>NC_139554.1:129653385-134453385 GCF_965112155.1 Podarcis liolepis
TTTTGCATCATGAAATTCAAAATGCAGGGATCTGAACCCTTGAAACAAGTTCTTTTAAGGACAATCCAGCCATTCATGACCCTATTTCTGCCACTTTTCCACATAAATTTGGCTATGTACAAATCAGTGATTCTACTGGAAGCAACTCAAGCCATGAACCCATGTGTACTGAATGCTAATCAATTCCCTTTACATAAGGGCAACTTTTCACTATTCCTTTAACTTTAGTGATGGACTCCCTAAGCACACTTACCAGAGAGAAAGTCTCAATAAACTCCCGTACAAACATGCTTCATGGGATAAGTAACAAGCACATATCTCTTTGCAGACAAAACCCCAGGGTTCTTGGAGACACAGCAACCCCCCTTCTGTTTGCAAAAGGTAGGCTCCCTCGGATAAGCAGGGCAAGAAAGGGCAGTATCCAAAACCCTCATTATCCTGCTTGTCTTGTTCTATTTTGCGTTAAGACCCTGCACAAAAACAGCACCCTTGAAAGCCTGCCAGCAGCGTTTTGCTGCATCAGAGGCTCCCGAAAGCATTTCATGCCCATCCTTATAAACCAGTAAGCACCAGTCGCCGTAACACAGTAAATATACAGGTCTGCCATGTAAAAACAATTTCATATTCGCAAAGACACACACACACATATATGATCTAGACGTGGGGGGGGGGGGGAGCGATCAGAGGAGGAATCCGGCTGCAGTCACGATCAATTATTCCTACCCAAGACCAGGCAGGATGCCATGGAGGTAAGGAACTGCGTCAAGACCGAAACAAATCGGTGCGGACGGTGCGGAACAAGAACTTCTCGCCGGTTGTCACGAAGACTCCACACGGCAAAAAGGTGATTTTTCTCCCCCCCCCCTTCTTTTTCTGGTTCTGTTATTAACCAACATTAAAAAGCCAGGGCGGTGGGAGCCGCAGACTAAAACAGGCTCCGATGTTCGTTATGTGCAGTTCATTGGCACCACATGCCAACCCCCAAGCCCCCCCCCCAAAAAAGAGAACACCCCACCCCCCGTTTATTTCTTAGCGCATTGGCACCACACACGAGCGCGCAAAAGAAGGAGAGCAAACGAAGGGCTGCGCGTGTAACGGAGATCCAGGATCTGTCCAAGCTCACGCGCACAGGACAGGATCCCTCCAGGATCTCCCCCCCCCCACCCTTAAGCGGGCACTCACCGGCGTCCGCAGCGACCCCACAGATCCTGGGGGACCCTGAGCAGAAAAGCAGGAGCGCCAGAAAGAGGAGGGGGATGGAGCTGGGCAGCCGAGCCGGGCAAAGCAAGGCGGCAGCGGAGCTCGAGAGGCGGCGGCGGCGGCCGGAGAAGGGCGGCTGCTGCTGCTGCTTCTGCCGCCGGAGGGAAGTTCTGCCAGGCGGCTTCATGGCTCATAGCTTCCCGCCGGGGTAGGACGGGCGGCGGCGGCGGCGAGGGGGACGCCTCGCCTGGAGGACGGTGAGGAAGCGGCCGAGCAGCTCACGGCGGCGCCTCTTCCCTCATGGTGCAGGGAGCGAGGAAGAAGAGGAGGAGGAGGGCGGCGGCGGCGGCGGCGCTGGGAAGGCGCGCCAGGGCGCAGCGGCGGTTCTCCCCTCAGGTGGACGCGGCTGCCACTGCCACCGCCGGCACCTGCCACACGCAGGCGCGTCCACACGCAGGCGCGCTCCCTCTCGCCGGCGCGGCAGCCCGCCCGCACGCCCGCCCTCAGGCCCCGCGCGCCGCCGCGCCGCGTGACGTCGAGAGCCGCCCACCCAGGCCACGCTCTCCTCAGCCCCGCGCGCGAGGCACCTGAGGCGAGGGGGAGAGAGGGCGCGCGCGCGCTCGAGGGAAATGGCGGGGCGGGGTTTTTTTCTGTGTGAGGGGTGGCGGTGGTGCTTCGGGATCCTTTTCCGTGCCTTGCTTCTTCTGAGTGGCCGCCCAGTTGCGGGAGAGCACCTGAGGTGAACCTCAAAATGGGCCCTTCCTCCCTGTCAGGGAGGAAGGGGTGAATTACGTCAGTGAGGAGGAGGGGGTCCTCCTGCTGCTGCTGCCGCCGCCCCTGTGGATCCTGCCGCCTGAGGCAGCAGCTTCATATTGCCTCATGGGTGGGCTGGCGCTAAATAAAGAGGGCATCATCAGGGTCTGCTGCCCCAGTGGATCTTCCTGTCTGAGTGGGCTGCCTCACGAGGAGGGGGGTCCTGCTGCTGCTGCTGCTGCCGCCACCCCTGTGGATCCTGCCACCTGAGGCAGCAGCTTCATATTGCCTCATGGGTGGACCGGCCCTAAATAAAGAGCCACATCATCGGGGTCTGCTGCCCCTGTGGATCCTGCTGCCTGAGTGGGCTGCCTCACTTTGCCTCATGGGCAGGCCGGCCCTAAATAAAGAGCCACATCATCGGGGTCTGCTGCCCCTGTGGATCCTGCTGCCTGAGTGGGCTGTCTCACCTTTCCTCATGGCTGGGCCAGCCCTAAATAAAGAGCCACATCATTGGGGTCTGCTGCCGCTGTGGATCCTGCTACCTGAGTGGGCTGCCTCACTTTGCCTCATGGGTGGGCCGGCCCCAAATAAAGAGCTACATTATCGGGACCTGCTGCTTCTGTGGATGCTGGTACCCAAGATGGTGGCCTCGCTTTGCCTCATGGGTGGGACAGCCCTGAATAAAGAGCTACATCGGGATCTGCTGCCCCTGTGGATCCTGCCACCCGAGGCAGGCGCCTCACCTTGCCTCATGGGTGGGCCGCTCTGTGAGAGAGGGAGGCGGGGAAGAGAGAGAGAGATGCTGTTATGTACTGAACTCCAAAGCTACAGCAGCGCCCTGCAAAATACAGGCAAGCAGGGCGCATGAGCTTCTTCCCTTCCCAATAATGGAACAGAGGTAGCCAGCAGGTGCCGTGATGCAGCATCTCGGCCTCAGAGAGAGGCGGGGGAGCGTGAGAGCAATTGCAGAGGGAGGGGGGGCTGTTAGGCACCAAAATCCTGCATGCGGGATTTCCCCCGTTCTCTCGTGCCTATGCAATTCCTGCCCTTCTCCCTTCCCCCTCGAGATTTGCTGCAGAGACAAGCAAATGAAGAAGAAAGGGAAGAGTATTAGCTGACATGTCCCCGGATCCCATGGAAAGCACCACAGATTTCTTTGCTTACCAGCTCTTTTTATTTTAAGTTGGCTTCAAACCTGTAATTGTGTAGGTGTATGTATGTACACATAAATATTCGTATCTCTTCCCTCTCACCTTCCTTTCACCCAGTTTCTCTGGCACTGGTTTATAAATGCTGCTATGTAGAAATGATGAGAAAGTTGCACCAGCAGGAGGAATGGATATGTGCTGCTGGTAAAAAGAGAGGGAGTTGAACTGCAGGGAGGGACAGACACTTTCCTATGTATTAATTTGTATAATGCCCTCTATGCACATGGTGCTTTGCAAAAAACAGATATGAGAGGTACCATACCCCTCTTTGCTATCTGAAATAGACCCAGGGAAAAGAGAGAGAATGGGGGAAGGGGAAGGATGTGTGGCTATTTCAATTTGGCTTAGAGTAAATTATAGGGACTAGAGGGATTACCCAAAAGCTTTCCAGAAAAAGAATGACGCTGGTAAGACTGTAAAATATTGTGTAGGGAGTAGAAACAATTTATTCTAGGGTACTGGTCAACATACTGGTTCCATTCCCAGTGTAAAAGGTCAGAAAAGTTGGGTGAAGCTGTAAGCCATGGGATCTTTCGGAGGACGAATGGGATACAAATCAATGAAAAATAAGAGTTAAGTTAGATGAAAAGGTCTCTTGGACATCTTTTCTCATATTGCTGTTGCTGTAGGAGAAGCGGCATCTGCTGAAATTCTATGCAATTAGAAAAGATGAGGGAGCAAAGTGCTTTATAATACTTAGATCACTTCTAGACAACCTACTTATTAAGCATTCCATTCTGTTTTGTTTGCACAAAGTTTACAGGGACATTAGGCCAAATCAGCTGTGTTCACACTCCTGCTTGCTGGTCACTTGCTTTGTTTCCAGTGCTGGGTTTTTAATCTGTGTTGACATGACATTAGGCAAAATGCATATGTATCCTGTACTTGGGAAAATCCCAGCTTGGAAGAAAGGCAGGATATAAATACATTAAATAAATAAATAAATAAATAAATAAAATACTTTGTTTAGAAGATGCTACCATTTGATGTGTTGTTTCTCAAACCAGCTTCACACCAAATGGAGTCCTTAAGCCATTCCTAATTTGGCTCTAGCCAAGGTATGAACCCCCTGCATGGGGTAAAACTATCCCTTACCAGACAGTGCCCCCTGGTTGTGTACAAAGCTAATGGAAAGAGCTATGAAATGTGGGGGGGAACTCCTTTACTTCACTCTAATGTAGTAATCTCCTTCATGGATGGCAGAAAGTGAGGAGGGATTAAAGAACCTCTTAATGAGGGTGAAAGAGGAGAGCACAAAATATGGTCTCAACATCAAAAAAACTAAGATCATGGCGACCGGTCCCATCACCTCCTGGCAAATAGAAGGGGAAGAAATGGAGGCAGTGAGAGATTTTACTTTCTTGGGCTCCATGATCACTGCAGATGGTGACAGCAGTCACAAAATTAAAAGACGCCTGCTTCTTGGGAGAAAACTGATGACAAACCTAGACAGTATCTTAAAAAGCAGAGACATCACCTTGCCAACAAAGGTCCGTATAGTTCAGGGGTCAGCAACCCGCGGCTCCGGAGCCGCATGTGGCTCTTTTACACCTTTGCCACGGCTCCGGAGCGGATACTAGCGAGGGGAGGAGGCGCATTGTGCGCCCCAACACTCCCCACTGTGGCGGGCGCTGTACTGGCTGTGACGTCGCATGGGGGCGGTGCGTGCGTTAGTCACACACCGTCCCGACGTCACCTTCCCGTCCGCTGTCAGATCGCGGCTCTGGAGATATATATATTTTAAATGTCACAATGGTTTTGCGGCTCCCGTTTTTTTTTCTTCGGAAACAGGTCCAAGTGGCTCTTTTTGTCTTAAAGGTTGCAGACCCCTGGTATAGTTAAAGCTATGGTTTTCCCAGTAGTGATGAATGGAAGTGAGAGCTGGACCATAAAGAAGGCTGATCGCCAAAGAATTGATGCTTTTGAATTCTGGTGCTGGAGGTGACTCTTGAGAGTCCCATGGACTGCAAGAAGATCAAACCTCTCCATTCTGAAGGAAATCAGCCCTGAGTGCTCACTGGAAGGACAAATCGTGAAGCTGAGGCGCCAATACTTTGGCCATCTCATGAGAAGAGAAGACTCCCTGGGAAAGACCCTGATGTTAGGAAAGATGGAGGGCACAAGGAGAAGGGGACAACAGAGGATGAGATGGTTGGACAGCGTTCACAAAGCTACCAGCATGAGTTTGACCAAACTGCGGGAGGCAGTGGAAGACAGAAGTGCCTGGTGTGCTCTGGTCCATGGGGTTACAAAGAGCTGGACACAACTAAACAACTAAACAACAACAAAGGTGGTAATGCGAACATAACCTATGTATTAAGCCAGGGCCATCTTAAGCATATCCAGCACCATGATGCAAAGCTCCCTCCGTTGCCCCCCGCCACCGGTCTCCCAGAGTTTTTTAGGGAGGACGGTGCTGCCGGCAGGGCTGAAGGAGGCGGGCAGCGACTGGAGGGTGGCTCCTCCAGTGGGGAAGAGGCGGAGGCTGGACGTGGCGCCTCCCGGCTCAGCTGGTGGCTTCGTGCAGATGGCAGATGGAGGCTCCGGGTGCGACGCTGCTTTGGCATGGCAGAGGCGGGCAAGAGTGGCGAGCTGATGCCGGGAGGCGCCGCGTCCAGCCTCTGCCTCTTCCCTAGCGCCCTCCAGAACTTGGCGCCCCACACCACTAGCCTCTATGGGTAAGATGCCCCTGTATTGAGCATTTGTTTGCAGTGAGGTTAGACAATATTACATCAAGCAAATGTTTCCTTGTCACAAAATGTCCAATGGGGGGATTATGGGATTGTTGTGGAGCAACTCCAGATCACCCTGCATTTGCTGGTATGTGATTGAATCCCACCCCAAAATAGTAACAGCCTGCAAGTGCCCTTAATGTTCATTCTTCCTACAAACTGCACAGGTAGGCGAGGATGCAGGGAAACTGAAGAGCAGAATGTATACCTTGCCCAGCATTGCACAACGAATCTATGACAGGTGGATCTTGAACCCAAAGAGTTCCAGGTTTCCCTCTTTCTGAAGATTGAACCACAGAACAGATGAAAGCTGTGGAATTCTTGTGCCTTTCATTCCCACACTAAACACCAGCCTGTACTGACACAATTAATGACTAGCACATTTCCAAAATTCCACACAGCTTGGTAATCTTGCATGAAATTAGTTTAAATATTATATTAATCAGTATGTGACAGGAGGGGATGGGAGAAAGGATGTGTGTGTGATGGGAGGGGATGTGTGTGTGGTGGAGTCTCCTTCTTTGGAGGTCTTTAAGCAGAGGCTTGACAACCATATGTCAGGAGTGCTCTGATGGTGTTTCCTGCTTGGCAGGGGGTTGGACTCGATGGCCCTTGTGGTGTCTTCCAACTCTATGATTCTATGATTCTAAGAGAGAAGGTCATATGCAGGCATACAAAACCATGTGTCCCATCTTCACCCCTCACCCCACCTTTGTGTTAGACTTCCAATATACTCAATTGCAATTTCTTTCCACTTCTATTACTTTCTTTCGCACACCTTTAACCTAATTTCATGCTTCTTTTTCTATTACACATTGTTATCCATCTTATTTAGTATTTCAGTATTTAAAACTGAACTTGTTTATTCTAATAGGAGTTCTGAATTTTCAATATGGTTTTTCAAGTATCCTTTAAACACCTTCCAGTCCCTGTCTATCTTCTCTTTTGAGATCCTTCCAATTTCTCCCATTGTTTTGGATATATTGTAATACTCCAATAATTTGGCAAGCCACTCTGTTTTTGTCGGTATAATACCACTTTTCCAATTTTTCGCAGTCAATAGCGTTGTGGCTACTGTTGCGTATAAATATAATGTCTTGTCTTCTTTCTTTAGACTTCCTGGTACTATTCCCAACAAAAAACCTTCTGGTGTTTTCCTAAATGAATATCTGAACATTTTTTTCATTTCGTTATATATTGTTTCCCAAAATTGTTTGATGTTAAAACAATTCCACCATATATGCATCATAGTACTTTTTCCAGTGTTGCATCACCAGCAGACATCACTACAATTTTTATTCCTTTCTGCTATTCTTTCAGGTGTTAAATACCCTCTATGTTGTATTTTGAGGTAATTTTCTTTCAATATATAACACATAGTGAATTTCATATCTTCTTTCCACAATTTTTCCCACTGTTCAAACATAATATTCTTCCCAATATCTTGCGCCCATTTAATCATGGATGTTTTAACCAATTCATCCTTTGTTTCCCACTCTAAGATCAGATTATACAGTTTAGATCCCCCCCCCCTTGTATTAAGTATTTATCGAATTTTGATATTTCTTTTTCAAATCCTAACTTTTTGTCTTTCGCTAATCTATACTTAATTTGAATATATTGGAACCAGTCACTAATATGAGCTTTAATTTCTGTATAACCCTTTAATTCCAATTCTCCGTTTTCTTCCTTTAATACAATTTTATAAGTAGCCCAATTTTCTTTCATATTAAATTTTTTCACTGCGACAATTTCTGCCGGCGATGGGAAAAGGAATTATCTGTGGGATTAAGTGTAGGTATGTTTGAACATTTTTAAGGATTGTATGAAATGTATGCTTGTATGCTTGTATATTCGCAATATGTGTGTATTAATGCTGAATTATTTTAATAATAAAAACTTTTCAAAACAAAAAAACAAAGCCATGTGTCTACTGGTATATGTTACAGTATTCTACCTTTGCAGTTCCCTTCATACTTACTGGCATGAATTGCATCCAGCTGCATTTCCAAGTGATACCTCCTTGTACAGTTTGCTCATGCTTGAGATCTGGGCTAATCACCTTGTTTTAGGTCAAGAATGTCCAGTGGCCCTGGAGGCAAGGAGCCACGTGTCCTTGTAGCGTATGGCTTGGTTTGATTAGTGGAGTAACCATTAGCTGTGTGATCAGCTAGGTCCTACTTCCTGTACACACGTAACATCCACATTTTACAGATGGAGCTGAAGATGATTCTGCCTTTTGGGCAAAGAGTTGGACTAGATATCCCTTTGTTCTGCTTCTACTTTGTGCTAGGAGGCCTTTGGGAGAATATTGCTAGACCATGCTGGATTCAAGCTGTATGCAGCTATTCTAGTCGTCATTGCTATGCAGAAGATCTTCAAAGCATGTGGCACAAATATCTCCTAAAGGCTCATGAGCCAGAAATAAAAGCACCCCAAAACTTTGGTTATGGAAACAAGTATTTCATTAGTGCAGGGGTGTCAAACTCAAATTCATCGGGGGCCGCATCAGCAGTTTGGTCACCCTCAAAGGGCCGGTTGTATCTGTAGGACTATCTGTAGGACCTCGGCCCCTAGGAGTTTGCTCCTATGCTGGGGGCTGATGGCAGCTGGAGTCCCACAACAATCTGGGGGTGAGCCATCCCCCTCAGGGGTTGCTTGTTTCCGAATGGACGCGCGTGAGGTGTCTCAGTCACGTGAACTGTCTCGCGTGAGCCCGTTTCTCTTTTTTTAAAAAAAAAATTTATTAAAGTTTTTTTTTAAAATAATACAGTAAAGATGAAAAAGAAAAAAGAAAAATACAAAATAAAAACAGTTAAAAACACACATATTTTCTATTACTTGTTTTCCTTTAACTTATTTCCCGGACCTCCTCATACCTCCCTTTTTTGTATTCCATTTCAATTTATTGGTTCAGCAAATCCTTACCATTAGATTTTAACCCATTTATAACCCTTTTTTCATATTCTCTTAGAGCATTACAGCTGGAAACCCCTTAATTGCTATCCAACATCATTCTATCATTCATTAATTTTACAATATTTCTGTAGATAGTCTTTAAATTTCTTCCAATCTTCTTCCACCGACTCTTCTCCCTGGTCTCGGATTCTGCCAGTCATTTCTGCCAATTCCATATAGTCCATCATCGCGTGAGCCCGTTTCTCACGGTTAATGGCCACAACTGCCACGGAGCCCAAACCAGATATGTTGTTGTTGTTGTTGTTGTTGTTGAGCAGGGTGGGAGGGGAGGACTGTCAAATCCTTCAAGAGGCCTCCACGTGCATCAACAGCCTACAATGCAACTTTTAAAAAATAAAGCCACCTGCGCAGGCAACACCATGACAGAGCAAGAACTCTGCTGCTAGTCCATACATCTCTCTCTCTCTCTCTCTCTGACTAGCGCCCGCTTCCCCAAACGATTCAACTAAATCTCTGATTCGGGATTACGTAATGCTCCCGTTTGCGCCTGCTCTTTTTTTTGAGAGAGAAATGGTCATAGCGTCTGCGCATGCGCCTCACGCCTGCTCGCTTTCAGCCCTCCCCTGCTGGGGAGCTGGAGGACCTTCCCAGAATGCCCCTGGGTGGCGGCAGGGACCGATCTTGCTTTGGGTCTCGCTGGCAAGACAGCGCCGCGCGCCTGCGAGCCCTGTCACGCTTAAATCCCCACCTACCAACCTTCTGCGTAGAGAACTGATTGGGTAGCGACGCCGTGTGGCGTTTTTCCTCTCTCTCTCTCTACGGGCTACACGGGCCACATGACGAGGTCTGGCGGGCCGGATTCGGCCCGCGGGCCTTGTGTTTGACACCCGTGCATTAGTGTGTGTTTACATGTGAGATGAGTTATATGCCACAAATATGAATCTGCTCAGCAGACCTCAACAGGTATGGCTCCATCAAAGGTGCCAACTGAGCGCAGGAATGTTAACTGTCAGTTCCATATAGTTCCTTTGAAGTATTCCTCAGTCTGCGTACAGCAACCCAGCTCGTTCTCAGAAACAGCTACCAATGTAATGAATATTTTAAAAGATAAATTTAGCTTCAAAGAAACACTGCAAGCAACCTCTTTTTTGTGCTCCTTCTATTGCTACAGATATCAGGAAACATGTAGGTACCGCCTCCTTTGGAGAGAAAAAATAGAGTAAACAGTTCTACAGTATCTGAAAATAGATATTCCTGGCTCGGGGTGGATTTCATTATATGGGTGGCATAATAATTCTTTACTATCCTCACAGGGCCATCCAGCAAAACTTTTTACAAATAGTACATCGGCTTTCCCAGTTTGGCCAGCAAGATAATACTGTAAGCCCCTTGAACGCCCAATATGGTTTGCTTGTAAAACATTTCAAGGATATATAGGAAAAAAATGCTTGCATCCATTATGATTTGGAGTCTGCTTTGTTGGTACGTTTTAGTGTCTACATCCTCTGAGCATCATCTAGCATAGCTGTCAACTTACAGATTTGAAAATAAGGGACCAGCAGCCTTGAAAATAAGGGACCAGCAGCCAAAATAAGGGACCTGCAGCCTCACCTGTTCCAGGCACTCCAGTCTTCCTGTCCTCCTGCAGTCTGGTCAAACTCATGCTGGTAGCTTCGAGAACACTGTCCAACCAACTTTGTAACCAGAGGTTCAACTGAATAGAATCTGAATCACATGCACCACAGGGCCTATGCAGCCTCAACTTAAGATGGCTCCCCGGCCTGGCTTTGCACTGCAAAGTTTGCAGCAGCACGTGCAACAAAATGGTGTCCAGCATTCAAAAAACCCTTCAGCTTGCATTAACTAGCCACACACAAGGCATGCAAGCTCCACCCACCAGTCATTCTTAGACTTCTTATTGGGTGAGCAACACAGCCAAGCAACACAGTTGGAGCCTCCCTCCTCCCTGGCCGACAGGGAGGGAGGGAGGGAGAGGAGCTGCTTCCTTTGAAATTTAAGGGACATCATTTAGGGGACATTTAAGGGACATCCATCAATAAGGGACAGCAGCAGGACATGGCGCTGGAATAAGGGACTGTCCCTTCAAATAAGGGACACTTGACAGCTATGTCATCTAGTCCTGTGTTGTGTGATGTTTCGTTGTTTATAATGAGGAATGTGGTCAAGGCATTTAGAGAATTGCAGCCTACCACCTGCCTGCTTGATCCCTGCCCTTCCTGGCTCATAAAATCAAACATCAAATATATAATTGGCTGAGCTGGGAAGTGATAATATCCCTCTGCAAAAAAGGGATGGTGCCTGCCAACCATCTTAAAAGAAGCAGTCAAAAAGCCATTCCCAGAGATTATGCCCTTTATAGATAACCATGTTTAAGCAGTTGGTTACTGGATAATTCCTGATTCTCTTGGATGCTCATTTTCTGAATTTATTCTGGTTTGGGGTCAGGATTTGGCAGTAAAACAGCTTTGGTTCCCCTGGCGGATGACTTACAATGGGAGAATGACGTTCTAGATCAGAGATAATGAGTTCTCAAGGTGCCAGACTGCTTTATTATGCCCACCATGTTTCAGAATGAAGAAATTCCTTCAACAAGGGCAACACTTCTCACCAGCAACTGCAAATATAAACTTCTGTAGCTTTGTTGTTTGCTGAATTCACTGGTAAGAAGTGTTTCCCCTGATGAGAGAACTTCTTAATTCTGAAATGCTTCAAGTGCATTAATTTTGGGGGCACTTTGCAAACTTGTTCTCTGTTTGGCTTTTTCTGCATCCCGTGCAATCCCCCCTTTTTTGGTGGTGAGTAGGCTTTCAATACCATGTGAAGCAGCTATCTGGGATGGGGATTAAGTGCATTGTATTCCTTTCCTGTCTCAGTGGCTTTTCCCAGAAGGTAGTGCTATCCAACTTCTACTGTGCCGTGACCGGTTAGCTATACGATATTCTGCATCTTTGTTTCTGTCCTCCATGCTGTTTAAAATCTATATGGCATTTTAGGTGTGATGACATTTGTTATGGACTGAGCTGAATAGGATCCAAAATGCAGCAGTCTGATTGGTCCTAGAACAATAGGATTCAGAATGCAGCTGTGCTGGTCCCGAGGACTAACCGAGAGGCGAGGTCCGAGTCCAGTCCGAGGTCGAAGGTGCAGTATGGAGGCATTCCATAAAAGTTGAAGCCGGATGCAGGGCAGGTAGTCGGGTGAGGTTAGGAGCTCCGGCAGGATAGCAGGTCCAGGCAGGAACCAACAACCAACCAAGTTGCTCCCGCAACTTGCTTTTATCTGCCCTGAGGCACAGGGCGGCCCCAATCCTCAGGTGACTCGCCTCTCCTGGCCTGGAGGCGAGCACTCCTCCTGCAGGAACTTAGTTCTCTCCGCCTCTCTGCCCTGAGCCTCTGCAGCTCAGGAGAGGCTGGAGGGTTACCGGACCCAGAGGCAACCTCACCTTCCCCTGACGGGGCTGAGAGTGGAGCACCTGCAGGCAATGTGTCCTCCATCACCTCAGGAGCCAGAGCAGACTCAGCTGGTGCCTGCACCTGAGGAACCAGCACAGGTGAGGACTCTTCAGGCTCATGCCCCAGCCCTGGCTAAGCTGGTTCTGGAGGCGGGGAATCCTGTGCAGGCTGGGATTCCTCAGGTTCAGCATCCGAATCCGAATCCCAGGCCATCACAGCAGCAGTCTGATTGGTCCTAGAACAATAGAATCCAGAATGCAGCAATCTGATTGGTCCACAGGAGCCACCCAATCCAGCTCCAGGTGGAAGTGAATCCGCAACCTGATTGGCCTACAGGAGAATCCCAGAATTAGCCAATCATGTGGGGCCCATTGTGTAAATAATGTATATAAAGCAGACATTCTGGGGGAACTTTCATTTCCTCCTCAGCACTATGAGCTGAATAAAGAGCATGAAATCCACTCTCGACTCTGAGTATATTTCAACATTAGTACATTAATAACACCCAAGACTACTGCTCTTTTTGTGTGTCAGACTCAGGAGATTCTGTGGAAGTACTATGACTGGAATTGAACTAGATGGTTGACAGTGAGCTACAGCTCAATCCTGAGAAGGCAGAGATACTGATGGCAGGTGCTTGGACTTTGTCTGTTTTGGTTGGAGCTGCAATCTCCCTGAGGAAGCAGCTTTACACTCTGGGGCTGCTATTCAATCCAGGCCTATATTTGGAAGCCCAAGTGACTTTGGTAGCACGTCACATCTCCCAGCTGCTAAAGCTGGCACACCAACTGCATCCTCTCCTAGGCAAAGATTGTTTGGCCAGAGTTAGGCATGCTGTAGTAATGTTTCCTTCCAGAAACATTACTGTGTGAGGGTGCCCTCCAAGAGCCCTTGTTTTGGAAACTCAAGTTAGTACAAAATCCAGCAGCAAAACTACTTACTGGAACTGGAAGGCATCTTGTAAATCATAAAAAACCAACTTTACTGTCTTCTGGTCTGTTTCCAGATCTAGGTCAAGGTTCCACTTTTAATCTTTGAAGCCCCAAATAGCTTGGGACTAAAGTATCGCAAATATAGTCACAAAGATAAAGTATCACAAAGTTACATATTCTCCCACTTTAAGGTTGCCACGTGTCCTATTTTACACTGGATGGCGCAGTATTTGAAGTGTCGGCTGGGATGGTGACCAGCTTCTCTGTCCAGTTAAATGAGCCAGGATGACTTCCTTGAATGAAGATCCCAAAAAACATAACAAAAAACACTCCAGCTCTACCTAAGGCACATCTTTTGCATCTCCAGATAAGCAACAGTCAACCCATCTGTATCAGAGGACCAAGAAGAACTAATGGACAAGGTGTTTGGGATATCAAGGAGGCAATGGAATGGGAGATGGGGAATAAACCAAGCCTTCACAAAACAAATTGTTTGCTTGGTCATCTCCAGACTAACCCATCAATTCATGGTTTGTTAAACAAACCATGGGTTAGCAAGCATCAGAAATTCTTCTGGCAGCAGCATTTTGCATGAACTGTAGTTTCCAAACATCTTTAAAGTGCAGCCCCACATGCTCTGAATGTGAGTATATTATCGGTACTATATAATCTAACTTGATATGACTAAGGCAGGTGTGACTGACTAGTTCCAGGAAAGGATGTAGCTGGCACACAGATCCTGGAGCACTTCCAAATTGAAAACGTAGTCTTGAAAACTGAGTGCAGCCCTATCCAAAACAGGTTGTGCTTCCAATCTCAGGTGAGCATTTCCACTAACCAATAGTTCTTCTGCCTTGTCTGGATTAAGCCACAGTTTGTTATCCTACATCCCAAACTCCTAAGGCAAGAGAGGTGTTGCAGTCTAGAAAGCAGGCCTTAAAAACTGGCATTGCATTAATCTGGGGGGTTTGCAGCTACTGTGGCAGTATCTGACAAAACCTCAGACATGTTGCCGCCAGCACTTATCATATATAAACATTTGGAAGGCCACCAAGCGACATGCTTTATCCATTACTCGGAGGTTGTCCCCTAACATAGTTTTTTTTGTGTGTGTTTGTAAACATATTTAGGAAGAATTTTCCTGGAAATGAGGCATATTGTGTTTATTTACCAATATATCTGATTTACCGACAAGTAAATTTATCTAGGTGAAGAAACTACTCTTAGCTGAACATGTACTGTTTAGCCCAAAGTGGACAGATCCAGACCTCAAGTTTAATTAGTGAAAGGTCAGATGGGATGTTTATCCGGATGTCCTCCCAAAGACAGGCACGAGGGGTTATATAACTTGTTTATCAGTGTCCAGAAAGATAACCAGAAAACCCATTCTCCAGAAATGTTGTTTATTAGAGAAGTGGGCATAAACAAATACAGATGACTAAGCCTACGCTGGGTGAGCAAACCCTACCACACAACCAAGGACCCTTCTTCTTCTGCCCACTCACTGATCTTCTGGAGCAGCAGAGATTTAGTCTGCTCCATCTTTTCCATGACAGCCCTTCAGATGTTTGAAGACCACTGTCACATCTCCCAGTCTTTGTGAAGAGGGTTTCCGTCAAGACCGCTTTATATATTGGCTTTTAAAACCAGGAATAATTAAACAAAATTCCTTGGAGAAGCTCTTGCCATACAACAGACACACAGTGAGGGGTTTCTGCTTTTGGCAATACAACACAAGTTACTATCCATGCACTGGCTGCTCTCCAGAGTATTCAAACCATGACCAGTATGAACACACTGGTCAGCTAGGCTACCTGGAATGCTCAGCACCATAATTCCCAGAGTAGAATGGGGACAGGAACTGGTGCAGTTTCTTGTTTGGCGACCATTGGTTGAATTGCTCTGAAGTCATACAGAAGTTGGGAAGGCTATAGCTGTTGAGGGTAGCTTTTGGATCAAAGAAGGAAGAGGCAAAGAGAGCAGAGGGCCTAGTAAAGGAAAGAGACACAAAGTTGAGGGAAGTGGCCGCTAGAGTCTGTGGCGCAAGAACTTCCTGGAGCCCCTGGCCTAATTACATGCAGCTGGCAAGAAGAGAGAACATGTGGAGGGGTGGCAGACAGGGAAGGGGTACATGACCCACTTTGAGCTCTGCTCCCACCTACCTCTTGACTGCAGTCCCACCCACCAGCAGCAGCCAGTAGCCCTTAACAGATTATTCCCAAGGGAATACAGCCCAAGGTCACCCTGCCTGAATTCCTTTATCTACTTACCTGGGAGTAAGTCCCATTGAACTCAGTGGACTTACTTCCAAGTACACAGGTATTAGATTGCACTGTGAGGGACTTACCAGTACAGAGGTTTCACATCTCTGAACCTAACATTCTAGTTATTGCACCATATGGCCAGTATGTAGATAGTAAAACTCTGAATATGCTACTTCAGTAACCTACAGATTCCATAGGATGCTCCCAAGAAATCTTATCTATATAAAATACCGGTAACTTCCTGCCAATAGGTTGGAGTTTCTTTAAAGATCATATCCAAATTCTGACAGGCTGATTCATCAGTTCCAGTCAGGTGGGAAGAAAGAAGAATGCCCATTAAATATTTACACTCAACTGGGGCGAAATGGAAGTTCTCCATTTAATGGTAATGAGCTTTCGTGTCCTGCAGGAATTGGGATCAATAAGCTTTCTTGTTGCTTTAGAAGACAGAGGTCAAAATAAGCAGATAAAAGACCTGCTCTTTAAAAATTAAACAAAAAACCCCCCTCCCATTTGTGGCTATTCTGATCAAGAACCCCCTGTCACTTTTCTTGTTTTAAAGGTTTAATGCTTAACTTGTATCCTAAACGTAAAAGTTTGGGAAAGTGGCCAGTCTTAAAATTGTAGCCGCCACTTGCTGGTGGGAAACTGCCAGGAGAATGGACCGTATAGGATGGACTGAGTCTGCAATGCTGGGTAGCGTTTGTTTTTATTTGCACGTTTAGTGGCAGAGCTGATGTCGTTAAATGCAGGGACAATACAAGAAATTGGTAATGCAAGAATGATGCTTGTAATAATTGCAGTTGTGCAATTTTGGAAGTTGCTGTATGTCCTTGCAGGCACTTCCTGCCTTAACCTTGAATGGAATGTTCAAGGTGTCAAAGGCGGTTTATTTATTTAAAGAATTCAGACCCTCCATGTCTCAAAGTGGCTTATGGGGAATGCGACATCCATATGTGAGAGCTACAGATTTGTGATCTGGGCGATGCCACACCAAATACATGTCTTAATTCAAAATGGCGGCCGTCAGCGTAATCCTCTTCCCCCACTTCAGGAACCCTCATGGTAATTTGTCAGTGGTATCTTAAGAGGCAGGTAGACCTATACACCCCCCCCAAAAAAAACCCAGACAAAGTCACACCAACGTGATGTTTTGCCCTGCTATCTTGATTCAAAATGCCTGTGGTGGCACAATGACAATGAAAACTGCCATGCCACATTGGAAGCCCTCACACCAAGTCTGTGGATGATCTCTCAAGAGGCATCCAGACACATAACAGAACAAGCAAACAAACAGACAGACAAACCATTTCCCAAAATATAGAGTAGATCTTGTTCTTATGTCTCAGGTGTGTTGCATCGCATATGCTGCCAATGTATACATTGAGGTTCTAGGTTCCCAGAGTGAGGGGTCTTAAACCAGGAGGTCTAGCACAGGCATAGGCAAACTTGGCCCTCCAGATGTTTTGGGACCCAAACTCCCATGATCCTTAGCTAACAGGACCAGTGGCCAGGGATGATGGGAGTTGTAGTCCCAAAACATCTGGAGGGCCGAGTTTGCCTATGCCTGGTTTAGCAGAATAAATGTAACCCATAGACCTAGGAACCTGATCAATGGTTCTAATATAATTGGTGTTATATAAATAGCCTCAGAAACGCTATCCTTACCTGCACTTGTCCATCGACCTTGTTTTTGTGCTGCATAGTGCTTTCTTTTTTGCTTCCTTCCTGTGATAAATATACCCCATGGAAGTGGAAGAAGTTTCTGAGCTGCCGCTCCGTGCTCTATCAGTCTGACGACTTCAGTTGCAGCGGCAGCAGTTTTCTTGTGCTACCTAAGACTTGCTCAGCTAGACGAGGAGAAGAGGCAATTTCTACTAACCTATAACTAAAAGAAGGATAATCTCTCTAAAGATGTAAGAATGTCACTGTGCAGCCCTCGCTGGGGGATTTGCAGTGCTTTATCACAATCCTGGATTTGCATGAAGTCAGGGTGGGGAGAGGGGAGCAAACGTGAAGGAGGCTTGTGCAACAGCAGTAGCCAAGGCACAGAAACGGGAAGAGAGACACACCGAGAGGGGGAAAGGGGTGGTTTAAACTTTAAAGCAGCAGCAGAGGTTTGAGCAAACTGGGGGTGGAGGTATGCTGAGTGGCAAAAAGTGGTGATTTAAAACAGTGGGTGGCGCTGTGGGTTAAACAGAGCCTAGGACTTGCCAATCAGAAGGTTGACGGTTTGAATCCCCGCGACGGGGTGAGCTCCCGTTGCTCGGTCCCTGCTCCTGACAACCTAGCAGTTCGAAAGCACGTCAGAGTGCAAGTAGATAAATAGGTACCGCTCCGGCGGGAAGGTAAATGGCGTTTCTGTGCGCTGCTCTGGTTCGCCAGAAGCGGCTTAGTCATGCTGACCACATGACCCGTAAGCTGTACGCCGGCTCTCTCGGCCAATAAAGCGAGATGAGCGCCGCAACCCCAGAGTCGGTCACGACTGGACCTAATGGTCAGGGGTCCCTTTACCTTTACCTAAAACAGTGGTAGAAGTTTGTGTGCCAGTGGGTATTGCACAATAGAAGGGGGAGGCATGGACATTGGGGTGAAGTTGAAACGGGGGTGCAAAGCAGGGCTGCTGAATAGAAGGGAGGTGGCTTCAGAAATGGGTTTGGAACATGGGGTGGGAACAGAAAGCTCAGTCTATGGGGTTAATGTGCAGAAAATGGCGGGAGGCTGGAGAATGGAGTGAGCAGGAGTACAGCCCCTAGTAATATTACATAAGCCTGGGTTTTGGGGGGTGGGTGTGTGGAATCTAGCTGTGGACACTTGCTCTTACACTGCTTCAGAAAAAGCTTAAAGTTTTCTGGCTACAGTCTGTAAACGGGCTCTAACCAAACCCTATGGGTGAGAAAGCAAAGCTAATTTCCCACCTCTCCTTTTCAACCCTGGCGTTGCAGAACAGTTACATGAGCCTTGGCCACCTACACAGTTGTCTGAGATGTTCTGCTTTCGCTTTCGCTGAGAACAACACGCTCCCCTAGCATTTCTTGTTCAGCAGATCGCAAATTACTAACTCATCAGAAGATAAGATATGCGCTCGGTCAGATGCAGCCTGTCCCCTGCTGTTACCCATATCCTGTTATCAAACTGGGCAGCTCCTAGCCTCATTTGTGTAGACCAGCCTTTGCCAACCTGGTGCCCTCCAGATGTTTGGGACTATCACTCCCATCAGATCCAGCCCAGCCCTTTTGGCTTCCCATTCTCCTTTCACCCACCTTGAAGAAAGAGTCGTCTTCTCTTGTTCTTCTCCTTTGCTGAAAGGGAGAAACTGTGAGTATAAGAACAGGGCACATGCTGTGCACAGGAGAGCAAGTAGTGTGCCAGAGTGAGCATCCATGTGTTCCCCGTGCACATATGTGTATGCGCATGGCCTATCTTGTTTGTTTATTTATTAAATTTATCTCCCATCCTTCCTCCCAATGAATTTGGTCTCCCCGTCAAACATCCCTCTCTGTGTTAGTGTATTCAGAATCTCAGGAGGAGACAAGGGCTAGATCTACACACATGAAAAAAAACCAAGCCATTAGATTGTTATAACAAAAGAAAAGGACCCTACGTAAAATTGCATAAAGTTTTTTTGCTCTACAGCACCATTAGGTGTCACATTTTTACAACGGAGTTACAAGGATATAACTGACTGAGTCCAAAAATTCCATAATTAAAAGATGACCAGAGTTATCAAAAGCTATTGTTTATCTGCATTCACTATGTTTCCAGATATGTGGTTTCCACTGTCCCATTTGGACAGATGCACTGAAAAAGGATCAGTGGCCACACTTGCCAACCTGCCCTTTTCCAACACACACACACACACACACACACACACACACACACACACACACCCTGACAATGATTTCTGCACAAAAGATACCATGTTTGCATAAGAGCCTACACATATAGATCCTAACCCGTACAGACCCCACGTGAATTTTGGGGTGCCCATTCATTTAGTTCTGCACATGGAGGTGACTACTTGGCAACAGAGGCAGATTTAGTGGAATGTGACCAGTTTGCCTGCACTGGGTGCCAAATCAAGGGGACACTGCAACAATGACTTAGAACGGAAGGCGAGGGGCAGGGGCGCACACCGATTTTCAGCATCACTGAAATTTGGAAGCCCAAAGCCCACCACTGTTTCACAACCATTACATCCAGCGCACAGGGTGAACCCACTGGAGTGTGTTGGAGAAGTGGGTTTACTCCCCAACGCCCCCGGCACAAAGATGACTTGGGAGCAGAACAAATGCCTTTCCGGCATGCAGCTATAACTCCTCTTTACCCAGATCCCTGCTTATGTGATTGCTTGGAGCAGTACCATGTGAATTAATGTGTGACCTTATCCATTGGATAACTTCATCCTCCGTGTGTATGAGGATGGATTTGCAAAAAGAGAAACCATGTGGTTTCAGAGTAGGGGTAGGGAGCCGGATGCCACCCGCAGAGAGATTCATCTGGCTCTGTGCTCCCTGCTCCCGTGCACCAGCTGTTTAGCGAGGAGCAGCTGGGTGGAGAAAGGGCTCTGCTCTTGTACAGGGTGTTCCCATTGCAGCACCTTCCTCTGCAAGAAGATCAAAGCCAAGGGAGATGTGTCAAAGCAGGCTTGTGTTCCACTCCTGGGCAATTCCAACCCCAAACTGCAAAAATATGGCCCTTTGTTGAATTCTCCAAACTCTTCATTGGGCATGATGTTACCCGGAGCAAGGGGTATAGTGGAGCAAAACGAAAAGGAGAAACACTCATCTGGATGTTGTACACTCAGTTCAAATATATAGTGCTAGCTGAGTAAGCTTCTCCCAGGTGCTACAAAACCTGCAGGTTTTATTTGCTCAAACAATGGGGTAAGTCGCCACTGCTTCTTTATCTCGGAATCCTAAGCATGTAACCCAGTCTCTCTGGTACTGGGGAGAGGTTGACTCAACTTGCAATCCCCATTTAAGAACTTAGGTTTGCAAGCCGACCTCACTAGGATGTGGCCCCCTCCACTTGCAAACCTTCCTCACCCCTCTTGCAGAGTATACTTGAAATAGAGTCGAGAGTGGACTTCATGCTCTTTATTCAGCTCATAGCGGTGAGGAGGAATGAAGTCCCCTCAAAGTATCTGCTTTATATACATTATTTACACAATGGGCCCCACGTGGTTGGCTAATTCCGGAATTCTCCTGTAGGCCAATCAGGTTGTGGATTCACTTCCACCAGGAGCTGGATTGGGTGGCTCCTGCCAACCAATCATACGGCTGCATTGTTCTAGGACCAATCAGACTGCTGCATTCTGAATCCTATTGTTCTAGAACCAGTCAGACTGCTGCATTTTGGATCCTATTGTTCTAGGACCAATCAGACTGCTGCATTTTGTGTTGTGACGTGGGGTTTGTGATTTCAGCTCTCTTGACATAATATGCTGGAGACAGTTCTCTAGTAACACTTCTTTATTAAAGCAAACAAGACTGAAGACTGAGGAGGGGAAAGCTACATTTATAGGGTCTGGGGACTAGCTAGAAAGGATACATTTTGGAGGGAACAATATCAGGCAATCACAGTCCTGCCTTTTGGAGGAAACCAATAAGACAGAGGATCCAAATACAGCAGCTTAAATGAACCAATAGTAGCTGTACCCTTTGAAACCAAAAGGCAGTTACTTTACCCTAATGCAAATACCGACAATAATAATACAGATATAAAATCCTTTAACTCAATACACAACATTTTGGATCCTATTCAACTCAGTACATAACAATACTTTACAGGCTCTTGCCCAGGTCTCAGGCTCTGCTTCTTGTTGTTTGCCCTGCCCCTCAAATGGCATTGCCAGAGAGGCCAAAACAGGACCAATCGATAGATGACATTGAATATGCAGTTTGGAGCTATATATGCGGTTGTGGTTTTTTTTTAAAGGCTACATAGCAGCCACCGCAGGTCCCAGACAGGATCAGGCCTTTTGCACTGCTATCCCTAAGGAAACCCCTTTCCCTCGGGCGAAAATAGTTTTAAGAAGTGAATCCGACAAAGTTGTCCTGCCTGCATAATGACTTCCAGTTCCACGGCAGACCTTCCCCTCCTCTCCAGATGCCGCTGAAATCTGTTCTCGGGGTTTCCTCAACCCTCCACAGTGGTTTGGGGGAGATGAGAGGGAAAGGAAGTTCTCCTGCACAAGCAGAAGTCCTTGCACAGGCATAACAACTTCATTAGATACCATGCAGATTTATTAAAACAAACAAGCAAACAGGTAAAACACAAGTATAAAAATAAGCGCAACGACCCCAACCAAAACAGAACGGGATAAACTCAACAAAAGAGATGGGTTGCACAAAAGAAAGTACCTTAACTGCCGAAAGGTCATAGGAAGTACTCACGTTGAAAACTACAGTGGTGCCTCGCAAGACGAAATTAATCCGTTCCGCGAGACTCTTCGTCTAGCGGTTTTTTCGTCTTGCGAAGCACGGCTATTAGCGACTTAGCGCTATTAGCGGTTTAGCGGCTATTAAAGGCTTAGCAGCTATTAAAGGCTTAGCGGATTAGCGGCTAAAAGGCTATTAGCAGCTTAGAAAAAGGGGGGGAAGCGGGGGGGAAATCGGAACACTCGCAAGACGTTTTCGTCTTGCAAAGCAAGCCCATAGGGAAAATCGTCTTGCGAATCAGCTCAAAAACGGAAAACCCTTTCGTCTAGCGGGTTTTCCGTCTTGCGAGGCATTCGTCTTGCGGGGCACCACTGTACATTAAATAATTTTCCGCCTTCTCATGAAAAGAGTATGAGACTGGCTGAACATCCCACATAATGGACAGGGTATGAACCAAGAAGCCAAGAGGAGTTCATTTATTAATCAGAACAGGGCAAACTGTTTAAAACTTCAGGTACATGGATTTGACTTCCAACCATGAAGCTACCAAGAATTATTAGAACTTTTCCGGCTATGCCATTTGAGTCGACGAGAGACATCATTCTTGCATAATTTCCTGCGCGCTAATGTCTGCTGCCTCACTTGTGATTTTGGTTGGGGGAAGTCTATTGCCTCAATGATTCCTTGTCTTCTTAGGTGGACACGGAGCGCTTCTGCCTGCAATTGGGATGCGGGGAGCAGGCGAGGAATAGTTCTGTGACATGTGGGTTACCTTTTCCATTGAAATGAATAGGCATTTATCAGCAAAAAGTTATTGGCATGTTTCCTCTAACTTGGAACCACAAGTTGAGCTGTGGCCAAAGTGAATACTGCTCAGTGTCGAAGCTTGGGCGCACAATCTGTGTAGTTTTATTGCGACATCTTGCTTTTCCTTTGCAATTAGAGAAGCACCTCCCATCAGACCACATTCATGGACAGCTTGAAACCTTGGTGCAGATTAAACCATAACGCAGCAGTCAGAAGCTCTGCGGTAATTAGGGAACCCTCATTTTAGTGGAAGCAATTTAAAAAGAGACAAACAAAATGATAGAGGCAGTAATTATAATACCATGACCTTGCGTATCATGAAAGTCTATTAAAAGCAACAAATTGACTGGGTTGTTTGGAGATTTATGGACAGCCGTTGCAGAGATCTGAATGAGGTGTCAAAGCACACAAGGCATAGGTTTTTCAGGAAAATGCAGCTTTTCCCATTTGCCAAACAAAAGGTAACAGGAACTCGAAATATGCACTTATCTGAAATTTGCAATGCAGTTTCCCAGCCAAGTAATGTGTACAAAAATGCATATAGTGGGGTAAATTGTGCATACAACTGTGAAAATAAACCACAAAGATGCATACGCACTTTGCAAAAATGCATATATTGAGAATACTGCATGCAAAAATGCATATATTAGGAGAGTCTCCCTAAAATGTTGGTGAATTCTTATGAGGACCTGTTTTTAAAAAGGAATTGCAAACTGGAAATGTGGAGTACTGAATTTAAGCTTGGAGGGTCTGGGAGGAAACTAAGAGAAACCCAAATTGACAGACTGGGCCATTCCACACTGCTGGCTTCTGGCCTCAACTCTCACCTTTCCTCTTGGCCCGTTGTTATGACGTGAGAATCCAGAGACCTAGAGCTTGCAAGCAAGGGTACCAGAATGGTTGCAACTCCCCCTTCCCTGTTGTTTGATCAAGCACAAGGCCTCTGTAAGGAGCATTCCCTTTCACCACTGCCATTGTTTAAATACCGTATTTTTCGCTCTATCAGACGCACCAGACCATAAGACACACCTAGTTTTTGGAAGAGGAAAACAAGAAAAAAAATATTCTGAATCTCAGAAGCCAGAACAATAAGAGGGATCACTGTGCAGCGAAAGCAGCGATCCCTCTTGCTGTTCTGGCTTCTGGGATAGCTGCGCAGCCTGCATTCGCCCCTTAAGACGCACACACATTTCCCCTTACTTTTTAGGAGGGAAAAAGTGAGTCTTATAGAGCAAAAAATATGGTACTTATATAGCAGCCAAAATGATCATAGTGCTGTACAGGTATAAAAAGAAAGAAAAACCAGGAAGAAATTTAAAGACTATTTACAGAAATATTGTAAAATTGATGAATGTTAGAAGAATGTTGGAAAGAAACTAAGGGGTTTCCAGCTGTAATGCAGATACGAAAGAAAAAAAAGTTTACAAATGGGTTAAAGCTTAATGGTAAGGATTTGCTGAACTAACAAATTGAAGTGGAATACAAAGAAGGGAGGTATGAGGAGGTCTGCGGAAATAAGCGTAAGGAAGATATGTTATGGAAAATTGTTTGTTTTTTAATTGTTTTTATGTTGTATTTTGTTTTTATTTTATTTTTCATTTCTATTGTTATATTTTAAAAACTTTGATAAATATCTTTTTTAAAAAAATAAAAAGAAAGAAAAACCAATCCCTGCATTGCCCGCAATCTAACCAATAATAGCAGAAGGAATGGCTTGCTCTGTTGTCCTTAACCACTGCATTAGTTTGATGGTGTATTCTAGTATATATTGTTGATTGTTTTGTGGTTTGGTGGGCTGAGCTTATTTTATGGTGGTATCTACATAACATCTGTATTGATGAAGGGCAAGTTATAAATATTTTTAAATGACCTGATCAAAGCAGGAGAGAAGAGGAAAGACAACCTTGGGGCCGTTGCTCCTTCCCTGGCCCCAACAGAAGGGGCTAGGCTTTCCACGGTGTTCTTCCAGAGAGGCAGGCAAAGGGGGTCCCTTGCTAGAAGCTGGCATGTGCCTTCCGCCATCACTGCCCAGTCCCATCCCTGAATCAGCACTTCATCTCCATTGGCTGTGGCCCGACCTCTTAAGAGATCCATTTCCGCACACCTTGGTGTTCTTTTGCCTGCGGAATCAATAGGATTTATTGTTAAGCAAAGGTCTTTAGGGGTTGACAGTCCTGGAAGGAGGCAGTTTGCATCAGGACTTCCTGCATAAGTAATGACAGCGAGATGGAACCTCAATCGATTATCTAAATGTCCCCTTCGTGATGTGCTCAAATTGGAGAAGACGCAGAGAGGGACTCCAGAAGGAAAGCATGCTCTGGCTTCTGTCATTGGCCGGGGGGGTGGGTGGAGTGGTCCTTAGGCAGCTGCCCTCCGCGTCTCCCAGGACTGCAGAGCAGAAAGGGAGCACAACAATCTTCCTGGGGACGCAGGGCAAAAGAGGGAAAAACAAAGGATATTGTCAGAGTTGCTTCCAGATCCTAGCTCACAGAGGATCACGCTAGCCAGCGATCATTAAATAAAAGTCTTTATTGAGTTACAGTTTCCATTCTCAAGCTGCTGCGTGCAACTCTACGTCTTATGCTTAGATCGGCGAAGCTCCGTCTGAGTCTCCGCCCCTTGTACACCAACTTAATATCCTAGCCCTGCTCCACCTTTTCCGCCTGACTGTTCTTCTCTGGGTCCCTCTGCCCCCCGGGGTCTCTTCCTTCCGGGATTCTTCTGACGCTGACCCCCCGGACCCTCCTGTCTCCTTGCGCCGGGCTTTAGGACCTGGGTCCCTTTCCGGGCTGCCTACTGCGCCACCTTCCTGTACATTTGAACTTGGCGCGCACGCCCAACCTTCCACCTTCCGTCTAACCGTCTCTTCGCTCCCTGACGGAGGTGTGGCCACTCCTGACTCGTGCCCTCCCTCCTGTTGTGAGCTGCCAGCGCTTGATCCCTGGCGCTCTTCCTCTTCCCTGCTCTCTGGCGGTGACGCTGGTCCCGATTTCCAACTGCTCCCCTCTGAGTCCCCTCTGGCTCTATCTTCCTGGGGTGTCCCCCTAGTCTCCCCCCTTGCCCTGGCCACTGGTGCTCCTTTCTGTGAATCTTCTGATTCACTGGAAAGACTCGGAGATCTCGGGTCGTCGTCATCACTCATCTTTTCTTCTGCCTCCTCCCCCTCGCTCTCTGTTTCCTCCCTTGCCCTCGCCTCTGCTCCTGAACCCCTGACAGATATGATTCCAACCTTTGTAGGGTTGTTGTTGTTTAGCCGTTTAGTCGTGTCCGACTCTTCGTGACCCCATGGACCAGAGCACGCCAGGCACTCCTGTCTTCCACTGCCTCCCGCAGTTTGGTCAAACTCATGCTGGTAGCTTCGAGAACACCGTCCAACCATCTTGTCCTCTGTCGTCCCCTTCTCCTTGTGCCCTCCATCTTTCCCAACATCAGGGTCTTTTCCAGGGAGTCTTCTTTTCTCATTAGGTGGCCAAAGTATTGGAGCCTCAGCTTCAGAATCTGTCCTTCCAGTGAGCACTCAGGGCTGATTTTCATAAGAATGGATAGGTTTCTAGTCACTTTCCACCCCTCAGAATTTGCCGCCTGAGGCAGCTGTCTCACTTTGCATCACTTTAGAGCTGGCCCTGGGCAAGGGTTGTGATCAAAAATGCTCAAGCCAGGCATTGGGGGGGGGGGGGAAGAATGCTGGGCAGAACGTGGAGGTACAGAGAAAAAATAACTCGTTTTTCTTCCTTTTGCCCTCACCCCAGGCAAATGCTCATTCAACGTGAAGAAAATGAAGATGTCTCCCTATCCAGGAAATCCTTTGCTCACCCACTGCTGCCATTCTTTCCTCTCCATTTCCCTCCACTTTCTGCCTGGATTTCTAGGCTTCACGGATCAGGGTTCCTTTCCTCCACGTCATGAGAATCTTTTCTTATTACAAGAGAGTTCCAAGTCGGTCCAGCCATGTGACGGATTTCAAAGATGTCTACCCAAGCGGTGATCTGAGACACACACTGGCAACAAGGAGGAACGCACAACACTGAGCGACGCCGTACAGAGGCGGTGGCTGGAGTGCTGATTCTTTTTAATTCCCACTTCTCATTTCCGAGACTCCATTAAAAATCCAGAGTGCCGCTAGTTGCTCCGCCAGCCTTTGGTAGCCCTGTCAGGGGCAGAAATCCTTCAGACTGATGTGTTTTATAAATAACCAGTGAATAAGAGACCCCGTTCCCTTTTCTATAAAAATTCTCCTGCAGATGATAAAAAGAGCGATAAATAATTGAACAAAGTGATCTGACAGTGCTAAATGCAGTACAGTGGCATTTATTTTTAAAGAGCCTACTTATTTATAGGGCAGATTAGTCTACCAGTCTGGGCTGTGTTTAATGAAGAAAACAGTTAAATTGCTGGCGTAGCCTATAGGCTCTCTAGAAAAGGAACTTGATTTACTTAATGGGTAAGGGGGGATTTGGGATTTGCACAACGGCAAAATAGGGGGCGCATCTCTGTTTCTCTCCTTTTGTATACAGACCCAGCGGATCATTTCTGTTGAAAAAGAAATTAAAAGCCACAGGGACGTCTTGCCTTTCACAATTGCCATTGGTATACTGCTCAGAACAATATCAAAGGGGGAAGGGTAGCCACGGCAAAAAGAACAAAAGCTCGTGTGGCACCTTAAAGACAAACAAACACATTTGCTCGATGTAAGCTTTTGTGCGCTACAGTCTGCTATAGTCCACTTCATCAGATGAGCTTGGGTATAGAGTTGGCAGATGTGGGGGAAGTACCGTATTTTTCGCTCCATAAGGCACACCCGACCATAAGACGCACCTAGATTTTAGAGGAGGAAAACAAGAAAAAAAATATATTCTGAACGAAACAGTGGGTGTATGATTTTTGTGGTTCATGCTGTGGCCAAAGACATGATATGTGATTTGACGGTGAGTTTTGGGTAGCCCAGTGCAAAAATCCTGAGGATCCATGTGGATCCATGCTTTGTAACCACGTTTTTGCGCCATTGCGTCCCCATGAAACAGTGGATGCGGTTTTTTCTGTGTGCAGGCTGTAGCCATGGATAATGCTATGTGATCTGATGGTGAATTTGGGGTGACCCAATGCAAAAATCCCGAGGATCCATGTGCTTTTATCTCCCCTCTCCCAGGCAGCCTCCTTTATTGCTAGCGTCCCTTATCTCTCTCCCGATCCCACCGATCAGCTGCTTCCTTTCAACACCTCCTTCCCTCTTGTTTGCCTTAGCGTCTTTTCCTTAGCTGGAGCAGTTTTTTGCTCCTCCTTTTATTCTAATTTCTCTCCTCATTGCTTGTTTTAGTATTCCTGTCTCCTCTCCTTGCAAGTTCGCTGTCTTTACCTCCCCACTCCCAGGCAGCCTCCTTTATCGTTAGTGTCCCTTATCTCCCTCCCAACCGCTTGCCAATCAGCTGCTCAGTGGCTTCATTTCAACACCCCATTTCCTCTTTATATATATTAAAAAGAGCAAAATCTGCTTTTCGCCCCTGGGCAATTCGGCTCCAGGGACCACGCATTCGCTCCATAAGACGCACAGACTTTCCCCCTTACTTTTTAGGAGGAAAAAAGTGTGTCTTATGGAGCAAAAAATACAGTAAGTTGTGACATTGGTAGGAAGGGAAATGCAGAAAATGGCAGATAATGATAATTGCATTCAGTGGCTCTTCACAAAAACAGTTGTGTTGGCCTTCCACCCTGCCAGCCTCAACCAGACACCACTGTGGGAAATCCACGGCCACTCAGTGGTAGGAAAAGAGGTCTCCCTACAACTCTCAATGCCCTTAACAAACAACAGTTCCCTGGATTCTTTGAGAAAAGCCATGACTGCTTAAAATGGGATGATCCAGCCTTATTATAAGGTGCGTCATTTTAGGGAGTGAAACTTAATTTTTCCATCTTTCTTTAAAAAAAGCTTTTCGGCACCCCTGATTTTTGGAATTTGAAAATTGAAAAATTCAACACACCCTACTACCATAAACTGATAGTGCAGATGAGGCCACATAATGGCAAGCCGCCTTACTCTCCGAATTGTTCAGTAGTAGTTATGTCTCAAACAACTGTCAAAGGTGAAAGCTTTGTTATCACCTCATTCTCTTGCCAGTGCACAGAGAGTCCATCAATCACCATCAATTACCTAGACTCTCTGGCAGACGACATCATTATTCCTGGTCGGGGAAAAGATACTCCTGGAGCTGTGCTCCCCTGTATACTCTGCCGGGCCCGGGGGTAACCCGAGTAACGCGGTCCAGGTCCGGTCCCGAATCCAAGAGTTCCACGAAGAGTCAGTCCGACAGGGTCAAGGCAGGACACGAGGCAGGAAACCAGGTGAGGTCAGGCACAGGATCACAGGCGGGTTCTGGCAAACAGCAACATTGCTCCCAATGAACCGGGGGTGGGGTCCAGCAGCCTTTTATCTCTGTTGGGGTAACGGCCGGTCCTGATCCCCTGGTGACTCACCTCCCTGTTTCGCCCGAAGGCGAGCACTCCTCCTGCAAGTACTCAGGTCTCTTCTTCTCTCAGACCTCAGTCTCTGCAGCTCAGGAGATGTCGGTGGGTTACTAGACCCAGAGGCCGCCTTAGCCTCCCCTGACCCAGCTGGTAGTGGAGCAGCTGTAAGTGATTGCACAGCTGGAGGCAACGAGGTCATCCCCGCATCTGGAGCCAGGGCAGGCTCAGGCCCCTGACTCGGCCCAGCTGGTGCTTGTTGCAGGGGAACCTGTGCAGACTGCGGCACTTCAGAATCAGGCCCCGGACTAGGTTCAGCTGCTGCCTGAGGCAAAGGATCCGGTGCGGACTGAGACTCCTTTGGCTCTGAGTCCGAGCCCGAGGCTATCACATCTTCCCACTATCACACTCTTTGATTCTGATATGCATCCAAAGAAATCCTGGAGGCTTCTGGACTAACTGGGTAAATGGAAGGCTGCTGGCAATCCTGCCACTATAATATCACAATATATTAACTAGCAAACTCTTCTGGGAGAATTATGAATCCTAGCGGGCCAAGCCAGCACTGCTGGCTATGGAAGATGAGCTCAGGTCATTCTGTTGCTAGCTCACAGTATTCATTCACTTGATGGCAGCCAACTGTGATGGCAGCTACAGAAGTTCGACGCCGCTGCAAATTCCTGTGCCAAGGTAGCATCTGATCTTTAAAAAAAATTGAACTAGTCAGCAGAGTAAGGAATGGAAAGCCTTCACTGCCATGGTGAGAAAGCAGCCAGATGAGATGATGGAGATGGAGGGGGAGACAGGAGGAGGAGACAGGCCTACCCAACTCAAGAGGCAGCACGTCTTGGGGTGGCCTGAGAAGAGATGTAGGAGTCATCAAAACTCATATCTGTGTGTGTTTTTTTGGGGAGTTATTCCCAAAAGCAACAATTATTTATTTCAAATATCTTTATTGTGGTCCATAGACCCACGAAACAGTTTCAAAACAAAATAATAATAGTAGTAGTAATAATAATAATAATAATAATAATAATAATAATAATAATAATAATTTATTATTTATACCCCGCCCATCTGGCTGGGTTTCCCCAGCCACTCTGGGTGGCTTCCAACAAAACACTAAAATATAATAACCTATTAAACATTAAAAGCTTCCCTGAACAGGGCTGCCTTCAGATGTCTTCTAAAAGTTTGGTAGTTATTTTTCTCTTTGACATCTGATGGGAGGGTGTTCCACAGGGTAGGTGCCACTACCGAGAAGGCCCTCTGCCTGGTTGCCTGTAGCTTTGCTTCTCGCAGTAAGGGAACCGCCAGAAGGCCCTCGGCGCTGGACCACAGTGTCCAGGCAGATACAGTTAAAACAACCAAACAACAGGCGAAAGAGACCGGGTAGTCATTTTGTTATGTCTAGAGCATGATGGTCTTTGTTTCTTGCGACATCCGTAAGAAACTTTGCCACGGTCAATGTAATATCATTTGACTTATCCTCCAGAAGGTATTTAATATGGGAGGCTTCAGATGTTCCCGGCAGATTTACTGGTAAGAGTTTGATCAGTTGATCCCTTGCTTTCTTGTACTGCCCACAATGTAGTAGGATATGCTTCGTGCAATCGACGTCCTGGGAACATAAACAAAGCCTATTCTGATAGGGGATGCCTCTCAGTCTACCATTTAGCACTTCCGGAGGAAATACATTTAATCTAGCTTTGGTAAATAAACCAAGTGGGTACGGACAAATTCCTAAGATATGAGGCTAACTGAAAGTCGTGCCTGTATTGGATTACAATTACAGTGGTACCTCGGGTTACATACGCTTCAGGTTACAGACTCTGCTAACCCAGAAATATTACCTCAGGTTAAGAACTTTGCTTCAGGATAAGAACAGAAATCGTGCGGCGGCGGCGCGGGAGCAGCAGCAGGAGGCCCCATTAGCTAAAGTGGTGCTTCAGGTAAAGAGGTTTCAGGTGACGAACGGACCTCCGGAACGAATTAAGTTCTTAACCCGAGGTACCACTGTAATAATAATAATAATTTTATTATATTTATTTATACCCTGCCTTTTCCCCTGACAGGGACTCAAGGCAGCTTACAGATAAAATAAGAACGGCGATGCTTTTGTCCTGCATTTCCTGTGGGATTTCTTGCCTTTTCTCTTTTACTAGTCTCTCCTTCACAGCTGCCTGTCTCTTTAAATTCCTCTGCTAACAGACGTGTCTTCCATTAGTCAGGGAGAAGACTCCTTAATGTCATCACCCTCAGAAGAGCATTAGGCAGGGGCAGTTACTGTTTAGAAGAAGAAAATAAAGAGAGTAACATTTAAAAGGCGGGGTGGGGGGCAGTTGCATTCAACGCACTCTATCAAATCTAGCAGGGAAGCCTTCTAAAAATAGCATGCTTCACTCCAGAGCCAAGTAGGATGTCAGAAATCACCTTCTGTATCATCATTTATGTGCACAATACTAATAATATTGTGGTTTTAATTCTGGGGGTGATAAAGCAAACGAAGCGCGAAGGCGGTTTGAGAATCCCAACACTTCTCACTACTTAAAAAGTCCTTTATGTCCTCAAGGCGGCTGTGAACATTAACTAATTACAGTGGGGAGAGGGGTAAAATATGCTGACTTTGGCTGCAATGTTATCTGGACTGCAGACTCGATAAAACAAAACAAAAAAAGCGCACGGTTCTGGCAGGAGCTCAGAAACGGCTGTGTTCTGGAACAAGATATGCAGCCTGCAGTTAATAGACACAGGCACACGTTGAAAAGGGACACATTATACAAAAAGTGACTTTTTTGTTAAAAAAAGAAGCTACGGAAAAGACACAAAGTCTGATTATGGGGCTGATTGAAACCCACTTGAAATATGCTCTGCCAAGTCTGACCATGGCTGGTGGGTGAATGCCTTCAGCTCAGACAGTTCCTTCCCTAATAACATATGGTGTAGCCTTATGAGGCTTTGCCCTCAGGTGGGAAAAATATTGCACCTGGGAAAGGGACGTGGGAGTCAACAGACACTCAAGGAATAGTTTCGGAGAAAAAGCTTTTACAGTGGTGCCTCGCAAGACGAAAAGAATCCGTTCTGTAATTCTCTTCGTCTAGCGGTTTTTTTCGTCTTGCGAAGCAAGCCCATTGAAGGATTAGCGGATTAGCGGCTTATCTGCTGATCGGATCAGCTGATAAGCGGCTTAGCGGCTTAGAAAAAGGGGAGGAAGGGGAAAAAACCAGCAGGAACTCACAATCAGATGTGCTAGAGGAGGGCCACCTGCAACCATTTTGGAAGATTTACGCCAACCTGCTCATGATAACGACACCCATTTTCCCCGTTCCAAACAGCGTATTCTACCTTGATAAAGGTAAAGGGACCCCTGACCATTAGGTCCAGTTGCAGACGACTCTGGGGTTGCGGCACTCATCTCGCTTTACTGGCCGAGGGAGCCGGCGTACAGCTTCCGGGTCATGTGGCCAGCATGACTAAGCCGCTTCTGGCGAACCAGAGCAGTGCATGGAAACACCGTTTACCTTCCCACCAGAGCAGTACCTATTTATCTACTTGCACTTTGTGCTTTCGAACTGCTAGGTTGGCAGGAGCAGGGACCGAGCTCACCCTGTCACGGGGATTCGAACCGCCGACCTTCTGATCGGCAGGCCCTAGGCTCTGTGGTTTAACCCACAGTGCCACCCGTGTCCCTATTCTACCTTGATACACAAGGCAATTGTTCTGTGGCAGGAAATTACTAGAGAGGTCTCTCATAGGGACGTGTTTCTAGTTATAACAAAGTTGAGAGGATGTGCAAATCAAGAAAGGCCTTGCAGTTCACCTTGCAGAAATTAGCTAGTGGTTCAGTTCTATTTGACAGAACGCAAGTCAAATGAAATTCCCATTTCATGTCAATCCTGCCCAATTTTTTATTTATTTATTTTTGGTTTACATTAGTGGCAGGCCCCTCCAAAGAAGTCCCTAACTGATAGCTTAAGGCCTATTGTGAGTACTTACAGAATAAACTGATTTCCTAGCATCTAGCCCAATTGGGTGGGTGGGGATCATTTGAAAGAGCTAGAAATTTGTCTATATTTCCCCATGATAGCTTCTTACAAGAACTGCTACCATTCCAAGGGTATTATGCAGTTGTAATGGGAGGGGAATTGACCTAATTATAGCAGTATGTTCCCCGTGGAACAACTTGTTCTAAGGTAGGGACTATTCTAAACAAAGCTTAAATAAATGGCATGGATTTCTGCCAAACAGGTAGCAACAACAGGAAACATACAACACATTTCTGGGATTTTAAAAATAAAACATAAAACCAACTACACAATACCAACTTTGATCTTTATTTTATTCAAAGAAAAATGATTTTTCTTCCAGATTTTGTGAAAGAAATGAACAAGAACAGTAAACTATTACAAGTAAAGGAGAAATAATAACCTTTGATTCTGCATACGCTTGCTCATCAGTGAGACAAATGAAGCAAACTTTTCATATAAAATGTGAAGTTCAGCTTACCCTACAAATTAGGTACTTTTAAATATCCAGCCTATCTTTTATCAATTAGCGTTCAAAAGTTAGCAATCATATTACAGTCTGGAACAATTAGTTGTTTAGACGGTCCTGTTTATTGGAGCAGTGGAAAAAAAGGACTCCTAATGATCCCATAAAGTTGCTTTTAATTAAGTGTGAAATTGAAGATCCTGAAAGTAAGGTTTTATCCTTCTTCTCTGTCTCATTGTTATAGGTGATTGCAGTCAAAGACTGAATTCGGCAACCCCAATAATCTTTAGGAAGTACTCCATTGAGCACATGTTGAAATATGGGAAACTAAACAAGTTTCACAGCCTGGGACCCTCAACCCAAAATATATTTAGCTATCTTCATTTAAAAGTTTGGTACCAAAGTATCTGAGTTGGAAGTGTTAAACATCTACATATATGTGCACAGATGGGTTCTCTTGCAATAAACAGAAATCCGAACCAGGAAAGAATTGAGCTCCAACTCCTGTGCTCAGTACAGTGAAATTTAGCTACAATTGGCAATACTTTTGATGTACTTTGCTCAAGAAATCTTTTGCACCAAAATTCAGAATAAAGCTTTAACCTACCCACACACACACAAAAAGTCTTAACACTTTTAATAGTGAACACAAGAGACAAATTTGGACAAAAGAAATGAAAGGGGGGTAATAAAACAAGGAAGGTTAGAAGCACATTAAAACACCGCTGGAGAGGAAGAGGGAACCTCTATTTTAAATGTTGGAGGAAGCAGGGATTTCTCAACTCTCATAAAGAACATTTGTTTTTCAACATGATTGTGGGTGCTGGGGTGGGGAGCTGGTTCTATCCAGAGATCTGCAGTAATTGCATATTAAATCTGCCTGAAAGCTCTCTTGCTGCAACTCTGATAGCACAGCATGAGAATCATGACATTACTGCCACAAATATGGAGTTTCACCTCTCTGGATCCGCCATCTACTGCACTTATTTTGGAAGGGTACCAGTATTTCTATTATCCCGGCAGGTTTTATTTTGCTCCCACATTTGGCTCGGTGGCAAGTGGACCTGAAACATTTAAGGTTCTCTCTGCAGACTTGAGTACAAAGATACCACCAGACAAGATTTTGCTACCATAGCCTTTTCCCAACTAAATGACACATAGCATAGGGGAACGTTTACTGTAAAGACAGCGAAATCTGGAAAGCCATTACGGCCAGGGTGGGTCTTGGAACTAGTGGCAGTGCTTCGGGGAAGTAAGTTTTTCACGCATAATAATTCTGCCCCAACTTCCTAGGGATTCCTCTTAAAACCTTGATTCTGACATTTAACACAATTTCGCAGGAAGCGGTGATAAAATATTTATCACACACACGTTTCCTTAGCAGCTTCCCTCCCCGTTTCAAAAACGGTGCTCATTTAATTTTTATGGCCAATTTACAAAGGGAAGCTTTGCATGCCCACTAGGACTCCTGAGCCAGCTGTCCTCCATTTTCATCTCACAGCACTCACTCCAAGGCCTCCAAAAGCTGCTGCCAGCGGAAAGACCTGCAGCCTCATGATACATTGGCTGATCTTCTGTGACTCAGATCCAGAGATGAAGGGCCTGGCAGAACTGGCATTGGGTTGGGGTTGGGAAAGGGAACGGCACCTGGGAAGGGAAGGGAAGTGTCCGGTGGACGAGCCAGGTGGACCTGTGACAGGTGTGGGATGGGGAGAGCGATGTCATAAGCCAAGAAGAAAACAGCTTGCGTTTTTTATCCAGAGCTTTCAACCTGAGATTTTTCTCCTGGCAAACCTCAGGAAGTGTGTAAAACTTTCACATCCCGAAACCTGAAACCTGGCAGTCCTCATCAGAACTTGAACTGAAAACTGGGCTCACCTTTAGAACTGAAAATAGGTATATCCAAGAGAAAATGCTTAGCCAGCATGTCTTTGGATTCTGACCGATCTATTCAAATTGTTGCGTTTGCTCTACTCCATGTGCCTAGGCTGGAGAATAATAAGTTAAACACATACACATAAAATCCACTTAATGGATAAAAGGAATCCATAACCAAAATGTCATGGTCACCCCAACTTTCATGTACATCAAGCATACATAGAGATATTTTAACAGACATGGGGGAGGCATATACACATGTAAGAACCGTAGATGTTTTTAAACATTGAACAGCTTTCCCAAGACTTACACTCTAAGCCCTTTACCTTACAAAAAATAAGATGTTAATCTTCATTCTGTTTTTAAAGAAAAAATATATCGTTACTGGAAAAATTTCCTTAAATATAGCCATTTTCTTTTTTAAAAAAATTGCTCTGGTTGAAGACCCTATTTACAAAGGAAAGTCATGCAAATATTCAAAAGTTTTAGAAGTTAGACAAACTCTGCCCAGTGCATCTTGCTTGAGGTTGTGAGGAAAAATGAGTTTCGTAGAAGAGCACAACTTACGAATATGTGGAACTCTTTAGTGATAGTCAAAATCAAGCCAATGCACTAAAAACAAAAAGTTAATAAAATGTTATGAACAAACAGAACTATGTATACCTGTATTCATACATCATCTTGTTTTTTTAAAAAACCCAAATTGGCACATTAGGTAGAAAGGACACTCTTATCAATAAAACTAGGCTAACTTGAAATTTGTAAGTGATAACCATAAAATTTGGTTTAACACATAAACTTGACTTTGAAAAAGAAACCTTTGCATTATAAGCTTTTTTTATTTATAAAGTAACTTTGTTATAAAAATTATCAGTGAAAGAACTTCTGTTTTAAAAATTACTTTTCTGTTAGTCAGAATTATCAAATGACTGAGGCACTAATACTGAACAGGGTGCGGTACTTCACATGGAAACAATGTCCTAACAGCCAGGGGTGTCAAAGACAGCGTCAACATTCAGTCTCATGTCACTTCCTGCTTGGAAAGTCTCTTCCCAGAAAACAGACTTATCGACTAAAACAAATCCAGGTGGGTTATATGTAGAGAAGGGAAGCTAATCTAAAAAAATGTTTTGCATAACCACAATAGCTTAAGAGCAGCATTCAATGCCATGTGAGGCTTTGACTTCCTCTCTTCCTCCCAAGTAACACACACACAAACACACACCCCTGCTCTGGAATATCCACCAACCTTCTGGGACAAATTTCTGCAGCACACCTAAGCAGATCTGGGGGGAATCTGTTTCATCAATTCTGTCTGTCCCACAGGTGGAAGGACACTACTGGATTTAACTCTCTATCTCCAGGGATATGCACTTAAAAAAAAAAAAGCTTTTAAATGAAATAAAAGCCAAACAAAAATCCCTGTCCATTATTTTCTTAGGCAAACCTACGTTTCTTCCTCAACCGATATCTGTAGATCTGTTTGGACTTAAAATGCGAAGGAGCATCTTTCAGAACTTTTGTCTGTGGCAGCTTTATTCTAATTCATTCCCAATATTTTCACAACTATGCTGTGGGGTGACAGAGAAACCAGGCATAAGAGATCTATTCCATTCTAAAATCCCTGTGTAGTTTTAATTTCAATGAGGGGACAGAAATATTGCTGGCGTGCAGCATTCTGGATGAACGGTTCTGGGAAGCCGTAGATTAATCTGCTTTCAAAGGGGTAGAGGTGGGGAGGGGGCAGCACGAACGAGTGCACATCAGCAGAGATAAAACCAACACAATTGGGGGGGGGGGTGTTAGAGAGTAATTTCGCAAACCTTCTACTTAGTCTTATACTTCTTCCCATAATTTACAGTGTAATCCTGTGCATGCTTACTCAGAAGCAAGTCCCGTTGTGTTCGGTGGGAATTACCCCGAGGAAAGTGCGCTTGGTCCAGGACAGCAAAATCTTATATGCATATTTACCTGAGAATAAGCCGCACTGAAAACAACGGGAATTTACTTTGGAGTATGCAGGTCGTACTGTGACAGTCTCACTGATTTTTTCCCCTGTGTTATATGGCTTGTCACAGATTACACTGAAATACAATTTCGTTTAATTTTTTGACCATAGCTCTTGGATCCAAAGACCACACATTACAAGCTGAAGGCACTTCTGCTAACGTCGTGAGGGTGTCCAATTTCCCAACTGCAGTCCCCCCCCCCCAAACTGACTCCAGATGTTTGGGGATGCTCCAGAGCAGCAGGGTGCCTGTGTAGAGCTGTAGACAAGGAAGGGGGGAGGACTGGTGAGCCTCGCGCACACATGCAAGGGATGTCTTCTGCTCAAGGGACGCAAGCCATTGTGGAGTAAAGTTTTGGTGGGTTTCTTGTCAGCTAGGTATGAAAAGCTGAGTCTTATGTACAAGGCAAATGTATTCACTTCCGAAACTTAGTGCACTACATTCCCTTCAGGTAGAATAATGTACAACTCAAGTTCAATATTTCTCTGCTGTGGCAAAGATGCAAGGGAGCCTATTAAACAGGACCTTTTAGTGCTTTCAAACAAACAAATACACATATTTTTTTTTGTAACTTTTACATAATAGAACAGTGCAATGTGCAGCATGCCACCAGAGCAGCAACGTAAACAGTTTCTAGGTATGTTGGCTTGTTGTCGGACCTTGAACTTGTTCAGTTTCTAGCTCTGGCGCAGCAAAAGGTTTCTGAAAAGCCCTCCCACTTTCCACCTCTTCGGCCTGTTCTTGAGTGCCTCTTAGTAGGGAAAATCAACATCCATGTCGGTGTGGTTTGGGAAACACTTCACAGTGCAAAGCAGATTCTTGCCTCCAGTAACTTCCTTTATTTTTTACTTTGGAAGAAGCCCTTGAGTGGTTCCCTGCCTCTCTTCAGAAATGTCCACGCCCACAATGGCTGCGTCACTCAAAAGTGTCCCCTTGGGCTTGCTTGTCACCTTTAACTTTTTAGCATCAAGCTTTTCTTTCTTAAGGTGCTTTGCTACAGTAGCTTTCTTTGTTTGATGCCTGGAAATGGACAAGCCAGAGGATTTTGCAGCACAATAAATCTTTCTCATCCTCCCCTCCCTTGCCTGAGTTGTAGTCCTGGGTGGCTGCTTCCGGATCCCTCTCCGAATGAGGCAACGCCTTACAATGGCTAGTCCTGCAGCTTTTTTGGAAAACCCTGGCTCTCGACTACTGTCCTTTCTCCTCTGCCTATTGAAGGGAGTTAACCTAAAGTCACTGTCCCGCTGGGATCGGTGGGAGTTCAGTGGTGAAAGAACTAGGTGCTTATAGGATTTCTCTGAACTGCTACATACCAGACACTCAGACTTCTCCGGGGAAACAGAAGAGTCATCCGTCTTATGACTTGAATTCTTATCTTTCTCCTTAACTGGATCCAACGCGAGAGGTGTTGACGAACCATTGAAATCTGGCGAATTGAAGGACTTTGGTGCTATGCATTCATACTGCGTATCGGCTCGCTTCTTCCCGTTTGCATCAAGGCTGAGACTCCTGAATAGCTGCCGGACATGTGAAGCCTTCTTTGCCTTTTCCCCAGCGACACTCCTGGGAGGAGTTTTTAAAACTCGGTTCGTCAGTGGGTCATAATACTTAATAGAAGTCTGTTTGTATTTGTACCTTATGGAGTCCTTACTATCTGTGGAGTTGTAGCATCTTCTCGTTCTGGGAACGTCTTCATTGTTGCTCCTAGACAATTTCATCTCTGGACAGGAAAGAACATAGACTGTGGTTTGGGGCTGTAAAGGGTTCAGAATTTTGGTGTAAGACTCAGGAAGCTTGAGGGCACAGAGTCTAGTTTTCATGGTGGGTGTCTTCTCATTCTCTGACCATACAAAGTAACCTTTCGGATCTGGCTGCTCATGGTCCCTTCTAATGGTTTTGTGTTTCACTATGGGATAGTTCAGCAAGCTAGTTTGTGTGCCACGGCTAACCTTGACTACTTGGCATCTTGAGGCAAGGCGCCAAGTCCTTTTTTGAGGCTTCTTTACTGTTTCTGGAATGTGTTGTGTTTCTGAGGCAGCAGGAGAGTTGAAGTCAGAGCCAAATTCCGGAAGGCCTTTATCCGACACAGCCTCCAATTCCTCCGCTGCAATTGCACTGATTTTCCTTTCTTCTTCTTCTTCTTCTGCCTTCTTCTTCCTTGTTGTTGCACCATTAGCCAAGGACTTGGAATTAAAGTGGCAGCGGAAGCGACCTTCCCTGAAATCCCGCACAAGGGCTTCAATTTTCATATCATCTTCGTACATGATCTGGGACCACGTCTTTCCTACAAAGGAAGGAGGCACATGGGGCAAAGCTGGGAGAACTGGTTCTTGATGATGAATGGACACATCTGGTTCTGGTTCTGCTTCTGGTTCTGTTGTCTGCTGCACAGAGTTATTTTGAAGAATGGAACTGAGCTGGGAGCCATACCTCTCATCTTGTAAATTTACTTGAACCTCTTTGAGCAATTCTAGATTTTTAACAGCTGCCTTAGGCAGGTGTCCTCCTGACTGAGCATTTGCATCACAATCAAAGCTTACATCGGATCCATGAACGCTGTTGTGGTCTAGAAGCGACAGGATATTTACGCATGGGTCCGTCTCTTCGTCTCTGAGAGGCGACTCTTTGGGAGAAGTTTCACAGCAGTGTCTCAGAATGACTTTGTCAATGATTTCATCTACAGAAGTTTCCGCGCTTCCGCTCAGCTGGTTTTCTTTCCCCCCTGAAAACTGGGGAACTGCTTGAAAACTCAGCGAGTTACCGGTACCCACAGGGTTGCTGGTGTCCCTGAGACAGAAGTCGGCAATCTGAGTTTCATCCTGAGCCTGTAAGCCACCTTGTTTTAAAAAAACCTGACCTGAGATTAAAGAGTTGCCTTGATTACACACAGGACTCTCTTGTGAATGGGAAACAGTTCTTGGGGGAGACCGCAAAACGGGGCTCAATTTTGGAATCGGTAACTCATCTTGTGAATGTGAAACAGTTCTTGGGGGAGACCGCAAAACGGGGCTCAATTTTGGAATCGGTAACTCATCTTGTGAATGTGAAACAGTTCTTTGGGGAGACCGCAAAACGGGGCTCAATTTTGGAATTGGTAACTCATCTTGTGAATGTGAAACAGTTCTTTGGGGAGACTGCAAAACGGGGCTCAAATTTGGAATCAGTAATCCATCTTGTGAATGTGAAACAGTTCTTGGGGGAGAATGCAAAACGGGGCTCAATTTTGGAATCAGTAATCCATCTTGATCGCATATGCTCTGCTTGGTTTGCTCACACCTGTTCTGTGAAGCCGAATCTGGTATTACTGAATGCCTCACAATTTTTGCAAGCGTTGGAGGGGGTGGTGAGTGGCTAATGGATGATGGGCAGGGTAAGAGGTTCACTGCTACAAGTGGGGTTTTATGGCTACTACTTTCAGTTGGAATTCCATCTGCTGCAACATGATTTCTTGTACTGCTAGAGATGTCTATAGCTTGCTGCGAAGTTCCTTGGCTGTGCACTTTTCCCCTTTCTTCTAGCGTATGGAGAAGTGTGACTGGCCCAGGAGCCTCCTTCAGTTCCTCGTGTGACCTCTGGGAAGTGAAGCAGCCTGACTCTGCAGTCAATGCACTGTTGGTGCTCGGTTCTTCTCCCTTGCTAATGGCACTTTCCTTTTCCAGCACTTCCACCGGCAAAAGAGCCTCATTCCTGGGAAGAGGTTGGGAGCTGCTGATAGGTATGTCATCATGAGTCGGTCTGGGGAAGGGAGAAGAAAACTCACGTAAACGTTGTAAATACACTTAACACAAAACTGGGGTTTGCAGCTATGGGATTAAGAGCCCCAAGAGTTAATAAAACAGGAACTACTCTTATAGTAGTCACCTCCAGGCTTGACTACTGTAATTCGTTCTACGCGAGGCTGCCCTTGAAGCTGTCCCAGAAACTCCAGCGGGTGCAGAATGCAGCAGCGAGGCTCCTCACGGGGTCTCTGCCATGGGAGCATATTCACCCAGTGCTTTTCAAGCTGCACTGGCTCCCGGTGGAGTACAGGGTCAGATTTAAGGTGCTGGCTTTGACCTTTAAAGCCCTTCACGGCCTAGGATCCTCGTACCTATGGGACCGCCTCTCCCGGTATGCCCCACGGAGAGCCTCAAGGTCCATAAATAGCAACACCCTAGAGGTCCCGGGCCCTAAGGAAGTTAGATTAGCTTCAACCAGAGCCAGGGCCTTTTTAACACTGGCTCCGGCCTGGTGGAACGCTCTGTCTCATGAGACTAGGGCCCTGCAGGATCTGATTTCTTTCCGCAGAGTTGTTCCGCCTGGCCTTTGGCTTGGAGCCAATTTGATTCCCTCCCGCTCTTTCTTTTTTCTTTTCCTTTCTCCTCCTGTGATGAGGCTACATTTTAATATTTTAATGTTTCAATATTTTAATGTTGCATTTTAATTTTGTTTTTAAGTTGTATTCATTCAACTTGATTTTATTATTGCTTGTTAGCCACCCTGAGCCCGGCCTTGGCTGGGGAGGGCGGGGTATGAATAAAAATTATTATTAAAATTATTATTATTATTATTATCAGTACAATCAGAACTTCAGCTGCAAGTCAAATTGGGCCACCAACAAAAACACTCCTTAATAACTGCCCCATAACTTACAGGTTTGAACTCTGAATTTCATGGATGGTAATGTTTTATTTAAAGCCCATTAATGTTACTGTACTGTTAATGGTCAGGGGTACCTTTACCTTTTAATGTTACTGTATAATGGTGAGGGAAGGGAGGGAAGGACTGAGATTCTGCTGCATAGGAAAAACTGCAGCACTGTTCCCAGAACTACTACTAGTGCCAAGACTCTCTGCCACAATGATTAACACTCTTCTGAGCTACTGGAGCGCTGGGGAAGGATATGTTGGGACAATAAAAATAAAAGAAAGAATATGAGCCTTCAGCTGGGCAGCCTTTGTTATAGCAGACACTCTTGGAGGCAGGAAAGCTTAATAATAATAATAATAATAATAATATGTATATATGCAGCTATATCTATATAATATGTAAGAATGCAGCTAATGGCTGCCTATGAGCACCAGAGCACAGAAGCAATGCATACACATCTTTACATTGTAGAATTAGAAATGCTACTTTGATAGGTTTTAATTTAAAGAAAGACAGATTTTTTAAAGTGTATCAACAAGAATATAAATAAGCTATACCCGGTATCAGTTTATACACAGACATGAACTGCATTAGACACCTAAGACAGCACGAATTTCTATTCTGAATAATCTTCCTGTGACAAAAACATGAATATTCCTGTAGTGTGTGTATATTACTGTACAGCCACTGGTTAGGATCCTAATTCTCTTATTCCATGAACAGAAGGAGCTTCTGTTTACAGAATGAAAAATTAGGATCCAAGCCACTGTGTCTGTAAAACCCGCATAAACTTAATCCACAGCTGTGTAGATGAATTCTTCTCACCCCTTGTCCTTGCCCTTTCTGTAAACTAACCCGGAGTGTTCCTGTCATTGCAGCCAATATTCGCAATGATATGGGCTAATTTTTTAATGAGATTCTCAACTGATTACTAACCGTGCCCCCATTCAGTGACTAGGTACACAGGTCCATGGTTGCATTCAAATGTCAAAAGATCTGAGAGGGGAAATCCTACTTAAACAAAGGGTTGATATTTTCCTTCATACCGAACAGTTTACCTGAATAAAGGCCAGATGTTTCTGACCACGGACGCAGGCAGTTAACCATCAGTGTTGCTTTGCACTAATGGTTGAGAAAAGGTTCGTCTTTGCACTAATTATGCTCTCGTGTGCATTTTATATGTCTGAGTTTATATTCAGATTGCCCTGAAATAAGCTTTTACAGCAGCCTCCTTGTCCCCATTCTGTTCTAATACTAGCTAGAATCAAGATAGCCTTGCAAGATGCTGAAATTCCATTAAAATCAACACAGCAAAGGGGAGATGTGTTAAAAATTCAAACGCCTCTCAAGCAGAAAAATGAACAAAGGCAAAACAAAACGCATTCCTACGAGTGTGTGGGAGCACTCATAGCAGCCACTAACCATCTAAGTGGAATGAAAGGTTTAGATGCATGGCAGCTGCTCAGAATTGCGTTCTGGCAGAAAAGCTGGTTTTGTCCTGGACTTTTTGACGTTTTGTATCTTTTAATTTCAAGTCTTTGATAAACCATATCAGTGAATGAAATACTAGCTTCTCAACAGACACCAAAGAACATTCCTTATGTTCTGGTAGCATCCTGCAGTCTAAGAATTGATGCGCTGTCTTTTCAGAAAGGAAATAGCAGCAGCATGAAACAGCAGTCTTCAGAAATATCCTCCCTGCCATCAATACGGCGCATAACATAAAAGTATGATGGATGAAACACCAAGGAATAAAACCTTCTACGCTAACTTTTATAAATAATATATCAGGTACCAGAGCAAAATACTATTTTAGTCTGCACTCATTAGAACGACCTATTCCCTGGCTCGTGGCTGCCACATGTGAGTGATGTGATTATAGCTAACCCAGAATAGTCAGGTGTTTATTTCACTCCAGGAGTTTATTACAGTAGTGCCCCGCAAGACGAATGCCCCGCAAGACAAAAAACTCGCTAGACGAAAGGTTTTTTCGTCCGCGATTTGCCTCGCAAGACGAATTCCCCTATGGGCTTGCATCGCAAGACGAAAGCCCATAGGGAAATCTCCGGGGACCTCTTTTAAATGCTAGAGGTGGGGAGCAAAGCCTTTCCCCCCCCCTCCGGCCTTCAGAAGAGGTCCAGGAAGGCTGGCGGGGGCCAAAAGGCTTTGCTCCCCAGGGCCAGCATTTTAAAAGCAGTCCGGGATAGCAGGGAAGCGCTTCCTGCTATCCCGGACGGCTTTTGAAGGCAGGAGAGATCCGCGAAGCCTGGGCGCGCTGCGCACAGGCTTCGGGATGCCGGCAAGTCTCCGCCAGCAGCGGCAGAGCTGCCGCTGCTGGCAGAGAGATCCGCGAAGCCTGGGCGCGCTGCGCGCAGGCTTCGGGATGCCGGCAAGTCTCCGCCAGCAGCGGCAGAGCTGCCGCTGCTGGCAGAGAGATCCGCGAAGCCTGGGCGCGCTGCGCGCAGGCTTCGGGATGCCGGCAAGTCTCCGCCAGCAGCGGCAGAGCTGCCGCTGCTGGCAGAGAGATCCGCGAAGCCTGGGCGCGCTGCGCGCAGGCTTCGGGATGCCGGCAAGTCTCCGCCAGCAGCGGCAGAGCTGCCGCTGCTGGCAGAGAGATCCGCGAAGCCTGGGCGCGCTGCGCGCAGGCTTCGGGATGCCGGCAAGTCTCCGCCAGCAGCGGCAGAGCTGCCGCTGCTGGCAGAGAGATCCGCGAAGCCTGGGCGCGCTGCGCGCAGGCTTCGGGATGCCGGCAAGTCTCCGCCAGCAGCGGCAGAGCTGCCGCTGCTGGCAGAGAGATCCGCGAAGCCTGGGCGCGCTGCGCACAGGCTTCGGCATGCCGGCAAGTCTCCGCCAGCAGCGGCAGAGCTGCCGCTGCTGGCAGAGAGATCCGCGAAGCCTGGGCGCGCTGCGCGCAGGCTTCGGGATGCCGGCAAGTCTCCGCCAGCAGCGGCAGAGCTGCCGCTGCTGGCAGAGAGATCCGCGAAGCCTGGGCGCGCTGCGCGCAGGCTTCGGGATGCCGGCAAGTCTCCGCCAGCAGCGGCAGAGCTGCCGCTGCTGGCAGAGAGATCCGCGAAGCCTGGGCGCGCTGCGCGCAGGCTTCGGGATGCCGGCAAGTCTCCGCCAGCAGCGGCAGAGCTGCCGCTGCTGGCAGAGAGATCCGCGAAGCCTGGGCGCGCTGCGCACAGGCTTCGGGATGCCGGCAAGTCTCCGCCAGCAGCGGCAGAGCTGCCGCTGCTGGCAGAGAGATCCGCTGGGAAGGAATCCCTTGGACCCCCGCCGGACTTCAAAAGAGCTTCGGGAAGTCCAGCGGGGGGCCAAGGGATTCCCTCCCAGCCGCCCGCATTTAAAAGCATTCCGGGCAAAGCAGCGAAGTGCGCTGCTTTCCCCGGAGTGCTTTTAAACGTGGGCGGCTGGGAAGGAATCCCTTGGACCCCCGCCGGACTTCAAAAGAGCTTCGGGAAGTCCAGCGGGGGGCCAAGGGATTCCCTCCCAGCCGCCCGCCTTTAGAAGCGCTCGGGGGAACACCTGCCCCCGCCGCCCCACTTCAGAAAGCTGTTCCGAAGTGGGGCGGGCAGGCGGGGACACCCGCCCCCACCGCCCCACTTCGGAAAGCTGTTCCGAAGTGGGGCGGGCAGGCGGGGACACCCGGCCCCGCCGCCCCACTTCGGAAAGCTGTTCCGAAGTGGGGCGGGCAGGCGGGGACACCCGCCCCCGCCGCCCCACTTCGGAAAGCTGTTCCGAAGTGGGGCGGGCAGGCGGGGACACCTGGCCCCGCCGCCCCACTTCGGAAAGCTGTTCCGAAGTGGGGCGGGCAGGCGGGGACACCCGCCCCCACCGCCCCACTTCGGAAAGCTGTTCCGAAGTGGGGCGGGCAGGCGGGGACACCCGGCCCCGCCGCCCCACTTCGGAAAGCTGTTCCGAAGTGGGGCGGGCAGGCGGGGACACCCGGCCCCGCCGCCCCACTTCGGAAAGCTGTTCCGAAGTGGGGCGGGCAGGCGGGGACACCTGGCCCCGCCGCCCCACTTCGGAAAGCTGTTCCGAAGTGGGGCGGGCAGGCGGGGACACCTGGCCCCGCCGCCCCACTTCGGAAAGCTGTTCCGAAGTGGGGCGGGCAGGCGGGGACACCTGGCCCCGCCGCCCCACTTCGGAAAGCTGTTCCGAAGTGGGGCGGGCAGGCGGGGACACCTGGCCCCGCCGCCCCACTTCGGAAAGCTGTTCCGAAGTGGGGCGGGCAGGCGGGGACACCTGGCCCCGCCGCCCCACTTCGGAAAGCTGTTCCGAAGTGGGGCGGGCAGGCGGGGACACCTGGCCCCGCCGCCCCACTTCGGAAAGCTGTTCCGAAGTGGGGCGGGCAGGCGGGGACACCCGCCCCCACCGCCCCACTTCGGAAAGCTGTTCCGAAGTGGGGCGGGCAGGCGGGGACACCTGGCCCCGCCGCCCCACTTCGGAAAGCTGTTCCGAAGTGGGGCGGGCAGGCGGGGACACCTGGCCCCGCCGCCCCACTTCGGAAAGCTGTTCCGAAGTGGGGCGGGCAGGCGGGGACACCTGGCCCCGCCGCCCCACTTCGGAAAGCTGTTCCGAAGTGGGGCGGGCAGGCGGGGACACCTGGCCCCGCCGCCCCACTTCGGAAAGCTGTTCCGAAGTGGGGCAGGGGGCGGGGACACCTTCTGAAGGCGGGCAGGGGGCGAAAGTCTTTGTTCCCCCTGCCTGCCTTCCCAGGGGCTTTTAAATCGCCCCGGACAGCGGAGAAGTCCTCCGCTGTCCGGAGCGATTTTAAAATGCCGCTCGCCAGCATTTTAAGATAGCCCCGCACAGCGGAGAAGTCCTCCGCTGTCCCAGGGTTTTTTAAAATGCTGGGGGTGGGAAGAAAAGCCCTTGTCCCGTCCCCCCAGCCTTCAGAAGAGGTCCGGGGACAGACTGTCCCCGGACCTGGTCTGAAGGTGGTTTCCCTAGGAACGCATTAATTGATTTTCAATGCATTCCTATGGGAAACCGTGCATCGCAAGACGAAAAAACCGCAAGACGAAGAGAATTGCGGAACGAATTAATTTCGTCTTGCGAGGCACCACTGTATTAAGAAGTTCCAATGGTGACCTCACAGCTGATGCCCAGATGGGATTTTGCTCTTGACATACTTTGAAAATCAAACGGAAAGAAGGAAAATGAAAGCACCGGATCCCAGGGCTGGGTCCATCACTGCAGCTCTGCTGGGGCAAGAGACTTCCTTGGGCACAATGGAAATTCCTCTTCCTTTCCTGCCCCCTGCTTGCCCTCAGAACATAGCTGTCAACTTACAGATTTGAAAATAAGGGACCAGCAGCCTCGGAAATAAGGGATCAGCAGCCAAAATAAGGGATTTTAGTCAACCAGCTGAAATACGAAGTTAAAAGGGACCAGATAATTTGGGAGAGCAGCGCTGGTTTTTAGCCCTTCGTTTCCAGAGGTTGCGGCTCAAGACACCAGCTGATGAAACACTGCAATTCAATAACTACAAGCAGCAGCCACTTTTCGCGCAAAACAAAGTCCAAGCTACGAAGATGCTGCTGCAGTGCTGTATCTTTTCTCTCGTGCTCCATCTGCAGCTCTCAGTTCCATCAGGCAGGGCGGGAGGAAGGGGGGGGGAAATAGCGCCCAAAGTAAACCCGCAGATCAGACCATCTATGCTAGTCTACCACTACAAATCTATGGGAGAAGCAAATGCAGTCCTTCCTCCGCTTTCCCCCTCTATGGTTAGCTCTTGGAACACCTGCCCGCGCCTCCGCCTCCTCCTCCTCTCTCTGAACTGCTTTCTCTATCGTTGCCCTCGCTCTCCTTTCAAGGCTCCTCAACAATTCATAGGCTGCGCCAGGCTGCCCATCTCATCCGGGTCCTTTGGTGGCGCAGCCGCAGTACGGCCTAGCGGGAGCGGTGGCGGAAGGCAGAGGGGAGGCCCCAGGCAGAGACACTCAGTTCGGTGGCTGCGAGGAGGGTGGCAGCGGAAGGGCCTGAGGCTCCCGCCAGTCCCGGTGGGGAGGGGCTCCTGGGGGCCGAGGCTGGTGAGAGAAGGCCGGAGGGGGGCAGGCCAGGCAGCCAAGCAACACAGTTGTAGCCTCCCTCCTACCTGGCTGGCCGACAGGGAGGGAGGGAGAGGAGCTGCTTCCTTTGAAACCCGGGATATTTAAGGGACATCATTAATCTGGGACAGCAGTGGGACACGGCACTGGGATAAGGGAGTTTCCCGCCAAATAAGGGACGGTTGACAGCTATGCCTCAGAACCAGCTTTGGGGGGGGGGGTGTTGGAAGACCCTCGCTGGATATAGCCTAGTTTTCAATACAGCATCCCTCAAAAAGATGGGATAGCTTTGTTTGGGCTCCGCTTCAGGGCCTGCACAACTGGTTCCCTACTGTGCTAAACGCAGCCCACGAGGCACATTTTGTGCCAGCTGCTTGATGGGGAATCCTGATAGGACTCAGCAGAGAACACTGGGTTTGGGGCTCAGGATCCCCACTCAGGCCCCAGGCAGAAAAGATACTCCTTGTCGGGGGGGGGGGGAGAGACAGATACAAATAAGATAGAGAGACCTATGCTTTTCCTTCACTTTTCTGGATGTCTGTTGCAGCTCCGTTTATACTGGTGAAATTAAACGAACAAATGGGGATGAGCTGCAGTGAGCCTCAGGTTTGCGCAGTTTTCCCACCCAGTTAAATAAATGCCTCCGTAATTATGGTTCCAAGCTGATTTGTTTCAAACAAATCACAGGTAACATGAAAAAAAAAATGTGGTTAAGCAAAAGCAGATGCCAATGCTTCCAAACTCCTTCTCCTTAACCACACAGAAGGAGGAGATGGGAGACCAAGGCTCACCGCAGCTTGTTCCAGCTTGTATTACACCCAACTATGGTTTAGTGTGATGCCAAACTGCAGCCATTGTGCACTTCCCTCACACACCCATAATTCATTTTTGCATTCTCATCAATTCATCAAAAATGGCAGAACCTAGTTCACAGCAGACAGAATAAATTTTCACAATTCGGTTTTCCAAAACAGAATCAGGATTAATATTCGGTCCCTCGTCACTTCTCACAGCAAAACTCCTACATTATACCTTTGCTGGTCTTGATCTGGACATTCAGCTCTCTCTGCCAAGATATTCCTTCCAGGTATCATTTGAAATAACACCATCCAGATAAATTGAAAGACCCCAGAAAATAAATGCGGGGATCTGGAGCCAAATTTGCACACAACATCTCTTTGAGTAGAATTCAATCTCATGCTATTGCAATCATTCTGTCTGTGCAAGCATTGCACCCTACCAGACAGAATGTTCCCCTCGCCCTGTGCTGTTCTGAAGTTTTCTTCTGAGTCCCTCTAAGTCAAATTGGGGGGTAGGGTGGAGAGGGGAAAGCCCTTTTGCACAAATGCTTCTGTGGATGTGTTTTGTTGCATGACTTGTATCATGCAACGATTGCACAACCATAGAATTGTGCTGATTTATTCTACCAATTAAATTTAAAAGCTCTGTAATTAGTGCAGATATATGAAACAACCCATTAAGCCAAATACATGTTTTGTATGAAGCGAGGGTCTCCAGGTAAGGTTCCCTCTCCAGAGGGCCAAACCTGCTGCAAATTCCATAATTTAAGAAGTTTAACACACTACCTTGCATATATATTATAAAAGTTAGACAAGCAAAAAAAAAACCCTGGGCGTTTTACCTGTTATCATGGTATCTATAGGGATGGTGCCGCAAAACATCTTGCAGGAAACGCTCCATCAGGCTAGTTGTGGCCGTACGATTCCTGCGGTAAGTGGCAAAGTGCCTGTGCTGGGTACTGTACACGTGCTGAACGAGGGAAGAAGACGATGCTTTATATTAATCAGCTATCAAAACTTAACAACTGTTTTCATTACAATACACAAGATCAAGGGTAACTCCCCAAAAGATGGACAGAAAAAGAATGCCAGTTGAACACGTGTGATAAAGATGCCACAGAGATACCCACCTCTCCTTTCCCCTCGCAACCAAATACTAGAACATGGGTTGGCAAACTAAGGCCTGCAGGACAGATCAGACCCAACTGCCTTCTGGATCTGGCCCATGGACAGTCCGGGAATCCCCGTGTGGATCTCCCTCTCTCTCTCACGGCGGTGGCGCCGCCTCCTGGCTTCTCCCCGCCCTGCCTAGAGGAGGAAGGGGGCTGGGCTTTGTTGGTGCCACCACCACCACCAGCAGCGGCCGCCATTTTAAGCAGCCCCTTTTCAGAACCCTTTCGTAGGCCACTCATCGTCCCTCCACCGCCGCCACCAGCCTCTGCCGCTTGCAAGACACAGGTAAGCAGCCACCGGGGCTCGTGATGCTCTTGTATTATCCCCCCCCCAAAAAAAAATATAGTCCGCCCCCCCACAAGGTCTGAGGGACAGTGGACCGGCCCCCTGCTGAAAAAGTTTGCTGACCTCTGCACTAGAAGCAAAGAAACCTGGGTGGGAGGAGGCAGTTGCAGCAGAGGATGGGGGACAAAAGAAAGAGACTGCACATAACTGGGGGAAACAAGGGTGAGGTGTGGAAGTGGCCAAAATTAAGGAGTAAGAAATGGTAATAGAAAGACAGTTGAATGGGTACTGGAGAAACAACAGCAGGAGGTTCTGCATCTCTGCCCTTTGGGCCAATGGAATTTCTCTCCTAAGGTTTAAGGAAGTTTTTCCACTTCTCAGATGTATTTAACCTCTCTACCCCCAGCTTCCAAGGCACAAGTTTTCCTTGCCTAAATGTTCTACTAGCCACATGAGCATCTTCTTCCATGGTATCTTGTACAGTGGAATGCCACTTCTCTCAACAGCTCAAGCCCAGCCCAAGAATTGTAATGATAGCAGTGAGAAATACAGTGGTACCTCGGGTTACATATGCTTCAGGTTACAGACTCCGCTAACCCAGAAATAATACCACAGGTTAAGAACTTTGCTTCAGGATGAGAACAGAAATCGTGTGGCGGCGGCGTGGCGGCAGCGGGAGGCCCCATTAGCTAAAGTGGTGCTTCAGGTTAAGAACAGTTTCAAGTTAAGAACGGACCTCCAGAACAAATTAAGTATGTAACCAGAGGTACCACTGTAGGTGATAGCGCAAAGGAAGATGAGGAAAAGTGGGACTTGCCGGACAGAGGGGCTGTTCTCTACACCTAATGCACATATTGAACTCTACTCGTTTTCACAAACACACTTTTCTTAAGTTGCAGTGAATGTGGGAATGAGCCACTGTTTACAGATCTATTACCTAAAAAAATTTTTTGTGCAAACACCTTCAAGCTGAAGATTAAAAATGAAACTGGCTGTGTCAAACAATGTTCTCATTCTTTATTTTTAAACTTTTAGATCCAATCTAGTAAAACTAACAGCTGATCAAGCCCTTTGACAGATAATGGAAAACCAAGGTTCCCAAAATGGCAGTTGGAGTTAAGTCCTTACCTGTTCAAGATTACTGTAGTGTACATGGCAACAGTTGCAATAGCCTTGCCTGTTCTGTACGACAGGTACTCCAGGCCCAGCCAGCTCTGGTGCTTGCGTGCTTAAAATGAAAAATAGAAATTTTCATATAACTAGCTGTTTTCAGAGGGAGAGAGAAGTTAGACTCCTACCCTGATGAGGGCTGCTATTTAAACAGCATTCATGTTACTTTTTCCACACTCAGTCAAAATGAACCACACATAAGTAAAATTCAGTATGGCCTCACCTCTACGTATATAAAATTTTCTGACCCAAGAAATATTCATCCCTATATTAGATGAGTGAAAAAGTAATGGTTCAGAATCGTTACACTTTTGAAATGGTTAAAAGATGTTATTGAATTGAACAAGCATTCCTAAACCTCATTTTGACCATGGGGGAGGTAGAAAGCACTTAGCATTTTTTACTAACGACTCTGTAGAACGTACACATTTTTCAGATTGTTATGAACCGGCAACATATCGAGATGCATTACAGCTACACTACATTATTCATATACAGCACTTGTCAAGGATTTCAGAGCCCAAAGAGATGGGCTCTTAAAATTAATTCACAAAAATCATTTATCAATGCTGATCAACATCACAGGCCATTAAGACGCTTCCAGCTAAGAGGATTGTTAATGAAAGTAGCTTAAGCTAATCCTGCATTATTTCCTAGGATAGAAGTGTCAAGAAAGTAGATTTGAGTCAGAACTGTAACAAATGCAGAACAGCGAAATTTCAGTCAGTTAGCGGGGAAGCTTCCAAGCAGTGCAAGCAAGTCAACCAGATTGGGTGAAAGGCTTCAAGAACAATTCACTGTTGACTGCATACAATCATCCGTTTTTTGCGGACTGCAAAAGCAGTCATGGAATATGCAAAAGCAGTCATGGAATATGCATGCAGACAAAAATAATTCTATCAAATACCGTATTTTTCGCTCTATAAGACACACATTTTCCCCTCCAAAAATTAAGGGGAAATGTGTGTGCGTCTTATGGAACGAATGCAGGCTCCTTGGCTTCAGCGATAGCAACGTGAAGCCTCCGAAGTGCAGTAGGAGCGCTCCCGCCACGCTCCAGAGGCTTTGGGCTGCCTTCAGTGAAGCCTGGAGAGCGAGAGGGGTCAGTGCGCACCAACCCCTCTCGCTCTCCAGGCTTCAAAGATAGCCGCCTGAAGCCTCTGGAGCGCGTCAGGAGTTCCGGTTGCACTCCGGAGGCTTCGGGTTCCTTTCGCTGAAGGGTAGTCGCCCCTTCAGCGAAGCGGGAGGAGAAATGGAAGGGGCTCCGTTTCTCCTGCTGCTTCGCTGAAGGGGCGCTGCTCAGAGGGGGAGATTTTTTTTTCTTGTTCTCCCCCTCTAAAACAAGGTGCGTCCTATGGTTGGGTGCGTCCTATGGAGCGAAAAATACGGTAATTTTTTTCCATTCTGCTCCCTATTCCCACTACTATATTTTAAACAGCGCCGTCTCCTTCAGCCTCCCCATATTCCAAATGCATTACTATAAAATACAGGCAGAACCTGCAACAAAATGTTGCAGTGTGGAGTGCACACACAGAAGCTCAAAATGACGTCATGCGTATGCGCAGCGAATCGCGACCCATGCACACACAGACACAGGTTGCGTTCGCTTCAGGATGCGAAAGGGGCTCCGGAATGGATCCCGTTCGCATCCAGAGGTACCACTGTATTTTTTTTATCAGATCCTGGATAAGAAATCTGAGCATTAACTCAATAGAACAGAGTGTAAGAAGAGCCTGCTGGATCAGGCCATCTAGTCCAGCACCCTCAATGTGGTCGACCATATGTCGGTGGGTGACAGTGACCACAAATGGGAAGTTCTAGTTAATGTATAAAACAGGCATAGGCAGACTCGGCCCTCCAGATGTTTTGGGACTACAACTCCCACCATCCCTAGCTAACAGGACCAGTGGTCAGGGATGATGGGAGCTGTAGTCCGAAACATCTGGAGGGCCGAGTTTGCCTATGCCTGGTATAAAGTATAAAGAATACAGCTTCAATGTAATTCCACGTTAATCTTACTCACCTGCTACCTCTCTCCTGTTGCAAGGAGCCTTCATTGCCTCTTCTTTCTATATCTGTAAGAAGGAGGGTGGGGAAAAGATAATCTATAGAAAGGGAAATCAGCCAACAAATATCCCTCCTCCCCAAGTTTCATTAACTGTCAATGCAGTAAAGATACATTTCAAGCAGATGCTAATGATTTGATTATGTGGGTTTCCCCCATTAAATAAGAGTCTTACCTTGTGCTGAAGCAGCAGGCGCTTCATCGGCTTGTTTATTTCGATCAAACATCTGTAAAATAAAATCAATGCAGAGAAAAGCTGAGCACGCACAAAGGCACTTCCAAGATGTTTGCTCAGTAAAACATTGCCATATCAAGAACACTGCTGCAGATTAACTTTAAAATTGCCTCCAACGTTATTTTAAAAAAATAAAATGAATTGCATTTTTAAGTTAGAAAATGAGCTTACTTTCTTCCTCACTCTATTTTTTGTTAAGACTCTTAAGACCTTTGCTGCCATGAGATATTACTGCTTTCATAAGGATTAGAACTTGGAAGGCAAGGAAAGCAAACAGTAAACCGATAGGCCATGCACACATCCAAATAAGGTATTTATAGGCTTAACTAAATTACAAACTGAGACATGAGTTGAGATTATAGCCTGTCAAAGATGGTTATGGGATCACTATAGGACTGAATCTATCATTGGTTCTTATTTTAAAATGGCAGCAAACCCTATTAAAAGGCACTAAGATTGTCTCTAGTGGGAATGGCCAAAAATCCCTTCTTGCTCGCCTTTGCAGGCACTACCCCCAAATCAGTACTGGGCCTAGACTATCCTAGAGTCTAGATGGAAGGTAATACCAAATTTCAGTTATACAAGGGTGACCTGAAGTATTCCAATCTTTCTGTGATAAACGTAACTAAAATCACCATGCACTTGTGAATATTTACCCTTCTTGCTGTCCTTCACATCCACTTGAAGAGTAGGATTCAAACACTATCTCTCACGTAAAAAGTTGTTTGCCAAGTAGGATTCGTCTTTCATTGTCATTGACAGCCTGTAAAAAAAACCAACATTTTTTTTAAAAAAAATGAAGCTGAAGATAGTTCATAAAGTTATAAAGCTGTTGAGAAATCACTACCTTCCCTGTTGTCGTCAGAGGGTAAAGAGCATCAAGATTAAGTTGCAATAAGGAGCATCAAAACAAAACAAAACATTTGGATACAATGCAACTTTTATAATGTAAAAACTGCAATGACTTTGCTAGAACAGTTTTAACAGGAAAAATCCCAGTGGAAGAGACTGTTGGGTGGGAGTTAGGAAGTGAGGAATGTAAACATAAACTCGTTTTGTCTGGTTGAATGAGAAATGCAAAATGGAATCTGACCCGGAAGGACTGTGGCTGGACTTACGGATCTGATCTACCAAAATTAAGAGAAAGCCAAGCAGTTTTATAGAGAAGAATGTTAGGGATGACTGGAATGTAAGGACTTGCTGTGGATTCGGGTGGAATGTCGGGGGCAGTGATGCTAAGTTAGAAAGTAATAAGGAAGATTCCCAACATGCTAACAACCGTTGAGAGGGAGGTTCCAAAGAGGATGCAATAACTTGCAACTAGATCTTTGCACCCGCAGCAATGGAACGAAGGGGGAGGAAAAAGAGTTTTGATTAAAGATGGCTTTTAAAAGTAAAATTATATGAAAACAGTAAAGTAAAGCTCTTTTTTTGAGGTTTAATCAACGGAAGAAAGATTATAATAATGATTATCAGGTTGTGTAATAGAGAAGATCTCTTTGTAGGAAAGGGCGGGCATTAAAAACACCATGGAACGACAGGCGGGAATTCAACCTCTAAGGATATATTAAATTGGAAATTAATCTGTATTTTTTAAAATTGTTAATCTGAGATTTGTTAAATTTGTTGATATGTTTTTTTTTAAGACTTAATAAAAATTTATTGGCAAAAAAATGAAGGAGTGCATGTATTCTGTAAGGGAAATCACAACTTTAAAACTAAATGAATTTGAAAGCATCAACTTTTAACTTCTCAAAATCAAAACAATTATTACACATATCAAAGACTGGATTTATTGATGTATATTCTGTACCCCAGAATTAATGTAACAGTTTATCATCTTGCCACTTGAACCACTGAAGTTTTTTTTAATGGGTCAAAGTCAAAGCAGTTTAAGTGCTAACAGTATCTCAGAAAAGTAAGATAAATACCATCATTTCTACTGTACAGCAAACAGAGGTTACAGAGTAATGAGCCCAACTGGAAAGGAAGGTTTTGATCTATAAAGCCTTAAACGGCTCACGACCGCAACCCCTCAAGGACCACCTCTCCTCATATGAACCAAATTGAACCCTGTGATCATCATCTGAGGCCCTTCTTTGTGAGTCTCCTCCACGAGAGGTCTGGAGGGAGGCAACATGAGAACGGGCCTTCTCTGCAGTGGCTCCACGTTTGTGGAATGCTCTCCCCAAGGAGACTCGCCTGGCACCACCATCATTATATATCTTTAGGCGCCAGGCAAAAACTTTCCTCTAGAACCAAGTATTTGACCTTTAAGTATCTGTGGCCTTTTAGAAGCGGGTGGAATGCTTTTAATAAATGTATTTATTTTCCCTCTTGGTTTTCATGTATCACTGTGGGGGTGGGGGTTGTCTGGCTGGCTGTTTGGGTTGCACTTGGCAATATAATGCACCTAACAAATTAAATGAATCCAGGTCCCTTTTGACATCCCTCAGATTATCAGTCTTCTCTTTTAGTTATATAAATAATAATAATTTTTATTTATACCCCGCCCTCCCCAGCCAAGGCCGGGCTCAGGACAGCTAACAAGCAATAATAAAAACAAACTGAATGAATACAACTTAAAAACAAAACTAAATGCAACATTAAAATATTGAAACCTCATCGCAGAAGGAGAAAGGAAAAGAAAAAAAAAGAAAGAGGGGGAGGGAATCAAATTGGCTCTAAGCCAAAGGCCAGGCGGAACAACTCTGTCTTACAGGCCCTGCGGAAAGAAATCAGATCCTGCAGGGCCCTGGTCTCATGAGGCAGAGCGTTCCACCAGGCCGGGGCCAGTGTTGAAAAGGCCCTGGCTCTGGTTGAAGCTAATCTAACTTCATTAGGGCCCGGGACCACTAGGGTGTTGCTATTTATGGACCTTGAGCCTCTCTGTGGGGCATACCAGGAGAGGCGGTCCCGTAGGTACGAGGGTCCTAGTTCATATTCAATGCTCAGTGTTGCTATGGACGTAGTCAGATCCCACAATTCTAAGGGTCTTCATCCCTCTCATCTTGTGTATTTTTTTGCTTACGCTGCGAAGAACCATAAACATAGACTGCATGGTGTCTACCATCTGGACTCTACCTATCAATCCTGTGCAAATCTTAAGGCTTCAATCCTATGCACACTCCCTTGGAAAGTAATCCTCACTGAATTCAGCAAGGCCCACTTCCAAGTAAATATTAATAGGCTTGGGCTGCAAATGAGACAAGTGTCGTTAATTGCATGGTCTCATGTGGTCAATAAAAAACAAACCCAAAAAACCTGATGATGCTAGAGCATGAGGCACCCTTCCAGCTAAGTTCCAGCTCATACTGAATATGAGATAAATCACACCACAGGTATTATGGGGTACAAAATATTGGCAGACAATAAACACAAACACTCACCAAAACACGGCAAATTTATTCATGTTTATATCAAATTGTAATTAATTGGATGAGGTTCAGTTTACACTCCCACAGAAAAAGGGGAAAAGTCATCAGTTAAGCTACAGAAAAAAGAATGACTCAATTAGACTATTATTTGCCTTCTTTATTAGTCTCACAGTCTGTATCATTCTTTCTATGAGCAATACAAAAATTCTGGAGCAACTTTCCAGACAGTTACTCCTTCAACAATAAACTGACCTGTGAACTTAATTCAAAAAGCTATAAACTGTTGCTCAAACGGTCAAACCAATCACTTCTGCTCTCAGCCAGCGTCAGAAACTCAGATATAAAAGCTAAGCACCAAAAGGCTCCTTAAACCAGTGTTACGGTCACCAAAACAATGCCTAGTTGCCATTTTTGGAGCAGATGCCTCAAAAGTGGTATTTTTCAAAACGTTTTAGTTCTTGAAATTCATTCTCCTTGTGCAGATAAAATACAGTCAAACCTCTTCTTATGTCCACCTCGGCTCGCATCCATTTCGCCCAACGTCTGCGGCAAACCCGGAAGTAACCGGCGGGTTTGCATGCGCAGGAGCGGCGATTGCCGTTGCACATGTGCAGAAGCGGGTGATAGCTGCTCACGCACAACGGCGCCTCTCCCAGCGATCCGTTTCGACTTCCAGACGGGCCTCCGGAACGGATTGTGGTCGTGAGTAGAGGTTCCACTCTATAATGGATAGAATTCTACAGGATGTGTTGCTAGTCAAGATCCAAGGATCCCCAGGCATGCACTTCCAGATGGTGGAGATGTCAGGTGCCACCCTGGCATCTTCATTTGGTTGCAAGTGGCTGAAAGCCAGGTGCAAAATGTGCCTGGTGAATTTCAAACACGGCTCTCAGCATGTATAAAATTGGAAAGCGGGGGCTGAACATTACAAGCAAAAGGGACCTATCTCCCCAAGCTATTACCTGAACTCCCACCTCCAGATTCTGAAACTGAGTTCACCGGAAAGAAATATGCCTAGAAGGGGAGAATAGTGGGGGCAAGTCACAGGAGCACGCGGACAGTTCAGCTCCTCTTACCCATATCCCCCTTTTGCTTTCAAAAACAATCCCCACTCCTTCTATATACATTATTGGGGCAGCCTTGAATTTAAGCAAACGGGCTGCTACAGTCACTCATTGTTCCTTACCCACTGCCAGCAACATAATCTGGTTTCACAGTATGAAGATGATAGCTGCCAGAAAGCATATTGGTGATATTCCTATATCACTCAAATCAGCCAAGTGCTTCTGCAACACCAGTCCAACCATGAGGTTTGATAACAGTTGAAAACACATACATCTTAACAAAGTAGGTCAGAGTGTTGCTTTCACAAAATACATATTGGATGCCTACATCCATTGCAGCAGCTGGGCATTTTGTTCCAGGGAACAAGAGGTTTCAGACAGGAGGAATAATAATAATAATAATAATAATAATAATTAATTATTATTATTATTTATATCTCGCCCTCCCCAGCCGAAGCCTGGCTCAGAGTGGCTAACAACAGTAAAAATAACAGTTTACATAAAATCATAATCAATTAACTGGAATACATTCTAAAATCAATTCATTCTAAAATCAGTTCAGAGTCAAATTAATGGCAACTATTGGGCTAGAGATTTATGAGGATTACTGAAGGAGGGGGTCAGACTGTGCCCTGGCCAAAGGCCTGGTGGAACAGCTCTGTCTTGCAGGCCCTGCGGAAAGATGTCAAGTCCTGCAGGGCCCTAGTCTCTTGTGAAAGAACGTTCCACCAGATCGCGGCCACAGCCAAAAAAGCCCTGGCTCTGGTTGAGGCCAGCCTAACCTCCCTGTGGCCAGGGATCTCCAAGATGTTTTTATTTGAAGACCGTAATGTCCTCCGTGGGACATACTGTACCAGGAGAGGTGGTCCCGTAGGTACGAGGGTCTTAGGCCGTATAAGGCTTTAAAGGTCAAAACCAGCACCTTAAACCTGACCCTGTACTCCACCGGGAGCCAGTGCAGCTGGTAAAGCACTGGATGAAGGTGATCCTGCGGCAAGGACCCCGTAAGGAGCCTCGCCGCGGCATTCTGCACCCACTGGAGTTTCTGGACCAGTCTCAAGGGCAGCCCCATGTAGAGTGAGTTACAATAATCAAGTCTGGAGGTGACCTTCGTGTGGATCACAGTGGCTAGGTCAGGGCGAGAGAGGTTAGGAGCCAACTGCTTAGCTTGGTGGAGATGAAAAAATGCCGCCTTTGTTATAGCTGCAATCTGCACCTCCATGGAAAGGGAGGTGTCAAAGATTACACCCAAACTCTTAACAGATGGTGCTGGCACTAATTGTGCCCCCGCAAGAGATGGGAGTTGCCCCCCCAATCGCATATCGTCCTGACCCAGCCAAAGGACCTCTGTCTTCGAAGGATTTAACTTCAACCGGCTCCCACATAACCATCCCGCCACAGCTTCCAGACATCTGATCAGTGTGTCTGGGGCCGAGTCAGGATGGCCATCCATCAACAAATAGAGTTGGGTGTCATCAGCATACTGATGGCAGCCCAAACCAAAACGCCGCACAAGCTGGGCGAGGGGGCGCATAAAGATGTTGAAAAGCATTGGGGAGAGTATCGCACCCTGCGGCACTCCACACACCAAAGAGTGGCGCAACGACAGTTCCCCCCCAAGCGCCACCCTCTGTCCCCGACCAGAACAGACCCATACAACTTGTTGACTCACAACGCCAAATGCATCTCAGTCGTATCCGTATTGTAATCTTTCCTTCCAACTCTTCCCTCCAATATCAGTCTTGGATGGTTAAGTGCGTGACAGCTAGAAAGTCAAAATGGGACACCTGACATAAATGATGGTTCCTACAGATTCAGGGGGGTTTCTCAGATGTGTGTTAGTGTATTATTTTGTAAATCAAAAGGGGGGGACGGTTTTTAAAACCCACAAAAAGGACCAGATAAGGACCTTACAAAATACAGTATTGAGGGCTTCAGTTTGTCTGCTTTTTTAATAAGGAAAATGGTGGAGAAAGAGGATCAGCTTCTGTGTTCTCAAAGGTGGGATTAAGATGGGGAAGATTTAGTGCCATGAGGTTAAAAAACTCCCCTTACCAGGTTTCATGAAAAAACACTTCCCATTGTGCTTTTACCAGAAACTGCCCCTCCCCATGTAGCAGTATGGCTTTCTGCTCATATGGCTTGGGGCTCACAGCCAGCAGCTGAGCCTGGAATCTGCAACATGGCATACAGTGGTCATGCCTATCCCAATTTAAAGGGGGGGGGATCAGGGGGTCCTTTTTTACTTCAGGTGGTGCCCTTGACAGTTTCTCAATTTTCCTTATGTCTGAAAAGAATGGGAGCCCCTGACTTAACTGTATGCTCTTAAGACAGGCAGGGAAGTAAAAAAGATATTCAAAGATCACTTCTAAAAACTGGACACATTGAAGCATTTTGTTGCAGAATCCCCACTTGTATACGTAATACAGTATATTTTTGAGTTGCCTTCCTTTTCTGCACTAGAATATGCCACACAGAGACTCTTTGCCACTGAGCAAAACCTGTGAAAGATATTTCATAAAAACAAAAAATATATTTTTCTAGCACCAGGCTGAGGCGCATCTTTCTTCACTGTCCTCCTGCCCATTAGTCTCTTATACTAAAAGCTGTGTCAACTTCTACACAAACTTCACCAACTGAACAACGAAAAAGAACAGCTAGTTTGGGCAAACTATGGTGACAGCTAGGGATACCGTGTCTGGGTGCTTCACGCAAGCCACACATAGCTGTTTCTCCATACACAGCACACAGTCTTCCTTCCCTTTGGAGGGTTGTGCATAACATTTGCAACACACTAATGCACAAGGGAGAGGGCAGTATTGTTTTCTTCAGACCTCCCAGGACACTCAGCCTGTGTGTCCCACTTCACCCTGAAGGCTGGAGCTCACTAACAGAATGACCCTACCAAGGAAAGACAGACAGACAGACAGAATGATCCTCCAGTGCAGTGGTTCCCAACTGGTAGACAGAGGCAGGGGGTCCGTATCACAAACTGTCAACTGTCTGGGACATCCCATTTGGGGCACTGTGCTCTCACACAGAAGCGCAGCCATGCATCATAGTTTTGTGCTGTGACATGCCGGAGGGTATGGTGGCATCTTTCACATAACAAAAACTACCACAGATATCACGACATTTTGAAAATTCCCATAGCTTGGCTTTTGAAAAACAGAGGGTCTGTAGTACTTAGCTAACTGGGAACCACTGTTCCAGTGGAAGGATAGAATGAGCTGCAGAAGGAAAGGAGCAGCTTCCATTGTAAGGAAGGAAGGAAATAACTAACGATTTTCCAGTGGAAGGACAGAATGAAATAGAAATACAGTGGTACCTCTGGTTACGTACTTAATTCGTTTGTACTTAATTCGTTCGTTTTTAACCTGAAACTGTTCTTAACCTGAAGCACCACTTTAGCTAAAGCACCACTTTAGCCTCCCGCTGATGCTGCGTGATTTCTGATCTCATCCTGGGGCAAAGTTCTTAACCCGAGGTACTATTTCTGGGTTAGCAGAGTCTGTAACCTGAAGCGTATGTAACCCAAGGTACCACTGTATTATCCAGTGATAGGTACAAAAGACAAAAAGAAAGAATGATACAGTGGTACCTTGGGTTAAGAACTTAATTCGTTCTGGAGGTCTGTTCTTAGCACCACTTCAGTTAATGGGGCCTCCTGCTGCCACTGCGCTGCCACTGCACGATTTCTGTTCTCACCCTGAAGCAAAGTTCTTAACCCGAGGTAATATTTCTGGGTTAGCAGAGTCTGTAACCTGAAGCATATGTAACCTGAAGCGTATCTAACCCGAGGTACCACTGTATTCCAATAGAATTAAGGCTAGGGAAGGAAGACCATAGTTCCTACAACATGGACACAAGCCAGTCTGGGCCAAGGCTGGTTAGCCCGATTGCTTTATGTGCTTTGTATATATATATATAAATCATTTTATTTTGAGCTGGGTGGCGGGGTGCACATGGCCACGTGAGCCTCCCCCTCCACTCGCGGCCTGAAGCAGGGCAGCCTCGCCACTTCTGGGCCGGATCCGGGCCCGTCGCGCAAAAGCCTCGCGCGGCTTCTCCTTCCTCCTCCGTAGCGGCGGCGGGACCCCTCCTCAGGGGGGAGGCGCACCCAAACGGGGCCCCGCGCCTCCCGCGCAGCTGTTCAGAGGACGCCCGGCGGGTTTCCCCTCCGCCCCACCCCACCTGGTCTCTTGAAAGAACCATGAAGGGGGGGATTTTTGAGGAATAAAAGATAAAAAGAGCAAACGGGGGTTCGGTTGAAGGCGCGCTCCGGAAGCAGCCAGGAGGCCCCGCCTCCCCCTGCGCGCGCGCGCACGGGGATTAAAACCGCGGCCTGCGCGTAATCTGCGCGCCCTTCCTTCCATGCCGGCTCCGGCTCCCTCCCCTTCCCCGCCGCCCCAACTGCCCACCTTCTTTCCGGGGTTCCTTCCTCGCCTCCGTCGCGACTTTGCCTTTTTTCCTCCCCCTCCCCCACTCCGCTAAGAACTGGGTCAAAGGGCGCGGCCGCCGCTTCCTCTTCCGGGTTACCACAGAAAGAGAGGGAGGGGGGCCCTGGCTTGGGTGTTTCCTAGAGAGGCCTGGCGGAGGCTGAGGGAAGCGTGAAGGGAGGGAAACGCGTTCCACGTCCCCGGCTGGTTAGGGGGCGGCCGGGAGCGCGCATTGCAGAGTCGGCCGGGGCCGGCGCAAACGGTGGGGTGGGAGTGCGCGTGCGCGCCAGTTCCCTCCGTCAGACCAGGATGACGACGTCGGTGACGTCCACGACGCACGACCACGGCTCCCCCTCCCTTTCTCCTCCTGAGCCTTTGGCGCGATTGGTCGTCCGGCCAGAAAGGCGGGAATTAGCGGCCAGAGGCGTCGCGCGAGGTCTTCGCTGAGGGAGGGGCAAAAGGACCGTTTTTTACCTCAGGCCTCGGGAAGCCGTTAAAGGCGGGCGCCTGAGTCGTTGGGGAGCAGTTGCTCTACACCTGTGTGAACCATAAACCTCAGATCCCCAGCTTTCATTAAAAGAACAACAACACAAATTTTTCACATTTGTAGACCCTGGGGGCAAAAAGGTTTCCTCATTTGTCAAACATGAGACGGGGAGTTTTTTTAGCCTTTGCAGAACATGAGAGGAAATCTAGCAAGGACTATATTACTGGGTGTTTTGTGTGCGTGAGGAATTAGTCCTGCTCCCGCCTTTTTTCTTTGCCTCTCCTATCATCAAACTAGTTTTATTTGTGTGCTAGCTTTCCATGGCGGCTTAACAACGTGAGGAGGTTTACTGTAGTAGCCTGTAAAGAAAGGGTTATCTGGCCTCTTGACCATGCATTATTCCCTGTTCTTAAGGAAGGAGCTGGTCAGCACATTTCTGCAATCCCAAATAGCCACCGCAAATTATATACCCCTGTCGCCATAAGACTGTCTCCTTTTAAGATGCCAAACCCTGGATCAAAGTGGAGTGGTTTTTTGTTTTGCACAAGGCTGTCTCAGGCATGATTTCCCTCATTGCCAGTGTTTGTGAATGAAGTGCTAGCAATGTTTGTGACCCCTGTCATCCCAAAGAGCTGTAAAATTCAGCTATAAATCAGAATTAGAACATAAGGCAACCACTATGATTGCGCTCTTACACGTCCTAATTATTGAATGGAATTTTGACCAAGTGAGGTTTATCTTATTTGTGTAGGCAAATAGCAGATTCAAAACCTTTTTCTATAACACCTCCCCCCCCCCCGGACATATCCTAACATTCCTTTAAGAAGCCTTCAAATGCTTTAAAAATAACATTCCATGTTACTTATATTGTGGGACAATGGTTCTAAAATACTAGCAGAAATCTAGGGAGTCGAAGGAGTGCTAAAGGAGAATAAGAAGATGATGAAGAAGCTGAATTAATTCTTTGCATCTCACAGAGGAAGATAATAGGGCCGGTTGCAGCAGCAATCTTGAGAACACAAGCAGATAGTGGCGACAAGAGATTTAAGTTCTAGGCCTAATAGACAAAATAAAAACTGACAAATTGCAAGGTCTGGACAGCATCCGCCCAAGAGTCCTTGAATAACTCAAATGTGAAGTTGCTAATCTAACAAAAATATGTAACTTGCCCCTCAGATCAACCTCCATACCCGAGGAACTGGAATGTAGGCAATTTAACAACAGTTTTAAAAAGGGAATCCAGGAAACTGCAGACTGGTTAGCTTAACATTTGTCCTTGGAAAACTGGTGGAGAGTATTGTTAGAAATAAAATAAGCAAGAAGAACAAGCCTTACTGAAGCAGAGCCAGCATGGCTGCTGTCTTATGAACCTATTAGAGGTCTTTGAGAGTGTCAACAAGCATGTACGGTTGATGAAGTATACTTGGATTTACAGAAAGCTTTCAAGCACCTCACCAAAGATTCCTGAGTAAGCTTAGCACTTGAGGAATAAAAGGAGAGATCATGAATTGGTTAAGTTGCTGGAAGCAAAGAGTAGGAAAAAATGGATCGTTCTCTGAATGGAGATATCTAGAAAGTAGAGTCCCCCAAGGATTGGTATTGGGATCTGTGCTTCTTGTTCATAAATGATCTGGTGAGCAGGTTTGCTGATGATACTAAATTGTGCAGGGTTGTTAAAACAAAAGGAGAGCTCTAAAAGGACCTTTCCAAACTGAGTGAATGGGCAGTAAAATGGAATGTGCAATTAAGTGTGAACAAATGTAAAGTGTTGCATGTCAGGGCCAAAAAGGACTTAATTTCACATATATGCTCATGGGGTCTGAAGTGGCTCTGAACTGAACTGGGAACAAGACCTTGTGGTCATAGCAGATAGCTCCATGAAGATGGTGACCCACTGGGCGGCAGCTGTGGAATAGGAAAATTTCATGCTAGGATCATTAGGAAAGGAACTGAAAATAAAACTGCTGATATCATAATGCTGTTATACGAATCTATGGCGCAACTGCATTTGGAATACTGTGTGCAGTTCCGGTTGCCTCACCTCAAGGATTCTGCAGCATTGGAAAGGTTTCAGGGAAAGGCCGTAAAAATGATCACGGGATGGCGTGACTCCTATGAATAAAGTATTCTGGCCTAACATCCTGATTCTAGCCATTTGTGCAAGCATATTTGCCTTGCAACAACTGAGACATTTTTCTGTGACGTCAGCATTAGGTTGCTGGCCCAGCATGTCTGATTCCGCAACTAAATCAAGGGTGCGTGCAATTTGCATCCACCAGGGGGCCACCAGCTGTAATTGAGAGAGGCAAGCCCTGTATTTGAAGGGCTGCCCAGTCCTAGTCTGATTTAAAGAGTTAGAACCATTATTTTATTTTATTTTATTCCATTTATGGATTGCTTCCCATAACTTACCTCAAAACAATTTTGCAATGAAAAGAAACACACACACACACACACACACACTATTCCATAGGTAAAAAGATTCCACCTGCAAAAAACAATGAAACAACTTTAAATTGAATGCAGACTGGGATGAAAGATACCAACTTTAAAAGTTTGTTGGAAAAGAAAGGTCTTCAGCTGGTGCAGAAAATACAATAAAGACAATAACCTGCCTGATATGTACTGGGGTGAGATTCCAAAGGATAGGTGACACAACACTAAAGGCCCAATTCGTATACTGTGCAGTCCTAATGATATGGTATCTGTAGGAGGACCTCTCCTGCAGAGCACAGTGATCAAATGGGTATATAAGGGATGAAGAAGGTTTTTAGGTAAGAAGGGAGAGAAAGAGGGATGCTGGATTTGCCAACCCACAGTTAGCACCTGTAACGGAACAACTAACAACATACATTTCCCCTAGCATATTAGCAGGTTGGAATAAAGTTCATAGTCACCAGTCCCAGGCAGTAGGGCAGGATCTTGTGGCCATCAGGTGAGCAAAAGCATACAAGGAAGAGCTGGGCAGGAAAAGAAGAAGAAACCCCACCCCCCTCCGTTAAAATGGTCCTCATAACACCTTTCATGTTGATCTGGAATTCTAGCAGAAGGATAGACTTGTCCAACTTCTGCATTACTTTCATTATTTACACGGGCAGACCCACTAAAGATATAGACAACGAATTCCATAATCTATCTGGGAAGGGGATGGGTGTAGCTGGGATCCTTCTTTCATCAGCAGTTCTTCATGCAGGTCACTTCAACATGTTCCACCAGACTTTCTAAAATATGTTACGGTTTCACCTTCGTTTTGGCTTCATGTTTATTGCCTTTATCCCATAGGCAACATCTCATTTGTGTGAGGTTTCTTTCTAATCTTATCATTCCTTCAGAATGCCAAGGTCTCATATATCAGGCAGCGAAGTCGAGGACAATATGTTCCATGCATTTCTTGCACAGAAATGACACAGAGTTGTACATCTCACCCATTTTGATCCTTTGTGGGTGCTCAACACAGTGTGCTTGAGGTTTGCTGCAGTTGCTGGTTCTGCAGGCCAAGCAAAGTCTGGATTAACAAATGGGTGTGGACATACGTTTCTCCCCCACCCCCATTTTATTCTAACAACCTTGTCAGACTGAGAGGCAGTGTGACAAGGAGCTTTGAAGCTGAACAGAGATTTGAGTCTGGGTCTCCCCAATACTGCCCCAGTACTCTTAACAACTACAGCAAACCCTTCTTAAAGCACTGGCAGGCCCAATGTGCCAGGTGCCCTCCTAGCAAGGAGGCGAGAGAGACCCCAAACCAAGAAGAAACATCTCTTTTCAGGGTTTTCATTTTGGCGTGGAGAAGGACACCCCCTCTACAAACAGTTGGAAATTACTGTACATCACACACAAGGTGGGGTTACTGTGGCTCAGGCAGGCCAAGGTGTGATATTCCTGAGGATTTAGCAAGTTTTGCATAGTTCCAGACACAGTTTACACAAAACATTAGCATTTGATAAGACCATCAGGATGACCATCGGACATCCCTCAATGCAGAGCATCTGGGCAAACCATGACAATTAATACAAAGGAGGTTCATAGATATAGGAGAGGAATTCCTTCAGGAACTTCCCCTGATTGCTGTCTGCCTACCTGTTCTCAGGTAAGGAGGATTAAGAAGGCAGAGGAAATATTGAGAGTCTTTAGAAGAGCCAAGATGGCTTTTGGATTGCTCTCCTGTACTATTTTAGACATGTGGCTTATACACTTATGTATGTATGTGTGTTGTTGTTTAGTCGTGTCCAACTCTTCGTGACCCCATGGACCAGAGCACGCCCGGCACTCCTGTCTTCCACTGCCTCCCGCAATTTGGTCAAACTCATGCTGGTAGCTTCGAGAACAGTATCCAACCATCTCGTCCTCTGTCGTCCCCTTCTCCTTGTGCCCTCCATCTTTCCCAACATCAGGGTCTTTTCCAGGGAGTCTTCTCTTCTCATGAGGTGGCCAAAGTATTGGAGCCTTAGCTTCAGGATCTGTCCTTCCAGTGAGCACTCAGGGCTGATTTCCTTCAGAATGGATAGGTTTGATCTTCTTGCAGTCCATGGGACTCTCAAGAGTCTCCTCCAGCACCATAATTCAAAAGCATCAATTTTTTTCGGCGATCAGCCTTCTTTATGATCCAGCTCTCACTTCCATACATCACTACTGGGATAACCATAGCTTTAACTATACAGACCTTTGTTGGCAAGATGTATGTGTGTTTACCTTGTGCAATTATCTATATTTTAGACCTTGGGATTCCTATAACAAACCCAAACCCTGGATAGGCACCTGCAACCTATCCATGATGCCATACCTCATCAATTTAAGTCCTAGTATCAGTTCACAAATCAATGTTCCCAACTGATTTATGGAGCTTCTCCCTACTACCTCCCTTAATTTTCAAACTGGCATGCTTTCCCCCCCTGTCAATGTACAAGTCCTAAGATGCTGGAAAGTAGCTCATTTTTACACTGATGTAAAAATGGAACTGGGCCAAAACACACCAGCTGAAGATCCTAACCTATGTGGTAATTTCCCCAAGTCACAGTTTGTGCTACAGCTGGCCTTCTGAAACAGAAGATTAAAAGCAAAAACTACAAAAACACACCAAGAAACCACCACCACCCCACACACAATTTCCCAACTCGGTTCCTCTGCTGTATCTTAAAAACAGCTTATGGATGCCAAAAATGCTTCGCTTGACCTATAAAAATAAATAAATAGCAATGATGTGAATAAAGTTTTGGAACATCCACAAGGTGTGGTTTCTTCAATAAAGGACAGCTGGCAGAAAGGAGGAGGGTTAGATAACGAAAAATAAGCAACAGCAGTTGGAGTACAGACCAATATATTCCGAGATGTTACAAAAGCATACATCTTTGATTTCATTTGTGCTGCCATAGATCTGATCTAAGGTAAAGGGTGTTCCAGGAGTTACGGTGTTAGGGATGGCTCTCCCTTTCACTCTTTCCCTTCCTTCCTACTTTGACAGAAGATGCTGTTATTTGTATATCTGAGGTCCAGGATTCCAGCCCCAGCATCTCCAAGGAAAGAATCACAAATGGGGAAACTGGGGAAAGATTATTCTTGCAACCCTGAGGAGCTTCTACTAAGCCTACACCTTGTCTTAGACCTCCTGCTAGCTGATATGTTAAACCTGATATGTTAAACCACCTCAGACTGCAAGTGATGTTTCATTTAAATTATGGAAGGGCAGGGAGCCTCCTGTGGCCCTCCAAAACTTTTTGGACTCTATCTCCCATCATTCATTACCTTTGGCTATGCTAGCTGGGGTTGATGTGAGTTGGAGCCCAACGTCAACTGAGAGGTTGCAGGTTCCTCATTCCTAATGTAATGGAATGTTCCACAGTATTAAAAAATGTCCTATACAGAGAGAAGTAAGGTAAAGGGAGCCCTGACCATTAGGTCCAGTCGTGGCCGACTCTGGGGTTGCGGCGCTCATCTCGTTTTATCAGCCGAGGGAGCCGGCATACAGCTTCCGGGTCATGTGGCCAGCATGACTAAGCCGCTTCTGGCGAACCAGAGCAGCACACGGAAACGCCATTTACCTTCCTGCCGAAGTGGTACCTGTTTATCTGCTTGCACTTTGACATGCTTTCGAACTGCTAGGTGGGCAGGAGCAGGGACCGAGCAACGGGAGCTCAATCCGTTGCGGGGATTCGAACCGCCGACTTTTGATCAGCAAGTCCTAGGCTCTGTGGTTTAACCCACAGCGCCACCCGAGTTCCCCTACAGAGAGAAGTAGCATACCATTTAAGGGTTCATCTCGCTAACCCTTGCCCCTTGAAAGCTGCTTTCTATATAGAAAGAAAGAAAGAAAGAAAGAAAGAAAGAAAGAAAGAAAGCTGCTTTCTAGGTGCAACTGCATTTTTAATTTTCTTTTTTATGGAGGAGCACACTGTTATGTGAAGCAGTTTAAAGTGCCTCCCAGCTGCCCCAGGTACAGATTTTACTATATTGGTAAGACAAGCCATGTACTTCAGGGTTTGTGACACAAAGGAACCGAAATTTGGGCCTGGGAGTGAAGGTTGGGGGGACCTTTTGAAACTGATTGTGCTACTTGTTGCTTAGAAGAGAAAGCTGCCGTGATTGAGATGCTCCTTTGTTGAAAGCCGTGCCATGCCAGCTAAGTCGAGCCCATTCTTTGTCTCCAACTGTACATTGCCCACTCAAATACTACACAGCAGCGTGGCAGGGACAGAACTGTAACAAGCCTCCTGCGGATACTAATGAAAGGGACATTGGCAGTCATTACATATACCAATGGCACACTCATCAATTATCTGTGTGGATCTTTATGTAACGAGAACAGCATCCTACGCACAAGAGGAAGGTAGCAGCGGGCTCAGGAGAACCCTGAGGTTTGCAGAAGTACAAAATATACAATATCTTTGGAGAGCCAAAGTCCCTGAGGAGCCCCAACCCTTCCCCCCGAAAAAGCACAATGAAGACAGAGCGTTTTCAGTGGCCCACTGACTGCTGAACACGGGAAGCAGAAAACTGGGAAGGAAGGGAAAGGAGTATCCAGAACAGGAGCAGCCCACCCGGCAACAATTTGTTGCAGCAGGCCCCACTGTATTCTGTAGCAAAACTCTAAGCTTCTGAACTGTGTACGCTGCTTACAATGTGGGGTGTAAACTGAAGACGCAGGTGGAATACAGTACTGCTTAAATCATGGGTAGGCAAACTAAGGTCCGGGGGTCGGATCTGGCCCCAATCGCCTTCTAAATTCAGCCCGCAGACGGTCCGACAATCAGCGTGTTTTTACATGAGTAGAATGTGTGCTTTTATTTAAAATGCATCTCTGGGTTATTTGTGGGGCATAGGAATTCGTTCATTTCCCCCCCAAAATCTAGTCTGGCCCCCCACAAGGTCTGAGGGACAGTGGACCGGCCCCCTGCTGAAAAGGTTTGCTAATACCTGGCTTAAATGTTCTCTTTAACAACCATCTTCCCTACAGTTGCTAGAGTGCAATTATCATCATTATTATTACATGAATTACTTCCCACGAGGCATCGCAAAGCCATTTACATTCTAATCTAAGCCATTAATAACAATATAAAAGAACATCAGCACATACATACATAAAAGCAATTGAAATTCAAGTCAGATGCCTGCTAAAGCCTCCGTTTCTCTGGGACAGGCGTGGGGAGCCATTTGCCCTCCAGATGTTGCTGTGAGCTGTGCTTTTTACTAGGGCTCACTGGCGTGTCATGTTGTATTCAAACATGACTAGCGAGCTTAGGGCTAATTAATGCATGAAGAGGTCATGACCACAGAATTGTATTCCTAGACTCAGTTTGGTCATGCCCCTCACCTGGAATGAAGAAAATTAAGTTTCCTCCTTTGTTCATTCTCTTTCATTATGTGAATTCACTGAGGTAGGAAGTGCCTGAATTAGCTTGCTACAAGCTCAGGCTGTGTGCTTTTCCACTATATTTTGTCTTCCAAGCTTTCTACCTGTGTTCTTCTGGCTGCTGCATGGGATCACACATGAATCTGACCTTTGGCATTTGTAAGTAAAGCATTTAAACGTACTAATTGTGTGGTATGCTCATACAGGAAGCACTGTAAGCCGACTAGAATGGGGTAGTTAAAGGGTCTAACAGCCTATATTCCTCACACTTCACTGTGTTGCATGATTTTGTGTCTTTGAACTCTGCTAGGGGTTCTCTCTTGCTGGAGAGTGTGTTTACCCCATGCTAGGGAGCCAGCCAATTCTTTTATTAACTACAGATACAGATCTAGATTTACTATTTCCCCCAGCAACTGATTAGGCTGTCAACAACCTGGTTAATTTTAAGGCAAGATCCGTAGGCCAGTATCCTAAGGGCTTTCAAAATCTCAACCTAACATTAACTAAAAAGTTCACTTACGCTTGTATGTTGATCAAAAGTGACAATTTATTTACTTGGATCTTCTTCAGAGTTGGTCATAGATTAGTCAGTTTATCAGGCTTGAAATGATTGAATTGCATTAGTGGGATCAGACTTTGGGAGTGGACCCACAGCTTACTGACCCAAATTGCCTTTGTCAGCTGTTTTAGATTACTTGCCATTAGTCAGAGCCAAGGATGGTGTCACCTCGTTTATCCATGAATCAACTATTTAATGGGTACTTCAGCTGCTAATGCAAATACATTTCTTTTAAAACTCAGAATGTACTAGCACCAGTTTTCCTGGTGAGGATAGAAAGAGGAAATTAATTATTTCTTAGCTACAAGTGCATTAGCACTGTGTTTATTTTACAGCTTTTGGATCGATGCTGAGTTGTCAGAGCAGCAGGTCAGATTAATTTTCAACTACAGACACCAAGAAGTCACCTGTTCTCCCAGGTAAGTGTTGGCTTGGTTCCTTGTTCAATGGAGCAGACTCTCAAACAAAAGTGTGTTAGTAAGGCTTTGTTGTTGTTGTTGTTTAGTCATTTAGTCGTGTCCGCCTCTTCATGACCCCATGGACCAGAGCACGTCAGGCACTCCTGTCTTCCACTGCCTCCCGCAGTTTGGTCAAACTTTTGTTGGTAGCTTCAAGAACACTGTCCAACCATCTCGCCCTCCGTCGTCCCCTTCTCCTTGTGCCCTCCATCTTTCCCAACATCAGGGTCTTTTCCAGGGAGTCTTCTCTTCTCATGAGGTGGCCCAAAGTATTGGAGCCTCAGCTTCAGGATCTGTCCTTCCAGTGAGCACTCAGGGCTGATTTCCTTAAGAATGGAGAGGTTTGATCTTCTTGCAGTCCACGGGACTCTCAAGAGTCTCCTCCAGCACCATATTTCAAAAGTATCAATTCTTCGGTGATCAGCCTTCTTTATGGTCCAGCTCTCACTTCCATACATCACTACTGGGAAAACCATAGCTTCTACTATACGGACCTTTGTTGGCAAGGTGATGTCTCTGATTTTTAAGATGCTGTCTAGGTTTGTCATTGCCTTTCTCCCAAGAAGCAGGTGTCTTTTAATTTCATGACTGCTGTTAGTAAGGCTACAATCCTTTAAATAATTACTTGGGAGGAAATCTCATTAAACCCTGAGTAAACTTGGATAGGAGCTATGCTTTAGTCCAGGGGTCCGCAATTTTTTTTAGCCACGGGCCACCGGTCCACTGTCGCTCAGATCTTGTGGCGGACAAGAGAAGCGGCACCAGGAGGAGGGGAGCTGGAAGAAGAGGCGAGGGGGGCAAATAGTCCTCCTTCCCAGCCCCCAGCCCCAGCCGCTGTGCTTACCTTCCCAGGGGCTGCCGCCGCCGCCGCCACTGCTTTTCGTGGGTAGGCACAGGGAGCTCATCCGCTCTGCTCTCTGGCCCACAGGAGCACCAGGGCAGTGGTGATGGGAAGATGAGCGGCGCGAAAGGGCTGGCTCCGGAGAGGGGCTGCTTAAAATGGCGCTCAGCCAGCTCAGCCCAGCCCCCTTCCTCCTCTAGGCAGGGCAGGGAGAAGCCGGTAGGAGGGAGGAGACGCCGCTGCAGTGTGTGTGGGGGGGGGGGGAAATGGAATGGCGCCGGGAAAAAATGGCGCAGCCCGAACAAACAGAATTCCCACGCCGATCCATGGACAGTCCGCGGGCCGGATTCTGAAGGCAATTGGGCCTGATCCGGCCCCTGGGCCTTAGTTTGCCGACCCATGCTTTAGTCACTCCCAACTGAAATGTAGCCTCCCACTGCTATTCTATATCTGTCAACCTGTAAATAAGCCCAAGATAAATGGAGCTGGACATGAGTGGCGCTGTGGTCTAAACCACTTAGCCTCGGGCTTGCCGATCAGAAGGTGGGTGGTTCAAATCCCCGTGACGGGGTGAGTTCCCGTTGCTCGGTCCCTGCTCCTGCCAACCTAGCAGTTCGAAAGCACGTCAAAGTGCAAGTAGATAAATAGGTAAGGTAAACGCGGTAAGGCGGGAAGGTAAACGGCGTTTCCGTGCGCTGATCTGGTTCGCCAGAAGCGGCTTAGTCATGCTGGCCACATGACCCGGAAGCTGTACGCCGGCTCCCTCGGCCAATAAAGCGAGATGAGCGCCACAACCCCAGAGTCGGCCACGACTGGACCTAATGGTCAGGGGTCCCTTTACCTAAATGGAGCTAGGATTGCAGCTTAAGTATGTCACTGCGCTTGCACCATTCCTTCTCCCTCCTCTTTGTAGTTTCCTCCACTTTTAGCAGATTTAAGTTCTTCCAAGGCATGGACTTGGTTTTTGTGTGCGTATATTGTACTGTAAAATACTTTGTGTACTTATTGTATAAGGATAATGATGATAACAGATACAGATAGGTAGCTGTGTTGGTCTGCCATAGTCAAAATAAAAAAATTCCTTCCAGTAGCACCTTAAAGACCAACTAAGTTAGTTCTTGGTATGAGCTTTCGTGTGCATGCACACTTCTTCAGATACACACGAAAGCTCATACCAAGAACTAACTTAGTTGGTCTTTAAGGTGCTACTGGAAGGAATTTTTTTATTTTGATGATAACAGAGTTCTGTTTGGTAAAATATAACTTGGGTTAGGATTTTGAATGTATTATTCCTCAGATTAATTCGTCACTTTTTCATTGCCCTTGCTGTTTTGTTCAAAAATGGCAGCTCAGGAGTTATGCCAGTTGCAAACGGAGAGGCAGGGCTTAAGCGCAGCGGCAGAGCATCTGTTCTGTATGCAGAATATCTCTCATTCAATCTCTTGGTATCTCAAGGTAGGTCTGACCTTCCTGTGTTCCTGTGAATCGAAGGCGCATTATTTGAAGTTACAAGGTCATATAGCTAAAAAGGGCACCCCTTTTCCTTGGAAGGCTGTTTCCCCATCTGTGTTCTCTCTCTCTCTTATTTCACTTCAGGATATTGTGAGGAAAATAACCTAACAACTGACGCCTCCAAAGTAATTTGCTTTTCAATAGACCTCACTACCCAGCTGTCCTGGGTCTATCATTTGCATGGAAATATACTTTTTCATTTCCTTGCCACCTGCTATTTACTTGCTATTGTACTTTCGTATTTTTTAAAAGACCTATTCAATGTGGTTCAGGAATACAATGTATTTTTGGCATCCAAGACCCCCTTTTTTTGCATCGGAGGGTCACAGATGCCATGGCAAAACCCTTGAGTCTAAAAGTCGAAGGATGTGTACACACTATACCTTTGAGCATTACGCCTGGTACCTTGGGTTACATACGCTTCAGGTTACAAACTCCGCTAACCCAGAAAAAGTACTTCGGGTTAAGAACTTTGCTTCAGGATGAGAACAAAAATCGCAGCGCGGCAGCGGGAGGCCCCATTAGCTAAAGTGGTGCTTCAGGTTAAGAACAGTTTCAGGTTAAGAACAGACCTCCAGAAAGAATTAAGTACGTAACCAGAGGTACCACTGTATTCACAGCTTATTCCTTCCCTCAAATGATTATGGGCACTGTACTTTGCGAGAGGTAAACTTTAAAGGTATAGCATGTACACATGACATTTTAATCTGGAATCAATGGAAACTGTGTGATTATTTTATTCTACACAGTGGTGTAGTGGTTAAGAGCGGTAGACTCGTAATCTGGTGAACCGGGTTCGATTCCCCGCTCCTCCACATGCAGCTGCTGGGTGACATTGGGCTAATCACACTTCTCTGAAGTCTCTCAGCCCCACTCACCTCACAGAGTGTTTGTTGTGGGGGAGTAAGGGAAAGGAGATTGTTAGCCACTTTGAGACTCCTTCGGGTAGTGATAAAGCTGGGTATCAAATCCAAACTCTTCTTCTTCTTCTCTTGCATCATTTTTGCCCCAGAAAAGCACTTGCTGACTTGAGAATCTGACTTCATTCTGATCGTAAAAGTTTGTTGCAGATTGATTCTGCATTACTCTGCAGTCTGTCCATTGGAAAATGCTTATAGGCGGTCCCAGCAACGTACGGGGTGTAGCCACACCTGCCAATAACCTTGTAGGTAGGCGGACACCAAGCTCGCAAATCACAACCATGACTTCTTTCTTCATGTTACCTGGGGCAGGGTTACCTTCATGTGTGCAGGGGCGAGACAGTGCAGCTAGGAGGTGTATCAAGTAACCACACAGGTCCTTGTGGACAGCAAGACCTAGACTGAAAGCAGCATGCTGACAGATTTACCCACTTTGGAAGAATGGCAAATGAAGATGATGGACTATATGGAATTGGCAGAAATGACTGGCAGAATTCGAGACCAGGGAGAAGAAATGGTGGAAGAAGATTGGAAGAAATTTAAAGACTATTTGCAGAAATACTGTAAAATTAATGAATGTTAAAGTGATGTTGGACTGAAAATAAGTGGTTTTGGTATTAAGGCTTATAAGAATATGTAAATATAGATAGTTATTAGGACGAGAATTTATAGTTATAATAGGTTAAGAATATAGAGTAAAGATAAATGAAAGAGGGTAAGGATTTGCTGAAAGGATTTTGTAAACGGGAATACAAAAGGGAGGTGAGAGGAGGTCAAGGAAACAAGCAAATGAACTTAAAGATATTGAAAAATGGATTATTTCTTTAAGACATTTTCCTTTTCTTTTTTTCTTCTTTTTTACTTTTTTGAATGTCTATTTTTTGTATTTTTTATCACAGTTTTCCTTTGTACTATTTTATCACACTGTTTTTCTTTTGTGTAAAATCTGAATAAACATTTTATAAAAAAAAATGAAAGCAGCATGCTGAGGACGGGTATGAATGGTTCCAGAGTGTGCATAAACCACATTTTTGTGCTACAAATGGCTCACGGAGAAGCAGCAAGAATACTCATAGCCAAATATTGGAAGGCACAGGAGTTACCCACGCTGGAAGAGTGGCATACGCAACTGATGGACTACATGGAACTAGCCGAAATGACTGGCAGAATCCGAGACCTGGGAGAAGAGGCAGTGGAAGAGGATTGGAAAAAATTTAAGGACTATCTACAAAAACATTATAAGTTATATGAATGTTGAGAATTTGCTAAATTTTGGGAAAAACATGCTTCAGTATTGAGATTTGAAAATGATGGAAACTAAGTTATGACCGTGAAAAGTTTAAATTTCAGAATATATAATTAGATGAAAGTACAAAAACACATGAAACAAGGTATTAATTTGCTGTTTATTTTTTATTGTAAAGAAAGCAGGGGATGGAAGATGTGGGGAAGTCCAGTTGATTATGAAAAAAGATCTGGAAAAGTCAATTTTCTTTTATCTAATTTCTTTTTTCTTTCTGTAAAATCGCTTTTGTTGTGTTATTGACGATGTATGCTGACCTTGGAAAAAAAGCAATAAAAAATATTATTAAAAAAACAAAAACAAATGGCTCACGGAGAGATCAGGTAGGATTACTGTTGTTGTTCTTTAGGGTGGATGCTGTTTGCTGAGCCATTCTGTTGTAAGAACATGCTACACCGGAAGTAGACCTGAGCATGGGGGAAATACTGATCTCAGCTAGTTCTGCGGGATGCTTTCATGGAGTGAAATGCCAGATAAGAGTTTTGACTACTGGCTGCTATAATCTCCTTTGTTTCCAATGTTCAGCCTGTGAGTTTTGCTCCACATATAAGCAAAATGGCACCACCCATGAAGGAGAGGGAAGTATCAGGTAGGCTTGGGGAGACTTGGAAGTCTGCAAAAATCTTTTTTTTTTTTTGCGGTGGGGGGTGGGGGCAAAACAGCAAAGGACTGAGCATGCTCAGTGGCCAGGGAATCCCAACCAACCGTTGACTGAAGGGGAGAAAATGGGGCAATGGAAAAGGAGTGGCTGGAATCCAGAATGAGAAGCCCTCCATGTTGCAGCATTTTGTCTTGGGACTCCTGCAGATCTTTGCATTGTGGTTGCTGCCCTGGCATTTTGTGTGAGGAGGCAAGGCAGAACTGGACATCTTCTGCTTTGCCTTGCCTCAGAGGATTCCTGCAGGCGATAATCTTCTAGCAAATGTGCAGTTTTATTTACCATATTTTTCACGCCATAAGACGCACCTAGTTCTTAGAGGGGGAATGCAAGAAAAAATAAAGGGAACGCTGAGCAGAGCCTGTCTGCATCCCAAGCTCTGCTCAGCACTCGCTTTCACAAGCCTCGTGGAGCATGTATGCGGCTCTTGGGGGCTTTTCCCCAAGAAGGGAGAAGGGCAGCCTGTCACTGATGGGCTGCCCTTCTCCCTCCTCGGGGAAAAGCCCCCAAGAGCCACACACACGCTCCACACAGCTCTTTAAAGGGAGCGTGGATCTTGGGGGCTTTTCCAGGAGGTGGGGGAAGGGACAGAGGGGTTAAGCCAGAAGCTAAAACAGCAAGAGCAAGCGCTGCACAGCGATCCCTCTTGCTGTTCTGGCTTCTGGGATAGCCACGCAGCCTGCATTCACTCCATAAGATGCACACACATTTCCCTTTACTTTTTAGGAGGGAAAAAGTGCGTCTTATAGAGCGGAAAATACGGTACATATCAATGAGCATCCTGCCATTCTTCCATGAAACTCGAGGTGTTTGTGGACAGGGTTCCTCAGATCTGACCAGACCTGCTTAGTGTTACCAAGATTGCATCGTCCTGTGGCTTCGGGCAACAAAGAGTCTAATTGTTCTTTCCTCAAACTATTCATTTATTTGTTCCAGAATATTTTTAGCCTGCCCTGCATTCAAAATCTCAGAGTGGGTTACAGTATGTAAAACAACAACAATACTCCCAACAAAATAAATAAGAGCAGGTGAAAATTATAATTTTAAAATTACAGCACAAAACCGAGGAGTTTGACTTGCATCCCAGAAGAACGCAGGGCAAAATCATAGGTTTTATCTTAGCCTGGTACTGAAATGTCACAAGGGCGAGTGCCTGGTGTATTTCCAAGGAGAGGATGTTCTGGGGGCACATTTCAAATTCTGAGTGAGCGCTGAGGGCACCAGCCACAAAATTACTGCCCAGGGGTGGGGGTGGCATGACATAACACAGGAAGAATATAGTCATTGCTGAATTTCCACTTTCTGCCCCTGGACAACCTCACACTTGCCAAGAGACCCAGGTGGAATCTTCACACATATTTAAAAAAGCTGTGAAAATGCTTTTAAAAAAAAGTTTTGAAAAATACATTGAAATTTCCATAGCTCACTGTCGCCATCTAATGTCAGATTTGTATATTGCACTTTACAACACACCTAAAACATTTTATTTGCAGCTGTATAGCTGATTCCCCAGTGTGGTATAGTGGTTAGAGTGCTGGGCTAGGACCTGTGAGACCAGGGTTCAAATCTTCACTCAGCCACAAGCCTTGCTGGATGACCAATGGACCAGTCATTGCCTCTCAGCCTAACTTACCTGGCAGGGATGTTGTGAAGAGAGGGAGACCCATGTTGTGACCCATGTAGGCCACCTTGAACTCCTTGGAGCAAAAGGTGAGATATAAATACAATGACTAAATAAATAAATAGGAAGGCAGCAGTGTCTTGCTGGTCCCGATGGTTTTCCCCAGTGCCACTCCTAAACCAAAGTGCCTGCTTACCTGGGAGTGAGCCCCATTAAGCACAAAGAGACTTACTTCTGAAATAGATAAGTATAAGTTATCTATACAGCATAGCTGTCAACTTTCCCCTTTTCTTGCAAGGAATCCTATTCAGAATAAGGGAATTTCCCTTTAAAAAGGGAAACGTTGACAGTTATGCTATACAGTGAGTACTTGATGAGGGCCTGGGCATCAGCTCCTGCACAACTGGGGACATAACTAAGACTTTTTGCAAATGTTCCCCATTTACCCATCAGGAGAGGGGAATCTTAAACATCAACCTGCAACTACTGTACAGTAGTAGTATTTGCAGAAAATACAGTGGTACCTCGGGATAAGTACTTAATACGTTCCAGAGGTCCGTTCTTAACCTGAAGCTGTTCTTAACCTGAAGCACCACTTTAGCTAATGGGGCCTCCTGCTGCCGCCGCACCGCCGGAGCACGATTTCTGTTCTCATCCTGAAGCAAAGTTCTTAAGCTGAAGCACTATTTCTGGGTTAGCAGAGTCTGTAACCTGAAGCATATGTAACCTGAAGCGTATGTAACCTGAGGTACCACTGTAACTTCTAGGGAGTATCCAGTCACAGATGAGTCTACCATAGGAGAGATGGAGCCCAGTTGTTAGGAATAAACAGAAGGGCAAACTATGGAGACTAGCAGGAAAAGTGCACTTAAGGTCAGGGGGTAAGAAAAGAGTTTTGGGACCCCTGGGATCCCTATTGCAAGCGGTCCAAACAATTCACTTGTCAATCATAACTCTGATTTCACTCATTGGCTAAACACCCCGACAGGAGTGAACAGCCAGGGCTGGCTCATTTCTCTTGGATTGCTTCGAAGGGTGCCTGCACAGTTTGCTTTGTAACTTTTTTCCTAGGAGGCCAAGAGCCTTACATTTTATTTTAAATGAAAGTTTAGACCCCGGGACACCTGCAAAGGCCTTCACAGGTGCCATGACACCCACAGTGCCAGGTCGGCAACCCAGCGGCGTAGCGTGGGTTATCAGCACCCGGGGCAAGGCAAGTAATTTGCGCCCCCTAACCCGGGGCAAGGCAAGTAATTTGCGCCCCCTAACACCTAACCATGGTCATTAATACGCCAAGACGCGCGTCTTTGGGCGTCGCGGCGCAGCCTTCTCGGTCTCCCTCCCCGGCCCGGCTAGTCCCGACGTGGCTTCTTTCTGGCGCGGGGAGGGGGCGGCTCTGGGGCCAGTGCGTCGGCCGGCCTCCGGCGCGGGTGGGGGGGCCCCCGTCGGGGCGGGTGGGCGGTTTTGGCGCGCAGGCACTAGAGCGCCGCCGATGGCGCGTTTGGCGGGCTGCGCACGTCCAGACAGCGACCCGAGCCTGGGCGGCGTGGTGCTTGGTGCCGGAGCCTCCGCCCGCAGCGCCCCGTCGGGAGACCCGGCCGGAAGGAGCCTCGAGCCGGCTGTCGAACGCGGTTGAAGCAGCCAGGGCGGCATGGCAGGCGGCGGCGGCTCCTCGGCGACTCCACGCGGCCAGCCCAGCGCGCTGGCCGAGCCCCGCAGGCGAACGCTGCCCGTCGGTGAGGAGGGGCTGCCTGGCGCGCCCTCCGTGGCCCTGACGCGCGGGGACCGCGGCGAGCGCTGAGAGCCGCTGCCAGCTACAGCCTGTGCCCGAGGCTCTTTGGCGACTCTGGAGGCAGCGAGCGCGCCCCCCCAGAAGTTGCGCCCGGTGCGGCTGGCACCCCTGGCACCCCCCACGCTACGCCACTGCGGCAACCCCCGAATTAGACAGCAAGCCGTCCAAATGCAGCCTGGCTCTGGGCGCAGGTTTAGGAACAGCTGCGATGCTATAATAATTGACACCATCTGAACAAGTCTCTTGGGAGCTATTTTGGCCTGTCCATAATTGATGGTGTTCTATAGCATTCCAACACCCACCCTAACCCCACCCACATGCCTCCTATGCCACAGTAGAAAGAAGAGTTTCCTCCAGAAAGACCAATCTTGGTGGACTAGAAACAGCTGTTCCTTTGCTGTTTGAGCAGCTGCTTCAGGACCTGCCGAAGACCTATAAAAATTTGCCCTGCCGTGACCTCAGCGCTGCAAGCAGGTAAGGTATGTTTGCACTACTTTGCTGGTGCTGCGTGCCTTAGCTGAAACCCAGGAGAGAGCATCTGGGCTGCCTTTTAGAACTGAGTTTTTCTGTGCATAGTCCCTTCAAACACAGGGCAAGACAAATGACTGTGAGCTTGCCATACAGAAATAGGGCAGACACCAACAGAGCCAGTACTGGGTAGTCCTAAAAATATTCCTGTGGGTCTCTAACTGGGATCCTACCAGGTATGACGGGGTGCCTCTGTGGGTCCTTAATGGCTAGTGAGAGTTAGGAGAGTGTCTAAGCCAGAGACTGTACTTTTTGAGAATACTAAGGAAAACCCATCTTCCGCAGAAACTGCTGCTTGACTTCTATCACTGTGCCATTGAGAGCGTGCTCACTTATGGCTTATGTGTGTGGTACAGAAGCTGTACTATCCAGGACAGGATGGGGTTGTGCAGGGTTGTTAAGGCAGCAGAGAGCATTGTTGGCTGCCCACTCTCCACCTTAGAGCAGATTTATGCCACAAGGTGCCATAGGAAGGCACTGGACATAGTAAAAGATCCATCGCATCCTGGTCACTGTCTCTTCGAGCTCTTGCCGTCGGGACGGAGATACAGGTCGATGAAGACAAGAACGAGTCGTCTTAAGAACAGCTTCTTCTCCAGAGCGATCTCGGCCCTGAATGGGAAGCCCGGACTTTGAAAGTCATCTAATCTCCCTTGCTGTATTATACTGTATTGTTTCATTAGTGTTTTTATGGAGCAGTCAAGTAATTTCGTTGTCCCCGAAGAGGGCAATGACAATAAAGATATTATTATTATTATTATTATTATTATTATTATTATTATTATTTTATTATATTTATTTATTATTTCCTCCAGGAGCAAAACTTCAGGCAAGTCCAAAGTCTGTTTTGGGGGCCTAATCCCTCAAATTCCTGGGATTGCTAAATTGTAAAATCCTAAAAAAAAGCTCAACAGCTTTGGTCGGCCCTCACACACGTTTACTTCATCTTTGAAAAAAGTTTGGGCACCCCTGCTTTATATCGTTCATTGAAAGATGTTACTTGATAACAGGACTGAAAGCCTAATGGGTTTCCTCAAGTCTATTTCAGTGCCTTTAAGGAGGCAGTGGGACGCGGGTGGCGCTGTGGGTTAAACCACAGAGCCTAGGGCTTGCCGATCAGAAGGTCGGCGGTTCGTATCCCCGCGACGGGGTGAGCTCCCATTGCTCAGTCCCTGCTCCTGCCAACCTAGCAGTTCGAAAGCATGTCAAAAGTGCAAGTAGATAAATAGGTACCGCTCTGGCAGGAAGGTAAACGGCGTTTCCGTGCGCTGCACTGGTTCGCCAGAAGCGGCTTAGTCATGCTGGCCACATGACCCGGAAGCTGTACGCCGGCTCCCTCGGCCAGTAAAGTGAGATGAGCGCCACAACCCCAGAGTCGCAACTGGGCCTAATGGTCAGGGGTCCCTTTACCTTTAAGCAGGCAGTAGCCAAAGTATAATTTCAAAGCAGACCTAAAGATGTCTTTCTATAGCCCAGTTTGTTTTCAGGCTATCTGTTCATAGAGCATTTATCCCGATTAATTTTTTCAGCAACATAGGAGCCAACTCCAGGGGGCCATGGATGCTTGGGCACCCAGAATCATATAATTGTGGGGACGGGGGCATCCACAAAGTCAATGAGCGCAGCTGGCAGGCAGGAAGGCAGGCAGCCACTGCAAGTTCAGCTCTGTCCTCCGCAGCCAGCCAGCGAGGCACCCTGTTCGGGGGGGGGGGGGCCGTCAGACGTGGAGGCAGAATCTCTCTGCCTCCGAGCCCGAGCCCCTCCCTGCAGAAAATGGTGCCTCGCTGCCTGCAGAGTTGGGGAAGAAGAGCAGCAATGCAGGCATTCGACATCACATGCGCACACCTTTTTTCTTTTTTTTGACAATAATATTTATTAATTTTCAATAGACATAACAAAAAAGAAAATATGCAACAACACAATAGACAAGTGAAAAAGAAGAAAAAAGAATAACAAACTTAAAATACCTAAACAGAAAAAAAGAAACTCAATTAATTAATTAAAATCCATTTTCATAAGCATTTTAGTTGACTTCCTCTAATCTCCTCCATCTGAATTTCCTCTTAATTTGAATGTAGCAGTTTCCAATATCATTATTTCATAAAACAATATTACAGTCGTATTCCAATTTCTTTACCTTTCTTATAGTACATTTTCTTATTTATATATTTAAGTCTAATTTAATCCTAGGCCTGATTGGTTCTTTCAAGTGGTTACATTTCTTTAATATTAGAATATTTGTTCAAATAGTCTTTAAATTTCTTCCAGTCTTCTTGGTAGTCCTCTTCTTTCTGGTCACAGATTCTCCCAGTGAGATCAGCCAGCTCCATAAATTCCATCATCTTCATCTGCCTCACACACACACACCTGCACATCGAGTATGTGACACCACACTCACTACGTGCAACCGTGTGCATGTGGTGTTGCACATCTGTATTATGGTGATAGGCACCCACAATCCTGAGGGAGAGAGGGCGCCCCTGTTCTGGGAGATTCAACAACTTTATTTATTTATTCTGAATTACTTGTGAGGAGGTGCATTAAGCAAATGCTATTTCACACTTGGCCATTCCTTATGGCAAAAGGTCTGTATTATTTGGGGACGGAGGAGCAGGTTTGTCACACAAAAGTTCCAAGTCTACTTTAGTTGTGCAACCTGAATTTGCTGGCCTGTGATTGCATCACACCCGAAAACAGTGACCTGGAAATGCTCCTCTTCTGTTTATGTGAAGCGACGTGTGGGCGGCTTCCTGATACATTTGGTGAAACACAACCTTGGCTATGAAAGCTATCGGAACGGAAGTATTTCGTTAGGAGAGCACAGACCCGTCTTCCGTTTCAAGGATGCCCTCTGGTTTCAGGAAAAACCATCAAGGAGCGTTCCTTTCATTCGGAAGAACTGCATATGTAGGTGAGCAAGTTGTGGAGGATATTCTTCATCATTTGCGAAGAGATGAATAAAAAATTCCTTCCAGTAGCATCTTAAAGACCAACTAAGTTAGTTCTTGGTATGAGCTTTCGTGTGCATGCACACTTCTTCAGATACCATCTGAAGAAGTATCTGAAGAAGTATCTGAAGAAGTGTGCATGCACACGAAAGCTCATACCAAGAACTAACTTAGCTGGTCTTTAAGGTGCTACTGGAAGGAATTTTTTATTTTGACTATGGCAGACCAACACGGCTACCTATCTGTGAAGAGATGAATGTTTTGGAAGATCCAGAGGCCAACAACATCTGGAGAGCCATGACTACAGTCAAGTATGCCAAGGCAGGTCTCCTGGTCAGGAAGGAGACGGGCTCTGAGTTAGCAACTCCCCTTGAAGAACTGGATTCTTCTGCTCCTGGACTCGGTTTTGCACTTGGATGACCGGGTGGCAGCTGTGGCCAGGAGCCCGATGGAGATACTAAATGCAACTGCAAGGATGTGTTGGTGGCTACCTCCCTGTTTGCTTCTGGGCAAATAGATGATCACTTTGAAAACTCTATAAAGTGTTGATGACTACCTTTCAGACTCTAAATGGCTCATGTTATGTACTGAAGTTCTCACCCTGGGCCAGCAGGGGGATACTCTAGATAGTTCAGGTCCACATATGCAAATAAGGGATCGAAAGTGACGTTCAGTGATTGGATAATTACAGAAAATGGTTACTGTTGCATTCTAGTGGAGCTCTGTATAAGCAGGCTGGCTGAACGCTTCAGTTCAGTTCTGTTCTGGCAGGTGAATAAACAATACCTGTTTGAAGAATTGCTGTGTCGTCTGATATGTTCACCCACAACTTAACAGCTCAAGTCCAGGATAGGTTGGTGATTGCCTCCTCCGATACTATGCTGTCCATTCCCTAAGATCAGAATGAGAAGTCCTTCTCTGTGTCCCATCAAGGGTTGAAGCATTCTTGGGTTGGAAGACAGAGGTTGCCCCAGATTATCGGACACTTTACACTGTGAAGTTGGGTTGGCTCTCTTTCTCCCTGATTATTATTTTTTGCGCGTGAAGCCTGTTTTGTTTTTGCAAGTGGGCAACAATATTTTTATTTTTGGCTTTAATCGCCGATCCTCTTTCTTCGGTTGGTAAACGACAATGGTTTTTAATGTTTGAGGGGGTTTTGTGTTTTAGTATTTTGTTGGAAGCTGTCCGGAGTGGCTGTGGAAATCCAGTCAGATGGGCATCATATAATTAATAAAATGATTATTATTGTGCAAAAAAAAGGAGTGATCATGTTGGGCTAAAGCAGTTACAGTGGTACCTCTGGTTACGTACTTAATTCGTTCTGGAGGTCTGTTCTTAACCTGAAACTGTTCTTAACCTGAAGCACCACTTTAGCTAATGGGGCCTGCCGCCATGCCGCCACCACGTGATTTCTGTTCTCATCCTGAAACTAAGTACCCAGAGGTACTATTTCTGGGTTAGCGGAGTCTGTAACTTGAGGCGTATGTAACCTTGAAGCGTATGTAACCTGAGGTACCACTGTACTTTGGGAGCAGGGCTGGGCATAATAGCCCTCACAAATGGAAGATGATCTAGGGCATGGGTAGGCCCGGAGGCCAGATCCGGCCCAATCGCCTTCTAAATCTGACCCGCGGACGGTCTTGGAATCAGCATGTTTTGACATGAGTAGAATGTGTGCTTTTATTTAAAATGCATCTCTGGGTTATTTGCGGGGCATAGAAATTTGTATAATTTCTCCCCCCCCCCAAAAAAATAGTCTGGCCCCCCACAAGGTCTGAGGGACAGTGGGCTGGCCCCCTGCTGAAAAAGTTTGCTGACCCCTGATCTAGGGGCATACATGTCAGATTGCAAATACAGTGGTACCTCGGGTCACATACGCTTCAGGTTACAAACTCCACTAACCCAGAAATAGTGCTTCAGGTTAAGAACTTTGCTTCAGGATGAGAACAGAAATTGTGCTTCAGTGGCGCAGCAGCAGCAGGAGGCCCCATTAGCTAAAGTGGTGCTTCAGGTTAAGAACAGTTTCAGGTTAAGAACGGACCTCCGGAACGAATTAAGTACTTAACCCGAGGTACCACTGTAGAGGCTCATACGATGAAATGTTATTCCACTGCATGTAGAAAAGAGGCTTATTAACAGAAAGCTATGCTTGATCCTTTCTCCCTGGCTTTCGGTGTTCAGACGGTTGCTCACATCTGTTGACAGAAGCAAGCCTTAGTGCTTATTACCTTTGGACAGCAATAGGGGGCACAGCCACTGAACCTTACTGAATGTCATGTTTTGTTAGGCTTCTATATTGCTGGATGCGGGGTGGGAGGGGACAAACTTCTCCGGTTCCTTCCCATACCTCTTGGGAGACCTCTACCTCCCAGCCCTAATTATGTAAAAGGATGCAACGTCGAATAGTCTGCCTGCCTCGCGGTTTCCTCTTCCACACCAGCGCTGACCCACACTCATGCTTGGGGCTGGGATGTGCTTGCACAGCTTTGCAAATTGCTAAGCAAGTGTTTCCATCCAGATTCCCTGCCGCTGCAGATTAACACGGCGGTTATTTCCCTTCTGTCTCCAGTATCATCTGAAAGAAGAAAGTGGTAGGAAAGCGCTCCTGCTGAGCCGAATCCAAAATTTCCATTTCCTTTTGGACTCGGGGGTGACCTCCAGGTGTAAGGTAGGGCTTTGGCTCAACACAATTAAACAGCTCTAAGTGTGCTCTCTCGTCCCCCTCCTTCCTGCTCTTTTTCACCCTATTGCTTTGTCTTCTGTTCTCATGCTCATACATTCTTCTCTTTTGGGCAAGAGAGTTTTGTAAGGTCCAGTCAACACATGCTTTAATAATTTTAATAATAATAAAATTTTATTTATACCCCACCCTTCCCGGCTCAGAAGGGACTTGGGTGGAGCTGTGGGTTAAACCACAGAGCCTAGAACTTGCTGATCAGAAGGTTGGTGGTTCGAATCCCCATGACGGGGTGAGCTCCCATTGCTCAGTCCCTGCTCCTGCCAACCTAGCAGTTCGAAAGCATGTCAAAGTGCAAGTAGATAAATAGGTACCGCTCCGGCGGGAAGGTAAACGGCATTTCTGTGTGCTGCTCTGGTTTGCCAGAAGCAGCTTAGTCATGCTGGCCACATGACCCGGAAGCTGTACGCCGACTCCCTCGAGATGAGCGCCGCAACCCCAGAGTCGGTCACGACTGGACCTAATGGTCAGGGGTCCCTTTACCTCTTACCTTCCCGGCTCAGGGCGGCTAACAGCAAATATAAAACACTGATTAAGATGCGACTTAAAAACCGCATAAAACAGCATAAAATACAATATAAAATGCAGCATCAATATCAATAAAATTCAAAAATTCAGGAGTCATTTGGGGCGGGAGGAAGGAAAAAAAACCACCCCAGTCAGCACACAAGTTGGTCCTACTACGGCCAGCAAGGAGACCAGGGAAGGATTTAAATGTGGGGTCCCAGAAAGGGTTTCTTCATAGAAGAGGAACGGGAAAAGGGAATAGAGGATCAGGCTAATTCAAATTAAAGGCCAGGCGGAATAGCTCTGTCTTACAGGCCCTGCGGAAGGAGATCAAGTCCTGCAGGGCCCTAGTCTCGTGGGACAGAGCATTCCACCAGGTCGGAGCCATCACTGAAAAGGCCCTGGTCCTGGTGGAGGATAATCTGACTTTCTTAGGGCCCGGGACCTTTAAGCCATTATTATTCATGGACCTTAGGGTCCTCTGCGGGGCATACCAGGAGAGGCGGTCCCGTAAGTACGAGGGTCCTAGACCGCATATGCTAGAGAATGAGGTGACATTCTGAAGGCCACAAGTGCCTTTTGTCAATGCACACTCCAATATTCTCTGCAGATCAGAGATTTGCATGAACCATGTTGTTTTAGACTGTACCCAGAGGTTCACCTGTTTAAAGGCTTCCCTACGTTAAAAGTTCCCTGCGGGTAGAATGCTAGCACAGGTGGAACAGAGCTGATGTGCTAGTTTTCTCTTGCAAAGAGATTTCTTTTTCTTTGTTTACACTGGACAAAAGGGGAAATTCACCTGTAGACTGAAGTGGTGCAGTCCGTTCTGCCACATCCTCCTCCTCAACCAAAAATAGTAAAATAAATAAATAAATCCTAGGTTGCTCCTATAAGAAAATATCAAGGGCGCCAGATGTCTCCACCTTTATACAGTGGTCCCTTGGTTCTCAAACGCCTTGGGACTCAAACAACTTGGAACCCAAACACTGCAAATTCGGAAGTAAGCGTTCCGGTTTGGGAACTTTTTTTCGGAAGCTGAACGTGCTCCGTTTTGAGTGTTATGCTTCCGATTTGAGTGCCACACTTCCGTTATGCTGAGGTCTGTCTGTTTTTGCTATTTATTTTTCGTTTTTGTTTTTGCAGCTGTTTTTGTTTTGTTTTTGTGACTTTCTGGAACCCAGTTCAGCTACTGATTGATTGATTGATTGATTGATTGTGTGACTGCAGTACAATGTTTATCGCTTTCATTTTATGGATCACTGGTCTCGTTAGATAGTAAAATTCATGTTAAATTGCTGTTTTAGGGGTTGTTTTTAAAAGTCTGGAACCGATTTATCCATTTACATTACTTTCTATGGGAAAGCGCGCCTTGGGAAAGAAATTGCTGAATTAATTAATTGAATTGGAATACAAAAAAGGGAGGTATGAGGAGGTCAGGGAAACAAGGATATGAATGTAAGATATGGAAAGGTTGATCTTTTTTTTCTTTTTTTTATCTGTGTACTTATTCTGTATTTTTCTTGTATTTTTGTTTTTGTTTTTTATTCTTGTATTTTTTATTTTTATGCAATTCCTTTTTCTGAAACATATATATATATATATATATATATATATATATATATATATATATATGAAAGCGCGCCTTGGTTTTGGAATGCTTTGGTTTTGGAACGGACTTCCGGAACGGATTGCGCGCCTTGGTTTTGGAATGCTTTGGTTTTGGAACGGACTTCCGGAACGGATTGAGTTTGAGAACCAAGGTACCGCTGTATCTGAAGCCACTTCAGATGGTTTACTGAGCATTCATCCTGATTTGTCAGCAGGGAAAGGCGATAACGTTGGACGTTTAATAAGCAGTCATTCTGAAAAATTTGAGGGAGGTTAGATGACGTTGCATCAAAGCAAATCCTATTTCCACTGAATATTCCCTGTCCCTTTATTGCAAAAGCTCTGATCTTTTGGGGGCAGCTTTCTTGTGCAAGAGCTCCAAATCCACTTTAAAATAGGGGAAGCCTGGTTGTGCTGTGAATCAGGAAGCAAGCCTCCTCTCCCTCCCCATCTTCCTTTTGCCTATTGTCCTCGTTTGCCTGTCATAACAAACAAGAATTCAAGTGTGCTGCACGTCAGGTAGCCGAGGTGACAAGGAAGAAACAGGAAACAGAAGCCCCAGCTGCCTTGTTTTCAATTTTAGCGTTGGGTAAAGCTATGGTTTTCCCAGTAGTGATGTATGAAAGTGAGAGCTGGACCATAAAGAAGACTGATCGCCGAAGAATGGATGCTTTTGAATTATGGTGCTGGAGGAGACTCTTGAGAGTCCCATGGACTGCAAGAAGATCAAACCTATCCATTCTGAAGGAAATCAGCCCTGAGTGCTCACTGGAAGGACAGATCCTGAAGCTGAGGCTCCAATACTTTGGCCACCTCATGAGAAGAGAAGACTCCCTGGAAAAGACCCTGATGTTGGGAAAGATGGAGGGTACAAGGAGAAGGGGACGACAGAGGACGAGATGGTTGGATAGTGTTCTCGAAGCTACGAACATGAGTTTGACCAAACTGCGGGAGGCAGTGGAAGACAGGAGTGCCTGGCGTGCTCTGGTCCATGGGGTCACGAAGAGTCGGACACAACTAAACGACTAAACAACAACAACATCAAAGAGGGTGGGATTTATGGAAATCAGATTGCAGGACTTTGGCGATAATCACACTGACTCTGATCCTTGCACGTCACCCATTGGTCGATCAGGCAGCCAAAGGCCCATCTGCTCCACTGACCAATCAGACCAAGTGGACAGCTCAGTTGGTTAGAGCAGACTTCCTCAACCTCGGCCCTTTCTGGCCTACAACTCCCATGATCCCTAGCTACCAGGACCAGTGGTCAGGGATGCTGGGAATTGTAGTCTCAAAACACCTGGAGGGCAGAGGTTGAGGAAGCCTGGGTTAGAGCGTGGTGCTGACAACACCAAGGTTGCAGGTTTGATCCCCATAAGGGACAGCTGCATATTCCTCCATTGCAGAAGGGTTGGACTTGATGATCCTCAAAGTCCCTTCCAACTCTTTGATTCTAAGGGACTTTTTGGGAAGGCCACACAAGCAGGACATGAGGGCAATCACACTCTTCCACGCAACTGGTGTCCTGAAGCATTCTGCCCGATATGGGAAGCCACAGTGATCCATGCGACGGTCACCTCCAGGCTTGACTACTGTAATTCGCTCTACGTGGGGCTGCCCTTGAAGCTGACCCAGAAACTCCAGCGGGTGCAGAATGCTGCAGCGAGGCTCCTCACGGGGTCCCTGCTATGGGAGCATATTCACCCAGTGCTTTTCAAACTGCACTGGCTCCCGGTAGAGTACAGGGTCAGATTTAAGGTGCTGCTTTTGACCTTTAAAGCCCTTCACGGCCTAGGACCCTCGTACCTACGGGACCGCCTCTCCCGATATGCCCCACGGAGAGCCTCAAGGTCCATAAATAGCAACACCCTAGAGGTCCCGGGCCCTAAGGAAGTCAGATTAGCCTCAACCAGAGCCAGGGCCTTTTCAACACTGGCTCTGGCCTGGTGGAACACTCTGCCTCATGAGACCAGGGCCCTGCAGGATCTGATTTCTTTCTGCAGGGCCAGTAAGGCAGAGTTGTTCCGCCTGGCCTTTGGCTTGGAGCCAATTTGATTCCCTCCCTCCCTCTCTTTCTTTTTTCCTTTCCTTCTCTTCTTGCGATGAGGCTACATTTTAATATTTTAATGTTTCAATATTTTAATGTTGTATTTTAATGTTGTATTTTAATTTTGTTTTTAAGTTGTAATCATTCAACTTGTTTTTATTATTGCTTGTAAGCCGCTCTGAGCCTGGCCTTGGCTGTGGAGGGCGGGGTATAAATAATAATAATAATAATAATAATAATAATAATAATAATAGTAAATTATATTCACTAGTAGCCATTGAAAGCTATCTTCCGCTATGGAACTATGGAATGAAGGTATGAGGTTTACAAAGTGCTCTACCTTAAAAGAAAATGTAAAGAAAATGATGTACCGGTGGTATATTACCCCAGTTAAATTAGCAAAAATGTATAGAGTGAGCAACAAAGCCTGCTGGAAATGTAAATTAAAAGATGGTCAACTTTTCCACATGTGGTGGACATGCGAAAAAATGAAAAAAAAATGGGGCAGGATATATAATGAAATGAAAAAACTGTTTAAATATACATTCCCAAAGAAACCAGAGGCTTTCTTGCTAGGGATAATAGGAGATGAAGTAAGAAAAGAGGATTCTAAGTTATTTGTGTATGCTACGACTACCGCTAGGATTCTCATGGCCCAGAAATGGAAAACCCAGGAGATCCTAATGTTAATGGAGTGGCAGATGAAAATGTTTGAATATGCTGAGTTGGTGAAAATGACTTATAAGATTAGATACCAAAAAGTAACAAAGTTTGAAGAGGAGTGGAGTAAATTTGTTGTGTATATACGGAATAATTGTAGAAGCTTAAAAACTGTAGCAGGGTTTACCTAAGTCTTGTGATGTGGATGGAGTGTAAATAAGAATCTGTAAGAGTGGATGTTAATTTGTGAAAGGCGAAGCAGGGAAGGAAGGAAGTCCGAGCGCGACAAAGCGCAGGGTAAATAAGAAAACATTAAGATGCTGGATGTAAGAGTTTATGTTTTATTTGACTTTGTTTTTGGAAATTTAATAAAAAGTATTTTTTTAAAAAGAAAGCTATTTCCACAAATTTGCCTAACCCCCCTTGGGGTTCACCATTATGTGAGTTCACCATTACAACCCATGGTGCCAAATCCCATTGTTCATTTAAAAACAAACAAATGCAGTACTTGACTTGGTTTCGTTGTTGTTGGTTTTTATGTAAGGAAGGAATGTTTGTTTCCTTTTAAAAAAAATTCCTTAGAAAGCATCCCTTTCAGAGGGGTCCAAACTTTTTTCAAAGAGGGCCAGATTTTCTGAAGCGAACATGCGTGAGGGCCGAATAAAGGGCCGGCCATAAGTTGAGCTTTTTATTGGATTGAAGTTGTTGAGCTTTTTTTCGGATTTTACCCCGGGAAATAAACTGTCCGGTGGGCCGGATTAGACCTCCGAAATGGACTTTGGACATGCCTGCTTTTACCGGAGCCTTGGTTTTTGTAGCCTAAAGTAAAAGGATTTGCAAGGGAATTGTGCTCATGTCGAAGAACCAAAAGCCCTTGGCTTCAATATTCTGAATATTTCCCTTCCCGCAGAGACCGTTCTGCTGTCCCTGAACTCACCCTGGCTTCCCCACCCAACCTCTGGCTGCCAGCCAAGAACTTTCTTCCAACTCCCGGCCTCTCCCACTGCCAGGACATTTTTTGGCGCCATCATCGATGGCATAATGTTGGCTTGGATAACCTCTTCCCTTCCCTCTGTCACTTAAATCAAGACACCCAATTGGCACGGCTTACCCCACATGACGCACGTGCTCCACTGTGGGCCCGATCCACTGGGAAGCTCACGCGGGCAAGCAAATAGGATCCCTTACCCAGCTTCTATGGTCTGCAGATGGGGCTGCGCACACCTCGGACATTTGAAGCACATGGGTTCTGCCGAAACAATCCCGGAAACTGTAGTTTAAGGGTGCTGGGAACAGAAGCTCTGTGAAGGGTGAACTACAGCTCCCAGAATTATTGGGGGGAAGCCACGTGCTTTAGATATATGGCGTGGATGTGACCAAAATCAGTGTGAAGGGTCAGTGCATGGGGTACATTAAGTACTGTATTTTTTGCGCTATAAGACTCGCTTTTTCCCTCCTAAAAAGTAAGGGGAAATGTGTGTGCATCTTATGGAGTGAATGCAGGCTGCTCAGCTATCCCAGAAGCCAGAACAGCAAGAGGGATCGCTGCTTTCGCTGCGCAGCGATCCCTCTTGTTGTTCTGGTTCTGAGATTCAGAATATTTTTTTTCTTGTTTTCCTCCTCCAAAAACTAGGTGCGTCTTGTGGTCTGGTGCGTCTTATAGAGCGAAAAATATGGTATATGGTGTGTACACAGCCGAGGTTTGTGCAGAACACCCTCACATCTGCAGCTATTAATCCTGGGAGACCTAGATTCTACCTCCACGGTTGGAGGCAATAAGTCCCTGAATGCTAGCTGCTGGGGACTGCAGGGAGATGGGGGGTGGGGTGGCAGCTGGCCCACCCCAAATCAAGTCAATAAATAAAAATACTTAACTACCAGTAGAAATAATCAGAATATTTGAAACTGAAATGTGCTATGCTTATAGAGTGTGCACAGAAAAACTGCATTGGGGGAAAGGAGGGATTTGAGAAGGAATGGCTGAAAAGGTTTCTCAGAAAATTGTGCACTTGGGGAAGGGAGCGAACAAAATTATTGCACACCCTCCCACCGTTTATTGCAACCATTTGAAACCCCACCTTTTTTCACTCAAGGCAGTTCACAACGAATAGCAAAAAAATAATAGCAGCTCCATAAAAATAAGAAAGCAACGTCATAAAAGAGGCTAACCTGGAACACTTAATTTGAGCAAGAATGTGCAAAGTCCGTTTTGGGGGCCCAATCTGGCCCGGTGGTCGATTTAATTCAGCCCTTGTAGCTCAACAACTTTGGTCGGCCCTCACGCATGTTCACTTCATCAAATCTGGCCCTCTTTGAAAAAGGTTTGGGGCCCCCCCTGCGGTAGAGGAGAGCACCCAGAGCGGAACAGATTTCACAAGCCAAAAAAGGCCATTCCAATCATATTCTGGTTTTGGGCTTTGCTCTTGCAAAGTCAGCACCCCAGTTCAGCCCAGAAAAAAATGGTTAGCTAGCTCTGTTATTAAGGATCAGAGCAATATAGTCCGATCTCCAAGCATGTGCCAAATCCCTGGCAGATGGAACTGTTATGTACTGAAGTTCTCACCCTGGGCCAGCAGGGGGATACTGTAGATAGTTATGCAAATGAAGGATTGAAAGTGATGTTCAGTGATTGGATAGTTTGTATGCAAATGAAGGATCGAAAGTGACGTTGAGTGATTGGATAGTTTTAGAAAGTTGTTACAGTAACAAGGTACTGGAGCTCTATATCAGTGTTTCCCAAACTTTTTTGGGCAACGGCACACCTGTCTACTGAAAAAAAATCTCGCGGCACACCACCATTAAAGCCCCACCCCGTGACGTCAGCGCGCAGCGTCACGCCGGGAGGGACGCACGAAAGTGAAAGTTTTTTCCCTCCCCCCTCAGTCCCTCGCTCGGAATTCAGCTCGTTTGGGGCATCCCTCCGGCTGCTCCCTCTCCCGCCGCGCAGGAGCGATGCCTCTCTCTGGCTCTCCCTCCGCGCAGGCTGAGGGAGGGAGGGAGGTGCGCGTGTGACCCGTCTCTGCTGGGAGACCAAACCCAGCGAGGCAGAGTCGCGCGGAGGCGCCCAGGCAGCGCTGCCGGCTGCGAGGAGGAGCGCCAGGCAGCAGCAGGAGGCGCGGCCTCTCCTCGTCGCCGCCCCGCCTCTCGCCGCCCGACTCGCCCGCCTCCCTCCAGGCATCTCGCGGCACACCAGACGATGTCTCACGGCACACTCGTGTGCCGCGGAACACCGGTTGGGAAACACTGCTCTATATAAGCAGGCTGACTGAGCCCTTCAGCTGAGTTCAATTCTGGCCTCAGAATAAAGAAGAGCTGTTTGAAGAATCACTGTGTCGTCTGATATGTTCGCCCACAGCTTAACAGGAACAATCATAGTTTCGGAACTGTCCTTACGGCCAGCCTCACCTAGAGCTCACTGCGCTTTGTATTTAGTCTTAACCTTGACTTCTCATACAGCAGGTTTCCTCTCCTATCCTTTTATCTGCCGCAGGACCAGTTCTGTGCAGGACTGCATATAGAGGTCATAATGGCACTGAAAATCCACACAGACATCTCCATGAGCAAGGGCAAGTGTCATCCCATTCCTCTTCTGTTCTGGAAGTTTCCAGAAAAATACATTTAGGGGTCTGAGGGTAGGGCCATAGCAAACCCCCCAAAGGCCTTTCTTAGAAAGGAGAGGTCCGTCAGGAGAACAAAGCTGGCATTGATGGAACAGGCTCAAATGTTTATTATTCAAGGTTGTAAAGAGATAAGCAAACTCAGGAATGCACATGGCCGTGGTGTACTGGGGCCATGGCAGGAAGGAGAGGGGCAAGACCTTACTTTCGATTTCCCAGAAATCAGGTGATTTACAATAAATCAGGTAGTATTGTATTCTGCAAATGTATAAAAAGCTGGCTTGCTTAGAATTTGGGGCCAGACTCCGAGCATGAGCTGATCTGTGCCTTTGTGTCCAAGCAATTGCTTAACAAAATAAAAAAAATCTTTTTTCCTGCTGTCGTTTGACTCTTGCAGCGTCCTTGATGCTCCTAGTAACAGATAGTGACCTACCTAGATAGACCTACCTAGGTCCTTCATGAGGGGCAGGCAGAGGGCAGGACCGCTCTGGGAGGGAAGAAAAAGGGAGTGGAGCAGAACACAAGGGGCCTTGTTTTTGTTATGTACTGAGTTGAATAGGATCCAAACTGAAGCAGTCTGATTGGTCCTAGAACAATAGGATCCAAATTGCAGCAGTCTGATTGGTCCTAGAACAATAGGATTCAGAATGCAGCAGTCTGATTGGTCCTAGAACAATGCAGCAGTATGATTGCTTGGCAGGAACCACCCAATCATGCTCCAGATATAAGTGAATCCACAACCTGATTGGCTTACAGTAGAATTCCAGAATTAGCCAATCATGTGCAGCCCATTGTGTAAATAATGTATATAAAGCAGATACTTTGAGGGGACTTGCATTCATTCCTCCTCACCACTATGAGCTGAATAAAGAGCATGAAATCACTTTGCGACTCTGAGTATATATCAGTTTTGTTTTGTGTTTTGTTTTGTTTAATGCTTTCTGGAAATTTATTTATTGGTGTGTGTTTTCCTTTTTGTAAATCTACCAAAGAATAAAATAAAACCATGGATTGAATTTAATTCTAAATTATATTCCAGAAACGTGGGAGATTACAAGGGGTTAAAAAAATAATAATGGATGTACCGTGCCACATTAGAAGCAAAAAAACTTGTTTTGATGAACTGGAAGAGCCGCAAAAAGATTCTGTTGAACACGTGGTTTGATGATATGGACAGACTAGCTACATATGAGCGAATTGCATGTTGACGCAAATTAAGAATGGATAAATATGAAGAAATCTGGAAGAAATATTTAAGCGATAAGGCGGACAGTGGTGGGAAGTAGGGGGAAGTTGTTAAAAAGGTGTAGTCATAGGTATATCAGTATTCAAATCTGAATTGTCAAATTGTGTTTTGTTGTTGTTGTTTAGTTGTGTCCGACTCTTTGTGACTCCATGGACCAGAGCACGCCAGGCACTCCTGTCTTCCACTGCCTCCCGCAGCTTGGTCAAACTCATGCTGGTAGCTTCGAGAACACTATCCAACCATCTCGTCCTTTGTCGTCCCCTTCTCCTTGTGCCCTCCATCTTTCCCAACATCAGGGTCTTTTCCAGGGAGTCTTCTCTTCTCATGAAGTGGCCAAAGTATTGGAGCCTCAGCTTCACGATCTGTCCTTCCAGTAAGCACTCAGGGCTGATTTCCTTCAGAATGGATAGGTTTGATCTTCTTGCACTCCATGGGACTCTCAAGAGTCTCCTCCAGCACCATAATTCAAAAGCATCAATTCTTCGGCGATCAGCCTTCTTTATGGTCCAGCTCTCACTTCCATACATCACTACTGGGAAAACCATGGCTTTTACTATACGGACCTTTGTTGGCAAGGTGATGTCTCTGCTTTTTAAGATGCTGTCTAGGTTATTGTGTAATTGTGTTAGTAGTGTTATTATGGTTTTTGTTGTATGTGCCTTGTGCAGTTTTTGTTTGTATTGAAAAAATGATTAAATAAATTTTTAAAAACACCCCAGGGATAAGGGGTTTTTCCCCAAGATGGTGGAGGGTCTGTTTGCTGCTCCCCGTTAGTGTTGTAGTGGTGACACTTGCCCTTCTTCTGATAAAAAATGCTCTGCAGGGGAGGACCAAGAAGAGAAATGTCCCTATTTTCATCTGAAGAATATTGAAGGGTATGCAACAAGCTAGGAAAAACGGAATTTGGACGTTCATTTCAGGAGTGCAGCTCTGTCAAAATGCCTCACGTTTTCCCTTCCACGTTCTGTGTGGCAAGCCTTGGGTTGTGCAAGACAAAGTTTTGAAAAGTAGCCCAGAACTGATTGTTTCTCTCTTGGCTGCAGCATTAGAGATGGGATCATGTCTTGCTGCCTTTACACATTTTCCTTTCGCTCTCTTTGGGCCTTAAAACATGATGAACCCAGAGACCCTTGGGATACAGAAAGAAGGTTCTGTCTTCACTCTTCAGTCAAGGCAAGAGAGACTCTTGCTGTTCCTGTAGACTCGCCAACTCTTGAACCTCTTCCAAGGTCCACAAGTCCTTTCTATCTGTGATGATCTTTAGTACCTGGAATGGTGTGACTGATAGACCAGGAATCTTAGGGGAAGCTTTGGCAGTGCAGTTCAAGTCAGGAAGAAGACTAAGTTGTGCCAATGGAAATTATCTCTAAGAGAGTGCATGTTTAGAATGGAAGCTGTGTACAGTGGTACCTCTGGTTACGTACTTAATTTGTTCCGGAGGTCTGTTCTTGTTGTAGTTTAGTCGTTTAATCGTGTCCGACTCTTTGTGACCCCATGGACCAGAGTCGTCTGCGACTGGACCTAATGGTCAGGGGTCCCCTTTACCTTTACCTAAGACAGCAGCAGCAGCAGCCCGTCTATAGGGCCATGCCTATATCTTTATTTAAGCTAGCTCTAAATTAAGTGGGCAAAAAGTCTATTTCCCAGATATATAATATTTTGAAGTCCACAGACAAATATAGTTATTTCCCCTCACTTTCCCTTTATATTCACCAAAAACTTCCCTTTATGCTCAAAATTGCTTTTTAACTGCAGCTGTTTAGAAGACTTCTTCATGTTTACAATATTTTTTAAAAAATGACTCATCTGGGTGGTGCTGTTATTTTGAGCAGAATTCACGCCCCCAAGGGAGAGATGATGACTTGCGTGTATCTCAATTAAATCTGGAACAGAAATATTTTGCAAATGTTGAATTTATCCAGAGCAGGGAGGGACCCAAACAAAATTATTTTAGCCGGGGCTTATTTTCAGCCAGAACTTCCGCCACCTCTCCGGTGGGGCACCATTGCCATTTATGAGAGAACAAGGGAGGCGTTCGTGGTGAGTTGTGGCACCTCTTTTTCTAGAAAAGGAAAGTGTCTTCTTCAATTTGGATGAGAAAGGCCAAATTCAGCTCAATCATTCTTGATGTGTGTGTTTAGAGATGAATGGATTGGGGGTGGGAGAACAGATAGATGGAAGGACAGACAAATATGAATGGGTAAAGTGGGACGCGGGTGGCGCTGTGGTCTAAACCACAGAACCCAGGGCTTGCCGATCAGAAGGTCGGTGGTTCGAATCCCCGCGACGGGATGAGCTCCCGTTGCTCGGTCCCTGCTCCTGCCAACCTAGCAGTTCAAAAGCACGTCAAAGTGCAAGTAGATAAATAGGTACTGCTCCAGCGGAAAGGTAAATGGCATTTCCGTGCGCTGCTCTGGTTCGCCAGAAGCGGCTTTGTCATGCTGGCCACATGACCCGGAAGCTGTATGCTGGCTCACTTGGCCAATAAAGCGAGATGAGCGCCGCAACCCCAGAGTCGGCCACAACTGGACCTAATGGTCAGGGGTGCCTTTACCTTTTTATATAAATATAAGTATATAGTTGATAGGTCATTTTAGGATTGATCAAGGGGAAATCTAGAAGGTTCAAGATTATGGGGGCATGGAATCATGAGTCCAACAGCATCTCGTAGCTAAAAGCAGACAGGAACTTACAAGAGAAGCAAAGGAAGGCACACCAATCATGCTCTGGCAATAGGTCTAAATAGAAAGCTGATGAACGCAAGGGTTTGGGTAAGGGCAGCATGTGACAAATGTCCAAATGAGGAACCAAATTTGCTGATCGAGCTGGAACAGCAAGATGAGGAACTAGGTGGGAGGTTATCACCAAGGCAAGGCGCAGGCAAAACTCTGGAGAGCTATTCAGAAAGAGGCACCCCAAATTGGATGGAGATAGAGAAAAGTGATGAAAAATGCTATGGTCCAATAGATGCAAGCAGCAGAGAGATGGGTAAAATCTGGAATGGCGGGACTAAATAACGAAGAGCAGGAAAGAAGCAAGGCACGCAAGAAATCTTGGTATGTGTTGTTTGTCTTCTGTTGCTTCTTATTCATTCTTTATTCCGACAAAGTTATTAAAGCACAATCAGTCTTTGAAATAATTTGAACTTGTCTGATCTATCACAGTTTGGGTCAGAAGGTGAGGAGACTTCAGCGAACTTACTACCCAGATTTGCTGGGTAGTAAGATGGGACGCGGGTGGTGCTGTGGTCTAAACTACTGAGCCCAGGGCTTGCCGATCAGAAGGTCGGTGGTTCGAATCCCCGCGACGGGGTGAGCTCCCGTTGCTCGGTCCCAGCTCCTGCCAACCTAGCAGTTCGAAAGCACATCAAAGTGCAAGTAGATAAATAGGTACCGCTCTGGCGGGAAGGTAAACGGCGTTTCCGTGCGCTGCTCTGGTTCGCCAGAAGCAGCTTAGTCATTCTGGCCACATGACCTGGAAGCTGTACACCAGCTTCCTTGGCCAATAAAGCGAGATGAGCGCCGCAACCCCAGAGTCGGTCACGACTGGACCTAATGGTCAGGGGTCCCTTTACCTTTTAAGATCCCTATGGGTGGTATTGGGTCACATTATAAAATACCTCGTAAAATAAAAGTCCCATCCAACATCGTTGATGGATGACTTTGAAACCTCCCGCCTGGCTCTCTCCCTTCTTAGGATTCTTAATTTCAAAACTGGATTTCAGCGGGGTAGCCATGCAAGCAGAGAAGCAGAAGGCTGCCTTCTGTAAAGTTCAGCACATGGGGGCCACCCTGATAAAACTCTTACAGTGTCTGTGGCTTAGATACTTTTCTCAGGAGGGTGGCAGAGATCAGTGGCGTAGCGTGGGTTGTCAGCACCCGGGGCAAGGCAAGTAATTTGCGCCCCCTAACCCGTGGAGCCAGGTAGGGGCAGAGAGCTGTGAGTGCGAGCGCGCCCCCACAGATGTTGCGCCCGGTGCGGCCGGCCCCCCCTGCACCCCCCACGCTACGCCACTGGCAGAGATTCTCATTCCTAATACATGCTTTGCACAAGCAGTTTACCACAGGCTTCATTCAGAGGTTTCCGTCGCTGCAGAGACTAGTGTAAATACTAAACACCTAGAAATGAAATCTTCCCCGCTGTGAACAGAATGAATCTTCAGTTATCTCAAGCTGGGTTTGATCATCAACATTTTTTAACATTAATTTGCAGAATGGCCCCATCAATTGCTCCTATATGCATAATCCCATGTGCCGCTCTTGCACATGCTGTTCAAAGAAGATTTGCACGGCGTGTTTTGATTTCATTAGAAATGAAGTTAATTAAAGTTAATGATGTTGAGTGGCATGTGGAAAATCTATGTAGAGTGAATCTAGATGCTTGAATGGGATGCGAGAAATCTCTAAAGTTGTGTTTTATTTTGTTTGGGCCTGATCTCAAATTTTGTTTGGGCCTGATATATGTGTTTTGGGTAATGTCTCTGGTGCTCACCTTTTACACTCCAGTCCTAAGCATATTTAATTCCAGCGGGTGCAGAATGCTGCGGTGAGACTCCTTATGGGGTCCTCGCTGCGAGATCACATTCACCCGGTGCTATACCAGCTGCACTGGCTCCCGGTGGAGTACAGGATCAGGTTTAAGGTGCTGGTTTTAACCTTTAAAGCCTTATATGGCCTAGGACCCTCGTACCTACGGGATCACCTCTCCTGGTATGCCCCACAGAGGAACTTACGGTCTTCAAACAAAAACATCTTGGAGGTCCCAGGCCACAGAGAGGTTAGGCTGGCCTCAACTAGAGCCAGGGCTTTTTGGGCTGCGGCTCCAATCTGGTGGAACGCTCTGTCACAAGAGACTAGGGCCCTGCGGGACTGCAAGACAGAGCTGTTCCACCAGGCCTTTGGCCAGGGCACAACCTGACCCCCTCCTCTGGCAATCGTCACAGAACTTTAGCCTAACGGTTTCCATCAATTTGATTTGAATTAATTTTAGAATGAAATGATTTTAGAATGTTGTATTATTTTATTGTTGTTAGCCGCCCTGAGCCTGGCTTCAGCTGGGGAGGGCGGGATATAAATAAATTTATTATTATTATTATTATTATTATTATTATTATTATTATTATTATTAAAAATCTCTTTTCTTTGAATCCAGTATACTTCCAAATGGGCGTGCTTGAGAAACAATTTATTGACTAAAAGGGAGTACCTGTCTGTGTTTGCATGCAGGTGTTGAACAGAGCTGTCCTTTACCTCCACAGGTAAAGTGGGAGACTGTCAGAGGCTGATACTCACAATATACAGTGGTACCTCGACTTACAAACTTAATTCGTTCCGGAGGTCTGTTCTTAACTCAAAACCGTTCTTAACCTGAGGCACGATTTTGCTAATGGGGCCTCCCGCTGCTGCCAGCACACGATTTCCATTCTCATCCTGGGGCAAAGTAGCCAGTGTGGTGTAGTGGTTAAGAGCGGTGGACTCGTAATCTGGTGAATCGGGTTCGCGTCTCCGCTCCTCCACCTGCAGCTGCTGGGTGACCTTGGGCTGGTCACCCTTCTCTGAAGTCTCTCAGCCCCACTCACCTCACAGAGTGTTTGTTGTGGGGGAGGAAGGGAAAGGAGAATGTTAGCCGCTTTGAGACTCCTTTGGGTAGTGATAAAGCGGGATATCAAATCCAAACTCCTCCTCTTCTTCTTCTTCTTCTTCTTCTTCTTCTTCTTCTTCTTCTTCTTCTTCTTCTTCTACCTGAGGTACTACTTCCAGGTTAGTGGAGTTTGTAACCCGAGGTGTTTGTAACCCAAGGTACCACCGTATTACACTTACAGTCAAATCACAGCCATGACCTATTCCCCCCACCAAATTACGCCTTTTTAACGGGGCTACATTGAGTTTCCCAGAACAATTCTGTCGCAAAACCATTCATACCAAGCTTCCAGGGAGATTCCAATTCTTAATTTGATGATGATTGATGGTGATGTGTGTTCACATGCAGTTGCTTTCTGACATTCCAGTTATGTTTTTCATCCTGCATTCACGCTATTTACTTTTCTTTTCTTCGTCTCTGATTTCTGTTTTAGACTTCATTAGCAAAGTGCCCAGCCAGAGCGGCTGACTCAAAACTTTGGACGGACAATAAGTAGCAAAGCTTCTCAGCCATTCTGAAAGGTAGGAAGGTCTTGCCCTTTCCATATTGCCATTTTTACTGAATTACATTTATTTTTGAAACGTTTTTACTTTTCCAGAGGAGATAAAATATAAGAAAAGAAAGAAAGAAAGAAAGAAAGAAAGAAAGAAAGAAAGAAAGAAAGAAAGAGGTGATTAATTTGATCATTCTAGGCCCAGGGGTCAGCAACCTTTTTAAGCCGTGGGCCAGTCCACTGTTCCTCAGACCATGTGGTAGGCCGGACTATATTTTGGAAAAAAAATAATGAATGAATTCCTATGCCCCACAAATAACCCAGTGATGCACTTTAAATGAAAGGACACATTCTACTTATGTAAAAACCCTCTGATTCCTGGACCATCCATGGACCGGACTGAGAAGACGAATGGGCCGCATCTGGCTCCCGGGCCTTAGGTTGCCTACCCCTGTTCTAGGCAGTAAGGCAAGGAACATTAGGGAGGTACAGGGCCTTTTCCCATCCAACCCCAAATCTCCATATCCCACAAATCAATTTGAACTGTCTTCCCTGCCCTGGGCAAAGCACCAGTTATTTATGAGCTTGTTGGAGGGCACTGCTAGACCACATCTTGCACAGCCATAGTTCTCCAACTAGCCCATCCCAACACTGGCCATTTGCACTGATTTGGGTCACATCCACACAATACATTTAAACCACCTGGCTTCCCCCTAAGATTCATTGGAATTGTAGTTTACCCCTCACAGAGCTACAATGCCCAGCACCCTTAGTAAACTACAGTTCCCATAATACTTTGAGGGAACCCAAAGTGCTTTAAATGTATGGTGTGGGTGAAACTAAAGCACCCGAAAGTCTCGGTTTGGAAAGCAACATTTTGATGGGTAAAATAGCTTATGAATCGCTGGGTCTTTGATCGGGACCGATGGCAGATCGGTGCTGGCAGGTTGCTATAAAAGGCCATTGCTATGCGCGTTCAAGGGGAAATTAATTATTTTGATGAGCGCTAGTTTTCCCCTCTTGTTTTCCCCACCCTTTTTTCACTCCCCTTCCTTTCAGCAAATAGCAACCGTGGCATCTGCAGATCTTATGGATTACGAGGACAACTTCACGGAATACTTTGGGACTTATGAAGAGGACGAGCCCCCCGTGTCCCACCTCACTCACGCACAGGTGGCGTCGCTTGTGTTCCACGGCGTGGCCTTTCTCCTGGGGGTGCCTGGCAATGCGATCGTCATCTGGATTATGGGCTTTAAATGGGACAAGACCGTCACTTCCCTCTGGTTCCTCAACCTGGCTATTGCGGACTTCATCTTCGTCCTTTTCCTCCCTCTCTACATCACCTACGTGGCCACGGGCTTCCACTGGCCCTTTGGGAAGTGGCTGTGCAAAGCCAACTCCTTCATTGCTCTCTTCAACATGTTTGCCAGCGTCTTCTTCCTGACAGCCATCAGCCTGGACCGTTACGTCCATCTGATCCACCCTGTCTTCTCCTACCGGCATCGGACTCTCAAAAACACCTTCTTTATGATTGCTTTCATCTGGGTTTTGGCCACGCTCATTGGAAGCCCGGCGCTGTACTTTAGAGATACCCTTACACTACACAACAATGTCACCATCTGCTACAACAACTTCCATCCCACGGACGTTAATCTTATTATCCTCAGACACCATGTTCTGACCTGGGTAAGGTTCATTTGCGGCTACCTCTTTCCTCTGCTGACCATGATTGTTTGTTACTCTCTTCTGGTATGCCAGGTGAAGAAAACTGCCACGCTGACCTCCAGCAGGCTCTTCTGGACTGTTCTGGCTGTGGTGGTGGTTTTTTTCGTTTGCTGGACCCCATACCAAATATTCAGCATCCTTGAGCTCTCTGCTCACCACGATAACTACTGGCACGACTTGCTCCGCGACGCCATTCCTCTTTCCGTCAGCTTTGCTTTCATCAACAGCTGCCTTAACCCCATTCTTTACGTCCTCCTCAGCAAGAAGCTCCAGTCCTGTTTCAGTGTGACGTTTTCAGAACTGGTGAAGCACACCCTCTGGGAGGTCAGCCGGTCTGGGACAGTCAGCGAACAAGTCTGGAATTCTTTGAGTCTACAGCAGGGCGAGGCGTCTGAGCTGGAGACTTCTCTGGGTGAAATCTCTCCCTGACCGGCACTCACTCTGCAATATGCCCACCTTATTAAGATCTAGACACCAGAGGTGTTTGTAACCCAGCCGTCACTACACAAGAGTAGGCAAGGTGGCACTCCCCAGGTGGAACTCCTTTTGCTTTGACCCCATTCAGCTGCCACGAGCTGCATATTTTTTCTGATAAAACTTCTTTAGTAAAAGGACACATGTTTAGTAGCCACTGTGATGTCATCCGCATGTTGCGTACAGCCACTCTCCTCATCCTTGACCATTGGCCACAAATGATAGAAGTTGGAAGTCTGAATGAGGTCAAAACAGCAGAAGTTCATAAGCAACTTCAATTATTCGTAGGGTTGCCAAACCTTCAGGTCTCCAAAATTCACATGCTTGTGAGGAGCCATCATTAAAATGTTGTGATCTTTATCCCCATGCCATTTAAAGCTTATCTGCCAATTTCTGCACATCGAGCTACTGTTAAAAGACACAATAGAAGGCCTGATAATCTCCCCCACCCCAAATTCAAGCTACTGAGGGAGGAAAGATGTTTGTGCAGGGACTTAGGTTCATGGAAGACAGTGTGTGTCATGGAGGGTTCTTATTTTATAGTTCTTCGGTATTAAAACATTGTCCTTCAAGGACTCTAAACAAAGACATTGATTCCCCCTTGAAGTAACCGCATAAGGAAATGCCACACAAAACAACATGCACTTTTTCGTGTGCTTTTAAAAACATAGTACCTTTGCAATCTTGTAAAGTAGTCAAGTATACTTTATTATATATATATTTTTGGCACAGAGCCTTGCTGAACAAAACTGACAATTTCTCTTCCCCTTTGCTTATGGTTTTTTTGCTTAGTTTCTGCTGAAGATGTCTAAGATTATATATATTAAATGCAAGGATTCCACTGCTTCCAATGAGGCAGGTTAATCTGTAAGTCTGCCAGCGAGCTTTATCAAGATTTTCAGTAAACCTGGCTCCTTAATCCTATAGGTCGTATCCAACAATAGTCCTCCTCTTGATCAACACATTGGAATTAAGAGGCAGAACTAATTAAACCCATTAATTTCAGTAGGTCTACCCCGAGTAGGACCAGTCCCAGTTATAGAATTTGGCAGAGCAGGACATTTGCACGTGAGGTTTCTGAAGGTCCACTGAAATGATTTGCCCAGAGACACATTGATCTGGGTATTTTGCACTTCCAGAGGGTTTAGGCAAACAGTTTTGTTCTACAAAAGCAAAGCAATACATTCACTAAGACTGGCTTTCAGAGATCAAGCCACTTTACCTGATTTCACTTAATCTCAGTCAGATATTAGCCTAGCTGCCTTATATTTAGTGGTAGCACCACTGTATTCCTTTGAAATTATAGCATACTGCCTGTTCTGACCTTAACTATGGTGGTTTCTTCAGCACTGCCACCCCAGTCAATTGATCTCTTCTTGCTTTACTACTGCACAAGTCTTTTTTTAACGCACCTTTTTCTCGGGTTTTTGTTTTCCCCTTTGCTTCGTGTGCCCCATCCTGTCTTCCTCTGAGCTCCCTGTCCCTTGCCTTGTCTCCTGAAAGGTCTTCCCAGTCTTTCGCATCACCGGAAAGCTACCCTTGCAATGTTTTCATCTACGAAACCCCTCTAGATTAACGTTTCACCTCGAAATCCCAACTTCCCCTCCTCTCACAAACTCTGGACGGAAAACATGCTGACAGCTTTCTCCCCTGAGCAGGGAGGGACGTTTGTGGATATCATAGCAGCTCGGAAAGGTGTGAGGGGCCTCGCCACTGCAGTAGCGATCCATGAAAGGAGGACAGAACGTATATTTCCAGTGGGACTTGTTTGTAAAAGCATGCTTGGATCTTGTTTGTAGAAAACAATTTACGTGTAATTGACTGTGCATTACATTTCTTTGCGACGTATGGTAGAAATTATTTACATTGATGTAGGCTGCAAATGTGTTGCAGCCATATTTTAAAAAATCATAATATTGCCAAAGCAAGGAAACAGCATTTGAAATAAATACTTCAGATTAATTTTGTTTGGTTTGGCTTTGACTCATAATGCTATTACAAATGTGGTGAGCTGGGAAGATTTGCCAGCTGTGTCTGTTTCAGGAAGAGAAGGGAGAAGACTGTCTTTTCTGAATCTCTCTGGGTAGGAAATAATGGTGTTTGTATGTATGGCGAGGAATGTGAAATGAGCAAAAGCTTTCTAGACGCTTAATTCCTTGGCACATTATACTAAATTGCTTTGCTTTCTCGAGCAATCAGCTCTGTACATGTTTTGTGTTCCTTGCCTCTGTAATAAACGAAAATCTGCCCTTATTTCCTTATGGGGGACACAAGAGCCCTTACAGAGTCCTTTGTAGGTTCTCCCGTCGGTCGGAGAATATTGAGAAGCAAAGCAGCTTGTAAGTCTGATCTTTATTGAACTGTTGCAACAGGGTGCTCCCTTCACACGCAGGAGAAGGAGGAGGACCCAGAACCAAGGTGTGTCTGCCCTTTTAAAAATTTAAAATTGCCAGCCCTGGAGTCCAAGACCACCCCCAGAAACATCATACCTACATCACAGAAAGGGCGGGCTAAAGCAGAAATCTGAGTGGGTTGCTTACCTCCTGTCTGGCAAGTTACCGTATTTTTCGCCCTATAGGACGCACTTTTCCCCCTCCAAAAATGAAGGGGAAATGTGTGTGCGTCCTATGGGGCGAATGCAGGCTTTCGCTGAAGCCTGGAGAGCAAGAGGGGTCGGTTCGCACCGACCCCTCTTGCTCTTCAGGCTTCAGGAGAGCCCCGTCGCCAGCCCCACAAACTCGGGGGACAGCGGGAGGCGCAGTGCGCCTTTCCCGCTGTCCCCCGACTTGGCTAGAAGGCTGGCGGGGGGGAGAAGCCTGCTCCTCCGGCTTGGCTAGAAGGCTGGCGGAGGGCTTTCCCCTCCTCCAGCCCCGCAAGCTCCCAGAGCGATGCCAAAGCCCGAGCTTCCCCAGCCCCGCGCCGGGGGGGGGGGGGATTTAGGTGCGTCCTATGGGTCGGTGCGTCCTATAGGGCGAAAAATACGGTACCTGTTAATGCTTACTGGATTGATACCCTGGGGAGCCTGGCCAGTCTTTTGTAATGATAAATACTTAGTTCCTGAGCCAAGTCACAGGCTCACCCTATTCAGATACAGACATACCCTTAAGACAAGATTTGTGAAGGAAAAGACAATGGGGAGGCTTTTCCATTTGACTTTGCAGAGGAAACACCTGGTCAGTTTGGGAGTCAAAATAACTTCATGGCTGTTCTTCTGTGCTGCTTCAGACATGTGGTTTATATATGTGTGTGTTTGCTTGGTACATTTATGAACATTTATTATATAGATAAGACCTTATTTTAGTATTTCACCATGCATTCTCATGTGGCTTAGCTAATTTTTTCATGGGTTCTGTATTGGTTGGGACAGATGATTTTTCTCCATAAATTCAATGAATTTGTTGTAGTCATGGTGCGGGTTGCTTTGTGTTTTGAATTAATTGTCCTAGATTTCGTGAGCTGTTCTCTTGATCGGAGTTTCTAGCTTTCCGTTGTTTCCCATCTGTAAAATGGGTTTCAAGAATGCCTTCTAAATGGAATTGCCTCGTGTGTGGCATGTTGTCGTGTGCTGTGCAGCCGGGCTCACCTGCTTTGAGCTGCATTTAAGCTCTTGCTTTGTGTCTGTGAATATCCGCCCTCCCTTCCCCACAGGTGGGCAGGGTTTGCGGCACCGAGCAAGGCTCACCTGGGCGGGTGCCACCCACCTGCTTGAGCTGGCCTTTGACCCGCCCTCGGCCAGGGAGGACAATGGACGGCTGGCCGGGGGCGGGCCTAAGGCCAAAAGAAAAGAGACTGACTCCTGGTCTCAAGCCTCTTTTGCCGTTCTTCCTTCCAGGATCAATGACTTCTGGCTCCACGACTTGTGACGAGCCCTTGGGGACTGGATAGATGGCGGGGTTTGATTGGTCCTTGGTTGTGGGACTTGGCAGCAAGGCCCCTTAGGGCCCCGAGTGGTGGTTTTAGGCCTTGGCAAGGTAGCCTTTAGTCTAACATCAAGTTGGTGAGAGGGTGCATTCATGCTCCCTCCCCATGCGGCGGCGCTTGCAGGGCCTGTTAAAGGGCAAAACCGGGAGTCACTGGCCCTAGAGCGGCAGCATGTAGGTCAAACTCCCAGGACGAGGTCGGTGGAAGGGCATGCTGTGTAAGTTTGCGCTTTGCAGTCCCCTCTCCCTGGGCCTCAACTGCCTGCATATCCTTAGCCAGGTGGGCTGAGAGGGTTACCTGCCAAGGCCTGTGCCAAGTTTCCCACTTCTGAAGTTCAATAAAGTTGTGGCCAATTTGAACCCATACTCTGGTCTCTTGTCTTATCATTTGGGGAAAGGGGTAGGCACCACAGACAGGGTTTAGCGTGTGTGCCCGCAAATAGATTTGTATTAGGTTGATCTGTGGGGACAGCCCGCTTTTCCTGTAAGATTTCAGTCCCTGTGTTCAGACACACCTGCCTGTCTGTTTGTCACGTTCAGTTTGCCCTTCGCTCACAGCTTCCTCGCTCCTTTCTCCTTATGGGAGAAATAACACCAGCAAAATTTATGTACTGTGGAAAAGTACTTTAGTGAAATATACGTGATTTGTTTCTGCAAGTGTGTGTGGGCTGCAAATGGCTGCAGAACAGCTGGCACTCGTGACTGAGCAACTGGCTTTGCAGAAAACAAAATGCATGCCAAACTTACTGTGGAGTGTTTGCAAAACTGGAATTGGGCTGTTTTTTTGGGAGCTGGCCTGGCCTCCATGAAGGTTCGCCTAATAGATCACAGAATATGTTGCTAGTAAATTCCTAGGCAAGGTTATGCAATATCTGAAGGCATTATCAAAGGCACCCCTCCAATGCACACATCCTATTGCATGGTGGTTCTAGGGCACATTCTTTGAAAGCTGTGAGGGACCTCAGATGCCCTGACTGCTTGCCACTTTGGATGATCTTATTCTTCTGGAGGGGTGGCTAACCTGTGCCCCCCCCGATGTTGTTGGTCTCTCCCTCCCATTTGCCCTTAGGCAGTACAGACCATGGTCAGGGATGGTGGGACTTGAGAGCCAGAGATTCCTCCACCCCTTGTCTATCGTTATTTGGTGTGCTGGTGTGAAGGTCTCAGTTCCAGATGCTGTGAACAAAGACTCTTGGATCATCCTTAGACACACTTTAATTTTTGGCTTCTTAAAAAGCAGAGACATCACCTTGCCAAAAAAGGTCCGTATAGTTAAAGCTATGGTTTTCCCAGTAGTGATGTATGGAAGTGAGAGCTGGACCATAAAGAAGGCTGATCGCCGAAGAATTGATGCTTTTGAATTATGGTGCTGGAGGAGACTCTTGAGAGTCCCACGGACTGCAAGAAGATCAAACCTCTCCACCCTGAAGGAAATCAGCCCTGAGTGCTCACTGGAAGGACAGATTCTGAAGCTGAGGCTCCAATACTTTGGCCACCTCATGAGTAGAGAAGGCTCCCTGGAACAGACCCTGATGTTGGGAAAGATGGAGGGCACAAGGAGAAGGGGACGACAGAGGACGAGATGGTTGGACAGTGTTCTCGAAGCTACCAGCATGAGTTTGACCAAACTGCGGGAGGCAGTGGAAGACAGAAGTGCCTGGCGTGCTCTGGTCCATGGAGTCACGAAGAGCCGGACACGACTAAACGACTAAACAACAACAACAATTTCAGTAACCTTTTTCAGCTTGGTTCATCATCTGCCATGCTTTTAAAAAATTATTTTGGTGTGAGCTACGTGTCAGGGGGTGGAGGGAAGAGACGGCCCAATATAGGCCAAAGGTGAAAATTCCAAACGTCCCCAACATGCCTATTTTTCATCTCCGCCGAGCTAAGCAGTTGGTTCCTTACCTCTCTCACCCTGGCCTTGCCACTGTGATCCATGTGACGGTCACCTCCAGGCTTGATTAATTGTAACTCACTCTATGTGGGGCTGCCCTTGAGACTGACCCAGAAACTCCAGTGGGTGCAGAATGCCACATCGAGACTCCTTATGGGGTCCTCGTCGCGGGATCACATTCACCCAGTGCTATACCAGCTGCACTGGCTCCCGGTGGAGTACAGGATCAGGTTTAAGGTGCTGGTTTTAACCTTTAAAGCCCTATACGGCCTAGGACCCTTGTACCTACGGGACCGCCTCTCCTGGTATGCCCCGTGGAGGACCTTATGGTCTGCTAACAGCACCACCTTGAAGATCCCAGGAGGCCCCAGGGAAATTAGACTGGCCTCAACTAGAGCCAGGGCCTTTTTGGTCATGGTCCTGGCCTGGTAGAACACCCTCCCACAAGAGACCAGGGCCCTGCGGGATTTGACATCTTTCTGCAGGGCCTGCAAGACAGAGCTGTTCCGCCAGGCCTTTGGGCAGGATGCAGTTTGACTGACTTTCCTTTGTATAAAACAAGCCCGAAGGAGCCCCCAACCCGCTCACAGGTCCTTGCATGATCAGTGGAAACAGTTGGTCCTGGCAATTATTAACCACTCTCAGTTCCAACCCGATAATTGCCACCTGCCCAGATTTTAACTTGTCTGAATTAATTTTAAGATGTATTTTTATTAATTAATGTCTGTTTTTATGCATATTGTGTTGTTTTTATGTTAGCTGCTCTGAGCCCAGCCTCGGCCAGGGAGGGATGGATACAAATAAAAATTTACTATTATGTTTAGTAACAGTAATACTTTACCGATCAAAAGCTACTAGTCATGATAACCATAGCTGTCAACCGTCCCTTATTTGGCGGGAAACTCCCTTATCCCAGCGCCGTGTCCCGCTGCTGTCCCTTATTGATGATGTCCCTTAAATTTCCTGGGTTTCAAAGGAAGCAGCTCCTCTCCCTCCCTCCCTGCCGGCCAGCCAGGTAGGAGGGAGGCTCCAACTGTGTTGCTTGGCTGTGTTGCTCACCCAATAAGAAGTCTAAGAACGACTGGGGGGTGGAGCTTGCATGCCTTGTGCCGATCAAATTGGCCGCGTTGCCTGGGGACTCGCCTTTGCTCAGCGCTTCCCAGCGGAGAGGTGACGGTGGTTTTCCTTGCTGCATCCCCTTTGCCGGGTTGCTGCGCTGTGGGAACCACTGCTTGAGGCTTCGTTTGGCTGTTGGCTGGGCTTTCTGCCTTTGGCTCGGAGGGGCTCAGAAGATGAATATACCTGTGCCCAGAAAATCCCTTATTTTGGCTGCTGATCCCTTATTTTCGAGGCTGCTGGTCCCTTATTTTCAAATCTGTAAGTTGACAGCTATGATAATAACCATGTGCACTGCTCAGCAATAGATCAAGGGCCATTGCCTCTATGCCAGGTGTATAGAACCTTTGCTCCTCCAGATGTTTCTGAACTACACCTCCCAAGAGTCAAGGCTGATGGGAGCTCACAGATCCTAGAATTGGAGGGGACCACGAGCATCATCTAGTCCAACCCTGTGCAATGCTGGAATCTTTTGCCCAACGTGAAGTACAACAGCTGGAGGACCACTGGCTCCCCCAATCCCTGTTATAGGCTGTGACGTGTAAAGGCCTGTAAAGGATACTCATTTTCACGTTTTGTTCATTTCTGTGAGGTTAAAAGAAGCCACTGATGTCAAAGGAAGATTTTGAAAGCATTTTCCCCAGTGCAGTCCTATGCATTTGGAGTGCAAAGTAAGAGCCATTGAGGTGAGCAGCACTTCCTTCAAACAAGTATGTTTCCTGCAAAGCCACATTCATTAAAATGCTATTTGTTTTGTATGCTTTTCCGTTATACTGATCCACGAAGCTTATGCAACAGGGCAGTTGCTTAAGCAAATTGCTGGAATATGTCTTTTCCTTTCCCCCAGTTGGTGTTTGAGAAACTGTTTACTGGTGCCTGAAAAAGAGAACTGCTGAGGCAGACACCTTGCACCTGGCTCCTCACATGCCTCAACTCAGCACCTTTCTCAGGAGGACATTTTCACTACTTATCGGGACTTAAAAAGAAACACCGAGTTTTGCAGCAGTATGCAAGTAATTAAAACAAAAGCCAAAGGCAAGCTGTTCAAAAAATATGTTTTGACACATGGCAGTCACCTTGTTTAATGCATCGCCCCGGAACGTTCTAGCCTGCAAGGTCCATTAGAGATGGCTTGAATCAGTCAGAAAATGTTGGTGCAGAGGCAGAGCTCATCACAGAACAGTGGCAGATGGAAGGAGTGTTTGGCAGTTACTGGCACCATTTTCCATCGAGATCTAATCCATAACCTTTGGGAACTGATGCAGTGTTTCGCTTGTGGCAAAGAGTTCCATAGCTCGGTTTCCCTCAGGTTTAAGTGCAGACATTATAAGGTAAAGGGACCCCTGACCGTTAGGTCCAGTCGTGACTGACTCTGGGGTTGCGGCGCTCATCTCGCTTTATTGGCTGAGGGAGCTGGTGTACAGCTTCCGGGTCATGTGGCCAGCATGACTAAGCTGCTTCTGGCAAACCAGAGCAGCGCACGGAAACGCCATTTACCTTCCCGCCGGAGCGGTACCTATTTATCTACTTGCACTTTGACGTGCTTTCGAACTGCTAGGTTGGCAGGAGCTGGGACCGAGCAACGGGAGCTCACCCCGTCGCGGGGATTCGAACCGCTGAACTTCTGACCAGCAAGTCCTAGGCTCTGTGGTTTAACCCACAGCGCCACCCATGTCCTGCAGACATTATATTCAGGGCAATAAGCTACTTTCCACCACCACTGTCAGAGGTACTAAGTCTCTGAATACCAGTTGGCATGAATCTCAGGTGGGCAGTTTTAGAATAGTGTTTTGTCATCATGCAGTTTCATACTTTTAGGTCAATTCACACTTCTCCCGGAGTTTGATACAATATTGTAAATGTACAATTGTTAGGACAGAGTTAAGGGGAGAAAACATGGACTACACCACACCAATCCAAACTATAAATGGGGTATTACATTTCAGCTGCTCCCCTGCATTTAAAACAGAATACAAGGAGAAAGCCAATACAACAGAGGGCTAGAATCTCCTTAGCTTCTCCCAATGTGCTAGCGTCTCTCTCGTCTTCCTCTCATTGTTTACACGAAGGAAGCACTGAAAAGGACTACAAATCCCATCATCACTGACCATCAGCCATGTTGGCTAGGACTCAGATCCAAGGTTTGGAAGGCCAAAGGTCTCACACCCCTACAGAATAAGTACACAGATTAAAAAAAAAAAAAAGATCAACCTTTCCATATCTTACATTCATATCCTTGTTTCCCTGACCACCTCATACCTCCCTTTTTTGTATTCCAATTCAATTAATTAATTCAGCAATTTCTTTCCCTCCTTATTATCCTGATCTTTGATCTTAATATATTATAACATTAAATTTTTACCTATTTAAAAATCCAATTTTCCATATTCTTTTATGTCATTACAGCTAGAAACCGAACTTCATTCAAGCATCATTCTAACATTCATTAATTTTGCAATACTTCTGTAAATAGTCTTTAAATTTCTTCCAATCTTCTTCCACCGACTCTTCTCCCTGGTCTCGGATTCTACCAATCATTTCCGCCAATTCCATGTAGTCCATCACTTTCATCTGCCATTCTTCCAGGGTGGGTAGATCTTGTGTCTTCCAATACTTTGCAATAAGTATTCTTGCTGCTGTTGTAGCATACATAAAGAAAGTTCTGTCCTTCTTTGGCACCAATTGGCCGACTATGCCCAGGAGAAAGGCCTCTGGTTTCTTCAGGAAGGTATATTTAAATACCTTTTTCAATTCATCTCACACCCCTACTCTAAGGTCATCCAAGGAATGTAATGGCCCAGATGGCGAAGCGTTTGAAGCTGCCTTTCCTTGATGGCAATCGTTGTGTTCGCGCTCTCATGTAGTTGAGACAGGAAACACATCTGGCAGCCACAAAAGCAAAAGATGAAGTGTGCAGTGGATATAACCAGGCTAATGAGCCATGACCAAACACTTACCGTTTCTCAACAGCTCAAGGCTAGGAAGCAAAAGGTTACGCACACGAAAGTTTTGCTAATTTGCATCGACTGCGAGCTGGCAAGCTCATTCATCAATCAAAACGTGACATCATCTGCAAGATTACAGTGCCTTCTTGCTTTCAAACAAAACCATCCCAGAGTAGCACATGGAGATAGGAGATAGTTTTGCTAAAACAAGCCAGCCACTGTGAATTCAGTATGTCCAGGATTCAACATTTAGCACCCCAATTCAAATGGACAAACCTATTGTTCCCATCCCAGGGCTTCTAAGTTATCTTCACAGAACAGAAAGGCTACACATTTTGTCAAGCAAACCATTACTCCACGAAACCTGAATTACAGCATAATGGAGATTTACTGCCAATTGCTCAGTCCGCTTTCAAAACCAACTGTCAAAATCCCAGTGAGAGCGAGCTTTTCTCAACTCCTTTGCAACTTAAAAACCTATGTGCTGGTAAGAATCCATTTCTAGGGGACAGATTTCTGGTCTAACAAGGCACATTTATGACACCCCCCTGCCACAATTGTCCATCAATCCAAGAGCAGCAGCATGTGCAGTATACCTATTTAAAATGTAGATTCAGCTGTCCAATGACCCTCAAGACCCATTCTGCACTTAGTAATGCAGGAGGTCCTGTGGCTACAGCTCCCATCGCCCTTGACCACAAAAGGTTGGCTTGGGGCTATGAACACCTGCTACTCCCATGCTGTCTGAATCAGGTCATCCACAACAATTTTTTAAAACTTACAAGGGCTAATCATAACACATCAACATTAGTTTGGGTTGAGTATTGTGCATTTAAATCTTTGAAGGAATCTTGCATTTGTGATTGCCCCTACCTTGTCCTACTACTAAAAGTTATTTCCAAGTAAAGGTTCTGTGTGTTGCACAATGCCAAACGCTGGGCTGGTTGAGAAACTATTTTCCACTTTCCTAGAGATTCAGGGGTGTGGAACAGTGTTAACCCAATATATCCATAGAAGAAACCTTCACATACAGCCAGGGAGATTGGCTGCAATTAAAATTAGGTAGATTTACTCTTTTCCTCCTCCGATCACATTTTTCAATAGAAGGCATGCTTTATAATATTTATTGTATCTAGCGCACTTTGTGCAAGCTAATGGGTTTTGTCACCAGAGGACCAAGTTGCCAGATATCCAAGAAGGCCTGTTCTGTTGTCATTTTGTGTTTCACCAGCACCTCAATCCAAAAGGCTACCATATTACTTGAGAAGTTCAAATACTGGACTGATCACAAAGGGCAGTTTGGGTGGCAGGTACACACAGATTTTATGAACAGGAGCATTTGCCAGCCTCTTTTTAACAGGCATGGGACTGCAAGGATGCGTGAATGATGTATTTCCTCCATTCCAAACTGAGAAACCACATAGTACCTCTACTGTACTAAGACGGCTGTGCTAGATAAGAGGGCACCAGGTTGAATACACGCTTGATCAAGACCCTGAATTCTTTAGCACCCAGAGCCTTGGAGCCAATGCCAAAAGTTGCACGAGACCCCTTTGAATTGTGTCGTTTTGCAACACTCTACAAATGGGAGAAGCAATGCCACGGTAAAAAACCCACTATGGTAACATCAAGTCTTGCTCTAGATAATCAAGCCTAAAACAATGGTCTGTCTCATGTTATCCCTGGGAAATATCCTCCCATGAGTATTCCACTGCTGTAGCCCAGTCAACTATCCACGTTTGTAAGGTAAAAGTTAAAGGACCCCTGGACGGTTAAGTCCAGCCAAAGGCGACTATGGGGCTGCGGCGCCCATCTCTCTTTCAGGCCGAGGGAGCCGGCGTTTGTCCAGACAGCTTTCCAGGTCATGTGGCCAGCAGGACTAAACCGCTTCTGGCACAACGGGACACCGTGACGGAAACCAGAGCGCAGAGAAACACAATTTACCTTCCCGCCACAGTGGTAGCTATTTATCTGCTTGCACTGGTGTGCTTTACGAATTGCTAGGTTGGCAGAAGCTCGGACAGAGCAACAGGAGCTTACCCTGGTTGCAGATTCGAACCGCTGACCTTCTGATCTGCAAGCCCAAGAGGCTCAGTAGTTTAGACGACAGCACTACCCACGTCCCCCAAGTTTTTATCTTGTGCTAGCACAGTGGGAATTCACTTTCCTCTCTGAGCAGTGGGAACAAGAGGAAGCCGTGTTATACCAAATCAGGCCCTTTTCCACCTAGCTTAGTATTGTCTACACCAGGGGTCAGCAAACACTTTGAGCAGGGGGCCGGTCCACTGTCCCTCAGACCTTGTGGGGGGCTGGACTATATTTTTTGGGGGAGAAAATGAATTCCTTTGCCCCCCAAATAACCCAGAGATGCATTTTAAATAAAAGCACACATTCTACTCATGTAAAAACACGCTGATTCCCAGACCATCCGTGGGCCGGATTGAGAAGTTGACTGGGCCTTAGTTCGGCTACCCATGATCTAAACCAGCCTTTCTCAACCTGTGGGTCCCCAGATGTTGAACTACAACTCCCATCACCCCTAGCTAGCAAGGCCAGAGCTCAGGGATGATGGGAGTTGTAGTCCAACATCTGGGGACCCACAGGTTGAGAACCGCTGGTCTACACTGACTGGCGGCAGCTCTCTGGGGTTCTCCCCCCTGACCTTCCTGGAGATGCCAGACGACTGAACCCAGAATGCTTTGCACGCACAGCATGTGCCCTGCCACTGAGTTACAGACCCTGCCTGAGAGAAGCCCTTTCCTTGCACCCCCTTCTCTTCCTGAAGCAAGTGTAATTGATTTCGTTAACCTATACCTTCCCTTGTGAAGACTGCCTTCGGAATGAAAAGGGAGCCACGCTATGAAGGATGACAATGCAACTAGAACGATGCATTATTTTAAACGGCTGTTTGGGACATACAAAACACACACAAAAGCCTCGAGTGTTGCTAATGTTTTATTCCTGGTGCTATTGGGGCTTAGATTTTGTTGAAAGCGGCCACATCCATGGACTGAACATAATCCTCAAACGCAGTGATCCTCTCTTCCAGCATATCGGTTCCAACTTTATCGTCTTCGACTACACACTGAATCTGAAGTTTCTTGATTCCATAACCAACTGGAACCAGCTTGGCTAGAAAGCAATCAAAAGAGCTGTGAGAAGCGAGGTTCCGCCTCTTTTCTATCTACGCAAACTCAGGGTTATGGACCGACAAGAATTTTGCCCCATCATAATCTTGGCTGGTGTCGGGGCTTCCGATGGGGAGAAAGCATAGCCAGTGGCCTAAACCTGACCTCTCTGCAACAGCTAATACACAAGCAAGCTATGAACATTTACATTCACCCCTCAGTGGAATGCAAAAGGGAAAAAAGTAGACTTTTTTAAAAAAGGAAAAGGGGCATCTAACTTTTGGCTCAAGGACCACGTTCACCCTTGGGTCAACCCTGTGGAGCCCCCCCCCCCCAGACCAGGAAGTGGGTGCTGCCACCCCACACTCTCATTCACCTGCTTGCCCCCCCCCATAGCTTACCCATGCAGATCAGCTGAGGAGAATCACTGCCTCCTCTCTGCTCAAACGCTCAATCTGATGGGGGGGAAGGGAGGGGCGATTTGCATTCCCATCAGGGTGCTGGCATCTACCTGCCCTAGCTGCTGCCAAAATTGATTGGATCTTTTTGGGGGGCAGGATTAGGCCCTCAAAGTGGAAGCTACATACCCCTGACCATAAAGGGAACAGACTAGAGGAGGAGCCCATTCTCCTAGACCGACAGTGGGGAAGCGAGACATATTCCCTCAAAGATAGTAATAATAATTAACAATAATTTTATTTATGCCCTGCCCATCTGGCTGGGTTTCCCCAGCCACAGATTAAAAAACAAACCAACCCCCCAAACCCCCCTTCCATCATCAAATCACTTCTTTAACTGTTGAATACATCACAAAGAAAATGAGGATGGGGTGTTTGTGGGAGTGCAGAGTTCATCCAGTTCACCAGGTTTTTCTAGACTTTTCTGCAAAGGGCAAAATCTTTGCCGTTTCAAAGGGCTGCACATTAGCAGCATTGCTTTGCACACATGTACTTGGTGCTTGCTATATAAAAGCACCATCCTGGCAGTGCTACCCCTCCCGCTAGTGGAGATGGTTTCTTACCCTTCCTTTTCCCCAACCTTCCTCCAAGGGGGCAAATATTTAGATGCAACCCCCTGCCTGTCAAATGCACAAATGGAATGTGATTGTGGCGTTCATTACATAAGCCATTCTGGACCCCACGATCTATTCAACAGCTGTGATGGAACACCAAAATTTTACTCTCTCAAACTCAGAGAACTACTGGGAGGCCGTATGCAGCTGTAGCAATCTTAAGCCCACCCACTGGAAGCTCTCCATATCTTCTTACTTGCAAGGTTGGGACTACAATTTAAGAGCCATCTGAATTGAGTGAGATGTTATGCATATAAACTGTCTGCTCTGCCAGAGAGCTATGAGCCTCCTCTTGTCAGCCAGTTACTTACAAGATCCCCAAACAAGGCCATCCGCCTGAATACTTCTGACACACTCTTCTAATTTGCCCATGTCCGTCTCATCATCCCAAGGTTTCACATCCAACAAGAGGGACGACTTGGCAACGAGCGCTGGCTCTAGAGAAACCAAAGGATAGCTCAGGAAAAGCAGCAAAGCAGAGTGTTCTGATTAAAATCAGGAATTCTCTACTAATGCACCTAGTTGCAAGTTTAACCTAGACTGGTTAAGAAAAGCATAAAAAAAAAGATTACTACACAGCAGCGTAATACATTACAGAAACGTTAAGTACTGCTAAACGGAACATTGATTTCTCTACCCAACTAGGCTATTACAAGAATATGAAGCGTGGAAGACATGGTCCTGTCTGTTACACTGAAATTCCCTTCCCTGGTGGAGAAAGGAGCATTGCATAGTGTAACTGCTAATCTCCCACAGTTGGAATACTGCAACTGCTACAGCACAGAGCAGTTTCAGGCCAGTAGCTGTGGGATCCCGCACTGGTTAGAATTAGGAGTCAGAATTTCCCTTTCAGCAACACAGCGCAGGATTTGATTGTAAACAATTGTTTCCTATGGTTTCTATTCCACAGCCTGGAAAAAACATTGGTCAAAACTAGGAATTTTAACTCAAAACTTATTAGGACACTTTGGAAATAGCTGGAAGAAAGTTCTGCTGTCACTTATTTATTTTTTAATTCACAATAACCTTAATCTAAAAAGCAATTCAAAGTGCATAAATTCAAAGGCGAAGGAGTTGGATAACGTACTTTTGGATTTCTTTGATTCATACTGAGCAAGCCGCTCCTCCCTTAATCTTTTTGCTTCTTCACTTTCCTATGAAAATAAAGAGATTGTGTTGGGAAAAAAGAAAGCAACTGTTCCCAAACAGTGATCAAGTATACCTGGACATGTCAGGTAAAACAAATCATCATGTTTTCAGCCGAAAGATGGTGATTTGGTTTTGTTCATCATGTTGCCAGGCTCTTTTTTGTTTAAATGCATGTGGGCTCATGAGACCTCTCTGCAACTGGAAATTGAAAGAAAAAATATTCTGGATACCTCCTCTTCATCAGAGCCAAAGAGATCAATGTCATCGTCATCTTTGCTGTCTCCGCCTGTGCCTGTGGAGTCCTCAACATCTGAAGGGCCGTATTTTCCCAACGCCTTCTTCACTCCAGGCAGACTAGAGGAAAAAACCAGACGGAACTTATATGGTGCCCTTCTACTAACATATGACCCAGAATTAAATTGCAAAAATGTGTCCCAGTTTTGGCAGCTAATTAACAAACCAGCCACCACTTAACCATGGAGACGTTTCAAAGGCAAGATACCAGATGCCAGCTGAAAAAGCACCTGCCACCCAACAGGCTTGGGACGCGGGTGGCGCTGTGGGTTAAACCACAGAGCCTAGGACTTGCCGATCAGGTCGACGGCTCGAATCCCCGCGACGGGGTGAGCTCCCATTGCTCGGTCCCTGCTCCTGTCAACTTAGCAGTTCCAAAGCACATCAAAGTGCAAGTAGATAAATAGGTACCACTCCAGCAGGAAGGTAAATGGCGTTTCCATGCGCTGCTCTGGTTTGCCAGAAGCAGCTTTGTCATGCTGGCCACGTGACCCGGAAGCTGTCTGCGGACAAACGCCGGCTCCCTTGGCCAATAAAGCGAGATGAGCACCACAACCCGAGTTGGTCACGACTGGACCTAATGGTCAGGGGCCCCTTTACCTTTACCCAACGGGCTAGTCACTAAATCAAACATGCAAGCATGGGAGATCGGGTTTATGCCTGCCACAGAATGAGGTTCGAATAAGGCGATAGAATGAACTGAAATCTTTTTACCCAAATGTGCTCATTTATTATTATATTATAACGAAGCGCATGTGCTCTCCCATTTTTGAAAAGACTCACTGCAAATAAATCTTTCTTAGAGCAGAAAGATTCCAATTCAGCCCTGTCCCTGCTATGTTCCACGTCGAATTCCAGGGAGTTCTTAGCACAGGAATAACGAAGATGATACCGTCCCCCGGAGCCTAAAGTGGTACAGTCCATTCCTCCACATCAGTCTGCCGCATGAAAAGGACCAGACCTAAGCAAGTTGTCTAACCAGGATATAATATTTCCTTCTGCTATTCCCCCCCCCCCCCCAGTATTCTCTCCCAACCATCATAAATCTTTGGCCTGAACCTGGATTTGTAGCTGCTCTGGCAAACAGCCAAGGGATCACCACGCAAAAGCCGCAGTTCTAAGCATGACTCTGCATAAATGGCCAACCTGAGGTGCCCTCCATCTCACCGCTGCCTGTCAGTTCATTAAGCCCAGCCACTGAGTATGATTAAGTGTTTTGTCACAAGCCTGGAGTTCTCTTAAAACAGCCATATTCCCATGCAGTGCTAGCCAGAAGTGTTTTTAATTCGGGGGAAGGGAGGGGAAAAGGGAATAAAACCTTTTGAAAAGCATTGGAAGAGCTCCACCTGCTGCCTGAAAATTTTGAATAGGGTACAAAACACTCAATTTCACAGGTTTATTCTATATGCACCAACTTATTTCTGAGGAGCAGGAGTTACAGCAATTTCATGTCATTCTCGATTAGATCTTTACTGTACAAGGAATAGTCTGCACTGAAGTATATAATTCATGCCTTAAGTTGTCTTTTTCGCACTGCTCGTTTAAGAAGGCCCTCTTGTCTCTCCTTGCTTTTCTTTGGAAATCTGCGTTCAATTTCCTGTATCTTTCACGATCTCCCTCGGATTTTGCTTGCCTTCTCTCCCCCGCTATTTGTAAGGCCTCATTGGACAGCCACGTTGCTTTTTTGCATTTCCTTGTCATTGGGATTGTTTTCGTTGCTGCCTCCTGTATAATGTTACGAGCCTCCATCCATTGTTCTTCAGGCACTCTGTCCACCAAATCTGAATCTTTAAATCTGTTTCGCGCTTCCACTGTGTATTCATAAGGGATTTGATTTAGATTGTCTCTTACTGGCCCAGTGGTTTCCCCTGCTTTCAGTTTAAGCTTGAATTGTGCTATAAGAAGCTGATGATCTGAACCACAGTCAGCTCCAGGTCTTGTTTTTGCTGACTCTATAGAGCTTCTCCATCTTTGGCTACAGAGAATATAATCAATCTGATCTCGATGCTGCCCATCTGGTGATTTCCATGTGTAGAGTCGTCTCCTGTGTTGTTCGAAAAGAGTGTTTGTGATGACCAGCTTGTTCTTTTGACAGAACTTTATTAGCCTTTGCCCTGCATCGTCTTGGACTCCAAGGCCGAACTTGCCAGTTGTCCCTTTTATCTCTCGATTCCCTACTTTAGCATTCCAATCCCCCATAATGAGAAGAACATCCTTCTTTGGTGTCAGTTTTAGAAGACATTGTAAGTCTTCATAGAATTGGTCAATTTCAGTTTCTTCGGCATTGGTAGCCGGTGCATAAACTTGTATTACTGTGGTGTGCAAAGGTCTGCCTTGGAATCGTATCGAGATCATTCTATCATTTTTGAGATTGTATCCGAGTATCAATCTCGCCACTCTTTTGTTGACTATGAGGGCCACTCCATTTATTCTATGGGATTCTTGACCACAGTAGTAGATATGATGGTTATCCGAACTGAATTCGCCCACTCCGTTCCATTTTAGTTCACTGATGCCCAAGATGTCAATATTTATTCTTGCCATCTCCTGTTTGACCACATCCAGCTTACTATGGTCCATGGATCTTACATTCCAGGTGCCTATGCAATATTTTCCTTTAAGGCGTTCTGCTTTCTTTTCATTTCCAGGCACATCCACAACTGAGTGTCCTTTTGGCTTTGTCCCACCCGCTTTATCAGCTCTGGATCTACTTGTCCTTGTCCTCCGCTCTTCCTTAGTAGCATGTTGGACGCCTTCCGACCTGAGGGGCTCATCTTCCAACGTCATGACTTTTATATGCCTGATGTTATTGTCCATGGAATTTTCTTGGCAGAGATACTGGAGGAGGTTGCTGGTTACTTCCCCAACCAGAGATCTGTTCAAGAAAATTGAAAACATGAAAGGAATGTTTCACGCAAAGATGGATATGATAAAGGACAAAAGTGGTAAGGACCAACAGAAGCAGAAGACGTCAAGAAGAGGTGGTAAGAATACACAGAGGAATTATACCAAAAAGATACGGATGTCCCAGACACCCCAGATTGTATGGCTGTTGACCTTGAGCCTGAAATCCTGCAGAGCGAAGTCAAATGGGCCTTAGAAAGCACTGCAAATAACAAGGCCAGTGGAAGTGATGACATTCCAGCTGAACTATTTAAAATCTTAAAAGATGATGCTGTTAAGGTGCTACATTCAATATGCCAGCAAGTTTGGAAAACTCAGCAATGGCCAGAGGACTGGTGTCTACATCCCAATCCCAAAAAAGGGCAGTGCCAAAGATTGTTCCAACTACCGCACAATTGCACTCATTTCACACACTAGGAAGGTTATGCTCAAAATTCTACAAGCCAGGCTTAAGCAGTATGTGGAACGAGAACTCCCAGAAGTGCAAGCTGGATTTCGAAGGGGCAGAGGAACCAGAGACCAAATTGCAAACATGCACTGGATTATAGAGAAAACTAGAGAATTCCAGAAAAACATCAACTTCTGCTTCATTGACTACACAAAAGCATTTGACTGTGTCGACCACAGCAAACTATGGAGGGTTCTTAAAGAAATAAGAGTGCCTGACCACCTTATCTGTCTCCTGAGAAATCTCTATATGAGACATGAAGCAACAGTTAGAACTGGATATGGAACAACTGAAAGTGAGAAGGAATTAAATAACCTCTTAATGAGGGTGAAAGAGGAGCACAAAATATGGTCTGAAGCTCAACATCAAAAAAGCTAAGATCATGGCCACTGGTCCCATCACCTCCTGGCAAACAGAAGGGGAAGAAATGAAAGCAGTGACAGATTTTACCTTGTTGGGCTCCATGATCACGGCAGATGGTGACAGCAGTCACGAAATCAAAAGACGCCTGCTTCTTGGGAGAAAAGCAATGACAAACCTAGACAGCATCTTAAAAAGCAGAGACATCACCTTGCCGACAAAGGTCTGTATAGTTAAAGCTATGGTTTTCCCAGGAGTGATGTATGGAAGCGAGAGCTGGACCATAAAGAAGGCTGATCGCTGAAGAATTGATGCTTTTGAATTCTGGTGCTGGAGGAGACTCTTGAGAGTCCCATGGACTGCAAGAAGATCAAACCTATAAATTCTGAAGGAAATCAGCCCTGAGTGCTCACTGGAAGGACAGATCCTGAAGCTGAGGCTCCAATATTTGGCCACCTCATGAGAAGAGAAGACTCCTTGGAAAAGACCTTGATGTTGGGAAAAATGGAGGGCACAAGAAGGAGACGACCGAGGATGAGATGGTTGGACAGTGTTCTTGAATTTGACGAAACTGTGGGAGGCAGTGGAAGACAAGAGTGCCTGGAGTTCTCAGGTCCAGGGGGTCACGAAGAGTCGGACACAATAGACTAAACAACAACAAAAGCTGTCTGGCAGCTCTGACTTTTCATTGTTAGAAAGCTTTTTTAAAAAAGGGACTGAAGAACAAATGGCGGTAACAGAGAAAAGTCACTCTATGCGAAGACCTTTTTTCAGGAGCAGCATTGTTCGTGAGCAATAACATACTTTAAAAAAGAAATGGGTAAAATGGCTTTCACATTTTCCCTTACAGATGAGATTTGGGCTGGCATTATTGTGGCTTAGCTTTGGTATTTAATATTTTCGCAATCATTATCACAAATAAATTAGGGTGCTATCAGATTCTGCTTCAGTTTGCATGCTACAGTAATGCAGACATAGCCGCCCCTAGTGCAAGGAACCAACCACTATCCCTAGCTTAGCATTATGTCCAAACCAGAGATTGTTGTTTCACTCAGGCAAATCTAGTCTGGAGCAAAACAAACCATGATTCCTGGTTCAAACATAATGCTCAGCCAGGGATCATGGGGTGAGCCATCTGAATGTTTTCACTAAGCCATTCCAGAAACATCCTGATTCCCTGAGGTTTATTAGATTTGAATCATGCTGAATTAGTCTGGTTTTAATTTATGCACTTCACCCAGTGTATGTGTGATATATAAAAGTAAAGGTAAAGGACTCCAGTCAAAGGCGACTATGGGGTTGCAGCTCTCATCTTGTTTTCGGGCTGAGGAAGTCGGCGTTTGTCCACAGCCAGCTTTTCTGGGTCATACGGCCAGGATGACCAAACCGCTTCTGGTGCAAAAGGACACCATGACAAGTGCCAAGTGCACGGAAACACCATTTACCTTCCTGCCGGAGTGGTACCTATTTATCTACTTGCACTGGTGTGCTTTAGAATTGCTAGGTTGGCAGAAGCTGGGACAGAGCAACGGGAGCTCACCCTTTCCCTTGGATTCGAACCACCAACCTTCAGATTGGCAAGACCAAGAGGCTCAATGGTTTAGACCAGGGGTTGTCAACCTGGTCCCTACTGCCCACTAGTGGGTGTTTCAGGATTCTAGGAGGGCGGTAGGGGTTCTATTGCACAAGCTAATCCTTCCATCAAGCACTGGTGGGCGGTAAGGATTTCTTACCATAAAGAAAGATGCAATAGTGGGCAGTAGGTATGCAACAGAAACTTAATAACGTAACTGGCCATTATGACACGCTTTGTACCTATTTTTGATGTTACTAATTGGTCCGTTACCTCTCTCGCCCCAACCTTGCCACTGTGATCCATGCGATGGCCACCTCCAGGCTTTATTACTATAACTCACTCTACATGGGGCTGCCCTTGAGACTGGTCCAGAAACTCCAGCGGGTGAAGAATACCGTGGCGAGAATCCTTATGGGGTCCTTGCCGTGGGATCACATTCATCCAGTGCTATACCAGCTGCACTGGCTTCCGGTGGAGGACAGGATCAGGTTTAAGGTGCTGTTTTAAGCTTGCCCCACAGAGGACCTTACAGTCTGCAAATAACAACATCCTAAGGATTCTGGGCCCCAGAGAGATCAGACTGGCCTCAACAGGAGCCAGGGCCTTTTTGGCTGTGGCCCCGGCCTAGTGGAACGAGCTCTCACAAGGGCCTTGCGGGATTTGACATCTTTCCATGGGGCCTGCAAGACGGAGCTGTTCCAACAGGTCTTTGGGTCAGGGTTCAGTCTGACTCATTTTCTCCTTGTATAAGAACAAGCATGAAGGAGGTTCCGAGTCCACTCACAGGTGCTTATTATGTCAGTGGAAACAGTTGGTAACTGCCCTCAATTTTAACCTGAAGATTGTAACTTGTCCAGTTTTAATTTTAATTTGTTTGAATTAATTGTGGGATGTATCTTAATTTATTGATCGCTCATTTTTATGCATTGTCTTACTTGTATGTTAGCCGCTCTGAGCCCAGCTTTGGCTGGGGAGGGTGGCATATAAATATAAAATTATCATTATTATTATGCAACAGCAAGATGGGTATCCCTTTGTACAATGAAACTTTCCCCTCCCCCTGAAATTGTGTGCGCGCGCACATGGCAAAGGGGAATAGATCTGTCTGAAAAGCTAGAATGCTTGTGCAGATGTAACATTTATAATAGCACAATTCCACCTGATGTAGTTTCAGAAATAGAAAAATGTTGCATCCACATCACTGATTACTGCTGATGCTGTATATGGCTGTCCAGGACAAAAGAGTTCTAAAGTTTTTGGGTGTCATTACATAGTTACACTAGCACAATGGGATTCCCCACACCCCTCTTATGCCATCTCCAAATCTGCTTTGGAGAGTTGGGGGAACTCCCAGAAAAAGGGGGGCAATAAGAGAAATCGCTGTTACTTAATGCTACATTGAATACAAACCTGTAAATGACAGCAAATTGAGCCCTACCTTGCCTTTTGTTTGTCGAAAGACTTAATGTGGTTGTACCAGCGGAGGGCATGGAACAGCTCAGGAGGAGGGGGAGCACCAACTGCTTCAAAAACTGCAATATCTGCTTGGGATGGGACATACCTACAGAAAACATGTTCAGGTTAAAATTTGTTTCATTCAGCAAAACGAAAAGCACCACACATATAAAGTGAAATCCATCTCAGCAAGTCACTCAGATGTCTCCCAAATAAGCAGATATGAACAAGAGTTTGTAGCCCCTCTGTGCAAGCTACAAATAAACCAGGAAGGTTCTTATTAACTATAATTTCCTGTTCACCCGAACCAACAAATTATGGTTACCAGATCAGCTTCAGAACAAGCCAGCTTCCAGCAACATAAGAGACCAACTTCAAACTTTCATATCATGGATTGTTCCAGAACTGATACCCGCCACTTTCCCAGTTTGAACAAAATGGTTAACTATGGTTATTTAACCATATCCATTACTTCTGGGTTAGAGTCTTAATACTCTACTGCCCAAGAACCACAACCAAAGCTCATACAGAATCTGCAATAATCAAGGCCCAAGTCATTTCCCAGTAGGCCCAACACATCTAGCACTGATGTACCGTATGTTTTAAATGACGCAAAGCCTCACTTTTGGGCATTATGGCAGGTTGCAAATCCCATTATCCACACACAGATTGCCATGTGGTCTTGGAACAAGTTATAGTGGTGCCCCGCAAGACAAACGCCTCGGAAGACGAACAACTCGCTAGACGAAGGAGTTTTTCGTTTTCTTAGCCGCTTCGCAAGACGCATTTCCCTATGGGCTTGCTTCGCAAAACGAAGCTTGCCCCGCAAGCTCCGGGGATAGCGGGGAAGCGCAGCGCGTCTTCCCCGCTGTCCCCAGACCTCTTTTGAACCAAGGGGCGGCAATGGGGAGAAGCGATTCTCCCCGCTGCCCCTTCCCTTGCTTTAAAACAGGTCCAGGGACAGAGGGGCAGGCAACAGGGAGAAGCAATCTTCTCCCCGCCGTCCCTTGCTTTAAACAGGTCCGGGGACAGAGGGGAAGGCGCGCGGCACTTCCCCTCTGTCCCCGGATGGTCTCCATAGGAACGCATTGATTGATTTTCAATGCATTCCTATGGGAAACCGCGCTTCGCAAGACGAAAAACTCGCAAGAAAAAACTTGCGGAACGAATTAATTCCGTCTTGCGAGGCACCACTGTACTTTAAGCTTACATATTCTCACGTGTACTCTTCCAACCCATCTTTGTCTTTTTCTCCCATTTACTTTTCTAACCCATCCTTGTATTTTTATTCCCCCCTCCAAGTCAGAACCAGAATAGCTTTCTCCCAGAAACCACCCAGCTTCTATCCCCAACAATGGTCAAATGTGTTAGTAAAGGGCACGTGGTAATGGCTTGGAAATAGCATTGCAAACCAGACGGTTGCTGGTTCAAATGCCCCATAAATCAATTTGTTAGGCAAGCCACTCTCTCCCGGAGCCCAAAATCTGCAAAAGAATAATTTATGGGACTAGAGAGCAGAAGGGAAGTAGAAGGCAGGGGGAACAAGAGATACTGCAAGGCCTTGCTGCCTATCTTTGAGGAAGGGGGTAAAGACCAGCTTGCACCCTGCACCACCCAAAGGAACAGGAACCAGCAGCTATTCATATATAAATCCATTGTTAAAAGGCGGCTGCTTTGGGGCCTTTCCTTTGTGCCTGCAAGCCTACGACAAGAGCCCCTCTTCTCTTTTTAACTAATGTGGGCCTCTGCGGGAGACAAGCCTGACCTGAAAAGCAAATACCACTCCTAGGACTGGTATTCGTAACCATGATTTGCCTTAGGCTGCCCCTCAGAAAGTAGGAAGACTAGGGGCTAAGATTTATCGGCTACTTTAAAATGAGGCTGCATTTTAAATTGAATTTTAACCTGTATTTTGAATTGGTTCCGTTCCCCCCTTTCTCTTTCCCCCATTATGCTTTTACTGTGATTTTATTGGTGTTAGCCGCCTTGAGCCCGGCTCTGGCCGGGGAATAAATAAAAATTGTTATTATTAATATACATTAAAATGAATCAGAATAACGTGGCTCCAGTCGTAGGGTGTTAAAGAGAGACACCTACGACCATCTATAGCTCCGTTCTCGCGCGCGCGCGCACACAAAGGACAGCATGGTTTCCAAAAGAGACTTGCCAAGTTCCTAGTCCTCATCGTGCAGCAACGTGGGGCCTACGCGGCAAGAAGCGAAGGCCAATGAATGGGAAAAGCGGGACCTACTGCTGGCTGTTTAAAAGGGATACGGAAACCGTGAATATTTCGGGGTGCGCGGCGGGCGGCTCACCCCTCGATGTAGCTCCTGCTGGCTAGGAAGGCGTTGAGAAGCTGGAGCCCCGAGGCGGATTTCAGATCCCCAAAGCCCATGATGGCGCCGAAGTTTCAGGAGCGGGAGGCGGGGAAGAGACCGGCTGCGCGCGCACAACAGCCACCACAACGGCCGTCGGGGAAAGAGGGCGGCGCTCGGCCTCCGCCGCTCTTATATATACGCACGCACGCAAATCCCTCCGCCACGGGGTTTGATTTCCGCCGACGTGTCCTTCCGCCGCTCAAGGGCGGAACAACGGATACGCCCCAGCCCCGCCGGTTTTGAAAGTTGCCGATTTATGACAGGAGGAGGCGGGATCAGCTCTCGCGTCAATCAAGGAAGGGGCGGTGCTTCTCCCCGTTTGTTTCTAACGGATCGGCCCCGCCCCTCCGTAGGTTTTAAAAGCCGGAAGCTACGCTAGGAAGAGGCGGATCATCGCTCACGTCAATCAAGGAAGGGGCGGTGCTTCTCCCCGTTTGTTTCCAACGGATCGGCCCCGCCCCTCCGCAGGTTTTAAAAGCCGGAAGCTACGCTAGGAGGAGGCGGATCATCGCTCACGTCAATCAAGGAGGGAAATCCACGGTTGGTTCGCCTCGTTTGTTTTCAATCGACGGCGGAACTTGCGTGCGGGCCGCGGGACGTCGGCGGCGTCCTCTCCGAATGTTGCCGAGCGCGTCGCGGAAATCGCCGAGGGCCCTCCGCCATCTTGAGTGCTGAGGAGAGCGCTTGTGAGGAGGCAGCGGCGGCGGAGGCGTCCTGGGTCGTTAAGGCCGGACCGGGTTCCCGCCCGCCCCCCACGCCGGGCCGAGGAGGAGGAGGTAACGGGAGGAAGGTCGCGGCGCGGCGGACGAAGGGGCCTCCGCGGTGCTTTCCGTCCCGTTTCCCGGACCGAAGGGAGGCGCGTAGGTAGGCCGCTGTCCGCTTCGCCTTCGCGGCGCCCTTGAGCGGGTCGTCGGGCTGCCTGCGCCCCCGCGGCCGAGACTCCCCTTGCCGGCTTCCTCCCGCGTCGCCCCGTGCGGTAATAAAAGACGGCCCCTCTCTTCCCCACGCCGGGTTCCCTACTGCACTGGAGACGAGCCGGGCCTCGGGAAGTAGCAGGCAGCTGTCCCGTCGGCGTCAGGGGCGCCCAAAGGTCACCTTCCGTGAGCTGGCAGAGGGTGCGGAGAGGGAGGGGGCCGTAAGCAGGAGCCGGGCATCGCGATGCAGAAATAAGCCAATGCCCAGGTGGCGCAGCTGGTGAGGGCGCCTGGCTGCTTCACCAGGCAGGTGGCTGGTTCGAGCAGTGGGTTGGGCTAGATGACTCCTAGAGACCCCTTTCAACTCTGTTGTTGTTGTTGTTTAGTCGTGTCCGATTCTTCCTGACCCCCAGGACCAGAGCACGCCAGGCACTCCTGTCTTCCACTGCCTCCCGCAGCTTGGTCAAACTCATGCTGGTAGCTTTGAGAACACTATCCAACCATCTCGTCCTCTGTCGTCCCCTTCTCCTTGTGCCCTCCATCTTTCCCAACATCAGGGCCTTTTCCAGGGAGTCTTCTCTTCTCATGAGGTGGCCAAAGTATTGGAGCTTTAGGATCTGTCCTTCCAGTGAGCACTCAGGGCTGATTTCCTTCAGAATGGATAGGTTTGATCTTCTTGCAGTCCATGGGACTCTCCAGAGTCTCCTCCAGCACCATAATTCAAAAGCATCAATTCTTCGGCGATTAGCCTTCTTTATGATCCAGCTCTCACTTCCATACATCACTACTGGGAAAACCATAGCTTTAACTATTCGGACCTTTGTTGGCAAGGTGATGTCTCTGCCTTTTAAGATGCTGTCTAGGTTTGTCATTGCTTTTCTCCCAAGAAGCATGAGTCTTTTAATTTCGTGGCTGCTGTCACCATCTGCCGTGATCATGGAGCCCTAGAAAATAAAATCTCTCACTGCCTCCATTTCTTCCCCTTCTGTTTGCCAGAAGGTGATGGGCCCAGTGGCCATGATCTTAGTTTTTTTGATGTTGAGCTTCAGACCATATTTTGCGCTCTTCTTTCCCCCTCATTAAAAGGTCCTTTAATTCCTCCTCACTTTCTGCCATCAAGGTTGTGTTATCTGCATATCTAAGGTTGTTGATATTTCTTCCGGCAATCTTCCCATCCCAACCATTCAACTTTCCAATCGATTGGCATGCATAACATGGAAAAAAGGACAAGAAAGGGAAGGGGCCAGATAACACCAAGCCGTGGCTAATATGGCACAGAGGAGAGAATTGGGGTTCAATAAGGCATTTACAGATTGGAGAACTGGGCCTGAACTAAAAAAAGGTTCTGCCCTTAAGAAGGAATAGCCAGATGCAGCAGTATAAGAATTTGGGGCGGGGGCGGGCAGCTGACTTGCCAGTAGTACATTTGAAAAGTCTCTTGTGGGGGTCTTGGTGGACCGCAAAATTAACTTGAGTCAACAGTGTGCTGTAGCAGCAAAAATAAAGGGATGCTGTTGTAGGCTGCATCTGCATAAGCAGAGTGTTCCAATCAAGGGAAGTCATAGCATTACTCTTTTCTCCCTTGATCAGACCACACCAGGAGTACTGTGTCTAGTTCTGGGCACCACAGCTTAAGAAGAATTTAGTCACGCTGGAATGTGTGCAGAGGAGGGCTGCTCAAGGTTATGAAGGTCTGGAAACCAAGCCTTATGAGGGAACCGTTGAAGGAGTTGGGTCTGTTTAGGCTGGGAAAGAGGTGACAGAGGAGATACAATAGCCATCTTATCTGAAGGGCTGTCGCATGAAGGAAGCAATAAGCTTGTTTTCTGCTTCCGCAGAGGGTAGGACCCAAACCAATGGCTTCAGGCTTTAGCTGAGATTTCTGCATTCTGCATTGCAAGAGTAGATGACCCTTGGGATCCCTTCCAACTCTAAATTTCTATGAAAAGAGGCCCACCAAACCCACCTGTTTACAAGAACAGCAGCAGGTTCACAATGTGATCCTAGCCCTGCTTGCTTGCTTATGTTGCAATTTTATATGCTTTCCCAGCCCGTTTCCCCTTATGAAGACAGTATAAGAGCATTGCAGGGCATCACTTGACAGCAGTACTACGTGTATAGACAGCACAGCTACAAGCTACCTCCCTTTTTTACAGATTACAGATTTAGTGGCAATGCTTATGGAACTACAGTGGTACCCCGCAAGACGAATGCCTCGCAAGACGGAAAACCCGCAAGACGAAAGGGTTTTCTGTTTTGGAGGCGCTTCGCAAGACGAATTTCCCTATGGGCTTGCTTCGCAAGACGAAAGCCCATAGGGAAATCTCCGGGGACCTGTTTTAAATGCTGGTGGTGGGGAGCAAAGCCTTTCCCCCCCTCCGGCCTTCAGAAGAGGTCCAGGAAGGCCGGCGGGGGCCGAAAGGCTTTGCTCCCCACCGCCAGCATTTTAAAAGCAGTCCGGCATAGCAGGGAAGCGCTTCCCGCTATCGCGGACGGCTTTTGAAGGCAGGCGGGGGGGGGAAGACTTTCGCCCCCCGCCCGCCTTCAGAAGAGGTGCAGGACCTCTTCTGAAGGCCGGCGGGGGGCGAAAGTCTTTGCTCCCCCCTGCCTGCCTTCCCGGGAGAGCGGAGAAAGGCAGTGCCTTTCTCCGCTGTTGCCGACGGCTTTTGAAGGCAGGCGAGGGGGGAAGATTTTCGCCCCCCGCCCGCCTTCAGAAGAGGTCCTGGACCTCTTCTGAAGGCGGGCGGGGGGCAAAAGTCTTTGTCCCCCCTGCCTGCCTTCCCAGGGGCTTTTAAATCGCCCCGGACAGCGGAGGAGTCCTCCGCTGTCCCGGGGTGATTTTAAAATGCCGCCCGCCAGCATTTTAAGATCGCCCCGGACAGCGGAGAAGTCCTCTGCTGTCCCGGGGTTTTTTAAAATGCTGGGGGTGGGAAGAAAAGCCCTTGTCCCCCCCCCCCAGCCTTCAGAAGAGGTCGGGGCCAGACTGTCCCCGGACCTGGTCTGAAGGCGGTTTCCCTAGGAACGCATTAATTGATTTTCAATGCATTCCTATGGGAAACCGTGCATCGCAAGACGAAAAACTCGCAAGACGAAGAGACTTGCGGAACGAATTAATTTCGTCTTGCGAGGCACCACTGTATTTGAGACTCAAAATCTACCTCCTTAGGATTTTTGCCATTTACTCTGGAGTAATTGTCACCAAATTCTGCCCCGGGGGAGTGTCCACAGTAATTCTAGCATCTTTCTTATGATCCTTCTCTGTGTTAGTGTGCAGATTTAGGGACTGAGTGCAAAGGAGCTCCTGCACTTTTAAGAGCTGTGAAGAAGTCTCTTCAATAGGTGCGGCGACAACCTACACACAATGTATACAGTGGTGCCCCGCAAGACGAATGCCTCGCAAGACGGAAAACTTGCTAGACGAAAGAGTTTTCCGTTTTGGAGGTGCTTTGCAAAACGAATCTCCTATGGGCTTGCTTCTCAAGACGAAAATGTCTTGCGAGTTCCTGCGGTTTTTCCCCCTTCCCCCCCTTTTTCTAAGGCGCTAAGCCGCTTATCCGCTTATCTGCTAAACCGATAAGCCACTAAAAGCCGCTAATAGCGCTAATCCGTCAATGGGCTTGCTTCGCAAGACGAAAAAACCGCTAGACGAAGAGACTCACAGAACGGATTCTTTTCGTCTTGCGAGGCACCACTGTACTGTGTGAAACGTTTATGTACTCTGCTTTCCTTTCACATTTTGTACTTAAGGTTTTTTAAATTTTGTAAAAGCTGTAAGCCGGGGTAGGGAACCTTAGGCCCAGAGGCAGAAGGCCGGGAAACCTTCAGGTACAGAGCATGTTCCCTGCTTCAGACCTTCCTTACAATGCATGGAGGGCAGTAGGAATGTGACAGTAATGTGGGAGTGAACACCTGAATGGGACTTATGTAATTCTTGCATGTGTGACCATATCTGCAAGTGTTCATATGCTTGGGTGTCAGAAATGTTGGGTTATAAATTTAAACTATTTTTCATTCATTTTAAATTTAACAAGCTCTTGTTTGAACCTTGTTTTAAACTTTCATTTTAATGTCTTATCGCCAGCACCTTATTTCCAGCACCATGTTGCGACTCCCTACTGTCCACAAGGCCTTAGCTGGTGCCACTCAGATTACTAAAGGATGTGGTAAGTTGCCTTTATATCCAGTCCATTTATATAGTAACTCTTTCCCGTTTTTGTTGTAATTTTCATTATAGACTCGGTAATTCACAGATAATTCAGATGTCTGAAGTTTAATTATGGACTTAGAGTGAAGACAAATTCCATTTTGGGGAAGGAGAATCCATTCTGTTTAATTTGTAAGGCTTTTTTGAAGTCTTAACGAAGTTCATACAAACTTGCTGGCTTTTTACTGAATTCTAAAAAAAAATTGTCTGCACTGTACTGTATTTTTTTAAAAGATTTCTATCAAAGTCATTTAGAGAAATAAAGGCTATAATGAATTGTCATAAAAATAACACACCAACAGGAATCCTTTTTTAAAAAATACCTGAAATTTAAAAAAGTATGTCATGTTTTTAGACACACCTCCTTTTAGAGAAAAGACTTCATTTTAATGCTTGGAAGCAGCTTCTTGCTGTATATGAATGTAATGCATCCCCCACGTCCCCCTGGCAAGGAAGGAATCAAGTTTGTTTTGGATTGACTGCAATTTAGCATATCAGTCAGACCCTAAACTGTGACTAATCTTAACAATGGTTGGTTCAAATAAGCAGGCTTTAAAAAGTATGAATTGATGTTGGCATATTACAACTAACCATTAAGATTAATCCAATTTGTCCAGGTTGAGATTATATGGCAAGCTCCAGTTAATCCTAAAAGGAAATAAAAACTGAACGCTCATCACAGTGGGGGAGCGCAGAAACCTAGGACCTGCTGTGGCTCATTCTTGTAATGGTAAATTATGGTCTGAACAATCCGTGGTATAAAACACACTGTGCAGATAATGCCATCCTAGGGAATTAAATGTTTTTTCCTCTATTTTTGTAAGGTCAGTTTGATAGGTTAAAATTAATAAAATATTATATTCCAGCACCTAAATGACTGACAACTTAAATTCATATTATGCTTTGGGGGTTTTGGCCCCTCAACTCTCAAATGATCAGCATGTGTGCTGAAAGGGGGCGGGGCAGGAGGGGAGGGATGGGATTTGCGTGTGTAACAACGGATAGCTCAGTCGGTAGAGCAGGAAACTCTTAATCTCAGGGCTGTGGGTTCGAGCCCCACATTGGGTAAAAAGATTCCTGCACTGCAGGGGGTTGGACTAGATGACTCTTGTGGTCCCTTCCAACTCTATAATTCTATTCTATAAAGGAACTCCTTGTGTAAGCGGGGATTCCCCTGTATGAGCTTGTGTGCCCTGTTTATCCTTTCAGCAAGTTACTAGTGAATGAATCCAAAATACTTAATCTGACTTCTGAGCAATAAATGATCACATTTTCCATATTTTATTCTTTTGTCTTTCAGTGCGTGCAACGGCAACAGCAGCCAGCAACCTGATAGAGGTTTTCGTTGATGGGAATTCTGTATTGGTACCTCCAGGAACCACAGTACTTCAGGTAGAATAAATTTGTATACACTGTCTCTTTCTATTCACATTCTGTTCACATCCCCTCCAGTACCTGCTGTAATATCTCTTTAAAGCACATTGGACCTTGCTTCTCATGGCTCCATTCCTTTATAGCATTGCAAACCAACTGCAAAGAAAAAAAGTACAGTGGTACCTCAGTTTTCGAACGTCTCTGTTAATGAACATTTCGGTTTTCAAATGCCTCGGAAGTCGAACATGCCACGTGGCTTCCGTATTGAGTTTTCAGTTTTCGAACGTTTCAGAACTTGAATGGATTACGTTCAAAAACAGAGGTACCACTGTACTTGGATAAAAATAATAGCTTTTCTTTATAAATGAGAGACTGACAGTGCTTTCCTAACATATCTACTTGGAAGTAAGACCTGTTGTGTTTTAATTGTAACCTGCCTTGGGACCTTAAGGTTAAGGGAAGGGTAATAATAATGATAATTAATGATGAGTTCAATGGGACTTTCTCCTAGGTAAATGCTTATAGACTTGCAGCCTGAGTCATATTTGTATGGAACATGCTAAAAAGTTCCTAACATGTACATTGACACTTTTTCTCTTTTGTTTTGTCTTTTCTGTAGGCCTGTGAGAAGGTTGGAATGCAGATCCCTCGATTTTGCTATCATGACAGATTGTCAGTGGCTGGAAATTGTAGGATGTGTCTCGTGGAGATAGAGAAAGCTCCCAAGGTTGCTAATACTTTTATCTTTCATAAATTGTTGTGTTCTAGAAGTGTAAAGAGCCAACAGAGTTAAAGACAAGTGTAAAGTGTAAAGACTAATGACAACCTTGCTGGCATCTAAATTACAAGTTGCAATATGCCCACTGCTAGCAGTTGCTTTTTGACATTATTGTGAATGTTGTGTTCACCTACATAAAGCTGTTGGCATAGTGTGTTTGTGCACGCGCACCACACCCCATAGTCAAATTTGACTGGACTTAACCATCCAGGGGTCCTTTACCATTTTACACACATTTATTTTAATATTTGTAGACATCCTATCAAACACATTGATGATAGCGGAGCATCAGCTTTTGGTTTCCATTGAGGAAACAGGGGTGTTAAGCTGTTGGCAGTTAGGGCATTCAGTAACATATAGCGCTGGCATGCGCACATGTGCTTTTACCCACTGCAGGGTGGCAACATGCTGAATCCAACCCAACCAAACAATGTAATTCCTATACTGTGACTTATGAATTTTTTCCAGAGCTTGAGAACCCTATAGGATTGCAGCTCTACCTACCTTATGTGTCATGTCTGGTGCCTGAGAATTTAATCTCTCAGCACTCAGTGATGAAAAAATACAGGCAAGCAGCTGGACTAGAACATTTAAGGTTAATATGTTCTTGACTGTCTCTTGAAAGCCTTTCCTTGTTCCGGCAGTCCATGTGATCGGCAAAAACATCTAAATATTTCTATGGTATACGTTCATAAATGCTTGCAGTGTTCACATGTCCAGCCCTTGGAGGAAGGGATAGCTGTTTTCCTGCAAACGTCAGTCAGATGTTTCTGGGGAAGACCAGAAGGAGAGCATGAAAGATAGCTCAGTCAGTAGAGCATCAGACTCTTAATGTCAATGTTGTGGGTTTGAGCCCCACGTTGGGCAAAAGATTCTTGCATTGCAGGGGACCGAACTAAATGGCTTTCATGGTCCCTTCCCACTCTGAAATTCTATGATTCGGCAATTGTCATCTCATGCTGTTACCCTCCACCTTCCCCCATAACTGTTATTCAGTAGTAAATTGCATCTTAAAATGGAGGGTCCATGGAATCATAATGGCTGTTAGCTTCTGATAAATCCTACTGTCCATGAATTGGATCAGATTTTAAAGCCCTCTAAGCTGCTGGCCGTGACTACGTTAATTTATGTATTACGTGAATGTTACTTCCTTTTTTGTTGTTTTGATCTTAAGTCTTGGTGTTGATTTTTATCAATAAGTTTATTATGAAACTAAGGCAAACAGTTGAGGCATTTAATTGATAATACCCTGCCACTGTGTGAGCATCCATGTATACAAATTTGTTATTGATGTAGCTTTCTTATACGTTTGTAGCCAGTAGCTGCTTGTGCCATGCCAGTAATGAAGGGTTGGAACATTCTGACAAATTCTGAGAAGTCTAGGAAAGCAAGGTAAGCTCCATCCAATTGTGTGCAAATTGCAATGTATGCTGCTCAGAACTGAGATCAGTGTGACTTATTGCCAAGTAAGTGTGCAGCAGGGTGCATCTTTAGTCTTCAACATTACAACAGTAAGCTGGGCATGTTTTGTTTTTTTAAGACTCGTTTTTAACAGAATTGTTAATGCTTGAACACACTTTCAAAGGAGGACATAATTATTAATAGCGTGCTGTATTAAAATAATGAATTCATGTATTACTAGTCTATAAAGTGTTTTTAGCATACGTTAAATGCTAAATATATATGGTGGTTTCTCTTTTACTGACCTCCAACAGAGAAGGCGTAATGGAGTTCTTGTTGGCAAATCATCCACTGGACTGCCCCATCTGTGATCAGGGAGGCGAATGTGACCTTCAGGTATAGTGTCTTGGATTTTTAAAATGGCCTTCGGGGTAAAACTTTGCTTCTCAGTCACATATGTTCATTTATTTGGGTTTATTTGTCTTTAGGACCAGTCAATGATGTTCGGCAGTGATAGGAGCAGATTCCTAGAAGGCAAACGTGCAGTGGAAGACAAGAACCTCGGCCCACTAGTGAAAACGATCATGACCCGGTGCATACAATGTACTCGATGCATTAGGTAACTGCTACCCTGTTTTGTACACCAACAGTGTGTATGCATAGTTATCTTGTTATTGGGGACATTCATCAGCCCGTTGCTTGTGTTCAGTTGCTTATGAAAGATCATTCTTTAGTTCTGTTCCATTGCTGAATTCTCTCTGGAAGCACCGAAGGAGTCCACACATTTTTCACATGAGCAGCTGACTATTGCATAATGTAAAATCAGGTGGGCACAAACAAGGATCTGGAATAAAAATGTACTTGTGTGAAAATCTGTCATTTTAGCTTTGTGTCGGGTCACTTGTTAGAAATAGGATACCTGGCTGCTGTAACAAAGTGCGCTATGGAGTGCTCCCTGTTTGGATTCCAGGCACTTCATTCCCTCTTCTCTACCCCACTCCCACAGTGTTCTGTTTTATCTCCCAGTAGTCAAGTTACCCACTTAGCATGCTCAGTCTTCATTGGGTTGTTGTAGAGGAACAGGAGTTTTGCAACAAAATGCCTGAACTGTTTCTGGAAGCACCACAAGCCTAAGATAAATTAATGTAGAGAGATTTTAATGTGGTACAGTGACTTACAATTAACGGAAACTTTGTAAACTTCATAGTTCCTTTTAAGTTTTACTTTCCCTGAACCTGTGAGTTGAGGCAGGTCAGATAGCTAGGTGAGGGTGGTTCTTGCATTATAATAAACACTTTACAGGGGCTAGAGCTGCAGAAAATTACTTGTACATGTGAGGCTAGAAATGCTTTTCATTCATCTGAACAATTGCTAGTTCAGAAGTGCTCAGTTATAAATCCTTCTTTTTGATTGTTTCTTTAAAAGAATTTTTTTCTTGCAAAGACAAACTGACATTTCATGTATTGCTGTGTTTTGTTTTTGCTTTCATTTGTCAGGTTTGCAAGTGAGATTGCAGGAGTTGATGACCTAGGAACCACAGGAAGAGGAAATGAGATGCAAGTTGGCACTTATATTGAGAAAATGTTCATGTCAGAGTTATCCGGCAATGTGATTGATATCTGCCCAGTAGGTGCCCTTACCTCCAAGCCGTATGCTTTTACATCTCGACCCTGGGAGACAAGGCATGTGTCTTTACTGGCACTTGAAGTGTCACTTTAAATATAATTCTTTTATTGTGCTATATGTTAAGTGTCAAATGTTCAGATTAATTCAGACATGGGAATGTAGCTTTTCCCCATGGCTTTTGGACTGGATTTGTAACCTTGAACCTTTTGAAGGTCCTAAGAATCCTAATAATACAAAAGCTAATATAAATAAAATTTATCATGGTTCAGGAATGTGTCCATAGAGCACATTCATTGGTGGTGTGTTCTACAGCCAGCAACATCTGTTGACCTGGGATAACTTGCCCATAATAAGCATTTCCACCAATTTTGGAAAATTCTGGTCTCTTTCAGAACCATGTAGCTTCTGCTTCATGTCAAATGGTGGCACCAGCAACAGTGCTCTGTTACTCCAGTTCAACCATTCTTGAAGCAAAATTGCTTGCCACAGGGAACCAGGCAGTGGGCCATGCCTGCCCGCCCTGTGGAACATCCACCCATCAGATGTCAAAGAGATAAATAATTATACGACCTTTCGTAGATGTCTGAAGGCAGCCCTGTATCACGACACTTAATGCCTGATGTTCTGTTGTGTTGTTTCTGTACATGCTGTTGGAAGCCGCCCAGAGCGACTGGGACAACCCAGTCAGACGGGTGGGGCACAAAAAATTGCTGCTGCTGGCATAGGCTGTTCAGGATGCAGAACTGAGAAAGGAAGGGTGAGCAAAGAATGGTAGTAATAATAATAATAATAATTTATTATTTGTACCCCGCCCATCTGGCTGGGCTTCCCCAGCCACTCTGGGCGGCTTCCACAGAAACCAAGAAACACTAAAATCATACATTAAAAGCTTCCCTGAATAGGGCCGCCTTAAGATGTTTTCTGAATGTCAGGTAGTTGTCCATCACCTTGACATCCGATGGGAGGGCATTCCACAGGGCGGGCGCCACCACCGAAAAAGTAGTAATGAGATAGGCAGTAGTCCTTTACAGGCTGAATTTATATTAAGTGCTGGCAGTTGCTGACTTCTGATTTGCAATATATTATGGGAGGTTAGTCATACTTGTCGTCCATGATTAGAGTTGTTAGAAACTTGGGAGCATTTGGGAATGTTTAGTGCGAGATTTGTTTTCCAGGTAACAGCATCCAGATAAGTTTTGCAATTGAAGGACTCTGTTCTTTTCGCTTAGGAAGACAGAATCCATTGATGTTCTTGATGCAGTAGGGAGTAACATTGTGGTAAGCACTCGAACTGGAGAAGTGATGAGGATTTTGCCAAGACTACATGAAGATATCAATGAGGAATGGATATCCGATAAAACAAGGTATGCTTTAACATGTATGTAAAACATGATATTCTCAGAAGAGAATTTTAGTACAAAAATATACAGTTACCACACTTTCTTCATTCCATTTTTGAAGATTTAGGAACAGTTCAAGAATTACTTGCAAATGGATGTTGATCAGTTTCTGTTGCAGCACCAAAAAAAAAAAAAAAAAAAAAAATCACTGCTATCTCCTCTGGAAATTTTTGGGGCTTAGCTGTGCATATTCTTCAATAGGATTATGCCTAATATGTTTGTATTTTTCTAATTTTAAAATTGTAGATTTTTAAAACTTTCTTTGGCCATTTCCACTTAAGAAGGTCTGGTTATGAACAAAACACTTAAGTATATGTGCCATAGAAAATGACAAAGTAATTCAAACTTTCTGAAAAGGTGGTATGCCGATAGGTCTCTGTTAATGAAGTAGCTGCTGATAGCTGGGTTGTTCCTTCAGCAGTTGCTTCATCATTATCTTGATCTTCACTCCAGATTTGCTTATGATGGTTTGAAACGTCAGCGTCTTATTGAGCCAATGATAAAGAATGAAGAAGGGCTGTTCACTTACGTGTCTTGGGAAGAGGCCTTGAGCCGTGTGGCAGGAGTGGTAAGAAAATATTGTTTCTTACAGTGTACTCTTGACCATAGCTAAGGTGCTTAACCGACTACTTTCACAGTAGTACTGAACCTAATGAAATCATTACTAATGACTACACTGCAATCATGAACTAAAGTTCTTATAATTTGGGGGAATGAAATTTGAACTTAAGTCATGCTTTCTTCACTTTAGAATTCAGGGGTTAATTGCATTACACATCTTGTAACTTTAAGGTGTAGCTCAGGAACTTGTTTTGCATTGTGGACTCTGAAGAGCCATATTATATCTTGAATGCCATCTTTACATATCAGGATAGTTTTGCTTCCTCCTCTGCAATCTTGTGAATATTTAAAAGAATAAGCAATGCGTCCCACCTGCATTTTATTTGGGGGGGGGGTTAGAGGAAATTGGCTTACCGTTCTCTATTTTTCTAGTTGTCGAAGATGAAAGCTTTTCCACTATGGTTTTTTTTTTTTACAAGACATACCAAATTTGCTGCTAAAATTTTAATATAATATCTCATATCATCTTCTGTTTCTTCATTTGCAGCTTCAGGGGAGCCAAGGTAATGATATAGCTGCAATTGCAGGAGGACTTGTGGATGCAGAAGCACTTGTATCTCTTAAAGACTTGCTGAATAGAGTAAACTCTGACAACCTGTGTACTGAAGAGGTCTTCCCTACAGCAGGAGCTGGGTAAGTTAATGCTGACAGCTGTACTACTACTGGACTAAAAGCATCAGGGACAGCCCAAGTCATTTTCTGCTTGAGACTAGGACAAGATAGAGCCCAATATCATGTTCAGAATCTGATTGGACAGGCAGTTGAATCTATATTTGACATTGATAAGGCTGTGTCTTTTTGAGGGCAGCAGGCTAGCTTAGAGGGTACTGGCTGGGATGCCTCCTTGCTACCACTGCTCAGCCTTTGCCATCTAAGGTGAGTGCCTCATTCTGCTTAATGGTAGGGCTGGCCCTAAAAAGCATACCCTCAGATAATAAAAATAAAAATAAAATAAATTATTTATACCTTACCCATCTGGATGGGTTTCCCCAGCCACTCAGGGCGACTCCCAACAGAATTAAAAGCACAATAAAACATCAAACATTAAAAATTTCCATAAACAGGGCTGCCTTCAGATGTTGGATCAGCCTGTAAGTTGTCAATTTTGACATATCAGAACTGTATATATTAGGAGGACCACATAAGTTTTAGTAGAGGCAGGTATAAAGTAAGCATAGAGCCATTTTCACAGAAGAAAGTGAAAATGCTCATATCACCCTATTAGTTTATTTTAATGCACAGTGGAATCCAGGACCAGGATTTGGATTTATTATTTTGAGATCTAGTATTTTTATGAAATAAAAGAATTCTTAACAGAGGTATTTCAGAGTCCTTCCCATTGGAATACCCCAGTCATATTTTCCTTTTTTGTGTGTATTCTGTTACAGAACAGACCTGCGATCTAATTACTTGCTTAATACCAAGATTGCAGGAGTGGAAGAGGCAGATGTCTTGCTCCTGGTTGGTACCAATCCACGCTTTGAGGCACCTCTCTTCAACGCCAGAATCCGAAAGAGGTTTGTAGCTTCATGAAAGTAGCAGATGTTAAATGGCTTGCTCCATGCAAATGAGAAACTGCATCTTGAAAGTGGAATATTGGGTCCTGCTACGTATAAACATAAACTGGGAACTATTTAATTTGGACAATGTCTTGATGGCTGTAGTTATATCACTTACTGTACATTGTGCTAATGCAACATACACATTGAGGAACTGTGACTATTGTGGTTATTGTACTAAGAAAAAGGAGTACTTTCAGAATAAAAATATGCAAGGGCTCCAAAACTGCATTTCATAAGATCATAGATCTTCAATTCATGTTAAGCAGTTCATACAATCTCCTTGCTAGAGTTGTCTTCATGCTGCCTAGCAAGCTGTCCCTGAAAATCTGGGAAATAGCACAACATTCTCTGATGCAATGAATCAGGAGAGGAGAAAGTCAATTGAATACATTTAAGGTGTTGCATCTGTTTTATGTCTTAAAAATTAGGGCTCCTACTCAGTGCTTTTTTCTAGAAAGATAGGTACCGGTACTCACCATGAAGTTGTTACAGCAAGGGCCACACTTTTTAACAACAACAAAAAAGAGTTGCCAGTACTGCGTATCCTTGAGAACCCCCTGAAAAAAAGCACCGCTGATACCTGTCTTGGGGTGCAGCCCATCTGTTAAGTTTCAGCAGCTTCTGTACAAGGAACTCTTTGCAAGAATATATTGTGCAAAAATAAAATGACCATGCACTGATTTCTCTGCACATTATAAAACCTTAATAGCATTTTTCATGCTCCATTTTCAGCTGGCTACACAATGAACTTAAAGTGGCTCTTGTGGGCAGCCAAGTTGACTTGACTTACACATATGATCACCTGGGAGATTCCCCACAGATACTCCTGGACATTGCTTCAGAAAAACACCCATTCAGCAAGGTACCTTTAAAAAAATGCAGTGCTTTGGAGTGGTAGATTATAATCAAGGTATTAAAGGTAGCAAGGTATTAAATTTTGTAAAATGGTGGTGATATTTAGTACTCATGTATGGGTTCATATTTAGTATGCTTTTGAGAGCAGCCTGGTAGAAGGCACTCCACACCATAGAGGCCACTTATTCCTCCAATGGAAATAAAGGACCCAGGACCACCCCCAAGCTTGGATATCTCTGGGGGAGCATGACCCCCCCAACTAAAACAGATTCCACCTCCCTCATCCAGATAGGGGAACTGCCTACTAACAGCGCATTTGCAAATGATGCATATTTGTTTTTAAAAGCTGTAGTTGCCCCGAAATTCTTTGAAAATACCTCCTGGAAGATTCCTCAAGCTCAATATCATATGAGGTGGCTAAATTTTGCACTTTAGTAATTAGGAAGCGTAAATATCTTCTGTCGAATGGCACACTGCGAAGTTCCCTTGTGTAACCTTCTTTCTTTTCTGAGGTTGTTGTTGATTTCTTGTTTGATCTTGTGGTGTTTAGTGTCACTGGCTTCGGCCGTAATAAAACTTGACTTGACTTGAAAGCTGTAGTTGCCTTTTCATTCAGTTTGTTAGCTCTGAGGTTAACATTCTGCTCTCTTGCAACTTCCACACAGGTCCTGAACCAGGCTAAAAAGCCAATGGTCGTGGTTGGCAGTGCAGCACTTCAGCGTGGTGATGGGGCAGCCATTCATGCAGCCATTTCCACCATTGCACAAAATGCAAGTACAAAAAGTGGAGCTGATCCCAGCTGGAAAGTCATGAACATTCTTCATAGGTTTGCTCAACACGTCTTCGTCCCTTTTTTGTTGTCTTGTATGGTGAGGTTTAAAGGCTTCCTAGGTCAAAGCTGTTGGCTTCATTCATCTGGTTCAAGTGTAAGATAGAGATCTACTGGGAAACGAAGTGTCGCAAAATGGTTGCTTATTTGTAGAACCTAGCATTTTGTCAACTTAATCTATAAAGGGGGTATTGTCCAGTAATGGGATTAGCAGGAACATGCTCATACGCATTCAGAGCCAAATAGAAACTTATTTCAAAATTGAGCATGGAACACTAATTCTATGTAAAAGTTCAATTTTGTGTGTGTACGGTATACATACATGTCCCAAATTAGCCTCCCCCCACATTTCTCAGTGATTGTGTGTTTTCATGCATTGTTACAGTTTAGAAAGTGCTTCAAATAATTGGGCTTTGTCCTGGTAACTTTCAGCATGTTTTATAGCTGTGGATCTGAATGAATAACTTAGGATTTATACCCCCTGGATATTTTACCTGATCTGATTTTGAGAGAGGAATTTTAGATAATCGGGTGAAATTGTAATCTCTTCCTCGACAGGGTTGCAAGCCAAGTAGCTGCCCTTGACCTAGGCTACAAGCCAGGAGTGGATGCGATCCGGAAGAACCCTCCTAAAGTGTTGTACCTTTTAGGGGCTGATGCAGGCTGTGTTACTCGGCAAGATTTGCCTCAGAATTGCTTTATAATTTATCAGGGTAAGTAGCACCATTTGATCACAAATCAAGGGAGGAATTTAATGTTGCTCTTTTTGGATCATTTCCTCATCACAAGCATTTCTGCTTTCCTGGTAAAATTATCTCCCCTCTCTGCCCTCGCCACTACTGTGCGGGTTCTCCTGACCTCTCAAGCCAATTTGGTGGTGGTGGGGAGAGTCCTTCTTCACTAGCAGGACTCCTTGTGCTGGCTCCCACTCATCCAACTATTTAGCTGAATCCATCCCTAAGAAATGAAGAATTGGAAAGGGACGCGGGTGGCGCTGTGGGTAAAAGCCTCAGTGCCTAGGGCTTGCCGATCGAAAGGTCGGCAGTTCGAATCCCCATGGCGGGGTGCGCTCCCGTTGTTTGGTCCCAGCGCCTTCCAGCCTAGCAGTTCGAAAGCACTCCCGGGTGCAAGTAGATAAATAGGGACCGCTTACTAGCGGGAAGGTAAGCGGCGTTTCCGTGTGCGGCTCTGGCTCGCCAGAGCAGCGATGTCACGCTGGCCACGTGACCCGGAAGTGTCTCCGGACAGCGCTGGCCCCCGGCCTCTTGAGTGAGATGGGCGCACAACCCCCAAGTCTGTCAAGGCTAGCCTGTACGGGCAGGGGTACCTTTACCTTTTTACTTAAAGCAATGAGCACATGTGTTTGAGTCTGAAGTATGTTTCAGGTGAATGACTTAACTCCCCGTTGTACCTGTGCATATTACAGATGTTTCCACATGTTGTTTGAAATGTTTGCCTTTACACATACCTATTGCCTCAGGCTCACTATACCAGGCATCAAATAAGCGCTTACAAAATAAGCATCATTTCCGCAGCCCTCTGCCTTTCCCAAAAACTTGTTTGAGAGATTTTTGTTTTATGTTAAGGTTGTACATTTTCTGTTCTGTTTCCTAATTTGAAGGCCGGAAGTAGCTGTTAAGTCAAAGTATACTTTGGCACAGAAGAAATGGAAAGTGTTGAATGCTGATTTGTGTTTTAAGGGGACTTTATCCCTAATAAATTAAACCTAATGTCAGTGTTTGCGCTATGCCCTTTATGATGACTAGAGTGGGTGGCTTGTGTTTGAGAGCCAGATTACTTCTTAAATTGGGAGAACTAAATTATTTTAAGCAACATAGAAACTTGGTGTAACCAGGAAAGAATCCTTACATGAATCCTATCAGCTAGCACAGTTAATTTGTCTAAACTGGTAGAATTCTTTATAGTTGCTTAAAATATAAGTTACCTTGAACAAATTGAATGTCCTTGACTCTGCGATATTGTGGGGAAGGTACAGGGGGGTACCATACGCCCAGAGAACCTGTCATTGTGCCATGGGTGTGGTTGAGTCCACCGAACACATTCTCTTGACTTGCCCCTCTTATGCAGAACTTAGACAAAATTTTATAGACCCACTCCTATGTCAATTTAGCTTCCTACCCGGAGAAAACCAGGTTTTACACTTGCTGAATAATGTCACTAGAGCTATACCTTCCTTGGTGGCCAAATTTCTTTTTTTAGCTTTTAAGCGTCGCAAGACTATAATTGACTGTATTGATATGGGGCTATCTGTTTAGCCCATTTTAGTGTTGGCTAAGTTCTAAAATCTTCCTGGATGTTTTAACTGTGTATTGACAAATGTACTTTTTTTTGACTGACGGTCGAATAAAAGGTTGATGATGATGACCTTGAACAAATTAGTTTAGAGCTATTTAACCTGGAACAAATGGTCTGATAATCCCAGCAGGTAAAATGATAAGCCTTTGATAATGGGGGAATTCTTGAGGGAATATGTATAGGCTTTTACAATGTCCTGGCTAAGACATAACAAACCATGAACCAAAGCTGAAACAAAAGTGTGCAGTTTGTAACCCAAAGACAGAAAGAGCTAAAAGAATACAAGATTAATAAGAGTACAAAATAAAAATAAGAGAACTTAGCAGTGCATGGTGTAAAGTTAGGATACATGATGATATTGGAAGTATATCTGTTGGCACTGGGGAAGTTTCTGGTACCACAACTGAGAAAATGAAAACTGAGAACTTCATTTTGAAAACAGGCACTAAAGTATGGCTTTAATATATAAATACATACAAAGTATTAAAAGGCATTCTGTCTCTGTAAGGTGATGTCAGCAAGCATATCGCTTGAAAATAGTAGCAGTTTGTATAACAATTTCTTCAAAGCTGTAGCTAGAGATAAAAACAGGATATCCAAACACAATACCGAAAAAGCAAACTTCAGCCAGTCAAAAGTAGAACTGAAGGAGACTAATCAAGCCAAGACAGCAGAAAAGAGAAATTAGCGACGTTCTTGGAGTGCAATTTTCACCTAACTATCGAAACGTAATCTAGACTTTTATAGATACAGAAATTTAAACATACAGTACAGTCACACTGTGAAGTTTCCCATTGCTACTGACACTTTTGCTGGATTCCGTTTCAGGGCACCATGGTGACGTAGGCGCTCCTATGGCGGATGTTATTCTTCCAGGAGCAGCTTATACAGAAAAGGCTGCAACATACGTGAACACTGAAGGTAGAGCTCAGCAAACCAGAGTAGCCGTAACACCACCTGGCATGGCAAGAGAAGACTGGAGAATAATCAGAGCAATCTCTGAGGTACTGCAAGTGTAGCAGAAATGGACCTTTCCAGTAGCAGTCTTTTTTATTATTATACTGCATTTATATACTGGCTTGGTTCTCATGTCATTACACATTTTAAAACAAGCTGTGGTTGAATATGAAGCAGCAGTATGCTGGTATATGTTGCTAAGAGGTTCTCAATTGATTCCTCTCCTGCTCCTGCTGGGAAACAAGTTAGTCTAACTTGTTGTGATGCCAGAACCCATGCTTGTGTTTTCTCTCTCCCCAAGCAACCAGAGACCAATAACCAAGATTGCTCTTAGCTTAATGCTTCTGGCTGGTTTGAGGAACACAATCATGCCTTTGTTCAGACGTCATGACAAACCAAACTCTGGCATGAGCACTCTGGCCTGGACATCCTATATTGATTTGCAAGCTCCACTGGACTGCAGTCTTCCGAAATGAATTGCTATGAAGTGCAAATATTAGAAATAAACCATTTATGTGAAATATATTTTCTTGAATTAGGATGTCGGTTGAATCTGGCAAGTCCTGCTAAAAGTGTGTGTGGACTGACTTTTTTTGCATGCTTGACTGTCTGGAGAAGGATGGTAACATATTGTTGATTTTGCTCAGTGGTTTGAATCAGTTAAGACACACCGTTAGGAACTGCACAAATTCTAACAAACCTGCGTGGGATGCTAGGCATAAACAAATTTGCCAGCCATTTCGTTTTCTCTTGTACTTGAGCCAATCAGAAATCCTACTTTATAAATGGTTGCCCTATTTACCCTAATAATTACGGATTGTATCTTTTCTTAGCCCTACACAAGGTAGACTCATTGAACTTAATGGATGTGACTAACTGAGGTCCATTGATTTCAAGGGGGCATCCTACTCTGAATAACTAAGTTGGATACAATCCTGTACCTTTCAAGATGTATCCTTTTAAGCATGTTCATTGCAAAGGTAGTGTGTTTTCCAACAAGGAACAAATCTGAACCCAGTCTTGAGGTTCTTCTTCCCACTTTTCTCTTTCAGATAGCTGGCATGACCCTCCCCTATGACACACTTGATCAAGTGAGGAGCAGATTAGAAGAAGTATCTCCTAACTTGGTCAGATATGATGATGTGGAGGAAGCAAACTACTTTAGCCAAGCAAATGAGCTGTCAAAGGTACGGGGTTCCACATTTATGCAGCGATAGCAAAATAAGTGTGTCTGGTGTCCTGCTGAAAAAGGTACCACAGGGCAAGTGAGAACAATTATTTTCATAAAGATGACTGCTTATTCTTTTTCAATGCAGGCAGTTAATCAGAAACTTCTTGGTGATCCTCTTGTTCCGCCCCAGCTCACAGTTAAAGACTTCTATATGACAGGTAACAGCAATGATTTCAATAGTGTGTCTTACTTAATACATGGATACATAATATTTCCCGTTTCTTCAGTTGAGAGGCATACCAATTTTGTTTCTGTGTAAAATACTTTAATTGCAGATACTATGTTCAGTGAACAACACTTGTAAGTCTTAAAACTTCTAGAGCTAATAGACATGTTTTTCTTTGCAGATCCCATTAGTAGAGCATCACAGACAATGGCTAAATGTGTTAAAGCTGTTACCGAAGGGGCCAAGGCTATTGAAGAACCCTCCATCTGCTAAGGAAATCCTAGAGTTACCAGTGTCAGATCAGGCATTCTTATGACTTTTTCCCAAAAATAATAATTTTGTGGTGGTCTATTTAGGTTTCCACTTTCTTTATGAATGCGGGTGAAAGTTTATTTAAAGCCAGCTGTCCAGTGTTCATTTGCTAATTATGTTCAGCACAGCTTAAATGTATTTAGACATACATATTATGTATACTGATTGTGTACAAACATGATGTAAAATTAAAGCAGTTTTACATATGTAATACCGTTTCTCTGCACTGTGTTTCTCCAGTAAGTTAAATATAAAATTAGCTCAAAGTACAGAGACAGAGGTGAAATCTAACACTTGCAATGTGAAACAATGTAGCAAGCATCTTGTTACCTTTTTTTTTTTTTTTGCAGAAACATTTAGTTAATGTGACTTTGGTGGGTTTGTACAACCAAATCACCAACAGGTTAAATATTCTTTTAGAAGTACTCCCTGCCCCCCTAGTCCTATTTCAATTCAAAGGAAATTTAGACTTTACAGTTTGGGTGTGTCTTAAAACTTTGAAAATAAGGAAAAGTGATATAGGAGTTTTGTTTTACAATGGCTCAGAGCTGTATTATTTTAAAAGTACAGCAGAATTAAGATTGTGCTGCACTGTCAAAAGCCAACAAGAGATGGCTTTTGACAGTGCAGCACAATCTTAATTCTATCCTAATATCCTTCAACAAACATGGTAGTCTTTACTAGTAGTTCGGACTTGTTCCATCTAAGCAAAAATAAGTCTTACACATTAAATAGCTTACTCATAAGGCACAATGGGAACGTGGCAAATCTAATATTATCTACTGTGGGTACTGCAGAAACTTATTTAAAATGCAAAAAGCCACTTATTTTAAATGGTCAGTTTTAGCCAACTTCAGCTTGCACAGGCATCTGTAGACTCATCTATGTAATGCTGCTCTCTGGTTTAGCATTACATGTGAGCCAGACCGTAACCTGTCTGATTTTTGAATTACTGTTTTGAATAAGAGAGGCTGGAGTCCATAAGTGTCCTGAGTTATGTGCAGTCTAGGGGGTGGCACATCCCCAAGCATACCATTTTAACACGTTCTTGGGAACAATTTTTTTTTTTTTGGGGGGGGGTTGTAAGGTGGAAAATAGTGATGCACAAATCAATGTCTAGAATCCCAGTTGTAGTTACTAGAAGTTCTCACTACCAGCTGGTAGTGGTTCTTATTTGCACCAAAACATACACTTAATTTTAGCACTATTTGTTGATCAACTGTCCAGCATAAGAACTGACATGCCAAAGAACTGTGGTTTAAAGTAGCTTTCTCATAAAAGTTGCTGTACTGGTGACTACTTTCTCAAAAATCCCTGGGAACAACTAGAGGAAGAAACGGCAAGCTCTTAGATAATTTGTTTGAATGCTAAATATTAACATCTTAATATTATGAAATTATGTGCTACTCGTTGACAATAATCTGAATGTTATTTAGGATTAAAAGTGCCAGCCCACAGGTTTAATTATTTCTTAGACTGGCCCTAATGTGACAGTTTAATTTTTGCAGTTACTAGTACAAGCCCAATAAACTGCAGAAATATATATATGAGTATGGATAAATGCCAGCCCAAAATTTCCCTCCCTGCTGTCTTTGCCCCATTTTCTCTCACCCAATGCCAGCACTGTTGCTTGTGGCCACACAGGAGAAGTACTGTATTGGAAAGACCCTTAAAAAACAAAAAATCACGTGCTTACAGACCTATTAAAGCATGTCTGTCTGTTCCTTTTGTGGGGGATGTATGTTGCTTTGTAGGCATGTAAACTGCTGCTGTCAAAAGACAGCCAGGAAGGGTTGGCTTAGTTCACCAGCTACTAAAAGGACTGGTTTACCTCTTTCTTATCTTGCCTCTTGACAAGACAACGTAAATTTAAGCTGTTTTTCAAAAAAGCAGCAAGAACAAGTATGTTGAAGCAGCTACAGCCAGCCCAGTTCTGATATTATCCCAATGTGCTTCCTATATCCCATCATGTGCTACAGGTACACTTTTTAAAAAACATGAAGGTGGTCCTTAAGTATTGTAAGAGAAAGATCCCTACCACCCCAATTATACAACTTATTTCATCCATCTTCATTATAGAAAGTAGAATCCTCCCTATTCCCCACATTTGTAGTAGCAGTGTTACCCCTTCTAATCTCCATAAGGCTAACATGTTGTAACCCGCCCTGGGACCTTAGGGCGGGGAACAAATGAAGGAATAACAGCACCAGAGGGCTACTATGAACAAAATACTACATAGACATTGCTCATGTACAGTGGTACCTTGCAAGACGAATGCCTCGCAAGACAAAAAACTCGCTAGACGAAAGGTTTTTCAGTTTTCGATTTGCCTCGCAAGACGAATTTCCCTATGGGCTTGCTTCGCAAGACGAAAACGTATCGCGACTTTGTTTTCTTTGTCTAAAAACAAAGACATGTTTTGTTTATAAACTTAATTTATTTTCCCTTCAATTTTTGAACTGCTCTTTACAGTATGTGTGACTTTAAAGAGCAGTTAATAAACTGTTGTTGTACCAAATTTGGCTTTGTTTGGACTTTTTTTGACCATAGGAACACATTAATTGATTTTCAATGCATTCCTATGGGATTTCGTGCTTCGCAAGACGAAAAATTCGCTAGACGACAAAAATTGTGGAACGAATTAATTTCGTCTTGCGGGGCACCACTGTATAGGAATTCCTTTTAATCTTATCTACAGAGTATTGCATGATTATGAAAATGGGCACCTGTGCCCATGCTAGGATGCAGAGTGGTACTTGCAGGCTCACGATGTAACCACTAAGTAGATAATAGGCATAAGCCTGAGTTTAAAGGAGGGAATATGAGGAAAAATCTCTGTTGCACCATAATTTAGGTGTCCAACATTTTAATTAGTTAGATTGCAAATATTACAAGTGGGCCAAAATAATTTTCTGAAGCACTTTGTTACTCTTACTACTGTGGGAAACTGACTGACTGTTACTCTGAACAACTAGGAATATCTTATAAGCACAGGAAGACTTCGATTCTGTTTATCTAATAATCTAGTCAAGTAAATGCTTTGGAACAAGAACTGTAAGTTGCACAATGAGTGGGATTCTTTCCACTTGTGCAGTGGGGTTTCCTGACAACACCTCCGCCCCATAAAACTGACAACCTCCCAAAGAACAAAAGGGGAATAATTCTGTCTAGCAAGCTGCAAGGCTTCTATAGACAGAACATATGTAAGCACAACATTGATTTCCACCCAGTTTTTACAGTGACATCCTATAAACATATCTCCTCAGAAATAAGGTTCATTGAGTTTCACATAGCTGAATATTTAATAATAATAATTTTATTATTTGTACCCAGCCCATCTGACTGGGTTGCTGCTTCCAACAAATATAAAAGTATAATAAAACATCAAACAAAAAAATCTTCCCTATAAAGGGCTGCCTTCAGATGTCTTCTAAAAGTCGTATAGTTCTTTATCTCCTTGACATCTGATGGGAGGGCGTTCCACAGGGTGGGTGCCACCACCGAGAAGGTCCTATGCCTGGTTCCTTGTAACTTCATTTCTCACAGAGCTAGATCTCAGTGTCTGGGCTGAATGATAGGGGTGGAGATGCTCCTTCAAGTATACAGAGCTGAGGCCATTTAGGGCTTTAAAGGTCAGCACCAACACTTTGAATTGTGCTTGGAAATGTACTGGCAGCCAGTGTAGATCCTTTGGGACCTGTGTTGTATGGTCCCGGCTGCTACTCCCAGTCACCAATCTAGCTGCCACATTCTGGATTAGTTGTAGTTTCCAAGTCACCCTCAAAGGTATCCCCATGTAGAGCACATTGCAGTAGTCCAAGCAGGAGATAACCAGCAGATGTGCCACTCTGGCGAGGTAGTGCGTAGGCAAGTAGGGTCTCAGCCGGTGTACCAACAGGAGGTAGGCAGCTGCCCTGGATACAGAATTAACTTGTGCCTCCATGGATAGCTGTGAGTCCAAACTGACCCCCCAGGCTGTGCACCTGGTCCTTCAGGGGCAGTTTCCCCGTTCTGGACCAGGGAACCCCCCCCCCACATGCCCACCCTGTCCCCCCAAAACAGGACTTCTGTCTTGTCAGGATTCAACCTCAATCCATTAGCCACCATTCATCCTCTGACTGCTTTCAGACACCGTCCTCACTGGTTCCAATTTAAATGAGAGGCGTTTGATGTTAACTGTCTTGCCTAGAAAGTTTAATAATATAACAATAAAATTATTTTTAAAAATAAAAGAAATTGGTTACATCACTGTTTCAACTATCCTTATGTTTACATTGTTCGCATTCATTTTTTTTTTGGAAAATAATATTTATTACTTTTCCAACAATTTAAACACTACAACAACAAAAAAAGAACAATACAATACAATACAATACAATACAAAAACACTACATAACACTAACTCATTAAAAACTAACAAAACAAAACAAAAACAGTTTAAAACACATCAAACAATTTCAGTATCTTGTCTTTCATTCACTTATTTCAACGACCTCCTCACACCTCCCTTTTTGTATTCCACTTCTGTTAATTGTTTCAGCAACATTGTTCGCATTCAACAGAGGGTACTAACAAATAGTGGACCTGGAACATGTGAGAACTACTGAACATTAAATTACCAAGAGCCGCAGCACAGACAGCGTTTTGCAGATCACATACAACCAATGAAGATGACAGTGCACAGACTACCCATATACAGCACACAAAGAATACTTCAGATGGTAGATTTTGTAAACCTAAATTAAGTCAGTAAGTGTTTGGCAAATTTCTAGTTTAAAGAATAAAAAGATGATTTGAAAGATCCAGTTTGTATTTAATGGATCCGAATACAGAAAATACAAAAGCCTCCAAAAGTTAAGTCTGCCCCCAGATATTTGTTGCCTGGCCACAAGTTCTGACATTATATGAAGTTAGAATAACCCAGTGCTGCCTAAAAGTAGAGACACTATAATCTCTAATGGACAAAAACTATCAAGGAAAGGAATAGTATTCTTGCCAAACATGCAGAACTGAAGGGAAGTTTGTGGGCTGCTACAAAATCACCCTGCAATAATAAGAACTTTGCTCATGCTCTTATGTACAAACAATCATTTTCCCACAGAAGTTTGTCAGTTTCTTTGACAAGAATATTCAGCAGTAACAGATAACACTGCCAAATTTGGAAGGAAAAGATTTCTGCTCCAGGAGAAAAATCCAGGTTTGCAGAATAGTGGCTTCTTTCTCTGAATACTGAGACACAAAGAAAGCTTCATGAGAATGAATGTGAAGTAATTTCAAACATCTTAGGTGTCCTATTCAGTGCTTTTAAAAAATGCGTATTTTAAAAATCTAGCATCTATAATCATAGTTCATCTGAGAAATTCTGAAACGTTAAGTCAATGCTGAGTTGGTGAAAAAAGAATACCTGATAGAGGAGCTTGCAGCAAATGCCAGTTTAAAACCACTGCACTGTTGCCATTGCATGTACCACGTGGTTTTCAGCTAAATCAGCAGCACTTTTTTAAAAAGTGACAAAATCAGCAACTGTGTACTAGAAATCTCTGGAAACAGTCTGAAGTGCTTTTGCAGCGCGTCGACCTATAAAGAGTAAGTCGAAATGTACGATATAAGAGTATTTCGCAATGTTATATCTTGCGCACGCATTCTTACCACAGAAAACCATCCTCAATTCGGTTTCTGAGAAAAAGAAGCCTCTGTTAAGTTCAGGAAGCTAACTATGAGAAAGACATCAGAACTAGTGGCTCAAACTTCAGGCACAACACCGTAAGTCAGATTAAATAAAATTTATATAAGGGCACAAGCACCTGCAAAACAACAACAACAACACACACCGAAAATATAATAAAAGCCCTTTTCTCTTTTTTTCAGTTATTGATCCCAGTGCAACTAGAGGGGGAAACAAAACTGCTATGAACAACAAAAAAAAGCAGTTTATTTTTACTTTTGTTTGTTTGTTTAAGTTGCACTTGAGTACATATTTAATCTCCGACCTATCTTCCCCCTCACCTGGAGCCCGATCCTTTTTTTTTTTTGCCTCACCTCCATGGAAGAAAAGATCTCTTTCTGTGCCCCTCAACCCCCCAAAAAACCCCACCGTGCGCCCCTTTTTGGGGACTTACCTTTGCAGAACCTCCTGGGGCGTCCAAAACTTCCGAGATGCGATGGAGAAGGATGGAGGAGAAGATGGCGAGGCACCTGCCCCTGGTTTTTTTTTTTTAATTTAAAACACACAAAACAACAAATTCATTCATAAAAATAATGGGAGGGGGGAGGAAACAAAAACCTTAAAACGCTGCCCACCCCCTTTTCCTTTTTTTCTTCGGAGGGAAACCCACCATCCCGGCGACATTTGGACTCGCCTTTCCAAAACGTTGCATTGATCCAGCCTTTGCAAAATGTTGCATTTTCTCCACCCACCCCCCAAAATAAGAAAGGGGAACCCCGAGCACCCCATCCTTCTTCTCCCTGGTCCTGACCTCCCCTCTTTGCTCTCTCTCTCTGTCCTGCGACCCTCCCAAGATGGTAGGGAAGTTGTCGTTTTGGCCGGGCAGAGGAGCCTCTGTCTCTCTCTCTCTGGTGTTATGTCCTCTCAGTGCCTGTAGTGGTGCTGTAGGAGGGCTGCAAAGCTCTCTTTTTTTCCTCCTTTCTCGAGAGCAGCCCCAGCAGCCCTGCCTTCTTTGCTGGAGAATATATTCAGGGAATTTCCACCCCCCCACCCCACCCCGCCACCTCCACCCCCCAACTTCATAATCACCGACCCTCTCCCAGCACTTTCGTAAGCGTTTGTTTTATTTTATTATTTTGCTTTTTTTTATTAAAAAAAAATTATTTTATTTAAATCATCCTCATAATAAAAGAGCTCCCGTTCTAAGCCTAAAAAGAAAAAAAAAGAAAAAGAAAAAAAGCAGGGATCTTTCTCCTCAGAGCCAGGGGGGCAGCAGCAAACCAAGCAGCGAAGCTTCCTCAGCGCTTCAAGCAGCTCCGAAACCCATTTCCCCGCTCCCTCCGCTGGGGAGGAAACTCTCGCTCTGCCAGCCCAACAGAGGGGGAGAAAAAGGGGGGAGAGACGAGAGAGCCGAGAAGAGGAGGGAGGAGAAAAAAAAAAAGGGCCAGCTGGAAAGGTAAGCCAGGCCCGGCCTGCATCCCCGGGCTCGCCTAGGGCGGCAGGCGGCGCCGCGCGCGCGGGGACAGCCGCCGGGTGGGCTACGCGAGGCCGGGGATGCGCGTGGGAGAGCCGGGCCGCGCGGGTTTCGAAAGGGGTGGGGGTGGGTGGAAACGGGGGGGGGGGTCCGGGACCCGCGGGTGGTCGGGCCCGTATGGGAACCGAGGGAAAGGGACGCCGGTGGATGGAGGGAGGGGAGCCCGGCCGAGGCGGGAGAGAGACGGGCCTTGTGGCCTAGCGGCTCCCCGCCCCCCGCGACGGGGCCCGGCCTAGCGCCGGACAGGCCCCGGGCTCAGGCCTCCGAGAGGGGGTTTCGGAAGGTGGCGGGGAAGGCGCTTCGGCCAGGGAGCTCCGAAGCCCGGGCGGGGGTTAGGCGGCGGGGGCCGGCGGACCGCGGATCAGAGACACCGGGGCGCGATGGTGGTGGAGGGGGGTGGCGGCGAGAGAGGGGGAAGCGGGCTACAGTATTTGTTATTATTTTCCACTACGGTTTCACTCCCGAGTTTGGGGCGCGCTTCGCCCCCTTTAAACCTGGGGGAGTGGGGGGGGTGTCCCGGGGAAGCGCGTCCGCCGGGATCTCCCACCCCCCCCCGACGCCACCGGCCTTTTAAAGTTTTGCTTTTTGGACATCGCCGAGCCCCCCTCCAGCACCACCTCGGAGCCTTCCTTCAATTCGGGTCCTACAATTTGGGTTTTCATGCGACCTGAAATGAGTGCAAGAACATTTTGGCGCTCCCTCCTGAATTGCATTGGGAAAGAGGTGGCTGGGGGGGGGGGGGAGAAAGAAGCGTTTCCCCCTTTTCCAAACGCTGCTTTGCAAGCCCTCCTCCTCCTCCTGCCCCACAAGTATGAAGGTTAATCCTGATTTTAAATGGTTATGGGGCAGCGGGAACTTTTCCGTGGTGCTGGCGGGGTAGGCGAAGGGTTAAAGGCTGGTAAGTCGAGGCGAGGAAGGGCATCATCATGCTGCAGAGGTGATGTTGCAAGGTCCCACTAGAAAGAAAGAAAGAAAGAAAGAAAGAAAGAAAGAGAAAGAAAAGCCTAGAAACAACCTTGGCTAGTTTTAAGATTTGTTCCAGGGGAGGTCGGTGGGTGGAGGGTACTGTCGCCCAGCTTCTTACTTCTGCCGTCCGTTTGGCCAGAGCTACCAGATCTTGCCACTTCAGTACTTTTGTAGGTGCTGTCAGAAATCGAGTCCAGCCTTGCAAAGGCATGCTGGGTTTGTGTATGAAACCCTGGTTTTTTGTGAATGAGTTGGAATTGTAAAGGCTAGCCTCGTCGTTTCTGGCCGTTCGTAGCCTGGAAACAATTTACTACCCAAGCCAGGGTCTTGGGGGTGTGTTAGGCCATAAACACATTATACAAGGACACAGATAGCATTCTGTAAATGGTTGCTATATTGTTTCTATGGTCAGTGTTTGAGCGTAAAACCTTCAGGAGAAAGTTGTTGCAGAAGAGAAGAGTTTCAGGAATGTCAGTTCAGAAATGTGGCTAGATTAGGATAATTGTGTGTAGGCATAAATTCAAGTCCTTGAAGCTGGAATGTATCAATGCAGAGGTCTGCAATGGCCAGATTCCTAGGCCAATGTTGCAAAAAGTTAACTTGGGCTTGAATGCTTAATAGTACATTCACTTCCTCCATCTCCAGGTGAACTTTTGGCCAGGATTGCAAGAGCTGTGAATCTAGTTCCGTGTATCCATGAAGGGAGCTTTGGATTTGTGTTTCTCATAGTGTGCCTCTTCAAGCCACATGTCAAAACAGTTTCTGAAACTGAAAGGAGTTTAGAATGCAGTTTGGGACTTGCCATTGGGACCTGCCATTCACAGAAATTGAAAGGTTTAAAAACAAAACAAAACAATGCTCGAGCTTAAGGTCTTGGCTGCACGCAAAGTCTGTTTTTGGATCTCTGTCCTTGTTTTGTATGCAGAATAGAAGCCCCATTGCATGGGGGAATTGAAATTAGATGTGTCAGGTGAGCTTTTCTGAGATTCCAATGGAATACAGTACTTATATAGGCAAATTTCCATTATTCTTAGATGACTGGTGGGACATTTTCATTTTAGTTCTGGCAAAGAGTGTGGCTTCAAGTGTCTGTTCTGCAAAGCACTCATGCAAGCATTCTGTTATAAATGCATTACAGAACTGTACCTTGAATGGACTTCCCAACGCTCAAGAGTGCTGTTATGCTGAGTGAGATAACAACAACTTTGTCACTCTGTAGAATGATGGACCAAAACTGCAACCTGTGACACTACAACCCTATGCATTATTTGGTGGTGTTTTGTTAAAGCTGTTTTGTCTGTGCTAGAGTAAGTGCTTCAAGGCTGAGGCCTAGTCTACACATTCTCAAAAAAGTCACCATGTGTTTGGGTTCTGATTCATTATTTAAATATAACCATCAAGCTGCACAGTGCTTTCCAAAGTATAAGAGGACAGGTTCTTGTTCCAAGGAGCTTACAATTTTAACATCACCACCAGCAACCGTTTCTTAAGTGTATTTCAGTAGTTGCACTTAGCTTTGGTAAAATTGAACATGGCCTTATCTTCATAGGAACTACCTTTTAAATCCCTCCCCTCACACTGGACTCTTACTCCATTAAAATAAGTAAATTTTACTTTTAAATAAGTAGCTTAGGGTGGAAATGCAAAAAAGTTATACAAATATGAACATTACTATCTAAAACACAACTACCTAATGTTAAGACCCTTCCTTACCCAAATACAGCGCAGGGTGCTGACTAGGGGGCCCTAGTTAGCAGATGACGCTGTGGTCTAAACCACTGAGCCTCTTGGACTTGCAGATCAGAAGGTTGGAGGTTCGAATCCCGCAACAGGGTGAGCTCCTGTTGCTCTGTCCCAGCTCCTGCCAACCTAGCATTTTGAAAGCACGCCAGTGCAAGTAGATAAATAGGTACCACTGCGACGGGAAGGTAAACAGCGTTTCCGTGCGCTCTGGTTTCCGTAATGGTGTCCCATTGCAGCAGAAGTGGCTTAGTCATGCTGGCCACATGACCCGGAAAGCTGTCTGCAGACAAACGCCAGCTCCCTCAGCCTGAAAGCGAGATGAGCACCACAACCCCATGGTCGTCTTTGACTGGACTTAACCGTCCAGGGGTCCTTTACTCTTTACCTAGTTAGCTTTTTGCATGCCTCCAAATAATTGCTCTGCCCGTCTTACTGATTTCTACAGAATTAAAGCTAGCTTTTCATGAATGCCAGTACATCTTAAATAATTGCAAAATGTGGGTTGAATACAGTTGACTGTTTTAAAGTAGTTAATTTCCATGATTGGCAAATAACTACCACATAGCCAGTTGCTTTTGCCACCTGTCCGCATGGAGCGAAGAACCTTTACTATCCACATTCAATCAGACATCCCGACAATCAGGAGGTGTTAAAAATCTCACCACATGGGTGTATGTGCACTGAGAAATGTTATGACTTAGTAAGTGGTAGTTACTCTTCCAAAGCAGAGAGAACTACAATTTTAAAATGAGAGACAATCTAAAGTTGAAGGTTTCATTCTGCAAAGTGGTACATAAATACAATATTTCAGAGTAATGAGTATTATCATATTTCCTGGGCGGGCGGGGGGCTTGAGGGAAGGAACTCTAAAATAAGGGTTATCTGACAGTTCTCTCAGTGAGGTAGCACATGCTCCCCTCCCCTCTTTAGTACTGAATATTTTGGTTCCACCAGCCTACCCTGTCTTCAGATTCTAAAACTGTATCAGTTTTAGAAAGACAGAATGGGAGCAGTTTTGTCACATCTAGCTTCTGGAGATTTTTTAAAAAGTGGCTCGGAGTGTTCAAATATAGAATTACTGATGATAATGAGAAAAATGCTGCTGGGACTAAATTAACATCTTTCTGATATGTGGGTGTTAATACTGAGAGCAAGACGATATGAGTCACTTTCACTCTGATCCTAAATGCAGGATGTGGAAGTAAGTTGCAACGAGTTTCAGGGGAACTTGTTTTCACATTAGGGGTACAGTCCTGGGACGTACCTGGGAGCAAGCCCCCTTGAACTTTGGAATAAACATTCCATAGGATAGTTCTGTCAACGTCCATTGGACTCAATTCACCATGATCCCAAGGTCCATGGAGGAGAGAAATGTGGTGGCTCAAAGGGCTTTGTGTTTCACCAGTATTGGCTGCTAGGTGATCCCTCCTGAAACATAGCAAACCAAGGAAAGGCTAACCATTAATTCACATGAGTTAGCTTCTGCCATGGAAGATTTCAGCAGAAACCCTGGGCAAAGGGATTGGGGATGCTGTGTATAGGCCATGGCTGATGGGATATAAAATGCTCAGCAGCAGGTCATTATTAATATCTGACGCTATCATGTGATTTCAGTATAAATCTCTAGAAATCAGTGGGGAATGTCTGGGGCCGAATGCAGCCTTCTTGACATCTCTAGTAAAGGTAAAGGGACCCCTGACCATTAGGTCCAGTCGTGACCGACTCTGGGGTTGTGGCGCTCATCTCGCTTTATTGGCCAAGGGAGCCAGCGTACAGCTTCCGGGTCATGTGGCCAGCATGACTAAGCCGCTTCAGGCAAACCAGAGCAGCGCACGGAAACACCGTTTACCTTCCCACCAGAGCGGTACCTATTTATCTACTTGCAATTTGATGTGCTTTCGAACTGCTAGGTTGGCAGGAGCAGGGACCGAGCAACGGGAGCTCACCCCGTTGCGGGGATTTGAACCGCCGACCTTCTGATCGGCAAGTCCTAGGCTCAGTGGTTTAACCCACAGCGCCACCCGTGTCCCTCTGAACATCTCTATTCGGCCCTTAAATGCTTCCCAGGGCCCACCCCTCACTGGCTCTACTTCCCACCCCAAATGTTTAGGTGTGTGGCCCTTGGAAGTTTTCTGCAAAGGAACTGTGGCCCTTGGGTTGAGAAAGTTCCCTACGTCACCTCCAGAACATGATGTAGAAGGAGTTTCTGTATTGGTAACTAGCACCTTGAAAACAAAGATTGCAGTTCTAAGCAAATAGTAGGGAAGCACCATTAAATTCAGTGGATCTTCTTAGTAAGCATGGGCTCCATCTGCACTATGCATTTAAAGCAGTATCATAGCACTTTATAAACAGTCATGGCTTCCCCCAAAGAACCCTGGGAAGTTTAGTTTGTTAAGGATGCTGATATGTTGTTGTTTAGTCGTTTAGTCGTGTCCGACCCTTCATGACCCCATGGACCAGAGCACGCCAAGCACTCCTGTCTTCCACTGCCTCCCGCAGTTTGGTCAAACTCATGCTGGTAGCTTCGAGAACACTGTCCAACCATCTCGTCCTCTGCCGTCCCCTTCTCCTTGTGCCCTCCATCTTTCCCAACATCAGGGTCTTTTCCAGGGAGTCTTCTCTTCTCATGAGGTGGCCAAAGTATTGGAGCCTCAGCTTCAGGATTTGTCCTTCCAGTGAGCACTCAGGGCTGATTTCCTTCAGAATGGATAGGTTTGATCTTCTTGCAGTCCATGGGACTCTCAAGAGTCTCCTCCAGCACCTTAATTCAAAAGCATCAATTCTTTGGTGATCAGCCTTCTTTATGGTCCAGCTCTCACTTCCATACATCACTACGGGGAGGATGCTGATATAGTGTTCAAGATTTCCCGGGCGCCAGGTGCGTTTTGTGACTGACGCACGCCCAATTGCAACCAGGTGGAGATGTCTGGATGCAAGGTTGGCGACTGACATCTCCACCTGGCTGGCCCCTCCAGCTTTCTTAAGCAGGTAAGCAGAAGATCTTATTTATTGCATCAGTTTTCCACCTTTTTCTCCAAGGAGTACATGGTTCACCTCCCTCCTTAGTTAATCCCTACATTTTCTCTGCGAGGCAGATTAAGAGGTTGTGAATGGCCCAAGGTCATCCATTGAGCTTTGTGACTGAGTGGGGATTTGAACCCTGATCTCCCAGGTCCTAGTCCAACACTCTTAACCACTACACCACAATGACTTCCTAGAGCACAGTGCTTCTGCGATGGGGCAGCTCTATAAATTAAGTAGGTAAATAAATATGGGGAAGGCAAACTGTCTCTTTGAGAAGGATCTGAAATAATTTCTTTGAAGCTTGAATTTGTTTGTTTTATTCTGGATTGTTTTATTTAATGTTTTAATGTGTTGTACACTGGCTTGATTTTTTTTAAAATATAAAGCAGTATAGAAATGAAATGAAAATGATACATACATACATACATACATACATACATACATACCACTGCAAAAAAGGTACCTAGACATTTTGTTGTAGTGCCATTTGGTGATAAACTTATATACCTGAGTTTCTAACACTGATTGGGAGACCCCCTATTTCCCATACAGAGCTATAATTCCTGGAGTTTTCTGGGGAGAGCGATCGATCGTTAAACCACTCTGAAATTGTAGGTCTGTAAGGGAATAGAGGTTTCCTAAAGTTCTTTGCAGCCTTAACATGCTACAGTTCCCAGGATTCTTTGAGGGAAGGAATGACTGTTGAAAGTGATATGATACTGCTTTAATTGTATTGTGCAGATGGGTCCACGGTTAGGACCATGCTGTCAGAAATGTAGCATAAGCTAGATCTCAATTGGTTAGATGTACTGCGACTGAATTTCTCGGTCACGCAATGATCTGTCACACATGACAGTTGTGGAGGCTTTGGAATGTATTCAGATCTTTCCTTTTTCAGAGCTGCATAGAATAATTTGCATAACTATGGCTTATGGTCAGCATTGCGACTGAACATGGCAAGTGTGTGTCTGTAGAGCAACTCTGGTGGTGAAGCAATTGGTCCAGGACTCAAAGGAGCTGCCAGAGGTGGATTGTTAGGTTCAAAACTTGCTTCCGTTGGCTCTCAGGAGTGAGTGGCATGGATGTGAAGGGGGAATGAAGACTGGTTTACAGAAGTATAGGGCAATTACTTTGAGCTGAATAGTGGCTGAGGAGAAAAGCAAGGTTTTTTTATGTACTACGCGGGTGGCGCTGTGGGTTAAACCACAGAGCCTAGGACAGGACTTGCCGATCAGAAGGTCGGCGGTTTGAATCCCCGCAACGGGGTGAGCTCCTGTTGTTCAGTCCCTGCTCCTGCCAACCTAGCAGTTCGAAAGCACATCAAAGCGCAAGTAGATAAATAGGTACCGCTCCGGCGGGAAGGTAAACGGCGTTTCCTTGCGCTGCTCTGATTCACCAGAAGTGGCTTAGTCATGCTGGCCACATGACCCAGAAGCTGTCTGCGGACAAACGCCAGCTCCTTTGGCCTATAGAGCGAGATGAGCGTGCAACCCCAGAGTCCGTCATGACTGGACTTAATGGTCAGGGGTCCCTTTACCTTTACCTTTATCCTTCTCTTTAAAAAGGTTTTATCTTGTTTAATTTGTTCCTTTCCATGCCTGAGAACATTCAGTCCTACTATGCATACAGAGGATGAGCATGAGGGTGAGGAGAGAGATGGGATTCAGTTATATGCAGGAATAACCTAGTTTTTGTTTGCACTTTCTGTACGATTGAAAACCTTAATGAATTGCTAATCACGAATTGAACCAAAAAGAATCGGCCATGGAACCATGACTCCCAGAACACATAAGCTAGTCTAATCTTGTTTGTCATAATTTGTGAAAATAAAAAAAAGTTATGAATTGAGGACTAAAAATATTCTTTCTGGCCTTTAAATCAAGGAACAATGCTCAGCATCTGTTCATATGAAAACCAGCTCATAACACCCCTGCGTGACCAAGCAACAGAACCTGGTCAGAATGTGTCTTGTCAATTGGCTGCTGCGGTCACAGAGACAGGGAACAGGTTTTGACTCCTACCCCTTCAGGTGCATCGTATTGCCTTTTCCTGCATGCAGTTCGTTTCTATTGGGGGAATGTAAATCATTGCACTTGCAGACAGTATTGAAGTGAGGGAAATCCTGCTTTCTACCCCTGGCATTACCTGTCCACAGCCACCACTGACAGGTAGACCACAATGGAGGTAGACCACAATGTTCTGCCTTTCTCTTCTGAAGACAGTTCTAAGAGTTGTGGAGGAGATGCAATTTGTTTCCAACACCTCCCCCAGCAAAAAACCCCCAAACCCACCCAGGAATATTGTTTGGGAAGGAGGCAAGTGTTTCCCCTCACCTTTTCAGGACCTGGAAACAAATTTGTTTTAATTTGTAGGGATACGGTTTTGAAAAGCAGGCCTGGTCTCCCCCACTTTGGCAATCTATCTCTCCTCCCAGGCTCTCTTGACAAGGATTTTTGTTTGATTTGAATGGTTATTGTCCATATAAAACATCAAATCCTTACAAACATGTTAACAGCCCACTGTCATCTTCAAGTAAAACAGTGGCCTACAAAGTGCTATACAGTGGTACCTTGGGGTTACATACGCTTCAGGTTACATACGCTTCAGGTTACAGACTCCGCTAACCCAGAAATAGTGCTTCAGTTTAAGAACTTTGCTTCAGGATGAGAACAGAAATCGTGCTCCGGCAGCGTGGCGGCAGCAGGAGGAGGCCCCATTAGCTAAAGTGGTGCTTCAGGTTAAGAACAGTTTCAGGTTAAGTACGGACCTCCGGAACGAATTAAGTACTTAACCCGAGGTACCACTGTATTTTAAGGAACCACACACACTGAAGTGAGATTTGGTTGCTGCTTGGATTTGCTGTATCTATACTACTGAGTCTTTTAAAAGGTTTGTGGAATAAATGCTCTCATAATTTGGATTCTTGAATCATTGCTAATTGCAATATTGTTTTGCAGCGTAAACTATATTCAACCCCTAAAATATAGGTGAGCGGGTGCCAAATTGTCACGGTTAGCCATGGCACACGGTGAAACAATCATTAGAAAGAACCATGGGCTACCAGATCAGAAAGGTAACCTTGTATGGTTGGGAAATAAGAGGGCATCCACTATGGAAATTAGACTGTGTTGCCATCAAGCTTCCTAAATCATATCTAAAATTATGCGTTGCTTCCTTGTATTCTTAAACATAACTTTGAGTATCCGTATACAAGTACAGTGGTGCCTCGCAAGACGAAAAGAATCCGTTCTGTGGTTCTCTTCGTCTAGCGGTTTTTTCGTCTTGCAAAGCAAGCCCATTGACGGATTAGCGGATTAGCGCTATTAGCGGCTTTTAGCGGCTTATCTGCTGATCGGATCAGCTGATAAGCGGCTTAGCGGCTTAGAAAAAGGGGGGGGGAGGAAAAAACCCCCGCAGGAACTTGCAAGGCATTGTCGTCTTGCAAAGCAAGCCCATAGGAAATTCGTTTTGCGAAGCACCTCCAAAACGGAAAACTCTTTCGTCTAGCGAGTTTTCCGTCTTGCGAGGCATTCGTCTTGCAGGGCACCACTGTACTATCCTATGAGAGTGGCACCAGGAATTTGCAGCACCCCTGCATGAGAGTAGAGGTGATCCCTGTCCTGGCATAGAGGATTACATTCTTCCGTGTTGTTCCGCTGTCTGCAGTTGAGTTGGCTTGTAGCAAAACCACCCCAAGGCTCTTGGGGCTTTGCTTTCCATCCTTTGGGAAGCTTGACAGCACACCTGCACCTCCTTCCTCCACTTATTGCAGCTGCTGCCAACAAGCTTGCCTTCTTCCTCTCTTAGTTACCCAGCCCTGCTCACTTAAGGCCATTCCACACAACTCAGAAGGGTGTGCAGGATTTTTGGTCCAGGGCACTCACTGCTGACATCAAGACAGGGAGGTTTTTTTTTAAAAGCCACCCCTGAGCTTTCTTGCATCCTCTGAAGGAATCCTGACTGGCCTGGCTAATCAGTAGCCTTCAAATTCTGCCTCCCACCTGCTGTGCCACCAGGGAACATGTGTCATTTACTTGGCAGCAGTGGACCAGAGTTCTCCTTCCAGCTTTTGCTCCAGACCACCCCTACGCAGTTTACTTGTCCAGTCTCCAGTTTGGACCCTGATAACGCTGCATAAGCCAGGAGTCGAGAGGGAGGCTTTGATGTCCCCTGGTGACAAAGTGCGAGCAGTTTTCCGAACTATCCCAAACAATGCTCTGCTTGCTTACTATTCAGAAATAAGAGGATGTCTGACCCTTCTTGAGAGCCTCAAGGTCCATAAATAGCAACACCCTAGAGGTCCCGGACCCTAAGGAAGTTAGATTAGCTTCAACCAGAGCCAGGGCCTTTTCAGCACTGGCTCCGGCCTGGTGGAACGCTCTGCCTCATGAGACCAGGGCCCTGCAGGATCTGATCTCTTTCTGCAGGGCCTGTAAGACAGAGTTGTTCCGCCTGGCCTTTGGCTTGGAGCCAATTTGATTCCCTCCCCCTCTTTCTTTTTTCTTTTTTCTTTTTCCTTTCTCCTCCTGTGATGAGGCTGCATTTTAATATTTTAATGTTTCAATATTTTAATGTTGTATTTTAATTTTGTTTTTAAGTTGTATTCATTCAACTTGATTTTATTATTGCTTGTTAGCCGCCCTGAGCCCAGCCTTGGCTGGGGAGGGTGGGGTATAAATAAAATTTATTATTATTATTATTATTATTCCCTTTTCCAACATGTGAGAGAGTAGCAGTGAAGGAAGGTAGAAGGGGGCACATGAGATGGCAGCAGGTTGAGGGAATCATCAGTTGTATGGAGCATTCTTGCAACTCCATGTATGTGAATGGGTCAGATACCGAGAGCATCTGAATGCAGTGTTAAAAACTGGGATAAAAAAGCTAGGAGCATAATAATAATAATAATAATAATAATAATAATAATAATAATAATAATAATAATACTGTATACCCTGCCCATCTGCCTGAGTTTCCCCAGCCACTTTGGGTGGCTCCCAATTGAGTGTTAAAAACAATACAGCATTAAATATTAAAAACTAAACAGGGCTGCCTTCAGATGTCTTTTAAAAATAGGATATCTGCTTATTTCCATGACATCTGATGGGAGGGTGTTCCATAGGGTGGGAGCCACTACCGAGAAGGCCTTCTGTCTGTTTTCCTTGTAACCTCACTTCTCGCATTGAGGGAACCGCCAGAAGGCCCTCGGCGCTGGATCTCAGTGTCCGGGCTGAACGATGGGGGTGGAGACACTCCTTCAGGTATACTGGACCGAGGCCGTTTAGGGCTTTAAAGGTCAGCACCAACACTTTGAATTGTGCTCGGAAATGTACTGGGAGCCAATGTAGGTCTTTCAAGACCGGTGTTATATGGTGCCAGCTGGGATCCTGGGACCTGGGTTGTGGGCACCAAAACAGAATGTCTAGTTGCCATTTGGGGGTGGGGGTGGGTCGGCAACACTATTTATTTATTATTTTGAACTAAGCGTGAACTAATACGCAATTCACATGAGTCACATTGTTACTATCACATTTTTAGCAGAAATTGTTAATACATAAGTGTAATTTGGTGTTTACAGTAAAAATATTGGCACCATACTTCAGTGTTCAAAACACTCTGCTCTCTATTGTTAAACTCCTTAACATATTGTCTATCTTTAACATATACTTGGAGGCTTCAAAGCACATACATTTCAGTAATCCTTGAGTGTCAGCCAGGCACAAAAAATGGCACCCAGACTTTTAGAGGTGCTCGTGAATGGAGAATCTTTAGGCGCAAAGTGCGCCTGGCACCCTGCTAATTTCAAACCCTGTCTGGGAGACAGGAAGCCTGGTTGGGCAAGTGGGGTTGGTTGGTTGGTTGGCATCCGCCTGTCTCAAGAGATAATGGAAGAGTTCGTCTTTGGGGGTGAAGTCAAACCATCAGAATTACAGCGCCTGCTGTGGCTGTAGAGACCGATGTGGGAGAGACAAGTTTTGTTGCGGCTGGAGCAGATGAAGGCGTTCAGTTGAGTTTTTGCAGATGCACCATGGCATTTCTTCCTTTTGCGCTCCTCCCAGCTGTCATTGCTCCTCCAGTAACTGCTGTGGATCCATGACCTGACAGATGGTCTCTAGGTGTTGCGGTCGTCTGCAAGGGATTCCCACGCGGCGGTGTTAATGTTGTCGGCTTTCATGTCATGTTTGCAGACATCTTTGTAACACAGTTGGTCCGCCAACGGGCCAGCTGATTGAAGCCAGCTCCCCAAGGAACTTAACCTTGGGGATCATGCCGTCTTCCATTCTGTGGACATGACCAAGCCACCATAGACATTGCTGAGTCAAAACATATTTGGAGCAAGCTGTTTGTCGATTTGTGACCATAATTTTAAACCTCTTATGAACGTCCAAGCTGCTGATTTGCAAAAGGAATGTCACCAGCTGCATGTTTTGTGTGGAAATCAGATTATTATTTAAGTGCAAAATAGGAGCTTAACTGTACCTCAGGTTACACGTTTTGCTATCAGTCTAAAATTCATGCCAAGTTCTTTTGCTCTCTTGTAATGATAGATGGGTTTTGCACCAATACCTTAAAAAGCAACAATTTGAATATAATGTCAAGCATAGACTCATGTTTTGATCTCTGAAGGTGAAAATTCAGCTGAAGGGGAGATTTAAAGCTGAGAAGCGATGGGTGGGGAAAGTATTTAGCGCCCCTGCCCTTACCCTAGTGTCAGTCTGCTCCATATTGCTCTCTCTCAACGTTGCTTTTCCTTTTTGTTTTTCCAATGTTTCTTATTAGTTTTCACAACATTATAAACAAACAAACACATAAGACAAACAAACAAAAATCATAGCCTTATTAAAAATTACTCTTATTAACATTGTTAAGTGACTTCCTTGTTTCCCCCTTGGTTGAATTTCATTGCATGTCCTTTTAACGGTTTCCCAAATCACAGTTCTTATAAAATTTAACTTAGACATTAACATCCTTAGATCTTCACATTATGAAGTTAAACATATTAATTCATCACTTAACTTAAATAAAATCCTATGCCAATTAAGTATCTGCAAGCTGTTTTCAGTTAATTTAACTTAACATATTTTACTAAATAATCATTACATTTAATCCAATCTTCCTAATACTCCTCCTCCTTCTGGTCGTGGACTCTTATGGTTAGGTCGGCTAGCTGCGAAAAATCCATCATCTTAATGTGCCATTCTTCTATCATTGGTAATTCTTGGGTTTTCCACTTTTTAACTAACAAAATACGAGCAGCAGTTGTGGCATACAAAAATGATTTAACATCTTTCTTGGGCAATTCCAAACCTGTTATTCCAAGAAGAAAGGCCTCTGGTTTCTTTACAAATGTAGATTTCAACATTTTTTTTCAATTCATTATAAATCTTTTCCCAGAAGTCTTTCACCTTGGGACAGGTCCACCACATATGATAAAAGATTCCTTCCTTTTCTTTACATTTCCAACATAGATTATCACAAATATGATATATCTTTGCTAATTTTACAACGTTGCTTTTCCAGAAGGTTTGGCAAAGGGTGTTGGGATTTGCTTACCCCCATTTTGCATATGATGCCAGCTTTCTGCCATGATTTGGCGCTAAAGTGGCTGGAGCTAAAACAGTTCTAAAACTTGCAGTCTACCTAGAAGAGAGGACATCAGTGAACGCTTTTCCATAAGTTGCTGGTAGAATTCACCACAGCAAATTCTTCAGAAAATGGAGATAATATCCTTAGAGATAATCCTGTGCAAAGAGTATTTCACATTCAAATTGTTAAGTTGGTGTTCCAGCTGATGATTTTTCTGGGGAGATCAAATTGATTCATTTGCGCTCTGTGAGCAGTTTCATACATTTTCATTAACACAATTTCTCTGTGTTATTCCCCTTAGACAATCTGCTTCATCTTGACTCGTCATCATTCCGGGATAGTGGTGTCTGCGGGGCTCTTTGCTGACATTGACATGGTAGAGAAGATTTAAAATTGGGTAACTGGTCCTCTTCAGATAGATTAGAACTAAAACGTTTATCTTCTTCGTTGACTTTGAAACTCGTTTTTAACTTTTTGTTGTTTTGGCGGTGGTGGGGTCTTGTTTCAGCTGATGTTCACAAGGAAAAGAGTCACGTGATGTATGAAGGCAAACACATACACTTTTCTGAGGTTGACAATAAGCCGTTGTGCTCGTACAGCCCCAAACTGTGCAAGCAGAGGCGACTTAACGGCTACGCCTTCTGTATCAGGCACGTTCTGGAGGATAAGACTGCTCCCTTCAAGCAATGTGAATATGTGGCCAAGTACAATAGCCAACGCTGCACCAACCCCATCCCCAAATCTGAGGACCGTAGGTAAGTAATGGGTGCACAGTTTTGAAAACAGCAGCAACAATCTCAGGGGTGGCCTGAAGCATGGTTTGGAGGCACATGATAGAAGCTCCCCAGGTCAACATCTGGTCAACAGGTTGAATGGGAGACCACTTGGATCCTCCCTCACTGCCTCATTTTATCACTTTGGGTGGCGTATAATTAAGTTGTTGTGTGTGCAGAATAAGGTCCACTCTCACAGTGAGACTTTCCCCCTCTCTCCCTCCCCCCAATCTTTGGAGCATTGAGAAAAACCCAGAATAGTTTTAAGGGATGCGTTGGGGAATAAGGGGGAAAGGGAGTCCCATTGCATATGCAGACCCTGTACATATATGTTGAAATCCACCCCCTGTTTCTAAATTATCCTTCACCCTATGATCCCAGCCAATCAGGAATCACATGCGAATTTGATAATGTCGTGCTGTGCCATAATCAGATGTGTTTACATGGCAACGTCACTGAGGGCAATTGACCATATTGTTCTTGCTAAGGAGGATGGAAAGGAATATGTCCCTTGTTGCTAAGACAACTAGATCAGGGCACTTCAGTGTTTGGTGTGCTGGATGCGAAAGTGGGCAAGTACCACATCTCCACTAGTTGTGCAGAAGAGAGAATTAAGTGTTCTTTGAAGTGCTTGGATATTACCTGATGAAATCTTTAAAAACAGGGCCTCTCTGTAGAGCAGGCATAGGCAAACTCAGTCCTCCATATGTTTTGGGACTACAACTCCCATCATCTCTAGCTAACAGGACCAGTGGTCAGGGATGATGGGAGTTGTAGTCCCAAAACATCTGGAGGGGATGCCTGCTGTAGAGTATCTATGGGGTGAAACTATAGCGCAGCCCTTCATATCTCATTGCCCCTCATGAATAGGAGCAGAATAAAGTATGCAGACTGAGGCAATATTTGCCCAGTTGTTCCATTTGCATAACTTGTGAGGCAGAGTACCACAAGTTTTGACAGTGAGCCAACATTAATAAAAGTGACTTCGGAAATCACTGGAGAAACGCTGTCTGCTGAGCACACAGTGGTTTCTGTAGACACCTGCCAGCAGTTCTTCTAATATGACATTGCAGGTTGTCAAAATGAAGGAATTTTGCTCCCAAGTAGAATTCCTGCCTTGCCTTCCTAGGGTTGTATCCAGGTGTGGCCCTCTAGTGATGGAAGTGCTCTCTGGTCCCATGAATAAAATGGGAGGAAATGATTTTCACTGTTTCCTCTTTTATCCAGCAGCCCTCTGTGCCACCTATGCAGTTCCAAAGCAGCCTCCCCCCCCCCCCCGCTATATTTTTCTGTTCAGATTATTCTTTAGTTAGCAGCAAATACTTTGGGCTTTGAATTAGCATAATTTGCCAGTTTTTCTGGGGAGGCTGATGCGATAGGCAGTAGGAATGCTTTGTTGTGGCTCACAAGATGAAGTGTATAACTTTCTAACATGCGTGTTTTGGGAAGGCAAGGGAAGTTAACTAGGTGTGAAGCATCATGTCACAACATTGGAAAATGGAGGACAGCAAGAAGAAAGCAGCGTAAGCGTATCAGTTTAACACATTAAAGAAGCAGACTGTGGACTTATTCATAACTGGAGGTGTATAAAAAGACGGTGTTTTTCCCTTCAGAGTTATTTTTCCTTAAGATTGGTGATTGAAGCGGGGGCTTCCTACTCAAAAGGATTCAAAGGATTTTGAAAAGGATTCAAAAGAAACACAGTTTTAAAGAAAGGAATTATATCTGTAAGCCAGAACCCTAAATTCTGAAATTGGGAAATCTGAATTCTGCAAGTCCCCAGTTAGCATCAGTATTAAGCTGTTTTTAATATTGAACTTTAAATTGCACCTTCTGCTGAAAATTGGAATGAGGTGAAGGCGATGTGTAATCTGTTCATTTATTCAAAAAGATTTATATACCGCTTAATTGACCCCAATCTCCAAGTGGTGTACTTAAAACAATATAAAACGTATATTTAAACTACCAGTAAAATAAAATGTTAAAAATAAATTGACGTAAAATGTATTGAAGCATATATAAAATCAGCATTTTTCTCAAGGAATATGCACATAAAAATTACATATTAAAAATATGTTTGGGGGCATGCTTGCCTAACCAAAAAAAGTTTTTAGTGGGTGCTGAAAGCAGCACAGCTAATATACTGGCCTAACATTAATGTGTTTCCCCATTAAGTGTTCCACAGTGATGATTATAACAACAACCCAGCCTCCATCCAAGGCTGGCTGGAGTGTACAGGTTATTCACTTTTTATCTTCTCAACAGCTGTGTGTGGAAGCTTAGACTGAAAGAGGGTAGCCCAAAGACACCCAGTGAGTTTCATAGCCGAGTGAGGATTTAAACCCTGGCCTTCCTGTTCCCAAGTCCAATATTTCCAGGTTTAAAATTGTTTGCCTCAAGCCAAAGAACATATTCCCTCTTTGCTCTTTGACTTCTCGAAGTAAAAAACCACCCACTCTTGTTCTTTGTTAAAGCATTTTCTATCACTTGGGCTACTAATAAAATTTCTGCTTTGCATCCTTTTCAAGCATAAGAGTGAAGTGTTAGGGATGCAAGCTTTTCACAGAAACGTGTAGAACCTAACACAGTTATTTTTATTAGGGTAAGAAAAGAGATCGCCTTGAAAGCTATCTGCTGTGCTTTTATGTCACAGTTTTTCCATATACAGTGGTGCCTCGCAAGACGAAAAGAATCCGTTCTGTGATTCTCTTCGTCTAGCGGTTTTTTCGTCATGCGAAGCAAGCCCATTGAAGGATTAGCGGATTAGCGCTATTACTGGCTTTTAGTGGCTTTTAGCGGCTTTTAGCGGCTTATCTGCTGATCGGATCAGCTGATAAGCGGCTTAGCAGCTTAGAAAAAGGGGGGGGGAAGGGAAAAAAAACAGCAGGAACTCGCAAGACATTTCCGTCTTGCGAAGCAAGCCCATAGGAAATTCGTTTTGCGAAGCACCTCCAAAACGGAAAACTCTTTCATCTAGCGAGTTTTCTGTCTTGCGAGGCATTCGTCTTGCGGGGCACCACTCTATGGACTTCCTTGAAATGCAGACTGTAATTCTGCAAATGTTCTGATGTGCAGTTCAATTGGAAGTACATTGTATCTATAGTTATAATATAGCTAATGTGATATGCAATTCAAATAATATCTTTATTTTTGAAAGTTTATCATTGGCTATGAGATATTCATTTAAACGTTCTCGATTGAGGTTTCTCGCAAAAAATATACTTATGCCATTTAGACTACTTTCTCATGAATTCTAGTTTCTAGTTTCACCATGCTTAAGAGCTGACGAGGAGGAAATAATTCTGATGGTCTTGCTTCTCAAAGGTACTGCAACAGTCACCTGCAGGTACTTGGCTTTTTACCGAAAAAGGAGAGGAAGAAAAAGAATGACCCCGTCGAGGAGGTAAAAGTTCGGCACCAGATGGATTCTGTGGCCTTCAGCCTGACAGTTCCTCCACTGGCCTTGAAGATGCCCAATGGACTAGACGGGATGTCCCTCTCTCCACCGGGTGCCCGGCTTCCTCTCCACTACTTGGAAGCAGAACTGGAAGACCCCTTCGCTTTCAACGAGGAAGATGAAGATCTCAAGAAAGGGGCAACGGTGAAGAAGAAGCTGCAGAGCAAATTAGCCCAGAACCGGCAGCGCCAGAGAGAAACAGAGATTCTGAAAGTTCGCCAAGAGCACTTTAGCCCTCTTCCTGCACCTTTGCAGCAGCAGCAGCAGCAGCAGCACTCCCATCTCTCGCCATTACCAACTTCTCTAAAGCCAGCAGGGCTACAGCAGGGCTTAGTCTGCAAGTCACCTCAACCTCAGAACACCAGCCTACCAGTGCAGGGAGTGGCTCCCACCACGTACACTATAGCACAAGCCAGGCAGCTGTCTAACAAAAGACCGCTGCCCCCCCTGCACCCTACTAGGGCTCCTGGCCCAGACCCGCCCGGGGTGGACAGGATCCTTATGAAAGCCACAGCCTTCTCTCCGCACTCATCCTGTATGAGCCGGCTACAGAGACTGGTGAAACTGTGCACTCAGAAACAGCAGCTGGATGCTGATCTGTTTCCGCATTTAGGTAAGTGGGGAATTAATGGTACCCGACGTTTTGATCATTCGGTCCAGTAAATTTGCCATAGATTGGTAACAGTGCGCAAGTGAAGTACTTGAGTAAACTGTATCCTTGCAAGTGTGTGCTTTTTAACGCAGAGGGGCAAACTAGGCCGTGGGCAGGTGTTTCTGCATCCTGCCCCATAGCTAAGTCCCGTAAAATTCAGCTAGTTACTACTACTAAAATCACATGGTTTGCCATTTTGTTTTCAAGGCAGTTCTAAGCACACACAAAAAGGGAGCATGGCTGTAAGTCTAGAGGACCAGTTCCAGCTTTTGCAATGTACATAAACCAGGAATTTAGGCTATTCAGATTGTTGCTATGGTACAAACATTGGTGGCTCGGCAATCCGAAGTAGCAGAAAGTGTAATGGCAATTATGGATATATAGCAGAGCCTAGGACTTGCTGATCAGAAGGTCGGCGGTTCAAATCCCCGCAACGGGGTGAGCTCCCGTTGCTCGGTCCCTGCTCCTGCCTATCTAGCAGTTTGAAAGCACTTCAAAGTGCAAGTAGATAAATAGGTACCACTCCGGCGGGAAGGTAAACGGCATTTCCGTGTGCTGCTCTGGTTCGCCAGAAGCGGCTTAGTCATGCTGGCCACATGACCCGGAAGCTGTATGCCGGCTCCCTCGGCCAATAAAGCAAGATGAGCACCGCAACCCCAGAGTCGGCCACAACTGGACCTAATGGTCAGGGGTCCCTTTACCTTTAACTGACAAAAAGGGACGCGGGTGGCACAGTGGTCTAAACCACAGAGCCTAGGGCTTGCTGATCAGAAGGTTGGCGGTTCGAATCCCCGCGATGGGGTGAGCTCCCGTTGCTCGGTCCCTGCTCCTGCCAACCTAGCAGCTCGAAAGCACGTCAAAGTGCCAGTAGATAAATAGGTACCACTCTGGTGGGAAGGTAAACGGTGTTTCCGTGCACTGCTCTGGTTTGCCAGAAGTGGCTTGGTCATGCTGGCCACATGACCTGGAAGCTGTACGCCGGCTCCCTCGGCCAGTAAAGCGAGATGAGCGCCGCAACCCCAGAGCCGTCCGCAACTGGACCTAACGGTCAGGGGTCCCTTTACCTAACTGACAAAAAACGATGAAGCAACAATGTGTTGCCTTCTTCCTTATATGGACCCTTCCATCCAGATTATCTTCATATGCTTCGCTGTTCACTGACCATGGCCAGAAATTAGCCTGGAGCACATTACTCTTTTCCACCTCAGATGTGGACCTTTGATCCCCATGCCCCACAGTGGCTGAGTATGCCTGTGGCTAGTAAGCCTGACCACAGAAGACCAGGACTTGGTGCCAGGGGTAGAAGGGGCATAGCTAGCCTTGCAGGGCAGTGGTGATGATGAATCATAGGGCTGGAAGGGACCACAAGGGTCATCTAGCCCAACCCCCTGCAATGCAGGAATCTCAGCTAAAGCATCCAAGACAGATGTCCATCCAACCTCTGCTTAAAAACCTCCAAGGAAGGATAGTCCACAACCTCCTGAGGGAGACCATTCCACTGTTGAACAGCTCTTACCGCCAGAAAGTTCTTCCTGACGTTTAGTCAGAATCTCTTTTCTTGCAACTTGAATCCATGAGTTCAGGTCTTCCCCTCCAGAGCAGGAGAAAACAAGCTTGCTACATCTTCCATGTGACAGCCATTTAGGCATATGTGAGAAAAACAACCCTACATGTGGCCATATAACCTTGGCGGGGTGGGGTGAGATGGCAGCTGTTTGGGAAACTTCCATACGCGTGGTTCACCTCTTTTTGTTCTAATAATAATAATAATAATAATAATAATAATAATAATAATAATTTATTATTTATACCTCGCCCATCTGGCTGGGTTTCCCCAGCCACTCTGGGCGGCTTCCAAAAGAATATTAAAATACTGTGATACATCAAACATTAAAAGCTTCCCTAAACAGGGCTGCCTTCAGATGTCTTCTAAAAGTCTGGTAGTTGTTGTTCTCTTTGACATCTGGTGGGAGGGCGTTCCACTACCGAGAAGGCCCTCTGCCTGGTTCCCTGTAACTTGGCTTCTCGCAGTGAGGGAACCGCCAGAAGGCCCTCGGTGCTGGACCTCAGTGTCTGGGTAGAACGATGGAGGTGGAGACGCTCCTTCAGGTATACTGGACCGAGGCTGTTTAGGGCTTTAAAGGTCAGCACCAACACTTTGAATTGTGCTCGGAAACGTACTGGGAGCCAATGTAGGTCTTTCAAGACCGGTGTTATATGGTAATTCATACACTTATAATGAGGTTCCCGTTTATGATGAGGCCCTCTGTTGTGCTATCACAACAGTGCTTTTTATTTGGCTAAAAATACAAATATCCACTTCCTTCCATGCTTTTTCCAGGGTTGGACTGGTCAGAAGACAGTGGAGAAGAATTGGAAGAACTGGAACAAACCTCGCCATACCAGGTTGCATGGTCTATTCGGGAAGCCCTCAGATATGACAGGAATGAGTAAGTGCATACAACTCAGAACAGAAGACTGAGTAATTAAGTGCAGAATATGACATAAAACAGAGATCAGGCTGTTTTTTAAACTGTTACCTGTAGGTGAGGGTAGGTACAGTGGAAGAGGGTATTCAGAGAAACTTAATATCCCCAAAGCTTTCTGTCTGTAAGCAGGATGAAGGTCTACTTGTGCCACTTGACTTCACCGTCCTCCCCTGAAACCCTCCAAAATCTTCTCTGGAGTGCTGGGGGCTCTCTGGCGCAGGTTTTGGGGGTACACAGTGGGTTGCAGGTGAGATGAGAGGGTGGTGAAGCCCCGTGGCATAAGAGGAAGTTCATTTGTGCACTGAATTTTTACTCCAAACATTTTAGAAATGGCTGGTGGACTTTGTCCGTTGAACCTGAAAAAAAGATATGTATAATGTAGAAACAGAGGCCGGAATCAGAATAACAAAACTTGATCAGTGATCTTGTCCTCGGTGGAGGTGTTTGCTTTTCCTATCTCAAAAGCATCATTTTATAGTCTATTTCTAGGAGCAGCTGCCATGGCAAAGAAACAGAGGATTGGTCACAAGAACTGCTATGTTGCATGGTATCACAACTTGTGGTACAGTGGTACCTCGGGTTAAATACTTAATTCGTTCCGGAGGTCTGTTCTTAACCTGAAACTGTTCTTAACCTGAAGCACCACTATAGCTTGGGGCCTCCTGCTGCTGCTGTGCCACCAGAGCACGATTTCTGTTCTCATCCTGAAGCAAAGTTCTTAACCTGAAGCACTATTTCTGGGTTAGTGGAGTCTGTAACCTGAAGCGTATGTAACCCGAGGTACCACTGTATTTCACTAGTATGGCCATCGCACCACAACAACAGTTTGTTCATAGTGGGTGGGGGGTACTGTTTCATTTATTTTCTATATTTCCCATCAGTTCTGTAATTCTTAAGGTATATTTACAATAATTACAATTTTATAGTGACAATAAAAAAACATAAGTGCTTAGATCCTAGTCTCCCATCAGCAGAACTTTGTTTACAGGATGCCCCTGCTGGTGTGAGGAAGGGGGAGTCAATTTTCTTCCCCTTGACTCCCTCCCCCTGAGAATGTGCTCCGGAGGGAGGGGAAACCCTTTAGAAAAGCATGAAAAGTGGTGCTCAAGCTGCAGGGAAAAGGGGGAGCTGAGCCCTTCCATATATGGAGTGACAACTCCGGATCCAAGCCAAAATTAATTACAAAGTCAGTAAAACACCCCAGTTAAATCATGAAGGGCAGAAGCAGCAACAAAATCAGACGGTAAAACTTTTCAAATAGTAGAAGCCTGAGAAAATAGAAAGACATTAGCGTGGACTCTAGTGTCGGCTAGATTGTCAGAGAGGATGTTTTCATAAAAGGGGTGTCGCAGCCTTCTCCCTAGTTGCCAGCCAATGGGAGGTTGACGTGGAAACTGACATTTCTTCAGGTACTCGGGACTTGCGCTGTACAGACAAGATAGCAGTAGTGCAAGTTTGCGGAATGATGACATTGGGTTTTGAGTGCCAGCCACTTGATCACCTGCTTTTCCCTCCCCACGCAATCTCACAGGCCAGATGACGACGCTGATGCCAGCGGCAGGAGCTCCCGCATTTCCCAACTTTGCACTTACTTTCAGCAGAAATACAAGCACCTCTGCCGCCTGGAGCGGGCAGAATCTCGCCAGAGGAAATGCCAACATACATTCCGGAAAGCCTTGCTGCGGGCAGCCAGCCGAGAGCCGGAGTGCGCTGGGCAGCTGATACGAGAGCTCCGAAGAGCTTCGTGTACTCGGAACAGGTGAGGTACCACCCACACCTGGCAGTACGGCACGCACATTATATCCCAGCCTTCTCCGTTTTTTGGTGCTAATCTTCTTGGGTGTCCTTTTCTTTCAGCACAAGCCAAGTGAAGCAGAGGGACGTGTCACCATGTAGAGGGACAACAAAGGGCGAACCATGCACCAACAAGGCTCTTCCGTTCACTAAACATTGTTTTCAACGTATCTTTTTCACTGTGTTCCTGTTCCTGTTGTGGGCTAAAAACGTAGTACAGTCATACCTTGGTTGTTGAACGTAATCCGTTCTGGGAGTCCGTTCGACTCCCGGAATGGTTTGAAAACCAAGGCACAGCTTCCGATTGGCTGCAGGAGCTTCCTGCACTCAAATCGGAAGCCGTGGAAGCCATGTCCGGCTTCCAAAAAATGTTCACAAACCGGAACACTCACTTCCGGGTTTTATGGCGTTTGGGAGCCAAAACGTCAGAGTACCAATATGTTTGACAACCAAGGTATGACTGTAATTAAGTATGGCCATCTCCCATTTCCAACGAGTATTTCTGGGGGCGCTCCTGCTAGCTTCTTGGCCTGGTTCTTCTTTTCAAGCTAGCAACTTATGGGAGAGACTTGGTAAATCCATTCTTAAGCCTGTGCAGTTGTGTCAGCTCTGAAGCAGCAGAGAGACCCTGAAACAAAGGTAGAATCCAGGGGCCTAGCCAGCATTTGAATCTGTCCCCACTTCGAATCCCTGGCATCAGGTCAGAATTGTTTGGTTAGGGCTATGGTAGACCTTCAGGGCGGAGGAACAAACAGCTTTTCTAGAAATGTCCCTGTACTGGACACATGCGCCTGGCATTGCCCTGTGTGAGGTTGGTTTGTCAGTTTCCGCAGAAAGTCTGAATTATCTTACAGCTTAAATTGCTATAAAGGTTTCAGCAGGGTGTGAAATCTGCACTGTGAGGTAGTACAATGACCTAGAATGAATAAGAGATGAAAGACCTATAATTCTGCAGTATCGACAGAAGAGGCAGAGATCAGGGAAAATGAAAGTCCTTATGTTAGAAGCCCTTACAATGAGCACGAGTACGTGAAATTGCAGGAGGAAAGAAAGGAAAGTTTCCAAATGTTGCAAGCTCGGAATTTTAATGAGTTTTCTCTTTCCCACTCCTCCCTCAACTTCAAAATTCACTTATATCTCTTGCAGCTTCCCCCCCCTGCCGCTTCCTAATTGCAACTTTAGCCTTAATTTTAAGGTTCCTCCAAGGCATTGAGGAAGAACTGAGAATTATAAAGGGACTTTTGTAGATACGACAAGCGCAGAGCGTTTGAAAGAAAAGTGCCATGCACAATATTGACTATGCTTTCAAGTGCTGGTCTTGGTACGGCTGTTTGCAGACTAGAGTTGGCGAGTTATGTGAGTTAGTCCACTGACATATCTTATCTTGCAGCCTCTGTGGGATTGGACACCACACAAGGCCACTGAGCTCACAGGCAGGAAGCTCCATTTGTAATGAGCCAGCACTGCCACAAGGAGGCAACGTAGGCCCTTGCTTGAGCTGCCATAGAGATAATTCACCAGTGCGTCTCTCCTAAATCACTGCCCCGTGTTTATCCCACTAAAGAGTCCCTAGGTATGATGCTCCCTGCATGCCTGCAATAATGATCATTCCCTTGATCACATTGGCTCCATTCAGGCGTTGCTCTCATAAAGCCATGCCTTTAGTTTCACACCCGACATCGTATCTTCTTTCTCCCAGTAGCCAAGCGTTGCGCTTGGTTGTGTGAGAAGGAAAAACAATGCAGAAGTTTCTGTTCATGGTGAGTAGAGGTTTCTCCATGTTCAGGACACCTGATTGTGCTGCTGACCAGAACATGCAGAGCCTCTACGTGGAAGCAGGGACTTGTGCATTGGTCTTCCTCATCGCAAAGTTGCAGGCAGCTGTTGAAAGAAAAATTTGCAGCATCAGAAGTATGGCCGAAAGCTCAGCCTTGCTCTCCACTCTTCCCCCTCCTGCCCTGTGTGAGTGACTAGGGCTGTGACTGCTTCTTAAACAGTTGAAGGAGAACCAGGAACCTTGTAGCTTCTGCTGGACTACAGTGGCCACCATCCCTGAACACTGGCCATTCTAGAATTTCAACAGTGTAAGGCCGTAGGTGGCCCACCAATGCCTCAAATCAGCCTTTCTCAACCTTGGGTCTACAGATTGGACTACAACTGCTAGCTAGGTATGATGGGAGTCGTAGTCCAACAACATCTGGGGACCCAAGGTTGAGAAAGGCTGCCTTAAGCAGAAAGTTGAGCGTGTCCCTCAATGGCGGGAACGATGGTGGTGAATAAACACAGGGAGAAAACAAGTGAAGTGGGTATCTCAGGAAATTGCATCATGTAAACTTGCATGATGAAGGAAAATGCCTACTGCTGATTTAGGGAGGGGAGGAATAGATGAGAGAGAGACTAAAAATGCATTGAGTTTATATATCTCTTCTGAACAAAATAATTTTGAATCAGGATTCACTGTATTGACTTCCTCTGTGCGTCATCTGTCAAAAAGGCAGGAAGATGACAGAAATGGATGACAGAAATCCTCTTTTTAATATTTGTGTATGGATTCTCATTAGTTGGTTAGAAAGCAAATCTATTGATTGCATTGTCCCAAAAATCACAGTATTGATTAAGAATCTCCAGGAAACAAGACACACAAACTCATTAGCAAAATAGCTGCTTCCATAAACCCATCTTAATAAATTATAAAATCATTAGTAATTCTGCTTGATGGCAGGTTGTTTTGTGTGTGTGTGTGTTGGTTTTTTTGCTTTTAACTGTTGACTTCGCATCTTCTGTAGCTGCAGCATGAATGACATTTAAGGAATTGCTCCAAAGTGAGATATTAGTTGGGAATAGAATTCAAGGTTCGGTATCTTACTCTCTCTCTGTAAATCATGCAGTCTCCTGCCCCTCTTTGTGTGTTATTCCTGACTACAGAGAAACCCAGATATCCTCTTGAACCGGTCCCAGCAGCTTTTCTCAAGCTGCACAGCCAAGTTTGCAGACGGACAGCAATGCTCTGTGCCAGTTTTTGACATTACGCACCAGACCCCCCTGTGTGAAGAACACGCCAAAAAAATGGTAAGTATATTTGCTAGTCAGAATACTTGAAGAACAGCGGCAGCAGTATTTCCAGCAAGCCGGGGAATGACATCAGCATGCAGCTTTCGCTTCTGGCCCCTTCAGAAAGCTGTAAGGTGAGCTCTGATGATAACCAAAGAAAAATGCTATGTCAGCAGCCTTTCTTTGACTGAACTCATCTAAAGGATTATGGGGAAATGTTTCAAAGATCCTCCTTCGCTCATCCTATGCAAGCTTATGCGGAACAGAGTCTCCCTGAATTTAACAGTCCCAGTTAAGGGTGCATAGGATCTCATTTAAGAATGATGTCTGTCCTCTTTTGTGACTCTGTCATGTCTGCCGTGAGAACACGGAGAGACTGTTGGCGGTATCCAACTAATTTGTTCCACCAGCACAAGGATTTCAGCTTGCACTGTGGAACTTCTTCCCACCCCCTCCCTAAATCTTCATTCCTGATTCTGGGTAGCCCCCAGGTGGATTCAGGGAGTACACAGTGGGAGAAGACTGGGTAGGGGGAGTTTTGTTGCACAAGCAGAAATGCCTGATGGATGAAGTTAGTTGGGATGTCTCTCATAAGCTTATAGGTTATTCTCCTGGAATGCCTTGTCAAGGTGGAAACGTGAGCATTTCAGTTTGTTCACACAGTTTATTTTTGCCAGTTGCGTCGGTCAGTGAAACGGAAGCTCTCCTCATTTTAACTTCCATCCCCAGACAATCTCCAAACCGCCTCACAAAGGTTTGAACATTACCTTTCCCTTTTGCTAGGCACAAGAGTCATACACTATAGCCCTCAAGCTAATAGCTGGCATCTGAATTTGGCTAATTCCCAGATGACTCACGTTTTGTCATCAGACAGTTTCTTACTGGCACAAAGCTCAGTTTTTTGGCTGCCCTAAACTACGTGTGGGGATCTAGCCTGTGGGCTAAATTCAACCCATGGAAGCTCCCCGTCATACCCACTGTGTTTCCTCCTTGCCTCTGCGCACCATCAATAGGAGATTTTCAAGCCTAAATGCAACATGGGGCATTTTCATGGAGGTCCAGTTGGCTCTAACGGGGGGCTTTTCATATCTAACTTTGGCAAGGGGGGGGGGAAGGGTAGAGTGTGTTTGTGTATTGTGGGCAAGTGTGGGTCCCTCCCCACCAACATGCTCTACCCACACTCACTTTCATTTTTGTCATGCCCATGGAAGCTTGGCCACAGGGAATACAGCCCTTGGGAGCCACCCCGATGTAATCCACTTTGAAGATCCATCCCTTTTAATTATACAGTGGTGCCCCGCAAGACGAATGCCTCGCAAGACGGAAAACTCGCTAGACGAAAGAGTTTTCCGTTTTGGAGGTGCTTCGCAAAACGAATCTCCTATGGGCTTGCTTTGCAAGACGAAAATGTCTTGCGAGTTCCTGCGGGTTTTTTCCCCTCCCCCCTTTTTTCTAAGCTACTAAGCCGCTTATCAGCTGATCCGATAAGCCGCTAATAGCGCTAATCCGCTAATCCATCAATGGGCTTGCATCGCAAGATGAAAAAACCGCTAGATGAAGAGAATCACAGAACGGATTCTTTTCGTCTTGCGAGGCACCACTGTAGCACCTTGTGAAACCTTGCAATATCAAGATGGCAAACGCCATCTACGAAAAATTACATTATCTGAAGGTTGTTAACTCATTTGGAAGTACCGTATTTTTCGCCCCATAGGGCGCACCTAGTTTTTTTGGGGGGGAAATAAAGAATCCCCCCCCCCCAGGCGTGGGGCTGGGGCGGAGGAAGCCCGAGCTTCCCCCGACCCCAGCCCCCAGTACAGGCTGCTATCTGCAAGCCTAGGGAGCCCGACGGGAAGTCGCGCCAGGCTCCCACGGCTTGCAGAGAGCTGCCCGAAGCCTGGGGCGCACTACTCAGTGTGCCCCAGGCTTTGGGATGCAGGCAGCTCTCTGCAAGCCTTGGGAGACCGGCTCCCAAGGCTTGCGGATAGCTTCCTGAAGCCTGGAGAGCGAGAGGGGTCGGTGCGCACCGACCCCTCTCCCTCTCCAGGCTTCAGCGAAAGCCTGCATTCGCCCCATAGGACGCACACACATTTCCCCTTCGTTTTTGGAGGGGAAAAAGTGCGTCCTATAGGGCGAAAAATACCGTAATACCTTATCTGTATTTTGCATTTGTGTGTGTAGTTCTGTGATTCCTGGTGACATGGCATTGTGATGCTCCAAGCCGTTTTCAAAGAGAAGTAATTGACCATTTCTCGCCTTGAACTCTGACGAACGTTCTTTCTGATTCAGTGCCGTCCTAAACTTCCTGAAGGCCGCATGTTAAACTCTTATGATTTGAATTTGGAAATAGTTTGGTCTGAATGTGTTTTGGATTCTTTCCCGCCAGTGGTACAAAAGGCAGTACGGTTTGCTTAGCATCGTGGTTCCCTTTTCAAGGTGTCAAGCGTTGTCTGTTCCGACTTGCATGCCATAGAGATGTTCACACTTTGGAATGGCAAGGAAAGAAAAGTGCTTTTCAGTTCAGTGTTGGTGTTTTCCATTCTCGTTCTAAAAAGGATAACTTCTTGAGAGGAGACAGCTCCCGCAAAGTCCAGCACCAGCAGCAGAGGAAACCCAGGAAAAAAACAAAGCCACCTGCTCTTACCAAAAAACACAAGAAAAAGAGAAGGCGAGGGCCACGACGTCCCCAAAAACCGATTCCTCCTGCTGTGCCCCAAGGAAACCTCAGTATGCCCACCAGCGTCTCACTGCCAATGGAGATCTCCCATTTACGGTCAGAGCCCAGCTATGATTCATTTTCTAAGTTGACATCGTAGTGTTGGAAAAGAATAGGTCAAGTAAATGAGTATTGGTCCAGATTCAGCTTAATAGTTGTGCTAGCAACCCCCCCCCCCGGCAGAACAGCACATGGCGGTGAGGAGAGGGTATATAATTCTGTCTGGCAAGCAAAAACACTTGCGCTGATAGAACTATTGCCTTAGCTCAAATTCCAGCCATAGTCTACGCTACCTGTAGAAAACCAACTCTGATGTTCTGTACACACTTACTTGAAAACAAGTCCACTTGAGGACAGTGGGTCTTAACATAGCACATAATCCTATGAACATTTACTCTCACACAAGTGCTGAGTTATGGCTGGCGGCAGAGAGGAGGAAAGGTTGTGCGCACTCATTCTGCACACTTGCAGAGTGATCACTTGTTTGTTTTCCAGTTTGCCCTGCCTTGCTGCCTGGCCAGGTCCCCAGGGGGCATTTATCATGCCAACTTGTAGACATTTTTGGCCAGTCTTTATGACATGACGTAATATACTCTGCTACTGATGTAATGGCGCTTTTCATGCATTAGAGCTCTCTTCTACCTTAATAAATTGACATACCAAGTAAGAAGACTTTTGCTCCAGAATGGTGCATTTTTTCAGCCCTTAACTGTCTCAGATTATTGAAAAAGCGAAAAATAGGTGACTGATTCACATCTTTCCAGAAGAGTCTGCAGAACAAATTAGTGTGAAAGAACTCAGCTTAATGGCTCCTTTCTAGTACTTTAATAAGCCAGTCTAAATAGTAACTGAGCGGGAAGAGCGTTATGCAAGTCAGTGGATGTATTCACACTTCTCCACAAACTATGGTTTGAAGGAAGATTGTTTAAAAGTGGGTCTCGCAGACTTTTAATCCAGGGGAAAACCATATCCTGGGTTTCAAAATTGGAGATAACAATTAATTCTTACGATCAAGAGATGTGTGTATGCATTTTCTAGGTCAACTCCCAGAACCTTGGGTCAGGCATCCTCCTTATATAATAATAATTTATTATTTATACCCCGCCCATCTGGCTGAGTTTCCCCAGCCACTCTGGGCGGCTTCCAATCAAGTGTTAAAAACAATACAGCATTAAATATTAAAAACTTCCCTAAACGGGGCTGCCTTCAGATGTCTTTTAAAAAGAAGATAGCTGCTTATTTCCTTCACATCTGAAGGGAGGGCGTTCCACAGGGCAGGCGCCACTACCGAGAAGGCCCTCTGCCTGGTTCCCTGTAAACTCACTTCTCGCAATGAGGGAACCGCCTTGGAACCAATACTACCACTAAGACCATTGGGGCCCTGGGATGGAGCTATGCTTTCAGAGCAATGCAGACATTTCAAGGATCTGAGTTAGGGAATCCCAGCAGATCATCACTTGCTGCTCATATTTTAGCCAAAAGTGGATAAAGCAGGGGGGAGGAATCCCTGCTGCCTGGGTTCCCTGTCTTCCAAAGAACATTGAGGATTGGAAGCATGCAACTTGTTTTAAGTTTCAAGGCATGTTTAAGCCCCTCTTGGAAATCACATTTGTGCAGTGATTTCTTCTGTCATAAGCCATTACCCAGCACGGCGTGAGAGTAAACATTCATAGGATTGTGTGCCATCCGTGTTCTTGCACCAGCAGGAATATCCCGTACCATCTTTTGTGCACCAGCAGAGGTAGAAAAGAGACATAAATCTTAGTTGTAGCCATACCAGATCCTGCAGTAGCTTTATCTATGGCAGCTCCAACGGCTCCATACATTCAGAGTTGAGTTTGGTGAGGGAACAGTTTAAAAAACAAAAAAGGGGGTGGGGTGGGGAAAGGGCCTAGGCATCCCAGAATAGATCAGAGCCCAGCACGTGCCAGACCAAAGGGCGGGGGTGACTGTCTTCCCTGTTTCTGTAGGAGCCCTTCCACACCGGAGCTGAGTACAGATGAGCTGCCAGATGACATCGCCAATGAAATCACAGACATTCCACACGACCTCGAATTGAATCAGGAGGACTTCTCTGACGTCCTGCCACGGCTGCCGGATGACTTGCAAGACTTTGATTTCTTTGAAGGTACCTTCTCTCTCGATTAAACACAAAACTCAGTGCTGTGGCAGGAAATGGCAACATTTTTGACATTCATTTTATTTTTATTTTTTTAAATGTACAATTAAGGAAAATGCCGAAACGTGCAAGGATGAAAAACGATGGTTCAGATTTCTAGTCAAACTGTCAGCCAGGATTCTGCGTGACCATTTTAGGTGTGTCCAAATGACACGTGATTGCCAACATGTAGGTCCTTTTGGATCCGGCAGAGGGAAGGGCATAGTTATGCACATTCGGGAACTGAGAACGGAACCCCTGTGCGAAATGGTCTTCGCCTGTACAGTGGTACCTCGGGTTACATACGCTTCAGGTTACATACTCCGCTAACCCAGAAATCATGCTTCAGGTTAAGAACTTTGCTTCAGGATGAGAACAGAAATCGTGCTCCGGCGGTGCGGCGGCAGCAGGAGGCCCCATTAGCTAAAGTGGTGCTTCAGGTTAAGAACAGTTTCAGGTTAAGTACGGACCTCCGGAACGAATTAAGTACTTAACCCGAGGTACCACTGTACGTTGTATTTCTGAATGTCAAGCAGATACTTTTCTTGTTTCAATTGCTTCAATTCTATTTTGCAGAGAACTCAAAGGTGTGCAATTATTGCACGATCATATACCCTTAACGCTTTTCTATTCCATAGAGCCATTTGTGGAAAGGATTTTTTTTTTTTAGTACATAAATGTAAATACTGTGTAGCTTTCAGTTTTATGTTTGTTTAAGCACCAGAATTTGAACTTGGTGATTAATTTTTGCATTTGTGGGGGAATTTTAAATGTTGTGAATTTGAAGAGACTTAAAAAAAAATGTTTAAAGGGCAACCCCCCCCCCAAAAAAAACCTCCAGCCTCCTAAGCAGTTATGACAAGGTTAACCACAGGTTGTATCCAACACTGCGTGGGCGGAGTTCTGCTCATGCAATGGGAATTCTTGCTCCTCTCTGAACCCTAAAATCTGCTCTGGAGAGTCCCCCAACCCCGTGAAGCAGAATTTGAGGGCCTACAGGGAGAGCAGGGGGAAGTGGAACGACAGTGTTGGATACAACCCAGTGTACTGAAAAGGATTACAAGCTTGCTATTAGGAAGGGCAGCTTTTGAAGGAGGGGAGCACAAGTATCTAATTATACTAACTTTTAAAAGACGGAGCTTCCTACATTATGAACTGAAAAATCCAGGAGTGTTTGTCCATGTTGCTCCACTGCCTAAAAACATAACAATTCTACGCTGCGTTACTCAAATATCTGAACAACAGACTTTTATCTGGGTATTTTCCTCCCTTGCCCACTTTCTGAACTAAGGTGGGGGTGACTAAGGACAGGGACTTTTTAGCTGCAATGCCCTGTCTTTGCAAATCTGGAGGCTCCTCTTGTGTTTTCATTTTCTCCCATTACTTCAATACCATCCCATTTTCATTTTACAAGCCCGTTTTAACCACCAGTTAATACAGTTTTAACATGCTCTTTTTTAATCCTTCTATGTTTTTTATTGAGGGTTTTCAGTGCATGTTTTTATTTTTTCATTATCAGGTACCCTGAAGGGCATTGTTGGAAGAGCAGGATATAAATTTACTACATAAATAAATAAAAGCAGTTCAGAGACAAATGCAGGCAGTGTACAATTCCAGAAACAGCAGAGCATCTCCACCTCTCTCTGACCCATTTATGAATAATAATAAAAAATCTTTCCCAATCTGGAAATATCTTATATGAGCAGTCCAGTATTATTTTTAACCTTTTGTTGGAAGCTGCCCAGAGTGGCTGGGGAAACCCAAACAGATGGGCGGGGTATAAATAAAAAATTATTATTACAGTGGTGCCTCGCAAGACGAAAAGAATCCGTTCTGTGATTCTCTTCGTCTAGCGGTTTTTTTCGTCTTGCGAAGCAAGCCCATTGAACGATTAGCGGATTAGCGCTATTAGTGGCTTTTAGAGGCTTTTAGTGGCTTATCTGCTGATCAGATCAGCTGATAAGCGGCTTAGCGACTTAGAAAAAGGGGGGGGGAAGGGGAAAAAACCAGCAGGAACTCGCAAGACATTGTCGTCTTGCGAAGCAAGCCCATAGGAGATTCGTTTTGCGAAGCACCTCCAAAACGGAAAACTCTTTCGTCTAGTGAGTTTTCCGTCTTGCGAGGCATTCGTCTTGCGGGGCACCACTGTATTATTATTATTATTATTATTATTATTATTATTATTATATTGCAACATAGGGATTTTTCCTCTTTCATTACACATCACATATCATTCCACTGTGGTCAGCGAAGTTCATAGGACTGGGGCTAGAAGTTGAAGTGAGCCCAACAGAAGTAGGTCCAAACCACAAAATCCATGTAAATTGAACTTCCGATGTATAGATTGTGAGATTATGGCTTACTCACATTGGGGTCTTTGTGTGCCTGCATCCTTACAGAAGCATGTCGAACCAGTGTGCAGTTGTTGGTTGGCGTGCAGTGCCAGTTGTTAAACTTCACATAAACATTTGCTTAGAGCTATTGCTGGCTTTTACTATGGCTCCTTTATTTATGTCTTTGATCGTTATCTTAGCTCTGTCCATGTACGGCCATCCTTTATCACGGCCTATACTATAGTATGTAGGTAAGGCTCTGTATACCGTGCCCCTCAGCATTTAAAAATCCAACAGAGTCTCAGGATACCAAATTCTCCAGTAGATAGCGTATTACATATTTTTTGCAATGATCCCATGGAAGAAACATAGCCCTGACAAATAATGTTCCAATCTATGTTGCTTGTTTTTATCTGTTGCATTTTCAGTTAAAAGAATGTCATCTCCTCTAAAACAAAATGATTCTCTGAAGATCTTAATGTCAATTGAGAGGGGAGAGCGTTCTTCTTTGTATTAAACCCACTTAAGCGTCCTTTCTGAACTGTGGTAGGCCTTGCCTGTCAGTAATAAAGTTTTCTGACCAGGGGTTTGCATGTGCACCGCTCAGTTTTATTTTGTTTTATGCATTTGATGACTTGCAGCACGCCGTGGCGGAAACAGAGCCTGCTGTTAAGGCAAAATGAAGTGGTATGAAAGTTCTGCCTTGGCAGCTCTTTCACACATGCAAGTTGCCACTTGGTGCTGTAGTCATCAAGTAATCAACCTGTCTGCGTGAACATGGCCTTCTTTGGTAGACATACACTCCAGCCACCCTATGACATGTAGGTTCATGCTAACAGGCTGGTAACACTTCCAATGGGCTGGAAATAAATTCATGCACTCACATATAAAGTTAATTAAAAAAATGAATAGCTAAAGGTCAAACTAGGGCACACAGGTGGTGTTGTGGGTTAAACCACAGAGCCTAGGACTTGCCGATCAGAAGGTCGGCGGTTCGAATCCCCTCGACGGGGTGAGCTCCCATTGTTCGGTCCCTGCTCCTGCCAACCTAGCAGTTCAAAAGCACGTCACGTGCAAGTAGATAAATAGGTACCGCTCCGGTGGGAAGGTAAATGGCTTTTCCGTGCGCTGCTCTGGTTCGCCAGAAGTGGCTTAGTCATGCTGGCCACATGACCCGGAAGCTGTACGCCGGCTCCCTTGGCCATTAAAGCGAGATGAGCGCCGCAACCCCAGAGTCGGTCACGACTGGACCTAAGGGTCAGGGGTCCCTTTCCTTTACCTTTAAAGGTCAAACTGGATGTTATACTAGCCATTGCATGAATTGTGGAAGAATGCACCTAAGAGAGGTATGCCAACTGCTTAACATATCTTTAATTTAACGCAGGTAAAAATGGAGACCTCCTCCCTACGACCGAAGAGGCAGAGGAGCTGGAACGGGCCTTGCAGGCTGTGACTTCTCTTGAGTGCCTGAGTACTATAGGAGTGCTCACACAGACAGACGGCGTGCCGGTTCAAGAACTATCGGACAGAGGCATAGGGGTGTTCTCCACGGGTGCTGAAACTTCAGGAATTCAGTCCTTGAGCCGGGAAGTCAACGCGGATCTAGGTGAGCTGCTGAATGGGCGTATAGTGCATGACGAGAATTTCTCTAGCCTGGACCTGGATGATAGCTTGCTCCGCTCTGCTACCTTATCCAACCCACCTACGCCCCTGGCAGGGCAGATTCAGGGGCAATTCTCTGCCCCAGCCAACGTTGGCCTTACTTCTGCCACTCTGATCAGTCAGAGTGGGCTTGGGGAGAGAGCCTTCCCCGGACAATTTCAAGGACTTCACGATGGCAGCCATGCCTCCCAGAGGCCACACCCTGCCCAGCTGCTAAGCAAGGCAGACGACCTAATCACCTCACGACAGCAATACAGCAGTGACCATTCACACTCCTCACCCCATGGAAGCCATTACGACAGCGAGCATGTGCCGTCGCCCTACAGTGACCATATCACGTCCCCTCATGGCGCCTCCTACTCTGGCGAGAACTTGGCAGCTACCTTCTCCGCAGAGATGCCCATCATAGCACAACATCTGCTCCCTTCGCAGCTGGAGGTGCCGCTCGGTGGCGTGGTGAACCCCAGAACTCACTGGGGGAGCCTCCCCGTCAGCCTGGGCGACCCTTCTCCGTTCAGCAACCTGCTCGGTGCCGACGGACACCTGCTCTCCACCTCCCTGTCCACGCCACCCAGCACGTCGCACTCAGAGACCACGCAGCCTGCCTTCGCCACCGTCACCCCCAACAGCTCCAGCGTGCTCCCGGGGTTGCCGCAGACCAGTTTCAGCGGCATGGGCCCTGGGTCCTCTGAACTCATGGCCTCCACCTCCCCAAAGCAACAGCTCCCTCAGTTCAGCGCCGCCTTCGGCCACCAGCTGAGCTCTCACAGCGGCATCCCCAAGGACCTGCAGCCAAGCCACAGCTCCATAGCGCCTCCCACAGGCTTCACAGTAACAGGTGCCACAGCTACTAGTACCAATAACGCATCTGCTCCCTTCACCACCTCCAGCTGAGCTCGTCTGTCTGCAAAATTCAGGCAGTTGGGGGGACCTTACGTTCCCTCTCACCCCACCCTGGCCCACTTCTCTTTTCCTGATTTTTGTCATCTCCTTTTTAAAGACTTCGTTTAAATTTAAAACAAAAAGAGGGGGCGAAAAGTCCTGATTCAGTGCAGACCAGGGTTTCCCCATTGCTCTGCTCTGCTCTCTTGATCTTACGTGCTGGTTTCTGTATTGGTGCTCATTTACCCCTTTCAGATTTTGTTATACTTAGCCAGCTAAATATCCCAGATAAAAGAATACAGCACAGGTCCCGGATGTAACTGACCATAGATGAGGAATCTGTGACCCTCTAGTGTTGCTGCGCTCGAGTTCCCATAGCCCTTGACCACTGGCCATCCTGCCTGCTGCTGGTGCAAATTGGGAGGAGTCCCAGCGACTCTGGAGGGCCGCAGACTCCCTAGTCCTGCCTTAGACTGATAAATGAGAAGTTAGATACAATGGACTCTAGACCCAAAAGTGAGATGATACCTCAAATATAACTAATGCAAGTTCCTAAGGCTCAAATCAGAGTATCCAGTCCCGTGAACATCTGGGCAAGAGGTGAGGAGCTGATTTATTTCAAAGAATGCAAATGGCACGAAAGGGGGGTTATCATTTTGATTTGGTAACTGGGCACTGCAGACTTAAACCAACACCATAGTTCAATTGTTAATTCTGTCAGCTTAACACTGGGCTCTTAACCTCCTCTGTGAGCGCAGCGGTTTGTGTGTGTATTTGTGTGTGTGTGTGCGTGTATTTGATGGGTAAATGACAGGTTGTTTCCCTCCCTTTCTTTCCTGTTCTGAAAGACCATCTTGAAACCAGCGACCGTTCATACTGCAAGCTAATTTGGTTTTTGAAGTTGGGTTGGATGGAAGAAAGGATGAATTTGTAGGACATGAGATTGTACTTGTTGGTTCAGAGTATCTATGACGGTGGGGAGTTTTAAATAAAATATATATATCATTGGTATGTAGAACAGAAAGCAGAACTGAGTACTGTAATTAATTGCAATGGTGTACCTGCTCAGATAAAACATATGCTAATTCCTAAAGCTGATCAGTTATTACAGTAGTGTTGTTGGGTTGGCATTTTCCAATGGAGCGTTACTTTTAACACAGCCAAGTCTCAGCCGAAACTGGCAGAATTGTGTCATGGGCCCCTTTCCCCACTCAAACCAATGTGAGACCAGAACTGCTGAGTGATCTTACAAAGTTGTAGCCGTCTCCAGATACTTGATGCTTCTGGGGATTCCTACAGCAGCTGTGAGCCCTTACGGTGCTCCGTAATACTTTGGGAATATTTAGATATTTTTATTTTGTGCAGAGTGAGGTCTGGGAAGAAAGAACAGGCATGCTAAACAACACATGCTACTGAAGTTAATAGAAAAAAAAGAAAAGTGCTGGCGTTCTCCTATCTCTAATCAGTGGTCTTGCTAATAAATACATTTTCAAAGTCAGAGATTCTACTGTTATCACTTCATGCCCCCTGAAGATCCACAGCAATCAAACTGTAAGGAGTTTGTCAGAATAAGGCCTGCTTCCCCCACAAAAAGTTCTTTATCAAGCAAGCTACAAGGTCTCTGCTGCTCCCCCCCCCCTTAAGCAGGGCTTGTAGCTGTGCTGATTCTCAAAAGAAAAGTAGATTATGCCATTTATTTCTCATGAAGTCCAGTTCTGCTCAGTGGAGGCCAGTCCTTGCAATCATTTCTTGTTTTCTGGAGTAGACATGGACGGAACGACCATCTACTCCTAAGAGCAGGGCTTTGTTATATTTTATGGTAAGAGGTTTGGACTGTACATAATTCCATCTACTTTTTTATAATATATTTAAAAAGATACGAAGAGAGAAGAAGGCACACTCTAGTAGAGTATTTTAATTGGGCTTCTATGGGGGATGAAGAGGGAGCTCAGCTTTCTCTTTGTGACTGAAGCAGTTGTTTCCTGTCTAGCTTTTCTATTCCGCTTTCAAATGGTGCTCAAGTGAGAATCTGGTACAGGCATCTCCTTCTCCCAGGCCTTTGGGCAGGGGAGGGTTCCAGGAATTGCCTGTCTGAATCCCATAAATTTGAACTATTGCCTTCTTTTAAAAAGCTGTGCTTATTATTTTGAGAGGATCAGGGAGTTTGCCCCTGGAAATAAAAGTACATGTTGCTGGAAAACATTTTTATGCTTTTTAACCTTGTGAAATCCCTCCCTGCATTTGAAATTGAACTGTATAATAAACATCTAAGTGTGTTCCAAATTATATTTGTAATGTATCTGTTTTAAGCCAGTTAACGAGATGAAGGAAAGTCTTTTCTTTATTCTACTTTAGTGCACAATGTATTGTGAAATGATTTCCCCCCTCCAAAAAACCCCCTGGCTTTTGTGCTAAATAGGAGGGGGGGGGGAGCCCCGTTCAGTTCCCTCTGTTTGTTTCCAATCAAATTGAACAAGTGATTAGCTCCAACAGGAAAGTAAATTGGTTTGGCAAACTACAAAACTCCTCTTTATAAATATCATTTGGTGCTATATTATTCCAGTACCTGAAAATACGGCAGAATGATTGGGATCTGAAGACTGATGTCTTCTGGGCGTGTGCAAGGGCTTTTCAGCCTCCCCATGCCTGTTGCAGCCTCTTAAAGTTTGGGGGACCTTCCGAGACCACATTCCACGCAGTTTGAGGGGTTGCTGCCAGAAGGCAAAATGCACAGGCTGGGAGTGCAAAACAGACCAGTTGCAAAATTTGCAGCAAACCTTTCTGCTCCTTCTCAGTGATGTTCACAGCCTGTCTTTAAAAGGAAGCCAGCGTGGTTCTTGCTCACATTCAGGGCAAAGTCCTGCATGCATAACTTAACACAAAGACGCCAGCCTTCTGCATGTGTCATAGTGGGGAAATGTGCAAGGCTACAGCAGGTACACATCTAGGCGGAAAACAGACTATAATCAAGTCAGCTTTGGAAGTGCAGGTCCCTGTTTTGATCTCACAGCAGGCTATTACAGTTTCCATATTTCCCTTAAGGAAACACCATTGTTCGTGTCAAAAGTGTCTTGCAGCAGATCCTGTTTCTCCACTGCATTTTCCTAATGCTGCTTACGTTTCTAATCCCTCCCTTTCAAAACACCGCCCTTGTGTTCTCTCGTAGTTAAATTATGGGCCACAAATGTACCGCATGGATAATTTCTTTATAATCTGTCTTGTTAAGAGGCTGGAATTTTCAGGGTTCCTAGCAAAATTCGGTTTATGACTCTTCGCTTTTAATTCACATCTCTTGTTCTTGTGAATTCGTTTTCTTTTAAGGAGTTTTGATCGCACCGAGTGTCATGACATGGTTTTCATTAATAGAGAACATGATGTTTCCATATGTGGTTAAGCAAGATGATGTGCGAGGATAAAATCCTCTAAAAGTAATTTCCCCGTAAAGTAGGAATGTCCCTCGGGGACGTCATTTCAGAAAGTTTAATGAAATCGCTTGAAAAGAATGCCTGCTTAAGGTGTGGTGCTTGTATGAACCCCCCTCCCCAAATCTTTATTCCAGGATCCTTAACTGTTTGTTGGTTCTCAATAAATCCTGCCTTATGAACAAAGACAAATAGTAACGTTTAACACACCTACTGTTTGTGTAAGCTAGTATTTTATGCATTAAGAAAAAGAAAGAGGTAGAATCGGTGGCTCTCTCCTCTTGATATCCAGGTTTGAAAGTAAGAACTTATTGACTTGCTTTATTTTATGTCTGTTGTGAGCAATCTGCTGCGTGAACCCTGTTGTTTTGGTTGTGTACATTGTAGATTTCCAGTTTAGAACTAAGAACACGTGGTAATGCGTAAGAAAGGAACCAGCTTTGCATTGCCACTGGAGGGCAGCATAAGGAAAGTCTATAACACACAGTCTATAATTATGAAATATCTTTCCTAGAATGTGAGGGAACTAGAGTGAGAAAACTCAGGGCTGAAAAAAAGAGAAAAATAACAATTCAGTGCAACTCCTCCTTTCTAACCCCTTATAACACACATGCATGTATGTGTTCATGCGCGCGCGCACACACACAAATAAACACACACACTCTTAAATTGTATGAGCTGGATTAATACATTGAACTTGGTCTGCTGGTGTGTCTTCACTGTCTTGTTGGTTGGTGGGCCCCCAATTTTTTTAACCCCACAGTCATTGTCCCCAAATCTGTGTTGTCAAAAAGACAGTGCAGCTCACTCCTGGATTTTAGCATCTTAAAAGAAAACAAACTAGGAAATGGACCCAGCCTGGAAAAGATGGTCAGTTGTGTTATGCTAAGGAGTATCTCGTTTCTGTTGAGGGAAGAGGGTTGAACCAGTTTCTCTGAATGGTGATTATCACTGTCCAGTTTTGGGCATGTCTCAGGGATTCCTTGTGGAAATAAAGGCAGTTAAAATAAAAGTAGTTGCGAAGAAGAAATTTTTGCAGGAGAGCGTCATCGAAGCATGAACACCAGAAAGTGAATTCGTTTCTGGGTCTCATGGCCTGGTGGCTGTTCTCTTGTGGAAGCTGTGCTCAAGTCCACCGTACAAAATATTCCCCCACCCCATCCCATAATGCTTAGCTTTAAGCTTTTATTTAAGAACACCCCTTTCCCTTTCCTCCCTGCCTGCACCATGTGTGTTCAGAATACTTATTGTAGATTTTTAAGAGAAAAGGTATATTAATTTATGCTATTAACATCACCTCATAAATTATAAGTTTTATACTAAAAAGCTATTGAGTGTAATGAATTATGTTGCATATGTGTTTTAATAGCTATGAAATTATACACATTTTTTTAAAAAAAGAAGAACAATTTGCCCTTACCCTCAACGAAGCACCTTTTTACACTGGAACTTTGCCGTGTCAAGGTGTACAGCTATTCTTTGCTACCTTGCAGATATAAATATATAAATAAAATCTAAAACATTATAAGGGGGGGAAATGGTATCTCGCATTGACAAAACATAAAACCCTTCTTGACCCATATATTCTTCCTCTGAGGACGTTTGTTATTCTGCAATAATTTATCTGTGGTTTGTACCTATGATGGTTAGGTGCTTTTAGTTACAGGGTAAGTAGATCAAATTTGAAATCCAATTACTGCAGCTGGGAATCGCAAACCAAGTTTGTAAGACTCCCTTCCCCTTGACCTTCAGATAGATTCATTTCCAGTTAGCTCTGCAAGTTGGAAGTTCAAAGGTTGAAATGTTAAAAATCTAGGGATCCACAGTGTCTTATTCAGGAAACCCCCCCCCTCCGTTCCTCTCAAAGGAATTCCCACTGTGACTTATAAATAGAACTTAGGTATCTTTTGTGCACGTATGTTTACTGTATACACACAAAATATGCATTGGGGGAACTGTATGTGTGATACATGAATGTGTATATTGTATGTAGGTTACGGGGCTTTTTTGTTTTCGTTTTGCTTTGTAAAGAGAAAAGTAGTTGAGGGGTGATAGAATATATCGTGGAAATGTGATCACTTAGTTGGGGGCTTCTCTCGTGCTCACCGTTGTTCAAATAACCAAACTACATACAGTTTTCTGTTCCAAGGCTAACTCTGATATCATGTTGCTCGTTTGCTTGGTTTGTTTTCTAATCTCCGACTCCCAACTGCATTGAGCCCCGTTTAAATGACAGAAAATGCCATTTTTCCAAGACAGCCTTTTACAGATATAGATTAAATAAAGTGTGCGCTGATGAAGGAGAATTTAAAATGGATATATATCTAGTGGGAATGTCAGACATGGGAACCTGCTGTACTACTTCAGGGTAGTTCTAGAGTTTTCTTCCTCCCATTTTTAAACACTGTCCTTGTTATCAGATTATTTTGAACCCTCATGGTAGATGGGTTTTTGTCTCCATATTAGATGTTCACATCAAAGCTCTATATAGTGTATTTCAGAAGGAGATAAAGTGTCTGAAAAATGTTTGGTTGGGGCTTTTATACAGGACTGATGCTACTTTCAATCCCAAAGAAACCCACTTAGTTACTGATAATTTGAGGGGACTGGAATTCTTACTTGGGCCAATGTGGGTGTAACTCTGGCTCCTTGCTAACCATGGTTTGCAGAAGACTGTGCACATTTCTTTCCCCCGACACATCCCATCGTGGAGAAAAGTTGCATGCCTCACCTCCTTTCATAGCATTTAAGCAGTTTGTCAGCACCAGTACTGATCACTGTTAAGGCACATCCAGGATTTGCCTTGAGCCAGGTTCTCAAACTCACTAGGCACCCTTTCTAGTTTAAAGGAAACTGCAGATAGCCTTAACCACAAAAAAGCATGTGGTTTGCACATATCACTAAACACAAACATGTGGTTTGCGTGTCACACTAAACTGTAATTTAACATTTTGTGCATGATCTAGCTCTCTTCTCCTCCAGCACAGGCACAAGAACAAGGCTGGAAGCACCTGATTCCATTTTCAACTAACTGCAGTTTGTAAATCATCTGATTGGGACGATCATATCTTGACTTAATAAGCCAAGAAATGAACAGGCCTCTTGCCCATGTACACAGACGTTTCGTTCCACAGATTAAGCAACCATACCAGGAAGGTTCTGTTGTTTTTTTAATAATAATATTTATTAAAGTTTCATAAACAATCAAAAGCTTCCAAATTTAAACATAAAATACAAAAACCAAAAAAAGCTACAAAAATGAGAAAATACAAAACACATAAAAGTACACAATAGAAAACAGTTAACAGAATAGAAAAAAGAAGAAACACCAAAAAACAAGCCAGAAAAAAATTAGTATTTTCATATCTCATACTTCATTCACTAGTTTCTTGACCTCCTCACACCTCCCTTTTTGTATTCCAGTTCAGATATTTAATTCAGCAAATCCTTGCCCTCTGTCATTTATCCTTACTCAACATCTTAACCTATAATAAATATATATTTTCCACCATTGTCAATCCATATTTGCATATTCTTATTACTCTTTTAACCAACACCGCTTATTTTCAATCCAACGTCCCTTTAACATTCATACCAGGAAGGTTCTAATTAACCTCAGTTTACTGTTTTGTCCAAACGGAGAAACTATTGTTAGCAGCTTCAGAACAAATGAGGAGTTAAACCATGGTCTGGAGATGGTTTAGGATCCTGGCTTGTTCTGAAGCTAATAACCGTAGTTTTCCAGTTTGAATGAAGCAGGAAACTATGCTTAATTAGAGTCTTCTTGAAGAAAAAATTAATGGGGCTGTGGATGCAGACAAAAACATTCATATCTTGGTTTATCGAGATACAGACATCTGAACTGGGTCAATGACAAACCCCCAATAAATTGGAAGGGAGGAGCTATGTGCCTGGGCAAAATACTTATATATTGACTTACTGGCCAATGTTCAAATCTGGAATGATAATAAGTATCATCTATTTAATCAAACCAGAATTATGAACCATCAAATCACAGAACTGTAGAATTGGAAGGGATCCCTCTGCCCCAAGGGTCATCTAGTCCAACCCCCTGCAATGCCGGAATCTCAGCTAAAGCATCCATGACAGATAGCCATCCAACCTCTGCTTGAAAAACCTCCAAGGAAGGAGAGTCCACCATCTTCCAAGGGAATCCATTACTCATGTCAAAGAGCTCCTACTGCCAGAAAGTTATTCCTGATGTTTAGTTGGAATCTCCTTTCTTGTAACTTGAAGCCATTGTTCTGGGTCCTACCCTCTGACGCAGCGGAAAACAAGCTTGCTCCATTCTCCATGTGACAGCCCTTTATATATCTGAAGATGGCTTAGTACCCAATTCTCTTCGTTCCTTATAAGGCTTGGTTTCAAACCCTTGATCATCTTGGTCACCCTCCTCTGCACACATTCCAGCTTGTCAACATCCTTCTTAAATTGTGGTGCCCAGAATTGGACACAGTATTCCAAGTGTGGAGGCAGAAATGAGCAGAACGATTACTTCCCTTGATCTGGGATGCACCACCTAGAATAGTATTCGGGTTTTTTGTTTTTTGCTGCTGCTGCACCTCACTGTTGACTCATGTTAAGCTTGTGGTCCCCTAAGGTCCCCTAGATCCTTTTCCTAAATAAGCCAGGTGTCCCCCAGCTTATATGTGTGAGCTGCTTCTTCCTGCTTAAGTGTAGACCCTTACATTTGTCCCTATTGAAATCCCGATTCTGCCTTCAGCACGTTGGCTACCCCTCCCAGTTCAATGCCATCTGCAAATTGGTTGTACATCCCCTCAATTCCTTCATCCAAGTTGTTTATAAAGACTGCATTTGTCACTTTTTCCCAGGATGACGAGAAACGATTATTGAGCACGCTTTGGGTTCAGTCAGTCAACCAGCTACAAATCCACCTGAGTTACTTTGTCCACTCTACATTTTACCAATGGCTCCACAAGAATATGGTCAAAAGTCTTACTGCAGTCAAGATAAACTACATCCATAGTATTCCCCTGATCTACCAAACATGCAACTCTGTAAAAAAGAAATGAGATTCTTCTGGCATGACTTATTTTTGAGAAACCCATGCTGGGCCTTAGTAATCACAGAATACTTTTCTAAGTGCTCAAAGACTGTTCAATTATCTGTTCTGCAACCTTTCCTGGTATCGATGGCCAGCTCACTGGTTGGTAGTCTTCTCCCCACCCCACCCCCCTTTTGAAGAACATTTGCCTGCTTCCATTTTGCAGGGACCTCACCTGTTCTTTTCCTATCTTGGGCTGCAGCTCCCCCCTTACATTATTCTGTTGTCACCAGGTTGGGCATCACTTTCCTTTTGGGTCAAGAGTAGATGTTGAGTAGATGTCCTTTTGGGCAAAGTAGATGTTGAGCAGTTCCACCTTCTCTCTGTCACCCAATAGCATTTCTCCACCTTCTCCACGCAGAGGACCTACCACTTGCTTGTTTTTCTTCTTACTTTCAACATAGCCAAATAAATGTTATTTTTGTTATTTTTAACCTCTCTTGCAAGCCTGAGCTCATTCTGAGCCTGCGTGACATTCATCCTGTAACTGTTGGCTGCTCCTTATTTGTGATTTCCCCTTTCTTCCGCTTCTTATATATGCCCTTCTTAAATCTCCTCTCATCTCTAAGCTCCTTATGCAGCCACACTGGTTTCTTTAGCTGCCTCCCACTTTCCCTTCTTGTTGGAATTGTCTGCCTTTGTGCCTTCAACATTTCACCTTTAAGAAACTCCCATCCATATTGGACTCCCTTCTCTTTGAGTATTTCTGACCACAGGACTTCACCTCGTAGTTCCTTAAACTTTATGAAATCAGCCTTCTTAAAACTCCAGAGTGCATGTCCGACTACTTCAGACACGGTCTGAAACCGACTTGTTGCATTAACTATATGCTAACCGTGGTTTGTCCAGGTTCAGAAATGATGACAAATCACAGTTTGTTGAAAGTGGAATCAAATACCTCTGATCATTTACTCTCGGCTGTGCCAGAAAGGGGAAAGGAAGCAGCCACGCCTGCGGATCGTGCATGTAAGAATGAATTATGGTCTAGTGTTTTGTGGAAACACAGCTTCTTTATGTGCTGACAGACAGCTTAAGTGCTGTAGAAGGATGTAGAAGGTCACTCTAGAGAGTAGGGAGATTGTGGGGAGGAAAAGTGCGTCCCAAGGCCCATTTTTGACATTGCTAGTTTCACTTAGCAGGCAGCCAATACAGTGGTACCTCTAGTTACGGACTCAATCCGTTCCGGGGTGCCGTTCGCACCCTGAAAAGTCCATAACTAGAGCGCCGCTTCTGCGCACGTGTGCGATAGAGCACTTCTGCGCATGTGCGAAGCGTGCAGAACGCTTCTGTGCACACGTGCCCAGTGAAACCCGAAAGTATACACTTCTGGGTTTGCCGCGTTCGCAAGCCGAAAAGACGCAACATGAACCTAACGCAACACGAGGTATGACTCTACTGCATTTTCACCGTCCTTAAAAATTGTGCGCAAGAGACCCAAACCATTTTCGCTCAGTCCCTTTCTCATTTGGATACACAAAACTGTAACACCCAAGCTATGCCTTCTATGCTGCAAGTTTCTGGTGCTGTGAAAATCATGTCATTAAAATATCTCCATTCACCCAAATTACTCTTCACACACACATGTATATTACAGGGTTTCTGAGGACAGATTTCATTGCAAAACAGGAGATATATATTTCTTAAGCCTGATTCCCGCCCCCTCCAATACCCCACCCCCCCCTAATTATTTTTATGAACGTCATATTCCTTGTACATATGCATGCAGCGAGAAGAGGAAACGTGGGGTTGTTTATGGTCTTTGCTTCCTGTGAGTTGGAGAACACGGGAAGTACCAGAGTAAATTTATTTATGGGAAAGTGTAGACTCCTTTTGTGTATACGTGTACAGAGAGTTGTATATCAGATGTGGCAGCACTTCGCTGAATGTGGAATTGCCCTTTCCATGTAGAAAAGATAATATGAATGTGAGACTTCTAGTTCTATAGATGTGTGCAGGTTTGTGTCCACATGCTAGATATACGTGCGGCACACATATACAAGATATGTTACAATGAGTATGTGTCTGGGGAAAGCTCTACGTGTAGAAAGCCGAAATTGTAGTTCCATTTGAGGGGTTTGGGATGACTTAAAACTACTGCTTGATGGCCACTCCTTTTGTTAGCATGGACTTCTCATTTTGTATTTGCTTTTGTTTCTAATATGAAAGCCCTCTAAGCTATTTTCCAGATTCCCCCCTCCTTTTCCATAGCTCTGGCCCTTCCCTCACTGCCCCCTCTTTCATCTGGCCCTGGCCCTGTCCTGACAAACCAGACAAGAGCTTCCACTCAGTATAGTCCAAGTTACCGTATTTTTCTCTCTATAAGACGCACCAGACCACAAGACGCACCTAGTTTTTGGAGGAGGAAAACAAGAAAAAAAATATTCTGAATCTCAGAAGCCAGAACAGCAAGAGGGATCGCTACGCAGCGAAAGCAGCAATCCCTCTTGCTGTTCTGGCTTCTGGGATAGCTGCGCAGCCTGCATTCGCTCCATAAGACGCACACACATTTCCCCTTACTTTTTAGGAGGGAAAAAGTGAGTCTTATAGAGCAAAAAATACGGTAAGTCCAGTCTTGCTACTCCTTTCTTAAAGCAGCTAATTTTAAAGCCAGTCACTTTAACCAATCAACTTTTTTTTATTTTCAAAGCATATGTCTTGTTGGCTTATTATGCCAAAGCATAAATAAACCCATATATATATATATATATATATATATATATATATATATTCATATGTTTTTGTTTCTATATTCCCTTTTGTTTTCTTCAAGGCGTGCAAGAGGGCAGCCTTTTTCCTCTTAAAATTCCCAGTTCTTACAGTTACCTACTAAATACATTGCTTGGGATGTTGGAAGTTGACCTGAAATTCCACCTTGAATGGAGGCAATATAAAGTCCGGGTCGTTGATGTTTAATATGGTTCAGTTTAGTGTGACACAGCTGCTTGTCTGCAAATATGTTCTTCATATTAGACCCTCTTGTGTTGGTTTTAAACTACAGACCTGTTTGCATGGCCAAAAGGACAAAGCAGGGCAGGGATGGTTCAGAATACATCATTACAGCAGGTCTCATCCTAGTGGTCCATGGCTTATCCATCTTTATTTTTCAGCACATGACAAAGGATGCATGCAGAAAGGAGAGCTCAGTTGTGTTGGCTGTCCAATGGACCACTTCCCTATGCAGCCAGATGTAATTCACCTAAAGCTTTAAATGTTGAGCCAAACGGTCATGGAAAAATCACCTCTAAATTGGATTTCTGTAGTTCTCAATAGACGATCCAGCCCGTTCCATAGCACATAAATCTCACTAAAATTCATAACCATTTCCGAAGTACAATCACCCCTTTACATTTTCTGGGCTTCAATGCTCAGGGCTTCCCATATAATCTGTATCCCACCCCACCCCCCAGCACTAAAAGTAACTTCTGGCCCCCGACATCCCCTTGTGTCCATGCGCAACAAAAGAGTCAATATTGTAGGGCTAAATGTTTCTGTATTTGTATATGTATATATAAAAAACACACTATTTCAGGGCATAAATATATATGTATGCAATTCCCCCCCCCCCCAATCTCATTCTAAATTCATGAATACATGAGATTATAGCTATGTTTTATGTGGATTTTGGTCCAATTCTGACATTTAGCAAAATGCTGTCCCTTCTGGAGTAGCCAAGCTGCAGTTGCAGTTATATGTCATAAATGAAAGAAGAAAATATTTATGATTATCAAAAGCCATTTGAAATTGTCTCTTAACAAGGAATTTGATTTGTTAAATGCTGCCTGGTGTCAAAAGGGAAGGTGCCTGTTTCTTAGTGTGGGATCCCGTTGATTGTAATAAATTGCCTTTCATTTGAACCCTATTTTTAAAATTGTAAAGATTTCCATTTTGCTGTGAAGAGGTTTCCCTCCAAATTTTCCTACAACCGGCATGCTTCCATCAATGTATACCTTGCGCATTTATTAGCATTGGTTTCACTGAGGAGATGGTATATTTTGATGCCTCTACAGGAAAACAATATTGCCTCATTGTTCTACCGCAATTAACATCCCTTTCAAGGGTGCGACTTTTTTAGTTTTTACAAAGAAATGTCTGGAAATGAGTCATACTTTTTATTCAAAGTTCTTCAGTGAGAACCGTTTCTAAGAATTTCTGGGCCCGTTTTCTACACCATCCTCTTATGTAGCTTTCTTTCCCTACGTCCAAACGGAACGAACGAGCGAGTTCAGGTACAGAATGGGAGGGGTGGAGATTTAAGAACATATGTTTAAAGCATGGCCGGTTTGAGCCGTTCGAAGCCAAAATACCCTTGCAATCCAGATGAAGCTGGAATGGAGAAAGTCATCAAATACCATATTTTTCGCTCTATAAGACGCACCAGACCACAAGACGCACCTAGTTTTTGGAGGAGGAAAACAAACAAAAAAAATATATTCTGAATCTCAGAAGCCAGAACTGCGAGAGGGATCGCTGCGCAGTGAAAGCAGCAATCCCTCTTGCTGTTCTGGCTTCTGGGATAGCTGCGCAGCCTGCATTCGCTCCATAAAACGCACACACATTTCAACTTACTTTTTAGGAGGGAAAAAGTGAGTCTTATAGAGCAAAAAATACGGTAATTGGGCTGGCCAGAAAAGTAAGGGATGGCGTGCTCTCGTCTATTCTTAAGGTTGTCCTTGAAAAAGTGGGCATTTGTGTCATTTCAAAGCTAATGTCCTTAACAGCTTGATATCAGAAGAAGCCTCCTAACACAACAGCTTTGTGGCAGCCACTTGTAATACGGAAGACGTTGCAGTGGGAAAAGCAAGGTGAGGTAGCAGCGGGTTGTGGGTGGCGCAGCTTGCTAACGCTAACATGTCCTCCAGAGTTACTCCTGCATGGTAGCAAGGATTAGCAGCCTACGCCCATCGGTTCCCATCCCAGCCACATGCCGATTTGTATTTTTCTTAGCAACGAAAACCTTTAAGCAACTGTTTAAAGGGAACCTACTCAGTTGACGTGGCACGCATGCACACACACACACACACACACAAAAACCGCAGATACGATGCCTAATCTAAATACGAGTGGATGGGGACAACAATCGAGAACAACACCTGTATCCCTGGAAAAATTCCGGCATGGCTAGAAATCCGCATTTTAACATAAGTTCCAAGGCAGCATTCCAGAGGTGGGTCACAAGGCTGCCCTTTGCGCTTTTTAAATTGGAAGACCCACATGTTCCTCTTACTTCTCAATGAATGTACTGTATTACCATTAAAAAGAGAAAAGAAAAAAAGAATCAATGAAATTATAAGATTGGTCTTTGGTTATCTGGTCCTTGTTTTAATTGGTTTAAGGGTTTTTGTATACAGAAGTTTACATTTTTATGTATATTCTTGTGTAAAAACGGATGTAATATGTGTATAAAACACTGGTATGTATTATCTGTATATAGTGTGAGAAAATGATTTTTCTTTCTTTCTTTCTTTCTTTTGGATGTATTAATAAATCTTGCTGTGAAGTAGCCTTGGTTTATTTTATTAGAGTGAAAACCTCACCTAAAGGATTTATAAGCTGCTACTTTGAAGGCCAGTCGTATTGCTCTGGATGGCAGTGCTCAGAATATGCATAATGTACAAGGCATGCATTGGTAAGTGATTATATCAAAGAATCCTGTGTATGTGGCCTCAAACTCCCTTGTGGGAGTCCTCACAGAATCCTGAGGATTTGGGGTTTCATTATTTTCTTTTGTTTTTCTCCAAATTTCTAGCCCTCAGGAGAAGAACCTGGAAAATGTGTGGGCAAATTTTATGTTCTTGCACGAAGGGCTCACCTCAGGAGCATGAAATACAATGCAGATTAGCTATAGTGGTTCAAAGCAAGAGGCATTTTTACTCCATGAGGGATTATAAAAGGCTGAAATGAACATTCTTTTTAAAACCCAGGTGAATAAAAGCACTTGAAACATTTATACACATTATGCAGACTTGTCTGTTTTGCTTAGCTCCTTCCCGTTGCAGAACTTCAGCAGCCCCACATTTCTGGTATGATAGTGAGCTGAAGTTTCAAAATGATGTTGAATTTCCAGTGGTCACCCAGTTGCCATCCTCACCGCAACATATTCCAAAACCTTGAGAGCAATTTTGCCAGCACCCCACAGCCTTTTGGTAGAATAAATAATTCTACGTCCGCACATGCCATAACACATATCTGGTACAGTGGTACCTCGGGTTACAGACGCTTCAGGTTACATACGCTTCAGGTTACAGACTCCGCTAACCCAGAAATAGTACCTCAGGTTAAGAACTTTGCTTCAGGATGAGAACAGAAATCGTGCGGCGGCAGTGGGAGGCCCTATTAGCTAAAGTGGTGCTTCAGGTTAAGAACAGTTTCAGGTTATGAACGGACCTCTGGAACGAATTAAGTACATAACCAGAGGTACCGCTGTATAGCTGTAGCTGCTGCCTCTGTTTATTCTGAAAGGTAACTGGGTGTTGACCAATGATAGCTTTATCTCTGTCGTTCAGACATACAAGTCAATTGAGAGTTCAATGAGTTCTCCTAGAATGAAATTTCTAGCTCTGCCGAAGTTCGTTCTGTAACATCATGGGCTCGTGCTGGTAGAAATCAAATTTTGAGGGGACTGGAAATCAAATTGCTGAATGGTGCAATCTTGAATGTTTCAATTTCTGCCTGGGACTAGAGTGCATTGTGCTCCAGTAGCAACAGTCGTTCCAGGAATGTCCCTTTTGTGATTTCAGTTTGGTGAGCTGAAAGTTCTCAGAAGACATGTTTCTGAGGAAACGTGTGGTTCTCTCCCCCCCCCCCACAATCTGCTTAGAAAAAAGCCATTTTGCAGAATGTTCTCCTAATTGCCTCCATCGTTTATTTCATTTGCCGGGGGTGGGGGGGACAGTGGCAGTGAGCTGCCATTTTCTTCCCAGAATGCTCTGGAGTGATGCTGGGTCCAGGCCAGTGTGGAGAATGCAAAATGGTGGTGCTTGCAGCATCCGAAACACCTAAACCTTGGGGTGGAGGGAAGCTGTGCTGCTTCTAATAGCAAATTCCAACGCCAGGAAACTTGGACAGTTTTGCCTCCCCCCCAGTGGTGTCGCAAATGGGGGGTTGTGGGGGGCGGTGTGCCCCGGGTTCCATGTCTGCGCAGGTGACAAGAAGTTACCCCGTGGGGTCTCGCGGCGGTGCGAGCAGCCATCGCGCCTCCACAGCCTCCCCCTGCATAAATTCAGCGAACCAGTCTCTCCACATTCTCAGCCCACAAATAAGGTGGAGAATTTCCAGAGGCCATTTGTGAGAAGATTCATTTTCGGATTCCTTGTCTAGGCCTCTGTCTGCACTCAAAGCTGCACTGCTCCATCTGGTACTTAATGAACATTTGAAGAGATTTCTTTTACCCGGTTCTGTTGTTTAGTTATAGTCAGAAGTGAGGGAACAGTGGTATTAATCCACCAGGACCTTCAAATTCTTTTTCACGTGGACATCAACAAACTTTTTGTCAATTGGGAAGTAAGTACAGAGCTGCGTGATGTTCAGAAACCAAGCAGGTGACGGTGTTTCCTCTTTGAAGGGAAAACTTCACCTGCTAAATTTCTATCTGCCAGCTGCTCTTAATGACACAAAAGCAGAATCCATCTTAAAGTTGGTAATTAAATGATTTATAATGCCAGCCCCAAACCTGTGTTCTTAATGGCAGCCTGAGATGCAAATATAAACTGAGGTGGATCTGCACACAGAAATTATAACAAAGTAAAATTAAAAACCCTATGGGGAAAAAGACCGCCCATGGGCCAGATTTAGAAGGCGATTGGGCCAGATCCGGCCCCTGGGCCTTAGTTTGCCTACCCATGGTCAGGCCAAACAAAGGGGAGAAAATGCTGAAGGAGGAGACATGCAAGCTTTTACCCCCCACTTTGGCATCCGAAGCTCTTCGCATGCTGAATTTTGACTGGTACCCGTTAAACCTTTTCACCTTTGAAGTGACTGTATGTGGGCAGCAAAAAGTGCTCAAAAAGACAGAATGGGAGAGACCATAAATCCAATTGTGAATTTCCCAGAACTCATCAGTTTCTGCCCCACTTGCTTGCTGTCCCTCAGCTGCACTGGGATTTAGGATAGTCCATGCCAAACAGTCCTTACCACAGATAGGGCTGAATTTATCAGTTTTGGTTTCTCTCGGTTTCTCAGTTTTCCAGGCTTAAATTCAGTTATCCTCATTTTCACATCAGTTTGCAATTAAAACAAACAAGCCAAGCCTTGTGAAAATTCACCAGCACCTTAGAGCGAATTTTATTCCGACATGCACAATTTTATTCAAAAATTTGGCTTTACATATATAGGTACATATATGCATTTCTGTCAAGCAAGCTTCCCTACTTTTCCCTTAAACATCCCAAACGTATGTTATTTCCACTAATATATGCATTTTCGTGCACAGTTTCACTTGCATTGCCTGGCTGGAAAAACTGCATTGCAAAATCCGTAGAAATGCTAAGTTTGAATGATAGCTGAGTTTTGGTTTGCTTCTTGTTTTGGAATGTTTGAATTAACGTAGGTTCGCCTTCAAACACAAACTGAATTGAACTTTCCCCCCCATCCCTACTCATAGGAAAGCCACAACATTGCGCTTGACAAGAAACGGCATCCCTAGAAATGTGTATATTTGTGTGTGTGTGTGTGTGTGTGTGTGTGTGTGTGTGTGTGAGAGAGAGAGAGAGAGAGAGAGAATAGAAAATAGTCCTGCAATGAGGAATTTCAAATGAGTGGCAGCATGAGAAGGAAAATGGTACTTTCGACTGTCACTTCTTGAATGGGCGTGCTAATGCTGTTTCTGTTATTTAAGCTCTCTAGCCTGTAATCATCCAATTTCTTGCCAGACAGAAAGTGTCTCCTGTTTTATTAATATTATTGCTGAATTTGTGGTTGTGAAAAGATGCTGAACTGACATCCTCGGGCACTGACTGGCTTTTATTAAATAAACAGAACGGATTTATTATAGCCCATAGACAGAGCTGTTGATATTTCAGCCATGGACATGCGCCAGAAAGAAAGGGAAAAAATGCCCCAGATTCTGTGTGGAGGAAGCTCGAATCCTGTCCTCAAAATAAATGGCGGAAACATGTTTCCTGCATGCAAGCGTGTTACCACCTTGTTCTGAACCTGATCCAGAGCAACTTTTACAATGTGTGTAATCTTTCTGGCAAGGAATGGGGTGGTGACTGTTATGTACTGAAGTTCTCACCCTGGGCCAGCAGGGGGATACTGTAGATAGTTTTCACTCAGGTCCACATATGCAAATAAGGGATCGAAAGTGACGTTCAGTGATTGGATAGTTACAGAAAGTTGTTACAGTTACGTTGTACTGGAGCTCTATATGAGCAGGCTGGCTGAACCCTTCAGTTCAGTTCTGTTCTGGCCTGTGAATAAACAAGAGCTGTCTGAAGAATTGCTGTGTCGTCTGATATGTTCACCCACAACTTAACAGTGACACTGGAAATGAACTGGCTCCAGAGAGTGGGGAGGCTGGGTATTTGCCAGACCAGCAGAGGAAGAACTGCCTTAACAGGGCTACCATGTTCACTTTTCACGAAGTGCCTACAAAGATCAGAAGCAGCCGAAGAGAAATCTCAGTTCGTATGCCTCCAAATCCTGGAGCCAGTAGAGGAACATGGCCAAAGCCCATGAGAGCAGAATCGACAGCTCTGCGTAACAGAGGCCCTGGTGCTGTTTCGAAAATGATTTAGCAAAACGTCCTTCTCCTCCCCATCTCCAGCTGGGTTACTGTCCTCGCTGGTCCACTGATGGGCACTGACAGAGCGTGTTCTCATTAAAAGAGAACACGTGTTGCGGTGGGAGGCAGCCAAGAGACCCCTCTGTTGCCAGGCAGTTTGGGATGGTATGGCTCTGGCAGAGATTGGCAGCCTGAGTTGCTGGGATAATTTTGATGTTGCCAATTTGGGGGTGGGAACAGAGGTTTTTTAAACAGTGCTCGGAGCGATCTGCTTTCTCTTTCGCTGCATGCACCGGATCACCCGCCCTCCCTCCCTTAATTTGGGTCTTGTTTGTTGACCTTGCTATGCCTGTCATGGGGTCGTCCGCCTTGGGGCAGGGGCCTGGTAGGAATTCTGTCCATTTGGCTGATTGGCTGATGCCACCCGCCCACAACTCCCGAGCCTCCCCTGATCTCCTGCCCCCTTCTGTCAAAACAAAGGGGGAAGGGGGCAGGAGATCAGGGAAGGCTCGGAAGTCACAAGTGGGCGGTGCGCCGTTGCCCAGTTTTAAAAAACTCTGCGCATTTATATTTCACAGGGTGCGAAAGAAGGGCTTTGCACCTTTATACAATATGCTTGTGTGCTTGCGCCCAGGGTCTTTTGCCTCACCATCCCCATTACTGACTCCCTGTTGCTACTCAGCTTCAAAAAAAAAATAAAAAGTGTCCCCAGATTCATTGAAAAAAATCTGATAACCATAATGAAGGATGCTGTAGTTTAGCAAATATGTGGAGGGCACCCAATTCACCCCCCCATGCTGTCCTGTGGTGCAACTCTGACTTCTCGGCTCTATGGACAGCATTTCCGTTTCAGTGGCTGAATATGGCTGTCAAGAAAGCTACACAGGAGTCTTAAGAGAAGATCATTTTGCACATCGAGTGTAAGGGGGATTTCTGAAGAGTTCGACACTGGTGCTCGTTTTCCGAAGGAAGGAAGGAAGGAAGGAAGGAAGGAAGGAAGGAAGGAAGGAAGGAGTGGTGTTTGCCCTCCTAGGTGACATCATGCTAGGTCATAAGGAAAGGGTTAAATGAGTGTGAAGTGATTGGCCAGTGGGAACCCAGGGGGAGGAGTTAGAGTTAGTGTTGTTAAGGAGTCAGTCGGGTGTTAGAGAAGAGAGAGGGAGGATAAGTCTGTGGGTTGGGATAGTTTGATGTGAGAGAGTGAGAGAATCTGTTAAGAGGAGTCAGATAGACAGCTGGGATAATCAGTTAGAAGTTATTGTGGTTCGAGGACCCGACCCCCGCGATGTGAAATGAATACACAAGGACACATGATATAAGGTTAATGGGCATGGAAAGGCCACAACTTTATTGATTACAGCAGTGAAAAGGTATTGGCTTCGGCATTGGATCTCTAAAACAAGTGGGTTTATTCACCAGTAGGTGGAGCCTGTTGATGCTAATCCAACTATAAACTCTCCCCGGATGTCACCGAGGGTCGTGACATGGCCTCCCGCCAAGCAGGCATCGGACAGAACACACGACCGCCAGATTCCTTTAATGGAATACCCAAAAATTGAAGGCATAGGCGATGGCCACACCTAGCCCTTCGACACACCACAACACATTATTCCAATGCCTAACCTACCCACCAATACCACAAAAGTTGTGACGATTGCTACGAGGTAGGCGAAAAAACCAAAAAGCCTAATGCCAAATGGAAAAACTCCTACCAGGCCCCCCGGACAACCAGGGCGACCAACCTAGGGTTCAGGGAGGAGAGTCTTTAGGAAGGTATAGGCCGGTAAAGAAACTAAGATTAAGAAAACGGGTTGGTGGCAGCGGGGAAGCAAGCACAGTGGTGGCACAGGGATCAATACACCGTCAAACATCTGGGGACCCTGTGTGATCGCCACAGTTGGCTTTGTGGATCAAGCCTTATTCGGCAAGCCCCTCTGCAGATCCCAGAGGATGCAAATGGGTGACCCACTTGTGCGGGAAAGTCATATTGCAGATGCTCAAAGATAGGTTGCAGCATGACTTCTTTCCGTGCCAGTGTGGTGTAGTGGTTAAGAGCGGTAGATTCATAATCTGGTGAACCGGGTTCGCGTCTCCGCTCCTCCACATGCAGCTGCTGAGTGTCCTTGGGCTAGTCACACTTTTCTCTGAAGTCTCTCAGCCTCACTCACCTCACAGAGTGTTTGTTGTGGGGGAGGAAGGGAAAGGAGAATGTTAGCCGCTTTGAGACTCCTTCGGGTAGTGATAAAGCGGGATATCAAATCCAAACTCTTCTTCTTCTTCTAACGCAACCCCGCATGCACATTTGCAGGAGATGTGTGGCGTGGTGGATTCAAGCGTTTTGGCCCAGTGACAGCTCCTGTAGGAGCTGCGAGGGCTTGACCCCTCTCCCAGCTCTGCTCAAGCCCTGAGAAGAAGATCTAACAGCTGAGGTGGCTTATCTGTCTCCCAGCACTTCACTGAGCACCGAACCCACACGGCTTGGTCTGCAGCCCAGTGCCCTTGCCTCAGGATCCCATTTCCGATTGCTGTGCGTTCAAGTTATTGACACGAGGCGGGTGCTGCCAATAGCTGGGAGCTTTGATTGGCGTCTTGGATGACTTTCAGCACATCCCCATCTTCCAACAATAAATATTCTCATGTTCCCACTAGCCGCCAACGCTTCCTTGCCTGCAGAAGGGACACCAAAGCTGCGACTCCTGCTTTGCAAAGATGAAATCCTGTGTTTACCATACCTTGAGGGTTATTTCTGGATTTCTTTCTTCTTCTTAAGAACTATTTTTACTCCAGTGTTTCCCCTGCCATAGTCTTTCTCAGTTGATTTCGAGCTTCTGTCTCACGTTTGCATATATCACTTTAGCAGCGCTCACAGATGTATGCAAAGTGTGTTTGTGTAGTAGTTATTCACAGGCCTAGGAGACCAGGGTTCAAATCTCTGGATCACATGGATTTTGGGGTGGCCTTGGGCCGGTTACAGTCTTCCCGCCTAACAGTACGGTTTGCTGCCCACACACAGTATTTGGGACCTGTCTCTTTCACTTCATGTAATAAACCAAACTTTCTTTATTTCTCTGGTGTGCAAACTTCTTTAATGGCCACAAAGGGTTAAGAGCAAATGTATTATTCATAATGAATGCATGTATTGGCTCCAGCAAAAGATCCTAAATTTAGTAGGATATCTGTAGATGGTCGACATGCTTGTAGGTTTGGATGTAACAAAGTCTAGACCTGCGATTTCCCAGCCAAGTCACAATTCTGTACCACTTTCTCAGGTCGAAAATACAAGTGATCAAAGGGACTCCTCCCATTTTTTCATTCTCGCGCTCCTTCAGATGCTTTTTCCTCAGTTCTTGCGCTCCTTCAGATGCTATTTTCCTTGTATTTATGTTTTTCCTGCCTATCAACAGCTCTCCAAGTTGGCTTACAATGTAATAAAATGAAAACACAACAAAGATTTTTTAAAAAAGAGCTGTTGTTCTTTAAAATTTTCAAAATAGCCCCCCTCCTTTCCCAAAGTGTGTTGCCTAGCAGCCAGAGTCACTGAACACCAGATTTTTTTTGTTCCTCACCTGAGAATGCCTCACCTGCGCAGGTGAATACTCTGCAAAAACTTTTGCTTTTTTAAGCTCTCCGCTCCAATTTGTTTTCAGTTGTTTCTGTTTCATACAAGGCCGGGTTAAGGTGGTTGGGGGTCCTGATGCAGTTCCAAAAATAAACCCCCATTCCCCAAAATAACAAGTGAGGTAAGGTACCACAAAGTAAAATATTTTAAAGGCTAGCATATTTATGTATTTATTATTCATTGATGGATGGATTGCCATTTAAGTTTTAAAAGTAGTTTAAAACTGCAAAGAGCCCCAACCACTAAAGATAGATGTAAAAACAATATAAAGGCAGAGACCATTTCCTTCATTTATCAGATTAGTAGTACTCTCAAAGCTGCCCCAAGTGTAATAGGTAAAGGTGAAGGTACCCCTGACCGTTAGGTCCAGTCATGGACAACTCTGGGGTTGCGGCGCTCATCTCGCTTTATTGGCCGAAGGAGCCGGCGTTTGTCCGCAGACAGCTTCCAGGTCATGTGGCCAGCATGCCTAAGCCACTTCTGGCGAACCAGAGCAGCGCATGGAAATGCCGTTTACCTTCCCGCCAGAGTGGTACCTATTTATCTACTTGCACTGGTGTGCTTTTGAACTGCTAGGTTGGCAGGAGCAGGGACCGAGCAACGGGAGCTCACTCCGTCGCGGGGATTTGAACCGCCCACCTTCTGATTGGCAAGCCCTAGGCTCAGTGGTTTAGACCACAGCGCCACCCACGTCCCTAAGTGTAATAGGATAAATCAATTAATTTCTTTTGACGTGGGTTTCATAAAACAAAGCCAACTAAAAATAGGTTGAACCCCACCTCAAGTTAGGTTTAAATGTTTGCTATCGTGAAATTAGAGCGCCCATTCTCCCCACCCCTAACAATAAAAATGTGATGTGTTTTTGCGTGTGGTCCAGCCTAGTTGAATGGCTCTGTATGGGGCATTGTCTCTTCAGACTACCTCTATTTTGTCATTGTTGTTTAGTCGTTTAGCCGTGTCCGACTCTTTGTGACCCCATGGACCAGAGCATGACAGGCACTCCTGTCTTCCACTGCCTCCCGCAGTTTAGTCAAACTCATGCTGGTAGCTTCGAGAACACTGTCCAACCATCTCGTCCTCTGTTGTCCCCTTCTCCTTGTGCCCTCCATCTTTCCCAACATCAGGGTCTTCTCCAGGGAGTCTTCTCTTCTCATGAGGTGGCCATATTGGAGCCTCAGCTTCAGGATCTGTCCTTCCAGTGAGCACTCAGGGCTGATTTCCTTCAGAATGGAGAGGTTTGATCTTCTTGCAGTCTATGGGACTCTCAAGAGTCTCCTCCAGCGCCATAATTCAAAAGCATCAATTCTCTGGCGATCAGCCTTCTTTATGGACCAGCTCTCACTTCCATACATCACTACTGGGAAAACCATAGCTTTTACAAGGCAGTGATCCATGAAGGGGACCTCTATTTTAAATGGATGGAAAAGGCTCCCTTCTGAATTCTTGGAGGCCTGCTGCCAGTCAGTGCATACTGAACTGCATGATATAGACAGCTTCCTATGTTCCTGCACATGACCCCCAAATGACCCGAGGACAGACGATAAGCAAAAGTTTCGCTATAGCCATGTCAAATGAGCCGCAATAACCTTGATATCCTTGGCCGTGTAAACAAGGCCTGCATGGAATTTGTTCTGCTTTCAACCAGAGGAAAACAAAAATTGGTCCAAAATTCACATGCCTAACTATATTTTCCTTGGCAGTCGTATCAAAGGCTGAGAAAGGTCTGGGAACTGCATTTTGCTGCTGGCTATGGGTCAAATTCTGCTCCTGAGTTTACACTGCTGTTGCTGCAGAAAGCTGGCATGAGATAAGTTCAATCATTCCATAAAGCAATCTGCTTTGGTTTTTATCAACAGAGAGTCATCATGTATATTAATGAAGGTCATTCTGGGGAAAAGATGCTGCCTGTTAAAATTATTTTCAATTTTCTTCCTAACCTGCAGAATTAGGTATGAATGCCTTGAAAATTTGCCTGATTTGGTCCAAATTTCCTATGATGGGAGGCAAATTTCTTATGATGGGAGGCATGTTTTTATCATTGCTCTCGCCCAGGGCATTTCAGAAACATTTAATGTACATCTTTGTTTCCTATAGCCTGTTTTGAGCGTTCTTCCCTGCTTCAGCTGGCTGAATGTTGCCCTCATATGAAAAATTAGCTCAGTTTAATGGCTTGTGTTGGTCTTCTTCCTTCTGTAACTGATCAGATTAGTCCACACTGGCCCTGTTGTCCCTTGACTCTCTTCCCATATTTTATTTTGATTATTATTATTATTGGATTGCTGAAAGAGAAATACTGACATATTTCACATTAGAGACCCCATCTTAAAGATATTTCTGTGAAGTGTGTTCTATTAACTTTGATGAAGATAACTTTCAATTAAGTACAGCTAGGTTTACACCGAAAGGGACGCGGGTAGCTGTGGGTTAAACCACAGAGCCTAGGACTTGCCGATCAGAAGGTCGGTGGTTCGAATCCCAGCGACGGAGTGAGCTCCTGTTGCTCGGTCCCTGCTCCTGCCAACCTAGCAGTTCGAAAGCATGCCAGTGCAAGTAGATAAATAGGTACTGCTCCGGCAGGAAGGTAAACGGCGTTTCTGTGCGCTGCTCTAGTTCGCCAGACGCGGCTTAGTCATGCTGGCCACATGACCCAGAAGCTGTACGCTGGCTCCCTTGGCCAATAAAGCAAGATGAGCACCGCAACCCCAGAGTTGGGCACGACTGGACCTAATAGTCAGGGGTCCCTTTACCTTTACCTAGGTTTACACCCTTATATCTACAGATAGTAAGGTGCTTCTGTGACCGCAAAGAGGGATTCTTTTTGTAGTCTTCCCTCCAACAGCACTTCGGCCATTCTGAGAATTACACCGGATAAACGCCGGCTCCCTTGGCCTGAAAAGCGAGATGAGCGCCACACCCCAGAGTCGCCTTTGACTGGACTTAGCCGTTCAGGGCAATAGCAAGACATACCCTTGAACGTCATCCCTGATTTCAGAGCCTGATGTTGAAAAGCAAATGGCATCTCCGACCCAACCCAGGTCAAGGTACATCGGGCATAAGGCTGACCAGATTATTTTGGACGGAAACGCCCCAAGCACTTCTCCCTAGGGGCGAAATTTCAACAGCACCAAAAAAGCCAAAACAAATGTCAGGGGTTCAGGGACAGAGGCACAGCGGAGACAGGAGATGGAGAGCGAATGGGAAGAATCTGAAGACAGCGGGGAGGAGAATGACAGTGATCCGAGGGATTCCATGAGCCTCTCCAGCGAATCAGAGGATTCCCAGAAGGGGGCGCCGGTGGTCAGGACAAGGGGGGTCCCAGGGGGGACGCACCAGAAGCAAGGGGCCAGCGGGGACTCCCAAAGCGGCAGCTGGAGATCAGGACCAGCTTCCCCACCAGAGCGTAGCGGGGGGGGGGAAGGTTCCCGTGTGTCAGGGGCAGCGTCTCCTCCAGCAGGGAGAGGAGATGAGTCAGAGCTGACCACGCCTCCATCGGAGAAGGGGGGAATGGAGGGGAGGTCAGAACCAGCTAACCTCCCGGAAGAGGAGGAAAGCAGTGACAGGAGTAGTGTAACGATCAGAAGAAAGGTTGGGAGCTGGGCGCGCGTGCCAAGTTCAAATGTACAGGCGCGCGGGACAGCAGAGAGCCCGGATTGGGAACCAGGTCCTAAAGCCCGCCGGAGGGAGGGAGAACAATCCGGGGAATCAGCGTCGGAAGAGTCTAGGAAGGGTGAAACCCCAGCGGGCAGGAGGACCCAGCGGAAGAGGGAACAAAGAAGGAGGTGGAGCAAGGCGAGGGTCTTAAACTGGTGTCGGGGAGGGACGGATTCAGACGGAGCTTCAATGGTCTAGAGTTACAGACGTAGGGCTGCGCGCCGCTGCTGTCAAACTGCAAATGAACTTCAATAAAGACTTTTGTATATAAAGAGAAACTGGCGTTGGTCCTTTGTGAGCTGGGACCTGAGGCAGCCCTGACAACAAATATCTAGCAATCTGCTACCGTATCATGACACCCAAAACCAGCACTGGCTCTCTCCAGAGTATGGGCCCTGGCCAGGGATGATGGGGGTTGTAGTTCAAAACATCTGGAGGGCAATGGATTGAGCAAGGCTGCTCTGTTTACCGGCAGGAATCAGGGCTGGTCCTGCCTGACTTCTGCTGACTTTGAACAAATCCTTTCCTTTCTGTCGGCACCTTTTCAACTCTTCGAGTCATTACAGCCCAAAAAATTCACTTCGGATTCTTCACCAGGCACTCAATGTCCTATTCCCCCCCACCCCAAGTCTCCTATTCTCTCACAAAACTTAGTGTGTGCCTTCTCTGCCCACCACGAAAGCTATTCCGCCCCCCAGTCTAGACTTTATTTTCTGAAAGGGCCTGATCATTTTCTTTCAGATTCCATTTCCCCCTCTTTTTTATAGCTTTTCATTACGTATCTAGGCTCAGAAACTATTGTCTGATGAATAATTCTTAAATCGAGCAAAAGCTATACATAAAAAAGGGTTTCCTCCATCTTTCTCTCTTTTTTTGGCATTATAAATCCTTCAGCGCCATAAAACACTCCCCCCCCCCATATCATCCATAATTCAGTCCCATTCTGTCATCTTTCTTTCCCCATTAACTGCTCGTGGTTTGATTTGCGGTGGAATGGTTTTATTTTGTTGATGTTTAGGGGTATACATACCAAAACAAGCAACATTGATCTCCTCTGCCTGGCAGTTTACATTTTATGTCCTTTCTAGGACTACAAAAGTAACACATCCAATATTATTTTCAGGGTTTTTTTGACGTTTCTGTCCGATTGCTTTCTTTCTTCACTTGATCCATCTGCAAGAAAATGTTTCCTCTGGTTTCAGTCCTGATGGGAAATTCTCTCGATATTATTTTGCTTTGGTGCATGTCGGAATTACTGTTTTATAGCTTCAATTTCTTGTGTGAAGTTGTCAGAGTGAGAAAGTGAGATCCTCTATTTTCCAGCAATGAATAATACATTCCAGAAGCTTAAATCGAACATGTGTGGCCAAACGGGCCTGGACTCAGCTATTATACAGCTGCAAATAAAACGTTTTAAATGTGTTGTAAAGTGCAATGTACAAATGTGGCACTAGATGGCGACAGTGAGCTACGCCACGTTTGATGTATTCTTCAAAACTTTTTTTTTTAAAGCATCTTTATAGTGTTTTTTTATATGTGTGGAGATTCCACCCTGGATAGGCTCCTGCGAATCATAGACCACTGACACACTACCAACCTGACTGAATTTAGACTACAAAACTCAGTTAATCTATTGAGTAACTGTCAGCACAATCCTAACCACCGATGTTGATGTGGGGTGAGTAGGGGGAGTTGGCTCTCCCTGAAACAAGGTGTTTGGAGGCAGGGTACCAGAAGCCTAGAATCCCCTGGATCCTGAGCCCTGTGGATTCTTCAGGGGCCTTAGCTTTCCCTAGCCTGATTTCAGCACTCTGTCCACCACACCACACCGCTCCTCAATCTAGCACCAGCTAGGAAGTTTTCTACTAGGCATAGGCAAACATGGCCCTCCAGATGTTTTGGGACTACAATTCCCATCATCTCTGACCACTGGTCCTGTTAGCTAGGGTTGATGGGAGTTGTAGTCCCAAAAACATCTGGAGGGCCAAGTTTGCCTATGCCTGTTCTCTATGGTTTTCCAGCACACTGAATTTGGTAATTGAAACGGGACCCTGTATTTGGTAATTTTATTTTCTCATCATCACAGCCTGGGAGTTCATGGCTTTATTTTGTTTTTTGTTTTTTAATGGACAAATTGTTTTTATTAAATGTATTTTTCTTTCCTATGAAGCTGGTTGCACACATCCTTTAAAAACAAACAAATACATTCACTTGGAAGCCTTCCCTAAATACTGCTAAATCGTTTTTTCCTTTCCTTTTTTCACTGTTTGCAGTTGTAAATTGCAGGCATTGACTGTGATGCATCTAATTCAGCCTAGCAACTCCCTGTCCGTATTCATGGAGATGACCTTGCCAAAATTTGAGCAGAAACTATGAGCGTATCGTTTGTGCAGCCAGTGAAGTGCCGTGCCTCGTGAACCAGTAGCTTTGTGGTTTTCAATCTGTGTTTACATTTCCCTGGGCTGAACAGTTATCAGAAGTCTTTGCAATGGATTTTTTAAATAAAAAAACCCACGAGATTTTGAACGGCAGTCCCTTGCCATCTAACAAACTGGGGAGCAAGCCTACCCTCTCCGCTTTCCCTGATCAGAGTGTCAGGGCCAGCTTCACAGCTCTGTGACACACAGTGGCCAGGATGGAAGTGGGAGGCAGGCAGATTGAGGCAGGAGCTGACTCAGCAATCAAGATTGGATCCTGAACTAGCTCAGCTACTCCCTTCCTCTGCTGCGTGTTTGGTGGGCAGGAGGAGGAGCTGTCACAGAGTGAGTGTGCTGGTCCTGAGGGTTAACCATGCGGTGAGGTCCAAGTCCACTCCGAGGTCGAGGGTGCGGTATGGAGGCTGTCCGTCAAAGCTGAAGCAGGGTCCAAGGCAGGGAGTTGGGTGAGGTCAGGAACTCTGGCAGAAGAGCAGGACAGGGTGCAGGCAGGAACAGGCTACCAACAATGTTGCTCCCGCAACCTGGGACTGGGGCTGGCCGGCTTTTATCTGCCCCAAGGCATAGGGCGGCCCCAGTCCACAGGTGACCTGCCTCTCCTGGCCTGGAGGCAAGCACTCCTCCTGCAGGAACTTAGTTCCCTCCACCTCTCTGCCCTGAGCCTCTGCAGCTCAGGAGAGGCTGGAGGGTTACTGGACCCAGAGGCAACCTCCTCTTCTCCTGACGGGGCTGAGAGTGGAACACCTGAAGGCAATGGCTCTTCCATCACCTCAGGAGCCAGAGCAGACTCAGCTGGTGCCTGCAGCTGAGGATCCAGCACAGGTGAGGACCCTTCAGGCTCAAGCCCCAGCCCCGACTCAGCTGGTTCTGGAGGCGGGGACTCCTGTGCAGGCTGGGATTCCTCAGGTTCAGCCTCCGAGTCTGAATCCCAGGCCATCACAGTGAGCCGGCCAGCCAGCAAATCATGCAGTTGAAGTTGGAGCTAACTCTTCATTCGCAAAAACGGTATCTCCACAGACTAATGTCAGGCCTCATGACCACAACAGTTTGTTCCCTGTAGCGCATTTCATTCAATGAAATCGTTTGCTGAGACTAACGGTCCCTGCCTCCGCACAGCCATCTGTCTCCTCTCCAGGGCTTCTTCCAAGCAAGCAGAGACGGCGCCTGTGTGCAGACTGCCTCTGCTCCACCTGTTTCATGCTTCTCCTAGTCCTGGGAGCCAGGTGAGAAGGAAAGCTTGTCACAGCAAGATGGGCAGATAACCATGACTCTTCACCAGCCTGAATCATCTCTGCCTCTTGGCCTCCCTCCTCCCACTCGCCCAGTGCTGTTTTTCGAGAAAAAGAGGTGCCAAAATTCACCACGAACACCTCCCTCGTTCTCTTATAATGGCAATGGTGTCGAAATTCACCATGAACGCCTCCCTCGTTCTCTTATAATGGCAATGGTGTCGAAATTCAGCATGAACGCCTCCCTCGTTCTTTTATAATGGCAATGGTGCCGAAATTCACCATGAACGCCTCCCTCGTTCTCTTATAATGGCAATGGTGTCGAAATTCACCATGAACGCCTCCCTCATTCTTTTATAATGGCAATGGTGCCGAAATTCACCATGAACGCCTCCCTCGTTCTCTTATAATGGCAATGGTGCCGAAATTCACCATGAACGCCTCCCTCGTTCTCTTATAATGGCAATGGTGTCGAAATTCACCATGAACGCCTCCCTCGTTCTCTTATAATGGCAATGGTGCCGAAATTCACCATGAACGCCTCCCTTGGTCTTTTATAATGGCAATGGTGCCCACCCGAGAGGTGCCAGAACTGAGTTCTGGTGAGTTCCAACTTAAAAAACCCCTTCACTCTCCTGCTTCAGGTTCTGCCTCTGATTCTGGACTGCTCTCTGCCACAGACTCTCCCAGCTCACTAAGCCTTGTTACATCTTCAGCTCTTGACATCTCTTCTTCCTTGTCTTCTCCCTCTGACACCTCATTATTGCCTCACCACCACTCCCCAGGCTCCAAGCTGCCTAGGAGGGTGATGGAGCTCAGCAGGGCTGGGCAGAGTGAGACCTCCACCCAGTCCATCCCCAGCCCCATGCAGATAAGTTTTGGATTGCTCTGCTTGTTTTATTAATCAATCACCAGGCAGCCCAATCAATCACAGTAGGCTGCGGGAATGAAATCAAATGTTTCCACTATAATAAAAATGAATTTATTAAATCAAAATTATGTTTTGTCTTTACGAAGCTCAGGTGCCCCTTTGAGATGCTGAAGGAGGTAAAATATTTCTGACTGGTTAACAAACAAAATTGATCACTCATAGTCAGAAGGCAAGGCCAACTTTCATATTTTCTTCCCGCTTTCCTGGTTTAGTATAATATGCCAGAACTAAAATAGCCTCAAAAAATAAACACGTCCACCCTTAATTTGCACCCTCATCCGTTAAAATGGGCTGCCACTAATTAATCAACTAGAGCTTTTGTTGATCAATCTGTCCATTAAACCAATTAACACTCTCAGCCCAGGAAATAGTTAACACTGCTGGAGTTGTGGCAAAGCTGAAAGGAGGAGATAAGGAAATAGAAAAAGCCAGCTGGCGAAATATCGTTATTACTTTCTCAAAGAGTTGCCTGTGTTCATTTTTCATATTTGGTAGCATTTCCTGTCTTTGGTTGTGCTTTTTTGTTAGCTCCGAATTCCATCCAAGTACAGACTTCCTTTGCCTCTCTGTGGCAGGATTTGTTTTCCCGGTGGAATATTGCTGACAGTGTAAACACCACCGTGGAGAAGTCACACCTATCTCAGTCCATCTGGACTCTTTTCATCCTTCCTCTTCTGATTCTGCTGCTTCTGATTCCACCAGCAATATCAAAACAAGGTTGCTTTTCCTCTGTGCCGGAGTGATGTATGTCACCATGTCTCACTAGAATCTCCCAATATGCAGTAGCTCGCTTTCCCCCAGCTCTGGAAAGAGAATATACATTTCCCTCACTTTATCTCATTACTCTTTAGGAAATTGCTTCCCCCTCAATTATCTTGACAGCTTTTATTTTGATAGCTCTAACTCATGGAACTTTGAAGTGTCAGGCATAGCCCTACTGGCTTTAGCCCAAACGTAGCAGAGTTTTCCTGCACAGCGAAGAAGCTAGTTGCGGTGGTAATGACTAGTCAGCTAGACTCAGAATAACTATTTACAGGATTTATTAAAAGGAAAAAATAAAACCAGCAGAGTTTCTGCATATAGAACAAAGCAAAATAAATCCTTTCTTTCTCTCTCTCTCAAAAACCATACACAGCACTTCTAACTCCTAACACACCTAACACCAAACTGAGCTAGCAATCCCTAGATAAGAGTTGAGTGCTGGTCGTTAACCAATCAGAGTGAGTAGTTTCTAGGTCAAGCAGACCTGGGCTTTCTGCCAAGAGTAAATTGACACCAGCTTGAGTTAATTGTTTGAAGCTAGAATCTGCAAGTTTCCCATGAGAACCAATTAACAGAAACTGAACACCCCCTCACAGATTCTGCTGAACAATTAACATCAAATACACCTATGTAGAAGATCATTTTTCCAGCAAACCTAAACCCTTGCACATTCGCTTGTTCTTTACCTTTGCCAATGGTTTAGTTAACACATCTGCTACATTTTCTTCACTTGATACATAAGTACAGGTGATTACATTGTCTTGTACACAGCAACGCACATTTTGGTATTTTACAGAGATATGTTTGGAATGCGATTTGAAACCCTCTGTTTTATTTAAGGTTATACAAGCTTGATTATCAATGTAAACTTGTACTGGTTCTCCACAATTTACATTTAAATCTGCCAACAAATGCTTGAAATAAATCACCTCGTTGCACAATTCACTCAATGCGGCGTACTCTGATTCCGTTGATGACACACTTACAACGTCTTGCTTGCGTGACCGCCAGCTGATTAAAGCTCCACCGACTATTATGACTAGTCCTGTGACAGATTTTCTATCCGGCAAATTTCCCCAGTCACTATCACAGAAGCAACTCAACATTTCATCCTCTGAAGAATTTAATTGTAACATATAGCCAATTGTCTGTTTGAGATATCTCAGAACTTGTTTTACCCCTTTCCAGGCATTTAGTGTGGGTTTTGAGACCAATCTACTTAATATGCCTACTGCATAGCTAATATCAGGTCTGGACCACTGTGCTATATACAATAAACTTCCAATTACAGAGTGATATACATCAGGATGTTCAAATTCAGGACTCTCATCTATATGAAGTGTTTTTTATGAAACCTGGATCCATAGGCACCGCTGCCCCTTTGCAATCCTGCATCCTGTATGTAGTCAGTAGTTGTTTAACTTTGTTCTGCTGACTAATTAGGCAGCTGCCATCTTGGGCCCAGCACACTTCCAACCCTAGATATGTCCTAACCGGGCCTAAGTCCTTCACTTTGAACTTACTGGACAATTGCTTGGCAAACCTTTTAGTTTGTTTATCTGTTTTACAGGCATACAATACATCATCTACATAAATCAGACAAAACTCTTGATCACTGCCTGTACCACGTACATAAACACAATTGTCAGCTGTACTCTGCTTGAAACCAAATGACACTAAGGCCTCATGGAAACATTTGTTCCAAGATCTTGCAGCCTGTTTGAGACCATATAGAGCTTTGTTTAATTTTAACACTCTATTGGAACCTGTCTCATAACCAGGCGGTTCGGCTAGATACAGGTCTTCTGATATTGATGCATGTAAATATGCAGTCTGGATATCAAAATGGTTTAACAGGAGTTTTCTCTTTGCTCCAAGCGTTAAAATCAGCCTTACACTGTCCCCCTTAGCAGTAGGGGAAAAAGTCTCGTCATAATCTTTTCCAGGCCTCTGAGAATATCCTTGAGCCACTAAACGAGCTTTGTATTTGTACTCTCCTGTCACCAGAGGTTTAAGTTAAGATTGCAGCCTACAATCTTTGCCCCCTCAGGCGCTGCCACTGGTGTAAAAACCTTGTGCTCATTCAGAGAGGACATCTCTTCCTCCATTGCCTGTTTCCAGCGCTCTGCCTCCTCTTTTGGTAACTTTAACACCTCCTGAAAACTCTTGGGTTCTGCAATTACACTAAACACATTTGCAGTATCAGGAGAAAAACGCACCGGAGGCACTCCTTTGTTTTGTCTTTTAGATCTTCTGGGAGAAAATTTTTCTTCTGACCCACTTTCCTCCTCAGAACTACGACCTCTCTTTTGTTGCTTAGCCACTGGTCTCTGGCTAACTCCACTTTCTTGAGAGCTCTTATCTGAACTTTCCTCCCCCTCAGACTCTGACTCTCTGTGTTTACCTTCAGAGTCAAGGAGCTCCTGGGAAGGTTCAAACCAAACCTCAGTATTGGCATGTAGTCTCTCCCAGCCACTATGTTCACAAAAACTGGCATTCCTGGAGATCACAATGCCGTTTGTCCCTTCAGCAAAGCGGAAACCTTTTCCCAGCTCCTGGTAACCCACAAACACTAACTGTTTGGTCTTAGGATCTCCCTTCTTTCTCATTTGTTTCGGAATTAATACCCAGGCTTTTGATCCAAACACATGCAAATGGTCAATTTTAGGTTTTTTCTGAAACAATTTAAAGTACGGGGTTGTACCTATTGTTTGATGAAAGAGCCTATTTTGGAGATAACACGCGGTGAGCATGCTCTCCCCCCAATAAGACATGGGCAAATCAGCATCATCAAGCATGGCAAACATCATATTTTGTAAAGATCTGTTTTTTCGTTCTGCAACGCCATTCTCCTCTGGGGAAAAAACATTCGTTTTCCTATGCCCAATGCCACGCTTTTGTAACCAATCTCTAAAAGCATTTGACATAAATTCGCCACCTCTGTCCGTCTGTATCCTTTTGAGTTTAACAGACAGAAACCTTTCCACAGATGCCACCCAGCCTTTAAACTTAGTGAACACGTCACCCTTATTTTTCATGGGAAAAACCCAAGAGTAACGCGTGGCGTCATCCACAATTGTTAGTGAAAAGCGCGATCCACCCCTGCTTACAGCAAATGGACCAATTACGTCCTTGTGAACCAGCTGTAGCGGTGACTCACTAACTCTGTCACTTCTGGGGTAAGAGACTCTGTGGGTTTTAACCTTTTTACACACATTACAATCAAGGTACTTGTTACAACTCTTTAAATTACCCCCATCAGCCAATTCAGACATTTTTAGTACACTTTTCCAGCAAGCATGCCCCATTTTCCTATGCAATAAGTGCACACAGTTGTCATGTATAGCTTTGTTAGCAGGCTGAGATTTACTGACTGCTGCTGCAACTTGAGATCCTGCTTTAAGCCAAAACAAGCCTCCCTCTGACTTAGCAGTGCCTAAAATCTCACCAGCCTTCTTAATAATGCAACTGTCTTCTTCAAAATGCACTTTAAACCCAGCTTTTAGCAAACAATCTACAGACATCAGATTGCTCCTTAATGACGGCACACAAAGTACATTTTGCAGGCATTCACGAAGACAAGGAACAAAAACTGCACCCCCCGAAATCACTTCGGAAGTACTTCCGTCTGCTAGAGCCACCTGGCTGCGCTGTGCTGAGTTCTTGGAAACAAACAATTCATCTGAATTTACGATGTGGCGCGACGCTCCCGAATCGACCACCCAGACAGCTTGTTTCTCATCAGCAATCTTGGCCTTGGCGGTCACCAGCTGAGCCGACTGTTTTTGTTTGAAGAATTTCCTTTTACGCTGCTGCTGTTGCTGATCTCGTCTCTGCTCCTGCACCGGCAACTGAGACTTGACCAACTCCGGACATTGTCGTTTTAGATGTGCTGAAGACCCACATCGGAAACAACGCCTAACAGCAAACGCTGACTCCTCACCAGTACGCTGCTTTTGCGTCACCTCTGGCACGGCATGAGAACTCCTTCCAAACCGCCCGCCAGTAGAAGTCTCTGCAGCCAACGACCTTTCTTGCCTCTTCTGCCATTCTTCAATCAAACGCCCAGTAACGTAACTGACTGATAAATCACGCTCCTGTATGCCTTCTAGAGACAAAACTAAATTATCCCAGCTTTCCGGGAGAGAACTCAAAATAATAGCCACCTTCTCCTGCTGGTCTAACGCACAGTCTCTTTCCTGTAGCGCAGCAAACTTTAACTGTAAACTGTGTAGGTGTTCCTGCATTGTAACCCCAGGCTGTAACATTGCCTTGTACAATGCCTTGCGAATGAACAGCTTGGAAACCGCTGTCTCACGCACATGGAGTTCTTTAAGTGCTTGCCACACACCTCTAGCTGTCTTGATTCCCCTCACATATGGCAACTGGGAATCTTCCAGCCCCAAGACAATTGTGGCCCTTGCTCTTTGGTCTTTATCGAGGTCTTCATCATCAGGCTTCGTAGGAAACTTACTCACCACTTGCCAGAGACGATCCCTCTGCAGCACTGCCTGCATGCGTTCCGACCACAGCAAGTAATTGGAGTCATTCAGACGCTCAAAAGCCATCTGAACTGGTTGTGAGGCCATCTTGAGAGCGATGTCCCTGGAACCCGGAACCAGCTACTCACGACCACCGAGAGAGAAAACAGGAACCACAGCACCCAGCACTCGCACGCTGCAGCTGTTGTCCTTGTGTCCACTGCGTCACCAGCTCACAACAGTCAGGAACCAGCCAGTGTCCATCTGCTGCACCGACAGGAACAACAACTACTGGGACTACTGGAACCAACACCGTTGATGCTGACACCACCACAACTCAGGCTGGCAGCACAATGCCCATAACCTCATGGAACTTTGAAGTGTCAGGCATAGCCCTACTGGCTTTAGCCCAAACGTAGCAGAGTTTTCCTGCACAGCGAAGAAGCTAGTTGCGGTAGTAATGACTAGTCAGCTAGACTCAGAATAACTATTTACAGGATTTATTAAAAGGAAAAAATAAAAACCAGCAGAGTTTCTGCATATAGAACAAAGCAAAATAAATCCTTTCTTTCTCTCTCTCTCAAAAACCATACACAGCACTTCTAACTCCTAACACACCTAACACCAAACTGAGCTAGCAATCCCTAGATAAGAGTTGAGTGCTGGTCGTTAACCAATCAGAGTGAGTAGTTTCTAGGTCAAGCAGACCTGGGCTTTCTGCCAAGAGTAAATTGACACCAGCTTGAGTTAATTGTTTGAAGCTAGAATCTGCAAGTTTCCCATGAGAACCAATTAACAGAAACTGAACACTAACTTGCAACGAAAGGTTCACTAGCAAGTAGGGAGTATCTCAAGTCTTTTACATCCATGTTTTCCCTTTTCGTTCATTTGCATATGCTAAATTGCGTGTATAGTTGTCTCAGGGCGAACTTAAGAATCACAGAATCATGCATTCATAGAATTTTGAGTTGGAAGGGACCCCGAGAGTCTGGTCTTAACCCCTTGCGATGCAGGAATCTGAACCCATGACAGATGGCTATCCAACTTCTGCTTAAAAACCTCCAAGGAAGGAAGTCCACCAGCTTCTGAGGGAGTCCGTTCCACTGTGAAACAACTCTTATCATCAGAAATTTCTTCCTGATGTTCAGTCAGAATCTCCTTTCTTGTAACTTGAATCCACTGGTTCAGGTCCTACCCTCCCAAGCAGGAGAAAACAAGCTTCCTCCATCCTCCAGGTGGAGATATTTGAAGATAGCTGTCACACCTCCTCTCGATCTCCTCTTTTCCAGGCTAAACCTTCAACCATTCCTCCTTAAGGCTTGGTTTCCATACCCTTGATCATCTTGGTTGCCCTCCTCTACCCACCTCCCAGCTTGTCAACAGCCTTCTTAAACTGTGGCACCCAGAACTGGACACAGTATTCCAGATGTGCATGTTCCTGTGGTCTGGCAATGTGAGAAAGTGCATAAATACTGGAGGCAGCCTCTTTTTGAAAACAAGGACAGGCCGTCCCTTGTCCGTTCTTCCCTCTGACAGTTGACAGGATGGTGGTTAGAAGTGGATAGAAGATGGAGTCACCCTCGTCCCTCACTGATGTCAATGGTAGTTCTGGTTTCCTTTCATTCATTCGCCTGGGGCACTCGAAGGGAGGAGGATGAACAGTCTGCTACAGTATTCCTCCTGGGATGTACAGAAACTGTACAGAAACTGTACAGAAACTGGGTTTGTACTGAAATTATACTGACACACTGCCCAGTGGTGTTCACAGCAAGGGGGAGGATGTTAGTTTCTGTTTGCCACTGTGCAGTGTTCTGGAGTCACAAGACTCTGTTTACATTCCAGAGACATTCCAAGCTGTTGGAAGTCTCATGGAAGACAGGAGACGGATGTGACGTTACTGGTTTCCTGTTCCTTTGTTTTCCCAGTTGCTCTCTGCCCTCACACAGAGAGGATGTATTTCTTTTCTGTCTGCATAGCTAGAAAATAAAGCATAGCGATGTAGCCATAAATCTCATCACTTCTGCTGCTTTGATTCTCTACGTAATGGGAACATGCCTGGAGGCCTCATCAGAGGCTCAGGTCGTTAATTATCATCGGAGGCAATTCCGGATGAGCTTTATCAGCTCGGTCGTTACGGAGATTCCCACACTCTTCTCCTTCAGATCAGATCTAGGGGCAGACGAAGAGTTACAGCATCTGGAACAGGTGGGCAAGGCACCTCCTGCCATATTGTTCTTCCCTCAGACATCTTGACTAGATGACAGGAGGAAGCACTTGATGGTGCTTTAACCATCCTCCCTCAGCAGTTCCCAAGTCTGTGTCCAACGCTCTGTCCTCTGGACATGGAAGTATCACTTCTTTTCTCGCCATCATTTTGCCACAGCTGAGAAGTCAAGGCTCTGCTCCATTTAAAAAGCAACCATTCTCCTCTCCAGTGGGTTTATCTTCTGTGTGTGCTTGTCAGTTCTTTGTACCATCCTGGTCAAAAGGTCCATCTTTTCCTTCCTTCCTTTCTTCCCTCGGACAATTGATTACACTGTGCAATGCAGGAAGCAAACACTTTCAGGGGAATTGTACACCTGATTTTGCAGTTTGGGGAATCCGTGCAAAATGTCTTCTGAAATACTGTGGGCCTCTCGTTTTAGTTGATGCATGTAATATATTCAATAGAGAATATTTGTTCTTCTTTCTTATTCTGTTTCTCATAAACTAAAATAAGGAAAATAATAAGTTTCAGCAGTTTCAAGCCATCATACTGGAAGTATGTAAGAATCCAAAAAGCTTTGCTTCTTTTATGGTCAAAGAGCATGTCTTTGTGTGATGTGCTCTAGCCTTGGACTCAGAGTCGTAAATAATAGCTGGAATGTATTTGATGATAAAGTCTCTCCCGCCTCCCCCCGCCTCCAACAGGGCAGAGATGAGGTGGTTTCAAAATCCCTTTCATGTCTATCCAGTTAGAGATCACATACTAGAAAATAACAGCAAACCTATAAATAATCTGACATTTTCCAAACTCTTTACCTTACTTAGAGATAGGACGAATGGCTATTTTCATGGTTCACATGTCTCTTTATCAAGATGTGGCTAGACACCCACAGATGGAATTGTAGATGTAAATGAATGTTTGCAACATCTTTGCAATTAAGCATGCAAGGAGTTCTCATTGTGGGACCAATTAGTACTTAGGCTCCTAACTCTTCTCCCATGTACACCTCTTCCCTGAGCATATTAAGGGCCAGAATTCAGAGCACTTGTCCAGATGTGCCTGCAAAAAGCAACTTTCAAAATCAAAAGTATAGTGGCTTAGAAGAGTTCAAAAACCCCACTTTGGAAACTGAAGACTATGCTCTCATTAGCAGAGCAAATCAAAATGTGTCAGCATCTGCTGTCTCCCCCCTCCCCATCTGTTTCGCATGATTTCTCAAACACTGTATTGTTGTGACATGAAGACGAAGGCTGGAGGAGCGTGCAGAAGAGTAAAGGCTCCAGGAGGAGGTCACACTGCCAACCTTTGCCAGCCATGGCTCTCCGAAGCTTCAAGCCTGCTCTCTGGTTCATAAGCAGCTTCTACAGTGGGGAGCTTTTGATAGGGAAAGACTGGCTGGCGACAAATTCCCATGTGCATTTTGAGATGGCACAACTGAATGAGGGGGCCGTACCTCCTGAACACTCCTGGGAACTGTGGCTCCTTAAGGATCTGGGAACTATAGCTCTGGGGGAAATAAACCACAGTTCCCAGGATTCTTAGAGTGGGGAGGCATGGACTTTAAATGTGACTGTGGTGTGTCTTCTTCTTCTTCTTCTTTGGCGATCACTCGTAGCCAAGTAAGATTGTCTTCCATAAACACGGTCTTAACAATGAGTCCATAAGTGACTGTGGAGGCCAATTCTGGATCCACACGTCCTTCCACAGTGGGGACATTGGTTTCCGGGTGGGAGTTGATCACAGTGAGGGTTTGCCAAGCGTGCCTTCCTCTTAGAACGTTTCTCCTTTGCGTACTGAGTCCTTTGCGTCTTCAAAGCCCATGGCACCTTTGGTAAAGGCTGTTCTCCAACTGGAGCGCTCTCAGGCAAGTGTTTCCCAATTGTTGGTGTTCATACTACATTTTTAAAGATTTGCCTTGAGACAGTCTTTAAAACTCTTTTATTGACCACCAGCATTACACTTTCCATTTTAAAGTTCTGAATAGAGTAGTTGCTTTGGAAGACGATCATCAGGCATCCGCACAACGTGACCAGTCCAACAAAGTTGATGTTGAAGAATCATTGCTTCAACACTGGTGATCTTTGCTTCATCGAGTACACTGATATTAGTTCACCTGTCTTCCCAAGTGATGTGCAAAAGTTTCCATTGTGTACACAGCATACACTGTGTGCGGTGTGTACACAGCCTTCAGCATGGAAAATTATTTCCCAACAATAATTCCCTATGTGCATTTTGAGGTGTCAGTTTCTTGTAGTGGTTAAGAGTGGTAGTCACGTAATCTGGGGAACCAGGTTCGCGTCTCCGCTCCTCCACATGCAGCTGCTGGGTGACCTTGGGCCAGTCACACTTCTCTGAAGTCTCTCAGCCCCACTCACCTCACAGAGTGTTTGTTGTGGGGGAGGAAGAGAAAGGAGATTGTTAGCCGCTTTGAGACTCCTGAAGGGGAGTGAAAGGTGGGATATCAAATCCAAACTCTTCTTCTTCTTCTCCTTCTTGAGGGGTCTATGTCACTTGAGAACCTCCTTTGGGTGGATAAGACCCCAGGTTGAATCATCTCCACCTAAAAGGGTCTTCTTGGGCAACAGGGAAGACCTTTCTTTGCCTGAGATCATGGAGAGCTGTTGCCAGTTATTACAGGAAGTCCTGAAGGGTTACTGGGCAGATTTGGTGGAAAACAGGTTCACAGGCTCTCTTGAACCCTGGATCAGCTCCTTTCTACAAAGTCCTGTTTGCCCTGCCTCCTCAGTACAGAGAGGAGCACAGGCTGCAACCCCTAAACCTCGCCGATGATTACACTAATTGCCTCCATGAGTGGGGACAGGAAGGCAGAACTGAGAGTTCCCCGACCAACCTCTTTATCTCTGGACTCTCCAATTAGTAATCAGAGTCGGGATTTCAGTGAAACCTGTAATCAAGTTATCCAAGCCCATCCAAGTGCTCACGTCGCCAAATGAGAAATTATTGAACTCTTCTGACATACTCAGTAGTTGTTAGCGACACTTGTGCAATTTGTTGAGCACTTTCGGGGGGGGGGCATTACGTTTTGTACTTGCCTCTTGCTGCTGCAAAGAGACAAGTCAGAATTAGTGTGCTCATGTCATGATCACAGCGCTCGGCCACAATCGCAACGGCAGTCAGAAGTCTCTGGCTAGGATCTGTCCAGGTTTCTGGAGATCAGGAGACCATAGGACAGGGGTCAGCAAACTTTTTCAGCAGGGGGGCCAGTCCACTGTCCCTCAGACCTTGTGGGGGGCCAGACTATATGGGGGGGGAATGAACCAATTCCTATGCCCCACAAATAACCCCGAGATGCATTTTAAATAAAAGCACACATTCTACTCATGTAAAAACATGCTGATTCCCAGACCTTCCATGGACTGGATTTAGAAGGCAGTTGGGCTGGATCCGGCCCCTGGGCCTTAGTTTGCCTACCCATGCCATAGGAGGTCTGATCATCTTCAGGTCAGAGGGTTGGTCCTTTAAGCTAAGTTCTCCACAAGGAGGCAGAGTCCATGAGGGGTGGTCTGGTGTCAGAGACTCTAAAAGGCTCTGTTTGCTTTTAACATTGGTTAGAGAAAGTTGCTCCCTTTGGGTGGTATTGTGGCTCTAGACATGCCTTGCTGTGAGATCATCATCATCATCAACAACAACATTTGCTATGGGTAACTGATGATGATGATGATGATGATGATGATGATAGTTTTATTATTTGTACCCCACCCACCTGACTATGAGTAGACTGCCCCAGCCATTCTGGATGGCTTCCAGTATATACAAAAACATAATAAAACATTAAACATAAAAAACTGCCTTCAGCTGTCTTCTAAAGGTTGCATAGTTACTTATCTCCTTGACATCTGATGGGAGGACATTCCACCACTGAGAAGGCCCTCTTCCTGGTTCCATGTAACTTTGCTTCTCTCAGTGAGGGAACCGCCAGAAGGCCATCGGAGGTGGACCTCAGTATCTGGGCTGGACGATGGGAGTGTAGACGCTCCTTCAGGTATACTGGGCCGAGGCCATTTAGGGATTTAAAGGTCAGCGCCAACACTTTGAATTGTGCCCGGAGATCTTTTGGCAGATCTAGAAGATGCTAGACTATAAATGCTTTTAAATATAATAATAATAATAATAATAATAATAATAATAATAATAATAATAATAATAATAATAAATGGAGACTTACTAAAAGATAAGTACCCCTTCAGCTAGATGTTTGAATAGGTCCCGTCTTCAACAGAAGATGTGTGTTTAAATGTTACAGCCCACACAACGGGATTACTGCATCAAGTGATAGTGATTGCATGTCTTTCTAAGCGGTTCCTTTGCACAGTCCTCTGTTAGATGCAAACCTAGTTTCCGTCAATGGTATTGGCTAGAACTAAGCAGAAATCGGCCAAGAGGGAACTGAGGCTTGTCTGCAACATTGTACATGGACAGAGGCAAGTAACCTAGTATAAACGGTGCAAAGACATAATGGGTGTGTGATCCAGTGACAGGTGCAATTAAAGCCTCAATGAATCAATGGAATGAAAGCCAACCGTGAAATGTTTGTGTCTCCTGGACTTCAGGGGAACTTAGGACTGGCTTACACTCTAAGTAGCAGCTATGTTTGCTGCCTGCGAACACCATAAAGGGCAGGTTACTGTATCTAAGTATACTTGCTTGAGAAGCACAGCTTGCTGGTCAGTGTCTACCACATGCCTCTGAATATTTGGCAATGTGTACTTCTCCTTTTTTAAGGGACGCGGGTGGCGTTGTGGGTTAAACCACAGAGCCTAGGACTTGCCAATCAGAAGGTCGGCGGTTCAAATCCCCGTGACGGGGTGAGCTCCTGTTGCTCGGCCCCAGCTCCTGCCAACCTAGCAGTTTGAAAGCACATCAAAGTGCAAGTAGATAAATAGGTACCACTCCGGTGGGAAGGTAAACGGCGTTTCTGTGCGCTGCTCTGGTTCGCCAGAAGCGGCTTAGTCATGCTGGCCACATGACCCGGAAAAACTGTCTGCGGACAAACGCCGGCTCCCTTGGCCAGTAAAGCGAGATGAGCGCCGCAACCCCAGAGTCGTTCGCAACTAGACCTTTTTACTCATTCCCTATTGCAGCAACTGAAGCATTCTTTGCTCCCATCACTGCCAATTTCAATTCATCTTCAGCTAGGAATTCATTAATCTGGAATCTACTTACCTGGTAACTGAAATCAATGGGGCTTACTTCTCCGTAGACCTCCATAGGCCTTTCTGAGCTGGAGCTTGAATAAACTACCCAGACGTTCGGTATTTAATGTGTGCTTCCTTTCAGATGAACTCTTTTTTTTTTTAAAAAAGCAAAACTAAGCTACTTGTGGGACCATAAAAAGCAGGTTGTAACACAACGGACCATTTACAACTATTAGGTATGGAATGATCTTTCTGTTCTGGTTCTCTCAGTTTCTCTTTCTTCTGATCTTAAATTCAGTTCTCCACATTTGTGATTTTTTTTTTTTAAATCCTCATTAAAACTCATCAGCATTCAGTGTGAATTTCTCATTTTTATGTGTTTTGACTCAGGGACACATTTCCCCCTAGTGTAATGCATTTCTGTATGTTGTTTTCAGTAAGTTCTTTATTTTTATGTACACTTTCCTCTAGGAAATGTGTTTTAGTAAGCACTGGGTCAGATTCAACTAACCTGTTCTGAAGTCAGCACAATAACTCCTGCTAGTGTAATAGGGTTTCTCTCTTTCCCCCCCACCCCCGGTGTGCCCACAAATCTCCCCCAAATCTGCGGGGGGGGGGGAATTGGGGAAACTCCCAGAAGAGCATGCAGAGGGAGGAGAGGGAAGACCTGTCTGTCCGGCAAGCAGAAATTCCTCACAGAAACATCCCCTTAGCACGATGTTCTAATCCACCTATGGTTTGGTTGGAGAACTTCTTTGCAAAATTCAGGTAAGTGAAAATTTTGAAGGACGGCTCTGTTTCGGACTTGCATATTGCTTGGGAAAGTGCCGATTTGATAAATTAGGCTATCAATGCGCAGTTTATCGAATTTCTTTTTTGTCCCTTAAGAGCAATGCTGAGCGTCTTGTGTCTATATCTGGATGAAAGGGGCATGTGTTTGTGCAATTAGATCCCACTCGTTTTTAAAAGCAAACCCACCTAATTTGCACCTTCCGAAACAATATGCAAAATAAAACCCAGATATTCGTTGAAAAATCTGCAATTGTACCACTTCCACAATGCACTTTCCAGCCCGGTAATGTATACTTTAGTCAAACTAATATACAAAAATCTGTTACGGGAGGGGAAATTGCTTAGCAAAAGTGTGCGTCTCAGGGGAAACTGTGTGTATATATGTGCATATTGGGACAAAGGTGTACTAATACGCTGATGAATTTTCATGAGGATTTTTTAAAACACACACACAACTGGATGTGGAGAAGTGAAGACTGGAACAATGAGAAATTAAGAGATTTTTGACAGTTCTGCCAAGCCTTAGTTGCAAGGCAAATTCCCATTTACAGTAATGTTGAGGTGTGTGTGTGTGTGTGTGTGTGTGTGTGTGTCTATCTTAAACATAGCTTCACTGCCAAATGCTGCAATAAATGGTTAATAAATGGAATTATATCACCAGGCCTACCTGCTGAGTAAGACTAACGAGTGGAGAGCTAGCAGGAATCCCAATTGGGCTACTCTTGAATATAGTTTCTTTGAACCTCTTGTAGGGTGGACTAAACTTGGCTCCAATTTTCTGAAACATCATATTATCCTGGAGACTATTAAGGCACCTATAAAAAATTGGATGAATATACCGTAAATAAAAATAATAAGGATGACCCCTTTCAGCATGAGGATTTTTTAAAACACACACACAACTGGATGGGGAGAAGTGAAGACTGCAACAATGAGAAATTGAGAGAGAAATTTCGACAGTTCTGCCCAGCCTTAGAAGAAGAAGAAGAGTTTGGATTTGATATCCCGCCTTTCACTCCCCTTCAGGAGTCTCAAAGCGGCTAACATTCTCCTTTCCCTTCCTCTCCCACAAAAAACACTCTGTGAGGTGAGTGGGGCTGAGAGACTTCAGAGAAGTGTGACTGGCCCAAGGTCACCCAGCAGCTGCATGTGGAGGAGCGGAGATGCGAACCCGGTTCACCAGATTACGAGACTACTGCTCTTAACCACTACACCACACTGGCTCTCTTAGTTGCAAGGCAAATGTTGAGAGGGTGTGTGTGTGTGTGTGTGTGTGTGTGTGTGTGTGTGTATATATCTTAAACATAGCTTCATTGACAAATGCTGCAATAAATGGTTCTACAATAAATTGTAGAAGAAGCGGGAAGCCCACACACCCATTGCTCCCTGAAAGCCAGGCTTCCTGCGTCTGCCAGTGTCTTACCTCATTCCCCTCACGGCATTTACACACTCTGGTTGAGTGATTGCCCGAATCTCCTGCATCGATTTGCTTCTACGTGGCACACTTGTCTCTGCTTTATCATTTCTGGGTCTTGGCTTAGTTCTGTGCCATGAAACCTCTCTGGGACACTTGGTGTGAAAGATGGAGCGGAGGATAACATTTTGTGTCTTGCTTCCCCCTCTCCCTTCCCAATACCTCTCAGGAGTTGATTTACTCATTAATCCCATGGACAAGAAAATTCCGTTCCTGCTAGTTCAAGTGAATCACAAACTATTAGATGGGCTTTGTACTTGTCCCAAACTCTCTCTCTCTCCATCCCACCCCCGTTTTCTCTCACACACTGTGTTTGTATGCAGGCGTGTGTACATATGGATTTGAGTAGAATTGAATTGAGATTTGGCAGAGACCAGCCTTCTATCCTCATCTTCCATGTGCCGTTTTTTCACCGGTTGAAAACCAGTGACAGGAGAAGGACTGCGGGTGCTTTGAGGCGGGGATCTATTTGCAAACGGGCTGTTTAGTTATTTAGCAAGGTTTGTTTGCCAATATTATACCACCTTGTGAATACAGATATTGTTTATGTATTTTGTTACGTGAGTTGTGTGACATGGTTTCATTGCAATTATTGCATAGATAGAAGATAAAGATATAGATTGTGATCTGCATAATTATTATTATTTATTAAATTTGTCTACCACCCTACATTCATGGATCTCGGGCTGGATCACAACGTAAGATAGCAAGCGGTCTGTAAATGGATAATGAACAAATGCATGCAGCCATAGATCAGCTGGTTGCTGATTCCTGGACCGTCCATCGGCCAGATTTAGAAGGCGATTGGGCCGCATCCAGCCCCCGGGCCTTAGGTTGTCTACCCCTGGGATAAACCATAATCTATGTCCCTTTCTTTTATTTTTTTTCTTTTAAAATTTTATTAACATATAAAACACATACATATACATTTACACAATACACGTACACAACACACTACCTTATTTTCATAACATAAAGCATACCTAAAGGTAAAGGTACCCCTGCCCGTACGGGCCAGTCTTGCCAGACTCTAGGGTTGTGCGCCCATCTCACTCAAGAGGCCGGGGGCCAGCGCTGTCCGGAGACACTTCCGGGTCACGTGGCCAGCATGACATCGCTGCTCTGGCGAGCCAGAGCCGCACACGGAAACGCCGTTTACCTTCCCGCTTGTAAGCGGTCCCTATTTATCTACTTGCACCCGGGGGTGCTTTTGAACTGCTAGGTTGGCAGGCGCTGGGACCGAACGACGGGAGCGCACCCCGCTGCGGGGATTCGAACTGCCGACCTTTCGATCGGCAAGCCCTAGGCGCTGAGGCTTTTACCCACAGCGCCACCTGCATCCCTAAAGCATACCTACATTACTCTATATAATACCTACCTATACTGTACATATCAACATACTTACACACCTACCCCACATGGACACCCACCAAGTGACTTGACTTCCAGCCGTTCTTGTTACGCTACTTTATTTTTCCAACTAGCTTAAACACATTTTATTATTTCTTTAATCTCTTCTTCTATCTTGACCTTCTTTTCCTTTCACTGTCCCTTTCAAGAGTTTGTGTGCATAATCTGACCTTATTCTATGCCATCCTTTCTGGGAGATCAACACAGCAGTGATTCCAGTTTGCCATGCAGGAAGGAAGGGAAAGAAAAGCAGATTTGAGTGTCATCTACTACACAACTAATGACAGAGATACAATTGTGATCAGAGAGGGCTACGTGTTGTCACCCTCTGACTGCTAGGTTAAGGCCATATAACTGAAGTGAGCTGAGTTCCCACCAAGTGCATTTTGTGAGGTATTATTTGATTTTGTTAATATAACGATGCACGTCACCTGTTCACAGTCTCTTAAGAGCCCACAATGAGATTGAGAAGTGGTTGTCAGTTCACCAATTATCATCTATTAAGCTAGCCTCTTGTTCCATGGGATGATGCATAATGGTACTTCAACCCGACATATGTGTTACACAGGAAAGCGAAATCTGTCGTACGCCATCTACTCAACAGCAATCAGATGTAGTAGGACACACCCCAAACCACAGAACCGTTAATTTAGAGCAGGCGAAACCACCCTTCCCTTGTAGAAAATGATAGTTTTAAAAAGGAATTTTCATTAATTTCAGTACATAAGAATATTCGCTAGACTACAGCAGCACTCTGATTATCAAAGAAAAACGATTGTGGGAATCATGGTGTTTTAGACATTTTCACCAAAATTTGTACGGGGAGATTTTCATTACCCTGGCCTCTGAACCTGCAACATCAAAGAATGGTTAATGAGTCCCAGCAGCAATTTTTAAAAATGAATTTTCACCCAAATTGACATTGTGTTGGTTCCACACCACAGCCAGTGAGGGGACATGCAGCCTTAAGCCCTTCCTTCTCCGGGCGACTTCACCTAAAAACGTTCATCCGCACTGAGGCATTGGGCCTGAAGGACCCTGTTCTCCTCTACCATTCCCCCTCAGCACACGTCCTTGGGATTTGGAAGTCTTATCCTCACGCAACTCTTTATCTCACATAGCACAGCTTACTCAAGTCATGCTCAAAGACGCCTCACCAGAGTCTTCCGGTTGAGCCTTATATGCAAATGCATATAACATAATGAAGTTCTGGCCGTGTTTGGCACTGCTGTGTGTGTGTGTGTGTGGATGAGAGGGGACCATTTTGTGGAGAAAAACGGCTGGCGGGGAAAGAGTCAAGCAGGGCCAGCCCAAGACATTTTGGCACCTGAGGCAAACCACAAAATGGCGCCTCCCTTCCCACTTGGAAAGAAAGAGTGAGTGAATATCCACTTCAAGAACAAGGGGTGGAATATAGATCTACATCAGGATCTGCTGCCGCTAGGGATTCTGCCACTTCAGATGCTCGCTTCACCTTGTCTCATGGGTGGGCTGGCCCTGGATTTACTGTATTTTTCCGTGTATAAGACACCCCCATGTATAAGATGACCCCTATTTTTTTTAACCCAAAATTAAGAAATTACCGTATTTTTTGCACCATAACACTCACTTTTTTCCTCCTAGAAAGTAAGGGGAAATGTCTGTGCGTGTTATGGAGGGAATGCCTACGGGTGGCATGCCTACGGATTTTCCTCCTCTAAAAACTACATGCGTGTTATGGTCGGGTGCGTGTTATAGAGCGAAAAATACGGTAAGTTGCTTAGCTTTTTTGGGGGGTGGGGGAGGTCACTTCTGCCAATGGCTCACCCGCCCGCCCACCACTGCTGACCACTTGCCGCAGCCACTGCCAATCACACACCTCACTGCAGCTGCCAATTGTCTACCCTGTCGCCGCCACCAACAGCCCACCTGCCCACTTGCTGCAGCCACCAATCTCCTGCCCAATTGCCGCAGCCACAGCCAATCGCCAGCAGGCCTTGCCACAGCCACCAATGACCCGCCCAATCGCCGCTGCCAATCTCCTGCTTGCTGCAGCCATTAATCTGCATTCATAACAACAACAACAACAACAACAACAACAACAACAACAAATTTATTAATTATACCCCGCCCATCTGGCTGGGTTTCTCCAGCCACTCTGGGCAGCTTCCAACAAAACACTAAAATACAATAACCTATTAAACATTAAAAGCTTTCCTAAACAGGGCTGCCTTCAGATGTCTTCTAAAAATTTGGTAGTTATTTTTCTCTTTGACATCTGATGGGAGGGCGTTCTACAGGGCGGGTGCCACTACAGAGAAGGCCCTCTGCCTCGTTCCCTGTAACTTGGCTTCTCTCAGCGAGGGAACTGCCAGAAGGCCCTCGGAGCTGGACCTCAGTGTCTGGGCAGAATGATGGGGGTGGAGACACTCCTTCAGGTATACTGGACCGAGGCCTTTTAGGGCTTTAAAGGTCAGCACCAACACTTTGAATTGTGCTCGGAAATGTAGTGGGAGCCAGTGTAGGTCTTTCAAGACCGGTGTTATATGGTCTCGGTGGTCGCTCCCAGTCACCAGTCTAGCTGCTGCATTCTGGATTAGTTGTAGTTTCTGGGTCACCTTCAAAGGTAGCCCCACGTAGAGTGCATTGCAGTAGTCCAAGCGGGAGATAACTAGAGCATGCACCATTCTGGCGAGACAGTCTGCAGGCAGGTAGGGTCTCAGCCTCCGTACCAGATGGAGCTGGTAGACAGCTGCCCTGGACACAGAATTGACCTGCGCCTCCATGGACAGCTGTGAGTCCAGAATGACTCCCAGGCTGCGCACCTGGTCCTTCAGGGGCACAGTTACCCCATTCAGGACCAGGGAGTCCTCCACACCTGCCCTCCTCCTGTCCCCCCAAAACAGTACTTCTGTCTTGTCAGGATTCAGCCTCAATCTATTAGCCACCATCCATCCTCCAACAGCCTCCAGACACTCGCTATCCGTGTATAAGACAACACCCAATTTTTTTTTAAATTTTTTTTTATAAAATTTTTATTGGTTTTACAACATTTTTAAGAAAAACAAACAAACACTAAAAAAGACAAACATACACGTATAATTTCAAACATATTTTCATAAACCTCTTTTCTTGGACTTCCCCATACCCCCCCTCTCTGCATCCCAATGTCCATAATTCAACTAGCAACTCCCAATTGTTACTTTCCAATCTCTATCATCTTAGTCCTCTTTTATAGTCTAACCTTATATCCCTGTACCCTTTTGCTTCTGGAAACCACAACATTTTAGCATTCATTAAGTTTATAGTAGTCCTTAAGGTAGCTTTTAAATTTTTTCCACTCCTCTTCCACCGTCTCTTTTCGTTGGTCACGGATTCTGCCTGTCATCTCGGCCAATGTCATATAGTCCATCACTTTCATCTGCCATTCTTCCACAGTGGGTAAATCTTGTGTCTTCCAATACTTTGCGATGAGTATTCTTGCTGCTGTTGTGGCATACATAAAAAAAGTTCTATCTTTCTTTGTCACCAATTGGCCGATAATGCCCAAGAGAAAGGCCTCTGGTTTTTTAGAAAAGGTACATTTAAGTACCTTTTTCATTTCATTGTAGATCATTTCCCAGAAGGCCTTAATCTTCGGGCATGTCCACCAAAGGTGATAAAAGGTACCTTCAGTCTCTTTACACTTCCAACATTTATTATCGGGCAAATGATAGATTTTTGCCAGCTTGACTGGGGTCATTTACCACCTGTATACCATTTTCATAATGTTTTCCTTTAAGGCATTACATGCCGTAAATTTAATACCGGTGTTCCATAACCATTCCCAGTCAGCTGACATAATGTTATGTCCAACATCCTGAGCCCACTTGATCATAGCCGATTTAACTGTTTCATCCTGTGTGTTCCATTTCAACAGCAAGTTGTACATTCTAGATAAATTCTTAGTATTGGGTTCTAACAGTTCGGTTTCTAATTTTGACTTTTCCACCTGGAAACCGATTTTCCTGTCCTGTTTAAAAAATTCCATTATTTGACGATATTGGAACCAATTTTCTACTTTATGCTTCAATTTCTCCTGACTTTGTAGTTTGAACTTATCTCCATCCTGTTCTAAAATTTCCCAATACTTCGGCCATCCGACCTCCATATTGAGTTTCTTCACTGCTTTAGCCTCCACTGGTGAGACCCATCTAGGGGTTTTGTTTTCCAATAGATCTTTATATCTTATCCAAACATTAAACAATGCTTTTCTAACAATGTGATTTTTAAAGGCACTGTTAACTTTATCATACCAAAGATATGCATGCCAACCAAAAGCATTAATAAAACCTTCCAGATCCAAGATGTCCGTGTTCTCGAGGAGCATCCATTCTTTCAGCCAGCAAAAAGCTGCTGCCTCATAGTACAATTTTAGGTCCGGCAGGGCAAAACCCCCTCTTTCTTTAGCATCTGTCAATATCTTAAATTTAATTCGGGGCTTTTTGCCCTGCCAGACAAATTTCGAAATGTCTTTGTGCCACCTCTTAAAACATTCCATCTTGTCAAGAATCTGCAAGGTCTGAAACAAAAATAACATTCTAGGCAATACATTCATTTTGATTACTGCAATTCGGCCTAACATTGACAATTTCAAATTTGACCATATTTCTAGATCTTTTTTAATTTCTGACCAACATTTTTCATAGTTGTCCTTATACAAATTCACATTCTTAGATGTTAAGTAAACCCCTAGATATTTCACCTTCTTTACCACAGTCAAACCTGTTTCCTCTTGAAATTTCTGACAACACCCAATTTTTGCCTATTTTTTTTTAACGCAGAAAAGCATCGTCTTATAGACAGAAAAACACAGTAAGCATTTTCTCATTGCCACTTTTCTCCACCATTTTTGCCACCATTTTCTCCTCCAAGACCTGTTTTTCTCGAATTCCCACTAGCATTCACTTCCCCCCTACTGCACAGAGCCCTTATCGGAAGCCCTGTGATTTTAAAGCAGGCTATACATTTTGCTAAATAAATAATACTAATTGGTAGGGCCACCGTGAGAGGCTTCTCCTGCACGCTCCCCCCCCCACTCTGTCAAGAGACTATGTAGCATCTTTAAGTACACAGAATATTGACATAATAATGAAACGTACTACATAGCTTAGTAAGTAGCATTTAATGATAACAAATTCATTAATAACCATGGATGCCAATATACTAGGCAGGCAAATCTACTATAATGGGATGCAAAAGGAATATCTTGCAATCCCAGCAAATTATGACTCATCATAGATCTATAAATATGATTTGCATATATTAAAATTAAGAGCAGGAGTGATCAAACATTTGCATAATTCAAATAAGAAGCTCTTGAAATAATTAATGGCTCATTTACTCACATAGGTAACCTACCTGAATTTATTCCTTTCTTGCTGAGTTGGATAGCTCAGTTGGTTCGAGTGTGCTGCTGATAATGCCAAGGTCACAGGTTCAATTCCCATATGGGATGGCTGCATATTCCTGCACTGCAATGGGTTGGAATAGATGACCCTCAAGCTTTCTTCCACACTACAGTTCTGTGATTCTATGATGTTAGTAAGCTTAATAACTAGAGAGTTCCAGAAAGACATCTACTTCTGCTTCATTGACTATGCAAAAGCCTTTGACTGTGTCGACCACAGCAAACTATGGTAAGTTCTTAAAGAAATGGGAGTGCCTGATCACCTCATCTGTCTCCTAAGAAATCTCTATGTGGGACAAGAAGCTACAGTTAGAACTGGATATGGAACAACTGATTGGTTCAAAATTGGGAAAGGAGTACGACAAGGCTGTATATTGTCCCCCTGCTTATGTAACTTATATGCAGAATTCATCATGCGAAAGGCTGGGCAGGATGAATCCCAAGCCGGAATTAAGATCGCCGGAAGAAATATCAACAACCTCAGATATGCAGATGACACAACCTTGATGGCAGAAAGTGAGGAGGAATTAAAGAACCTTTTAATGAGGGTGAAAGAGGAGAACGCAAAATATGGCCTGAAGCTCAACATCAAAAAAACGAAGATCATGGCCACTGGTCCCATCACCTCCTGGCAAATAGAAGGGGAAGAAATGGAGGCAGTGAGAGATTTTACTTTCTTGGGCTCCATGATCACTGCAGATGGTGACAGCAGTCATGAAATTAAAAGACGCCTGCTTCTTGGGAGAAAATGACAAACCTAGACAGCATCTTAAAAAGTAGAGATATCACCTTGCTGACAAAGGTCCGTATAGTAAAAGCTATGGTTTTCCCATTAGTGATGTATGGAAGTGAGAGTTGGACCATAAAGAAGGCTGATCGCCGAAGAATTGATGCTTTTGAACTGTGGTGCTGGAGAAGACTCTTGAGAATCCCATGGACTGCAAGAAGATCAAACCTCTCCATTCTGAAGGAAATCAGCCCTGAGTGCTCACTGGAAGGACAGATCCTGAAGCTGAGGCTGCAATACTTTGGCCACCTCATGAGAAGAGAAGACTCCCTGGAAAAGACCCTGATGTTGGGAAAGATGGAGGGCACAAGGAGAAGGGGACGACAGAGGACGAGATGGGTGGACAGTGTTCTTGAAGCTAACAGCATGAGTTTGACCAAACTGTGGGAGGCAGTGGAAGACAGGAGTGCCTGGCGTGCTCTGGTCCATGGGGTCACAAAGAGTCGGACACAAATAAAAGGCTAAACAACAAATTTATTAGTGCCCATGTGCAAATGAAATCGAAATGAAGCTCCCTACCTTTAAAGCAAGCAAGCAAGCACACCAGAGGGAGCTGCCGAAGCTGCCAGGTGCTTCTCTCAGCCGCTCTGTGCAAAATGGCGGCAACTCGACTGCTCCTCTCTGTTCTCCCTCAACCCTTGTGCCAGGATTTTCTTTCTGGCTGCTCCCCAAGTCTCATCCCTTCCAATGTCTGCCCTTCTCCCCCTTCCTCGGGGCTCACTTGGTGGGAACGTTGCCTTCTCCCACTATTTGATGGGGTGGCCCAAGGGAGAGGGGCTGGCAGGACATTTCGCTGACTGAAGCAGAGGCCAAATGGTGACCCCCAACACAGTCGAGCTCCACCATCCCGATGGCGGTTCCCTCTTTCGTCTACTTCTCCCTCACGGTGTCCCCTGAGGCAAGTCTCTTCACCTTGCTGTAGTGCAAGACTGGCTCTGGAAGGAAGAAGAAGAAGAAGAGTTTGGATTTGATATCCCGCTTTATCACTACCCGAAGGAGTCTCAAAGCGGCTAACATCCTCCTTTCCCTTCCTCCCCCACAACAAACACTCTGTGAGGTGAGTGGGGCTGAGAGACTTCAGAGAAGTGTGACTAGCCAAGGTCACCCAGCAGCTGCACGTGGAGGAGCAGGGAATCGAACCCAGTTCACCAGATTACGAGTCCACTGCTCTTAACCACTACACCATGCTGGCTGCAGCAGGATTCTTCAAGGGCAAGGCTGGGGCTTCCAAACGGGGGGGGGGGGGCTGACGGTCTTTCTCCACCTCCCTCCCCTGCCCCCTCTCTGCCATCGTTTGCTCGTTTTATTTCTAAAGTTTTATTAATGTGCTTCAACAGCATAAATTACGTGCGGGAGAAAATACAACCACATACATAATAACCAGCCACTCGTTTTTGTAGTTCTTGGGCTTGGTACAATAATGTATCACCTTTACATTAATTAATCTTATTTTCAAATTAATAACTGAATCATTTTTATACTCCATTAAAAAAAAATACAACAACCCAAAGGCAAAACACCTCATCCCCTGTGGGAAAAGCACATAAAAATCAAAGCAGACAATTAATTAAATTAAAGCGATGGATCACAGAAAATGGCATTTTACAGAAATGATCTTTGTAGTTTCAGGGCTGCTAAGGAGGTTAGATACTGCCTATCTTTCTCATTTGTGCATGAAATCATAGAATCATAGAATCATAGAGTTGGAAGAGACCACAAGGGCCATCGAGTCCAACCCCCTGCCAAGCAGGAAACACCATCAGAGCACTCCTGACATATGGTTGTCAAGCCTCTGCTTAAAGACCTCCAAAGTAGGAGACTCCACCACACTCCTTGGCAGCAAATTCCACTGTCGAACAGCTCTTACTGTCAGGAAGTTCTTCCTAATGTTTAGGTGGAATCTTCTTTCTTGTAGTTTGGATCCATTGCTCCGTGTCCGCTTCTCTGGAGCAGCAGAAAACAACCTTTCTCCCTCCTCTATGTGACATCCTTTTATATATTTGAACATGGCTATCATATCACCCCTTAACCTCCTCTTCTCCAGGCTAAACATGCCCAGCTCCCTTAGCCGTTCCTCATAAGGCATCGTTTCCAGGCCTTTGACCATTTTGGTTGCCCTCCTCTGGACACGTTCCAGTTTGTCAGTGTCCTTCTTGAACTGTGGTGCCCAGAACTGGACACAGTACTCCAGGTGAGGTCTGACCAGAGCAGAATACAGTGGCACTATTACTTCCCTTGATCTAGACACCATACTCCTATTGATGCAGCCCAGAATTGCATTGGCTTTTTTAGCTGCCGCGTCACACTGTTGGCTCATGTCAAGTTTGTGGTCAACCAAGACTCCTAGATCCTTTTCACATGTACTGCTCTCAAGCCAGGTGTCACCCATCTTGTATTTGTGCCTCTCATTTTTTTTGCCCAAGTGCAGTACTTTACATTTCTCCCTGTTAAAATTCATCTTGTTTGTTTTTGCCCAGTCAAGGTCGTTTTGAAGTGTGATCCTGTCCTCTGGGGTGTTAATAATAAAGGCATGGAAATCGCTTGCCCTTCCTCAGCCTCTCATTAATCAGATCTCCTGTGTTATTTTTTTCTCCAGCCATTGCAGTTTTCCAAACGCCCCTTTACCACACTGCTATGTTTAGCCATTGGTTTGAAAGTCAGGAGAAAATGGCCACAAGTGAGTTCTTTTAAAAAAACCACAAAAAACAGCTCACGTGTCACTGGAACTATGACATCCAATGGAAGCTGTGTGGCAGGATTCACTGGGCCAAAGATTTAGGGTATAATATACAGCTGAGTGATTGGGTGAAATTATGGAAGGAAGGTTTAAAATTTACTGCATGCAATGCCCTAAAAGAAAATGTGATGAAAATGATGTATAGATGGTATATTACACCTGTCAAGTTATCGAAAATGTATAAAGTCAGTAATAAATGTTGGAAATGCAAAGAAAAAGAGGGAACATTTTATCACATGTGGTGGGAATGTAAAAAGGTGAAATGCTTCTGGGAGATGATATATAATAAAAAAATGTTGAAATATACATTTATAAAGAAACCAGAAGCATTTTTATTGGGCATTGTGGGGAGTGACATAAATAGAAAGGAATGTAAGCTCTTTTTATATGCAATAACAGCAGCAAGAATATTATTGGCCCAAAAATGGAAGCAAGAAGAGTTACCGACGATTGAAGAATGGAGGATGAAGTTAATGGACTATGCAGAATTAGATAAACTAACAGGAAGGATTCGAAACTGGCGAGACCAGAAATTCACACAAGACTGGAGTAAATTTACGGACTATTTGAAAAGTAATTGTGAAGAACAGACGACGTTTGTAGGGTTGCAAGAAGTTTTGTGAGGAGTATTATTAGAAGTATTGTAAAAATGGACAAGGGGGAGGATGATTTGTTAAGAGATGTAAAGGCAATATAAAGTTAAGAAATGCATAAGAAGTGGTTAAAACGGTGGATCATCAGAGGTGCTGATGGGAGTCTATAAAGATTGTATAAGCGATAAGTTTTGTGGTACATTTTATAATTTATATGTTAAAATTAATAAAAAATATTATAAAAAAGGAAGCTGTGTGGCAGGGTGAGGTCTGGATTTTGGCGTCGCACAGGGCCAAGGACCACCACCTGCAGGGTCTCCCTCCCCTCTGAAATTAAGCTCAAAAGAAGTGTTATGCTGTAGCCAGTAGACTAGAATATATTGTAGTGTGTGCTTGGTTGAGGGGACGGTGCGATGCCCACGACAGTTTCACCTTTTTGCCAATGTGCCCACTGCCCCTCTCCAAAAATGTGGGCGAATCCATCGTCTGGATTCTCTGCCTTTACTGAGTAAACAAAATCAATTTCACAGAAAAGCGCTGGCGTGGCCAGGAGGAGAAAACAGCTGAGGTAAAATGTGAGGAATTTATTTGCTCTTGTTGCTGACGCCGTTGGTACCCTGACGTTTGGTACCCTGAATTCTTGTGCCGCCACATCCCAGATGGCTCTCAGTGATCACACGTAGGTGGGAACCTGCATTTTGCGAGCTACAAAATACAGCTTGAGTGTTAGGGGAAAGTGTGCGATAGAAACACAACCTGAAACGCAAGAGGAAATGTGTTCAGAGCATATAATTCTGCCAAGGAGCTCTCTGTCAAAATCCACTAAGGGACCTTTACATGTTATGCAACCATGAATCTGGATCAGCCACCAAACATGAAATGGACAAGGAACCCTCTGAAGGGCGCACTCTTCTGAATCCTGTGACTACTCCATCGCAGTATTGACATGTTATGCTTTTCGGTGTATACTTCAACAACTGTGCATTTTAGGGTGAACAATTGTAGCCTGAGGCCTGCATGCTGATGAGACGAATGATTTCTGGAAAGGCCGGAAAACTCACAGATTCCACTAGCCATCCTTTGGTGTTTTTCTATATAGAGTCCACTTGATGGAGCTCCAGGTTAACAGACTACAGATTCTCCAGTCCAGCTAATCAGCTCCACATCCTCCTGTTTTCTCCAGCTCTGGATAAAGCACAATGGCTGAATTATCGCCCATTCTTCCCGCTCAAGGCTTCATCACCATTTCTATTGATTATCACACACCACTGGAATGGAAGGCGCACATGCGTGTGCCCCTGTCAGTGAACCTGGTCCTCTAATTTTTGTGCTGATGACTAGCTAGCGTCATCGGTGGAATGGAGTGGAACATTTCAACAGGTATCCTGTTTTCCTTTAGCACGAAGGCAGCTCTCTTGTTGGGACTGGCCACGTTTACATACCTCACCTGGCTTCTTGGGGGTGCAAGATTTAACGGTGATTCAGCTGCTGTTTTGTAGGTCAGCCTGCCTGTTGCTTTTCAATATTTTACTTCCCACCATCTGCTCCTGACCTTCCCTTCCTGGATGTTAGGCACCAAGAAACAGGACATTTATTTAAAATGCAGAAAACAATAAACTCCTATGTTTTAGAGGTACAAATCAATGGATGGTCGGGACAGCTAATAAAAATGTGTTTGACAATTTAAGCAGGTTATAGATTGAAAGGATAACTTAACGTATTTTTCGCTCCATAAGACGCACCAGACCACAAGACGCACCTAGTTTTTGGAGGAGGAAAACAAGAAAAAAAAATATTCTGAATCTCAGAAGCCAGAACAGCAAGAGAGATCGCTGCGCAGAGAAAGCAGCAATCCCTCTTGCTGTTCTGGCTTCTGGGATAGCTGCGCAGCCTGCATTCGCTCCATAAGACGCACACACATTTCCCCTTACTTTTTAGGAGGGAAAAAGTGAGTCTTATAGAGCAAAAAATACAGCAATGGAAAACATTTCTCGACAGCCAACCCCCCCCCCAACCATCCTCCAGCCACACTCTGGCATGTCCGTTTGCCCCCAAATTGGTTTTGTGGACTGGCCCCAGGCCTCCCTAGTTAACCAGCCCATCACAGGCCGGATTGGCTTCTGGCCACCAAATGGGCCAATGGTGGCGGGGGTTAGGGGGCACTCCCCTGGGCGTGGGACCAGCCGACCAATTGTGACTGTTGGCATATGCAAGTTTAAATGCCTGGCCTGTCTCTCTCGCTGTGGCAGTTCTTCTGTCCACCCTCCCTCAGATTAGGGTTTTTCTAGGATGGTATGACCTTGCTATGGACAATGTCGGTCACCTAATTTTCAGGGGCCGGGCAGGAATTTGCCCCACTTGGCTAACTGGCACCACCATTTGGGTTTTCGCCTACCTCATAGCAATCGTCACAACTTAGGAAGGCGGATAGGCATTGGGTAAGCCTAGTCTTGGTTTGAGGGGAGGTTGTAGCCTCTGCCTGCCCCTCCACAGGTAAGGGGATCCTGTTAAAAGGATCCGGGAGGAATGGCTCCTGTCCAGATGGGGTCCGGGGCCATACCACTCCTCCAATGGGGACTGCTTGGGGATGCCCTGATTTGACGTAGGTCATAGGGTGTCCCCCCCCCCCAGCTTCACCCTTAGAAACACTCCCAGAGGGCGGGCAGGAGTGGCATGCGCCATTGCTTACCACAATGCCTATGGCCAAACCTCACATCTGTAACCCATAAAGTTGTTATTTGATTCCCAAAACCAATATGCCATGTGTTGTCTAGCTATTTGCACCATGGGGAACAGGGTGGTCTTGGGGCCTTGATACGCAAGCTTAGCTTTGAATGTTCTAATCACATTGCCATTGGTTTTCTTACATATTCCATTCTTACTCAATTCATAGCACCCTTGGTTTCCTTAGTGGGCCTGATCTTCATGGCAGTATAAGCACTGATGTCAGTCTTCCATTGGAATCTGGACGTTTTCCACAAGTTTCATCGCCCGATTTCACCATGAAGATTTGTGTAACTCGAAACATGAGCATGAAAACAGACAAACATGCCATGCATACTTACATTTTAACAAGGCATGTTTGTATACAAGGAAGACGCATAGGACTTTCAGCTGTAGCTTATTCCACACTGGTTCTCATCACACACACACACACACACACACACACACACACACACACACACACCTTGATAAGACACATTTATAGAGGGATTTAAACTTCGAACAGCTCCTGGAATTTTGTTAAATTTGGTGTTAGCATTTCATCTATTTAATGGCTCCATGCTCCTTCCCTGCCAGGTCTAAGATCCAAGTTTCAGTTGGAGAGGTCCCTACTTTCCAGTATCGCTGGCAATTCTCTTTGCTCTTATGATCTCTTGCCCAACCAGTGTTTCCTCCTTCCTTTAATTCCTTAGTCAACACGAAGATCACTTAAATGAGCAAAAACTGATTTCAGCTTCATTAGATCTGGAAAGGTGTCTTTGGTGGCCCTTAGCACCCCCAGGTACATGGCATGATTTTGCAGGGCTGTATGTGGGATGCCTGTTGTCCTTGACTGCTGTATACGGCAAGGCTGTATATTGTCTCCCTGCTTATTTAACTTATATGCAGAATTCATCATGCAAAAGGCTGGGCTGGATGAATCCCAAGCCGGAATTAAGATCGCCGGAAGAAATATCAACAACCTCTGATATGCAGATGACACAACCTTGATGGCAGAAAGTGAGGAGGAATTAAAGAACCTTTTAATGAGTGTGAAAGAGGAGAGCGCAAAATATGGTCTGAAGCTCAACATCAAAAAAACGAAGATCATGGCCACTGGTCCCATCACCTCCTGGCACACAGTAGGGGAAGAAATGGAGGCAGTGAGAGATTTTACTTTCTTGGGCTCCATGATCACTGCAGATGGTGACAGCAGTCACGAAATTAAAAGACGCCTGCTTCTTGGGAGAAAATGACAAACCTAGACAGCATCTTAAAAAGTAGAGATATCACCTTGCTGACAAAGGTCCGTATAGTAAAAGCTATGGTTTTCCCATTAGTGATGTATGGAAGTGAGAGTTGGACCATAAAGAAGGCCGATCGCCAAAGAATTGATGCGTTTGAACTGTGGTGCTGGAGGAGACTCTTGAGAGTCCCATGGACTGCAAGAAGAACAAACCTATCCATTCTGTAGGAAATCAGCCCTGAGTGCTCACTGGAAGGACAGATCCTGAAGCTGAGGCTCCAATATCTGGGCCACCTCATGAGAAGAGAAGACTCCCTGGAAAAGACCCTGATGTTGGGAAAGATGGAGGGCACAAGGAGAAGGGGATGACAGAGGACGAGATGGTTGGATAGTGTTCTCGAAGCTACCAGCATGAGTTTGACCAAACTGCGGGAGGCAGTGGAGGACAGAAGTGCCTGGTGTGCTCTGGTCCATGGGGTCACAAAGAGTCGGACACAACTAAACAACAACATGTGGGATGCATGGAGAACTCAGCTGACCAGCTCAGAGGGCAGGAAATGCGTGGCTACTGACATTCTTTTGGTGCTCATGAGCAAATGGAAGCTTCTGGGAATGCCAAGTTAGATGTTATATCTGACCTCTTTGTAGTACTTGTGGGAGGGAAGAGTTAAATTTCCCACAAGAAACTAGAGCCAGGAAGGAACAGGACCCACCACTGTTAGCAAACACAACAAAAGCCACTTTTACAAGGTAATCAACTGGTAGCTTTTGTAGATAAATCTCCGGAACATTATAGCATGCCCCTGCTCACTAAGACAGAAGTAGTTGTGGAAATAAATAGAAAAGCCTCATACATTCCTATCCCCTTACACAATTTAAACAAATGTCTGCCATCCAAAAATCGGCTGGCACCCAGGATTTTACCTAGGGTGGGAGGGTCAAATTCAAACCTACCTTACAGTATTTACAATTTTCAAAATAGTACCCAAAGCAAAATTCAGCTTCTCTAGATTACGTGATGCAAGTCTCCAGTGCCCCCAAAATATGTACCAAAATGCATGTATTAGGAGAAAGTATGGACTGAAATGCATATAGTAATGAAAAGGACATACAAACCTGTGTTGCATTGGAGAAAACTGCTTGCAAAATTGCCTTTCGAAATGTGTGCATTAAGAGAAATGAGTGCTCAAATTGCTGGCACATTTTTGCGAGCGATTAAAACACACACACACAAATAAATGGCAAACTGATGTGGAAAAACTAAACAGAAAGCTTGGGAAAAGGAGGCGCTGAGAGAAAATGGAATTGACAAGAGGCGTCTGTTCCTAGTTCTGGCATACGGACCAATTTCAGAAGGCATGTAACTACAGACCCTTAATTATATATAAATGGCTGCAGGGATTTGCTGACACGAAGACTAATGACATGTTCACCAGTGTTTCTCAAACTTTACAAACCTGGAGCTCATTCCTGTAGTCCCTTTATTTTGGATAGACAGAGACTCAGCACCCGTAATCTGTTCCACAGGTGAATTAAGGGAGATTTTCAGATGCACTTGGCCGTACCCTGTTGCCTACTGCATGTGAGGTTCTGCAGACAGGGGTGCAAATCCAACATTGTCATGAGAAGAGAATAGCCTGCCCATTAGGGGGAAAAAAAGAGAAAGGAACTCGGGGGAAAAAAAGAGAAAGGAACTCCAGATGCTTGAAGAAAAGCAGTATCTCCAGCATCTCCACCACCAACACATTTCAAAACCACCCTTACGTAGGGGCATGGCTTGAGTACTGATTAGTTATACAGTGGTACCTCGGGTTACATACGCTTCAGGTTACAGACTCCGCTAACCCAGAAATAGTGCTTCAGGTTAAGAACTTTGCTTCAGGATGAGAACAGAAATCGTGCTCCGGCGGCGCGACAGCAGCAGGAGGCCCCATGAGCTAAAGTGGTGCTTCAGGTTAAAAATGGACCTCTGGAACGAATTAAGTACGTAACTAGAGGTACCACTGTAGTAGTGTGGTTTATGCACTTTGGGGAGAATAAGCCATACCCCAGAGGAAGACTTATTCTGTTACTTTCCTAGTTTTGTGGTTGCTTCTCTGCCCTACCATTAGACAGAGTGAGGTAGCTGCTCTCCAGCAGCTGATCTGGGTGTCACGAAATAGCAACAAATGGTTGAGTTACTTGGCTTGGAGGTCGGGTGCCATTGACAGTGCTGCTTCAGGCAGCAAAATGTCTTGGGCTGCTTCTGATTGTGGAGCACCTTGTCAAGAATGCTCTCGGAGTTGAGATTTGGTACATGAATGGCACAGTTAACGTGCCATGATTTGGGTTTGGTTGCTCATTCGGTTCTTTGCGATGAGGGTCAGATCTCTCCAGAAAGAAGGAGGCTGTTTCTAAGAATAACAACAAGGAGTCTTATGGCACCTTAAGGACTAACAGATGTAGTATATGGCATACGTTTTCATGAACTACATGTTAAAGGTAAAGGTAAAGGGACCCCTGACCATCAGGTCCAGTCGTGGCCGACTCTGGGGCTGCGGCGCTCATCTCGCTTTACTGGCCGAGGGAGCCGGCGTACAGCTTCCGGGTCATGTGGCCAGCATGACTAAGCCACTTCTGGTGAACCAGAGCAGTGCACATAAATGCCGTTTACCTTCCCGCTGGAGCTGTACCTATTTATCTACTTGCACTTTGACGTGCTTTCGAACTGCTAAGTTGGCAGGAGCAGGGACTGAGCAATGGGAGCTCACCCCGTCGTGCAGTGGTTTAACCCACAGCGCCACCCGCGTCCCGAACTACATGTTATATGTATATGTATATGTATATGTATATGTATATGTATATGTATATGTTATATGTATATAATATGCCTTACACAAATAGTTGAATATAAATCTTTTTTCTTGTCAGACTGGCAACAATTGAACCACAAGCATTATTTACAGAATCACCAACCAACTCCAAACTGCCAGCTGTCAACTCCCAACTGCCAATTTCCAATTTCCAACTGCCACCTCCTTGCCCCAATACCATCTATTCTTTGTGAAATATATTCCCAATGAGATTACATTGCAAATACTAACACAACATTCCACTTGACCGAGTGCAAGTAGGAGTGGGGAAGGCATTTGGGCTGATAGTTACACTTCCTGAAACAATATGCCATGGGTAGGCAAACTTGGGCCCGGGGGCTGGATCCGGCCCATTCGCCTTCTCAATCTGGCCTGCGGACGGTCCAGGAATCAGCGTGTTTTTACATGAGTAGAATGTGTCCTTTTATTTAAAAAGCATCTCTGGCTTATTTGTGGGGCATAGGAATTCGTTCATTTCCCCAAAAAAATATACCGTATTTTTCGCTCTATAAGACGCACCAGACCACAAGACGCAGCTAGTTTTTGGCGGAGGAAAACAAGAAAAAAAAAAATTCTGAATCTCAGAAGCCAGAACAACAAGAGGGATCGCTGCGCAGTGAAAGCATCAATCGCTCTTGCTGTTCTGGCTTCTGGGATAGCTGCGCAGCCTGCATTCGCTCCATAAGACACACACACATTTCCCCTTACTTTTTAGGAGGGAAAAAGTGAGTCTTATAGAGCAAAAAATACGGTAGTTCCCCACAAGGTCTGAGGGACAGTGGACCGGCCCCCTGCTGAAAAAGTTTGCTGACCCTGCAAACAAAAATGCAGCAATCCTTGGAAGCTAGAACTTTTCTGAACGTGCGATGCAGTGCTTTAACCCAAAAAGTGTACACCAAAACACACATACTAGTGGGAGGTGTGCCAAAATGCATTTACATGATGGAAAATTGCATGCAAAAATACAAAAAAAGTATGTATTAGGAGAACTGCACTAAAATATTGATATATTTTCATTAGGTCTTTTTTTTTTTAAATTGCAAACTGATGTGGAAATCTGGATAACTGAATTTAGGACTAGAGAAATGAGAGGAACCAAAGCTGACCTGTTTGCTCCTCCCTAGATGGAAGTGTCCTATAATTCACAAAAGTGGACGCCATGCTAAATTTGTTCACCTTGGAGAGGCAACAAGGCTCTTTGGTTGGCTTCGTTGCAACAGTCTTGACACAGACAGCTCTCCCTCTGGGAGTTGTCTCCAAGATATATGGACACAAGCTGCTCGGAGCTTTAGAGTTCACGACCCGGACAACCAGTCTTTTGGACTGTGCCTTCTAAGGCTGCAGGAATCCAAGTGCAGACTCTGGGAGCCAGAACCCCATCGCAATAGGTCCATGGTGGTCTGTCTCCTCCTTGAGAGCTACACTGATTGTAGTCTTCAAGTAGCCTTCAGTGCCAACTGCCGACATCAAGCAAATTATAGTCTTCAAGTCTCTGCCATCAATTGGCTTGGATTAAGTCATTTTCAAAAGGTTCCCTTTTTGATGGCGACACTTTTCCAGAAGCTTTTCGTAGGACTAAATGTTAAGCCACATCTCTGACCGCCCCTACTTTTTCTAAAAGCAAAGCAATCTGACCCCAGGGGCCAGGAGACGCTTTCTAAAAAGCGTATCCTTATTTGTACATCGTGCTGTTCTTCAAGGTAGGAAGGAATCACTAATGGAGTTGCAGAAGGAGTTCCCCGGGTCGGCGTTCCACCGCTGTGCGGGAAAGCGTTCCCTAAAAGCCACCAGTCGAATGCCACCAGACGGTTATCCTAAATCAAGCCTGAGTTCCCTTTATAGACATCTTCCAGCTGTGTTGATACATTATCAAGCTAGCCTGTTAAGTAGATCTATAGTCCTGGTAAGTGTTTTTACTTGTGCGCTACTTCTTCTCTTTCTCTCTCTCCCACCCCCCCATTAATGCCTCCTAGGCTGCAACAGTCATCCATCACTCTTGCCTATCAAAGTTTGCAGTACTGGAACTAACACAGGTTTCTCCCACAGAGGAAGAAAAACAAGGAATAGAGAGAACACAGGAAAGGGCTTCTGTGCTTTCTCCTGTGCATCACGGACCAGATCCTATGCAGATACAAAGCAATGTTAACAACTCTGCTGCCCTGATTTACCCACCACAGTCCTGCCAGAGCTCTGAACCCCCGTTTAGGTTTTCCAGAAGTTAGACTTCCTTTTCTAAAGGAGGCGTTTTCCTTTAAAATCGAAACCTTTTCTTTTCACTAGCATTTCTCTCCAGGGACTTGTCAGCAGAGAGAGAGAGACCCAAATCTCCCAGCGATAATAAGTTTCCGAATTATTATGCCAGCAGAAAAGAAATACAGAGCTTTGAGCTTGGCCATTTTATTTTATTTTTATGGCGCTCCAGACTCGTTTTTTTAAACCCGAGTTTATGCAAACCTCAGTCCACAATCAGATATTTGGAACCGCGTGCGATGCTTCAGCGGTGGCAGACAGCCTCAATTACAGGGCTTGAATAAAGCGCTAAAGCTGACAAAGGATACACTTATTATAGCTGGGATTGAGAGATGTTGTACACAAATGCACACTCTATCAATGCATCGGGAGGGTGCCTGGTATAGTGGAAGGGTTGATGGTTCACCCAAGAGCTGAATTCTGGCCACATCCCTGTTGCTTTGGCAAATGGCCTCACCTCCGTTCCTTTCTTGCTTTCTGTCTTGCCTCTTTAGATTTTAGGCTCTTGAGGGGCAGAGCTGCTTTTTTTGGCCAGGGTCTCTATATGCTGTGGCCAGACAGAGAGCGACCAACCAGCAGGGGCCTTTATGAGCTGCTCTCTGTTTTCAAAGTCATTCCTAGAAATGGCAAAGAACCTAAATCAGTTCTGCTTGGAGCCGTTAACTAGAGTGGTATGCTTTTCGGCGATTCAACGGAAATGCAGAAAAGCCACCCAATTTTGAAACAAGCACCAATTCCGGAATCCCGCAATATATCCTAGCACCGGCGGGAGCGCTTTCTCCTACTGCAGCCTGATAATTGGATAAGGGATTATGATTCATTGGGCCAAATATTTTGGGTATAACATACAGTTGAGTGATTGGATAAAATTATGGAAGGAAGGCTTAAAATTTACTGCATGCAGAATCCGAGACCAGGGGAGAGAGACGGCGGAAGAAGATTGGAGGAAATTTAAAATTTATCTTAAGAAATATTGTAAAATTAATGAGTGTTAAAATGTTGCGGTTATAGAAAATAGGGGATTACAGACGCAAAAGATTAAGTAAAAGAAAAGAATAAGGAAAAATTAAATAAAATTAAGGGGGAGGATTTGCTGAAATAATTTGAGAATTGGGATGCAGAAAGGGGAGGTATGGGGAAGTCGGTGAAGTAAGGTTTAAGAAAAAAAGGATTCAAAATTATGCATGTTTGTTTGTTCTTGTATGTGTATGTTTGTACTGTGTATTTTGTGTGTTTTTATAATTTGTGAAAATCCAATAAATATTTATAAAAAAATAAAATAAAATTTACTGCATGTAATGCACTAAAAGAAAATGTGACGAAAATGATGTATAGATGGTATATTACACCAGTGAAGTTAGCAAAAATGTATAAAGTCAGTAATAAATGTTGGAAATGTAAGGAAAAGAGGGAACATTTTATCACATGTGGTGGGAATGTAAAAAGGTGAAATGCTTCTGGGAGATGATATATAATGAGTTGAAAAAAATGTTGAAATATACATTTATAAAGAAACCAGAAGCATTTCTCTTGGGTATTGTTGGAAACGATATAAATAGAAAGGAATGTAAGCTTTTTCTATATGCAGTAACAGCAGCAAGAATACTATTGGCCCAAAAATGGAAGCAAGAAGAATTACCAACAATGGAAGAATGGAGGATGAAATTAATGGACTATGCGGAACTTGACAAACTAACGGGAAGGATCTGAAACCGATGGGACCAGAAGTTTACCGAGGACTGGAGTAAATTTACGGATTATTTGAAAAGTATTTGTGATGACCAGACGACGTTTGTAGGTTTGCAAGAAGTTCTGTGAGGAATAATATTAGAAATATTGCAAAAATGGAGAAGGAGACGTGATATGTTAAGAATGTAAAGGCAATATTAAGTTAGGAAATGCGTAAGAAGTGATTAAGACAGAGGATTATCAGAGGTGCTGATGGAAGTCCAATAAGAATGTATTTGTGACAAATTGTGTGGTATGTTTTATAATTTTGTATGTTAAAAATCAATAAAAATATTTTTTTAAAAAACGATAATTGGATAAGGGAGATGAAGGACTAATAAAAACAAAGCACTCTGCCAAGAACTGCCCAAAATTCCTTGCATAAATGGCAAGTTCTGCAAGAGGTTGGGATATCAACACCTGTGGAAGCTGGACTCAGCTTAAGGGAAAGGGAACATACTTATTCTCTGCTGATAGCCTGAATGATTTGCCCATGCTGTGGCAATCTCTGCTAGGGAAATCCAAATTTACAACTAATTTTGAGAGGAAAGATTCACTGTGTTTCCAATTACGAGAAAAACAAGGTTCTTCAGTGGAGCTCTGTTCATTTTGCTGTGAAGTGCAACGGGCTGATTTTATTGAACACCTCATCAGCCCGAGTTGAGTGCTTAATCAGTGTTGCAAACCCTTCAGCAAGCTATAGAAGTGTATAGTATTGGAAAATAACTAGGCCTTTGTTTCAGCCTCTTAACTGTACTTAAGATGCTAAAGGAATTTTAACCCTTTGTACGGCGCTCACTGCTGATCTGTGGAGAGGGATCGGGCCAGGTGGCTGTTTTGTATTCAAACACATCTTGTTGGTTGTGTGTGGTGGTGTGGGGGATTGAGATGCTGTGAGGTTTTTCGCCATCAAACTCTCATTTGCGAGGGTGAGCAATACAGCAGCATTAATAAACCTGAGCTAAGGTTGCTCTGCTGGAGAGACCCCTACAGACTCCTAAATTACTAAGTAATTTATTTTTGTTAACACACACATGCACACACCACCACAAAAATAAAAAACCAACTTCTGTTTATGCAGTGGGCATCTTCGTGCTCTTCTGTTCTCAATGTGTGGCATTTTGCTTAGAGTCTGGAATATGATAAATGCAGAATGCCTATCCCTGGGAATAACAAGCATCATTTATGAAGCATCTCAGAGTGTTCCAAGCGTGTCACATACACTAACTCAGTAAATCTTCCACAACCCCGTAAGCTAACTCTGCATTATTATCTCTCGGTTTCAGATTGGGGAGAGGCGCTGAAGCCAAGAGAGACTTTCAGAGGTAACCTGGCGAGCTCATAGCAGAGGTGGCATTGCATCTGGGGAATTCATGGCTCATAGCTCACAGCATAGGCTACTAGATTGGAGGGGAAGGGCTAAGACTCAGGGCTACAGCATATGCTTTAGATGCAGGAGATCCCAGGAGGAGATCTGGGAAAATCAGGGGAAGGCACCTTCTGTGAGTGCAACTCTCTTAGGGGGAGAAAGTTACCTTCCACTCACCCCCTTCCATGGGTGGATTTTGAGGTCCAAGCCATTTTCTCTCTCGACTTTTTGCGTGGCAAGTCCCCTCCCCCTTGAGAAATGAAGACACAGGACACATTATTTAAGGTTAATGGGCATGAAAGGCCACAACTTTATTGATTACAGGAATTGAAAGGTATTGGCCTTAGGCATTGGTTCCTATCGACTACCCGGCATGGAGACCGGGAAGGGTTAACCACCAGCCGGGGGAGTCCTGCTGAAGTACGCCAACTAGGATCCCACAGGTGTCACCGCTCGGGGGCGTGCCGGAGACCCTCACCTCCCTAGGTTTCAGACAAGGTAACGCCCCCCGGAGTCCTTTACCGCACTACCCTTTTTCATTGGGGGAAGGTGATGGCGCTTCCTCCCCCCTCATTTGCATAACAATTACCCCTGCCAATGCCTAACCGCCAATACAGAGGAAGTTGTGACATTTGCTACGAGGTAGGTGAAAAAACCAGATGGCTGGAAGTGCGCCAAGTGGAAAAAATCCTACCAGGCCCCTTGCGGCGACCAACCAGAGTCCATAGCAAGGTCAAAGCTAGCTAAACCTAAAGGGTGGGTGGGATGGGAAAACTGGGCAGCTGGGAAGGGGCAAAGAGGGTGGTCCCCGGGCGCTCCGGCCTTAAATGGGCTAGGCCACGCCTCCCCAGCCTGCCGATTGGCAGGCCGGGTCGTAGACACACCCGGGGATTCCCTCGCTCTCGCAGGGGCTAAGAGCCAGCCCCCGCATGTGTGGGAGGGGGTTGATCCACAACCCCACCTCCTCTCCAGCTCGGAAGTGGCTTTATCCATCAAGGTGCCAGAGGGCAACCCTGCTGCCCTGTCTTGAACTCAAGGTCAGGGTTGACAGCTTCTAGGAGCCACAGGTGAGATCTGAGTGTGGGTTGGGGGCCAAAGGTGGACCAGCTACCCCAGAAGGACCACAACATGTCCTCCACCAGAGGTACTACCTCTCTCCCAAGGCCCCATACACAACCAGTGTATCAGGAGTGTTTATTGTACCCAGTGAAACAAAAGTGCTATAGGGAAGGGAGACTCAAGGTTAAGGACTAGCCTTTCAGCATCTTGTTTTTAGAAAGTGTTTGTTTTTTAGTTATTTAAGTCTGGGGTTCACTGCTGCTGCTGCTGCTGCTCTTGTTGTTGTTTTGCAGCAATTCTCCTGGTAGTCAGTGGATGTTTTATTACATTTTTCAGAGAAGGTGGCCAATAGATTTTGATTCGAATCAATATTACACTTTTGAAATAAATGCATGTGCAATTATGCACAATATGTGCATAAATCAAAGGCGCCTTTTCAGAGCTAATGAAGCAGAAATCTGTTTTTTGCTAATTTAAGTGATCTTCCTGTTGACTAAGGAATTAAGCAAGAAGAGAGAGAGAGAAAAGAAAAAAGGCGAGTTGTGGGAAGGGAGAAGGGAGAATTAAAAAGAACAAAAAGCATCGGTTGAAACAAACAAATGTATTAAGTTTTAGCCACTGCTTCTCAGCAGCGATTCTTACACCTCATCGACAATTTAGTTTAAAGGCAACCGAAGCTGTTGCTGAAATTTCGGTTTTGTTTGGAAGATAATCCACTTTTCCTTAAAACACATTAGGGCTGCAAATCATTAATGTTGGATAAAACCAATGTGCCAGATCCGCCATCTGAAAATGTTTGCTCATGGTGGTAAATATTTTGTATCATGCTGATCTAATTTGCATGCCACGGGGAGTCACAGGCTGTGTTAAAACAGTTTAGCAAGTCAGTATGCATATAACATTAAATTAAACCCTAGATGCGCTGAGAAGTCTTCCCCTTGGTCTTCAGAGGCTGTGGTTGGGCCTAACCATCTACATCACTGGCACTAGGCCAGGATACACTGATGGATGGTCTAACCTTCACCAGGCACCGGAGCCAGTGGATTCTGCACAAAGTTCTGCAGGCTGGCTCACTGCACTTCAAATCTCTGGGAAAACAAGTTCATGGGTACATACAGTCATTTTGTCTGTTCCACCGTGGTCTCTGGACAAACAGATAATGTAGCATACCCTCTAACATTTCTCCGATGAAAACAGGGATGCCTTACCATACCTCTGGTGAAAATAAGTCCATCCTAAGGAAAAGCGAGGGACACGGGTGGTGCTGTGGGTTAAACCACAGAGCCTAGGACTTGCCGATCAGAAGGTCGGCAGTTCGAATCCCCGTGACGGGGTGAGCTCCTGTTGCTCGGTCCCTGCTCCTGCCAACCTAGCAGTTCGAAAACACGTCAAAGTGCAAGTAGATAAATAGGTACCGCTCCGGCGGGAAGGTAAACTGGACCATTAGGTCCAGTCATGGCCGACTCTGGGGTTGCGGCACTCATCTCACTTTATTGGCTGAGGGAGCCGGCATACAGCTTCCAGGTCATGTGGCCAGCATGACTAAGCCGCTTCTGGCGAACCAGAGCAGCGCACGGAAACGCTGTTTACCTTCCCGCTGGAGCGGTACCTATTTATCTACTTGCACTTTGACGTGCTTTCAAACTGCTAGGTTGGCAGGAGCTGGGACCGAGCAACGGGAGCTCATCCTGTCGCCGGGATTCGAACTGCCGACCTTCTGATCGGCAAGTCCTAGGCTCTGTGGTTTAACCCGCAGCGCCACCCGCGTCCCTTTGTTTTACCTCTCAAAATGAGAGGGAAGGCAGAGTATGGTTACTGTGAGAGTTCCAGAGTGAAATATTCCTTTGCCCACCCAGGGAGCTTGGGCCCCTCATGCCTTTGTGGGCCCAGGAGAAGGCGTCACTGCCTGTCCCCATCCCCTGTGTTGGCTATGTTTCATCCCTTTTCAGATAAAACAGAAAGACTCCTTGGTTGGCCGGAAGACAATTCCGCAGTGGGAAGAAAGGCTTTTGAATAAAATAAAATAAATGAAGGAGCCCTCAAAGAAACATTGTCTTGGATTATCACCAAGTCTGGAACTCTTTTTACCTACGTTTTTCCTCCGCAGAATGTCAGCAGCCTGTGAGAAGAGACGAGGAATGGATGTTTCGGTAATAATAACTTCCACTGCTACAGCGTTTGCGAGGAGGGAAAGTGCAGCAAGACTCAGTTAACAACCTAGCAGCCTAGTTCATTGCTAACAGAACATAAAACAGATAGAGCTGTAGATGGGAAGCAGCCGGAGAAGCAATCTGTGAGCAAGTGGGCAGGAGAGATCGTTTGCACCTGGGCTGCATTTGGGGGTCAAACAATAGGGATGCGCTTGTGTGTTGAGTGACAGTTAAAGGCCTTGGATATGGTATTGATGAAAATCCCGTTAAACTTGAACAGTTAATCGCCTAATTAATGAACCCATTCATTAATTTTTTTAAAGTAAGACCATCAGGAGAACTATACAGTGGTACCTCGGGTTACATACGCTTCAGGTTACAGACTCCACTAACCCAGAAATAGTGCTTCAGGTTAAGAACTTTGCTTCAGGATGAGAACAGAAATCGGGCTCCGGCAGCGTGGCAGCAGCAGGAAGCCCCATTAGCTAAAGTTGTGCTTCAGGTTAAGAACAGTTTCAGGTTAAGTACAGACCTCTGGAACAAATTAAGTACTTAACCCGAGGTACCACTGTATAAGGACTATATAAGAACTCCAGTGAAAACCAGAGGGGAAACCACTAATGTTCACTTATTTGCCCCATGTCCAGAACAGAAATCAACCCAGCAAATGCAACCAGCGTTTGCCGTTGTTGTTGTTGCTTTCCGTCTGCAAAACGATACCTAATTGATCACTCCTCCACCCCTCATTTGCATTGCATTTCCTTTGCAGCGAAATGGATGGGGTGAAACAGCATGCTGACAATGCAATTTTTGCAATTCATGTAATTAATTGCGTAAGTGAGGTAACTTCATCACGGCGGGCAGCGAGATGAATGGTGTGGTCTTTGGCAGAAGACAACCCACAGCAGAATGGAAAGGATTCTGCGTGTGATACACAGGGAATGGAAAACAGGACCCTATTGCATCCCCAGTTAGGACAGATCCAGGGATCCATCTATTCCAGCTAACTCGCCCTCCGTTAATTTGTCTCATTCCCCTTTAAAGCCATCTAAGATGGCGGCTTGGCCCTGCAGCACCACATTAAAGTAGCAATAGCAAGGTTAAAGCTATAATGACTTACTCTATTTTGGAGACCACTCAGTAGCTCCAGTCAGAGTCTGGACCAAACCTGAATTGGTCATTTCAAGAGCAAACAGTTAAATCCTAACCATGTCTCCTCAGAATTAAGACTATTGGGTCAATTGGTCCTACTTCCTGATAAGTAGGTGAGGACATTCTGGCATCTTGGTGTGGCTCTCACAATCCTACTATGGAATTAGGGGCAGTAGTAGCATAGAACTGGAAGGGACCCTGAGGATCAAACTTGGGCCTTATGAGTACCACACTCTGACTGACTGAGCTACGCAATCAAGGTTGTATTCACTTCACTCTTTTCGTCAATAACTCATCTTGAGGAACAAAAGTAAGTGTAGAAGAAGCAATTATGGGGCAGAAAGGAGTAGTAAAGGCCAGAATTTTGTTATATAGATGATAGAAGATGCGTGTGTGGGGACTGTGGTATTGATGGTCCTCAGTGTCCTTTGTGTCAGAGAAAGTAAAGGTAAAGATAAAGGGACCCCTGACCATTATGTCCAGTTGTGGGCGACTCTGGGATTGTGGCGCTCATCTCGCTTTATTGGCCGAGGGAGCTTCCGTGGCCAGCATGACTAAGCCGCTTCTGGCGAACCAGAGCTGTGCACAGAAACGCCATTTACCTTCCTGCCGGATCAGTACCTATTTATCTACTTGCACTTTGACGTGCTTTCGAACTGCTAGGTTGGCAGGAGCAGGGACTGAGGAATGGGAGCTCACCCCGCCGTGGGGATTCGAACCGCCAACCTTCTGATCAGCAAGTCCTAGGCTCTGTGGTTTAACCCACAACACCACCCGCATCCCGTCAGAGGAAGTAGCCTAAAGCAAATTTCAGGCCCCACCTCAACCCCATAGATCTCTGGGGCGAAACTTTGCAGCAGAGCTCTTGTGTAGCTATGGGGTTTTTCATGGGCAGCTCACAAACTTCACAGTGCTGGGGGAATTTCATGGACATTTTTAGACCAGCACTGCTAATGACGGCTTTATGTCTGGGAGCATACTGCACTGGCTATGCCATTGCAGATTCCTGATGTCTCATGCTAGTCTGTTCTGTTAAGATGGGCCAGAGGAGAGAGGAATTTAAGCTGCACCCCAAAGGGTACTTACTAGGTACTTGCTAGTAATCCCATTGAACTAGGTAGTACCTTCTCCCATGCAAACATGTTTAGGACTGAAACATCAAACAAAGCTCTGCTAGGTCAAGAAATGCCTTGAAGGCTTCACCTGAGGCTGCAAATTTGGGGCAGTGGGAGATGGTCAATAGCTGCTCACTCTCACCTCAGACATACAGTGGTACCTCGGGTTAAGTACTTAATTCGTTCCAGAGGTCCGTTCTTAACCTGAAACTGTACTTAACCTGAAGCACCACTTTAGCTAATGGGGCCTCCCGCTGCTGCCGCACCACCAGAGCACGATTTCTGTTCTCATCCTGAAGCAAAGTTCTTAACCTGAAGCACTATTTCTGGGTTAGTGGAGTCTGTAACGTGAAGTGTATGTAACCTGAAGCGTATGTAACCTGAGGTACCACTGTAATTGCATAAACTCATATGAACAAAGAGAAGTCTACAGAGAAATCCTTTGAAGGGAAAATCTTGAAGGCTACGGACAGGATTTGCCCCCAAATTAAGCCCGCTGATTTCAGTGGGGCATTTAAGCACCCAACAGGGTTCAACAGTGCTTAAGTCTGGCTGGATTGTGTCCTCTGTTTCCCATTCCCGAAGAGTTTCTTGTGAAATTAATCCAAGAGCGAAGCAAAACATGGAACTGTCAGGACGGATCCAGTTAATATGCTTATTTAAAGCCTTCCCCTTTCCATCTCCTCCTTTTGACATCAGCAGAAAGAACTTCTGCCAGATCCTGACAGCTTGGGAAGCAGAAAGCTATTTTTCCTGAAAGAGCTGGCCCTGATATGCTAAAGCACTAATGTCTGGCAAGGTTGGGGGAATTGGATGCCAATGTGTTTATTAAAATTCTGCTCCGTCTCTGATGCATGCAAAGGGAACCAGAAACCTAAACGAAGGTGTGTGGAGGCCTTTTACATCAGTTCAATGACCAGGATCCATGGCTTCCTCTGGATCCGAGGCGCTTGATTGGTGCTGCCCCAGAAAGGATGGAGATGTCCTCTGACCAAGAATAACAGTGTGTGTGTGTGTATATGTGTGTGTGTGTGTGTGTGTGTGTGTGTGTGTGTGTGAGAGAGAGAGAGAGAGAGAGAGAGAGAGAGGGATTACAGTGGTACCTCGGGTTACATATGCTTCAGCTTACATACGCTTCAGGTTACAGACTCCGCTAACCCAGAAATAGTGCTTCAGGTTAAGAACTTTTCTTCAGGATGAGAACACAAATCGTGCTCTGGCGGCGCGGCAGCAGCAGGAGGCCCCATTAGTGGTGCTTCAGGTTAAGAACAGTTTCAGGTTAAGAACGGACATCTGGAACGAATTAAGTACTTAACCCGAGGTACCACTGTATAGGGAAACTTCCTATTGCAGAAACCTCTGCCATGTTACCAAATTTTCCCCAGATTATACTTCTGTGAGTTTGTAGCCCTATAATTTATTCACTAGCATATCTTTCAGGGGGTATAATCTAAGGATGGCGGAATCTGTCAGCTTCAATTTCTCTTGGTTTCTCATTTTTTTCCACAGTTCTTGTGATATATTTTTTTAAGACCTCATGAAAATATGCCAGCGTTTCCTTTTAACAGAAATGTTTTGCCGTGCAATTTTGTCCGGCCATGTGTTTTGGTAGGCAAGTTACCCTAATATGTGATTGTCACTAATATATGCATAAATGCACGTGCACTTTCCTCTAATATATACATTTTGTACACATTATTTAGTTAGAGGACTACACTGCAGAATTCAGAAAAGTGCAGATTATGAAGGGTGTCCGTGTTTGAGTTTGTGTATTCAGAAAGTCCAAATTAGGTTGGTTCGCGTTGAAATCCTTACTGAACTGGATTTCTCCCCGTGACCAGTATTGTCAGATATTTGTTCTGCTGTAGATGTACTGAAAGTCCTGTACTATGGCTGTGTATTGATGGATTGGCCTTAGCCAGGTGATAGCTCTCAAAATGTGTTCCTCCAGGGGAGCCTGGGATGGCCTCAGAATTTTATCAGGAGTCCTTCAGTGACAAAACCAGTAATAGCGGTCTTGTTTCCCTGTCAAGACAGCTTGTCTGCCTCTACCAATCTTCACCTGAACATGTAGCTACAGGGGAGACCGCCAGAAAGCCACATCTGACATCAGGAGGAGGTGGGGTTGCGGGCTTCATGCCCCCAACACATGCACGGAGGCTGTTTCCAGCCCCCACGCAATCAGGGGAATCCTCGGGCCGCGTCATCCCCTGAGCCAGCCAATCAGCTGGCTCGGGGTGTGTGGCTTGCCTCACTTAAGGCAAGCGCGGCTCCCTCTTTTGCCTGCGCAGCTGCTATTGTTTCCCACCCGCCCGCCCTTTAAGGTTTCTCTTTTGACCTTGCTATGGACCTCGGATGGTTGCTGTTTTTTTTTTTTATATATATATATAAGATATTTATTAAGATTTTTTAAAGTATAACAACAAAAAATATAAACAAAAAATTTAACAAAAATACAAAATAAAAATAGTTAAAAAACACACAGATTTCCCAACACTTATTTTCCTTTAGCTTGTTTCCCGGCCTCCTCATACCTCCCTTTTTTGTATTCCACTTCCCTCTGTTGAATCAGCAAATCCTTACCCTCTTTAATTATCCTAATCTTGATCTTAAAAATAATAGCATTAAATTTTTACCTATTTATAACCCTTTTTTCATATTCCCGTAAAGCATTACAGCTGGAAACCACTTAATTTCTATCCAACATCATTATAACATTCATTAATTTTACAATATTTTTGTAGGTAATCTTTAAATTTATTCCAGTCTTCTTCCACCGACCCTTCTCCCTGGTCTCAGATTCTGCCAGTCATTTCCGCCAGTTCCATGTAGTCCATCACCTTCATCTGCCATTCTTCCAAAGTGGGTAAATCTTGTGTCTTCCAATACTTTGCAATGATGACCTCGGTTGGTTGCCGTTAAGGGGCCTGGCAGGAATTTTTTCCACTAGGCAATTTGGCACCGGCCATTTGGTTTTTTGCCTACCTTGTAGCAAATCATCACAATTCCTTTGGTTTTGGTGGTTAGGCATTGGTAGGGGTATTGTTATGTAGATGGGTTGGGGGGAGGAGCGCCACCACCTCCCCCATATACTGAAGGGTAGTCCGGTTAAGGATTCTGGGGGGCGCTGTCTCATCCGAAGCCTATGGAGGTCAGGGCCCAAAGCGCCCCCCCCCGAGCAGTGACCCCGGGGGAGTACCTAGTTGTTGTGCATCAGCAGGGCTCCCCCTGCTGGTGTTAACCCTTCCTGGTCATTCATGCAAGCAGGCTGAAGCCGGATAGTCTGATAGGACCAATTCCCAAGCCAATACCGCTCTTATCTGTAACCAATAAAGTTGTGGCCAATTTTAGCCCATTAACCTAATACAGTGGTGCCTCGCAAGATGAAAAGAATCCGTTCTTTTATTCTCTTCGTCTAGCGGTTTTTTCGAATTGCGAAGCAAGCCCATTGACGGATTAGCGGATTAGCGGATTAGCGCTATTAGCGGCTTTTAGCGGCTTATCGGCTTATCGGATCAGCTGATAAGCGGCTTAGCGGCTTAGAAAAAGGGGGGGAAAGGAAAAAAACCCGCAGGAACTCGCAAGACATTGTCGTCTTGCGAAGCAAGCCCATAGGAGATTCGTTTTGCGAAGCACCTCCAAAACGGAAAACTCTTTCGTCTAGCGAGTTTTCCGTCTTGCGAGGCATTCGTCTTGCGGGGCACCACTGTACAATGTTGTCACGTGTCTTTATTTCCATTGGGGGGAGGCAGGAACTCACCACGCAATATGGCGAGGCTGAACAGTGGTCGCTTCCCTGCGTCAGCGGAGTTTTCTCTCTAGAATGTTTCCCCAGCCCAAAACAAGGGTTCCTCTGCAGAAAAGGCTGAGGTGGAACTGGTTCCTTGAAGGCAGGTTTCAAAACCAGAGAGACAGACTTCCTATATATCTATGGTCCCCTCAGAAGCAGCATGTAGTCTCTGTATACAGATGCAGTCACATACAAAGCCCCACGTGTTACTGTTGTGTAATAATTGCTATTGTCAGTTTAATGATCTGCCGCAGTTATTACCTGTTGTCAAAAAGTACGTCGTCATTAATTATTGCCTCTTACCATCTATGACATTTACCCAGCAGTGAGAAGTGGCACCTCTGACAGAGACCGGTGATCACTTATGTGGACATATGTGCAAGTAATGAGGTAACAGATGGGGATGTATGGCAAGCCGAAGGAACAAGCAGTGTGCTTGCCGCTTACGCGAAGGAATACAGCATTCTTGCCCTGCTATAATTACAATGCATTCTGTGCACTGGTTTGTGGGATGAAGTGAGCCTTAAGTTGGATTTTCACAAAAGAAAACCCAGTTTAGGGGAGATAAATATCCAAATACTATTTTAAAATTCAGTGGTACCTCTGGTTATGTACTTACAGTGGTGCCTCGCAAGACGAAAAGAATCTGTTCTGTGATTCTCTTCGTCTAGCGGTTTTTTCGTCTTGCGAAGCAAGCCCATTAACGGATTAGCGGATTAGCGCTATTAGCGGCTTTTAGCGGCTTTTAGCGGCTTATCAGCTTATCGGATCAGCTGATAAGCGGCTTAGCGGCTTAGAAAAAGGGGGGGAAGGAAAAAACCCCGCAGGAACTCGCAAGACATTTTCGTCTTGCGAAGCAAGCCCATAGGAGATTCGTTTTGCGAAGCACCTCCAAAACGGAAAACTCTTTCGTCTAGCGAGTTTTCTGTCTTGCAAGGCATTCGTCTTGCGGGGCACCACTGTAATTCGTTCCGGAGGTCCGTTCTTAACCTGAAACTGTTCTTAACTTGAAGCACCACTTTAGCTAATGGGGCCTCCCGCTGTTGCCGTGCCGCTTCCGTGCAATTTCTGTTCTCATCCTGAAGCAAAATTCTTAACCTGAGGTACTATTTCTGGATTAGTGGAGTCTGTAACCTGAAGCGTATGTAACCCGAGGTACCACTGTATCTGCAGCGCTGGATTCTTCAACTCTCACATGTTATTTGTATAGGTGCGTGTGTGTGTGTGTGTGTGTGTGTGTGTGTGTGTGTCCCCTTCATGATTTCAGAGTGGCAACTTCTCCTAGAGAAGTTAAACACAAGGATTTTCATTTAAAAAGCAATTTGTGGGCACAAGCGCTGGAAGAATGCATCTGAGGCAAAAAAGATCAGGGCAGTTAATTGGTTACATTTCCAGGATGAGCAAATCCAGCTGATCTCCATTCATGCCTCTGCCATGGGTCAAATGGCCATACATTTCTCCAGTTGCTTGTAAGAATATTTGTAGCACTCTGAAACAGTGTGTCCAGTGCTCCTAAAGCCAATTCAGTCATGACCGCTCGAGTAATCCCTAGTAATCTCTTTGGGAGTCATTGCTTTAGGACAGGGGTCAGCAAACTTACCGCGCCTCGGGCCAGTGTCTCCAGCGCTGATCGTGTGGCGGGCCGGAGAGCACGTGCCCATATGCGTGCGCACACACTATTTCCGGCGCACTTTCGGGTCAGAGGAGCACCAGAAATAGCTTGTGTGCATGTGCACGGGCCTCTTCCGACCCGGATGTGCACTGGAAATAACGCTTGCGCATGCGCACAAGCTATTTCCTCCAACCCAGAAGTGGGCAGCCGCGCAGCGCAGCGCTGGTAAGAGTGGGCGGTGGCAGCGGGCAGCGGGGGTCGCCACAGGCCAGATAAACGAGTCCCTTGGGCTTTATCTGGCCTGCGGGCCTTAGTTTGGGGACCCCTGCTTTAGGAGTACAGAGACCTGAAAGGGTATTTGAGAGACATGTATATTGAAAAATTTATTCTGGGTCCCATGTTGCAAATTGGGGGTTAAATGTGGGCTCTGGGTCTGAACCGATTGAAGACTTTTCGCACAGGGGGATCTGGGTTATTGCTTAGCTTGCCCTGACCTCACAATGGCAGCAATGCGGTGCAGACATCAGCAAGAGAGTGTGCTGTTTCACAAGTGCTCAAGGCTCACAGAGTAAGACCAGCATTGTTCCATCCAGAGCTTGTGTCAATAGTCTGAGACGGAGTCAATAGTCTGAGTTAGCAATTCAAGGCAAGAATCTATGGCAGAGTACCTGCAGGACCTTGGATAGCTCCCAGGGTCCTGTTAAGACAACCATACATTTAAAGGTGACTCTGGATTTGAACCCCTCCGTGCATATGCAAAATTGCGCAAAATGGAAAAGGAAAAAACCCCAAACCCACCCATCAACTGTGTGAGATCTGCGCTGTCCCTCTGGCTCATGCGTGCAAGAGGAGGGACAGCTTGGCTGGCACAGAGCTGACAGGGGGGGCAAGAGACTGCTGCTGCTGCACTACCCCGCATGTCAGCTGTTAGGCAGGGAGGCCTCTTGCTCGCAAGGAGACCCTCCTTACAGAGGATGTCCTCTTTGGGCTCTAGGAAGGGTCTCCTTGAGAGCCAGGACTCCTCTCCAGAGTGCTCCCCATTTCTGGGATCCACTTCTGGGATCCTGGCACTTTAAGGTAAAGGTAAGGTAAAGGACCCCTGGATGGTTAAGTCTGGTCAAAGACGACTATGGGGTTGTGGCACTCATCTTGCTTTTCAGGCCGAGGGAGCCGGCGTTTGTCCACAGACAGCTTTCCGGGTCATGTGGTCAGCATGGCTAAACCGCTTCTGGCACAATGGACACCGTGATGAGTGCATGGAAACGCTGTTTACCTTCCCATACCTCTGGATATGAACCACCCCCTTTGCGAATGCTTCAGGCTACACACACAGCAAACCCGGAAGTAAAGGAAAGGTTTCTGCCACCCGTGCCTGCGCAGAAGTGATCTACCACTGCCCACGCCTGTGCAGAACAGCACATCTCTGGATGCGAATGTTTCGGGGTAAGAACGGACCCCTGGAATGAATTAAGTTCGTATCCAGAGGTACCACTGTATCTACTCACCCCGGTATACTTTTGAAATGCTAGGTTGGCAGGAGCTGGGACAGAGCAACAGGAGTTCACCCTGTTGTGTGGATTCGAACTGCCGACCTTCCGATTAGCAAGTGCAATTGGCTCAGTGGTTTAGACCACAGTGCCAACCGCTCTCCCGGCACTGTCCTGTATTATGTCTACAAACACCTAGACCCAACTGAAGCCCTATATGTGTTGACTGGGCCTGTAGGAGTTGGCTGGCTGTTAAAGAGTTCTCTCCTTGTTTTGCAATCTTTGATTCTCAAGGGACTAGGGAGGCAAGGGAGAGTCCTCTACATCTGAGGACAGCAGGTCCATGTCCTCCAACTGGGGAAGTCCTGAGGAAAGTCTTGCTAGTTCTTCCTCTATGAATGGAATTGCAGTCTTGTCCCCCCTTTTGCACAGGGCACAGATCATGGGTCATGACACTGGGTGTGAGGGGTCTTCTATGGGCTTGCAGGAGTGTAAAATACATTGGGATAGATCTCTGACCATCTTCATTCATTGAGGGTTGGTGTGCCCTCGATGAAGCCCTTGTGTTATGCTGTGTTAACAATACATATGGGACACGCTTTTCATGTATTGATCACGTAGCTATGACTAAGATAGCTTTGCAGCAAAGTCCGGGTCTCCTTTCTTCTAAAAACACACACACAAGACTATAGGACTCTAACAGTCACAAGTCTGCTGAAATTTTGTTATCTGGCTATGTAGCGGATGAAGCTCACTGCTCTAGCCTTCACATAATGAGGAATTTCAAAAGATTAAAAATGAAAGAGAGCAAAGCTTATAATATTCAGACAGTCTTGGAGCAGGAATAAAGAGTAAAACTGTGCAGCTTAATAAAGAGCCTGGGCTGGATGAACAGATGTAAGTGCTGAATGGATGTGACATTGCTGTTTGGGGTTCTACATAATCAAAATGCAGTCAAAACTCATAAGGCCTCTATCCATCACGTAAAGAAATACGTCTACAGCAACCTTGCTGGTGCTTTATCCCCTTTGTTGGCCAAGGGCTTGTCATTTCAGGGGGACAAGAGTCACTCAGGACCTGTCTAGATGTTACATTTGCCCTGAATTATCAGCACCCCCTATGGCAAATATTGCAGAAACGGGATGGAATGAACCTCTAAATCAGGCATCGGCAAACTCGGCCCTCCAGATGTTTTGGGACTACAACTCCCATCACCCCTAGCTAACAGGACCAGTGGGCAGGGATGATGGGAATTGTAGTCTCAAAACATCTGGAGGGCCGGAGTTTGCCTATGCCTGCTCTAAGTAAATACAGTGGTACCTTGGTACAACTTCCAAAATGTTTGGAAACCAAAGTGTGGCTTCTGATTGGCTGCAGGAAGCTCTTGTGGCCAATCGGAAGCCACAGAAACCTCATTGGCCGTTTGGCTTCCAAAAATAGTTTGCAAACCGGAACATTCACTTCCGGGTTTGCGGCTTTTGGGAGTCAAAACGTCCGAGAACTAAGCTGTTTGAAAACCAAGGTACAATGTTGGAAATGTAAAGAAAAAGAAGGAACATTTTATCATATGTGGTGGGAATGTAAAAAAGTAAAGAATTTCTGGGAAATGATATATAATGAGTTAAAGAAAATGCTGAAATATACTTTTGTTAAAAAACCAGAAGCTCTCTTGTTGGGAATACTGGATAATGAAATTAGTAAAAAAGATGTGAAATTAGTTTTGTATGCAGTAACAGCAGCCAGAATTTTGCTGGCACAGAAATGGAAACAGGAAGAGATGCCCATGAAAGAAGAATGGAGGATGAAACTAATGGAATACGCAGAAATGGACAGATTGACGGGAAGAATTAGGAACCAACGTGACCAGAGACTCTCCGAGAACTGGAAGAAATTTACAGAGTATATCAAAAATTTCTGTGATGAGCAAATAACGTTCGTTGGCTTTCAAGAAGCTCTGTGAAATTACTGTTAGAAATATTGTTTTAAAAATATGATGTGATTAAGAGTATTTGAGTGCAATATAATATTGGGAAATGTGAGACGAGGATAAAAAATAAATGGAAAATTATCAGACAAGCTGAGGGAAGTTCTGGAAAAAAGGGTTTAAGTTAAAAATGGATGTATAATTTTGTAAAAAAATTTTTTTAATGGAAATCTAATAAAAAATATTTATTAAAAAAAAGAAAGTTTAGCTTGCCCAACGTGAGATTAATAATAATAATAATAATAATAATAATAATATAATAATAATAATGGTTTGCAAATTGCTTTGCTAGGAAAACTGTGGGATCCGTAGAAGCTCATCAGGGAATCTTGGACAAGAAGATTAATAATGGTAGGCAACTTGTCCAAAATACTTTTTGTCTTTTATTACCACATTTCCCCTGCAACATATACAGGAATGAGTAGGGTGAAAAGCTGCCTAAAATCCAGAAGTATTGTTTGAGATTTCAAGGGTGGGGGCAAAGAGGTTTCAGTACGAGAGTAACATTACACAGTGAAAAAGTAGTCTATTTACTGTGCTTTTCAAGCCAAGCCATCCTTTAAAAAAATAATAATAAAAAAATGAGTAAAGCAATTTGTGTAATTGGTGTACAAACCCAACACACATATCCATTTAATAGTTTATTAAATTACTCAAGGTGAAGATAGAGGTAACATTTTCAGTGTGATGGAAATGATTCCAATACACATCTGTTGCCCCAAAACTATGTTCTGGAAACACACTTTCAGGAATGTCTGTTCAAACCACTCACAACACATTTTAACTGTAACATCTGTTTTCGCCCTCAGCAAGTCGAACCAATGAGTTAGCTAGAAAGGCAAATTTATTTACTTTTGACACAAGGGGAGGGGAGACAGCATCCACCCTCAACCTCCTTAAACGTTACCCAGGAACACAGTTTGTTTGCCATTATCCAAACAGTGGTGCAGTTAAGTAAGATCAGGATCTGGACTTAATGGCCTGACTGGGTCCTTTCCCTTTAAGATTGAAATATGTATTCATTTGCTTCAAAATGTGGTGAATCAGCCCTGTTACCAAGCCTGGACATGTCTCTGTTCACATGTTTCTGACCCTTGCAAGTTACACGCATAGCTATGGAGGCCTGATATTTGGGATCTTCAATTATGTGGCTCATTATGTGCCACAATGCGTGGTGTACAGCCCATTGCGTGCTACAAATACCCTGAAAATTAACTATAGTTTCAGTAGCGGCCCACTCAATATGGCTTAAGAATAGAAAAGATATTCTTGGAGAACTCAAAGCTAGTGGCCTTCTTAGACGTTCCTAACTAGCCAGAGGGAAACAACAAACATGAGAAATGGGTAAGGGAACTGGATAGGGGAAGCGGAGAAAGGATCTGGCTGAGCCTCAGGTGATCTGTTCTCATGAGGTCAATGAGACTAACAAATTCTTGGCATAGCCTACATGAGGAGAGCACCTACTATGGTTTATTGCTCAGAGACGGTTAAACACTCCATTTTCCAAGGGGAGAGGACACATGATAGAAAAGGTGAGGAGGCTGAGGCTGGAGAGAAGGGAGACTGCAAAACGATTGGTGGATTTGCAGTCCTAGGGGAGCAAAGGTGAAGGATCAAGAGCCAAGTAGAATGAAGTGTGTCCCTCGCATTCTCTTAGATTGTTATTTACACAGCAGACCTCGCCAGTGGCGGGGCTTCATGCTCTAGCACCGGGGATGGAGAGCAGGCAGGGGCGGGGCTGGCGTGCGTCTTGGGGGCGGGGCACATCACCCAAAGGGGCGGGGTCACGTTCTGGGGGCGGGGTGCGCCTGTCGGATCATGCCCTTCCAGCTGGATCATGCCCTTCCAGCCGTGACGACCCCCCGATCTCTGGTGCAACGTAAACCAGCGACTCAGACTCCAAAAGCCTGAGCACGCTATATTAGCAGAGCATACTGCGCAAACAGAACAGGCGTGAGGCTTGTGGAAACATACTAACAGCTAAAGATTTATTAAGCATAAATCAGGACAAAGAAAACATGTCGTCTCCCTTTCTTCTCAGAGAGAAAGTGTAAAGCAAAAGCTATGCACATAACAAAGTTCCCAGTAGACTGTGCTGGAATGTAAACAGACATGCAACACGTAACAATCCCATGTCTGCTCCTTAGGGTGGAATGGAATTTTCCAACAGCGCCGCCCTCAGGGGAGGGGTGCGCATTCTGGGGGTGGGGGGCAGCCATGATGGATCGCGCTGCCGGGGGCAGTGTGCTCCCCCAGCCCCCTCTTCCTCTGCCAGTGGACCTCGCCAACTGATGCTGAGCAAAGCGTTGGACCTCTGGCCCATAACTCTGAGAAGAAGTCAAATGAGGTTTTTCCTGGCAGAGCGGGACAAAGATATCACTGCTTTAGTAGCTTCCTTTTTAGCCACAATTTTACCAGAAAGGGTTCCCAACAAACCTTCCTTTTGGGAAACAGACAGGGCGAAGCAGAATATCTAAGTGCACAAGATCACAATGTGACCTGATGACAGCTTCCCCCTTGTCCTTTCAATTATCCCAGTGACTTGAAATGTTTTATACTGTGATGCCAATAAAGGTATTTGATTTGAAGTGTGCCCCGTGTTGGACATGAAGGAGAAGGAGGTTTAACCTTAGGAGAGGCAGATAGCTCTGGATTGAGTTAATGGATGAGGAAGCTTTTGTTCTTTCCAGGGCTACTGGAGTCCAAACATAGGTCCGTGCTTATGTTGGCAGTGAGCAAATGATCATGCACACATTTAGGCATTAGATTTTGCGCATCTCGTTCCTACGAGGACAAACAATCTCTTTTCGGTGAGGGCAGACGGTTTATTCCAGAGGTCCTCTGCACGCACATTTGCCTGCCGAATGAAGTTTAAAGGCCTCGGTCAAGTATATCTGAAGGAGTGTCTTCACCCCCATTGTTCTACCCGGACACTGAGGTCCAGCTCCGAGGGCCTTCTGGCGGTTCCCTCACTGCGAGAAGCCAAGATACAGAAAACCAGGCAGAGGGCCTTCTCGGTAGTGGCCCCCGCCCTGTGGAACGCCCTCCCACCAGATGTCAAAGAGAAAAATAACTACCAAGCTTTAAGAAGACATCTGAAGGCAGCCCTGTTTAGGGAAGCTTTTAATGTTTAATAGGTTATTGTATTTTAGTGTTTTGTTGGAAGCCGCCCAGAGTGGCTGGGGAAGCCCAGCCAGATGGGCGGGGTATAAAAATAAATTATTATTACTATTATTATTATTTTGGGGCATGTGCAGAGTGTCTGATGACACGTGTACTTCTTGTTTTTTGGGGGGGCCTTCCTGCTTATTTTGCTAAGTCCCCTGCAATGCATTTTATAGGGAAGAGCTTGGTGCATCTAGAACATAGCCCAGTAATCTTTCGTGAGAGAGGAAAGGGAACTCTACGGCAGAGGATTTGATGTGGGGAAAGGGGCCCTTAACATAAGATGCGTGAAGAGCCTTTAACCTAGCTTTACTCAAGCAGAGCTGCAGCAGCATCTTACACCATCCATTTTACTGTTTTGCAAGGGCATCACTTTGCATAATATTGTAAGCCACTGGATTCCGCCTGCTGATTTTCAGTAGCAGTTGAGCCTTGCCACCGACATTCAAAAGCAAATAGAAACCACAGAGAAGTATTCTGCGCTCTGCTGGGTAGTGATCTAGGAAAACCAAGCGAAAAGCATGCAGAAGTGCCTGTTACATTTTCTGACACATACTTCTCCATAATTCGCCTGCTTCCTACAATGCGGCCACTTCTGAAAGGATAGTTCTTACACAGAGAGCTAAAAACTAGTCTTGACGATTTGCTTCCACTGACTTTAACTGGAAGAAGGAAAGAAATGTTTTGATAAGCAGCTCAGTATGAACTAGTCTCACATTAAAGACTGGGATAGTGGAACATCTCGTGCAAGAAGATATTCAGAGAAGTTATAAGGGAGATCAGAAAATAAGAGCATATTTTAAAAGGCAGGCGACATATTCAACTCACGTTTAGGACCCATCACTTTCAAATTCTCAAGTTTTGTGACTTGAAAAATGTATGGCCTGAGAAAAGTACACAAAAAAACACACACAATTCATTGCATTTGACGTTGTATCCAAAAAAGCAAGTATTTGCAGAAGCTGAGCATCTGAGACAAGGTTGATCTTGGAACCATGTAACACAAGTCACAGCTGGAATGCCCTGCTGTATTGTATTTCAAGACAGAGATGGAAATCAAAGAGAATTCAGAAGTGTGCAATAACAGGGTGTCAGATGGAAAGGGGTAGAAAGGGGTAGGGAATTTGTGGGCTCTCTGGATGCAATGGGACTCCAACTCCCACCAGCCCCAGGCAGCACAGCCAATGGGCAGTGTCAGGGAACTGACATCAGAGCGAAAGAAGAAGGAGAGGCTCCCCGATTCTGCAGAAGAAGGTACCAGCACCAGGGGGAGACGCAGCTTGGTAGAGGGGGAAGGAAATCGGTGTAACACCAGGGATCCAGGAGGGCAAATGGGGAAAGCGGAGGCAGAGCTCCGGGATTCTTCCCTGGACATCAGTGAGGAGAGCACTGGTCCTCCACTACCCACGCCCTCCCTGCGCAGAAGACTCCCGCGCAGTGAGAGGCGGAGATGACTGGGAGTCAAACAGCTTTTATGCTGGAAAAGGTTTAAGAAACGCCCACAGACAGATTCTGCCAGTGACTGAGGCAGCCACGCTGAGATGGGCTGTGCAGTCAGGACGGTTTAACCCAGGCAATTAAGCTCCCTAACGGGGACAGTTTACGCACGAGTAACTCAAACCCATTACAGGCAGGGATCATAGAATTGAAAGGGACCCCCAGTCATCTAGTCCAACCCCCTGCAATGGTAGAATCTCCACTAAAGCATCCATGACAGATGGCCTTCCAACCTCTGCTTAAAAACCTCCAATGTGGAAGAGTCCACCACCTTCTGAGGGAGATGTTAGCTGAGAATCCTGTATTTTATTAGACCGTTCCACTGTAGAACAGCTCTGACTGTCAGAAAGTTCTTCCTGATGTCAGACTCTCCATTATTGTAACTTTTAAGATATTGTGTCCTAACCCTCCAGTGCAGGAGAAAACAAGCTTGTTTCCTCTTCCACACGACAGACCTTGAGAAATTTGAAGATGGCTCTCATGATGGGAGCTGCTGGAGGCCACAGGATTAGGTTTACGTTTATTAAATTCCTCCAGCAAAGACTCAAGGCACTTTGCAGCAAGTAAAACACACAATTCACTCTCTCTGGTTTACTGATTGTCATGCTTAGTCTTGGCTAATCAAGACTGGGGGCTGGGGAAAGACCGTAATGGGGCTATCACCTCATTATATGTGTAGAATCACACAATCTCACGTGTGACCAATCTGTCAGCTTGAGGTCTCTGGAACTGTGAAACCGTAGTTAAGAGTCCCTACAAACTTTCAAACTCTTAGAAGAGAGGGGGGAATCGTTCCACAACTTTCTGCCAGATTGCTGGTCCCATGGTCAAGATAATCACTGCCCACATAATTTTTCTTTTCTTTTTTAAAAAAGCTTCTTGATGGAACATGACCTGCTTAGGGTTTCTCTAAATAATTTCTTACTTAGCAGAACAACATATATTACAACTAAGACATGCACCAATAGTCTGTTCTAATGCACCATTTGTCTTGTTTATAATTGATTCCTATGCAGGCCAAATACCCTGTAGATGTTCATAGGGGACTTAAACTCTCCCAAACAGAATGACATCATCTTGTTTAACATGGTTCTTCTGAAGCCCAATTGCTGATATACGGCCATCAGGGACAAAAAATTCTTTAGTCTCAAAGCAATACTGGTTCCTCTCTCACTAGCTGTGGGATTACAGCAAACCAAAGGTGGCTGCCATGTTATCAAATCCACATTTCCTGCACATACTGTCATGCTCCAGCCATGCTATAACTCAGTATTAAGCTATATTTAATTAAATCCATATCGAGAACGGCTGCTTTGGCCAAAAGGAAAGTATGTAACAATGCATACATATTGACTTTTGTTGTTGGTCAATGCCAAGATTTATGGTCTCTACTGGTAAATATTGAGTGAGGCAAACCCTTGCTCTATTATGTCTGTCTCAGTCAATAAATCCAGATGTTGACTCCAGTCGGACTCACCATCCATCTGTTATATTGCAGCCCCTGCTAAATGATGCCATCTCATCAGTAATGGAGTCCTTGGTTAAACTGACACCATTTAGGCAGCATTGTTGACACTGTTTAGACAGTGTTAGAACAACCAGGTTTTCTCATTACCCGCAATTCCTGTACAAGCTGTCAATTCCTTGCGCCGTCCGGTGCAATTTTAAAGGTTTACACCAGGTGTTGCTAAACAACATTAGGGATGATCCAAGGTTCTTTCAGGGGCTGTTGGAACAAGCTTGCTGTCTTGAATCATCAACTCTTGTTTACAAAGGCAAGAACTCCAGTTATTTCCAGCCAGAAATCATCTTGTTCTCATTATTATCAGTCCACTCTGTGGGTCAGAACAGCATTGCAGAGAATCCTGAGCTCTAATTCCCTTGTTTCGTGTCTCCAAATAATGACCCAGCCATTGTTCTCGCAGAGACAGATCCTGAAATGAAACAAGAGTGAGGAAAACAAGCAAGAAATCTCATTTTTTGGGAATCAGGGGTGGTCAGTGCCCACCAGGACTGCTATGGCAGGAGGCAAGCAGACCACTGGTGGGTGGTGCTGGGGCCAATGACAGAGCTCACTAATTATAGTTTTGTCCTCATTTCTTTCCCTGCTGAGTACAAGAGGCAACACTGAGACAAAGGGGGATGAAGGGGGCTGGCAATTTCACCCCAGACTCTTGTAACAAGTGGGTGGGGGCCAGCTGAGGGCAGACTGGGTTTGATGGGCCCATCCCCCCAATGGACCAGTCTCCACTGCTGGGAATCTCTTGTTTCCATTAGGCAAAAACAAATAACAACAAGGTATATATTATACATTAAACAGTGCCTACTAAACAGAGCCAGCTTCATCATCATCATCTTCTTCTTCTTCTTTGGTGATCACTCATAGCTGAGTAAGATTGTCTTCCATAGACACGGTTTTTGGTTTTTTGAAGACGCCTGTGCATAGCTGTCAACTTTTCCCTTTTCTTGCGAGGAATCCTATTCGGAATAAGGGAATCTCCCTTTAAAAAAAGGAAAAGTTGACAGCTATACGCCTGTGTGTGAATTTGTTTTATGTGTGCAGATCACAATGTGCGTTCTTCACAGTAGGGCTCTGTTCCGATGGCATGAAGTAGTCACGACAAACCAGTAGATTCCTTCTGCTGCAGCTTCACAGCCGTTGTAACATACCGCTTGTTGTCATCCGCCTGCTCTGCCATTGAGGACTTCTTGGATCATTTGTCTAGATCCTTCCCTTTGAGCTTACTGCCTTGGTTGACCCTGCTGGGAGTACGAGATTCCTGACGGCTTCGCTCACAAGGGTCATAGGAACATGCAAGCCCACTCACCACGACAAAGTGATGATCCAGCGAGTGGAAGCCAGGTTCATCAAGAAGAGAAGTGGAACAGGTAGGATCATAGAATCATAGGGTCATTGAGTCGAACCCGCTGCAATGCAGGAATCTCAGCTAAAGCATCCATGAAAGATGGCCGTCTAACTTCTGCTTCTGTGCTGGACCCGGGGGTAACCCGAGTAACACGGTCCAGGTCCGGTCCCGAATCCAAGGGTTCCACGAGGATTCCGTCTGACAGGGCCAAGGCAGGAAGAGTCAGTCCGACAGGGCCAAGGCAGGACACGAGGCAGGAAACCAGGCAAGGTCAGGCACAGGCTCACAGGCAGGTTCTGACAAACAGCAACATTGCTCCCACAACCTGGGGTTGGGTCCAGCAGCCTTTTATCTCTGTCGGGGTAACGGCCGGTCCTGATCCCCCGGTGACTCACCTCGCTGTCTCGCCAAAGGTGAGCACTCCTCCTGCGAGTACTCAGGTCTCTCCTTCTCTCAGACCTCAGTCTCTGCAGCTCGGGAGATGTCGGTGGGTTACTAGACCCAGAGGCCGCCTCAGCCTCTCCTGACCCAACTGGTAGTGGAGCAGCTGTAAGTGATTGCCCAGCTGGAGGCAACGAAGTAATCCCCGCATCTGGAGCCAGGGCAGGCTCAGGCCCCTGACTCGGCCCAGCTGGTGCTTGTTGCAGGGGAACCTGTGCAGACTGGGGCTCTTCAGAATCAGGCCCCAGACTAGGTTCAGATGGTGCCTGAGGCAAAGGATCCGGTGCGGACTGAGACTCCTCTGGCTCTGAGTCCAAGCCCGAGTCCCAGGCCATCACAGCTTCAAAACCTCCAAGAAAGTAGAGTCCACCACCTCTCACTATTGAACAGCTCTTACCTTCAGAAAGTCCTACCCTCCAGAGAAGGGGAAAAACAAGCTTACTCCATCTTCCATGTGGCAGCCCTTCAGCTATTTGAAGATGGCTACCATATCTCTGGATGCGGGTGGCGCTGTGGGTTAAACCACAGAGCCTAGGACTTGCCGATCAGAAGGTCGGCGGTTTGAATCCCCGCAACGGGGTTAGCTCCCGTTGCTCGGTCCCTGCTCCTGCCAACCTAGCAGTTCGAAAGCACGTCAAAGTGTAAGTAGATAAATAGGTACCGCTCCAGCGGGAAGGTAAACGGCGTTTCTGTGTGCTGCTCTGGTTTGCCAGAAGCAGCTTAGTCATGCTGGCCACATGACCTGGAAGCTGTATGCCGGCTCCCTTGGCCAATAAAGCGAGATGAGCGCCACAACCCCAGGGTCGGTCACAACTGGACCTAATGGTCAGGGGTCCCTTTACCTTTACCATATCTCCTCTCAGTCTCCTCTTTTCCAGGCTAATGTTGGACTGTGCCCAGTACCTCCACAACAAGGTATGCTCATTTAGTCACAGTTCCTCCAGATGGCTCCAGCAAAAAACCTGGAGTGTAGGTAAGTGTTCTTTACAGACAGAGGAAGACTTAAGTGTAAACTTTCAGTTACGTAATGTCACTTGAACTCCCTCACCGAATGTTCCTTCAGTGCAGGAGAGAGTTTTGGGATTGCACGAGTTATTCCCCCACCCAAATCTTGAGTGACACAGCACCCCCACATGTGTGGAGGCATGCGACACATGCACATCTGTAAGTGGCTACGATCTCTTCATATGGCCGCCAAGACATGCAGGTAGCCAAGTTTCTGCGAATGAAGAGGGCTCTCGAATGGATGGAAGCCATCTTCGTTCAAAGTCTTCACAACCTTTCACAACCCAAGATTAAGTTAATGTCAAAAGGAAGGGTTGAAAGAACACAGTCAAATACAGAACACAGCACAAGCTCTTCTCAACTACAGTGGTACCCCGCAAGACGAACGCCTCGCAAGACGGAAAACCCGCTAGACGAAAGGGTTTTCCGTTTTGGAGGCGCTTCGCAAAACGAATTTCCCTATGGGCTTGCTTCGCAAGACGACAGCCCATAGGGAAATCTCCGGGACAGCGGGGAAGCGCAGCGCGTCTTCCCCACTGTCCTCGGACCTCCTCCCCCACCCCCCGCCCGGCATCAGAACGAAGCTCCGATGCCGGGAGGTGGGGGGGGGAAAGCCTCCTTCCCCCGCCCGGCATCAGAACGAAGCTCCGATGCCGGGAGGTGGGGGGGGGAAAGCCTCCTTCCCCCGCCCGGCATCAGAACGAAGCTCCGATGCCGGGAGGTGGGGGGGGAACAGCCTCCTTCCCCCGCCCGGCATCAGAACGAAGCTCCGATGCCGGGAGGTGGGGGGGGAACAGCCTCCTTCCCCCGCCCGGCATCAGAACGAAGCTCCGATGCCGGGAGGTGGGGGGGGAACAGCCTCCTTCCCCCGCCCGGCATCAGAACGAAGCTCCGATGCCGGGAGGTGGGGGGGGGAACAGCCTCCTTCCCCCTCCCGGCATCGGATGGCTGTCCTGAAGACTTGCGGTGGGAGGAGGGTTTTCCTTCCCACCGCCAACATTCAGAATGCTGTTCTGAATGTTGGCGGTGGGGAGGAAAAACCCTCCTCCCACGCAAGCCCCGGGAACAGAGGAGAAGCGCTGCGCGCCTTCCCCTCTGTTCCCGTACCTGTCCTGAAGGCTTGCGGTGGGGAGAAAAGCCCTTCTCCGCACCGCCAGCCTTGCAAGCGGTTTCCCTAGGAACGCATTAATTGATTTTCAATGCATTCCTATGGGAAACCGTGCTTCGCAAGACGAAAAACTCGCAAGAAGAAAAAACTTGCGGAACCAATTAATTTCGTCTTGCGAGGCACCACTGTATCCGAAGAACCTGGGTCATGCATGTGGGGCCAGGATAGGACATTCAAGGGTCTTAGAAGGTGGGACTGCCAGAGTTCCTCAGGAGAAAGGCAGCTCAGATATGCTGCAGAGATGTTTGTTTACTCATTTATGGCATTTTATACACCACCTAATTAACCATGTCCTCTGGCTGATTGCCAAGTTAAAACCAATAAGACACAAATACAATCAACAATCAACTGCATTTATAGCTCAGTTGGTTAGAGCGTGGTGCTGATAATGCCATGGTTGCAGGTTCGAACCCTGTAAAGGAAGATGTATATTCCTGCATTGCCTAGATGACCCTCAGGGTCCCCTCCCCTCCCCTCCCCTCATTTTTAATCAGAAGCTGCACCTAGTACACAGACACACACACAAAAATAAAACAATAAGAAGCAGCATAAAACCAGCAAAAAGAACACTAAAACCCAACACGAGGAAACACAATACAGTGGTGCCTCGCAAGACGAAAAGAATCCGTTCTGTGATTCTCTTCGTCTAGTGGTTTTTTTGTCTTGCGAAGCAAGCCCATTGACGGATTAGCGGATTAGCGCTATTAGCGCTATTAGCGGCTTTTAGCGGCTTTTAGCGGCTTATCGGCTTATCAGATCAGCTGATAAGCGGCTTAGAAAAAGGGGGGGAACCCTGCAGGAACTCGCAAGACATTTTCGTCTTGCGAAGCAAGCCCATAGGAGATTCGTTTTGCGAAGCACCTCCAAAACGGAAAACTCTTTCGTCTAGCGAGTTTTCTATCTTGCGAGGCACCACTGTAGTTCTACAAATTAAAATGCATCAAATATTGATCATTAAAAGGCCTGAGGGAACCAAAAGTTCTTTACCTGGCACCAAAAGGACCCAAACCCAGGCACAGGTGAGCTTCTCTGGAGAAAGCGAATTCCTTAATAGGGGCACAGCACTGAAACGGCCCCTCTACCTTGTCACCATCTGCTTCACCTCATTAGGTCCTGGGTCCTGGAGTTGTTTCACACAACTAAAGCTGAGGGCCTCTTCTTACATCACTTTTGAATATGGTCAGCGCGAGAGAAACGAGAGGCCTGTTTTTCAGACTGGGTGTACTTTGTAGCCAACATAGGCTCGACATTTGAAACGCAAAAGCTTAAGCGCCGCTTGGTTTACAACAAAACGAGGATTAGGTTCAGGGCCAACTGAAACAAATACTGCTGCTGTGGCGTGGCAACTGCTTTGGCGCCGTTCCTCGTGTCTCTCCGGTCATGTAGGTAAACAAGCAGGCCATGGTTGGGGTGAGGTGGCAAGTTCCTAGACCGCCATCATTTTGCTTTCCGCCCCAGTCAGAATTCACCGGAACTCAGTTCCATCACCTCTCAGGCAGGTGCCCTTGCCATTCTAAGAGAACGAGGGAGGCTTTCGTGATGAGTTCCAGCACCTCTTTTTTCTAGAAAAATTGCACTGGTCCCATCTACCCACATGGTGCTTGCTTACATGCATAATTGGGGGGCAGAACAGGAGAATACGATGCTAAAATAAATGGCTGCCACACCAGAAGAAGAAGAAGAAGAAGAAGAAGAAGAAGAAGAAGAAGAAGAAGAAGAAGAAGAAGAGGAGGAGGAGGAGGAGGAGAAGAGTTTGGATTTGATATCCCGCCTTTCACTCCCCTTCAGGAGTCTCAGAAGGCAGGGGGAGACAACATGGTGCCCTCAGATGTTTTTGAATTTCAACTCTTATCCATGGTCAGCTCCCCCAGCTATAGAGGCTTTAAATCAGGCCGCACAACTGCTCCTGACGGGTCAGCGAAATACCACACCCAATCCTTTGATTATCTGGTCCGGGAAATGCAAGCCCATGAATAACTCTTAGGGAGTGAAGGATATTGCCCAAATACGCCACACAACTGTCATACAGTGGTACCTCAGTTACAGATAGGTAGCCGTGTTGGTCTGCCATAGTCAAAATAAAAAATTCCTTCCAGTAGCACCTTAAAGACCAACTAAGTTAGTTCTTGGTATGAGCTTTCGTGTGCATGCACACTTCTTCAGATACACTGAAACAGAAGTTGCCAGATCCTTCTATATAGTGAGAAGGTGGGGAGGGGTATTACTCAGAAGGGTGGTGGGAATGGGAGATTGGCAGATAGCTGAGATGAGCCTGTTGACGACTCTTAACGACCGCAATAGGTCTTACAGGAAAAGGCAAGGGGTGAGAAGGTGAAAAATGGCTTAGTCATGTATAATGAGATAAGAATCCAATGTCTTTGTTCAGACCAGGTCTCTCCATGGTTTTAAGTTTGGTAATGAGTTGCAATTCAGCAGCTTCTCTTTCCAGTCTATTTCTGAAATTCCTTTGTAGTAAAACAGCTACTTTGAGATCTTGTATAGAATTGAAGAAGAATTGAAGAGATTGAAGTGTTCTCCTACTGGTTTCTCTGTTTTGTGATTCTTGATGTCAGATTTATGTCCGTTTATTCTTTGGTGTAAGGTTTGGCCTGTTTGTCCAATATAGAGAGCTGAAGGACACTGTTGGCACACTGAGTGATACCTCAGGTTACATACGCTTCAGGTTACAGACTCCACTTCAGGATGAGAACAGAAATTGTGCTCCGGCGGCATGGCGGTAGCAGGAGGCCCCATTAGCTAAAGTGGTGCTTCAGGTTAAGAACAGTTTCAGGTTAAATACGGACCTCCGGAATGAATTAAGTATTTAACCTGAGGTACCACTGTATTTTTCTCAAGCAACGCATTCCTTATTAAGACCGACTTAAACCACAGAGCCTAGGACTTACCGATCAGAAGGTCGTGGTTCGATGGAGTGAGCTCCCATTGCTCGGTACCTGCTCCTGCCAACCTAGCAGTTCGATAGCACGTCAAAAGTGCAAGTAGATAAATAGGTACCGCTCCAGTGGGAAGGTAAACGGCGTTTCCATGCACTGCTCTGGTTCTCCAGAAGTGGCTTATTCATGCTGGCCACATGACCCGGAAGCTGTACACCGGCTCCCTCGGCCAATAAAGCGAGATGAGCACCGCAACCCCAGAGTTGGCCACGACTGGACATAATGGTCAGGGGTCCCTTTACCTTTACAAAACCATAAAACTCTTTATGGACCCTTGAGCCTGTTGCAGACCCTCCAAGTGTCCCTATTTTCCATAGTCGCCCCTGATTTAGAGAATAATAATAATAATAAATAATAAAATTTTATTTATACCCCACCCTCCCCTCCCTGGCCAGAGCCGGGCTCAGGGCGGCTAACACCAAATATGAATTACAATAAAACGTAATAGAAAACAACAACAACAACAAACAGTTAATTAAAATATGGCTTAAAATACAGCTTAAAATGCAGCCTCATTTTAGTAAGGTAAAGTTAAAGGGACCCCTGACCATTAGGTCCAGTTATGACCGACTCTGGGGTTGCGGCGCTCATCTCGCTTTATAGGCCGAGGGATCCGGCGTACAGCTTCCGGGTCATGTGGCCAGCATGACTAAGCCGCTTCTGGGGAACCAGAGCAGCGCACGGAAACGCCGTTTACCTTCCCGCCGGAGCGGTGCCTATTTATCTACTTGCACTTTGACGTGCTTTCAAACTGCTAGGTTGGCAGGAGTAGCCCATAAATCAAGACCATAAAGGGAGGAAACATCAGATATTCACCCGAGCCAGCTATACATGCTGGTCCGACATGGGCCAGCAAAAAAGCCAAGGGAAAATTTATATACCAAATTCCATATAAGGGGTCAGAGTGAGTCTAAGCCAAAACTGGGAGTTGGGGTGAGACGGAAATTGCTAGCGAGGTCCGCTGTCTGAAGTGGCAGCGATGTTTAAAGCGTCGCCAGCTTCCACACCAGGGTCCTGATCCAGACTGGGGCCCTTGCACCTCCAATTTATGTTTCCAAGAGTCCTGCAGGCTAGGGTTGACCACATCAGGACTAGCTTAAAAAGGTAAAGGGACCGCTGACCATTAGGTCCAGTCGTGACCAACTCGGGTTGCGGTGCTCATCTCGCTTTACTGGCCGAGGGAGCCGACGTACAGCTTCCGGGTCATGTGACCAGCATGACTACGACGCTTCTGGCGAACCAGAGCAGCGCACGGAAACGCCGTTTACCTTCCCGCCGGAGCGGTACCTATTTATCTACTTGCACTTTGACGTCCTTTTGAACTGCTAGTTTGGCAGGAGCAGGGACCGAGCAACGGGAGCTCACCCTGCCGTGGAGATTCGAACCGCCGACCTTCTGATCAGCAAGTCCTAGGCTCTGTGGTTTAACCCACAGTGCCACCCGTGTCCCCAGGACTAGCTTAGCTGTCACCTATTTATACTGTACATGATTTTATGAACACAACAAATTACCGCACAGCAGCTGCTGAGCCTTAACAGTTGTGCAAATGGGAGCACGCACGTTTTTATGCAAAAGTCGTACGGAATTTTTAAAAACCCAAAATGAACGGAACATTTGGCAGCACCGTTCCATCAGCTGCTGCTGTAATGATGTTGAGCGCTTTGATAGCATCTAAGTACTTTTATCGCGGTAATCCCTCTTGCAGTCTTGCAAGATAGGCTGGTGCTGTTAACATCCGCACATAATACAGATGTGGGGTTGAGAGGTAGTGTGGATTGATTTATGGCTCTGGAACATGACACCTATTACAGAACACGCAGCCTTGGTTTATTATCTCTGAGTGTCCGCATGGGCATATGGACTTCTCAGCCCATATGCTTAACCACCAACTCCAAAGGGAGAAGCGGCTTCTGCCGAAATTCTCTTTTGTCAAGCTTAATCTGGCTACCTGAGGTTTTCGGGCAGACGTTGCGCAGGGAACAAGCCGGTGGAGGGCTTAACAGCGAGCACTAGGCTAACCCCCAGGTGGGGTGTGCTATTACGGACTCTTTGTGCCCCTTGCCAACAGTTGTTTCTCAGAAATGCCCTCTTTAGTCACTCTCTGGGTAGGCGACTGTGGAATGGCCAGGAGAGGGCAGATTGCTTGAATATTGTATCTGGCGCACAGTGCCTAGCTGGAATGCTCTTGGGTTACTATGGTGACCAAGAGGACGGTGCTCCTTGGAGTTCGCCACATAATTCTTCAGAAGAAGGGATTTGCAGAACAAAACATGGCGGGAGGCACCGAAACCTAATAAGTCTCTGGGCTGAAAGGAAGCCAGGTTTCTGCAAGGACACCACTGCGCTCGCTCGTTTTCGGGGCCTGGGAAACGTGCCAGTTTTGGGCCAGGCCTCTTCATTATAGCTTCGTTCGTTCGTTCAAAGAGTCCCCCCCCCCCCAAGCCAGCCAAATGACACCATTTTCTCACCTGGGTAGAAAATGCACCCGCTGCTATTTGAACAGGCAGATATAAGGGGAGGCTTCCCCCCCTCGCCCCCGCCCCCGCCCTGTTTAAACAACTTCCTTTTGTATCTGGTTTTTAATAACGCTGATGGAAAACAGCGTGAATATTGAACAAGATGCCAGAAAGAATCTTAAACTATCCCACAGTGTTTTTATCGAGCTGTGTGAATAGCAGCTGAAGAGATGGGCTCGTTAATCAAAGCAACAAGTGGCCAGAGGGAGAGAGGGGGGAAAAAGATGTTGTTCAAGGTTTTTTCTTCCCTCCCCTTCAGACGCATGATGTTTAAAAATAATTGTCTCCCCACTACCCGGCCACCAGGCACTGTTGTTTAAACTACCCTTGGATATATGAAATCAAGCTTGGTTTCTTCACGTCTCTATATCTGATTGCAAAAAAAAGGGAGGAGGGATTTTTTTTTTTGTAGATCTTAGAACGGGGTGGGTGGGTGGGGGACTTTTTTTTTGAGAAAAAGCAATATTTCCTCCACAGCAACAAAACACAGCCTCTCTTTTAATGCACAGCACAGCAAAAATGAAACGTCTCATACAGAGATTGATTACACATGCTGCAATTGGCAGTTTGATCACATCTCGTGGCAAGGAGGTTAGGTTAGGGTGGAATAATTTATCTGCAGTCCAATTTGTTGCACGTCCTAAAGGCTACGATTGACATTGAGGCCCCACTTGGCTAGGTGGTAAATTTGAGGCTTGGGGCCACGCCACAGAGCACAAGACTCGACACCTAACACAAAATCTGTAAAAAGCTGAGCTCCCGTAGTTGCAGGGTGTTGTTCCTGTTTGGCAGGGCATGCTTCTAGCCCTTATTGTTGCAATGTCAAATCTGGCATGAAGTGGGAAGCTTTGCGAATAGCAGAAAGCGGGGAGATGGAGTAGCAGAGGTCAGGGGAGATATTTCTACACGCGGCACAAATGTCTGCTTCAGTGCCCCTCTGCTTCACACAGAAATGGGCATGTCAGATACTGTACCACAATTTAAGAAGGATGTTGACAAGCTGGAACATGTGCAGAGGAGCCAAGATGATCAAAGGTCTGGAAACCAAGCCTTATGAGGAACATCTGAGGGAGTTGGACATGTCTAGCCTGGAAAGGAGGAGATATGATAGTCATTTTCAAATATCTTAAGGGCTGCCATACGGAAGATGGGGCAAGCTTGTTTTCTCCTGCTCTGGAGGGTAGGACTCGAAGCAATGGCTTCAAGCTACAAGAAAGGATATTCCGACTCAACATCAGGAAGAGCTTTCTGACAGTCAGAGCTGTTCAGTTGGGAGGTTGTGGTGCCTCCTCGGAGGTTTATATGAAAAGGTCGGATGGCCATCTATCATGGATGATCTAGTTGAGATGCCTGTATCGTGGGGACTTGGGCTAAATGAACTCTGTGATCCCTTCCAATTCTACAATTCTATGATACTCTGGCAAGTGTGGGTTTTAGATCTTTTCCCATTTCAGTTTCTTTAATCATTTCCCTTCTTTAATCAGCAGAAGAGTTGACTCTCTGAATCTTCAAATGTGCAACTGATACCTGGGTGTCATGACCTGGCGCAGGAAGTACAGTGGTACCTCGGGTTAATAACTTAATTTGTTCTGGAGGTCAGTTCCTAACCTGAAACTGTTCTTAACCTGAAGCACCACTTTAGCTAATGGGGCCTCCTACTGCCGCCGCCCGATTTCTGTTCTCATCCTGAAGCAAAGTTCTTAACCCGAGGTACTATTTCTGGGTTAGGGGAGTCTGTAACCTGAAGCGTCTGTAACCCGAGGTACCACTGTACGTCAGAACCCTATGCTCTCACCCTCTGTCACAGAAAATGTTTTTGATACACAACTGCCCTCAGCCTGCTAAGTGTTGAGTCTGCACAAACACATTCTCACAGCCACAGCGTTATCTGTGCCATTGTCCTGTATGAAAGCAGATACCTAGCTAAGCAGAGATTTTTAATGCAATTGTTTTACACACTTAATGTCATGCTGATTAAGTCTCAAAGCTTGAAGTGCCCAGTATCATTCTGATCATCTCTGTCAATCGAGTAAAGGAAGGATTGAGACCTCGCTGTGTTATTACACTGTAGAATCAGAATCACAGATTGGAGGTTTAAACTGTTTTTCTCTTCTCCATGCACACCCTCCCATGAATAGAAGACGCACTTTTGTCTTTTTGCTAACAAGCAGGACCTCTCTTACCATATAACTCCGGTCTTGAAAGACCTACATTGGCTCCCAGTATGTTTCCGAGCACAATTCAAAGTGTTGCTGCTGACCTTTAAAGCCCTAAACAGCCTCGGTCCAGTATACCTGAAGGAGTGTCTCCACCCCCATCGTTCTACCCGGACACTGAGTTCCAGCTCCAAGGGCCGTCTGGCAGTTCCCTCACTGCGAGAAGCCAAGTTACAGGGAACCAGGCAGAGGGCCTTCTCGGTAGTGGCGCCCTCCCTGTGGAACACCCTCCCACCAGATGTCAAAGAGAACAACAACTACCAGACTTTTAGAAGACATCTGAAGGCAGCCCTGTTTAGGGAAGCTTTTAATGTTTGATGTATTACAGTATTTTAATATTTTTTTGGAAGCCACCCAGAGTGGCTGGGGAAGCCCAGCCAGATGGGCGGGTTATAAATAAATTATTATTATTATTATTATTATTATTATTATTATTATTATTATTATTATTATTATTATTACCAGCTTCGTATAGCAGAAAGATGAGGTGGCCTTGAAGAGACTAGAGGTTCCAAAGAACAATCACTCAGACTGACCATGTCATGTAACAGACAACCAAAACATTTTGCAGGAGACAGAAGAATGGATGGATTTATAACTTTGTTTTAAAACAATGTGCTGTTATGATAGTGTATAGTTGGCAGAAGCATATTTTTGTTAGGGTTGCCATGCGTCTGGAATCTCCTGGACACATCCAGAATACTGTGACGATTGTCCTTAAAAACAGCTCAAAACCTTTTTTTGCTAAAAAAGCTCAACAACTTTGGCCAAAGGGTGTTCACAAGTTGTCCACGTGCTCCGATGACCAATTGGAGCCATGGAAAGGATTGTTCACATAAAGGAGAATGTTATAAAAGTGTGTTGAATTTTGTATTCGAGGTCCAGAATTTGGAGAAATCCTCTGCACCATTTTATGCTTTCTGCAGACTGCAATAAATCTTATCTCTTTCCACAAAAATGTATGTTTTTATTTGGTTAAAAGAACCAGCATCTTTCCAGACCCCTTTTGTAGGATAAAGCCATGATGGGGAATCTGTGGCCCTCCAGATGTTTTTAGGCTACTGGTCCCATCATCCCTCACCATTTCCATGCTGGCTGGTGCTGATGGGAGTTGGAGTCCAATGGCCCAGGGTACCTGGAAAGGAATAAGACCTTCTTTTTAAAATTCTCCTAAGGCGGAAGTCTCATTTGATACGGGAGCAGCTGTGGAACAGTCAAAGCACTTTGCATCCACGAGGATGGTGAGGGACCACATTTGCATTCAATTTATATTAGCGTGGAAGGCGATCTGTGTTCTCTATATAAGAGTTTTATAGTTTGCAACCTCGGGTCATTACAACAGCTCTTTGTGACGCAGCGCACATCTTAAATTAGTAGATAAGGAGAGGCAGAGAAGAAACAACACCATTTTAAAGCATGTCGCATAGATATTGGCACTTCCACTCTGGGTTTTTTTTCCACAGGAACCAGCAATGACTTGTCGGTGAAGAGACCTCGAAGCAATCTGCCTTCTTGACTAATTAACAGGCTTAAGAATGTTCATTAGCCCTCCAGGAACTTGAAAAAACCCCCACACACGCACACACACAAGTCTGCAATGTCTATTTGGTCCTGCTGAGAGAGGAAGTGATTTGGGGAAGAATCCATAACTTTTTGTTGCTCTTTCCTTTCAGCTGTAACTGAGGAGGAAACCATGTGTGATTGGCTATGTGGGAAAGTCTAGCCGGCAACTGAGTTAGAACTGAGGGACCAGTATAAAAACAGAGTGCCATCGAGGGCATATTAACTGCAGCAGTTTTTTCTTCTGTTTTTCTGTTTTTCATGCCTTATAATAGCAGTGGTGGAAGCCCTCAAGGCCCCTGTCAAATTTTAATCAAGGTGTGGTAAAAAGGTTGTCCATAGTTTCAGTCTTGTAAAAAAAAGAATCTGCTGTCGACAGTTGTGAGAAACAGAGACCTCCTGCAGTTTAGATCTCTCTAGGTTTTGTTAAGCCATTTTCTGGTTGCTTTGAAAATTGATGGGGGAGGGTGACCACCTTTGAGGGGATTGAGGTTGTGGTGCAAAACACACCTCAAAGCCCCGAACCACCATGTGAAGAACAGAGTATGTGGCTCCCCAGAATATAGACGTTTCCCACAGAGCTGTCTTTAACATATGTGCCGCAGGGGTGCAAAGATCCGCCTAGTGCCCCCAAATTTAGTTTAGCCACCCCCAGATTTGGGGGGGGGGTGAACTCAAAGTTTTTGAGCTTTTTTGGGTAAAGATGGCCCTGGTTTCCCATATAATATGGAGATAAAGTAAAGGTAAAGGGACCCCTGGTCGTTAGCTCCAGTCACAAACGACTCTGGGGTTGCGGCGCTCATCTCCCTTTACTGGCCGAGGAAGCTGGCGTACAGATTCCGGGTCATGTGGCCAGCATGACTAAGCCGCTTCTGGTGAACCAGAGCAGCACACGGAAACGCCGTTTACCTTCCCGCCGGAGTGGTACCTTTTTATCTACTTGCACTTTGAGGTGCTTTTGAACTGATAGGTTGGCAGGAGCAGGGACCGAGCAACGGGAGCTCACCCCGTCACAGGGATTTGAACCGCCAACCTTCTGATCGGCAAGCCCTAGGCTCTGTGGTTTAGACCACAGCGCCACCCGGGATACCTGGGATACCAGGTATCATTGCCCTATATGATGCTTTTCCATAAAGCTACCATATTTACTCAGATCTAATGCTCACCTTTTTTTGGCCAAATTATGTTGCGAAAATTACGGTGCTACATTCAATCGCACATTTACATTTGCCAGCATATAGGGGGGTTTTGTTTCAAAGTTCTGAGGTGCGCATTAGATTTAATGGCCCATTAGACTCGAGTAAATACAGTATTTCAACTCAAATCAAACTGGGCGCTCTCAATGTCCTTTCTATTGCACATTCGCAATCATTCATGTTTGTGATGATGTTGGGGACAATTATACAGGCTCCCATTTGCACCTGCAGAAGTTCTGGGGCCGGCATATTCCTTTGTTTCCCATTGGTGCCAACCTGATCTGCTGAAATCCTCTGTTTATTCCAGTTCATTTTCTGTCCTGCTTTGGTTACACTATAGCTCCAGAGCACCTCTCCAGAGAGCAATCGCCGAACAACTAACAAAGCAGAATTATGTGTGGACGGTCCAGTATAAATCCGCCATGGATGCACTATTATTGCATCAAGGATATGTTGCAGAACATGCCTGCAAAACAAAGAAGCAAGCAAGCAAGCAAACAAAAACTCCCCAGTCTGGAAGGGCCCTGCCTTGGGCTATGCAAGAAAGGAGGGGCAGAGATGGAGAACTGTACACAATACTGACCTAGGTGGGTCACATGGCCTGGCTCAGTAGAGAGCCAGTGTGGTGTAGTGGTAAAGAACGGTAGTCTCGTAATCTGGGGAACCGGGTTCGCGTCTCCGCTCCTCCACATGCAGCTGCTGGGTGACCTTGGGCCAGTCACACTTCTTTGAAGTCTCTCAGCCCCACTCACCTCACAGAGTGTTTGTTGTGGGGGAGGAAGGGAAAGGAGATTGTTAGCCGCTTTGAGACTCCTTAAAGGGAGTGAAAGGCGGGATATCAAATCCAAACTCCTCCTCCTCCTCTTCTTCTTCTTTTTCTTCTTCTTCTTCTTCAGTAGAAGACAGCTTCTTGTGAACATGTAGGTCTTAAACAAGCTTTTGTGCTTCCTCTGTGTCTTTTGTGCCCCACACCAACAAATGCTGCAAAGGAGCTGCCTGGTCGGTAGAGCAGCCCGTGGAAGTCGTACGCCTGCGTTACAGAGCAATTGAAAGCCGAAGGGGGTAAAAATGCCCTTACGACGCAGCCACGAGCTACTTGACCCAGGATCAGCCGCATGCACAATCGCTGGTTTTTAAAAAGCACTCTAAGCCATTCAAAGCTCTTTTTTTTAATATAAAGTGCCATACGCTGAGTGAGAGTGATTAAAGCACTTGAAACGGTCACTTCCAAAAGACCAGCCAATTCCTGTGTGCCTCTGGGGTCAGATAAAAGGAAATTGGTGCAGAGCAGTGAGAAACCTGCCGGGTGTCTCCATGGACACAAGGCTGGTTGGGCCTGCCTTAGTCATAGCCACCTCACGCAAAGGCATACTCTCCATGCCTTTCAGAGCTGCACAACAGATAGAAATCCACAGGGCCTGTTAAATTAGCTAAGATTTATCATAACTGTGATAATCTATGCTGGGAATGTAAAGAAAAGGAAGGTACTTTTTATCATATGTGGTGGACCTGTCCCAAGGTAAAAGACTTCTTGGAAAAGATTTATAATGAATTAAAAAAATGATGAAATATACATTTATAAAGAAACCAGAGGCCTTTCTCCTTGGAATATTAGGTTCTGAATTGCCCAGAAAAGATGTAAAGGTATTTTTGTATGCCACAGCTGCAGCATGAATCTTAATAGCCCCCAAATGGAAAATACAAGACTTACTAACTGTAGAAAAATGGCAGATGAAGATGATGGACTTTATGGAGCTGGCTGATCTCACTGGGAGAATCTGCGAGCAGAAAGAAGAGGAATATCAAGAAGACTGGAAGAAATATTTAAAGATTATTTGAACAAATATTGTAACATTAAAGATCAGCAATTACTTGAAAGAATTAAATAGGCATAGGATTAAATTAGGATTAAATAAATAAATAAGAAATAGAACGATAAAAAAAGTTAAGAAATTTGATCATAATCGGAATTTTTTTTAAAAAAAATAATGATATTGGAAAACTGCTACATTCAGTTACAAGGAAATTCAGATGGAAGAGATTAGAGGAAGTTAAGTAATATGTTTATGAAGTTGGAAGTTTAACTAATTAATTAAGTTTCATTGTATTTGTGTACATGGTCGTATTTTTGGTTATTATTTGTTAGGTTTTGTGAGGGTTTGATTAGCTGCTTGTGCGTGAAAACGTGCTCCCTCAGAGTTTGTGCGACCCCACAAACCTCCGTGTGTGACGGAGCTCCTCAGACATGTCTGCTCTAGTCACTAGTAGAGTCCGACAGTGGCTGTCTGCGGAAGCGTTTCCAGCAAAGAAGTTCCTTAACGGAAACGCGTCTCCTGGACTCACGGCGTGACAGTTTCCTGCGAGGTGTGGGTCTCCCTATGGGAGACTCCGATACCTCCCCACTGTTCTCGCTGGAAGCCTCCCTGAGCCCTCCCTCCTGCTCGCATTCCCTCAGAGACCCACTCCTCCCCCTGCTGGTCCCTGCTTCAGCAGTTGAGTCTCTTTCATCCTGCCTGAGTCCCTCCACCACCTGATGCTCTGATGGCAGTTCCCTGACATCCACCTCCCCTCCAGGGCCCCCCTCACCCCCTCCCAATTCCTCCCCCCTGGGAGGTGAAGGGCTAAAACCCCGAAACGAATCTTCCTCATCTTCTGACGTCTCGAACAATTCTCTCCATCGATCGTCGTCCTGGCCAGCTGAATCCTCCTCCTCTTCAGAATCTGGGAACCCCTCCAACTCCTCTTCCTCGTCGGTGGTGGCAAAGTATTCCCTTCGGAACCTCGCTACAGGCTGAGGTTTACGTGGGAACCTCTGATGAAAAGTCTCTATTAAAACCTCGTCATTGACATCCTCTGCCCTAACCCAGGTGTTTTCCGACTCCGGTTCCCCTTCCCACATTACCAAATACTCTACTTGATCTCCCTTCCACCTGGAATCGAGGATCTCCGCTACATGGTAGCTGTGTTCCTTCTCCTCCATTGCTGGTCCCCTAGTGACCCTCCCCTCACTGTCTCCTCTATACGGTGACAGCAACGACCTGTGAAAAACTGGGTGCAGCTTCATGTGGTTCGGTAACCGGAGCCTGAAAGCCACTGGATTGACCTGCTGTATGACTTCAAACGGACCCAGCCTTTTGGGTCTTAATTTCTTACCACCTCCTTTGAATGGCAACCCTTGGGTTGACAGCCACACCTGGTCCCCCACCCTGATGCTTTCACCTTCCCTTCTGTTTTTGTCTGCCTGCCTCTTATATTCCTCCTTAGCCCTGTTTAAATTGAGTTGGAGCTGGCGATGGATCGCTTCCATTTCTTCCACGAACTGTTCTGCAGCTGGAACGCTCCAGTTCTCCCCCTCCCCCCCTGGGAAGGCTCTGGGATGGCACCCGTGATTAGCCAAAAAGGGGCTCATCCCCGTGGACACGTTCTCTGCATTGTTGTAGGCAAATTCTGCCAACGCCAACTTCTCCACCCAATCATTCTCTCTGTCATTAACATAACACCTCAAATATTGTTGGAGAACCCCATTTGCTCTTTCCGCCTGCCCGTTGGTTTCAGGATGACGGGCCGTCGAGAAATTAACCTCTACATGCAGTAAGCTCATGAGCTTCCTCCAGAACCTGGAAGTAAATTGTTTCCCTCGGTCTGAAACCACCCTCAAGGGGGCGCCATGCAACCTAAACACATTCTCTACAAACAATTTGGCGGTTTCTTCTGCTGTAACCGCATGTGAGCAGGCTATGAAGTGGGCCATTTTAGTTAACAGGTCTACTACAACCATGATGGCTGTTTTCCCTCTAGACCTTGGCAGATCAGTCATGAAATCTATTGCCACTGCTTCCCACGGTCTCTCAGGTGTGGGCAGTGGTTCTAATAAACCAGCCGGCGCCTGCCTCTCCCCCTTGGCTCTTTGGCATTGTTCACACCCTCTCACATACTCCCGCACATCTTCCCTGACCTTGGGCCACCAAAATTCCCTGGTAACCAGCCACATGGTTTTGTGTTGCCCAAAGTGCCCTGCTGTGGGGCTATCGTGCAGCTGCTTGAGTACCTTCTCCCTCAATTCCCCTTCAGGTATATATAACGCTCCCTTATAATACAATGCCCCATTTCTCTCCTCAAAACCACCGGATTTGTCTTCCTCCCCTCTGAGATCCCTGAGTTTCCCCTGGGCGTATGCATCCTGCACCGTACCCTCTACCAATTCCCTTTGCCCCACCAAAGTCGCCCCACACACCCAGCGGTCCTCTGGAATGATATGGGTTTCTTCGGGTGCTCCCTCCCCCTCCAAATATTCAGGTTTGCGTGAGAGAGCGTCCGCCCTAACATTCTCTGGGCCTGGCACATAACAAATCTCAAAGTTAAATTTGGAGAACTCTTGGGCCCATCTCAACTGCCTTTGGTTGAGCACTCGCGCCGTTCTCCAGTACTCTAGATTTTTATGGTCCGTGCACACTTGCACTTTATGTTGTGCACCAACTAGCAGATGCCTCCATCTCCGGAACGCCTCATGAATAGCAAGCAGTTCTCGGTCGTACACCGTGTAGTTCCTCTCGGATTTGTTCAGCTTCCGCGAGAAGAAGGCACACGGACGCCACTCTGACTCCTCCTTCCCCGGCTGCAGAAGAAGCACCGCCCCTATGGCTCTGTCAGATGCGTCTGTTTCAACCCTTAGCTTCTTTCGTAAATCCACATGCAGAAGTTGTTCTTCAGAGGCGAAGGCCCTTTTCAGTTCCTCAAACGCTCGCTCCGCCTCCGCCGTCCATACAAACTTCTTTTTACTGCTGAGACAGTCAGTGATGGGCGCCGTCAGATGGGCGAAGTTGCGGATGAACTTACGATAAAAGTTTCCAAACCCTAGGAACCTCTGCACATCCTTCTTGGTTTTGGGTGTTTTCCATTCCAGCACTGCCTGTACCTTGCCGGGATCCATGGCCAATCCCTTGTCTGACAGGCGGTACCCCAGGAATTCCACCTCCTTGGTATGGAACCGACACTTCTCCAGTTTGACCCACAGCCTGTTGGCTTGCAGTCTGCTCAACACTTCTCTGACGTCTCTCACATGTTGCTCCTCATTCTCAGAATACACCAACACATCATCTAGAAAGGCAACGCAATTCTTGTAGAGCAAAGGGCCCAGCACGTGGTTCATAAAAGATTGAAAACACGCGGAGCCTGCTTGTAATCCAAATGGCATAACGAGGTATTCAAACGCCCCCAAAGGGGTAAACATGGTGGTTTTCCATTCATCCCCTTTCCTTATGCGTATCAGGTTGTACGCCCCCCTTAGATCCAGCTTTGTGAAAATCTTTCCCTTCCTCACCCTGGTCAAAATATCATCAATTCTGGGCATAGGGAACGCCACCGGTTCAGTCACTGCATTCAGCCGCCTAAAATCACATACAAGTCTCGGCTTGTCCGCATTTTTTTTGTCCACAAAGAACACTGGGCTCCCCCCTGCTGCTTTGGACTCTCTGATGAAGCCTCTCTTCAGGTTCTTGTCAATGAACCCTCGCAACTCCTGCATTTCCCTGTCTGACATGGCATACAACTTGCCCACGGGAAGCTGTGCTCCTGGGAGTAAATTGATCTGACAATCAAAGGGTCTATGAGGTGGTAGTTGGTCAGCTTCCTTCTCGCTGAACACGTCGCTGAGATCTGCATACTGTGGTGGTACCTTCACCTTCCCCATTACTTCAGTCCCTGCTAGGGTGGCTTGGGCCCCTGCTGAACCCTTCTCCCCTTTGCAGTGTTCTAGGCAATGTGCTGAACCAAAGGACACCACTCTTTGATGCCAGCCAACCAGCGGATCATGTAGAGCTAGCCAGCTCATTCCCAAAATAATGGGAGCGCCTCCCAGGGTGGCCACATTAAACGCTATCAGTTCTGTGTGCCTTGCCACCCTCATTATCATTGGGACAGTCTGCAAGCGGACTCCTCCTCCCAACAACTCCCTGCCATCAATCGTGGTCACCTGCAGGGGGTTGCTTAAAGGGATGGTCTGTATCTGGTGTTCAGCAGCAAACTCCTTGCTCATAAAATTGCAGGAGCTGCCTGAGTCCAATAGCGCCTTTATTTTTAGGGGGTGCCCATTCTGCAGCTCTAGCGACACTTCAATCACTAGAGCAGGTCGAGGAGCTTCTGGCACGGGCACTTTCACTGCTCTTTGGCCTGGCTGCAGTGCCCCAATTGTGGCAACCAGGCGTTGGCTTTTACCTGCTCCGCTCCCCCTTCTTCTCCCCCCTCAACAGCTCCCACCATCCCTTGCCATTCCTTCCTCTGGGGGCAGACTCTGGCAAAGTGGCCTGGCTGTTGGCAGAGATAGCATTTCCGGGGGCCCTTTCCCTCCTTCTTAGCTCCCTCGCTGGTTTTTGAAAATGCGCGCGCGCGCGCTGTTCCGATTTCCATCGGCTCTGCCGGCGGGAAAGCTGGCTCAGGAATGTCTGGAATGCGGAACTCCTTCCAACGTTCCCCTCTCCCTTCCCGCCTCTCCAAGGCTCTTGCCTCCTGCCGCGCTCCTATGGTCAGCGCAGATTTGGTCAGCTGATCCATAGACTCCGCCCTGGGGCTCCGTGCCAGCTCGTCTTTCACCCCCGAAGAAAGACCTTCTTCAAATAGCATTTGAACGGGTGCCGCCGATAAATCCCAACTCAGTCTGTGAATCAGCATGGTAAACTCAGTCCAATATTCACGGACAGATCGACTTCCCTGCTTACAAGCCATTAGCTGTCTGCGCACCACCCCTTCCTCAATATCGCTGGAAAACATGATATCCATTGCACGAAAGAACTTCATTGTGTCCTTTAGTATGTCATTGTGCGTTGCCATTAGGGGTCGAACCCAGTCTCTAGCCCCTTTCTCAAGATGCCCAATTACAAAAGCAACTCGCGATTCCTCATCAGGGAACTCATCGAACTGCACATTAAGGGCATATTGCATCTCTGTCCTAAAAGCATGGTAGTCCTTGGGGTCCCCCCCAAATTTCTGCACCAATCCTGGTACCTTTCTGGGGAATTGCGTGGCTCTCCCCTTCTTGTCTGCATCCTGAGCCCTTCTCTCCTCCAACCTCGCCGTCTGCAGGGCCAGTTGAACCTCCAACGCTCGGTATCTATCTTCCAAGCTTGGACCAGCTCCAGCCCCTGCTCCTCCGGTTCCGGTTGGTTCGCTCATGATGCCTTCTCTTGCACAGGCAGCGTACAAAGACTGTCGGACTGCTGTGAGGGTTTGATTAGCTGCTTGTGCGTGAAAACGTGCTCCCTCAGAGTTTGTGCGACCCCACAAACCTCCGTGTGTGACGGAGCTCCTCAGACATGTCTGCTCTAGTCACTAGTAGAGTCCGACAGTGGCTGTCTGCGGAAGCGTTTCCAGCAAAGAAGTTCCTTAACGGAAACGCGTCTCCTGGACTCACGGCGTGACAGTTTCCTGCGAGGTGTGGGTCTCCCTATGGGAGACTCCGATACCTCCCCACTGTTCTCGCTGGAAGCCTCCCTGAGCCCTCCCTCCTGCTCGCATTCCCTCAGAGACCCACTCCTCCCCCTGCTGGTCCCTGCTTCAGCAGTTGAGTCTCTTTCATCCTGCCTGAGTCCCTCCACCACCTGATGCTCTGATGGCAGTTCCCTGACAGGTTTGTATTATTTCACTTCTTTTTTCTTTTACTATTATTTTTCTTATTTTTGTTTTATTGAAGTAATGTGTTTGTATGAAATCCAATAAATATTATTGGGGGGGGGGAGAGAAAAAAGAAATCTACAGGGCCTTGCACTGCACCTCCATGCTAGAAAAGCTTCACCTGTTGACTGCAATCCCTCTATGCATCTGTTAAAGGCCTTGGCTTATTCAAGTGTGGCAACCTCCTTTGCCACCAGCCATAATAGCTCCCCATCAATCAAGCCATCCATCCTCGTTGCGCTGCCAGAGCTGAGGGTTGTCAGGGCTCAGGGCTTAACCTGAACGTGAGTCTTCGTTTCCTTCTCTTGGTGCTCAGGAGAAACACTTAAGTTTTATGGTTTCTGTTTGAAAGGGGAATTCTTGCTATCAGCTCTGCCTCTTTGTCCGCCGGGCTTTGGATGGCTCATTATGTGGACAGTCTTTTCGTTGCAGGGTTGTCCAGTCCAAGTTTAATTTAAAGACCAATATGAAGGGAGAGCAGGAGGGACCTTGGGGGTTGCCCATCGACAGTGAGAACTTAGACAGAACAAGCTGAGCCAGAACATAGATCACTTAGATACCATCTCTGCGTTGTCTTCTACTGTTTGCGTAGAAACTTGCTATGTTGTTGTTGTTTAGTCGTTTAGTCGTGTCCGACTCTTCATGACCCCACGGACCAGAGCACGCCAGGCACTTCTGACTTCCACTGCCTCCCACAGTTTGGTCAAACTCATGCTGGTAGCTTCGACAACACTGTACAACCATCTCGTCTTCTGTCGTCCCCTTCTCCTTGTGCCCTCCATCTTTCCCAACATCAGGGTCTCTTCCAGGGAGTCTTCTCTTCTCATGAGGTGGCCAAAATATTGCAGCCTCAGCTTCATGATCTGTCCTTCCAGTGAGCACTCAGGGCTGATTTCCTTCAGAATGGATAGGTGTGATCTCCTTGCAGTCCATGGGACTCTCAAGAGTCTCCTTCAGCAGCATAGTTCAAAAGCATAAATTCTTTGGCGATCAGCCTTCTTTATGGTTCAACTCTCACTTCCATACATCACTACTGAGAAAACCATAGCTTTTACTATACGGACCTTTGTTGGCAAGGTGATGTCTCTACTTTTTAGAAACTCACTATAAGCTGAGCTAATGGTAGAACAAAACTTTGTTCTTGATGGAACCTAGAAGCCTTCAGAGAGCAGCAATAACTTCTCCAGCCGAGCTCTCCAGGCACACCACACCTCACAGCCAGCTCTCCAAATGTCAGATATTTAATTGATAACTCATCCTCTTAAAATATGCATCTCCAGATTTTTCAATATTTATCAATCTCCAACATTTCCAAAAACTCATCTATACGTATAAATCAGCATATGCTCATTTTATGCAAATCTATGTTCTCCCCAATTTTTTTTGCTTTACGAACTTTATTGGAAAATTTAAAAACAATGCCAAACACAAAGTGTTGTCTTCCAAGACAAATGCATGTACAGATGTTAAATCTTGTACGCAGTCATCCACACGGCATCAAAACAAACTTGGAAAATCTCTTGCATTACGGATTCTGCTCACATCCACAGGGTATATGCTTCAGTCTAAAGCATTAAGATAATTTCTCCACAGAGGCTGCTGCGACGGAGACAGAAGGGAGATTACTGTACTATTGTTAATAAATGATATAAATCAAAACCATATGGAGTCAAACCCATCTTTCTTTGCTTTCCCTCTTATCGCCCTCCGATGATGAGTTAAGCGCTCCATAAGTGCCATATTCCACACATCTTGGGTCCAAGTTTTCAGGGTGGGAGGGGGTGTTTATTCCCAATTGGAAGCAACTATTTGTCTCGCTGCCGTCCAATTATTTATGCTTCACATCATTTCCCATTGACAAGAGGGCTAGCATGTGAGGGCAGAAAGTATTAGATGGAGGAAGATTCTCTGCACGGTTTGGTGAGGCTGGGAAAGCTGGTGACAGGCGTCCACAGTCTGCTTTCCTAGAGACTCTGCTTAATGCCAGTCCCTGCTGAAAATCCAGCAAGGCAGAACAGTTCTCCTTTTTAATCTCCATACAAAATAATAATAAACGCACTCCTGGCTATCCCAATCTTCCTGACCCCTTGAAGCCAGGACATGCCACCAGATGCTACACTCTGAAAAGGAAAAGCCGAGTTCTTTGTTCAATCCTTTGGGAGAAGAAAAGCCATGCGGCGGTATGGCTGGCTGGCTCAAAGGAGAGACGGAGGAGCTCTTGCAAAAGCCACTTCTGATGGCCCAAATACTCTCTGATCCTGAAACAGGCTAGAGGATAAGAAGCAGGACAAAAGCGAAGGCTTCCAAACTGAATAATGCCTATTAGTTTGATGACTGCCCTGCTTTTTTTAGGATGGAACAGAGGGGTGGGAGGGTGGGATGAAGATTTCTGTGCCGGAAATATCCCTCTAAAAAGTCTCTTTAGCTGCTGGAGAATCAGGGGGACAGGAGAGAGGAACTCCACATTTTGAAGAGCAAAAAAGAGGACACGTTTGCCGACTTCTAACTTTTAAACTAGGGACGTGGGTGGTGCTGTGGGTTAAACCACAGAGCCTAGGACTTGCTGATCAGAAGTTCGGCGGTTCGAATCCCCGCGATGGGGTGAGCTCCCGTTGCTCAGTCCCTGCTCCTGTCAACCTAACAGTTCGAAAGCACTTCAAAGTGCAAGTAGATAAATAGGTACCGCTCCAGCGGGAAGGTAAACGGTGTTTCCGTGCTCTGCTCTGGTTCGCCAGAAGCGGCTTAGTCATGCTGGCCACATGACCCAGAAGCTGTATGCCGGCTCCCGCAGCCAGTAAAGCGAGATGAGCGCTGCAACCCCAGAGTCGGTCACGACTGGACCTAATGGTCAGGGGTCTCTTTACCTTTACCTTTAACTTTTAAACTATGGATCGCTATGACAACTGTACCCTTGAAAAAGAGGACATGTCTGGGGAAAAGAGGACATATGGCAACCCGACACAATATATAACCCTGAGCTGGAATAGCTCAGTTGGTAGAGCACGAGGCTCTTAATCTCAAGGTTGTGGGTTCGAGCCCCTTGTTGGGCGAAATATTCCTGAATTGCAGGGGGTTGGACTAGATGACCCTTGTGGTCCCTTCTGATTCTACGATTCTGTGTCTTGGTCAAGTTGGTGAATCCATTAGTCTTCAGCTAATGGACCAGGACACTTTTAAAACACACGCATGCATTTACAGTGGTGCCTCGCAAGACGAAAAGAATCCGTTCTGTGATTCTCTTTGTCTAGCGGTTTTTTCGTCTTGCGAAGCAAGCCCATTGACGGATTAGCGGATTAGCGCTATTAGCGGCTTTTAGTGGCTTATCGGATCAGCTGATAAGCGGCTTAGCGGCTTAGAAAAGGGGGGGGGAGGAAAAAAACCCCGCAGGAACTCGCAAGACATTTTCATCTTGCAAAGCAAGCCCATAGGAGATTCGTTTTGCGAAGCACCTCCAAAACGGAAAACTCTTTCGTCTAGCGAGTTTTCCGTCTTGCGAGGCATTCGTCTTGCGGGGCACCACTGTATTTTACTTTGCATTTGTTGTGTTCATATTCTACCTTTTCCTCCAAGGAGCTCAAGGGGGCATATATGGCTCCCCTTCTCCCCATCTTATCCTCACCACAAGCCTGTGAGGTAGGGTAGGCTAAGAGACGTTGAGTGGCCCTAGGACACCCAGTGAGTTCATGGCTGAGAGGGAATTGAGGTCTCCTGATCCTAGTCCAACACTCTAAATCAGAGGTTTCCAACCTTTTTGAGTCCATGGCTCACTTGACCAACTGCACTCTTTCTGCAGCACCCCTGTGGGGCTCAGGAGCCCAGTTATATCACCCCTTGCCTGCAGAGCCGGCAGCCCCTCACCCCTTTTCGAACACCCTCCTTGGTGGAGTGTTCCCTCAACCTCCTCTCCTCTCCCCTCTCCTTGGGAGTCCTACAGGTTGCCACTGCAACCACCCCTGATCTCTGAGCTGCCCCTACCTGGGTGGTGGGTGCAAATTTTTTGATTGTCTGGATGGGTACCAGTGGAGGGTTCTTGAGAGAATGCTTCCATGCTTTCTGTTCCTTGCTTTCAGTAAGAAGACTCCTGCCTTCCACTGCCTTTTCTCATAGTGTGCACTTTAAAAAAAAACATAGGAAGTGCACAAGAGTGCAAGGTCAAAGATTGCCTGCCCTTAATGAAATGGGCACAATGGAGGCCTGTGCTTTTTGGGCTGGGGGGTGGAGAAGACAGCATCCATGTTATTTGTTTTTTGGTGTTTTGGGGACTTGCACGAAGCTGATGATTAGCTATACTGAAACTCCAATAAAGAGATCTTGCAGAAGACCTCTCTCCCTCAACATTTTTCAAAAGTCCTGATACAGTGGTGCCCCGCAAGACGAATGCCTCGCAAGACGGAAAACCCGCTAGACGAAAGGGTTTTCTGTTTTTGAGCTGCTTCGCAAGACGATTTCCCCTATGGGCTTGCTTTGCAAGACGAAAACATCTTGCGAGTGTTCCGATTTTCCCCCGCTCCCCCCCTTTTCTAAGCCGCTAAGCCGCTAATAGCCTTTTAGCCGCTAATCCGCTAAGCCTTTAATAGCCGCTATGCCTTTAACAGCCGCTAAACCGCTAATAGCGCTAATCCGCTAATCCGCTAATAGGGTTGCTTCGCAAGACGAAAAAACCGCTAGACGAAGAGGCTCGCGGAACGGATTAATTTCGTCTTGCGAGGCACCACTGTATATGCATTGCGATCAGGATCTCCAAGCTTCTCCAAACTGAGGTGCTGAAAATTCAGCAGGCCTTCAGCAATGCAGCAAACAGAATATGGCATACAGGCCAGAAGCAAAATGTCTCAGTTGTGTTGTTGTTGTTGTTGTTGTTGTTGTTGTTGTTGTTAATACCCCACCTATCTGGCTGGGTTTCGCCAGCCACTCTGGGTGGCTCCCAACAGAGTAATAATAATAATAATAATAATAATAATAATAAAGCAATAAAACATCAAACATTAAAAATTTCCCTAAACAGGGCTGCCTTCAGATGTCTTCTGAAAGTCAGATAGTTGTTTATTTACTTGACATCTGATGGGAGGGTGTTCCACAAGGCAGGCGCCACTACCGAGAAGGCCCTCTGCCTGGTTCCCTGTAACCTCACTTCTTGCAGTGAGGGAACTGCCAGAAGGCCCTTAGAGCTGGACCTCAAGATGGGAACAACCAGAAGGAGGGATGTGGGGACATAGATCACCCTCCAAAACATCAGACACGCCAAAACTGCCCCCCCAAGTGCTAATGAGCTTCCACGCCTAAGGTGACTTCACATGTAGAACAAGTTAATCTTACTGAATGTTAACGAGGAAATCTAGATTAAAGGTAAGAAACCTCTACCCCACGGACTGGCATTTTGGCAACAACAAGGTCGTGAGAATGGTGAGGAGTCCTTGTGTGCACTAAAAGCACCAATTCTACAATAAATCTTCATCTGGTAGTACCCTCTGTCTCTTGCCCTCGAGAGCCCCATCTGCGCATGAAAAATGTGTTCTTTGACACAGCATGCAATCACAATTATCCTCAAAAGGGAAAAGTCAAATACTATCTCTTTTCTTAACCCCTTGCACTTTTTTCTTCATTTGTCCTATCCTCTGTATGTGTGTGTGTCATATTTCTTTACTGCAAAACTTTTTTTTTACACTGAAGTGAGCTAGGATTAATGAACTGCTGGAAGTGTCATGAAAAGAATTCTTAATGACAATGTTCACTTCATATGTGTGAGAGAGACAGTGGTTGATTTCAAGCTGCTTTTACTATTATGTGTTAGGAAGAGGGATTCATTAGATGTTGCCTGTGTACTTCAAGCTGTCCTAAACATCTCTGATCTGTGCCGATTTAGTCATTAGAACTAAATACCATCCACATTTACGATGGAGCACCCTGCCACTTATTTCCAGAGTATCCCTACAGAAGTCTCACTTATCTGAACACTTTTTTTTACAGTGCTCGCGTGTCAAAAATACACCTGGCATGCGTCAGATGCAAAAGGTATATTCACATTCTTCACATTTAATGTAGCAATTACATTTGCTGGGACGACACTGCTGTGACATCATTTCCCACCCCTTAACACTGAAGGCATATAGTAGCAGACATGCACCCCTAAGCAACTGGGAGAATGTACCAGGGGCCGCTGTTAGGGGTGGACTTTGGTAACAGGGCACAGGACAAAATTTGGCGCCCCCTTAAATATTTCTTATTTTCATCATAATCCATTATTATTATTATTATTATTATTATTATTATTATTATTATTATTATTATTATTTCAGTTACAGATAGGTAGCCTATCTGTTGGTGTTGGTCTGCCATAGTCAAAATAAAAAAATTCCTTCCAGTAGCACCTTAAAGACCAACTAAGTTAGTTCTTGGTATGAGCTTTCGTGTATCTGAAGAAGTGTGCATGCACACAAAAGCTCATACCAAGAACTAACTTAGTTGGTCTTTAAGGTGCTACTGGAAGGAATTTTTTTATTTTGATTATTATTATTATTATTCCCCTCTGGTTGGTGCCCTGAGCGGGGAAAGCACCCACAGCCCCCCAAATCTGGTGCTGCCGCTGTGTTCAGTGAATATTTAGCGATGCACGCCTGTTGTTAACGCTGCAACAAAGCCACTCCTGAGCTAGAGAGGAGGTGGGGTTGCGGGCTTCACGCCCCTCCCCACACTCGCAGGGGCTGGTTTCAGCCCCCGCGATACCAGGGAATCCTCAGACGCGTCATACCCCGAGCTAGCCAATTGGCTGGCTCGGGGGGCGTGGCCTCGCCTACTTAGGCTGGCGCGGATGAGGGTTTCCCTCTTTCCCGCGCCGCAGCTGACCTGGTTTTCCCTCCCCTCCCACCCATTAGGCTAGGCTCTCTGACGTTGCTATGGACTTTGGTTGGTCGCCGTCAAGGGGCCTGGTAGGAATTTTCCCAACTGGCAGATTGGCACCAGCCATTTGGTTTCCGCCTACCTCGTAGCAAACCGTCACAACTCCTCGGTATTGGTGGTTAGGCATTGGTAGGGGTACTGTGTTATTGTTATGCAGATGAGGGGGGGGAAGGTAGTGCCACCACCTTCCCCCAAATCAAAGGGTAGTCCGGTAAAGGATTCCGGGGGGCATGGCCTTGTCCCAAGCCCATGGAGGTGTGGGCCCACGGCACGCCCCCGTGCGGTGACCCTGGGGGGAAGTCCTAGCTGACTTGCCTCAGCAGGACTCCCCCTACTGGTGGTTAACCCTCACCAGCCTTCAAGCAAGCAGGCTGGAGCCGGTTAGTTGTTAGGACCAATGCCTAAGCCAATACTGCTCAATTCCTGTAATCAATAAAGTTGTGGCCTAATTTGACCCATTAACTCGAATTCTTGTGTCTCATGTCTTCATTTCTGAAGGGGGAGGCGGGAACTCGCCACGCAAACACCGAGGTGGCCGAAGCAAACCCAACATGTCATGGGAAATACGACGTGGCTCTAAGAAGCACTCAAGTCGTCTGTTTTTGCACTTAAATTGCACTTAAAAACAAAGGGAGACGCAAGCGCTTGGGATCACTGCAGGGGAGTGGGGGTCAGAACATGACTATATCAAGATGATGCTTTTTTAAAAAACAAAACACTAACAGGGAAACAAATTTAGCTCAAAACCTTTGTTCTGCACGGACTTCCAAAAGAAAAATGGGAAACCCTGGTTTAAAGACAGGGAGGGGAAAACATAACAGCACATCTACTTGTCATGCTGTGACCTAGGCTGTGCAGGCAGATTTTGACAGGACTCGATAGCCCTTCCTCACAGCAACGGTTGGGCTCAATGACCTGTTGTCTCCTTCCAATTCTATGGGGCTTTTCCTGCGTCAAGTGTGCACCATCAAGCATGTACCGGCGATATTTCCACTTACTACAATATATCCTTATTCAGTGGCAATAGCCCAATATCTCCATTCCCATATAATAGGGGCAGGAGGAGAATAGCCTGTGCTAGGGGATGTTGGTATCATGCATATAAATAATAATAAATGATGGTGTTGATGCTACTAGTTACCATAAGATCCCAATGCTATTCTTTACTGGGCAAGCTCAGTTTTCTGGTAAAAGGTAAACCTGACCGCCCGGCGTACAGCTTCTGGGTCATGTGGCCAGCATGACTAAGCTGCTTCTGGCAAACCAGAGCAGCGCATGGAAATGCCATTTACCTTCCCACCAGAGTGGTACCTATTTATCTACTTGCACTTTGACATGCTTTCGAACTGCTAGGTTGGCAGAAGCAGGGACCGAGCAACGGGAGCTCACCCCATCACGGGGATTCGAACCGCTGACCTTCTGATCGGCAAGTCCTAGGCTCTGTGCTTTAACCCACAGCACCACCCGCATCCCCAGTTTTCTGGTAAAGTCCCTAATAAAGCACTGCCCCAATTTCCCTTTTCAGGGTCATCTTTTGGAGACGCGTTGTGAAAATGCTATTAGTGTGGCCTTTCATGCTTCAACCTTCATCCTCTGGTAGAAGGCGGTGGAGAGGTGTGTCTAGTTCACATCTTTCACAATGCCGAAAGTTGCATGGTCTCCAAGGTGGAAGTGGGATGGTTAAACCAGACTCAATTCTGGCCTCCTGAGAAAAAGGAGGCTGCCCCCCCATCCCACTTTGAGCATGACACATGCATGTCAAGTCACACACATGAGCACTACGGGACAAGCTACATGGCGTGTTTACAGCTGTGAAATGTGGGGCAACAATCTGATCACTGACAACTATTTGTGTTTGGTAAGAAAGCAGTGGCAACATCTCTTAAGTATGCAATTGTAAACACGCCCTTCAGCGCCATGCAGTGCACAGCTTGTGGTTCGAGGACCCAACCCCCGCGATGCGAAATGAATACACAAAGACACATGATATAAGGTTAATGGGCAAGAAAAGGCCACAACTTTATTGATTACAGCAGTGAAAAGGTATTGGCTTAGGCATTGGATCTCACAAACGTGGGTTTATTCACCAGTAGGTGGAGCCTGTTGATGCTAAACCAACTATAGGCTCTCCCCTGACGTCACCGAGGGTCGTGCCATGGCCTCCCGCCAAGCAGGCATCGGACAGAACACACGACCGCCAGATTCCTTTAACGGAATACCCAAAAATTGAAGGCATAGGCGATGGCCACACCTAGCCCTTCGACACACCACAACACATTATTCCAATGCCTAACCTACCCACCAATACCACAAAAGTTGTGACGATTGCTACGAGGTAGGCGAAAAAACCAAAAAGCCTAATGCCAAATGGAAAAACTCCTACCAGGCCCCCTAGACAACCAGGGTGACCAACCTAAGGCCCATAGCAAGGCCAATGACCTAAGCCCTAACTCTAAGGGAGTGGAGGGTGGGTGACTCGTGATGAGACGACGGCGAAGAATGAGGCCGGGGAGAGGCTGGCGCCGCAGCAAAAGGCTGCTGAACATGCCCCCTCCGAGGCACCTGGTTGGATGCCTCCAGAGGGGCGTGGGCGCCAGCTAGGTGAGGTGGAGGCAGGGGGCTATGCCCCCTGCTAGGGGCGGTGCTTGGGCTCCCGCCCACAACCCCTCCCCTCTCTTCCAGGGAGGAGAGTCTTTGCTATTTCACAAGTTGCAGCTAGCGCTGCCCCCACCCCAACTATATTGCTGAGTTGAATAAAGTGTGTGTCGGGGTGCCAATGTTGTGTCTTTGTGTGGCAGGATGGCGAGATCCATTCAGTTCTGGTACTCAGAATAAATCCCTGGGCTCAGAATTCTTCAGTTCTAGATCCTTTTCGCCAGTAGGATTTCAGGTGGTAAATTTGCTGCATTTCTAGCAAAAACAACAACAACAAACCTGTTGAGAAAAACAATGGTAGCAGGATCAGCACCAGCAGCTTTCTTTCCCCTTCCTGGCCTGTCAAAGCCACATGCCACAACAGAAGCCAGATAAACATAAGCTATCGTTTTCCCTTCCTGTTTCGAGACTGAAATGTTTTGCATCTCACGAAACGCCTCTTGTTCTAGTCTCGCGCTTGACAGTCTGGATTAGCAATTAGCTCTTTCTCAACGTTGCAGCCTTGAAAGGTCCCTTCCATGTATATTTCCAGGATCACAGCAGCAAAAGACCACATTCAACTGACCTGAGACCTGGGTGACCCAGGGCAAATGCCTGTCCTCACAACCTGTCCTCTGGCTCATGGCCGCCGCCACCGCAGCTGACCTAGGACTGCTCCGTGTTGGCCAGATGGCAATGGCAGCCCAACCCACTTAACCCTGCCAGTGCCTCTGGTACAGCTGGCATGTCCGAGAGCCTCTCCCACCCCCCGTGGCTTCCTGCTTATGGAAAACGTTGATGGACATGGCAAGGTAGACGCAGATGCCATCTGCAAGAGAGCAATTAACGTGGAATTGAAATCCTCCCTATTGGAAACATAACAAAATATGTCACGCTGGCACCAGCAGCCCCTCTGCTGCTTTCACGTAGGCACATATGCTGCTGTTAGCAAGTTAATTATTTGTACGGTGGCCAGAAAAACTCGTCACCCTGTGCCATCCCTTTCCCCCCAGGCTTCTTTATCTGGTTGCCTTAAATGGCGATTTATCCAGGGCGATAACAGGGCGAGGCAGCAGAGATGCTCTCCTCAGACAGCAAGGACAGCCTGCCAGTCTTTTGGCTGGCGTGCGTGTTTCCCACAAAGAGTTGGCATGGAGGACTCGTTCCCCACTCCCAACCCTGGTGGGTTACGCTTTTGTCTGGACAAGAGGGAGGAGCACAGAAAAGGGCCCATCAGGCAGAACCGAGAGGGCACACTGTGCCTTGGCATAAACTCCCTTGAGCAGATGGATCCTGAGGAACAGTCACCGGCTGGTGTTTGGCAGCTGCCCCCCAGGGGCCCTTTAACAGGGATCACAGCCCAGCCGCACCATCCTGCAGCAGGGGGAAGTGGCAATGGGCTTTCCAACCACCCAAACTGCCAGCCCACCCACTTTCTCCCAGCTGCACCTCGTATGTTTTGCAGCGTACGTCTCCTCCGGTTTCATTTTTATCAAACCTTGTCCCATATGGCAAGCCGAGGCAAGGCAAAAGGCAGGGGTCAGCAACCTTTTTCAGCCATGGGCCACTCTACCGTCCTCAGACCATGTGGTCGGCCAGACTATATTTTGGAGAGAAAAAATGAACCAATTCCTATGCCCCACAAATAATCCAGAGATGCGTTTTAAATAAAAGCACACATTCTACTCATGTAAAAACACGCTGATTGCCAGACCGTCCGCGGCCAGATTGAGAAGGCAATTGGGTTGCATCCAGCCCATGGGCCTTAGGTTGCCTACCCCAGGGCGAGGTGCTCTCCAACCGAACAGCAAATTAAGTCAAGACCTGATTTCATAGACTCATAGAATCATAGAGCTGCAAGGGACCTCCTGGAAAGGAACGCACGGTCCCCCATCTAATTTGAAACCATAGCAGACCCTGCTTAGCTTTGCAGATGTGCTAGCAGTTCACAATGCAGGGCAGAGGAGCAGAAAAGTCCACATTGCCTTGATAGGAGGCTACAGGCAAGTTCTAGAGACATGGCAGGCTGCTCTAGACCCTTCACCAGCACTGCTCTGCTGGGGCTGACCAAAAAGGACACCATGAGGGCCAGTGTCTTGGTCAGATTTGGTATGACAGGTAGAAAGTGTGTCTCTTTAAGCCTTTTTTTCTGGGTCACTAAGGGTCTTTTTCGTTATTGCCACACACAAGAAGGAATTAAACAAGCAATTTCTCTCCCCCCCCCATGCTTTTAATGGAAAGTTCCTGCCTGAGCAGCACTCTAGATGGGTAGCATGAGGCAAAAATTGTCTTTCTTGGGCTGCACCACTTCAGAATTTAAGGGGGAGTGCCTGGGTTCGCCTGTTATTAAAAAGCAAGCCAGCAAGCACGAGATGTAGCTTGCTCCCTGATAAATGGAGCGTTTTCCCAGGTACACTAGTTTCCTTTATGTAGCAGGTCTTCTCCCCAGTCCTACCCCGGTTGGAGAGTATTTCAGTAGACAAATGGTCCTCCTGCAGGCTGAAGTGGTACAATCCAGAAGTAGTTCATGTCATGTGTTGTAGTGACCCAATTAGCTGCAGCTACTAAATCAGGATGGGACGCGGGGGGCGCTGTGGTCTAAACCACAGAGCCTAGGGCTTGCCAATCAGAAGGTCGGCGGTTTGAATCCCTGCAACGGGCTGAGGTCCTGTTGCTCAGTCCCTGCTCCTGCCCACCAAGCAGTTCGAAAGCACATCAAAGTGCAAGTAGATAAATAGGTACCACTCTGGTGGGAAGATAAACGGCGTTTCCGTGCGCTGCTCTGGTTCGCCAGAAGCGGCTTAGTCATGCTGGCCACATGACCCAGAAGCTGTATGCCGGTTCCCTGGCCAATAAAGCGAGATGAGCGCCCCAACCCCAGAGTCGGCCACAACTGGACCTAATGGTCAGGGATCCCTTTACCTTTACCTTTACTAAATCAGGATCCTTGAACGCTCAATGGCACCTTTTTATTCACCACATCTTGATATGCACACATTCTCTCCGCTGGTTAGAACTGGGATGCCTGTTGTTGTTTTTTCTGGTCTCACCCTCTTGTTCATCTTTTGGTCTGACTAACACCAGAGCAGGAGATCCCCCCAAATGAGCGCCTTTTCACCCAGCACTTGTCTGCAGGTTCGTGCCAGAGCAGGAGACCAAAAAACCGAGCGCTTTTTGGTCCTGCACTCTGGCATGTGCTTGCTGATTTGCACGAGAGTGCTAGACAAAAAAAGGGACATTCTGGGATACAATCAGAAGCCAGGGTGGCTTTTGTAATTCTGGGATGTACCGCTCAAACTGGGACTGTTGAGAGGTATGTTCCCAGTGACTGTTCCTTATTGGGCTCATCTTACTTTTGGAACCATCATTCTTGGGGCTTAGGCCTCCCATTTATGTTTGCGGACCATCTAACAGGCAGCCAGAAGCGATGAACTTCAGGAAAGGCTGGCATAATTCTCCTCCTTTGTTGTTGTTGTTGTTTAGTCGTTTAGTCGTGTCCGATTCTTCGTGACCCCCTGGACTAGAGCACGCCAGGCACTCCTGTCTTCCACTGCCTCCTGCAGTTTGGTCAAACTCATGCTGGTAGCTTCGAGAACGCTGTCCAACCATCTCGTCCTCTGTAGTCCCCTTCTCCTTGTGCCCTCCATCTTTTCCAACATCAGGGTCTTTTCCAGGGAGTCTTCTCTTCTCATGAGGTGGCCAAAGTATTGGAGCCTCAGCTTCAGGATCTGTCCTTCCAGTGAGCACTCAGGGCTGATTTCCTTCAGAATGGATAGGTTTGTTCTTCTTGCAGTCCATGGGACTCTCAAGAGTCCTCCTTTACCTAGATGTAAATACCTCCCTCCCCTCCTTTGCACCTTGGAGTCCCTATTGCAGTTTGTACCAGAATTCCCTGGATATATTTTTTCTAAAATTATATTTGGATCAGTTCTACACCGACAGACATTACCAAAAAGCCAGAGTCCTTCCAACACATGCAAAAGCTATACCTGTGATTTATTATGCAGTAGGCCCCTTTCAATCGGATTCTCCAGTATTCTGGCAAAGCCTTGGAACCAGAGCATCTGCTTCCTAATTAGTCATACTTGCGCAGGATTCTAGCCATGGGCTTGCCAGCCAGGACTTAGCATTTTGTCTCAGATTCTCCATGTCGCCGATAACTGACCCAGTGCAGTGGGTTCCGTGGTTTGCTCGAGTGACAAGGTCTGTGCCCTTGTAGATTTGCTCTGCCCGTGGCTCTCAGTTGAGCAAATTGGGCCAACCTGTCGTCGTTTGGACGAATTCCCTGCGCAGGTGTATTCACACGGTTCCCTTCCCTTGCGCCCTCCAATTGGTCCTCACTGAGAGCTGGCAGCATCTTGGGCTTTGCATAATGTCACAGAATGTGGTGCTTGATGAGTCATGCCCGCCCCCATCGCTTTGCGCAGCAGCACCCTGGCACGAGCCAAGATTTTGTACAGCATCGCAGACTGTACATAACCATTTGACATATGGCACCTGGGAAGGAGCCAGGGTTTTAAAAAAATAGAAAATAGAAAATTCAGGTCACAGGATGCATTTTCATGATTAATTATAAAGAACCTCGCAGGACTGAGAGAGAGTCCTGGCATGGCCCCAAATCTTTCTTCACCTACAGTATGGGATTTGTGTGTATCAGTGGAGGGGGATGGAAGAAACACTGGCAGTTCCCCACTGCTGATGACTCTTCTTGTACAAATGTTTAACCTCACCAATGTCACCAGGAGATATTGATTATGCTAACAGTGGATCCATTCCGCCTCCCACCTAAAGCTGGAATTCCCAAATATTTTCTCGTCCATGAAGCCACATCGCACAGCAACATTAAAAGCAGCAGTGGAAACAAATAATATGTTTTCAAATCCCACAGAAGCCTTTGATTGGCGGGTGATAATTGTTTCCCTCCTCATGGTAGCTGTAGCAGCAACGAAGGCATGGAATCCGAATTTGGGGTTGATTCGTTCATGCACATAATCGCTTGGTTCATTTGACCTTGATTTCTGCCCAATGATCTGGAGCCGAATGTGTGAACTGATTCTACATGAGAGTTCTCTCCACAGGAGCCAACGCCTAGGGGCTGAGGTCCTTTTGGCCCCTCGCCAATAAAATATTATTTTTTATAATATTTTTTATTAATTTTAACATATAAATTATAAAATGTACCACAAAACTTATCATTTATACAATCTTTTTGGACTTCCATCAGCACCTCTGATGATCCACCGTTTTATGCATTTCTTAAAGACTCTCCTCCCTGAAAGAGAGGGGAGTGGTTGTGGACGGGAGCCCGAACACCGCTCCTAGCAGGGGGCGTTGCCCCCTGCCTCCAGCTCACCTGGCTGGCGCTCACCCCCCCGGAGGCCGTCCAACCAGGTGCCATGGGGGGCGTGTCCAGCAGCCTTTATGCTGCAGTGCCAGCCTCTCCCTGGCCTCATTTCTCTTCGTCGTCCTGTGCGAGTCACCCACCCTCCACTCCCTTTGAGTTAGGCTTAGGTCATTGGCCTTGCTATGGACCTTAGGTTGGTCACCCCGGTTGCCCGGGGGGCCTGGTAGGAGTTTTTCCATTTGGCATTAGGCTTTTTGGTTTTTTCGCCTACCTCGTAGCAATCGTCACAACTTTTTGGTGGTATTGGTGGGTAGGTTAGGCATTGGAATAATGTGTTGTGGTGTGTCGAAGTGCTAGGTGTGGCCATCGCCTATGCCTTCAATTTCTAGGGGTATTCCGTTAAAGGAATCTGGCGGTCATGTATTCCGTCCGAAGCCTGCTTGGCGGGAGGCCATGGCACGACCCTCGGTGACATCAGGGGTGAGCCTATAGTTGGATTAGCATCAACAGGTGTTGACCCCCTGGTGAATAAACCCACTTGTTTCGCGATCCAATGCCTAAGCCAATACCTTTTCATTGCTGTAATCAATAAAGTTGTGGCCTTTTCTAGCCCATTAACCTTATATCACGTGTCCCTGTGTCTTCATTTCACTTCGCGGGGGTCGGGTCCTCGAACCACAACTTTATATTGCCTTTACATCTCTTAACAAATCATCCTCCCCCTTATCCGTTTTTACAATACTTCTAATAATACTCCTCACAAAACTTCTTGTAACCCTACAAACGCCGTCTGTTCTTCACAATTACTTTTCAAATAGTCCATAAATTTACTCCAGTCTTTCGTGAATTTCTGGTCTCGCCGGTTTCGAATCCTTCCTGTTAGTTTATCTAATTCTGCATAGTCCATTAACTTCATCCTCCATTCTTCAATCTTCATTAACTCTTCTTGCTTCCATTTTTGGGCCAATAATTCTCCAATAAAATATTAGAGGGAGACAAGACCCTCCCCCCCCCAAAAAAAGTTAATGGGCATTGCCATCCAAATGGTGTGTGATCTATTATGTAGGATGGGACTTATCTGGGCCACAGCAATATTTTCTTCAAGTTGGCACCCTTGGCTTTGTCTGAACTGTTGGATCTGTGATAGCTCATTCACACTTCACACATCATCACTAGATGGTAAAGGTAAAGGGACGCCTGACCATTAGGTCCAATCATGGCCGACTCTGGGGTTGCGGCGCTCATCTCGCTTTATTGGCCGAGGGAGCCGGCGTACAGCTTCCAGGTCATGTGGCCAGCATGACTAAGCCGCTTCTGGAGAACCAGAGCAGCACACGGAAATGCCGTTTATCTTCCCGCCGGAGTGGTACCTATTTATCTACTTGCACTTTGATGTGCTTTCGAACTGCTAGGTGGGCAGGAGCAGGGACCGAGCAACGGGAGCTCACCCCATCATTGCGGGGATTCGAACTGCCAACCTTCTGATCGGCAAGTCCTAGGCTCTGTGGTTTAACCCACAGCGCCCCCCGCGTCCCTTAACACTAGATGGTACAGCAACCCAATTATGACATGTGTTAGCCACCCGCTGAGTGTCATGAAAAGCAATTCTTTTGAACTTGCAATGCATCAGGGGGGACACAGAGTTGCACAGAACTATGTCTTCTTTGAGCATTCATCTTGCGCCTGCCAACATCATCTGAAACCAGGGACTCATCCTCCCAAGAAATATGGCTGCATTTTTAGAAATTCCACCTCAGACCCCATTGACCTTCATTCAGACATTGCTTTCTAAATCACTTTGATGCCTTTGAAATACTCCGGAGTGAGAGCACAGTATGTAATGACTCAGCATATATAATCCAGCGCTTCGTCTTTCCTGTATTCCACTAATCAATTTAGAGCCTAACGACGTGCAATGCTAATTGTGTCACTTGCAATCAAGTCTTCGGTTTTTTTCTTTTCTTTATTTAATTACAGGTGTGAGGGGCAATTTTTATGGGGACATGGGTAAGGATTTAACCCTTCTCTCCCCTGCGGTAATCTTAAAAAAATAATAATCACAGTTATGGATAGCAAAAAGGCTTCCATATGTGCCCGTGAGAAGGCTATTTCTTTTTTTAAATGCCTAACTGCAGTGCAGTAAATCCATTGAGGAGTAAACCATCCTTCTCTTTGCACTGCAGTCCCAATAAAAATTGCCCCTGTGCTTTTAAGGAAATAAAGAAAAAAATGACCATGCAATTGCAAATGGAATGCCCTCCCTTCAGATGTCAACAACTATCTGACTTTTAGAAGATATCTGAAGGCAGCCCTGTTTAGAGAAGTTTTTAATGTTTGATGTTTTATTGTGTTTTTAATATTCTGTTGGGAGACACCCAGAGTGGCTGGGGAATAAATAATAAATTGTTGTAGTTGTTGTTGTATTTTAGCTTCATGTGCTGCTCTGTTCTATTATCTTTTCATTGGTAGGTGTCTCTCCTCTTGTTCCAAAGGAAGAAATAATTATTTTTCTATCATTCGCAGAACCTTAGAACTGAATGGTGCCCTGGAAATGTAAAGAAACTGAAGGTACTTTTTTCACCTTTGGTGGACATGCCCAAAGATTAAGGCTTTCTGGGAAATGATATATAATGAAATATACCTTCCTTAAGAAACCAGAGGCCTTTCTCCTGGGCATTGTCGGCCAATTGGTGCCAAAGAAGGACAGAACATTCTTTATGTATGCTACAACAGCAGCAAGAATTCTCATTGCAAAGTATTGGAAGACACAAGATCTACCCACCCTGGAAGAATGGCAGATGAAGGTGATAGACTATATGGGATTGGCAGAAATGACTGGCAGAATCCGAGACCAGGGAAAAGAGACGGCGGAAGAAGATTGGAAGAAATTTAAGATCTATCTTAAGAGACATTGTAAAATTAATGAGTGTTAAAATGTTGCGGCTATAGAAGTAAGCGAAGTACAGCTGTAAAGATTAGGTCAAAGGAAAAGAAAGGATTACAATTAGATTAAATTAAGGGTGAGGATTTGCTGAAAAAAATATTTGAAATTGGAATGCAGAAAGGGGAGGTATGAGGAGGTCGGTGAAGTAAGTTTTAAGAGAATAAGGTTTTGAAATTATACTTGTTTGTTTTTATGTGTGTTTGTTTGTATTGTGTTCGACTTTATAATTTGTGAAAATTCAATAAATATCTTTTTTTTTTTTTAAAAAAAGAGAACTGAATGGTGCTCAACGGCTCCCACTTTTAACACCCTGCCCAAAAGGTGAGCAGTGACCCATTAGCTGCACCCATGTAATCTGGACCAAACAGAGGTTGCACATGTATGGTGCCAAATGATAATATGAGCCAAGCTACGTGCTGCAGGGAAAGGCAACTGAACCTCCAAGGTTTCTAGCCATCTTGACTTGGGTGGATTATAACTCATCTCACTTTTGATCTACCTTGGTTCTCAAACTTAATCCGTTCCAGAAGTCTGTTCCAAAACCAAAGTGTTCCAAAACCAAGGCGCACTTTCCCATAGAAAGTAATGCAAAACGGATTAATCCGTTCCAGACTTTTAAAAACAACCCCTAAAACAGCAATTTCACATGAATTTTACTATCTAACGAGTCCCTTGATCCATAAAATGAAAGCAATAATCAATGTACAGTGGTACCTCGGGTTACAGACACTTCAGGTTACAGACGCTTCAGGCTACAGACTCTGCTAACCCAGAAATAGTACCTCGGGTTAAGAACTTTGCTTCAGGATGAGAACAGAAATCACACGGTGATGGCAGTGGGAGGCCCCATTAGCTAAAGTGGTACCTCAGGTTAAGAACGGTTTCGGGTTAAGAACAGACCTCCAGAACAAATTAAGTTCTTAACCCAAGGTACCACTGGGCTGTACTATAAAATAAATAAGACAGTATTGTAGATGATAAAAAATTAAATTATTCCCCCCCCCCTTACCTGCACTGAGGATAGTCATGGTTTTGATTGGGGGCTTTTATCCATTTCTGCAGTCACACAATCAATCAGTCAGTAACTGAACTGGGTTCCACACAGTCTCAAAAACAATTTAACCCAAAAAGCCTCTAAAACAAAAACACCAAATAAACAGCAAAAACAAAAGTGCCAAACTTAATCAGTTCCAGAAGTCCATTTGACTTCCAAAATGTTCAAAAACCAAGGCACTGTTTCTGATCGGAGCAGGCGCCCCAGAAACAATAGCCAACAGCCACATCAGATGTTTGGCTTCCGAAAAACGTTCGAACACTTACTTCCGGGTTTTCGGAGTTTGAGGACCAAAGCGTTTGAGAACCAAGGCGTTTGAGAACCAAGGTACCACTGTACTTTTATTTCTCTTCCAAGATGGAGTTGGAAAGAGACAAACCCTTTGCATGCGATATACAGTTTCCCTTATTCTCATCTTCCTCTTTCTTCACACCTCACATCTGCCGGATCGCTGGCACTCTCAGCGTTCTTGTGCGGGAAACCAAATGACTTTTGCTTAATTTCATATACAATGATATAAAATGAATTGAAAAGGATGTTCAAAATAACTTTTATAAGAAAACCCCAGAAACCTTTTCTGGGGGAATTATAGGGGGGGGGCTGCCTAAATTGTATAGAAATTTATTTATGTATGCTACTGCAGCAGCAAGAATGTTACTTGCCCCAAAGTGGAAAGAAGCAGAAGTCCCAGTAAAAGAAGAATGGATACAAAAACTTATGGAATATGCAGAAATGGCAAAACGTATCGGAACAATAAGAAATCAAGATAACAAATTTTTTATAAAAGAATGGAAATGGTTTATTGAATATTTACAGATAAATTGTAAACAGATAAAAACATTAGCAGGATTATTGTAATAACCTGAAGTTTCACAAGAATATATATTTAAAGTAGATGAATAAATGAGCAAATTATGTATAGTAGATAATTAAATGAGCAGCAGGAATGAATTTGCATATGCAGAAGATGTTTTTTAAAAACCGCAGAAAGAGGGGGAAGGAAGTCAAATTTTGAAATGTTAAAATGACTGTAAAACTAATGAAATGTATAAACTTGAAAAGTATAAATAAAAACTGTTTCAAAAAGAAAGAATGGCCTTCGCTTCCAGCAAGTCTGCAGGTCTGTGGAACACAAGTTCCATCATTCTGGGTGACTGACATGGGCATTTTTGAAAAGCCTGATGTGTTTGGCTTAAAGCTGCAACAAGAACAGCCTAGATATCCTCTTTTCTTTGTTATACACCCACTTGATCGCAACTCGTTCCGCTAACTCCTTCTGAATGATGGACTCATCAGTAGTTTAGATAAAAAGTAGGAACTGGCGGATGTCAACTGCACAAGCTCCCTCTTCGAAAGCTAATGAAAAGTCCTTACACTTGCTGATGATCCTCGGGTTGAGCGTTGGGGGGAATTCTGTGTGATTGTGAACTTGCCCTCTCCACTGCAGCTTGGAGAGATAATGATACTTTTTCAAAATTATTTGAAAATTTTACACTCGCCGCAACGTCAGCCGGCTTGATTGCCTGCCCTTTAAGGAGGTTGTGGCTCTGCCTGATGAATTATGTGAGTCTGTAGTCCGCTCTGTTGCCTTTGTCCATGGAGTTTTCTTGGCAGGGATACTGGAGTGGCTTGCCGGTTCCTGCTCCAGGTGGATCAGGTTTGGTCAAAACTCTCCACTATGACCTGTCCATCTTGGGTGGCCCTGCACGGCATAGCTCATAGCTTCTCTGAGTTATTCAAGCCCCTTCGCCATGGCAAGGCAGTGATGCATGAAGGGATTTTTACTTTCTTGGGCTCTATGATCACTGCAGATGGTGACAGCAGTCATGAAATTAAAAGACGCCTGATCCTTGGGACAAAGGCAGCATCTTAAAAAGCAGAGACATCCCCTTGCCAACAAAGGTCCGTATAGTTAAAGCCATGGTTTTCCCAGTAGTGATGAATGGAAGTGAGAGCTGGACCATAAAGAAGGCTGATCGCTGAAGAATTGATGCTTTTGAATTATGGTGCTGGAGGAGACTCTTGAGAGTCCCATGGACTGCAAGAAGATCAAATCTATCCATTCTTAAGGAAATCAGCCCTGAGTGCTCACTGGAAGGACAGATCATGAAGCTGAGGCTGCAATACTTTGGCCACCTCATGAGAAGAGAAGACTCCCTGGAAAAGACCCTGATGTTGGAAAAGATGGAGGGCACAAGGAGAAGGGGACGACAGAGGACGAGGGGGTTGGATAGTGTTCTCGAAGCTACCAGCATGAGTTTGACCAAACTGCGGGAGGCAGTGGAAGACAGGAGTGCCTGGCGTGCTCTGGTCCATGGGGTTACGAAGAGTCGGACATGACTAAACGACTAAACAACAACATAGTCCGCTCTCTTGTGTCAGAGCTGGTGTGGCGCAGAGCTGAGGTTGCAGGGCCATGAATCAGGAGGTCCCTTGTTCTAGTCTTGGCCTGCTGTGAACTGACTGCTCAGGCGACTGCTCTCTTACCTTCTGCCAGTTGTCATTTAGGCTGCGATCCTAAGCATAGGATGCTTCAGCAGGAGGCAGTTAGTGTGCAGTTGTTAAGTTCTGGGTGAACACATCAGACGACACAGCGATTCTTCAAACAGCTCTTGTTTATTCACAGGCCAGGACAGAACTGAACTGAAGGGTTCAGTCAGCCTGCTTATATAGCTCTCCAGAACAATGTAACTGTAGCAACTTTCTAAAACTATCCAATCACTGAACGCCACTTTCGATCCTTCATTTGCATAACTATCTACAGTATCCCCCTGCTGGCCCAGGGTGAGAACTTCAGTACATAACAGTTGTCGTGCTTCCTTCGCTTCCATACGGTCCCATCATCCAATCCTCTATTTTGCCTGCAGTTCCTCCATCTTTCCTCGGACTGCAGAGCATGCCTCTCGATGGGAGCTTTATATTGCAACAAATGGGGTGTCCAGATCTGGTTTATCTGTGTGCCCAGTTGGCATGCGAACGGCCACACATTCCACTCTTTTCCATCACAGGTTATTTATAGCTATTCTTCTGCTTGTCACCCATACCAGTGGGAAGAGCTTTTGTCTCTTCTCTCAATTTCTCTCTCCCCCCCCCCCCAATATCTGCTACTTCCCCCCCATTCTGGGCATACATGCTGGCATTTCTACTCCTGTGCACACACATTTATTAAAATATTTCTCCACCATCACCGTTGAAAGAGATATGCAAGATTGTTTTATTTACTTTATTCTATCTATATACCGGGGACGCGGGTGGCGCTGTGGGTAAAACCTCAGCGCCTAGGACTTGCCGATTGCATGGTCGGCGGTTCGAATCCCTGCGGCGGGGTGAGCTCCCGTTGCTCGGTCCCAGCACCTGCCAACCTAGCAGTTCGAAAGCACCCCTGGGTCCAAGTAGATAAATAGGGACTGCTTACTAGCAGGAAGGTAAATGGTGTTTCCTGCACTGCGCTGGCTCGCCAGAGCAGCTTCGTCACGCTGGCCACATGACCCGGAAGTGTCTGCGGACAGCGCTGGCTCCCGGCCTATAGAGTGAGATGAGTGCACAACCCTAGAGTCTGTCAAGACTGGCCCGTACGGGCAGGGGTACCTTTACCTTTACCTTTTTATCTATATACCACCCTATACCCGCAAGTCTCAGGGTGGTTCACAGAATAAAATCAGAACATATAACCACAAAATGCATAATCACAATAAAAACAACCACAACCCAAGAGCAAACATCTTCAGTTATGTTTTGCAGCAGGAAAAATAAAGGCTTTCGTGTTTTGTGGACATGGGCAATATCCATTTTCTTTAAAAAAATAATAATAATACTGAGGTCTTGTGCAATGGTGATATTTAGCTATATTGATCTGCTCTTTGATTTGCTGCCTGGATCTGAGATGAGTGGCAATATGCAAAAGATTGCTCCCAAAACTATTAACAGCTCAATGATGCATTCTCCCCACCAATAGAACCGCAACACCAATGGAATACTAAAGTTATTTACAAAAACCCCCTCAGAATTATTATTTTAAAAAGTCTGATCTGTTTATTGTGATCACGGGCTCCAAGGTAATCATGCACGTTTACTCTGTAGAGATCTTGAGAAAATAACTCCTCTGAACTGGTTTGTTGGAATCTGGGCATACCTTTAAAGGTAAAAGTAAAGGGACCCCTGACCATTAGGTCCAGTCCTGACCGACTCTGGGGTTGTGGTGCTCATCTTGCTTTATTGGCCGAGGGAGCCGGCGTACAGCTTCCGGGTCACGTGGCCAGCAGGACTAAGCCGCTTCTGGTGAACCAAAGCAGCGCACGGAAACGCCGTTTACCTTCCCACTGGAGCGGTACCTATTTCTCTACTTGCACTTTGATGTGCTTTCGAACTGCTAGGTTGGCAGGAACAGGGACTGAGCAACAGGAGCTCACCCCATCGCAGGGATTCGAACCACCGACCTTCTGATCGGCAAGTCCTAGGCTCTGTGGTTTAACCCACAGCGCCACCCGCGTCCCTCTGGGCATACCTTTAGTGTATGTCAATTGGTAAAAAACAGGTGTCTTCCATTTAGTATTATGGGCCCCCAAGAAAAAATTGGCTCGGTTGAAACTAGAGGAGGAAGTGAGAGGTGGTGATAGCAACTGCTTACTCAAACATCACCACACGAGTGACCAACTGCCTATCCACCCGCAATGTATTAATGAGTTTCCATGCCAGAGGTAGCTGCAGATTTATAGCAGGTTGTTGTGGACTTATTAAATTGTTTGAGGTAAGGGGAAATCTGATTTAAAGATTTGGAAAGTACAGGCCAGCCTGTAGTTGCGTGGAAGTTGCAAGAACAAAACAAAGCCTTGCATGCATGAGCAGTGCTGATTCCAAACTGAACTCTCATCTGCAAACAACCCAGAATGTTTGGCTTTTTCCAGGGGAAAACCTCTGCGCAATCACGGCAGCTCAAGATGCCTTCAGAATTGTTCTCCTTCTCAACCAGTGGCCGGCAGCTCTTGAGGTTGTGGAGGCTGATTCAAAGCTGAGATGTCTGGACCTCTGGGGCTCAAAGTGGTCCTCTTTCTGCTCCAGAAGAAGAGTCCTGCCCCACAACAAACACTCTGTGAGGTGAGTGGGGCTGAGAGACTTCAGAGAAGTGTGACTGGCCCAAGGTCACCCAGCAGCTGCATGTGGAGGAGCGAGGAAGCGAACCCGGTTCACCAGATTACAAGTCCACCGCTCTTAACCACTACACCACACTGGCTCTGCATGTGATGAGGATGAAGGCCAAACGATATAAAGACCGTAAAACATTCTGGAAAACTAGACATGCTGAATAAGTTACTGGTAACAGGAACTGTGCTCTAATTCCCTGGTGTAGCCTTTTGGCTGCCATGGACTCATACAGGAAAGGGGAAAAACAGCCATGCCTTGACAGGCGTTATTAGGACAGGAGGTCTTCGCAATGAACTTTCCACGTTTTGCCTCGTGCAGCCCATTTCAGTTTTGGCTGACCTCGGAGTCTTCTGGTCCAGCTCCCACTCGCCGCCACCAGCATTCCAGACATTCTAGAATGTTGGAGAACTTTCTTTTCCATTTGAAATGCTCTGCTTTCTAATGCTCCCCCCCCCCCCACTGCATGGCATTGCTCACTACTGCACATTGGCCATGCCATAGCTAAAAGTGTGCAAAGAATGCATCGCGAGAAACACAGTACGCCACAAAGGCAGCCTCCAAATGCCGGACCAGAATTCCCCATCACCCCAGACTGCTTGTTGTATTTTATCTGCACTGTTTTAATTTGCATAATCCACCCAGTCCCAGTCTGGGGAAAAGGTGTGATATAAAGATAATAATAATGTTGTTGTTGTTGTTGATGGTGATTTATTGGATTTATATATTGCCCCATACCTGGAGGTCTCAGGGCAGTTCACAGAATAGGATCAAAATATAAAACATCAAAATGTTGTTGTTTAGTCGTTTAGTCGTGCCCGACTCTTCATGACCCCATGGACCAGAGCACGCCAGGCAAAAAGATCAAAATACATAATCAAAATAAAAACAACCACCAAATAACGCCCCCCGCAAACCACATTTTAAAAGGGTGTAGGGTCCTCACGAGGGACGCTGGTGGCGCTGTTGGTTAAACCACAGAGCCTAGGACTTGCCGATCAGAAGGTTGGTGGTTCGAATCCCCACGACGGGGTGAGCTCCCGTTGCTCGGTCCCTGCTTCTGCCAACCTAGCAGTTCGAAAGCACGTCAAAGTGCAAGTAGATAAATAGGGACTGCTCCGGCGGGAAGGTAAACGGTATTTCCGTGCGCTGCTCTGGTTTGCCAGAAACGGCTTAGTCCTGCTGGACACATGACCCGGAAGCTGTACGTCGGCTCCCTCGGCCAGTAAAGCGAGATGAGCGGCACAACCCCAGAGTTGGCCACGACAGGACCTAATGGTCAGGGGTCCCTTTACCTTTACCCTAGGGTCCTCACAACATTTAAAGTAGGACAATTAAGAAACCTGGACAAGAGCCACTCGTAGGAAAGACCATGACCTCAGAAATGTTTGCAGCAATATTTATTGGCAACCGAATTGGCCAGATTGATGATGATGATGGAATGAGTAACAGTCATGCCCCCAGGCATCTGGGAAACTGAGCAGACCCTTAGCCTTTTAAGTGCCACAGGAAACTTGATTGTTGCTTTCTCGCAGCAATAACCTCAGGTTGGGCTCATTTTAGCGTCCTAGGATGCAGCAAGGTCATCCCTCCGCCCCCTGCCCCCCCTCCCCACTGCAGTTCAAACCTCCTTTGCAAGGTGTTGTCACACTGGAGACTAAGAGGAGATGTCTTCACAAATCATCCATGACCTTTTTGGTTTCCCTGCCCCTGCAACGCCACCCCTGAACTCCAAACCATCCATGAACTTGCACATGAGTAAGGTCTGCCTCTGAGGCACAAATTGCCACTTACTCCACATGACTAAATGACTGGTTTTCTAGATGGATTGAAATAGGGTGGGTTTTGGGGGGGGGCGGGGAAGGGTTAGACGTCAAACAGCAGTATTTGCCAAGAAACGACAAGCTCAACTCTGAATGCGTGTGAATGCAGCTGTAAAAAACCAGCTGTGGTGTTATGTACTGAGTTGTATACAGGATCCAGAATGCAGCAGTCTGATTGGTCCTAGAACAATAGGATTCAGAATGCAGCAATCTGATTGGTCCTAGAACAATAGGATCCAGAATGCAGCAGTCTGATTGGTCCACAGGAGCCACCCAATCCAGCTCCAGGTGGAAGGGAATCCGCAACCTGATTGGCCTACAGGAGAATCCCGGAATTAGCCAGTCATGTGGGGCCCATTGTGTAAATAATGTATATAAGGCAGACATTCTGGGGAGACTTCCATTCCTCCTCACCACGGGAATGCACTAGGTGCAGAGTTAAGGGTTAATGAGAGCAAACTCTAAAACTACAATCCTAGTCAAACTTGCTTGGGAGAAAGCCCCATGCAACTCAGCAAAAAACGCAATAGATTCATCTGCTTGGCTTGAATGTTATGGACAGTTCAATGGGGAAAGCTCTGTTGACCGTAGCAGGACTTCCCCTAGAGAGGACATGCATAGGCTTGGCCTGCACCGTGACTATCCTTTTGGAAAGAATCAATGCAAACCCACAAATAAATGCCTTTGAAAAAGCATTGAGAACATTCCCTTTCGTTCATGAATACATGAAACCTTGGCCTCATCTCCCTCAACGCTTTCTGAGCCCTCATTGTGCTGCCAAACCTCAACACACACACACACACACACACACGGGAAGTTGCCTTGCAATTTTAAACCTACTCCTTAAATGGCAATAAGCTGTCCAGTTTTCAGAGCAAGAATGCTGCAAGGGGAACGAGCTCTTCAACACTTTAATTATTAGAGGTGCATTCCAACAGCTTGTTCAAAAACTCTGTCAGCAGACCCAGGGCTGTCCCTCGCTATTGCCTTGCAATATTTGCAACTTTTCGCCCTCCTCAGCTTTACAAATCAACGATAGCAATGTAATCAGCACCCCTGATGCCAGTATAAGAGTGTGATCTGATTTCTGCAAGAGTCCAGATTTTGGAAAGGAAAGGAAAAGGATGAAGGATCCAGGAGGGCTGACCAAAGTAGGGGAGGCGGGAGACTGTGGCCCTCCAGATGTTGCTAGACTGTATGCCATGTCATGTGCACATCTCAGGGGGAGGCCTCCTTTGCCCCCTCAACATATGGGGGGCTCACCCCCTGCCAACAAATATTGAGGGGGCGGAGGGCACCTCGGCCCTATAGAGTTGGGGGCAGTTTCACCATTCTATGCATACTTACTCAGAAACAAGTCTTAGTACCCTTCTTTCTGCCTGCGAAAACCCACTCTTTAAAGCTGAATCAGAGCAAACAGCCATCCGTGGGGGGGAGAACAAATTGCCATTTGTTGCGTCTCAGCTTTAAAGAGCGGGTTTTCGCAGGGAAAGGGTGCTTGGAGAGGGAGCTTTAAAGTGCAGACCATGCCTGGAAAGTACGGGGAAAGTACTGGGTCGAGGGGGGAGGTGGGGAATTGGACATGGAACTGCACTTGGAAAGAGCAGGGCAAAAAGTCAGCTTGGATAAGCCCTTGGCAAACTCACTGGGACTCACCTAAGCTTGTCTTGGTAGGACCAGGCCATTCGCTGCCTGTCTGCATCAGAATCATAGCTGTCAGATTTGAAAATAAGGGACCAGCAGCCTCACAAATAAGGGATCAGCAACCAAAATAAGGGATTTTCCAAGCACAGATATGTTCGACTTCTGAGCCCCTCCGAGCCAAAGGCAGAAAGCCCAGCCAGCAGCCAAACGAAACCTCAAGTGGTGGTTCCCACAGCACAGCAACCCGGCAAAGGGATACAGCAAGGAAAACCACCATCACCTCTCCGCTGGGAAGCGCTGAGCAAAGGCGAGTCCCCAGGCAATGTGGCCGATTTGATCGGCACAAGGCATGCAAGCTCCACCCCCCAGTCATTCTTAGACTCCTTATTGGGTGAGCAACGCAGCCAAGCAACACAGTTGGAGCCTCCCTCCTCCCTGGCCGGCAGGGAGGGAGAGGAGCTGCTTCCTTTGAAACCCGGGAAATTTAAGGGACATCATCAATAAGGGACAGCAGTGGGACACGGCGCTGGAATAAGGGAGTTTCCCGCCAACTAAGGGACGGTTGACAGCTATGATCAGAATAGTGATCAGAAGTCTGGCTTTTATATGCACAGACATTTCCAGCTGTAAGTTTTGACCCCTTAACAATGGGGAGGGCACATCATCTAGCACCTGATGTATTTTTCGGCACCCTAGTGGCTCCTCAGAGGCTATGTTGACAACATGTTCCGGTTTAAATGAAGCATCCATAAAATGGGAGGCGATAGCTAATCCATGGTGGGCTTCTCTCCTTGCAGGTGGGCTGCTATTATGAGGTTGTTGCCTGAGGTGATAAAGAAACAGGGCCCCCATAACGACTGGCCATTATTATGTGATTGGGATGGGAGCAGGACGCAGCAGGGAGAACGGGTTTCTTGGCCCTGACCTTACAGAAAGAGCTGCTCTAGACCGGATCACCTCAGTATTGTCTACACCGACTGACAGCAGCTTCTCTGGGCTTTCAGACGTCCTGCTTAGAGCTGCTGGGGATTGAACCAGCAACAATTTGCAAAGTTTTGCCTCTGAGCTACAGCCCATCCCTCTGTCCTGCTTGTGGGGTTTCCAGAAGAGTCTGTGAGGCAAAGGAGGCCGAGATAGATAGGCCTCAGGTCTGATCCAGCAAGACTCTTCTGAAGTTTTTGGTGAAGATTGGCACCTGAGGCTCTGTGAGGTTGAATGAGTGGCTCTCCTTGACGCGGCCTTTTCGGTGGTGGCACCAAGATTGCAGAATTACCTCCCCTTGAAGAACTGTTCAGCTTGTCTTTTAGCATTTAGATGTTAAATGTCTTGCCTCAGCAAGCCTTTAGTTCTTGAATATCTCTAATTTTCCTGCTTGGCTTCTCAACTTGCTTTTTAAAATAATCATTTTGAATTTCCGATGTGGTTTTTCTCTGCTGCCACCCCAAACTGATATTTTTAAATAATGATTGTTGGTTATTTTTGCTTTCTTAGTTATAAGCTTGTAAGTTGTTTTGGATGTCCACAGTTATATCCAAGGGTGCTAAAAATAATAAATCAACTTAAACAGAATCAGGATTCTTCTTCCAGCTCTGACTTCAGTGTGGGGGCAGGCAACTCTGTCAGTTTCAGTTTCTCTTCTTTTCTCACCCCCCCCACATTTAAGAAGTCTAATTCTCCACATTCCTACATCAGTTTCTGAAATTTTTTTAAGTCCTCCTGAAAATTCACCAGCATTTTAGTGCAAATTTCTCATAATATGCACGTTTGTATGCATCTTTGCCTAAGATACATATTTTTGCATAGCAAATTTCCGTAATATAATGCATTTTTTGCGTGTTATTTTCAGTAATATTTGCATTTTTATGCACTGTACCCTAGGATATGCAACTTGGTACACACAACTTGTTTGAAGGACTGCATTGCAAAATTCAGAGAAGTGTAAATTTTGAAGGATGGCAGTGCTACGGTTTTGTGCTGGTCCCGGAGAGGTTACCGTGCGGCGTGGTCCGTGTCCGGTCCGAGGCTGAAGCAGGGTCCAAGGCAGGAAGTCGGGCGTGGTCAGGAACTCCGACAGAAAGCAGGACAGGGTGCCAGCAGGAACAGGTAACCAACGATGTTGCTCCCGCAACCTGGGACTGGGCGGGCTGGCCTTTATCTCCTCTGAGGCATAGGGCGGCCCCGGTCCACAGGTGACTTGCCTCTCCTGGCCTGGATGCAAGCACTCCTCCTGCGGGAACTTAGTTCCTTCCGCCTCTCTGCCCTGAGCCTCTGCAGCTCAGGAGAGGCTGGAGGGTTACCGGACCCAGAGGCAGCCTCACCTTCCCCTGACAGGGCTGGGAGAGGAGCACCTGCAGGCAATGGGTCCTCGATCACCTCCGGAGCCAGAGCAGATTCAGCTGGTGTCTGCTCCTGAGGATCTGGCACAGGGGAGGGCCCTTCAGGTTCAAGGCCCTGCCCCAGCTCAGCCGGCCCTGGAGGTGGGGACTCCTGTGCAGGCTGGGATTCCTCAGGTTCAGCCTCTGAGTCCGATTCCCAGGCCACCACAGGTTTGCATGTTGTTTCTTAACGTTCTAATCCTGCAGGGCCACCTTTAAATATGAACTGAATTGGATACAGTGGTGCCTCGCAAGACGAAAAGAATCCATTCTGTGATTCTCTTCGTCTAGCGGTTTTTTCGTCTTGCGAAGCAAGCCCATTGACGGATTAGCGGATTAGCGCTATTATTGGCTTTTAGCGGCTTATCTGCTGATCGGATCAGCTGATAAGCGGCTTAGCGGCTTAGAAAAAGGGGGGGGGGAGGAAAAAAAAACCAGCAGGAACTCGCAAGACATTGTCGTCTTGCGAAGCAAGCCCATAGGAGATTCTTTTTGCGAAGCACCTCCAAAACGGAAAACTCTTTCGTCTAGCGAGTTTTCTGTCTTGCGAGGCGTTCGTCTTGCGGGGCACCACTGTATCTTCCCCATCCCTACTTCAGAAACACCCTTCAGCATTTTACCTGAATGAAACCTTATTTCATTCATGTACTGTCATGGATTATAACAATAAACCCCTTTGAGTACTCAATTGGCTAAAACGCGAGGTATAAATATAACAATAACTTGATGTATGAAGAAAATGTGTGCACATTTTCTTCTCATCGAACACCTCCAGTCGCAGGTATCAGTGTTGGGGTAAAAAATGTTTGTATCTATCCCAAGTAATTGGAACCTCATGCATTAGTTGCCAGGAAACAAACTGTCAGCATGAGGGGATATAGTATATCTAAGTAAGATTTGGAATCATTGCCCTCAAATACTCTTTGATTCACAAGACCCTGCTAAGGTTTACTGGGTACCTAGTAGACAATGAATCACCTTGAAGGAATTGTTTTCTTACATTCCCAGATTGCTGACTAGCCTGTGATGAGCTTTGTGAGAGACAGAAAAATCAGAAGAGGGTAATATTGATACATACTCTGCATAAATCAATGTGGGTATTGATTCAGCATTTTCTCCCCTTAGAAATTTGCAACTATAACCTTGAAAGACAGCAGTCAATCTGGCAGTAGTGTGTAAATTTAGGGTGTGTTTATTATGCGAGTAACATAAACGCTAAAACTTCCACAAATAACCTAATGGCTAAGAATTGCTCCCTTGAATTAAGATCAGTGGCTCGTCCTCCTGGGGTTATTTTAAAGAATGTGATCCATATTTGTCTAGTTCCATGGAATAAGGACTGATTTGGTTGCAGGATACCTTGTGGTGCAATTGTGAGAGGAGACAAGTGCTTTTGTTTACCTCTCCCAGGTTCTGCCTCCCTGGAAAAAAGCAAAACAACCTAAGTGTGCTTTTTAAGGATCAGTTTGTAGTCTTTTCCTTTTGTGTTTCAGTCGACATGTCATTATTTTCCAGCAGGCACATTTTTCTCTGGCCAGTTGACCGGTTTCTTTGAGTTGCTGTTACAAATATTGGCACCATTTCAGATTTAGGGAGCAATGATTTGTACCAGCTCTTTCCTTTATTAAGAATTACAGCAAAATGTGTGGGGTGTTTTTCTAAGCTTGTTGTGGTCTTTCTTTCTTTCTTTCTTTCTTTCTTTCTTTCTTTCTTTCTTTCTTTCTTTCTTTCTTTCTTTCTTTCTTTCTACCTCTCATCTAATTACCATAGCATGTTATCTATCCTGCTCAATTAATTATCCCCTCCACTTCCACCTTTTTAAAGTATCCTACCCTCAAAGGTTCATTTACTCGTTCAAAACAGAATTTCCCCCAATATTTAGAGCCAGACACAGATAAAGGTGCTCCTGGAGGATGATGACGACGACGACAACAACAACAACAACAACTACTACTACTACTACTACTACTACTACTACTACTACTTATTTATACCCCAGCCACTCTGGGCGGCTTCCTATCGAGTGTTTAAAACAATACAGCATGACATACATGGAAAACAACAATAATTACATGAACATACATGGAAACCAACAACTGCTCTTCCACTCAATGGGCCTGACTGCCAAGAGAATATGTTTAGGGTTGCAACATTCAACAATCCAGCCCCGTATAAGTATATCATCCTGAAAGCATAGCATTTGCTAGTGTTGGAATTTACAGGAGAGGAAAGGATATCATGGAAACAGAGTATGTGCAACCTAAGTCAGGAGGAGACACATTAATTTGACCTGACCAACTGGCTGATGTTTGTATAAATTTCATTTTCTGCTCTAGGGAAAAGCAGGATCAGCAGAAATTAAATCAAGTGTATATTGATGATGGCTTCTTCTTCTTCTTCTTCTTTTCCATTTGCAGAGTATAGTATCGGTGACAGATGACTTTGCAGCTGACAGCTTTTCACCCAAACCTGGAATAAACAAGCTGTATCCGAGGATGGCAGTGGGCGCATCTTCAAACTCTGAATGTCCATTCTGCCTGGAGGAGTATCGAAATGTATTCTGCTCAGACCATTGCTAGCATAGATTTAGGTTCCTGTGTGTGCGCAGGAGTGGTCCAAAACCAAAACAAAATGCCCTTATTGTTCGGTCGTGCACAACACATCTAATGAAATATATGCAGTAAGACACTAAACATTTTGCTAAGTGTAACAGAAAAGGGACGCAGGTGATGCTGTGGGTTAAACCACAGAGCCTAGGGCTTGCTGATCAGAAGGTCGGCGGTTCGAATCCCCACGACGGGGTGAGCCCCCGTTGCTCGGTCCCTGCTCCTGCCAACCTAGCAGTTCGAAAGCATGTCAAAGTGCAAGTAGATAAATAGGTACCGCTCCAGCGGGAAGGTAAACGGCGTTTCCGTGCGCTGCTCTGGTTCGCCAGAAGCGCCTTAGTCATGCTGGCCACATGACCCGGAAGCTGTACGCTGGCTTTCTTGGCCAATAAAGCGAGATGAGCGCCGCAACCCCAGAGTTGGTCACGACTGGACCTAATGGTCAGGGGTCCCTTTACCTTTAAATGTAACAGAGACGCCAAAAAATGTGCTAATCATAGCGGCAGGCAATTTCATGTCAGAACAACTTTAACAATGGAACGGCAGACATCTGTTTATCCCCAGAGAAGTTCCTCCTCTCAAGGCTTCCATCTCCTGTTACAACAATGTGGAATCAGGACGCCATTTAGGCAAGTCTTTCACAAGAGTTCCAATAAAGAGTGCCTTGGAATCTATTTTTAAATTCGGTGTATTAAATTTGTTGCCCTTGTTCAACACTTCGAGTTCTTCCAGTTTGTGAATTCTGACCTCTGCATGGAATGCTACCAAGGAAAACTACCGCAGAGGCAACAAGACTGGTTAACTTAAAAATAAATCTTTCGTGCAGAATCTGTAGATAAGCTAGCATAATAATTCCTCAGTAGTGGGAGGCTGAGAAATAGTGATTTCCTGGTACATGATAGGATTGCTTACTAAGGTATTACATCAAACAGGTTTCTTAAGTATAAATGAATGCTCATAAATTCCATGGCCTTGTTCTCTTTTCCCTCTTGTTCTAACAATCGGCCAGTTCATATGGCTATGTACATCCCTTGAGAACTTCCAAGTGGACATTTGGGCTGACTATGAAAGAAATGCCATTGATATGACATTCTGGGAGCTGAACGCTCGATGTAGCGTTGGCTCTGTAATGTCTTATTCATGCCTGCTAGTCATTGCTTGATTTTGCAGTTGTCAGATGATGAACACACCTGCTCCTTTTGGCCTAGTTTGTTCAAGCCATCTACACGTCTGTCAGGTCTGGGACATAGGGAGCAGTCTGAAATCAAGGGATAAGGCCAGGCCAGAGAGCACACAGAATGATTCACAGGAGCACGACAAGGGTCATGAAGACTTCATTGCTCAGGCAAGGCTCAGCTGGAACATCTCGCGTCTCAATCGCGAGGAAGACCTGCTTGCAAACATGAGCCCATGTGCAGCGGTGGACAAAGCCGCTCGGGCGCCTGGGGCGGTGCGCCCAGGGCGTGTTTCCCATTGGGGCAGGGCGCACTGTGGGGCCTCCTCCCAGTCAGCCGCCCTACAGCTGGGGGGGAGGCAGCAGGTGGACTGTTCCCCCCCCTCAAATTTCTTTTATTGGTTTTCACAATATTATAAACAAACACACAAGACAAACAAACATAAATCATAGCCTTGTTGAAAATTATACTTATTAACTTTGTTAAGTGACTTCCTTGCTTCCCCTTGGTTGAATTTCATTGCATGTCCTTTTAATGGTTTTTCAAATCCCAATTCTTATGAAATTTAACTTAAACATTAACATCCTTAAATCTTTACATTATGGAATTAAACATATTAATTCATCACTTAACATAAATAAAATCCTAAGACAATTAAGTATCTGCAAGCTGTTTTCAGTTAATTGAACTTAACATATTTAACTAAATAGTCATTAAATATGATCCAATCTTCCTGATACTCCTCCTCCTTCTGGTCGTGGACTCTTCCGGTTAGGTCGGCTAGCTCCGAAAAATCCATCATCTTCATCTGCCATTCTTCTGTCATTGGTAATTCCCGGGTTTTCCACTTTTTAGCTAACAAAATACGAGCAGCAGTTGTGGCATACAAAAATAATTTAACATCTTTCTCGGGCAACTCCAAACCTGTTATTCCAAGAAGAAAGGCCTCTGGTTTCTTTATAAATGTATATTTCAACATTTTTTTCAATTCATTATAAATCTTTTCCCAGAAAAAGCAGGCGGACATTTTGGGCAGCATGGAGCCTATGTGCGTCCAAGCCACCGCGTGTCTCCCAGGAGAGATGCGTGGCTCAGGCGCGCTGCAGGCCCCATGGTGAGTGCCGCCCGGCATTTTGTCACCTCCCTCAGTGGTGACACCCGGGGAGGCCCATACCCACCACACACCCCTTTCTCCACCCCTGCCCATGTGTTAGGCGTTCACAACTTGTGGTTCTTGAAAGGAGAAGTTGCTTCTCCAGAGTCAACACACCTTAAGTTCTACGAGGGACTAATGTATGAAACAAGGCTACAGTTGCGACATAAGCAACCACGGAATATTTGGGGGGGTGTGTGGATTTAACATTAAGCATTGATGATGCAAAAGGCCATCAGAGGTTGGATGGCCATCTGTCATGGATGCTTTAGCTGAGATTACGGCATTGCAGGGGGTTGGACTAGATGACCCTCAGGGTCCCTTTCAACTCTACAATTCTACAATTCTATGACTTTCCACCCCCTTGCATGCCTATTCCACTCTATTAGAAGAAGAAGAAGAGTTTGGATTTGATATCCCGCCTTTCACTCCCTTTAAGGAGTCTCAAAGCGGCTAACATTCTCCTTTCCCTTCCTCCCCCACAACAAACACTCTGTGAGGTGAGTGGGGCTGAGAGACTTCAGAGAAGTGTGACTGGCCCAAGGTCACCCAGCAGCTGCATGTGGAGGAGTGGAGACACGAACCCGGTTCCCCAGATTACGAGACTACCACTCTTAACCACTACACCACACTGGCTCTCTCCTGCACTTTCATTTAAGCTTCTGTGGTATTATGGGAGCATAGCTGTCAAGCGTCCCTTATTTGGCGGGACAGTCCCTTATCCCAGTGCTGTATCCCGCTGCTGTCCTGGATTGATAATGTCCCTTAAATTTCCCAGGTTTCAAAAGAAGCAGCTCCTCTCCCTGCCGGCCAGGGAGGAGGGAGACTCCAACTGTGTTGGGGCGTGCGCCCATGAGCACTCCGGGAGCTTGGCGGCGGTGTGACGTGTCGGAGAGAGACCCTCTGCCGCCCCCTCTCTTTCGCAAGAGGTGAGCGCGGCTCCCCGCCACGTGACCTCGCCTCTGCCCAGACAGGGTCTCTCTCTTCTCTGCTCCCATCCCCATCCATTTGGCTGGGGCCTCATGCCGGCTCTGCTGCTCTCCTCTCGGCTTCCTGTCTCACGCCGGTGGCTCTGGCAAGCTGGGAAGGTCAAGCGCAATCTTGCATAGATTTGCAAAAAAAGAGAGACAAGCAGCGCAAGCGGGGCCGTAGCGGGCAGCAGGGTGCAAAGGGCGGGAGGTAGCAACTTTGGCAACGAGGAGTAGCAGAACTGTTGCTATTACCTGAGCTCTTTACTTTGGGACCTGTGATCCCTTATTTTGGCTGCTGATCCCTTATTTTCGAGGCTGCTGGTACCTTATTTTCAAATCTGTAAGTTGACAGCTATGTATGGGAGGGGTATTGTGGCAAGATTCAGTATCAAGCACGTCCAGTTCACCACTTAATGTAAAACAAGGCGATTGTCTACACGGTTTGTTGATTAGCGTGTAATTTGCTTCGAGGGCTGAATCCGCTCCGTGTTGTGTGTGTGTGTGTGTGTGTGTGTAACAGGAGCCTTTCTGCAGTTGCCTGTGGTTCCTGCTCGCACCCCTTGCTGAGGCAGCCCTCAGGTATAGGGCAAACACTGCAGGCTCCTCATTTAAGCTTGTTAAAATGTTGTGTGTTTTTCCCAGGCTTACCGAGTCGGGGAGGCAGCTGCAGTGAGTCAGTGTCTCTCTCCACGCTGCGCATTTTATCAGCATCATCTCCGCTTCATCCCAAGTATCTTGGGGAATCATCATAACTTATTCCAGAGTCAGGATACTGAATCTGTTCAATTTCGGCAACGTTGCTGCATTCATAACCTTGTCATTATCCAGGAGACGATAACCTAAGGCAGAGTTGTTCATTTTTTAAGTCATTGAGCAATGTCCTGCTCACCATACCCTTCGCTTCCAGAAATATCAGGCACAGAGAAATCGTTCCCTCTCCCAGAATCACCTTTGAAATTCTCTGCTGTGAAGGGGAGGGGGCGGCGGTACTGAATTCTCACCTGCAGCACCTCTGAATTGGATCACAATTAAAAGGGAGGGAAGGGAGGACACCCCAGGCCTGTTACAAAATTCTTAAGAGTCACAACACACCAGCATATTCAAAAGCAGGGTCCGTGAGGCAGACGGCGGAAGCCACTACAGACGGCAGAATCCAAGGGGCACTTTTCGGGCCTCTCCCTGCCCTGCCACCACCAAAGAAGAGATGGGAAACTGCTGTGGTGGCTTCCAGGTTCTGGAGAGATCTTGCAAGAGCCCTGCGAGATTGTGCAGAGGCCCACATTATCACCTCACTTAGCAGGATCTCAAGGGTGGCCTCTGTGGGGTCTTGTAAGACGTCACCAAAACCCAGAAGCCAAAGTCATGTGACCTCAGTAAGTGAGGCTTTGGCGGGGGGGGGGGGCAAGAGGGGTGGGTGGCAGGCAAGCCGGGCAGGGCAGCCCCTTCCTGTTTTGTCTCAGATGACAAAATAGGACGCAGTGCCACTGTTCGAAAGATGCCATCCTTCAGAGATTAGACGTAGAGCGTCTTAAGGTGTTTTAAAAAACACACCATATGAACCGAAAGCTTAAAACCAGCCCGCCAGTCTCCGCGCTCTGTTTACGACATTGCTATGTTTTAATGAACTTTGTCGATTAGATCGGTGTTGTAGAGTTGGGCGTTTGAAAAGCGGTCAGCCAGGCTCATTAATATGTTCTGTGCACAGAGTGCATTGCAGAATCGGATCGCCTTCTGGGCTGACTTTGATAGCAAGCTTGGACTTCAGTCAAGATCTAAAACTGTTAGCAATCTCTCTAATGCTGCTTCAAATTCCGAACCAGCCAAACCCTCCCCCTGCTTTAATAAAATAAGTAGGAACAAATTCATGACGACGCTTCCATGTCTTCAACATTTCAAGTATTATTTGGATACAAAATCCCTCTGAAAGATATAGGCCTTCTTGAATTTATTTTTATTTTCTTTATTTTTTTATTGATTTTAATTTGTTTTGCTACATCAGACATTAAAACAAACGAAAAAAACATACATCACACATACACACAAAAAAGAAATACATAAAAAAGAAAAATAATAATAAAGAAAACAAAAGAAAAAACATCTCCTAACATAAGATACCAACAAATTAGGTTACATTTACTAAATAACACACAACACTAATTGGCTTCCCTTCATCTCGATTTCAGAATATATTATATGATTTTTTATCTGCAGTTTCTTTTCCTTAAGAAACTCTTTACATCACAAGTGTTACGTCATACCTACTGTAATTTTTAGATTTTTTACCTCTGTTTCCATGTATGTCATAAATTTATTCCATTCTTTGTTCTTTTGTTTCTGTTTTTTAATGGACAAAGCAGTTTGAATTCCCCCACCAGCATGAATTATGACAGTGCAAGCACATCTGCTTGGAAGTAAACCCCACTGTGGGGATTACTCCCTAGCAAGTGAGTTTAGGACTACAGCAGAGGCACCATCTTCTGAAGAACATGGAGGGAGCCTGACACGACGCTTGACATTGCGCTGGTGACATCGCATGGCGTCCTGACGTCACTTGTGCAACATTGTACAATGTCCTGATGTCGCCCGTGCAAGGCTCCGCATTTGGCCTCAACAATGGGGGAGGGGTGGCCCCCTCAAGAAAAGAAAAGGAAAAAAAGAGAGCTTTGGTCCCCTGCAGCCAGCACCTATGGACTGCAGCCTCCAACTTCCATTTTCCAGTACTACTGCTCCTCAAGGACTCATAGCTGTCAACTGTCCCTTATTTGGCGGGAAAGTCCCTTATCCCAGCGCTGTGTCCCGCTGCTGTCCCTTATTGATGATGTCCCTTAAATTTCCCGGGTTTCAAAGGAAGCAGCTCCTCTCCTTCCTCCCTGCCGGCCAGGGACGGAGGGAGGCTCCAACTGTGTTGCTTGGCTGCGTTGCTCACCCAATAAGGAGTCTAAGAACGACTGGGGGGTGGAGCTTGCATGCCTTGTGCCGATCAAATCAGCCACGTTGCCACTCTGGATATTAGCCCCATAACTGTAGGCGAGGGCCTTCCTTCAGATAGGCAATTCCTCCCAAAAGGAGGCTTTACCCTGTGGACCTAAGAGCTGAACAAAATGTAAATTATCCATTCTGTATTTCTGCCGCAGGTTTCACTCTGTTGCTGATTGTTGTTATTATTCTGGTTATCCTTGCAAGGCAGAAGAGTTGCCTGTTGCTGGTGAACCGTGCTACGAATGCCTAACTACGTCCCTTTATCACTGCGGCATCTAAAAATTCCCAGTGAGTTGCAGATTTAATCTTGCTGTATTCCTGCAAAGCGGGGAAGTATTGCACAGGTCAGAAACACTGGTATTCCAAAATGCGTGTAACAGGCCCATGTGAGAATTCAGAATTTATTTAGAATCTCATATTTAAAACAATTGCCACTCTCCAGTTCTGTTTTTCGTAATGGAATATAACTTATGTGGCTTTAAAAGAATGAACACGGCTGTCTGACTTGGCTTGCACTGCTTATCCTGACCAAAACAGAGAATACTGAGCTTTTTAACTAGACGGTGAGAGGGAGTCTCAGGAATTGGGAGACTCAGAGACAATGGAAACAGCAGTTCTGGTTCAGGTGGGCCAAGGGTTAAAGGGGCAGGTGATGTGGTTAAGGACAGGCTCAGTGCAAGAGTCCAGATCAAGCAAACATGAAACCCAAACCAGGAGATGTGGTCATCATGGCCATTCATGGTCAAGCAGACCAGGTCAGGTCTCCATGTTGCTATCAGGTGCTCAGACTAAGGCACCAGGTTTGCAGCAAGAGTTACATAGGGCTCTTCCAGATACAGGGGTACCTCGGGTTACATACGCTTCAGGTTACATACGCTTCAGGTTACAGACTCCGCTAACCCAGAAATAGTGCTTCAGGTTAAAAACTTTGCTTCAGGATAAGAACAGAAATCGTGCTCCGGCGGCGTGGCGGCAGCGGGAGGCCCCATTAGCTAAAGTGGTGCTTCAGGTTAAGAACAGTTTCAGGTTAAGTATGGACCTCCGGAACGAATTAAGTATTTAACCCAAGGTACCACTGTATAGAATTTGCAACATTGGAGTTTGCAGGGTTCCTCGTCGCCTGCCCGCCGGATTTTTCTGCATGCTTCCACATAATGTTATTATCATTCCACTGTGATTCTGGAGTATTCTAGTCATCAAACTGCTTTTTCTTCTGTCACAAAAAACCCACAACATTTGCGAAAGATCCAGAACAGTTGTGCCATATTTCCATTGCATGGGGGCTGTTTTCCATAATTTCCTGCATTTGTGTAGAGTTTGGGGTGTTTGGTGTGAATGACTTCTGTTTCATGCCTTTCCCCTTGATTGGCACCTTTTTTTAACAAAACAACAACAACCAGGTTTGCTGTTTGTTTGTTTTTGTCCATAGCTTAGACCAAAACAGGGAAATCAATATGTTTCAAACATCTAATCTCCCTCATGAACAGAATGCCAGCTGTTAACTACTACAACAACCAATGGCGCAAAGCTATTACCCAGAGTCCTGAAACAGGGCAAGAAAGGAATCTTCTAGGGCTGGTTGACATGGAAGGTGACCCAACCAAAAGAACATCTTAAATCCACACAGCCTCCATTGAAACAAACAGCATCAGGGGGTAGGAACAGTTCTGCAGTAGGAACCTTCCACAACAGGATTCCTGTTTGAGAGGGGCCAGAGCTGGTGGGGACACCTGCCTTTACTTCCCAAAGGTCTGAGGTTCAATTTCCATTATCACCAGTTGGAAGGACCAGGGAGCAGGTTAGACTAGGGTTACCAGATGTCCCCGGTTCCGGGGACAGTCCCCAGATTTGCAAATCTGTCCCCGGACAAATTCTGTCCCCGGAATGTCCCCAGATTTGCAAATCTGTCCCTGGGAAACGTGGCAACGGCAGCCTCAGCAGCCCGGAGCCAGTCTGGTAGCGCAGTTGGCTCTGGCTAGCTTCAGGAGCTGCTCGCTGCTGTGGCACCCGCCATTTTTCCTCGCCAGAAGTCCCCATATGATGTGTTGCACACAAGACACGTTATATGGGGACTTCCGGTGAGGAAAAATGGGGGCCACAGTGGCAGGCAGCGAGCAGCTCCTGAAGCCAGCCAGAGCCAACTGCACTACCAAGGGGCTCCGGGCTGCTGACTGATGCTGACGCCGCCACGGCCGAGGGGGAACCAGGGACGTCCAGCAGTACAGATCTCCTGCCCCCTTCCCCCTTTGTTTTGACTGATCGGGGAGGCTTGGAAGTTGCGGCCGGCTCGCTGTTGCCCAATTTTAAAAGACTCTGAGCATTTATGTTTCACAGGGTGCGAAAGAAGGGCTTTGCACCTTGCCTGGCAGAGAAACTGCACACATTGCACCCCTCCTGGGCAACGGCCACCTGCCCACGACTCCCAAGCCTCCCCTGATCTCCTGCCACCTTCTGTCAAAACAAAGGAGGAAGGGGGCAGGAGATCGGGGAAGGCTCGGACGTCACAAGTGGGCGGTGCGCCGTTGCCCAGTTTTTAAAAACTCTGCGCATTTATGTTTCACAGGGTGCGAAAGAGGGGCTTTGCACCTTTATACAATATGCTTGTGTGCTTGGGCCCAGGGTCTTTTGCCTCACCATCCCCACTACTGACTCCCTGTTGCTACTCAGTTTCGGGGGGGGGGAGGGGAAGTGTCCCTGGATTCATAGGTTAGACAATACTGGGCTAGATAAACAAATGATGTAATCCAGTATAAGGCAGCTGTCCGTGGCTAATAATAATCATTTTATTATTTATATTCCCCCCCAAAAAAAATCTGGCTGGGTTTCCCCAGCCACTCTGGGCAGCTTACGGCAAATATAAAAGCATAATAAAAAATCAAACATTTTAAAAATCAGAATATCTTATATAGACTATAAATAAACCAATAAACCAATACAAACTAACAACAACAATACAGTGGTGCCTCGCAAGACGAACGCCTCGCAAAACGAAAAACTTGCAAGACGAAAGAGTTTTCCGTTTTTGAGTCGTTCCGCAAGACGAATTTCCCTATGGGCTTGCTTTGCAAGAAGAAAGCCCATAGGGAAATCTCCGGGGACCTCTTATAAAATGCTGGCGGTCGGGAGCAAAGACTTTCGCCCACCACTGGCCTTCAGAAGAGGTCCTGGACCTCTTCTGAAGGCCGGCGGGGGGCAAAAGTCTTTGCTCCCCCCCGCCTGCCTTCCTGGGACAGCGGAGACTTCTCCACTGTCCCGGGCGATCTTAAAATGCTGGCGGGCGGCAGCGAAGCGTTCGCTGCCGCCCGCCAGCATTTTAAAATCGCCCCGGGACAGCGGGGGCTTTTAAAATGCTGGCGGTCGGCAGCAAAGCCCTCCTGTCCCCGGAGCTTGCGGGGCGGGAAGTGGGGAGAAGGGCTTTTCTTCCCACCGCCAGCCTTCAGAACAGCCTTCTGAAGGCTGGCGGTGGGAAGAAAAGCCCTCCCCCCCAGCCTTCAGAAGAGGTCGGGGGACAGACTGTCCCCGGACCTGGTCTGAAGGCGGTTTCCATAGGAATGCATTGATTGATTTTCAATGCATTCCTATGGGAAACCGTGCTTCGCAAGACGAAAAACTTGCAAGAAGAAAAAACGTACGGAACAAATTAATTTCGTCTTGCGAGGCACCACTGTAAACAGTTTACAGTTATGCCCAGTGCTTTTTTTTTCTGGGTGGGGGGACGCATTCCCCCAAACATTTTATGAATCTTTATACTTTTGTCCATTGTATTTATTTTTCCCTATTTGAACTACAAAATGGTGAATTTCTTGAGTCAAAATGAGAGTACCCCTAAACATTTTTTATAGAAAAAAAAGCACTGGCTATACCCAAATTAAAATAACCGCCAACCCCAACTAAACATTTAACCAACCCCAACCCGACGAAAACAAAACAGAGGAACCGAAATTAAAGCCTTTTAAAACATTTTAAAACATTTTAGCCAGTTGCCCCAGCCCAAGTGTTGTTCCAGCAAAGTCCCGGTGGCCTCCCAGGATCCTCTTTCAGCTGTTCCGGGTGAGTGTGGGCCCCACCCCATAGGGCAGGTAGAAATGGGCCTTGCAGCAGGGAGCAGGTCTTCCTTCCATCACTCATGGTGGCAGCAGCAGCGAGTCCCATTGAACTGAAGGGGTTTACTCCTAGGTAAGTGTGCACTAGCCTGCAGCTACAATTCTGCAGCTGTGGGTAAGTCTGCGCAGACCTCTCTGCAAGCTGCCTGTGTGGATTTATAGAACCAGGGCTGCCAGCTGTTGTATGCTAAGAGTACAAACCATTAGTATTTATTGATTCTCTCCTCTTTCAAAATTCCCAGTGCGCATTATCATACAGAATAATGGCATTTGCTTCTCCCTCTCGCTGGACTTTCAATCATTCTTCTCCTTTTTAAAAGTCTTTTGTTTGTTTATGCAGCTCTATGCAAAAATTGGACAAGCTATTGGGAAAGCAGAGGTGTTTGTATATTTGAAGTTGTTGGGGTTTTTTGTTTGTTTGTTTTAAAGCAGCACTCAACTCCATATAGCATTTCCTTCTCCAGCAAGCATATTCTCTGAAGACCGTTTTCTTCACTTAAAACGTTTGTTCTGGTATTCCGAGCTTCTCAAATAGAGGATAAAGACCTCTTACCCCCTAGATGAAAATAGAAAAGGGGGTCTAACCACAGCCATTTAAAATAAACGCATCCTAGCAGTGACTTTCAGTGATTCATTTTGAGGGGGAAGAAGGGCTGGTAATGTTGTTGTTCCAAGTATAGTGGTACCTCGGGTTAAGTACTTAATTCGTTCCGGAGGTCCGTTCTTAACCTGAAACTGTTCTTAAATTGAAGCACCACTTTAGCTAATGGGGCCTCCTGCTGCTGCCATGCCGCCAGAGCACGATTTCTGTTCTCACCCTGAAGCAAAGTTCTTAACCTGAAGCACTATTTCTGGGTTAGCGGAGTCTGTAACCTGAAGCGTATGTAACCTGAGGTACCACTGTACAGTAAGAACTTTGCTTCAGGATGAGAACAGAAATCATGCAGCGGCGGCACAGCGGCCCCATTAGCTAAAATGGTGCTTCAGGTTAAGAACAGTTTCTGGTTAAGAACGGACCACCGGAACGAATTAAGTACTTAACCCGAGGTACCACTGTATATGATGGTGAGAGGAACAGTAATAATTCTTAGAAGGGGAGATTTGCAATCTGGTTTCAAATCCCCATTCAACAGGGATGCCATCTACAGGGGGCCAGGGGGCCCAGCCCCCTGAATATTTTGGGGGCCACCCCCCCAATTCCACAGCGATTCTCAAAAGTATGTGCCAGAACAATTTCTTTTTATTACTCTTGTAATAAATTCAGGGGATTTGAATTTAATTCTAAATTATACACCGGAAACGTGGGAGATTACAAGGGGTCAAAAAAAATGGATGTATTGTGCCATACTAGAAGCAAAAAAAAACTTGTCTTGATGAATTGGAAGAGCTGCAAAAAGATCCCATTGAGCACATGGATTGACAATATGGACAGACTAGTTACCTACGAACGAATCGCATATAGACGCAAATTAAGAATGGATAAATATAAAGAAATCTGGAAGGAATACTTAAGCGATAAGGCAGACAGTGGTGGGAATTAGGGGGAGGAGAGGTGGGGAAATATTGTTAAAAAGGTGTAGTTATAGGTATATCAGTACTCAAATCTGAATTGTTAAATTGTGTTATCAGTGTTGTTGTGGTTTTTGTTGTATATGGTTTTTTTTGTTGTTGTTTGTATTGAAAAAGTGATTAAATATATATATATATTTAAAGTATGTGCCAGAACGATGTTGCTTGGCCTTGTCGTGCCATTTTGAGGCTCGCCAAGGACGCTGCAGGACAGAGCATTCCTTTGATGATTGTTAGAGTGCCTTCTTGGAAGACGTGCTGGCGATCTCTGCCAGCAGGGGTGCCAACTTGAATAAAATATAGTGGGGGCCCAGGTAAGCCCTGCCTCACATAATCAATCACATGACGCAGTGACCCCCCCCACTTGAATAGGAATGCCGGGTTGGGCGGGGCATTGTGTGTGTGATGTCATACATGCGCTATGCCCCCCCCCCCCACAATGTTGGGCACAACTCGGCACTCTGTGGTTGTGGTGCTCATCTTGCTTTATTGGCCAAGGGAGCCGGTGTACAGCTTCCGGGTCATGTGGCCAGCATGACTAAGCCGCTTCTGCCGAACCAGAGCAGCGCATGGAAATGCCGTTTACCTTCCCACCGGAGCGGTACCTATTTATCTACTTGCACTCTGACGTGCTTTCGAACTGCTAGGTGGGCAGGAGCAGGGACCGAGCAACGGGAGCTCACCCCGTTGCGGGGATTCGAACCGCCAACCTTCTGATCGGCAAGTCCTAGGCTCTGTGGTTTAACCCACAGCGCCACCCGCGTCCCTATTTGAAGTCTAGGACCTGTCACCAAAATCACATACAATTCCACCCTGAGGAGGCTCGGTTCACTTAGCTTATTCTCTTGTGTTTCCTGGGCCAGCTTTTGTGGACATTTTGACCAAATATGCACTCAAAACAAAATTCAGACATTTGACTCTGTATTGCGGCTTTCTTTGTGCGTAGCTCACTCTTTTATGGTAATCAAATGTCCTGCCAACATTTTCTGCAGCTATGTACACCAGCAAAGGGAACCAGATGCTTCTTGTTTTCCTTCGAAATATATATCAGTGTTGGTTTTGTTTAGTGTTTCAGAGGATTGGCGAAAAGACAGCCTTTAATAAGCCTGGGCTGCAGTGCCCTGTGTTTCCCAATGTACTAATAGTTTTGGCTGCAGACCCTCATCTTGATTTAAAATCTGTCCTCATCTCTCATACAAATGAGCCTCTCAAAAAATAAAAAACAGGCCGGTTTAATTCATCTCACGTGTTTAACTTAGTTTTCATTCAGAATAGATGGTTCCATTTTTAAACAGGAAGGGGATGTGGAAAGTAACTAAGTTTCAGCTTTCTTTCTTTCTTTTCTTTTTTGCACACATAAGCCAATCAGAGATGGAGAGATGGAAAAAATTTTGGCCCTCTAAACAGCAGAAGGCTTTGAAAGAAGCTGCAACAGTATCTAAGGATATGCCATGTTCTTCTGTCCTAGTTTGTGGTCAGAGAGCTTCCTTGTCAATCAACTGTTGTGAGTAAATCCTATCTTGTCATCACTAGCTGAAAGATTTGGTGGTTTTTTTTTTAAAAAAATCCATTGGAAAGGGGGGGTGTGCAGTGATATTTTCCTGAGATATACAACACTTCCCTTGGGAAAGCTTGACACCATATCCTGATCTTTATCCTAAAAGTAGTTTCCTGAATCTGAATCCCATTTCAGTTATTCCCATTTTACAGATGAAGAACTGAGGCTGAGAAGTGCAGCTTGCCCAAAAGCTATCTACTGAATCAACAGCTGAAAATGAGTCGGTGGATTCAAACTCAAATCAATACCATGGTTAGCTTTTCCACCACATTGGAACAAGCCATTAAACAACAACAACAACAATTTATGCATCCTTTTCACTAGTTAGAAATTTGACATAAGTTTGAGGGGAGTCTAAACACTTTGGGAACCTTGGGGTGCCAATTCTACCTTTTTCTGGCTCTATTAAAGGTAAAGGGACCCCTGACCATTAGGTCCAGTTGTGGCCAACTAAGTGGCTTCTGGCGAACCAGAGCAGCGCATGGAAACGCCGTTTACCTTCCCGACGGAGCGGTACCTATTTATCTACTTGCACTTTGACATGCTTTTGAACTGCTAGGTTGGCAGGAGCAGGGACCGAGCAACGGGAGCTCACCCCGTCGCGGGGATTCGAACTGCCAACCTTCTGATCAGCAAGTCCTAGGCTCTGTGGTTTAACCCTGGCTCTATTACCATGCCTTTAAAAGCCACATGATACCTGGAAGCATAGCAGGCGAAGCTATTCCCATCGGATCTTCATGTCTGTAGAAACATCACCTGCTGAATGCCTGGTTATCTGCTAATGGCACAGAAGCAGGTCTAGTTTTTCAGCCTAGGATTTGTGCAAGCTGCTCCCACAGGGAACAACCTGGGAGAGAGAGAGAGAGAGAGAGAGAGAGAGAGAGAGAGAGAGAGAGAGGAAGCTTTCTATTTTCCTCCAAGAAAGCAGGCATACACAACTGCAATTGATCTGTTCCAGTTCAGGTACGAGTCAAAGAGCGGAAAGATTTTAACTTCAAACGGAGCCATTAGGGTCACCTCCTCCATCTGATCTCCAAACCGATCTTTTCAATTTCTTCTAAATGATTTCAGCATTCCATTCGGCCCACCCAAGACCCAGGAGAGCATAAACAGTGGCTGCTCCCCTGGAAGAAGAGGGCATCTTTGAAGGGCAAAGCCATCTCTTTCGTAGACATTCCAGGGCTCCCTCCTCCCCAACACCTTCATCTTTCCTTTTCTGAATAGTCAGCAGGGACATCTCCCACGTCCCGACTTCTACGGGTCATTGCTCAGCCTAACTCGAATGTCCTGCAACGTTATGAAGTGCTAGGGGGAGCCTGTGGTTTGTGGTGTGGCCTCGCAGGCTTCTGCCCTATTGCTGCAGCTCGTTGTGGGTGCCTTCTGCCTGCGAAGGAGTGGCTGGATGAGGAAGAGTGGTGGGTGCTGCCTGGCCAAGAGCCTGAAATAGAAAATTCAAGGTCTTATATATACACCGTATTTTTCGCTCTATAAGACGCACCAGACCACAAGACGCACCTAGTTTTTGGAGGAGGAAAACAAGAAAAAAATAATTCTGAATCTCAGAAGCCAGAACAACAAGAGGGATCGCTGCGCAGTGAAAGCAGCAATCCCTCTTGCTGTTCTGGCTTCTGGGATAGCTGCGCAGCCTGAATTCGCTCCATAAGACGCACACACATTTCCCCTTACTTTTTAGGAGGGAAAAAGTGAGTCTTATAGAGCAAAAAATATGGTACAGTGGTACCTCGCAAGACGAATGCCTCGCAAGACGAAAAACTCGCAAAACGAAAGGGTTTTTGGTTTTTTGAGTTGCTTCGCAAGACGATTTTCCCTATGGGTTTGCTTCGCAAGACGGAAACATCTTGCAAGTTTGTTTCCTTTTTCTTAAAACCGTTAATACAGTTGCGACTTGACTTCGAGGAGCAACTCATAGCACGCGATGTGGTAGCCTTTTTTGAGGTTTTTGAAGACTTTGGTGATTTTTGAAGCTTTTCCAAAACTTTTCCGACACCGTGCTTCGCAAGACGAAAAAAACCGCAAGACGAAAAAACTCGCGGAATGAATTAATTTCGTCTTGCGAGGCACCACTGTATATAAAATAAATGTTCATAACTGCATATATAAACCACATGTCTGAAACCCCACAGAAAAAGTCCTGAAACCATTTTGTCCCTCCCAAATTGACCTCAAATATTTCTTTGCAAGGTCGAAGGAAAATGGAAAAGCCTCCCCATTGTCTTCTTGTTCACAAATCCTGTCTTAAGAGCATGTCTGTGTATGAATAGGGTGAGCCTGTGACTTGGCTCAGGAACTAAGTATTTGTCATTACAAAAGACTGGCCAGGCTCCCCAGGTAATCCAATCAAGTGACCATTAAGAGGTAACCTGCCAGACAGGAGATAAACAACACACTCAGATTTCTGTTGTAGACCGCCCTTTCTGTGATGTAGGTATGATGTATTTGGGGGGTGGTCTTCAGCTACACCCCTTTCTGTGGTGTATGTATGATGTTTCTAGGGGTGGTCTTGGACTCCAGGGCAGGGAATTTAAAATGTCTATATAAGGGCAGGCACACCTTTGTTCTGGGTCCTCCTTCTTTCCTGCATATGAGGGGAGCACCCTGTTGCAACAGTCAATAAAGATCAGGCTTACTAGCTGCTTTGCTTCTCAATATTCTCTGGTTGGCCTCTGTTATTTTCTCTAACCGATGGAGAACCTACAAAGGACTCTATAAGGACTCTTGTGTCCCCCATAAGGAAATAAGGGCAGATTTTTGTTTATTACAAGCCCCCCAGGAATGACTTTAACTTTTCACGGTCAGAATTTGGGGGGAGGGAGTGCAGCTTATATTTGGGCCAATATGGTAATTACTATTTCCCTCACATATTTCGCTTTTCATTTTAGATGATGAAATAGAACTGGTTGTGTTCTTTTAAAAAAAGGAACAAAAATAATAGAGAAAATAAGTTACGAAAGTTTTCCCTGGGGGAACAGAATATTCATCACTAATCCCCCAACCAATGATAATTGGGAAGCAATGAAGCAAGCAGGGTGTTAATTTAACATTGAATAGCCAACAACAACAGCAAATAGCAACTGGAAGTAAAGATTATAGCAGGATCTTGCCCACGAGGAGAGGTTCTGCTGGATATTATAGCTCCATATTAAGTGCTGTATGGAATCTCCGCTTTAATTTCCCTTTCTGCTTTAATTCTGCTTTATGAAAAAGCAAGGCCTCAGCTTTCCCCAAGGGCTGCAGCGTGGAAGGAGCCTTAGAAATCCTGAGGCACCATCTTGACGATTCAGCAATTAAAACCGAGCCAAGGCAGCCCGAGACATTTTGAAATGTGGGTTGGAAAATTCAAATGCTTTGGTCTTTAGGAATATACAACTATAAACTAAGCAGTGGCGCATTCGCTCCCCTTCCCTTGTTCTGCAGAATCCGCTGCTTTACTGTATCTAATTGGAGGATCACCTCTGAAACCTGGAGATCTTGAAGATAGCTTTTGTAAACAAGTGAGGGCCGAGGACAGATTTAGCACTTCAAAGAGCAAGTGCCATTAAAAAGGGAAATAATTCACAGATTTGTCACAGAAGCCTAAACATAATTGGCTTGATTTAAGGGTCCTCACTATGAGAACATTTCCAAAACTTTATTCTTAAATACCAAGACAACTGGGCCATTTTTCTTCCTTCCATCTGCATTTTATTTATAATGGTTTCCCACAAGCCCTTCTTTTCTTCCCTCCATCTTTTTTTCAACTAGCCCTTTTTTTCCCCTGGGGAGGGTTCGACTTTGCGTTCATTTTCTGTTTGAGATTTATAAACATTGTCAAAAATTCCAGTTGCTGATCTTCTCGGTGACACTTTCCCCAAACCAGATTCATTGCTGTTCTTAAGGATCCCTTAATATTTTAATGCTCAAAATGATAAATTTCCGGTTTCCATAAGCTTCGTCCCTCCACAGACCTTTGAGGGGCTGAAGTAGGCCCCTTCACTTCTCGTGCTGTGATTTGTGGCTATTTTCATAAATTACTTTGCTATGGATTTTGAAATATACTCTGAGTCGAGAGTGGATTTCATGCTCTTTATTCAGCTCATAGTGGTGAGGAGGGAATGAAAGTCTCCCCACAGTATCTGCTTTATATACAGTGGTGCCTCGCAAGACGAAAAGAATCCGTTCTGTGATTCTCTTCGTCTAGCGGTTTTTTCGTCTTGCGAAGCAAGCCCATTGACGGATTAGCGGATTAGTGCTATTAGCGGCTTTTCGCGGCTGTCAGAGCTGCCCGAGGTCCCAGCTCACAAAGGACCAACGCCGGTTCGTTGTTATATACAAAAGTCTTTATTGAAGTTCAGTTTCGCTTTCACAGCCGCAGCGCGCAGCTCTACGTCTGAAACTCTAGACCGCTGAAGCTCCGTCTGAATCTCCTCCCCCCAGACACCAGTTTAAGACTCTGGCCTTGCTCCACCTCTTCCTTTGCTCTTTCCTCCTCTGGTTCCGCCTGTCCGCTGGGGTCTTGCCCTTCCTAGACTCTTCTGACGCTGAGTCCCCTGAGTCTTCCCCCTGCCTCCGGCGGGCTTTAGGACCTGGTTCCCAATCCGGGTTTTCTGCTGTCCCACGCGCCTGTACATTCGAACTTGGCGCGCGCGCCCAGCCGGCAACCTTCCTCCTGACCGTTACACTGCTCCTGTCACTGCTTCCCCCTTCGGGGAGGCTAGCTGGACCTGACCTCCCCTCCATTCCCCCACTCTCCGATAGAGGCGTGGTCAGCCCTGACTCATCTTCTCTCCCTGCTGGAGGAGACGATAGCCCTGACACATGGGACTCTTCCCCCCCACTACGCTCTGGTGGGGAAGCTGGTCCTGATCTCCCGCTGCTGCTTTGGGAGTCCCCGCTGGCCCCTTGTTTCTGGTGTGTCCCCCCTGGGACCCCCCTTGCCCTGACCATCGGTGCCTCCTTCTGGGAATCTTCCGATTCGCTGGAGAAGCTCATGGAATCTCTCGGGTCACTGTCATACTCCCCTACGCTGCCCTCAGATTCTTCCCCTTCGCTCTCCATTTCCTCCCTCCCCTGTGCCTCTGTTCCTGAGCCCCTGACAGCGGCTTATCTGCTGATTGGATCAGCTGATAACTGGCTTAGCGGCTTAGAAAAAGGGGTGGGGGGGAGGAAAAAAAACCAGCAGGAACTCGCAAGACATTGTCGTCTTGTGAAGCAAGCCCATAGGAAATTCGTTTTGCGAAGCACCTCCAAAACGGAAAACTCTTTCATCTAGCGAGTTTTCCGTCTTGCGAGGCATTCGTCTTGCGGGGCACCACTGTACATTATTGACACAATGGGCTGCATGTGATTGGCTAATTCCAGAATTCTCCTGTAGGCCAATCAGGTTGTGGATTCACGTCCATCTGGAGCTGGATTGGGTGGTTCCTGCAGACCAGTCATACTGCTGCATTGTTCTAGGACCAATCAGACTGCTGCATTTTGGATCCTATTGTTTTAGGACCAATCAGACTGCTGCATTTTGGATCCTATTCAACACAGTACATTACAGATTTGTTCGGTGTATAGTTGGCCAAAAGAGGGAAAGGCGAGTTGTTGTTGTTTTGTTGTTTTTTTAAAAAAATACTCTCTCATGATCCATGATCCACAAAGAAATAAAGAAAACATTAAGAATATCATATAGTAAAAGGCCAGAGGCATTCCTTTTAGGAATTTTAAATGACGATATTCCAAAATACAAAACTAAATTTTTCTTAAACGCAACGTCTGCAGCAAAAATCCTGGTGGCTAAGTATTGGAAAGGGAATCAGTTACCCACTAGGGGAGAGTGGTTATGTAAGCTTTCAGAATACTTAGAATTAGCCAAATTGACAGACATAGTAAGACAAAAACAAAAAAGTGAAGTAGAAAAAGAATGGGGGTGCCTAAATGAATACCTCAAAAGTCAAGGTTCGAGGACAGAAATCTGGCTGAGCCTGGAATAACCTTGTGAAGTGAAAGGATATGAAAGAGGGATTTATATCTAGATGTTAGGATAGAGATGATAAAGAAAACAGGAAAACAGGAAGACACAATGAGAGATAAAGGAGGTGCTGTGGGATTGGTGGAAGTCAATGTCTTGTTGTTTTAGTGTTTATAATATTAACTTGTAAGATATGGATTTGTTTTTTTGTTGCTTTTTTAGTTTTCGAATGTCGATTTTTGTGTGTTGTGTACTGTTATTTTTTGATATCTTTCGTCGTGTTGTGCGGAAAATACTAATAAAATTAAATTATTTTTTTTAAAAAAATACTCTCTCACACACTCATACACCAAGTACTACAAATTAATTTTGTTTCCTATATGTACAGACAATTCCTCATAACTTGACAAGGAATGACATTCCCTCCCTCCTTCCAAGCTATGATTTGCTGAAGCCTTGTTGCGCTTAAATTTTTTTTTATCACAAAGAGGGCTTGGAAAATCTGGCTTTACAGCTGCCTAACTTCATTTTTTAATAAATGCATTCCAAGCTTACGGTTTCCCCCTCTGATGTCAGCTAAGGGATATGTAAAGAAACACACACTCTCTGTCTCCTCTCCTCTGTCTGAAATGTATATGGCCTTTTACTAAAGTTGCCCTTGTTTCTATCTAGGGTAAGAGATGCTTTGGCTTTTAGAAACTTTTTTCACGCTGTGAGTTAATAAAGCTTCTCCATCGAAGAGGCCTGGGAAGGAAGTGATGGTCAGGATTTTGTGCTACAATGGTGGATTATTGCTGAGCTATAAAGAACTCTTCAGCCCAACCTTTCTTGTCTTTCTAAAATATGGCTTTGAAGTTTGCTTGGCTGTCACTGCCCTTGAAGGAAACGAAAGGGTATCGTCACCTCAGCTTCCTTATTCAGCACTGCCTGGGCATTGCATGTGAGATAAATATGCTTCGTAGGCCTATCTTTTGCAGAGCAACCCGGAACGTCCTGTGATACGACCTACGGTTTGTGCTGAGGCCAACATCTGCATGCAAAATGTTGTCAGGGTGGCACAGTCTTCGATTTGCAAGGTGTGTGTGGATTTCCTCTAGGGTCTAGTCTAGATAGATGATAGCTCAGTTTGTAGAGCATGAGACTCTTAACCTCATGATTGTGGGTTCGAGCCCCATGCTGGGCAAAAGATTCCTGCATTGTGGGAGGTTGTTGTTGTTGTTATTATTGGAGGTAATAATAATAATAATAATAATAATAATAATAATAATAATAATAATAATATATGCATGGCAGGTCCTGCCAACCTAGCAGTTAGCAAGCACGTCAAGTGCAAGTAGATAAATAGGTACCGCTCCGGCGGGAAGGTAAATGGCGTTTCCGTGCGCTGCTCTGGTTCGCCAGAAGCGGCTTAGTCATGCTGGCCACATGACCCGGAAGCTGTACGCCGGCTCTAACATTTCTCAAATGAAAATAGGGACGTCCTAAGGAAAAGTGGGACGTTCTGGGATCAAATCAGAAACCAGGGCGGCTTCTCACCCCAACTCACCCCAACTTCGGCTTAGACTCACTCTGACCCCTTATATGGGATTTGGTATATAAATTTTCCCTTGGCTTTTTTGCTGGCCCATGTAGGACCAGCATGAATAGCTGGCTCGGGAGAATATCTGATGTTTCCTCCCTTTATGGTCTTGATTTATGGGCTGCTCCTGCCAGCCTAGCAGTTCGAAAGCACGTCAAAGTGCAAGTAGATAAATAGGTACCGCTCCAGCGGGAAGGTAAATGGCGTTTCCGTGCGCTGCTCTGGTTCGCCAGAAGCGGCTTAGTCATGCTGGCCACATGACCCAGAAGCTGTACACCGGCTCCCTTTGCCAATAAAGCGAGATGAGCGTCGCAACCCCAGAGTCAGTCACAACTGGACCTAATGGTCAGGGGTCCCTTTACCTTTTTATGCATTGCAGGAGGTTGTTGTTGTTGTTATTGTTGTTGTTAGAATTTATAAGGTTGGACTAGATGACCCTTGTGGTCCTTTCTAACTCTACAATCCTAAGAACGAAACAATAACCCACTGAGGAGCAGTGAGTGACTTGCAGAATTTTTCTAACCAAAGCGGCTGTTGGTCCCCTATTTATTTCAACTGTTGTAACAGATCTGTGTGTCCATCCTATTGCCGCTCGGAGTTCTTTTCTTCTCGTTGAAATGAATGAGGTAAAAGCACAGAGTTGTAAAGGGCCTTGTAGTCCCAATTCGTTATCAGTGCGCAAACTCTAGAGTTACGGCGTCTCCAACCAACTACTGCTCAGTTACTCCAGCAAAGGACAGCGCATCACCCCTCTAGAAAATGGGTTCCGCCATCAAGATGTTTCTCCCAGTGTTCACCCCAAATCTACCATCCTGTAACTTAAATCCACCCAGACTGGGGCAGCAGAAAACCAGTATTTCCCCTCTTCTATGTGCCAGCCTTGCCACATGGGGTGTGAGGGCCAGCCCAAGGCATTTTGTTTTCTGCACCAGAATAGGAAATGGCGCCACCCATGTCAAGTCGAGGTGCATAGTCCCCAAAGCTGTCCAAACTATTTTGGCTGCTGAGACAGAAAATCCCACAAGAGCTTCTTCCCAGCGTGAACACGCCCTGTTCCCCCCGTCTTCCCTCATAAGGCACATTTATTTCAGATTTCAGACCATCTTTGTTGTTCTTTCCCTGACTCATTTCAATTTGCGTGTGTTCTTACTCAAATGTGCCACCCGGAACTCAGCGCGTTACTCCGGATGAGATCTCACGAGCGCAGAATAAAATGGAATTATTATTCCTTGTGATTTGGAAGCGGCGGTTCGACTCGTGGAGCATAAAATTGCATTAGCCTTGTTTGCAGGCACATCACACCGCTGGCTCATGTTCCACTCGCGGCTGACTTCAATTTGAGGTCCTTCCCCCGTGCGCTGCTGCTAAGCTAGGCACCCCACACCCTACGGCTGTGTGCTTTGTTATTTATTTTTAAAATGCTGCCTGGGAAGGGTTAAACGGTTTTCATTCTAAATAAAGAAGAAAATATAAAACATCCCCTCCCCTTACTTTTCCACGGTCTGTTTGTTGCTTTCCTCATTTATCCTTGCAGTTGAGGCGTAGAAACTTGAAAACAAGGAAAGGTGGCTGGGGGCAAAGCGCGCGCACACACACGACAATAAAGAAGTCATTGCAGATCAAGGAAAACAAACAGAAACTTGGCAGATCAAGAGAGGGCTGCACCAAAGCAGCCAACCTCCCCCCACCCTCCTCAAAAAGCCAAAACAGTAGTTGGAGTGGAGGATATCAGTTACCAAGACAAGGGATTGCAGGGAGAGGAGGCCACTGGGGAGAGGAGAGGCAAGGGTGTTGCCTTGTTCTTGCTTTGTTCTTCCGCGGATGTTCTTACAAGGGTTATTTTCCTCCATGGCCTGTTAAGCAGACAGCAAGATGAGAGAGCCAAGCCCAGCAGCAGTCGCAGGTCCCCATCCTTCATCCCTGCTCAAGGAGAATGATTGGACCAGGTACCGTATTTTTCGCTCCATGAGATGCACCCGACCATAAGACGCACCTAGTTTTTAGAGGAGGAAAACACACACAAAATATATTCTGAATCAAATGTTGTACTAAATTGTTTAAAGCAGCCAAGTGGGCAGCTTCTGTCCACTTTGCTGCTTTAAAGTGAGCCACGGAGGAGGGACAGACGGGAGCCATGGCTCCCCTTCCTTCCCTCTGTGGCTCGCTTTAAAGCAGCAAAGCGGTCAGGAGCTGCTTACACACCCCTCCTCTGTGCAGCATTCGCTTCATAAGACGCACAGACATTTCCCCTTACTTTTTAGGAGGAAAAAAGGGCATCTTATGGAGCGAAAAATACGGTACAGTGGTACCTCGGGTTACGTGAGAACCAGTGTGGTGTAGTGGTTAAGAGCGGTGGACTTGTAATCTGGGGAACCGGGTTCACATCTCCGCTCCTCCACATGCAGCTGCTGGGTGACCTTGGGCCAGTCACACTTCTCTGAAGTCTCTCAACCCCACTCACCTCACAGAGTGTTTGTTGCGGGGGAGGAAGGGAAAGGACATTGTTAGCTGCTTTGAGATTCCTTTGAGTAGTGATAAAGTGGGATATTAAATCCAAACTACTACTACTACTACTACTACTACTACTACTCCTCTTCTTCTTCTTCTTCTTCTTCTTCTTCTTCTTCTTCTTCTTCTTCTTCTTCTTCTTCTTCTTCGTACGCTTCAGGTTACATACACTTCAGGTTACATACACCACTAACCCATAAATATTACCTTGGGTTAAGAACTTTGCTTCAGGATGAGGACAGAAATCGTGCAGTGGTGGTGCAGCGGCAGCAGGAGGCCCCATTAGCTAAAGTGGTGCTTCAGGCTAAGAACAGTTTCAGGTTAAGAACAGACCTCCGGAACGAATTAAGTTCTTAACCCGAGGTACCACTGTACCAATGGAGGCAGGATGTGCATGAAAGGTCCACTGAACCAGGAAGCAGGCAGCTGACACACCAGTCAGATGAAACACTGCTGTCCAGCTATACTGAGCTCCTCTAGTGCTATGGGATTTGGGGTGTCCCCAGCCCAATCACGGGGCCCATCAATGCCCAGCCTCAGATCCCATGCCGACGGCACTTGGTTGCTAGCCAATGAGATTGTTCGCACTAGTCTCCGTACCTGTTCTTTAGAGCGATGTGGTTCTTTGCAAATCATCATCTGGACTAGAGACCCCAGGGGTCGGTCGAAGCTCAACTCTGTCCGTCTTCACCTTTCTGTATGTCCTGTTCAATCACTACCATTTATTTATCTTCTCTGCTGCTCCTTTGGTGCTATTGTTCCCTAGCTAATGCATCTTTCCCTCCCCTGGAGTGAACTGGGACAATCAGGAATCAAATGGGTAGCATGATGGTGTCGTCCTGCTAGTACCACTGAGGGCAAGCAAAAGCAGTTTAGTGCACTTGTGTGATTTTTTTAAAAGTAAATAGCAGCTGCAGGGGCCTGGGATGAAACTTGCAAGGGCCAAGGGATACAAAAATCCCATCGCTGCCCCCATGGTTGCAATGGCATTTATACAACAACAATGACCGCTCCCCACTTAAAACGGGGGGCGCCCTTTGCGTGGACGCGTGCAGCCCCTAGATCTGGAGCGCCCCAACAGCATAGGCTTGGCTTTGCCTTCCCTCAGGTGGGATACCTGGAGGTCTCCGCCTACCTCAGTCAGTTGTCCAATCCCACCTGGGGGAAGCGTTGCCAAGGAGACCAGGCCAGGTAGGGGAGGGATTACCTGCCCACACAATAGAGGGAGGATCTTACCTAGGAATCCTCACTTGGCTCCAGAGCTTCTTCCACCCTACCCACCCTCAGTTAATGTCTTATTTTGCAGGTTAACTTTTCTTCACAGGTTTTGCAGGTTAACGTTTCTTCACAGGTATGCGGGCGCTGCTACGTTAAGGTCGCTGTTAAAGGGCCGGAAAGGAATTTCCCTGCATTGGCAGGTTTCGCCTTTCCCGTAGCAAAACATCACAACTTTGGCGGTATCAGGCCTTGGGCGGAATCCTTTTGTCCATCTTCCTCTTGCGGCGGCGATACCAGGGTTCCCCGTTAAAGGGGTTTTCTGAAGGGAGGCTTTGGCCGTACACCGAAAGGTCGTCATTGCTCTCTCCTGCGGCAGCGGCGTTACGGGGGCGGCCATCTCTGCTTGAACATATGTTCTCCAGAGCCTTCCCATTCCCCCCCCACACACTGGATAACCCTGATGCTCCCTAGGTCCCCGGCTGGGGACCAGGGAGGGAGAACGCCCAATGCCTGAGCCAAGGTCTACCCACATTTGAAATTTAATAAAGTTGTGGCCAATTTAATCCCATAGCACGTTGTCTTGAGTCGTTATTCCACATGACGGGGGGACCGTGCAGGATCTGGGGACTCCGCCTGTCCGCGCAACAACACATTGCATGAGAAACATCTCATCTAGACTGTACACAGGCTTATTATCTGATATCTTTTTCAACCAGGCAGTTAGAGGTTATTGAACCCTGACTCCTGCGCATGCAAAAGAAGTCCTCTGCTGCCGCTGATCTATGGTCAGGTTACTTTGCAAATAATTATGCCAGATAGATTCAGCTTCCCACCATCACAGCACCCCATGGGTGCCACCCAATGAAAAATCCCACAATAGCTAATAGAGTGGCTCTGTGGGTTAACCACAGAGCCTAGGATTTGCCGATCAGAAGGTCGGCGGTTCGAATCCCCACAATGGGGTGAGCTCCCGTTGCTCGGTCCCTGCTCCTGCCCACCTAGCAATTCAAAAGCATGTCAAAGTGCAAGTAGATAAATTTAAAAAGTAGATAAATAGGTACCGCTCTGGCGGGAAGGTAAACGGTGTTTCCGTGCGCTGCTCTGGTTCGCCAGAAGCGCCTTAGTCATGTTGGCCACATGACCCAGAAGCTGTACGCCGGCTCCCTCGGCCAATAAAGTGAGATGAGCGCCGCAACCCCAGAGTCAGTCACGACTGGACCTAACGGTCAGGGGTCCCTTTACCTTTATTTGCCCCAGCCAGCAGGTGGCACAGCCAAGCGTCGGGGTGAGGAGAACTCTATTTTTTTTAAATAAAATTTTTATTGGTTTTTCACAATTTTTATAAACACAAACATTACACATTACAAACAAACAAACACATAAACAAACATGTATAATTTCGAATCCTTTTGTCTTAAACGTTACTTCACCGACTTCCCCATACCTCCCCTTTCTGCATCCCAATTTCCAAATTTGTTTCAGCAAATCCTGCCCCTTGGTTTTATCAAATTTTCCCTTATTCTTTTCTTTTGCTTAATCTTTTACAGCTGTAATCACCTTTTTTCTAAAACCTCAACATTTTAGCATTCATTAATTTTACAGTGTTTCTCAAGATAAATTTTAAATTTCTTCCAGTCTTCATCCGCCGTCTCTTCTCCCTGGTCTCGGATTCTGCCAGTCATTTCTGCCAATTCCATGTAGTCAATCACCTTCATCTGCCATTCTTCCAGAGTGGGTAGATCTTGTGTCTTCCAATACTTTGCGATGAGTATTCTTGCTGCTGTTGTGGCATACATAAAAAAAGTTCTGTCTTTCTTTGGCACCAATTGGCCGACAATGCCCAAGAGGAGAACTCTAGTCTGGGTTGGGTGACACCTAGGAGTAAAAGCCAAGCGCTGGCAATGTTTGTTTGATTCACCGGAATATTTGATAAGATTCCTTGCCTAGGTGTCAAGAAATTAATTAAAATGGGAACGCGACAAGATCTTAGGAGAGAATGAGCAGCGGCGAGTCATAGGCTGGTCTACCTGCTTGCACCTGCTGGCAATTAATTATGGCTTCATTCATTATGCTAGTCTTTGGGTTTTCATCCGTCCAGAATATTTTTCAAAGTTGTTTTTGTAAGAGGAAGTTGCGGGGGGGGGGGGAGAGAAATACTCTCCTGTAAGATAAGATTATAAACAGTTTAAAAAAAAAAAGGAAGGAAGGAAGAATGGGTTTGTCAGACTGTAATCAGCTCTTGAGGGTGCTTTGGAAGAAACGGATCCCGGTCTCAGAGCAATCTGAACACAGAGAAATCACTTTCATTAAAACGTTAAGCCTTTGATTACCGTTGTATCGCATCAAATTGACTCCTATCATTTGGCAGCTGGTATTGGGAGGCTCTTGATAGCACAGCTATTTGCCCCCCCCCCAATGTAAAAGTACTGGCTGTGTGTGTGTGTTTGTGTATGTATGTGTGTGTGTGTTTTGGGGCGGAGGGGAGAGATGCCGTGTTGGATCATTTCAAAATTTGCTTATTTATTTTGCCCCTTCCTCTCGCAACCCCCTCCCCAAGAAAATAAAAAAGCGACGCCAAGGAAAGGCCCACTCCGCCTTCTCAAGCTAAATGAAAAAGCTTTTAGGCTCCGTGAAGTGCGGGCCGCTCTGCTCGGCGCATCACCTGAGCCGAATCCCCATCTATTAGGCTTTAAACAGAGCCAGCCAACGCAGCTGCTTCCCCTCTTGTTTTTCTATTACCTGCTTTTTAGCTCTCCCCTATAGCGGAGGGGAATCTGGAGCCAAAGTGATTTACAGGCTGTTGCAGGAGGACAGGCCTGACATTGATTGAGTCACTTATCTCTCTTTTCTGTGGCCGGCCTGATGACAGCCTTGCCCGCAGGTATCAATCAGTGCATCAGTTCCCTGGGCCTAGGTGAGGGGGAGAGCTGCCAGGGTCGCATTTTGACTGTCATACTCATCTAAACTGCCAGCTGGCCCTCCTTGCTTAAGGAACCTCTCTCTTTGCCACACACATCGCCAGAGGAGGAGGAGGATGGGGTGGGGGCAGAAACAGCGCTTCCCCACTTTCCGCGGCGACTCTTCTTCCTCTCTGGCTCTCGCTTTCCCAGATGTCCCCAAGTTAACGTGAATCTTCCTCTCTGCCACATCCGCCTGTCACGGCAATCTTAAAAAAACCCACGTTGTAATTTGCACAAAATAGATGTGATTAAAGCTGGAGCTGTAGTCGAGGGGTGGCGGAGCACAGCGAGCGAGAGGCAGGAGGGAGGGAGAGGATGGGGAGGCAGAAATCTCTTGTTTACGTGCGTCTTGTCATAAGCCAAGCAAGTAAGATGATTAAAATAACCGCAAGTAACTGGTTCAGGATTTCTTCCTGCTGATGAAGAAAGGGAGGGGAGGCAGGCATGGAGGGAAGGACAGGGCGATGGTGCAAACGAGGCTGTGGATCCGAGCCACTGAATCCAGCCCAGACTTCATGGCGCTTTCTTCTCACGTCTCTGAGAAATGATAAAAATTGGGAAGCAGGCAACATGGTGGCCGAGATGGATGGCTTTTATGACACGCTGCATATTTTAGGAGACTCCGAGAAAGCACTACAGATTGCTTTATTCCTAAAGAGATAGGATCTCACAAGAGGCAGGAGAAGGCAACATGATCTGGAGGGTGTATATTTAAGGCTTCACTGGGCTGTTATTTTTCTTTTTTGAAGGTTTTTTTTAAGCAGCATCATACAAAGCAGAATAATAATAATATAATAATAGTAATTTATTATTTATACTCCGCCCATCTGGCTGGGTCCCCCCAGCCACTCTGGGCGGCTTCCAACAAAACACTAAAATACAATAACCTATTAAACATTAAAAGCTTCCCTAAACAGGGCTGCCTTTAGATGTCTTCTAAAAGTCTGGTAGTTGTTTATCTCTTTGACATCTGACGGGAGGGCGTTCCACAGGGCAGGTGCCACTGCCGAGAAGGCCCTCTGCCTGGTTCCCTGTAACTTGGCTTCTCACAGTGAGGGAACCGCCAGAAGGCCCTCAGCACTGGACCTCAGTGTTTGGGCAGAACAATGCAGCCAGTGTTTACAATCTTGTGCATCGTGAAGCTGCAATCCTAAATTGAACTATCAATGGGACTTATTTTGGGGTGTACGTGCATAGGACTGTGCTATAAGTGTGTGTTTACGCACATATGCACACAAACATGCACATATATTATCAAGTTATGTGGAGGTGTGGTGCACTGAATTTGGAAAAGCGAGAAACCAGCATGGCCAGATTTGTCCATCCCCACTACCATCTGCACGACACTGTTTTCCTAAAACGGGCACTTAATTCCTTGGGAAACGAAGAGATTTGGTCTTGTGTGAATGCAAGCACGCACTGTAGGGTGGGAGGCAGGGCGGGGGGGGGGGGAGTGCCTATGTTCCAGTTGCAATGCAAGCCCAGATTATATTGGGGCAAAAAGGCCGGTTCTTCTGCGGCACAGATAATATTATAGCTAGAACAGGCGTGTCTATTTATATCTTTTTTAAAAACCAGGTTTCCACTACCTGCAGGGCAGAGGCAGGAATTTGACGGAGAGAGCAAAAAGTACCAGGAACCGTGAGGCTGGCCCCAGCTGGTTGCGCAGAATCTGACAGAACAAAGGTTGGCTGCCTTCGATGCAGGACATGTGTTTGATTTTGACACCAGAGCAGTCTGATCAGCCTCTGTACACACAAGTGATATTTGAAGAAGCAGGGAAGGGAAGGGAGCCCTTTTAAGGGATAACTCTTGATCTCTCCATCTGCCTGTAGTTGGCCGGCTCTACCTGAACTTGCCCCCCCCCCCCCTGGGGCAATCGATCCTTTGAGCAATAATCTAGGGAAATGCTAATGCGAGGGGAAAACTAATATTTGCCATCCGCGAAATGAAGCGCTTGGCATTAGCAGCTTGGCTGAAATCGCAAACTTTGTTCCAGGCCTAGCCAGGCTCAGCAGCCATGTTGAGGACAGGAAGGAAGATTTGATATGGACAGGGCTGGGATAGACCGTGCTTTATCATCCTTGTGGGCATGCGGGGGGGGGGGGTCTATTCTAAAAAGCACAACTTGGGTTGTCTCTTAATTCTTGGTTTGCACCCAGCATCCCCCCCAATAAATATATATAAATGATTAGGGGTACAGTGGTACCTCTGGTTACGTACTTAATTCGCTCCGGAGGTCCGTCCTTAACCTGAAACTGTTCTTAACCTGAGGTACCACTTTAGCTAATGGGGCCTCCTCCTGCTGCTGCCGCGCCGCCATCGTGCGATTTCTGTTCTCATCCTGAAGCAAAGTTCTTAACCCAAAGTACTATTTCTGGGTTAGCGGAGTCTGTAACCTGAAGCGTATGTAACCTGAAGCGTATGTAACCCGAGTTACCACTGTACTCTCATTTTGACTCAAGAAAACCACCATCTTATAGTTCAAATTGGGGAAAATACCACACATCCACATTCCTTCACACATTAAACGCTCGCTTCAGTCTGAGACTCAGGAAACAGCGGGAAAGGAAAGAAAGTCGCCATTGGAAGTGGTAACAACGAAATGGACCAATGACTGTGCTAGATTCCAACTCTTACTTCACACATTAAACGCTTGCTTCTGTCTGAGACTCAGGAAACACTGGGAAAGGAAAGGAAGTCACCATCAGAGGTGGTAACAACGAAATGGACCAATCACTGTGCTAGATTCCAACTCTTACTTCACACATTAAACACTCGCTTCTGTCTGAGACTCAGGAAACACTGTGACAGAAAATGAGGTCACCTTTGGGGGTAGCAAAGAGAAGAAACTAAGAGAAGAATTTTTAGTTTCTTCTCCCGTTAGATTCACAAAATGTTTAGGGGTATGCATCCCCCCTGAAAAAAAGCACTATTTGCACCTATACAATAAATGGGTGCAACAGGAAGCAATATAGAGTTGGGAACAGAGATCATTCCCCTACGGTTGCAGAGCCATGGGATGCAACATACGGAAACAGATCGTGTCGAAAGATAAGGGAAACAACCCTAGCTTAAAATGAGATTCGAGAACAAGGAGGGGAGATCACACTTGAAGCTGGTTCACACCTGACAAGCACAATGTTCCGTGATGATTTGCACATGAGAATGCTTTGCACACCAGATAGATTTAACATTTTCATAGACGTGTAGAGTTGGAAGGGACCAAGGGGATCACCTGACCCAACCCTCTGCAGTGCAGGAACATAGCTGTCAACTTACAGATTCGAAAATAAGGGACCAGCAGCTTCAAAAATAAGGGATCAGAAGCCAAAATAGGGGATTTTAGTCAACCAGCAGCCAAACGAAGCCTCAAGCGGTGGTTCCCACAGCGCAGCAACCTGGCAAAGGGGATGCAGCAAGGAAAACCACCGTCACCTCTCTGCTGGGAAGCGCTGAGCAAAGGAGAGTCCCCAGGTAACGCGGCCGATTTGATCGGCACAAGGCATGCAAGCTCCACCCCCCATTTGTTCTTAGACTCCTTATTGGTGAGCAACGCAGCCAAGCAACACAGTTGGAGCCTCCCTCCTCCCTGGCCGGCAGCGAGGGAGGGAGAGGAGCTGCTTCCTTTGAAACCCGGGAAATTTAAGGGACATCATCAATAAGGGACAGCTGCGGGACATGGCGCTGGGATGAGGGACTGTCCCGCCAAATAAGGGATGCTTGACAGCTATGTGCAGGAACCTCCCAAAGTGGGGCAAGAAACCACGCCCCTGAGATTAAGAGTCTTAGGCTCTACTGACTGAGTTATCCCTTCAGTGTTTCCAGTGTTCAGAACGGATGTGGGTGGGTAGACCCCCTGCCTCTGAAAATACATCAGTATGCCCTGAAAGAAAACATTATGAAAATGATATACAGATGGTACATGACCCCAGTCAAGCTTGCTAAGATATACCATTTGTCTGATAATAAATGCTGGAAATGTAAGGAGGCTGAAGGGACATTCTTTCACCTGTGGTGGACCTGTCCAAAAGTGAAGGCCTTCTGGGAAATGATTTACAATGAGTTAAAAAAGGTGTTTAAGTACACCTTTCCTAAGAAACCGGAGGCCTTTCTCTTGGGCATTGTCGGCCAAAAGGTGTTAAAGAAGGATAGAACGTTTTTTATGTATGCAACTACAGCAGCAAGAATTCTCATTGCAAAACATTGGAAGACTCAAGATTTACCCACACTGGAAGAGTGGCAGACGCAACTGATGGACTATATGGAATTGGCCGAGATGACTGCCAGGATCCGAGATTTGGGAGAAGAAGCAATGGAGGAGGATTGGAAAAAAATTAAGGACTATTTGCAAAAACTTTATAAGTTATATGAATTATAAGAATTTGCAGGATTTGGAAAGGCTAGCTCCAGCAACGAGATTGGGTCTATATGAAACTAAGTTATATTAATGAAAGGACCAACGTTTAAATATAACACTATATTGGTTTTTGCAACAAATGGATAATAAGTAATTTAAACTTAAATGCAACTATCTGAAAGTATAAAAGAATGTACGAAACAAGGTTATAATTTGCTGACATTTTTATTGTTAAGAATGCACTGTGAGGGGGATGTGGGGAAGTCCGGTAGATGATTGGAAAAAAGTTTTGAAATGATGGAACTTTCTTTTTGCTTTTTTATTTTTTTATTTTCTTTTTTCTTGTTTTTTTGTATGTCTTCATCTGGAAAAAATATAATAAAAATATTATTAAAAAAATGAAAATACATCAGTATGCACAGGGTTCTCTTCAGATGTTCAAATGAGCACATCAGTAGGAGGTGAAGCCTCCAGCTGTGGTGCTGGCCCCCTCCACTATCTCTAGTTCTGAATGCCTGCCAGATTTTCATATCCAGTGCTTTCCACACATTTTGCTGCCAGCCGACTGCAGAGAGCTGAAGCGATACGTGTGAACTATGCCTTTGTTCCAAGTGATATGTTTTGGTAAGAGGGCCGGCCATACGCGAGTGGCGCTGTGGTCTAAACCACTGAGCCTCTTGGGCTTGCCGATCAGAAGGTCGGCGGTTCGATTCCCCATGACGGGGTGAGCTCCCGTTGCTCTGTCCCAGCTCCTGCCAACCTAACAATTCAAAAGCATGCCAGTGCAAGTAGATAACTAGGTACTGCTCCGGCGGGAAGGTAAAAAGCGTTTCCGTGTGCTCTGGTTTCCGTCACGGTTTCCCATTGTGCCAGAAGCAGTTTAGTTCTGCTGGCCACATGACCTGGAAAGCTGTCTGTGGACAAATGCCAGTTCCCTTGGCCTGAAAGCGAGATGAGCGCCGCAACCCCAGTCTCCTTTGACTGGACTTAACTGTCCAGGGGTTCTTTACCTTTACCGTTAGGCAGTGCGAGATGGCCACCTCAGGCAGCAGATTTGGGGTGTCATGAAATGGTGGGACTTGCTAGTTGTTTAATTTACTACTGCTGTATTTTAGCTCCTCAGGAGAAGAGCTGGGATCTTAAGGCACCTCGACTGGGCTGAGTGAGGCCACTGCCCTTTGCTTTCCCCCCTTACGTAGCAAAATGTCTAAATTTCCTGGGCCAGCCATGTTTCACCAGGATTGCCAGAGCTGCGCTGGGATGCAGGAGACCAGAGTTCAGTTCCCACCTAGGGGTGTTTGTGTGCATACGTATGTGTGCAGAATCAGTTGAATTCCTGCATTCTGCATGGTACTTTTAATACCATATGGGAATGAAACACATGCTAATTTTGTTTGCATGCTTTGTTAGACAGTCAGAGCAGGAAGAATCTCTTAGTTTTGTTCTCATCAGTGGTGCCTTGTCTAATAAGGCTCCGATTCCTGTTCTTTTTGTATGCTGCTAGTTAACAAGGTGTTGGGGTTTTGTTTTGCTTGAGACTTGCTCCCTGATGGTACAAGTCAATTCTCTACCCATTAAGTCCGATCTGTTTGACTTTGCATCCCAGCGAAAGCGACGGGAGCTAAAACAGTATTTTGATGCTGAAAGGGGACATGCTTTTCTTCACTGAATTTTAAGGCTGTGTTCACTGCTGATCTAATTAAATCATTGCATCTGGTGGGCTCAAACCTAGTCACCAGCAAGACCTCTATGCAGTAGGTGCTTAATTAAAGGTAAAGGTACCCCTGCCCGTACGGGCCAGTCTTGACAGACTCTAGGGTTGTGCGCTCATCTCACTCTATAGGCCGGGAGCCAGCGCTGTCCGCAGACACTTCCGGGTCACGTGGCCAGTGTGATGACAAGCTGCCATCTGGCGAGCCAGCGCAGCACACGGAACGCCGTTTACCTTCCCGCTGGTAAGCGGCCCCTATTTATCTACTTGCACCCGGGGGTGCTTTCGAACTGCTAGGTTGGCAGGCGCTGGGACCGAACGACGGGAGTGCACCCCGCCGCGGGGATTCGAACCGCCGACCATGCGATCGGCAAGTCCTAGGCGCTGAGATTTTACCCACAGCACCACCCGTGTCGGGGTGCTTAATTAGCAGTGAGCAAACGATGAGCCAAAAGCAAAACCGGGAAATATTTGACCCCGAGCTTGAGGAGAGCATTCCAAAAGGTTGCTTTCAAGCTGGGTCAAGATGAGCCCATTCAGCATCACAACCTCAGAGATTGTACTTTCAAGGCTCCTGCATTTTGGGCTGCAGTCCAGCACTTAGCCACCCTTGCAGTTTGAGCTTATCTTCTCCATGGTTGCTCAGAAACAAGTTACAGTGGTGCCTTGCAAGACGAAAAGAATCCGTTCTGTGATTCTCTTCGTCTAGCGGTTTTTTCGTCTTGCGAAGCAAGCCCATTGAAGGATTAGCAGATTAGCGCTATTAGCGCTATTAGCGGCTTATCTGCTGATCGGATCAGCTGATAAGCGGCTTAGCGGCTTAGAAAAAGGGGGGAAAGGGGAAAAAAAAACGAGCAGGAACTCGCAAGACATTGTCGTCTTGCGAAGCAAGCCCATAGGAAATTTGTTTTGCGAAGCACCTCCAAAACGGAAAACTCTTTCGTCTAGCGAGTTTTCCGTCTTGCGAGGCACTCGTCTTGCGGGGCACCACTGTATACGGAATTCGATCAGGATTTCCCCCCAGTTAAATAGAGATAAGGATTGCAGTCTGAAGGCCATCGAGACCAGTGGGCTTAAGTGAGCCTAACCCTGTGTGAGCACTTACCGTACTTTTCCATGTATAAGATGAGGTTTTTTTTAATTAGAAAATTATGTTTAAAATTGTGGGTCATCTTCTACACGGATAGTGCATAGTGGGGACTTGGGTTTGGTTGCTGCTGCGAGCCAGAGATTGTCAGCGGCTATTGGGCATGCTATTGGCGGCTGTGGCAAGGGGCTGGTGTTGATTGGCTGTCGCTGCGGCAATTGGGCAGGCGATTTGCAGATTCTGCCGGCAAAGGGATAATAATAATAATAATAATAATAATTATTTATTTATACCCCGCCCATCTGGCTGGGCCTCCCCAGCCACTCTGGGCGGCTTCCATAGAACCCAAAAATACAGTAAAATATCACACGTTAAAAACTTCCCTGAACAGGGCTGCCTTAAGATGTCTTCTGAATGTCAGGTAGTTGTTTATCGCTTTGACATCTGCTGGAAGGGCGTTCCACAGGGCGGGCGCCACTACCGAGAAGGCCCTCTGCCTGGTTCCCTGTAGCTTTGCTTCTCGCAATGAGGGAACCGCCAGAAGGCCCTTGGCGCTGGACCTCAGCATCCAGGCAGAATGATGGGGGTGGAGACGCTCCTTCAGATATACTGGACCGAGGCCGTTTAGGGCTTTAAAGGTCAACACCAACACTTTGAATTGTGCTCGGAAATGTACTGGATAGACGATAGGTGGCTTTTGCAACGTGTGCAAGTGGCAGCATCAGTCGGGTGAGTGATTTTCGGCAATCCCCCCCAAAGAAAGCTCCACAACTATGGGCAATTATCCCCATTTTCTTAATTTGGAGTCCCCCAACTCCAAATTGTTATACACGGAAAAATACGGTAACTTCTAAAAAGAGAATTGCTGGGTGCAGAATCTGCCTGGAAAGCATTTGTGCTCCAACTGGGAAGCTTTTTCTGGATGTGGGCAAGATGATTGTGGTGGCTTTGTGGTGTCATTCTGTAGTCCTAGATGCTAAAAGGCAAAAAAAGGTAAAGGTAAAGGGACCCCTGAACATTAGGTCCAGTTGTGACCGACTCTGGGGTTGCGGCGCTCATCTCGCTTTATTGGCCGTGGGAGCCGGCGTACAGCTTCCGGGTCATGTGGCCAGCATGACTAAGCCGCTTCTGGCGAACCAGAGTAGCGCATGGAAATGTCGTTTACCTTCCCGCCGGAGCGATACCTATTTATCTACTTACACTTTGACATGCTTTCGAACTGCTAGGTTGGCAGGAGCAGGGACCGAGCAACTGGAGCTCACCCCGTTGCGGGGATTCGAACCGCCGACCTTCTGATCAGCAAGTCCTAGGCTCTGTGGTTTAACCCACAGACAAGCGACATCACTCAGCCACAAACATTCTCAGTCAACACACTGTATGTGGTCCCCCAGTACCATGTCTTATAGAAGTTTTTCTGCCCCCACAAAATACCAAGCAAGTGGCCTGCACAAGAGAACATTCGACTCCCTGTATTTCAGTGCTAAACCATGGTATCAGGAACGGGAACAGAGCCCGAGTCTTTGCTCAGATTAAAGAGTGGATGGTTCAGGACTAAGATTTGGCAACAGAAACAGGCTGCATAGCTCTGGTCAACCCTCCAGCACCCAGATTACAGGCATCGGGGCGGGGGGGGGGATGAGAACTCAGTCCCACACGAAGGTATACCGAATTCAAACGCCCGGTCAAACACACATTCCTGGAGAGATCAGATGAACCTTCTTCCGCAGAGATACAAACATTCTGCAAGGTTGGATCCGGTTCCAGCAAGTGATATGCCTGAACGGGAGAAACAAGGGCGGAAAGCCAAGTGTCACATCTAAATACAACAGGAGCTAGAATGACCCCAGGATCCTGATCTTTCTTCCCAGCCGCTGCTGCCTGTACCTCTTCCAGTTTGAAACCTCTGCCATGCCTAAATCTGGCACCGTTTCCCACCGGCCTGTGTAAACATTTGTAGAGAAAAGAAAGATAAGAGGGAAATATTCTCTGTAAATAGCAGATTGCTGGGTGCCAGCAGGCATTATTAATACATTAGAAATGTCAAATATTTTGCTGCAAGGACATCGTGGTGCGGGGAGTAAATGTGAGGATTACAAGTTTGCTTCGGAGCCTTATTCCAATGCTTGCAACTCACCCCCGTATGCAGTATTGTGGAATTTCGTTTTTTAAAATGCAGTGAGATTAAAGGGAAGAGCCCAATTTTGACTTCCTTACTGCAAATAATATGGAAGAGTATGGCATTCTAGTAAACATCATCGGGGAATATTAACCTGGAAAGCCTGGGCTGTCGTGCCCAAGAATGGGCTTGAAAGCAGCAATCATACTGGTGTGGGGTCCAGTGTGACCAATTCTTGTGTGTGGTTTAATTAAAGGCGGGGGTGTGAATTACCGTATTTTTTTGCTCTATAAGACTCACTTTTTCCCTTCTAAAAAGTAAGGGGAAATGTGTGTGCGTCTTATGGAGCGAATGCAGGCTGCGCAGCTATCCCAGAAGCCAGAACAGCAAGAGGGATTGCTGCTTTCGCTGCGCAGCGATCCCTCTTGCTGTTCTGGCTTCTGAGATTCAGAATATTTTTTTTCTTGTTTTCCTCCTCCAAAAACTAGGTGGATCTTGTAGTCTGGTGCGTCTTATAGAGCGAAAAATACAGTATGTGTGGAGTTTTCACTCTCTGTGTATCTGCGTGAACCTCTGAAAGACATTCTTGGGCAGAACGCCTAATCCGGAGGGTGCTGTGGGGTCCTCTAAGAAAATGGGTGGGTGGTTGCATGGAAGAGCCTTCCTGTGATTTTTCTGAGCAGCCAAACGAAAGACACACCTGGCTGTTGAACAGCTGTGTGCTCAACTGATCCATCCACATCAATGGCAGACATGGAAGTCAACTCTAGCAAGCAGATCTCTCTTGCTGGACCCAAGCGACAAGCAAGGAGGGTGACAGGCCTCCCCAGCAGCAAAAGAAATGAACCGAACACACACACACACACACACACACACACACACGAGAGAGAGAGAGAGAGAGATCTCTACTGTAATGTTTATTAAATAGTACTTTTAAAAGGCTTTTATACAAATAATAGAAACACAGTTTGAGTTTGTCTTTCCTTAAACACTGAAGAATCACAGTAAAAGCTTCAAAGTCCACATGACCTGGCTCAGCCAGTAATGGTCGAACTACCTTGAGCTGGTAAAATGTGAGAAATTCTGTTTTCCCTGCATACCACTTTTTCCCCAGTGGGGTTGGTTTTCTTCTTTCGTTTTTTCATCCCCATGCTCCCTTGTCAACACCTCCCTGCAAACGCAAGGATCGGCTACACTAAAGCCTTCCCTCCTGTCAGCCACAACAAAGAGGCCTTTGAGGGGGTGGGGAGTAACACCTATTTCAACAAAGGCATTGGTAGCGCAGGATTGGACTACTTCTTTTTTCTCTCCTCTGTGCACTTTGGAAAGGGGGGGGGGAATTGCCAAAGAACGTGGATCAGCAAATATAACACTTTTCCTTTTTTTTTGCAGGTGAAGATGTATTTGACATGAATGTATGCACCGTTTTCCCTTCCTTGCCCTGTTAAAAATACAATCAGTCAAGTTTTCTGCATTAAAACAGTAAAGCGCCCAGCAGAGAGGTAAGTGAGGTATCAGCTATGCAGCATTTGGGCCTGATTCTGCTCACTGAGTGCACACAGCCAAGCCCCTTTACCAACCAACATGGAATACCAAAGTACAGGACTCTCCAAGAAGGAGCTGGTTTCGTTTCTACGCATTTTGCGCCAAAAACTCCCCGCTGCATTCATGCCAAGGTCAGTAACATCCTCTGGCCGCCGATTTAAAGGTACAAGTAGTCCCGCGTAACCACGCACATACATAACGCATACAGAGAACACACAAGCACGCGCAAACACATATGCGTTGAAATATATGTATACACGAACTCTCACTCTCTGCATGTCTACTATAGACAGCGACTCTACCTTTTAATATATCTATTAACTCCTGTCAGGTGACCTTCACAGATACAGCCTGTCCTCCTTCATACAAATATAAGAGAAATAAAAATTGGGGGCGCAATCCTGCCAGAGTTTAGCACGTGCTTATCTCTCCCATTGAAATCAATGGGACCGAAATAAAGCTGCTACCTTCGGCCGGCTCAGGCCCCTTTCTTTAATGACAGTAGCAGCAATCTGGTCTGCAAAATGACCCTGTACATTACTCTCTGCGTTTCTCTTGAAATTAGGGGGGAAGCGGAGAGACGTCTGTATGTGGAATATGCCGGAAAGACACAGGAATCCTCTATGAAAATGGACTTTTTTATGGTGCCACAACAAGACTGCTGGAAAGGCAGTGTTTTTCAAACTTTCTACCACCAGGGAAACTTCCACATCAGCTTCTGCCAAGATAGAAACCCCATGAGCATCAGCCACAGAACTCCTGGACTGAATCTCGAGGCCTGTTTTTAAAGCAGGCACACAGTTCGCAAAAGATGCTGGCTTTGGGTTCGTTACCTTGCTTGAACTGTGTGCCTGTGCTCTAGGACAAAACCCAAGGCTTCCCAATGTTGTGGTGCAGTTTAGGAAAGATTTGCAGCAGTAGACCAAGTTGTTTTTCGGGGATGTGTGTCTACCGGTGTTACTGATGTATAAAAATAACTCCTGCAAAGTTTCCAGGGAATCCCGGCGGTTCCCTAGGGCACGGTATGAAAAAACACAGTTTTAAGGCCCAGGGTCTGCCACAGAATTAAATGCACTGGAAACATTTGAGTGCAAGGAAACCCAACTCTGTTCTGGATTGTGGCGTTGGCACGTCCCCGAAAATACCGTATTTTTTGCTCTATAAGACTCACTTTTCCCCTCCTACAAAGTAAGGGGAAATGTGTGTGTGTCTTATGGAGCGAATGCAGGCTGCGCAGCTATCCCAGAAGCCAGAACAGCAAGAGGGATTGCTGCTTTCGCTGCGCAGCGGTTTTTTTTCTTGTTTTCCTCCTCCAAAAACTAGGTGCGTCTTGTGGTCTGGTGCGTCTTATAGAGCGAAAAATACGGTAAGTGCTTTGCTTGTCCACTTGTATACTGAAGTAAAGAACCATCGCACGTGCCAAAAGCTCTGTTCATTTTGCAAGATAAGCATACATGCCCAAAGCTGCTCTGAGGGACATTTCACATGTTACGCGGCAAGCAAAACCTGTTCGCTATCTGTTCGCACATGACAGGGTGCACACCAAAGAAGCGAAACATGTGAACTGGGCCCCAATGCTTGCTGACATTATGTTCCTGGGATACTGCACCTCAACAGCTGTGCCGGCACAACGTCACAAAACATGCTATTGTGCCAGCATCCCAGCAACGTTATCCTGGCATGCATGTTTACGGTTGGGTGTCACCCCACAGCAGATTTCTGAAATTTCTGCTGCAGATCCCCACCCGCTGAGTCTGGAGATCCTTCCTACATAGCAGCCACTTGGATTTCTCCTAAAAAAGTCACTTGAAGATGGCTGAAAGAAGAGCTGAAACAAAAGGCATTGGAGATCAAAACTTAGCATTTGTAAACTTCTCTTTTACTGGTCTGCGACACACCTCAGGCGTGACAGCATTAGAAATATATTGGACCAATTGAAAGGACAAAACTCTACCCAGTAGAGATCCAAGGACCACGATGATGATGATGATGATGATGATGAAGATGATGATGATTGTGAGGATGAAAAGGAAGAGGAACAGGGGAAAGGGGGGGACGCCTCCCTTGTATTTTGATACAGCACACACCTCTAAGTAAAGGGAAAAATATTTTTCTAAGGCACTTGATTAAAAAAAGATACACACACGTACGAACACAAAACCCTTCGGAAACAAACACTTTGCCTTGCAAATCACTAGGGAGCAAGTTGCACTGTTCTGAAGGGATAGGAGGGTGGGCAGCAGATTGGTCCAGACCTTTTTTTTCTGTTTCCCCGACAACCGCACTGGAATATCAGACGAGACTCGATGCCTTGCAAAGGATGGTAATAGTTGCTTCCCACCCAAAGGCCTAACTCTGCAAAGAAGCGATGCTTTGGCTGGGCAGAAAGCACCAGGGCCATGCCAGCTGTGCATGTGCTCAAAGGCAGCGCCACTCAGAGGTGGGGGGGATCTGTCGCTGTGGGGATGTTGTTGGACTACAACTCCCTTTATCGCTGACAAATGGCCAGACGTCTTTGCAGAATGAAGCCCTTAGTCCTAGCAAATGAAGAAACTTAAATGATGCCTGTTAAAAGGAAGGAGGTATCCGCAACCACTCTCCATCGGGGCTTGATCGCTGTGTTCTTCCCCCCTCCCTTTAACGCCATTCCTCCCCCTCCCCCACGAGAGTGGTCACAGCATTAACAAAAATATATATAGCAGCCTGTCCTCCTCTCAAAGAATATAAAAAGCAGTCTCCTGAGTTCCCGGGCATCTTATAATTGTGTCTTTTGTTTGCTGCGATTTTCTTATAATAAAAGGAATGGGATTATAAAGGGAAGTGCAGGAGGGGGGAGAGGACAGAAAGAAAAGTAAAAGACAGCCCTTATGATGAAGGCCTCCGCTGTTTCAATCCATGATCTGGATTTAATAAATGGCTCTTATTCGCAAATCACTTTTAAGGCTCTTCAGCCTCTCTTGAGCAGGCGCCTCTGTCGAATTTCGCACCTTAGGCTGCCTTTCTCTTTTGCTTTGTAATCTGGGAAGAAAGCACGGCTGCTCCCATTGACCCGCAAGCCTAATTCCTGATCAGAAAAAGGTAAAGGCAACAACATACTTTCTTTTTTTGGGGGGGGGAGCGGGGTGGTGTGTCTATAAACTGCAGCTTGCTGGGCTCGTCTTACCGACAGAACCAATCCCTTAAAATCAAGGAGCCTTTCTGAATGGCGATAAGCTGAATTGGGGTGGGTGGGTGGGGAGATAGGCTCGCATGTGTGGTTGTGTGTAATTTTGAAAGATTAGCCTGGCCACCGGACGAGGAACCGGGGGTGGGGTGTGGGGAGAGGGGAGGGCGGGGAGAAACTCTCTGGAGTTTTCTCAACTAGGGAAAAGAAGTGGAAAATAACGTTCAACATTCTGTTTCTCACTTCCTAAATACTAACCAAACGTTTGGACTCTTGTGGATTTGATTCACTTGAATTAGACATAACAACAATAAGCGTGGCAGCTCTTTCGCCTGCCCCAACCCGGTTCTAATCATGAGAACAATAAGCCGTAGAGTTCTCTCCGACGGTCATCCTTCCCCCTGGAAAAAAGAAAGTTTACACCGTCCTCGTTTCCTCCTCCTTTTTTGAAACGGCAGGGCTGTCCGTGACTCCTCCCCACTTGGGTATTCCAGCTCCGGCTTCGTGTAAGATTATGGCATTCAGCTCCCATATAAAAAGTAATCTTCACCAGCCACTTTTGCTGGAATGAAATGTCAAATGCGATTCTGGTGCAATCAGTCATGCTTCAGAGCAGCACTTTTGGTGGTTCATTTTGACCTTGTGCTTGATGCCGTCATAAAGCTCAAAGTTGTAGTTCTCCAATGTGGTGGAGCTCCGAGAGGACAGGCCGGCGTAGGAACACGTGCAGTACAGGAGTAACCCGGCGCAAATTGCCCCCAGGAGCACACCGAGGGAACTCATGGCTATGATGGTGACCAGAATGGGGTCCAGTGTGTACAGCCAGCTCTTCTCTTTGCCCATCTTTGGGGTGAGCGGAGAGTTTGTTGAAAACAGCGTGTTGTTGTTCCTCTCCATGCCTAAGTAGTCTGAAACAGAATTGAAGCAGGCGATTAGAAAAGGAGTTATCTTCATTTGCCGTATTTTTTGCTCTATAAGACTCACTTTTTCCCTTCTAAAAAGTAAGGGGAAATGTGTGTGCGTCTTATGGAGCGAATGCAGGCTGCGCAGCTATCCCAGAAGCCAGAACAGCAAGAGGGATTGCTGCTTTCGCTGCATAGCGATCCCTCTTGCTGTTCTGGCTTCTGAGATTCAGAATTTTTTTTTTCTTGTTTTCCTCCTCCAAAAACTAGGTGCGTCTTGTGGTCTGGTGCGTCTTATAGAGTGAAAAATACGGTATTCTTTGATAACTCCAACCAGTGCAGTTAGGGAAAATGTACAAAACTAGTTCAAATATATGTTGGAAGTGTAAGGAAAAGGAAGGGACATTTTATCATATGTGGTGGGATTGCAATGTAATTTTAAAAAATTGGGAAATAATATACAATGAATTGAAGAAAATGTTCTATTTAACATTTGTTAAAAAAACCTGAAGCATTTTTGTTAGGGATTGTAGGGAAAGATCTGCCCCAAAAGCTGAAAAACATCTTCATGTATGCAACAATGGCCACGAGAGTATTAATAGCACAAGGATGGAAGACTGAAGAAACCCCAACTAAAGAATCATGGCAAGAAAAATTGATGGACTATGCAGAACTGCCAAAACTGACATACAAGCTACGGGACAAGGATAACTGTGACTTTAAAGATGAATGGGAACCCTTTACAAAGCGAACTGGACTCCTTTGCTGGTTTTGAATAAACATTCACAAACTTTTTATTGATTATAATCAGCTAAATAGTTTGAGGATCTATACAACTGTGTAACATGCAGAAAACAGCATTTTTAGAGAAATCAAAGACTGGAACTGAGGGAAGTCGCGGGGTGGGGGTGGGTGGGTTCTGTGGGGGGAGGGAGGGGAGGGAGGAAAATGGGGCAGGAAATAAGGATGATATGTTTCTGGATAATATGTTATGTTTTAATTTTGAATAAAAAAGTTTTAAAAAGACAAAGAAAAAGAAAAGGAGATATCTTTGTAGCCCATATGCTAGCTCACGGGCAAGGTGGTCCTCACGAGAGCTGGGTGATATCTCATCCCAAACCAGTTTGAAGTCCATGATGGACTTTGCAGAACTGGCCAGATTGACCTGCAGGGTTCGAGATCAGGGCGATCAAAAATTTCAAAGGGATTGGAGAAAGTTTATTGTATATTTGAATAATAATTGCAAAAATTTGAAGACCCTAGCAGGATTGAAACAAATCCTACAATGCGGACAATGGAAGTTAAAGAGCTAAATTGCGAGACAGGACTTGAAAGCGGAAAACCTGCTGAAGGGAAGTCATATGCTTGGCAGAGCAGAAAGTTTGCTTGTTTGTTATTGTATTGTCGATAATATTGTTTAAGAAGGAAATAAATAAATAAATAAATAAATATTTTTTAAAAATAAAGAATGAAGTCCATCTCGTGATATCGGTTTCATAATTTTTGACCTGGCAATATACAGTGATACCTCGGGTTAAGTACTTAATTCGTTCCGGAGGTCCGTTCTTAACCTGAAACTGTTCTTAACCTGAAGCACCACTTTAGCTAATGGGGCCTCCCACTGCCGCCGCGCCGCCAGAGCCCGATTTCTGTTCTCATCCTGAAGCAAAGTTCTTAACATGAAGCACGATTTCTGGGTTAGCGGAGTCTGTAACCTGAAGTGTATGTAATCTGAAGCGTATGTAACCTGAGGTACCACTGTATTGTGAATCATGATGTGTGTGTGTGTGTCTGTGTGTGTGTGTTTGTGTGCTGTGTGGAAAACCACAATGTGGGGAAAACCGTGAAGCCAACCAGTGCCTCTACCTAGCTCCATCCTTATTTCAGACATCATGATATATCAGCTGGTGATATATATCACAATGTTGAAAACCAGATATCGCCCAGCTGGAGTCCTCACATGATCACTTTAGGCGATGGGCTCATGTGTGGGAAATATATACCGTATTTTTTGCACCATAACACTCACTTTTTTCCTCCTAAAAAGTAAGGGGAAATGTCTGTGCGTGTTATGGAGGGAATGCCTACAGGTGGCATGCCTACGGATTTTCCTCCTCTAGAAACTACGTGAGTGTTATGGTCGGGTGCGTGTTATAGAGCGAAAAATACGGTATATATCTCTCTGCCCCAACTTTGCTTCCAATTTGTACTGTCTGAGGAGGTATGGATCTGGTAGGGGCAGCGTCACCCACACCTCCAAATTATCTCTCTTTACGATTTCCCCACCCTAGGTTTTCCTCTCTGCTTTTCTCAAAGAAATCCTGCACAGTTCTGGCTCAGTGTGATGAAAAGAGTGCAAGATAGCGTTCCCCCCACAACGAATCAAAACTGTAGCTGTTGGTTGCCAAATTTCTACGCCTACTTTGTCCTCTGTTTATGCTCCAGCTGATTTCTGTTCCTCTTGATGTATCACATCTGAAGGATGTTAATTCTGACGTGCTCACAAAAATAACAACGTGAGGGGGAGAATTCAGAAGAGCTTGTGAGTTCAAGTCATGGTTTTTGAAGTAACTTTTTCTCACACAGTGGCAGCCAGTTTGTTTACTGCACTCCAATGTATTAAGGCCCTGAGGAGAATGCACCCTCAATATTAACTATCTAGAAAGGTAAAAGGTAAAGGACCCCTGGATGGTTAAGTCCAGTCAAAGGCGACTATGGGGTTGTGGCGCTCATCTCGCTTTCAGGCTGAGGGAGCCGGCGTTTGTCCACAGACAGCTTTTCAGGTCATGTGGCCAGCAGGACTAAACTGCTTCTGACACAACGGGACACCGAGATGGAAGCCAGAGCGCATGGAAACACTGTTTACTTTCCTACCACAGTGGTACCTATTTATCTACTTGCACTGGCGTGCTTTCGAACTGCTAGGTTGGCAGGAGCTGGAACAGAGCCACGGGAACTCACTCCGTCGTAGGGATTTGAACTGCTGACCTTCTGAATGGCAGGCCCAAGAAGCTCAGGGGTTTAGACCACAGCTTCACCCGTGTCCCTTGTAACTATCTATACTCCATGTTGTCCTGGAATCTCGATAACTGCACCTGCCATTATCCAACAGGATGGAGGAAGTTTCTCCACCTGTGAAAAAAACCTTCCTTTCTGAAGTTTCTCTTCTTCTTGACCAGGCATAGGCAAACTCTGGCCCTCCAGATGTTTGGGACTACAATTCCCATCATCCCTGACCACTGGTCCTGTTAGCCAGGGGTGATGGGAATTGTAGTCCCAAACATCTGGAGGGCCGGAATTTGCCTATGCCTGTTCTTGACTCTGAGTGCTAGATTGTCATACATCAACTTACTTCAGTATATAGTCCCCGCCATTAACAGATAAGTACCCCAGTATTTGCAGGACAGTCTATTTCTCAGGAAAGAGGTATAGATCTGTGTCTCTGCAGGGCTGGAAAAGTCTTTTGCCTGGGATCCTGAATAACTGTTGCCAGTGTCAACTACAGTGAGCTAGGTGGACCAATGCGATGACTTGGTATACAACAGCTTGCTATGTTCCTGTGATGTACAGATTTACGAAGTCAAAACATGCTTCGGCCAACCGGGGCAGTAGTTATCAAAATCTGGTATGCTCCAGTGGTCCTTAGAGCAGTGATATGGGTGGTCAGACCAAATCAGATTGTTTTGTGATTCAAGGACCCGTCCCCCGCTTGGGAATAATAAAAAACACGTGGACACGGCATATAAGGTTAATGGGCTAGAAAAAGGCCACAACTTGAGAAGGTATTGGCTTAGGCATTGGACAAGAGCAATTTGACTCTACCCACTCAGGATGAGGGGCGAGTCTAATGAGGGGTTAACCACCAATAGGGGGAGCCTGTTGATGTAAATGCAACTATAAGCTCTCCCCTGATGTCACCGGGGGCTGTGCCATGCCCCCCGCCACACAGGGCATCGGACAGGATCCATGACTGCCGGATTCCTTTAACGGAATACCCACCTTGCCCTTCCATACACCAACAACACATTCCAGTGCCTAACCACTAGATACCAAGAAAGTTGTGATGATTGCTATGAGGTAGGCGGAAAAAACCAAGAAGCCGGTGCCAATTTGCCAATTGAAAAAAAACTCCTACCAGGCCCCCTGAGCAACCCAGGGCGACCAACCATGGGTCCATAGCAAGGTCAAGTGAGAAACTACGCACTAAAGGGAGTGGTGGGTGGGTGACTCGCAGAAATCGGCAGGGCAGTGGAGGGGGAGAGCTGGCGCGGCCGCATTTGAACGGCTAGACCACGCCCCCCGCGGTGTCTCTCGATTGGGTGACCGGCTGGGAGGCGTGCCGCGCCAGCGATGATGACTGGGCAGGGGGCAGAACGCCCCCTGCGTGATGCGGGAGCCGGCTCCCACTCACAATACCTCCCCTCCGGAAGGAGGAGAGGCTTTTCCCAGCCAACTAGTTTAGGTTCCTATCTAAAGCGGCACAGACCGTGATTGACTATCCAGTGGGAAATTCCAATAGCCATCCATCACTAGTTGGCTCTATTGGAAGGTACCTGTCAGGGGTTCAGGGACAGAGGCACAGCGGGGACAGGAGATGGAGAGCGAATGGGAAGAATCCGAGGACAGCGGGGGGGGGGAGAGTGACAGTGGCCCGAGGGATTCCATGAGCCTCTCCAGCGAATCAGAGGATTCCCAGAAGGGGGCGCCTGTGGTCAGGACAAGGGGGGTCCCAGGGGGGACGCATCAGGGACAAGGGGCCAGCAGGGAATCTCAAAGCGGCAGCTGGGAATCAGGACCAGCTTCCCCTCCAGAGCGTGGCGAGGGGGGGAAAGTTCCAGTGTGTCGGGGGAAGCAGCTCCGTCAGCAGGAATGGAAGGAAGGTCAGGAGAAACCATCCTCCCGGAAGGGGAGGGAAGCAGTGAAGGGAGCAATGTAACGATCAGAAGGAAGGTTGGGAGTTGGGCGCGCGCGCCAAGTTCAAATGTGCAGGCGCGCGGGAAAACAGAGAGCCCGAATGGGGAGCCAGGTCCTAAAGCCCGCAGAAGGGAGGGGGAGCAATCTGGGGATTCGGCGTCAGAGGAATCCAGGAGGGGCGAAACCCCAGCGGGCAGGAAGACCCTGCGGAAGAGGGAAGAAAGAAGGAGGTGGAGCAGAGCAAGGCTCTTGAACTGGTGCAGGGGAGGGACTGACTCAGAGGGGACTTCAACGGTCTAGCGTAACAGACGTAGGGCTGCGCGCTGCGGCTGTGAAGAGGAGAATGAACTTCAATAAACACTTCTGTATATAAAGAGAAACTGGCGTTGGTCTTTTGTGAGCTGGGACCTGAGGCAGCCCTGAGAGTACCGTATTTTTCACTCTATAACACGCACCCAACCATAACACGCACGTAGTTTTTAGAGAAGGAAAACAAGAAAAAAAAATATTCTAAACGAAACAGTGGATATATGATTTTTGTGGTTCATGCTGTGGCCACAGACATGTGATCTGACAGTGAGTTTGGAGTAGCCCAATGCAAAAATCCTGAGGATCCATGTGGATCCATGCTTTGTAACCACGTTTTTGCACCACTGCGGCCCCAGGCAACAGCGGGTGCGTGATTTTTTTGGTGCAAGATGTAGCCATGGACATGCTATGTGATCTGATGGTGAATTTGGGGTGACCCAGTGCAAAAATCCTGAGGATCCATGTGGACCCGTGCTTTGTAACCACGTTTTAAGTGGGGAGGGAAGGAAAAGCACTCAAGGGACAAGGAGCACGCATGGGGTGTGTGGAGAAGGATGCTGCTAATAATGCTATTTAGCGAGCTGAGTGGGGAGGAGAGAGGGACAGAGAGCCTGCTTGCTTTAAGGGAGCCAACCGGACAGGAGCCGCTTACACTCGTGTAAGCGGCTCCTCTCCTCTCCCGCTTTGCTCCTTTAAAGCAAGCAGGCTCTCTGTCCCTCTCTCATCCCCACTCAGCGGCTCTTCTCCCGCTTTGCTGTTTCAAAGCGAGCCACGGAGGAGGGAAGGAAGGGGAACCATGGATCCTCTGCTCACAACTGCAGCAGATCCCCACCACCACCCGTAGGCATTCCCTCCATAACACGCACAGACATTTCCCCTTACTTTCAAGGAGGAAAAAAGTGAGTGTTATGGTGCAAAAAATACGGTATTTCGAGAGAGGCAGGCGAAGACAACACCAGACTCCTCCTCCTCCTCCTCCATGGCTGGTTTTGCTTTGCTTTGCTTCAAGTGTATGTTTGTAATGTATCAACTGCATTTTATAAATGCTGTGATCTGCTCTGGGAACTTCCATCAGAAAGCAGGGTATTAATCTGCTAAGTAAATAAATACGTCGAGTGTGACCTGACTCTCCATTTAAACAACTGGCCACTCCACATAATGAAAAATGGTGAACTGGGTACAGAAAGCAAAAAAAAGAAAAGAAAAGAAAAGAAAAAAGAAAAGAAAGGCTCAAATATTTCTAAACGTGAAATGAAGCCTCGTAACATTTGAAGATTTTTACTACATCTCAATCCTCTTTAATGGTGTGACCTTTAATTTAAATGACCTTTGCTCAAGCCCACGAGTCTCACCCTCCCAGACATCCCGGGAATTACTTCCAGACTGAAATGCCTTCTGACATTATTTTCATATACTCCACATGTACTGTTCATACTTTTAAAGCAGCGGCAGGGGATCTCTGGCCTGTGGGCCAATCTGATAAATAATAATAATAATAATAATAATAATAATAATAATAATAATAATATTTATATCCCGCCCATCTGGCTGGGTTTCCCCAGCCACTCTGGGCAGCTCCCAACAGAATGTTAAAAACATGACAAAACATCAAACATTAAACACTTCCCTAAACAGGGCTGCCTTCAGATGTCTTCTAAAAGTCAGATACAGTGGTGCCTTGGTTTATGAACCTAATCCGTTCCAGAAGTCTGTTTTTAAATGAAAGCATTCTTAAACCAAGGCGTGCTTTCCCATAGCTGCGGGGGACTCAATTTACAAATGGAACACACTCAACAGGAAGCGGAACATATTCTGCTTCCAAGGCAAAGTTCACACACCAAAACACCTACTTCCGGGTTTGCAGCGTTCTTAATCCAAGTTGTTCATAAACTAAGCCGTTCTTAAACCAAGGTACCACTGTAGTTGTTTATTTCCTTGACATCTGATGGGAGGGCTTTCCACAGGGTGGCTGCCACCACCGAGAAGGCCCTCTGTCTGTTTCCCTGTAAGCTCACATCTCGCAGTGAGGGAACCGCCAGAAGGCCCTCAGAGCTGGACCTCAGAGTCTGGGCTGAATGATGGGGGTGGAGACGCTCCTTCAGGTATTCTGACCCGAGGCACCAACACTTTTAATGGCGCTCAGAAACGTACTGGGATGCTGCGAAGGGTGGTCCAAGTTGGTCTGCAAGGCTATTTCCCCCACACCACGCCCAATTGCCCATTCCCTGATGGCACCCATGGTATCAGCTGATGGGCATTAGGGTGGGGTTGAATCCTGTTGATTATTCAGCTTAAAGAGTGGGGGTTTTTTTGCCAATGAATTCATTCCAAAGCCTACCTATTCATTCCACTGGGCAACCTTTGGGAAGTGTCAGGGAACTGCCATCGGTTCAGGAGGGAGAGAGGAAAAGCCGGATGGATTACAGAGAGCCCCCAAAGATCATAGAAAGCAGCGCCTCCAGTGGAGAGGAGCTGCAGGGTTCGGAGGAGGCAAGAAGAGTTTGGATTTGATATCCCGCTTCATCACTACCCGAAGGAGTCTCAAAGCGGCTAACATTCTCCTTTTCCCTTCCTCCCCCACAACAAACACTCTGTGAGGTGAGTGGGGCTGAGAGACTTCAGAGAAGTGTGACTAGCCCAAGGTCACCCAGCAGCTGCATGCGGAGGAGTGGGGAATCGAACCCGGTTCACCAGATTACGAGACTACCGCTCTTAACCACTACACCACACTGGCTCTCACAAGGCGTTGCCAGGACACCTTGCCTGGGCAAAGCGGGGAGGGGAGAGGTCCACCGTTACCCACACCCTCCTTGTGCAGTAAGGTTTCGCGCCGAGAGGGGAGGCGCAGACTGGACGTCAAGAAATTGCTTTTCTGGAGAAGGTTTAAGCCCCGCCCACTCACAGATTCTGCCAGTGAATGAGTCAGCCACGGGAGAGTGGCCCTCTGGACAGATAAAAATTTATTTTGCACCAAAAGCAAGGCTTCACAGCCAAGCAGGGAGGTATTTGCCTGCTTGCTCTTGAGCAACCCCTTGGAAACCCAACAGGAAGCCTAGAAGCAGGGCCTGCTATTGTTCTCAAAGTGTATTCAGAGTGCTGGTGTTGACCTTTAAAGCCCTAAACGGCCTTGGCCCAGTATACCTGAAGGAGCATCTCCACCCCCATCATTCTGCCCGGACGCTGAGGTCCAGCGCCGAGGGCCTTCTGGCGGTTCCCTCATTGCGAGAAGCAAAGCTACAGGGAACCAGGCAGAGGGCCTTCTCGGTAGTGGCGCCCTCCCTGTGGAACGCCCTCCCATCAGATGTCAAAGCGATAAATAACTACCTGACATTTAGAACAGTGTTTCCCAACCACTGTTCCGTGGCACACTAGTGTGCCGCGAGATGTTGCCTGGTGTGCCGCGGGAAAAATTAAAAAATTCGAAAGAATTTTTTTTTTTAAGTCAAATTTTCGATTGGGGCGCCGTCACTAGATGACCCCTGGGGTTCCCTCCCTCCCTCCCGCTCTGCGCCTCCCTCCTCCTCCTCCTCCTCCGGGGAGGCCCTTCCTGGCTCTCGGCCAAGGCTTGGCGGCTGCCACTCACTCACTCGCTCGCCCACCCGTCCCTCCATCCCTGCACCCGGCCTCTCCCCCTCCGTCCCCGGCGCGGGGGCTGCCGGGATCCGTAGTCCCCTCACCCTTGGGCTACGCGCCCGCACGGGGTGCGCAAACTACGTTTCCCAGCGTGGCCTGGCGGGCCGGGCGTTTTGTGTGAAGCGCTCTTCTCCCGGCCATGGAATGAGCGCGGCGGCGGCGGCCGGGCGGGCAGGGGCTCTTCCGCGCAGACCCCGCGCAGCCTGCCTGCGCCCCCGCGGAGATCGGGCGGCAGGATGGAGCCCGGGGATCCCCGCAGAGGCGGAGCGGCGGAGGCGGAGGCTGCCCCCCAGGTAGGGCTGCGTCGGGGGGGGTTATTTTTGCAATGCTGCATCCTCGCCGGAGGGGACACATCGGACCGCGGGGAGACCCCTTGGCGGGCGTGCAAGGCAATGCATGCGTGCAGGCGTTGCATGGAGTGCAGTGCAATGCAATGGCAACGCGGCGCCCTGCATGCATGCATGCAACTTCCACTGGCGCTCCGGACTTGGCAGGTGAGGGGGGTCCCCAGTGGGCGGCAGAGAGAGCCGGGAGGGCGAAGGGGAGCCGGGGGGAGCAGCGCTGCTCCCCGAGCCGAGCCTGGGGGGAAACTTCGGTGTCGTTGCGCCGGGTGTTGGAAGCGGAGGCTGGCGGGGGCCCCTCACCTGCAAAACCTGGTTGCCTCTCATATATTTCGTGCATTGCATTCATCGCCCGCTTTCTCCTCCAAGGAGCTCCCGGGGGCGCGCGTGGTTCTCCCCGTGTTATCTTCGCAACAACAGCCCTGCGAGGTGGGTCAGGTGAGTGGCCCAAGGGAGCACCCAGGGATTGTCCTGGCCAGGTGGGGTGATTTGAACCCTGCTTTCTGCCCGGTCTCCGTCCTCATTTAGCCCCCACATGTGCATGACTGTGCATGACTGAGGTTTTCCCCCCTCGTCTTGGCTATGGTGTGAGTCTGTGCTGTTAATTAATGGGGTTCTGCCTTCGGAGAAGATGAGCCAGCCCTCAAGGAGGTGATTATGTAATTTGCTAGCAATTCATGTCCCTCCCGGCGTGACGCTGCGCGCTGACGTCACGGGGCTGTAATGGTGGTGTGCCTCGAGATTTTTTTCATGAAACAAGTGTGCCTTTGCCCAAAAAAGGTTGGGAAACACTGATTTAGAATACATCTTAAGGCAGCCCTGTTCAGGGAAGTTTTTAACATGTGATATTTTACTGTATTTTTGGTTTCTATGGAAGCTGCCCAGAGTGGCTAGGGAAACCCAGCCAGATGGGCGGGGTACAAATAATAAATTATTATTATTATTATTATTGTTCTCCAGTAACTGGTGCCCAGAGGCATGTTGGACGTCAATACTATGTAGCCATCATGACTAGCAGTCATTGGTTTCAACTTGTGGCTGAGCATCTTTGATAAAACGTATTTAACCCAGAACTTGAGATTCCACTGTATCTCTTGTTCTCAAATGCCTTGGTTCCCAAATGCCGAAAACCCAGAAGTAAGTGTTTCGGTTTTCAAATGTTTTCCGGGGCACCAGCAACAATCAGAAGCCACGCCTTGGTTTTCGAACATTTCAGAAGTCAAATGGATTTCTGGAATGGATTAAATTTGGAGCTTTTGTTTTTCCTATTTATTTTGTGTTTTGGTTTTTGAGGCTTTTTTTGTTAATTTGTTTTTGTGACTGTGTGGAACCCAGTTCGGCTACTGATTGATTGTTTGTGTGACTGCGGAAATGGATCATCATTGCAGGTTAGAATTTTTTTTTTTAATAATCTACAATACTGTCTTATTTATTTAATATTACAGTACATTGATTATTGCTTTCATTTTATGGATCAATGGTCTCGTTAAATAGTAAAATTCACGTTAAGTTGCAGTTTTAGGGGTTGTTTTTAAAAGTCTGGAACAGATTAATCTGTTTTGCATTACTTTCTATGGGAAAATGCGCCTTGGTTTTGGAACACTTTGGTTTTGGAACGGACTTCCAGAACGGATTAAGTTTGAGAACCAAGGTACCACTGTACTTTTCCTGGAGCGGCATAAGGCACATTGCTTTTAAAATACAGTGGTACCTCTAATTAATAACTTAATTAGTTCTGGAGGTCCGTTCTTAACCTGAAACTATTGCTAACCTGAAGCACCACTTTAGCTAATGGGGCCTCCTGCTGCCGCCGTGCGATTTCTGTTCTCATCCTGAAGCAAAGTTCTTAACCCGAGGTACTATTTCTGGATTAGCGGAGTCTGTAACCTGAAACGTCTGTAACCTGAAGCGTTATGCAACCCACAATATCTCATACTCACCATCTTCAGAGTCTTCTCCAAAGTCTTCCCCGTTGATTGAAATGTCATCCTCTAAAGCTGGGAAATCGACTGGAATGAGAAATATTTTGTTGTTACTCTAAAATTCTGCATCACCAACCAGCAACGACACACTTTTCATAAGATATGCAAGCTCAAGAAAGCATATTTTTTTTTAGGCTATTCATAACCAGGGCCAACTTCCGCTAATATTCATGAGCACACAATGGAAGATATGTATATCATAGGAGCTCTTCTTTCATCTCTACCAAATAATCTGCTTTTAGGGAAAATGAAAGGGAGGGGGGGAGGAGTAGAACTAGATAATTCTGATTGCTGTTGAAACATTGTCAGTAGTGTCTTCATAATGGCTATAATTCATTAGCAACCACAGACACAGGTATTATCTTTGTAACTTTCAACAATGACCATCATTAGTCACCATTAACACAACATCCATTTGGCACACTCTGCGTGCCATCATCTGGCGTGCTTCTCAGCAGATGCAACGACCCAAATGACCCACTTTCAACCTGGGCTTCAAATGAATTCAAAGTGATTTATGGAATGATGTGTGTCATCATCATCACCTAGGTATTAATATAAAAGCCGGACAACACTAAGGAGTTGCAGAACCTCACAAATGGGTATCAGGTATTTATGAAAATTATTTCTGTGACCCGAGCCTCTTAGTGTGGGAGATTTTTCTTTAGGTTCTTTGAAACATGTTAAAATATAGGTCCAGAGAGTATTGCGAACAGTGCTAGGTCTCTATCACAATCTGCATTTCATTGTACATCTCCTTGGGAAGTTGTTTTCAAAAGGCATTTTTAAAAAAAGGGGGGGGAGAACATGTACAGTGGTACCTCAGGTTACATACGCTTCAGGTTACAGACTCCGTTAACCCAGAAATAGTGCTTCAGGTTAAGAACTTTGCTTCAGGATGAGAACAGAAATCGTGCCCCGGCGGCGCGGTAGCAGCAGGAGGCCCCATTAGCTAAAGTGGTGCTTCAGGTTAAGAACAGTTTCAGGTTAAGAATGGACCTCTGGAACGAATTAAGTACTTAACCCGAGGTACCACTGTATACATATGCAGAATATATAGTTTCAGCACCTTTTCTTTCTTTCTTTTATAATAATCTTTATTGGTTTAAAATACAGACATAAAAAACCATTCACAACAGAAACACAGAAGAAAAAGAAAAGAAAAAAGGTAAAAAGAAAAAACCGTATACAAAAGGAAACTGCATCTTCTCGGATAACAATCAGATAAAAGTTTTGGATATAAAACTTCAGCACATTTCAGTTTCAGCACGTTTTCAATGCATGGTTCTTTTGCGGTTAACATGTTCCATAATATGTTTCCTTCCACTGTGTGCATTGTCCCACATTTTCAAAAAGTCTAATTTCACACACGTATGTATGTACAGTAGTACCTTGGTTCTCAAACGCCTTGGTTCCCAAACACCGAAAACCCGGAAGTTGAACGTACGATGCGGCTGTCGGCTATTGTATCTGGGGTGCCTGCTCTAATTAGAAGCTGTGCCTTGGATTTTGAACATTTCAGAAGTCTAACGGACTTCTGGAACGGATTAAGTTTGGCGCTTTGGTTTTTGCTATTTATTTTGTGTTTTTGAGGCTTTTGGGGTTAAATTGTTTTTGCGACTGTGTGGAACCCAGTTCAGCTACTGATTGATTGATTGTGACTGTGGAAATGGAGAAAAGCCCCCCATCCAAACAATGACTATCATCAGTGAAGGTAAGAGGGGAAAAAATAATTTTAATTTTTATCATCTACAGTACAGTGGTACCTCGGGTTAAGAACTTAATTCGTTCTGGAGGTCCGTTCTTAGCCTGAAACTGTTCTTAACCTGAGGTACCACTTTAGCTAATGGGGCCTCCCGCTGCCACCACCGCATGATTTCTGTTCTCATCCTGAAGCAAAGTTCTTAACCCGAGGTACTATTTCTGGGTTAGCGGAGTCTGTAACCTGAAGCATCTGTAGCCTGAAGCGTCTGTAACCCGAGGTACCACTGTACAGTGGATGCTCGGGTTGCGAACGTGATCCGTGTGGGATGTTTGTTCGCAACCCGCAGCGTCCGCAACCCGCAGCGGCACGTCTGCACACACGAAGGTTGTGATCCAGTGCTTCTGCGCATGGCGACCGCTGAAACCTGGAAATAATCTGTTCTGGTACTTCCGGGTTTTGGCGGTCTGCAACCCGAAAAAACGTAACCTGACACGTCTGTAACCCGTTGTATGACTGTACTATCTTACCGTATTTTTCGCCCTATAGGACGCACTTTTTCCCCTCCAAAAATGAAGGGGAAATGTGTGTGCGTCCTATGGGGTGAATGAAGGCTTTCGCTGAAGCCTGGAGAGCGAGAGGGGTCAGAAGCTATCCGCAAGTCTTGCAAGCCTGGCGGGATGTCCCGCGGGCTCGCAAGGTTTGCGGGCAGCAGCCTGCAGCCCAAAAGCTGGGGGACAGCGGGGAGGCGCAGCGCCGCCACCCCGCTATTCCCCGACCTGATCTGGAGGCTGACAGGGGGGAGAAGCAAGCCTGCTTCTCCCCCCGCCAGCCCCACAAGCTCGCGGGATAGCGGGGAGGCAGAGCGCCCGCCAGCCCCACAAACTCGGGGGACAGCGGGGCAAGCTGTCCCTGAAGGCAGAAGAGGGAGACGTCTCCCTCTTCTAGCTTGGGGATGGCTGCGCAAACCTGGGGGGAAAATAAATCCCCCCCCTTGATTCCCCCCTCCCAAAACTAGGTGCGTCCTATGGGCCGGTGCGTCCTATAGGGCGAAAAATATGGTATTTATTTTATAATACAGAACATTGATTATTGCTTTCATTTTATGGATCAACGGTCTCCTTAGATAGTAAAATTCATGTTAAATTACTGTTTTAGGGGTTGTTTTCAAAAGTCTGGAACGGATTAATCCATTTTGCATTATTTTCTATGGGAAAGCGTGCCTTGGTTTTGGAACGCTTTGGTTTTGGAACGGACTTTCGGAACGGATTAAGTTTGAGAACCAAGGTACCCTGTATACCACTTGTTCTCTTGGCACTTGATGGCTTACAGCTAAGGGCAGTAGTTCTGGCTGTTTCGACGCAGAATGGCCTGACTCACGTAGAAAGAGCAAGGTAAGGCAGTTTCATTTTTAACAGTGCAAAGGGATTCGGGGTGAGAGATGTTTGACTTCCGGCAGCTGCTTAAGTGTTGGGTCGAAAGGGAAAGTGCTCACGAGGAAGTAGCTTTGGGGGACGTTTGCCACAAGCCAGGGGAAGTCTCTGCATTCCTTCCCAGATCTCCTTTCACTGTTTTCAAAGCATTCCCCTCTCTTGCAACACGACTGGCATAGATCCATTTGAAAGCATAAGCAACTGAGACCACCATATCTAGCTTGGTCCTAAATTTGAGGACTGTCTGCACAGAAGAATCTATCTGTGATGTCTAATTTGTGACACCTTGGAAGACTGGCAGATGCAACTAATAGACTACATGGAGATGGCGGAAATGACTGGCAGAATCCAAGACCAGGGAGAGGAGTCAGTGAAGGAAGATTGGAAGAAATTTAAAATTTATTTGCAGAAATATTGTAAAATTTTTGAATGTTGAGGACATTGAAATGAATCGCAGGGGCTTTAGCAATCAAGTAAAATGTAAGATTGGATTAATAACAGATAAAATAATAGGATATGAATTTGCTGAATTAATTTTTAAAAAGGATACAAGAATGGGAGACGTGAGGAAGTCGGGAAAATAAGTTAATTGAAGATGAGAAATTAAGAAAGAGGGAATTTTTGTTTTTTGTTATTATATGTGTTTTTATCTCTCTTTCTTTTTTTCTTTTGATGTGCTTAATGTTTGTATTTTTGTATCGTATTTTGTGATTTTGTATTTTCTTTGTCTTTGTATTTTTCTTGAATGCTCTTTTATTGTGAAAACTTAATAAGATATTATATATATATATAAAAATAATTTGTGACGGCTTTCGCACATGCAAGTCATTAACTGAAGCCGTCAGGTGATGAATTTGGATGTGTCACATGTGGCGGGAATGCCGACCTATTAAACAATTCTGGAATGAAATTTTTGAAGAAATCAAAAAGATGTTTAAAATATCTTTCAGTAAAAAAACAGAGGCATTCCTTTTAGGTATAATCACAAACGATATTCCCGACAATCAAAGGAAAGTATTCCTTTATGCAACGACAGCTGCCAGGATGCTTATAGCAAAAAATTGGAAAGGGAGAAAAATACCATCAATGAAAGAATGGCAAATTAAATTTTGTGAATATATGAATCTGGCAAGACTCACAGCATTCATAAGGGGACAATCGGACCAGAAATTATTAAAAGAATGGGGATGTGCTAAAGATGATATGAAAAAAACATTGTTCTGGAGTAAGCATATCGGTATGTAATGAATGATGCTTCACAGGGTTAAAGAAAAAGAAAAATGGTGTAAAAAAGTACAAAGATGGTAGAAATCTACATTAGACACAACAATACAGTAAGAGTAAAATTTTGGGGTCTTAGAACAAAGGAAGGAAGTATATGTATGTAATGACTAGATTAGAATGATGATATGGTTTTATTTGTAGATGTATGCTTTTTTGTTTTGTTTTTGGTTTTTGTGTGTGTGTGTGTTCTGTTTTTCTTTCTTGTTTGTATAGTATTATTTTGGATTCAATGTTTGTAATTTTTGTTATGATGTTATGATTTTGCATTGAAAATAAAATATATTTTTTTAAAAAAGAATTTGGATGCGTCAACAGAGCCAAAGATGGCTCCATCTCAAGTTGCTGAACCTCAAACATCTCCAAGATTGAAGACAAAGAGCAGAACCACTGAATTTTTTGCCCTATGCTCTCTTAGGCTAAGCAACACAAATGGAGCCACTCCTACCATTCTAGGAAAAAATGTATTCTGCTGTTCGGTGTCTCTCACACAAACAAAAAACAAACAATCAGCCGACAATTTGTAAGGCCAATGAAGTGAAACCATGAATATGTGCCTGACAAGCATTGCACAAACAATTTGCCTCGCAAGCAATGTGGTGATATAACATTCAGGAATTACAAGCAATTATTAAAACTACAGATGTACTTGCCACAAGGAAAACTAAACATGAATTGCTGTGCAGAAATACGTAAGAGGCTCTGCTGCTGGAAGAGGCACCAGCTAAGTATGTCTCTGGAAAAGGAACGGTTCCAGCAGCCGGAGCAAAAAGAACTGATACTGCAGCTCTGTAGCAGCCGGGCTTTCAGGGATGCAGCCAGGGCCAGCCAAAAGCATCATGCTACCTGAAGCACAGCCCAAACGCTAGGGCCAAGGCTTTCCTAAGTCTTGCTGCTGTATTTAGTCACCAATTCCTCCCCCTTGCCCCTCGGGGTGTACCCCAAAACAGATTATTTCACCCTGCTGCACGGCCAGCACCAGTAACATCACAACTCGTCTCCAGGCAATGGGCCTCCATGCTAGGGCAGCTGCTACTTTCGTACTGCTCTGCTTGAAAGACCTACATACCGGTCTTGAAAGACCTACGTTGGCTCCCAATACGTTTCCGAGCACAATTCAAAGTGTTGGTGCTGACCTTTAAAACCCTAAATGGCCTCGGTCCAGTATATCTGAAGGAGTGTCTCCACCCCCATCGTTCTACCAGGACACTGAGGTCCAGCGCCGAGGGCCTTCTGGCGGTTCCCTCACTGCGAGAAGCCAAGTTACAGGGAACCAGGCAGAGGGCCTTCTCAGTGGTGGCACCCACCCTGTTGAACGCCCACCCACCAGATGTCAAAGAGAACAACAACTACCAGACTTTTAGACAACATCTGAAGGCAGCCCTGTTTAGGGAGGCTTTTAATGTTTGATGTAGTACAGTATTTTAATATATTTTTTTGGAAGCCGCCCAGAGTGGCTGGGGAAGCCCAGCCAGATGGGCGGGGTATAAATAATAAATTATTATTATTATTATTATTATTATTAGTGCAAATTTCTTGGAATCTACACTCATCTCCTGCAGGAGGAAGTCAGGAAGAGAATGTCACTTGTAAAAAATGGTCAGTGTCATTTCAGAAGGGGGTGTGTGGATCTGTCTATCTCCAGTCTGTGTCCACTTAGCATGAAGTCTACCCGTCCTGTTTTCACATTACAGTGCTGCCCCGCAAGACGAATGCCTCACAAGACGGAAAACTTGCTAGACGAAAGAGTTTTCCGTTTTGGAGGTGCTTCGCAAAACGAGTTTCCTATGGGCTTGCTTCGCAAGACGACAATGTCTTGCGAGTTCCTGCGGGTTCCCCCCCTTTTTCTAAGCCGCTAAGCTGCTCCTCAGCTGATCCGATCAGCAGATAAGCCGCTAAAAGCCGCTAATAGCGCTAACCGCTAATCCTTCAATGGGCTTGCTTCGCAAGACGAAAAAACCGCTAGACGAAGAGAATCACAGAACGGATTCTTTTCGTCTTGCGAGGCACCACTGTAATCATATTTTTTAAAACACCCACAAGAAAACTAGTCTCTAAAATGCATCTTTTGTCACAAAACACATTTTACACGAGCATTTCATCATTATGTGTGCATTTCTTAATGCATCTTATTCTATAATATGCATCTCAAATGCCCTTTTTGTATTTTGAGCTGAGAAGCGAAGTGCAAAATTCAGACAAGTGCAAAATCCAAAGGATAATTACATTGATCTGGGAACTGCGGACAAGACTGGTTTGCTTTGGAATTTGGGGAGATCAAATTTTAGCCGTTAAAGTTTGTTGTACTGCTTGCTGCTGCTTCCTCGATAGTGCTTGATGGCAACAACGCTCAAGTTCTGTTCAAGGAATAAGATTTTAGAAAGTAGCACCCAAAACAACAGGTTGCCACCCTGATAGAGAAACAGTTACTGAACCACAGGGACAGGGATTCCTGCACTAAAAGGGGTTGGACTACATGACCCTCAGGGTCCCTTCCATCTCCACAATTCTATGATTTTAATAACTTCTTCACATATACAATGACATGGCAGTGAATTTCCATATACAAGCAACCATATTTTTGCAGTGGCCTTAAGACAACCCTAGTTATGTACCAGGGTTCATTTGAAAATAGCACACAGCGTACCGCATGTGGTGGGGTTGTAAAAAAATAAAGAGCTTTTGGGAACTTATATACAATGAATTAATTTTTTTTTTTCAAATTAACATTTACTAAAAATCCTAAAACATTCCTTTTAGGTATTATGGCATTAGACATTCCAAGAGAGAAAGGAAGGTTTTCTATGTACACAACAGCAGCAGCGAGAATGCTGACTGCCAAGGGGTGGAAAGGAGAAAAAACACCAACAAAAGAGGAGTGGCAGGTCAAATTATTTGAATATATGGAATTAGCCAGTATGACAGAGAAGATAAGGGATCGGTCAGCCCAAAAGTTCAATAAGGAATGGACATAAATAAATAGATAAATAGGTACCACTCCGGCGGGAAGGTAAACAGCGTTTCTGTGCGCTGTTCTGCTTCACCAAAAGCGGCTTAGCCATGTTGGCCACATGACCCGGAAGCTGTACGCTGGCTCCCTCGGCCTGTAAAGCGAGATGAGTGCTGCAACTCCAGAGTCAGCCACGACTGGACCTAATGGTCAGGGGTCCCCTTACCTTTACCTTTTACCAGTGCCTTACAAAGTTCTCTCCCGGAGATGTTGCAGAATGCAAAAAGTCCCTTACGATAAGTAATTCCAGCTTAGTCACAACTGGAATCAGAACACAGCATGTGTGGTGTCGTTGTTTTTTAAAAACCAACAAAACCCAACAAAAAAGTTGAAGCTCTATAACATTTGCAGGAAGTCATTATTTTAAAAGTGAGTTCAGATTTCTCATCCCACTTCAGAACCAAGAGACCCAGATGGAAACATCTGCATCGAGAGCTGAAAAGTGCCTCTTGGAAGCAGAATCAAACGCGGACAGCATTACTGAGTAAGGGGAAGACGGGGGAACTCAAGAGGGTGCCTGATGCGCCAGTTATACATTAAAAACAAATAGTGATTTTCAGCCTTGTGACCTCATTGGATCCAAGAGGATAGGATTAGCAGAAGGAACATGATCTATCCAAAGTTAGCAATTTTCTGTTTTAATGGAAGAGGAGAATAGTGTTCATGCCTAATGTTCCTATTATAGTAAACAGTGCTTACTTGGGCTAGATTTCCCACCCTCTTTTTTTGATGTTATCAATGATTTTTATTCATTCATACTTTTCATGTTTATACATGTCACTAATTTTACAATCATTTTGACATTTCAAAACTTGACTTCTTTCTTCCTCCTTTTGCGGTTCCTTAAATTTGTTTTTAATATCTTCTGCATATCCAAATTAACTTAATTTACTCATTTATTCATACTCTATAATTCCCACCCCCAATTATATGATTTGTAAATCCTTTATGAACTTTCACCTTTTCATACCACAAATAAGTGTGCCAACCAAAAATATTACCATGACCTTCTAGAACTAGAATATGTGGATTCTCTAATGTCATCCATTCCTTCAGCCAACAAAGACAAGATGCCTCATAATATATCCAGCAGGGAAAAGCCTCCTCTTGGCTGGATTTCACCCTCTCTCCCTGGAACATAGTGGCCTTGCCTTCAGTGTAATATACTGAGCACGTGTTTTGGTGTGTTGTGACCCAGCTGCTTATATCTCGATCAGATCTGTTCTGTGGCAGACAAGCACAAGACCTTTGGTGGACATTCCAGCTGACAGGAGCCTGCTGTCTTCATGGAAGGTCATGACGGCAGCCATGTGGTTTGAGAAGCTGGGTGGGCAATTTTCGTCTTCCCACATCGCAGGAAAGCCTACATTTCAGGGGGACTTGCCGGCGCATAGCACACGAAGGAGTAATTTAGCAGATATGAACTGCATCCCGCCGCACTGGAATTTGCGAAATGCCAAAGGCTTGCACTCCAGGAATTAATTCTTAAAGCACATATTCAGAGGAAGAAATAAACAAAGAGAAAATTACAGAGTAGCCCTGTGGATTGAGGGCTGGGCCTGAGATCCGAGTTCCCTGCTGAGCTATAGAAATGCTGGTTGACGGAGCAAGTCACTTGCTGCCTCATTTTCCCAACTTAAAAACAGGAATTACAGCATCCTACATCACCGAGTTGCTTTGAGGACAAATCTGGTTTTGTATTAAAAACGAAACGAAAGCAGAACTCTGAAGTAGAGAAGAAAATAAAAGCAGTGGTGGGAACATGAACGAACACACACACACACACACACACACACACACACACATGCACACACACAAAAACGCATCCCAAGATGGACCAAAATCTGGCAGAGGAATGCTGGAGGATACTCAAATCACACGCAAGGACAGATTGTGAGCAAATGGCTCCTTCTAAAAGAATGCTAAGTTAACATGCAAAACTTGGGAGACTTCACATGCAAAATTAGATTCTATCCATCCATCCAGAATCTTGAAATATTTGGTATAGAAAGTCTAGTGTTTCATTGCTCCGTGCTCTTCACCTGAGCTTTTTTAAAGGAAATATTAGAACTGCCTAGGGATTACCGATCAGAAGCTCGGTTGTTCGAATCCCCGCGACAGGGTGAGCTCCCGTTGCTCGGTCCCTGCTCCTGCCAACCTAGCAGTTCTAAAGTATGTCAAAGTGCAAGTAGATAAATAGGTACTGCTCTGGCGGGAAGGTAAACGGCATTTCCGTGCGCTGCTCATGACCCGGAAACTGTCTGTGGACAAACGCCGGCTCCCTCGGCCAGTAAAGCGAGATGAGCGCCCCAACCCCAGAGTTGTCCACGACTGGACTTAATGGTCAGGGGTCCCTTTACCTTTAATGGGGATATTATGATTTGCATGTAAAGGACCTGACGCTACAACATACCCATGCATTCCCTCCATGTTGCACTGGCATCTTGGCATTGCCACCCTTATCTGAACAGTGGTAGTAGCTTCACATGACTTGCCAGGAAAGGGTTAAAGGTAAAGGGACTCCTGACCATTAGGTCCAGTTGCGGACGACTCTGGGGTCGCGGCGCTCATCTCACTTTATTGGCCGAGGAAGCTGGCGTACAGCTTCCGGGTCATGTGGCCAGCATGAGTAAGCCGCTTCTGGCGAACCAGAGCAGCGCACAGAAACGCCGTTTACCTTCCCGCCGGAGCGGTACCTATTTATCTACTTGCACTTTGAGGTGCTTTCGAACTGCTAGGTGGGCAGGAGCAGGGACCGAGCAACGGGAGCTCACCCCGTCGCGGGGATTCGAACTGCCGACCTTCTGATCGGCAAGCCCTAGGCTCAGTGGTTTAACCCACAGCGCCACCCGTGTCCCAAGGAAAGGGTTACCCACGTTTTAAAATAACTTCATATTATAAACCCAGTGAAGAGCAGCAGCAGAGAATGGTGAAGCAGGGAGGGCAGAGAAATGGGAGTGCTTGATCAGGGCCTGAGCTTCTACGGGTATTTTCCACATCGTTTTTATATCACCTAACAGAACTGAACTTTTGCATGGCTCGAATTTTTGAAAACGCACAAACGTCCTTTTTCGAAGGGTCCATTTCCCCTGGCAACTGTCCGGTTTGGGTCTGGCTGCCTGTTAACAAAAGCCTAGGCCTCCACTGTCAATGAAACTCACCAACAGCAAAATATTTTGGGGTGCTTATCCCTTTCCCTACAAACCAGGAGCTGGGCAGTGAAGAAACACGCTAGCTAATGAATTGAGGTGGAAGAGTTCTCTCCCATCTCGTACTCCTGCATACCTTCCTTTCTGCCTCTTTGTTTCAGGCCAGAAATGTGACTCTCTCAAGTTTCTCAGTTATTCTCACATGTTTAACTGGGGAGAAAAAATTTACTGGCCCAATTGAGCGAGGGATAATCTGTGCATGGAAAGCAATTTCTGAACGCAGACCTCCCACGATGAATGTACAAGAGGCTTCTACGAGGGAACAGAAAATCCCCTCAAATTGAGCGTGTGGGGCTTACTTGCTGTGTGAAGAACATAAGACCACGTGCCTACTGTTGTACTGCGGTGCTCCCTCCCCAGTTTCCCACTTCCCACCAGTCTAGACCCTTCTCCTCCTCTTCCTTCAAGAGCTGACACTGAGAACCATCTGTTGGGTGAAAGGAAAGAAACCGCTAAGAACTGCAAATGTGTGGTTGGTGCAAATGTGACACAGTGACTTTGCTCTTCTCTCTTCTCTGCAGTTTTGTGTGTTTGTGTTTGTGTTTGTGTGTGTGTGTGTGTGTGTGTGTGTGTGTAAAGTCACGGGGAACTGTGTGAGGGTATCAGTTAATCAATGTTTTCTAAAGAAAATTCACTCTCCGGGCCTTAAAAGGAAAAAAAATACACTGGGGGAAATTTGAATAAGGAGAACATTTATACAAAAAGCTATTTACTCTGCTAGCAATTTTCTCTATTCCCTTTGCTAATATTGCCGGCACTTGTGTGTTTGATCAAAAGCTTTATCCTTCACAATCCCATTTCCTTTCCCCGTCCAGTCCTGTAGTGAAGCCATAAACTTACTTAGTGGGGAATTGTTTGGGGATTCAGGAACCAGTCCTTGCGGGGCACGATTAGCAGGCCAGGTTGGTCCCCTCCCAAATGAGCAAATCTTGTGATTTTGAATTGCCACTGACTGTTGATACACGAGGGGTCCTGTCACCGTGGTGGCAACAGCTTCTAGGGGCTTCGTAACCTGCCTGCTGTTCTTCCTCTAAATCTGCGAGCGATAGATGGGTAACCATCGATGCAGTTTCTAGCCGATTCATATCGCAGTGCTTGGGAACGGGATTATGCAGCACATTTGTTGGCAAACCTGAGCCAGGACGAATACAATATAAAATCTGATCACCAGAGAATGGAGAGAGCGAAGGGTCAGCCTACAATTACACTGTGATGCACATATTTCCAATGCTATCTTTTGGTGTGATTTCTTTTTTTAACACACAACAAAGGAGTGTTTCATTCTCTCAGCATGAGCCAGCTTGCCAGTGCAGCCATGGTACTTGCATACGAAGGCAGTTTATTCCCACTGGCTTCAGGATAACTGGCAGGCCAATTTGTAATATTGCTGGAAGAAGCTATGCTGTTACCCCAGGGCTCAACATGGCTAGCCACATAAGCACACATTGATTCACAGGCTGATGTAGGTGTCACATCCTCTAACAATGCAATGTGTTGCAAAGAAGCATTTCACACACAGAAACATCTTGCCTATTGTTTTTCCTCCATTTATTCCATAAGGTGGAGACTGCTGGGAGTTTGCACATATCCGAGCTGTTGCAAATCCCTTGGAGGACTTTGTTGCTTTTGCATTGGCGGGTCAGGATTTTTATAGGTTTCTACCCCCAAACATCCCATCTTAATGGGTTTGAGGATGTAGCTGGGAAAGGATCTTTCAGTCAGGCAGCCTCCGTTCATAGATATAACATTCAAACTGTTAAGTTGTGGGTGAACATATCAGAATTGATGCTTTTGAATTATGGTGCTGGAGGAGACTCTTGAGAGTCCCATGGACTGCAAGAAGATCAGACCTCTCCATTCTTAAGGAAATCAGCCCTGAGAGCTCACTGGAAGAACAGATCCTGAAGCTGAGGCTCCAATACTTTGGCCACCTCATGAGAAGAGAAGACTCCCTGGAAAAGACACTGATGTCGGGAAAGATGGAGGCCACAAGGAGAAGGGGACAGCAGAGGACGAGATGGTTGGACAGTGTTCTCGAAGCTACCAGCATGAGTTTGACCAAACTGCAGGAGGCAGTGGAAGACAGGAGTACCTGGCGTGCTCTGGTCCATGGAGTCACGAAGAGTCGGACACGACTAAACGACTAAACAACAACAACATATCAGACGACACAGCTCTTGTTTATTCACAGGCCAGAACAGAACTGAACTGAAGGGTTCAGCCAGCCTGCTTATATAGAGCTCCACTAGAACGCAACAGTAACCATTTTCTGTAACTATCCAATCACTGAACGTCACTTTCAATCCCTTATTTGCATATGTGGACCTGAGTGAAAACTATCTACAGTATCCCCCTGCTGGCCCAGGGTGAGAACTTCAGCACAAACTTTCAATCCCTTATTTGCATATGTGGACCTGAGTGAAAACTATCTATAGTATCCCCCTGCTGGCCCAGGGTGAGAACTTCAGCACAAATGGAGCAGGACTCTGACTGACCAACAGGTTGTAATAATAATGCATTGTTCCTTCAAGATTTTGATATCTGCATTAAACTCACCCGAGACAATTTGCCTCTGACTTAAGCAACTAAGCACGTGCATTGTGTCAAGAGCTAATTTGGGGAGTGGATATGTCAATCCTTTGTTGTTGTTTTAATAGCCCCTGCAAACATTTAAACATAAGACGTTAAATGCAATACTGTTGCTGCTGCATGCATGCTGCTGGCACAGAAGATTTTCCCTTCCTCTCTTCCCTACAGCAACCCTCTGTGCACCCTTCAAAATCTGCAGCCACAAAACACCCACACAAACACACACACACACAATCACTCCAGGGGCTACAGGGGGTAAGAAGGGAAAATCTATGCACAGCATAGCATTAGATATAACCTATAAGCTGAAATACCACACACGTATTTTGATCAAATTCGGTTAATATTTCAAAACGTATGACAAGGTTAGGAAACAAAATTGAGGGAAAAATGTCATCAATATTATGTTTTTTTGGGGTGGGGGGAGGTAGGGGGTTTCCTACACATATCGTGAATTACAGCTGTTGAACGTTGACTATCTAAGCAATAACAATAAAGCTATTCTTAAGTGATGTCTTATGAAATGGCTGTTTCCCTGCTTCTCCCAGCCTTTCTCGAATCACTGGAAGGATCATTTATAAATCTTGAAAGGGGAAGGCTGCATTTTAATCGATGCACAGGACACCTCCACAGTACATTTCGCGTAGCAGCTGAAAATGGCTGGGAAAATCAGAAGAGAGAGATAATGGCATTTGCATTAAGAGTGCCAAAGGTAGAAGGCTTTAAAACATCCATCTGAGAGCCAGGAAAAGGACGTGTTCAGCCACTGTGCTGACCTCTCGAGATGATTTTCCTGAGATTAGGCTGAAATCATACACGAAACCAGCATGGTTTATAGCAAGACAGGTTGATCGCCTTTGACCTCTGGCACAGGATAATTTGACTCAGGCGGGCACCCGTGTATTCAAAACCAACAAGGTCAGGGGAACTGAAAAGAATGAGGGCTGTTGGCTTTCCCAATATTTTCCCCTCTTTAATAAAGGTGCTCTGCTTTTGAACTGTGTTTAACACTCTCCTATCACGTAGACAGGGACACGGGTGGCCCTGTGGGTTAAACCACAGAGCCTAGGACTTGCCGATCGGAAGGTCGGCGGTTCGAATCCCTGTGACGGGGTGAGCTCCCATTGCTCGGTCCCTGCTCCTGCCCACCTAGCAGTTCGAAAGCACGTCAAAGTGCAAGTAGATAAATAGGTACCGCTCCGGCGGGAAGGTAAACGGCGTTTCCGTGGGCTGCTCTGGTTCACCAGAAGCGGCTTAGTCATGCTGGCCACATGACCCGGAAGCTGTACACCGGCTCCCTCGGCCAATAAAGCGAGATGAGCGCTGCAACCCCAGAGTTGGTCACGACTTGACCTAATGGTCAGGGGTCCCTTTACCTTTACCTATCACGCAGACAGCTTTCCTGATCTAAAGCACCTCCACTTCCACTTTTGTGAATAGCCTTCCCGGGCGCAATACAAGCCCCTATGTTACCTCCCTGCTCCCCAAAGAGCAGGGTTATTAGTAGCTTGGGGCTGTAATTTAACTGGGGAAATATCACTGGGAGGAGGACAAAGACAGAGGGCGGTTAAACACTCCTTACCCCAGCGCCCGAGCTCTGTGAGAAGGCACCGCACCTTACAGCTGCCCCTCCAACTGGGAAATGAAAAGGGTGTCTCCTGCCTTCTCCTGATCACCCCACACTTCCAAGCTGAGACAGTATGTTGGGAGAGCAGGCAGCCAAGGAAGCCCAGGGCAAACTTATGGACTGCCTGTTGGGGATCCCCCATATAGGGCAAAGCAACACTTGAGCTGTCCCCCAATTATCAAAATCCAACACCTCGTTGGTGCCAGGGTTCACTAGGGGTGAACTATTTTCAGTAGCAAGGCTGAAGCCCGAGTTGTGTGAAGCTGGGATACAGAAATGTGCCTCTGGGCACAAGATTGTCTCTTCTACCCTTGCCACCCCACAGCAACAACAGATCTGCAAACCCACATGCCACTCCCTCCATGGCAGCTTTCTGCAGCATAGTTTATTTAAAGCAAACAGCATGGCGTGCCCTTCTCTGCCACGAAAATGTTGTTAGGTGCTTCTTAAATTAGCAGCCCCTTTCTCTGCATCTGTTTTAAGTGTAGTATGAGAGAGGGGCAGGAGTAATGTTCTTTGTCCAGGGTGCATGTGTTCCAAACATTCTTGAAGCTACCAGCATGAGTTTGACCAAACTGCAGGAGGCAGTGGAAGACAGAAGTGCCTGGTGTGCTCTGGTCCATGGGGTCACGAAGAGTCGGACACAACTAAATGACTAAACAACAACAATGTGGTTCAGTCTATTCTGCATGCTTATTTGATTATTCCAGCACAGTCTGAGAGAATGAGCCAAAAAACAAATATCTCAGGCCCTCTGTTCAAGCTCTGGCTGCTGAACACTCTGGGTTTAGTCACACTCATGTGATGCCTTGCAACATGCCCTGCCCACCTTATATATATGTGGCCATAATGTGCCGCAGAATGCAGAAGCAGCCGTAAAGGAGGCTGACTGCAGTGCCCTTGAGCAGATATCAGTGACTCCAGGGGCTGACAGAGACATGCACAGCACTGCATCTTCTTCTAGCATTTGGACACAAAAATGCAGAGAAGCTTTGAAGCTGCTTCAGAGTTCTGGGAAGCCTGCTACGAGAGCCTTTTAAAGCCGTACAATTACCTTAATAAAATATAGCAGGGTGTTCTCGAGATTAATGGCCGAAAGAACGGTGATTTACAGCGGAGCCTTAAGCCAAGACTATTTTGCATTAGCAGGGAAATGGGCGAAGGGAGTGTTTGGCACCAGCCTTGCGCCAGCAATGCAAGGGACTCTTGTCAACTCCCAAGAGAAGCTTCAGGAAGAAAAAAAAGGATTGCAGAAAATTATTCTGCATTTAAGGGCAGAGGAGGAAGGGGAAAGCTGAGACACCACAATTATCTTTCCAAACATGCTTGTTACAGATGATGTCTGTATTTTGTAGGTGCGCATCAGAGTTTAGAGGGAGGTGCATACAGGTCTTACCCTGAGATAATTATTTTTACATTGGGGAGACAAAGGGAAATGACTTCTGCCCGTGCCATCTTTGGATTGCAGTGAGATGTTCCTCACTTTGGATGGAAGGAAATTACAGGGGTACCTCGGGTTACAGACACTTCAGGTTACAGACTCCGCTAACCCAGAAATAGTACCTCAGGTTAAGAACTTTGCTTCAGGATGAGAACAGAAATCGTGCTCCGGCGGCAGCAGGAGGCCCCATTAGCTAAAGTGGTACCCTTAGGTTAAGAACAGCTTCAGGTTAAGAACAGTTTCAGGTTAAGAACGGACCTCCAGAACGAATTAAGTTCTTAACCCGAGGTACCAGTGTAGTTTACAAAATCCCCCATGTAAGCACAGAGGCTACCATTTACTCAAAGGTAGCCCTATGGCTAGGGGAGACAACTGGAAATCTGCTTCTCCAGTTTGCACCTCCCTCCTTTCATTCCAAGGAGCTCGTGCGTCCATTTGGGGTTACCTTCACGACAAACTTGTGTGTCAGCGCAGCTCAACACATTTGATGCCTGAGGCAGAACAGGCAAAAGGCCCTCCTTTTCCTCACTCCAATTCCAGGAAAATCAAAATATAAAATTAAATAACTTGTACACATACTGCTATTTATAGCAAGCTTCTTGCAGAAAGCCGCCTCACTTTTGTCAAATGGTATTGCTCACCCTGCCTATTATGCTGGGGAGAGGGCAGTTATCTGTCACGTGCTGCTGGGATCTATGGTCAGTGCCCCGTGTGGTGGGCCATTGAACTGCAGGTTGCAGTCATCAGGCCCTGGACTGACTCCACCTGCAGAGGCTCGCCCCCTTGGGTCCTATAAGAGGGCTTTCTGCTCCAGTGAGCCTTTCCTCAAGCAACACGGTCTTCCTGGTCTCTGGCATCTTCCTGCATCCTTGGTTTTGCCTCAGGCCTGTCTCTTACTCCAGTCCAGATTAGTTGCTTGCCCAATGGCTCACGGCTCTCTGTAGATGGCTGCCCACGCCCAGCCGTGTCTCGATCTCAGCACCATTCCATGGACTCAATGGCAGGGTTGAAATTTAAGCCTGGTTCTCCAAGGTCCATGTCTGACATTCTATCCATTATTTCTCACAGTTTTCTCTGAGAGCGATGGGTCAATTGTGGTTTCTCGATTTCGGTTTCTCCTTTTTTCCACTCTTAAGTTCAGTATTTGACATTTCCACAGCAGATCGTAATTCCCACCCCCCACCCCCTCAAAGGTCTTCATGAAACTTCATCAGCTTTATAGTGCGAATTTCGCCAAATAAGCTCACTTCTGCAAGCAATTTTGCCTAATGCATGCATATATATTTTTGTCAAGCCGTTTCCCCTAATGTGATGCGTTTTAATGTTATTTTCACTAACAGACGCGTTCTCATGCACGCTTTCCCCTAGCACATGCATCTTTGCGCACAATACTTGGCCGAAAATCTGCACTGCAAAATTCAGGCATCATATGGAAGGATGACTATGTTTCGTACAGTAAGGTAGGTTCACCTTTCTATGTGAACTAGGCCAAACATTTCTCCCTTTTCTCTGAATGCCTGGAATGAATTGCAACCACACACAGAGATATTGTGTAATTCTCCTGTTGCGCAGGCTTAGCATTCAGTACAGCCAGATCAATGACAACCAGCTTTCTTTTTGCAAACTCTTTTGAGTTTATATAAGGGCTAAAAAAAGAAAAAGAAAACCTCTTGCCAAATTTTAATGTTTAAAGGAACCCAGCCAAGCTGAAATGTTTTGGACAGAGCTTCATACAAAAACAAAATATTTTCGTGTCAGCCTGACAACCTCTGGGTTGTGCTACATACTGAGAACTTCCACATGAGATTGTCGGTCTCTCGGTCTCTATACAGTCATACCTTGGTTCTCAAACGTCCCGGAACTTGTACGTTTCGGCTCCTGAACGATCAAAACCCAGAAGTAAGTGAGCGTTCTTTTGGAAGCCAAACATCCAACAGGGCTTCCACGGCTTCCGATTGGCTGCAGGAACTCCCTGCAGCCAATCAGAAGCAGCGCTTTGGTAGTCAAACGTTTCCGAAGTCAAACAGACTTCCGGAATTGATTCTGTTCGACTTCCGAGGTACGACTGTACATATAATCCACCTCAGCTTTGGACACAGGATGCCACCAACTCACAAAGAAGTTAGAATGTGGACAAAGCTGCTTTCTGGGACGCAGGGAAGTAGAACCTCACTCCCACAGGCAAAATGTTGACCCCTGGTCTGTATCTCTCTCTGGCCCCTGAAAATCTCTTCAAGCCACACCCAGAAGATATTATTTGGCAGGGAACTGCTGATTGGCCGATACTCCCTGTGTATCGCACCCCCAGCGATGTACATTACCTTTTCAATTACCTTTCCTGCCCCACTTCCCCCTGGGTCCTTTTGCCCCTGCCCTCCTCTCTCATCTGCTGGAGCAAGAACTCCAATTTGGCCTCACGTCAGGAGAAGGGAAAGTTGGGTGGAAGACTTGGGAAGGAGCAGGGCCCAAACGCCAGGGCTCAATCTGGCACATTTGGCCCCTGTACTTTAGGAAAGCATGTCCCTTCCAGTCTGAAAATGGCCGGAGGAGGCCAACTCACAGGTTGGGAGCTCTGCTTGCAGCATCTAAGCTTGCTTGAGGTGCTCCAAGCTAGATGCCTCCACAAGTTCTGTCAGCTCACTGTATTAAATAGAGTACTCCATCCAGTGTTTCCCAACCTTTTTTGGGCAAAGGCACACTTGTTTCATGAAAAAAATCTCGAGGCACACCACCATTACAGCCCCGTGACGTCAGCGCGCAGCTTCACGCCGGGAGGGACGCACGAAAGTGTAAGTTTCAATTTTTTTTCCTCCCCCTTGCCTTCCTTCTGTGCCAACCGCCAAAAAGCCAAGAATCGCGGGACCGCCGGCGGAGGGGGGGAGGGCGAGCGGAGGCAGCGGCGAGCCCCGTTCCTCCCCATCCGCCCCATTCCGTGCAAGGAGCGTGAACAGGTGTGAGAAGGGGGTCAAACCTGCGGGTCGGCGCCGGGGAACCTCCAAGCTTTGGGGGTGGGGGGGGAGGAGGCAGCAAAGCGAGGCAGGAAGGAGAGCGCGGCTTGGCAAAGTACTCGGCGGCGAAGGCCAGCAGGTCCGGCGGGCGGTGCCGCAGCACCTCCACCGTGTAGCCCTGCAGCAGCTCAGTCAGACTCGGCGGGATCTCGATGCTCATCTTGTAGCCGAGGCGCGTGGGAGACTCAACGGACGGGCCCGGGAGAGAGAGAGAGAGACACGACGGAGAGAGAGCGGGAGTCCCTGCTCGCCGCCGCCGCCGCTACAACTACTGTGGCGGTTGGTCGTTGTCGCCGCCGCCGCCCACCTCTATCTATCTCTCCCTCTCAGCTTTCTACACGGGCCTGGAGCCGGAGGTGGGGGGTGGCCGCCGCCGCTTTCTCCGCCTCCACGTCCTGCCTCCTCCTCCTCGAGCCCTCCGTCAGCCCTGAGGGAACCGCCGCGCTCGCGCCGCCACTCTCTGACACGCGAGAAAGAGAAAGGAACGGAGCGGCGGGGTAGTCGGGGGAAGGAGGGGCCGGAACGGAAGCGCGAGGCGAGCTGCGCATGCCCAGCAGGAAGCGGCGGAGAGCGCCACAGAGAGAGAGAGAGAGAGAAGCAAGGGAGGGCGGGGAGTGGGCGGGAACACGCTTCATGCGTCACAATAACGGACAAGGGGCGCTCGAGGGATAGATTAGGACCTAATTTGACTTTTACCAAAAAAAAAATCTTTTTAATTTTTCCCACGGCACACCAGGCAACATCTCGCGGCACACTAGTGTGCCGCGGAACAGTGGTTGGGAAACACTGACTCCATCCTTTTCCCTTCCTTTGTAGACTGTAAATGTTAAAAGGATTACGGATACCTGAAGCGTTAATGAAGCTAACCCCGTGCATCATGAAAAACATACGGCCTTGTTTTATTTTAAATCTGCCATGTGTTAAAATTTGATTTTGATTCCATTACATTCTTATTTTTAAAAAAGGCTGCAGACACCACTTGCTCTTTGCAAACCGCTCGTTATAAGTTAAATGCTGATAATTCAGTCCCACCACCTCTCGTCCAAGCGGAAGCTCTCCGTCTTTTTATCCTCTCCTACGTGGAAAGCATTTTGCGGCCAAGAATGTTGCCGTTGAAAAATTATAGCTGCTTGAAGTCTGACCCTAACAACCCCCTTGCCATTCTGACTTCTAACACTTGCCCGTCAGAATTCCTCTAACTGCTCATATTTGTTCCTCGGGGCTGCCTCCGTCTCCAGAGTAATCAATCAAGTTCTTTTGGTGAATCCATCTAACACGCCTGAAGGCAGCGGGATTATGAAAATTGATACCCACTGAGAACATGACCATTTTTGTTCCCCATTAGCGCTTTATCCAGATTAAGACAATATGAAAGATGAAAAGCTAATTGCTCTAATGAACTGATTCATTTCATTGAACATGGAGTGGGTGGTAGGAGGGGACGTGGATGTTTGAGACTTGCAAAAGGCTTTTAAATGCCAAAGGGTTGATAGGAATGATCTAGGTGCTTTCAGTTCATTCAGGCAATTTATTTGATATAAATTATTTAATATTTATTTAATATTTAATATGACTTTTTCAACAATTATCCATTGGCCAGGGGTAAGATGCAACTCAACAGCAGTTTCCTTGCTAAACTGGGAAGTATGTACGAAGTACAGATTTGTTAATCACTTGTTCAGATTCTGCTGATTCCCACCAGCTGTGTTAACCCATGTTTCTTGGTGGCATATGAGTAGAGAGGGTGCTGAGTCAACATATCAGATACCCCTCATACCCCTTTTATTTAGAATCACCCCTCTTAATCTGAGAAGTTTGTTGCCTTTGTAAAAACAGTCATCTGCTTTGAAATAGGTAAATTTATGTGGAATCAATTCTTATACCAGCTGCACTGGCTCCCGGTGGAGTACAGGATCAGGTTTAAGGTGCTGCTTTTAACCTTTAAAGCCCTATATGGCCTGGGACCCTCGTACCTATGGGACCGCCTCTCCTGGTATGTCCCACGGAAGACCCTACAGTCTTCAAACAAAAGCATCTTGGAGGTCCCTGGCCACAGGGAGGTTAGTCTGGCCTCAACCAGAGCCTGGGCTTTTTCGGCTGTGGCCCCGATCTGGTGGAACGCTCTGTCACAAGAGACTAGGGCCCTGCAGGACTTGACATCTTTCCGCAGGGCCTGCAAGACAGAGCTGTTCCGCCAGGCCTTTGGCTGAGGCACAGTCTGACCCCCTCCTTCTGTAATCCTCATAGAACTCCAGCCCAATGGTTGCCATTAATTTGACTCTGAAATGATTTTATAATGAATGGTTTTAGAATGTTGTATTATTTTACTGTTGTTAGCCGCTCTGAGCCCGGCTTCGGCTGGGGAGGGAGGGATATAAATAAAAGTTGTTTATTATTATTATTATTATTATTATTATTATTATTATTATTATTCACTTCTAAATAAAAAGTGACCCTAATAATCAATCCAAGGCCCTAGACAAAGAGCGCAGATTTGCATAAAGGTAGACAACACACCCAGAGGAGAAGAGAATCAAATGGCTACACTAGGAGTGAGGAACCTTTGACCATCCAGAGATGGTGCTAAACTACAACTCCCACCATCCTTGACCACTGGCTCTGCTAGCTGGGGATCATGGGAGTTGTAGTCCAGCAACATCTTGAGGACCACTTTCCCCCCACCCCAGGGCTAGACAGCATCCCATGGATGTGATCTATTCCAGTCCTTTATCCTAAAAGAAAAGGATCCTTCACAAATTCGGAAGTCTCATTACTCATTGATATTTTTGGTTTCCCTTGAAATTCCTCAGCTGTTTTGGCCGAGAAGGACACATAAAAACCCTGACTTACCGGATGTAATGGACCCCTGACCATTAGGTCCAGTTGTGACTGACTCTGGGGTTGCGGCGCTCATCTCGCTTTATTGGCCGAGGGAGCCGGCGTACAGCTTCCGGGTCATGTGGCCAGCATGACTAAGCCGCTTTTGGCGAACCAGAGCAGCGCATGGAAACGCCGTTTACCTTCCCGCCGGAGTGGTACCTATTTATCTACTTGCACTTTGACATGCTTTCCAACTGCTAGGTTGGCAGGAGCAGGGACCGAGCAATGGCAGCTCACCCCGTTGCAGGGATTCGAACCACCGACCTTCTGATCAGCAAGTTCTAGGCTCTGTGGTTTAACCCACAGCGCCATGTACTTCACATAAAATCTCAGCGCCAACAGTACTACGAAGCCATCATTTGAGCTCTATCCCATTAAGGCACATTGAGGTGCGCTGCAGGTTAAGAATGAGGAGTCATTCGGGTCCCCATTGCTGTCAGGGTCAGCACAGTGCAAGGAATAGTTTCTCAAAATTGGGGTGCTGCTCCATTTTTTCCGCATAATTCATTTAGGGTTATGCAGATCTGAAACGGCCGAGGCTAAGCTATTCCACCCCCCCACCCCAAAAAGCCATCTGACGGTGGGCAAGCTGGCCAGAGACACATCCTAATTAGCAAAGGTTTCTTTTGCAAATGTGCTTTTTGAATGGCAGCTTCTTGCCTTGTTTTGCTGTAGCTGAGCTATCTTGAACCCTCTGGGACGTTTTGAAATGATGTGTCTCGTCTCCTGGGTACGCTCTCCTGAGAAATCTGCCATAATCACAATCAGTAACTGAACACTTTAGCAGAATCCCAAATGAATCATATGAGTTGGCTCAGCTGATCAAGATGATTATGTTCCTAACAAGCACTGACAGAAAGGAAAAAAAAACTGGGAGTGGTAAGCTATCACTGAGGCTTGAATCTTATGCGTAAATGGGGTTTGATCCTTGTCTGAGATTAGTCAGCAGAGCAACACAGAGAAGAATTATGATCAGGGTTTAGTCTCCAACTTGGAACCCAACCCCATCCCAGATGTATGGATGCTAGATATAGTTACTCACTAGTGAGGAGAAAACATTCTGCATATGGCTAGAGAAGTTCTTTTTCACCATTTGTGTCATTTCAGTGACACAACACTGGAAATCAGGATCTGGGTAATAAGCTTTAGCAATCTTAAATTAAGCCGTGTTTTTAGTTGTTTTTTTTTTAAAAAAAAACCAAGGATCTAGCCATTTGTCAATGCAAGTTTCTTCAAATTAAGGGTCCTACAAAATATCAGCACCAATTCTCTTTCCCAAAATTTGTCGTGGTGTGTGTGTGTGTGTGTGTGTGTGTGTGTGTGGCTTTCTTACAGCTGTTTCCAGCTTTCGCCTAGCTCTGCCAGGAGCTGATATTGGAGTAAACGTTGACCCTCTCTACATCTAAAAGTCAGACCTATTTTCTGCCATCATTTGGCTCACCAGATCTCAGAGCACATAAAAAAAGGAACACTGTCAGATCTTCAAGTTTGGGCTGATCTGTAACTATGGACTATGGGCAGGGATAGGCAACCTAAGGCCCGTGGGCTGGATGTGGCCCAATCACCTTCTCAATCCGCCCCGCAGACGGTCCAGGAATCAGCGTGTTTTCACATGAGTAGAATGTGTCCTTTTATTTAAAACGCATCTCTGGGTTATTTGTGGGGCATAGGAATTCATTCATTCCCCCCCCCCCCAATATTGTCCGGCCCACCACATGGTCTGGGGGACGGTGGACCGGCCCATGGCTGAAAAAGGTTGCTGACCCCTGGACTATGGACACGAGTAGTATAATTTACCTGGGGATGAGTGTCATACCCCAGATCACCTTCTGTGAGCAGGATGTGTGCTGTAACAAAAAACGCCATACCCACACAAGTTGATTTTCAGTATTATGCGTGCTCCTTCCTTCTCGGATAGATTGCTCACAATGAGTAGACTACTTTTGTGAATTGATAAGAGCCATAAGTGACATACGAACCAGCCCAAGAGACAGGGTTCTGTAAGGCACGAGGAGTCTCAAACTAGGATTAGTTGTGACCAGTTTTCAGTGCTACTGAGGGAGCCCATCTGATGAAGGAATTGCACTGGAAAGCTCATCAGCTAATTCAGCAACTGGCCAGGTCATCCAGTGGACCAACACAGCTCTAAAATAGGTGGTTGACCTTTTTGGGCCTGGGGGCAGCTTTCCAAAAGCCACATGCTGGTGGTGGATGTGGCGAACACACACCTCCAGACACATGATTTAACTAGGCAGGCACATGCAAACTCAGATAGTCTCTGCCAAGGGGTGGGGGCTTCCGGCACACCAGGCTTTGCTATGCATGGAAAAGCCTTCCACTTACCTTGCAAAGGAACCTCTTTTCTCTCTGACGCAGGGCCAATGGAGGGCACAAGCGCTTAGGAAACAGGAAGGAGTGTTCCTTCTGCACACCTCTGCTTCCTTCTTCATAATTTCTTGTTGTGGACTGCTGGACTGGACTGCAAGCGATGTGCAGCCAACAGCAAGCCAAGGCCAAACATGAAGCCATCTCTTGCACGGTGTTCAGTTAGGGCAGGTGTGGGCAACCTTTGCCCCTGCCAGCCGACGGTGCTGAACTCCAACTCCCATCAGTCCTGACAAGCTTGGGCAATGGGCAGGGATGATGGGAGTTGCAGTTTGGCAACATCTGGAGGGCCAAAGGTTTCCCTCAACTGAATTAAACAGGGGAGAGAAGCGAGAAGCAACAGCAGCACTTTTCTGTTGTACCATCTAATTATACTCTAAGATTCCTGAGGAAAACTAAGGGAAGTGGGCAGGCACAGACAACGCCAGGGGGCTGTTTCCTCCCCAAACACACACCAGCAACTTTAGATCTTCCTATACAGTAACGCGGGTGGCGCTGTGGGTTAAACCACAGAGCCTAGGTCGGCGGTTCGAATCCCCGCGACGGGGTGAGCTCCCGTTGCTCGGTCCTTGCTCCTGCCAACCTGGCAGTTCAAAAGCACCTCAAACTGCAAGTAGATAAATAGGTACCACTCCGGTGGGAAGGTAAACAGCGTTTCCGTGCGCTGCTCTGGCTCGCCAGAAGCGGCTTAGTCATGCTGGCCACATGACCCGGAAGCTGTACGCCGGCTCCCTCGGCCAATAAAGCGAGATGAGCGCCGCAACCTCAGAATCGGTCACGACTGGACCTAAAGGTCTGGGGTCCCTCTACCTTTACCCTATACAGTAAGCCCACAACTTACATGGGAATTACGTTCCAGGGATCACACCTAAAGCCAACATTACGTATAGTCCGTTGGGTTCAATGGTGGGCAGGATTGCCAATGTCAATTTTCCCCAGAGAGCTGGCCCCTTTTAAAGTAAATTTTTTTTGCCATGCGCATAATTTGTGGGTTTACTGCATCCATAAAAATGTAAAGCCGCAGAGCTGGGTGGTCCAAAGGTTTGACTCAATATAAGGCAGTGCCCTGTGATCCCCATGTGCTTCTACAGAGCCTCTGAAATTCTGCACATCAGCTGAAGACAGGCATGGGAAACATAACTCTAGACTGCCCTTAGCTCTGTCAATGAGCTACTCTTATGTGTAGTTATGTGGGAAGCAGCATCCTTGTCCTTGTTGTTCAGGCTGCGTACTGTACACCATGAATTTAAAGCATATTTAAAGATAAAGGTAAAGGGACCCCTGGCCATTAGGTCCAGTTGTGGACGACTCTGGGGCTGCGGCGCTCATCTCGCTTTACTGGCCAGGGGAGCCGGCGTACAGCTTCCGGGTCATGTGGCCAGCATGACTAAGCCGCTTCTGGCAAACCAGAGCAGCGCACGGAAACACCGTTTACCTTCCCGCTGTTTAGAGGTTCCTATTTATCTACTTGAACTTTGATGTGCTTTTGAACTGCTGGGTTGGCAGGAGCAGTTTGTGTGAAACAGCTATCCCACTGTCGACTTGAGTCATTCTCTGCATTCATAACCAAGAGCAGGTTTCAAATTTTTCAACGTCCGCTCGGCATTCGCCAGGATGACCAAAGTGTCCGGTCTTTCAAAGTATGACTAGGGGTTATGTGGTGGTTGTGGTCTACTCTAGTGAGATGAAATCGGGGGCTATTTGCTTTATTCCTGGGATAAGAGCAGCATAATCTTCAGGGGGGGGGGAAGTGCTGTGGTGATATAATCCAACTCCTCCAACCCTTCCTTCACTTCAAATCAGTGGCTTTAACGTATTAAGATTTAAGCCTCCAATTTCAAAGTGGAGGTGATCAAAGTGTTTTAATGTCAAGTTCTCCTGGAGAGGTGAGGGCTTCATAAGTTTCCATATTTCCCCACCTGGGTGTTGGAAATCCATAGCCTCACATTCCAGCGGTCTTTAGTCATCTTGTCTGGCCTCTTGGCCTTGCATTTCTTGTTCAGTCCACAATAACTTCAGCCATGTTTGTGGTGCTGCAGTTTCAGTTTCCCCCCAGTCTCCAATCTTACACCTACCATTTGTCCAGCTGGTCCCCCCCTTTGATTACCCCCTCTCTCCTGCGTGAAACACACTGATAAGGCTCTAACCCTGAAAGAATAGATCTAAAGACCCCCTAGACAATACACATGCACACACATATTTGGAAATACATTTTCATTCAGACACACTGTTCTTACAATCCGATAGGAGAAGGGGGACAAAAACCAGATATATCTATAAAAAATATCATCATTTTATTACATTCCACACAGTACATTGTCAAGAATTTCAAAATTCCACAAGATATTTTCACACACAGGCAACTGGGTGATGTTGACAATGTCACAGCTGTTAAGGGGCGGGAGTGAAAAGTGGCAGTAAAAATCACGGGAGGGTGTCAGGGCAGTCTTTGGCGAATATCTAAAAATGGGATCTCTCAATTGGGTTAAAATACACCCAGGCGGAGCATATTTGAACTACTGTGAAATCTGGAATACAACTGGAGGTATTTACACTTGACTGCTGTCGGGGGTGGGGAGATCAGGAAAATCAGTGGGAGGGACAAGTTTACATTTTTCTCGTTTTATTTTATTTATTATGTTTTTATCCCACCTTTCCTTCCAAAGGAGCCCAGGGTGCCAAATTCACTTTGGAGATTTCCTATCACACGTACCAGGGATACAGAAATTAAGGTACTTACTAACATTATTTACTTCCACACTGGAAGGTGTTCTCTTGGGACCCACAAGAACGAACAAATCACATCTCAAAGAGGTGGCTTCTGCTTATCTCCTGGCATAAGATGAAGTTGTCACCTTGCTCAGAGGCAAGGTGTCTCTCCCCTCCCCCCCAAAAAAATATTCTGTGATCTGGGACAGGTGATCGCTTTGCTCTCACAAATCCCTTCTTTCTAGATGTAGTTTATAAGCACACACGCTCCTTTCCCCAATCCCACCCCCATATACACTCTGCACTTTAAAGAACAATTTCCCTAATAAACAGCACTGTGTGGCATTTTAAACCAGCTAAGCAAGCATCCGGGCAGAGTAAATTTGCTACATGCACTTATCGAGCATGCTACCTGAATAACACAGGGTGGCAGGATGTGACATAGACACCCCTAGATAAAGTGTTCATTTTGGGGAACTGGCAAAGAATATCCACTCTCTTTCATGACCCATGCCAACCCTGTACATACATAGGGTTCAACCCACTGGGAGTTTGTCCCGCATGGTTATATCAGGGACAGGTCTTGGGGTCGGTCCACACTTCCACTGTCCTGTGCCTAGAAAGAATGGGGCAAGAAGAGGTGTGCACCGCCCCCAAGACACAGGGCCGAGTGGTTTCCCCCTTGCCTGGCTCCTTTCGCAGGGAAAACCACTCTCTAAATCGGAAGGAATATGTGGAAAACCTGGTTGCTGTTTGCTCTGAATGAGCGCCAAAGAGCAGTTTTCCCCAGTGGGGAGCAGCAGGACAAGAGGAAACCTGGATATGCCCCCAGTGATTTTAGTAGGGCTTCCATAATGGAAAGCACTCATGACTTTCACCCCCAGTATTACAACGCTGCTACTCTCTCCTGAATTCTCAGTTTTCACATGAGGGAGAAATGGCAGACAGGAACTTTAAGAAGGATATAGCAAGTAGTCATGGCTGGATATTTTTTTTAAGCAAACAAAGTGTTCAGTGGAGATGTCTTTTGCCAGAAAATATGTCCGATTTAACCGTTCCAACCACCTTTGTGTGTTATCACTTGATAAATCTATATAAGGCATTTCCATTGCATTACTTCAGAGCAAAATCAATAGATATATTATTATACCATCTTCGTTAAAGATGCAGAGATAGTTGGGTTTTAGCAGGCCCTATTCTTGTGGCTTTGGTTGACAGATGTCATTACCAACATCTTAAGAAGCAACATGGCCACGAAAGTAAATTGTGTCAGGCAGCCATTTATGTCGACATGGAGAGAAAAAACAAGAGGGCAAAAGCGTTCTTTGTGTCTTTTTTTCAAATGACCAGTAAAAACACAATGGCGGCATTTCCTTGCTCTCGCAAAAAAAGAAGAAAAGAAAGCATCACCAAGAGTGAGGTTTACCTATAAAATGAAATAAACCTCAGATTCATGGAGCTATAGCGTTTTTCAAAACCTTACATCTATTGGCATCTATGCATCTTTCTAAGGCTGGGTTTAACAGATAAACTGAACATTCATTACAACTTCTCTCTTTTTTTTAATAAGGCAACTTGAAAAATATTTGTTTTGTTGAGGGATTAATTCCACTACCAAAACGATGGCTATGTTTTTGTGATTTCTGGGGGTGGGGTGGGGTGAAGGAACCCTATAAGACCTTGAAGTTGACCGTCTCCAAGCCTTTCTCAGTTCTCCCCCATCATACACTGTGGCATTTTGTTTTTGCCCTATCTTTAGGCTTGCCATTTAAAATTTTCCAGGGGCACAGCCTCTCCCCCCCCCCCAATCAGTATGAACCTGCTGACGTTTTCATTAAGGATATCAAATGTAAACCCAGCCAGAGCTAGATAAGGCAACAAAAAGCATCGTTCACTTCTCCTAGTAAACAAATCAGTGTATCTGTCCTCAAAAAAAGGTCTTCTGGGCCTTCCACGAGGCAGGTCAGGGGGGAAAAAGCACTCCCTTGTGAAGGTCACAGCGGCACAAGCAAGTCCCAAAAGACCTTTTCAAAATAGCCATCCAGCCAATTCCCTCCACACATGCACACTTACATACATAGATAGGTAAGAGATAATACAAGCACACAGAAATTTACTCTGGCATACTCCTCCTGACGCGCTACTGAGTCTTCTTGCAAGTTGTCTACCGGGGACAAAAAAACTCCCACAAGTCCTTGAGAAACGAAATAAAAGGAGCATTCACTTTCAAAGAGACTGGGGTGGGGGGGAGGCAAGTCTCCTTTCACGATCCACGATGCACATTACCGTTTTGTAAGAGTTTTTTTTTTGTCAAGAGAACCAAGGGGACACGTCTATAGAGTTCACAGATATGCTGGGTGAGGAGGAAAAGTGCAAAATTGAGGCAACGTCTCTGAAAGTCTCTTTTTTAAAAAGTTTTTGTTTTTTGTTTTGTTTTTGTGTGTTTCCTGGCTCCGCTCTCAGCAATGCGAACTGCGGTCTTGCTCTACTTTTATCGTTAAGGTGGGCTCCACCGCCAGAGGGGCCCCGCTGGCATAGTGGGAGCTTTTGTAGGTGATGGAGTGATCGCTCTTCTTGGCCGCATAGCGGAAGCGGTGGTAGTGGAGCACAAGGGCCAGCACGACGGAGACCACCACCAGAACAGCACCTCCGGCGGCCATAACGTAATACCAGTAGGCTGGGATGGGCTGCACTGACACCGTGTCCACTGTGGGCTCGTTCCCTGGCAGAAGGGTGCCCCCTGGGGGAGAGACAGAAGAACGTTGCTAGGTGGCATGCATGTAGGCTCATCAACGCACACACACACACACACACACACACACACATATACATGCGTTTCAGAGTTCTCAGCAACTTAAATAAAGGTCCGCATGACCGAGCTTTCCCCTGGGTGGGAACGTAATTTGGGTTTTTGACAAGCAGGCAATTTAAAGCATTTCATTAATTAGGCTTGGGAGGAGGAGGAGGAGGAGTGGGGGAAGAGAATGTAAATGTTGTTCATAGCCATTATATTTGGAAGGAACGGCTTCCGCGCCGCCCCCCCTGCCCCCTCCCGCCACCGCCTTGCGCTCCCTGCCACAGCCACCCACAATCAGCTCCGTCTTGTTTCAGCGTGGCACTTGTTTGTCAAGCAATGACAAAACACGTCACGTTTTTTTAAAACAAGTGACAAGAGTTTAATTGCCAAGTACGAAGGAGGTTGTGACAGGATCACAGAAGAGATTCTAGAGATGAAAAACATGCTTCGTTCCTGGGGGGAGGGGGGGAGAAAAGCAGAAAAGGAATCTGCAGGCAAGACCTTCCGGAGGTCATCACGCTTCAGAGACCCAGAATTTTTAAGGCCATCCTCCCCACCGCAATCCTATCTCCTATAATTCGGGCATGGCTTTCCAAATCACAGCTAAACCGAGACCTCCGGGCAGGAGTAAGAGGCCCTGTGTTCGGTGAAGTTTACTCCCCAGTAAGTAATGCTTATGGCAACAGTCTCGCACTGCAATTCTTTTCCTTCCTACCTGTTGAATTCAAGAAGATTCACTCCCAGGTGACCGTAAATAGGTTTGCAGCCTGTGTGTGTGTGTGTTACTAATGACAATTTCATATTTAACAACTACAGCAAGCTACAAATTCAGGCTTTACAGCTCTCCTGGAATCTCTGCATTTCCATTGTTTACGGTTTTTTGACCCCATCGAAGTTGTGTGTTGAGGACCAGAAGAGATGCGAAGAGACAGAACACACAGCCATCATGGCTAGCAGCCGCTGATATTCTTACTCTCCATGAATTTGTCTAATCCTCTTTCAAAGCCATCCAGTTTGGTAGCCATCTCTATGCAATTAATCCAGAATGCGGCAGCTAGACTGGTGACTGGGAGTGGCCCCCGGGACCACATAACACCAGTTCCCTTGCTGTGAGAAGTGAGGTTACAGGGAACCAGGCAGAGGGCCTTCTCGGTAGTGGCACCCGCCCTGTGAAACACCCTCCCATCAGGTGTCAAGGAAATAAACAACTATCTGACTTTTAGAAGACATCTGAAGGCAGCCCTGTTCTGGGAAGTTTTTAATATTTAATGCTGTACGGTTTTTAACACTTGATTGGGAGCCGCCCAGAATGGCTGGGGAAACTCAGCCAGATGGGCAGGGTATAAATAATAAATTATTATTATTATTATTATTATTATTATTATTATTATTATTATTATTATGCAGTATGTGAAGGAGGACTTTATTTTGCCTGTCCTGAATCTTCTAAGTTCCAGCAGTATGAGAGAGAAAATCTTCTCTATCTACTCTACTCACCCCATCACATCTCCTTTTCTCTAGACTAAAAAAACCCCCAAATGTTGTAGCCTCTCTCCTCATAGGGCAATTACTCCATCCCCTTGGCCATATTGAGTTATTCAGAAAGCTGCATGCTTCAGATGCTATATTTTGCATGGAATGCAAAGATGCCAGGAAAACATGCCTAGCGTTGTTGCTGGGAAGCCCCACAAGTCCCCACCCAGACCCCCTTGCCCATGGGAGCAGCAGCAGGGTGCATCTATCATGGCGGGGGAACTGTTTCTCTACCTTTGAGCATGTTCATTTAATGGTGAAGGTAAGAGTGCGTTTCCGAGCACAATTCAAAGTGTTGATGCTGACCTTTAAAGCCCTAAACGGCCTCGGTCCAGTGTACCTGAAGGAGCATCTCCACCTCCATCATTTTGACTGGACACTGAGGTCCAGCACCGAGGGCCTTCTGGCGGTTCCCTCACTGTGAGAAGCAAAGCTACAGGGAACCGGGCAGAGGGCCTTCTCGGTAGTGGCACCTGCCCTGTTGGAACGCCCTCCCACCAGATGTCAAAGAGAAAAATAACTACCAAACTTTGAGAAGACAGCTAAAGGCAGCCCTGTTTAGGGAAGCTTTTAATGTTTAATAGGCTATTGTATTTTAATGTTTTGTTGGAAGCCGCCCAGAGTGGCTGGGGAAACCCAGCCAGATGGGCGGGGTATGAATAAATTCTTATTCTTATTCTTATTCTTATTCTTATTCTTATTCTTATTCTTATTCTTATTCTTATTCTTATTCTTAGAGATATGAAGTCAAGATTATATTGCCTTGGGTCCAAAGGACCTGCCCAATCTAAGAGGACTCCACAACTGGGTCATTCTCTCTGAGCAGATGGGTCACTGGGCATCCCACACTCTCTCTCTCTAATCATGGACGGGATGTGCAAAATTGAGTATTCCCTTCCATGGCTAGTTGCTGGGCTTCTGCAAGCAGGCCTCTTGTTTCCTACTCAATCCAGCAACGGCAATGACTGCTGCTTGGAAACCAAATGTGCGTGCATTCTATACATGCTCTGAATTTTACGGGGGGGGGGGGGGATAAAACGGGGAGGCCTGTGCGTGGCTATAAACCCAGAAAAGAGAAGTTTCCCACAAACAACCCTACTGAAACAAACTCTTCAAAAAAAACGCTGTTTCTCCTATGCACCGTTACCCGGGAGTAAGCGCCACTGAACATAGGGGAACTCGCTTCTGAGTAAGCATGTGTTAGGATTATGTTGCACAACACCAGCAAGATGCCTTCCGTGCAGTTAAGTAATTCTTTTCGATGTGGTCTATCTGCTCAGTGGGTTGGTTTCTGGTTCAGTTGTCTGAAATGCCGGGCCCCCAAATTAAGTTTAAAACTATACTCCAGAACACGTGCTCCTCCAGAATCAGAAAAAAAAAAATCAGCAGCCACTGAGGGATTTGTAATGGAGAAGCAAGAAAGATTCGATTTGTAGCACATATGTGAAATCCCCTTCTGGCGCACGCAAGCTAGAAGCCACCATCTAAGCCATCAGCAATGACCTCCCATCTCCACAGAGAGGCCGTTTATTGGAGAGGGTAATGGAAAAGTGACCTTTCTTCTCGCCCTCCACCAGAGACGACCCCCTCAGCGGCCGACTGGAGTGACCCAGAGTGAGAACGTGTGGCAAACCTTGCTCAGAGCCTGTCCCAGACATAACTAGAGAGCCTTGAATATTAAGACCCTCTCTGGCAGGTATCAGCTTGCAGGGTCCTCCCCTCAAAATAAAATAAAGAAAAGTGTAGGAGAGGGAGAGGAGTTTCTGTTCCTGCCTGTCTTCGTTCTTCATCAACTTATAGGATTAAGAAGCAGAATGCTTGATGCCATTCCAGCTATTTCGGCGAAGAGGCTCGACAATCTGCCGCTTGCACTCATACTCACTCACTAAATGTACTAATAAGAAGCTTGCTTTGATATTGTGAGGGGTGTGGGCTTAGAATATGGAGCTGCAAACATCAAAAGCTGTCTAACTCCCAGTTCCCAAGGCAGATCACTGCATCTCAAGAAATCAATCGACCAAATTCAGGTCACAGTCAGTGACGAGCAGAAGACTCTGCAGAGCAAACTGCTCCAGATGACTCCATGCCAGATGGGGAGTGTAGACTGTGAGGGCCTCGGGGGTAAAGGGAGTGACTCCTGAGAGTACCCGTGATCCAGATTGTGCTGCCTTCAGTGGTTCTGGCTCCATCTCAGGGCCATGTGCCCTGTTGCCTCTGGAGTCATGTCACGGGAGTCTGTAGCCCCTCCTGAACCCGTGCTCTGGCAACCGCCTAAATTCAGGGTCATGACACAACTGAGCCAAGCCACAGGGAAGGCAACAAGGAAATCTCCTGACCTTAAATATGTGGGGTAGTCCGGCCACGATGGAGTGCTAAGTACATTTTACTGGTTCAACTCCCATCCCATCAATGGGGGTTAAGATGGCGGAGGGAGCCAAATTCAGAGCCAGTCTATGCACTGGGGGTTGTAGGAGAGGGGAGAGGTAAAGGTAATGGGACCCCTGACCATTAGGTCCAGTCGTGACCGACTCTGGGGTTGCGGCACTCAACTCGCTTTATTGGCCGATGGAGCCGGCGTACATCTTCGAGGTCATGTGGCCAGCATGACTAAGCCGCTTCTGGCGAACCAGAGCAGCGCACGGAAACGCCGTCTACCTTCCTGCAGGAGCGGTACCTATTTATCTACTTGCACTTTGACGTGCTTTTGAACTGCTAGGTTGGCAGGAGCAGGGACCAAGCAACGGGAGCTCACCCTGTTGCGGGGATTCGAACCGCTGACCTTCTGATCAGCAAGCCCTAGGCTCTGTGGTTTAACCCACAGCGCCACCCGCATTAATTCAGAGGACTTCCGATTAGCCTGATTCACACCCACCTTCTCTGCATTCCTTGCTTTCTCCCCCAAATGAACTTTTGGTTCATTTTCTAGTGGAAAGTTCCGTCTTGTTTCAAGAAAAGAAACATTAACAAAGGTGGCCATAAAACAACACTGGAGTAATAACGCTGCCTATCTCCTTAGGGAGGATGAACAAGTACAAACTGTCCGGCAAAGTGACAAATGATGTAAATATCTCCAGTTGATCTCCCTGCTGTGCCACCCAGGCAGCCCAGGAATGAAAAACACAAATGGCAGTTTAATCACCAACCTCTTGTAGCCAAGTCACTGGCACTTCAAGGTCTGAATTCTCAGAGAGAGCAATGCAACCCTATGCCAAGGGGGAGGTGGAATCGACTCTGTGGGTCCTTCCTGGCTCAAGGATGACCTTTCTTCCTTCTATTCTACTGTTAAATGATTAAACCTTGCTGGAAAAGGATGCATTTTCCCTTTCTCTTGCCTTCAGTGTGGGTAGAAGTCAGACAACGAGAATCATGACTGAACTATATTCAGATCCACGGAAAACATGTGCATAAGGTAAAGGTAAAGGGACCCCTGACCCTTAGGTCCAGTCGTGACCAACTCTGGGGTTGCGGCGCTCATCTCGCTTTATTGGCCAAGGGAGCCGGCGTGCAGCTTCCGGGTCATGTGGCCAGCATGACTAAGCCGCTTCTGGAGAACCAGAGCAGCGCACAGAAATGGCGTTTACCTTCCTGCCAGAGTGGTACCTATTTATCTACTTGCACTTTGACGTCCTTTCGAACTGCTAGGTTGGCAGGAGTAAGGACCGAGCAATGGGAGCTCACCCCATTGTGGGGATTCGTACCGCCAACCTTCTGATTGGCAAGTCCTAGGCTCTGTGGTTTGACCCACAGCGAATCATGACTGAACTATATTCAGGTCCGCGGAAAACATGTGCATATGTAGACTCAATTAGTTGGAAAAATCAAATTCAAGTGGGTTTGGGGAAACCTCCACTGGGGGGGGGGGCAGGGCGAGGTATTCTAGACCTGTACAAAGAATGGGATATTTTAATGTTTTGTGGGATCTCTGGCCAGAATGGAAGCAAGGAGACTTAAGTTCCTTATGGGGTGGAAAAGAATCCATACTTTTTTGTCGCATAGTGGACCAGGGATCCGTATTTGTGCAACATTGCTTTCTGGGGAATGAAGTCTACAAATAAAAATGCATTTCCAGGGCCTCACCTGGGTCACAGGCTAACGTTTTTATTTCATAAATGCACCCGTTTCCTGGATGTCGTTTCACCTTAACAGACTTTCCAAGCTACTTTCAGCTTCCTTGGACCCTGGTACTGTGATCCTACCCTCCAAGACAACCATTTCAAAAGGGATGTGTCATCCTAGAATTTTGGTGGTACTGATCACACTACAACCCCGCCTCCCCCATCATTAAATCATGCTTCTGATGAATTAGCTGCAGCCAATGATGGACCCTAATATTCTGTGCCTGGCTGCTAAAGTTGCTTAGGGTGGTTTCAGGTGTGCCTGTGACTTCCTTTCTCTCTGTCCCTCTTCCTTTTCAGCATGCAGTCGGGTGCAAGTACATATACCGTATTTTTTGCTCTATAAGACTCACTTTTTCCCTCCTTAAAAGTAAGGGGAAATGTGTGTGCGTCTTATGGAGCGAATGCAGGCTGCGCAGCTATCCCAGAAGCCAGAACAGCAAGAGGGATTGCTGCTTTCACTGCGCAGCGATCCCTCTTGCTGTTCTGGCTTCTGAGATTCAGAATATTTTTTTTCTTGTTTTCCTCCTCCAAAATCTAGGTGCATCTTGTGGTCTGGTGTGTCTTATAGAGCGAAAAATACCGTACATAGTCATCTCTTGTAACATATAAACGGACGCCACAGGGTATATAAATGTAGATACGGTACATGAGACCCCTAAGTGCCCCAATTCTTTTTCCTCTCATCATTTTCTATAGCGTGATAAGGCCAGTTTGGAGCCAACAGACTTTGTCACACTATCCTGCTGCTAAAAATAGTTGCCCGTTTCCTTCCGACTTAACACTGCAGATTCCATCACCTTTAGGATACACGTACCAGGACCTGCCTTAAACCAACGGTCCGTCCTGCTTCGTGCTACAAACTCTGGGTGGCAGCAGCCTGCAAGGAGGTGCGGCTGCTCTGCCACTCGGAGTCCCTTTGGGAGAAGCCGCATGTCAGAATCAATGCTGAAAATGGCCAACCTATGTCACGTTCTCTCTCGTCCGCGACCCTCCCCGCTCCCCCATATCCTGATGATCAATATGTTAAGCATTTCCCTCCCCTGATCAGAAATAGCCAACTATGTGAGCAGGGAAATGCTCAGCAGAAGGGTCTCAAGTAGCAGGGCTAGGAAACATAACAGGTGAAGTGCTTTAACAAGCGGCCAGGGGAGATGGATTGCTGGCCTGGGCTCAGCTATAGCTCCTTGTGTACGTTGCCTAAAGGTAACAGGCCCTTCTCTTACAGGCTGAAACCAAAGTAACAGAACAACAACAACAACAACGGGTTGATCTTTTAACATCCCTAGTGTTGAGTGGGAAAAATACTGGCAACTGTTTTAAGTACAGTGGTACCTTGGTTTAAGAACAGCTTAGTTTATGAACAACTTGGATTAAGAAGGCTGCAAACGCGGAAGGAGGTGTTTTGGTTTGTGAACTTTGCCTTGGAAGCAGAACATGTTCCGCTTCTTGTTGAGTGTGTTCCATTTGTAAACTGAGTCCCCCGCTTCTATGGGAAAGCACGCCTTGGTTTAAGAACGCTTTGGTTTAAGAACGGACTTCTGGAACGGATTAAGGTTGTAAACCAAAGTACCACTGTAGTTGGATAGGGGTGGATTGTTGTTTTTTGTCTTGGTAATAAATAGTTCTGCCCTTAGGGCCACTTTATAACTTACGCTTTATAAGGGTACGCCTATTTAGGTGAACATGAAAACATGCAAAGACCAAAAAATGATAAACAGGTACAGCTGTACCTTGGATTCCGAACACCTTGGAACTTGGACGTTTTGGCTCCCGAACGCCGCAAACCCAGAAGTGATTGTTCCGGTTCGCGAACTTTCTTTTGGAACCCGAACGTCCGACGGGGCTTCCACAAGTTTCTGATTGGCTGCAGGAGCTTCCTGCAGCCAATCAGAAGCCGCGCTTTGGTTTCAGAACGTTTTGGAAGTCAAACAGACTTCCGGAACGGATTCCGTTCGATGTCCAAGGTACAGCTGTATTTGAAAACAACTGTAGATTTCTGTTGGGGGAATGCTCGGTGGAAAACCCAGTTTCGCTGTCAAAACTAAGCCACGTTGTTCTGTGGTTCCCCCAACCCTCTGGAGTACATTTGGGGACCACACAGGGGGAGGAGGGGGGAATCCCTTTCTCCTAGTGCCTATCCAAAAAGTTTGTTGAGCTGAAAATCCCTGGCTGCTGCCGCCTTGAGGATTCCCCCAACCAGCCTCAAATATCCCAGTGAATACCTGGTAGCTAGAGCTTCTTCCATTTGTTTATACTGAGAAGTGCAGGTGGGATCCTGCTTCAACTAGGCTGGAAAGGACATGCAGTGAAGGTCTGGGAGGAGGGAACTCTTGAGGTGTGGGGAGGGACCACAGCTACCTTGTCTCCCGATTCCCTGGCAAACTTTCAAAGCGCCAGAGGGAATCTCTGGGCTGCTACCTGGCAGTCCTGCTTAGTCCCATCAAAAGGTTTACACAATCTTTCCTGACACAAAAATGGCCTGTGGAAGTCATCCCATGTCCTTCAGTTGCAACTTGCGAGGCACGGGGGGGGGGGGGGCATGCGAATCGCTCAAAGCTGTGCTGATGTGGAATACAGCTGTGCCTGGGCTTCTGTCAGGTTAGGGTGCCTCATATATGAAAACACAGCAGAATGAAAGCACATCCAAGCCGTCTCATAAAATCCACCCCTCAGGCCATACAATCTCATATGTTCAACAAAATTACTTTTAGGCTGGTGTTTCTAAACTCGGCTTCCAGTAAACACGGGGCTTTGCTTTTGTTTTCATTTTCAAGGGTAACTAGCAATTTGCATTTGCCTTACTTTTTGTGAAGAAGGTAAGGAGCGTTCAAGGAAGCATTTAATTTATACAAGGCTGGCTGGCATTCAGAGTTCTCACTGTGGGGATAAATCTGTGTCTAGGTAAAGGTAAAGGTACCCCTGCCCGTACGGGCCAGTCATGTCCGACTCTAGGGTTGTGCGCCCATCTCACTTAAGAGGTCAGGGGCCAGCGCTGTCCGGAGACACTTCCGGGTCACGTGGCCAGCGTGACTAAGCCGCTTCTGGCGAACCAGCGCAGCACACGGAAACGCCGTTTACCTTCCCGCTATAAAGCGGTACCTATTTATCTACTTGCACTTAAGAGTGCTTTCGAACTGCTAGGTGGGCAGGAGCTGGGACCGAATGACGGGAGCTCACCCCGCCGCGGGGATTCGAACCGCCGACCATACGATCGGCAAGTCCTAGGCGCTGAGGTTTTACCCACAGCGCCACCCGCATCCCCCCAAAAAATCTGTGTCTAGTGTGTACCAATTCAGGATTCATCCACACTTCCACTTGACCCATGCTCTCTAGGTCTGAGCAATTTTCTGTTTGCCCAGGCACTATCCCCAGGAAACCCCACTCTTCAAGCACCAAATCAGAGCAAATATCAATCCGCCCAAAACCCAATTGATGTTTGCTCCAAATCAGCAGTAAAGATTGGGTTTACCCAGGGGAAAGCTACAGGACAAGCCGAAGTCCGGATGAGCCCTCAGGCTGCATGACTGACTATTCCCCCATATGAAAAGAATCTCTGCACATAGGAAACTAGCACATCAGGGAAAAGGCTGGATTAGAACACTTCTACTATGCACCTAAAGTAAAGGTAAAGGGACCCCTGACCATTAGGTCCAGTCATGGCCGACTCTGGGGTTGTGGCGCTCATCTCGCTTTATTGGCCAAGGGAGCTAGCATACAGCTTCCGGGTCATGTGGCCAGCAGGACTAAGCCGCTTCTGGCGAACCAGAGCAGCGCACAGAAACGCCGTTTACCTTCCTGCCGGAGAGGTACCTATTTATCTACTTTCACTTTGAGGTGCTTTTGAACTGCTAGGTTGGCAGAAGCAGGGACAGAGCAACGGGAGCTCACCCCATCGCGGGGATTCGAACCGCTGACCTTCTGATTGGCAAGTCCTAGGCTCTGTGGTTTAACCCACAGTGCCACCTGCATCTAGATGTCTGGTTTTGTTTGTCATGTAGAAGGATTCCCACCCCGCCACAGAAGAACATTTCCGCTTGTGAAACTTCACCTGAAAGGGTACAGCTTTCAGGGTCTATCAGTAACAGCTAGGCTTGAATCATAGCTGGGTGTTTCTGCAATCACATATTCAAATGCGGATCCCAAATTGTTCATCAGAACACGCCATGAGGATGTGCAGCCTGGCTGCACTCCTGTCTTTTGAAAATGTGACAGAATTGGACCTCAGACCGCCATTTCTGTCTCCTCCAACTGGAGTGAGAAGGTAACATGCCTGAAGTAATATCCTATGATTTATTAATAGCTCTGAACAAATATGCCCAGGACTTGAGCAAGCACTGCCCTCAAAGAGGTGCTCTGCTGAGAGCCCAGCATGCTTTGCTTCATCCTGAGCATACTTTGAATGAAGATGGAATCACTGGTGTGCTCACGGCCTGACTGCTGTACCAGGGAACCTCCGCTCTGACTTCTTGCATTAAAACCAAACAAAATGCCAGAACCCTTACAAATAAAATATTTGGCTTTTAAAAGCCGAGCTGCCATTCATATGTAGCAAGGCTGCAATTCACTCTCTGGTCCATCTCTGCCTCCTCCCACTCCCACTGATAAAGGCCAGTATATAAATTGGAATAATAATAGTAATATGCTAACGCAAAGGCAGTGGAAGGACAGAAAGAGATCCCTAGCCTAGCACAAGTATGGCAAGCATAGAAAGACCTGAGATCATAGATGGCGGACAAATACAGCGGGATTTGGCCAATCGTATTATGCAGATGATCACCTTGCCAACAAAGGTCCATATAGTTAAAGCTATGGTTTTCCCAGTAGTGATGTATGGAAGTGAGAGCTGGACCATAAAGAAGGCTAATCGCCGAATAATTGATGCTTTTGAATTATGGTGCTGGAGGAGACTCTTGAGAGTCCCATGGATTGCAAGAAGATCAAACTGATCCATTCTGAAGGAAATCAGCCCTGAGTGTTCACTGGAAGGACAGATCCTGAAGCTGAGGCTCCAATACTTTGGCCACCTCATGAGAAGAGAAGACTCCCTGGAAAAGACCCTGATGTTGGGAAAGATGGAGGGCACAAGAAGGGGACGACAGAGGATGAGATGGTTGGACAGTGTTTTCGAAGCTACCAACACGAGTTTGACCAAACTGCGGGAGGCAGTGGAAGACAGGAGTGCCTGGCGTTCTCTGGTCCATGGGGTCACGAAGAGTTGGACACGACTAAATGACTAAACAACAACAACAAATTATGCAGATGACGACTCCAGTTACTATATGAAAGCCGAGTTTAACAATCTGCCATCATGAATGAAGGCTTAAGGGAATTCCTGTTAGCGCTACAGATTTGCTTGCAACGCCATGTAACGTCTTTGCAATGTAAGAACAGAAGAAGATCCTGTTGGATCAGGCTAAGAGCCCATTAGTTCAGCATTCTGTTCTCACTGTGACCAACCAGAAGCCCATGGGAATCCCAGAAGCAGGGCCGGAGCACAATAGTGTCAGCATCACGTCAACAGTGGCAAAAACTTGGGGTTGAACTACTGGGTCTGCTTCCTATTAGGAAAATAATAAATGAGCCAGCAAAATCTAAGTATAAAAATAATCATGACTAGGTTGCTAAGGAACTTTAAGCATTAACTTTCAGATCAAAGCAGAGGTTTATGGATGTCTCTGCACCTTTCACCCTTGGCCATAGCAGATGCGCTACCTCTCAGTGTTCAATGCCAGACGATTTTACAAACTACTTTTCAAAGAGAAAACACCTTCTCCCACCCACTGAGAAGGTATCTCTTCTGGAAGTCAAAGCCAGCCGCTTTGGCGATGCGTCAGCAACGGCCTGAGAGATTGCTCCAGGAAGAGCAGCCTATCCAATGATAAATAAAAAGGAGATGATTTAATAGAAGCAGAAAGCTCTTGGGAGGCGGACGCTCCCTGCCTTTTTGCCGCGCCGGGGTTTTCCCCATCCCACAGGTGAAAAGAGCGTTACACAATGAAACGAAATGAAAAATCTCTCGGAGTAGAAAGGAGCAGCCATGCTCCTTTCCCCACATCACAGCATCTCCACTGACTCAGAAACAAGTTTAATGAAGAGGACGGTCTCTCCGAATCCCTCTCTCCTCTCGTTTCCCTCCGAAGGTTTTATCAACTCCAGGCATCCCATTTTCTTTTCTCCAGGCCAGAATTAAGCTATTAAATGCACAATTTCACCCTGCTTCTCTCTTACTAAATGTCAGCCTTCAAACTCAGGGTGACAGTTGCTCGTGTGCTCCAGTCCCCTCCCCATCCCGCCCTCCCTGCTGTCCCTAAAAGCCCCACCGCAGCCCCTGCCTTGCCACTTTTTGGCTGGAATGCAAAACCTCTCTGTGCTAAATATTAATCATTGCCAGCTCATTGCACTTCTAATTCGCCGCTGATTTGGGGGTTAAGCCTCCCTGCGGTTGCTGTCCATTCCCCCAGCCCCACATCTTAAAGCTTCACTGCTCTTCCCTAGGCGCTGCGGAGGCACAGGGGTTTATCTGTAGCCACATTTATCCCTGTTACCACTTGGCCTCCATTTTATTACATCTGAGCGAAGCTGATGCATTAAGACCACGATCTAAAGCTTTCAGGTGTCCTTTTAAAGTTGGTTTGTGAAAGGCTTTTGACCAGGCTGCAGGGGGCACACCTGGAAGATCCAGGGATCTGTTGCAACACCTCTGATCTAGGCAGACAAGAAGTGGGGGGGCTGCCCTTGAGACTGACCCAGAAACTCCAGCAGGTGCAGAATGCTGCAGCGAGACTCCTTACGGGGTCCTCGCTGCGAGATCACATTCACCCGGTGCTATACCAGCTGCACTGGCTCCCAGTGGAGTACAGGATCAGCCCTATACGGCCTAGGACCCTCGTACCTACGGGACTGCCTTTCCTGGTATGTCCCACAGAGGAACTTACAATCTTCAAACAAAAACATCCTGGAGGTCCCAGGCCAAAGAGAGGTTAGGCTGGCCTCAACCAGAGCCAGGGCTTTTTCGCCTGTGGCTCCGATCTGGTGGAATGCTCTGTCACAAGAGACCAGGGCCCTGCAGGACTTGACATCTTTCTGCAGGGCCTGCAAGACAGAGCTGTTCCACCATGCTTTTGGTCAGGGCACAGCCTGACTCCCTCCTTTGGCAATCTTCACAGAACTCTAGCCCAATGGTTGCCATCAATTTGATTTGAATTAATTTTATAATGAAATGATTTTAGAATGTTGTATTATTTTATTGTTGTTAGCCGCCCTGAGCCCGGCTAACATAAATAAAATTTTTACTATTGTTATTATTTCACCTCTCTAGTCTGTGTCAGATGGAGATAAAGGCAACTCCAGCGCAGGACAGCCCTCAGGCTGTGCAGTCTGCCAACACTGACACCTCTCACAGGGTGCCTTTGCCATTAACATCTGGGTGACAAGCAGAAATACTGTATCTGGAAGTAGATACAGTGGGGAAGAAATACACCTGTTGAACTTCAGCCTGACACACTGCAGTTAAAGGCTCAAGAGCCGCACTTTTTGAAAAAACAAAACTAAAAAATGTGCATCAAGGTTCACATACTGACCAGCAAAGGATATTGACCCAGGTGAAAGAAAGGGCACCTGAATTTCTTCCAGTTCCCCCTGGGAGCCAAAATACAGAGTTTGCACTACAGAGAAGCACAACTTATGCATCAATTAAGTCCACCTATTTGCATTTCATTTGGGGGCACCTACAACTGACGTGAAAACCTGGAACAGGTTTTCGGTTGGGAAAATCTTCCGCGAGCTATCGGACAACTTAGACGGATTCAATAAAAGCGGGAGGAAACCTATTCTGTGTTTTATGGGGCAAATAACTGCCAAGCTACTTTTAGCCCCCTTGTCTGCAGACCGTATCTAGTCTAGTGCCACCAGCTGGTGTTAAGGGATAATGCAAATGTAAACGTCTTGCATAGCAGCAGGTCTTGTGTTAGTTTTTCTATTTCTTTTGCACACACACACATTAATTTTTTTAAAACTAAAAAAAATAAAAAAATCATGCAGCAAGAAAGAAACTGCTAGAAGAAATGCAGTTTTACCTGAAATTTCAAATGTGTGTTCTCCGGGGAATGCTGCGATGGGTTCTGTAAAGAAACAGGAGAGTTCAACTTTAGTCTAATCTCCAAGACAACAGATGAGAGATTCCCCAAGACGGCGTTAGTGACATGTGATCCTTGCAACAATGCCGAGAGCTCAGACCTACAAGAGCCTCTTTGTGTGGCTTCCCCCAAATTGCCGTTTTAACTGATTATCCCCCCCCCCCCTGAACTTAAGAACTCTGCTGGAAGTCATATCTCTAACAAAGCAATCCTATGTGTGTTGACTTGGAAGTAGGTCACACTGGGTGCAATGGGCCTTACCCCCTAATAGTAAGTGTCTTTAGGATTACAGCCCGACTTAACATTTTCCTTCTAGAGCAGGGGTAGGCAACCTAAGGCCCGGGGGCCGGATGCGGCCCAATCGCCTTCTCAATCTGGGCCGCAGATGGTCTGGGAATTAGCATGTTTTTACATGAGTAGAATGTGTGCTTTTATTTAAAATGCATCTCTGGGTTATTTGTGGGGCCTGCCTGGTGTTTTGACATGAGTAGAAGGTGTGCTTTTATTTAAAATGCATCTCTGGGTTATTTGTGGGGCATAGGAATTCGTTCATTTCCCCCCCTCCAAAATATAGTTTGGCCCCCCACAAGGTCTGAGGGATGGTGGACTGGCCCATGGCTGAAAAAGGTTGCTGACCCCTGTTCTAGAGACATCACGAGATCAAAGTGTCCAAACATTCATTCCCTACGCACAACAGAGAACACATATCCCCTTCTGGAGTCAAGCTGAGACATGTTTGGAAAGAGAATTTTTATGTATAACATTAGCGGCTTCCACAGATACATGAGCATGAATTCTCCCCTCCTCTTGCCCTGAATTTCACATGGTCTGTGGTGCCTGATGCTAGATGTTTCATAGTCAAACAGGAGAGTGTTCATCCCAGCGTCCGACTAAGTGCCAAGCAACATTGCTATGTTACTCATGCTTTTAAGAAAGCATGCTTGCTGGCCAATTTCATTTTAGAGAAAAAATCAGGTACACAGCTCTGGTCTGCAATGTACGTCCGCTGCCGAAAACCTTCTCCTACCTCCACACTGCTTTGATCCTGCAGATGCTGTTGGCTGCAAATAACAGGCCTCGGGACAAAAAAGGAGCAGCGTTTTTCAGCAGGAAATTGGCTCAGGAGCCCAATCCAGATCAGGAGTGTGTTCCAGAACATGATTCCGCAGCTGCTTTTTCCCCCTCCCCAGATTAAGCTGGCCAGTTTAAACGTGCTTTTTTCAAAAGTGTGAATAGCATACCATGCTATCCGACCACAAGATTGGCTGGTTTGGGATGCATTAGATCAGTGGAAGGGGAACTGAGCTCAAAGGTACACAGTCTTCCAAATGGGAGGATATCAAGCCCCAGTATACCTGAGGGAGCATCTCCACCCCCATTGTTCAGCCCGGACACTGAGGTCCAGCTCTGAGGGCCTTCTGGCGGTTCCCTCTGCGAGAAGTGAGGTTACAGGGAACCAGGCAGAGGGCCTTCTCGGTGGTGGCACCCTCCCTGTGGAACGGCCTCCCATCAGATGTCAAGGAAATAAACAACTATCTGACTTCCAGAAGACATCTGAAGGCATCTGAAGACATCTGAAGACATCTGTTTAGGGAAGTTTTTAATGTTTGAAGTTTATTCTGTTTTGTGTTCTGTTTAAGGCTGCCTAGAGTGGCTGGGGAAACCCAGCCAGATGGGCGGGGTAGAAATGATAAATAATAATAATAATAATCCTTAAAATGTGTTTATATTTTTTCGTAGATATTCTGACTCACTCTTCAACTGCCTCAAGTATTTACCTCTGATATTGTATTACAAGGGTTATGGTGGGTGATTCCTCCCCATCCCCGGTCGGGTCTTCTTTGCTTTTAAAAGCTTTGTTGCAAGCAGAAATTAATGCGAAAAAGCTGTTCCTTAGCCCTGGGCAGCAATGGCAGCAAAAGCTTTCCCTGCTGAATTTTGCAGGCAGCCTACAACTCTTAAAGGCCAGAAAGATGTTGGCAACCATTTGCTGCAGTGCCACTTTACCAGGCTGTTCAAAAGGAACCACGTGATCCGAACATCTCTGGCATCCCAGAATGAGGAAACCTAGTCAAGACCTTTTCAGGTCTCCTGGCAAGAGTCAACACTTTACTGCCTTTGCCTTACCAAAATAAAAAGCTTTGCAGTTTTGGAAATGGGTAAAGGGACTTAAGTTTCCTCTACCTAAACTAGTGATGGGGAAGCTGCGGCCATCCAGGTGTTGATGAACTACAACTTCCACCATCTCTGATCACCGGCCATGTGGCGGGGACTGATGGGAGCTGGGAGGCTCCCCAATCCACACCTCTCCTTGGGCTACCTTTTCTGCCTTCCCTCTAGGCTCCCAAAGCCCTGGCACAAGCCAGGTGCCCACTGAAACAGAGACAGATAATTTTTTGTGTTTCTTATTTTATCTCCCGCTTGGACTACCGCAATGCGCTCTACGTGGGGCTACCTTTGAAGGTGACCCAGAAACTGCAACTAATCCAGAATTAGACTGGGGACTGGGAGCGGCCGCCGAGACCACATAACACCAGTCTTGAAAGACCTACATTGGCTCCCAGTACATTTCCGAGCACAATTCAAAGTGTTGGTGCTGACCTTTAAAGCCCTAAATGGCCTCGGCCCAGTATACTTGAAGGAGCGTCTCCACCCCCATCGTTCAGCCCAGACACTGAGGTCCAGCACCGAGGGCCTTCTGGTGGTTCCCTCACTGCGAGAAGCAAAGCTACAGGGAACCAGGCAGAGGGCCTTCTTGGTAGTGGCACCCGCCCTGTGGAACGCCCTCCCATCAGGTGTCAAGGAAATAAACAACTACCCGACACTTAGAAGACATCTGAAGGCAGCCCTATTCAGGGAAGTTTTTAATGTGTGACATTTTAATGTATTTTTAATCTTTGTTGGAAGCTGCCCAGAGTGGCTGGGGAGACCCAGCCAGATGGGCGGGGTACAAATAATAAATTATTATTATTATTATTATTATTATTATTATTATTATTATTATGCAGTAACAAGCTGCTAGAAAGGAATGGGCCAGAGAAGCAACACTCAGAAAAGCAGCGCTCTGCGATTCTGTGATTATTTTCCTTCTGCATTCTGCCTGGGAACGCAGTCTCTTGGCTCCAGTGCAGTTTCAATGGAGTGCTCTGAAACAGTCACCCTTCCGCAGAATGCAAGTGACAGGTTTGTCAAAAGAACAAAATAATAATAATAATGTGAGTTATTAGATCCTTTTCTCACGTTGAAAAGGAATTTGATTACTTCTCTGGGTGACAATTTTGAAGCAGTCGCGTGCCACTCCAGTTGCTTCCCTTTTTGTAGTCCTGAGAGTGGGGGGAGAATGGCTCTGCCTTTGGTATTATTTCATATCCTGAATGATTCATCAGAAGAACCAGCTTCGCAGTCAAACACTTGAGCTCAGTTCCCCCCCACACACCCAAGAAGCTGCTCTCAAAATCCTACTTTGGAGACAAGCATCCCTGTGGGGCAAACAGGAGCTACAGGGAGGTGGGTGCAGTTTAAATCAGGAAGACAACATGATGCAGAGGATTAAATTATTGCTCCTCAGCTGCTGCAACCCCATTCTGAAACCTCTCTGGCTGCTTTTGCATTTTAAAAAAGCTGCACTTCACAGATTTCCCGCCGCATCTTGTTTGATCCTCAGACAGTTTCGCATTTTACCCAGCAGACAAAATTTGCAACTCGTATACCAGTGCAATCTGTTTTATTCTATGGGATGGATGGCCTGCCTATATCATGAAATAGCCATTGTACGTTCGGTGGAATCCTAGCACAGTTAATTTTCCAGGCAAGTGTACAGAGATTTTTAAGAACACATGTCTGTGGTTTACTGTATTTGGTCTATAAAGTGTGGAACTGCACTAAAGCATTTTGTTTCTTGTTTAATTTCCAACAGTGAGCACGTATACGGGCCAAGCTTGCCTGGAAACCGAGTGCTCTTTCTTTTTTAAAAATAAACCAAGTACCGTATTTTTTGCTCTATAAGACGCACCAGACCACAGGACACACCTAGTTTTTGGAGGAGGAAAACAAGAAAAAAAATATTCTGAATCTCAGAAGCCAGAACAGCAAGAGGGATCGCTGCGCAGTGAAAGCAGCAATCCCTCTTGCTGTTCTGGCTTCTGGGATAGCTGCGCAGCCTGCATTCACCCCATAAGACGCACAAACATTCCCCCTTACTTTTTAGGAGGGAAAAAGTGAGTCTTATAGAGCAAAAAATACGGTATACTTGCTTTCCCTTCCACAAATGGCTTACCAATGTAAAAGCAAGAAAAAAAATGCAATGGTCCAATGATTAAATGCAAGCCCAGAGATTTAAGAATAGCCCCAGAAGTATGTTGCTTCGTCTTTGTGAAATAAGACAGGCTCTTTGTGTTATTTACTCATGGGTAGAGCTGAAATCACCCATGTTACATGCCCTTACTCTGAACACAGGGGGATTCAGACTTGTGGCAAGGAAACAGAACTGAGTCAACTCTTCTAATAACCAAGTAGCAAGACTATGAGCAGCCAGCCGCAGGCAAGAATATGTAAAGCTCTTTAATCAACTCCAGAATTCTAATTCAAGGTATTTTATTAAATGATTCAAGATAAAGGTGTAAGAGATATCAGAAACTGCACAAAAGAAAATAAGCAGTAATTTTCCAACTAATTTTTCCTCTAATACAGTCCCTACATTAGTGCACTGATGTTATGTGCAGTCAGGTGGAGCTGAACAGAGCGAGCCGAGTTCTCTCAGGCAGCAGAGACACCCTCAAACCAACCCGGTTTTCATGTTGTGTGCCAGAAAAGGGATGATTCCTGGGTCAACCACCTAGTCCAAAGCGGGCATGGAATGCCACCATGTAGACTGGAAGCCATGGAGATGGGTGCTTAGCACCAGCCCTTCACAGAAATCAGGGAAGGAGGGATGTAAATTGGGGAAGAACTCCTTTTGGGTTCTTGCTAGATGGGTTTAACAAAATGGGAAAACATCCCATTCATGTAAAATGCAGGGCCTATACACTTTTGGCCCTACAATGCTTCTGGCCTACAACTCCCATGATCCCTAGCTAGCAGGACCAGTGGCCAGGGATGATGGGAATTGTAGTCTCAAAACATCCGGAGGGCCGAGTTTGCCTATGCCTAGCCTATAAGCACCCAAATTATTGTTATTGAGAACCAGGCGGAGGGCCTTCTCGGTAGCGGTGGAATGCCCTCCCATCAGATGTTAAGGAGATGAGTAATTATATAACACTTAGGAAACATCTGAAGGCAGCCCTGTATAGGGAAGCTTTTTATGGTTTAACCTTTTACTATGTATTTATATATGCCGGAAGCTGCCCAGAATCTCTGGGGCAAACCAGTCAGATGGGTGGGGTACAAATAAATCATCATCATCACCCTATGTTTCGATTGGTAGAAGATGAGTTTTCTTAAAGAAACAGTTTTGGACCTTTGGCTTTCATCACATATGGCAACTAGTTGCAATTATTTGGTGAAGAAAATGTATTGTTCATGTGCTCCACAACGTTCATAGTTAGTTCTTGGGAAATTATGGAAGCAATCCCAAGGTGAAGCCTTGAAGAGCTGTGGTTCATAGCAACACGGGGAGCTGTCCTCTAGCAGATCAGACTATTTGTCCATCTAGCCTAGTACTGTCTACTCTGACTGGCAGCATCAGCAAGGGTCTTGCCCAGCACTCCCTATGTGATCCTTCTAACGGGAGATGCCAGGAACTGAACCTGGGACCTTGCGAAACATATGCTCTGCTACCAAGTTATTTCAGGAATAATAATAGCGCCTCTGTCCATTAGAAATGTATGTGTGTGTTTGTGTAACTGCTTTTCTACCAAATATGACACCCCTAATAATATATGTTGGACGTGGGTGGCACAGAGCCTAGGACTTGCCAATCAGAAGGTTGGCGGTTCGAATCCCCGCGACAGGGTGAGCTCCCGTTGTTCAGTCCCTGCTCCTGCCAACCTAGCAGTTCGAAAGCACATCGAAGTGCAAGTAGATAAATAGGTACCGCTCCGGCGGGAAGGTAAACGGCATTTCCGTGCGCTGCTCTGGTTCGCCAGAAGTGGCTTAGTCATGCTGGCCACATGACCCAGAAGCTGTACGCCGGCTCCCTCGGCCAATAAAGCGAGATGAGCGCCACAACCCCAGAGTCATCAGCAACTGGACCTAATGGTCAGGGGTCCTTTTACCTTTTTAATAATATATGCACTGGGTATTTGTTTTGTACATTTCAGATTTTCTCCTTCGAAAATACTGTAAAATTGTGGGGTGATCTTATTCATCGTGTTGTGGTGGGGCAGTGGAGAGATTAAAACTATTTGTCAAATGCAGACACATAATATTTTAACATATGGAGCATTTAACAAATTAAAGATCCACAGTAGCCAGGGGAGTTCAAAGAGTCAAAATCTAAAAACTAGCCTGGCAGCCGCTTTTCCTAGATGAGCAAAGGTTGAGTTACTGTGATGGAATTATCTTGCTTCGCTTTGGAAATGTGCTGGAAGGGAGGGCCCATTTGCACAGTTTATAACTTCCACTGGAGAGGAACTGCGCTGCCTTTCAGTCTGGCTCATTGACTTGCTAACACTCTGCTGGTCTTGGGCGTGAAGCAATTCCTCTGAGGTCAATGGGAAGAATGCCACCGCTTATGGTAATTAGACAGGTACAAAGTATAGCAATGGCAATTCTCCTAGACTTAAAAGAGGAGCCAACCTCCTTCCATGGACTCCTGGAAGCAGCAGAGAAAGGACTGCTGCTGCGATGTTAAAATCCATAGTAATGGGTATCGTGGTGGTTGAATTGGTTAACTGAGGCCGGTGTGTTGCAGTGAACAGAGCACCAGACTTTGCTCAGAGATACCCAGGTCAAAATCCTCCCTCATTGCTGGCCTTCCCTGGTGGACATGGAGCTGGTCCCCTTTGCTCAGTCTAGCCTTCACCACAGAAGAAGAAGAAGAAGAGTTTGGATTTGATATCGTGCCTTTCACTCCCTTTAAGGAGTCTCAAAGCGGCTAACATTCTCCTTTCCCTTCCTGCCCCACAACAAACACTCTGTGAGGTGAGTGGGGCTGAGAGACTCCAGAGAAGTGTGACTGGCCCAAGGTCACCCAGCAGCTGCATGTGGAGGAGCGGGGAAGCAAACCTGGTTCCCCAGATTACGAGACTACCGCTCTTAACCACTACACCACACTGGCTCTGGAGGGCTGTTGCGAGAATATAATTGGCACAATCACAAGCATATCACCCTATGCTGCTTGGGGAAAGTGAGGGAACACAAAAGTAATATTTAAATAAAAAGCTACGGCCACTGATCATCTCCATATACACAAGGAACTGGAGAAGAACAAGGCAGGCTGACGGCAAAGGAGAAGGAACGTTCTCGCGACAACATTTTAATTCATTTGTGAGGTATTCAATTTCAAATAAAATCACTGCTTGATGCTTGCAATAAAAGTTTCCAGTCTGGCTGCTGTCCCAGCTCAGAGACTGATAAATTCCAGTCCAGTGCAGGAAACTGTTTTGTTATTATTAATACTGCTCGAAGACGTCCTGACTGATTATTCCTATTAATTAAAGGCTGGCGGTGATTTGATCAGCCTTTCTGAGCATGTAATGCTAACTGACAGCTGTTTTCTTGTCTCAAGAGCTTTTCCTTTCATATGTTTTTCCTTGGTATCCCCCTACCTATTCCTCTGGCCATCGCCTGCCGTCACAGAGACTCACAATGTTCTCTCAATGAGTTGATAACAAAACCATCAATATCTGCTCCCCTGGGCACTCCTTCTCCCTGACTTCCTTCGGGAAGGAACGGACAAGCTAAGCAAATTCCTGAAACTTACCACAATGCAGGCCTGGGGTTCTGTCTGCTTAGCAACTTCAAAAAGCGACTGCCAACAAGGAAGGCTGCTTTGTGGTCTATTCGCCGCTGCCGCCCTACAATGCTTCCCACATATTTGCTATTTGCTACGGGAAAAACTATTCCCATTTACCGTATTTTTTGCTCTATAAGACTCACTTTTTCCCTCCTAAAAAGTAAGGGGGAAAGTCTGTGCGTCTTATGGAGCGAATGCAGGCTGCACAGCTATCCCAGAAGCCAGAACAGCAAGAGGGATTGCTGCTTTCACTGCGCAGCGATCCCTCTTGCTGTTCTGGCTTCTGGGATTCACAATATTCTTTTTCTTGTTTTCCTCCTCCAAAAACTGGGTGCGTCTTATGGTCTGGTGCATCTTATAGAGCGAAAAATACGGTACTCTATCCCACAGCTGCCTTCTACTTACTGATGCCATGGAAGCCAGTGATATGTATCTTGCACGCAAAGTGGGCTTCTGCATTTGAACCCAGAACCAAAGAGATATTGGGGGAGGTATAGATAAGGTGTGCCACTGCTACTTCTGCCCATCCTGGTTTGCCTTCTGGTTTTCTGTTTATGGGCTGCATCAGACCGCCAGGGGGGTGGGGACTGCATGAGACTGAACACCATATGTAAATACAGTGGTGCCCCGCAAGACGAATGCCTCGCAAGACGGAAAACTCGCTAGACGAAAGAGTTTTCCGTTTTGGAGGTGCTTTGCAAAACGAATTTCCTATGGGCTTGCTTTGCAAGACGACAATGTCTTGTGAGTTCCTGCTGGTTCCCCCCCTTTTTTCTAAGCCGCTAAGCCGCTTATCAGCTGATCCGATCAGCAGATAAGCCGCTAAAAGCCGCTAATAGCGCTAATCCGTTAATCCGTCAATGGGCTTGCTTCGCAAGACGAAAAAACCGCTAGACAAAGAGAATCACAGAACGGATTCTTTTCGTCTTGCGAGGCACCACTGTAAGAAGAGAAGTCAAAAGCCCCCCTACATACAGACAAGGCTTATATGTGCAACTTTCATTGCCACTAGCCTCATGTGGAATGTTCAGCCATGAAATCTCCTCACCAACAGTGGTTCCTACCCCCAATATGCCATTTGTGTGAATGAACAGTTTTTGCACAGGTAGTGGCAATGTTGGTCGGAACCCAGACTCCTGTTTTTGCACTCTGGACGCCAGGATTGCCAGTTTTGGTTGAGAGAGTGAATTGTGGATTATCGCTATCGTGGCCTGCAATGGTATTTACTGGGGGCGAGGAACAGGAATAGCTAACTGCTTCTTTGCGTGAACTGGCTGCCCACAGGAACACCACTTGGAATTTCTTTGTTAAAAGAAATTTTGCAACTCAGTAAATTTTTATTTTTTTTAATTGGCACCCAAAAAAAGCAAGCATTTGCATCAGCATTGCGGCTGTTATTCGAAGAGAGAAGCTTGCCGTGCAGATCTCTCCATACTTCCACCAAACACTCCAGCTGGCATTTGCCATAACAGAGAACAGTGCGCATCTGTGGTCAATCTGTACATATACATATGGTTTGGCATGTGCAGCAGTCACCAAAATAGCCTCCACACAACAGCTCTTTTGCTTTGTATGAAGTGGACCTATGACACAGAACACCCACAAGAATATAACCCAATAACAGATGTGCCATGACATGTAGGCTTGATGGCTGCATGCACCATCGCCCATCACTTGGCGCCATCCATGCTGGTTATGCGCAACAAGAAATGCCATTGCAAGAGCCTCAGTACAGATGGTTGCCTTTTAAACTTGCCTAGCCTCCTGAACAGAAATGAGTTTTTTTGCTTCCTCCTATCAAACCGCTATAGATGCGATGCATGTTGACTTACCCATACAGCTCTCCAAGGAAGTATCAGTGCCTATCCGGACATCATCAATGGCAATCTCACCCGAATGTCCTTTGCTTATAATTCCCTCGAACACAATCTAGGAGTGAATACAAACAGAAACAGTGACTGTTATGCTTCCAGTAAAAACAGCTGTTGAATCTTTTTTAAAAAAGGATATACGGTAAAATATACTGAATCCCCTTTGTTAAGTTTTTGCCTTTATTTAGCTAGCTTCCAAGTGACAATGGAAGTTGCACCACTTTATACAACAGTTTCTGCAAAAAACCCACAACTTATTCTGCCTTCACTCCCAAAACAGCCACAGTTGAAAAGGGGAAAGCAGTTTAGTTGCTCAGCTGTCTTAAGATGCACTCCCAGTTACTTCTGGATTTGACCTGCAAGTGTCTGAGAAGCACACTCAATAGTTACTAGGTGTCTACAACATGCTTAGTCATCATCTCTTTCCCTTTCTTACCCCCACAACACTTATAGCGGACATAATGTATAATGACTGAAAATTCCACGTTGCATCTTTCCTCCAATACACAAGCAGCCCCACCTGTTGGTCTTGCACCAAAGAGCCGGCCAAATGCACATGAACCTTGAATATAAGCTTGGTAAGATGACGCAGTCACGAAATTAAAAGACGCCTGCTTCTTGGGAGAAAAGCAATGACAAACCTAGACAGCATCTTAAAACGACATCACCTTGCCAACAAAGGTCCATATAGTAAAAGCTATGGTTTTCCCAGTAGTGATGTATGGAAGTGAGAGCTGGACCATAAAGAAGGCTGATCACCAAAGAATTGATGCTTTTGAATTATGGTGCTGGAGGAGACTCTTGAGAGTCCCATGGACTGCAAGAAGATCAAACCGATCCATTCTGAAGGAAATCAGCCCTGAGTGCTCACTGGAAGGACAGATCCTGAAGCTGAGGCTCCAAGACTTTGGCCACCTCATGAGAAGACTCCCTGGAAAAGACCCTGATGTTGGGAAAGATGGAGGGCACAAGGAGAAGGGGACAACAGAGGACGAGATGGTTGGACAGTGTTTTCGAAGCTACGAACATGAGTTTGACCAAACTGCGGGAGGCAGTGGAAGACAGAAGTGCCTGGTGTGCTCTGGTCCATGGGGTCATGAAGAGTCGGACACGACTAAACGACTAAGCAACAAGAAGATGACGCCAGATTATTCTGATTTATTTTTGCCTTTGGGTTCCATCTTGCCTTGCTTTTCCTCTTCTGTCTCGGTACCTCTCCCAACCAAGTCACTTGGGAGTGCAACAACAGTTGTCCTAGGGTTGAATTCTGTTTCGTTTTGGGCAGCGGCAGGACGCATTGGCTACATAAGCAATAAGAGCAGCTTGCTCCCACTGGGAAGCCTGGCATGGCCTGCCTTGTTACTCAGCTGTAGCTTTCATTTCCCCGAGATCCAGAATAATACACTGAGGACCACCTGGTCCTGCACATTCCCCACTTACGGACTTCATGGAGGGACCTTTGGCAACGAAGCATGAGCTTCAAGGGCAGACAGTTGCCAAATCAGACCTAGAATGTCTTGCCTGGGGCCAGGGCCATCTCTTAGCAATTCTCATTGACTACTAAGAAGCAGAGCTGTTTGAACTCCATGCTAGGTAAAGGTAAAGGGACCCCTGACCATTGGATCCAGTTGTGACCGACTCTGGGGTTGCGGCGCTCGTCTCGCTTTATTGGCCGAAGGAGCCGGCGTACAGCTTCTGGGTCATGTGGCCAGCATGACTAAGCCACTTCTGGAGAACCAGAGCAGCGCATGGAAACGCCATTTACCTTCCCGCTGGAGCGGTACCTATTTATCTACTTGCACTTTGACATGCTTTCAAACTGCTAGGTTGGCAGGAGCAGGGACCGAGCAACGGGAGCTCACCCCGCCGTGGGGATTCGAACCTCCGACCTTCTGATCGGCAAGTCCTAGGCTCTGTGGTTTAACCACAGCGCCATCCACGTCCCACAGTGCCACCCGCATCTCCATGCTACACAAATCCAAATTCTGGTACTGTATGCGGAAATGCAAACTCGGCGTGAAGCTGGGTGGGGGTAGAGTGAAACAAAATTAATTCCATGCCCCGGCTAAATTATGCAACTCACTGCAATGTATGCAAATGCGCTTGTCAGGTTTAATTTCCATGCTTTATTTTCAAGCTGATAATTGGCGTTTTTACGGGATTTTCTGGCAAGTAGCAGTGCGAGGAACAGAAAGGCAATCTGGGTAAACGAGAGGCAAGTAGGGGAAAGTGGCGAGGATAACATGTCTGAAGCAATGTGGTACAGGCAGAGAACTGTGCAGGACACAGTAGGTCTGACCCATGCATGATCCAGATATGTCTGATGTTTCCTCAGCTCAGATCCAATGTACAGACTTAAACTGTTTATTACTATTCTGTTCCCAGGAAACCCTGGAAATTGTAGTTCTCTGAAGGTGGTGCTAGAGATCTCTAGCAGATGATTCAAAGCACCCTCATAAACCATAAATTCTAGGAATCTCTGGAAGGGAGAACCATGATTGTTAAAGTAGTACCGTATTTTTTGCTCCATAAGACCCACTTTTTCCCTCCCAAAAAGTAAGGGGAAATGTGTGTGCGTCTTATGGAGCGAATGCAGGCTGCGCAGCTATCCCAGAAGCCAGAACAGCAAGAGGGATTGCTGCTTTCACTGCGCAGCGATCCCTCTTGCTGTTCTGGCTTCTGAGATTCAGAATATTATTTTTTTCTTGTTTTCCTCCTCCAAAAACTGGGTGCGTCTTATGGTCCGGTGCGTCTTATAGAGCGAAAAATACGGTGCATAAAACAGATTTAAATTTGCCACATAGAAAGGGCCACAAATATTTCAATCACCCTAAGCAGATTTTCTTAAGAAATGTTCAAATCAGCTCTGGAACTCAATTTCCATGTTGGATTTTGAATATAAGAAGCAGAGACAGTGTTTTAGTTTTCTTTCCTAAATTATCTATTTGTACTCGGCTTCTGCTGTCATATAAGGCGTCTGAACAGTAGAAGCTCATTTCGCACAACCCTTTGCCCCAAATCGAGGAAGTGCTAATTGCTTCCATCCTTCCTCCAAAACAGCTCTCTCCCTCTTTAAAAAACAACCGCCCTCAAAACAGCGTAGACAAGCTCTTACACAGCCCTTTTCCTAAATGCAAGATGCATTTGTGCTTATCCCTCATGAGTTTTCCAGTTCCCTGACAGGACTACCTGATAATCATCTAAGAGAAAATGGGTGGGGGGAAAATATTTGCAGAGGAGAGATTTTAGGAACATAAAAGGCAACCGTATGAACAAAGACCTAAATCTATGTATAAAACAGGCAAATTCTGAATAACAAATACAGTGTCATTTAGTTACTATAGCAACATGGAAAAACACAATGAAGAAGAAAAGGCCTTGCTCAACAATGTTCTCTAATGATGAATGAAATGGGTTCTGTTGAAGTGGATGAAATGAGAGCACAGCCGAAATATCCACTTGAATCTTGAACCAAAATCTCCAGGCTCACCTGATATGCCATATCGTAGCTGGGCAGAAGGATCCGACCTTCTCTCCACTCGTCCCCTTGGTCTTCCCGGATGATCCACAGTGGCTTGATCTCATGCATGGCTTCCCGACGGACCTGAAGCATCGCTCCGAGGCCGGATACCTGGTATCGGAACATCATGCACACGGCACTCCTGGGCAAGAAGACCCTGGGGCTGATGAGACGGGCGTGTTGCTTTTCTCTCCTCGCACTGCTCTGCAGTCGCAAATAGTTCTTGCCATCTGTTGAAGGAGGAGGTTGATCAGAAACTAGCTAAACCAAAGAGGTGACAAGCTTACCGTGTTGCCCTGTAATAACAGGAGCAATCTCTACGGTTCACAACTCCTCCCATTGTGGACCTCTTTTCTTTCATTTTTTGGGGAGGTTTTTTTTTTTAAACAATTTTAAAAGCAAATAAACTATTGACTGATTGTCCTCACCTTCTGTTCCATACACCAATACAAAGTGGTCACTCGAAAGTGACGTTCAGTGATTGGATAGTTTTATGCAAATGAAGGATCGAAAGTGACGTTCAGTGATTGGATAGTTTTTATGCAAATGAAGGATCGAAAGTGACGTTCAGTGATTGGATAGTTTTAGAAAGTTGCTACAGTAACGTTGTACTGGAGCTCTATATAAGCAGGCTGGCTGAGCCCTTCAGTTCAGTTCTGTTCTGACCTCTGAATAAACAAGAGCTGTTTGAAGAATCGCTGTGTCGTCTGATATGTTCACCCACAACCTAGCAGTTTTGGATTACAAACATGTCAAACCCGGAAGTGCGTGTCCCGTTTTGCAACCTATTTTTTGGATTACAACCTTTTTTTATTATTATTACGAACAATTTTTTGGGGAGGCCACATTGGCGAAAGCGCGCCTTGGGTTACAACCTGTTTTGGTTTACAAACGGACCTCCGGAACGGATTATGGTTGTAAACCAAGGTACCACTGTATTCACTTATTCAAGACCTGTTCGTAACTTTCCACGTAGCCCCTTACAAAGATGTCTTTAAAAGCCCCACATCTATCCTTGTCCAGATATTGCAAGCCACAGCAAAGTCAGTAGCGCATCGAGGAGAGCATATTAACCACAGCTTACAAAAATAACACCACTAAGAGCAGCCCACTTATCACTGGGGAAGGAAGCAGGAGCGGGCAGCAAACGAGGTACAACGCAGAAAGCCCACAAAGCAGGAAAGAAAGAAGCCATCGCTCATTATGAGACAAAATATGGAGGATTTCACGGTTGACATGAACCAGAAGAGACACAGGAGCATAAAAAGTGAGGTAGTCTCAGCATACTTGGACCAAATAGCTAGCACACTGCAAAAACAAGGTCAGAGCAAAACATGCTACTTCAGCACATTGTCATTTGCCTCCTTGAAGTCAGGGACTGGCCTCCTCCTTTGTTGTCCTGCTCTTGATTCCTATCAAGATGCGTCACCTACAGTTACAATGCAGAGTCCTACTGTACCTAAGATCCTATCCATGGGGTGATCTAAAGGAGGAAAGCGTTCCTGCAGCAGCTGTGCAAAAGAGGAGATTTTAACAGGATATATTTGTCGTGCAAAAGGGACGCGGGTGGCGCTGTGGGTTAAACCACAGAGGCTAGGACTTGCCGATCAGAAGGTCGGTGGTTTGAATCCCCGTGACGGGGTGAGCTCCCGTTGCTCGGTCCCTGCTCCTGCCAACCTAGCAGTTCGGAAGCACGTCAAAGTGCAAGTAGATAAATAGGTACCGCTCTGGTGAGAAGGTAAACGGCATTTCCATGTGCTGCTCTGGTTCGCCAGAAGCAGCTTAGTCATGCTGGCCACATGACCCGGAAGCTGTACGCCGGCTCCCTTGGCCAATAAAGCGAGATGAGCGCCGCAACCCCAGAGTCAGTCACGCCTGGACCTAATGGTCAGGGGTCCCTTTACCTTTTTATTTGTCATGCAGGGATTCAAAAAGCTATACCTTTTAACATTCCCTCTTCTAAACAACCATTAAAAGTCCACAAACCCCATTCTCCTTTGAAACAGCAGTGTGGCATTGGAACACATTGCCTCCAGCTCCTGCACTCAACACGGCACACTAATGTTTGGGGGAAGATGCAAAATATTAATGCAAAATAGTTTGATTGGTTTCTGACCTTCTTGCCCAGCAACAGAACTGCTTTGGGGTTTCCTGCATCTTCCAGCACCAAAGGAGTTGGCAACATCTGGTAGCTGGAAGCCAAATCCTACAAGCCTACCTACACCTCTGCTAAAGCAAAGGATTACTTACATTGTAATAGGTCCGGCCAAGGCTCCTATATCTTTAACAGCTGTGCAACAAGCAGAAATTCGGTTTCCGAAGCTTTCCCCTTCACTCCACTTGCACGTGGGGAAAAGGTCGCCTGCTCAGTTTCTGCTTGTTGCATAGATATTAAAGACATGGAAACCTTGGGAGGGAAACAGATTCTACATGCAATTCTAGAAGAAGAAGAAGAAGAAGAAGAAGAAGAAGAAGAAGAAGAAGAAGAAGAAGAAGAAGAGGAGGAGGAGGAGGAGGAGGAGGAGTTTGGATTTGATATCCCGCTTTATCACTACCCGAAGGAGTCTCAAAGCGGCTAACATTCTCCTTTCCCTTCCTCCCCCACAACAAACACTCTGTGAGGTGAGTGGGGCTGAGAGACTTCAAGAAGTGTGACTGGCCCAAGGTCACCCAGCAGCTGAATGTGGAGGAGCGGGGAATCGAACCCAGTTCACCAGATTACGAGTCTACTGCTCTTAACCACTACACCACATTGGCTCTCATGCTGGAGCTGACTGAAAGAAAAATCCTTAGACAGAGCAAGTAAATATACATAGGATCAGGCTGTAAAAAAACACAAGTCTTCAATTTTTGAAAACATCAGTGTTTTGAGAAAATATGGCACAGAATATGTCATTATAATTAATGGAAGAAACTGAGATATGTGTACCACACAAATTATGATGCATATGTTGGGCTAAATTTATTCAAGTTTGTTAATTACGTATTTACTATTTATGACTCTCTAACCTGGTACATTAAATTATTATCAGATACATGGTAAAAAGAACCCTTCAAAATGGTCGCTAATACTTTTCGTGGAGAACTTTGTGCAAGAGTCCCATATCTTGCAATAAAATCACATCTCTTAGCCTGCCAAGTTCAAATGTTTCTCGTCTGTCCCTCTCTCTTAATATCTGAAAGAAAATGGGCCACAAAATACTGCTTCTATTCCCCCAAGATTGGAATCTTGCATCTCAAGGGCTTAGATTTATTTTCTGTATTTTCCCTCTCTCCTCCTGTTGCTTATACAGTGGTACCTCGGGTTACAGACGCTTCAGGTTACATACGCTTCTGGTTACAGACTCCGCTAACCCAGAAATAGTACCTCGGGTTAAGAACTTTGTTTCAGGATGAGAACAGAAATCATGCTCTGGCATCGGGGCGGCAGCAGGAGGCTCCATTAGCTAAAGTGGTGCTTCAGGTTAAGAACAGTTTTAGGTTAAGAACAGTCCTCCGGAACGAATTAAGTTCTTAACCAGAGGTACCACTGTACTTCACACCATTCTGAATGACCTCAACTTGTTTTTGTAATAATTTAATTAAAAAATTTGAGAATCAAACATACTAAAAGATAGTTGGTAACTTGCATATGACTTTCGGTTTGAACCTAACCTGTTGATTAATATAATAATAATAATAATAATAATAATAATAATAATAATAATTTGTACCCTGCCCATATGATTGGGTTGCCCTATCCACTCTGGGTGGCTTCCAGCATATATAAACCCATAGCAAAACATTAAATCTTAAAAAAGCTTCTCTATACAGGGCTGCCTCCAGATGTCTCCTAAATGTTATCTCCTTGACATCTGATGGGAGGGCATTTCACAGGGTGGGCACCACTACTAAGGCGGCCGTCATGGGTTATGAATCCTTTTTGTTTGTTTTATATCTTGCACAAGCCAGTATAGGGAGAGACTAGTCTCAAGAATATCCACTGGGTGTGCGGAAAGGCAGCAGATTACATTGACCGAGACAGATCAGTAAGGAGAACGTCTATTTCACCAGCAGCCATAAGCATGGAAGTCGGCTGATTAAGACACCGAAAAGCTTAAGGCAAAAGATTGACATAATTAGGACAAGTGAAAGTGCTGTAATCGGCAGGGGGAAATTGACTCTGTAATCATGACATTGGTGGTGGTGGCGGCTCATATTTATTCTGCCTCAAATTTGCTCCGCTTACGAGTCAGAAGCTGATCCCGACCCCTTGCCAACATTGCAAGCTGGGAGGGAACCTCTCCCTGCCACTTGTGGTCCTCCCCCCCCCAACCCACTCCCATCACCAGCAGCAAATACTTTGCAATCAGAGCCTTGCTGACAATTTCGCTGATGATACACGAGGGAGATTGAAGCTCGTCATCTTTCACTTTCTCTATCTCCCCACTTCTTCATATTGCAGACGACTGGCCACCCCGAAGCATAAACAGGGCGGCGAAGTGGTTGCCATCTTTGATCTAAGTAAAGGTGATTCAATCAGGTGAAGCAGGGGTTCAGGGAGAAACGGGGCTGTTTTTAGGTAAAACAACTCTGCCCCCTCTAGTAGCCATGGCCAGTTGGCCATTGTTTCTCCACAATGTCCCTTAAAAAACCAGGTAGGCAAAGGCCTGGTGACATGGGAGGTGTGTACTGCTGAACTTCTGCCCAAAAGTCCTGCCAGAAAACAAGATAGCAACCCTAAGTGAGGAGATTTGAGGAAGCATGTCTAGGTGGTGGACTGACTGAAAGTAATTTGAATTTGACTTGTCAACGTTTGAAATAGGAATAGCAGCCGATTGTGCAGTTGCGCCTGGGGCAGCAGAGACTCTTTGCATTACTGAAACTGCTATTACAATTAAAAGGTGTTCCTCCCCCCCTCCTCCACCCCACAATTATTGACCTTGTACACACACTGGACACAATCTAGTACAAAATTAGGTGTGCTTAAGCAAGTTCAAATCAATTGGATCAAGGACAACTAACTAACTTGGTGTTGGGATGGAGTTGTTGCATCTTGAACTATCTTTGGTCGTAAAGAAAAACAATTGTGCTTATTTACAGTGTTGCCAAGTGGCTAGTGTTGAACCTCAGAACGTTTGGTCTTAACTGTGATGCCTCTGTTAAGCAGGCAAATAAACACTGTCTTTATATTTATATTGAGAGACACAGGTGGAGCTGTGGGTTAAACCACAGAGCCTAGGGCTTGCCAATCGAATTCCCGTGATGGGGTGAGCTCCTGTTGCTCGGTCCCTGTTCCCGCCAACCTAGCAGTTCGAAAACACACCAAAAACTGCAAGTAGATAAATAGGTACTGCTCCAGCGGGAAGGTGAACGGCGTTTCCATGCGCTGCTCTGGTTCGCCAGAAGCGGCTTAGTCATGCTGGCCACATGACCCGGAAGATGTACGCCGGCTCCCTCGGCCAGTAAAGCGAGATGAGCGCCGCAACCCCAGAGTCGGCCACGACTGGACCTGATGGTCAGGGGTCCCTTTACCTTTACTATATTTATATTATTATTATGAATTAAATTTATATGCCACTTTTCATCTGAAGATCACAGGGTAGCTTACAGCATAAAAACAAAAGATGCATAATATTTAAATGAATTGGCTATATGCTACAGAACCATGACCAGATTCAGAGACATTTTAGTTTTAATGTCCCACTATACTGAGTGAGACTTCCTTGACTCCTCCAAGCCATCCTTCATATGCTTGCCATCCATTCTAAAGGCTATGGTGTCTTTTGATAACTTTGTTTTCTTACTATATTATTTTCACTCCAACTCATCTGCAGGTGAATTTCAGACAACAAATTTTCTTAACGAGATGGATTTTATTTCTTTTTGCAGTTGATGCTTAGTAAGATGGAACTAAGAGGAACCGCGTTAACGTGTTCAATGCCTGGTACTCATGTTGTCAACAATCTAGATCTTCAGCAAGGCAAACCTGAACCCACCAAGTGGGAACTAAAAATAATAATTGTTAAGTTGTTAAGACATTTGAATCCAAATAATCACCATATGATGAGATGTTAAGTCACCCAAACACGGTTAAGTCATCCAAATACGCAACGTACTTCAGCTGGGGTTGAATTCATATCCAGAAGAAGCTGATTCTATGTACCCTTACCGAGTTCAATAAGCTGGATAGCTCATGGTAGATTTTGACTTGACTCAAGCTATTTTTCATAATTCCCTGCCTTCAAAAGTGTGAGTGACGTCTAGGCTGATGAGAGCTCAGATACCAAGAAGTACATTTTTCAAAGGCTCTTAGGCACTTATCTTCCAATGAAATTAATAGGTGTCAGACACTTGAGTGTCACTCTGGCATCAAAAAATTCTACATCCACGCAACTAGTATCATAATGTAGCCCTCTTCATTAAAAACATGTAATCAAAGTGTCACTGGATTTAGAGGAGCCATATCAAGGGAATCAAATGAAATTTGTCAAGACTCTCCACCACTTCTGAATTTCCTGCCAGTATGACCAATAGGAGGGAAACACTTCCAAGAGATTAGAGCAGCTGTGCAATAGTGGAACAGGAGACCATTCCCCAAAGCATTTCTCTGCAGAAGCTATGCGCTACAGAGAAATTGTATTATGCTTGTCTACTATGCCCACAGATCGTGAAGCTGAGGCTCCAATACTTTGGCCACCTCATGAGAAGACTCCCTGGAAAAGACCCTCATGTTGGGAAAGATGGAGGGCACAAGGAGAAGGGGACGACAGAGGATGAGATGGTTGGATAGTGTTCTTGAAGCTACCAGCATGAGTTTGACCAAACTGCGGGAGGCAGTGGAAGACAGGAGTGCCTGGCAAGCTCTGGTCCATGGGGTCACAAAGAGTCGGACACGACTAAACGACTAAACAACAACAACACTATGCCCACTGACCATATCTACAGTCATACCTCATGTTGCATCTGCTTCATGTTGTGACTTTTCGCCTTACTTCCTGCGGCAACACGGAATTACAGGAACGGGTTACTTCCGGGTTTCGCCGCTGGCACATGCGCAGAAGCACTAAATCGTGCCACACGCTGCGCAGATGCAGCGCTTCGAGTTGTGGGCATTTCACGTTACGGACGGGCCTCCGGAACGGATCCCATCCGTAACATGAGGTACTACTGTATCTTGCCTCTGGCCTTGGTAAACACTCAAACATTGGGTGTTAACATTTGCACAGTGCCTAAAAAGTCCATGGTTGGTATCCAACATTTCCCCCAACTCTCTTCTGCAGCCCACTACACCTCCCCTCCAGAGGGTTGGGGGGTCCTTTGGAGAAGATGGGGGGGCAGCACAGGGTAGGAGAGGAAACAAAGTGCTGTTGCATCAGTGAAACACCACTAGTGCTCCTTTGGCTACAACCCCATAAGTCAAACTGCACAGTCATTTCCCAGATTGTGTGGGTTAACATCTATTTAGGGCCTATGCAGGACCTGTGAGAAGGCAAGGTGGATATCCTTCAAACCTAGAAGCAGTGAAACACACTAAAGGAATGCACAGAATTCTGCTACTGGGTCACATGTAGCCTATGGGACACATTTGCCTAACTTAAAAAGGCTTTCTCAAGTAGAAATAAACATGGACAACACAGAGGTGGTTTTGCCTTTTGTCATATGTAGCACCCCAAGAGTAAAGATGCCTGCTTAATCCCCATTGATCTTCCTGTTATATTACCTAACACAACTGAGCGGCCCAACAGATCACAGCATGGATAAAAGGAAAATGGGAAAAGGTGAGGACACAACAAACTGGCCATCTCCTGATGGAATCAAGGCATGAGGAATCAGGGAAGAGACCCTTGATAAATGATTATGAGGGTAAAGCTCCAACAAAGCTCCTTGCCAACAAAGGTCCGTATAGTAAAAGCTATGGTTTTCCCAATAGTGATGTATGGAAGTGAGAGCTGGACCATAAAGAAGGCTGATCGCCGAAGAATTGATGCTTTTGAATTATGGTGCTGGAGGAGACTCTTGAGAGTCCCATGGACTACAAAAAGATCAAAACTCTCCATTCTGAAGGAAATCAGCCCTGAGTGCTCACTGGAAGGACAGATCATGAAGCTGAGGCTGCAATACTTTGGCCACCTCATGAGAAGAGAAGACTCCCTGGAAAAGACCCTGATGTTGGGAAAGACGGAGGGCACAAGGAGCAGGGGAGGACAGAGGACAAGATGGTTGGATAGTGTTCTCGAAGCTACCAGCATGAGTCTGACCAAACTGTGGGAGGCAGTGGAAGACAGGAGTGCCTGGCGTGCTCTGGTCCATGGGGTCACGAAGAGACGGACATGACTAAACGACTAAACAACAACAACAAAGCTCTAATTATGCTTGCGTTGTACACTGAAAACCATTGGTCAATAGTGTCTTAGGCCATCACCCGCTTCAGGTTAAAGTTCAGCAGATCAAATAACTTTTGACCACTTTGCCCAATGCTTTGGTCAAGCAGAGCCCAGGCCAACTCTTGCATGGAGACATCAGGATTGCATATTAGGCTCCTCCTGTACTCAGACACCTTTCGATTTGGGTGTTGCTTTCTATGTGTACCAGAGGAGTAGGAAATGTCATCTGAATACACTCTTGACTCATTCTGATTGCAAAATATTGCAGTGAGACAAAGATGCCTGGGCAGAGTATCAGCTGAGGAAGCAAGAACAAGTTGTAGCTTGCTTTTTATTGTACTTTTTTTGCAACGAAAGGAAAGAAAAAATAAAACCAAACCATTGACCGCTCACATTAGCCATAAGAACGTTCTATCAATCCTAATTCAAACATAGTGATATAGGCAGCCCATATGTCCAAATAGGCATCTAAAGAAGATTAATGATTATAAACCATATGTTGAAACCTAGAAATGGCACATGAGATCCGCAGTAGTGGAGGGTGGGTGATTGTCCCTTCCAGCTTTGCAATGCAAGTCTCTTTTATTTTAAGATAGAATATCAGCCTTCCTAAGGAATGATTAAAACAAAAATAATAAAAAGCCAAGCAGCAATCTTATGATTACCTTGAGTACAAAACTGCTTTGCCAAGCAAGACACAAATTTTGAAATGCTATGCTATGCTATGTTTTTTCTTAAATCCACTATCTAGTCATATCTTCGTTTCCTTGCTCCGAAGCTTTAAAAGCTATCTGCAATTCAATGAAGATTAGTCAAGCCAGACTGTTAGCTTCCTGCAGCAGAGTCCAACATTCTGTAGAGCACTTAGCAAAATTTCTTTAATTCTCATGTTGTCACTACAAATGGCTTCACCTATGCACATACATATAGCCACAGATAAAGATGTTTTAGAATTAAAATGGTATCTGATGAACCCTTGGTCGAAAATTAACCATTTAAACTTTTGGAGGAAAATTAACTCATCGTGAATTGCTGCGAAAAACAGTCCAGCATCATTTCACAATTTCTGAGATCCACACGTTCGTTACTTGATGGCTGCACCATTAAGCAACTTATGTGAATGCAGACAGAATACCACAGAAAGAACTTTCCTATCACTAGACACAACACTGCTCAGTAGAGCATTTCGTACACCCAGCTGCCAGCCATCATATGTAGAGCAATTCAGCATGGAGGAAGTAGATAAAAGGTAAAAGGACCCCTGACCATTAGGTCCAGTTGTGACCGACTCTGGGGTTGCGGCGCTCATCTTGCTTTATTGGCCAAGGGAGCCGGCGTACAGCTTCCGGGTCATGTGGCCAGCATGACTAAGCCACTTCTGGCGAACCAGAGCAGCGCACGGAAACATTGTTTACCTTCCCGCCGGAACTATTTATCTACTTGCACTTTGACGTGCTTTCGAACTGCTAGGTTGGCAGGAGCAGGGACCGAGCAACAGGAGCTCACCCCGTCACAGGGATTCGAACTGCTGACCTTCTGATCAGCAAGTCCTAGGCTCTGTGGTTTAACCTACAGCGCCACCCGCGTCCCTCATCAGGAGAAAGTAGAAGGGAGGAGGAAATTTGCCCCAATAGAACTTTCCCTTTCCCTCACTGTCCTGCAATTACTGTGTCGCTGGCAGGAAGAGTTGGTGGTTGTGTTAACCCCTTCCAACAATTCACTAGACAGATGAGTTCACTGGACAGTTGCTAGGAAAACCACTGTTTCCTCCAACAAAGCAGCTGGGCACTAAGTAGAGCTCAAGCGTGGTAGGATAGTGAGGCTGACTTGTATCCTAAGTGTTGAACAACATGAAGAGGAAATGTTGGTGCACCTTCAAAAGTTGCACAAAGGGGAGAATTTTAGTGGGCGTGCTTTTCTTCCATTATAGTTCTGTAGCATCGGACTGAAGTTCTCCTTACTACACACTCACACTGTACCTGAATTTCAAAGCTCCATTCCTAGAACAGTCAGATGAGACAAGGCCCAGCATGTGGGATATAGAGCATTTGCAACTGGGAAGGCATCTGTGGCACTAAGCAAGTAGAAAAGGGGGCAAAAGGATATCTAAGGGCAGCCACAGTGATTGCAACTAACCTTAAATACAGATGTACACCTATCACAAAAAGATATCATATGGTCACTAAACAAGAGGGAGGGTGTGTTTATTTCCCCCCTAAAGTGATTGATTTTGGCTTTGGGGGCATCCCAAATGCTTTGATGTGCAGACGTTTATTCTTTGGGGAAGACAAGGGGAATCTGTACATAGCTGCGGATCTGGTTCGGAGCTTCAGAATATACTTTGGAGAGACGAGTACAGAACAGGCAGCAGGTATTACCTGCTCTCGTGTAATTTCAAGCATCAAATTGGTGGGTCTCTTGAACGACTGGAGGAATCTAATGAAAGGCTTGTGGCCAAATAAACAAGACCAGCCACAGAGCTAATTGCCAACACAGCTTGCCTCAGCCAAGCCATTCCAGTAATTCATATTTTTGGAAAGATAGTGATTGGCACCAAAGGGAAGGAGGTACCTGAATTGAGGGGATGTAGGAGATTATTACTTTTTTTTAAAGATACCTACCTGACACTGAACCATTTGAAGAAAGCATTTTTGCAGCAAGTTTCTGATCAATACCTCTGGGATCAGCAGCACATCTTAGCCCCCTGGCTGGCTCTTTGATTTTAAAAGGTATCTGTTCTTAGTAAAGAGATAGCAAAAGCTTCCACTGAATTGGCACCCAGTGTTCAAAAGGGTGATCCTAGGAACTGAGGAACCAGTCTCCGATTTTCTGCCTGCTTCTGCAAGCTCCAGCTTCATATGCAGATTGATGGGAGTATCTGGACCAGGGGTCAGCAAACTTTTTCATCGGGGGCTGGTCCACTGTCCCTCACACCTTGTGGGGGCCGGACTATATTTTGAAAAATATAAATACCCTGCAAGCTGGTCCCGCAGCTGCCTCCGGACCCGGGAGAGGAACGCACTCTGCACGCGCTCAGGAGCACGTCTTGGTGCCGCCCGCTCACCGGCGTTGTTGATGAGCAGCAGCCGCTCCATTGGCCTGTCCCCGTGGAGCTCCCAGGTGGCGTGCACCACGTGCTGTGGCCCGTTGTCCAAGGCTAGGTTGGTGGGCAGGCCGCGCACACAGAACGCCGGGCAGGCGGCATGCAGATCGCCCTCCAGCTGGTCCAGCCTGGCTGCCAAACGCGCCACCAGCAGTAGCACCGAGCCGGGCATCAGCAGGTGTGCCAAGCTCTGGCTGAAGCCCCACAACACACCCATCACAATGCCCAAGGCACAGCCCAGACCTGCTGCCTGCCCGCCGGACACTCCGTCCAGCCAATCGGAAGCTGTATCAGTGTCATCGCCCACCCAGAGGCATCTGTGGCTTTGGATTGGCTGCAGGAGCTTTCTGCAGCCAATCTGAAGCCGTGCAGCGTCGCGGAAGTCTGTCCCCGCGCAGCAAGGTGTCCGCTGCTTCTTTTCAAGGAAACGCTGTGCCGCGCTGATTTAGATCAGCGAGGACTGACCGAGTGGGTGGCAGGGTCAGTGGTCTGGATTTACGAGCTTGCTGGGCCGCATCTGGCCCCCGGGCCGTAGTTTGCCGACCCCTGATCTGGACAAAGCACTTTCTTAAAGATATAGTAGATCGACTGGCTGACCCTTATGAAATATGAGTGGCTGGACTTTAGCTCATGCAACATAAGACAAGAGTTTGATCAGTGGGCTCAGTGTCTGTTCCGGCCAGGTAAAGTCTTTTTTTTTGGGGGGGGGGCGGCATTTTTATACAGGACTCTAAAGCTGTTTTTGAACTGCTGCTCCACAATTTACACACATTTTTAAATTGTTCGGACAAAAGGAGGAAGAAGTTTACCCTCCAGCCAATGCTAATGTTACAGAGAGAAGGTCCAAGGATCCACCGTTCCTCAACTCCTTCCTCTGATCTTCAAAATGAGGACAGCAGATCCATAACTCATGGATTCTGGCTGAAATCCCTGAATGGTTTTAATGATCTTACAAAACAATAAATACACAACAAGGCCAACTTAAGCTGGTGCTTTAAAAGTTATACCTTTTCTGCCTGTGTGACATCCTTCTTAACCTGCAGTAGCCTTCCTTGGATAAAGATGGATCAGTCATCAATAAATGTGATATTTATACCAGGTGGGCATCTTGCCTCACAGGGAAAACCTTCTCAATTCAGTTACCTGTTAATTTACTTGCCAAGTCATCACCATTTTATTTTCTAAATAAAAATCCATCTATCAGGCAAATCAATGAAGACTTACAGCACTGCAAGTCGGCACAAAATCAAGCCCTTAATCTAATTTAGGGGAGCCAGTAAGATGATCAGGCCCATCGCTTCAATCACTTTTAATTAAGCTTGCTTTCTCTGAACGGCAACTGCAGCTCCCACTAAGTTTAGCTGTCGTCCTTCTGTTACCATAACTTATTTCAATACCTGAAAGACCAGGCTAACATCCCTTGTTGTGTGATGTTCACACTAAATGCAAGCTGTCCTCCCTCTGTGAGGGTAAGTGGGAAGGACTGGGGTGAGATGCAAAACCAGCTGGGATAAGAGAGTTATTAATAGCATGTGTGCTGATCACCTGGAAGAGGTTAAGTTCCCAAAACCAGAAGGCATGGAAGAACATGGGCAGGACACACTAAAGAATGCCATGGGTCCCATATAGCTACAGAGAGCTCTGTGCCTGGTTGTGTTTTTTTCACTGTCATCCCCGGTTGTAAAACATCTAATTACCTAATGCAGAGGAACAACTTCAGCTCTGCAATGTACTTTACAGTAATGGCTAGGAATGGGAGCCAGAAAGTCCTTGGCTCAAATATTGATTCAGCCATGAACTAGATGGCATTAGGAAAGCCACTCTCTCCCTACGCCCTTACCAAACTCCTTGCACCCCATGCTGTGCAATGCAACATGAAGATAAGACCTACCTTATAAAATTATTATAAATATTGTTGCAATGATGCATATGAACCCCTCTAAGTGCGATATAAATGAGAATTCTAATAATACTGATAGTTCTTGCTGTTGCTATTACTACTACTACATAGCTTTGGGAGAAGAAAAGGCTAAGGAGTAAGGTAAAGGTCAAGGGACCCCTGACCATTAGGTCCAGTCGTGACCGACTCTGGGGTTGCAGAGCACATCTCGCTTTATTGGCCAAGGGAGCCAGCCTACAGCTTCCGGGTCATGTGGCCAGCATGACTAAGCTGCTTCTGGCGAACCAGAGCAGCGTACAGAAATGCCATTTACCTTCCCGCTGGAGCGGTACCTATTTATCTACTTGCACTTTGACGTGCTTTCGAACTGCTAGGTTGGCAGGAGCAGGGACCGAGCAACGGGGGCTCACCCCATCATGGGGATTCGAACCGCCGACCTTCTGATCAGTAAGTCCTAGGCTCTGTGATTTAACCCACAACACCACCTGCATCCCGCTAAGGAGTAAACCCTCCACAAATCCAGAGTGGAGTCCCCAAGATGGTTGGATGGCGCCATGTACGCCTCCTTCCGGCAACTCCTGAAGCCAAGCTGATGCCAAATGTATTGCTCTGTTTTCCTTTGAGATGGACCACGTCAGTGAGGCTGAGATGATGGTCTTGTCATCTGGGAAGCCCAGGACCTCCATACACACTGCCCAGGCTTGTCGCCCAGGGAGGTCACTTTGCTGCTGCTAACGCAGCAGTTTGACTTCACCCCTGAAGGCGCACTCCATTGCCTCTCGAGGCAGACAGATGCCAACACCAACACAGCAAGCTGGCACATCCATCTAACTCAGTACTGTTTCCACAGATTGGCAGCAGCAACACAGGACCTCAGATGGGATTCCTGTCCTGCCCTACTTGAAAATTCCAAGGATTGGGAAGGGAATTTGGTTCGACTTTAGAAAAAATGTTTTAAGAATGAGTATTGATGTATAAGTATTGATGTTTAAGTTTGGATAAGGTAAAATTTTAAAATGAACTAAATTAAATGAAAATAAGGTTAGCAAAAATAAATTGAGGAAATGGATGAAAGAGAAAAAGTAAAATAATAAGATGTTAAATTAAATTATTAAGTTAAAGCTGAGAAATAAGTAATAAGGATTTGCTGAGCTAATAATTTGAATTGGAATACAAGAAGGGAAGGTGTGAGGAGGTCTGAGAAATAAGTTAAAAGAAATAAGCAATTGAAAGGTTATGTGTTTTTAATTGTTTTTAAGTTTTACATTTTTGTATGTTTGTTATATTTTTCTTTTTGTTTGTTTGTTGTGGTTGTTTATTTTTTTTGTGTTTCATTATAGAAAATGCTAATAAATATATATTTTAAAAAAAGAAAATTCCAAGGATTGAACCCAAGGCCAAACAAAGCATGTTCTACCACTGTCACTAATCCCCCAAATGATGATACAGTACTAATAATACCACTACCACTCGTTTTGAGGTCACACTCGATTTCCCACAAAATTCTCCCTAACTACTAAATGGTAATACAATCTAATTCCCAGTATCCTCCTTGATTGGCTGCTGCTGCTGCTGCTGCTGCTGCTGCTTCTTCTTCTTCTTCTTCTTCTTCTTCTTCTTCTTCTTCTTCTTCTTCTTCTTCTTCTTCTTCTTCTTCTTCTTCTTCCATTTATTGAATTTATATACCACATAGAGCTCTTCTACTTCACAAGGAGAATTGTGGACTTTGAGAGACCAACTTCGACTTCACTAAGCACTCTTTCATTGCAACTAAGAGTGGCATCTGTTTGCCTATGGAAAGCATGTGAAAATCCACAGGGAGAAAATGTTTGCAATCCCTCCTGGTGGCGTGAGGACTGAAGGTTGCATATTCTATTGCCTTGGATAACAGCTGGAGCTCTGACAGGGCGTTGGGAGTGGGAGGGAGGGAGACGGGGGGGGGTGGGGTGGGGGCGGATATGAATGTATGAATGACCTGCCTGGCTCCCTTTTCACCAACAGGGGTCCCAGAATTTGTAACAGGAGCTTTCAGGAGGATGGCATGGAGATAATCTGTGAAGCTGGAGGTACAAGGAACGGGGGGCTAAAAAAGGAAACATGAAGCTGCCTGAAAGACTATCTTGGGAAAAATGGAATGGAAGCAGCGTGTGTCTTGAGGAGTCATCCCCAATGTCAAAGGAGAGCTGGAGATGGACACGTACGCATGAAATGGAAACCAAAGGACATAGGTAGGCTGAAAGCTCCCTTCTATAGACTTCACCAGTCAAATGACAATTGTGGCACAAATTTTCCCTTCTCCATCTCTCCACACCTCATCTGCATGTGGTATGAGCTGCCTACTCTCCCATTTATTTCTTTAAATTCAGATACTTGTTTTGTATCGCTGGCTGTGAAGAATCCAGAGTGCTGTCTGAGTGCCTCTTAGAAGGGGAACATGCGCCTACCGAGTTTGGAAGAGCTCTAACCTGCAACTGCCAGGACCTTTGACCCTTAATAGAAGGAGGACCTTTAACACTTCAGAACCACAGCATCTGGCCTGGGCATGGACTGAAAACAGCTGCAGTCCTTTGCCCAATGGCTTAGCAGGGAAGTAGGGAGAGAGGGGGAAGTGGGGGTTACAAGATTTCAAGAACTCTCCAACCAGAAAGAACTTTTTCATCCTTTCTTGCCTGGGGCCTGATGCTGGTTTTATAGGCATGGAAGGGGGCTGACCAGAAAAGCCTCTGAAATATGTGAGCGTGTGAACTAGACAATATCACTATTCTTCTTACAGCTAGCATAGTACAAGAGGTTCTTTTTATAACTAGAAACCTGAGGGAGCAGAAAGGCACATTGCCTTTCTAAAAAAAATCTGATAAAATGATCTAATAGTTGCAATGTAAATAGGAAAGCCTTTTGCCTACCGTTTCTTAAAATGAACGCCCTTGCATCTTGGCACCTTGCACCCTCCAAGCAAAATATGATGTGCGCAGTCCACAGCATCATGTCATTACAACATGAAGGGACCCGGGTGGCGCTGTGGTCTAAACCACTGAGCCCCTTGAGCTTGCCGATTGGAGGGTTGGCAGCTCCAATCCCCACAACGGAGTGAGCTCCTGTTGTTCTGTCCCAGCTCCTGACAACCTAGCAGTTTGAAAGCACACCAGTGCAAGTAGATAAATAGGTACTGCTGCGTCAGGAAGGTAAACAGTGTTTCCGTGCGCTTTGGTTTCCGTCATGGTGTTCCATTGCGCCTAAAGCGGTTTAGTCATGCTGGCCACATGACCCAGAAAGGTGTCTGTAGACCAACACCGGCTCCCTCAGCCTGGAAGCGAGATGAGTGCCACAACCCCATAGTCGCCTTTGGCTGGGCTTAACCCTCCAGGGGTCCTTTATGTTTGCTATTACAACGTACTACGGCAAGAATTGATGCTTCTGAATTATGGTGTTGGATGAGACTCTTGAGAGTCCCATGGACTGCAAGAAGATCAAACCTCTCCATTCTTAAGGAAATCAGCCCTGAGTGCTCACTGGAAGGACAGATCATGAAGCTGAGGCTCCAATACTTTGGCCACTCATGAGAAGAGAAGACTCCCTGGAAAAGACCCTGATGTTGGGAAAGATGGAGAGCATAAGGAGAAGGGAACGACAGAGGACGAGATGGTGGGACAGTGTTCTCGAAGCTACCAGCATGAGTTTGACCAAACTGTGGGAGGCAGTGGAAGACAGGAGTGCCTGGTGTGCTCTGGTCCAGGGGGTCACGAAGAGTCGGACACGACTAAACGACTAAACAGCGGCAAGAAAGGTCCCTACCAAAGTGTGATGGAGAGCACACTTTTGGTGGACAACCTGCAGACCCAAAGGCTGTGACCCTCAGCCTAATTTCATGTGGGTGGCAAGGAGGGGTTCTCCTGCCTACGTCGGGCCCCACTTGCCAGATGCCCTACAACAGGGGGCAGCAACCTTTTTTGGCCGTGGGCCGGTCCACCGTCTCTCAGACTATGTGGTGGGCTGGACTATATTTTTTTTTGGGGGGGGGGGAATGAACGAATTCCTATGCCCCAGAAATAACCTAGAGATGCATTTTAAATAAAAGGACACATTCTATTCATGTAAAAACATGCTGATTCCTGGACCATTCATGGGTCGGATTGAGAAGGTGATTGGGCCGCATCCACCCCACAGGCCTTAGGTTGCCTACCCGTGCCCTACAACCACCAAAGTGGCCCAATAAATCGCTCCAGAAGAAATGCCACAAAAAATGGTAGACCATATTGTGAGAAAATTCCACCACGAAGATTTGGCCTGGTGGTGGGAAGTGATGAGAAAAAGAAAAATCTCAGAAGCCGTTTCAGAAAACTATCTTCTGGGAAATTTTACACTGGATATAGCAGATGTTTTTTAAAAAATAAAAATGGAATAGAATTGAATGGATGAGCAGCGGTGTGGTTAGGTAAGCATAAAGAGAAGCTTCTAACTAAGCATACAGAATAATAATAATCTGTACCAGAGTAATCTAAAGCAAATTGCTTCTTTACCCAACATATGCAGACATAAATGCTTAAAGGGGAGGGGAGAGGGAAAATAATTAATTATAAAAAGTGTCCGGGGAGAGGAAATGGATTGAAAAATTGACTCTGAGTTATAAAAATAAGTAATTTTGGCGAACTTGCAGGAGGCTTATTATATTAAATAAACATTATTACAGCGAATGAGTTGGGGAGGGTTATGAAGTCTTGGGGTTGGCAGTAAGCATTCTCTCCTGTTGCCTGAGGCCCCAGTCATCCTCAGATATTAATCTTCTAAAGTACTGTAAATGCTGAAGAGATAAACACTTGAAATATGAAAATGTTTCTCCGACCCCCTACCCCCACAGCCATAGACACAGTGACCCTGTGTCAACCCGAGATATTTGCTAGATGCCCAGACATCCTGCGCTTCTCTCTAAACCAGGTTATTCTGTAAGTGATACGGTTGCTTCAAGGCTTAGCAGCAGCAACAACAACAACAACAAAGAAAAACGTGTGCAAGAGTCAAGTCCAAGCCAGGAATGTGTGTGTTTTGTTACACACATACTCATCGGTTTTGCTATCAAGAGGGTGGGTACGGGGGACTATGAAGCAGGGGTGGAATAATACTTTTATCACCAAATAAACTGTGCAAAGGACACACACCGACCTCGCCGCATTCTGGTACTTAACACCCCTCTCCAAGCCGAGCTCTGAAACTACTGGGGTGGGGGTCTTTAAGAAGCAGGGCATGGGGGATTGGGGGGGGGGGAGCAAATTTCACTTCTTTCCACTGAACACACTTCATTTAGTGTTAAAAGTAGTACCCCCCCACAACAAGCATATATGGTTTCTCCATGCGACATTTTGAAGCATACAGAACAGTAAGCATTTTTGTTGTTGTTGTTTAGTCGTTTAGTCGTGTCTGACTCTTTGTGACCCCGTGGACCAGAGCACGCCAGGCACTCCTGTCTTCCACTGCCTCCCGCAGTTTGGTCAAACTCATGGTAGTAGCTTCGAGAACACTATCCAAACATCTCATCCTCTGTTGTCCCCTTCTCCTTGTGCCCTCCATCTTTCCCAACATCAGGGTCTTTTCCAGGGAGTCTTCTCTTCTCATGAGGTGGCCAAAGTATTGGAGCCTCAGCTTCAGGATCTGTCCTTCCAGTGAGCACTCAGGGCTGATTTCCTTAAGAATGGATAGGATTGATCTTCTTGCAGTCCATGGGACTCTCCAGAGTCTCCTCCGGTACCATCATTCGAAAGCATCAATTCTTTGGCGATCAGCCTTCTTTATGGTCCAGCTCTCACTTCCATACATCACTACTGTGAAAACCATAGCTTTATAGCGGCATATATAAAAACACACATGGACATAAAGCCATGTTGCGCAAATTGGTTCTTTGTATAAATCTTTTCATAGAAAAGACATAGGTGGCAACTGTCCCAAAATCCCAATTATTCAGTTTCCTCTACCAACGTATTGGATGAGTGATAATTTTGTATGACATATTTTGACATGCACGAGCCTTAGAAACCTCTCCGGGAAAAGGTTAAGTTGGAAAGGATTGGAACAGAATGTCTGTATAGAGTTCTTCCCTCCCCTTGCCCGAGGCTCTGATATTTCAATTCAACACATTCAATTCTGCCCTCCCCCCAAGATCTCCAAAACCAGATCCCAGATTCACCTGGAAAGTCGATCACCCAGAAGCAGTGGGGATTTAGTTAGAAAACAAATCTTTCCTTTAACCACCGTGAAAGGGAATTCTGTGCTCAGTGGCATGTCAAGCTGTGTTCCGGTTAGGAGTTACTCAATGAGAAGGTCAGACAAGCTTTCCTGAGACGTATCTTCCCACCGCTGCAGGAGAACATAATAGGGGGTTTGGGGCACATTCACGAGGGGAGAAGATGAGAGGCCCAACAGTCCAAGGCCAGTCCCCCAGAACCTTCAAAATCTTCTTCAAATGCACTGGGGTTCTTTGGCAGATACCATATTTTTCGCTCCATAAGACGCACTTTTTCCCTCCTAAAAAGTAAGGGGAAATGTGTGTGCGTCTTATGGAGCGAATGCAGGGGGGAGGCAGGCAGGAAAAGCCCCCAAGAGCCGCACACAAGCTCTGCGCGGCTCTTGCGGGCTTTTCCCCAGGAGGGAGAAGGGCCGAAGCCAGTCAGTCCCTTCTCCCTCCTCGTAGAAAAGCCCACAGGAGCTGTGCGCTCCTTAAAGGCTCCTGTGGGCTTTTGCCGGAGGTGGGGGAATTGCCATAGCCGTGCGCAGCCTCTCCCGGCAGGAGAGGCCGCGCTCGGCTAAAGAGGAGGCCAAGACAGCCAGCGGGGTCCATCCTGCTCGCTGTCTTGGCTTCTTTGCTCTTTGGGGCTGGGGGGGGGGGTTCTTGATTTCCCCCTCTAAAAACTAGGTGCGCCTTATGGTCCAGTGTGCCTGATGGAGCGAAAAATACGGTACTTAAGAGCTCGTGCACAAGAAATGTCGCATGAAAAGTGTTCCTTGAAAACAGAAAGTTTGAAACGCACTGCTGCAAACAAAACAGCCGAACCAGCCAGAAGTCAAATTAACCAGAAGCGCTCTCCTTTATATACAAAACACACGTTCCCTTATTTCTGATCCGCCAAGCAGGAGGCGTTTGCTATCCTCCCATTCAAAAACCAGTCTTGTTATCTCTCACCAACAAACAGCAATCAAGAAGAAACATCAGTCTGGTTTTCAAAAATGCTGCCTTTTTAGTCAAGAAAGATCCACTGGAAAACTGAGGGGAATGAATTGGGTTCATCAAATTCCCACGCTCATCACATACAGATGTTACAGTGATCAGTACTAGCGTGTGCAGGCAGCTGGCGGGTGTGTGTGTGTGTGAAATTAAGCAGTGTGAAGGATTTCCCTAAACAGCAGGCCCACTCCTAGTATCCTTGGATCCTTGGTGTAAAATCTTAATGCATGTCTATGGAAACTAAGCAAGTCCAGGCAAGCATTTATTTGAAGCTAGCAAACCTCTCCTGTTCTTTCCAGGTCCCATTTTGGAAGTTTGCGGAAGAGGGGAGCATCCGTCTAGTCTAGTGCAAGAAATGGGACCTCTTGGCAAACCTGGGTTTTCTTCATTGCGCCAGAACTCATATTGCTATGGCCTTACTAAAAAAAACAACCCAATGCTTCAGTTCTTTTGCCCATGAGCCCGTGCCTCTGTCTTAGAAAAAGCATAACATCTAATGCTAATTTCAGGAGTTTAGTCCTCACCCCCCTTACAGGCCCATGTTGAATTCCAGGCTTAGGGATAAATGTACAATCACATAGCGGAAAAGCTGCCCGGTTCCAATTTAGCAACTACAGCTGGAGAGAAGATACCAAAGGAGTTCAAATAACCGTGCCAAGTCCTGCGGCCTGAGTTAGGAAGTACGGGCCAGAGTTGCAAACTCTTCTAAATATTGGGAAATTCAGAGTGAGATATTCAGCTCAAAGCTTTTCCAGAGCCATTTCAACAGAAAAGGAAGATTGTTCGTTTTCTTTAGTTAGGAGAATACCACCATTCAACACGCCAGGTCAGGAAAGACTGCATATTATATTAAACTGAATACTGCTTGATGACAAAAGCACCATGTATGTGGACAGCTCACATATATCACAGCCATCTCTTTGACATGCAATGACTTAACTTGCAGCAAATTTGCCCATGTGTCCATATTCACTAATGTGATTTCCTGGGAGGGCTGTACTATGTATCCCCCCCCCCCAACATATAAAACTGAATGACAATCTCTGTCTGAAAGCAGTGTGGCATCTCTTCAACCGCATAATAACTCAGAATCCCTATTCATAGAATTTTAAAGGTATGTCATATTTCAGGAACTTATTACTTGGTTCCATAGTTCGTGCGTCATGCATTTCTTCCTTCTGGGATTACGTGAATTGGCTTACCCGGATAGGCCCCAATGCCTGGTCCTGAATGGCCAGTCCAGGTGTTTCTCGAATGAGAAATCCATGTAAATCCTGTAGATGTGTCGTGAGTCCAACCACAAATATCTCCAGGAAGATCAAAGTTGCAGTTGAATCCCGCAGGGATCTGGAAATCTGGTAACAAGAACAGAACAACATAAAAACAGGATTAAAGGAAGGCCAGTCACAGAGAAATGCTATTTAATAACTAACATAGTTGGCAAACCATAAATAGCTGAGGAAGTATGAAGTCTCTGCCATGTGTGCTTGCATGCTCTCTTTCTCTCTCATGATACTTTTAACATGTCTCATGTTTCGACAGCTTTGGGAATCAGTCTTCTGTTCCAAATCATCAAAATGTACATGCCCATATCCCTCAGCTAAGTAAATATAAGCAAAAGCACCAAATGTTTCCATTCTCTTCTTATCCTCCAGAAAACCATACCCTTCAAAATGTCAAGGCTGTTCTCCAGCTGCCCTCCACCACTCTATTGTGGGGAGAGAGAAAGAGAAGAAAAGAACGGCAAGAAGCCTCAGTATTTCTGATTACTGAATAATGATCAAAACACTAAGATTCTAGCCCAAGATGGTAGCCTGAACAGTAGCAATCTTTGGAGCTCTAGAATCCTTCTTGCTTCCTCGGTACCGAATCCTTTCTTGGGGGCGAATGTTCGGTCATTTTCTGCTCATTTGATTTCAGAACTGTCTTTGCTGTTTCTGTTTCTGCGTTCTGGTCTTCTTAGTCCACAAATCAAGTACGCAGAGCAGGACTAAGAGACAGCTAGTCAGATTGTGAAGAAGGCTAGGCATTCAGAGACCTTGCAAGATGATGCAGCGGTACTTTTGCAAACTATTGCTGATTAAGGTGTCTGTGTCAAATCTGCAGGACTTGGTGAACAGGTTAAACAACTGATATGGTAGAGAGGACATGGGGGGGGGGGTCAGTAAAATGGAGGCCACCAAAAAACCTACAGGCACATAACACTACTCTCAAGCCAAGTATTAGGAACAATTTCAGAACTTGGGGGTTCAGGAGCAAGGAGAAGAAGGGAATGCTAGCAATCTTCTCTGTGAGCTCCTGACATCGCTGAATGATTCGCCTGAGGGCCTTTATAGTGAAGATTATCAGGTTCCGCGCTAAAGAAGATCGCTTAAAGTGTGCAATGGGTAAGGATAAACTGAGCACTGGCAGAATCCTGACCTCTCCAGAATACGTGAAAGAGTTAGTTGAAGCCCAACATATGAAGGATAAAGCTGGTTCCGATCCATACTTATGCAGGTATGCCTTACGTTAGTGAGAAACGCAAATGACTTGATCCTCCACAGATTTCAGGCTGGTTCAGTGCTCCTTGGTTAAGCAGAACATCTGTTTTATCTGCGTCAGCACTTCTGCAAGGTGTCTGCCTGTGTACATGGCAGGAGGACTTGCAGAAGCGATCCGATATGGGATAGAAAGCCATCCTTCAGAACTGGCCCTCCCATGAAGGACAGAACTGAAGGCCAAACCAGATGTGTACTTGTTATGTAGCAGACAGCAGATGCAGCATTTTTCCTTAATAAATAACAGGGGTAGAGGACTCCAATTCTCACTGTGTAGACAGTGCAACTCCCTGCCATGGGGCTTGGAGCCTTAGAGGGGAAAGTCCTCATTTATACCAACGGGGACTTCTTTTCCATTCCAATCTCAGTGGGGGAGTGAAGAGAGACGACTCCCCTTACATGAGCTGCCTTCTTAGTGAGAATCTGAGTGAGAAACACAAGTTGTAGCTGCAGGCTACTTGGGAAGGACAAAAAAGAGAGTTCTCCCAGGCCATGCTTGCAGCAAAGCAAATAGCTCTCCAACACTGGAAATCACGGACCACACCAAACACAGAAAAGGAGGTGCAATGCCTACCTAGTGCAAGAAATGAAACCCTTCCAACTCAAGAGTTTGGTTTGCTGGATACCATACACAACCCTAATTCTATATTGAATGTATAAAATGGCTGCATAGCGGAAAGGTATCTACTATTGCTATAATAAAATAAAATAAAATAAAATAAAATAAAATAAAATAAAATAAAATAAAATAAAGGAATGAGTGGAATGAAGGGAGAGAAGGCATAGGATGGAGAGAAGGCGCTGAGAGTCTTTATTGTAGAAGAAGAGTTTGGATTTGATACCCCCACTTTATCACTCCCCTTCAGGAGTCTCAAAGCGGCTAACATTCTCGTTTCCCTTCCTCCCCCACAAAAAAACACTCTGTGAGGTGAGTGGGGCTGAGAGACTTCAGAGAAGTGTGACTGGCCCAAGGTCACCCAGCAGCTGCATGTGGAGGAGCAGAGACGCGAACCCAGTTCCCCAGATTGCGAATCTACCGCTCTTAACCACTACACCACACTGGCTCTCAGTGTAAAGGACTATCTATCTATCTATCTATCTATCTATCATCTATCTATCTATCTATCTATCTATCATCTGTCTATATCTATCATCTATCTATCTATCATCTATCTATCTATCTATCTATCTATCATCTATCTACCATCTATCTATCTATCATCTATCTATCTATCATCTGTCTATATCATCTATCTATATCTATCTATCTATCTATCTATCTATCTATCTATCTATCTATCATCTATCTATCTATCATCTATCATCTATCTATCTATATATCTATCATCTATATATATCATCTATCTATATCTATATCTATATCTATATCTATATCTATATCTATATCTATATCTATATCTATATCTATATCTATATCTCTATCTATCTATCATCTATCTATCATCTATCTATCTATCTATCTATCTATCTATCTATCTATCTATCTATCTGCTGCCTCTCTGCTCTAAATAAATAGACAAACAAATAAAGAAATCCCTGCATGTAGAACACTAGCACGCCAAGGAGAAGGTTAGGCTGAAACATGTCAATGTAAATTACCCAAATAATGTGGATGCTCCCAGACCATTTGATAAATGAGAATGGAAGGGAGCATTCTCTCAGAAGCTACTCAAGGCAATCTCTGGATAAGCTCTGGTCGATATAGGTTGAACATAAATACATCAGTCATCTTTTTTTATCTTTTTTTAAGCAACCCTTAACAATACAGTAAATCAATGCAGCATTTTGTGAAGTCACTCACTCCTTGCCATTAAATAAGATCAGACTTCTGACCAAGCCTCTCTAGAGCTTCAGCTGTCACTAGTAATATCATCCCGCAATCTTCAGCTTTCCTGGCTAAGAAGCTCGAGGAAAAACAACAAGGATCACTTAGCAGCAAACTCATTATTGACAACAATATAACTGGAATGGCCAGACTGAAGCTCAGGGCTTAGCTGTGCTCTCAAGAGCTTCGAACCTGACTGCTACCCAACTTGAGGAAGAAATAGTTCACGAAACAATTTGCTCTCTCCCAGCCAAGGGGAGGGTAGGGCAGGAGCCAGGGAACATGGTAAATTTTATAACCACCAGGGCATGGGTGACGGCAGGTGCGTGGTATACTGCCGGGACCACATAACACCGGTTCTGAGAGATCTGCATTGGCTCCCAGTACGTTTCCGAGCACGATTCAAAGTGTTGGTGCTGACCTTTAAGGCCCTAAATGGCCTCAGCCCAGTATACCTGAAGGAGCGTCTCCACCCCAATCGTTCAGCTCAGACTCTGAGATCCAGCGCCGAGGGCCTTCTGGCGGTTCCCTCATTGCGAGAAGTGAGGCTACAGGGAACCAGACAGAGGGCCTTCTCGGTAGTGGCGCCCGCCCTGTGGAACACCCTCCCATCAGATGTCAAAGAGATAAACAACTACCTGACATTCAGAAGACATCTTAAGGCAGCCCTGTTCAGAGAAGTTTTTAATATTTAACGCTGTGCTGTTTTTAACACTTGATTGGGAGCCCCCCAGAGTGGCTGGGAAACTCAGCCAGATGGGCGGGGTATAAATAAATTTATTATTATTATTATTATTATTATTATTATTATTATTATTATTATTGGTGACATTCCTCATGGCCCTGGCATGACAAAAGCAGCATGTGTCCTGGCCCTAGGACTGGGCAAGCTCAAAAGAGAGAACGTGGCAAGACATATTGGTGATAGCTCTTGTCAGGAAGACTGTATCTTCCTTGGAAATGTGACCTGGGTCAGTGGAGGATGGGGAGCAAGAGACTCCCAAACTGAGCAGTGTAGGAGCTGTGGGATTGTCGAAAGACAGGTGCGAGGTAGCAGGCCAAGAATCTGTGCTCACCACACAGGAAATGGAAGGAAGAGGTGGGGTGGGGTGGGGGGAGGAGGGAGGAAGAAGCCGCCCAAGAAACCCAAAGTTGTCTCCTGAGAAAATGAGAGGCACAAATACAAGATGAGGGACACCTGGCTTGAGAGCAGTACATGTGAAAAGGATCTAGGAGTCTTGGTTGACCACAAACTTGACATGAGCCAACAGTGTGACGCGGCAGCTAAAAAAGCCAATGCAATTCTGGGCTGCATCAATAGGAGTATAGCATCTAGATCAAGGGAAGTAATAGTGCCACTGTATTCTGCTCTGGTCAGACCTCATCTGGAGTACTGTGTCCAGTTCTGGGCACCACAGTTCAAGAAGGACACTGACAAACTGGAACGTGTCCAGAGGAGGGCAACCAAAATGGTCAAAGGCCTGGAAACGATGCCTTATGAGGAACGGCTAAGGGAGCTGGGCATGTTTAGCCTGGAGAAGAGGAGGTTAAGGGGTGATATGATAGCCATGTTCAAATATATAAAAGGATGTCATATAGAGGAGGGAGAAAGGTTGTTTTCTGCTGCTCCAGAGAAGCGGACATGGAGCAATGGATCCAAACTACAAGAAAGAAGATTCCACCTAAACATTAGGAAGAACCTCCTGACAGTAAGAGCTGTTCGACAGTGGAATTTGCTGCCAAGGAGTGTGGTAGAGTCTCCTTCTTTGGAGGTCTTTAAGCAGAGGCTTGACAACCATATGTCAGGAGTGCTCTGATGGTGTTTCCTGCTTGGCAGGGGGTTGGACTCGATGGCCCTTGTGGTCTCTTCCAACTCTAGGATTCTATGATTCATTCTTTTTGCTTCCCTTGGAGTACGAACGCTCAGGCTGAGAACAATGTTTGAAACCTTCGCAAGGGGCAAGTTGTGGCTCTTGGCCAAACAGACATACTTTTTTTGTCTGCTGATTTCTCGCTTGGGGCCCCTGCGCATCCTTTTCCATGTAGGATAATAATATTGGCCCAGAAAATACCTGCGTTCTCCAAACAGCCATCACCACAGTCGGTTGCTTCTTCGTCTGTGGGAAACTGAGTGGTGGTCTCCTCACTCCTCAAGGTGGGCTTCAGAGTCTCCGCAGTGGACTTGACATCTGCATTTAAAAGAAGGCGGGGGAAGGGGGGGGGGACAAAGAGTGATCATTTCACTGGATTCGGAAAGCAGAAAGCAGACAGGCTAGCAACATAGCACGCGGTTTCACTCACTTGAGAGAATGCAGCAGGGAATGTGTCCAAACCCCAGTCATGAGGCCTTTTGTTTACAGAACAAAAAACCCTCTGTATTTGTAAAGTTCTTAATTACACAGTCATACACCGGATCGTTATGCTAAACTGTTCCTCAGAAAACCTTTGTTGTATGGAGCGCAAAGTTCATCCTCGCTTTCTGCCTGTGGGTGGACGATGCAATCAGAGGGTTCTACAGTGAAAGGGTCGATGTGGTTTACCTTTGAGGAAAAGTCTTGCCTTACACAGGGAGTTGGGAAAAGATCAGTTTTGCTTAATTGAATTGCCAGTCAGCGAGCCTCAGGACCCTAATTTGCTGTCCTGGAGGTAAAGCCCAAGACTAGTCAGTTGCTATGGGCCTAAGCACCAGCTGTTCTCTGCTTCTGTCAACACCCCAATCCTTGAAACCGTATTTCCTTATGGCACTCTGCATCTCAAGCATCCTGAGACAGTATATTGGCAAGAACTGTTGCACTCATGCGAGGTATGAAGCAACGGGAAGAGAAAGAGGTACCGTATTTTTTGCTCTATAAGACCCACTTTTTCCCTCCTAAAAAGTAAGGGGAAATGTGTGTGCATCTTATGGAGTGAATGCAGGCTGCGCAGCTATCCCAGAAGCCAGAACAGCAAGAGGGATCGCTGCTTTCGCTGCGCAGTGATCCCTCTTGCTGTTCTGGCTTCTGAGATTCAGAATATATTTTTTCTTGTTTTCCTCCTCCAAAAACTAGGTGCGTCTTGTGGTCTGGTGTGTCTTATAGAGCGAAAAATAGGGTAGATATTTAGAGGACCAGTTGCCAAGAACTGAGGTGGCCATGATTCTATGCAGACAGAACAAAGCAGTCAACGCTAGGATCCTGCAAGGATATCAACAAAAGGAGTGATGTTTATCCCAAGCACAGGAAGCACACCGTGGAAATAGACCAGAACTAAATTTTAACCGTCAGAATAATGGATTCAGACTCACAGCACTCGAGTCATGAAACTTAACAGAAATGCTTCCTTATGTGCAGGATAATAAGGTGAGGGAAGAAAAGTTTCTCACATGCCGCAGATGTCAACATGGCTCAAGTCCCTTGTAAAGCTTGATTTATGGATGTAGAGGAAATAAAGAATTCTTTCATGTTTGGACTCCAGTGGACAACAATCTCCTTTGTACTTAGGTTCCTACTGATTTTGGTTTGGGTTTTAAAAAGCAAGGAGGTTTGCTACAGCTTCGTGAAAATTGAGATCACAAGGCAACACATTCTTTTCCCTTCTTTACAGAAACGAGACATGGAAAAGACCGGCAGCCACATAAACACCCTGAACATGGCAATGTAAAGGAACAAGTCACTCAACACCATGGATGATGCAGCTACAGAAGGGAGCAAAAGAATTCCTAGTGTGCTGTGACTCTTTGCCGAAACGCATCTGGCTTCACACTTCAATTGTGAACTTTATCCCACTGCAACTTTTAAAAAAAGACCCCATGAAACTACCTAATGGCAGGTGTCATGGGCAATTTAAGCCACAAATGAATGAAGTTAAGATCAACAGTAACTTATATTACAGGCACTTACTGCTTCACTTAAGGAGAGAATTAGGCTGGAAGAGCATTTTGAAGAATCTCATTATGCTCCCAAGCTTAGAGGAAGTTGGTGTGATACAAGACCGTTCAAATGCAATGCCAAAACAAACATCAAAGATGTTGTGATATGGAAACAGGAATTCTGAACTAAGGAAACACAAATTCTGTGAAAGAAATAGACTATGAAAATCAATGTGCCTGGTAAGAGTTTCATTGCTTTGCATAAATGCGTTCAAGGCTTTTATCATGTGCTCAATTAACTGAGTTTTTGCATTGGTTTTGGGACTGATGAAAGGGAGAGAGACGTATGGGCTAAGTCAGAGGCAGGTGGACTTTAAGGAGAGGAGAATACACATGAGCCATGTGGGTCAAGTGAGAGAGTGCATTGCAGACAGGTGTTAGTAAAGCACCCATCTCATTGCTTCATGGTATGTCCAACGGCTCAGCACATGAGATGAGTGTCAGGTCTACTTTGCCCAAGCATATGCAAAAGATTGTGTGAATACGTCCTACGACTGGAAACCGGGGGAGATAAACAATACACTGACGTTTTGTTCCTTGAACATTGAAGCCATTATCAGATATTGCCTGCACATTTTCACATATATACCCACCACCATGAAATATAAGAAATCTGGGATTGCTTGTTTTTTAAAAAATGGAAGCAGAGATTCTTAAGAATCAAGATCCGGCAGCAGATAAAACACTTTTCATGGGAGTCTGCATGAAAGAAGCTGGCAAACATTTCACTACTAATTTCAGGTTATCGTTAAATAAAATTGAAAGCTGAAGAAAATTGCTTTAAACTCCTTTCCTTTAGCTTGGAGGTTCTAGACCTTCACCGCTAAATAACCTTCCAAATAACCTTCAGCCATCTCCTCTGGCTTTGGGCAGAATACTGTGCAACTACAAACTTGCCAAAATTACAAGGTCAAATCTCTTACAGTGCCATCAGACTCCAAAGGCATCTGAGAACAGGTTACATGCAAGGAATTGAAGAATTTGAGTACTGAAAACTCCCAGGGAAAGCAAAAAGTCCAAAGCTGAGTCAGATACAGTAAACCGTTTCCTCTTGTGCACTGATTTACAGTAGGAACACAACTGTGTGAGAGATCTTTGAACAGGAAAAGCCACACACTGTGCTGGCATCCTCTGCCGCTGTAATTTTAGAGTCGCTCCAGTGTATTGCATGGTCAATAGAGCTGTACAGGTTTCACGGCAGAATAAAGCAAAATTGCTCCAGCAGCAGGACAGGCAACATGCTCTAGGAATGAAAAGTGAGGGAAAGGTGGCCCCTCTCCTGCCGTGCAGTGTGTGTGCTTGCAAAAGGCATCTGTGGATCCTGTTACAAAGTTCTGCAGCAATGGGAACCAGATGTTTAGAAGTTCAAAGGAGGGAAGACCAGTCACGAGCTCGTGTTCGTCAATCTTCAGAGGGGAAAAAATGTTGGCAGGTCCTTGAGACAAGCCAGCTGTTGACCTACTGCTTCAATTCCACCCCCCAGTACCAGCCAGTGAATTAGGTCCTGGACTGGGGGTTCTCTACTGTAGCTACTTCAGCTATTACTTCTTGTGCTCGGGAACAAATGCCTGTGCAAGTTCACATCTTTGAAGTGGTCATTTGTTGCGTAACTGAATCAATTAGTACTACTTGTCTTTGGCGGCAAAAACGAGGCCTAAGTATTGCCATGTTCCTCAACACCAGGCACCCCCAAACTTGGCCCTCCAGTTGTTTTGGGACTACAACGCCCATCATCCATGACATCTGGTCCTGTTAGCTAGGGATGATGGGCATTGTAGTCCAAAAACAGCTGGAGGGCCGAGTTTGGGGGTTCCTGCTCAACACCTAGCACTGTGCTGCACATATACTGTTGTAGTAGATATCAAAGCGCTGATATTTGGAATTCACAATCGATTTTTGCAGGTGTTGGTTAAGTCGGTTGACAGGCCTCATAATGTGAGGGGTAGGTATGGGTGACCGAAAGGCAAAGCACAAGGTCTCTACTCAGTGACTCCACTCGGGGTGCAGCTTCATTAAACCAGAAGGCAGATGACCACTTCTCTGTACAAGGGCATAGTACTAATGGTGTTGGTAAACCTGCGGCTTGGCTGTACCGCTTCAGGTTGTTGCTCACTTGACTGAATTGCTCCACATAAAACCTGTATCGCTAGTACATCTAGTTTTCCATGTTTGGGGGTGAGACAGAGGTTAAACAGAGGACCACTTGGTCCCAAATCTGATGCCCAAAGTGGTACAGTCCAGACACTGGGGTACCACTCCAGTGAGAACAAAGCTGAAATAGGAGGCTTTTTCATTTGCCAACAAGGTCTGTATAGTAAAAGCTATGGTTTTGAATTATGGTGCTGGAGGAGACTCTTGAGAGTCCCATGGACTGCAAGAAGATCAAACCTATCCATTCTGAAGGAAATCAGCCCTGAGTGCTCACTGGAAGGAAAGATTGTGAAGCTGAGGCTCCAATACTTTGGCCACCTCATGAGAAGAGAAGACTCCCTGGAAAAGACCCTGATGTTGGGCAAGACTGAGGGCACAAGGAGAAGGGGACAACAGAGGACGAGATGGTTGGATGGTGTTCTCGAAGCTACCAGCATGAGTTTGACCAAACTGTGGGAGGCAGTGGAAGACAGGAGTGCCTGGCGTGCTCTGGTCCATGGGGTCACGAAGAGTTGGACACGACTAAATGACTAAACAACAACAACAATCATCATATGCCAGCATCGTTTGCCAGCGCAGGGGGGAGCTGAACAGCAGCATTTTCTCCCACCCTCACCCCAAGTCTTTGCTCCACCAGAGTCCTCCATCCAATAATCTTAAAACAAGCAACCTTTATTCCTTTTCTTTTTTTTATTCTGCCTAACCTTCAGGGTCTCATGACAAGCCCTGCCAGGAACTCTGCCTGTCCTCGTTATATCTTAAGGCTTTATTTACATATTTTGAAGCTTGTGAGGCAACTGCCCCAAACCACCCTCCCCCATTCATAAAGTGTTGGCAATGTGTTTGTAGGTTTCTAGGTAGGACCACACTTCTCTCTATCAGGGCAGCGTGGAAGATGCCCACAAAAATTCCTGAGCAAGAAGGGGCATGCTGTGATGTTAAGCCCTTTTAGGGTTGTGGTGCAGGCATTTCCTGTAGAATAGATAAAAACGGTCAAGGAGACTTGTCCCAGTAACGTGACTGTGAGATGTACAAAGAGGCGGTTAACCTTCTGAAATCCCTCTCCAGGCAGCTTATCAATTTGTGTTTAAAGCTTTTAAGTCTCCCGTTATTTTTGTGTGTGCGTGTTATAATTTGATGATGAATGCTTGCAGTATGTTATCTTGTACAGCTTAATTATTGAAAGGGTAATAGCAACTGCGTGAAAGGCTAGGCATGGGCTCTTCCCTTTGAGCTTCTTGCAGAAGAAGCCCATGCAAAAACGCTTTTTACAGATGTGGTTTCTAAATGGAAATCAAGCCTCTTTTACCAGTGACATCTGGAAAGCAGATTGAACGTTACGACGCATCTTAACAAAATAAAGGAGAAATAACAACTTGCCAGTCCTAGCCTTCAGCAACAAAAAAAGAGATTTTGTTGTTGTTGGTATATTGTGCTTATTTTTGGTCATTTCAGATAAGCGGTGGAAGCTAGAGAGCTAAATTCAGCTGACAGCTCTCATGGGTTATAACTGCACATATCAAAAGGTAAAGATGAGCAGTTCTTTTATTTTTAAAGACTCTAATGGATGGAAAAATAACTGAACCTCAAGAACTTTCAGGTGCGAAGGCTCTGCACTGTAGCTCACAGGCTATCTGCCCCTAACAGTGAACTCAGGTGGTAACTGTCAACAGAAATGGAGTCCATGTTGGGCCACAGGGAAACAGGAAGGAGAAATCAGCACTTTCAAGGAAATGCAAAAGCATTCAAAGTCTAAAGTGGCAAAACCAAAACCATCCGGCTTGCCAACATGGTCTGGACCACATGGCCAGCAGCCATGGAAAGTTGAGTATCAGCTCAAAAATAAAAACGGAAATGGAAGAAGGATTGGGTTATCCTGCAAGGCAGGGCTAGCTGGCTGGCAACTCTGGTCGGGGAAAGGACACACTGTAGATCCTGACCTATCTTCCTGCCTCCCCCCTCGCAAAAAAAAATTAACCCACAAAAATCATGATGGTGAGGAGCCTAGAGTAGCAGTGGAGGTTAACAATACCTACTCTGCTTGGGTATTATTCTTCCATATATTCAAAGAAGGCATGGAGAGCAGCACCTCAACACCAACATCCTATCACTGCCAGCACCATCTCTTCCTGTATTGACCAGGAAGGTCTGATGGGGGATGAATTTGTGCATTTGGCTAAATTCTCCTCGTAATCAGAAACGCCCCCGCAATCGCAGCTCCCAGCAGCAGGATGGATCGTCTAGTCAAACGTCCAAAGAATTCCCATTCAGACCTCCAGCACAGAATGCGCCAGGCCTGAGGCTGCAGCTGACAGGGACATTGGGAGCGGGACTGGTGTGTGTGTGAAGCTCTGCTCATCCCTCCATATGGACACGAAGGGCTAGCGTGTCTTCAGAAAACAGTGTGGCAAGTAGTTCTACTAATTATGAATTGAGCAGAGATCATTCACAAAGGAGTGCTCGTTTGGGTGAGCATCCTTGACATGACCCCCACAGCCCTTACAGCAGGCACCCCCAAACTCAGCCCTCCAGATGTTTTGGGACTACAGTTCCCATCATCCACTGGTCCTGTTAGCTAGGGATGATGGGAATTGTAGTCCCAAAACATCTGGAGGGCCGAGTTTGGGGGTGCCTGCCTTACAGCATGGGAATGGTTTCCCCTATGCTTCCTTCCCTAAGGAATCCTTTTCTTCTGCATGGATTTGTCTCTCATCATCAATAAAGCTTGTGCTGGTGGTGGATTCTGGGAGGAGGTGGATCACAGAGTCATACGTTCTTATGATCAAAACAGCTGCAACAGTCAGTTAATTATATAGGTATATTCGCAGGATCCTTACCTGTCCAATCACATCCCAGCACCTCCAATCGCATCCCGATCCCTGCGGGAGACCACCTTTCTGGGTGAACCCTGATGTACTGTGCAGGAACAGGATCAAACCTTCGAACCTCTGGAGTATCATAGTGCATGTTTCCTTCAAAGATCTTGGAGAGAGAAACAAAAGGTTAAGCAAGAACCTCCTTGGCCGCTAGCCACACAAAACAAATCGCCGGTGCACTGAAAGGAGCCGCTGCATTCTGGGACAGCGGCCGCTCATTTGAACTTTTACGTTTTATTGAGCAACAGCGATGTCTGCTGTAATAAACCAGGACAACCTGCAGAACGCATGCGGTTACAAAACAATCACTGGGAAGAGAAAATGTGAGAATGCTTTAAAAACAACAACCAGTTAACAGTCCCAACTCTATTTGCTTTATTTTTTAAAAAACACACAAAACCCCTTCTCTGTTAGCTTTAACATTGTACAAAAGCTCTCCATCAAACATAGGCATTTTTAGACCAAAAACAAACAGCCCTGGAGTCTACGTTATTTACATATCCAGGCTTGGAGCATTGTCAGGTTGATCTGAGGACAGGAGATGACATGAGAGCAGGTTTTTTTTTTTTAAGCATCTAAATCATGACCCTAAAGAAGAAACAGTACAGTTATTTACTACAGTGGTGCCTCGCAAGACGAAATTAATTCGTTCCGCGAGCTTTTTCGTCTTGCGATTTTTTCATCTTGCGAAGCACGGTGTCGGAAAAGTTTTGGAAAAGCTTCAAAAATCACCAAAGTCTTCAAAAACCTCAAAAAAGGCTACCACACCGCGTGCTATGAGTTGCTCCTCGAAGTCAAGTCGCAACTGTATTAACAGTTTTAAGAAAAAGGAAACAAACTTGCAAGATGTTTCCGTCTTGCGAAGCAAGCCCATAGGGAAAATCGTCTTGCGAAGCAACTCAAAAAACCAAAAACCCTTTCATCTTGCGAGTTTTCCGTCTTGCGAGGCATTCGTCTTGCGAGGTACCACTGTATTGCCTCTGAGGTCAAAAGGCAGAGGTTGCAAGCTCTACCAAGGTTGGCCAGAATGGTCAAGAACATTTCCTAAGTGTGTAGGTAAAGGGATGAACAATGGAGCCAAGCTGTCTAGCGAAGCTGTACCATCTCCTTGCCGGGGATTTTAAAAGCTGAACCCTGCTGCTGCAGGGGACAAAGTGAACGATAAACATTTCCTTGAACTGTATCAACCTGTGAAGCTGCTATGCAGGCTATGTTAATCTGATTACAGTTCAGTAAGGTATGCTCAGTGGAGAAATGGCCTACAGCTTGGAATCTTCTTTCATCCAAATTACAAGAAAGAAGATTCCACCTAAACATTAGGAAGAACTTCCTGACAGTAAGAGCTGTTCGACAGTGGAATTTGCTGCCAAGGAGTGTGGTGGAGTCTCCTTCTTTGGAGGTCTTTAAGCAGAGGCTTGACAACCATATGTCAGGAGTGCTCTGATGGTGTTTCCTGCTTGGCAGGGGGTTGGACTCGATGGCCCTTGTGGTCTCTTCCAACTCTATGATTCTATGATTCTATGATTCTATTCTATGATTCTATGATTTTCAGAACCACGCTAAAAAGGGAGCACAAACTGAGTTGGGCACACTTTTTGACTCTTGATTCTGTTCAAGGTGTGCAAGGACCCATGTAACAAACAAAAGAGACCACAGTGACTTATCTGTGAGAAGAGAGTCACGTGTAAAACACAACAGACACAGCACCATTTAATAATAATAATAATAATAATAATAATAATAATAATAATAATAATGATAATTTATTATTTATACCCCGCCAATCTGGCTGGGCTTCCCCAGCCACTCTGGGCGGCTTCCAAAATATATATATATTAAAATACTGTAATACATCAAACATTAAAAGCTTCCCTAAACAGGGCTGCCTTCAGATGTCTTCTAAAAGTCTGGTTGTTGTTGTTCTCTTTGACATCTGGTGGGAGGGTGTTCCACAGGGAGGGCGCCACTACCGAGAAGGCCCTCTGCCTGGTTCCCTGTAACCTCAATTCTCGGAGTGAGGGAACCTCCAGAAGGCCCTCAGTGCTGGACCTCAGTGTCTGGGTAGAACGATGGGGGTGGAGACGCTCCTTCAGGTATACTGGACCGAGGCCGTTTAGGGATTTAAGGGTCAGCACCAACACTTTGAATTTTATGATATTTGTGGTTAATGGCTGTACAAAAGAAAAAAGGAGAGAACCCCCCAGTGTGGTGCCCAAAGTGAAAGACCCCAAAAGGTTATATTAAAACAACTTTGATTTGGAAGGCATGCATTTGAGAGACAGCCTAGACTGTCAAACTACATCGGTGTAACTTTGAATAAGGATTAAGCAGTGACTCTCCTCCTCCTCCTTCCTCCCTCTCACCCCAACCCTACCAGAGGTTGTGGCCAACTTAGTTTTATACAAGAGAAACATACGTCGTTGCCAACTACGCAGTCCATCTGACAAAACCACACAGCATGCTTTGGCACGAAACATGCGTCCTCCTAGCCAGATCCTGATCCCAGATACACTGACTCAAATCTGGTATAGCTCTACTGACATCTTGTGTAAATACGATTGGCTTTTGACTCTCTGTTTTTAATGGGCCTTCCCCCCACACTTCCAGAGCACTCCGCCTCCCTTTGAAGCCATATGTACTAAGTCAAGAAAGAAGCCATCAGCAGCACAGCATTCTGTTTCTGTAGGAATCAGATCTCCGGGTCCTCCGGATTACGGTTATTACAACGGTGCAAAAGTTCAGATATTTCAAATCCTCTACAGATAAGAACATTGCTCCAGGGGACTGGGGAGTAAGGGGTGGAAATTAACCAGAATCTCTTCAATATCCTCAAGCATTCCCTCACATGCGGTATCAAAAACATTTCCCCATTGGACAAGGTGCTACCTAAGAAAGAGCACAGCATGATAACACGGTCAAGTGTCTTAATTTGCGTGAAGACATGGCTGCTCACCAAGAAATATTTGTCCTTCTGCGCTCACCTAACAGTCCTGTTTCTTTGCAGGCTCCTCATCCGCTACCAGAAATCTTGTTTTAAGGAAGTAACTTTTCTCCCTTTACCTCAACATCATCACGGAAAACAGATGAAGCCAAGGGATGTAAGAATACTTCAGATTTCAAAGGTTCTCCATAATAAAGAGGAAACAGTAAATCTGGATGATTTACAAGTATGGGTAAAATTACTGGACTGTCCTAGCTTACTGAACATATTCTGCATACATCTTCAATCAGTAAGTGCCATTTTGACACATTTTACACTTTAATCTTTCCATTTCCCTGTAAGGAAAAAGAAAATATTATATCCCTTGCTTGCAGCCTAAGGTCTTCTTTGCCTCCTCATTCTCACCACCACCTGCACCATGAACCTGCATCTGGGCTGTGCAAAGAACTAGATTCAACCAAAAATCCTTTCCAAGAAGTATGGAAATTTCTTTCCATTGTGTGGTGGCACCACGAAGCACTCACAGCGAAGACAAGGGATCCTGCCTTCCCTCCTAAAGCACAGACTGTCTCACCAGTGGTACATGCTCTGGTTATCTCCCACTTGGACCACTGCAATACACTCTATGTGGGGCTACCTTTGAAGGTGACCCGGAAACTACAACTAATCCAGAATGCAGCAGCTAGACTGGTGGCCGGGAGTGGCCGCCAAGACCATATACCACCGGTCCTGAAAGACCTACATTGGCTTCCAGTACGTTTCCAAGCACAATTCAAAGTGTTGGTGCTGACCTTTACTGGCCTCGGCCGAGAATACCTGAAGGAGCGTCTCCATCCCCATCGTTCACTGAGGTCCAGATCTGAGGGCCTTCTGGCAGTTCCCTCACTGTGAGAAGTGAAGCTACAGGGAACCAGGCAGAGGGTCTTCTTGGTAGTGGCGTCCGCCCTGTGGAACTCCCTCCCATCAGATGTCAAGGAAATAAACAACTATCTGACTTTTAGAAGACATCTGAAGGCAGCCCTGTTTAGGGAAGTTTTTAAATGTTTGATGTTTTATCGCTTTATTATTATTATTATTATTATTAGTAGTAGTAGTAGTAGTAGTATTCTGTTGGGAGCTGCCCAGGGTGGCTGGAGAGGGCCAGTCAGTGGGCGGGGTATAAATAATAATAATAATAATAATAATAATAATAATAATAATAATAATAATAGTAATAATAATAATAATAATATAATATAATCCTCTCACTAGGATGTGTCCAACCAATGGTAAACTTCACAAAGAAGAAGAAGAAGAAGAAGAAGAAGAAGAAGAAGAAGAAGAAGAAGAGGAGGAGGAGGAGGAGGAGGAGTTTGGATTTGATATCCCTCTTTATCACTACCCGAAGGAGTCTCAAAGCAGCTAACAAGCTCCTTTCCCTTCCTCCCCCACAACAAACACTCTGTGAGGTGAGTGAGGCTGAGAGACTTCAAAGAAATGTGACTAGCCCAAGGTCACCCAGCAGCTGCATGTGGAGGAGCGGAGACGGGAACTCGGTTCACCAGATTACGAGACCACCACTCTTAACCAATACACCACAAGAAACAAAAACAAGGAGGGCACGAAACAGCTAAGAAACGGGCATGCAACCGTTTTGTACCCCTTGCGGCATTTCCACTGAAAGGTCCTACCTTAGGCTGCATCGTTTTGGAGTCCTGTATAAACTCCCAGTCCTTCCCGTTCATGCTGTAGCTGACTTTGAACTTCTTCACGAAGGCTCGAGCATCTGCCACGTTGATGCTGTCCCCACCTCGGGCCCCTTGGATAATCACGCCTTTCACATTCTTGGGGACTCCCAGGTCGACCTGCAGCCACTCCTCCCCGGGCTGCGCTTGAGGGATGCGAGGGAACCATCCTGAGCGGCTGCTGACCAGGCGTGCTGCACTGGGGACCCAGTGATATTCTCTGGTAGAGGAAGCTGAGATCTGGGAGTCCGGGATGAGCCCAGAGAGCATCCCCAGCATGTTGGAACAGGGTGAATCTGTGTCCAAAGAAACAGGGAAGGGGGCAGAATGAAGCAACAGACGCAAAAAAGCAAGTTTGTGATCTAAGCACAGGAGGAGAAACATCCCACCGCGACTAACTGCTAGGTACTGAAATGTCAAAACACTTAAGCCTGCTACGCTTTGCTTTATAACAGCCATCACAGCCCGCAGGAGCCCTTCAACAGATCCTCAGGACACCCCTGCTATTACAATCTTCATCCAAATTGCTCTCGCTTGCTAGCCGGCCTTGCCTTCCCAGCCCCCACCCTCCCAAAGTCAGTAGAGGGGAAAAAGAAATCGCATCCACTAACAGCATCCTGGCTGCTGCTCCAGTCCTCTTAAAAAAAATAAATATCAGTTAAGGCCATTCGAACAAGAGATAAACTGCAACTGGAGACAGTAATATTAAACAGTTCGGCTGACGGCCTGGCTCATAATGCTTTTTTTTTTTTTTACGTGGCAATAAAATATCACTGGAACCACAACTCCTAATGGGGGGAAGAAGCAGTCCAGAAAACACTCCACCGCGTCTACAATCTGAGTTATGGTTCATGGCCCAGAAGTTTCCATACATGAAGGTAACGTGTGCATTGAGCTAAGGAGAGATGCTTGGGCAAGCTTCGCATGTCAGAACATTTAGGAGTCCCATCACCATCAAATAATGAATTAAATTTTAAGCTGGACAAGGCATCATCACAGATCACCAACAGACAGAATGGGAAGCTGGGTCCTTTCCCTGTGACTTGTCCCTCTTTCGTTACAAGTCTCCCTCCCTCAGAGGCGCCGCCTGGACAACCAACCACATGGCTCAATAGAACAAAAAGTTATCTAAATAACTTCCATAATCCCCTCTTCTTAATGGCCACAGTTTAAACGTTCCAGTTTAAACTAAGAGGCGTCAAGCACTGAGAAACTGAACATCCACAAATGCATTTAGAATATTCTCTTTCACTCCTTCAGGAGATCTTTTGGCAGACGTGTTTCTCTTCCGTTTCATCGTCCAGCACTGCCCTGTTTTAGAACACGCAAACTTTTATATTTTGCACCGTTTTAATGGTATTTCATTTTTTGGCTGTCGTTGCACATTTTGCTGTGAACCACCTTGATGTTTTTATATATAGGAGAGATCTATATATTTTAGATTTGCAGGGTCCATTAGCAGAGCCATCCCAGCTGATGACTGAAGAAGGTGGACTTCCGTAAGTGACATCGCATAATCTGGGTAGCAGGGGAGAATAAGTCTGGGCTGTTCAGATGTGGAGAATCCTGCTTTAGCGAAGGACTGGCAACACAATGAACTGTTGTTGTGGTGATCAGGAATGTGGTGGAGGCCAAGTGCTTTAAGCCTCCCATTTCCCAAACCAAGCCTCTCTTGCCACCCCATTACCCTCACTGCTGCCTGTTCAAAAAATAACAGAACAACTATGCAAGGGCAAACAAAGCAACAAGCGTCACTTCTGTTTTGAGGCATGTTCTGAACCAGGCACTTTCTGGCTCATACCCAACGAAATTATCCTATTAGCACAAGAGCGGCTGCTTGCACAACTTCCCCTCCTTGTGTCTCCCTCTCCCCACCTGCTCCAGAGGGTTGACAGAGTCCCCAGAACAGATTTCAAGGTGCACAGGGAGAGCGAGGGCAAATTCCATTAAGCAAACACCCCATAGTCAGAATCGTCCACCATCTTCCCTTCTGGGAGTGGGGGGAGCTTCCCTCCAGAAGAAAGATCTTTGTGGACTACATATAGCTTGTGAACTATGGCCTCAGGCTAGTTGTTGCTTGGTTAGCTCCCAAGTCTTTAATTGTACAGAATAAGATAGCTGAGGCACGTCCAACAGGTAGATCACTGGATGTCAGTTGTAGATCACTGGCTACCCCCACAGAAGGTGAACAACTTTTGCTCCCCTAAAAAAAGCTCAATGTTCTTGTCCTGCAGCCCCCCCAAAAACGGGCCTTCCTCCTTCCTAAAGAAAGCTGTACAACCTTGACCTGACCCCCCCAAAACAGTGCAAAAAAGCTCAACAACTTAGACCTGACCCCCTCCAAAGGGGGTAGATCACTGCCAGTTTTCAACTCTGTGAGCAGATCACAGTATCTTGGCAGTTGGCCACCCCTGAGCTAGTTGAATTACTCCCACAGCATTCCAGGTGTCTCTTCACAGGAGGCTGTTGTGACAGTGGTTGCAGGTGGTCAAATTCTACATTTAGGTAATCCACAGCTGGTGATCTCTCTTCTGTCACACGCAGCAGTCTTGTTCCCCAGATCAGTCTATTTCTGGTCTGTGTTGATTGTGCACATGCTTATTAACAATTTCATTCCATCCCAGTTCTGTTGTTGTTGTTCTAATCCATGCAAACAACTGTGTTTAAAATGCAATTTTTGGGTAATTTTTTTTATTGCATTACAATACGCAAACCAGACTAATTTTATCTCAGGGTATGCATATTTAAAGGAATTTTATCCCAAAGCATGCATTTGTTTATGGATTTTGGTACATGTTTTGAGCCAAAAACCTATATCACAGAATTTGAAGAAGTGCAGAATCTAAAGAATAATGATGTTTTGATCCACACATTATAGTCTTGGGTGGTGTGACTTAAGTCAGAACAACTAAAAATGCGGGCCAAGTGAGATTTTCCTCCATCCCTGTACTCAGGAAAGGACAACTAAAAAACGCAAACCTGTGATCCGACAGCCATACAGTTCCAAACGAAGTGCAATTCCGCTGTGCCAAACCTGGGGCCGGATCCTGACAAACCGAGTCAGCACTGGAGCATGGATCTTGTTCAGAACCACTTCCGAGGCATCGGTGTTAGCCTGGAATACCTGGAAAGGAGAAAGCGCAAATATAGCGTTATCCTTTCCTATTCGTCAGAACAAGAAAGCCTGGAATGTGAAAGGGGAAAAATGAGAAATGAAGATGACTGCCTGAATGGTTGCACAAAATGTCAGAGAGGATAACTGGCTAGGGCGAAGGTTGTCAAAAGTTTCAATTAGACTCAATTTATTTGCCTCTAACAACAACCTAACCTGCACATTCGTTGTTTGCCAGTGGTTATGTTTAACTCCTGTTGTCTTGAATTAAAGAACCTTTTAATGAGGGTGAAAGAGGAGAGCGCAAAATATGGTTTGAAGCTCAACATAAAAAAAAACGAAGATCCTGGCCACTGGTCCCATCACCTCCTGGCAAATAGAAGGGGAAGAAATGGAGGCAGTGAGAGATTTTACTTTCTTGGGCTCCATGATCACTGCAGATGGTGACAGCAGCCACGAAATTAAAAGACGCTTGCTTCTTGGGAGAAAAGCAATGACAAACCTAGTTGGCATCTTAAAAAGCAGAGGCATCACCTTGCCAGCAAAGGCCCATATAGTTAAAGCTATGGTTTTCCCAGGAGTGATGTATGGAAGTGAGAGCTGGACCATAAAGAAGGCTGATCGCCAAAGAATTGATGCTTTTGAATTATGGTGCTGGAGGAGACTCTTGAGAGTCCCATGGACTGCAGGAAGATCAGACCTATCCATTCTTAAGGAAATCAGCCCTGAGTGCTCACTGGAAGGACAGATCCTGAAGCTGAGGCTCCAGTGCTTTGGCCACCTCATGAGAAGAGAAGACTCCCTGGAAAAGACCATAATGTTGGAAAAGATGGAGGGCACAAGGAGAAGGGGACAACAGAGGACGAGATGGTTGGACAGTGTTCTCGAAACTACCAGCATGAGTTTAACCAAACTGCAGGAGGCAGTGGAAGACAGGAGTGCCTGGCATGCTCTGGTCCATGAGGTCACGAAGAATCGGACACGACTAAACGACTAAACAACAACAACATGTTTAACTCCATGGCATGAACATCTTCACCTAAGCCTATCTTCTAACTTTTAAAGGAAAAAAGAATAGCCCAAGATTATTTTGTTCATGTCAGTTGGTACCCAGTTCTATCCTATTCTGTTATGACAACAGCTTAAATGCAAACCCAGACAAACCAATTAAATAAAAAAGAGCTTCTGATTTCAGATGGACAAGCCTGAAACACTTTGGCGCAATTCCCAGGAGTGCAAGATGTTCAAAACACTCCTCAAATCTACAGCCCACTTGCCTGAAATAGAGCATACAAGCAACAATTAGCGTTATCAGTTGAACTACTGACTTTACCCACTCGTTCTTCAGCTTCAATATTTACAAAGTGGGCGTAATAATCATAATAATTCTCTTTTGTAAGCATTGCCGATTCAAAACCAGCCCATTAATGGATGCTGCCATTGGAACACATTCGTTTCCTCCATGGAAGCAGCAACCTCTCCGAATAAAATCATGTCAGTCATTTCCCTTCAATGCACACGCGCACACGTACAAACACCAGAAATAAAATAAAAACTTTTTTTCAAAAAACAAGACCTTTATTTGGTACAAGGCATGTTGCAGGATTATTCAAACAAACGGCTGTCTTACCAGATGGTCTTAATCGATAATTACCATATGGACCATTCCTCCACCACCACCACCCCTTCTGCTATTTTAATAGCCTGTGTAAGTGTCAGCAAATTTTCTTTGGGGGCTTCATCTTCTACGTGGGGAGAAAAAAGACAAAAGAGATGTTCTAAAAAGAAAACTGCTACGACCATCCTGGGACCCACACTCCCTGCGTGCCAGAATCTGAGGGGTCCTCCTGGCTGAACTCTCATCTGTTTCGGACCAGAGAATCCAAGTTTTTTCCTTCTGTGAGTTTTCGGTAGGTGTGCAAATCTCCACTGACTTTGCTTGTGGCTTCGATGCTGGATTAAGCAGAATTGAATCGGACTAGCACTGAAAAGCTAAATCACTTAATCTTTAGAGTCCAGGGATTCAAGAAAAGGCTCTTTTTTTGAAGATCCAACGGCATTTTCCTAATATTCCAGGGGAACCAGCATTAAAGGGATAATGCAGATGTTTCCTGGGTTTGTAACAATCAACTTTAATCATCTTGGGGCAGAAATAGTTTGCCAGAGTCCATGTATCACAACTGCAGTGTCCTCTATGTGAACTTGCTCTCTGCAGGAACGCATGGGGCAGTCGCTCCCACAGCATCAAGCGTGGGAAGAGAAGCCCGGATGCAAACCACGAAAGATCGCAACATGGAGATGGAGTCCTGGTGGGTCTTTCAGCAAAAGGCCATCAGTAGGCCCTCCTAGTCCCAAGACGATCCTTTATCCTTTTTTAAAAAAAATTTAAATGTATTTTTATTTTTTACTTTTCAAGTTTATACATTTTTGACATTTCAAAACTTGACTTCCTTCCCGCTCTTTCTGCAGTTCCTTAAATTCATTTTTAGTATCTTCTACATATCCAAATTAACTTATTTTGCTCATTTATTCATCTTCTTTACAACTGCAGGTTATTACAATAATCCTGCTACTGTTTTAATCTGTTTATTATTTATCTGTAAATATTCAATAAACCATTTCCATTCTTTTATATATATATATATAAAAATCTTATCTTAATTTCTTATTCTTTTGGTAAGTTTCGCCATTTCTACATATTCCGTAAGTTTTTGTATCCATTTTTCCTTTGCTGGGACTTCTGCTTCTTTGCATTTTGGGGCAAGTAACATTCTCGCTGCTACAGTAGCATACATGAATAAGTTTCTATACATTTTAGGTAGTTCTGTCCCTATAATTCCCAAAAGAAAAGTTTCTGGGTTGTTTTTTTACAAACGTTATTTTAAACATCCTTTTCATTTCATTATATGTTATTTCCCAGTCCCAAACTGCTCCTGGGTATAACTTTATCTCTGCACAACCATGAGGAGCCTCAAAAAAGCCTTACATTAAGGGGAGATTACAAAGCACCCTTCTCTGTAAGGTTTCCTGGGATTTATTTATGTGACCCACCTCTATAGATCTCACCAAGTAAATGGCTGTTAATGTGCAAGGAAGACAGTGGCGAGGACTGACGATGTGCCTCTTATTCAATTGTTTCTCAATTTGATCCTTTCACACCTTTTTGCATGTTTTGTGGTATTTTATGCATTGTGACTTGCCATTAAAGGTAAAGGGTAAAGGGACCCCTGACCATTAGGTCCAGTCGTGGCCGACTCTGGGGTTGCGGCACCCATCTCACTTTATTGGCCAAGGGAGCCGGCGTACAGCTTCCGGGTCATGTGGCCAGCATGACTAAGCCGCTTCTGGCAAACCAGAGCAGCGCACAGAAACGCCGTTTACCTTCCTGCCGGAGCGGTACCTATTTATCTACCTGCACTTTGAGGTGCTTTCGAACTGCTAGGTTGGCAGGAGCAGGGACCGAGCAACGGGAGCTCACCCCGTCACAGGGATTCAAACCGCCGACCTTCTGATTGGCAGGCCCTAGGCTCTGTGGTTTAACCCACAGTGCCACCCACATCCCTTGTAAACTTGCCATTACAGTTTAGTAATTCTTCATTGCAATTGTTAAGTGTAAGCTGTTTAAATATTATTGTGAGATATTTAATTTTTCTGTTCACTATTATATTGTAACAGATTTTTGAATACGTCTTTATTTGATACGTTTATTTTAAAGTTAGGCTTTTATTATGACTTTTTTGTATTGGATCAGATTGTTAATAGGTGTGTGATCATTGCTGTCTATTTTGTTCTATTTTTTTCAGCTTGTAAAAAGACTTGCGCATAGTAATATGGAAAGGCGGTGCACAAATGAAAAGTGAAATGAAATATAAATGCTCGACTCTGACCACTGCCGAGAATGGCCATCCACAAAAACTATTATAATTGGAAACATCTGAAACTTTAAAATACCGTATTTTTTGCTCCATAACACTCACTTTTTTCCTCCTAGAAAGTAAGGGGAAATGTCTGTGCGTGTTATGGAGCGAATGCCTGCAGGTGGCGGGGGGGATCTTCTGCAGTCGTGAGCAGAGGATCCATGGTTCCCCTTCCTTCCCTCCTCCGTGGCTCGCTTTGAAACAGCAAAGAGGGAGAAGAGCCGCTGAGTGGGGAGGAGAGAGGGACAGAGAGTATGCTTGCTTTAAAGGAGCAAAGTGGGAGAGGAGAGGAGCCGCTTACATGAGTGTAAGCGGCTCCTGTCCGGTTGGCTCCTTTAAAGCAAGCAGGCTCTCTGTCCCTCTCTCCTCCCCACTCAGCTGGCTAAATAGCAGCAAAGTTTTTCAGCTCGCTAAGCTGGGGAGGTGGGAGAGAAGCAGAGCCTGCTTGCTTTAAAGGAGCAAAGCGGGAGAGGAGAGGAGCCTTCTCCTCTTATACCCCTTGCCTGCATTATTAGCAGCATCCTTCTCCACACACCCCATGCGTGCTCCTTGTCCCTTGAGTGTTTTTCCTTCTCTTCCCACTTAAAACGTGGTTACAAAGCACAGATCCACATGGATCCTCAGGATTTTTGCACTGGGTCACCCCAAATTCACCATCAGATCACATGGCCTTTCTATGGCTACAGCTTGCACCAAAAAATCACGCACCCACTGTTGCCTGGGCCGCAGTGGTGCAAAAACTTAGTTACAAAGCATGGATCCACATGGATCCTCAGTATTTTTGCATTGGGCTACCCCAAACTCACCGTCAGATCACATGTCTGTGGCCACAGCATGAACCACAAAAATCATACATCCACTGTTTCGTTTAGAATATTTTTTTTCTTGTTTTCCTCCTCTAAAAACTATGTGCGTGTTATGGTCGGGTGTGTGTTATAGAGCAAAAAATACGGTACTTAAAAGCCTATAGCGACGACTCAGCAGTGCATCTCTCTTGGGATTCTGGCACGCCAGCAAATGGAGATTGTGCTAGGAGGAGCTGAATAAACGCCTTGCTAAATCCACGAGGCCCCTTTTCGTCAGCAACAACTGTGCCACAGTCACAGCAAGTGTGTGCGATGGTGGATTCCAGTCTTCAGGACAGCAAAGTCGAGCGAGATGTATATCAAGGAAGACTTCGCCGACAAAAATCAGTGCTGGTAATTGGGATCTGGAGTAGGTTTAGAGTTGAACAGAAATGCTAATCCAGAGAATACGGATCACGCTGGTACCGTTTAGAAACACAGCGTGGTTGATGGGTTTTTAATATCCTACTTTTATCCCAGCAGACCCCTCCTTTCTCCTCTCCCTTCGCCTGCTCAGCAGTCGCAGAATACCCTTCCTTCAGCAGGAGGCCTGGAAACATCAGCGTCTGCTGTGAGTGGCCTTCATGTGTGCCAATATCCAAGATTCTGTGTGCCAGGATATATTTCGCCACTGAAGCTGAAGCCTGTAGCTTTGTGTCAACCCACAAAGCTGATCTGCAGCATGTCATCTAAGAACCTAAGACAAGAGGGACCCCATCTGGCTCCCCACACCTGCCCTGATTTCAATTTCCCTCCTAATCCTACTTCTGCTGCTTTCACAACTTCTGCTGCAAAACCTTCCTTCTCCAAACACATATCTAGGTGTCTCTGAAATTTATTTATCTTTTCCCCCTTTCAGCCACCTCCTCCCCTGATTTGTTCCATATGGTGATTACTTCTAATTCTGTCTTGTTCCTTCAGTCTGCACACCAATTTTATTTTATTTTTCAAGCCTCCTTTGCAGTGTGAAAGTTATAGGGGGCAATGCTTTGTCTGAAGCAGTGGGTTGCTGCCAATAACTTTAGCAACTCTCACTTCCTCGTTTACACCCTTCTCTTTTTATGGCTTCACCATCTTTATCAATCCTTTCTGGAACGCTGATAAACAGCCTTTAGGTACAGCCTCTTATTTCAAAGAGGGAAGGGGGTGGGTGGGAAATAGTGTTAACAACCTTAGCTGCTGCATCGCAACTTCAGGCTACATTCATTCATTAGATTCGGCCAGGTGTCTAATTCCAAACAGATGGGCAGGCCTAAAGATTTCGGAATTCCTCTTAGCCTGGCCTTACCTCCAGAAATTGCAGGATTTAGGTATGCGTAACTTGCAATGAAAATCACACGGAGCGCTCCGAAACAGGCTGTGCCATTTCAAAGGCCAGGGAGCAACCGCTGTTATCCAAGGCTTCACTCTTTCCTGTGCAATAACAGTCCCTGCTACCTGCACACAGAGTCCAAAGTGAATTACTTGTGGTATTTCTTCTGAGGGCTTTAAACGGTAACAAAATTATCTCTTAAATTCTATAAAGCTCCAGTATCTTTGTTGTTCCGCTTAACAGTGCCTTTCTCATGAACTATTGCCACTGAAAGCCCCCCAGACATTATCTTGATCACATCCCCTACTGCCCTAAGTCTACTTCCTAAATTCAAGATACAGATTGCTTCAAATATCACTCTCCTTGATGTTTAGCCTCCTCGACAAAGGACACCTACAGTCTGATGGCCTTCTTCCAACTGTTGGGTATTATGGGTTTGGAGTGCCTCAAATCATGCTCATTCAAGTAGCCTATAAGAAACGACCTTTGAGGGCAGCCAATGTAAATGCCTAGATTGCAAAATGGCAGCTCCACTATCTCCATATTTGTTGTTGTTGTTTAGTCGTGTCCGACTCTTCGTGACCCCATGGACCAGAGCACGCTAGGCACTTCTGTCTTCCACTGCCTCCCGCAGTTTGGTCAAACTCATGCTGGCAGCTTCAAGAACACTGTCCAGCCATCTCGTCCTCTGTTATCCCCTTCTCCTTGTGCCCTCAGTCTTGCCCAACATCAGGGTCTTTTCCAGGGAGTCTTCTCTTCTCATGAGGTGGCCAAAGTCTTGGAGCCTCAGCTTCACGATCTGTCCTTCCAGTGAGCACTCAGGGCTGATTTCCTTCAGAATGGATCTGTTTGATCTTCTTGCAGTCCATGGGACTCTCAAGAATCTCCTCCAGCACCAGAATTCAAAAGCATCAATTCTTCGGCGATCAGCCTTCTTTATGGTCCAGCTCTCACTTCCATACATCACTACTGGGGAAACCATGGCTTTTACTATACGGATCTTATCTCCATATTTATCCTGGTACAAAAATACACACATGAATAACATCTGCCCCCTGACAGGTTTGAGTATGCCTTCCTGAAGGGAGAAAAATTAATTAAATAACGATGAAGCAAGCTGCTTGTAATTTGGAGTGTTTGGTATCCAGATTTGATCTTACTGCTCTGTGCACTCAGGACATCACAACTGTTTCAAGCCTCTTCAGGTTTTTCCTCAAAAGCAAAGTACGTTTGAAAAACTCAACTTCTGGTTTTTCCCTGTGAAATCTTTGCACTTAAATCTACTGCTGAGAGCACACTGCGAGACAAACCTCCTCATTTTTATTGGAACTAAATGCAAACAGGCAGCTTCCCAAGGCATAAAATAGCACCACAATGGATTATTAATGGAAAACATGCAACACTCAGGGCTTCTAGAAAATAACATTTTCGTTGTCATCTCACAAACATAAAAAGTTTGAAACTGCAATTACAGTGGTACCTCGGGTTACATACGCTTCAGGTTACATACGCTTCAGGTTACAGACTCCGCTAACCCAGAAATATTACCTCAGGTTAAGAACTTTGCTTCTGGATGAGAACAGAAATCCTTCTCTGCTGGTGCGGCAGCAGCAGGAGGCCCCATTAGCTAAAGTGGTGCTTCAGGTTAAGAACAGTTTCAGGTTAAGAACGGACCTCTGGAACAAATTAAGTACTTAACCCGAGGTACCACTGTAATCCAGAATGTGGCAACTAGACTAGTGACTGGGAGTGGCCGCCGGGACCACATAACACCAGTCCTAAGAGATCTGCATTGGCTTCCAGTACATTTCCAAGCACAATTCAAAGTGTTGGTGCTGACCTTTAAAGCCCTAAACGGCCTCGGTCCTGTATACCTGAAGGAGCATCTCCACCTCCATCGTTCAGCCCAGACACTGAGATCCAGCGCCGAGGGCCTTCTGGCGGTTCCCTCGCTGTGAGAAGTGAGGTTACAGGGAACCAGGCAGAGGGCCTTCTCAGTATTGGCGCCTGCCTTGTGGAACGCCCTCCCATCAGATGTCAAGGAAATAAGCAGCTATCTTATCTTTAAAAGACATCTGAAGGCAGCCCTGCTTAGGGAAGTTTTAATATTTAATGCTGTATTGTTTTTAATACTCGATTGGGAGCCGCCCAGAGTGGCTGGGGAAACTGAGCCAGATGGGTGAGGTATAAATAATAAATGTATATTATTATTATTATCATTATTATTATTATTATTATTATTATTATTAGAACTTCACACACTCATCCATGTTTCACATTTTTCATCCCAGCTATACTCTGCCATTTCAGATCCTTAGCTGCCTCAAAACTATTTCCCACCAGTGGCGTTGCATGGGTTGTCAGCACCTGGGGCAAGGCAAGTAATTTGCGCCCCCTAACCCATGGATTTGCGCCCCCTAACCCGTGGATTTGTGCCCCCTAACCCTAACCCCCAGATGTTGCGCCCGGTGCGGCCGGCCCCCCCTGCACCCCCCACGCTACGCCACTGTTTCCCACATCCAGTATACATCAATATAAGGGGGTAGGGGGCACAATAAGACTTTAGCAAGGAGCCACTCTCAAGAGGCGAGTGGCCGAGTAAGAGCCATCATGAGCCGAATGCAACTCTCAAGCAATTTAAGTACTGCTTTAGTTCAAGGCAGCAGATGGAATTGAAAGAAGCCCATATTGTGGTGCAGGATCTACGGATCTTGTGCTCCATCAAGCCAAACCCAGTCTTCCCAACCACTTCCTGCGGCCGGGACTACCATGTTTCCTGCTGTCCCAGGAAACCAGGAAAAACAGAAATCTTGGGAGGGCTGCTGTCCGCTTGGCAGATCCTGATCGCAGCTTATGCATGCGAGGAAACCGGAGGTATAGAGAATTGCCCTTCCAAGCCTCTTCTCTTTGGGCATAGGAAGGAGGGGTTTGAAGCCACACAACAACAAAAACCCCAGGATTGGAGAGGAGGACCAAAAGGAACATTTTCCGGATGAGGTCTATGGGGTCTGGGTTGTGAAGGTGTGTCGGTGGAGCAGCAGAGTCGTAAACGGTACATAATAAACAACTACAGTGGTACCTCGGGTTAAGTACTTAATTCGTTCCGGAGGTCCGTACTTAACCTGAAACTGTTCTTAACCTGAAGCACCACTTTAGCTAATGGGGCCTCCCGCTGTTGCCGCGCCGCCGGAGCACGATTTCTGTTCTCATCCTGAAGCAAAGTTCTTAACCTGAAGCACTATTTCTGGGTTAGCGGAGTCTGTAACCTGAAGCGTATGTAACACGAGGTACCACTGTATTTCGATTTGTAGTTTTCCCAATTTGTAGCTTTTAACCCAAATGAACGGCTTTACCCACCCCCCTTTCCTTTTTTGACTGCTACTGCCCCCCCCCAAGACATACATACACCTGCCTTTCACCTCGTGCATATACTTAACATTTACTGCTGGTTCTCTCTATCCGGCGGGTCGACATGTATCGATAGTCAATAAAGATCTGACCTACATAATTAATTTGCTTTAAGACACCAAGGGAGTGCGCAGAATGACATGGCCGGATGAAGGGCTTTACCCACCCCCCTTTCCCTTCTCTCTCCCCCCCCCCATTCCCCTCTACTGGATTTCATGGCCAGGCTGCTCTTCCAATGTTAAAATGTCCCACTGTCAGTTTGGAGCGTGTGTTTTTTCAGTTCCAGTGGGTGGGTGGGTGGGGGGAACCCTGCCAGCTACAGCGTCAGCAGGGAAAGCAAAGCAAAAAAACAAAACCAGGTGGGTTGAGCACACATTACATCCAAGAAGCAGTTTATGACCCCAAAGACCCTTCGCCTTATTTATTTTTTGTTCTGGTTTTCTCGTCAAGAGTTTCTGAGGCCATTAAAAGGGAGAGGGGTTTGTGTTTTCTGGGAGGGGACCAGAGTTGGGGAGAAAATTCCCCTGCATAATTCGTGCGTGCTTGGGCCTGTCTCCCTGGACCGCTTGGATTACGTTACGCACCCCCTGTGGAGACAAAAAACACTAACAGGATTAGGGGGGTCAGGACTTCAGAGGGAGAAGAATGAAGGAGGGATGTCTGTGGAGATTATCTTTCTGCTACAGAGAGACAGGGCTTCGGGTGGAGAGCAGGGAAACTTCAGGCACACGACGACTCAGAAGGAAAGAGGAGCAAGGAACTGGCCTGGCTTTCATTATATATGGGTGTAGATCCGACCGCTTAACACTTCAACATGAGTGATGCACTTACATGAGAAATGACCGTACATGATAGACCATACAAACTTCCATGCATACAGTGGTACCTCGGGTTACATACGCTTCAGGTTACAGACTCCACTAACCCAGAAATAGTACCTCGGGTTAAGAACTTTGCTTCAGGATGAGAACAGAAATCGTGCTCCGGCGGTGCGGCAGTGTGGGTAGAAGTCAGGGGAAGAGAAACATGACTGAATGATATTCAGGTCCGGGGAAAACATGTGCATAAGGTAAAGGTAAAGGGACCCCTGACTCTTAGGTCCAGTCGTGACCGACTCTGGGGTTGCGGCACTCATCTCGCTTTATTGGCCGAGGGAGCCGGCGTACAGCTTCCAGGTCATGTGGCCAGCATGACTAAGCCGCTTCTGGCGAACCAGAGCAGCGCATGGAAATGCTGTTTACCTTCCTGCCAGAGCAGTACCTATTTATCTACTTGCACTTTGACGTGCTTTCGAACTGCTAGGTTGGCAGGAGCAGGGACCGAGCAACGGGAGCTCACTCCGTCGTGGGGATTCGAACCGCCAACCTTCTGATCGGCAAGTCCTAGGCTCTGTGGTTTATTCCACACAGATTTTAAAAGGGGGGGCTTTGCCAAGATGGGCAGACCAGTATTTTTTTTGTAGGTGAAAACACTCTCCTCTTCCTGCAGGACCTGAAGATCGTTCGGTGATGCTGATGGCAGAGGTGAGGTTTGGAGAATTCAATCAGTTCAGCTCAGGTGTCAGGTGTGCAAATCCCTTTCCACCCCACTCCGTCCCTCCTTCTCCCTGAAAGCAGCGCTGCTCTTTATGAAAAACAACACAACCATCCCCTTCTGCTGAAAGCTCTTGCTAATCTTGTTTCCCCTCCTCTTTATTCAACTTATCCCTAGCCCCTTGTCTCTGGTGCACTGCATCAAGACTGCCAACAACCAGGGAATTGGGAGTGTACTGGTCTTCACAGCTTATAGAAATCCCCAACAACACCAGTTCTTTTCGCCTCCCTTGCTACCAGCGATGACTGAAGGCGGGGGCTGCTCTCTTACTTTCTGGGGGAAATATAATCTTTATTTTCCAGCTTTGCTTCATGCAGCTCTCCCTGCATCTTTGGCTCTCTCTGTCTCAATTTCTTTTATGAAGATGTAGATGTTAGTTGACCTGTCAGTAGCACCAGTTAAATTTGGCTCTGAGCCCAACTTACAGATTCAGCAGAGAAGGGACTCACTGCTAGCTACAGAGACACACACGTATGTATGTATGTATGTATGCATGTATGTCTCCGTGTGTGCACATATATACATGCATAAACAAAATCTGACAGAGTCCTCCTCTATTCTCTTTCCCTGCACTCCATGGCACCAAATCACACTGCGGCAGAATTGACAAATCTATTTGGCATGGCGTAGCTATTTCAATTTGAACCATGCAGAGTGCAGCACTGAGGCACCACAAAAGAAACCCAGCATGGAATCTGTGCATTCAGTTCAGAACTTTGGGGGCTTCCTGACAGGAGAGGAAGGCACCCTGGAAGAGAGAGGAAGAGAGAGAGAGAGAGAGAGAGAGAGAGAGAGAGAGAGAGAGAGAGGTTGTGCAATCAGCTTCCCCCAGCGAACAACACATTCAGGCCATTTTCACTTAAACCAGCTTCTTCCTTCCCTGTACCTGAACATCAAATATGAAACCCGCAGTGGCACAAAATGAGCGTTTTGCTCTACCTCTGCTCTCTATCCCACATTTCATACAAGATTCAACTCCCTCTGGGTTTATTTATTTGAAAGATTTCCATCTCACCCTTCCACTGTATTCCCAGAACAATTTTAAAATAATAAAATGGGGGTGAGAGAAAGGATTAAACAGTAACAAAAATAATAAAAACAGAGGTAGATACAACAGATAAAAGCAATCCAAAGTTTAGTCACCAGAAGACCATCAACCTGGCAGGTCGTACGCTTGCCAGAACAATAATGTCTTGGGCAGAAGACAAGGGTGCAGAAGACAGAACTAAAGAGGGAGTCCCAAAAACTAGGAGTCACGAAGGAGGCCCACTCCCATGGTCCATCCAGTTGCGCCTTGACCACCCAAAGGACACCAAGTAAAACCACTCGAGTAGATCTTCATGAAAGGGGCAGGTGCTGACAGAACGAGACAGTCCCTCAGATAACGTAGGCACCAGCCATGTTGTTGTTGTTGTTTAGTCATTTAGTCGTGTCCGACTCTTCGTGACCCCGTGGACCAGAGCACGCCAGGCACTCCTATCTTCCACTACCTCCCGCAGTTTGGTCAGACTCATGTTTGTAGCTTCGAGAACACTGTCCAACCATCTCTTCCTCTGTCATCCCCTTCTCCTTGTGCCCTCCATCTTTCCCAAAATCAGGGTCTTTTCCAGGGAGTCTTCTCTTCTCATGAGGTGGCCAAAGTATTGGAGCCTCAGCTTCACGATCTGTCCTTCCAGTGAACACTCAGGGCTGATTTCCTTAAGAATGGATACGCATGATCTTCTTGCAGTCCATGGGACTCTCAAGAGTCTCCTCCAGCACCATAATTCAAAAGCATCTATTCTTCGGCGATCAACCTTCTTTATGTCCAGCTCTCACTTCCATAAATCACTACTGGGAAAACCATGGCTTTAACAACACGGACCTTTGTTGGTAAGGTGATGTCTCTGCTTTTTAAGATGCTGTCTAGGTTTGCCATCGCCTTTCTTCCAAGGAGCAGGTGTCTTTTAATTTTGTGACTGCTGTCACCATCTGCAGTGATCATGAAGCCCAAGAAAGTAAAATCTCTCACTGCCTCCATTTCTTCCCCTTCTATTTGCCAGGAGGTGATGGGACCAGTGGCCATGATCTTCGTTTTTTGATGTTGAGCTTCAGACCATATTTTGCGCTCTCCTCTTTCACCCTCATTAAAAGGTTAAAAATTAATTCCTCCTCACTTTGTGCCATCAAGGTTGTGTCATCTGCATATCTGAGTTGGTGATATTTCTTCCGGTGATCTTAATTCCGGCTTAATTCCAGCCCTGCATTTCGCATGATGAATTCTGCATATAAGTTAAATAAGCAGGGGGACAATATACAGCCTTGCCGTACTCCTTTCCCAATTTTGAACCAATCGGTTGTTCCATATCCAGTTCTAACTGTAGCTTCTTGTCCCACATAGAGATTTCTCAGGAGACAGATGAGGTGATCAGGCGCTCCCATTTCTTTAAGAACCTGCCATAGTTTGCTGTGGTCGACACATTCAAAGGCTTTTGCATAGTCAATGAAGCAGAAGTAGATGTCTTTCTGGAACTCTCTAGCTTTCTCCATAATCCAGCGCATGTTTGCAATTTGGTCTCTGGTTCCTCTGCCTCTTCTAAATCCAGCTTGCACTTCTGGGAGTTCTCGGTCCACATACTGCTTGAGCCTTCCTTGTAGAATTTTAAGCATAACCTTGCTAGCGTGTGAAATGAGTGCAATTGTGCAGGAGTTGGAGCATTCTTTGGCACTTCCCTTCTTTGGGATTGGGATGTAGACTGATCTTCTCCAATCCTCTGGCCACTGCTGAGTTTTGGCACCAGCCATATATGGCTTTAAAGGTAATGACCAACACTTTCTTAAGAATTGGAAGGGACCCCATGGGTCATCTCAAACAATCCCCTACAATGCAGTAATCTCAGCTGAAACACCCATCATAACAGATGCCCATCCAACCTCTGCTTTAAAACCGCCAAGGAAGATGATCCCACCACCTCTCATTGGAGTCGGTTGCACTGCCAAACAGCTCTTACTGTCTGAAAGTTTCCCCCGAATGTTTAGTCAGAATCTCCTTTCTTGCAACTTCAAGCCATTGCCTCGAGTCCTGCCCTCCAGAGCAGGAGAAAACAAGCTTGCTCTCTCTTCCATGTGACAGCCCTTAAAAGTATTTGAAGATGGCTATCATATCTCCACTCAGTCTCCTCTTTTCCAGGCTAAACATAACCAGCTCCTCATAAGGCTTAGTTTCCAAACCCTCGATCATCTTGGTTGCCCTCCTCTGCAAACATTCCACCTTGTCAACATCCTTCTTAAATTGTGGTGCCCAGAACTGGACGCCGTATTCCAGGTGTGGTCTGACCAAGGCTCTGAACTGTGCCTGGTAATGGGGTTGTTGTAAAACTGAGCTCCCTTGCTGCCACATAATAGGGCTTGAAAATACTACTTCCAGACCAGCTTCTGCCACATTCAGCCTGCAACTGCTGAACTAATCTGAGGCTAGCTGCTAAACAGGGATGGGGAACAATGTACAGTGGTACCTCAGGTTAAGTATTAATTCGTTCCAGAGGGCCGTTCTTAACCTGAAACTGTTCTTAACCTGAAGCACCACTTTAGCTAATGGGGCCTCCCGCTGCTGCTGTGCCGCCAGAGCACGATTTCTGTTCTCATCCTGAAGCAAAGTTCTTAACCCGAGGTACTATTTCTGGGTTAGCAGAGTCTGTAACCTGAAGCGTATGTAATCCGAGGTACCACTGTAATCAGCACAATTTGGGATGGGGCCTTAATCCTCTCCCTGAAGGCTGCTTTTCCTCTGTAACCCCTTCAGCCAGTGTGGTGTAGTGGTTAAGAGCGGTGGACTCATAATCTGGTGAACCGGGTTCGATTCCCCGCTCCTCCACATGCAGCTGCTGGGTGACCTTGGGCTAGTCACACTTCTCTGAGGTCTCTCAGCCCCACTCACCTCACAGAGTGTTAGTTGTGGGGGAGGAAGGGAAAGGAGAATGCTAGCTGCTTTGAGACTCCTTCGGGTAGTGATAAAGCGGGATATCAAATCCAAACTCTTCTTCTTAACAATCCATCCAAGTCTCTGTCCCCACCCAGCTGGACCAGGTTTTTCAATTTAGGAGGGAAAAGGGACTGGAAGAAGGAACTAAAGAGGACGATCGACAGAAGGTGGGGAGCAGACTTAGGTGTTGTCCCTCCTGCCTGACTTTTCTCTCCTGCAGATCCCACGTCAACTTTTCTTTCCCCCTTCCCCCAAACACCACACTGCCGTGCCCAGGATTCCACATTTGCTGTCAAAGGCCAGCCTGAGGCCAGTATTTTGTTTAAAATGGGGGTGGGGGGAATCTTGAGTTTGGTGGGTGGGGAAAGAAATAGCTTTGAAGGAAATTAGATTTCTGGATTAATATCAAATGATGGGGTTGCTCAGCTGGGACAAATCAGCTTTCGAAGTCACTGGCTTTGCCTGTAGCTCCACCCTATTTGCTCCATACTAAATGGGCTAAGAAGAAGCAGAGAACCAGATGTGACAAGAAAGACTTATCAAAACCCACCTCACATCTCAGTTTGCTGTGAACGGCAAATTTCCTACGAGTGACAATCTCGAGTAATTTATGGTCCTTTCTTCCTGAGCATGATTTTTAACTAGTTCTCCAGATCTGTGAATGCTGCAGATATAATCTCGCATGAATCATCTCCCTCCAAATCCTGCCAGAAGGTTAACCTTGGCTCCGGTTCATCCAAAGGGCTGATGATGACAACTCTAAGGATTATTTCCCTTCCTTTAACGAGATCTGCATGGGAGCATATATATATATATATATATATATATATATATATATATATATATATATATATGCAGGTTTTGGTGTCTTCGGGTGTCTTCCCGTGTAAGAGTTGGGGTGTCTAGGCGACGTTTCGACGAGGTCTCACTCGTCATCTTCAGGCTGGTGCTTTCGGCTTCTTGTTACTGGAACAGAGCAGGATCTCAGTGTTTGAGTTCCTATAAATACTGTTGAGGGGGTGTGGTATATAGCCTCCAACGTTCTGGGCAGAGGGGAAGTTCCCAGGTTAGTGTGTCTTTTCTTCTTTTGTTCCTTAATTACTTGAGGGATATCTTGAGTGATTTCTTGAGTGATATTCTGAGTACCACTTAGGTGGGTCATTAAGTGTGGATTAGTTGCTAAAGCTTTCGTGTCTTGACCTCTTGAGCTTGTGAAGAGTTTTTCTGAGAAGATGGCTGTACTGCACTTAGTTGTGCTCTGGCTTGGCTTCGTGTATAGGGGCGAGCTGTGGTTTTGTGCCCTGTGCCAGCCAGATCTGTGTAGGGATTGCAGAGGGGTGCAGCATCCGGAGGTGCCACTATGGTTTGGCTACTGGATGGAGTCTGTAATTTATCTGTGGAGAGGGTCTGGGTTTGGGTCTGGTGTGGTTGATTGGTGATGGCGTTCTGTGTGCCTCTGGTTCTGGTGTCGGTTTTTGTGGGGAGGGCTAATTTCCAGATGTCTGGCAGGCGGGACGTGTCGTCACGCTTGTTCATGTTGTGGGGGTGTTTCTCTATCTCGATGGCTTCCATGATTATTCTCTTGTGGTGATGTTCCATGTTAAAGAGCAATTTGGAATCTGCAAAATTAATTTCGTGTCCTGTTTCTTTCATGTGTTGGAAAAGAGAGGAGGTTTTTTCAGTACAGCCATCTTCTCAGAAAAACTCTTCACAAGCTCAAGAGGTCAAGACACGAAAGCTTTAGCAACTAATCCACACTTAATGACCCACCTAAGTGGTACTCAGAATATCACTCAAGAAATCACTCAAGATATCCCTCAAGTAATTAAGGAACAAAAGAAGAAAAGACACACTAACCTGGGAACTTCCCCTCTGCCCAGAACGTTGGAGGCTATATACCACACCCCCTCAACAGTATTTATAGGAACTCAAACACTGAGATCCTGCTCTGTTCCAGTAACAAGAAGCCGAAAGCACCAGCCTGAAGATGACGAGTGAGACCTCGTCGAAACGTCGCCTAGACACCCCAACTCTTACACGGGAAGACACCCGAAGACACCAAAACCTGCATTCCTGTACCCGTGAAAATCTACGAAAGCAAATATCTCACCTCTACGGGGAGGAAACCTTCCAGCTGACAAGAACCTACGAGAAACTAGAAATCCGAAGAGCCACCATCTTATGTGATCTCTTGTTCCTACGCAACTGCCGAGACAACAACTTAATTCCCACATGCTTCCAACTTAAATTCCACTCTAAAACCCCAGCTACCGAAAGGATCCTGAAACGAACTGAACTATCCCTAATCAGAAACGAAATACATAAGAAAAGATACCTACTAAACCAAACCAACAAAGATCTGCTCACTCTTCACCTCAAACTTTGTAACAAAATCCACCCTGCACTCTGGGACAAATGCAAACAACTAGCCGTCTGGAGAGCTGAAACTGAGACCTCACATAAGACAGACAGACACACCAACAAACTCCACAAACTAGAGAAACGCCAGAAGCCCAGCCACCCTCCACAACAACCCATGAAACAAACAGTACATAACATATCAGACAGGATCCTCACCCCAACTGAAACCAAAGTACTCTCCAAAGGTTTCAACTTTGCAGTCGCCCCGAGACGCATCCCCACGGAAAACATCATATGCGGAGTCGAAGCTAGCCTAACCAAAATCGACCCAGATGAAGCCAATAAAATCAGACTTGAAGTCACCAACATCCTCTGCTCCAGCAAACCACCCAGAAGCAATTTACACAAAGAAGAACAGAAAGCACTCACCAACCTGAGGAAAGACAACAACATAATCATTCTCCCAGCAAATAAAGGTAATGCCACTGTTGTGATGAACACATCGGACTACCAAGCAAAACTATCAAATCTACTCCAAGACCCTACCTACCAACCTATAAAAACAGATCCCACCACCTATCTGGAAAAAACCACCAAATCCAAAATAAAAGCCTCTCCTATCAGTGAAGAAATCCAGCTAAGAATCATCCCCAGAGAAAAATCATCCAGATGCCCCAAACTCTACGGTCTCCCCAAGATACACAAAGAAGGAACACCACTCAGACCAATAGTCAGCTCCATAGGCTCACCTCTACAAAATCTCGCTAAATTTCTCGCTAAGCAACTTCAGCCCTATGCAGAATCCATCGCTTCACACGTTACTAACTCCTTCCAGTTCATAGAAACAATAAAGAAGCAAAACCTACATCCCGATGACCTACTTGTGAGCTTCGATGTTGTATCTCTCTTCACTCAAGTGCCCATTAATGAAGCCTTGACAGCCATTCAAAACAAATACAATCCCCCCGAATACATCCTGGACCTGACCAACCACTGCCTAACCAACACGTACTTCATCCACAATGGACAAAGATACAAACAGATAGAAGGAGCACCTATGGGATCACCCCTCTCACCGGTCATCGCAAATTTGTACATGGAACACTTTGAAACCAATGCTTTAGACAAGTCAGAACACAAACCCAAACTTTGGCTCAGATATGTTGACGACACCTTTGTAATTTGGCCACACGGGAAAGAAAAACTAGATAGCTTCCTCACACATCTCAACAGCCTACACCCCAAAATACAATTCACTATGGAAATAGAAGCCAACAACCAACTTCCCTTCCTTGACGTCCTAATCTACAAAAAACCTGATGGCTCCTTAGGACACACTATCTACCGGAAAAAAACACACACCAACCGCTACTTACATGCACAATCACACCACCACCCTGCACAAATAAACTCCGTAGCCAAGACTCTCATCTCTAGAACCAAACGCCTGGCTGACAAAGACCACTTGACAACTGAGTTACAGAATCTCTCAAATGTGTTAATCGCCAATGGATACCAGCAAAACAGGGTTACGAAGCTAATCCAAAAAGAAACACCCCCCAAAAACCAAGACACAGAAGAAAACAATGGCATGGCCCTCCTTCCTTATATCAAGGGCACTACAGATAAAATTAGCAAAATCCTCCATAAACACAATATCAAAACAGCCTTTTGCACCAACCAAAAAATAGCCAATATCCTCAGAAACCCCAAAGATAAAATCCAGTTGGAAAACCAAGGGGTCTATGAAATACCCTGCAAAGTCTGCCCAGCCACGTACATTGGACAAACAAACAGACGAATAAATGCACGTATCGCAGAACACAAGAATGCCGTCAAAAAAGAAGAAAAAACCTCCTCTCTTTTCCAACACATGAAAGAAACAGGACACGAAATTAATTTTGCAGATTCCAAATTGCTCTTTAACATGGAACATCACCACAAGAGAATAATCATGGAAGCCATCGAGATAGAGAAACACCCCCACAACATGAACAAGCGTGACGACACGTCCCGCCTGCCAGACATCTGGAAATTAGCCCTCCCCACAAAAACCGACACCAGAACCAGAGGCACACAGAACGCCATCACCAATCAACCACACCAGACCCAAACCCAGACCCTCTCCACAGATAAATTACAGACTCCATCCAGTAGCCAAACCATAGTGGCACCTCCGGATGCTGCACCCCTCTGCAATCCCTACACAGATCTGGCTGGCACAGGGCACAAAACCACAGCTCGCCCCTATACACGAAGCCAAGCCAGAGCACAACTAAGTGCAGTACAGCCATCTTCTCAGAAAAACTCTTCACAAGCTCAAGAGGTCAAGACACGAAAGCTTTAGCAACTAATCCACACTTAATGACCCACCTAAGTGGTACTCAGAATATCACTCAAGAAATCACTCAAGATATCCCTCAAGTAATTAAGGAACAAAAGAAGAAAAGACACACTAACCTGGGAACTTCCCCTCTGCCCAGAACGTTGGAGGCTATATACCACACCCCCTCAACAGTATTTATAGGAACTCAAACACTGAGATCCTGCTCTGTTCCAGTAACAAGAAGCCGAAAGCACCAGCCTGAAGATGACGAGTGAGACCTCGTCGAAACGTCGCCTAGACACCCCAACTCTTACACGGGAAGACACCCGAAGACACCAAAACCTGCATTCCTGTACCCGTGAAAATCTACGAAAGCATATATATATATATATATATATATATATATATATATATATATATATATATCTGGGTATCCTAAATGTAACCAGGGACACAGGTGGCGCTGTGGGTTAAACCACAGAGCCTAGGGCTTGCCGATCAGAAGGTTGGCGGTTCGAATCCCCGCAACGGGGTGAGCTCCTGTTGCTCAGTCCCTGCTCCTGCCAACCTAGCAGTTCAAAAGCACGTCAAAGTGCAAGTAGATAAATAGGTACCGCTCTGGCAGGAAGGTAAACGGCGTTTCCATGTGCTGCTCTGGTTCGCCAGAAGTGGCTTAGTCCTGCTGGCCACATGACCTGGAAGCTGTATGCTGGCTCCCTCGGCCAATAAAGCGAGATGAGCACCGCAACCCCAGAGTCAGTCACGACTGGACGTAATGGTCAGGGGTCCCTTTACCTTTACCTTAAATGTAACTAAGATAAAACAAAGGCAGATAGGTTCGGTAGGTGGGCATTAAAGGAAGGAGGGAAAGACCACATCCCACTGAAAGCCACTTGGGCATCGTAGGTGCTTTAAATCGTGGAGCCCAAGAAGAAACAAAGCATGCACTGAAGCGGGGGAAATCTGCAGCCATTGAAAGACAAGAGGCAGAGCAGCAGTCAGAACACCTCTGAAAGTAGAGGTCTCACTTCCTCAAGCCACACCTGGGCCTTTTTATGGAGGCCAAAACATCACCTCTGATAACTGCCATGTGTTGCTTCTTCCCTGCCTGGGCTGCCATTTCGTCGCAATAAACTCTGGTCAGGAATACCACATTTTGGGGAGCCTAACCTGTTACTCCAAGGAAGGGAAACAATTAGGGCTGGGCAGAATATCGACAGAGCGTCCAAAACCGGTTTGGAAATCCGTTTCGTGATATAGGTTTCATAATTTTTGATCATTATGTGATGCTATACAAAAATCACAATGTGGGGGAAACCATGAAGCCAGCCAATGCTTCTACTTAGTTCCATCCTTATTTCAAACATTGTGGTATATCGGTATAAAGTGGTACCTCGGGTTAAGTACTTAATTCATTCCGGAGGTCCGTACTTAACCTGAAACTGTTCTTAACCTGAAGCACCACTTTAGCTAATGGGGGCCTCCTGCTGCTGCCGCGCCGCCGGAGCACCATTTCTGTTCTCATCCTGAAGCAAAGTTCTTAACCTGAAGCACTATTTCTGGGTTAGCAGAGTCCGTAACCTGAAGCGTATGTAACCCGAGGTACCACTGTATTACAATGTCTAGTGGTGATATATCACCAAGTTGAAAACCAGCTCCATCCTTATTTTAGACATTGTGGTATATTGATACATCGCAATGTTCAGCTGGTGTTATATCGCGATGTTGAAAACCAGGTATCACCCAGCCTGAGAAAACAATACAGCAATCTTCCCTATAGCGATCCACAAAAACAGTCCCACTTGAACCCCCCAGCTCTGGATTACAAAACTAGACGGGAGGGAGTTTGAAGGTGCTGGGTTCTGGGTGGAATTACTTGCTGCTTGGTTTGGGCGGAATTGCTTGTCTCGGGATCACAGACAAATGAAGAGGGAATAAAAGAGGTGCCCCCAACCTTCCCCTTGGCAGCAGCCAAGCCAAAGCTTCTATCGCTCCTAGCTAGCAGTTGCTGCTTCTTCGAGAAGCTTCCCTCCCTCTTAGCTTAAGGTGGGTTTGCTCTGGCAAAGTTTGAATTCGTGTTCTACAGTATTCTGCAGCGGAGAGCACCGAGGGTCAGTTCAGAAGCGCCTTCACAACAAAGGCAAAGATGAATGACAGCTCCATGCCATCCCAGGAGCAGAAACAGCTTTATTATAAACAGCTGCACTCCATGCGGCCTGCTCTCTCGCACACCTGCCCAAAGCACAAAGTAAGTGCCTTCCCTCCCCCCCCGCTGAGCAAACACTAAGCATTCGGAGGTTGAGGGATCAGCAAGGGTCAACGCAGCCATATTTATAGACAGAGGAGGCACAAGCAGAGAGAGGTCAATGCGTCACTGCCAACCAACGGCTGCTGCCGCCGCTGCAGATCCCCTATCCCTGACAAACCGAATTGCTCCTCGTTATTTATCGTCAGGCTTTATTCTCTAGGACACTGTGATCCCCTCTCAGGATTTGTGCCCTTTCATTTTCTAAGCCTCAATAACTCCTGAACTGCAGTTTCATGCGGTTTTGTGATTGTTAACCCAGCATGTGGACGGGGCTCGGGCCATAAATGCTCAATGAATCTTCTATGGCAAAACACGGGCTGCCGAAGCATTTTCCCCTTCATTTGCAGTCCACAGACGTACCGCAGGCTCTCTCCACTGAGCAAGGCACAACAGCAGCCAGATCCCCCCCCCCCCAAATCAAGGAGGGACACTGTTTCCTCACCCCTCAAGAGATAATAAAGATTACTTGGGGAGGGGCGACAGCTCCATGTTTTGCATCTTGGCAGTAAGCAAACGAACAAAAAAAGGCAGCAAAAAAGCAACAGCTCAAGTTAATTTAGACCTTCCATTCGACCATCAACAGAATCCTTTGCAGTCTGGAATCATTACCGTATTTTTCGCTCTATAAGACGCACCAGACCACAAGACGCACCTAGTTTTTGGAGGAGGAAAACAAGAAAAGAATATTCTGAATCTCAGAAGTCAGAACAGCAAGAGGGATCGCTGTGCAGCGAAAGCAGCAATCCCTCTTGCTGTTCTGGCTTCTGGGATAGCTGCGCAGCCTGCATTCGCTCCATAAGACGCACACACATTTCCCCTTACTTTTTAGGAGGGAAAAAGTGAGACCTATAGAGCAAAAAATACGGTATTTTGGGGGGAGTGGGTTGTGGGGAAGAGGAAGCGCTTACCTTGTGGTTTTTCCCGTGACGGTACATCATCCAGTCCTCCCCATTTGTGCTGACCTCCAGTTTGTACGACCGGACATAGTAGCCATTCTGGGTTTCCCGGGAGATGGCACCCTGAGTAGCAATGGCTGTCAGCACTGTCAGAAAGCGGAGGTCCACCTGTGGGGGGGAAGGAGGGGAAGAGGGTGAAGGAAGAACAACAGGAGCTTCGTAAGTTCAGCAGTAATAGGGCAGACCTGTTCTTTGCTTGAAACATTGGCAGATGCAACCTTCCGGAAGCAGCATCTGCAGACGCCAAATGAGACAAAACTGCAGATCAGGAGGGTGAGAACGAGGAAGCCAACGACACAAACTTGCAGTGAGCACATCCTTCGACAGCAGTCGTGAAGACATATGGGTTTGGTCTGAAGGCACATGAGGCCACCACTGTTCTGAAGCAGGTCTGGGACAGGTCAATGCCTGGATCGATGGACATGATCCCATGTACACGGCCTTGGGTGCCAATAAAGGCAGGCTACACAAATGGGACACGGGTGGCGCTGTGGGTTAAACCACAGAGCCTAGGACTTGCCGATCAGAAGGTCGGCGGTTCAAATCCCCGCGACGGGGTGAGCTCCTGTTGCTTGGTCCCTGCTCCTGTCAACCTAGCAGTTTGAAAGCACGTCAAAGTGCTGGCAGGAAGGTAGACAACGTTTCCGTGTGCTGCTCTGGTTCGCCAGAAGCGGCTTAGTCATGCTGGCCACATGACCCAGAAGCTGTACGCCGGCTCCCTTGGCCAATAACGCGAGATGAGCGCCGCAACCCCAGAGTGGACCTAATGGTCAGGGGTCCCTTTATCTTTACCTTTATACAAATGGAATCGTGAGCCACAATGGATCTCAGAGCCACCAACAGCATACAACAGTAGTGTGTTTTGCTAAAGGCATTCTCCAGGACTCGCCATGTTGGGCTGCAGCTGCTTCAAGAAGGCTATGTTTGAAAGTAGACCTGAGGATCGGGTGCTCAGCTGGTATAAATTAGCATGGCGGTATTTCATTTCTAGTAGATCACTGTGACGCAGCTGTAGCTTTTGCCACTGGCCATGTTTAGAGTTGCCTATTCTGTCTAAGCTCTGTTCCAGTATAAGAACTTAATAGGATCAATTTTCAGACCAGCTGAGTTAACATCCCTAGATGTGGCAGCCTGTGAGCCATAGAAGGAAATGTTTTCAGCCTGTCTGGTTTTGTTGCAAGGTTCATAATTGAGGGAGAGAAGCACATTTTGAAAGTGCCCCCCCCCGCCCACGTCCCGTTGCTTCGTCAGATTGAACAGTAAACATCTCTGGGATGAAATCCTTACTATGTCTCTTAAAAAATGCCCAGCACAACTGTGTACCAGCCTCAGTTGCAAGCCATGATAAAAATAATGCATTGGGGTGGAAGTAATTTGAGCAAAAGCAGGCTGGGTGCCCCTTTACCATTATGTCATTAATCATACAGAGTGGGACCGCTCTCCCCCCCCCCCCCCCGATGCCTTGCTAAGTCTGTTGCAAGCAAATGCCGACAGATTTCAGGAGTGAAAAAGCATTTTTTTTGTTCAGGCAAGACGTGTGCTAGTAATTGTGTTGGGGAGGAGCCCCCGACCATAAGCTGAATAAAGAACTTTGGGCTTTGATGTTCTTAAAACCCAAATAAAATCAAAGCTCAAACTAGAGAATCTTCACCCAAATTAAGCTCTTGCCTCATTTGCAGTGGAAAAGAGGTCAGCGTGCATTGTTTGGTGGAGGGGGCGTGTCTTTTCACATGTAAGATTAAGTTGTGGGGTCCAATTCGTGCTTCTTGGAGATTTTTAGTGATACAGCAGCTTATCGAGACATGCTGGCTTAGTAACTGCGCCATGAAGATTCAGTTGCTCCATTTGCTCCAGTACTTCCCGTGTTGAATGCCCTTGAGCACATCCCACCACACGGTTCTCCATCCAATCCATATGACTTTTTTGCTGCCATGAACTGGTCCTGTGCAGCCCCTGCTAAAGCCTTCCTTCTGTACGTTCCTGCTGGTTTTCCCAGCTGCTGGTATGCACTGAGATTCCCTGGCAGAATAAATATTGTTCTAGCTGTACTCGCCTAGCACACGCGGGAAAGCCCCGCTCCTTTCGATCTGTCGCGGAGTCGACGGGGCACGTAAGCGGCAGCGTGTTCTCTCCTCTTAGCCCTCTGGAAAGCCCATCAAGGCTCAGGGGCCACCAGGTCAAGCCGAGACTTCTGTAGGAATGTTAATGGCCTAACAGTGCTGCCTTCAGTTCATGAAGGCAAGAGTCGCGCAGCCTTTGCCAAACAGCAGCTCAATGCCCTCCTGCTGATTCCCAGCATGCAACAAGGAGATTCTACAAGCTTCATGTACCGGGGTCAATTTGACAGCATGGCAATCAGTTTGGTTTAAGGAGAAAGTGTGTGTGTGTTTGTTTGTGTGTGTGTGACCTGAAAGTCCAGAGGGCAGTGGCAGCTCTCTGCCAAGACAAACCATGTGTCTAAACAAAGACACTTGTTTCCCTCACATCACCCTGCCAAGCCTGCTTCCATGGACACACAGCATGCCAGCCCATGCCAAGCCAAGCTTTTCATAGAGGAGAATGCTAGCTGGGGACTCTCGCTGGCCATGTGTTTGATGACAAAGGCTTGAACATCAGATCTCACCAGTTGCCTGGCAATTCAACTGTTGCTAAGCCGGATATTATGGTTTCGGTACTAGCCTTTCTGAATCGTGCTGCTCTCCCTCCTTAGTTACCGAGTACCGCTTATCCTCTGCCAATTGCTCTCTTGGAGTTGGGGAATACATACCTGCAGGAATTCCTTGTTGTTATCTACATTAGGAGTCCACCCGTTGTCATCACTATTGAGCCGGCTCTGTTGTGGGGTCCATCTGCCATCCGAGTAAGTAGAGGAGGCCGTGATCTGCTCGTTGGAGATCCGGCCGGTTTCCATCCCCAACGGGCTGTTGCACTGAAAGTCTACAGCAGGTGGAGAGTGGATTAGAAGAGAAACGCGTGCCCCCCCCCCCAATCTGTGCAGCTCCGCTAAGGGAAACGCCGCTAATGGCCTCGTAACATCCTATCAAATGAAATAAGAATTAAAAAAACATGTGTCTGCAAAAATGAGCACAAAATAGAATTGTCTCTATGCACCTATGAAAAGCTGATGAAATATTAATGTTCAGAAACAGCCAGGGAAGAGCTCACATCTGGAGCTCCATCAAATCCCTTCTCATCTGCATCAAAGGGCTGCAACTATGGGAGGTCGGGAACGTCCTTGCCTGGCAATCTCCTGCAAAGTGCAAGGAAAACTGGAATTCTTCACTAAAAGCCTGAAGAAAGCCCTCAGTTTTCCAAGTGTGATTAAATATATTGCAGCTGTGCATAGCTAATTTCCAAATCATCTCTATATTTAGGTGGTTCCCCCCCCCCCGCAGCATTTACAGTTTTTTGTGTTCTGTTGTTGTCCTACAACAGGGGTGGGCACCCTGTGGCCCTCCAGATGTGGTGAACTCCCAGCGCTCATGCTCCAGATGTGGTGAACTCCCAGCCAACATGCTCAATGGTCAGGGATTGCGATAGGATTTATAGTCCAACAACTTCTGAAGTAGCATAGGCTCTGAACCCATGACATAAAAAGATTTTTTTTAAACTGAGATATGATGTCACACACTAGAGCAATGTGTGGCCCATGGGCCAGATGCAGCCCACTAAGACCGTTTTACCAGCCCACAAGCCACCCCTGAACCGAGCCGCCCGCTCGGCGAGTCCCCTGCGCGCTGTGCTAAACCGGTGCAGCACGGCGACTCATCAAGCGGTGCCGGAAATCACGTCTGCGCACACGCAGATACCGGAAATCTCTTCTGCGCATGCCCAGATGTTGAAAATAGCTTCTGCGCAGGTGCAATTTCCGGCATCTGGGCATGTGCAGATGCGATTTCTGGAGTCATGCTGTGCTGGCCCAGCCCACGGACGATCTCCGCGGGAGTGATCTGGCTCATGGCTGGTAAGCCTTGCCGAGCTCTGCACTACAGGAAGAGACAACTGTTAACATTCTATTTTTTTTTAAGATATTTATTGCAAATTTTAAACAAAACAACTGTTAACATTCTAATGGTTCAAATTCATGCTTTTTCAATATGGCTTCAAGTGTCTTTCTTTCTTTCTTTCTTTCTTTCTTTCTTTCTTTCTTTCTTTCTTTCCTTCCTTCCTTCCTTCCTTCCTTCCTTCCTGCCTTCCTGCCTTCCTGCCTTCCTGCCTTCCTGCCTTCCTTCCTTCCTTCCTTCCTTCTCCTATGTAGAGCATACCCAAAACTCCAATCTGAAACATTTCTGAACAAATTTATTTCACAAAATTTTGACATTTTAATCTTGGGTTTTGGGTTTCCATAGCAATTTCTAAATCTGCCGCGGAAGCTTGGGTGCTAGCAGTGAGCAAAGATAACAAAACAAATAAGAGAGGCTCCAGATGACCAAATTTTGAGTTCTGCCATGAAATTAAAATAGCAAAATTAAAAATAATTCTGATGGGGATTCAGAAAAGTTACCCACACGTGGCTACATTTTTGTTTTATTCAGGCTCCCCAGTGCAGAATCTGGAACTAGAGGAATACTGGCGAACACTCCAACTGAACAAGATGCCAACTTACTCTCTGGCACCTCCTGCGGAACTAAGTAATAGCGAGCAGAAAAACCATCCTTGGCCACTGCCAAATCTGTGTGGAACGTGAGTGACAAGATGCCAGTAGTCGAGTGGATATCCGAAGGAGTTTTAGTCCCACAGTACCTGCCAATCAAGGGGCCAACTGCAACAGAAACAGAAGAAAAGCACAATTCTCAGTTAGATAAACTTGTCACCATCTTGCCTACGTCGCTTGGGAAGGTTTGAAGGCAGGAATAAGCCATCCGTATTATCAGAGGCTACAAGTTGAAAATGAAAACATGCAGGGATGAAAACTCCTCGCATGTACACCCTTGTGCAAATTAATTGAAACAAACAATGAATTTAGTACAGTAGTTTATTGTACAAAACTCACATATACGTGCATTAGTAATGGATATGACCTCCGCTATTTTTAAACAGGATTTGAACACGGTTTGGCATGGAGTCTACTCGTTTCGAACAGTCACTGTTGATTTTCGGATCCCTGTACCACACTTGAATCAGCGCCTAAATGAGCTTCTCCGTAGTCGTACAGTCTACAGCACGGAGGCGACTTTTGCATATAGCCCACAAATTCTCAATGGGATTTACGTTCAGGGAATTCCCTGGCCAATCAAGTATCTGTATTTGCTGGTCTGTCATGAATTCCTTCACCACTTTCGATGTGTGACAGGGGGCTAGGACCTGCTGCAATATCCCAGTACCGTCAGGATGACTCAGCTCTGGAATAACTCTCTTTAGAGAACCTCAATATATTGTGGCGAGCGCATCATTCCTTCTATTGGCTGCAGACACCATAATAACAAGCATCCCCAAAACACCATCTTTTGTGGGTGCTTGACAGACTGATCAATGTGGCAAAGAAAACATGCCTTGTTTCAATTAATTTGCACAAGGGTGTCTGTGTACCCCAGATTTGCAAGAGCTCTTCTCTGAAAACATAGCAGCCCAAACAGATGCTTAAGCTTAATGGCTGTTGCGTAAAATGCTGCCTGCAGTCAGTAAAGGTAAAGGGACCCCTGACCGTTAGGTCCAGTTGCGGATGACTTTGGGGTTGTGGCACTCATCTCTATAGGCCGAGGGAGCCGGCGTACAGCTTCCGGGTCATGTGGCCAGCATGACTAAGCCGCTTCTGGCGAACCAGAGCAGCGCACGGAAACGCCATTTAACTTCCCACTGGAGTGGTACCTATTTATCTACTTGCACTTTGACGTGCTTTCAAACTGCTAGGTTGGCAGGAGCAGGGACCGAGTAACAGGAGCTCACCCCATCACGGGGATTCGAACTGCCAACCTTCTGATCAGAAAGCCCTAGGCAAGCCCTAGGCTCAGTGGTTTAGTCCACCATAAATTTTACCAGCCCATCTACCTACAATCTGTTTTTTGGGCCATGAATGATTACGGCTGCAGTGCTCCACTCACTGACCTGGGAGTACGTCCAATTGAACTCAATGGTGCTTACTTCTGAGCAGACATGTCTGGGATTATGCAATAAAGAAATCACATACAGTGATACCTCGGGTTAAGTACTTAATTCGTTCCGGAGGTCCGTACTTAACCTGAAGACCACTTTAGCTAATGGGGCCTCCTGCTGCCGCCGCGCCGCTGAAACACAATTTCTGTTCTCATCCTGAAGCAAAGTTCTTAACCTGAAGCACTATTTCTGGGTTAGCAGAGTCTGTAACCTGAAGCATATGTAACCCGAGGTACCACTGTATAGAGAGCTTTCCTGCCTGGTCCCCTGGTACAGGTTCTTATTCAACGCAAGTAATCATACGTGTTCATGCCACTGAAAAGCCTAACCTTCAGCTATTTTCACTTTTAGTGGATACGTTGCTTCGCTAGCAGGAAAAATGGTGATTGATTGATTGATTGATAGATGGATAACATTGCTAGGCAACTTTCTCATAAAAATCGTGCTCAAGGTGTCGTACAAAACCTTTCTGTATGCAATCAATGTAGAAAATGGTCTGTTCTATACTTTCTGGCTAAGGGAGCCTCTGAGATCAGAGTACTGCAGAGAAATCTCAAATATGCCAACTTCTGAACTTGATGGTCTGATTATATGAATCAGGTAGTTTTAAGGCCTCAATGTATTTTTAACATCACCTGAAGTTACACTGAACCAGTAAGGGTGCAATGCCGGCACAGGAAATAGAAAGGAACTCTATCACTGTTCAATTTAAGCTCTGGTCCCTGCTAAGGACAAGGCAACAACATGTGAGATTGGATGGAGCCGTAAAGTGTTAGCAATTTATGACCTTTATGGAATTCTGGAGACTCAAAATTGATGCTGTTAGTGTGACAGTAGCCAGACACGGAAGAGAGCGTCGGCGATACATCACTTTAATCCTTACCTTGAGGAATACCGTCCCAGATGTCCAGCCAATCATACTTGCAATCTCCCTCTCCGACTTGCAAGGGGTCGTGCTCCAGGTCAAAGGTTAGAAACTGAAGGATGATCTCCATCTTTGGCTTGGCCATGATGGTGAAGGCACAGTCCAAATTGTGAGGATACTTATCAGGAAAACCCGGGGATTCAATAGTACCGTTCGAAGTGGTGAAGTTTCTGGAACAATCTTCAGAGCCTATAGCAAGAAACAAGGGGACATTAACATACCACATCAACATTAACAGTAGCCAAGCTGAGAGGCGTAATTCATAATTGTGCATGTGGTTTTTTTTTTAAAAAGCACTTAAATCCTTCATGCGGAAAATTGCTACAGCCTTGCAAAAGTATTAATTATTAATATTACTGTCCCCATTTTATTTTCCATCAGAGTGGCAATTAGCAAAGCAGCCTTACTGAGGTGACACCTGAAATCCTGCATCTTAAGCACTATAAAAATGGAAAATAAATAGTCACAGCTTGCACAGTGGCTTAGCTTTAAACGTTTTGGGGGGTAGGAATGAGGGATTTGGTCAAGAGGACAAACAGAACCGCCTTTCTCACTTGTCCACGCTAACCGCCAGAAATGCAAGTTATTTGCATCCTTATGGAACGCTTTCAGACTGCCAGCAGCACAGACAATATTACCACTTATTTAGCGGTGAACCCAACACTGCCCTCCATTGTGTGCCCAGCCGGCTAAGTGCCTTCTATTTCTTGCTGACCCAAGGTGCCTTGGGGGAGAAAGGGGTTGCATTCTGTTCAGGCTATGACTGCATAGAAACTATCGCTCTGTAGGGACCAGACAATTAACAATTGAATTCTCCAGCCCTCGGGTCACTGGGAGGGGAGGGGAGGGGTTGGAACAAGGAATTTTACAAGACCCGGAGGTTCCACTGCTTTAACAGAGGATTAACTTTCACAACTGCTCCGTCTTTTGTTTTATTACACAGACGTTGCTCAGAAGAACGCACAATTCCAACTGTGAGCAATTCCTAACACACTGCTAACAACCACAACAACATAGCTGCATGGGTGTACATTTGTGCTATATTTTAGAAGAGAGAGAGAGAGAGAAAAAAAAGATTCGGCCCCTTTAAGGGAGATGAAAGATGGACAATGGCAATGTTAAACTAATGGCTATGTAAATTAATTTAATCAGATGACTTCCAAAACGAGTGGGTCTTAATTGGATTGCCTGGCCATGTAGACTCTAGTTGACCAGCTTAGATATAGGCATCTGAAAACAAATCGCCAAATTTGCTAACACAACAGACCACACATAATAGGTTTCTTCTCATTCTCCTTTCATTTCAAAACCATTACTAAAGGGCACAGAACAGAAGACCCTGTGTGACCCGTATATACTTTGAATATGTAATTCAGAGATAAAGTGCTTTGATATTTAAATAACATTTTGTATTCCTAAGAGGAGGAGGAGTTGTTTTGATTTCTTTATGTGTTCCATTTAACATTTGTTAAAAAACCTGAAGCATTTTTGTTGGGGATTGTAGGGAAAGATCTGCCAAAAAAGCTGAAAAACATCTTCATGTATGCGGCAATGGCTGCGAGAGTTCTAATAGCACAAGGATGGAAGACTGAAGAAATCCCAACTAAAGAATCATGGCAAGAAAAATTGATGGACTATGCAGAACTGGCAAAACTGACATACAAGCTACGGGACAAGAATAACTGTGACTTTAAAGATGAATGGGAACCCTTTACAACGTATCTGAAGACGCAACAAAGCCAACTGGACTCCTTGGCTGGTTTTGAATAAACATTCACAAACTTTGTATTGATAATAATTAATAAAATAGTTTGAGGATCTATACAACTGTGTAACATGCAGAAAACAGCATTTTTAGAGAAATCAAAGACTGGAACTGAGGGAAGTCGGGGGGTGGGTGGGTTCTGTGGGGGGGGGAGGGAAAATGGGGGGAAATAAGGATGATATGTTTCTGGATAATATGTTTTGTTTTAATTTTGAATAAAAAGTTATTTTTTAAAAAAAGATTTCTGTGTGTGTGTGTGTGTGTAGCTACAGATATTGGATTCCACAGTGTAAAGCAACCTTTCTCAAAGTTGGGTCCCCAGATGTTGTTGGACTACAGTTCCCATCATCCCTGACCACAGTCTTGCTAGCTAGGGTGGTTGGAAATTATAGTCCAACATCTGGGAATCCAAGATTGAGAAAAGCTGGGAGTGAGGGAGGAGAGAGAGAGAGAGAGGGTGGGTGGGTGAGAGAGACTATCTGGGATGATGAAGAATAAATCTTCGGTTATTATCCCAGTCACTGAATGACTCTCTAGTAAACTACCGGGTGACTGAGTGCATTTGAATTTCTCAGTTTTGTCCCAGGCAACCAATGCCCTTTTCAAAATGAGTTGTTTTCCCTATGAAGGAAGTCATGATCACTAAGAACATAACACCGCTAGGGCTGGGCAATATATTGATATTTCACCCATAACCAGTTTAAAGTCCATACATCATAAATCATGATGTGTGTTAGAACTGGGCGGTATAGCATCCAAATCCAGATTCAAGTCCATATCATGATACTGGTTTTATGCTGGATATGTGTAAGTAAAAATGTGAACTTACATATGATGATTAACTGCCCAGTGATAACATCATTTTGGTGCGAGGTGAGGATAGATAGATAGATAGATAGATAGATAGATAGATAGATAGATAGATAGATATAGCAAGAGTAATAAAAAGAAATTGTTATTTAGGGGATTTGAATTTAATTCTAAATTATATACCGGAAACGTGGGAGATTACAAGGGGTCAAAAAAAATGGATGTATCGCGCCATACTAGAAGCAAAAAAACTTGTCTTGATGAATTGGAAGAGCCACAAAAAGATCCCATTGAGCACATGGATTGACACTATGGACAGACTAGTTACCTACGAACGAATTGCATATCGACACAAATTAAGAATGGATAAATACGAAGAAATCTGGAAGGAATACTTAAGCGATAAGGCGGACAGTGGTGGGAAGCAGGGGGAGGAGAGTTAGGGAAATATTGTTAAAAAGGTGTAGTTAGAGGTATATCAGTACTCAAATCTGAATTGTTAAATTGTGTTATTAGTCAAAATAAAAAAAATCCTTCTAGTAGCACCTTAAAGACCAACTAAGTTAGTTCTTGGTATGAGCTTTCGTGTGCATGCACACGAAAGCTCATACCAAGAACTAACTTAGTTGGTCTTTAAGATGCTACTAGAATGAATTTTTTTATTTTGACTATGGCAGACCAACATGGCTACCTATCTGTAACTGTGTTATTAGTGTTATTGTGGTTTTTGTTGTATTTGTTTTGTTGTTGTTGTTTGTATTGAAAAAACGATTAAATAATTTTTTTAAAAATGATATTGGTTTCATCATTTTGATCTGGCAGTATTATATTGTGACTCAAAATTGCGGGGGACACTATAAAGCCAGCCAATGCCTCTATATCAGGGGTCAGCAAGGTTTATCTTGCCTGGGCCGGATCGGTCCTGCAGAGATCCCTCCGTGGACCGGATTGCGCACGCCTGCGATTTCGGCGTCTGAGCAGACACGATTTTCTGCGCCGTGTAAGAGAGGCATCGCACTGCGCCGGTTTAGCGCGGCGCGTGAGCGGGCAACTTGGGGGCAGCTCGTGGGCCAGTCAAACAACCTGCGGGGGCCCCTTCCAGCCCATGGGCCTTGGGTTGCTGCCCCCAGCTCTACATTTGTTGTTTGTTGTTGTTTAGTCGTGTCCGACTCTTCGTGACCCCATGGACCAGAGCACGCCAGGCACTCCTGTCTTCCACTGCCTCCCGCAGTTTGGTCAAACTCATGCTGGTAGCTTCGAGAACGCTGTCCAACCATCTCGTCCTCTGTCGTCCCCTTCTCCTTGTGCCCTCCATCTTTCCCAACATCAGGGTCTTTTCCAGGGAGTCTTCTCTTCTCATGTGGTGGCCAAAGTATTGGAGTCTCAGCTTCAGGATCTGTAATTCCAGTGAGCACTCAGGGCTGATTTCCTTAAGAATGGATGGGTTTGATCTCCTTGCAGTCCATGGGACTCTCAAGAGTCTCCTCCAGCACCATAATTCAAAAACATCAATTCTTCGGCGATCAGCCTTCTTTATAGTCCATCACTACTGGGAAAACCATAGCTTTAACTATACGGACCTTTGTTGGCAAGGTGATGTCTCTGCTTTTTAAGATGCTGTCTAGGTTTGTCATTGCTTTTCTCCCAAGAAGCAGGCGTCTTTTAATTTTGTGGCTGCTGTCACCATCTGCAGTGATCATGGAGCCCAAGAAAGTAAAATCTCTCACTGCCTCCACTTCTTCCCCTTCTATTTGCCAGGAGGTGATGGGCCCAGTGGCCATGATCTTCGTTTTTTTGATGTTGAGCTTCAGACCATATACATAGCTCCATCCATATTTCAGACACTGTGATATGTCAGTATATCGTGATGTTTAGCTGGTGATATATCACAGAGTTGAAAACCAGCTCCATCATTATTTCAGACATAAAAGCACTTTGGACATAATCTTAGGCGAGAGGAAAGTAGCAGAACAATTCTTGGAAAATGAGACTCGGCAAAGACTTCCTTTCCTCCTTCCTTCCTGATCAACTGCAGAACACCCTTGGCAAATGTAACATAGGAGTCCAAAAGTAATTGGAGGAGACCAAAGGACATTATGAAGCCACATGACTCAGTTCTATTGCTAAAGCTAACTAGGGCTGGACCTGTATAACATGAAACAATGAGGATATAAGCCACTAACAGTAAGGTTAAAGTGTAATAAATAAGTAGCTGGAAAGGTTGTTCTGGGGGTTTCTCGCACCTACAGAATTGAAATGGATATTATTATTATTTTAATTTATTATCCAACCTTTCACCCTGAGGTCCCAGGGCAGGTTAGAACAATTTGAAATACAACACTAAAAATGCTAGCCTGCCAGCTTCTCTTTGTAGTTGGTTCACATTTGTTTTCCTCAATATACAATTAGCTACACATGTATCTGCAAACGCTAGGAAGCAATATTTGTGTTAGGGCTGGAACCCAGTTGAATAAATCTTGGTTGATTAGTCATAGGGGTTTTTAATTAAGTATTGATTAAAACTGCATAAATTTGCATATAAATAAAACAAACAGTTTGAAACAAACACTCTATTTTTAGACGATGGCGGGCATACATGACAAAGGCGCCATCTTTGATTAGGCACCCCCTTCCTCGTGACAGAACCTGCTACGTGAAGGGGCATGTTTCACCTTACAGTTTTTTACAAATACTTTGAAAGTAATGTAATTTTACATGAAACTCTGGTGCCTGAAGATTCGAATGCACTTTTGTTTAACTGACCAAAAGCAGTTTTGAGCAGTTAAACTAATCAGTTAATTAGCCAAAGAGTGAAATCCCGACTAGTGTAAAATGAAGACAGCTTTCAACAGTTCCACAGTCACAGTACCATGTCTTCCTAGCCACACAACCATTTCCTGCAATTCCTGCGAATGGGAATTGCGGTGGAGGAATCTGCCAAGAGCTCAGCCCATGCTAACATTTCCCCCAGCAAGCTGCATTCCAGAGGAGGAGGCACAGCTGATACAGGAGAAACCAAACAGCGAATTTCTCCATGTCACGAAAGATATTGTTGAAGCCTCCCCAAATCGAACCAGAAGTCCAGACATGCTGGTTTTATTAAACTCATGCACTAGCACTCCAGGGACAATAAATAAACAACATGAACAGCAGTCCACAAACAGAGAAACAAATACAAATGAAACTTGCCAGCTGAACTGGAGATGGAACAGAAAATATGCATTTTGCACCCCTCTCCTCAATAAGGCTCAATAAGTTTCGGGAAGCTTTTAATGTTTGATGTATTATAGTATTTTAATATTCTTTTGGAAGCCGCCCAGAGTGGCTGGGGAAGCCCAGCCAGATGGGCGGGGTATAAATAATAAATTATTATTATTATTATTATTATTATTATTATTATTATTATTATTATTAAAGAGGAAGGAACCGCAGATCTGGGGAGGTGAGTTCATTTCGCAGCCTTGGGACAAGTGGTATAAAGACCTTTCCACAATCATCTTCCCTTTGCATACAGCAGGGCCCAATGACTTCTTAGCTAAGTGCCAACTACTCAAATTGAACCCAGAAGCATCCCGAAGGCCAGTGCAGCTGTAACAATACTAGTTGAATATGCATGTGCTGACTCACATCTTCAAGGAAATGCACAGCAGCAATTTACAGTAGTTGAACCTTCTCAATTGCCTTTATGGGAAAATCTATTTACAGCACTTAAAACAGTGCGGAACCCTGAACTTCATGGATTAGAGTTGGAAGGGAAACTCAAGTTCAAACAAGACCAGGAAGGCCCAAGTTCAAATCTTCACTCATCTGTCAAGTTCAACGGGTGGCAAAGGGATGGTCTCTCTATCTCATTGCTGTCATGAGAATAAATGGAGGAAACCATCACTTATGCTACTGAGCTTGTTGGATGAAGTTGTTGTTTAGTCGTTTAGTCGTGTCTGACTCTTCGTGACCCCATGGACCAGAGCACGCCAGGCACTTCTGTCTTCCACTGCCTCCCGCAGTTTGGTCAAACTCATGCTGGTAGCTTCGAGAACACTATCCAACCATCTCATCCTCTGTTGTCCCCTTCTCCTTGTGCCCTCCATCTTTCCCAACATCAGGGTCTTTTCCAGGGAGTCTTCTCTTCTCATGAGGTGGTCAAAGTATTGGAGCCTCAGCTTCAGGATCTGTCCTTCCAGTGAGCTCTCAGGGCTGATTTCCTTCAGAATGGAGAGGTTTGATCTTCTTGCAGTCCATGGGACTCTCAAGAGTCTCCTCCAGCACCATAATTCAAAAGCATCAATTCTTCGGCGATCAGCCTTCTTTATGGTCCATGTTGGATGAAGAGCAGGTTACAAATGCAATTAAGAAATGTATTTAAATATATAACCCAGGGGTTTTGCAAAGGTATCAGGTACACCTACAGAACTGATCCCAGAACTATAACATCACACATGAGCAGACTCACCTAACAATAAACTATGGATTATCAATACATGAATGAGCCTTGATTGCACTCCCCTTCCTTCCTCTTGCACAGCCAAAAGGAGGAACTCAGAAGCTTTAAGTTTCATTCTGAACTAGCTGCAGTTTAGTGGCGCTGTGGGTTAAACCACAGAGCCTAGGACTTGCCGATCAGAAGGTCAGCGGTTTGAATCCCCGCGACGGGGTGAGCCCCCGTTGCTCGGTCCCTGCTCCTGCCAACCTAGCAGTTCGAAAGCACATCAAAGTGCAAGTAGATAAATAGGGACCGCTCTGACGGGAAGGTAAACGGTGTTTCCGTGTGCTGCTCTGGTTCGCCAGCAGTGGCTTAGTCATGCTGGCCACATGACCCGGAAGCTGTACGTCGGCTCCCTTGGCCAATAAAGCGAGATGAGCGCCGCAACCCCAGAGTCGGTCACAACTGGACCTGATGGTCAGGGGTCCTTTACCTTTACAAACCTGAACAAACTGTTTTTTAAGAGTTACCGTAATTATGGTTTACTGAAACAAGCCGTTCTTCAATCTTTGGTTTATGAAGCAGGTTGGTTTCAATAAACGATAATTAGGATTTGCCACAGTTTAGCTTCAGACTCTAATCTGAAAACTGATCTGCTCTTCACCATTGTGCAGGAGAAAGAAAGGGGAGTGTAGGAGCATGCAAGACCAAGACTCACCCAGGCTCATTCCCATAAAAATAAACCATAGTTTAAGTTCAAATGCAGTCTGAAACTCCGCTGAAGGCAGCTTATACTTTTGCCAGAGTTTGAGCTTCTTTGACATACCAGTGATGGATAATGGTCATTCACCATGTTCTAGGATCAAAGGCCCTATGCCATAGCACATTCCTGAAAACTCTGATCTGGAAGGCACACGAGGGACAGGAAAAATTGTGTATGATCAGCACCTGCAAATTTATTGCCATCAACCTATGCATGGACCAGGGACTCAGGTGGCGCTGTGGGTTAAACCACAGAGCCTAGGACTTGCCGACCAGAAGGTCGGCGGTTCGAATCCCTGCGATGGGGTGAGCTCCCGTTGCTTGGTCCCTGCTCCTGCCAACCTAGCAGTTTGAAAGCACGTCAAAGTGCAAGTAGATAAATAGGTATCACTTTGGGGGGGAGGTAAACGGTGTTTCCGTGCGCTGCTCTGGTTCGCCAGAAGCGGCTTAGTCATGCTGGCCACATGACCCGGAAGCTGTCTGTGGACAAACGCCAGCTCCCTTGGCCAATAAAGCGAGATGAGTGCCGCAACCCCAGAATCAGTCACGACTGGACCTAATGGTCAGGGGTTCCTTTACCTTTTTTTATGCATGGACCACACAGCGGAATCTCTTGTGTGTCTCTGAATTTATGCTTCCACCATTTGTTAAGGTTTCTGAGTAAGATTAGGAAGCTTGTTTGTCCCCCCCCCCCCCTTATCTCTCTCTCTCTCTCTGTGTGAGAGAGAGAGTTTCTTCATGTTCTACTTGTGACATAAACCTCCCATGCAAGATGCTAGGAACGGAATGTCTGCCAACCCAGAGCCCTCGCCATCCTTCTTCAAAACACAGCCAGCCCTCTCCTTGATCACTTAAAAACATTGCCTCACCCACGCTCGCAGGCACAACACAAGACTATTTTTAATTCTCCAAAAGTCTCATCCCCACACCCACCCATCTGACAAATATTTAGACAGAGCCAATTTAAAAAGGCCTCTGATTAGCTTTTCACTTTCTCCAAGAATAGTTTTGTATTAGAAAGGCATGATGAATAGTTCCTCTTATACGGAGCTCAAGAGGCGCCCGTCTTGCTCCCTTGATGGCACTGCCAACAGCAGCCCGTTTCAGCCAGCGTTACAACCAGTTGCAAAACCCTTGGCTTCTTGAAAAGAGAAAACACAAGGCTATTGATCTGTGCTTGAATCACATATTCACAGGAGAGCGGGGTAGGGAGAGACCTCACTGCAGATCTAAGAGAGGACCACTTTCGCTTAGCCTTGACTTTAACAAGCTTTTTAATATATGCCACAGAGAAAAGATATACTGTTTGCAGTTCTAGACTATACAGGATAATTTAATGAAGAAGCTTGCTTTCCATGCCATGGCAAAAAATAAAAACACATCGTTAATACCGCACGTTTCTAAAATATTTTACATCCTTGGAAATGTTGTGGAAACAGATAATGGAAGGGGATGTTGCACAGAGGAGGGAAACTTAAAATAGACTGTGCTGATATGGCCTATATGGTTTGTTTAAGGACTCTCAAACTTTGTCTCTGTGAATCTACAAAGGATCAAAGTACCCCATTCTGTACATGTTTGTTCACCGCTCGGCTATTTCATGACTGAGCGGTTTATAAATTTTCGCATAAAATAAATGAATAAAAGTCTTACTCCCTTTCTGTGTTTACATTAGCAGCTCACTGGGCTGAGTGAAAAGCAAAGAATGACTCATGCTTTCCAGGATACTATAAAGTAGATTATATATTTAAATAAAGCTACCTTAGTCTGTTACATGTTTTAGGGCTTTTCCAGGGAAGCAAATCATTCTGGACAAAAACGTGGGGGGGATATTTTGGTGTCCCCCCCCCCCACATTAAAACCACAGCTTGTTCCATCAGGATATTCAAGTAATTGTAGAAAAGTTAAAGGACCCCTGAACGGCTAAGTCCAGTAAAAGGCGACCAGGGGGTTGCAGCGCTCATCTCGCTTTCAGGCTGAGGGATCCTGCATTTGTCTACAGACAGCTTTTCCGGGTCATGTGGCCAGCATGACTAAACCGCTTCTGGTGCAACGGATTACCGTGATGGAAACCAGAGCACACGGCAACACTGTTTACCTTCCCGCTGCAGCGGTACCTATTTATCTACTTGCACTGGTGTGCTTTCGAACTGCTAGGTTGGCAGAAGCTGGGACTGAGCAATGGGAGCTCACCCCGTTGTGGGGATTCGAACCGTCGACCTTCTGATCAGCAAGCCCAAGAGTCTCAGTGGTTTGGACAGCAGTGTGCATAGGGTTCCACTGCAGCCACCCACCCATGCGCTGATCAGAACTGGATCTGCTAAGCTTCAGCAAGTCTGCTTTATCATATGCCCTCAGACCATGCCCTAGAAGCTGTTCCATTGGGCACCAGTTCTGTCAATCGACATACAACGAGGAGAAGACAACTTGGCTCAATCAAGGCACATGTAACAACTTGGTTGAGGGGCATCAAGAAGTTTGGTGTCTTCCTGAACAGTTAGGTACTGACCTGTCTTGTAGATCTCATAGCGTAGAGAGAAGCCGGCACCTTGGCGTGCATAGTCTGAGGTGAATTTAATATAGAGAGAAGGGCCTGATGACGTGATGGTAGGTGGAGCAATGTTCCCACAGTGCTTGCCCAGAAGGTCAGCTGATTCACTGTCTCCATCCCGAATCTCAATAAAATCGTATCTGTCAATGGGGGGAGAAAATAAAGCAAGAAACAATTAAGAGAAAAATCTACCATGAAAATATAGTTCTATTTTACAGATGGCCTATACTTTGAACATGTTGATTTATCTCATCTGTCATGCCAGTCACAGCTCTATAAAATGTTTCTTTACACATATTTCTTTACACATTAAGCATTGTATTCTAATTAATAAATTATCACACTATTTCACATCTGACCTCCTGCGATCAGTATATGCTGATCAGAATTCATTTCGTTTCTTCCAAATAGCTTGAAAGCAACAAAACTTTGAGCAATCTGCACTTCTGCGCATTGTATTCAAAACATTTCATTATCTGAATGTTTTAGATGCCCAATGAGCTATTGTGATGAATAAAGTTTTATAGCCATCATAATCTGTAAAACATACAGAGCCAAAGAGATCTCTCGCTCTTCCTACAGTTCATAAATCTTTGGGCCTTGCTATTTACTTATCTATAAAAATCGCTCCCCACCCCTTCTTTATAATCCAAGCTGCTTGTCTTTGCCGAATCTTTGCATGCAACATTCATAATCCGCCATAGAAGCTTGTTGTTCATTAAAAATAAAATTTTGAAAATCACATTTTCAAGCGCTGTGGCTGTAAAGGCATGTTCAGAACTTGCTGCAGGAAACTAGTGAGCTCATTTTTGAGGCTCGATTTCAGCAGAGAAGTTTATAGTTTAGAAAGCAACCCAAAACTCCTAATGCTCTGGAAAGTTTTGATGGGGAGAGGCACCTTCTGCCCTACCCTGCCAGCCACACCGATGAGGATCACCCAAGCTACCACTGGCAACATCCCGGGTGGTATAATTATTCAGTAAATTGCTGACCCTTCACCTGCAAGTGCCAAGGCAGGTTATAACAATTAATCCCAATCTAATGGTGGCCAGTGAAAACTCCCCAACTGAGTGTGGGGTTTTGGGGTTGGCGCTATGGTCTAAACCACAGAGTCTAGGACTTGCCGATTGGAAGGTCGGTGGTTCGAATCCCCACCAGCAGGTGAGCTCCTGTTGCTCGGTCCCTGCTCCTGCCAACCTAGCAGTTCGAAAGCACGTCAAAGTGCAAGTAGATAAATAGGTATCACTCCGGCGGGAAGGTAAACAGTGTTTCCGTGCGCTGCTCTGGTTTCGCCAGAAGCGGCTTAGTCATGCTGCCCACATGACCCGGAAAAACTGTCTGTGGACAAAGGCCAGCTCCCTCAGCCCATAAAGCGAGATGAGTGCTGCAACCCCAGAGTCGTTCGCGACTGGACTTAACTGTCAGGGGTCCTTTACCTTTTTAAGAGAAGACAGTATCTGCTGAATACTGAGCCAGTGCTGCTGCCATCATGCGACAACAGCAAGCCTATTATGAGCCTCTTCAATGCCTGGGACCTGGCACAGAGGAGGGGAAATTTCATCTCTGCGCTCCCCTAAACTTCCGTCCTGGCCTGTATGAGCAGAGATCTCCTTCGTCCTCATCATGAAGATCTCGCTTCTTTTGCCATGCCTTTGTTCTCTGCCTCCAAGCACACAACTGATCTTTCCTGGGCCACGTTCAAATGCTCATCATGTTGTCAACCACTGTGGTCTCGCACAAATTTCTCAAGGAAGCCCATGGTGGGGTTCTGGATTTGCAGAGTGTTGCCATATGCTTCTTACAGATAAGTTATCATATCCCAGCAGCTAAGCAAACCCCAAATCCCTTGTGTTAACCAGAATGTGCAAGATTACTCATATATACTTGTATTTTGTGTGTGTCCTTAACAGGTATTGTACAGACACTAACGTATCAATATGATTATTTGAGAGAAAGGGCTATGTTAAAACTTATGGTGCAATCCAATCCTGGGGTGGGGTGACTAAGCTGCATTAAGAACCTAATACAGTGGTACCTTGGGTTAAGTACTTAATTCGTCCCGGAGGTCCGTTCTTAACCTGAAACTGTTCTTAACCTGAAGCACCACTTTAGTTAATGGGGCCTCCTGCTGCTGCTCCTGCACCGCCACTGCACGATTTCTGTTCTCATCGTGAAGCAAAGTTCTTAACCCAAGGTAATATTTCTGCGTTAGCGGAGTCTGTAACCTGAAGCGTATGTAACCTGAAGCGTATGTAACCCGAGGTACCACTGTAACAGCAATATAAGCTTAACCAGGTCTTTTAAAGTCTTTCTTTACACTTCCAGAGACAATACAACAATACAACAAGTGAAATGCAGGTGAACAAATTATCTAACCAACCATTTTGGCAGGTGTTGATTAGAAAATACTGAGATAACAGAAAGCAACTAGCAGATAAATCACAAGGTGAAAAAGCCTATAGGACTGGTTAGCTATATCAAGGTTGATATGAGAGTGGGTATAACTCATATTTTCAACCTCTTGCTTAATATTTCCGCAAAACTGCAGACAACAATTCAATCATGGACCAAAGGTTATTAGTCAAGCTGTGTAGGCAACAATAATTACAAAGTTCATTTTAAACTAAGCAAAGCACTAGTGAGAAGGCTTCTGGGATCACAATCAATCAATTTCCCTCTACTATCCATGACAAGAGGATAAAAGAGGATATTCTCCTCAGAATAAAGGAGCAGACTGTGGATTTTCATGTGTGAAGAGACGACCAGTTTGCTGGCATACTTTTTCCAGTTCATTTGAATACCATGCAGTCTAATGGACTCTCTGACATAAACTTCTCCAATTTGTACTAACATGTAATACATATTGTAAGCACTTTTGCACTCACAATAACATCCATTTGCAGGAGAAGGCCAGTCTCCCTTCCTGTATTTATTTGCATCGTGTTGACCTGTTTAAAACAGCATGTTACCAATCTGCTCCTCAAAGGGGCAGAGGAGGAAAGAAAAGTGATACATTGAAAGGATTCTGGCTTTGTCACAAGATCCTCTATCTGCAAATCAAGAGTTGAAAGGAAAAATAGCTTGCTGGACAAGAAACAAATCTCATGTGACTCATTCCTTTTCCTGCAAGACACACAATGCCAAACAACCACTCTAAACAAACTTGCAGGGACTCAATGTGCTACCAGAAAGGCTGGCCGACGGAGTGGTCCTCATTTCAGTCCTTTCTGGGAGTTAATCAGGCTTCACTCCAGAAACAAATGCCTGAGGCAAATATACTCTCTAGCTATAGGTTAAATCCACATACTCCGCTAAGAGATTTATCTTCTGAAATTGCTGGCTTGGTCAATAGCAGGAGGTATCCCCACCCAGGACTTGGGCTCTGAGCCTGTAGAGACAGAAGAGGTCACCCTTCGGAGTAGCAAGCATCTCCCAGCATTAGATACAGCTCTCTTCCTCCCTCCCAACCCACCAGCCAGGATAGGGGCCTAAAAGGTATGTCCCTGAAGGGTGAAGAAGGGCAGTCTGCTCTACGTTACAAGGGATGGCCCTCAGTTGAGTGGCACACTCAAGATGGGAAGCTACTAGAAAGAAGAAGAGTTTGGATTTGATATCCCGCTTTATCACTACCTGAAGGAGTCTCAAAGTGGCTAACAATCTCCTTTTTCCCTTCCTCCCCCACAACAAACACTCTGTGAGGTGAGTGGGGATGAGAGGCTTCAGAGAAGTGTGGCTAGTCCAAGGTCACCCAGCAGCTGCATGTGGAGGAGCGGGGAATCGAACCCGGTTCACCAGACTACGAGTCTACTGCTCTTAACCACTACACCACGCTGGCTCTCACACCACACTGGCTCTCTAGAAAGGATGGGAGACAGCACGACAACACTTTGGGGCAGACATCCAGGTACCCCAACAATAGAATGAGCACCAAATGCAGCAGAGGTGGCTTGCAAGATTTGGAAGTTACCAGAGTAATGTACATAACTATGGGGAAAAGTCCCACCCTGCCCTCACTAAGACCCTTAAGTCCAGAATCTAAAATGACCTAACTGCCTGAATTCTGCAACACTAGTAGTTAAGTTGGTGCTGGAGGAGACTCTTGAGAGTCCCATGGACTGCAAGAAGATCAAACCTACCCATTCTGAAGGAAATGTGATTTACAAAATGCACTAGGTACTTACCATACTTACTAGGTACTTGCACTAGGGACGCGGGTGGCGCTGTGGGTAAAACCTCAGCGCCTAGGACTTGCCAATCGCATGGTCGGCGGTTCAAATCCCCGCGGCGGGGTGCGCTCCCGTTGCTCGGGCCCAGCGCCTGCCAACCTAGCAGTTCGAAAGCACCCCGGGGTGCAAGTAGATAAATAGGGACCGCTTACTAGCGGGAAGGTAAACGGCGTTTCCGTGTGCGGCTCTGGCTCACCATAGCAGCTTCGTCACGCTGGCCACGTGACCCGGAAGTGTCTGCGGACAGCGCTGGCTCCCGGGCTAAAGAGATGAGCGCACAACCCTAGAGTCTGTCAAGACTGGCCCGAACGGGCAGGGGTACCTTTACCTTTTACCTTTACTTACCATTAGATCTAAAGTACAGCATGTGGAAGGAACACCCCCCCCCCAGGCTAATGCAGACTTGAAACTGCTGCCAATCTATAATCAAGAATCCTCTCCAAAAAAAGAGGAGAGTCATCCCTTATCTAGTTTCTCTAAGTCTAAGGAATGGTGATAGCTGCTGCTCTGCAAGCGCTGAGTGAGGGGAGGGGATGTCCTCATGATGACATGAGGTGATGATATATGTATCCTCACATCAGCACTAGGAACCTAAAACCAAACCTCACAAATGCTGTATCCACAATAGGACCAGTGCTTTTTCCCCTTTAAAAATGTTTAGGGGTACTCTCGTTTTCCTACTCCTACTGAAATATTGCCCCTCAATGAGGCCAAACTTAAGATTCACAAAATGTTTAGGGGTATGCGTACCCCTGCGTACCCTGCCACCCCCACCCCCCGGAAAAAAGCACTGAATAGGACTATTAGCCTGCAACCCTATGCCCAACTTACCAGGACGTAACCACAGTGAACTCCACAGTAGACACATGGTTTGTCATTTATTGCAAATCACCACCAAATTGATTTGCAACAAATCACCACCAAACAACTCCTATTGAAATGATGTTGTTGTTTAGTCGTTTAGTCGTTTCCAACTCTTCATGACCCCATGGACCAGAGCACGCCAAGCACTCCTGTCTTCCACTGCCTCCCGCAGTTTGGTCAAACTCATGCTGGTAGCTTCGAGAACACTGTCCAACCATCTCATCCTCTGTCGTCCCCTTCTCCTTGTGCCCTCCATCTTTCCCAACATCAGGGTCTTTTCCAGGGAGTCTTCTCTTCTCATGAGGTAGCCAAAGTATTGGAACCTCAGCTTCACGATCTGTCCTTCCAGTGAGCACTCAGGGCTGATTTCCTTCAGAATGGATCGGTTTGATCTTCTTGCAGTCCATGGGACTCTCAAGAGTCTCCTCCAGCACCATAATTCAAAAGCATCAATTCTTCAGTGATCAGCCTTCTTTATGGTCCAGCTCTCACTTCCATACATCACTACTGGGAAAACCATAGCTTTTACTATACGGACCTTTGTCGGCAAGGTGATGTCTCTGCTTTTTAAGATGCTGCCTATTGAAATATTGCCCCTCAATGAGGCCAAACGTAAGATCCACAAAATGTTTAGGGGTATGCGTACCCCCCAGAAAAAAGAGCACTGAATAGGACTATTAGCCTGCAACCCTATGCCCACTTACCAGGACGTAACCCCAGTGAACTCCACGGTAGACACATGGTTTGTCATTTATTGTGTGTTTTTGTTAGGTACTATTTTTTTTTAAAAAAAGGCCTTCAGACACTGGGTGCATTTTGGGAATGTGAAGTTGTTGTTTCTGGTGGTGATGCTATTAGCACTGGTAAGACAAAGCCATCTGCTTGATCTTCTGACTATTTTGATTATTTGTATGTGCTTTCCATATTTGTCAACAAACCTCAAAACCAGCAGAAGGCATGATTTAGACTCCCCACCCCCCATTCTAATTGAAACATTAAGATTCTAAAAATCTGATGATTGACAGTTTACACGCAGAAGGAAAGCCAGATTTTATCATCGATTTGCTACATAGCTAGATTCCACACTGGCTCCATCCTCACATCTCTCCTACTGCAGAGAAGCCAATTCTCAACAACAGGCATATGGAAATTAATATGCAGAAGGGTCCAAGAAACTAGTATTCATACCACAGCTCAGCCCAGCAACACACCAAGTGCAGTGGTACCTCAGGTTACAGACGCTTCAGGTTACATACGTTTCAGGTTACAGACTCCGCTAACCCAGAAATATTACCTCGGGTTAAGAACTTTGCTTCAGGATGAGAACAGAAATAGTGCTCCGGCGGTAGCGGGAGGCCCCATTAGCTAAAGTAGTGCTTCAGGTTAAGAACAGTTTCAGGTTAAGAACAGACCTCCAGAACCAATTAAGTTCTTAACCCGAGGTACCACTGTATTCAACAACAATAACAACAGTCGAGATTTGGGGAGCAATCAATAAAGCACAGGGCCCCCAAACCAACTACAGTCATAGGTAAGGTAAAGGGACCCCTGACCATTAGGTCCAGTTGTGACCGACTCTGGGGTTGCGGCACTCATCTCGCTTTATTGGCCGAGGGAGCCGGCGTACAGCTTCCGGGTCATGTGGCCAGCATGACTAAGCCGCTTCTGGTGAACCAGAGCAGCACATGGAAACGCTGTTTACCTTCCCGCTGGAGCGGTACCTATTTATCTACTTGTACTTTGACGTGCTTTCGAACTGCTAGGTTGGCAGGAGCAGGGAGCGAGCAACGGGAGCTCACCCTGTCGCGGGGATTCGAACCGCCAACCTTCTGATCGGCAAGTCCTAGGCTCTGTGGTTTAACCCACAGCGCCACTGGGATAAATACGCTTTAGGTTGAGCGCTTTCGGGTTGCGCTCCGCGGTGACCTGGAAGTAACGGAGCACGTTACTTCCGGGTTTCGCCGCTCGTGCATGCGCAGACGGTCAAAATGACGTCATGTGCGGAAGAAGCAAAATGCGACCTGCAGATGTGGTGTCGCGTCTTACGTTCTATTCAGGATGCGAACGGGGCTCCGGAACGGAACCCATTCGCATCCTGAGGTACCACTGTAAAGTTAAGTCCCAATGGTTTCAGTGGGGTTTAAATTAATCACCACTAATTTGTACCATCCTTTAAAAAATGGAATTGAAGCATACAGGATATTGTGACTCACTTCCATTGCATAGGCAGGAGGCAAATCTCCTACAAATGTGGGGATAAAGGTCTCTCAGGACAGGAAGTGTGGGGCCTGGAGAAGCAGGCTTCCTCCTACCTTCCTTTAAAAAAAAAAGATAAGTATGTGAAAAGCTAAATATATCAGAGAGATGAGATGGGGTGGAGGTGGGGGGTGGATAAATGATCTCAATGTCCAATATATACCAAATGTGGCATTTATGTGAACACAGCTCCATTTTCTCTCCCTTGTTTTTTTTTGTCCAGCTCCTCCAGTCTTCATTCGCTCAAAATTCTTCAATATATATTTTTAACACACTCCTAAAGAGATCTGCATGGTGAGAGACAGCCTCTGTCATGAAATTACTGCTGACAGAGGATGCTGTCTGGCACCTGGGTAGAGATTATGTGCATTTCCTCCAAGAGGGGGGAAAAATGGGGAGAAGAAGGAAAGAACCCTTTCGTTCCCAAAGCCTGGGCAAATATCCCAGTTTGTTTTCAACATGCAATGATTGCTGCTTCGTGTTTTAGCTTTTACAAACACACACACACACTGATGTCACTCTGCAAAACCACATCAAAATAGGGTTTTTCCTAGTGCTCATATGGTTTTGTTTTCATTTCTCAGCCTGCAAAGGAAAGGGAACTACTTTTATTTTATTTTCCGTTTTCAGAAAACTATGATTCAGTTCACCCATTGTTGGGTGGAGTAACTTTGTTCTATGATGGGATCCAAAGCTAACTCAGCCAATCATGAGACAGCTCAATTCAAGTAAAAACTGCAGAGCCATTGGTTAAAACCGCTGCTTACTTTTCAAAGTAAAGAGTGCAAGAGGTTCAAGCTTGCCTGGAGCTATTCTTCTCTACCTACTGCTCCTCCTCCAGCTGGAAGGTGAATAGCTGTGATTTCTCAGCAATTAGGAGGGTGTTGAAATATACTCAGAGTCGAGAGAGAATTTCATGCTCTTTATTCAGCTCATAGTGGTGAGGAGAAATGGAAGTTCCCCCAGAATGTCTGCATTATATACATTATTTACACAATGGGCCCCACGTGATTGGCTAATTCCGGGATTCTCCTGTAGGCCAATCAGGTTGCGGATTCACTTCCACCTGGAGCTGGATTGGGTGGCTCCTGTGGAACAATCAGACTGCTGCATTCTGAATCCTATTGTTCTAGGACCAAACAGACTGCTGCATTCTGGATCCTATTGTTCTAGGACCAAACAGACTGCTGCATTCTGAATCCTATTGTTCTAGGACCAATCAGACTGCTGCATTTTGGATCCTATTCAACACAGTACATAACAGGTGTGCTCAGAAGAACTCTGAAACTGCTCAAAATATGAAGCAAAAAAACAAATCACAGCTAACCCACAGCAGGAAAGAATTTGGCTGGGCAGCAATAATGTTCCGCTCTGTGACTGATAGGACCAAGATACAAAGCACTGAGATGGGCTGAGATCAAATCCTGACTGCAATGAGCATTTGTTTAAAGATTGCTTTGGTGCGTTGAAAATGGACGGAGACATTTTTTACCCTCTCTCACAACCCTATAACCTGAGTCTGCTCAATGAAACTGATTGACAGCAGGTTTGGGATGGAAAGGTGATGAGGGAATGCTTATTCACACAACACGCAATTAATTATGGAATTTTCATTTCCGTAAGATGCAGTGGTTGTCATTAGCCTATGTGGCTTTTCAAACAATTAGACAACTGACAGTGGGGTGCAGGTCTATCAACAGCTAAATGGAACGGCAATGTTGGAGGACAATATATTTCTGTGTAGTTGGCTAACAACAAACAATGCCGGTGGACTTCATACTTGGCTTGTGGGCTTCCCACTGGACACTGTTGGACATAGATTACTGATTAGGTCAAACTCTGGTCTGATCCATCAGGACTCTCATAACAAAATGTATGTGTCATGGCGCCAGACCACGTATTGCTTTCGAAAACCACTGAGGTCCATGAATGGTCAAATTATGCAGCCAATTGTTCAAACTGAAATAAAATAAGGCTGTGAATGATTCATTGATCAAATAAAGTGCAATTGGCCTAATGCTGTCAATATGGAACACAGGATGAAATCTGAGCTGTATAGTGGAAGGGATCTTAGGATACATGTTGCAATGACTCAGTCTTGCATTTTAGCACTTCCCTGGTGGCAACAGGAAACCAGGAATTCCATGCAGATGAGGTGGGGGCTGATGGAAGATGGATGGATTGCTTCATCCCCCTTCCGTTAGCCTGCATGGTTACCGTCTAACCACGTCTTTTCTCCCCTGACCATCAGGGGAATGCAGGAAACTGGTGGATGAAGGCCTGACTGCTCTGGCCCACCTCCACCAGTCCAATTAGTAGAAAGAATGATGTTTTTGTTTTTACAGCTAATATCCTGAAAGGGACGCAGGTGGTGCTGTGGGTTAAACTGCAGAGCCTAGGACCTGCCAATAAGAAGGTCGGCAGTTCGAATCCCCACAATGGGGTGAGCTCCCGTTGCTCGGTCCCTGCTCCTGCCCACCTAGCAGTTCAAAAGCACATCAAAGTGCAAGTAGATAAATAGGTACCACTCCAGCGGGAAGGTAAACGGCGTTTCCGTGCGCTGCTCTGGTTCGCCAGAAGCGGCTTAGTCATGCTGGCCACATGACCCGGAAGCTGTACGCCGGCTCCCTCGGCCAGTAAAGCCAGATGAGCGCCGCAACCCCAGAGTCAGTCACGACTGGACCTAATGGTCAGGGGTCCCTTTACCTTTATCCTGAAAGAAGTGTCTCCTCTTTTGCAGCCATCATGGAAATGCAGACTGGTTAAAAAAAAATATGCTGCAGGCTAGTAACTTCTTTAGGCTTATTTACAAGGCTGCCTTTATCAACTACTTTTTTCTTTGAAGGGGAAAACACCTCCCAAAAAAATATTCTGGAGAAGAGGTCACACAGTGAAGGACAATGGAACATTCCTCCATGGACACACGTCATAGTGGGCTCTTGCAGAACAGAATCCAAAGTGTGTCATGCTTTTAACTAGGAAAGCATATCCATACCCCAATTTTATTACACAGACATTCTCTTCAGAGAAAATAATTCTGATACTCTGTTTTCTTCTTATTCAGAGCAAGCCACTTCTAATGTCTCTTCCATCTCTTGTGGCTAACACTTATCCATTTCCCAGAAATTCATTCCTCTGTTTTCTCCATTAGCCCTGAAAACATTCTAGGCAAAAATAAAGGAAACAAACAAACAAACAAAGCCATTTATTTGTTGCTCCAGTTTATAGCACTCAGGAGAAAACCCGTCACTTCATTTCAGCTTGGTTCTAGCGCATCACCCAAGCAAAATAAAAAGAAACACACTATTCTCTTGCAAATGAACTGAAATCTTTCCCACACATTCAGGGCTTATTGGCAAGAATTAGGTATGTAGCCAAGCACAATGGCTAAACTGTTGTCTTCAGATCTTTGATATGGTGCCACGTAGTCCAAATGGAAATCAGAACTTGGAAGTTGAGAGAGGAACCCATGGACCTCTTTTCTCACCTTCATTCCACTTCAGGATAACTGACCACATGAAAAGAAACCACAAAAAACCGCATATAGAATTTAATATTCTATGTTGGAAAGCGGGTCTTTGAACCCCAACTGTAATCTGAAATACGGCTCCCTTGGTTCTTTTCTTGTACAACCAAACATAAGATAAAGATAAATCTGATGTAACAACCCTAAAAACAATTTTGGAAACTCAGTTCATGTAAAGAATGTGTAATGAATGGAACCTGTATTGAACCAAACTGCCAGCTTGCATAATTAAATGTCATTCAACAGAGAGATCAACTGGGGGTCTTTTATCTGCTTATTTTACCATACTTGTAAAGCAGTTTTCAACCGTAACGATTCTCAAAGTGGTTCACAATAATGAAACCATATTTATAGGCAAATCATATTGCCTGCACAATAATAAATCTGGAATACCAGGTGTTATTGACGACATCAAAAATGGCATCATGTGGATCCCTTTTCTGCTCTCCGCAAAAGGTGCTTGGCCGGAGGCAAAGGCAAGTCAGATTCCTCTCCTAATCTTCCAGCTGCTCCAGCTGCAAACGCTGCTCAACGGAAAATTAAAACTGAACCACCAGCCATTTTATTTTATTTTTAAAGAAGAAGCTCCTACATGGGAGTGGGTTGACACACTGAACTCACACTGCTTAGACAAAAATGAGAAGTTTAATAACCCTCTTCGCACCTTCTCTACCTCCAGATGTTCACCCTTGGCCTTCACTTTTGAAAACACAGCCGTAGGAAAATCAGGACTTGCTTGCATCAGCTTTCCTAAAGTCTGCCTTAACCCATTCTTCCTTAACGCTTCCCATCCGTCTTCGCTGGTAAAAGTATAAAAAAGCCAACTGCTGCTAAAGATCTCCCATGAAATATAGCCTTTTCTAGTGCTTCACAGTTTACTGCTCACATGCAGGAGGAGAAATGAGATAAGATGTGCCCTATTATTTCAGTTACCCTGTCTCCAGAAATTACATAGCCTTGTTATCTCGTGGAAGGGAGCAAGCCACACAAATGTGTATCCTAACTTTTCCAGCCATTTATTGTTATTACTTTTATCAGCAAACATTTATTTCTGTGGCACTTGTCGCTGCCTTAACTGAGCCCACGGCAAACATGAGCGAGTTTATCCTCGCAAGACCCCTGTCGAGGGAGGAAAGAAGACGGGGTCAGTATTTTGCCCAAGGTCACGCAGGAAGTTTGCAAGAGAGACTGAAATAGAGCAGAGATTTGTTCTGACATATATTGTAGGAGACTAAGCCCATGTCAGATAAGCAACAGAAAACAGAAAGATTAAGGTACTAGGTACCAGTTAAACCTTAATCTTGCAAGTTTCTGATAACTGTTTGCACTTCTCAATTCTGCAGTCAGAGCTGGATCAAAGGGCATCAAAACATGTGATAGTGCCAAACACTGTATGCCACACTCCAAGAGTGTGGTGTGTGTTCTGCGCTTTGTACAGTACTGTGCCAGCACAGAAGTAGGCAGTATCCAGGATCGTGAAATATCTCAGGGCTTCCTTTTTTTAAAGTAAACTTCTAGCCCACAGGCCAGTACATGGGCAACGCCATCACAGATTTCAGAAGCCAGAGGCAGTGGCGGAGCTTCATGCTCCGGCACTGGGGGGTGGAGAGCAGGCGGGGTGGTGCGCATCCTGGGGGCATGGCATGCCTCCTGCAGGGGCGTGGCGCCCAGCGCACGGGGGGGGGCAGCCGCAATGGCACCCCACCGGGATCGCGCTGCCAGGGGCGGTGCGCTGCCCCCTTACCCCTCTTCTTCAACCAGTCGCCAGAAGAATGTCAAGTGGTCAGGGTTGGGTTTTGGTTGTGCCCATAGCAAAATGAATTACGGAGAATGCAGTAAATATGCATGCAATTCAGTCTTCAGAATGCGACATGTTTTGACGAAAGATCTGAGGCACAGTCTTCTTTACACATGTAGGTGAGGCATCTGTGCGTGAAGGGACCTCACAGGGCAAAACATCCAGCGCTGTTCTCCCACATCACCTCTTAGAATGCATGTTCGAGGACATGTGCACCATATTATTTATGGTGCAAGTGAGACTTTGCGCTCCTCCCATCTCCCCATCCAGTCACCGTCTATCCTCCGTCAAGGAGCGCAAGATACGGGAGATGCCATCCAGTATCCCCACCCAGATACACAGAGCCTAGGACCTGCCAATCAGAAGGTCAGTGGTTCAAATCCCCGCGACGGGGTGAGCTCCCGTTGCTTGGTCCCTGCTCCTGTCAACCTAGCAGTTCAAAAGCACGTCAAAGTGCAAGTAGATAAATAGGAACCGCTAAACGGCGTTTCCATGCACTGCTCTGGTTCACCAGAAGCGGCTTAGTCATGCTGGCCACATGACTCAGAAGCTGTACGCCGGCTCCCTTGGCCAATAAAGTGAGATGAGCGCCGCAACCCCAGAGTCGGCCACGACTGAACCTAATGGTCAGGGGTCCCTTTACCTTTACCTTTATGCAGGCTCTGAGTGGAAAATGAATGCACCCATGGTTTTTTTAGTGCAAGGAGGAGACCTGGCAATATCCTCCTCTTAATCCTGTTAATACCGTATCAGGGTAAAACAGGAAGCCTGTTCTGCCCCCTAAGCTATATAGGTGATGCAGCACCACTTACATTTCTGTACTATCCAGCATTTCCCCAACACCACGTCACATGAGAGAACATCCATATTCTGACCTCTGGGTGGAGAAGAGGCAGTCTCTAATGCACATAGGGACGTGGGTGGCGCTGTGGGTAAAACCTCAGCGCCTAGGGCTTGCCGATCGTCAGGTCGGCGGTTCGAATCCCCGCGGCGGGGTGCGCTCCCATTGCTCGGTCCCAGCGCCTGCCAACCTAGCAGTTCAAAAGCACCCCCGGGTGCAAGTAGATAAATAGGGACCGCTTACCAGCGGGAAGGTAAACGGCGTTTCCATGTGCTGCGCTGGCTCGCCAGATGCAGCTTGTCACGCTGGCCACGTGACCCGGAAGTGTCTTCGGACAGCGCTGGCCCCTGGCCTCTTAAGCGAGATGGGCACGCAACCCCAGAGTCGGACACGACTGGCCCGTACAGGCAGGGGTACCTTTACCTTTACCTTTTAATACACATATGACATCCGACAATTACACAGGTATGTGTAGAGCCCTTCTTTCTCATAATCTAGGGCAAGACAAGAGAGTAAGGGTATCCCAACAGACCCTCCAAGTGTCCCAATTTTCCAGGGACGGTCCCAGATTTACAGAAGCCGTCCCAGTTTCTGATTTGACCTCGGAATGCCCCGCTTTTCCTTAGGACCTCCCCGTTTCCATCAGAGAAATGTTGGAGGGTATGGAGTTATCCGACCCCCGAGCCAGCTGAAGGCAGCTCTGTGAAGGAAAGTTTTTCTAATGTTTAAGGTTTTGTTGTGTTTTTATATGTATTGGAAGCCACCCAGAGTGGCTGGGGCAACCCAGTCAAATGGGGGACATCATCATTATCATCGTTATCATTATTATTATTGAACAGGATGTCCCTATTTTCATCAGAGAAATGTTGGCAAGTATGCTCCCAAGTCTTCCCCCAACCACACCCTGTTAATGACAAACAACATAAATAAAAAAACTCCACAAAGTAAACTCACCATAAACATGATGAATTCAACCTTACCATCATTCTTTCAGTTTACTGTGGAGTTATCAGAAGTTTTGAGTTGTTGAAGCAATGGCAAATAGCTGTTTACCAGGGAACAACTGACCATGATGTGTCTCTGTGGCCACTTGGTATGCCAGTCTCTCTATTTATCATCCCGCAAAATAGTGAGTTTTGCCACATTTTTTTGCACGTGGCCAGAAATCTGGAGAAACAGTAAAATCCCCCTGTTGACTCAGGACAGCAATTGTGGCAAATTGCAGTACAGGGGTACCTTGGGTTAAGAACTTAATTTGTTCTGGAGGTCCATTCTTAACCAGAAACTGTTCTTAACCTGAGGTACCACTTTAGCTAATGGGGCCTCCAGCTGCCGCCGTGCCGCAATTTCTGTTCTCATCCTGAAGCAAAGTTCTTAACCCGAGGTATTATTTCTGGGTTAGTGGAGTCTGTAACCTGAAGCATCTGTAACCCAATGTACCACTGTAAACAGAATCCACCCACAAGGCATGTGGAATCAGACCTATTCATGTGCAGATTTAAAGGAGGCTGCATATGGGCATGATAGAAATCAGAACGAGGGCTTCATTAAACATCGCTTTAATTTTGTCTCATGAAATTTCATTTTCAATTCAGTTTAGAGAGGGAGGGAGAGAGAGAGAGAGAGGGAGGGAGGGAGGGAGGGAGGGAGGGAGGGAAGGAAGGAATAGCTCCTCTTTCATTTTTCCTTTGCGGCTGATTACTTTCCTTCCAAATTCCCTCCATCCCTCTTTTAGGCAGTGCTCCAGTGGCACTGCTTCCAAAATCCTGCAGAGTTGGGCAAAAGAGGAAAAGCCTGCTCTTCTCTCTCACATGGGACACATTTGGGAAACACTTCAGCTTTGCGGTATATGGAGACATGGTACAATACCACACGTCTTCGAGGTTTTCTGCAACTTGTCATTCCTGAGTAATACGTGGCTGGTTAATGCTATTTGCATCTACAGAACCCACGAAAGTGCTCTTTCGTTACAAGAACTCTTCAGGAACCGAACAGGACCAAAACTAAGAGCTTGTAATAAAACCAATCAAATATACTCCACAGAACGCTACTATTTCCACATTATTCTGCATTCTGTAACATAAAAAAAGAACAGGCCCCATCCTCTAGTCACATTTGAAAACGCGAATCTCAGAGAGATATGGCGCCTCAAGAAACCATATTTGCACCTTCCTAGTGCTACTGCAATCCATTTGTGGAGAAAATTGGACTTTGCTTTCTATTTCATTGCACTGTCACTGCTCACTAGCACCTGATCACTGAAAAGATGGGGAGGGGGGAAAACCCACAATAAAATATTATATGAATGTTCACCTCTGAACAGTACCAAGGCAACGGATTGATGACAGGCCAGTTCAAAATAACGTCCCCATCATATACAGGCCCAGTTCCCTGTCACAGAACACTTCGGAGGAACAGGGAGATTTTAATTCAGAAGAGAACTTTACAGCGCCAGAGGACTTTTAGCAGTCGGCACCCTTTCACAGAGGGCGGATGGCGCTGTGGTCTAAACAACTGAGCCTCTTGGGCTTGCTGATCGGAAGGTTGGTGGTTCAAATCCCCGTCACAGGGTGAGCTCCCGTTGCTCGGTCCCAGCTCCTGCCAACCTAGCAGTTCAAAAGCACGTCAAAGTGCAAGTAGATAAATAGGTACCGCTCCGGCGGGACGGTAAACGGCGTTTCCGTGCACTGCTCTGGTTTCGCCAGAAGCGGCTTAGTCATGCTGGCCACATGACCGGGAAAAACTGTCTGCAGACAAACATCGTCTCCCTCGGCCCCAGAGTCGTTCGTGACTGGACTTAACTGTCAGGGGTCCTTTGCCTTTTACCCTTTCACAGAATATTCTCCACTTCCACAGCCTAAACTGCACAACACGGTTTGCTGTGCTGCCTTGACACTCATCAGCATATGTGAACAGGGTGGTCACAGATACAACTGGCAAGGATTCCTGTGATAGTACCTACATTAGGGTTGCCATATGTTCGGGGAAACCCAGACATATCCTCTTCTGGGGGGCCAACATGCCCATCTGGGTAGATTTTTTACATTTTAAAGGAAATGTCCAGGTTTTTTGGGCTTGGGCTTGGGCTCAGGCTGCTCCACACGCCGTGGCCACTGCCAGCCCGAGCCAGCGAAAGAAGCAGCCGCATGAGCACGGTGGCAGCCCCACATACCCACACACCTCCTTCCCCGGCTCGGGCTGTCCTCTTTTTTTGCTCTTCAAGGTATGGCAGCCCTAATCTATATGCTTGTTGACACACTCAGAGAATTCTAACAGGCTGGAAAAGTCCAGGTTCAAAATCCCACTCACCGTCGAAGCTCCGCTTGCGCCAGCCACTATCTTTCAGCCTAATATGCCTCGCAGAATTTCTACGAGACTACAATGGAGATAACAGAACCACGAAGGTTCCCTTGAGCTCCCTTGGAAGAAAGGAGGGCTATTGATATAATCAAATCTTGTCAGAACACACCCAGAAAATACAGCGGTACCTCGGGTTAAGTACTTAATTCGTTCCAGAGGTCCGTTCTTAACCTGAACTTGTTCTTAACCTGAAGCACCACTTTAGCTAATGGGGCCTCCTGCTGCTGCCGCACCGCCAGAGCACGATTTCTGTTCTCATCCTGAAGCAAAGTTCTTAACCCGAGGTAATATTTCTGGGTTAGCAGAGTCTGTAACCTGAAGTGTATGTAACCTGAAGCGTATGTAACCCGAGGTACCACTGTAATGGCTGTTATAAGAACAGCAAATAGCAAGTACATTTTGACTATTGATGGAGATTTAATTATGTACCCTCTTGACTCAGTGACAAATGTGTCACCTTGCCCCTCAAAATGTTCCTGCTTTGCTCTGCAATAGATTAAAACAATTAATAAGATATTTGTAAACCCCCCCCAACTGCTGGAACTGGCAAGCCCCAAATCCTAGCCCTCAATAGGCCGACCATCTTATTCTATGCAATGTCTTGAAGAGGTTTTATACATTAAGGTAGGTAGCCGTGTTGGTCTAACGCAGTCAAAATATATATAAAAAATTGTCCGGCAGCACCTTAGAGACCAACTAAGTTTGTTCTGGGTATAGGCTTTCGTGTGCATGCACACTTCTTCAGATACACTGAAACAGAAGTCACCAGACCCTTATATATAGTGGGAGGGTGGGGTGGGGTTTTTCTCAGAAAGGTAGTAGGAGATCGGTGATTGACTCAATGGGTATGGTAAACCTGTTAATGACTGCAATTTGTCCTACAGGAAAAAGCAAGGGATAATATGCAGATGATGAGCATATGTAATGAGACAGGAATCCAATATCTCTATTAAGACCAGGTCTCTCCATAGCTTTCAGTTTACTGATAAGTTGTAATTCAACAACTTCTCCTTATATAGCTTAACTTACACTAAAAGTATCACTGAGTACCAATATGAACTTTTGAGTCCCGGTCAGGCACAGGTGTTGTGGGTCCAGAAGATGGGAAGGTGGTCTGTTTTGGTTGGGGGGGGGGGTCATACGCCCTCCGATGGAGCAGGTTCACAGCCTTGGGGTTCTTCTGGGTTTATCACCAGTGGCTGTGAGTGCCTTCTACAAACTTAGTAAGGCAATTTCCCAAGGTTTACTTTAAGCTGGAGAGACACTGCTGAGGCACCTTTTTTCTACAAGATGGAAGGCTTTTAGTGCAGAACTAAATGTTGTGGAACTCCTTTTCCTACTACTATTAAGCAAGCACCATCAGTATTGTATTTCAGATGCCTGCTGAAGGCTCTTCTGTTTCCACAGGCCTTTTCTGATGTAAAGCTCAACCATCGATTGTTGTGTACCACCGTCCAGAAGTTGACTAAGTATTTTTAATGCTCTTTTATGGGTGCATTATGCCTACTGCCTACATGGTCCGTTTACTGTGCAGTAAGCAAGCCTATAAATAAACAAATAAAATATCCTCTAAAAGGGAACCATGAAACTCCCCATGATGCCTTCATTGCCGGAACAGTTTGTTTCTCTTTTTCCTTTTTTAGTGGCAGGGCAGTGAAGAGGGTGCGAGGCATCTCCCAGTGGCCGGTTTGAAGAGATAGCTTCTTTCGCGTTCAGTAATTTCTTTGCTCCCTTACTGTTTGCACTCTTGGCACCTCCTTTGCCAGATGAATTATGAAGACATTGTTCTGGCTGGGTATAAAAGGCAGCCCTGACACAATAAGACTGGGCTGGAGATTTAATTTTTTTCCCTCCCAGGCCCTAGGGAGTGTTGGAGACTGGTTGAACTTCAAGCAGTAGAATACAGTAAACAGTTTCTTCTATTGTTCAGATCGCTTATTGTATTCTGCTCCCCCCCCAAAAAAAAAATAAAAATTAGAATTGCATCTTTATAACATTTAAACACGTATTTTTTAAAAAACAGAAAAATATGCTGATCATCTCAGTCAATCAAAAGATTGCTGGGCTGCGGAGATACAAACACAAAATGACTAACGTATCTGCAGAATGCATTCTGGCTATACACTGTCTGCATTTCTGCCTGATTTAGGAAGAGGGTCTAAATGTCAAACGCAGCCCAAGCACAGGCTAGAAGTCGGGGAGTGGAAGAGGACAATGTTGATCTGTTTTGCTGAATAAAACAGTGGCACCTCCTATTAGTGGTACAATTTCCAGATTATTGACCATACATAGCTGTCAACTTACAGATTTGAAAACAAGGGACCAGCAGTCTCGAAAATAAGGGATCAGCAGCCAAAATAAGGGATTTTCCAAGGAGCACAGGTATGTTCAACTTCTGAGCCCCTCTGAGCCAAAGGCAGAAAGCCCAGCCAGTAGCCAAACGAAGCCTCAAGCGGTGGTTCCCACAGCGCAGCAACCCGGCAAAGGGGATGCAGCAAGGAAAACCACCGTCACCTCTCCGCTGGGAAGCGCTGAGCAAAGGCAAGTCCCCAGGCAATGCGGCCGATTGATCGGCACAAGACATGCAAGCTCCACCCCCCCAGTCGTTCTTAGACTCCTTACTGGGTGAGCAACGCAGCCAAGCAACACAGTTGGAGCCTCCCTCTTCCCTGGCCGGCAGGGAGGGAGGGAGGGAGAGGAGCTGCTTGAATTGAAACATGGGAAATTTAAGGGACATCATCAATAAGCGACAGCAGCGGGACACAGCACTGGGATAAGGCACTTTCCCACCAAATAAGGGACGGTTGACAGCTATGTGACCATACTTCCTCAAGAGGCACTGGATGGGTAGTCTCCCAATTCTCCCAGTGGTATCCTCAGGCTCTTGAAACTGGGAGGGAGCAGAATAGACTTGTCAGTCATGCATGACAACCCAATGCCCCTGGCAAGGCAGTGTCCTTCAGCTCTCTATATTGGACAAACAGGCCAAACCTTACGCCAAAGAATAAACGGACATAAATCAGACATCAAGAATCACAAAACAGAGAAACCAGTAGGAGAACACTTCAATCTCCCAGGACATTCTATACAAGATCTCAAAGTAGCTGTTTTACTACAAAGGAGTTTCAGAAATAGACTGGAAAGAGAAGCTGCTGAATTGCAACTCATTACCAAACTTAAAACCATGGAGAGACCTGGTCTCAACAGAGACATTGGATTCTTATCTCATTATACATGACTAGCTATTTTTCACCTTCTCACCCCTTGCCTTTTCCTGTAAGACCTATTGCAGTCGTTAAGAGTCGTCAACAGGCTCATCTCAGCTATCTGCCAATCACCCATTCCCACCACCCTTCTGAGTAATACCCCTCCCCACCTTCTCACTATATAGAAGGATCTGGCAACTTCTGTTTCAGTGTATCTGAAGAAGTGTGCATGCACACAAAAGCTCATACCAAGAACTAACTTAGTTGGTCTTTAAGGTGCTACTGGAAGGAATTTTTTTTATTTTCCCTTTTTTGTGTAAAAGGCAATGCTTTGTTTTACTTCCCGGATGTCTCTCCCCCGACTCCTAAGTCTGGTTCAGACCCACTGCCACCAAAGGCAAAATAATTCTAATGCAAACTTTTTCTTTCTGCGTGCGTGTGTCTGTCAGTCTGACCTGCCTACCTCTCTGCCTTTGTCTCTATATCTCTGTGTGTGACAGAAATCAATTACGTTCCCCTCCTCCCTGAAACCCTCTTACAACTCTGCCGCTTCTCGAGATTACAGATGAAAAGGAGGAGGTGAGGAAGACGATCCCAGGTTCAGAAGAAATACCTCCTCCTGAATGGTTCACAAGAAATACCATATTTTAAACACGCAAAGAGCCCACACTTTCCTGGGTCATCTGCTATTTAAAACACTCAGCTCTGAAGTCAAGATAGGAGCCTCCTCACGAAAACATTGATAAAAATGGAGAATATTTAAAGAATATTATTTGAAGAACCGTGGTATAAATGGTAATCTCCTGGCAGACTTAGACTGAGCCTTGTAGTATATAAAGGTAATTGACAATTTACATAGAAATACGGTAAAAAATAGAAGAAATAAGTAACTGTGCGGTGAAAGCGTATTTAACAGATAACGTACAATGAGAATGTTTGGAAGTCTCTTTAAAACCTCAACTACTTTTTCTTCTTCTTCTTCTTTATTTTATTTTTATTTATTTTACTTTTTTCACTTTTTCATAAATTGTAGCGTCATGTGTATTGTGAGGTATACAAAGTATCTTTGCTTCAGTTGCTAGCATTTTCATTTTTGTTACAAACGAAACAGTGAGCGTTGTATAAATGTTGTACAAATGTTTATGGGGGGGGGGGGGTTAAAAAAGAAAAAGAAAAGAAAAGATCTATAAAAATTGCTAAGGGAATCATATGCAACTGAGCCCCCAGTGTCTCTCCTTATTGCTTCCTGCTATTTTTCAGGAGGCAATAAGAAGGGCTCCCATTCACAAATTAAGGTAGCAATAGGGTCTTGGGCTGCAGTTGCAGTGCCTTCAGTAACTAACATGAAAGAGGGAGTAAGGTAAGGTAAAGGGACCCCTGACCATTAGGTCCAGTCGTGGCCGACTCTGGGGTTGTGGCGCTCATCTCGCTTTATTGGCCAAGGGAGCCGGTGTACAGCTTCCAGGTCATGTGGCCAGCATGACTAAGCCGCTTCTGGCAAACCAGAGCAGTACATGGAAACGCCGTTTACCTTCCCGCCGGAGCGGTCCCTATTTATCTACTTGCACTTTGACGTGCTTTCGAACTGCTAGGTGGGCAGGAGCAGGGACCGAGCAACAGGAGCTCACCCCGTCACGGGGATTCGAACCGCCGACCTTCTGATTGGCAAGTCCTAGGCTCTGTGGTTTAACCCACAGCGCCACCCGCATCCCAGGGAGTAAGGTAGGAGCCCCAATTCACATCCTGAAAGTTCTAAGCCTCAATCTCTCTCAGGCCCTGGACCAAGGCAATGTTAGAGCCTAGGAACCCAATCCAGACTCGGGATGGATTCATTTTCTGGATGGTTGGGAGACAGCTGGGAATTTACTCCTCCTGTTTCACTTAATACTGGAGTGTGTGGGAGAGAGAAAAACGTCCTGCCCAGATGCTCAGGTACAATGGGACCTCGGAAGTCGAACGGAATCCGTTCCAGAAGTCCGTTCGACTTCCAAAACTAAGGCACGGGCTCCAGCTGGCTGCAAGAAGCTCCTGCAGCCAATCAGAAGCCGTGCTGGATGTTCGGGTTCCAAAGAACGTTCACAAACTAGAACACTCACTTCTGGGTTTGCGGCGTTCGAGAGCCAAAACGTTAAACTTGCAAGGTGTTCATGATCCAAGGTACGACTGTACTGATTTCTTTCAAGAATCACAGAAGCTGCCTCTTCCTTACAGTGGTACCTTGGGTTACATACACTTCAGGTTACAGACTCCGCTAACCCAGAAATAGTACCTCGGGTTAAGAACTTTGCTTCAGGATGAGAACAGAAATCGTGCTCCTGCGGCGCGGCAGCAGCAGGAGGCCCCATTAGCTAAAGTGGTGCTTCAGGTTAAGAACAGTTTCAGGTTAAGAACGGACTTCCGGAACGAATTAAGTACTTAACCCGAAGTACCACTGTATTTTTTTTCTCTCTGCTCTCTATTCCTCCTCCATATGCTGCTGATGTTTTGGTGGCAGCAGGCAACACGATGGGACAGAGGCAGCTTACCTGACCTCCCAGCAGGTGAGTCGCTGCTGCTTACAGGGAGAAATGAGGGCAGCGCTGAGCAAACACGGCGGCAGGAAGACCAAATGGGCTCCATTTGTGTGTTTGCACCATACAGAGGTAGGTTACTGCTGCACTGCTCCTACACTTCCCAGTAAGCAGTGACTTATCTGCCACACAACTGTGCTTTGTTGTCTCTTTAGTCTTACATGAACATCCCCTTGCTGCCAACGGTGCAACTGTGAAACACAGGACCAACGTTGCTCCTTTTAGAACAGAGCCAACTCCTAATCCCCCCCAAAAAACTAGTGTGAAACTATCGCAAGAAAAGTATACATGCTGCTATCTGCTATCATGCACCCACAATTCCCACATAGAAAATCCCACCAAAAGAGGGGAACCACAGATTTTTATAGGTTCCATCAACTTGTCCTAGGGTTGCAAACTGCAGAAGGGAGCAGGCATCTGAAAGATAATAATCTCCATGCCAATATTGAGAAAGCTTCTTGAGTTAACACCACTTAATCCTCAAGTAACTAGAAAAGAGCAGTGTGCTAGGATTAGCTGAGAAATAATTCTATTATTACCAGAATGTCCCCTCTTACAAGCAGTAGAGAATAGACACCAACAACTGCCATAAACACTGGCAAATTTCTCTAGTGGTATTAAATAATCTCAGTAATTGGTCACAGATTGTTACAGGGTTGCCACATCTAAGACTGCACATCTTAGATATTTCTTACAGTGAAATATCTGGATTTCTGTAGCTGCCTGTTTAATATGGGGTTTGTTTGTGTAATCAAAACTAGACTCCCCCTCCCCTGCATGTTTGATATCTGATGCGCCCAAAAGATGTTAAAGCAAAGATTATGGGATAAGGCACACAGTGACTTGCGATCTCGATCACACGCAGTCTGTAGTCTGCTGGCAGTAGGAGTACAATATGGGTATGTCTTTAAGTTAACATCTTACATTAAAAACCTGACAGTACCAAACTATCGAAGGCTTTTCACCAAAGCCAGACTAAACGTCTTTCCTTCTGCAGTGTTGGATGGCAGGTTGAGAGGAGTTCCCTACCAGGACAGACTTTGCTCGTGTGCTCAAGACATCGATTCCATAAAACATATTTTGTTGCATTGTGCAAAATATGAGCAAGCCAGGGCTGAACTGATACTACCCTTGCTGGTACCTTTCCCAGGAAAATCAGAGGCTCACTATGTCAGGTTCCTATTGGAAGACCGGACAAATGCTAGAACATTAGCAGTGGCAAAGTTTTTATCGGTGGTTGCAAGAACAAATAATCCCTATATTCTGAGCAAAATGCTTGTTTAACCTGGAGGTAGACTGTATGAATTGTGTATTGCTTTGTAATTATTTGTTGGGTCTCTGGACCGTAATAAAGATTGATGATGATGATGCTATCTGATGAATTACAAAGATTTGCATTGCCTGATCATTTCTACACATCTTAGTCCAGAATGAGATGCTAAAACGGTAACTGACAGGCTACTGGCAAAAACAGCAGCTTCACATCTTATTTTGCCCACCTCCCAGCAGTATCTAGTAATGCAAAATGTGTGATGACACCACTGTGTTCCAAGTTTCACCATATCTGCTTTGCTTCACTGGTTAATGGTAATAGGGAAGAGAAACCTGTACACAATGGTGCCTAACTAAGCATTACTGGGAGTAAGAAAAGAGACAACACATCACTGCTATCAGTGGCAGTTGTGACTCTACAATGTATAAGCCTGGCCTTAAAAATCTGTATAAGAAAAAGAAACACAAGGCACAACCGTCAAGAGTCATGTCATGTCACACACAGGGAAATCTTGCAGGTATTTTACATATAACCTGCTTCATGTAGTTTCTCAAATGCAGCAGTTACACACAGAGAACTCAATCCAGATATAGTTGCTTTCAGTACAGCATGCACATCCCGTGACAGTACAGTGGTACCTCAGGTTAAGTACTTAATTCGTTCCGGAGGTCCGTACTTAACCTGAAACTGTTCTTAACCTGGCCTCCTGCTGCCGCCGTGCCGCCGGAGCACGATTTCTGTTCTCATCCTGAAGCAAAGTTCTTAAATTGAAGCACTATTTCTGGGTTAACAGAGTGTAACCTGAAGCGTATGTAACCTGAGGTACCACTGTATCAGGAAATATGGATTCCCAACCATGTTGCCATGAGGATAGAAATGCAGGTTTTAAAACAACAACAACAACACAGAAGGGCGTTTTACTGCAGTCCTATGCATAGGGACGCGGGTGGCGCTGTGGGTTAAACCACAGAGCCTAGGACTTGCCGATCAGAAGGTCGTGGTTCGAATCCCCACGACGGGGTGAGCTCCCATTGTCCGGTCCCTGCTCCTGCCAACCTAGCAGTTCGAAAGCACGTCAAAGTGCAAGTAGATAAAAAGGTACCACTCTGGCGGGAAGGTAAATGGCGTTTCCGTGCGCTGCTCTGGTTTGCCAGAAGCGGCTTAGTCATGCTGGCCACATGACCCGAAGCTGTCTGCGGACAAACGCCGGCTCCCTCAGCCTATAGAGCAAGATGAGCGCGCAACCCCAGAGTCGGTCACACTGGACCTAATGGTCAGGGGTCCCTTTACCTTTACCTGTTTTATGCTATAATGTGGAACTTGCAAATTTAAATTTATCGACTATATATACATGTTGATTTAGTAGCATACTGATACGCAAGCCAGTTTAAGAAGGTTCACAACTTCTTTATGTTTAGGATTTAGCAGGTTAGCCCCAGATATACTTTAGTTGTATTTTCCAATAAAACTAGGGGGGGGGAGGAATATTCTGCTAAGATTTCAGTGGCTGGTTGCTACTTAAATGGTGCATTTTCAATAAACAAATAAAAGATTTTGGAACATGTTCATTTTAATAGTGGCAACGCGGCTAAACCATAATATGTTCAGTTTCATCCACTTGTCCAAATGAATCAGGAACAATATGGTTGAAGGGTATCCTTGATAGGTGCTGCGTTGTAGACAAGTGTTTGGAATGTTATCCATTAATTAACAATTTTGCCCAAGATTCCTATTCCAGGAAATATTTCTCTATTCCAAAACCCTGCAGTGAGTGTGGCAAAAGGAGCTTGCCACTCCACCCTGTTGAAAGCTTTTTCTGCATCAATGAACCTCAATGCAGCAACTTCCTTTGTCTCCTTGCATTGGTTAATTATTGATCGGCCTCTTCTAGTGTCGGCTGATAATTGTAGTCCTCAAAGCCAGATTGCTTCTAATGCACATTATTACCAGTTACGTATATTGTTTAACACATTAGCCTACAGCAAGATATATTATAATCCATACGTAAAAGTGAAATTTATATGTGTGTTAGGGTCTTTCTCTGGTTTGTGTAAAAACATATTTCTTCTTAACACCATTTCAGAGTGCTGAATCTCTCCAAACATTTGTATGGAGTTTTGTTGGTGGTTGATTCAAAGTACAGTGGTACCTCAGGTTACAGACGCTTCAGGTTACAAACGCTTCAGGTTACAGACTACACTAACCCAGAAATAGTGCTTCAGGTTAAGAACTTTGCTTCAGGATGAGAACAGAAATCGTGCTCCGGCGGCGTGGCGGCAGCAGGAGGCCCCATTAGCTAAAGTGGTACCTCAGGTTAAGAACAGACCTCCAGAATGAATTAAGTTCTTAACCTGAGGTACCACTGTATCAGAAAAGGTTTTAGAATATTCACAAAGCAAGCCAACCAATTCATAAGTTACAGTATATTGCTTTGAGCTTTAGAATGGTCGGAGACCTCTGTCTGCCTCAACTAAAATTAAATATAAGAAGCATTTATTAATATTATTTAATCTAGGATGGGGGAAAGCTTCTAATATTTCTTATATCAGTAGTATTAGATAGATACACATCTCTATTTTTTTAAAAACAAAACAAAACCAAAAAAGAACCAATGATAATTTTTTTCATTATTCTGCATTGGCCTCTGTGTCTTACGATTTCTCGTAGCATGAAACAGTCTTTTTTCATTCTTTGGTAATAAATATATTGAGCTAGATATTTTCCGCTTTGATTCCATTTTCAAATAATTTTTGTTTGACTAAGCTCAATGCTTTTGCAGTTCTATATGTGTTGACTTTACATACTTAAAACATAACTTTAGTTCACTGGAGATTTTAGAATCAACTTTCTAATTCTATATAAATTCTATGGCTGGTATCCAATATTATTCATACTCAGACTAAGAACTCGGCTGGTCCTCTCTGGATATGACTTAGTTGGATACCATCCTAAGTCTTCAGTTTTATATATTACCGCTAAGATTTGTTCATTCTATTTATGTTACTTATTGAAGTAAGCAAATATATGAATAAAAGGCCTCCACCAAAATAGGCTTTGTTTGCACCACAAATTACCTTCCTGTCAAAATAAATAATTTAACAAAAAGCATTCATGCACTTTTCTAACCGATTTCTTCTCTTCTTCCAACAACAATAACAAAGCAAAAACCACTTTCTATCAACAGCAGCAATTTTACAAATTATACACTTAATATTTACATGAACAAGATCTGGTGGGGCGGGGAACGCAAACCAGTTTCCACCAAATTTATAAGAACAAAAAGTTCTATGTCACATCAAAACAATTTGTTTAAGTTTGGAAAACACACACACACACAGAGTATATATATAACAAGCCAGATGTTTTCTTGGAGAAAACTCATCTCATCTTCAGTTGTATGTTTTATATTTCTAGCAGCAGTTCCAATTCCAGAGATGAATTTGTATTGTTTCCCAAATGTTTACACATCAGCTAATTATTCATCAATTTCCAAAACAGGGACTAATTATCCACCAGTAATTACTGCCTCAACTGCTCTTTGACCTGAGCTGCTGGAAAGAAAACCGTTTACAACAGTGCAAACTGGTGTAGAAAGGATCCAGCAAAAGCTGGATGGTCTGAAATTATAATCATCAGCTGATGTCTGGGTATGTGTGTGTGTAGTAAACTCATAACCATACTTCTCTGACTCACTATTTTATCTTCTGCTTCCTTCCATTTAAGCAACCTAAAAAGGGTTACAAAAAAACAAAATCCAGATTTACGTAAGATGCACCCACAGCCATGTTACAAAATTGGTATACCATGACTTCCTCTCTTCATATGTCCTCCTCGGAGCCCCTCCATCAGCTCCAGGGGGTTGGGGAGGGGGGAGGGGACCCCCAGAACAGATTTTGGGTGTGTGCAAAGGGAGGAGAGAGAAGATATGTTGTGGAAGTGGAAGTCCCAGTGCAAACTGGACGACTTCGCTGCCTACAACCAATAGTATCTTAGCAATTCTTACAACAATCCTGTAAAGGAGGCCAACTCCATATCGCAGAAAAGTGAGGCTGGGAGATAATTACTTGAGTTCACTTCATGAGTTCATTACACCTCTCTTGTTACAGTTTTCTCACCTTAGACATGAAATATATGCCTCTCATTGCAATGATGATGGGGGAGGGAGCCCGCTGCTAGCACTTTGTGTGTGTCAAAGTAAAGGTAAAGGGACCCCTGACCATTAGGTCCAGTCGTGGCCGACTCTGGGGTTGCGGCGCTCATCTCACTTTATTGGCCGAGGGAGCTGGCGTACAGCTTCCGTGGCCAGCATGACTAAGCTGCTTCTGGTGAACCAGAGCAGCGAACAGAAACGCCGTTTACCTTCCCACCAGAGTGGTACCTATTTATCTACTTGAACTTTGACGTGCTTTCGAACTGCTAGGTTGGCAGGAGCAGGGACCGAGCAATGGGAGCTCACCCTGTTGCGGGGATTCGAACCGCCGACCTTCTGATCGGCAAGTCCTAGGCTCTGTGGTTTAACCCACAGCGCCACCCACCTCCTTGTGTCAAACTACCCCTCAAACTCCCCCTTGTGTGTGTCAAACTACCCCTCAAACAGAAAAAAATGGCATAAATAGGCTCCAAAGCAACATCAACATTTGTCAGCAACTGGAAGAGGTTATAACATCTGGAAATCAGTTATGCCATTCTTTCGGAGAGAACATTTTGCAGACATGGGCAGTCAGAAAATCGTCACCTCATTACTTTTAAGTAATGCCAGTGCAAATTGCTAAGGCATTCACCAGTTTCTGTTAGTTTTCTGCGAAAGGTATGGATTCTCTAGAGCCTTCTCTATTGACTTCTCAGAGCTTGCAAACGACAGTCCTCTTTCAGCAAGGTTTCTAAAAAATTTATACCATCTGGTATCTGCCTTAGATTTGAATCGATTTTTTTTTTGTGCTATAGGGTATTTTGAACTGTTTCTATATTTTTATATATTTATAACTGTTTTTATATCTGCAATTGTTTTAGCTGTTTTTATACGGTGGTATCTCGGGTTAAGAACTTAATCCGTTCTGGAGGTCCGTTCTTAACCTGAAACTGTTCTTAACCTGAGGTACCACTTTAGCTAATGGGGCCTCCCGCTGCTGCTGCACCGATTTCTGTTCCCATCCTGAAGCAAAGTTCTTAACCCAAGGTACTATTTCTGGGTTAGTGGAGTCTATAACCTGAAGCCTTTATAACCTGAAGCATCTGTAACCCGAGCATAGCTGTCAACCATCCCTTATTTGGTGGGAAAGTCCCTTATCCCAGCGCCATGTCCTACTGCTGTCCCTTATTGATGATGTCCCTTAAATTTCCTGGGTTTCAAAGGAAGCAGCTCCTCTCCCTCCCTCCCTCCCTGCTGGCTAGGGAGGAGGGAGGCTCCAACTGTGTTGCTTGGCTGCGTTGCTCACCCAATAAGGAGTCTAAGAACGACTGGGGGTGTAGCTTGCATGCCTTGTGTCAATCAAATCAGCCGCGTTGCCTGGGGGCTCGCCTTTGCTCAGCGCTTCCCAGCGGAGAGGTGACGGTGGTTTTCCTTGCTGCATCCCCTTTGCCGGGTTGCTGCGCTGTGGGAACCACCGCTTGAGGCTTCGTTTGGCTGCTGGCTGGGCTTTCTGCCTTTGGCTCAGAGGGGCTCAGAAGTTGAACATACCTGTGCCCCTTGGAAAATCCCTTCTTTTGGCTGCTAATCCCTTATTTTCAAGGTTGCTGGTCCCTTATTTTCAAATCTGTAAGTTGACAGCTATGAACCTGAGGTACCACTGTATATGCAACTGTTTGATGTATGCTATTGTAGTGTAATTCACTTTGGGGTATCTCATAGAAGCGATTCATCTGCAGCCTCCCCCTTCCCTTCACTGGGATGTCACACTGCCTTAAAGGTTGGCAGAGCCTTACAATCCTGGACCTGAAAAGAACTACTGTTGCAAGACTGGATCCCGTACTGGTGAAAAATCACCTAGGGAGAGGAGCTGCAGAGAAACAGTGGGTGACAAAAAGGGATGGGAATTCTTTTATCTGTGTTTTGCCAGCATTTGACGACTTCTCTGTTTAAACAAGCTTTGATTTGGTTGCTGCTTAATTTTATCAACAGCTCGCCTTGGTCTTTAAGGCCCCATATTAAATGCTCTTTTTGTTCTTAATTATGGGAAGGAAAGCTTGGGCAATGGATCGTTCCCTCCCCCCTCTGCAGTCCCCTGAACTCCCCCACCCTCCAAAAATTAAACTCCAGAGGATCAGGGTGAACTATCCGATGTTGTGAGTTATGTCGGACAGGGCTGCAAGCAGAGGGGAGAGGGAATTGGCCCAAAATCAGGGACAAGAATCTGGCACTCTGCAGCAGCAAGATACCTCCAACCTTAGACTTTGTTAGCAATTTTGGGTGCATCCTTTCAGAGGGGAAATGTAAGATATGAATATTTGCTTGATAAATGTATCAACATCAAAAAAACAAAGATCATGGCCACTGGTCCCATCACCTCCTGGCAAATAGAAGGGGAATAAATGGAGGCAGTGAGAGATTTTACTTTCTTGGGCTCCATGATCACTGCAGATGGTGACAGCAGTCATGAAATTAAAAGACGCCTGTTTCTTGGGAGAAAAGCAATGACAAACCTAGACAGCATCTTAAAAAGCAGAGACATCACCTTGCCAACAAAGGTCCGTATAGTAAAAGCTATGGTTTTCCCAGTAGTGATGTATGGAAGTGAGAACTGGACCATAAAGAAGGCTGATCGCCGAAGAATTGATGCTTTTGAATTATGGTGCTGGAGGAGACTCTTGAGAGTCCCATGGACTGCAAGAAGATCATGCGTATCCATTCTGAAGGAAATCAGCCCTGAGTGCACACTGGGAGGACAGATCCTGAAGCTGAGGCTCCAAGACTTTGGCCACCTCATGAGAAGAGAAGACTCCCTGGAAAAGACCCTGATTTTGGGAAAGATGGAGGGCACAAGGAGAAGAGGACAACAGAGGATGAGATGGTTGGACAGTGTTCTCAAAGCTACCAACATGAGTCTGACCAAACTGCGGGAGGAGGTGGAAGACAGGAGTGCCTAGCGTGCTCTGGTCCAGGGGGTCACGAAGAATTGGACACGACTAAACGACTAAACAACAATAAATGAATGAACGGCGCTATCCCAGCTGCTGCTTTGCCTTGGAGAATCAGTAACGTGCATTTGAAGATATGTGGGTTGAGACAGAACATGTAGCTCAGTGACTATATGGTAACAGTACTCCCAACGATTTCCTGCCCTATGCCGCTAACATCTGCTAGTGAAATCAAAGCGAGCAGTAGGACTTTATCATATCAAAAAGGGTATTTGAAGAAATGGCTTCCAGAAAGCTGTTATAGCTCAGTTGGTTCAGTCAGAGGCTTCAACAGGAATCTTGAAGAAGTCATTGATATACCTAAGAGCTGGACATGTTTCTTGGAGTAGACCTCACCGACTTCAGTCTGACTCACTTCCAAATTAAAATGCTGAGAATCGCACCTTCTCTCTCTCTCTCTTTGTAAACAGCAGCCTGTCTCTTTGGATTCAATTTTCCCATGTATGAACCTTGGGCGGAAATACTACGTAACTCAGTTGTGATGTGTTGGCAAACTGTGAAGACTGGATGTTGTGAGAGAATCGGATACAGAGCCATAATAAGATGCATTCTGGTGCAGCAATGGGACGTGGGTGGCGCTGTGGGTTAAACCACAGAGCCTAGGACTTGCTGATCAGAAGGTCAGCAGTTTGAATCCCCGTGACAGGGTGAGCTCCTGTTGCTCGGTCCCTGCTCCTGCCAACCTAGCAGTTCGAAAGCACATCAAAGTGCAAGTAGATAAATAGGTACCGCTCCAGCGGGAAGGTAAACGGCATTTCCATGCGCTGCTCTGGTTCACCAGAAGAGGCTTTGTCATGCTGGCCACATGACCTGGAAGCTGTACGCCGGCTCCCTTGGCCAGTAAAGCGAGATGAGCGCCGCAACCCCAGAGTCGTCACGACTGGACCTAGTGGTCAGGGGGCCCTTTACCTTTACCTTTAGTGTAGCAATGGGGAACCTGTGGTCCTCTAGCTATTTCTGGACTACAACTCCTATCATCCCTGACCACTGGACATGCTTGCCTGGACCTGATGGGTCTTAGAGGGCAACGGCATATAGAGAGCCACCAATTTGCAATCCCTGGTCTAGTGGATGGGGTCTAAAAGAATGGCAAAAAATGACAGCCACAGAATGCCTCTTCCTGTATAGTTTTGCACGCTATCTACAATATACGGGCCCTTAAAACAAGCTGGGATGGAATAATTAAGCAGAAACATTAACACACTGAAAGAAGAAAGAGATTGGGTTTTAAATCAATGCTGTTAATATACTCTCGGGGCAGCTGATCTATTTTCCAGGATCAAGACAGCTGTTTTAAAGAACAATGCATAATATGCGTAATGGAGGCTACATTCAAAGTCTGCTTTCTCAAGCCCCAACACTACTAGACTTCCAAAGATTTGGTCACTAAACAGCAGGATGATGTGCAACATAATTTTCCTCCTGGTCCTTTGTTTTTGTTTCGTTTTTTAACAAAAGCACAGTTCACTTTGGGGTGAACACTCCTGTCTGGAATTCCCGACAGAAGTCATCAACTTTTCATCTCATAATTTCCCTTTGGCTATAGCCACCCATTCTCAACAGGCCTTTGGGGAAACCTACGGTCCCGAGAGATCATGTGTCCTCTTTTGGCATGTTACCACCAGAGGGGGCTGCAAGCTACACATGCGAGTAGGAGAATTCCAGAGGCAGGATGGACGCTGGATTGCTCATAACTCAATTGAATGTCATGTTCGGTAAATGATGACAGGGGGAAAAACATGCTGGGCTGTGAGTTTTTTGTATTTTTTAATGGATCCGTTCTTCGAAATGTCTTTGTTTGCAGAGAGAGAGATTGAGAGAGAGACTGTTCCGCTGTGATGTGGCATGAACATGTTTATGCAAGGCAGACTTGGGATGCAAAACCCGCTGAACACCCAATACAATCCTTCAGCAGGGTGATTAGTCTAGTGTGGAACAGTGGGTGGCACGTTTCGGCAACATTAATTCAGAAATTGGACGGGCGGGGAGGTGGGCTGAGAGGAACGATGATGCACACACATGAATTCCAAAGCGAAACTTTGAATTTGAAAGATGCTGTGGGAGGGAGCGAGGGAATGGAAAAGGTGGGCCCTTTCTGCGCAGTGATTCACATACGGATGAGGTTTCAGAGTCAGATTTTCCAACGCTGGCAGCAGGCAATGGACCAAGAAGCAGCGATCACAGAAGAACTGACTGGGCAGGACAGCTACGTGACCAAGCGGGTCTTTCTTTTGCGAGAGGGGGGCAAATAAGTCGCCGCCGTCCCCCTCACCCTTCTCCAGGGAGGCTTGCCCGAGTCTCTCCCGAGATCAAAAATAAACCTTGGCATGGGCAGGGCAGCGGGGCTTTTTTGCCCCCATGTAACGTGACAGAATGGCAACCTTTTAAAGCAGCAGAATGCTCTTTTCAAACTCCCGGTTCAAATAGCAGATACCCAATCCCCACGGCACGGAGGGGGCTGAAGAGCAGCCGTAGGAAAACGGCAGCTGCACTCGCAGGGAGAAATGGCAAGCAGACGGGGGCTATTACAGTTATTTCCGAATAGTTTGGCACGCCTCTAATCAGAGCTTCTGTTACCCCCCTCTTTCCCCTTTTGCTCTGGGTTTACTGCTGTGTCACTGCTTCTGAAGGGCAGCAGGGCAGACAATGGCTCAGCTTCCAGCCTTCATTTGAGAAAAGTGCCCACCCTGCAAAGTATTGAGGGTCCCGGCTGTGCCTATCGCGAACACACACAGGGCACAAGAACAGGAGGAAGCCAATTTTCTTGGTTTTTGAAGTGCTTTCCAAAACTAAGGAGCTTTTCCTGGAGCAGAAATGGAAGCCGTGGGGGTGAAAGTTGCTTTGATTGTGCCAAGTTGATTCCATTCATGGTGGGGAAGGGGAAGGCAGAGTCTTTTCCTAATAGAGAACCCTACCCTCTGAGATTAACCATTTGAATGAATGAATGAATGAATGAAATGTGCCCCCATAAAAAAGTGGACCCAAAGGGGAACATGAATAGCACACTCGATTGAACCGGCGATGGCAGTCGCGCAAATCACACCTTTGTCTGCAGAGAATGCAAAACTAGACCTGTGCCAAATATTTCTCAATCTGTGTTTTTTTTATTAGATGGAAACCATTAAGCCATTTTGACGGGGTAGAGGTTTTCTGTTTTGTTCAGTACAATTTGACCTCAGCTACTTCACCGGCATTTTCTTCTGATGGCTGCTACTAATTTCTTCTTTCTGAATTAGTTGCACAGCTTATGCCATCAAATCAGGGATCATACAGAGAACCGGGCTAACATCACAATACGCTACCAAGCCAATCAGTTTTGATGTCACCTGGGGCATGAGGTTGCTTGAGATTAAGGGCAAATAAACTAAACACTTTGCTGAAAATATGAAGCCATTTTCTATTTAGCCATAATGAAAACTACATTACATTACATTCATTTACCTACTTACTTACTTATCTATTTATTTCCCACCCACCCATCTGGCTGGGTTTCCCCAGCCACTTTGGGTGACTTCCAACAAAAGATTAAAAATACATTAAAACATCAGTCATTTAAAACTTCCCTAAACAGGGCTGCCTTCAGATGTCTTCTAAAAGTCAGATAGTTGTTTATTTCCTTGACGGGAGGGCGCTCCACAGGGCGGGCACCACCACCGAGAAGGCCCTCTGCTTGGTTCCCTGTAACTTCACTTCTCGCAGTGAGGGAACCGCCAGAAGGCCCTCGGCCCTGTTGTTGTTGTTTTGTTCTTTACCTCTCAAATTTTCAAAGGAAATAGTAAAGCTAGATTATATGAGAAAATTACACTGTCTGGCATTTTGATTAAGGCAATATTGTGGAAACACGGCGCCAAATCTAAATCCATGAGCAGCACCAAATTCTCAAGAAATAGCCACGTGAAAGAGCTGCAAAGTGAATTTAACAAAGTTGGAAGGCCACAAGTTTATGCTGACCACATTAAACCCAGATACGTTAGACAGACCCGCTGTAATAAGCTTCTCTTCCCACTAGGATCACACCGTCCTCTCCCAACAGACATTCTCCCACCATTTCATGAGCTTCCTCTTGCGTTACGTTTTAAATTTAGTTGTCTTTTAAGCCATGTCATTGCTTTCTTTCGTGCCAGAGTGTGGATCTCCCATTCTTCTTTGTTCTGAAATGGGGAACAGCACCCTAGCAGCAAAGCTATACTTGGAATTGTAAGAGGGATAGGATGTTGCCAGAGGTTTATCAGTCCAAACCTTAACTGCAGTTTGTCTGAACTGACAAACCATGGTTTGTGATCAACCAGTAAATGAGAAACCATGGTTTGAAATAGGCTTGCACACCACAGTTTGGCGCAACTATAACTTGACATGTGTGAACTACACCATAGTTATGGCTGCTGCGCTGCCTCAACAAGCTTTTGATTCGTTGAAAGGAGAGTGTTGAACAGCTGTAAATCACGCTTTGTGTTGGTTTATGGCAGGGGTAGACAACCTAAGGCCCGGGGACCGGATGCGGCCCAATCGCCTTCTAAATCCGGCCCACAGACCGTTCTGGAATCAGCGTGTTTTTACATGAGTAGAATGTGTCCTTTTATTTAAAATGCATCTCTGGGTTATTTCTGGGGCATAGGAATTTCTTCAGTTTTTATTTCCCCCCTCAAAAAAAAAAATATAGTCCGGCCCACCACATGGTCTGAGGGACGATGGACCGGCCCATGGCTGAAAAAGGTTGCTGACCCCTGCTTTATGGTTAGCAGAAACCATGACTTGGTGTCTGAAATAAGCCCATGTTCTTGCCATGTAGAAGAACCCCCCCCCCTGCTGTTTTTACTTGAATTGCCTTTGGTGGTTCCTACTAGTTTTAGAGAAAGGGACACGGGTGGCACTGTGGGATAAACCACAGAGCCTAGGACTTGCCGATCAGAAGGCCGGCGGTTTGAATCCCCGCAACGGGGTGAGCTCCCGTTGCTCGGTCCCTGCTCCTGCCAACCTAGCAGTTCGAAAGCACCTCAAAGTGCAAGTAGATAAATAGGTACCGCTCTGGCGGGAAGGTAAATGGTGTTTCTGTGCGCTGCTCTGGTTTGCCAGAAGCGGCTTAGTCATGCTGCCCACATGACCCGGAAGCTGTACACCGGCTCCCTCTGCCATCAAGCGAGATGAGCACCGCAACCCCAGAGTCGGCCACGACTGGACCTAATGGTCAGGGGTCCATTTACCCTTTACCTTACTAGTTTTAGAACAGAGATCAGGACACTATGGACCAGAGCCAGGTTTTCTGCAACCATTGCACTGCTTCATATTTGGATTGGAAGATGAGAGAGAGTGAGTATTGGTGTAGCCTGCCCATCAAGTACTATTTCCCACTCCTTTAAGATAAACAGAATCCAAAACCACGTAGAAAAGACTGCAAGATAACACCCAGTTGTAGATGCACAAGAAAAGCTGAACATTTTAGACAGCCTCTCGACCACAGACGTTCTAACAGACCCAAGGGACTACCTCATTAATTCATGCTTTTAATGGTGCTCACTGAAGCTGTTAATTATTTCTTACTAGCTGCTAATTGTTTTTCTTGGACATCCAGCTCCCCAGTCTTACATTTCACCAAATGCAGCAGAATCTGTCGTATTTGCGATAGAAAAGAGGAAACACCTTGTCTTCTTATGGGAATGCACATTATAGCAGCAGAATCTACAAGCAGCAGGGTGGAGGGGGACGGGACGAGCAGAGCTCCTGAATTTTTGGTTTAGAAGAAGAAATCTTGGCAACTGCAGCTATTCTCATTCCTGAATGACAAGAAGCACTTGCTTTAAAGTAACAATAGGGCTCTACCCTTCTGTGCATTTGGTAAACCCTGCCAGAATCTGATTGTTGCAGCGAAGAGTTACAGCAGGGGTAGCCAATGGACTCCAGCCACCAACACCTCCAGCCAACATGGGCAGTAATCATGGGTCATGAAAGCAGTAGCCCAGTAACATCTGAAGGGAGCAGCATCGGCTACCTCAAAGTTAGAAGGCCACACAATACAGTGGTACCTTGGTTCTCAAACGCCTTTCTACTTGAACAACTTGGAACCCAAACACTGCGAACCTGGAAGTAAGTGTTCTGGTTTGTGAACTTTTTTTGGAAGACTAATGTGCTCCGTTTTGAGTGTTAACATAGAGGTCTGTCTGGCTTTGCTATTTCTTTTGCTTTTTTATTTTTGCAGGGGGGGGGGCGGTGTGTTTGTGTGTTTGTGTGTGTGTGTGTGTGTGACTGTGTGGAACCCAGTTCAGCTATTGATTGATTGATTGATTGATTGAGTGAGTGACTGCAGTACATTATGTGAACGGAATTATTCAAAGCATGGTATTCAGCTCTGCTGAACTCCACAGGATTTACTCCTGAATTGCTGCTTAGGATCAAAGCATGGGTAGGCAAACTAAGGACCAGGGGCCAGATGCAGCCCAATCGCCTTCTAAATCCGGCCCGCAGACGGTCCGGGAATCAGTGTGTTTTTACATGAGTAGAATGTGTGCTTTTATTTAAAATGCATCTCTGGGTTATTTGTGGGGCATAGGAATTCATTCTCTCCCCCCCAAAAAAAATAGTCCGGCCCCCCCACAAGGTCTGAGGGACAGTGGACAGGCCCCCTGCTGAAAAAGTTTAATGACCCCTGGATCAGAATATATATTTTTAAACAAACAAACAAACAAACAAACAAACAAACACCATGCTTCAACAATAGGGCTTCCAACCAAATTGGGGCCCTTGCTATGATGAGATTCTATACCAGCTGCAGGGAACACCAGATACTGCTGAACTCCCATCATCTCTAGCCCATGGCCATGATTGCTAGGGCAGATGGGAGTGGCTGTTCAGCAACATCTGGAGAGGCAAATGCTTCCCCACTCCTGCTCTATCCTGAGCCGCTTATATTTCCCTACAGCTCAGAAGAAAGTGGCTTCTCCCTTCTGACATCTGTTGAACAGCCGGTTCTCAGCCATGAGAACACTGGAAGTGCCGATAACGTTCGCCGAACGTGGGCAATTTGAGGCCTTCTAGACACAAGCGCTTAGTTGGACAAAAGCAAAAACGAGCGTTTAAGGGGCGCCGGCATTTCTGAACGCAGAATGCGGTCCCACACATTTCCCTTTAATCTCCATCTTACTGCAGAGCAGAAATGCAATCCTGGGTTGCAAATGCAGCGCTGGAGTTTACAGCTTGAGCGTGTGTTGCGGAAGAGGCTGATGAGCTATAATAATGGCTCATCAGACACCCCTGCGCGTATTTTTAACAGTGCACCATATGTGATATATTACAGGCAACTCCCATTTCAGTTCCAACCAATCTATAAGATGGTATTTAATCTTTAAGACGCACCAGACCACAAGACACACCTAGTTTTTGGAGGAGGAAAACAAGAGAAAAAAATATTCTGAATCCCAGAAGCCAGAACAGCAAGAGGGATCGCTGCGCAGTGAAAGCAGCAATCCCTCTTGCTGTTCTGGCTTCTGGGATAGCTGCGCAGCCTGCATTCGCTCCATAAGACGTACACACATTTCCCCTTACTTTTTAGGAGGGAAAAAAGGAGTCTTATAGAGCAAAAAATTCGGTGTGTGTGTGTGTGTGTGTGTGTGTGTGTGTGTATGAGTGGTGGTGAGCGGTGAGGGGTGGGGAGTAAAGAGAGAAGAGAAAGAGGATGTGGGGTAATCTCTTACTTGCAGTCATGTTTCTCAATTTCAAAGTGAGGGTTGAAGTTCAGGAAAATCTTCTGGTTGGGTTCCGGAGCATAAATGATCCACTCACAGTTCTGGTGGGAGGGGTAGTCTTGCGGATACCCAGGTGAAGTCACGTAGCCAGCGTCTTTGGAATTCAGGCGGCCCCCACACGGTTGCGCTACAAACAAATAGAAAACAAAACCTAACATCAGAACAGGCACTGAATTTCAAACACATTTATGGCTTATTCCTCTGGGTTTGTACCAGCAGATGCCTACGTTCTGGGCTGCATTAAAAAAAAAAGTGTGTTGCTGTTTTTTAACAGACATGTATATTACAACCATGTAATACAAAACAAATCTCTGGAAGGTGATTACAACACGCCACAGTCTTCCCCACCCACAAGCACATACCACTGCTCAGACAGACCAGAAAAGGGATGTGGGGAGAGGAGAACAGCTATAAATGGGCCCAAACTACTGTTTTGTTTTAAAAAGAGAGAGAGAGAGAGAACACAAGACATCAGATTATTTGGAAACAGAGTGAACTGCCTTTACATCCTCCCTTCCGCTAGCTCTTTTACAAGCATTCCTGTGGCATTCTTCCACTGTTACCCTAACAGCACCTCACAAACATTGCTAGACCCAAGCTCAGCGCTGCCCTAGCAAAATACAAAGGAGAATCCCATCCATTGCAAAACAAGGACGGTCACGTGAAGAAGCTAGGCTAACCGATGTAAGTTTGATGCCTGTCCCTGTCTTCCGAACTCCAGCGCCTGCCTGCTTCCTTCCCTGAGTTATGTGGCAGCACGTCATTGGGTATCCCTCACATAGCAGTCACTTCCAGGCTTCAGTGCTGCCATTTGCTTAAGAAAGGGGTCCCTCCCATGGTCTCCTGGCACTGAAGAATCTACTAACCTTCATCATCAACTGACCTTCTGCGGACCACCTGCCAGCTGGGTGCAGCCACTCTGTGCTCTCACAAGCACCCATGGCTAGGACACCCAAGAAACCAAGTCTCCCTTCTTTAGTTTATCTGTGAAAATCCAGCCTCCCCCAAATGATAGATCTAATGTCTGAAAAGGCAATCCCCCATCTCCATCAGGGTACTGATCCCACCAGGAGGAGTAGGCGCAGTGGCGTAGCGTGGGGGGTGCAGGGGGGCCGGCCGCACATCTGGGGGTTAGGGTTAGGGGGCGCAAATCCACGGGTTAGGGGGCGCAAATTACTTGCCTTGCCCCGGGTGCTGACAACCCACGCTACGCCACTGAGTAGGCTTGCTCTCAGTATTTTTCTTTTCCTTTTTGCCATTGCCCAAATTGGTAGGGGGGAAAAATGTTTGATGAGCTGGATCAGGCCCCTAGGCCAGGGTTTAGTCACCCCGATCTAAACGCTTTAAGATTCAAGATGGGAGGACAAAGAAATTTCTATAGAAGGATTGCAAAATGGCATGTGATTTTTTTTTTAATGATTACAGCAATGTGATCAGCACAGATTGAACAGTCTTCCTTTTAAAACACACACACACACACACACACACACACACACACAGAGAGAGAGAGAGAGAGAGAGAGAGAGAGAGAGAGAGAGAGAGAGAGGCCCAAAAGGATTCCATTTTTATCCCTCCATTTCTTCCAAGAATGCATAACGGTTTACAGGGCTCCCCATTTTACCCTCAAGAAAACACCACTAGGTATGTTAGGTCAACGTTGACACCATTAACATCCTGGTCAGATGGGGAGTCATATTCACTAGCCCAACACTCCAACAACCATTACAGACCAACGGCTCTTGGCAATTCTACCAAATAATATTGGCCTGTTCAATTTCTAAGACCAGACATAGGCCTAAATGGAACAAGAAATGAAGGTTCTCCACCCATTGAATAATCATGTGTGGTTTGAGACAAACGCTGCCCCTGCAAACTTTGAACTGACTGAGAAGCAACCCGAGCAATTACTAAACCACACGGTGGCCCTTTGCAAAGCAGCCTCCGCCCCGTCCAACATTAGGGCTTTGTCTGTGAGATGGTGCGCATGTCTCACGTAGGTGGGCCCACACAGGAAGCTTCTGGCACAACTAAAAAAATGGCTTCCAGATCGCATTACGGCATCCCTCGTTTCTGTTCCAACCACAAGGCTGAGTTTGCACACCCGTATCTGCCTCCTTTCCAAATCTCCCTCTCCCTCTCGGCTTTGCCTCCATCTCCTCCCTGCCTCCTCCAACGTTCCAAGCCAAGCTAAGCAGTTGGAATTAAAAGACTGCAATAATCAACAGTGGTGGTTTTTGTGGTGCAGGCCCACAAAACAGCCTGGTAACAATTACATCTCGAGCGAGCGAAGCACTTTCAGCCCTTGGTTATAACAAGAGACCCAGGAGGGCGATTTCATCTTCAAGTAAACATTTCATCTTACGAATGCCACAAATCTGATTTACTATTTCATTACTGGCTAAGGGACGGGGGAGGGAATCTGCATCATAGACACACAATTGATAACATACTAAAGAATCCCAGCAATGCCCCCTTCTCTTCTCTCCCTTTTCCCACAGAACGTCCATCTGTTATGGCAGGTTGCTTTTGTTTCCACTGGGTCTTGACTGCACCACAACCACCAACAGGCCCTTGTAAGCAACCTGCTGAGGTCCTTAGACGGTCCTTGGTCTTCCTACTTCCATGATAGGCCTCATGGCTGGGGATAATGGAAAGTCTGCCTAGGTGGTCCTTGAGAAATACAGTCACCTAAGAGTGGAGAGTGATCTACGTTTCCAAGCACAATTCAAAGTTTTGGTGCTGACCTTTAAAACCCAAAATGGCCTCAGCCCTGTATACCTGAAGGAGCGTCTCCACCCCATCATTCAGCCCGGACACTGAGGTCCAGCAGTTCCCTCACTGCGAGAAGTGAGGTTACAGAGAACCAGGCAGAGGGCCTTCTCGGTGGTGGCACCTGCCCTGTGGAACGCCCTCCTATCAGATGTCAAGGAAATAAACAACTACAGTGGTACCTCGGGTTAAGAACTTAATTCGTTCTGGGGGTCTGTTCTTAACCTGAAACTGTTCTTACCCTGAGGTACCACTTTAGCTAATGGGGCCTCCTACTGCCGCTGCGCCGCCACAGCACGATTTCTGTTCTCATCCTGAAGCAAAGTTCTTAACCCGAGGTACTATTTCTGGGTTAGCAGAGTCTGTAACCTGAAGCATATGTAACCCGAGGTACCACTGTACCTGACTTTTAGAAGACATCTGAAGGCAGCCCTGTTTAGGGAAGTTCTTAATGTTTGGAGTTTTATTCTGTTTTTAGTGTTCTGCTGGGGTCCACCCTGAGTGGCTGGGGAAACCCAGACAGATGGGTGGGGAATAAATAAAATTATTATTTATTATTATTATTATTATTATTATTATTATTATTATTATTATTATTCCAGTCAGGCTCAAATCATTCTTTTTTGCAAATCATTTTCTGCTAAAATTTGGCATCCTCTCACCGCGTTTGTTGTTGCACCCACCTTCTTTGGCTACACCCATTGTTATGTACTGAACTTCTCACCCTGGACCAGTAGGGGGATACTGTAGATAGTTTTCACTCAGGTCCACCTATGCAAATAAGGAATTGAAAGTGACGTTCAGTGATTGGATAGTTACAGAAAGTTGTTACTGTTGTGTTGTAGTGGAGCTCTATATAAGCAGGCTGGCTGAACCCTTCAGTTCAGTTCTGTTCTGGGTTTGTGAATAAACAAGAGCTGTCTGAAGAATTGCTGTGTCGTCTGATATGTTCACCCACAACTTAACACCCATGCTTTGCCTGTGCGAGCCAAGCCACGGGTACATAGGTTTAACTTTGCCCTAGCCTAGGTTTCTGCCCATACTAAGAGGGGAACCCTAGAGAGAGGGGTTTCAACAAGAACATAAGAACAGCCCTACTGGAATCAGGCTGAAAGCCTACAGTGGTACCTCAGGTTAAGTACTTAATTTGTTCCGGAGGTCTGTTCTTAACCTGAAACTGTTCTTAACCTGAAGCACCATTTTAGCTAATGGGGCCTCCTGCTGCTGCCGCGCCGCCGGAGCACAATTTCTGTTCTCATCCTGAAGGCAAAGTTCTTGACCTGAAGCACTATTTCTGGGTTAGCGGAGTCTGTAACCTGAAGCATATGTAACCTGAAGAGTATGTAACCTGAGGTACCACTGTATTTGCAAAGCAGCAGCGGCAGCCCAGAAGCTCTTTGGGGACCCACAAATGCCTCACTCTGGCGGGACCCTAAGTCATGACGTAGGGCTGTTTCCTCAAAGCCCCACACTGAGGGCTGGCATGGCCTGGAGAGGCACCATGTCTCTCATACCAGCTCTGAGGCTACCTGTTGTGTTTGTCTGCCGTAGGCTTGGGAGCCGTGTTCGAAATTCCCATTGTTCCTAGGTGCATTTTGCGAGAGAGGATTTCATGCGTGCGAGCAGTTTCTGAGCTCCGGGCGCAGTACTGCGCCTAAGATTTCAGATTAAAACTGTTAGGTTGTGGGTGAACATATCAGACGACACAGCGATTCTTCAAACAGCTCTCGTTTATTCACAAGCCAGAACAGAACAGAACTGAAGGGTTCAGTCAGCCTGCTTATATAGAGCTCCAGTACAATGTAACTGTAACAATTTTCTAAAACTATCCAATCACTGAACGTCACTTTCGATCCCTTATTTGCATAACTATCTACAGTATCCCCCTGCTGGCCCAGGGTGAGAACTTCTGTACATGACAAAAACTGCAGTCTCTAGTCTCTGGAGAAGAGACCCACTTAAGAATATTAGAGGGGTGAGCAGGGAAAGGACAAGACCATGTGAAAATGAACTTAATATTTTCGTTCATTTTCAGCTTTGTATTCCTGTTATTAAAAAAGGGTGCCTAGACATTCTGCAGTTGTGCCCATAAACCAGGTTCAAGGTGCCATTTAGCTCCAGCTAAACTACCTCAGTTTCTAACACTGCTTATGAGCTCTGCCTTTCCCACCCAATCTCCCTCTGGCAACTGCTCTAGTTCCACAAAGACACAGCATTCTAGAATAAGGAATATATTTTAAAACAAGAAGCACTAAGAAAAGCTTAATTGCACGTTCCCTGCATTCTGCTTTCCCAGCACAGCCCTGCAAAAATAACACTCCCACTTTCCCAAACCTCTGATTACCCAAATGCATTGGGTGACCTCATGGCCCTCCAGACACAAAATGAGGATGAAATATATATATATTTTTCGGGGTGGGGGAGAAACGTCGCTTCGGCTGGATAGACGTCTGAAATTGGAGCCTAGCAGAAGCTACTGTACAATTATGCAGTGCCTGAAGTGCCCAGGTTTGGGCAATTTTTAACGTCGAGAGCTTCAGCAGACCGCAGCGAGGAGAGGATGGAGAAAGGGTGAAGAGAAGAAAGGCTTCAGAGATTTTGCTCCTCTTAACGTCAGTCATGCTTGAATATCACCATCTGCGTGAAACAGCATGGCCTTGTGAATTATATATTACTTCTCAGCAGCCACCTCTCAATAGGAGGACCGGAGGGGGGGTTCTTCCCTATAGGTGCCATTTCACTCGCCCCCCCCCCAAAAAAAACCCTGAGAGAGTGATTGCCTCCAGCGTTTCCAGGGTCTGGTGCTGAGGGGGTTGAGATGCAAGAGGGAAAAGGAAAAGATGGGCTCTGGGTACCACAAACCTCTCCACTTTCTTGTGGCCCAGCCTCACTATAAAGCTGAGAAGGTGGTAAACTAAGCTGCCTACTAAATCACACAACGAAATCAGGCCATCGCCTTTAATGGGTGAACACAATCCCCTACGCACAGAAGGGAGTCTGCTCTCTGGCACAAATTTACAATTACACCGCTTCTAACACAATGGCAGAGATACCAAGAGATAATTAGCTCCTTGCAAATCACCCCGCTTCTGAACCAAACTCCCTTTCTCTTCATGCTGCCTCTGACAGCCCCCCCCCTTCAAATCCACCGCAGGTTGCAAGCAAAACCAAATGATATTTCTTTTTTTGCCTGGGCACTCTCCCCTGAATACCAGAAAGGGTGTGTTTCTGAAACCACAGAGAATGGCAAGGCCAAAACACCTCCGCTGGCTTCCGAGCCACACGCTGACTTCACTCAATCGGGATCCGCTGGCCTTTCCAGGTGTAACCCAACAGGGAGATGCCAGCTGGCTCTCAAGCTGCAGAGGGTGTAATTTTCCAATTTGTATGCTCCTCTGCAAAAAAGCTGGCAGGGAACCCGCGACCCTGGAGTCAACATCCCGCATGCCATGGCGAGACCAAGGAGAACAGCAAAGCCAGACGCCAACACCCTGAGGAAAGGGAGTCAGCAGGGCCTGAAAAGCTCTCTAAACTTTACAAACTGCTTCCCATTCCCCTCCCTCCCCATCCCTGCAAGGCAGATCTCTAGGAGAAAAACCACCCTCCTTCCTAAGAGAAAGGCACCCCGCTTTGCACAGAAGCTGCGAAAGGGAACAATGGCAACAGGAAACAGCATCGCAGGAGTGTCCCTCCCTCTGTCCGCCTCGCCAGGGAGTCATCACTTCCTATCCCAGAAATGACTATTTTTATCTTTCGCAAATAAAGCCGGTCTTCCTTTGCATGTGTGTGCGTTGCTTTGTTCTAAAACACTCGGTTGTTTGAATACTTTCTCCTCTTCACATGCCATTGCAATAACAATAATAAAAAAATTGACACGACTTTCCCCTTTCAGGAAAGAGGTGGAGATTAATTCTTCAGAAATCACGAGAAAGTATTTAAGTACTAAGAACTTATAAAAACATCTGGTTTTGTTCCACAGAGAGAACTTTCTCAACGCAGAAACATTTTTTTCATACAAACCCACCGTTCTGACTAAAATCTCTTCCCTTCGCTTGGAAAGCAAAGCACACAAACGTGTCTGCCTGTCAGTTTGGATTTCACGCAGGAAAGCTACACGCCCATCTTTCAGCTAACTGGAAGGGTGCAGATGTATATGCAATTTACACCTCCGTCCTGTACACACGTTTGCACCCTCCTCGTAAAAACAATCACTTTCTATTTGCACAAGCAAGAAAGCCTTCCAAGAAAAACATTCACACAACGTTTTATGTTTTGCTTGGAACAGGGCAAAGGCTTCGGGCAAAGAAAACATGTTTGCACTTTCAACACTCCATCATCCCTCACAGGGTCATAACAGGATTCCCACGAACTCTTAGAATATGAAAAAGGAAGTCTGAAAAGTGCTTTTGAATTCTGGTGCTGGAGGAGACTCTTGAGAGTCCCATGGACTGCAATAAGATCAAACCTCTCCATTCTTGAGGGAATCAGCCCTGAGTGCTCACTGGAAGGACAGATCCTGAAGCTGAGGCTCCAATACTTTGGCCACCTCATGAGAAGAGAAGACTCCCTGGAAAAGACCCTGATGTTGGGAAAGATGGAGGGCACAAGGAGAAGGGGACGACAGAGGATGAGATGGTTGGACAGTGTTCTCGAAGCTACCAGCATGAGTTTGACCAAACTGTGGGAGGCAGTGGAAGACAGGAGTGCCTGGCATGCTCTGGTCCATGGGGTCACGAAGAGTCGGACACGACTAAACAACAACAACAACAACAGTCTGAAAAGTATCTTCCCTGTCACAGGTCAGCCTGAAACTCCAAACCTCTTATTCCTAAGCAGTTCTGATTACTTCCTTCTGTACTGGGCTATGAGAATTCAAGATCCATCAGGTTTTTCGCCTAAAGCATTTAGGGTGATTTAGACATTCCACAAAAGGTTATTCAAGCATAGGCTCTCAACAAGCATAGGCAATAAATCTTGACTCCTTAAGAAGCTTATCTGTATAACAGTATGAACTAGAAATGGGAGAGGAATTCAATTCAGGTCTCATGAAAACCTGAATCTACGAAATCCACATTTTCTGAAACCATGTGTAAACTGAAACACAGCTTTCCTGTGAAATCCGCAGTTATGGGAATTTTGTTAGGCAGTTCTCAAAACAATGTTACAAAAATGCACATATTAAGGAAAGTGTGGCTTAAAAATGGATATACTGGTGAAAACATAAAGCAGTACAGAAATGAAATAAAAAATAGCACACACAAATGCATTTGATTAAAGGAATTTGCCTGCAAAAATGTGCACATTAGTCAAAACTGCATGTAAAATGTATTATTGGAGGAAATTCATAAAATGTGAGTTTTTTAAAAAAACCAAAAACTTCCAAATTGGAAATTGAATTTATGATTGCAAAAACGAGAAATGGAGAGACCCAAAAATGACAGACCCTTTGGTCTCTAGTCATGACCACAAACAACACGATTGCTGCATCCAAAGTTTACATTTTTAGTTGTTATACAGGCATTCAAAAAATGTGCGACCATGCACGTGTGCTTCGCTGCAACCCAGAAGTGGTTAGAAAAGGGGGCACAACAGGCTTATATGTGCTACACCGACACACACAGGGTCAGGGAACAAAACCCTCGTGGAAAACAGTTGTGGCCTGTACTTAAAACCGTATTTGATATACAGTGGATGCTCGGGTTGCTAATGTGATCCGTGTGGGATGCACGTTTGCAACCCACAGCGGCACTTCTGCGCATGTTGCGATTCGGCACTTCTGCCATGCGCGACCGCCAAAACCCGGAAGTAACCCGTTCCGGTACTTACGGGTTTCGGCGTGTCCATAACCTGAAAAAATGCAACCTGAAGCATCTGTAACCCGAGGCATGACTGTACCTCTAAAGATGTACTGTTTGAAGAGGCCTTGATCAGCGCCTCAACACCTATAGCTGTACATGCGGCCAATTGATGTGCGTTGGGAAAGTTTGGGGATGCGTGTCAAATCCCAGGTTCTGCTCAAGGCAAATGAACCCAGGTGCCAGGAGAAAGGACTCAGCATAGCCCAAATGCAATGGTCACCATAAATAGAATACACAGGATTCTACATTGTTTATTCTATTACCATCTCCATAACTGAGAGTGTGTTCCAGCAGTCGACTCAGGAGACAAACTATGGCTTTCAGCAGACGTGGGGTGGCTACATTCTGGGAAGGGAAAAAACATTCTCCCCTCTCCTTGTGATATGGAGTGTCACTTACTCATAACATGACGTCACAAAATCGGGCATTCCCCTCCAAAAATAGTCAGTCGTGTAGCAGAGGGAATGCATGATTTTATGACATAGCTACATGGGGAAGTGAAACCACACTTTTATAAGGGGAGCACATAGGGCTGGCCCAAGATGTTTTGTTGCCTGCAAGCAAGGGGGTTGCCCCAGCCTCTCTGGGTGGCTTCCAACATATATAAAAACATTAAACATTAAAATAAAAACTTCCCCATACAGGGCTGCCTTCAGGGGTCTTCTAAAGGCTGCATAATTATCTCCTTGGCTCAGTTGTTGCCATGCCCTCCAACCTTTCTCTGATGAAAACAGGGACGTCTAAGGAAAAGCAAAACATTCTGGGTTAAGATTAGAAACCAGGACGGCTTCTGTAAATCCAGGACTGTCCCTGGAAAACAAGAAGCACTTGGAGAGTCTGAGATCACTGGTCCGTTCATCTGTTGTGTGAGGCAGCTGTTTATATTACCTGCACTGACTATCAGTGGCTCTCCATGGTTTAAGACTGGGAGACTCTCCTGGCCCCTACCTGGGATAGGTAAAGGTAAAAAGGTGAAGGACTCCTGGACGGTTAAGTCTAGCCAAAGGCGACTATGGGGTTGCTCATCTCGCTTTCAGGCCAAGGGAGCCGGCGTTTGTCCACAGACAGCTTTCCAGGTCATGTGGCCAGCATGACTAAACTGCTTCTGGCGAAACAGGATACTGCGACGGAAGCCAGAGCGCACGGAAACACCATTTACCTTCCCGCCGCAGCGGTACCTATTTATCTACTTACACTGGTGTGCTTTCGAACTGCTAGGTTGACAGGAGCTGGGACAGTGCAACGGGAGCTCACCCCGTCATACGGATTCAAACCATCAACCTTCCGATCGGCAAGCCCATGAGGCTCAGTGGTTTAGACCACAGCGCCACCGCGTCCCAGCTACCTGGGATACCAGGGACCAAACATGTTCATAGCTTACCCTACCACTAAGCTATGGCCTTTCTTCACTCTACCAAACAATAGGATGGCCTTGGACCATGAAAACGTTTGCACTTTGACCACAGTCACTTTTACCCTTCGGCCCCTGAAATGCTGACCACAGGTCAACGTGGCCCTTGGCTCAAAATTATAGCCACCCATGCTCTAACCACCTCACATTAACTATCTTGCCCTTCCCACAGCGAAGTTAAAGTATGGAAAATGGGAGACGGGGCATTTTAATTCCGGCCTTTTACAGTGGTTAAGAACAGTACCTCAGGTTAAGAACTTAATTTGTTCTGGAGGTCCGTTCTTAACCTGAAACTGTTCTTACCCTGAGGTACCAGTATAGCTAATGGGGCTTCCTGCTGCCACCATGCTGCCGCCACACGATTTCTGTTCTCATCCTGAAGCAAAGTTCTTAACTTGAGGTACTATTTCTGGGTTAGCGGAGTCTGTAACCTGAAGCGTATGTAACCCAAGGTACCACTGTATTAACAAAAGAGTGTTCCGGCTACCTAAAGCATTTTTGAAAGAACTTTCACCACCACCCCTTTCATGGCGTGAAGAAAAGATTTCGGTATGTTAGTGAATAACAAATCTGTGTTAAATGATCTAATGAGTAAAATATGCAAACTGCTTCAGAGGGCATAATCTTTCCCCTACGTGACCTTAGCAGTATTCCCTTCAGCACTTCACAAGCCTCCTGCAACCTAAAAAGCTTACATTTTAACTATCACAAATCTGTACATATTTTCTGGGTGTCGCACATTTCATTAAAACATATATATTTGAACCCATACGTGCCATCAAACTTGCGAAATGCCCAGATGGCTAGGGTTATTTGAGGACAGTTTAAGAGACCAAAAAAGAAGAAGAAAAAGAAGAGTCAAAGGCTCACACTGCCTAACAATTCAGGCAAGGTTTCTGGAGGAGCTAAATTGCTTGAAATTTACCCCGTACCAGCTTATTATAGGGTGGAGTGGGCGTGGGGAGGGGGAAAAAAGCACTGCCTACTGCTAAGCAACTACGTCAATAGCAGCCAATATGGTGCTTTCCACAGGCTGTTAAGACTGACTCCCATTGGCCCCAGTGAATATTACCAACAGTGAGGAATGATGGGAGCTGGAATTCCAGTTATCGTCTGGATGGGAACACATTGGCTACCTCTGTACTAGGGTCAAGAGTGGATCAGATGCACATTCCATTGTGGGAAGAGCACAATGTGCATATAGTTTTGCAAATGTATGCTTTGTTGCGTTTTCACACTTGTATCCTGAGAACTTCGTACTTTTCCGTGTACAACACGCCCCCATGTGTAGCACGTCCCCTATTTTGGGGGACTCAAAATTAAGAAAATGGGGGGAGCTTTTTGGGGGGAGGGGGGAAAGAGTTGTTGAGCTTTCTTTAGACCGACAATGATGCCACTCGCGCATGTCATGTCACCATAGAAAACTATCCTCTGTCCCATCAGCGTAAACAGCAGCAAATCAGCCATTGCAGCTACCAATAACGATCTCCACCTTGAGGCAGCAACCTATCCCACGGCCCCACAATGCACTACCCATATATAGGTAAAAGGTAAAGGGACCCCTGGCCATTAGGTCCAGTCGTGACCGACTCTGAGGTTGCGGCGCTCATCTCGTTTTATTGGCCGAGAGAGCTGGCGTACAGCTTCCAGGTCATGTGGCCAGCATGACTAAGCCGCTTCTGGCGAATCAGAGCAGCGCACGGAAACACCGTTTACCTTCCCGCCGGAGCGGTACCTATTTCTCTACTTACACTTTGACGTGCTTTCAAACTGCTTTTCCAAAACTTTCCCGACACTGTGCTTCGCAAGACGAAAAAAATCGCAAGACGACAAAACTCGCGGAACGAATTAATTTCGTCTTGCGAGGCACCACTGTACTATGTTCTATGAAATGGGATTATTGTCCTTTGTTTTCTATCTTTGCTGTCTGATGAAAAAGAGGAAGGAGCCAAGTCAGAATGCTCCGAGTGTATTATATGTAAATAAACGTAGATTAGCCAAAATGCTGAGTTGCTGAGGTCCGTTACACGAACTGCGTAAAACTCTGCGGATCCCCGAGTGTGCTGATGTCCGTAGGCACCAGTCGCTGTGATGTTCGGGCAGAAAAAGGCTTCTGAAGTTCCTGAACGATTGACCAGGAGGGAGGGAGAGAACATGCCAGTCAGGCATGTGTCTCTGCCAGGGTCCTACACGAGAGTAGGATGATCACAACACCCCCAAACCTGGAGCTGGAGCTTCTGAAACAAGCATTTCAGTTTGGTCCCAGGTGGACACAGAAGTGCTACAAGTTTCCGGATACCTGGAAAATATATCTGGCATATCAAGCCTTGTGGGAGACATACATGGGAAATGAAGGCATTAGCTAGCCAAAGCTCATCAGCCACAGACAGACTCTCACAGATGGGAATCACATTGAAAGCAGATCTTATATCAGGGCACCTAGGAATGCAAGGCCATTGCAAGACTCTGCACTGTCATGACCACAGGGTTTTGGGAGCAGATACCACAGGCATGCAAGGCTCCTTGTGGATGTAGCCAACGTCCAATGAGATTCTCTGTAACCCCCTATATGCCTGAGTCACCCTGTGCTATCTGGTCTGAGCAACAAGAAAGCTAAGAATGCTTCTAAGCTCAAAACAAAATGGTCTGGCTCATCTGCTCCACAAGTCATCAATGTGTTTCTTATACTGAGAGCAAACATATTCTAAGTGCTTTTAAGAGAAGTTGTTTTCTTTTCTTCCAGATGCAAAGGTAAAGGTAAAGGGACCCCTGACCATTAGGTCCAGTTGTGACTGACTCTGGGGTTGCGGCGCTCATCTCGCTTTACTGGCCGAGGGAGCCGGTGTACAGCTTCTGGTTCATGTGGCCAGCATGACTAAGCCGCTTCTGGCAAACCAGAGCAGCGCACAGAAACGCCGTTTACCTTCCCGTCGGAGCGGTACCTATTTATCTACTTGCACTCTGACGTGCTTTCGAACTGCTAGGTGGGCAGGAGCAGGGACCGAGCAACGGGAGCTCACCTCGTCGCGGGGATTCAAACCGCCAACCTTCTTATCAGCAAGTCCTAGGCTCTGTGGTTTAACCCACAGCACCACCTGCGTCCCTTTCCTCCAGACCTACCAACTCCCAAAGTTACAGACCTTGTTAAAACAAGAAACGTTTATAACCACGTCAACGAACAACCAATACAGAATCCTATGCACAAAGAGAGAAGGAAAAAAGAAGAGATTGCATTGGATAAGCAGCACTTCTAAGATGAGTGAATTTTCTTTTCCTACTAGATTGGAAAACTAGCACATTCTTGGTGCATTTCTACATTAAAATCCCCAGCAAAAATCACACACATTAAAAAAATAAAATTAACATGCACAAGACAAATACCTATTGAATAGAAAGCCTTTTCCCTTGAGTCTCACAGCCTTACTTGAAAGGGCTCCCAGTAATTGGAGACATAAAACTACTAGATGATTTTTGTGTTATTGTTTCGGAGGAGGGTGAATTGGATAATGGATTTAAAGCTCCTTGCAACTAACTAGAGAGCATCTGTTAAACAGCCAAGAGTTGCCCAGGTGCGGTGCGGGAGATGCAAATCCCAGGTGCTGCTCCACCCATTCCCATAAAATGCACATACCAGCCGACCTAAAAGAAAAGAAACAATAGCCAAATGTGCAATTAAGATTTATTGGTTTAAAGCTTGGTATAAGACCCCCCCCCAAAAAAAACACACACACCTCTCCTAGAAATTATGGCGAGAAATACAGGCTACTGAGAATGCTCTGTCCAAATGCTCGGAGTGTAATTGCAAAGGAAGAAAAAGTACAGAAAGCAGAATTTCTGAGCAGCCAGAGCTCCAACCCCTTAAGCTGAATTCCTTATTTACTCTTTTCTAAATGCCACGCACATTCGGGTTCACACTCGGCTCCTGCTTGCCTCCCAAGCAAAAAGGAGATTTTCTGCTCATCGCAATTCAGCGCAGAGAGGGAAGATTTCCCGAAGGCAGCTTTCTACACCAGCACGGGTGTCCATTTATAGCTCACTATAGACTTCATCCAGTTAAGGCTGAGTGCCTCTTGCAAAAAAACAACTCTCTAGGCTGGCAGCGAGGCTGGAAAGTGACCAGCACCCCAACCTGATCAGGCCTTCCAGCGCCCTTCCCTTTTGCAAACCATAAACTTCCCTACCGCAGCTCAGAAATCACAGGTGCATAGAAGTGTGCTTAAAGCTCTGTGAATCAGTAGCTTAAAATCTCAGTCCCTCAGCACTGTTCTGCACGGCACTTAAGCACCTATTTGCTCGTGGGCAATCCGTATGTCGCAGCGAAGATGAGGCTTGACCGCAGATTTTTCCATGTCTGGAGGGTATTTGGAGGTACGAAACCACACAGGGAGCATATGCCCACTTGAACTTTCAGAGTTGCAAATACCATTCAAGCGTTACTGAAGAGATGTGCTAAACCCGTAATGTGGGAAGGGGTCTTTTTTAAAAGATAACCAGCGTCTTAAAGGTTTAGCAAGTTTGTTGTGGAATAAAGACTCCTTCCTCAGACACATTCAGAGTCATCTTCCTCTAGTACCTCAGAAGTTGAACGGAATCCGTTCCGGAAGTCCGTTCAACTTCCAAAACGTTCAGAAACCAAAGCGCTGCTTCTGATTGGCTGCAGGAAGTTCCTGCAGCCAATCAGCAGCTGTGGAAGCCGCATCGGGCGTTCGGCTTCCAAAAAAAGTTTGCAAACCGGAACACTCACTTCCGGGTTTTCGACCGTTCGGGAGCTGAAACATTCAACTCCCAAGGCGTTTGACAATCAAGCTATGACTGTACTAGAATTCTCTCTGTCTGTACATAATAGAGCGTTATGTAGATGATCTGTCAACTGAAGGTAAACACTGCAGGCATCCCAGAAAGTGTGCTCTGGTCCACGTAAACCGATGCCACCATGAACTTGCTGGCCTTTAAGGTGCTGCAAAACTCCTCTGCTGTTTTTGCTGCACGGTACAACGAAATCTGAAGAGACAGGTGGCAGCCACTCTGCAAACGTGAAGCGTGCCTGTTCCATTTGGCTGGGATCCGTCCCATAGATACACACTTGCCTTGAATTCCTTGATGGAAGAATGGCGAGATATAAAAGGTACTAAGCTACAGGGAATCAGGCAGAGGGCCTTCTCGGCAGTGGCACCCTCCAGTCAGATGTCAAGGAGATAAAGAACTGTGCAACTTTTAGGAGACATATGAAGGCAGCCCTGCATCAGGAAGTTTTTGATGTACGATGTTCTATTATGTTTTTGGAAGCTGCCCTGAGTGACGGAGGCAACCCAGCCAGATGGGCAGGGCATAAATAATAAAATTGTTGTTGTTGTTGTTATTGTTGCTCAATTATTTAAATAGAAAGTAAACAGGCAAATACAGCTACCCCTCTGGAAGTGATTTTCTGAAGACTTTTGATTTCAACACGGCCATCTTGGGGTTGCTCACCAAGGTAAGGAAACTTGGGGTGAATTAGCCACATTCCCTTTATTAAACTAAATACTAAATAAATCATTTGCCTTGTTCTGAGGAGGCTCCCGCGATGCCTGTGACAAGATGTAGGAACTGGTGATCTAGGTTTTCGTATATTCACTTAGAAGTATCAGAGGCAAAAATATTCTAAAGATCACAGAGACAAAATCCCAACAGAGAGTTGCAGCCTAGAGGCATGAACAGGGATCGAATAATGTAAATTTGACATCCTCTGATTTAAACAACAGCGCTTATGAAAGTAATTTATCAAAGAATGACACCCAAGACAGGAGTCACTAATAAGGTAGAGAAAAGACAGTTTCAGGCTTGATGGCAAAGGTCATTTTTAAGAGACGTGTCGCGCTGGTTTAATTTGAGCTGTGGGGTAGTTTTTAAGAGACTCCTGAAACAAATTAATAACATGGGGGGGGGGATAAAGAGAAAGAAATACTCCCAAACGTGTTACACTTTACCAATGTCACAAAGTCACAGGCCTTTTGTAACCAAATCAGAATGCAAGGCAGCATATATAGAAACACAACTTTCCATTAGCAGCTTACAAACTAGAAATCCAACCCGTATTGCTAATAAATCCTTCAGACAGATTTTTAACTTAATTTCATGCTAGGGACACAGCTAAGCTGATTTTAAAGGGTATTCCTTTCCTTCCAGTCTGAAGTGGGATTCTGTTTTATTCAAAATGACTTCAGTCTGTCACAAGACAACCTCATAAATGCCATGTCTGGGATTTGGGGAGAGGCGAGGAGCCAATCTATCAGAACAAAAATGTGGCCGTTTGACCACTTCCTAAGGCAATCTAGGAAGGGGTATAATATATTCATTTTATAGCACAAAATAGCGGGGGGTGTAAATGAACTCCCTGAAACCTCAGCATATGGCTTTATTTTTCCTGGAAGCTTTCAAGAACAGGAATCAACTTAAATCTTCTTTTCCAAAACAAAGATAAAAAGAATTTTTTTTTTTTTTTAAAGCACAAGTCACATTTTCTTATGCATTTAATATCCCATTCTTACAAAGACTTGGGCATGCTTACTTCAACCAGTTTTCAAAGTATGAATGTATTCGTTTTCATCCCAAACGTCACAATGTTTACATAAACGTTCGAGGGGAGATTGGCCCCAAATCACCCAGCGTACGTCATACCAATGGATGGAGTACAAATATGATTAAGAATAATATCAACAAGGGAAATTCAACTTCCTCCCAGATCTGAGAAAGAATTGTAACCCTGAGAGGGATATTTCCCAATGATGAAGCAAGCTTGTTTGCTCCTGTTCTGGAGAGCAAGACCTGAACCAATGGCTTCAAGGTACGACAACAGAGATTCGAACTCAACATCAGGAAGAACTTTTTGACAGAAAGAGCTGTTCGGTGGTGGAGCAGACTCCCTCGGAAAGTGGTAGACCATAGCTGTCAACTTACAGATTTGAAAATAAGGGACCAGCAGCCTTGAAAATAAGGGACCAGCAGCCAAAATAAGGGACCTGCTGCCTCACCTGTTCCAGGCACTCCAGTCTCCCTGTCCTCCTGCAGGCTGGTCAAACTCATGCTGGTAGCTTCGAGAACACTGTCCAACCAACTTTGTAACCAGAGGTTCAACTGAATAGCATCTGAATCACATGCACCACAAGGCCTATGCAGCCTCAACATAAGATGGCTCCCCGGCTTGGCTTTGCACTGCAAAGTTTGCAGCAGCACGTGCAACAAAATGGCGTCCAGCATTCAAAAGCCCCCTCAGCTTGCATTAACTAGCCACATACAAGGCATGCAAGCTCCACCCCCCAGTCGTTCTTAGACTTCTTATTGGGTGAGCAACACAGCCAAGCAACACAGCTGGAGCTTCCCTCCTCCCTGGCCGGCAGGGAGGGAGGGAGAGGAGCTGCTTCCTTTGAAATTTAAGGGACATCATTTAAGGGACATCCATCAATAAGGGACAGCAGCGGGACATGGCGCTGGAATAAGGGACACTTGACAGCTATGTGGTAGACTCCTTGAAGGTTTTTAAGCAGAGATCGGATGGTCATCTGTCATGGATACTTGAGGTTCTTACATTGCATGGGGTTCGACTAGATGACCCTCAAGTCCCCTTCCAACTCTGTGAAGGGAGTTCATTTTATCTTTAGCCCTACATCTGTAAGGCTATGTATAGTAGCCAGTGCCGGATTTACATATAAGCTAAACAAGCTATAGCTTAGGGCCCCACTCTCTTGGGCCCCCCCAAAAAATGTAAAGGGGAAAAAATTGGATGTACATTTCCAAAATATAAGATAAAAAAACAAATAAAATAAAACCTACATATAGCCACAGTGTTTTGTGTTGTGTAGGCTCCTATGATATAAGTAATAGCCTGCTAGCCTGCTCCCTAAAATATCACTGGTTTGCTCATTTCTATATATAGGGTGCCTACATTCTGCATGTACAAATGGCTTTAGGTACCTAGTAGGTCCATAGATTCCCATATAGCATATATTCAACACAAAAAACAGCCACAATTTGTTGTTGACAAAGGACAGCTGGACATATAAAGGGCCCCATTACCTTCAGTAGCTTAAGGCCTCATCAAACCTAAATCTGGCCCCCGATAGTAGCTAGCATTCTACGCTGACGCATTAGAATACTGTATTTGGAATTTCTTGTTGTTCAGACAAGTGTGAGTGCACACACACACACACACACACACACATTCTCAGGACTTGCAACTTTCAGCCAACGGACACCTAAACAATCTTGCTGGCTACATCTACAAAGCACACCTGCAACCTGCAATATGAGGTGTGAACCTGTGCAAGAAGGCTACAATGGCCATATGTTTGTTTAATTAAAAAAAGTCTAATTTGGGGAGGGTGGTATGTAGAATAGTGGAATAGAGGGATACTTTCCCCTTCCACCCCACCTACCAAAAAGCCATTTTTGTTCTCCAAACCTCTCCCCAATTTCTCAACTCCGGAGAGTTCCATCCATGCACTGGCAACAACAAAGAAGCCTTTTGAACCTCCCAGGTGAGGAAGCTACTGGGAAGCATAATTTGCAGTGGGGGGGGGGGAAGCCAAGGCAGAGAAAGAGTTAAGTATTCTCCTGCTTCCACACTTTTAAATTTTCCTTCTTCTGAATCTTCTATTCACCGAATTTTTAGAAAGCTGCTGGGAGTTGTGGGGCTCGATATACTTGTGTATAATGTGTAGCTTGCCCATTACGGAAGTCAATGGCGTAAAGCCATTTGCAGGAAGCTAGAGAGATAACCCATAATTTATCTTTTAATATTCACATTTTGCTTTTTAACAAATGTAACCGATGCGATTTCACATCCTGAGTTACCCACAATGCCACCTACGCTAACATCATTACCTGTCATCTTATATCATAAACAAATGTAATTCCAATAGGACATGTGATTTCGTAAGTGTTAATTTGTATTTGTGTCCACTATTGCCCAAGCATTACTGCAAATGCAATTCTGGGGCCATTGCTGATAGTTCTGGAATTACAATTTGTATCAACACCATCAATCATTGGTTCTGCCTTAACACAGAGCAGCTCTGATGCCTTGCACAATTTCAACTCTCAGAGCTCACGTACATATAGCTTCACCAACATGGGTGCTGCTGCATCCAGAGTTACTCTCCTAAATTTTGCTCCAGTGGGTTGGGGGAAACCTGTAGAACAGATTTGGGGGGAGGGGAGAGGAGGGAAGTCCTCTTGGCCTTACAGGACGCATTACTCAGCACGACTTTGGATACAACCTCAGGTGTGCAATAGAAATGGACAGTTCAGAAACAGCAAATGAAATCTCCTGCATTTTGTGTTCACCTGTGATTCACTTGCGAAAAGATACAATCGAAGCCACATACAAATTTATTCTTTGCTGCTATTATAATTATTATTATTTATTATTTATACCCCGCCCATCTGGTTGGGTTTCCCCAGCCAATCTGGGCGGCTTCCAACACAATATTAAAATACAATAACCTATTAAACATTAAAAGCTTCCCTAAACAGGGGTGCCTTCAGATGTCTTCTAAATGTCAGGTAGATGTCTTCTCTTTGACATCTGATGGGAAGGCGTTACTACCGAGAAGGCCCTGTGCCTGGTTCACTGTAACTTGGCTTCTCGCAGTGAGGGAACAGCCAGAAGGCCTTCAGAGCTGGACCTCAGTATCTGGGCAGAACGATGGGGGTGGAGACGCTCCTTCAGGTATATTGGACCGAGGCCGTTAATAATGCTGTGCTAATTATAATCTCTTCTCCCCATACTGAGATATGCTTCTCGGTGCCATTTGTGGCCTGAATTTGGGTTATAGGTTATCTGGTAGCCAGCATCTTGACGGTGCAATCTGAAACACTAGTAGCTGAACCAAATGGGACTGACTTCGGAGTAAACACGCTCAGGATCGCGTTGCGCAATTCAGTTTGCATTTAGAGCGTTACACCTTTGCGCCGGGGTGCTCAGCAGAACTTCCGATGCAGTCGAGGTGACACACATCACTTCTCTAAAAAGAGCAGGCATGTCACCATTTCCACATGACCTGACCTGGCTTACTAAGACACAGGTGTGGACATCAGCATCAGCTGGAAGTTGCAATAAATAATGGAGCTGGAGACTCTGAATGGTGTCAGGCAGGGATGGGGGAAATGGAGTCCTCCGTATGTTACTGGATTCCAACTCCCATCACCTCCAGCCACCAGTCAGTGGTCAGGGATGTTGAGGACTTGGAAAAGTTCAGTAACATCTGGAGGGTCACAGGTTCTTCACTCCTGGAATAAAATCAGTTTCTACCTTTCACCAAATATGGTTTGAAGCTCAACATCAAAAAAAGGAAGATCATGGCCACTGGTCCCATCACCTCTTGGCAAATAGAAGGGGAAGAAATGGAGGCAGTGAGAGATTTTACTTTCTTGGGCTCCATGATCACTGCAGATGGTGACAGCAGTCACAAAATTAAAAGACGCCTGCTTCCTGGGAGAAAAGCAATGACAAACCTAGACAGCATCTTAAAAAGCAGAGACATCACCTTGCTAACAAAGGTCCGTATAGTAAAAGCTATGGTTTCCCCAGTAGTGATGTATGGAAGTGAGAGCTGGACCATAAAGAAGGCTGATGGCCGAAGAATTGATGCTTTTGAATTATGGTGCTGGAGGAGACCGTTGAGAGTCCCATGGACTGCAAGAAGATCAAACCTATCCATTCTGAAGGAAATCAGCCCTGAGCGCTCACTGGAAGGACAGATCCTGAAGCTGAGGCTCCAGTACTTTGGCCACCTCATGAGAAGAGAAGACTCTCTAGAAAAGACCCTGATGTTGGGAAAGATGGAGGGCACAAGGAGAAGGGGACAACAGAGGACGAGATGGTTGGACAGTGTTCTCGAAGCTACCAGCATGAGTTTGACTAAACTGTGGGAGGCAGTGGAAGACAGGAGTGCCTGGTGTGCTCTGGTCCAGGGGGTCACAAAGAGTCGGACACGACTAAACGACTAAAGAACAACCTTTCACATATTATACACAGCACTTTCTATAGATCCTGTACTGACTCATAACAAGGACCTGATTTTTCCCAATATTCTGTGTTCAAAACTTCTGCACATTATTGCATTTGCAAGGGGTTGAACTAGATGATCCTGAAGGTCCCTTCCAACTCCACAATCCTGATTCTCATCAAGAAATACTGTCCCACCAAAGTTTGCTCATTCCTCCAGTCCAGAACCACAACATCTGGGCAGGTAATGCCAACAAACTAATCAGCAACGTTGATCCCGATATGAGAGAAACACGAATTCTACTAAGAAACCCCTCCTGTCTTTGTTCAGCTTTTAACATATGATTCTGCCATATGCTTTAGGGTTGCACATCGTCAAGGTTTGCAAGCACAGGATAAAGCTCCTGGATCCTGGATCGACTCCAGTTCAGTATACACAACAATGTACTGAGGCTGTGCCAATGTAAGTGCACTTTCCAAAGGAAACACGGATTCTCTGCCAAGGAAGCCGATATACCATGCTTGAAACAAACTATAAAAATCAATCGAATGTATGCAAATCTACCTGCCTTGCACTGACTTGCTTAATATACATGAACTTGCTTTGTAACGACTTCTAGATCCGAGGATTTTAACTCCATAGCAGATGGCCCACTTCACTGATATGGGCCAATACACACTGCACGTTTGGTACTTTGATACGGATGCGCGAGTACAAATTACATGTGCTGGCAACGCATCAGCTGTGGCTGGTGCAGGTGCACTGTGCAACTGTTCGAATTATCCCACGACATCTGTGGAAACAGGGCTTTGGCCTGCTGTTTTGGGATTTATTGCAGGGAAACCCAGTCACTTAGGCTTGAAGCACATTTTGCAGCGGACTTTTGACTGCTGCCTGAAGTGGTGGCCACACTCATTCCTCTCTCTTCTCTTGTGGGGGTGGAGAAAAGCACCAGACCATGTTGCCATATCACACATTTTTTATGAGAGAGAGAACGTGGAGTGTCTGCTTTTCCGCTACGCACATACATCAGCCATAACTTTTAATTCCAGACACACTCACGCCATTCAAAAAGTGCACGCTGAAAGTGTCCATGCCTAAGTAATATAACATATAGTGGTACCTCTGGTCGCGAACGGGATCCGTTCCAGCGGCCCTTTCGCAACATGAAAAGAGCGCAACCTGAAGTGCTGTATCTGCGCAGGTGTGCAGCGCAATTTGGTGTTTCTGCGCATGCACGAAGCACGATTTAGCACTTCTGCACCTGGGCGAGCAGCGAAACCTGGAAGTAACCCTTTCCGGTACTTCCAGGTCACCGTGGGATGTAACCTGAAGGAACGTAACATGAGGTATGACTGTACCCCAAAATATAATAATGTCCGAATCAGCCAACTGGAGAAGCAGTAGCACATATAAGTAGAAGCAATTTTGCGGAACACTCTGCCCACTGAACCTGACCACCAGGAGAGCTAGAAACATACAGGGAAGAAAGCAAGATTTTTCTGAACCTGGCTTCCTTGGCATGGGCCGAATCCTCCCCACTAGTAAACAGTTGTTGTGGGCCAACAGTATTCTAGGTGCGCATGCCATCCCAGGTCTGCACAATTGCAGGGGGTTGGAGTAGATGACCCTCGGGGTCCCTTCCAACTCTACGATAATCCTTGAAGGTGTATGCATTGTTGGGTTTTTGTAAACCTCGCCTATTATAGCGTGACTCTGTTCTTATTCGTCACAGGCGTATCCCACCCTCTCTCAAGGAAGTCCAGGTGGGCAGTCTGAGTTGATATTTGGAATAGCCCAACAAACTTCATGTCTTGAGCATTGATTTGAACCCAGATCTCTCTGCTCCAAGCCCAGAATTATCTGCTGCTGCACTACTCCTTATGGAGTCCTCGCTGCTAGATCACATTCACCCGGTGCTATACCAGCTGCACTGGCTCCCGGTGGAGTACAGGATCAGGTTTAAGGTGATGGTTTTAACCTTCAAAGCCCTATACTGTACTGCCTAGGACCCTCGTACCTATGGGACCACCTCTCCTGGTATGTCCCACAGAGGAACTTACGGTCTTCAAACAAAAACATCTTGAAGGTCCCAGGCCACAGAGAGGTTAGGCTGGCCTCAACCAGAGCCAGGGCTTTTTTGGCAGTGGCCCCGATCTGGTGGAACGCTCTGTCACAAGAGACTAGGGCCCTGCGGGACTTGACATCTTTCCGCAATGGTTGCCATTAATCTGATTGGAATTGATTTTATAATGAAATGATTTTATAATGTTTTATCATTTTACTGTTGTTAGCCGCTCTGAGCCCGGCTTCGGCTGGGGAAGGCGGGATATAAATAAAAAAATTTATTATTATTATTATTACTCAGAAACACTGGCATGTCAAAAGAAAAAACCCAAGACTCTGAGAATTTGAGAATTGCTATAATGGGAGGATCAGCAACTTACACACTTCTCGTTGAGCATTTGGCAGGAGGCTGTCCAGCAGGCATATCAGCAATGTGCTAATGTGCCACTATGGAGATGCTCCCTGCAGCCATCTTTGCTTTCCCCATCCCCCACCTCCAACTCTGCTGGAAGAGATTGGGGCTTTTCTGTGGAGACGCAGGAGGAGAACGGATTATTAAGAGCCTTGCTGGGCAGAGAGCTATTTTGTCTTTTATGATGACTTTCTCCAATTCAGCTATTGCTCGGAGCCTCAATGCCACAGCAGAGTTTATTACACATTCTGCCTTAAACACACTGCTTCCCACTGAGCAAACTCGCAGTAACGGGAAGGAAATAGGAAAATCAGGACGAAAATGGAACCGGGAAAAGGAAGGGTATTTTTGCTCATCCATGGATGCACGTTCACAAACCTCTCTCCATGGTTCCTCGATGGTTGTTTGGGGGGTAAACACCTGCCTGCAGGATTTATCTTACCGGGTGATCTTATAACATGTTTACTCAGAAGTAAGTCCCGCTGGACTCAATGGGACTTACTCCTAAGTCACCAGGTGCATATTGGCTCAAACGTGTGTGGCAACCAACCGCAGGTCTTTAAGATCTGGGTAATGCCGTTATTGGGACGCAGGTGGCGCTGTGGGTTAAACCACAGAGCCTAGGTCTTGCCAGTCAGAAGGTCGGTGGTTCGAATCCGCACGACGGGGTGAGCTCTCATTGCTCGGTCCCTGCTCCTGCCAACCTAGCAGTTCGAAAGCACTTCAAAGTGCAAGTAGATAAATAGGTACCACTCTGGCGGGAAGGTAAATGGCGTTTCCGTGCGCTGCTCTGGTTCGCCAGAAGCGGCTTAGTCATGCTGGCCACATGACCCGGAAGCTGGACAGCAGCTCCCTCAGCCAATAAAGCGAGATGAGCGCCGCAACCCCAGAGTCGGTCACGACTGGACCTAATGGTCAGGGGTCCCTTTACCTTTACCTTAATGTCATTATCACTGCAAACTACTTCTGAAAACGATTACAAACCGCTGGACAACCAAGCTGAGCCATCTAGTCCCTTGGACAAGTGTTTGAAATTCGCCAGGCGCATTTTGCACCTAGCTATCGGCCACTTGCGACAGAGTGAAGATGCCCGGGTACCAAGGATGGTGCCTGACGTCTCACCCTCTGGGGGTTCATCCCTGGGGATCCTCGGATCTTGACTGTTTTCAAATGCCAGCATTGCTTCCTCTAGAATTCTATCCATCATATTTCATCTGCACAATCGGAATGAATTTCAGAAACCCAAAAGTCATACTGAAAAATATGACTTTTATTTAGCCCCCAAATGGCAATTAGGAGTTCTATTTTGGTGACTGCAACCCTGGTCTAAGGAGCCATTTGGCACCTAGCTTATATATCTGAGTTTCTAACACTGCCTTGCCCAGACATCCCCGATCAGTACAGTGGTGCCTTGGTTCTCAAACTTAATCCATTCCGGAAGTCCGTTCCAAAACCAAAGCATTCCAATACCAAGGCGCGATTTCCCATAGAAAGTGGGGAGTTCAGCATGGTGTGGTCACAGCATTGGGAGCATAGGATCGGCTGGCGCTGATGAGATTTGGAATCCATCAACGTCTGGAGGCCACCACTTTGGCTACCCCCCATCCTAGGCCTTTTCCTCAAGAGCCAGAAATGTTTCAAAATATTACAAAAGTGGCTTTGGGCCCAGAACCTCGACACCACCAAAAGCCTCAGTTCTGGCCGGAGAACCATCGCTCCTCCCAATCGCTTAGCTCACAGCCTGCCTAAATGTTCAGGTCCCAATCCAAACCCTTTGGCAATCTTCGGCAGGAGATCGTGTGCGCAGACAACGGCAAGCGTGCCAAGAAATCGGGGCCGGCCCTCCCATTAGGCGGAGCGAGGAAGCAACCTGATTTTGGACGTCATGAAAGAAGTGCAAATTTTAGAAATAACAGTTGTTCTTATTGCGTTTTTACCACCAGGGAAAGGGAGATGGTTCTTTAGAATTTTGTGCCTCGGGTGCCAAAATCACTTGACCCGCCATGGGTACTTTGCCCCTTGGATTAGGGTTGGGGGGCACCATTTTCTGCTCCACCTCAGGCAGCAAAATGTCCTGGCCTGGCCCTGCAAGGAAATGGAAGATAGAAGGGGAGGACAGTGGTTTCACCTAAAAATCAGGAGTTTGGTGATCAAAGCTGGAGAATTGGCTTGTCTATCGTAGTTTCCTAGCAACCACAGATAACCTTTCTTTCCCTTGAACCCCCCCCCCAAAAAAAAATACTGGCAAAGGATCCTGGGAATGTAACGGATGGCAAGGGCAGCAGTGCCACCCGGCTGACGACGAGTCTGGGACAAGGGACAAGATTCCCACTTACCGGTGCTACCTCCAGGGGACCCTGGGGGTCCAGGCACCCCCCCTTTTTTGCTGTGGGCTCAACTAGATTGGGGCCTGCACCTCCACCATGGGGGCCCAATGGTGGAGGTGCGGGCCCCAGTTTAGTTGTGGCATCAGAGCACGTGCGCCGTGCCCTTGCGATGTCATTACAGTGCAGCGCAGTGCTTGAAGACATTGGGCACCCACAGTGTGTTGGGCCCAAGATGGCGCCCCTTATCCCACTTACCCAATATGTGGGCCAGTCTCTTATCTGAGCTTGGAGATAAGCAGTTTTGAAGGATCATAAAGTGTTAGGGGAGGAAAGCATGTAAGAGCACGATGCCGAGAGTTGACGATTCAGAGGAAAACGCCGTCCCACACTGGGAGAGACTTTGATAGAGGAGAAACAAAAACAGTAGAAGAACCTCGTATTTGAAAGTATACACTGATGGATGCCAGCCCATTCCAGAAGACTTGATTAAGGCAAACTCCTACCTCACTCGTGTGTGTGTGTGTGTGTGTGTGTGTGTGTGTGTGTGTGTGGTTTTTCTGTCTGCAATTACACATCAAGAAGCACAAGGCCATTCGAGCCGGTCCTTTGAGGGTTTGATTTGACTTTGACTTCAAAGGGTCTCAGCCCTTTATTTTACAACATGGTGACTAGAAGAATTCGTGCTTCTGCTAAGCACCAGTATTAAAACCATGACAGGAGCTGCAGTGATTTACAATAGCCGATCATGGCTAGCAGGAATCCAGGATGTGGGGAAAGGGGAGTTGTTGTTTTTTTTTAAAAAAAGTTGTTTTTGAGGGTTGGTGCTGCTTTTGCAAAGAACCCAATTCTCCTTTGGCTTGCAAGTATATTAATTAGAAGTGTCAAAGGGCTGCGGCGAGGGTGAGGGGGAAACTGAAATTGGTTATTGCCCCCTCTCCCCCTTGGGTGTGCCTTGGCTGTCATCGAGCCACACTTTCCGGATTAGACTACTGTAATCTGGGACCTCAAGGGGGATGGAATGCTTGTATCGGAAACTGCACATCACTGAGCGGAGAGAGAGAGAGGCTTTAGCAGATTTCCAGTTTGTTGGTGGTGTTTTTCCTCTCTCTCTCCTTTAGGACAAAACTGCACCCTTCCTCCATCATAAGGGATAAATTGTCTGCTTTGAGATGGGATCCTTCTCTGTCCCCCCCCCAAAAAAAACCCCCTGCATTCCCACCCCTAGGTTCTTAGATATCTGCAATTTGTTTTCATACCGCAGCTGGTCTGCCTAAAGGTCACATGATTTGGCAGCCATCCCAGTTGTTAAAAATTAATTTTTCCTTATTAATACTACTGGGGGTCCCACCGGATAGGATCCCAGGCTTATCTGAACCTGACAGCTTCCTAAACCCTATGAAGGATGCTTTCTCCTCTAAGGCTATCGGCGGAACAAGGCCGCTGTGTCCTGAAACTCAACTGCTCTGGAATCCTGTTAGGAAACCAAAGCAAATTCCTCCTTATTCTTATTCATTTCTTTAATTTATGTATGCGCACACAATGGCTGTCTTCTAGAGAGGGAAGTGCCTTCCGGGTGAAGCCTTGAGGTTGATCTATACATATCCCTATGGCCACACACCCAAAGCACACGGTGCTAGAATTATGTGGAATTCATCTAGAATAGCAAGGTTTTCTTTTTAAAAAAAAGTTTTGAGAGAGAGCGCAAGTGTCTAGCCCTGCAAAAGTTGAAAGTGCACAGGCAATGTCTGACAAAATATGGGAGCAAAATCTACACAGCTCTTTTGTGTACCGACACTCTCCTTCATCCGAATTACAGCACAGTGCTAGCCATGTCTATTCAGAAGTAGTTTACTGTCGTGCAGGAGACTTCCACGAGCTCCTTTACTTTTCTTTGCCTACTGCTGACCAGATGGGGCTGCCACCGAGAGCTGTTCCAACGCCATGTGGGTGTGAGAAAACTCACTCCCGTATCTTAAACATGTTGTAAATATAATACAGAAAAGGGTTTAACATGCATAATCCACTCAGGGGTTATAAGGCAGCTGCCTCCGTCCATCTCTCTTAAAAGGCACTCCTTTGGCAAAACTCTAGCAGCGGTTTCCAGTATTAAGACGCCTTCCCTGAGAAACACATTAAGTGATACTGTTTTTCCTACACAACTTTTATTATGTACACCTTATGAAATTGGGGCGCGAGGCAGTCACAGTTGAAGCACTTTTTTAAAAATTCACTTATTTCGAATGGGAGCGATTTATGCAGGCACACCCAACTCTCTCAGGTCCTACAAATGTTTTGGAGGAAAGTACTCACCATGAGGTTATTACAGTAAGTGCCACACCTTTAACATTATTTGGGGGGGGGGCGGCACTGCCTACCCATGGGGACTCCCAGAAAAAAAGCACTGGTTATGCTCTCCTATGGAAGCCTGGACACCTTTAAAAAAGCCTATTTGCCAGCTATTCAAAGAGCTGTTCAGGCGTGGACAGAGTTTTTGGGGTACAAGGAAGGTGACAAGTCTAAACAAAAGGCACCATCAGGAGTTTCCGAATCAGGGCCAAGCCCATTTTAAACCATATGGGGAATTTTGTCTCCTTGCTTTTGCAGCTATCCCTAACTCCAGGCTAGAGAAGTTAACAAAGCAAATATCGCTGACTTCATAAAGTTGATTAACATTCTTAATTAAAGGCAGGCTAGGTTGTTTCAACGGTGCTTCCGACAGCTGTCCATTTCCTGTTGCGATTCCTCATTTCCATTTTTTTAAAAAAAGCAAATCCCCTCCGTACCAGGATTTCGGAAGCCACAGAGCCAAACGTACCAGTTAGTGTGTACAAAATATTTGCTGCAGGCCTGCCTCTCTCTCTGCAGCAATATGTTCTGCTAGATTTAGTGGAGCCATTTCTAAAAATACTAGCTTTTAGCAAAACATTTCGAAGTCTTTATGAGTGCACATTGCTCAGAGCTGCATAAACAATATCTCTGTTGTGGTCACCCAGACTTCCACCCTCCCCTTCCTTTTTCTAACTAGCCCAGGGAGATGACAAAAACACCCAGTTGTGTACAAACACCTGATTTTTATCCTTCATCTCCAATGGGCTGCCTTAAACTGATGTCCTAACTGTTTGCTTGACTACATACAAATTGGCAGCTGCACTGTTTTCCTCATTTTTTAAAGGCTTTTTTTTTTTACGTATATAAAATTGCAGAAGGCATTTTTCTCTTGATGTACATTACCATATTATTGTCTATTTAAAACTCTTTCCTCTTCTCATCTTACATCCCTTTGGGGATCTGAGACAGGCTCTCATAATGGAGGAAAGCTTTCAAACACACCAGATTTTGACATAAATTTATCTACCTCCAGCATGTTTTCTTACTCTGCTTTGCTAATTACCAAAGCCATCTGTGGTGAAGTCAGGGCTTCCTCCTTGTCACAATTTATCTTTATCTCCTGCTAGATTATGTAGCGAAGTCACATTACAGTATCTCGGATATCGCACTCATTTCTTTGATGATGGAGCCTGACCGATATAAACAGGATTAGGATTTAATTACCAGATCCAGCACTAGGTCAATACCTCTCCCCCCCCCCTTTATTTCAAATAACAGGAGACTGGCAGGGGCCCAAGAAAAAAAAATGGCATAGCAGTGGGTGAGAAAGAGGGCCACAGTTCAGGAGGAAGACAAAACAGGAAGACCCACATTTACCAGCCCACAGATGACTGAAAACCAGATGAATCACATCTGAACATGGGAAGTGATTTCATTTATAAGGTACCACGTGATAAGACAGCAGTTAGCAAACTGAAGCAATTCCACTTCCTGTTCCTATCTGGTCAAGAATTCCACCCAGGACTCCTCTTCTCTCTCTCCAGACATCAATAACCTAAGGCTGCTACCCTCTCCTCTACTCGTCTAGGTTTGCAACCTTCATAAACTTTGCCTCTTCCTAATGGAACATGCTCCTGCCATCCTAGCAGTTCGAAAGCACATCAGTGCAAGTAGATAAATAGGTACAGCTCTCGCAGGAAGGTAAACAGTGTTTCCGTGCACTGCTCTGGTTCGCCAGAAGCGGCTTAGTCATGCTGGCTACAAGACCCAGAAGCTGCCTGCGAACAAACACTGGCTCCCTCGGCCAGTAAAGCGAGATGAGCACCACAACCCCAGAGTCGTCCATGACTGGACCTAACAGTCAGGGGTCCCTTTACCTTTAATGGAACATGACGGGCTGCAAAACAATAACGTAAGCCTGCAATTCTATGAGTTCTAGACACAATTCTGCTTTCACTGAGCTAAGATCCTTGTCGTATTTTGCAAAGAGATTGTCTCTGTTCTGTTCTACAGTCAAACCTCGGTTTTCGATCGTCTCCGTTGCCGAATGTTTCGGCTCCCAAACGTAGAAAACCCGGAAGTAAGTGTTCCCGTTTTCAAACGTTTTTCGGAAGCTGAATATCCAGCGCGGCAGACAAGAGGCTTCCGATTGGCTCTTCCGACTGCAAGAGCCAATCAGAAGCCACGCCTTGGAAATGGAATGCTTCAGAAGTTTAACATCCTTCCGGAACGGATTACATTCGACTTCCGAGGTACCACTGTAGCTCCTTTAACAGAACTGAGTTGGAATGAACTGCAGAAATCTCAACTAGATCGTCCATGACCGTCGACCATCCAACCTCTGCTTACAGACTTAAATAGAGCAAATCTCGTTGCATTTGCCAATGCTTCAAACATCCTTAAGTGCGCACTGCGATTCTGCCATGACCGACAGGACTACCCTAAAAACTTAAGTCACACTGATTTCAATGGAACTTTATTCCAAGCCGATTGGTTTTGAATCACATCCTCATCGCACCACCAAACAGGCTCCCACCGTTTCCTGCCTTACACACCCGTGCGCTGGCAAGCAAAGGAAGCGAGGACTGTTTCCTTTTGGTTTCCTATTTATTTAAATGTAACTATTCACTCATTCCCACAGTGAGGCAGCGGCACTTGGCAAAGAAAGCTACTTGAAGTAGATTTGCTGGGAATGTTTACATTTGTTCTTGTAAAATATACTGAGCCTTTCATGCAGTAATGTGTTGTGCTTATAAATGTTGCTTGACTGCAGGGTTGGAATGGGAGAGCGGAGGACTCAAGAGAAACAGCACGAGGGAGCTGTGCGTTTTCTAATATATACATTCCAATTTCTTGGAATTATATAGTAATACGTTTGGGCCTTCTGGGATTGCATTATTAACAGCTTCTCAACTTTTGCCCCCCCCCCTCCTTTTTTTAAAGAGTCAACAGTTTCTGAATTTCTCCCATCCTTCTTCAGAAAGACATTGGGCATTTCTGAGACCAAAGAATCCTCAATATTTGGAAAACTTACAGGTGCATATCCAACAATATCAAGGACTCCATCCTTGAAACATCACTAAAAAGTTCATATCCCTCCCCCCCCCCCAAAAAAAAATCTAATAGGCATGTCTGAATCTGGAAAAATCCAACTTCCCACATTACAATTTATTGATGGTTAAATAGTTTGGTGGCGCTGTGGGAAGGGATGCGGGTGGTGCTGTGGGCTAAACCACAGAGCCTAGGACTTGCAGATCAGAAGGTCGGCGGTTCGAATCCCCGCGACGGGGTGAGCTCCTGTTGCTCGGTCCCTGCTCCTGCCAAACTAGCAGCTCGAAAGCACGTCAAAAGTGCAAGTAGATAAATAGGTACCGCTCCGGCTGGAAAGTAAATGGCATTTCTGTGCGCTGCTCTGGTTCGCCAGAAGCGGCTTAGTCATGCTGGCCACATGATACCGGAAGCTGTACGCTGGCTGGCTCCCTCGGCCAATAAAGCGAGATGAGTGCCACAACCCCAGAGTCGGCCACGACTGGACCTAATGGTCAGGGGTCCCTTTACCTTTAAATAGTTTGGTGAAAAATTGCAGAGCAACAATAATATACTAATTGGGGATTGCCCTCTCAGGAATTCAGGGATGTACACTGAGTGCAGAATGACAGGCTTATAGAACTGGAAAGGACCATTAGAGTCATCTAGTTCAACCCCTGCAATGAAGGAATTTTTCGTCCGATGTGGGGCTCAGACCCATGATCCTAGACTAAGAGTCTCATTTATGGGTTAATTAAAGATTTGATAGAACTGAAGTAACAGATGAGATGCAGGAGGAAAGGTTGAGATGAAGACCCACAAAAGTGGAGGAGGGAATTTATTGATTATATCTTATTTGTTTCCTTTGTGATTGTTTGTAAACCCGAAAACCCAAAAATAAACTCTAAAAAAGAGATTAAGAGTCTCATACTCCAGATTTTGCCTTTGGGGGTTTGGTGGGAGGTGGGTTAGAATGCAGATGTCTCATTCTTCTCCACCCGACACAAAGAAGCAGCTATTTATACACAGCAACAACACTGCTGAACAGAGCGCTGGTTAAAGACGGGATGCGGAGGAGATAAAGGAGTGCAGAATTTCATGTATTGATTCCAACCAGCCATTGGTTTCTAGTTATTAATAATCATCATCCGATGTAATGTTTTTACTGTGCAAAATGCATCATCGTTATCACTCCCTTCCATACCCCATACATTCCAGCAAGACTAGCCATTATTATTCCCATATGATAGATGGGGAACTGAGGCTGAAAGAGAAGGATTATCGCTGAAGCCACCTAACAAGGCCATGGGATTCAAAGCCGAGGCCAGACCTGCCTGGTCCCAAGTACAAACATACCCTCCTCCCTTGCCTCCTATTTGAATGAAACAAAATGGGGAACGGGGCACAGGGACCACCAGACCTACAGCCAGATGGAATACAGGTATTAACACATTTACGTCGCCAATGGAGGACATTATCCTGAACAACTTCCCATTTCAGAATTGGAAATTCAATAAAGCTGGCTGGTTGTTTCTGAGGCGCTCCAGACTTCACACAAGGCAGCGAGGGGTTTGTGCGTGATGTCCCGTCCACGCTTTATCATCAATTTAAGCTCTGTTGAAGAACCTTCTCCCATAACCAACCTGTCCGAGTGCTAAGATCAGCCAGGGTAGGTGGACGTTTTCCTGGTGACACCACCCAAATGTGGCTTGTGGGGCACTGGCATGTGTGAGGGCCTTTTCAGTGGTAGCCCCTTGGAAGTGGGATGTTCTCTCTTCCAAGATGCATCAGGGCAAGATGCACTGGCACTGTACAGCTTCCCTGCTTGTGGAGAGGTCATGCGATGTTTTTAGTCAGTTCCCCTTCCCTCCTCTGTCTTGTCACTCACCTTCGGTCAGATATTGACGCTACAATTAGTCCAGGTCCTAGCAAAATGTCAAGGGCACTGCCTGGTCATGCGGTATGGGGTGACTGTCGCCTATTACGTTCCCAGGATGTTGAGAAAATGCTTGAAGAGTTCCACCCTACTACATGCTCCCCTGAACCTTGCACGCCTTCACTTTTCAAAACTAGCTGGTGGGGACTGATGAGTGTGCCCAGGGGGTGATAAATGCCTCATTGTGGCAGAGGGTGTTTCTTCCTACCTTCAAAGAGGTGGTGGTGGTCCTTTTCCTTAAGAGGAACCTCCATGGACTCTTAACACCAGCTCACCACCTGCCAACACCCTCTTTTGTTATTCAAAGTGTCTTTTGGATTAAGTTGATTGCCTTGACCCATTTCAATCTGGCTTCAGATCTGGTTTGGGGACCAAAGAACAGCTTTGGTCACTCTGGCCGATGACCTATCTTGGGACAGAGAGGAGCGGGATACAATCCTGCTTATTCTTCTCAGCAGCTTTTCATACCACTGACCACAGGATCCTCCTGTGATAGTTCCACTGCTCCTTGGAGGGCTGGTTCCAGCAGGTGGTATTGTATGACTCCTGTCCGGAGTCCTAGCAATCTTGCTTGGGGTCTCACAGGGTTCTTTTCTGTCCAGTGCTGTGGCCATCCATGGATTTGGAGCTTAGTGCCATCCCTATGACACCCAGCTCTACAAGCCAATAAACTGACGCTTGATCGTGACAAGAGGGAGGCGCTCTGGGAATTTGCTTGTGGTCTGTTCTAGACACAGTTGCACTCCTCTCAAAGAAGCAGGTCTGGAGTCTGAGTCCTGGATCCAGCCTGGTTAGTAAAGCACAAGGGGCCTTAGAAATGAGGAATGCCTGTTACCAGCTTTGGCCTTCCAGGATCACAAATATTTGCCAGATTAAGCCTCCTGTTTAGATTACTGCAATGCTGAATGTTCAGCTACCCTTGAAGACAGTCTGGAGATTGCAGCTAGAGCAAAACACTCAGTTATTGCCTGGTGCATCTGCATGCAGTCATATAACACCTTGCAGCTCTTGCAAGAGCTGCACTGGTGGGCAGTATACTAAGGAAAAGGTAAAGGGACCCCTGACCGTTAGGTCCAGTCGTGGCCGACTCTGGGGTTGCGGTGCTCATCTCACTTTATTGGCCGAGGGAGCCGGCGTACAGCTTCCGAGTCATGTGGCCAGCATGACTAAGCCGCTTCTGGCGAACCAGAGCAGCGCATGGAAATGCCGTTTACCTTCCCGCCAGAGCGGTACCTATTTATCTACTTGCACTTTGATGTGCTTTCCAACTGCTAGGTTGGCAGGAGCAGGGACCGAGCAATGGGAGCTCACCCCGTCGCAGGGATTCAAACCGCCAATCTTCTGATTGGCAAGTCCTAGGCTCTGTGGTTTAACCCACAGCGCCACCCGTGTCCCTGGGCAATATACTACCAGGCCCAAATTAAGTGTTGGTATTTAAATTCCCGCATGGCCTGGGGTTCCAGGTATTCGTTGAAGCACTTTCTCCCCTACCATCCATTCTGGGTCACGTGGTCAGTAGGAACAACTCTTATTGTTGTCCTGTCAGTGGTCTCGGGCTGCTACATAGCGACGTGTTCAAGAGCCTTCTTTGTTGTGGCCCCACAACTATGGAATTGTCACTGTATCTAAAGTCCAAAATGGCAGAATGGATGATGGAAGCTTTGTTTTCATTTGCTGGCGGAAACCCATCAATCTCATACTCCCAGTCATCTGTAGCAAATCAGTAAGACCACCCACTGGTGTTAAGCGCTCTCACGCTGTTGGTCCTATTGGTAGTTTTGCTAACTGATTATTTTAATTGCTGTTGTGCATTTGATATACAGTGGCACCTCAGGTTACATACGCTTCAGGTTACATACGCTTCAGGTGACAGACTCCGCTAACCCAGAAATATTACCTTGGGTTAAGAACTTTGCTTCAGGATGAGAACAGAAATCGTGCTCCGGTGGAGCGGCGGCAACGGGAGGCCCCATTAGCTAAAGTGGTGCTTCAGGTTAAGAACAGTTTCAGGTTAAGAATGGACCTCCCGAACGAATTAAGTACTTAACCCTAGGTACCACTGTATCGGTTGTGTGTGTTTTGATATTGATGGAAGAGCATCACTCTGATGCTGCGAAGGGTGGTTTACAAATTTAACCAGTGGAATAAAAAAAAAGTATGTTTTAAGCATTTTTGGTCGTTCTGGAGGAATAACTAGAGTAGGGAAGGAACTTCCCCAAGTTACATCTCCCAGAGATATCTGTGCTGACGGTCAAGTTGGGCCACATTATTGTCCTGGCCTTCATCTCTTGGTCCTCTTCCTTCAACAAACATGGCTGCTACACCTTCTCATGCCTAGCAGCGCGGTGCAATTGGAACAGTCCTACACCAGAGTGCTTGCGAGTGTGAATTTCTCTGCCAGAAACTGCACCTCGCATGCTGCTGTTGCAGGAATATTATGACCCAACAGCAGTGGTGAGATTACAACCACAGCCTCGCTCCCCACAAATGAATGCGTGACTAGGCCTGCAGCTCCTGCCCACCTAGCAGTTCGAAAGCACGTCAAAGTGCAAGTAGATAAATAGGTACCGCTCCAGCGGGAAAGTAAACGGCGTTTCTGTGCACTGCTCTGGTTCGCCAGAAGTGGCTTAGTCATGCTGGCCACATGACCCGGAAGCTGTACGCCGGCTCCCTTGGCCAATAAAGCGAGATGAGCGCCGCAACCCCAGAGTCGGCCACGACTGGACCTAATGGACAGGGGTCCCTTTACCTTTAGGGCTGCAGAACAGGGCCTTGTTTTTGCTTTCCCATTGCAGCACACAGCTATGTCATGCAGACATTTCCCTGCCCTTTAGTCACTTTTCTCCAGCAAACTTTCTCCTCTCTTGACCGGAGCACGCTGCAGGATTGAGATTCAGAGCCGCAGGTGGCCACGTGGGCTTGCCTTGTAACAAGGGGGTTGGCCAAATGGTAGCTTTCCATCTCTTCAAATTGTAGTAATCTGAGACGCAACAGGGACAGGACCAGGCTGCCACACCCCCTGCTCCTTGCTTCCCCTGTGGATTTAATGTAGGTCATATGCTTCTCTAAAGGCAGGGAGCTACCGAGTTACAAGACGTTTCTTTATCTTCAGTAAATTGAGTAGCCCGGGCTCAAGTTCTGGAGTTTGAAGACCAGCACCACACAGGCAATCTCCCTCCGAGATTCTGCAATCTTCCTCCGAGTCTGCACCCGATGCCTAAACCAGCAGGTGGCCTCTTTGCTACGAGAGCTACATTGGAAGTGCGAGCCAGAAGGGCAAGGGATAAACAGCCCTGGAGACAAAACTCCCACCACCACCGCCTTCAGATGTGGTCTGCCTGGGTCAGGACCGGGGCAATAAAAGAAAGCCACCGACTTCCTTCTGAAGAGAGCGGAAAGAAGCAGGGAAGGGAAGGAGCAGCAGGCGGGGAGGCTGGTCTTCACCTTCCAGGGCTATCAATCAGACAGCTTTCAATAAACACTAAACGCAAATTGCTGCAAAGACAAATCTCCACTAGCAACAAAGGACCTCCAATGCCTAGCTTGTAGGGTGAAAGGTGCCTATAGACATAGACATAGACATATATACATATTGTGTGTGTACGTGCGCAACGCTTTATAAGTGTGTGGATTTATATTTAAATTAAATTAATCAAATAAATAAGCGTGCTATTCTCCTGGGTTATGAGTTTTCACATTTGCTTAAGCAGGGAGGTCGACTTTGAAGCGTTACCCCCCCCCCCCGGCAAATCAACTCTTTACTGACTCCCCTTTTACTTACAGTTATAGCCAAGCCACACAGGAGTTGCCATCGCTACCCTGCCAATTCTGTATTCACAAATAAAGAACCGTCTTAGATTTACGGGCATTAGCTGGGAATCCCACCTAAAACTAGCCCCATGCAAGTCCGAAAGAGTGAATGCACTGCCTTAAAGGATATAATCCTCAACCACATTCAATTATCTTGAATGAGCACCCTTGGGGGTGCGCCTGGCCGAGTAACTTTTACACAGGAGTAGTTCCACTGATGTCTACCGTATTACACCAGGTTGGCAAACAAGCTGCTCCCTTCCTCCTCCTCCTCCTCCTCCTCATCATTAACAGCTTTGCTCATCCAAAGCAAGTTTCGGGCCTCTTTGATTATATTTGTAAAGAACAGAGATTCAATCAAACTAAGTCAAGCGGCTGGGGCGATATAGCTTAATCACAGCTCTGCTCCCCTCTATTAACTTTATGCCGGTATTAAGGAGAAATCAATCAGCTGAAATGAAGCATTAGCCACAATTTCCTCCTCACGTGGGAAAAGCAACAACAGGCAGAGGTTCATTTGCAACTGAAATTGTTCCTGAGGGTGGCGAGAGATCGAGAACGGTTCAGCTCCAAGAATGAGGGAGTTTCCTTTGCGATACATCAGCCCCCCCTTCCTTGGCTTCCTAAGCACCCCTTACATTTACACTGAAAGCCAGGGCTGGGAATTTGCTGAGCAGAACCGAAGGCCGTGGTGAAAACATATCGTGAGCCGGAGAGCCGCACACCATCGTTACATCTAATTAATGCAATCTGCATATCATTTTCACAAACACGGCAGATGCTAAACTACAGTTGGTGGACATGTTGCACAGATTCTTGATCTGAAGCTCCACTGGGGGGCGGGGGAGAAATCTTGCAGCAGTCCTTGAAAAGTCTTAATATGTCTTCTAATTTACAAAGCCGAAAATTCGGAAACCTAAAGGCAGCAGGCTTCTTTTCTTTTTACTTGCATACTGGAATCTGAAAGCTTTCACATCTGTTTGCCAGCAGCGTCTAATTTATCTCTGAAACCTTGAGGACTAGGCAGCTCATTCAAAACTGGTGCAAGGAAAGTTTCTCTAAAAGCAGCAGCAGCATTTCGTAGGCTGCAAACAAGCCAGCAATAACTTCGGACAGCAAACACAGATGCTGCCCGGGCACATTCGCACAGGACACCCCCGCCTTATTAAAATTAATAAATCCTTCTTATATGATGTTAGAACTCTCAGCTCAGCTACTGCGGCTGAACAATCGCTAGTCTTCTTTTTTGCATTCCAACTTGTCCACCTTTGCTGTTCCAACCATTTACAACTCCCACAGCCATAATAAGCCTCAATCCTGTATGGGAAGCCCATTAAAAGATACCACTTAGGGACTCTGAGCTGATTTGTCTTACCCGTGTTCTTGTATTTTGTTTGGGTGGGTAATCTTTGTCTTAATAGAATTTTTATGGATTGCCTGGGTTTTGTTTCCGCTTCAGCGGCCTAAGCAAATCAATGCCAAGTGGTAAAAAGAGATTGTTCTTCGCTACAAACAGGGACAGCAGCCCTCCCTGCCTGAAAGGAAAGGAAAAGAGAGTCGGTCACAAGGACTGGACTAAGCACAAGAAAACCCCTGGAACCACACGCCAGTCTTTACGCGCAGATACATTTCAGCCCACGGACAACGTGGGAAGCAAAGTTAGCTGCTGCCTTCTGCAGCAGCCGCCGCAAAGAACCCAAGCCACCTGTTCTTACACCTCTCCCTAACTCTTGTTTGCAATGCCATTTGGTTTGCATCAAGCATTAGCTGGAACTTAAGCATACAGAAAATCCCCCCACAGCGGCCTGGGAGAAAAAGTTACATCATTGCACTGCGGCGGGGGACGGAATCCTGACACCTGCAGTTCTGCCAGCAAATCTCTCCACGTGCGCCAGAGAGGGATCTCTGAACACCACAGCTGCAGAGCCCAAACGGAGATGCTTCTTATTCACAGAATCATAAGCGCTGGGAGGGACTCCAAAGGCTGCTTCGGCCAATCCTGAGCCAGGAAGGCAGCCTTCTGGTCCATTCAGCAACCTCACCTTCTCCCCCCACCCCACCCCACCCCCGCACATCTCTGCAACCCGCAGTGAGCTACAAGCAGGTACATCTGCTGCAGGCAGCCCTAGCAAGCCATCCACATGCTCAAAACCCAGAAAAATCACATTTTTTTGGTATGCAATTACATTTTCATTTGCAAAGCTAAGAAGGTCCAGTAAGGTTTCGAATCGGGTGGGGGGACGGCGTGTCGAGATTCCGGCATTGCAGGGGGTTGGACTAGATGACCCTCGGGGTCTCTAGCAATTCTACGATTCTGTGAATCCAACAAAATATACGCCTCCATCTTCTGCTGAGGTTCACAGGGCACAACACGGAACCGACAAGCAATACCTGACTTGCCGGAAGCAAGTTTGTGCCGTGGCAGATTAACCCGCCAAGATACCCCCTGCCACACTTTCCAGTTCTCGCCAGCCCTGCTTGCCCGGCACATGCTTACAGATCCTGCCCACAAAGAGCTCTGGGGCCTGCCCCAGAGAGCCAAGCCGGAAGGGGGCAGGCAGCTCCGATGAGGCTCTTCCATGCTGGGCAGCTGTTGCGTTCTGCCTAAATGGGTACTCTCCAGGGCTCAACAGCTGGGCAGGGAGGCAAGGGTACTACTACTACTGCCTGCAAATCTTCACCTGACACCCCCAGCCCACCCCAACCCCTTACTTCAGCCTGCCTGTGTGTGCTGGGCCTCAGGGAAAGCGGCTTGCTAGGTTCCTCAAGCCCTCCAACCCAGCCTTGGTGGATGCCAAACACAGGTTCCACTGCAGTCTCCAAGACAGCAGCCGTCTCCGCAGCACAGCACGAGTGCCAGGAATCCAGGGACAAGCTTGTATTTTACTACCGCTTCCCCTTTTCTTCGCCCCCCCCCCTTCCATTACTTCAATCACATGTTTCTGCTTCCCCTGCCGTTTTCACTTAAATCATCTGGCGGGGTGGGGGTGGGGGAGAGGAGCGGGTCCCCTGGAGGGATTCCACAGCACAGTGGCGATGAGATGGCTCATAATCTACTTAGAGGAGAGGGGGTTTTGCAAGGGAAAATACAGCTCCCAGCAACCACCTTGCTTATCCCCAGGAGTCAAAAATCCACTCTGGAGCAGCTCTTGGGAATGTGTGCACATCAGCTTTTCAGAGGTGACTTCAGGCAGGCATGCTAAACTGAGGTGATTGCTAGGGCTAACAGCTCCGGAGAGCAAGGAAGCCCGTTTCATTACCCCACATCACTTTTACCCCATATCCCCAGTCCAAATGGGAGAGCAAAGCCCCTTTCTGCTCCCGGCCTATTTTCCTCCCTTCCATTCCTCTGGTGCCCTGGTTTACTCTCTGAGCAAATGAGCCACCGAAGCAAGTTAAGAGCACCCTTAAGGGATAACCGAAGGCAGAAACAAGAATCCGGACTGAGTCTCCCTCCCCTGAACCCTTCTGCCAACACTTATGCTTCACACTCTACCCTCTAGATGTTGTTTTGGCTGGGTGTGGAGGCCTGGGCATGTTTCAAGCAATTTTATGCTTTCCTTTTTTGGGAACCAAAATGATGTGGCCATCCCTCACCCTGGACCACAACTGGGTCTCTTTGGCCAGTCCATTCTCATCCCGCTTGTTTCATAGATCATTTAATTCATCTGTATGAAGGCAAGGCTCCCTTCTCTATATAATGTAGTAGCTGGTCTTTACAGCGAGGAGAGCGGAGTTTGCAGCTAGCCACACACAAGGGAGAAAAAACATGGCAGGCCAGGCGGGCATTGCCATCCATCCATTCTCTCTCGCCCTAGCAGGGGTAAAGATCAAGCCGGCAAACCTCTCGCCCTGCGAGGGCAGGCGCAGGTGCCCACCCCTGCCTTCAGCGAGTGAGCTGGTAACTTCTCCTAAAGGCGTTGTTTTTGCAAAGGAAAGCTGCGGGGTTGTTTTTAAGCGAGGGGCGGAGTGATGGTAGAGCGGCTGGCGTGGAGAGGGCGGAGGACGGGGGGGAGAGAGAGGCTGGAAGGAAGCAAGAGCAGCCTGGCAAAGCCAGCTTCTCCTGACGGGACTTGATGCATTTGTTTACACGCCGCCCAGCCGAGGAGAGGCGGGCACTGCCGCAAGGTTCAAGCCTTGCCAAAAGGGAGAATCTGCTGCTGCCGGCGGCGTGCAGCACGCTCTGCGCCCGCCGCACCAAGCGCCGCTGCCGCCGCCGCCGCCGCCGGGAGAGACCCGGGAAGAGCGCGCTCGCTCGGCGCCGGGCGTTTTACGCACGCGGCCCTGGCCAAGGGACCGGCCGGAGGCTTTGCAGCTAGGCGTGAAACGAGTGAGGAGGGGTGGGGGGGAGAACGTCCAGAAATACAAAGAGAAAAATAAGTGTGGGGGGTATAATATACAGCCTGCATTTAGAAAAGGGCGTCCGCCCACCCACCAATAAAACGCTTCGCTTGCCTTGCTGCAATCGGCTGTCGCCGCCGCCCTTGAATGCTGGCAGGGCTTTCTGTGGCCAGACAAACACCCACGGGGTGCCAAAGCTGTCCAGTTTAACACTTTGGAACCGCCGCCGCCTGCGATTTGCGGCATGGGTTCAGATCTCGCCTAGGGGGTGTTTTCTCTCTGGTTTTCCGCCATGCCTTCCTTGTCTCAGAGAGGGGCTGGGGCTCAAACCCACTTAAGGAGCCCAGCCTCTTGACGCGGAGGCCGCGCGCTCTCCGCCTCTAGTTGCGTTGGCCGAGGTGCTCTGCGAGAAAGGCACTCTGCTTATGCTCAGGGCCGCTCCCTCCGACTTGATTTCCGGGGCCTGGAGATCCCCGGCTCAAACTACACCCTAGTTTCCTCACCAGCAAAATGGTTTCCTCGTCTGTTTGTTTTTTAAAGCAAAATTAAACACGCGTACCCCTCGCCAGGATTCGCGCGAGGATGACCGGCTGAGGTTACGCTTGGCACCGTGGTGGGCGCCGTTTACCTGGGGGTCAGCCAGCCCCACAGAGCTCGGAGAGGCTTGCTTGCGCGTAACCGTGCGCAGGCAAGCGCCGCTGAGATCCTTAGCACGCTTACTCGCAAGGAAGCCCCAGTGAACAGAGCGGGGCTGGCTTCTAAGAAGACAAGCCTGGAAGAACCGCGCGGCGGGGATGCCGACCACTCGCCCCAAGCTGCAGGGATAGCGCGGGCTACGAGCATCATTCCCTTGCCTTCTGAGCGCCTCTCCAAGGCTGGTACTGCCTCGCTCGTCTTCCCTCCCTCTCCCAAATCCTGTTGTTTTGCTTCTAATCTGCCTTATCTGAGTTTTCACTGCCTGCTCGGTGGCTAATTCGGAGGAAATGAGTGTCAGCTCTCCGATGGAGTAATTAAGGCGGACGGGTTTAGTGCGCCCTCTTCGCCAGTAAGCGGGGATTAGCTCCAGACTCCCTTTTCAGTAACAAGACTGGAGGAGGAGGTTTTTTGTTTTTGTTTTTCAAGAAACAAGACCATTTTACTTTTGGTAATAATAATTCATTGCGGTTTGGGTTGGGGAAAACAGTCTCTCCTTATCTCTGCATGGCCTTGTCTTACTTATTTCTCCTTCCACCCCCGCCTGTTGGTCTTTTTTTTTGGGGGGGGGGGTTGGTCAGCTCCACCAAGAAAAGTTTACATCCTACTTTGCAAGGTTGCCCTGCTGCCTGTTTGTCTGTGCTTTGCTGATAATGATTTCTCTTTAGCGGGCTCTTTTCTGCCTCTCTCTCTCCCCCTTTAAGCAAAGCCACACGACGGGGTGTTGTAGGGCTGGGAGACACCAGCACTTTCCCCAGTTACTGCAGCTGTCAGATACCAGGCGAAAAAAGTGTGATGTTCTTACTCTCTCCCCTCCTCAACGGTATTCAGAAAACGCCACCAGCTTTTCGACTTCTGGAAGCCCGCTGGTTCCCCCTTTTCATTTGCAAGAGATGAAAACGTGGGGAATCTGTGAAATGCATCCCAAACGTATAAATGATTTATTATGTCTTTCTGCTCAAAGATAGAGAGCTCTTCTGGGCAGCTCTCCGGGGAATTACGCTCCGCATAAGCGGAGTGACGGGGGTGGGAGGCTGGGAGAAAAAGAGTCTTGCCTCCGCCCCCGGAAAAAAATTGCAAGTCGAGGAGACTTTGTAGTATTTTCAGACCTTTGATTTATTCCATATGTGACAACAGCATTATAAAAGGGAAATCCTAAACAGCCTGCCTCCTGCCTATTGCAAGGCGTAGCATCCACGCTACAGCCAACTCTACTGGAGGTGAAAGTTGGATTTGGGGGAAGGAGAAGAGTTCTGGGTTCGTGGATGTCAGCAGATCCACTGGAGAAATTTGGCGGCGCAAAGGGGGCTCGCTCGCTCGCTCCCCCTCCCCTTCAACCCACACCCCTCAAATACGAAATCGTTGACATGAACGTTGGGAATACTCTGGTTTGCCTTACCTGCTTGCCCCGTGACTCCGGATCCGACCAGGTGCAGAAGCAGAAGTGCCCAGAGGAGAGGAAACGTATCCATTTTGGGGAGCAAATGTTCGGCGGCACAAGGGCGATTCCTCCCAAGCGGCGTGGGCTCGGCGATGCGAGGGGGAGCGAGGTGTTTCCTTCGCAACTCCCTTCTCGTCCTCTTCCTCTCCGAAGGGACACCGAGCCGGAGACTCCCCTTCGCCAAGACTTCGAGTCCCCTTCGGTGCTCCCTGCGCGCCGCTCGCTGATTTAAACACACACTCACGACGCGCGCGCGCAAAACCCACTTCCAAAAAGGATCAGGACGCCGGAGGGAAACTCCTCACATTCGCCAGAGGAAGGAGGGCGCAGGCAGCTGCTCGGGAAGCCGCGCGCACCCGCCCGAATGGCACACGGCGCCGGGGATCAAGGCGGAGACGCACGCGCGCACGCCTTTACGCAGGAGAGGGAGAGCGCGCCAGTTCTTCAAAGTGGCGTTCCCTTTAGCGCCGCGGCGCTGCCAACGCTCCGAGCCGAGCCGCCGACAGAAAGGTGCCGCCTGGGCATCGCCAGCAGCCGGGCTCAGCCTCAGATGGACGTCCACACGCACACAATCCGGAGCGAGATGGCAACGGGTCTGGCGAATGCTGCTGTTGCTCCTCCTCCTACCCAAGCCCCGGAGTCCGGCGATGTCCCTTGTCCCTCCTCGCCCGCCTGCTGCCCCTTTGCGCTCAAGGGCTGCTGGTGGTGGTGGTCAGTTTCACGCTAGAGGCGTTTTCCGGATGCAGCGCCGGGAAGGAAGGAGAAAGTGCTGCTTGCTGCTGCTGCTGTTGCAGCCACCGCCGCCGCCTTCCAGATGCAGAAATCCCCGGGCTGGCGCTCGAGTTTTGCTCCAAGCCGCCGCCGCCTTGCTTCTCCTGCTGCTGCTCCTTCCTCCTCCTGGGCTTTGCGCGGCTTTCCCCCTCCGGAGCTGAGCGTTGCCGGCGCCCTGTCGCCTCGCTTTGCCTGCCTCTCGGCTCGCTCGCCGCCTTTTCAGGCAGAGCGGCATGTGCATGTCAGACAGAAAGGCAGAGCTCTCCGATTACACGCTCTCGCAGGGCCCGCCCCTTCGATGTTTCTCATTTAAGCCCGACGCGCCGAGAGGGGAAGGGGGAGAAGGAGGCAGAGCCCCGGGAACGCCGAGCAGGCCACGCTCGCAACTCGGCCGCGATCCAGCGAAAAAGGAGAAGGAGAGGAAGAGGGAGGGTGGAGAGAGGAAGAGCCGAGGCAGCAGAGATCTTCTGGATTCCCTTGCAAGATCAAAGCGGCGGCGGCGGCAGAAACTGGAGTGCCCCCCCCCAACTCCTGCGCTCCCGGCTGCAATCCGCGCCTCGCCCTTGGCAGAAGCAACAAGTCCAGGGCAAATGCGCCTCTCGCTTTGCACACACACACACGATAGCATCCTGCGCTACGTAGGTAGCTTTATATTGGCGGCTGCTGTTGGGCGATTCTTGCAGGGCTACCCTGGTTATCGTGGCTTGGATCTGTGTATGACACGTTATTATGTAGATAGGATTATTTTTAAGAGCACATTATTTTTACGCCCGGGAAACGGGGCTGCAGGAGGGAGAGAAGGGGCGAGGTGATCGCGCTGGAATGCAAAAATGCGAAGCCTTGAGCTCCAAACACCCGCCCACACGGAGTGAGACACACAAATAACACTTAAGAGGCTGGCAGGAGACACGTTATTTGCTATAACACCGTGGAAGGGTTTTTACTTAAAACTTGCCAGCAGCAGCTCGATAAATAAATTTACCTCTGGGATAAGGCCAAGTATGTAAAGACTCAGCCTTATAAAGAGATTGAGACAGAGTCTGCATGGTAAAGGAAGAAAACTGCAACACACCAATAGTCTGTTGGTCCATTAAAGGGTAACACTGCGCAGGCTTTCCTGTTGCACAGAGCTCTTCATCAGGCAGAACGGAACCATAGAATTGGAAGGGACCACGAGGATCTAGTGAGTCCACCCTCCTTTGCAGCGCCCCGTGTGAGGCTCAAACCCGCAACCCTGAGATTAAGAGTCTCCTCTCTCGACTGAACTAGGATGAAAACCTCAGTGTAATATGGAAATGCGTGCATTCTTATGCCTAGGTCTCAGTAAAGTGGCTTTACTTAGCTCCCATTCCTTCCACAACCCTCAGAGCGTTGACCTGCAATTAACACCCAGTCAAAACTGGTGGAACTTAAAGGAGAACTAAGGAACCCATGAAAGGGACACAGGTGGCGCTGTGGGTTAAACCACAGCACCTAGGACTAGGACTTGCTGATCAGTAGGTCGGCAGTTCAAATCCTGCGACGGGGTGAGCTCCCATTGCTCGGTCCCTGCTCCTGCCAACCTAGCAGTTCGAAAGCACGTCAAAGTGCAAGTAGATAAATAGGTACCCCTCTGGCGGGAAGGTAAACGGCATTTCCGTGCGCTGCTCTGGTTCGCCAGAAGCAGCTTAGTCATGCTGCCACATGACCCGGAAGTTGTACGCCGGCTCCCTCAGCCAATAAAGCGAGATGAGCGCCGCAACCCCAGAGTCGGTCATGACTGGACCTAATGGTCAGGAACCTGTGACACCATAGATGTTGTTGGACTATAACTCCCATCATCCTGTGCCATTGGGTGTGCTGTCTGGAGCTGATGAGAGTCAGGAGTCCCTTGCAGGACCACAGATTCCCCCTGCCCCCATCCTTGGCTTGGGAGGCCGGTTCCCATAACCACACCTGACACTGAAGGCACCTATGTCAGTGAATTGCTGGTGTTGAAGGGATCACGTGAGGCAGGTTGACTTTTAGCAGGTCCCTCTGAGCTTTAGGAGCTCCTGGCTGCGTCCCCAAAAGCAGTGTGCGCCACCAGCCAGACACATAAGCTCTTCCACATATGGCGCTGGCGGCTGGAATTTAGCATGCACTGTAGCCAACTCCACCCCCCTGGCATTCTGTTTTTGTTTTTTTGTTTTTAATATTTTCAAATTTATACATTTCGTTAGTTTTACAATCCATTTAACATGTCAAAATTTGACTTCCTTCCCCCTCTTTCTGCAGTTCCTTAAATTCATTTTTTCTATCTTCTGCATATCCAAATTCATTTAACTTTATCCAAAATTATCCAAATTTAACTTTATCCAAATTTCTCTTCTGCATATCCAAATTCATTTCTTTATCTACTGTAGATATATACTCATACAAAACTGCAGGTTATTATATTAATCCTGCTAACATTTTTATCTGTTTACAACTTATCTGTAAATACTCAATAAACCATTTCCATTCCTTTATTAAAAGTTTGTTAGCTTGATTTCTTATTCTTCCGGTAAGTTTCGCCATTTCTGCACATTCCATGAGTTTTTGTATCCATTCTTCCTTTACTTGGACTTCTGCTTTTTCCACTTAGGTGCAAGTAGCATTCTTGCTGCTGCAGTAGCATACATAAATAAATTTCTGTACAATTTAAGTAGTTCTGTCTCTATTATTCCCAGAAGAAATGCTTCTGGGTTTTTTTACAAACGTTATTTTAAACATCTTTTTCAATTCATTATATATCATTTCCCAATAAGCTTTAACCTTTCTACAAGACCACCACATATGATAAAAAGAACCTCCTTTCTCTTTACATTTCCAACCTTTGATTTAAATTTACACATTTTTGCCAATTTACTTGGTGTTCAATACCATCGATACATCATTTTCATGTAGTTTTCTCTTAATCCATAACATGCTATAAATTTTATATCCGTATTCCACAATCTCTCCCATGCTTCCATATCAGCTGAAGACATTCTGGCACCTGAGGCAAACCACAAAATGGCATCCCCACACCCTCGTCACCAGGGAAGAAGGGGTGAGTGAAGCTCTACATCAGGTACAGGGGTGGAATAAAGATCTGCTGCCGCTGTAGATCCTGCCGCCCGAGGCAGTTGCCTGACCTTGCCTCATGGGTGGGCCGGCCTTGACTGTAGCTGCCATTCCTGAGATTGTGATAAGCACTTGTCCTTGGACCTGCTCAGTTTCCATCAGGAGTCCTTCCGTAATTCTCCTTCTGAAATGGTAACATGAGCAATTAATGTCAGCAATGGCAATGCTTTTGCACACCGCCAAAATTCTTCCTAGGGGCCGAGTGTTCAAATCAGTATGTGGTTGTGCTTGCTGCTTGCTGCAGAGGCACAGAGAGCATGTGAATGGACATTTAGGCACAAATCACCTTGCCAACACAGGTCCGTATAGTTAATGCCATGGTTTTCCCAGTAGTGATGTATGGAAGTGAAAGCTGGACCATAAAGAAGGCTGATCGCCAAAGAATTGATGCTTTTGAATTATGGTGCTGGAGGAGACTCTTGAGAGTCCCATGGACTGCAAGAAGATCCAACCTCTCCATTTGGAAGGAAATCAGCCCTGAGTGCTCACTGGAAGGACAGATCCTGAAGCTGAGGCTCCAATACTTTGGCCACCTCATGAGAAGAGAAGACTCCCTGGAAAAGACCCTGATGTTGGGAAAGATGGAGGGCACAAGGAGAAGGGGACGACAGAGGACGAGATGGTTGGACAGTGTTCTCAAAGCTACCAGCATGAGTTTGACCAAACTGTGGGAGGCAGTGGAAGACAGGAGTGCCTGGCGTGCTCTGGTCCATGGGGTCACGAAGAGTGGGACACGACTAAACGACTAAACAACAACAAACCAGAACGGTTAAACAGGCAATTCTGAATGCCCTTTCTGGGGAAGAAACTCTGTTGAACTCAGTGGGACTCACTTCTGAATAAATATGGATAAGTCTGGGCTGGACATGTGCTTAAGGGGTGCTGCACTGGGTACAAGAGGTGGGAATCAACCCATCATCCTATAACCTGGGGTGATGGGAGCAGCTCAGAGGCACCATCTGTCTTTCTTCTTTGGCGATCATTTGTAGCCGAATAATAATAATAATAATAATAATAATAATAATAATAATAATTATTTATACCCCGCCCATCTGGCTGGGTTTCCCCAGCCAACCTGGGTGGCTTCCAACCGAATACAGCATCAGACATTAAAAACCTCCCTAAACAGGGCCGCCTTCAGTTGTCTTTTAAAGGTAAAATAGTTGTTTATTGCCTTGACATCTGCTGGGAGGGCGTAAGATTGCCTTCCATAAACACAGTTTTAACAATGAGTCCGTAAGTGACTGTGGAGGCCAATTCTGGATCCACACGTCCTTCCACAGTGGGGACATTGGTTTCCGGGCAGGAGTTGATCACAGTGTGGATTTGCCAAGTGTGCCTTCCTCTTAGCACATTTCTCCCTTGTGTCCTGAGTTCGAGTGTCTTCAAAGCCTTTGGTAAAGGCTGTTCTCCAATTGGAGCACTCGCAGGCCAGTGTTTCCCAATTGTTGGTGTTTATACTACATTTTTAAAGATTTGCCTTGAGACAGTCTTTAAACCTCTTTTGTTTACCACCAGCATTACGCTTTCCATTTTTTAAGTTCAGAATAGAGTAGTTGCTTTGGAAGGTGATAATCAGGCATCCACACAACATGACCAGTCCAACGAAATTTATGTTGAAGAATTATTGCTTCGACACTGGTGATCTTTTCTTCTTCCAGTACACCTGTACTGTACTGTAATGTACCTGTACAGGTATTAGTTCGCCTGTCTTCCCAAGTGATGTGTAAAATTTTTTGGAGACAGCGTTGATGGTTCATGTGACCAGCATGACTAAGCCGCTTCTGGTGAACCAGAGCAGTGCATGGAAACGCCATTTACCTTCCCACCGGAGCGGTACCTATTTATCTACTTGCACTTTGACGTGCTTTCGAACTGCTAGGTTGGCAGGAGCAGGGACCGAGAAATGGGAGCTCACCCCGTCACGGGGACCTTCTTATCAGCAAGTCCTAGGCTCTGTGGTTTAACCCACAGTGCCCCCAGCATCCTATGCTGAGAGCTGTTAGGAGACTCTTAATCCCCACCCCCAAAGATGCAAAGCTCAGAGTTGCTTAGCAGTCCATCTCTTTCCAAGGAACCTCCCTGACTTGGGCTCACTTGCAGCGACTCAGATCAGTTTCTTTGCCCTTTGAAGCGAAAGGTAACACAGCAGCATTTAATACTAATGAGCCACATAATTAAAACCTTGTTTGTTATTGTGATAAGGACATTCATTGATTCACTGCTGCCCTGGGGTCCTTTGGGATGATTGCTGGGATATAAATTTAATAAATAACTTACTGTTGCATACTGTGCTCTCTCTCTCTCGCTCTGTGTGTGTGCTTAAACATATGCTTAGGAAGAAAAGGATACCTTTGCCAAGCCAAGGTTTGGGTTGGCTCTCAGTGGAACAATATAAAACGATACCATTAATCTGAAGGAAAAAGGAATGCAGCTAACTCAGACAGAAAGAAATACGGGCAGGGGAGAGTGAAACAGAAATGTGAGAGAAACTCTCCTTTAAATTTTTTTATGGTGATATGGTATTCCAAAGATAGACAGCTTGTACCTACCAAGTATTTTTAAACTGTGTGGGTGCATGTGTACATTTCACAAGTTCACACAGAGACCCAGGGCTAACAGATTGGAAAACACTTCAGCTTCCACTCTGAATACCGAAGCGAGACTTGTGGGTTCCCAGCAGCCTTGCTGCAACAGACAGACATAAATACTAAAACTGTACACACTATGCCTTAACAGCACATTCAAAGCATGTCTCTTCCTAATTCTGGGCCCTGTAGTTTACCTCTCGCAGTTACCATTGTGAGTCGAGGACCCTCCACACGCATAGGATTATAATAAGACACACAGACACATTGTTGTTGTTGTTGTTGTTGTTGTTGTTGAGTCATGTCCGACTCTTCGTGACCCCATGGACCAGAGCACGCCAGGCACTCCTGTCTTCCACTGCCTCCCACAGTTTGGTCAGACTCATGCTGGTAGCTTTGAGAACACTCTCCAGCCATCTCGTCCTCTGTTGCCCCTTCTCCTTGTGCCCTCCATCTTTCCCAACATCAGGGTCTTTTCCAGGGAGCCTTCTCTTCTCATGAGGCGGCCAAAGTATTGGAGCCTCAGCTTCAGGATCTGTCCTTCCAGTGAGAACTCAGGGCTGATTTCCTTAAGAATGGAGAGGTTTGGTCTTCTTGCAGTCCATGGGACTCTCAAGAGTCTCCTCCAGACCATAATTCAAAAGCATCAATTTTTCGGCGATCAGCCTTCTTTATGGTCCAGCTCTCACTTCCATACATCACTACTGGGAAAACCATAGCTTCTACTATACAGACACATTATTTTAGGTGTTGTGTATTACTTTGATAAAATACATCTTTCGTTATGTGCAAATGGTCCATAAACTACCATATAGCATATATTTAACACAAAAAACAGTGACAATTTGTTGCTGACAAAGGACAGCTGGACACATAAAGGGCCCCATTACCTTCAGTAGCTTAGGGCCTCATCAGACCTAAATCCGGCCCTGAGTGGACCCAGCTCCCCTCCCCTCCTGCCAGTTTCATCTCCTTTCCTGCCTCTCTCCTCAAATCCCACACAGCCATTTTCTTCTCACTCAAAACTTGTTAGGTTGTTTTTCTAGGCGTACCATCTGGGGTGCAATGGGTCTGCAGCCTATGGCAGGAGATATACTTAGGCCGCCTGTTTGAATTAGTATGCCGGGGGAGAACCGTAGCTCATTGGCAGAGCATCTCCACTGCACACAGGGTCCCAGGGTCGGATCCTGGCAACTCCAGGTAGGAGCTTGGAAAGGCTCCTGCCTGAAACCCTGCAAACCTCTGCTGCCTGTCAGTGCAGAGTGTGCTGGCTTCAATGCACCAAGGCTGTAAGGTAGTTTCCTACTCTAGCCAATGTACTACAAATACGGGCTGGTGCACAATAGCAGCTAAAACTATGAATTAAGAGGTCTTCAGTTTCACAGCCAAAGAATCAGTAGCACGGGCAGCCCGCTCTTCTCGAAGCCACTGCCCTCCCTGAGTGCAAGAAAGGAAATCAACAAGAGAGGCCATCTACGTACTGGGATACTGGGACGTGGGTGGCACTGTGGGTTAAACCACAGAGCCTAGGACTTGCCAATCAGAAGGTCAGCGGTTCGAATCCCCGCGACAGGGTGAGCTCCCATTGCTCAGTCCCTGCTCCTGCCAACCTAGCAGCTCAAAAGCACATCAAAGTGCAAGTAGATAAATAGGTACCGCTCCAGCGGAAAGGTGAACGGCGTTTCCGTGCGCTGCTCTGGTTCACCAGAAGTGGCTTAGTCATGCTGGTCACATGACCTGGAAGCTGTACGCCGGCTCCCTCGGCCAATAAAGCGAGATGAGCGCCACAACCCCAGAGTCGGCCACGACTGGCCCTAATGGTCAGGGGTCCCTTTACCTTTACCTTTACCTTACTTACTGGGATAATATACCATTTGAAATTGGTAGGAATATATCAGGTAACAACACTTAGCATTTATACAGCACTGTAGAATATTTAAAGTGCTCGCTCACACTGAAACCAGCTCCAGGCACAATATGATGAACGAGATGTTATAGGCATGGGATCGGTTACCTAACCATCTCATGAAGAATCCTATGGCAACTTAAAAGCACCAGATTGATGGTGTCACAATAAGGCTTGTTGTTGTTTAGTCGTTTAGTCGTGTCCGACTCTTTGTGACCCCATGGACCAGAACACGCCAGGCCTCCCACAGTTTGGTCAAATTCATGCTGGTAGCTTCGATAACACTATCCAACCATCTCATCCTCTGTCGTCCCCTTCTCCTTGTGCCCTCCATCTTTCCCAACATCAGGGTCTTTTCCAGGGAGTCTTCTCTTCTCATGAGGTGGCCAAAGTATTGGAGTCTCAGCTTCAGGATCTGTCCTTCCAGTGAGCACTCAGGACTGATTTCCTTAAGAATGGAGAGGTTTGATCTTGTGTTGCAATAATGCTGCAATCCTATAACGCATACCTAGGATGAAGTCTCATTGAGCTTAATGAGAACTTGCTTCTGAGTAAACATGCACAGGGTCACACTGTCATTTTTCTTATCTTTAAGATGCCACAGTAAACTTTATGTTTGCGGGCACAGACTGGCAGGGCTACCTCTCTGAGATATTCATGAGATCACTGGGGATCAGTTCAGCTACTCTGCAAGTTGAGAAAAATCACGCTGTAAGCATAGCTGTCAATGTTTTCCTTTTTTAAGGAAGAAGAAGAGTTTGTTTGTTTTTTTTAAATGATATTTATTAAGCATTTTAAAATTACAGAAAAAACAAAAAGACAAAGAAGAAAAAAAGGGAAAAACAAACAGCAATTAAACAATACAAATCAATAAAAATCAAAAGCAAAAACCAAAACCAAAACACATAACACATCAAAATCCAAAAACAAAAGTAAACCACAAAAATTTAAAAACAGATCCAATATTCTCAAATCCTTAACTGTCATTACCTTATTTCATCGACCTCCTCACACCTCCCTTTTTGGTATTCTATCACAGCAAATCCTTGGAAGAAGAAGAGTTTGGATTTGATATCCCGCTTTATTACTACCCGAAGAAGTCTCAAAGCGGCTAACATTCTCCTTTCCCTTTCTCCCCCACAACAAACACTCTGAGAGGTGAGTGGGGCTGAGAGACTTCAGAGAAGTGTTACTGGCCCAAGGTCACCCAGCAGCTGCATGTGGAGGAGCGGGGAATCGAACCCAGTTCACCAGATTACGAGTCCACCGCTCTTAACCACTACAGCACACTAGCTCTTATTCCCTTATTCCGAATAGGATTCCCTTATTCCGAATAGGATTCCTCACAAGAAAAGGGAAAAGTTAACAGCTATGGCTGTAAGAGGCGAGGTCAGCTGAACAAGAACGTGAATTAAATTAGCGCCTGCGTTTTTTAAAAAATCTGTGACCAAATTTAATTGCCAGCGCAATCCCATTGAGTCCAGTGACATTTACTCATAGGTAAGTGTGTCTAGAATCGCTGCCCGGGTCTCTTGCAGTTGGTTCAAGCAGTGAGAGTTTGGTAGGCAATTTCTAAGTCTGGTGGCAGCATCTCAGTGGACTACTTTGGGACTTGCATCTAGGCAGAAAGAGTACAGGCCTTTGCACAGAATAACTTTCCAGTGGATTGGGCCCATTGCCAGTAGAGTTATTTGTTGCAAGTATTTCCCTAAAGTATAACATCTGATAGGGCATATTTTTGTCTTCATTACAATCTACACCTGCTCACATTTTTTTAAAAAACTGGAAACTTTATTTAGTCGGTCACAGATGTCTAAGGATAATTTTTAATACAGCGCAATGCCCAATTTTGTTCTCATTCTGAAAACCAGGAAGAACTGGAGAATGGCGGGGACACGGGGAAAGTGTCTTGGCCATTAATATACAGTGGTACCTCAGGTTACATACGCTTCAGGTTACAGACTCCACTAACCCAGAAATAGTGCTTCAGGTTAAGAACTTTGCTTCAGGATGAGAACAGAAATTGTGCTCCGGTGGCGCGGCAGCAGTGGGAGGCACCATTAGCTAAAGTGGTGCTTCAGGTTAAGAACAGTTTCAGGTTAAGTACAGACCTCCAGAACGAATTAAGTACTTAACCTGAGGTACCACTGTAACAAAATCTGCTGTGTCTCAAGATGGGTCACACGCTACTTTTTGCCCACGAGTAGCAAGAAGTCTGAGAGACCTGGAAGCTCTGTGGTGATATGGATCCAAATCATGGATTCCTTGGTGGTTGAGATATTTTTAGTTCCTTTGGGGAAGCGGGCTATGGTCCTCCAGATGTTGCTGGACTTCAGCTCCAAGCCAGTAGGGTCAGGCATGATGGGAGTTGTAGTCTAACAACACATGGTAGGCCACAGGTTAGCTACCCCTGTCTCAAAGACTGTTCACAACCAGGTACGGTGCACCTGGTAAGAGGAGAGTCAACCAACTTACAATTTTTGAGTGCCCAGGTGCCATAGCTGTCAACCTGCCCTTTTTTGTGGGAAATTCCCTTATTCCAGCGCCGTTTTCCGCTGCTTCCCGCTGCTATCCTGGATTCTTAGATATCCTGTAGACTGTCCCCAGGACAGGTGAGGCTGCTGATCCCTTATTTTCAAATCTGAAAGTTGACAGCTATGCCAGGTGGAGACCCCCCGGTGCCGAGAGACCACCAGAAGGAATAATAACTCGTGACAATGTGTTATGGAATTAAAAATTAAAACGGTAAAGGGACCCCTGACCATTAGGTCCAGTCGTGACTGACTCTGGGGTTGCGGCGCTCATCTCGCTTTATTGGCCGAGGGAGCCAGCGTACAGCTTCCAGGTCATGTGGTCAGCATGACTAAGCCGCTTCTGGTGAACCAGAGCAGCGCATGGAAATGCCGTTTACCTTCCTGCTGGAGCGGTACCTATTTATCTACTTGCACTTTGATGTGCTTTTGAACTGCTAGGTTGGCAGGAGCAGGGACCGAGCAACGGGAGCTCACAGCTTTTTTAATTTTTTTCAGATGTAGGAAGACCTTGGCTTAGGCATTGAGCGTGTACCCCCCCCCAGCCCCCCAGCCAGGGGAACTGTGGCTCCTCAGGATGAATGGAATATGGGAGGGTGCACAGCAAGACAATTTGTGTACACTGGCAGCCCACCCCATATCCCCGCAACACAGGGGAGTTCACTGACAATCTTTCCGTGTATGGTCAGTGACTCCCTGTTATGTACTGAGTTGAATAGGATCCCAAAGGCAGCAGTCTGATTGGTCCTAGAACAATAGGATTCAGAATGCAGCAGTCTGATTGGTCCTAGAACAATGCAGCAGTATGATTGGTTGGCAGGAACCACCCAATCCGGCTCCAGATAGAAGTGAATCCACAACCTGATTGGCTTACAGTAGAATTCCGGAATTAGCCAATCATGTGCAGCCCATTGTGTAAATAATGTATATAAAGCAGATACTGTGAGGTGACATTCATTCATTCCTCCTCACCTCTATGAGCTGAATAAAGAGCATGAAATCACTTTGCGACTCTGAGTATATTTCACTCCCATTTTACAAACCCCTTTAAGAGGGGACCCTGGAATCGCCGCCGTGGGGGTGGGGGTGAATCACCACTTCACATCTCCCCATATAGAGAAGAAAAGACTAAAGGATTCCACCCATGGCCATAACCACCAAAGTTGTGGCGAATTGCTACGGGGAAGACAAAACCTGCCAATGCAAGGAAATTCCTTCCCGGTTCTTCAACGGCAATCATCAAAAGACCGTAGCAGCGCCCGCTAAACAGGAGAGCAAATGGGTAACCTGGAGAAAAGCATTAAACAAAGGGAGGGTTTGAAGAGCTCACCACATGGTTGCTGCTGGCTCCGCCTCCTATTTAAGCAGCTGGCCCCGCCTCCCTGAAGGGCTGATTGATTAACTGAGGTTTGTCGGAAACCTCCAATGACTAACACAGGGAGGCCAGCCTAGCCAGTTGGGTCCCAAGGGGCCACGGTGAGTTGCGCAGTCCCGCAAAGGGCGCCCACAAGGAAGGTGTGAGCGCTCATGTTCTACAAAGTAGCTTCAGAAATACATGCCTAGACTAAAGTTATCGGCATTTGTTTGGATTGATGGACAAAGGTTGTAAATTTTGTTGGTTTATTCAAGCTAATAATATCCCGGTATTGCCATGAGCCACCATAAACAGAGAGTATCTTTCTGTTTCTAACATACAGGCAGTGGCGTAGCGTGGGTTGTCAGCACCCGGGGCAAGGCAAGTAATTTGCGCCCCCTAACCCTAACCCCCAGATGTTGCACCCGGTGCGGCCGGCCCCCCCTGCACCCCCCACGCTACGCCACTGCATACAGGCTTTGCCTCATGTTGAAGTCAAGGGATTGCTTAGGCCCAATTTGTGAGATAATTATAATTTTTAATTTGGCTCAGTGGTATTTTTCTACTCGGATTCCTACAGACGCTTCAGTTTGGGTCTGTTTCACCGGCCACCTGTAGCAGTCATTAATAAAATTTGGAGCATAATCAGGTCCTTTATTCACCAAATTTTCAGGATGGAAACGTGTGACTTTTTAATGGCTAGCTTATGGCTAAACAACTATCAAACTAGTCAAGAGGCTGGTTTATTTTAGTATATAAATCACTCCTGGAAACCATAACAGAGCTGCTTGTGTGTTCTATATAATTGCACAACCTTCGAAATCCCTATTTGGATACAGATGTGCTGGCGAAAAGAGAACGTGGGACTAAAATGAAGGGAATCGAGTCTGAAACATATTGGCACGATCTCCAAGTATTTCCAACAGGCTGGCAAAATAAATACCTCAACTGCAATGGGAGCATTACTATGTGATTAGAAAGGCACGTACATAAATTTAGCTAGAGCAACATGATGCATCTGCTAAAGCAGGTAATCAGTAGCTAAAACAGAAGTTATTAGCTGATATCCAGTGTTCTCCTCTAGTTGGTAGCTGTTCTTGGAAACTATGGCTAGACAGAAGCATGCACCATGTCACTGTGGTGTTAACAAAACACATATAGGACACATATGTTCTGCTGTGGCTGAAACATTGTTCCTTTAAAAAACCCCACAATTGTAGCTGTTTCATCTGTTTTTATAATTGTACATTATATTGTTGTAGCATGCCCTGGGACTTTTTTTGGCAAAGGGCAAGTAAGAAACCTCATAAATAAAAGTAAATAAATATATTTCAGGGCCCTCCAGACGTTGTTGGACCCCCAAAGCCCAAGAGCCCCAGCCAGCAAGGCCAATGGCCACTGATGATCATACAATTGTAAAGTTGCAGGAGACCAAAAGGAAGGTTCCTCACTCCTACAATATATCAACAGCTCACCATTGGCGGCAGCCACGAAACAATGAGCCACAATGCAGCCATTTGTTCCTTTAAATTGACCATGTGCTAATGAGAACGATTCATATGAATGCTGCCTCCGACCAAGTTAGAGCGTTGGTCTATCCATCTCAGTATTGTCTACTTTAAAAAGCAGAGACATCACCTTGCCAACAAAGGTCCGTATAGTTAAAGCCATGGTTTTCTCAGTAGTGATGTATGGAAGTGAAAGCTGGACCATAAAGAAGGCTGATCACCGAAGAATTGATGCTTTTGAATTCTGGTGCTGGAGGAGACTCTTGAGAGTCCCATGGACTGCAAGAATATCAAACCTCTCCGTTCTTAAGGAAATCAGCCCTGAGTGCTCACTGGAAGGACAGATTGTGAAGCTGAGGCTCCAATACTTTGGCCACCTCATGAGAAGAGAAGACTCCCTGGAAAAGACCCTAATGTTGGGAAAGATGGAGGGCACAAGGAGAAGGGGATGACAGAGGACAAGACGGTTGGACAGTGTTCTCGAAGCTACCAGCATGAGTTTCACCAAACTGTGGGAGGCAGTGGAAGACAGGAGTGCCTGGCATGCTCTGGTCCATGGGGTCACGAAGAGTCGGACACAACTAAATGACTAAACAACAACAACATTGTCTACTTTGTCTACATTGTCAACATTGGGAGCCAGTGTGGTGTAGTGGTTAAGAGTGGTAGTCTCGTAATCTGGGGAACCGGGTTCGATTCCCCGCTCCTCCACATGCAGCTGCTGGGTGACCTTGGGCCAGTCACACTTCTCTGAAGTCTCTCAGCCCCACTCACCTCACAGAGTGTTTGTTGTGGGGGAGGAAGGAAAAGGAGAATTTTAGCCGCTTTGAGACTCCTTAAAAGGGAGTGAAAGGCGGGATATCAAATCCAAACTCTTCTTCTTCTTATTCTACTCCAGAGATGTCCAACTTCCAAGAGACTACTCCCAGCAAACCAAACCAAACCTGGCAGTGATCTACCCGTGGTATTGAGCTTTTTTTGGGCAGGAAAACCCAAAGCTGTTGACCACAATCTACCAGGAACACCCCGCAATCAGACCAGTAGATCTGACTGACAGTGGCTCTCTATTAGATTTCCCACTGCAGCTGACTGCACATATATAACTCAAGTGATTTCCCCCCCCCCCATATAATTAAAGAAATGTTTTCGGTTCAACAACCAAAACCGTTCAACAACCATTTGTACTTAGGTGTGCTTTTTCTTTTATTTTAAAAACCAACCACCTTATTCCTCCCCCCCCCCCGGCAGAATTTAGGGGGCAGGAAGCCTGGAATGCCACAGAGGTGGCTGAAGGCATCTACTGCTGGAGGTGTGGGGTGGGAACAGATTGGCAGGTGCCTCTAAGTGGGGGCTGGTAGCAATACTGATACTCTGTTTCTCCCCCAATGTTACAGCTGCCAGCATTTCTCCATCTCCCCCCCCCCAGCACCCTCCCAGATATCTCTCTCTCCACAACCTTGAGAATCTTAAAGTTGTCTTTAATGAATGAGAATTGAGATCCTCTGGAATCTCACTTCTGTGCCAGATCCCACATGGGATTCCATGCAAGAGGAGCCACAGAAAAAGGAACAGCTGTTGCTGTAGGACATTATCTACAGCTATAGAAGGGAAGAGATCTCTATCTGCGTTAGGCATGTATCTGGTTTACTTTCCCTTTGTTGGCTGCGCAGAGCTAAAGACCCTTTGCTGGCTTCCAATAGGTACCAGCTTTGCCTTGGAATCAAGGGCTATGGATGTATCAAATGGAATCCAGCTGTGGAGGTGCCTGCTCAGGGCAACCAGTCTTAATCTGGTCCCGGATTCTGCTTTTCCACTGACTTCAGCAAGAGCTCCGCTTACAAAGGCTAGAGAAGTTCTATCCCCACTGGAATGCAGAGGCTCAGCAAATGTTATCAGCGCACTACTGGAAGCTGTAGTCTCCCTCCTGCAACCCATCCCCTTCCTCGGTATATGAGAAACATCCATAAAACCTCACTGAAAATAGGACAATCTGTAATTTAATTGCTCTTTAATAGTTTGTTTACTTCGCCATCTGCATTAAATTTGGTTGGAAGAATTTCACAGATGAAGTGCTGGCTGCAGTTTGCATGGGATGGAATTTCCTCTCACTGGAGGGGTGGGGGTGGCGGCAAGGCTTCTTCAAGTATGGAACCTATTTTCCCCCATTATTCTCTATTCCTGTCCTGAGAGAAAGGATTTCCTCTTCCAGCATCTCACCTTCCCTTTCTTCCTGTCTCTTAAGAAGCTGCGGTGAGAAAGTTTTCTCTCTGAATGGTGCCATGCCACTCTGTGACCTCACTTGATAGAAGACAGAAAAGTTGCAGTCATGGAAACTGGCTCCAGGACTTATATTTTGTGTCTATATGGCTAAAAACGGGAGATTTTGGAACCTGTGGCTCTCCATAAGTTGTCAGACTCCTGTTCTCAGCACAGCCAACAGTAAGTGATCATGGGATATGCAGTCGAACATCTGGGAAGCTGTCACTTTCATATACCCAACCCAAAACAGCCTGGTTACCCTATGGAATTGCCAAGAGATGGACATTGCTGTAAATTGTCTATATCAGTGTGGGACAGAAGCAAGACAGACAGTGTCTGTGTCAGTATAGGACACAAGTCTTCCCTCTCATGCTCAGTCTGTGTCTGTGGTGATCTAGGCAATAAAGGCTGCATTGCCTGCCGCCGCATGGGACAAGTTCCTTACAGATCTCCTCTGCTCCCAAATAATCCCTTGACATCGCAATGGTGGCAAGCAGCAACTTGGGAGATGGCTCTGGGAGATGCAGTGTGGGGAGTGGCACTGGTTTCACTGCCTGCTTGCCTGCCCAAACAGGCAGTGGCATAGCGTGGGTTGCCAGAGCCCAGGGCTGTGCAGAGGAAGAGAAATGGACAGAGTACAGGAGATTGCAGCTGCAGAGATAAGAAAAGAAGAGTCGTTCCGTTGTCTGGAGAGGTCGCTTCCTGGTTCGCATGGAGTGCAGCAACGGAAGCGCACAGCTGTATTGAAGCAGTGTCGGGTGTTGAAATTTTGTGACCCTAACAATTTTGCACCCAGGGCAACTGCTCCTGTGCTCCCCCCCCCAACGCCACTGCACACAGGGACCCTGGGGGGAAGGAAAGAGTTGGATTGGAAATATAGAGAGATTTTCCCCAAACCTGGTTCCCTCCCAATGTTGGTCTTCAGATACTCCCATCAGTCACAGCCAGCATGGCGGAGAGTGGGGGATGATGGGAGCTATAGTTTAGCAATATCTGGAGGGTGCCAAGTTGAAGAAGTCTGGGATGGGACAAGGAACTGGAACTTGCATTCTTATGTTTGTTATTTTGATATCCCGACATTTCTCCGTGGATATCAGAGTTGTTTTAAGCCTCACATGCAAAATATGTTCCTTATAGAAATCAGGACTACGCCATGCTTTCGAGGCCACTGAGCCCAGATAAGCCGCTGTTATGTCACACCACATCTTGTTTCTATCACAGACCCTTGACACCATTCCAAAGAAGCAAACAAAATGGCAGGGCTGAGATTAGCGCGACCGAAAGCCAAATACAAGATTCACTTGGCCACAAAAATGTGCAGAGCTGAAACTTCTCCCTCTGGCAAGGAACCAGAAGCAACGTAGCGGCGAGAGCACGAGGCAAGGAGCCAATGGCAAAATTATGGGTTTCAAGTCATCATCTAACCTTGAGTCCATTATGTGAGCTTAAGTATCAACAGCCTCAGCTTATGAAACCAGATCTTCGGGAACCAAGTTCCCCCTCTAAGACTGTATACCATATTTTTCGCTCTATAAGACGCACCAGACCACAAGATGCACCTAGTTTTTGGAGGAGGAAAACAAGAAAAAAAATATTCTGAATCTCAGAAGCCAGAACAGCAAGAGGGATCGCTGCGCAGTGAAAGCAGTGATCCCTCTTGCTGTTCTGGCTTCTGGGATAGCTGCGCAGCCTGCATTCGCTCCATAAGACGCACACACATTTCCCCTTACTTTTTAGGAGGGAAAAAGTGAGTCTTATAGAGCAAAAAATACGGTAGATCATAATGCAGTGTTGTTGGAAAAACTCAAAGGGGTATCATAGCAGAAAAGTACGACACCAGTACACAGACCCACAAACATATACCAACACACACACCCCAAATAAGGACTGAACATGCTTATCAATGCTGCCTGGCCAGGTGGTAAAGTGCAAGGCAACTAGAAATCTTCCAACGAAGAGTTGTGCGCAACTTTAAAAGACAGCACTCTTTACAACAACTAGTAACGCACCAAATTTTCTGAAATGCGGCTTGGGAGAGTTAGGGTTGAGGGACGTGCCTGGCTTGACTGGCATTGTTAGGATACAACTGGGGCCCAGAGCCGTTGCCAATTTGTAACAGGCTCATTTTAAAAAAAGAAATTAATTTAGGGTGCTCAGCAGGTGACCTCTTAATTAAGCTCAGTTTAAATGGGCCAATTATAAATCAGGCTCAGGGAAGGCTGCCCGACTCTGTTCACCCTCTGTGGCTGATCCAATTGGAAGGCTAAACATTAGTTATTTGGAATTACCATCTGCTGCTGTTGTGGTTTGAGGTGGTGAGAGCTGGTGGAATAGGACTGGGAAGACCCAAGTTCAAACAGCCACGTGATCATGAAACTCTCGGCTGCTCTCTCTCAGCCTAACCTACTTCACAGGATTGTTGTGAGGAGACAAAGGAAGGGGGACGATGTGAGTCACTGTGAGTTCTTTGAAGAATGTAAATTTCGTAAGGAGAACCCTGAGGGTCATCTAGTCCAACCCCCTGCGATACTGGAATCTTTTGCCCAACATGGGACTCGAACCCACAGCCTTAAGATTAAGAGTCTCATGCTCTAGCAACTATCCCTGGATCTGTGGGACTATGGGCAAGTGATGATAGATAACAAGCTGTTTTCCTGGCCAATCGCACAGCCATGTTGAAAGTTAAAAGGACAGATCATCTCCATCAAATTCCTATTTAAACAGGGCCTGATTTCTTGGGGAAATGTAAATAGAGTGGTACCTCGGGTTATGTACTTAATTCGTTCCGGAGGTCCGTTCTTAACCTGAAACTGTTCTTAACCTGAAGCACCGCTTTAGCTAATGGGACTTCCTGCTGTTGCCGCGCCGCCAGAATACGATTTCTATTCTCATCCTGAAGCAAAGTTCTTAACCCGAGGTAATATTTCTGGGTTAGCGGAGTCTGTAGCCTGAAGCATATGTAACCTGAAGCGTATGCAACCTGAGGTACCACCGTATAAAGATAGATTCATACACACACAGAATGTTACTCAATACCTGGTTCTGACTTGCTTTCCTCCTAAACTTGCGAACTGTTGTTAGCTTAATTAGCCATTGTTCCAGTGTGAAATCAATAGCTTCGAGGCTGGAGTAAGGGGAACAAGAGCGGGAAGATGAGGAGAGAAGGATAGAGGGTAAATGACTTTTTTGGAACTGAAGAGCCTTTGGAGTGGGCCAAACCAATAGCCACTGTAGTCTTTACTCCTACACTGTTTGCAGAGATGTCAGTCAAAGGTCACAGTTGTCAACATTTCCCATTTTTTAAGGGAAATTCCCTTATTCCGAATAGGATTTCTCTTAAAAACAGGGAAAAGTTGACAGCTATGCAGTTGGGGCAGGGCTGCTTGGAGGGACAGAAATCCTTTTTACTTTGCACGCCAGCGAGTTGGGACAGCTTTTCATTTCATCGCCCTTTATTGTGCTTCTCCAGGATAAACCCATTTGATACTATTATTTCAGGGGCAGTGTAATTCAATTGTTCATTTAAGGCTATGGTTCAGGGGTCAGCAAACTTTTTCAGCAGGGAGCCGGTCCACTGTCCCTCAGACTTTGTGGGGGCCGGACTATATTTTGAAGGAGAAGAAAAAAATGAACGCATTCCTATGCCCCACAAATAACCCAGAGACGCATTTTAAATAAAAGCACACATTCTACTCATGTAAAAACACGCTGATTCCTGGACTGTCTGTGAGCTGGATTAAAAAGGCGATTGGGCCGGATCCGGCCCCCGGTCCTTAATTTGCCTACCCATGCTACGGTTGGTAAGTGACGGTTTGATTTAGATCACATATAGCACCATGGGATCCTTTAAAAAAATCTGCATTTTGAGGCTTATTTCATTGCCATCACTAAAAACACCTATTTTCTTTATCTATTAGGTCATCTATAGAGTACTTACTGATTTGGAGGAAGCACTCTGTATGCACTGCCTTCTTGCAATCCTTACCACCTTTCTGTCAGTTTGGCCAATATTATTACATTCACATTGCAGAAAGCCAGTGGTTTGCTTGAGGCCACTTGATGCTGCAAGAACGATCTCCTCCTTAACCAGTGTGCTGCTTCCAACATCTTCACTTTGCAGCGGACTAGGAACTTGGACTCGCATTTATCATGCTAGTTAGTTCTTTTTTTAAATATATATTTTATTCAGGATTTTCTTGTTTTACAGAAGTGTAGTGCCTCGTATTTTTATTTTTTTCACGTAACATTTTTTCAAATCCGTTTCATTTGTTGAGGCATTAGGGGGAGAAGAAAAGAAAAAAGAAAGGGGGGTGGAAAGAGGGAAGATGGATAGGGGTGGGGTCGGGTGGTGGTGTTTCTATTATGTTTAATGTATGTAGAGTTTGGTGTCGGCGTTGCTTGTGTTGTTCGCTTGTGTTCCTTTGGTGGTGAGAGAGGTTGGGGTTGGCCTAGGGTGTGATTGTTTGCTTGTGATTGGCTGTGGTGATCTTTGTTTTCGTGTGTGAGTGGGGTGGCTGGGTGTTTTGGATCAGGTTAGCCATATTGATTTGTATGCAGTTGTGGATTATTGTCATTGTCTTGTTGGGCTGTGTATGTGATAAAGGGGAGCCATCTAAAGCGTCTTCTTCTGTTTGTCCCCGTGTCAGTTTCAGTTTATTAGTTAATTTTTCTAGTAGGGCTGTTTCCCATACTATTTGGTACCATTGGTCCATGCTTACTCCTGGCAGGTCTCTCCAGTGTCTGGTTATGGTGTTTCCGGCTGCTGAAAGCAGGTGGGTTATGAGTTCTTTGTGGTTTAAATGGGCATTGTTGTCTTGGAAGATGTTTAGTAGGGCCAATTCTGGGGTGATTTCTAATACTTGCTTAGTTATTCTGACTTATTGGGTTCTGGGTGCCTTTGGCTCCTGGAAGTCACACCAGGTCAGGTGTGTTTTCACTTTCTTTCTTTATAGTAATGTTTGCAATGAAAGAAAACAACTTTTTTTAAAGTGCATCTGAATGCAATGCTCCCTACCTCCAGTTCAGACGAATTATCATTATTAGAAGTCCATATTATATATAGTTTCTTGTTTTTCTCTCCCCCATTCCAGGGCTTTGAAGCTGTAATGTACCCAGGAACCATTAGGGGGCAGCTGTGACCAGAAAAGAGCACAGCCAGAGTAATGCAGTGGGTGGGTGGGTGAGGGGGAATAAGTAAGAAAAAAAGAGGACAGAATGAAGGAACTATTAAAAGAGAGAAACCTGGGATAAAGTTAGGGAATATTTACAGAAAGAGGAGAAGGAAAGGGAAAAGTAAGACATGAATGGCATAAATACGACAAAATGAAAACAACAACAACAAAGTAATAAAAGGCAAATTGGGGAAAAAAACCTCTGAATTAATCAGGATGAAATATGCAATCATATGAGAGGAAAGGAATTGAGCACTGCTGAACTGGAGAGGTTTAAGTCTTTCGAAAGGGTGGAGTGGGGAATTAATAATAATAATAAAAGCTTCCCGACCTTAGCAAGCTGGCTCAATAGGGCTGAATAAGAAAGGTGCCCGTGTTATTTCTCTCAATACCTCAGCAGTTTAAAAGGAGGCGATGGATCTTTCTTTTCTTTTCCCTTTTCTTTTCCCTTTTTTTTTCTTTTTCAAGGCAGCTTCTGTATAATCTGAAGCTTTCAAGATGTACTTCATCCCAAGCCCTCTCTTGGTTCCAGCACGTTAACTTCATTAAAGGCTCCCTTCAGCCGCTTTCATGTTTCCGGGGATTCCCTACTGGGTGGCTACATTAGGCAGAGAAAAACCCTCTGTGGGATGATTGTAAACGGATGTTTTACACCGGGGAAATGGAACGCATGGGCGGGTTTGGAGGGCTGGAGGGGAAGAGAAAAGGGGTCTTGGAGGACAGGAGATGGGATCCTCCAGGAGCTATTAATTATAGTCCGCAAAACAAGGCCCCAGACCCTTAGCAAGACGCAGCCCTGGGGATTGGAGATGTAACTGAACAGGAGAATCTTTAAAAAACGGGATTCTACAGAAGGAAGAGACTCGCCAGGCAGTCCGCCACTGACCTCTTTGTGATAAGGAATCTCAATGGATGGTATTTCCCTTCCAGTTCCACTTATTATTATTATTAGGCAGCAGCTGCTGCCTCAAAACTTTATCTCACTGTGCTTTCTTCTCACAGAGATTGGGAGAGAAGGTGTGGGTTTTCCTCTTGTGCGCAAAACTCACTGCATTCCTCGGAGGAGGGCCTGAAATCTAAAGAATTGGCGGGACGAGCAAATTAGTCCCCTCACATTTCTAGCCACCTATAGTCATGTAGGGACACGGGTGGCGCTGTGGGTTAAATCACAGAGACTAGGACTTGCCGATCAGAAGGTCGGCGGTTCGAATCCCCACGACGGAGTGAGCTCCTGTTGCTCGGTCCCTGCTCCTGCCAACCTAGCAGTTCGAAAGCATGTCAAAGTGCAAGTAGATAAATAGGTACCGCTCCGGCGGGAAGGTAAACGGCTTTTCCGTACACTGCTCTGGTTCGCCAGAAGCGGCTTAGTCATGCTGGCCACATGACCCGGAAGCTGTACGCCGGCTCCCTCGGCCAATAAAGCGAGATGAGCACCGCAACCCCAGAGTCAGCCACGACTGGACCTAATGGTCAGGGGTCCCATTACCTTTTATAGTCATGTAAGCAAGCAACCCCTAGTTTGCGCTGGGGGGTTGTGTTCCGGGGCATTGTACGCTTGCGCAAAATCACGTGCAATTGAAACACCCTGTTTCCCCTCCCCTGTCCCTCCCTTTTAGTGACATCTTTAATGACACTAAAATATCAGAGGGATATTTCCAGGTCACTTCTGGGTTTGGTGCTGTGTGCGATTGTGCACATATTTTTCACGCCTCAAATGGGGGTTGCCTGTACGCTAGGGGCTGCACTCCACCTACCAACCCTGCTGCTATGTGAACCGTCCAGAGACCTCTGGGTATAGGGACCTCTGGGTATATAAATTCAATAAATAATATAACAAGAATCTCTCCCCCCCCACACACACATTAGCTCCCTAAGCTTCGCCTTTCCACCCCATGCAGTTATTAGGTATGCCTTTCAGTGCCCCTTGGGTTTTTCTTCATTCAAATCCAGGATTTTGGTGCGGTAATCGAAATCCTTCAATGGGAGCTACATGGCGATAGCCTTATATTTATATGTATATAGGAAGATACAGTTAAGCTTGGCTTCCCATGACAGCCAAACTCAGTAGCATGTTTTTGTTTTGTTTTGGTAAACTGCTTTGAGATTTTTTTCCAATCAAGCTCTGTATAAATGTTATTAAATAAACAAACAAATTGCTGTTCCCTAAGAAGCCAGGATTGCACGCTGGCCTTAAGTTACACTTTGTTCTGGCGCATTAAGGAGCAACAAATCAGGACCCCTGATAAACCATAGTAAGCAAGTTGTTGAGGCTCCTGCCCCAGAGATAGCAGCAGAGGCTCTTACCTGAGAGTAAAGCAGAGTACAATGTAGCCAATGCTTTTTTTTTCCTTCTAAAAAAATGTTTAGGGGTATGACTCAAGAAAATCGCCATTTTATGGTTCAAATTGGGAAAAATAAATACAGTAAATGGACAAAAGTACAAAGATTCACAAAATGTTATGGGGTATGCGTCCCCCTAGAAAAAAAGCACTGGGTGAACCTCAGCAGGCATGAACCTCAGGTTGAAAAGGTTCCTGGCACCTGAACGAGCTCAAGGTCACCCAGTATGCATCATGGCTGAGTGAAGATTATAATGCAACCCTCACCCAGTTCTGCGCTCTAACCATTACCCCATACTGTCTACAAGCAGAATGGGGGTGTTACAAATTGGTACCTAAATTAATCACTAAAATCTTTGAATGTATGCTCTTTATTCTTGTCGACTAGAATAGGAAGAAAACTTGTTGTTGTTTAGTTGTTTAGCCGTGTCCGACTCTTCGTGACCCCCTGGACCAGAGCACGCCAGGCACTCCTGTCTTCCACTGCATCCCGCAGTTTGGTCAAACTCATGCTGGTAGCTTCAAGAACACTATCCAACCATCTCATCCTCTGCCGTCCCCTTCTCCTTGTGCCCTCCATCTTTCCCAACATCAGGGTCTTTTCCAGGGAGTCTTCTCTTCTCATGAGGTGGCCAAAGTCTTGGAGCCTCAGCTTCACAATCTGTCCTTCCAGTGAGCACTCAGGGCTGATTTCCTTCAGAATGGAGAGGTTTGATCTTCTTGCAGTCCATGGGACTCTCAAGAGTCTCCTCCAGCACCATAATTCAAAAGAAAAGGAAAAGAAAAGAAGAAAACTACACTGTATCAATGCTTTGACATCCAGTGCACCTTTGACGAGACTTTGGGTTTGACATCTTTGTCACCAGCAGTCAGCAGGGTTTACCAAATCTGCAACCATAGTTTTTTGTTTTTTTTAAAAAAGTAATTAAGAAGCAACAACTTCTAATTGCAAAGACGATGGGTAAAAGGTAAAGGACCACTGGACGGTTAAGTCCAGCCAAAGGCAACTATGGGGTTGCGGCGCTCATCTCGCTTTCAGGATGACGGAGGCGGCATTTGTCCACAGACAGCTTTCCGGGTCATGTGGCCAGCATGACTAAGCTGCTACTGGTGCAACGGGACACCATGACGGAAACCAGAAATACCGTTTACCTCCCTGCCGAAGCGGTACTTATTTATCTACTTGCACTGGTGTGCTTTTGAACTGCTTGGTTGGCAGGAGCTGAGACAGAGCAACAGGAGCTCATCTCCTTGCGCGGATTCGAACTGCCGACCATCTGATCGGCAAGCCCAAGAAGCTCAGTGGTTTATTGCAAGCATTGCCCAGTATGTAACCTGCTTTTCTGCTATATATGTCCTGCAGGCTGCCTTGCCATCAGTGCTGACCAGAGCGAGGGCCCCATCACGCAGAGTTCCTGTCAACAGGGACTTCCAGCTAGGCAGTCAAAAAGGAGAAGTATTGCTCAGGACGTGGGCATGTGGCTGCCCTTGTGATGCGTTACGAAAACACTGTGGAACAGGAAGTAATCTATGATTGTATGTTACATTAAAAACCTTAAAAAATAGGTCACAGAATCATAGAGTTGGAAGGGACCCCGGGGTCATCCATTCCAAGCCCCTGCAATGCAGGAATCTCACCTAAAACATCCATGACAGATGGCCATCCAATCTCTGCTCAGAGACCTCCAAGGAAGAAGAGTCCACCATCTCTCTTAAGAGTCCATTCCACTGACAAACAGCTCTTGCTCTCAGAAAGTTCTTCCTGATGTTCAGCTGGAATCTCCTTTCTTGAAACTTGAAGTCGTTGCTTTGGGTCCTACCCTCCAGAGCAGGAGAAAACAAGCTTGCTCCATCCTCCATGTGACAGCCCTTAAGATATTTTTAAAATGGCAGTCATATCTCCCCGGCCATGTAAACACCCACTGGACTCATATTTTGAGGTTGTTGTTCTTGTTAAATTTGTATACCAACCTTCATCCAAGATCCCAGGCGGTTCACAACAGAAAAATACAAGATTCAAAATAAGGCAAAAACAAACCAATATCCCCCTTCCCATTGTATAAAACTCCTTTTAAAAAGTATGGGCCCTGGGAATGATCTGGGTGGGATGAAGACGGACAGACAGACAGACAGACAGAGGAAGCTGCGGTTGAGTGAAGACCTATCAGGTGGTTGAATGAATGATACCTAAAGGTACAGGCACAGAAACAAAGCCAGTAGCTGTAAAGATTCTTTTTAAAGAAACACACGCACACACCATATTCACTTTTATAAATAGCCTTTCATTTTCTGCAGCAGTTCCTGCTACTGTTCTTAGAAGGAACAGGCTGCCTTTGATTTAGCTGCGCTCCTCGCTGCATTTCACGTCTCACCGTCTCTTCGCAGCATTCCAGGAGGCCACCCTCCTCATTTCAGAGTCCAGGGGCAGAGAACTAAGTGCCAGAAGGTCTGCGCAGTATTTTATTTTATATTTATTTTTCTGCCAGCAGCCCTGTTATAAACACTGCCATAAAAAACAGATCCCTAAACCAAATTATCAGAGGGATATTTCATCTCCCTCCTGTCTGAAACTTAGCAAATAAATTATCGGGCCAGAAGTGATTCCCCTCCCTTACTCCCCCCATCTTTCTTCTCCTCCATCCCCTCCCCCCTGCTTTTTAAAAAAGTGTGATTTGCAGTGTTTTGACTCTCCATTTGATGGGCCCTGGCAATAAAATCTACATATATTTCAACAACCTTCTCTTCATCTCCACCCCAACCTTGTTCCAATTTTGCTATGTTTTCGTTTGCGCCCCTCATCTCCCCAATATTTGCACACATTTTGGAATATATTCCCATCCTACCACACTCAGATAATGCATGGCCGTTAGTAGAAATTAACTCCATTCATGTTACTAGAAGAGGCTGTGAAACACTTCCCCCAGTTTCAGGGCACAAGGCTCTCAGCTTCTTCCCCCAGTAAGGGCCATTGGATTTGGATTTGGATTTGATATCCCGCTTTATCACTACCAGAAGGAGTCTCAAAGTGGCTAACAATCTCCTTTTCCCTTCCTCCCCCACAACAAACACTCTGTGAGGCGAGTGGGGCAGAGAGACTTCAGAGAAGTGTGACTGGCCCAAGGTCACCCAGCAGCTGCATGTGGAGGAGCAGGGAAGCGAACCCGGTTCACCAGATTACGAGTCTACCACTCTTAACCACTACACCACATTGGCTGCATTGCCTAAGCATTGCAGGGGAAAAAACCAAGAATAATTCCCTGATCTGAAATGCCACCCCTGCTTGTTATCTCTGGGGGAAGGTAGGATGCTAAGTGACATCTTCACTTTCACAGTTACTCAGATAATACATTTAAGGATTTCTTGATCCATCTTGTTTGGAGGCAATTTCTCAGCATTAAACACAATGTCACAAACTAAGTGTGAAAAGAGGGGAAGAAAGCAATAGGTCCCCAGAGGGAGCTGTTCAAATTCAAGAAAACACAGAAGAAGCTATAGATATTTATGATTGAAAACAGAAAGGGTCATCACACACAAACACACACGCTAAAATACGTTACAAACAAATGTGCTTGTTTTGCAGTACGCTAACGGGAGGTCTGTTGTATGCTTCTGAACAAAACAAATTAGCTACTCCTGTGGGATGCCATACCAAAGTTGGCCAAATCAATGTTGAAACACTAACCTCCAGATCCATATTGCTCTGCAAGCCAAGGGGGAAATTGTCACATTCGGATCTTGAAATGGTGTGTTTGTTTTCTGAGAATCGTAGTGTCTCCATCCATTTGTGTCTGTGTGTGAGTTTAGTTTGGACTGTGCACCTGAAATATACTTGGAGTCCTGTAGTGATTTCATGCTCTTTATTGCAGCTTCCAAAACAGTGATTGAATTGCCCCCCAAAACCTCAGGCTTTTATATACATTATCTACACAATGAGTCCTGTCTGATTGGCTGATTCGACTTCCCTCCTGGAGTCTGATTGGTCTTTTCCTGCAGGCCAATCAGTTGTTGCATAGTAAGCTTAGTACATAACAGCACCCATTCCTTATTTGTTAAGTGTTGAATGGGGTCATAACACGCTAAAAGAGCTTTATGCAAAATACCTGGTTTTCATCAGATATTTTTTTTGTGGATATCAAAAGGTACAGGCCCTAAGTCACTGAGGCATGGAATATGAGGTAGCCCAAATATTATTCTGCAGGGCAGGGGCATATCAACTTCAGTTCCTTACTGAGGCTGCTCCTTCAGCAGTTTTGAATGTTTGCAGCTACAGTGGTACCTCGAGTTACAAATGCTTCAGGTTACAAACTCCGCTAACCTGGAAGTAGTACCTCGGGTTACGCATTTTGCCCCAGGATGAGAGTGGAAATTGCAAACCAGCGGCACGGCGGCAGTGGGAGGCCCCATTAGCGAAAGCGCACCTCAGGTTAAGAATGTTTTCGGGTTAAGAACGGACATCCAGAATGAATTAAGTTTGTAACCCGAGGTACCACTGTATAAGAAACCGGGAACGAATGATACATTAAGGACCGCCTCTTTTCGTATGAACCTTCCCGGATGCTGAGATCATCTTCGGGGGATGGCAACACGAGAACGGGGCCTTGTCTGCAGTGGCTCCTCATCTGTGGAATTCTCTCCCCAGAGAAGTTTGCCTGGCGTCTTCATTATACACCTTTAGGTGCCAGGCAAAAACATTCCTTTTTAACCCAGCCTTTGGTTGATCTTAAGGGACGCGGGTGGCACTGTGGGTTAAACCACAGAGCCTAGGACTTGCCAATCAGAAGGACGGCAGTTCGAATCCCTGTGACTGGGTGATCTCCCATTGCTCGGTCCCAGCTCCTGCCAACCTAGCAGTTCGAAAGCATGTCAAAGTGCAAGTAGATAAATAGGTACCGCTCCGGCGGGAAGGTAAACGGCGTGTTCAATGCGCTGCTCTGGTTTGCCAGAAGCGGCTTAGTCATGCTGGCCACATGGCCCGGAAGCTGTACGCCGGCTCCCTCGGCCAATAAAGTGAGATGAGCGCCGCAACCCTAGAGTCAACCACGACTGGACCTAATGGTCAGGGGTCCCTTTACCTTTACCTTTACCTATGTGCCTATTCTGCATCTTTCCAAACCGGGTGAACATGCAGGTTCTCTGGATGACCCCGGGCTCTAGAGAAAGAAACAAGAGAGAAAGAGAAACTCCTCTCTAGCCCCCCCCCCGCCTTACTCACCATTTTTCTGTACTAAAAAAGTCCCTTGACTCACAGGGGAATTCTAGTGGTTGGTTGGTTCCGGTTGCCCTTTTCTGAAACTTTTCCAGCTCTACAATAACCTTTTTGGAGCTGTGATGATCTCAGCTGAAAACAGCATTTCAACACTGGTCTGAGCATAGGTTTGTATAACAGCAGGGTTTTCCCCACCCCGAGTTCCTTTCCGAACGATTTCTCACATGCAATGCACCTTTTTCTCAGCTGGCACACACTGGGCAGACATTTCACTATCCACCACAACTCCAATATCTCTTTCCTGGTCAGCCACCACCCAGTTCAGAACTGGTGCATATGGGATGCTAGATTATTTATTTATTTCCACCACAGCCGCATCACCTTATTCTTGTTTACATTGACATACCCTCCAACATTTCCTCTGATGAAAATAGGGACATCCTATTCCATACCTTTCAACATTTCTCTGATGAAAACAGGAAAATCACATTCCGGGTAGAATAAGAGAACAAGGAGGACATACATTTAAAGAAGATTGGAAGATGTTTATTGAATATAGGGAAATAATTGTGTACAGTTGAAAACGCTGGCAGCATTAAGATAAATTCAACAGTGCGAAGAAGTTTTGATGGATGCAATAATGCAATAATGAATGGTATAGGGTTTCTTTTTTGTAAAATATGCAGGGATTTATGTTATGTAGAATGAACCATGGGAACAGAAGAAGGGAAGTCACTGATATCTTAAGGATGTAAAATCTTAAACTGCAAAACAGAAAATTCAATAAAAATTATAATCACATTGATTTCTGATCAAATCAGAACCCGGAATGGCTTCTGTAAATCCAGGACCATCCCTGGAAAATAGGGACACGTAGAGGGTCTGCACTGAGTCACATTTAGCATTTTAATACCTATCCCACCCACCCCAATCCCATGCCACCCAATCGAGAGAGATCGTTTTTGGAGCTCCTCTTATCCAGTTCAGTTATAGAGTATACCACATTTCCAGCAGAGTGGTGCTCAAAATGGTTTGCCAAAAATGACACTTTAAAATGCAATGATACAACAACCGTGATATGTAATTCAGTTTAGTATTTTAGTTTCACTGCAGTTCAACAATTAACAAGCCATTTAAAATATATAAAAGAAAATTAAGTGAGCATGAAGCTTACCAACAGGCCAATTAATATCCCAAAGGAACCCTAAAGCTAGTGACAGTATTAACTAGCAACTCCATACCCTCAAACATTTCTCCGATGAAAATAAGGACATCCTATTCCATAATCACCACCATCATAATTGTATTATTTATACCCCGCCTGTCAGACTGGGTTGCCCCAGCCACTCTGGGTGGCTTCCACCATATATAAAAGCATGATAAAACATTAAACTTTAAACAACTTCCCTATACAGGGCTGCCTTCAGATGTCTTCTAAAAGTTTTAAAGTGCCTTATCTCCTTGGCCCAGGGGTTGCATGACTCCAAGCATTTGTCTGATGAAAATAGAAACGTCCTAAGGAAAAGCGGGACATTGTTGTTGCTGTTTTTAAAAGGTAAAGGGACCCCTGACCATTAGGTCTAGTCACGAATGACTCTGGAGTTGCGGCGCTCATCTCGCTTTATTGGCCGAGGGAGCCGGCATACAGCTTCCAGGTCATGTGGCCAGCATGACTAAGCCGCTTCTGGCGAACCAGAGCAGCGCACGGAAACGCCGTTTACCTTCCCGCCAGAGCGATACCTATTTATCTACTTGCACTTTGACATGCTTTCGAACTGCTAGGTTGGCAGAAGCAGGGACTGAGTAATGGGAGCTCACCCTGTCGCGGGGATTCGAATTTGTTGTTTTTACTTTTTATTAAATCCAGTTGTACAAGAGAAACTATTTATTCATTTTCCTCACTGGATTGGTGACTTTGATAGCAGGCTGAGCTGCTCTTTCCACAATTACCTTCCGATTCTTGGATGAAACATTGTGAGCAATCTCTGCACAATAGGACTTGTTGCTCATCATCAGCCCCTCCAGCTCTTTGACGTTGTGGACAAGGAACTTTCTGAATCCTGAAGGCAACATGTGCTTTGTCTTCTTACTGCTACCATACCCAATGTTGGGCATCAAGATTTGGTCCTTGAACCTTCTGCGGACTCTGTTGTCAATACCTCTGGGCTTCCGCCAGTTACGCTTAATTTTGACATAGTGATCAGATTGATGGTGGATGAAATTCTTGGTCCTCTTCTTGACGATCTTAGGCTTGATGAGGGGTCTGAGTGTTAAGTTGTGGGTGAACCTATCAGACGACACAGCCATTCTTCAAACAGCTCTTGTTTATTCACAGGCCCAGAACAGAACTGGACCGAAGGGTTCAGCCAACCTGCTTATATAGAGCTCCACTACAAGGCAACAGTAACAACTTTCTGTAACTATCCAATCACTGAACACCACTGAACGTTATTTGCATATGTGGTTCTGAGTGAAAACTATCTACAGTATCCCCCTGCTGGCCCAGGGTGAGAACTTCAGTACATAACACTGAGGGCTGGCATAGTGTCTGCTGGAGAATGGCGGCACCCGCGCCGGGAGGGAGCGCGAAGACAATGAGCCAAAAAGCGGGACATTCTGAGATCAAATCAGAAACCAGGACAGCTTCTGTAAATCTGGGACTGTCCTTGGCATAGCTGTCAAGTGTCCCTTATTTGAAGGGACAGTCCCTTATTCCAGCGCCATGTCCCGCTGCTGTCCCTTATTGATGGATGTCCCTTAAATGTCCCTTAAATGATGTCCCTTAAATTTCAAAGGAAGCAGCTCCTCTCCCTCCCTCCCTGCCAGCCAGGGAGGAGGGAGGCTCCAACTGTGTTGCTTGGCTGTGTTGCTCACCCAATAAGAAGTCTAAGAACGACTGGTGGGTGGAGCTTGCATGCCTTGTGTGTGGCTAGTTAATGCAAGCTGAGGGGGTTTTTGAATGCTGGACGCCATTTTGTTGCACGTGCTGCTGCAAACTTTGCAGTGCAAAGCCAGGCTGGGGAGCCATCTTAAGTTGAGGCTGCATAGGCCTTGTGGTGCATGTGATTCAGATTCTATTTAGTTGCACCTCTGGTTACAAAGTTGGTTGGACAGTGTTCTCGAAGCTACCAGCATGAGTTTGACCAGACTGCAGGAGGACAGGAAGACTGGAGTGCCTGGAACAGGTGAGGCAGTAGGTCCCTTATTTTGGCTGCTGGTCCCTTATTTTCAAATCTGTAAGTTGACAGCTTGGAGGGTCCTTGGAGGGTTTGCAACTTTCTCCCCCAGCCCCATGACACTTTTATACGATGAACTCAGAATGTCAGAAACCTCCCTTACAGTTATTTGGGCAGCTCTGTCTTTCCAAAGGCTCCTGAGGGCATGGCTGGTGAAAACAGCCATCCCAGGAACGAAGAACACAGCCTCTTTTCCCTCCCTCTCTTCCCTCACCCACCTACCGTAGTGGGTTGAGCAACGCCTGCTGTGGAGCCTCGTGGTGGGCAACTGGCCGAGTGGCCACTTAGCCGTGGATTGAAAGCTAATCACTATCACTACCCGGTGCCTGGGAAGCCCCACCGCAGAAATGTTTCATGAATCAGCTTGAAAGGAAAACTAAGATGAAACACTTTGCTTCTGCCAGCCTAAGGGGAATCAGGAGGTTGCTCTTTCAAATTACGTTTAGAGGAAAGAGCTCAATTCAGACCCCAATTTAAACACCTCTGAGGGTTAGGAAAGCTTTAGTATGCAGTCGGTCTTCAATATAATACATTAACCATCCTATTAGCTCGTCTTGGGGAGGGACCATGGTTCAGTGGGAGAGTGCAGGCACGCACCGCATACAGAAAGGCCCGGCTTTGCTTCCAGTTAAACGGCTCCTTTCTCAGCTGGAGATCTTGGAGGGTCCCTGCCACTGCAGGTAGAGCAAAATGGTCTCACTCAACTGTTACCACTGGTTTCCGGAAGGGTAGCTGCGTTCGCCCCCAGCAGTCTGTTGGCACTGTAAAGACTGGTGACTTGTTATGGCATGAGCTTTTTGTTTGAACTTTATAAGATGCTTGAAGGGTTAGCCTGAGTTACAAGGGGCGTGGAGAGGGGATTGGGAAGGAAAGAAAATGCAGAAAGCACAAAAAGTGTAGTGTTGCCATGTGTCCGGAATTTCCAGGACATAGTCAGGATTCGGTCGTCAGAAACAGTGTCCGGGCGGAAATTGCTGAAATGTTCAGGAAAGTCCGGACGAATCACAATAGATTTTGGCGAATTTCCTTAGAAATAGCTCAAAGTTTTCTTTTTTTGAGATTTTTGAGCTCAACTAAAGGTAAAGTCAAATAGACCCCTGACCATTAGGTTCAGTTGTGACTGACTCTGGGGTTGCAGCGTTCATCTCGCTTTATTGGCCGAGGGAGCCGGCGTACAGCTTCCGGGTCATGTGGCGAGCATGACTAAACCACTTCTGGTGAACCAGAGCAGCGCACAGAAACGCCGTTTACCTTCCCGCCAGAGCGGTACCTATTTATCTACTTGCACTTTGACGTGCTTTCGAACTGCTAGGTTGGCAGGAGAGCTCAACTACTGTGCCATAAAAAGAAGTCCAACAACTTTTGTGTCCAGATAGCAACCCTAAGATATGGCGCCCACTCACTCCACTTGTGTTGATAATGCAGACATTCTGGCATTGGTAAACCATTTAACACTTGTAGGGTAAGATTCAACTTATGGGTACCGCTAGCAGAAGCCAGTGCAGGGGCTCCAGCTAGTGCAACAAAGGGTTCCCCTCTCTCCTCCTTCTGCACCCCATGTCCCCCCTCTATTGGCTCTGGGGCGGCACAGAACAGTGTGTGGTAGGACGAGAGCTGGCCATGAAGATGTTCTCCTCCTGTGGAGTCATGCCCCTGATCTGAAGATACATGTTCTCTCCCAAAGCTGAAGCAATTGCAGATGACTAAGAAGTGGTGGAGTTTAGCAGCTAAATATGCAGGAAGCACAATCAGGGATGATATTCTGGGTGGCCTACAGTTCATCTTTGTGGGGAATGGTGGGACAAAGGGCCTCAAAACTCAAAATAACCAGGATGGTGTTTTCTGGGAGGTTGTCAGTGGAGTGGAGTTTCCTCAGAAAGTCAGTGGAATCCCATAAGTAACTTGGGAGTACCTGTGGCATATGATCTGACGACGGAGGACACTCTAGGTGATTCGATGGGCCTCTTGGGGGGGGGGGTCCCTGGCTGCTTGGACAAAAGGTCCTACCCTTTCACAATGTGCCATCATCATATGACAAGAAGGAAAAGGTCCTGGTAGCCGCAGGAACATTAGGGTTCAGTTGCCAATGACTGAGAAAATTGATACCAGGTTAAGGTTTAACACCCCCCCCCAAAAGCAGGCTTACTGTGATTTCCTTTACCTGTTTTCATGCCAGGCAGAAGTTCAAGAGGTGAAGCCTGTCCCCATATCTCCATTCCGGGGAAATCTCTACCACTCGAATCCCTGCAAGTCACAAAGCTGTTAAACACACAGTAGCCTTACCAGGAACAGAGGTTCCAACTACCAAGGGGTGCATTTGTAGAAGGAAGTGCAGTAAATAGTCATTTGGGAACAAGACTTTATGAGGCCTTGTCCAACCCAGGGAAAGGAAACCCACACGCCCAAGTGGCCAGTGGCCAGAGGACTGCGCGTCAGGCTTAGGAGCCGAGTCAAATGCTGCTAGCTGCCAAACCAAGGCGGCTGCAAATGCTTCCATCTGGCAAGTTCTTCGTGGGGAGCAGAGGGGAGGCTGCGACAAGCAAAAGCTGCTCATTGTGTGTGGGTTGCCCTAATCTCAATGACAGCCACAATCGCATGGTAAATGATGTAGAGGCTCCAACTCAGGGGTGGACCCGCAACTCCTACCATTGCTGGCCATTGGCCATGCTGTCTGGGACTGGTGGGGGTTGGTGGGGGTTGGACTTCAGCAGATCTGGGAGGCCACAGGTTCCCAACCCTGCTTTAAGTGGGAGAATCTCTATGGGCAGCAGCTTTCAAACATGAGGGCCGTTTTCGTTGGCAGCAAGTGGCCCTTAGTGTGATCAATGGCTACAACCTGACTGCCTTGTGCCTCAGGAGTGCCCATTTCTGACAGTCCTGGCGCCATCTTTCTTGGGCAAGGCTTACAGTCAATCTTATAGTGCCCAAAGGAAAGCACTCAGCTCTCAGCCGTGGCTCCTAGAAGCTGTCAGCATGCGACAGCGGCCACACTTTGACTGGCCAGCGAAACCAGGTGAGGGTAGCCAATGGGTCTCAAGCCCTCAGTGAGTTAGGGACTTCCCCTGCATGCAAAGACAGGCTCTAGCAGACTGAGTAAATAAGACCAATATTGGGTCCAAGGGTCAAGAAAGCAGTTTCTGCATGTGAGGGGCAAATGGGGCTCATCAACTTGGGATGGTAGCCCATCTAGGATAATAATAATAATAATAATAATAATAATAATAATAATAATAATAATAATAATAATATTTATTTATACCCCAGCCTCCCAAGCCAAGACCGGGCCTCCCAAGCCAAGACCGGGCTCAGGGCAGCTAACACCCAATATAAAAACAAATGGATTGAAATACAACTTAAAAACAAGATTAAAATACAACATTAAAACATTAAAATACAGCCTCATTTCAATGGAAACTCAAATCAAACAATTTGGGGGGGGGGTGAAAACATCAAGTCTTCAACAAGGCTAACTTTCCAGACTGGTCCTACATGGGCCAGAAAAAAGCCAGGGAAGTCCCCAAATAGGAGTTCTATCACAGGAGGAGAAAGGAAAAAGAAGAGAGGGAGGGAATCAACTTGATTCCAAGCCAAAGGCCAGGCAGAACAACTCTGTCTTACAGGCCCTGCGGAAAGAAATCAGATCCTGCAGGGCCCTGGTCTCATGAGGCAGAGGTCACAGAGCGTTCCACCAGGCCAGTGTTGAAAAGGCCCTGGCTCTGGTTGAGGCTAATCTGACTTCCTCAGGACCCAGGACCTCCAGAGTGTTGATATTTATGGACCTTAAGGTCCTTCGCGGGGTATACCAGGAGAGGCGGTCCTATAGGTACGAGGGTCCTAGGCCGTGAAGGGTCTAGGAAACTCTGATCCCAAATCTCCGCTGCCTTGCAGGATATCTTCAGGAGAAGAAAAGTGTAAGGCATAAACCCTACACAAATCTGGAGTGGAGTCCCTAACATGGTTGGGTGGCTCCTTGTACGCAACCAAGCTGGTGCCAAACATGTTGCTCTCCTTTCCTTTGGACCGCATCAACAAGGCCAAGAGGAGGGTCTTGTCATCTGGACAGCCCAGGACCTCCAGCCCAGGCTTGCACCGTGAGGTCACTTTGGTGCTGCTGACGCAGAGGTTTGGCTTCACCCCAGGAGCCACACTCCATTGTCTCTTGAGATGGACGGATGCCAACAACATAGGAAAGCAGGTCCGTTGCATCTTTGTGCTTCATTACTCCAACATATCCAGCAGGAGAATACAGAGCATTCTGCTGTCTTGTCAAAGCGCTGCCTTTGTGGGATCCAGCCATCAATATTTCACCAAGCAAAGTTGGTATAAAATCTGAAGTTTTTGTGTGTGTGTGCGTGCGCTGGTTCGATTGTAAGCCGGAGGATCATTACGATTAAAGAGACTGTGGAATGGCAGTTTTTAGTAAAACAAATGAAAAGCTGTATTTAGTGTCTTTTGCCACATTGTGAGAGGAATGAATAAAACACTTTATAATATATTTTACAGCTGCCATTTCTTAGGGTTTTCTGCTTCACAATAGTGAAAGCAGCTCTGGCTGGGGAGTAGCTGTAAAACATTTTGTTGTTCTACTGCTCTATTGAAAGAATGCATATTAATTGCCTCATCATTCCTGAAACTGTTGTTGTGGAGAGTTTGGGACCAGGGGTTTAGACAGAGGCAGCAGCTGCAGCTGGGAGGAAGAGGCTGGGCGAAGGAGGGCGAGTTCAAAGTAGTGTCATGGGTGACTGGCAGAAGCAAGGAAGCAGAGAAAACAGTGACTGGGCACCGCCAAAACAAAGAGAGAGAAATTTAGATAGATTGCTTTGAGTGGGTCTCTGAGCCGCAGGGATCCCGAAGTACCAAGGAGCTGGGAAAGAAGGAGGATTTCAGGAAGGGGTGTGGAGAGCAAAGGAGATAAGGGAAACCAGGGAAGAAAACCTGACAGGAAAGATTAGGAAGGCGCCATTTTTAGAGGGCCATCCTTCCACACCCTGTGTTTCAGACCATAAGGAGCCCAAACAGGGGGGAGAGCAAAGCTGAAGGAGGCAGGAATTGATGGCTTTGGGCCCTTGTTTAATCTTACTGGAAAAATGTGAAAGACTAAAATGGCCACCTTCTCCAAAGCAGCTTGGGTAGTGGCAGTGGCATAGCAAGGTCAGGTGGTACCCGGTGCAGAACATTTCTTGTCATGCCCCCCCATTGAATTATTTTTTAATTTTTTTGCCTGCAAAAATTGTTTGACTTCATTTCATATTTTTTTTGGCGGGGGGGCAAAGTTGTTGAAAGCTCAACATCAAAAAAGCTAAGATCATGGTCACTGGTCCCATCACCTCCTGGCCAACAGAAGGGGAATAAATGGAGGCAGTGAGAGATTTTACTTTCTTGGGCTCCATGATCACTACAGATGGTGACAGCAGTCACAAAATTAAAAGACGCCTGCTTCCTGGGAGAAAAGCAATGACAAACCTAGAAAGCATCTTAAAAAGCAGAGACATCACTTTGCCGACAAAGGTCCATATAGTTAAAGCTATGGTTTTCCCAGTCGTGATGTATGGAAGTGAGAGCTGGACCATAAAGAAGGCTGATCGCCGAAGAATTGATGCTTTTGAATTATGGTGCTGGAGGAGACTCTTGAGAGTCCCATGGACTGCAAGAAGATCAAACCTCTCCATTCTTAAGGAAATCAGCCCTGAGTGCTCACTGGAAGGACAGATCGTGAAGCTGAGGCTCCAAGACTTTGACCACCTCATGAGAAGAGAAGACTCCCTGGGAAAGACCCTGATGTTAGGAAAGATGGAGGGCACAAGGAGAAGGGGACGGCAGAGGATGAGATGGTTGGACAGCGTTCTCGAAGCTACCAGCATGAGTTTGACCAAACTGCAGGAGGCAGTGGAAGACAGGAGTGCCTGGTGTGCTCTGGTCCACGGGGTCACAAAGAGTCGGACTAAACGACTAAACAACAACAATTGTGACCTTAAATTCTTATTACAGTATTGAAATGTCCTGGCTGTAGCTTGAGGCAGGCTTTGCATAACCTGATATGCGAAGTTGGGGCCAGTGGGGCAGCCCATTCTTTAGAGTGGAAGAGGAAATGGATTGGACATCCAAGTCCTTCGCTATTTATTTCCATGGTCGAAAGGCAGCTAAAGATTTATCTTTCTGAATTACTACTATTAAAAGGGAATTTTCTGAGCATCAGTCATTGGTTGCCAGTGCAGACTGTTGTTGCGGGGTCACTGACCAGCTGAACATTACTGTTTAGCCCATTAGTATTTTCATTAAAAAATACCACTCGGAATAACTCAACTTATTCTTAGGGCAAAAGAAACATGCAATCTGTCTCTGCAATTACAGTTGCTAAGGAATTGGAATGGAAGCTGCCGTCATATTACTGTAACTCATTACGGCTACTAATTGGACACTCATCTGACAAGTGCCTTATTGCTTTACTAGGGAGAAAAAGACAATTAGAGACAAAACAAAATTAAAAATCTCTTTATGGCTGTAGGTACAATCAGGTTGCTGTTGTGTGTTTTTCCCCTGCATGGTTACATACTTGTACATTAAGAAGCAACAGCTAATCAGATCTTGTTTCCGCTTTTTGTCTTCGATGCTTGAATCTGATTCCCTCCCACTGTTGTGTCACATCGCACAGAGATAAAGCAACAATGACTTTCAAAGGTGCTGATTGCATCAAAGAACCGTGGACTCCATCAGGAATGGCTGCTTCCCAGCACATCTGAAAACCAGCCTAGAAAGCCTTTGAAGAGTTTGCACAACAAATATGTACCATCATTTTTCCTTGGCTTAGGATGCCATTCCCTTGCTAGGAAGAAAAAATAAAGGAAAAATAAAAGGCTTGGTTTTTCCCCCCCTTTTCTGCAGTAAATCACAAAATATCCCACGCCAACGTTACCAGAATTCAATTTTAGTTCTAAGGCACGTGTCCCTGGCTGTGCGAAACACATAAACAGCTGTCATTCCAATAGATATTAATTTATATTGTTTTTCATTCTAGCCCTCGGTGCACCAGCTCACAAAGCGAACAGGGTGGCACTGCGAGCTTTACATAAAGACATCTGCTTGAAAAGCTCACAGTAGCTGCAATGGGGAAACCGCACCTGGACTTCTGCTTCTGTTTTTATTTATTTATTTTCAAACACTGCAAGTGAATTGCTTCTTGGCTCTCTGCTTTGCAACCCACCTCAGCTCTCAGTCCTTCTGTACCGCTCCCTGCTACCTCCCACCCCCACCCCACCCCCCAATTTCTTTTCCATCAGTCAGAAGGAAATTAAATTCCAGAGCGCGTTCTGGTGCCACATGTAAATGGAAGCCAGAATTTCGGTGCCATGTGGATTTGATTCAAAACAACCCCCCCCCCCAAAAAAGAGGCAATTGGTGGGGGGGGAGAGAGAGAGGAGGAGGGGGAGGGAACAAAGCTGGTTGTCTGGAAATCGGTAGCATCCATTCAACTTTTAAAAAGGCTTTATTTATGACAAGTAAGTGCTTGAAAATTCCCAGGGGTGGTGGTGACCAGATCAGTATCCTGACCAGCTGTTTCATATTTCAGGAAAACTCTCCCTCCCTCCCTCCTTTTCCTTGGGTATTTTCATGGGCCAAATGAAATCTTGCTGTCTGTCAAACTGTAGCAGGAAATAGGGAGGGGAGTTTAAGCACAGCTGATCAGGTTGGTAGAAGGACTTGCTCTGAGCTATTGGCTTCAGGTGTGGAGACAGGGAAGCTGTGAAAGCAGGAAAGGAAACCCCTTTGGCTTCTAGAGATTTGAGCTGCTCCAGATCCTTCACTCTTTGGGGACCCCAGTGAGAGAACCCTTAAAATGGCACAGAAAGAAGAGTCTAGGTGATCAAGGTAGGGGTTTCCCTGGTCCAGCTGTGCCATTGTGGGACATAGTATGTTTCTTTTTTTTTTTTTGAATTCTTTTTTATTCATTTTACAATACAAAAATATAAAAACAGATAACACAATTTTTCAGAAATACATTTTTTGGAGTGCCCTCAGCTCTTCTGCAAATCCTCCATTTTAGTCCTTCTTCCACATTTCTTAATCTAATATTGCCTTTTATTAAAAACCTCCTCCCTCTTATTCCCTTTTTTACAATATTCCTAATATTATTTTCACAGAGCCTCTTGCAAACCTACAAACGTTAATTGTTCATCCCAAATACTTTTCAAATAGTCTACAAATTTACTCCAGTCTTCAGTGAATCTGTGGTCTCGTAGGCCTCGGATCCTTTCTGTTAGTTTATCAAGTTCTGCGTATTCCATTAACTTCATTCTCCATTCTTCCATCAACGGTAATTCTTCTTGTTGGGACATAGTATGTTTCTATGTGTGTTGGAAGCCGCCCAGAGTGGCTGGGGCAACCCAGCCTGGTGGGGTAATAATAATAATAATAATAATAATAATTAATAATAATAATAATAATTAATAATAGGCCTAAGAGCAGGTGGTTTAACCCCACTCCAGAGTCAATGAAATCATTCACATTGCCATCGGAAAGGTTGTTTCTCATGAGACGATTAGGACTTCCTTTCTTTTTATTTATTTAAAGTTTTTATTATTAAAATAATTCAGCATCAATACACACATACAAGCATACAAACATACATTTCATACAATCCTTAAAAATGTTCAAACATACCTACACTCAATCCCACAGATAATTCCTTTTCCCATCACCACCCGCCACCCCTCACCCCACCTTTGTGTTAGACTTCCAATCTACTCAATTGCAATTTCTTTCCACTTCTATTACTTTCTTTCACACACCTTTAACCTAATTTCATGCTCCTTTTTCTGTTACACATTGTTATCCATCTTATTTAGCATTTCAGTATTTAAAACGGAACTTGTTTATTCTAATAGGAGTTCTGATTTTTCAATATGGTTTTGCAAGTATCCTTTAAACACCTTCCAGTCCCTGTCTATCTTCTCTTTTGAGATCCTTCCAATTTCTCCCATTGTTTTGGATATATTGTAATACTCCAATAATTTGGCAAGGCACTCTGTTTTTGTCGGTATAATACCACTTTTCCAATTTTTGGCCTTGTGGCTATGGTTGCGTATAAATATAATGTCTTCTTCCTTTAAACTTCCTGGTACTATTCCCAACAGATAACCTTCTGGTGTTTTCCTAAATGAATATCTGAACATTGTTTTCATTTCGTTATATATTGTTTCCCAAAATAGTCTGATGTTTAAACAATTCCACCATATATGCATCATAGTACCTTTTCCAGTGTTGCATCGATGCAACGATGCGAGACGATTAGGACTTTCAAATTATCCAAGAGTCAGTGATGGAGCTTCATGCTCCAGCACCAGGGAGGGGGGCGGAGAGCAGGCGGGGGCAGGGCTGGCGTGCGCCCTGGCGGCGTGGTGCCCAGAGCGGGCAGGGAACAGCCTCGATAGCACCCCACCGGGATCACGCAGCGCTCCCCCCGCACTCCTCTTCGTCTGCCACTGCCAAGAGTGCCACCAGCGGTAATAGGGAGAACACAGGGCCAAAGTATTAATAGCTGTGACCTGCTTGCCAACCCCAAATTCAAGATTTTTGTTGTTGTTGTTGTTTGCGGGCCAAGATGAGTTGTGGTGGTGCTGGCAATCAGTTTAGGGTGGAAATGGGAGGCCGGTCGGCTGGCTGGTGCTTTGCTAACCCTTGCTAATCCTCCCTCATAGGTGGGGCTGGAGCAGGGGTCGCCAAGGTTTACCTCGCCTGGGCTGGTTCACTCCAGTGGAGATCCCTCTGTGTGCTGGATCGGGCGTGCCCCCCCCATTTTCGGTGTCTGCGCAGATGCAATTTTCGGCACCTGTGTCTGCACAGATGTGATTTTCGGCGTCTGCGCATGCTCAGACACAATATTTGGCACAGCGGAAGCGAGTCCCTGCACTGTGCTGCACTGGTTTAGCGCAGTGTGGGGATACTCGCCAAACGGGTGGCTCGGTTCGGGGGTGGCTCGTGGGCAAGTTAAACGACCCCCATGGGCCGCTTTTGGCCCATGGGCCTTAAGTTGCCTACCCCTGGGCTGGAGGGATCAAGCAGGTGAACAGCCCAGTCTCAGGTGGGCACTGCAAGCTCCCTCTCCACCAAAAATGGGGAACCTTAGGCCATAGCTGTCAACCGTCCCTTATTTGGCAGGAAACTCCCTTATCCCAGTGCCGTGTCCCACTGCTGTCCCTTATTGATGATGTCCCTTAAATTTCCCGGGTTTCAAAGAAAGCAGCTCCTCTCCCTCCCTCCCTGCCGGCCAGGGAGGAGGGAGGCTTCAGCTGTGTTGCTTGGCTGCGTTGCTCACCCAATAAGGAGTCTAAGAACGACAGGGGGGTGGAGCTTGCATGCCTTGTGCCAATCAAATCGGCCACGTTGCCTGGGGACTCGCCTTTGCTCAGCGCTTCCCAGCGGAGAGGTGACGATGGTTTTCCTTGCTGCATCCCCTTTGCCGGGTTGCTGCGCTGTGGGAACCACCGCTTGAGGCTTCGTTTGGCTGCTGGCTGGGCTTTCTGCCTTTGGCTTGGAGGGGCTCAGAAGTCAAACATACCTGTGCTCTGAAAATCCCTTATTTTCGCTGCTGATCCCTTCTTTCCGAGGCTGCTGGTCCCTTATTTTCAAATCTGTAAGTTGACAGCTATGCCTTAGGCCCAGGGGCCAAATGCAGCTGCTGTTAGGCCTCTCTATTGGTCGCTTTGGACTTTTCCCCAGAACACAAACCATCTCCCCGTTGGGCACACCCCTCACCATCATTGCCTAATGGCTTTAAAAACCCCCACCATTGGGACATAAAACCTACAACATGATCTGGGCAGCTTAATCCTGTGTGAGAGAGACATTGTCAGTACCGTTAGGAGTGTGTGAATGTGTGTGTGGGGGGGAAGGCTTTGGGAGTTGTATTTTTATAGCCCAATCTGATCTATGCAACTTAATTTAGGAGGAAATCCAGATTGAGCTCTGTGATGTTTTCTTCTTCTTCTTCTTCTTCTTCTTCTTCTTCTTCTTCTTCTTCTTCTTCTTCTTCTTCTTCTTCTTCATTATTTAAATTTCTATACCTACACCTGTAGTTCTAATTGCAACATAAAAATCCAAGATAAAAAGACAAAATATACAAACCAACGCCCCCCCCCAATACATTTAGAAGGGGTATAAGGTATTATTCAGCCAAAAGCCTGGCTGAAGAAGGTCTTCACTTGGTGCCTAAAGGTGAAGGTGCCAGGTGAGCCTTGGGAGAGCATTCCACAAATGGGGACCCACTGCAGAAAAGGCCCCTTTTCATGTTGCCACCCCCTGGACCAGGCATAGCAACCTCAGCCCTCCAGATGTTTTGGGACTACAACTCCTATGATCCCTAGCTAGCAGGACCAGTGGTCAGGGATGATGGGAACTGTAGTCCCAAAACATCTGGAGGGCCGAGGTGGCCTATGCCTGCTCTGGACCTCTTGTGGAAGAGGCACACCAAAAACGGCCTCAGAGTAGCAGGAATGCCAAACTGGCCCTGTGACCATAGGTGCCATGCAGCGTGCATGGCCCTGGCGCTGAAATTTGGAGGTGCGCGGCCTCTTCATTGGGAATTTTGTGGGTGCTCAGGCACCTAGGGCCCCAGGAGTTGGCACCTACGCTGAGTAGGTTCATATGGGAAGAGGTGGCCCTTGAGGGTTTGTGTTCTTGAGCAGTTTAAGGCTTTATAGGTCAAAAACAGCACTTTGAATTAGGTCTGGAAACTTAATTGGCAGCCAATGTAGTTTGTGCGGTACTTTTAAGCAATGGTGTGCAGGCATGAAGCCTTCAGGCAAATTGTCAGCTTGGCAGCAATGGGGATGAAGGGGAACAAAGCAGGAACAGCTCACCTGCCTATGAGTAAGAGGGTGATCAGCACCCATGAGGTGGACTGAAAGCACCCACAACCCCAAAGCCAGCCTTGCCCCATCTCAAACTGCTCTCCTGTTGGCCAGGTTTGCCCACCTAACTATTTAGATTTTCTGTCCTGTATCTAACCCCAAGCTCTGGCTGAAATTTTGGCAGCAACTCGTTGAATGTCTCTTGCTAATGAAAGTCCCACAAGGAAAGGCCAAAATCAGTGATGTCCAAACTTTTTTCAAAGAGGGCCAGATTCGATGAAGTGAAGGGCTGTGAGGGCCGACCATAGTTGATGACCCTTTTTTAGGATTGAAGTTCTTGAGCTTTTAAAAGGATTTTACTGCCTTAGTTGAGCTTTTTTTTAGGACTGAAGTTGTTGAGCTTTTATTTTTTGGGTTGGAGTTGTTGAGCTTCTTTTAGGATTGAAGTTGTTGAGGTTTTTAGGATTTTACCCCAGGAAATATACTGCCACAGGGGCCGGATTAGGCCCCTGAAACGGACTTTGGACATGCCTGAACTAAATGGATGGAAAGCAATAGCACAGGACAGCTGAGACGACAGGTTTGTTATTGCAGGAGGGTCTTGGTCAAAGTTCACCCTGGCCGCAGAGAAGAAATGTTTCAGTGGCAGTTCCCAGTGCTTCCATCCTTTTGATTCCTAACTTTCCAACCCATATTTTCCCCATATGAAATTGAGGAGCGGGGATCATCTGCAGGGGAGAAGTGGGGGCAGGAAGGGGCTTAACCCCCTCCCCCACCAATTCACCCCTGCAAATGTCTCCCAATTTGGAAGACAGAGTGTGTGGTGGTTATTGTTGTTGTTGGACTAGGGAGGTAAAGGTAAAGGACCCCGGACCATTAGGTCCAGTCGTGGCCGACTCTGGGGTTGCGGCACACATCTCGCTTTTTTGGCCGAGGGAGCCGGCACACAGCTTCCGGGTCATGTGGCCAGCATGACTAAGCCGCTTCTGGCGAACCAGAGCAGCGCACGGAAACACCGTTTACCTTCCCGACGGAGTGGTACCTATTTATCTACTTGCACTTTGACTTGCTTTCGAACTGTTAGGTTGGCAGGAGCAGGGACCGAGCAACGGGAGCTCACCCTGTCGCGGGGATTCGAACCGCCGACCTTCTGATCGGCAAGCCCTAGGCTCTGTGGTTTAACCCACAGCGCCACCCGCGTCCCTATTCTGGACTAGGGAGGCCCATGTTCAAATCCACGCTCGGTCATGAAGCTCACCAGGTGACCTGAGTCGGTCATACCTCAGAAGGTCGTTTTGAGAATATAACGCAGCAGACCACCAGGTATGCTGTGCTGAGCAACTTGGATTTAAATGCAAAAGAAAACAGATGCATGTTAAGTCTTTTCCCCAGCCAGGCTCTTAAACCAGCTTTTTGATGGGGAGGGCAATAATGGGGGGGATGGATAAGCATTTGTCCCCTGCATTTCTGTTGTCTTGGCAAAGGAAAATTGGGGGGGAAGGTTGTTTTTCTTAAGGAACCATGTAGTTCCTGATTTCCTGCATGCTTGTTTTGTCTTGTTAATTTATTCCAATGGCAGGATTTGGGTCCCTTTAAAAGAATTTTGCCTCAGGCTTGTGATAGTAGATTTGACACCAAAGGGCTTTTATGCTCCCCTAGCCCTTTCCAGCCTAGGCCTCAACTCTGTTAATTATTGCTCCAATTAATGGAGGTGAACAGCAGAGGCCGGTTGTTAACAAAGTGGACCTCTGCCGAGATTCTTGGAGGAATAGTTGGAAATGGCCTGCTGGCAGGAGGACTGTCACTAGACCAAGATGGAGTGATGGAGGGGGGGATTCAACCTTTCTTGTTTTTGTGGGGGGGCCGGCAGGAGGGGGCCTTGTATGAGAAGGAACCCACAAATCAGAAAGAAAACACCAGACTGTGTCTTGCGATGAACAGATGACTGAAGCCCTCTCTGAGGTGGGAGAGAATGCACCCTCCGCTCTGCTTTTGCCTTGCCTCCAATCTGGTAGCAAATTAGAATCAAACTTGGCCCAGGCACTTTGAAGTCTCCCTGTTTGAGGTTATTACGGTAAAGGGATAATGAGTGGATGAAAGGAGCCTCTTTAGCCGAGCTTGTTTTCATGGAGACATAGATGAATTAACTTCAGAAGCAGGGAGAGCACTTTGCAATGCCCTGGAAACAGAGGGCACCCGGCTGGCGTTTGCCTGCAGCAGTGGATTAGAGGGAGCAACGCCCCCCCTTCCCCCCCTCAGCCCGCCAGGAAGGAACTTCACAGGGGATGCTTCAGTGTCAGATGCTGGAAAGCCAAAAGCTGCATCTGTGGGAGATTTCAGAAAGGGGGTGTATGCAGGCGGTTCAGTGGGGAGCTGGGCAGACAAAGTGCAGCTGTATTGCAAAACCGTATTATTGTCAAATCTGCAGGCATGTGAAGCAGGGTATAATGGCTGTTCAAAGCTTCTGTGAAGCATCTCTACATCTCGTTCCAGCTTTCACCCCGTGGTATGTTCCCAGCTTGGGGCCTCCACCCACCCACCCACCCTTTTAGCAAGGGTAAGTGTTGCTTTTCCCTGAAGCATTTGAGGGAGAACCCGAGTCTCTTGGTTCTGTTTTACGTTGCAGGTGAAATCTTCCCCCCTCCCAATATTGCCACCCCACCAATATATGGGGTTGTTGTTGTTTCGTCGTTTAGTCGTGTCCGACTCTTCATGACCCCACGAACCAGAGCACACCAGGCACTCCTGTCTTCCACAGTTTGGTCAAACTCATGCTGGTAGCTTCGAGAACACTGTCCAACCATCTGGTCCTCTGTCGTCCCCTTCTCCTTGTGCCCTCCATCTTTCCCAACATCAGGGTCTTTTCCAGGGAGTCTTCTCTTCTCATGAGGTGGCCAAAGTATTGGAGTCTCAGCTTCACGATCTGTCCTTGCAGTGAGCACTCAGGGCTGATTTCCTTCAGAATGGATCAATTGCAGTTCATGGGACTCTCAAGAGTCTCCTCCAGCACCATAATTCAAAAGCATCAGTTCTTCAGCGATCAGCCTTCTTTATGGTCCAGCTCTCACTTCCATACATCACTACTGGGAAAACCATAGCTTTTACTATACGGACCTTTGTTGGCAAGGTGATGTTTCTAAATATATGGGGAATTGTTCAGCTATTAAGTTCTGATTTTTAAGGTGGGATTCAATTACCAGCAAATTTGGGTTGCGCATCTGAAGTAGTTTTGTTGCTGTCGGGCAACAAACCTGCTTTTATTATTGTTGTTATTTTTTTAAAAAAGACAACCCCAAATTTCTGCAGTCAGGAAAGCGTGAGCTAACAACGGATTGACGTGACATTGTATAACCTCCCTGCAAACAAATCAGAATGAATGCAGAATAAACAGCCAAGTTGTGCAAACTAATCATGGTGAATTTGAAATAAAACAAGTAGTATGGAAGTAAGATGTGGGAGGACAAAGAAGAGTGTGCATTTGTGGTGTTATTCCTGGCTCTCCCCTTTTTCTTTGTCTTCCTCCTTTTTCCTTCTTGCATCCATCCTGATCTGTTTACCCAGTGGTTTGACTATGTCTGACTTTTATTGAGCAGTCATTGTGATTTGTTTATGGGATGGTTGCATGACAATGATAGTTCATTCTTATTTGCTTGTGTACAGGTCTTACTGTTATTCATTTCTTTTCCCAAAAAAATTCCTCATCACTTTCTTAAACAGCAAAAAGTTCATTTATTTTTTCAAAGTGGATTTCTTGCAGTAGGGCAACCGAGTGCTTTCATCCATTGTACTTGAGCAAGCCTAAATTTCTGGAAACGGATGCTGGTTGCGCTGTGGGTTAAACCACAGAGCCTTGGGCTTGCTGATCAGAAGGTCGGCGGTTTGAATCCCTGCGATGGGGTGAGCTCCTGTTGCTCGGTCCCAGCTCCTGCCAACCTAGCAGTTCGAAAGCACATCAAAGTGCAAGTAGATAAATAGGTACCGCTCCGGCGGGAAGGTAAACGGCGTTTCCGTGTGCTGCTCTGGTTTGCCAGAAGCGGCTTAGTCATGCTGGCCACATGACCTGGAAGCTGTACGCCAGCCCCCTCGGCCAATAAAGCGAAATGAGCGCCGCAACCCCAGAGTCGGCCACGACTGGACCTAATGGTCAGGGGTCCCTTTACCCTTTACCTTTAAAGTTCTGGAGTGTGATTGAATCCCTCCCACAAAATAGTGACTGTCTGGAGCCACCCTAAGCATGAGATCATCTTGTGTAGTCAATGCATGAATTATGTGAAAAAGGAGAGGGACAAATTGGCCAGCATCTACTCATTTGGATTCATGGCCAACCAGAATGGCCAGCTGCATTGCAGAGACAAGTTTAGCTTGAAATTCTCAACCTGAGGAAGAGTTCTGTATGGCTCCTAATAGATAATCAAAGCATTTTAAGCAGTGATTGATGCAAACAAAGACAAATGTCTTTCAAGGCTGTGTGCATATGCAAGGGAGTGAATGTGTTGAGCTTTCTGTCTGCCTGTAACTGATGCAGCAGAGAAAAACAGGCGTTCCTGGGAGAGATGTGTGAACTCGGTTCTGCCTCCAAGGCATGCACATCCATTCCTGCTAACTTATTGTTGTTGTTTAGTCGTTTAGTCGTGTCCGACTCTTCGTGACCCCATGGACCAGAGCACACCAGGCACTCCTGTCTTCCACTGCCTCCTGCACTTTGGTCAAACTCATGCTGGTAGCTTCGAGAACACTGTCCAACCATCTCGTCCTCTGTCGTCCCCTTCTCCCTTCTCCATCTTTCCTCTCTTTTCCAGGGAGTCTTCTCTTCTCACGAGGTGGCCAAAGTATTGGAGCCTCAGCTTCACAATCTGTCCTTCCAGTGAGCACCCTGGGCTGATTTCCTTAAGAATGGATAGGTTTGATCTTCTTGCAATCCATGGGACTCTCAAGAGTCTCCTCCAGCACCATAATTCAAAAGCACCAATTCTTCGGCGATCAGCTTTCTTCATGGTCCAGCTTTCACTTCCATACATCACTACTGGGAAAACCATAGCTTTTACTATATGGACCTTTGTTGGCAAGGTGATGTCTCTGTCCAGGTTTGTCATTGCTTTTCTCCCAAGAAGCAGGCGTCTTTTAATTTCGTGGCTGCTGTCACCATTTGTAGTGATCATGGAGCCCAAGAAAGTAAAATCTCTCACTGCCTCCATTTCTTCCCCTTCTATTTGCCAGGAGGTGATGGGCCCATTGGCCATGATCTTCATTTTTTTGATGTTGAGCTTCAGACCATATTTTGCGCTCTCCTCTTTCACCCTCAACAAAAGGTTCTTTAATTCCTCCTCACTTTCTGCCATCACCAGCTGTGCCAAAAGAGGAAGCACAGGTCACCCTCGCTTCTCCCTTTTTCTCATCCAGGTAACATGCAAGAGCCTCCTTGCTTCTCTTGGGTTCGAGTCCTGCAGGAACGTGGCAGCTGCAAAAAATTGCATTGCATTCCAAAACTACCTACTGGGGAGTTAGAAATGGAGAAGCAGCTGCCTCTGGGGCAAGTCAAACACCCCCACAACCCCTCAAGCCTGGACTGGAAAACCTTTGAACTGACCCTGGCATTGCTTTGCGCTCTGAGATATTTGGCTGAAGTTCTACTTCTTCTTTTTCTCCTTCTGTATTGAGGGAGCAGCACTTTTCCTGTCCTCCGCTGAGGAGGGTTGCAAGATCAGCAGCTGCTGGGGAAAAAACAACAGCAGCAGCAGCCTTCCCCAGAAAGCATTGTAGTCACAAAGGGTCCCACTGTGAGCCCCCTAGTATTGATTTAAGATAAGAATTATGTCCAAACCTTCCTATTGTTTTTCTGTCGTCTTCCCTGCTGAGATTTGGCAGGCAGTTGTGGGATGGGAAGGAATATGCAGGTGCTACAATCTGATAGAATAATAATAATAAATCGTGTCCTCCTTGAAAGAGGGCACGTGTTGCAGTGAGACCTGGAGACAGACCTCCTGGTTGTGGGTGGGTCTATTGGATAGCCACAACACCCGATTGGTAGGTCCCTTGTTGCTGGGTTTAATCTGGCCAATGGGGTGCAGTCTAAACGGATCGAGGGACCTATATAAACCCATGCACATGACCCAGAGCTTCCTCTTTTGGCTCATGTATCAGAACACCTGCCCACCTCTCCCTAATTTCATGGCCTTTTGCGATTGACCTTGCTATGCCGTCGTGTGTCGTCTGTCGTTGGGACAGGGGCACGGCAGGAATTTCCCCACTTGGCTGATTGGCTGTGGCCATTTGCGTTTCGCCCAAAGTTGTCACAACTTGTAAGGTTGCGGATAGGCACTGGTTCATGTGATAGGGATGGGAGACTGCTCTTGCCATCCCTATGTGAAGGGTATTCTGTTAAAGGAATTCAGGGACTCAACTTGGTTTGGTCAACCCCCGAAAGAGGGTTGTGCCCGTGCCTGAGTCCAGGGGGGCATCTGGGTGGTGAACAGAGTCTGTTCCTGGCTTTTCACCTTCCTCAGGTGTTCACCTTTGGCTGACCTATGATAGAGCTCTGGGTCAGCGCTACCTGCAAGGGTGTAGGGAACTAGTCGAACCAGAGCCTATGCAACCACTCACTTTTCTGTAATCAATAAAGTTGTGGCCTAAATTATTATTATTTTTTTTTTTTTTTTTCAAATTAAATTTTTAATGAAGTTTTAACAAGTCACCACAATACACTAACAACAACAATAACAATAACATACTAACAAATACACACATATATAAACAAAAGGAAAAACAAACATGTATAACTCCAGAGTTTACTTTCTTTTAACTTACTTTCACGACTTCCTCGTACCTTCCCTTTCTGTATTCCAATTTCAAATTCAATTGTCAGCAAATCCTTACCCTAGTTTTAACTTAATTTAAAAAAAAAAATAAAAATGTTTTCTTCTAATTATCCCTTGCCGCTTTTAACCCCTTAATAACTAATCCAGCATTTTCCTAACCTTCATTAATTTTACAATATTTCTTTAAATACTCTTTAAATTTCTTCCAGTCTTCCTGTGCTGTATCTCTTCCCTGGTCACGGATTCTGCTCGTCATTTCCGCCAGTCCCATATAGTCTATCACCTTCAGTTGCCATTCTTCCACGGTGGGTAATTCTTGCGTCTTCCAGTACTTTGCGATGAGTATTCTTGCTGCTGTTGTAGCATACATGAAAAAAGTTCTGTCCTTCTTTAACACCAATTGGCCGACGATGCCCAGGAGGAAGGCCTCTGGCTTTTTAAGGAAAGTGTACCTAAGTACCTTTTTCAATTCATTATAGATCGTTTCCCAGAAAGCCTTGATCTTTGGGCACGTCCACCAAAGGTGAAAGAATGTTCCTTCAATTTCCTTACATTTCCAACATTTATTGTCAGGCAAGTGATAAATTTTTGCGAGCTTGACTGGGGTCATGTACCACCTGTATATCATTTTCATAATGTTCTCTCTTAAGGCATTACACGCCGTGAATTTCATGCCTGTGGTCCACAACCTTTCCCAGTCAGCAAACAAAATATTATGACCAATATCCTGTGCCCATTTAATCATTGCAGACTTAACCACTTCATCTTGTGTATTCCATTCCAACAGCAAGCTATACATTCTTGACAAATTCTTAGTGCTGGGTTCTAGCAACTCTGTCTCTAATTTTGATTTTTCCACCTGGAAGCCAATTTTTCTATCTGTTTTAAACACTTCCATTATTTGACAATACTGAAACCAATCTCTCACTTTCTCTTTTAGTTTTTCAAAACTTTGCAATTTCCATCTATCTCCTTCTTGTTCCAAAATTTCTCCATATCTTGGCCATTCGGCCTCCATATTAACTTTTTTAAAAGCCTTTGCCTCCACCGGTGACAGCCACCTTGGAGTTTTACTTTCCAACAAATCTTTATATCTAGTCCAAACATTGTATAGTGCTTTCCTGACAATGTGGTTTTTAAACCCTTTATGCGCTAGTTGTGGCCTAAATTATGCCAAAAACCAAAACTAAAATTTGAGTCAAATGTGTCTTTATTTAGGGGGGAGGTCTCTGGGTCTGAACATGCAATACCCTGAAAGCAGTTAGCCACTTCGCAACGCAAAGGAACAATGCTTAGGCTACCTTGCTTCAGTTCTCCCAGTCCTCTGTTGGGAAGCTGTTTTCCATCCCAGCAAGATGTTCCCCCAAAAGGGAGGACAAAGAAGGTTCAGCCCTACCCTATAAGCTAGTTCATTTACAGTTGCACCTTGGTTTTCAAATGCCTTGGGAGTCAAATGTTTTCGCTCCCAAATGATTGAAAACCGGAAGTGATTGTTCCAGTTTCCTGCAGCCAATTGGAAGCTGTGCCTTGGTTTCCAAACATTTTGGAAGTCGGAATGGATTCTGTTTGACTTCCAAGGTACCACTGTATTTATTAACTTACTTTCCAGGCAAGTCTCAAGGCAATGTACAAGTACAGAATGCAATGAGGGGGGGGGGAGAGGGTTTAAAATGATACAGAAAATTGCATCAGTTAAAAGTACGATTACCAAGTAGACACACACAGCAGAGACCTATTCATCCAGCTGAGAAGCCTTCTTAGAGTAAAAAAAATCTAGAAAATTTCCAAAAAGTGCAGATAGAGGGGGCCTGTTTTGCTAACTTCACTGGTGTTAATGATCTATACATCATTTTCATCAAATTTTCTCTTAATACATTATAAGATGTAAATTTATTTCCTTTTTTCCACAATTTTTCCCAATCCACCGTCATGATATTGTGCCCCACATCCCTGGCCCATTCAGTCATTACAGATTTCACTTATTCATCTTTTGTATGCCATCCCCCCCCCCATAATTTCTTTGTAAGTAAAGAAACAAGAATATTGAGGGGTCCCTTCAAGGGGTTTAGCTCCTTATGGAAGACTGGACCTTTGGAGAGAACGTACCTTTTAATGTTCAAACCGGTCAGGAAATGAACAGAGACCAGACCAGGATATACAAAAGCCTGATCTTTATTAACTGTTGCAACAGGGTGCTCACTGTCACACGGAGAAGGTAGGAGGGACCCCGGATAAAGGTTTGCAAGCCCTTATATAGACTTTTTGGGAGAAAAGCAATGACAAACCTAGACAGCATCTTAAAAAGCAGAGACATCACCTTGCCAACAAAGGTCCTTATAGTTAAAGCTATAGTTTTCCCAGTAGTGATGTATGGAAGTGAGAGCTGGACCATCAAGAAGGCTGATCGCCGAAAAATTGATGCTTTTGAATTATGGTGCTGGAGGAGACTCTTGAGAGTCCCATGGACTGCAAGAAGATCAAACCTCTCCATTCTGAAGGAAATCAGCCCTGAGTGCTCACTGGAAGGACAGATCCTGAAGCTGAGACTCCAATACTTTGGCCACCTCAAGAGAAGAGAAGACTCCCTGGAAAAGACCCTGATGTTGGGAAAGATGGAGGGCACAAGGAGAAGGGGACGACAGAGGACGAGATGGTTGGACAGTGTTCTCGAAGCTACCAGCATGAGTTTGACCAAAGTGCAGGAGGCAGTGGAAGACAGGAGTGCCTGGTGTGCTCTGGTCCATGGGGTCACGAAGAGTCGTACACTACTAAACGACTAAACAACAACAAATATAGACTTTTGAACTGCCCACCCTGGAGCCCAAGACCACCCCTCCATACATCATGCATACATCACAGAAGTTGTTTAGCCCACGACTACCCTCCAATACACATCCGTAAATCAGAGAAGGGGTGGACTACAACAGAAATCTGAGTGTATTGTTTTTATTCTGCCTGCCAGGTTACCCGATTGGATCACCTGGGTATCCTGGCCACTATTTTGTTATGATAACTACTCAATTCCTGAATCCAGGTCACGGGTCACAGGCTTAGCCTATTCATATCTTAACTGTGCCCTTGAAGCAGGATTTGTGAGCAAAGAGACAATGAGGAGGCTCCCAATTTCCTTCGACCTTGCAGAGAAATATTTGAGGTCAATTTGGAAGAGGCAAATGGTTTCAGGACTTTTTCTGTGGGTCTCAGACATGTGGTCTATACATTTATGTATGCGCTTGCTTGGTACATTTATGAACATTTACTTTATATATATAAGACCTTAAAATTCTTATAACAAAGGGGCTGAGAATAACATCTTCAACCTTAGCGACCTCTATCTCCCCCTCTCCTTTTCTCTGCAGTCTTATAAACCTTTCCCCAGATAAATACAGAGTTTTTAAAGCAATAATAATTCAACATGGCTCGTTAGCACAGCATACTTTGAGCCCACAAGCCAAACATTTATCTTCTGAACTCATACTTGTTTTGTTTCCAGTGAATTTAGCATTGCCTTATCTGGCACTGTATGGCCTTGCACCCTGAGTTTTCAGTTCCCAGATTGCCCAGTGACATTTTAAATGGTTTTAATATGCACGTGCCTAAAGATTTATAAGACTATATCCTGTTAGGAACAAAAATGTCCTGGCAAAAACAAGCACCATCCTGAATTCATTTCTGTCTTGAACTTTTCCTGTGTTTACAGCCCCACAATGTGATGTTTATGCACTGGTTGATAAGGACAACACAAAATCTCTTGGTTTGAGAAAGCTGGCGGGAGGGAATCTCACACCCAAGTGAGCCATCAAAGCAACACACACACACACACACAAATGTGTTGCAACAAACAACAAAGGCAGTTGGAGAAAAGTCTCGTATGTTGTTCCCAATTCAAAATGCCCAATATATGCACAGCCATGCCCTAACATGCTTTGAAACATTTCTTATAAAAAAAAATTGCTGGTCTTTTAGTTATTCTGCAAATGCATTTCATAGCTTTTGGAGAGGCCAGGGGAATGGAGTACAAAATTTGTTTGAGGAACACAGCATGGGTGTTAGAGCTCCCTGTGCCTGGAGAGAGGGGGGAGGACTGGGCTGGGGGTACACATTGCATTCAGCTACAGGAAACGGGCTCTAGCTGCATCCAGTAGTAGCACTTGCCACAGGAGGTGTCAAAATGGGAACAGGGAAAGGCAAAAGTTTGGAAGCAATGAAGAAGGAAAGGTTGAAGAGGCAGCTCAGTATATTCTGTGACTCAAAGCAGAACTCCCAAAGGGATTGATTCTCCCCCCAACTATGAAATCTGTTGCCTCAAGGACAATACCTTATCCTACCTAACAAATGGGGGCGCGGGTGGTGCTGTGGGTTAAACCACAGAGCCTAGGACTTGCCGATCAGAGGGTCGGCGGTTTGAATCCCTGCGAGGGGTGAGCTCCCGTTGCTCGGTCCCTGCTCCTGCCCACCTAGCAGTTCGAAAGCACAAGTGCAAGTAGATAAATAGGTACCACTCCAGCGGGAAGGTAAACGGTGTTTCCGTGTGCTGCTCTGGTTCGCCAGAAGTGGCTTAGTCATGCTGGCCACATCCCGGAAGCTGTACGCCGGCTCCCTCGGCCAGTAAAGCGAGATGAGTGCCGCAACCCCAGAGTCAGCCACGACTGGACCTAATGGTCAGGGGTCCCCTTTACTTTACCTAACAAATGAGACCAGCCCAACAGGTAGAACAGGGAGCAGCAGCATAGAGATGGTGGGCACACAGGACTTTGGCTGCAGCGCTTGCCCTCAGCATACATATTTGAAAGCCCCTGCATTCAAAAACACAGCTTGATTGTTGCCTCTTTTCGTTAAAATGCAATTACAGTGGTACCTTGGGTTAAGTACTTAATTCGTTCCGGAGGTCCGTTCTTAACCTGAAACTGTTCTTAACCTGAAGCACCACTTTAGCTAATGGGGCCTTCTGCTGCCGCCACGCTGCTGGAGCACGATTTCTGTTCTCATCCTGAAGCAAAGTTCTTAACCTGAAGCACTATTTCTGGGTTAGCGAAGTCTGTAACCTGAAGCATATGTAACCTGAAGCATATGTAACAGGAGGTACCACTGTACTAATGTTAGAAATGTCTGTCATGTCTTTGATTTGTTTTGGATGTATCAGGTAGCCACGTATGTTGCCTAGATAAGAAAAAAAAAATATCATTGTAGCAAAGCCTGAGAACCCCAAAGCTGGTAGAAGAGGCTTACTTTGTTTGCTGTTGAAGGTGTGTGACCCGTATCGCTGCTGTCTAACCGAAGCCTGTGACATACAGTTTCGAATTAAGTCCGTAAATGTGCTTGGACTTGCTGATCAGAAGGTCGGCGGTTCGAATCCCCACAACGGGGTGAGCTCCCGTTACTCGGTCCCTGCTCCTGCCAACCTAGCAGTTCGAAAGCATGTCAAAGTGCAAGTAGATAAATAGGTACCACTCCGGTGGGAAGGTAAACGGCGTTTCCATGCGCTGCTCTGGTTTGCCAGAAGCGGCTTAGTCATGCTGGCCAAATGACCCGGAAGTTGTACGCCGGCTCCCTCGGTCAATAAAATGAGATGAGCGCCGCAACCCCAGAGTCGGTCACGACTGGACCTAATGGTCAGGGGTCCCTTTACCTTTAATCTGAGCCTGTGACATACAGTTTCAAATTAAGTCCGTAAATGTGTTTCGACTTTCCCTGTGGCTGTTGGAATAGCCATTGCTACTAGCAGCACCTCCAGAGCAGCGAGTTCCTAGCGATGCTGTCATGGAAACAATTTTGTGGTAGTGCTCACATGCCTTGGGATGAATCTAACCCAATAGCTACCAATATTTTGTCTGTATACAATGAGAATGGGGCAACATTTATATTTTTTATTAATAGAAAAGTTACCTTACTTTTTCGTCTATAAGATGACCCCATATATAAGACGACCCCTATTTTTGGGGACTCAAATGTAAGAAAATAGGGGGAGATGGCACAGTGTTGTTGACCTTTTTTTTAGGGGGGGTTGCAGAAAATTGCTGACCTGTATGTGTCACTAAATCCGCCTCCCTCCTATCCCATCACTACCAGAAGCTGCCAATCGCCTGCCCAACTGCCACAGCATCAGCCAATCAACATCACCCATTGACGCAGCAACCAATAACACACACAATAGCTGCTGACAGCCTCGGCAACAGCCAATCAAATGCCCACCCTATGTATAAGACGACCCCCACTTTTTAGCATGATTTTTAAAGGAAAAAACATAGCCTTATACACAGATAAGTATGGTATCTCCAAGGAAAAAGTGACTTCAGATCAGAAGCTTCAGTGGTCATCATGCAAAGTTCATGTTGTCTGCTCCAGCATTGTTAATATTTCCTTCCTTCAAGGAAACAACTTGTCTGTGAACTGCAGAACTTTCTGGGCGCATTTTGAGGGTTGCTTTTGCAGTGACAATTTAAGAACCACCAAGCAGACAGAAAAAGTGGAGAAGGCAGTATAGCACCAGTAAAAGGTAAAGGGATCCCTGACCATTAAGTCCAGTCACAGACGACTCTGGGGTTGCGGTGCTCATCTCGCTTTGCTGACCGAGGGAGCAGACGTTTGTCCACAGACAGTTTTTTGGGGTCATGTGGCTGGCATGGGTAAACTGCTTCTGGTGAACCAAAGCAGTGCATGGAAACGCCGTTTACCTTCCCGCTGGAGTGGTACCTATTTATCTACTTGCACTTTGATGTGCTTTCGAACTGCTAGGTTGTCATGAGCAGGAACTGAGCAACGGGAGCTCACCCCATTGCAGGGATTCGAACTGCCAACCTTCTGATCGGCAAGCCTTAGGCTCTGTGGTTTGCACCACAGCGCCACCAGTACCCAGTAACAAACAATATTCATGCAATTCTGAGACGAATAGTATGTAACCATCAGGATCACAGCAGGGGAGAGGGGGCTTAACCCTTTCCTCCCCTGCTGTGCTCCTGAGGAATATTTTTCCTCTGACTATGGGGGGGGGGTTCCTTTCCCTGCAAATAGTGCATTTGGAGCACATCACATAGCAAGCTTGCTGCTTTATGCCAGGGGTGTGGAAAAGGTAGATCTGGATCTTCTGATAGGTCTCTGGGTGATTTGCAGTAGATTGGCAAGGATTTCTCACTCCCAGATCTTTAACAATAGCAACAATAACTTAGTCTCTACCTCAGTAGGGCTGCTGAGATGATGAAAGGCAGAGGTAACCAGGAATGGATTTTTGTTAACACAGTGTAACACAGAAATAAATCCCCATGTGCAGCAGCAACACGTTGTTTCATAATTCTGTCCTTTGCACTTGGCTGCAGCTGGTGGATCTCAGGGTTTGGCTAAAACACAAAATCAGATGGCACAAGCCTGAAATCTTTTCCCCCACCAACCCACTCTATGCCAGTTCTCTTTTCAGATTCTGAGCTACCACAGGGGATATCCATACATTGGCTCCCAGTATGTTTCCGAGCACAATTCAAAGTGTTGGTGCTGACCTTTAAAGCCCTAAATGGCCTTGCTCCAGTATATCTGAAGGAGCATCTTCACCCCCATCATTCTGCCTGGACACTGAGGTCCAGCACTGAGGGCCTTCTGGTGGTTCCCTCACTTCAAGAAGCCAAGTTACAGGGAACCAGGCAGAGGGCCTTCTTGTTAGTGGCACCCACCCCGTTGAACGCCCTCCCACCAGATGTCAAAGAGAACAACAACTACCAGACTTTTAGAAGACATCTGAAGGCAGCCCTGTTTAGGGAAGCTTTTAATGTTTGATGGATTACTGTATTTTAATATTTTGTTGGAAGCCACCTAGAGTGGCTGGGGAAGCCCAGCCAGATGGGCGGAGTATAAATAATAAATGATGATGATGATGATCTTATCATAAGGAGCTCAAGGCAGAGGACATGGGGTTATCGCCCCTTCGCTCTGAGTTTATCCCAATAACCTGGTGGCGCAGGTTTGGCTGGGAGGTAGAGACTGGACCAGGTCACCAAGTGAGATACACGACAGAGTGGAGTTTGCACTTTGATGTTCCCAGTTCATTTTTTCACCCATTATAAAGTATCTCCTGGGCCCCTGATAGCCCTGTACCAGTCAGGTCCATTACAGCTAGTTATGGACATTAAAGATGTGTAATATGGGATCTGTACTGAGACCGAACATATAATTTGCTAACAAGTCCATTTCCCTCCCCCCCCCTTGCGTCAGTACTTTGAGCTATAATAAAACCAAGAGATAAAGGGAGAGTCGCTGATCGAAATTGTTTCACTATCTTAGGTTTTACATCTCTACGGCCACTTTGTGCTGGGGCTGAAAATGAAGCCGTAATGCTTTATGATATCAGAGTCATTTTTATTGCGGTAGACGGTGGGGGAATTGCTGGAGAAAGGTTAACCATATGCCACTTTTTTAATTAGGAGTCACCTCCAAGTAACTGAGGACTGTACCGGGATATCTGTCTGATTTTTACTAGTGCGTTCTTCCAGGTTCCTTAGAAAGCTCAGGCTCTGGCAATGAGGGCCACTCCCTCTGCAAGTACCGTATTTTTCGCTCTATAGGACGCACTTTTTCCCCTTCAAAAATGAAGGGGAAATGTGTGTGCGTCCTATGGAGCGAAGACGCCATAGCCCTGCGTGCGCTCTCCCAGCTGGAGAGGTGAGGCGGGGCTGTAGAGGTTCCTGCCATAGCCGCGCATCACCTCTCCAGCCGGGAGAGCGCGCGCAGGGCTAAAGCAGCCCCCCACAACCCTCTCCCGGCTGGGGAGGTGACGCGGGGCTATGGCAGGAGCCTCTCTGCTGCCCCTTTCCGCTGCTCCCTGACCTGCTCTTTGGGGCTGGTGGTGGGCTTCCCCCCGCCAGCCCCAAAGAGCAGGTCGAAAGGAACCTGAAGCCTGGAGAGCGAGAGGGGTCAGTGCACACCGACCCCTCTCGCTCTCCAGGCTTCCAAGGTAGCCGCCTGAACGCACATTAAACGGCACCTTGTTTTAGAGCGGGAAAACAAGAGGGGGAAAGTTCTCCCCCTCTCTGTGCAGCGCCTCCTGCCGCTTCACTGAAGGGGCGCTGGGCAGAGAGGGGGAGAATTTTTTTTTCTTGTTCTCCCCCCTCTAAAACAAAGTGCGTCCTATTGCCCGGTGCGTCCTATGGTGCGAAAAATACGGTAGGTACAAAAGACAGACCTTTGTTATGAGCTGGTTAATTCAGGAGTGAAGAGCAACTCTGTAATGTCTTCAAAGGAAGTCAGGGGGATTAAGGAGGACTCTTGTTATCATCTCTCCTAAGACAAGTACGAAAGGCAAGCCTAGAGAAAGGCCTTCTCATTATTGAGGCTCCAGGAGCTAAGCTCATTTCAAGAGTCCTTGTTGCTTTACAGAAGAAATTAAGCGTGTTCCTGTCATTAAAGCCCCACAGAGACTTCTTTTTTTTGCCATTGAAATTAATGGGGCTTGTTATCAGGGTGAGGCTGCCTCCGGTTTACGATGACATCCCGCCAGCAGGAAATGCAGCCCACATATTATTTATTTATTATTATTAATTTAAAGAAAGCTGATCACAGAAGAATTGATGCTTTTGAATTAGGGTGCTGGCGGAGACTCTTGAGAGTCCCATGGACTGCAAGAAGATCAAACCTCTCCATTCTGAAGGAAATCAGCCCTGAGTGCTCACAGGAAGGACAGATCGTGAAGCTGAGGCTCCAATACTTTGGCCACCTCATGAGAAGAGAAGACTCCCTGGAAAAGACCCTGATGTTGGGGAAGATGGAGGGCACAAGGAGAAGGGGACGGCAGAGGATGAGATGGTTGGACAGCGTTCTCGAAGCTACCAGCATGAGTTTGACCAAACTGCGGGAGGCAGTGGAAGACAGGAGGGCCTGGCGTGCTCTGGTCCATGGGGTCACAAAGAGTCGGACACGACTAAACGACTAAACAACATATTGATACAGGTACCTACTGAGAAGATCCATAAAGAAGCAACTGTACTGAAATGAATTATTGCAAAAATAAGAAATATTGGGAGGGGGCACCAAATTTTGCCATAGCTCAGGGCACCGTATTACCAAAGCCCACCCAAAAAACTGCAAAACTGAGGCACAGGTTTGGCGAGGATCCCAAATTTGGGAGTTTGTAGTTAATGGGGCCATTTTCTATGAGATCCTGGAAGGAAGAAAACCAAGAGAGGCTTGTACAAAGGGGTCGGCCTCTTTTCTGTGGCCTTAGCCCCACCCCTGGCCCGCCACCCATTTTCCTCCCTGGCCGGGGGCGGGTCAAAGGCCAGCCCAAGCAGGTGGGAGGCACCTGCCCAGGTGAGCCCCTGCTTGCTGCTGCAAACCCTGCCCACCTGTTGGGGAAGGGAGGGCGGAAATTGTGTGTTTTTTGGGAGTGCATTGGCCAAAGCAGACCCTTTCAATGACTTTCAAATGAAGCAGTAGTGCGTGCACGCGTATTCTTTTTGGAATGTCTTCAGGGGAAAAACCCCATTGGAATGGACCTGTGGTGGACATGGAGCAGACTTCAACTGGTCTGGTCTTCCCTTGTAAAGGTGGTTCTTCGCTTGGGTTTTGAGGATGTTCATGCCGGCAAAATAGATCCCCCTGCGCTTCACAGCAGGCCATAAACCAGGCAAATTACATCACTTTCCCACTTACTCAATATGGTAGAAATTACATCAGTGCTAAACAGGATGCTCTGATTCAGCGAGAAAAGGAACAGCTACTGCTCTCGCCTGCTCCTGCCCCACTTGTTCTGCCTGGATAAGCCAACAATTAGGGCTCTGAGTGAGAAATATGCAGTGAGAATTTTATGTCTCTTATTATTTTCAAAGCCATCTTTTCAAATCACTTTCCTGTTTCTAGAGGAGGAGAAATACCCCCTGGGTGTTGCTATGAAAGAGAAGAAGCTCCTGATTTCACAGCATTTCTGGGTAGATTATCACTTGACGCAGGTGAAGCTTGGCAGGAAGACCACCTTGTTGTTGTTGTTTAGTCGTGTCCGACTCTTTGTGACCCCATGGACCAGAGCACGCCAGGCACTCCTGTCTTCCACTGCCTCCCGCAGTTTGGTCAAATTCATGTTGGTAGCTTCGAGAACACTGTCCAACCATCTCGTCCTCTGTCGTCCCCTTCTCCTTGTGCCCTCCAGCTTTCCCAACATCAGGGTCTTTTCCAGGGAGTCTTCTCTTCTCATGAGGTGGCCAAAGTATTGGAGCCTCAGCTTCACGATCTGTCCTTCCAGTGAGCACTCAGGGCTGATTTCCTTCAGAATGGAGAGGTTTGATCTTCTTGCAGTCCATGGGACTCTCAAGAGTCTCCTCCAGCACCATAATTCAAAAGTATCAATTCTTCGGCGATCAGACCACCTCGCTCTCCCCTAAAAACAGGTGAGGAAAGTTTTCAAGGAGTGGAGCGGATCTTACTGCAAATTTACTTCCCCCTTTTCCTAATGAATTTTCATGGCGGCGTTCGCCCCAGCCGCCACAATTCATAAGAGAAAATTAAAAACCTGCCTTGAAACCTGGATGACAATGCCGCTAACATCTTGCAGTTGCTGGCATTTTCCTTTGAGAACCTTTCAGCTCCATTTCTATGCCTCATTGTTTTCCCTCACAAAAACATATTTTAAATATGAAACATTGAATGTTCATTGCTTCTTTATATCATTTTTTATTATTATTCATTGTGTGTTGGAGGCAAAGGGCATGGTTTTATATAGAATCTACCCTGAGCGTCTGATTTTGCATTTTCATTTGACGGCGCAGATTCCCTAAGAAATTTATTTTCTTTCAGATGCAGATGTTCTCCTGGGAATGGGAGTTCTAAGTTTCTACGGAGGGTTACCAGGTCCCTGGGGACTCTGAGAGAAGAGGGCAGGGCCCTGTGGCAGGTTAAGGAGGCAGAGCCAATGGCAAGAGCTCTCCCTTCAGCCTGCTGTTGACTTGTTCTTATAGGCCCCATGTCAGATGGAACTTGCATCCCTCTGTCTTGGGAGACAATGGAGGAGTTCGCCCAGTGCAGATGCACCCCAACATTTCTTCTCTCTGCACTCCTCCCTGATTACCCGTCTCCACGCACCGTGGTAATCTGCAAGGGATTCTCACACAGTGGGGTTGATGTTGCCAGACTTCATGTCACATGTCAAAGAGCAAGCCAGCAGTAAACCACACTGTTCAAAGTTGGATTTGCATGTACTTTGCATGCCCTCTACAATGTATGTTTACAATAGGTAGGCACAGTTGTACCTTGGATCCCAAACGCCTTGCGAGTTGAACGTTTTGGCTCCCAAATGTCACAAACCCGGAAGTGAGTGTTCCGGTTTCCGAATGTTCTTTGGAACCCGAACGTCCGACATGGCTTCCGCGGCTTCTGAACGTTTTGGAAGCCGAACGGACTACCGGAACAGATTCCGTTTGACTTCTGAAGTACTACTATATTCTCTGTCTCCTGGATTTGGACTTTGTGTCTTTTGAAGAACAAAGGAAAGCCAAAGTGTGCATTCTATGTTTCTTCTTTCTTCTTCTTTGGCGATCACTCATAGCTGAGTAAGATTGTCTTCCATAAACACGGTTTTAACAATGAGTCCGTAAGTGACTATGGAGGCCAATTCAGGATCCACACGTCCTTCCACAGTGGGGACATAGGTTTCCGGGCAGGAGTTGATCATGGTGTGGATTGGCCAAGCGCACCTTCCTCTTAGCACGTTTCTCCCTTGCGTCCTGAGTTTGAGTGTCTTCAAAGCCCATGACACCTTTGGTAAAGGCTCCAGTTTGAACGCTCACAGGCTGGTGTTTCCCAATTGTTGGTGTTTATACTACATTTTTAAAAGATTTGCCTTGAGAAAGTCTTTAAACCTCTTTTGCTGACCACCAGCATTACACTTTCCATTTTTAAGTTTGGAATAGAGTAGTTGCTTTGGAAGAAGATAATAGGCATCTGCACAATATGACCAGTCCAATGAAGTTGATGTTGAAGAATCATTGCTTCAACGCTGGTGTTCTTTGCTTCTTCCAGTAGCATTCTGTGTACATTTTGCCTTTTACTATGGTGCTCCCCTTCTCTCAATGTGTAGTTTTTTTATTTTACAGCAGGTAAGTTTCTTGAATTCCTTTTCTGCTGGATTTCAAATCTGCAAGAGCATATGCCCTACAATTGAACCTTTGGATCAGATCAGCTGGTGGGACACCCCATTCCACTAAAGTTAAAGGGACCCCTGACCATTAGGCCCAGTTGTGACTGACTCTGGGGTTGCGGTGCTCATCTCGCTTTATTGGCCGAGGGAGCCGGAGTACAGCTTCCGGGTCATGTGGCCAGCATGACTAAGCTGCTTCTGGCAAACCAGAGCAGCGTGGGGAAACGCCATTTTCCTTCCCGACCTATTTATCTACTTGCACTTTGATGTGCTTTTGAACTGCTAGGTTGGCAGGAGCAGGGACCGAGCAACGGGAGCTCGCACCGTCACGGGGATTCAAACCGCCAACCTTCTGATCGGCAAGTCCTAGGCTCTGTGGTCCTAGGCACCCACAGTGCCACCCGCGTCCCATTCCACTAAAGGGGGAAGTAAATCCAAGAGTCTCTATATTCTTACTCTTGATATATGGTTATACTTGAATACTTTGTATGTTTCTTTTTCTGATTCCACCCCACCCTTCCTGGGCTCCCTTCCTATTTCAGACATTAATCTCCACCAGGAGGTTGAACTGTAAAGGCATATGCCATACTTTTCAAGGAATACGACAGGCCCTGCCTACAGGTTTACAGTCTAATTAATGACACAAGATGGAGGAAAGGGAAAAGGGAAGGAGGGTCAGACAGGAACAGCTGGTGGGAGGGCGCAAAGGAAGAGAGGTGTCTTAGGGAAGTGTATGCATTTGATAACAGAGGAGGAAAGCAAATGTCCGGTAGTAAAGATATCCTGGTCTTTGGTTTAATTAACAAATTGGTGCCAGTGGAGTGGAGAGCCCAGGAAGACAAGGAAGATACAGAATAATGCAACCAGGCTCCTGAGAATTATGTACAGGAAGCTCAGACTGAAGATAAGCAGAAAGAGGAAGCTGAAATAATTCTCCTCAGCTTTGCAGTTCCCCAAACAGTGAGAAGTTCGAATGGAAGCACTGTTGGTTGGGGTGTTTGGTTAATGAGAATAAAAGGAGAATTCCCTGGATGCTTAGATTCCGGTTTGGGGCAAGTACTTTTTGGTGAGAGTCCCAACAAAGATTTAAAATCACAAAACATGCAGCAAAGTAAAAGCATGGAAATATAGATCTTTAAAACATCCCCTTCTAAATTTCTTTCCTAATCTTTCCCTTAATTCCCTTGGTACCAAAAGAGACCAATGTTTGGTAAATGTTAATAGTGGTTTACTTGTTGTTGTTTAGTTTTTTAGCCGTGTCCGACTCTTCGTGACCCCCTGGACCAGAGCATGCCAGGCACTCCTGTCTTCCACTGCCTCCCACAGTTTGGTCAAACTCCTGCTGGTAGCTTCGAGAACACTGTCCAGCCATCTCGCCCTCTGTCATCCCCTTCTCCTTGTGCCCTCCATCTTTCCCAACATCAGGGTCTTTTCCAGGGAGTCTTCTCTTCTCACGAGGTGGGCAAAGTATTGGAGCCTCAGCTTCAGGATCTGTCCTGAATCTGTGGTTTACTTACAAACTCTCAAAATCTGTGGTTTACTTACAAACGCTCAAAGTCATATTCATGTGCTTTTCCATACAACGGTAAGAAAACATAGGCAGCAAAACCTACGTTTCAAAATTGGTAAAGGTTTCTAAATTACTTGTATAGAAACACAAATATGACTTGCTAAAGCCACATGGTCTGGGCTTAGAGTGATCTGCCCAGACATCTTTTCTGGTCAGCTTCACATGGTGGAAGAGAAACATCTCTCCCAAACTGAGGGCTGTGCGACCTAGTTACATTTGGCAGAACTGCTTACTCTATGGTCTTAACTCTTTCATGCATTAACTAGTGCTAAGCATGCTGGTTATATGAGGCTGATATTTATCCCACAAGCATGATGTGCATTTGGTTTTCATTGGCTGAGAATGAACTGGAAGCTTATCTGAAACATTTGCGTGATGATCTGCCTCGATATTTGAATGAATCCCAAGCCCCAAGGTGAAGGGAGAGGCCTCTGAGGGATTTTTTGGCTTGTTTTAAGTGAAGCAGGATCAGTACAAGGGGGAGGTAGAAGTGGGGACTCCTGAAGCGGTTTGTGTGATCCTCAGTGATCCAGGTATTTTCAGCAAACGCTGGAGACAGTCATCAGCTGCAAACAAAAGCAGTGTCTTTAAGGTTACCATAACTGGGTGGGGTGATGGAGGAAGGGACAACAGACGATTTAGAGTGGTGAAAGGGAGAACTCCATGCTCCCTTTTAACCAGAATGGTTTTACCTGGGAAGCAGATCCTTTCTCGTTCTCCCCACCCTTCCTGACTTTGGCAGGATTCACCCTCTTACAAATGGCAACCTTGCCATTGACATTTATCCAAATACACCCAGTTATTAATAATAAAGTTAAACAAGGTTCCCCCCCTTCTTTAAAATCAAACTGTAAAGATGTCTAGTGTAAAAGCCCCTGGGCCTACAGTGGTACCTTGGTTCTCAAACGCCTTGGTATTCAAACAGCTTCGATCCCAAACGCTGCAAACTCGGAAGTAAGTGTTCCGGTTTGCAAACTCTTTTTGGAAGCCGAATGTGCGCCACTCCATGTGTTATGCTTCCGATTTGAGTGCCACACTTCTGTTTTGAGTGTTACGCTGAGATCTGTCTGTTTTTGCTCCCCCCCCCCTGTTTTTGCTTCTTTTTTGTTTTGTTTTTGTGACTGTGTGGAACCCAGTTCAGCTACTGGTTGATTGGTTGTGTGACTGCAGTACATTGTTTATCGCTTTCATTTTATGGATCAATGGTCTCGTTTGATAGTAAAATTCATGTTAAATTGCTGTTTTAGGGGTTGTTTTTAAAAGTCTGGAACGGATTAATCCATTTTGCATTACTTTCTATGGGAAAGCTTGCCTTGGTTTTGGAACGCTTTGGTTTTGGAATGGACTTCCAGAACGGATAAAGTTTGAGAACCACGGTTCCACTGTACTTGCTTGTAATTTGGCAGGCTTTGCCTACTTCGAAGGGGCACATATGCCTGCAAATTTCATCTGCTTCTATCAAAACGGGGTGGGGAAGTTACAGCCGTTTTAAAATCTCTTAAGAGCAAAGAAGGACATTCTGAACTCTAATGGTGCAGACCCCTGAACAGTAGTTAATTAGGACATGAGTGGAGAGCCATCAAGCATTCCTTCCTTCAAGGCCCCCCAGAGAGCAAGCTGGGCAGCCCTCCAGTCTGTGCCCCCAGGTTTCAACTAATTCCAGCTAAAAGCTCTCAGCTCTCTCCCTAAGGACATAGGAGATAAATGAGGAGCTATTTTGAGGTGGGTCCCCGTAGTTTTAGGTTGTTCATGACTGGACAAACTGTGCTTCGTAGTCTGTTCCTGCTTGATCAGAGAGTGTATAGCGGAATCCCTTCTAAAAAATCACACCAATGTAGTGCTCGTTCTTTGATTTTAGTAGTGCAATCTAACACCGACGGCAACTGCACAACAAAGTTGGAATTGTTCAGGCTTTTGGCCTCCTTATAATTGCCACTGGAGGTTTGTGCCTCTCCAGCTGTAGCTGCAACTTTTTCAAGAAATTTGTATTTCTGTGTTCGAGAACTGTTTCGAATAAAAACCAACATTAATCTAGATTGTAGAAACTCTTCCGGCCACAGACACACGCAATTCAACTCGATCTGCCATGCCAAATAACTTTTTACAAAGTTCTGTGTCTATAGACTATAATTCAAACTAGTGTGCTCAGGATATAACAGGATAGGTAAACTCCGTTGATTTCCTTTTCTGGCTATTGGAACAAACTTTTTTGTTGGTGATCCCACTCTTGTCTTCTTCCAGGCCCCATGCATGTTGGCATTTTTCTTACAGTATGGGCCTAGGGCTCAGTCAGAACAGTATTCTAGAAGTTGCTCACCTTTCTACCAATGGCATCTTGTTATATTTAAAACATAGGGCATAAGACCAGTACAGTGGTGTCTCGCAAGACGAAAAGAATCCGTTCTGTGATTCTCTTCGTCTAGCGGTTTTTTCGTCTTACGAACCAAGCCCATTGACAGATTAGCGGATTAGCGCTATTAGCGGCTTTTAGCGGCTTATCGGATCAGCTGATAAGCGGCTTAGCGGCTTAGAAAAAGGGGGGGAAGGGAAAAAAAACCTGCAGGAACTCGCAAGACATTTTCGTCTTGCGAAGCAAGCCCATAGGAGATTCGTTTTGCGAAGCACCTCCAAAACGGAAAACTCTTTCGTCTAGCGAGTTTTCCGTCTTGCGAGGCATTCGTCTTGCGGGGCACCACTGTATATTGACATAGTGGGGGAAAACCAACCCAGCTTCTCTGAAGTTGTATGTTGGCTGAGTCATCTGGGCTCATCTGTCAGCCTCTGTTTCTCTCCAGCTCCTCATTTCAATCCCACTTGTATTGTCCCTGCATTCTGGTATGAGAGAGCATTAGTCCACCTTCTGGTCTGCTTATATTATGCTCCCTCACCATGTAATAATAATAATAATAATAATAATAATAATAATAATAATAATTATTTATTGAATGATTTTATGTTACAAAAACAATACAGCCATACTACCACTAAATAAAATTAAGGGGAAAAAATTACATACATCAGTATTTAGTTTGTTATTTGTTATTTGTTATTTACTGTCTTATTTCCTCCCAAGCATTACATACAACACACATATGTGCAGACACCCACACACCCGCACACAAAATGATAATAATGAAAGTAAATATCTTTCCCCTTTTATCTTCCAAAATCTTTTCTTCATCTTTGACTTCCTGTCAAGTCCCTTTGCATATATTTTATCTTACATTTGAATGTACACAAACCAATAAACCTTTCTATATAATTTTTCTAATACATTCTGAAAACATAATAGATCCTTAATTGTTGTCCGTCTCCTTTTAGTTCCTTTATCACTCGAATGCTAGCACGGAGTCAAAACTATTATTATATTTTTGAACATATCTTCTATAACCATCCCATTTTTCCGCAAATTTTTGCTTTGAGTTTCACCATGTAATTAAGGTGAGTTGGCAACACATTATCTGTATAATGCCCAGGGAGATATGTTGCCTATCTCTTACTGAGTTTGCAAGTCCTGGGTCATACCATTTCAGACTGAATGTCTCACTAGATCCTTCTGTTTCTGGCTGCACAAGAGAGATTTTCCCAGCCAAAACTTTGTGCACCATCACGTGTGAAAATGGCACGAATGCCCACCGTGCAACGATTACACGGTGCACTGATTTGCTGTCATTTTTTTTTTGGCTGGGATTCGTAACACAACCCTTAGCTTGCTGCTGAAGCGAAGGCAATTTTCAAGGATTCTCTTTCCTTAGCATCCGCCGTGCACATTGTTCAAGGGGACACTTTGACCCCTGTGCAGGGGACAGGAACTTTTCTTCTCTCAAAGTCCTTGTTAACTTACCTCAGCATCCAAGCTTCTGTGTTTGTGTGTAGCGGCAGCATGGAGTACAGCAGATTTAAGAGCAGCTTAAAAAGAAAAAAAGCACAGTCACCAGGTTCTTTGTGCTTAAAAGACTTCTTTTGTTTCCTGTTCTCTTGATTCATCTGTTTATATCATTAGCGGGTGGGGGGGGAGGGGAGAGAAGGGGAATTAAAGCATTAGAACTTTATCTACCTATGTAGATTTAGCTAAAAGTGCAACACACTTGACAGAAATCCCCTTCGAAATTGCTGTCTACACGGATTATCATTTAATATGTGCTAAAACCAACTTAATGTTGCCGGTGCCTTGGGTATAAATGTCAAACTCTGCATATATATGTCCTGGATTTTCTTGAGCACTGTTTTAATGAATCCAGTCACAACCTTGATAGATTTGAAGACCTTCTCATGTTCCAGGGTTGAGGTTTCGCCATCCTTCAGTTTGTTCGCTGAATACCATAAAGGAAGAAAGGCTTTATTTAGTGTTGGAATAATCTCTTTACTGACTGCTACAGAGGATTCCGTTTTCTTTTCTGTTTCTTTGAGGTGCTTTCGCCAGGCCGCAACATCTCAAATAGTGGCTCTAACTGTTCAAAGATGTGGACCTGTATTATATATTCCTTTGACATCTGTTTCGACTGCTTCTCTTTAGTGTGAAATCTGTCCCCTCCCCCCCCCCCCCCCGCATCTACTTTTAAAACACCCACAACCTCGCTTGGTGGTTTTACTGATTACAAACCACAGAGCAGAAGCTTACAAGACCAGAAGGGAAGTAATCTATATGTAACTGAGACTACATAAGGGATTTGGGCTGATAAAAAGCAGTCCCAGGCTGGACGATGCCAGACCACATCTAAACTCCTGTAAAAAGTGACAGAGGCTTAGGGTAAGAGAGCTAAACTTGGCAGCCACTCATGTTAGAATGCAATGTCTCTGTCACATGATTAAGCCCATTCCATATTTCTGAAGAGTGAAGTGGCGGTTTGGAAACGATGCGTGGTATTTTATGCAGAAGGAAAATGTATCTTCTGAACACTGAAAACAGTGACAAGCTCTTGTGAATTTCTGTCATGCCTTTTCTCTTTGCCCGATTACCCTCCCAACCCACTGAACCCCTATTGCACATTAAAGGTAAAGGGACCCCTGACCATTAGGTCCAGTCGTGGCTGACTCTGGGGTTGCGGTGCTCATCTCACTTTATTAGCCAAGGGAGCCAGCGTAGAGCTTCCGGGTCATGTGGCCAACATGACTAAGCTGCTTCTGGCAAACCAGAGCAGCACACGGAAACGCCGTTTACCTTCCCGCCGGAGCGGTACCTATTTATCTACTTGCACTTTGACGTGCTTTCGAACTGCTAGGTTGGCAGGAGCAGGGACCGAACAATGGGAGCTCACCCCATCATGGGGATTCAAACCGCCGACCTTCTGATTGGCAAGTCCTAGGCTCTGTAGTTTAATTCACAGTGCTACCCGTTTCCCTATTGCACATTGGTTGCTGCTTATTCTGCAACTCTGATACCTGTAAATTGACCATGATTTCACTTTTGTAAAAAACAAAACCTCTCCAATACTTAAAAACCTCCATTTCCCCAATTTATCTGGTTGTCCTTAAAGCACAGAAGCAACTCGAACATGTTCTGCAACATTTACTATTACATACGGTCAGTGCTTTCCCCCCCTAAAAAAGATGTTTAGGGGTACTCTCATTTTCCTACTCTTATTGAAATACTGCCCCTCAATGAGGCCAAATTTAAGATTCACAGAATGTTTAGGGGTATGTGTACCCCCAGAAAAAAGCACTGCATATGGTACTTTGTTTTCCACCCAACCTGCAATATTATGGGTCAGCCCAAGTAACATATTTCTAAAGGTAAAGGTAAAGGGACCCCTGTCCATTAGGTCCAGTCTTGACCGACTCTGGGGTTGTGGCGCTCATCTCGCTTTATTGGCCGAGGGAGCCGGCGTACAGCTTCCGGGTCATGTGGCCAGCATGACTAAGCCGCTTCTGGCGAACCAGAGCAGCGCACAGAAACGCCGCTTACCTTCCCGCCGGAGTGGTACCTATTTATCTACTTGCACTTTGACGTGCTTTTGAACTGCTAGGTTGGCAGGACCAGGGAGCGCGCAACGGGAGCTTACCCCATCGCGGGGATTCGAACCGCCGACCTTCTGATCGGCAAGTCCTAGGCTCTGTGGTTTAACCCACAGTGCCACCTGTGTCCCTTAACACATTTGTACATTTGGGCTAATGGTGCCATAGCAATTAATGTTGTCCTGTGCTTAAGCCATTGTCCTACTTAAGCCATTTCTTGCTCTTGTTCCTAGGAGGCTGGTATTCAGAGATACAGTGCCTCTAATGCAGAAGTACAGGGTAGCCCAACTCCACAGAGGATAGCCATCTGGTCCAAGCCTGGACTGAAGAACCATAAGGAGGAACGGGGCAAGTTGCTCATCAGGTCAGTCTTCTGCCTTATGCTGAGATGTACTGTATTTCTATTTAAATGGTAGCAATTAATTTAAATGGTAGCAATTGGAGAGCCAGTGTGGTGTAGTGGTTAAGAGCGGTGGACTCGTAATCTGGTGAATCGGGTTCGCGTCTCTGCTCCTCCACATGCAACTGCTGGGTGACCTTGGGCCAGTCACACTTCTCTGAAGTCTCTCAGCCCCACTCACCTCACAGAGTATTTGTTGTGGGGGAGGAAGGGAAAAGGAGAATGTTAGCCGCTTTGAGACTCCTTTGGGTAGTGATAAAGCGGGGTATCAAATCCAAACTCCACTTCTTCTCTTCGTCTTCCTAAATTAGTGTTTATACATATATCAGGAACAGGGACAAGAAAATCCCTATAAATAAGGCACCACTGGCTTCAGTTGAATCTAGTTCCAAGTAGGTATGCTTAGATTTGCTTGGTATCTGTGACATTCACAAAAGCAGTTTTGAGCAGCTTCATTAACGTGTGACAAGGTTGGATTTGGGGACCCCGATTTGCTGTCTCAGTTACTTGGTGGTGGTGGCGGCAAGAAACTCAGCATTCGCGGCACAAAAATGGTACTAAACTTTGGCATCAGGTTTTTATTTTGGGGGGGGAGATCTGGAATTTCGGGGTCACACTTTAATGAAGCTGTTTTGGGCTAATCCTGCCGCTGGATGAATGGAGCCTGGAGGTTTGTGGTGTGCAAAACAATGGCAAGAAGGAAACTAGCCATTGTCGCAACTGCCTGCACCCCCCCCCATTATGTTTCTTCTCAAAGAGCGTCTCTGTTGAGAACGGACCACAGTTGATGGGGATCAAAAGATCAGACAAAAAGAGCCCTTGGCAGTTGTTCTTAAAGCCTTTATTTTAATGCAAAATAAAACTGTTCAGCATTTATATTGTGATATGTAACAAAAGAAAAGTGAAACAGTGGTACCAGATGATCTCTTAATTCCCCCCAGTAAATTTCCCAAACTTTTAAACAATTTAAAAAAAGCACACACACACACACAAATATAGGCGCATATGCGCAACAACAAAAATGAATAGAAAAGGACAGCGGTGTGCAAACGAGCAATTCCCATTACCGTTCGTGGGATTGCGCCAGAAATAATCTGAAATTGATGTCTTGTGAATGAAGGCTTAAAAATACGTATGTATAAGAAAAAGGTTCTGGTTTCTGCACTGAGAGGCAAAGGTCTCTCAAGTAAGTGCACAGATGGCTAGAATGCTCTTGCAGAGAGTTACACACGAGAGCCTGATCTGGGAAAGCTGTCCATGCATCTTAGCTCCCACAAGGGAGAGGATATGTTCACCCCAGAGCACATCTACCATGGAACGCCTAGTGTTTTTAAAAAGGCAGAAAGGAAGGAGGTAGCGTTTCAACAGTATACAAAGATTAGGCAGCACGTGAAGCTTTATATCTGGCTAAGGGTAGCACTTGGAATGTTGGGGTTTTGAAGAGAATTTGGACTTCCCAGGAATTCTCCTTTTTTTTTGACTCCTTGCCCTATTCAGTTGCTGCAGTCAAGAGTTGATCCTCTGTCCCACGAGCTAATAATGTCAACAGATGGTTCAGGGAACTGTTGGGTGTCTGCACGGAGCACCCAGCCACTCAACAGTTAATGCGTCAAATCTAGTTTTTGTCACAAAAATAAATTAAAAAATGCAACAGGAATTTGCTCCAAAGTACACTGATGTTTCCAGTAAGTTCAGCGGGCTTTCAGCCAGGCTTCTGTTCCAAATGCAATACCTAAGCCAGCTCAGCACTCGGGGAATAAATGTACAAAGCTGTATCTAGCCGTTTTGACTGCTTGCTCTGAAACCAGTGTTATGCAGCCCCCATCCCTTGTGCTGTCCTTACGATTTCCCTGCTGGCATGCGCGAAACCTTTGCCCCTCTTCGCAAGGGAGCCCTGTCCTTTGAAGAGCCAGCCTTTGAAGAGAGCACATCACACAGTTGGCTAGCAACTGCAATGTGCTCCTTCTTAGCCCTTTGGGGGGGTTAAGGTGGGAAGGTATAGATGGCTTGTGCAGCTCATATTTGTGCCTTATGATAGGACACGTTCTCCCTACCTCTTGTCAGGATACGGGCATGAATCTGGCCATCCATCCATATTTGTTGGCCTGAGCTTCATTGCTAAAGCAAGGGGAAATTGGGACTGTGGTAGGAGGCACCTGTCTTCTTCACAGGGTGGGGCCAACACGGCAAAACTAATCAACAAGTGCACTGATGCCCATTTTCGAACTTGCGTGTGAAAATGCATCCCACGGGGGCAGATCAGAGCCGCCCAAATTCACTTGCGATGGCTTCTGTCGGATTGGCACGTTATCATGGACATTTAGCACACGAGGCCTTTGTGAATAGCAAAGAACCCTCTCAGATCCATTAATATTCGCAAACATACGGGCGCATGCGAGAAAAGAGCAACTTGTTTTCTAAATGGCTCTTGTGGAATTGTTTTGCGTGCAAGTGATACATATTTTGATCCACCAGCTACAGCACCTTGTGATATGTGTGTGTGTGCTACACATTTGTCTGCAATATGGTGCCGATAGTTTGTTTTGCGTTATTCCAGAGAAGCAGGATATATATACATATACATGCGTGTGTGCACACACCCACACCCACACTCTTCTGTGAGTCACTTAAATCAGCCAACTGCTCTCCCTCCCCATTAGAAACATGGGGGCATTTCAGACTGATGGGGATGCCATTCAGTTTCCTTTGCTCCTGTCCCCCCAAAACCAGGCCAGGAGTTTTTGCTCCTTTCAGCAAAGCACGAAGCATCTATATAGTACTGCATCTATATTTTTTTAACCAAAAAGAGGAAAAGTCTCCTATGGCTTTGAAATCAGAAGCATAGTTGAATACCCCATTGGCTAAGATTAACAGCTGAGAAGGGTTGTCTCTTGACCTGCCTTGTCCTACCCGCTGCAGTCAATGGGAGTTTTAGAAGGGTGTTTCATGTTACATGGAAAACAACTGAGCACAAGCTTCAAAGGCCATAAATAATCCAGACAGGCTCTTTCCATTCAATTTGGATTTATCCCTAGCTCCTGAAATGCTGTCAGTTATCTCTGTGAATGGGAGCGAAATGGCACCAGAAAGGGGTTAGGAGGCAGGTGATTTATAAGGCAGGAGCTTATCTTCCAAAGCTCCCCTTAATTGTGATCAGGCTAGAGATAAAGCCACTGTCATCAACATTAGCTTCTTCTATTGGAGGATCCAACGTATCGTAGGTTATATTTGTACAAAGTGCATTTTAAAATGTTCACCTTACTCCTAGCGGCCTTTCTGCACTCCTTGAACATCTGCCTATCTTTGTCTGTCTTACATATAGTCTATTTACAGAAATCTTTCAGGGGGAAGCACTTGTACTACACCCCAAAGGGGAAGGGAATGGGGTTGTTGTTTGAGAGTGGCCTTCTCAATATCCATCTTGCTTCAGATCCAAAGTTGAAGCTTATCTCAATTAAATGATGCATACACCTGAGACAAATGTCCACCTCCATGCTCTTCAAAAGAGTTCACAAGGCAATGGATAAAGCAGAAGAATTTCATCACAGAGAATTCCCCCACAGGCTGGGTTAGATGACCTGGATCATATTGTTTGGGAGCCACCACTCTAAGTGACCTAAAAACGTTACACATTTGGGGTAATTTCCACCGTTGCAGGTGAAGCTGTAGATACCAGCAAAATGGCTGGCACAGACTACAGGACCACAGAAGGCAGAAAGCAATCTCTCTTTTCATAATGAACTCCACCCAGTGTTTCTCAAACTTGGGTGCCCAGCCGTTGTCGGACTACAGCTCCCATCATCCCTAGCTAGCAGGACCTGCTGTCAGGGATGAAGGGAATTGTAGTTCAACCACAGTTGGGGACCCAAGTTTGAGAAACAAGGAAGAGCTTTGTCCTCCCTCCACCAAACCAAGACGGAAGAATGAAAGTAACATTTTAACATGATTGATCTAGTTTGGATGACCAGTCCCTATACACCAGTGATCACAACAGGCCATTATTTCCTGTCTTCTGTGTGGTATCTTACCTCGGTTCAGATATGAAACAAGATATTCAACAGGAACTTAGGCTTAGCAAGGAGTAAACAATTCGACGCTCACACTCTACTTAAGCCTGCAAATGTTAAGGAAGACACGACTGCGCTTACCGGGAGGGACTTAGCTGCCCATTTAAAAGTGAACTGGACAAAATTTAAGGGTATTTTATACAGATACATTTCCCCAAAATAGCCTCCCAGCTTACTTATTCACAGCCACTTGAAATTCATCTGGTGGAAACAGATATTGGCCTTTTACATGGCTATAATATGTATTTGCCATTTTAGGAACAAGCAGTCTGAGAATAATTACAGGGAAAAGTCACTCCCTGGTGATGATTTCTTGTTGGAATTAATGGTAGAAACACAACTGTCCTCGCTAAACTGTTTCCTGCTTAGTCCTGCCTAGAGAGTAAATGACCTAGAGAAGGCTATGAGACACACAACCTTGGATCCCAAACCCTGCTATTTGCTACTCAGGGACTTTGAATCTGAGGCTGTTAGGTTTGGGTTTTGTTCCTTTTCATATTAAACAAACAAACAAAAAATCAATTACTTATGTGAATATTAATACTCGGGACAACAATGTTAGGCCCGTGGGTTCAATGCGACACCATAGAACCTTTCATGGGCAATGGAGGAAGTCGTCCTTTCAAACGCAGCAACACAAATTTGTGCGTGTGACAGATTCACTAAGCGCCAAGTCTCTAGAGGCCAGCGGGTATAATGAAGCCATTTCAGAAAGGGTAAATGATAAATGGCTGTGCCTGGTAGATGACCCCTCTGTGCAATATATAATAATTATGAGACGACCTGTGTAATGAATCCTGTTAATTTGCTGCATACCAAAAGGAAACCAACGGCTCCTTCTGTGGCCAGGCCCCAAGGTCTTTTCCTTGAAAGGAAAAAGGCTATGGAATAAATAGCCTTGAAAGCCATCCAAAGGAAAGGATGATTTTTTTTTTATTATAATTTTTTTAAAAAAGGGGGTTTAAAAAAATGATGCTGGAGCTGCTCCGAATTCCTAGCTCATCAAAGTTTCAAAGGCTTTGTTAGACAGGGTGGCAAGTAAAAATAAACAGAACCAAAAAGACCCTCCACGTCCCCCACAGTCAATAACCTGCAAACAGGACCACCTCCCTCAGAAATGCAAGCTAGAGGAACACCAGGGACCACCTGAGCTCACTCCCTTCACTGTTGGAACATGTTTGGAAGTCATTAAAACACTATTCTTATCCTGTATCTCTGATCCTCTGGTGTGTTTTTGTCTTCTCTCTTAAAATGACCATCTGATAACCCACCATTTTAAAACAGAAGGAGCCTCCTTTGCTACAGGCTCACCAAGCCCTGGGTGCTGGAGCCCTGCAGAATTTCTGCCAGGCAACAGGGGCCCTGGTATCCCCTGACCTTCCTTCCTGGGGTGGGATCTGAAGAAGAATAGCCTTCACAGGAGACACTTTGAAGTCAAAAGCCAACGCAAGGATAGCCGGGTGCTGTGCCTGAATGGCCAGCAACTGTTTGTATGGGAGGGGCAGACTCCCGCTACCACTCCTGCAAAATTGGGTGCTGGGGGCGAGTTGTCTTACATAGCCGCTGCCACCCTCCCTACAACCCTTTCGTCTCTGAGTTGGCAACTGGGGAGAGCAAATAAGATTCTCCAAAGGGTCTCCATGTGACAAAAACTGAAGAGGGGGACAGAAAAACTGAATATCTGAAGGGGCAATTAAAAAATATGACCGGGATGAGAGCAAAACAGTATTTCCCTAGGACAACAGAGAGAAATGTCAGGTCACACCGTGAGCCCATCTCCACTCTTAAAATAATTCTCCAGTCAGAGGCCATAGAAAAGAAGGGTCTGCCATACTGGGGGCACACACAGTGGCGCCCATGGAATACTCTTTCTGAAACAATGTCCAAAATAGTTCCCTGCAATGTGGGCATCTAGCATGTGCTTGTGTAGTTTGTTGCAAACAGCCCTGAGTGGCACTTTTAAGGCGTGCTTAGAAGAAATTCTGCTTACTCTTCGCCTGCCGCCTTCTACGTTTGAGGAAGCGTTAAAACACACACTCCGATGCACTGGTGGTACCCAAAAGTCACTGTACCGCTTTTTGCGAGCTTGCAATTATGTTCACAAACGTGTCCTGGGTGCAAACTGGACAGGCTCAAACGACATCTCTCCCCTGGGGTAGGCAAGATCAGTGGTGACGGCTGCAAGGTGAGATATCGACAGGAGTCCAGCTTTAGGCTATACGGCCGCGGTCATGGGGTCCTTCTGCCTAGGATCTTGATGCCTGTATTGGTACTGATCCGGGCCGGCTCGGCGATGAGCGAGTCTGCCCATTTCATGATAAGGCAGTCCCCTGTGGCCTTGAGGCGGGGAGGGTGGCACATCTTGGCGGAGGGGTCCTTTGTGCTGGCCTACTGGTTGCTGTGGAAGACCACACTGAGGATACCATATCTCTGTTGCCCTTGGGCCCTCTTGTGGGAGAGCATAGCTCCCTTTGGAGGGATGTACTGGTGTGTGGCCAGCTTGATAGTAAGGAAGATCTCTGTCTTTATACATCACCCGTTGTCCTGCTATATACTCCATGGGTTCTATGGGTCCATGCCTGGGAGGGAAAGAAAAGAAGAGAGCTGTAAATAGAAAGCCCCACGCCGCTTCCATTTGAAGTTCCCCATTTGTTTGGGACAAGAAAAGCCACCAAGCTCTAGCGACTGGCCAACGTGAGTCAAGACAGAATAAAGACTTCCTGGCAGATGCATGCTGCTAGATTGGTAAAACACACGCCGGAAGCTGGTGCAAAGGTCCAGCGCACATCGCAGCTCCTTTAGAAAAAGGCACCACTGGAATCCTCCGCCTCACAATGCGAGCTCCTCACGACCCTCTTGCAATAACGGAAAACAAAGAGGCCTTTCAATGATGTGTGCCGGACTGTGTCTTATCTAGCCTGAGGATAAACAGATGAGTTGGGTCTGCATCCTGGCAACCCCCACAAGGCTCACGAACACCAATATTCACACCTCAAAGCTGTTTTTTTCTTGTCTCAGACATGTCAGTCCATAAAAACTCGCAGTTGGAAAGCCTGGAACTCCCAGAAGAAAACAGTACGGATATGAGGATATTGTATCTGCATTTAGTGGGCTAGCTGCCAACACCGTTTCAGTGGAAAAGAGCACACATGGGCGTGAGTAGGAGGGCCTAAATCTGTGACGTGTCTGCATCAATAAGGATTTGACAAGCTCTGGTGCATGTGAAAAGCAACATGTGTGACCATGTAATGCCAAGGGGCCTGATTATGGAGTCATTTCTGTAGTTTTCTCTGTCTTAATTCCAGGATTTACATTAATGAGGGGATTCTCCCTAATAAGGGTAAAGCCGGGATAAGTGTTACACGGAATAAATAACTGTTTTATGTAGATGTCAACCCAGAAGCCACACATACACAGAAAAAAACCCTCTGTGTGATTAGAGATTGTTCTCTTCAAGGCTAAAATAGTTCTTCAGTTACAGAAAGAATGCTGACTAGCTCTGAAGAGAACTGTTGACGGCAACATTTTTTCAGATGCAAAAATAGATACCATGCTTTCTGGAGTGTCTTGGTTTTTGCAGACCAGACACTACCCTGCAATGGAGTGCTGAATATTTCCCCCCCCCCACACATTTATGCTTTCTTTTTTGGACCTGCAGTGATCTGGCTTCTATTTTTTTAATGTGTCATTTAAAACAAAACAAAAGCGAATGTTGAATCTCTGCAATCACAGCCCTTCTCCTCTCCCCCCTAACTCTGGTCCAGCTTCCCAGAAAAAGGTGGGGGAACCTTGGAACAAGCCAAGCTTATCTTCCACCTTAAGCAATCTCGGCACATGGAAACTCCGATATACGGGTGCCAGTTACAAGCAGATTGGAGGCAGCCTCCACTAGGAAGGAGGAGAGGCAAGACTCTAGCCAGGGAGATATTTTTGGTCATTGTAGTTCAGGCCAATTGTGGAAAAACCTGTATCTTCTGAAATGCCGCACAAGATGTAACACACACAACCGGGAAGCAGAGCTCAGACGGCGACAGATCCCTGGACCAACTTTGCTCTTTGTGCATTCATGGAAGATCATCAAAAAACAAAACAGAAAAACCCAGAGGAACCCAAGGTGTGTAGCACACGACCATTTAAAATCATATTAAAGGTAAAGGTAAAGGGACCTCTGACCGTTGGGTCCAGTCGTGGACGACTCTGGGGTTGCGGCGCTAATCTCGCTTTACTGGCCGAGGGAGCCGGTGTTTGTCCGCAGACGGCTTCTGGGTCATGTGGCCAGCATGACTAAGCCGCTTCTGGCGAACCAGAGCAGTGCACGGAAACACCGTTTACCTTCCCGCCGGAGTGGTACCTATTTATCTACTTGCACTTTGACATGCTTTCGAACTGCTAGGTTGGCAGGAGCAGGGACCGAGCAACGGGAGCTCACCCCATCACAGGGATTCGAACTGCCGACCTTCTGATCGGCAAGCCCTAGGTTCTGTGGGCACCACCCACATCCCTTTAACATCATATTAGCATCAAGTGAAATTGGTAAGAGTGAGCAATAAATATTTACACAACAGCAACCTAAATCCACAAAAGGAAAGGAAAAGCCAGCAGATTCAAGAGGTGTGGGAAATTTTAAAAGTTTTCACCTAGAAAGAATCTAAGAAGAGTCCTGCTTGATCAGACCGTTGGTGAAACTCTTTTCATAGAATCATAGAATCACAGAGTTGGAAGAGACCACAAGGGCCATCGAGTCCAATCCCCTGCCAAGCAGGAAACACCATCAGAGCACTCCTGACATATAGTTGTCAAGCCTCTGCTTAAAGACCTCCAAAGGAGGAGACTCCACCACACTCCTTGGCAGCAAATTCCACTGTCGAACAGCTCTTACTGTCAGGAAGTTCTTCCTAATGTTTAGGTGGAATCTTCTTTCTTGTAGTTTGGATCCATTGCTCCGTGTACGCTTGTCTGGAGCAGCAGAAAACAACCTTTCTCCCTCCTCTATGTGACATCCTTTTATATATTTGAACATGGCTATCATATCACCCCTTAACCTCCTCTTCTCCAGGCTAAACATGCCCAGCTCCCTTAGCCGTTCCTCATAAGGCATCGTTTCCAGGCCTTTTTTCTTTTCATCATTGTGCCATACAACCTGAGTCCTTGTGGTGAAGAGTCTCACCCCCTCAGCCTTCACTCTTCTGGAAATTCAATCCCACCCCAATTTCAATTCCTGCACATAACACTTATGTTTTCTAATAGGAGAGCAGCAGCCAATACTAGCCCAGGAACCAAGAAACCACAGCGAATCACCACCAGGATATATATGCACCCAGAAGAACACATTTACTGTGGACACACGTGGCCATTTTACAGATACTGATAAAATGTTTTGAGAGTACCGGTGTAAACGGAAAGAAAAGAAGTGTGAAATGTTGCTGATTTCGCTGATTCGTCTCCAGCTCATTTTAACTTGGTTACACTTAACTGAGAAAGGACAGTTGTGCTTCCAGTTTATGAAGTAAGACATAATGGAAAATTAAGAGCTCATATATGTGAACTGGCATGCCGTGGGTACCACAAGTATTATACATCTCCTGTTCCTAGTGATTTGCTTCTCTAAATGCTGCAGAGACTGCAGTGGGAAAATTGAGTTCTTTGCCCATCAGGAATAGTGCTTGGACAGATTCTGTGCTGAGTCACCTTAATTTTTCAGCTGTGGCTCCAATCTGGTGGAACGCTCTGTCACAAGAGACTAGGGCCCTGCAGGACTTGACATCTTTCCGCAGGGCCTGCAAGACAGAGCTGTTCCACCAGGCCTTTGGTCAGGGCACAGCCCGACTCCCTCTTTTGGCAATCTTGACAGAATTTTATCCTAATGGTTGCCTTCAATTTGAGTTGAATTAATTTTAATGAAATAATTTTAGAATGTTGTATTATTTTATTTTATTGTTGTTAGCCGCCCTGAGCCCGGCCTCGGCTGGGGAGGGCGGGATATAAATAAAATTTATTACTATTGTATTATTATTATTTATTAGGCACTGGGCATTGACATCTGAGTAGCACAAGTTTTACCGGTGAGGGGGGAAAAACTACATGACAGCAAGGCAGAAAACAAAACACCACAGACTCGTGATTTGATGGAGTTCAGCGTGTGGTACTATCTACTTCCACCTCACAGGCCTGCTGGTATCAAAGCACAGCGGGCAAAGCCAATGTACTGTTGCTGCTCTTTCTTTTGCAGTTCCAGCAGCAGACTACAGTGAGAAATATGAGAAATAAAGCTGAACACCCACCCACTCGCCCCTGCAAACTCCTGGCTCAGGTTTAGTCATCACTAAAGCGACAGCTTTTACTTGACAGATCTGAGTCTGCTCACCCGACAGAGCCAGAGATGCTGTAAATAAGAATGGATGTGTGTCCCTGTGCCTATGGAGGGCAAAGTCTCAAAATAGTATCAATTGGTTGGCGCAGAGAACGGTCCGCCTGGCATTCAAAATATCAGGGGAAAGCACATCATCCTATTATTTAACACCTCAGTGGTTTTATTCATAAACTGTCAAGGAGGAATGAGATTGGCTCCTTCGCCAGTGAAGCAAATGTGCTCTCGGGCCAAAACGAATCCTTCCTATTGTCTCTCAAGGAAGCCCGTAAGAGAGACTTTGCAAAGGAGCTCATTCACCAAAGACGAAATAGAGAGCTCGGATGATTACAAGCCACGCCAGTCATTGACATTTTTCATAACCCCATGGAATGACAAAGAAACAAAGCTCAAGATAAGCAGGGCCGGCTCACTTATGAGGCAAAACGGGGTGAGTGCCTCAGGTGGCAGGATCCACAGAGGCAGCAGTAGCAGGGAAGCTGTGGCACACGCCTTGGGAGACTGCATCTGCTGCCTCCTTAGCAGCCACCCCAAAAATACAGCCTCAACAGTAGGCTCTCAGTCCTGGTGAGGAGACACCATTTTGTGGTTTGCCTCAGGTGCCAAAATGTATTGGGTCAGCCTTGCTGATGAGACTGCTTCGTATTTGTTTGTGTGTGTGGAGGCACAAGCTCTCTGGTTAGCCCTTTCTCCTGTTACTCTACCAACAGCAAGCTCTGTTTGAAACTGTTCTGCCACGTAATACTCAAAATTTCCCCGATGCAGAACATGTGGAAAGTTTTGAGGCGTCGCTCCTGAGAGTTGTAAGTTGTCCACAACTCACTTCCCAAAAGCAGCATGCTCAACATGCAAGCCTCGTAGGCCTTCATCTTCGTAGTGGACATTAGCATCTCATTCTCTTTTACTGTTTTGGAGAGGTGAGCCATTGCCGTAGCTGCCTTGCTAATGCTCTCATCCAGCTCAGCATCGATGTGTGGAACCGAGATGAGTGGAACCCAGTGACACAAACCACCCCAAGTGTGTGATCACCATTGTTGATGGTGGGCATCACCCTAAAGACCTGCAAAGGCAACTTGGATTTCCCTATTTTCCTCTTTGCATGCCCAATCAAGGAACATCCCTCCAGGGATGATAGCATCAGTTGGAAGGGACCCCAGGGGCCATCTAATTCAACCCCCTGCAATGCAGGAATCTCAGCTAAAGCATCCATGACAGATGGCCATCCAACCTCTGTTTAGAAGCCTCCAAGGAAGGAGAGTCCACCACCTCTGTTCCACTGCCCAACAGCTCCTACTGTCAGAAAAAGCTCTTACTGTCAAGGCCATACAGTCAAGGTTCTGGAGCCAACATGACCTGATAACACCAAAATTAAGGCAGGCCTGGGTGACAAGGGTTTTGCCTATTTAGCAACCTCAAACAGCCTCCCGGCCCATCTCTGCCGAAGCTGCACCAACGTGACATGCAATACCATGGTTTGTGGTGAAGCCATGCCGGGACCTGTGCCTGAAATGGCCACAAAGACCCACTTGCCCCAAAGCCCTATGAGCCCAGCAGTCAAACAGAAAAGGCGCATAAAACCGATTTAGTAATAATGGCACACCCGGATGCAATGGATCCAAACTACAAGAAAGAAGATTCCACCTAAACATTAGGAAGAACTTCCTGACAGTAAGAGCTGTTCGACAGTGGAATTTGCTGCCAAGGAGTGTGGTGGAGTCTCCTTCTTTGGAGGTCTTTAAGCAGAGGCTTGACAACCATATGTCAGGAGTGCTCTGATGGAGTTTCCTGCTTGGCAGAGGGTTGGACTCGATGGCCCTTGTGGTCTCTTCCAGCTCTATGATTCTATGATTCTATGGATGGTTTCCCAGCAGTGGTTGGTGCTCTGTGTCACCCATTTTTGTGGGCAAAAGTCTAAACTTCAGCAACAGCTCAACTCTTATCAAATAAATGCATGGAATGAATACCCCGCTCTCCGGGGCTGGCCACTAGTTTCTCTGGAAGGGGAATGTTGTGGGCTGATGGCTACAGATCCCTAGACTGGAAGGGACACATGGAAGAAGAGAAAATTGAGATGATTCACAGCTTCCCTGCTCCACGTGGGGCTGCCTTCAAGGGTGCTTCCAGATGTGGATATAATATTGTGGGGTCATTCAGCTACCACAAAGGGGTCACTGGCAACAGGGGCTTAAGAATTTTATCAAATGGGGGCAAAGTATTTCAATTGCACTATGAGAAGCACATGTTGGTTCAAAGTGCAGAAACTGTTTTGGTTTGGGGGTGGGAGGAGTTACTGTTTTGCCTTGCAATCCTAAGGAGCAAATCCTAGTGAACTCTTGCAAGATCTCACAGTAAATACGCCTAAGATTGTGCTCTAGTCCTTGACCTAGAACATACTTAGGGCTGCCATATTTCAAAAAGTAAACACCCGGACACCCCAGAAGTTGTTGAGTTTTTTAAAGGAAATTCCCCCTGGATGTCAATTCCGACTTCAAAATTTTGGTGATGTATGGCAGCCCTAATCTAGATGCAGCAACCATCTCCAGATAAGAACGTTAACTTCCCCTCTTCCTTTAACCCCTTAGAAAAACACTTATCTGGTAAAAAGTTCAACATGAGCATTGACTGAACCTGTCTGGATCCACCCACCAAAATATATATTTAGCAGCAATAACTCCAGATATTAGACCAGAATGAGCTTTGTGCCCTCATGGTCCCTCCTCCTTTTTCTACCAAGCCTTAAATCAATACTTAGGAGGTTTGTTAGACCATAGTTTCTCACATCTGAAATGGGAAGATGTGGTTTAATCAGACTACAAAACCAGATTGACCCATTTGGCAACATACTAGTAAAAAGGTAAAGGACTCCTGACAGTTACATCCAGTTGCAGATGACTCTGGGGTTGCGGCACTCATCTCGATTTACTGGCTGAGGGAGCTGGCGTTTGTCCACAGACAGTTTTTCTGGGTCATGTGGCCAGCATGACTGAGTCACTTCTGGCGAAACCAGAGCAGCACACTGAAACGCCGTTTACCTTCCCGCTGGAGCGGTACCCATTTATCTACTTGCATTTTTGGTGTGCTTTCGAACTGCTAGGTTGGCAGGAGCTGGGACCGAGCAACGGGAGCTCACCCCGTCATGGGGATTCGAACCACCAACCTTCTGATCAGCAAGCCCAAGAGGCTCAGTTGTTTAGACCACAGCGCCACCCGTGTCCCTTACAACACTAGTACTCAGTCTGATAAACCATGGTTTATACTGTATTATCAAGTCTACTGCATCTGATCTGGCTCCCCAGGTTAGCTGGACGACCTAGAGTACTGCACTACAGCACCTCCCATTATTTTGTATGCCAGTGTGGAACACCTTTTCTTGCAGATAAAACATAAGCTTCCTCATCTGAATGAAAAGAATATGACTGTACAATATTACTGCTTTTGTCCACCTTTGGTAAGCAATAGAAATAAAAGAATGTCCAACGCCTGCTGCTGAAATGTGGGTTTTGTAGCTGGCCCTGGTGGGGCAAGCAGTGATAGTAGCTGTCTCAACAAAGTGTTTACACAAAACCAATGAAATACCGTGAAAATCCATGAAACGAGAAGTAATCGACTAGAAATATTATTTTATAAAAGTAAAGCTAAAGGGACCCCTGACCATTAGGTCCAGTCGTGGCCGACTCTGGGGTTGCGGTGCTCATCTCGCTTTACTGGCCAAGGGAGCTGGGGTACAGCTTCCGGGTCATGTGGCCAGCATGACTAAGCTGCTTCTGGCAAACCAGAGCAGCACACCGAAACGCCGTTTACCTTCCTGCCGGAGTGGTACCTATTTATCTACGTGCACTTTGACGTGCTTTCGAACTGCTAGGTTGGCAGGAGCAGGGACTGAGCAATGGGAGCTCACCCCGTCACAGGGATTTGAACTGCCGACCTTCTGCTGACCCGCACTGCTCTATCTTAATTCTATCTTATAGAATTAAACTAAATAACAAAAATCAAAAAGATTAAGGGAAAAATTAAAAAACCTTGAATGAAACAAAGCCTTAATGGGATGCTGGCTACAAATCTTGTTTCACTATTCAGTTTCCTCAGAAGGAAATAGAGAAATCATAAACCTTAAATGATTTAAAACAAACTCAAGAAAAGGGCTGATACGCTCCCCTGAGTTTACAAAAAAGGTTTGAAAACTTAAATGGCAAGTTTTAGAAACCGCCCTATTTAAAGAAAGCCAAGCAGTAGTAATAAGGAGTTGAGGACTCGGCTGTGAAAACTCTAGTATTGCCTTTACAAAAAGGTTTCAAAAACCTACATAGCACAAATTCAAAGAAAGGAATACAAGATAAGCTGTTTTAGATTTTAAACAAACTCAAGAACTGGGCTGGAACGCTCCTATGGTCTAGATGTTACTGCTGATGTTAAAGACTGATCGTTTCAGGGATTTTCACTAGTATTTCATTGGTTTTGTGTAAGTTTTCGGTTCTGTGACTGTCTTTTTTCTACTGGTCTCCACAAAGTGTGGCTTCAGAGTCCTTTCTGTATCTCCGAGGGTGGCTTCAGAGTCCTTCAGCACTTTGTCTGGAGTTTCTCATACAGTGCTGGGAGGGCCTGTCTTCTGTAACATTCTGTTTTTAAAGTGAAAAATCTCTGGGGAAGGACAAGGGTCCTGAAAGTCCAAGGCCTGGAATTCTTCGCCTCTCTCTTATTCCACTTTAAACAGGAAACGTTTGCACTAAGCAATTCCAGGGGGAGAACGGAGGTTCATTTCAAGACAGATAATGTTGGTACATTGCCTACATCGGTGATCTGTCCTGTGGAATTAAGTGAGCGGGGCAGCGGAAAAATGCACCTTATGTTTCACTTTGTGCCAAACAATTCTCAGTGAGACGGGGGCACAGGTTACATTATAGTACACTCAGAGGTGTGTGTATGTGTGGCAGGGGCGGCACATTACTATACAAACAAGAGAGACAGTGGAGGGCAAAAAACAGGGAACAACCAACAATTTTCCTTTTCTTAAAATTATTATGTTGTCAACTACGGAATATTTTTAAGTCCACAAAGTGCTCAGCACCGAGAGCAATTTATCTAAATGGCAATACGACTGGCTCATAATTGTCCTCTCAAATCAGAGGTCACTGAGATTGTGTTTTTGTAGTAAACTGCATTCTGTGCAAAGGCAAGCAAGAGGGGTTTTTTTTTGGGGGGGGGACGACGGTGGAGGGGGAGTACAAAGTCCCACTAGTCTAATCAGGAGGATGACAAAAGACTAGGCAGCTGGATTAACGGGGCTTGTGGTTATATACGTGAAACATGAACATTGACCCTGGGTTGTGTGTGTGTGTGTGTGTGTGTGTGTGTGTGTTTTATGAAATAGAGCAAGGAAGTCTATTTAAGCCTACTGAGAGGAGGAAGGCTCCCAGGATAGACTTTGCAATCCTTCTCTCGAGTGGTTTGATCAAAATCGCGTCATGGCCCTGGAGATCCAGAACGACCTACTTGTTTTTATTTCTCTCTGGGACCATAAATAAGGCCCAGTGTCAAGTGTCCACCTGAGCTAATTTGGGCAGGAAGTGGATCTATTAACCTTTGCTGCTTGGGAGGGATTGGGAATGTCACTGCTGTTATAAATGCGTTTTCTAGAGGACTGTGACATCACAGGAAGTCTTAATTCTGGCTGACTCCTTGAGCACAGATAACGCAACATACTTCTCACAGACCCCTGAGAGAATAAAGAAATCACTGGCTAGGATAGGGAAGCGACTGCTTGGAGCCCCCAAACCATGATTGCATTGAATTTCAGCCACACGTGCTACTGACCCTTGCGAAGGCCACAGCGGTCACTGTATAGGCATTTGCTCTTAAATTCTGCACCAAAGTTGACTTTTATAAATTCTGCCTGTTTTTAATTGCACGGCAATGCTATTAAAATGCACTTCAAGCGTGAGTAGTTTTGAGTGTACTCTGTGTAGAAAAAGGAGAGGATATACCGTATTTTTTGCTCTATAAGACTCACTTTTTCCCTAACTAAAAGGTAAGGGGGAATGTGTGTGCGTCTTATGGAGCGAATGCAGGCTGCGCAGCTATCTCAGAAGCCAGAACAGCAAGAGGGATTGCTGCTTTCACTGTGCAGCGATCCCTCTTGCTGTTCTGGCTTCTGAGATTCAGAATATTTTTTTTCTTGTTTTCCTCCTCCAGAAATTAGGTGCATCTTGTGGTCTGGTGCGTTTTATAGAGCAAAAAAATACGGTAAATTTATTAAAAACCTTTTTTGGGGGGCATAATATTATTTCTCTTAGATGTAGGAAGACACAAAGCACTACACAACACACTCCCTGACCCCAAATACTGCTCAGCCTTTTCTCTGCTTTTTTTGTATATCTTTGCAGTATTAGGGGGTCTTCCTCTTTTTTAAAAGTGAAAACAGATGATTCGCAGGATGCTAAATTCAACACAACTGAGGAGCTATGGCAAGGCAAAGCCCTATGTCAAACGCAGAGCTGGATTACGTGAGCAAAAATCCACATGGTGACAGTTCTATACCCTCCCTGTACTTTTACTTTCAAAATCACTTTTTTTGCACAGCGCTGCAAACCCAATGCTCTGCTATGGCTTCTGGGAAGGTCATGAAGTTGAAACTGTTAAAATCTGTGTCTGGGGTGGTTCGCCAACTCTCCCATCATGTCCTACTGATAACATCAGGACACGCCGTAGCAGAACCCTCTTTCTGTCCATTTCAAAAGGAAACACAACACAGTGGTACCTCGGGTTACACTCCGCTAACCCAGAAATAGTGCTTCAGGTTAAGAACTTTGCTTCAGGATAAGTACAGAAATCGGGCTCTAGCGGCGCAGCGGCAGCAGGAGGTCCCATTAGCTAAAGTGGTGCTTCAGGTTAAGAACAGTTTCAGGTTAAGAACGGACCTCCAGAATGAATTAAGTACTTAACCTGAGCTACCACTGTAGGGGTCAGCAAACTTTTTCAGCAGGGGGCCGGTCCGCTGTTCCTCAGACCTTGTGGGGGGGGGGGCGGACTATATTTGGGGGGAGGGGAATGAACGAATTCCTATGCCCCACAAAAAACCCAGAGATGCATTTTAAAGAAAACGGCACATTCTACTCATGTAAAAACATGCTGATTCCCAGACTGTCTGCGGGCCAGGTTTAGAAGGCAATTGGGCCGGATCCAGCCCCCGGGCCTTAGTTTGCCTACCCATGCAATAGGGGGACATCATTTTCTGCTGCTGTTTCAGTTTGAGTGTGGCCTGCAGTGTAGTCCCACCCTCTGATATCAAACAGAAAATTGGGATCAGACCCACTGAAACCAGGGGAAGCGCTGGAGGAGATTTATAAGCAATCCCCACCCACCCTGGTCAAAAGCGATAACAGGATGAATCTGTAGAAGTGCGCACTCCTACTTGGCTTTGGAAAAAGCCTAACTTGCTACTTACGTTTCCTAAAAGCTAATCACACACTCAGACACAGTTCATGTGCATGCTTTGGTCAGGGCCATTCCAATGATTGATAAAACATGGACTGCATCCTCCCTCTGAGGAAGTCCTAATGAATTTTGCCCCCTCTTCTTGTTTTCGTTGCCTCCTGGGGAGCTCAGAGTTCAGATGCTTGGTTTGTGCCTCTGCAGTGACCCATGATTTGGAGGGTACACATGTCTGCCAGGCCAGCATTGAGAAGTGGAAAATTTGTGACCTCCGGGCCACATCCAACCTGGCTGCTTCAAGCCCATCCACTCCAGAAGGCATGTGGGGAACGTTATCTGTAGCAGGAAATGACGAGAAGTGTCTGTCCTTCTTGGATTTCCTTAATTAAAGCATGGAAAGGGACTGGATGCAAGCCAAAGAGGACATAGGAAGATAGAACGCTATCTTATACAGAATCAGTATTGGTCATTCCATCCAGGGTCTCAGGCAGAAAGTCTTGTCTTTCCCTTTGCTCAGATGCTAAGATCGATCCTGGCACCTTTATGCATGAAGAGCATGAGCCCCAACACCACTGTGGATTTGACTACCCAGGTGAATGGCTGGAAAACTGCTAGGCTCTTCCAATTAGATGGTTATAACCATAGAATCTGGACGATAAAGAAAGCTGATCGCTGAAGAATTGATGCTTTTGAATTATGGTGTTGAAGGAGACTCTTGAGAGTCCCATGGACTGCAAGAAGATCAAACCTCTCCATTCTTAAGGAAATCAGCCCTGAGTGCTCACTGGAAGGACAGATCCTGAAGCTGAGGCTCCAATACTTTGGCCACCTCATGAGAAGAGAAGACTCCCTGGAAAAGACCCTGATGCTGGGAAAGATGGAGGGCACAAGGAGAAGGGGACGACAGAGGACAAGATGGTTGGATAGTGTTCTTGAAGCTACCAGCATGAGTTTGACCAAACTGCGGGAGGCAGTGGAAGACAGGAGTGCCTGGCGTGCTCTGGTCCATGGGGTCACGAAGAGTCGGACACGACTAAACGACTAAACAACAACAACAACAACAACCATAGAATGACTTGTCTGTCAGGCTGGCAATACAGTGGTACCTCGAGTTACAAACGCCTCAGGTTACAAACGCTTCAGGTTATAAACTCCGCTAACTTGGAAGAGTTACCCCGAGTTGAGAACTTTGCCCCAGGATGAGAACGGAAATCGTGTGCTGGCGGCGCAGCGGCAGCAAGAGGCCCCATGAGCGTGCCTCAGGTTAAGAACAGTTTCAGGTTAAGAACAGACCTCTGGAACGAATTAAGTTCGTAACTAGAGGTACCACTGTATAGAGTTAAGCTAGCAGTTGCACTAAGCAGGCAGGCAGTGATTGAACGGGTTTCTGAGATCAAGGAGCAAGCGAAAACTGCAGCGGAAAGACAAAGGTTACAACATTGCCACACACTTTAAGCACAATGCTTCCCTCAGTTGTGGGAACCCTTTAGAATTGTGGATTTGGAAGGGATCGCAAGGGTCAACTAGTTCAAACCCCTGCAATGCAGGAATCTGTTGACCAATGTGGGGCTCAAGCCCTGAGATTAAGAGTCTCATTCTTTACCGACGGAGCTGTTCCCAGCATTTTAACAAACTAAAGTGCCTAGGCTACTTTGGGGGAAGTCATGTGCCTTAAAAGTATGGTGTTTGGATGTGACCTCCCATGCCTGCGTGTGATAATAATAATAATAATAATAATAATAATAATAATAATAATATACCTTTATTGTCAATGTACAACCTGTGTACAATGAAATTAACGAAGCCTCCCCCTCACACAAACACTCAATCTCATTGCACTCTGTGTGCTTGTCGCACAAAACACCAACCCTATCAGTTGCCCTATATTATTTTCCGTTCAGCAGCCTAACAGCCCACGGATAGAAACTGTTTTTTAGCCTGTTAGACTGATTATGCTTCTATATCTCCTGCCCAAGGGTAGAAGACGAAAGAGGTGCTGGCCGGGGTGTGAATCGTCCCTGAGAATTTTTCTCGCTCTCCTAAGGCATCGATCCCATGCAATGTCATCTAGCGGGCTCAGGGGACAGCCCATGATATCATGTGCTGTGTTCACCACCCTCTGTAAAGACTTTCTGTCTGTGGCTGTCAAGCCAACGTACCACACTGTGATACAATATGAGAGGACAGTAGAAGGAGGTCATCAATTGTTTAACATTGTTGTTTCGCAAGACCCTGAGGAAATGGAGTCTCTATTGGGGCTTCCTAACCACCTGAGTGGGTGGTGCTGTGGGTTAAACCACAGAGCCTAGGACTTGCCGATCAGAAGCTTGGCGGTTCGAATCCCCACGACAGGGTGAGCTCCTGTTGCTCGGTCCCTGCTGCTGCCAACCTAGCAGTTCGAAAGCACGTCAAAGTGCAAGTAGATAAATAGGTACCACTCCAGCGGGAAGGTAAACAGCAGTTCCGTGCGCTGCTCTGGTTCGCCAGAAGTGGCTTAGTCATGCTGGCCACATGACCCGGAAGCTGTACGCCGGCTCCCTCGGCCAATAAAGCGAGATGAGCACCACAACCCCAGAGTCGGCCACGACTATCGCTTCTCGGCCTTTTGGCTAAGATCAAGTGTAGTATCAGAGTCAGCCACGACTGGACCTAATGGTCAGGTGTCCCTTTACCTTTTTAACCACTCGAGTTATATTGTTTTTCCAAGTGAGGTCTTCACTAAGGTAAACTCCCAGGAATTTAAAGGAAGAGACTCTCTCCACACAACTCCCGCAGAGTCCCCTGGTATGATGCACCTGGGGCCTCACACTGTTCTGTTGCAACAAAGGTTTGCCCCTCACACTCAACAGAGATGTGCAGGTAGAAATTCACAGGTACAGCTCCCCAAACACTCTGGCGAAATGGAGGAAAGACTCATGCTGCGACGAAAAGCATCGGAAGGGCGGCAGATGACTGTGACTTTGAGATTATTCACATATGCAAAGGACTAATCCCCCCAAATCCTGTAGCAGTTTTTTCCATTGGTGGTAATAGCTTTGGGTTTAATACTCTTCCCTCCAACACATGAATCCCACAGCGATAAAAACACAAAGGGAAAACTGCTAATCCTATGCTCAATGATCTTCCTTCCTATGAAAGGCTTTAGTAGGCTGGGCTTTAAACAACATGGAGATAACATGATGCTTTCGCTATTAACTTCTCGGTGCCTATTGGAAACCACCCTTAACCAACAAACCTTTTAAGAGGAGGTTTTTAACCTAGCACGTCTCTGAATTGGACTTGAAATGGTTTCCAATATATGCTTTCGTTGTCAAGTTGCTTCAGGATGTTTTTCATGAATTAAACAAACATACAAACAATAATAACCAAGAACTGCTGTTTTTGGAGGAAGAAGCCTAGCTGGAAAAGTCTGATTTGGCTTGATTCACCCAACCATTTATTTTAATGAAGTGACATGCCTATTTGTGTGTGTTTGTGCGAATGCACAAGGGAAAGAGAGAATGACTGCTCTTGTGAATGCACCAGCAAGAACCGAGATCTCAACCAGCCCTTTTCTCAAACAGAATTCAAAAAAACCTTCAAGGCTGGTGAGTCAGGACCCACTGCTGGTCACTGTCTGATCTAAGGGTCACTGTCTGATCTACAACATTAGCATTACCACTAAAAATATATATATTGCAAAAAAGTTAAGCCATGGGTCCCCAAATGCATGTTTGGATTAAAGGTGGGTCCCAAATTTGAAGAGAAAAAACTAGAACACTTTAAGGTATTTTCAAAAACCAATTCAATTAAAATGGTAAGCCATGTTCTCCAACGTACATTACAGCATTCACAACTTGAGGTGGGGTTTTTTTCTTTGGGGTGGGGGAGCATTCATTACCATATGAAACTGTCACGTGCATCTTCCCAAACACTGCAAGATTGTAAGTTGTAAAACCAAATACAGTGGACACTCGGGTTGCGAACGTGATCTGTGCGGGAGGCACGTTTGCAACCCGCAGCGTTCGCAACCCTCAGCACCGCATCTGCGCACGCGCGGGTTGTGATTTGGTGCTTCCACGCATGTGCAAAGAGCAATTTAGCTCTTCTGCACATGCGCCAAAAACCGGAAGTAACCCATTCCGGTACTTTCGGGTTTGCACGCAACCTCGCCCCCGCTCCCGGACCCGTCCTGGGGGCTGGGATCAGGGGAAGCTTGGGCTTCCCCCGCTCCAGCCCCAGGGATAAAGAGGAAGCCAAGACAGCCAGCAGGATGGCTTCTTTGCTCTTTGGGGCTGGGGGGGGGGAATAATAATAATTCCCCCCTTTATTTCCCCCCCCCCAAAAAACTAGGTGCGCCCTATGGTTCGGTGCGCCCTATAGAGTGAAAAATATGGTATCTCCCCACACTAATAATAATAATAATAATAATAATAATAATAATAATAATAATAAATTTTATTTATATCCCGCCCTCCCCAGCCGAAGCCGGGCTCAGGGCGGCTAACAACAATAAAACAGTATAAAAGTATAACATAAACAACACTCTAAAATCATTCATTGTAAAATTAATTAATTCAGGCCACTGGCAACCATTGGGCCAGAGCTCCGCGAAGATTGCCAAGGGAGGGAGTCAGGCTGTGCCCTGGCCAAAGGCCTGGTGGAACAGCTCTGTCTTGCAGGCCCTGCGGAAAGATGTCAAGTCCCGCAGGGCCCTGGTCTCTTGTGACAGAGTGTTCCACCAGATCGGAGCCACAGCCGAAAAAGCCCTGGCTCTAGTTGACGCCAGCCTAACTTCTCTGTGGCCTGGGACCTTCAAGATGTTTTTATTTGAAGACCGTAAGTTTCTCTGTGGGGCATACCAGGAGAGGCGGTCCCGTAGGTACGAGGGTCCTAGGCCGTATAGGGCTTTAAAGGTTAAAACCAGCACCTTAAATCTGATCCTGTACTCCACCGGGAGCCAGTGCAGCTGGCATAGCACCGGATGAATGTGATCTCGCAGCGAAGACCTCGTAAGGAGTCTCGCTGCAGCATTCTGCACCCGCTGGAGTTTCTGGGTCAGTCTCAAGGGCAGCCCCACGTAGAGCGAGTTACAATAATCCAATCTGGAGGTGACCGTCGCGTGGATCACAGTGGCTAGGTCAGGGCGAGAGAGGTAAGGAGCCAACTGCTTAGCTTGGCGGAGATGGAAAAATGCCGCCTTTGTTACAGCTGCAATCTGCGCCTCCATGGAAAGGGAGGCGTCGAAGATTACACCCAAACTCTTAACAGACGGTGCTGGCACTAATTGCGCCCCTGCAAGAGATGGGAGTTGCCCCCCCCCAATCCCATATCGCCCCGTCCCAGCCACAGGACCTCTGTCTTCGAAGGATTTAGCTTCAACCGGCTCCTATCCATACTCAGCAGAAATCAGGCAAATTTTGCAACCTTGTTGAGTGAGGAGATGGTTCCACACAGTTCATAAGAATATCCATGCACCAGTGGCGTAGTGTGGGGGGTGCAGGGGGGCCCGGCCACACCGGGCGCAACATCTGGGGGTTAGGGTTAGGGTGCGCAAATCCACGGGTTAGGGGGCGCAAATTACTTGCCTTGCCCCGGGTGCTGACAACCCACGCTACGCCACTGCCATGCACATGCCGATATTCTGGCCCAGGCAAATTATCTTAGGAATTCTGAAGTAACTTAGAAAGGAGCATTATCCTACTTAAATTGGCAGTTTCCAGATGTTTCAGTGCAGAACGCATTGGTTAGATGTATAGTATTATATATTATATTATTTGCTCAAATAACCCCAAGTTCATAAGTGTGTGTTTGGGGGAAGGAACTTGGGGGGGGGGGAGGCCTCTTTCTAGAGTACAGATTTCCCGGTAGTGGGGCAGGATCTGCCAGAGGGTTGTGAAATCTTTGCCAGACTTTTGCTAATTCACGTTGAAGAACACAAGCCCGGAGTTTAAAGGAGCTTTCTTCTGAATGAGGGGGTTGTATTGGCAGGTTGAACCTGAACAAAAAGAAAATTTCTGTGGGTGAATCGTCTCGGTAAGAAGAAAGGGAGTCTCCGACGTGTGTGCAGGGAAAAGACTGTTGGCCACAGCTCATTAAAATCAATTTTGTAACCCAAGAAGTCTCTGATACTGGCCTGCTATTCATCAAGTGCTCTTTGTTTTAGTAATTTTAAAACAACATTTACAGAACAAAGGGGCATGCTTTTTGCATTTTAAAAATTGCAGGAACACAAACGGACTTGCCGTGCTAAAAGGAAAAGGTGTTCTGCGATGCCCTGTTCTTTTTGCTACTGCTGATGTCGAAGAAAGACTACAAAACAGATTTCCAGCACATGCCACACACGTATTATTTATAGGCTGCTCTGGTAAAGGTGCTTTCTTCTCCTGCACTTTATCAACAGCGAGTGGCTAACTTCCCCTACCCGATAATGTAAACTAATGCAATCCCAGGGCTCTTACACAACACAGGCCAGGCTGCAGGGGAGCTGTTTTCAGTCTGAGGATTGCAATCGGAATTCCTAGCGTGTCAGATTTCCAGTTACCAGACCCCAAATCCTGGTCCCAGGCACGACTGTGCTTGAGCAGGATTAGTGGACCACTCTGCAATGTTATGTATTACATAGCTCTGCCTTCTTTAGGCTTTACACATCCATAAAAAATAATGGTCATTTGATGACCTAAGCACCGAGTGGAAAACAAATAGTGAAAGAGAAAAAGGTTTTACTTATGCTACCTGTATCTGCTTTGGATTGCATGGAGCCGAAGTTCCCGCACTATTTGCCAGCGGTGTAATTAATTCAAGCAAGGGCACATTTTTAGCCACGCTGATCGATAAGTGGTGGGCTCCCAATTGACAAAACTGCACTTAGCTGCAACTCCACAGCCATCCCCAGTGTGAAAAAAATCTCAGGTCCAAAACACTGCATTTTTCGCCCCATAGGATGCACCACCCCATAGGACGCACCTAGTTTTTTTTGGGGGGGGGGAATAAAAAAAAATATTCCCCCCCACCAGGCGCAGGGCTGGCGTGGGGGAAGCCCGAGCTTCCCCCGACCCCAGCCCCCAGAACAGCCTGCAATCCGCAAGCCTAGGGAGCCCAGCGGGAAGTCGCGCCAGTCTCCCCAGGCTTGCGGAGAGCTGTGGGAAGCCCGGGACTGCAGGCAGCCCTGCGCAGCCTTCGGGAGCCCAGTGCGACTTCATGCCGGGCTCTGGAGGGCTGCGCAGAGCTGCGCGGAGCCCAGGACTGCAGGCAGCTCTGCGCAGCCCTCGGGAGCCCGGCGCGAAGTCACGCCGGTCTCCAAGGGTTGCGCAGAGCTTCCTGAAGCCTGGAGAGCGAGAGGGGTCAGTGCGCACCGACCCCTCTCACTCTCCAGGCTTCAGCGAAAGCCTGCATTCGCCCCATAGGACGCACACACATTTCCCCTTCATTTTTGGAGGGGAAAAAGTGCGTCCTATAGGGTGAAAAATACGGTACTTTGCATCATTTTCTCGTTCCTGTCTACAGAAAGAAAATAAGCTGAAAAACTTCCACTGTGCTGGCTGGGAATAGTCAGTGCCTGATTAGAACTTACTGAAATGGGAAGCTGAGCCTCCAGTGACAACCCTTCGTATTAAGGGCTGTCAAATAAAAATCAACCAGTGCAGCTGTTTTAGCTGGTTGGCACGGAGGATTTGAAAACTCAATGCTAACCAACTTCAGAACGCGGAAGAAGATTCTGCTCTGGTAGTGTGTTGTTGTTTAGTCGGTCCGACTCTTCGTGACCCCATGGACTAGAGCACACCAGGCACTCCTGTCTTCCACTGCCTCCCGCAGTTTGGTCAAACTCATGCTGGTAGCTTCGAGAACACTGTCCAACCATCTTGTCCCCTTCTCCTTGTGCCCTCCATCTTTCCCAACATCAGGGCCTTTTCTAGGGAGTCTTCTCTTCTCATGAGGTGGCCAAAGTATTGGCGCCTCAGCTTCAGGATCTGTCCTTCCAGTGAGCACTCAGGGCTGATTTCCTTAAGAATGGAGAGGTTTGATCTTCTTGCAGTCCATGGGACTCTCAAGAGTCTCCTCCAGCACCACAATTCAAAATCTGGTAGTGTAATGAGATGCAAAGAAGAACCAAGGCTCCTGTGGGTTTAATAGTTGTGTAGAAGAGAGATTCCCCCCTTTTCACACAGCTGCTGTTATTAAGCCATCAGAGCTGTTTGTCAGCAGCTGCTTACTCTGTGCTCCAGAGCAGTCGTTCTCCAGTTCTGGAAAGACATCTTGTGCCTTTTGTGTGCATGCAACACAAGCAGGTATTGGGCAGCGTACTTTACAACTGGTTTACTGCCGGAACTAACGAGTTGTCTTGCCACTTTAGTGCACCCCAGGAGTAGTTTTACACTAAATCAAATGTGTTTTCAACTGGGAAAACCAAGCAGTGGTATCCCCGGGGAACAAACATTAAAGAAACGGCACAGACGGTTCTTAGTTTTAATTGTCACCTACTTCTGTCCTGCGGTGGTGACACGGTTGTCTAAGGTGCCTCGCGTCATGTGGGGCAGTCATTTTTTACTCGTGTGAGAATGCCATTCAAAAACGTGAAAATCGAGGGAGACGGAAAGGAGTGCGAACCAGTTGTATTAAGAGCACTTGCCACATATAGTTGAGGCTCAGAAGTCTTCACTGGGTGAGTAGAATCAGATTAGAAAGGACCATAGCTTAGTGGTAGAACGCATGCACAAGTGCTTTGACAGACTATAAGGCAGTTCCTATATTCTTAGATTTAAAATACTGCAAGTGCCGGGGAAAGCTTTTCAGTCTTATTTGTTGAACAAAGTGCAGCTTCCTTCTGAACCGGGTTGGAGTGAAAATGCAGCGAAGGCCTCCCACCCCCTCAAAACCCCTTTTCTTCCCTATAACACCTCAACACAAGTGAGTGACCAAGCCCAGGAAGTCAGAAATACATCTTTTACTTAACACTGACAACCCCTTCCCTGTGTTTGAGCTGCTGAAGATGGTGGCTGGTGTTCTACTGTCACCCGCCTTGACACAAAGGCAATAATGAGATTTGCATAGACTCTGGACACAAGAGGAAGTGAGCGCTCTGCTTACCTCCCTTAGCCTACAGATCATCTCAAGCATTGCCGGCGTCTCCTCCGGGAGGTTGCGTGGAATTAAAGAACCTATTGAGCAACGTGAAGCTATTTTGCGACCTTTTCAAAAGCAAAAGGGGGCAAAAGCAGATTGTAATGGCTGGCTACTTAAATTAACAACATGTGTCATTTTGTATGTTGCACATTATTCCGCCCTGTGTAATACCTTGAGAGTCATTAACCTCTTGGCACCACCGGCTCCTGTTTCCATACTAACTAGTCACGCCTTTTGTGTTGCAGCCCCTGTTTAAAGAGCCCCGGGATTAGGATTTGGGGTCTCTGGCCTTTTGTTCCTTGGATCAGCAGAGGCTGAGATCTTTATGTAGAGAAAAACACCCAGTCTTGTGAAAAGGGTGCTTTGCATCTCATTGAATTAACCTTTCCGCTCAGCTTGCTAGAGAAATCTTACCCAATCCCTTTTAGCTAAAGGGAAGGCATTTTTCCGCGTCGTGTTTTGGGGCGGCGGCAATTCTTTGCCTGCTAACTGGAGCAACTCTTGCCTGGAACCTACCTTCGGGTACCATGTTTATGAACATGAAATTGTAAGTAGTAGGCAAGGAGATGGTATCAACTTGTTGGGACCTCAGTCCCAAGGGGGTTGCTGATAAATTCACTGGGCATGTCCTCATCACGCAGTATTGTTCTTGATCAGGAGTAGGCAAGCTTAGGCCTGGGGGCCGGATGCGGCCCAATCGCCTTCTAAATCCGGCCTGCGGACGGTCCAGGAATCAGCTTGTTTTTACATGAGTAGAATGTGTGCTTTTATTTAAAATGCATCTCCGGGTTATTTTGGGGGCATAGGAATTTGTTCTCTCCCCCCCCCCGCATATATAGTCTGGCCCACCACATGGTCTGAGGGACCATGGCTAAAAAAGGTTGCTGACCCCTGTTCTTGATGGAAAAAGTAAGTAGAAAATATTCTTTTTTGGCACAGGTCTAACAAGGACACGGGTGGCGCTGTGGGTTAAACCACAGAGCCTAGGACTTGCAGATCAGAAGGTTGGTGGTTCGAATCCCCGCGACGGGGTGAGCTCCCGTTGCTCAGTCCCTGCTCCTACCAACCTAGCAGTTCGAAAGCACGTCAAAGTGCAAGTAGATAAATAGGTACCGCTCCGGCGGGAAGGTAAACGGCGTTTCCCTGCGCTGCTGTGGTTCGCCAGAAGCGGCTTGGTCATGCTGGCCACATGACCCGGAAGCTGTACGCCGGCTCCCTCGGCGAATAAAGCGAGATGAGCACCGCAACCCCAGAGTCGGTCACGACTGGCTCTAATGGTCAGGGGTCCCTTTATCTTTTACTTACAGGTCTAACATGGGAGAATGCAAGATTCTCCTGCACCAAAATGAAGTGAAATGTATTCCCTTGCTGTATATCTCCTAGTCCAGTAATTTAGGGTTGTAGACATTTTGGGGGGCGGGGTAACATGGCAAAAAAACAACTTTGGGGCTTAAAATTTTTTTCTTTAGTGATTTTTTTTTTAATTAAAAAATATTTATCCCCCTTGCCATATATCCGGGTTTCCCCAGATAATTTTTGCAGATTTCACAAAAAACCCACCCAGACGTCAAAATGCTGCCCGATTCCCAGATGTGTTCAGGAAAATCCAGACCTATGGCAGTCCTGAGTAACTAAACACCTGAGCAGAAAAGATATAGCTAGAAGGGCAATCTGTGTTACACCTCACGTTAAATAGAAGCAGATGACAGCAAGCGAGTCCAACAGATCGGGAAACTGCATGCTGGGAATTGCCCAGATTCCAAGGGGATGTGGCTTCTGTATTTAAGACAAGCACTGCTGGTGTGCTGACGAAAACCATCCTCTCACATGCGAGGGAAATGAGCAACCCTGGGCCTAAGGAATGAGGCTGATGAAGAGCTACGCAACGTATGTAATAATTCTTCCCTTTGCCTGTGCATTCACTACATTGCAAGTATCCAAATCATTCTATAAAGCACTTTGAAAGTCACATAAAAAACACATTTTAATCAGTTCTCATTCCACACATGAAACGAATTTAAAGCACAATGAACATTCAGCCACATTGTTAAAATGATTTTCAAGAAATAATAGAAGCCATTAGAGAGTCTCCTTAAGTAATAACAACTGGTGCAGAGGTTCTAGCTATTCAAATATTGGATTACTATTAATACACAGCCTGATATTTAGGGGCTGTGTAAAGCAGCACGAGAGCAGGTTATTAATGCTATTACACAACTCTTATTTTTAACATTATCTTTCATCTAAATCAAAGCATTTTTCCTCTGTTTTCCCTCCTTGCTGTCAGTATTCTCCCTCCTTAGCTATATTCTGTGATTAAAAGAAATACGCCTCAATAAATTACAAAGATACAGAGCCAGAACAGATTGTATTTCCCTTCTGCTTTATTATTTTATTTCTAGATATAGTAACTCAATCGAACTCACTGAAATGTGCCTTTTTTTTTCATCTACGTAGTAAAAGAAAACAGTTTAAGCTCAAAGGAAGTTCATAATCTTTTTAAAAAAAGTTTTGTCATTGGTTTTATTTAGATATTACCGTTCATGCTTTCGTCTAGACCTCAAGTGTACAGCTGTGCCCTTAAACAGGTAACACAAACAATTAATCATGTTTCTATTTCTGCTAGTTAGTGTGTCATTCTTATCTTCAGGCACACCAAAAGGTGTTTTGTATATATGAAGGTGTTTCGGAAGGTAACAACACTCTCTAAGTGTTATACAGAGCCTAGGACTTGCTGATCAGAAGGTCGGCGGTTCAAATCCCCGCAACGGGGTGAGCTCCCATTGCTCGGTCCCTGCTCCTGCCAACCTAGCAGTTTGAAAGCACCTCAAAGTGCAAGTAGATAAATAGGCGGGAAGGTAAACGGCATTTCCGTGCGCTGCTCTGGTTTGCCAGAAGCGGCTTAGTCATGCTGGCCACATGACCCGGAAGCTCCCTCGGCCAATAAAGCGAGATGACTGCTGCAACCCCAGAGTCGGCCATGACTGGACCTAATGGTCAGGGGTTCCTTTACCTTATATATGAAGGTGTTTCAGAAGGTAACAGCACTCTCTAAGTGTTATACTGCCATTTTTTCTGGTATTCCAACACATTCTTGTAGATTCCCAAACAGTCCACCAATCTAGTAACCAGCTCTCCCTCCATAATTCAAGAGAAAGCAGTTCCAATGAAAGCCGAACTAATGTTGCTCTAAGCTCTAACAGCACTCTCTAAGTGTTATACTGCCATTTTTTCTGGTATTCCAACACATTCTTGTAGATTCCCAAACAGTCCACCAATCAAGTAACCAGCTCTCCCTCCATAATTCAAGAGAAAGCAGTTCCAATGAAAGCCGAACTAATGTTGCTCTAAGCATCTACTGAAAGCAAAGTATGTTCTCCCTGAAATGAGAGCACGTGTTGCGGTGGGGTCTGCTAAGCCAACCCTCTGTTGCCCGGCAGGTAAAAGTGAGCTGGCCTGGGGCAACGATTGGATAGCCGGGTTGCTGGGGCAAATTGCATGTTGCGATGTGGTGGGTGGGACCAAAGGCTTTAAATATTGGGGCACTCAGCAATTGCTTTCTCTTTCACTGAGTGTATTGGATCACCCGCCTGCCCTGAGTTCCGGTTGACCTTGCTATGCCTGTCATGGGGTCGTCTGCCATTGGGGCAGGGGCCTAGTAGGAATTTTGTCCATTTGGCTGATTGGCTGGTGCCATTTGGTTTTTGCCTACTACTTAGCAATTCGTCACAACTTGTAAGGTTGCAGTTAGGCATTGGTTATAAAAATTGGTTGGAGGAGGGGTAAGGATAGGCTGGGCCTGCCCCTCCAATGGTGGTGTGGAAGGGAATTCTGTTAAAGGAATCTAGGGGCTTGCCACAATTTCGTCCAATCCCTGAAATGGGACCAGGGCCGGCAAGCCCTGGGGAGCATGCGGGTGAGCGGTGAGGGCCTGTGACTCAGCTCCATTGCTCCCCAATATTGTTTTCCCTTCACTGGCTTCCAAGGGAGTTCAGAAGTCAGTTCTGTCCCAGGCGGGGGGACAGGTAGTCTTAACCAATGCCTAAGCAACCACTCACAGATTATGTATTTTAATAAAGTTGTGGCCAAAATTATGCCCAAAAACTTAAACAAAAATTATGTGTGAATTGTGAATTATTTTGAGGGGTGGCTTGGGGACCTCGACACGCAACCACTGTTTGCCAGCATCCCTCCTTCGATTCTCATACTTCTCTTCTAGTTTCACACCAGAAACGGTTTCACGGCTACAGCAACCAAAGAGTATCTTCCCCGATCTCCCCCGCCCCGCAATCAGGCAAAATTAAGATGGTAGCGTTGAAGAGAGGGAGCCCATTCACCTTTGATAATTCACTGATATTTACAGAGCTTAATTTGTTAAAAGAAAACTGATTGCATTAATTAGCAACGATATACCAATGTTAATAACGACAATCAAGAAGCATTAAGTGCACCAGTGATTCGTGATTGGTACATTTAACCACTTTGGTCATCAATATGCATCTTTGCACTAACCAGAGATCACAGCTGGAGGTTTCTTGCTTTCCTGAGAAAGCAGAGACTATCATTGTTTTACACTGGTTAGAATTTCTGCAAGCTGCCTTGAGCAATTTTTTCAAAAGGTGGAGTACCTATAGTTAACGAGGTGGTAATTTTGGCCTCAAGATCTTGCTGGTGTATCATGAAATGTGTTGCATAAGTGTGTTTTGGAGAAAAAACAGCCCTCACTGAAAAGCTAACATGAAAGTTATGGCCAGCAAGAGGAACAAAACATGAGACATTTTTGCTCATGGTGAACCCACTGGGGACAGCTACCACACTCCAGCAAAATAAAGGGGAAAGAAAGAAAACCAGTTATCATGAAATCCATATATTGCCAGAGTTTACACTAATATATGCATTTCATGATAATTTATTTCTGTATCCTTCTCCTCCTATTTCTAGATATGTGTGCCATTATTACGTGGAAATTACAAGGGTGAAGATATCTCCAGAGTTGGGATGTGGGATTTTTTGTTGCTGTTGACTTTGATTGTGTGCTTAGTGCTACAAGGTATAATGTTCACCACAACCCAGAAATAATACGGTGGCCCCTTGGCTCTCAAATGCCTTGGGACTTAAACAACTTGGAACCCAAACATGCAAACCTGGAAGTAAGTGTTAGCGAACTTTTTTATAAAGCCGAATGTGCTCCGTTTTGAGTGTTATGCTTCCGTTTTGAGCGCCACACTTCCGTTTTGAGTGTTACGCTGAGGTCTGTCTGTCTTTGCTATTTATTTTGCTTTTTTGTTTTTGCGGCTCTTTTTGTGACTGTGTGGAGCCCAGTTCAGCTACTGATTGAATGATTGTGTGTGTGACTGCAGTACATTGTTTATCGCTTTCATTTTATGGATCAGTGGTCTCGTTAGATAGTAAAATTCATGTTAAATTGCTGTTTTAGGGGTTGTTTTTAAAAGTCTGGAGCGGATTAATCCATTTTGCATTACTTTCTATGGGAAAGCGCGCCTTGGTTTTGGAACGCTTTGGTTTTGGAACGGACTTCTGGAATGGATAAAGTTTGAGAACCAAGGTGCCACTGTACTTGCTTGTAGTTTGGCAGGCTTTGCCTACTTTGAAGGGACACATATGCCTGCAAATTTTATCTGCTTCTGTCAAAACGGAGTGGGGAAGTTACAGCCGTTTTTACATCTCCCAACAGTAAACAGATTAAGTTTGAGAACCAAGGTACCACTGTTCTAGATTCAGGTAGGTAACCGTGTTGGTCTGATGCAGTCGAAATAAAGGGGGGGGGAATTAAAAAATTGTCCAGTAGCACCTTAGGTACCACTGTATCTGCCTTTATTGTGTACCCTGCCCCCATATATAGAGTTTAGGTGTAATCTTCGATACCTCCCTCTCCATGGAGGCGCAGATTGCAGCTATAACAAAGGCGGCATTTTTTCATCTCTGCCAAGCTAAGCAGTTGGCTCCTTACCTCTCTCGCCCTGACCTAGCCACTGTGATTCTCGCGACGGTCACCTCCAGACTGGATTATTGTAACTCGCTCTACGTGGGGCTGCCCTTGAGACTGACCCAGAAACTCCAGCGGGTGCAGAATGCTGCGGCGAGACTCCTTACGGGGTCTTCGCTGCGGGATCACATTCATCCGGTGCTATACCAGCTGCACTGGCTCCCGGTGGAGTACAGGATCAGGTTTAAGGTGCTGGTTTTAACCTTCAAAGCCCTATACGGCCCAGGACCCTCGTATCTACAGGACCGCCTCTCTTGGTATGCCCCACAGAGGAACTTACGGTCTTCAAATAAAAACATCTTGAAGGTCCCAGGCCACAGAGAGGTTAGGCTGGCCTCAACTAGAGCCAGGGCTTTTTCGGCTGCGGCTCCAACCTGGTGGAACGCTCTGTCACAAGAGACAAGGGCCCTGCAGGACTTGACATCTTTCCGCAGGGCCTGCAAGACAGAGCTGTTCCACCAGGCCTTTGGCCAGGGCACAGCCTGACTCCCTCCTTTGGCAATCTTTACAATACTTTAGTTTATGGTTGCCATCAATTTTGATTTTAATTAATTCTTATGATGTTTTTATAATGTTGCAGTATTTTAGTGTTGTTAGCCGCCCTGAGCCCGGCTTCGGCTGGGGAGGGCGGGATATAAATAAAATTTATTATTATTATTATTATTATTATTATTATTATTATTATTATATATACTGGTGTTGCAACTGCTGCTCTTTCTGGGTATCTCCTGTTTCTAAGCAGGAAACAATGTCTTCACTGTGAGAAGCATGGGGAGGGTTTTCCCCGTTTGTCACACTCCTAAAGGGTCTTAATAAAATAAAATAAAATTTGAAGAGAGCACATGGGTCATCTAATCAACCCCTCCAACGCAATGCTCGAACCCACAACCCTTATATTAAGAATCTCATACTCCACTGACTGAGCTATGCCAGCTTGTTTTGCAGCCGAAATGGGTCATATTGGAACAGTAGAATCTATGAAAAATAAGCAAAACAGAAAGAAACATTTCCAACTCGCTCTCAGCTACTAGACGTCTGTATGAGACACAAAGACTTTGAAATCTGATTCTAGCCTAGAAGCGTTCATAATATTTTGTCTGCCTGCTCCATAAAAGCATATAAGGACACAATCGGCTCTGCTCACTAACAACAGTCTCAGGGTTTCTGACTGCACAGTTTGGCTTCTTTTGAAGGGATCTTTGCTTTCTTCAAAACGGTACAACTTTTCCACTGCCCAAATGCCGATTTCCAGATGTTTTGAGGGCTGACAGTACATAAGAGATGTACGTTACAGACACCTCAGCTCTCACGGAAACACAGCCTGTATTTGACTATTCCAGGATGTTTAGAAAGACACTTCTATATAAATGTCAGGTGATATTATTTGAATTCTCTGTGTTTCTAAAAAAAGAGAGTTTTATTAAGCAACAGAAAATATTGCCCATAAATGATATGTGCATTTCCTTCTTTTCACTAGATTATCCGCATCAAAGTGCACAACATACCTTTTTCATGTTTGTTTTCCTGCTACTTCAATAAAAAAAGCCCTCTATTTATTTTTAAAAAATGAAAATGGATAACTAAAATGTCAAATGCTGTCATATAATACAGTTGCTGTGGCACCTTGATCCAAGTAAAAAGTCATTTGCACCGAGTTTCAACTGTGAAATCCCACTGAGATTGCCTACTCTTGCCAAATGTTGTTGCTATCTATAGCCGCTCGCTCTACAGAACACACTTTGTTTCACCCAGAAAGCAAAGGTTCTGAGTGAAAGCAAAAGGCTTCCTTTTAATTTCTCCTGATACACCCCCGGTTCCCTGGGTGCTCCCTCAAGCCCTCTTCTCCATCAGGAGCCACTTGGAATTAATACACACTTGCTTTTGCTTCCCTCGGCTCCGTAGATTATGCCGAGCACCCATTTCTAGAACACGGCCTAACAGATAGCTGAATGTGCATTTTGCATTCTCCATACTAAATTAACTTTGAAGTGGAACAAAACTGGTAGGTAACTCACTTTCCTTCAAGGGTAACACCCTCCTTCCTCTCACTTCCTACGGCTGTTAAGTCGTGTAGAGCATGTTATGCTGTTTTTTCAGCTGTTGCAAAAGCACCGGATATCAATTACTTTGCTCACGAAGGATGCTGACCTGAATAATGTTTAACATTACTTCTCACCTCCCTATCAACCGCCTTGCCATTTAAATTCATGCCTCCTGGACTCCTCTTGAGTCAGGCCTTCCTGACTTCCCTTTCCCCCTTTTATTTTACTGGTTCAGAGGGGATTAACTCTTTTTAAACTAACATTTGTCCAAGGGTCTCCCAGGATTGCATGCATTTCAGTCTTCTGAGGCCAAAAGAAGGAGCGAAAAGCCTAGTAATGCGAGACGCACATCGCTAGTAAGAGATGAAAGTTAAGCAGCAAGAACTTCGTTAAGCATGCACACAACTGGATAAAGTCGCACTTTAATTTAGTTACACGTCACCTAAAGCTTTTCAGCACAAGCTCACACTCCTGCCACCATTGCAAGCTCTCAAGCGTTTATTAATTTCTACCTTTCGTTAGGAAAAAGGCTTTAAAAAAAAGGGGCCAGTGAAATTGAAAACGGTGCACAACAGCACATGCATGCTGAAAAAACGTATCATAAACGCAGCACTCGGCATTCGGGTTTGACTCAGGTGATCTTTGAAACGGAGACGAAACGGGTCCAATAACACTGGAATCACAGAAACATTCGCAAAACAGGTGGGGCTCTTTCTCTGTCAAGCTAAGCGTTTATTTTTTTGAACTGTTTCTCCATGTATCTCAATTCATAAAAAGATTCAACTCTCTCTCTCTCTCTCTCTCTCTCTCTCTCTCTCTCTCTCTCTCTCTCTCTGTGTGTGTGTGTGTTTGTGTGTTTTGCCTTGATACCCCTTCTCCATTGATTTACCATGTGGACTGATATTGTCCTGAATATGCGCCCTCCCGAAAAATTTCAAAGTATTATTTTGGATGATATCATCACATCATACAGGGTAAACCTCTTCGGCCACATTCCCAATATACCGTATCTTTCTGTGTATAATACGAGAGTGCAGACAATTGGTGGCTGAGGCGATGCGTATGATTTTCATTGGCGGACAGGCTGTAGAGCGATTGGTGGCGGTGACCCCCCCAAAAGCTTAACAACTCTGGGCAATCCCCCCTCCAGCAACCCCCCCCCCAAGTTTTTGTTGCGGTCCAAAAAAATAAGGGTCATCTTATACATGGGGGCGTGTTATACACGGAAGAATACGGTACTTTTAACGCATTACGGCACCACTTGAAACAGTTTTCTTGAAGAATTCTGGGGGCTGCAGAGTTGTTAAGGGTGTTGAGAGTGGTGTTGAGACCCCCTTATTCCCCCCAGTATTGTGCTTAACAGCAAGCAGTGCTCCACAGAAAACAATGTAGACCGTCTCCTTCTTGCAAAGCCCATGAACCTAGAGAAATATATGTTATTCTGTACAGAAAGTACAGTGGTACCTCGGGTTACATACGCTTCAGGTTACATACGCTTCAGGTTACAGACTCCGCTAACCCAGAAATAGTACCTCGGGTTAAGAACTTTGCTTCAGGATGAGAACAGAAATCGTGCTCCGGCAGCGCGGTGGCAGCAGGAGGCCCCATTAGCTAAAGTGGTGCTTCAGGTTAAGAACAGTTAAGAACGGCTAAGAACGGACCTCAAGAACGAATTAAGTACTTAACCCGAGGTACCACTATACAGAAAAAAACAAAGCACCAGAGAGCTTTGTGTCCTTGAGGGTAGTGGATCTTGACTAGGGTTACCAGACGTCCCTGTTTCCCGGGGACAGTCCCCGGATTTGCGAGTTAGTCCCTGGATAAATTCCATCCGTGCAATGTCCCTGAATTTCATCTAATGTCCCCGGGAAATGCAGCAGCGGCAGTCTCAGCAGCCCGGAGGAGTTGGCTCTGGCTGGCTTCAGGAGCTGCTTGCAAGTCCCCATGTGATGGTGGTGCAGGGGCTCCAAGATGCCGCTTCCGGGCTGCCTCCACCTTCCCTGACCCCAGCAACTAAGCTGTGAAGGGAGGCTTCCCGCTGACTATCAGAGCTTGCGTGCAAGCAGGACGGGGCATGGATCTCTCAGTTAGGCAATGGGAAGCCTCCCTTCCCAGCTGAGGGATCTCCTGCTTGCACGCAAGTAGGAATGGGATTGGGGCTGCTCCGAGGGGAAGGGAGGCATTGCGCTGCCTGAGAGATCCCTGCCCCCTCCTGCTTGCACGCAAGTAGGAGTTGGGATGGGGCTGCTCCGAAAGAGAGTGTGAAGCCTCACTTCCCAGCTAAGGGATCCTCGCCCCCTCCTACTTGCACGCAAGTAGGAATGGGATTGGGGCTGCTCCGATGGGAAGGGAGGCATCACGCTGCCCGAGCCTTGCCGCCGCTCTCGGCCCTCCTTCTCCGCCTTCCATGCCTGACCCACCGGGCACCACTTCCCCCCCACCACCACCAACTCAGGGGCTGCCCAGGCTCATGGAGAAAGGAGGTAGAGGCCTCGGAGGAAGGGGAAACGTGGCGGTTGAGGTCAAGGCGGTGGCCGCCTCTCTGCCACTGCCATCGCTGTAGCATCAACGTCCTGAACGTGTAGTATTTATTTATTTATTTAAAGTGTCCCCAGATTCATTGGGGGGAAAAATCTGGTAACCTTAATCTTGACATCATGGTTCAGTGCTGGATTAAACCCTGTGGAGTGCCCCTAGGCAGTCAAAATCTTGCCCCCACCCCATTGCAAATTATCTCCTAATACGTTTTTTGTAATTTTCTTTCAAGATCAAATCGATATTATTTTGATCTGTTGTTTTGGGGCCCCTATAGGCTGGTGTTTTCTTTGCCTATTTGGCAATCCGGCACTGTCAACTCAGGGGGAAGGAAGACCCCCCAAATTACCCTGATTTGCCTCATTGTTTGGTTGCCACACTGACCCAATGCACAGCCTTCACTAGATGTAGCTTTGGTCTCTTTGGGCATACATAAAGGGGAACATGAAACCAGGTCTCCTGCGTTCAACCCTCAACCCCTACACCACAACACTCTAGATAGCTGTTTCACTCCCCTTCCAATTTTGCACATTCCCTTCAAGCCGGCCAGCTGAGCTTCTCAATGTCCCATCTCTTGAGTGATTCCAGTATCTGCGCTATCCATGCCAAGGTTGCGCTTTGCAGCACAGCTCTGTATTCTCCACACACCAACGTCTTGATGTATTCTATGGGACAAACGCTTTTGTTTTTTTAATTTGATCTTACTCTTTTTAATCTGCATCCAATTTTCTTTTTCTTTAGAGAGAGCGAAATCCTTCCTTTTGACTAAAAGCATTTTCCATTAAAATTTGTGTTTCTTTCTCTACCATAAATGGTTTGTTTTCAAAAATAATTTTTGCTCCTGTACTTCTGTGGTTACATGCTATCCTTTTCTTAATGGTTTAATACTTCTATAATTTCTCTATTTATATGTACTCGCATGCCTTTCTGTGGAGAGCGCTCTTTTCCTAGATCTCTTCAGGGCTGATCTTTTCCCCTACCTATGCTTAAGAGTTAGCTCTGAGGCCATGAGAGCCATATGCCAAGATAGACAAAACCGTTCCCCCAAGAATTTCACTTTGTACAAATGTACTACTTAGGGAACCATTTTAAACATTTGTCTCCTCTTCTATTTATTCAACTGTTTAGTTACAAGGAACCAACCGACTTCTAAACCATCTCATTTATATCAACGGGCTCTTTCTGAGGATGAGTTGAGAGCCATTAAGAGTAAAAGGTAAAGGGACCCCTGACCATTAGGTCTAGACGTGGCCGACTCTGGGGTTGTAGCACTCATCTCGCTTTACTGGCCGAGGGAGCCAGCGTACAGCTTCCAGGTCATGTGGCCAGCATGACTAAGCTGCTTCTGGCGAACGAGAGCAGTGCACGGAAACACCGTTTACCTTCCCGCCGGAGCAGTACCTATTTATCTACTTGCGCTTTGACGTGCTTTTGAACTGCTAGGTTGGCAGGAGCAGGGACTGAGCAACGGGAGCTCACACCGTCGCGGGGATTCGAACCACCGACCTTCTGATCGGCAAGTCCTAGGCTCTGGGGTTTAACCCACAGCGCCACCCGCGTCCCATTATGAGAGCCATTAAGAGAGCAACGGACAAAATCCAACTCTCTCTCTCTCTCTCTCTCTCTCTTTCTCCCTTTCTGATCTTAGTCTACATCTCCAAAGTATTATTCTGGAACAACTGGTTTAAACGTTTTCAGGGAGCTTTGTTTTGTTTCAGTTTTTAAAAGAAAATGTCCTCATTGATACCAGGACACCACTGCCCCTCCCGCAAGTTGAAATTTCTTTAGTTACTCCCTTGGAGATTACAGATCTGGTTGAACAGCTGCACTCCATGACTTGATGCTTTGACCTTGTGACCTCCTTGACTTCCTTCAAAAAGAATGCCTTTCAGTATAAAAGACCCAATTCATCTTTCAGAAAAACGGCAACTTGTTAATTACAGGCTTTGTTCCACTTTACATTAAGGAAGCACAAATTATTCCCCTTCCATTATCGGAGTCAAGCCTTTTCCTTTTTTGCTCTTGTAGGTTGTATCAAATTTCTACTTCCCCTTAAAAGAGAAAGTCTTTCGGATTTCAGATGCAAACACACCTGACAATCTATGCATGGAGGTGTCCGTATTCAAGAAGTATCTTTCCCTGTTTTATGTTTGAGCTGAATACCTTGATCTAAGAGAACTTCCTTACAGGGGAAGCCAGAAAGTTTGGTCACAAATCCAGGCCACTTCTGTACTTACAAAACCATCTTGTGGTACAGCTGGATGCTGTTTCAAAGGCTGTGAAGAGTACAGCCCATAGCAGTGGTGACCAAACTAGACACAAAGTTACTTGTGTGAATGCAACAGTTTTTAAAACTTCAAATATCAGACGGGTAGTGGTGGTGTCAGGACTGGGACTACAGCGTACAGCAGTTTTTAACCACCCTCCCCACACCTTGTGGTCAGACTGAAAACCACCACTCTCAAAACTGCATTTCATTCCAATAATAAGTCTTGCTCTTGGGCAGGGAGAGGGGGAGGGATATTTCTTTGCCTAGACCATGGTGGGGAAAGGGTTAAACCCCACTCCCAGTATGCTGCAGGCCTGATCCTGACTGGCAAGCTCTGCAGCTGCCATTTAAACTTTTTAAAACTTAGGCATGGGTTCACACAATTAATGTCAGGTCCAGTTTGTGGAGAGAAAAACTGGAAGCTGTGCAAGATGGATCTTATGGAAAGGGGTGCACATATGAGGAAACCCAGAGGGTCTTTCGGCCTCACGTAGGTCTGGCATTCCTGTCAGTTTTGTGCTCAGCCACTTGTACTAAATGCTCACTCGCAACTTTCATCCTATCACAGAGGGCACCAAATTGCTCCACAGTGGAGAGCCTCCCTTCTTCATCTCAGAGTAATTTGGGGTTAGATAGGGGTAGCTCACAGGGACGTGGGTGGCGCTGTGGGTTAAACCACAGAGCCTAGGACTTGCCGATCAGAAGGTTGGCGGTTCGAATCCCCACGACGAGGTGAGCTCCCATTGCTCAGTCCCTGCTTCTGCCAACCTAGCAGTTCGAAAGCATGTCAAAGTGCAAGTAGATAAACAGGTACCGCTCCAGCGGGAAGGTAAATGGCGTTCCCATGTGCTGCTCTGGTTCGCCAGAAGCGGCTTGGTCATGCTGGCCACATGACCCAGAAGCTGTACGCCGGCTCCCTCGGCCAATAAAGCGAGATGAGCGCCGCAACCCCAGAGTCGGCCACAACTGGACCTAATGGTCAGGTGACCCTTTAAGTTTACCTAGGGGTAGCTCACAAACCATGACTGATCTGGAGGTGACTGCATTTCACCCTACTAACCAGTCCATAGGGTGGTCTGGCTGTTGGCTTCTTCCTCTTCCGCCTCACTATTGCCCTTGCAAAACTCAGCAGAAGTCAACTCTGTCTGGCATTGTCTCTCTGGCTCATCCCTACTGCTGGGCTCCTTGCTTCTTCCTTCACCAGCACCAATGGGCAACAGCCGCCTCTGGTGTCCTAACCCATGACCATACCTCTAAAACTGGTCTAGATTCCTTCCAGTTCCTTCCAGCTTGCTTAGCAACTCTGCCACAGTTCTGGCCCTAGATCTTTACATTCCTTTCAACAGCAATTGCTGTTCTTTCCATCCTGGACCAAGTTTTTGCAAGCAGATGGAACATAATACGGATGTTGGCTTCCACCCCTTGCACTCAGCTTAAGAGACAAAGGCTCAACAACACATACACACACACACAAAACAGTGTGGTATGCCCAATATGATGAATGAAACATCCTAGTGTAAGCAAAATCAAACTGTCTTTAAGCTTGTAAATTTGACCTACGTGGAAAAACGATGACATGGAAAGCTGTGGTTGGACTGCAACGCCTTCTCATAGCACTGTTGAAATGACTTGGTTAAGAATGTGATTTAATGATGACAGCTCAGTCCCATGAACTGTGCAGATGTTCCTCATTACGTGAGTATAGGGAAATAATAGGAAGCTGCTTTTTATCAAGTCAGGTTATAGCTCCGTATCGTCTTCATTGGCTGGGACTGCCTCTCCAGTGTTTCTGATAGCAGCATTCTCCAGTCCGACTGAGAGACATCAGGGGCTGAACCTGGGAGTTTTTGCATGCAAAGCACAAGCTCTTCCACTGAGCCCTTTCCCAACAAGCAGAGGGTGAGGGCAAACGTCTGGGAAGCATTCCCTTCAGCCAGTCACAGCTAGCCCTGGCCCAGATGTTGGTCAGAAGTGTCTTAGATGGCACTCTAAGAGGAATCTCGGGAGTGGCCGCCGGGACCACATAACACCGGTTCTGAGAGATCTGCATTGGCTCCCAGTACGTTTCCGAGCACGATTCAAAGTGTTGGTGCTGACCTTTAAAGCCCTAAACGGCCTCGGTCCTGTATACCTGAAGGAACGTCTCCACCCCCATCGTTCAGCCCGGACACTGAGATCCAGTGCCGAGGGCCTTCTGGTGGTTCCCTCATTGCGAGAAGTGAGGTTACAGGGAACCAGACAGAGGGCTTTCTTGGTAGTGGCGCCCACCCTGTGGAACACCCTCCCTTCAGATGTGAAGGAAATAAGTAGCTATCCTATCTTTAAAAGACATCTGAAGGCAGCCCTATTCAGGGAAGTTTTTAATATTTAACGCTGTATTGTTTTTAACACTTGATTGGGAGCCGCTCACGAGTGGCTGGGGAAAATCACCAGATGGGCGGGGTATAAATAATAATAATAATAATAATAATAATAATAATAATAATAATAATAATTATCATCATCATCATCATCATCATCATCATCATCATCATCATCATCTGCCTTAAATTAAACAGAGAAACTCGGATCTGGACTGTCAGCATGAGGCTCAGTGGTGGGATCCAAACAATTTCACTGGTGCCAAGTACTTTTGGCTGCGCAACACAACTTCCCCTCTGCCTCCCCCTAAATCTGATCTGGAGGGCTAGGGGAAAACCCACAACACATTTAGGAGGTATTTGGGAGGCACGTGGAGAGAGGGAGAGGAAATTCTGCCACACAGCCCAAAGTACAGTGGTACCTCACAAGACGAATGCCTCGCAAGACAAAAAACTCGCTAGACGAAAGGTTTTTCCGTTTTCGATTTGCCTTGCAAGACGAATTTCCCTATGGGCTTGCTTCGCAAGACGAAAACGTCTCGCGACTTTGTTTTCTTTGTCTAAAAACAAAGACATGTTTTGTTTATAAAGTTAATTTATTTTCCCTTCAATTTTTGAACTGCTCTTTACAGTATGTGTGACTTTAAAGAGCAGTTAATAAACTGTTGTTGTACCAAATTTGGCTTTGTTTGGACTTTTTTTGACCATAGGAACGCATTAATTGATTTTCAATGCATTCCTATGGGATTTCGTGCTTCGCAAGACGAAAAATTCGCTAGACGACAAAAATTGCGGAACGAATTAATTCCGTCTTGCGGGGCACCACTGTACTTGCACTAGAAGAACGACTTAGTTTAAGGTTATCAGATTTTTTTTCAAAGAATACGCGGACACTTTTTTTAAAAAAGAGGGGGGAAAAGTTATTTCAAAGCAAATATTTTTAAAGAAAATTAAGAAGTAATATCTTCTCTTCTGTGGTCTCCTCTCTCATGCGGCCTTCCTCTGGGCCCCAGCCTGATCTCTTGGAATGCTATCCACCATGGACTAGGCTCGGGTTGGGCCTGGGCTCAGCCACATGTCCTTGCCCTCCCGGTGCTCTCCTACCTCTCTTCCTCAGCCTTGGCGGCGGTAGCAACACAACAACGGCGGGGCTCCCCTCTTTTTTCTCCTTCCTCTTTCTCTCTCTTCCTTCTCCCTGCGTCAGCTCCAGGGTTTTACTGGGCAGTCGGCGGGGTGGCTGGGCGCTCTCGCTCCTGGCTCAATTTGGGTCATGGGGGGGGTCAGCGGTTCCCCCAGTTATGTGCCAGGCGTCTCCGGTTCCCCTTTGGCAGCAGCAGCAGTAGCAGCAATCTCAGCAGCCCGGAGCCAGCCTGGTAGTGCAGTTGGCTCTGGCTGGCTTCAGGAGCTGCTCGCTGCTGTGGCGCCCGCCATTTTTGCCTCACCAGATGTCCCCATATGATGTGTCTTATGCCGTTGAACCAATCACGCAACATTCATTCCCTACTAATAAATCTACAACACTTAAAATATAAATCTGGGGACATTAAATGAAATCCGGGGACATTCTGGGGACGGATTTTGTCCAGGGACAGATTTGTAAATCTGGGGACTGTCCCCGGGAAGCGGGGACATCTGGTAACCATAATCTTAGTTTGATACAGCCCACAAAGTCAATAAGCATCGTTTTCAAACTGGGGACCCAGCATTTACTGGGATGAAAAGAAGCTGAGCAAATATAAATTTACTGCACTGTTATATATCAAGCCAAACAAACAAACAAACAAATGCTAAGGAAGATATATAACAGATCCGTCAGTTTGGCGATGGCAATGAAACACTCAGACTGGTGGCTGTTATCGCAAGCTTACATCTGCACGTAACCTTGCAAGAAAAAAAAAAGTAATTGCAAACTCTGCATCTTGCTTCAACCTCAAGGGGAATATTCAAAATGGTAAGGTGACTCCAGAAGACAAATGCCTTCTACTGAGCAGATTAATTTTGCACAATGGCATGGGAGAGGCTGGATGGGAAGGGTGAATGTGCAAAAGAAAGAACATGAATCTAAGAAATCTCAGGGTGATTATGGACATGAATTAATGCATTCTTTCAAGGTTTGGCAAGGATGTCGAATTTATGCAAATACAGCAGTTGTATAATAGTGTTGACTCCCCTCTTTGTCAAGTTATTATTTGATTCGCTCCTCTTAAATTACTGTAACAAATTATGCTGCAGGGAAGCCTCTGGTCCCTTGGGACATTTCACTAGACTTATTTAGTAGCCGGGGGAAACTAAAGCAGCCATGGCAGGTCCTGAATGTCAAAGGCATGAGCTACTGCAAGACAAGCTATTTATCTGAGATAAGTCTAGATGTCCTTTATAAGGCCCACCTTAAACTTTAATGAGCCTGTGAAGATGGGAACGTCATAGTAACTCCCCTCACCCATTTTCTTCACTGCTCCAGAAGTTATTTGCACAGCGGGATCTCACCCTTTAGTCTTTCCAGTGTCCTTTATGGTACAAAATGTTGTTCTTGAATCAACACAAGGGCTGAGAAGAATCGAAACATTGATTTTTTAAGAATCAGCATTTCTTGCTAGAAAGGTTGCCAAGGCGCAGGAGATACATCATATTAATACCGATCATTAAAGGTCTCAGTGACTGACCTCTACTTCTGGTTAAGAGTCTATTTCTGGGTCCAAAAGGAGAAACTTTTCACATCTAAAGGCACCAACAGTTCTCTAACTTGGAATGCTCCTAATTATCCCTTGTATAGAAGGAGACTGCAGTGAAGAGTTTGGATTTGATATCCCGCTTTATCACTACCTGAAGGAGTCTCAAAGCGGCTAACATTCTCCTTTCCCTTCCTCCCTTCCCTTCCCAAACACTCTGTGAGGTGAGTGGGGCTGAGAGACTTTAGAGAAGTGTGACTGGCCCAAGGTCACCCAGCAGCTGCATGTGGAAGAGCGGAGACGCGAACCCGGTTCACCAGATTATGAATCTACCGCTCTTAACCACTACACCACACTGGCTCTCGAAGCCAAAGTCGAAGCCAAAGTCGGGAAGCAGGCTAATTTTAACTAGAGATAAAGGCTGGGTGATATTCAACATCAGTCATACTCAAAGCACACCCAGTGAAATCAAAACTCAAATAACTGAAGTCCATTGATTTCAATGGGTCTACTCTTGAGTATGAGCGACAATGGATATTGTCCATTAATTGGAAACCATTCAACGTATTTACATGTCACAGATGGAACCAGAAAACAGTTTAGAGGCTTGGGGGGGGGCAAGGGGGAAGATTTTCAAGTATATTAACATTACCTTGCCTTATGGTCAAATTCACGGTGCCAAAAAAACCACTGCATGTCTGGCAAGAATCACGGTATTTTCTTCCTAAGTGGGAAGCTTTAACATTGCTGAGTAACATTGCTCTATTCACCTTAGAGGCCTAGAGCAACTAGTGAGTGTGAAGATCTCTTATCTTTCCTGCAAATCCTTGGCTTTGCCTTTTATGCTTTTCCTTCCCTTCTGGAGATTAAATAACACAATCCGGTATAAGAATAAGTATCCATCACTCCTGAGCCCTTGGGAAGGTCTGACTTAGCAGAAAGTTTCCCATACAAGGTTGCCAAATTATGACTGTAAATTTTTATTAGTATTAGGGTTTTAAAAAATAAAATAAAAAGACACGTTTGATTTGATTTGACTCTTGGTTATTTTCCTTTGCAGCTTTTCATAACAGAGAACCCATGCCACCTTAGGACTCGTGTTCCATTAACACGGATGCTTATTTAAAAAGTCAACGTTATTTAACAACCAGAACCTCAGACTCCAAAGCAAAACAGCTAACTGAATTAATCAGCATGTTTATTTGATTAGGAAGAGGCAGGCTTCTCCCACCTTTCTGCTCCCTGCCACCCAACCATTGGTATTAAACTGGGATAGCAATCTTGCTTATTAGCGTTGCTGCAAACTGTCACGGTGCGCATCTGGTATACTTGTTATCTTTGCATAGAAATACCACCAGGCTGTCCAAATGGCATTGCCAGTGGATTTTGGCTTCACTACATTCCCACCCACTTTAATAGGGTATGACTGCATATCTCCACCAGCCCCTTTCTTAGCTAAGGATAATCCTTCATCGGGCTTATTAACTATTTGTCAGCGACAGGCTGGAAGGCAGAGTCATGGGCGATGTGGGCTAAGTCTCACAGAGGACTTAGACCCAGGTCAGTGGTGGTGGTGGGGCACAGAGGACCAGTCTGTGGAAGGGAAAAGTTGGGAGGTGAAAGTAGCAGGACAGGGCTGAATGCCAATGGTCAGAGTTGAGTGCATACTTTGCCAGAGGGGAGCCAGCAACTGCTTCAGCCCCTCTTCAGCTGGCTCTCCTCCTCCACTGACACCCAGATCATGAAGAGCTTTGCACATTGCCCAGAGGAGGATCCAGGGCCAGATTTAGGTCTGATGAGGCCCTAAGCTACTGAAGGTAAGGGGTCTTTATATGTCCAGCTGTCCTTTATCTACAACAAATTGTCACTGTTTTGTGTGTGTTGAATATATGCTATATGGTAATTTATGGACATAGGTAAAGGTAAAGGGACCCCCCTGACCATTAAGTCCAGTCGTGACCGACTCTGGGGTTGCGACGCTCATCTTGCTTTATTGGCCGAGGGAACCGGCGTACAGCTTCCAGGTCATGTGGCCAGCATGACTAAGCCGCTTCTGGCGAACCAGAGCAGCGCACGGAAACGCCGTTTACCTTCCCGCCAGAGTGGTAGCTATTTATCTACTTGCACTCTGACATGCTTTCGAAGTGCTAGGTTGGCAGGAGCAGGGACTGAGCAATGGGAGCTCACCCCGCCGTGGGGATTTGAACCACCGACCTTCTGATCGGCAAGTCCTAGGCTCTGTGGTTTAACCCACAGCGCCACCCGCATCCCTAATTTATGGACCTAATAGGTATCTAAAGCCATTTGCCCATAACTATGTATGTATTTTATCAAAGTAATTGTTGAACCGAAATACAATACATACAGGTTTTTTCCTTTAATTTTTTGGGGGGCCCTCAAGAGAGTGGGGCCCTAAGCTATAGCTTGTTTGGCTTATACATAAATCTGGCACTGGGGGGGATCCCTCTCCCTCGACGGAGTCTACGGCTGCTTGGGAGGAGTCCAGAAGGAGAGGGCTAGAGATGGACACAGGGACCAAATGCCAGCTCCAGCAACATCTTCAACTAGGGCAGACTAGCCTAGATGAACCCCGTTGTGTTTTTACTACAGTGGTACCTCGGGTTAAGTACTTAATTCATTCCAGAGGTCTGTTCTTAACCTGAAACCGTACTTAACCTGAAGCATCACTTTAGCTAATAGGGCCTCCAGCTGCCGCCGTGCCACCAGAGCACGATTTCTGTTCTCAACCTGAAGCAAAGTTCTTAACCTGAGGTAATATTTCTGGGTTAGCGGAGTCTGTAACGTGAAGCGTATGTAACCTGAGGTACCACTGTATTGTGAACATAAGCCGATTGCCATTCATGTCTTCTTTTCCTGACCTGTGGATGAACCTGAATTCCTGACAGTCCCTGGATGCTAATGAATGTCAAAATTTGGGATTCCCTCCAAACTCGTGCCAAAGTTTTGCAGTCATTTTGCAGCTCCCCGAAACAGAAATTGATCCATCAAACTAGGGTTCGTAGTTAACACCCCAAAACCCAACAGTGTCCAAATCACTTCAAACCAGTGCCAAGGTTCGGCAACAGTTTTGCAGCGAAAACTCCACAATTTTCAGCCCCCCCAACTGAGTACAGTGGTACCTCAGGTTACATACGCTTCAGGTTACAGACTCCGCTATCCTAGAAATAGTGCCTCAGGTTAAGAACTTTGCTCCAGGATGAGAACAGAAATCGTGTGGCGGTGGCGCGGCAGCCGCGGGAGGCCCCATTAGCTAAAGTGATGCTTCAGGTTAAGAACAGTTTCAGGTTAAGAATGGACCACCAGAACGAATTAAGTACGTAACCAGAGGTACCACTGTAATTTAAACTGAAACTGAAGGTCATAGTTATCACCCCCAAACCAAACGTTGTCTGATTCACTCCAAGCTGTTGCCAAGGTTAGCCAATAGTCCAATAGTAGTGTTTTTCAGCAAGTACCCTAAGTTTGCAGAGCCCCACCAAACTAAGTACGGTAATTGATACTCAGACTTGAGGGTCATCAGTATCAAGCCAATGCCCAACATTGTCCGATTGACTCTCAACTGGTGTCTGCCAAGTATTCCTGGTGAGTGGACTAGTGAGGCTCAGCCTCTTCCCATCTCTGGCAGGTAAATCTAAAGCAAAGCATTGGGGTGGAATTCAAGGTAGTGCTAACTGGGGAATGTATGAGTAGAACGAGGCTTCTTCCTCACGCAACATGACTTCCCCCCCCTCTCCTCCCCTTATTTGCTAAGCCATTTCAAGGGAGGAGCAGGAGTAACTCAACTGCTCTGCATTTATTCTGAAATATTTGCCTGTTGCCACACAATTCTCAAATAAAAATAAAACCAAATAAAAAACCTCACCTCTTGTACCAGCTGAAATATCAATATTCAGAAATAATAATCTAAATTTGCTTATGTTATTTAAAGGATGGCATTCCAGATATTTTTACTTAAACTAGAGGCTGCCCCAAATGCCCCAGCCTCTAATCTTCCAGCTGAAAACCCCTTCTACCCTCAGAAACGCAAAGGCTATGGAACATCTTGATTGCTTCTTAAACCCTTTCCAAATACATATCCAGAACAGAGATAAAAACTGAAGTTTGGAAAAGCAGGGAGTAAGATTAATGGCTTGATTTAGATTTAGAATCGATCAGGAAAGGAGATCTTTGTGTTCGTGTGAACAATGTAAATCTGCTAAACGCCCCGCGGAAGCTGCAGTCAAAGTAGTAAACAAGATGTTGAGGTGGAGGAGAACTGAATGGAAAATGATATTGAAAAAGCTCCTATGTAATATAAATCAATAGTACATGCACAGCTGGGTACTATATTCAGTTCTGATGATCTATTACAGAGCAGATGTAAAAGAAATAGAGGGGATTCGGAGATGAGATGGAAGACAGCAGTGGCTGCAGGCCTAGAAATGACTTGAACTTGGAGGCGCAGAAGGAATGGAATAGATCTGTTAGGAAGAGGAAATGAGTGGAAGGACGCAATCAAAGGACGGAAGCAAAGACCTGGGAGAGGGGTATGTTTGGCTCAGCCTTTTAAGTTGCTCCTTTATGGAAACTTTAGTAACTTTCTGCAATATATAACCTGCCAGTGGGACTCGCAACGCAAATGGACAGTAGCGGAGAAGAATTTCTGAAGATTAAAAACGGATCTTGAAAATATCTCATTACCTGAGGCATGCAGGAAAACAGTGGGGAGCCAAACTAAACTTTTAAGGAAGATAGCTCCTCTGATACTGAGTTAGCAAATTATGGCCCATATTAGTGACAGATGTGAATTAAAGAGATAGTCTGAAATGTAAAAATCCCCTTTAAACTGGAGAACATTATTAACAGATCTTAGTGTATAGTCAAAGCAAGTTAAAGCCTGGGAAAACTTTTCTTACAGGAGAGACCCAATAAATCCAAACTGATATTCTTAATACTGTTTAATATAAGCCACAGCCTTTAGGAAACATAATGCAAAACAGAACTAAAATAATGCTGTACATAGATGGCTACCTCTTAGATTTAGAGCATTTTTGCATCACTTCTGAAAGGTGCCCATGTCCCAGATTGCTCACTATTCAAAATACTAGGGGGAGTGAAATTAAGATGCCAATTCCCTTTATTGGGATTCTGCCCTGTTATACCGCATCAATGGAAGCATGGCATAAACACAGTGAGTGGCATTCAACTAAGTTTTATTCAAAGTAGACCCACTAAAATGGATGAAAATTGCTCCATTAGAGCCATTGATTTTAGTGCGCCCACTCTGAGCAAAGCACAGTTGAGTAACACCCAATCTCTTAAGAGTGCAACGCTTTCTTGTAAAAATATACTGACAGGATTACTTGAGTAAAAACATGGGCGGCCAGGAAAATAGGCAGAAGTGTGGAGGCACACTGCCATTTAGCAGACGCCAGATCTTTGAACAGTTTTGTAGGACTGCTCAAGGGAGGCAGCAAAGCATCTTCAACCAGAACCCATCCTTCTCAAGGTGAGGGTGGCCACTAGGGGCGCATTGGGGGGCCACTAGGGGCGCATTGGAAGATGGCCAACAATACCATCTCTCCGACCCACAAGGGGTAATTAAGAGGCTGTTATGGGAGTAGGCAGCCTCCCTTGTTGCCCCAAGGGAATGGGGAACACTGCCCTTGCCTGCTGTGCCCATAAATCACCCCCTAATTCGAAAGAAGGGGGTGAGGGTCCTAGGCAGAATGCCCCCATGTGGACCTCGGCTCTCCTGGACGCTGTCTCTGACCATGCACTAGTTGCAGCAATTTGGAATAATTAATTACAAAAGAAGCAAATGCACATATTTCAAGTGAAGAAGGGGAGTGAAGACTGCTAATTTAAGGGACCTCTGCGAAAGAAGAAGACGGGTTGGAGCAACAGGAATATTTTATGATGAAGATACACCAAAGGCTGGGTATGTCGGCAATGGGACTGAATGGGGGGGGAGAAACCTTTTTTACTTTCCTTCTATGTGATTTACCAAGAACCCCTCCTCATTAGAACCGTCGGTTTAACTGACCCAAGCAGGATGATTAAGGTCTGTGTGGAGATAAACTTTAACCAAAAGTATGCTTTATGGAGATCGAGAAGCAATAAAGCTTTTGGAATGGCGCAGCAATTAATTCAGAGTCGCCATCTTGCCAAAGGATTTATAGCCGGGAGGAGGAACGGACTTGTTTTCAGACTGCATTCCTGGTGAATCTCCTCAGAGGTTTGAGAAAGGAGGCAGATTGGTGAAGATTAATGACGCTAAGACTATTTTGATGTATGGAAGTGATGTTATATAGAAAACGTCTGGATATGGCTACTGGATAAAAAAAAAAATATCCACGCAGGATTACAAACTGTTTTAACCAGCTTGTGGAGACTATCAGAGGCCACAAAGAGAAAGGAAAAATATATGAAAATAACAACAAGAGATGTGGAAAAACAATAAGAAAGGACTGGATAGTACTGTGAACATCATAAGGTTAGATTTGTGGACATTAAAACAGCAGCAAGAAGCAAGAAGTTGATTGGATCCCCTTCGGAACTTGAAATATGGGTACCCCCAACAAAAATTTAAAATTCGGCTGTGTAATTTGGAACTTAGGTAATTTGGTTTGATTTGATGTGATTGGTCAGTTAATAAAAAAATTATTCTTAAAAAAAAGAGAGAAAGGATCCTGAACTTCTGAAGTACTAAGACAGGGATAGCCGACGTGGTGTCATGTAGATATGGGCCACAACTCCAATTGTAGCCCCAGCCAGTTTAGCAAATTGTCAGGGCTGATGGTAGTTGTAGTCCAATAACATCTGGCAGGCAGCATGCTGGCTGTCCATGTACTGAGAGAAAGGCACCAGTTACATAGAATCATCGAACTGTAGAGCTGCCAGGGAAGCCAAGAGTCATTTAGTTCAACCCCCTGCAATGCAGGAATCACAACTCAAGCATCCATGGCAGGTGCCCATCAAGCAGAATAATAGAATCAAAGATTTGTAGAGTTGGGACAACAAGGACCATATAGGCCAACCCCCTGCAGCAATAATAATAATAATAATAATAATAATAATAATAATAATAATAATAATAATAATAATTTATTTATACCCCACCCATCTGGCTGGGTCCCCCCAGCCACTCTGGGCGGCTTCCAACAAAACACTAAAATACAATAACCTATTAAACATTAAAAGCTTCCCTAAACAGGGCTGCCTTCAGATGTCTTCTAAAAGTTTGGTAGTTGTTTTTCTCTTTGACATCTGGTGGGAGGGCGTTCCACAGGGTGGGCGCCACTACCGAGAAGGCCCTCTGCCTGGTTCCCTGTAACTTGGCTTCTCGCAGCGAGGGAACTGCCAGAAGGCCCTCCGCGCTGGACCTCAGTGTCCGGGCAGAACGATGGAGGTGGAGACGCTCCTTCAGGTATACTGGACCGGGGCCGTTTAGGGCTTTAAATACAGGAATCTTTTGCCCAACCTGGGGCTCAAACCCATGTCCCTGAGATTAAGAGTCTCATGCTTCACTGACTGAGTCAGGTTTATTAAGGATATTTATCGCTTTCCACTACCAAAAGTTCCAAAGTGTTTTACAACCGGAAGAAAAACACCACAATGAAAATACATATTGAAACCATAATCTGAATAAAAACATCCAATCCCAAATGCCTGGGAGAAGGAAAAGGTATTTTCTTGGTTCCAAAATGATGACCAAGTTGGTGCCAGGCCTCCCTGAGGAGAGAGTTGCTACACGTCAATAGGAGTATAGCATCTAGATCAAGGGAAGTAATAGTGCCACTGTATTCTGCTCTGGTCAGACCTCACCTGGAGTACTGTGTCCAGTTCTGGACACCACAGCTCAAGAAGGACACTGACAAACTGGAACATGTCCAGAGGAGGGCAACCAAAATGGTCAAAGGCCTGGAAACGATGCCTTATGAGGAACGGCTAAGGGAGCTGGGCATGTTTAGCCTGGAGAAGAGGAGGTTAAGGGGTGATATGATAGCCATGTTCAAATATATAAAAGGATGTCACATAGAGGAGGGAGAAAGGTTGTTTTCTGCTGCTCCAGAGAAGCGGACACGGAGCAATGGATCCAAACTACAAGAAAGAAGATTCCACCTAAACATTAGGAAGAACTTCCTGACAGTAAGAGCTGTTCGACAGTGGAATTTGCTGCCAAGGAGTGTGCTGCAGTCTCCTTCTTTGGAGGTCTTTAAGCAGAGGCTTGACAACCATATGTCAGGAGTGCTCTGATGCTGTTTCCTGCTTGGCAGGGGGTTGGACTCGATGGCCCTTGAGGTCTCTTCCAACTCTATGATTCTATGATTCTACGTCAAATGGAAGTATGGATTCTACGTCAAATGGAGTCAGACAAACTCAGACAGCCTGAAGAGAAAACATTACTGCCTTCACACTCTCCTTCCAAAGCTGCGGTTACTTCTGTGTCATCACAAGCAAAGGCTCCTGAAGGAAGCAGGTCCCTTTTAAGGTGGGGGACCTCATTCATCACGGGACGCCACTGGCTACCTAGAGGAAACCGGAAACCTACTCAAGGTTCCCTCAGAGATTGCTAGCTGCTAAGCAGCATTCAAGGAAGGCCTCTCTAGTTTCCAGGTCCACTGGGAGCTGTCTGTGGTGCTAACCACATTCTTGCTTGTCCTTTTCCGAGACCTGACCTCCACTTGTTACCTTGTTTGTGGAACCTGCCCCTTGCTAGCCATCCTGGAACCAGAACTCACCATCTGTATTCATGTTTGTGGACCTGCCTTTCTGGAATTTGACCTGGGCTCGGCCGAACTCTGTTCACCAAGCCCTTCCTTGTCACAGTGAGCTCAAGAAGCCAGTAGCAGGGATGGGGAGGGAGGAGAACAAATGACTGCTGCCTTGCTCTCCGCATGACCATGGATATGGAGTTAACTACGCAGGCAGTTTACAGATACTTGGAGGGTGTACTGTGGAGCTGTTACTGCGCAGAGGACACACACATCAATGTGGTGCGTGTCACTGTGATCTCTGGTCAAATCTGATTTTCACAGTTCTGTAGCTCTCTAGGGAGTATGCAGGGAAAGGAGAAGCAACCCCACAGGTGTGAAAGTCGCAGGTACTACCCAACAGGTGCCCGGTGATGAGTAACACACACTGTGCCTAGGGCATCTTTGGTTCTGATTTTGCAAATCTGAGAAGGGATGGAGTGGTTGTGTAACCTTCTAAAAAGCAGAGTTTTGATTAAGAAGAAGAAAAGTTTGGATTTGATATCCCGCCTTTCACTCCCCTTCAGGAGTCTCAAAGCGGCTAACATTCTCCTTTCCCTTCCTCCCCCACAACAAACACTCTGTGAGGTGAGTGGGGCAGAGAGACTTCAAAAAAGTGTGACTGGCCCAAGGTCACCCAGCAGCTGCATCTGGAGGAGCGGAGACGCGAACCCGGTTCCCCAGATTACGTGACTACCGCTCTTAACCACTACACCATGCTGGCTCTGATTAGGAATGCAACTCTTCTTCTTCTTAATTAAATTTCTATACTGCCCTTCACCCGAAGATCACAGGTTTACCACACACACCCCATAATCAAGAGAAGTTCTAACAATTCTCCTCACTTCCAATGTTCTTTAGTCATAGAGCAAAGTTACAGCACAATCCTGTGCTCAGAAGTTTGTCCTATTAAGTTCTGTGGGACATATTCCCAGGTGCCGTATTTTTCGCTCTATAAGACGCACCAGACCACAAGACGCACCTAGCTTTTGAAGGAGAAAAACAAGAAAAAAAAATATTCTGAATCTCAGAGGCCAGAACAGCAAGAGGAATCGCTGCACAGCGAAAGTAGCGATCCCTCTTGCTTCTGGGATAGCTGCGCAGCCTGCATTCGCTCCGTAAGACGCACACACATTTCCCCTTACTTTTTAGGAGGGAAAAAGTGAGTCTTATAGAGCAAAAAATATGGTAAGTGTGTAAAGGATTGCAGCCTTAGTGTATTGGGAGAAAGAAACCAGAAACCAACTCCTTTTCACTCACCTCTGAAGCCACAAACTGCTGCACTGCTGAACTTTTCACAGCACAATTCTGTCATTGCTAGCTATGATTTTTTTCCATTGTAAATTCTGTCTCAGGCTCTGCTAAGACCTACTATAACTCTTGTGGAATAAGCTCCCTCTATGTCATATTCTTCTTCGGCAGATCATGACTCTTGCTGACATGTTCATTGAGAGAGACTTTACTCTTCCTCCCCCCCTCCCTCCAAATTGGCTGGCTAAATTATTAACACAGCTATAAAGATGGCACTAAATCATTGGCAGAAGGGCAGCGCGACAAAATTGCAGCATAATCTCTCATTTCGTTGCCAGATGTCTGTTTGATGCAGATTTTTGCTAAACAGTGCGACAATAGCAGAAAACCCGCTTGCAGAAGCAGTGCGCCTGTGCGTGCCTATACATGTACGTCTATACAAGAGAGTGAGAGCATGTAAATCTAAAACAGAAGTTACCTGGGTAAGGAAGCATATTGTCTTTCTCTTCCCTCAAACTGGAGATGGTGCGAAGTCCCATCTGGAGTTTTTCCAGGCACCTGTGGAGAACAGCATAATTAGAGATGACGATCAATTATTCAACCCAGTTACTGACAATGTTTCTCAAAATGATAATCAGAGAACAAATGAGGCGCCAGCATGCCAAAATCAACAAAGAAAAAACGCTGAGGCTCAAGGGGAACCCACATTAATCTTACCACTATTATTAACATTAAATATATACATAGAACAAAAGAGTGCTTGTTTTGCAGTCCAGAAGAGATGCCGTCAATTTGTACATAACATGGGGCAACAGAAAAAGACGTTCTGTATCCTACAGTATCCAAAGACATTCTGTATCCATAAAAAAATAAGAAAAAGAATCAAGAATAATATTGGATGAAGCGAAAGCAGCCATTGTTCATTCTGGACCATCTTAGGACTTGGGCCCAAGATAGCTACTGTATTTTTCGCTCCATAAGACACACCCGACCATAAGACACACCTAGTTTTAGAGGAGGAGAACAAGAAAAAAATAAATTCTCTCCCTCTCTGTGCAGCGCCCCTTCAGCGAAGCAGCAGGAGAAATGGAGTCCCTTCCATTTCTCCTCCCGCTTTGCTGAAGGGGCGCTGCACAGAGGGAAAGCTGCGCTGTGCCTCTCCAGTGAAGCGAAGGCAGGAGAGCAAGAGGGATCGCTGAAGCCATGGAGCCGGCATTCGCTCCATAAGATGCACACACACTTCCCCTTGCTTTTTAGGAAGGGAAAAGTGCGTCTTATAGAGCGAAAAATACGGTATACCTGAACTGTGATGCACGCCATCAATAGGGTGCACAAGTCTCTCCAACTCAGTTCTCCAATATTCCAATGGGAATATTGTTGGGGTGACAACATAAAGGAATGTTAAAATATTTTGCACCCCCAAAGTATACCGGGAAGGAATAATCATTAACTGAAATAGCTCAGAACCCACATCTGCTTTCACTTTCCATCTCCTTATCACTCCCATTTTTTTACGAGGCAGCAGCAGCCTCCAGTGGTACAGCTACAACTATGGTTTGTCAACTCAGACACAATGAAAACCATACGGTAGCACACACCATGGTTTGAAAACCTTTTTGTAGCCATCATTTCTGATTCTGGTTTGCTGGCTGATCTCAAAACATGACCTGTCAATTCAGCATTCTCAACTGTGGGTGGACATGCTATCTAAACTGAGCCAATTGCCTTATTAATGTGAATAAAATTTGGGCTCTTGATCTCTACCTCCCTCCCTGCCCCTTGCCAGGGCCACAATGACACAAGCTTTTGCTTCCATTTTAAGTTAATGGCAGTTACTTGTTATGGCTGAACCCAGATGTTATTTGTTTATTGACATATTAATAGCCCACCTTCCCCTGCAAAGATCTCAGGACAAAGAACAGTGAAATTACACTTCGAAACGCCAATCTACAACACATTAAGTGCAGAATAAAATTCATATTTCAATCAATCATCAAAATGCAAATGCCTACAAATTCTAGCTGAACATTAAAACTTTCCAAAGGCCGGAGTGATTTAGTCATGCTTTCTCCTGGCATGTAAATGGGAAAGAGAGAGCGAGAGTTGACAGACTGCAGAGGAGTTTCACAACTCGGGTATCATGGAGAAGATCCTCTCAGATCACTGCATGATGTTTGACACCTGATGGCAGAATGCAAGTCTGAGCCTCCCTAGCTGAACTTAACACACCCAAGCAAGACTATATTTAGAGAGGCATTCAAGCTTTTAAAGTCCCAGGTCATTCGGGACTTGATAAGTCATGACCAATACATTGAGTCAACCTCAAGGGCAGTCCTCTACAGAGCATGTTTCCTACATTTATAACTTGCCATGGGACACTCGACAGAATGCATGTGATTCCCAGGTAACCATTCCATTTGAAACCATGGCATATAATATTGGTTTGTCTCCTTACACCTGCCTTTGCCAATCTGGTGCTCTCCAGAGGTTGGATTCTGACTCCATTAGCCCCAGCGGCATGGCTAAGGCTGATGGGAGCTGTAGCCAAAAAATAAATAAATCAAAAAATCTGGAGGGCATCAGGTTGGGGGAAAGCTGTCCTAAATCACAGTTAATAAAAATGAACGATGATTTCAAGCACTGACATAAGGATAAACCATGGTTAATTTAAAATCTAGGTGAGGTATGAGCAGAGGCTTATGCATGTAACACTAAACCATAGTTTGCCATTATGACTGAACGAGATCAATGTCTGCTGATGACTCAAAGTATTAAGAGGCTTCTTCAAATGTACTTGTAATTCTCTAGCAAACGCATGAGCTGCTGTGGCTGGATTCCCTGTTTCTTACATTAGCATGTGTTCCTATCCTGCTACTGCTTGAATCAGCATTTTTATAAAGCAATGTACTAAGAGGCGATTTGAAATATTTTTTTTCTATGACTTCCACTCCTTGCTCCAGTGCAGATTAATAGAAGAGAAAGGGGACAGGATTTAATGTCTTCTCGAAACATTGTTAACAATTTATGTCAACTTATTTTTATATTGTGTTCATTTTGTCTCTGCATATAATGCATAATGCGCACACAATCTAAAATCAGCATGTTCTTCAGGATTCTATGATTCTACAGGTTAGACTGAACTTCTTACAGTCCTGCAAGTTATGAATAGCGTGTCACGTTTTGCTGAAGACGAGTAAAAGCTACTGTGACAGAAAGGCTGTGTGAAACAAGCTTCACAAAGGTTTGTTCCTCTGTACAGTGGTACCTCGGGTTAAGTACTCAATTCGTTCCGGAGGTCCGTTCTTAACCTGAAACTGTTCTTAACCTGAAGCACCACTTTAGCTAATAGGGCCTCCTGCTGCTGCCGTGCCGCCAGAGCACGATTTCTGTTCTCATCCTGAAGCAAAGTTCTTAACCCGTGGTACTATTTCTGGGTTAGTGGAGTCTGCAACCTGAAGTGTATGTAACCCAAGGTACCACTGTATCTACAGGCTATAATACATGAGCAGTTCAAACAGTCAAACAGAGTAACTGGCTGCACCTTAAGGCAAATAGGAAGACCTCCAACTCTCTCTCTCTGACCACACACCTCTACACCACCCACTTACTGCTGGACAGGTTTCCCTTTTAAACCGATGACAGCCAATCAACTGACAGCACATTACTACTGAGTCATTCTGACCCAGCACTTCCATAGAAAGTATTGCAGGCTGATTGCATCATCCAGTTGCATTATCCAGCAAACTCAAGCCTGCAGACTTACTATCTCACACAGCATTCTGTGAATCCCGACAGTCTCTGCTAGCCGAATTCCCAAAGAACTGAGATGGAAGGCTGAGGCTCTGCTGCTTACCACACAAGTCCAGGGCAACAATGATCAGGGAGGGGAGCATCTTTTCTCCTTGTAGAACAGCCTTTCTCAACCTGTGGGTCCCCAGATGTTGTTGAACTACAACTCCCATCACCCCTACCTAGCAAGGCCAGAGCTCAGGGATGATGGGAGTTGTAGTCCAACAACATCTGGGGACCCACAGGTTGAGAACCGCTGCTGTAGAACTTGCAAGGAAGTTCCGTCAAGGTACATTCCCATATGTGAGGCTGCAAAGAGCCCAGGAAATAGAGGTGTAAGAGAAGAAGCTTGGGACCTCCTTCCTCAGAAGACAAAAATGCATCAGGATTAGGGGTAACAGAGTTATCAAACCTTTGCTCCGATTCAGTCAGTCTTGTTATCCAAGCCACATTTCATCCATTCATTTAATTCCTTGCATTTGACAATTCCCAGCAGCCCTGGCTGTTGCTTTGGAGATATGCAACCAACAGGTGCATTCACGAACCTGCATTTCAGGACCTTGTGATGTTCCATCTTTGAATTTATGGTCATGTCATGGAGCGATGACACCAGAAGGCATGACAGTAGGAGTTTGTTAAGAAATCTGATTGCATTCTGCAGGGTTTGGACAAGCGCAATGGAGTTACTATGGAGTTATTCTTTCACTATAAAAAGTAATCGTGCTTGCTTATTGTATTCATGGCACGCTCCACACATCCAAAGCTCTCCAAGGAGTGTTTAGGAGTCCTTTATCGCTTTGATGATCAAGGTGTACTCCACCATGAGATGACACTATTTTTATACCATTATTTATTATCCATCATTTTGAGAAGAAGATCAGGGTGGCTTACATTATACCCTCACAACAGCCTGTGACATGGGTTAGAATAATAGAGTTGTGAGGGACTCACAACTCACAACTCTATCATCTAGATCATCTAGTTCGGGGGTCAGAAGACTTTTTCAGCAGGGGGCCAGTCCACTGTCCCTCAGACCTTGGGGGGGGGCAGACTATTTTTTTTTTGGGGGGGGGAATGAATGAATTCCTATGCCCCACAAATAACCCAGAGATGCATTTTAAATAAAAGCACACATTCTACTCATGTAAAAACACTAGGCAGGCCCCACAAATAACCCAGAGATGCTTTTTAAATAAAAGGACACATTCTATTCATGTAAGAACACGCTGATTCCTGGACAGTCTGCAGTCCGGATTTAGAGGGCAATTGGGCCGGATCCAGCCCGTGGGCCTTAGTTTGCCTACCCATGATCTAGTCCAACCCCCTGCAATGCTGGCATATGCAGCTGTCTGTTCCGGGAATCGAACTTGCAACCTTGGTGCTTATCAGCACCACGGTCTAACCAACTAAGCTTTCTGAGCTAGATTGTGACTGGGCCAAGCCATTCAGTGAGCTGATTAGACAAAAGGCTTAGCAGACATTTAAACCCAGGTCTCACAAAGTGATGTCTGGCACAATAGCCACTGTACCAGAAAGTAGCCTTTTAGTTTTTTCAGATGTAGAGTCCATCCTTCACCCCAACCTGCTACTTGTTACCTAGTTTTCAGTTGTTATTATAGAAGCCCAACTTTCTGCTGCCTTCTCCCTTCCCTTTATCCTTCATTTCCCACCATCTTCCCACTGTATCCTATGTTTCCCATATTCTTTAAAAACCCACTAAGGGACTTAAAAGAAAAGGAACAGTTGAGCTCCTGGTGTGACCCAACCCAAGGTTGTCTCACAACACAGCTTTGGGTCCCCAACTCTCTAGCTTACTGTATTGTATTAATAATAATAATAATAATAATAATAATAATAATAATAATAATAATAATAATTTATTTATACCCTGCCCATCTGGCTGGGTTTCCTCAGCCACTCTGGGCGGCTTCCAACAGAACACTAAAATAAAATAACCTATTAAGCATTAACTGGAGGAGACTCTTGAGAGTCCCATGGACTGCAAGAAGATCAAACCTCTCCATTCTTAAGGAAATCAGCCCTGAGTGCTCACTGGAAGGACAGATCCTGAAGCTGAGGCTCCAATACTTTGGCCACCTCATGAGAAGAGAAGACTCCTTGGAAAAGACCCTGATGCTGGGAAAGATGGAGGGCACAAGGAGAAGGGGATGACAGAGGACGAGATGGTTGGACACTGTTCTCGAAGCTACAAACATGAGTCTGACCAAACTGCGGGAGGCAGTGGAAGACAGGAGTGCCTGGTGTGCTCTGGTCCATGGGGTCACGAAGAGTCGGACACGACTAAACAACAACAACAGCAATTCAGCATTAAAAGCTTCTCTAAACAGGGCTGCCTTCAGATGTCTTCTAAAAGTTTGGTAGTTATTTTTCTCTTTGACATCTGGTGAGAGGGCGTTCCACAGGGCAGGTGCCACTACCCAGAAGACCCACTGTCTGGTTCCCTGTAACTTGGCTTCTTGCAGTGAGGGAACCGCCAGAAGACCCTCGGTGCTGGACCTCAGCGTCCAGGCAGAACGATGGGGGTGGAGATGCTCCTTCAGGTATACTGGACCGAGGCCGTTTAGGGCTTTAAAGGTCAGCACCAACACTTTGAATTGTGCTCGGAAACGTATATATTATATTTATATGCCACCTTTATCTTTCAAGGAGCTCAAAGTGGTTCTCTTCTTCCCCATTTCATCCTCACAACGACCTTGTGAGTTAGGTTAGCTTAAGTGAGATGGTGAATGGCCCAAAGTCAGCCAGTGACCTTCATGGCTGACTGGGGATTTGAACCCTTGGTCTCCCAGGTCACAGTCCAACACTCTAACCATTACGCCACACTGTACTCCAATGCGCTGCACCTCGCTGGCTCTGTGTTTTAACATAATCTCGACTGAGATTCAGAAAATCAGCATCCTGTGTCTTTTTCTTTCTTCTTCAGTTTTTTCGCCAGAAAAACAACAGGTGTTTCAGGGAGGGAAAAACAACGATAAATGCTACTCCTTGCCGTCATACTTGTAATTTAAGCAGTTAATATTACTTTAAATAAATGGGAACTCTGGTGACAGAAAAGCCTGGAATACTGTACTTATTCTTGTTTTGTGGGAAAAAGAAACGAGTCCATACTCCTGGAGCCAAGGAAATAGAAAATAAATACTGCTATCTGCTTGATCAGGAATGCCCAATTAATAACATGCCGCTTCGAGTGATCTGCAAGGAAAAGGGTCTCCAAAGCTGCTAATTACATATTCTAAACCAGAACAGTCGTTTGAGGATGGCGGTGATGAGTTCTCAAATCCACCAAGAATAAGAAGTCCATTAGTGTACAGAAATACTAAAAAACAACTGTGAATTCATGGTTGTTTACCCAGGCAAGCCCACACAGCTGCCTTGCAAGGGAAAAAGTACTTGCATTACACGTGTGCCTTGTAATAGGCTGTACCATCCAATTTCTGATTGTTTCTTTCAGAGGAAAAAGAAGGAATGGGAGGGGGGAAAAATATCCCCCTGCCAGTTCTGTTTGTGTATGTGCTCTGAGATACAGTTGCCATAGAAACTGGTTGTGGATACAGCCTTACCAAATTTGGCTCTGCAAGGCTGATAGATTCTTTAGTGAGGGTGAACTGGGAAGTGAGCTCAAAGAGCAGACTAAGGTTCAGCGTCTCTCATTATTAGAGGCTCAGCTAAGCCCTTCTACCCCTCACCATCTGTCTAGACACAAGTCGAGATGTTACGCCGGCGAATCAGGAGTGGAGAGACTATCTGACCTGATGGAGGACGGGGAAAACACACAATAACTTAGGGAACCGGGAGCGCCTGTCAAGTCAGGCTGCCATCATAGCTACTTGTGCTAGTAACTAATTTTTACGTGGGGCCTTCTTACCAAAACAAGTTTATCTTTGAGGTAGAGGTCGCCCATTCAAGAGATATTAGCATAATAAGTTTAGGAGATCTCGTGTCGTTTTCTGAAAACTTTCCCTTCCTTGCCTGATTCAAACTAAACAGTCCTTTGTTGCAATTTCCCTGCTAAATGCTGGGCGTATTTTACAGAAGGCCCCACTTCAGGTTGATAAACCCCAGGAGAGAAGTGTAGCTAATATGAAATATCATTTGTGGAACTTTTAAGTATTTTAATTTTTTACAATCTCTTACTGCTCTCATCATCATAACTGCAGTGTTATTCCAAAGAGCCTGTTTTTTTTTTTAAAAGCAACAAACTGATTCCACCCCACCCCAAACAGCCAAACAGTTCCTGCTGAAAGTGAATCTTAGCGGATGTAAAGATACTATTCCCATTTGTACAGAATGCAGCAGAAACACTAGGCATGGGAAGCCTTGAAGTTTACACTGACACACTTGACTGGATTGGAAAAAAGCAGTTATCTCAGGAAAATGGGTTGGGCTCCTCTGGGGAGAACACAGCAAAGGTCTGGGTCTGCTACAAAACCTGTTCTCATGTTTTTATTTATTTCTTTGCTCAGCTCTTGCAAACCAGTATTTGAATCTAAGTGAAACTAAAGGTGCTCAAACCCAGGTAAAGGTAAAGGGACCCCTGACCATTAGGTCCAGTCGTGGACGACTCTGGGGTTGCGGCGCTCATCTCGCTTTATTGGCCGAGGGAGACGGCGTACAGCTTCCAGGTCATGTGGCCAGCATGAATAAGCCACTTCTGGCGAACCAGAGCAGCGCACGGAAACGCTGTTTACCTTCCCGCCGGAGCAGTACCTATTTATCTACTTGCACTTTGACGTGCTTTCGAACTGCTAGGTTGGCAGGAGCAGGGACTGAACAACAGGAGCTCACACCATGTACTTAAAATGATTTGTGGATCAGACTAGAAAACACAAGGATTGATGAGAACTTAGGGTGATGGGTGAGAGCAGAAGGGACCTCAAGAGTCGTCTAGTCCAGGCATAGGCAAACTCGGCCCTCTAGATGTTTTGGGACTACAACTCCCATATTCCCTGACCACTGGTCCTGTTAGCTAGGGATGATGGGAGTTGTTGTCCCAAAACATCTGGAGGGCTGAGTTTGCTCCTCCAGGTGATCACAGTGATCCATTTGGGATGTACTGGTGAATGCAGTCCTTAAGGAAACCTGGGCCTATGTTACTCAGGGCTTTGTACAGTGACACAAGAACCCAGTTTGGTTCTAACACTAGCTGTTCCAGGACACAGTCATTTAGGATATCTAGAAGCATCTTAAAAAGCAGACAGAAGCAGAGACATCACCTTGCCAACAAAGGTCTGTATAGTGAAAGCCATGGTTTCCCCAGTAGTGATGTATGGAAGTGAGAGCTGGACCATAAAGAAGGCTGATCGCTGAAGAATTAATGCTTTTGAATTCTGGTGCTGGAGGAGACTCTTGAGAGTCCCATGGACTGCAAGAAGATCAAACCTCTCCATTCTTAAGGAAATCAGCCCTGAGTGCTCACTGGAGGGACAGATCCTGAAGCTGAGGCTCCAATACTTTGGCCACCTCATGAGAAGAGAAGACTCCCTGGAAAAGACCCTGATGTTGGGAAAGATGGAGGGCACAAGGAGAAGGGGATGACAGAGGACGAGATGGTGGGACAGTGTTCTTGAAGCTACCAGCATGAGTTTGACCAAACTACGGGAGGCAGTGGAAGACAGGAGTGCCTGGCGTGCTCTGGTCCAGGGGGTCACAAAGAGTCGGATACGACTAAATGACTAAACAACAACAACAACCGAAGAGTGAAACAGAAAGCAAACAATGCATGGCATACAGCTAAAATCCAAGAGGAAGAGCCCTGATTTTGGATCCCGGTGACTTTTCTTCAAGTCCCAACTGTGTCACGGAGTCATTGTGGGGCCTCAGCATTCTTCTCTCTCACTCATCTTCAGTTCCCCATTTGTAAAATGGGGAAATCCCATAGGCTTGTGGGGGCGAACTCACTAAAGGTTATAAAGCACTTTGCAAATTAAAAATGTTACGGAAATGATAAATGGTGGCTGCTCGGTTCAGAACTACTTGCCCATCTTCTCTTTGTGCAGAGGCTGGAAAAGATGCAAAAATGCAAACAGCCTATGTGCCACAAATGCTTTCAGCCACGAGGTTATATACATGTGACATTTGTTTCTTGGCACAATCAAGAACTACGCTTACAAAACCACTTGTCTATCAGGTGAGAATTTGTGCCTTAAAACTTAGGACTAGTTCCTTCCCACTGAAACGTACGAGTTGTTTCGCTTCACCTCCTGAAGGAGATTCACCTAATGGCACGTACCTCCATACAAAAATGTGTCAGGTTTTTATTTTTAAGCTCCCTATATTTTCACAAACCTAGACAGCATCTTACAAAGTAGAGACATCACCTTGCCAACAAAGGTCCGTATAGTAAAAGCCATGGTTTTCCCAGTAGTGATGTATGGAAGCGAGAGCTGGACCATAAAGAAGGCTGATCACCGAAGAATTGATGCTTTTGAATTCTGGTGCTGGAGGAGACTCTTGAGAGTCCCATGGACTGCAAGAAGATCAAACCTATATATTCTTAAGGAAATTAGCCCTGAGTGCTCACTGGAAGGACAGATCCTGAAGCTGAGGCTCCAATACTTTGGCCACCTCATAAGAAGAGAAGACTCCCTGGAAAAGACCCTGATGTTGGAAAAGATGGAGGGCACAAGGAGAAGGGGACGACAGAGGACGAGATGGTTGGACAGTGTTCTCGAAGCTACCAACATGAGTTTGACCAAACTGCGGGAGGCAGTGGAAGACAGGAGTGCCTGGCGTGCTCTGGTCCAGGGGGTCACGAAGAGTCGGACACGACTAAACGACTAAATAACAACAACAAAGAAGGTTTACTTCTCTGTCATGCATAGAACACATATGTAGCCGGTGTATGTTGCTGCTGCAAACGTGGAAGAACGCATTTGTGGTAGAAATAAAAATCTATCTGGAAGCACTCCAACACATAAGCTTTTGCAGATGAATTTATTATCTTGGTGGGCAAACTTCTTAGGGCACTAAGCTCCCCGAAGCAAGGTAGCTATAATATCTCGCTATAAGCCCAACATTCAGTTCAAATGATTATTGGTTGTTGCCTTGGATTCTGCAAAAGCAGAAAAAAGGACCCACAGGTGGCAGACAATGCCACAGGCAAAATGATTAGGATTAGCATTCAGATCTGGCAGAATGATAACTGCTGGCCTCTCAAGCCAGGCCAACTTGTTTTCTGCATGATTAATACTACTCCTCTTGAGTATCATTTCAGCCCTGCAGCCATTTTCAGCAGCAGCCAGTTTTATTATTGGGGCACTAAGACTTTTTTTGGGGGGGGGATAAAAATTGCTGCTTTTTTGGGGGGGTGAGGAGGATGAGATGCAGTGATGCCTCAACACCATTTAAAGATAATAAAATAAGAATAATAAAATGGCAATTGAGCCGAAGCAGATATTGAACAAGTAAGAAGGGAAGAAGAAGTGAGTGGATGATCAGTCTTGCCATGGCTTTGTGATGAGGAACAAGAGAGAAACCAGTAAGGTGTGGGAGTCGCGGAGTGCAAGATTCTCGCAATTCCCCCCCTTAAAAGGTGAGGGAATCAGAAATGGATCTCCACTGCACATTATATAATTCAATCCAAGAGAAATGGAGCGAAATAAAAGGGAGGGAGGGAGATAGAGAGATGCAGGTGAGAAATGTAAGCTATGGCCCTGTCAACTGTGATAACTATACAGTGCTTTAGCTGAGGCCTGTAATAAGAGCAGGTGATAGTCTGGCTGCAAATAATATCTCGCTGCCTGACAATTCCCTCTATGAAATCTTCCCAGAGGGAAAGGGAAAAATACCCACCCAATACAAATGTATGAGAGAAACGACCTGGAGGCTAGTGGAGCAATGATCCATCTCAACGGAGGAGGAATGCAAAAAAATATTATGGTGCAACGGCAGCAAGATCACTGAGAGAAAGCTCACCCATGGAGGTTCCTTCTAATTTTTTTTTTTGGGGGGAGGGGTGCAAGCTAATTTGAGTCAGATTATGTTGACGTTCATTTGAAATTGTTGAGACGTAGGTATACCTAACATTTTCTGAACTGAGTCACTGCAGAACCAGGCTATTGGGGTGTGTGTGTGTGGTCATTAGTTGTTCACGTTTGTACATTGATTTGTGGGAAGTTAATCCTGCTGTATGGGATGCGGGTGGCGCTGTGGGTTAAACCACAGAGCCTAGGACTTGCCGATCAGAAGGTCGGCGGTTTGAATCCCCGCGACGGGGTGTTTAACTCACAGCGCCAGAAGGGCTATAGGCATATGTCTGCCTATTACTCATAACTGCAAGATGTTCCAAAGGTGTGATGAGGAACATATTTTGCAAAGAGCAAATCTAGCCTGGGCTTTCGGACTGCCACAGGTATTAGACACCAAGAAGCCATTGCGCGTAAGGCGAAGCTCTTAAACGCAGAGAGGCTGCTTAAATGTCAGCAACTTCAAATGGTGTTTAAGCACCTCAAGTGTGCACAGAATTGTAGTCGTAACAGTGATAGGCATCACTTGCAAACTCCGGGGGTCCCACAGATCTCAAAATAAAAAATGGCCAGCTGCTCTTTTATGTCAAATTGTCACCTTCCCGCCATTGAAAGGTGACATTAGCAACTCTGAGGTGTCTTATTTGCAGTATTCTCTTTACCTTTGCCAGACACAATAAAGTTGCCCTTTTGAGCAAAGTTTCGCTGTCTTTAGCTGCCCATCCACATTGTGCTCAGGGGTTTAGCTGCAGGCGGCCTCCTGACCTCTCCTCTCCAGTAATCTTCCCCCCACCCAACCCCATGGAAACCTCCAAGCTTCTGATCCAAGTGCTGAAAAAGTAAAGGCATGAAAGGAACCATGTGGAATTTGCTCTTTGATCTTTGGACTTCTCCTCGCTTGGTTTTTATTTTCCACTTGGGGCGTGTTGGTGGGGGTGGAAATGGAAATAGTTTCTCTTTTTTTAAAAAAGTATCTTGCCCTGTCCACCTAAAGCTACATTAACTCGTGTAAGAAGAAAAAGAACATGTCAAATTCTATCATACGTAAGGGATTACCACATATAAACAGCAGCCTTTGTGAACCGGTGTGTTGTTTCCTTTTCGGTACCACGGAAAAGGACCAACCAAACTGACGCCTTTTTTTCTGTCTTTAGATTCCACGACACATTATTTGCTAAACCCTCCAAGGATTGTCCACTTGTCTTTTTATTTAATCAAAAAGGCGCAAATTAAAATTTCAAACATGTTGTGCTCAATTTGAGAAAGAGAAAAATAAAAGAAAGAAAACAGCGCCAGCGTTTTCTTTACACAGGAGAGGGGTGTGTTTTTGCCGTCCTGCTTCTTATGATCAAAGTTGAAACAGTGATTTAGCATTATTATAACACTCATCATTTCTGCCTCTAATTTGGATGGTTTTTAATAAAGCTCCATTGATTCCACTGAATGAAATCTCTCTTGGCAAATGCAGAACACACACACTGATTACTAAATATGCAGCAATTATCATATTGAGCAGCACACTTTAATATCTTATTTATAGATGTATCTGTCTATAATTTGCTTTAATTAAGTTGCATTGATTTTAATGACAGGAGCCATCTCTTGAAGACGGGAGCTAGAGTTATGAGACCCTACCAGCACTGATGTGCCATTGCCGGATGACAGACATTTCATAGTTCTCCTCAACTCCATTCTGCCACTGGTTCTTTCCTTTTTAAGGTGCACCAAGAGAGAGAAGGGGGATGCTATTATTGCACCAACTACCGTATTTTTCGCTCTATAACACGCACCAGACCATAACACGCACGTAGTTTTTAGAGGAGGAAAACAAGAAAAAAAATATTCTAAACGAAATAGTGGATATATGATTTTTGTGGTTCATGCTGTGGCCACAGACATGTGATCTGACAGTGAGTTTGGAGTAGCCCAATGCAAAAATCCTGAGGATCCATGTGGATCCATGCTTTGTAACCACGAAGGAGGAAAGGAAGGGGAACCATGGATCCTCTGCTCACGACTGCAGCAGATCCCCCCCGCCACCCGCAGGTATTCGCTCCATAACACGCACAGACATTTCCCCTTACTTTCTAGGAGGAAAAAAGTGAGTGTTATGGTGCAAAAAATACGGTAAGTTACACAAAACTAGGTCTGCATGCTTAATTGGCAGATGAATCAAACGGGGCTTTAGTTAATTAATGGAAGGGATTAGAATGGAGATGGGCTATGCATTAAGGTACCCTTGTGGTTTGTATTGTTGTTTGGCTTTTGTGTGTGTGTGAACTGCAATAGGGAATAAACAAGGCATCATTATATATGTTTTTTTCTTTTTAACAAGCAGGATGCATCTTCACCTACACCTGTCACAGACAACATACGTACGCAAGCAACACTGCTGGTCCTTTAACCAAGAGACGTGGTGAGCCATGGAAAACTGGGCCTCTTAATGAGAAGTATTGTCGATGAGACATGACTCAAAGATTAGAATAATCCAAAACACGGTTTGCTGCAGAAACGGAACACAGACTAGACTAGCAATTATTTGGTTAAATCTATAAGCAGGGGTGGGGGACCTTTTTTAAGGGATGAAGGACTCCATTAGGCTCTGTGAGATGATGCAATTCATTAACGAGTGTAGGGCAGGACCAGGGGTTGGCAAAAAAATTTAGCCGCGGGCCAGTCCACTGTCCCTCAGACCTTGTGGCAGGCCGGATAAGCGGCATTGGGAGAGGGGGAGCTGGAAGAAGAGGCGAGGGGGGCAAGTAGTCCTCCTTCCCACCCCCACCCCAGCTCCTGTGCTTACCTTCCCAGCGACTGCTGCCTCCGCTGCCACCAGCGCTGTTGCTGCTTCTGCTTCTCGTGGGTAGGCAGAGTGAGCTCGTCCACTCCTCTCTCTGGCCCACAGGAGCACCAGGGTAGCGGTGGTGGGAAGATGAGCAGCGCGAAAGGGCTGGCTCCGGAGAGGGGCTGCTTAAAATGGCGCTCAGCCAGCTCAGCCCAGCCCCCTTCCTCCTCTAGGCAGGGCAGGGAGAAGCCAGGAGGAGGGAGGGAGGAGATGCCGCTGCGGTGTGTGTGAGGGAGGGCGGGAAATGGAATGGTGCAGGAAAAAAATGGCGCAGTCTGAACGAACAGAATCCCGACGCTGATCCACGGACAGTCTGCGGGCCGGATCCTGAAGGCAATTGGGCCTGATCCAGCCCACGGACCTTAGTTTGCCGACCCCTGGGCTAGACCCACACAATCACAATCATAGTCACATGAACAGTCACACAGCACCCCCTTCCCTCGCTCTCTGAGCAAGATCAGTTGAGTTTACAATGTACAGTACTGCAATAACAAGGTGAAAAAGATAATGCAGTTCCACACGTTATTCAATATTATGCAACGCTACGTTCAAACATGGGAAAGCCTATGTTTCTCATTCTTAATACTACTGATAATTGTTTATTGCTCAAAATGGCTTAAAAAAAATTAGTAATTTTGCTTTTTGAAAAAGGGAGAGCAAGATATTGAAAACTGTTAAGGTCTCACCATAGGTGATGAGTTCAGAAATGTGTAGGGTGAAAGTGGGGTCACATGTGTGCAATCTGGGTGGAAATCTCCAAATCTGATGGGTGCTAACATGTGTACCTGTGGTTGGCATGGTATGTCTCCTGGACAGGGCATGATACTGTGGGAGAGGGTTATTGTTATTGTTTTCTTATTGTAGTATGTATTTTTGTGTTTTATATTGTGAATTTCCCTGTGATCTTCAGGTGAAGAGCGGTATAGAAGCTAACTAACTAACTAACTAACTAACTAACTAACTAACTTCAAACTAGTTAAGAGTCACTTGTGTGATCTATGTTAACAATGAACCATCAATATTCAATGCGGGTGGCGTTGTGGGTTAAACCACAGAGCCTAGGACTTGCCAATCAGAAGGTCGGTGGTTCGAATCCCCGCAATGGGGTGAGCTACCATTGCTCGGTCCCAGCTCCTGCCAACCTAGCAGTTCGAAAGCACATCAAAGTGCAAGTCGATGAATAGATACCACTCCTGCGGGAAGGTAAACGCCGTTTCCGTGCGCTGCTCTGGTTTGCCAGAAGTAGCTTAGTCATGCTGGCCACATGAAGCAGCCCGGAAGCTGTACGCCGGCTCCCTCAGCCAATAAAGCGAGATGAGCACCGCAACCCCAGAGTCAGTCACGACTGGACCTAATGGTCAGGGGTCCATTTACCTTTACCTTTACCTTACTTTCTTATAGTCTGGATTCCTGAACTTGGGCTTACAGGTCAAACTGAGATTTCTTGGAGTCAATGTGGTAGGCAGACACTGAAAACGACAAGTCACACTGAGCCTTTGAGCAACAAATGGAGATGTTTGTTCTGCTTACAATTCCCTCCATATATAAAAAAGGCACTTATAACGAGGTATTTGTACTATGCAAACACATTTAAATTTCATTCATTTGTTAAAGGGTAGATGATTAATCAGCTAAACATTATTTAGTCATCTGACAGCTCTATACAAAACTCTTCGCTGGGCACAATGGAATAGCAGTTAGTTAGCGAAATCCAGAGGGAAACGGGTGACAAATGCAAATATTTTTAGCCACTTCAAATAGATAAAAGGTCTAATCACAAAAAACGCCGTTCACTTCCATCGTGCATGCTAACTGAAAGTTACAGAATGTTGCCGTGAGCAAAGAAGTTAAAAAGATACCTCTCATCCTTGTCTGTGGAGCCCAATCCTAAATCTATGTACCTCGGGTTACGTACTTAATTCGTTCCGGAGGTCCATACTTAACCTGAAACTGTTCTTAACCTGAAGCACCACTCTAGCTAATGGGGCCTCCTACTACCGCTGGAGCCCGATTTCTGTTCTTATCCTGAAGCAAAGTTCTTAACCTGAAGCACTATTTCTAGGTTAGCGGTGTAACCGGAAGCATATGTAACCTGAAGCGTATGTAACCCGAGGTACCACTGTACTCAGAAGTAAGTTCTATGGGGCTTACTCCCAGGTGCTGTGCAAAAGCAATCTCTTACTGTTGAAGAACCGGGATTACAACAGGTGAGTCACGACCATGGCCATGACATGTTACCGCCTTGTATGGCCAGGGTCTGCACCCAAGGACCATGTACAGAGAGAGCCTTGCCGCCAAGTGCGAAGGCTGGAGTGCAGGAATTGAAAGGCTTCCGAACAGGCGTGTGATCAAAGGGCAGGAGGAAGTTAAGAACAAAGGAAGGAAAGGAGGAAGAGATGAATCAAGGGGTGTGGCTGAGAGGGAGGAGAAGCCATTCCCCAGGAAGATGAAAAGGTTGTTTTGGGGGACTGATGGAGGAATGACAGAGAGAGAGAGAGCAATAAAAAGGAGGTTGTTTCATCAAGAAGCAGAAGAGTCCACAGGACCAGAGGGTGCAGAGCATCCTTAGAAGAGAGGGGTGAGCAAAAGGCCCATACAACAATTACAGTCATACCTCGGAAGTTGAATGGAATCCGTTTGACTTCCAAAATGTTCGGAAACCAAAGCGCGGCTTCTGATCGGCTGCAGGAAGCTCCTGCAGCCAATCAGAAGCTATGGAAGCAGTGTCAGATGTTCAGGTTCCAAAGAACGTTTGCAAACCGGAACACTCATTTCCAGGTTTCTGGCGTTTGGGAGCCAAAACATTCAAGTCACAAAGCGTTCGACTTCCGAGGTACGACTGTACAGTGGTACCTCGGGTTAAGAACTTAATTCGTTCTGGAGGTCCGTTCTTAACCTGAAACTGTTCTTAACCTGAAGCACCACTTTAGCTAATGGGGCCTCCTGCTGCCGCTGCGCCACCGCCATGTGATTTCTGTTCTCATCCTGAAGCAAAGTTCTTAACCCGAGGTACTATTTCTGGATTAGCAGAGTCTGTAACCTGAAGTGTCTGTAACCTGAAGTGTCTGTAACCCAAGGTACCACTGTATAGGCCAAGTTGGAGTTTCCCAGCTTTCTGAGTTGCAAAAAGCACGTTTGCTGCCCAAATGTGAAGGCCACACCTAGGAGGTAGGGAAGTAAAACAGTTCTCCTGGGGCAGAAAATGCTTTCACTATACAATACAATACTACTGCAATGTTTAAATGTTTCTCAGATTGTCCCTCAATTTTCCTGCCGCAATTGCTGTCCTCTCCAGTACCCACACCAGTATGGCGTGCCAGACCCTTTGAGACCCACTGCCTTAGTGCTACTCTGAATACAAGCCAGAATTATCATCTTCATCATCATCACACTTAATAGTACTATTAGTATTATTACACGCACTTCTTCCTGAAGTCTGTGGGAATTTCTTTTAAACAACCTGTTATTGTGTTCCCAGAGCATTTCACAATGCACACACACACACACACACACACACACACACACACACACACAAAACAACAACAAATGGATGGATCTGAACTGCTTTTCTAAATCACCACGTTTTAGGATATATCATCATAACTGTGTAAGCATTATCCAACTCAAAATGCAAGGGCATGATCTGAGAAGGGAAAAAAAATCTCCTCTAAGGCGGTTTTACTGCTGCATTTTCATTTTCTGGTCATTTTTCAACTCACTGATTACTGCTATAAGTGTTGATTAATAGTTATCCTCATGTCACGAGAATGCACTTCCCATGGGTCAGGAAAATATCCCTGAATAAAATAACTAGATGGAATAATCACACCATCCTTCTCGTTCACCATAAAACAGCAGCAACAGACTTGTGTATTAAGGTTACTGATGACCTCAGTGTCTCTGGTTAGCAGTTCTGAACACTTCTACTGAAAAGCAAAATTAGACAATTATGTGTCCTTTTAATCTCCCCATTGTTCATTTTTTGGGAATGACGGTGAAAAATATAGAGAGACTGGTACTCAAATAATGACATTGCTAATATAGTTAGTTAAATTTCGGTTCTTCCCTCCGTACAGAACCACCATGAAGCTTCTAAGACAATCGTTATGCCCCCCCTTTTTTTCTTCTTCTCCCCATACATTAGCTTGTTTCACTAATGCAATATCAGAGAACAGTTCTTAATGAAGAAACCAAAAAGCAGATGGGGATTTCTGGCAAGAAAAATAAGAGAAGGAAACACCTGCGCCTAAAATTGTATCAGTTGCCTTATCTGAGTAGTAGAGTAACTCAGAATTAGGTGTTATCACTCCGTATAAAATACAGAGGTTAACAGATTATGTAGCAAATGCAGGCAAAATGCCGCTGTAAACGTCTAAACCCTGAGCACACTGGCTATTCTGTCTCAAGCTCAATAAACCTCTGCGTCGAGAATCTCAAGGGTTGCCTCTGTTTCTTTTATCTATTACGGATGAGGTCATTGGCTCCTCCGTGCCCTTCTCTCTGGGTGGCTTTCCTTCCCATTAATCCAATAATTTGTTTTTGTTAATTTGACCCCTTAATTGTCTTAAATGCACACCAGATTGGCGAGGCCCTCACGACTGCAACCGAACCCTGAGATAAACTAGAAAAGCAAACAGTAGACACCTTCAGCTTAGGGCTGGCAGTGCTTGTATTTCAAAGAAGCAGAAAAGGCTCACATATGCTATTCCCACTTTTCTTCAGACCACATTAGTAATATTTCAGGGTCTTAACAGAACATAGAATCCTAGAATCATAGAGTTGGAAGAGACCACAAGGGCCATCGAGTCCAACCCCCTGCCAAGCAGGAAACACCATCAGAGCACTCCTGACATATGGTTGTCAAGCCTCTGCTTAAAGACCTCCAAAGAAGGAGACTCCACCACACTCCTTGGCAGCAAATTCCACTGTCGAACAGCTCTTACTGTCAGGAAGTTCTTCCTAATGGAACAGACCAGGGGTCTGCAACCTTTAAGACAAAAAGAGCCACTTGGACCCGTTTCTGAAGGAAAAAAACAACTGGGAGCCGCAAACCCATTGCGACATTTAAAACAAATATATCTCCGGAGCCGCGATCTGACAGCGGGCGGGAAGGTGACGTCGGGACGGTGCGTGACTAACGCATGCACCGCCCCCATGCGACGTCACAGCCAGTACAGCGCCCGCCACAGTGGGGAGTGTCGGGGCGCACAATGCGCCTCCTCCCCTCGCTAGTATCCGCCCCGGAGCCGTGGCAAAGGTGTAAAAGAGCCACATGCGGCTCCGGAGCCACGGGTTGCAGACCCCTGGAACAGACTAAAGGAAGAGAGCCTCTTTCGAAGCATCTAAGGAGCAGCAATCACTCGGAATGGCCAGCTTTTGTTTATTTTTTTGAACTGGGAGGACATGGTTTATCTAATACAGTCATGACAATCTGCCCCTTTGGCACATCCATAATATTAAAACCAACCTTTTGACATTGCCTATGACTGAGAACGAACTGCCTTTTGTTCCTCCAAGATCTTGCAGTCTCCTCTCCTCCGTTTTCTGCAATTAGTTTACTATACAATTTATCCAGATAACTGCTGCTTTCAGATTACAGACTGTTCCCTTTCAAGTCAACTCATTGTCTTGTTAACATTTGGAATTGTTATCTGTACTTCCAGGCTCTTAGGAGGCATTTCCTCCTATCACATTAGCTTTTTAACTAGAAGTATGCTGAGCTTGCCACACTCAGTGCTGCTACTCAGGGGCTAATCTGTTCAGCCTAAGGCAGGCATAGGCAAACGCAGCCCTCCAGATGTTTTGGGAGTACAATTCCCATCATCCCTGACCACTGGTCCTGTTCACTAGGGACGATGAGAGTTGTAGTCCCAAAACATCTGGAGGGCTGAGTTTGCCTATGCCTGGCCTAAGCCATGCAAAAGATCTTTAGAAAAGGCAGCAGTGAAGTCAAAATGGGGGTGGGGGAGAGGGGGCAAAGGGCAGGGGTAGGGGCACCAATTTTTTTTCTGTTCCTTTGTTCAGGATGAAGCTTTTACCACTTTTAAAGGTAAATGGTGGGAAGGTAAATGGTGCTTCCGTGCGCTGCTCTGGTTCGCCAGAAGCGGCTTATTCATGCTGGCCACATGACCCAAAAGCTGTACGCCGGCTCCCTCGGCCAATAAAGAAAGATGAGTCCCGCAACCCCAGAGTCGGTCACGACTGGGCCTAATGGTCAGGGGTCCCTTTACTTTTACCTTTATGAATCTAAGCGAATAATCATTAAATAAATAGGAGCAAGAACCAAACGTAGATTTAAACATATACATAGAATACTTACCATAATTAAACATAGATAATGGGTGAGTAAAAATTTATAAGAAAAATTAAAGGATCAGTTAACACAGCTATATGGGGTGGCCTTCAGATGTGCAGATCTAACAATATGGACCTTCAGTTTAAGACTGAATTGTAGCATAGACCATTATTCGTCGAATATCTATCATGGAAGGGCAAAATCTGGTGACGGAATATGTAACTTCTGGGCTCTTGTCCTGTAGTAATAAGGAGATGTTGTGTTGTTCTGAATGTCCAGGAAACTTATATAAGATGGGTTGGATAAACCTAGTTTGAATGCCATTATATTATATTATATTATATTATATTATATTATATTATATTATATTATATTATATTATATTATATTATATTATATTATATTATACATATAATACTGGCAATAAAGAAGGGCATGCTCTGTTCTTTCCTGTTTTTATTTATTTTCATGGAACAGAAGATAAATTTTAAGAGAACAATTGTTACAACAGTAAACAACACCGCACCAGTTGGGACACAACTTTAGAGAAAAGGAAAAGCTGCTGAGCAAAACCTACAAATTCCTTAAAAAGCGATCGAAAACACAAATAATGGTGGTGGGGGGTGGGGGTGGGAACGGGACGTCTCACACAAATTTTTGCTGTTACATTTTAACCCTGGACGTCTTCCCTCTAATCTTAACAACAAACCAGATGAGTATTTGAGGAATTTTAATGGCTAGAGAAGTAAATCCACCTTAATCCTTTAAAAAATAAGAGTAAGCAAGAAATGAAATCTCTTCTGCTATCCTCTTTCTGTCCACCTTAAATAACTATGGCAAAAAAACAACAACCCACCCTCCTCCAAACTTTGCCTTCGACAAAACACCCCAACAAAATCCAGCAATTCTGCCTTATAAAAGCTCTCAGTTGTAGAGCGTAGCTCTATTCCATATGCCAAACCATGTGTGTGTGTTTTCTTGGTCCCAGCTTTCCAAACGATACGGATATTGTTTCCTTCAGCTGGCAGTCATGATTGGGAGGCAACCTCCCTTTCCGTGCCGATACCAATTTGGCAGCTGGTATAGTATTTCTGCGATCTGGTACTATCTGTTATTTGTTGGTACCAGATGGATGCCAGATGGGCAATAATGGCCAACGCCTTCCCCGCCACTGCGGTTCTAAAAAGCACCACATACAGGGTCAAGTCCTGTCAGCTGGATGAGTCAAATGGCACTTCAAAGAAAGGCAACTTGGGGTGGGGGAAGAGACAGGGCTTTGCAACATCTGTTCCTTGCTCCTAATGACCATATATATATATATATATATATATATATATATATATATATATACATGCGCACGCCATGGGTAACTATGCTCTCTTTTAGCCAGAAGTTAATATCCAGATGCAGGAAAAGTATAAGAATCTAGTTTCTACACTATGCCTTAGTAGGTGGCACAGATGCCAACTCTTCCACACCCAGTGTTGACTCTGCATGTGACGCAAAATCAATATACTTCTCTCCTGTGATAGCACCACAAATAAGAGGCTCAGAGACTGAGCAGGGAAGCTTTCAAGCTCAATCTTTGTGCACTGGGCAAATCGGGTCCTCCCTTAAAGAGGGTGAGACCTGGAAAACCGACACCCTGTGTTGTGGGTGGGTACGATTGGTGAGCCGCAACACCCGATTGGTAGGTCCCTCGAAGCTGGGTACAATCTGGCCAATGGGACGCAGCCCAAACGGTTCGAGGGACCTATTTATGCCCATGCACGAGACCCAGAGCTCCCTCTTTTGGAGTTTGCATTTGGAACACCCGCCCACCTCTCCCTACTTTGCGCTTGACCTTGCTATACCATTGTGTGTCGTCTGTCGTTGGGACAGGGGCACAGCAGGAATTTCCCCCACTTGGCTGATTGGCTGTTGCCATTTGGGTTTCGCCTTGTAAGGTTGCGGATAGGCTCTGATTCAGGTGATAGGGATGGGGGGACGCTCTCGCCATCCCTATGTGAAGGGTATTCCATTAAAGGAATCCAGGGACTCGGTGGTTTGGTCAACCCCTGAGAGGGGGTTGTGCCCGTGCCTGAGTCCAGGGGGACATTTGGGTGGCGGAGATAGCCCATTCCCAGCTTTCTGCTTATCCAGGTGTTCACCCTTGGCTGACCTATGCTGGTGCCCTGGGTCAGCGCTATCTGCATGACAGGGAGCTAGTTGAACCAGAGCCTATGCAACCAGTCACTTTCTGTAATCAATAAAGTTGTGGCCTAAGGTAAAGGTAAAGGGACCCCTGACCATTAGGTCCAGTCGTGGACGACTCTAGGGTTGTGGCGTTCATCTTGCTTTTTTGGTCAAGGGAGCCAGCGTACAGCTTCTGGGTCATGTGGCCAGCATGACTAAGCCACTTCTGGCAAACCAGAGCAGCGCACGGAAACGCCGTTTACCTTCCCGCCGGAGCGGTGCCTATTTATTTACTTGCACTTTGATGTGCTTTCGATCTACTAGGTTGGCAGGAGCAGGGACCGAACAATGGGAATTAACCCTGTCACAGGGATTCGAACCGCTGACCTCCTGATCGGCAAGTCCTAGGCTCTGTGGTTTAACCCACAGCGCCACCCGCGTACCCTAAAGTTGTGGCCTACATTCTGCCAAAAAGCAAACCAAAATTTTGAGTCAAGTGTGAATTTATTTCGGGGGTGTGGGGGGAGGATTCTCGGTCTGAACACGCAAAGCGGAACAAGAAAACAAAACTCTCCACGGCTTTTGAAGAGCTTCAGGGATGGACAAGAGGAGGAAAGTAATGGAAGGAACCTGTTATAGGTATTCATATTCATATTATTATCATTATTCTTTCAGGAGACTGACCTGCCATTCAAACTAGAATGGAAACTTAGAAAAGGTCATTTAATGGTTCTGAATGAAGCCTGGGGCAGCCAATACAAATGCAATTTTGCAAAAGGCTCCATTCACATCCACACACAGAGAGACAAACACACCCCTCACACTTTCTTTATGTATAAATGGGAAAAAAAAAGTTTAAGAGGGTGAGTTAAATTGTCCTTAAGTTTAGAAGGGTGTCTGCAGGAAAATACGGCTAACATCAAAGCATGCTCTCCACTCTGCAATTTGCTTCATGGAGAAGTTATGATAAACAGGATATGTGGTTCCCTAAGGTTACCATGGAAACCTTTTCTTTTCAGGCCATCATTTCCAAAGGTACAATTTGCATTAAAATGACAGAACTTGATTTTTTTTGGGGGGGGGGTAAGACTCAAGAGGGGTCATGCCACCATATATTATAGCTATTATTTCAAAACTTACGTACATAACATTCAAGGGAGAGATCTATTAATCCACATAAATATCTTGGTGACCAAGTACACTTTAATTGCTAGCTTGGCAGGCATTTTCCTGACAAATTAGCAGAGAATATTGAAAGGATAAAAGTTAAAGCTAATTCACTGGTTGTGTACTTTTTCTTCTACTCCTATGTTCACATACTTGGGTCTGGATTTTGGATAGTGGCAGGTCAGTCGTGTAAAATATGACTTCCCATCTTCTCTCACAGAGCTTTGTGTTTCTGAATCAGTAAGTTAGTTTAAAAAAATAAAGAATAATCTTAAAATGGCACATGAAAGCAATGCGTAGTCACTGCAATATAAAAAGAGATAACTCCAAGGCCAACACTTTTCTGTTTCTTCTGTAGTGGATGATTTGTTGGTGCATTGTATGTACAAAGACACAATAGCTTTTTTAAAAAAATCATCCAAATGTCTATTGCATACATGTTTAAGATCATAAACACACAGGAACAGCTTTTCTTTCACGCAGGTGTGTCCTCTCCAATGTGACATGTTCAAGAGCTGTACATGTGCAATGAGTATGTGTACACAGAACCCAAGCAGTAAGCAATTCACCCATTGCTCAGAGGATGAAGGACACATTTACATCTCTCTCAACAGGTTGATCTGAGTTAAAGATGGCTCTTTGTAGACATATGCAAAGAACATGTAGATATATGCAAAAAGCATATTTTCAATTCCATTTCCCCAGCTGCAAGCAAACGAATCTGACTATTTGAACTTTGGCTAGTTCCAAAAGTGCAGAATCTTGAATTAATTGCTTAAAGGCCACAGCTATTATGTCTATTGCGGGGGGGGGGGGGGGAGGTTGGCATGTCAGTGTTTTGCCACCAAAATAAGAGCCACGTGGTGTCCTGTTTGCTTGATGGAGGCAGTGGTAAAACCACTCCTCAAGAAACCCTGCTTGGATTTGGGAAACCTAAAGAATGGAAGCAGTTTTGTTTGAAAAGGCTAAAATAGCTGATTGACTGTATGGGACTGGCAGAAATGACTGGCAGAATCCGGGACCAGGGAGAAGAGTCGGCAGAAGAAAAAATTTAAGGACTTTTTACAAAAATATTGCAAAATAAGGAATGTTGAATGATATTGGATTGAAATTAAGTGGTTTCAAGCTGTAATTATGATAAAATGACTTTTTCTTTGTAAGCAAGAACTTAAAGCGATAATAATTTAAGATTTGGAGATAAGGATTTGCTGTATAAACAATTTAAACTGGGTATACAAGAAGGGGAGGTATGAGGAGGTCGGGGAAATAAGACATGAGAAAATAAGCTATGAAATTTATATGTTTTTAATATTTTTATGTTTGATTTTTCTTTTTGTTTGTAAAAAATTGGAAACTTTAATAAATATCTTTTTTTAAAAAAGAAAAGGCTAAAATATTGCAAGCATGGTTTGGGCTTTCACACATGCGCGCTTTGCTTGTCATAATACAGACAATTTGGCAAGACTCTGTTGAAGTACCCCATGAGTTATGCTTTTGTTGGAAAAGGCTGAAATACTGCAAAATATATATATATGCAGAAGTATCATACAAACATATTCAAATAAGAATGATTCATAGGCAGATCACTGAAAGCACGGCAGATTTTGGAATGGTTTTCAGAACTTTTGAATTAAAATTCAAAAGTGACTGTCCTGCAACACTCAGACGGAAAACAATTGCTCAAATGTCAGCAGCAAATCTAACCGTCTGTGTGTTGAGCTGCTGAGCAAATTCCTGAAGGGGTCCCTTTACCTTTACCTTTTAGCCTTTATATAGCCATTGGAGCAGGTATGTCCAAAGTCCATTTCAGGGGCCTAATCCGGCCCACTGGTCTATTTAATCCGGCCCCCATGATAGTATATGTGCTGGGGTAAAATCCTAAAGAAAGCTCAACAACTTTGGGGTTAAATCCTTAAAGAAGTTCGACAATTTCAATCCTAAAAACAGCTCAACAACTTCGGTCGGCCCTCATCCATGTTCACTTCATCAAATCTGGCCCTCTGTGAAAAAAGTTTGGGCACCCCTGCATGGTTGGAGTGCCCAATGGCAAGGAGGAGGAAATGTCGCCGGGGATGGGGAGTGATATGGAATCTTTCCCTTCCTACCATCTCACTGTGCCACTCAACAAACTAAAACAGGAGAGCAGAGTAAAAATTAAATTAACCAAAACAACAACAACAACCAACCCCCCAAAATGCCGCAATCACTTCCAGTACTAAACCAAATTTCATAGTGGGGACCTGAAGCCCCACGGATGAATGGGTTTCTCATTCACTCGTGTAAGGAGGAAATGGTCTGCAAATGACTGGAGATGGTGGATGGCAGCCAAGGGGAGCAATCCAGCGATAATGACATACACTTATTGAAACCAATGAGCCTTGGATTCTCAACAGCCTACTTGTTCTATTTATGGCTCCACCGTACCCAATTATAACATCCTAGAACTTCTTCCCCAAAGGTTTTATTTGCTATGACTGTGATCCCCTGGAATGATTTGATTTACTTAAGATCACACAATGCTTTTTTTTTGGGTGGTGGTGGGATTTAGGATAAATGATTTTGCCATGACCTTAATAGTCGTGGACAGGGCTAGCACTCATTATCTTTCCATGGTGAGCAAAGCCCAGGTGCCTCGTTTCTTAGTGGCGGCAGATTACCTTTCGATTTCGCAACCGTGTAATATGATGAAGCAATGGCAGCTCGACCCAGCAGGACAGAACAAAATGTGTAAATACTACAGATGGACAAACCATGCTGGCTGCAGTCCCCCAAAACAGACCTGCTGGCTGTTAAGATGATATTAATATTGTGACTCATGCTGCCTAAGCCTCATGAACTGGTCCAGAACAGCAAATAAGAACACCAAGCCTGGGACATGGTCTATCGAAACTTAGGCTTTTGCTGCTGCCTCAGTGGCCAACGGAAAGGGAGTGATGGAAACACTGGGTCTCACTAAGCCAGCGGCCAGCCTTGTGATGGCCAATCTTGTCCTGTCCTGGGTTCAACCCTTGCCATTTCCAGTGAGAAAAGGTGGAGCCACTGCCAATCATAGCAAACAAGATTGGCCTGACTCAGTATACAATGGCTTTATATACAGCTGTGAGGGTGTACACAAATATACGGATGCGGGTAGCGCTGTGGTCTAAACCACTGAGCTTCTTGGGCTTGCCGATTGGAAGGCTGGCGGTTCGAATCCTCACGGCGTGGTGAGCTCCCGTTGCTCTGTCCCAGCTCCTGCCAACCTAGCAGTTTGAAAGCACACCAGTGCAAGTAGATAAATAGGTACCGCTGTGGCGGGAAGGTAAACGGTGTTTCCATGCGCTGTGGTTTCTGTCACAGTGTCCCATTGCACCAGAAGCAGTCATGCTGGCCTCAAGATCCAGAAAGCTGTCTGTGGACAAACCCTGCTCCCTCAGCCTGAAAGCAAGATGAGTGCCTTAACGCCATAGTTGCCTTTGACTGGATTTAACCATCCATGGGTCCTTTACCTTACCTTTTATATATAAACACAAATATACATTCATTCAAATGCTCTAGCCCAGGCATAGGCAAACTCGGCCCTCCAGATGTTTTGGGACTACAACTCCCATCATGCCTAGCTAACAGGACCAGTGGTCAGGGATGATGGGAGTTGTAGTCCCAAACCATCTGGAGGGCCAAGTTTGCCTATGCCTGCTCTACCCATTTAAAAAATAAATTGTCACTTTTTTTTTTTTGCTTTTGAACCCGTTACAACAGCAAGGACACTTCCTTCCACCTATACCTAGGTGAATTAACAGCTTTTGTCTATCTCAAAATCTAACAAAAAACCTCCATCCCCAGAGAAACCACAGGACGCCTGCTCCTTCAATTCCACCATTCTGTACTCTGTCTCAAGCCTTACCTGGCTTGCCAGGTCTTTTCTGGACTGGCAGGGGATAATTTTAATTCTTAAAAAACACTAGAGGCCTTCTTCAAATAATAATAATAATAATAATAATAATAATAATAATAATAATAATAATAATAATAATAATTGCTAGGAGATGATTTCCAGAATTCAGGTCCAATGAATGTGCAAACCAGCTGCACTGTCTTACAACATTGTAAGAACACTGGGAAAATAAAATGTGGATGTGCTAACTTGCTAAGATTGTACATTAAATGGGGCTGCAGAGTCACACTAAATACAATGAATATGCCCTTGACACAAAACCCTACAAATAAAAGCTTAATATCATAATCCGCACTTTAAACTAGGTTGTGTTGTTAAAGTGTAGGTACTTAGGCCTCTAAGATAGTCAACCTCCCTCTCTTTCTGGAAAAACTGAAAGCACGGATTTCATTTTAAAAATCCAATTTATTCAAGTACACAGGAACATCGAAAAAGATTTTTGAAATTAGAAATACAAACAAAACGGAATTGCCCGAGAACCCGAGCGGATGCTTTTAACAAAAACCATTGGTTGGGTAGAACACCTTTTAATTATTTAAATCACATTTCCATCAAAAAAATAAAGGTGGGGTCAGCCTACCGTTTTTCAAAATTTCAGCAAGTAGTGAAGTCGTGGGCAGGAAATCACAAAAAAGAAGAGGACAAAAAGAAGAAGAGACTTTGACTTTTTCCAGAAGAGCCAAGTTTGTGTAATGCCAGGGGTTGATTTAGCAAATGAAGTTTTCCTCTGCCCTATTGTGCTCTGTACTTTAATGCATTCTTATTAGATTAGCATCTGCACTGCAGACTTCGAAGTGGGAACTAATAAAGTTATCCACACAATCTCTAGGTGTCTGAGCCACTGACTTTATTTTTCATTTAAAATAATTATAACAATGCCACTTGTTTGTTAAAAAGCCTTTTTATATTCACAGATAATTGCCTTCTACAACACCCAGCAATACACTCTCATTTTCACATCTTTGCTGAGAAAGTGGGGGGGGGGGTGCAGGGAGAGAGAAAGAAACCTCACACTCTTTAGAGTTTGCTGCAAGTTGACAACGATGCAGCCACCACACTTTAAAGCCTTGAAGTTAAACAAGCGCAGGAGCTCTAACGGCAGATTAACAAGCAGCCGGGCAATTTCAGAACACCTTTAGTGGTGATATATTTTATCAGCCACGGGACTATTACCAATGGAAATTTATGGCCTGACCTATTCCAAGGAGCTAGGAAAGGATACGCAATAAACACTCACATTTTAAACATGAAATAAGAGGTCGATCCCTGTCCTTGACACCTAACTGTGTCACCAGAACTGATGCTCTGTAGCACCTCATTTTATCTGAGTCTAACATACAGTCAAGAGATGCGAGTGGCGCTGTGGTCTAAACCACTGAGCCTCTTGGGCTTGTTGATCAGAAGGTTGGCAGTTCGAATCCCCACGACGGGGTGAGCTCCCGTTGCTCAGTCCCTGCTCCTGCCAACCTAGCAGTTCGAAAGCACGCCAGTGCAAGTAGATAAATAGGTACTGCTCCAGCGAGATGTTGTTGTTGTTTTTGTTTTAAATTGCTTTTATCTTTTAGCTATGTCATTTTCAATTGTGATTGATACTCATGCTGTATTCTTTTTATATGCAACTACTGCAGCAAGAATATTACTAGCCCAAAGATGGAAGCAAGAAGATATATCAACAAAAGAAAAAAGAAAAGAAAACTGATAGACTATGCCGAGCTGGCAAGACTTACAGGGAAAAATCGAAACCAGCAGGACAAGGCTTTCCTAAAGGACTGGAGGAAATTTATGTTGTATTTGAAACACAACTGTAATGACTTAACATCACTTGTAGGGTTGCAAGAAGTTTTGTAAGGAGGATTATTCAAATTATTGTGAAAAGGACTAAGACTAGCTGATGTAAGAATGGATTTACAACAATAAGCATAGTAATAAAATGAGTAACCAGAAAGGAATTTAGAAAACCATTAGAAGGGGTTGAAGGAAGTCTTAGGCTGTGATAGCCAAGGATTTGTCATGGTGTGTTGGAAAACTGTGTAAAATTTAATAAAAATTATATATATATTTTAAAAAGATATTAATGCTGTATTCTTAGTTTTAGATTTTATGATTTATGTGGAAATTGTTTTCCATTTGACTGTGTACTTTTTGATGTGTTTTATTTATTGTTTATGCTTTTCGTCCGTATAGTTAAAGCTATGGTTTTCCCAGTAGTGATGTATGGAAGTGGGAGCTGGACCATAAAGAAGGCTGATCGCCAAAGAATGGATGCTTTTGAATTATGGTGCTGGAGGAGACTCTTGAGAGTCCCATGGACTGCAAGAAGATCAAACCTATCCATTCTGAAGGAAATCAGCCCTGTGCTCACTGGAAGGACAGATCCTGAAGCTGAGGCTCCAATACTTTGGCCATCTCATGAGAAGAGAAGACTCCCTGGAAAAGACCCTGATGTTGGGAAAGATGGAGAAGGAGAAGGGGACGACAGAGGACGAGATGGTTGGAGAGTGTTCTCGAAGCTACCAGCATGAGTCTGACCAAACTGCGGGAGGCAGTGGAAGACAGGAGTGCCTGGCATGCTCTGGTCCAGGGGGTCACAAAGAGTCGGACATCACTAAACGACTAAACAACAACAATGCTTTTCGTTATGTTGGTAATGATGTAATTCTTGACATGTTGTATGCCGCCTTGAGCATTGTTTTAACTATGGAAAGGTGGCATACAAGTAAAATGATGGATGGATGGATGGATGAATGGATGGATGAGCAGAAGCCCTGCAGAAGGCCTTTCGCTTATGCAGAAAGGCTTTCCTTCCTCTTCTGCTTCACCAGGCCCCTAAAATTGGCTGGAACAAAGCATAGGGGAAGGGGGGAATATCGTTCCTTCTGGCAAGGTGAAATGCTTGCACTGACAACATTATCAGAAGAGTGTGATATTGACTTCCTCTCTCTGTTTTTCTTTCCCGACATCAGAGAAGTTGGGGTAGCGATTGTAAAGTTATCAAAAAATAATCTTACTTCTTGGGGGTGGGTGAGAGGGATGTGGTTGTCAAACTTTTAAGAGGAATTCTACTTTTCTTTTCTTAACAAACACATTTAGATGTCAGAAGAAACTGTACTTTATCCTTTGGCATAAATGGCACTAGCATGCTGGATGTCAAGAACAGAGCTGTAATTTGGGAGTGCGTTTCAAGCAGGCGAGTGAAGGCTCAAATGGAGAAATATTAGGAACGCGACGTCTTGTTCATCTTCAGAAAGACTTAATGTCAGAAGCCCACCCACCCTTCACAATTGCTGTGATTCGTGTGCTCTTTTCCACATGGAAGGCCAATTCCAAGTTTGGAATATATGGAAACGGGTGCTTCAGCTATGTTAACAGTGGTACCTTGGTTTAAGAACAGCTTCGTTTATAAACAGCTTGGATTAAGAACACTGCAAACCCGGAAGTAAGTGTTTTGGTTTGTGAACTTTGCCTTGGAAGCAGAACATGTTCCGCTTCCTGTTGAGTGTGTTCCATTTGTAAATTGAGTCCCTTGCTGCTATGGGAAAGCATGCCTTGGTTTATGAACACTTTGGTTTAAGAACGGAGTTCCGGAACGGTTTAAGTTCATAAACCAAGGTACCACTGTAATGCTGAGCTTCACGAATGGCAGCAGCAGGTATCAGAAAGCTTTGGATGCTGGCCTGCAAATGCACAGATTCTTAGGGGCTCACCTATCTGTGCAAATGTACATGTAGTGGCAAAGTACAAAACATTGCGCTTGATGGCTCATTAGCCAGACTTGGCTGTATCTAAGTGCTGAGCATACAATAGAGTGGTACTTGCTGATGTGGAGCCTGTGGAAGTCAGTTGACCTTGATTGGTCTCTCTTGTGGTCAGTGACTTTGTTCTCCCTTGTCAAGTGAAAGGGGACGGACAGAACTCGTTACAAAGCTTTGAGTACAGAGCAAAAGAAGAAGAAGAAAAAGCCGTATTGATCTGTGGGCACAATTTGTGGATGGGAGGAAATAGTTAAGAGGTAATCTGTAAATAATTAAGGACGAAACGTGGGGTCCCTTTGAGCACAGCTGTTTTAGGAATCTAGGAGCTGTGGGGAAGACAGTACTGGCCAGGATCAGGTCTTCGTCACAGGGGGAGGGAATTAACCTTTCCCCTGTACTCTGATCCTGATAAAAATCCCCCCCATGCTGGTCTTTGTCAAAGTACCTGCTGGAGCAATTTGCTTCCCACAGCAAATAGCAACTAAGAGTAGGAGATCTCTGTCAGGAGGGGAGAAAGGGTCAAGCCCTCTCCCTGTTCATTATGGTCCTGATACTCATAATCCCCCAACCCCTGGTTGCTTATAAAATCAAAACAAAAATGAAAGAGATGTGCTAAATGCGACTACACACATGACGTTAACGTGGGTTCTTACTAGGCATCTGTATGGCCAAGAAGAGCTGGCAAGCGAGTGAGCAATGGCAGTACTGCAAGCAGGGCCGGCCCACCCATGAGGCAAGGTGAGGAGACTGCATCAGGCGGCAGGATACACCCAGCCAAAAGGAATGCATTGCCCACTGCAGCTATGGCAGACTGCTTGGAGGCCAGATCTGCTGCTGTCTTGACAACCAACTTAATGCTGTCTCTACAGCAGTCTCTTGATGAGTAAGAGGCACTTCTGATCTCTTCCTAACCCTAGGGTCTTCCAGGCTTTGCACCCGTCCTTCGAGATACAGAGTGGGCCTCTTTTGCCCCTGCGATGGCCTTTGGTTCACCATTTCAACCATCTGATAAGGTTGATTTGATTCCCCCTTGGTTCCCAATGTTGGTCTTCACTCACTCCTTCTTCCCTTACAGGGTGGAGCTGCCATTCTGTGGTTTGCCTCAGGTGCCAAAATGTATTGGGCCAGCCCTGACTGCAAGGAGTGCTCAGGACTGGGGAGGAAGGATAGGAATTCGCTGCTGCTACTTCTCGGCAGCAGCTGGTCAGGAGGTTGGCGCCAGTGGGCCCTCCCAAGTCACTGGGGCCTTGGAAGCTGCCCAGTGGTGCCAACCTTGGTGTTAGCCCTGAGGGCACTGAAGACTTAAGGGGGTTCTGTAGTGTCTGTTTAGTTAACACTATGCATATGGAGCCCAGGAGACGAGAGGAGGCAGATACCCAGTACGGTTTAAGAAAGTAGGACTGGCTTTCCCCAAACAACAGTACAGTGGTACCTCGGGTTACATACGCTTCAGGTTACATATGCTTCAGGTTGCACACTCCGCTAACCCAGAAATAGTGCTTCAGGTTAAGAACTTTGCTTCAGGATAAGAACAGAAATCGGGCTCCGGAGGCGCGGCAGCAGCAGGAGGCCCCATTAGCTAGAGTGGTGCTTCAGGTTAAGAACAGTTTCAGGTTAAGAACGGACCTCCGGAACGAATTAAGTACTTAACCTGAGGTACCACTGTACCTGGTCCATTCCACACACTTGTTTTGTGGTAACAGCTGCAAAAATACGGACTTCATTTCTGAAATATACTCGTCAATCAGACTGCTGCATTCTGAATCCTATTGTTCTAGGACCAATCAGACTGCTGCCTTTTGGATCCTATTCAACTCAGTACATAACAATTTCTCTCTCGCACCTGCCATTATCTAAGAATTTCCTCTTTTCCCTGCCAGGCTGAACACTGGTCTCAGCTCTCCTGTACGGAGAGGTAAGCATGTTCTTCTAGGAACATTCAATGCCCACCCGCGTCAACCAAACAAGCGTTAACATCAGCTACCCAACATTTCCACAAAGAACCTTGAGAAAAACTAACGTCTTCTCTTTGCTGCCAGGAAAGGACATCATTTTGGGGCAACACAAGTCATAAGGCAGTTTTGTGAAAGGGACACCACCACGGCACATTTTTAAAACCAAGGTTTTCTTAAAAGGAGCTAAGAAGTAAGGAAAGGAGTAAGAACGGCCCAATTGACTTTGCCAGCCAGATGGCTTTCAGAAACACTTGAATTCATAGGGCGGGTCGGCAGTGGCTTCCAGGATCACATAAAGTTGTCATATCCCCCATTGCCTGAGAAGACAGGAATGCTTTTACTCTCCCAGAGCTGGAATGCCCCCTTTTCAAAAAACACGATCCAATACAAACGTTTGTGGTTTTGGGGAGCCTAACCTACTTGAAACTCAACATCCTGAAGCTGGAATTAATTGCTCATTAAATGCACAAAGAGCTCCTTTCTGAGTCCAAAGTAAGCATAGAACCTTTTGACACGTTATGGAAAAATAATGCAGTTCTCAGGCTTCTTTTCCTCCATTTTACTTTTTTTGAGGTCTGGATCCGTGCCAGATGCACAATAAACTCCCTGGCCTTTAACACAAACTAGCATGATTCGTCTTCTTTCAGTAACCTTAATTGGGAACTGACAAAACGGAGTATGTTACAAAAGTGTTTCTGTCAAAAACCTGTTGACAGACCATATATTTGGGCCATACTATACAGATTTGACGCCGGGAATGGCTGAGAGGAGATCAAATAACAAAACATGTGATCGTTTTTAAAGATGTTATTTATCAACATTTAAATCTTACTTGCAAAAGAGGAAAGGGGAGAAAAAGAGAGTTATGAGGCTGGATGTAAACAAGGCATCATGAAAGGAAATTGTCATGCTGTCTGCATCTCCCCTACTAGTGAAGAACTACACAATTACGGTGTTTTATGCAGTTCTTGAAGACGAAAAGATAAGCAAGGGAGGAAATTAATGCCACAGCCAGGGACAGGGCTAAGATTATAAAGTAACCAAATCTATGTGTGAAATCTGTAAAGCAATCCCCACAAATGCACGAAGAAGATTACTAATTCTTAGCTATTTTAGGTTCCACGGGGGTGTGCCGATGCGGACGTCCATATTCAGTGCAAGGAGCAGCTGAAGCTGTGTGGGTGCATCACTTTTTACAAAGGGTTATATGCATTTGGGGTCAGATATTGGATTGGGCACATGTAGTTCCACCCCACCTGATTTTTTCCTCTCTCTCTCTCTCAACTATAGGCGCAGTTCCCCATACAAGGCAATGGATAGCGTGGTTAGAGCGTGGTGCTGACAATGTCAAGGTTTCACGGCCCGGTTCATGGGCCATCGAAGTCCCGGCAGGGGACGTCAGAACCAGGGGCAAGATGGCGGGGTGGGAGCAGGAACGGGGGTCCAGAAGCCAGGAGTCTGGAAGCCAAGAGTCTGAGGGTCAGAGAGCCAGGAGTCAAGAAGCCAAGGGTCAGGAAGCAAGGAGTCACCAAGTCAGGGGTCCGAGGATCAAGAAGCAGGGAGTCAAGAAGCTGAGGATCACGAAGCAAGAAGCCAAACGCAGCAAGGCAGGAAGTGTGTTGTTGTGGCAAAGAGCCGAAGGCTCTTGCCACCAGGTGCTGTGAGTTACCAATCAGCCTCACCTGTGAGGCCGCAGCTTGCCGTTCCAGAACAAACTTAGGAAGGCCCCAGTCCTGCAAAGTCCTATTGGTCACAGGCAGTGGCGTAGCGTGGGGGGTGCAGGAGGGGCCGGCCGCACCGGGCGCAACATCTGGGGGTTAGGGTTAGGGGGCGCAAATCCACGGGTTAGGGGGCGCAAATTACTTGCCTTGCCCCGGGTGCTGACAACCCACGCTACGCCACTGGTCACAGGGTCTGGCTCCTGCACGCACACCTGACACAAGGTTGCAGGTTTGATCCCTGTATGGGACAGCTGCATATTCCTGAATTGCGGGGGGTTAGACTGGATGATCTCAGGGTCCCTCCCAACACTACAATTCTATGTTTCGATCCAACCGGGGATACAGGGCCAGTATACCTGAAGGAGCATCTTCACGCCCATCGTTCAGCCCGGACACTGAGGTCCAGCGCCGAGGGCCTTCTGGCGGTTCCCTCCCTGCAAGAAGCAAAGCTACAGGGAACCAGGCAGAGGGCCTTCTCGGTAGTGGCGCCCTCCCTGTGGAACACCCTTCCACCAGATGTCAAAGAGAAGAACAACTACCTGACATTTAGAAGACATCTGAAGGTAGCCCTGTTCAGGGAAGTTTTGAATGTTTGATGCTGTATTGTGTTTTTAATCTTTGCTGGAAGCCGCCCAGAGTGGCTGGGGAAACCCTGCCAGATGGGCGGGGTACAAATTATTATTATTATTATTATTATTATTATTATTATTATTATTATTATTTTATTTATATCTTACCCTCCCCAGCCAAAGCCGGGCTCAGAGCTCATAATATAACATATATGGGGCCCTTATACGTCCAGCTGTCCTTTGTCAACAACAGATTGTCGCTGTTTTTTGTGTTGAATATATGCTATATGGTAATTTATGGACCTAACAGGTATCTAAAGCCATTTGCACATGTTACCATGCGACCAGTCCATGCAGAATGTAGGCACCCTGTATACAGAAAACCAGCAAACCAGTGATATTTTAGGGAACAGGCTAGCAGGCGGGGCCCATTACTTACATCATAGGAGCCTACACAACACAAAACACTGTTGCTGTATGTATTTTATTTGTTTTTTAACTTATATTTTGGAATGTACATCCAGGGTTTTTTACTTTAATTTTTTTGGGGCCCCCCAAGAGAGTGGGGCCCTAAGCTATAACTTGTTTAAAGGTAAAGGTAAAGGGACCCCTGACCATTAGGTCCAGTCATGGCCGACTCTGGGGTTGCGGCGCTCATCTCGCTTTATTGGCCGAGGGAGCCGGCGTACAGCTTCTGGGTCATGTGGTCAGCATGACTAAGCCGCTTCTGGCGAACCAGAGCAGTGCACGGAAACGCCGTTTACCTTCCCGCTGGAGCGGTACCTATTTATCTACTTGCACTTTGAGGTGCTTTCGAACTTCTAGGTTGGCAGGAGCAGGGACCGAGCAACGGGAGCTCACACCGTCACGGGGATTCGAACCGCCGAACTTCTGATCAGCAAGTCCTAGGCTCTGTGGTTTAACCCACAGCGCCACCCACGTCCCATAGCTTGTTTAGCTTATACATAAATCTGGCACTGGATATGTATCTGTCGGTCTGTTTCAGCAAGTACACAGTCCCATCCGGATCGTGACAACAATACCTTCCTCAGCTTAGAATGCTTTTCTTAGCAGGAGCAAAGAATGCCCAAATATACCAAGGCCCCAATATACTCTCAATTTCCTGCAATTTTCTTTCTGTTTGTGGAAGTACACTGAGATTAATAGGAAATTCTGTGTTTGACTTCAAAGGATTTTCACTCAGATCCCTAAAGCGGAGACCAAAGGCCGGCTTAAATTATTACAGAGAACAATATACAAAACCTATTGATACCAGGCTAGTATAGTCATAAGTAGATATATATTTATTATTATTATCTGGGAACCTGTCTTGATTTTTTGATTGTTTTAAAAAGCAAGTATTACTTTTATAACTACAGCCTTGCCTGCTTTGAGCTGCAGAGATGGACAAAAAAAAAAAGGTTAACTAAAATACGTTAATAATCTAGATATGGTACAAATTATACAGGATTCTACAATTTCTCCTCACGCCGAGAAAGAACAAGCAGTCCAGGAGTGAAAGCGGCAGGTTCTGCATTAGAAAGTAATCTGAGAAAAAAATAAGCAGATTTCAGTCCTGATCTGAATATTCAAGAATTCTAACCAGAACTTCTTACTAGGGTGGCACTGATTACATCAAAACCTGAAGTTCCTGTTAAAAAATAAATAAATAAATCCAGAATTTGTGCATTAACGTTGCGCGCCAGAAAACACAAAAGCATCCTCAACAGAATAAATATTTTCTCTCTCTACTTTCTAAGGGAGCTGGGTATTTTCAAATAATGATGTGTACTTTATATTTAATTTGTTGTGTTTTTATTTTGAGCTAGAGTGGTGAGGCACTCCTGCAGTAAGAAAGCTTTAAAATAATTTTTTAAAAAAAAGAACCTGAAAGAAAAAAAAGCCATTTTCTGCTTCCAAGCAAGCAAGCAAGATTTATTTATTTAGTAATCAAAAAAAATTACAGTCTTCAACTTTCTATTTTGTGCTGGTGTGATCCTTTTGAGTTATAAAATATTTTTTTATGTTGCTCCAAGGAGCAAAAAGTTATTTTCTTCTGAGTTTTAGGCTGATGAGCTCCTGCAGAATAAAGCAATAACAAGAACCATCTTCAAAGGGATGAAAGTTTTCCCCTCCCCCACAGAGATGTAGGGAACTTTCGTTCTATGCATGGGCAAAAATGCATGGCCAACATTCCCAAAATTTCCTTCCTTGCTGAAAGACAACTGGGGAGGAAGCCAAGACACAACAGAAAGGTGGGAATAATGGAGTGGTACTGGGAGAAAACCATTGGGTCCATAGCAGTAACAAAAAGCAACAACTGTACAATCACTGTGTAAGAAAGAGAATTGCAGACAAAGCATTGTTGCTTGTTTGAAATGATATTTTTGGCCCGACTTCCAAACAACAATCTATTTCACTAGTTATTGTTGTGGTTGTTATTATTTCTTCAGACCCTCCAAGTGTCCCTATTTTCCAGGGACAGTCACAGATTTACACAAGCCTTCCCAGTTTCTGATTTGATCCCGGAATGTCACGCTTTTCTTTAGGACGTCCCTATTTTCATTGGAGGGACGCAGATGGCGCTGTGGGTTAAACCACAGAGCCTAGGACTTGCCGATCAGAAGGCCGGCGGTTCGAATCCCTGTGACGGGGTGAGCTCCCGTTGCTTGGTCCCTGCTCCTGCCAACCTAGCAGTTTGAAAGCACATCAAAGTGCAAGTAGATAAATAGGTACCGCTCTGACGGGAAGGTAAACGGCGTTTCCGTGCGCTGCTCTGGTTCACCAGAAGCAGCTTAGTCATGCTGGCCACATGACTCGGAAGCTGTACGCCAGCTCCCTTGGCCAATAAAGCGAGATGAGCACCACAACCCAGAGTCGTCTGCGACTGGACCAAATGGTCAGGGGTCCCTTTACCTTTATTTTCATTGGAGAAATATGATACGATACGATAATCTTTACTCTCATTGTCCTGTACAGAACAACGAAATTGAAAATCTACACCAGACATTCAGAAACCAACAAGCCTGCTATCCCAGCCTGGTTAGCCCCCTAAAAACTCTGATACCCCATAATTAAATACAATATACTCCCATAGAAACTACCTTGGACTGTGTTTAAAACCAAAATCGCATTTGAATAGAAACTGTTTCTCAGGCGGCTAGTCTGGAAACCTGCTCCCTCACCACCAATGTTGGAGTGTTTGGAGTTATGCGACCCCAAAGCCTTGAAGATGAGAAACTATACAACCTTTAGAAGACATCTGAAGGCAGCCCTGCATTGGGAAGTTGTTTACTGTTTTATCATGTTTTTATATACCGTATTTTTTACTCTATAAGACGCACCAGACCACAAGACGCACCTAGTCTTTGGAGGAGGAAAAGAAGAAAAAAAATATTCTGAATATCAGAAGCCAGAACAGAAAGAGGGATCGCTGTGCAGTGAAAGCAGCGATCCCTCTTGCTGTTCTGGCTTCTGGGATAGCTGCGCAGCCTGCATTCGCTCCATAAAATGCACACACATTTCCCCTTACTTTTTAGGAGGGAAAAAGTGAGTCTTATAGAGCAAAAAATACGGTATGTTGGAAGCTGCCCAGAGTAGCTGGGGCAACCCAGTCAAATGGGCAGGGTATAAATAAATAAAATTATTATGATTATGATTATGGAATAGGAGATCCCTTTTTCATCAGAGAAATGTTGGAGGGTATGATTTTTTAGACCCCGCCTTTCCTCTCATAAGAGTCCAGGGCAGCTAACAGTACAGTGGTGCCCCGCAAGACGAACACCTCGGAAGACGAAAAACTCGCTAGACGAAGGAGTTTTTCGTTTTCTTAGCCGCTTCGCAAGACGCATTTCCCTATGGGCTTGCTTCGCAAAACGAAGCTTGCCCGGGAAGCTCCGGGGATAGCGGGGAAGCGCAGCGCGCCTTCCACTCTGTCCCCGGACCCCTTTTGAACCAAGGGGTGGCAATGGGGAGAAGCGATTCTCCCCGCTGCCCCTTCCCTTGCTTTAAAACAGGTCCGGGGACAGAGGGGAAGGCGCGCGCGCCTTCCCCTCTGTCCCCAGAGATTGCGGGGCAGGCAACGGGGAGAAGCAATCTTCTCCCCGCCGCCCCTTGCTTTAAACAGGTCCGGGGACAGAGGGGAAGGCGCGCGGCGCTTCCCCTCTGTCCCCGGACGGTCTCCATAGGAACGCATTGATTGATTTTCAATGCATTCCTATGGGAAACCGTGCTTCGCAAGACGAAAAACTTGCAAGAAGAAAAAACTTGCGGAACGAATTAATTTCGTCTTGCGAGGCACCACTGTACAGCATCAAAAGCGAAAATTGAACCACAATACAAAATGCAACATACAGTAACAACCAACATTGCATTACACAAAAACAGTTCCATTCCTTTTTTCAAATGGCAAAAGGGTAAAAGAGTACTGGGAAACAATCCATAATGAATTGAAAAAAATGATTAAAAGTACTTTCCCAAAATAAACAAAAACAAAACCAGAGTCCTTTTTGTTGGGGGATAACTCAGACTGAAATTCTCAGGTGTCAATAAATGGTTATTTAAGTATGCCACTGTGGCCCATGTTTTGTTAGCCCCAAAATGGAAAACAAAAGAGGTCCCAAGCAAAGAAGATTGACAACTTAAGCTGACAGAATATGTACAGCTTGCAGACTTAACATATAGAATAAGAGAACAAGAAGAACATACGTTTAGAGAAGATTGGAAAACGTTTATTGACTATATGGGGGGAAATTGTGTACACTTGAAAACGTTGGTAGCATGAAGACAAATTCAACAGCGTAAATAAGTTTTTGTAAAATACGCAGGGATTTATGATATGCAAAAGGAACCAGGGAAAGAGAAGAAAGGAAGTCACTGATATTTTAAGGATGTTTAAATGAGTATTCTAAATTGTAAAACAAAGTGCTCCATTCCTGTTTATGCTCTTAAGGCCGACTTGCTATGAGGTGGTGCTGGGAATTTCTTAAGCCACTGCAGTATGGGGGAATGGAATCTAGGGAAGAATCACGGATGACCTTTTCCTTTTATAAAGCTGCTTTTCTCAACACGTTCTTAAAAAGGGGATGGTTAGAAACGCCTCTGTCAAAAGCTCTGCCCCATTACGTCGTCAGCAAAAGGCCACTTGCTAACGTCAGCTTTATCCTTGGGCGCTTGCCCAGACACACACTTGTTTTGTTTGTGTGTCCACACGTACACAACCGGTATACATCAATGCATTCAAAAGAGGGACTGTTCTTAGCCTGCGGACTCATGACAGATGCCATCCAAACTGAACACTCGGTTAGATAGTGAACGGTGAATAATACGGCAGCTGCTATACATTAGCAGGACGTATTATAAAGGAAAGCTGGCTTAGCTAGCATGGCTAACTGACAAGAAACACAGGGAGAACCTATCTAGCATTAACTGTACATAAGAGGGGGTCACCAGCTGCATTCCCCCCAAGTGAATACCCTATACAGGGAAAGGGAAAAACCCTTTTAACAGCAGGATTTCCTCTTGTCTCAGCATTATGTGCCTTCTTCAGAACAAAGACTTGGAACGATGTGGAGCTGCAGTAAGTTTTCAATTTAATCACAATTATGGAATTAGCCTTTTCTCTTCTCTTATAGGAAACAAGTCAGCTGTTGCTAAGTCCCTGTTCCCAGGGAGGAAAAGCTAGTCGTAAGTAGCCTGTCTGCTAGCGATCATGGTCTAGGCTAGATATTCTTGACCAAGGGGAAATATACTATCCATACAAAGGCAGCATGAAGCAGGGTCTAAATTTTGGGTTGCAGCTGGATGCAGCACCAGCAGAGAAAAAAAGTTTGCTAGGACGTTCCCAGCGGGCCGTAGCTTTTGCACTAACATGATATGAATCATGTTAGTGCAAAACTTGAATCAAGTCAGTGCAAAATTCAGTTTCGAAGATCCATATTTGGGAAGATCCATTTGGGGGCACCAAATTTTGGCCTCACTCAGGGTGCCATACAGTGGATGCTCGGGTTGTGAACGTGATCCATGTGGGATGCACATTCGCAACCCGCAGTGGCGCACCTGCGCATGCGCAAGTTGCGACTTGACGCTTCTGCGCACGCGCAACCACCGAAACCCGGAAGTAACCCATTCTGGTACTTCTGGGTTTTGCACGGGTGGTGCTGTGGGTTAAACCACAGAGCCTAGGACTTGCTGATCAGAAGGTCGGGGGTTCGAATCCTCAAGACAGGGTGAGCTCCCGTTGCTCGGTCCCTGCTCCTGCCAACCTAGCAGTTCGAAAGCATGTCAAAGTGCAAGTAGATAAATAGGTACCGCTCCGGCGGGAAGGTAAACGGCATTTCCATGTGCTGCTCTGGTTCGCCAGAAGCGGCTTAGTCATAGTGGCCACATGACTCAGAAGCTGTACGCCGGCTCCCTCGGCCAGTAAAGCGAGATGAGCGCCGCAACCCCAGAGTTGGCTGCAACTAAACCTAGTGGTCAGAGGTCCCTTTACCCTTTACCTTTAGTCTACAGTTACTGTTTGAAGTTCAGGGCGTTTCAACCCAGGATCTTGCTTTTCGCATATAGACAATAAAATTCCTTTATCTGCTCCCTGCCCTCCACTTTTGAGGATTGGAACAGAAACTTGCCTGTGGCAACTCTGGGCTGCCATCTGTTCCTCATTACTTATCGTAGACCTTTCTGTTGGTACCCAACATTCCTCCTGTCAAACTTCCTACCTGCCTGGACTAAAGGCATTTGCTTCCAACACAACATCCCATTTCTGGCCTCTCTCTCTCTCTCTCTCTCTATATATATATATATGCAGTGGAACCTCGGGTTATGTACCGTCCTCCTTACAAACGCTTTCAGTAACGAGCTCTGCTAACCTGGAAGTAGGTGTTCTGGGTAGCAAACTTTGCCCCAGGATGCGATCAGAAGTCACGTGCTAGTGGTGCGGCAGCACCAGGAGACCCCATTAGTGAAAGTGCGCCTCAGGTTATGAACGGTTTTGGGTTAAGAATGGACCTCCAAAATGAATTAAGTTCATAAACGGAGGTACCACTGTATATATATTATTTTATTTTATTCATGAAATTTATATACTGCCTTTCCTCTGCAGATCTCAAGGAGGTTCGCAAAATAAAAATGCAACATGAAAGTACAAAATACATGAGAGAAACAAGAACAAAACGCACACAAACGAAGAAAAAGAAAACCTCAATACCCTCGTTCCCCTCAACACCTTCCCAGAGGTGGACTTTGCTAATCTTTGGTAATACAGTCATACCACAGGTTATAGGCGCTTCAAGTTGCATTTTTGGGGGGTAAAGGTAAAGGTAAAGGGACCCCTGACCATTAGGTCCAGTCGCAGACGACTCTGGGGTTGCGGCGCTCATCTCGCTTTATTGGCCGAGGGAGCCGTCATACAGCTTCCGGGTCATGTAGCTGCGACGTGATTGCCGGCAGGAAGGAGACCCTGTCAGCTTACAGCACGTCTGCTCAGTGGTGGTCGCGGGTGGTCATGGTTTAACCCATTTAAACAGGCACCAAAAGAAGCACAGCAAAGGCTTATGTCAACCGGCAGGGAGTTCCAATATTTATTAGAAGCTGCCGCACTAGAAGATTGATTTCTTACGATGATGGAATGAGTATCAGGTGGACCTGCAATAGAGCCAGTTCCGTAGATTAAAGCAGCCAAGCTGGCATGTTTGGGGAAACGCGATCCTGCAAATAACTTAGTCCCAAGCTGTTAAGGGATTTATCGTATTTTTTCGTGTATAACATGCCCCCGTGTATAAGACACCCTCTAGTTTTGGGGACTTAAAACTAAGAAACTAGGGGGCTTATTTTTTTTGGGGGGGGGGGAGGATGGCCTGCAGTTTTTGGGGGGAGATTGCAGAAAACCTCTCACCCGCAAGACAGAAAGTCTCAATCACACTCATCATCAAATGTACCAATCGTATGTTCACATAAAGCAGCCCCCAATCCCCAGCCAAAATGTCGCTAAAGCTGCCAATCAACAGCAGCCCTCGACCCAGCCAACAGTCAACCGCCCTATTGCTGCAGACAATATCCTGGTTGCAGAAGCAACCCCCCCCCCAATCCCACCCGTGCAACATTCTGTGTATAAGATGAACCAAAATTTTCAACATACATGAATCAGAAAATAACCTCACCTTATACATGGAAAACTATGGTATATGCACCTCGATTTGGCCTGGAGGCAAATGCACGACCCCCGACCACCAATGAGCAGCATTCTGCACTAACTGCAGCTTCCAGACTAAGCATATGGGAAGCCCCACACAGAGCGCACTGCAGCAATCCAGCCCTGAAGTCACCAATACTGTGGCCAAATTCTGCCAGTCCAGGAACAGCCATAGCTGTCACACACAAGGTGATTCTTCTAGCCGCTGAGGCTACCTGGGTCTCCAGTGGCAGAGCCAGTGTGGTGTAGTGGTTAAGAGAGGTGGACTCGTAATCTGGGGAACCGGGTTCGCGTCTCCGCTCCTCCACATGCAGCTGCTGGGTGACCTTGGGCCAGTCACACTTCTCTGAAGCCTCTCAGCCCCACTCACCTCACAGAGTGTTTGTTGTGGGGGAGGAAGGGAAAGGAGAATGTTAGCCACTTTGAGACTCCCTAGGGTAGTGATAAAGCGGGATATCAAATCCAAACTCTCAGTGGCAGAGCTTGTTTTCTGCACTGGCAGGACTTTGGGCTGAATCCCTTCCAACTTTGTGATTCTGTGTGGAATTCTCCCTCTTTCCAGAGCACGTTTGTGATCCTCTTAATTTTTCATACGACACGCTCCCAAACAAAATAGCAATCACAGTTGGGAGAAGGTGGGCAGTTTATGGAGTGGTGCTCAAGAATCAACGCAACGCCTGAATTATTTTTTTTGCCAGTGAAGTTGGGCGAGTGTGATTCCCGGCCAGCCTCCTCGCGTTACGAGCCGCCGAGTTAATGTTAGCACAAATGCATTTGAATGAGAAATGGAAAGAGTCTTGAGACGCCTGATATTAATCCGAGGGACTGAGAGCTTTAAAGCTATCTTGGGTGCTTTGATTAACAACTTCTCCTCTCAAAAAACATGTCGCCTTGGGAATCAGTAATCTTAGGGTATTACACCTAATAGAAATGGCTTAAAGAGGATTACCCAGAAGAGACCTTTGTGAGGCTTTGGAGACTATATGGGGCCCGCAGGTCTGAGCTCCCTCAGCAAGGTAATAAAGCCCTTCAAGGTTTGATAAGAAATGGGAATCCTCAGCCTGCTCCCAAAGCTTCATTGACCAGTTCCAGGATTATTTGCTGGGACATCAATTATTCTTTAAACATCTACCCTGGGAGTACAGGCATGTTATTTACGAGCACCGTTTGGTGAATAGTTTTCTTTTTCAAAAAAACCCCTAAGCACTAAAACTTTGTATATTTGCCAAATAAGGTTGACTTCATCAGGAGTACGTTAAACTGATTTATTCAGCAGAAATCCCAACAAGAATATCTCTGTTAGAACCTACAGAAAGTCACTATGCAGTGAGCTAGCTATTGCGTTCATCCTAACTCTTCCTTGGGCTCAATGTTCAGCAAGAAGCACAAACAAATGGAAAGAGGAAGGAGAGAAGCAAGACCTGGGTATGGTCTTGAAATAAGAGTTTGAAATAAGAGTCAATAATAGTATCGTCAATAATATATCGTGCAGACAATTAGCAGCAAGGCTAGAGGTTAAAAATCAAGGGGTACAGAAAGCCAGCCCCAAAGGGCCACAAATAGTCTGGAGCCTTGTTTGTAACCCCAGTTGTTGACTTGCAGGGGAGGTCTAGGGTGCTGTGACAGGCTCTCTCTCAATTAATAACCCAGATTTCTACATTAGGCAGGGATTTTGGTCCAGGGAAGCAGGAATTAAGATACTGCAGGATAGGTTTAGTGATGCACAATGGACAATACTGGTTTTTGACATAGCTTCCTAGTTGGATAACCATCTGTTCTATTATAAACGGCCTCGGCCCAGTATACCTGAAAGAGCGTCTCCACCCCTATCATTCTGCCCGGACGCTGAGGTCCAGCGCTGAGGGCCTTCTGGCAGTTCCCTCACTGCAAGAAGCAAAGCTACGGGGAACCAGGCAGAGGGCCTTCTCAGTAGTGGCACCCACCCTGTGGAACACCCTCCCACCAGATGTCAAGGAAATAAACAGCTACCTGACATTTAGAAGACATCTGAAGGCAGCCCTGTTCAGGGAAGTTTTTAATGTGTGACATTTTAATGTATTTTTAATCTTTGTTGGATGCCGCCCAGAGTGGCTAGGGAAACCCAGTCATATGAGTGGGGTACCAATATATTATTATTATTATTATTATTATTATTATTATTAGACTGTATTTGGCTTTTTTTACAGTTATAAAGACATATATATTTCACTGGTATTCCACTGTGGGAGGGCTTACAGAACCTCCCTGAACATGGAAATCCACCAAGATGGTTCTTACATTGCATAAGTTAAGCAAGTCTAACTTTTATTGGTACAGAGTTTGAACTGCCAGGGTACAAAACGTCCTACTAATGTGAGAGCAGGCTTTTTGCTGCTTTACAAAATAAATTGTGTCCGACAAAGCAAACAAACTGAGCTACAGCTTAGATGAAAGGACAACTTAACAAGCCCATTTTGTTGAGAGATTAGCTAGCACAGTACTGACTTGACATAGAAGAGATGTGAAACAAATAGCACTTTTGTTCAGATCCACAGAGTTGGATTAAAGCAACTTTGCCTTCTTTGGTGGCCATTAAATGTCAAATCCTAACGCAACTCCCTAAGATAAGGTTGTAACAATATCCTCAGAGAGTAAGGAACAATCGTTTGCGTTATAGCTGCAAACAACGGAACCATGGAATTCTAAGAAGGGAAGGTTGTCTCCCAGGACACTCCGATGGACTGGATTATTCTTTTTGTCCACTCTGGCCTCTTCAGTCATCCACTGAGGTAGTTTATTTGATGAAGAATCCATATTCCTATCAAATTTATTTGTTTGGATTTGTATGTTAACTAACCTAAGGCTTCCCTGGGGTCCTCCACAGCTCCAGAGCACTAACCTCACCCCCATCCTAGTAACCTTTCCCACCAGACCCCCATTAGACTGTATTTGTTACATCTGGACATTTAATAATAATAATAATAATAATAATAATAATAATAATAATAATAATAATATCCCGCCCATCTGGCTGGGCTTCCCTAGCCACTCTGGGCGGCTTCCAACAAAATATTAAAATACCATAATATATCAAACACCCGTCACCTGAACATACAGCTTGACTTACAAAACACGGATATTCCAAAACTGCTCTAATTCATAAGGTAGAAGACTCTACAGTGGTACCTCGGGTTAAGAACTTAATTTGTTCTGGAGGTCCATTCTTAACCTGAAACTGTTCTTAACCTGAAGCACCACTTTAGCTAATGGGGCCTCCTGCTGCTGCCGCGCCGCCTCCACACAATTTCTGTTCTCAACCTGAAACAAAGTTCTTAACCAGAGGTCCTATTTCTGGGTTAGCGGAGTCTGTAACCTGAAGTGTCTGTAACCCAAGGTACCACTGTACTAAAAAGATAGCACAAAGTCTTTTTACAGAAACGGCGTATTAAAGAGATCACGAAATGTTCCAGGTAGAGATAGAAGATTTTAAGGGACACCTCAATCCTTGTTAATATACAAAACTACATATTGATGCAATGTAGTTCCAGTCTATGAGGATTTGACCTAACGTCACTGAAAATTATGGAATAGATACCAAAATCAATGGATGAGGAAGGGCGAGGAAGTGTTTTGTTTTTTTTTGCAAACAGTTTTGCTTCGTTTGGTAATTTGGTAGAGAAGCTGAAAACGGCCCACTCTGGAGGTTCAGAAGTGAGGTTACAGGGAACCAGGCAGAGGGCCTTCTCGGTGGTGGCGCCTGCCCTGTGGAACGCCCTCCCATCAGGTGTCAAGGAAATAAACAACTATCTGACTTTTAGAAGACATCTGAAGGCAGCCCTGTTTAGGGAAGTTTTAAATGTTTGAAGTTTTATTCTGTTTTTAACGTTCTGTTGAAAGCCGCCCTGAGTGGCTGGGGAAACCCAGCCAGATGGGCGGGGTAGAAATTAATAACAACAACAACAACATCATCATCATCAACAACAAAAACAACTCTAAATTGGCTTTGTGATGTCACACAAGCATACCTTATTGGCTAGGTCACATTGTGATACCATCTGGCTGACAGCATGACCTGTAAGCAGCTGGGGTCATATTGCCAGCAAGAAGGATTCAATATATTGGTTCAAAAAAGGCAGCCAAAATTAACCCCACTCAATGGACCAGAATGTGTTGTAAACCCCCCTTTAAATCCATATCAACGAAAAGAAAAGAACTCACTCTGAAACTCACCTACAGGTGGTACCTAACACCAAGAAAACTAGTGCTAATACGCCCAGGAACCTCACCAAAGCGCTGGAGAGGGTGCACCTCCACAGGCACATGCCTCCACATGTGGTGGGAATGCCCAAAATCCAACTATTCTGGACAACAGCCATACGAGAAATATGTAAAATAACTAAGCAAGTATTAGACATCACCCCAGAATTGGCCCTACTAAACATCTTCCAAGACAACAATGCCATTTACACCACAAAGAACTCATAACCCACCTACTTTCAGCAGTGAGAAACACTATAACCAGACACTGGAGAGACCTGTCAGGAGTAAGCATGGACCAATGGTACCAAATAGTATGGGAAACAGCCCTACTAGAAAAATTAACCAATAAACTGAAACTGACACAGGGACAAATAGAAGAAGAAGGCTCCCCTTTATCACATACACAGCCCAACAAGACAATGACAATAATCCACCAACAGCATACAAATCAATATGGCCAACCTGGTCCAAAACACCCACCCCCCCCACTCAAACAAAGATCACCACAGCCAACCACAAACAAACAAGGCCAACCCCAACCTCTCTCACCACCAAAGGAACACAAGTGAACAGCAGAGAACCTGCACAAGCAACACTGACACCAAACCCTACATACATTAAGCACAATAGAAACATCACCACCCGACCCCACCCCACCTGTCTTCCACCCCGCCACCCCTCTCCCCCTTTTCTTCCTAATGTCTCAACAAATGAAACGGATTTGTAAAAATGTTACATGGGAAAAAATACAAGAGAGAGACATTACACATACTTCTGTAAATCAAGATAATCTTTAATAAAAATACAAAAAAAAGGCAGCCAAAGCACAAAAACCACAAGAAACGCAAAAACTTCCCAAATGTTAAATGGCCACACAAAATCCACCCCCTGCCTCTTTTCCAGGCATGTTGTTCGCTTTGTGGACATTTAGGATAGCCTTACTGTTAAATCAGCTTTAGTTTTGGCAACATGCTTGGGCGTAGAATGCAGAACAGTCCACGGTGTATTATATTCTCTGAAGGTATTTACAGCTTTCAGTGTTCAGGTATCATCATAAAAATCAGGGGAAACTGTTTTAACAATTTCAGTCATTTCCGCTCCTCGGTCATGTGATAAGAAAACAACCAGTGTAGTCTGAGACTGGGGAGAATTTAAGAGTCTAGCACAGAGCACAGAAGCAGAGATACTCATTTATGCTTACATAATCAAAGGGACTCCACTTTATAGCTTACTTAGCATAATGGCCAGTTTATACCTGAAAGGCCCCGAGCTTTTCACAGAGCAGTTATTAACGTGGGGAGGGAAAGTGAGGCTTGATCATAATTCTGGAGAAAGGAAATCAAATGCCATTACAGTGGTGCCTCGCAAGACGAAATTAATTCGTTCCGCAAGTTTTTTCTTCTTGCGAGTTTTTCGTCTTGCGATGCACGGTTTCCCATAGGAATGCATTGAAAATCAATTAATGCGTTCCTAGGGAAACCGACTTCAGACCAGGTCCGGGGACAGTCTGTCCCCCGACCTCTTCTGAAGGCTGGGGGGGGGACAAGGGCTTTTCTTCCCACCCCCAGCATTTTAAAAAACCCCGGGACAGCGGAGGGCTTCTCCGCTGTCCGGGGCGATCTTAAAATGCTGGCGGGCGGCATTTTAAAATCGCCCCGGGACAGCGGAGGACTTCTCCGCTGTCGGGGCGATTTAAAAGCCCCTGGGAAGGCAGGCAGGGGGGACAAAGACTTTTGCCCCCCGCCAGCCTTCAGAAGAGGTCCTGGACCTCTTCTGAAGGCTGGCGGGGGCGAAAGTCTTTGCTCCCCCCGCCTGCCTTCAAAAGCTGTCCGGCCCAGGCTTCCCGGACCTTTCCGCCAGCAGCGGCAGCGCTGCCGCTGCTGGCGGAGACTTGCCGGCATGCAGAAGCCTGCGCGCAGCGCGCCCAGGCTTCGCGGACCTCTCCGCCAGCAGCGGCAGCGCTGCCGCTGCTGGCGGAGACTTGCCGGCATGCAGAAGCCTGCGCGCAGCGCGCCCAGGCTTCGCGGATCTCTCCGCCAGCAGCGGCAGCGCTGTCGCTGCTGGCGGAGACTTGCCGGCATGCAGAAGCCTGCGCGCAGCGCGCCCAGGCTTCGCGGACCTCTCCGCCAGCAGCGGCAGCGCTGCCGCTGCTGGCGGAGACTTGCCGGCATGCAGAAGCCTGCGCGCAGCGCGCCCAGGCTTCGCGGACCTCTCCGCCAGCAGCGGCAGCGCTGCCGCTGCTGGCGGAGACTTGCCGGCATGCAGAAGCCTGTGCGCAGCGCGCCCAGGCTTCGCGGACCTCTCCACCAGCAGCGGCACCGCTGCCGCTGCTGGCGGAGACTCTCCTGCCTTCAAAAGCCGTCCGGGATAGCAGGAAGCGCTTCCCTGCTTTTAAAATGCTGGCGCTGGGGAGCAAAGCCTTTCGGCCCCCGCCAGCCTTCCTGGACCTCTTCTGAAGGCCGGAGGGGGGGGGAAGGCTTTGCTCCCCACCGCTAGCATTTAAAAGAGGTCCCCGGAGATTTCCCTATGGGCTTTCGTCTTGCGAAGCAAGCCCATAGGGAAATTCGTTTTGCGAAGCGCCTCCAAAACGGAAAACCCTTTCGTCTAGCGGGTTTTCCGTCTTGCGAGGCGTTCGTCTTGCGGGGTACCACTGTCCCTGCTTTCCTATGAACATGTAGCAACTTGGCACATATAGGAACGGGTTGCGGTAAAAAAGATGTTACCTGACCACAGCAGACCCCTGGTGAGGATGTGTACCTCCTTCCATTGCATGAATCTATCTCAATTAGCCTAGCAGAACACGAAACCAACTGAAGAACGGAACGGTAACTGAAATATATCAGTTGCCATGCTCACCTGTTAGACCATAGGATAGTGGCTCTGGTTCTTCCTTAGCTACCAAAATCTACACCACCCTTGCATTTAAGCACTTCTGTAGTAGCCACAGATAAAAATGAATTGTCTGCTTGCCAACAAAGTTCTGTATAGTAAAAGCTATGGTTTTCCCTTTGACCAAACTGTGGGAGGCAGTGGAAGACAGGAGTGCCTGGTGTGCTCTGGTCCATGGGGTCACGAAAAGTCAGACACGACTAAACGACAACAATGGTTTCCCCAGTAGTGATGTATGGAAGTGAGAACTGGACCATAAAAAAGGCTGATCACCGAAGAATTGATGCTTTTGAATTATGGTGCTGGAGGAGACTCTTGAGAGTCCCATGGACTGCAAGAAGATCAAACCTATCCATTCTTAAGGAAATCAGCCCCGAGTGCTCACTGGAAGGACAGATCCTGAAGCTGAGGCTCCAATACTTTGGCCACCTCATGAGAAGAGAAGACTCCCTGGAAAAGACCCTGATGTTGGGAAAGATGGAGGGCACAAGGAGAAGGGGACGACAGAGGACGAGATGGTTGGATAGTGTTCTTGAAGCTACCAACATGAGTTTGACCAAACTGCGGGAGGCAGTGGAAGACAGGAGTGCCTGGCATGCTCTGGTCCATGGGGTCACGAAGAGTCGGACATGACTAAACGACTAAATAACAAACAACAACAAAGTACACACAGCCCCATCTAGGTGAGCAAGTAAGCAGGCAGAAGCTGTGAGCGATGAAAAGTATCACAGGGTGGCGAAGGAGGCATGGCACTCTCTGTCCCTCCTTTGCCAGCCCCAGTAATCTACTAATTTTTTTCACAGGCTAGTAACTTATGTGGGCTTGTTTGCAAGGCTGGCTAATATATACTTCTCAATGAATTATTTGGGTAGCACAACTACTTTTCTCGTATTGTCCCCATAATACTCGACACATACATATTAGACTTCAGCGGAGAACCTTACCCAGTGCTGATCATAATCAGATGGCCTTCCTCTGCCCTCCTCTTCGTCGTAGAAAGGTAAGCCTTCTCGTCTTGCTTGATGGTACTCCTTCCGTAACTTCTGGATGCGGTCTGCAGTTCCTACAGGTGGGTGGTCACTGGAGAATGAAGAAAATGTAGTATGAGTTGCATCAGAGGGCGTTTACATCCTCAGCAGATGTAAGCACAGAGTCCAGGTGGAATTCATTTTCAGTTCACGTTGTAGTGAAAACTTTCATTTTGGATATGTGGGCAGGCTCCTGCTTGCACGGTTTACACCAGAGGTCGGCAGCCTAAGGCCCATGGGCCACAAATGGCCCATGGGGGTTGTTTAACCAGCCCATGGACCCCTGCCGCCCACTCGGTCAGCTCCTATGGACTGCCTTCCGCGACGCTGGCCGGCTTCCCACTGGCTGCAGGAAGCTCCTGCAGCCAATGGGAAACTGCGCATTCCTCCTCCGTGCCGGAAATAGCATTTGCGCATGTGTGCGCACGCATTCCGGCCCACCGCGGCGTCTGCGGGACCGTGAACCGGCCCAAGCCACAAAAACTTTGCCGGCCCCTGGTTTACACCTTGCCTCCAAGCCACAAATTCAAGAAAGCAAAATATTTAACAAATGAAATGGAACATGTTAATATTTATTTGGGTCTGTCCACATTGCAAGTTTATTTTGAGCTCAACCTGAAACCCAAGAAATCTGGAAACCTGTGCAGACACCTGGGTTCAAGTTATTCCTCTCTGAGTTGGGGAGAGGAGCAACGTTCCTGCCACAACTTCACTTTCAACCTGCTCCTTAAAACAAAAGTGTGTTTCCATGAAACAATTCTCCAGCTTGGCTGCAGTGATTGCTATGGCTCGGTTGGCTACTGAAGTAATTTGTTCACAGTTAGAACACTGTGGTTGAAAGGGCTGAGATAGTTGGATGGGAGGAAGGAGACGGTGATGTTTGAGATGCACGATCAGCCTCTAAATTACAGTAATATTAAGCTTGCATTAGATGCATAAAGCAAAGAAAGAAATGGAAGTATATGCAGGATGGGGGGTGGGGAGTACTGCTAGCTGGCTAAGATTTATATTTCCTGTCTTATGTGGGTTTAAATATAAAAATACCAAACTAATTTGATTCACAGCGACGTTTATGGATGCCATATATACATTCCCCATGCCTGCCCAATGTGGGTATTAAATGTCAAGGGAGAAGGAATAGTTTTTGATGAATGTGGCCTCATTGGGTAAATAATATAGGCACACTGTGGAAACCAAGCTCCTGAATGCTTCCCTTGATCTGGACACTATACGTCTGTTGATGCAGCCTAGAATAGCATTAGCTTTTTTTGCTGCTGCATCACACTGTTGCCTCATGTTAAGCTCGTGGTCCACCAAGACCCCTAGATCCTTTTCACATGTACTACTAGTAAGCCAGGTGATCGCCGTCTTTTATTCGTGCAGCTGGTTCTTCTTGCCTAAGTGCAGAACCTCACATTTGTTCCTATTTAAATTCCTTTTGTTAGTTTCGGCACAGCTCTCCAATCTGTTAAGGTCATTTTGAATCCCAATTCTGTCTTCTGTGGCATTAGCTACCCCTCCCAGTTTGGTGCCATCTGCAAATTTGATGAGCATCCCCTCAACTCATTCATCCAAGTCATTTATAAAGACGTTGAACAACAACGGGCCCAGAACAGAACCCCGAGGCACCCCACTTGTCACTTTCTTCCAGGATGACAAGGAACTTTTAATCAGTACTCTTTGGGTTCAGTCAGCCAACCAGCTGCAAATCCATCTAACAGTTATCTCTTTCAACCTACATTTTACCAACTTCCTTGAAAGAGTATCATGGGGGACTTACTGAAATCAAGATAAACGATGTCCACAGCATTCCCCTGATCCAACAAGCTTGTAACTCCATTAAAAAAAGAAATGAAATTTGTGTGGCATGACTTGCTTTGAGAAACCCATGCTGGGTCCTTTTTTAAGTGCTCACAGAGCAACTGATGAATGATCTGTTCCAGGACCTTTCCTGTTAAAGCTATGGTTTCCCCTGTAGTTACGTATGGAAGTGAAAGCTGGACCATAAAGAAGGCTGATCACCGAAGAATTGATGCTTTTGAATCATGGTGCTGGAGGAGACTCTTGAGAGTCCCATGGACTGCAAGAAGATCAAACCAATCCATTCTGAAGGAAATCAGCCCTGAGTGCTCACTGGAAGGACAGATCCTGAAGCTGAGGCTCCAATACTTTGGCCACCTCATTAGAAGAGAAGACTCCCTGGAAAAGACCCTGATGTTGGGAAAGATCGCACAAGGAGAAGGGGACGACAGAGGACAAGATGGTTGGATAGTGTTCTCGAAGCTACCAACATGAGTTTGACCAAACTGCAGGAGGCAGTGGAAGACAGAAGTGTCTGGTGTGCTCTGGTCCATGGGGTCACGAAATGTCGGACACGACTAAACGACTAAACAACAACAAGGAACTTTCCTGGTATTGATGTCAAGCTCCCTGGGTGGTAGTTACCTGGGTCTTCTTTTCCCCTGTTTTTGAAGATGGGGGCAACATTTCCCCATCAATCTGCAGGGACCTCACCTGTTCTCCAAGAAGTCTCAGACAGAGGCTCTGGGATTACCCTTGGGTGCAGCTCATCAGGCCCTGGAGGTATGAATTAATTTAAAGAAGCTAGGTGTTCCCTTACCACCTCTGTTCCTATCTTGGAACTGCCGCTCCCTCCTTACATCATTTATTCTGTTACCACCAGGTTGGGCATTGCTTTCCTTTTGCGTGAAGATAAGAGCCAAATTAGGTGTTGAGCAGTTCCGGCTTCTCTTTGTGACCCAATAGCATTTCTCCACCTTCTCTGCGAAGAGAACCTACTACTTGCTTGTTGTCCCTCTTGGTTTGAACATACCCGAAGAAACCCCCTTTTTAATTATTTTTAACCTTGTTGATGGGGAGGCTTGCAGTGGGGCTCAGTGTGTCAGTGAGAGTTGGGTGCCCTGACTTCTGTTTTTTTTTTAAAAAAAAATAATAATATTTATTAAAATTTCAGGAAAAAAAGAATTACACAAAAGCAAAAAATAAAAATACAAGGAAGATACAAAATACAAAATACAGAAAAAAGGAATAAAAAACACTTAAAAAGAAAAAAAGGAAAACGGATTAATCTTTCTATAGCTTACATTCCTATCCTTATTTCCCTGACCTCCTCATACCTCCCTTTTTTGTATTCCAGTTCAATTATTTAAGTCAGCAATTTCTTTCCCTCTTTGTTTTCTCATGATCCTTTAAATTAATATACTATAACTTTAAATTTTCATCTGTTATCAATCCCTTTTTTACATACACCTTTATAGCATTACTGCTTAAACCACCTAGCTTCATTCCAACATCATTCTAACATTCATTAATTTTGCAATATTTCTGTAAATAGTCTTTAAATTTCTTCCAATCTTCTTCTACCGACTCTTCTCCCTGGTCTCAGATTCTGCCAGTCATTTCCGCCAATTCCATGTAGTCCATCACCTTCATCTGCCATTCTTCCAGAGTGGGTGGGTCTTGTGTCTTCCAATACTTTGCTATAAGTATTCTCGCTGCTGTTGTGGCATACATAAAGAAAGTTCTATCCTTCTTTGGCACCAATTGGCCGACTATGCCCAGGAGAAAGGCCTCTGGTTTCTTCAAGAAGGTATATTTAAATACCTTTTTCAATTCATTATAGATCATCTCCCAGAAAGCCTTAATCCTTGGGGGTGCCCTGACTTCTGTAAGTGAGAGCACTTTTCACTAAGGCAAAGAACACTCGGCTGATTGCGTGAGGTTGCGGGCACCGTCGTCTCCACAACATAATGTGAGAAGCTGCCCTTGGTGGAAGCGCTGTCTATAAAATACAATCTGTCGGCAAATCTATGTGGTAGAATAGCAAGCTGGCTTTGCTGGCCATTTTTGTGGAGCAGCAAACCTCTTCTGAGAAACCATCTGCAGGATAATTGCAAGCTTAACCTGGCCCAGAGTCTTAAATATTAGGGGCTAAATAAAAAACCAAGCTGCTGTGTGCTTTAGAATGAACTTTCACCAGCAGATTGACCACAATTTAGCTGCAGGTTGGAGCTACAAAGCTCCACACTACAATAAGAGCGAAATTCTTCTGAAAGGGGTGGGTTGGTGGGGTGGATGCTGAGGAAGGTCAGTGTTGGCAGTACACCCCCATTTTATCCTCCAAACATAAAATGCTGGACACAGCCTTGAGAGACGTTTTTCTTAATAACTGCCCACATAGTTAGAAGTACGGGCTTTTTAAACATTTCAGTATACAGTGGTACCTCGGGTTACATACGCTTCAGGTTACATACGCTTCAGGTTACAGACGCTGCTAACCCAGAAATAGTGCTTCAGGTTAAGAACTTTGCTTCAGGATAAGAACAGAAATCGTGCTCCAGCAGCGCAGTAGCAGCAGGAGGCCCCATTGGCTAAAGTGGTGCTTCAGGTTAAGAACAGTTTCAGGTTAAGAACGGACCTCCGGAACGAATTAAGTACTTAACCTGAAGTACCACTGTAATTGAGGAGAGAAACAGAGCCGTCTTTCCCATTGGGCTTACTGGTGCGTTGTGCCAGGGCGCCGGCCTCTCAGGGGCACCACAGGAAGTGGGGGAGCTGCACGGCTTTGCCGGCGGCCTCCCCTTTCCCTCCTGCATGCCTGCCAGCTGCGCCCCGTCAACCATATGGCTGGTGGGCGTGCAGCTTGCCTCCCAAGCTTCCATTGGAGGTGAGCGATCTCTGCAGAGGCTTAGGATGGAAGCTGCGCCCCACCAACTATATGACTGGCAGATTCCTTCCCAAGCCCCCACAGGAGGAGAGATAACCCCACAGAGGCTTGGGAAAGGGTCAAAAACTCTGGGAAATGGGGGTGCAGAGGTGGGGCGCCGGTGGGATCTTTGCACCACGGCGACGGGTATGCTTAAGATGGCCCTGGAGAGAAATATGAACTGAGTAACCAATGCAGAGTCAGGAGAAGGAGAAGGCGAAGAAGCGCCCCACTGCAAGTCCCCCAAGCAATGTGAAAGAAATGACTGTGATGCCCAATCATTTAAGAGTTCTGAATTTCAACTTGGCTCCTGACAATTACATGAATATATGAACCGCATTCAAACTCAGCAGATGAATTCAATCAGGGCCAGGCAAATATCGCATACATAATCTATTAGTTTACCCCAAAGAAACTGAAGCATTGAATTCAAACAGAATGAAGTCATCAGTAATAAAAAAAAGAAACTGATAAGGCAATATTAAAAAAAAAAAAGACCACCATTTTCTCACATTTTCAAGAAAAATCATACTTTGACTGCAACCTATTCTCCCATCTGACTATAAATACATATATTTAAAAATATGGGTTTGATCAGATACCAATTCTAAAGCAAAGGAATGAAGAAGATGGGAGGGGGGTATATTTTTTTCAGCTGCATAGGATGAACAAATGATTGTCCTGAAAAGAAATCAGACCTTGAAATAGAAATATAAAAGAATTATGCCAACTTCAAAAATAATACTTAAAAAATTTATACAATAAAGAATCTCGCTGGAATGCATCAATAAGACTTGTGATCAGCATTTAAATTGTAAGATGGTTAAAGAGAGCTACGTTATCCCTTTCTTTTTATGGCTGCCCTGAAACTACAGTTTTGGAATGGAAAATGGATGGGCTATGATTGAACCCACCACCGTCACTATTTCTGAATTGCCTTTGATTCGTCCTGGTGTTAAACTTTCATTGTTCAACTAGTCAGTCCAAAAACTAAGGTGTCTAAGTCCCCAGGCATAGTGAACAAACTGTGCAGTCCCCATGCAGACCTGTCATCTAGCCCAGGTGTGACTTAAATGCTCCAAAAGTTGTTTGTTTGTTTGTAAAAACAAAAAAACAAAACATCCACCAATCTACTGATAATTATTGTAGGCAATTCAAAAATAAAATTGGATGGTGTACTTGTAAAAGGGTAAAAGCATATTGGGAAATGATCCATAATGAATTGAAAAAAATATTTAAAAGTACTTCCCCCCCAAAAAAACCCCAAACCAGAGTCCTTTCTGTTGGGGATAATTCAGACTGAAATTCCCAGGTTTCAATAAAGGGTTATTTATGTATGCCACTACTGCGGCCTGTGATTTTTTAGCCCCAAAATGGATAAACGAGTGAGGTCCAAACCAAAGAAGTATGGCAACTTAAATTGACACAATATGCACAGCTTGCAGACTTAACATACAGAACAAGAGAACAAGAAGAATATACGTTTAAAGAAGATTGGAAAACGTTTATTGAATATATGGGGGGGAATTGTGTACACTTGAAAACGTTGGCAGCATTAAGATAAATCCAACAGCGTAAATAGATTTTGACAGATGTAATAATGGAATACTGAATGGTTTAGTTTTTGTAAAATAGGCAGGGATTTATGATATGCAAAATGAACCATGGAAAGAGAAGAAGTCACTGATATACTAAGGATGTAAAAATGAGTAATTTACATGGTAAAACAGAAAAATTAATAAAAATTGTGTGTGTGTGTGTGTGTGTTTGTGTAAAATGGGCCTTTTGTGCATATCACCCAGGAAGGTAAATTCTTGAGCTGCTATCTGTATGTCACTAGCAAAAGCACCCTGCCTACCAGGGGAATAATCTCTCCCGTATTAGCGAGAAGCCACACCCCTGCTAGTTGCAAGAATGGGGAAGTGGTTAGGCCCTTTGGCAGGAAAAGGTGTCCTTCACAATTGTCACCTTCTATGTCCAGAAAGCTGATTGCCAAAGAATTGGTGCTTTTGAATTATGCTGCCGGAGGAGACTCTTGAGAGTCCCATGGACTGCAAGAAGATCGAACCTATCCATTCTGAAGGAAATCAGCCCGGAGTGCTCACTGGAAGGACAGATCCTGAAGCTGAGGCTCCAAGACTTTGGCCACCTCATGAGAAGAGAAGACTCCCTGGAAAAGACCCTGATGTTGGGAAAGATGGAGGGCACAAGGAGAAGGAGACGACAGAGGACGAGATGGTTGGACAGTGTTCTCGAAGCTACCAGCATGACTGTGACCAAACTGCGGGAGGCAGTGGAAGACAGGAGTGCCTGGCGTGCTCTGGTCCAGGGGGTCACGAAGAGTCAGACATGACTAAACGACTAAACAGCAACAACAATTATTATTAGATGACATTTCATTCTGATCACCTAATGTGGCAATGGCACTTTCCTTTCATAAAGCAGGTGCCGTTCTTTCATGTTATCAGTTCAATATCAGTGGCATACAATATGTATGGCTAGGCCTCAGGTACCACACAAAGTTACCTTGGCTGCTTCATCCCTGAGGATCTGATTTGGATGTCAATCAACAGAACAACTTTTTCTTTTGGGTAACGACTGATGTCTTACTGAGCTTCCTTTAACAAAACACAGTGTGTAGGTGCATTTTGTCTCTGAAAAAAGTATTTTGCTACTGGGCCTTTCCTGTCTAAATTCATATTGTTGAACTCATATTTTTAAACTGCAGGCGATGGCAGCAGAACTTTGTGTTTAACACCGTGTCTGCCCCCATCATGTAAAAAGTGAGGGCTGGGAGGGCAATTTCATAGCAGAAGAGAAAAAGTGAGTCTTATAGAGCAAAAAATACGGTATGTAGTTTATTGTACAAAACTCACATATGAATGTATATATGTGTACAAAAGTCACATATACGTACATTAGTAACGGATATGACCTCTGCTATTTTTAAGCAGCATTTGAACACGGTTTGGCAAGGAGTCTACTCGTTTTGAACCATCACTGTTGATTTTCGGATCCCTGTACCACACTTGAATCAGCGCCTGAATGAGCTTCTCCATAGTCATACAGTCTACAGCACGGAGGTGACTTCTGCATATAGCCCACAAATTCTCAATGGGATTTACGCCCTGGGAATTCCCTGGCCAATCAAGTACCTGTATTTGCTGCTCTGTCATGAATATCTTCACCACTTTCGATGTGTGACAGGGGGCTAGGTCCTGCTGCAATATCCCAGTACCGTCAGGATACCTCTTTTCCAGCTCTGGAATAACTCTCTTTTGTAGAACCTCAATATATTGTGGCGAGCACATCATTCCTTCTATTGGCTGTAGGCTTCCAACACCATCATGATCAACTGACTTTTCGTGCTTGTTTTGAGCACAGGATTATGAGTAAGATAGAAAACATGCTTTGTTTCAATTAATTTGCACAAGGGTGTAAGTGCTGGGTACAAGGAGAGTTCATTTCCCCCCTCAGCCATTCTCAGTGGGAATGCAAACCACTCAATGCTAAGTTCCAGGGAGCGAGAGGATCCTGCAAAAAGCTGGGCTTACCATCGCAGCACGGGATGTCACACACCCTCACGGTCCATGAAGGTGTGAGGTGGCTGCTTCTGATAGCGGATGCCATACAGCCTGCTCTCCACCCCATAAGTTGCCCTTCTGCCGTCAGATGTCATGGGAGAAAACACTGCCCCATCACCAGAGTTGAAGTAAGATTCAGCCACCAATTCAGTTGGCTTGTTTAGGAAGAATTGGGCGCCATCTTGTCCTTTATCTCAGGAAACAAAATGTATTGGGCCAGCCCAATTCTGTAATAGACGGAGCCAGAGGCTGGGCTTAGGAAGGAGTCTGTGAAGCTGTGTACTAGTACTGAGTTCATACACTCCAACATTTCTCTGATGAAAATAGGGACGGCTTCTTCTATTATTATTATTATTATTACAGTGGTACCTCGGGTACAGTGATGTGTGGTACAGTGGGACATGGGTGGCGCTGTGGGTTAAACCACAGAGCCTAGGACTTGCCGATCAGAAGGTCGGCGGTTCGAATCCCCGCAACAGGGTGAGCTCCCGTTGCTCGGTCCCTGCTCCTGCCAACCTAGCAGTTCGAAAGCATGTCAAAGTGCAAGTAGATAAATAGGTACCGCTCCGGCGGGAAGATAAACGGCCTTTCCGTGTGCTGCTCTGGTTCGCCAGAAGCGGCTTAATCATGCTGGCCACATGACCCAGAAGCTGTACGCTGGCTCCCTTGGCCAATAAAGCGAGATGAGCGCCACAACCCCAGAGTGGGTCATGACTGGACCTAATGGTCAGGGGTCCCTTTACCTTCACCTTTACCTCGGGTTACACATGCTTCAGGTTACATATGCTTCAGGTTACAGACTCCGCTAACCCAGAAATAGTACCTCAGGTTAAGAACTTTGCTTCAGGATGAGAACAGAAATCGTGCAGCAGTAAAAAATGAAACCCCACCACCCCAACCCCATTTTAATTGATTCTGGCAGGAGGGGAAGAAATCATCCCATTCACAAACTAAGAAAGACAACTATGAACTGATTGGAGGAACATGTCGATTCCTATAGCTACAATGCTATAAAAGTCAAAACAGAATTCTATCTACAGACAGGAACATCCCTGTCTTGTACGTACATAAAACGTGTGGGAAAGCACTCCTGGATGGTATTGTTCATTTATGGTATCACTCACTTTAAGAAGTCAAGGCTGGTGAATTTCAAAGGGTGCATTACAAAGGCTACATTTACGATGCCAGCATTTTATTTCAGAGCAGTGAAATCTTGCATGTTTTATCGAAGCGCCTTCGCAGCTTCAATAATAGGAAGAAAGAAAAAGAATAGTTGGGGGGGGGGAATGATAAAAATAAAACCCACACTAAAAAAATATAACTCTCCAATATTTCAAGCTTTCATCTTTGTCAGCCATGGAGAGAAAAGATAGTTTACAAGGAAATGAGCTTTTGATGTTTACATCTCTACTTGAGCAAATGAATGATACTGCGATAGAAGAGCTCTCTGACAATTCTCTAAGATAACAGAAGTTAAAATTCAAATAAAGAGTACTCAAAATGTTTTAAAAAACCCCACAGCTTGCAGATTTTGCAGCCGAAATCAGCCGCAGGCTTCTGATTTCTGTTTTTCCGAGCCAGGAAAAGTCTATGAACTGGTTAAAAAGAAAACGGGGGGAGAGTCAAGGTACGATACTATCAAAATGGAGATTGCATGCCATATCTTATTATTATTGCAGTGGCAAAAAACAATTGCCAATGAAGTTAGGCACCACGTTATCCAACAGACACATGAACCTTGGGCACCCCTGGAGGTGCGCATGGCAGTGGACTGAATTGGAAAGGCTGGCTGTTTTTATATGCAATGACAGCGGCAAGAATATTATTGGCACAAAAATGGAAGCAAGAAGAATTACCGGTGAAAGAAGAATGGAGGATGAAATTGAGGGACTATGCAGATTTAGATAAATGAACAGAAAGGATTCGAAACCTGCAGGACCAGAGATTCTCAGAAGACTGGAGTAAATTTCCAAACTATCTGAAAAGCTATTGTGATGAACAGATTACGCTAGCAGGATTGCAAGAAGTTTTGTAAGGTGAGTTACTTGAGATATTGCAAGAAAGACTATGAGGAGAACTATTAGTTAAGGATAATTAAATGTAATATAAAAGTTAAGAAATGCATAATAAGTGACAGAGAACGGAAAAAAATCATCAGAGGTGTTGACAGAAGTCCAAAATATTGTATAAGATGAGAAGCTATGTTGTATAACTGTTGGAAGTGATATGTTAAAAAATTAATAAAAATGTGTGTGTATATATATCCTGGAGAACCAAAGCAGCGCACGAAAACGCCGTTTACCTTCCTGCCGGAGCGGTACCTATTTATGTACTTGCACTTTGAGGTGCTTTCGAACTGCTAGGTTGGCAGGAGCAGGGACCGAGCAACGGGAGCTCACCCCGTTGCCAGGATTCGAACTGCCAACCTTCTGATTGGCAAGTCCTAGGCTCTGTGGTTTAACCCAAAGTGCCACCCGCGTCCCTATATATATATATAGAGAGAGAGAGAGAGAATTGGAAAGGCTGGCTAAACCTTTTGGCCCAAGGACTGCATTTAAAAACCACATGCCTGTGGCCACTGAGAATGCACTCAGTCTTGCATATTTGCACTGCGCTCCCCATGCATACAGACCCCATACTGCCACCACACATGCAGGCCACCCGCCCTACTTTCTCTCCCCTTCGCACACATGCAGACATTTGCTGCATGCATCCCCAACACAGCACTAGGCTAAGAGGAAAGGTTGAAACCTCCTCGTCCCCTAAGGCAGTCCTGCAACGAGAAAACCACCCCAGGGGTTAGCAGCTGTGGCGATCACACACAGGGCCCCCGGACGTTCGACGGTCTATTGACCCTGTGCCGCCACTGCGATTGCTTTTTCCATTGCCACCACCCCGTATCTCATGGGGACACACGGAGTCCAGTCAGTTGTTAACATAACAAATAAGCAAGTTTATTTTTAAATGCAGGAACAAGCTTAATAATAATAATAATAATAAATTTTATTTATATCCCGCCCTCCCCAGCCGAAGCCGGGCTCAGGGCGGCTAACAACAATAAAACAGTATAAAAGCTTATGCTTTCAGTTAATTTTTCTCTTGCCAGTTTCTTATTCTTAGCTCCTAACAACTCCAAACTGATTATTCCAACTATCTGACTGACTCCACCTAACAATTCCTCTCACTCTCTCGCAATACAACTCTACCAACCCACACCTAAACCTCCCTCTTCCTTCTTCAACTCCCAAACCTCAACTCCCAAACCTCAACTAACTTTCAAAACCTCCCACTCTAACTTTTACCCCCCCCCTTGCATTCTCACTGGCCAATCACTTCACACCCATTTTAACCCTTTCCTTATGACCCATCCTAGGAGGCAAACGCCACAGCAGCTAACCAGGTTCTTCCCCAAGCCAAGATGCCTGGTTCTCACCTCACACTAAACCAAGTGAGATTCTTTTAAAACAGAAGTAAAGGTGGGGTAAATTCTGCTCCTGGCTCCAGGGGAGGAGAGTATGCAAGGCTGTTGGGTCTCCCTGAGGCTTGTACACAGTGGAGCTGCTGAAAGGAGAGGAGGAGGGGAAGGAGTTCGTAGAGACAGTCCTCTTTCAGCTGCTCTCGAACACTCAAGAGTGCATAGGGAAACTCTGGAGAAACCGGCAGGCTCCCCTCAATATCACAACTGCCACCCGCAGCATTTGAAAACATATCCCCCACAACCACGAGAGCAGTAAAGTTTGAAAGGCGGAAACCCGAGAATTTTCAGGACACAATTGTGGGGCGGAATTCCTTTCGAGCAGAGTCACAGCGCTAGACATCCCTGAAAATGGGAACTGACAGAAAGGTAACCCTATAGCTAGACATATGTAGAATATATGGAAACCATATATTTAGTCACGAAGGTACACAAAGTGAATGCCAGGGAGGAGGAACCAAGAGAAAACTGCACAGACATTCATTTGTAAACAGAAACTGGCTTTAACTTGGGCTGGAAAAACACCAACTAGATCATGATCTAGTTTTAAAGTACTTTTTAGAAACGAAAAACAAATGTGGTGACCTTTTAGCCCTGCAAACTTGCATGAAAGCATTGCAGCCACTTCCGTCCAAAAGGTTAAGGATTCCTAAAGCAACACATGGGCATCATTTATCTGGATGAAAATTGAGCCCAGTGACCCACAACATCGCCGGTGACTCTTTGACTTCAGAGGCGGCTTAGTGGAAATTCAGCAGCTAATATTATTTTGGCTCCCAGGGATTAATTAAAAAACAATTAGGCTCTTCTTCTTACCTGTAGCAAGCACTGAGTGGAATTAAATATCAGCTGCCTGAACTAGTTGGCAGAAGTGCTTTTTGCAAACATCTCACGGTCTGTTGTTATTATTTTTTAAGTTTGACTTAGCATGCTTGAACAATTTTCTCGACTGCTCCTAATGTATCTTCTCCATACACAAAATTAAAACAACAAGAACACAATGATGAACTTCTTCATTCAAGTTTCTTTCCCATCCTGTCTCTGCTTCAAGCCCACGCTTTCTTGATTTTGTAACCTACAGCTGGCAACGGACTTCTCTTCCGACTGACCTTTATAAAAGAAGGCTGCAAGAAAACATATTCCAAGATTGGTGGGGGTTCACTGGGCTCTGCGTCCTAAACAGCAAAGCCCAGATGATCTCCTTTTGGGGTGTTGTTGTTTAATCGTTTAGTCGTGTCTGACTCTTCGTGACCCCATGGACCAGAGCACACCAGGCACTCCTGTCTTCCACTGCCTCCCACAGTTTGGTCAAACTCATGGTCGTAGCTTTGAGAACACTATCCAACCATCTCGTCCTCTGTCGTCCCCTTCTCCTTGTGCCCTCAATCTTTCCCAACATCAGGCTCTTTTCCAGGGAAAAGGCTTAGAAGGAGCCAATAGCAGTAATGGGAGTAACAAACGTTGTGTTTATATCAGATTGGTGTCATGGGGGTGCTGGCTCTATTCTATTGCTCTGTTTTCTACATATCATTTAATAAAGATTGGGGGGGGGATTTGCACAGAACAGAGGATTTCAGCAGGTGTAACTTTTTAAGCACCACTTTGGAGAAAATATACTTCTTGCATTTTAAAAAAATGCCATGGACAGTACACAGAACCTTGTTCCACAGCAAAGAAAGAAAGTCTGCTTAAAAACCGTGCACCTTTAAGGTCCTGTGAGTTGCACTAGAAAAGGGGCAATCCGGTACTCCTTATTTCACTGAATGCAGTGGGAAAATGTTTAATTTTCAGCCTCACCAGAACGCCAGCTACAGGAGAGGAGGGGGGACGTGACGGCTGGGTAAATTGGCTGCTTGCGATCATATGATTGAGGGGAAGAGTCATTTGGGAAGAGACATTTCTTGCGCTGAAAGATTCTTAGCCAGAATGCGCCTGTTATGGGAAAACAGTCACAAGATCTTCATTAAAAAGCATTATGAAAAGGGTGACGTTTGAGCTAGTTAAGGGCAATGTCTGGGGCATATATACCCCCGCTGGTGGTTCTGCAATATGAATGAATCTGCAAAGGGCTACAAAGAGCAGGGCGATTACAGGACTCAGCTGCTGACAACAGTTGAACTTTCCACAGCCTATGCACAATAGCAAATAACAAAAGAGAAACTCAGGGTGCCCCCCCCACCCGCCGCCAATGCTCGAGTTTCTGTTTTGTACTACAAAAATGACATCAATTATGTCTTCTTTCCATCACAGGATCTTAATGAGATACAATAATGGAGGGCAATCTCTGTGTGGCAGTTTCCTTAGGACACACACAGCAGAATACTTAAAATTGCCATCTTCTGGCACCCTCTCGTTTTACAACTGACTTTTTTATTGTTATCTTTAAAAAAACTTCACCGAGAGAAAGCAGCTGGCACGTTTTTAACATATAGGTCACACCAGCACAGAGTGAAGATTTTCAGCCCTCCCACTCAATTTACAACAGCTGTAACAATTCAAGGGAGCGAACGCTGAATGCTAATTATGGCAAAGGAATGCTATTGTATTTCTTACACCTCTCTCCTAAGAACGCTTACTAAGGGTGCAATCCTATACGCACTTAACCTGGGAGCAAGTCCCACTGGAACTTGTTTCTGAGTAGAAGTACGTAGGACTGCACTGTCAAAAGTCGGTGGTATTTTTTATTTCGTAAAATTTATACACCTCTTGATTGTAAAAGAACAACAACAACAACAACCCTGAAGGCACTTTACGGAGAGATAAAAACAATAAAATAAAGAAAAAATCACAAACGTTCTTTAAAATATACAAAACTTACTAAAATAGAAAATAAAATCCAACTTTCTGAGCATCATATTGGCATCCACATTCAATCACAACTAGTCAACTGGTGACACTGCTCCAGGTCATTGGGGGGGGGGGGCTACAGGTTGGAAACACACATGGCAACAAGCAGGAATTCTCTGTCATACTTCGGGGGGGGGGGACGCATCCTGTTTTGCTGTGCTGCTGCTGCAGACTCAGGGGCGGAGAAAAGGGGGTGCGGTGGGTGTGGGCCGCCCCGGGTGTCACCACGGATGGGGGTGACAAAACGCCGGGTGGCACTCACCGCAGGGCCTGCAGTGCACCCGAGCCACACATCTCTCCTGGGAAAGGCGTTGGTGGCATGGGCGCGCACAGGCTCCGCCCGCCGCCTACCTCCCAGTTGTAGGGTGGCTGAGTGGGAGGAGGCAGGCAGACTCTGGAGGCCCTGCCCCCATGGGTGGCTCACCCCACCCCTGGGCGTGCCACCCCAGGCACCCGAGCAGCTTCCTCCGCCGCTGCGCAAACTCCATTACCTTGGTTGTGTGGCGATGCCCACGAAACAGTAGCAACAACGGCTAGTTCTGGGGAGATCTCACGATACGATGCGATAATCTTTATTGTCATTGTCCCATACAGAACAATGAAATTGAAAAAATCTACATCAGACGTTCAAAACCGAACAAACCTGCTATCTCAGCTATCCCAGCCTGGTTAACCCTCTAAAAACTCTGATAAAAAGGTAAAGGGACCCCTGACCATTAGGTCCAGTCGTGACCAACTCTGGGGTTGCGACGCTCATCTTGCTTTATTAGCTGAGGGAGCCGGCGTACAGCTTCCAGGTCATGTGGCCAGCATGACTAAGCCACTTCGGGCGAACTAGAGCAGTGCACGGAAACACCGTTTACCTTCCTGCCGGAGTGGTACGGTACCTATTTATCTACTCGCACTTTGACGTGCTTTCGAACTGCTAGGTTGGCGGGAGCAGGGACCGAGCAACGGGAGCTCACCCCGTCGTGGGGATTCGAACCGCCAGCCTTCTCTTGACAGTAAATTCAATTGAAATCAATAGGGATTAGTATCTAAAAGAATGCATATAGTGTCCCAGTAATGGGTAGCAATAGTACTGGACTGTTCTGCCTTGTTAAGACCACACTTGGAGTACTGCATCCAGTTCTTGGTGCGCAGTTTAAGAATGATATTGACAAGCTAGCAGTTCAAAAGCATGCCAGTGCAAGTAGATAAATAGGTACCGTTGTGGCAGGGAGGTAAACAGAGTTTCCATGTGCTCTGGCTTCCATCACGGTGTCCCGTTGTGCCAAACGTGGTTTAGTCATGCTGGCCACATGACCCAGAAAGCTGTCTGTGGAGAAACGCCAGCTCCCTCGGCCTGAAAGCAAGATGAGTGCCACAACCCCATAGTCATCTTTGACTGGACTTAACTGTCCAGGGGTCCTTTACCTTTACCCACCTACCTCTGAGAGGATATTGTAATAAATAAGCCACATGCATTGCCTTTTCAAGCAGGAAACTTGGTAGGTGCAGGACTCTTCTGTACAGTCATCATGAGTTAGCACAGCAAGCGAAATCAGCACTCTACTAAGGAGACCCCCAGCTGCTCAGCAGCTCTGAGGGCCTTCTGGCGGTTCCCTCACTGCAAGAAGCGAAGTTACAGGCAACCAGGCAGAGGGCCTTCTCGGTAGTGGTGCCTGCCCTGTAGAACGCCCTCCCATCAGATGTCAAGGAGATAAACAACTATCTGATTTTTAGAAGACATCTGAAGGCAGCCCTCTTTAGGGAAGTTTTTAATGTCTGATGTTTTACTGTGTTTTTAATATTTTGTTGGAAGCCGCCCAGAGTGGCTGGAGAAACCCAGCCAGATGGCCAGGGTATAAACAATAAATTTATTATTATTATTATTATTATTATTATTATTATTATTATTATTATTATTATTTGCTGAAACAGCAAATATAGAGTAAGACCCTTTCCACCCACACTCTATATGATCTGTTGAGAGATCATAAATTCCAAATGATCACACACCACATCATTTCTTTTGCCCTGCCATAAATTCTGGCACGAAAGTGTAGCCGTAGGGAGATGAAAATAAAGGGATGCCATGCTAATCTTTTTTTAAAAGGCACTGTGTAATATCAGGAACTATGATTATACCCAGAAATACTTGAAAATGAAATAAGACAGCGTTGAGTAGTGGGTGGGAACCCTAAATTTTGCCTGTTATGAATCGACACATCAACGTCACCGGAGGAAGTTCAGTGTCTCATTTTATCGTGCTCCTTCATTTTTTAACGTTTATCCCGAAGCAGAACTATCGTAAGGATATATGGCCATGGCAAAATCTCCTTACATTTTAGATTCTCTGCATAGGTAATCCTGAAGAAATAATTTGCTTCTCTCTTCTTTAAAGATTATTTATAGGCAAGCCTAAGATGTCAGAGATGTAGATGGCTCACATGGTCAAAAAGCACCCTTATAATAAAAGAAACCTTTTAATGGATGATGGCTACTGGGATAACATTAATCCAGTATTAGGACTTTTACGGGAAAAAAATACAAATGTAATTCATCTTTTTAACTGTCAGCTGCTTTTCTAAAGCTTTCAAATCTGTAGCATCCAGGGGCCCTTTGTCTTTCTGCCATGGCAGGAATATCTTGGACAGCTGTAAGAGCTTTGGAAGCTATCTTTCTCAAAATCCATTAGCTAATTCAAGGAACCTAATTAGAGCTGCCATTTTGATGAAGCATACCAAATTCTTAATACAAACTAGTAACACCACCAGTGTTTATTAGAAGACCGCAAGAAACAAAGGTCCATTAAATGTAAGAAAAAAGCAATGGACATAAGCACACAATTTATGAAAACATGCACGTTAATGACTATATAAAGGAATATTAAGGAAATGAATGCACGTTTCTTGGTGGAATATAGACACACACTAAAATGCACAATTTCATATAAATTAGTAATCTTGGCGGGGCGTTGCTGCAAGAGGAGCTGTTCCCCTGCTGGTATTTATGACTCTTTTTTTCTTTTTAAATATGCAATTAAATGACTATTTAATTTATTTATAAAATTAATATACTACCCATTCGGCAAAGCTCTCTGAGCAGTTTATAAACCTATTAAAAGTGCAGCAAACCAAAATCTTTCAGGGACAATTGGGCGGAAGAACATTAAAGGCACTGAAATTAAAAGGTCTGCTTTTTGAAAGGTCGCAAAATGGTCTACGATTGTAACAGATTTTGTGGGAGGGCAGTTGGGATGCCCACCAGTTATGTCATGAGCCGCAGCCCAAAGTTCCTTTTCATTGCTGATTGACTGGGGGGAAACTCTCATATTTACATATTAATTAATTAACTGCCACGAGCCATTAACAAGGCTACAGATCCATCTTCAATTGCTATAGCGTACTATCCTGGCTCCTGCTCTGGAGGGTAGGACTCGAACCCGTGGCTTCAGGTTACAAAAAAGGAGATTCTAACTAAACATCAGGAAGAACTTTCTGATGGTAAGAGCTGCTCAACAGTGCAACGGACTCCCACAAGAGGTGATGGCCTCTCTTTTCTCAGAGGTTTCTAAGTAGAGGTTGGCTGGCCATCTGTCACGGATGTTTCAGCTGAGATTTCTGCATTGCAAAGGGTTGGACTAGATGACCCTTAGTGGTCCCTTCGCACGCTACAATTCAGATTTTTCACTGTAAAACAAAAAAGCGAAATGTCCGAATGAGTGGAACAGATGGCCTGGGAATCGGGCTCGGAGCCAGAGGAGTCTCAGTCCGCACTGGATCCTTTGTCTCAAGCATCATCTGACCCAAGTCTGGGGCCTGATCCTGAAGAGCCCCAGTCTGCACAGGTTTCCCTGCAACAAGCACCAGCTGGGCCGAGTCAGGGGCCTGAGCCTGCCCTGGCTCCAGATGCGGGGATTACCTCGTTGCCTTCAGCTGGGCAACACTTACAGCTGCTCCACTACAGGCTTGGTCAGGAGAGGCTGGGGCAGCCTCTGGGTCTAGTAACCCACCGACATCTCCCGAGCTGCAGAGACTGAGGTCTGAGAGAAGGAGAGACCTGAGTACACGCAGGAGGAGTAATAATAATAATAATAATAATAATAATAATAATAATAATAAGTAATAATTGAGTTTCCCCAGCCACTCTGGGCGGCTTCCAATCAACTGTTAAAAACAATACAGCATTAAATATTAAAAACTTCCCTAAACAGGGCTGCCTTCAGATGTCTTTTAAAGAGAAAATAGCTCCTTATTTCCATCACATCTGAAGGGAGGGCATTCCACAGGGCAGGGGCCACTACCAAGAAGGCCCTCTGTTTGGTTCCCTGTAACCTCACTTCTCGCAGTGAGGGAACCGCCAGAAGGCCCTCGGAGCTGGATCTCAGTGTCTGGGGTGAACGATGGGGGTGGAGACGCTCCTTCAGGTATACAGGACCGAGGCCGTTTAGGGCTTTCAAGGTCAGCACCAACACTTTGAATTGTGCTCGGAAATGTACTGGGAGCCAATGCAGATCTCTCAGGACCGGTGTTATGTGGTCTCGGTGGCCGCTCCCAGTCACCAGTCTAGCTGCCGCATTCTGGATTAATTGCAGTTTCCGGGTCACCTTCAAAGGTAGCCCCACGTAGAGTGCATTGCAGTAGTCCAAGCGGGAGATAACTAGAGCATGCACCACTCTAGCGAGACATCTGCGGGCAGATAGGATCTCAGCCGGAGTACCAGATGGAGCTGGTAGACAGCCGCCCTGGACACAGAATTAACCTGCGCCTCTATGGACAGCTGTGAGTCCAAAATGACTCCCAGGCTGCGCACCTGGTCCTTCAGGGGCACAGTTACACCATTCAGGACCAGGGAATCCCCCACACCCGCCCGCCTCCTGTCCCCCCAAAACAGTACTTCTGTCTTGGCAGGATTTAACCTCAATTTGTTAGCCGCCATCCATCCTCCAACCGCCTCCAGGCGAGACAGCGAGGTGAATCACCGGGGGATGAGGACCAGTCATTACTCTGACAGAGATAAAAGGCTGCTGGACCCCGTCCCAGGTTGCGTGAGCAACGTTGCTGTTTGCCAGAACCTGCCTGTGATCCTGTGCCTGACCTTGCCTCGTGTCCTGCCTTGGCCCTGTCGGACTGACTCCTCGCGGAACCCTTGGATTCGGGACCGGACCTGGACCGCGTTACTCGGGTTACCTCCGGGCCCAGCACACTATGGCCCACAAAACTTATGTCACAACAGTCTTGTTAGTTTTAAGGTGCAACAGTTGTCCTGGGGCTAAATTATATATGACACATAACTTCATCTTCCAACAGTTTTTTAGCTTTAAAACAATGCTGGGGTGGGGAAGGCGAGCTGTTGGAGGGAGATTAACTCTCTTTGCCTTCTCCATCCCGGTTGTTTTTGAGGCTAAAAGAAAAAAGAAAGAAGTGATATTACATTGGAATTTGCACAGCTATTCCTCTGGCAATTGTGTACTAAATGTATGACTCAGTCTACAACATACTTCTAATTCATGGGTCAGCAAACTTTTTCAGCAGGGGGCTGGTCCACTGTCCCTGAGACCTTGTGGGGGGCCGGACTATATTTTTTTGGGAAAAATGAACAAATTCCTATGCCCCACAAATAACCCAGAGATGCATTTTAAATAAAAGCACACATTCTGCTCGTGTAAAAACACCAGGCAGGTCCCACAAATAACCCAGAGATGCATTTTAAATAAAAGCACACATTCTGCTCGTGTAAAAACACCAGGCAGGTCCCACAAATAACCCAGAGATGCATTTTAAATAAAAGCACACATTCTGCTCGTGTAAAAACACCAGGCAGGTCCCACAAATAACCCAGAGATGTGTTTTAAATAAAAGGACACATTCTACTCATGTAAAAACATGCTGATTCCTGGGCCGTCTGTGGGCCGGATTTAGAAGGCGATTGGGTCTTAGTTTGCCTACCCATGTTCTAATTGGATAAAGCTATTATTTATTACACTTTGATGGGGGGGGGAGGGAGAGGAGAAAGCGATTTGGATTTCTTTTACATACGTTTTCAAATCTAGACCTCTAACATTGCAAACAATGGAAGGCTTGGCATACCCTACCAAGAGCATATGTGGCGAAGCATTTTGAAACAAACATCTAATTATATCTCAATCCCACTTATATGTTCAACCAAACAGATGTAAAAACAAAATCAGCATCTTTTTCCACAGAAAGACAGCAGATGTTCTAGTTAAGCCAGTAGCGAGCAGGAGGTGAAAGGTGCGAGTCTTACAAGGGAAGAATGAAGCATTCGAACGGCGATTTAACGAGGGACAGCGTAAATAGCAAATGAAATAATTTGTAAAGTATTTCGTTAGCTGTCAGCGCAAGACGCGAGGCAGGATGAAAGCACGCCTGGTAGTAGCTGTGCATGGCAGAGTGGTTCTTACCAGAACAGAGAGCTCCTCAGAGATGGGCACATTTAATCAGTATTATAATTATTGTGATATTGCCTCAGGAGTCCCAAGCACAGGGACCAGAAGCAATTTTGTTAGGCATTGCTCAAAGACACAGCCAGTGCAGTTCTTAAGTAGACGGCACACATCATTCTCAAGGAGCCTTTGGAATCGGGGGAGCGCCACACAATAGGAAAGACGACGAGCATCCTTTGAATTATTAAGGAAACTATTCAAGGGGGTTCTGGCACTCCTATGCCAAGTGCAACAATGCAGTTAACGCAGAGACCGATCCGAAAAACGCCTTTGGCTCACGAACCTGAATGAAATTCAAATCTCCATGCATGGCCGCCGATAATAATCATTCTGTTTTTGCCACCCACCAGCAGCTGTCAAGCACTAAGACACTTGTTGTTTAGTTGTTTAGTCACGTGATGCTTCCAATCGGAAGGTCAGCAGTTCAAATCCACATGACTGGGTGAGCTCCCGTTGATCTGTCCCAGCTTCTGCCAACCTAGCAGGTCGAAAGCACACCAGTGTGAGTAGATAAATAGGTACCACTGCTGCGGGAAGGTAAAACGGCATTTCCACATGCTCTGGTTGCTGTCACGGTGTCCCATTGCACCAGAAGTGGTTTAGTCATGCTGGCCACATGACCTGGAAAGCTGTCTGTGGACAAACACTGGCTCCCTCGGGCCGAAAGCGAGATGAGTGCCGCAACCCCATAGTCATCTTTGACTGGACTTAACTGTCTTTACCTATACCCCCATAGTGGAGAAATGCTGTGATCATTCTGCCTGCTCCTTAAGTGTTGATGGGCAGCTGTGAGACCCCCCTGTACTCTCTTTTCTTAGGGTCCTTTATATTTAAACCAGACTTGGGCTGGGCAGCCCTTCAAATAGAGGACCACTGTAAAAAGCTGGACATTTGGCCACAACAACAGCTCTAGGTGTACAATTCTCCATCTTCTTATGATAGGAAGGAAGAATAAGATTACTCCAGACATCGTAGAACATTTGTGTGTGCCAGAGAGCATTAAACCATGATGGAGCCTCTGAACACTCAAGTAGTATAAATATCGAACAGCCATAGTTCTGTTTCGAGCCTTTGTGGGCAGATAGCTCTCGTCCCTGTGTTCCAAATGAAGCTGTAGTCAGCTTAACGAGATGGCTAATTGATGAGCACCACTTCCTTCTCTTGTCCATTAAGGTAAGTAGAGCACGTGGACATCTCAGCTCGTCAAAGGCAAGAAAAACACATTAATTTGGAGAGTAGGGGAGCTGTTAATAAATCTGACATTGCCAGGCAGTTTTTCTTCATTTCCTCCTATTTGATGGACATTGCGATCACAAGTTGCAGAAGACCTATTTCCCCCCACAAAATTGCAACTTGAGTGTTTGCATGCGTGGGTGGGTGGGTGGGTGGGTGGGTGGGCTCACAGAAAGAAGCTTCAAAACACAACCACGGGGGTATTTTATTTCACTTTAGGAAGCTTACTCAGTGAATATTTGCAAGGGTGAGCAAGCCACTTACTCAAACTTGCCCTGTGCTGCATTCATGAATTTTATTATAAAAAATAAACATGCAGTCTGCTTGTTTTGATGTGGTTGGTATTCTGTTCAGAGGCACTCCTTGTTGTAAATCCCTTCTACTATACTTTACTCCCCCCCTCCCTCCCAAACTGAAATTTGTACAGGCTCAACTGAGCTATTTCTAATAATTTTTCATTACTAACAGATTTTCGTGTGTGTGGGTGTTATGCCTTTGCCTTTGGGATGGGGAGAGGCAAAGGGCAGGAGGAAAAGCTTCTTTAACTGCCCTGAAAATGATCTTCCTGAATCTGGGCCTCATAAATCCTATTAAATGTTATATTTCATCAGCAGACTGGGGGAAAAAGCTGCTGCTTCTTTTTTTTCCCGGGCAGCGATGAAGCCCAGCCTTTAAATTTATGGTTTCATTTTAGAAATGGACTATAAAGAGAGCCTGGCTTTGTTGTCTATCAGAGTGACTTAGGTGTGTGTGTTATGTGTGTGTGTGTGTGTGTGTGTGTGTGTGTGTTTTCTAAACAGGCTTCCTTAATGTATTGTGTGGCCCCTGGGCTCAGTCAAAACTGGGGATGCTGACTTTACAGACATACCAAAAGAAAAATTCTCTCCTAAGGATGCGGGTGGTGCTGTGGGTTAAACCACAGAGCCTAGGACTTGCTGATCAGAAGGTCAGCGGTTCGAATCCCCACGATGGGGTGAGCGTCTGTTGTTCGGTCCCAGCTCCTGCCAACCTAGCAGTTTGAAAGCACAAAGTGCAAGTAGATAAATAGGTACTGCTCCAGCAGGAAGGTAAACGGCGTTTCCGTGCGCTGCTCTGGTTCGCCAGAAGCGGCTTAGTCATGCTGGCCACATGACTCGGAAGCTGTACGCCGGCTCCCTTGACTCTAGGGTTGTGGCGAGTTGAGCGCCACAACCCCAGAGTCAGTCACGACTGGACCTAATGGTCAGGGTCTCTTTACCTTTTTAACACAGCTGGGTTACATTTTTCAGAATTCCTTCTACAACCCCATCCAGAGACCTCATGAGTGCAAGGCAGACTTCAATTGTCCAGGTGAAACTTGGAAGTGGTTTAGCATCTGGGCAATTTGCACATCTGAATCAATGCCTTAGTCACAAATGGAAATAGATTATTTGCGAATTGCAGAAAGAAAGATAAAAGAGAGAGGCAGACTCCCATAGAACACAAGACTAAAAACTGAAAGGGGGGGGGGGAGAGAAAAGGAACTAGGTAGTGTTGCCATGGCAAAGTCCAGATTCTTACATAGCATTCTTTTTCCTCCCACTGATAAGCACTATTATTATTTTCAAACCCATGTATTCAAAGTAGCAACACTGCCAGAAAAAGTCACATTAGCATGATAAAATAATGTTTATGGTCTCACAGATGAAAGATCTCTATGCTTGGCGTATAAATTTAGGGAGAATTCAGCAATTTACATCCAATTGTTGCTAGGTGAGCAAAGAACCCCACGCACCGGCATCGCAATAATGAAAGTGGAATAAAAATTCACACAGGAGCAGAAAACAATCTAGCTGGAATTCCCTTTGGCTATTGTTATTGGCATACTCCCTACTCAGCCAAAAAGAAAAGGGTGGCTTTGGTGCAGAAAAAAAGGCCTACCTCTCTTATTCGACATTATAACGTGGTGTGAAAGTTGCACCACGGGGAGACAAAAGTTGGGGGTGAATAGTGAAGAGAGAAAGACAATGGTACTGACGGGGGGGGGGGCGGCGGCGAGTTAATGGGCAAGAGTCCACGAACAAGGAGCAGCCTCCTTCTCTTTCCATTGCCAGAGGAGATATTAAACCTGAAATTAAATACAGGTCACTTGCACCAGTGGTGTAGCATAGGTTGCCAGAGCCCAGGGCAAAGCAAGTATTGTGCCCCCTTGTCAGGGCCGGACATCAGCGGTGATGGTGGTGGGGAAGGGTCTTCCCATGGAAGGAAACTGAGGATGGGACGGCTGCTGCTGCCATTTATTTTATTATTATTTATTTCATGGCATTTTTACACTGTTTGATTATTTTTTAAATAACCCCCCCTCAAAGCATTTTATTTTTCTTTTGAAATTTTGTGCCCTCCCCAAATTTTGCCCCCAGGGCGGTAGCCCCTCTGCCCCCCCAACTACGCCACTGTCACGCAGGTGCACTTGGTGAAGAGGGGACATAGGCAGTTGTGGGGAGATGGGGGCCCTCAGTCTTGACAACTGCTTCATGGAGCCAAGACCTGCCAGAGACAAGTTGCCGTGCTCATTATTGCTGTAGCCGTGTGATGCAGCCATGGCAGAGCTCGGTGGAGGAGAAGCCAGCCAACCAGCCTAGTCTCAGGGGGTACTTGCCTGGAGGCAGAGTCCGTATACAAGGTCCAGTCCAGTCCTAAGGTCAGGAATATCTCAGTTCATGTAGTCAGAGGAGGTCCAAGGTTACAAGAAGAAGAAAGGTCTGGCCAGGAACAACGAATGCTGTTTCCAGCACCTAACTGAGGCTGGAAAACCAGCTCAAGAAAGCTGGAGCCATCAGGAGCAAGAAGGCTGATTAGCACAAGGTGGAGTCACTTCGCCTTCTGTTCCTTCAGGCTGCTGCTCAGCAGGTGAAGCCAACTCCTGGCCAATGACAATTACTGTAGGTCTGGTACTTCGGTACAGATCCTGCATTTGCTAATGAAGAATTAACTCCGACTTGCTTGGGCAATTACGGCTAGCTTGCTCCTGTCAGCACATGATAATGGAGTTGTCTGTGCTTAGATTTTGAAGACCCCTGACCATTAGGTCCAGTCATGACCGACTCTGGGGTTGCAGCGCTCATCTCGCTTTACTGGCCCAGGGAGCCGGTGTACAGCTTCCGGGTCATGTGGCCAGCATGACTAAGCCGCTTCTGGCGAACCAGAGCAGCGCATGGAAACGCCATTTACCTTCCCGCCAGAGCAGTTCCTATTTATCTACTTGCACTTTGACATGCTTTCGAATTGCTAGATTTCGAAGAACCTGATGGCAAATTTAGATTTAGATTTCGAAGAACCTGATGGCAAGTTTTCCAGTGACAATGGAATTCTCCCGATTCTTCTTCAGCAGTTGGGTAGAATCCCTTGAAATCACTTAAATTTGACACAGGTTTGACAGTGTCTCTTCTGAAGCAAGGACAGAGAAGACCCCAAGCAGTGCTGGAGTTACAGTGCTGTCCGAGCTGCTTCAGGTCGTGGCGGATGTTCTCCTGGAGACACCTAGTTTGGTTGTCCTAGGGGATTTTAACATCCACGCCGACACGACCTTACAAGGGGCCGCTCGGGACTTCGTGGAAAGCATGGCCTCCATGGGGCTGTCCCTGAATAAGTTGGGCCCAACTCATAGTCATGGACATGCCTTAGACCTGGTATTCACCTCTAGCGACGTGGGTGATCTGACACTAAGTAAAAATGAAACCAAAGAAGTGCCATGGTCAGATCACTTCCTGGTGCAACTGGACTTCTCCGCGACCCTTCCCCTCTGCAGGGAGGTGGGACCAATTCGGATGGTCCGCCCCCGCCACTTAATGGATCCAAATGGTTTCCAGAGAGTGGTAGGGGATGCTTTATCCCATGTTGATGGCCTTTCAGCTGATTCCCTGGTGGCCCGCTGGAATGCGGAGTTAACCAGGGCTATCGACTGTCTGGCTCCGAAGCGCCCTCTCCGATTGCATGGAGCCCGGACAGCCCCGTGGTTTTCTTCGGAGCTGAGGGCGATGAAACAATCGCTGAGACGGCTAGAGCGTCGGTGGCAGAAAACTCACTCCGAATCTGACCGGACACAGGTTAGAGCTCAACGTCGAGCCTACCAAGTGGCGATAGCGACGGCGAAGAAGACTTTCTTCACCGCCTCTATTGCATCTGCAGAAAATAGTAGCAGGAGACTCTTTCAGGTGGTTCGCAATTTAACGGAACCACCTTTACCATCGGGGCCTTGTAAAGACCCCAAGATCTCCTGCAACGATTTTGCAAAGTTTTTTGCAGATAAAATCACTCATATTCGGAAGGAGCTAGACACCACCGTGGGAGCAGGGCTGGGGCGGGAGAGTGCTAGAGCCCTGTCTGGTCAAGTTGCATGGAATCAATTTCAATCCGTTACCCCCGAGGATGTGGACAGGCTGCTTGGACGAGTGAAACCAACCACCTGTCTCCTTGATCCTTGCCCATCCTGGCTTATAAAAGCTAGCCGGGAAGGGCTGGGCGATGGGCTCTGCGGGGTGGTGAATGCTTCCCTCTGTGAGGGAACATTCCCAGATCCGCTGAAAGAGGCGGTCATTAAACCGCTTCTTAAAAAACCATCTTTAGACCCGGCCAGTATGGCCAACTATCGCCCAGTCTCAAATCTTCCATTCTTGGGCAAGGTGATTGAGCGTGTGGTTGCTGAACAACTCCAGGCACGCCTGGAGGATGTGGACCATTTGGATCCCTTCCAATCAGGGTTCAGGCCTCATCATGGGACTGAAACTGCCTTGGTCGCACTGGTTGATGATCTCCGGCGAGCTAGGGACAAAGGTGAGAGTTGTTTCCTAGTTCTGCTGGATCTCTCAGCGGCCTTTGATACAATCGACCATAACATCCTTCTGGACCGTCTAGAGGGGTTGGGAGCTGGGGGCACTGTTATACAGTGGTTTCGCTCCTTTCTCCTGGGCCGTGTTCAGAAAGTGGTGGTGGGGGATGAGTGTTCAGACCCTTGGGCCCTCACTTGTGGGGTGCCTCAGGGTTCCGTCCTCTCCCCCATGCTTTTTAACATCTATATGAAGCCGCTGGGAGAGATCATCAGGGGGTTTGGACTGGGTGTCCATCAATATGCAGATGATACCCAGCTCTACCTTTCTTTCAAATCAGAACCAGTGAAGGCGGTGAAGGTCCTGTGTGAGTGCCTGGAGGCGGTTGGAGGATGGATGGCGGCTAATGGATTGAAGTTGAATCCTGACAAGACAGAAGTACTGTTTTTGGGGGACAGGGGGCGGGCTGGTGTGGAGGACTCCCTGGTCCTGAATGGGGTAACTGTGCCCCTGAAGGACCAGGTGCGTAGCCTGGGAGTCATTTTGGACTCACAGCTGTCCATGGAGGCACAGGTCAATTCTGTATCCAGGGCAGCTGTTTACCAACTCCACCTGGTACGCAGGCTGAGACCCTACCTGCCCGCTGACTGTCTGGCCAGAGTGGTGCATGCTCTAGTTATCTCCCGCTTGGACTACTGCAATGCGCTCTACGTGGGGCTACCTTTGAAGGTGACTCGGAAACTACAGCTAATCCAGAATGCGGCAGCTAGACTGGTGACTGGGGGCGGCCGCCGAGACCACATAACACCGGTCTTGAAAGACCTACATTGGCTCCCAGTACGTTTCCGAGCACAATTCAAAGTGTTGGTGTTGACCTTTAAAGCCCTAAACGGCTTCGGCCCAGTATACCTGAAGGAGCGTCTCCACCCCCATCGTTCTGCCCGGACACTGAGGTCCAGCGCCGAGGGCCTTCTGGCGGTTCCCTCATTGCGAGAAGCGAAGCTACAGGGAACCAGGCAGAGGGCCTTTTCGGTGGTGGCGCCCACCCTGTGGAATGCCCTCCCATCGGATGTCAAGGTGATGGACAACTACCTGACATTCAGAAAACATCTTAAGGCGGCCCTATTCAGGGAAGCTTTTAATGTATGATATTTTAGTGTTTTTTGGTTTCTGTGGAAGCCGCCCAGAGTGGCTGGGGAAACCCAGCCAGATGGGCGGGGTACAAATAATAAATTATTATTATTATTATTATTATTATAAGCTAAGCAAGCTATAGCTTAGGGCCCCACTCTCTTGGGGCCCCCCAAAAAATGTAAAGGAAAAAAACAACTGGATGTACATTTCCAAAATATAAGATCAACAACCAACTAAAATAAAACCTACATACAGCAACAGTGTTTTGCGTTGTGTAAGCTCCTATGATGTAAGTCATGGGCCCCGCCTGCTAGCCTGCTCCCTAAAATATCACTGGTTTGCTGGTTTTCTGTATATAGGGTACCTACATTCTGAATGGACTGGTTGCATGGGAACATGTGCAAATGGCTTGAGATACCTATTAGGTCCATAAATTGCCATATAGCATATATCCAGGACAAAAAAACAGCGACAATTTGCTGTTGACAAAGGACAGCTGGACATATAAAGGGCCCCATTACCTTCAGTAGCTTAGGGCCTCATCAAACCTAAATCTGGCCCTGACAAGGCACATATGATCAATGCTCAAAAGTAGAACTCTGCAACCATTTTGGCCCCCTTTCCCCTAAAGTCCATTTGAGATCGTCTTAATGGTGGCGCCATTTTTGTATCAAAACTCAGTATTAATTAAAAGTATGACATCCCTCAACTGTTCCCACCCTATTCTGTAAAACTGAAGGCCATGTTGCAGGCCAAATGTGCGGGTTTCCTCCTTGAAGAAATAATTTGGTATTTTATTGTAATTAAGTACACTTACAATGAAGACATTTCGCTATCCACTACATTATAATATTGCTAAAGGTAAACAGTGATTCTGATGAGTAAATACTGAGTAATCTATCTGCACTTTACACAACAAAGGAGTAGCAAATCTGCTTAAAGTGATATTTAAAACCTTCTCCCTAAGGAGATGAATGCAACAGAAAGCGGATTCTAGCATTTCTTGGCGGCATCGTATCCATTCCTCTATTTCCGAATAGCTGCGCATATCAGCATGTTAGTGATGCTTTTGCAAAGAAGGTTTGACAACAATAGAGAGTCCCCCGCCCGCTAAACAAGAAGTGACAACTCCATTTGAAAGCTGTCCCTGGATGTGTTTTATGTGCAGAAATTATCTGTGACAGTTCAAATCAAAACAGAGTTTTCATTTCACATGGGAGGTAAATGGACGATAGAATAGGTTGCTTTAAATGCTATGGTCTGGTGCAATTAACGTTGCAGAAAATTTCTTCTGGGGGAGACTGCTCATTGCTAGTTCTAAACTTTCGGGGGGGGGGAAGAATGTGTATGTGTGTGTGTGTGTGTGTATATATATATATATATATATATATATATATATATATATTTCCTCTGATGGCTACTCCTTGGAGGAAAAAAATCAAACCGGAATGAAATGTAACTTCCAAGAAAGAAGTATCAACTTTCAGCAACTGTGCCAAAGCAGTGACATTAATCATAGAAATAAAGAAGAAAGCGAGTTCATTATCATTTTAACAATTATATTCTCAGCCTAATTTTCCACGCTACTATCCGAGCACACATTTAAGTGCGTGCCAAGGAATAGAAGCTGCTTTCCCAAGGATTTGGGAAACTAGAGAAAAATATGATTGCGTTCTATCCTTCACGCAGAAGAGAAGGGACTCTAACTTCCTGGCAGAGCACAATACTTTTCATGTAGAAGGTGCACAGATCTAATTGTGGTCATCTTAGCTTAAAGCAGTGATGGCCAAACTTGGACCTCCAGCTGCTTTGGGACTACAATTCCCATCATCCCTGACAACTGGTCCTTTTAGCTAGGGATGATGGGAGCTGTAGTTCAAAAACAGCTGGAAGGCCAAGTTTGGCTGTCACTGGCTTAAAGAAACCGAGGAAAACCCACCTTAGAGTTGGTTCAGGCAGAGTAGAAATAATTGGGTTGGCTGGAATAATGATATTTCACTTCGTATTGATATACAGTGGTACCGTACTTAACCTGAAACTGTTCTTAACCTGAAGCACCACTTTAGCTAATGAGGCCTCCTGCTGCTGCCGCACCGCCAGAGCACGATTTCTGTTCTCATCCTGAAGCAAAGTTCTTAACCCGAGGTAATATTTCTAGGTTAGAGGAGTCTGTAACCTGAAGCGTATGTAACCTGAAGCGTATGTAACCTGAGGTACCACTGTACATGTGTTGTACAACCATTAATATAGTGAATATTTGCATTTTTATGGAATATACTCTTTTGCTCTCACTTAATGTATTAAAATTTTAAACCAACAAATTGGGCTTTCTAATACTTTACAGGGCTATTCTATATGGAGAGATACTCTTGCTCTTTTTTCAACCCATGCTTAAAAAATTTCCAAACTTTCCCCCTCTTATTACTCTTGCCATATTCTCATAATACAGGACTGGTGACGACAGTGAATGCCACCCAGGCTATTGTCCAAGGCACCTCACTGAGAATTAATAATCTGTTGGCTTATAAATGCAGAAGTGCTTTAAGAATGTAACATTTAATGCTCATTGGCTTTCTCTAGGCAGTGCCAATGGAGCCAAACGGCATTCTTTTCATTGTTATCTCAATTAAGTAAAAAGCACTCTTAAACGTTCTACTGTTTCAGTTCTGCATATATGAAACCAAATGTCTTCATTTAAGACACTTCCAAACAGCAGCTTTCTCTGTCTTCAATATGGCACCGTAGCCAAAGATTAAGTATGTACGAAACCATTTTGCTGGATCACATCAAAAGTCTATCTGGCCTAGTATCCGACATTTGACAGTGCTTAGCCTAGTGAAGGCACAACCACTTTGACCTGAACCCCCCCAAAAGGGGGTAGATCACCGCCAGTTTTTTAACTCTGTGAGTAGATTGCAGTCTCTTGAGAGTTGGCCACCCCGGTGCTTCTACGAAGTTCACATCTTGCCACAGTGGTCCATGCTCTGGTAGCCACCTAACCAGACTACTGTAAAGTGTTGTACATTGTGCTGCCCAAGGAGACAACTCTCAGAAGCTTCGGTTAGTCCTGTATGCAGCTGCCAAGTATATTAACAGTAACCCAATTCTAAAAGAATTACATTGGCAGCCTATTTGCTTTCAAGATCAGTCTAAGGTCCTGGCACCTGGACAGCAGCCAGAGGAGACACCTACAGGTGAAACTAAAAAAATTAGAATATCGTGGAAAAGTTCATTTATTTCAGTAATTCAACTTAAAAGGTGAAACTAATATATGAGATAGTCTCATGACATGCAAAGCGAGATATGTCAAGCCTTTATTTGTTATCATTGTGATGATCATGGCGTACAGCTGATGAAAACCCCAAATTAACAATCTCAGAAAATTAGAATATTAAATGAAATCAGCAAAACAAGGACTGCAAATAGAGCAATATTGGATCTCTGAGAAGTAGAAGCATGCATATGTACTCAGTGCTTGGTTTGGGCCCCCTTTGCATCAATTACTGCCTCAATGCGGCGTGGCATGGATGCTATCAGCCTGTGGCACTGCTGCAGTGTTATGGAAGACCAGGATGCTTTGATAGCAGGCTTCAGCTCTTCTGCATTGCTCGGTCTCATGTCTCTCATCTTCCTCTTGGCAATGCTCCATAGATTCTCTATGGGGTTCAGGTCCGGTGAGTTTGGTGGCCAATCAAGCACAGTAATCCCATGGGCATTGAACCAGGTTTTAGTACTTTGGGCAGTGTGGGCAGGTGCCAAAGTCCTGCTGGAAAATGAGGTCAGCATCCCCATAAAGCTCGTCTGCGGAAGGAAGCATGAAGTGCTCCAAAATCTTCTGGTAGATGGCTGTGTTGACCCTGGACTTAATGAAGCACAGTGGACCAACACCAGCTGATGACATGGCTCCCCAAATCAACACAGACTGTGGTAACTTCACACAGGACTTCAAGCATCTGGCATTGTGTGCCTCCCCATTCTTCCTCCAGACTCTGGGGCCTTGGTTTCCAAATGAGATGCAAAAGCTGCTCTCATCAAAAAAGAGATTTGGTGCTTATTTTAGAGTCCAAATTGTCCCAGGAAAAAGGCAGCGCTCTCCGGCAATGGCTATGCGGCTTCGCTCCGCAGAAATAGCAGTTGACTCACAGCACCGCGCCACTTCCCCCTCTTCACTTCGGAGCCCGTTAGTGGGTTCCTTAGCGAGTTGGGGGGCGCTAAAGGTGCCCGCCGAGTCCCATGGTCACAGGCTTCATCCACCTGTGATTTTTAAAAGGGTCCCCGCTTCGCCGTAGCGGAGAAGACCCGTTTCCCGCGGAGCTAGTCCCTCCAGTTCAGAGGGAGTCTGCCATTACCGATGGCGCCACCCCGGAAGTGCACAACAAACACTCTGTGAGGTGAGTGGGGCTGAGAGACTTCAGAGAAGTGTGACTAGCCCAAGGTCACCCAGCAGCTAAATGTGGAGGAGCGGGGAATCAAACCCCGTTCACCAGATTACAAGTCCACCGCTCTTAACCACTACACCACACTGGCTCTACACCACACTATATACAAAAAAAGAAGAAGAAAAGAAGAAGATGCACCACCCCATTCCTGGACCCCAGACTAAGTTGCTGGAGTTGAGTGCAGGGAAGGTGGTATTCATAGGATGAAGGTGCTACTCACCTCATTCCTGCACATGAACAAAGGAGCCAAAAACCTCTAACCCCAGTCTCTAAAATCCCAAGTAAATGCTATGACAGCAATTTTAAATAACCCCATTTCCAATGTCTCTCTTTCCCTCCTTTTTGGGGAGCAGGCATTATAGCTATACAAATGTCTTAACTGAATGGTGCTCAACCCCAAGTGTGCAAAAAATGCACAAGGTTTTGAGCACTTGAGGGTTTCAAATTCACGGTGAGGCACCTCGCTGGTTGCTTCTATGCCCCCGCGCAGAATTGCAAACCTCTCGTCTGAATGCACACCCAAATTAAGCTTCTCAATGGATCTATGCAACGCCAGACTACTGAACTGGCTTTGTGCTCCAAAATGGATTAACAGGAGAGGGAACTAAATGAGAAAATGAAAGAGCGCAGAGCAAAGAAAAGTGAAAGAAACACGACTTAATAGGACTGTTTAAAATGGCACCCCAACCACAAAAGGCAGCCTTACAGGGTGGCAAGTACAATTCATGATAGCGGAACTTTCTTTACAGCAAAGGATAGCAACGTGAACCAGGTTTAACTAGAAATAGCTGCGCATCAGCTGTAGTTAAACTGATCAAGTTGGCATCAGCACTCAAGGCACGAGAATGAGATTTTCTGACTGTTGAGCTCTGCAGACACTGCCTATTGCTCACGGTGGAAAAGGCTTTTCAAGCTCTGAAGCAGGGAGGTCAAAGCATCAACAAGGATGCAGACAGTGGCATTTACAGGGAAAAGGAGGAAAAGATCAGTTCACCCCCTTCCCCACCCATTTAGCAGCAGCTGCATAAACATTGCTATTTGCCATACAGGCCCCGGATAGCCGCCTCTCTTTATCCTTACAAACCAGGAGCCGTAGTTACGGAAAATATCAAAGGAAGGAAACGAGACTTTCTTCAGGTGAGGAACTCGCATGGGCTGCTTTCCCCGCAATTTGTGCACTTAACAATCAATAACAATTAGGAGCAGGCTTGTGGCTGATTTAATGCTGCTCCCCAAAGCCGCCCCCTCCCCCCCAAACCACCACTAACCCCCACCCCTCCATCGTACTGCAGGAGTAGCTGCTGACTTGTAAAGCAGGGGCCTGCGCTGCAACAGCCCGCCTCTATTATTACCTGCGAATGGATCAGAAGCACTTCAGCTCCCCTGGTTAGCAGAACACTTACTGCACAAAAGTACTCAATTAAAGCAGCCCTTTCAGGCAATTATTGAGCATTACAGGCGCTGAGAAACAGAAAATAGCGCTACCCTTTACTCCAAAAGAGTGGGTTTTTATCCCTTCCATCAGTGCTCCACACTCCCCCCCCCAAAAAAAAAACCACTATATATGTCGTGGCTACTTTCAAGATTTTCTTCAAACCGCAAAAGTGTATTTATAAATGTTTTTGGCTTGTGCCCTTAAACAAACCGCGCATACATGCTGTCCCCCACCCCACTCCATTAATAAATTAAACGGTGTCCCCTTTGACACGTTTTAATCATTATATAAGGTTCCTACCGACTTACGAGGTAAACATATCTTGGGCTGAATATCCTTAAAAGCCCAAAGGCAGAACTGTTTAACGCCGATAAATTCAGAAGCGAGCGCAGGCTATGTTTTCAGTGATTACGGAGTTGACAGACAACACCCCAAAGTAACTATTACGCTGAAAATTATAATGTATCACCATTTGAATTTTAAATGAATAAGGGGGGAATCAGGCACAACAATGGGTTGTCAAAAGGGCTGATTATTCAGATTTATTTGCAAAGACGGTAAAATATTGGCACCTCGCTGCCCTTTCCTCCATTGTGACGGCACTCTCATCTCGCACCTTCTTGGCAAGACTCAAAAGCTCTTATTCCCTCGGAGATGAATCGAGAGGGAGGGGTGCACACTGTGACAATAATATGTGACAGCTGCACAATGGAGAATGAAAAGACTTTTGGCCTCTGGGGGAGGAAAGGGATCGTGGCAAGAGGAATGGAGGAGGAGGAGGAGGCATTAAAGAACAGGGCCTGAATAATGTCCTATGCTTCAAATATATACTAAGAGTGCATGACATTATTGCAGCCAAACAGGCCTGGCCCTATATGCGGTTTCTATGCCTACAGCAATCGGCTCCTCAAAGAAGGAATTTGAGCAGAAACATTCAAAAGGCATTTTTTTTAAAAAAGCAACAACCAACATTTGCTTAAAAACATGAGCCCTCCATGTGTTACTGAGCTGGCGCTTCCATAAATTCGATAAATAATAAAAAAAATTTCATGGTTTTATATTTGGATTTTGTTCTGTGAGCTCCGGGTATAGGGCAGTATATAAATTCAATAAATCATCATCATCATCATCATCCCTGACCTCTGGTCACACTGGCGAGTCCAACACAATCTGGATAGCCACAAATTTCCAACCCATTGTTTATAAAATTCTAGAAAATACAGAGAAATTAGATGGATATATTTTATTTCTTTTCATTATGATTACAAAAAACTGAATTATAAATAAAAGGGAGTTGTCAGTTCTTATAGCCTAATCCTGATAATGAAACTTGTTTAATGAAATATATCCTATCTATCTATACCCACCTACCTACCTACCTACCAGAGCCCTTTCCCCCATCTTTCTTCAAATCATAAAGTTAAGTGAAACCATGTTGAATATTAGGAATGGAGAGATTTTATTCCCATGTGTTAAAATCTGGGGTTGCTCAAATTTGGGACGGTGAGTAGTACTGTAGAAGCTTCTGCTTCTGGTCAGCCACATTTTGCCATGATGCTCTGATCCAAAACTGTGCTTAATTTTAACTAAGACTAATTTAAACAAGCAGCTTCAATAACCATTGTTTGAAGTTGCCTGTTTGAAACCAACCCTAGCTAATGTTGACCACCGTTTTTAAGTCAGTGTGACATGACAAATTGTGGCTAAACAAAGGCCCAAGTGAAAGCTTCTGAACTCCTTCCCCTGGCTCTGTGAGAGAGGGACCCAAATGTTTGCTATCGCTCTTTAATGTTCATTTACGTGGCACTAGACTATGGTTAAGCGTGATGGTCTTGTTTAGATGGAAAACTCTGATCACCAGGCATGGCCGCATGGTTATGGGAATGCATAAAAGCACCTCTCTTTTAAACTATCTGGAAGAAGAAGCTTGAACTGTCCATGTACAAAATGATGGAAACTTCATGTTATGCCTTTTTGCAAATCAATTCAACCCCATAATTAAATAATAATACTGTACTTTTCTGTGTATAAGACAAAGTTTTTTGCTATAAAAAAATAGGCAAAAATTGGGGGTCATCTTATACACAGATAGTGAATGCAGAGGGGGTGGGTGAGCGATTGGCAGTGGCAACCTTCCCCCCACCCCACAAGCTCATTAACTCAAGAAATAATGATTTCTTAATTTGGGGTTAAAAAAGGGGGTTGTGTTATACATGGGGGAGTCTTATACATGGGAAATTACGATAATTCTTGCCCATGGTTCAAATGACTGACCGCACCTAATCTACTCTGGAGATTTGCCAGTACATTTCTTTTGTGCAATATGAATTGCCTGAAGAGTCAATTGGTGAAGACCACATCACCTTTCTGCACATGCTGGACTGATGAAGTGCTCATATTAAGACTTTGGCGTCAATGTCTGTGGCTGCTTGCCCAGTTTTGTCCATTGCTACAGGTGCCCAAGATGTCAATTCTCAATTCTAGCACATTGGTGTGAAGAACTTTTTCCTGTTTGGACTATCTCCTATTGACCAGGTGCCACACACAATAAGCCCCCCCCCCCAACCTCCAAGCTTCTAGTAGACAACCACGGTGGAACTACCTTGTATTTCAGATGCCAAGTCCCAAATCAATATTTCAGGAATTTCCTGTGGTACTGATGTGTTGCTTTGCAAACATAAACCTCCTTTAAAACCCATAAAGAATTTGGGCTACCTTAATTGGTTACTAGGGGCGCGGGTGGCGCTGTGGTCTAAACCACAGAGCCTAGGGCTTGCCGATCAGACAGTCGGCGGTTCGAATCCGTGCGACGGGGTGAGCTCCCGTTGCTCGGTCCCTGCTCCTGCCAACCTAGCAGTTCGAAAGCACCTCAAAGTGCAGGTAGATAAATAGGTACCGCTCTGGCGGAAAGGTAAACAGCGTGCCCGTGCGCTGCTCTGGTTCACCAGAAGTGACTTAGTCATGCTGGCCACATGACCCAGAAACTGCAGACAAACACTGGCTCCCTTGGCCTATAGAGCGAGATGAGCGCGCAACCCCAGAGTCATTTGTGACTGGACCTAATGGTCAGGGGTACTTTTAGCTTTACCTTTAATTGGTTACTATGCCTGAAAAGTCTATTGTTGCTTCTTTTACTTGTTCAAGGCGCTTGGGTCCAGCATAGACACTTTCCCTTCCCAGAAAACACCTGAAATTTATTAGGTAGTTCCTGATTTAATAATTAGTCAGGCATCGACTACACAACTCTTTTTATAAAACTACTTCCTATTGGAGCAGTGTCTGATAATCTAAAAGCATTGTCAGGAAGAACATGAAAAAAATCATATAACCTCTAGAAATTATGGAAGGAACCCACTAGTTTGATGTAATTTCTGACCAAAAGTCTCCAAATGGGGTAGCTTATTGCTGTAAGATAGGTTGGCAACACATCTGTTGTGAATCATAGTGAAAAGGTCTGCTTAGAAGTCAAGGAAACGTCTCCAGGGGAATGTGAATATTATTTCCCTCTAGGTTTCTGGAACTGACGACAGCCCTGCTGCTGGTGGCCATACTAAGATTTATAATGAATATTGCATTGCATGAATATCTATTCTGCCTAGGATAATGAATCTGAGGTGTCACAAAACACCTCCGATTTTGTACTGTTGGAAGAGGAGCTGTAAGCCTGAAGGTCTGTGCCAAGAACCTATTTTTCCTGAACTCATCCAGGAAGTTTTATTTCTGGGACATTAAACAGTAAGTTCTTCCATCTTTGCCTTCACATTAGCTTGCAAAGCAGTGAAATCCAGCCAAACATGGCTTCTAAAAAAACAACAACAACTGTGGCAGTATTTCTTTATAATCCACAGCATGGCACACTACACTTCTGTGGGATGTGAAAGAGAGCAATCACGTACAACATCCCTAGAGTGGACATAAAAAGGGGATGTCTGGACCAGCCAGTCAGAACATCCTGTTTCCTCCTAGGCTGGGACAGACTTCCTCTACATGTGACCAGAGGTGGGCATGACCTCACCTATGCAGGTAACAAAATACCTCAGTGGAGGCCACCATCTCTCTCTCTGACTATATTTGTCGAAGAAGCAACATCTGCTTAGCCTAAGAGAGGACAAAGGGACTATCTCTTTATGGGATAGATTCCAGGTATATTACTTTTGTAACTTTAGTCTGCCTTCTGTGATACATCTGTGAACAGAATGTGAGTGAGTAAACTCCTTTTATACTTTTATAGAAGACTATTGTGTCTATTTCTTTTATGAGGGACTAAAGGGGGAATAATGGGACGCAGGTGGTGCTGTGGTCTAAACCACTAAGCCTAGGGCTTGCCGATCACAAGATCGGCAGTTCGAATTTCGGTGACGTGGTGCGCTCCTGTTGTTCAGTCCCAGTTTGAAAGCACATCAAAGTGCAAGTAGATAAATAGGTACTGCTCTGACAGGAAGGTAAACAGTGTTTCCGTGTGCTGCTCTGGTTTCTCCAGAAGCAGCTTAGTCCTGCTGGCCACATGACTGTACGCCGGCTCCCTCGGCCAATAAAGCAAGATGAGCACCACAACCCGAGTCGTCTGCAACTGGACTTAACTGTCAGGGGTCCTTTACTTTTACCTTTAAAGGGGAAATTACCAGGTAACTTATTTTAGAAGCTTTGGCGAGCCTAATCAAACGCATCCGGTGTGCAAGTTTAAAAAGGGGAATGCTACTCTGTTAAATTGTAGAACTTGTTAACACAAGTTGGAAAGGATATAATTAAACAATATATCCTCCCCTGCCTCCCTAAACATTACCACAAATTGTTTGTTGCCTTGATGAATTGCCCCTCTCCTTTAGAATTGCCCCTCTCTCCTGTCACTTCATGAGATCTGGCTAAGATCTTTCTCACAAAAAGACCTGATCCCTCCCAATAATTAGCTGGTTTAACTATCCAGTAGTTTTTTAGTACAGAATAGAATATACTTCTCCTTATTGAGTCCTGTTTCCCCCCGCTTCCTTCGTTTTTCCTTGCATAGCTTCGAGCGCTGCATAGCTATGGAACTGGCTTAGGGATGTGTAAACAAAAATAAACAGCCTCTTGCTAATGCTTATACCCTGGGCCCCATCATTTTAAATGGCAGTGAAGCTACTTTCACCTACAGTTTGAATGCAGCATCTAAGAGCTGTTGTAAGACGACTGGACTCATTTTCCCATGAAGAACTCCGAATACTGGATCCAACATTTGTGGAAGAGCTGGAAATCTCTGTGCCCCTCCCCCCCCGTATAGTCCTCATTGGGTAGCACAGAATTAGAACTCCCCCCTGCTGCCTTTTTGTCATAAGGCAATGGTTAAAAGGGATGAGGGTGGCGCCGTGGGTTAAACCACAGAGCCTAGGACTTGCCGATCAGAAGGTCGGCAGTTCAAATCCCTGTGACAGGGTGAGCTCCCGTTGCTTGGTCCCTGCTCCTGCCAACCTAGCAGTTCGAAAGCACGCCAGTACAAGTAGATAAATAGGTACTGCTCCGGCGGGAAGGTAAACGGCGTTTCCATGCGCTGCTCTGGTTCGTCAGAAGCAGCTTAGTCATGCTGGCCACATGACCTGGAAGCTGTACACCGGCTCCCTCGGCCAATAAAGCAAGATGAGCGCCGCAACCCCAGAGTCGGTCATGACTGGACCTAGGGGTCAGGGATCCCTTTACCCTTTACCTTAAAATGTGGGATAAGTACCCTAGGCAAAGGACTAACATCCCTCATATTTTTTAACACCCATTTGCCACTTCATCCCAATTTATGAGAGCGCCCTGCAGTCTTGGATTTCTTTCTCCAATGGTTCCAAAGCTGATTCCTCCTGACCCTTACCCCTGCTCTGGAGAAACGAAGGAGACCATACTCTGTGCTTAGCTCTCCTTATAATACAATTCTTTCTGTACTGGGGTCAGTTTCAACTGGATCTGGGTGGATTCTAACTATCACATTGCGCCCACTGCCAAAGCCTTCGCTTACAAAGCTGCTTTAAGGGACACAGCCCAGACACTGTGGGCTTTTGGCACGAATTGCTGGCAAGCAGGCCTCCTCTCGCCTGGGTATACTTTTGCAAAAGCCCTGTTTGTGCCACAAAACTCCGCAGCCAATGGATGCAAGCACACGTTTGGAAGGCGACTTCTTTCAAAGAACAAACAAAACCACTGCAACCTAAAGAGAATCTCATGAAGATGGAAACACCAGAAAGCACACATAAATGCTAGAGGGATGCTCGAATGGTAGAGGACTCTGGAAATTTCCACGGCCGGCATGTACGTGCACAGTTCCCGTTGACCATGAGGATGAATTATCTTTTTTTTAAGAATAATTTTTTATTAACCGACCAATCACATCAAATCAAACCAAATTACATAAATTCCAAATTACACAGCCGAATTTTAAATTTTTGTTGGGGGTACCCATATTTCAAGTTCTGAAGGGGATCCAATCAACTTCTTGCTTCTTACTGTTGTTTTAATGTCCACAAATCAAACCTTATGATGTTCACAATACTATCCAGTCCTTTCTTCTTGTTTTTCCACATCTCTTGTTGTTATTTTCATATATTTTTCCTTTCTCTTTGTGACCTCTGATAGTCTCCACAAGCTGGTTAGACAGTTTGTAATCCTGCGTGGATATTATTATTTTTTATCCAGTAGCCATATCCAGACGTTTTCCATGTAACATCACTTCCATACATCAAAACAGTCTTAGCGCCATTAATCTTCACCAATCTGCCTCCTTTCTCAAAACCTCTGAGGAGATTCACCAGGAATGCAGTCTGAAAACAAGTCCGTTCCTTCTCTCGGCTATAAATCCTTTGGCAAGATGGTGACTCCGAATTAATTGCTGCGCCATTCCAAAAGCTCTTATTGCTTCTCGATCTCCATAAAGATGAGGGCGAATTATCAGTGGCTAAAGCTATCACCAGGGACGCGGGTGGCACTGTGGGTTAAACCACAGACCCTAGGACTTGCCAATCAGAAAGTCGGTGGTTTGAATCCCTGCGACGGGGTGAGCTCCCATTGCTCGGTCCCTGCTCCTGCCAACCTAGCAGTTCGAAAGCATACCAGTGCAAGTAGATAAATAGGTACCGCTCCAGCGGGAAGGTGAACGGCGTTTCCATGCGCTGCTCTGGTTTGCCAGAAGCGGCTTAGTCATGCTGGCCACATGACCCGGAAGCTGTACACCGGCTCCCTCGGCCAATAAAGTGAGATGAGCGCCGCAACCCCAGAGTCGGTCATGACTGGGCCTAATGGTCAGGGGTCCCTTTACCTTTACCTTAAAGCTATCACCACTAAATAGAACATCCATATTCAAAGACAGCGTGCATCTAAACATTGGGAAACAAAGTGCTTAGATAGGCTGTTGCTTTCATATCCTGCCTGGCCTGTGGGGTTCCTGGAGGAATCTGCCTGCGAAAGAGGGTTCTGCATCAGAAAGAACCTTTGGCTGTTGCCTCCAGCGCGACTCTGCCTATCTTCTGATATACCGTATTTTTCCATGTATAAAACGCCCCCGTGTAGAAGACGACCCCTATTTTTTGGGACTCCAAATTAAGGAAATGGGGGGGGGGGGAGATTGCCCAGAGTTGTTGAGCTTCTTTTGGGGAAGATTGTCCAGAGGGGCTGCGCTTTTATTGTGGGGGTTTGCCACCAATCACTCACCCACCTGACTGCCGCTGCCAATCACACACCTCGCTGAAGCCCCCGATTGTCTGCCCACTCACCGCCAACAGCCACCAATCGCCCGCCCACTTGCCGCAGCAACAGCCAATCATCAGCAGGCGTTGCCGCAGCCACCAATCACCCGCCCAAACGCTGCTTACAATCTCCTGCTCGCAGCCGCCACCAATCGCACGTCCCCCCTCTACACTATCAGTATATAAGATGAGCCCCTATTTTTCACAATTAGTTATAAAAAAAACAAAAACCCTCGTCTTATACACGGAAAAATACGGTATGTAGTTTTGTAGCTCAGTTTGCACACAGCATATAACATCAGCAATATATACACGGACATATAGAGGAAAAGAAACGACTGCAAAAACTTTGTCTGCAGACTTTAACAATGGCTTCCTTATTTCAAAAACCGAAGAAGAGGAATGTACACAGTGGGAGAATAGCCGCACACTCTCTCTAAAAATCAGACACAGTAGCCACCCCAGGTGGTCTTCATCTTAAGCCATACGGAACCCAGGGAGAGCGTTGCAGCTGTTTCCAGTTCACTGTCATCTTAATCATCATTGTGCGTGTCCTCCTCCACCACTCCGTGCATTAAGACTTTCCATCACTGTCTAACAAATCTTTTGCAGTAAGCAGCATGTAATAATTGCCAGGGGAGCTCTCTTGGTTGCTCCATACCGACCTCACGCTTATGAGGTCACCTGGTCAACCGAAGTATTTATTTTGATATAGATGGGAGAACTAGGCCTGACATCCCTGCTTCATCATGCTAATCACTGTAGGAAAGAACTCAAGATTGGAAATGGCTTGGGAAGGGCGTTGCACTTTGCTTCTCCATCAGACTGCCCCGGGGGGGGGGCAGTGTCATGTTGTTATCTGTCTCCACAACCTCTCCATCACCACCACCTGCTGGGAATAGGAATATCTGATTTTGGACTGTAATTCCTGTGCTGCATTGCAGACGGACTCAAAGGCAATTTGGTTTGCCAGTTGCGATGGATTTTGTTAAGGGAGAAGCCCATCGTTCAGGAGGCGTGCTCTGACATTGACAGGCCCTGTGCCAATTGGGGGAAGGAAGTTTTAGTTGTGATGGCGGATTACAGTTAACAGTTTGTCCGTTCAGCCTGCGGCAACCGTGGCTGAGGGCGCTGGCCCTCTTAAAAACATGAAAACCAACACTCTCTAGTATGGCCTCAAATGAAGGAACAGCAGCAAAATAATATACAAAGCGTACCAAAGCCTAGAATGCTTCTTTCTCAATATTCTCAATATGCACAATACGGTGAACTGTGTTCTAAGGTGCTGCCCAGGAATGAAAGCAGTACATTAATGAGCTTCCCAGAGAATCATTGTATTGCACCAAAAATAAAAATGGATAGCTGCCTTGGAATCCAAATCTCCCCCTTCCCCAAGTTAGTGCTTTCCGCAGGGATACTGCATTTCCCAGCTTTCAAAAACAGCAATGTTTTGATGCTTACAAAATGTGAATCTCCTTCCCTGCCTCACCCACCCTCAGTGAGATGAATACTGGTAGAACAACAAATTCAAAGTTTTATCATTCGTTTTGCGGTACTTATTTAGTATTAAAGTAAAAAGGTAAAGGTACCCCTGCCCGTATGGGCCAGTCGTGTCCGACTCTAGGGTTGTGTGCTCATCTCGCTCTAGAGGCCGTGAGCCGGCGCCGTCCGAAGACACTTCCGGGTCATGTGGCCAGCGTAACGAAGCTGCAGCTGGTGAGCCAGCACCAGCGCAGCACACGGAAACGCCGTTTACCTTCCCCTCTATAAAGCGGTCCCTATTTATCTACTTGCACTTAAGAGTGCTTTCAAACTGCTAGGTGGGCAGAGCTGGGACCGAACGGCGGGAGCTCACCCTGCCGCGGGGATTTGAACCGCCGACCATGCGATCGGCAAGCCCTAGGCATAGGCGCTGAAGTTTTACCCACAGCGCCACCCGCGTCCCCAGTATTAAAGTACCCTGCAGTATAACCTTTCTGACCTTATGTGTATGTAGCATGCTGGAAAGGTGTGTGTGTGTGGTTTGAGGGGGGAAATGCTGTAAATTGCTTGCTAGATAGGCTTGCACTTTTGCTATGCAAGTGACTGGCCTACAAACAAGATTTTAGCAGGTTCTTTTGAACAACTCTGACTATTTAATTAATCTTCAAGCCATTAACCATTCATTTAAAATGCCACTTACAAAATCTTCATTTTGCACATTATCAGCTGGTTCGCAAATAGCTATCCATGAGCAGAGGCGTAATGATCTCTCTCTCTCCCATTCTTAGAGCTTACCAAGCTCATAGGCAATTTTGGCTTCTTAATTACCCGCACACATATTAGCATTTAAAATTAAATGGCAGATTTTTTTTAATAAAAAAAATATTATATGCCCCCGCGCAAAAAAAAGTTAACATTCTTATTACTATGCTGCCTGTTAAAGGAACCACAACCCACTTTTGGTTAAAGGGTACTTTGGCACTTTTTTCACAACAAATACCGTATTTTTCCATGTATAAAATGACCCCTATTTTGGGGGATACAAATTTATGAAAATTGGGAAGATGATCCCCATGTATAAGACGACCCCCATTTTTAAACATTATTTTAGAGTAAAAATACCTAGCCTTATACCCGAAAAAGTACAGTATATATAGAGAGAGGGGCGGGGGGACATTGTGGAGTAGGGTAACATTGATTTAAGAAGAAAACAACTCCCTGTTCAGAAATGGATTTGAATCAGAGTCCTAAATTCCTGTTCAGGCTTGAATTTAGTGGCTGAATTTGGCATCACATCAAACCAAATGTAAGAAAGCTAAATTATAGTTTGGCATTATATTAGATTGACAAACCATAGTCTGCAACCAGCCAACAAACCAGAAACAGTACGGCCAGCCCAACACATTTTGCCGCTACAGTGGTGCCCCGCAAGACGAACGCCTCGCAAGACGGAAAACTCGCTAGGCGAAAGAGTTTTTCGTTTTGGAGGTGCTTCGCTAGACGAATTTCCTATGGGCTTGCTTCGCAAGACGACAATGTCTTGCGAGTTCCTGCGGGTTTTTTTTCCTCCCTACCCCTTTTTCTAAGCTGCTAAGCCGCTTATCAGCTGATCCGATCAGCCGACAAGCCGCTAAAAGCCGTTAAAAGCGCTAATCCGCTAATCCGTCAATGGGCTTGCTTCGCAAGACGAAAAAACCGCTAGACGAAGAGAATCACAGAACGGATTATTTTCGTCTTGCGAGGCACCACTGTATTAGCAAAACGATCCAATGACCTCCAACCAGATCTGGGGCCCTGCCCCTGCGCCGCTGCAGCCTCGCCACTGCAACTCTATCCTTGCACCCGTGTCACAATGCAGTGGCAAGGGCTCAGCAACAAGGGCAACGGCGCTGGGTTGTTGCTGCGGGAAGCCCCAGTAGGGCTGGCTGTGGTGCACTGGCAGGGAATCGATACGCCACCTGAGGCAAATGGCTTCCCTGGCCCACCCTGGAGAAATAGAAGCCATGGGTCAAAGTGGGTTTGCATCATTTGCTTGTAAATTCTTAACTTCAAACTATGGGTTGGGATCAAAACTATAGGTAGCAGAAGCCATGATTTTGAAGTAATGTCTGGACTGAGCCACTGTATGGTTTTAAGTTAGGTACACTGATTATTATTTTCCCAGTGTTGCCAATGCTAGAATTCCAGCTGGAGGTGTAATATTCACAACTGCACATTTCTGCAATGCTATAGTAAGAGGCTTTTTTTGTGCAGCTCAGCCTTTAATTTTTCTGAAGTGAAAAATTAAAGACCGCACTCATTACTTCCTACGTCACCTTCCGCCCAAAAAAATCTGCATCGGAAAAATGTGGGAAATGCAGTTAACAACAACGGCCATTCACACGTTGCATTTTACCCACTGTCCCCTAGTCAAGTATCAATACCCATTTTCGTAAAATCCCATGTGGCGTTAAGTCGAAGACTGTAAAGCAGTTTCTTCAGCTAAGGCTGAGAAACAGTAGGATTCATCACATGCACCACTCCCTTCCTCAAACAAGCAGCACCGACGTAATAAAGAGATGGACAAGCCTAGGCTGTTTAAGTGCTAAATTGTAATGTTACCAAGCATATCTGACACTTCTAGGTTGGGAGTGTGTGTGTGTGTGTGTGTGTGTGTGAGAGAGAGAGAGAGAGAGAGAGAGAGAGAGAGAGAGAGTTAGAGTTCATATGCAATAGAAAACTGGTTTGGCAAAGGAGTACATTTAATTTTCTTTTTGCGCATGAAAGAAGAAAGAGCTCATCTCGCTTTATTGGCCGAGGGAGCCGGCGTACAAACCCCCTGAACTTTCAAAAGCTTGATATCTAGGTAAAGGTAAAGTGACCCCTGACCATTAGGTCCAGTCGTGGCTGACTCTGGGGTTGTGGTGCTCATCTCGCTTTATTGGCTGAGGGAGCCAGCATACAGCTTCCAGGTCATGTGGCCAGCATGACTAAGCCGCTTCTGGCAAACCAGAGCAGCGCACGGAAACACCGTTTACCTTCCCGCCAGAGCGGTACCTATTTATCTACTTGCACTTTGAGGTGCTTTTGAACTGCTAGGTTCGCAGGAGCAGGGACCGAGCAACAGGAGCTCACCCCGTCGCGGGGATTCGAACCGCCAACCTTCTGATCGACAAGTCCTAGGCTCTGTGGTTTAACCCACAGGGCCACCCACATCCTTATGCATTGAGTTATTAACAGTTAATGGACTGCTCTGGTTCGCCAGAAGCGGCTTAGTTATGCTGGCCACATGACCCGGAAGCTGTACGCCGACTCCCTCGGCCAATAAAGCGAGATGAGCGCCGCAACCCAAGAGTCGGCCATGACTGGACCTAATGGTCAGGGGTCCCTTTACCTTTACCTTAACTGTGAATTTTACAGAGTGTAAATCAACCTCCAGTTACGACAGGAGGGATTAACACCATACTGGTAAAAATGCGGGTTTAGCCCTTGCATTTGGGATTATTTCTTGGTTTTTGATGTATAGAAAGGCTTCTAATTATTGGAATAGCTTTGACAGTAATGTCCTGTAATGAGTAGGACTTTAAAACCGGGCACTTTGTAGAGGGAGCTATGACTAGCTGTACGTCAGTATGAGGTACACTGATCAAGCCACAGAGATCTTTCATTATAAGATGCCTCATAATTTTATAAAATCATTAAAGGGATGATAATACATTTTTCACCGGGGAAAATAAGTAAATAAGTGATTGCATGAGTTTTAATTCAATCCTCTATGGTAATGGCCCATGACTGGAATTCTAAGACTGAGATGAAGTAATCTGGGTTCTGTTTGTTGAAGCTAAAGAACTAAACGTGAGCGCTGTGCACAAACCCCCCTATTCTGATTCATGGCCTCAGTTGGTAAATCTGGATTGGACCTGATTCATTCTGGACTGGTCTGAACCCAATCCTATTTGCCCTGGATCATGATCCGGAAAATACAAATCTCTAGAAATCCCATTGAATTGCATAGCCAAACCAAAATGGCAATAACTTTCTTGTTGTTGCCCCCCCTCCCGCTACACATAGGAGCAGGGAGAAATAATATAGGGTTGCCATATTTCTAAAAGTGAAATTTCCTTCCTTCATCTTGGTCTGGTGGACTTGACTTTCTGAGGGAATGACGCCCACCCACAGACAGGCTGTGGGTGGCTATTTTCATGTGGTGAAGCTATCTACAATTCTTGATGCCACTACATATCTTGCTATCTGGAGGTCCACAGCCATCTGAGGCAGCCTATAAGTGGCAGCTGTTACAAGTACCCATTGCAATTGCCCATTATTTTTAATTTTCTCAGAGAGAAGAGTCTTCTTTTCAGTAGCAGCCTTCGTTTCCAAAGGAACCGTTTGCGAACAATTTATGGCTGTGGTTCGGATTTATAGGAAACACTGAACATAGTCAAGTCTTCTAAGAGATCTAGGGCACCACAAAAAAAAAGCAATCTTACAAAGAAAATTGTTCTCCTGGTACAGCGGGCTCCCATAGACAGGCACGAGCAATAGCATGCATGTAGATATCTATATGCTGTGGGTTAAACCACAGAGCCTAGGACTTGATGATCAGAAGGTCAGCAGTTCAAATCCCCACGACGGGGTGAGCTCCCGTTGCTCAGTCCCTGCTCCTGCCAACCTAGAAGTTTGAAAGCACATCAAAGTGCAAGTAGATAAATAGGTACTGCACTGGTGGGAAGGTAAACGGCATTTCTGTGCGCTGCTCTGGTTCGCCAGAAGCGGCTTGGTCATGCTGGCCACATGACCTGGAAGCTGTATGCTGGCTCCCTCAGCCAATAAAGCGAGATGAGCACCACAACCCCAGAGTTGGCCACGACTGGACCTAATGGTCAGGGGTCACTTTACCTTTACCTAGATATCAAGCTTTTGAAAGTTCAGGGGGTTTGTAAAATAAATAAATAAAGCAACCTGGGGGTTCACAGCCTGAGATTCTGCTAGAAAGAAAATGCCCTGATAAACCCTGGCTTTTCATTCACACCATTACTTTATGATAATACGCTCAGCCTCTTCTCATCCTCTAGCGTAGCCTAGCAGGTGTTACGAAGCACAGCAGTAAAGTTTTTTTGAAGAAGTTCCTAGACTGGAAGTACTGATGCAGAGTAATAGAATGAGACCACGGTTGAACCACATAGCATTATTGGGGTCACCGACTATAGCTTCTTTTAATTGTCAGTGCTGCTTTTAAGATGCTTAACTGCAATATATTATCCGAATGATCAGTCAGGATGCTGGGTCCATACAAAACACATATACAAATATTGGGTATGAATAATGTAATGTTTGATTGAATCTGTATGCTGCCTCATAACATAAAAGTTATCTAGTCAGCTTACAATGCTGCTGGATTCAGTATGGGCTTTCGGTGGCCATTTCTGTTTTAATGATTACACTATAAACACACACACACACACACACACACACACACACACACACACACACGTATATATTCTTATCCTGTTAACCTCAGGAACTATTAATATGTGGCCCAATAGTTAGTTCTGAACCTCTTTCCAATTTAGCACATGAGTAGGCAAACTAAGGCCCAGGGGCTGGATGCGGCCCAATCACCTTCTCAACCCGGCCTGCGGACGTTCCGGGAATCAGCGTGTTTTTACATGAGTAGAATGTGTGCTTTTCTTTAAAATGCACCTCTGGGTTATTTGTGGGGCATAGGAATTCATTCACCCCCCCCAAATATAGTCCTGCCTCCCCACAAGGTCTGAGGGACAATGGGCCAGCCCCCTGCTGAAAAAGCTTGCTGACCCCTGCTTTAGCACATAAAGGAAGTGTTCTAAACTGGTATTGATTTCTGCAAAAGAGTCTTAAACGAATTAATCTATACACAAGTCCATACTATTTACTGTCCCTTTAACCAAAAATAGGACTAGTGATAGCGCTGACAAACAAATTATACAAACCTTAGTAACAACCATTCATTTTTACTCTTCCATCATAGGTGACAACTCCCTGGGGCCCTGGGTGCCCAAGCACCCACAAAACTCCCCATGAAGGGGCCAGGCACCCACAAATTTCAGTGCCAGGGCCATGCGCAGTGCATGGCACTCACAGCCCCAGAGACCCACAGTCGCAGGGCCAAACTGACACTCCTGTCTTCTAATTTGTCTAGCTGTTTGCTTATACAGTGGTGCCCCGCAAGACGAATGCCTCGCAAGATGGAAAACCCGCTAGACGAAAGGGTTTTTCGTTTTGGAGGTGCTTCGCAAAACGAATTTCCTATGGGCTTGCTTCGCAAGACGAAAATGTCTTGCGAGTTCCTGCGGGGTTTCCCCCCCCCCTTTTCCCCAAGCCGCTAAGCCGCTTATCAGCTGATCCTAAGCCGCTAAGCCGCTTAACAGCTGATCCGCTAAGCCGCTTATCAGCTGATCCGCTAAGCCGCTTAACAGCTGATCCGCTGATCCGCTAAGCCGCTAATAGCGCTAATCCGCTAAGCCGCTAATGGGCTTGCTTCGCAAGACGGAAAAAACCGCAAGACGAAGAGACTCGCGGAACGGATTTTTTTCGTCTTGCGAGGCACCACTGTACTTTCACATACTGCCTCCACCTCCAAGAGGTGTCACAATTTATTGTAACACACAGGAAGTCTAATCAAGCTCTCTTCTATTTTTATTTTGTATTATCAAATGCCAACTTTCAGAATCTCATGGTGACGGCTCCACAACTGTGCCTGCAAATCTGTGTTTTCTTGTTTAACTCATACAGGGGGTGGGGGATACTATATTTCTTATTGCTATCAACCTGGAAGCTTGACAGTAAGGATTAAAAATGGCCCCTCTCTCCCTACTTGGTTATTGGAAAGGCCCTGAAAGGTAATCTGTCTTGCAAAGCCACGCTTTACAGTCTGCATAAAAGTGCCGTGATTCTCAGTCCTCCCTCCGACTTAATTGAAAGCGCATAATATCACACAACAGGGGAAATGTAAACTGTAAGCATACATAGTAAATCACTGCATATGGTACAAAAGCTGGTTGCTAATGGCGCCGAATGATCACGGGGGCAAAAAAGCACAATTTGAGCACACAAGTCTTTTATACTGCCAAATAACAAGTTCTTCCGAGCAGGAAGCGGGAGGGAAGAACCCACTTATTTGGTAGTGCCTCAATTGGATTGGAGTCAGGTCAATTCTGTCAATTTTGTAAAGTAGAAGCCTTTTAATAATGATTTCGACCTTGAGCAGTGGGACTAGAACTGGCGCAAATGTAAAGTGAATATACTGTTTGCATTTAAACAAATATTCCTCGATCGTTCGCAATAACTCAGCCAACCCGAGTAAAATTGCAAAAGTGCTGAAGCAAAGTTATAATCTGGATCTCTCTTGTAAAAAGTGGATTTGGGAATGGAGAAATCTGAAGGTTAGCTTCTTGACATTCCGATCATAAACATTTCTACTGTTTAATTTCCCTACCTCATTACTTTGTCACAACATCACAGTTTGTGACGGTGCTGCAGTGCTACAGCCATTCGTGTACGCTATCCAAAGTGGTAACAGGCCCATGTGACAAACCTTGCAGAGAGGGCGTTAGACACAAAACCAGCCTGCCTCAGAGACTGATGGAACCTAGTATGTTCTGCCTTTTGAGGTCAAGCCTTCTTTGTATTCCTTTTGGCGCCTGCTAAAAGCATTCTTGTTAAAGCTATGGTTTTCCCAGTAGTGATGTATGGAAGTGAGAGCTGGAAAATAAAGAAGGCTGATCGCCGAAGAATTGATGCTTTTGAATTATGGTGCTGGAGGAGACTCTTGAGAGTCCCATGGACTGCAAGAAGATCAAACCTATCCATTCTTAAGGAAATCAGCCCAGAGTGCTCACTGGAAGGACAGATCCTGAAGCTGAGACCCCAATACTTTGGCCACCTCATGAGAAGAGATGACTCCCTGGAAAAGACCCTGGTGTTGGGAAAGATGGAGGGCACAAGGAGAAGGGGATGACAGAGGACGAGATGGTTGGACAGTGTTCTCAAAGCTACCAGCATGAGTTTGACCAAACTGCGGGAGGCAGTGGAAGACAGAAGTGCCTGGCGTGCTCTGGTCCATGGGGTCACGAAGAGTCGGACACGACTAAACAACTAACCAACAACAAAAGCATTCTTGTTTAGGCAAGCCCTCCCCAGATTCTTAGAAAGTTGAGGTAATCTTAAACTCTTTCAATATTTTAACTTTTGCATGTTTGTAAAGTACGGTTGTGATTTTTTCCTTGATTTTACTGTTTTATCTTCTGCAAACTGCTTTGAGGATTTTTAACAACCAAGGGGTGTACAGTCGTACCTTGGTTCTTGGACGGAATCCGTTCCGGAAATCCGTTCGACTTCTGAAAACGTTCGAAAACCACGGCGCGGCTTCCGATTGGCTGCCGGAGCTTCCTGCACCCAACCGGAAGCCCTGGAAACTCCGGCACACGTTTGGGTTCCAAAAAATGTTTGCAAACCGGAACACTCACTTCCGGGTTGGCGGCGTTCGGGAGCCAAAACGTTTGAGTCACAAGGCGTTCGACAAAGAGTGTTCTCCATAATAGAGAGCACGTGTTGCGGTGGGGGCCAAAAAGGCCACCCCACTGTTGTTGGGCAAATTGGCCACATGCTGTGACTGGGCAAGGAGTGTTGCTGGGGAGAGTGTTATGTTGCTAAAACGTAGGAGGGGTCAGAGGTCTTAAATGCAGGGCTCGCAGCCTGGGGCCTGAAAAGGGGGGGGGTGTTGTCCTCTGCCCTTGCTATGCCTGTCATAGGGTCATCTGCCTTGGGGCAGGGGCCTGGTAGGAATTTTGTCCATTTGGCTGATTGGCTGTTGCCATTTGGTTTTTGCCTACTGCGTAGCAAATCGTCACAACTTGTAAGGTTGGTGGTTAGGCATTGGTTAAAATTGGTTGGAGGAGGAGTAAGTGCCAACCCCTCCAATGGTGGTGCTGAAAGGGAATTCCGTTAAAGGAATCCAGGGGCTTGCCATCCCTTTCGTCCTAATCCCCGGCATCGGACTTGGGCCGTGCAAGCCCAGGGGGCATAAGGGTGAGAGATGAGGGACTGATGTCCAGCTTCATTTCTCCCCAATATGGTTCTCCCTGACTGGCTTCCGCTGGAATCTGGAAGTCAGTTCTGTCCCTGGGGCAAGGACAGATAGTCATAACCAATGCCTAAGCAACCACTCATGTGTGTGTATTTAAATAAAGTTGTGGCCAAATTCATGCCAAAAAGCTTAAACAAAGATTGATGTGTGAAGTGTGAGTTATTGGGGTGGCCTGGGGGACCTCGACGCGCAACCAAGGTACGACTGTATAAATTTCATGACATAAACAAACAACATGCTATTTTGCATTAATTTCCATGATATGAATCACTACCTCTCCACATGAGCAGGCTGGTGAGACGGCTTGTTTATCCTCGCATACAGTCCTTCAAGGTGGTCCCTGTCCACTGGCACTGGAGGGCTGTCACATCCAAAGTTTTCTGACACAGGTGGAGAAGACGGCCTGTACGCACTGGCAGGTGGATACATTTCTCGGAAGTGATTGACTTGTGCGTAATTGGGGTCTGTCTCGTCGTCGTCAATATCAGGCGGAGGGCCCACGGGGCCGGGGGAATACTCGGCAAGCCCCCTGGCCTGCTTCTGCCGCAGCTCCTGATGTTTCGCACCGATCCTAGGAGACAAAACAACAAAGTTTAGCGTTTGCATCAACATCTAGCAAAGCAAAGCATGCAACTTCTGGAGGCAACAGTTATTTTGCATAGACAACAAAAACCACAGTTAGAACCTTAGGAAACATCTCACGCGTTATAAGCATGCTCCAGCATTTAACGCGACATATATCAAGCAAGCACGCCAATCATAAATCCACCACGATTCGCAACAGATAAGCGCCCCATCGCCATCCAAGTACCGTATTTTTTGCTCTATAAGACTCACTTTTTCCCTCCTAAAAAGTAAGGGGAAATGTGTGTGTGTCTTATGGAGCGAATGCAGGCTGCACAGCTATCCCAGAAGCCAGAACAGCAAGAGGGATTGCTGCTTTCACTGCGCAGCGATCCCTCTTGCTGTTCTGGCTTCTGAGATTCAGAATATTTTTTTCCTTGTTTTCCTCCTCCAAAAACTAGGTGCGTCTTATGGTCTGGTGCGTCTTATAGAGCGAAAAATACGGGTATTTGCAACGTGGTGACCCATATCCTAACTGCACAAACATGCATTACTTTGAGGTTTATGAAAAAGACATCTCTATAACAGGTCCATATTAAATGCCTGACAAAAAGTAACTTCTTCTTCTTTGCCCCGCATACAGTGGTGCCCCGCAAGACGAATGCCTCGCAAGACAAAAAACCCGCTAGATGAAAGGGTTTTCCGTTTTTCGATGCGCTTCGCAAGACGAATTTCCCTATGGGCTTGCTTCGCAAGACGAAAACGTCTTGCAATTTTTTCCCGCTCCCCCCCTTTTTCTAAGCCGCTAAGCCGCTAATAGCCTTTTAGCTGCTAAGCCTTCAATAGCTGCTAAACCGCTAATAGCGCTAATCCGCTAAGCCGCTAATAGGGTTGCTTCGCAAGACGAAAAAACCGCTAGACGAAGAGACTCGCGGAACAGATTGCGAGGCACCACTGTAACAGATAACATTATCAGCGCCATTTCCTCTGTGAGAAGTGCAATAATGTGGGCATATAAATGCAAGGGGGGTTGGGTTGCCTGAAGAGTCAAAAAGACCAGAGTCAGTTCACTAGGGATTTTTGGACCCCCTCCCCCACTTAAGTGGGGGACATCATACCGCATTATACAGAGGCTAGGGACAGAGTAAGACAGGGAAGAAATGAATAGAAGCCTGACAGAGATGAATTGGTACATGTAAGTGAATTAAAGACTATTACTGGCAGTACTCCACTGTGATAAAGCCTTAAGTGGTATTACAAAATGCGGCTGCTAATCAGTGCCATTGTGTAATCTGCTGGGAATAGGAACGGTAAAAACATACCCAGGTATAATTTCAAACCTCGCCAAATTCAGATGATTCAACATTTGCTTTGCAACTGAAAACTTTAAACAAGGCGCTATTAATATGAAACTTAAACGTTCAGCTGCCACACTCCATAATTAAAGCAACGGAAAAGATCACAGCAGCAAGATGAGCCCTGGTACGCGGAGAGCAGGGAATGAAAGGCAAGAGACGGATTAAAGCGCAGGAAAGCTGCCAATTAAAAAAAGCCAGGCTTTACCCACCATTATTAAATTCTGGAGAACAGAAGATGCTCCTGGAAGCAAGTAGGTGTAGAGGATGTGTGAAAAGAACGGCGAGAGAATAGTAAATGTTTTTTTATAGCATCAACTTTTGAAGTTGGAGGAAAATCAAGAACCAGTAAACGAGTAACTTTGGATGGCAAATTAGGGAAAAACACACACCAAGAATTAGGTAAACTAGGCAGAGAAGAGGGGAAATAGGTGCCTCTAGAAAATGAACACAAATGAGAAGGCATGAAGACATTAAAGCTTATACAGTGCTTGCTACCCAGTAAATGTAAAATTATTATACCACAGTGTCTTTCACTAAGAATGATTGTGAGATCAGAGGACTTCTTCATATATTACAGGCTTTAGGTATATGCCAAGGACATATCTAAAACCGAAGATGCGGGCATTGTGTAAAAGAGGTTTGCAACCCATGTATCATCATAAAGGCACACAAGGTTAGATAGCCTTGATCAAGCTCCAGTTCTCTGTAAGTTGTACACTCAGTGCGAAACTTGGGTTTAGTGTTGTGTGAATAGCCAGAGTGCAAACCGCAAATCCTGATGGTTTTACATGACAGTTTCTCATTCAGTGCTGGGAAACTGGAGGCAAACGCAAGTCCCTAACGCACGTAGAGACAGATAACCCCATGTGTGAATTCGCCATACGCAGGGATCCATAAATCTTGAGGGAAAGTGGAGTGGGGAAGAGAGAATCACAGCTAAATGTTAACTTTGATTGTGCAAATACATCACATCTGCAACAAAAATGCCGCCTCAAGGAAAGAAGTCTGGATCTTCTGTATTAAAGAAGTAATAGTGGTGCTTTTTTATAAGGTCTTTCTAGACAAAATAAATTTATCTCTTTAACCCATTTACTGAGTTCCCTACCTCTTTAAGCTTATAAACAGGTTTTTTCTTGAACACTTCAAAAATCTTAGCTACCCATTTTGATCTTCCCTCCCCCTTCCCATCATCTTCATAGCCACCCAAGAACCCCTCATGGTAGCAGGATATCATGGTCCATCAGCATTTCGTATGGGCTGCAGGATTGTGCAGTATCTCCCCCAGTCCCCCATCGTTCTGCCTGGACACTGAGGTCCAGCGCAAGGGAACCAGGCAGAGGGCCTTCTTGGTAGTGGCGTCCGCCCTGTGGAATGCCCTCCCATCAGATGTCAAAGAGATAAACAACTACCTGACATTTAGAAGACATCTGAAGGCAGCCCTGTTCAGGGAAGTTTTTAATGTGTGATGTATTTTTTTTAAAAAATATTTATTGAAAGTTTTTAAGATATAACAGAAAAAAATAAAAATAGACATACAAAATAAAAAACAGTTAAAAACACACATTAATTTTCAATAACATAACTTCCATACACTTATTTCCTCGGACCTCCTCATACCTCCCTTCTTTGTATTCCAGTTCGATTTGTTAGTTCAGCAAATCCTTACCATTAAACTTTTACCCATTTGTGAAACCTTTTTTCCCCCCATATCTTATTTTAGTGTATTTTTAATCTTTGTTGGAAGCCGTCCAGAGTGGCTGGGGAAACCCAGCCAGATGGGTGGGGTACAGATGATTATTATTATTATTATTATTATTATTATTATTATCATCATCATCATCATAATTATCATTATCATTATCATTATCTGCTTTGAAACTAGTTTTCAAACCCTGCTTAATAAAGAACCCAAGTTATGTGGGATATCCAGACTCATATAACCAACACGCTTAACTCTAATTAATACATTAAGGGGTTAGCTAGCTCACCCCTCCTCACTTTGGGATGAAGCTTTTGTTCTTTCATTCAACCATGTGATCTCTACCAGCAAGGTCTAAGCTGGGTGCTCAGAGCTTAGACCATGTGGCTTAAGCAAGCCACATTTGCGTTTATATACCAATAATTTAGAAACTCTTGCCATTCTGGAATCTAAGTTATGCAGCCTATATTTTCTTGCTATGTGGAAAAACACATGAATCTGACCTTTGGAGGGTTTGTAAGTAAACCACTTTCAACTTACCAAACGTGTGGTCTCTTTCTACGCTAAGGGAACTTTGGAAGCGACTTAGAAGGGGATGTTTTAAAGGTCGAACATTTCCATGCTTTACTTTGCTGCATGATTTGTGATTTTAAATCTTTGCTGTGGTTCTCCCACCAAAGAATACCTGTCCCATACCTGGTTCTAGGACATTCTCCTTTTATGATGCCGTACCACATTTTCCCTTTTACCCAAACCCAACAAGTTAGCCCTAACCGATGGTTAAGGGCCGGTGCCAAAATAAAGGCAGATGGGGCTCGCTTGCCAAAGGGAGTGGTTTGGAAAGAAAACCCATTATCTATTTCTGATCCTTTAATCATGAGCACAAACACCCTATCTGCAATCACTGTAATGCCCCTATACAGAATGCTTATTGTTAAATGGAGGCAAGAACAAGCCTCTAGGATGGTAGGGGGGGGTTGGGTTTGGGTTTTTTTTTGCATTCTTCAGATGCAAGTAATCCCCAGAAAGTTGGAAGAGCTGTAAACAAACAAAAATAGGATTAAGGAGAGGCTTTGAGGTTGCCACAGATAAAAAATAAAGAATGAACATCTCCTTTTATTTCCATAATGTAACAATCCCTAGCACACAAGTAATTAGTGAACAGATTTTTTTCAAAAAATAAAAATGAAAGAGGCTCAATTCTCCGAGGGTCACTGAAAGAAAGATGAAAGAAAGATCACATAACAGCGAGAGAGAGAGAAGCAGAGGCCCGGTCTGCCCATTCAATGTCTTGATGGAACAAATGCATGGATATATATGTAGAAAGTTAAAACCCGATCAATTTTTGTCAACAGAAACAATCCTTCCTGGGAGAGTGCAGCCTATGGATCCCATTGTCGGTGAATGCCTGCTGCATGGCAACAACCAAGATGGATTTCCATTGCAAATAAAGGTAAGAAACATCAATACCAAAGACATGGGGGGGGGGGCAACTGAATGGATGCTCTCTAGCTCTTTCTTACACACAGAGTGCTTTCAAGAGAAATTATAATGTAGAAAAGATTTTTTTTTTTTTACACACCCCACTATAGGGTTTTGTTTACAAATGAAGATTGATTTATTTTTAAAAAATAATAATCTGTCAGTCAATTGATTAGCATCTGTTTCTGAATGCTTCTGTCTTCTGCTGTCATAGATTCATAGAGTTGGAGGGACCACAAGGATCATTAGAACAGGCATGGCCAAACTCGGCCCTCCAGCTGTTTTCATAGAATCATAGAGTTGGAAGAGACCACAAGGGCCATTGAGTCCAACCCCCTGAACATGGCTATCATATCACCCCTTAACCTCCTCCTCTCCAGGCTAAACATGCCCAGCTCCCTTAGCCGTTCCTCATAAGGCATCGTTTCCAGGCCTTTGACCATTTTGGTTGCCCTCCTCTGGACACGTTCCAGTTTGTCAGTGTCCTTCTTGAACTGTGGTGCCCAGAACTGGACACAGTACTCCGGGTGAGGTCTGACCAGAGCAGAAAACAGTGGCACTATTACTTCCTTTGATCTAAATGCTATACTCCTATTGATGCAGCCCAGAATTGCATTGGCTTTTTTAGGATTGTTCGTAGATCGAGGTACCACTGTACATAACAGAAATAAGAACAAAGGCCACACAATAACCCCCTCTTTCTCAACCTATATGAGTTAGGGTGTTATTTGCCCTCCTGCCTCATGAATGTACTCCCTTCTGGGTCTCCCTACCAATAAACTCAAATCTCAGTGTGGTTATGCTATGGCAAATACATCCAGCTGCCTGACTGGTTCAGTATTAGCTTTGCTGCAGAGGGAACTGCTAGCCAAATAGATTATTCCCCGGTTGCTGCTATGGGAAAAATGTGTGTTGTGGCTCAAAGTGCAGGTTAACACTTAAGTCATAAGCAGAGCCGTTTGTGAGTGCAATTATTCACAATATTGATCATGCACCAAAATGGACAACACAAGAGTCCAGGATTCTAAGGATCTCTGCTTTAATTTGAAAGAAAAACCCATGTTTCCTGCCGTTAAAAATTGCTGCAAGTTTGTGGATTAGGTCTGCTGGAAACTCAGGCGCCACTGCTTGCACATATCATTCTTTGCCAAACCTCTGAAGCAGAACCAGTGAAAATCTCTTCCCCTTCCTTTCTGTGTTGGTGGAAGTACCCTCTGGGTCAAAGAGTCTTTGGGCCGCAAAGAGATGGTTGAATGCAGCCTACAGTGTGTCTCTCTCAAGAGGATTATTGTGAAGATAAAATGGGAAAAGAAGAGCCATATATGTCACCTTTAGCAAACTGGAGCAAAGGCGGTATATGATTGTGATAAACAAACTAACAGCAGGCCCATGGGTGAACGTTAGTGATAGAAAGGAATAAACACATTGCTGTCATTCGTAATAATCTTTTGCTGCTTTTGCTAGTCTCATTAATGCTTCTTTAGTTCAACTTTCCCTCTTTTACCCCAATGGCTTGTCCTTTATCTATTGCTACTTAGTCCCATTCCACCAACAAATTTCACCATGCCTTTTCTTGGAAGAAATAGCAATTGGTCAATTGGACTCCAATGCAAAATATTTGTTTTATAGTGGTACCTCAGGTTACATACACTTCAGGTTACATATGCTTCAGGTTACAGACTCCGCTAACCCAGAAATATTACCTTGGGTTAAGAACTTTGCTTCAGGATGACAACAGAAATCGTGCTCTGGCAGCCTGGCGGCAGCAGGAGGCCCCATTAGCTAAACTGGTGCTTCAGGTTAAGAAACGTTTCAGGTTAAGAATGGACCTCCGGAACGAATTGAGTACTTAACCTGAGGTACCACTGTACATGCATTTTTTAAAAATGAATGGACAGGTGAGCCAGTATTAAACAATTGTGTTTGATACTACTGAAGGCTATTATTGACCCAGTTTGGTCAAAAGGCATCTTAGAAATTTTAAAATTAATAATGTACAATAAGAGGATTCCTTCCAGTAGCACCTTAGAGACCAACTAAGTTTGTTATTGGTATGAGCTTTCGTGTGCATGCACACTTCTTCAGATACAGTGAAACAGAAGTGACCAGAGCCTTACACATGAGAGGGTCTGGTGACTTCTGTTTCAGTGTATCTGAAGAAGTGTGCATGCACACGAAAGCTCATACCAATAACAAACTTAGTTGGTCTCTAAGGTGCTACTGGAAGGAATTTTTTTTATTTTGTTTCGACTATGGTAGACCAACACGGCTACCTACCAGTAACTAATACAATAAGAGGGATGCAGTCCTTTGGCACTTGTGTGATACGTTTACTCCCTGCTGAAACACAAACTAAGCTGCGCTTGGGCCTAAGGGAAGCTCATTATGCAACACGTTTCGCTTTTGGAAACTGAGCCAATTTTGAATGATTTCCTTTAATTTTGCTTAAGTTTTGCATCTGACTTTGGAAGTCAACAAGAAACAAGTTGTACAACGCACCAATGGTAAGGTATGTGGCACAGCAGATTGCAGGGCTGATGCCGAATTCACAAAAACGACACTCTCCCCTTTCCAGCTCACAAAGCTTCAGTTGGCTGAAAGAGCCGTCCGTCAGCAGAGGCAAACAACTAAATACAACCCTACACGAAATATCTGGAAGAACTTTCAGTAGCTGAAGTGAAACTTATGTCACCAGAATAAAGCTAATATGCTGTATTTCATAGACTGATACTATGTATGTGTGCTCAAAACCCGCTTTACTATACACAGTAAAGCCTTCTCCCAAGCAGCTGTGAGTAAAGAGTAAACCTAGTAAGTATTTGCAGGGGGGAGGGGCTAGGAGGGAATGGGTGTGACTATGGTTATTAAGCCCTTTGGGATAGTGGGCTTAAATACAGAAAAAGTTAAACAGCACTGGAGTACAGTTGTACCTTGGATGCCGAACGCCTTGGTACTTGGACGTTTTGGCTCCCAAACCCGGAAGTGAGTGTTCCAGTTTGCAAATGTTCTTTGGAACCCGAATGTCCGACGGGGCTTCTGCTCCTTCTGGTTGGCTGCAGGAGCTTCCTGCAGCCAATCAGAAGCCGTGCTTTGGTTTCCGAATGTTTTGGAAGTCGAACGGACTTCCATAATGGATTCCTTTCGACTTCCGAGGTACGACTGTTGTTGGTCCTAAGAGTTCTTCAGGGGCAGACTCAAGAAGGCTCATTAAAAGTACTGGGCTCCTTTGGAAGGAAAAATGGGTGCCAATTTCAGGAAGGAAGGAAGGAAGGAAAGTACTAGGCCCAGATTTTTTTTCTCTTAAAAACTTAGAGAGATTTCTAAATTGTACCCAAGGAGGAGACCACCATAGTGGCTCAATCCATCTTAGACATAGTAGTATTCTTTCATATTTGATAGCAACAATAATTTGTACTGCTGTCAATACTGGCACTCTGTACACAACAAAAGCTGGAATTGGGGCACCACAATTCTCTTTCGTTCCTACAGAAAGAAAGAATACATATATATATATAGTTTCTTCACTTTGTTCCCTTACAAATGCCGCCTACAATTGTACCTGCTCAAAGACAATGACTTCCTCTTTATGTTCTACTTGGCTAGCCAATACTAGGCTATGTGAATTTGTCCATGATCAATGCTTCATCTCCCCGACAAGGCTATTATAATTGCATTAATATTTCTTGTTTATTTCTCGCTCCTCTGTGGAAAATCTATACTGTTTCGTCAATTATCTCTCTTTTATCCAGTTCCATTTTTCACTTGATAGTTCAGTTATAATGCCTGAACAATACTGTACACATTTTTGCCTCTTTTACCATATTCCCGCTAACTTATTTCTCCTGCCTTGCAAATAATCATTTGGAAGGCCGCATTTTAAAATATTTGAAAATGCACCTACTGTGTAATAGACCTTTGTGATTTCCCTAAAAATGGTAGTAAGCTCACCTTGAAAGCAAACCCACATTAATTGTGTATTTCCGCAGCATTTCATTATTTGCTAATGTATTGCCCACAACATTCATGTGCAGAATTAGCTGTGTGTGGAAATCAAGGCCTTCCAACCCCCCATTAATACCAGTTCTGTCGTTGCCCCTTTGCAAAATGCGAAGTTTCAGCTGTTTTCCATTCCTTACAGCCTCCTTCCTTTTCCAGTTGCTGCCTTATCTATGGGTGCTTCCTTAAGCTTAACAGTTGTTAAGATTGGACGGCCCCTTATGCCTCCTGGCAAATAGAAGGGGAAGAAATGGAGGCAGTGAGAGATTTTACCTTCTTGGGCTCCATGATCACTGCAGATGGTGACAGCAGCCACGAAATTAAAAGACACCTGATTTTTGGGAGAAAAGCAATAACAAACCTGGACAGCATCTTAAAAAGTAGAGACATCACCTTGCCAACAAAGGTCCGTATAGGAAAAGCTATGGTTTTCCCAGTAGTGATGTATGGAAGTGAGAGCTGGACCATAAAGAAGGCTGATCACCAAAGAATTGATGCTTTTGAATTATGGTGTTGGAGGAAACTCTTGAGAGCCCCATGGACTGCAAGAAGATCAAACCTATCCATTCTGAAGGAAATCAGCCCTGAGTGCTCAGTGGAAAGACAGATCCTGAAGCTGAGGCTCCAGTACTTTGGCCACCTCATGAGAAGAGAAGACTCCCTGGAAAAGACCCTGATGTTGGGAAAGATGGAGGGCAGAAGGAGAAGGGGACGGCAGAGGACGAGATGGTTGGACAGTGTTCTCGAAGCTACCAGCATGAATTGACCAAACTGCGGGAGGCAGTGGAAGACAGGAGTGCCTGGCGTGCTCTGGTCCATAGGGTCATGAAGAGTCGGACACGACTAAACGACTAAACAACAACAACAATGCCAAGAAAATCCAGGTGAGTTTCTTTAAGAAAGCACTAGCTTGTCCTAGGGGGCACTGGGAGGATCAAAAGCAACTTCTCTCAATTCTACTCTTTAATTCTGAATTTTCTTCAAGTCTCAGGGCAAAGAGGGGAATTAAGGAGGCTATATCGCAAGAAAGGGGAGAGGGGCTTTCCTGATGGCTTTGCTTTCATGCCTGAGCTGGTAGACAGAACCACCAGCAAGGAGACAAGTGCTCTGAAGTGTCTAGAACCAGGGTACATTTGTTTTAAATCAAATGTATTTAAATCAAATCGATTTAAATCACTTTTCAGTAAGACTTGATTTAAATCTCTTTCTTTTACAGGAAGACTCATTTTTGCTGTTATAATCTTAATATTTACAACCGGATGAAGGTTTCATTTTTGGGAATAATAAATTTTCAGTGTAGTTTTTACAGTTATATCAAAAATTACTGATTTGGTTATACTATTAGAAACACATAGACATATAATTATGCAATTACTGTGAGATTTAATAAGTTACCTATTTATATTTGGACAACTTTTCTGCTGTACTTTATTGGAAAAAGAAAAACAATCATTTCCTTAATAACAATTCAAACAATTTATTTAACTAAAACAATAACATTATAGCATATGTATCCATGTTTGTTAACTGATATGGTTAAACGGTGTGTGTGGGTTTTTTTAAAAAAAACTTAGACTAAGTTTTAGCACACATGAAAAACTTAAAACAAAACCTTATTTCCTGATGAATAGCCTTTGGACTATAGTGTAACTTAAAGAGAAGACTATGTTTAGAAATATTTTTCCCCCAAAAGCATTTTAGTTTAAAAATCCAATTTAAATTAAAAAGAATCCAATTTAAATAAAAAATATACTTTTTAAAAAAATCATTGATTTTTATCCACCCTGTCTAGAACTCACAGGAGACAATCGGCAGAAAACCTTTCATTTCTTCCCCAAACTTTGCTCTTCTAAGGCACAAGTTTAGAGTGGGAGACAATGGAGATTCCATCTGTTGTTCTTCCCATTGGACTTGTTTCTGAAACACTTTTGGGCACAATTGTTCAAAGCATAATGCAGAAAATGGAAACTTGCTATTATTTCTAGCAATCAGAGAACATATACAAGTTACTCTTCTTACAAAAGCCTGCCACATCAATGACAAATCAGGCTTTGGAGTTGCCGTAACAACCTTTGGGTTTGATCAACTGCGTCCACGGGGCAAATTTTGTCAAATAGCAGGCATAGATGCATAGCAACCAACTCATCAGCCATGATGATGGAAATAAAAACACAGAGAATACAAGATATGGATCACAATTGCTATCACTCAGTGAAATTGCAAGGTTCTTCCTGATGGTAAAAGTGCCATAGAACGAAAAATAGGGAAGAGTCAGAGAGCAGCCTTCACTTTCCCTAAAAAGGTAAAGGTAAAGGTCCCCTGACAGTTAAGTCCAGTTGCAGACGAATCTGGGGTTGCAGTGCTCATCTTGCTTTACAGGCCGAGGGAGCCAGCGTTTGTCTGCAGACAGTTTTTCCGGGTCATGTGGCCAGCAGGACTAAGCCGCTTCTGGCGCAACAGAACACCAAAACCAAAGCAGTGCACAGAAACACCGTTTACCTTCCCGCCAGAGTGGTACCTATTTATCTACTTGCACTTTTTTGGCATGCTTTCGGACTGCTAGGTTGGCAGGAGCTGAGACAGAACAACGGGAGCTCACCGCATCGCAGGGATTTGAACTGCCGACCTTCTGATTGGCAAGCCCAAGAGGCTCAGGGGTTTAGACAACAGCGCCACCCGCATCCTACTTTCCCTACAATCTCTTATTCTTCTGCAGAGATGCCTACCTCCTACTTTAAGAACTCTGGGTCTAGAAGAGATCACAACAGGTCACATTACCTAGCAACACAAAGCTAGGTGAGAATGAAACTAAGGGATGAGGGCTGCACAGTACAGTGGTAGCTTGACTAAAGTCCAGTCTATTATAAGTCCATTTTGGACTAAGTCCAATTGCAATCCGGAAATGAGTGCTCCCGGTTGAGTCATTTTTTTAATATACAGTGGTACCTCTGGTTACATACTTAATTCGTTCCAGAGGTCCGTTCTTAACCTGAAACTGTTCTTAACCTGAAGCTCCACTTTAGCTAATGGGGCCTCCTGCTGCTGCCGTGCAGTCAGAGCACGATTTCTGTTCTCATCCTGAAGCAAAGTTCTTAACCCGAGGTACTATTTCTGGGTTAGCGGAATCTGTAACCTGAAGCGTCTGTCACCTGAAGCGTATGTAATCCGAGGTACCACTGTATATAAGTTGGGCCCGGCTGCTGTTTTAGGGGTCGCTTTTCATCGTTTGGTTCCTGTTGAGTGTGTTTCGTTTGTTAATTGAGTCCCTTGCTGCTAATCAGAGGCTTCCTGTTGAGTCTGCCAGCTGTTGAGTTCCAAGCACCCACACAACACAGAGGTGATATTTGGAGGTTCTGTTTTTGCTATTTATTTATTTTTTGTGTTTTGGTTTGTGTGGCTTTTTCGGTTTTTTGACTGTGACTTTGTTTTATGGGACTGACCTGTGACTGCGGCTTGTGACTTCGTTTTTGTGACTGTGTGGAACCCAGTTCAGCTACTGGTTGATTGTGTGACTGCAGAAATGGATAAAAGCCCCCCCATCCAAACAATGACTATCATCAGCGATCAGATATAGGGGTGTCTTCTTGTTGGGACAAGTCTGGATGTATCTTGCCCTGTTCTCTACTGGGTTTAGCCAGCACATAAACCAAGTTTACTGTTTAACTTTAGTATCATTCCTCTGTGCCTTTTCTTATGGTAACCCAAATGTAGGACTCTTCAAAAGAATGACCGTCTTGGATCATGGGCCGACGGGCTCTGCCTTCATGCCTCATTTTTTTATTCTATGGCAATTTCTCAAATAAGCTTGCCTATACAAACGCAACCAAAGCCAGTGTGGTGTAGTGGTTAAGAGTGGTAGACTTGTAATCTGGTGAACCGGGTTCGCGTCTCCGCTCCTCCACATGCAGCTGCTGGGTGACCTTGGGCTTGTCACACTTCTCTGAAGTCTCTCAGCCCCACTCACCTCACAGAGTGTTTGTTGTGGGGGAAGAAGGGAAAGGAGAATGTTAGCCGCTTTGAGACTCCTTTGGGTAGTGATAAAGTGAGATATCAAATCCAAACTCTTCTTCAAACACTTCTTAAAAGTTGCCTTCCCTCAGGAAAAGCTATGCTGGGTGGATTCCATTTTGTGTCTTTGCTGAGGAGCAAAAGAGGAGGCTATCTCTATATATCTGCAGGAATAATTTATTCTCACAAGGGGTCTGCAGTAATCAAGCAAGCTCTAAGACCCCCTACCTATAATCTATGTTACCTAGGAAAAATAATAATCCTAGAAACATTGCCATTTTTATTTAAAATATTTCTTCTTCTTACCTGCATTATCTGATTTGGGAAAATTCTGACCGGCTCATTTTCTATTTCATTAGTGCCTTTATCCTTCTGGTCAGACTTATTAATGAAATGCACTACAACTCAGGTTTGTGTTTCATGGTGATGATATGTGGTTAGAAGTTGGAACCTGAAGAGTCAGCAGATGGATGCTTAAACCAACACAACTATACCCATTTTTTTTTTAAAAAAATAAAAATCTCAAGAGTCCTGCTGCTTTAGACTCTTGAAAGAAAGAAAGAAAGAAAGAAAGAAAGAAAGAAAGAGCAGATGGTGGCAGGCTGCCAATTTATAATGTGTTTCCGTGTGGCCGTAATCCCAGCAACAGCGATGGAGTAACTAAAACTCTGTCAACAGCAGGCTATGGCTGAAAGTATGGTTAGTCCTGCGCAGGAGTGGGAGTGGAAATGGGCTGAAACATGGAGACAAATCTCACAGGGGAACTTATTTTAAAATTAGGAAGCAGTTGGATAAAAGAAACCCAAGGAAGTCAACCTGGAGTCCACGTCTATCATAGGCAGGGGAGCCAGAAGATGAGGAATGCCGGAGAGCATCAGATCAAAAAGGAGGCAGCTGTCAAAAGATAAATAAAACCACTCTGGAAATCAGGGAAAGGCATGTGCAGAGAAATCTAGAGACAAATTCAGATTTTGTCTTTTACACAGGCAAAGCATTTATAGTCAGTCTAACATGTGTGACGCGGGTGGCGCTGTGGGTTAAACCACAGAGCCTAGCCGATCAGAAGATTGCTGGTTTGAATCCCCACAATGGGGTGAGCTCCCGTTGCTTGGTCCCTGCTCCTGCCAACCTAGCAGTTCGAAAGCACGTCAAACTGCAAGTAGATAAATAGGCACCACTCCGGCGGGAAGGTAAACGGCATTTCCGTGCACTGCTCTGGTTCGCCAGAAGCGGCGTAGTCATGCTGGCCACATGACCCGGAAGCTGTATGCCGGCTCCCTCAGCCAATAAAGCGAGATGAGCGCCGCAACCCCAGAGTCGGCCACGAATGGACCTAATGGTCAGGGGTCCCTTTACCTTTACCTTAAGACCAAAAATGGTTCTTTTGTTTTGTTTTTAACAATGGTGTGAGAGGCAGCCATGCTATTGGCTAGGAAAGAATTACAGTGGTACCTCCGGTTGTGGATGGGATCCGTTCCAGAGGTCCGGTTGGATCCCGTGGTTTCCGCAACCTGTGCATGTGCATGTGGTGAAACCCAGTAAAACATTTCCGGGTTTGCCGCGCACGCATCCCGAAGTTTACATAACCAGAGGGTTATGTAAATGGAGGTCTGACTGTACTACCCCTCCCCCCACCTCCCCTCAAACCATAACTGTTTCACCACAAGGAAGGCTAGTACACATACGGCAATGTACTTAGCTCAAGTCTTGCCTGATCCCGACAACCTCCAACTTACAACAAGCTCTTGACTTTTGTTCTCTATACACTGTGCAATAATTTACAATGCATGTAGTCTTTCAGCCCCGACTCAATAACGTAAACTATGGTAGTGCTTATCTCTCTTCTGAGTGCTTATCATCACAAAATTATTGACCAATGTAAACTATAGAACACAAAGAGGCAAGTATTTAGCTATTGAAGGTTTTGTTTCTGTGCTCCATTCTTACACCTCACCGTGAACACTTCTATTTATGAACTGCTTGGAGAGCTTTTCGTTAATGGGTGGTACAGAAAATATAGATAAATTCCAGGTTGCAGAGGAGAGACATCGTTTCAATTTTCATCTTTTTCATGGAGCTCTGTGTGTGTGTGTGTGTGTGTGTGTGTGTGTGTGTGTGTGTAGTGTAGTGTAAGCTGTCATTTGTTAATGAAAATATGGAGGAAGGAGGGAAATCATGTTGTATGGCACATATTCTGAGAATTCAGTTGTGGCTACAAGAGGCTGAATTTTGGGCTGCGGTAGTAAAACCATGGTTTGATGTTTGATGCAGTTCTAAAAATCATCATATGGCACGAAGGTACCTCTGTGGTTTATAAGCCACAAAACAAACAACAAACAACAACAACAGAAAAGAAGGGCATTCAGGTACGAAAACTGTCTATTTCCATCCCCATCAAAGATGTATGAGAAACTTGATTTGTGGTGAACTGACCCAATAGACATTCACTGTGAGGCTAGAGGAGTAGGAGTACAAAAACAGAATGCTGGAAGCACATTGTTCTGCACTGCAACAGTATAAAAGATTTATCACCAGTTAAACACACAGTGTGATATCCCTCCCTATTCTGTAAAACATTTTTGGCTGGGGAAAGGAGCACCAACAGAGCGAGTGATAAAGAGATGCCTTCTGCAAGACTTGGAAAGCCATTTTTTAAGGTTGACAATTACTTTAAATCATCGTTATTTATTTTCAAAAGATGACCAGTGAGAGTTTGATAAAAGAAGACGTCTGACAAGTAGAAGATCGATAGAAAAGGGATCTGTTGCGCACACATCTGCTGGAATTCAATTCAGGTGCAAGCACAACTGTCTTAACTCTTCCTGCAAGCATTTCCTGGTTTAGCAGTAGCAGATTAAACCGTATCAGAAAGTGTGGTATAGTCACAAACGAAGCAGTGAAAACGCCCTGAATAGAACATCTGTGAATATTGCTACTGTAGGATGGAAAATTGGAAGAAACACATAAGTTTTCCATTTTGGTCCACATAGGTTTTCCGTTTTTGAATTACTCAAAAGTACAGTTTGTCAAGAGCAGTGCAGCAAATCTGTCAAGTTCCAAGTCTGTTTTAGTTAGAACTTTATTCTAAAGTTACTACTTTATTCTAAATGCTGCGTCACACTCTATGGATGGAAAGATACCAAACTGTTTACACTGGCCTGTATGTCAACCATATTCCTTAAATAGCCAGTGGAGAAGTGAAACTGCTGCTACATGCTTTGGTGTGTATACCAGCAGAAGATCTGACTATCCTATCCTTTTGTCTTGTGCTTTTGCTGTTTCTTTGGAAACCAGAAATCTGATAACTTCATGTAGTCAGCATAAAATAGAATGACGACCTTGTCTAGCACAACACCAGCCAGTATATTTCCCCCCATAAATTAGACATACCATAGCTATGCTGCTATGATCTAATAAGAATCTAAAAGTAATTAACTGATTTTTATAAAATATATATATATCAAAAACCCAACCTTAATCAAATATGTATTCTTATCAGGGTTCTGAGGCAGCAGTAAATTGGGACATTTAAAAAACTGGGACCTCATCCAATCTGTGATCTGATCAGGGTTCAATGGTTATAATAAATTGGGACTATTAAAACTGGGATCTCATCCAAAACTTTATTTTGTCTAAACCACAGAACCTAGCGGTGCTGCTAAGTCAGGAATATTCAATGAACAGAAATGCTGTGTTGAATTAACTCTTACCAAATAAGATGCAAAAAGTATAGGAGATTCAGCACAGATACACTCGTTCTAACATTGCATTGTGGTTATAATAACATTAGCTATGTTTTATTTGAAATTCAATAAGATTTTCTAGTATAATATCTTTCTATATCTATCAATACAATTACTATATAATGTTATTTTAGAAGCAATAATAATAATAATCTATTTCTGCTATCCATTTCGGGCACAACCTGCCTTAACATTGATATCCACTATCACTTGGAAAAGAAAAGAAAAAAGATGAAACATTGCATAGGTTAGAAATAGATTTTCAAGTCTCCAGCATCCCTTCAAATATACAGGCCTGGTTCAAAGGTCACAATAATCCAAACTGTGTCTTACTGGGACCACGTAGATGTTTGGGCTCATAGAGAAGAACTCAAATCCACTTTGCTCCTCCCTGGTCTTATTTATTCCCTTGCCCCATTGAGCTAAAATGAATCCCAAACTGGAATTAAGATTGCATGAAGAAATAACAACCTCAGATATGCAGATGACACAACTTTAATGGCAGAAAGTGAGGAGGAATTAAAGAACCTTTTAATGAGGGTGAAAGGGGAGAGTGCAAAATATGGTCTGAAGCTCAACATCAAAAAAAACGAAGATCATGGCCACTGGGCCCATCACCTCCTGGCAAACAGAAGGGGAAGAAATGGAGGCAGTGAGAGATTTTACCTTCATGGGCTCCATGATCATGTCAGATGGTGACAGCAGACACGAAATCAAAAGATGCCTGCTTCTTGGGAGAAAAGCGATGACAAACCTAGACAGCATCTTAAAAAGCAGAGACATCACCTTGCCGACAAAGGTCCATATAGTTAAAGCTATGGCTTTCCCAGTAGTGATGTATGGAAGTGAGAGCTGGACCATAATGAAGGCTGATCGCCAAAGAATCGATGCTTTTGAATTATGGTGTTGGAGGAGACTCTTGAGAGTCCCATGGTCTGCAAGAAGATCAAACCTCTCCATTCTTAAGGAAATCAGCCCTGAGTGCTCACTGGAAGGACAGATCCTGAAGCTGAGGCTCCAATACTTTGGCCACCTCATGAAAAGAGAAGACTCCCTGGAAAAGACTCTGATGTTGGGAAAGATGGAGGGCACAAGGAGAAGGGGACGACAGAGGACGAGGTGGTTGGACAGTGTTCTTGAAGCTACCAACATGAGTTTGACCAAACTGTGGGAGGCAGTGGAAGACAGGAGTGCCTGCCGTGCTCTGGTCCATGGGGTCACAAAGAGTCGGACACGACTAAACGACTAAACAACAACAACAATGTCTGAACCCAGGCTTATGGTTAAGCTCTCTCTTCACTAACCCTGAAATGTAGCCAAGATTGGCACAGGAGTAAAAAGAAGACGACTAGGCAGGAGAATGTTGGGCAAAAGATTCCTGCATTGCAGGCGGTTGGATGAAATGACCCTCATGGCCCTTTCTGACTTCTAGGATTCTATGGAAGTGGCTGTGAAGCAACTCGGCCCAGATGCTTGCATGGTCCCAGCAAGCCATAGTTTAGCTTACTGTGCCGCGTAAATCAGTTTTTTTCTCTCCCCATACACATGAATAAAAATGTTTTCTTCTTCTTCTGTGGGATGAATGTAGCTTGTGCAGGATGCTCACAGCTGCAATATTAAATTCCACTTTCCAGAACATATGTATTGATTTACAGTGGTGCCTCGCAAGACGAAATTAATTCGTTCCGCAAGTCTCTTCGTCTTGCGAGTTTTTCGTCTTGCGATGCACGGTTTCCCATAGGAATGCATTGAAAATCAATTAATGCGTTCCTAGGGAAACCGCCTTCAGACCAGGTCTGTCCCCGGACCTCTTCTGAAGGCTGGGGGGGGGACAAGGGCTTTTCTTCCCACCCCCAGCATTTAAAAAAAACCCGGGACAGCGGAGGACTTCTCCGCTGTCTGGGGCGATCTTAAAATGCTGGCGGGCGGCATTTTAAAATCGCCCCGGGACAGCGGAGGACTTCTCCGCTGTCCGGGGTGATTTAAAAGCCCCTGGGAAGGCAGGCAGGGGGGACAAAGACTTTCGCCCCCCGCCAGCCTTTAGAAGAGGTCCTGGACCTCTTCTGAAGGCGGGCGGGGGGCGAAAGTCTTTGCTCCCCCCCGCCTGCCTTCAAAAGCCCTCCGGGACAGGCAGGCAGGGGGGAGCAAAGACTTTTGCCCCCCGCCCGCCTTCAGAAGAGGTCCAGGACCTCTTCTGAAGGCGGGCGGGGGGCGAAAGTCTATGCTCCCCCCTGCCTGCCTTCAAAAGCCGTCCGGGACAGTGGAGAAACACAGCGTGTTTCTCCACTATCCCAGGAAGGCAGGCAGGGGGGAGCAAAGACTTTCGCCCCCCGCCCGCCTTCAGAAGGTGTTCCCTCCCCGCCGCCCGGCTTCGGAGCATCGTTCCGAAGCCGGGCGGCGGGGGCAGGTGTTCCCGCCCCACCGCCCGGCTTCGGAGGAGGTCCGAGGACAGTGGGGAAGACGCGCTGCGCTTCCCCGCTGTCCCGGATATTTCCCTATGGGCTGTCATCTTGCGAAGCAAGCCCATAGGGAAATTCGTCTTGCGAAGCGCCTCCAAAACGGAAAACCCTTTCGTCTAGCGGGTTTTCCGTCTTGTGAGGCGTTCGTCTTGCGAGGTACCTCTGTAATGAGTATTAACATGAGCAAGGCTCAGGACCGGTAAGACAGGGGAGAACAATTCTACGGTGTTGGAAGGCTTCCTAGAAGTAAACCACAAACTTGAAGTCATTTGCAAAGTCCTAAGTCTGAGAATCACTTGTTTAAATATTCAGTCCTTGCCGGCTGCTGAAAATAAGAGCCAGATGTACATTCAACTTCTTACTTTTCTGCTTATACACTTATTTTCTCCAGTGAGAAAACCACAGGCACAAGTGTTTTTATTAAGAAAATAAGCTCCTATCACAAAGGAACCAGCATCAAAATTTAACTGTATGCAAGGTTGTGCCAGTGGAGTTCCATTGGCTCAATGGGACTTTGTTCCCTCTCTTCCTCAGTAAGCCCCCCCCCCCATCTGCTCCAGAGAATCCCCCCAACCTTCTGGAGATTATTTTGAGGGATCAGGGGAAGGAGCAGGGACTGGAGGGGATAGGACAAGGAGAGCAACATCTGATGCAGTGCATTGGCTATGTATGGCCCTTTATATTTACAATTTATATTCTATCATGAGCTTTTATGAAAAAATACAATAAATTATTCCATATATACACCCATTTTTGTGTGTGTATCTCTATTTATTTATCAGCAGAAATATGTAAGGATCTCCTGAAAATAAGAATCTCAGTGGGGATACTTAGGAGAAAGAGGTAAATAATCAAGAAAACAGCTCTCTTTCAGCAGATATTAATATTAAATTCAGTTTTTAAGAAGAGGACAGATTATCACAAAGTACAAGCTACTCAATACATCTGGTTTACTTTAGATAGATCTTCAAAGACAAGCATATTAAAAAGCAACATGAGTAGCCTCCTAGGTATGAGTGAGGGAGACACTTTACATTTCAGAAAAGGAAGCCTCCCTCTCCCCATATTGAAAGTTTAATCTGTAGTGGTTTAAGACTGAATCATCTCAATTAAAAAGAAAATACACTGAAAGTAATGTTTTCCTTTTATGGGTAGACTTTAAGCCTTTGTAGCTCGTCTAGCCAAATTTTGAAAAGCAGCAGCTACACAATGACTTTATGCATACCATAAAACAGATTCACTCTGATGAGACAATAGCTCGGATTACGAAGGACTAGTAATCTGCTCTCTGCCAAAACTGTATCCCTGGGAAATGAAGAACAGCAGTGGTCTCCTTATGGAGAACGGATCTTTAGTTTTGAGTCACTGATGTGTCAAGGGTGACTTTCACCTACAGCTTTAGCACATTGTTGGCTGGACCAACAAATATTCTCGTGTCTAAATGGCTAGGTTAAAGGGACCCCTGATCATTAAGTCCAGTCACGGATGACTCTAGGGTTGTGGTGCTCATCTCGCTTTACTGGCCGAGGGAGCCGACGTTTGTCCGCAGGCAGTTTTCCCAGGACATGTGGCCAGCATGACTAAGATGTTTCTGGTGAACCAGAGCAGCGCATGGAAACGCTGTTTACCTTCCTGCCGGAGTGGTACCTATTTATCTACTTGCATTTTGACGTGCTTTTGAACTGCTAGGTTGGCAGGAGCAGGGACCAAGCAATGGGAGCTCATCCTGTCACAGGGATTTGAACCGCCGACCTTCTGATTGGCAAGCCCTAGGATCTGTGGTTTAACCCACAGCACCACCTCAATTCCTCCTGTCTAAATGGCTAGCCTGTTTTCATCTGACTGGTTTTGTCTGGCTATTGCCACTCATAGATGAGCAGCTTCTTCCAGGCATAAAAGAAACTGAAAATTTACCAGAAGCTTCAAAGGGGTGCAGCTTAGCTATGTTTACAATGTGGACTACACTCTCTGTGCCAGCATCTCCACAGGAACCTCCAACGCACAAGCAGTCAGTGAGGAGGGGAAGAAATCTGCACATTTGAGCTTTGGCTGAAAAGAAAGCCAGGTCCAGCCACAGCTCCAAAGACACTTAAAAACAGGAAGAAATAGGAAAACATGGCGCCCATGCTGTACAAATGTGAATAAGAAAATCTAAATAATACACACATAAGTGGTGGTCAGGTATTTAAACAATTTAAAAAGCAATTTACCACAGGGCTTTTCTAAGACTTATGTGGATTTTTTTTCAGCTGTAAGACTTGACATCTGCACATTCTTGGCTGATTGGGCTAAATGGCCGTGATCATCCCTGCTAGGTGTCAGAACATCCCATTTACTGTTGAAAAGACACTTGACAGCCATTCTAGCCAATCTACACTTACAGAGGACATTGTGCTTCCTTAACTAAAATTCTTTTGAAGAGCTCACCCGTCAGCCTTTGTGACAACAGAAGATTTTCTGGAAATGCTTATCACAGAACTGTTCCCATCACTTGGGCCCAGTCAGAACCAAGATGGCCGCTTTCAGCGTAATCCTCTCCACTTTGTGCGTTGGAGACATTTGCTTCACAGAAGGAATTGCTTCGTGTGACAGCAAGCTGGTCCCTCTGACTTCTCTGAGATGTTTTCACTCTTTTTTCTTGACAACCAAGCCAGGAATGAGGTCAGGCTGATCAGACAGGTTGGCCCCATTCTCTCTGCAGACATCTCTCAACACAACCGAGTGACTTGGCGGGAGAAGAAGAGAGCATGTTGGGTATTTTTACACTTATCATGTGTTACACGTTAGACCAGGCTTCCTCAACCTCGGCCCTCCAGATGTTTGTGGCCTACAACTCCCATGATCCCTCGCTAGCAGGACCAGTGGTCAGGGATGATGGCAATTGTAGTCTCAAAACATCTGGAGGGCCGAGGTTGAGGAAGCCTGCGTTAGACCAAGGCAATCTTTATTTCTCCAGTCTCAGTGGCTGGCTAGACTGGCTAATTCTTATCTGACTGGTTGGGCTTGGCTCCTACCATCCAAAGAACAGCTGCTTCTTTGAGGCTTCTCTCCCCGGAGTGGACAGTACTTGCACTATCCATCAAAAATGCAGTTTTCACCTAGCAGTATTGTAGGAACCCAGGGGTTTTTTGCATCCGACGTGCACCACATGTGAAACTGTGCATGGGCCACAGCAAGCCAAAACCACTGGAATATGTAAACCTGTGACACCCGCAAAAACAAAACAAAATCCTACATTGGCCTATTCCACCAGTCCTTGGTTAATGGGGGCCTCAGTATTGGGTGGAAGGAAGGCAGTGTATCAGAATCTTTCTTCTGAAAAGCAGCACAGAGTTAGGCCAGAGTGCTTGGCCTTGGACTAATTCTCTCCCTGTTTCCTTTCACCACCAACACCAACAAAATCTGCCATGTTACCAGGCATGGAAAGTGAGCAGTAGGAGGCTAACGAACTTTTACCAATGATATCGAATTAGGAGAGCAATTAAAATCTCCTACAAGGCCAAGTTGTTTGTACCTGTGGCTTTCGCACACCACATACAATACTCCTTTCAGCTCCGGGCCCGCCAATTGTTACGTTTTACGATAAATTAATTTCTCTCCTAGTAAGGAATGTGCAGAGTCTACATTCTAGTAAATCTTTCCTGAAGCTTTCGTCCATTTGGAAGGCAAGACAAAGTATGCAGCTAGTGAAGTCATAGTGGCAGCAAGATCTATGGCACCGACTCGCTGTGCAGTCGCCGTTGCCAATATGTGCATTAAAATCTTAGGCCTGAATTACATTATACATTATGGGATTAGTGAATCTGGGGACAGGGTTATAAAACTCATCTTTACTGTCTATGTAAGCTATCATTAGGTGAGCAGTCAATAACAACATAAAGCACTAAAGTTCCACTCAACTGGATAACTTGGAGCTTATCTTTCAAACTCTCCTGCAATTCCACCCCTCCCAGTAATATGTCACAAGGAAGGAAGCTTTCCCTTTTTCTTGTTGTTAATATCATCTGCTACCTTTCCAAGGGCTGAGCAATAAATTATTTTTACCAGCCCAAACTAGGCTCCTGAGTTACTTCAGACTTGTCCTCCCTAGGAACAAGTTCACACTGTACATGCATGTTCGTCATTTGATGACTGAAGCATCACACAGGCAATTTGTATCTGCAAACAAGCTAGGTAAAGGGTAAAGGGACCCCTGACCATTAGGTCCAGTCGTGACCGACTCTGGGGTTGCGGCGGTCATCTCGCTTTATTGGCCGAGGGAGCCGGCGCACAGCTTCCGGATCATGTGGCCAGAATGACTAAGCCACTTCTGGCGAATCAGAGCAGCGCACGGAAACGCCGTTTACCTTCCCGCTGGAGCGGTACCTATTTATCTACTTGCACTTTGACGTGCTTTCAAACTGCTAGGTTGGCAGGAGCAGGGACTGAGCAACGGGAGCTCACCCCGTCACGGGGATTCGAACCGCCGACCTTCTGATCAGCAAGTCCTAGGCTCTGTGGTTTAGACCACAGCGCCACCCGTGTCCCATGCAAACAAGCTATCACTCATCTTATCCATCCAACCATCCAAAAATACAGTCAGCATAAAATAATCACTGAGTGCCCAAGCAGTAGTATAGGTGGTCCCAGACACCATGGGTTTGAAGACAGTTATTTCTCAAGTAGCTTGGCTCATCAGATTAGATGGGGGAAAACTGTGGAACTGCATGCATCTGTTAGTACGAAGCATTCCTACACGCTGCAATGGACTTGTGACGCAGTTGCTAGCTACCACTGCTCCAAGCAATGTGAGCTTGAGAGTGAGGTTATGTAGATATGACAGAGAAAACAGAAATAGCCTGCTTATCTCAAGTCATCCTTTGGGAATTCACTGGATAAGCATCCCCCCTCCCTCACAACAGAATTAAAAGGATATGAAATTGCCCAGTGGAAAAAAGGTGATATTTCAGCTCTCGTTAATTGTGGGATAAGAATCAAATATGTGAGTTAAAAATATCATCTAGGTTCATCAGCTTCTAAGCACACCTGCTGTTCTCCATTTCAGTCTCAAACATTTCCAGGTCAGAAAGGTGAATAATTATTAGAGAAGATAAACCAGAATTATAAAGGCATTGAACTGACTGTTTTTAATAGGTTCTTACCAATTAACTGTCACTCCAGGGAATACATTCTATTTCAGAGGAGAATTTATCACTAAAAGAAATGTTAACAACAATTATTCCACGTCCAATTGGAACATTAGCCCTAGAAACAGACGGGATCATTCCTTCAAGTCTGCCAACGATTTTGCAAATGACACTGGCCCTTTAACAGATGGGACGCATACTTCTTAGCTTGCCAGGATCCTAATAAAAGACATTGGCTTCTGTAAATGAAGGACACATACCTCTCAAATTGCCAGCATCCAAACGGGGAGTTAGAAGTTGAAAATAAAGGAGAACCCAGGCTAGCAGTACTAGGCATATGTTACCTTGGCCAAATACTAATTAATTTGTAAAAACCACTTATGTATATTCAGGATAAAGTTCCCTTTCTCCTAGACAGACTGTCAGTTGTGCCATAACAGAAACTGGGGGGAGGTAGTGTTTCGCTTTTCAGTTTGTTTGGCATGGCTGCTGATTTTGTGATTGTCAGATATTGTTAGAAGATTTCATCATTCTAGAAAGCTTTGATCATATTTTTATGTAGAAAATCATGTTATAAACAAACTATAATGAAACAATTTGCTGCACTGAGCAACCAGAACTAATTAACAGAATTAATTTTGTTCATTGCTGGGTGATGTGGTCTTGTATTTTATGACATTTAAAGGATTTTCAATGTTTTTCTTATGAGTTGGCAGTTTATAGATACCCCAAACAAACAAACAAACAAACAAACAAACAATAACCATTAGCCTTCTGGTCACAAGTTGTGACCTGCCAAGCCAAATGATGTCCGTAAGCCATGAACCACAAACTTACCTTTTCTTGATCCCTGGAAGATCAGGGCTCTATATCACACATGGAGCCTAAATGTTTACAGCTGGCTCCCTGCTGCAAATGCTACCTTCACAACACATAAAAAGTGATGTGACAAAGGAGGCAAGGTCATTCCACCTGCTTGCATGAATGCAATTGTGCGACGAGGAACACCTGAGGAAGTTTTAAGTATTTACCTGTACTTGGGATCTGTTTTCCTCCCCCCCCCACCACCTCTTTCAGTGCCAAAACAGATACAGCTTGAATTATGAAGGAAGAGATGGGGTGGGGGTCTTTAATTAAATCCACAAACCCACCCCTTATCTTCACCCATTAATTATCTTTCAGAGACAGAAGCTAAGCAGGCCAGTGCAAAAGGTTGGGGGAGAACTCACTTTGGGCAGGTTCAAGGAAATCCTAGGTACAGCTGTGGCAGGACAGACTGTAGTGCAGGCACATAGGCAAACTCGGTCCTCCAGATGTTTTGGGACTACAACTCCCATGATCCCTAGCTAACAGAACTAGTGGCCAGGGATGATGGGAATTGTAGTCTCAAAACATCTGGAGCATCGAATTTGCCTATGCCTGCTCTAGTGATTTGCAAAGAGGATGTTCAATGCACACAGGGTTCAGACATGACTGTCTGGTTAGGGCCAGAGTTAAGGAAGGTAAATTCCAGCTGCAGTCAACGAAGAATCTCATATGGTTGCTTTCCTTCCAACCTAGCCATCACTTGCTGTAATCAATAAAGTTGTGGCCTTTTCTTGCCCATTAACCTTATATTCCGTGTCCGTGTGTCTTCATTCCACAAAGCGGGGATTGGGTCCTCAAACCACAATAATTGATGCAAGGAAACAAAGGCAGTGTGTAGTGCAGGCTTCCTCAACCTCGGCCCTCCAGCTGTTTTGGGACTACAACTCCCATGATCCCTAGCTAGCAGGACCAGTGGTCAGGGATGATGGGAATTGTAGTCTCAAAACATCTGGAGGGCCGAGGTTGAGGAAGCCTGGTGTAGTGTGTGATGGACATGTAAAGAGGTAAAAGCTTACTGGGAAATGATACATAATGAGTTAAAGAAAATGTATAAAAACACTTTTGTTAAAAAGAACCGGAAGCATTTTCATTGTGTACAGTGGGGGAAGAGATACCAAAGGGAGAAAAAAAATTATTTATGTATGCAACAACTGCAGAAAGAATCCTTTTAGCCTAGAGCAGGGTATGTATGTATGTATGTATGTATGTATGTATGTATGAATGAATGAATAAATAAATGATAATAATAATAATAATAAATGGAAACAACAAGAAATACCAACAAAAGGAGAGTGGCAGATGAAGATGATGGACTTTGTGGAAATGTTGAAGCTGACACGGAAACAACCAGCACGATCAAGTATTCCAAAAGACTGGAGGAAATTTATACAATATTTGAAGGACCATTGTGAGCAATTAACAACACTAGCAGGGTTGTGAGAAGACTTACAATGATAATTGTTCTTACCTTTCTATATTGATTCAAAAATTGTGACATTTTGAATGAGTGAAACGTAAGTTGGAGAATGCATAAACGCTATGACATCAAGTTTAACTCTGAAAACCAAGAGGCGGGAGGAAGGGGAGTCAAAGCTCGTAAGAGGAAAAGTTAGGTGGATAATGGTGATGTGTTTAAATATTATAAAATGGAAACTCAGTAAAAATATTATAAAAAACAATCAAACAAAACCAGTGTGTAGCAAAACAAAGTGAGGCTTGCTGTGGCTCAAGAGTCTGGCAAAAGACTGAGGAGAGCTAAACAACATGGAAGAGAGGAATGACTGACACACTGGTTGCAGGATGACTGGGGTGCTATGGAATCTGTATCTGCTCTGGCTTCTTGGCCATCTTCAGTGAGCACAGGACAAAATATACCTGTCGCTCAGACTCACCTCTCCCTCTCCTCCTTCATCTTTTCCAGGTCCTCCTCTCTCAGGGTGCCATGCTTGGAGTTTCCCTTCTGATCACCTTTGGCACCTTTCTCTTCTTTTTTCTTGCCAAACCTAATCAGGAGAGGTGAGATTAAAGTAGGCTTAGAAACAGGAGGGAAAGTGGGCATAAACCGAAATCCACATGACTTAAACAAGTACAGTATAATGTGCTTCAGCTTCTGCTACAAGTTGGATCCTCCTAACAGAGGGTCCATGTTGTGCTCGGCCCCTGAAACCCCTCCCCAACTGGCTTGTGGGTGGGGCTTGCCCCGCTCCAAGCCGGTGGTGCCACAGTTATGCCACTGGCCTTTAGCCAATTGGCATCGTGGCAAAGGTTGGGGGTATCTATTTGGCAGCGCGACGTAGGGACCTCCTTTTGCTTGGCGCTGCCAAACACCCACCCACCTGCCTGTTAATTAGGTCGTGTTTGGCCTTGTTTTGGACTTCGGTTGGTCGCCTGTTTTGGAACGGGGGCCGGGTAGGAATTTTTTCCAATGTGGCAGACTGGCTGTGGCCACTTGGTTTTTGCCTACCTCTTAGCAATCATCACAACTTTGTAAGGTTTGGCGGTTAGGCATTGGTTTAGGGAAATGTGGGGAGGGGAGGTGCGGCCATCACCTGCCCCTCCAATGAATAGGGTATTCCGTTAAAGGAATCCGGGGGTCTGGATCTCGTCTGAAGCCCGGAGAGGGGCTAGGGCCATGCCAGGACCCCCGGGAACCCCAGGGGTGAGCCCAGTCAATATACACTGACAGAGATTCCCCTGCTGGTTGTTCACACTTTCAGGGTTCCTACAGGGTGGGACAGAAGCCAGATATCGTTTTGATACCAATGCCTAAGTCAATACCAGTCACATTTGTGTATTCAATAAAGTTGTGGCCAAAATTTGCCCATTAACATTTAAACTAAACATTTAAACTAAATCTCCACTGTGTCTTTATTTCCATGAGGGATGGGTTTTGGGGCTCGGAGCACAACTCCTAAAATAAAGCTGATATGTAACTAAACATTCCTCAGAGTATGAATTAACTAATTTTCCATACACTTGGAGCTTAATTTTTCCAAGGCACATGAGTAATGCATGCTAGAGATTTCTCAAGATGTTAAATGAATGGAGTTTTCAGTGCTAAACTATTATTAGCATAAATTTCGAAGGAGCTGAAGGGTCTTCTTTCCCCAGGGACAGCTTGTGTGTAAGTAATCCTTTGGCAACCTCCAAGCTAACACAAGGAACCACCAAACCATATCTTGGTCTCATCAATAAAAGCTCCTACACATCATGCACAGCCTAAGCTGCATTCTCTATACCTCTAAAATAAAGGTTATGCGTAGACAGCATCAAACTAAATGATACTGCATTGGATGAACAACAAAAATAATCTACTTTAGGAAAACCACTTTGCAAAAACTCAATACTCTTTTTCATTACGAACAAGTAACCTGCATATGGTAGTGACATAAAAGGTCCTGCAAATAATGGTTTTCAACTGTGCGTATATATATATATATACACACACACACACATACACACACACACACACACACACACCTCCTATGCTGAAAACCCACTAAGCATTATGGATTAGAACTGCAACTTTTATAACCAAGACTAATGCCTGCAGTTGGAATGTTTTATCTTCTTATTTAGTTATATGCATTATGCGGCTTTTTCTGACTCAGATTTGCATGTAGGACTGTTTCTTTGAAAATTTGACCATGCAATACAGGATTTTAAATGAGGGAATGCAAATGATATGGAAAATACAATTGAATAAGGATTTTTTAAACAATATATCTCTGACCAGAGGACATTGGGGTGCCCTCCTCTGCGGACTGCCAAATTACAATTTATTTATTTTTTACTTAAAGCAAGAATCACAACATTGGAAACATATAGCACCGATTTAGTTCAGCAAGGAAAACAAATGCCATTGATGAAATGATAAGACATTTTAGGAATTAATTATTTGCGTAGCTCAATACATGCTGAATATTTCATATTTCATTTGCCATTCATCCCTAATGCCATCTATTTAACAGAAAGCATTTATCTTTGATTTCCATAGAACTAGGAATTAGAATCGAGATGCAATAAATGTGAGACAACATCTCCCTCAGTCTAAATGCTACCTTCTGCCTACTGAACCCTTGTAGATAACTTTACATAAAACTACATGCCCCAAAATGTATCCAGTAAGCACATTTCATATTTATCGACATAATCTTCAGGTGATTTTAAAAATCCCATTTCCCATCTGTCTAGAGAAGGTTCTTTTATTCATTAAGTAGGCTCTCCATGGCCTCAAGCATGTTGGCTGAACTATATTTTTCTCTTCAATACTGGCATTCCTCCAGTGACCAACACTGAGATCTTGGGTTTCACGGCAATCTGATAGAACTCAAGTTACTAATGAATTCAAGCAGTGAGACTATAGCACACCAAAAAAATTAGCCCCTAAAAGGCAACACAGTACCACAGAGTGTCCCTCAAGTGTTTGCTGAAACAGTCTTACCGTAAAGAAAAAATGTGTACAGTTATATAGACAAGATCAGGCATAGGCAAACTCGGCCCTCCAGATGTTTTGGGACTACAACTCCCATCATCCCTAGCTAACAGGACCAGTGGTCAGGGATGATGGGAAGTGTAGTCTCGAAACATCTGGAGGGCCAAGTTTGCCTATGCCTGGACAAGACAGACACCATTACGTGCAAATGCAGTCTGCTACAGACGGGGTCTGAAAGAGTGGGCCTTTGGAGGTCTTCTTGCATCAGCCCAGGTGATGTGGAAAGCCTTCTACATAGTTTGACTATGGGTACAATTATGACTCTGTCAGATCACGGATAACCTGGATTCAGTAATCTATGCTCTGGTCACCTCCGCTGCCTTGTGCATCACTGAGCATTATGAAAGGGCAGAACGTTGCTCAGTTTATTATTGTTGCATTTTTACTGCCAGGGAGAGGGAGATGCACATCTGTTGTTGTTTTTTATTCAACCTCGGGTGCCAAAATACGTATTTGTATGTATATTTGCTGTTGCACCTGAGGCAACAAAATATATCGTGTTGCCAATGCTAAGAGTGTATCTGTGTGTGTGCATGCACACACGTAAGTACATACAGTGGTACCTCAGGTTAAGTACTTAATTCATTCCGGAGGTCCGTACTTAACCTGAAACTGTTCTTAACCTGAAGCACCACTTTACTTAATGGGGCCTCCTGCTGCTGCTGTGACGCTGGAGCACGATTTCTGGTCTCATCCTGAAGCAAAGGTCTTAACCTGAGGTACTATTTCTGGGTTAGCGGAGTCTGTAACCTGAAGCATATGTAACCTGAAGCGTATGTAACCCGAGGTACCACTGTACATATGAACTGGGGGACTGGTTGTTTCTTTTGTTTGCTGCAATGTTTAGCCAGTTGCAGATTTTTTGTTAAATGTACCACCATTTAAGTCCTTGAACATGTTTTTGAGGGCCCTGCTGCTTTTTATACAGCAACTGAGAAACAGGGGGACCTGACCAAATCAAATCAAATCATCATCATTTTTTTAATGATCAGGAAACATTGACCATGAGGCTGCTGAGAGATGTACTCCAATGACCTATGAAGGACCACAGGTTCTTCATAGCTGGTTAGTCTTAAGTGCTACTTCTCTCTTTGCTAGCAGACATGGAAAAACAATTCTCTCCCCTATAAAGTCTTGGGTTCCATGATAACTGCACATGGTGACAGCAGTCACGAAATTAAAAGACGCCTGCTTCTTGGGAGAAAAGCAATGACAAACCTAGACAGCATCTTAAAAAGCAGAGACATCACCTTGCTGACAAAAGTCCATATAGTAAAAGCTATGGTTTTCCCAGTAGTGATGTATGGAAGTGAGAACTGGACCATCAAGAAGGCTGATCGCCAAAGAATTGATGCTTTTGAATTATGGCGCTGGAAGAGACTCTTGAGAGTCCCATGGACTCCAAGAAGATCAAACCTCTCCATTCTGAAGAAATCAGCCCTGAGTGCTCACTGGAAGGACAAATCGTGAAGCTGAGGCTCCAATACTTTGACCACCTCATGAGAAGAGAAGACTCCCTGGAAAAGACCCTGATGCTGGGAAAGATGGAGGGCACAAGGAGAAGGGGACGACAACTAATATATGTCAAAACCTAAACAGAGAAAAGTGAATGTGAATATAACTGTATCATGCAACTTTACAAGTATAATTGAATGCATAGTGTAAAATGGCCTTCAAACCAATTCTGAAAAGGTCTGAATCTAAGAGCAGCTGAGAAGATAGCTTTCTTGACTAAAGCATAGATATTCAATGAATGCCTCATTGCTTCTAGACAGTCCCAAAAAACCCTGGCTATGTTCCATAACATACTTTTGTTCTACCTGCATTCATTTCCTTAGAGTTTCATCCAAGTAGGCCCGGGGTCTAGTATTTGATTTAGCATTTATAGATTTTTTTAAAAAAAGAATATATTATTGCTGGGGGTTTTTTATATTATGATAGGGGGGAAAGCAAACATAATAACATATATCAACACAAGTTACATAATAAAAAGGAATGCAGCAGCTACATAATTTATCTCTGCTGTCTCTTCGAATCTGATACTGGTTCTTTTGCATAAAAGAAAATAGCTTTATTTTTAGAAATGACAATTTTAATTTCAATAACCGCCAATCAAACAATATGGAAAATCATTGCTGCCTGGCGGTACAGTTTCTGTTGTTGCGAGAAACTGGTAAGTTCAAATGTGATTAAAAAACTAATAAGTGGTTAGTAAATTTAGAAGAATATTATTTTTTCCTGCTTTTTTTAGCTTCACAGCGGAACTGTGTAAAGTTGTTCAGAACACCTGCTCTACTAAATAAGCAATCTTTGGCCCCAGTTTGGATATTTAAAACTTTTTTTTTTGGTCTTTTACGTAATCCTTAAAAAGATTTCCCATTTAGCTTTACACCAGAGCAGAAAAGTAGGCAAACGTCTGAAAACACATCATACCCCCTTTTTTATACTTTGCAAGAATTCAAAGGGTTTGATCCAATGACATTAATAGGACTTGAGGTAATCATGACTACCTCAAGTCTCACTGATTTCAATTGAACTGCTCCAAGTATGAACAGGTCAGATTTCAGCCCATAGTATTATCTTATCCCCCGTCTCCTTCCCTCTTTCCATGATTCATGTTACTAAGTGTACCGCAGGCATGGCCAAACTTGGCCCTCCAACTGTTTTGGGACTACAACTCCCATCATCCCTAGCTAACAGGACCAGTGGTCAGGGATGATGGGAACTGTAGTCCCAAAACAGCTGGAGGGCCAAGTTTGGCCATGCCTGGTTTATTGGAAGCAGAGACCACCTTAAAAAAATATGGTACACTGTTACAGTTGGTATCATTCAGAGATCACGAATACACTCAAGTATTGAAGTTCATAAGTGTAAGCTGGGTCAGACTATTGCAGGAAATAGGATGGAGTTCTGTCCTTCAGGTGCAACAGCACTCTGTTGCTTCAGGTGTGGAAAGGTGTCAATCATCTGTGGAAGGCAGCCCTGAAACAGTGGAAGGAACTGACTGCCTTTAATAGCCATAGTGAACAGGTCTCTTCATCTGGCAGCCGTTCTGTTACTGGTCAAGTTAGAAGTACAGAAGGAAAGGGAACTGAGAGCAACAGCATTAGACAGAAGTCTGATGAGAAACATTAGATTTCTGCTGCCCAAAGATGGAAAGAAGCAGCAGTCCCAATGAAAGACGACTGGCAATTAAAACTGATAGAATATGCAGAGATGGCAAAACTTAACGGAAGAATAAGAGATCAAAACGAGAGACGTTTTTTAATAGAATGGGGGAAATTTGTTGAATATATGAATTAAAAAACGCTAGAAGGATTGACATAAACACGAGCAGTAAGATAAAACTTAAAGGGAGTAAAAAGGTTAAATGTGTAAATAGGTTTGAATTGGGTATGCAGTAAGATAAGGAACCCCAGAGGGGAAGAAAATGGAGGTTGAATTTGTTTAGATTTAGTTTTTGTTGTTGAAATATTGTAAAATGGAAAATTAAAATATCTGAGGAACATTAGGTTTCTGAATGACAGGCTGGTGCATGAACATGGCTGGAACCAAAAGAGAGCAGCAGAATTGAACTCCAGCCGCGGTCTATATTGCCTGTATAGGTTTTGACCATGGGGGCATATACTGTCCATTGTTCCCAATTGCTCTCAGGGAGAATGCGATCAGGTAACTTTTCACGATCAACACAATCACATGGCTGTGCAGACATGAATGAAGTGTAAGCAGCACCAATAATTAACTTCCAATAGTGCCCAGAAGAAGAAGAAGAAGAAGAGGAAGAAGAAGAAGAGGAGGAGTTTGGATTTGATATCCCGCTTTATCACTCCCCTTCAGGAGTCTCAAAGCGGCTAACATTCTCCTTTCCCTTCCTCCCCCACAACAAACACTCTGTGAGGTGAATGGGGCTGAGAGACTTCAGAGAAGTGTGACTAGCCCAAGGTCACCCAGCAGCTGCATGTGGAGGAGCGGGGAATCGAACCCGGTTCACCAGATTACGAGTTTATCGCTCTTAGCCACTACACCACACTGGCTTTCAGGATCCAGAAGTATCACATGATGGTGATGGGAAGAGGATAATCTAGAAAGGGATGTGAGTTGTTGAGTAGGCAGAGGTGGTGACTGGGCCACAATTCCCAGCAAGTATAAACAGAAACAAAAGCTCTTCTGTTTAAGTGAATTCCTTGTATGATTCCTTTGAAAAGAAGACCACACCTCAAAATACCCAGAGGTAGAAGTATTATTCCTCATGTGGAGTGTCAGAAAGTGATGGGGCAAACCGTGTCCTTGCAGCCAAAATTGCCAATTCAATGAGCAGAGAAGAGACTCGGAAAAGATGAACAAATCTGCTGCCTATTTAATATGTTAAATATTGCAGAATTGCTGTTTCAAAACTGCATTAAAAGAGAGAGAGAGAGAGAGGAATATCAAGTTACAAACACTGTGGCCTCGTGCCATCCTGTACAGTGTTTTGGTGACACAGACGGAAGTTTGCAAGGCACTACGAAGGCAGCTGTAGCTATAAAGCCATTAGTATTCTGTCTACAAGGGAAAGGCAATATTCCAAATGCATTGTGCCTACGAGGTGCGCATACGAAAGTAGGAAGGGATTTTCTTTTATGTGACTTGCCACCAGGATTTTTTTTAAAAAAAAATTGAAGAAGGAAGAGTCATCCTCACGAGAAAGCCAGCAGTGTACTGTACTTGAGAAAAATACACTCCCCAACAATTTCTGATGCTAGCTTTAACAACAACACCCTGAGAACAAGAAGTGGTCCAAGTTCTGGAGCTCCACATCTGGCTACAGGAATACAAATCAGTGGTAATAATAATAATAATAATTTATTATTTATACCCCGTCCATCTGGCTGGGCTTCCCCAGCCACTCTGGGCGGCTTCCAAAAAAAAAAAAATTAAAATACTGTAATAAATCAAACATTAAAAGCTCCCCTAAACAGGGCGGCCTTCAGATGTCTTCTAAAAGTCTGGTAGTTGTTGTTCTCTTTGACATCTGGTGGGAGGGCATTCCACAGGGAGGGCGCCACTACCGAAAAGGCCCTCTGCCTGGTTCCCTGTAACCTGGCTTCTCGCAGTGAGGGAACCGCCAGAAGGCCCTCGGTGCTGGACCTCAGGGCAGAACGATGGGCGTGGAGACGCTCCTTCAGATATACTGGACCAAGGCCGTTTAGGGCTTTAAAGGTCAGCACCAACACTTTGAATTGTGCTCGGAAACGTACTGGGAGCCAATGTAGGTCTTTCAATACTGGTGTTATATGGTCTCGGTGGCCGCTCCCAGTCACCAGTCTAGCTGCTGCGTTCTGGATTAGTTGTAGTTTCCGGGTCACCTTCAAAGGTAGCCCCACATAGAGTGCATTGCAGTAGACCAAGCGGGAAATAACCAGAGCATGCACCACTCTGGCGAGACAGTCTGTGGGCAGATAGGGTCTCAGCCTGCGTACCAGATGGAGCTGGTAAACAGCTGCCCTGGACACGGATTTGACCTGCGCCACAGCAGTTTAAAGAGCAACTTACCACCAGTCATTCCCAATCTAATGCCCCTAGCTATTGTTGAACTACAACTCCCATCAGCCTTGACATTATAGAGCTGCACGGGCTGGGGGGTGTTGTAGTCTAAAACAACTGTAAGGAACTAGGTTGGGGGAAAGCTGTCTTAACATTTATCACCTAACACACACACACACCAAATTATGCCTACACTAGCTTGGTCACGTCCACAGAATGGAAGATGGCAGGAGCCCCAAGGACGTGGTCTATGGGGAGCTGGCTTCAGGCACCAGGCCCATTTGCGCTACAAATGTGGCTGCAAACATGACATGAAGGTGGGCAACATTCAGCCCACTGTGTAATAACCCCTTGCAGATAATCACAGTGCCTGGAGACAGGCAGACAGGTCGTGCACCCATAGCAGTGATCAGAGGAGGGATGCCTGCTGAGAGGAGGGCCAAGAACTGAATCGTCATTGTACGCCTGCATCAGCACGGCCGGAAGCTACCCTCTGCCCCAGCTGCAACAAAACATGTCTCTCCCATATTGGCCTCTCTACAGTAACAGCTGGCGCTGTGGGTAAAACCTCAGTGCCTAGGACTTGCCAATCGCATGGTCGGCGGTTCGAATCCCCACGGCGGGGTGAGCTTCCGTCTTTCGGTCCCAGCTCCTGCCCACCTAGCAGTTCAAAAGCACCCCCGGGTGCAAGTAGATAAATAGGGACCATTTTATAGCGGGAAGGTAAACGGCATTTCCGTGTGCTGCGCTGGTGCCGGCTCGCCAGAGCAGCTTCGTCACGCTGGCCACGTGACCCGGAACGGTCTGCGGACAGCGCTGGCCCCCGGCCTCTTAAGTGAGATGGGCGCACAACCCTAGAGTCGGACACGACTGGCCCGTACGGGCAGTGGTACCTTTACCTTTACAGTAACAGCAGGCGCTGTAACTCTCCAAAGGTTTGACTTCACCCTCAAAGGTGCACTCCTCCATTATCTCCAGAGTCTGACAATTGCCACCAACAATAGCATTCTACGCATTCAAGGTATAAGCTTATTTAAGGTGAGAAACAGTCGCCACCTCTGTCCCACCCCAGCTTTTGGGCAGATATAAGGACAGGAGGCCCGTAGGATGAAAGATCTGCTGTTGCACCCGGATAATGAAAGGGCCTCTCTTTGGAGGCTCACTTGTAAATGACCCTGGTTTCAACCCAGTGTCAAGTCATGCCATTGCTGCATCTTTAATTTAAAAGAACATGCTTGTTGATTTCTGCTCAGTGCCTATATTGCTTTGGCTGATTGTTTGATTTTATACCATGATTATGGCTTTATTGTTATATATGTTGAATGGTGGTTTTACTGACCATATCCTGGCCTGAGATCGGTTGATATGAGCAGGTTAGAGATATTTTAATAAAACACATTAGTAACAAATGAAAATTGGATCCATCATTTGAATTTGGAATGTGCGATTGTATACAAGAATATTTGTCAATTTAATTTGTCAATTATGTTTTATATAATCTGTAAGCTGTCCAGAGCAGCTGGGGAAACTCAGCAAGAGGGGTGGGGTATTAATCATAAAATTATTATTATTATTATCAACTTACTAATGTACACAGAGACAATATTTCTGTATCTACGCTGACTTGCCCAGGCGATGAGAAGAGCTGATTATTACTCATCCCAGTGACATCATCTTTTCTTTGTTTCCTTTTTAATTTTGAGGCAGGCTTAAGATGAACTTGCTGTTCTGTGAATCTACTTTGTTGCTCCCACGATGGATTTCTTACATGCAAGACCTGAAAGCGGTGGCCATGGTAACATTTCATTTCTGTGCTGAAGAGCCAGTTTCCACATCTCAAATGTGTTGATATTTACTTTGAGGATTAAAGAGCAGGGAGGTCTACAAAGTCCCCAGACTTCTAATGCAGGAAAAACATCTGCTGGACAGAGTCCTAAGCAGATTGCTAGCTAAATTCAGCAACTGGGAATTCTTTTGGTTAATTAGGTCTCCCATATCAGTAGATGTCACAGCAGCTAACTGAGAACACAATGGTATTTGAAGCATTTTGTGAGAAAGGAACATTAATTCAAAAGGTCACCCAGTAATAGGGGAGGGGAAGGCGACGACAACGACGACACAGCAGCAACATCAACAGCAAAACTTATACTTAAATGTTGCCATCTGTAGATGCGATCTGTGTTTTGGTAAAACTAAAGTGGCTTGCAAATTACATGGAGCAAAAATGAAGAGGTGTCTAGGAGCACCATCAAACCATAACCGCACCTGCTACTGTTTCTGTTGGGACCGACCTTTGTCGGGCTTCATCAGCATTTAAAGCAGATGGGGCTCGTCAGCCTGGGCAGGTAGCCCATCTAGGAGAAGGAAAACGCCGACCCTGAACTTCCACTGCCTTGCGGGATAACTTCAGGAGAAGAAAAGGCTAAGGAGGAAGCCCTACACAAATCCTAAGTGGAGTCCCTAAGATGGTTGGATGACACCTTGTACGCTTCTTTCTGGAAACTCTTGCCTGTGCCCAACACACTGCTCTATTTGGACCATACCAACAAGACCATTTCCTTTGGGCCATATCAGCAAGACCAAGAGGAGGGGTCTTGTTGTCTGGGAAGACCAGAACTTCCATACACACTGCCTGGGCTTGTGCCTCGGAGAGGTCACTTTGATGCTGCTAACACAGCAATTTGACTCCGCCCCAGGACATGCACTCCATTGTATCTCGAGACAGATGGATGCCAACAGCCCTAAAATAACACTCAGGAAATGGCCTCTGGTCAGAGGAAACAAAAGGATTTTCTATTTATTTCTGAGGGTAGATTCACCTGACAAGCACTGCAGGGGTTGGACTGGAAGGTCTATGGGTAGGGTGTCATTGAGGCCACTGGTTAGAGGAGGAGCAGATGGAAGTTCTAGCTGGGATACAAGCACCACAGGCCAGAAACCTCCTAGCTTGAGGAATCAAGTTTTCTGAGACAGACAAATCCCGCACCACTAGTGCTATACTGGCTGCAACTATACTGACTGTGCTTCGTTAGTCTGGGCCACTTGCTACAGAAGACACTAGGCCAACCTTCTGTGGTTCTACACTGTTGACCTAACCACTAGAATATTTGTCAGTCTCACTTACTAATGTACATAGAGACAATCTTTCAGGAAGGCCTGAAACCTGTATACAGTGGGAGATACAAGATCTGGTTGTAAGAATGAGACAACGGTATAAACCAGAGGATTTCAATCTTTTTGAGCCCACGGCTCCCTTCACCAACTGCATTCTTTCGGCGGCTCTGGAGCCCAGTTATGTCACCCCTTGCCTGCAGAGCTGGCAGTCTCTCATCCTTTTTCGAACACCCACCCTGGTGGAGTGTTCCCTCAACCTCCTCTCCTCTCCCTTCTCCTCGGGAGTCCTCTGGACAGCTATTGCTGCTGCCCCTGGTCTCTGAGCTTCTCCACCACTACCACCACCACCCCAAAGAGAGGTGCCTCCTCACACTGCCCCATAGAGGCCTGGGGCTTGTATGTCCATTCCCAACAGCAAGAGCTAGTGGGCTGGCTGGCTGGGCTCCCTCACCACTTGCTTTCTTACTCCGAGGCCACCTCAGCTCCTGGCAACCAGCACCCCCTGACCAGTCCCAGAGGCAGCATTTGCCTGGAGAGCTTATAGCCAGGGCTTTTGGAGGCAGAGACATGAGAAGGCATCATGGAAGGGGTTAAGTTGTGGGTGAACATATCAGACGACACAGCAATTCTTCAAACAGCTCTTGTTTGTTCACAGGCCAGGACAGAACTGAACTGAAGGGTTCAGTCAGCCTGCTTATATAGAGCTCCAGTACCACGTTACTGTAACAACTTTCTAAAACTATCCAATCACTGAACGTCACTTTCGATCCTTCATTTGCATAACTATCTACAGTATCCCCCTGCTGGCCCAGGGTGAGAACTTCAGTACATAACAGAAGGGAGGGAAGGAAAGAGGGACAGAGCCCAGTGTTCCCTGTGGTACCCCTGACCATCATTCAAGGCACCCCGGGGCGCCACGGTACACTGGTTGAAAACCACTGGTATAAACAATATTCTGTTGAGTTGTAAATTAACAGTGTTTAATGGTCAGGTTTGCGCCATTGTTTAGGAAATAACATCAACTATCAACAAGGAAGTTCAGTTTAAATCAATCCACTCTGTTTCTATTTGAAGGCAAGTGAAATAAAAATACAGCAAAACATTCTTGATATTTGGGGAATAAAATGTATACAGGAAAACCACTCATTGCTAAATTCAGATGTAAGTAAAAAAGCGAGTGAGAAAGATAAAGATACTAATAAGGTATGATTTTCAGGTCCACACAGGGACTATAAAAAGCTTATTAACTGCCACTACTGCCGTGTGTTTTAAGTTATTTTATCACTCTGTGTTACAGCAGGAGAAATACTCTCTTGGAGCAGCACTGTGCTTTTGATTAATTACTTTCATACATCAGCTTTTACAGTGCAAGAGTGAGTCAGACTGGCTGCCTGTGATTACCAGCCCAGACTCATTTTACATTTATGTTAATAGGAGTGTTAATGAAAGAAATCTTTTACATTTTTAGTGTTTTTCTAACTACCTAAAAGCTTTCTGGTTATATTCTTATTGGGCAGAAATTATGGGTGCTGTGCACTGCAGTTCTATGGATCTTGCTGGAATTATTGCAAGGGGGTGGCGGCAGCAGAGAATATGCCCAGTAAATCACGGAGGAGCCAGCTCACAGCCTGGGAACAACTGGCCAGACACCCAGCCCTTCACACCTTAAGTGAGAACGACAATACGGCAGAATGCATGATAGCAGAAGCCATGCAAGCTAGTTGCTGCTCAGATTTAAAGCACAGCTAGACAACATTGAAGTCTCCAGAGCTCTTCAGCTATGGCATATCTACATCTATCAATCTAGATCTTCCTTTATTTTGAGATCTGATGCTAATAGGAATGATGGTTTCTCAAAATGTCAGGCAGGTGTTTATAGTCAAATCAAATGTCAGGCAGATGTTTATTCAGGGTCCATTGTGAATTTAAGTGGCGGTTGAGAGGAGACCTGATGTCTATCTTCCAATATCTAAAGGGCTGTCACATGGAAGATGGCGCAATCTTGTTTTCTAGTAGGACCCGAACCAATGGAATCAAGTCACAGGAAAAGAGATTCTGACTAAACATTTGGGGGGGGGGGGCTTTCTGGCAGAAAGAGACATTCGACGGTGGAATAAACTCCCTCCTAAGGTCATGGACTCTCCTTCATTTGAGGTTTTCAAGCAGAAGTTAGATGACCACCAGTCAGGACTAGATGACCCTCGGGGTCCCTTTCAACTCTACAATGCTGTGATTCCAAGACAAAACCATTATGGGGAAAAAAATAACTCAAGAGAAGCCACATGAATAAACGATTAAACACTCAAGCGGACCAAACTTCACACTGCTATTAGAGGGTGATGCACTTCAGATCAAAGGTGTTGTAAACTTCAAGCATCTCCTGGAGGTGACACTATGAATGCAAGTCCTGGCATTAGCTCAGTGAATTTCCAGGAGCAGCAAACTTTGTGCTCCTGTGCAGCTTTTTGTAAGCTAGGAGTGGGGTTGGGGTGGGGATAGCAGCAGCTCCTACCTCTGCTGGTCTTGGGCAGATGGCCCAGGCTTCATGTCATAAGCTAAGAGAGACAGAGCAGGAAGCCTTGAACTCTCACCCTCTGGCTCCAACCTTTTACTTCCTTATTATACCAAGAGGGGAGGGAAAATAAACACTGCCTAGTTCCAACCTCCTTATGCCTGTCACTTAACGCAACAGTCCCATGACTCCTCCTCTGGTGTAGAGTGTTGTATCCAGTTCAAAAATATCTATTGTCACAACCTTCCAGATCTAATAAATCTGTATTCTCCAACAATATCCAATCCCTTAACCAACCTAGACAGGAAACTTCATAATATAATCTCAAATCTGGCAGAGAAAAACCATCTCTTTCTTTTGTATCTGTAAGAAACTTATATTTAATTCTTGGTCCTCCCCCCGATAAATTTTGATAATTCTTTTTCCCATTCTTTGAAGTGATCCACCCTGCTGATCACCAGGATTGTTTGAAATAAAAGCAACATTTTAGGTAGCACATTCATCTTTACAGCAGATATTCTTCCCAAAAAAGATAATTTCATCCTTCCCATAATGTTAAACTCTTTTAACAGGGCTAGGACTGAACTGGGACCTAAAAAAATTAGACTCCTCATCCCTATAGCAATGACTAAACCAAGTCCTGATGGGTCTACCTAGTCTGGATCCAACCTAACATCTAGTTCTAACCTTGGTAAAGGTAAAGGGACCCCTGACCATTAGGTCCAGTCGTGGCCGACTCTGGGGTTGCGGTGCTCATCTCGCTCTATAGGCCGAGGGAGCCGGCATACAGCTTCTGGGTCATGTGGCCAGCATGACTAAGCCGCTTTTGGTGAACCAGAGCAGCGCACGGAAACACTGTTTACCTTCCTGAGGAGCGGTACCTATTTATCTACTTGCACTTTGACGTGCTTTCGAACTGGTAGGTGGGCAGGAGCAGGGACTGAGCAACGGGAGCTCACCCCGCCGTGGGGATTCAAACCACCAACCTTCTGATCGGCAAGTTCTAGGCTCTGTGGTTTAACCCACAGCGTCACCCGCGTCCCATCTAACCTTGGTAGGTCATCCGAAAACAGGTTAAAACAATGCCTGATGTTGCTATGATCAGCAATATGGGACAACGAGGAAGGACAAGACATTTTGCACTCTGGACGTGCACTATGAATGGGGGAATAAATATATTGAAATAGCGTGGCAGCTGGAAAATATAAGAGTGAAAGAGAAATCATGCAGGAGTGGGATGATTGAGTCCCCTATGGTTAAATCTTATCACTGCTTTCAGTAAATCAGACTAAAGATAGAGAATAAACACACATTCGGAGACTTTGAAGTCAAGAGCTGGTGTATCTCAATGTGTGAGGAAGGAATCTTCCATTTCAAATCTCACCTCAGTCATAGAGGTTGCTAAATTACAGCAGGGGTCACCGAGCCAATGTTTGTGAAGCACTTTAAACACTCAGAAAGCATTATATATCTGGTAAGATTTCTCCTTCTGAAAACTCAAAACGCCCGATAGCTTATTTTCAGATGCATTGCAAGAATGGTGCTTCAAGCAGATGAATGCAGAGTGGATAAAGTCAAGAGTGGGAAGTAACACATTCTTACAGAAATAAAGATATGAGGGAATTCAGCTGAGCAAGCCAAGAGAATTGCATTGGAAGAAACTTGCCACTCATTTGATTAAAGCATAAAAAAAAACCCTGCAGAGGTTTTCAGCAGAAATGGGTTGGAGGGCAGAAAAGCGTGAACCAACAAGGACAAAATTGGAGATGTGAAATCCAGTTCAAAAATTTGGTAGGGAGAAAAAAATGAAGAAGGAAAATAAAGATGCTGTATTAACAAGTGGAACAGTAGTGATGTATAGAAGTGAGAGCTGGACCATAAAGAAGGCTGATCGCCGAAGAATTGATGCTTTTGAATTATGGTGCTGGAGGAGACTCTTGAGAGTCCTATGGACTGCAAGAAGATCAAACCTATCCATTCTGAAGGAAATCAGCCCTGAGTGCTCACTGGAAGGACAGATCCTGAAGCTGAGGCTGCAATACTTGGGCCACCTCGTGAGAAGAGAAGACTCCCTGGAAAAGACCCTGATGTTGGGAAAGATGGAGGGCACAAGGAGAAGGGGACGACAGAGGACGAGATGGTGGGACAGTGTTCTCGAAGCTACCAGCATGAGTTTGACCAAACTGCAGGAGGCAGTGGAAGACAGGAGTGCCTGGTGTGCTCCGGTCCATGGGGTCACAAAGAGTCGGACACAACTAAACGACTAAACAACAACATTAACAAGTGGAACACCAGAAACAGAATGGGACTCCTTCTAGTAATTGCACTGATGTTCAGGACTCCAGCCCATGTGAACAGAAGCTTTGCAGTGCTGTTCAGACCTCTTGTGTGGTTATATAATATCTTATATAAACTCACTTATAGAGTAGTGACCTGAGAGAAATAAACGGTCTCCCAAAATATTTACGGAATACTCCTTGTGGTGCAACAAATTATTGTGACATGGACCCTGGCTTTAGATCTTCTTACAATCCTTTAGCGTCCAGAAATCAGACAAACCTGTTATTTAAAAAGCATTATATGGTTGCAAAGGATAGTAACATGTACGATAGGAAACTGAACGTGCGTCCTTGGAAAATATGACACTGTTATAAATCCGTTCCTTAACCAGTTCTTGCAAATAAATGGAGGATCCTTACAGATAAAAGAGATTATCATAACAAGTGCGGTATTACTTTGATGGACAAAAATTTCAGCTGTATGCAATAATAATAGATATCTCTCTTCCACTTTTCATGAAATATAAAGACAACAAAAGATAAAACAAATTAAAATATCAAAGCCTAGTAATGTAGATTAAAAGAGTATTGAAACAAAAACAAGTTGAAATATTTATTCTCCCAACTACTGGCACCATCCCCTTATCGCCGAAATGTAATTATGAAAGAATTCAGATCTCACAATGCGCTGCAACAATGTAAAATCAAAAACTCTCCAAACCTGCCACCAAATGTGGTATTCTTAGGGAATAGATGACAATTAGACTCATATCTATCTTGTGGGAGAGGCTGTATCCCTAGACTGTTATTTAACCCACTGAACAATAGAAAAACAATTCAAATATGGCCCCTTCAGAATCTACAATGCTTTCCTGCCCTGATTATGCCTATTCTTGCATGCACTCGTTTTATCATTTTCAGAGAGCAAAATTAAAAACAAGCATTGATTGTAGTCGTAACTCTGCCACTTCCCATACAAGATCGGCAACCATCACGATGGCTGTGTGTGTGTGTGTGTGTGAGAGAGAGAGAGAGAGAGAGAGAGAGAGAGAGAGAGCGCGCGCTGGGGAGGCCCAGATCCATTTCCATTCCCTGATGTAAAGCTGTTGTAAAGCTGAGGGGATCTTGATAGGATCTCATACACCCCATGCTTTAAGAAAGCAAACAAATAAAGAAAGCACCGGACTTCAAGATTATGTATGAAAACAGGAGGGTAGGGAAAGCACTAAATAATCAATTACAAATCGATAAGTAAAAGCCTGCCCCTTTCCATTAGCGCAATCATTTGGGGGTAAAGTAGTGACCGTAAGAATCAGGTTTTAATCCCTACACTGTGGCTCAGTTCCAATGAATACACAAATCTTGGCTTAACCAACTGAGAGATGCATGAGTCTTGCGCATGTGCACTATGTTCTCACCCTGTCCCTTCCCTTCTTGACTGAAATTAACCTAGTTACATCCAAACATACATATGTTAACCATAGTTACATCCAAACTGGGGAACTATTACAGTGGTACCTTGTTTCTCAAACGCCTTGGTTTTCAAATGCCTTGGTTCCCAAACACTGAAAACCCGGAAGTAAGTGTTCTGATTGTCAAACGTTTTCCGGAAACTGAATGTCTGATGCAGCTGTCTCCAGGACGCCTGAACGAATCAGAAGCTGCACATTGATTTTTGAACATTTCAGAAGTCAAACCGACTTCCGGAACAGATTAAGTTCGAGAACCCAAGGTACCACTGTATTTGGCACTTTGGTTTTGCTATTTATTTTGCATTCTTGTTTTTGATGCTTTTTCGGTTAATTTGTTTTTGTGACGGTGTGGAACCCAGTTCAGCTGATTGATTGGTTGATTGACTGTGTGATTGTGGAAATGGATAAAAGTCCCCCATCCAAACAATGACTATCATCAGAGCAAGTAAGAAAAAAAAAAATTAATTTTAATTTTAATCATCTACAAGACTGTCTTATTTATTTTATAGTACATACATTGATTATTGCTTTCGTTTTATGGATCAGTGGTCTTGTTTGAGAGTGAAATTCGTGTTAAGTTGCTGTTTTAGGGGTCGTTTTTAAAAGTTTGGAACAGATTAATCTGTTTTGCATTACTTTCTATGGGAAAGCGCGCCTTGGTTTTGGAATGCTTTGGTTTTGGAACAGACTTCTGGAACAGATTAAGTTTGAGAACCAAGGTACCACTGTACTTGAAATTGGCGCAGTACCCTGGTTTGTCGCAGTCTTGGTACAAGTCCATTCCATATCTTTCAGCCAAAAGCTTTTGATGGGCTACTGTTAAAATCTAACTAGACAGGATATATTTTAATTAGCCATGAATCCTTGGGCTAGAGCACAAAAATCTAAATAAACTCCTGTTTTCTAAGAATATGCTTAAAAAACAAAAACAAAAATGCAACAGCTGATTCAGACTTTTCAGATTTGGGGCTAATTATTTCAAAAGTTAGACCACATGCTTTGAGACCACCAGCTGAGACGTTGCATCTGCTGTGGCTGTGAAAATAATATAAAATAACATGAAAAACGTGCACAAGTACCATGGTTGTACAGAAAGCTCACTGGGAGAAAATAGCTCTGGGTGATGCAGCAATTAAAAAATATATATTAGGAATCACTAGAAAATGAATTAAAGATAAAAGAGCAATTCATCACAATAAGGTAAAGGTAAAGGTACCCCTGCCCATACGGGCCAGTCTTGCCAGTCCCAATTCATCACAATACCATTGTACAGTGGTGCCTCGCAAGACGAAAAGAATCCGTTCTGTGATTCTCTTCGTCTAGTGGTTTTTTCGTCTTGCAAAGCAAGCCCATTGACGGATTAAAGGATTAGCGCTATTAGCGCTATTAGCGGCTTATCTGCTGATCGGATCAGCTGATAAGCGGCTTAGCGGCTTAGAAAAAGGGGGGAGGAAAAAAACCCAGCAGGAACTCGCAAGACATTGTCGTCTTGCGAAGCAAGCCCATAGGAAATTTGTTTTGCGAAGCACCTCCAAAACGGAAAACTCTTTCGTCTAGCGAGTTTTCCGTCTTGCGAGGCATTCGTCTTGCGGGGCACCACTGTATAAATCAGGTTGGCTAACCTGCAGCCCTGGCTAATGGGACGTGGGTGGCGCTGTGGGTAAAACCTCAGTGCCTAGGACTTGCCGATCGCATGGTCGGCGGTTCGAACCCCCTTGGCGGGGTGAGCTTCCGTCTTTCGGTCCCAGCTCCTGCCCACCTAGCAGTTCGAAAGCACCCCCAAGTGCAAGTAGATAAATAGGTACCGCTTTGTAGCGGGAAGGTAAACGGCGTTTCCGTGTGCTGCGCTGGTGCTGGCTCGCCAGAGCAGCTTCGTCACGCTGGTCACGTGACCCGGAAGTGTCTCCGGACAGCGCTGGCCCCTGGCCTCTTAAGTGAGATGGGCGCACAACCCTAGAGCCGGACACGACTGGTCCGCACGGACAGGGGTACCTTTACCTTTACCTTTAACCTGCAGCCCATCAGATGTTACTGAACTACAGTTCCCATCATCCCTGATCATTGCCACTGCCAGTGTCACTTATGGGCTCACTATTAAAACTGTGTTCACGGAAGACACTCTTACTCAGCTATGAGTGATCGCCGAGGAGGAGAAGGAGGAGGAGGAGGAGGAGGAGGAGGAGGAAGAAGAAGAAGAAGAAGAAGAAGAAGAAGAAGAAGAAGAAGAAGAAGAAAGATGTAAAAGTGATAATTGTTGTTTCCTATCTGAAATGGTTTTAAGATTGCACTGCTAGGGCAGACCAGATGAGGAGGAAGCCAACTCCACAGGTCCTTCACAATCTACCACAAGTATACACAACACACAATTCCGCTTGGTGCCTTCTCAAAAAGAAATGTAAGAAAACGTACAGAAAAAGCAACTAAAAGGAGCAAGGAGTAGGGTACATCGTCTTTGTCATGACGCACAAAAGAAATAAATAATAATAATAATAATAATAATAATAATAATAATAATAATAAATTATTATTTGTACCCCACCCATCTGGCTGGGTTTCCCCAGCCACTCTGGGCGGCTTCCAACAAAGACCAAGAATACACTAAAATATCACACATTAAAAATTTCCCCGAACAGGGCGGCCTTCAGATGTCTTCTGAATGTCAGGTAGTTGTTTATCTCTTTGACATCTGGTGGGAGGGCGTTCCACAGGGCGGGCGCCACTACCGAGAAGGCCCTCTGCCTGGTTCCCTGTAGCTTTGTTTCTCCCAATGAGGGAACCACCAGAAGACCCTCAGCGCTGGACCTCAGCATCCAGGAAGAACGATGGGGGTGGAGACGCTCCTTCAGGTATACTGGGCCGAGGCTGTTTAGGGCTTTAAAGGTCAACACCATCACTTTGAATTGTGCTCGGAAACGTACTGGGAGCCAATGTAGGTCTTTCAAGACCAGTGTTATGTGGTCTCGGTGGCCGCCCCCAGTCACCAGTCTAGCTGCCGCATTCTGGATTGGTTGTAGTTTCCAGGTCACCTTCAAAGGTAGCCCCACGTAGAGCGCATTGCAGTAGTCCAAGCGGGAGATAACTAGAGCATGCACCACTCTGGCGAGACAGTCTGCAGGCAGGTAGGGTCTCAGCCTGCGAACCAGATGGAGCTGGTAGACAGCTGCCCTGGATACAGAATTGACCTGTGCCTCCATGGACAGCTGTGAGTCCAAAATGACTCCCAGGCTGCGCACCTGATCCTTCAGGGGCACAGTTACCCCATTCAGGACCAGGGAGTCCTCCACACCCACCCGCCCCCTATCCCCCCAAAACAGTACTTCTGTCTTGTCAGGATTCAACCTCAATCCCTTAGCCGCCATCCATCCTCCAATGCCACCATACACAACACATAATTTACAAAAATTGCTACTTGCTTAGACTGACGAGACAAATTAATGAAAAGTAGGCCTTAATGCTAAGCCAGATAAACTGAATGTCTGTGCATAGAAGCTTGGATTCCCAAACCACGAATGGAGAAAGTGTGTTAGTGTAGTTCTGCGAACTCTTGCGCAAGCCAGTGGAAGACTTTTCACAGCACAGCACTGCCATGTATCCAGGGTCGGGTTATGCTATGAGAAATATGGTGCACAGGGCTTCACCCCCCAACTGGAACTCACTGGAACTAAGTTCCAGCACCTCTCAGGTGGGCGCCATTATAAGAGAACGAGGGAGGCATTCATGGTGAATTCTAGAAAAATAGCACTGGTGGTGCATAAGGAAAACGGGTTACGGAAAAAATAAAAAAATTCCTTCCAGTAGCACCTTAAAGACCAACTAAGTTAGTTCTTGGTATGAGCTTTCGTGTGCATGCACACTTCTTCAGATACACTGAAATGTACACGAAATGCACACGAAAGCTCATACCAAGAACTAACTTAGTTGGTCTTTAAGGTGCTACTGGAAGGAATTTTTTTATTTTGACTATGGCAGACCAACACGGCTACCTATCTACTACTGGAACCATGGGTTACGGAAAGGTATTCAGAAAGAGCTCAGCACAAGGACTTGGGTAAACAGATCTTACCAGAATTTGAGGTCATTTCCCCTCACATATCAACATTCCCCTGGGCCGGGAACTGCCTTTTTTGTGTGAATAGAAATTCCCCTTTGGCTCCAACATGCCTTGCAAGTGAGTTTTGGAGACATCTGATTGGCCATTGCTGTAGGCAAAATGGCGGGCAAAATGGACCTTTAGTCTCATGCACCATCAAGGCAATTCTTCTTCTTAAGTCAAACACACAGAGTGTTTTATTGCTGTTTGACTTGTGACTCTTGATATTCCTCAGCCCTCACCCTTGCCTTAGATGGAGTCAGTTCTAAGTAGGACGCCTTAAGAGCTCAGCATTGACAAAACCTAAAGCCTAACTTCCCAGCATTCTGCTGAAAGAGGAGGATTACTGCCACAAAGATTTAAATCGGATATTTGCTCAAGTATCCGTTTTGTTAGAAATGACAACCTGGTTGAAATCAAGGTTAACCGAAACACTTCAGTGTATCAAATCCATGCATTTTCAAATCAGCTTTAGAAAGAAACCGGTCACGGCACTACCGATAGACAATATTTACTATTTGTCAGGAGAAATTGAGAAAGGAACAGTTAAGCAATTCAAAATGTTACCTGGTGTTTATTTCTAAAATTCAAAGCAGCCTCATTTTGTTAAAAAGGACAACGCTCATTAACATCATCAATATTGGCTGCTGTTACTGCTTAAGACATGAAAAAAGCACTCCTATCCTCGGTATTCAATTGTGGGGAGCAACACCCAAATCACTGAGCTCCCAGAAAGTCCAATGGGAGCTAAACTTATCTTCTTCAACAACTCTGATTAAACAAAAAGGAACGACTACTTTGATGCTCAAATTAGCATCTTTTCTTCAACAAGCTGAATTAATTAGCAGAGTGACAAAAGAATTAGTCCAGATAGGATCAAAGCTGAAACTATATTTATTTGGAATTTTAAATGAAACGCACAAAACATTAACTCTTTACATCCCAATTTATCGCTTTTGTTTAAGTGTGTGGAACGTGAACCCTCAGATTGTTGCCTGTGGTGTTCTGAAAGGGGGGAAAATGGGATCACTGTAGCAAACTTGCCAATTCCACAAGGAATCCAAGAGTGTCAGGCTGGGTGGTTTGGAGTTGCTGGGGCTTGTTTTTTGTGGTTTCTTTTTTCTTTTTGGTCTTCTTGATTAAGTAATTTCAAAAGCATCAATATAATTAAGCAAGAGAGATCTCATGAAGAATGCTTAATTTGAACTATCGCTCAGATCATTATTTTAATTAGATCTTAGGCCCAATTTTAGAAACCTTCTCTCTCATGTGATAGTTACAACCATATTTTAGTTATAATTGCCTGCGTGTGTGAAATGGCTGTCACAGATTCTAACCTTATGGCTCAAAATAGCATTGTTCTGTGTTTGTGAGTCTGTGTCATCTGTACATTTTTTCACGTTTTGTATGTTCAGCTGCGATTTCAAACATCATCATTTATGATGTTATATCCCACCTTTCCCCCCAAGGAGCTCAAGGGGGCAGTGACAGACCCGCCGTGTCCCTATTTTCCAAGGACAGTCCTGGATTCACAGAAGCTGTCCCGGTTTCTGATTTGATCCTGGAATGTCCCACTTTTCCCTAGGATGTCCCTATTTTCATCAGAGAAATGTTGGAGGGTATGGAGTAATCCGACCCCCAAGCCATCTAAAGGCAGCTCTGTGTATGGAAGCTTTCTAATGTACAGTGGTGCCTCGCAAGACGAAAATAATTCGTTCCGCGAGTCTTTTCGTCTTGCGATGTTTTTCGTCTTGCGAAGCACGGCCTGTCGCAACTGCGCCTCTTCAAGCGGTTTTTTTAAAAAAGCGCAAGACGTTTCCGTCTTGCGAAGCAAGCCCATAGGGAAATTCGTTTTGCGAAGCACCTCCAAAGCGGAAAACCCTTTCGTCTAGCGAGTTTTTCGTCTTGCGAGGCATTCGTCTTGCGGGGCACCACTGCATAATGTTTGGCGTGTTTAGACCTTTAAACCTTCCCCTTAAATAAATAAACCTCCCCCTTAAATTCAAATTCCGCTTTCATTTTATGGATCAATGGTCTTGTTAGGTAGTAAAATTCATGTTAAATTGTTGTTTTTAAAAGTCTGGAGCAGATGAATCCATTTTGCATTACTTTCCATGGGAAAGAGTGCCTTGGTTTTGGGATGCTTTGGTTTTGGAACTGATCAAGTTTGAGAACCAAGGTACCACTGTACTGGACCCAGCTTCCATCATGAGTTATGGGGCAGGTAGTTTGGGAAACCTTATAACTGAGATGTTGATCCCTGTGTTGAGTATAATGTACAAGCTGGTTCTAAGAACTCCTCTGTTCCTAGCCTCAACTCTTTTGGCAAGGGCGCTCCCTATATGACAACCCCAACTTACACACTGAGTTGTGCAGTGGTACCTCAGGTTACATACGCTTCAGGTTACAGACTCCGCTAACCCAGAAATAGTGCTTCAGGTTAAGAATTTTGCTTCAGGATGAGAACAGAAATTGTGCTCTGGCAGTGTGGCGGCAGCAGGAGGCCCCACTAGCTAAAGTGGTGCTTCAGGTTAAGAACAGTTTCAGGTTAGGTACGGACTTCCAGAACAAATTAAGTACTTAACCCGAGGTACCACTGTATTAACTGCGGCTGGGCGAGAAATTTGCCAAAGAGACACCACTTCTTAGGACAGATAAAACATCTAGATCGCAGAACTCCCACTGGTGTTCTTATATTCCAAAGAAGCAGCAGAAATGGGAACACCAACATGGTGTGCTTCTAGTGCAACTTTATGAGAAGGATTTTTGTTCAGATAGAATCATAGAATTGTAGCGTTTGTGCAGCGCAAAATTTCATCACCTTTTTTAGACTGTGCAAACCCTCTCTGAGCAATGTCAGGAGAAAAAGGCACCCAGATTAGCATTCATGGTAAAGCTCTGTAGTTTATCTGTAATTAATTTCAACCTTGCTCAAGTCCAGGCTGTTTGAGCATTTTTATAGGCAGTAAAGTAAAATAAATAAAATAATGGTTTGTTTGTTTGTTTGTTTGTTTAAAAAACCCCTCACATTTTCCTAATGCAAATGAAGTGTCTCAATATCATAAACATCTAATATTTTAGCACTTTAAAGTGTCAAAAGAAGGCTGTATGATAAATAATATCTTCCACCCCTGGCTATAACCATAGCACTGTCATACATTTATAATTAGATATGGTAGGATATGGTTAGCATCATTCTCATGAGATTTATTATTAGTGTGTAGATTTTTTCAGTTGAAATCTGCTAATGCTAAGGATCACTGGAGTCAAATCACTTGAAGCAGAGGCAAAGAGAAATCTGCCTGCCTGTCAAAGGGGTGGTTATCAATTATAAACTGTAAATGTATTTTTCCTTACATTTTGTTTTGTTGGTAGATGAGGCGATGTATGTGGGATTTGAGAGGCTGGTTTCGTATTAAACTAGGGGATCTTTAGAAAAGAACTGATGTACCAATAAAGACAACAACCAAAAAACAACAACAAGAAAACAAAACTACGTCCGGAATAATCATGTTGAAAATATATATATGTGCATTCAAATCATTTTAAAGACTCATTGAATGGGACATCTTAATAAATCTGGCTCGGGTTCATTCTTGTTAGGTGGCTTAGCAAAAATTGCAAGACAGCTGCTAAATAGAACAGGAAATAATGAAACAGTTGAAAAACACAGTGCATAAAAGCTAGCAGAAGGATGCAATTATACTGCTCAGTAGAAGAATCTAATTTAAGGGGGAAAAACTCAGGAGCAAAGGTAGTTGTTTTTTCTTTGATACAAGCACATAACTCTCATTAGTGTTAATAAGACTTATGTGCACATATATCGAGGAGAGCATCCTTTCCTGGAGATTAGCGCTACCTTGTTATGTGGACTAAAGGAGGTTCTGTCACTCAAAGACTGTGTCTCTGCTGGTTAATTAAGCAGGAACCTCTGTTGTCTATCGTGGGAGGATACTCTGCCTCTTCTACCTCCAGCCAGGTTGACACAAAACCAATTGTCAAATGTCAAGAACAACAAAATGGATGATAGCAGCATAAAAATAAAAGTATCCAAGACAGGTTCCATCGTCTCCCTGCCCTGGTGCTGGGCCGAGTTGGGCTTTTGACACAGTTGACGTCCAATTGATTTCTTACAGATAAATTTGGGCTTTGGAGGTTGCGGCTAAATAAATCCAAGGAAAGGATTTGTTTAATATCAGAATTGCATATTCATTATCTTGTCTCGGGGATAGGCCAAGATGTATGAATAAGGATCAAGCCAGTTTAAGATAACAAAGATTCTCTCCCTCCCAAGTGGCTGGTACAAATAATATGCCAGCAAAAGCCCAGGACAATATTCTGTAATCAAAAAGATGACTTTCTGCTCTCAAAAGTGCAAAGATCCAAGGCATGGATGGATTTGTTCATCGGCTACATACACAACAGACAGCTCCAAAATGTTAAGAAACGAGGCAAACAGAAACATTTCACCGTTCTACCAATGCAAAGCTATATGTTAAAAAAGAAGAAGAATACATCTCAAACCAACAAGATACAGTAGTGAATATTCCTTTAATAAAGCCTGATATTTTTTTTAAGATGCCGTATTTTAAGATTTCATGTTAAACATCTCATGAATAAAAATAGCCAGGGCATAATAACCTGGAAACAAATTATATGCATAAAAATCCCATGGAAACAAGGCATATTTATGGATTATTTAGTGAACTACAAGATATTTACATAAAGGACTACAGGATTAGGGTTCCCCCCCCGCTTTAGTCTTAAAGGTCATAGACGAAGAAAGGGACCCGTGGAGCTAATGTACCATGCTGTTTTGTACCAACGGTTAATAGTAGTAGTAAGCATTTTAAAAAATTTCAGGCATTATAATTCTTTCAGTATTAAGAGATGAAACGAATACCAACACATTAGGGACAGCCATAGGTAGCCTATGGGAACATGTTTCTAGTGGCATAAACAGTACAGTGGTACCTCTGGTTGTGAACGGGATCCGTTCTGGAAGCCCGTTCGCAACATGAAAAGTGTGCAACCCACAGTGGCGCGTCTGCGCATGCACGGCTGCGATTCGCCACTTCTGCACATACGCGTGACGTCATTTTGCACCTGCGCATGCGCGAGTGGCAAAACCCGGAAGTAACCCTTTCTGGTACTTCCGGGTCTCTGGGGGACGTAACCTGAAAGAACGTAACATGAAGCGGACGTAACATGAGATATGACTGTATATGTTTGTCCTGTCGTCTACTCCAGGGATCTGTAGGCAAGACGCAACCCAACCCATCCTCAAACAAGGAAAAGCCCATACAGTGGTACCTCAGATTACATATGCTTCAGGTTACAGACTCCACTAACTCCCAGAAATAGTGTTTCAGGTTAAGAACTTTGCTTCAGGATGAGCACAGAAATTGTGCTCCGGCATTGCAGCAGCAGCAGGAGGCCCCATTAGCTAAAGTGGTGCTTCAGGTTAAGAACAGCTTCAGGTTAAGAACGGACCTCCGGAACGAATTAAGTACTTAACCCGAGGTACCACTGTATTTCCAGTAGTGTGACCAGGGGTGGCATGCCCTGTTTTGCATGCTGTTTTGCCCTGCCGCTGCTCCTGCCACCACCTACCTGCTCCCTGTGTGCCCTGTCACATCCATCCGCCTCTGGTAGAGAAGCACCACCACCACCTGTGCTAAATTTGGGCAGGATTGCGCTGGTTTTTGGTGAGATCTCACCCAAAACCATGCGAGATCTTGTGTGCTCCACAAGAGCTCGCACCCAAATGGATGCAATCTTGCCCCAAATCAGCGCCGCTAGTGTGGCAGTGCTTCTCGTCCCCTGGCAGAGGCGGCGGGATAATAACAAATAATAATAATTTTTTTATTTATACCCCGCCCTTCCCGGTTCAGAAAACCAGGCTCAGGGCAGTTAGCAACAAATTTAAAACACTTAATTGTAATACAACATAGAAGCAGCATAAAATGCAATATAAAAGCATGAATGACAATAAAATTCAAAGTTCTAAAATCAGTTTGGGGAAAATCCAACATTAGATAGTCACCAGGGCTAGCTGGGTGAATTAGTCCTACTTGGGCCAGCGAGGAGGCTAGGGGAGAATTAGCTGTGGGGTCCCAGAGCGGGTAATCTTCATAAAAGGGGAGGGGGAGGGAAGAGAAGGGAAATAAAAGATCAGGCTGAATTCAAATTAAAGGCCAGGAGAAATAGCTCTGTCTTACAGGCCTGACAGAAGGAGGTTAAATCCTGAAGGGCGCTTGTCTCATGGGACAGAGCATTCCACCAGGTCGAAGCCGTCACTGAAAAGGCCCTGGTCTTGGTGCAGGATAGTCTGAGTTCCCTAGGGCCTGGGCCCTCTAAACTATGGTTATTCATGGACCTTAAGGTCCTCTGCAGGGCATACCAGGAGAGACGGTCCCATAAATACACAAGAGGATAAACCTTGTGCATGCCTCCTGGGAGGCTTCTGCTGTCTGAGGCAGTTGACTCACTCTCCCTAATGACTGGGCCCGGCTCTAAGTGTAACACTATTTCATTCTTTGGACATCATTTGTGGCACACCTGTCAATAAGACCGCGTGACACTGCTTTAGAAGGCAATATAATATTTGCTTTCCATGCCACACAGAACACCCCTCCGCACTGCTGTGCCATTTTGCATTTCTCTATCTTCTGTTTAGTGCAATTTCATTGCACCCTTGAGCGTCCCAAGTTTGTACTCCTTGTGCTGTTCTGTACCCTACAGCCAAATGTTAATCTGGGCAACAAATTGTACAAAGCACAAAACAATCCATTCTTGAAAGCAATTCTAACATCTAGCCAACACAGACATAGCTTGGGCCTAGTTCAGATATAGCAATTTGAGTCCAGCAAACCTCCCAGTACATGCCTGGTTTGTTAAAGCTGGTTTTCCATGACATTCGAACTAGGAGGTCATGATTGCGCATCTTGGTTTGTAGAGACGCCTTAAATTGTGGTTTCCTAGTATGGCTGTCACAGAGGACACCGATATAAGAAACTGGGAAAGCTTCTCTGAGGCTTGTGTGCGTGAAATGAGGAAGGCGGGGGCAAGAAAGGGACATGAATCATTCCTGGTCCAAAAACCTATAAATGGAGCCTGATAATGGGGGGAAATCTTCATAATATAGCTCACACAAACCCCTTGGGACAGAATGTGACAGAAAAACCCAGACACATATTTTAAACAATTACACAGTATGTTACTGTAACTGACAGTAAAATCAATGATTGAGATGAATGAAAATGTGTTGATAAATACCATACATCTGTAACCAATTTGTAAATAACTTAGCCTCTTCACTCCACTCTCAGTCTGCCTCTGCATTAACCACAAATCGTCCGAATCTGCTTATTATTAGCACCTATCCCTCAAATCTGTGGAGGGAGGCAGTAATATTCCTAAACCATTTCTAAGAAGTCCCTCCCCTCCTTGCTACATGCTTCCACGAGCCCAACATTTGTTATACAAGCAAAGTTGTTTGGAGAATGGTGTAATGATACAAAATGGTCGAGACCAGGCAGGCGACCAACAACAACATATAGGGTTGCTAGCAAATTGTGTCAGCATAATTCAGGTCAATATATGCAATTGCATCAAGTGAGAATATTGTTCTGAAATTGCAGGCAGTATTACTGAAATCTGCGATGCCTTTGTCGGATGTGCTAGTCTTATTCTCTGAAGTGGTGGAGCTTTCAGTGCCACACAACCAGTGTCCTGTGTTCTTAAAACATTTTAACCCAATTATGTCAAACCATCTCACAGAAATCGCATCCAAACCCACATCATCTTTATGCGATAAACGTCAATTGGAAACTTTGAAAATCCGCCGCCTTCCCTTTCCTTATAGATCAGAGAACAGAAGCTTTAGTACTACAAAACGATGATTGCAGCGTAAATGAAATACGCATAAGCAACAATTTCTGAGGGTCCTGAATTTAAGACGAACTTGGAGAGCCAGGGGCAGCCTGTCTGAGGCAGACGGAGGCCACAACCCCAGCAGCAGAAGCCACGGGCTGCCGTTGCCGGAGAAGTTAGAAGTAGCCACAGCATCTTCCAGATTCCAGCAAGATCTGGCAAGAGCCCTGAAAAGTTGCACAGAGGCCTTGCGTGGCGTTCCCAAGACCTTGGTAAGCAGACTACCTTGCTTATCAGGGTTTCAGGAAGGCCTCTGCAGGGCTCTCGTAAGATCCCACTGAAACCCGGAAGCTGCAGCCACACAAGCCCAGTAAGTGAGGCTTCCTGCTTTGCCTCAGGTGGCGAAAAAGGATGGGAGAGGTCTGTGGAGGTTGAAGGCAAACACAAGAATTGGGCCGTGAAAAGTTTGCCCAAAGTCTGGTAACTCGGGTCTGTGAACATGTTATTGGCAACGGAATTTCTCATGTGGATTTCTGCACGTTCCCAGGATGCGCCTAAATAAAACTGGCAAGCAATGCCAACTTGAAGTCTTGTGCCCATTTGCCTCGGAGTATGCTGTGGGTTAAACCACAGAGCCTAGGACTTGCCGATCGGAAGGTTGGCGGTTCAAATCCCCGCGACGGGGTGAGCTCCCGTTGCTCGGTCCCTGCTCCTGCCAACCTAGCAGTTTGAAAGCACGTCAAAGTGCAAGTAGATAAATAGGTACCGCTCCGGCAGGAAGGTAAACGGTGTTTCCATGTGCTGCTCTGGTTCTCCAGGAGCAGCTTAGTCATGCTGGCCACATGACCCGGAAGCTGTACGCCAGCTCCTTCGGCCAGTAAAGTGAGATGAGCGCTGCAACCCCAGAGTCGGTCATGACTGGACCTAATGGTCAGGGGGTCCCTTTACCCCTTACCCACCACAATAGGACCGACTTCTGAATAGACATAAATAAAACTACACTGTGAAGCTTTCTCACTGCGGGGGGGGGGGGGGGGAGCCGTGATCCTGTGAAGTCTCCAGAAAAAAGTCTTTTGTCTGCTGTGTCCAACGGTCTACTGTGTTTTGTACGCTATCAGTTCATAATGTTTCCCTTGCTGTCACCCCTTATTAATCTAAGTAGCCTCAATCTTTTTCTATCACTCCCTCCAGGTAGACTAATATTGTATGGACTGTGTTTGGCTAATATTTGCTCATCCCTTGACCCCTTCTGTTTCAGTTTTCCTGGCGAGAGCCATACTATTGATTTATATAAGCGAGTTTTACATTTTCAGAATTATTATTTTCCCCCAGCTATATATCTCAGTCATATTCTGCTCCCTCCCCTTCTAATAAAGATGGAAATGAAACCCCTTTTTCATTCTTCTCTTTCAGTCATACAATTTCCTGTCACCTTAATACTCCAGTTCTCCAATCTTACTGGTGGGAATTGTGAACACACTGGCCAGTGATATTTAGCGGTGGAGAACAACAGGATATAGGAGCAGAAAGTGGAAATCATGATAAAATCCAAGGCCCTTAAAATGTGGCAGATGGAAGCTTTATGTCCTGAGAAACAGGAAGCAACCTAGGTCAGCCATAATACCTGAGATTTAATGAGCGTCTTCATAATACCAGGTTTTCCCTTTTTGCTTTTTCTTTAACTGTTTGTCTTCTTATGCAAATCAAGAACAGTAATAAACCATTCATTGTCGTTGCCTTGTTCTGAAACTTGAGTCAGTTTTTGGATAGGACTCGAAGCCAATTTCTGAAACACTGCAGCCCGACTGAGACTGACTTCAGATCAACTGAGGCCAACTTCCAACAAGGTTATAAAACTGGGTGGTTTGTGAGATCCAGGGAAGACAGTAGTGGACAGTGAAGTGGAGAGACACCATTTTCCTGATCTCCCCTCCAGTCAAGTTCCTGCTGCATGCTGGGACAGAGATTGTTGCTTAGTCATTTAGTCATGTCTGACTCTTCGTGACCCCATGGACCAGAGCACGCCAGGCACTCCTGTCTTCCACTGCCTCCCGTAGTTTGGTAAAACTCATGCTGGTAGCTTTGAGAACACCGTCCAACCATCTTGTCCTCTGTCGTCCCCTTCTCCTTGTGCCCTCAATCTTTCCCAACATCAGGGTCTTTTCCAGGGAGTCTTCTCTTCTCATGAGGTGGCCAAAGTATTGGAGCCTCAGCTTCACGATCTGTCCTTCCAGTGAGCACTCAGGGCTGATCTCCTTAAGAATGGAGAGGTTTGATCTTCTTGCAGTCCATGGGACTCTCAAGAGTATCCTCCAGCACCATAATTCAAAAGCATCAATTCTTTGGCGATCAGCCTTCTTTATGGTCCAGCTCTCACTTCCATACATTACTACTGGAAAAACCATAGTTTTAACTATACGGACCAAGATTAGCCTGATTCAAATGTACCAGCAGAACCTATCCAGGGTTCCTGTCAGTGAGTTTGCACCATGCTGACCTCGTCCCTCACCTTTTCCACCCTGGTATGCAACAGTGACTTGGGTGGAATCTGGACACATATAAAAACTGCTCTGAAAATGCCTTTAAAAATTGTTTTAAAAATACATTGAATTTTCTATAAGGCTTACCATTGTCATCTAGTGTCACATTGTATATTGCACTTAAAGCAAACTTAAACGTTCTTATTTACAGCTGTATAACTGAGTCCTTGGTCAGAGATAGGTCAGGCAATTGTTTATTATTATTATTATTATTATTATTATTATTATTATTAATTGAATCATGACACCATACCATAGCAACAAAGCAAAAGAGCAACCCCCTCCCCACAGTTTTAGGAGGCTATAGATTGTTTAATTAGTCAAAGGCATGGGAAAAGTGGAATGTATTTGCCTGGTATGGCTAAATATATGTAACGAAGGTGCCAGGAGAGCCTCACTGGGGAGAACATTCTACAAGTGGGGAGTCACCACAGAAAAGGCGCGTTCTCGTGTTGCTGCCCTCTGGACCTCTCGCAGAGGAGGTATATGAAGAAGTGCCTCAGAGGACGGGTGGGTTCAAATGGCATAAGCGTCACAGCATCACCATGCTGTTCACTACCAAAAACAGATTGTCCCGTTCATAGTCTGAGGGTCCTTCCTGAAATTATATTCATAACACGGGGGGCTCTTCAGGCGAGCTTCTTCCCATACAAGAAGGTAGCGTCACAAGCCCTGTGCCAAGAGCCCCAAATCCAAAATCTTCCCATATCTGTGCTGCAGTTCCTGGAAAATTTAGATTGCATGAGGGGAAACTGAACTCTAAGGACTCTTTCACAGTAATACCTCCGCGAATGTCCGCCTCGTCTAGCATCCGTTCCGGTGAACGTCCGCAGCAAACCCAGAAGTACCGGAACGGGTTACTTCCGGGTTTACCGCTTGCGCATGCGCAGAAGTGCAAACCGCTCCGCGCATGTGCACAGATGCAGCGTTTTGTCCTGCATACTTTTCGGCTCGTGGCCGGGGCTCCGGAATGGATCCCGGTCGCAAAACAAGGTACGACTGTATAAGCCAAAACATGACTAATGTACAGTGTGTTGATGACCGGCAGCATTCTGAGAGCAGGAGAATTTGTGCAACAGTAGCATGGTGGCGCTGTGGATTAAACCACAGAGCCTAGGACTTGCCGATGAGAAGGTCAGCGGTTCGAATCCCCGCGACGAGGTGAGCTCCTGTTGCTCGGTCCCTGCTCCTGCCAACCTAGCAGTTCGAAAGCACACCAGTGCAAGTAGATAAATAGGGACCGCTCCGGCGGACAGGTAGTGGCTTAGTCATGCTGGCCACATGACCCAGAAGCTGTACGCTGGCTCCCCGGCCGATAAAGTGTGATGAGTGCCGCAACCCCAGAGTTGGTCACGACTGGACCTAATGGTCAGGGGTCCCTTTACCTGGCATGATAAAATGGCTTAGCATGTGCTTGAAGGTCTGCAAATGCTGCAACACTATGGGATCATCACTATTTCAAAACATGCCTTCTCTTTTTTCTTTTTCTTTTTTTAAAAAAAGCCTTTTAAAGCTTCCTTCAGTTTCCACGTGAGCAAAGCGTGTTATAAATGGTCGTTACAAATATTTGCAGAAAGACCAGCTGCCAACCTGCCTATTAAAGTCCTGATCAAACAATATATAACTGGATATATGGAGTACAGCTATGATTTACATTTGTTAAAGATGCATACAGTGGTACCTCGGGTTAAGTACTTAATTCATTCCGGAGGTCTGTTCTTAACCTGAAACTGTTCTTAGCCTGAAGCACCACTTTAGCTAATGGGGCCTCCTGCTGCCGCCGTGCCACCAGAGCACGATTTCTGTTCTTATCCTGAAGCAAAGTTCTTAACCTGAAGCACTATTTCTGGGTTAGCAGAGTCTATAACCTGAAGCGTATGTAACCTGAAGCGTATGTAACCACTGTACATTTTATTTTCCCTATGTTGAACTTTACACCTGCTAATTGAGTCTTAGAAGAGTACAAAGTTTAAAAAATGAGCTGCAGCTGTACTTTGATACCTCTGCTCCCAAATTGAAATGACTTCTAACCCAGCATCAAATATTCAAAGGACTTTCCTTTTGCTACACTAACTTACCAGTGCTTCGGAAAACAGCTCCCTTTTTCATTGCAAGTGCTCTCTGGCATTTACTTCTGATGCTCTGAGCTGCAGCCATGTCAGACTGCACAAGCTAAACAATGTCAGGTCTTGGAATGAATTTCTCAAAAATAATAAGTAGCCAGGTTCAGAAAGTAGTCACGAAACATAGATAGAAACCTGTTCAACCTTAACTAAGAAACTCTAAATGTGCAATTAAGGTAAATGAAGAATAGCTTCTTGCCAGGAGGCAAACACCAGTCTCCTGGAGGCCAGAGAGTATATATAGCCATGTGGAAAATAATTGTCGGATAGCTAGGGCAGTTGTCTTGTTAGCAGGTTAGTGTGCAGTACTCAGAGGCCAGATCAGAAATCAGCCCTGGGCTAACTGCAGCATAATTTAGATGACAGTAGAGCAGCTATTGCCAAAGGAAAAACCAGCGAGAGTTGCAGAATCTGGTGCTTCAAGTTGATGTAGATCAAAGCCGTAAGACAAGTTACTTGTGAAGTATAGCCTATGGACTGAAATAACACCAGGTGTACATTTTAGAGAGAAAAACCTTGTTGCTTCTTGCCCTACTGTATGTTGCGAAACGGCCATTGTCATTTAGTCCTGACTACAGCCAGTTCCTCACTGACATGTCAAAAACAAAATCCCAGCACATAATTTGTAACGTCTAATCAATAATTTAAGGGACGCGGGTGGCACTGTGGGTTAAACCACAGAGCCTAGGACTTGCCGATCAGAAGGTCGGTGGTTCGAATCCCCGCGATGGAGTGAGCTCCCGTTGCTCGGTCCCTGCTCCTGCCCACCTAGCAGTTCGAAAGCACGTCAAAGTGCAAGTAGATAAATAGGTACCACTCTGGCGGGAAGGTAAACGGCGTTTCCGTGTGCTGCTCTGGTTCGCCAGAAGCGGCTTAGTCATGCTGGCCATATGACCTGGAAGCTGTACGCTGGCTCCCTCGGCCAATAAAGCAAGATGAGTGCCGCAAACCCAGAGTTGGTCACGACTGAACCTAATGGTTAGGGGTCTCTTTACCTTTTAATCAATAATTTCCAATAAGTAAAGCTCATGTATACGAGGAAAGAACTCAACTCATTCTCCTAAGTTGCTTTTGTTGCTTCCGACGGGAAGGAAGTAACACTCTAGAGAGTAACTTTCTGACTTTCTTTCAGTGACCCTTATCCTAAACATCTGAGAGTCTATTTGCAATTGTGCAGCTTGCAATGCCTTAATGCTTTGATGCATTTGAATGGACCTGCTATATGGCTGAATGCAGAGAGAGAACTGAATGAAGTCAACAGGCTTTCTGATTCTCTGGAATGCAATGCCCATCTGGAATCCTCACGTCATTACAAAACAACAGTTTGGCTGGCGGACGGAAGAGTTTGTTTTCTAAATGCACACAGGGAAACTAACAAAGAACATTCCCTCTCTTCTAAATCAAGACAATGCATTGCCAGCCACATAACTCTTTGATTAGGAGCCATATGTCAGCCTCTAGAAAGCACATGTTGATACCTCACAGAATTAATGTTTTCATGGAGTTTGCACCTAACGCATAACCCTGACCTGCTTTGATATTCAGTTGTCGGCAAGCAGGGAGAACATCGTCAAAGCTCTTTGAGCTTCGCCAGCCAAGACCGGAAAAGGGGAGAAGTAGACAGCATCTTAAAAAGCAGAGACATCACCTTGCCAACAAAGGTCCGTATAGTTAAAGCTATGGTTTTCCCAGTAGTGATGTATGGAAGTGAGAGCTGGACCATAAAGAAGGCTGATTGCCGAAGAATTGATGCTTTTGAATTATGGTGCTGGAGGAGACTCTTGAGAGTCCCATGGACTGCAAACCTATCCATTCTTAAGGAAATCAGCCCAGAGTGCTCACTGGAAGGACAGATACTGAAGCTGAGACTCCAATAATACTTTGGCCACCTCATGAGAAGAGAAGACTCCCTGGAAAAGACCCTGGTGTTGGGAAAGATGGAGGGCACAAGGAGAAGGGGGCGACAGAGGACGAGATGGTTGGACAGTGTTCTCGAAGCTACCAGCATGAGTTTGACCAAACTGTGGGAGGCAGTGGAAGACAGGAGTGCCTGGCGTGCTCTGGTCCATGGGGTCACGAAGAGTCGGACATGACTAAACGACTAAACAACAACAAGAGGCACTGTCTTCCCTTCTCCAAAGATAGCAGTCATATACCTGGTTCAGTGCTGAGGCTTTTCCTACAGGCAGCCACGACCAGGTACACACATGCTGTGTTCATTTCTGAAAGCCCCGGCAGAGCAAAGCTGAAGGGATGAATTAGGATGTAATTTGTGGGAGGAGGTGAAAGCAAAATGACCTGCCCTCTTTGCACAGGGCTTTGTGGGACACTGGCAGAGATGATACCCCATTCTCTCACCTCCAAAACCAGAATCTTATACAGGGAATGACCATTTTGTGCGGGGTCAAAGCACGCATGACCGTGCATGCACATGGAGTGTAATGGGGCGGTCCCATGCGTGCTCTGACCTGGACTGTAATAGCTGCACAAATCAAGGGTTGCCTGTATATCACTGCAAACCCTTATTTCCTATTTTCTCAGGTTTCATTCCCAAAATGTGTACGTGTGTGTGTGTGAGAGAGAGAGAGAGAGAGGGAAAGAAAGAAAGAAAGAAAGAAAGAAAGAAAGAAAGAAAGATGTGTTAGCTGTTCCTGCTGATGTCTAAGCAGTGCTGGATTTACGTATAAGCTAAACAAGCTATAGCGTAGGGCCCCACTCTCTTGGGGGCCCCCAAAAAATTTAAAGAGAAAAAACCAACAACTGGATGCACATTTCCAAAATATAAGATGAAAAACAAATAAGATAAAACCGACATACAGCAACAGTGTTTTGTGTTGTGTAGGCTCCTATGATGTAAGTCATGGGGTCCGCCTGCCAGCCTGCTCCCTAAAATATCACTGGTTTGCTCATTTCTATATATAGAGTGCCTACATTCTGCATGGACTGGTTGTATGGCAACACGTAGCATGCAGCTGCAGACTGCTGTGCAGCACACTTGAATGTAGGTCAAGCTGTTGTACCTGTGATCTAATATTCAAGTGTGCTTGTTGACTGAAGATCAGGCAGCATAGACTAAGGGTATGAGTCTTATGCCTATGGATTGATTTCATGTAATGTGTAATTTATTTACAGTGGTACCTCTAGATGCGAACGGGATCTGTTCCGGAGTCCCGTTCGCATCTAGAAGCAAACGTAACTAGCGATGGCATGTCTGCGCACGTGCACATTGCTTTTCGCTGCTTCTGCGCATGACGTCATTTTGAGCGTCTGCGCATGCGCAAGTGGCGAAACCCAGAAGTAACGTGCTCTGTTACTTCCAGGTTGCCGCGGAGCGCAACTCGAACGCGCTCATCCCAAAGTACATTCAACCAGAGGTATGACTGTATTTTGATCCCATTATGGCTTTAGACACCTATGAGGTCCATAAATTACCCTATAGCATATATTCAACACCAAAAACAGCGGCAATTTGTTGTTGACAAAGGACAGCTGGACATATAAAGCACCCCAATAACCTTCAGAAGCTGAGGGCCTCGAAGACACAAGATCTACCCACCCTGGAAGAATGGCAGATGAAGGTGATGGACTATATGGAACTGGCAGAAATGACTGGCAGAATCCGAGACCAGGGAGAAGAGCCGGTGGAAGAAGATTGGGAAAAGTTCAAAGATTATTTACAGAAACACTGTAAAATTAATGAATGTTAGAATGATGTTGGATAGAAACTAAGTGGTCTTTTGCTGTAATGCTATAAGAGAGTATGAGAAAATGGTTATTAATAGGTAAAAAAAAAATGTTATAATATTTAAAAATTGAAGATTAAGATGAATGAAGAGGGGAGGGATTTGCTGAATTAACAATTGGAACTGGAATACAGAAAAGGAAGGCGTGAGGAGGTCTGGGAAATAAGCAAATGAAAAGTATGTGATAGAAAGATTGAACTGTTTTTTAACTATTTTTATTTTGTATTTTTCTTTTTTCTTTTTATTCTGTAATTTTTTTGAAAATCTTAATAAATATCTTATAAAAAAAACACAGAAGCTGAGGGCCTCATCAAACCTAAATCTGGCCCTGTGTGTAAGAAAGCAGACAGGACTGGAGAGACTTCCTTCTCTTATTTGACTTTCCCACAGGGCAGAAGGCATATTTACCAAACACTTCTGCATTGCAAAGGGTTGGTACTCAATGACTCTTGGGGATTTCCTTCCAACTCTACAATCCTATGATTCTACCGATATATATAAACCGATAAGACGAAAGCTTTCCTATGACTTTGTAGAACAGACCTGCATCCTGTCAACATTAAATTAAATATGTAAATCATTCTGCAATACATATTCATAAGTGGGTAGCGATACACTCAAGGTGCCAGAGGAGGATTTACAATCTTCATATACAGAGCTGGCAAGGATACTGCAGCATGTTATTGATTACTGATATCAGGCACAGTGTGGAACATTAACTATAAATGTGTTGACATTTTCCTGTTTATGTTCTCCGCTTTAACCTTTGAAGGTATTGGTCTGGTTGCTGGGGGAATGTAAGTATAACTAATTCCTTCTTCCTCTCCAATGGATAAACCTTAGCATTATGAAGATGTATCTTCATTTGTGATATCGTTGCAGTTATCTTCAAGGCCCCTCTCATAAACGAAATTAACTAGGAAATTCATTAACTTATTTGGTCATAAATGCAGCCCTAGATCATGGGAACTTCTCAACATCTGCAGGGTGCATTGGTAAGTGATACACATTAGGATCACTAAATGGAGATGGAAGCAAGCGCGGCTGTAATATATAGGGCATAAAAAGTGAAATGGTTATTATTGCTTAAAGTCTCTTCAGATTCTAACATGTCTTTCAAGGCATAATAACTGAAAACAACAGCAGCAATAAAGTTTAAGAACAACCGGCACGAGCTTACTGATTACAAAGCTTTCTATAAACAGTTTGTCTTGCTTTTAGCTGATTAATTAACAAATTAAAATATTATAGTATCTCCTCACAGATGTTTCGAGGATATGGAGTGAAGACAATAGATCCAGCTCATTTTAAACACATGGCATGGATCAAAGGAAAGAAGAAAAGAGGGTTTATGTCATCAGCCCTGAAAGTCTCTTCAAAAGGAACATATCTAACTCAGATCTGAAAGTCTGTGGTTAAGGAATTAATTAATTGATTCCAACTTTTGTATTTAGTCTCTCACATTTCAAGCTTGATTTAGGGGAATTAAAGTCTGTTCTGCCCACACATTTTTAAGCTCTCGAGTTGCCCCTGCACCTCTGGCGTCACTTCAAGAGGGATGGGGTCTTTGCAAACCGCCTTGGCTTGCCCTGTGGAGAAGAGCTGCAATGCTATTTTCCATACAGGTCTGTCGCCATACCTGCCAGGAAGGAGAGACGGGGAGGCAGCAGGGAATTTAACATAGTGTGGGAGCAGTAGCAGGAGTGCCGGATTGGCTCTGCTGTTGCACACAAGCCATGGCAAGCTCTCCTGGCAAGCACAACGGCACATCTTGCAGGGAAGCTAGCCTTGTGGCTCTTCCCCACTGGGCAATCTTCTGATTATCTGCGTTAAGAGCTGTTTCACTGCTTCTCAATGACTAAACCATGGGCAGGCAAACTAAGGCCCGGGGGTTGGATCTGGCCCAATTGCCTTCTAAATCCGGCCCGCGGATGGTCTGGGAATCAGTATGGTTTTGCATGAAGGAGCGTCTCCACCCCCATCGTTCAGCCCAGGCACTGAGATCCAGTGCCGAGGGCCTTCTGGCGGTTCTCTCATTGCAAAAAGTGAGGTTACGGGGAACCAGACGGAGGGCCTTCTCGGTAGTGGCGCCCGCCCTGTAGAACGCCCTCCCTTCAGATGTGAAGGAAATAAGCAGCTATCTTATCTTAAAAAGACATCTGAAGGCAGCCCTGTTTAGGGAATTTTTAAATATTTAATGCTGTGTTGTTTTTAACACTTGATTGGGAGCCGCCCAGAGTGGCTGGGGAAACTCAGTCAGATGGGCGGGGTATAAATAATAAATTGTTGTTGTTGTTATTACTATCATTATTAATAGAATGTGTCCTTGTATTTAAAATGCATCTCTGGGTTATTTGTGGGGCCTGCTTGGTGTTTTTACATCAGTATAAGGTGTGCTTTTACAGTGGTACCTCAGGTTAAGTACTTAATTCATTCCGGAGGTCTGTTCTTAACCTGAAATTGTTCTTAACCTGAAGCACCACTTTAGCTAATGGGGCCTCCTGTTGCTGTGCCGCCGGAGCCTGGTTTCTGTTCTTATCCTGAAGCAAAGTTCTTAACCTGAGGCACTATTTCTGGATTAGCAGAGTCTGTAACCTGAAGCGTATGTAACGTGAAGTGTATGTAACCTGAGGTACCACTGTATTTAAAATGCATCTCTGGGTTATTTGTGGGGCATAGGAATTTGTTCATTCACCACCACCCCCCATATATATATATATATATATATATATATATATATATATATATATCCGGCCCCCACAAGGTCTGAGGGACAGTGGACAGGCCCCCTGCTGAAAAAGACTGCTGACCCCTGGAGTCACTAAACCATGTGAATCCCTAGTGAGTGTCAACAGCACCCTTCTCACACAGTTTGCTTAATGTGTGCAGCAGCACTGCAGAAGAAGAAGAGGCGGCGTTTGGATTTGATATCCCGCCTTTCACTCCCTTTAAGGAGTCTCAAAGCGGCTAACATTCTCCTTTTCCCTTCCTCCCCCACAACAAACACTCTGTGAAGTGAGTGGGGCTGAGAGACTTCAGAGAACTGTGACTGGCTCAAAGTCACCCAGCAGCTGCATGTGGAGGAGCGGGGAAGCGAACCCAGTTCACCAGATTACGAGTCCACCGCTCTTAACCACTACACCACACTGGCTCTCACACTGAAAAGATGGCAAAAGCAACTAGCCTGTTTTCTTTTGTTTTGAGTAGTCCGCCAAGGGTTGAGTAGTTTACGTTTCCATGCTGTTCCAGCCCAGGAGGCGTAGCCAGGTGCCCCCACATAAATCAAGCAAATAAATAAATAAATAAATAAAATCTTAACTAAAGGTGGAAATATTCAGAATATTTGAAACTGAAATGCTCACTGAGGCCACTTGTATGATGTTGTGGCGCATTCTAGCAATGCAGCTGACAACCCAACAGAGAGATAGCCATGGCTTCCGTGAACTGACCAATCGTGTCACAAGGAGCTTGGTTCTGGAAGCTTCTCACAGTTTCCGCCATTTTCTCCTGAGAGCGTGCGCCTGCAGGGCCTGTCTAGAAATGACTGGAAGTCATCATCAATCTTTATTACAGTCCAGAGACCCAACAAATCATTACAAAACAATACATACAGCCTACCTCCAGGTTAAACAAGCATTTTTGTTTAGAATATAGGGCTCGTTTGATCTTGCAACCACCGATAAAAACTTTGCCACTGCTAATGTTCTAACATTTGTCCGGTCTTCCAGTAGGAACCTGACATAGTGAGCCTCTGATTTTCCTGGGAAAGGTACCAGCAAGGTACCTTTCCCAGGAAAGGTAGGACAGAACTGATACCTTGCTGGTATCAGTTCTGTCCTGGCTGAAGCTTTTCCCGGTCTAAATGGGTGCTGGATAGCCATAACCTTGAACAGATAAAATACTTCAGTTATCTAGGGCTCACATTCCATCATACAGGATCTTGGAAGCATCACTGGCAAACCTCCCTTCAAAAGGTGGAGATTACAAAGCTAGCTATACTCAGACTGGAAGTTTCCCACTGGCTGTTTATACTGCAGAAAGAGCTCAGGCCTCAGTCGACGATATAGTTCAGCTTATTCAAGTTCACAATTCAGAGCCAAACAGAGGATAGCAGGCGGGTGTCCTGCCCCCTACTAACATGAACCTTGGCTAGGCCCATGCTCCAGCCCCTTCCTCTGCAATCAGCATGGAAACCAAGAGGGCTGGCAGAGGAGGGTCTGAATCTGTCCCTCTGCCATCCAGTTTACTTGCATGCATGGAAGTTCTTGTCACCTGCAGAGACCAGGTGAGTTCATAATTCAAGGTTGATGCAAAGGGTATCAAAAGAATCAAAAGGGGGTGTCTAGATTCCAGAAAGAAATGGTAGATGAAAATTTTAAACCATTAAAAAAGATGTATAATATTTTATTAGAATGGGAGACGAAAGACAAGGAGGTGAAATCTACAATGATTAAGTGGGTACAAGATATAGGACACAACATACAATTAGAGGATTGGGAGAAATTATGGAGTGTAAATTTGAAATTTACCAATTGTATATTATTAAAAGAGAATTATATGAAAATGATATATCGTTGGTATATCACACCAATGAAAATGGCAAAAATGTATAGATCAAGCTCCAAAAAGTGTTGGAAATGTAAAGAGAAGGAAGGTACTTTCTATCATCTATGGTGGAATTGTAAAAAAGTTAAGAATTTTTGGGAAATGGTATATATTGAAATGAAAAAAATATGTTTAAGATAACCTTTGTTAAAACCCCAGAAGCTTTTTTGTTAGGAATTTGAGGTCAAGATTTGCCAAAGGGAAAACATGGACTTTTTATGTATGCTACAACTGTGGCAAGGATGTTATTGGCGCAAAGATGGAAAAGCGATAAAATACCAACAAAAGAAGAATGGCAAGAAAAACTTACAGAATATGCCAAAATGGCAAAACTAAATCATTTAAAGAAGATTGGGAACCATTTTCAGCTTATCTACAGAAACAATGCAAAGAATTGGACTCATTAGCAGGTTTTGAGTAATCATTTACAAATAACAAAATTTATAAAAATTATAAGATTAAATATAAAAAAATGAATGGAAAGGAAATAAGCAGGAGTTGATAATGTGTGAAAACAAACAAGAAAAGGAAATTGAGGGAAGTCCGGGGGGGGGGCAATTTGGGATTGGTGAATTATGATATATGTTAAAATGTAATTTTGGGGGGAAATGGAAAATTTAATAAAAATTATTTTAAGAAAAGAATCAAAAGGGGGGAGGATGACTAAAATCCAATTTCAGAAAAAAATCAAGACAAATATTCATTGTGTGTGGTGTTAAAGAGTCCAACTAAGACTGGAAAATATCAAGAGAATTAAAGATATTATCAAGCCTAAAGAGAGAATTTCAGACACAAGACAATTGTGAAAGCTGTTTATCAGGATACAGAAAATCAGAGGGGTCTGCAATAACTATCTAGTGACCAAAATCCATAGCTGTGTGCTGCAAAATAAAGATTACCGCCCAATCGCCCAATGTTTCTCCTGCACGTACATTTTGAATATCCAGCCCTAAGCACATGTGAACCTCATATACGGTCACACAAGAGTATTGAGCTCAATTAATAGGCAACATGTAGCAGTTGCCAATCTTCTCTCCGCTATTACAATTTAATAGAATTGTTTCCTGTTAAGAAAGACATTGTTCTCCATCAAACACCTAGTAATGTCTTCTTGAGAAAACAGTATTCACATCTGCAAACCATCAGCTTGATCTAAAGAGCCTTGGAAATGTGTTTTGGCTCCTGGATATATTTACAATGTAGTGCATCCTAGCATACTCTTAATTAAATAATACAGGAGAAATGACTTCTGCCTGGAAAAATGATGAAGTATCATAGGGAAATATTTTGGGGAAAACAATGGGTCTCTCTGCATTGTAGATTCACCTGAATTTTCCACCCATTTTAATTGCTTGGTCATACTTGGTATTACTTGGTCATACACCCGGGACGAGGGTGGCACTGTGGTCTAAATGACAGAGCCTAGGGCTTGCTGCTCAGAAGGTCGGCGGGTTGAATTCCCGCAACGGGGTGAGCTCCCGTTGCTCCTGACCATTAGGTCCAGTTGTGGTCGGCTCTGGGGTTGCGGCGCTCATCTTGCTTTATTGGCCGAGGGAGCCAGCATACAGCTTCCGGGTCATGTGGCCAGCATGACTGTGCCACTTCTGGTGAACCAGAGCAGCGCATGGAAACGCCGTTTAGCTTCCTGTCGGAGTGGTACCTATTTATCTACTTGCATTGGTGTGCTTTCAAACTGCTAGGTTGGCAGGAGCAGGGACTGAGCAACGGGAGCTCACCCCATCGCGGGGATTCGAACCGCTGGCCTTCTGATTGGCAAGTCCTAGTCTCTGTGGTTTAACCCACAGCACCACCTGCGTTCCACATATTGAACACCAAAATCTCCTCATTTACCTTGCTATTTGGCATTGATCAGTGTTTAATTATGTCTCCATTAAGTTGAAATTCCTGGTGTAAAACTATACCCCTCCTCTCATCTTGAGTGGCTGGGACCATCTTCAGGGATTAAACAAGGTAATATTTGTTTTATAGCCTATGAACCTAGTAAAATTAAGAGTCGTGATAGTGGTTGGCATTGAATAGCTGAACCCCCATCACTTCCATAGGGGTGTAAAAAAATAGTCAAAATGCAAAATAATCAAATGTGAGCAACACAATGAGAAAACAACTTGGAAAAATGCAGTATAATCTAAAAGTAATAGAGGAAAATAACAGATTTTGATTCCCTGACAATGCTTTTAGTATGCTGCCATACCTCCATTCACAAGTCCACAAAAACAGAAAAGCAAAGATCTGTTTTCTCTAGCACTTTAACTCACTATGAAAACAATTGTCTCTTTAATAGCAACATGGCTCACTGCTAGGGTCCTACCCTATCCAAAAAAAAGGGGAGGGGGAAGTTTCCTTGGTTATTTACCCTGGATGCTAATGACCCTCTTCTGGTCCACATACTTCATGGAGCTTCCCCAAAAAAACCCCATGGACATGTGAAATTGATGGTATAGCTTTAAGATTACAAAAACCATGATGCAGTGTGCCTGGAACCATACGCATGCAACTCCACCACACAAATAACTGGAGCTTTTAAGTCTGTTGATTATCTTGAACAAATAGCAGCAGAAACTAAACTGTCACCAGCCAAAATTCAAATATACAGATGGATTATTATTTTTCTAGAAATCTGCTGCTGAAGAGAAATGGAACTGTTATTAAAGGGGGGAAAGCAGAATTGGAACATGCTGAATAATGTTCAAAACATGTCTGTCTAGGGTATTCTTTTAAATAAACTGTTTGAAAGCCCAATAAATAATGGACAACTAGCTTAAGTTACTCAAATTCCGAGAGGCCTCCAATTGTGATTATACTTACACGCTGAAAAGCAACTGAAAAGCAACTTCTGACTTCTTGGGATTATTTATTTCAAAGGGCTGGTGCAGGTGTCAAGGCAGGTGATCATTAAATCAATATTAAGATATTGGGAATCCACTGTGGGACTTTGTATTCTCTCCTTCCCCTGGAATATGAATTCCCATCACCTGGGATTTGTGTGGTTAGCCATGATACCGACACAGATGTTAACAGTGGCAAAGGGCAGCCAAATTTCCCAAGTAATTCATAATCTGAAACTGGATTGAAACCTTGATTTTAGTTCCTGGTGAAGGCAAAACCCTCTCCCTTAAGCAACATGAACCAAATTGGACATTCACTTCAGATGTGCTTTGTAATAAAATATTAAGATGGTCGGTACTTGAAGCCTCAAGCTGTCTCTAATCGAAGACTTATATTGACTTTTAAAAAAGGAATTCTACTAAATAACTTGAAATAGTCTCTGACTTCAGAGGTCCAGGTTCACAGGGCATTACAAGGCAAGTAAAAGAATGTGCAGGGAGGAAGCATTAAAGCGTTACCAGTCTCTCTGTTGACATCTTGGGAGATCATTTCCAGACCCTCTTTCTGTGCACAAAGTAGTGGCTTGCTCATTAAAGGTAGACAGAGCTCAATTTGCAACAGAGGCCAGTTGTTCAGGAAATAGATACCATTTGGCAAATGGCACGACATGCACATTGCGTTCCTTGATGCAACTGCTAATGTCCTAGGGTGCAATCCTGGAGTTGCTTGCGCTAAGCCTACTGTCTTCAAACACTGCTGAAGGATACAGAATTGCAACTCATATGAAGCCATAAGTACATGCTTAATGGTGATACTACATATGGGCTATATTTTCACCTTCCCTCTGGCTTCTTCTTATTTTTGCTGTTTGCAAGTATATTTGTAAAAGGTAAAAGGTAAAGGGACCCCTGACCATTAGCTCCAGTCATGACCGACTCTGGAGTTGCAGCGCTCATCTCGCTTTACTGGCCGAGGGATCCGGCATACAGCTTCCGGGTCATGTGGCCAGCATGACTAAGCCGCTTCTGGCGAACCGGAGCAGCGCACGGAAATGCCGTTTACCTTCCCACCGGAGTGGTACCTATTTATCTACTTGCACTTGACGTGCTTTTGAACTGCTAGGTTGGCAGGAGCTGGGACTGAACAACAGGAGCTCACCCTGTCGCAGAGAACCTTCTGATCGGCAAGTCCTAGGCTCTGTGGTTTAACCCACAGCACCACCCGCATCCCAAGTATATTTGTACATATTCCTAAATCACATCAAATACCTTTTCATTTCCCTTCCATTTTACCCCGAGGTTAACTAATACCTGATTTTTTTTTGCATTTTTGCATGCTTTTTGTTCTATCCCTACTGTATTCCGAAGAATGATGGAACCAAAAGTAAATGAAAATCACCACCACCATTTCCCGAATTCACACAAGGGAAGGTGACTTAAATCTCCAGCCTTCTCTCCTTGCTATCACAGGGGCGGGTAATGAAAGCCCGGAATGCATATAACATTTCCCATTCATACTAGAGGTGATGGGATAATGAATTATAAGGAAAATTATGCTACTCACCATTAAAAGATTACCTTAACAGAAATTGAAAGGCTTTGCAGATGCATAAGGAGAAGACAGACCACAGTTTTGAACACCAGCGTTGTTTAAATCTGAATCAATCCTATTTTACATAACTTACTCCAAGCATAATGAATTATATGTATACTCATATGTGCTTGGTAGAGACAAAAACTGGAGATCTGTCATAGATGTCTAAAGGCCAGTTTATACATTATGTGCCCACTGAGCTCAAGTTCATTGGCAACCCCAGTTGGACGCATTATGAGACTTCTGGAGCCTTTTCTGCCTGGCAAAGTTTCTTCATGTTTTTCATGGAAGCTCATCAGATTCAGCCAGATGGGGAAATAGAAGGGAGGGGAAGCCGTGGACATCTGTCTCTTTCTGATGTGCCACAACCAAAAGCAAAAGAAACTTGTAGACAAGTGGAAAGGAGGCTAGGTGCTTTTTCACCAGGACCCATGAATGCTATCAACATAGCTTTATGGAAAATAAGGTCCTCTTGCCATTCCACCCAGCCATTAAATCCTCCTCCTCATGTGTACTCAGAAGCCAAGAGCTCCAAAGCTGGCTTGAATCAGGCTCACATGGTGAGCACATTCTCAGTCAATATGTGTTGCTGCCTATTCATATTCTGTTCAACTTTTGTCAAATGAAAACTCTTCGCTGGGGTACTTATTACCCCAGATAAATCTTGCCTTGTATAATGGTATAGCAATCAAGCCATTTCCATAGGATCTGGTAACAGGATGCCCCGCTAAGAAGAAGAAGAGTTTGGATTTGATATCCCACCTTTCACTCCCTTTAAGGAGTCTCAAAGCGGCTAACATTCTCCTTTCCCTTCATCCCCCACAACAAACACTCTGTGAGGTGAGTGGGGCTGAGAGACTTCAGAGAAGTGTGACTGGCCCAAGGTCACCCAGCAGCTGCATGTGGAGGAGCGGAGATGAGAACCCGGTTCCCCAGATTACGAGTCCACTGCTCTTAACCACTACACCACACTAGATTTACAAACTAGATTTACAAGTTGTCTAAACAACTTGTGTGGCAAGACGCCCCTACCCCCATACCTTTCATACCTCCCAAATACAAATAAATTAAATTTATTATTATTATTATTATTATTATTATTATTATTATTATTATTATTATTATTTAAGAGGCATGACAACTATCATTTGGGTGAAATCAGGCCACAACTTTATTGACTAAGAGGTTTAGCATGGACACTGGGTAGACCCCCACCCTACCTCACTTGCCTGCCAGAAGGACTTATGTTTGGGGTCAACCGGAAATAAGGGAGTACCTGACCTACATCAAGGAGTAACTCCCCCACCGGATTGCACCTGGGGAGCGTTGTGACTCCTTGCTTCCATCTGGGCGTCCAGACAGAGGCTCCTCCCCCTGGATCCCTTTAATGGGATACTCCATTTCGAAGGAGTCAGACAGCGGCTACAACCTCCCTACCATCCAAGACTATGCCTACCCAATGCCTAAACCACCAAAGTTGTGATGAATGCTATGAGGATAGCAAAAAACCAGAGGCTGGAGCCAATTTGCCAACTGGGAAAATTCCAACCCGTCTCCGAAAATGGCAACCAACTATGCCATAGCAAGTCGGTTTCTCCCTTCCACCACCGCCCCCCAATATCTTCAGGATGGCTCCCCATTGGGGTAGGAAGGGGGTAGGAAGGGGGAAAGGAGGATAGATAAGGCCCACTATGTTATTGGATGTTTGCTTCTACTACATGACAACTTCTCCAATACCTGGAGAAACCCAGAAGAGCGGCGTATAAATAATAAAATTATTATTATTATTATTATTATTATTATTATTATTATTATTATTATTATTATTATTATTATTACTACTACTACTACTACTACTACTACTACTACTACTGCTACTACCTTTCATTTTGAATTTTCTGGTAGACAGGGGAGAGAAATGAAAAGGGAGAAGATTTATTTGCAATTACAAATATAGGTACAGATGTGTATGCAAAACAATTTTGATTAGAGTTCAAGTTATACTATACGTACATAGAAGAACCTGCACAGGATTTTGCATTACAGGGGTACCTTGGGTTAAGAACTTAATTCGTTCCGGAGGTCCTTTCTTAACCTGAAACTGTTCTTAACCTGAAGCACCACTTTAGCTAATGGGGCCTCCCGTTGTCGCTGCACCGCCGGAGCACGATTTCTGTTCTCATCCTGAAGCAAAGTTCTTAACTCGAGGTAATATTTCTGGGTTAGCGGAGTCTTTAACCTGAAGCATATGTAACCTGAAGCATATGTAACCCGAGGTACCACTGTACAGTGGTACTTCGGGTTAAGTACTTAATTCGTTCCGGAGGTCCGTTCTTAACCTGAAACTGTTCTTAACCTGAAGCACCACTTTAGCTAATGGGGCCTCCTGCTGCTGCTGTGCCGCCGGAGCACGATTTCTGTTCTCATCCTGAAGCAAAGTTCTTAACCTGAAGCACTGTTTCTGGGTTAGCGGAGTCTGTAACCTGAAGCATATGTAACCCGAGGTACCACTGTACCAGCTCAAAAGCAACTGCATTACAGTAAAAACAACGAAGACTCTTATTGTTAATATTTATAGTGGCACCTTAAAGACTGCTGTTATATTGATAATCGTACTTGGTTTTGCAGACTATATCAGAAGTGGATATGGCTTATGCCATAATCAGTGAAGTCATACTCAGAACAGATGCACCAACACCAACTTATGCTAAACTCATTTATTTCACCTTTACCTATTCTGACCCACTGAAATACACTGAGCATTGAGGTGAACGTTCCATCAGTGTAATGATTTATTTTTGTGCAAAGGAACCCAGGGGCCAGCAAACCTTTTCAGCAGGGGGCGGTCCACTATCCCTCAGAACTTTGGGGGGACGAACTATTTTGGGGGGGGGACGGGAAATGAACAAATTCCTATGCCCCACAAATAACCCAGAGGTGCATTTTAAATAAAAGGACACATTCTACTCATGTAAAAACATGCTGATTCCCGGACCATCCGTGGGCCGGATTTAGAAGGCGATTGGGCCAGATCCAGCCCCCGGGCCTTAGTTTGCCTACCCATGCCCTAACTCACTGTAATGGGTTATTTGGTAATTTGGAGATGACACGCAACAGTGGCCTTTGGTCTTTCAAAATTTAGTGACCCTCTGTTTGAGGACAAAGCATGATGGCTCTTGCCTTCTGTCATAGTTGCGACGCCCTATGGCACCCCCTAGATTCAGTACCCAGTGCGTCGGAACCAGTTATACTGCCCTAAATCTGCCCCTGTGGCATGGGGCATGTGTGGGGGGAAGAGTGCAGGAAAACTCCCTTTCACTAATGCTAATCTTTTCGCTAGGGTAAAAAGTTAGTCAAATAGTGCACTTAAGACTTTAAGGAGCTACAGTGGTACCTCGGGTTACAGCACTTCAGGTTACAGACTCCACTAACCCAGAAATAGTACCTCGGGTTAAGAACTTTGCTTCAGGATGAGAACAGATATCACGCGGCGGCGGCAGGAGGCCCCGTTAGCTAAAGTGGTTAAGATCAGTTTAGGTTCTTCAGGTTAAGAACGATTTCAGGGTAAGAACGGACCTCCAGAACAAATTAAGTTCTGAACCCGAGGTACCACTGTACAAGACTCTTCATTGTTTCTGCTGCAAGAGAATGACACCATTTCCTCTCTGGAAAATATATTGCAGTAGTAGTCATTGTACCCATACCTTATGTCTCATCTTAACCAACTGCAAAGGGTTCCTTTAAAAATAAATAACTCTCCCCCTATTGTTGCACAGTTATTAGGCGCCCTATTCTGCTTCGTTGAAACAGCGCGGCTGTATTTACAGAAAGGCAGGCTGTGTTCTTTGAAGGTTACAGGTTAGTTTTGTGACAAATGAGGAATGTGCAGGGCTGAAATCCAGCACTCTTTAGGCACCATAGGTAAACAGACATTTCCACAAGAGAGTATTCAATCACTATGCCCAGGAGCGGCAACTGTATAGAGGGACTTGTTAATACATACCATCTGTAACCACTTCATCAACTTCAAAGTATGTACACAAAGTCAATTAAAAATCCCTAAAAGTTTGATTCACCTTCTTGTCTCTTCTTTCAAGTGCACCTCTGCTCTTTTACGTGGAACGCGGGAGTTAGGGGGACCGGGGGCGGCGTAAGGTGAGTGCCCAAAAAGCAAGCCGTCCAAACAATTTAAAACATTTGAAGCGAAGAACAAGCACAATCTCAGGTTTTGTTTAAGATGGCCTTTGTGTCAAGGTACAATCAAGCAAAGCATGCACATCCATCAGCTGAAAGATCCAGAGTCGAGATTTAAAAAACCAGAATGCCTAAAAACCTGGTTCTTTGGCATTCCAAAATCATTTTTCAAATGAGGAGTGGGAACGTTGGAATGAGCGTGATTTTTTTCTCTCCCCCAAGAGCTTACAGAAAATTCAGGGGATAACATCCCACCCTTGTCCATGATTAAGGAGAAAATACCTTCCACTCAGGCAAAGAGATGTGGGCTGACATTTCTTTCCATCAACAGCTCCTCATGTCTCATGAAGTGACACTCCAGAGATCCCTTGATCTTGGAGGTAGCTTCTCAAGAGACATGTGGGCCTGCCCCTGGAAGCACGGCTGAAATTCCCCAAAATTCCCAGGATAATAACTGCATGTCACAGAATGCCATCAATTTTTAACATATTCATTAAAAGATTCAGGAGGTCAAGTTCTTTCTGATATATTATTCTTTGGCATACCCAACTGATCTCTGGAAATTGTCTGGGCTGTTTTAACTGGGATGACAGTGGTGCAATGGGACGTGGGTGGCGCTGTGGTCTAAACCACTGAGCCTAGGGCTTGCCAATCAGAAGGTTAGCTGTTTGAATCCCCGCGACAGGGTGAGCTCCCGTTGCTCGGTCCCAGCTCCTGCCCACCTAGCAGTTTGAAAGCACGTCGAAGTGCAAGTAGATAAATAGGTACCACTCCGGTGGGAAGGTAAACGGCGTTTCCGTGCGCTGCTCTGGTTCGCTAGAAGTGGCTTTGCCATGCTGGCCACATGACCCGGAAGCTGTACGCCGGCTCCCTCAGCCAATAAAGCGAGATGAGCACCGCAACCCCAGAGTCCTCCGCGACTGGACCATACGGTCAGGGGTCCCTTTATCTTTACCAGTGGTGCAATTAGTTAATTTTTTGACAGGTCGGTCTTACCCAGGGAGGAGGGAGGCAGCTCTTGCTTATTAGTTTACTTATTTCAAAATGTGTAAAAGACGGACACGCTGACAGTGTGCTGCAGTGGTTAGAGTGGTAGACTAGAACCTGGCAGACCAGCGTTCAAATCCCCACTTGACCATGGAGCTCACTAAGGGGGGGTCTTGGGCCAATCACTCACTCTTAGCCTAACCTACCTCACAAGGCTGCTTTGAAGATAAATGGGGAGGAGTGTGGGGTCTCGGGAAAAGCCACAGAGGCCTGTTCTTGTCCCGTTTTTTGGTTAGCCTAACGGATGCCATTTTGCTTCTGTAAAAAAACTGCCTGCTTTAGAATTTAGGAGGGCCAGCCACAAATATGTGAAGACCAGATAACGCTGCTGGGCGATTACTCTGGTCAGACCTCACCTGGAGTACTGTGTCCAGTTCTGGGCACCACAGTTCAAGAAGGACACTGACAAACTGGAACGTGTCCAGAGGAGGGCAACCAAAATGGTCAAAGGCCTGGAAACGATGCCTTATGAGGAACGGCTAAGGGAGCTGGGCATGTTTAGCCTGGAGAAGAGGAGGTTAAGGGGTGATATGATAGCCATGTTCAAATATATAAAAGGATGTCACATAGAGGAGGGAGAAAGGTTGTTTTCTGCTGCTCCAGAGAAGCGGACACGGAGCAATGGATCCAAACTACAAGAAAGAAGATTCCACCTAAACATTAGGAAGAATTTCCTGACAGTAAGAGCTGTTCGACAGTGGAATTTGCTGCCAAGGAGTGTGGTGGAGTCTCCTACTTTGGAGGTCTTTAAGCAGAGGCTTGACAACCATATGTCAGGAGTGCTCTGATGGTGTTTCCTGCTTGGCAGGGGGTTGGACTCGATGGCCCTTGTGGTCTCTTCCAACTCTAGGATTCTATGATTCTATGATTTTCAGGAAAACCTCCCTCTGCTAGGTATCTCTCCCCTTCACAGTCTCCAGGCAGAGTGTCCTGTTTTGGTCAGCAAAAGGAGCCTTGAAAGGGCGAAAGGGAGGGGGGTGCCTATAAAAAGTATGAACAAAGGCTATTTGGGGCAGCTTCACCATCACACTATAATAATAATAATATAATAATAATAATTTATTATTTATACCCCGCCCATCTGGCTGGGTTTCCCCAGCCACTCTGGGCGGCTTCCAACTGAATATTAAAAACAATACAGCATTAGACATTAAAAACTTCCCTAAAGAGGGCTGCCTTCAGTTGTCTTTTAAAAGTAAAATAGTTGTTTATTGCCTTGACATCTGCTGGGAGGGCGTTCCACAGGGCAGACGCCACTACCGAGAAGGCCCTCTGCCTGGTTCCCTGTAACTTGGCTTCTCTCAGTGAGGGAGCTGGCAAAAGGCCCTTGGCGCTGGATCTCAGTGTCCGGGCTGAACGATGGGGGTGGAGACGCTCCTTCAGGTATACAGGACCGAGGCCGTTTAGGGCTTTAAAGGTCAACACCAGCACTTTGAATTGCGCTCGGAAACGTACTGGGAGCCAATGTAGGTCTTTCAAGACCGGTGTTATATGGTCTCGGCTGCTGCTCCCAGTCAGCAGTCTAGCTGCCACATTCTGGATTAATTGCAGTTTCCAGGTCACCTTCAAAGGTAGCCCCACGTAGAGTGCATTGCAGTAGTCCACACTGGTGAGTGTGGCTTGCCTGCTCTGTTTTACTCAGCTGAATAAACGAGTGATTATGGGAATCTCCTGTGTCTATGGCATTTATTGGCTTTTCAGTGACCAAGGCAGCTTGGGCCCGATTAGCGGACCCCAACAGGAGGAGAAATATTTACGCCACCTTGAGCACCTTGGAAGAAAGTTGGAAAATATATGTAATAAATAAATAAAATTTGAGGGAATGGTGTCCTCTGTCTCACTCTTCTGAGTAGGGACTGGTATATACAGTGGTACCTCAGGTTACAGACGCTTCAGGTTACATACGTTTCAGGTTACAGACGCTTCAGGTTACAGACTCCACTAACCCAGAAATAGTACCTCGGGTTAAGAACTTTGTTTCAGGTTAAGAACAGAAATCGTGCTCCGGCGGCATGGCAGCAGCAGGAGGCCCTGGGATAAGGGACTTTCCCACCAAATAGGGGACGGTTGACAGCTATGAGTGAAACATTTCTGGAAAGACTGGGCAGATGGGTTTTGCCATACAGTACTAGGAAGCAGATTTGGCTAGATCCTGAAAATCTCTCCCACAGTACCCTTTCAAGGGAACTGACTATTTATGAACCAATTCACAATGTTGGCTAAGTTCTTCCAGGTTAACTTAATTTCTCCAGTTTCAAACTTGGAGGAAGAGAAATAGGAGTGAATCACTAAGAAACACACACACATGATTAGCTCCTCTTTCCCTGCCTCCCATTATTATTAGGCAGCGGCTCATTGAAAGTGCATTATTGAACATTATGGTTGGATCATAGCCACAACTCAAATCTCCCCTTTGGCTCTGCTCAAGGTTTCAGCAATATTGTAATAAGTCAGGACCTTAGCATTAATAGTAATGCTTTTATAAATGAGATTTTTAAAGGATGTGCATGGCATTTATACCATTATTTTTTTAGGTTTCAGATATACCATATCTGCCTCTCATTTCCAACGTAGGCGAGTTTTACCTTCTAGGCAAGGGGGAAGTATTGGGATATATTTTGCAAGTTTTCATTCTTTTGCTCACTCACTCATTTTGCTTTAAAAGTTAAATGCTTCTTTGCACCCATAAACTCTTATGAAACTTTTCTAACAACCATTCAGGCCGACACCCCATTCCCAACCATTTGCACTGGCAGATTTGTCTGCCATGCAGTCATGTTTCATTAATATGTGCCACTATTAACTGCTAATTTGCTGTGGCAGAAGTCTAGAGATTACGCCATGAGAATCATTTTTGGTCTAGCAAGTCTATGTAATAATTGTAAACTTGTTTTCCAAATGCGGGCATTTATATAGCCAAATTAACACCATCTATGCACAAGAGGGAGGTATCAGCAGATTTGGTGAAACCACCCAGTTTGCAGAATTACAAAAAATAAAATAAACCGCCTCAATACAGCACAATGATGACTTACATGTTCTCAGCGGCCACAGAATACTGGCTGATGGAGGTAGGAATGAGTGGCAACCCAGGGGCAGGGAGAAATGGAATGGAATGTCCTAGATAAGGTTGCCAAATATCCTCTTTTTCCAGAACAAGTCCTCTTTTTCAGCGGTAAGATTTCTGCCTGGGTGGATTTTTTAAATTGCCAAAATGTCTCTGGCTATACTTTCTGGATGAGACATAGACATAACTGGTGGTTGAAGACTTTGCTTTCTTATTCTCCTGCTCCCCTCAGCAATATATGACTTATATCCCCATGCTTGTGACACAATTAAAGAACTCCAAAAGGTTAGAGAAGCAGGACTTCCCTTTGTTGTTGTTTGTTTAGTCGTGAGAGCTGGACCATAAAGAAGGCTGATTGCCAAAGAATTGATGCTTTTGAATTATGGTGCTGGAGGAGACTCTTGAGAGTTCTATGGACTGCAAGAAGTTCAAACGCATCCATTCTGAAGGAAAACAGCCCTGAGTGCTCACTGGGAGGACAGATCCTGAAGCTGAGGCTCCAATACTTTGGCCACCTCACAAGAAAAGAAGACTCCCTGGAAAAGACCCTGATGTTGGGAAAGATGGAGGGCACAAGGAGAAGGTCTAAGGGTGGGTCAAAGAGAATTTTCAAGCTGAATTCCTGCATTCTCAAAGGGATTTCGGTTCCTTACATCTAGTTAAGCATTTAAACTGATCCCTTCCTACTGACGAAGGACCTAGGTAGGCTTAGGTAGAACAGAAGGGAGAGATGACTTTTCTGCCATCTGTTCCCAAGGAGGCAAGTCCTTCGAAGAGTGTCAGTTGCCACTATTTAAGTGAAGAACTGCATAAAATTTAGTTATAACCCAGCGGCTGAAAAAATATAGCATTAATTTTCTAAGCTTTGCTTCGAGCCCACTGATCCCAGTTTTAAGACTCTTAAGCAATCCATAATTGCTTTCTAATTTCCTCGGTAATAAGAAAGTAGTTTCATCATGCTCTCTAGTATATTAGGAATATTATTTAGCATCAAACTTGATAATAGTTTCTCGTACCACATTGCTCAGAATTTCACTGTTGATTTCGACAATCAAGCTAGTTACTTGCCGATTATAGAACTAGCCCCACCCAAAACACACACACAACAACAACAACAACCCTTTATTATCTGCTATGTTCAGATGAACATTAATAGTTCCAGGTTTCCAGATCTTAATATGCAATGATCACCCAAATAAGAAATATTTCAAAAGTCTAGAATCACACCAAACTCCATAGCTGGAAGATTAAACTGAATATTCTGCTTCTGCAAGACCATCCAAGTATTAAAAATGCAAGTTTCTGAATATATAAATAATCAACTGAACCTATCCTATTAAAGTCCTGTAATGATCTTTCTGCTAGTTGGTCAAATGCACTGTTGTCCATATTTATTCCAACCAAATTGTCTGCCATGTTACAGTTCATCATAGGATGATTTACAGGACACTGGAAATAATCTCTGGACTTCTCATTTTCATGGTTTCAGTCCTAAATTGCTTAAAATCCCTGTGCATTTCACAGTGAAACTAGTTCATTTTTTTTCTTATTCTGCCCTTAAAATCCCCATGGATATTCAATAAATATCTGCTCGGAGTCCTATGCTTTATTCTTGAGAGAACGTCAGCTATTCTGTAGTTTTTAATTAAATCTCATGGCTTTAATTATCTATATACAGATGTTGTATAAATTTATGTTTATTTTACAGCACTCTCCTGTACTTTTGCATTCCCCCCTCTTTCCTTGATGTTTGAGGGATTATTAAGAGTCTAAAAATATATTTACAAAGGTCAGGATCCTCTTCCACAGCAGGCACAATAGCTTTAAATAAAAAGAAAATTCAGAAGGGAGCCCAACTGTAGTTAAAAGACACGGTTCATGAATATTATACAGTGCTAGGTGACCCAGAAAAGCACTGCTTAGGACTCATCCTCCTCACACTCATCTCAACCGCCACTCTCTCGCTCTATACCAGCGTGGTCCTCCATGTACAGTGGTGCCCCGCAAGACGAATGCCTCGCAAGACGGAAAACTCGCTAGACGAAAGAGTTTTCCGTTTTGGAGGTGCTTCGCAAAATGAATCTCTTTTGGGCTTGCTTCGCAAGACAACAATGTCTTGCGAGTTCCTGCTGGTTTTTTCCCCCTTCCCCCCCTTTTTCTAAGCCGCTAAGCCGCTTATCAGCTGATCCGATCAGCAGATAAGCCGCTAAAAGCAGCTAAAAGCAGCTAAAAGCAGCTAAAAGCCGCTAATAGCGCTAAGCCACTTATCAGCTGATCCGATCAGCAGATAAGCTGCTAAAAGCCTCTAAAAGCCGCTAATAGCGCTAATCCGCTAATCCGTCAATGGGCTTGCTTCGCAAGACGAAAAAACCCGCTAGACGAAGAGAATCACAGAACGGATTCTTTTCGTCTTGCGAGGCACCACTGTATTGTTGGATTCCAATTTCAATCAGCGCCAGTCATCACGACCAATAGTTCAGGAAGACGGGAGCTGGAGTTCAGCAACTTCTGGAGAGCAAGTGAAATAATGCAGGTCATTGCTGGGTCCCCGGTCCATCTTAGGGGGATCTTGCCTTTTTCAATGTCCCCGGCAGTGGGGTTTGGGAAAACTGGAGGTTTGAGTGTACCTCCCATATATTGGACTCACAGCTGTCCAGGGAGGCGCAGGTCAATTCTGTGTCCAGGGCACCTGTGCACCAGCTCCATCTGGTACACAGGCTGAGACCCTATCTGCCTGCGGACTGTCTCGCCAGAGTGGTGCATGCTCTGGTTATCTCCCACTTGGACTACTGCAATGCGCTCTACGTGGGGCTACCTTTTAAGGTGACCCAGAAACTACAACTAATCCAGAATGTGGCAGCTAGACAGGTGACTGGGAGCGGCCGCCGAGACCACATAACACCGGTCTTGAAAGACCTACATTGGCTCTCAGTACGTTTCCGAGCACAATTCAAAGTGTTGGTGCTGACCTTTAAAGCCCTAAACAGCATTGGCCCGGCATACCTGAAGGAGCGTCTCCACCCCCATCGTTCAGCCCTGACACTGAGGTCCAGCTCCGAGGGCTTTCTGGTAGTTCCCTCATTGCGAGAAGCAAAGCTACAGGGAACCAGGCAGAGGGCCTTCTCGGTAGTGGCGCCCACCCTGTGGAACGCCCTCCCACCAGATGTCAAAGAGACAAACAACTACCAGACTTTTAGAAGACATCTGAAGGCAGCCCTGTTTAGGGAAGCTTTTAATATTTGATGTATTACAGTATTTTAATAATTTTTTTGGAAGCCGCCCAGAGTAGCTGGGGAAACCCAGCCAGATGGGTGAGGTATAAATTATTATTATTATTATTATTATTATTATTATTATTATTATTATTGAATTTAAATCACACTTCTGGAAAAGCCTGTGTGAAGGGCTTAAACAAGCACCTTAAGATTACTGCTGATATAAATAGGAAGGAGATTCCATAAGGCTGTAAGACCTGCTCATCCTTCTAGCAAAATGCAGGCAACATGCATACTCTGATGGGAGTCCTTTTTCTAATTGCTAGGGAGCTGAGTCTGGGCATAGTGGCAACTTCTTGGACCTAACCTGGCAGATAACAATAGGCATAGGTAGATGCCAAAGTAGAAACAGTAAGTAAAAAGGTAAAGGTAAAGGGACCCCTGACCATTAGGTCCAGTCGTGGCCGACTCTGGGGTTGCGACGCTCATCTCGCTTTACTGGCTGAGGGAGCCGGCATACAGCTTCCGGGTCATATGGCCAGCATGGCGAACCAGAGCAGCACACGGAAATGCCATTTACCTTCCCGCCAGAGCGGTACCTATTTATCTACTTGCACTTTGACATGCTTTCGAACTGCTAGGTTGGCAGGAGCTGGGACCAAGCAACAGGAGCTCACCCCATCACGGGGATTCGAACCGCCGACCTTCTGATTGGCAAGGCCTAGGCTCTGTGGTTTAACCCACAGCGCCACCTGCGTCCCTAGGAACAGTAAGAGGCACCTGCAAATCTGCTCAACCCACACCTCCCATTGGTTTAAATGAAGGCCAGGCTGCAGACCATGGCAGTTACAACCAGCAATGGAAATGGGCATTGGCTGCAGTGCCCCCAGCTCAGCATGAGGTGGGCATGCCTTTAATGTGGGTGTGCAGGACTTCCATTTTGTGCCCCACTAGGTCGCCACTCTTGCATCATACAAATGAGCCATGGCTCACTATTTGAAAAGTGCTGATGTGTGAAAATCAAGCACGCTAAAACAAAATGGAAGTCTTGGGCCATGAGATTCATCACCAGTTTGCCTCTGCCACAGTTCGGAATCTTGTGGTGAAAGGAGAATCAGAGTAACCTGATAATATGAAATATTTATCCAGAGATAGTGCATGATTACAAGTCTGCAGGGTTTTCAAAGCATATTTTACAGATTTGTAAAATCTGACATGCTTCTAAACCGAGCAGGCGTCACAGAGTGCCCAGCAGTGCAGTTCCTCCAGCAAAAACCCAGGGAAGGTAACAAATCTCTGTTAAATAAGGAGTATCTCTACAAGACATATTTGTAATAGCAATTTCTGAAAAGGATCTGTAAGAGAACGAATTCCATGTTATTATGGCAGTAGGAACTAAAGCCAGTTATCCACTCAGAACTAGGAAGCTGCGTGCCAAATCGGTTTTCACCACCCTGTGGGTACAACACACTTCTCATGCAAATCAAGAAATTAAACAGCTTACGTAGAGTCATAGCTATAAAACTGACAAGATTTGTAACAGGACAGATTCACAAAAAAATAAGGAAAATGATGTGTTTGTTTCGGGAGTTGATGAAATACCAACACTGTATAGCTGAAAACAGCTTTTTTAAACTTTGCGGCTGAAATTAATATAGCAAAGATTAGAGTTTATGAGAGTGAAATGTGGAAAATTTCACAAACAGCACTGGATAATAAAAAGTCTATGTCCTTATAAAGCAAACAATCTGCATACAAGCTTAACATAAAGGGGATGCAGGATTCCACCCTATCCATGCCCATACAGTGCACAGCCAGCGCTTTAGAAGCCTGCATAATTTGCCCAGTCCTGATATGAATAATTTCTGTCCTCAGAATTTGAGTACAGAGTGCATAGCTTGAGCATGCATACACATCAATATATAAATCCATTCTTACATTGTGTCAGGGAACTGACATCGGAACAAGAGGCGAAGGGGAGGCTCCCAGATGATGCTGGCGAAGGACCCAGCAGCAGGGGGAGAAACAGCTCAGCAGAGGGGGAAGCCAATCAGCGCAACACCAGGGATAAAGGGGGCAGACGAGGGAATTGGAGAGAGGGCTCCAGGACTCTTCACTGGACATCAGTGAGGAGAGCCCAGGTCCTCCGCTACCCACGCCTTCCCTGCGCAGAAGACTCCCGCGCAGTGAGAGGAGGAGGAGACTGGGTGTCAAACAACTTTTATGTTGGAAGAGGTTCAAGAAATGCCCACTGACGGATTCTGCCAGTGACTGAGGCAGCCACGATGAGAAGGGGCTGTGCAGTCAGAAAGGTTTAACAAGGCAAATTAACCGAGAAAGGCACCAGTTTACGCATGAGTAGCTCATACCTATTACACATTGCTTGAGGACAGTGCACAAATTATGTTTGCTTGGGGCAAGAATGTAAGGAAAAACAGTGTCCTAAAAGAACAACAATAAAAAGGCAACAACAAAATAAGCAGAAAGGCTTAAGATTTCTAGCTCTGCACAATCAAGAAGGAACGCTCTGTGGGCTTCTGGTGATTGGTTTGGTTTTAATCATCTTCATAATCTAACTTCCTATCGCCTCCTTTTTTTTGGTAAGGGCACAATAAAAGGTCAACCTTCCGAAACATTTGCTAGGCCATATTTTCATGCTTGAAACAAATGTGTTTTGAAATAATTAGACTAATGACTGTATATCAGTAATAATCTTTGCTAAAAATGTCAGTTGGGTTTGAAATGACTTTTTCATTTAATCAGTGTCAGGGCACTATAAAACAAATTCTGCTTTGATCTTATTCCATTGCCCAGAGTGAGTCAATCTAACAGAAGGGGAGGAGCAGCAAAATTTATTGACACTGTACGTAATGGGGACCCTGTTTGAATGGTTGTTCCGCTTCTGTTTCTAACTCAATTACCAATTGTGTGGGGGAGACATCCTGAGACACCTAGGTAAAGGTAAAGGGACCCCTGACCTTTAGGTCCAGTCGCGGATGACTCTGGGGTTGCGGCGCTCATCTCGCTTTATTGGCTGAGGGAGCCGGCATACAGCTTCCGGGTCATGTGGCCAGCATGACTAAGCCACTTCTGGCGAACCAGAGCAGTGCACGGAAATGCCATTTACCTTCCCGCCGGAGTGGTACCTATTTATCTACTTGCACTTTGACGTGCTTTCGAACTGCGAGGTTGGCAGGAGCTGGGATCGAGCAATAGGAGCTCACTCCATCGCGGGAATTCGAACCACCGACCTTCTGATCGACAAGTCCTAGGCTCTGTGGTTTAGACCACAGCGTCACCCACGTCCGCCCCCCCCCCCCGAGACACCTACAATGCTATTTAAATGGTCAGACAACCTCTAATTCCACCACCTCCAGTACTTGAGACAACTTTTATGTGGGCAGCAATGACTGCTTCACTTACACTGACCCATAATAGATCATGGAACTGTACGGGAGTTTATGATGAAAAAGACTTCAAGCTGGACCAAAACGCTCACTTTTTCTGGGTGCTCACATTTCAGAATGTCAAAGTGCCCTCCTGTTCCTGCCATTTTTTTGCCGCTCACCGTGAACTCATTTGTATTATGTTGGCGAGATGTCTTCTTTTGCGACTGATATTGCTGACCTCATTTGTCTATGCCGCCATTTAACACATGGCGTTTTTGATCAGTTTAGAATGCTACGTCTGGTGTTACGATTCCAGTGGTGTGTAAGCAAAAATGAGTGGGTTGCACTAGGCAGGCAATTTAAGTGAGAATGAATGATGCCAACGAGAGCAAAGGAGCGATCTGGTGCAAAGCAGTAGCAGCATAAAAACCGTGTGAATGCTTAGCAAGATGTGTACTTTCTTGGTAACCGGGGTGCTATTATTAGGGTTGCCATACATCCAGGAATTCCTGGACATGTCCTCTTTTAGGGGTCCTACATGCCCACCTGGGGAGAATTTCACATTTTACAGCAAATGTTCTGGATTTGTTTTTTGTTTGTTTAAAGGTTCCAGGGCAGCCATGGGCACACTGAGAGCCAGTGTGGTGTAGTGGTTAAGAGCAGTAGACTCGTAATCTGGTGAACCGGGTTCGCGTCTCCGCTCCTCCACATGCAGCTGCTGGGTGACCTTGGGCCAGTCACACTTCTTTGAAGTCTCTCAGCCTCACTCACCTCACAGAGTGTTTGTTGTGGGGGAGGAAGGGAAAGGAGAATGCTAGCCGCTTTGAGATTCCTTCAGGTAGTGATAAAGCGGGATATCAAATCCAAACTCTTCTTCTTATTATTAATCTTCTTCTGGCTCAGCGGAGGAGCAAGCCAATCGGGCACCTGGGCCGGTGCGTGTGCCCTGCGTCCAGGGGTGGGGCCAGCCACCCAGGGGCAGGACACTCCTCAGGGCCTCCGAGGGGTCTGCCTGCCTCCTCCTACTCAGCCTTCCAGCTGGGGAGGAGGCAACAGGGGGACAGTGCGGACCCTGCAGGCGCCCAAGCCACCACATCACTCCTAGGAGAGACACAATGTTTGGGCGCGCTGCTGGCCTCACGGTAAGTGCCTCCCGGCATTTTGTCACCCTCCTCAGTGGTGACACCCGGGGCGCACCGCCCCCACGGCCCCCCTTCCTCAGTCCCTGTTCTGGCTCTGGCACTTCAGTGGCCGAGGGGCTATTCGGCAATTGCCCTAAAAAAAACGCAACAACTTTTTGTGTCCGGATTTTTATCTCTTGAAATATGGCAACCCTAGCTACTAGTAAAACTGAACTCTGCACCAAACTGCTATAACCTCCAGACTTCCCATAGCCGTTTTTCCTATTGCAAAAAAACAACAGGTGAGATTCTACCCTCTAGGTCCTTTTGTACTACATTGTTTTCTGAAAATCTCTGTGTTACTCTTCCTTAAAATATTCACAATGGTGAAGGGAGAGGGATGGGCAGACCCCAGGGGAATCTCAAGAACAGCGCATCATGAAGCAGGCAAAATATAGCACTGTTGCACTTTTATACCAAAGTTGCATCCTTTGACAGCTTTGTTGTTTAGTCGTTAACTCATGTCCGACTCTTCGTGACCCTATGGACCAGAGCACGCCAGGCACTCCTGTCTTCCACTGCCTCCCGCAGTTTGGTCAAACTCATGCTGGTAGCTTCGAGAACACCATCTCGTCCTCTGCCGTCCCCTTCTCCTTGTGCCCTCCGTCTTTCCCAACATCAGGGTCTTTTCCAAGGAGTCTTCTCTTCTCATGAGGTGGTCCAAGTATTGGAGCCTCAGCTTCAGGATCTGTCCTTCCAGTGAGCACTCAGGGCTGATTTCCTTCAGAATGGATAGGTTTGATCTTCTTGCACTCCATGGGACTCTCAAGAGTCTCCTCCAGCACCATAATTCAAAAGCATCAATTCTTTGGCGATCAGCCTTCTTTATGGTCCAGCTCTCTCTTCCATACATCACTACTGGGAAAACAGCTTACACTATCCTTAAGATTACACACACACACACACACACACACACACTCTTTTATGTTGCAGTAAAACAGCAAAAGCAGAATGTAGACTTGACTAAGGAGCTGGTCTAGAAAGGCGAGAAATCAGCCTGCAGTTCTTGCAAGTCTTCCTGTGTGACAGCCTGAGGAAGAAGGAATGAAGAAGCAGGAAAGTACATGGGAAACCTGCAAAGACTTGAAAGCAAAGCTTCTTTTCCTTAAAAACGTTTTGGGTTTTTTATTTTAATTTTAAAAATGATATATATAGAAGACCGCCTCCTACAGCCGCCAACTTAATGTTATTTTTTGAAATAATTTATATGGCAGTTGCACACTTTTATAAAGTTTGAGTATTTCAGTGTGTGTGTGTAATTTTTACATCACACACATAAACACACACACACACTGCTCTGTCTCTTTCAAAGTTCAAGCTCTTGGTCTCCAGTTCTTTCCTTTCCATCAAAAACAAGTCGGAAGCTTGACTATGATTTGCTCCACAAATATAGGTCATCTTATTATCAAAGTACATTAATGAGTTAGAAGGCTATACTCCCCTATGATGCGCTGGCCTAACTCGTTAACATTAATGAGATTTATGCATGTATGCTAAGAAAAGAATAGAACCCTAATTAAACAAATAAACCTTTAGCAATGTGTACATGAGCATTTTTAATATGAAAATATTCCTCTTGTCTTTGCTTTTGACAAACACTAAGCACAACTAAGGACTAATCAAAATTTAGGGGGAGGGGAGAAGGCGAGGGTGTCATAAAGCAGCCAGTATATTTTTTTAACGATGTGACAAATGGGCCATGCATATGTTCTCAGATTAATTATGGCACCCATCCCCTTTGCCTGCAATAACTAAAAACACGGTAGTTTTATTTAACAACTGACAGTTTTGTACAGTAGATATAAATCAGACGAGAAAAATTAAAAATGAAGGCCTCACAAAACCTTTTAAACAGCTTCTGTTTATAATTTAGTCTTCCCTTTGCAGTACCAATGTATGCATTTATTCCCATCACTTTCCCACCTACATTAAGTGGTACTAAAAAAACTAATGCACCACTGGATTCAGAAAAAAAAAGAGTACACACACACACACACACACATGCATGAATACATGCAAAGATTAAAAAACACCCTACACTTTTGTGAGTGGATCCTTTTCTGGACATGACTGGTTCTTGCACACATGTATTGGCCAATGGTTCCCAGTATGGGATCCCGGAATCTATTTATTTATTTTTGTTTATAGAAGTATGGCTAAACCACCATGTTATAAAATATCAGAGTGGTGCACAGCAATACATATACAATGAAACATAAATTTGTTGTTTGTGTAATTTTATGTTTCATGTACAGTGGTGCCCCGCAAGACGAATGCCTCGCAAGATGGAAAACTCGCTAGACGAAAGAGTTTTCCGTTTTGGAGGTGCTTCGCAAAACAAATTTCCTATGGGCTTGCTTCACAAGACGACAATGTCTTGCGAGTTCCTGCAGGTCCCCCCCCTTTTTCTAAGCCGCTAAGCCGCTTATCAGCTGATCCGATCAGCAGATAAGACGCTAAAAGCCGCTAATAGCGCTAATCCGCTAATCCGTCAATGGGCTTGCTTTGCAAGATGAAAAAACCGCTAGACGAAGAGAATCACAGAACGGATTATTTTCGTCTTGCGAGGCACCACTGTACAAAAAGTATCTCAAGGATTACTGTAATAATATGACGTCAGTGGCAGGCTTTGAATGACTTCTGTGGTATGATGGATAATTACAAGAGAATACAATACTGCTGAAAATTAGCATAAGAAAATGAAAATAAATAGTGTGCTAGATAGACTAAGCGGTAGATACATGAGGGGGTGGCAGGAAATCGCTAGAAACTTAAGAAGAACGTATTGTGATGTGATGTAACAAATATTGCCATTTTCTTTCCTTTCTTTTGGACAACCCTTTTGTTTGTTGTTGTTGGGAAACTGCCAGGGAGATAGTGTCCATCATGAGCCCCCAAGCCGGAGTTCTGGACGATCCATCGGCCTCCCGTAGACAGGCAGATCCAGCAGTTAGCGACACGAAGCCTCTGGAAATTCCTAGCCACATTCCAGGGCTGGGTGTACACTGTTTATCAGCAGAAACACAGCCAAAAGCTTGCACCGCAGAAGAGCATAATTTACAGACTTTATTAGCGTTTAACAGAACAAAAGAAAACGTGACCGTTCTGTGTCAGCATCTTCGGCCAACTGAGAAAACGAAAGGAATCTCAGCAAGAACATAAACATCCTGTGACTAGGACATGCGCAGACTCTGTTACTCACAAAGCCTGCTCCCTTTAAGGTGGAACGGAAATATCCTAACATCCTCCCCCTTTCCGTGTAACCTGTTGTACCTGTGGTTCACTCAATTGCAACCTTTGTACATAAACCTTATGTTGTTCTTTGTTAACAACCTTAGACAACAGATCAGCAGGAATTTCATTTCCTGCCATGTAGGACACCTGAATCAGTCCTTTCTGAATACACTCTCTTGCACGATGTAGCTTAATCTGCAAGTACTTGGTTCTCTGCTTGCAACTCTCGGAGTTCAGCAAAGCCAAACACGATCTATTGTCTTGATACACTTGTATAGGACATTTCACAGACACCCTGATGTCCTTAAACAGTTGCATCAACCATTCACAATCCATGAGTGAAAATGACAGAGCATTGAGTTCTGCTTCACAGGAACTTAGGCTCACTGTTGTTTGCTTCTTGCACAACCAGTCAAACAGGCAGTGGTTGTACATGTAGCACACACCAGAAGTGCTTGTACCATCCGTGGTGTCACTTCCAAAACTTGCATCTGCAAAGATTTCAAGACCTCCAGTCTTCTGACTGGTGAACCTCAGCCTGTAGTGCATAGTCCCTTTCAAATAGCGAGCTATGCGCTTCAGAGCTTTCCAATCCTGAACCGTAGGATTGTTGGCATGTCTGCTAAGCAAATTACAGCTTACAGCAATGTCAGGTCTTGAACATCTGGCAATGAAATTCAGTTTGCCTAGAATGCATCTGTATAGCGTTGTGTCAGAAAACGCTTCAGCAGCACTGTCTACCTGGTAACCTGTCACCATCGGTGTGTCTGCTGGGTTTGCATCAACCAAATTCAACCTGGTTAATACATCAGCAATTTTCTGTGTTTGGTGTACCAGAAAATTACCTGCTTGGTCCCTCTCCACCTGCAGAGAAAGATAGTTGGATACCTCACCAAGATCCTTCATGTCAAAGTGCTCCTTCAGCTGAGCTAGGGTGCTTTGATAAAAAGCCTGATTCTTCCAAAACATCAGAAGATCATCAACAAAACATAAACAATACAGTTTGTTTTGCCCCTCCTCCTTGACAAACACACATGGATCAGCTTTGCCCTGGTGAAAACCTAGAGAAAGCAATGTCTCAGTGAGTTTTGTGTTCCAACACCTGGCACTCTGCTTGAGACCATATAAGGATTTCCGCAGTTTACAGACCATACCCTTCTGTATCTCCATCCCATCAGGTGGAAGCATGAACAGCTGTTCATTCAAAATCCCGTACAAAAAAGCTGTATTAATGTCGTGGTGGGAAACATGCAGTTTCTCCTCCGCAGCGACCTTGAGCATCAGCCGAATGCTCTCATATTTGACTGTGGGTGAGTAGGTCTCGTGGTAATCCTGTCCTGGTACCTGTGAAAAACCTCTGGCAACCAATCTGGCTTTGTGTCTGACTACCTTGCCATTCTGGTCTGTCTTGGCCTTGAAGACCCATTTGCTGCCAACCAGTCTCATTCCTGGGACTACCGGTACCAATTCCCAAGTTTGGTTCCTGTTCAAGGAATCAACTTCAGCCTTCATGGCATTAAGCCAAGGCTCAGCATCTTTAGAGGTTAACTCCTGAACCTCTTTGAAGCTTGAAGGTTCCCACACCTTCTCTGAGCTACTAAGTACAGCAGTTGCTGTCTTAGCAAACTCATCAGCATACCTCTTTGGAGGTCTGCCCTTGGTCGCCCTTTCAGATCTGCGTACTAGACGCAAGTCTTCTGGACTCATCTCCTCTTTCTTAGGAGAAAAGTGACCAATGGTGAACAGTGGTTCTTCCAGTTCATTGTCAGACGCATCAGATGGTCTGACTGAGGCCTGTGCGCTCTTGTAGTCTGCTGTGTCATCACTGTCACTGACACCAGCAGCAGCGCCACCCACTGAACTGGAATCCGAACTCTGATCATCATCATCATCCTCATCCTCATCCTCATCATCATCAGCAGCATCAGCAGCTTTAGCTGCTTGCTTGACATCACCTTCATCCTCCTCTGGGTAACTCTGGAAAATTCCCACATTTCCCCCCCACTTAGGATTGTACTCAACACTCCTTGTGAACTTTATGGACTTAGAGTCAGTCATCCACACCCTGTATGCACCTTTTTCGTACCCCATGAACAAACCATGTGCCCCACGCTTCCCAAGCTTGTTGGTTTGTTGTGTGCGTACCCACATGTCCGAACCAAAAATCCTCATGTGTTTGGTGTTGGGTTTCTTACCAAACATCTTCTCATAGGGGGTACAACCAATGGGTGATGACAATCTGCGATTAACGGTATAAACCAAATTCCCCAGAGCTTCCCCCCAAAACTTATCAGGGAGATTGGCATCATGCAACAAGGTTTTGATTCCTTGCAGCAATGTTTGATTTGCTCTCTCCGCAAGCCCATTCATCCATGGCGATCTGGGCGTTGACATGTCATGCTGGATTCCCTTCTCAGTCAGGAAAGCTTCAAACTGCTGAGAAGTAAACTCCCCGCCCCGATCAGTAAACAAACAAGAAATACGTTTACTGTGCACATTCTCCAACCAAGCACAGAATTCCTTAAACTTTGGAAACGCTTGCGATTTCTGTTCGAGCAAATACACATGAATGTACCTAGAAAAAGAATCAATCAGAATCATGAAGTACCTTGCTCCTCCTATAGAGGGCGCTAGTGGACCAACCAGGTCCGCATGCACTAGCTGGTAGGGCTTGGAAGCCTGCCTGCTAGACTCCTTGCCTTTTGGAGCAACCTTCACCTTGTTCTCTGCACAAGATACACATTTCATGTGAAATTTACAAGGTTTGATGTTCAAACCTTCAACCACCTCTGGCATCTTGGCCAGTGCCTTCCAAGAGAGGTGACAAAACCTTCGATGCGCATCGTGAATGCAACCTGCATGAAGAACTTTGTTAGTTTGTGCAACACAACAAGAATCAGCATTAGATACAACAACAGTGTCATCATAAGTTATATGGAACAAACCATCCATAAACTTTGCATGCAAATAGTCCTCTTTGCCTTTACTGATGACACAGACGCTCCTCTTGAAGGAAATCTGAAAACCACGCCCAGTAAGCTGTGGGACGCTCAACAAGTTGCTCGCAGCTCCTGGAACATACAGTACACCGCTGATGGTTGTGTGCAGACTTGCAAGTTTCACAGTCCCTTCTCCTGCAATTTGCAACGTCCTTCCATCAGCCAGGTGGATCTCACCTTCCTGAGGCTTGAAGGAGATAAAGAGATGCCTGTCCTTGGAAACGTGGCGGCTGGCACCTGAGTCCACAATAAACCTGCCTTTGGCAGTTGGAGCAGTCTTTACAGCAAGCAAACCCTTTTGCAGCTTGCCCCCCTGCTGCTCCTGGCCACCAGACGTGCCTTTAGCCTTTGGTGAAGCTGTGCCAGCAAGCAAAACCTTGCTTTCCACTGACGTGGGCTTTTGCAGCTCGCCCCCCTGCTTCTGGCCATCTGCAGACGTGCCTTTAGCCTTTGGTGAAGCTGTGCCAGTAAACAACGCTTTGTTTTTCCCTTGCGCGGGCTCTTCACCCTCCCTCTGCTCCTGGCCATCTGCAGGTGTCTGCCTGTGGCTCTGTTTACCTTTGCCTTTCCGGCCTCTGCAAAGGCGATGGCCTTGGTTCCCATGAGAAACAGAGCTCTCAGCTGCCGACTCCTTGGCTCCCCCTGGAGGCTGGAATGCTGCCTGGGATGACGTGACGGTCAGCTCCCCCTGCAGCTTGCAACCGGTGCCCTCAGCATCCCTGCACTCATTCGCATTCTGGGAAATAGCTAGGACCTCCGATGCAGTCAAACTCTGGGCTGGGATTATTTGTTTGTGAGCTCTCATTAAAGCAGACCACATTCCACGTGCAGTGGTGTTGCCAGCCAGCGTCTTAATTTCCTCAAGAGATACGGATAGGACTATTACGTCAATCGCTTTCGAATTCTGCGATTTCCATCTCTCTGTCAGAGGAACTGGGGGGGCTTCAGAAACAACATGCCAGACCCCAAACTGACGCAGCAAAGATTCACACCATTTTGCCCAGGGTTCATAATTCTGCCCATCCAACTTAGGGGATTCAGCATTTCCAGAAGCTTGGAAAAACTCCATTCCAGCTTTTACTTTAGCCGTGAGCCCTATGCCTTCAAAGACCCCTTATCTTGGCAGCTCATTAATCACGAACTCTTTGGCTCAGCTCCCAGGCCAATTTAGCCTTGCCGGAGATCAAAGGCTCTTTGCCGAGGTATAACAGAAAAAGCGTCCCTTTTGCTTTTCCCCCCTTCATACCTCTCAAACGCAGTCTGTTGCAGCTTTACTCTCCTGTAGGTGCCGTGAATCTGGGCCCGAAACCTTGTTGTTGGGAAACTGCCAGGGAGATAGTGTCCATCATGAGCCCCCAAGCCGGAGTTCTGGACGATCCATCGGCCTCCCGTAGACAGGCAGATCCAGCAGTTAGCGACACGAAGCCTCTGGAAATTCCTAGCCACATTCCAGGGCTGGGTGTACACTGTTTATCAGCAGAAACACAGCCAAAAGCTTGCACCGCAGAAGAGCATAATTTACAGACTTTATTAGCGTTTAACAGAACAAAAGAAAACGTGACCGTTCTGTGTCAGCATCTTCGGCCAACTGAGAAAACGAAAGGAATCTCAGCAAGAACATAAACATCCTGTGACTAGGACATGCGCAGACTCTGTTACTCACAAAGCCTGCTCCCTTTAAGGTGGAACGGAAATATCCTAACAGTTACTTCTTTTTAGGCTCAATAAAGCATTATAGGGGGAAAACCAAAATGATTAAAACCAGTATCATTAAAATGACTGGGTCAATAATGAATGCTTTACACAGAGGTGTAGGCCTACTGACATACAAAAAGTTTTCAAGAGATGCCTGAATGTTAGCAGTAAGGTTGGTCTTCTGAATCGCTGCTCGAAGAAGTTTCCTCACCATGGGACCAGCCACACCGAATACCTGACTTTAAGGGGAGGCCACTCTACGCTCTGTAACACGGGGAAGAGGTGGTCTCAGTGACTGAGCAGGTATAAAAGGCTCAGGGGTTCCTTAGGTTATCTTGGAACCAAGCTGCTCAGAGCTTTGACTATCAACACAAACCTGGCTAGGAAAGGCACCAAACACTGAATTTGGATGAACGTGGGTGGCGCTGTGGTCTAAACCACTGAGACTCTGGGTTTGCTGATCAAAAGGTCGGCAATTCGAATCCCTGTGATTGGGTGAGCTCCCGTTGCTCAGTCCCAGCTCCTGTCAACCTAGCAGTTCGAAAGCATGGCAAAAAGTGCAAGTAGGTAAATAGGTACCACTCTGGCGGGAAGGTCAACGGCGTTTACATGCGCTGCTCTGGTTTCACCACAAGTGGCTTAGTCATGCTGGCCACATGGCCCGGAAAAACTGTCTGCGGACAAATGCCGGCTCCCTCGGCCAGTAAAGCGAGATTAGCGCCACAACCACAGAGTCGTCTGCAACTGGACTTAACTGTCGGGGGTCCTTTACCTTTTTATGTCTTCTTCTTTGGCGATCACTCGTAGCCGACTAAGATTGTTTGCCATAAACACGGTTTTAACAATGAGTCCATAAGTGACTATGGAGGCCAATTCTGGACCCACACGTCCTTCCACAATGGGGACATTGGTTTCCGGGTGGGAGTTGATCACGGTGTGGATTTCCCAAGCGTGCCTTCCTCTTAGCACATTTCTCCCTTGCGTCCTGAGTTTGAGTGTCTTCAAAGCCCACGGCTCCTTTGGTAAAGGCTCTTCTCCAGTTGGAGTGCTTGCAGGCAAGTGTTTCCCAATTGTTAGTGTTCACACTACTTTTAAGATTGGCCTTGATGCAGTCTTTAAACCTCTTTTGTTGACCACCAGCATTACGTTTTCCATTTTTAAGTTCAGAATAGAGTAGTTGCTTTGGAAGACAATAATAGGCATCTGCACAACATGACCAGTCCAATGAAGCTGATGTTGAAGAATCATTGCTTTGACACTGGTGATCACCCATATGTATCACCCATATGAAGGAAGTGGGGAATTTAATATTGAGGGCAGGGACAGGTACTGCGAACAGCATATCCAGTGGTGACTGGCACACTTCCAAAGAAACAACAGCACCGATGACCTGTGACAATGTGCTAAGGCACACAAAGAACCGCAAAAACCAGCTCATGGCTGCTGCGTCCCTCTTGGCTGAGGGCTGTAAAAGCAGGGGGTTAGTTTAAGCCAAAGGATGACTATTATTCTACCTTACTATTACAGAGGCAACACTGCTGGCCATAAAAAAGTAAGAGGTGAAAAAAGGGACTTCATTTGATAATGAAAATGTTTCTTCTCTTCTAACTGAAATGGGGGGGGGGGGAATCAGGTGCTTAGCTCAAAGCAACACTAGCAAATCATTTAGACAAACAACAGCTACTACCTTCACACCCTGAAAGGGAAAGTAAACACAGTGGTACCTCGGGTTACATACGCTTCAGGTTACAGACTCCGCTAACCCAGAAATAGTGCTTCAGGTTAAGAACTTTGCTTCGGTATGAGAACAGAAATTGTGCTCCGGCGGCACGGCGGCAGCAGGAGGCCCCATTAGCGAAAGTGGTGCTTCAGGTTAAGAACAGTTTCAGGTTAAGAACGGACCTCCGGAACAAATTAAGTACTTAACCTGAGGTACCACTGTACTCTAAGATTGTGAGTAGGAAAATGTAATATTTCCAAAGAAGAAAAGAGTGGGTACAACTCATATTAGACACTATATTAATTGTTCCTGCACACTTAACTGAGTAACACATTACAGAAAATTGTTTTCCACTGAAATACCCCTCTGCTATGTGTCAGGGCTGTTTATCAATGCTGCCCCAGAAAAGCCACCATCGCCACAAACATATTCAGGTTAATTCAATTGTGGAAAGAGAGACGGTGCTACGCTAATGTCATTTCGAATATACTATGGAAACATAATACGAGGTCTGGAGCCCTGCATTACACATACATGGCTTTCCTTCTTTTCTCCACCGAATATGCCAGATATACAGTTGGGCTGTACTTTATAAAACCCAAACATCATGACTCCAGCCTATTGGCTGCCTATAGGGAGCTAGCTATTAAAAATTTCATTGGTATGGCTGCAGTCCATTAGCTAACTTACCTTCATACCCATAAAAAGTGAAGGGTAAACCCAGGATTTTTACAACCACTATCTGGAAAAGGTAATAGCAGGGCTACAGTCACATTACATTTATTATACACCATGACTCTAACAACTGCTCTGGGATCAGGCCACAGAGCAACAGGGCACCGTGACAGATGCCGTTTTCTCTCGGTGATTTAAAAGGTCTAGCTTTTATTTAACTTAATTTAAAAAATGAAGTCAAAGCTTTGGCTTTGCAGCAAGGGAAACACACAGGCTGAGATGATTTCAGGTCAAGCAACTAGACTAACTAGGCCACAAATTAAGAACTTAATACCCATCATCCAATTCAGCAAACTCGAGAATATGCTTTCACATAATACCCTTTTGGATGAGCAAGCACTGCGTTAAGCGCAGTTAAGTACTCAGAAAGTGACAAACGGATTACCGTCTTCACACTGACCCAAATTGCGTCGGATGGGGTTGTCATAAGAATTGGAAGATTAAAGTTCCTGCTTTGCTAAGTAGAAACACAACATGCATTTTACATGGTTGTCACAGCGTGATTTGTATAATGGTGTTTCGAGGTAGGGGACATCGACACACCACACATTCAGCTTCACAAAAGCTACAAAAACTTTTAGCAAGGAAGCAAAATCTATTTCAAAGCAGAGTCCAGAGCCTGTAACTCCACTCATTTGTAAGGCTCTAGAAACTTGATGGGACATGGGTGGAGCTGTGGGTTAAACCACAGAGCCTAGGGCTTGCCGATCAGAAGGTCGCCGGTTCGAATCCCCGCGACGGGGTGAGCTCCCGTTGCTCGGTCCCTGCTCCTGCCAACCTAGCAGTTCGAAAGCACGTCAAAGTGCAAGTAGATAAATAGGTACCGCTCTGGCGGGAAGCTAAACGGTGTTTCCGTGCCCTGCTCTGGTTCGCCAGAAGCGGCTTAGTCATGCTGGCCACATGACCCAGAAGATGTACGTCGGCTCCCTCGACCAATAAAGCGAGATGAGCGCCACAACCCCAGTGTCCGTCACGACTGGACCTAATGGTCAGGGGTCCCTTTACCTTTACCTTAGAAACTTGATAAGCTGGGGCTGCCATATTTCAAAAAGTGATTTTTGTGTGTGCCAAAGTCGTTGAGCACAGTACCAGGAAACACTTCTAACTGTCTGGGTTACTCTAAAGGCTTGAGCCCCTTCTCTCTGTGCATTTTCAAAGTCCTCATGTTTGCTTTTATCAGTGGTTGGAGCCATCTGAAGTACCACGTTGCCCTTTTGTACTTAACACCCTTTTACAACCGGAACTCAGTTCTGGCACCTCTCAGATGGGCACCATTGCCATTCTAAGAGGGAGGTGTTCATAGTGAGTTCTGGCACCTCATCTTCTAGCAAAACAGCGCTGTTGACATGTACGGCAAACATTTGCTGTATAAAATGTGGATCACAGTTGACCATTCAGAAAGAATAAATCATGCCAGAGGCTTAGGGAGTGCAAGTGAGCAGAGTTATAAGCAGATACCGGAGAGAAAAATTTGATCGGCTCACCAATAAAGCTGGAGAGAAGTGAATCAACTAAATGTGAGGATGCAGAAGAAGCAGAGACTTCGTAACACAAAACCCAGAGAGCATCTGTGCAGTAATCTCCAGTACTTTCTCTACACTCTGGGTCACCAGATGAAACCTAGCACCATGCTCCCAGTGGGAGAACACTGTTTTACGGTCATGCCCATGGCCATGCGCAGATTGTCTACAATACAGTGCCCCAAAGAAAGGCAGAGAATCAGCTCGATGCTTCGCAGTGGGAGGAAATGAAATGCTCACCCAGAAAGCAGAGTAACGGCGAGATTTAGAAACACAAACTCCATGTCTGAAATGCTGAGCATTTTATACAGCAAGCATCCTGAGATGCCCATTCACATAGAACAGACATGTTCAACCAGTCGAACGGGATCAACAGGTAGATCCTGGGTGATCCTGGTAGATCATGGGATCCTTATCGATCGCTTGGGGTGGGGAAACAGGGAAGGAATGTGTTCCCCTCACACTTCTCTATGTCGCGTCATGTGGGCAGTCATTTGGCGCTTGCTGAAGTTGATTGTGGATACGATGACTGTCTATTTCGGTGTGTGCGTGTGTTTGATGTTGATTTTCCAGTTAGTGATGTATAGCATTTCCCTTTAGAAAAGCTCCACAACTCTGGTACATGGGCGTACGAAGTGGGGGGCAGAGGGGGCTGGCCGCCCCTGGGGGTCGGGGTGACAAGATGGCCCCTGCCTCCCCCCAGCTGTAGAGCGGCCGAGGGCGCATGCAGTCCATATGAGTGCCGCTCACATGGTGTCCGTACGGGCTGCCACTCTTGCAAGGCAACCGTACAGGCTGCCACTCTCATGCGCCATCCATACGGGTGTCTGTACGGGCTGCCTCTCAAATAGCAATCATATGGGCTGCCACGCATGCACACTCCATATGGGATGCTGCACAAATGCATTAGTGCATACGGGATGCCGCACATGTGCAGTCCATATGGGCCGCCACACACACGGACTCTGTGCGGGTTGCCGCTCACGCGGCAGCCCATACGGTCGCTGTACAAGTGGCAGCCCATACAGCTGCTGCGCGAGAGCAGCAGTCCATACGGACTGCGCATGTGCGGCATCCCATATGGAGTGCGCATGTGTGGCATCCCGTACAGTTGCTGCTCATGCGCACTCCGTACGGGCTGCCCCGCCCCTCGGCATCCCACCCTGGGTGCTGGAGAGGGTTCCTCCGCCACTGCTCTGGTCTCTCCTCCCCCCAAAATCAAAAGCTCAACAAGTTTGGTCAGTCCTACCCCCCGAAAAGCTCAACAACCTCTCCTTCCACACCCCCACGTTCCTCCTCCCTCCAATGACAATGGGTAGATCACTGCCAGGTTTTTTTTAAAACTGGGAGTAGATCGCAGTCTCTTGGGAGTTGGACGTGACTGACATAGAAGAACTACAGTGGTGCCCCGCAAGACGAATGCCTCGCAAGACGGAAAACTTGCTAGACGAAAGAGTTTTCCGTTTTGGAGGTGCTTTGCAAAACGAATCTCCTATGGGCTTGCTTCGCAAGACGAAAATGTCTTGCGAGTTCCTGCAGGTTTTTTCCCCTCCCCCCCTTTTCTAAACCGCTAAGCTGCTTATCAGCTGATCCGATAAGCTGATAAGACGCTAAAAGCCGCTAATAGCGCTAATCCGCTAATCCGTCAATGGGCTTGCTTCGCAAGACGAAAAAACCGCTAGACGAACGGATCACAGAACGGATTCTTTTCGTCTTGCGAGGCACCACTGTACTGGGAATTAGGGCAATCAATTCCCCCCCTTCCTATTGAAATGTCACTGGGTTCCGCTCAAGAGGGTCCCTAACTCTGTGTGTGCGTGCATTTCAGAGTTGCAGAATGGTTGGTGTTACAAAAGGGACACTTCGGATCCTAGCCTTTCTGCATGGAAGTGCAACTGTATAGAACATCGTTGGTAATGTTCTTCCAAGGTGAAGGGCACACTGATAAAAGGAAGGAACTTAGCGGGAAACATGTAGCCTGAAGACCTGTGTGAAACCAACTCCTTAAGGACACTTCCCATGCAACCTTTTCCAAGATGCGAAAAACATCCATCATCTTTGGCAGACGCCGCCTTTTCCTTTCATGTCAAATTAGAGAATGCACATTCCTCTCTGAGCTTCCCTGTGCCCTTAGATCTTATAGCAGTGCTTAGCTATGATTCCCTTCTCTTTCTACTGATATAGGACACATTATTTTCCATGATGGCAACGAATCCACTGAACACCATCTCAAGAGAAGAGCACAGAAGCTCTGGTCTTACAGACATTTAGACATTTATTATTATTATTATTATTATTATTATTATTATTATTATTATTATTATTATTTTGCCAAGCCATATTTGGCTAAATGTAGTTTATCCTATACAGTGGTACCTCGGGTTACATACGCTTCAGGTTACAGACGCTTCAGGTTACAGACTCTTCTAACCCAGAAATAGTACCTCAGGTTAAGAACTTTGCTTCAGGATGAGAACAGAAATCGGGCTTCAGCAGCATGGCAGCAGCAGGAGGCCCCATTAGCTAAAGTGGTGCTTCAGGTTAAGAACAGTTTCAGGTTAAGAACGGACCTCTGGAACAAATTAAGTACTTAACCTGAGGTACCACTGTATAGTTAAACAGCTTTGTTTGTTGTGACTTGGTTTGTTTTTTTGCTAAAAAAAGAAAGAAAGTTAGGAAACAAACTTTATCGAAAGAATTAAGAGGCCTGTGTTGCAAACGCGCATTCCTGGTTTCGAGTTTAATTGCTGAATAAAGGAAACTAGCAATCAAAGTGGCCTTTTGTCAATAGCAAACGTGGTTCAATGTGGTTCAGTGGATATTGTGCTTGGCTTGTAGAAGAAAGACTATCAGTTACAATCTGTCTGGGGAAAGCTCTCCTTTCCTGAAGGAGCACCTACTCTGTATGCAAAATGATTCCAGGTTTAATGCCTGTCATAAACGTCAGGCAATACTTCTATTAGAAGTTTAGTGCAGAGAACACCGAGCGTGAAGGACCAAGCATCTGAATATTTTCCTAACTTGAGTCGGCGGTAATAAAGAAATAAATATCCATCTAGCATAATATTAATTGAGTCGGCGGTAATAAAGAAATAAATATCCATCTAGCATAATATTAATTGATGGAGAGAGAAAAACGTATTTTACCTCAACATGGCACCCAAACCTTTCTTCTTTGTTTTTCTTTCTGGATCTTCATTGTCTTCCTTCTTGTCCTTTTCTTTCGCTTTAGATTTGAGCTTCAGATTTGCTTTTTTATTCTTATCTTTCATTTTTTCTTTTGCCTTCTTGTGTTTCTTCGCCTTGGCTTCCACATCCTCTAACTCAACCTTCATGTGAAGGGCTGATTCAAAGTTATGAGCTTCCTGATCCGAGAGAGAGCTTTTATCAGACGGACCATCTGCAGGAGGAGAAGGATAATCAATAAGTACAAACAAGAGGTGTTTATGATGAACACATGGAAATTGCAGGGTAGTTGTTCATGTGCGGTGTCCTATAATATACGTTCACCAAATAAAAAGGGCTATCAAACATAGCCAGTTGATTTCAGTCAGACTTTGTTGCAAATTAATAAAAGACTCATTATGGGTTTATCCATGGGGTTATCCATTCAAGTTGTGTAAGCTGCTTGGGACATATTGAGCTGCCTGGGTCAGCTGAGGCTGAGACAACAGGCACCCCCTAAATTACAGCCGTGGCTTCAAGAGATGCTGTTTATTTATGAGGGTTCCTCACCATATGGTCCAGGGTGGACCAAAGCAATGGAACCCTGTGGAGGCTGGTCTACTAGGACAGGTGGGGCACTGCCCATCCTAAACCCTCAAAGGATGCTTAGGATCACAGCCTCCAGGAACCTCCAGCGCAACATTTGTAGACTCCCTATGCATTGTTAGTCACTTGCAAACCTGTCCCAACCCTTGCACTTCACTACTCTCACAGGTGGAATCTACTTTCCCTACAGAGGAAAGGACAACTCAATTTCACAGGCTCCGCGGCCTGTGAAACTGACTGTACTAAACCAGGCAAAGTCTCCAAAGAATGGAGAAGGGAAGGGAAGATGGAGAGAGAGAAGGTGATGACCTCCCTGTGGACCTTCGTCCCAGGAAAGGCGCCAGAAGGGGGTGTCCTGGCCTGCATCTTCACCAGGCCACCATCTTCCCATACCAATAACATGATATGATGGCCTTTGCTGAGGAATTGCCCCCCTCCCCAATTCCACAGAGAGGCAGGAATGGCAAGGAACCATCCAGTACGTTTCCGAGCACAATTCAAAGTGTTGGTGCTGACCTTTAAAGCCCTAAACGGCCTCGGTCCTATACACCTGAAGGAGCATCTCCACCCCCATCGTTCAGCCCGGACACTGAGATCCAGCGCCGAGGGCCTTCTGGCAGTTCCCTCATTGCGAGAAGTGAGGTTACAGGGAACCAGACAGAGGGCCTTCTCGGTATTGGCGCCCGCCCTATGGAACACCCTCCCATCAGATGCCAAGGAAATAAGCAGCTATCCTATCTTTAAAAGACATCTGAAGGCAGCCCTGTTCAGGGAAGTTTTTAATATTTAACGCTGTACTGTTTTTAACACTTGATTGGGGGCCGCCCAGAGTGGCTGGGGAAACTCAGCCAGATGGGCAGGGTATAAATTATTATTATTATTATTATTATTATTATTATTATTATTATTATTATTATCCACCAGCATTGGGAGGAAACAGACACTGAAATGGAAACTTTCTGAAGAAGAAAATAGAAGTAAAGAATACCTTCTGCCATATCTTCAGGTCCATCATAAGATTTGTCAATAGCAGCTCGGAAACTCTCATTGCATCCTCTGCCACGAACCATGTGAGGCCTGGGCCTATAGAAAGGAAGCTCATTCTTTTTCACTTCAGCAACAGCAGTCTGAAGACTCTCTAGGGAGCTTGACTTCTTCAAACCCAGGGTGGGACCAATGTCCTTTCCAGAAGATGCTGAAGAAAAAGACCGAGAAATATTTGACTACTTGGTACACTTTTTAAACCTTAGATTCTCCAGCTGCACAACTGGAAGTCACTTCTTGTTCTCTAAACTAACCAGGGCTTTTAAATCGAATACATTAGGTTTGTAAAAAAAACAAAACACCAAAAACGTATGTAACTCAAACACAGTACTAGTATTCTGAGCCCTCCAGAGAATCAATCCAAAGGAGTAGGGGATAAAAGGAGCTATTTTGCTAAGATGAATGAATACGGATTTTGCAAAGGAAGTCACTCTCCTGTTATAATCACAGAAATCCTAACTCCATCAACCCATTACACTGAGATTTGTTAGCAAATCCCCTTTTACTGCTCAGCCTTTCCCTTTAAGAAAAAGTTTGCATTAATTCCTTTCTGTTAGATAAGTTACACCCTCCATTTTCGGCACAGAGGCACTTCAGGCATCAAGCAACTTGGCATTCCCATATCCAGAAGCCTCAGTGTTGGCTTGTTTGAGCCACTGAGGGAACTGCCGTGTCTCTCAAGACTAGAGCCCCCCGGAAGAGTGTGTGTGAGAGAGAAGATTAAATAGACTGGATGGAATCACAGCACAAATTGCTAGATGAAAAGACCTATGTGAGAGAAGCTACGGAGCAGGCCTGCACAACATTAACTCAGGGAAGGTAACAGTATATGAGCAAAGTGATGGGGAATTCTCAAAAGGTGCCTTTAAAGCAGTTTATTATTGAGCCCCATCATGGTTTAAGTCCAATGGCTCTTCGCCAAGGTGGGTCAAGTTCCTTAAGCCAGCTGAAGCTGACAGCGAAAGCAGGGGTGGGGAGCCGATAGCCCACAAAGCCCTGCTAGCCGTGCCCCAATTTGTGGTGGTGGTGGCCCCCCAAAAGAAGCACACAGAGACAATTTAAATTCCCACTGCATCCATTTTCATGCTTAGGAGTTTAACCTCTCTACCCAGCCCAGCACTCAGTGGCGTGGGATGTGGGGCACAGGGGCGGTTTCCCCTAGTGCAAAATTGTTAGGGGTGCAAAATTTCAATGCTGCCTCAGTACAGCTGCATGCTTCCACCACTGGGCTCCGATGATAACGGCTTCTCCATGCAAACCAGGAAGTGACCTCTCCAGACAACGGAACAACTTTTCTTATCTCTGCGGCTGCAATCACCTGGGTGACGCGGGACACTGTTAGGCAGTTGAATGCACATGAGTACTCAGTCCATAGCTGTCAACTTACAGATTTGAAAATAAAGGACCAGAAGCCTCAAAAATAAGGGATCAGCAGCCAAAATAAGGGATTTTCCGAAGACAGGTATGTCCAGCTTCTGAGCCAAAGGCAGAAAGCCCAGCCAGCAGCCAAACAAAGCCTCAAGCAGTGGTTCCCACAGCGCAGCAACCCAGCAAAGGGGATGCAGCAAGGAAAACCACTGTCACCTCTCCGCTGGGAAGCGCTGAGCAAAGGCGAGTCCCCAGGCAACACAGCCGATTTGATCGCACAAGGCATGCAAGCTCCACCCCCCCAGTCATTTGTAGACTCCTTATTGGGTGAGCAACGCAGCCAAGCAACACAGTTGGAGCCTCCCTCCTCCCTGGGAGGGAGGGAGAGGAGCTGCTTTCTTTGAAACCCGGGAAATTTAAGGGACATCATCAATAAGGGACAGCAGCAGAACACTGCGCTGGGATAAGGGACTTTCCCGCCAAATAAAGGACAGTTGACAGCTATGACTCAGTCCGTTTCCCACCCTCTGTGTGGCCCCGGGCACTGACAACCCACGCTACGCCACTGCCAACGCTACAATGGGAAGAAAAACCACTCTCTAACCTTCAGATCAAGACTTGAAACAAATGTTCTTTTGTCTGTACCTCTGTACTGGCTGCTAACAAAAAAAAAAGAATTCTGGGAATGTATAATTATTTCTCAAGAGTAATGTTTTCTTTTTAGCATATGGATGAAAATTAGCAAACCTGTGAATCCTTGCAAAGTTTTTAATAACTCAGTTCTAAGCTATGCCTGCCAAACATGGTGCTACGCTATCAAATTATCAGCATGATCTCCATGAATTAAACATAAATATTTCTAGCAAGATACTGATTAATACGCATTTCATCGCACTTCATGAGACAGCATTTTTTTAAAAAATAAATTAATAAAGAGGAGCAGTAGGCATTCTTTCCTCCCTGCCAGTCCCTTCCTTTTGCACAAGAGCTGCATAGTCCACAGTGGAACTACAGCAGGAACACGTTTTGTAGGAAATTCTTGCTTCTGTTCTGGTTGTTCATGAGTGGTGATTTGCCGAGAACACTTTCACACAAAGTGGATTACTTTGATTGCTCATCCAGACAACTTCATAATTACTGTCATATTCTCAGGCCACAGAAATTCCTACTATTTTCTGAAGAATAGGAACGAAGAGTAGCAAAACTTTGCATAGGTGCCTTTAGAACTACTGTTGCCTTTAGAACTACTGTTCCACCCTTCTTCAAGGGCAGAGATTTGACCTGGGCAGGTGAACAAAACACAGCTTAATACACACTTACGATAACCACTTGTAGTGGTCACTGTTTTATTTTAGCACAATATTTTTAAATTAACCTTTGAATTAGTGCTAAACCACTTTTAAGCTGCACTATATGTGTGTGTGTGTGTGTCCAGTTAGCAAATGAAATGAAAGTGGTGAAATGCGAAGAAGAAGAAGAAGAAGAAGAAGAAAAAGAAGAAGAAGAAGAAGAAGAAATGGCTGGGGGAAAAGTCCTCTACCCCACTCTGTCATTTAAAACATACAAATAATTTGTGTTACAGTGTTACAGTGGTACCTCGGGTTACAGACGCTTCAGGTTACATACGCTTCAGGTTATAGACTCCGCTAACCCAGAAATATCACCTCGGGTTAAGAACTTTGCTTCAGGATGAGAACAGATATCGTACTCTGGCGGCACGGCGGCAGCAGGAGGCCCCATTAGCTAAAGTGGTGCTTCAGGTTAAGAACAGTTTCAGGTTAAGTATGGACCTCTGGAATGAATTAAGTACTTAACCCAAGGCACCACTGTATACAAGGGACGCGGGTGGCGCTGTGGGTAAAACCTGAGTGCCTAGGACTTGCAGATCGTATGGTCGGTGGTTCGAATCCCCGTGGCGGGGTGAGCTCCCGTCTTTCAGTCCCAGCTCCTGCCCACCTAGCAGTTCGAAAGCACCCCTAAGTGCAAGTAGATAAATAGGTACCGCTTTATAGCGGGAAGGTAAACGGCGTTTCCGTGTGCTGTGCTGGTGCTGGCTCGCCAGAGCAGCTTTGTCACGCTGGCCACGTGACCCAGAAGTGTCTCCAGACAGCGCTGGCCCCCGGCCTCTTAAGTGAGATGGGCGCACAACCCTAGAGTCAGACACGACTGGCCCGTACGGGCAGGGGTACCTTTACCTTTACCTTACCACTGTATATATGAAACAAATGATAATGATACAAATGGTGATTAATAAAATGGCAGGATCCACAAGAGGTACAGAGTTTAGCTTCAAATGGCTGCTTGTGTGAATCAAACCTGTATCAAGCAATACTGGGGTGGAAATGTAGATTATCTAAAATAAAAGTGATTAACTGAACCAGGAAAGAGGAGGGATGGGTATGCATTGCCACCAGATGATGAAAGATCAGCAACACACACAGCAATTTAGCATTGCTGTTCTCTGGGGAATATGACATCTAGTGTACAATGGTGTACAAGAGAGAGAGAGAGAGAGGGAGGGAGGGAGGGAGAGAGGGAGGGAGGGAGAGAGGGAGGGAGAGAGGAACCAGTTTAAAGGGGAACCTGGTTGCTAGGTCACAAAGTGCAAGCTTCCTTTGTTCATTAATTGCCATTGTGGAGACTACCATTATTGCCAAATTAGCAACTGCTGAAATGGATTTTGAGCACTGCCTTGCTTGCAACATAAAGGTGCTTTAAAATTATTCAAGGCATAAGCATCAGTGAGAAGTAGAGCAGGGCACATTTGAGGCTTGGAAGGAACAGCAGAAAAGAGGGGCATAATCACCGAAGAAGAAACAGATAAAGTAAAAGCTTTTCTGATCAGCAGAGGAAAAAGCCAGGCTGCTTTTCAGCGAGAAAACAGCTTTGATTGCTAGCTTTCGACAGGAAAATCACTGCACAGCTCAAAATATAAGATCCTCTCGCAGGCTTAATCTGAGCTGGGACTGAGCCTCAAGATCTGCTTTCAGTGTTCGTGCTCATCCTTGAGAGAGATTTTTTTGAGATATATAAGGATAATAAGGAGAGTGTCTCTGAGCATGTGCAATGTCTTTTTCCAGAATGTAACATTATTATTATTGGGACAAAAGTAAACTAGCGTGATTGATAAGACGATAATGAAATACCACTGAAAACACTACTCATGTACACAATGTCTGTGGCTGTGTGTGCTTAAGATGATGAGACCTCATGAGAAATAGAGGAAGGAGAAACGAATAATTCTCCTTGCAGGTCCTGCTAGCCACGGATGATGGGATTTGTAGTCCAGAAACAGCTGGAGACCCCAGTTTGGGAAACTCTGATGTAGAACATTGGCATCAGGGAGAAGACTAAGCTGCAGCGCTCCAGTTTTAGAATTTTAGGCTTAATGATCTTATCTGTAGACCCCAGTGGGTATTGTTTCACATACTTCTTCAAACTGGAAAGCCAGCTCCACTGCGTTTGGGGGTCCTCCTGTCCATTGTGCTGACAAGGAGCTCTCAACTTCTTCACCAGAGTCCTGCCTGGACCACATCACTGCTAAGCTACACAAGCTACTTTTTCTGCATGGAAGTGTTTATTTCACCTTATTCTTTGTACGGAGGGGCATTCAGTGACGTGAGCTCCCACCTGCAGCCTTAAGCAGTGCACCCCAGATTATCACCTGATCTGGTCTGCTTTGAAAAACCATGCCTCGGAGTCCACAGGGGCTGGTGGCAAGAAGAGAATTAAGATCCACCTCTATGTTCCAGAAACCTTTTCGGATCCACACCAAGCTATCTCATCAGAAGCAACCTGAGATGTGTTCAGAGTTGGGTATTTAAACAAAGACATGCTGGTTCGTTGTATAAGTCTAGGAGGGCCCAGTCGAGACCATGTTTTTACTACCAGCTTAAAGATGCTGATAAATGTTTTAAAAGCACACTCTACTAACTCCAAGTAGAGTATCACTTTTGGGCTGTATGGTCTCATCTCCCAGTAGTGATGCATGGAAGTGAGAGCTGGACTATCAAGAAGGCTGATCACAGAAGAATTGATGCTTTTGAATTATGGTGCTGGAGGAGACTCTTGGGAGTCCCATGGACTGCAAGAAGATCAAACCGATCCATTCTGAAGGAAATCAGCCCTGAGTGCTCACTGGAAGGACAGATCCTGAAGCTGAGGCTCCAACACTTTGGCCACCTCATGAGAAGAGAAGGCTTCCTGGAAAAGACCCTGATGTTGGGAAAGATGGAGGGCACAAGGATAAGGGGACGACAGAGGATGAGATGGTTGGACAGTGTTCTCGAAGCTACCAACATGAGTTTGACCAAACTGCGGGAGGCAGTTGAAGACAGGAGTGCCTGGCGTGCTCTGGTTCATGGGGTCATGAAGAGTCGGACATGACTAAACAACAACAACATGGTCTCATCTGAAGGCACCTGTAGCTCCCACCTTGGTGAAGCTAAGCAGGCCTGAGGCTTGTCTGAGGCTGGGTGGGTGGACAGCTGGGACTCACATGTATGCTGGCTTGAGTTCCAAGGCAGAAGAACAGTGGGATATACATTTAGGAAAATAAATAATGCAACCATTACAGTACGTGAAGCAAGGGGAAGCCTACTCAGATTGTCTTTGCGCATGATTGGATCTTTCCCTGACCAATCTGGTTGGTGGTGTTTATTGCAAACGCTTTGGCACTACGGAATGGGTTAAATTAAGACGAATGGAGAGCAATTGTGGAATATCTTCCATCTATCAAGTCAAGTTTGAACTTGTGAAGGCAGAACAAAGACATGTGGCGTTAAAATATGGCATATAGATGGTTGCCATGTGTTCGCATTGACACTTGGGAGACATTTTATATTCCTATAAAATAAATGTAATTTTTGCCTTTGAAAATGCAACTCAAGGATAATTATTTATTTATTGAATTTATCATTCTCGGTGCGCTAATATGGGCAGATGGCTGTGATCAGGTATCCCTGGTTTATCAATTCTGCCTGACACATCCTTGGATTTCACAGCTAGCTCAGACAGGTTACAAATAGGACAGAACAACTCAATGTAATTGCCGCAAAAATGTAGAAGGACCACTTGATTGGCACAGCCACAAAACACTCCACATGTTGTCCAGCCACCACATCCTATATATTGAATCTAGAGTTACAAAACCCACAAACTCAATACGCCTCATTCTCACGAACACTGGCAAAGATTTGTGAACTTGAAAAACACCCTGGGGTCGTGTTAAATGCTTGTCCTAGTAAGAGTAGGCCCATGAAAGTCAATTTGTTGTTGCTGTTTAGTCGTTTAGTCGTGTCCGACTCTTCGTGACCCCATGAACCAGAGCACGCCAGGCACTCCTGTCTTCCACTGCCTCCAGCAGTTTGGTCAAACTCATGCTGGTAGCTTCAAGAACACTATCCAACCATCTCATCCTCTGTCGTCCCCTTCTCCTTGTGCCCTCCATCTTTCCCAACATCAGGGTCTTTTCCAGGGAGTCTTCTCTTCTCATGAGGTGGCCAAAGTATTGGAGCCTCAGCTTCACGATCTGTCCTTCCAGTGAGCACTCAGGGCTGATTTCCTTCAGAATGGAGAGGTTTGATCTTCATGCAGTCCATGGGACTCTCAAGAGTCTCCTCCAGCACCATAATTCAAAAGCATAAATTCTTCGGCGATCAGCCTTCTTTATGGTCCAGCTCAATAGACATATGGTATATGGAAGTCAGTAGACATGATTATCCGAGATTCACTAATTTCTCTGGGTCTATTCTGAGTAGCACTTAGCTGAATATAACCCCATGAACGTGCTTGTTATTACTATTGTTATTTGAAGCTTAAAGTAATTTTGGTTTGATGTCAGAAAACCCCACGTTTCCAGCATATTTTCATTAGTTTAGAAGTGTTCGGTTCTGCCTAAAAGTGTGGAATTAATTTTAGCAATTAGGATCTGCTTCCTGTTTTTAACGTTTCAGAGCACCCTTCCTTCATACATTTTCAAAGGAGAGGAAAGATCACAGTTACGGGTAAACTCAGTCAGGCACTTCATTAGATCATTTAAGCTCCTGTTAATGCACCTAAAATTAGAGAACAAGTTGAAGTCCTGAGTTCAGTTTATGGCCTAACAGCATTTTATAGGGATCCTGTCAAAATACGGAGTGAAGTGGCAAAGATTAACTATATGTTCTAAGCACTTGAAATGAAACCGAAATTCCCCCTGTCACTTCCTTCAGTTCTGCCATTTAAAAATAACTATCCTCATTTATTTTATTTTATTTTTAAATCTCACTGAGGATTCTCTTTGGTAGATTAATAGTTGAACATTTAGTTGCCCTTTTCCTCAGGCTATATAATCATTTAAACTGACTTTTTGTGGTTGTTAGCAACACAGGAAATTTCCTAAATGAAACCTTCAAATGTGAAGCTATTTTGGAATAGAAATTAAAATACTGAGGCCCTGAACATCACTTAAATCTGTTGACCGGCTATTACTTGTGTAAGCAAATCAAAAGGAAAAATTCAAAGGAAAAGAAAATCTGAGTAATACCCTGAAACAACCATACTATATTACTGTGTACATATATAGCTGCTATATATTTTGAAAAATGGTTTGTCCATTTGTTTTCTATGCCTCTGAATGCCTCAAGATATTGTTGCCAAACTTGGCATGAGGGTTCCTGAGGTAGAAGCGGCAGAATCTGTTGCCGTTTAGACACCAGGAGCCTTTTTTAATCAAGCTGGTGGAGCAACATATAACTTAACTGTGGCTTTGCCCATTTTTTGGCCTAGGTTCAGGGGCCTCTGAAGTTGTCATCACCAAACTCAGCAGGAGAGCTTGTGATGTGTGTGTGTGGTGGACTTTGTCAACATTTGGATGTCAGGTGCCATCTTGAATCAAGATGGCAGACCAAAATGTGACTTTGAGGTGATGTCACCTGGGTTCAAAATCACAAATGACACTTTGTTGTTGTTGTTTAGTCATTTAGTCGTGTCCGACTCTTCGTGACCCCATGGACCAGAGCACGCCAGGCACTCCTGTCTTCCACTGCCTCCCGCAGTTTGGTCAAACTCATGCTGCTAGCTTCGAGAACACTGTCCAACCATCTTGTCCTCTGTCGTCCCCTTCTCCTTGAGCCCTCCATCTTTCCCAACATCAGGGTCTTTTCCAGGGAGTCTTCTCTTCTCATGAGGTGGCCAAAGTATTGGAGCCTCAGCTTCACGATCTGTCCTTCCAGTGAGCACTCAGGGCTGATTTCCTTCAGAATGGAGAGGTTTGATCTTCTTGCAGTCCATGGGACTCTCAAGAGTCTCCTCCAGCACCATAATTCAAAAGCATCAATTCTTTGGCGATCAGCTTTCTTTATGGTCCAGCTCTCACTTCCATACATCACTACTAGGAAAACCATAGCTTTTACTATGACACTAGCTATTTAGAAATCACAGATAGATGCAACTGTGACCTCCCAGACTCTTCTTTCATAGTCTCTCCTTTTATGGTCTATAATTGTTTTACTGATTCTTTTAAATTTTATGTCCCAATAGGATGCTGAGAGCGGTTCCGCACAAGGATGCCATTTGTACACTTGCATAATTACATACAGTGAATTGAAGAGAGAGAGGAAAAAACAGTATGGGAACCTAGAATTATTACTTATTTTAGATTTGTGTTGGAAGGTTGAGTATACCTCTATCTAATAGCTATCATTAGCAGATTCTTCTCCTTCCTCATTTCCTCCTCTGCACATGTTCTAGCTTGTCAACATTCTTCTTAAATTGTTGTGCCCAGAATTGGACACAGCATTCCAGGTAGAGTCTGACCAAGGCGGAATGGAGTAATACTATTACTTCCCTTGATCAGGACACTATACTTCTGTTGATGCAGCCTAGAATTGCATAAGCTTGTTTTGCTGCTGCATCTCTCTGTTGCTAATGTCTACTACGACTGCTAGATCCTTTTCACACACCGTTTTTTTCGCTCCATAAGGCGCACCAGACCATAAGGCGCACCTAGTTTTTAGAGGGGGAAATCAAGAAAAAAAAATCTTATTCCCCCCCCCCGCCCCAAAGAGCAACGGACAGAGCTTCTCCCGGAGCTTCTGGGGCTGCTGGGGGTTCTGCCATAGCCGAGTGCAGCCTCTCTTGGCTGGAGGGGCTGCGCGCGGCTAAAGAAGCCAAGACAGTGAGCAGGATGGATCCCGCTAGCTGTCTTGGCTTCCTCTTTAGCTGCGTGCAACCTCTCCGGCCGGGAATATGGCAGTATCCCCACCTCCGGCAAAAGCCCACAGGAGCTGCGCACCCTTTATGGAGCATGCGGCTCCTGCAGGCTTTTCTATGAGGAGGGAGAAGGGACTGACTGGCCACGTCAGTCCCTTCTCCCTCCTGGGGAAAAGCCCGGAAGAGCCGTGCGGAGCTTGTGTGGGGCTTTTCCTGCCTGCCTCCCCCCTGCATTCACTCCATAAGATGCACACATATTTCCCCTTACTTTTTAGGAGGGAAAAAGTGCATCTTATGGAGCGAAAAATACGGTATATACTACTGGCAATCTAGGTATTCCTCGTGTATTATTTGTGAGGCTGGTTCTTCCTGCCTAAGTGCAGAACATCACATTTGTCCCTATTGAAATCCTTTTTTTTTTTAGTTTGGGCCCAGTTCTCCAATCTGTTAAGGTCCTCCTTGAATTCAGATTCTGTCTTCTGCATCATTAGCTACCCCTCCCAGTTTGGTGTCATCTGCAAATTTGATGAGCCCTCAATTCCTTCGCCCAAGTCATTTATGAAGATGATGAACAACAGCCAGCCCAGGACAGAACCCTGCAACATTTCACTTGTCACTTTTTTTCCAGAATGATAATGAACTATTAAGGAGTACTCTTTGGGTTCAGTCAGCTAACCAGCTACAAATCCAGTTATCTCATCCACATTTTACCAGGTTCTCTGCAATAATATGATGAGGGACTTTGTCAAAAGCCTTACTGAAATCAAGGTACACTATGCCCACGGAATTCCTCTGATCCACCAAGCTTGTAACTCTATCCAAAAAAAGAAATGAGATTCGCCTGGCATGATTTGTTTTTGAAAAACTCATGCTGGGCCTTAGTAATCACAGAAAGTGCTTGCAGACCAACTGTTGAATTATCTGTTCTACTACCTTTCCTTAGCCTGGCTTGGAAGTCTACAACAGACACTCCTTAGCTTGGCTTGGAAGTCTACAACAGACATGGCTGTTTCGCTTTCTACAATTTTTACCCATAAACTGCCCATCTGCCTTCCATGTTCCAGGTCATGGATCTCTTCACAAGTGTTGTTGTTGTTTAGTCGTTTAGTCGTGTCCGACTCCTCGTGACCCCATGGACCAGAGCACGCCAGGCACTCCTGTCTTCCACTGCCTCCCGCAGTTTGGTCAGACTCATGTTTGTAGCTTCGAGAACGCTGTCCAACCATCTTGTCCTCTGTCGTCCCCTTCTTCTTATGCCCTCAATCTTTCCCAACATCAGGGTCTTTTCCAGGGAGTCTTCTGAGATGGCCAAAGTATTGGAGCCTCAGCTTCAGGATCTGTCCTTCAGCACTCAGGGCTGATTTCCTTCAGAATGGATACGTTTGGTCTTCTTGCAGTCCATGGGACTCTCAAGAGTCTCCTCCAGCACCATAATTCAAAAGCATCCATTCTTTGGCAATCAGCCTTCTTTATGGTCCATCTCTCACTTCCATACATCACTACTGGGAAAACCATGGCTTTCACTATACGAACCTTTGTTGGTAAGGTGATGTCTCTGCTTATCCAGGTGTGTACACTTGTGAAGAGATCCAGGTCATGGATCTCTTCACAAGTGTACACATCTTTTACATATGATGCTACTCCTCTCCCTTCCTGGAAGATGAACATAGCATAGATGTCACAGGTCACTGTAGTGGCTCCCTCGCCTTCAATGTCTATCGGTCCTACGTACACTGAGAAGCAGAACTCCCAATCAAAATGCCCTTGGAAATGCCTCTGTTTACAAGTTCTTGTCATAAGCTCCTGGTTACCAGCTCCCAGAAACTGCAATCAGTTGAATTGCTGTTGGCTGCTAACTGCTCCCCCAACCCACTTCCTTGTTTATTTACATATCTGTACTACCTGAGCGTATGATGGAGGGCTTCACAGCATTATCACCCCAAGAGGGTCTTGCTGCTCCCATAGCCACAGCCTGGGATTCCAGCAGAAATCAGGCAGAGCTCTGTCGCCCAACCGCCCAGCCTACAGGAGGTGGTCCAGAATATCAGAAGGGCAGACAGATAATGCTTCCTGAAATATAAGGCCAGAGGGAAGCTGAAGTGGTGGGGTTAATGACTGAGAAACCAAACAGAGCCAGAAAATTAACAAGTGCTTCAAATACTGACATTTTAATTTATCTTATATGGTAATTTCTTTGTGTACTCCAGCAAGGAAAAGGTGCTTCTGGGAGTCCGTTCAGAGGAACAAAATTTGTATAAGACAGGTTATTCAACTATCTAAATGTTAAAGGGATATAATGAGATTACAGCCATTTCAGAAGAAAGAGAAAAAGTTGGATTAATACATTGGTTTAATTTTTTTAAAAAAGTAGTGTGTTTGCCAAACTAGACATGATCAGAGCACCTACGCATTTAGTTAGGCACATGTCTGCATCCTTCATATATAAAGCAGCTTTGTAGTCAGAGGTAGTCTATTTTCTTTTTTTTACTTGCATGTAGAGGACCCCACAGCTACCCTCAAATAAAGACACAATTCACGCAGAATTTTTGTTTAAGGTTTTTGGCATAAATTTGGGCCACAACTTTATTGATTACAGCATGTGAGTGGTTGTTTAGGCATTGGTTCGCGACTATCTGCCCGCCTAGAGGTAGGAACGGAACTGACATACGCAAGCCTGCAAAAGTCAGTAAGGGAAAACATTTTTGGGGAGAGCGTAGAGCTGGGTGCCAGGCTCTCACCTCTCCCCAAATGCTCCCAGGGGCTCTTGCGTGGCCAAAGTCCCTTGACAGGGGTTCGGACAAGAGCATGGCGAGCCCCTGGATTCCTTTAATGGAATTCCCTTGCAGCAGCAGCATTGGAGGGGCAGCCAACCACACCCCCTCCACCAACCAAATTTGAACCAATGCCTAAGAGCAACTTTACAAGTTGTGACGATTTGCTATGCAGTAGGCAAAAACCAAATGGCACCAGCCAATCAGCCAAATGGCAAAATTCCTACCAGGCCCCTGCCCCAAAAGCAGACGACCCCATGACAGGCATAGCAAGGTCAATGCGAACAACCCTAAATATAGGGAGGGTGGGCGGGTGATCCGATGCGCACAGCGAAAAGAGGAAGCTCAACACTGTGCGCAGGGAATAAATAGCCCCTCAACAGTCACTCATAAAATTGCTACACCAAATTCTCCCCAACGACTGAGAGGTACCCAATTAGATTCGTGGCCATCTATACTAACCCACCCAGCAACAGAGGGATGTCTTGGTTGCTCCCACCGCAACACGTGCTCTCCATGATGGAGAACACACTTTCTCAAAACAGCATGAAGCTGAAGGGAACTAGACTAAACTTGAAATCCATTTTGTGATTTCTGGCCCAGTTCTCCAATCTATTAAAGGTCATCTTGAATCCCAATTCTATGGCATTAGCTACTCCTGCCAGTTTGGTGTCATTTGCAAATTTGATGAGTATCCCCTCAATTCCTTCACCCAAGTTAACCCACAATAATACTACAACCAGACTTAACACGGACACTGGCACCAGAGCCTGCAATAAACCCAGATGCCAACTTTGCTGCCACATACACCCGGACAACACCATTACTGGCCCCAACAACATCACACATACCATGTCAGGACTATTTAATTGCTCATCGTCTAACATTGTGTATGCCATCAAATGCCAACAGTGTCCTTCAGCTCTCTATATTGGACAAACAAGCCAAACCTTACGCCAAAGAATAAACGGACATAAATCTGACATCAAGAATCACAAAACAGAGAAACCAGTAGGAGAACACTTCAATCTCCCAGGACATTCTATACAAGATCTCAAAGTAGCTGTTTTACTACAAAGGAATTTCAGAAATAGACTGGAAAGAGAAGCTGCTGAATTGCAACTCATCACCAAACTTAAAACCATGGAGAGACCTGGTCTGAACAAAGACATTGGATTCTTATCTCATTATACATGACTAAGCCATTTTTCACCTTCTCACCCCTTGCCTTTTCCTGTAAGACCTATTGCAGTCGTTAAGAGTCGTCAACAGGCTCATCTCAGCTATCTGCCAATCTCCCATTCCCACCACCCTTCTGAGTAATACCCCTCCCCACCTTCTCACTATATAGAAGGATCTGGCAACTTCTGTTTCAGTGTATCTGAAGAAGTGTGCATGCACACGAAAGCTCATACCAAGAACTAACTTAGTTGGTCTTTAAGGTGCTACTGGAAGGATTTTTTTTATTTTCACCCAAGTTGTTATGCTCTCCCCAGTCATAGGAAGAAACCAGTGGGATACTCACACTTTGATGCAATATTAGCTATATATTAGAAATGAACATAATGTTTTATAAAATCTTTTCAAGACTGTGCCTCCTCCTCTTCTATTCCACCCTGTCAATTACTCATATACATTTTCAGGCACGATCTCTACAGAGATACTAAAAGTTATCTTCAACGGAGGGGATTTCAATATTCAGCATACTGTTTAATTTGCGCTCTTCAGCTGAATAGCTATCAGAGGCACTCCTAATGTTGTGGCCTTTTCAACACTGGCTCATTTAGAAAACATGGAGAGAATTATGAGGGCCTTGATAAAAGCAAAGAAATATGCTAAACCTCTTAGGCTCAGAAATTAGCGATAACGATTATCTTTTAGTTAGTCCTTTGCCGTAAGCAAAGGGTTCTAAATTGGAAACAGAAATAAAAGGTGTCTGGGTAATCTTATGCCTGCGATAAAATAAATAAATCACAAGAATCAAAATGGGGAACTTGATAAGTTCTTTGATTAAAACCTCTCATTGCAGATCTGAGATTTACTAATGTTTAAATTGTTTCTACCACCTGCCTACATATAATGGCTACATTTCAGTGTCTATCACCATCCTAATTTCATTCATGAATAGCGATTTCTTGTGACCGTGAAAGGCCAGGAAAACTCCTCTCTACTCAGAACCCAGAGGAGAAAATGTACTGATGGCAGCCATGTTCTCCCACTAATTATTGGTAGATCATAGAATCATAGAATCATAGAGTTGGATGAGACCACAAGGGCCATCGAGTCCAACCCCCTGCCAAGCAGGAAACACCATCAGAGCACTTTTGACTTATGGTTGTCAAGCCTCTGCTTAAAGACCTCCAAAGTAGGAGACTCCACCACACTCCTTGGCAGCAAATTCCACTGTCGAACAGCTCTTACTGTCAGGAAGTTCTTCCTAATGTTTAGGTGGAATCTTCTTTCTTGTAGTTTGGATCCATTGCTCCGTGTCCGCTTCTCTGGAGCAGCAGAAAACAACCTTTCTCCCTCCTCTATGTGACATCCTTTTATATATTTGAACATGACTATCATATCACCCCTTAACCTCCTCTTCTCCAGGCTAAACATGCCCAGCTCCCTTAGCCGTTCCTCATAAGGCATCGTTTCCAGGCCTTTGACCATTTTGGTTGCCCTCCTCTGGACACGTTCCAGTTTGTCAGTGTCCTTCTTGAATTGTGGTGCCCAGAACTGGACACAGTACTCCAGGTGAGGTCTGACAAGAGCAGAATACAGTGGCACTATTACTTCCCTTGATCTAGATGCTATACTCCTATTGATGCAGCCCAGAATTGCATTGGCTTTTTTAGCTGATGATGATGATGATTCTTTTTATAGTACTTGAAATATCTCAATAATTATAATTGTCTGTCACCAAACAATTGCTAATAACATCCAAACTGCAACTGTGTTAAAAGTGCATGAAAATAACTACATTCAGACTAAAGCCAGGGTAAAATGTGTTCGCATTCTTCAGCTTTCTGCTAAATATGCACACAAGTTAGCCTCCACCACACGTTATTTTTTTTAAAAAAATGCTTTTTAGATATTTCTTGTTAGCTCATGTGAAAGCTTGAAGAGTGTTCTCACACCATTTCTCAATGCTTGTATACATGCCACAAAACTGAAAATATCGAGGATCCATTCTGGGCATTTGAGTATGTTATTCTGGAATACTAGCTGAATGTTGACATTGCGTGGCAACATGCCAAAAAATTCAAGCCGAGCCCCCAAACCCAGCAACTATTCCACCATAAATGGTAAGTGCGGAAAGGCCCTTAATGATATTTCTGATAGCAGCAATTCTTGCCCAAGCTTCCCTGTGAAGTCTTTTTGCCGAAGCACTGTATGTAACTCTGAGGTCTCAAACAGGGGACTGAACAGTTTCAGCAATTGGCTTATGAATGCCGCCATTTTTAAGGCTGGATTAACAACAAAGACAACTTGCTGACCTGCATCGAATGGATAATCACAGCTGTTACAATGCTACAGGTGACGACTGTTTTAACGCACGTCCAAAGGACACTGTGCCAAACCTGGAAGCGACCAAGAACATCACTAAACATGGCACTCCAAAGGGCAGAATTGGCATGGAGCAGACTAGGGCGTGTTTATACGTGCTCCGCCAACCCATGCATGGGCTGGGAATGCCCCCTCCCTCCATGACATGGTTGCTGACTGCATTTAGAAACTAGGAAACAGGACTAGAGCCACATGATGGCTGCTTTGATAGTAATATACAACAAGGCCAACTTCCTACATTTTAGACTGGCCAAGGGAATACCTGTTACATAAAGCAAGTCGCACCTTTCTCTACTACTGAACTATGCCAATGACGCTCAAAACTCAGATTAAATCTTACAGACTTTAGATACTTTTGAGTAATATTTTTGACTGACTTGGGGGCTTCTACCTAGGCTTGCACGCAACTTGTGACACTACCAATTTAAGCAAGAATTAACTTTTTAGGTACAGTACTGGAACAACCATTTAAACATTATTTCCAATTTCAGTATTCCTGTTTTTTGTTTTGTTTTATTGAGCTATTTGCTGGGCTATGGAAATCTGCTCTCCCTAAATCCATTATTTAACACACAACTGATTAAGTTCAAATGTGCTCTGCCAATTTTCACAGAAAATTGGACTTAAACATTTATTTCAAACCACACATGAATGGCTGTGGGAGAAAGACTGCCTGGGGCTCTATCTGGAGGAATTATTAAAAAATATTATCACAACGTGGAAAATTAATGTAAAGGGGGATGGGGAAGAGATGAGGTTACGTGAGGATTCAATTTTCACGTCTGAAGCCGCACTTAAAGCAAAACAAGACACCCAACACAATTCTGCCACTCAGTCGGAACTGTTAAGGCTAGAAGCATAAAGCAGAACTAGCCAAATCAAATTAGGGGGGAATCTTTTGTACACCTGCCGACTCTCGGTGCTATTGAGATGTGCGCAGTCCAATTGCACACTGGAGATGTTTACGAGCTCACTTTATTAGACTTCTTCCTGCAGCTGTCCAACATTTACTCTCATTTAAGAAGCTCTAAATATTGTTGCCGTGGGCGACACAAGAACATAGAACGAGGCAAGACTCCACTAATAAAAAGGCTTTCACAGCATTTCAGCCCTTGCTCACAAGTAAAGTTAAAATTTACGGCTTTCAAAATACTGGATCTGGGAGAGGTCAGGTTATATAGCTTCCAGTAATAAAAGAAATCAATATGGCAGCGCATCTGAGGAAGCCGGCAAACTAAATAAACACTTCATCCGAATCCACTTGGACCTGAATTAAGAGAACATAAAGTACCTGTGTTTATTTTCCTTGCTCTTTATCATTCGGATAGTTTGCATAGCCTGAGTTCCCGCAGTCTGTCACCAGGTGAGACACTAATATTTGCCAGCCAAGGGACAATTAAACTAGATGTCAGAGCCGAGTCTTTAACGTTGTCAAGAGATTTACCTGTACATGAGTATGTTACAAATACACCCAAGACTCAGTAGAGTTCATTAAAATAACTTAATACACCCATGCCTGATTCATAAAGAGCGGTTGTTGGGAGCCATCAAAACACTTCCCTTAGTTCAGTCTCATAACTTGAAATCGCGTGGTAGGTCAGATCTTCTGGAGTCATCCTAATCACATCAACTGCTACACTATTTTCACCCATCTAAAACTGAGAATAAGGGTTACTACATAAAACCAGGGCCAGATTTAGGTCTGATGAGGCCCTCAGCTACTGAAGGTAATGGGGCCCTATATATGTCCAGCTGTCCTTTGCCAACAACAAATTGTGGCTGTTTTTTGTGTTGAATATATGCTATATGGTAATTTGTGGACCTAATAGGTATCTAAAGCCATTTGCACATGCTGCCATGCAACCAGTCCATGCAGAATGTAGGCAGAATATATAAAGGTAAAGGTAAAGGTACCCCTGACCATTAGGTCCAGTTGCAGATGACTCTGGGGTTGCGGCGCTCATCTCACTCTATAGGCCGAGGGAGCCGGCATTTGTCCACAGACAGCTTTCCGGTCATGTGGCCAGCATGACTAAGTAGCTTCTGGCAAACCAGAGCAGCACACGGAAACGCCATTTACCTTCCCGCCAGAGCAGTACCTATTTATCTACTTGCACTTGACATGCTTTCGAACTGCTAGGGGGGCAGGAGCTGGGACCGAGCAACGGGAGCTCACCCCGTCGCGGGGATTCAAACTGCTGACCTTCCGATCGGCAAGCCCTAGCCTCTGTGGTTTAGACCACAGCACCACCCGCGTCCCTTCTGCTATATATAGAAATGAGCAAACCAGTGATATTTTAGGGAGCAGGCTAGCAGGCGGGGCCCATTACTTACACCATAGGAGCCTACACAGCACAAAACACTGTTGCTGTATGTAGGTTTTATTTTATTTGTTTTTTATCTTATATTTTGGAAATGTACATCCAGGTTTTTTCCTTTAATTTTTTTGGGGTCCCCAAAAGAGTGGGGCCCTAAGCTATAGCTTGTTTAGCTTATACGTTAATCAGGCACTGCGTATGACCAGCCCTTCCACACACAAAGATGACACGGCAAGCAGATTTTGAGGAAGAAGGCAAAAGAAGGGCTGACTTCTCTTTGCTAATGAGGTTCATCTCTCATCAGATTTATACAGAGACAAAACCAAGTACCCAGGATCAGTGGCGTAGCGTGGGGGGTGCAGGGGGGGCCGGCCGCACCGGGCGCAACATCTGGGGGGGGGCGCTCGCCGCCTCCGGAGTCACCGAAGAGCCTCGGGCGCAGGTTGTAGCAAAGCCCCATGTCTCGCGGAACCGACGAGCTGGCAGCGGCTCTCAGCGCTGGCGGCGGTCCCCGCGCGTCAGGACCGCGGAGGGTGCGCCAGGCAGCCCCTCCTCACAGCCCGCCCCCCGCCACCGCTGCTATTGCTGCAGCTGCTGGGCCATGTTGCATTTTCCTCGCCTCTCTGCCCTCCTCCTCAAGCGGCGTCGTTTGGGCGGCAGCGCCAGCGGCAACTCGCCTCAGATCACCTGACACGGACCCGCCGCCGCTGTGGCTACCTTACCGTAAATACCCCAGCCCAGGCAGCAGCAAGAAGAAGCTGGCACCGGCGGCAGGTTAGGGGGCGCAAATTACTTGCCTTGCCCCGGGTTAGGGGGCGCAAATTACTTGCCTTGCCCTGGGTTAGGGGGCACAAATTACTTGCCTTGCCCCGGGTTAGGGGGCGCAAATTACTTGCCTTGCCCCGGGTTAGGGGGCGCAAATTACTTGCCTTGCCCCGGGTTAGGGGGCGCAAATTACTTGCCTTGCCCCGGGTGCTGACAACCCACGCTACGCCGCTGCCCAGGATCCAAACTAAGTTAAGCAAACCAAGAAGTTTTCAGCGATGTTAAGAACACTCAACGCCAGCCGCAAACACTTTTACTGAAAATGATCAGACAGCAGATAATATTCAAGAAGGAAGCATGTGTTGATATTTGTACACTGCCTACTAAAGAATTCAGTTTAGCAGCTTCCCATCCAGAGAACCAAGGGGCGATGGCTGTTTTAGGTCCACATTTTTGTAATGATGCTGTGTAAGCAAAGAATCTAGCATTTGGCACAGTTTCCAGCATCTTCAGAACCTGTGCTTGCTTTTTTCTAAAAATAATCGTTTTTAAATCCCTTGGGGTCGTTGGTCCAATGACAACAGAAAAATATATATGGTGATATTGGGAGGCGCATAGGCAGTAGCTCCAGAAAAACTGGAAATCAGAGCTGGAAGAAGTTCCAGCAGCAGTCTGTGGAGCTTTATAGTGACCTGCAGAAAATCTATAATCCTACCAGGCAGCTGAAAAATCAACTCTAGTACGTTAATGATTATATATGCATCTACAGGAGTCTTTTGCATCAACAAGAATCTCTACTACGTCCAGTTCTTGGGTGGGTGGGCTGGAATAGAGGGGGGAGGAATAGTTTCCCTTATAATTTACTATGGAATTGCTTCATTACTGTATTTTTTATATATAGAAGGAAAGCACAGGTGTTTATAGAAGAAGAAGAAGAAGAAGAAGAAGAAGAAGAAGAAGAAGAAGAAGAGGAGGAGTTTGGATTTGATATCCCGCCTTTCACTCCCTTTAAGGAGTCTCAAAGCGGCTAACATTCTCCTTTCCCTTCCTCCCTCACAACAAACACTCTGTGAGGTGAGTGGGGCTGAGAGACTTCAAAGAAGTGTGACTGGCCCAAGGTCACCCAGCAGCTGCATGTGGAGGAGCGGAGACGCGAACCCGGTTCACCAGATTACGAAACTACCGCTCTTAACCACTACACCACACTGGCTGAACAGAGAAGCTGCCTTATAACAAGTCAGAACTCTGGCCCATTTAGCTTAGTACTCTCTGATCTAACTGTCAGCAGCTCTTCAGCGTTTGGGGCGGGAGCTTTCCCTAATCTTCCCTGGGAACCCCATGGGCTGAACCTCCTGTACACAAGATAAGATGCTCTATCACAGAGCCATGTCCTTCCCTTCCCAACACTTCAGTTTGGAAAGCAAGCTAGCTTTGTCAACTTCTACAGTGGTACCTTGGTTGACGAACTTAATCCGTTCCAGAAGTCTGTTCTTAAACCAAGGTGTGCTTTCCCATAGGAGCAAGGGACTCAATTTACAAATGGAACACACTCAACAGGAAGCGAAACAAGTTCTTATTCCAAGGCAAAGTTCACAGACCAAAACACCTACTTCCGGGTTTGCAGCGTTCTTAATCCAAGTTGTTCATAAAGTAAGCTGTTCTTAAACCAAGGTACCACTGTATTAGAATCATCCAGAACTGCACATATGAACCTCTCTGTAGAATTAAACCATAAGCAAATTCCCACCAATGTTTATTTGAAGAATGCACTTAAAAACCCCCACCAAAAAAACCCCCTAAATCTTACTTTCTTCAAGGCTATAGGGCAGGGCTGGGGAACCTGCGACCCTCTAGAATAGATCAGTGGTTCCCAACCTTTTTTTGGCCATGCATCTCTAAAATCCTGATGCCCACCCGTGACATATAATTCTTATTATTCCAAAAGTGAACTATTCGCGTGGAGGAATTAACTATTAATAACTCATTCTCAAATTGCCCCCCTTAAAAATCAAATTGCCCCTCTGTGGGTCGTGTGCCCCACGTTGGGAACCATGGCTCCAGAGGATGTTGTACTGCGACTCACATCAAGTCTTGCTGTTGAAGCTGCTAGAAGTTGGAGGTCAACAACATACGAAGGGCCTCAGATTCCCCAACTCTTCTAGAAAGGTTATCAATTTCCTCTAATCACTCTACACCCCCCAAGATCGATATAGCTCAGTGCACAGTAATAGCATCAAGGGTTTTTTATTATTTCCAACCAAAGCAATGTGTCACTGTTACAGGCACTATTTTCCCTCCTTCAAGATGTGGCTGTGTTAGTTTTGTTGAAGGAAAAACAGCACCTCGTGGTGTCTTAAAGACTAACAGATGTAGTGTGGCACAAGCTTTCACAGACTCGAATCCAACAAAAAGCTTATGCCACAACAAATCTCTCACGCTGCAATCCTATATCCAGTCTCCTGGGAGTAAACCCTAATGAACTTGCTGTGCTAAGTAAAGACAGAGGACTGAACCACAAATTTCTAAGGTACCAAAAAGATCCTGTTATCATCCTTCTGAGCGTTGGAGCAGTTGAAGGGAGCAATGGCAAACCCAAAATATAAAACTTTGTCAGATGGCTTCCGGGACTCATTTTGAACTGAAATTGCTTATCGGTCTCTCCACGGTTCAAACAAAATTCCTCATCTTTTGAGAGCTGAAGCTGTCAGAACAAAGGCCCAGTATAATTTTATCAGATAAAGCTATGGTGCAGTAACTTTTCCCCACTGTTCCCACCTAGAAGAGTTAAAATTCCTTTGCCATAAATACTGTAGCAATGTTCCAGCAATCAATTCAAAATGACAAACGCAGATGTAGTGAGTTATGCTCCAGGATATTTATAAAGTATCTAGAAATACTAGGGAAAGATCCAAAATCACTTAATTTGATATTACACCCATAAATTAATGTAATTGTTGGGACAACAACATTCCTCAATTTTCAGAGAATATACACAGGCGAACAGTGTCATTTATTCTGCTATGTTCACATTAACGTAGTTGAAAGCTTTATCTTTGGACAAATTCTCTGCATTCATATAAATAATGTCTTTATAACCCCTAAGAGGCATGAACATTAGAATTCAGATCACTAATGACAAGAAGTCAACGGAACTGTGCTTCAGCATCATATTATCATATTATGCTTTTTATAATTTTGACCAATGCTACAGTTTAAAGATAGACTGCATAACAGCTATTTTCTTTCATTTATTTTGTGAATACCTTGATTAACCCTTTTCGAGATCTGTTCAATTACATTAACTCATCTTTTCAAACTACGGTCTCTTCTATATTTTTGAACTAAATACCGGGACTAGCATCATGTTTTAAAATGTTTTTATTTCTCCTTTCAATATATAATATAGGAGAAGAGCTATGAACATCTTGACAGCCTTTGCATAAGTCACCCATTCTTAGAGCATTCAGAATACAGTGGTACCTCGGGTTGAGTTCTTAATTTGTTCCAGAGGTCCGTTCTTAACCTGAAACTGTTCTTAACCTGAAGCACCACTTTAGCTAATGGGGCCTCCCCCTGCCGCCGCACCGCTGGAGCACAATTTCTGTTCTCATCCTGAAGCAAAGTTCTTAACCCGAGGTACTATTTCTGGGTTAGTGGAGTCTGTAACCTGAAGCGTATGTAACCCGAGGTACCACTGTACCATGAATGTAAGGAAAATACATTGCCATGCCATACAAATAACATGCAAGAATATACTCTTAATCAAGAAGATTTTGGAGAGATCTTTGGAGTCCAGCAGGAGACTGTGGACTGGGGGTCCTTGTCTACTCTTCCTGCCTCATGCAAGATATAAATGATTGCCATGCCATGTAAAAAGAATTGGGGCATATTAAGTTTTTCTCCCATTACTGCTGACCAGACTCCTCAGGACCATGCTTTGACTCGTGTTGTTACTGACCTGAAATATTACCATACTTTTCCGTCTTTAAGAGTCTTGAGGGACTCTCAAATTTAAGAAAATGGGGAGAGAGGGCACAGACTTATTGAGCTTTCTTGTTTTTGCAGAGGACTGCTCAGAGCTGATGAGTTTTTGGGGGGTGGGATTGCCGGAAATCGCTCACCTGTACGCCTCTCCTCTGTCCACTCACCAGCAGAAGCTGCCAATCGCCCGCCCAATTGCAGCCAATCAACACCAGCCATTGATGCAGCAACCAATGACACGCCAAATAGCCGCTGACACCTGTGGCAGCAACCAATCAAATGTCCACCCCATGCGCTATCCATGTATAAGACGGCCCCCATTTTTTCACATAATTTTTAAAGAAAAAAAATCGAGTCTTCTACATGGAAAAGTACGGTATTTTAAACAGTTTGCTACTCCCCCAAACCCAAACCCAGTCCCAGACACATCGACCTTTGAAACCCGAATTTCGCCTGTACTTCTACAACATGAATATATTCCACTTAGTCTGTATACATGATGAACATCCAAAACTCTGATGAGGAATGTGCAACCATGTCAAGAAGCAATACTGATGGATGGGCGGATTCTGCCCCCCCCAACCTGACCATAGAAGATTCAGGATGGCACATGCTATCTCAGAGGTCCTCAGTTGGAACACAGTCAATGAAGAATGACGTTGGGCCCCCTCAGTTACCCGTCCCAATTGCATTAGTGACTAAACGTTGCAAAATGCATTTACTTCTTCCAAATCTCGTCATGTTTAATAAGCATTACTTTATTTTTTTCTCCTTAGTTATTTATTTATTCAGTTTACATCTTGCCCTTCCCTCCTGAAGGAGCGCTTAAGGAATGATAAATAATCATATTATGAATTTTTTGTCTCACCTTGTGAAACTAAACTGAGATGTTTGGTTGTCCATGATATTACTGCAGTCTCCTAACATGAAGGGTCATCTTCTTTTCCACAGAAGCAACTGTGCACGCCCAAGGGAAAGGGAACTGAGAGGTGGCGGCAATGCCAAGCAGAATAAAATTCAGTTGGAGAAGGAAAATAGAAGCACACAGTGCTTTCCCCATGAACATGAATAAGCTCCTGTGGACTAATATTAGGTCTTCAAGTGGGAGCATGGAGTAGAAAAGTATTTTCCCTTTTTCCCAGTTTCACTGGTGATACAAGCAGCGTTGTCTAGCACACAAGAGTGGTGGATTTGCATTCAGATTTTAGTGCAGGAAAGGGTTCAATGACTGACCTTTAACAAGCCATCACAATTCCACCTCAGTTTTACTTCCAAAAAATGGGATGACTGATTACTTGCCTCTTAAGCCTTCGGAATAGGCCTGTGCTATACCAGATAGAGGAAGAAGAAGAGTGTGGATTTGATATCCCACTTTATCACTACCCGAAGGAGTCTCAAAGCATCTAACATTCTCCTTTCCCCCACAACAAACTCTGTGAGGTGAGTAAGGCTGAGAGACTTCAGAGAAGTGTGACTAACCCAAGGTCACCCAGCAGCTGCATGTGGAGGAGCGGGGAAGCAAACCTGGTTCACCAGATTACGAGTCTACCGCTCTTAACCACTACACCACACTGGCACTACACCACAGATAGGTGGGGTATAAATAAATATGTAAAAAATATTTTTATTATTCTAACATATTTCCAGGTACTCCCTTTTCACATGGATCAAGGTTTGAAGCTGAATAAAACTAGTGATCTATGACTAAATCACAGCCTGACAACAGTCAAGTACATGTACTGGTTAAAGATTAGCAGTGCCATACCGTGGCATGCATGCATGCCAGGGGTGCCTGTGTGCTGGAGGGCAGGACACAGCGAGTGAACGGAGTCTGCCATGCAGAGAGGGCAGTCGGACGATGCAGCCCTTGGTGGGCAAATATCCCTGACACATGTGAAGAGGAGCACAAGGCCAGGCTGCCTTGGGGGTGACTGGGGGCCCCCTGGTTCACACCCCCTCAAAATTGTGGCCCCTGGCCACACACTCCACACTATGCCCCTATAGATTAGTGCCTCTTATAGATGTCTAGTAGTTGTACACCTCTGTGTAAATGCAAACAAAGGCAATGTTGTAGCTGGGAAATAGATTTGGTAGTGCTTCACATAAATTGCCTTGAAACCAGATTACTATTTTCACATAGAAACTAAGAGTGCCTCCTTTGAAATATGCCAAATGTATTCAACGGGGCTTACTTCTTTAGTAAATGTATGATCTTCTAAGACTTAAACATTCACATGCTTGATACCGAAAAGGCTTCAGAGATTTTGTGTCCCCTCCCCCCGCCTCCAGAATGTCTTAGCTCTCTGCAGATAGGAGGAGAAAGCTTATTTAAGGATATGGGATATCATCCACCAACATCTTGTAAGACTTGAGGAAGGATGTGATTTCTTTCAGAGACTGACCACAATGAAATTCTGAGACGATATTTTGCCTGAAGGCAGTGCTAGATAACCATCAACTTAAATTCTTGGCAGACATTAAGAACTCCAAGGCAGCATTCCAATGGACAGATGGTTGGCAAGTGGTCCATCCTCAAAGCTCAAATGGCTTATCTGTGGTCATGATTATTTTGATGTGGTCCATCAAGACAAGGGGGAGGGGGGTGAAAGAAAGCTGATGAAGGTTCCAGAATGGCGCACATTGTTACTGACCATTCTCAATTCCCATATGGAACATGTTCTACTAAACCTTAAAGAAAACAACTGAGGTGTCACGGTCCGGTTCACGGGTGATTGAAGTCCCAGCAGGGGACGCCAGGACTGGGGGCAAGATGGTGGGGTGGGAACAGGAATGGGGGTCCAGAAGCCAGGAGTCAGGAAGCCAAGATTCTGAGGGTCAGAGAGCCAGAAGTCAAGAAACCAAGGGTCCGAGTGTCAGGAAGCAAGGAGTCACAAAGCCAGGGGTCCGAGGATCAAGAAGCAAGGAGTCAAACACAGCAGGGAACATGTTGCTGTGGCAAAGAGCCGAAGGGAAATGCTGACCTTATATCCTTTCCCGGCTCTTGCCACCAGGTGCTGTGAGTTACCAATCAGCCTCACCTGTGCGGCCGCACCTTGCCTCTTCAGAACAAACTTAGGAAGGCCCCAGCCCTGCAAAGTCCAATCGGTCACAGGGCCTGGCTCCTGCATGCACACCTGACATCAGGTAGCTGGTGCACTCTAATTATGGGATGGAGTATGCTTGCAATCCCTGCTGTGGCTTCCTGAAATTGTATATCTCTGTTACAGTTGTGAACGAGACATGCAACATGTAAGATGGTTTAGTGCTGACATGTCATAACCACCACGTTGAGATTTTCATCTCTTGAAGAGACTAAGAAAATCTTCAACTCTGTTAAATCATCATTCTTGGGATAAACTTTTTTTGTATGAGCATACATCTTTCCACAAGGGTTAACAATGATGCCGAAATCCAGCATCGCCTGAGCTCTGCAAGTGCGGCTTTCTCCTGACTGAAGTGCAGAGTGTTTGAGGACCAGGACATTCACAGGGAAACCAACTTCTTGAAAGTTTCCATCAACGGTGTCGCTGAAAAATCTTACACATCACTTGGGAAGATAGGCAAACTAATATCAGTGTACTGGATGAAGCAAAGATCACCAGCGTCGAAGCAATGATTCTTCAACATCAACTTCGTTGGACTGGTCATGCTGTGCAGATGCCTGATTATCGTCTTCCAAAGCAACTACTCTATTCCGAACTTAAAAATGGAAAGTGTAATGCTGGTGGTCAACAAAAGAGGTTTAAAGACTGTCTCAAGGCAAATCTTTAAAAATGTAGTATAAACACTGACAGCTGGGAAACACTGGCCTGCTAGCACTCCAAGTGGAGAACAGCCTTTACCAAAGGTGTCATGGACTTTGAAGACACCTGAACTCAGGACACAAGGGAGAAACGTGCTAAGAGGAAGGCGCGCTTGGCAAATCCACAGCATGATCAACTCCCACCCGGAAACCAATGTCCCCATTGTGGAAGGATGTGTGGATCCAGAACTGGCCTCCACAGTCACTTATGGACTCACTGTTAAAACCGTGTTTATGGAAGACAATCTTACTTGGCTACGAATGATCACCAAAGAAGAAGACTGCCAAAGTGAAGCAGCTAAAAAATGAAGCACTTCTGAAGACTATCCAATGATAACGACTACTCAGAAGGCTTTCAAAATGGACTAGGCAAAGTCATGTCTAGATCTAGCAGCTACCAGTCCAGATGTTAGCTCAGTGAACTTCCGTTTTCATATTCACTGTCGTTCTGAATACAGGAGCTGGGGAACAAAACTGCAAGTGCCTAGTCTGTGGTCTCAGCATATATCCCATCAGAAATCCAAAATGCACAAGAAGCCGCTCTCCCTGCTCAGTTCCTGTTTGCGGTAGTTTGGTCTCTCCTGTGTTTTACATGCCCTTTTAAACATGATGACATTTCAATTGATGTGAGGACTGATGTCATTCTTTATGCTCTTTTCTATGTGGCAGCCATTTTGTGTTATCCACGGCCCCGTGGCAGCCATTTTGTGACTGGTGCCCACAGAACTTTCTCAAAATTCCAAATGTGCCCACAGCTCCAAAAAGGTTGGCAATCCTTGGTGTCCATAAAATTGTGTATCAGCACTTCTGTATCTCATTTCATTAGAGGTCCACGGCTTTCTACTCTATTAGAATATTTTCCTGCTTAAAGATTTCGTATCCACGGTTGGCATTTTAAGCATTCCAGCAAAAGTGTCTCTTAGAAACTTCTGTGCCTAAAAATAGCTGACCCAACTCATTTAAGTATACTTCCTTCCTTCCTTATAATCTTGGAGTACTTACTTGGCCCTCTTTTTGAGGAGGCTTATCCGAGTCTCACACTTCCAGTATAATGAGTTTCTTTACAGTTTATTGTTCGGTGTGATGTCTGAGGCTTAAATATTTCATGGAGAACAATTTCTCTTTTTGATGTGTGGGATTCCTCAAGCATGTCCCTTTCTTCTTCCAGTCAGCTGAGATGTGCCCCTTTTAAAGGTGAAAGTAAGCAGCTGATCTGATGTAAAATTAAATTCCTATAGATATGCACTCAATCCAGCCTGAACCTGAATTGTTGAGATAAGTATAGTAATTCAGATGGATGTGTGAGTGCCGGCCTGCAATTCAGTTGGAGGCAACTCCTTGTAGTAACTTCAGTTGAACAGACTTATAAGTGCAATCTACTTGGCTCCTAAAATACGGTACTTGGACACTATTTGTCGCACAGATGGGATAAGTGTGTTTTGAACACCATTTGAACCTTGCTTCTTCTTTCTTACGTTATATAAGAAAAACACACAGTTCCCTAACTGCACATTAAACATATACAGTCGGCAGTAGTCAGTTGTGTTTATATTAATGTGTCACTGCAGTGGGGTTCCTTATCGTTACACATTGGTAGCACTAATCTTGCTGACTGGAGCATGCTGAACGGTATATCCCCAAATTTTAATCTGGAACAAAGTATTTGATTAATAATGTTTGATGTCAACAAAGAATGTGTGGCTCTTATCAACCTAAAGATTGCTTTAATGATTTCTAAAATTAAAATGGTTATCTGTGAAATTTCAGGCTTCTAAGTAATGCAAAAATGCTTGAAAATTCAATCTTAAAACGAATTCTCTATTAAAGATAATACATGCACGTGGTCCTAAAGCCACATTTTTCAGAGTCATTTGCCATTCTGGAATTTGTATTTTTGTTGTTACTGATGATTTCTGCTGCTCTTCCACCTATTCCTGTTCAGGTACCTTATACTCTGCCATGTAAACATGATGACCCATGACCCCTCTGGTTTGTAGATCTTACAAACCAGAGAAACTCTGCATGTAGTATGTGGATTTTCAGATGTAATGATCTGCAAATAAAACAGGAAAAGTACCATTCTTTGTTCTACTAAAGAATGCCACACATATAACACCACCTTGAGTGGTTCTCTTGCAAAGGGAATACAGTGGTACCTCGGGTTAAGTACTTAATTTGTTCCGGAGGTCTGTTCTTAACCTGAAGCACCACTTTAGCTAATGGGGCCTCCTGCTGCTGCCGCACCGCTGGAGCACGATTTCTGTTCCCATCCTGAAGCAAAGTTCTTAACCCGAGGTAATATTTCTGGGTTAGCGGAGTCTGTAACCTGAAGCGTATGTAACCTGAAGCATATGTAACCCGAGGTACCACTGTAAGGGGGAAAAACACTGTCGCATACCACAAGGAAGTTAAATGAGTGTTTCCCAAACTTGGGTGTCGAGCTGCTTTTGGACTACAAATCCCATAATCCCAGACCCCTGGTCTTGCTAGCTAGGGATGATGGGAATTGTAGTCCCAAAACAGCTAGAGACCCAAGTTTCAGAAACACTGAGTTAAACTAAAACTCAGTTCAGAAAGTGAATGAAAGAGCTGAAAGATTGATTGCCCCCATGCAAAAATTTTGCTGATTATGAGAAGGTAGTGTATTAAGAAGAAGGCTTCAAGAGGATCTTTAACATCAAGGTATGAGCAGGTGGCGCTGTGGTCTAAACCATTGAACCGATCGGCTTGCCAATCAGAAGGTCGGCAGTTTGAATCCCCGCGACGGGGTAAGCTCCCGTTGCTTGGTCCCTGCTCCTGCCAACCTAGCAATTTGAAAGCACATCAAAGTGCAAGTAGATAAATAGGTACCGCTCCGGCGGGAAGGTAAACGGTGTTTCCATGCGCTGCTCTGGTTCGCCGGAAGCAGCTTAGACATGCTGGCCACATGAACTGGAAAAACTGTCTGCGGACAAACGCCGGCTCCCTCGGCCAGTAAAGTGAGATGAGCACCGCAACCCCAGAGTTGTTTGCGACTTGACTTTACCTTTACCTTTATGAGCATTCTACCTGTGGGCACATCAGTGGAAGGATGGAGGGAGGAGAAGATGCCGAGTGAAAAGGTAAGGTAATGGGAGTGAACCACCACCCCCCTGTTTGCTGAGCATTTGACAGTAGCCAATTCTACAAGTCTGCATCACAGCTAGAGTAAAGTAGTACTCTGTTAATCTTCCTCCTGTCCTCTGAGGTATAAAACTAGGAGGGCAGATGTATTATCTGGGAAGTGTTCCAACTTCATTAAGTCCAAGGCATCAGTGGTTCCAGCATGCCCACTGCCAGACGAGTGTCACGAGCAGAAAAAAAAATCTAGCATCTGCAGGGAAAGGATTAAGGAAAATTAGGAACTCATCAGCAACTGCAGGTTTCTTTAGTGGCATGCAGTAGCTCACAGCGTTTGCCAGTGACGAGAGCCAACTTCTCAAGTCTCTATGGAACAGACCCCCCCAGAAACCTCCACCCGCGGCTTTCCTCCTGCATATCTGCTGACCTCTCAACCAGGACGGAGAACTTGAAAAGACACTCACTGACTAGAGGCATAGAGCTAAGAGACAGAGGTCAATGGTGGGGTAATGCAGAGCAAATTAAAAAGCACTCCACAATTCTAAATGGCTTTGCTGCAACAGAAGCATGTTCTGACATGGCGCATAAGCTGCCAAGGCCATTTTCCTTCCTCCCTTTGTTCAGAAGATTTCATAATTTTGTTGTTGTTCTAAAGTCAGCATGTTTGTCTAGGGTATGCAACTTCTTAAAAGACTAGAAGGCAGCCTAACAGCGGAGGAGTTTTAAAAATGTATCCGCAAGATTCAAGTCTTTTTGAATATAAGAGGATTTAAGTACAGAAATGAAATGTTTATTTGCCAAGCTGAGATCATCTGGGAATTTTGCAGGTGCTTTGCAGCCAGGTGCTGTGAAAGAGTTTCCCATTTGAGCATCCTTTGATGAGCAGAACTGCATGTAATTCATGATTTCCAAGATATGGGGTGATTTGCAAGAGATGGAGCTTTCTAAAGTTGTCCGAGGACTTTTGACATGTGCTTCAGTCCATCAAGCACTAGATATTTGGCTACCCAGCATGACTTGTTTGCCTGCATTTGAGGGTAAAATTGCTTGACTTCACAGTGACCTTGGTGCTGATATTATAGCAAGTCCAAACGAGGTGTCCAATATGCCACCTGAGAGAGTTTTGTGGGATCAATTTCAGTTAATGCAGTCTGAGAACACGGACAAAGTACTTTATGAATCCACCCACATGATCTCTCGACCCTTGGCCGATTAAAGCTAGCCAGGGATGTTTCACTGCACGGGTTCAGACTAGTAAATGTCTCATTACTAGAAGGAGAGATGCCTCTGGTTTTAAGAGAGGTTATTATACAACTTCCCTAAAGGTGAGAACTTCAGAGCAAATTGCGCTGGACAATTATAGGTCAGCGGCCAACACTCCTTTTCTGGGTAAGTTGACTGAGAGAGTAGTGGCCATGCTACAAACATTCTTGGAAGATACAGATCATCTTGACCGGCTTTGGAAATGAATTGGCCCTGGTCACTCTGATGGATGGGGGTGTCAGGAATGTTCCTTCCCAGTGTGAAAGTGAGGGATCTGAGGCCCAAGAAGAGGGGAGGCAGAAAGAGATAGAGGTTTGCTTTCTTCACAGGCAGAGAGTGAAGAGAGTCCCTCCTCCCCTGGAATGCTAGTCATAAATTCACAGGAAAATTTAAGGTAGGCAGAGGCGCTGCAACTTTCAGACAAGTTTTCAGAGGAGGAGATGTAAGCTGGATGGTCTGTTCCGGAATCTCCTCGCTTTTGGAGAGTTCAGGCTTGGCGTCAAGCCCACAAGAGGAGCAGCAGCCGATGGCGTATTTCCTGTTGGAAAAGAGCCCACCCTCCAGTGGGCTCAACTGACCTATCTAGCGAGGAAGATTGAGCTGTGTGCTCGGACTGAGCTACTGTGTAAAATAGCAATAAATCTGGACATTATAAAAGCACCAGCCTGTTGTCTCTTGGTGTGAGGGAGAGATTGTAAATCCTGACAGGGGGAGCGCAATCCTGCTGTTGTTACTTGATCTCTCAGAGGTATTCAAGATGGCTGAACATGCTGTCTTCCTGGACCAGCTCTGTGGGAAAAGGAGGCACTCTCCCTCAATGGTGCCATTCCTACCTGCAAGACCATTAACACAGAGTGACTTTGAGTGACTGTATGTCAGCCCCCTGGCATATGGGGTTCCCCTCAGGGTACCATCTCGACCCCAATGGTTTTAAACAGTTGCTTGAAGGTGGCGGGGGGGGTTGGTGATGGGCCAATAAACTGAAGCTGAATCCTAATAAGACAGAAACCCATGGGCAAGCAGTTCCCAAGTTTGGGAAACTGGCAGGTTGCCTGTTCTTGACAGAGTTGCACTCTCCCTGAAGGAGCAAGTATGTAGCTTGAGGGCACCTCTTGGATTCAACACTGTCACTGGAAGCAAAGGTGTCCTCAGTGGTCAAGGGAGGGGTTTTTTGGACTAATACTCCAGCTATGGCCATTCTTGGACAGGGCTAGGATGGCGGGAAGAAAAGATAATTCCCTCAGTAGAATTACAGATCTGGCTTAAGACACTTAACTATTGGCTTCACCTAAACTCAAATCCCCTTGGTCTAATATCCCTAGTGCTGTAAGATTGTCACAAGAGCACCTGGACTAAAATTGTCTATCAAAAACTTTACTCTTCTGGTTTATCACCACAACAGCTACTCACTTTGGGTCTTAGTAAAGCAAACAGTCTAATTTGTCAGCGCCTAAATGATATAAAGCGTCAGAACAACTTGGCCACAATAAGGAAATTTTGCCCTTGGTATGACTATTTTCCACCTACTCATTTCGACTCTCTGGCACCCTATCTGCATAACCTAGCAATTCTAAAATATAGGCATGCTTTTACTCTCGCAATATTGAACGTATTGCCCTCGGTGGTACTTGAGGGACGATTCCAACAGATTCAACACGAAAAACGCTTATGTCCCTGTGGAGATGGCAGTACCAAATTGGTGGCGCAAGCCCTTCTCGCTTGCACTCTTTATAAAGACTTGAGGAATGAGATTATGACCCTTCTTTTATTGTCCATTCCGGGTCGCCCAACCACTGCCACCGTGCCCTTTCTCTTGGCAGATCAAGATGAGCAGGTGACAGCAAAGGTTGCAAGGTTTTTAGCTGGGGCAATCAGAATAAGAACCACTATTTGACTCTTGATTCAAAACCGTAAAATGTATTTTATATAATTGATTTTTTATTTCTATTCTTTGTATATCGTACTGTTGTATTATTGCTATGGCTGATGGCTGATCATAGAATCATAGAATCATAGAGTTGGAAGAGACCACAAGGGCCATCGAGTCCAACCCCCTGCCAAGCAGGAAACACCATCAGAGCACTCCTGACATATGGTTGTCAAGCCTCTGCTTAAAAACCTCCAAAGTAGGAGACTCCACCACACTCCTTGGCAGCAAATTCCACTGTCGAACAGCTCTTACTGTCAGGAAGTTCTTCCTAATGTTTAGGTGGAATCTTCTTTCTTGTAGTTTGGATCCATTGCTCCGTGTCCGCTTCTCTGGAGCAGCAGAAAACAACCTTTCTCCCTCCTCTATATGACATCCTTTTATATATTTGAACATGGCTATCATATCACCCCTTAACCTCCTCTTCTCCAGGCTAAACATGCCCAGCTCCCTTAGCCGTTCCTCATAAGGCATCGTTTCCAGGCCTTTGACCATTTTGGTTACCCTCCTCTGGACACGTTCCAGTTTGTCAGTGTCCTTCTTGAACTGTGGTGCCCAGAACTGGACACAGTACTCCAGGTGAGGTCTGACCAGAGCAGAATACAGTGGCACTATTACTTCACTTGATCTAGATGCTATACTCCTATTGATGCGGCCCAGAATTGCATTGGCTTTTTTAGCTGCCGCGTCACACTGTTGGCTCATGTCAAGTTTGTGGTCAACCAAGACTCCTAGATCCTTTTCACTGATGCAAATAAAGATTCATTCATTCATAATGGCAGTGAACCACCAACACCATCACCTTCCAACAGTCAGAGGTGATCAGAGATACGGTCCAAGAACATCTGGAGGACACCAGGTTGGGGACGTTTGACTTAGACATTGACTCCAGTCCTTCCTTTTCTCACTTCCTGGTAGACTCTATTCCCTATCAGATTCAATGCACACGAAAAGTTGGGAAGAAAGTCCAACACTGTCGCATTTTATTTCAAAAGCGGGTGATTATTTAGAAGGAAGCTGAAAGGGAGAACTAAATGGGCTAACTTTCTCCAAGGCACTTGGGAAGCTATTTTAAATCATTATGATAGAAGCTCAGCTAGAATGTATATCAACAGATTAGGAAATGTACTAAAAAAAAAAATCAAGATGATGCCAGCGTGATTAATGAACAGAGGCAAGGAAGCTATAAAAAGCAGAAAGGCTGACTTCAGAAAATGGAAGCCTTCCCCAATTGAGAATAGAGAGAGCACAAACTCTGCCAAAACTCTGTATGTTGATGATAGGAGTACAAAAAAATAAAGAATTTGGAGACACATAGTGCTAAAAACAGAGGGACAGAGGGACACAGGTGGTGCTGTGGGTTAAACCGCAGAGCCTAGGACTTGCTGATTAGAAGGTCGGCGGTTCGAATCCCCGCGACGGGGTGAGCTCCCGTTGCTCGGTCCCTGCTCCTGCCAACCTAGCAGTCTGAAAGCACGTCAAAGTGCAAGTAGATAAATAGGTACCGCTCTGGCGGGAAGGTAAATGGCGTTTCCGTGCGCTGCTCTGGTTCACCAGAACCTTTGTCATGCTGGCCACATGACCCGGAAGCTGTACGCCGGCTTCCTCGGCCACCCCCATCGTTCAGCCCGGACACTGAGATCCAGCGCCAAGGGCCTTCTGGTGGTTCCCTCATTGCGAGAAGTGAGGCTACAGGGAACCAGAGAGAGGGCCTTCTCGGTAGTGGCGCCCGTCCTGTGGAACGCCTTCCCATCAGATGTCAAAGAGATAAATAATTACCTGACATTCAGAAGACATCTTAAGGCAGCCCTGTTCAGGGAAGTTTTTAATATGTAACGCTGTACTGTTTTTAACACTGATTGGGAGCCGCCCAGAGTGGCTGGGGAAACTCAGCCAGATGGGCGGGGTATAAATAATAAATAATAATAATAATAATTATTATTATTATTATTATTATAAAGCGAGATGAGCGCCGCAACCCCAGAGTCGGTCACGACTGGACCTAATGGTCAGGGGTCCCTTTACCTTCATTGCTAAAAGCATTAAGACCAACAGGAAGAAATCTTTAGAATATATCAGGGGAAAGCTGGACAGGATGGTGGTTCGATCGTTAGATGACAAAGGAGTGAAAAGAGTTCTAAAGGATGAGAGGGATATTTCAGAGTATCCAAATTAATTATTTGTGTCTGACTTCATTAGGGAAGATGTAGAAAAGATACCGTGCTTGAACTGGTATCACGCCAGTTGTCAGAAACAGCGGAGGGCAGGAAGAGTGCTAAGGGTTTCCCACAAACATCTGGCTGGCCATTGTGGCCACTGGACGCTGGACAAGATGGTTACCAGGATTTTATTATCGTCTGAATTTAACAGGAGAATGAAGTCCAATAATGTTGGCAAGAGTTGAAGTTTCTTGAAAATTAACAAGTCTCGAGGTCCAGTTTGCACAGGCGCAATAGTTCTTAAAGGAAAATGTAAAAGAAGCAGCTGATTGTCTAACAAAATATGCAACTTGTTGCAAAAGTCCGTCTCCATACCAAGGAATTGGAAAGTAGACAACCTAAAGATGGGATTTAGGAGGGGATCCGAGCAATCATTGTCCAGTTAGCTAAGCTTCAGTTCTGGATAAAGTGAGAGGAAGCATTAAGGCTAGAATTATTAAGTGTACAGAAAACTAACAAAAGCTTAAGAATGAAAGATGCCTTGGAAAAGATGTTCTATACAGTGGTACCTCGGGTTACATATGCTTCAGGTTACATACGCTTCAGGTTACAGACTCCGCTAACCCAGAAATAGTGCTTCAGGTTAAGAACTTTGCTTCAGGATAAGAACAGAAATTGTGCTCCGGCGGTGCAGCGGCAGCAGGAGGCCCCATTAGCTAAAGTGGTGCTTCAGGTTAAGAACAGTTTCAGGTTAAGAACGGACCTCCAGAACGAATTAAGTACTTAACCTGAGGTACCACTGCATAGCTTTCATAAACCATTTTTTCTTCCCCAACTGAGAGTCCTGAAAGAAGAGCTCATCATAAATTAAGGTTCCAAGTATGTGAACAATCATCTACTGCAGAACACAAATTAAGGGAAGTAAGCAATACCTGAACTTGACAAATGGATCACAAGTAATGCTAAACCATGGTTTACCAATACAAGGATGAACCACAGCTAGACTTGGGAACATGTGCTCATTCCTTCCCCACGTTGCATGGTCACATGAAGAGAAGATTGGAAACTCCCACAGTTAACACTACAACCAAACCCTAAAATGTGGCAAATCTTATCTATGGTTATTAAAACTAAGGTAAACATAAGGACCCCAGTCCAGTCAAAGGTGGGGTTGCAGCGCTCATCTCGCTTTCAGGCCGAGGGAGCCAGTGTTTGTTCACAAACAGCTTTCTGGGTCATGTGGCCAGCAGGACTAAACCGCTTCTGGTGCAATGGGACACCGTGATGAGTGCCAGAGCGCATGGAAACGCCATATACCTTCCTGCCACTAAGACAGCTTAGGGAAGTAAGGTTCTGCTAATCATAATCTGTGAGATCCACCACAATTTGTCCAGTTAACTGTGGTTAGCTCATGAGTTACATCCAACTTTACACTCCTGAGAATTCAACTTTTTCTGGTGTTCATGCAACGGATGTTCAGGACAACACCATCAGACTCTCTAAAAGAACAAACATCCAGGAAAAAAGGAACATAATTTGGCAACCAGTGTGGTCTTAGGAAGTGGAAAAGATCACTGTGTTAACCTGCTGGAATGTGGAGCCTTTCCGACACGCGTTAGTCCTTTTGATGGGAGCTATTGGTTTAAAATCTCAATATACATGTGTTTTAGAAAATTAAAATAGAAAATAGCAAAGGTTTCTTTCTTTTGGTCCACTTTGCTAATTAATATGTCAAAGCTCGTAAAGGAGGACTCATCAGCTTTTCTCCAGTACTGTATCATTTTAAAGAGCTGTGTCAGCAGAGACCTTAGCAGACAGTCGATACATATTAAGAGAGTCGCAAGCATTAAATCAAAAGGAAAAAGGAAAAGAAAGAAAGAGGGAGCCATATGAAAAATGAAAATAAAGCAAATAGCTGTGAGGCTAATGGAATACCATTTGTGACTTTGCATAAACGAGGGGAAAGGGCGGCATTTGCCCAACATAAACAATAACCTGTACATAAATCCTTCTTACCAATTCCATTATAAGTACTACAACACACAACAGTTAGTTGCACATTTGTAACAGCTCAAATTAAGAGACGCACCTCGTGAGTTTTTGTGGCAAATACACTACAGCACTAACCACCCATGTAAACGCAGCTTGCTGGAATATGGTATTTTGCAGCAATTGTGGCTCAGTAACCTTGCCACCATCCCAACATTACACCACATACTCCAAAGGGCTTATTACTTTTCCACTTTGCCTCCCACACCCTTGAAAGTATTGTCTAGAAATGTTGCAGATTGGACAGGGGGAAATATTCACCTCCAGGTTTCTTCTTCGGCTTGCTCCCCCCATTTAAGACTCACTGCTTCCAGTTCACTGTGGGTTCAGTAGTAAACTGTCTAGCCAGATGAAAGCAACTAGGAATTATTATTAGGAATTATTTGCATCAGGCGGCTGCTTTGGGGAAGATGAGAGTGCTGTGCCATTCCACTCTCCTCCATTCAACCTAGTCTTTCTGAGATCTTTGTGAATGGTAAGAACTGGTGCCTAAGTTGGCTTCTTTGCCTCTTCTTTCTCACCCCTTTTTCCTGTTGTGTCATCTTAGGCCTCTAGGCAAGAACTGTATTTGTGCTGTTTGTTGGTTAAAACTTAAATTAACATTGAATGTTGGGTCTTCCTGTTTATATCAACACAACAGCAGCGCCAATGCAAATTAAAATAACCTCAGGATGGAAGGGGGAAATGGTGGGGGAGGAGGGAGGAGTAGGTCAGCACTCAAAGATTTGGCCATATAGGTATGCTATATAGGTTGGACAGCTAAAAAGCAGAGACATCACCTTGCCAACAAAGGTCCATATAGTTAAAGCTATGGTTTCCCCCAGTACTGATGTATGGAGGTGAGAGCTGGACCATAAAGAAGGCTGATCGCCAAAGAATTGATGCTTTTGAATTATGGTGCTGGAGGAGACTCTTGAGAGTCCCATGGACTGCAAGAAGATCAAACCGATCCATTCTGAAGGAAATCAGCCCTGAGTGCTCACTGGAAGGACAGATCCTGAAGCTGAGGCTCCAATACTTTGGCCACCTCATGAGAAGAGAAGACTCCCTGGAAAAGACCCCGATGTTGGGAAAGATGGAGGGCACAAGGATAAGGGGACAACAGAGGGTGAGATGGTTGGACAGTGTTCTCGAAGCTACAAACATGAGTCTGACCAAACTGCGGGAGGCAGTGGAAGACAGGAGTGCCTGGCGTGCTCTGGTCCATGGGGTCACGAAGAATCGGGCACAACTAAACAACTAAACAACAACAAAGCTAAAATCTGCAATCCACAATATACAGCTAGTTCACGCATACTGAGTAAGGACCTGCCGAGTCTACACTCATGGGTTGTCAAGATGGTGTTTACTTTTCTAATGCTGAAAAAAATGACACGTTTGACAACCAATAGGGCATGCCTAAATCACTGCCTGTAGATTTTTGTTCTGTTTCCAGGAACAAGGGAATACAGACAGTGGTCTCTGTCCAAAAGAAAAACAACAACATGGCAGTACCACACTATGTATGTACCTGCCTGCAACAGTGCATTGCCAGCAGTTGGAGGAGGAATACATTCTCTCTCCCTCCCCCCCCAATAATCTCTGCTCTGTGGAGTGCAATCTCAAATACAGGGCAGAGGCTTTAAGCGAAGAGAGCACCGCTTTCCGTTGGCTATAGTTCCATTGGCTATAGCAGTTTCCCAAACTAGGATCTCCAGCAGTTTCTGAACTACAGCTCTCATGGTCCCTAGCTGGCAGGACCAGTGGGTCAGTCCAAACACAGCTAAAGACCCAAGTTGGAAAACCCTGGGCTATTGTATTCGTTTCGGTAGTAAAAGTAGATTCTGTAGATTCGTTTCAGTAAGTAAAGTAGATTCTGTAATATATGGGGGGGGGGCAATTTAAAAGCATTGTGGATTACATTTAGAAACTAATATATGTTTCAGTTGTAAATACTGCCACTGGGAGGTGTCTGGTAATCAGTGGCATAGCGTGGGGGGTGCAGGGGGGACCGGGCGCAACATCTGGGGGTTAGGGTTAGGGGGCACAAATCCACGGGTTAGGGGGTGCAAATTACTTGCCTTGCCCCGGGTGCTGACAACCCACGCTACGCCACTGCTGGTAATCCATGTCGTTCTTAAAAGGAATGCATTTGTTTTCCATTTCTATAAAAGTACGTTCCCCCCTCCCCAATGTGTGGCCAGCAATTCTGGGTTATGTCAAGTTGCTATTTCTTCTCATGGGTGTAAGGGCCAAATTTTTGTGGACAGCCTTGAGCTACTACATGCCAGGAGAAACTGGTAGAGACAGTAAGAATTTTATCATAAAAATGTGGATATGTTTGGAACCGAGGGTTGTCAACCCCATCAATAGTTTTAGTGAGATTATGTACAACAAGAAGCAGGAACAGCAGCACCCCAGAGCTGTGCATGTATGGATATATAAATAAAGAGGAGATAGAAGGCCCATCACAAAACATCATAAAACCCACAGCTGGTCCAAGAAGACCAGCTGTAATCTGATGGCTGTTTTTCAGAAACCCAGAGTTGTTGTCTTTCTAATTTGCTCTTGACACTTAAGGATAGGGAAAAAACCACCCACCCACACTTGGAGCTTGAAATGGTAGATTCTTGATTTTCTGAGCAACTCTTTGCCAACTTTTATGTCTGCAGTGGGATTTGTTCCAATGTGGACTGACAGGAAGGGCTTGCATTTATCGTTGGCAAACTTAAGGCAGCTGCAATATTTGCAAGCCTCCTTCTGCGTAATAACAGGGCACACCTTTCCAAATGATGAGTCACTTCTTGGAAACTTTCTTGTCTTCTCCTCAGTGAAGAGAAAACAGAAATTTCAGGTGCAAGGAAAACAGAAGGTACCAGCTGAGAGAGAACCTCAGTTTCAAATAAATAAGAAAACCTCTTTAGTATGCAGGTGACGGAAAGCATTGGTGGAGATGTGAAAGGGTGGAAGACAAGAAACATTAAAGGGGTATTGGCTGAGGAAATATGAGCAGCTTAATGTCAAAAAGGCTGAATAGAAATCTCATGCATTTCCTAGAATTATTCACTATTTGTATATACTTTAATTTGGGGTGGGGGTCATTTTTAGGGCATATGAATGTGATAACACTGAAGCCTATCTTTTTCTAATGCTTGCAAAATCTTTTTAACTTATTCAAAATGCCTCATACCCTTTTCCAGCAGGACATAGCTTCTGAAAATAAGTAGAAAAGGTACCAAAATATTTCTCTCTGACATTCGGTTTGAGGAAGTTAAGTAATTTTCTAAACTTGCATGGGAGAACTTAAAAATGATTCTTAGCTTGTGAGCTTCTTGCCTGATGCAATCAAGAGTAACTCGCACCGTGGGAAAGCTTCCAGTATGAAGAAGGGATATATTTATTGTCCCTCCCAGACCCCATGTTGCAGGACCAGTTTGAATCCGATAGATAGTAAATACTTTGGAACAGAAAAGTAAGGGGAGTTGAGGAAAAAATATGGACTTTAATATTTTTCTCTGCATGATCCATGGATTCACATAAACAAGTGCATTCAGGCCAACACAAATTATGAAGTAAGAAGTTTTCATTCAATTCACATTCCAAGATCTCCTGAAAGAACTTGCAGTTCCATTCAGTAAACAAGAAGACACACTTTTAAAAACCCCACACAACTCTACATTTCTATTTCGTGTGCTATCATAATCAAGACAGCAAAAGTAGGGTGTCCCAGAGGCATTCCACAATATATGAAGGGAGAAGATCCAAAACTCAGAACTAATACAAAACCTTTCAAATACTTTCCCTGGGCCTGAATAGAGCAGCATTTAAAGCAAATTTAGTTTGTGTGAACTAGACAAGAACTCCGTGCAGCATAGTCAAGTCAAACCAAGAATCTCTTACCTAGTTTATGTTCAGTCAACAAGCAAACATTGCTTTCATCTGGCACTGAAGAAAATGGAGGGAAAAGACAAACAGTTAACAGATATTGTCATGAATCAAACATTTATTTAACATATACACAGTTTTCCACCAGTACTTAATCCTTTCTTAGCAAAACTTGTTAAGGTCCTGTTTTTGGTGCCCAAAACATGTATAAAAAATATTTCCTAGAAGCCAATGGAAGGTCTGTACCATTTATGTCATAGAAACGCCAAAGGAGTATACAAATTCATCATATGTTATAATCTACAAAAAGATACACACAGGTCTTTTTCACAGATTGGGGAAGCATACAGTGTTCAGTGTGCAAGAGTCTGCACTTGACTGATCCTGACACAAGTCCTTAGCCATACATATTTGATACGAATGATTGCTAAACTTCCCATTTTGAAACCTACACACCATCCAGATGTTTGAAGCTCACAGCTGACTTGTATGTTGACGCAGACCCACCATTTTGCCCCACATTTAACTTTCCCAATAAGTCCACTGTCTCTGAGCAGAACACTTAAATCTAGAGAAGTGCTAATTGTTCATAGTTCTCTTACCCAAGCTTCCTAGCTTACATCACAACTAATTCATGTATGTCCTTTCAAAGGATTGCATGAATGAACTAGTCACCACTATTTACAACATTATTTTTATTTCTCAGGGAGGGAAACTATTGGATGCTAAGAGGCTCACTCCACACCCATTTGGGTTTAAGGTTATGATATTATTATCATATGATATAATATAAATGGATGCCCTGACAAATGGGCATGTTTTTCAAGTGGTTTGGCCTTACAAAGCAGATGATTGTTAATTGTTTATAAAACATAGTTGGTTCAGGGAGGCCTGAGTGTCTCACTTCCTGCGCCAAAACTCAACAGCACATGCTCTTATTGGAAAGCATGGAAGTGATCAACCTTTTAAACAGTACCGATTGGAAAGCATGGAAGTGATCAACCTTTTAAACAGTACCGATTCAGCAGCATGAAAGCAGCTAATTCAGCCCAAGAGCTCTCACGAGGCAAAGGGTTGGTGGGGAAGATCCCGATCTAAGGCCAAGGGCCATGACTCAAGGATCAGCAACGAGGAGTTCAAGACTGCAGTGGAGAGGAGAGGTTTTTCTAAAAAGTTTGCACCCAACAAGTTTAAAGCCAAGGAAGAATGAATGCGACCCTTACTCGTAGTAAACTCACTCTTTCTGCAGAAATATATAGGCTGCTAACAGATGCTATGTGGAGTTTGGATTTGATATCCCGCTTTATCACTACCCGAAAGAGTCTCAGAGTCGCTAACATTCTCCTTTCCCTTCCTCCCCCACAACAAACACTCTGTGAGGTGAGTGGGGCTGAGAGACTTCAGAGAAGCGTGACTGGCCCAAGGTCACCCAGCAGCTGCATGTGGAGGAGCGGAGGCGCGAACCCAGTTCACCAAATTACAAGTCCACTGAGCGCGGGAGAGAACCACACCAGACCAGACCAGGCAGCAGCAAGAAGAAGCTGGCAGCGGCGGCAAGTTAGGGGTTAGGGGGCGCAAATTACTTGCCTTGCCCCGGGTGCTGACAACCCATGCTACGCCGCTGCCAGCAGCTGCATGTGGAGGAGCAGAGACGTGAACCCGGTTCACCAGATTACGAGTCTCACACTCTTAACCACTACACCACACTGGCTATAAACTGCTAACAGATGCTATGTCTAGGTGGACATGTCTCATCGCTTCTCTGGAAGTGCTGCCTTGCCTGGGCAGAGAGTGCTGGACCCAATTCCCAGGGGTGGGGCCAACCACCTGCAGGGGCGGGGCGAGCCGGGGCAGGATGCTCTGTGGGGCCTCCAAGGAGTCTGCCTGCCTCCTCCCACTCAGCCGCCCTACAACTGGGGTGGGGGGAGGCAGTGAGCGGACCACTTGAGCAGCGCGGAGCCTGCGTGCACTCAAGCAACCACGTCTCTCCCAGGAGAGACGCGTGGCTCGGGCGCGCTGCAGGCTCCGCGGTGAGTGCAGCCAGGCATTTTGTCACCCCCCTCAGTGGTGGCACCCGGGGTGGCCCGCCCCCACTGTACCCCGCTCCCTCTGCCCCTGCCAACTCCCCCTCTGAATCTTGGTGCGTCCCTCCAGGCTGAAGCCCAGTGCTCTCCCTAGACTCCAACAGTGTTCTCTCCCTCACCGGGGGGGGGGGGAGAAAGTAGGATTTCTGCCTCAATACAGTGGTACCTCAGGTTACATACGCTTCAGGTTACATACTCCGCTAACCCAGAAATAGTGCTTCAGGTTAAGAACTTTGCTTCAGGATGAGAACAGAAATCGTGCTCCGGCGGCGCAGCAGCAGCAGGAGGCCCCATTAGCTAAAGTGGTGCTTCAGGTTAAGGACAGTTTCAGGTTAAGAACGGACCTCCGGAACGAATTAAGTACTTAACCCGAGGTACCACTGTACTAGAGCCAGATATGTTCAAAGGGAAGGAAGGGCTAAGAGAAACTAAGCTTAGATGAGCTGTAATATAAACAGATTTAGACAAGCTACGGCACAATGAAAAATAACTAGCACCCCCTCTAAAAACCTCCTTGAAAAAGTCACAAGTATTCTATCTGCAGAAAGCTGAACCGAAACCATCTAAAAAGCAGATTAATCAGTCAAGGTCCTGTTTCCAAATACAAACACTTCTTGCATGCTTTTAAGGATCTAAATAAATTACTTTCCCTGATCTGAACATATTTGCAGGCAGGGGAAAAATCAGATGCTAGCTCTCCAGATGGATATTATCCTTACACAGCCCTTTCAGCATAATAAAGATATAGCACCATCAATTAATTTTAAGTCAATGATTGTGCCAATAACATGACTCCAGCAGCTCTTATTTATCCACCGCAGCCTTTCCTCATTTAGGGATGGCTGCATATTACTCACAGAAAACATGTCAAATTCTGGCTCGAAACCATCCTTTTACATAATTTTTTTAAGCTGTTTTGTTTTTGAGTGGGAACTCTTTTTAGCGTAAGTGGACATTCTTCATCTCTAATGTAATGGACTGACTTTACAGTTATACATTAAAAGTAAGTATTTATAAACCTAGGATAACTTCCAAACTGCGCTGCAATCATCTTTAAATACTTAAGAAATAGATTTCAATATTAAATGTGGGAAACAATGAGGAACGGAAGTTTATTTAGCCTATTCTCAAAAAATCAAGCTAGCCGCGGTAAAAAGAAAGGAACAATGCGTTTATACTATGTGTGCGCGCCAGTTTGTAAGACTCTCCAAGATACTTCTAAGATACTTCTATGCAGCTGACAGTATATTCAGAAACGTACTATTACTTCTGCATTACTCGGTTAAAGAAAACACTTATCAGTGCTTGGGCACAGACCGGTTCTATACATTAAAGGCCTGAATCAGATGTCATGCTAAATTATGAACTAGAGCAAGAACGTCATATGCTTATCTTTCACCTCTCGTCCTCTTCCACGCATGGAATGAGACTGAAAGCTTCTGTCCCCTGCTTAGAACTAGAGTCAGGGCCATCTTTAGCATACGCACCACCAGGGTGCCCAGCGCCCCCAAATTTAGTTTAGCCCCCAAATTAACTTCTATTATGCTTATGGGAGGGGACGCGGGTGGTGCTGTGGGTTAAACCACAGAGCCTAGGACTTGCCGATCAGAAGGTCGGTGGTTCAAATCCCCATGACAGGGTGAGCTCCTGTTGCTCGGTCCCAGCTCCTGCCAACCTAGCAATTCGAAAGCATGTCAAAGTGCAAGTAGATAAATAGGTACCGCTCTGGCGGGAAGGTAAACGGCGTTTCCGTGCGCTGCTCTGGTTCGCCAGAAGCGGCTTAGTCATGCTGGCCACATGACCCGGAAGCTGTATGCCGGCTCCCTCGGCCAATAAAGCGAGATGAGCGTCCAACCCCAGAGTCGGCCACGACTGGACCTAATGGTCAGGGGTCCCTTTACCTTTATGCCTTATCTCTCGTTTACGAAAGAAGGGAGGAAAAAGAAACAAAAGTGTCCTGCTGCGGGCAGGCTCCAGGAGGCGTCGGCGAGGCTCCTGCACCCAGGACCAGCCAGCAGGCAGGACGGCAGGCAGCAGCAACAGCAGCAGCGCGGCCAGAGCTCCCCTCTGAGCCTCCCCATCCATGCCGAGCTGCAGGCAGGTCCGGCGTGGCGGCATGGCAATCTGAGCCAGCGGGCACCTGAGAGGTGTGTACAGAGCTCAAGGGGGTGGGCAGGTGCCGGGGGGCACTATGTTTGGGAGGCCGGGGGGAGACTGGAGAACCGGATCCAGGCCTCCCCCTCGGCCAGCGAGCAGGTCGGTCAGGGGCAAGGCGGCAGGTTGTGAGCAGGTCCCCCATAAGTGGCAGGGCAGAGGTTGGGCAGAAAGGGGGCAATTCTGGAGAGCCCAAGTTGCCTGGCAGCCTCCTAGCGGCCAGTTGCCAGCAGGCATCTCCAAAGCTGGCAGGTCCTGCTTAATGGTTTCAGTTTGTTTGCCTCCAGCTCACACAGAAGCCAGTCAAAAAGAAAAAAGGGGAGGGGAGTGCGGACACTGGGGGTGGGTAGGGAGGAGGACGGGTTTTTTGTGAATGACAAGCGCCGCCACTGGCACAGCATGCCTTTGGTAAAAAAGCGCACAAAGTCGAAAGTCCTTTTGCTTTTCTAGCTTGATCAAAATTATTTATTATTTCATAACAGGTAGATGGTATAGTTAAAGCTATGGTTTTCCCAGTAGTAAATGTATGGAGGTGAGAGCTGGACCATAAAGAAGGCTGATCGCCAAAGAATTGATGCTTTTGAATTATGGTGCTGGAGGAGACTCTTGAGAGTCCCATGGACTGCAAGAAGATCAAACCGATCCATTCTGAAGGAAATCAGCCCTGAGTGCTCACTGGAAGGACAGATCCTGAAGCTGAGGCTCCAATACTTTGGCCACCTCATGAGAAGAGAAAAGACTCCCTGGAAAAGACCCTGATGTTGGGAAAGATGGAGGGCACAAGGAGAAGGGGATGACAGAGGACGAGATGGTTGGACAGTGTTCTTGAAGCTACCAGCAAGAGCTTGACCAAACTGTGGGAGGCAATGGAAGACAGGAGTGCCTGGTGTGATCTGGTCCATGGGGTCACAAAGAGTCGGACACGACTAAACGACCAAACAACAACAACAACAGGTAGTTAAGAGCTTAGGCGGCTGCAGTGGTGGGCGCCTGGCTCCCCCCAGAATTTGGTGCCTGGGTGCCCCACACCCCCAGGTAAAGACGGCCCTGACTAGAGTCATGGGGGGAAAGGAAGTACACCCTCTTTGTATTCTGTGGTTTTACATCTCGGGACATAATAACAATACTCTGTTCCTTAGCAGGTCTTAACATTAGGTAAATACAAACTCAGTTGAATAATAATAATAAAAAAATTATTTATATCCCGCCCTCCCCAGCCGAAGCCAGGCTCAGAGCGGGTAACAACATTAAAATATACAACATTCTAAACAACAACACATGACCTATTACCCCATGTCCTGATTTATTTAACAAAAATATATTAAAAGCCAAAATAGATGTCATGTGTGAAAAAGTAAGCACATAACTTGTAGAACAACCTTTAGAAGCAATAACTTGGAAGTGATCGTTTTCTGTAGGACTTTTCCCCTCTCTCACATCGTTGTGGAGGAATTTTGGCCTGTTCTTCTTTACAACCCTGTTTCAGTTCATCGAGGTTTGCTTGCATTTCTTTATGCACACTAAACTATGGTTTGGTGCTATATGGATGAGCCTGACTGTGCCTAGGCAAAACACTGAGCCTATGCACTCCCTGGTCCCAGATAGGTGGGAGAAATAAAAAAAATCCTTCCAGTAGCGCCTTAAAGACCAACTAAGTTAGTTCTTGGTATGAGCTTTCGTGTGCATGCACACTTCTTCAGATACACTGAAACAGAAGTTGCCAGATCCTTCTATATAGTGAGAAGGTGGGGAGGGGTATTACTCAGAAGGGTGGTGGGAATGGGAGATTGGCAGATAGCTGAGATGAGCCTGTTGACGACTCTTAAGGACTGCAATAGGTCTTACAGGAAAAGGCAAGGGGTGAGAAGGTAAAGAATGGCTTAGTCATGTATAATGAGATAAGAATCCAATGTCTTTGTTCAGACCAGGTCTCTCCATGGTTTTAAGTTTGGTAATGAGTTGCAATTCAGCAGCTTCTCTTCTTCTCAGGTGGGAGAAGTTCTGCAAAGCTCAGTTTCATTTATACTCAAACTCTGCTATCCATTACTTTTGCTCAATTCCAGCTTAGTTTCATGGCAGTGCAGTCCACAGGGATGCATTTTCAAGAATGCACTTGGGCTGTACAAACTATTGCTATCTTTGCGATCATGCAAATTGTTCCTTTCCATAGCTTTTTCACCTCTCCTAAGTAATTCATTGTTAATTAAGCCCACCCTAGCTTATTTTACACTTCTTCTTCTTTTTTGCTGCACCTACTTTCCCCACACACTAAATGAAGCTGAATAATCCCCTTGCGATGAAATACTGTAAAACATTAATAAACTAAATCCTAATTGAACTTTGTGACGTGCCGTTATCAATTCTGCTCAGCTCCCGTGGCATAACCACCACCACTTTGTTATCAAAACTTCTCACGGAACAGAGTTTATGAAGGAATATAATCTCTCTTCTCAGGCCTGAATCTTCAGTATCGCCGAGCCATTCATGGGTATTACAGAAAAGGGATTGATATTGTCTATTATTCCAGTGCTTGGAGGGGCAGCTTCTAAGTTTAGTGGGTTTTTTTACTTAAGAATTCCTGTTTAAGAGTAGATACTAATCAATATTAAACTTTGAAGGCAACAAGAGGGCTAAATAAATAAATAAATAAATAAATAATTGGTAAAGGATCCCTGGATGGTTAAGTCCAGTCAAACTTGACTATAGGGTGTGGTGCTCATCTTGCTTCAGGCCAAGGGAGCCGGCGTTTGTCCACAGACAGCTTTCCAGGTCAGGTGGCCAGCGTGACTAAACCGCTTCTGGTACAACAGAACACCGTGACAGAAACCAGAGTGCACAGAAACGCCATTTACCTTCCTGCCGCAGCAGTACCTGTTTATCTACTTGCACTGGCGTGCTCTCGAACTGCTAGGTTGGCAGAAGCTGGGACAGAGCAACAGGAGCTCATCCCGTCACGCAGATTTGAGCTGCCGACCTTCTGATAGGCGAGCCCAAGTGGCTCAGTGGTTTAGAGCACAGTGCCGCCTGCTCCCTTTAAAAAAATCAATTTAAAAACTCACTTATAATACCGTTGCAATCTATACAATCACACTTCCCATCTTTCTAGCACAAGGAACAATTAAAGCAGCCCTCCCACCTCTTGCTTCCTGACCTGCTTCCAAGTCAAATTAAACTTAGAAAAGTATCATTACTCCTGGCTGCTGGAGGAGACTCTTGAGAGTCCCATGGACTGCAAGAAGATCCAACCTATCCATTCTGAAGGAAATCAGCCCTGAGTGCTCACTGGAAGGACAGATCCTGAAGCTGAGGCTCCAATACTTTGGCCACCTCATGAGAAGAGAAGACTCCCTGGAAAAGATCCTGATGTTGGGAAAGATGGAGGGCACAAGGAGAAGGGGACAACAGAGGATGAGATGGTTGGATAGTGTTCTCGAAGCTACCAGCATGAGTTTGGCCAAACTGCGGGAGGCAGTGGAAGACAGAAGTGCCTGGCGTGCTCTGGTCCACGGGGGTCATGAAGAGTCGGACACGACTAAATGACTAAACAACAACAACTCCTAATGGCAAACTCAGGGGCAGCCAAAAAGGAGGCAATGACAAACCAAGGGGTGTGCGGGTGTGTCAATTTGCCTAAGGAAACCGTAATGTGTGTGTGCGTGCGTGCGCACGCCTTAACTAACAGGGCAAACCCCCTGAAGACTGAACACGCTCAATAGCCATGGAATGGAGTGACAACAGTCCCAGAAAACACAGTGGAGGGAGTGGAATAACCGGCTTTGAGTGAAGGGCTGGCGGTCGCCCTGAACTCATTTTAGGAGGGAAGATACTGTTGGTGATCTCACTTGAATAATGCAAGTTGAGTCTAGAGAGAGGAAAATCCCTTAAAGGGTGCTGGACTCCCTCAAACCCTGGGTCCAAGTAGGTGCTAGAATTTAATTGAGGCTTGGGGTTGTTAAACAGGTTTTATAGCCAGACCCATGTGTATTAAGTCAGACCCTTGTGTGCCAAGCTTTGAGCTGGACACTTTTAATCCTTTAATTAAGCCAAGTGCTAAAAGCTAATTAAGCGAGGCTAACTTCCATGCGAGGTGATAGGCTGCGGGACGGGACGCTGAAAAAGAACACAATGGATAAAAGGAGCCCAGTGTGAGACGGCAGATGAGGAGGAGGAGGAGTTTGGATTTGATATCCCGCTTTATCACTACCCGAAGGAGTCTCAAAGTGGCTAACATTCTCCTTTCCCTTACTCCCCCACAACAAACATTCTGTGAGGTGAGTGGGGCTGAGAGACTTCAGAGAAGTGTGACTAGCCCAAGGTCACCCAGCAGCTGCATGTGGAGGAGCCGAGACGCGAACCCGGTTCACCAGATTACAAGTCTACCGCTCTTAACCACTACACCACACTGGCCTTTCTAGCTGTGGATAAAGCAACGTGGATTAGAAGTTTAGGGTCAGGAGTCATGTGAGCAGGAGATGCAAAGCAGTAGGCAGAGCATGATGTTGGATCTTGGCTGGGATCCTAGGCTGCGCCCATGGAGGAAACAAGACCCTCTTAGAGTGTTGATGCTGCAAACTCCTCTGTCATAGGCAGGGCCAGATTTAGGTTTGATGAGGCCCTCAGCTACTGAAGGTAATGGGGCCCTTTATATGTCCAGCTGTCCTTTGTCAACAACAAACTGACCCTGGTTCTTTGTGTTGGATATATGCTATATGGTAACTTATGGACCTAATAGGTATCTAAAGCCATTTGCACATGCTGCTATGCAACCAGTCCATGCAGAATGCAGGCACCCTATATATAAAGGTAAAGGTAAAGCTACCCCCTGACCATTAGGTCCAGTCGTGACCGACTCTTGGGGTTGGACGCTCATCTCGCTCTATAGGCCGAGGGAACCGGCGTTTGTCCGCAGACAGCTTCCGGGTCATGTGGCCAGCATGACTAAGCTGCTTCTGGCGAACCAGAGCAGCGCACAGAAACACCGTTTACCTTCCCGCCGGAGTGGTACCTATTTATCTACTTGCACTTGACGTGCTTTCGAACTGCTGGGGGGGCAGGAGCTGGGACCAAGCAACGGGAGCTCACCCTGTCGAGGGGATTCGAACTGCCGACCTTCCGATCGGCAAGCCCTAGGCTCTGTGGTTTAGACCACAGCAGCATCCGCATCCCTTGCGTTATATATAGAAATGAGCAAACCAGTGATATTTTAGGGAACAGGCTAGCAGGCGGGGCCCATTACTTACATCATAGGAGCATATACAACACAAAACACTGTTGCTGTATGTAGGTTTTATTTTACTTATTTTTTATCTTATATTTTGGAAATGTACATCCAGTTTTTCCCCCCTTTAAATTTTTTGGGGCCCCCCAAGATAATGGGACCCTAAGCTATAGCTTGTTTGCTTATACGTTAATCAAGCACTGATCTTTGGCTCAGGTTGTATACATGTGTAAATAAACGATATATCACAAAGACATCATGGTCTATGTTGTGCCTCACTTCCCAGAAAGAAACACAGACCTTGGATAAGCACTGCTCAGAGATTGGGGATGGCATGCAGCAATACTTTGTTGGTTCAATTAGACAAAAACAACAATATACATATGAGAAGAGAGGTTTTGTCTTATTTATAGGCTTTGCCCAGAACATGTTTATTCAACTGGGGGTTGGGGAGACACTCCAATAGCATTTCTCTCTCTCTCTTTTTGGGTCTTCACTCAAAAAAGAATAGCAAGCACATTATGAGGAAAGTGTCTGGTTTGCTTTCCTATTCCTTCAAATTCTCTCCCTAATTGCTCAGCTGCTTATATCTAGCAGGGCATTGTTCCGTGGATGATGAATAAAAAAGAAATTTAATACCAGAATACTATTAACTGAGGATCAGTATGGTTTCATGTATGCTTTCAAAAGGATGTACTAAGTTTAGAAAACCACAAAAGCAGAACGGAAAGGATCCCACTGAATTCACTCCCTGTTAAGGGTGCTTAGGATTGCAGACTAAAAAGAGGACCCCCAATTTTCAAGCAAGTCACTTCACTTGAATGTGTGTCATGCCTTATTTTGAGAGAAGGCCTGAGAACAAGACCTATTTCCATGCCATCCATTCTTAAGGAAATCAGCCCTGAGTGCTCACTGGAAGGACAGATCGTGAAGCTGAGGCTCCAATACTTTGGCCACCTCATGAGAAGAGAAGACTCCCTGGAAAAGACCCTGATGTTGGGAAAGATTGAGGGCACAAGGAGAAGGAGACGACAGAGGACGAGATGGTTGGACAGTGTTCTCGAAGCTACCAGCATGAGTTTGACCAAACTGCGGGAGGCAGTGGAAGACAGGAGTGCCTGGCGTGCTCTGGTCCAGGGGGTCACGAAGAGTCGGACATGACTAAAGAACAATGAGGGACCAAACTTCTGCGATACAGGAATCTTTTGCCTAATGTGGGGCTCGAACCCCTAACCCTGAGATTAAGAGTCTCATGCTCTACCGGCTGAGCTATCCCTGTCGTACCCCCGCTCTCCTATTTGTCCGAGGCCTTGCACGGTGCAAATGTACAAGAGGAGTTGCATAATCGTGAGTTTTTAATTGGTGAAGCATGTTATGTGTAGCAGCACAAATACTCAGCATTGTAAAGGTGCCAATTGTCCTGCTCGCTTTTGGTCTTATGTGGCACGACGAAAAAGGTGACTATGTAAAACTGGACTTAATCTGGATGGTTCAGTCAAAGGCAACTATGGGGTTGCGGCGCTCATCTCACTTTCAGGCCAAGGGAGCTGGCGTTTGTCCACTTTCCGGGTCATGTAGCCAGAATGACTAAACCGCTTGTGGCGCAAGGGGGAACCATGACGGAAACCAGAGTGCACGGAAACACCATTTACCTTCAGCCACAGTGGTACCTATTTATCTACTTGCACTGGTGTGCTTTCAAACTGCTAGGTTGGCAGGAGCTGGGACAGAGCAATGGGAGCTCACCCCATCGCGGGGATTCGAACCGCTGACCTTCTGATTGGCAAGCCCAAGAGGCTCAGTGGTTTAGACCACAGAGCCACCCGTGTCCCTGGTGACTATGTACAGAGCTTTAGATGAATGTATGCAAAATTTAGGCCATTGAGGAAAGAACTACGCCTTGAACAATGGAAAAACCGTGAAGTTGACTTGTCCGTCTGCTTCACAGAAACAAAGGGCCATTGGCCTATCTAGCACAGTATTGTCAACACTGGCTGGCAGCATCTCTAGAGAATTTCAGGCAGGAAATTCCAGGGATTGCCCCCAGGACTTTATTTGCTCTATGTCCCTTCCCATTTCACGAGAGAATGTTTTCTCTAAAAGTGGTACATGGATGATTCATCACTCTTGCCCTTGCAGATATGAAAGGAAAAGCTTCAGTCAGTTGCACGAGATCTCGCAAAAACACCCAAAAATCATATTCTTGCAAAAATGATCATACTGAGGCATTTTTTATGGGTGTTTTTTTTTTAAAAAAAACCATTAAATAAAAACCCATGTAGACCTTGGTTGACTCTCCAATTAAAAGAAAGCACTATGTGGGTGAAAATCCTATTAGTCACTTACTGGTAGCAGCCAAATGTACAACAGTATTTTTCTGCTCATGTGGCTCGCTAAAGTACATTAATCATGGACAACTTTGAGAAATGTTATTGAGAAATGTAGCGTTTGTTTTTTGTACAGCATGGCTCCCAATTCCTCTAACGAGCTGAATAAAACTTCACTTGGAAAGTAAAGATTAGGACAAGACAGGAGTTGAAAACTCATGTGCATGATGAAAAATTAACCCTTCAATGTAAGATTCAAATTACATCAGAAAATCATACTTATAGTACACTCCCACAAATCCCTATATATACCCAACTGTCCTTTTTCTACATTAACACTGCCAGACATTTTGTCTTGACCAGCTGTTCAGCAACACTGGTATATGTTAATATCACTCAAGTCCTTATTTAACTTACACTAAGGAGAGCTAACAGGGCTTTCATGTTTTTAACGCATTTTCCGCGGCTGTAGTTCTTTCAGATCACTTGTGCAAGGCCGGAGGAGGCATTGTGTAAATAGGTTTGTGGAAAACAGCTAAGTGATGCTGATATAAATAATAAAATGCTAAGCTTTTTAAAAATGGTATTCGTCTTCTGTTACAAGTTAGGAGGGGAAAAAAATCGTTTTGTCATGCAGCTGGCGAAGAACACTGCTGCACACGTGACCAGTTAATGCATTTTAGTGCATAATGTGGCAATTATTGTCTATACAACTATCCTATTGTGCATGAATAGGAAGTGGCATCATCCTTACAATAAATTGTACGGTAATTAGCCATTTCCCCTCATTTCCTTTCTGAACTCCGATAACACCGAGATATATCATCTGTCTTGCTTATTTGCAAAAGTAAGAACAAACCATCTGTACTGCCACTGTTCTAAATTAGATGGACTGTAATTTTCAGGTCTGTAAAGCAAAGGCTAGGAGGTCAAACCTTGGAATTGTTTGCTGAGGGTCATATTGTATTTAATTTAGGTGCCCTAAGACATTCCGTACATAAAGAAAAACGTGGCAGCTAAACTATTGCCCAGTTTAGAAGCAGAGAAAATACAGTCAACATAATCCAGTTATATAGAGTTTGTTTTAAAATATATATATATTAAAAAAACATGCAACCAGTCACAGCGGGATGGCTGCTGATTTTGCCACCTGCCACTCTTTCATCCTTTCTGCAGCCCCTCTCAGGTCACTGGCTTCTGAACCCCGGCCACATTTGCATATTCCAAATAGAGATCATATTATTCTTTACATAATTACTTATACCAAGGAACAGCAGATGCAACCCGTAATTGACAAAGAACAACCTTCCCCTCAGTTCCAACTCATTCATTTCTATTTAACTCCTTTTAGCAGCCTGGCTAGCTCAGTCATTAGAGCAAACTCTCACCACCAGCACCCTCCCCTCGTTCATCCCCCCGATATTTCTACCAGACATGCTTGGTGAGATGGGTTTCTGCCTGAGGTTAGATCCCCACGCTGAGATAAAACCAAAGCAACACAGGGTCATAGAACTGCAGAGCTGGAAGGGATCCAGTGAGCCATATAGTCCAACCCCAAAGGCTTTGGAGAGAAGACATAAAGTTCACCGCATGTTACAATTTGAGAGAAAATGTAATGAAAAGGCTGTACCGACTACGGACAAATTGGCCAAGATGCATACGAATAGCTCAGACATATGTTGGAGATGTAAAAATGGGGTAGGTACCTTCATGCACATGTGGTGGGACTGTGTGAAAATAAGAGACGTTTGGGATACAATATGTAATGAACTCAAAAATATCTTCAAACTTTCCTTAAAAACAAACAAACTGAAGCCTTTCTGTTAGGCATTATGTCCATGGAAATAACAATAAAATTAAAAAAACCTAGAACCCTTTTTAAGTATGCAACCACAGCGGCTAGGATTTTAATGGCTAATAATGGGAAAAGTGATTTGATCCCCACAAAAACCAACTGGCAAGTGAAAATGATAGAATACCTAGAGCTTGCGAAAATGACTGGGAGAATAAGAGGAAAATCAAATCAGAAAGTTATTAAAGATTGGACAATATTCAAAGAACATCTTTATAAGTATTGTGATAATGCAATGCTCCTGACAGACTTAGATTGAATCTTGAAGTGTAAGGAAAGCTTAATAACAAAAATTTCTTTTGATAAGCAACACAAAAGAATGATAATAATGAAGTGTGTATAGAATAATAGGGTGTAAAAAATACAATGAGGTGAGTTGGAAGTTAAAGTGTGTGTAATGTCAAAAGATACGTTGTTAGTATTTACAGTTTGTTTATGTTGTTTATTGTGTTTGTCTATGTTTGATGTAAACTGTGTTTTGTAATAAAGAATATAATAATAATAATAATAATAATAATAATAATAATAATAATAATAATAATAATAATATAAAAAGCAAATGTAGGAATCTGGCCCATGGTTGTCTCTCAGTGGGCTCAAACCACCAACCTTCTGGTTAACAGCCAGATGCACTGACGCATCAGGCCACCTCGTATTCAGGCGGATTTGAATACCATGAGGTTGAGTGACCAAGGAAGCTGTGGAAAGACCAGGAGTTGCTGTCCTTGCCTGTTGCCATAATTTCAGTGACCCAATACAGTGGTGCGTATGCATAACAAACGGCAGTGAGATGGGAAGGAACACTATTGGGGAGAGTACACTGGAGACAATTGGACAACCCCCTGGGTCCCCTCTGAAATGGTGCTAGTACTGCAACACTGTTGTTGTTTAGTCGTTTAGTCGTGTCCAACTCTTCGTGACCCCATGGACCAGAGCACGCCAGGCACTCCTGTCTTCCACTGCCTCCCACAGTTTGGTCAAACTCATGCTGGTAGCTTCGAGAACAATGTCCAACCACCTCGTCCCCTTCTTGTGCCCTCAATCTTTCCCAACATCAGGGTTCCCCCAAGAAGCAGGCGTCTTTTAATTTCATGACTGCTGTCACCATCTGCAGTGATCATGGAGCCCAAGAAAGTAAAATCTCTTACTGCCTCCATTTCTTCCCCTTCTATTTGCCAGGAGGTGACGGGACCAGTGGCCATCATCTTAGTTTTTTTGATGTTGAGCTTCAGGCCATATTTTGCGCTCTCCTCTTTCACCCTCATTAAAAGGTTCTTTAATTCCTCGTCACTTTCTGCCATCAAGGTTGTGTCATCTGCATATCTGAGGTACTGCCACACACCCCAATGCAAATACAAAATATTTAGCAAGGGTACAGAAAGCAATCTCCATGTCACCAATTCTCCACCCCCCTACACACACACACACAAAGTTTGGAAGTCGGTTGCTATAACTGGCTAGGAAATACAACCGCATGGTTTTATTTGTTTGTTCAGGGGCCAAATCACTGAAGAACTGAAGCCAGAAATCAGTGGGGAGGTGAAAGGACTATATAGGTGGCCCTATATGTAGGAGGCATATGTCCCAAGTCGCACGCCATGTTCCACGTACGTGTGTGTGTTTTTGTTTGGATGGAGAGAACAGCACGAAACATGGCTCTAAACTCCAAGGATGGAGAAGCTGTGAACTGGCACCGGAGCATGTACCGTATTTTTTGCTCTATAAGACTCACTTTTTCCCTCCTAAAAAGTAAGGGGAAATGTGTGTGCGTCTTATGGAGCGAATGCAGGCTGCGCAGCTATCCCAGAAGCCAAAACAGCAAGAGGGATTGCTGCTTTCACTGTGGAGTGATCCCTCTTGCTGTTCTGGCTTCTGAGATTCAGAATATATTTTTTCTTGTTTTCCTCCTCCAAAAACTAGGTGCGTCTTGTGGTCTGGTGCATCTTATAGAGCGAAAAATACGGTACATTTTGTTTTTAACAAAAAACAAAAACAAACCCAGTTTGGTCAGAGAAAAAGGCAATACATCCATGATAACAGGGACAACAAGACCATTCATTGAGAACAACTAGGCAGCATTGCATTTCTCTGCAAAACTAATTCCCTCTTTCCCCTACTCTATGGATGAAAGCAACAGTAGCATGAAAACGTCCAGTATTTTCTCTCTCTTCAAAATGCGCCGTAGTGCTAGAGCACCCACCTTCTGCGAAAACAATTTTTTAATTAAACATTGTTTAATTGGATGTATCAAAAATTAATTGGAAACCGATTCTGTAGTAACCAACAAAGGGTTTTTGCAGATGGAGAAGAGGAAGAGGTGAAGAGAAGGGAACAACAGTTTACCCACGGTCTGACTCAAAAGATGTGCCAAATGTAAAAACAGAAAGCCAGCATGTACACGCATAGCAGTCTGGCTCCGCAAATATAGTTTCAGTTATGGAGTAGGGGAGGCGTTTAGATGCTTATACTCATGATTAACTCTTCTGAACAAGTGAAATATGGAAGCAAAATGAACTGGTAGCTATTTACCAACTTTGCTCCCATTCTGGCACAGCTGAATACAGCGCTGAGAGCTTTCTGACAACTAATGAGAGATGTGTGGTTAATCACAAAAGACATTACGACTGCCAAAGGTACAATGATAATAAGCAAGTTAACAATAACAGAAAAACAATGGCTACCGGGGATGTATAAGTAACAGAATTTGAGCAGCAAATACTTGGCACTGTTTCATTTTAAGCCTTGCTTTTTTGCTGAAAAACTCTCGGTAACTACTTGAAGTCAGAGAAACCATATTGGAAGGTCTGCTGTCGGCCATCAGATCATCTCACGAAACCATCTACCCTGCAAGAGCAGCTCAAATTCTGCAACATGTGCAGCAACACACTCAAAGCTACGTGTGCAAGCGGCCTCCAACTCAAGAGATAGAGCTTCAGTGCTGGGCAGCTACTGTTGAGGAAGAACGTATGATTCTACACATACATAAAAAAGGTGTTTCTGTTTGTTGCAAAGTTCAGTGGCCACTTATGGAAAGAATCTTAGTACGGCAGTAGACAAGAGACCACTGCATAAGCAGTACAGTGGTACCTCCGGTTGCGGACAGGATCCGTTCCAGAGCTCCGGTCGGATTCTGAGGTTTTCGCAACTGGAGGTGCCTGATCTGTGCATGTGTGCGGCGTGGTAGAGTGCTTCTGCGCATGCACGTGGCATGGTAGAGTGCTTCTGCACATGTGCACAGCGTGGTAGAGCGCTTCTGCGCATGTGTGCACGGTGAAACACGGAAAAATAATTCCGGGTTTGCCACGTGCATATCCCGAAGGATACGTAGCCAGAGGTGTGCATAAGTAGAGATACCACTGTACTTTCATTCTGATGCCTTACTCATCTTCCTAGGTATTCAGGGAAGTTTTTGAAGGTAACAACTTCATTTCCCACCTCTTGCATGGTTCTCCAAATTAATTTGGCATCACAGCCTGCAACCCTCACTTCTCCAGTTCCACAATCCTCAGCTGTCTAAAAGTCTCCTGCTCCCTCAAATGACTACCCTTTCCCCACTTGCGAAGCATCGCCACCCAGAACAGCTACACTCCATATGATAGCATTGGACTTGTTCTTGGCAGTGATGTGGTAGGTAAAAGGTAAAAGGCAAAGGACCCCTGGACAGTAAAGTCCAGTCAAAGTTGACTCTGGGGTTGGGGCGCTCATCTCGCTCTATAGACCGAGGGAGCCGGTGTTTGTGCACAGACAGCTTTCCGGGTCATGTGGCTAGCATAACTAAACCGCTTCTGGTGCAACAGGACACCGTGACGGAAGCCATTGCGCACGGAAATGCCGTTTACCTCCCTGCCACAGCGGTACCTATTTATCTACTTGCACTGGCATGCTTTCGAACTGCTAGGTTGGCAGGAGCTGGGACAGAGCGATGGGAACTCACCCTGCCACAGGGATTCGAACCGCCAACCTTCTGATCAGCAAGCCCAAGAGGCTCAGTGGTTTAGACCACAGTGCCACTCGTGTCCCTGATGTTTTAGTACAGTGGACGCTTGGGTCGCGAACGCGATCCGTGCGGGAGGCACATTTGCAACCAGCAGCGCCACCTCTAAGCATGCGCGGGTTGCTATTTGGCACTTCTGCACATGCACAAAGTGCGATCTAGTGCTTCTGTGTATGTGTGAGTGCCGAAACACAGAAGTAACCCGCCAGAGCCACGAGGAGTACAATTAAGGTACTACCTGGAGGTGTTGCCTTAAATAAAGCTCTGTATAATGATCACTTTAAACTTTAAAGAAAGGCTTTATTTTGAAGTACTGGGGGAGCTGTTATCAGTTCCCCAAAGCCAGATACACACGTTTCCTCAATTCCAGTTATAATCATTGGTGAATTTCTTCATCAAAACCTGGGAAAAGGTTCAGACATAAAATTCCAGCTCCCTAAATTGTAGTTTCGGATCTGATCCTGGTTTGAGACTCTGAGTAGTAAACTGACAGTAGTAACCCACAGTTCTTCATAGCAGGAAAGTCCAGTTTAAATTCACCGGGGTAAGAGTGCCAATGAAGGGAAGAGGGAAAGGGTGAGCTCACAGGACCAACACTTAAACCCTAAAATATACTTTAGCAGGCCAGGGATTTATGTCAAAGCTGGACTTTAGTATAATTCTCTCTCTTCAGAGGGGCAACATCATATAAGGTTCAAGTGAGATCTGAGAAAGTGTTTGCACGTTCCTTCTGCAAAACAAGAAAATCTTGATTCTGATTCTCTAGAAATTTATCCTGCTAAGAGGGAAATGTTAAAAGCATTCCAGACCAGCAAGCACAGCCTGCTTCTGACTCAGGCACTGCCATTACCATTTTGATAGTGATTCAAATAACTTTCTCTTTGATTTCAGGAATTACTGTAATTTCAGAACTACACTTATAATTACAATAAGCTGTTTTGAAGAGGGAAATGATTAGAGGTTGCTTTGGGGGGGATTTATTGTTTCATGTAATATTTCATATTTTATTATGTCTACGAAGAATTGATGCTTTTGAATTATGGTGCTGGAGGAGACTCTTGAGAGTCCCATGGACTGCAAGAAGATCCAACCTCTCCATTCTGAAGGAAATCAGCCCTGAGTGCTCACTGGAAGGACAGATCCTGAAGCTGAGGCTCCAATACTTTGGCCACCTCATGAGAAGAGAAGACTCCCTGGAAAAGACCCTGATGTTGGGAAAGATGGAGGGCACAAGGAGAAGGGGATGACAGATGACAAGATGGTTGGATAGTGTTCTCGAAGCTACCAGCATGAGTTTGACTAAACTGTGGGAGGCAGTGGAAGACAGAAGTGCCTGGCGTGCTCTGGTCCATGGGGTCACGAAGAGTCGGACACGACTAAACAACAACAACAACTCTGTGAGGTGACTTTTATGTATGACAGGCGATGACAAAGTGTGTTCTCCTTCATGGAGAGCACGTGTTGTGGCGGGGTCCAGCAGAACACCCCCTCTTGGTTGCTGGGCGGGACTGTTTGAATGGCCATGACTGTGATTGGGCTATAATGGTTGTCGGGGAGATTTTGATGGTACCATTTAGTGGGTTGGCCCGAAGGTTATATATTTCTTGCACGCAGCATGGTGCAGTCTCTTTTGCTGCGTGCATCGGATCGCCCACCCACCCTCCCTAATTTAGGGCTTTTGCGTTTGACCTTGCTATGCCTGTCATGGGGTCGTCTGCTTTTGGGGCAGGGGCCTGGTAGGAATTTTGTCCGTTTGGCAGATTGGCTGGTACAATTTGGTTTTTGCCTACTGCGTAGCAAATCATCACAACTTGTAAGGCTGTGGTTAGGTATTGGTTCAAATTTGGTTGGTGGAGGGGTAAGGGTTGCCTGTGCCTGCCCCTCCAATGCTGCTGCTGTAAGGGAATTCCGTTAAAGGAATCCAGGGGCTCACCATGCTTTTGTCCAAATCTCTGACAAGGGGCTTGAGCTGCGCAAGCCCCTGGGAGGATGCGGGGAGTGGTGAGGGTCTGACACCCAGCCCCATTCTCTCCCCAAAATGTTTAACCTTACTGACTTTCACAGGGTTCCGGAAGTCACTTCTGTCCCGGGGCAAGGACAGATAGTCGCAACCAATGCCTAAGCAGCCACTCACATTATGTATTTTAATAAAGTTGTGGCCAAAATTATGCCAAAATTTTAAACAAAAATTCTGTGTGAATTGTGATTTATTTAGGGGGTGGCTTGGCAACCTCAACACCGGCTATGTATACAAGAAAGTCTATGGCTGAGCTTGCTGTGATGTTATGCAAGTTTCACCATCATTCTCTTTGCCTTAGATGCCTGAGAAAGCTCCATTCCCTTTCCCCTTCATTGCTGTGCAATTTTTAAAAATTCAACATGGGTCACTAAATTTGACACACGGCATCTACCTTACAGAATTACATTAGCCTGAAATGCAAGTCAAAAAATAAAATAAAAAATTGAGCTGACCCAGAACAAACATGAAAAGGTGCTGACTCCAGTCTGACGCTCAGAGCACCTAAACAGTCGAGGAAATTGAGAAGAGGGCAACACTCAGTTCCAAGAAGCATGAAAATATAATTAAATGCGCTGTATCAGCCTTTCCCAACCTTGTGCTCCCTGCTGCTGTTGGTCTATAGTTCTCATCATCCCTAGTGCATAGGGCCAATGGTTGTAGACCAACAATAGCTGAGGGCACAAGGCTGGGAAAGGCCACACTATATTAAAGCTTTGTTCTTATTTATTTATAAAAGATTTGATCATTCACACTAATTGTGCAATCTTATGTTAGAGTTACGTCAAGTCACGATTAAACCAGGAAGTCTCTATTTAACCATTGTGTTGTGTTTTATCCAAAACAGGGGACCAGCTTCAGAACAAGCCAGGATATTATACAGTACACTGTTTGAAGTTGGCTTAAAATCCTGGGTTTTCCAAAGCTGGTAACCATAATTCCTAATTTAAATGAAACAGGAAGCTTTGGCTAATTAAAGATTTCCTGGTTTGATTGCTGTACAGAACAAGAAAAGGAGCAAAGAAACTAGGAAAAGACTTGTGCACGTTTTAGTTCAATAAGCAAATACATGATTGTCTGAACACAGCAAATACTTTCTCAGGTAAAACCACTATACTTTTAAAGTGCGTTTTTAAATTCTCTCTCAAAGGTTGTCTAAACATGTTTACAATGGCATGAGTCCTAATACATCACCCAAATAACTCCTCACTAGAAAGCCAAGCTGATATTGCAGCTATGAGACTCTGTCTCCATCATTTATCAAGAATTGTTGTTGTTTAGTTGTTTAGTCATGTCCGACCCTTTGTGACTCCATGGACAGGCACCCCTGTCTTCCACTGCCTCCCGCAGCTTGGTGAAACTCATGTTCATAGCTTTGAGAACACTGTCCAGCCATCTGGTCCTCTGTTGTCCCTTTCTCTTTGTGCCCTCAATCTTTCCCAACAACAGGGTCTTTTCCAGGGAGTCTTCTCTTCTCATGAGGTGGCCAAAGTATTGGAGCCTCAGCTTTAGGATCTGTCCTTCCAGCGAGCACTCAGGGCTGATTTCCTTCAGAATGGAGAGGTTTGATCTTCTTGCAGTCCATGGGACTCTCAAGAGTCTCCTCCAGCACCATAATTCAAAAGCATCAATTCTTCGGCGATCAAGAATATTGAAGCACTAATCTGATTACACAAGGGCACAAACTCATTGTTGCATTTACGAATCAATAATCATTTTGCAAGGAGCTTTATAATTGTTGTGCATCATTACAAGATTTCTGCGATGTATATACTTGCATCTCTATTTTATAGCAGGACAATAGAGGCTGAGCGATAATGAGTTAGTAAAAAACATATGGCTAAAACCCAAATCTCTCGGTCATAAACTCTCCAATTTTGTTAAACTAGTCTTGATATATGAACAATGAACATTCACAAGGAATGTTGAAAATGTTTATTTTGTTTAATGCTTTGCCTATGCAAAGATTTTAAATTATCAATACAAATATATTCATGTACCGGTACTTCGTAGGTCAATCATTCATGGTTCAAGGTATTTATACTACCAAAGTAACTTGACCAAACACTGGAATTAGATCACACTGTCAGCCATCTTCAAAGCATTAGGAGAGCAGTTATTTTTCCATGCAGGAAAATATCTTTACCAATACATATCTAACATTTGATTTTAATTCTCTACCGCCCCCCAAATGTTCAGAAGCCTACTCTTTTAAGGGTTCTGGGATAAGAGTTCCATTTTGTAAGAAAAAAATATTTGCATACATAAAATTCAGCAGAGGGCAGGTGAAAATAAAATTATATCTTATGCAGATGGCTTTGTCTTTAAAAAAGAAAAAAGGAAAAAACCCTGAATGTCCTAGTTTTTCAGAAATGCTGACTATTCCGTATTGTCCATCATTTCATTGTTCAATGCTTATTCTTAGAGCCTTTGGGGGAGAAAATTGTGGATATAAACAGCTCTCTATGTTTGCTGATGATGCATTGCATTCAGATGCTGGAGGATCTTAGTTGTCTGTTGTTGTTTTCAAAAACCAAGTTGTGGATAAAAATAGCTGAAACTCAATAGGCGGGGCCTGCTGAAACCAGGCAAACTCCCAGGGGTTGAGAGAGAGAGAGCTTTAGGTTCTTCAATCTGTCCTCTTTTGCGGCCCAACATGTCCAACCTAACCTTAACCTGCCAGTTCATATTCTCCGAAAACTGTGAAGCAGTAACATGGTATCGCTGGAGCTGACTGACCACCAGCTCTTGACATGGGTAGCATTAATGCAATAATAGGTAAAAGGTAAAAAGGTAAAAGACCCCTGGATGATTAAGTCCAGTCAAAGGCGACTATGGGGTGCGGCGCTCATCTCACTTTCAGGCTGAGGGAGCTGGCGTTAGTCCACAGACAGCTTTCCGGATCATGTGGCCAGCAGGACTAAACTGCTTCTGGCACAACAGGACACCGTGATGGAAACCAGAGCACACAGGAACGCAGTTTACCTTCCCGCCACAGAGGTACCTATTTATCTACTTGCATTGGTGTGCTTTCGAACTGCTAAGTTAGCAGGAGCTGGGACAGAGCAACGGGAGCTCACCCCGTCATGGGGATTCAAACCACCGACCTTCCGATTGGCAAGCCCAAGAGGCTCAGTGGTTTGGACCACATCGCCACCTGCACCCAATAAAATAATAATATGATAAGTAGTCATCTGATTTTATCCATGCTATAACCAATCTTAAGACTGGATATAATAATTGCTCTCTGGCAGTTAAGGCAGTTTCACACATTGTGATTATTCAGGCTTTTTCTGTTGTCCAATGGATCTCTGCAACAAACATACCACAACGTTTAGTCCAGAACCAAGACCCATAATAGTCTCGCCCTCACATTGATGTGTTCTCTGTAGAGAAATATGGTAGACTAAAAGGAACCTGAACATGAATTATGGTGCTGGAGGAGACTCTTGAGAGTCCCATGGACTGCAAGAAGATCAAACCGATCCATTCTTAAGGAAATCAGCCCTGAGTGCTCACTGGAAGGACAGATCCTGAAGCTTGGCCACCTCATGAGAAGAGAAGACTCCCTGGAAAAGACCCTGATGTTGGGAAAGATGGAGGGCACAAGGAGAAGGGGATGACAGAGGACGAGATGGCTGGATAGTGTTCTCAAAGCTACCAGCATGAGTTTGACTAAACTGCGGGAGGCAGTGGAAGACAGGAGTGCCTGGTGTGCTCTGGTTCATGGGGTCACGAAGAGTTGGACACGACTAAACGACTAAACAACAACAACAACAGCAACAACAAAAGGAACCTGGCTCTCCTATAACATTTCAAGCAGCACTGCTGCCAGCGAGAAGTACCGACATAGGGCAGATATAATCTTGAAGCCATTCTACAAGCTTTAGTTAGCAGTATGGTTCACCCTCGAAAAACTGTCTCCGATCTAAACATATGTACTGCTGTGGTAACTCTGGTTCTGCCTGAAATACCAAAGAGAGACTAAGACTCTGATGTTTCAGGCAAGTAAAAAAAAACCACAACAAAAACCACATTGCCTCTGAACAGTCAGAACGCTGCAGGTTTCATTCTAGCGGGAGACAAAATAAAAGCCTATGCTGAAATATCCAGCTACATTCCACAATAAACTGTGTGCAAAAGATACGCCACCTTTCTCCACAGAAAGCAATCTCCAAAGAAATTGTTCTATGCTGTGTTTACAGGGTGGAAACTATTTTCTGACGTACTTTAATATATTTTGCACAGCTCTAACAGCTAGTAAGGCGTAATGCCGCCGTCAATCACATACAGTGGTGCCTCGCAAGACGAAAAGAATCCGTTCTGTGATTCTCTTCGTCTAGCGGTTTTTTCGTCTTGCGAAGCAAGCCCATTGGCGGATTAGCGGATTAGCGCTATTAGCGGCTTTTAGCAGCTTATCTGCTGATCGGATCAGCTGATAAGCGGCTTAGAAAAAGGGGGGAAGGGAGAAAAAAACCACAGGAACTCGCAAGGCATTGTCGTCTTGCGAAGCAAGCCCATAGGAAATTCATTTTGCGAAGCACCTCCAAAACGGAAAACTCTTTCGTCTTGCGAGGCATTCATCTTGCGGGGCACCACTGTATATGTAAAAGTGAGACCGTAAGTTCTCTCCCCCTCAATTTCTTTATTGAGCTTTAACCTATGCCAGTGAAGGTTTTGCCCCTCAAGCCCTTCTAAGCCTGGGGTTGGGCCAGGCAAAAGCTACGGTCAAGCAAAGAATCATAGACACCGAGAGACAACAGGACTGCTCAAGGTGCCCCGACTATAAAATTGGAGAAATCGAGAGAGATAAAGCCGCACTGGCAGCATATCTCTTCTTTCTCGTATCTAAAAATGCAAGAAGGGCCTTTACACTTGCCAGAAGCTCAGCTCTGCCCTCTCCAGTCCTGGAAGGAGCCTTTTAAAAAGTCCCATATGCTCAGAGACTTTGCGCCTGTCCATTGGGGGAGATAGGAAGCCCAGAACACTTGTTCTTTAGATGTCCCTTTTATGAAGAGGCACGTAGTAAGACCATTGATCCCCTACTGGTGAGGCTCGCCGACCTCCCAGAAAAGCAAAACTTCGACCTTTTCCTGTTAGGCAAAGATCAGAAGACAACCTGGATGGTCGCCAGATTCTGTGTACAGATCTGTAGGCACAGACCATCTCCCAACTTATGAAAATCCCCAAAACTCGGTTCCATGGGTGACTCTGGGTCAACTCCCTGCAGTAGTTTATTGTTGTACATTGTTTTTAAATTTATTGTTGTACATTGTTTAATTGTTTGTTTTTCTTCTGTGACTGTACCCCCAAGTGTGCTTTATAAACTGGTCTCTGACCGTAATAAATTATCTATCTAACTACCTACCTACCTACCTATGCCAGTGATGCCCTTCTCCTCTTGTCAGGGACTGGCACATTCAGACAGCATGTGTGGCATCCCAGAAGACAGGCAAGGCACCGAGCAGCATGGACTCCTTCAGCGACTTGGAAGGACAATACAATCCAGAAAGGCAAGACGGAGTCTCGCTCTTGTCCATCAGCTTGGGTGCTGGCGACGGAGACCATTCTCTTGAAGCGTGGCCCTGTTCTTTTTATGGGAGGCTTTGGCAGCAGCCACAGTGGTGCAGGCGGGAGATCCTCTGAGGCAAGAGGCCTTCGAGGGGCTCCCAGGCGGTGTCTTTCCCTCCCCGATCTTATAAGCTCTCCCCACTTGGCGTCTGTACGAGCGTCTTGGCTCCGTCCCAGCCGGCCTAGCCCAGAAGCAGCAGCCAAAGTCTCCTCCCTCTCTGAAATAACTCGAGAGGCTGTTTTAATGGGAGAAGACTTTGGCCCCTGCCCCTGCGCCAAACAGGGCCAGGAAAGAGCCATGCCCACATGGAGAAGGGGCAGTGGGGAAGCAGTGTGAGGGTTGACAGCCAGGAACCGCCGAGATGTTCTCTTGCCCTTCATCCCAGGAGCTGGAGCTGGAGCCTCATCCCTGGAGGCCTGCCCATAAGTTCTTATTAGGTAAAGGTAAAGGGACCCCTGACCATTAGGTTCAGTTGCGAATGACTCTCGGGTTGTGGCGCTCATCTCGCTTTATTGGCCGAGGGAGCTTCCGGGTCATGTGGCCAGCATGACTAAGCCACTTCTGGCGAACCAGAGCAGCGCACGGAAACGCCGTTTACCTTCCCGCTGGAGAGGCACCTACTTATCTACTTGCACTTTGACGTGCTTTTGAACTGCTAGGTTGGCAGGAGCTGGGACCGAGAAATGGGAGCTCACCCGTTGTGGGGATTTGAACTGCCGACCTTCTGATCAGCAAGCCATAGGCTCTGTGGTTTAACCCACCGCGTCCCAGGTTCTTATTAGTTGTTCTTATTGATGAAGTTTCCCCGCCCAAGGCAGACAAATGTCACGTACATTTTTAAAGCTATTTTAAATTGCTGGAAGAAAATTCTCTTTCCAGTTCAACAAGCATTTCGACACATACATTTCACAGATAAACTTTGCAACTGTCCTGCCTTAAGTCTTCTTCATAATTTCCTCGCATGTGGCACATTTTATAATGCTGCACTGACAGATGTGTCCCACATGTGATGCACATTGTACCTTGTTCCTTTCTCATTGGCCAAGTATCACTTTGGGCAGGGAAATTAAACCTGTGCAAGACATTGCAGTAAATAAGGTATTTGAGGTTGATTTCCCCCAAAATCAGTCTTGGTCACCATTGTGGATGACCTTTATTGAGAAGGGGATGGAGGAGTATGAATCGGTTACACAATCTCCAAGTTGCTTCACATACCATTGACTATAATATCCTCCTGGATCAACACTTCAGGATGGATAAGTGAGGCAATGTATTGCAGTGGCTTTGTTCATACCTGTGCGGCAATTTTGACCAGACAAAGAGCAGGAGAAACTAAGTCATTTCTGATAAACTGGGACTTCCATAGCAGCTTTCAGCAAAAATAAAATGCAGAGAAATTTCTCTTGCATTTCCTGCAAAGTTTCCTTGTTTGGCCCTAATAACGTTTTTCTTCCAATGTATGCTTGTTTAAAGGGACGCGGGTGGCGCTGTGGGTTAAACCACAGAGCCTAGGACTTGCCAATCAGAAGGTCGGCGGTTTGAATCCCCGTGACGGGGTGAGCTCCCGTTGCTCCTGCCAACCTAGCAGTTCGAAAGCACGTCAAAGTGCAAGTAGGTAAATAGGTACCGCTCCGGCAGGAAGGTAAACGGCGTTTCCGTGCGCTGCTCTGGTTTGCCAGAAGCAGCTTAGTCATGCTGGCCACATGACCCGGAAGCTGTACGCTGGCTCCCTTGGCCAATAAAACGAGATGAGCACCGCAACCCAAGAGAAGAAGAAGAATTTGGATTTGATATCCCGCCTTTCACTCCCCTTCAGGAGTCTCAAAGCGGCTAACATTCTCCTTTCCCTTCCTCCCCCACAACAAACACTCTGTGAGGTGAGTGGGGCTGAGAGACTTCAAAGAAGTGTGACTGGCCCAAGGTCACCCAGCAGCTGCATGTGGAGGAGCGGAGACGCGAATCCGATTCACCAGATTACAGAGTCGGTCATGACTGGACCTAATGGTCAGGGGTCCCTTTGCCTATTATGCGTGTTTAAGAAACAAAAACAGAAAATAAATGATGAGACTAAAAAGAATTATTAGTATCTCCCCACCCCATCTTACCAAGATCCATGCTTTTGGAGGCTTTCAGATTAATTGATTCTGTCTGCTTGGCCAGTGTCAAAGATCTGAAGTTGATGTGCTGATCTCGTAAGTATGTTGCTGAATCTGCTACTGAGCTGTGGAAAGAAGCCATACCACAAATAAAACAGAATGAAATAAAATAGGCACCAGCTCAAAAACAAATGAAGTAATTAAACCCTATGAAATATAAACGAATTTTCCCTTCTCTGTTACAATGCAATTTAAATTTCTTACATGAGTTATTGCCTCTATTAAACCTGACTTTACTTAGGAGAGCCATAACCAGAGCAAAAAAAGGCAGGTTTTATCCTGTCTGTCCACTTTGTGGGCCATCTCAGTAATTAATAAGGCTTATTAAAGGATCAAAAGGCAGAAAAGAGTCCTACTGCCTAATACATATCTTCAACGTAAGTTATTTCTGAAATGCATTTAGCTGCTAGGTGCCACACAACATGCCTCATTCCGAAGTTCAGGTATGTGACTATCCAAATATCAAGCAAACTAAAGCCCAAACTCATGACACCTCATTTTTCAGCTGAGATTACATTTTATCCTTCCCAGTTTCAGGCAAATCTTTAAAATCACTGACAGCACCAGATGCAGCAGACAACAGATTTCCAGAAAACTTTCCCTACGGTATCCTCTCTCACTTCAGTTACAAAAAAATTCCCCTTCCAAGCATATGCAAGGCACAGAAAGAGGCTACTTTCTTCAGATGTCTACCACTTCCTTAAGAAAATTGTCATTGGGAAATGATTTATAATGAAATGAAAAAAGAAGTTTAAGGCAGCCTTTGTTAAAAGACCAGAAGCGTTTTTGCTAGGTATTATTGGTCAAGACTCAGTGGCGTAGCGTGGGTTGTCAGCACCCGGGGCAAGGCAAGTAATTTGCGCCCCCTAACCCGTGGATTTGCGCCCCCTAACCCTAACCCCCAGATGTTGTGCCCGGTGCGGCCGGCCCCCCCTGCACCCCCCACGCTACGCCACTGTCAAGACTTGCCAAAAGAGTAGAAGAAACTATTTATGTATGTCACAACAACAGCTAGGATATTACTAGGCCAAAAATGGAAAGATGACAAGATGCCAAGGAAAGAAGAATGGCAAGTAAAATTGATGGAATAAACTGAAATGGCGAATCTTACGGGGAAACTTAGAGGCAAGGACAACAGAGACTTTAAAAAGGATTGGGAACCGTTTATGGTGTACTTACAGAAACATTGTAAAGAAGTGGACTCACTAGCAGGGTTTGAGAAAACACTTACAATAAAGAAAACAAACATAAAAGTCAAGGTGCAACAATTGGGGAAAGAACGAAGCGTAAGATGAAATTTTTTTGGGGGGGAATGGTATAAAATTGATAAGGATGCAACAATATTTAGCTAAATTAAGGTAGAACACAATAGGCAGGAGAAGCAAATATTTAAAGAACCAAAAAAGGAGGTTGAGGGAAGTCATGGAAGGGAAGTGGGTGGGCAGGGAGATTGGGATTTACATATTCTTTTTGTGATAAGGTTGATTCTGTTGAATATAAAATTGGAAAACTTAATAAAATTACGGAAAATGGGGGGGAAAAGGAAAATTGTCATTGGAAGAACATTAGACCAGAGTCACACTTGGGGATTTGGGCATGCCTGAGAGATTGCAATGAAAAGGTATGCAGACAGATATGACTCTGCTTCTGTCTGTGCCTACCACCCTACATAAACTTGGGATTCGGCTTCTGCATGGGCTGCAGCTGTTACATACATAAATAACCTTTTCTGACCAGTGGCGTAGCGTGGGGGTGCAAGGGGGGCCAGCCGCACCGGGCACAACATCTGGGGGGGGGGGCGCGCTCGCTGCCTCCGGAGTCGCCGAAGAGCCTCGGGCGCAGGCTGTAGCAGAGCCCCATGTCTCGCGGAACTGACGAGCTGTGCGCGCGTCCGGGCTGAAGGCGTCCGGCAGGCAGCGGCTCTCAGAGCTCGCCACGGTCCCCGCGCGTCAGGGCCGCGGAGGACGCGCCAGGCAGCCCCTCCTCACAGTTCCGCCTCCGCCGCTGCTGCTGTAGCTGCTGGGCCATGTTGCATTTTCCTCGCCTCTCTGCCCCCCTCCTCCTCCGGGCAAGCGGCAGGTTAGGGGTTGGAGGGGCACAAATTACTTGCCTTGCCCCGGGTTAGGGGGCGCAAATTACTTGCCTTGCCCCGGGTGCTGACAACTCACACTACACCACTGTTTCTGACACCTAGAAATTTCTGTCTGACTTATTCCCAACAAAAAGGACTCTGTTTTGGGGGGGAAAGTAGTTTTAAACTTTTTTTTCAATTCATGATAAATCATTTCCTAATACACTTTTACCTTTTTACATGTCCAACACATGCGAAAAAACATTCCCTCAACTTCTTTACACTTCCAACACATATCTGATTCTGTTTTATAAATCTTAGCCAACCAACTCAGTTAAATACCATCTATGAATCATTTCACTTAACTAAGATTCTGAACCAGTTTCAAACCCCATTCAAGAATATCAGCAAAGTGGGGGACATTATTAGCCTCAACCGAAGATAATGTTGGTGCTAATGTATACCATAATAACCCTTGAAGATTAGAAAAAAACTACCACATCTAAGCAAGAAATAAATGTGTTCTGATGCAAATTAAATGTCATAAAGCAACATGTGGGCTTTTTTACATACCATGTAGGATAAGCATTCCTATCACCAAAAATAAAGTTATAAATAGTAAGCAGTTTCAAACCTTTGATTATAATCTGCAAGCAGCTCATCAGAAGGATGTGGAGGCAAAGGGGGTGGGATTTCATTTTCAGCAATGCCACTCTCAGATGTATAAAGCTCTGAAATTAAAGTGGGGAGAGGAGGAGTAATAAACTACGGCACCACAAATATATTACGTCTGTTTGCTGATCAAGAACCGAACCCGCGTGTCTCTTGAAACTAATAACAAATTATAAAAAATCTCCAAACTAGCCAAACTAGAATTAAAATTACACCAAGCAGAAAATGCATCCCTTAGGATTTTCAAAAGACCTGATTTTTCCATTTGAACATGCATAATTAAAGATAAACATATTGAAATCCTCCTTATGGTAGAATAGAGTCAAAGTTTATATTGGTTTTATTAATTTCAGCAGATAGTCTCTCACACACCAAACATACGCTGAACTAAGGATTGAATAAAACATTCAATAGGTGCATAGCTGCAGCACACCAACAGGCCGTTATCTTTTCTAAGCATTTGTCTGGGCATTTATTTTCTCTCTCTTCCTTATCTACAAATTGGGGCTAGGCCATAGATTTATAGAATTGTAGACCCAAGGGTCATCTATTACAACCTCCATGACAGATGGCCATCCAACCTCTGCTTAAAAACCTCCAAGGAAGGATTGTCCTGGTCCTGAATGGGGTAACTGTGCCCCTGAAGGACCAGGTGCGCAGCCTGGGAGTCATTTTGGACTCACAGCTGTCCATGGAGGCGCAGGTCAATTCTGTGTCCAGGGCAGCTGTTTACCAGCTCCATCTGGTACGCAGGCTGAGACCCTCCCTGCCTGCAGACTGTCTCGCCAGAGTGGTGCATGCTCTAGTTATCTCCTGCTAGGACTACTGCAATGCGCTCTACGTGGGGCTACCTTTGAAGGTGAGCCGGAAACTACAACTAATCCAGAATGCGGCAGCTAGACTGGTGACTGGGCGCGGCCGCCGAGACCATATAACACCAGTCTTGAAAGACCTACATTGGCTCCCAGTACGTTTCAAAGCACAATTCAAAGTGTTGGTGCTGACCTTTAAAGCCCTAAAGGGCCTCGGTCCAGTATACCTGAAGGAGTGTCTCCACCCCCATCATTCTGCACAGACACTGAGTGAAGTTGCAGGGAACCAGGCAGAGGGACTTCTCGGTAGTGGCACCTGCCCTGTGAAACGCCCTCCCACCAGATGTCAAAGAGAAGAACAACTACCAGATTTTTAGAAGACATCTGAAGGCAGCCCTCTTTAGGGAAGCTTTTAATGTTTAACAGACTACTGTTATTTTAATGCTTTGTTGGAAGCCGCCCAGATTGGCTGGGGAAACCCGTAAGGTATATGCCAGCTCCCTCAGCCAATAAAGCGAGATGAGCGCCACCACCCCAGAGTCATCTGCAACTGGACCTAATGGTCAGGGGTCCCTTTACCTTTAAGACTAACACAGTTTCACCTACAGACCTTGCCACCGTGTTCTTGGAAAAATAAGATGGTAAATAACAAATAACAAACTAAATATCGATGTATGTAATTTTTATTTCTTAATTATATTTAGTGGTAGTATGGCTGTATTGTTTTTTGTAACATAAAATCATTCAATAAAAAATATTTTTAAAAAAGAGGAAAAATAAAGCCTTAGCAAGCTAGCATATGAGGTAAAGGAGGATGCAATTCTTCTGTTATATTAAATGCACATCATGCATTCAACTAAGTTTTACCCAAAGTAGACTTACGGAAATTAATGTACCTAAGTAAGTTAGGTTCATTAATTTCAATGGGCCTACTCTTAGTAAAACTTCATTGACTACCACCCCATAATCTAAACAACTTTTATAGCAGATTTGTAGGAGGAACTCTATCTGTGTTGCTAGTCGCTTTAAAAACATTTACCACTCATGTATACTTGAGCGTATATGAAAGTCTTTCTCTGCTGGTTGCCAGAATTAAATTTCTGGTTGCCACAGGCAGACGCGTTCATAAACCATTATACAAAAACTTTTATTCATGACCTAAGGCTTATTTATATTATCTGTTATCCTGAGCTAAAACTGTATACCAGAACCTATTTCAATCTGTGATTTATCACTATAATCAAGTGGTTTGATATGGAGCTGAAGTAATTTGAAAATGAAACGGGAGCTTCTGGAGAAATTGAAGACCCTCTCTACAAAAGAGGAAAGTGGTCATTAACTTAAACATACAGAAATGGATGTAGATATTTTGGAAATATTAATGCTAATACATCATATTAATAGGTCCTAAATGCACGACAGTCCTGTTTGTTTTTTCGGTCAAGGCAAGCCAGTAGGGGGCAAAATGAAGTGTGCTGACACAATGGGACTTCCTGTATGCATAAATTAATCTGAATTAATGATATCTGGCATTAATAGCATGACTGTAGCCCAATGAAACAGAGGCTGGAATTTTTTTTGCCTTTATAATGAGGATTGCAAACTGTAGTCATTTTCAGTTGGTAGATCAATCAACCAAAGCTTTAGTTGATTAATCTGTGGGAACCAGTTTTAATAGCAGAACTGCAAGTTAAAGATATGCTATTTCCATTCCAGTGTATTGACTAATAGACAACGAAGAAGAAAAATATTCAATATATCCTTATATTCTAGAATGAATGAATGGCTTAGAAAAGAAGAAGTGAATTCTGTGTTTTCTTATACTCACCTTAACATCTGAAAAAGCCACCTTATTATGAGGGGAGGATAACATACATATTTAAATGTAATCATTAATGAATTGCTTATGTGGTAGATGATTAACCAACTAAAATCCTTTATTTGATTCACGGCCTTGGTATGAAGTAACATTTCTCTCTGTAATGTATTCTTGCTTACACTTAATTTCCAGAGCCATTTCTTAGGGCAAACATTAGAACAAAAACCTGTTACTTAGCCACAAAGATGACAGCAAATCCCTTGGCAGACTGGTAATTTTTTTGGGAAGTTACAAACCTTCTGATGAGGCAGATTCCAGTAATCTTTCAGCAACAGAAATGTGAAATTGCTGGCACTGAAGTAAGACTTCTTTGAAGAGGTTGTACTAAAAAAAAAAAATGCTGTCTCTGCACAACAGTTTGGCAGAGGAACAAACTGAGGACCTCTGGGTGGCAAGTATTAGATTATTCATATAAAAATAGACTGAATGCCCGCATTTCAGTATTGGATTTTAAAGATTCTTTTTTTCAACTACCCATAGGCAAAGCAGATTTGTTTTTTGTTGTTTTTTTAAAAGATATCATTTAGCAGTGTTTTTTTTAAATAAAAATCTATATATTTTCTCCTTTGCATGAATATTAGATTTCTTTTAAAACTCAAAGTGAGTTGGATATTACACATATTAACTATATTGCAAACACTTTACGATATGGAAGTTTAATTCAGTGTGCGGCCCCCAGGTTCTGTGTTGAAGTCTGGGAGGTTGGAACCACCCTCCTGTAAGTTACCATATTTTTCGCTCCATAAGACACACCTGACCATAAGATGCACCTTGTTTCTAGAGGAGGAAAATGAGAAAAAAACTATTCTGAACGAAACAGTGGATGTATGATTTTTGTGGTTCATGCTGTGGCCACATGCTATGTGATCTGATGGTGAATTTGGGGTGACCCAATGTAAAAATCCAGAGGATCCATGGGCTTTTACCTCCCCCCTCCTAGGCAGCCTCCACTAGCGTCCCTTATCTCTCTCCCGATCCCACCAATCAGCTGCTTCCTTTCAATACCCCCTTCCCTCTTGTTTGCCTTAGTGCCCTTTCCTTAGCTGGAGCAGTTTTTTGCTCCTCCTTTTCTTCCAATTTCTCTCCTCATTGATTGAGTCTTCCTGTCTCCTCTCCTTGCAAGTTTGCTGTCTTTACCTCCCCCCTCCCAGGCAGCCTCCTTTATTGCTAGCGTCCCTTATCTCGCTTCCGATCGCTTGCGATCAGCAGCTTTGTTTCAACACCCACTTCCCTCTTTCAAAAGAAAAAAAAGAAGCATGATCTGCTTTTCGCCCCTGGGCAATTTGGCTCCAGGGACCATGCATTCGTTCCATAAGACGCACAGACATTTCCCCTTACTTTTTAGGAAGAAAAAAGTGTGTCTTATAGAGCGAAAAATACGGTAAAACCCTGACATAGCTGCCACACCATAATGAACTAAAAGAATCAGAGAGGAGCAAAATGGCTGCAGTCACCCCCCTGGAAAGCAAGCAGCTTCTGATGGTTGTGCTCAGACATAATTGGCTTAGAGTTATGTGCAAACATGGCCAACTTTTTAGAGCTCATCTCTCTATATTCCATACTGCTGGAATCTGCAATCTATGGATAAATGCAAGCTAACCTCTGTAGCTCAATACCCTTTGAATCAACACAACTATATGAACAATTGCAACCTTCACACTCATATTAATTTATTGATATCTCAATTCAAAGAATTTAAAGCCCTGCCATATGTACTCTAATAGCCTGTGAAGAGTCAAAGGTTCCCTACTTCTCCCCATACTGCAATGCAGGCTAGAAAGCTACAGAAAACCTAAGACCGGTTTTCGCTGAATGGCGGTTGGCTGCAAAAACTCCAACGTGAGGTCAGGCAGTATCAATATGGTCCACGCTGGATAGGTGTGTTCGGCTACAGTAGTAAATAAAAATAAATAATTTCTGTGAATAAAAGGAAAAGACCAAGAACTGCCTTGTTTGGGCTTGCATACGTCTATGCGAGCAGACTCAGCAAACTGTTATTGAAACGGGAGGGGATTGTTGGTTTGTTTTGTTCTTGTTTTTATTATGTATTATGTATTGTGTAAGGTAAAGGTAAAGGGACCCCTGACCATTAGGTCCAGTCGTGACCGACTCTGAGGCTGCGGCGCTCATCTCGCTTTACTGGCCAAGGGAGCCGGTGTACAGCTTCTGGGTCATGTGGCCAGCATGACTAAGCCGCTTCTGGCGAACCAAAGCAGTGAACGGAAACACAGTTTACCTTACCACTGGAGAGGTACCTATTTATCTACTTGCACTTTGACATGCTTTCGAACTGCTAGGTTGGCAGGAGCAGGGACCGAGCAACAGGAGCTCACCCCGTCGCGGGGATCTGAATCACAAACCTTCTGATTGGCAAGTCCTAGGCTCTGTGGTTTAACCCACAGCGCCACCCGCATCCCTTCTATGTATTTTGTATAGAATAATAATAATATAATTCAGAGTTTTTAAGGTGCGTTACATCTAACAAAGCAAACAACAGGGGGTTTTTTTTCAGCCAGAACTCAGTTGGATGCCATCGCCATTATAAGAGAACAAGGGAGGCATTTGTTGTGAGTTGTGGCACCTCTTTTTCTAGAAAAGTAGCAAACAATACACGCAAAATATTAAAAACAAATAACTAAGAATACATCCATAAGTCACTAAAAGCAACTCTGGGTGCCGCCTTAAAACCAGATACACAAGTTTAAGAACATAGGGATGAATCATAGAATCATAGAATCATAGAGTTGGAAGAGACCACAAGGGCCATCGAGTCCAACCCCCTGCCAAGCAGGAAACACCATCAGAGCACTCCTGACATATGGTTGTCAAGCCTCTGCTTAAAGACCTCCAAAGTAGGAGACTCCACCACACTCCTTGGCAGCAAATTCCACTGTCAAACAGCTCTTACTGTCAGGAAGTTCTTCCTAATGTTTAGGTGGAAGAACTGTAGGAAACAAACACTACAGCTACACTTTCCACCTGTAACTGTTTTATATCCAGTCTTATGTGTTGGGCCAGCAAGCTAGAAACTGTCACTTAAAAAGTGGAATTTGTGCCAGGAATCTAATTTGCGGGGTCTGAGTCAGCTCTTCCACCTTCCCTGAAATCTTCACGTCTGCACTTACTCTAATTAATTGCCTTCGAAGTCGGAGAGTTTCTGAAAACAAAGCGCCACCAAACACACACACACACACAAAAGGTTTAAAGCAAAAGTTAAAGTAGGATGCGCAACACTCACCTTTCAACCTCTCCGGAGGGCAGCAGGATACAAAACACTGGACAGCAGCATCACTCCGTCTCGGAATGGTTGTAGAATTAACGTTTCCCTCAAGATCCAGTTTTGGAAATGGTACAGCAGACTCCTATGAGGAAGACGGATCACATTTATTGATGTAAAAAAGGGCTAACTATCACACTAAATATACCAGTCTCCCTATCTGCTACTCAATTTGTACATTATTTATGAAGTGTTTATTGCATATTATCAATGCTCAGAGCTGAAAACAGTAAAACAGCCTTTTTTTTTAAAAAAAAAGAAGGCATCAATAGTCATTGATGAAGAAACAAAGAGACATCCAGCTTGAAAAGAGTCCTAGAATTTAATCCACTAGGTAATGATCCCAATTACTGCAGCAAATACAGTGGTACCTCAGGTTACATACGCTTCAGGTTACAGACTCCGCTAACCCAGAAACAGTACCTTGGGTTAAGAACTTTGCTTCAGGATGAGAACAGAAATCACATGGCAGCAGCGGGAGGCCCCATTAGCTAAAGTGGTGCTTCAGGTTAAGAACAGTTTCAGGTTAAGAACGGACCTCCGGAACAAATTAAGTACTTAACCTGAGGTACCACTGTATCCAAGAATCCCATTCTTTGCACTTGAGGCTGAGCCATAAATTCTCTCAATTCCAATTTGCGAGAAAGAAGACGTGGGGGCAGAAGGACATAACTGACCTACTTCTTCTGCCCATTATTTGCCATTTCTTGTTTTGTGGCAGAGCTACTCCTCCTCCTTAGAATCCTCAAGTTGGAAGCCACCATATTTCTGTCCTTTAATGCCCCTTAAAATGAGGTGGTATGATGTCACTGCAGTCTTAATCTGGGAACTGACTCAAACCCTGGAATCATCATCCGAGGCCCTTTTTTGTGTGCCTCCACCACGAGAGGTCCAGAGAGCAGCAACATGAGAATGGGCCTTTTCTACGGTAGCGCCCCATTTCTGGATTGCTCTCCCTAGTAAGGGACGTGGGTGGCGCTGTGGGTTAAACCACAGAGCCTAGGACTTGCCGATCAGAACATCAGCGGTTCGAATCCCCGCAACGGGGTGAGCTCCCTTTGCTCGGTCCCTGCTCCTGCCAACCTAGCAGTTTGAAAGAACATCCAAGTGCAAGTAGATAAATAGGTACCGCTCCAGCAGGAAGGTAAACGGCATTTCCGTGCGCTGCTCTGGTTCGCCAGAAGCGGCTTAGTCATGCTGGCCACATGATCCGGAAGCTGTACGCCGGCTCCCTCGGCCAGTAAAGCAAGAGGAGTGGCGCAACCCCAGAGTCGGTCACAACTGGACCTAATAGTCAGGGTTCCCTTTACCTTTACCTCCCTAGTAAGGCTGGTATTGTATTTTTAATATTCTGTTGGGAGCCGCCTAGAGTGGCTGTGGAAACCCAGCCTGATAAGCGGGGTATAAATAAACTATTATTATTATTATTATTATTATTATTATTATTATTATTATTATTATCATCATCATCATCATCCAAATCCAGTTTAAAGCCCACATCATGGTAACAGTTTCATAACATGGCAATATATTGTGAAGCACAATGTGTGCGTGTTATGTAAAGAAACATGATGTGGGGGGGAAACGTGAAGTTCCTTTTTCTAAATCTCCAAAAGGACCCTCACCGCAGAGTTGGGGATCTCAGCCTTGCCTTGCAAGGCCCAGCACCTTGCAAATGTTTTCTGCAACAAAATGCCCCCTTCATCAGATTACGTTTGGCATTCCTTCATTCCTTCTGCCTTCATTCAAAACACACACACTACAGTGGTACCTTGGGTTACGAACTTAATTCGTTCTGGAGGTCCATTCTTAACCCGAAACTGTTTTTAGCCTGAGACGCGCTTTCGCTGATGGGGCCTCTTGCTGATGCCGCGCCGGTGGCGCGCGATATCCGTTCTCATCCTGGGGCAAAGTTTGTAACCCAAGGTACTACTTCTGGGTTAGCGGAGTTTGTAACCCGAGGTGTTTGTAACCTGAGGTACCACTGTATTCATGCAGACAGCATGAATGGCTATCCTGCCATCAGTGACATCAGTTAGAACTGGCTACATAATTGGCTACATAATATTGTGGCACCATTCCTGATTAGCTGTGATCACCTACGAGTGATTCAGAAAAGAAAAGGCATTTGGGGAACAATAAGCACTGAAGTAGCAGCGTCCAGGAAAAACAATGGCATCAACTAGGACTGGGGAAAAGAAGATGGATATTCACAGAATCCAAATGTGTGGGTTTTTTTGGAAAATATTTCTACCACAACAAATTTTTGGCCTGAAAGTGAAAACCGGAGCATATTCGGCACCGTCCCTGATTATGCCCATCAAAAGCAGAATGCAGAATAGCGTTTCTTCTGACCACAACTGGCTTCGCATTATTACTCCATCTGTGAAGGCAGCTTGTAGCCTTGTCAAGACAAGAAAAACTGTGCCAATGGTAATTTTCTGACAGCCAGCTGGTTCCCTTCTCTCAGTGGCTGCCACATATGCTCTGTAATGAATGCACACCAGAATGGCTTTGGAAGTAAATGGCAAAACCCTTTGGCTTTTCAAAGTTTCCCTCTCGCTCATCAATAACAATTCCAAATTCGTTCTGACATTTGCTTTGTAAAAATAAACAATTTACTAAGCAGAATTAGTTTTGAAGGACTAATTAACTGTTCTACTGTAAAAAAAAAAAACCACACAAAAAACCTGAATACGATTCCCTCACATCCATGTCTATTAAAAGCACTTTGCCTTCATTCAAAACTATTTGCAAAAACATGCCAACTTGGCCTCTATTTCGCAAATCTGAATTCACAGGCGAAGTAGATCTTGCTTTCAAGGTGCAATTACTTTCAGCGGTTTTATATATATATATATATGATTTCTCATTAAAGCTTTTAGACCATTTCAAAATGAGTTGGAATCACAGCCAAACTACGGTTAGTTGAACTTGTTTCCCTCTGAAATCAGTGGGATAAATTAATCGTGACCTAAGTCCGACTGATTTCTGAGGAAATTACATTACATTAGCTTAGTCTGGATCCAACCCACTGTAACTATTTGTCCGTGTCTGCCTTTGTGCATTTTGATCGCATATGTCCCAAGCAGTTAATAAAGTACCTAATATGTATTAGGTGTTGCACATTTGTTTTATTTGATTTGATAAAAAAGAAGTCGCTGTTGATAGGCTCGTAATTCAAAAATTGTTAGAAAACAGAGGGGAGTTGGAAGGTAGGGGAAAATGTGATACAAGCCTGGACAGTCTGGAAGGAGAACAGAATACAACAATTAACCTAAGATTGGGAATGAAACAAAGACTGTAGCTAAGAAGTCAAATACATTGGGAGGGAAATAAAAGAGACAAGCAGATAGTTTTCAGCAATTCTGTAGAGTAAGACAAAGAAGAGGACAATGGAATGTCATGGACTGGCTGGATGCTGAGGAGCGGTTGGAAGAAGAAGAACAAGAGTTTGGATTCGATATCCCACTTAATCACTACCCAAAGGAGTCTCAAAATGGCTAACCATCTCCTTTCCTTTCCTCCCCCACAACAAACACTCTGTGAGGTGAGTGGGGCTGAGAGACTTCACAGAAGTGTGAGTAGCCCAAGGTCACCCAGCAGCTGCATGTGGAGGAGCGGAGACGCGAACCCAGTTCACCAAATTACGAGTCCACTGCTCCTAACCACTACACCACACTGGCTCTCTGGAGGTGCCAGGTGGGGAAGCCCAAGAGAAGAAGGCTCAGAGCCCAAGGAGTGGTGGTGGGAAAATGATGAGTGGTTAGTGGGAGGACAAGATTTCAGACGCTGAGGAGTTAACAGGGTTTAGTGAGCAGGAAGAGTCTGTGGAGCAGTCCAGAATCAGAAGCTGGAGAGCAGGAGGTCCAAGTGGCAGATTGCTGAAGAAGCCAAGGGGTCTCCCGCTCCTGCTGCGACCAGCTCCTCTCCCTGTTGGTGCCCCAGAACCGACAGTGATATGAAGAGGGCAGAGCAAAGACAGGCAAGGAGGCAAAGTCTCAGATTTGGGAAGGACTGGGAGGTGGGGAAGAGACTTAGACAACTGTGGAAGGGCAGGCATCTTCTCTCTCCACAACTGCCTGATAGGCGTAAAAACTACCGGGATGAGTTGCTGTGCTCACGAGGCCTGGCTTCCTGAGCGGACCTGGTTTCCTTGAAGAGTTACCGTATTTTTCCATGTATGACTAGTTTTTTTAACAACAACAAAATAGGTTAAAATTGGGGCTCATCTTAAACATGGGTAGTGCTGAGGGGTGTTTCCTTAATTTGGAGTCCTCCAAAATAGTGGGCGCCTTATACATGGGGGTGTCTTATACATGGAAAAATACGGGAATTGCACTGATGCCATTTTGATTTATTGCTGACCTGGGGCTTCCCACCTCCTTTCCCACCACATCTCCCCAAATTGGCTCCAGGGGATTTAAGAGAACCCCCAGAACAGTACTCAGGGAGGGGAATCATTCTATGGGCATAGCTGTCAAGCGTCCCTTATTTGGCGGGACAGTCCCTCATCCCAGCGCCATGTTCCGCTGCTGTCCCTTATTGATGATGTCCCTTAAATAAGCTACTGAAGGTAATGGGGCCCTTTCTATGTCCAGCTGTCCTTTGTCAACAACAAATTGTTGCTGTTTTTTATGTTGAATATATGCTATATGGTAATTTATGGACCTAATAAGTATATAAAGCCATTTGCACATAACAAAATATGTATTTTATCAAAGTAATTGTTGATCCCTTATTTTGGCTGCTGATCCCTTATTTTCGAGGCTGCTGGTCCCTTATTTTCAAATCTGTAAGTTGACAGCTATGTCTAAGGGGCAAGTTACAATTGCTTGTGCAGATGGGAGTGTTCATCACAGAGTGGCACTGAATTCCACCCGACACCCCAAAAAACAACTTTTTCTTTGAAAGCAGATTCTGTTCTCAAACCTTTGCAATACAACTCCCAAATTCTCTTATATGGAGAATTCTGAATACCTCACAGGGGCAAACTATTACTAAACACACATACCTTATAGGAGAGGCAGCTGTAAATTAACGGCAACTGGGGTGGTGGTGAGAAATCTGCTTTTCTAGCTGTCTGATAAACAACAGAATCAATAGCTCAACAACTGATCAGTACGCTGCCTAATTAGAGAGCATTCAGCTAGTGAAACAGAGCTGTCATGAAAAGGTTCCATTAGTGTCCCAGCCAATAAGAAAATAATGGATTTTTAAACATATCCTGCTGTACTAAGCTGGGATGCAGCAGGGAGGGAGGTAGCGCAGGTAAGGGAAAAGGGAAAGGGTCATGCCCCATTTCGCTATAGTCTTCAGCCGCAAATAGAATTACAATTGAACTGCAAGCACATCCTATAAAAATTAATTTCTGTTTAGAATGAGTTTGATTCAATAAAGAGCTGGTTGTATATTCTTCGAAGAGAACGTGCTAGAAGTGTGGGTGCATTTCATACGTACATAGTCATAATTTTTTGGGGGGGGGACTCAAACAGCTTTTAGTACAGGATTTCAATAGGATATTCAACTGTGGGGTGTTGGTAAATCTGAAGAAAAAAAATGTAAGTGAAGGCCATTGATCCTGTTTCAGAAGACCAACAGGACCCTAATTTGTTGATAAAAATTGAACACAACTATACATCAAAGGTACAGTTGCTAATTCTGATACAGGGTCGCTTAGGTCCATTCTTCTGCATGAACAGCCCCTGTTGTTGCACTACAGTAAGTAAGAATTACAAATGTCCCGAAGCTGGAAAGTTAAGAGTTTTGGAATGACGCAGTTAAAAATGCCGTCGCCATTTTGGGAGGCACTGTCATAGCCCTTGAGTCTGGGAGGAGAAAGAGAGAAACAGAGTTGTTTACATATCATGGATTAACTCCTCAGTGGGACTTAAGAGTGACAACTGCCTAATTTATGATGGAAAGAGCGACGTTATCTACGAAGGAGATGATATATGGAAACCATCTGGACTTAGATTGGAAGAACAGGAAATTCACACAGGATTATTACATTTGCTTATCGGCTTAAGGAGACTAACAGAAGAGATCGTAAAGGAAAAAGAGAAATTATATGAACAAGATATGATGTGGAACACCAAGATAAGATTGGATAGAACTATGAATTTTGTTTGGACTGATTGGGACTGATTTGGACATTAATGCAGTAATAAGAAGATGATTTGAATCCCCCTTTGGATCTTGAAGTATGGGTTCCCCCAACAAAATTTAAAAATTTGGCTTTGTAATTTGGAATTTATGTGATGTGATTTAATTTGATGTGATTGGCCAGTTAATAAAAATTATTAAAAAAAAAAAAAGAATTACAAATGTCCCAATGTGATATTTCGTCCTGTTTCTCCAATATACACAGAACAAACAGCTGGTCTCTAAGCTGCTACTGGACACTTTATTATTATTATTATTATTATTCCAATATAAACATTATGGTAAACAGAGTAAAGCGTAAGATTTAGTGCTCCCCTATTAAACCACAGTGCTTAGTTATTGAAAAAACAGGTAGACTTCAATAAATTTAGTGGTGGTTGTTTGCCTAAAAATTCATAAATGGAGAAGTGTAAAAGGTAAAGGACCCCTGGACAGTTAAGTACAGTCAAAGGTGACTATGGGATTGTGGCGCTCATCTCACTTTCAAGCTGAGGGAGCCAGCGTTTGTCCGCAGACAGTTTTTACGAGTCATGACTAAGCCGCTTCAGGTGAAACCAGAGCATCACACAGAAACGCCGTTTACCTTCCTGCCAGAGCGGTACCTATTTATATACTTGCACTTTGACGTGCTTTTGAACTGCTAGGTTGGTAGGAGCCGGAACAGAGCAACGGGAGCTCACCCAGTCACGGGGATTCGAACCGCCGACCTTCCGATCGGCAAGCCCAAGAGGCTCAGTGGTTTAGACCACAGCATCACCAGCATCCCTTAAATGGAGAACACCTCCTTTGGTTGCCCAATCGTTTTGGGTTGCAATTGTATTCTGGAGCTCCTCTCACAATTTGTAAATTATTTTTTCCAAAACCATTCATACCCCAAGTTCCATCCTGTATACAGGACAATGTATTGAATTAATAGACTGGAGTTGATAAAAGTAGAGTCCCCAAAGAGCTAGAGGGGGCGGGTCTGCAGCTGGCCAATGATAGGAGAACTGGTAATATATTAAGACAGTGGCAGTCCTTAACCACCACAATTTTGGGGGGGATAGGAGCCAGATATTTGTAGATGAGACAACCCAACATTAGAAGAAGCAAGACACTGTTTCTTGGGTCACCTGCAAGCTAGTTACTTGCTCTTTTAACAAACCATGGTTATAACAAACTATGCCTTAGTACATAAGGTACAAGTGTCCTCCCCACTTAGGCACAATCGACTCGCACATGACCACATATTATTATTATTATTATTATTATTATTATTATTATTATTATGCGCCCAATGTCAATACTAACTGGTTGCTCTTGTTCTAAGAGGATATTATTATAATAATAATATTCCAAAGGAATTTTCAAAGGAAAATAATAGCAATGTCAACCGAATCAGCCCCATCTCCTCAAAGCGGCTGTTACACAATGATGGACACATCTCCCATAAATGCATAAACAGAGACAAATGCTTTGCATACTGCTTCTGTTTGCCTGTCCAGCCTTCTGAGAACCACTAGCTGGATCATCCCACGAATGTTTCCTTCCATGGACATGGAACGCCTCAAGGTCTCCATAGCTTCATGGTTGGATTTTCCAAGCAGGGATTCCCCATTCACTGCAATCAGCTGGTCATTTATTCGCAGCCGTCCATCCTGCAAAGGAAGGATACAAAACATATTAAAGTGAAAAATCCCAGATAGTGATAAACAAAAAAGTACAGTGGTACCTCGGGTTAAGAATTTAATTCGTTCTGGAGGTCTGTTCTTAACCTGAGACTGTTCTTAACCTGAAGAACTTCTTTAGCTAATGGGGCCTCCTGCTGCCACCGCGCCGCCGGAGCACGATTTCTATTCTCATCCTGAAGCAAAGTTCTTAACCCGACGTACTATTTCTGGGTTAGCGGAGTCTGTAACCTGAAGCGTCTGTAACCGGAAGCGTATGTAACCTGAGGTACCACTGTATTTGCTTTTTAAAGATAAGAAGAACAACACTTGCAAGTTTTGCTTATGATTTGTGCAGTATTAAAGAACAAACTGACAAATATTCATTTTAAAAATTATTCATGTGTATGACCTGGGAAACATATTATGAAAGTGGTGAATGCAAAGGGGAAAGAAAAATTTCATCTTGCTTACTGGCTACTTCAAAGTGTGGGGACAAATCTTAGAGAGAAGACACTAAAGGCAGGTTTAGCAGATTGTTGCTGTTAACAGAACCAGCTTCCTCCAAAATCCGTTCCTTACACTGGATACTAAGTCTGAACTAGTGAAGACATACAGGCCATTCAACGGACCACGCAGCATGTTCTGGATGCACCGCAGGAACCCCATTCGGAACCCAACAAGCTGTGCCAAAAACCTGTCAAAAATGTCACAATTGGCCCAACATGAGAAGCTGAAGAAAAATGGAAGAGCGTCAATGCATACCTAGAAGACTTTCACAGGTCCAAGGCAATATTTGGATTTTAATTCGCCATTAAAAAATAAATACCATATTTGTTGCTCTATAAGACGCACCAGACCACAAAACGCACCTAGTTTTTGGAGGAGGAAAACAAGAAAAAAAATATTCTGAATCTCAGAAGCCAGAACAGCAAGAGGGATCCACTGCGCAGTGAAAGCAGCAATCCCTCTTGCTATTCTGGCTTCTGGGATAGCTGCGCAGTCTGCATTTGCTCCATAAGACGCACACACATTTCCCCTTACTTTTTAGGAGGGAAAAAGTGAGTCTTATAGAGCAAAAAATACGGCAAATCTCTGACCACCAACCAGATTTTGAGTGGCGACCTACAATACACCAGGGGACGAGGCTGTCCAGAAGTTACTGAGCTACAGCTCCCATGATCCTTGACCATTAGCCATCCTGATGGGAGTTCATCAACATCTGGAGGGCAACAGATTCCCCATCCCTGCCGTAAGACAGATGGTACAACCGTGATGAAGTGCCAAGCGCATCCTCAATCTATTTGTCGCATCTCACATGGAGATCTGTGGTACTGAAGCCACAGGTTTCTTTAGGATAGCAAGGAAAATTGAAATAAATGGAAGCGTGCCACGCAAGTCATTTCAAGATCCAGCACCCGCCACTGATTCATATGCCCTACAGTATACAACATTTCTCTCAATCATAGAGATATGGTAGTACTTCTTTATTAAGGAAGTGGTTTTTCTTATCTGAGAGACATCTTAGTTCAAATTATTCATGTTGATGCCATAAACCTGAAGAAACCTAATATGGGCTGAAAGGGTTTGCGGTAAAAAAAAAAAAAGACCCATAGTAGAGGAAGCAGAATTGAAAAACCATTAGGCTGCTTACAGTGAATTTGATTCAATCATAACCTCATTAAGAGTTTTCTATAAGCACTCGTCAGGGTTGCTTACATTTCTCATATATCTTAGTGGTCCATAATATGTATATTTGCAATTCAGATACACCCATCGTTAAAAGCATTCAATGTATTTGTGTTACATTGATGCTACATCTAACTAAGCATTTTCTCCTTATAACTAGTGATGAAAGCTGTTACAAGAACCATGAGCACTACCGCACAACCAATGAGGGAAGGAAAAAATGGGTTATGAACAGGATGGGGGGGGGGATAAACCAAATTAGTGAGACAAGAGATGGAAACTTACAGCAAACAAAATAGTTCTAATCTAGGCAACAAAACGTTTCATGAATGGTGCAACATCCTTCACAACCAGAATCTCAATCTTGGACACAACTGGGAACATTTATAAACATTTTGACAACCTTGTATTGTCACTATTAGTGTATACACAACATATATGTTTAAGTCACAACACCGCAAAATATATTCACGTTAACATTCTGCTTTTTAAAGTGCTGAAAAATTTACATGTCAGCAGTGGTTTCATAGACACGTCATGACAGTAAAGTTGTATTAGCTTCTGGAATATCACACATTGAAATGTGTATTTTCTTTTATTTTTGCTTGTAAAAATACAAATGTAGACACATTTCTATAAATATACATACTAGACACAAATATTATGCAAATGTGTCAGAATTAACATTACCAACAATTCAACATATCATCATATAAAAAAGTAAAACCTAAACTTTAACATTTTAAAGAATTTTTAAGTATCTACTCCATTAAACTTAAGTGTCCACAATTACTCTGGTAATTACACTATCACACCTAATTTTATTTTAGCAGCAAAAAGGTGTTAAATGAATCTATTTTAAATTATTGTATCATATACACTATAAAGTTGCATTATAATGGGCTTCTCTGGGTGAAAGGGCAGGGTGCAAATTTAACAAATAGATTGGGCCCATTTTTATTTTTTTGCAATTGTTCCTTTTCCCATTTTCCCTTGAATCAGTAAGTTTGGACAATTGTGTTGCTATTCTTTTTAGTGTTATTATTTACCATAATTTCCCCCCAACCTTTATTTGTTAAAGCCCACCTTCCATTGTTGGGATCCCAGGGCAGGTTGCAAAAACAATTCAAGAAAAAGACTTTTTGTGTGGCTGCATGTGTATGCAATACACATGTGTATGCAATAGAGGGACGCGGGTGGCGCTGTGGGTTAAACCACAGAGCCTAGGACTTGCTGATCAGAAGGTTGGCAGTTCGAATCCCCGCAACGGGGTGAGCTCCTGTTGCTCGGTCTCAGCTCCTGCCAACCTAGTAGTTCAAAAGCAAGTGCAAGTAGATAAATAGGTACCGCTCCGGGGGGAAGGTAAACGACGTTTCTGTACGCTGCTCTGGTTTGCCAGAAGCGGCTTAGTCATGCTGGCCACATGACCCAGAAGCTGTACGCCGGCTCCCTTGGCCAATAAAGCGAGATGAGTGCTGCTACCCCAGAGTCAGTCACGACTGGACCTAATGGTCAGGTGTCCCTTTACCTTTACCTATGTGTATGCAATAAGAGGAAGTTGCAATTTTATTCAGTAAGTAAAGAAAACTTGCAGTACTTTTTTGGTATTCTTTTTTTGAAAATACAAACATTGCATTAATAGTTGTCATATGGTTTTAGTTTGGAGAGATAAAATCGGATATAGAAATATCGTGAGAGGCAGGATTGAGGTTTCGGAGTTGCTTTGAAGTTCAGGCAGTGTGCTTGCTTCGGCAGCACATATACTAAAATTGGAACGATAAAGAGAAGATTAGCATGGCCCCTGCGCAAGGATGACACGAAGTTCAGGCCGTGGGAAGCCACAAAATCAGAACTAAATTCGGAAGACAATTGGATTTTTTATTTTAGTTTTTTTTTTATTGGACTATGATTATGATTTGAATGTTACTTGGATGTTTTTATTGGAAAATTAATAAACGCTCTAACAAAAAAAAAAATTAGTTGCCATTTTAAGGCGAAATATCTTTTGTAAGTTTGGAGTGAAGACAGCAAGACCACCTCATAGAACTGTGTGCATGTTTCAGTGAAGAACGGGGGGGGGGGGGAGAGAGAAACCTCAAATATCTTATTTACTGCAATGTCTTGCACAGGTTTAATTTCCCTGCCCAAAGTGATACTTGGTCAATGAGAAAGGAACAAGGTACAATGGGCACCACATGGGGGACACATCTGTCAGTGCAGCATTAAAAAAGTCTTTGGTTTTGGAACGCTTTGGTTTTGGAACGGACTTCCGGGACGGATTAAGTCTGAGAACCAAGGTACCACTGTATTACATGCCACTTTGACTGACAGCAGTATGAGCAGAACCTCCCCTGCTTGGTGTTTAGTCTTTTAGTCGTGTCCGACTCTCCGTGACCCCACGGACCAGAGTACGCCAGGCACTCCTGTCTTCCACTGCCTCCCACAGTTTGGTCAAACTCATGCTGGTAGCTTCGAGAACACTGTCCAACCATCTCGTCCTCTATCGTCCCCTTCTCCTTGTGCCCTCCATCTTTCCCAACATCAGGGTCTTTTCCAGGGAGTCTTCTCTTCTCATGAAGTGGCCAAAGTATTGGAGCCTCAGCTTCACGATCTATCCTTAGAGTGAGCACTCTGGGCTGATTTCCTTAAGAATGGATAGGTTTGATCTTCTTGCAGTCCATGGGACTCTCAAGAGTCTCCTCCAGCACCATAATTCAAAAGCATCAATTCTTCAGCGATCAGCCTTCTTTATGGTCCAGCTCTCACTTCCACACATCACTACTGGGAAAGCCATAGCTTTAACTATACGGACCTTTGTTGGCAAGGTGATGTCTCTGCTTTTTAAGATGCTGTCCCCTGCTTAGAGTCAGCAAGCAATGAGAGAAGAGCTCTTTAAAATACTTGGGCCACATGGGCCACTCAAAGTTAGACGCACAAATACCAAAGTCTTAAATTGTTCACACAGCAGCACACAAGCAGAAATCATTTTCCACTGTGATGGTTTCATAGTAAGATATATGATGCAATCTTTATTTGGACACCCCCCCCCCCCCGGTTTCTCCTTTTAAATCTGCCACTCCACATCCTTTATGTAAATATACTGCATGAAAGAAGTGACAGAGATAATTAAATACTGGGGAGGCGAAGAATCCGTAAGAACGTTTCTAGGCCAAAGTCAAAGGAAGTGTGCCCTGTGACAATGCTGGCAGGAATTCACCTAGAGGATGTGATCTGTAACAGATAAGGGGTCCCCCCCCCCACTTTCTATTAAAGAAGCACAGAGCAGGCATTAGACACGGTATTCATCATCTTTTGTATTCTAATAAAATCCTCACCAAAGAAATCATTCATTTCAATGGCGGAAGGAAAGAATGAGTATTTTATTGTTGCGATCTTTTTTCATGGAGGTTTTGAAGAGCTCTTCCACTTTTTGCGAGCACAAAGCTCCCTTCTTTTGTTAACATTTCGCTCTAGCCATTTCAGAGTCCTTAAAAGTATCTTCAAACCTATGGAAGATTTGTTCGAATGGAGCTTGGAATGTCTGTCCTACAAATTAAGGACAAGTAGAGGGGTGTCTCGCTCCATTCTGAGCAGACGGTGGGATATGCTTGGGGTGTGCTGATCTTGTCTTTTTTGCAAGTCAGGAAAGCTGGAGCTTGGAGCTTAGGGTGAGAACTGTAATAATGCTGGTCCAATAACCATAGTTTACAGGACCACAAAGAGGCCTTGTGAATTAACAGGCCATGATAAAGGCACCAAAATGAAACATGCAAAGGAGGAAGAGAATGATGAAGGGTGAGGATATTGGCACATTGTTCATTCACAGTTCAATAAACTATTGTAGACTTATTAGACTTTACCGATTGGTGAGGAAGGAGGTCAAATGACACCGAGGGTTGGTTCAGAGAAAGAGTTCTTTATTTCTGCTCTCTGGGACAGCAGAAAGGCACCTGTGTGGTGTGTCCACAGCAAGTCCAAAGAAATGAGAGATTTGTTGTTGTTTAGTCGTGTCCGACTCTTCGTGACCCCATGGACCAGAGCACGCCAGGCACTCCTGTCTTCCACTGAGAGATTACATGCAGTATATATATCCTCCAGGCACCCTCTCCCCCTTCCCCAGGAATCCAGCCACATCAGCTTGTACACGCAGGTTGACATCACAGATGTTCCTGCTCTGGTACTCTTAACCATAAAAGGGTTTTCCTTCCTGTACTTCTGACCATAAAAGAGTATTCCTGTTCCTATACTCTTATCTTGGAGCAAGAGGTCACCAACTCCAAGAAGAAGAAGAAGAAGAAGAAGAAGAAGAGTTTGGATTTGATATCCCGCCTTTCACTCCCCTTCAGGAGTCTCAAAGCGGCTAACATTCTCCTTTCCCTTCCTCCCCCACAACAAACACTCTGTGAGGTGAGTGGGGCTGAGAGACTTCACAGAAGTGTGAGTAGCCCAAGGTCACCCAGCAGCTGCATGTGGAGGAGCGGAGACACAAACCCGGTTTCCCAGATTACGTGACTACCGCTCCTAACCACTACACCACACTGGCTCTCAAGAACACACTCTGGCGTTGTTCCCGGACTAGGTCTGTGCATCAGAGTGTGGTAAGATAAGACCCAGACATGTCATCCCTACTCCACTGGAACAGCCAAGGTCATCCATTGCCGTGACTGATAAAGGAGAGAGCTTTGTTTATATAGCTGTGTTCTTGTTATGCATTTGCTCAACAGCTCAAGTTAATGCATTTTAGAAATGCTCCCTTGGAGAAAGAAGAAAAGGGGGGTTGGGGTCCCGTTTCAAACTGACTACACAGAAACCCATTCCTTCACTATGGTATATTATTAGCTCAATATTATTATACCAGCAAAGGGCCATGGAATATCAGTCTCCTATAAAGACCATTTCAGCCAGAGCCCAGTGCTGAAGGTACTGCTTTTCTCTAGCAGTCGACCCTGGTCAAGCACTCTTATATAACTTCTGTGACTTCATCCCAATGCTGGTGGGACTATAAGAAGACCTTCATCATCATCATCATCACCACTATCATCATTTGAATTTATATACCACCCTATACCTGGAGGCCTCAGGGCGGTTACAGAATAAAACCAAAATATAAAACCACAAAATACATAATCAAAATAAAAACAACAACCAATAACACCCCCCAAAACCCCACATTTTAAAAGGGGATAGGTTGTCAATCAAGTCAACCAAAGGCCTGGTTAAAAAGGAACGTTTTGCCTGGCAACTAAAGGTGTATAATGAAGGTGCCAGGTGAACTTTCCTGGGGAGAGCATTTCATAGACGGGAAGCCACTATAGAGGAGGCCCGTTCTCATATTACCACCCTCCAGACTTCTCAAGGAGGCAGCACACGAAGAAGGGCTTCAGAAGACGATCTCAGGGTCCGGGTATGGAAAGAGGCAGTCCTTGAGATATTGTGGTCCTGAGCCATTTAAGGCTTTATAGGTCAAAACCAGCACTTTGATTTGGGCCTGGAAACTAATTGGCAGCCAGTGCAGTTGGGCCAGGATCAGTGTAATATGCTCAAACCGTCTTGCTCCGGTGAGCAACCTGGCCACTGAATTCTGCACTAGCTGAAGTTTCCGAACCGGCTTCAGAGGCAGCCCTACACATAATGCATTGCAGTAATCTAACCCTGAGGTTACCATAAATATCATAAATCTAACCCTGAGGTTACCATACATATCATACATTTATGGTGGGAGTGCAACAAGCTTACTGGGTTTTGGTGACACATTTCTGATGTTGATCCCAATATTATTGGGTGGACCATCAAACTAAAGCCCTGCTCTGGCCCTTCTGCCACTAGATGCAAATCTCGACCCCCCCCCCTTATACATAAGGACCAATTGTCATGCAGTTTACTGCTGCCTGTTTAGGGATCACCTCTCCATCTGAAAAGACTCCAAGGTGTGTTTCTGATTGGATGGCAAGGGAAGGTTTGGGATCTAGTTCTTTCAGAGCAACTCACACAACATAGAAGGGTTGCTAGAGGTCTGACAAAACACTGTCATTTTGACAAGGCATGGTCCCCATGTATCAGATATGGCAATAATGTCACCTCCAGCCACTCACACGTACTTATGGAGAAGCTATGTCATTGGCAGTGAAGCCATGGCAATGCGGGCAGTGACTCAGTTACCCGAAAATGTCCCTGTTCAATTCTTCTACTTATAGGTGACTGATATAAGCATGTATCACACTGCAAGTTTTGTTGGAACAGGTCAATGTTATTTTACTACAGAATCAATAAAATAAAAATATTCTCCTTGTTTTCCAACCTACCCAGCTTTTTCCATTTCAGCAGCATGATCAAGAGCAGGCACGTCCAACAGGTTGATTACAATCTACCGGTCAATCGCAGGTGTGTCCCTGGTCAATCGTGGTATTAAGGAAAGTGATTGCCTGTGTGATCTTTAATACCCCCCCCCCCCAAAGCTCAACAACTCTGGGGCATCCCCCTCCCCCAAAAAGTTCAAGACTTTGGTCACTTCTCATTTCTGGCAATGAGTAGATCACAGCCAGTTCTTTTATACTGGGAGTAGATCACAGTCTCTTGGAAGTTGGATGTGCCTAGTTTAAAGGAACTGGTGAGTAGGAGGATTAATTCTTGACACGTAATTTCTTTTTAAAAACGGAACTATGAAATCCCCATCAATCTACTTCAAATCACTCAGGGATCTACTAGCTGATCTAACTTCTGCTCATCACTGGTTTACAAGACACCTCAAGGAGAGATTGCAAAGGCTGCAAGTAGAAGCTCAACAATACCATAGAGGCTACAGCTTGAACAAACGTCTCTACTTCTGAGTTCTCACTTCTAAAAAGGGTGAACTTAATGGACTCCCTGATCCTTATAGATAGTCAGCATTTTGAGCACTGTTTCTTCAATAGAGTGGGCGAAGATTCCCAGTGCTGGATAAGTCATTTCCTGCAATTTCTAAGGATCTACACTGTCATTTTACAGAGCAGTCAATTCCTCTTTATAACTAAGAACAGTATTTCTAGTACAATATTACAGTGGGGGAAAAAATTGAATTTGCTTTAGTATTAACCTCTTTCCTGGATGCTATCCCAAGGCATTTCTGAAACTCATTTATTAGACTAGCTTCACACTCACATTCTCTCCTCTCACTTATCACAAGCTATCTGTAAAGGGACTATCCTTACAAAAAATAATGATTTTATATGTTACAGTTTCACAGCTGAACTTCGGTTCACTTAAATTCAATGTATACCCTCAAGCAAACAACATTTACAGCTCTAGGAAGGAGCAGAATGTATTTAAAGGAGGAAACACATAAAATCAAGAGCAGCAAGGAAAAATTAAAGATATTTTATGAATTTCATGCTACGAATGGGAAGCCCAGTCTTAAGGTTGGAAAGCATGTACATGAATGCCTGAATGCAGATAGATAAAAATCTCACATCTACAGATGTGCACATCCACCCAAACATCTACACTCCCCTATTAATGTTGTTGTTGTTGTTTAGTCGTGTCTGACTCTTCGTGACCCCATGGACCAGAGCATGCCAGGCACTCCTGTCTTCCACTGCCTCCCGCAGTTTGGTCAAACTCATGCTGGTAGCTTCGAGAACACTGTCCCACCATCTCGTCCTCTGTCATCCCCTTCTCCTTGTGCCCTCCATCTTTCCCAACATCAGGGTCTTTTCCAGGGAGTCTTCTCTTCTCATGAGGTGGCCAAAGTATTGGAGCCTCAGCTTCAGGATCTGTCCTTCCAGTGAGCACTCAGGGCTGATTTCCTTCAGAATGGAGAGGTGTGATCTTCTTGCAGTCCATGGAACTCTCAAGAGTCTCCTCCGGCACCATAATTCAAAAGCATCAATTCATTTCAGTGTACCTAATTCAAATTTTTATAGCAAAAACTAGTGCTGTGCAAGGTAGAACTCTGCCACAATAAGCAAAAAAAATTATTTCACCCTGAACTATTTTTTGAAAGATGGATAGAATTTTAACTTTTATTGCCTTTTTCTCCCCAAGGGTATTGGCTCCCCCCCCCCCCAAAAAAAAGAAATGCATGCTATGATAGTTTCTAGGGGCTTATTATACAATATATGTAGAGGACCAGGGAAAAAGTGAAGTTGACTTGTAATTTCTGCATGTGTTACCTTCTGGAGATAGCATGGAAAGGCGAAATCGTGTAAAGTGGTATCTCGGGTTACATACGCTTCAGGTGACATATGCTTCAGGTTACAGACTCCGCTAACCCAGAAATAGTGCTTCAGGTTAAGAACTTTGCTTCAGGATGAGAACAGAAATCTTGCTCTGGTGGCGCGGCAGCAGCAGGAGGCCCCATTAGCTAAAGTGGTGCTTCAGGTTAAGAACAGTTTCAGGTTAAGTACGGACCTCCAGAACGAATTAAGTACTTAACCCAAGGTACCACTGTATAGTCAAAAACCAGCTCTCCGACTTGCTTAGTGGGCTCTGCAAGGCTCTTCCAAGATCTCACAAGGCCATCTGGCATCTAGTGAGAGCCTTCCAGGGCCCAGTAAACAAGTCTGAGAGCGTGAAAGCTCTTTCTGCGCTGTTTTTCTCCAGGTAAACTTGAAATGGCTTGGCAAATGTTAAAATATGTGTATGTTGCGAGTCGACTGTATTAAAATTGTATTGAAGCATCAGTTTGTGTGTCTCTTCTCTGTCCTTGCCCTCCCACATTCAGCATGGTAGTCAATAGTGTCCAAACTAGAGTGGGTTGGGGTGTTTTCTTTTAATGGATTGGAGGTCAGGGTAGATAAGAACTCATAGATAAATGTGACCCCTTCCAATTCATACACTGCCTACAAAAATCAATTGGAATAAATAAATAGATTCAAGCCCAAGAACCTGATTGTATTGTATGGGCAGGCAGAGGGGAAGAGGTATAATGCAACTAAACAACTGAAATGAAGACACAATTATCTAATGTAAAAACAGGAGTCCTTCAATAATCACTAAAGCTTTGTTCGTGTTCTTTAAAAGATTATCTCCATGTCAGAATGAATCCTGTTCTTTCAATATTGCCAAGTATACGCTAAAAGGGAGGCAAAAGAAACCTCTCTTAAAAGTGTATACCATGGGTTGGAAAACTAAGGCCCGCGGGCCGGATCAGGCCCAATTGCCTTCTGGATCCGGCCCATGGACGGTCCGGGAATTGCCATGTGGATCACCAGTGCACATTCTTTCCCTCTCACTCCCTCTCCTTCACACAGCGGCGGTGGCGCCTCCTCCCTCCCTCCCTCCCTCCCTCCCTCCCTCCTCCTGGCTTCTCCCCGCCCTGCCTAGAGGAGGAAGGGGCCTGGGCTTTGTTGGTGCCATCAGCAGCAGCGCTCAAGCGACCATCATTTTAAGCAGCGCCTCTCCGGAGCCCTTTCGCATGGCGCTAATCATCCCACCGCCGCCGCCGCCAGCCCCTGCCACTTGCAAGACACAGGTAAGCAGTCACTGGGGCTCGTGGAGCTGTTGCATCATATATATTTTTAAAAATATATAGTCCAGCCTCCCACAAGGTCTGAGGGACAGTGGACCAGCCCCCTGCTGAAAAAGTCTGTTGACCCCTGGTGTATACAATATACAAGGCTAGCGCGTGGAACTCTCCAATCTGTTTGTGATTTAATAATCTCATGGTTGGCACATTCGAATAGGAGTTTATCTGGCAACATTCATGAACATTTGGTAAGTCTGGTAGAAATATGAACCTTCGATTCCATTATGGAATGTATTTCACGCCATTCATTCAGGCTTTCTATGATTGTTATTCTATTTTCTTGCAATTTTATACCTCCTGTTTTTCAGCACAGATAGGGTGAACCTACAGAATCAGCAGCTTGCTGCAATCAACCCTTTAGGACTTCCTTCTCTATTAGGGCTGCCTACTTTTAAGGAAAGGGCTGGTGCTGTGATGTTTTCTATTGTACCGATTTGTACGTGATCTTTCATATGTATAAGAAGGATCTTGACAAGCTGGAACGTGTACAGACAACAGTGACCAAGATGATCAAAGGGTCTGGGAATCAAGACTTGTGAGGAACAGCTGAAGGAGTTAGAGGGGGAAAGAGGACACTGAAAGAAGATAGTCAGATGGAAGACGACGCAAGCTTGTTTTCTCCTGCTCTGGAAGCTAGGGCCTGAACTAATGTATTCAAGTTACAAAAAAAGGAGATTCTCACTAAACACCAGGAATAACTTTCTGAGAGTAAGAGCTGTTTAACAGTGGAGTAGACTCCCACGAGCGACACGGGTAGCGCTGTGGGTTAAACCACAGAGCCTAGGACTTGCCGATCAGAAGATCGGCGGTTCGAATCCCCACGATGGGGTGAGCTCCTGTTGCTCGGTCCCTGCTCCTGCCAACCTAGCAGTTCGAAAGCACCTCAAAGTGCAAGTAGATAAATAGGTACCACTCCGGCGGGAAGGTAAACGGCATTTCCATGCGCTGCTCTAGTTCGCCAGAAGTGGCTTAGTCATGCTGACCACATGGCCCGGAAGCTGTATGCCAGCTCCCTCGGCCCATAAAGCGAGATGAGCGCCGCAATCTCAGAGTTGGTCACGACTCGACCTAATGGTCAGGGGTCCCTTGACCTTTACCTTTAGACTCCCACGAGAGGTGATGGACTCTCCTTCCTTGGAGGTTTTAAAGCATAGGTTAGGTAGATATCTGTCATGTATGCTTAAGTTGAGATTCCTGTGTTGCAAAGGGTTGGACTAGATCAGGGACATCCAACTCAATAATAATAATAATAATAATAATAATAATAATAATAATAATAATAATAATAATATATTTATACCCCCACCCATCTGGCTGGGTTTCCCCAGTCACTCTGAGTGGCTTCCAACAAAAGATTAAAATACAACAGTCTATTAAACATTAAAAGCTTTCCTAAACAGGGCTGCCTTCAGATGTCTTCTAAAAGTCTGGTAGTTGTTTATTTCCTTGAAATCTGGTGGGAGGGCATTCCACAGGGCGGGTGCCACTGCCGAGAAGGCCCTTTGCCTGGTTCCCTGTAACTTGGCTTCTCGCAGTGAGGGAACCGCCAGAAGGCCCTCGGAGCTGGACCTCAGTGTCTGGGCAGAACGATGGGGGTGGAGACACTCCTTCAGGTATACTGGGCCAAGGCCATTTAGGGCTTTAAAGGTCAGCACCAACACTTTGAATTGTGCTCGGAAATGTACTGGGAAACGTACTCCCAAGAGACTGCAATCCACTCTCAGAATAAAAAAGTGGCAGTGATCTACCCATTGTGGGGGGCGGGGAGAACCCAAAGTTGTTGAGCTTTTTAAGGGGGACAGATATCGAGCTTTTTATAAGGGAGCAGGCTCAGCGAACAAGAAACCATGCAGCAGTAGCTCCATCTTCTATTTTTGCAGTCATGAGCAATTGAAGGACGGAGCAAGGGGTCAGGTTCTCCCCTCCCCCCCAAAGGAAATTGACCACGATCGACCACTAGCATTGTGGTCAGCTGGTTGGACATCCCTGAGCTAGATGAACCTTGGGGGTCCCTTCCAACTCAACCATTCTATGAATTCCTTTTTTTTTTTTAAGGAAAGAAAAGAATGTCATTTGCTGTATATGAAGATCTAACTTAATTGTTCTTCCCCAGATCTCTGCCTCTAATTCACACAAAGCTACGTGACAAGAGACACTCATTGAGTTTCGTGGCTGAGAAGGAAATTGGTCCTAAGTTTCTCCAATGCAGGCGCCACGCTTAATCGACAAAGCCACACTTGGGTTGTAAGCTCAGAGATCCAAATACAGTGGTACCTCGGGTTAAGTACTTAATTTGTTCCAGAGGTCCGTACTTAACCTGAAACTGTTCTTAACCTGAAGCACCACTTTAGCTAATGGGGCCTCCTGCTGCTGCTGCTGCGCCACCAGAGCATGATTTCTGTTCTCATCCTGAAGCAAAGTTCTTAACCTGAAGCACTATTTCTGGGTTAGCGGAGTCTGTAACCTGAAGCGTATGTAACCTGAAGCGTATGTAACCCGAGGTACTACTGCATATGTACCCACAAGGCTTAACTTACAACCACATGGTCTAGATTTCAAATTAAATTTTTGCTTCGAAGGAAATAACACCAACAGTAAGATCTAAAGTTTGGATGTTTAAAAAAGGCCCATTTTCTCATAGAAATGAACTGAATGGTTTTCCCCCTTTAAGGGAATGAATGTAACTGTGTGCTGCGTATTCACCATACATGCCAATTACTTGATTAATATATTTTCAATAACGCATACATCAGCCATACAGCAAACTGTCCTATTTAGAGGAGTACCAGGATATAAATGTACATAATTTGATGAAAAAGTGTTTCTTTCGGGGGGGGGTGTCTTTAGGAATTGACTTTAAAAATAATGTCTATTTAGGAAAGTCAATATACTATTAAATAATTAGAAAGGGTTTGTTTCTTTTTGGGTGTTTACATCTATTCAAATCTTACAAATCAAAACAATAGTGTAGAATACTAATTGCGTTGCAACATGGTGGAAAAACCCAGAAGCACTTTCTTTTATTGATTTGTTTAGCTCAGAAATAATTAAGTTTTATGCAACTGATATAACTCCTGCCAAGTCACACATTTTTGTCCACAATACTATTTTAATTATTCAATAAAAACATGGGGAAGTAGTTTTTAATTTCTCACATAAACGGGATATACTTTATTTCAATTCATAGGCTCGGTGAATTTATTTCTACAATCAAGAATTGTGTCTCTTTGTTGCTTTTCGGCTAGTTTATGGCCCACCTGTGTTGCCCCTGGGGACTATGTAAAGCAGCACAGAAAGAATTCTAAATGGCAGAATGTTGTTATGGAGGCACCCTCGTGGCTTAGCAGTTTGCTGCATAAAACAGAGTTTGACTCACTTAATGAAAACATGAAAATTCAAGGCAGTTACTCTAAAAAAAATGCGAGTATTTTCAATAACTGATTTTCTAAGGTACTTTCACTCTCTGCAGGTAAGTTTTGTAGAAATAAAAAATAACCACACGTGCCATTCCTTTTAAAGGATTATACCTACAACCACTTTTTCAAGGGTGCAATGAAGAAGAAGATATAAGATTCGGAAACTTGCAATAATTCCACCCAGTATTAAGAAAACAGAGGAACTCGTTCATAAGGTAAGGGGGAAAGTATCTGTAAAAGATGCATAAAAAGGAGGTACAATTGCCCGCACAAACACACACACACACATGCTCCCTAGAGGCTTGTATTACTTGTGTAGTTTTACAAAAATGCAGGGCAAACTGAAGCATACAAAGAGCATGCAATATTCATAACATGCAAGTAGTATGTCATGGAATGGTTGGATGCAAAGAAATGGTGGGAGAAACCACTAAGGGAAGAAGACTCAGAGCCTGGGGAGTTATGGTGGAACAACAATAGGTAGTCAGAGGACTGGGAAGAGGAGGTACTGGAAGCTGAGGGGGCAACAGGGTTTAGTGAGCTGGGAGAGTCTGTGGTAGAGAGAAGACCAGAATCAGAGGGAGAAGCTGAAGCAGGGGAGGAGGGAGGCCAAGAGGCAGAGAGGAGTCAGGCTGGGGAAGAGTCATGGGTGTCCCCTTCCCCTGCTGTGACAAGCTTGCTGTCCCCCGGTCTCCCAGAATAGGTAGAGACTTGAAGAAGAGAGATGTGCAAACACAGTCTCTGACTGGGGAAGAAAAACACCTGTAGAGGAGGGGACTAAGGCAGCTGTGGGGAGGCTTCAGTCTCAGAAACTGCTTCATGGGGGTAAGACCTACTGGAGATGAGTTGCTGTACCAATAAATAATAATAATAATAATAATAATAATAATAATAATAATAATAATAATAATAATAATAATAATAATAATTTATTTATACCCCGCCCATCTGGCTGGGTTTCCCCAGCCACTCTGGGTGGCTTCCAACAAAAGATTTAAAAATCAGCCATTAAAAACTTCCCTAAACAGGGCTGCATTCAGATGTCTTCTAAACGTCAGATAGTTGTTTATTTCTTTGACATCTGGTGGGAGGGCGTTCCACAGGGTGGGTGCCACTACCGAGAAGGCCCTCTGCCTGGTTCCCTGCAACTTCACTTTTCACAGTGAGGGAACTGCCAGAAGGTCCTCGGAGCTGGACCTCAGTGTCTGGGCAGAACGATGGGGGTGGAGATGCTCCTTCAGGTCTACTGCGCCGAGGCCGTTTAGGGCTTTAAAGGTCAGCACCAACACTTTGAATTGGGCTTGGAAACATACTGGGAGCTAATATAGGTCTTTCAAGACCGGTGTTATATGGCCTCGGTGGCCGCTCCCAGTCACCACTTTAGCTGCCACATTTTGGATTATTTGTAGTTTCTGGGTCACCTTCAAAGGTAGCCCCACGCAGAGTGTTGCAGTAGTCCAAGCGGGAGAAAATTGGAGCATGCACCGCACTGGCAAGACAGCCTGTGGGCAGGTAGGGTCTCAGCCTGCGTGTCAGATGGAGCTGGTAGACAGCTGCCCCGGACACAGAATTGACCTGCACCTCTGTGTGCAGCTGTGAGTCCAAAATGACTCCCAGGCTGCGCACCTGGTCCTTCAGGAGCACAGTTATCCCATTCAGGACCAGGGAGTCCTCCACACCTGCCCGCCTCCTGTCCCCCAAAAACAGTACTTCTGTCTTGGCAGGATTTAACCTCAATCTGTTAGCCACATCCATCCTCCAACCTGACACGCCTGTGATGCATTAGGCCTGTGGATCGTGTTTCTGCTCATAGAGAGTTAACACCAGCTTTCATGGTGTGATTTACTGCTGGCTCGCCTCTGATATAGTAAGTAGACAGGCCATAGCTTGGTGGTTGACTACGAACATATGTACACAGAAAAGGTCCCAGGTTCTATCCCTGGCACTGAAAGAACTTGCAGGACTTTAGATGGTTGGGGTCATGGGACAGCCGTGTGTGTGTGCACTGGTGTCTTTGCAGAGAGGAAGAGGTACCATTCACGTTCTAATTTTGGGAGGTGCCTTGAACTAGATGGGCCAATGGATTTGACTCAGCATAAGTCAGCTTCCTTCGCAAATGCATTCTGAACAGATGTCTGAGAAGCTTCCGTGGCAGAAACAGAACATGTTGTAGAATTCTATGTAAGGATTTTGAATATTCATGGAAAAATTAGTTGTTGCCACACAACCTAAAAATAAAATTCTGGAGTTTTTCTTCCTTACACATTTACAGAAGGTCAATTAAAATATTTCCGTTATGGGACTCTATGGTGTCATTTTGAGAAGCCAATCCTCACTGCAAAACATTCTGATTCATCGCATTCTTAAAAGATGGCAGGGCTGAATAATCTATTATTGTCTCTTTTGCCAAGTCTATTATCACTGAAGTCTGGTTAGCTTCCTCCAACTCAATGGGTTTAATTTTTAAAGAAACCAAGTATCTTATCCCACTTATCTCATCCTACCTTTATACACCATTGTTTCATAAGAATTTGAACAATTTGATAAGAGTAGAGGAGGCAAAATGGGCTTCCCTTGGAGGGAGTGTAGGCTTCCGAAAGCAAAAACAGGAGACTTCATTTTCATCCTACTAGGTGTTAAGAAGAAGCAACTCTTGATACATGTACTGGAAAGAATGTGCAGCAAATAGTTGAGAGGAGCCTGGTGTTCTCAAGTCAGGGGGTATTTGCAGTTGCTGCCAAGTCGGGAAAGTGAAAGAAGAAGCTTCGTGTGAATGAAAGGAAGGTGACAGAGAGCCATATGCACACTTAATAGTTCTCCTGCAGCAATTCCTAGCATGGCTGAATAGTATCAGCCATCCAGCCTTACCTGAATAAGCCACACTACAGAACTCCTTATTAGAGGAAAAATCCATGATCATCCTCATCAAGCTCTGGTGGCTTCTTGTTGGTCAGACAGATGATGGGGCAGTGTGTGGAACTTTTCATTGACCCAGCTAAGTACACACACTGTTTCTTGAGCACACAAACCTGGCAACTGGTTCTCATATTTACATTCAAAAGTATTGGTTAAAATAAAATAACTGATTTCCCCCCCATACCTTGTAAGCAGCACCTCCGTGGATGATGGATTTGATGAAGATCCCAAGGTCAGCCCCAGTCTCTCGAGATTTGTTGCCCTTTAAGCTCACACCAAGTCCGGCCGAACCCGAGTCATTCAGAGGGATCTCAAAGGTCAATTGCTCTGTGGTGTCGAGCGAAAGAGCGCTGCAGTAGGGTTCTCCTTTCTGTTAGACAAAGAAGCAGAACATCTGCATAAACAGACAGGAGTTAAATAAATGCCTACCTCTCAGGTGCCCTGATTTGCATTTCGCATGTCAATGATTTGAGAGGCATACACTGAGGGAAATGAGGCATATTATTTGATTCTCTTTTTTAAAAACATGGTCAATTGCAAATCATCATGAAAAAATGCCCCCCCCCCATTGGATCAGAGGTTATTTATATTACAATACAAATATAATTAAAATTCTCCAAGTTTCCATAAGCAAAAGTGATATACAGAGAAATATGGGTGGGTGGAAGCCAAGGTATAATAATAATAATTATTATTATTATTATTATTATTATTATTATTATTATTATTATTATTATTATTATTTATTATTTATAACCTGCCCATCTGGCTGGGTTTCCTCAGCCACTCTGGGCGGCTTCCAACAAAGTATTAAAATACAGTAATCCATCAAACATTAAAAGCTTCCCTAAACAGGGCTGCCTTCAGATGTCTTCTAAAAGTCTGGTAGTTGTTCTTCTCTTTGACATCTGGTGGGAGGGCGTTCCATAGGGTGGGTGCCACTACCGAGAAGGCCCTCTGCCTGGTTCCCTGTAACTTGGCTTCTCACAGTAAGGGAACTGCCAGAAGGCGCTTGGCGCTAGACCTCAGTAGAACGATGGAAGTGGAGACGCTCCTTCAAGTTTAGGGCTTTAAAGGTCAGCACCAACACTTTGAATTGTGCTTGGAAATGTACTGGGAGCCAATGTAGGTCTTTCAAGACCAGTGTTATGCGGTCTCAGCAGCTGCTCCCAGTCTAGCTGCCGCATTCTGGATTAGTTGTAGTTTCCGGGTCACCTTCAAAGGTAGCCCCACGTACAGCACATTGCAGTAGTCCAAGCGGGACATAACTAGAGCATGCACCACTCTGGCGAGACAGTCCGTGGGCAGGTAGGGTCTCAGCCTGCGTACCAGATGCAGCTGATAAACAGCTGCCCTGGACACAGAATTGACCTGTGCCTCCATGGACAGTTGTGAGTTCAAAATGACTCCCAGGCTGCGCACCTGGTCCTTCAGGGGCACAGTTAACCCATTCAGGACCAGGGAGTGCTCCACACCTGCCCACCTCCTGTCCGCCAAAAACAGTACTTCTGTTTTGTCAGGATTCAACCTCAATCTGTTAGCCGCCATCCATCCTCCAACCGCCTCCAGACCTTCACCACCTTCAGTGGTTCTGATTTGAAAGATAGGTAAAGCTGGGAATCATCCGCATATTGATGAACACCCAACCCAAACCCCCTGATGATCTCTCCCAGGAGCTGCATGTAGATGTTAAAAAGCATGGGGGAGAGGACAGAACCCCGAGGCACCCCACAAGTGAGAGCCCAGGGGTCTGAACACTCATCCCCTACCACCACTTTCTGAACATCTCCCAGGAGGAAGGAGCGGAACCAGCTAACAGTATACATAACAGTGTACATAACAGTGCCCCCAGCTCCCAGCCCCTCAAGATGTCCAGAAGGATGTTATGTTCTATGGTAAAAGGTAAAGGGACCCCTGACCATTAGGTCCAGTCGTGGCCGACTCTGGGGTTGCGGCGCTCATCTCGCTTTATTGGCCAAGGGAGCCAGTGTACAGCTTCCGGGTCATGTGGCCAGCATGACTAAGCCGCTTCTGGCGAACTAGAGCACCGCACGGAAACACCGTTTACCTTCCCGCCAGAGCGGTACCTATTTATCTACTTGCACTTTAATGTGCTTTCGAACTGCTAGGTTGGCAGGAGCAGGGACTGAGCAACGGGAGCTCACCCTGTCTTGGGGATTCGAACCGCCGACCTTCTGATCAGCAAGCCCTAGGCTCTGTGGTTTAACCCACAGCACCACCTATATGGTAGAGATCCCCTAATCCAGTCCCCAAAGGAACACCCACTTTTTCATCCCACCAATGTTATTCACAGCACTGCTTCTTCCATGGTTTTGTTTTGGTTTTTTACTACTGCTCTTTCAGTTTCTTCGTAGTCAGACTCACTCATTGAGCCCAGATAACCAGGAAAATACAAGCAGCATGCCACCACAACATGACTTTTCCACCCCACCCCTTCCTGTCATTCCCGCATCACTCTGCTCAGGTGAAAGTTGCAAAGTTATAAAGCAGGTTACACATCTGATTGGAAGCCCTGGTGGTCTTAACGCCAATGTGAGGACCTTGAAATCAACTGGCAACTAATGCAATGTAATAAAATGAAACAGTTTAGCTTATGTGATGCTGCCACAAGGAGAGTTCAGAGGTTAGCACAGCAGTTCCTATCCTCACGCTAAATGGGAAAAAGACGTTCACCTCTATTTGAAACAAAATAACCAATAGGACTTGCCTATCAGAAGGTCACGGTTCGAATCCCCGCGATGGGGTGAGCTCCCTTTGCTCAGTCCCTGCTCCTGCCAACCTAGCAGTTCGAAAGCACGTCAAAGTACAAGTAGATGATAAATAGGTACTGCTCCGGCGGGAAGGTAAACGGCATTTCCATGCGCTGCTCTGGTTCGCCAGAAGCGGCTTAGTCATGCTGGCCACATGACCCAGAAGCTGTACGCCGGCTCCCTCGGCCAATAAAGCTAGATGAGCATCGCAACACGACTAGACCTAATGGTCAGGGGTCCCTTTACCTTTACCTTTTTAACCAACAGAACAACTTGTTCTTCATTCAAACATGAACACTTCTACACATAATCTTTGACTTGGTCCTAGTAAAAAGTGCCAATCAGGATGCTCCCCCAAAATCTCTTTTGTGGACCACCATTGAAATTGATGAACTATGAAAGAAAGTAGTTTCCACCCCGAAAACCCTTGATCAGGTTCTCCCACGATGCAATTAAAACCTACTATTTTTAGTCCTGTGGAAAACTAAAATAAATAATACACTTTTAATCTGGAAGCCTCCATATGGGGGAGGGGGGAGATATGCAAGGTCTACTGAACCTCAATTCCAATAAGTATCAAGAGCAAATATTTAATATATTTAATCATATGACAAAGTTAATGCATTTCATTTAATTGGAAAACATAAAAGTAGCCTGATGTTGACATTAATAATTTTTGTCTGATCTAGCTATCCATTTCCCTTGTTCTTTGTTAACTTTTCTGATATATATTTTTAAATAAAAATAAAAGATGCTCATGCTCAAGTCTGAGTCCTTCAGAACAGAACTGTCCAACTAGTACTATTGGGAAATGAATGTTACTTTGCAAACACTGAGTCATAAAGGCTCCCACTTTCAAGAAATAATAATAATAATAATAATAATAATAATAATCGAGTAAAGGAAATATTTTTGGGTTTCTGACATTATGATTTTGAAAAACTAACTCAGCTCTAGATCACTGCAGTTACAAGTAGTTTGGTACAAATAAAAACACAAGGCCAAATGGAAATCTGTTGAAAAGTAAATCAGAAAACACACATGCACTGTGGTTAGATCAGAGCCAACTGCTCATCATTCTTCCCAGCTATAAAACCACCTTTAGATAGTTTACTGTTCTGAAGTTGACAGAACTGGGTGCATTTTTATTAGACCGTATAAATATTCTGTATGTGGGCTGTGTCTAGCACTACCTAGGTTTGAGCAGAGCAGACTTACACCTTCCTCTCCTTCGCACTTTAGCCTTCTGTGCACCCTCAAAATCTGCTTGGGATAGCTGAGGATTTAATCTCTCCCTCTCTTCTTTCTTCATAACAGACTATCCTTCCCTCGGCTTTCTTTCCAATTCACTCTTTTTTAGCCATCTAGCAGCCACATCTTCCAACTCTCCCACCTCTATCCAATTTATTTATAACATGTCTCAAGACAAGGACTGGGATGCAAATTCCTTCTTTCACATCTTACGCAAAGCCACGGAGGCTTCTTCCCTTTGAAAAGCAGAATACATGACACGCAATATCACAAACTGTTTTGCAAAGTTATTTCCACTCAGCTATGGAATGCATGTGGCATGCTAACTCAAGTAAAGGTAAAGGACCCCTGGACGGTTAAGTCCAGTCAAAATTGACTGTGGGGTACAGCACTCATCTCGCTTCAAACCAAGGGAGCCAGCGTTTGTCCACAGACAGCTTTCTAAGCCATGTGGCCAGCATGACTAAACTGCTTCTGGTGCAATGGGACACAGTTGCGAGTGCCAGAGTGCACAGAAACACCATTTACCGCCCTGCCACAGCAGTACCTATTTGTCTACTCATGCTGGTATGCTAGGTTGGCAGGAGCTGGGACAGAGCAACGGGAGCTCAACCCATCATGGGAATTCGAATCGCTGACCTTCTGATCAGCAAACCCAAGAGGCTCAGTGGTTTAGACCACAGCGCCACTCGCGTCCCTGATATGTTAGTATTATGTAGAACTGAACATGCAGTTGAACAGCAGTGTTACCATAAGGCAGGTTGAACTTTGCAAACCTCTGGAACTGATGTGCAGATTCAAACTGCCAACCTTACGATCGTCAAGCCCAAGAGGCTCGGTGGTTTCCAGTGTTTCCCAACCTTGGGCCTCCAGCTGTTTTTGGACTACAACTCCCATCATCCCTAGCTAGCAAGACCAGTGGTCAGGGATGATGGGAATTGTAGTTCAAAAACAGCTGGAGGCCCAAGGTTGGGAAACACTGGTTTAGACCACAGTACCACGTCCAAGCACCCTTGGTATCTTTAGATCCTAGCCAGGAGATAATAACACAGATTTATCTATCTGGTGGATTTTTAAATATTCCACTCCCCCCCACAACAGTTTCGAGGCAATGTTCAAAATTAATACGTTAATAAAAGCACAACGTGATAAAATAAATGCAGCTGAAAACACACATGAGCTAAACAGATCAGATATTGAAACGGCACCAGATAAGGCTGGGATAGATGCAAGGAGTGTGAAGGAGCTGTAAGGGATCATACTGTGAAAAGCTGTCCAATCTTTCTTTTCTCGCCGATTGAACAAAAAGCAGAGCGATGGTAGGAAGGCCATCATGGACCCGAGGTAATTCAACTCTATATACACACCTATTTCAAGAAACATTGAAGCTGTTCTGATCTGCCTGTCTCCACAATGGTGGCTGCAGAGTCCCTTGGGACTGGTCGGGCAGAAGGCTGGGAGACCAAGAGCAGTTGGCTCCAGAGCCGAAGACAGGGAGAGCCAACTAACTCACTTTGTACCATGCGGAGTTGTACAAGGGCAACACTGAGCCGAAGGAGGAGGAAACTGTCATACAGGGTGACCCACTGGACTGGCTGTAAATAAGAAAGTAGGCGGGCTTGGCTACAGGGAGACTGAGGTTGGTGGGGGCCTAATGGACCACTGTGCAACTGGAGACAAGCAAGGCAAGCAAAGCAACACAGCAGGGCAATGACTTCAGCACTACGGACAGCTCCCAGGGAATGCAATGTCCAAGAAATGCTGGCGTGAAACTGATGAGCCGGGGTGTGCAAGTCCAATCCTTCTAGGCTCCACCCCCTTGCTGGAAAAATGTAGATTCTTAAAGGGGCAATAACAGATATTTTGCTCAGTGTACAGTGGTAGCTCACCAAAGAACTGATGCTTTTGAATTATGGTGCTGGAGGAGACTCTTGAGAGTCCCATGGACTGCAAGAAGATCCAACCTCTCCATTCTGAAGGAAATCAGCCCTGAGTGCTCACTGGAAGGACAGATCCTGAAGGTGAGACTCCAATACTTTGGCCACCTCGTGAGAAGAGAAGACTCCCTGGAAAAGACCCTGATGTTGGGAAAGATGGAGGGCACAAGGAGAAGGGGACGACAGAGGATGAGATGGTTGGATAGTGTTGTCGAAGCTACCAGCATGAGTTTGACCAAACTGCGGGAGGCAGTGGAAGACAGGAGTGCCTGGTGTGCTCTGGTCCATTGGGGCCGCGAAGAGTCGGACACTCTTCATGACCCCATGGTAGCTCATGGTAGCTCGGTCTACGAACACTCCTGTTAACGAACTATTCAGGCAACGAACTCTGCAAAACCAGACGTAGGTGTTCCAGCTAGTGAACTTCGCCTCGGAAGATGTACAGAAGCCGAACGGTGGAAGGGCACCAGCGGTGGGAGGCTTCAGTAGGGAAAGCACGCCTCGGTTTAAGAATGCTTTGGTTTAAGAACGGACTTCCGGAATGAATTAAGTTCATAGATCGAGGTACCACTAGATTATGTATTTTCAGTTTTCCCATGACAAGAATATGAATAAAATGCAGTGTTATACGGATTTAGGAAAAGAGTTTTTATTGAATAATTAAGCTATAGCACCACTATGGCAGGGATCCTACTGACCTCATAGTCCATCTCTCCCATTAACATATAAGCAATACAATAGAAGCTTCTTGGGAAACTTTTGCACATAGCTGTACCCATCTGTCGAAGCACCACACGTACATCTTCGTACAGACAAGTGCACCTGTGTGTTTACTTGCTTTTTTGCCAAGTTATTTTATTGTACCAAATTGCTAACTTTACTTCCCACTTCCAATGGAGCAACAGAATTAATTGGAGCACAGCAATTATCTCAATTTATATAACGTGCTTGTGTAACAACAAATATTCTGCACACCTGTTCATATCTATCACCGGAATGTTCTCCATTTCCATCTGCAACAATTTTATTATGGGTATTTTAATAAATACTTAGTCTGAACATGCCAAACCTTTGATCAAAATAAATCTCAGTGTAGCAGAATCTAAAAAGCAACAATACAGGAGAGAAGTATTCTTTTTTAAAAATAATAATAATAATGACAATTTAGAGGATTTGGGGAACAAACTGTTCTAATTCTAACTATACTCCTAAATAAATAGAGAGCTAAGTGACTGGATTACCGAAATAAACACAGTGCCAAAAACAACATGACACACAAATTTAGGTGCTCAAGTGTTTCATGTTTTTCCTAAGATTTATTAGTTTATTAAAAGGGAGTGAGTGCATGCATTAGTTATTTGCACCAATCTGCCGGGTTATCGTCAGACTGTGTGGGCATGCTATCAGTACCAAAATAGAGTTGTTAAAATGTGTTGAAGCGAGACGACAGATATAAATATACTAAATCATTTTCACGTTTTAGGTTTCCTTCAGCTCTCCGCTTACATCCAGTTTGGAATCCATAATATTTCGCAGCTATTTACCTCACTGGAGCTCTCTGGAAAGCAAATAAGTGGTTTGCACAAAGCTCTGAAATTTAGGGTGGACACTTTCACAATGCCAAAAGAAGAACTGTATCACCAAATAAAAGCAGGGGGCCATATTTGCATAACATTTGCATGTCCTAATTTATATGTATAGGTGCATTATTTGGAAATAATGACTATAATTTAAACAGAAATACAATACACCTCAGCACAATGAAGGCTGTGGCTAGGTGACCTATGTTCCACTCTCCAAAGTCCCTGCTCTCTTTTTAAACTGAACAGCCCTTCGAGGTCTGCCTCTGTCAGGTATAATGCATGGGTAGGAAAACTAAGGCCTGGGGGTTGGATCCAGCCCAATCGCCTTCTAAATCCGGCCAGCGGATAGTCCGGGAATCAGTGTGTTTTTACATGAGTAAAATGCATCTCTGGGTTATTTGTGGGGCATAGGAATTCATTCTTTTTTCTTCTTCTTCAAAATCTAGTCTGGCCCCCCACAAGGTCTGAGGGACAGTGGACTGGCCCCCTGCTGAGAAAGTTTGCTGACCCCTGGTATAATGAATGACAATCCTATCTAATTATCATATCTGCATGCACACAAAAGCTCATACCAATAACAAACTTAGTTGGTCTCTAAGGTGCTACTGGAAGGAATTTTTTGTTTGTTTGTTTCAATGCTATCTAAATTACTGTAAGTTAAAAAATAATAATTGCACACCAGCTAGTTTAGGAACAATCCATTCTGATCTCATTCTCCTCACATCAGGTTTTCTTATCCGTGGAACATAACACACTCATACATTCTTAGCAGTGAGATTAGTTTCATTACCTTCACAGTAATGAAAAAACAGGCTTGATCTGCTTTAGCTTCAGGAATAAAAAGCCATTAGTAAAAATTCAACAATGAAGCAGCTGCTTATGGATGCAGCTTCTCATTGCAGAGGCTGTGTTTGCTCTGGCCAGTAGGTGACAAGAGAAACACCCTCTGCTGGAAGGGCGTTTCACGGGGCAGGCGCCACTACCGAGAAGCCCCTCTGCCTTGCTCCCTGTAACTTCACTTCTTGCAGTGAGGGAACCACCAGAAGGCCCTCAACGCTGGACCTCAGTGTCCGGGTTAAAAACGATGGGAGTGGAGATGCTCCTTGAGGTATACAGGACCAAGGTCATTTAGGGCTTTCAAGGTCAGCACCAACACTTTGAATTGTGCTTGGAAACGTACTGGGAGCCAATGAAGATCTTTGAGGACCGGTGTTATATGGTCCTACCCAGATTGTTCCCTGCCACTGGCCCAGGTGCTATCTATTTGAGGAATTACTGCAGTGTGCTTTCAAACATGAATCTAGCTTTTCATTCTAAGCTTCTACAGGAATATCAAGTGATATTTTAACAGACTCCTGGGAGGAGATTACGGCAGGGCATGCCTGAATTGCACACAATGCAGAAGTACTTACAGTAAAGCCCATATTAGTTACTGGTACAAATTCAGCACTCGTGAAGCAGGTCCTGCCTTCAGTATTGCATTCCCCACCCCAGCTGTTATCCTCCAGTCCAGCCCTTACTCTCCCAGTACTCTTCCTTCTCCATTTACCGTATTTTTCCCCCTTCCAGCTAGGCTTCAGAAGTCTACCTCTGCACTAGGGGATGGCAGCTTGCAGCTACCTAGCTATCTATGTCACAATGGAAGCAAAAAACCAAACAAAGACCCAAGTTGACAAAGAAAACACTAGTTCAGGGGTCTGCAACCTTTAAGACAAAAAGAGCCACTTGGCCCTGTTTCTGAAGGGGAAAAAAACTGGGAGCCGCAAAACCATTGCGACATTTAAAACAAATATAACACTGCATATATTCAGTTACAGATAGGTAGCCGTGTTGGTTTGCCATAGTCAAAATAAAAAAAAATCCTTCCAGTATCACCTTAAAGACCAACTAAGTTAGTTCTTGGTATGAGCTTTCGTGTGCATGCACACTTCTTCAGATACTTCTTCTTCTGTATCTGAAGAAGTGTGCATGCACACGAAAGCTCATACCAAGAACTAACTTAGTTGGTCTTTAAGGTGCTACTGGAAGGAATTTTTTTTATTTTGACTGCATATATTGTTTCTTACCTTAATGTCCGATCTGACAGCGGGCGGGAAGGTGACGTCGGGACGGTGCGTGACTAACGCACGCACCGCCCCCATGCGACGTGTCACAGCCAGTACAGCGCCCGCCACAGTGGGGAGAGTCGGGGCGCACAATGCGCCTCCTCCCCTCGCTAGTATCCGCCCCACGGCCGCGGCAAAGGTGTAGAAGAGCCACACGCGGCTCTGGAGCCGCGGGTTGCAGACCCCTGCACTAATTTAACACACACCATAGCATGGTACAGGGAAACTAAAATGTCATATACAGAGGGAAGTACATTTCTCTTATTTAAAAAGCAGCAATGCAATCGACCGTATTTTTCCATGTAGAAGATGATAGTTTTTACAAAAAAAAAGGCACAAATTGGGTGTCGTCTTATACATGGATAGTGAATGCGGGGGTGGGATGTGCGATGAATGGCAGCAGCAAGCAGGAGATTGGCAGCGGTGACTGGGCAGGTGATTGGTAGCTGCAGCAAGGCCTGCTGGCGATTGGCTGTGGCTGCAGCAACTGGGCAGGCGATTGGAGGCTGTGACGAGGCGGGGAAGGCGATTGGCGGCTGCAGCAAGTGGGCAGGTGGGCTGGTAGTGGCAGTGAATGGGCAGAAAATTGGCGGCTGCAGCAAGGTGTGCTATTGGCAGTGGCTGTGCAAAGCGATCAGAAGTGGAGGGCAGGCGGGTGAGCGATTGGCAGAGGTGACCTCCACCCCCCAAAGAAATCCAAACAACTTAATACAGTGGTGCCCCGCAAGACGAATGCCTCGCAAGACAGAAAACTCGCTAGACGAAAGAGTTTTCCGTTTTGGAGGTGCTTCGCAAAATGAATTTCCTATGGGCTTGCTTCGCAAGACGACAATGTCTTGTGAGTTCCTGCTGGGTTTTTTCCCTCCCCCCCTTTTTCTAAGCTGCTAAGCTGCTTATCAGCTGATCCGATCAGCAGATAAGCCGCTAAAAGCCGCTAATAGCGCTAATCCGTCAATGGGCTTGCTTCACAAGACGAAAAAACCGCTAGACGAAGAGAATCACAGAACGGATTCTTTTCGTCTTGCGAGGCACCACTGTATCTTAATTTTTGGTTTTAAAAAATAGGGGTCATCTTATATACATGGGGGCATTTTATACACAGAAAAATACGGTAGTCAGGTATGCTGGGAAACACCATGAATGTCCACTGATAGCCTACATGTAGCAATTCAATTATGAGGGTCTTCACTAACCAGACATCTCATTAAGAAATGTCTCAAGGCAGGAAGATTTGCAAGCACGGCTCCAATATCTGTTTTCAAGGATGCATATATTCTCAATCAGTTTTATGACAGCTGGCATTACTTGGCAACTCTAGAATCTTAAACAACTAAAAATAGTAATTTTGCTAAATTTAAACACTTGCTGCAGTCAAATGTTTTTCTCCTACATATCACAGACCACTGAAAATTCATGGGATATATCAACTCTAGTAACTGGACATGAATGCGGCGCTGAATCCATACCCTTAAAATAGAGCTGGATTTGACACATGTCAGTAAAACAAAGTGCCAACACGAATTTTTTTCCGTTCTTCCTTTGGCAGCAATCCCTCAAAGTGTCAATAATTTACCCAAACAGTAAAAGAATTTAAGAACTCATGATGCCAATGCTGATTTTACTCATTCGTATTATTAAAGAGATTTTAAAGAAAACAAACACATTCAAAAGCATTGCAAGTTTTAAAAACTAGAGGATAGTGGAAAACAAAAAACTAATAAGCCAGCTGCTACTACTACTACTGATCTACAATTCCTTCCCCCTCTTACTAGTGCTTCAGAGAAGGTAAAGGACCCCTGGACACTTTAGTCCAGTCAAAGGCAAATATGGGGTTGCAGCGCTCATCTCGCTTTCAGGCCGAGGGAGCTGGCATTTGTCCACAGACGGCTTGCCGAGTCATGTAGCCAGCAGGACTAAACCGCTTCTGGCGCAAAGGGACACTGTGATGGAAGCCAGAGCACATGGAAACTCCGTTTACCTTCCCGCCGCAGCGATACCTATTTATGTACTTGCACTGGTGTGCTTTCAAAATGCTAGGTTGGCAGAGCAACGGGGCAGAGCAACAGGAGCTCACCCCGTCACGGGGATTCGAACTGCTGATCTTCTGTTCGGCAAGCCCAAGAGGTTCAGTGGTTTAGACCACAGCGCCACCCATGTCCCTGCTGCTTTAGAGAAATACTACTGCCGTCTTTGTATTTCCGACGAGAGGCCCTTCTTTTTCCCATTATGTCCCAGCATATTCCTCTCTGTAACCTGTCATCTTTTGAACAGCAGTGTGCTTAACCATCATCCAAACATTGGTTCTGTGTATCTTACAAGGGAAAGGCTGTAGCTCAATGGAAGAGGGTCTGCCTTGCAAGCACAAGGTTCAAAGTTCAACCCCCAGCCTCTTCAGGCAGGGTTGGGGAGAGACTCCTGCCTGAAATCTTGGAAAGCTGTTGCCATTCAGTGTAGACAAAACTGAGCTATATGGACCAATGGTCTCACTCAATATAAGACAGTTTCCTACGTTCCTATGAACGTTCGCACGTTCCTTTACGGACACTGGCTGTTCATAGCAAAGTTACTCTACTGGGTTCTTTTGCTTCCATTTGTCTCTGAAGAAGGTACAGCTGAAGAACGAAGCTTCGCCTAACCAGGATTTTCTAGTCATTTCTTTTCAATTCTTGTTTGATTTGGGTTACAAAAGTATGGAAAATTTCACAAAGATTGTCACAAACTGGCCAAGTGGTTCTCAAAGATGCTAACATTTGTTCATTTGAGTGCTAGATGGGTTCAACGAACTTTATTACCAGTGTTAGACTCGAGGAAAGTAACTAGATCGTTCCATTCCATCCTTCCCTTTCCTCCTCTCTCAATCCAATCTCTCTTCCCTTCCCTATCTGTGTCCCTCCTCTTTTAACCAATTCTTAATAGTTGAAAACAAAATGTTCTTTGGAGCATCTATTCGTTTTACTCATCCTCAATTTTCCCCCCTTGGGAGGCACCTATAGCATGGCGTACCAACACATAATATACCCATACAGTGGTGCCTCAGGTTACATACGCTTCAAGTTACAGACTCCGCTAACCCAGAAATAGTGCTTCAGGTTAAGAACTTAGCTTCAGGATAAGAACAGAAATCATGCTCCGGCGGTGCGGCAACAGCGGGAGGCCCCATTACCTAAAGTGGTGCTTCAGGTTAAGAACAGTTTCAGGTTAAGAACGGACCTCCGGAACGAATTAAGTACTTAACCCGAGGTACCACAGATGTGTATGCAGTGAAAATAACAGCTCCAAACCCTGCCAAATTGTACTGAAACTCCTACATTTTTGGGGGGCGGGGGGGGGGGAGATAAGATAAAACTATTCACATGCTCAAAAGTAGAAGCTACTTTTAACAGATGCTGTCCATGCATGTCTAATGCCAGTAAAATGTGCTTTTGGCCTTTCCTACTGCCTAAATTAAAATCTCCTTTATTAAACAAACAAACAAACAAAACTAAGATTGTTCCTCATCCCATAAATTCTCCTTTGTCCGGCCAACGTTAATATATGCTCTGTCTTGTCTCTATCGTCTCTCTCTCCTGAGACTCCTTTTCAATTAAACCCTGTTATTTAATCTAAGAATGCCGACACTCACTGACCACTGCACTGTCTATCTGTGGATTTATGGTAATCTAATGCACATCTCCCTTGGCAGAAAGGCTGTCTTAGCTTCTCCTATTGTTCGGTGGCCAAAAAAGAACCTTAAACAAAAACAAAAAACCAACACACAAAAAAACTTTAGCTCTCACTGAAGCCAGGAAGGAAACAGCATTTATTTAACATAGCAAGAGACCTTTCACTAACTGTCAGATGTCCTTGACCAGCACACACCATCAGGGCCTCTCCAGTATGCGCTGGCTGCCCCCGTGCCTGGCTGCTCAGTACTGATAAGAGGAACATATTCCCCAGAGTGCCGCTGAGATCTGAGAGCAAGAGGCAATGGACTTAGAAGGGATCATTTTCAAAGGCTTATGAATTTGCATTCTCCACAGTGTTCTTTTCAGGAAAGAATCATGCAAGATTAAAGAGCAATCTCTTGGTGCCACATAACCATTAGCCGACAGAAAATACTTGAAAATAAGATGTTTCGCAGTTTGTATTTATTCCTTATGATTTCCCCAGTAAGATTTCTTTTAAAAACAGCGAAACTCCAAACGCCCACCAACCAGCCACAAACTCACCGTTTGGATGATACCCACAAAATGTTGCGCTGACATGTGACAAGGAAATCTTACTAAAGCAATGCTAGCCTCGAGTTAATGTTGATGTTCAGCTCAGAAACACTGTATTTTTCGCTCTATAAGATGCACCAAACCACAAGACGCACCTAGTTCTTGGAGGAGGAAAACAAGAAAAAAAATATTCTGAATCTCAGAAGCCAGAACAGCAAGAGGGATCGCTGTGCAGCGAAAGCAGCAATCCCTCTTGCTGTTCTAGCTTCTGGGATAGCTGAGCAGGCTGCATTCGCTCCATAAGACACACACACATTTCCCCTTACTTTTTAGGAGGGAAAAAGTGAGTCTTACAGAGCAAAAAATACGGTAATTGAGTTACCAAATGGTAGCACTCTTTCCTACATATTTATATGCCTGGGATTTAATGCAGGCTTGAAAACAAGCTTTGTAATATCTTGTCTCAAGCTACAGGTTACACCCTCTCTTCGAGCTCGATTTACCTTAACGGCAAACCAAGAAAAGACAGGATGCGTTGAGAGATGCTTGCTTGCCAAAAGGCCACCCACCCAGTAGCTTTGCAGCTGAACAAGAGGCCTTAACTGGGGCCTCCAACATTGAAGGCTAACACCATGCCCTGGGTTGGACAATCAGCTTAAGCTAGAGTGTTTCAGCTTAATTAAATTGGGCTGTGTCTAGCCAGCCTTTTATGCTACATCAAGCAGTTGAGTTGCTCCCTGTGTCAAGGACTCCCGATATTTACATAACTGCGAGCTGTTTACTTTACATAAAACCAGCATGTTTTAAAGTGAGCGCATGCTTAGAAGCATCTAATTTACAAGGAAACATGTGCATTCCAGCTGTCGGCTTCCCTGGACTTTCTGCAGATGTACACTTGTCCAGGAGTTGAGATCTCTAAAACAGAAAACTCGAGAGACAACACACGACGTACCTGTACGCATAAACATATAGAACGCCTGAATATAACGTGCTATACACATCCTTCTTTTGTTAAAATACGCATCATCGGTTCACAACCTGATCGTGTTACAGCACTGCAAGAACCTTCTACGGTTAAAGTTACAACTATATAATCTTTTTATCCCCAGCCAGAGAAGCTGATGATGTTGTGAAATGGTGTCCGGGGCCAGCTAACAGGCTGGATGAGGGCTAATAAACTGAAATTTAAATCCAGTGAAGGAAGAGATTCTTCTGGCCAGGAGACAGATAAGAGTTTGGGAGTTTGCATCGGATGGAGTAGCACTCCCTTTGAAGAATCAGTTTTCACAGTTGGAGTGTGCTTTCAGACTCAGTCTTGTATCTGGCTTCTCAGTTGGCAGCTATAACCAGGAGTTTTGGCCGGTGCATGGACAATGCCAATACCTGATGAGGTTAGACCTGTCCAGGGCCACACATGCCTTAGCTACATCTAGACTGCATGACTGCAGTGAGCCCTACAGATGCTACCTTCTTGAGAAGCTGTAGTTGGTCCAGAATGCAGCAGCGAAAATGCTGATTAGCACTCTCTTACAGAATCATATGACAACGCTGCTGCAAGGACTGTATTGGTTTCCAGCTCGTTTCCAGGCAAAAATAAAAGTGTTGGCGATGACCTTTAAAGCCTGAAATGTCCTAGGTTCAGGATACCCTAGAACGGCCTCCTTCCAGGTCTGCTTGCCTACACCATAGGAAACAGCAGGCAGACCCTTCTCTATGTCCATGTCTATGGTAGAGGCTCAGCTTATGGGTTTAGACAAATAACTTCCTTTATGGCTGCACCCAAACTGTGAAACCTTTTGTCCACAGGTGCTCAGTTGCAACCCCCCCCCCCCCACCTTTTAGGGTATTTATTTGCCTGGCAAAAAACCTTTTTATTTAGGTAAGCATTTGTTTTATTGGATAGATAAGGGTGTGAGGGCGATCTGGCTGCGACATCTGTCACCCCATTGATCGCCAGGGTTGATTCGGCTGATAGATAAGGGTTTTTTATCCAACGCTTTATTTTTAACTTGGTGCTCTTGGAACTGTTTTTGTCATATTGTGTTGTTTTCTTTTAAAAAAAGAAATAAACGTATCGTATTTTATGTTTGGTTTTAATTGTTAGCTGCCCTGAATACTGCCTATGCACCAGAAGCCCAGGTTATATAGGGTTGTTTTTTTTAATTAGGATTTTGCATTGGGTTTAAGGTACATAAAAGTAAAACAAACAGAACAATAACAACCACCACCAAAACAATCAAGTGTGAGATAATCAAATTTTAAACCAATGACAAGTAGGTTTCGTATCTATGCCAAATATAGTCCATAATATTCCATGAGTTGTGGGAGAGTTAAGAATGCCCTCATACTTAGTTATATGCTCAATAAATTTATACCATATGGCATAAAATTTATCTGCTTCCAGGCGATTTATTAGGGCTCAAAGAAAAGGTTATAATGTTAGGAGCCCTGTGAAGATATCATGGAGAGGATGGTCAGATTCTGAGGAGGATTGGGAGGAGCCTAGGGAGTTGGAACTGGACAACACTGGGGAGGGTCCTAGTGGGGTGGGGGAGGGGAAATCAGGACTCCAGGAAGTGTATGAGCCTGGAGAGGAGACTAGGGGTCTAGGGAACAGAGAGCTGGATCCAGGGGGAGGAACCAAACAGGTTGGCAGAGCAAAGTTCTGCCCCTGTGACACTCGACACCCCTGGTCAGATACCTCCTGCTGTCAATGTGGAACCTCCTTATTCAAGGGAGGCAACTAAGAGTGAATACGTTGCTGAGCCAATTCTGACACTGCCTGAACTGCTAAGGACACAGAGATGCCCTCGTGAACAAAACTTCCAGGCTCAACCCATCGAAGGAGCGTCGGGCCCCAGGACTCCAACTGTATTTCCCATGCAAAGAGCTACATCTGCTCCGCTCTTCAAAAGGAAAGCGCAGAGGGAATGTTGTTTGTTGGATCAATGCTTAGCTTGCATTTAGCCATGGAGCTATACCTCTCATGGACATTCCTGCCCCTTATAATCTGCACCATGCCTACGTACCAATCTGATTTAGGCATTAAAGGTTTCGGCAGAAACTGGGCTGGGAATCTGAGCTTTGTGTCTGCCGGTGAGGGCCATGCCATATAAAACCATTAATAAAGGGAGAGGGGAATCTTCATATTCCTTCCAGTGACACTTAGAACAAAAAGGAATAATTGAAAGCCGTCCTATATGTAAGGAGGAAGATATATACAAACGTGTGTAAGAGAGCGAGTGTTAAAGTATAGGTATATATACTGTCATTTCCTAACAAGGGGCAAATCTACCTTTCTAAACTTTTTATTATTTGTCATGTTTGGCTAAGGACCAGACTTCTGCCTTTCTGTGCATGCACTTGCAAGCGTTTCCATGCGTCCATCTCCAGGTCTCTGGACTCTCATTAAAATAACAAAAAACATCTTTCATAGTTATTTTGCACAGGGAGCCCGCACAGCTGCAGCGCAGCACGGGTTAAACAGCAACTGCTTCCAATTAAAGTGGCTTGCTTACTTTGCCAGCATGAAGAAAAATGATCCTTAAGTTAGTTTAGAAAAGTGTGGGCTCATGATCAATCCTTTTGGGGAATGGCGGATGAGAAGAGGTGGCAACAGGCACGGCCAAACCTTTGAATGTTTTCGGAATCAGGTGGAACAGTAGCACGACCGAGAATTCTGTTTACTTTTAAAGCAGTCAGAAAATACAAACCAGATCACTATCAGACAGTTCCCCCACCCTACCCCGCTCCTAATCTTTAAACAGTCTTCAGAGAAGTCAGCAGAGTATTTACTACATAGCTTAAAACCCAAATGTATCTTATAAAATATACTAATCACAAGGCAGCCTGGAGAGTCTGGTAATTAAGCAAATCAAGATAATCCCCCAGTGTTTTGCAACCAGCTCCTTACCCCAGCTGCTACACTGTCAACAGCTGGCATGAATTACTAGTAACATTTGGCTAACTGGATAATAAAGAGGACAGACTGTGTTGGTCCCAACTATACTTTGCTGATCTGCTTCACAAAAGAATCTTCTTAAGATTCTCTTATTCCCTTCTGAAGCAATGACAACCCCTCAAAGAGCAGGCTGGGTTTCACTTCGCTTGCAATGCGAAAACAACGTTAATTAAACAGCTCTTTGATGTTAGTTTACAGAGCTGCACTTAACTAAGCCCCAATATCCTGTAATCCAATCAACAGCCATTATATCCTATACCTTGCCAGGAGCAAGAAGAGTCATAAAACCATATGGCAAATTCAGGCTGCTTTCAGAAACCCCCGTCCGAGACTAGAATTGGTATCAGCCTTATGAACACATACTTAAGAACTGTGGGTCACCCAAATTGTTTCAGGGTCAGCGGGAGATGAATTGCTACAGGTGTTTGGCAGATGCCCAGGAAAACTGCAAATTATGACCTTGTGATTGCAATATTTCATATAGTACTCTTAAACAGAAGGCTGACACAAGAATGGAACTCTGGACTGGTGGTTGTTTTCTTCCTGTGGTTCCTGCAACACATTCTCTGGAGCTACATTAACTACAAAAAGTTGGGACTGCCGTGCTGCAGCCATATGGATGCAGTCTAATAAGGGAAGTCTCTGTCCAAGGGGCCCAAACTGCTGGTTTCCCCTAAATTGGGGCCAAGGGAGTTTTTGTCCACCCTTGTTTTCCCATTGCATGCTGCACATGAAATTCTAGGACTCAACCATGACTACAAGAGGCTGTATTGGGGAAAACTTGCACAGTCGCTCCTACACAGATCCTTGTGTCACTCACTGCGGGGCCTGCAGCACGCCTGTGCTGGTCCCATGGGTTACCCGAGAGGTGAGGTCCAAGTACGGTCCGTGGTCAAAGATGCAACGCGGAGGCAGTCCGTAGTAGCTGAAGCTGGGTGCAGGGCAGGGAGTCGGGTGAGGTCAGGAACAGGCTTGCAAGCAGGGAGCCAGGGCAGGTCAGGAGCTCAAGCAGGAAAGCAGGACAGGGTTCGGGCAGGAACTAGCAACCAACAATGTTGCTCCTGCAACTTGGAACTGGGGCTGGCTGGCTTTTATCTGCCCCGAGGCATGGGGCGGCCCCAGTCTACAGGTCACTTGCCTCTCCTGGCCTGGAGGCGAGCACTCCTCCTGCGGGAACTTAGTTCCCTCCGCCTCTCTGCCCTTAGCCTCTGCAGCTCAGGAGAGGCTGGAGGGTTACCGGACTCAGAGGCAACCTCAGCTTCCCCTGATGGAGCTGAGAGTGGAGCACCTGCAGGCAATGGGTCCTCCGTCACCTCAGGAGCCAGAGCAGACTCAGCTGGTGCCTGCACCTGAGGATCCAGCACAGGTGAGGACCCTTCAGGCCCTCAGATGTAGGGTGGCTGAGTGGGAGGAGGTAGGCAGACTCCTCCCACATCCCTTCTGCACTGAAGGTGTACCATGCAAAAGTGGTTTCCACCCTTTGTTATGCTGCCCCACTCTGGGCCCCAGGGTCCAATTTAACATCGTTGGGGACATTGCAGAATCAGTTTCTCCGTCGCCTCCTGAAACTCCCCATGTGTGTGAGCAACGCAGCCATACGTCTGGAGTTAAGGATTGCATCATTGGAGACTGTCATCTGGAAGCGAGTCTTTGGTTATTGGCTGTCCAGCTGGCATAGGCTTCCTGACCATTACCTTTTTCAGTGCCTCTGGCGGGACAACTTTGTCAATCCGTGGGTAGGAAAAATCCACGCCAAACTTCTGAGCATCGGAATTTCCCCAGCGGACTCCTTAAAGATGAACTTACACTCAGCCAAAAGCCTTATTGAGCAAAGATTAGCAGACATTGAAAATCAACACAACCTCGCCGGGGGTGGGGGTGTCTGCTCCCCCAGGTATCACGGAATATCCCCACCACTTGGCCTTCCATCATACATGTCATCTCTTTCATCTGTACCACACCGACTCGCATTTATTCGTGCAAGGTTCAATGTCCTTCCATCGAACCTGCTGAGCCACAGATTTTCCAAGGGTTTGGTGTCTACGCTATGCGTGTGTGACGGGAAAACTGTTGAATCTCTTCCACATATAATGTTCAACTGTCCCCTACATAGCATAGCCAGGACTAAATTCCTGGGCCCTGCTTTACTGCGTTTGGTTGGCAGGCCTGTTGAGTCACATGCCGCACTACTTTTGCAGGATACAGATCCTTCTGTAACTCTGCTGGTGGCGAGATTCCTGAATGCGGTTATCTCACACACAAAAACCACCAAAAACAACAACAACATCAAAAACTAATCGGACAGTTATGAAGAGAGTGCATGTCGGATCTCGTCTTCAGTTTTCTTTTTTCTGGGATCCGTCCCTTGGAGCTCTCCGGGCCCCAAGCTGTTATCTGGCTCTGCTCAATGACCCAACCCTGCATCATGGTGTTCACCTTCTGGTGCCGAATATATCGGTCTTTATGCCTCTGTGCTTTTATGTTTGTACATACTTTATGGGCTAATAGCCGTAAATAAATAAATAAATAAATAAATAAATAAATAAATAAAATAGATAGGCAGACTCCTCGGAGGCCCCATGGATCATCCTGCCCCAGCTCGCCCCAGCCTGTGGGCGGCTGGCTGTGCCCCTTGGAACAGGGCACGAGCGCTGCCCCAGGCGCCCAATCATCTTGCTCCACCGCTGTCCACCATAACTATACACCAGACCAAGTTGTACTCCAGGAGACAGAAAGCTATTCAACAGAATCCACAAGTGACCTCCTGTAAACTAGGACTTGTCATTGGCTTCTTTTGTAAAGGTTTATATTAGTTCCGGGATAGCCAAGGGAAATAATAATGTAATATTTAAGGAAGAAAACCAAAGAGTAGCACTGGCAATGGTTTGCTTTTTTCCAGAGGGGAGAAGCTTTAGACAGACTCGTTTCAGATGGCACAAGTTTGAAAACACATTCTCAAAATCAAGCAAGTCATTGTTTCAGCCAGTCGACTACTGAACACACAGTGTCATGTAGTTGGGGAGTGACCTACCGAAACAGTATGCATTAAAATTCATATATTATCCTTGCTATGAGGCCTACCCACCTGTGCATCCTTCCCTCTCTCAAGGGAAGCTGTTGAATGGGAAAATTGACAATATGGGACATTATAAATGATGCTAAAAGCCCTGCAATAATATTCGAGCCAGCAAACGACAAACGAAAGCTTCACTCCCAAAACCCACACAGCTCGGCACACTTACTGCCTGTAGCCTTATCTAGACACAAGTGTTCAGGAAGCAGCGGCAGAAGCTGTGAAAAGATAAGGGGGTCACTTCTCAACAATTCGACCTACGTTAGGGCTTTCCTGTATGCCGGCCAACCAACTGACCAGCCGACCAGCCAGCAGTGGGTTCTCATTGCCAAAACAGCCAGCCAACAACGATAAGAGTGCTAAAAGTAAACAAAAGGAGGAAATGTGGGGAACCACAGACTCAGGGTGGTCATTTCTGCATTACGTGAAGCTAGAAGGTGCAACACCGAGTTAAAATAAAGTTCTTGATGAAATGAAAAGTAAGTTCTTGGAGTCAGAAAACAAAGGCAGTTTTTCTTTTCTTCCAAGAGGAGAAAATTAGACAAAGGCAGGAAGTTCTGTCCTTCCTTTATCCTACTGGATTTTGAGTTAAAAAATAACAAAGTAGACACATCCATCAAGATAACAGGGAGGGGACCAGAGAGGTTACCTTTGTTTCTGTGACAACAGATATATATTCCAGAAAAGTACCTTCTATATATTGAAAACCCCTCATTATGCATTTCTTTGGTAAAAAGATATTTTAAAATTAAACAATCCTCTAATTTTGTAGTATCATTCAGCAATATATCGTTGCCAAATTGGTGACTAAGAAACTATTAAATATTTCAGATACTTTTAAAAATCACTTTAAAATGTCTAGAGGCTAAAATACTACTCCAAGATCCTACAAACCCCCTCACAAAAAATGACCAATGAGAGCATGACATAGGTTACGAAATAAACCCTACCCAATGGTCTAAGCAGTGGTCTAAAACACCTTTTAAATCCATCTCAGCCGAAACAAGGGAACTCACTTTGAAACTTATTTATGGTCCCGGGCCCTAAGGAAGTTAGATTAGCTTCAACCAGAGCCAGGGCCTTTTCAGCACTGGCTCCAGCCTGGTGGAACGCTCTGCCTCACGAGACCAGGGCCCTGCAGGATCTGATTTCTTTCCGCAGGGCCTGTAAAACAGAATTGTTCCACCTGGCCTTTGGCTTGGAGCCAATTTGATTCCCTCCCTCTCTTTCTTTTTTCCTTTCCTTCTCCTCCTGTGATGAGGCTACATTTTAATATTTTAATGTTTCAATATTTTAATCTTGTATTTTAATTTTGTTTTTAAGTTGTAATCATTCAACTTGTTTTTATTATTGCTTGTAAGCTGCTCTGAGCCCGGCCTTGGCTGGGGAGGGCGGGGTATAAATAAAAATTATTATTATCATCATTATATATAGATGGTACCTAACACCATGTCACCTAAATGCTGGAGAGACTGCACCTCTACAGGCACATACCTCCACATGTGGTGGGAATGCCCCAAAATCCACCCCTTTTAGACATCTGTCCTGCAAAATAACTGGCAGGGGGTTGGACTCGATGGCCCTTGTGGTCTCTTCCAACTCTATGATTCTATGATTCAGCACAAGACAATGATCTATCCCCCCAACAGCATAAAAATCAATATGACTAATATGGCACACACCCCTCACACAAACAAACTAACCATACTGCAACTAACCAAAAATAACCAACCAAGCTCTGGACCCTCGTATCTCTCACAATGCCAATAAAAATAAATATACAGTCGTACCTTGGTTATCAAACGGCTTAGTTGCCGAACAAATCGGCTCCCGAATGCTGCAAACCCGGAAGTAAGTGTTCCGGTTTCCGAATGTTTTTCAGAAACCGAATTTCCAGCGTGACTTCCGCTTGACTGCAGGAAGCTCCTGCAACCAATTAGAAGCCGTGCCTTGGTTTTCGAACAGTTTTGGGAGTCGAACAGACTCCGGGAATGGATTAAGTTTGAGAACCAAGGTACCACTGTATATATAAATAAATAAAGAGCGTACCCACGTGACTCACATAAAAACCCCACACAAATACTATCCAATAGAACAAAAGATCATTATCCCCCCCCCTCCATATGACTCTGGGACAAATGGAGGTGTGGCGAAGCCTGAAGTTAGGCCCATTAATTCCAATGGGTCTACTCTGAGCAAAACTTTGTTCAGGGGGAAACCCAGCTTCAAATCTCTTGTCAACTAGGCTGAACTCAGAGCTGTCACTATCAAAGATGCCAACCTAACTTTGCAGGGTTTGCACTCTCTTGTCCTTGAAGGAAGGGTCAGATAAATGAAATAAATTGTCTGGACTCATTTAATTGAGGAGATTTATATTACTAAAGTACACTGCCATGTATTTTGTCATCACCCCGGACGACAGAGAAACTCGCTATTAACCATCATCATTAGAATGGTAATTTCACAAGGCATAAATGTCCAGCTTTGAAATTGTGCTTCAGATTAATTTCTTTTTTCTTTATGAAGGATAATATAGTTTTAGTCATTCTCTGGGAGATAGCTAATGATTTCCGCCCACCTGCACAATGAAAATCCTCTTGTGTAATGGTTTCCTCTCCCCCCCCCCCCAAAAAAAATCTGCTCCCCATCAATATCCCACTAGATTTCACCCTCTGATTTTAGATACAGCTTAATTCATGCATGTATCTTGTTGGTTGTGCTGATTATACCTTTTCTAGTATGTAGTAAGTTAAAATCTAACTGTTATGGGCCTTGTGGCTTCAAGTCGCTGACGTCGTAAGAAATACTGACTTCTCAAATTAAGATTTCCCATGCCAGCCATCTGATTAACCGAAATATTTCTCCTGTGGAATCTGCAATGCAAAGACTATTACCAGTTCTCTGGGCAGGAAACTTTCCTCCTGGCGAGCAATGGTGAGGGAGACGATCTCTCCTTGCTTTGTGCTCCTCAGCATACTGACAAGCTCCTCCTGGGTTCTGCCAGTGATGTCTCTGCCATTCACCTAAAAGATTCAGACGAACACAGTTAGGTGGGGGAAAAAGAGGAATTAACCAGAAGGTATGGAAATATATCTTACTGAAACTTTATGAGTGCAGTCTGTCCTATTAACAGTGTTGGATGCAAGCGTTATATCCTCACTGGCTGTTGAATTAATGGATGTCTGGATCTAGCCCAGAACAGCACAGAATATTTTCTTTTGCCTTGCATCACTGCAACCTCCTAAGTGTGTGTGCATTGCAGAATTCAGTGCACCACTTAGCCTTCACTGGATCAGAACTTGGTTTGTTGATAAATTAACATGTGCCATTAGGGTAAGACGGGGAATATGCAGGAGAAATGATTTTTTAGGAGATAGGAAAAGTGTTTGTAGAATTTGTACTATTAACACGGAAAGGGGTCAAACCATCGAAAGAGGTGTTGAAATTTTGGGAGGTTAGGTAGTTACAATGGAATGGCCTCAGTGGTCTTATTTATTTATTACTTTGTCAAAATCAATCAATCAATAAAAAGAATGTATAAAATGTAAATAAGAGAATGAGAGGGGAGGGAAAAAGGGAAAAAAGAACTTGGCTTGTGTGTGTGTGATACACTTGGAAGAGGTCTTACTAAACTCAGGTGGTCATGATGAAGTAACATCAAGTACAGGAGTCCCGCTACTTCTGCGGGGTTTATATTCCAGGCCCCCGCATGCATAAGTGAAATTGTGCAATGTGGGAGACCCTCTAAACTCCGTTTAGACACCTTCTCTACTGCTCTCTCTTCAACCCATACCAAAAATTATGTATCCTAAATATTTCAAAGCTTTGGGGCAGACACTGTTGCTGCACTATTCTGCGCATGAACTGCGCAGGGAGACTGAGCAGCGTAAACAAAGCCTGTGCTCACGGATGTCCTCTTTAGCCTCTGGGGAGAGTCTCCTCGTGAGTCGTGAGGACTCTCCAGCTCTCTCCCGCCCAGTGGCAGGGCAAGCCGATCGGGCACCTGGGGCGGGGCCTGGGGGCGGGGCCAGCTGCCCATGGGGCGGGGCCAACTGGGGCAGGACATTCCGTGGGGCTTCCGAGGAGTCTACCTGCCTCCCCCACTCAGCTGCCCTACAGCTGAGGGGGAGGCAGCGGGCGCCCGACCAACCACGTCATTCCCAGGAGAGACGCATGGCTTGGGTGCGCTACAGGCCCCACAGTGAGTGCCACCCGGGATTTTGTCACCCCCGAGTGGTGACACCTGGGGCGAACTGTCCCCACTGCACCCCCTTTCTCCGCCCCTGCTCCCTCCATTTCCTGGTTTGAATAATAATAGTAATAGTAATAATAATTTATTATTTATACCCCGCCCATCTGGCTGAGTTTCCCCAGCCACTCTGGGTTGCTCCCAATTAAGTGTTAAAAACAGTACAGCATTAAATATTAAAAACTTCCCTAAACAGGGCTGCCTTCAGATGTCTTCTAAAGATAGGATAGCTGCTTATTTCCTTCACATCTGAAGGGAGGGTGTTCCACAGGGCGGGTGCCACTACCAAGGAGGCCCTCTGTCTGGTTCCCTGTAAGCTCACTTCTCGCAATGAGGGAACCGGCAGAAGGCCCTCGGTGCTGGATCTCAGTGTCCGGGCTGAACAATAGGGGCGGAGACGCTCCTTCAGGTATACAAATTATTGAATTATTTAACTACACGTATATGTGGTCACGTGCGAGTCGATTGTGCCTAAGTGGGGAGGACACTTGTACCTTATGTGTGCAGTCTTGGTTGGTTGTTTACACACACACATGTACACAAGGGGACCTTCTGACCAAAATGAAATTGGTCTAACTTAGAAGGTACAACAGGGAACCACAGTTCCCTACCACATAACAAGGGGAACGCATAACAACTCCCCAGAGCGTTTGCAAACTGTCTGGCAATTCTCACCAGCGTAGCTTAGACCGGGGTCAGCAAACTTTTTCAGCAGGGGGCCGGTCCACTGTCCCTCAGACCTTGTGATGGGCTGGACTGTATTTGTTTGGGGGTGGAAATGATGAATTCCTATGCCCCACAAATAACCCAGAGATGCATTTTAAATCAAAGGACACATTCTACTCATGTAAAAACATGCTGATTCCCGGACCGTCCGCGAGCCAGATTTAGAAGGCGATTGGGCCAGATCCGGCCCCTGGGCCTTAAGTTTGCCTACTCATGGTAAAAAACTGATCTTTAAGGAGCTCAGGAGGGGAGCAATTTAGTTCAGTCAATATCTGTTAATATTGCCTCCCATCACAGGAAAATGAACACATAGTGGAAATATTTCTGGAGCTTCAAAGCACTTATACCAGGGAACAGAGTGGAACCAATAACTGAACTGAAATCGGGTATTTTGTTTAGAGCCTTTGTGAAACTCACGTTCATCATCTATGATGACAAAATTTCCTAAACAACGAACCACTTTTGGTAGAGTCTAAGAGTAATTTCAAGGGGCTAGAAAGGAATGTACAGTGGTACCTTGGTTGTCAACAGCCTTTGACTTGAATAATCTCCCTGCTTGCACACTCCTTGGTTGCTAGCATTCAGATGCAATGCCAGTGATATACAATGGTGAGGAACTTGGTCTGTCCACAAGCTCTATGCTTGTGCAAACAGACTAAGCCATGGCTCAGCAAACTTTTTCAGCAGGGGGCCGGTCCACTGTCCCTCAGAGCTTGTGGGGGGCCAGACTACATTTTTTTTGGGGGGGGGAATGAACAAATTCCTATGCCTCACAAATAACCCAGAGATGCATTTTAAATAAAAGCACACCTTCTACTCATGTAAAAACACGCTGATTCCCAGACCGTCCTCAGGCCGGATTTAGAAGGCGATTGGGCCTGATCCGGCCCCTGGGCCTTAGTTTGCCTACCCATGGCTTAAACTGAACAGGATTGTTTGCTGAAGTATCCTGACATCTTTCTTGTGGCTGCTATGAAAATGGCAATGTTAAGGTTTTAGGGCCGGCGCTCTAATTGGCAAGCACTTTGTAGAGAAAGGTATTAAAACATGGAGTGAGAGAAGGTTTTACTGGCTTCTGGGAGAAAAGGGCCCCTACATTTTATGCAGTAACTGTCTGGAAGATTTAAAGTGAAGAAATAAAACCAGTAAAGAGCACTTCCAATACAGGCACATAATTCAGGTTCATGAAATTGGTAGCCACACAACTAATTTCATGTACCCAATGAGACTTTTGTGTTCCTTGAACAATAACCCAGCCCCGACCCCAAGCTGTATGGAAACCTAAATCTCACTAGTCCTCAGGCATCAGATTCCATAACCCTCAAATAATAATAATAATAATAATAATAATAATAATAATTTTTATTTATACCCTGCCCTCCCCAGCCATGGCCGGGCTCAGGCTCAGGGCGGCTAACAAGCAAGAATTAATTCTAAATTCTTCTAAATTAAGAATTAGAAGAGAATGTATCAACTGGTGTGCTTTGAGTGAATGAGAAAGTTCCCTTTCATCACACACCTGGTACCCTATTATCACAAGACTCTACGCAGAGTTTACCCATTGAAATTAATGGACCTAAGCTCATCGCGTCCATTTACTTCAATGGATCTACTCCAAGTATTAATATCGACTGATTTTTTTAAAAAATGATCCACTGCACTTAAACCCACTAAAAAATAACTTTTTTTGTGGTGAGCTGCAAATGAACATTTTCCAAACCTCCAGTATTCTGTCTCCCGACTGCAAGCGGCCATCTTTAACTGCTGCGCCACGAGGTAAAATGCTTTTCACAAATATAGGACCCGGGCCATGTACTGAGGAGTCTCTGGTAACCACGGTGAAACCAAGTCCTTCAGGGCCTAAAGTGAAGACACACACAAAAATATATGAATCTCACACTACTTTTGCAGCACCTTAATCAAGTATGAGCACAAATACAGCGGTACCTTGGTTCTCAAACGCCTTAGTACTCAAACAACTTGGAACCCAAACATTGCAAACCTGGAAGAAAGTGTTCCAGTTTGCGAATTTTCTTCAGAAGCTGGACATGCTCTGTTTTGGGTGATACACTTCCATTTTGAATGCCACAATTCTGTTTTGAGTGTTACACTGAGGTCTGTCTCTTTCTGCTATTTATTTTGCGTTTCTGTTTTTGCGGCTTTTTTGTTTGTTTTTGTGACTGTGTGGAACCCAGTTCAGCTACTGATTGATTGATTGATTGTGTGTCTGCAGTACATTGTTTATTGCTTTCGTTTTATGGATCAACGGTCTCATTCGATCGTAAAATTCATTTGAAATTTCTGTTTTAGGGATTGTTTTTAAAAGTTTGGAACGGATTAATCCCTTTTGCATTACTTTCTGTGGGAAAGCGTGCCTTGGTTTGGGAACGCTTTGGTTTTGGAACGGACTTCCGGAACGGATCACCGTATTTCCTGCTCTATTAGATGCACCGGACCATAAGAGGCACCTAGTTTTTAGGGGAGGAAAACAAGAAATAAGAAAGCAACGCAAAGACTCCTGAACTAAGAGGGAGAGCTTATTGCTCTTCACTCAGGAGGCTTTGCGGGGCTATCCCTGAAGCCAGGAGAGCAAGCAGGATCAGTGAGCACCGATCCCCTCTTGCCCTCCTGGCTTCAGCGAAAACAAGCCTCCTAGCTTTCCCCCCCACCTCCCACAAAAGCCAGGGATAGCCGCATGAAGCCTCCGCAGGGCAGCAGGATGAAGCTCCCCGTTGCCCTGCGGAGGCTTCACATGGCTAAGCCAGAAGCTAGAACAACTAGAGGAAGCACTGTGCAGCGCTCCCTCTTGCTGTTCTGGCTTCTGGCTTAGCCTCGCAGCCTGCATTCGCTCCACAAGACGCACACACATTTCCCCTTCCTTTTTAAGAGGGGAAAACTGTGTCTTATAGAGCGAAGAATACAGTAAGTTTGAGAACCAATGTACCACTGTACTGTGGCTACAAGATATGAAAGTCATTTTAAAAAACATCAGGGGGAGGTTTAACAGACCTTTCTTGAGATCTATCCTTATCCTTTTTGCATTCTTCTTGCTGCCGAAACCCATCAGGGGCGATAAAGTAGGTGATGATGGCTTCCTACTAACTCTTGAAAAGTTCGGACTCTTGGCAAGATGCACCCCCGACTCCAAGTGGTTTGTTCCGGACAAGTCCACTTCCCTTGTCATTGGCTTTGCATAGATGGGAGGTGGAACCTTAGTCCTTGAAACATGTTCCGCGTTATCTGCTGGATATAAAGGTGCGATGGCGGACTTTTCATATTGTTCACGGCTGTGCGGAGGAACCACTTCCAAGACGATAGTCTGGTATTTCATGGCTAGCCGAAATATATCTTGCGCTCTTGAGGAAACAAGACACAGGAGAAACGCATGAAGATCTGGAAATTGTAAGCCATGCTAAACGCACACGGGGACAACTTGGAAGTTGCTTTGCGGAAAAGGCTTTTAAAGATCCTTTCCAAAGAGTTCCTTTTTGTTCTTGTAAGAAATTGTTGTCACTTTGCAGTTGGCTTTCTTTGACAAAAATCTTTGTTATTTCCCACTTTTATGGCACTTCATTTCCCTCTTCAGTTTACAGAGCTCTAGCCTCATTTTCTGCTCAAAACTGTGAGATAAGCATTCCTCACTGAGATAGAAGGACCTATTGTTATCAAAGGAGCACCATAGAGGAACAGGGATTTCCACACAAACCCCAGGACTGTATCCACTGCAACACAATGACTCCCCAAAGTACTACTATGTGTGCAACTTGTGTGTTCATACACACACACACACACACACACACACACATATATATATATATATATACACACACACACATACAGTGGTACCTCAGGTTACATACGCTTCAGGTTACATATGCTTCAGGTTACAGACTCCGCTAACCCAGAAACAGTACCTCGGGTTAAGAATTTTGCTTCAGGATGAGAACAGAAATCATGCTCCGGCGGCGTGGCGGCAGCAGGAGGCCCCATTGGCTAAAGTGGTGCCTCAGGTTAAGAACAGTTTCAGGTTAAGAACGGACCTCCGGAACGAATTAAGTACTTAACCAGAGGTACCACTGTATACATATATACATATATATACACACACAAACATATACATATACACATACATACATACACACACACACACACATATATATATACACATATACATACACACACACACAAAATTAAACATTTTGATGTGAATAAAAATCAGTAGTTCCAAAGAAAGACCTATTTTAGTTTTACACAAAACACATCCTTCACCACAGCAAACGCTTTCCTTTTTGAGTGTGTTGAGAGAGAGAGAGTCTTCTTCTTTTGTTCACATGGAATTATTTAAAAAACAAAGTTAAAAATACAAGAAACAAAAATAAGGAGCTCGCAACAATACACAGATCACTAAGCAAGAGAAAAAGTAGATTCATCATATTTCTTACGGTAGAATATATATCTTCTGGGATGTCACCATCCACCATATTTAACAAATATGTGTTTTATGAATAAATTACTTTACATTTTTACACATGAGCATTATAATTTCAAAAACTACTGCATGAATAATTGGGGGGGGGGGAAATATTTTAAAGCACTTCTTTAAAAATCTAAAATTCTGGTAAATGCTGTATCCCTAATTATTATAAGACCCGCAAATAATAATAATAATAATAATAATAATAATAATAATAATAATAATAAATAATAATAATAGGAGATAAATCAGCAGAAATTCCTTGAACACAAAAAATATTAAAGTAACTGGCTATGCTTTAAAAAGTAATGAAAAGATCTAACAAATTCTAAAAATTCTATCAGAAATAAATATCTTGCCTACTAAGCTCCCTATAGCAAGCGTGCTGGCTTGCCCTATTACTGAGGTGCCAGTGCGCACAACATGTTGATGTGTTGTGCACACGCCTCATAGCTTGCACACATGACGTCAGCACGTTGCACGACATGTACACATTGTCATGGAATATTGAGGGGGCCCATTTCCCTCATAAAAAATTTTGGGGAGGCCTTCAGCCCCTCCTTGATGGCACCCCTGATCTATGGGTAACTTACCCAAAAAGGGTTTTCTTAAAAAACCCAACCCAGATTGATGAAATTATTTATGTTTTATAACTGGGATCAGGTTATGAGTCTCTTAGGTAAAGGTAAAGGGACTCCTGACCATTAGGTCCAGTCATGACCGACTCTGGGGTTGCGGCGCTCATCTCGCTTTATTGGCCGAGGGAGCCGGTGTGCAGCTTCCGGGTCATGTGGCCAGCATGACTAAGCCGCTTCTGGCGAACCAGAACAGCGCACGGAAACGCCGTTTACCTTCCTGCCGGAGCAGTACCTATTTATCTGCTTGCACTTTGATGTGCTTTTGAACTGCTAGGTTGGCAGGAGCAGGGACCGAGCAACGGGAGCTCACCCCATCGCGGGGATTCGAACCGCCGACCTTCTGATCGGCAAGTCCTAGGCTCTGTGGTTCAACACACAGCGCCACCCGTGTCCCATATGAGTCTCTTAGTTGGATTATTAAATAGCACTTTCCCAAGAGGCTAATAAAACATTCCACTTACAGTCAGTCTCTACAGCAACAGAAGATCAGATATTCTATCCCCAATGTGACGCTACTAGAATTTTATTTTTTTTTATTTTACTTCATAAGCTTCCGAGGCAGAATTGTAGTATTTTAATCATAGCCAACATTGTAAAACTGACTGGATTGATGTGCGCTGCATAAATTCCTCAGGTTAACAGAATAAAACAATTCGGCAAAACTCACTGTGCAAACGTTTTATCTGCAAGTTCTGTGTCGTTAATTTTCACAATACACTCATTTTCAAGTAAAAGTCCATCCCTCTTAGTTCGGCTGTTCTCCTCAATGCCACGGATATAAAGCCCTAGAATCCTGAGGGTAGGAATGCAAAGTAAGTTATTTGGAGTTACCTAAATTAGGTATTGAATTTTAAAGTCCTGCTTGCAACTACTACCAGAAGGTTTGCCACTGGATGGAATACACACACACACACACACACACACACACACACATTGTAAATGGGGAAGAAACAGGTACATCAGGAAAAGCAGACATTTCCAAATGAGTGCCGCAACCCCAGAGTCGTCCACGACTGGATTTAACTGTCTGGGGTCCTTTGCCTTTACCTTTTAGGCTTTTTGTACAATTCTTTAAGGGACATCCTTGCTTGAAGAGGTAACTGCTCAAGCATTGTTGTATTCAACAATGCGTTGTAAATCCATGCACAATAGGACTTCCATCATTTTAACATGATTAATATTAATAATTTTATTATGTCCACCCTGCCTGCCCATCTAACTCGGTTGCCACAACCACTCCGAGTGCCTTACAACACATATAAAAACATAATAGAGCGCCACACATTAAAAAGCATTATGCACCCTCTAAATTTGTTATGGAGGTCCCCCAACTCCCTGAAGCTCATTTACAGGTGACACAGGGCACCTGCAGAGGGGAAAGTCCTTTGCGTACGAGCAAGTTGTATTCAGACATAACGTTATGTATGAATGCTTTGTTCCTACCTTCTTTCAAGTGGGGAACCAAACTATGAGAGCTGCTTCACATGTAATAAGCCATCCAACTGTTTTTTCCCCTTACTTTAGGAAGGGAGAATGTGGGAGTGCTTAGTCCATGTGTAGGCAAACGAAGGCCCGGGGGCCAGATCCGGCCCAATCGCCTTCTCAATCCAGCCCGCGGACGGTCCGGGAATCAGCGTGTTTTTGCATGAGTAGAATGTGTGCTTTTATTTAAATTGCACCTCTGGGTTATTTGTGGGGCATAGGAATTCATTCATCACCTGCTTGGACTACTGCAATGCGCTCTACGTGGGGCTACCTTTGAAGGTGACTCGGAAGCTACAGCTAATCCAGAATGCGGCAGCTAGACTGGTGACTGGGGGCGGCCGCCGAGACCACATAACACCGGTCTTGAAAGACCGACATTGGCTCCCAGTACATTTCCGAGCACAATTCAAAGTGCTGGTGTTGACCTTTAAAGCCCTAAACGGCCTCGGCCCAGTATACCTGAAGGAGCGTCTCCACCCCCATCGTTCTGCCCGGACGCTGAGGTCCAGTGCCGAGGGCCTTTTGGCAGTTCCCTCATTGCGAGAAGCAAAGCTACAGGGAACCAGGCAGAGGGCCTTCTCGGTAGTGGCGCCCGCCCTGTGGAACGCCCTTCCAGCAGATGTCAAAACGATAAACAACTACCTGACATTCAGAAGACATCTTAAGGCAGCCCTGTTCAGGGAAGTTTTTAATGTATGATATTTTAGTGTTTTTTGTTTCAATGGAAGCCGCCCAGAGTGGCTGGGGAAACCCAGCCAGATGGGCGGGGTACAAATAATAAATTAATTATTATTATTATTATTATTATTATTATTATTATTATTATCCACCCCCCCCCAAAAAAAATATAGACCGGCCCCCCACAAGGTCTGAGGGACAGTGGACTGGCCCCCTGCTGAAAAAGTTTGCTGAGCCATGGCTTAGTCTGTTTGCACAAGCATAGAGCTTGTGGACAGACCAAGTTCCTCACCATTGTATATCACTGGCATTGCATCTGAATGCAAGCAACCAAGGAGTGTGCAAGCAGGGAGATTATTCATCGTGACGTCATTGTCTTAAAAAAGTGCCAACTTTCACTTGAAAATATCACAATACTTAATGGAAGCCCTTCCTGTGCCGATTTAAATGAGCCACTCTCTGAATTTATTTATATTTAAGGCAGAAAGGAGACTGAAGTATCACTTGTCAGGGCTGGAGTCAGAGGCAGGTCAGCAAGAAAGGAAGCAGATCTCTGTTGTTAGTGAAGTTAACTCTTTATTCAAGGAAACGGCATACAACTCAACAGCCCTTCCCAGTAGGTCTTGCCACTATGGGGCAGTTGACAGGACTGCCTTCTAAATCTGCCTTCCAAACCTCTCTGAGGCTTCTCGTCTCCCTGATGTTTCCCAAGTAGTCTCAAACTGCGTTTGCGCACCTCTGACTTCTTTCCCGCTCTTCTCAATACTCTGTGAGTTCTTGGAGGGGGAGGAGAGCTTGCAGATTCTCCAGCAGTCCCTTGACTCCCCTCCTCTGCTTCAGACCCAGAGTCTGAACTGCTCCCTGTCCCAGGCTCTTCCTGCTCGCTGAACCCTGTTGCCCTTTCAGTATGTGGGACCTGCTCCCAATCTTCACCCTCCGATCTGTCCTCAGTGTCCCACCACTAATCAGAGCCTTCCTCCTCTGGGGGTTCCCGGGGGGGGGGGTTCACTGGCTGGTGCCCCCCCATCACTCCTCTTTGTCCAGCCAGTCTCTGACATCATTTGTCATCCACAAGACTGACAACTTCTTGTTGTAGTCACAACAAACTAATAGTAGTAACAGTAATAGTAATCATTTTTATGCCACCCATCTGACTAGGTTGCGCCAGCCGTTATGGGCGGCTCCCAAGAAAAAATTAGTAAAAATGCTGCTTCCGAGTAACACTGCGCACGGACCTTGTAGGTTTGCACACTCCTCCTTGCACTGCATGCATGATATTATCTACCGTATTTTTTGCTCCATAGGACACACTTTTTCCCCTCCAAAAATTAAGGGGAAATGTGTGTGCGTCCTATGGAGCTAATGCAGGCTCCTTGGCTTCAGCGATAGCAATGCGAAGCCTCCGAAGCGCAGAGGAAGCGCTCCTTCCACGCTCCTGTCATGCTCCAGAGGCTTCCCGTTGCTTTCGCTGAAGCCTCCGGAGCACAGCAGGAGGTTCCGCTGTGCTCCGGAGGCTTCGGGTTCCTTTCGCTGAAGCCGGGAGACCAAGACTCTCCTGGCTTCAGCAGAGAGGGAAACCTGCGCAGCGCCTCTTCAGCCAAGCGGGAGGAGAAATGGAAGGGGCTCCGTTTCTCCTGCCGCTTCGCTGAAGGGACACTGAGCAGAGAGGGGGAGCTTTTTTTTTCTTGTTCTCTCCCTCTAAAACAAGGTGCGCCCTATAGATCAAAAAACACGGTAGTTAGCATTTGCAAAACAGCTTCAAAACTTACGTTTCAAACTCTAGATTCAAGCTACCCGTGATGAGCGTTAGCAGTGGGGTGTAATTCAACATGACAGCTAATGCTGACAAAGGGAGGGAATTTACACAAGAGGGAAAGGAAGCATACAAGACCATGGTTAAGAGATTAGGAAATGTTGTTTCATAACAGACCAAATACATCATGAAAACTATACCCTGAAGTAAAAATGTTGATAAGTCTTAAATTGAGGTGCAAAGGTTGAATCTCTTAGTTTAAGGCATGTGTGCAACAGCTGACCACCATATTAAAATGATCAAATATAGGATAATCAAGAAGAAGAAAAACATATGGTATTTTCTTTATGTGACAAAATGTTCTGCAAGGGGGAACATAATTTAATTTAGATGCCGTCAAGCTGGTTTCTATTTAAGGAGTAAGAAGCGCAGATATGAGAGACAGGTGGAATCCTGTTCTGGGCACCACAATGTAAGAAGGATGTTGACAAGCTGGAATGGGTGGCGAGAAAGGCAACCAAGATGACCAAGGGTCTGAAAACCAAGCCTTATGAGGAACAGTTGAGGGAACTGGATATGTTTAGTCTGGTAAAGAGGAAGCGGAGAGGAGATAGGATAGCCATCTTCAAATACCTAAAGGGCTGTCAAATAGGGGATGGAGAAAGCTTGCTTTCTCCAGCTTCTGAGGAGGGTAGGACCCAAACTAATGGGTTCAAGTTCCAAGAAAGGAGATTCCTACTAAATACCCGGAAGAACTTTCTGACAGTAAGAATCATAGAATCATAGAGTTGGAATAGACCAACCCCCTGCCAAGCAGGAAACACCATCAGAGCACTCCTGACATATGGTTGTCAAGCCTCTGCTTAAAGACCTCCAAAGAAGGAGACTCCACCACACTCCTTGGCAGCAAATTCCACTGTCGAACAGCTCTTGTTGTGGTTGTGGACTCTCCTTCCTTGGAGCTTTTTAAGCAGAGGTGGATGGCTTAAATCCACATACATGATGGATCTGTCATGTATACCATATTTTTCACTCTATAAGACGCACCAGACCACAAGACACACCTAGTTTTTGGAGGAGGAAAACAAGAAAAAAAAAATTCTGAATCTCAGAAGCCAGAACAGCAAGAGGGATCGCTGCGCAGTGAAAGCAGCAATCCCTCTTGCTGTTCTGGCTTCTGGGATAGCTGCGCAGCCTGCATTCGCTCCATAAGACGCACACACATTTCCCCTTACTTTTTAGGAGGGAAAAAGTGAGTCTTATAGAGCAAAAAATACGGTATATTCTAGTTGAGATTCTTGCATTGCGGTGGGGTTGGACTACATGAGCCTTGGGATCCCTTCCATGATTCTATGAGAACCAAAAGGGACACAAACATCTTCTCCTGTTTCCCTACACCTTTGAGCTACTTCAGCGTATCTGTAATCAACATGCTTATGCTTAAGGTGTTTAGGACAAAACAATAACAACAACAACCGAGTTCGTTTTCATCAGAATGGCAATGCAAATCCTTACCTTCCGCTTAATGATGAAAGATATGGTACCACGTGGATCCCCAGCGGCCCGCCTTCCCCAGAAATCTCTACCACTCTTGTCACACCACTAAGGAAGAGGAGGGGGAAACAGACATGGTTACATTCAACAAAAATCGGAGAGCAACAGTCTCACTAGGGGGCCTACCACCAACCTTGTTGTTTCAATGCCAGGCAAAGATGTTTTCGTTTTCCTGGGAATTTGGGCAACATCCATGATTCGGTTATTTTTGTATTGCTAAAACTGTTTTTTATAGCTTTGTGTGATTTTATCCTTGTTTCTTCTTGCCCGGCCGTACATAGCTTTGAGGCTGTTGCTTTTAAAGTTAGAAGCTATACAGTAATGTATTAAGCCTAAACTTTAAAAGAGACCAAGACAAAAGCAGCTGTGAAAGGTCAACAAAAGTAGAATAGTCCTACTTCAGCCCTGATCTCACTTGACACATTTCTTCTCCTTTATTCTAGTATTGGTTCCGCATTGTGGGGCCTTTTGTATTCTCCCCAGGAGAATAAAAACCGTGGACCCCATGTGTGCCATAATAATGGTGGCTAAAGACAGGGACAAGAAGGCTTTTTTGTATATACTTGTGCTACAACATCTGAAGTGGGCTCATGGGGAGGTAATACTTATCTGACAATGCCCCTTCTATACAGTTGTACCTTGGTTCTCAAACGCCTTGCGACTCAAATGTTTTGGCTCCAGAACGCAACAAACCCAGAAGTGAGTGTTTTCCGGTTTGCGAACGTTTTTTGGAAACCCGAACGTCCGACGTGGCTGCCGCAGTTTCCGATTGAGTGCAGGAAGCTCCTGCGGCCAATAGGAAGCAGCGCCTCGGTTTTCGAACGTTTTTGGAAGTTGAACCGACTTCTGGAACAGATTCCCTTCGAGAACCGAGATGCAACTGTAATGAAGTTGGACTAATGACCTGCTTCTGATCTTCACTTCCTAGACGTAGTGATTGCAACTCTTTCACAAACATGCTCAGCTCAGCTCAGCAAGGGATGTCTCTCAAAACCGAAAGTTTACTTCAGCCTCTGTGTGATGTCTTGTTCTTGTCCGGACAACCATCTATTAGCGCACACTTGACCACAGCAGCTCTTTCTTCCTGTTTTGTTCCCCGTTTCATTTCCTGCAGTGTTGCGGATTTAATCAGTGGATAATGTTCTGTGTTGATTGACACAATTTCCTGATTACCTTGTTATCACCTCCCTGGTGCTTTCATATGCCGTGCTCAGGTGTCCGTCACTGCTAATCATTTTTCTAGAATTGTATCTGAGCCCCGCCAGGTTCAGGATGGGAAAGGAATCAACTGCATTAACTGAAAAGTTTTGTGGACATGGAAGTACACTTTTATCCATGACAGGTTATGGCAGGCATAGGCAAACTGGGCCCTCCAGATGTTTTGGGACTACAATTCCCATTATCCCTGACCACTGGTCCTCCTAGCTAGAGATGATGGGAGTTGTAGTCCCAAAACATCTGGAGGGCCGAGTTTGCCTATGCCCGGGTTATGGCCTGACAGACCTGTTATCTGCTAACCACGAGTGTGGTGATCTCTCTCAGCTGCTGTAAGACCTGGTTCGCATGGTGATCTCATACTAGAACCCTGGGGATAGTAACTGCTGGGCTTCTTGTTCATTCTCTTCTACTTTGGTGATCCTTCATAACTGTGTAAGATTGTCTTCCATGAACACAGTCTTAGCAGTGAGTCCAATTCTGGATCCACACGTCCTTCCACATTGGGGACATACGCTCCCACAGGGTGGGAGTTGATCACAGAGAGGGTTTGCCAAATGTGCCTTCCTCTTAGCTCGTTTCTCCCTTTTGCTCTGAGTTTGAGCATTTGCATAGGTGAAGAGTAGGGGCCCAATGCAAGGATTCAGTGTACTTGCCAATGTGCATTGCATTAAAGGTAAAGGTAAAGGGACCCCTGACCATTAGGTCCAGTCGTGACCGACTCTGGGGTTGCGGCGCTCATCTCGCTTTATTGGCCGAGGGAGCCGGCGTACAGCTTCCGGGTCATGTGGCCAGCATGACTAAGCCGCTTCTGGCGAACCAGAGCAGCGCACGGAAATGCAGTTTACCTTCCCGCCAGAGCGGGACCTATTTATCTACTTGCACTTTGACGTGCTTTCGAACTTCTAGGTTGGCAGGAGCAGGGACCGAGCAATGGGAGCTCACCCCGTCGCGGGGATTCGAACCGCCGACCTTCTGATCAGCAAGTCCTAGGCTCTGTGGTTTAACCCACAGCGCCATCCATGTCCCACGTACATTGCATTAGATATGTACAAAGTAACTGCAGGCTCCCATGTGTAGGTTCACAGGTGGGCTGGATGAGGTAGCTGTTCGATGGAGCAAGCTTGTTTTCTCCTGCTCTGGAGGATAGGACCCAAACCAATGAATTCAAGTTACAGTGAAACCTCGGGTTAAGAACTGGTACCAAAGCTGGCCTGATACAACCCTGGCCTATCCAATGGAGCCTTTAAATGAGTAAGCTATGCATGATGCAGTTTCAGAATGCCAAGTAATCAACTGTTAATAAACCAAGTATCTACTTTCCAATAGCCTTGGTTTAATTTTTCATTAACAGAGCTATTTTTATTATGGGGGGAAAAAAACATGTTTCAGTGTGAGGCTTGCAAAAATATTTCTGTTTCTACATGTCGCACTACGGGGTGGAATTACATGACTGGCGATACATTCCTAAACTACAGTATAATGCCTTGTTATTTTTAACCTCTTCCAATTAAGAGGTATTGGACAAGAAACATGAATGTAAGAAAGGGGGAAAGGAAAAAGAAAGAAAGAAAGAAAGAAAGAAAGAAAGAAAGAAAGAAAGAAAGAAAGAAAGAAAGCTTCAAGTCATTAGCTATTATGGAGCACATTAAAATTCTACGCAAGGGTGTGTGATTTTATTGAGCTTGCTATTACGCCACCACGTTTGTTTATTGTTAAATAAGAAAATGTACCGTTTTTTGTAGACAGAGTTTTTGCTAACTGGTAGTAAACAAAACACCTCTCTTTCTCTTCCCCCGCATATTTCCCATCTTCCTATAAGCACACAAAGAAATATTCTCATGTGGGTTTTTTTTGGGGGGGGGGGGAATCACAGTTTTCCATTCTTTTATTTTGAGACAAAATGAAAAATGGTGTTTACTGTCTTCTTGATACATACAGTAATTTTAACAAGATATACATGGGAAGGTAATAGGGGTAAGGCATGCAGGCCTATATTGAAAGGGTTTATTAAGTTATCTGAAATCTTGGTTAAAACAAACACACACGAACAAACACACACACACTTTGATTTAGGGCTTCAATTGCAACATTTTGGAGGTCCCAGGCCGCAAGGCGGTTAGATTGGTCTCAACTAGGGCCAGGGCCTTTTCTGTACTGGCCCCGATCTGATGGAACGCTCTGTCACAAGAGACTACGGCCCTGCGGGACTTGACATCTTTCCGCAGGGCCTGCAAGACAGAGCTGTTCCGCCTGGCCTTTGGTTTGGACTCAGTCTGACCCTTATGTTTCCCTCCCCTTATGGTTTTGATCTATGGGCTACTTTTAAAATGAGGCTGCATTTTAAATTGCATTTTAACCTGTATTTTAAATTGGGGTTTTCCCCCCATTAATTTTTTATTGTAATTTTACTGATGTTGGCCGCACTGAGCCCGGCTCTGGCCAGGGAGGGCAGGGTATAAATAAAAATTTGTATTACTATTATTATTATTATTATTATTATTATTATTATTATTATTATTGCTAAATCTAGCTCCATTCAGTTACCAGGTACCTGCGGTTTTCAACACTGCCACTGAGACTTCCTTAAAACCAGCTAGAATGCAAAAATCACAAGCAGTTCTGAATTTGAGAGTATGCTCCCAGATTTGCTGTTTTTAGCCAGGTGCTCTTAACCGCCTCACCACTGTCACCGCAAGCAGGTTTAAATATCAGATAGGAGAACAAGGCACCTTCTTACCGGAATATTTATATTTGGCAAATCTTTATCTGATTAGGAAACTCGTTGCTTCCTGCTCGTTAACGATCTGACCACAGAGATCCTTGAATTCAAAAAACGCCAAAGCGAGTAACGCAAATGTAACATAATTGAAGGTGGCAGCTATGCAGAAAGGTTGCCGCTAACATAATACGCCTGCCCCCCCACCGCCCAAATCTTACTATCACTTCCCCTGCAGTTCAAAGCCATCAGCGGGTCAGAGATCGGCTGCTCCATCTCCTCCATCTTTTCATCCACCACCCACCAAAACTAACGCTCTCATTTGGACCATGCTGTTCTTAATTTGGTTTAGCTGAAGCAGAATGATATGATGATATACAGAAAGAGCAGAAGAAAGCATGGTGAAGAATGAGAACGGCAAATTAGGGAGCAGGGAGAGAGACTTGCAATTACATACATGCTGGTGAAATGTTATTTCATTACAATCAGGGTCGGCAGGAGAGGACATAGACATGGTAACGCTCTGGGGGGAAAGTAAACAGCGTTTCTGTGCGCTGCTCTGGTTTTGCCAGAAGCGGCTTAGTCTTGCTGGCCACATGACCCGGAAGCTGTCTGCGGACAAATGCCGGCTAACTCGGCCTATAGAGCGAGATGAGCGCGCAACCCCAGAGTCGTCCGTGACTGGACCTAATGATCAGGGGTACCTTTACCTTTACCTTTTTAGTAATCTACAGGCCTTTACTGTGATATGAGAGCAAGGCCAAATAGTGAATGCCCAAACTCATCCAGGGGTGCCAACTTGAATACAGTGGTACCTCGAGTTACATACGCTTTCAGGTTACAGATTCTGCTAACCCAGAAATAGTACCTCGGGTTAAGAACTTTGCTTCAGGATGAGAACAGAAATCGTGCTGCGGCGGCGTGGCGGCAGTGGAAGGCCCCATTAGCTAAAGTGGTGCTTCAGGTTAAGAACAGTTTCAGGTTAAGAACGGACCTCCAGAACGAATTAAGTACATAACCAGAGTTACCACTGTATATCAGTTGCCATTTGAATTTTGCATTATAAGAACTCATGTTGCTTTTTCCATTCTGGCATGACCAGATCTCACAATGCCTTCTTCCATGTCACAGGGGGAGGTTTGTGAGTTACACAGGGGGTTACATGGAAATGAGGGAGTTAACCTTTTCTCCCCATCCCACAATGCAGTGTACTCCAATTAAAAACACCACCGTGGTTACTATTAGCCTGGGGTTGGGGGCAGACACCTAACTTTTTTCTCCTTCCAGAGCTAACAGAAGCTTGGAGAGAGGGGTTGGGGAAATCACATGCTGGAGAAAGTTAAAATCCTCTCTGCCCGCTATGCAAACCCTATTTTTCCCATCCTTGCCCCTCAGCTACTTTAAGCAAATTGGAAGGTCTAGGCATATATCTCCCATGTCACATCTAGTTTGGCCCCAGGTAATGTGACAATAAAGAGGCTTTCAAGCATCCTGAAATCTACCCGGTGTAAATATCTGCCATTTCTCTTCAACAAATTGATTTAAGGAACTATATTATTTGATCTACGATAGGCAGAATGTCACGAGCCATACATAAACACACCCATTTATACATCCAAAAGATGTACGAGGTTTTTCTTTTAAAAAAGTAAAAAAACAGATAAGGTACAGTAAAGTAGAAATGAAATATAAATGTATTCATACATACTTGAAAATGAATTTTGTTTTCTGAGATGCCAGCGCTTCGCTGTGTGCAGCAAGATCCCAATCTTCTGAAGACGAGTGGGTCAAACCCTAAAGAGATTTTGAAAATGTGCATTTTAATGTTAAATAATATGATTTGGATTTAGAGCAGTTGTTAATACTTATGGATTACACTCCAAACAGAAAAGCAAACGTCTAGGAATTCCAGCCTTACTGATGCCAACAACCGCTCCATACCTCTGATGCAACAAGACTTGGAAAATACATGATCTGGTGTTGCTTTCTTTCCACCGTTTCACGAAGCAGTTAGAATGGTAAGGCTGGATAGAAAGGGGGGAAGCAACTGAGACACATGCTCACAAACCCTCATCATGTGAGCAGAAACTGGAAAGTGGAAAGAGCAGAATTTCCTTACAGCAAATTCATTTTTAAAAATCCTGATAAATGTAGCTGAACATAGTGAGTGTAGGCAAGCCTTTCTGCGAGTGCCTCCAACCCAGTGGTGGAGAATTCTCTGGAAAAACAATCTCTCAAAGGACCTGTTTTCTTTCTCTAGCGCTAATACATTCAGGAACCTCACCAAAATGCTGGAGAGGGTCACATCCACAGGCACATACCTCCACATGTGGTGGGATTGCCCCAAAATCCAACTATTCTGGACAACAGCCATACGAGAAATATGTAAAATAACTAAGCAAGTATTAAACATCACCCCAGGAATTGGCCCTACTAAACATCTTCCAAGACAACAATGCCCATTTACACCACAAATAATTCATAACCCACCTACTTTCAGCAGCCAGAAACACTATAACCAGACACTGGAGAGACCTGTCAGGAGTAAGCATGGACCAATGGCACCAAATAGTACGGGAAACAGCCTTACTAGAAAAATTAACCGATAAACTGAAACTGACACAGGGACAAACAGAAGAAGAAGGCTCCCCTTTATCACATACACAGCCCAACAAGACAATGACAATAATCCACCAACAGCATACAGATCAATATGGCTAACCTGATCCAAAACACCCACCCACCTCACCCACACATGAAAACAAAGATCACTACAGCCAATCACAAGTTAACAATCACACCCTAGGCCAACCCCAACCTCTCTCACCACCAAAGGAACACAAGTGAACAGCAGAGAACTGGCACGAGCAACTCTGACACCAAACCCTACATACATTAAGCATAATAGAAACATCGCCACCCGACCCCACCCCCACCCTTCTCCCCCCCCCTCCACCCCTTTTTCTCTCCCCCTAATGTCTCAACGAATGAAACGGATTTGTAAAAATGTTACATGGAAAAAATACGAGAGACATGACACATACTTCTGTAAAACAAGAAAATCTTTAATAAAAATAATAATAATGCAGGATCAAAGGACCTGTTGATGGCATTTTACCATTGTACTGTTGAGAGTGTGTTAACTTATGGTCTGTGTGTGTGGTTTGGGAGCTGCACAGCGAGGGGGGAAACAATGCTGTCCAAGGTTGTAAAGACTGCAGAGAGAATAATTGGGTGCACTCTTCCCACCTTAGATCAAATCTATGCTGCCAGGTGCCATAAGAAAGCGGCAGAGATAGCGCAGGATAGTACGCACCCCGGAAATGATCTCTTTCAGCTTCTGCCTTCTGGAAGAAGGTACAGGGTTATAAAGACTAGGAGCAGCCGCCTGAGAAACAGTTTCTACCCAAATGCAATTCTGGTTTTAAACACAGTATAAGGAGTCTCTATAGGAGTATATTGTATTTTAAAATGGGGTTTCAGAGTTTTTAGGGGGTTTTGAATGTCTTATGTAGATTTTTCAATTTCATTGTTCTGTATGGGACAATGACAATAAAGATATCGTATTGTATCGTATCAAGGAGAAAGGAGGGTGGGGAGATTATTGGCTATTTCCTTTCCTCCATGAAACCTCTCAGTTGCTCTGAAGGGTACCCCAATCCTCAGAGGCTCCCCCAGAGCAGATTTTCAGAGAGCTGTAGGAGGGGATTTGCAAAACTACCACCTTCCCCTTTCCTTGTGAGCAGAACTCTACTTCTGAGAAATCAGGATCCAAACCCTTGTTAAATATATATATACAGTGGTGCCTCGCAAGACGAAAAAGAATCCGTTCCGCGAGTCTCTTTGTCTTGCGGTTTTTTCATCTTGCGAAGCAAGCCCGTTAGCGGCTTAGCGGCTTAGCGCTATTAGCGGTTTAGCGGATCAGCTGATAAGCGGCTTAGCGGCTTAGCGGATCAGCTGATAAGCGGCTTAGCGGATCAGCTGTTAAGCGGCTTAGCGGCGTAGGATCAGCTGATAAACGGCTTAGCGGCTTGGGGAAAAGGGGGGGGAGGGAAAAAAACCCTGCAGGAACTCGCAAGGCATTGTCGTCTTGCGAAGCAAGCCCATAGGAAATTCGTTTTGCGAAGCACCTCCAAAACGGAAAACCCTTTCGTCTAGCGGGTTTTCCGTCTTGCGAGGCATTCGTCTTGCGGGGCACCACCATATATATATATATACATATATATATATATATATATATATATAACAATTCTTTCAGCCTGAAAGGAAAATAGGAAGGATGTCCATGGGTGAACTCCATATCTATCAAAATGAGCCTAGGGAGGTCAGGCATGGGTCCTTGCTGGTCAGAAGGATTATTGAGGAAAATCTTGAAACTGTAGGGAAATTATGGTTCACAACAACCCACGTTGTTTAAATGGAAACATTATCAGGACGAGCATGAATCCAAACCAGGCATAGGCAAACTCTGGTCCTCCAGATGTTTGGGACTACAATTTCCATCATCCCTGACCACTGGTACTGTTAGCTAGGGGTGATGGGAATTGTAATCCCAAACATCTGGAGGACTGGAGTTTGCCCATGCCTGATCTAAACGTATTTTGACATGGCATCACTTTCATAAATGATATTCTAAAACGGACAACACTAACTTATTGGGATAGAATTAGAAGTATATTGACTCTTTGTCGCTTTTTTAATATTTGGGTGGAACAGACCCTCCCCCTCCCTGTATCAGGAACTGAAACTGAATCTGAATGTCACCATCTAGTTCAAGCCACTTTATATAAGAAAATAATTGTGGCTGAAAATGTCAAGATTAATTAGTGAAGTCCTGTTTCATCCAGAGTATCAACACTGATACCGAGCGATCTAATTTCAGCTATAAATGATGTCATGTGAACTAATAACACAGAAAAACAACAGTTGAACAAATGACTCTTTTTTTCTCACGAGGGATTTCAGGATATACCTTGAGATGAGACAATTCGCCTTATCTATATACTAATACCAAGTCAAGTCCTACACTGTGCTTGTGCTTATCCACCTAAAACACTATATAGCGTGTTCTCCTTCACGGAGAGCACGTGTTGCGGTGGGGGCTGCCAGGACACTCCAAAGTTGGGGGCGGGCTAATTGATCATTGGCCACTGATGCGATTGGGGCTTCCCTTGTTGTTGGGAAGAAGTTAATGTTGCCATTTGTTGATTGACAGCCAGAAATGCTAAAACTCCTTGCACGAGGCTAGGGCTTCCTCTTTTCGCCCGTGCATCGCATTGCCCGTCCCCCCCTCCCTAGAATTAGGGTTGTTCGCTTTGACCTTGCTATGCCTGTCATGGGGTCGTCTGCTCTTGGGGCAGAGGCCCGGTAGGAATTTTGTCCATCTGGCTGATTGGCTGGGGCCATTTGGTTTTTGCCTACTGCGTAGCAAATTGTCGCAGCTCTCACCCCTCCCCCAAGCCGCCAAATTTTAAAGATGTGGCTTATTTGTGGGTGAGGCTTATATTTGGGCCAATACGGTATGCAGCTTATTTGTGGGTGCGGCTTATATTTGGGCCAATACGGTATGTGGGTGGTGACTGGGAAGAGGGTCTTCTCAATGGTGCTATTCTGCTTACTGAGTTCTCTCCCAAGGAAGGTTTGCCAGGCATAGAGTTTCTCTTTGGGGTCACCAAGTAGGCTTAAAAAAATAATAATCCGTAGACTATTTTTATCCATAAAATACAATCTATAAAATTAATAATAATAAATATAGCAATATATGAATATGTAGATTTATATGGATCTACCAGGCTTTTAATCAGCGATTATTTTTTGCTGCTAGTTTTATTCGCTATTTTAATTTTGTTGCATCTTTTATTTTTCCCCCGTTTTCATGGTGAAAGCTGCCCTGAGATATGAAGGTCGTCATAGAAATGTATTAATAGGTTTTAAAACGGCATTGATTTCAATGGCAGAGATGAACGCATGCATAAATTTCCCCCAATGACCTCAATGGGAACTCTGGTTAGATCGTGCTCCACATTTTAAATGCATTACAGATACAGTGGTGCCCCGCAAGATGAATGCCTCGCAAGACGGAAAACCCGCTAGACGAAAGGGTTTTCCGTTTTGGAGGTGCTTCGCAAAATGAATTTCCTATGGGCTTGCTTCGCAAGACGAAAATGTCTTGCGAGTTCCTGCGGGGTTTTTTCCTCCCCCCCCCCTTTTCCCCAAGCCGCTAAGCCACTTATCAGCTGATCCTAAGCCGCTAAGCCGCTTAACAGCTGATCTGCTAAGCCGCTTATCAGCTGATCTGCTAATCCGCTAAACCGCTTATCAGCTGATCCGCTAAGCCCGCTAAGCCGCTAATAGCGCTAATCCGCTAAGCCGCTAATGGGCTTGCTTCGCAAGACGAAAAAACCGCAAGACGAAGAGACTCGCGGAACGGATTCTTTTCGTCTTGCGAGGCACCACTGTACATGCAACTGCAAGCCCAGTCCAACTTAGCTTTGTTAATAAATCTAGTGTTTTTGCCATCTTCAGACTTAAAAAAATATATATTGATAGTTTATCTTAAAATCCATAAGTTAATTTGGAAGCAAAATGTACTACTACTGGAGAAAACATTGTTATTAAAAGAAATCCTGAAGGATCTATAAATATATTTTAAATCCTGTGTGTGTGTGTGTGTGTGTGTGTGTGTGTGTAAAGAAACAGCAGAAAATAACCTTTAGCAAAGTGTGATTTGTTCTAATAATTTAGTATAGAATTCAGTGAAATAAGAACTGAAGTAGTGTATACTACTTGAATACCTGAATACCTAAGTGACTGGATGGTTTGATAAAATGGTGGCATAACCTGCACTGAAACAAAGCAAAATAATTATTAAAGATTTAAAAAAATAATGAGAAGAAGCAGGATATATTAACATTTGTAAGTAATGAGATCATGAAGCAGAAATTCACGGGGCGGAAAAAAAACACAACCCAGCACAGCTACAAGAACCCAATAAAAGGTTAATTAAAGAACATTATATAATACATCCTCAGAATCATAAAATTATTAAGACAACAACCACCGACAGAAAAGCTACTGCTAATATGCCTCATTTGTAATTTTATTTATTTATTTATTGAAAAGCATGAACTCGCACAGCAGACTTCATTTCATATTAGAAAGCAGGCTTACTGACAGCAACAATGTCTTCAGGGGTTCAGAGGGTTTAATTGAAGCATTGCTGTAAAGTAATGGCTGCATACTTAATTAGAAGAATAAAAGTAAGGAAACAAATTGTTGTTGCTCAGGTGAGCACAACATGGACACACAAAAATGGAAGAGGCGAAAGACAATATATTATATCAGGGGTAGGCAAACTAAGGCCCGGGGGGGGGGCCCAAGGCGGCCCGCCAAGCTCGTAAATCTGCCCGCGGACCCTGCCACCTGCTCGGTCAGTCCCCGCGTGCTGCGGATGCCTCGCCGCGCAGGGACTGACTTTCGCGACGCTGGCACAGCTTCTGGGCGGGTGGCGACGCTGGCGCAGCTTCGGATTGGCTGCAGGAAGTTCCTGCAGCCAATCTGAAGCCTTGCCGCCCGCACACTGAGGTAAACCCATGGACAGAGAGGCTGGTGGGCGGGCGGCAGGTCTCGGCTGCGCCATGGGCATCGTGACGGGCGCGTAGTAGGTCTTCAGCCAGAGCTTGGCGCGCTTGCTGGCCCCGCACCTGGCACCTGGCTTGGCGGTGGAGGGTGAGCTGTGCGCCGCCTGCCCACCAACCTGGCCTCGGACGACGGGCCGCAGCACGTGGTACATGCCGCCTGGGAGCTCTCCAGGGATGGACCGACGGAGCGGCTGCTGATTGTCAACAACGGTGGTGAGTGGGTGGTGCCGAGATGTGCTCCTGAGCGCGTGCAGAGTGCATTCCTCCTCCAGGTCCAGAGGCAGCTGTGGGACCGGCTTGCAGGGTATTTATATTTTATAATTTTAAAAAAAATCAGATTTTTTTTTATTTAAATCATTTTTTTTATTTAATCGGTTTTTAGAATAAAATCCTTTTGGAGGAAAAATCTTTCTAGTTTTCTATTTAAGGTACATTATAGTCCAAAGGCTATTCATCAGGAAATAAGAATTTGTTTTAAGTTTTTCATATGTGCTAAAACTCAGTCTAAGGGTTTTTTTAAAAAAAAATCGTTTAACCACATCAGTTAACAAACATGGATACATATGCTATAATGTTATTGTTTTAGTTAAATTGTTTAAATTGTGACTAATGATTATTTTTCTCCTTCCAATGAAGTACAGCAGAAAAGTTGTGCAAATATAAGCAGTTAACTTATTAAACCTCACAATAATTTCATAATTATCTGCCTATGTATTTCTAATCGTATAACCAAATCAGAAATTTTTAATATAGCTGTAAAAACTACTCTGAAAATTTCTTATTCCAAAAATGAAACCTTCATCTGGTTGTAAATATTAAGATTATACCAGCAAGAATGAGTCTTCCTGTAAAAAAATAATAATAAATCAAGTCTTACTGACTAGTGATTTAAATCGATTTAATTTAAATCAATTCCACCCTGCTTTGAACAAGTCAGCTTATGTTCGAATGCTCTGAAGATACTTAAAAACAACAACTAGCCACAGTCAATTTTAACCAGAATTTATGTGAAGTGGAACCAAAAGTCTCAGAACTTCTCCCCCCAGCAGCATCGGAGGAAAGGGGGGAGAGCAGAAGAACAAGACTTGCTATCATTTTAATTGCTAAGAACTGGAAAAAGGATTACCGTATTTTTTGCACCATAACACTCACTTTTTTCCTCCTAGAAAGTAAGGGGAAATGTCTGTGCGTGTTATGGAGCGAATGCCTACGGGTGGCGGGGGATCTGCTGCAGTCGTGAGCAGAGGATCCATGGTTCCCCTTCCTTCCCTCCTCCGTGGCTCGCTTTGAAACAGCAAAGCGGGAGAAGAGCCGCTGAGTGGAGAGGAGAGAGGGACAGAGAGCCTGCTTGCTTTAAAGGAGCAAAGCGGGAAAGGAGAGGAGCCACTTACACATCCTTGTCCCTTGAGTGCTTTTCCTTCCCTCCCCACTTAAAACGTGGTTACAAAGCACGGATCCACATGGATCCTCAGGATTTTTGCATTGGGCTACTCCAAACTCACTGTCAGATCACATGCCTGTGGCCACAGCATGAACCACAAAAATCATACATCCACTGTTTCGTTTAGAATATTTTTTTCTTGTTTTCCTCCTCTAAAAACTACGTGCGTGTTATGGTCTGGTGCATGTTATAGAGCAAAAAATACGGTACACACCAACAAAAGAATGGCAAGAGAAATTACTGGATCACATTGAATTGGCTAAACTAACAGAGGTAATCGGAGACCAACCTAAACAAAAGTTCAGAACAGAGTGGGAAAAGTGTAAAGATTACTTTATAAAAGAGAGTCCCCAAGTGAAAACCTGGACTTGTTTTGATTAATTTCTGCAATATTATTCATAATTCTTAGGTTATGTATGCGAGACAATCATAATAATATTTCAGAAAGAAAACAGTTGAAAAGAAATAAATTAAAAAGCCGATATCAGGGTGAAGGAAGTCAAAATTTTATGTTATTTATATTTATGTGGTGTAAATGTTTAGGTTTCGCTGATTGTAACTTTTATTGTCATTATCTAATTTCTAATATCTTTTTGTGGGACGCGGGTGGCGCTGTGGGTTAAACTACAGAGCCTAGGACGTGCCGATCAGAAGGTCAGTGGTTTGAATCCCCACAACGGGGTGAGCTCCCTTTGCAGTTCGAAAGCACGCCAACCCAGCAGTTCGAAAGCACGTCAAAGTGCAAGTAGATAAATAGGTACCGCTCTGGCAGGAAGGTAAACGGCGTTTCCGTGTGCTGCTCTGATTCGCCAGAAGCGGCTTAGTCATGCTGGCCACATGACCCGGAAGCTGTACACTGGCTCCCTTGGCCTATAGAGCGAGATGAGTGCCGCAACCCCAGACTCGGTCACGACTGTACCTAATGGTCAGGGTTCCCTTTACCTTTTAATATATTTTTATTGCTGTATATTCTTTCTGTTTTTTCTTCTGTTTTGTTGTTGTTTTTCTGATGTATCAATAAAATCATTTTAAAAATTAAAAAAGAAGACTTGCTATCATTTACACCCTGCTCATGCACGCTGTACGGTACTAAACTATGATTCAGTGTGACACATTGACACAGGCAATGCGCATTCCTCTCAAATTTGGTAGTGACTGTGGCCCAGTTTGCACGTCACAGTCAAATATAGTTGTGTGTCGAGGTCCCCAAGCCACATCACACATCAATTTTGGTTTGGGTTTTTGGCACTATTTTGGCCACAACTTTATTTAAATACACCCAAGTGAGTGGTTGCTTAGGCATTGGTTCCGACTATCTGTCCTTGCCCAGGGACAGAACTGACTTCTGGATTCCAGTGGAAGCCAGTGAGGGAAACAAATTTTGGGGAGAAAATGAAGCTGGGCCTCAGTCCCTCACTTCTCACCCTCATTCTCCTGTTGGCTTGCACGGCCCAAGTCCGATGCCAGGGACAAGGACAAAAAGAATGGCAAGCCCCTGGATTCCTTTAACGGAATTCCCTTTCCGCACCACCATTGGAGGGGTAGGCACTTACCCCTCCACCAACCAATTTGAACCAATGCCTAACTGCCAACCTTACAAGTTGTGACAATTTGCTATGCAGTAGGCAAAAACCAAATGGCACCAGCCAATCAGCCAAATGGACAAATTCCTACCAGGCCCCTGCCTCAAAGCAGACGACCCCATGACAGGCATAGCAAGGTCAAGCGAACAACCCACCCAATACAGGGAGGGTGGGCAGGTGATCCGCTGCAAGCAGCCAAGAGGACGCCCAAAGTTGGGCAACCACTATTTAAAACCTCTGACCCCCCCTTCAAAATTGGCAACAAGCAGTTCTCCCCAGCGACCCGATTAACCCATTCACTGCCTGGCTCCCTCTACAAATCCGCCCAGCAACAATGGGGCGGCTTGTATCCCCCACCGCAACACACACTCTCTGCTAGGGAGAACACGTTTTAACAAACCTTGGCTTAACACCATGGTTTGTACAGAGCCAAAGATTGGTCAGAAAACTATGCTTTGTTGCTCCTGTTGGCTGGAAGGAAGCAGCAAAGCAGGAGTCATTTGTATGTTTTCAGTAAACTGTCAGCTATGATTAACCATGGGGCATGAATCCACAATAAGCATGACCATGAATCATTGTAGCTTCTGACGTGACATAATTCAAAAAAAGTCACTCTGAACTAAAGAATGAACCAATTGTACTGATTCAACATAAAGCACAAAAAATGTGATCACCTTATGTAAGTTTCTACTATTGAATAAGTGTCAAAAGAAGGCACTGGATCTTGTGTGGGTTGGAGAGTCACAACTTGGCCAGACACCATTTACCGGTACTCCTTTTTTTCTGGATGGCCACACTGAGCAAAATGAGGAAATGGAAACCCAAGAGGACAGTTCCTAACATTTCCAAGAAATGTCATTTATGAATTTTATGGTTGGGATACAGAGAGCTACTCCAGACACGCCAAAAGACTTAGTGGGATATTTGGCTTTTTGCATTTTCCTTTTAACAGCAGAAACACGCCCCAGATGACAATTGTTTATGAGATGAGGCAAGAGTATTGTTAGCCCAGAAATGGAAGCAAGAAGAAATTCCGACGAAAGAAGAACGGCAGACGAAATTAACGGACTATGCAGAATTGGACAAAATGACAGGAAGGATTCGAAACCTGCGGGACCAGAGATTTACAGAAGATTGGAAGATGAATATGAATTATTTGAAGAGCAACTGTAATCAACAAATTACGCTAGTAGGACCACAAGAAGCTTTGTAAGGAGAAATATACGAAGTGTTACAAAGTGGAAAAAGATAGAGATATTGGTTATGAGTTTGAAATGTAATAGGGAAAATAAGAAATGCTTACTAAGAGATTAGATTGGAAAATTTTCAGACGGGAATGATGGAAGTCAAAAAAACTGAATAAGATGTAAAAGCATGTTTAACTACTGTTGAAAATGGTATGTCAAAAAACTAATAAAAATTTATATATTAAAAAAGACAATTGTTTATGAAATGAATATGCCTTGAATTTGGCTAAGATGGCTCCCACTTCATCTTTGTTCATGTTCCGTCACTGAGCACTAAGTTAACACCACAGCTAATGGAGAAGCAGCTATTTTTTGTAAACTTGATTGAGTAATGTGAACTACATAGGCGTTATGCAGGCGTTATAAAAGCAGCTAGCCTATATTCACTACTAACAGAAGGTCAGACATTGTTGCTTTAATATAAAAATAAAAAAGGTTTTTCCAAGCGAAAAGTTCCTAGTTCAGTTCCCTCTGAAGGAGGATGGGGCTGACTGACAGGCGAATTATGCACACAAGCAATGACAGGTATATAATGAAATCTTTTACGCAAAACTGGAACTTAAATCTTGCAGGAACCGTTCCATTCTTCAATATTTTTTTTTACCAAGTAAGACTTTTTCTTCCTTCAAAGTCTGTTATCTTTTATTACCACCTTACAAGGCTGCACAGCAGGAGTTAAGGTTGCATGTGTGACTAATTTTAGGAAATTGGACACATGCAGAATTTAAGTGACAAGCGATTTAAGTGTTTTTGAGTATTTAGGAGTGTTTTATATTTAAGAGCATTTCAACTTAATTTCTCCAAATATTATTGCTGCTTTGACATACAATTTCCTCTAATTATTGCAGCTATTAGAAAATTAGGTGAACAACATGGATATGTGTGAATTATTTAGTTGTTAGAACCTCTGATTTATATGTCTGCAGGTGGCAGTTTCATTTGTCCCTTAGACCTTTCAAATCATCATCTATGGAAAGGCCAAATATTAATTTTCCAGATCCAGTTAAAATCCAGTAATATTTGCTTAGCAATAGCTAAACACGCAGTAAGACCAAGTGTGAGACTTCCTCCAACTTGTCGCTTATTCTAAACACACGGCCTAATTGTTTTGATTTCGAAACACTCAGATAAAGTTAAATAAACTGAGATAAGTGCAAGCTGCTAAACATCATTTGTGCTATTTATGATGACGGATAACATGATGAATCTTGAACTTGGGTTTTGCTAAAAACCATTTTCTGAAGCAAGAATGAGAGCAACTGTGCGAAAAATTTTGCTGGGTAAATCTCAGCTCACTGTCTCTGGGCTGTTTCCCAAGATACAAAGGTAATTCAGCCACTGAAGTCAACCAACCAGGGCTCCCTGGAAAATTTGAATGTACATCACTGTTTACATTTTAAGGTATACACCTAAAACATAATGAGTCAGGGGGTGTTCTGCTGGAATGTGTGAACAAAGGAGGGCTGCTTCTTCAGCAATTCCAGCAAACAGGGTTAAAATAGATGGAAAGCTGAGAATATCATCCTGAGTTGAGATACTTGAAGCAGGTCATGAGAAAAGAAAACATGCACACTCTTCCTTTCCAGTCTTCTCCAAAGTGAATCCCTCTAACTGCAGTTAAGAGCTATGTCAACTTAGGTTTTAATTGCAGTTTGTACTAAATCGGCTCCATCCTAATGAGGGATTATTAACCAGCTCATTTCAAATTCCATTTCATCCTACCTAGTATTAACTGTGGTCAATAACTTCAATAATAACACCTCTTAAGTGTGATTGTGTTTGAAGGGAATCCTCTTTTTGTTGGCGAAGGGTAGGGACTGGAGGAAAACTATGTTCCAATGCCCTGTTCGCCATCAGAACAAGAATTATAGTGCACTAATGCATTGCTCTCGAAACAAAACTTATTTTGTAAGATGATAATTTGTTTCCATTTTTAAGGGGGTGGGTTATCAATGTCTCCCCGTTACATTTTAGGGTGGAGTATTGCTGCCAATACTCCACCCTAAAATGGACGCGGGTGGCGCTGTGGTCTAAACCACTGAGCCTAGGGATTGCTGATCGGAAGGTCGGCGGTTCAAATCCCCGCGACGGGGTGAGCTCCCGTTGCTCGGTCCCTGCTCCTGCCCACCTAGCAGTTCGAAAGCACGTCAAAGTGCAAGTAGATAAATAGGTACCGCTCTGGCGGGAAGGTAAACGGCGTTTCCGTGCACTGCTCTGGTTTGCCAGAAGCGGCAAACGTCGGCTCCCTCGGCCAGTAAAGCGAGATGAGTGCTGCAACCCCAGAGTCGTTCGCGACTGGACTTAACTGTCAGGGGTCCTTTACCTTTTTTTATTGCTGCCATGCTCATGGCACAGAATTACTACGGTCTACTTCGGTGTATAGGAGAAGGCCTGAGGATTCTGTTCATTTGCCACCACATTCTTCAAGTGTAATCCAGAAACCCCATTTCTGCAGCATCACATTGGGCTTGTCAATCAGAAGGTCCGTGGTTCAAATCCCTGTGACGGGGTAAGCTCCCGTTGTTCTGTTCCAGCTCTTGCCTACCTAGCAGTCTGAAAGCACACCAATGCAAGTAGATAAATATGTGCCGCTCCAGTGGAAAGGTAAACAGCATTTCCGTGTGCTCTGGTTTCCCTCACAGTGTCCCGTTGCGCCAGAAGTGGTTTAGTCATGATGGCCACATGACCCAGAAAGGTGTCTGCGGACAAACGCCGGCTCCCTCGGCCTGAAAGCGAGATGAGCGCCACAACCCCATAGTCGCCTTTGACTGGACTTAGCCATCCAGGGGTCCTTTACCTTACCTGTGAAAATGATGTTCATGCAGGAACCCACATGACTTCTTATGTGCATTGTCCTACAAGGTCTGCCCCCAAACGTCCCACCAGTCTATTAATGAACCTGTGCAAGCCTTAAGGCATATATATATATATATATATATATATATATATATATATATATATGCTTTCGTAGATTTTCACGGGTACAGGAATGCAGGTTTTGGTGTCTTCGGGTGTCTTCCCGTGTAAGAGTTGGGGTGTCTAGGCGACGTTTCGACGAGGTCTCACTCGTCATCTTCAGGCTGGTGCTTTCGGCTTCTTGTTACTGGAACAGAGCAGGATCTCAGTGTTTGAGTTCCTATAAATACTGTTGAGGGGGTGTGGTGTATAGCCTCCAACGTTCTGGGCAGAGAGGAAGTTCCCAGGTTAGTGTGCCTTTTCTTCTTTTGTTCCCTCAATTAAGGAACAAAAGAAGAAAAGGCACACTAACCTGGGAACTTCCTCTCTGCCCAGAACGTTGGAGGCTATACACCACACCCCCTCAACAGTATTTATAGGAACTCAAACACTGAGATCCTGCTCTGTTCCAGTAACAAGAAGCCGAAAGCACCAGCCTGAAGATGACGAGTGAGACCTCGTCGAAACGTCGCCTAGACACCCCAACTCTTACACGGGAAGACACCCGAAGACACCAAAACCTGCATATATATATATGCATATATATATATATATATATATATATAATTTTACAGAAGGCGAGAGCTTACAAATTTCCTAACAGATAAGAATCTGCCCGTGAAGACCTCTGAATGTTTAGAACATGAGCATTGCTGTACACATCATGAACAGATGTTGCAGTCTCTGGAGACAAGTTCTCCAAAACATCACTACCCCCTCAGATAGCATCTCTGTAAGACTTTATAATCCAATGGCTGCAGAACTGACAAGGAATATTCTAAGCCAATGCTGGGCTGTAGCTACAAATATGAAAACAGTGGAGATATCAGGTTGCTTACTATAAGCAGAATTAAGATAACTGTTCTTCTATCCTATTTGTAATAGCAACCCTTCATATATATTTTTAACTTATTAGGTCTCCATTCTCCTGTGATATCTGGAGCAGACTGCATATTTGCATTGCACCTTTGCAACATTTTCTCCTTTAGAGCTAGGACAGCTCTGTAACACATTCTGTCACCTCCCATCTGAAGGCTGGTGGGAAGGAGAGAATGGAAAAAAACCTAATAAAGTTTTTTTTAAAAAAAAATCTAGTTTATGTTGCAATGTTCAAAGCAAACAGAAAGAGTCTGGTATAGATAAACTAATTTCCACCTGTTTCTGCTTACTGCATATACAGTAACTCAATTTAGATTGATCGGATAATGTTTGCAGACTTACTACACTGGCACGAGACGACTATAGCCATTCAGATTATTATTTCAAAAGCACCAAGATGAAATGCTGTTTGTGTTCCTTTTAATTTCGTTTTAGCTCTTTGTTTATCTCTCTACTTCAAAGCACTTTCAGCATCTGACAACTATGCAAAATGGAAGCAGGAAAAGGTGCCACGCTCAATCTGCCTTACTTTGCAAGGCATTAGAGAGGCATGATTCGGATTCGATGCCATGCGAAAAAGCACCCTCTAAAAATAAGTTCAGCCGTGTGCCATACGCACCTAGAATCATAGAATCATAGAGTTGGAAGAGACCACAAGGGCCATCGAGTCCAACCCCCTGCCAAGCAGGAAACACCATCAGAGCACTCCTGACATATGGTTGTCAAGCCTCTGCTTAAAGACCTCCAAAGTAGGAGACTCCACCACACCCCTTGGCAGCAAATTCCACTGTCGAACAGCTCTTACTGTCAGGAAGTTCTTCCTAATGGGAACTTCATTCAAAATAAATAAATAAATAAATGCTCAACGTTTCTGGTAGCGCTAGTTATATTAAGGAGGGATTGTCTCTTTTTCGTTTTTCAGATTATTTTTACTACCGTATTTTTCGTCCCATAAGACGCACCTGACCATAAGACGCACCTAGTTTTTAGAGGGGGAATGCAAGGAGAAAAAAAAAATTTCTTTAAAGGGAGCACTGAACAGAACCTGTATGCATCCCATAGTATTTCTACCTCTTCCAATTTACAAATAACTCATTCCAATTTTTATAAAAAAATATAAATAGGTATTAATCATTAACATTGCAAGCCTATTTAATTCGACCCTACTAGTGTGGTTAATTGTGTACAATTGTACAAATTTACTCTCATCTTTTTGGAAAGCATGATCACGCTGGTTTAGGATTTTCCCGGTCAGTTTAGCCAGTTCTGCATATTCCATCATCTTCGTCTGCCACTCTTCTATTGTTGGTAATTCCTGCTGCTTCCATTTTTGGGCTAAAAAAATCCTTGCTGCCGTTGTTGCATACATAAACAATTTTTTTTTAAAAAAAATATCTCTTTTTGGAATTTCTTCGCCTACTATACCCAATAAAAATGCTTCTGCTTTTTTAACAAATGTACTTTTGTACATTTTCTTTAACTCATTATATATCATTTCCCAGTAAGTTTTTTTTTGGGGGGCGGGGGGGACCCCTGACAGTTAAGTCCAGTCACAAACGACTCTGGGGTTGCGGTTCTCATCTCACTTTACTGGCCAAGGGAGCCGACGTTTGTCCGCAGACAGTTTTTCTGGGTCATGTGGCCAGCATGACTAAGCCGCTTCTGGCAAAACCAGAGCAGCACACGTAAACGCCGTTTACCTTCCCGCCAGAGTGGTACCTATTTATCTACTTGCACTTTGATGGGCTTTCAAACTGCTGGGTGGGCAGGAGCAGGGACCGAGTAATGGGAGCTCACCCCGTCATGGGGATTCGAACCGCCAACCTTCTGATCGACAAGCCCTAGGCTCGGTGGTTTAGACCACAGCTCCACCCTCGTCCCAGTAAGCTTTTATTTACTACAAGTCTACCACATGTGATAGAAGTTCCTGTCTCTTTTCCCAGATGTGCAGGCTATATGCAATTCCTAGCACTGAAAACGTGGTGACTCACATCCTCCTGTGGTTACATCGCCCCAAACCTTCCTCAGGAGAACCAGATCTCTGCTACCAAGCTCCCATGTCCGATGAAAGTCACATGATGGGGATGGCAATGTTTTTCTTCCTAGTGTCCAGATTTTGGGGGGATTGGGAGGGTGAGAGTCCCATGGACTGCAAGAAGATCCAACCTCTCCATTCTGAAGGAAATCAGCCCTGAGTGCTCACTGGAAGGACAGATCCTGAAGCTGAGGCTCCAATACTTTGGCCACCTCATGAGAAGAGAAGACTCCCTGGAAAAGACCCTGATGTTGGGAAAGATAGAGGGCACAAGGAGAAGGGGACGACAGAGGACGAGATGGTTGGACTGTGTTCTCGAAGCTACCAGCATGAGTTAGACCAAACTGCGGGAGGCAGTGGAAGACAGGAGTGCCTGGCGTGCTCTGGTCCATGGGGTCACGAAGAGTCGGACACGACTAAACGACTAAACAACAACAACAAGGCAGAGAGGTCACCCTCCACCAGTAGTCGCTCTTACCCTGTGCAACCAACCAGCTTGTGAACTTCCACATCGGCATGCGATGTCAACGACAGACACATGGATTACTGGCAAATGCTGAAATGCTAACATTTACCACAACTTCGTGAATAGTCTCTAACATGTACCTAGATTACCCCACATGTGCCCCTTTCAAGCACTTTGGCACTACAGCAGATAAAGGTATAGGTAAAGGGACCCCTGAACATTAGGTCCAGTCGTGACCGACTCTGGGGTCGCGGCGCTCATCTCGCTTTATTCTCCGAGGGAGCTGGCGTACACCTTCCGGGCGTACACCTTAGCATGACTAAGCCGCTTCTGGAGAACCAGAGCAGCGCACGGAAACGCCGTTTACCTTCCCGCCGGAGCGGTACCTATTTATCTACTTGCACTTTGACGTGCTTTCAAACTACTAGGTTGGCAGGAGCTGGGACCGAGCAATGGGAGCTCAGCCTGTCGCGGGGATTCGAACCGCTGACCTTCTGATCGGCAAGTCCTAGGCTCTGTGGTTTAACCCACAGCGCCACCAGCGTCCCTCCACATCGCCACCCGCAATTGTATGAACTCGCTTGTTTAGTGTGGCAGTGGAACATTGGAACTCCCTGTCTATTGAGAGAAAGCAGGCCCCTTCACTGAATTCTTTCCGGCACCTTCTTAAAAGGTTCCTGTTTAGACAAGCCTACCCAAATGCTTAGAAAGTTTTATTATTTCAACTTATTTATGTTTTCAAGTAGGGTTGCAAATTTTCATTGATTTTCCTGTTTTATCTTTTGCAAACCACTTTGAGGGCTTTTGTGTGTGTTTTTACAATCAAGTGGTACACAAATTTTACGAAATAAATGAAAATAGATAACATCTTTCATATAAGTTAGAAATGCAGCATTTGTTGTTGTTGAAGCACAAATATACCATAATAGTTGTTATTTATGTCACGCAAGATACCTGAGGAATAATGACCTCACTGGGTTAACTAAGCCAGCGACTTTCATTCGCTTGAATCTGTTAAGGGCTGAACTATGGAACTGTAATACTGTGAATTCTGAAAATGCAGAGTTGATTGCAAAGCAACTGGTCTTCACAAACTACAAGTTACGTAGCTTTCCCCCAGCAGAGATTAATCTCCAGTACAAGGGATGTCATAACGTACAGCAGCCAAAAGAAGATCCCTAAAAATTTACCTATTCAGTATGTGTCTCCCTGAAGCAATTGCCCCTGCTTTTATTACTTTTTTTTCCTACTAAGCCAACAGCCAAAAGAACAAATAAAACAGGAAAAACAGACTCAAACAAGTGCTGCACAGATTACTGAACTGAAAGCAGGTCATGGAAGGGACGTCAACTATTGCAGTACGCTTTGATCTCTCCCTGATTTGACTTTACCCCACGTCCCCAAACCAATGAGTTCAACATGTTGAAGTCATAACAGATCCTCCTTTTTGAATACTGCCTTTTCAGGAATGCCGGCAATTTCATATCCGCCGCATCTTTGCCATCTAAAATACACCCATAGCTGGTCACGTAAGAACAAGAAATACAGTAGTATGTTAACTTGGCAGCCTTTTATTTATTTATGCATCATAAATAAGTCTAAAAACTTTTTTAGAAAGCACATTCTCCTCCCCCCCATCCATCTCCCACCCCATGGATTAAGACAGCTAGATAACTTTGGCTTCTGCAAGGCATCATAGCAACAGCTCCAAAACTAACTCGCTCCAGATGTCCCTGTGATCATCTAATCAGACATCAAACGCAGCACTCTGACAAGCTCTCACACTGATTATAAGTATTCTATATATATGTTCCCACAGCATAAATACATACAGTAGCTACTTGGGAGCTTGGGTTTGTTGTGGTTTTTTAATCTCTCTCTCTCTCTCTCTCTCTTTAAATTGACTCATCTAATTCAGAATTCTATTTAAACATACATGAGCAGCTATGGAAAGAAACACCAGGCCTTCTAAATGACAGAAAACTCTCCCATTCATTCCCATAGGGCTCTGTTCTTCTGTTCAATGCAAATGTATGCATTTCAAAATAGTATTTAAAAGCAGAACCAAAAAAAAGGAAAGAAAAAGAAAGCTTGATAGTTAATAAATACACCTCTAGGGCTCACAGGTTCTGAACCAAACGTAGGTCTCCTAAAGAGAAGAGATTTAGAGGAGTCGTGTGTTCATCCATTCACACTGTCACCAGATGTTGTAAGATGGGTAAGAAGACCTCTGCTAATACTGCAATACAAGGTCGATGCATGGAGTGGGTGGAGCAAGTCCCTATTCCATCTCCCAGCTCCAAAAATCCATTTAGGTGCAGAAAGAACGGAAAACATTCAAAGAGCATTTGAAAAATTATTGTAACAACAAAAATCTCCTGGCAGAACTTGAATGACTCTTGTAAAATAAAAAGTACAGATAACAACTTTCTTTTGACAAGAACAAAGAAAATAAAATGGTAATTTGAAACTGTGTGTAACACAATAATAGGAACAACGGTACAATGAGTCTAATATATTTTTCTCTTGATCTTTCCTTTTCGTTTCTTTTCGTTTTCTTTTTCCTTTCTTTTTTCCTCTTCTTTGCTTTCTTTTTTCTTTATCTATTTTTGTAACGTAAAACAGATACAGTGGTGCCCCACAAGACGAATGCCTCGCAAGACGGAAAACTCGCTAGACGAAAGAGTTTTCCATTTTGGAGGTGCTTCGCAAAACGAATTTCCTATGGGCTTGCTTCGCAAGGCGACAATGTCTTTTGAGTTCCTGCGCGGGTTTTTTTCTCCCCCCCTTTTTCTAAGCCGCTAAGCCACTTATCAGCTGATCCGATCAACAGATAAGCCGCTAAAAGCCGCTAATAGCGCTAATCCACTAATCTGTCAATGGGCTTGCTTCGCAAGACAAAAAAACCGCTAGACGAAGAGAATCACAGAACGGATTCTTTTCGTCTTGCGAGGCACCACTGTACAGAAAAAAAACTATGGAATGTTGATCTAGTTGTTGCGACATTTTGTAATGTTATGTATTGTTAAGGATGGTTGATGTAGTGAATGGCGAATTGCTGTTTTAGCTATTGTTGATTGTTATGTTATTGTTGAGTGCTAAATAAAGGCTAAAAAGAAAAAAAGAAAGAAGAAGAAGACCTCTGCTGATGTGGCCACAGTGCATTCTAGTTCATTTATACTTGGGAGCAGACCTCCTCCTTGGAAAACTAAAAACAGTCCAGGAGTCCAGAAGCAAATAATCCATCCCCTGGTCTACTCCTTCGTCCTTCTAAACTTGGATTCTAGGTGATTTCACAGCTCTCCACTGAGAAGAATTCATTTGTGTCTGGAGATAGACAGCGAAAGTTTAAGGCGCCCAAGTTATCGTCAAGTTACAAATCAAGCCAGAAATTGCCTGTTAAATGATGAGAACTGGTGTGCACAGTGGTACCTTGGTTCTCAAACTTAATCCGTGCCGGAATTCCGTTCCAAAACCAAGGCATGCTTTCCCACAGAGAGTAATGTAAAATGGATTAATTCGTTCCAGACTTTTAAGAACCCAGAAAACAGCAATTTAACATGAATTTTATACTATCTAACGAGACCGTTGATCTATAAAATGAAAGCAATAAACAATGTACTGCAGTCACACAATCAATCAATCAATCAGTAGCTGAGCTGGGCTCCACATAGTCACAAAAAACAGGAAACGAGAGCCACAAAAACGCAAAATAAATAGCAAAAACAGACAGACCTCAGCGTAACGCTCAAAACGGAAGCGTGGCACTCAAAACGGAGTATGTTCGGCTTCCGAAAAATGTTTGCAAACCGGAACACTTACTTCCGACTTTGCAGTGTTTGGGTTTCAAGTTGTTTGAGTACCAAGGTACCACTGTACAGTGGTACCTCGGGTTACGTACGCTTCAGGTTACATACACTTCAGGTTACAGACTCCGCTAACCCAGAAATATTACCTCGGGTTAAGAACTTTGCTTCAGGATGAGAACAGAAATCGTATAGCGGCGGTGCAGGAGGCCCCATTAGCTAAAGTGGTGCTTCAGGTTAAGAACAGTTTCAGGTTAAGAACAGACCTCCAGAACGAATTAAGTTCTTAACCCGAGATACCACTGTACTTTATTATGAGATGCAAAGAGCTTGCAACTGGTCCCCAACAGAATGTCAGACCAACGCCTCCATACTTCATAACACTGGTAACCTAAGTAACCACTGGTAACTAAGTAACAAACTTAGTTGGCCTTTAAGGTGCTACTGGAAGGAATTTTTAAATTTTGTTCCGATTGGTAACCTAGGTATAACTGCACTGAGCTCTTTCTGTGCTATCAGAGTTGCGTGTCAAGGCCACACACACACATACACAGGTAATAAGGGCACAACGACACATGAATTAAGTTTAAATGTTAACAGGCAAATTTTGGCCACAACTTTATTGAATACAGAATCTGAGAGGTATTGGCTTAAGCACTGGAACCCAAAACTATAACTGACTCCTTACCCTTGATAAGGGTAACCACCTGAAGAGGGAGCTGGGTCGATGGCGATCGACTTGAGCTGTACCCTGGGGCTCGCAGTGGCTCCTCCGCGGACTTCGGACGAAATCTAGGCCCCTGGATTCCTTTAATGGAATACCGTTGATCGTGGAGGAGCAGGTGATAACCGCACCTCCCCCCCCCCACATCACTAATCCAACGCCTAACCATCAAACCTTACAAAGTTGAGGCGATTGTTACGAGGTGCAAACTCACTGACAGGAGCCCTGGATAGGTTCTGCTGGTACATTTGAATCAGACTAATCTTGGTCCGTATAGTTAAAGCTATGGTTTTCCCAGTAGTGATGTATGGAAGTGAGAGCTGGACCATAAAGAAGGCTGATCGCCAAAGAATTGATGCTTTTGAACTGTGGTGCTGGAGGAGACTCTTGAGAGTCCCATGGACTGCAAGAAGATCAAACTTCTCCATTCTGAAGGAAATCAGTCCTGAGTGCTCACTGGAAGGACAAATCCTGAAGCTTAGGCTCCAAGACTTTGGCCACCTCATGAGAAGAGAAGACTCCCTGGAAAAGACCCTGATGTTGGGAAAGATGGAGGGCACAAGGAGAAGGGGATGACAGAGGACGAGATGGTTGGACAGTGTTATTGAACATGAGTTCAGCATGAGTTTGACCAAACTGTGGGAGGCAGTGGAAGACAGGAATGCCTGCCGTGCTCTGGTCCATGGGGTCACGAAGAGTCGGAGAAAAGGAGAAAACCAAGAGGCCAGTGCAAATCTGCCAAATGGAAAAATCCCTACCAGGCCCCCGATCCAAAACGGGTGACCAACCAAAGTCCATAGCAAGGCTAAAGACACACCTAAAGTAGAGGGTGGTTGGGCGGGTGTTCTCAAGGCCAAGAAGGCTCCCAGAGGCCCCTCAATTAAGAGGATCCAATTTATCATGAGGTGGACCAGCACATAGGGGAGGTACCAACTCAATGGCTTCCCCCAAACCACTGTTGCCTCATTTCCTGAGAGAAGCTGCAGTATGAGCTCGTTACACCACGGTTGCTACAGCCCCTCCTATACCACCCGTGTAACGTAAGAAGGGAGCCTTAACTATTTTACTCAATCCTTAAATTCATTATTTAAATTGTCAAGGGGAAGCCAAGCTGCATCTCAAAGTTGCAGCCTTGATTTTAACATCGTACAACTACAAATTAAGCATAGAAGGCGTCTACATAATTCATTAATTACAGCTAGGCATACAACTACATTTTGTAATATAATGTAACGTCTCTGTCAAGGACATAACATTCTGCGCACATCTTTGAATTTAATTAGGAATACATGGGCAAGGATGCAAAACTTTCCAATCTGAGCAGAGCAAAAGAAGAACAGCGCAAAAAATAAAATAAAAAAATCCTAGCAAGAGAGAGATCATTTTGAAAACACAGAGGCACATAATATTTCACTCTCACAACCATGGCCCAATTGAACAGCTGGAAGTACACATTCGGTAACTATTAATTCTCTGGGTCAAGAAACACTCCATCCGTATGTGTGATTTAATGGTTTAAAAATTAAATAGTGCTATTTAAAAGGTAATTTACTCTGCACTTTTTTGAAACATACCGTGTGTGTGTGTGTGTGTGTGTGTGTGTTAGTGAATAAGTGATTGATATCGCTTTAGCTCAAATATAATCTTTGAATTGCAACATTGTTTCATCTCCAAATGAACCCAGCCATATGAAATTATGTACAATGGTATCAATTGGCCTAGTACATCATACCATTATGCTAATGTTAAAACACTTAAATCACAATAGCTAATACTTTAAAATTACAATTAGCCGTATAAGAACCGGAGGCTTGACCTTTGTTCTTTTTCTTTTTAAAAACAAGAACATGAAACATAAAAAGCTTCTGATTAAGTATGAACCTTTTTCCAAATTACAAATTATATACCCACAATGCATAAAAGGGAACCAATTTTGATATGCATAATTTATGTATAAATTCCTAAGTAGGTGGAGCTATCAGAGCTTGCTACATATTGTTGCAACATATTCTAAAGTGTAGAGTGATCTTGCTACAAATCAATAAAGCACCTAGATAAAACTTCTGAACCAACATTTTTATCTTGTGTTGGATCCAGAAATGCTCACCTTAGAAGTGCAAGTAGATCACCATTCAAGGAACGCCTATTCTATATCTTGTGGGAGAAAACAGAAACCCAATCCAAATATCTTAACTCTTACATAAGCTCTGGCAGAACTGAACTAGTTGCTATTTTACTTCCACTCGTGGTTCCTTCAATGCAAACATGCGTGCTGTACACACAAATTGTCTCATGAAGAGAAAAAGTCACATGGTAAAGTGTAAACAGAAAAAGGTTTGAGGTTGAGGCCCCTGTCCTCAACAATATTTGTTCCAAACTCTCAACAATGGAAGGTATTTTCATTTCATTTCTTCTTCTTTCCTTTCTTACGCAACTCATTTGACCAATAGTGGTTCTGCAAGTGGCAATAAAACACCTACTTATGGCCATGTATTTGAGCTTGTATATTATACATAACTATCTCACATCATTGGCTTGAGCTTTGAAATTAGTACATTTATTAGGTAAAAGGTAAAGGGACCCCTGACCATTAGGTCCAGTCTTGACCCACTCTGGGGTTGCGGCGCTCATCTCGCTTTATTGGCCGAGGGAGCCGGTGTACAGCTTCTGGGTCATGTGGCCAGCATGACGAAGCCACTTCTGGCGAACCAGAGCAGCATACGGTAACGCCGTTTACCTTCCCGCCGGAGTAGTACCTATTTATCTACTTGCACTTTGACGTGCTTTCGAACTGCTAGGTTGGCAGGAGCAGGGACCGAGCAATGGGAGCTCACCCCGTCGCGGGGATTCAAACTGCTGACCTTCTGATCGGCAAGTCCTAGGCTCTGTGGTTTAACCCACAGCGCCACTCGCGTCCCTTGTACATTTATTACAATCTTCTAAATCGTTAACTGTAAGGAAATACTACTTGATCCATCAACATGTTCAAGTTAACTGAAGCAATATTTAGTTCATACTTCAGGGCAACACCAGACCTGACTTTTATTAATTACAAGAAAACAATCTAGTTGAATTTGGAAGACTAGATAGAAAGCTCTTCTTGCTGGAACACAACATCCTTTTGGTAAATGTGTTTGGTAAATTGTTCATTTCTTCCAACCCTGCATTTACACAGCCTACATTATGAATTTAGATCATGTGCCATTTCATTTTCCAATTAATTATTTGTGATTGTGTATGTCAGATATAAAATAAACTAGGTAACATATTATTCACTATAGACAAATTCTGCTAAAGCAAAGTGTCCACACATCCGTCCTTCTGCCTATTATGGCTCACTGAGCTACAGCACGACACCATGAAACTCTTCTTAAAAATGATTAACCACAGATGGTACATAACACCAGTACAATTAGGGAAAATGTATAAAACTGGCTCAAACCTATGTTGGAAATGTAAGGAAAAAGAAGGGACTTTTCATCATACGTGGTGAGACTGCAGTAAAATTAAAATGTTTTGGGAAATGATATATAATGAGTTAAAGAAAATGTTTCATTTAACATTTGTGAAAAAACCCAAAGCTTTCTTATTAGGGATTGTGGGAAAAGACCTGCCAAAGAAATCAAAAAATATTTTTATGTATGTGACAATGGCGGCAAAAGTCTTAATAGCACAAGGATGGAAGAATGGGGAAATCCCAACGAAAGAACTGTGGCAAGAAAAACTGATGGACTATGCGGAACTGGCAAAACTGACACACAAACCACGTGACAAGGATAACAGTGATTTCAAAGACGAATGGGAACCTTTTATGAAATATCTGAAGAAGCAACAAAACGAACTGGACTCTTTGGCAGGTTTTGAATAAACATTCACAAACTCTTTATTGTGACATTTAGATAGATAATTTGAGGATCTTTACAATTTTGTAACATGCAGATAGAAAGAGGTGTTGAGAAACCAGAGAAAGGAGGTGAGGGAAGTCTGGGGGTGGGGTGGGGGGTTGGGGTTTTCTGTTTAGGGGGGGAGGGGAGGGGAAAATGGAGGGGGAAAACAATGTGGATGGTGTATTTTTCTTAAAACTATTGTGTTGGAATTTCTAATAATTTTTTTATATATATAAAAAAATTAACCAATGTTGCAATCACTCCCTTATTCAGCAAACCACAAACATCAAAGTATTCTACCTTTATTTCACTTAAAGCGATACACATATCTGGTCTTATGCTCAGAATTTTTACAACGCAGGAAAGCATACTGAACTTCTGTGATGGAAATATGAATTGTGTGGGTTCTGTATATAATTCTTTCATCAGCTTGCAAAAAGCCCGTGGCTCATTCTCTCAGATCTGGGTTGTTTTCCCCTGAAACATCTATACAGGGAATCCTAACCTTTACTGTACTTTTCTCTTTGAACTAAATCTAAATCCCGTGTCTCCTTCGAGCATCTTCCTGGTGGTGTGGCCTAACAGTGCAATATTAATTAACCGTACTCCAAACTCAGCTTAATGTAGAAGATGTATATTAATGAGTTCATTATGACTCTTTGATTTCTGTCCATATTTGTTCTAGGAAATAGGTGTGCACAAGCTACATTAGTAAATACTTCCAATTTCATGGGAAAACCTTCAGTATTGCAAAGAGAAAGCCAAGTCAAACCACGAATCCTACATTCCCAGGGAATTTTCCATAAATATCAACTCCGATATTTAATAGCTTTATAAAGAAAAAAATAATATCACTTATAGTGAGTGGACAGCGAGGGCGTCTTTCAATATCTGGATGTATAAAACTCATGACAGTTAGAACCAATGAAATAAGTTATAAAAGACATCCATATTATTATTGCAATCATTCCTCACCTGCTTTGTCCTGTCTACTATCAAAGATTAAATGTAACAGTAAGAGCTGGTTAACACCTTCAGAAAGTTGCATATAAACCAAGTCAAATAATTTGGCGTGAATTCAATGCTATTAAGCAATGAGCCTCCCATTTTGTAATTGTATTGTATTTAACGCTCCCCTCGTTCCCCAAGGAACTCGGTGGCTTGCATGTTTTCCAGAGAATTTCCAAGCCCAGACAGACTACAGGGACAGACGTGCTTAGCTTCAACAACTGTGAGTGCAACAGAACTGCATCACGGGTGAGAAAACCCATGGGTCTGGGTGTATGCATGAAAAAAAGAGACTTTACAGTTCATATGACCTTTTCGATGCTGCGAATACAAAAATATTACACGGGCATTTCCCATATCATACACAGGAGGCTCAAATGATGGCTCCTTAAAAAACCCATACATGTATCTTAGGAGTCCCAATCGGATCCTGTACCTGAAGCTAATGCAATTGCCGCATATCTCTAATGTAAGAAATAATCAGAGGATTTATAAGTTTTGTCGTTTTTATCAAGTGTGCGAAACCCTTGGCCCTGAAGGCATTGCTGAATTACAACAAGGCCAACTGTCATGGAAGTAGTCCGACAACATCTGGAGGGCCAAAGTTTCCTCACATCGAATTTAAATAATCACACATTATGCAGCGAAAGAGTCTGCATTCTTGTATCTCATGTGATTGTGGTTGCTATTAAATGCAGCACCAAAATGGTCTGGGTTCTGCACAGTGCTAAAAATGGCAACCCAACAGACACACACATTCGTACAAGAGAGGGAAACAAGAGAGTTAAAAGCAAGCCAGTCGTCTACTGTATTGTGTTTCATCATGAGAATTGTGTTTGCCTAATAACTACCATATTTCTCTCTCTATAGGACGCACCTTTTCCCTCCTAAAAAGCAAGGGAAAATGTGTGTGCGTCCTATGGAGCGCATGCAGGGGGAGGCAGGCGGGAAAAGCCCCCAAGAGCCGCACACAAGCTCGGTGCGGCTCTTGTGAGCTTTTCCCCAGGAGGGAGAAGGGACTGACTGGCCACGTCAGTCCCTTCTCCCTCCTCGTAGAAAAGCCCGCAGGAGCCGTGCAGCCTTTAAAGAGCGCGCCGCTCTTGGGGGCTTTTCCCCAAGGAGGGAGAAGGGACTGACTGGCCGAGTCAGTCCCTTCTCCCTCCTGTGGGCTTTTGTGGGAGATGGGGGAATTCCCCCACCTCCCGCAAAAGCAGGGAGAAGGTCTAGGAGAAGCACACAGGCTGCGTGCAGCCTGTCCGCTGCTCCCGGAGCTGGGGAGGGGGAAATCACATTTTTTTCCTTGATTTCCCCCTCTGAAAACTAGGTGCGCCCTATGGTCAGGTGCGCCCTATAGAGCGAAAAATACAGTAAATTTTAAATGAAAACATGTGAGTATGAATAGGTGAATAAGGCTATGCCTGTCCCAAGTGGCTCCCCCCCCCGGCCCCGGATGTATCTCAGGGCAAATATCAGACGTCGTAGCTTGGATAGAAATAGCTGCTTTTCCAGAAGGCACCTTTGATTCCTCCCACAACTAAAGCAGAATATGCTACATTACTGTCAGGGAACTGCCATCGGCTCAGGGGCGAGGGGGAGAAAGACGGATGGATTACAGAGAGCCCCCAAAGATCGTGAGAAGCATCACTTCCTCAGCGGAGGAAGGAAGCCACGCCTCTAGTGGGGAGGAGATGCAGGGCTCGGAGGATGCAAGGCGGTGCCAGGACACCTTGCCTGAGCAAAGCTGGGAGGAGAGAGGTCCCCCTTTACCCAAGCCTTCCTTGCGCAATAGGCTTCCGCGCAGAGAGGGGAGGCGTAGGCTGGGGGTCAAGAGGCTACTCTGCTGGGGAAGGTTTAAGGACCGCCCACTCTCAGATTCTGCTAGTGAATGAGCAAGACACGGAATAGAGGCGCTCTGCATTGTAAAGGTTTTTAGCACAATAAAGCTCTAGAACAGACCACTGAGGCATCTTGCCTGATTGCTCTCGAGCAACCACCCGATAGCCATAACAATCACATATGCTGTTGGAGATCCCCCTCCCAACTCCTCAGGTGGATCATTTCCGAGAACATGGAGGGCTGCTGTCGAAGGTGGAGCAAGGAGCCCCCTTGACCTAGTACGAAAAGCCACACTCGCCATTTACCCAGACCATGCCAATCATTGGCTCCAACCATAGTCCAACTGCCCGCCCACTCAAGGCCAAAAAGGTTGCCCACCCACGTTCAAGTGGAACTCTTCCTGTGATTTTTTGGGAACAAGCTACTACCTGCTGCTAATTGATATTAATTTCTAAGTAGTCTGATATTACTAGGAACAATGGTAACAGAATTCAGAAGCACAAGATACCTACTGTCACAGATGTCTTCAGAACATGTTCATTGGCATTCAAAGCTCCAGCAGCAAATTCGACAGGTGGGCCTAGGGCGGGATCACTGCTCCTTCTCACCAAAAGTGGTGTCCCTGAAGACACAAGCAAAATGAAGGATAGAAATATGACACTAGGAATTTAATTGATTGTTGCAACATGTCCTGCATACACTCTAAAGTTGTTCTGCTACTTCACATCACCAGTACAAAACAAAGACTGATCAGATGACATGCTAAAAGCCAATACAGAAGTTGCTGCTGCTGCTGCTGCTGCTGCTGCTGCTGCTGCTGTAGTTGTTGTTTTTCAGTATGGAAATGAGGGGGGGGGACCAATCTGGACCTAACTCCTCTCTACAACTCACAGAAAATCAGAACATAAAAAACATAATAATGCTTGCTCAGAGGTTATTAAGAAGAAAAACGATAACAACAAGAAGATTGGAAGATGGGACTTGTGAACATCAAAAGCAGCAGAAATATGAGATGACTGGACCCTTACTGAACTTGAAGCATGGGAACCCCCAACAAAAATTTAAAATTTGGCAAAATATTTGGACTTTATGGTATGTATTGGTAAAATTTGGAATAACTGATGTGATATGATTGGATTGTTGAATGGAAAACTTAATAAAAAGTTATTTAAAAAGGAAAATCAGAACTTCTTAGGAGTCCTCCAACAGTTCCTGAATTACCACAGTTTTGTGTTTGCAATTGGCTAAGTTACCATTGTGTTTGGGATTATTGCAAAGTAGTATGTATGCCAAAGCATGGAAGAATACACAGAAACCAAATAAGTTAAAGAGAAATTGAGAAAAATGTTGGAGCAGTGTAATGTGATCAATCTAACCACTGTGCAGAAGGATTAGGGAAAGTATGTAGAGGTGTTGAATCAATGGGACCTGGGAACCGTGTGCATTAAAAGGGAACTGGGAATATCCAGAAATGGGGTAAAATTTTTGTTATTACAGTGGTACCTTGGGTTACATATGCTTCAGGTTACATATGCTTCAGGTTACAGACTCCACTAACCCAGTAATAGTGCTTCAGGTTAAGAACTTTGCTTCAGGATGAGAACAGAAATCGTGCTCCAGTGGCATGGCAGCAGCAGGAGGCCCCATTAGCTAAAGTGGTGCTTCAGGTTACGAACAGTTTCAGGTTAAGTATGGACTTCCAGAACGAATTAAGTACATAACCTGAGGTACCACTGTATAAACAAATACTGTTTGAATTTAATACCCAGGAAGCTTCATTTATAGAGTAAAAGTAAAAACAAGCAAATAGATAACTTTTCTGCATACAGCCCTTTTAAACCTTTATTATTATTATTTTGTACAACTTTGATACCATTTTGATAATTTGTATACAGTCGTACCTTGGTTCGTGAACGCCTTGTGACTTGAATGTTTTGGCTCCCGAACGCCACAAACCCGGAAGTAAGTGTTCTGGTTTGCGAAAGTTTTTTGGAAGCCGAACGTCCGACGCGGTTTGTGCTTGGATTTGATATCCCGCTTTATCACTACCCGAAGGAGTCTCAAAGCGGCTAACATTCTCCTTTCCCTTCCTTCCCCACAACAAACACTCTGTGAGGTGAGTGGGGCTGAGAGTCTTCAGAGAAGTGTGACTGGCCCAAGGTCACCCAGCAGCTGCATGCGGAGGAGCGGAGACGCGAACCCGGTTCCCCAGATTACGAGTCCACTGCTCTTAACCACTATACCACGCTGGCTCTCCACAGGAAGCTCCTGCAGCCAATCGGAAGCTGCGCCTTGGTTTCTGAACGTTTTCAGAAGTCGGACAGACTTCCCGAACGGATTCCGTTTGAGAACCAAGGTATGACTGTATTGCATTGAGCTGCTTCACACGGTACTGTAAACCAAACTTAGCGGTACCCCATGAATGTGAAGGCTCCAGGAGACAGACTTGCACCCCCCTGGCAGCAAAAAAAGGACCTAGGTGGAGCAAAACAGCTGTAAGGTCCTCTTGTGGGAGCCCACACAGTCCCTATAAGCCATAGTTTGGATTACAGTATGTAATAAAAGACATTTTAAACTACTGTAGCATATCTCCAACAGGTCCTCAAATTCGTTTGTACTTTTATCATTGCCAATGTACTCTAAATGTCATTCATCTTCAAGACCAGCCAAAAAACTTCAGATAATTCAGAAAAGCAGCTACCATGCTGTGTCAGCTGAAGTCTTGTGAAGTTAAAGGGGGGGGGGCTAGTCTTTCTTCTGTCTAATATGGTAAATGTGGTGATTTTTTAAAATTAAAAAACTTAACTTAAAACACTAGAAATGAAATCCCCCCCCCCCCCGCTTTTCAACTACCGCTTTTCAACTATTTCCAAAATTAATTTAGCCTTGGAGTAGTGCCAAGAACGAACGCTAATTGGCCCAAAATGATTTTCTATCACTTACAAACAACTGGAAGTAGGTTTATGAAACCGGAACGCATCTGCAATATTAGCTAGAGGATTTAAAAATGCAGTGTTCTATTTTTGACTAATATAGACGCAAATAAATGTACTTGAATTTGAAATTTGGCATGATGTACGTATAATGAAAATGTGCAGGTTTATGTGTGCAAGTGTGTGTGTTTGAAATACACTCTTGAGAAAATGCATTCAGATTGGCTCGCTGATAAAAAATGTTTGATCATCAATACAGAGGTTCCAAATTCCAGTTGGCTTCTGCCCTGTCATTGGTTCACTGAGATCATTCAGCAAGATAGTGTGCTTTGCCCAATCACTTCCACTTCATTCTCCTAGAGTGGGAGAAACAAACCAAGATGACGCCATTAATCTTGGCTTTCCATTACACCTGAACCCTTGACTGTGGTTTGTTGCCCCCTAACAAGCCACAAGTGCCAGTGAGCCTTAAACCATGGTTTGTTGTTGGCTTATAGATCACAGCTTCTTCTGGATCAACAAACCACAAACCTTGTTTTGGACGTAATGGAAAGACAAGCTTAAATGTGGCTTTCAGGCTTGATTCTTCTGCTCACACCGGGGAAGATGTAAAGGTAAAGGGACCCCTGACCATTAGGTCCAGTCGTGGGCCTGGGGTTGCAGCACTCATCTCGCTTTACTGGCCGACGGAGCCAGCGTACAGCTTCCGGGTCATATGGCCAGCATGACTAAGCCACTTCTGGCAAACCAGAGCAGCGCATGGAAACGCTGTTTACCTTCCTGCCAGAGTGGTACCTATTTATCTACTTGCACTTTGACGTGCTTTCAAACTGCTAGGTTGGCAGGAGAAGGAACTAAGCAACAGGAGCTCACCCCGTCACAGGGATTCGAACCACGGCCTTCTGATCGGCAAGTCCTAGGCTCTGTGGTTTAACCCACAGCACCACCTGCATCCCTGATGTAATAGAAACACAAGCTTAAATGTGGCTTTCAGGCTTGCTTCTTCTGCTCACACCGGGGAAGATGTAACTGGCAGCAAATGAGCAGCAATCCTTGCTTATTGTAGCATGTGACAGCCAGTGCAATCTTATACTACTACTACTACTACTACTACTACTACTACTACTACTACTACTATATTATTTATACCCCACCCATCTGGCTGGGTTTCCCCAGCCACTCTGGGCGGCTCCCAGAATATTTAATATTCTCCCAACAGAATATTAAAAACACAATACAGCATTGAACATTAAAAACTTCCTTAAACAGGGCTGCCTTCAGATGTCTTTTAAAAGTAAGATAAGTTGCTTATTGCCTCGACATCCGATGGGAGGGCGTTCCACAGGGTGGGCACCACTACCAAGAAGGCCCTCTGCCTGGTTCCCTGTAGCCTCACTTCTCACAGTGAGGGAACCACCAGAAGGCTCTCGGAGCTGGACCTCAGTGTCCGGGCTGAACGGTGGGGTGTAGACGCTCCTTTACGTATACTGGGCCAAGGCTGTTTAGGGCTTTCAAGGTCAGCACCAACACTTTGTATTATGCTCGGAAACATACTGGGAGCCAATGCAGGCCTCTCAGGACCAGTGTTATATGGTCTCGGTGGCCACTCCCAGTCACTAGTCTAGCTGCCGCATTCTGGATTAATTGCAGTTTCCGAGGTCACCTTCAAAGGCAGCCCCACGTAGAGCGCATTGCAGTAGTCCATATCTACACAGAACTAAGACCCATCAAATTCAGTGTTGCCTACTTCCAGGTTAGGTGGGTATAAGATTGCAGCTTAAGTTAAAGTTTACTCCACACTCGTATCAAGTACCCGCTAACCTCAGTTCAAGCAGCTCTGTTATAAGAAATTATAATCGCCCTACCCATTTTCTTTGTTTTACATGCGTCGTTTGGATGCCAATGGCAGGTTGACCGAGCAAACGCTATCCCTTTCCTCTATGACAGCAGTTCCCAATTAGCTAAGTACTGCAGACCGCCTGTTTTTCAAAAGCCAAGCCATGGAACCCCTACTTTAGAAACTGTTGATATATTTATGGTAGTTTTTGTTATGTGAACGGTGCCGCTATGCCCTCCAACTTGTCCCAGGGCGAAACTGTGCCACACGTCTTCCGGTGTGAGTCACATGACCCAAGCGACACCATGCTCCCGCAAAGCAGGGTGCCCCAGACAGTTGATGGGAACGCACCACGGAGCCCCTGTGTGCTGGTCCTGGGGGGGTTACCGCGTGGCATGGTCCGAGTCCAGTCCAAGGTCGAGGGTGTGGTATGGAGGCTGTCCATCAAGGCTGAAGCGGGGTCCAAGACAAGGAGTCGGGGGAGGTCAGGAACCCTGGCAGAAGAGCAGGACAGGGTGCCAGCAGGAACAGGCTACCAACAATGTTGCTCCCGCAACGTGGGACTGGGGCTGGCAGGCTTTTATCTGCCCCGAGGCATAGGGTGGCCTCGGTCCACAGGTGACTCGCCTCTCCTGGCCTGAAGGTGAGCACTCCTCCTGCGGGAACTTAGTTCCCTCCGCCTTTCTGCCCTGAGCCTCTGCAGCTCAGGAGAGCTGGAGGGTTACCGGACCCAGAGGCAGCCTCACCTTCCCCTGACAGGGCTGGGAGAGGAGCACCTGCAGGCAATGGGTCCTCGATCACCTCCGGAGCCAGAGCGGATTCAGCTGGTGTCTGCTCCTGAGGATCTGGCACAGGGGAGGGCCCTTCAGGTTCAAGCCCTAGCCCCGACTCAGCTGGTCCTGGAGGCGGGGATTCCTCAGGTTCAGCCTCTGAATCCGATTCCCAGGCCATCAAACCCAACGTGAGTTACATGAACCACCAGTTGGGAAGCACTGCTCTACAGTATAATTTGTAGGCTAAATATTGTATTGGCTGGGTGTGGATGAAAAAGGAAACTGAGTTCTTATACCAAGGAGGAGATTTTGGCCAAACCATTGCATTTTATTATTTCCCCCTAAGTTTTCCAACTTGCAGGCACGCCTTCTGCCTCTTGAGACTCTTCCCTATTAGTAAGAAATGATGGTAAAAAGTTTAGCATGGCGGAGACCAAGGAATGCAATGTAGCGCTTAGGCTTCCTTTTCTAATGGAGGAACTGGGGTTGAAGCCAGCTCTAATTACCCCTTCAGTGCCAAGTACTAAACACTTGACAAACTTTTTTTTTTTAATTGCCAGAATAAATCCTGCTTTCTATGCAGCCTGATTTTCTTTTTCAGCTTGTGTTTTAATTATTCAGCACTCATTATGTCACATTGCGTTATGCAGCCAAGTCGGAGAGCCAATGCTTAGGCTCAAGGACAAGGACAACTAGACCAATCAGCTGGAACAACTCGGGTTCATCCAACTAAGTTCTACTTACAAAAAGACCCACTGAAATTAGCTGGCCAAACCCATGCCTGATGTTTTAACAGCGCTAAAGCACGGGAAGATGGTTCCTGCCAATCTACAACAGGAGGCCAAGAGGCTACAGAGCATGTCTGGTGCTGAAGCTGCTTTTATATGACTCCAACTACAAAAGCTGAGGATTGCAGGGCCCTGACTGACTCCATCTACAAAAACTGCTGAACAGCTTTCGGTCTGTGATATTGTTTAGGATGTTCGGTTGGGTTTTGTTGTTGTTGTTATTGATATTTATTTCAATGGTTCTAGTCTGAGTAAAGGTAACAGTATCCCTGAACATTAGGTCCAGACGTGACCGACTCTGGGGTTGCGGCGCTCATCTCGCTTTATTGGCCGAGGGAGCTGGCGTACAGTTTCCGGGTCATGTGGCCAGCATGACCAAGCCGCTTCTGGCGAACCAGAGAAGCGCATGGAAACGCCGTTTACCTTCCCGCCAGAATGGTAACTATTTATCTACTTGCACTTTGACCTGCTTTTGAATGGCTAGGTGGGCAGGAGCAGGGACCGAGCAACGGGAGCTCACCCTGTTGATTCGAACCACTGACCTTCTGATCAGCAAGTCCTATGCCCTGTGGTTTAACCCACAGTGCCACCCGCGTCCCTTTTCTACTCTGAATAAGTCTAGCAATTAATACAACCCACTAGATTTATACTTGGGAAGAGAAAGCAGTGCGTGTGTAGACTGAATCATGTTCATTTTGGGGGAAATCATAAAACACTTTGCAGCATTAATGTTAAAGGAATGGCCTGATTCTCCCTTTCCAAGCTAATTATATAAACAGTGCTTTTTTCTAAAAAATAAAATAAAATATTTAGGCCTACTCTCATTTTCCTACTCATATTGAAATACTGCCCCTCAATGAGGCCAAACTTAGATTCACAAAATGCTTAGGGGTATGCGCACCCCTGCGTACCCCCAGGAAAAAAGCACTGAATATAAAAACCTTTCTTCCAATTTCAGCTGCATTATATCGAGAATGGAAACATCTTTGGCAAAATCTTAAACCAACCCTGTTAAAATCTTACTTTTTTAAAATTTACATAGTCATTAAAATACGCTTTTTCTATTATTCCAAGAGGTCTTTGCTATTTGAAACTTTCATATAATATGTTTCTAAAACAGAAAAGTTTACCACCTGATATAAATCCCAAGCAAGCAAAAGGGGGGAAATGCCTAAGAAAGTACTTAGTCTTTTCCTCTATGCAACAACAGCGGCCAGAATAATTTATGCCCAAAGGTAGAAAAACAAAAATAGTGCAGCAAAAGTAGACTGGCAGAATAGGCTAACAGAATACATGGAGCTAGCAATGTTGACCGCAAAGAGAAGAAATCAGGATGAGTGGGAATGCTTTGGTGAATATTTAAAGAAATATTACAATCAGATAAACTTCCAAGTGGGGCTAGTTATATGAGAAGCATATAAGCAGAAGAGGGGTGGTAATTAAGAAGATGCAGCTTAAAAAGTAACGGTAAAGGGACCCCTGACCATTAGGTCCAGCCGTGGCCGACTCTGGGGTTGCAGTGCTCATCTCGCTTTATTGGCCAAGGGACCCGGCGTACAGCTTCTGGGTCATGTGGCCAGCATGACTAAGCCGCTTCTGGCGAACCAGAGCAGCGCACGGAAACGCCGTTTACCTTCCCGCCGGAGTGGTACCTATTTATCTACTTGCACTTTGACGTGCTTTCAGTGGCGTAGCGTGGGTTGTCAGCACCCGGGGCAAGGCAAGTACCGTATTTTTTGCACCGTAACACTCACTTTTTTCCTCCTAAAAAGTAAGGGGAAATGTCTGAGCGTGTTATGGAGGGAATGCCTACGGGTGGCATGCCTACGGATTTTCCTCCTCTAAAATCTACGTGCATGTTATGGTCGGGTGCGTGTTATAGAGCGAAAAATACGGTAATTTGCGCCTCCTAACCCATGGATTTGCACCCCCTAACCCGTGGATTTGTGCCCCCTAACCCTAACCCCCAGATGTTGCGCCCGGTGCGGCCGGCCCCCCCTGCACCCCCCACGCTACGCCACTGCGTGCTTTCAAACTGCTAGGTGGGCAGGAGCAAGGACTGAGCAATGGAAGCTCACCCTGTCACGGGGATTCGAACCACCGACCTTCTGATTGGCAAGCACGTCAAAGTATTCATCTTGTCTCAGCTGCATGTTTGTACGGTTATGGCAACCACACTTCAAGTGTTGCGCATGGGGGCCATCACTGTAACTCTGATGTAGAAGCAGGAAGGAAGTGCCCTTCATTTAGTGTGGAACTGCAATGGACAGATATCGCTCTTATGTGATTGTAATTGTGGGGCACCGGAATCGTTGCATCACATAATCTTTGATTGTGCTTTTCACTCATCGGCCAGGAGCAAGTTTCTTGATCCATATCTAAAGGGAATCGCCGGTGATTCGAATGAAGCCAAACTGAGATATCTACTAAATGATGAAGACCCCCTAAGATCACTCACGGTTGCCAGGTTTTTGATCAACGTCCTATCCCTAAAGAAGAAAAACGGACTCCTGTGCGGCTTGGATAACCCTTTTAAACCATGATCTATGTTTTAGGATGTAACTAGGCGATATCACCACTGATGTCTTTTATTAATTTATGAGCAGAGGGCGATGTTTATGTTGCAAATTTATTGTAATGTATGTGTTGGTCTTTTGCTTATTTTGCTTTGGTTCTCGTCTGTTTTTTGTAAGTTTTTGGCTGTTTTAAATTTGGAGGTTTAAGTATATATATGTTGGTGGGGAACTGTCGTGTGACAGGCCAATGGCCGTAATAAATATCAATCAATCAATCAATCAATCAATCAGTGTGGAACTGCTGTAAGGAATATATGTTGTGCATGTGTATGCAAAACCTCTGGATTATAGTACTTAATCAAGAAAGTTACATAGAGCAGACTAATATGTAGATATTCTATTCCAATCACACTTTTCTCTCTTCTGTATCTGTGATATGATTAGCCACATATCTGTGCTAATTAAAACCACTCTCCAACACTTTGTGTTTGGTTTTTTTTTAAAAAAAAATCCTAAGTAGGGTCAGTTCACCCATAATTTAGCAAGTCAGATTGTATTCCAGTCATGCAGAAATAGGACAAAACGATTTTCATCTGCATTATGGATTTAAACTGTTAATAGTGGGGGGCAGGTTGGCGTTGAGAGATGTAAACAATAGCAGAATATTTATTAACAGAGAGATATGATAGCTAGAAATTGGTCAGTCGGATTTTCAGAACCAAGTAAGCTTTATACCACACCATCAAGACAAAAATACTGAGTAATGAAGGGGAAAGTCCTTGAATCTATTTGCATGCATTCATTGAACATCTGGACTTTCTAGTAGCCAGAGTTTTTTTAGTTCTGTGAATTTTAGTAACAGAAGCAACTAGGCCTTGTGAAAGACTTAAAGTACCTCATCGTCAGCATTTTATTTCTGTGCCACCTTTCTTTAGATAAAACCATGCTCAAGATGGTTTACAACATGAGAAGGTTTACATAATTATGAACATAATACAGTGGTACCTCAGGTTACATGCGCTTCAGGTTACATACGCTTCAGGTTACAGACTCCGCTAACCCAGAAATATTACCTCAGGTTAAGGACTTTGCTTCAGGATGAGAACAGAAATCGGGCTCCGGCGGCAGCAGGAGGCCCCATTAGCTAAAGTGGTGCTTCAGGTTAAGAACGGACCTCCAGAACGAATTAAGTACTTAACCTGAGGTACCACTGTAAATAAAACAGATCGAAAAGCATACAACCAAATTGAAACAACTTCCACATAAATCATAATAAGATCAAAAAATAAAGATAGGATAAATAACAACAACAAACCTCAACAAAATACCCCAAACAATACCACAGCCCAAGAGTCTGTTCAGCAGCTTTTGTAGCTGGAGTCAGTCTGGGCTCTGACCTCCTACGCTAGGTTGGAAAAGGCCAGCAAGGAGGGAGCCAGGTCTTCCAGGACTCGCAGCCAAGATGGTGCCTGGCCTCCTCAGCAGCCTCCATATTTGCAGTTGGAGTCATCTAAAAGCAGCTTCAGCACCAGACATGCTCTGTAGCCTCCTTACTCCCTGATGAATTGGCATGGGTTTGGCCAGTTACTGAACTTGAGAGGACAACTTCCAACACTATTTCTCTATTCACGTTTTATTTATTGTACGTCAGGTAACAAAAAACTTAACAAATACATTACATACATTACATATAATACATATCTCACATACCGACATATCCTACATGTACACCACACATAATAGACTTCCAACTCTTCTCTTTGTACCTTGTTATGAAACTTAACTCTGTACGCATTTCGTATTTGTTATTCTACTTTTCTTTTGTATTTATCTAACCAGATTTTATCATACCTTACCTTTCCTCTATTTTCAAGAATTAATCTATATCTGCCAGGACACTTGTGTTGTCCATATAGTTTTTGAGATATTCTTTAAAAGTTGACCATTCGTTGTTAACTTTTTGAATAGTTTTTCCTCTTATTCTCCCTGTTAATTCTGCAAGATGTAGATATTCAATCATTTTTCTTATGGGGATTTGGTGGGGATAATATTGCTTTTCCAGTTTTTGGCTATCAAGATTCTTGCTGCTGTGGTGGCATACATAAATAAGGGTCTACAAATTTTCTTGATTTCTGCAAACATGATACCAAACAGGAAGGCTTCCGGTTTTTTGTGAAAGAGAGTTTAAACAGTTTTTTTCCATTTCATTATAGATGACATTCCAGAATTCTCTTAACTTCTTACACTCCCACCACATATGTATGAAGGTGCCATTCCCCTCTTTACACCTCCAGCACCTGTCTGTGCTTTTCTTATACATTTTGGCCAACTTGGCCGGGATTAGGTACCATCTGTATTGCATCTTTAAAACATTCTCTCTAAGGTTGTAGCAGGTGGTAAATCTAATGTCCTCTTTCCATAGCCTTTTCCATTCATTCATAAGTGTGTTGTGACGAATGTCCTGAGCCCAGCGTATCATGACTGCTTTTACCATTCACGTTTTAAAAGTATGTAGGGAAGTGAACAAGTGATATGGCGCCAGTCCCAATGCTAAACATTGGGGTTCCCACCCATCTCCATTGTTAGAACTTTCTGCTAACTCCTCCTCCTCTCTGTAGCCTCATAGTTTCCAGTCTGTAAGGGGAACCAGCCAGGTCTCAAGGAACTCGCCTTGACATGTTGATTCTTCCTCTGAAATCTTGCTCCTCTATTCTTTTAAAAATTTCACCGATTTCTGCTCTCCACCATCAAATAATGTTTTTCACCTCACATTAGCTAACTGACATGTGATTATCTGGGTTAGCTTTGGGTCCCCTTTGGAAAATCAGTGTGACATTGAATGTTTCCCAATCCTGTGCAATGGAGGTCGTTTTTACGGAAAGTTTGCTTCTTCTTCTTCTTTAGAAAATAGTTTCATATTGAGTCATTTTCTTTATAAACTCTCGGGTAGGTGTCATCTGGGCCCAGTGACTTGCTCATTTTTATTTCTCAACAGAACCTAAAACCTCATCACTTGTCACTTCTGTTTGATTCAAGTCTTCAAACACATTTCCCAAAAAAGTCAGTTCAGCAGCAGGAATCTGCCCAATGTCTTCTGCAGTGAGGAGAGACACAACTAAATCATTTAATTTCTCTGCAGTCTCCCTAGCCTCCTGATTCTCATGTATTAAAAGTATGTTTTTATTGTTATCCTTAATGTTTTTAGCAGTATGTTCCTCAAATTCTTTTTTCTTCTTTATTTTCCTGTCAACTTACATTGGTTTCAACAGAGTTTGTGCTCCTCTTTTGTCTCCCTCAATTTCCGAAAGTAAACCTTCTTGCCTTTTATAGCTTTCTTCTCTGTTCATTAATCATGCTGGCATCGTCTTGGATTTAGTGGTTCTGTTCCTAATCTGTGATACACATTCCAGCTAAGCTTCTATCATCATGGTTTTAAAAAGCTTCCAAGCATCTTGGGGAGAGATTTGACCCTCTTGACTCTCCCTTTCAACAATATTCTAAATATTCTTCTCACTCTTGAGGAGTTTTGCCTTTTGAAATTGAATACTACTGTGTTGCCCACTTTCCACACTGCAGTTGCTGTTCCCAGTTGGTTTTCCCCAGTCCTCCAGAGCAGAGGAAACACAGCGGCAAGAGAGAGAAAGGAAGTTCCTCTGCACATAGAAAAGCCTTTCCTTGCATTCAATAATTTAGTTGGATAGAAACCTAAGCCTAGGAATTACCTCTGGCTGGTTCCATGGGAAAGTTAATTGGGAAAGGAGTACGACAAGGCTGTATATTGTCTCCCTGCTTATTTAACTTATATGCAGAATTCATCATGCGAAAGGCTGGACTGGATGAATCCCAAACTGGAATTAAGATTGCCGGAAGAAATATCAACAACCTCAGGTATGCAGATGACACAATCTTGATGGCAGAAAGTGAGGAGGAATTAAAGAACCTTTTATTGAGGGTGAAAGAGAAGAGCGCAAAATATGGTCTGAAGCTCAACATCAAAAAAACGAAGATCATGGCCACTGGGCCCATCACCTCTTGGCAAATAGAAGGGGAAGAAATGGAGGCAGTGAGAGATTTTACTTTCTTGGGCTCCATGATCACTGCAGATGGTGACGGCAGTCACAAAATTAGAAGATGCTTGCTTCTTGGGAGAAAAGCGATGACAAACCTAAAGCAGAGACATCACCTTGCTGACAAAGGTCTGTATAGTTAAAGCTATGGTTTTTCCAGTAGTGATGTACAGAAGTGACACCATAAAGAAGGCTGATCGCTGAAGAATTGATGCTTTTGAATTATAGTACTGGAGGAGACTCTTGAGAGTCCCATGGACTGCAAGAAGATGAAACCGATCCATTCTGAAGGAAATCAGCCCTGAGTGCTCACTGGAAGGACAGATCCTGAAGCTGAGGCTCCAATACTTTGGCCACCTCGTGAGAAGGGAAGACTCCCTGGAAAAGACCCGGATGTTGGGCAAGATATTGAGGGCACAAGGAGAAGGGGATGGCAGAGGATGAGATGGTTGGACAGTGTTCTTGAAGCTACCAGCATGAGTTTGACCAAACTGCGGGAGGCAGTGGAAGATGGTTTGCGTCTTGCTGTGTTAGTTTTATGTTTCTCTTTTTTTTTCTTTTTGTGTTCTTTCTTTTTTTTGTCTTTCTGTTTTGTTATGTTTAAATGGTTGAAAATTAATAAATATTACCTTTTTTTTTTTTAAAGGAAGACAGGAGTTCCTGGCGTGATCTGGTCCATGGGGTCACGAAGAGTCGGACACGACTAAACGACTAAACAACAACAACAAGTTCCATGGCCAACTGTTCTAAGGCATAGACATTTAGGATATCTGGCATTTTTGTCTCTTTGTTTGGAAAAACAACAACAACCCGCAAGTCCAGTTTTGGGTGACACAACAAAGAGGACTGTTTCATCTGTGATTTCAGGAATTTCCCAACTATATCCTTCTGTTGAGATGCCAGGGACCTATTATGTACTCCATTGACTAGCATCACAAGGACACCTTTGGTAAAAGCAATGCAAAACAAAAAGAGCTACATTTAAAACACTACACACAAAAGATGATCTCTGCCAGTAAGGCAAGGTCCATAGATGTCAACCGTCCCTTATTTGACAGAACAGTCCCTTATCCCAGCGCCATGTCCCGCTGCTGTCCCTTATTGATGAGGCTTCGTTTGGCTGCTGGCTGGGCTTTCTGCCTTTGGCTTGGAGGGGCTCAGAAGTTGAACATATCTGTGCTCGGAAAATCCCTTAATTTGGCTGCTGATCCCTTATTTTCAAGGCTGCTGGTCCCTTATTTTCAAATCTGTAAGTTGACAGCTATGGCAAGGTCCCTTTCAAACTATAGAACTTCCCAGAACTTTTTGCAACACTGGGAGCTGCCTTGTGAATTTCCAGTGTTTATATACACACACAGGTTTCCCTTTTTGCCTATTACACACACTTATTATTATTATTATTATTATTATTAATTGAATTTATATTCCACCCTATACCTGCACAGGACACATGAGCTATAGACCAGCATATATCTCCGGGATCCTCTCCAGAATTTACCATTTCTCACATGCCAATTTGATCTTTCTCACTATCACAAATATGCTCTGCTCACTTTCCTACATGCTTTTACAAATATGAATGAACACTTGAGGGTTACCGTGTCGTGTTCTGACTCCAAAACTTGTAAGGAGGAATAGAAGGAGAAGGAGAAAAAAGTGGTCAGAGACAAGGTCAACCAGATGGCACTGTAGTGTCCCTGTGCATGGAGTGTGTTTGCAAGAAATATTCAACAATAAATATTGAATAATAAATATTCCCTAAAAGTATGAGGAGAAAGACAAAACAAGGGCGCACACTTTCAAGTTCCACTTCCTGTTTATTTACAATGGCTGACTTCCTACCAAATGGGAATTCAAGCTTTAAAAACTTCTATGACACTTTGATTCCCCATGTTCTACAGTTCTCAGCCTAAGAAGTATTAATATGCACTGGGGGGGTAATAACTTAACTATGCCAATGAGTAGCTGAAACAACAACATAGCAACATATATATTGTTTATTTTCCTAACTTTGCTTCCACCTTTCCAGCTAAGAGACAATAAAATCATATCAAAAGCAGTCTATCACACGGCAGCTACAGTTTATCTTTAAGACACTGGTGTACCACTAATATTTTGTAGACAGAAGCTGTATCCTTGACCCACACTATTTATGCTGACAGGTACAAATGGAATGCATAAAGTCAAGGACAAAGGAAACAGACAGAAATAAACATAATAGGCAATGATGAATGGTAAAAAATAATTAATTTACGGCTCAGACCCATAAGCATAAAGTGCCACTAAGGGGGAGTGGAAATTATTTGCATTAAACAGCCCCAGAGTCTAGAAAACTATCGTATGAAATAATACTTCCTTGGTCTTCACACACACACACACACACACACACACACACACCATACTAAAATATGGGGGCAAGATCTACGTTTTTGCTTCCCTTGGCAAAATTTATTCATTTGTTTTATTTTATTATTATTAATTTGCTGGAAGCCGCCCAGAGTGGCTGGGGCAACACTGTGAGATGGATGGCTTATGATGATGATGATGATGATAATGATGATGATGATGATGATATAGAGTTTTATTGGCACCTTATGCCAAGGACTTTTGCTGTTTTAGCAACTTGACAGGTACTAGTCAGTCAGCACTACAGAATTTTCTTCATGTCATCAGCATCCAAGGAATACATATATTCCTATGTATTATGTTTCCACAATCATGTAGAATTACAAAAACATCCTCAGATGCTGGAATTTGCTATGTAGTTCAGCTTCTTAAGAATGCCATCTTTAATTTTAGTTTACATCAGTAATTTCCACTTCTTACGGTCTCGGATAGGCTTGTGAGTAGCATGCTGAGATTTCAGAAGCCAGGAGATTTGCTAACTTAAGAAACCTCTCGTGCTTTCTCCCAAAACAACAGAAATAGTGGACTAAATCATGTATACTGTAAGAGAAATTACAGAAAATATGTCCAATTGGCATGATTCGCATATATTATGAATGGTATTGTTATTAAAATATTATAGCATTTTATTTAGTTATTTAAAACATTCATCAATTATTACAAGTTGGTTTAAAAAAACCAAAACAAGTACAAATAATAATAATAATAATAATAATAATAATAATAATAATAATAAATTTTATTTATATCCCGCCCTCCCCAGCCGAGGCCGGGCTCAGGGTGGCTAACAACAATAAAATAATACAATATTCTAAAATCATTTCATTAAAATTAATTCAACTCAAATTGAAGGCAACCATTAGGATAAAACTCTGTCAAGATTGCCAAAGGAGGGAGTCAGGCTGTGCTCTGACCAAAGGCCTGGTGGAACAGCTCTGTCTTGCAGGCCCTGCGGAAAGATGTCAAGTCCCGCAGGGCCCTAGTCTCTTGTGGCAGAGCGTTCCACCAGATCGGAGCCACAGCCGAGAAAGCCCTGGCTCTGGTTGAGGCCAGCCTAACCTCTCTGTGGCCTGGGACCTTCAAGACGTTTTTATTTGAAGACTGTAAGGTCCTCTGTGGGACATACCAGGAGAGGCGGTCCCATAGGTACAAGGGTCCTAAGCAGTATAGGGCTTTAAAGGTTAAAACCAGCACCATGTAAACATGTAAACTAGCCAACAGATAAATGCACACAGCCCTGAAAAATCTTTGAGTTTAGAATGCCTGGAAGACAATAAAGTTGGTGCTAGATGCACAACTCCCTTGGAATAGCATATCACAGCTGTGGCATCAATATAAAAAAGAAAAAAGCCCTCTCTTTTGTTGTTTCATCTGTAAAAGATACGGCATTTGGAATAATGCATTAGCCAATGACGTTAGCAAGTTGTCAGGCTGATAAGAATGGGAGATGCTTCTTCTTCTTCTTCTTCTTCTTCCAAGTATGTTTTTATCAGTGTGCACAAACCCAGAAGATGACAAATGCACCCACAGAACTGCAGAAACAGCGCATACCTCTCATCCAAGATAATGATCAATTTAAAAATGCATACGCACATACCTAGTCTCAAAGCGGAGGGTGTCACTTCAATCTCTCCTCTGATTGGCTGAAATGCAGCCAGCTGGGCAGCTACATCTGTCTCGAAAGCATCGGGGCTGTTTCCATTTGTCAAACTAGCACTGGCGTCCTCAGACTTGGAGACGGACTCTTGCTCGTCGTACACAGCAATCAACTGCAAAATGAAATGTTACTTTATGAAACTTTTATAACGAGAAGGGGGAAGCACAACTAATGGAAACACAACTAATTACGACTTGGATCCAAAGAACTCTATGCGCACGATGACATGAGGATTTTCTCGCCTGACAGCCCCCAGCAGCAATAACCCCCCACCCACATTTCTGATTCATCTGCAAATGTTAGGATGGACTAATAATAATAATAATAATAATAATAATAATAATAATAATAGTAATAATAATTTATTTATACTCCGCCCATCTGGCTGGGCTTCCCCAGCCACTCTGGGCGGCTTCCAAAAAATATTAAAATACTGTAATACATCAAACATAGAATGTGATAGTATTTTATTACTTTTTTTAAAAAAAGTATTATCCTACAAGTAACTTAACAGCGCGGATGGCACTGTGGTACAAACCACTGAGCCTTGGCCTTGCCAATCGGAAGGTCGGTGGTTCGAATCCCCGCGATGGGGTGAGCTCCCGTTGCTCGGTCCCTGCTCCTGCCAACCTAGCAGTTTGAAAGCACGTCCAAGTGCAAGTAGATAAATAGGTACCGCTCCAGCAGGAAGGTAAATGGCATTTCTGTGCACTGCTCTGGTTTCGCCAGAAGTGGCTTAGACATGCTGGCCACATGACCTGGAAAAACTGTCTGCGGTTAAGTCCAGTCATGAATGACTCTGGGGTTGTGGCGCTCATCTCGCTTTACTGGCCAAAGTAGCCGACGTTTGTCCACAGACAGTTTCCCCTCTGTATTTTAAAATATAAAAACTGGCACCTTGAACTAAGCCTCAAAATGAACTGGCAAGAAGTGCAGATCAAAAGCTGTCCTAAGAGATATCTCAAGGTATATTGTAAAACAGAGAAAAATATGTGAAGACCAAATGTAAAGCGTTCATCTTACGGTACCCAAAAGGTAAACAGAAAGAACCATTCTGCAAATAAATAGTTCTGAACAGGTAGGAGGAATCTATAAGCAGGCCACCAAAGCATAATAAATGTTGTTCTGATGTTTTGTTTAGTTTTAACAGGGCATGAATACAGACTAAAGGCAACAATAATGGGAACATATTCACGTTCAAGTCTTCAAGCAAGTAGATAAGAACAGTTCGAGGCAAAATAACAAAGGTATGTGGGGAAAACAAATTGGGGGGTGGGAGAGGAAGCTTCTAGAAATGACAGTGGGAGCTGTGTTGCCCATACAGACGGTAAAGATAAATATCGTACAGCACTTTGATACAATAGACGGTGGATAACTGAGGGAATTGAGGTGGCTAATACCCAGAAAGCAGAATATAAAAGGGGGCAGGGAAATGCCAAAAGCACAGAGGAAAGGTCATCGAAGGCAAGCACATGTACAAACAGAGTAGACTGGGGAAGCATTGTAAATGAAATCAGATTTATTACAGAAAAGAAAACAAAAGTGTGTGGGGGGGGAGATGAAGAGGTCACCGTTCATCAAGCTGAAATAAGAAACTACTATGTAGAAACCCCCATCTGAAAAGAACTGGACCACACAATATGTGTTTGTGTGATAAGAAATAGAGTACCTTCTAAATAACAAATCATCATATCTATGCATCCTGCATTGGGAGAAAACAAATACAGCAAAATAAAGAAGATGGCCCAGATAAAATTCTGTAAAAAAAAGGAAAACATACAAGACTACAAGTAGTAGAATTAGCAGCTGTTTATTTTTTATCACATGGTGGTGCAGCGATAGACACAAGTACTATATTCATTTAACATTTCCATTTAACATTTGTTTAAAAACCCGAGGCATTTTTGTTGGGGATTGTAGGGAAAGACCTGCCAAAAAAGTTGAAAAACATCTTCATGTATGCGACAACGGCCGTGAGAGTTCTGGTAGCACAAGGATGGAAGACTGAAGAAACCCCAACTAAAGAATCATGGCAAGAAAAATTGATGGACTATGCAGAACTGGCAAAACTGCATATAAGCTATGGGACAAGGATAACTGTGACTTTAAGGATGAATGGGAACCCTTTACAAAGTATATGAAGACGCAACAAAGCGAACTGGACTCCTTGGCAGGTTTTGAATAAACATTCACAAACTTTTTATTGATAATAATCAGCTAAATAGTTTGAGGATCTATACAACTTTGTAACATGCAGAAAACAGCATTCTCAGAGAAACCAAAGACTGGAACTGAGGGAAACCGCGGGGGGGGGGGGGGGGGGGGTTTGTGTGGGAGGGGGGAGAGGGAGGAAAAATGGGGGGGGGGACAAGGATGATATGTTTCTGGATAATATGTCTTGTTATAATTTTGAATAAAAAAAGAGAAAAACTAAAAAACTAAAAAATTAAACACATTTACTGATAAAAAAAGAAGTACTATATCTAAAGCAGCAATGGTCAATGATAATGAAACTAAACCGTCAACAATATCTTGGTTTTACGAAGCAGGTGTTTTGCAGTGGACATCTCAAAGGCTTATAGAACAAAGTAAATACTTTAGACCCGTGACAATTAGAAAACATACTTTGGGGCTTTGAAATAAAACAACCAAACAGGGATATTCTCCCATAATTCCTGCCACAGCTTTGCCAAGTTTGATTTATATTGGGATATAAGTGGGAAAGAGCACTGTGTCTTCAATTCAAGATTGCAATAGTGTATGTTGGTGAGAACTTCCAGAAATGCTTGATTATTTGATCATGGAACAGCTGTCAGGCTGTCTGTTTTTCTGCTTATATTTTCTTTGTAATAGCTTTTGCTTATACATAAATAAAAAGTTTTTTTAAAACAACAACAACAGGGAAAGCTACAAGAAACATAATAATGCAATAGATACCTGCCTGAAGATATGAGATCAATAGAAACCTTAAGAGAACATGGGGAATTTCCACAATAGCATCCATCGTGGAAGATGGAAAATGTTTTTAGCAAGCACTGAAAAGAGCACAGCGCAGGGACCTGACTGATGTCAATAGGCTGTTGTTGTTTAGTTGTTTAGTCGTGTCCGACTCTTCGTGACCCCATGGACCAGAGCACGCCAGGCACTCCTGTCTTCCACTGCCAGGGTCTTTTCCAGGGAGTCTTCTCTTCTCATGAGGTGGCCAAAGTATTGGAGCCTCAGCTTCACAATCTGTCCTTTGTCAATAGGCAGGATGTTCCAAACTGTGGGTGCTTCCACATCAAAATATTGATTTCTTCCAAATACAGAATGGATATTATGTAGCACATGGATAGACAAACTAAGGCCCGGGGGCCAGATCTGGCCCAATCGCCTTCTAAATCTTGCCCACAGATGGTCCAGGAATCAGTGTGTTTTTACATGAGTAGAATGTGTCCTTTTATTTAAAATGAATCTCTGGGTTATTTGTGGGGCATATTAATTCGTTCATTATTTCCCCCCAAAATATAGTCTGGCCCCCCACAAGGTCTGAGGGACAGTGGACCGGCCCCCTGCTGAAAAAGTTTGCTGACCCCTGTAGCACCTGTAATTCCGCTTATCAAAGTGGCTGAGTGGGTAAGGTAAGGCGACTTCAATGGTAAACTGGTCCCAAGAGAAGACTCCCTGGAAAAGACCCTGATGTTGGGAAAGATGGAGGGCACAAGGAGAAGGGGACGACAGAGGATGAGATGGTTGGACAGTGTTCTCGAATCTACCAGCATGAGTTTGACCAAACTGTGGGAGGCAGTGGAATAAAGGAGTGCCTGGCGTGCTCTGGTCCATGGGGTCACGAAGAGTCGGACACGACTAAACGACTAAACAACAACAACAATAACATTTTATTTTTATCCTGCCCTCCCCAGCCGAAGCCGGGCTCAGCGCAGCTGACAACAGTAAAATAATACAACATTCTAAAACCATTTCATTATAAAATCAGTTCAAATCAAATTAATGGTAACCATTGGGCTAGAGTTCACCCATTGGAAGGAACAAGGCCTAAAATGGTTTTCAGGGTCACAACGTTGTTAAAAGGGTAGGAAGCAAGAAAGAGAGAGCAGGCCTCTTTTGGGGTACCATGGCTTTCGCGCCTCCACTCTCGAGGTGCAACCCAGCGCACCCCCTCAAAAGTAGTTTCTGCAGGGAAGACACAAGATTTACCCACTCTGGAAGAATGGCAGATGAAGGTGATGGACTATATGGAATTGGCAGAAATGACTGGCAAAATCCGAGACCAGGGAGAAGAAATGGTGGAGGAAGATTGGAAGAAATTTAAAGACCATCTGCAGAAATACTGTAAAATTAATGAATGTTAAAATGATGTTGGACTGAAAAGAAGTGGTTTTGGTAATAAGGTTAATAAAAATAGATAAATATAGATAATTATACGGACGAAAATATATAGTTATAATAGGTTAAGATACAGAGTAAAGATAAATGAAAGAGGGTAAGGATTTGCTGAAAAGACTTTGAAAACGGGAATACAAAAGGGGAGGTGTGAGGAGGTCAAGGAAATAAGCAAATGAGCTTAAAGATACTGAAAAATGGATTTATTCTTTTTTAAAATATTTTTTCCTCCTTCTTTTTTCTATTTCTTAGTTATCTTTTTTTGTACTTTGTATCATTTTCTTTTTTTTCTCCCTTCTTTCCAGGTCGCTTTTTTGTTAATTTTCTTGCTAGCTTGTGTTTGTTAGTTTTTCTTTGTTTTCTCTCTATGTGTAATTTTTTGCATAATCTCAATAAATATTTTATTAAAAAAGTAGTTTCTGCAGGTGGAAAGACCTTTTGGAATGACACAGGATGGGGGCAGACTGGGCAGAAATTGGAGGGGGGCTTGCATGTTTGGGAGTGTCTTCCACTCAAAGGGGGAATTCCTGTATTCCAGTTACTTCAGCTAAATAAAACGGAATGCAATGTCACATGTGCAAATTTAACTCTCTTCGGATGCTTGTATGAGCCAAGAAGAGAAAGGTAGGAGTGCTGTTTCCTTACATTTAAAATACTACTTTAACATCTCATTCTCTTTGTCACTTTGAAGATCTATGTCACAATGATACACTAAGGTTAGTAAAATAACAGAACAAAAAGACAAATATTTAAGGAAAGCCATTTGCCCGGGGCAAGGAAACAATGTGAAATAAGGAACTGGGTGGAAAAATAAGGAAAGAAAGAAAGAAGCATAGGGGGGGGGGTGAAATTTAACGGCTCAAAAGAAATTGACATTTTTGGGTCTCCTACTCATTTATAATTTGGTTGTAGAAAGAGTGTCAGCTTATGTTCACAAAGACATATTTTAGTAGCATCCACATGCATGATAATTAGGGCGGTAACATTGTGCCCCTCTTCAAATAAAGCATGCATACTTTTGGCAGGTCTCTTGCCATCCAATTTAAGTTCTGCATGGTGTTTATTTTTATTTAACATCAACACCCTGCCATTCCTCATAAAAAGAGCTAACGGCAAACAGCAACATCAAACCGCAAAGCAACAATGTAAAACATCAGTTGCAAAATATCATTAACGCACATTAACAAATGCAGCTGTAGAAAAGCAACATCAAGAGCAGAAGCAAGCGTTGTTATTCCAAATAAGCAGACTGTTAAAAGCTATACAACTCGAACAATCACCTGCAAGCCATAGAAGACGCCCAATTACGACCAATAGGTGTATGGCAACTGCTTTAGGACCAGAGTTGTACTGTGGGGAGGAGTTGTGGTGGACCACATGGCCACCCACTCTCCTCTGGGGGCAGGGAACGAAGTCCCATGTTGCCCAGGGGATCCTGGCTGCGTCATTGACCAGCCAGCCAATCCGCTGGTTGGTGGGGGGCTTGGCCAGGACCAATTAAGCTGAGGCACGAGCCAGAGGGCTTCCTCTTGGCTCACTTCTTCAAACTCCCTCCCTATTTTACAGATTTTTCTTCATTGGCCTTGCTATGGACCTCGGTTGGTCGCCGTTGAGGAGCCTGGTAGGAATTTTTCAACTTGGCAAAATTGGCATGGGGCCATATGGTTTTCGCCTACCTCGTAGCAATCGTCACAACTTTGTAAGGCTTTGGGGTTAGGCATTGTTTGACCTTAGGATGGGCAAGGGAGGTGTGGCCATCACCTGCCCCTCCAAGCTTAAGGGTATTCCGTTAAAGGAATCCGGGGGTGTGGATCTTGTCTGAAGGCCAGGGCTAGGGCCTTGACACAACCCCGTTGGGAACATCTGGGGGAGCTTGAGTTGGTCTGCATCGACGGGGCTCCCCCTGCTGGTAGTTTACCCTTACCCTGTGCAACGGGCAGGAGTCAGATATAGTCGGGTCCATTCAATGCCTAAGCCAATACCGCTCACAGTCTGTAATCAATAAAGCTGTGGCCAAAATTTACCCAATAACATGAACCTAATATCTGTGTCCTGGTGTGCTTTATACTTCACAAGGGGTCTAGACACGCAACATCCTTAGCCTGTAAAATTGAGGTGGTGGCTGGGCTGAGTCTTTCACTGACTGGAAGAGATATAATCCATTTCAACTCCCATCATTCCTGACCACTGGCCATACTAGCTGTGGCTAATGGACGGTGCTACGAACACAACATTACTACAATAGACCGCAACAGTGTGAAACAGTAGCAACACACACAAAAAAGGCCATGTTATTCAAGGCTGCATCAACAGAAGACTAGTGTCCAGGTTGAAGGACGTAATAAAAAAAAAGGTAAAGGACCCCTGACAGTTAAGTCCAGTCGCGAACGACTCTGGGGTTGCGGCGCTCATCTCGCCTTACTTGCCTAAGGAGCCGACGTTTGTCTGCAGACAGTTTTTTTCAGGTCATGTGGCCAGCATGACTAAGCCGCTTCTGGTAAAACCAGAGCAGCACACGGAAACGCCGTTTAACTTCCCACCGGAGCGGTACCTATTTATCTACTTGCACTTTGACGTGCTTTCGAACTGCTAGGTCGGCAGGAGCTGGGACCGAACAACGGGAGCTCACCTTGTCGCAGGGATTCGAACCGCCGACCTTCCAACCAGCAAGCCCAAGGCTCGGTGGTTTACACCACAGGATGTAATAGTACCACTCTATTCTGCCTTGGTCTGACCACACCTGGAGTACTGTGTCCATTTCTAGGCACCACAATTTAAGAGGGATGTTGACATGCTGGAACGTGTGAAAAGGAAGGTGACCAAGATGACAAAGGGTTTGGAAACTAAGCCTTAGGATGAAAGGTTGAGGGGGTTGGGTATGTCCAGCCTGGATAGGAGGAGACTGAGAGGAGATATGACAGCCATCATATCATCTTAAACACCTAAAGGGTTGTCACATGGAAGATGGAGCAAGCTTGTTTTCTCCTGCCCTGAAGGGTAGGACCCAGACCAATATAGTTGCATGAAAAGAGGTTCTGACTAAACATCAGGAATAATTTTCTGAAAGTTAAGAGCTGTTCAGTAGTGGAATGGACTCCCGTTTGGAATGGAGCCAACATTTGTCCACAGACAGTTTTTTCAGGTCATGTGGCCAGCATGACTAAGCCGCTTCTGGTGAAACCACAGCAGCACATGGAAACGCCATTTATCTTCCCGCCGGAGCCATACCTATTTATCTACATGCACTTTGATGTGCTTTTGAACTGCTACGTTGGCAGGAGCAGGGACCAAGCAACGGGAGCTCACCCCATCGCGGGGATTCGAACCACTGACCTTCTGATAGGCAAGTCCTGGGCTCTGTAGTTTAACTCACAGTGCCACCCGCGTCCCTAACCAGTGGGGTAGAGAGGCCCTTTTGGGGAGGGGGGAAGCACCTGTGTTCTGTTGTCATCACTGCTGGAAACGTCGGGTAAGATAGCATCAACATCCCTTTTATCCGTTGAGGTTTCCTTCCTTAAAAATTAAACCTGTGGGCTTGTGAAGTTTGGTCCAGAATTAGCTTATGGTCCACAAGATACCTTTCTTTCTCCAGGAAGAAAGGCTTTCATGGTGGCTTTCATGGTGGCAGCTCCCACTGGAGGGTTTGTAGTTGCCGCATCACAATCCTCGATTTGCATAAAGGCAGCAAGCAAAAGTGAAGTCAGGTTGCACAAGAGTAGTGAACGGGGCATGACGGTGAGAAGGGAGAAACACTGAAAGGCTGGAGGGGACGGGGGAAACTGGCAGTTTTAAACAATGGTAAAAATCTTAAAAAGCCAACAAAGGTCCGTATAAGTTAAAGCTATGGTTTTCCCAGTAGTGATGTATGGAAGTGAGAGCTGGACCATAAAGAAGGCTGATCGCCAAAGAATCGATGCTTTTGAATTATGATGCTGGTGGAGACTCTTGAGAGTCCCATGGACTGCAAGAAGATCAAACCTCTCCATTCTTAAGGAAATCAGTCCTGAGTGCTCACTGGAAGGACAGATCCTGAAGCTGAGGTTCCGATACTTTGGCCACCTCATGAGAAGAGAAGACTCCCTGGAAAAGACCCTGATGTTGGGAAAGATGGAGGGCACAAGGAGAAGAGGACAACAGAGGACAAGATGGTTGGATAGTGTTCTTGAAGCTACCAGCATGAGTTTGACCAAACTGCGGGAGGCAGTGGAAGACAGGAGTGCCTGGAGTGCTCTGGTCCATGGGGTCATGAAGAGTCGGACACGACTAAACAACTAAACAACAAGAGGTCTGAGTAATGTACTGTGGAATATTTGAGAGCTCTCATGAGGCAGCTGAGGAATGGAAGAGGGCGTAGTCTGAGTACACTGAGAAGGTAGAGAGATGAAGTTTTTTGTACTTTTTTTTTAAAAAAATAGGAATTTAGACAAAACATATTATCTTAAAACAATTTAATCAAGTATGAGGAGAACATTTTGGATGCCCCCAGAGCCTCTTGGTTAAATGAAACTTCACTATTTACTCACAGGTGAAATAAATATAGCATAAGCGTAAGAAGGTAAACACAGAGAGAGAGAGCCTTAAGGACCTGAGGAAATCTTAATATATGCCTTGAGAAACAAATATTTTAAAAAGCATGTCAGTCTCACATAGAACCCTGAACCCTAAAGAAAATGGTGAAGAATATACATGGAATGGAAGATTTAACCAATTACTAAATGTAATTAAAACACTGAAGTTTCAGCACTTCAGCAAACGGGGGGAGGGGGGAGAATTAGCACCTTTAAGTGGAGAGGGAAACAGTTGTGTTTTAAAGCATTTATATAATTGTAACTCAAGGCAATTAGTTTATATCAATTGTATACCATTTCAAACATTTCATAAGCACTTGTTTTTCCTTTTTTTAAATGTGGAACCAGATTAGCACTTTCAATTAGGTTAGAAAGGTAAGATTCTTATTAACCTCTTCCTGAGTACGCTAAAAACAACAACAACACGTGACTACCCTAATTTAGTATCACTTAAGTCGAGCCCGAGAGATACTTCTCTTCCTTCCCCAATCTCTGAAGCCTGGAGAGGGAGGAAAGATGCCGTCAATGAAGGAGGGAAACCCACAACTGAACCTACATGCAATTAAATTCATCAGTTTTCAAGTACTGCCAGGTTAAGAATCGTTTAAAGAAATAAATATATTCCTTTTAACAACATATTAGATAATTAAAGAGGTTACATTGGAAGACGGAATGCACAAGTCTTGCCAAATTTCCAGAGTTTCTCCAGTGAAATGACTGATTGATTGATCTATTCAGCCCCGTGAAGACCACTACCGTAAGCAAGGCATTATTCAAAACCATGGCAGGAACCCCATGTCTTTTTCCGATGCAGACGTACTACATCTCCCATTATCTTTTGCTACTGACCATGCTGACCGATGGGAGTTATAGTCCAATACATAGAGGACCACAGGTTTCCGATCACTTTTCTTTTTTCATTGTAACTTGGAACAAGACACAAAATCCCTGTTTTTATTAAGTGATCAAATGTTCTCCCCTCTTTTTATTTTTGCTTTTTTCAAAAACAAATAAAAACTGCTCGCACATCCTAAACATGCAGGGAACCGCTTAAAGACAATGTTTCCTCATATTTGCAACCTGCTTTTCTATTAAAAATAGAACTCCATAAAGCTCATAAAAATTGCACCGGTTGAAATAATTAAAATAACAGCAATCTTAAAGGCAGTCAGACTAAGCCAGCAAAGAACCTCAGAAGGATAACTTGTACTCACTCAGTAGTCCCAACACAGTTTAAAACATATCCCCAAAAGGTTTGCTAGAATAAATGTGTTTTCACTGCCCACTGAACAGCAAGCAAAGAGGGAACCAGACAGAACTCCTTTGGGTCTCTCAATTTGGCAGTCATTTAGCAAATTACATCTACCTTTCAAGCTGCTGAATACCTTTGGTGCAGGCCTCCAGTGTGTATATCACACTGGGACCACTACAGAAAATGGCACGTTCATGTTCTTGTACGTGCTCTGATAGATTTGGGTTTGCTCCTTCAAGTTTACTTTCCCACGCAGTTAAAAGTAACACATGTCAGATTACATTGGTCCCTTGGTTCTCAAACGCCTTGGGACTCAAACAAGTTGGAACCACAACACTGCCAACCTGGAAGTAAGTGTTCCGGTTTGCGAACTTTTTTTGGAGCGCAAACGTTCTCCGTTTGGAGTGTTACACTGACAGTTTGAGTGCCACACTTCTGTTTGGAGCGTTACGCTGAAGTCTGTCTGTTTTTGCTATTTATTTTGCGTTTTTGTGGCTCTTTGTGTGTGTGTGTGACTGTGTGGAACCCAGTTCAGCTACTGATTGATTGTGTGACTGCAGTACATTGTTTATTGCTTTCATTTTATGAGTCAATGATCTCATTAGATAGTAAAATTCATGTTAAATTGCTATTTGGGGGAACGGATTAACCCATTTTGCATTACTTTCTATGGGAAAGCGCGCCTTGGTTTTGGAACACTTTGGTTTTGGAACGGACATCCAGAACAGACTAAGTTTGAGAACCAAGGTACCACTGTATTCTAGCTCTCGGGTCTACCAAGTGAGGCTGTAACAAAGCAGCTTGTTTATGCAAACCAAAAAGCAAAGCATCATGTGCTTTATATACAAATCTTGCATCAATTCGTTGGGCTGCAGCAGGAAGGAGTATTTGGAGAAAATTGCATCCTTTCTTCATCCAACAGGAGTATCCAGGAGCCAGAGTTCTGTTCACTGGAATTCTACATTCAATCCCTCAATTTATTTTCTCAAGAATCAGTTGTTTTCAATATGCGGCTTCATATTATCTGTTGCAATATTTCATTTCATTTCTACTTTGTGATGGGAAGAAGCTACATAACTTGAAAAACAATGTTCAAGGTCTATGAGAAAATAAGATGCGTGGGATTTGCTTCTAGAGTAACATGTATAAGTTTCTCTGACTAGAAAGATATATATATTATAGTGTGGCTACTCTTTCAAACCTGGGTGCGCAAGCATGCATTCAACTGCTAAGATTTTAACATTTGAGATTTATTCTTGTACAAGCTGGGGGATGAAACAAAGAGAACCTTATCAGACTGAAATAAATACACCAAAAGGCCATTTCTCTTTTTGTGCTTGGCAAGATGCATGTTCAACATTATTTGTAGACCCATTTCATTATTTTCAGCTATAAACAAGACTGCTCCTGAGTTTTGAATGATAAGAAATGCCCTTATTTCTTCTTTCCATTTGTCCAAACGTGACGCACAACAAGGAAGACTATAAACTTCAATTGAAGGTTGGCTCTATTTCTGAACCTGCAGAATCAACATGAAAGACAATAATAATAATAATAATAATAATAATAATAATAATAATAATAATTTATTATTTATACCCCGCCAATCTGGCTGAGTTTCCCCAGCCACTCTGGGCGGCTCCCAATCAGTGTTAAAAACAGTACAGCGTTACATATTAAAAACTTCCCTGAACAGGGCTGCCTTAAGATGTCTTCTCAATGTCAGGTAATTATTTATCTCTTTGACATCTGATGGGAGGGCGTTCCACAGGGCGGGCGCCACTACCAAGAAGGCCCTCTGTCTGGTTCCCTGTAGCCTCACTTCTCGCAATGAGGGAACCGCCAGAAGGCCCTCGGCGCTGGATCTCAGTGTCCAGGCTGAACGATGGGGGTGGAGACGCTCCTTCAGGTATACAGGACCGAGGCCGTTTAGGGCTTTAAAGGTCAGCACCAACACTTTGAATCGTGCTCGGAAACGTACTGGGAGCCAATGCAGATCTCTCAGAACCGGTGTTATGTGGTCCCGGCGGCCACTCCTAGTCACCAGTCTAGCTGCCGCATTCTGGATTAATTGCAGTTTCCGGGTCACCTTCAAAGGTAGCCCCACGTAGAGCGCATTGCAGTAGTCCAAGCATGAGATAACTAGAGCATGCACCACTCTGGTGAGACAGTTCGCGGGCAGGTAGTGCTTGGCGTGCTCTGGTCCATTGGGTCACAAAGAGTCGGACACAACTAAACGACTAAACAACAACAACAACAGTCTTGGCACCCCTTTATCTCTCTCCCACTCTCAGACTTTCTGCCATGCCTACTCCTACTTCCCACAGTGGTAACATATTCCAACCTCCAAACACAAGGTATTCCAGCAAGTTGGACACAAAACTGATCAGCTACGAAAGGGCCATGAAGTGGTTTTCATGTGCAGGTTTACTGCCCCAAATAATTGAGTTCTCCAGTAAGTCAGCAGGCCATGTCTTGCCAATGGGCCAATAGTTGGCTACGTCAGGAGTGTAGAAAGCAATTGGGATACCAGTGCTACAGGATCTGATAAATGCTTGTGTTCAAATGGCTCCAAGCCTGATTTTTAAGGAACCTAACAAAACACACACAAAAGTTGAAAAAAACAACAACATGTGAGTGGCAGATCTCTGCAGAATGAGTTCTACTTTTCAACATTACCATTAGAGTTCGTTTCGCCGAACTCCTCTGTAACATTTGGGGAACAATTTTGTTAAGAGAAGCTAAGTACCAGTACTTTTAGGGGAAATGCAACCTTTAAAATTTTGCATGATTTAAAGTAGTTCATCTTCATTTCCCCAAATGCTCTACAGCAAAAAAAAAAAAAAAGGGTTTCAAAAATGTGCTTAAAATCCCAGAGAGATTTCTTTCTGTAGTGAGAAATGAAAAGGAAAGTATCCTTAGTCAATCTGAGAATGTATTTTATGCAAATCGTCTCTCAAAAATATTTCCTGGGAAACTTTCCTACAGGAATACAGCAGATATGGGTCATCCATAATATATACTATATTGAAACTGCTACGGCGTACCAATATTTAGAGAATTATTAATATTAGCGTAGGGCAATTTCCTGAACACATGCAACGTTGAAAGAAAGCTGCAAAACTATTCAAAAAGTGAAAAATAATTTTCATTTAAGTTGTCAAATATGTACAGATCCTCTTTTTGGAGCAAAATTACACGCTCGGTCCACTCACAAGATGCCCAGCAGTAAATATAGGCATATTACATTTCAACAATTGCACACACATGTAAAACTGAGAAGAAAAGTTCATTCTTTCATGTTTTGACCACACAGAAAGAATCCCTATCATCGACAATGGAGCGCTAATGAACCAGCACTGATTGCAGTTTCCATTTTTAAAAGAGGTATTCATAAATCCGGTAAATAAAATGCAGCAGAGCTTGGGTAAAGATCACTAGTTGAACCTCACTTATCTATTGCACATCTGCCACACCGCATTATTTTACTGCTCAAGCGTCAATTTTGCATTTCAATGCAGCAGCAGCAGCAACGCCATCAGATTAATGCCCAAGACATTTCAGCTGTGTGGCACACAAGTGTGTGGACGTACAGGAATATTATGCATGGTCTGTATCATTGACACTAAGCAAAGGAAATGTGATTAGTACCAAATTGCATCAGACAGGGGAATCGGAAAGCTGTCAAACACAATGACATGGATTCAGTATTTAGAAGGTAGAATGGGGGAAATAAAGGGAGCTGGCCAGCCTGGCGCAGAGACAGCAATAACACACAGCCGCTATGATAAATTAATTCATTTACTTATGAAAAATTAGAGGCTTCCACACGCAGCTCTCATTTATAATCCTGTCAATCAGCCTAAGTAAATAAAAAGCCCGTAAGATTCAACATACTGCACATGAGCAAGAGAGGAAAATGGGGGGGGGGGTTGCATTTAATTTTAGACTTTTTTAAAAAGCATCCACTCATTATTATATAGTTACTAATGCAAAGATATGTAATGTTTTTAAATTTTTATTTTGATGAATAGCACTAGTTTTCTTTTTAAAACCAGAAGATTGTGAAATTAAACACCTGGTATCCATATAAACTGAGTTCCTATCCTAGTGAAAGTATCTAGTGTTACATCCCAATACACCAGAAAAAGCTGTCTCTCTCTTCTTCTTCTTTTAAACATGTAACAAGCTTTGTTAATAGCCTTACAATACAGTACATTACATATATATAGTACATCTCTTAAAGTAAATTGAAATTCCAGTCATGTACACAAAAAATGAAAAAACCCCATATACATATTTTCTTGCATAATTATGAACCTTAAGCTTCAGCTGTATTTATGCTACTTTTTATGTGATTATTAACAAAAATTATTAGCAAAGATTATTAACAAAAAATATCATAACGACTTTGGACTGCCTGTCAATTCCCTTGTATGATTTTATTCTAATAGTGAATGTACCTACCATTATTAATCTATTCTTTATATATTCTCTAATACATTCTTACAGCAATTTGTACCATTGCTCTTCTTTCTCATATATTTCTTTATCCAAGGTCAATCAAAAGCTGCCATAGACGAAAAACCACCGGTATATTTTTGCAGATATCTCTTATATTTATCCCATTTTTGTGCAAATCCTTGTCTTGAACTACCCCTTAGGCTGTTGGTCAATTGCACCATTTCCATTTCCATGAAAAAGCTGTCTCAATATCATGAGCAACAACAATATGGTCAAGTCAACATAGTTGATGTCAGTTCACCAATATCATCGCATTTTATCTTCCTGAGATGCCAACCAGCTGGAAAACTACTGGGTCAGTTTGTTTTAGAAACCCCTCATGCCAGGTGAGGGAGGCAAGAAATGGCATTTTCCACCTCCTCCCGGTCTCCAAATTGATTTTCTTATACAGTGGTACCTTGGTTCTCAAACGCCTTGGGACTCAAACAACTTGGAACCCAAAAACTGCAATCGCGGAAGTAACCAGAGGTACCACTGTATAGTGGTTTAGATATACAAAGCACAGAACACACTTTCACGAGGTATGAAGATCTTGTAAGACCTTTAGAAGTCCATAAATATAATTTCTCACATCTTTCTTTTTTGCTGTTGAAATAATATAAAGTTGTAGCAGCTGCGTTTAAGGACAAGCATTAAGAGATGAAGAACATCTGACAATTTTGGTGTGCACGGCGATGCGTTTTAAATCCATGTGTGATGGGCCGAACACAACATTTGTTAATTTTTAAAGTGCAGGCTATTTGCTGAGACTGAACACACCAATCAAGCATCATCATTGTTTATAATAATTTCAGAAGTTGTTGTGAGAAACACATTTTCATAAGCTGATTATGTATATGTTTAAAATATATGTATTTGCTGATATTTTTATGTTTCCGAGGTGTTTTTGCTGCAATTTGTGTTCCTAGTTTGAAAACCATTGTAAATGGTATTTCAGGTCTATTACAAGCTTATTTTAGATAGTGTTTTTAAACAGAGGGTGGGATTCAACATTGTGCTCTTCCAAATGTTCCATCTGTGTAAAGCTCTACAGCTTGGCAGAAGGAGTGATCCCTGCTCTCCGCCCCCCACATGACTTTTCTAGGGGTAAATTGTTTTCTGGATTCCTAATACCTTTGGGCTCAAGGAACTAGTTTCCGGTTCAATGTCTGTTGCTTTAGTTGAAAAACTTCAATGTTCCACAAGAAATCAAAAATTTCACAACGTGTATTCCAGGGCCAGATTTAGGTAATGAAGGTAATGGGGCCCTTTATATGTCCAGCTGTCCTTTGTCAACAACAAATTGTCGCTCTTTTTTGTGTTGAATGTATGCTATAGGGTAATTTATGGACCTGATAGGTATCTAAAGCCATTTGCACATAACAAAACATGTATTTTATCAAAGTAATTGTTGAACTGAAGTAAAATTAAGAAGTATATTAATAATGAAATAGTTATTAAGCTCTAACTGTATGTAGGTTTTATTTTATTTGTTTTTTATCTTATATTTTGGCAATGTACATCCCCGTTTCTTCCCCCTTTAAATTTTTTTGGGGCCCCCAAGAGAGTGGGGCCCTAAGCTATAGCTTGTTTAGCTTATACATAAATCTGGCACTGGTGTATTCATCAAAATAGAGTTTTTAATCAAATCATGGGCAGAACTTCACTGAATACTGCCAAAGAAAGGGAAATTGCGTCATAATGGTGAAGTGGAGGAAAATGTGGGGTATGGGCCCTGCAAATCGGCGTCTGAACCTGAGGGTTTGTTTGCCGATATCAAGGCTCTGTCAAGGCTTTGGGAAAGCTATTCCTCCCCTGGTTGCAGCCAGAGCAGAGAAAACAAGGTAGAGACCTTTTTAATGGGTTTTATTCAATCCTAATAGTGAGAGACAAAAGAATGCAACAAGCCTTAACAATGGCATTGCTGCAAACTGGGCTCCTCCTCCCTAGCAACTGCATCTTCCTATACGATGGCCACTCGTAGTCAAATGTCTCTGATTCCATTGTTCCTGCACCCTTAAACGAACACCGAGTTCTGGGGGAAGGGGGATCAGAATACTCTCCAGTGACAACGTGTCAGCTGGCTGCCCTTCCTCAGTTCCCCCCTCCTTCTTCTTTGTTGTTGTTGTTTAGTCGTTTAGTTGTGTCCAACTCTTTGTGACCCCATGGACCAGAGCATTCCAGGCACTTCTGTCTTCCACTGCCTTCCGCAGTTTGGTCAAACTCTTGCTGGTAGCTTCGAGAGCACTGTCCCACCATCTCGTCCTCTGTCGTCCCCTTCTCCTTGTGCCCTCCATCTTTCCCAAGTCTTTTCCAGGGAGTCTTCTCATGAGGTGGCCAGTATTGGAGCCTCAGCTTCAGGATCTGTCCTTCCAGTGAGCACTCAGGGCTGATTTCCTTAAGAATGGAGAGGTTTTATCTTCTTGAAGTCCATGGGACTCTCAAGAGTCTCCTCCAACACCATCATTCAAAAGCATCAATTCTTCGGCGATCAGCCTTCTTTATGGTCCAGCTCCTACTTCCATACATCACTACTGGGAAAACCATAGCTTTAACTATACGGACCTTTGTTGGCAAGGTGATGTCTCTACTTTTTAAGATGCTGTCTCCTTCTTCTAACACTTCCCAATTCTTCTGTTCACCTATCTCTGAGCTGTGACTTCCCTGAAACTCCTCAAAGCCCTGCTGTAAATCAATGCTGCATTCATCTCCTCCTGCAGTGTCAAGAGGGGTGGGTGATCTCCACCATTCCTCCTCCTCCCTCTCGCCCTCTTGAGTCCAATCCCTGATAGCTGATTAGTCTGCAGGTTCACAATTCCAGAAATGAGCAGAAAGGTAACGTTGGCTGACACCAAAGAACTCCCAACTCCAGAAGGCAAAGTGGTGGATTTGCCATTTCATTCCACTGCTATGTGGTACTTACGGGGTCCTCGCCACGGGATCACATTCACCCAGTGCTATACCAGCTGCACTGGCTCCCGATGGAGTACAGGACCAAGTTTAAGGTGCTGGTTTTAACCTTTAAAGCCCTATACAGCCTAGGACCCTTGTATCTACGGGACCACCTCTCCTGGTATGCCCCACGGAGGACCTTACGGTCTGCTAAAAACAACACCTTGAAGATCCTGGGCCCCAGGGAAATTAGACTGGCCTTGACTAAAGCCAGGGCCTTTTTGGCCGTGGCCCCAACCTAGTAGAATGCTCCCGCACAAGAGATCAGGGCCCTGCAGGATTTGACATCTTTCCACAGGGCCTGCAAGACGGAGCTGTTCCGCCAGGAGTTTGGGCAGGATGCGGTTTGACTTACTTTCCTTTGTATAAAACAAGCCCGAAGGAGCCCCCAACCCGCTCAGAGGTCCTTGTATGATCAGTGGAAACAGTTGGTCCTGGCAATTATTAAACACTCTCAGTTCCACCCTGATAATTGCCACCTGCCTGGATTTTAACTTGTCTTAATTAATTTTAAGATGTATTTTAATTAATTGATGTCTGTTTTTATGCTGATTGTGTTGTTTTTATGATGTTAGCCGCTCTGAGCCTGGCCTCGGCTGGGATACAAATACAATATTATTATTATTATTATTATTATTATTATTATTATTATTATTATTCCAGAAGAAACATGATTAGACAAAAATGACCGAGGTTACTGACCAACATTCTAAAATTATCTACACACTAGTCCATAAGATTCATGGCTGTTAGGCTGTAACAATTTTTATCCGATGCGTATTTTAAGTTTTAGATGCTAAGAGACAGGCAATTATAAATGGCACTTTGACTCATGGTGCTACAAAATGCAATCAATCAAGAGGCTTTAAAATTAGATTTACTAGTAATCTTAATCTCTGCTGCCAAATTTTCAGCTGATGGCAATTTCCCCCACAAATACACATTCGCATTTATGGATCGCTCAGATGGAGGGCTTCCTAACAAAACACAAATGCAAACTGATCTGGAACAACATTATCCACACATAAAAATAAAAATACTAGCTGTTATCAAGGCATGCTTTGCAAATCAAGTTACCAGACTATACTACATATAAGCTACACCGCAATGGCTTATGTAGCCAATGGACACTGGTTTTCTCAAATTGATGCTTTTCAGCACTGGTCTACACAAAAGCAGTTGCTGCAGTACTTTGGGAGAATATTTTAAGTTCCAGGCAGAATTTGATGTTGCAGACCCTGGTGTTGCAAACGTGAATGCTTGTTTGCATGGGGTGTGTGAGTGTGTAGAAACGAGCCTACTAGATGAAGATAAAATTTACATTCATTGCTCTGATCGCTTATGCCTCTGGCCTTGCCCACTACTGGTAGGGATATGGTTGCAAATAAAGAGATAATGCAGAGGCGGCCAGGAATTTCCCCTTTGTTGTCAAAAATCATAATGAGCCTTAGTCCGCTTGGGTACTGCCAATCACCCCACCACCGACTCCCGTATTATCACATCTTTTGTAAGATACTCTCAGGCAGCTTTTGACAGAGAAGATGATCTCCATCCACTATAGCAAATAGGCAGACTTTACCCACCTTGGAAGTGAATGATTTCTGGTTTCAGCAGATTTTCCAGCACACCAGTTTTCTTTGGGGGGGGGATATAAAGGATGAAGAGGGATGCGGGTGGTGCTGTGGTCTAAACCACAGAGTCTAGGGCTTGCCGATCAGAAGGTCGGCGGTTCGAATCCCCGTGATGGGGTGAGCTCCCGTTGCTCGGTCCCTGCTCCTGCCAACTTAGCAGTTCAAAAGCACATCAAAGTGCAAGTAGATAAATAGGTACCTCTCCGGCGGGAAGGTAAACAGTGTTTCTGTGTGCTGCTCTGGTTTTGCCAGAAGCAGCTTAGTCATGCTGGCCACATGACCCAGAAAAACTGTCTGGCTCCCTCGGCCTATAGAGTGAGATGAGCACGTAACCCCAGAGTCATTCGCGACTGGACTTAAATGTCAGGGCTACTTTTAAAAGGCAAAGGGAACCCTGACCATTAGGTCCACCGGGGTTGCGGTGCTCATTTCGCTTTATTGGCTGAGGGAGCCGGCGTTTGTCCACAGACAGCTTCCGGGTCATGTGGCCAGCATGACTAAGCCGCTTCTGGCGAACCAGAGCAGCGCATGGAAACGCCGTTTACCTTCCCGCCAGAGCGGTACCCATTTATCTACTTGCACTTTGACATGCTTTCGAACTGCTAGGTTGGCAGGAGCAGGGACCAAGCAACGGGAACTCACCCCGTCGTGGGGATTCGAACAACCCTTTACCTTTAAAGGATGAAGAAACTACAGTGGTACCTCAGGTTAAGAACTTAATTCGTTCTGGAGGTCCGTTCTTAACCTGAAACTGTTCTTAACCTGAAGCACCACTTTAGCTAATGAGGCCTGCCGCTGTGCAGCCACCGCACGATTTTTGTTCTCATCCTGAAGAAGTTATTAACCCGAGGTACTATTTCTGGGTTAGAGGAGTCTGTAACCTGAAGCGTATGTAACCTGAAGTGTATGTAACCCGAGGTACCACTGTACAAGAAAAGCTTTCATGCTAATATGCTTCTAAGGGCTGCTGACGCTGCCAACTCCTCCTATTTTAATCTTACAACAAAATGTCTTAACCTCTCACCCAACCCTCCCTTCCCACCCACCTTTGTAACAACCCTGTTTCAAATGGCAGGAACTGGAAAAACTGACTTACAATAGAGTTGATTCATAGAAGAAACCCAAGGCAAAGAAAATTTCAATTGCCTAATTTTAATAATCAAGTGACATTTCCAATAATCATTTATCCAGATAGGAACTGCTTGTTTAAACCCCCGTGTGACATGATCCACTTAACTACTACTTTTCCGCAAATCTCTTGCCATAAAAAGAAAATTATTTTCTGACAGTCTATTCATGAGCAGCAACGTTTAGCATATTAGTAAAGCACCTAGGATTACTATCAGATGCGACTCTGAAGACAGGTAGATCTGCCAACAAATGCCCTGCCCCCACCCTCTCAAGCACCACTCTTAAAAAAACAATTTTCATAGTATCAGAGGCAGATGATACCCCACTCAGGATTTCTTTAATAATAATAAAAAGCCCTACTCTCCTCAAAGCTCTCTCTACATGCTTGCTTAGAGCTTCATCATCATACAGTTGCTAGATAACAGGCATTATTACATTGTTGTTGTTGTTACTATTATTATTATTTACAGTGGTACCTCGCAAGACGAATGCCTCGCAAGACAAAAAACTCGCTAGACAAAAGGTTTTTCCGTTTTTGATTTGCCTCGCAAGATGAATTTCCCCTATGGGCTTGCTTCGCAAGACGAAAACGTCTCGCGACTTTGTTTTTTTTGTCTAAAAACAAAGACATGTTTTGTTTATAAAGTTAATTTACTTTCCCTTCAATTTTTGAACTGCTCTTTACAGTATGTGTGACTTTAAAGAGCAGTTAATAAACTGTTGTTGTACCAAATTTGGCTTTGTTTGGACTTTTTTTGACCATAGGAACACATTAATTGATTTTCAATGCATTCCTATGGGATTTCGTGCTTCGCAAGACGAAAAATTCGCTAGACGACAAAAATTGCGGAACGAATTAATTTCGTCTTGCGGGGCACCACTGTAATGCTATTTTGTTAAAGATTTTCTTGATTTACAAAAGTATGTGCAATCTCTCTCTCATATTTTTCCCCATGTAACATTCTTCACAAATCAGTTTCATTTGTCAAGACAGTAGGAAGAAAAGGGGGAAAGAGGAAAGATGAGTGGGGTTGGGGGTTGGGTGGTGATGTTTCTATTTTACTTAATATATTTGGGGTTTGGTGTCCGCGTTGCTTGTGCAGGTTCTCTGCTATTCACTTGTGTTTCTTGGGTGGTGAGAGAGGTTGGGGTTGGCCCAGGGTGTGGTTGTTTGTTTGTGAGTGGCTGTGGTGATCTTTGTTTTCATGTGTGAGTGGGGTGGGTGGGTGTTTTGGATCAGGTTAGCCATATTGATCTGTATGCTGTTGGTGGATTTTTGTCATTGTCTTGTTGGGCTGTGTATGTGATAAAGGGGAGCCATACCGGGGTGAAGGCTCTTCTTCTATTTGTCCCTGTGTCAGTTTCAGTTTATTGGTTAAATTTTCCCATACTATTTGGTAATTGTTTCCCATACAATTTGGTACAATTGGTCCATGCTTACGCCTGACAGGTCTCTCCAGTGTCTGGTTATGGTGTTTCTGGCTGCTGAAAGTAGGTGGGTTATGAGTTCTTTGTGGTGTAAGTGGGCATTATTGTCTTGGAAGATGTTTAATAGGGCCAATTCTGGGGTGATTTCTAATACTTGTTGGTTATTTTACTTATTTCTCGTATCACTATTGTCTAGAATAGTTGGATTTTGGGGCATTCCCACCACATGTGGAGGTATGTGCCTGTGGACGTGCACCCTCTCCAGCATTTTGGTGAGGTTTCTGGGCGTATTAGCACTGGTTTTCTTGGTGTTAGGTACCTCCTGTAGGTAAGTTTCAGAGTGAGTTCTTTTCTTTCCGTTGATATGGATTTAAAGGGGGGGGGGAGTTAGACCACATTCTGGTCCATTGAGTGGAGTTAATCTCATAGCCTATGTCATCCTCCCATTTTTTTTTTTATTGTGTCTAGGGAGTTTGTGGGATTTTGGAGCAGTATTTTGTATATTGTGGATGCCATCCCTTTACTGTGGCCCTTTGTTGTTAGGAGGAGGGTTTTGAAGGTTGTCAGGGGCCTAGTTGTTGCTGATTTTACTACTGGATTGCTTAAGAGGGCATGTAATTGGCGATGTGTTAACCAGGGCATTTGGGTGTCTTCTAGTTTGTCTTGCATTTCTTGTGTTGACAAAGGTTTGTTATTTTTATAGAAGTCTATTTGATGATGATGACATTTGTATTCAACTGTTGCAGGCACCACAACTTGAGTTTCAGAGTGTACAAAACTGCTACTGTCTCCCACTGGAGAGCTACAAAATTGTATCCTGGAACAGGAGTGTAATATACTCTTCTACATGGGAACCATCACTCCACTCCTCCTCCCTAGCCTCTCAGATGTACTACGTTCTTGATGCTCATCCTGCAATAAGGGGTTAAGTGGCGACGCAATGGTCTGCTTTCACACTGTGACTTGATGGTCTGCGGTGCTTCATTGTTGTATGCAATTATTGTCCACATGTAGCCAGGATTGTGTGCTATCATTGCTTATCCTGCTCTGAGTTTCCAGAACAGGTGTTCTTGCAGCTCTTAAATTCGCTGCAATTTAAGTCATCAGAGCTTCTTTCAATTGTCTGATGAGATCTCTCCTGATTGCTGAACTGCTTTGTTGCTGTTGAGTTGTTTTGGCAAAAGACACCCTGTTTTGTAGTATAAGATCAACAGGCTTGCCAGCATAAGTTAAGTTGCATATACCATATTTTTCCATGTAGAAGACTAGGTTTTTTTTATCAAAAAATTAGGTTTAAAATTGGGGCTTGTCTTATGCACAGGCAGTGCTGAGGGGTGTTTTCTTAATTTGGAGTTCCCCAAAATAGGGGGTGTCTTATACATGGGGGCATCTTATACATGAAAAAATACGGTAGTTTGGCAATTCCTGTATTTTTAGTGGTAGCACTGGTCTACAGTATCTTGTTTCACCTGTAAGGGGCAGTGTAGTAGTGTTGATGTTGTACTACCTGCGTTTGGCCTGTGGTGGCAGCAGAGTTATTTGGCTGCAATGTGACCCTTTCACCAGTGGTGGCAGTATAGGATTATAATCCCCATTATGTCTGCTTTGGTGGCACCTGACCACTGAAAAATGAGCAGTTTGATGAAGTCTGCTCTTCCTGATGCCTGACTGTGAGGCAGATTCTTTGAGGATGCTTCCCTCACCAACAGGTTGAATTGTATGACAACATCAGAGCTGGGGACTTTTGTAGGCTCTTTGTCCTCTTAAGACAGCTGAGCGGTAGAAGAGGAGGAGTTTGGATTTGATATCCCGCTTTATCACTAACTGAAGGAGTCTCAAAGCGGCTAACATTCTCCTTTCCCTTCCTCCCCCACAACAAACACTCTGTGAGGTGAGTGAGGCTGAGAGACTTCAGAGAAGTGTGACTAGCCCAAAGTCACCCAGCAGCTGCATGTGGAGGAGCGCGGAATCGAACCCGGTTCACCAGATTACGAGTCCACCGATCTTAACCACTACACCACACTGGCTCTCCAGTGAATGCTTGTCCAATTGCCTTGATTTCTTTGGCCCAGCTTTCTTTAGTTTATTTAGGCTGGGTCCTTTTAGCTACTACTGTCACTCCTGCCTGGTTGCCTGGGCAACCTTCCCCCACCACCATGGCTACCTTGACTGGTTGGACGCAGAGGAATGGTGGGAGGAACCAACTGGGGAACCACCAAGGGAGGAAGTCTCAGAGCCTGGGAAGTGGGACAGTGGTCAGCGAGGAAGGCTGGGGAGAGGTGTCGGAAGCTGAAGAGTGGCTTAGTGAGCTGGGAGAGTCTGTGGCGGGGAGAAGTCCAGTGTCACGGTCCGGTTCATGGGTGATCGAAGTCCCGGCAGGGGACGTCAGGACCGGGGGCAAGATGGCAGGGTGGGAGCAGGAACGGGGGTCTGGAAGCCAGGAGTCCAGAAGCCAAGAGTCTGAGGGTCAGAGAGCCGGGAGTCAAGAAGCCAAGGGTCTGAGGGTCAGGAAGCAAGGAGTCACCAAGTCAGGGGTCCGAGGATCAAGAAGCAAGGAGTCAAGAAGCCGAGGTTCAAGGATCAGGAAGCAAGAAACCAAATGCAGCAAGGCAGGAAGTGTGTTGCTGTGGCAAAGAGCCAAAGGGAAATGCTGACCTTATATCCCTTCCCAGCTCTTGCCACCAGGTGCTGTGAGTTACCAATCGGCCTCACCTGTGCGGCTGCACCTTGCCTCTCCAGAACAAACTTAGGAAGGCCCCGGTCCTGCAAAGTCCTATTGGTCACAGGGCCGGACTCCTACATGCACACCTGACATCCAGCCTCAGAGGCAGAAGCTGAAGCAGGAGAGGAGTAAGGCCAAGAGGCTGAGATGAGTCAGGCTGATGAAGAGTCATGGCAGTCTCCCCCTCCTGCTGCCCCTCCCCTTTTGTTTCCCAAAACCAAAAGCAGCATGAAAAGGGTGGAGGAGAGGTTTGCTGAACGCAGGAACAGTCTCTGGTTGCTTGGAAAAAGCAATGGTGAGAAGGGGGCAGCTGCGAGTGAAGGAATGGGTTTCTGTGCAGTCAGTTTGAAACTGACCCAAAATCCCCATTTTCCTTCTCCAAGGGAGCATTTCTAAAATGCACTAACTTGAGCTTTTCAAGCTCAGGAAGCTTGAGCTTGAGTCAATGTATAAACAGAAAACCCAGCTGTATAAAGAAGTGCTCAAAGCCCTCTCCCTTATCAGTCCGTGACGGCAATGAGTGGCCTTGCCAGTTCCAGTAGAGCAGGGATGGCACGTCTGGGTCTTATCTTACATCCTGACCACAAAGACGCACAGACCTTGTCAAGTCTGACAAGAGACCCGGGAATGGCGCCAGGAGTTGGTGACCTCCTGCCCCAAGATAAGAATATAGGAACAGGAACAAGCTTTTATGGTCAAGAGTGCCGGAAGAGGAACAACTGTTTATGGTCATGGATGTCAACTTACGTGTATAAGCTGACATGCTTGAATTCCTGGGGAAGGGGGGAGAGGGTGCTTGGAGGATATATATACTGCATGAAATTTCTCATTTCTTTGGACTTGCTGTGAGCTGACCACGCAAGTGCCTTCTGCTATCCGGAGAGCAGAATAAACTCTTTCTCTGAATCAACCTTGGTGTCATTTGACTTCCTTCCTCCCATCCGGGAGCAACGCAGACCCCACCAGTCAGTAAAGTCTAAGAAGGCTACAGCGAGGAGGTAGGGGCTTTCAGTCTCAGCAACTGGTTTTCATGGAGGAAGACCATTAGAGTGAGCTGCTCTGAAACTTTGTTGGGTTTCATTGTTTTCCCAGCTTGTTCCCGTTTCTTTTGCCTTTGCTTCAGAAGAAGCTGTAAGGTTTTGTTTTAAAGATGAGCCAAATGGCATGTGGGGTTGTGGTGGTGCCTCCCCAAAAAGCCTATTGCTTTTGAGGATTCTGCAGGGTGGAGCCTCTTCTGTTATAATCAACTGCAGTTGCTTGGGGCTAAACAACAAACAGTTCAATTTTGGAAGCTAAACGGCATAAAATTCATCCAGGAAGTCATCAGAACCAAATAATCACTACATCAGTTGATTTGGGGTAGCTAATTACAATCAAATTAATTGCTTTCAAAATCAGTTTTAATCAATCCATTTTAATCAATTTATTCCATTTCATCAGCTTTATTCCTTTATAAAAACAACAACACGAAGGAGAGTAAAATACACAAGTAGAAAGAGCACACCAAATAGCATGGGAGTAACCCTTCATTAGGGACGCGGGTGGCGCTGTGGGTAAAACCACAGTGCCTAGGAATTGCCGATTGTATGGTCGGCGGTTCGAATCCCCACAGCGGGGTGAGCTCCCGTCTTTCGGTCCCAGCTCCTGCCCACCTAGCAGTTCGAAAGCACCCTTAAAGTGCAAGAAGATAAATAGGTACCGCTTTATAGCGGGAAGGTAAACGGCGTTCCGTGTGCTGCGCTGGTGCAGGCTCGCCAGAGCAGCGATGTCACACTGGCCACATGACCTGGAAGTGTCTCCGGACAGCGCCGGCTCCCGGCCTATAGAGTGAGATGAGCGCACAACCCTAGAGTCTGTCAAGACTGGCCCGTACAGGCAGGGGTACCTTTACCTTTTTAACCCTTCATTAGCCCTTAGCTAACTGTGAAGTTTCTCCTGTGAAGTTTAAAGTCGAGTGGGAAATCTTGTGAGAGTAAAAAAATATATACAGTGGTACCTCACAAGACGAACGCCTCGCAAGACGAAAAACGCGCAAGACGAAAGAGTTTTCTGTTTTTTTAGTCGTTCCACAAGACGAATTTCCCTATGGGCTTGCTTTCCTTTTTCTTAAAGCCGCTAAGCCGTTAATAGCCGCTAAGCCGCTACGAGCCGCTAAGCCGCTAATATCCGTGCTAATAGCCGTGCTTCGCAAGACGAAAAAACCGCAAGACGAAGAAACTCGCGGAACGGATTAATTTCGTCTTGCGAGGCACCACTGTATGTTAAAAAAGAGAAACTGCCAGTAAAGAACAATCACTCACACTTAAGAATAATATCAGGCGCTCACACTTGCATTTTTCCTTATGTTGAGCCAATCAATCATAGATTTTTATTGTTTAGAGCCAATGGCTCTAAACAAGAACTGCTGAGCCAGAGGAGCCATTGAGAAACAGATCCAACTTCAAGTGATGTAGGAAACAATCTGAACCCTAAAGGAAAGGGAGGAGATGATATCCGGAAAGGATTATGTGTTCTGCCTCTTCAAGGTCATGGAGCTACACAACAAACAACTGATGGTGCCTGTTATGTACTGAAGTTCTCACCCTGGGCCAGCAGGGGGATACTGTAGATAGTTATGCAAATGAAGGATCGAAAGTGACGTTCAGTGATTGGATAGTTTTTATGCAAATGAAGGATCGAAAGTGACGTTCAGTGATTGGATAGTTTTAGAAAGTTGCTACAGTAACGTTGTACTGGAGCTTTATATAAGCAGGCTGACTGAGCTCTTCAGTTCAGTTCTGTTCTGGCCTCGGAATAAACAAGAGCTGTTTGAAGAATCGCTGTGTCGTCTGATATGTTCGCCCACAACTTAACAGTGCCCTAGTGCCCACTGGAGAATAGACACAGGAGACAGAATTATCAAAAATGTTGAGACGACATAAAGATAATGCACAGCAGCTGCCTGGGATAAAGTTACCCCAAATGCAAGGCACATGGTGTGTTGGGTAATTTTTTGGGTGGGCAAAAATGGCTCCCAATCATGCCTTCTTCCACTGCCAAAGGCATCACATTAGCAGGGAGGGTGACTGGTGGTGCTACAGAAGAAAAGTGTTGGACACCCATGAGCAGTGTCAGATTTACGTATAAGCTAAACAAGTTATACCTTAGGGCCCCACTCTCTTGGGGGCCCCCCCAAAAAAAATTAAAGAAAAAAACTGGACGCACATTTCCAAAATATAAGATAAAAGACAAAGAAAATAAAACCTACATACAACAACAGTGTTTTGTGTTGTGTAGGCTCCTATGATGTAAGTAATGGGACCCATCTGCTAGCCTGCTACCTAAAATATCACTGGTTTCAGATCAACAATTACTTTGATAAAATACATACAGTGGTACCTCGGGTTGCATACGCTTCAGATTACAGACTCCGCTGACCCAGAAATAGTACCTCGGGTTAAGAACTTTGCTTCAGGATGAGAACAGAAATCGTGCTCCGGCGGCGCAGCAGCAGCAGGAGGAGGCCCCATTAGCTAAAGTGGTGCTTCAGGTTAAGAACAGTTTCAGGTTAAGAACGGACCTCTGGAACGAATTAAGTACTTAACCTGAGGTACCACCGTAGTCCTAATGAAAAAGACAGGCTGAGTCATTCACATGAAGAAGAGGAAAAGAGATTACAGTGGTACCTTGGGTTACAAACACTTCGGGTTACAAACTCTGCTAACCCGGAAGTAGTACCTCGGGTTGTGAACTTTGCCCCAGGATGAGACTGGAAATTGCGCGCCGGCGGCACGGCAGCAGCGGGAGGCCCCAGTAGTGAAAGCGCGTCAGGTTAAGAACGGTTTCGGGTTAAGAACGGACCTCCGGAACGAATCAGGTTCGTAACCCGAGGTACCACTGTATTGGAGAAAACAGCCTCGGACACATTTAAAGTCTAACATTACACATCTAGATAATGTTGCTTTATCTGTATTCATCTAAAATTCCTTTGCACTGAGGCCAAATATCAGAGAGCTACACAGCAGCCTTCAAAAAGCACTCCAGCCTTTTGCAAATCACATCATAAATACGTTTTTGAACTCTACACCTGCCATCCAACATTTCAAAATAACTCCTTTGTGTATTTACTTATTTGTGTTTTTTTCTTTTTCTTTTTCAAAAAAACCACCTTCTGATATGGCATGACAATCAAACTCTTGCTATAGTTCAAGATTTAGACCTGAAACCATGACATATGTGGATTATCACCTCCCAGAACAGCTGACATCTTTCCTCCCACCATGGCAATGGGTAGAGAAACAGATCCGTCTACTGCAGGCATGGCCAAACTGGGCCCTCCAGATGTTTTGGGACTACAACTCCCATCACCCCTAGCTAACAGGACCAGTGGCCAGGGATGATGGGAATTGTAGTCCCAAAACATCTGGAGAGCTACGTTTGGCCATGCCTGGTCTACTGCCATCCATGTACGCATGAAGTTCTTTCGCTGATGGAACTGGTGCCTTACTGCTACGCTGGATTCCACCCTCTATGTCGATACGAGTGCAACCTGAAAGGTCCCAGTTCAAACCTCTCTCCTCTTCTATGAATTCAACAGGTCATAAATCAAACCTCCATTTGCATTTCAACATACACAGCTTCAATGATCCTAACAATATTGACCCGCCTTATAGGGTAGCTGTAAGCATTACTGACATTAAGTATACGAAGTTTTTCAAATGCTGTATAAATGCTAAGGATTACTTGAGGTATTAAATGCATTCTACTGAAGTAATTAGAGGTTTTATTGCACTCTAGAGAGCTCAATACTATTCCCGTTCTCATGTCCTCCATTACCTGAGCACCTGAATATTCTCTTTTTTAAAAAAAACAAAACAAAACAAAACCCACTGTCTCCATCTTCCTCCTTTAATAAATAAAGCATGAATTAAATGAAAGAAAAAGTGGATTACCTGGCACTGAATTTGCATTCTATGTATTGGGTAACTTTGCCACATAAGAGGAAAATTCTCTTCCCTGCCTGTTTCTGTAAATATTTAATATTTATGCTACATACAAAAAAAAATGTTCTGGATCAGATAAGAGCGTAGCCTAAACCATTTGTCTTGTATCAAATTTAGTTTTTGTGGTGTTTTTTAAAGAAAACCCAGCTAGCTTAATATGCCTCAGACTTGTTTGAAAACAGCTGCAGACAGCAAGGAGTAAAATTTCAATGGGAATATTCTTTTGATTATGCAGACAAAGGATCCAGAAATCTACAGGATTGCAATTACACCACAGCTTGCCTCTCTGAACTTTTTGGAGATGCTAAAAGTCTCTGTGTTAATTTAAAATGTGTCTCAACCTCATGACTGCCATGCAGATTTTGAAGACACCACCTTTGGACTGGGATAATTATTATTATTACTACTATTTAAACTTATTATTTTCTGCTTATTAATAAAACTATTGTTTCAGAAATAAGCAAGTAAAATATCTGCTTGCTCCTCTCTTCCACTGAGCCTCAGGTCCAAACCACCAGTTCCACTGCACCTCTTGCTTAAACCCTTGTCTTTACCCTCAACCGAAATGAAGTCTAAGGACATTACTGTCTGCACATATTGTTGTTGTTTAGTCGTTTAGTTGTGTCAGACTCTTGGTGACCCCCTGGACCAGAGCATGCCAGGCACTCCTGTCTTCCACTGCCTCCCGCAGTTTGGTCAAACTCATGCTGGTAGTTTCGAGAACATTGTCCAACCATCAGGTCCTCTGTCGTCCCCTTCTCCTTGTGCCCTCCATCTTTCCAAACATCAGGGTCTTTTCCAGGGAGTCTTCTCTTCTCATGAGGTGGCCAAAGTCTTGGAGCCTCAGCTTCAGGATCTGTCCTTCCAGTGAGCACTCAGGGCTGATTTCCTTAAGAATGGATCGGTTTGATCTTCTTGCAGTCCATGGGACTCTCAAGAGTCTCCTCCAGCACCATAATTCAAAAGCATCAATTCTTCGGCGATCAGCCTTCTTTATGGTCCAGTTTTCACTTTCATACATCACTACGGGGAAAACCATAGCTTTTATTATACGGACCTTTTTTGGCAAGGTGATGTCTCTACTTTTTAAGATGCTGTCTAGGTTTGTCGTTGCTTTTCTCCCAAGAAGCAGGCGTCTTTTAATTTCGTGGCTGCTGTCACCAAATGATCACTGCAATCATGGAGCCCAAGAAAGTAAAATCTCTCACTGCCTCCATTTCTTACCTTTCTATTTGCCAGGAGGTGGTGTGCCCAGTGGCCATGATCTTCGTTTTTTTGATGTTGAGCTTCAGACCATATTTTGCGCTCTCCTCTTTCACCCTCATTAAAAGGTTCTTTAATTCCTCCTCACTTTCTGCCATCAAGGTTGTGTCATCTGCATATCTGAGGTTGTTGATATTTCTTCCGGCAATCTTAATTCCGGCTAGGGATTCATCCAGCCCAGCCTTTCACATGATGAATTCTGCATATAAGTTAAATAAGCAGGGAGACAATATACGGCCTTGTCGTACTCCTTTCCCAATGTTGAACCAATCAGTTGTTCCATATCCAGTTCTAACTGTAGCCTCTTGTCCCACATAGAGATTTCTCAGGAGACAGATGAGGTGATCAGGCACTCCCATTTCTTTAAGAACCTGCCATAGTTTACTGTGGTTGACACAGTCAAAGGCTTTTGCATAGTCAATGAAGCAGAAGTAGATGTCTTTCTGGAACTCTCTAGCTTTCTCCATAATCCAGCGCATGTTTGCAATTTGGTCTCTGGTTCCTCTGCCTCTTCTAAATCCAGCTTGCACTTCCGGGAGTTCTCGGTCCACATACTGCTGCACATATTAATATTAATCTGCACATATTAATCCCAGCTTAATTTTGCCTATCCTTTCCCTGCATGTCCCTACCTTCTCCCACAACCAAGCAGGAAACATTGCAAACAACGACATATAAACACACCAACTGTTACCAAAACAAATGTTAATGCAAGCATCCCTTGCTTCCACAATAACACGAAGGGCTCTGAATGACATAATCTGTTCATTTACTCTGCAATAGCCCTTTCTGGGACAGGCGATGATATGGGGCAGAAAGATTTACAATGTGTGGTTTTTTCCTGTGGGCAATCTTCCAAATGTACAAGTTTGTAGTAAGAATGAATGGATGTCAACAGCATTTACCAAGTTTTTCAGCTTTGTTTACTAAACACAGGTAAAATGAGCGTGTTCAATTGCTTGCCCTCTAAGGCACCAGAAAATGCTTCGATGCAAATTACCCTGTGCAAATTACTCAAATTCAAAAACTTCAAGAAAACCTGCATCGCTGGGAACAGATGTGCTACCAAGTTGACCATAATAGTGTCCCTTGTTAAACGTGTAAGAACCTTCGATAAAATTCCATTTCAGAATGGACCCGGCTATAATTATTGAAGAATAGTTGCAGTCCTACGTGTTTCACAACATTTGCTAACTGGATGGGAAGTTGCAGAAGGAACAAGGAAGGATACTCCATAGCAGGTGTGCGAACAGTAGCAGGAAACATTTAACGCAGGCCAGATCTTTCCAAAGGGGGAGATTTAGCAGAGACAAGTGCTTTAATCAGCGACTGTTCAGATAGGGGTATTTTAGAGTGTCTCGTTGTCTTTCAATTTTACACTGAAATATCCCGCATCCACTGAATCACTGGAGAACACAGCAAGACCCCATCATTCCTTAATCAGGAGAAAGTTGGGGCTTGTGGTCAGTGCCGGTTTTACGTATAAGCTAAACAAGCTATAGCTTAGGGCCCCACTCTCTTGGGGGCCCCAAAAAAATTTAAACGAAAAAAACCCTGGATGTACATTTCCAAAATATAAGATAAAAAACAAATAAAATAAAAACCTACATACAGAATCGGTGTTCTGTGTTGTGTAGGCTCCCATGATGTAAGTCATGGGCCCCGCCTGCTAGCCTGCTCCCTAAAATATCACTGGTTTGCTCATTTCTATATATAGGGTGCCTACATTCTGCATGGACTCGTTGCATGGGAACATGTGTAAATGGCTTGAGATACCTATTAGGTCCATAAATTACTCTATAGCAGGGGTCAGCAACCTTTTTCAGCTGTGGGCCAGTCCACCATCCCTCAGACCATGTGGTGGGCCGGACTATATTTTTGGGGGGGAGGTGGAATGAACAAATTCCTATGCCACACAAAAAACCCAGAGATGCATTTTAAATAAAAGCACACATTCTACTCATGTAAAAACACACTGATTCCCGGACCATCCGCGGACCGGCTTGAGAAGGCGATCGGGCCGGATCCAGCCCCTGGGCCTTAGTTTGCCTACCCATGGTAAAGACTGATCTTTAAGGAGCTCCATATGTTCCATATGCCCAAATTTGATGTGGGGGAGGGGAGGGAGGGAGAGGGAGATTAAAATGTATCATGGGCTTTGCATTCTTACTTAAAAATTCTTACACCGTGAGTCTTATTTCAGAAGCCTAAAAAGCAGTTTCACTGAAGCTTTTAAATTTCAGCTAGACAACTTTTTGACGGAGAGTTCCTAAACTATTGTGAATATGCTATCTTTGCTAGTTTGTGATTTTTCGTGGTTTTAAAGCTGTAAACAGCACCAGGAACTGTTTTGTTTATATTTGGCATATATTTAATAATTTAAATTTAAATCTATAATGTAACATTTATTATTTTAAATAAATAAATGTCACGGTTCTCTCTCTCTCTCTCTCTTAATCGTGCAGCTGGAAATATTCCAAAGCACAGTTATTTGGCTTCCAAATTCTATCAGAACATCACTGGAATTTGAAAATATATTACAGTCCCCTCTTCTTTCCACATCACCCAAGCATAGACTTGTTAGCTAAGAGATCAGCATATCGCTTCCATTTTTGGACTACTGAACACTCTGCTCAGGCGAGATTACAAAACAATAATTCAGCACTCAGAAGAACAACATCACAGTCACACTTCCAGAACATCTGCTGTCATGTAACCACCTGATGGTAGCTCTGCTCCAAAGTAATTAGTTATCTTCCTTTTCCGATGGGTTTATTGAGAGACGCGGGAGATCAGAAAAAACAACAACAACAACAACAACAACATACCCTGTCTATTGCAAAGTAACTTCAGTACAAATCAGCTGTGTATTTCCGTGAATAACAAAGCTTTTTACACACTTCCTAGTACACGGCAAATAATGCTCGGTCAAGCCATAGATGATGGAAATGGTTCGGGGGTTAAGCACAGGTGAGCATATATTAAGCTCTTCTCTCCCAAGTTGACGCTATTTAATCTCAATTTTTTTAAATGTGCTATTCCTAGCAGGGAAAGATATTAAAAATGGGGGGGGGGAATGAAACAAGGTATTTGAATGGATGCTTCAGTGTGGAAATAATTGTTAGGTGCAAATGGGTGAAGCAGCCTTACAAGGAATACAAATTATAGGGTAGCTCAGCCAATGCAGCGTGAGGCTCTAAATCCCAGGGTTGTGGGTTTGAGCCCAATGTTGGGTGAAAGATTCTGGCATTGAACAGTTGCCCTAGATGACCCTTGTGGTCCGTTGCAACTCTACAATTCCATGACTCCATCCAAGTGGAATGTTTTATGTAGGAAAACTGATGTAAACTGGTGTATTTTTATCCCTTCTTTTGTCAAAGTTGTTCAGGGCAACATGGATATGTACCGTATTTTTCGCTCGATAGGGCGCACTTTTCCCCCTCCAAAAATGAAGGGGAAATGTGTGTGCGTCCTATGGAGCGAATGCAGGCTTTCGCTGAAGCCTGGAGAGCGAGAGAGGTCAGTGCGCACCGACCCCTCTCACTCTCCAGGCTGCAGGAAGCTATCTGCAAGCCTTCGGAATGCGGCGGGAGTTCCCGCCAGGCTCCATAGGCTTGCGGATAGCAGCCTGCAGCCCAAATCCCGGGGATCGCAGCGCTGCGCACCCCGGGCTTTGGGCAGTTATCTGCAAGCCTTCGGATGGATCCCGCTGGCTGTCTTGGCTTCTTTGCTCTTTGGGGCTGGGGGGGGGGGAATAATTTTTCTTTATCTCCCCCCCCAAAAAACTAGGTGCGCCCTATGGTTCGGTGCGCCCTATAGAGCGAAAAATACGGTATATCACCACCACCACATTATCATCACAATAGCCCTGTGAAGTAGGCTAAGCTAACACAGGGGTGCCAAACCTACAGCCTCTCCATAATTCTAGTACAGTGGTACCTCAGGTTACAAACACCTTAGGTTACAAACACTTTGGGTTACAAACTCCGCTAACCCGGAAGTAATACCTCGGGTTAAAAACTTTACCTCAGAATGAGAACAGAAAATGTGTAGTGGTGGCACAGTGGCAGCGGGATGCCCCATTAGCTAAAGTGGTACCTCAGGTTAAGAATGGTTTCAGGTTAAGAGCAGACCTCCGGAACGAATTAAGTTCGTAACCCGAGGTACCACTGTACAGCACCCTAACCAGAATGACTCTCACCTAGGCGTGCTGCAATGTAGAGTTGGTTAATATTAAGACACAGTCTTCATATACTGTATATTTTTGAGAGAAGACATCATCTATGAACAATTTTCAGGTGTTTCAAGTAATCACGAAATCTTTGCAAATTTTGTTGTTGTTTAGTCATTTAGTTGTGTCCGACTCTTCGTGACCCCATGGACCATAGCATGCCAGGCACTCCTGTCTTCCACTGCCTCCCACAGTTTGGTCAAACTCATGCTGGTAGCTTCGAGAACACTGTCCAACCATCTCATCCTCTGTCGTCCCCCACTCTGCCTATGAATTATAACTGCGCTGTTAGGAAAGCTTGCCTCCCCTCCCCAATTTTCAAGAATTTATTCTTGTAAACCCCAGACCATGGCATTTTGCAATACTTTTTGGTAGCCCAGTAAGTTTTTGCTTAATGCAGAAGAAGTCCCAAACCCAAAATCATGAAGGCCATTAAAGTGCAATTAAATACAAGCAGCTCATTTTCTCCAGCGCTTTCTTACCTAACACCTACAATTAGAATAATGCTACATCACATTTGAATTATACCACCCACCAAGTGACTACAAGCAATGTAAACTCGTAACAGCCATTCTAGGTAAATTATGGTCTAAGGTCAATATTTTCAGTTGTGTGCATGTAGAAAGGAAGGATACACGCACACAAAAAATCTCTATTTATGTACCTCTTTCTATACAATTACAATAGTGCACAGATACATGTCTGTGGGTGGTCAGTGCTCTTGTAGCTATAAAAAAGCAAGCCATTTATTGTTGGCGCCTACGTAGGTATTTGACCGCTGAGCAGTGAGAGACACAAGTCTGAAATTACCGTATTTTTGCACCATAACACTCACTTTTTTCCTCCTAGAAAGTAAGGGGAAATGTCTGTGCGTGTTATGGAGGGAATGCCTACGGGTGGCGGGGGGGGGGGGATCTGCTGCAGTCATGAGCAGAGGATCCATGGTTCCCCTTCCTTCCCTCCTCTGTGGCTCGCTTTGAAACAGCAAAGCGGGAGAAGAGCCGCTGAGTGGGAAGGAGAGAGGGACAGAGAGCCTGCTTCTCTAAAGGAGCAAAGCGGGAGAGGAGAGGAGCTGCTTACATGAGTGTAAGCGGCTCCTGTCTGGTTGGTTCCTTTAAAGCAAGCAGGCTCTCTGTCCCTCTCTCCCCACTCAGCTCGCTACATAGCAGCAAAGTTTTTCAGCTAGCTAAGCCAGGGATGAGCGGGGAGGAGGGAGAAAAGCAGAGCCTGCTTGCTTTAAAGGAGCAAAGCGGGAGAGGAGAGGAGCCTTCTCCCCTTATACCCCTCTTCTTCATTATTAGCAGCATCCTTCTCCACCCACCCCACGCATGCTCCTTGAGTGCTTTTCTTTCCTTCCCCACTTAAAACGTGGTTACAAAGCACGGATTCACATGGATCCTCAGGATTTTTGCACTGGGTCACCCCAAATTCACCATCAGATCACATAGCATGTCCATGGCTACAGCTTGCACCAAAAAAATCACGCACCCACTGTTGCCTGGGGCCGCAGTGGTGCAACAACGTGGTTACAAAGCATGGATCCACATGGATCCTCAGGATTTTTGCATTGGGCTACACCAAACTCACCGTCAGATCACATGTCTGTGGCCACAGCATGAACCACAAAAATCATACATCCACTGTTTCGTTTAGAATATTTTTTTCTTGTTTTCCTCCTCTAAAAACTACGTGTGTGTTATGGTCGGGTGCGTGTTATAGAGCGAAAAATACGGTACTCCAGCTCCTAAAACAAATACCTTTAGAAACAAGGAAGAGAGATCTGAAAAGTTGAAAAATGCTAGACTACGTATTCTGCTAAGAATTGTATCTTGCTCACATAGGATGAGAACTAGCAACCTCTTTACCAAACTAAAATATTTAACACAGTTCAAACTCTCAGAAACTTTTCTTTAAGGTCAGGTAACCTTCTAAATTGTTTGTATACGGAGGAAAGTTTTCAACCAGACACGTGCATGGAGCTTCATTTGGAATATATATTCGTGGCTTTAATTATTCCAAATTAAAAGCATAATTTTGCATTTTCCTCCACAGCCACAAGGAAGATTCAAGTGTCCCCAAAGGTCTAACTATGCTTCCCTACAACACATTTTATTATTGCAGTGGCCAAGATTTTTGCCATTTGTGCCACAAGTCAAGATCAAATTATGAGAAAGTTCCAACCTAGTGACGGTGAGACTTAGTCTTATGAATGAAGGAAGAGGCAGCAGCAGAGTCTGAAAGGGCAGGTAAGATTGAATGACAGGCTATGCCATAATGAAAAATGCCCTGCCCCCTGACCATGTGTGCCTAAAGTCATTATATTCTGAGAATGGCCATTTATGTTTAGTATCTTCCATTTTCCATAGACTGGTGTCTACACAGATCATGAACACTTAACCTCTGTCTTTCTATGTATCAAATATCCACAGCAAAGATTAACTTATTTGGCTGATAGAAGGAAGGGGGTGGAATTAAGATCTTACACTTGCCTTTCCTGTGTATATATAGATGCAGGTGACGCTGTGGTCTAAACCACTGAGCCTAGGGCTTGCCGATCAGAAGGTCAGCAGTTCGAATCCCCACAATGGGGTGAGCTGCCGTTGCTCGCTCCCAGCTCCTGCCAACCTAGCAGTTCGAAAGCACGTCAAAGTGCAAGTAGATAAATAGGTACCACTCTGTCAGGAAGGTAAATGGCGTTTCCGTGCGCTGCTCTGGTTTGCCAGAAGCAGCTTAGTCATGCTGGCCACATGACCCGGAAGCTGTCTGCGGACAAACGCCGGCTCCCTCGCCTGTAAAGTGAGATGAGTGCCGCAACCCCAGAGTCATCTGCGACTGGACCTAACGGTCAGGGGTCCCTTTACCTTTTCCTGTGTATAACTGTAATGGCAGGCCCTTCTCAGGTGGGCGCCATTGTCATTATAACAAAACAAGGGAGGCGTTCAAGGTGAGTTCCAGCACCTCTTTTTCTAGATATAATAGCACTGTGTAATGACATTTGTAAAAAAGGGGGGGAAAGTAAGCAAGCAAGCGCATGAATATGTACACAGACACACGCGCATACCTTCCTCTCAAATAAGGCGTAGGCAACATTATCTTTATTTTAAGGTATATTATACAAAAACATGCCTACTATAATAGCAAATTACACTTCCAAACATGCCTTGCTGAATCACTCCACTGCTGCTTCCCAACTCAGTTTTTAGAACAGTGATGGATGGAAAAATTCAGACTACAATTTTTGGTAGGTGGCATAAACATATTTGGGGCTTAACCATTTATGATAGATCTTACAGCTCCATCTAGCTCTGTACGAGGGAACTCTTGAGTTAATGATAAACACTGGAAGGAGCATGCATTGTTCGCAGCTTCTGAAATTAACACAGTAGCTATTAGCTAGGGGACTAATGGTTTCAAGAATAACTCTTTTTTCAGCAAATGATACAATTCATCGACATCCACATCCTGTTACAGTCTCTCACCTGATTTTAAAAGTGAGGCCTTTGACTAAAATGAAACAGCTTATGTGCAAAGGTGAAGAAAATAGGAATCAAGGCTTTTCCAAGTATTCTGATCCTTTTTCTGCCGTTGTTTAAAATGTGTCACCACTAGCTATTGACAAAACCATTCTAGCTACAGACCTCTGGGAGGAAGTCCAGGCGGGGGCTGTATCCGGAAGGGTAAAGACCAGAGGACAGCTAACTTTTTCAGCAGGGGGCCGGTCCACTGTCCCTCAGACCTTGGGGGGGGGGCTGACTATATTTGGGGGGGGGGGGAATTGAATGAATTCCTATGCCCCACAAATAACCCAGAGATGCATTTTAAATAAAAGGACACATTCTACTCATGTAAAAACACTAGGCAGGCCCCACAAATAACCCAGAGATGCATTTTAAATAAAAGGACACATTCTACTGATGTAAAAACACGATGATTTCCGGACCGCCCGCGAGCCAGATTTAGAAGGCGATTGGGCCAGATCCGGCCCCTGGGCCTTAAGTTTGCCTACCCATGGTAAAAACTGATCTTTAAGGAGCTCAGGAGGGGAGGAATTTAGCTCAGTCAATATCTGTTAATATTGCCTCCCATCACAGGAAAACGAACACATAGTGGAAATATTTCTGGAGCTTCAAAGCAGTTATACCAGGGAACAGAGTGGAACAAATAACTGAACTGAAATCGGGTATTTTGTTTAGAGCCTTTGTGAAACTCACGTTCATCATCTATGATGACAAAATTTCCTAAACAATGAACCACTTTTGGTAGAGTCTAAGAGTAATTTCAAGGGGCTAGAAAGGAATGTACAGTGGTACCTTGGTTGTCAACAGCCTTGTGACTGGAACGTTTTGGCTCCTGAACGCCGCAAACCTGGAAGTGAGTGTTCTGGTTTGCAAACGTTTTTTGGAAGCTGAACGTCCGTTGTGGTTTCCACAGCTTTCGATTGAGTGCAGGAAGCTCCTGCAGACAACCGGAAGCTGCGCCATGATTGATTGATTGATATTTATTACGGCCATTGGCCCGTCACACGACAGTTTCCCATACCAACATAATGTACTTAAACCTCCAGACCCAAAACCGCCGAAACCCACAAAAAAAAAACAAGAACCAAAGCAGAACAAAAACAAAAGACCACATCATACATTACAATAAATTTGCAGCATAAACATCGCCCTCTGCTCATAAATTAATAAAAACGTCAATGGTGATATGAAGCTGCGCCATGGTTTTCAGAAGTTTTCAGAAGCCGAACGGACTTCTGGAACGGATTACGTTTGAGAACCAAGGTACGACTGTATGTAAAGTTCAAACTGTTAATATTATGAAGCAACTATTGATCTGCAATTTCATTGTTAAAGAGTGCTCAGAGTCCCCAAGTTAGATATTATCAACAAAGCCTTAATAATATAAACGCAATACATAAATTGTGTAGTGCCATGTCCCACCCATTTGGACCTCCCTGACTTTGGATCAGGCAAACTTCTTAGTGGCTTCTCCTCCCAGGACAGCTCAGCAGGATCACATAGGCAAGTGTTGTTATCTGTGTTCTATACTCTCATATCCAATTTTATTGATATGCAAACACTGTTTTGATTTTTTTAAAAAAAGTAAACTGATTTTCATAAAACCATTTCCCCGAGATTGTTCCCTTAAATATTTTGCTGCCAGTCTGAACCCACAATAAAGTCCAAGAGGTGCACTTATTATCATGGGACATGTTAAACTGCCTACTTAACTGGTTGCAACCTATTTTTTTATTATTTATTATTTTTTTATTGATTTTAATTCATTTTGTAACACAACACATTCACATCAAAGAAAGAAGAAAAACAAAACTAAACTAAATAACTGGTTAACTGGTTGTAACCTAGTGCTATCTGAATACTAGTAGAATATAACTCTCTTAGGAGGAGAAATGTGTAAAGAACATTACTAAGAGTATAATTTACAACATATAAAAGCAGACCACAGCAGCACTTCTACAGCTCTGTTTACACTAACTGCTGAAGGCCATGTCAAAAATGTGGTTCTTTAAGGGCTGTTTAGAAGCATCAAGGGAAGGAATAGTGAGAAATAAAATTTATATATCTTAAGCATTTCGTTTAGTACCAGCAGAGTCAGAGATGGGCTCTGTGGGACTCTGAATATCTATGTCAGTTCAGCAATTCTTGCTACAAGTGTGATCAAGTTCGGAAGAGGTTAAACTGGAGGTTCTACTTATCTCAGAATTGAAAGTGTTCAGAATGGATTAATGATAAAATCTTTCCTGTTGATGGCCTCTAAGCTATGTATTTGATAATGGATGTGAAACAAAGGGGTCATTCCTTAACCCGCATCTGTTTCAATGCTTGTAACAGTTGATTTGTAATCTAAAAAACAAACCAGAACCAGCAATATAAACAGTTTGACCACAAAACTCCCAACTTAATAGTTTTCCTGTTCAGCTGAAAAATATCCCTATATACGTTTATGCTTTATCTAACATTACTGGAAAGGGACATGGGTGGCACTGTGGTCTAAACCACAGAGCCTAGGGCTTGCAGATCAGAAGGTCGGAGGTTCGAATCCCTGCGACGGGGTGAGCTCCCGTTGCTCGGTCCCTGCTCCTGCCAACCTAGCAGTTCAAAAGCATGTCAAAGCACAAGTAGATAGGTACCGCTCTGGTGGGAAGGTAAACAGCGTTTCTGTGCACTGCTCTGGTTCGCCAGAAGCGGCTTAGTCATGCTGGCCACATGACCCGGAAGCTGTACGCCGGCTCCCTTGGCCAATAAAGTGAGATGAGCGCCGCAACCCCAGAGTCATCTGTGACTGGACCTAATGGTCAGGGGTCCCTTTACCTCTACCTTTAATATTACTGGAGTTCGAAGAAGTAGTTTTCATCCAGAATCAACATGGCTACTTCTGCAGTTCATAGGCACCTCTACTGAGATTTTTGGCATTCCTGGACAAGACACTACAGTTCAGATATACAATAGCGGAGGTCACCAATGGGACAGCTACAGGTGCATAAGTAGCTACAAATGCTTCCTTTGGTACTCACAGAATCCACTGTCCTCACTGAAATTGGAGTTAAAATTGGTATTCTATTGAAGTAAACAAAAGAGGTTGTCGGTGGGTGAGGTGGTTGCCCATGACAGCTTCTCTAGTTTGCAAATGGACTCACCGGCCAAAACATGTTAGTGACCCTTGTGATTTAGCGTTGTTAGACATAAACGCCTGCCCACCTCTCTAGTGCCATCTGCTTCCTGGCCTGGCATACTAAAAGGAAAAACCAAAGCAGGGCTATATATACTGTGTCTTACTTTTAACTTGCTGCACTTTGATCTTTACTCTCACTGAGACTGTCAAATCTTGTATTGGGGGTTGCTCTACTTCAGACTGCAGATGGGAGGCCACATGGCTGCTCCTTAGTATCAAAAGCTGTGGTGGGGATAAGAAAAACCCCAACATAGGAAACAGAATGTCGCAGAAAAGTGCTCTAGCATAACTTTTCCTGGCATGATAGCTATGTAGGGTGGGTTGGGATTTGTTTGTGAGCAAGAGAGGCTGAAAACTGTAATCTGAACTGGGCCAAAGATTTTGGGTATAATATACAGCTGAGTGATTGGGTGAAATTATGGAAGGAAGGTTTAAAATTTACTGCATGCAATGCCCTAAAAGAAAATGTGATGAAAATGATGTATAGATGGTATATTACACCTGACAAGTTAGCGAAAATATATAAAGTCAGTAATAAATGTTGGAAATGTAAAGAAAAAGAGGGAACATTTGATCACATGTGGTGGGAATGTAAAAAGGTGAAATGCTTCTGGGAGATGATATATAATGAGTTGAAAAAAATGTTGAAATATACATTTATAAAGAAACCAGAAGCATTTTTATTGAGCATTGTGGGGAGTGACATAAATAGAAATGAATGTAAGCTCTTTTTATATGCAATAACAGCAGCAAGAATATTATTGGTCCAAAAATGGAAGCAAGAAGAGTTACCGACGATTGAAGAATGGAGGATGAAGTTAATGGACTATGCAGAATTAGATAAACTAACAGGAAGGATTCAAAACCGGAATTTACGGAAGACTGGAGTAAATTTACAGACTATTTGAAAAGTAATTGTGAAGAACAGATGGCATTTGTAGGGTTGCAAGATAAGTGATAAGTTTTGTGGTACATTTTATAATTTATATGTTAAAATTAATAAAAATATTATTAAAAAAAGAAAACTGTAATCTGAAGTGGTGCAGCCAGTTGCAAGTTTACCAACTCTGCGGGAACAACGCCTTAGAAATTTAGCAGACTTAACGGTGGCTTTACAAGTCCTGTTACACAGCAATTAGTCATGGGCCAGGAGTCATGCATTCAAATGGCTCTGCCTGAAGTTAATTGTGCAATCTACCTTCTTGGAGTAATACAAATTAAATCAATGAGGAGATTGCTGGTGGTGGTTGTTCCATTGTTTGGAAATAGACTGAGTAATGTGGTCGCTAGATAGTCAAGTCACTAGCAAACATTTATTCTGCTCAATGATGGTTGTTGGTTTTTTGAAGCTGCCAGTTTTATTTTCTGTACTTTGTGTTTTATTTATTGCAGTATTGCTGTTAGCTGCCGAGCATAATTTGCCAAATTTAGCAAATACATCGTAATCATGCAGATAGCTGAGAGGGAAAGAAACCGATTTAGTCAGATGCCACACAAAGAGAGGGAAAGAGAGGAAGAGAGGAAGGAAGGAAGGAAGGAAGGAAGGAAGGAAGGAAGGGAGAGAGAGAGAGAGAGAGAGAGAGAGAGAAAGAAAGAAAGAAAGAAAGAAAGAAAGAAAGAAAGAAAGAAAGAAAGAAAGATCAGTTCTGTATGGATAGCACAATGGGACAACTTTGCTGGGGTATTCCTCATTGCAGTACCAAATAAGCAAAAGGACCTTTGAACATTTCCAAGTGAAATCATTTCAGATCTACTTCAAATGGCTTATTCCTTTTCCCAATCCCTCTTTCCAAAGCTTCCCTTTCTGCGTGTGTGAATTATTTTAGGGCGAAAACAGCAAAGCACAGGAAAAGATTTATCAGTGTGGGTAATTATATGGAAATATTAACAGTTGTAGACTTTTTGAACCATGGTGCTTCTTCTGACATCTTTATAACTTTGCTTTTACAGTATGATAAATAACAGCTGCACAAAAGTTTGTTCATGAGATTAAGGATAATAGACTCCACTGAGTTTCCCTACGGCTATAAAAAAAAATAATCCCATGAAGTCAGAATTACAGACTTTGCTGTCATTTATTGCTGTCATTTATTGTCCTAGCTTGTTTGTTGGTAGCGGTTACTACTACAACAAACTTATCTAATGACTGAATCACAGGACCATCTAAGGTTATTGCTGTCATAATCTTAAAGAGTGTGAAATCCAGGAAATATTATCTTTCCATTAAAATATATTGTATCTAAATCGTTTAGGGCATTAGAGGTGATTGAAAATAATGTCTTTCTCAAGTTCACATATTTAGAAGTAGACTTATCTCTACAACCATATGTGGTTTAATATTAAATAAACCACATTTGCATCTTCACAGTTGTCATGGCTCAACTTCTTAATTTTAATCACCTCTTGATCCTTCTTTTGCTATAAATGTTAACCTGAAATAAGAAACTGGGAAATGGTCCTCTTAAAAAAAGAAAGGGAAAAAGTCTGTTCTCCAAAAGAAGATATACAAAGCTAAGCAAACATGTTTTTTATTATAAATAATACAGGGTCCCTCTTTTCAAGAGAGCAAGTTTTATTTTTGATGCTGTATATTGAACTACAGTGTACAACAATACAATATTGTATTATGCGAAATTCATCATGAAGGACTGAAATAAACACTAGAATTATCTTGAACACTATATATCTGTTCTTCTTTCTCTTCTTCCATCACTCCCAGGCAACAATTATAAGAAGCTAAAGTAAAATAAATGAAAAGCAATTAAGGTTTGCAGGAGGAGACCTGTTGCATATGACAACTTATTATCCCCATGTTACAATGGGGAAAGAAACCAAGAAGATAATATAAACCACAAACCTTGTGAAAACTAAAACACAAGACTTTGCTAAACTAAAAGAAAGCCTTAAGACAACAGATCAATGCCTCATTCAGGACCAGAAGAATGTTCCATTGATACCAAGCACTCCACTAGCTAATACACTTTGTTAAGATGCCCCTATGTTTGTTTAACACAGGTTCATTCTTTTTTTAATTGTGAACAAAACCATCATTTGAAGCCCTATCTTTTTTTAATCTCTCTTTTTTAAAAAAGATGCAATCTGCAAAAGAAAGGGAGCACTCTCTGAAATCACACAGTGCCATTCCATCATAGAACAAGCAAAGCTGTGTAACACACACAATAGACAAAACAAAAAAATTCCTTCCAGTAGCACCTTAAAGACCAACTAAGTTAGTTCTTGGTATGAGCTTTCGTGTGCAAGCACACTTCTTTCATGTGCAAGCACACTTCTTTCATGTGCAAGCTTTCGTGTGCAAGCACACTTCTTCAGATACCAGTGTGCTTGCACACGAAAGCTCATACCAAGAACTAACTTAGTTGGTCTTTAAGGTGCTACTGGAAGGAATTTTTTTGTTTTGACTATGGCAGACCAACACGGCTACCTATCTGTAACACACAATAGACAATGCTTGGCGGGGGCGGGTTCAAGATGAACCAAGCTAAATGTGTGCCCCGGGTGGCTGCAGGGACTCCAAGTCAAGCTCCCCCCATTCCACAAGCAGCTAATGAAACTTCCAACATGTGCACGAAAATTCCTTTCAATTACGTCATGAATCCACCAATTAAAAAAAGCCTAGGCTGCCCACTTACCCAGGAGTAAGAGCCATTAAACACTTAGGGCAGAGTTCAACATTGCACTAAGGTGATGGGTTTCTTTTCAGTTCATTACAGTGGTACCTCCAGTTGTGAACGGGATCCATTCCGGAGCTCTGGCTGCATCCCGAGGAATTCGCAACCGGAGGTGCCGCTTCTGCGCATGCACATGTGGTGAAACCCAGAAAAATACTTCCAGAGGGGTGCGTATCTAGAGGTACCACTGTATGTATATGTACAGTGGTGCCCCGCAAGACGAATGCCTCACAAGACGGAAAACCCGCTAGACGAAAGGATTTTCCGTTTTGGAGCTGCTTTGCAAGACGAATTTCCCTATGGGCTTGCTTTGCAAGACGAAAACGTCTTGCGACTGTTCCGATTTTTTTTTTGCTCCCCCCCCCTTTCCTAAGCCGCTAAGCCGCTAAGCCGCTAATAGCCTTTTAGCCGCTAAGCCGCTAAGCCTTTAATACCCGCTAAGCCTTTAATAGGTGCTAATCCGCTAAGCCGCTAATAGGGTTGCTTCACAAGACGAAAAAACCGCTAGACAAAGAGACTCACGGAACGGATTAATTTCGTCTTGCGAGGCACCACTGTATATGTATATGTATATTTATATTTATATGTATATGTGTGTGTGTGTATATGTGATATTAATAATAAATTGAAGGAACCGCAGAAAGAGGGGGAAAGGAAGCCAAGTTTTGAAATGTTAAAATGGTTGTAAAATTAGTGAAATGTATAAACCTGAAAAGCATAAATAAGATAAAAATTAAGGTGACTGTTCCATCAGGGGGAAGCATTTTGGTTTGCCAGATGGAATGATCCCCACGTCCATCCATGGTGTATTGCTCTGGGGGTCTCTCACCCTCCCCAACCCAATTTCAGAAGCACAAGTGAGGCGGGAGGAGATGGGAAAGCCCTGTTGCACAAGCAAAGGGATTTTGTCAACAGTATTCGTCAACTGTGTCCTTCCAGGTGGCTCTATGTATATTATTGAACAGCATGTTAGCTATACAGTGTGTTGTCTAATGATAAGTGGTACCTCAGGATAAGAATTGAATTCGTTCTGGAGGTCTGTTCTTAATCTGAAACTGTTCTTAACCTGAAGCACCACTTTAGCTAATGGGGCCTCCTGCTGCCTCTGCACCGCCGGAGCACGATTTCTGTTCTCATCCTGAAGCAAAGTTCTTAACCCGAGGTACTATTTCTGGGTTAGCGGAGTCTGTAACCAGAAGCGTCTGTAACCTGAAGCGTCTGTAAACCGAGGTACCACTGTAATGTGCCATAAGAAGTGTGTGGTCTTTAAGCTCCTGTACATTCCTAAGCTTCTTTACAAACTTCTTCATTTGCTATTTAGAGAGGGGATTCCTTAACATCTAAATGCAGTTACAGTGGTAACTCGGGTTACAAATGCTTCAGGTTACAAACTCTGCTTACCTGGAAGTAGTAGCAGTAGTCACCAGATCCCAACCGGAATACCTTTAAAGCGGCATGGCAGGTAAAGGCCACAACCTCCCCTCCATAAACCAGGTTTTACCAATGCCTAACTGCCAAACCTTACAAAGTCGTGGCGATTGCTATGAAAGCAGGCAAAAACCACATGCCTGGTGCCAATTCGCCAAGTAGGAAAATTCCTACCTGGCCCCCTCAGCAGGCGACCAACTGTGGTCCACAGCAAGGTCAAATGATGAACGCATGAAAATAGGGCGGGAGAAGATCTGACGAAGAAGGAGGTAAGGAGAGGGAGCTCCCCAGCTGCACAGCAGTTTAAATGAGGTAAGCCACGCCCACACCCAGGGTTGACCGGATTGGTCAGCCGGGGGCGTGATGCGGCCGGGACCCCAGTGGCTTTCCCACGCCCCACGCTGTTTGCGGGGAGTGCACGAAACCCACCTGCAACCCCACACCTCTGGGAAGAGGAGTGGACCTATGAACTCCGCAAGTCCTTGGGACTTGTGTCCCATTTGTTGTTTATTCGTGTCCAACTCTTCGTGACCCCATGGACCAGAGCACGCCAGGCACTCCTGTCTTCCACTGCCTCCCGCAGTTTGGTCAAACTCATGCTGGTAGCTTCGAGAACACTATCCAACCATCTCATTCTCTGCTGTCCCCTACTCCTTGTGCCCTCCATCTTTCCCAACATCAGGGTCTTTTCCAGGGAGTCTTCTCTTCTCATGAGGTGGCCAAAGTATTGGAGCCTCAACTTCAGGATCTGTCCTTCCAGTGAGCACTCAGGGCTGATTTCCTTAAGAATGGAGAGGTTTGATCTTCTTACAGTCCATGGGATTCCCAAGGGTCTCCTCCAGCACCATAATTCAAAAGCATCAGTTCTTCAGCAATCAGCCTTCTTTATGGTCCAGCTCTCACTTCCATACATCACTACTGGGAAAACCATAGTTTTAACTATACGGACCTTTGCTGGCAAGGTGATGTCTCTGCTTTTTAAGATGCTGTCTACAGCATAGTAAATAACACAACGCAGTTAGCTGGTGCTGCTTGTTGTCCAACTCTTCATGACCCCATGGACCAGAGCACGCCAGGCACTCCTGTCTTCCACTGCCTCCTGCAGTTTGGTCAAACTCATGTTAGTAGCTTTGAGAACACTGTCCAACCATCTCGTCCTCTGTCGTCCCCTTCTCCTTGTGCCCTCCATCTTTCCCAACATCAGGGTCTTTTCCAGGGAGTCTTCTCTTCTCATGAGGTGGCCAAAGTATTGGAGCCTCAGCTTCAGGATCTGTCCTTCCAGTGAGCACTCAGGACCGATATCCTTAAAAATGGATAGGTTTGATCTTCTTGCAGTCCATGGGACCCTCAAGAGTCTCCTCCAGCATTAAGAACTCAAAAACCGGGTTGTTCATGCCAGTTCAGGCCCAGGCCTATGTATTTTAAATTAATGTATCAAAGGTTCCTTAGCTCTCTCTCTCTCCCCACCCTCCAACTTGTAATCATAAAGAATGTTCATATTCCAATTAAACTATATGAAGAATTTAAATAAGTCAGCACTTAAAAATAGAATAATTAGAACTCTAAGACACTCCAGGGCAGTGTATATCGGTAAAATTATTACTTGTCTCTGGAACATTAAAGCACAAACCAAAGACAAATTGACTTAGCCTCTTGGGAAATGCAACATCCCCAGAAATTCTCTATTTAAGTCTCGCCTCTTACTGGTATTGTGTGTGACTCTTTTATGCTAAAGGTCACGGTAAATGAACTCACTGCATTTTTTTAAAAAAATGCCTTATTTCATTAAAGGCTTTCTTTATTAAAAAGATAACCACTATATTAAGATGAGGTGCTACAGACAATTTTGGAGCATCAGCAATTTTAATTTTTAGGAGTATGCTAGGTGGTACTTGCTATCAACTGTTTAATTTCCATGGTGAACATGGTTTTTTCCTCCCAATCCATAAAAAATGTACTCTAAATTTAATCACCCTATTTTAGTGCAACATAAAAGCAGAACTGTGAACACAGCTCAATTTAAAACTAATAGCTGACTTTTCACGAACCAAAAGCAGCATATGAGCCCTAAAAAAAAGTTTTGGAACTGAATATTCGCAGCCTCATTTTGTGTTACAGATCTATAAATCTAACAACATGACCTGATCACTAAAACTACACTTAAGGAAACAAAAATATTTCACACTCTTTTGTATTATGTGTGCATGCACATATGTTTGAAAGACTTCTACAGCTTATATTTAAAAGCAGAAAATGCAATGAGTTGTTCTTTATTATTCAAAGTGTTGGTGCTGATCTTTAAAGCCCTAAACGGCCTCGGTCCAGTATACCTGAAGGAGCATCTCTATCCCCATTGTTCTGCCTGGACACTGAGGTCCAGCACTGAGGGCCTTCTAGCAGTTCCCTCACTGCAAGAAGCCAAGCTACAGGGAACCAGGCCTTCTCAGTGGTGGCGCCCACCCTGTGGAACGCCCTCCCACCAGATGTCAAAGAGAACAACAACTACCAGACTTTTAGAAGACATCTGAAGGCAGCCCTGTTTAGGGAAGCTTTTAATGTTTGACAGACTATTGTATTTTAATATTTTGTTGGAAGCGGTCCAGAGTGGCAGGGTATAAATAAATTATTATTATTATTATTATTATTATTATTATTATTATTATTACTACTACTGTTACTATTTGTTATACATTTTCTGCCTTGCCCATCTATTATCAGAGCTGAGGTCATCATACAACAAACCAAATACCATTATTACTGACTTTCAATGAAGGAAATATAGCTCTCAATAACCAAATGTAGAAAATAGTGGTAAAATGAAAACCCAGGTATTATAAAGTATTTTCAGTATAAGAACAATATGTGTTTCTGCAACATTTCTTGAATGCAACTGGTTGTTAACAGCTACCTGCAGTTTTCTTTTTTTTCTGAACTAAAATTCTTTTTAAAAAAAAATCATATGCAGGGTTTAAAACAATTCCCCTGATTGACATGTGGGCAGGGTTCAAATTATTATTATTATTTATTGAATTTATATACTCCCCTATACCCAGAGGTCTCTGGGCAGCTCACAGAAAAGATCAACATAAAAGCCAATATCATTATTATTAATTGAATTTATATACTGGCTTATACCTGGAAGTCACAGGGAGGTTCACAGAAAGGATCAGTATGAAAACCACAATATATATCAGGCTTCCTCAACCTCGGCTCTCCAGATGTTTTTTGGCCTACAATTCCCATAATCCCTAGCTAGCAGGACCAGTGGTCAGGAATGGTGGGGATTGTAGACTCAAAATATCAGGAGGGCCAAAGTTGAGGAAGCCTGATATATATAATCAAAATAAAAACAACAACCCAATACAGTGGTACCTTGGGTTAAGAACTTAATTCATTCTGGAGGTCCGTTCTTAACCTGAAACTGTTCTTAACCTGAAGCACCACTTTAGCTAATGGGGCCTCCTGCTGCTGCCACCGCACCACCACCGGAGCACGATTTCTGTTCTCATCCTGAAGCAAAGTTCTTAACCTGAGGTACTATTTCTGGGTTAGCAGAGTCTGTAACCTGAAGAGTCTGTAACCTGAAGCATCTGTAACCTGAGGTACCACTGTAATAACCCCACCACCACCACTAAAAAAAGAGCCACATTTTAAAAGGGTATATAGGATGTCAATCAGATCAGCCAAAGGTCTGGTTAGAAAGGGACGTTTTTGCCGGGTGCATAAAGGTGTATAACGAAGGCACCAGGCGAACTTCACCTTGGCTGTGCAAAGAGACGCTTGCAGCCAGACCGGATTCAACCCACTTCTTCTCAGCTGTTGAGCAGGGTCTAAAACCTTCTCACTTTGGCTGCACATTCCTGCTCCCTACTGTGCCAGATTTACGTATAAGCTAAACAAGCTATAGCTTAGGGCCCCACTCTCTTTGGGGCCACCAAAAAATTAAAGGGGACAATACTGGATGTACATTTCCAAAATATAAGTTAAAAAACAAATAAAATAAAACCTACATACAGCAACAGTGGCAAATGGCTTTAGATACCTATTAGGTCCATAAATTACCCTATAGCGTATATTCAACACACAAAAACAGTGACAATTTGTTGCTGACAAAGGGCAGCTGGACATATAAAGGGGTCCATTACCTTCAGTAGGTTAGGGCCTCATCAAACCTAAATCCAGCCCTGACTGGGATGGTATGAGTTCACTTCTTTAAAAGCCCACTATGAACCGAGAATAATAATGATATACCAGTCACCAATGTCCTTTTCTAAGATGGTGGAGAGAGTGGTTGTGTTCTTGGATGAGACCAATTATCTAGGTCCACTACAATCTGGGTTCGAACTGAGTCAGCCTTGGTCGCCCTTCTGAATGAATGACTTATATCAAGTAGTAGAGGAAGTGCTCAATCTCTCAGCAGCTTCTGAAACCATTGACCATTATAGCCTCCTGCACAGATTCAGTTGGCTGGATATTAGAGGCAATGTATTGCGGTGAGCCTGTTATTAACTTCACATCTGCATTCAGAGACTAGGTAAGGTTAAGTCCAGTCAAATTCCACTATGGGGTGCGGCGCTCATCTCCGCTTTCAAGCCGTGAGAGTCGGCGTTTGTCCATGGACAGCTTTCCGGGTCATGTGGCCAGCATGACTAAACCACTTCTGGCGCAACAGGACACCGTGATGGAAGCCAGAGTGAACAGAAATGCCATTTACCTTCCTGCCAAAGTGGTACCTATTTATCTACTTGCACTGTGTGCTTTTGAACTGCTAGGTTGGCAGGAGCTGGGACGGAGCAACAGGAGCTCACCCCGTTGCAGGGATTCGAACTGCCGACGTTACGATTGGCAAGCCAAAGAGGCTCAGTGGTTTAGACTACAGCGCTACCACGTCATTGTACGGAGATTAAGAACAGGCTGAGTACTCATCAGACCCCTGACATTTGAGCTACAGGGTTCCACAGAGAACACCTATGGATCAACACAGTAAGTGCAAATTATGCTACGTGTTAAATCCTTTGCCAGGCTGATTGTTTATTAATAGGCAAGAACAGGAGTGGAATTTCCCTCAGTGGGAGTCAATGACTGGATATCCTTCTCCTGAATTTGTTTTCAGAGTTGGGACCTATATTAATTGCATTGATGCTGTGGAAGAGAAGAATGAGGTGCAAGGAAAGGATGAATTATAAATAATAAATTATGATATTATTATTATGAAGACCTGAGAGTTTTTAGCTGGAACTACCTGAGGCAGCAGAGGCTCCAATACTTTGGCCACCTCATGAGAAGAGAAGACTCCCTGGAAAGACCCTGATGTTGGGAAAGATGGAGGGCACAAGGAGAAGGGGACGATAGAGGACGAGATGGTTGGACAGTGTTCTCGAAGCTACCAGCATGAGTTTGACCAAACTGGGGGAGGCAGTGGAGGACAGAAGTGCCTGGCGTGCTCTGGTCCATGGGGTCACGAAGAGTCGGACACGACTAAACAACAACAACAACAACAACACCTGAGGCACCCATGGGATACAGATGCTCTCTTGGGAAACCAGGTATGGGATTAGCACCAGGTGTGTGCAGTCTTCATATTTGTGTCCCATAGTCTCTACTGATACATTGGTAAATTTAAATATATAAATAAACATATGCTAACACAAAGCAGTGTGCTCTGACCGAGAGGAAGCTAAACTTGCAAGTTCTCTCTCTGTCTCTTTCTTTTTGCAGTCCAGGCACATTAATTCAATGCGCCAAGAATAGTGAACAGATGCTGTTGGGCGCACAGAAGCCTATCCATCTCTGTATAAAGATATTGTCTTGTGCCTTAAAAGAAGAGCGAGCGGTGTTGTGCCAGAACGCACACTGTGAGCCAGAGATAACTTATCTGGGTATTTGGGTGGGAGGAGGAGTTAATATTGTATCAACAACTATCATTTACCATGGATAGCAGCCAAAAATATACAAGTTAAGACCAGGAGACCAAAGAAAAACATAAATCAGCAATTACATGTTGCTAATCCTTTGGCAAATAGAAGGGGAAGAAATAGAGGCAGTGAGAGGTTTTACTTTCTTGGGCTCCATGATCACTGCAGATGGTGACAGCAGTCACGAAATTAAAAGACACCTGCTTCTTGGGAGAAAAGCAATGACAAACCTAGACAGCATCTTAAAAAGTAGAGACATCACCTTGCCAAAAAAGGTCTGTATAGTTAAAGCTATGGTTTTCCCAGTAGTGATGAATGGAAGTGAGAGCTGGACCATAAAGAAGGCTGATCGCCGAAGAATTGATGCTTTTGAATTATGGTGCTGGAGGAGACTCTTGAGAGTCCCATGGGCTGCAAGAAGATCAAACCGATCCATTCTTAAGGAAATCAGTCCTGAGTGCTCACTGGAAGGACAGATCGTGAAGCTGAGGCTCCAATACTTTGGCCACCTCATGAGAAGAGAAGACTCCCTAGAAAAGACCCTGAAGTTGGGAAAGATGAAGGGCACAAGGAGAAGGGGACGACAGAGGACAAGATGTTTGAACAGTGTTCTCGAAGCTACCAGCATGAGTTTGACCAAACTGGGGGAGGCAGTGGAGGACAGAAGTGCCTGGCGTGCTCTGGTCCATGGGGTCACGAAGAGTCGGACATGACTAAACAACAACAACAATCCTTTGGCAGCGTAAGCTGAAAGCTCTTCCCTTTTAAAGCAATGGGGAACTTCCATCTATCCAGAACTTCAGCTACAGTGGTGGAAGCAGAGGAAGAATTTCCCAAAGCACAGTACACAGAGCAGGACCATAGAAAATCATCTAGCCAGAGCTACAAAGCGTCCCTCAACACCATCACATGGCTCCGCTGCCATCTTGCAGATCAGTCTTCTGCAATCTGCTGCCTTTCAGATGTGTCAGACCACAACTCCCATCTGTCCCAGTCCTCATGGCCAATGACCAGGGAGAGTGAGAAGAGTCTAGATTCTTGCAACCAATGTGGCAGTAGCATTAATGAATGCAGTTGCTCCCACGACCAATCATGTTTAAAGCTTTATGAGGTATGTTCAACTGATCATTCCTTTCTGCTACCCAAAAAGGTCCCTGGCCTATGCTCTCACACCATGTAAAGTCTTCCCACTTCCAGGGAAGTTTTTAATGTTTAATGCTGTATTGTGTTTTTAATATTATGTTGGGAGCTGCCCAGAGTGGCTGGGGAAACAATCAGATGGGCAGGGTATAAATAACAAATAATAATAATAATAATAATTCCACTTCCTGCCTCCACACACTAGCACCACACAGTGCTACAGAGCATGGACTGGAGACAATAACAGAGAAAAGGAGGTTTTCTATATTAGTGACAGAAAAAGGAGACTCTTTGAACAACGAAGCTCTTGGAAAAAGAGCAGCTTGAAAATTTGACTACATTTTTAGGCTACTAGTTCAGAGATCTTGGCTTTTCAAAATATAACTGGAATTGCTCTCATGATTGAAAAATCATTTGGCATCAAACTTGACCTGATGCTATTAGAAGCGACAAAAGTGTGCGTCTTGTAAGCAAAAATTGGTATGCCCTGTTCTTTAACATCACCATATAGTTAACGTTCAGTATTTTAACCAAGCATACATCTGTCAGGTATCAGAATGTTCTTTTCATCATTTTTAAGGGATGGAAATGTGTTTTGTGAAGCAGAACATGGAGACACACTCCATGCTTATTACCTTAAATGTTTCTTAACTGTATTATTGTTTATTAACTGTATTATTACCGTATTTTTCACCCTATAGGGTGCACTGGCCCATAGGGTGCACCTAGTTTTTTTTGGTGGGGGAAATAAAGAAGAAGAAAATTATTTTTCCCCAGGCGCGGGCTGGGGCGGGGGAAGCCAGGCTGCTATCCGCAGAACAGACTGCTATCCGCAGAACAGGCTGATATGCGCACCGACCCCTCTTGCTCTCCAGGCTTCAGCGAAAGCCTGCATTCGCCCCATAGGACGCACACACATTTCCCCTTCATTTTTGGAGGGGGGAAGTGCGTCTTATAGGGCGAAAAATACGGTATATACTGTTACATGAACTGTTACTATATTTTATGTTTAAACTTTTGACATTCTTAAAAATGGCTGAACAACTGTTGCACTCTCCGTGTTATGCTGTAAAGTATCATGGCGATACAAATTATTGCTGTATTCACTCACCTTAGTTTCTGTGGCCCTCCGTGGCCACAATGCATGTCTGCTAAATAAACAGAATATGCCTAGAATATAACATAAGACATTAGCCCAAAACAGTGTATTGAGAATCGCCTCCGTATTGCAAGAATAAACGAATGGGTAAGTAACAGCAGGGAATAGGACCTCCATTAAACTGCTATCAAAGACTGTGACAGCCAAGACGTTCTGTGGATAGCTTTGTTCCAGAAAAAAGTACAGTAGTTGGAATGTTTGTCCCTTGTATTCCATGTGGAATAAATTTCCAAAAAGATTGCAAAGCCCAAGGCTGTTTTCCTCTCTCGTGGCACCTGATCATGCTGCTTCTCACAACACAGATTGCACAGTGTGCAGGTATATATATATATATTCGTTAATGACTGAAGTTGGACCCTTGAAGAAGTGTATCAAATCACAAAGGGAAATTGGTGAGCCCCTGAGTGATACAGAAGTTATTTTCTGGTCTATGCCAACATAAGTATTCCATTAAAAAAAAAAAGGTAGGGATACCAATTAAAATAGCTAGCGGTCAGTGTTTCCTTTTCCTTTTCTTTTTTAAAGTTCCTGATATTTGAGGCTTCTACAATTATTTCCTAATTGTATGCCTGAAATAGCTGCATTATCAAGGTGTGCTTTTCTTGGCATGGGAAGATTAAACTGAGCTAGAATGAAGAGCGCCTGGAAAAAAAATCAACAGCTGCTTTTGAAATTGAGCTTACTATCTGTTATTGTACAGCTTAAAACCTATTCACATTCAGCACAGTCGAGGAATGAGCAAGGTGAGAGCCTGGAGGCAGATAACATACAAAAGAAAATATATTTTTCAAAGCAAGTGCTACAAACAAAGGAGTGGTGGTTTTTTTCGCTTTTTTGTTTTTTTAATGGCTTGACATATTAATTCTTCAATGAACAGTAGGCTTCCTTCATCCACAAAAGACAAGCTATCTCTAAGATCAATCTTAATAGCTGTGTGTTGTAATAAGGAATCCAAGGTAGTGAAAAGCCTAGCTACCATAGACTTAAATATAGATTGGCAGAAGCCTTTAAAGTTCCCCCTCTCCAGACAAATCCAAGTCTAATTTAACAGAAACAAATCCGCAAGGAAAAAGAACTTCAAATGTAACTCGTCTCAACATCTCCTAGTAACTTGGATTTTACAACAGGTTACTGTTTAGCTAACTTTTTTTTAAGATCTGTGCTTTTAGGTATGTGCTTTCAATGCTGATTTTTAAAAATAACATACAGGTAGGTTTTAAGTGAGGAGGAATTAAAGAACCTTTTAATGAGGGTGAAAGAGGAGAGCGCAAAATATGGTTTGAAGCTCATCAAAAAAACCCGAAGATCATGGCCACTGGTCCCATCACCTCCTGGCAAATAGAAGGGGAAGAAATGGAGGCAGTAAGAGATTTTACTTTCTTGGGCTGCATGATCACTGCAGATGTGACAGCAGCCACGAAATTAAAAGACGCCTGCTTCTTGGGAGAAAAGCAATGACAAACATAGACAGCATCTTAAAAAGCAGAGACATCACCTTGCCAACAAAGGTCCGTATAGTTAAAGCCTTGGCTTTCCCAGTAGTGATGTATGGAAGTGAGAGCTGGACCATAACGAAGGCTGATTGCCAAAGAATTGATGCTTTTGAATTATGGTGCTGGAGGAGACTCTTGAGAGTCCCATGGACTGCAAGAAGATCAAACCTCTCCATTCTGAAGAAAATCAGCCCTGAGTGCTCACTGGAAGGACAGATCCTGAAGCTGAGGCTCCAATACTTTGGCCACCTCATGAGAAGAGAAGACTCCCTGGAAAAGACCCTGATATTGGGAAAGATGAAGGGCACAAGGAGAAGGGGACGACAGAGGACGAGATGGTTGGACAGTGTTATCGAAGCTACCAGCATGAATTTGACTAAACTGCGGGAGGCAGTGGAAGACAGAAGTGCCTGGCGTGCTCTGGTCCATGGGGTCACGAAGAGTCGGACGCGACTAAACGACTAAACAACAACAAGGGTTTAATTCATAAACAAATACAATAGGCCCAGGATCTAAACAATCATGAAACTAGTTCTACATATCCATTGTTGTTTTCCCATGTTTCCTCAATTGCAGCTCCCCCGTGGCATCACACGGTAAATGTTTATAAAACAGGAATATTCAAAAACAGTTTGTGATACTGCATTGGGGAAATATTTGCAAAGAGAATGTTTGAAGTTTTAAAAACCTTCCGCTGAGATTACTCAGAACCGAAAGCAGCTCTTTGGATGCGAATACTTTAGAAGTGAGGTCGCAGTTGTCACTTCGTGACACTGATAATATCCTCAAAATTCCAACCTGGATTTGAAACATCTAGCAACTTTTAAAACGAAGTCTCTTTCACAGGGATGCCAATTTTAGATTTTTATTTGAAATGAAGACTGGCACTATTCTGGGCTTTTGACAATTTAAAAAGCATCAGGGAAATCTCTCATTATGGGGTTCCAAAGGTATTTGCTCACACAGAACATTACTCACTGGACCAGCTACATGTCTTCCTTGTAGAGTGACAAATTATTTAATGGCTAAAATTCAACTACAAGGGCAACTGCTTTAGTGGGACACATTTGACTGCTAAGATTTATGGTAAGTTTCCCCCCCAAATATTCCTTTTTCTTCCCCTTGTAAAGTTCCTCAAAGAATCATTAAAGAGTTCACTTAACTCAGCCTGACAGATTTTATTACAGATGCAACTTGAATTTTCTGCAACTCTCTGGGGAAAGGAGGTGGAAACTAAAATGTACCGTAAATTTCGCTCCAAAACACGCACTTTTTTGCTCCGAGAAAGTAAGGGAAAATGCCTGTGCGTGTTAAGGAGCGAATGCACGGATCAGAGCCATGGCTGCCGTCAGTCAGGCAAAGCGGGAGCCACTTACACGCTCTACGAGGCTCTCACTTTGCTTTCTTTAAAGCGACCTGGAGCCAGGAAGGAGGGAGGGAAGGAGAGCCATAGCAGCAAAGCCGGCTGCCGCTTACACGGGAGGAGGGACAGACACTAGCAAAGGTCTGCGCGCTCTCTAAACAGAGCAATGAGGCTGCAGAGAGACGGCAGGAAAGATAAAATTTAAGCAACCAGCAGCAAAATAAAACCAACCTCGAGCGCAGTGAAAACCAGGAAGTAAAAAAAAAGGCTGGGGAGGGCATGAGGGAGAGGGGAAAACTTCGCAAATCCCCCGCGTCTCAGCTGATCGGCTGGGCTGGAGCAGCTTGTTTTCAGGCAGGATAGATTTGAGCATTGTCTGGGTCCTAGTGCCCCTACCTCTTTTTTGTGCTCCATTCTATTGCTGCTGGTGGCTGCTTATCATTCAGGTTGCAAGGAGGAGCACTTTTACACAGCTGCAAACCAAGTCCTCCTCACTTGCTCAAATCTATTCCGCCTCAAAACAAGGAGCGGAAGGAAAAGGCTGCAAACTGTTAAATGGAAAAAAAAAACCCAGGCACAGGGCAAATACCTTAAGTATACCTTTAAAGCAACAGTGCTCTTTCCCTCCCTCCTCCCCGCGGAAAAGCTCCTTGTCCCTTGAGTTCTTTTCCTTCCCTCCCCACTTAAAACGTGGTTACAAAGCACGGATCCACATGGATCCTCAGGATTTTTGCATTGGGCTACCCCAAACTCACTGTCAATTCACATGTCTGTGGCCACAGCATGAACCATAAAAATCATACATCCACTGTTTCATTTAGAATATTTTTTCCTCATTTTCCTCCTCTAAAAACTACATGCGTGTTATGGTCAGATGCATGTTATAGAGCGAAAAATACGGTACACCTCAGGCAATCTCTTCTTAGATTGCATTTACTCTACTTATGATCATACTTGGAAAGTAATTCCATTCGCGATGCCACAACAAGGATGCACTTTTATTAAAAACAGGCACGTTAATGGCTTCTTCTCAAAGCTCTGCTCACTGGAGTTATAGGACAAGGGTGGAAATCGCCTGGCCTTCCAGATGTTGTTTAATTCAGCACCAGGCTGCAGGGCCAACTGCAGTGATGGGAGTGATGGGAAGGGAGTAGAGTTCATCACCATCTGGAAAGTCAGAGGTTCTCCACTGCACACATCCATTGCCTTATCTCTATTCACTCCAGGGGCGTCTTACCCATAGACGCTAGTGGTGCGGGGTGCCAGGGCGCCATGTTAGGGAGGGCGCTGGGCAAGAGTCTGGGGAACACCAAACGAGTGCGCTGAGTGAGCGAGGGTGAGTGTGCCGCTCCTGCCGAGCGCCGGCTCAATTTTTTCCCTTTTAGCCTGCAGGCACCGGATTCTGCGGGGTGTCAGAAGACTAAAAGAGGAAAAACCAAGGAAAGGCGTCAAGTTCACTGCATGTACGGTGTTAAAGGAAAATATTATGAAAATGATGTGTAGATGGTACTTAACCCCTGTAAATTAGCAAAGATATATCACAATAGTGATAACCTATGCTGCAAAGGTAAAGAAAAAGAAGGTACCCTTTATCATATGTGGTGGACCTGCCCCAAGGTGAAAGACTTCTGGGAGAAGATTTATAATGAACTGAAAAAAATGCTGAAATATACATTTATTAAGAAACTAGAAGCCTTGTTTCTTGGAATAATAGGTCTGGAATTGCCCAAGAAAGATGTTAAGATTGTTTTTGTATGCCCACAACTGCTGCTAGGTTTTTGTTGGCCAAGAACTGGAAAACACAAGAAGTGCCAACAGTGAAGGAATGGCAGATGAAGATGATGGACTTTGGGGAGCTAGCCGATCTGACCGGGAGAGTCCGCGACCAGAAGGAGAAGGAGCACCAGGAGGAATGAATGAAATTCAAAGATTATTTAGCGAAATATGCTAAGATAACTTAAGTAGAAATACTTGCAAGTACCAGATTGGTTTAGGATTTAAATATGTGATGTTATAGAATAATATGTTTAAAGTTAAAGTTAATATGAAAAGAAAGAAAGAAATGTTAATCGACTAAGTAAATTTTATGAGAAATTAGTTTTGGAAAACTGTTACAATGATATACATGGAAACTCAGCCAGGGGGATTCGAAGAAGTCACTTAACAATGTTAACAAAAGTGGAAATATTACAGTTAGGGATTTATGTAATAATAATAATAATAATAATAATAATAATAATAATAATAATAATAATTTATTATTTGTACCCCGCCCATCTGGCTGGGTTTCCCCAGCCACTCTGGGCGGCTTCCAACAAAGATGAAAAATACACTAAAATGTCACATATTAAAAACTTCCCTGAACAGGGCTGCCTTCAGATGTCTTCTGAATGTCAGGTAGTTGTTTATCGCTTTGACATCTGATGGGAGGGCGTTCTACAGGGCAGGCACCACCACCAAGAAGGCCCTCTGCCTGGTTCCCTGTAACCTGGCCTCTCACAGTGAGGTTTCCCCCAGCCACTCTGGGCAGCTTCCAACAAAACACTAAAATACAATAACCTATTAAACATTAAAAGCTTCCCTAAACAGGGCTGCCTTCAGATGTCTTCTAAAAGTTTGGTAAAAATAAAAAAAATCCTTGGTAGTTATTTTTCTCTTTGACATCTGATGGGAGGGCCTTCCACAGGGCAGATGCCACTACCGAGAAGGCCCTCTGCCTGGTTCCCTGTAGCTTTGCTTCTTGCAATGAGGGAACCGCCAGAAGGCCCTCGGAGCTGGACCTCAGTGTCCGGGCAGAATGATGGGGGTGGAGACGCTCCTTCAGATATACTGGACCGAGGCTGTTTAGGGCTTTAAAGGTCAGCACCAACACTTTGAATTGTGCTGGGAAACGTACTGGGAGCCAATGTAGGTCTTTCAAGACCGGTGTTATATGGTCTCGGCGGCCGCTCCCAGTCACCAGTCTAGCTGCCGCATTCTGGATTAGTTGTAGTTTCCGGGTCACCTGCAAAGGTAGTCCCACGTAGAGCGCATTGCAGTAGTCCAAGCGGGAGATAACCCGCTGTTTGTTTGTCTATGTTTGTTATAAATTTGGAAAATCAATAAAAAAAAATGGGGGGGGGACTGAGCCGACACTCAGCGGGAGTGGCCAATGTGCCCTCGCTCAGCAGAGGCCCACTCGCTTGCTGTGCAAACCTGATGGCAAAATACGAGGAGGATAAACGGCTGTTGTTTTCAGTCTCTCATTTGTAGAAATAATAAGCTTTTTGGTAAATATTTTCAATGCGTTTTTGGAATTGAACATTTTTTTTAAAAAAAAAGTTGTCCATGGCTCTAGGCATTGTAATAATTATAGTTCAGAAGCCACTTGCTTGTCTTCTGGCTAGTTTGGCACCCAGTGATTCTGCCACCTACCTCCTGGTCCAACATTGGTTTGGGGTTTTCCTGCTCTACGTGGAGGGGTGGGGAGGCTATTTTAACTAAATGATCATCATTATGCCAAGTACAAAACACTATTAAAATACTAGGTATTTATGATTTTTTAAAAGTCTCCAAGTACTATTATACCCAATTTTTTTTTAAAAAAACAACAACACAAAACCATTAAACTTCCTGGAACGACTTATTAAAATCTGACCTTGCATGTAATCTTCCATTATACCTTCCAATTACAAATGTGTCTTTGAGGTTCTTTCTTGAATTATGTAAAATGAGTACCATTAGCCAAGATTTGCAATGTGCTTTACTACTATGTTTTAATAATAAATATGCTTCTTTAAAAAATATATTAGCTCTAAAAACAGCTGACTAACCAACATGATAAAACTACTGTGGATTTTGACGGTCGCTGAAAACCCCAGACACATAACAGAATACACTAAAGTACTGACTGAAGATCCTACTTCCATAATAACTTCCTCTAAAATCTTTTAAGGATTGCTAGTGTTATAACCATCATCTTGTTATTCCTTACCTCTATTTTAGATAATAAATTACGTGAATAGAGTTACAGACATTTTAGAGACACTCTTTTCCAAAAAGCTAAACCAATCAGGGTCATCATCCCGATTACTGAATTCAAACCCCAGTTTAACCCTGGATTTGCCAGAAATATCAAACATTTAGCACCGTCTTATTATTTGTGACATGGGAGTAGAAGGAACCTAACTCACAGGACAACTGCTGTGGTGACAGATAAAGATAAAACATCAACACTGTTACCCCCACATTGTGCTTTCAAAAAAGGGGGGGTGCAATAAAGCAAACAGACAGCAGCAAATAAAATAACAAGATAAGAACTAGAAATCAGTTTGAAATTATGCATAGTTTTGATAAGAAGATCCAAGATTTCCTCCAGTCAAATGTTGCTTAGGTGCCATCAGGCCTTGCATTGCATTTGACATGTTGATAAATCAGTTCTGTTCTTCAGAAATCGAGGGTGGGCAATTTCTTAACAGGCTTGCTGATATCTGCCAAGTAAGCGTCTAGGAGAGAAAGAATTTACCTGACAAAGATTGAATGGGCTTATGTACTGTGATAAAGCTCTCCTTATTCGGATTCCACACTAAGGTTTACTTTTTAATCTCTGGAAGTACGCGGCACATTACTGATACTTCGTATAACCAGGCTGTACCTGTGAAGACATGATCTATTCATAAAAGCAGCAAGATCCTATACACTTGACCTTTATTATTCTCTGTATTAACAAGAGCAGCCCTTTTTCATTAGCTAAAAAATTTATAGAATTGATAGAATTCTAGTGTTGTTGGTTTTTTTAAAAAAAAAATAGCCATAGCTTTTCTCTGCCTCATATAGCCAAGAAGAAATGTAAGGGGTCTTCTCTATGCAAGAAAAACACACACATTACAATACTCCATCAAAACCACAAATAAAGCAGTGGGGGTTTAAAAATGAGTTAAAAATCAAATAAAGTCCAGCCTTCCAGATGTTGTTGAGCTAAACTCCCACTATCCCTGGAAGTGCTGGCTGAAACCAACGGGAGATGGAGTTGAATAACATCTGGATTTTCACTGGTTCCCCACCTCTGACCTATCATTTGGATAACACCAGCTGCACGGTGATGAAATCGTAGAATTTAGAATTCAGAAATTAGAAATTAGAATTTTAGAATTTAGAGTTGGAAGGGACCCTAAGGATCATCTAGTTCAGGGATGACCAACCAGTAGATCGTGATCTACCGGTAGATCCCTGGCTGATTCTGGAAGATCGCAAGATCCTTATCGTGCACAAAAAGTTACGGGGGGGTAGCTAAAAAACTCTCTGTAATCCTCCCCCAAAAAGGGTCAACAACTCTGGGCAATCCACCCACCCACCCCACACACGCTCCTCTTTCCTCCAATGACAATGGGTAGATCACTGCCAGGTTTTTTTTATACTGGGAGTAGATCACAGTCTCTTGGGGGTTGGGCGTGCCTGATCTAGTCCAAGCCCCTAGCAGGAATATTCAGCTGTCCCTTATGGGCATCAAACCTGCAACCTTGGTGTTAACAGCACCATGCTCTAACCAACTGAGCTCTAAAAGGTAAAGGTAAAGGGACCCCTGACCATTAGGTCCAGTCATGACCGACTCTGGGGTTCATCTCGCTTTATTGGCCGAGGGAGCTGGCGTACAGCTTCCGGGTCATGTGGCCAGCATGACTAAGCCACTTCTGGCGAACCAGAGCAGCACACGGAAACGCAGTTTAGCTTCCCGCCAGAGCGGTACCTATTTATCTACTTGCACTTTGACGTGCTTTCGAACTGCTAGGTTGGCAGGAGCAGGGACCAAGCAATGGGAGCTCACCCCATCGCGGGGATTCGAACCGCTGACCTTCTGATCAGCAAGTCCTAGGCTCTGTGGTTTAACCCACAGCGCCACCCGCGTCCTGAGCTCTACTGCATGGTTAATACCCTTAATATGGGTGGATTTTAAATACTGGTTTTAAAGTGCTGTTGTCATTTTAACGTTTTGCTGTACAGTGGTACCTCAGGTTACATACGCTTCAGGTTTCGTACGCTTCAGGTTACAGACTCCGCTAACCCAGAAATATTACCTCGGGTTAAGAACTTTGCTTCAGGATGAGAACAGAAATCATGCAGCAGCGGCACAGCGGCAGCGGGAGGCCCCATTAGCTAAAGTGGTGCTTCAGGTTAAGAAGAGTTTCAGGTTAAGAACAGACCTCCAGAATGAATTAAGTTATTAACCCGAGGTACTACTGTATTGTTGCTAGACAGCAAACTGCCCCAGGATCGTTACTGATGAAGGAAGTTTAGAAACGGAAAGCGAGAGCGCTCACTTCAGAGGACCGGGGTAATTCTGAACAGGGTTTCTCAAAAAGAAAAAAGTTCTTAAAGGTTAGGTAGGCGTGCCTGGGTGGTCCTTCAAATATACTCAGGTCTGAAGCCATTTAGGGCTCTCAAAGCTTAAAAACTAGAATTGTGTCCAGAAACAAATTGGCAGCTGGTGACATTCTTACGTTTCTTTTTAAAAGATGGCAAGATGTGTCCCTTATAACATTTGTACCATCATCTTTCCCATCACTTTTCCATCAAAGACGACCAAAAAGGCATCTTACAAATACAGAAATAAAAACAGTATTACCCCCACTCGGTGAAAAATTCACACAGTACTGTTTTAATAACACATTTCTGACAGAATTCACACGGAAAGCCTTCTGATATAAAAACTGTCTTCAAAGCAACTTAGACGCACAAAGAGCAGGAGCGTGAGGTATTATTTGGGCGGAGGAGATGTGAAAGGTCTCTCAGTACCTGGAAAAAGCTCTGCTGGGCACTTTGCACAAAAGAAAGGGCGACTGGAATGTAATTCCACCTCTATCAGTGAAATGCACCAACATTCTCCACAATCCTAAAGTATGTGAGAGGATGTGAGTGTGTGAATTGGTGGGAGACAGAGAGAGAGAGAGAGAGAGAGAGAGAGAGAGAGAGAGAGAGAGATTTCTTTTTACACGATTGGACAATCGAAGTTGAATGGTTTACCTGGCTGCATTCTTAACCTTCCCAAGCAAAATTAATTAGAATGTTAAGAAACCTTTCTGTTAAGTGGTTCTTTCTTGCACTGCAAACCTGCCAACTGGAGCGTGGCAAAATGTCACAAAATTTCAGAGCTGCCAAGAAGTGAGGACTGGAAAACAGAATTGTATGCCGCCAGTCCTACGGTGACAAGACACCTAATATTCTATGTCCTGTGTGGGTCACACAAAATTAGAGAACATGTGCAAAGAGACTTCTTGTATACCATATTTTTCGCTCTATAGGATGCACCCGACCACAGGTCGCACCTTGTTTTAGAGGGGGAGAACAAGAAAAAAAATTTCTCCCCCTCTATGCTCAGCACCCCTTCAGCGAAGCGGCAGGAGAAACGGAGCCCCTTCCATTTCTCCTCCCGCTTGGCTGAAGGGGCGCTGTGCAGCTCTCCCTCTCTGCTGAAGCCAGGAGAGTCTTGCTCTCCCGGCTTCAGCAAAAGGAACCTGAAGCCTTTGGAGCGCAGCGCGAGTTCCCGCTGCGCTCCAAAGGCTTCAGGCGGCTATCCCTGAAGCCTGGAGAGCGAGAGGGGTCGGTGCACACCGACCCCTCTCGCTCTCCAGGCTTCAGTGAAAGCAACGCAAAGCCTCCGGAGCGCGGAGGGAGCGCTCCCTCTGCGCTTCAGTGGCTTCGCGTTGCTATCGCTGAAGCCAAGGAGCCTGCATTCGCTCCATAGGACGCACACACATTTCCCCTTAATTTTTGGAGGGGAAAAAGTGTGTCCTATAGAGCGAAAAATATGGTATTTTGCTTCTTATTTTCTTACATGGGAAAAAGAGCCAACAAACACTGGAAATCTCAATCCTTTCCGCTACTTTTAGACAGGGAGTAGAGGCAAACCCTAAGCAGAAAATTTTGGTGCAATGCTAAAGGCAGCTAATCGTATTTGTTTAACGAGGAAAGTTCTACACGCTAACTTCCAAAAAGCAGCTCAAAAACTTACATTAAATAATGAAGCTACAATGAAATGCCATTTATCATGTCTACTGTCTTGAATCTTTTGGAAGTATTTACAAGCAACCAAAATGCATGGAGACATTTGAGAGAGAATCTCAATTCTCTCTCTCAATTAATACAGCCGAACATTGGAAGTAGCTCGTTTAAAAGGCACGTGTCACAGGTTCATTATTTTAACTAATCAAAGCTACTCTAACATTCTGACCTCTCTTTGCTAGGCTAATAGAGGCCCCAGAACATCACTGATTCAAATATTTTGACCTTGCTGAATTATGTACAATGTCTTTTTAGCCAGGTAACACAGTCTTCACTAAGAAGCTTTCAGATATGATTGTATTATTTCAGAGGCAATTAGTAGAACAGCATGATGTCATTTGTAGCATTTAACTGACTTGTCAATTTTTCTTCCCAAAAATGCCTTCTTCGGGTTGAAGCAGCAATAAGTAAAGATTAGTTCAGCCACTCCAAACTAGACTAACTGAGCTGTGCTGCGGAATCACCTCATACATGGCATTGGAAAGATGTAGAAAATTAGGAAATACCATTTAGTAAACAAAGCTAAAAACTGCCTAGGTAAAGGGACCCCTGACCATTAGGACCAGTCATGGCCGACTCTGGGGTTGTGGCGCTCATCTCGCTTTATTGGCCAAGGGAGCCGATGTACAGCTTCCGGGTCATGTGGCCAGCATGGCAAACCAGAGCAGCGCATGGAAACGCCGTTTACCTTCTCGCCAGAGCAGTACCTATTTATCTACTTGCACTTTGACATGCTTTCGAACTGCTAGGTTGGCAGGAGCAGGGACCGAGCAATGGGAGCTCACCCCGTCGCGGGGATTCGAACCGCCGACCTTCTGATCGGCAAGTCCTAGGCTCTGTGGTTTAACCCACAGATTGCGTAATATATATTCACAGCTGGCATCCATTCATTTCCATTAATGAACTTATAAAACAGAAACTTTCCGCAGAAAAATGAAGCACTGGGATATTTGCGATTTTGCAAAATTTCCAACCCCGCATTAGACCAGTGACTCGGCTCGCCCACTATTCTCCACTCTGACTGGATGCAATTGTCCAAGGCCTCTAGTGGCACTTTGCCGCCAGTGTATCCTTTTGACCAGAGTCTGGAGGGAGGGCTTTCTGCCTACATCATGTGCTTCACACTGACCTATGTGCCCTCTTGTCTATTCCACTCCTAGCAAGATAAGCTGCCTGATACAAGGTGATGTGTGTTTGAGACAAGCATACATAAAGCAGCACCTAGCAGAACAAGCTCTGGATCAGACCACATTTACCAGGGGCTGTGCATCACTGGGCATCTGCTAAGACCCACATCCCACAGTCAAGATCTGGAGGCCTCTAGCGCCACTATTCCTCCTCCGTGTTGGTTCACATATCACTTCAAGCTTACCCTACCCACACCATCAAAGCAGTTCGGTCAATTGGGCTCATGTGAATGGGTAATGGCAACAGTGAGAAGGACAGCTCAATGAGGGCATCTTGCCTAAGGACCTCCGAAAACCTGGATTCAGCATTCAACATTACACCTCTCGTAAAATCTCTCCAGCAGCTGCTTCCAGGCTTCTTCCATGTCCAGCAAAGTTTCCATGTCCTTCCTTGTTTGCTTTGCCCTACCCTATCATCTTGGACTTGATATGTCCCTGCCCATGATTGCTATTGCATGACCAGGTGCGACAGCCCCAGCCCCCAGGGAGTGTGGGAAAGGAAATAAAGACTCTGACGATGTTATGGAATTAAAATTAGGCCACAACTTCATTAAACTTCCAAATGTAGGTAGGCCATGACTTAGGCCTTGGGCGTATATCCCTCCCAGCCCCACTGCCAGGGAACTGGGGCACATCAGGGTAAATGGGATATGGGGGTGCTCTGCGCGACGTAAGTGTAGGCAGGCAGCCGAGCCCATATCCCCACACGCAGGGCAGTTCACGGACAACCTTTCAGTGTATGGCCAGTAATACCCATTTTTGTAACCCCTTTAAGAGGGGACCCTGGAATCGCTTTTGAATTATGGTGCTGGAGGAGGCTCTTGAGAGTCCCATGGACTGCAAGAAGAACAAACCTATCCATTCTTAAGGAAATCAGCCCTGAGTACTCACTGGAAGGACAGATCCTAAAGCTGAGGCTCCAATATTTGGGCCACCTCATGAGAAGAGAAGACTCCCTGGAAAAGACCCTGGTGTTGGGAAAGATGGAGGGTGCAAGGAGAAGGGGACGACAGAGGACGAGATGGTTGGACAGTGTTCTTGAAGCTACCAGCATGAGTTTGACCAAACTGCGGGAGGCAGTGGAAGACAGGAGTGCCTAGGGTGCTCTGTTCCATGGGGTCACGAAGAGTCGGGCACGACTAAATGATTAAACAAAAACAACAAGTAGCACCAGCTAACTATAGGACAGGAACCTCTATTAGAGAGCAGCCAATGTAATTGAGAAAGAAGAAACAAAGGATGCTTGAATTTTACTTTGTGGCTGGATGGTCAAGAAAGATGATCCCAAGGCAGCAGTTAATAGGACATAGATAATTGACTGTTCAGCACTACCAGCACACAACGACCAATTTATACATGCAGCTAGCACAACATTGGTATGGTTGAAATTTGATTACTCGTGACCAAAACAAACAAAAACTCATTCACCACATGGTGCACTACTCATGCAGATGCAGGAAAAATAAAAAAATTCCTTCCAATAGCACCTTAAAGACCAACTAAGTTAGTTCTTGGTATGAGCTTTCGTGTGCATGCACACTTCTTCAGATACAAGGTATCTGAAGAAGTGTGCATGCACACGAAAGCTCATACCAAGAACTAACTTAGTTGGTCTTTAAGGTGCTATTGGAAGGAATTTTTTTATTTTGACTATGGCAGACCAACACGGCTACCTATCTACTACAGATGCAGGAAAAGTCTGCTTTCTTTTCAGGCTTCTAGTCTGGTTATGGGGAAGAGGCTTCATTAATACCCCTGAAAGACTACATTTGTCCAGAGAACAACATGGCGGGAGGGCAGCTTTTTGCTGATGTTGATGGACTCCTCAGTGGCTTTTGACCCAGCAGGCTGTGCTTTTCTTTCAGACCATCTCAAATTTATGTCAAGTGCCTTGGGAAGAATCCAATATTCAGCCTCTCTTTTTTTCATCTAAATGGACTCCAGAGGTTGGTTACTGAAGATGTCAGGTCAGTGGGTGTTAGTATCAGCTGTAGTATTGGGGTCCTCAATATGCTGATGACATCTAATCCATGTGCATCTTTAACATCTTTAACAAAGCACCAAGGAGCAGTGCTTTCTTTCTCTCTCTTTCTCTCCATCTGTGTTCCAAACCAATGTCTTGAAGCTATAGTCAAATGGACGAGAAGGAACAGATTGAAGTTGAATCCAGATGAAGATATAGGTCAGTCTGTTACTGGAATGTATGAAACAGCCATTTTTTAGAGGGCGGAAACTTTTCTATGACAGATGTAACCCAACCTCATTGGATAAAGAGAACCATATTCCTGGACCAGATCCGCTTCCTGAAAAGCAGGTTGGAGTTGTTGCTAAGACTGTCCTTCTCCATTGGCACAAACACAGCTGTTCTGTCCCCCTTACTATGTGACTGATGTGTCTGTAACTTAAGACTTCATTACTGCAATGAGCTTGAAGAGGACTTGAGAGCTATCAACGAATACAGAACACAGATTCACATCTACTCTCAAGAATTTAAACATTCAGTCTGTTTGGTAACTAATGCGCTTCTGGAACCAATTTCAGGGTGCTGATCTTGAAGCGCTGCTTTTATGAGGGTCTCTTGCCATGCACAACCATCTTCCAGTTGAGATCCAGACAACTGGTCAGGTCAGATCATCAGTGGATAGAAGCAATAACCTTATGGTCACAGATCTAAAGCTTTGAAGCCCTCCTTCCTGAAGTAGTTAGGAAACTTCCCTCTTTAATAGGTTTGCAGCAAGATTGCAAAACATTTATTTTTCTGTCCCCTGCTCCACTCCCACTCTTCCTGATGTGTGGTTTGTTTTTATCTTTTATAGATTTCACTTCTTGTTCTTATGACTGTTATATGATTTCTGGTCCAATTCAAAAGCATACAAAGGGAAGAAATGGAACGTAAGTTAATGAAACATTCTGCGCAAGTTGGTTTGTCTTTTGCGCATGTTAAATCAATACAATTTAGACAGACATCAAGAAGTTAGCTACAAACCCTTTCAGCGCAAACACCACATTAAAGCAACCACAAGCTTCTTCTAAAAATCAATTTGCAATACCAGTGGCAGAAATCTTTTAACATGCCACAACTTCTAACCACTCAATGTGACTTTGAACAAGCAGGAGAGCTAAGCCACGGCTATAATATTCAACCTTCACTTGAAATTTATCTCCAGGGCAGAAAATAATTGGATGTCGCACCTATTAACTCAGCTTCATTCTGCTAATTATCCTTTAGCAATAATCTTGGGTTTCTTTCCTCACCACTGTATTTTGAGCAGGATTAATATATGCACTGGTGAAATTATTTTGAAGGCTATCAAATAATACAGTAAATCAAGCTTCTGCGGCCAAAGCTACTTCAGTTAGTACCAAGGACAGCTCCGACACAGAATGCTTTGTGCTAAATTTAAAAATAGCTCAAGAGCTGCATCTCTGCCTCAGTTTCTCACTTAATCCTCAAATTAGCCTTTCCCTCAATCTTCCCTTCATTGTTACATTCTGGTTTTATTTTAATAGACCGTGATATTGGTTGATGTGTTGTGGGAAGACTGAACGCAGTCCTACAACAGCTGTCACATGGCAACAGCCATTCCACCAGCACAGGGAGAGATGGGAAGCTGAGCCGCTGAGTTGGCTCCACAGAGAGACCAGCTACATTTTACTTCTCCTCTAAATAAATCTGTTTCTCTTCCAGCTGGTCATAATAACCACTATTGTTTCCTTTCCCCCTCCCCAATCCCTCTCCCTGTTCTGATTCTGTTAGATTAAAAGCCTACCAACAGAGACGTCTTATTAATGTTTGTAAGTAACTCTAGGGGTCCCTTTTTCACATGAAGAGTAGGGTAGGAAAAACATTAAATAGTACAAGGCCGATCATCTGGTGTCAGGTACATGACAGTTATCTCCCTTTTAAGCACTATGAGAGGATATAAGCCCTACTTGAGAGGTAACTGCAGCAGAGAGAAGTCTTCTTGCTGCACCTTGACAGTAATAGGTAGTATTTGTCCCCAAGTCCCAAGCCCAGAGCTAGGTGGAAATGCTGCTTTTCTACGAAGAAGAAGAAGAAGAAGAAGAAGAAGAAGAAGAAGAAGAAGAAGAGTAGTAGTAGTAGTAGTAGTAGTAGTAGTTTGGATTTGATATCCCACTTTATCACTACCCTAAGGAGTCTCAAAGCGGCTAACATTCTCCTTTCCCTTCCTTCCCACAACAAATACTCTGTGAGGTGAGTGGGGCTGAGAGACTTCAGAGAAGTGTGACTAGCCCAAGGTCACCCAGCAGCTGCATGTGGAGGAGCGGGGAAGCGAACCCGGTTCACCAGATTACAAGTCCACCGCTCTTAACCACTACACAAAGAGCAAGCAGAGGTCTTTTATCTCCGAATATTAGCACTAAGCTATGAACCTCTCTAAAAAGCAGCCACTCCAGCGTTGCAATGGAGGACTGGAAATTCTGTGAGTGAGTGACTAGCTTGTCTATGTACCATATTTTTCGCTCCATAAGACGCACCCGACCATAAGACGCACCCAGCTTTTAGAAGGGGAATGCAAGAAAAAAAATATTCTTTAAAGGGAGCACTGAGCAGAGCCTCTATGCATCCCAGGCTCTGCTCAGCGCTCCCTTTCACAAGCTGTGTGGAGCGTGTGTGCAGCACACAGGCTTTTCCCCGAGGGAGAAGGGCCCAAGAGCCACACACATGCTCCACACACTTTTTAAAGAGAGCGCTGAACAGAGCCTCCCACCTGCATTCGCTCCATAAGACACACACACATTTCCCCTTACTTTTTAGGAGGGAAAAAGTGTGTCTTGTGGAGCAAAAAATACGGTATGTGTGAGAAAGAAATAAAGTGTGCCTAGGGGTCTGGTGCATGTGTGTGTTTATGACAATGGAGTGGGGAAAATAGAGGTGTGTGTGTTTTCTTTGTGGAGGGTTGCACCCCCTACTACTGAAATACAGCTCCAATCTGGCCCTTGAGCTGAAACAGAAACTGGGCAGCTTGTTCTGCCTCAAAAGGTTTTCACCTCTAGCCCAACCACTGGAAGAAGACTCTGCCTAAATGGTTGCTGTAAGTGATAAAACATTGAATGCAGGCAAACGAAGGGCTTCTGGAGTGCTCTGTCCCTCCTCCGCCAGTTCCTGTTAAGTTACTTTTTTAAAGGCTAATCAATGTTCTAGGGTTATGAGCTGTCTCATGAATTCGTTCAAGATGCCTCAGTTAGGAGGTTCCCTATTTGCATAGCGGTGGTCATAGTGGCATGACAGTTTGTAAGAGTCCCAAGAAAGGTAAGTGGGGGCACAACACCCTAACAAAGACTGAGGGGCTCCTCTAATATTCCATCCAAAGTGTCATGAATGAGCCAGCTACAAGCGAAGGTTTGCAGCCAACTGCAGAAAGCAGCCAGGAACAGAGAGGCTTAGATGTTAGTCAGGCAGGGGAGAGCCGACAGATGCAGACTTTGGCTCTTCCTGACCTTGACAGGTTGGCTGATAAGACAGTAGCTGAAAGTGGGCTAGAATGCAGTCAAAGCTCGCCAGAAGCACAAACAGGCGCGAAAGAACTCAGAGACAGCCTCTCAGAAAAGGAAGAGTTGGGAGTTGATCCGCTAAGTCCAAGGAGTCAGCAAATGGGAGGGCTGCAAGATAGGAAGCAAAACAAGAGATGTAAGGTTTGTAAGTTCAATTGCTTCTGGCAACGCCGGAAGAAGTCTTCAAAAGGGTCGTCTTGAGTAATGGTGCCAGAGGTTTTGTTAGCGCCATCCGGAGCTATCTCTTTGTTTTTGCACTAAATCCACCTTTTTAATTAGCTACGCTTACTGTGTTATCAAGCTGGGAATCTGGACTCCTGACACTAAGACTGCAACCAGATGCAACCTCCATGGCTTTGCCATCTGCCAACCTTTCCCTCCCCTGCAACCTTGCTTTTGTTTACCACCTACCTGGTTGCAGATAACTCAAAACCTTTTGTGAAATCTGGGTTGGCCTAATAAGCAGACTATGAATTTTGGAACAGATTAATGAGATCATTATATTAACCAATAGATCACATCCACTTATTATTTCTTAGAAGCAGTGGGGACGGGTCTGAAACCTGGAACTGCCGTAGGAGTTCTGCCCCCTAACCTGAGATAACCAGGAGCCAGTTATGACTCCTTTTGTGCAAAATATGGGGCATGTTATTGCTTTAGATGGGCAGTGTGGAGAACTGGTATTCGGAACAGTTTTGATTAGCTCAGTCTTATAAATAAAGGGTTAATAAGAGGTCTCACAATGCATGTCTTACAAATGAAAAAAGGGTAGGCTTTTAAAACTGAAACAAGGCCAAACAGAACAATCCCTCTTTAGCACCTTAAACTACGAAAACCAAATGAGCCAGAAATTAAATTTTTATAACAGCTTTTCATTATTTTAGACTGCTTCAAATTACTAGAGACTGCAACTCTCAGTCTGAATTTATTAAAATATAAGTTACACAGTATTAAGCAAGGCTGTTTATTAGCTTACTTTCCTATAGTCATTCATGAAAGGCTAATTACAGTTTGAAATGTATACAGTCTGTGTCATAATTAACCACATTGTGATAGTCTAATTAATCATTATAGTCTGAGACCTCATTTTTAATGCAGGAAATTAAGTAAAGAATTCTACAGCAACATAGAAGCCACAAGGAATACCAAAGAGATCCAACTTTTGAAATGTAGTCTTCAAATAAGCGAGTCAAGCACAAACCAAAATGCGTTCATTTTCATCTGCATCCATGTAGATTGTGCAAAAGGCTGCAAGTGTTTTAGGAGCACGATTTGGCCAACATGTATTTCAGAACAATCTCTAAGAAACTGATGGCGTGCGTGGTCGTCCCCCAACACCAACAGCCTGGAAGTTCTCAACACCAAGTCCTTGATCACCTCTGCAAGGTCAGCCAGAGAGAGACTTGAGCAGCCTAGCCCCAAGACAGGCTTCAACCTGATGCCCTCTGATCATAGCTGTCAAGCGTCCCTTATTTGGCGGGACAGTCCCTTATCCCAGCGCCATGTCCCGCTGCTGTCCCTTATTGATGATGTCCCTTAAATTTCCCAGGTTTCAAAGGAAGCAGCTCCTCTCCCTCCCTCCCTGCCGGCCAGGGAGGAGGGAAGCTCCAACTGTGTTGCTTGGCTGCGTTGCTCACCCAATAAGAAGTCTAAGAACGACTGGGGGGGTGGAGCTTGCATGCCTTGTGCCGATCAAATCGGCCGCGTTGCCTTGGGACTTGCCTTTGCTCAGCGCTTCCCAGCGGAGAGGTGACGGTGGTTTTCCTTGCTGCATCCCCTTTGCCGGGTTGCTGCGCTGTGGGAACCACCGCTTGAGGCTTCGTTTGGCTGCTGGTTGACTAAAATCCCTTATTTTGGCTGCTGATCCCTTATTTTCGAGGCTGCTGGTCCCCTTATTTTCAAATCTGTAAGTTGACAGCTATGCCTCTGGTTGTTTCAGACTACAACTCCCATCAGAGTTCAGCCGGTATGAGCAAGGGTGAAGGGAGCTATCTCCCAAGCACATCTGGAGGGCACCAAGCTGGAGAATGCTACCTTAGGTAACAATGAGTTAGATGGTCCTTAGTACAATGCCAGCAGAGCCGTCTTTCCTATTGAGCTTACTGGTGCGTTGTGCCAGGGCGCTGGCCTCTCGGGGCGTCCCAGCGAATGGGGGAGCTGTGCAGCTTTGCTGGCCTCCCCTTTCCCTGCACACCTGCCAGCTGTGCCCCGTCAACCATATGGCTGGTGGGTGTGCAGCTTGCCTCCCAAGCCTCCGCGGGAAGAGAGCGATCCCTGCAGAGGCTTGGGAAAAGGTTGACAAGTCAACAACTCTGGGAAACGGCTTGGGGGGTGCCGGAGGGATCTTTGCACCACAGCGCCGGATATGCTTAAGATGGCCCTGAATGCCAGCTTCATATTGTGAGCTCCGGTTGCCTGTCATTAGTAAGAAATAAATTATTCAGAGCGTTCACTGGGGAAGGAATAGGCAAGAAGTACCTCTGCCTTCAGAGACATGGGTGGTGCTGTGGGTTAAACCACAGAGCCTAGGACTTGCCGATCAGAAGGTTGGCGGTTCGAATCCCTGCGATGGGATGAGCTCCCATTGCTTGGTCCCTGCTCCTGTCAACCTAGCAGTTCAAAAGCACATCAAAGTGTGAGTAGATAAATAGGTACCACTCTGGCGGGAAGGTAAACGGCGTTTCCGTGCGCTGCTCGTGTTCGCCAGAAGCGGCTTAGTCATGCTGGCCACATGACCCGGATGCTGTACGCCGGCTCCCTCGGCCAATAAAGCGAGATGAGCGCCGCAATCCCAGAGTCGGCCACAACTGGACCTAACGGTCAGGGGTCCCTTTACCTTTACCTCTGCCTTCTAATGTAACCTGAAGACTGGGGTGCAACAATGGATCTAGGATACTCCATTGCGATGGATAGATGGGTTCAGGTGCACCTGAAGCATATGTAGAGTTGGAAGGGACCTTGAGGGTCATCTAGTCCAACCCAGAGTTAGAATGGGATCAAATCACCAACTGGCCATCTACTTAATTTCTGCAATGGCTGCACATGCTCTCCCCAGGGATGTTCAGCTGGCGCCTTCATTATACACCTTTAAGGGCCAGGTGAAAACGTTCCTGATTGACATCTGATTTTACTGATTGACATCTGACATCCTTCAAAATGTGTTTTTTTTTTTGGGGGGTGTTATTGGTTTTTTTCTTGTTTTTATTATGTATTTTGTGGTTTTTATATTGTAATTCTATGCTGTGAATCCCCCAAAGATCTACAGATGGGGGTATACAAATTTAATAAACTATATTATTATTACTATTAGAACACCAGTTTTCCACAACATTGTGGCCAAATACATAACAATTCAAAAACCACAATAGGAAAAAATAGAAGGGGAAGTTAACTGTTCCCAGTAGAAGGAAATGAGTCAAACATTAACTGACGTGCATAGTCATAAAGAGCTCTAATTTCCCTCCTATTGCTTAAGTTTTTAATGTAGCTGAAATATGGTTGTTGCCAAAAGTAACTTAAGCTTATTTATTTTTTATTATTATTCTATTATATTAAATGTTTCCTCTGAAGGGAAAGAGCATAGATATAATTTATTAACAGAGTAGAACAAAAAAGAAAAGAAAAGATGTATTATGCTGTCAGCATTTATAAGTGCCCAAAAATGAGCCAGCTGCAGAAGCATATAGAGCTCAGCATCATCACTGTAACAAAAGTATAAAAAGGTAAAGGTACCCCTGACGGTTAGGTCCAGTTGCGGAAGACTCTGGGGTTGCGCGCTCATCTCGCTCTATAGGCCGAGGGAGCCAGTGTTTGTCCACAGACAGTTTTTCTGGGTCATGTGGCCAGCATGACAAACCAGAGCAGCGCACGGAAATGCCGTTTACCTTCCCGCTGGAGCGGTACCTATTTATCTACTTGCACTTTGATGTGCTTTCGAACTGCTAGGTGGGCAGGAGCAGGGACCAAGCAATGGGAGCTCACCCCGTCGTGGGGATTCGAACCGCCAACCTTCTGATCAGCAAGCCCTAGGCTCTGTGGTTTAGACCACAGCGCCACCCACGTCCCTCCCATTCCCAAAGAGTGTGTGTGTGTGTGTGTGTGTGTGTGTGTGTGTGTGTGTGTATTAATCCATAGGTGCGATGGGATTGTTTTTAAAAAGTGTCACCATAATGGTTTCTGACAGACCAGGATTAACCATCAAGTATAATAAAGAAATGAAAGAATAACTGGCACATACCAATAAGAAGAAGAAGAAGAAGAGTTTGGATTTGATATCCCGCCTTTCACTCCCTTTAAGGAGTCTCAAAGCGGCTAACATTCTCCTTTCCATTCCTCCCCCACAACAAACACTCTGTGAGGTGAGTGGGGCTGAGAGACTTCAAGGAAGTGTGACTGGCCCAAGGTCACCCAGCAGCTGCATGTGGAGGAGCGGAGACGCGAACCCAGTTCCCCAGATTATGAGACTACCGCTCTTAACCACTACACCACACTGGCTCTCAATAACTAACTTAGCTGGTCTCTAAGGTGCTACTAGGGACGCGGGTGGCACTGTGGGTAAAACCTCAGCGCCTAGGGCTTGCCGATCGCATGGTCGGCGGTTCGAATCCCCGCGGCGGGGTGAGCTCCTGTCTTTCGGTCCCAGCTCCTGCCCACCCAGCAGTTCGAAAGCACCCCTAAGTGCAAGTAGATAAATAGGTACCGCTTTATAGCGGGAAGGTAAACGGCGTTTCCATGTGCTGCGCTGGTGCCGGCTCGCCAGAGCAGCTTCGTCACGCTGGCCACGTGACCCGGAAGTGTCTCCAGACATCGCTGGCCCCCGGCCTCTTAAGTGAGATGGGCACACAACCCTAGAGCCGGACACGACTGGCCCGTACGGGAAGGGGTACCTTTACCTTTACCTTTAAGGTGCTACTAGAAGGAATTTTTTTATTTTGTTACAAAAATAAACGTTCCTGATCAAGAGATTTGAGTAGCAGGCAACAGGAAACAAATTCCACCCCTCCCTCTTTAAAATGTCCACAGTCACCACCACCCTTAACATTAACCACAGTTAAAACGAAGGAGGAGACAGTCTTCGGGATTTGAAGCTGGTTAAAAGGATGGCTTCATTTGAATTTAATTTTAAGCCATGGTTAACGGCTCATGGGGATTTAGTACATCTCCAGAAGCGCCAAACAAGCCATAAAGCCTTGTACGATTGTGAAGCCATGGTCTGTTCTTTGCAAGTTGATCATGTTTTGTTCGGGGTTAACAACCCGCAATCCCAAGTTTGGACAAAACGGCAAGACGAGGCTTCATGGTTTGTCGCTTGTGTCAATGGAGGAGGAAGGTGGGACTGGAGGGACCTGGTAAGACCTGATGGTTTCTCATTGTGAACAAAATGGACTGGATTGTGCGTCCATGCCTGGGCAAGAGAGGGCTCTGAGCCCGCCTTTGGCTGGGGAGGGAAGGATATAAATAAAATAAAATTATTATTATTATTATTATTATTATTATTATTATTATTATTATTATTATTCAAGGAGGACAAGGAACAGACAACATCACAGTCCTCTCCCGAGTTGTTTCATCTGCACCAGCAGTTACTGCTGGCCATTTTTATGTGTGAACGGACCACAAGAAGGAATTTCATGTAGTCTCGCATCTCCAAACATGGGGTTTGTTAATACGAAACCTCTCGACAAGTAATGAGAAACACACATTTATGTTTTACCTGATTCAGACATTCTGCATCTAGATACACTGCTCACCAATAGTAAAAGCAGATGAAGGAAGCACAGAAGGCAACAAAACGCCATGGAAAAAAGCTCAGATTAAATAAAAAAAAAAATTGGGAGGGGGAAACACACACAATAAATTTGTCATTGATTTAATAACAAGCTGAAGGAGGACAATTCCATTTTTAACATTGGAACTTTATTGATCCTTATAAGAGCAATGACAGTTCACGTCTTGCACCAGGAGTTCATTGAATAAAGCTAGGTTCTATAATTTTCAAATTTGTATTGCTTTGCCTCTTCTCATTACCCAGAGACCCAAAAAATGACCAATGGAGTTTGATGGAATGGTAATATGGATGCCCTTTCAAAAATTAAAAAAAGGTAAATCATGTTTCTCTGCACCGTTTTTAAACATATTGCCTCAAGATAAAAAACACCACAGAAATCAATGGAATTACAAAGATTTATTTCAGTTGTTAGGAAGGGGTGGAATTTCCAACAGAAGACATAATTAAAGGCTCAAGGAACAACTATGAGAAAATGGGGCAAGTTTAACAAACCACAAAGGTTGACATAAGTGAAATAAACCACTTGGACATACTGCTAAGCTAGGGTTCATGGTTTATCCCAGGGGTCAGCAAACTTTTTCAGCAGGGGGGTGGTCCACTGTCCCTCAGACCTGGGGGGGGGGGCTGGACTATATTTGGTGGGGGGAGGACTGAACGAATTCCTATGCCCCACAAATAACCCAGAGATGCATTTTAATAATAAATAATAACAATAACAATAACAATAACAATAACAATAACAATAACAATAACAATAACAATAACAATAACAATAATAATAATAATAATAATAATAATAATAATAATTTATACCCCACCCATCTGGCTGGGTTTCCACTCTGGGCTGCTTCCAAAAAAAACACTAAAATACAATAACCTATTAAACATTAAAAGCTTCCCTAAACAGGGCTGCCTTTAGATGTCTTCTAAAAGTTTGGTAGTTAATTTTCTCTTTGACATCTGGTCAGAGGGCGTTCCACGGGGCGGGTGCCACTACCGAGAAGGCCCTCTGCCTGGTTCCCTGTAACTTGGCTTCTTGCAGTGAGGGAACCGCCAGAAGGCCCTCGGCGCTGGACCTCACACTAAAAGCACACATTCTACTCATGTAAAAACACACTGATTCCTGGACCATCCGCGGGCCAGATTGAGAAGGCGATTGGGCCGCACCCGACCCCAGACCTTAGGTTGCCTACCCATGGTTTATCCTCTCTCGCACTAGGGTAGGAATGAAAGCAAGCACCATCTTCATATTCAAGGAAAACCACTAACTATGATTTACCAGCCACTATCTGCACTGGAAGGACAGATCACTGGAAGGACAGATTGTGAAGATGAGGCTCCAATACTTTGGCCACCTCATGAGAAGAGAAGACTCCCTGGAAAAGACCCTGATGTTTGGAAAGATTGAGGGCACAAGGAGAAGGGGACGACAGAGGACGAGATGGTTGGGCAGTGTTCTCGAAGCTACCAGCATGAGTTTGACCAAACTGCGGGAGGCAGTGGAAGACAGGAGTGCCTGGCGTGCTCTGGTCCAGGGGGTCACAAAGAGTCGGACACGAGTTAACGACTAAACAACAACAAGAACAACATCTGCACAAACAAAACACAGGATATGTAAATGTCAAGCTATACTATTTTTGTGGACAAAGGAATAATCAAAGAGGTACCACCTAAAGCAGGGGTGGCTACCCTGCAGGTCTTTGGCTGTATGTGGCCCACAGTGCCCTCCCCACAAAAAAGTGCCAACTCCTTGGGGGGGTGTGGAGAGTTTTATCCATGCCACAATATTCCTTGTGTTGTCTGGGTGCCTTTTTGCTGGTTGCGTGGCAAGACCCTCAAGCCATCCCCCATTAGCATAAAGAAATTCACACAGACACAGAATTTTTTAAGGTTATTGGGCAAAATATTTGGCCACAACTTTATTGATTACAGTAAAGATCAAGGCCACCGGTCCCATCACCTCCTGGCAAATAGAAGGGGGAGAAATGGAGGCAGTGAGAGATTTTACCGTATTTTTCGCTCTATAAGACACACCAGACAATAAGACGCACCTAGTTTTTGGAGGAAGAAAACAAGAAAAAAAAAATCTTCTGAATCTCAGAAGCCAGAACAGCAAGAGGGATCACTGCGCAGCGAAAGCAGCGATCCCTCTTGCTGTTCTGGCTTCTGGGATAGCTGTGCAGCCTGCATTCGCTCCATAAGACGCACACACATTTCCCCTTACTTTTTAGGAGGGAAAAAGTGAGTCTTATAGAGCAAAAAATACGGTACTTTCTTGGGCTCCATGATCAATGAAGATGGTGACAGCAGTCACGAAATTAAAAGACGCCTGCTTCTTGCGAGAAAAACAATGACAAACCTAGACAGCAGCTTAAACAGCAGAGACATCACCTTGCCGACAAAGGTCCGTATAGTTAACAGCACAATCCTTCCCATCCTTCTCATTATACTGTTTGATATAACATTCTTTTTTACACAGGTTTACACTGTATAATATCATTTCTTTCTGCTTTGTATACATTCCTTTGATCTTAATAGCACTATTTCAAATGCACGGTCAAGTCTGAGGTCTTGTACAATAAGGACCACTCAAGTCTTTCGCCAGCCTACTAAAAACATGTATTCCTGCCCAAATGCCTCTTGTATGGCTCACAGAGATGTGTTTATCATAGCAGTTGACAAGGCAGCCCAGGTGTTTTATAGGCACTAAGCTGTTTCTCCTATTATTAGTTTGCTGCCTGAGGACAACTACCAGCCATGTTCCTTCTGCCACCCACTGCCTCTCAGAAGAAGTGAACACAGCATAGCCTTTTTCCTGTATGGTTGTTCCTTTCACTTTCAGTAGCAGCAGGAGGCAAAATTGAAAAGAAGCCGCTTGAAAGAAATAAAGGCAATTCTGGAATTCTGAAATTACCACTGCTTCATAACCCGTTGCCTCAAGGGGCATGGGGGATGGACGGACAACCAAGACTACATGAACCTTTGCCTCCTAACCTCTCACTTTTATAAAAGATTTTTATTACAGAGGCACAGGATGAAATCTCTCTCCATACTTCCTCCAGAGATGTCATATTTTCAAACTCACCCAAATCGTGTTACAGAGAAGCAGATGTTTGCAAAAAGATTTGGAAAACTAGACCATGTTTTTGCCCTAAGGCCTACAGAAAATAAGCCAGCCCTTCCCAAGCATTGGTGAATTCTCTTGGGTGCGATAACAAATCCTACAAACATTCATTAGAGAAAAGGTTGCTATTTTCATGTTTGCATAGCCAAAACACTTGGGCAGAATTCAACCTCCACTCAACTGCACACTAGGTATGTCTCAATCAGTCTTTCTGGCTTTTTACCTGGTGCATTATTCTAGAAACATCTATAGCATTTCCAGAGCAATCCTAACCATGTCTACTCATGTCGTTCCTACTGAATCCACTGGGACTTATTTCCAAATAAGTGGGGCTAGGATTGCAGCCTAAGGGGGTCAAACAAATCTTTACTATTATATTCACATCTCCATATTAGCTGTTGATGGGTATCTATTTTGAACCTAGATGTCGAGTGTACTCATCATGCAACTTTCTGCCTTATGGAGAACTGGTGAGCCAACTTTGCAACTGCATACAGAGTTTACAGCTTTGGGAGAACTAATGTACAAGTCTGATAAATAAAGGTTGCACAGATATGTCTGTATTTTTTAGAATATACCGGTATTTGGAGGGGCATCACACTATTTTAGCTATTGGGAGAGAGAAAAGGATGGCTAGTTCCCTCCTCAGGGAAAAGCCCCCAAGAGCCGCACACACGCTCCACGCGTCTCTTTAAAGGGAGCGCTGAGCAGAGCCTCCCACCTGCATTCGCTCCATAAGACGCATACACATTTCCCCTTACTTTTTAGGAGGGAAAAAGGGAGTCTTATAGAGCAAAAAATACGGTACTTTCTTGGGCTCCATGATCAATGAAGATGGTGACAGCAGTCACAAAATTTAAAGGTGCCTGCTTCTTGGGAGAAAAGCAATGACAAACCTAGACAGCATCTTAAAAAGTAGAGACATCACCTTGCCGACAAAGGTCCGTATAGTAAAAGCTATGGTTTTCCCAGTAGTGATGTATGGAAGTGAGAGCTGGACCATAAAGAAGGCTGATCACCGAAGAATTCGAGCTTTTGAATTATGGTGCTGGAGGAGACTCTTGCAAGAAGATCAAACCGATCTTATAGAGCGAAACACCTTAAATACACAGTCAGACAACACATTGTGGTTGGTCCTAAATACAGCTAACAAAATTGTGGCAAAAAAAAAAATTGTATTCCTCCACTGTGGGTTTTGGAAGATTCCTCCCCCCCCCCCCCATGGATCAATATAGCTTACCTTTCCTTCCTATAAACCAATACAAAGTGACTCACACCGCAGAAGAGAGAAACTAAAACCCCAACATAATTGACAGACATTTCAGAGAAAAGTCGCAAGAGAAAACAGATGTGCCCAAATTATAAAACTCTTATGTGAGAATTTTAAGCACAGCATGAAATTTTGCATTCATATAGCTAGGTCGGAAAACTTCATGATAATGCAGAAGGAGAACTGACATTTTCTATGAGCAGGTGTTGTTGCTCAACACTTGAACATGTTGAATATTACTTCCACACCCTAGAAAAAGGGACTGTAATAAGTAAGTTGGGGGAAATCTTAAGACACAGATTCCCTGTGAATCTGAATATTCAAAACCACCAAAAAATGCATCGGTAAAGAAGAGAAAGATGTAATATTTTAAATACATGCAAAAGAAAATTAAGTGAAAGTGTTCCGCTGTTTATTATAGAGCATCACATATCCCTTCCATTCAGAAAAAACGGTAATGTATTTTAACCGCCACATAAATATTCAGTATCTGTTTGTAACAAATATGTAAATGCTTTATTTAACCTGTAAGAAGGATGTTGGTGCAAAAGCTACTGTCCCTTGTTAGCACAAGATGCTTTCTTCTCCTCCCACCCCCTGAACAAAACCATTCCTAATAACTCACAATTGTTGACTGCTCCTCGGCTTCCCTTTGAAAAATTGTTCTGTATCAAGCGCTCTCCCTTTCACACATTTCAACCCAATTAGAGACAAGACAGATTAGTGTGAAAAAGGCAGTTAATTTTAGAAAATGTATGCATAAAATCAAACGTGTTTAATTATTTCAATATTTCCAGCATATGACAGATTTTTAAAAGGCAATGAAATAATGTTTCGCAAAGTAGAATGAGAACAGTAGATTGACCAATAAAGGTCTTTAGACTGGATTTTAAATGCATAATGTTTTAATTTGCCTTTCATTCAAGTTCTGTATTAGATTTTACTAATAATACACCACCGGAGCTGCAAATTCTGAACCACGCAATTTTCCCACATAGACTCAATGAATATTTTTGGCCATTTGTTCTGCGATATACAGGCTGTTATCTTCTCCAAATTCATTGTAAATTAGTAGGAGACTTTTAATCATTTAAAATATTTAAGTGTTTTGCTATGCTGGCAACATACATCATCTTGCTAGCATGCAGTTGTCATGTGAGAGACAAGAGCTCTCAGACCTGAGGAGCAGAAAGAAAAATAGTTCACACAGAGAAGGACAACGATGTGCAATTACAAACGTCAATCAACACTGTGCTTTCCTAGACTTCTTAATCCCATGAACACCTCCAAATGGATTGAATTGATCTCTGGGCAGAAGAAACACAATTTATGAAGATAAAAACATTGCAGAGATTGGTTGCTTGTAAGTGTTTGTGGATTCATTTTTATTTTTAAAAAGCAACAACAACCTGAAGAATCATGCCTAATAAAACTCTAAAAGATTACAGTTACAATTCAGTAGGACTTACTTATGAGTAGACACGGTGAGGGTTGCATTGCACAAGATACTTTGAACACTCTATAAATCACTTCACAAACATTAGTTGAACATTACTTGAGCATTAGTACAACAGCTTGCGAAGGAAATTGGGTGTAATTATCCCCATACCAATGATGAGGATGAACAAGAATGGTTTGCCTAAGGCCACTCAATAAGTTCACAGCTAGAGGCGAAATTTGAAACATAAGCCTTGCAAGCTCACACTCTGAACCACCACGCTAAAGAAATCTCATCACAACCAAGAACTAATTCACTACATGCCAACTTTTTTAGGTCCATGGGCACACCTGGAGCTTTCACACCTGGAGGGCTGTGGCCTCCACCTCCTCTGGTAACATCTCTTCACACACACACCCCAGAAACAGAAAGAAAGTGTCTCCACACACGTTTCACTTTTCCAAGTGAAGTGGGCAAAAGTTGGGCCCATTAGAATTCATCTCAACCTTGAAAAGCACACACAGCTGAAAGAGGAAGTCGAAAACAGCACCATCCTCCAATTCCTTGCTTCGGTTCTATGTACATTTCGAGAAAAAGGTAAGCCATTTTCACTACCACATAATCAAGGAAGAAGTGAGTGTATGTAGGAAGGAGATTCGGAAAGTTTGTGGGCACCAGGGGATGTTGGCAACTCAGTAATAGTAATAATAATAATAATAATAATAATAATAATAATAATAATAATAATAATAATTTATTTATTTATACCCCACCCATCTGGCTGGGTTTCCCCAGCCACTCTGGGCAGCTTCCAACAAAACACTAAAATACAATAACCTATTAAACATTAAAAGCTTCCCTAAACAGGGCTGCCTTCAGATGTCTTCCAAAAGTTTGGTAGTTATTTTTCTCTTTGACATCTGATGGGAGGGCCTTCCACAGGGCAGACGCCACTACCGAGAAGGCCCTCTGCCTGGTTCCCTGTAGCTTTGCTTCTCACAATGAGGGAACCACCAGAAGGCCCTCAGCGCTGGATCTCAGTGTCCGGGCAGAACAATGGGGGTGGAGACGCTCCTTCAGGTATACTGGGCCGAGGCCATTTAGGGCTTTAAAGGTCAACACCAACACTTTGAATTGTGCTTGGAAACGTACTGGGAGCCAGTGTAGGTCTTTCAAGACTTGTGTTATATGGTCTCGGCGGCCGCTCCCAGTCACCAGTCTAGCTGCCGCATTCTGGATTAGCTGTAGTTTCCGGGTCACCAGTAACGCAAAAGTAACAATACTGCCCAGATTTATAGGGATGTTGTAAAGGTTGCGGAGACAGAGCAATTGATCAGTGTTTTGCATTCATACAGGACCACTGTTATAAATGAGAGAGGCAGCACACTAGCTTCCTATTAAACAAAATGTTGTGAGAAGAAATGGCGTATTCTTTGCCGGGGTGGGCGGGCGGGCGGGCGGTGAGCAACGAAGACTGGAGAAAGATGAAAAGAGAAAGGAATTAAAAAGGTAGCAAAGGAGATGCGAGAGATAACACAGGTTTGACTAGCAGCTGGTGAAACAGAGAAAGTGTATCTATGGTGGCCCAGGGTAGGCTCTGCTACTGATGTGGATGGGCCACAGATTTGGGGACCTTCAAAAACAGCAAACTGCTCTAATTATACACAGGGGAAAGCTGGCCCAGGCAGCAGAGCCAGGAAGAGCTACTGAGGCAGAATGGAAAGCTCCCAGACACCAGGAACTAAAAGGGGCATGGTTGCCCTCGTCTTTCAAACCACTTCTTTAACATCCTCCTAAAAGTAAACAGCGTACAAGAATAGTTGGTTCCTCCAAAGGATGGAAAAGACATAGAACGAATAAGACTTTCATTATACCAGAAGACTTTGTTGTTTTGCTCATCACCACCAAAGCACTCCCTGTTCCTATTACCTCAAACAGCTGTTAGCCAGCTCTTCTCCACAATCCCAACAGTTAATTAGCAACAAGAAACAGTAAACATGTACAGCCTGCCACATTTAATTATACTGTAATTTTCTTAAGTTAGAAACAGTGCATTATTCAAATGTATGTCCCTTTTTTTAAAGAAGAAGGGGAGCAATTTTTTAACCTTACAACTAAAAATGTCTGTGAATTCTATCTTTGACAATTCTAAGATGGTTAAATTGCTTCAGGTGCCTACCATAACTTTAAAGAAGGTAAGCTATGTAAGGAACTAATAGGCATTTTAAAATTCCCTGTATTTTACTTCACAATGTGATAAATAAAGCTTGGTGATGCTTTCTTTTCTCTTCTCCCAGTCTTGAGAAATTATAGGATGAAATAGTACTTTAAGATATTTCAGTAATTGTTTTTTGTCAGTGTACTAAAACAATTACTTTGCAGAATTGGTGGAGAATTTTGTTGAGAGTAGAGGAAGTAACTATCTTGCCCACCAGCAAAATCCAGTTTCCCACCCCTGAAAACACACACACACACACACACACACACACACACACACACAGGTTCGTTTTCCATTCACTCAAATACCTTATTATGCAGACATTTTGGAACTACTGGGCTACCAATAGATTGCAAGCTCTTTAACATTGTTCTTTCTCCCCTTTAATAAGCTATCATATTCACTGTTTGTTTTTTTAATGGGAGATGGCAGATTGTGCCGTGTATACAATGAAAAGGTTGAATACTGCAAAGCACAAAACAGCAACTTGAAAAGAATAAGCTGGTAATTACACCAAATTTCCTTTGCAAGCCTGTTGTAAAGATGTTAAATGAATACAGTACTTTTTTTCTTTAAAAAAATGTTTAGGGGTACTCTCATTTTGACGCAAGAAAATCACTATTTTATAGTTCAAATCGGGAAAAATAATTATAGTAAATGGACAAAAGTACAAAGATTCACAAAATGTTTAGGGGTATGCGTACCCCTGCGTACCCCCAGAAAAAAAGCACTGAATGAATGCTTGTGAAATGCTTTATAGGGTTTTAAAATGGTGTCATTCAAAACTGTCCCAACTTTTTTTTCTACCTGTGACCTTCTAAGCACTAAGCAAGGTGCCCTGGGTTTAATGAAACAGCTGTTTTATATACAGGATTTTAAAAACCTCTGTCTTTAAAAGCAGCACGGAATGAAGAACGGTATCCAACTAAGTCATACTCAGAATAGATCCATTGTGACCAATTGACTTAAGCCTACTTATTACCATGGGTCAATACTCCAAGTATGATTTAGGTAGATGATTAATATACTTTAAGTATCTGATGTGCTTGTGTTTAGTCAGGGCCAGAAAGCAACACCATAAAGTAGTGTTTCACAAATATTACGCAAAGATTTGGTGACAACGGCTCTTAATAAAAGAATGGAATGGACAACGGATCAGGATTTGCTTTGAATTTAGACATTTCCATGGTTCATTCCCTGCTAACATAGCTCAAAAGTAACAGGATTGGAAAGTGAAAAATTCCTTCCAGTAGCACCTTAAAGACCAACTAAGTTAGTTCTTGGTATGAGCTTTCGTGTGCATGCACACTTCTTCAGATACACTGGAAGGAATTTTTTATTTTGACTATGGCAGACCAACACGGCTACCTATCTGTAACAGGATTGGAAAGGTATTTCTGCCTAAGACTCTGGAGAGGCCCTGGCAGTCTCAATTCAGTACAAAGCAGATCAATATGCTTATTTTATGTGCAGAAGCAAATTACTGGCATTTGCCATGTTAGTACCAGGGAAAATAATACAAAAAAAGGAAGAAGAGATGTGTTTAATTTCATTAGAATCAACTACCTTTTTTTGCAGTGGCAGACTAAACATTAATTGCAGCAAAAAGGCAGAATTCAGCAGGCAGTCAACGATGTCTACATTTCAGATGATCTCTCATATGAAAGCAACAAACAAGAAAAGCTTGCTAGACCACTCACCTCTCAACTGGCACCCAGAAATCTCTCTCCCAGAATCCTCACATTGCCCCCTTTCCTTCAATATTTATAAAAACGAAGATTGCCCTGCTTCAACAGGCCATCAGTACTTCAATATTGGTGCCTTCATTGTTGGTGGATTCTTCTGAATGGAGGAGGCAGGTAAGAACAGGTGTCTCACTCCATCTTGTTTCTGCATAAGCCCCGCTGAATCCCATCCCATTTTGTTTCCATGAGGGTTCCCCCCTCCCCGGAGAAATTCTGAAAAATCCTTCAAAATTCCACACAAAAAAGAACCCCACCCACAATTTATCCTCATACTATCCCCACTGAGCGTGATGACACGTCATCAGTTACTATCATTGTGAGGGGGTGTGGTGTTTGCCCACCTATGTGTGTGACATCATGGGTTCATAGGGAAAGGGTTAACTAATTATAAAATGACTAACTAATGGGAACCCAGGGGGCAGAGTTAACTGTGTGTAAGGTTTAAGCACAGAGGTTTTTTAGGGAGTTAGAGTTAAGAGTTGTTGAGAAAACAGTCTGGAGTTAGAAGAGACAGAGAAGATAAGTCTAGCCTGTTGTGAGAGAGTGAGAGAATTTGTTAAGAGGAGTCAGTCAAACCGTTGAGATAATCAGTCAGAAGGTATTAGGAAGTTATAGGCCGGTAAAGAAACAAAAGTTAAGATATTGACAGGAATATTATCTGAGAAACCATTAACTTGTTAAAGTTTGTAAAATAAAGTTGGGGTTTTTTGGTTCACTTTTAACAACTGACTGGACTCAGTATTTTACCAGAGAGTAACTGGTTGGTGGCAGCGGGGAAGCGAGCACAGTGGTGGCACAGGGATCAAGAGACCGTTAAACGTCCTGGGACCCTGTGTGATCGCCACAGCGGGAATTAGAACAGAGCGCAGGGCATAGCAACAGCCCTAGCCACAAACTACTTATCCAGGTGGCTGGTATTATCTGTTTTAAAAGAAAGAGAGGCAAAACTTGTGCCACTCTGCCATGCAATCCAGCATCAGTGTAGATTCTGAAGTGGACCAAAACCGACCCTCACATTGGTGCAGGCAGTGTGAATCATGTGAGCCCACTCCAGAAACTGAGTTTCTTGGATCCAAATCTTCCATGGTATGAAATGGACCAAAGTCACAATATGGTAATCTGAGCATGAAGCTAAGTCAGGATCTTAAGGCAAGTGTATGTCTAGGTAAAGGTAAAGGTAAAGGTAAAGACCCTTAAGTCCAGTCATGACCGACTCAGGGGTTGTGGCGCTCATCACGCTTTATTGGCCGAGGGAGCCGGCGTACAGCTTCCAGGTCATGTGGCCAGCATGACTAAGCTGCTTCTGGCAAACCAGAGCAGCGCACGGAAACGCCGTTTACCTTCCCGCCGGAGCGGTACCTATTTATCTACTTGCACTTTTACGTGCTTTCGAACTGCTAGGTTGGCAGGAGCAGGGATCGAACAACGGGAGCTCACCCCGTCGCGGGGATTCAAACCGCCGACCTTCTGATCAGCAAGTCCTAGGCTCTGTGGTTTAACCCACAGCGCCACCCGTGTCCCATAAGTGTGTGTCTACTGCATAGATAGATTATGAGTATAGCCAAGGGGGGCAGGGAGTGGCAACTGCCCCCCCCCCCCATGAATAAAAATACAGTGGACTCTCTAGTTACATACTGCTCTTTTGGGTTACGAACGCGGCAAACCCGAAAGTGTATACTTCCGGGTTTCACTGCGCACGCATGCACAGAAGCACTCAATCGCACCGCACACATGCGCAGAAGCGGCGCCTCTGCCTACGGACTTTTCAGGTTGTGGACGGACCCCCGGAATGAATTTAATTTTTATCTGGAGGGTCCACTGTGCATAAAAATACATAGGTAACTGAGATTCTTCCCCCTGTAACAAAATCCTGGCTACGCCCATGTATGAGACCCAGAGAATTTCACTGAAAAATACACAGGTGTTATCAAAAGAAAGACATTGCTTTCAAAATGTGGATGAATTAAATGTTGCATGTGTGTGTGATTTCCTTTATTATAAATATCTCACACACATACAATGAAGCAAGGCTGGCTTTGTGAAAACAAATAGAAGCATAATAGAATCATAGAGTTGGAAGAGACCTACGGGCCATCTAGTCCAACACCCTGCAATACGGGAATCTCAGCTAAAGCATCCATGACAGGTGGCCAGCCAACCTCTGCATAAAAACCTCCAAGGAAGGAGAGCCCACCACCTCTTGTGGCTTTCTGTTCCACTGCCAAACAGCTCATACTATCAGAAAGTTTTCCCCGAATGTTTAATTGGAATCTTCTTTCTTGCAACTTGAAGCCATTGCCTCGAGTCCTACCCTCCAGAGCAGGAGAAAACAAGCAAGCTTGGCAGGGGGTTGGACTCGATGGCCCTTGTGGTCTCTTCCAACTCTATGATTCTACGATTCTAAGCTCCCTCTTCCATATGACAGCCCTTAAGATATCTGAAGGTGGCTATCATATCTCCACTCAGTCTCCTCTTTTCCAGGCTAAACATGCCCACCTCCTTCAAGCACTCCTTGTAAGGCTTAGTTTCTCGAACCTTGATCATCTTGGTAGCCCTCCTCTGCACACGTTCCAGCTTGTCAACATCCTTCTTAAATTGTGGTGCCCAGAATTGGACACAGTATTCCAAGTGTGTTCTGACTAAGGCAGAATAAAAAGGTAAAGGACCCCTGACAGTTAAGTCTAGTCGCGAACGACTCTGCGGTTGTGGCGCTCATCTCGCTTTACTGACTGAGGGAGCCGACGTTTGTCCACAGACAGTTTTTCCAGGACATTTGGCCAGCATGACTAAGCCGCTTCTGGCGAACCAGAGCAGCACATGGAAATGCCGTTTACCTTCCTGCCGGAGTGGTACCTATTTATCTACTTGCACTTTGACACGCTTTCGAACTGCTAGGTTGCAGGAGTTGGGACCGAGCAACGTCATGGGGATTCAAACCGCCGACCTTCCGATCGGCAAGCCCTAGGCTCAGTGGTTTAGACCACAGTGCCACCCGTGTCCCAAGGCAGAATAGAGTGGTTCTATTATTTCCCTTGATCTGGAAACTACATTTCTTTAAATGCAGCCTAGAATAGCGTTAGCTTTTCAAATCAACACACATCTAAAACTAGTGCTTGACTTTATTAGCAGCTACTTTTTTCAGAATTGTAAAAGGAGCAGGAAAGATAGTTTTAACCAAAGTCCTAATGCAAAGTAGAAAGGCATCGGGTTGCTTCTGTGCAGCAGAAATGTACCTCAACAAAAGCCTGCCAACATTTAATTATTTGGGCTATTCAACCTAATATCACTCTATGAAATAGCTATTCAGTATATTAAGCTATATGAGGTTATAACACAGTCAAGTAGAGCCTTAATTCAATCTGACAATTTCCAGTTAAAAATAGAGCATTATTCTCCATCTACCTTATCTTTGTCTTCCACAACATCTGCCAGGATGTCATCTGGGTCCAGGATTCCTCCATCTGTGTATTCCAGATGGTGAATATTCACCCAATACGAAGGATCCTGCAAATGAAACATAAGTGTATTTTCTCCTTAATTTACCACTTTAGCACGCTTCAGTCAGCAACAGAGTATCAAAATATTTAGTTAAAAACATTATCTTAAAATATGGACGTGCTCAAATAATCTCTCTTCAGAATATTGCGATTATTCTTAAAGATGATAATCAATAGCTGTAGATTAAAATGTAAAACAACCATTTTAAAATTCACATTGGGTTGGGATCTTGAGAGGCATGAGCAAGAAAAATTCGACCAGCAGTGGCACTATACTATGACGCTGAACAAAACCAGTGGAAGACATTTGTGTGATACTGCAAGATACTGCATACTGGGTGGTGTGCCTTGGGATTGAGACATTGGACGAAACTTTCACTGCACAATGCCTTGCCAAGCGGAAGCACCCCTCTGAATTTCAGCTCTCTTTTCTCGCACATGGATCTTTCTGCAACAATCGCAAATTAAGTCGGAATATCTATCTCTTTAAGCTTTGCAATTTGTATCAAATTGTTTTTGATGATGAAACAGTGACTGTTTTCAGAGGTGACAGCAAACCAGACTTTTGGGATGATGCGCTCCCACCATGCATGCGAGGAGGTTACCAGAATCTCCCACTCCTGTTATGCTCCAAATAACTGGCTATTTTATCCAAGGGTGATGAACTATTACCTAAATTGACCAATATCCCAAACCAGGATATTAGGTTGTAAACCTATCTAAATGCAACCACTGATTCCCAGCTGTTTTCAATAAGGAGCTTTACCTTCAAATTTTAAAAAGCAAGTGCATGCTCACTGTAATCCAGTGTCACAAGAAGTTGCATTTTTACCCGGAAGGTTACCTTACAAAAACCCTGCTAGTCCAGTTAGCAAAATTCATTAACTACCGTATTTTTCTCTCTATAACACGCAGATTTTTTCTCCTAAAAAGGAAGGGGAAATGTCTGTGCGTGTTATTGAGCGAATGTGTGGTCCCTGGAGCCGAAAAATCAGGCAAAAATCAAATCACGCTTCACGGAGAAGGGAAACCTGAAAAGAGGAAGTGGCTGCCTCAGGGCCTTACTGCCCACCCTCCTCTGTTTCGTTGCTGTGTTTGCTGAAACGGAAGAAAGAGCAGGGAAAGCCCCTCCCCTCCAGGCAAGCAGAGGGGAAAGCAGAGTGTCGTTCCTTCCTCTCTGTGCTCCGGTGCTGCTGGGGGAGAGGGAGAGAGAGAGGGGGAGGGAGAGAGAGAGGGGAGAGAGAGAGAGAGAGAGAGAGAGAGAGAGAGAGAGAGATGGCTGGCTTGGGTGGGGAGAAACTTTTGCCTTTCTTTCCTCCCTCCCATTAAATCCCTCTCCTGCATTCTTAGCCAGCTGCTTCTCTGCACACCCCTCTCATGTCCCTTCTTTGTTTTTCCTTCGCTCCCCACTTAAAATGTGGTTACAAAGCATAGATCCATATGGATCCTCAGGATCTTTGCATTGGGTCACCCCAAATTCACCATCAGATCACATAGCATGTCCATGGCTACAGCCTGCACCAGAAAAATCACGCACCCACTGTTGCCTGGGGCTGCAATGGTGCAAAAACGTGGTTACAAAGCATGGATCCACAGGAATTCTCAGGATTTTTGCATTGGGTCACCCCAAATTCACCATCAGATCACATGTCTGTGGCCACAGCATGAAGCACAAAAATGATACATCCACTGTTTCATTCAGAATGTTTTTCCCTTGTTTTCCTCCTCTAAAAACGATGTGCGTGTTATGGTCAGGTGCGTGTTATAGAGCGATAAATACGGTAGCTAAATATGGACGAAAGACAGTAACGTTCACAAATAGTTAAAACACCAAGTATTTCCAACTAACCATAGCAGCAACAAAAGTTTCCAGGTCCTCCATCCAAACTGACCACTCTAGCTGGCACAACTAAAGTGATATTACAACTGAGTGATATACAGTGGTACCTCGGGTTAAGAACTTAATTCGTCTGGAGGTCTGTTCTTAACCTGAAACTGTTCTTAACCTGAAGTACCACTTTAGCTAATGGGGCCTCCTGCTGCTGCCGTGCCGCCGGAGCACGATTTCTGTTCTCATCCTGAAACAAAGTGAGGTACTATTTCTGGGTTAGGGGATCTGTAACCTGAAGCGTCTGTAACCCGTGGTACCACTGTATACTAATTGCACAAGTTAACTATACTTCAGTTTCTGCCAGGCATTCCAGAACATGCATCAAGCAATGTCCAAGATTGGAAACTGAAAGGTGTTGGCATGATAAACAATATTTTCACAGTTCAGCATTCCAGTCCTCTTGGTCATTACAGTACTTTTTGGCAACTACTTCCTTTTTCATAGTTTCTTCTGATAACTGGATGCCACACATATCTGATAAGACTTACACATGCAAGCGTTCGCTAATAAACAAGGCAATTATTCCACACTGTTTGAAGAAGGCATTTACTCTCTCTCTCTTTTTACATAACTTGTTAGATAAAAATTAGTCTAGTTTACAACGGTCATGAACACAAAAGACGGCACTTTGTAACAATAATAAAAAGTAAGCGAAGTGTTCTTTTCTTCTGCAATAGTTCCAACATTTACTATACCCCAACTCAAATTGTTTCTGATTTTAACAATATTTATTCATTTCACATATTTATACTCACATTTCATAACATCGCAGACTTGCATGCAGTACAATTCAAAATACATGGAAGCAATCTTGTCCTTTTGCTGCAAAGTACATACATTTTAGGGATGCGGGTGGTGCTGTGGGTTAAACCACAGAGCCTAGGACTTGCCGATCAGAAGGTCGGCAGTTCGAATCCCCGCGACGGGGTGAGGTCCCGTTGCTCGGTCCCTGCTCCTGCCAACCTAGCAGTTCGAAAGCACATCAAAGTGCAAGTAGATAAACAGATACCGCTCCGGCGGGAAGGTAAACAGTGTTTCCATGTGCTGCTCTGGTTCGCCAGAAGCTGCTTAGTCATGCTGGCCACATGACCCGGAAGCTTCTATGCTGGCTCCCTCGGCCAGTAAAGCGAGATGAGCGCCCTGACTGGACCTAATGGTCAGGAGTCCCTTTACCCTTTAACTTTGCATACATTTTTACAAATCATACAAATCAAAGCAACACAGGCCTTGTTTCTTTTAAGTCATGACTTTAAGCCAATTTCATGGGGATTTGAGCAATTGAAGACAAAGAGAGTGTAGTCCTGGCTAGCAGTCAATAAGGCCATGAATAAAGCTCCCACTCAGTGTTTCAGAATCAGACCCAGAAAGGGCAAGAATACAGGCCCTTCTTTTCCAAGACCAAAGTCTTTGCAGAATCTTGTGGGCTGGATTCACCTTAAACCAGGAATAGGCAAACTCTGGCCCTCCAGATGTTTGGGACTACAATTCCCATCATCCCTGACCATTGGTCCTGTTAGCTAGGGATGATGGTAATTGTAGTCCCAAACATCTGGAGGGGCCAGAGTTTGCCCTATGCCTGACCTAAACAGCCACATCAGCAAATGCCCTGCACAAGGATTTCCAAGGGGGCTTCGCTCTTCTCCTTCACCCAATGTCCGTCCCCCCAAAAATGGCTAAGGGAGTTTCAGGAGAACTTCCAGAATAGTGTGCAGGCTGGGGCGGGGGGGGGGAGGGAGGCACAACTGTTCCATCCGCTGAACTGTAAATTTTGGGCATACAGAACATTTGTAATAGTGTAAAGTTGAATTCTATCCTGTGATTTTTATGGTCTCACTCACCTCCTCTTTAGCACTGAGATTCCGACATGCTGCAGCCCTTAGGATCCAGCTCTTGAGAAGAATTACACAGGTGATTTAACTTTAAACACTTTTAAATTAAATGTTGCCTGGCATGCGAAAGTTTAAAGCTAAGAATTGCCCGAGTCGCTGCAATACCAACAGCCCATGAAAAGATGACAAATGGGCGAAGGCTGCTATCAAAAGTCTTTTATTAGAAAGGTAAATGCTAATATGATAATGTTAAGAGTTATTAACTAAACTGCATCGCTTAAGCTTCCACATTATTTAGCATACATTTCAGTTAACCAGGTTTTTTTAAGCTTAAATGCCATTTTTAATTATTATTTTTAAAACGAGCCATAGAGGGTGGTTTGTTTTTTGTTTGGTTAATTTTATAATTTTCCCAAAACACAACTGCAAGACATGCGTCTGTCTTCTATATTTCCAAATCACTAATGCAATTCCAAAAGACTAGCATCATGCACATGATCCAGAAAAAAGATTAAGCATTTGAGCTTTTCTTTGCACACACTAGATTGGAGGAATCATTTTCACCCAAATTAGCATGCATAAAGATATTTTTTTTAATGGGATGTAAGAAATCGCTGGTGATGAAGACTTAGAAGAAAAACTATGTGCTCTTCAGGAATGCAGCTTGACGCCAGAAGACAAGACCACCCTTCTTGCAAACACATACCCCCCATACATTCCTTACTCAAGGACTCAGAACTACAAAAGAATTAATTTTCAAGTGTAATATCTGCACAGATACGCACAGCTCAGCAAAACTTTACTCAAAAAAGCACACTATGATCATCTGCCTTAAGGCAAGTAAGATCGACAGGAATCCAAATTCAGTATGGAACCTCACTAAATGGATTGGAGGAAGTGGTTGCAATGAAATTTGCTTTTTTCATGTGGAAATAGTAAAACTACTACAGACACTAACATTGGCAACTCCAGTGTTGCCAGAACTTCACATACAGTGTTCCAGTTCACACGTCATAGTAAACCACAGTTACCAGCTAACCATGAATGTCGAGATCACTACAACTTTATTCCTACCCTAAAGGGAATGGGAACAATAAACCACAACCCATGACTTTGCACCGTGTCCTAACCAGGGATTGTAGATTGCTTCACTGAAACAAGCGGCGATTGGTAAGCCAAGAACAAACATTGGCTTCACACTGTTGGAAGAGAAACTAATCATATTGCAGGGTTGGGCATAATTGTTCCTATTCACACCACGTGGTGAGCCAAGCAGGAACCACAGTGTGCTGTTGTAGCTTTCTTGGTTTACCACTGTGGTTTGTTGGGAGAGAAATAAATCACAAGGACCGGTTCACACGTAATGGGAAGACAGCCACAGGTTTGCTCCCTACACATAAGTAAGGAAGGAGCAAGGGAGGCATGCCACATGAACTTTTGAGCAACGCATGCCAGCATGCTGACCACTCACATTATACCTCAGTTTCTTTCTTTTTTATAATAATTTTTATTAAGTTTTCCACTTTAACAATCCAATCAGATCACATTAAATATTCCAAATTATACAAATACATATCATAAAGTCCAAATATTTTGCCAAATTATAAATTTTTGTTGGGGCTTCCCATGCTTCAAGTTCAGTGGGGTCCAATCATCTTATGTTTCTACTGCCTTGAGTTTCCAATAGTTCCTTCTTTAAATCCTCCTGTTGTTATCCTTCCTTCTTTCATGGCCTCTGAGTTGTTTCCACAGGCAAGTTGAAATGAGCAATAATACGCTTCTGTGTGAAATTTGTGTGACTCTCCTTTCTTTTCTTTTCTTTTCTTTTCTTTTCTTTTCTTTTCTTTTCTTTTCTTTTTCTTCTTTTTTTGCAGCTGGTAAGTCTATTATTTGCAGTATGTCCTCACACGCTGGTGTTTATGCTGAATCAATCCAAAAGTCCTTCTCTGGTGGCAGACGCCATCTTCTCTCAGTTCCGATGAAATAAAATCTAGGCATTTGCTCATTAATTTTCTCAGACAGGTTGCATCAAACATTAGTCTTTCCAGAGGAGGTTTGCCAAATCGGACGAAGTACAGATATAAAAACAAATTAAGAACTCGCCTCCCCCTATGACTATTTATCTCTGCAACTCAGTCTATCCCATAATGGTGGATCCCAATTGAATAGTTCGTCACAGGAGAGTCTTTTATCTTCTTCCAAGTATTTCAAAGAACAAAGGCTTTAATTAGTATTATTATTTCCACACAGTTTATATTTTCCAATCTCACTTGCTGTACACATTATACCTCAGTTTCATTCAAACCATGGTTTAATGTGACACATGGACCAGGTCTGAGAAACACATTTCATTGGTACCTCGGTTTTTGAACAGCTTAGTTCCTGAACAACTCGGAACTCAAACGCTGCAGACCCGGAAGTAGGTGTTTAGATTTTTGAACTTTTCCTCGGAAGCTGAATGTACTCCTGAGCTTCCGTTTTTACCCGTGCACTGCTAATTTGAGTCCCCTGAAAAGTAATTAAGGCTTCCTTCCTTCCATTTTTACTGTTGCACAGCTCATTTGAGTCGTTCCCCCATCCTAATTAAGGCTTTTTTCCTAACGTTTTTACCCTTGCCCAGCTTGTTTGAGTACCCCACCCCCAAATCGTAATTAAAGGCTTCCGTTTCTGATTGCAGTGTTCTGAGGTGATATTTGGTGCTTTTGTTTTTGCTATTTTTTTTTTCATTTTAGTTTGTGTGGCTTTTTCATTTTTGTGACAGTGGCTTGTTTTTTGTTTTATGATTGATTGATTGAGTGACTGTGGAAATTGATAAAAGCCCCCCCCCCCTCATACAATGACTATCATCAGTGCAGGTAATAAAAAAAATTAATTTTAATTTTGATCATCTACAATACTGTTTTATTTATTTGATAGTACAGAACACTGATTATTGCTTTCATTTTATGGATCAATGGCCTCGTTAGAAAGTAAAATTCATGTTAAATCATTGTTTTAGGGGTTCTTTTTAAAAGTCTGGAACAGATTAATCCGTTCTGCATTACTTTCTATGGGAAAGTGTGCCTTGGTTTTGGAACGCTTTGGTTTTGGAACGGAATTCCAGAATGGATTAAGTTTGTGAACCAAGGTACCACTGTAGTCCCCTGGAGACTCCTATAGTTCCACACAATTCTTGTGCAACCGCTTGAAAAGCACCGTTTGATAGCACCGCAGCGTAGAGTTAATAGGGTCATTTAGTAAAAGCATTTTATGGTCTACTCTTTTGAATAACTTCTAAACTCCTAATTATGGGAATGGCAATTATCGCCTGCAGCATGACATACGTTAGCATATGTGCTAAGCTACAGTTCTATCTATAGTTTCAATCAAGACATCATACTACATTTTTAAAAGAGGAGACATTTGAAAATACCTACTTAGTTTAATTCACCTTGGCACTTCAAATGAATATTGAACAGCAATATTTAATGTGCATGTGCTATTTGCCTAAAGGCTGAAACCCATGGTTAGAATCAAACTATTCCAAGGTTGTTTATGATCACTTTTTTTTAATGCAAAGAGCAATGCTTTCAGGATTATTATGTAAATATTTTCCTCATCACATATATATTTCTAAATGCTAGTCACCTGAATATATATATATATATATATATGAAGCAGGCATTACAGTAGCTTATTTAGACAAATTTAAGTCACCTCTTGCAGTGAAGGCTGTTCAGGAAAATCAAATCACCACCAATCATTTTACCTCACCTCTAAGCACTAACAACACAAAGCTCGTTTCTAGACTCACAACACAGCAAAGGAATAGGAGGGTAAGGGGATATATACAGTGGTACCTCTGGTTACGTACTTAATTCGTTCCAAAGGTCCGTACTTAACCTGAAACTGTTCTTAACCTGAAGCACCACTTTAGCTAATGGGGCCTCCTGCTGCTGCTGCGCCGCCAGAGCACGATTTCTGTTCTCATCCTGAAGCAAAGTTCTTAACCTGAAGCACTATTTCTGGGTTAGCGGAGTCTGTAACCTGAAGTGTATGTAACCTGAGGTACCACTGTACTAACACAGCATCCCATGCTGATTCCAAGTCGTGATGTTTGACAGAAGACGTAACATGAAGCAAGAAGCAGGCCAATGAATGAATACAAGCAAGGATAGGGGTAGCTGACGCACAACGGCCACTCAGGTTAGATCAGCTGCGTTTGGCTTCTCCTCTCCCTGAACATCCTTTGCTGCAACTGGTCATTGTAAGAATTACAGTGCAACTTTAAGAATGCTCCATTCCATCCTCCATTCTCATCCTTCCCCTTTTCCATCACATGTTTTAGATTGCAAACCTGTGACCAGGGACTGTTGTTTCGATGTACAGTGGTACCTTGGGTTACATACGCTTAAGGTTACAGACTCTGCTAACCCAGAAATAGTACCTCGGGTTAAGAACTTTGCCTCAGGATGAGAACAGAAATCATGCTCCGGCGGCGCAGCAGCAGCAGGAGGCCCCATTAGCTAAAGTGGTGCTTCAGGTTAAGAACAGTTTCAGGTTAAGAACAGACCTCCGGAATGAATTAAGTACTTAACCTGAGGTACCACTGTATATTGTGTAGGGGACTTTTTCTATCTTTATGCAGTGGCATCGCAACAGGGGGCAGGGGTGGTGTGCCCCGGGTGCCATGTCGGGGGGGGGTGACAAGAAGGCACCCTGCAGGGGCTCACGGCGGCACGAGCAGCCATCACGCCCTGGAGGATCCTCTGTTTGTGGCTGCAGCCACGAGCAGAGGATACTGGCGCCAGCAGCAAACCACTATGTACAGCACATGTGCGGCGTCACTACCTATTTATCTACTTGCACTTTGACGTGCTTTCGAACTGCTAGGTTGGCAGGAGCAGGGACCGAGCAACGGGAGCTCACCCCATCGCGGGGATTCAAACCGCCAACCTTCTGATCGGCAAGCCCTAGGCTCTGTGGTTTAGACCACAGCACCACCCGCGTTCCTCAAAAAACATGAGTTAATTCATGGCCTCACTTTTCCTTGACAGCTAAGTTGTAATCCCTTAGAAACGAGAATTTTCCTTTTCCATGCATTATATAATGACCAATCTCTGAGCTCATGGAATAAAGGTAAAGGGACCCCTGACCATTAGGTCCAGTCGTGACTGATTCTGGGGTTGCGGCGCTCATCTCGCTTTATTGGCCGAGGGAGCCGGCATTTGTCCGCAGACAGCTTCCTGGTCATGTGGCCAGCATGACTAAGCCGCTTCTGGCAAACCAGATTAGCGCATGGAAATGCCGTTTACCTTCCCGCTGGACGTGCTTTCGAACTGCTAGGTTGGCAGCAGCAGGGACCGAGCAACGGGAGCTCACCCCGTCACAGGGATTCGAACTGCCGACCTTCTGATCGGCAAGTCCTAGGCTCTGTGGTTTAACCCACAGCACCACCCGCGTCCCCTAGCTCATGGAATAGAGCAAATTAAAATAATACCTATTGTGTATTTGTTGCTGTGTTGGCCCTAAAATGCCAGAAACAAAAACAGGCAACTTGGTATCTTTTATTGGCTCAACAAATGCTCAAAAATGGGAACGTGTATACATATCAAACAATTACCAACAATATATAAGAGTAGATATCATTTTTATGGCTGGATCAGAGCATAGTCTGCTCCCACACAAGTCTGCTCAGAAGTTCCAAAGAAACTACAACTTATAACAGAGACTTTTATAGCCAGGATCACTACAACACATGATCTACACACCCCTTTTAAAAGATAAATAAAACCTCAATCCAAAACCAGGAAATATGCCAAAATCATGAAAAATAAACTCACTCTAGATAATGTGCATGTGATGCTTGGTTTTCAGCCAAGAGAAAGAGTCTTCAGTTCCCCACAAAATTATTAAATGGCTTCATTATTACAAAGGGGATGACATAATCAGAAAACAAATGGAATTCCTCACAGCCTCCAAGTAAAATGATATGAAACCAGTCTTGTTTTCAGCCGAAGTGCAATAATGCATTTCTAAATAGGTGTCCAGTAACAACTTGATTGTGCCAAACATCTGTTTGGATACAGATGTCATGAAATCACTTTTACACTACTTAATTAATGTAGATACATTAATTAATGTCTTTTACAGCAAGTTTTCAAAAATCCTCAATATGCAAACCAGGTAAACTGTTGGGTTTGCTATGTTGCGATTTTAAATGAATTCTGGGAGCCAGGGCGGCTGCTTCCAGGAAAGAATAATTCTAAAAAGTGTGGCATTTGCAATATTTTTAAAAATAAGTAAATAAAAGTCTACATAAAATTGTCTTCCGTGGGTTAAGTCCATGGGAAGCTAAGTTATGGTGTCTGTATGGATCCAGTAGCAATCCCTTCCTTCTTAATATCCCAGGATTTGATGGTCATTTTATGGGAAAAATTTTCAAACCCAGAGGGAGTGTAGAATTAAAATGCTTTGAAACAGGATTATTATTATTATTATTCAGTATAATTCAGTATTTCTGCAGTTTCCCCCCAATAACAACCCGGGGTGCTTGCATTCAGTAATGCTTATTACACTGCTAGACTCACAGGAAGATGTTTTGCTTCATGAACTAGCTTTTGTCAGTTCTGCTTTTAATTATAGCTGTTTCTCTAAGCACAGGTGTTACAACCAGCTATGTGACCCTGCATTAATGATAGGAAGGTTTATTTCAGCTCTCACCAGTGTCACAGGCTTTGACGTTGGAAGAAGACAACAAAGAGAGGCTTGCTGGTGGCTTTCAAAAGGTGTCGCCAAGTGAATTGGCAACCAAATGGCTAGTTTTCGCAACAGCCAGCTGAAACTTAGGAGGTGCTAGAATGGAAGGAATGTGGTGGTCTTTGCTTACTCCACATATTGAGTTCACTGGTTCTTTTGCAAAAGCTAATACCATGGGTAGGCAAACTAAGGCCTGGGGGCCAGATCCGGCCCAATCGCCTTCTCAATCCGGCCCACAGACGGTCTGGGAATCAGCGTGTTTTTACATGAGCAGAATGTGTCCTTTTATTTTAAATGCATCTCTGGGTTATTTGAGGGGCACAGCAATTCGTTCTCCCCCCCCCAAAAAAAATATATAGTCTGGCTCCCACAAGGTATGAGGGACAGTGGACTGGCCCCCTGCTGAAAACGTTTGCTGACCCCTATCTAATACCGTTGTCACAGTTATGTACACAGTATGCCCTCAATTTAAGTTCCAAAAGCATACACAGTCGAAACCCATTGGGTTCAATGGTGTGTGGGATTGCCAAAATAATTTTTCCTAGAATCCTGCTCTCTTCCAACTCTGGGTGGTGAGGGGATGGATGGTCACACATGTAAAGTAGAATGCACACGAGTTAAAAGGTGTGCAAGTTGTGGTCTTACTGTGTTCAGTCCAGAAAAACCAAACCTTGTGTTTCTTTTGTGTGTTTCGGAAGACAGAAATTCCAGCGCAGCATAAATTTTTTCGCCATACAAATCTGTCACCAGACAAGGCACCACAGCAAAACATGTCCTCTCCCAGTCACCTCAAATGGTGGGGACATTCTCAAAAGCACACTAGAAATTGGCTAAAATGTACACAGGAACCAACAGTATTTTAAGTACAGTACCTGATTTCCAAGTTATGTGGAGCTTTATAGGTGAGTACCAGCACTTTGAAGGGACGTGGGTGGCACTGTGTGTTAAACCACAGAGCCTAGAACTTGCCGATCAGAAGGTTGGCAGTTTGAATCCCCACGACGGGGTGAGCTCCCGTTGCTCGGTCCCTGCTCCTGCCAACCTAGCAGTTTGAAAGCACGTCAAAGTGCAAGTAGATAAATAGGTACCAATCCGGTGGGAAGATAAACAGTGTTTCTGTGCGCTGCTCTGGTTCACCAGAAGTGGCTTAGTCATACTGGCCATATGACCCGGAAGCTGTATGCCAGTTCCCTCAGCCAATAAAGCGAGATGAGCACCGCAACCCCAGAGTCGTCCACGACTGGACCGAATGGTCAGGGGTCCCTTTACCGTTACCTTTACCAGCACTTTGAACTGAGTTTGGAAAAGGGGAAGGAACCAGTAGAGTTATTCCAACATCAGTAAACGCATTTCCAGTGACTGATAAGGACTTTAGCAGCTACATTGCACAGAATGATAAGGAGGGAGAAGAGTTATCAGGGTTGGAATCGTCAGCTGACCATTTATGACTGGTCATGTTCCTGGAATATGGAACTTATGGAATGTGGAATCTTATGTGATGTCCCATCTTTTGTTGCATCGCCATGGTGCCACATTTAGAAAGAATGTGCACCTCTGCATGCACATAGACTCATTTTTGCCTCTAGTTATGTGTTACGAAGTTTTTAAAAAATTATTTAATGGGGCTATTCTTGGGATTCCAGGATAAAAGACAAGAAGTGCTGTGCCTCAGTGGTTGCTCATACAGTGGTACCTTGGTTCTCAAACTTTATCCGTTCCGGAAGTCCGTTCCAAAACCAAAGCGTTCCAAAACCAAGGTGCGCTTTCCCATAGAAAGCAATGCCAAATGGATTAATCCATTCCAGACTTTTAAAAACAACCCCTAAAACAGCAATTTAACATGAATTTTACTATCTAACAAGAACATCGATCCATAAAACGAAAGCCATAAACAATGTACTGCAGTTGCACAGTCAGTCAATCAATCAGTAGCTGAACTAAGTCCCACACAGTCACACACACAAAAAGAGCAACAAAAACAAAAATGCAAAATAAATAGCAAAAACAGACTGACTATCATCAGCGTAACACTCAAAACGGAAGTGTGGCACTCAAATCGGAAGCGCAACACTCAAAACGGAGCATATTCGGCTTCCAAAAAAAGTTTGCAAACTGGAACTCTTCCTTCCAGGTTTGCAGTGTTAGGGTTCCAAGTTGTTTGAGTACCAAGGCGTTTGAGAACCAAGGTACCACTGTATTTGCACAACATGATCTGATACATGTAGCTGATTACAATATTTGGATACATTAATTTCATGGTTTGCAAACACTTGTCTAAACTGCGTTATTTCAGCAACATCTCTCTTTACAATCCTTTACAATCAAGGGAGATGTGGTCTCATTACCCTGAATAGCCATTGATGCCTTATCCTCCCTGAAATGGCTCATGGACCCCTTTGAAGACTCTTTGATCTCAGTTGGCTTCAAGACATCTAAGTTCCAACTTGAAGTCGGTGGGATTTTGCTGTTGTACAATTATGCATTTGAATGTATTGCAATGTTGAAGCCAATTGCAGCGGAATGGGAAAATACCATTTTTTGAAAGTGTGAATAAATGTCACAATGGCTAAATGTGTGTTCATACTTCCCTGCTCTCTCTATGTGCCTAGGTACTCTATTCTCAACTTAAAAATGGAAAGCGTAATACTGGTGGTCAACAAAAGAGGTTTAAAGACTGTCCCAAGGCCAATTTTTAAAAATGTAGTATAAACACTAACAATTGGGAAACACTTGCCTGCAAGCGCTCCAATTGGAGAACAGCCTTTACCAAAGCTGCCATGGGCTTTGAAGACACTCGAACACAGGACAAAAGGGAGAAACGTGCTAAAACACACTTGGCAAACCCTCACCATGATCAACTCCCGCCCAGAAACCAGTGTCCCCACTATGGAAGGATGTGTGGATCCACGTGTTTATGGAAGACAATCTTACTCTGCTATAAGTGATCACCAAAGAAGAGGAAGATGTGCCCAGGTACTTTCAAGAATGACAGCTGCTTCTGAAGCCAACATCACCTGCCTATTTGAAATTTATTATTCATAAAAGTTTATATACTGCTTGATAGCCAATAAAAATCTCTAGGCGGTTTACAATAAATAATTAAAATTATCAATAAGAACACTTATAAGCAAGTGATTAAAAACATGCAAAAGATAACTAACACTAACAAAGAGATTAAAACATGTCAACAACATCTATGTTTCTGGACAGACCTGCTTGAACAAAATAAAAATAAAAATTAAGCAAGCACCAATGAGAGTACAGTGAAGAAGAGGAGGAGGAGAAGGAGGAGTTTGGACTTGATATCCTGCTTTTCACTCCCCTTAAGGAGTCTCAAAGCGGCTAACAACCTCCTTTTCCCTTCCTTCCCCACAACAAACACTCTGTGAGGTGAGTGGGGCTGAGAGACTTCAGAGAAGTGTGACTGGCCCAAGGTCACCCAGCAGCTGGATGTGGAGGAGTGGGGAAGCGAACCCGGTTCACCAGATTATGAGAACAACAGGCAGGAAGTTCTGAAGTATAGAGGCTGGCGCACTAAAATATCAATTTCTTTCAAGTGTACAACAAGCATTTTGTAGTCAAGCAGGCATATATGGGACAAGCCAATAGTGCAAGTGAAGTATTCTCAAACTGCTAAGGACTTTATATACCAGTACCAAGTAAGCAATCCATGTCATTGTTTGGTCAGCTTCTGAGCAAGACTTGCCCCACTTCTCCTCTATTCTTCCTCTGCCTTGCTTCATAACCCTATAGCTTTATTCACCGGATAATCTCCCAGAGCCTTCAGGAGCACATCAAGTTCCATCCATCCCCATGGGAGGTTCAGCCAAACAGGTGTTCACCCTTAGAGAAGGAAGAGTGATTGCCACTACTAGATCAAACTCAGAGCCAGATTTAGGTTGGATGAGGCCCTAAGCTACTGAAGGTAATGGGGCCCTTTATATGTCCAGCTGTCCTTGGCAGTGGCGTAGCGTGGGGGGTGCAGGGGGGGCCGGCCGCACCGGGCGCAACATCTGGGGATTAGGGTTAGGGGGCGCAAATCCATGGGTTAGGGGGCGCAAATTACTTGCCTTGCCCTGGGTGCTGACAACCCACGCTACGCCACTGGTCCTTGGTAAACAACAAATTGTCGCTGTTTTTTGTGTTGAATATATGCTATATGGTAATTTATGGACCTAATAGGTATCTAAAGCCATTTGCACATTTGTTGAACTGAAATACAACTAAGAAGAACACAAAACACTGTTGCTGTATGTAGGTTTTATTTTATTTGTTTTTATCTTATAAAAAGCATAAGGTAAAGGTAAAGGGACCCCTGACCATTAGGTCCAGTCGTGGCCGACTCTGGGGTTGCGGCGCTCATCTCGCTTTATTGGCTGAGGGAGCTGGCGTACAGCTTCCGTGTCATGTGGCCAGCATGACTAAGCCACTTCTGGCGAACCAGAGCAGCGCATGGAAATGCCGTTTACCTTCCCGCTGGAGTGGTACCTATTTATCTACTTGTACTTTGATGTGCTTTCAAACTGCTAGGTTGTCAGGAGCAGGGACTGAGCAACGGGAGCTCACCCCGTCGCGGGGATTCGAACCGCCAACCTTCTGATTGGCAAGTCCTAGGCTCTGTGGTTTAACCCACAGCACCACCCACGTCCCAGATATCACTGCATACATAGTAAAAAAAATATCCAACACTTGTCTTATTTCACTCGACAACTAATAATGAAATGGAGCTAGAGGTAAGCAAAAACTGAGTCCGCTAGCAATCTAAATTATAAGATAATCAGCATTGCTTAAAACTTCTCAAGGCTGTTTTGTTAAAGGGGTATCATTAAGTATATGGCTTTTAGCAATAAATCCACCTTAGTTCTTTCTCAGTATTTGAAATAATCAGAGCCCATTAATATGTTTTCAGGATGCCAGTTGTCAAACACAAGAAATCCAGGCTCAAGGAAAAGATATACAAAGCTGTCATTACTGAGTTAAAGACAACCAACCACCCCCTGATTTAATTTGTTCATGAACCTTAACAACTTTGCAGAACGTATTTCGTGACACTATCAAGGTGGCACCCATTGTTCCAGATTTATTTGACGAATGAAGCAGTCAGTCAATCTAAAACCAGCATACAAAAGGTTCTGCACAGCTCACAAAAGAACGGGGGAGGACACACACAATCACTGCAGTGTTCACGTTTGAACAATGGCTAAATAAAAAGGAGTATCAAGGATGCAGCCATCTAGAAATGAGAGCATTCTTCACATTATCTACTCAAACCATTAAAAGATGAAAGGTCAGAGGTTGGGCTAATACAGTGGTGCCTCGCAAGACGAAAAGAATCCGTTCCGCGAGTCTCTTCGTCTTGCGGTTTTTTCGTCTTGCGAAGCAAGCCCATTAGCGCCTTAGCGGATTAGCGCTATTAGCGGCTTATTAGCGTATCAGCTGTTGAGCGGCTTAGCGGCTTAGCGGCTTAGCGGATCAGCTGTTAAGCGGCTCAGCGGATCAGCTGATAAGCGGCTTAGCGGATCAGCTGTTAAGCGGCTTAGCGGCTTAGGATCAGCTGATCAGCTGATCAGCAGCTTAGCGGCTTGGGAAAAAGGGGGGGGAGGAAAAAAACCCCGCAGGAACTCGCAAGACATTTTCGTCTTGCGAAGCAAGCCCATAGGAAATTCGTTTTGTGAAGCACCTCCAAAACGGAAAACCCTTTCGTCTAGCGGGTTTTCCGTCTTGCGAGGCATTCGTCTTGCGGGGCACCACTGTACTCTACTTAGTAATATGCTAATTTTGAAGCCATAGCCATTTTTTAAAAAATATCTGTCAGGATCATAATAAAGCAGACAATTCATCAACAGATTTACCTTCTCCAAATTATAAGGTATAATTTTAACACAGAGACACACAATATGTATCTAAATTAAGGTCCAGCACTTTATTTACCAATGCAAGCCACAGGAGTTAAAATACAGGCACATTTTTATTATACATATATTATATGTTTATATTACACACACACGTGCGCGCACACACACACACACAGATGGCTTTAGCATTTTACAAAACTGGGAGTAATAATAGTAATTCTGCCAGCTATTTTGTAACATATTCCCGCTGGCACACAGGAATAATGCAATCAATGCATGGCATTTTTTAAATGGTTCTTCCAGTAATTATTGTTGTCACTCAACATGAATATTCCTTAGCCACTCTTCCTATCCCTGGGGAAACTTTAGATCAAAGCTGATTTCTGGTTGATGCACTTTGTACAGAAAGAAATAAGACCGAGTTTAAACCCACAGAGAAGAGCGCATTTACCTTATGAGCCATTGGGCCAGCACAGCAGAGCGCACAGGATAATGGATCTCATCATTAGCAATGCCACAATTCAGGGCACTGCAACCAACTAGCATAGGATCTACTATGCCAGTGATGTCCTATCTACAAGGTGTAGAAGCCTCCTAGGCCAATTTTACACTGAAAAAACAAGGGGAAAAGGTTCTCTCAACAAGTAAGAGAGAGTAAGTTTTCACTCTCAAGCAAATAAGCAGGATAGCTCTGCCAGGGACAAAACACTTTTGCAGATGACTAGAGCAACGAAGGATCTCAGCAGAAGTCAAAACGCTGACATCCATGTCAGCAAGAATTAGGGGAAACCAAAGTAGTTATTAAGAGGGGGGATGGGGGGGTGTATGCCACCAAAGTAAACCAAGGAAATCACTGTGGTTTACCAAATAACATATGCGGAATTCTGGGTTTGAAATCCATGAGATCATTTTGCGGTATAATTCTATTTTTTTTTGGGGGGGGGGAATATAGCCGTACGTCTTTCTCATTCAATATTATGGGACAAAGTCTTTCATTTATGGGACTATAGTCTCTATAGACTTTTCTCAGCTCTGACTCGTATGCCAACTACGACTTTTCCTTGACAGTGATATATATCACCGTCTCAGCAATCCATGCACTGGTAAACGCCCCCCCCCCCCATGACTGCAATGTGTTGAATATGCCTTTAAAGACCATCCATAACTACAATTTGTGAAGAATGCAGCAGCAAGATTTCTACTTGAACACATTACACCAGTGCTTTATTCCCTCCATTGGCTAGCTCCATGTCTAGGTTCACTGCAAAACGATGGCTTCAACATTAGGTCCTGCACCACTTAGGACTTGGGGTACTTGAAGGATTGACCCTCTCCCTACACAAAAACACATCTCTGGGCTCCAAAATAATAATAATTTATTATTTATACCCCACCCATCTGGCTGGGCTTCCCCAGCCACTTTGGGTGGCCTCCAACAAAATATTAAAATACAGTAATCCATCAAACATTAAAAGCTTCCCTTCAGATGTCTTCTAAAAGTCTGGTAGTTGTTGTTCTCTTTGACATCTGGTAGGAGGGCATTCCACAGGGCGGGTGCCACTGCCGAGAAGGCCCTCTGCCTGGTTCCCCATAACTTGGCTTCTTGCAGTGAGGGAACCGCCAGAAGGCCCTCGGTGCTGGACCTCAGTGTCCGGGCTGAACGATGGGGGTGGAGACGCTCCTTCAGGTATACTGAAAATCATCAGCTGAGCTTTGGATGGCCCCTCAATCTGAGACAGAAAGATGATGCCCTCAAATCATAGGATGCCTTCCCCTGGGAAGTCTGCCTGGAACTGACATTATTCTCTTTTCAGCATCTGGCAAATACCTTTTTTATTTTATTTAACACCATTCTCCAAGCTGGTTTAGAACTGCATTAACATCTTAAACCCTGCATTTCGTGACTACCGTGTTGCTTCAGCTCTGAAAGGATGTTTTACGATTCTGTCATTTTAGGATTACAACAGAATTTATTTTACTTTTCACATTATCACCGGTAGTTGTGCTTTGATAGTTGTTGTTGTTGTGCCGATTAATGGCTAGTATTTTGTTGGATTTTACTATTTTAAAACTGTTATAATTGTTCATTGCCCGGAGAAGTTTGCTATGGGGCAATTCACACATACAATAAAAAGTAAATAATAAAATTCATACTGTGAAAAGGGTTCTCTCCTTAACCTGGCAAGCAATCACCAGCAACTCCCACAAAAGCATGAGGAGCTGTTGCAAGAAGTGATACTTGAGCTTATTAATATGCTTGTCATGGTGAACGAACTTTAATGCTGTACAGCTTAATTAAGATTTTCTATTCAAGAAAACATATTGATGCAAGGGCAAATTAGAGGGTTGTTAATGAACTCTGATCCATAAAGGATAAATTAATATTTAGTTGGGTATGAGACAGTATAATCTTGAACATGTCTGAATAAGTTGCATCTGAAAACTCCGCCTACAGTTTCTCATGCTACAAGAACACAGATAATCCTACTCACTGGGAAAATTAGAAATAACTGTCTTCATCCAAGCATGGAAACACAACTGAAGGAAATCACTATAGACCAACCCTGGTTGTTACAAGAATTAATTTCACCTTCCTCTCTTAACAAATACAATATACCACACTGGTTTAGCAGCTATGTTTTGCTTCTTAAAAAGAAATGCAAGGCCAAACAGAGGTCAAAGTAACCAGAAAACTAACCCAGAATTTAGCACAGAATTAACATCTTGTGTGTCCTGACTCCTGACATCTTCCTCACCTCTCGTTTATTGAAAGACCCCATATAAGTGGCTCTGCTCAAACTGGGAAAGAGGGTGATATTGCAGAAAACATGTGGGTATCATAGAATATACATCTCATTTGGTGATTTAACCTCCACACCCCAAAAGCAGCAGGAATAGGACAATCACCTCCATCCATTCCTTTGGTCAACAACGGAAATGGTCAGGGGAAGTCAGTTGCAGTACAGTGGTACCTCGGGTTAAGTACTTAATTCATTCCGGAGGTCCGTACTTAACCTGAAACTGTTCTTAACCTGAAGCACCACTTTATCTAATGGGGCCTCCTGCTGCTGCCGCGCCGCCGGAGGACAATTTCTGTTCTCATCCTGAAGCAAAGTTCTTAACCTGAAGCACTATTTCTGGGTTAGTGGAGTCTGTAACCTGAAGCGTACGTAACCCGAGGTACCACTGTATGCTTATTTTCAGAAATTTTCTCATTTAGTCTAGTTCACTTCTTTTTTGCAGCAAAATGATCTAACTATCCAAGTCCTTTATCTACTGTTCAGTTTCTCCAAATTCAGTCCCTGGTTCACACATTATGCTAAGCCATGGGGCATTTAATAACCACAAGTTAGCCAAAATTTGTCCCGCGGATTTTGAAACAAACCATGGCTTGTTTCCCCAGAGTCTCTATTTGCTTCCAGTTGTTCTCGTTGAACACCTTTGTAGCTTGGTGAGCACTGGCAGAGTGGAAACAGGGAAGACAAACCATAAAGGGCGCAGGATTCAAACATAATGGCAAGCCAAGATTAATAAGCCTACACCAAACCATGGCTTCAGATTATAGCTTGCTGGCAGTAACCAAGCTTAGCTATGCTGCTAGGCAGGCTTCATTCTGCTCTGGTCAGACCTCACCTGGAGTACTGTGTCCAGTTCTGGGCACCACAGTTCAAGAAGGACACTGACAAACTGGAACGTGCCCAGAGGAGGGCAACCAAAATGGTCAAAGGCCTGGAAACGATGCCTTATGAGGAACGGCTAAGGGAGCTGGGCATGTTTAGCCTGGAGAAGAGGAGGTTAAGGGGTGATATGATAGCCATGTTCAAATATATAAAAGGATGTCACATAGAGGAGGGAGAAAGGTTGTTTTCTGCTGCTCCAGAGAAGCGGACATGGAGCAATGGATCCAAACTACAAGAAAGAGGATTCCACCTAAACACTAGGAAGAACTTCCTGACAGTAAGAGCTGTTCGACAATGGAATTTGCTGCCAAGGAGTGTGGTGGAGTCTCCTTCTTTGGAGGTCTTTAAGTAGACTTGACAACCATATGTCAGGAGTGCTCTGATGGTGTTTTCTGCTTGGCAGGGGGTTGGACTCGATGGCCCTAGTGGTCTCTTCCAACTCTATGATTCTATAAAATAGGTTAGAATTATACGGCTCAGGTATTAGAAACTGAGATATGAAAGTTAGGAGCTAAATGGCACCTTAAACCGAGGTTATGGCCGCAACAACAGAATGTCCAGGCACACTTTTTTTAATAACGAAGAATACAAAGCTGAAAAATGAATGAACTGCAGCTAAAATATTACGTTCATTTTTCACACGGTCTAGTCCTTCTCCTACCCACCCCCCCTAATATTCTTAAGAGGGTCTCTTCTCCAGTCTTCAGAGAGTAGCTGGAAGTGGGGAGGCAGAAAATGGTCCTCCTTTCCTTCCACTCTTCAGTTTTAATCTGAAATCTTTGGTGCAGTACTGTGCCCAGAGCTCAGAAACTGCTTGCGTTCATGAAATCCCCTACTGCAAAATGTGCATAGAATAATGGGTGTTTCGGACACTGCCAAGCCACACCATCTCACCTGTCTCATTAATTAATTTTTGTGCTAATCTAACTTTACCTGTGTTCTTTCCCTTACCTTCCTCAGGGTTCAGTCTACAAGCCAGTGTGGAAGCAGATTTAGAGGCAACTAAGTCAAGTACTAGTGATGTATGGAAGTGAGAGCTGGACCATCAAGAAGGCTGATCGCCAAAGAATTGATGCTATTGAATTATGGTGCTGGAGGAGACTCTTGAGAGTCCCATGGACTGCAAGAAGATCAAACCTCTCCATTCTTAAGGAAATCAGCCCTGAGTGCTCACTGGATTGACAAAACCTGAAGCTGAGGCTCCAGTACTTTGGCCACCTCGTGAGAAGAGAAGACTCCCTGGAAAAGACCCTGATGTTGGGAAAGATGGAGGGCACAAGGAGAAGGGGACGACAGAGGATGAGATGGTTGGACAGTGTTCTCAAAGGTACCAGCATGAGTTTGACCAAACTGCGGGAGGCAGTGGAAGACAGGAGTGCCTGGCGTGCTCTGGTCCATGGAGTCACAGAGAGACGGACACGACTTAACGACTAAACAACAGCGAACAACAAAGTCAAGTACAGGCAACTCCCCTCTTGCACGTGATCGACTGGTGTGCAACCATGCACACGTGCGGCACTGGGAGAATGGAAGCAGCAGGAGAGAGCTGGAAAGTCCTTCTGGCTTGAAGAGAGACCCTCCCAGAGTCCAAAGAGGGTGCCGAAGAGACCAGAGGGACAGCAGGGCTTTGTTTTGGCTGCTCAGCCTCCCTGCCTAACAGCTGGCTTGGGGAAAAGCAGTTACTGCTACCACACTAACCTGTGCATCAGCTGTTCGGCGGGGAAACTGAGCAGCCAAAGCAAAGCCCTTCTAAACCTCCAGCTGTGGGGAGAGTACCTTCATGGGCCATGCAAATTCTCAAGGGTGCTCCCCGCTTATGGGCATTTCACTCATGCGCACAGGGCGCTGGGAAGTAAGTGGGGAGTTGCCTGTAAAGATATTTGCATTATCCATCAATCTATCGGAGGCCCAGAATAGGAAATGACACCATTAGAAGCAAAAGCATAGTTTTATTGAACTAGTCCTGATGCACAGTTATTCCTTCTCTTCAAATACCAGCAGCAAGTTTTGTCTCTTACAAGGACTAAATTCTTGAGACTACCATATTTTTTGCTGTATAAGACTCACTTTTTCCCTCCTAAAAAGGAAAGGGAAATGTGTGTGCGTCTTATGGAGCAAATGCAAGCTGCGCAGCTATCCCAGAAGCCAGAACAGCAAGAGGGATTGCTGCTTTCACTGTTCTGGCTTCTGAGATTCAGAATAGTTTTTTATTGTTTTCCTTCTCCAAAAACTAGGTGCATCTTATGGCCTGGTGCGTCTTATAGAGCGAAAAATACGGTAAATTCTTAATTGATCCCCATAGGAAATCCCAAGACGCAAATGAAAAAACCCAGAAGCCCTCTAATCAGAAAATATCACTGAACAGTTGCAGTTCCTACTTCTTTATACGTAATTAAAGGGCCACACCTCAGGGTTACACCTAGGTGTGAGTCAGGCACAACCTGCTTACTTCTGCTGGTTGGTAACAGTTAACTGATTTGTATTCCCACTGGGAAAAAGTTACTCTGCCAAAAAGAAAAGAAAAGAAAACTAGATTGTTTTGGCATTTGTTTTTGAAAAAAAATCCATGTTAACTACTGCTAATCATCTTATTTTCTTTTAAACGCTTACAAAATCAGTTACAAACTACATTCACGCAGCATTAACTCTGCTGGGTGTGTGACGTTTCTCTAATTGGATTACAGGTTGTAGAGAAACTCTAATTTCTTTTTTAAAAAAAACAAAACACCAAACCATGAACACAGGATTTCTGATAGTTTTGAGATCAGACTACTAGAGATAAGGGCTCTGAAGAAAACATTTTTTTTAGTCACAGGAAAGATACAGTCCCCACAGGGTTGATGTGTAGCACCACACCAGTTTACATCCTTGTGAGTAAACTTTTTTGTTAGCGTATTTTTCGCTCTATAGGACGCAGCCGACCATAGGACGCACCTTGTTTAGAGGGGGAGCCCCTTCATTTCTCCTGCCGCTTTGCTGAAGGGGCACTGCGCAGAGAGGGGGAGATTTTTTTTCCCTTGTTCTCCCCCTCTAAAACAAGGTGCATTTTGTGCGGTCAAGGTGCGTTCACCTGAAGCCTCTGGAGGCTTCAGGCGGCAACCTTGGAAGCCTGGAGAGCAAGAGGGGTCACTGCGCACTGACCCCTCTCGCTCTCCAGGCTTCAGAGAAGGCAACCCGAAGCCTCGGGAGTGCGGAGGGAGTGCTCACTCTGCGCTTCGGAGGCTTTGCGTTGCTATCGCTGAAGCCAAGGAGCCTGCATTCGCTCCATAGGATGCACACACATTTCCCCTTAATTTTTGGAGGGGGAAAAGTGCTTCCTATAGAGCGAAAAATACGGTAATTATCCGTTATCGACAACTTTCGATAATCAACCAAGCGTGTGGAAAGCAAGATGTCCAGGTGTCAGGATGGCACCTGACATCTCCACCATCTAGAGGTGCATGTCTGAGGATTCTTGGATCTTGACTGCTTTCACACACGAGCTACACATCCTGTAGAATTCTATCAGCTATATTTCATCTGCAAGATCGGAATGAATTTCAGGAACCCAAAAGACATATTACAAATTTGACTTTTGAGGCATCTGGCCCAAAAATGGCAACTAAGTCTTTCGTTTAGGGGACTGTAAGGTAAAAGTAAAGGGACCCCTGACCGCTAAGTCCAGTCGTGGCCGACTCTGGGGTTGCGGTGCTCATCTCGCTTTATTGGCCGAGGGAACCGACATACAGCTTCCGGGTCATGTGACCAGCATGACTAAGCCGCTTCTGGCGAAACCAGAGCAGCGCATGGAAACGCCGTTTACCTTCCCGCCGGAGCGGTTCCTATTTATCTACTTGCACTTTGATGTGCTTTCGAACTGCTAGGTTGGCAGGAGCAGGGACTGAGCAACGGGAGCTCACTCTGTCACGGGGATTCGAACCGCCGACCTTCTGATTGGCAAGCCCTAGGGTCTGTGGTTGGAAGAGAGCGATCCCCACAGAGGCTTGGGAAAAGGTTGACAACTCTGGGAAACGGGGGGTGGGGCACCGGAGGGATCTTTGCACCACGGCGCAGGATATGCTTAAGACGGCCCTGACCCTGAGATTAAGAGTCTCCATGCTCCAGCAACTGAGCTATCACACCGTCATGTACATACATCTGTGCATAAAGAACTTCATAAAGCACCAGCATTGCAGATGCTCTTTTGAGACTGCAATTATTGCAGGGCAGTGATGAAAAAACTTCACTTTTCAGCAACGTTGTTTTTTTTTTAAAAAAAATAACCCTGTTAGAAACAAGGCTATCAGCCTTACAAAGGCGCTCTGTTTTGACGAAGTCTGGAAAGACTGGCTAAATATAACCAGCCTTCTCCAGGTTTGGCAGCATTATGTTTCCAAATTGTGACTATCACTTGAGAAGAGATAATGGCAGATTTGTTTTGTCTTCTGTTTTGGTCTCTCGCAAGCATGGAGGAAGCCTACGTAAGGGAGGTGTGGGCAGTAGGAGCAAAGTCTTCTCCAGCCCACCTCACCATGCAGTTTGTGAAAACAAGTTATTGGTTGGGATCCAAATCAAACGTACCATCCATGTGCATGCCAGCACAATATGTGCCAGAGGAAAGCACTTGTGCTTGGTTGCAGTAATATTTCATAGTCACATAAATACTATGCAAAAATATACATTATACAAGCATAAAGAAGTAGGCGGCGAGATAACACAAGCTTAAACAAGACTTCTATAAATAACTGTATGATTTGTTCACATACATAATTCAGAGTATGTGTTGTTTATCCTACAGTCCCCAATTAAAAATAATACTACTACTTTGGCTTTTATAAACAATTTCAGTAAAGCAACGTCTTCAAAAATGTTGCCCATCCAATGACCTTTTAATGCTTTTTCCTTTCCTACTGGTTTTGGGGGACAGGGGGCGGGCAGGTGTGGGGGACTCCCTGGTCCTGAACGGGGTATCTGACTTTTAGAAGACAACTGAAGGAGGCAACCCTGTTTCGGGAAATTTTTAATGTCTAATGTTTGTATGTGCTGTAGGCTGCCCAGAGTGGTTGGGGAAACCTAGCCAGATGGGCAGGGTAAAAATAATAAATTTATTATTATTATTTATTTCCCCGCTATAAATCATTTTAAAAAGGGCATAATATTAACTTCCAGAACTCCCTTGTGGGTGCCAGTCCAAAGGGCCCTGAGAGATTCAGGAAGGTCAAGACCATGAAGGTGAACAAAATGGTCAAAGGCCTGGAAACGATGCCTTATGAGGAACAGCTAAGGGAGCTGGGCATGTTTAGCCTGGAGAAGAGGAGGTTAAGGGGTGATATGATAGCCATGTTCAAATATATAAAAGGATGTCATATAGAGGAGGGAGAAAGGTTGTTTTCTGCTGCTCCAGAGAAGCGGACATGGAGCAATGGATCCAAACTACAAGAAAGAAGATTCCACCTAAACATTAGGAAGAACTTCCTGACAGTAAGAGCTGTTCGGCAGTGGAATTTGCTGCCAAGGAGTGTGGTGGAGTCTCCTTCTTTGGAGGTCTTTAAGCAGAGGCTTGACAACCATATGTCAGGAGTGCTCTGATGGTGTTTCCTGCTTGGCAGGGGGTTGGACTGGATGGCCCTTGTGGTCTCTTCCAACTCTATGATTCTATGAACAGATCAGCGCACACAACACTTTGGCTTGCAGACCATATCTTGACTATGTAAGGAAGGCTACTAGTGAGCACTGTGCCCCTGAATGACCTACTATTTGTCTCTACAGGTAGCAAGAGCACAACACTGCCCATATAGTTTTTACTTGCAAATGGTCCTTTCCTAGCTAGATACAGCTTGGTGTATACATTCGTACACACCAAGAGTTCAAACTATCAATTCACCCATTTCAATTTAGTATAGTGGTACCTCGGGTTAAGTACTTAATTCATTCTGGAGGTCCGTTCTTAACCTGAAACTGTTCTTAACCTGAAGCACCACTTTAGCTAATGGGGCCTCCTGCTGCCGCCACGCCACCACAGCACAATTTCTATTCTCATCCTGAAGCAAAGTTCTTAACCCGAGGTACTATTTTGGGGGGGGGTTAGTGGAGTCTGTAACCTGAAGCGTATGTAACCCGAGGTACCACTGTATGCAGATCTGGCTCACCATTCAAAAACTCCTAGCTGGGATTATGGCTCCTAACTAGTAGCAACTATTCACTTTCCTATGCCTCCTTAAACCTGACAAGAGGCTTCATTTTAATATTGTTTTTTCTGTTTCAGAATTTGTCTCCATATGGATAGTACAAGAGAAGAACACCCCACCTGTATTATAGCGAACAATGCAGGGGGTTTTTTTTGAGAATCTCTCGCAAGAAGTTTGACCTGAATTTTTCAGGTCTCTGGAATGTTTGTTTTGGATTCCCTAACTTCTTGCTCCCTCGTGAAACAAACTTACGAGGAAGTTTGACTGTTTGTTTTACCATCATAATTAACGGTGACAATTTAGGCTTAGATAAATAACCAGGCACGTTGGATGCTATACACTAATAACTCAAACATTTATCAAAGACAGGAGAAGCTGAATCTTCATCTTTCCTCCCCTGAAAGCATTGCTTAAGAGGAACATTTAATTGAATGGAACTTCCCACACATAACTCAGACTGCATCCCAGATTCTTGTGAAGTGGATACACATATTTGCAATCAGTACGACAATCGAGATGCTATCCTGATGGATGCTATAGCCCAAGACATCTGAAGGGCTGTAAGTCCCCACCACTCTTCCAGAACAGGCACATCCAACTCCCAAGAGACAGTGATCTATTCACAGTATATATATAAAAAAAAACAGACAGTGATCTTCCCATTGTCTTTGGAGAATGGACCAGAGTTGTTGAGCTTTCTGTAAGGAGCCAGAGTGCGGTAGGGGGTTTTTTGGGGGGGGGAGAGATTTTTAAGGGTCCAAAGATTGACCACGATTGACCAGGAACACCCTGCAATCAACCAGTGGTGGATCACAATCAATCTGTTGGACATGCCTGCTCTAGAATTACCGTACTTTTCACTTTATAAGACACACCAGACCGTAAGACGCACCTAGCTTTTGGAGGAGGAAAACAAGAAAAAAAATATTCTGAAACTCAGAAGCCAGAACAACAAGAGGGATCGCTACGCAGTGAAAGCAGCGATTGCTCCTGCAGTTCTGGCTTCTGGGATAGCTGCGCAGCCTGCATTCGCTCCATAAGACACACACATTCCCCCTTACTTTTTAGGAGGGAAAAAGTGAGTCTTATAGAGCAAAAAATATGGTAATTTCCTGGACTTTTATCACAGAGTTACATTTACCACGGGCCCCTATTCCAAGCCCCCTATTTCTTTCATAGGTGGTTCATGCAAAACTTTAAACACATCACCAAAGCTGGAACTCTAAGGTACGTTCTGAAAGAGATTATGGTATATCTTTCGGAACTCAGAACATAGGCACAGTGATTACAATACATTGTTTCATACGCAAATAATTCATAGCTGGTGCGCAAATTGTAATGCATTGTAATCAGCATAAAATACAAGGTATTTCCTTGTCAACGGAAGAAGAAAAAACTTAGAAGTGTTTCCTAGGGCTCTTTCTCAACCACCTACACTGATGTTGCATCTTGTGGATGAAAGAATACTCAGCTTGTGAAGCCGCATTATCAAGAAGGGAAATGTGTCTGTAATCAGCTCTCTTCTAAATCAATCACACGGCACACAGGTGTCTAGGGTTTATGGTGTTAACAGAGCAATAAAAATGAAACACTTGCAGAGTACCTGATTTACATCATCAGCATGTGCTTGTTTCTAAAGGAGAAGGAAGAAAGCACTGCTCAAGCATTTGTAGAAGCTTGGAAAAGACCACACTGGCCCAAACACACATTGATTTGAGAACCAAGGTCTCTGAGGGGCATCTAAGGTAGGGTGGTCCAATGACCACAGGTGGCCCTCTCCAAGGCCTTTCTTCGGGGCCCTCAGAAACATCTGACAGGGTCCTAGAGTCCTCCCGCATCCTTCCCAGGATGTAGTCGTGCTCTAGGGCAGGCTTCCTCAAGCTCGGCCCTCCAGATGTTTTTGGCCTACAACTCCCATGATCCCTAGCTAGCAGGACCAGTGGTCAGGGATGATGGGAATTGTAGTCTCAAAACATCTGGAGGGCCGAGGTTGAGGAAGCCTGCTCTAGGGCTCTGCCAGAGCTTCGCAACACCTTCCCAAAGTAAGTAGTTACTTCCCAAAGTAAGTAAGGTAAAGGTAAAGGGACCCCTTACCATTAGGTCCAGTCGTGACTGACTCTGGGGTTGCGGCGCTCATCTCGTTTTATTGGCCGAGGGAGCCAGCGTACAGCTTCCGGGTCATGTGGCCAGCATGACTAAGCCGCTTCTGGCGAACCAGAGCATCGCACGGAAAAGCCATTTACCTTCCCGCCGGAGTGGTACCTATTTATCTACTTGCACTTTGACGTGCTTTCGAACTGCTAGGTTGGCAGGAGCAGGGACCGAGCAATGGGAGCTCACCCTGTCGTGGGGATTTGAACCGCCGACCTTCTGATCGGCAAGTCCTAGGCTCTGTGGTTTAACCCACAGCGCCACCCGTGTCCCTTCCCAAAGTAAGTACTTACTACCAAAGTACTTACTTCCCAAGTAAGCCCAGTGCATGACTTACCCAGCTTTGGGAAAGCAGAACGAGGGCTGGAGAGGAGCATCAAATTTTGGCCTGACTCCTCACCCCTGCACAACACAGCAGTGTGCAGCAAGCGGGTTTCATGTTGAAGTACCCATTTGATATAAAAAGTTGGACTGCCCTGATCTATAAGTAAATAAGCACACCATTTGTTTACCAAATACACCACTCCCTTTATGCCCTACTGCTTTATCTTCTTTATTATACCCATATTTAACACAGCAGAGTATAACGTATATTTAGCAGCTCAATAAACAATCTGAAATAGCTACCGCCCATTATGGTGGAGGGGGGAGAGGACTGGGAGGGGCGATTTGTGTTTGCAAATGTTTCGTGGCAAAAATCAAGCCAGGAGACTTTATTATCATATTGCAGAACCACTTGGCCAAAACCAACCATCAAACCTCATGAATCTCCGAACTGTTCATGTACAAGTTATTGGTTTTTTTTGCTACTCAATGGTTTGTTTTCAATTAGTGTGATGCTTCTACTTTAAGTATGGCTATAAGATGAACATACAAAGCTTTCTGATATATCTAGCCCTATATTCTCAACATAGATATTGCCTATCATTGAGCTGATGGATTTCCCCAACCGAAAATATGCAATTCTGCATCCAGCCTTGCCAAGCACTGGATTTGGCATGTCTCATAAAGAATGCATTCTACCACTGAGCTATAGTCCTGGTCCAGTAAGAAACACATGCCATTGGGGAATCAAGCCCTGGTTTCCCGCACAATGGACATACATGTTCACCGCTCTACTAACAATGAAAAGGGTTCTCCATTTATCAGAGCCAGCAACTCATTGTAGTAAGGCATAGGTAGGCAAACTAAGGCCTGGGGGCTGGATCCAGCTCAATCGCCTTCCAAATCCGGCCCACGGACGGTATGGGAATCAGCGTGTTTTTACATGAGTAGGATGTGTCCTTTTATTTAAAATGCATCTCTGGGTTATTTGTGGGGCCTGCCTGGTGTTTTTACATGAGTGGAAAGTGTGCTTTTATTTAAAATGAATCTCTGGGTTATTTGTGGGGCAAAGGAATTCGTTCATTATTATTTTTTCAAAACATAGTTTGGTCCCCCACAAGGGCTGAGGGACAGTGGACCGGCCCCCTGCTGAAAAAGTTTGCTGACCCCTGTACAGTCATACCTCGGGATGAATACGCTTCGGGTTAGGCAAATTCGGGTTGCGCTCCACGGCGACCAGGAAGTAACGGAGCACGTTACTTCCGGGTTTCACCGCGCGCGCATGCACAGACCGTCAAAATGACATCATGCACATGCGCAGAAGTACCGAAACGTGACCCGTGCACGCGCAGACGCAGGTTACGTTTGCTTCAGGATGCGAACGGGGCTCCGGAACGGATCCCATTCGCATCCCAAGGTAGCACTGTAGTTTGGTATCTGAAGAAGTGTGCATGCACACGAAAGCTCATACCAGTAACAAATTTAGTTGGTCTCTAAGGTGCTACTGGAAGGATTTTTTTTATTTTGTTTCCCCTATAGTAATGTATCCCTTTTGGTGTAAGACATGCCATGAACAAAAGAGATACTTTAAAAATAGAAAAGATTCACAAGCAGTAACTCAGGTGGAACATGAAACTATCTGTTTAAGAACGAGAGCAGAATTTGAAGATCATCCTGGAGCAAGGAACCAGCAGCTGTCTAGATGATACAACTCCAGTCATTGGCTATGGTGGTTGGGGCTGATACCAAGTCCAACACCCTCTGGTGGGCCACACATTCCCAACCCATCTCCTACAGGAAATACAGAGTCAAGACACAACAGAGGCTTACCTCTGACCCACCCACTTTCACACCATCCAACATACTGGGATCTTCAGAAGAAGGAACCAGAGGCAGCAGCTATGCCAGTCAGTCTTGCATGAAGGACAAGAGGAAAACAACATAGGGATAGAGCATGTTCTCCAGTTGCAAGGTGGACTCAAAGCAGCTTCCCACAGCTGAATGCTCTCTGCCCAGCCTACACCATTAAAAGGCACATGGAGCTCAGCCATCCCATTTTTGGCAACTTCACCATTTCTCCTCCAGCAGTTGCCAGGTATGTGGGGCAGCGCGAGAACTCAGAATGAGATGGATGGAGATGGACCTACATAGCAATTGCTGTTAGATGGTACAGACTGGGTGAAGGTCATTCATCACAAGGAGGTTGGTTTTGCTGGCCATCAGCTTGGCAAAATCATAACGAATGCTAGAAAGTGACAAACAAGTCCAGTGATGCAGACTTTAACAAGTCTATGGCCCTTCAGTTTAGGAATCTTTAGTCACCTGTGGTAAGTAGCTCAGAAATGAAGAAGAAAAATAGCTAAGTTAACATGGAAGTTAGCAGCACTGCAAAACCCAAGACACTTAAATTAGAATAAAGGCCCGTTGAAGTGGTAAACAAAATAGAGCCGTACGTCTAACCTTCCGATTGTAACAATTCATACAAACATATTTGGCAGTGCTGTTCTGAGTATTATTTGCACCCTCTTGTCTTCCTTGTACCCAAGAGCTGCTATTGGCTGGACAACCTATCAGCTCCCAGGGAGATCTTATGATGGTGCTATATAGATCTAATAAATAAATAAAAGTTTGGCATTGCTATTTGCAACTAACGTTTTGCCTTTATAAACACTTCAGCCACACATAAAACACAACAGTTTTTTTTCCCTTAAAGGAAACCAGACAATATGTTTATAAGCAACATTGATGAAGGGAAATTGGCATGGAACATCACAATCCCATCGCTCATCTTATGCTGTGGTGTCATTTTTGACAGCAGTCTACCATCTATGAAAAGGCCATTCAAGCAACTGGCAATGCGCTTCTGTCTCAAAATATGCACGCATGCAGCAGAAGGATGCATGCAATCACTTTGCAGGCAGAAGCCACAGGAGGCGACTTTGCCTTGCCTTGTTACAGGTAAAGAACATTCCTTACCTTTTCTTTGGTTCTCAGGTATCTCTGGAGAGCCTGCTGTGTTAAGTCTCTAACCGGGATCTGTCCATCTTTACAGGGAACCACAATCCCCGTCTTGCCAAAGCAAACCGTCACTTTCATCTCATCCAAATAAAAACCTATTTAGAGGCCTGTTGTTGTTGTTGTTTATAAAAAACGAGGGGTTTCAAAAGGAAATGATGGGGGGGGTAGAGAGAGTTGTGGGCAGCCTTGCCAGCAAAGCGAGCAAAATAACATTCACTTCCCAACTCTTAAAACAGATCCTAAGCCTCACTGTTTGGGGGCAATGGGGTGGGGTGGGGGGAAGAAAAACTAAAAGCTCCTCTGAGCAGCAGCAGGTGTTTGAGGAAGGGGGAGAAAAAGAGAGAGAGAAGGAAAGAGGGCCAGAACTGCTGGAGGGAGAGAAACAGGCCCGGGAGATGGAGGCAGGCCAAGCAGCCCTGAAGGCTGAGGCAAAGCGCAACGGCAACAAAGGTCACACGCGCGTTCTCCAATGGAGAGGGAGAGAAAGAGGCAGAGTAAGGGAAGGAGGGACCGAGGCAGACTGGGTCTGCCCTATGGAAGCCAGCTGCACGCACCACGGAGGGGGAAGAGAGAGGGTGGCGGCGGCCTCCGTCTCCTGCGCGCACAAACGCGGCGGCTGGGAGGGAGTTGGGAAACGGCGAAGGCGCGCAGCGGCGGCGACCCCGAGGGCGAAGGAAAAGGGCGGCCCTTGGCTCCCCACCCCGCCGAGCCTTCCCCACAGGCTGCTTCCCCAGAGGCGGAGGAGGCGGCCAAAACCGGAAGGGAGAGATTGGAAGCGTCTGTGCGCCCCAGGGGAAGAAGCGCAGGCCGAGCCTTGGAGAGAGGCGCGCCAACGCGGCGAGGCACCTCGGTCTCGGAGGGAGGGCAGCTTGGGAACGGCGGGTGGGGGGGGGAGTTTCTTTCTTTCCTTCCTTCCTTCCTTCCTTTTCTCCTTCCCGCCGCCCGCCCCCTCTCCGTGGGGAAGCTGCCTGGGCACCCCGACTCCCGCCCCTTCCCGCGTGCGCCCTGCCAGGGTCTCTCCACCCGACTCCTCGCGGCTCAGCGCCCAGGCACCCCGGGAAGGGAAGGCACGGCTCTCGGTCGTGGGGGGTGCGCAAGGTTTGCGCGCGTGCTTTGCTTCCTCCCGCAGCAACGGCAACAGCTTAAAGGGGCCGCGGACACCTCCTGGGCCAGCCGGCCGCCCTCCCGCTCCTCCTCCTCCTTCATCGAGCGTTTTAAATGCAAGCTCCGTAGCCCCGCAGCAACAAGTCCTCTCGCCAGAGCGAGGCGAGGCAGAGGGAAACTACGTATCCACTGCTTGATCTGCTTCCCACCAAGTTGCGATTTTGTTTTTTCCCCGAAACTTTGTTGACATTTTTAAATACAGTGTTGCCTTCCAAGACACGAGCAGATGTTAAGTGTTGCAGGCAGACTTCGACGCTGCACGGACTGCAGGAAAGCAAACACGGGGGAATCTTCCGCATTTACAGATCCCAGTTCTGAAAGCTCATATGTATTCTTCCATAGAGTTGGAAGGGAGGAAAGGGTCATCTAGTCCAACCCCTGCAGGAATATTAACACGCGGTTTCCCCATCCGATTTGAAACCGGACCGGAATCTGCTTAGCTTTACAGATTTCTCCTTAGTGCAGATTACTATTTGTTAACAGACAATGCAAACCAGCCAAGCTGACTTGGAGAGGTTAGCCTGCTTTCTGTGATCTTCCTCACATTCTCCAGCTGTGGGACTGTGCAAACCCTGTGTGTTTATGTGGAAATTAAAGGTAAAGGGACCCCTGACCATTAGGTCCAGTTGACTCTGGGGTTGTGGCACTCATCTCGCTTTACTGGCCGAGGGAGCCGGCGTACAGCTTCTGGGTCATGTGGCCAGCATGACTAAGCCGCTTCTGGCGAACCAGAGCAGCGCACGGAAACGCCGTTTACCTTCCCGCCTGAGCGGTACCTATTTATCTACTTGCACTTTGACTTGCTTTCAAACTGCTAGGTTGGCAGGAGCAGGGACCAAGCAATGGGAGCTCACCCTGTCGCGGGGATTCGAATCGCCAACCTTCTGATCGGCAAGCCCTAGGCTCTGTGGTTTAACCCACAGCGCCACCCACGTCCCTTTATGTGGCAATTAAAGGTACCCCTGCCCGTATGGACCACTCGTGACCAACTCTAGGGTTGCGCGCTCATCTCGCTCAAGATGCCGGGAGCCGGCGCCGTCCGAAGACACTTCCAGGTCACGTGGCCATCGTGACGAAGCTGCAACTGGCGAGCCAGCACCATTGCCACACACGGAAACACCGTCTACCTTGCCGCTATAAAGCGGTACCTATTTATCTACTTGCACTTTGATGTGCTTTCGAACTGCTAGGTTGGCAGGAGCAGGGACCAAGCAACGGGAGCTCACCCCGTCGGGGGGATTCGAACCACCAACCTTCTGATCGGCAAGTCCTAGGCTTTGTGGTTTAACCCACAGCGCCACCCGCATCCCTTTATGTGGCAATTAAGTCGCACCACATTCACAAGTATGGCCTGGTGGCAATAGTATGCACACTTCCCATGACAATAAGCAAGGCCGGCCCATGCATGAGGCAGGGTGAGGCAACAGCCTCAGGCAGTGGGATCCACAGGCAGCAGATCCCAATGTAAACCTTCAGGCACTAAAAGTCTGGAGTCAGCACACATAGGGACTGCAAAGGCTATTCTGGCAAATAGGTGCTCTGACCATTTTGATGGAGCAGTTTTGCGTTGCTTTCACAGAACAACCATTGCTACTTAGGGTGAAAGGAATGCACTGAAAAAGGAAGGTTGGTGAGCAGCTGGAAGGCTTTCATTCTAGAATTCTGCACATGCCCTACATAAGAGATGTGCAATGCAATACATTTACTCAGAAATAAATCCCACTGTGAAGGCAATATGGTTTATAGAAGCTGTCATCAATCATAACAGTACTCCCAGTTTTTTTAAAAAAACCCAACAACATCCAAATTAACTAGCACCCTACATTATTTTCCTTTAAATTGTTTAATGTGACTTAACAGTCAACTATTTAGAATGACAACAACAACAATGTATAGAAACAGTAAAATCTCTATGAGTAAAATAGCAGCAAAAGAAAATGGATGATTAAAAGCTCAGGAGATTAACACTGTCTTGGCCTGCTGCTTGAAGGTTAATGAGACTGGTGATGAGGTTCTCTTTCTTGGGATGGTATTCCACAACCAGGGTGCCACCACAGAGCAGTCCCTATCTCTGGTGGTAATCGACTTAACCTTCGAAGACACAGGGTTACTTAGAATAGTTTGGCACCCATTGGAACTGGTAGGCTGGCAAACAGAACATGAAGCCAGAACCAAAGATAGGCAGAGGTACCCCCTCACTGGCTGTAAGCAAGAAGGCAGGCAGGCAGGCAGGCAAGGGTAGACTGTGATTGATGGGGTACTGTCTCATTCACTGTTATAGACCAGGTTCGCATTACCATTGTTATTCGGTTGCTTTGTAAGGAAGAAAGCAGGGTCACACTTGGTCATGTGGAAGTAGGGTACATTTCCTCATTCCTAGAAACAGCTGAAGTGGCTTTGGGTTTGTTGCCCAGCACAGTTCCAAGTGCAGGTATTGACCTTTAAAACCACATTGTTTGGGTCCAAAGTACATGATCGCTGAATTCACTGAATTCATTGCTGGAGGTTGTTCCACTGTAGGAAGTGAAAGAAGGATGTGAGCCTTCTTGGTGGTGGCACCTAGCCTAGCCTGTGAGATGTTCTTCCTACAGAGGCTCATTTGGTGCTCATGTGATTTTTTTCACATCTCATACAAATACCTTTTCTATTTCCCCAGGCCTATTCAGAAGTTTTAACCCTAAGCAAATAAGTTTTATTTTTTTCATGCTGCTCTTACCTACTATGACACAAACAGGTATTAAAACACTTCCAGCACTCTGAAGCTACTCTGATGATGATGCCAACCAAGGCTGCGATCCTAACCGCTTGCCTGAGAGTAAGACCGATTGAATTCAATAGGACTTACATTTGAGTAGGCATGTTTAGGATTGCATTACTAGTCATTGAACATGACTACCACACCTGAAGGGACACGGGTGGCTCTGTGGTCTAAACCACTGAGCCTCTTGGGCTGGCCAATCAGAAGGTCGGCGGTTCGAATCCCTGTGACGGAGTGAGCTCCCGTTGCTCAGTCCCATTTCCTGCCAACCTAGCAGTTCGAAAGCACACCAAAAAGTGCAAGTAGATAAGTAGGTGCAAGTAGATAAGTACCTCCGGCGGGAAGGTAAATGGCATTTCCATGCGCTGCTCTGGTTTTGGTGTTCCATTGCGCCAGTAGTGGCTTAGTCATGCTGGCCACATGACCTGGGAAAACTCTGCAGACAAATGCCGGCTCCCTTGGCCTGTAAAGCAAGATGAGCGCTGCAACCCCAGAGTCGTCTGCGACTGGTCTTAACTGTCAGGGGTTCTTTACCTTTACCTTTTTACCACACCTGGAGAATCCCTAAACAGCCCAACTCCCCCCGTCATACAGATGCCCCCAGATGGGTCCCTGCATTGCACCGTGGTCAGACTCCCACCCTTCACCCTGGCTCCTATGAGATGAAGATGGGCCCAGTGAGACATTCCAAATTGGCCATCCTGGCTGCAAAACTTCAGGGTCAGAAGTCTATTCAAAGAGCAGAAGGGGCAGGTACATCTTGTAGTTCACTGATGATCAGAAAGAGGTGGATCTGACTGTAGCAGCAGAAAGCGTCTCAGTCTTTTCCTGGCCTTTGCTTGTACAACAGTTCTTAGTTGGCCTCTTGTTTTTGTTGGGTAGCCCCATAGCTAGTGCCCGATCCTGATTGATCTACCTCAGCTGAGTGGGAAGGGGTTGCCTGGTGTTATGTACTGAGTTGAATAGGATCCAAAATGCAGCAGTCTGATTGGTCCTAGAACAATAGGATTCAGAATTCAGCAGTCTGATTGGCCCTAGAACAATAGGATTCAAGTGCAGCAGTCTGATTGGTCCTAAAGCAATAGGATCCAGAATGCAGCAGTCTGATTGGTCCACAGGAGCCACCCAATCCAGCTCCAAGTGGAAGTGAATCCACAACTTGATTGGCCTACAGGAGAATCCCGGAATTAGCCAATCACGTGGGGCCATTGTGTAAATAATGTATATAAAGCAGACATTCTAGGGGAACTTCCATTCCTCCTCACCACTATGAGCTGAATAAAGAGCATGAAATCCACTCTCGACTCTGAGTATAGTTCACCTGGGTAATATGTCACAGTCCCATCCTATATCTAAGGCGGGTTAGAATCTGGTAGGAGAGGCTGCTGAACTGGTCAGGCAAGTTTAGCTAGGTTGCAATAGATACAAGGAAGTGACGGTGCTTTCCAGGAAGTGGGGGCTAGCATTTCTCCCACTCCGGATGCCACATGAACATAGGATGATGAACACCTAGCCAAGGGGGCTGTGCATAGGAGAGTTGTGAGGAAAAGCTGGCTGATGCTGGAAGCTGGAGAACAGAGGTATGTCTTGCAGTGTGTTGGGCTTTGGGTTCCCCCTGGAAACCTAAGAGGACACAAGATCTGCTGAAGTGTGAATGCTTTGAGCCCCTCCATCCTATGTTCACGTTACATATATTACAGTGGTCCCTCAGGTTACATACGCTTCAGGTTACAGACTCCGCTAACCCAGAATAGTGCTTCAGGTTAAGAACTTTGCTTCAGGATGAGAACAGAAATCGTGCTCCGGCAGCGCAGCAGCAGCAGGAGGCCCCATTAGCTAAAGTGGTGTTTCAGGTTAAGAACAGTTTCAGGTTAAGTATGGACCTCCAGAACAAATTAAGTACTTAACCCGAGGTACCACTGTACATGTAAATAAAATACTCATGGCTCTTAAGGTAAAAAAAAGGTAAAGAACCCCTGGATGCTTAAGTCCAGTCAAAGGTGACTTTGGGGTTGCGGCGCTCATCTCACTTTCAGGCCGAAGGAGCCAGCGTTTGTCCACAGACAGTTTTCCGGGTCAGGGGGCCAGCATGACTAAACTGCTACTGGTGCACGGAGGACCGTGACGAGGGCCAGAGAGCATGGAAATGCCATTTACCTTCCTGCCACAGTGGTACCTATTTATCTACTTGCACTGGCATTCTTTCGAACTGCTAGGTTGGCAGGAGCTGGGACAGAGCAATGGGAGCTCACCCCGTCGCAGGGATTCGAACCTTCAGCAAGCCCAAGAGGCTCAATGGTTTAGACCACAGCATGGCTATTAAGCAAGGAAGTCTGAATACATAGTGCCTGGCCAAAAGTAGGCTCCCAGAATAAGTGGCCTTTGCTAGTCATCATATTCCGTTGCTGGAAGTGAGGCACAGAGGAGCTTGTGTTGAGTCAAATATTAAAATCATCTTCAAATCATCTTCAAATATCTAAAGGGCTGTCATGTGGAGGATTCTATAGGCTTGTTTTCTTCTGCTCCAGAGGCTAGGCTTCAAGTTATAAGAAAGGAGATTCCAAATAAACACCAGGAAGAACTTTCTGACAGTAAGAGCTGTTTGGCAGTGGAATGGACTCCCACAAAAGATGGTGGACTCCAGTGGCATAGCGTGGGTTGTCAGCACCCGGGGCAAGGCAAGTAATTTGTGCCCCCTAACCCGTGGATTTGCGCCCCCTAACCCTAACCCCCAGATGTTGCGCCCGGTGCATCCGGCCCCCCCTGCACCCCCCACGCTACGCCACTGGTGGACTCTCCTTCCTTGGAGCTTTTTAAGCAGAAGTTAGATGGCCATCTGTCATGTATGATTTAGTGGAGATTCCTGCATCTAGTCTTGTAGATCCTAGGATTCTATTCTCAGAGTTCAATTTTTAAATCAAAAGAGCAAAATCCTCTGAAAAAGCTCTCAATCCCTTTAGCAGCCACTCATTCCTATCTGATTCCCTTGCTACTTTGGCAGTCGTCCCCCCCCCCCCCGCTCTCCTCACTGCCTTTTTTCATGCATTGTTGTAATACCCTAGTCAATCAGGGTCCCTATATTGGGGTAATGATGTCACAACACTATAGAATCAAATAGATTTAGCTATGTGCTGGTGTCACCAAGGCAAATGAAGCTCATTAGATCGAGGACAGTAGTTCGTGGCCTGGGGTACAAAGGAGATGCTAGATAATCAGGGATCACTCTGAAACTTGCCAATTTGTAGCAATCCCAAAAAATTGTGAAGTGGGTTTCATCTTGATTCTGACAAAACTTCTAATCAGGCTACCTCCCCTTTTAGCTCTGTAATTGGAGCTGCAGCTACGGCAAAGTGAAATCATATTCTTCACATGTCAATGTGTAGCAAACCTCAGTACAGCTATCAAAAGAATAAGAAGAAGAGTTTGGATTTGATATCCCGCTTTATCACTACCCAAAGGAGTCTGCATGTGGAGGAGCAGGTTGCGTGGCAAGTCCCCTCCCCCATGTGAAATGAAGACACTGGACACAGTATTTAAGGTTAATGGGCATAAAAGGCCACAACTTTATTGATTACAGAATTGGAAGGTATTGGCCTTAGGCATTGGCTCCTAATGACTACCCGGCATGGGGACCGGGAAGGGTTGTCCACAAGCTGTGGGAGTCCTGTTGAAGTACGCCAACTAGGATCCCAACGGGTGTCACCGCTCTGGGGCGTGCCGGAGGCCCTTACCTCCCTAGGTTTCGGACAAGGCAACGCCCCCCGGAGTCCTCTACCGGACTACCCTTTTCTTTTGGGGAAGGTGATGGCGTTTCCTTCCCCCTTCATTTGCATAACAATAGACCCCTGCCAATGCCTAACCGCCAACACCGAAAAAGTTGTGACGTTTGCTAAGAGGTAGGCGAAAAAACCAAAAGGCTCGAAAAGTGCCAACTTGGAAAAATTCCTACCAGGCCCCTTGCGGCGACCAACCAAAGTCCATAGCAAGGTCAAAGCTACCTAAACCTAAGGGGTGGGTGGGATGGGAAAAAACCGCTCAGCTGGAAAGGGCAAAAGAGGGCGGTCCCCGGGCGTGCCCAGCCTTAAATAGGCTAGACCCCGCCTCCCCGGTCCGTCGATTGGCGGGCCGGGTCACTGACACGCCCGGGGATTCCCTAATCTCGCGGGGGCAAAGGCCAGCCCCCGCGTGGGATGTGGGAGGGATTTCTGCCCACAACCCCCTCTCCTCCAAGGTCGGAAACGGCTGAATCAAACCCGGTTCACCAGATTACGAGTCCACTGCTCTTAACCACTACACCACGCTGGCTCTCCTTGGTAGCCACATTTGAGAAAACCTGTGCCAGAAACAAAGAATGAACTAGAACGCTATTAAAGCTGCTGCCCAGGAGGACTGCCTGCTGAGGGCCTTGCCTCTCCCCACCTGGTTTGGGGCAGGGCCTGACAGGCTTCACAAGGACTGCTGCTGCTGCTGCTCAGCAGAGACAGCCCCGCTTTTAAATTGTTTTTAATTTTTATCTGTGTCGTTTTAAATGAGACCACCTTGGCTGTGAGTCCTGGAAGACTGGCTAGCCTTTTCCCATCTGGCCTGGGAGAATGGAGTGCTGACTGACTCCAGCTACAAAAAATCAGGCTGTTGAACAGATTCTTGGGCTGGAGTATTGCTTATGAGGAGTTGAGAGAGCTTGTTGCTGTTATTGATATTATTGTTGTATCTTTAGTTTCAGGTCTTATGATTTACGAGGAAATTGTTTCCATTTGGTTGTGTACGCTTTGATGTGTTTTATTTATTGTTTAGGACTTCTGCTATGTTTGTAATTATGTAATTTTGTAAATTATGTAAACCTTGTCATGTTGTAAGCCACCTTGAGCATAGGAAAGGCGGCATACAAATAAAATGATGATGATGATGATCCCTCCCACTTCTTGTTAAACAAACCATATTATATTGAGCGTATCTTAAAATAAAAAGGTAAAGGGACCCCTGACCATTAGGCCCAGTCGTGAGCGACTCTGGGGTTGCGGCACTCATCTTGCTTTATTGGCTGAGGGAGCCGGCGTACAGTTTCTGGGTCATGTGGCCAGCATGACTAAGCCGCTTCTGGCGAACCAGAGCAGCGCACGGAAACACCGTTTACCTTCCCGCCGGAGCGGTACCTATTTATCTACTTGCACTTTGACGTGCTTTCGAATTGCTAGGTTGGCAGGAACTGGGACTGAGCAATGGGAGCTCACCCTGTCGCGGGGATTCGAACCACCAACCTTCTGATCGGCAAGTCCTAGGATCTGTAGTTTAACCCACAGAGCCACCCGCGTCCCTTATCTTAAAATAAACTAAGACAAAATGAGGACTGGCTGTTGCTTACAGTTGCCTTGGGGCTAAGGACAGGCAGAGCCCTAGAAAAGGAAGAGAAGAGGGGCCCAGAGGTCTGTTTTGCCCTTTTAAGATCCTCCTCAAAGGAACCAGGCCAAACTCCATTCAAGGTGCATCTATTTCACACCTTGAGAATTACTAGCTTTGACCAAACGTGTACACTCAGTAAGTTCTCTTTTTAACCATTTTTGGGGGTGGGGAAGCCATCACCATGCAGAACACCAATTAAAATTTCACCGTCACAGCACCACTTTAAGAGCTCTCATTCTATAAGTAGGCTGCCTGGCTATGGTAATGGAGGTAAAGGTAAAGGGACCCCTGACCATTAGGTCCAGTCGTGGCCGACTCTGGGGTTGCGGCGCTCATCTCGCTTTATTGGCCGAGGGAGCCGGCGTTTGTCTGCAAACAGCTTCCGGGTCATGTGGCCAGCATGACTAAGCCGCTTCTGGCGAACCAGAGCAGCACACGGAAACGCCATTTACCTTCCTGCCGGAGCGGTACCTATTTATCTACTTGCACTTTGACGTGCTTTTGAACTGCTAGGTTGGCAGGAGCAGGGACCGAGCAACGGGAGCTCACCCCGTCGAGGGGATTCGAACCGCTGACCTTCTGATCGGCAAGTCCTAGGCTCTGTGGTTTAACCCACAGTGCCACCCGCGTCCCTTATGGTAATGGGGGGGGTGGTAAAAGGAGCAAAGGAGAAGAATTAACACATAGGGAATAGGAGTGAGCATTTGTAACATCAGGCAAATTCAGGACTACCACTGAAGAGCAAAGGGACAAATAGTTAATTGGCACCCTGTTAGATGTAGCTGGGAAGGACCTTCAAACATTCCCATTTTCCTTCCCCCCCCCCCAAAAGATATTTATTAAAGTTTTTAAAATATAACAATGAAACAAAATACAACATAAAAACAGTTAAAAAACAAATAATTTTCTATAACATATCTTCCTTACACTTATTTCCCCAGACCTCCTCATACCTCCCTTCTTTGTATTCCACTTCAATTTGTTAGTTCAGCAAATCCTTACCATTAAGCTTTTACCCATTTATAAACCTTTTTTTTCGTATCTCCTAAAGCATTACAGCTGGAAACCCCTTAGTTTCTATCCAACATCCTTCTAACATTCATTAATTTTACAATATTTCTGTAAATAGTCTTTAAATTTCTTCCAGTCTTCTTTCACCAACTCTTCTCCCTGGTCTCGGATTCTGCCAGTCATTTCTGCCACAAACATTCCCATTTTCCTTAGCCTAGTTATAAACAAGCCATCTGGAGCAGCCTTGCTGAGTTTCCTACCTCTCATCTATTTATTTTTTAAATAACCAGGGACACTCCCTTGCAATATCCTTTCTCCAGATGGTGTTTGTTTCTTGCACATACCTAAAATATGCCAAGCCCCCTCTCATTTTAACTTGTGCAACTATTTACCATATTTTTCGCTCTATAACACGCACCCAACCATAAAACGCACGTAGTTTTTAGAGGAGGAAAATCCGTAGGCATGCCACCCGTAGGCATTCCCTCCATAACACGCACAGACATTTCCCCTTACTTTTTAGGAGGAAAAAAGTAAGTGTTATGGTGCAAAAATTACGGTCTGTATGAACAACAAAATATGTAACATCCTTACTTCACAACAGGCTTTTCTCTATTCCCAGCTACACTGCCCCTCCCTCTCCCCTACTTCTGCATCTTCTTTACTTAACATCCTGAAATTGTCTTGTCTGCCGACATCAGCGTCTTCACTGCAATATTTCCGAAGGGAATTGCACAACCTGTGTGCAGTCGTAGCTAAAGGGAATTGCAAGGGAGGAGGGAGGCTGCTGAAAAAGCCAGGGTGTCTTTAGCTCCTGTTGCAACCAGCTCCATCCCACTTGGTTGTCCCAGAACCCAAAGAGGTATGAAGAGCATTGAGCAAAGACAGGCAAGATGAAGGAGCCTCAGATTGCTTGGAAAGGACCCTGGAGAGGAGGTGACTTAGGCAGGTGTGGGAAGGCCACACCTTACAACTGTACTCATTTGAAGGTGACCCGGAAACTACAACTAATCCATAATGCGGCAGCTAGACTGGTGACTGGGGGTGGCTGCCGAGACCATATAACACCGGTCTTGAAAGACCTACATTGGCTCCCAGTATGTTTCCAAGCACAATTCAAAGTGTTGGTGTTGACTTTTAAAGCCCTAAATGGCCTCGGCCCAATATACCTGAAGGAGCGTCTCCACCCCCATCGTTGTGCCCGGACGCTGAGGTCCAGCGCCAAGGGCCTTCTGGCAGTTCCCTCATTGCAAGAAGCAAAGCTACAGGGAACCAGGCAGAGGGCCTTCTCGGTGGTGGTGCCCGCCCTGTGGAATGCCCTCCCATCAGATGTCAAAGAGATAAACAAAGATGTCAAAGAGATAAACAACTACCTGACATTCAGAAGACATCTGAAGGCAGCCCTGTTCAGGGAAGTTTTTAATGTGTGACATCTTAGTGTATTTTTGGTCTTTGTGGAAGCCGCCCAGAGTGGCTGGGGAAACCCAGCCAGATGGGTGGGGTACAAATAATAAATTAGTATTATTATTATTAGGCCTGGCACTACTGAGCAGCCTTGTTTCTTCTAATAAAGAGTTAACTTCACGTACTCTGTGTGATTTATTGCTGACCCGCTCCTGACATACAACTTCCGTGGAACAGCTTTTCGCAACACGTTGTTACCTTCTAATGTCTACACATCAAGCTGATTTTAAAGAAACCGTGCTGGGGTCCCATTAGAGCTGCTCAAGGGCCAGAATTGGCCCTGAGGAGTCCAGCTGCTGATTTGAGTATACATACATTTCTTAACTCATATTGTCAACTCTGATCATATGCATAGGCGGCTTGCTCATGCTCCCTTCAACACCTGGGAATAACTGTCTTCTGTCTATAGCCGTGCACATCACAAGTAAACCGGTCTATTTGGCAGGTCTAATGTGGTTCAGTAAAGGTCATGGCCATGTCATTGTAGAAGTGCTTTTGAACAGCAGCCAGTAGTTATCACAATTAAAAGAAAATTGGTGGAAATGGCAAGGTAGGTTGTTTCGGTGGCTATCCATGAAATGTATAGCACAGAGAATAAACGATACGAGATATACAGATATTATAAAATAGCGTGCATTAAAGCACAACATCTTGAATGAAATGCACAGTAATGAAAATGAGCTTTGTCTACAAGACCCCCAGGTTGTACATTAGGAGGATTTTCTTGCCATCCATCGCAGTAGGGAGTGTACTTCACAGACTGATGACATTATTTTAATTATGCTGATGTTTCACAGTGCTCCTTGTATTACCTGAACAGGGTATTAATACCCTGCAGAGGTAGTTATGCACAAGGAAACTACAGAAGATAGCAAGAGGATCAATTGAAAACAGATATATTTAGCAAGATTCTAAAGAAAAGAGTGTTGATTGGTAGTGATTAACTATAGAAGCTGGGAAAATGCAGTGATTAGAGTTCAGAGAATTGATATACAAAAAGCTGCGTTTTACATTTTGGGGAGCTCGAATCTGCTTGATATGCGAGTTTATCTATGCTCTTTATTTCCATTTTGAGTGCTTGCTTCAGTAAATGAAAAATCTGAAGGCAATGATTTTTATGCCATACTTGTTTATATGAAATGTGATCTGTAATTGAAAAAAAATAGATTTTTCTCTCTTTTAGCCATTAATGTTCTTGGAGTCATTAAAGTTTCTAAAAATAATCTCCAAAGGGTGATGACTTTGGCTTATTCATTTCTCAGTCTTTAGCTGAAAGAATTCTAATGCAAAGATAGTTTTTGAGACCTGCTGCCCGATGTAAAATAACTAATGTAAGCATTATTTAGTTTTGCAAGAACTTAGTCACTGTTAAAGTTTGGAAAATCACTCTATTATATGGGCCCAATTCAGAGTTGACACCAAACTATAGTTTGAACAATTCCTAGTCCAGATTTGAATGTAACATCAAATTAGGGTTTGTTAGGAGAATTCACCATAATCAGACTTGAGCTTCTATGCTCTCCGCTTTCTCACACAACTTTTTTTTTTTTTTAGCACAAAGAGAAGAAATGCAAAGCTACTACTTGCAAACCACAGTTTTCTCATTCATCCAAATATGGAAGCTGGGGCTGTGAGTGAGTTAACATATGTGATGGATGGACTTTGGGTCATAGTCCAGGGGACCCAGAAACCAATCAGGGCTGAATGGAGTTGAAGGAATGGGTTTCTGTGTAGTAAGTTTAAAAACTGACTCAACTGACTAAATGCGTAAAACTTGAACTGTTGAGCAAAACCATAATAAGGACACAACTGCATAAACAGTTCTGTCCTTTATCAGGACAGGCAAGGGATGGCCTTGGCTCTAATAGACATGCTTCTGGTGTTTTGGGGAAAGTATACCTAAATATTTTTTTGAGTTCATTATAAATTGATTCCCAAAACTTTTTAACTCCTGGCTCCTGGCTCAATTTGGGTTGTGTGTGTGGGGTGTCAGCGGTTCCCCCAGTTGATGCACCGGGCGTCCCCGGTTCCCCCTCGGCAGTGGCAGTGGCAGTCTCAGCAGCCCGGAGCCAGCCTGGTAGCGCAGTTGGCTCTGGCTGGTTTCAGGAGCTGCTCGCTGCTGTGGCGCCCTCCATTTTGCCTCACCAGAAGTCCCCATATGATGTGTCTTGTGCCATTGAACCAATCACACAACATTCATTCCCTGCTAATAAATCTACAACACTTAAAATATAAATCCACTGACATTAAATGACATCTGGGGACATTCCAGGGACGGCTTTTGTCCGGGGACAGATTTGTAAATCCAGGGACTGTCCCCGGGAAACGGGGACGTCTAGTAACCATAGATTAGATTCTGGAAAGGGCTTGGTTAGGAAATAGTTTGGCAGGGTAACCCAGGTTATTTGCTGAGGGGACTGTAAAGATCCCAGAAGAGTGTTTTACAGGCTTAGCAGAACAAAATATCCATTCTAGGTGGAATCAATTTATGCAGACACAGAAGTGGGAATCTTAAGTAAGGTTTTTGTCTAGATCTGCAAAGAGTTTTTGACGGGTACCAGATGTTGCAACCAATAAACTCTAACCCTCATTGAGTGTGTATAAATAACATTCCAGTTTTCTTTCTAAAGTCCCTCATCCCTTGGATTCTCTCAAGGTAAAGGTAAAGGGACCCCTGACCATTAGGTCTAGTCGTGACCGACTCTGGGGTTGCGGCGCTCATCTCGCTTTATTGGCCGAGGGAGCCGGCGTACAGCTTCTGGGTCATGTGGCCAGCATGACTAAGCTGCTTCTGGCGAACCAGAGCAGCGCACGGAAACTCTGCTTACCTTCCCACCAGAGGAGTACCTATTTATCTTCTTGCACTTTGATGTGCTTTTGAACTGCTAGGTTGGCAGGAGCAGGGACCGAGCAACAGGAGCTCACCCCATCGCAGGGATTTGAACTGCGGACCTTCTGATTGGCAAGTCCTAGGCTCTGTGGTTTAACCCACAGCGCCACCCACATCCCTTTGGATTCTCTTAGTTTGCAGTAAAATAAGTAGAGGATGAGTAGGAGCTTGGAGTAGCCCTGGTCTGATTTAGATATAGCTCAACATGGATGAACTGAAGGGAAAGAAGGCATTAAAGGGCCCTTCTACATTTGTTAGCCTTTCCTGTGCTCAAGACTCTGGACAAGACCAAGGCAGAGTTTATAGGGCGTATGTTATTTAAAATTATTATCAGGTGATGAATGCTTCTGTGGCAGCCCGACTCTTATACTCAGATAATCAGCCTCTGTTTTGGAGAAGCAGCAATATTTGCTTCAGTAGCTTAAATTACAGTGATTTCCATTTTTGTTTTTTTGTAAAAAAACATTGACATATTATCAATGTGCCATAGCGTTGTTACCTTAATGGATAGCTTACAAAATTATCTCTTGAGCCGTTTCCCCCTAATACATGATTTCATATCTACGTCCGTAAATTTTGTAATATTGTAATTCCATCACACAGCTTGTGATCTGTGCTAAGACCATGCCTTGGTTTTCTGATTAATGTGTGATCGTTTGCTCTTCTAGTAAACGACGGGCAGCGTTTGGGTGGCTGGACAAGCTAGGAACGTTTTGTTAAGTCTGTATTTTCTTTTACAGTCACACTGTCGTTGCAGTGGATGCTCAGCTGATTTACTATATCTATATTCATCTACAAGTGGAGCGTCATGATCATGCTGAAGCTGCCGGTTTAGGCATATCTGCTACATGGCATTGTGCAACTCCGCTTTAAGGGTAGCACAAAATGGCTGGCTGTAGGGAACACACCAAAATTAGTCCACACAGCTCAAAGCAAGGGACAAAGCAAGTTGTTGTTGTTGTTGTTTTGTTTTAGCAAGTTCCCTCACTGCAAGAAGTGAGGTTGCTGGGAACCAGGCAGGAGGTCTTCTCGGTAGTGGCACCCACCCTGTGGAATGCCTCCCACCAGATGTCAAGCAAATAAACAACTACTGTATCTGACTTTTAGAAGACATCAGAAGGCAGCACTGTTTAGTGAAATTTTTCATGTTTGATCTTTTATTCCTCCTCCTCCTCCTCCTTCTTCTTCCTGGAGCCACCCAGAGTGGCTGGGGAAACCCAGCCAGATGGGCGGGGTATGAATGAATGAATGAATGAATGAATAAAAGAATGGTAAAAATGTGACACTGCATTATCCCAAGATCAGTGATCCCCTCCCCGAACACTATTGTTCTTATCTGTAGTAGTGGTGAGGACAGCAGCAGCAGCAAGTGACCTACCATTTTAATTGCCGCAATGCCCCAATGAATTATAATTCAAGGACACTGCAGAACCCACTAGGTGGCTCAGTTAGGGCGCTGCTGATGCCAGCCGTGAGCCTTTAGCTTTCGAACTGCTAGGTTGGCAGGAGCAGGGACCAAACAACGGGAGCTCACCCCGTCGCGGGGCCTCAAACCACTGACCTTCCAATCGGCAAGTCCAAGCAGCACAGTGGTTTAAACCACAGCGCCACCCGTGTCCCTCTTATAATCCATACCAAACCACAAATACCCAAAGTGCAGTCAGGATGCGTTGGTGCAATACATCTCAGGAGGAGATTTTCCCAGAGTGGGATAAAACACACTCTAATCTGAAAATGATATACAGGTGGTACATGACACCAGTCAAGCTTGCAAAAATCTATCATTTGCCCGATAATAAATGTTGGAAATGTAAAGAAACTGAAGGCACATTCTTTCACCTTTGGTGGACGTGCCCAAGGATTAAGGCTTTCTGGGAGATGATTTATAATGAAATGAAAAAGATATTTAAATATACCTTTCTGAAGAAACCAGAGGCCTTTCTCCTGGGCATGGTCGGCCAATTGGTGCCAAAGAAGGATAGAACTTTCTTTATGTATGCCACAACAGCAGCAAGAATACTCATCGCGAAGTATTGGAAGACACAAGATCTACCCACCCGGGAAGAATGGCAGATGAAGATGATGGACTACATGGAACTGGCGGAAATGACTGGCAGAATCCGAGACCAGGGAGAAGAGTTGGTGGAAGAAGATTGGAAGAAATTCAAAGACTATTTACAGAAATACTGCAAAATTAATGAATGTTAGAATGATGTCAGAATGAAGTTAAGTGGTTTTAGCAGCACTGTTATAAAGGAGTATGTAAAAATGGTTTGTTAACAGGTGAGAATCCAAAGTTATAATATATTAAATTAAAGGATTAGGATAAAAACAAAGAGGGAAAGGATTTGCTGAATTAACTAACTGAACTGGAATACAAAAAAGGGAGGTGTGAGGAGGTCAGGGAAACAAGTAAATGAAAGACAAGATATGGAAAGAATGATTTGTTTTTAAATGTTTTTATTTTTCTGTATTTTGGACTTTTTCTCCCCCCCCCCCCCCGTTTCTTAGTTTTGTAACCTTTTTTGAAACTTTAATAAATATCATTTAAAAAAATAAATAAAACACACTCTAATCGTCCTGGGTTTGGGTGACATGGGCTTTCCGGTTCCTTTGAAATCTTTGTGCCTTAGTTAGGTGACCATGACATTCTTGTTCCACTCAGCATAAAGCTAATAGAACTCAACATTTTGAAGAGCAAACAAAACCTCTAGTTGCCTTCTTATTGGTTTGTGTTAGGTCTTAAGCATCGCTGTGAGGTTGTTTGTAAAAGGATCATCCCTTCTCTTCATGAGCCTCTCCCATTAAGGGGGTAGCTCTTCCACGTTTACTCTGTAATTGCATATCATAAAATGAAGTGTTCATCTCATCACTTTTCCTCTTCACTGACACATCCAGATGTACTTAGCCAGCTCTCCTTTAAAGCCCAGCATGTTTAAATCTAGTTATTTGGTTTGGTTTTAATTACCAAGGGGCAGACTGGGTTGCTTTTACGGATGAGCGTGTCTTTAAAAAAAACCTTAAGAACCCAAAATAATTTTCAGTTCTGTGCTCTCTCGCATACCTTCAATTGAAGGCTTGTGCCATTTTTATTTTTAATTTTTTGTTATTGTCCTGCTCTTCTGCCCAAATAAATAAATAAACAAACAAACAAACAAATAAATAAAATTTATACCCCGCCCATCTGGCTGAGTTTCCCCAGCCACTCTGGGCAGCTCCCAATCAAGTGTTAAAAACAATATAGCGTTAAATATTTAAAACTTCCCTGAACAGGGCTGCCTTCAGATGTCTTTTAAAGATAGGATAGCTGCTTATTTCCTTCACATCTGAAGGGAGGGTGTTCCACAGGGTGGGCGCCACTACCGAGAAGGCCCTCTGTCTGGTTCCCTGTAGTAATGGATGGGCAGAAATGATTCAGCAGCTGAAGCTTTTGCTGGTCGAGAAATGAACTACTTCGTTTGTTGAATGTCCCTGTATTTGTTTGGTTGCAATTATTAACTTTTCCTTCAAGGATAAAGATAAGCCCTTACATACAGCGGTACCTTGGGTTAAGTACTTAATTCATTTCAGAGGTCCATTCTTAACCTGAAACTGTTCTTAACCTGAAGCACCACTTTAGCTAATGGGGCCTCCTGCTGCTGCCGCACCGCCGGAGCACAATTTCTGTTCTCATCCTGAAGCAAAGTTCTTAACCCAAGGTACTATTTCTGGGTTAGTGGAGTCTGTAACCTGAAGCGTATGTAACCTGAAGCGCATGTAACCCGAGGTACCACTGTATATGGTTTTGGGGATTTATTTACCATCCCAAACCAAGTTCCAACGTATATTAGCATACTGAAATTTCTCAAAACAAAAGTCATGTGTGTTCAGGGCTGGATTTAGGTTTGATGAGGCCCTAAGCCAGGAATTGGCAAACATGGCCCTCCAGATGTTCTTGGCCTACAACTCACATGATCCCTAGCTTACAGGACCAGTGGTCAGGGATGATGGGAATTGTAGTCCCAAAATTTCTGGAGGGCTGAGTTTGCCTACGCCTGCCCTAAGCTACTGGAGGTAATGTGGCCCTTTATACGCCCAGCTGTCCTTTGTCAACAACATATTGTCGCTGTTTTTTGTGCTGAATGTAATTTTTGAACTGAAATACGGTTAAGTAGTATATTAATATATCTTATATTTTGGAAATGTACATCCAGTTTTTTCCCCTTTAATTTTTTTTAGGGGCCCCAAGAGAGTGGGGCCCTAAGCTATAGCTTGTTTAGCTTATACGTAAATCCGGCACTGTGTGTGTTATGTCATAGTATCATAGAATTGTGGAGTTGAAAGGGACCACAATGTGGGTCTCAAATCCCATGACCCTGAGATTAAAAATCTCATTCTCAGCTGACTAAGATATCCAATCAGAAGAAGGGAATTCTACTTCTCTGGACCAGTTTTGGTTTGAAAAACTCCACACACTCTCTCACACAACCCTAAACACATACATTTTACTCCTACTCCAAACAATTCACCAATTTCTCCTAGAATCAAAGGAAAACAAGGATTACCTAGGAATTGGACCTTGGCCTAATAACGAGTAAGAACCCATCAATGCAAATAACAGCAGTAATAACAAATCTCTAACAATATCCGCAAGGGGATATCACTGTACACAATAATAATGAGGACACTAAATCATGTATATGATGTCTAAACGTAACTGCTGGCAGTGGATGGAGGCTTGTAAACGTTAAGTAATGGTAATAATCTCATCCTGTATCGGTTCCAGACACGAGTTACTTGTGTTATTTAGGTAGCCTTTAGCTGCCTGCTCCAGATGGTAGACAGCAGTTGCTTTGAGAGAAGAGACTGTCTTGTTGTTGTTGTTGTTTAGTCGTTTAGTTGTGTCCGACTCTTCGTGACCCCATGGACCAGAGCACGCCAGGCACTCCTGTCTTCCACTGCCTCCCACAGTTTGGTCAAACTCATGCTGGTCGCTTCAAGAACACTATCCAACCATCTCGTCCTCTATTGTCCCCTTCTCCTTGTGCCCTCCATCTTTCCCAAAATCAGGGTCTTTTCCAGGGAGTCTTCTCTTCTCATGAGGTGGCCAAAGTATTGGAGCCTCAGCTTCACGATCTGTCCTTCTAGTGAGCACTCAGGGCTGATTTCCTTCAGAATGGATAGGTTTGATCTTCTTGCAGTCCATGGGACTCTCAAGAGTCTCCTCCAGCACCAGAATTCAAAAGCATCAATTCTTCGGTGATCAGCCTTCTTTATGGTCCAGCTCTCACTTCCATATATCACTACTGGTCTACTCCATAGCAAATATCTCAGACCATGGTGTCCCAACATGGGCTCAGTTTGAGGAGCCTGTTAGAGAAAGGTGCAAGCATTAGGAATAAACCCAAACTACCACACAGAGTTATGGTGAGAGTGACCACATATGCCAACCTGATTTCCTCACAGAAAGTGTGGGGTCACAATGTGTTAAAATGTAGTTAATTAAAGCACCTCAAGCCTGGCTGAAAACAGTTGGATGAGACAAGCAGTGATAACCGAGAGAGTAGTTCTGGTTGGGTGAGTAACGTGGACTATTGCATGGGTAGCCAACATGGTGCCCTCCATATGTTTCGGACTGCAACTTTTGTCATCCTCTCCCATTGCTGGCTGGAGGTTATGGGGAGCTGGAGTTCATAAGAAGAACAACACATTGACTATGCCTGGACTATTAGCTTGTGGTGTCAAAAACTGGTAGAAACTGTACATCCAACATGACTTATTTTTGAGAAACCTATGCTGGCATGTGGGTGGTGCTGTGGTCTAAACCACAGAACCTAGGACTTGCTGATCAGAAGGTTGGCAGTTCAAATCCCTGTGATGGGGTGAGCTCCCGTTGTGAGCTCCCGTTGCTCGGTCCCAGCTCCTGCCCACCCAGCAGTTCAAAAGCACGTCAGGTGCAAGTAGATAAATAGGTACCACTCCAGCGGGAAGGTAAATGGCGTTTCCGTGCGCTGCTCTGGTTTGCAGGAAGCGGCTTAGTCATGCTGGCCACATGCCCCAGAAGCTGTACGCCGGCTCCCTCGGCCAATAAAGCGAGATGAGTGCCGCAACCCCAGAGTCGTCCGCAACTGGACCTAACGTTCAGGGGGTACCTTTACCCTTTTTTATGCTGGGTCTTAGTAAGCACAGCATCCTTTTCTAAGTGCTCACAGACCAACCGTTGAATTATGAGTTGAATTATGAGTTGAACTGTTGAATTATGAGGACCTTTTGTGGTATCCATGTCAATCTCAACGGTCGGTAGTTACCAAGGGGCTGAAAAGCACTCCCCAAGCATCATCCTCTGGGAACAACTATCCAAGTAGGACTGGAACCAGTGTGAAGCGGTGAATCCACCCCTAACTCGGCCAGCTGCTCCAGAAGGACACCATGGTTGAGGGTAACGAAACCGCTGAGAGGCCGAGGAGAATTAACAGGGACCTATTTCCCCCCCCTCTCTCCCGTCTAAGGTCATCATTGTGGAGTTTGGAACTGACAGGGTTAAAACTCCGTGGTGTCCTGTATCTGGGAGGAGCTTGACGCAGACAAGTGCATCACAGTCTGTATCACTGTTCAGACTTGCTTTCGATTCTGCCTGAGACGCAGCTCAGCTGCAGAGAGGCAGTGTGTGCTTTTGGAGCACGGGAAAGATGCCGGAAAGTTCTGATGGATTTACTGCTTTGTAAATAAACGCTTCTAGAGATAAGAACTGAACTGTCTTTGGACTTGATTTATCCCTCATCTCACACGGACGCAGGACCGCTGCTACTCTGCTCCCTGCCAGGTCAGCCTCAAGCCCCAAAGCAGAGCTGCACAGGGGAAGCGCTGACTGGACGCAGGAATTAATTTCCCCAAAATCATGCAGGGTGACCAAAGCAGTTTCTGTGCCAAAACCGGGCCTAAACCCCCTGAAATGGATCAAGAAAATCAGTTTCCTCCAAGAGCAAAATTAGTTGTCTTTGCCAATCACTGACTCCGGCTCTAACTGCATCTAGGAAAGCCTTTGTGTATTACTATAGATAAAATCAATAAGCAGAAGGAAGAAAGATGAAAAAGGAGAGGGAGGGAAGGAGAGAGAGAAGACTTTGATTATAAGTTGTGAATCAGTAACTTTTTAGAGCAAACCCGCAGCTAGGATGGTAGATTGACGGGAAAGAAAGCCTGTCAGCCGAGAAGGTTATATAAGTACAGAATGACAACCACCTGTGGAGAAGCTATCTGTCCCTCCTTATACGGAAAGAACATTACTGTGGGAAGTTTTATTTTTTGCTTCCAATATTTATCTGTTTCAGTGCTTTTGGAGACAAGTGTCCCAGCAGGCATTCTCGGCACCGCCATCCGTTCCTTAGGAAATTGTAGTGCCTTTCGCCTTTTGCATTTTGACACGGTGTGTCTGCCTGGGACACCTGGCGCTGTCAAGAGTGAGGTGAAATCCTTTGGGTAACTATCAATTTGAATACATTGCTGGCTTCATTTGTCATGTACCTACACCACCACCACAGCTATTATTTTATTTTTAAAAAACAACAGCTACTGAATTTTTGCCTCGTAGATAACCATATTTTCCCGTGTATAACACACCCCCTTGTATAAGACGCCCCCTATTTTGGGGGACTCAAAATTAAGAAAATGGGGGGAGGGGAGATCCCCCAAAGTTGTTGAGCTTTTTAGGGGGGATGTGCAGAAAATCGCTCACCTGCAAGACCGACAATGCTTGCTTGCATGCCTCACAAATGCCACCGATCTTCTGTTCCCTCACTGTCAAAGTCAAGAAATCGCCTGCCCAATTGCTGCAGCGACAGCCAATCAACACCAGCCCTTGCCGCAGCCACCAATAACAATCTACCAGTCGCAGCAGCAACCAATCCCACGACCTCACAACGCACCATCCATGTATAAGACGACCCCCAATTTTAAAGATGATTTCTGAATAAAAATACCTAGTCTTATACATGGAAAAGTATGGTAATTCTTTTTGTGTGTGTGTGAAGGTGCTTAAACCTCCTACTTCACTGTTTTCACACTTGCTTCTCCTCACGCTTATTCAGAGAATAACTCTGCTTGGCTTTAATCCACAAAGTGTTACAAAGCCATAGAATGGTAAGGAAAGGAAGGGAACAAAAATGGAACCCAACTCTGGGCTCGCCTACACCTTTGCTTGTCCTGTGCCTAGAAAACAAAGGTCTGAGCGGGTTTGCGTTTGCCCTACAGCTTCCCCCTGGGAAACAAATGCCTCAGAACTGAATTGGAACAAACAGCCATAATAATAATAATAATAATAATAATAATAATAATAATAATAATAATAATAATAATAATAATTTCTTATTTATACCCCGCCCATCTGGCTGGGCCTCCCCAGCCACTCTGGGCGGCTTCCATAGAAACAAAAAATACAGTAAAATATCACACGTTAAAAACTTCTCTGAACAGGGCTGCCTTAAGATGTCTTCTGAATGTCAGGTAGTTGTTTATCGCTTTGACATCTGCTGGAAGGGCGTTCCACAGGGCGGGCGCCACTACCGAGAAGGCCCTCTGCCTGGTTCCCTGTAGCTTTGCTTCTCGCAATGAGGGAACCGCCAGAAGGCCCTCGGCGCTGGACCTCAGCGTCCGGGCAGAATGATGGGGTGGAGACGTTCCTTCAGGTATACTGGACTGAGGCCGTATAGGGCTTTAAAGGTCAGCACCAACACTTTGAATTGTGCTCGGAAACGTACTGGGAGCCAATGTAGGTCTTTCAAGACCGGTGTTATATGGTCTCGGCGGCCGCCCCCAGTCACCAGTCTAGCTGCCGCATTCTGGATTAGTTGTAGTTTCCGAGTCACCTTCAAAGGTAGCCCCACGTAGAGTGCATTGCAGTAGTCCAAGCAGGAGATAACCAGAGCATACACCACTCTGGCGAGACAGTCCACGGGCAGGTAGGGTCTCAGCCTACGTACCAGATGGAGCTGGTAAACAGCTGCCCTGGACACAGATTTGACCATGGAAAAGCCCATTTGGTCTGATTCAGCAGGTAAACCATGGGTTTTCCCAGGGGAAAGCAGTGGGGCAAATGTTGCTGGTGAGCTACATTGGTTTGACGGCCAAGTAGCATCTTTTCTTTGGGCACCCCACACAAATAAAAACAACATATTCCGTGTGAAAAAATGCAGTACAGTATAAAACAACGGAAGCAGCACATTCTTTCTGGGAGGCATACAATAAAACACAACTCATCTTTATTTATTTAATTAAATTTGTAGGCTGCCCTTCATCCGAAAATCTCAGGGCGGTTCACAGCATGAAGGTAACAGAGAAGAACCCTCGGACCGTTAAGCCCAGTCAAATTTGACTTTGGGGTGAGGCACTCATCTCGGCTTTCAGGCCAAGGGAGCCGGCGTTTGTCCGCAGACAGCTTTTCCAGGTCATTTGGCCAGTATGACTAAACCACTTCTGGCATATGGGACACTGTGAGAGGGGCCAGAGCACATGGAAACTCCGTTTACCTTCCCGCCACAGTGGTACCGATTTATCTACTTGCACTAGTGTGCTTTCAAAATGCTAGGTTGGCAAGAACTGGGACAAAGCAACGGGAGCTCACATCGTTGTGTGGATTCGAACTGCCAACCTTCTGATCGGCAAGCCCAAGAGGCTCAGTGGTTTAGACCACAGCGCCATCCGCGTCCCTAAAACACAAACCGCATAATTAAGAACAAGAACAAAGCAAACCAATATCTTCCCCCAAAAGAAAACCATTTAATAGGACATAGAATGTTATTCAGCTAAAGGTCTGGTTGAAGAGGAAGATTTTCACCTGGCACCTAAAGATGTATAATGAAGGCACCAAATGAGCCTTCCTGGGGAGACACTGCAAAAAAGGCATGTTCTCATGTAGCCCAGATTATAAAATAGCTGCTCCAAAAGGGATTGGGTATCTCAATTAATTGGTACTTCTTGTCATATTGCCGTTCAAGAAGGCACTCAAATCCACTCCTGTTGAAGTTAGCTTGTGCATAAGAACATAAAGGCTTGTTTGGATATGGGTGTTAATAGTTACTGTTTTGAAGGAGAACGATTTGTGATAACTCCCCTCCCCTAGTTTTACTTGTTATCAAAGGCAGATATTTGTAGATTTCACACATCTCACGCATGTCTTGTCAGCAAGTTCTGAATGCAATTGTTTTTCTCCATGGATACTCCACCATTTGAAGAACGCTTCTCATGCGGTTAGTGCTCTGTTAGAATTAAAATGCTCAATCGATGGCACATTTGCATTCTTTAAAGCCTTCAGTCACATAGCCACAGAGTATCACCCCCTCTGGCAAAACAGAACAAGCGTGTCCACATCTACCCTCATTTTGTGTGTCTTCTTGGCCATTCTGAAATTAATATACCTCTTTAGGGCTGTTGTAGCATAGATAACAGTGTCTGGCACTTGGCATCCAGACATGAGAAGAGAAATGCCATTCGTTTTTTGTTTATTAATTTCACTCGTTGTAGATACAAAAAAAAAACACTATTGTAAATACAAAAAACAAGTCTATGTATTTTGCGTATTTGTCAGAGCTGCTCCCAGATCCTAGCTCACAGAGGATCACGCTAGCCAGCGTTCACTTTATAAAAGTCTTTATTGAGTTACAGTTTCCATTTCCAAGCTGCCGCGTGCAGCTCTACGTCTTATAAGCTAGACCAGCGAAGCTCCGTCCGAGTCCCCGCCTCCTGTACACCAACTTAATACCCTGGCCTTACTCCACCTTTTCCGCCTGACCGTTCTTCTCTGGGTCCCTCTGCCCCCCGTGGTCTCTTCCTTCCTGGACTCTTCTGACGCTGACCCCCCGGACCCTTCTGTCTCCTTGCATCGGGCTTTAGGACCTGGCTCCCTTTCCGGGCTGCTTACTGCGCCGCCTTCTTGTGCATTTGAACTTGGCGCGCGCGCCCAACCTTCCACTTTCCGCTTGACCGTTTCTTCGCTCCCCGATGGAGGTGTGGCCACTCCTGACTCATGCCCTCCCCCCTGCGGCGAGCTGCCGGAGCTCGATACCTGGCGCCCTTCCTCTCCACTGCGCTCTGTTGGGGATGCTGGCCCCGATTTCCAACTGCTGCCCTCTGAACCCCCTCTGGACCCTTCTTCCTGGGGTGTCCCCCTAGGCTCCCCCCTTGCTCTGGCCACTGGCGCTCCTTTCTGTGAATCTTCTGATTCACTGGAAAGACTCGGAGATCTCGGGTCGTCGTCATCACTCATCTTTTCTTCGGACTCCTCCCCCTCGCTCTCTGTTTCCTCCCTTGCCCTCGCCTCTGCTCCTGAACCCCTGACAGTATTCTTTTCCACAATTATTCTATTATTTTTGAACGGCTCTCCCTGCCTGTCTGAGGGTGGAGGGAGATTCTGACAGAGTCTCAAACAAAGACATGCTCTCCCAAGCCCACAATCACAGCATGTTCACACTCCCGTCTCAGCAACATCTATGCCCACAGATTGGAAGATGGTGGGATCCCCAAGGATGTTCTCTATAGGGAGCTGGCTTCAGGTACCAGGCCTGTTGGCAGGCCAGCTGTGTGCCACAGCAATGACTGTGAAGCAAAGAGCCCTCTCTGGGCTCAGAGAGAGAAGACTACAGTCATACCTCGGGTTGAAGTAGCTTCAAGTTAAGTATTTTCGGGTTGCGCTCTGCGGCGACCCAGAAGTAACGGAGCACATTACTTCTGGGTTTCGCCGCTCGCGCATGCGCAGACGCTCAAAATGATGTCACACCCATGCGTGGAAGCGACGAAATGCAACCCGCAGACGCGCAGTCACATCTTACGTTTACTTCAGGATGCAAACGGGGCTCCGGAACGGATCCCGTTCGTATCCAGAGGTACCACTGTACAGTGGTACCTCGGGTTACATACGCTTCAGGTTACAGACACCGCTAACCCAGAAATAGTGCTTCAGGTTAAGAACTTTGCTTCAGGATAAGAACAGAAGTCAGGCTCTGGCGGCGTGGCGGCAGCAGGAAGCCCCATTAGCTAAAGTGGTGCTTCAGGTTAAGAACAGTTTCAGGTTAAGAACGGACCTCCGGAACGAATTAAATACTTAACCCGAGGTACCACTGTACTTGTAACACTGGTAAATAGTGTGGGTGTGTATGTTAGTGTATCGCTGGTGTTATACTAGTAAACTCTGCTAAATGGCTGTTTTCTGTGGTGAACTTAATCACTTGACTGAGCTTCTGCAGCCCATTCACCCAACACAGATACCAGTAGGAAGCCGGGTTTTGGTAATACCAAATCAAAAATAGAGACTGAGTTGTTAGATAGGAAAAGGAAAACATTGTCAAGAATGTATAAGTTATTACTGAAATGGCACACAAAGGATGAAGTAGTAAAGATGGTTATGATTAAATGGGCTAAGATTTGGGTCACAATATTGATTTTGAAATGTGGGAAAAATTGTGGCCAAAAACAATTAAATTTACTGCAAGTACAGCACTTAAGGGAAATTTAATGAAGATGATTTATAGGTGGTATTTGACGCTGTCTAAACTTGCTAAAATGTATAGAAATCAAGACAAGGAATGTTGGAAATGTAAGGAAAAGGAGGGGAATTTCTTCCATATGTGGTGGACCTGTACTAAGGTTAAAGCCTACTGGGATATGATATACAATGAACTGAAAAAGGTTTTTAAAAATACCTTTATCAAAAAACCAGAGGCGTTTTTGTTGGGTATAACTGGAGAAGAAATTCCCCCAAAATATATAAATTTATTTATGCATGCTACCACAGCCACGAGGATACTTTTAGCCCAGAAATGGAAGCAGCAGGAACTTCCAGCATTGGAAGAATGGCAGACCAAAATGGTGGAATATGCAGAACTGGCGAAGCTGATAGGTAAGATACGAAACTGGCGCAACGAGCTGTTTGAAAAGGACTGGAGTAAATTTATACAATATATGAGAGAACATTGTAAACATTTGAAAACGTTTGCAGGCTTGAGTTAAAATATTTTGTAATGTTAAATTTTTGGAACCTCTTTACGAGCATTAAGGTAAATTTTATAAGCATGAAAGAAGGTAAATAGGTTGATATAGAAATACTAAGTTATAAGTGAATATTTATGAAAGCCAAAGAGTGGGGGGGGGGGGAGTCAAGGCTCAGTTTGAGCATGGCTATACGTAATGTTAAATGGGACGCGGGTGGCGCTGTGGGTTAAACCACAGAGCCTAGGACTTGCTGATCAGAAGGTCGGCGGTTCGAATCTCTGCGACGGTGTGAGCTCCCATTGCTCAGTCCCTGCTCCTGCCAAACTAGCAGTTTGAAAGCACGTCAAAGTGCAAGTAGATAAATAGGTACCGCTCTGGTGGGAAGGTAAACAGCATTTCTGTGCGCTGCTCTGGTTCGCCAGAAGCGGCTTAGTCATGCTGGCCACATGACCTGGAAGCTGTATACTGGCTCCCTCTGCCAATAAAGTGAGATGAGCGCCGCAACCCCAGAGTCGGCCACGACTGGACCTTTACCTTTATAGGTGATGCTCTGATAATAATAATAATAATAATAATAATAATAAAAATAATGTAAACTCGATAAAAAATGGTAAAAATAATGTAAACTCGATAAAAAATATTATTAAAAAAAGATACCAGGAGGAAGCCTTCAGGCTGTATATGACTGCAACAGCTCTGCCCAGCTGCAATTTCCAACGAAAGGTCCATCATTGCTGCATGCCGCAGTAAAAAGTGAAGAAATATTGTATGGAGCTCCCTTCATGTCCTCTGACGTAAGACACTTCCTTAAAAGCCATTACTCAGGTCATGGGACCTTAGGGGATGGATGTGGGAATGATCAGAGACTGAGATGTTTTTTCAGGGACTGACTATTCTAGACTGATTATCTCATGCCAGCTCCATAGAGCAAGAGGGAACTTGTACTGAACAAGAGAAGAGGGAAAGAATAGCAGAAAGCCTGAGGGGACCTGCTGCTGAGGTGATTAGGCCGCTTTGAGCTAGTAACCCTGATGATACTCCACTGGAATTGATGCCTTAGGGAGTGCATTTGGGAGCACTAAGAGTTTCTGTGGAAACCCCAGCTGTCAGTAACCAGGAGAGAAACTGTCACAGTATGTAGCTCATCTAGCACAACTTAATTAAATCGCTTGCCACAAGACGGGAGTAGCTGCCACTCAGTAGCTGTGCTGGTCCCGAGGGTTAACCGTGTGGCGAGGTCTGAGTCCAGTCCGAGGTCGAGGGTGCGGTATGGAGGCTGTCCATCAAAGCTGAAGCGGGATCCAAGGCAGGGAGTCGGCTGTGGTCAGGAACTCTGGCAGAAGAGCAGGCAGGAACAGGCTACCAACAATGTTGCTCCTGCAACCTGGGACTGGGGCTGGCTGGCTTTTATCTGCCCCGAGGCATAGGGCAGACCCGGTCCACAGGTGACTTGCCTCTCCTGGCCTGGAGGCAAGCACTCCTCCTGCGGGAACTTAGTTCCCTCCGCCTCTCTGCCCTGAGCCTCTGCAGCTCAGGAGAGGCTGGAGGATTACCGGACCCAGAGGCAACCTCCTTCTCCCCTGATGGGGCTGAGAGTGGAGCACCTGCAGGCAATGGGTCCTCCATCACCTCAGGAGTCAGAGCAGACTCAGCTGGTGCCTGCACCTGAGGATCCAGCACAGGTGAGGACCCTTCAGGCTGAAGCCCCAGCCCCTGCTCAGCTGGTTCTGGAGGCGGGGACTCCTGTGCAGGCTGGGATTCCTCAGGTTCAGCCTCCGAGTCTGAATCCCAGGCCATCACAGTAGCAGTGCAAGACTGAAATCAACTATGACCAAGGCAAGCACTTGAGGGGGCCAGATATGCTGGGCTAATGTTTTGGTTGAAACTGGAAGGCAGGAAGGAAGGATAATCCATCTCAATTTTCATCTCTGATGAGAGATATTGGGGAGAAATAGGGGAATTGAATAATACTCCTCTCAGAAAAGGGACGCGGGTGGCATTGTGGTCTAAACCACTGAGCCTCTTGGGCTTGTCGATCAGAAGGTCCGCAGTTCAAATCCCTGTGATGGGGTGAGCTCCAGTTGCTCGGTCCCAGCTTCTGTCAATCTAGCAGTTTGAAAGCACACCACTGCAAGTAGATAAATAGGTACCACTGCGGTGGGGAGGTAAATGGAGTTTCTGTGCACTGCTCTGGTTTCAGTGTTCCGCTGAGCCAGAAGCGTCTTAGTCATGCTGGCCACATGATCCGGAAAAACTGTCTGTGGACAAACGCCGGCTCCCTTGTCCTGTAAAGCAAGATGAGCGCAGCAACCCCAGAGCCGTCTGCAACTGGACTTAACTGCCAGCGGTCCTTTACCTTTACCGTTACCTCTCAGAAAAGCTATGGTGACTGCATTCTTCCTAGAAGCTAAAGAAGATGCATTTATTTCTGAAACTGGTAAGACGAGGAAGCAACAACTGGATTTTGACATATCAGACTTCTGGTATGTCAACTGCCCAAATGATTCAGGCACAGAGTAACAGCCTCAGAAAAAGTAAGGGAGTACACTTGAGCTGAGGAGACCCCTGTTAGCAGCATTTCGAGGAGTCAGCTTTTCTCTTCTGTGCCCCATTTTAGTTATCAGTGCGGAGAGGGCTGTTATTATTTAATCAGGTACTCAAATCCAGCAAATCCACTGAGAGCTGCGGAAACGTCAGAGCAAGGAAACTTCAAAATGCCAGGGTAAGGGAACAAACTCTACCATCTTCCAAGTAGATATATGGAAGGAGACTAGACTGTTATCCTGGAAAAGTGAAATATACTTGGCATCGAGAGTGGATTTCATGCTCTTTATTCAGCTCATAGTGGCGAGGAGGAATGGAAGTTCCCCCAGAATGTCTGCTTTATATACATTATTTACACAATGGGCCCCACGTGATTGGCTAATTCCGGGATTCACCTGTAGGCCAATCAGGTTGCGGATTCGCTTCCACCTGGAGCTGGATTGGGTGGCTCCTGTGGACCAATCAGACTGCTGCATTTTGAATCCTATTGTTCTAGGACCAATCATACTGCTGCATTCTGAATCCTATTGTTCTAGGACCAATCAGACTGCTGCCTTTTGGATCCTATTCAACTCAGTACATAACAAAAAGTTTACTTTCTCTGAAGGAATAACCCAAACATCATGAAGTTTCTTTCACACAGAGAAGCTTCCAGGACCCTCTTGAATTAATTAGAATAGGAAAGATCTCTACACTTCAGATCAATTCTTTCTGCAGTAGGAAATGCAAACTGACAACCTTATAGTATTTTACTCAGCATTTGAAAAAGTGGAATACTTTTTTTGGGGGGGGGGGAGGAGTGTCCCTGCTATATCGAGTTGATAATCCCTGAATTATTGACCTTGTGGGAGGGCAGATACAAAGGTAATAAAGCATTGATGTGCATGTTGGTCCACCCTCTTTTAAATTTCCGTTTTGCCGAAGACTGAAAATATATTAAAAAGTGGAACTGTTTTAGAAGTTTCATGCAGCTAAACAAGGGAATAGGAATATTTTGTAGCGGCAAACCAATGTTTTCCCCAGGATCTGAAGAAAAAAAGCTTAATAACTAACAACTCCTATCCCACAGCAAAGCCACAATTTAAGACTAAATTTACATTGTAATTAGCTTCTCAGAAACGCGGAGAACTTCAATATAGTTGTCCATTAATAATCTCACTGCTGTTGGAAAGCCTGTTCCACCCACACGTGCTCCTTAATTAAACTCAGTGTTCCTCATTCATATAAGACTGTTATGAGAAGCAGGTGGTACCTAATTTGAAGATAATGGATGTATGGATCTTCGTGTAATTTCATCATCCTAAGTGAAATTATCTGACACCTTGCCTGAACCTGCAATCTTTTTTTCTCTCCTAAAACCAACTTCCTTCCGAGGATTGCAAAAAATCTTTGTTGTTGTTGTTTAGTCGTTTCCGACTTGTGACCCCATGGACCAGAGCACGCCAGGCACTCCTGTTTTCCACTGCCTCCCACAGTTTGGTCAAACTCATGCTGGTAGCTTTGAGAACACTGTCCAATCATCTCATTCTCTGTCGTCCCCTTCTCCTTGCACCCTCCATCTTTCCCAACATCAGGGTCTTTTCCAGGGAGTCTTCTCTTCTCATGAGGTGGCCAAAGTACTGGAGCCTCAGCTTCAGGATCTGTCCTCCCAGTGAGCACTCAGGGCTGAATTCCTTAAGAAAGGATTGGTTTGATCTTCTTGCAGTCCATGGGACTCTCAAGAGTCTCCTCCAGCACCATAATTCAAAAGCATCAATTCTTCAGCGATCAGCCTTCTTTATGGTCCAGCTCTCACTTCCATACATCGCTACTGGGGAAAAAATCTTTAGGTTGAGATAAATGTGCAGTACCCCACTGCCATGAAAAAGTAATGGTTGAAGAGTCTTTGAAATGTAGGTGGGTTCCCACGAGGCAAGACACAGTGATAACAGCAAGAACCTTTATTGAACTATATAACTAGGGAACGGGACACAGGTGGCGCTGTGGGTTAAACCACAGAGCCTTGGGCTTGCCGATCAGAAGGTCAGCTGTTTGAATCCCCACTACGGGGTGAGCTGCCGTTGCTCGGTCCCTGTTCCTGCCAATCTAGCAGATCAAAAGCATGTCAAAGCACAAGTAGATAAATAGGTACCGCTCCAGCGGGAAGGTAAATGGTGTTTCCGTGCACTGCTCTGGTTCGCCAGAAGCGGCTTAGTCATGCTGGCCACATGACCCAGAAGCTGTACGCCGACTCCCTTGGCCAGTAAATTGAGATGAGCGACACAACCCCAGAGTCATCCGTGACTGGACCTAACGGTCAGGGGTCCCTTTACCTTTAACTTTAGGTGGGGCATGGCCAAGAAAAAGTTGGGAACTACTGCTCTTGAAGTAATTCACATTTGGAAATGGAAGATTTGTGTTGCATAGCCAATTTCTCATCAGCTTCTGTGGCAGTGGTTCTCAATTTTTTTTCTCTGGGCAACACTTTCAGAATAAAAATTTGCCCACGCCACACAATTTTTTTTTTTATTGATAAGGAATACATTGGAAAACAAAAAGAAACAACCCCTAGCCGTGCTTGATTTATAACACAGAGTACAACTACTTTATAATATGATCATGGGACATCTGGAAAGTATAAAACAATGCAGCGACATAGGAACATGAATCATTCCCGAAATATAATTATATACTAGACTTCACTGAAATGTTTAAATGTTTCTTTGTTTGTCCTTGAAACGTCCTGGCAAACTTGCCATCCTCTCCTGCCACAGTGGTGTGGTGCACAACGCCCTTCGAGAACTGCCTGTTCTATGGAGTGAAAATTTAGTCTTTAGAAAACAAGGGGCTGGAGCCAAGCTGTTAGCAGAAGGAAGTCTGGCCATGATGCTGTTCCATTAACTGTTGCACAAGAAATACTGGCAGGGACACCAACAGGATTTTCTGGGTCCAATACACTGCATTTGGATTGAGGCCCCTACACACACACACCATAGCTGTCAAGTGTTCCTTATTTGAAGGGACAGTCCCTTATTCCAGTGCCATGTCCCGCTGCTGTCCCTTATTGATGTACGTCCCTTAAATGTCCCTTAAATGATGTCCCTCAAATTTCGAAGGAAGCAGCTCCTATCCCTCCCTCCCTGCCGGCCAGGGAGGAGGGAGGCTCCAACTGTGTTGCTTGGCTGTGTTGCTCACCCAAAAAGAAGTCTAAGAACGACTGGGGGGTGGAGCTTGCATGCCTTGTGTGTGGCTAGTTAATGCAAGCTGAGGGGGTTTTTGAATGCTGGACGCCATTTTGTTGCACGTGCTGCTGCAAACTTTGCAGTGCAAAGCCAGGCCGGGGAGCCATCTTAGGTTGAGGCTGCATAGGCCTTGTGGTGCATGTGATTCAGATTCTCTTCAGTTGAACCTCTGGTTACAAAGTTGGTTGGACAGTGTTCTCGAAGCTACCAGCATGAGTTTGACCAGACTGCAGGAGGACAGGAAGACTGGAGTGCCTGGAACAGGTGAGGCTGCAGGTCCCTTATTTTGGCTGCTGGTCCCTTATTTTCAAATCTGTAAGTTGACAGCTATCACACACACACACACACACACACACACACACACACACACACTCTGTTGGCAAGACCTGCTCCTTAGTTGTTATTTGTGCAACTAAATGCACATTAAAATCCTATTCCAATCAATGGGGTTTAATCACAACAGAGTTTTGCTGGTTTCTGCCCAGCACGTGTTTCTGAGGGGTCATAATCATTTCTGATTATTCCTACACAAATGGTGATCCAGACAATGAAGAAGGCATTTGCTATTTATAAAGATGCTTGTAGACATTTAAAAATGTATAAGAAACTTCAGTGACAAGTCAGTCAAGAGACAAGAGAATTTTACAGATATCCCGCTTTGGATTTTGACCCTACAGACTATAGCAATTTACTAAAACAATGAAGCATTTTAAAGCCTGGAAGATTGTTTAGAAGAGCAACTAATGGCTCTTTTAAAACTTGATTCTAACAGTCATTTAAAAGAGAAAATATAATCACGGCATAATCAATGACGTGAGTTATATTTACAGGTTGAATGATGAATGGCACTCTTGGGGAGAAGAAATATTTTTATGTATGAGTTCTGACAGCTAAGGTAGTCTTAAGCAGCAGCAGGTTGCAATAAATATTTTATTTTGAGGAAGCTGGAGCCTTCAAATAGGGCAAGCAAATTTACTGATGCCTACATATGCTGCTCATTGTCTAGGTTTTTCTTCTGCTGGTTTACAAAATTAAAGTGGTAGCCTACTTTCCCACCACAGCCGATTCAATTTTCGCTTTTTAGGTTAAATGTCTTTGATCACTTACCTGCAGCAGTCAGTTTTGATGCAAGGTATATATGCTATTATTCTGGGAGCGAAAAGACTCTTCAGTTGTATTGTATGCTAAGCTAGCGAAATGGCTTCATTTGTGAAATAAGCAGCAACATCACATTTGCGAAGCAGGCAGTGTCTTTGCCTGATTTATAAAATAAAAAAGCTGTTCTCTATCGCCTAATATCCCTGTATTTTTCACCTAGAGAAACTGGTAACATTCATTTTGACCTGCTGACTGCTTAAAGTGATCCATGCGATGGTCACCTCCAGGCTTGACTACTGTAATTCGCTCTACATGGGGCTGCCCTTGAAGCTGTCCCAGAAACTCCAGCGGGTGCAGAATGCTGCAGCAAGGCTCCTCACGGGGGTCTCTGCCATGGGAGCATATTCACCCAGTGCTTTACCAGCTGCACTGGCTCCCGGTGGAGTACAGGGTCAGATTTAAGGTGCTGGTTTTGACCTTTAAAACCCTTCACGGCCTAGGATCCTCGTACCTACAGGATCGCCTCTTCTGGTATGCCCCACGGAGAGCCTCAAGGTCCATAAATAGCAACACCCTAGTGGTCCCAGGCCCTAAGGAAGTTAGATTAGCCTCAACCAGAGCCAGGGCCTTTTCAACACTGGCTCCGGCCTGGTGGAACGCTCTGCCTCTTGAGACCAGGGCCCTGCGGGATCTGATCTCTTTCCGCAGGGCCTGTAAGACAGAGTTGTTCCACCTGGCCTTTGGCTCAGAATCAGTTTGATTCCCTCCCCCCTTTTCTTTTTCCTTTCTCCTCCTATGATGAGATTGCTACCTAATTGTTTTAATATTGTATCTTAATCTTTTAAATTGTATTTTAACCAACTTGTTTTTATTATTGGTTGTTAGCCACCCTGAGCCCGGTCTTGGCTGGAGAGGGCGGGGTATAAATAAATTATTATTATTAATTATTATTGTTGTTGTTGTTGTTATTATTATTATAGGAGTCTATGAAATTTCTGACTCCATTCTCCTTTTCAAAAAAAATGTATTCCCCCCCATCCACTGTATTGTATCCTCTATGTCACGTCAACTTCAAGCAACTCTCTTTCTTTGTGACTTTTGTCCCAAAATTAATGCATGAGCGTGGGGAGAGGAAAAGAAACCATGAAACATTAGCACAGAAGATACACTATAAAATCTTTGTTAAATTTGCTCCATGGTCATTAGAAAGAACTGTTGCATAGCCTTTTGTATCATTAGATGTAGAGTTTGAATCATCCCCATCCGTCGCCCCCAAATTATGTACCGTATTTTTCGCCCTATAGGACGCACCGGCCCATAGGACGCACCTAGATTTTTTTTTTGGGGGGGGAAATAAAGGAAAAAAAATTACCCCCCCCCAGGCACGGGGCTGGGGAAGCTCGGGCTTTGGCAGCTTTGGCATCGCTCTGGGAGCTTGTGGGGCTGGGAGCGGAGAAAACGGAGCTTCCCCCTCCCCCAGCCCCCAGAATAGGACCCAGAGCGATGCCGAAGCTGCGTGCAGCTTGTGCGTCGCTCTGGGAGCTTGCGGGGCTGGAGGAGGGGAAAGCGGAGCTTCCCCCTCCCCCAGCCCCCAGAACGGGACCCAGAGCCATGGGGAAGCTGCGTGCAGCTTTGGCATCGCTCTGGGAGCTTGCGGGGCTGGAGGAGGGGAAAGCCCTCCGCCAGCCTTCTAACCAAGTCGGGGGACAGCGGGACAGGCGCGCTGTGCCTCTCCCGCTGTCCCCCGAGTTTGCAGGGCTGGCGACGGGGAGGAGCAGGCTTCTCCCCCCCGCCAGCCTTCTAACCAAGTCGGGGGACAGCGGGAAAGGCGTGCTGCGCCTCCCACTGTCCCCCGAGTTTGCGGGGCGGGCGACGGGGCTCTCCTGAAGCCTGGAGAGCGTGAGGGGTCGGTGCGCACCGACCCCTCTCGCTCTCCAGGCTTCAGCGAAAGTCTGCATTTGCCCCATAGGACGCACACACATTTCCCCTTCATTTTTGGAGGGGAAAAAGTGCGTCCTATAGGGCGAAAAATACGGTAAGTGGCAGATACAGAATGCATTTGTGTTGTATCACCATGGTAAAAATGAAACCTGATGCCTTCTCATAGGAGAGCACTAGGTTAATTCAGGCTGCCTTATTCCTGATCCCCCCCCCCCAAACTTGCAGCTAGTTCTTACGTGAAGCATGGAGGCAAAAGACAAACCATTCCAAGAAGCCCTCAAGCCTTCAGACAGGTGACGCACAGGAGAAATATGACAAGGAACAACAACAACAAACTTTTAGGATGATGTCAAACAAAAGATGGATGCAATCTTGCCATTTCCCAGAGGAGAGTACTTCACTCATCGTGACATCGAAGGCCTAATTCAAACACTGAGTTTCTGGTATGGTTGCTGCCCGAATTCTTGAGGGTGGTCTGGTTTCCATGCAACAGCAAATATGTTTTGCCTCTCTTCCCATACAGTTCAGATTAGCACCGACATCCCTTAGAGGGCAGGGGGTGGCACTGGAAAAAATGTTTTTCCACACAATCCAGCAAATTCACGTGGGAAGAAGATGCAACTGTTTTTGCTGCAGAACCAGTGAAAATTAGCAAGGTTTTGCAGGCTGATTATTTAATTAATTTCATTTTTAAAATTTCATTCATCCGAAAGGACTCCAAGGCTGCTGGCAGTATTCACATTAATACAGTACAACTGCTCATGGAATATAAATCTAAATAATTGATACAATCACGACATGGAAACAGTTTCAATGGAGAAATCAGTATTAGGTGTTCCACCCCTTAACGTAATTTCCTCTAAGCACCTGAGTGAAGAAATGGGTCTTAAGGTGGCACTGAAACCCCACCAGCGATTGATAAATGGGGTGCCACTACACAAAAGGCCCTATTCTGCATCACACCCAATGGGCTGAACCCATTGGTGAGATGACAAGAAGGACCTGGCCTGCAAATCTCAACAGCTGGACAGGCTGGTGTAGAGATATGTACCGTATTTTTTGCTCTATAAGATGCACCAGACCATAAGACTCACCTAGTTTTTGGAGGAGGAAAACAAGAAAAAAAAATTCTGAATCTCAGAAGCCAGAACAGCAAGAGGGATCGCTGTGCAGTGAAAGCAACAATCCCTCTTGCTGTTCTGGCTTCTGGGATAGCTGCGCAGCCTGCATTCGCTCCATAAGACGCACACACATTTCCCCTTACTTTTTAGGAGGGAAAAAGTGAGTCATAGAGCAAAAAATACAGTACCTCCTTTGCATATTTGGCTCCCAAATGGGCAATGGTGTTGTCTTGTAGACAAAACATTTAGCAGAAATCTTGTTTAATATCTGTGCTCAGCAATATTCACTGGGTGGCCTTGGATGTGGAAGTCCCACTTTTCTTTTAGTGTTTAGTTTCTCCACCTATGTTTTATGAATTATCATAACCCGCCTTGAAGAATTGTTGTGTGGATAGCTGAGATAACTAACTTTATGCCCTCAGGTAATAAAAAACACAGTTCAAAGCAATCCATGATTATGAGAAGGAAAACTCCCTAAAGTTTGTGGTAGTCAGTTGATACTCTGGCCTGTGACCTATATTGCTAGTTCCACATTTAGAAATTGGCTTCCATTTTCTGAGCAGCTCATTTCTGTTTTTCAAGCATACTGCCTAGGAATGTAACTGAAGAACCAAAAACTGCATCCAGATAAGCTGCTGTGGGCTATTTTTCTAGAAAAAGAGGTCCCTGTACTGCCTTGTTCTCTTAGAATGGCAATAGTGCCCACTTGAGAGATGCTGGAACTGAGTTCCTGTAAGTTCCCCCTGAAAAAGTCTTGCACATAGGTTAAATAAAAAAACCCCTTCCCTGTACATACATAAACAGATAGAATTCATCCTTTTGATATTTTCCGGTTTCTGAAAATTGGAGACCTGCATGCCTGTAAGCACACACAAATTCCCATTTCCCACCACAAAGGAAAATATGTCTGCCACAAAAAAGGACCTATTGGAAAAGTGCTCCTGAGCTTATTTTAACCATAGAGGGATGTTTCCTCTTAGGTCTATGGACTGCTTGGGTGTGCTGTGGAATCTGATGTCCTGTGCCACACACAGGGTTCACCTGCTAAGGTTCAGAGTGGCCCCACGGATTCTGCATTCCCTATAAGAATAATTAGCTTTATGATGTTTCAGCAGGTAACAAGACAACAAGTTACTAGATTAGTCTACTATGTATGAAATGCAGTCATCACCGTCATGTGATACATTAATGCACAGGTGTACACTGTGGGAATGTTCAGGGAGGCAGGAGAGGATATATTGTTTCTTAATATCCTTCCTAACTTGCGCTAGCAAGTTCCTTTACTTAGCAGAGTTTACAGTCCCCTTTTTACATGCACAGCAGATAGCTGGTTGCAGGCTTGTTTAAGTTTCTCACTATTAGGTTCCTGGTAAGTTCCCTTATATCCTTCTTAAAAGAATAAACATGCCACAATCTTGTGTAAAGTATATAAAAGTAGTTTACTCACATTTCTGTTCACGGGTGGATCCCTGAAGGCAGACTTAGTTACAAAGTATATACATGTGGAGCTATCCCATATGGGAATAGTCCCTTTGTCCTCTGTTGGCTTAACAGAGCATCTCTAGCTAAAAAGCTGCTGGTCCTACAATGGAGGAAGTCAAAAAGAGAGAGATGGTTGTGTGCCTTGTCCCTTTTGTTACCTGGACAGGTAAGGTCACGCCCACCTCTAGTCACATGCAAAGCAAGTATGTCCCAGCCAGGAGGAAACAGGAAGTTTTTGACTGGCTGAACCAAACATTCCCCCACCTGTCCACTCTAGGAAAACAAGGAATGTTGCACTTGACTGCTACTTATGTATCATTTCCCACATACACTATGACAGCAAATGCTTGTGCATGAACAGCAAGCATGAATTTGCTGAGACTTTGCATTCTCCAGTTTGGACAAGTAGTGAAAGGGAAAAGATTCAGGCTAGGTCGCTATCCACACACAGCTGTCTGGATTGCAGCCCTGGCACCAATTTAAAATATAGTTGCCAGGCCCTCCTTTATTTGTGAAATATCTTTCTCATATATCCCCATTTTGAGAGAGCACAACATCAAGCTTAATACTTTTTCTTTCTTTCTTTCCTTCTTTGGGGAAAAAGAGATATCAACAGTCTGGTTAGAATTAATGACAGGCTGACATAATCTATATTAGTTTGTTCAGAGAACCTCTTTGTAACTGCTGCCACATGGCTGTAGAGCACGCTGTCAGTTCCTTGGAAAGATTGAAGAATGCTGCCAATACATTCTCCTCTGCCAGATGTTTCATTTATTACAGAGCCTCTACACAGACAAATATCCCTCTCCTGTGCCAACTCACTGCCGTGATATCTCCTTGCAGTACTTTGTTCCCTAACTAGCTTTTCACCGTTCTTGTTCTAACAAGAAGGACAGGCACTTAGTGAATGAGTGTAATTAGCTTGATGATGTGTCATCAGGCTGGCACGGTGGCAGCACACTAAATTGCTAGGCAGGATTTGCAATAAAAGAGCTCCTACACCTTGGTTGGTGATAAATAAGCCAAAGACGAGAGGATTTCTGGTCTCTTGCAACACTTCCCCCTTCTCCCTCCCTCTCCCTATGAGTTTCACATTTGGGGATGGCGACAGTGGTTTCCAGGAAGTTTGTTTTGGAAACTAGCTAGCTGAAGAAAGTGACGACATTTTATGACCTCGTGAACTGGAAATGCCATCACGGTGTTATCAAGGGATGAGGTAACTGTGTTTCGTTTAGCTTGCTAAACAAAACTTTCTCAACGCAGCTAAAGATGTTTTGCTCCATGACTTTTGATGGGTGGAAAATACTCTTGAATACCTATATCCCACTTTATAGCCCCAAGAGGCTCCCTAAGAGCTAACAAACGACTTTCACAATACAGTCACAATCAAATAAAGGACAGGGAAGAGAAATAACTTAACATCTTTCTGGGGCCATGATTATTCAGGCTGCAATTTCTGCTTTTGTGTCTTCCCTTTGGATCACCACCTCCTATGCAGCAGAACCCACTGAGGACCTCAGGGGCTCAGCTTGTGTGGAAAATAGGTCTTCTTTTCTTCAATGAGCCCTGAGAGTTGATGATTATAGTAATGGTTTCCCAATAACTTTGGTGTAAATTTTCCTTGCTTCCAACAATTCCCTCCTCCTTTTCCATAGGGTCTTCTTTGTAGACCTGCAGTAGAGATGGACAAATTGTTCAAGCTCAGTCTCTCAGCTTGCCATTCTTAAGTTCACTTCTACAGATTTCCGCATCAGCATACCTTGTAAAAACAAAAAAGTCTTCATGAAAATTCACCAGCATTTTAATATGATTTTCTCCCAACAGACCTTATTTTTGCAAGCAGTTTTTGCTAGTATGAATGTATGTATGTTGTGTTTTTGTATGCTACTTTCACTAATATATGTTTTGTTTGATTGGAGAACAAAACTATGGACTATGTAGAAGGCAAATTTTGAAAGACAGCTGCATTTTAGTGAGTGTGTGTTTGAGAAGTATGGATTAGGTAAATTCCACTGAAATGCAAAATTTCACCCAAATCTCTAACTATTAGACAATCATCCCACCTAGGATGGTTCCTCTTCTCTGACTGGACTATCAAAGTCACATGAAAATCCTTGCTGGGAGAGGAGTCATTGCTCGTTTTCGAGACCAGTTGGCCAAGCAGGAAGAAAACTCCTCCCCCTCAATTGCCACATTGCAGGTGCACTTATTTCTGGCCTCCCACTCCAGCTGGCATTTTCCTCTGTGATTTAAGGCATGTCAAGACAGGCTCGGGCAGATTGAATGAACAAGACCAATAATAGATCCAATGGTCAAGAAGGCGGTTTCTGCATGAGCTGTGGAGGGAAGTGAGGGGCGAATAGGGCTTATCAACCTGAGAAGGTAGCCCATCTAGGAGAAGGAAAACTTTGATCCCAAACCTCTTCTATCTTCTGGATTATTTTCTGGAGAAGAATAGGCTAATCCAGAATGGAGTCCCTAATATGGTTGGATGGTGCCTTGTACACCTCCTTCCAGCAGCTCCTGCAGCCAAGCTGGTTCCCAACATGTTGATCTTTCCTTTTGACCACCTAAGTGAAGTCAAGAGGGGGGTCTTGTCATCTGGGCAGCCCAGGCTTCTATACACACTGCCCAGGCTTGCACCCCAGGGTGTGCTGCTGACTCCAGAGGTGCAGTCCATTGTCTCTCGAGACAGATGGATGCCAAAAACAGAGTAGGTCGTCATAGTAGGTTGTGAACAGGAGGAAGAGAGGGGGCGCCGTTGTATATCAGGGGGCGCTGAATGGAGTGAGTCTCCTTTAAATTCCTGGGAGTTTACCTTAGTGAGGACCTCACCTGGAAAATCAACATAACTCAGGTGGTCCGAAAGGCCCAACAGAGACCCCCATTTCCTCAGGGTCTTGCGAAAGAATAACGTTAAACAACAACTGATGAACTCCTTTTACCAGTCCACAGTAGAAAGTGTCATTTCGTATTGTATCACAGTGTGATATGCTGGCCTGACAGCCACGGACAGAAAGTCTCTACAGAGGGTGATGAATACGGAACATGATATCATGGGCTGTCCCTTGAGTCCGCTAGATGACATCGCAAGGGATCGTTGCCTTAGGAGAGCGAGAAAAATTCTCTGGGATGACTCACACCCTGGCCACCGCCTCTTTAATCTTCTACCCTCAGGCAGGAGATATAGAAGTATAATCAGCCATAACAACAGGCTAAAAAATAGCTTCTATCTGTGGGCTGTTGAACGGAAAATAACATCGTGAAATTGACTTGCGAGGTGGTGTGTTGTTCAATAAGAGATTGAGTGTTTGGGGGGAGGGAGGCTTGTTTAATTTCATTGTACACAGGTTGTACAATGACAATAAAGGTAGTAGTGGTAGTGGTAGTAGTAGTAGTAGTAGTAGTAGTAGTAGTAGTAGTGAACAGCTACAACAGTTTGTATGATGTGTGAGGAGCCTCATCTTTCATCTAAGCTCAGTGTTGGTTTGCCAGAAATACAAACGCTCAAACCTCTCCATTCTACTAATCTCACCCCAGGAGCCACACTCAAAGGAGCTACTCCAGCCTTCAGTACAAGATAAGTTTAATTTCTGGTGCTTTGTTACAAAAACTTCTCACCAACCTACTTAAGTCACTTCGCTCATTGGGCCCGGCAAGCAGGTGCAATAACATTCCCCATGGCTAGGAACATTGCCCAACTGTTTCTTTTTGATTATGTTCCTAGCTGCGGTGAATTTTAAAAAGATCTCAGTGGGCACAGAGAATAGGGTAGGCCTCCTGACCATACATTGCTCTATTTTATGGGGGAAGGATCGCCCCCTTTGGATAAATGAATGCTAAGTCATTGCCAGATAACTACACATCAGCAGGGATCCTTCTCTATAGCAAGCATAGCTTAATAGTAATTTTAGTTCTGCATTGCATACACTCCTTTTAAAGAGGAGTCCATTAACTTTTATATATATAGATATAGATATAGATATAGATATAGATATAGATATAGATATAGATATAGATATAGATATAGATATAGATATAGATATAGATATAGATATAGATATAGATATAGATATAGATATAGATATAGATATATAGATATAGATGTCAGAAGAGCAACTTTGTAAGACAGATCTTATAAAGCTGGTTGTCATGCTATGCAGAATATTGTAGTTACAGATAAGTAGCCGTGTTGGTCTGCCATAGTCAAAATAAAAAGAAGTGTACATGCACACGAAAGCTCATACCAAGAACTAACTTAGTTGGTCTTTAAGGTGCTACTGGAAGGAATTTTTTTATTTAGAATATTGTAGGTTCAAGTTGTTTGGCAATACCAAAGGTTTGTACCTTTACAGCAGTTCCCCGCCCTCAAATAATTCTTGTCTGCTAAGGGTTGTTTGGAATTGTGTAAAGTACAATGCCCATAATTCTTTGAGTGGAAGAATGAGCTTTGAAGGGGCTTTAAAGGTATTGTGTGAAATAATAATAATGATAATGATAATGATAATAATACAGTGGTACCTCGGGTTACATATGCTTCAGGTTACATACGCTTCAGGTTACAGACTCCACTAACCCAGAAATAGTAACTCGGGTTAAGAACTTTGCTTCAGGATGAGAACAGAAATTGCGCAGCGGGAGGCCCCATTAGCTAAAGTGGTGCTTCAGGTTAAGAACAGTTTCAGGTTAAGAACGGACCTCTGGAACGAATTATGTTCTTAACCCGAGGTACCACTGTAATAAAAATTTATATACCGCACTTCATCGTAAGATCTCTATATGGCTCACAAGATGAATATACAAGTTAAAAGCACAAATAAAAAGTTAAAACAGAAAAAACAACACAACAACCCCATTCCCCACAAATACATTTTAAAGACTGTAGAACATGGGTAGGGAAACTAAGGCCCAGGAACCAGATCCGACCCAATTGCCTTCTAAATATGGCCTGCGGACAGTCCAGGAAACAGTATGTTTTTACATGAGTAGAATGTGTCCTTTTATTTAAAATGCATCTCTGGGTTATTTGTGGGGCATAGGAATTCGTTCATTCCCCCCCCCCAAAAAAATATATATATTCCGGCCCCCCACAAGGTCTGAGGGACAGTGGACCAGACCCCTGCTGAAAAAGTTTGCTGACCCCTGCTGTAGAATATCAATCAGCCAAAGATCTGGTTGAAGAGAAACGTTTTCACCTGGCACCTAAAATATATAATAAAGTTAGCAAATGAATCTCCCTGGGGAGAACATTCCACAAATGGGGAGCCATTGCAGAAAAGGCCTGTTTTCGTGGACCTCACATAGAAGCGCCACATGAAGAAGGGCCTCAGATGATGAATTTAGTGTCCAGGTTGGTTTATATGGGGAGAGGTGGTCCTTGAGGTATTGCGGTCCAGAGCGATTCAAGGCTTTATCCCTTAAAAAAAAAAAAAGAAATTATTTTTACTAAAGATTTTCTTGGTTTATAAAAGTACATGCCTTGTCTATGTCATGTTCCCATTGTTCTTTGATTGCATCAAGAGGGTTTGTGGGATTTTGGAGCAGTATTTTGTATACCATCCCTTTACCGTGTCCCTCTGCTGTCAGGAGGTTTTCAAAGGTGGTCAAGCACCTAGTGGCTGCTGATTTTACTGTTGGATTGTTTAAGAAGGCATGTAGTTGATGATGTGTTAGCCCAAGGTATATGGGTGTCCCCTAGTTTGTCCTGTATTCCTTGTGCTGGTATGGGGTTGTTGTTGTTGTTGTTGTTGTTGTTGTTTAGGCAATGTAGTCCGTTGGCTTGCCAGGTTTTTATCTGGAAGTTTTGAGCTGCATGTTGGAATAGTGGGTGATAGGCCAGGGGGGTTAGTGGGGATGGGGATAGTTTGCCTGCTTTTCCCTTGAACCTGTTTCGTGTTGCCGTTTAAGGCTTTATAGGTCAAAAACCTATAAAGGACATCACCTTGCTGACAAAGGTCCGTATAATTAAAGCTATGGTTTTCCCAGTATAGTGGTACCTCGGGTTACATACGCTTCAGGTTACAGACTCCGCTAACCCAGAAATTGTACCTCGGGTTAAGAACTTTGCTTCAGGATAAGAACAGAAATTGTGCTCTGGCGGTGCAGCAGCAGCGGGAGGCCCCATTAGCTAAAGTGGTGCTTCAGGTTAAGAACAGTTTCAGGTTAAGAACGGACCTCTGGAACGAATTAAGTACTTAACTTGAGGTACCACTGTAGTGATGTATGGAAGTGAGAGCTGGACCATAAAGAAGGCTGATCGCCAAAGAATTGATGCTTTTGAATTATGGTGCTGGAGGAGACTCTTGAGAGTCCCATGGACTGCAAGAAGATCAAACCTATCCATTCTTAAGGAAATCAGCCCTGAGTGCTCACTGGAAGGACAGATCCTGAAGCTGAGGCTTTAATACTTTGGCTACCTCATGAGAAGAGAAGACTCCCTGGAAAAGACCCTGATGTTGGGAAAGATTGAAGGCACAAGGAGAAGGGGACGACAGAGGACGAGATGGTTGGACAGTGTTCTCGAAGCTACCATTATGAGTTTGACCAAACTGGCAGTGGAAGACAGGAGTGCCTGGCGTGCTCTGGTCCATGGGGTCATGAAGAGTCAGACACAACTGAATGACTAAACAACAACAAGGTCAAAAATAGCACATTGCATTGGGCCTGGAAGCTAATTGACAGCGAGCGAATTTGGTCCAGAATTGCTGTCATATGCTCAAATTGTCTTGCCCCGGTTAGCAACCTGGCTGCCAAATTCTGCACCAGCTCAAGTTTCTGAACTGTCTTCAGAGACAGCCTCATGTTCTAGTAATCCAGCCTAGAGGTTACCAGTAAGGACCATGAGAGAGTGATAACTGGTGAGAAAGGCCTACATGATATCTCACAGCCAGCTGGTTGTAACCTTTGTACACGTTCCTCCATACAGAAGTAGCTTCACACAGTTACTGGGTTTATGTGATGGCAACCACAAACAAAGTTAGTCAAATCATCAGCTCCACCCAACACGCTATCCTTTGGCAAAGGAGATAAGATTCCCTCTTCTACCTGCTTGGTCATTCCAACTGTTTGAACAAAAATGTGGTTAAAGCTTGTTAAGGGATAATTAATATCCATTAAGAGATCTGATGAAAGCCACCTACGACAGATTTGCATAGGCACCAGTTCTAAACATATTTGTCAGCCCTATGGAAATGAATGAATCACAGCCTAAAACCTGCCTGTCTTTTCCAGATTCATAGTCGGTTGGATTTAGAAAATTGGAAGCACATGTCTCAATTAAGAACCAATTAGTATGACATCCCAGTAGGAAAGAGGTGTTCTGAAAAGGCAACCTGCTGCAAATTAGCCAATTTAAAATGCCGCAGACTTTTAAAACCGATGTTTCATAAAACTGCTAAATGTTTAACAATTTAGCTACACCAGCCTAAAAGTGAGCATTGCCTCTCTAAGGCTGCAGTCCTAGATACTCTTACCTTCGTGTAAGTCCCACGGAGCGCATCTCTCAGTCAACATGGACTGCCTTGCACATTGACAGTAGCTCAGCAGGCTAGCAGATAGCTCATCTCCAAGACCCCCCGACCTGGATAGGACTGGTAATTGATTTTTGCATGTTGACTAAGGTAAATCATAAAGGCCTGGTCTCCCACCGAATGGCCATGAATTATTAATAACCAGCAGTTGTTATTAGCTGTGCGGTAAAACCTATTTAACTGTATAAATAATTAGACTTTAAAGGCCCTTGCCTGGGGTATAAAGATTGTTGCAGTGAAATGGATCTTGAAGGCGCTAGCTTGACTCTGGATGGATGCTACTACTTAAAGCGCTGCAAGCGACTATCCCGATCCAAAGACTCAGGAAAAGTTGTGAGATTTTGGAATTTTAGCTTGAAAGCGTTACAGTGAATAATGTCAGAAACATGGCGAATGTTGTTTTTTGCCACTAATTGCAAGATAAAAAGGGACCAGCAGGAAAGGTTATAAGTTTTTGAGAAGTCTTGGTAATATGTTTTATTTTGTGTTTATTCTACAGGTGAAACTCGAAAAATTAGAATATCGTGGAAAAGTTCATTTATTTCAGTAATTCAACTTAAAAGGTGAAACTAATATCTGAGATAGACTCATGACATGCAAAGCGAGATATGTCAAGCCTTTGTTTGTTAGAATTGTGATAATTATGGCATACAACTGATGAAAATCCCAAATTAACAATCTCAGAAAATTAGAATATTAAATGAAATCAGCAAAACAAGGATTGCAAATTGAGAAATATTGGACCTCTGAGAAGTAGAAGCATGCATATGTACTCAGTACTTGGTTTGGGCCCCTTTTGCATCAATTACTGCCTCAATGCGGCGTGGCATGGATGTTATCAGCCTGTGGCACTGCTGAGGTGTTATGGAAGACCAGGATGCTTCAATAGCAGCCTTCAGCTCTTCTGCATTGCTCGGTCTCATGTCTCTCATCTTTCTCTTGGCAGTGCCCCATAGATTTTCTATGGGGTTCAGGTCAGGCGAGTTTGCTGGCCAATCAAGCACAGTAATCCCGTGGGCATTGAACAAGGTTTTGGTATTTTTGGCAGTGTGGGCAGGTGCCAAGTCCTGCTGGAAAATGAAGTCAGCATCCCCATAAAGCTCGTCTGTGGAAGGAAGCATGAAGGGCTCCAAAATCTCCTGGTAGACGGCTGCATTGACCCTGGACTTAATGAAGCACAGTGGACCAACACCCTGTATGTATCTGGTATTTTTTTATAATGAGTAGTTTGATAAGCAATTTGTCCACAGAATGGAAGATGCCAGGAATCCCAAGAACGTGCTCTACAGTGACTCACACAGGAATGCTGTCCTGGAATATGGAATTGGGGCCATTTCATAATGGAGGGTATGAGATAGAAATTTGCTTCCCCCAAGTGCACTAATTCTCCCCCCCCCTTACTTGTAAGGTTGAAATGGTCTTTTCTTTCCTTTTTAAGGACTTGATCTCCTTCCGCAGGGCCTGTAAGACAGAGCTATTCCACCTGGCCTTCAATTTGAATTAGCCTGATCCTATTCCCTTTTCCCTTCTATGAAGAAACCCTTATTCACACACCTTCTTGCTGGCCCTAGTAGGACCAACTTGACCAGTTAGCCCTGGTGATCATTCAATGTCTACTGACTGGGGTTTTGTTTTTCCCAAAAATGCCCCCTGAATTTTTGAATTTTATTGATATTGATGCTGCATTTTATGTTGTATTCTATGGCGTTTTATGCTGTTTTTAAGTCACGCTTTAATCAATGTTTTATATTTGCTCTTAGCCTCCCTGAGCCCAGTTTTTAAACCGGGAAGGGCGGGGTATAAATAACAAATTATTATTATTATTATTATTATTATTATTATTATTATTAAACAGGTGAGCATTAAAAACCCACCTCTCAGCATTACAGACTCAAGGGTCCACAGACAATATTTTAGAAAATATTGTCTATTTCTAAATCATTGGGCCACATTTTCACCCAAATGAGGCCCATTAGTTCACTTACAATAAGATTTTGCTCTATATAGCCACTTCCGACATCAGGAGGTGGTGTTGTTGTTGTGGGCTTCACGCCCCCAACACGCACGCGGAGGCTGGTTTCCAGCCCCGCACGATCAGGGGAATCCTCGGGCTGCGTCATCCCCTGAGCCAGCCAATCAGCTAGCTCGGGGTGTGTGGCTTGCATCATTTAAGGCAAGCGCGGCCCTGGAATCTCCCTCTTTGGTCCGCGCAGCTATTTAAAGGTAGTCCAGTAAAGATTCCAGGGGGCGTTGCCTCGTCCAAAGCCTATGGAGGCCAGGGCCTAAAGCGCGCCCCTGAGTGGTGACCCTGGGGGAGTGCATCAGCAGGGCTCCCTCTGCTGGTGTTAACCCTTCCCAGTTTTCAAGCAAACAGGCTGAAGCCGGATAGTCTGATAGGACCAATGCCTAAGCCCAGTGGCGTAGCGTGGGGGGTGCAGGGGGGGCCGGCCGCACCGGGTGCAACATCTGAGGGGGGGGGCACGCTAATCTAGTGGAAGAGACTCGAGTGCTAAAATCCACGGGTTAGGGGGCGCAAATTACTTGCCTTGCCCTGGGTGCTGAAAAACCCACGCTACGCCACTGCCTAAGCCAATACTGCTCTTACCTGTAACCAATAAAGTTGTGGCCATTTTTTGCCCATTAACCTTAAAATAATGGTGTCCTGTCTCTTTATTCCTACTGGGGGGAGGCGGGAACTCACCACGCAACCTTTCTTTTATGGGACTAAGGTTTGGCAATGGTTTGGCTCCATTTTGATTGTGAGCATGGCAGCATTTTGATTCTAAACCAATGTGGATCACTACATTCTATGGCATTCTGATATTTATGAAAATGCTTTTGGTGATCCTCCTCTCAAGATCTGTTCTTTTGTTGTTGTCATTCCTTCCCATCATTTAAAGATTCTGGAATTATTAGTGCCACTACGAGTTGGTCAAACTTAATAAAAGTGATGGCAAACAGAAGGCTTGGTTTAGTTTGGGCTTTTACTTGGAAGGATAAAATCCTTTTCACATGCCCGTTCTATATTCTTCAAAACTGCAAAAAGAATATCTGATATGTGTATGCTTCCATTTTGATTGCTGTGCTCGTCATAAAGATGAATTAATGTGGTGCCATTTTCAATTCTCATTATAATTCTTTACCATGAGATGAAATATTGGACTTCTAATGGCTATACGAATTACAGCAGCATGCTGTACCATGTTGACCTTTTCAATATTCTGTGTTTTCACTGGCTGGCATTTCCACTCCTCCTCTCAGTGTAAGAATGGCACTAAACTTGCTGGTACTCCTTGAACGGGGAGCCAATGAAAACGGAGAATATTGAAAAGGTCATTGTTACGCAGTCACTCCCATATTTCACTCTCTATATAAGGCATTTAGGCGCTCATGAAACAGTGCGCGACAGCCCTGAAAAATGATATTGTTCACCCCTTCTCTCAGTAGCCTGTTACAAGATCTTGCTGAGGTTTTGTGACACAAAACTATAACGAACAAAATTAGAGTGTTGGTTTCCAACAGTAATCAACACAGGGTGATTTAAAACAAAAAGTAAAACCGTTTCTCGTGTGCTGAGGTCCAAACGACACATGACATTAAATTACTATTTGTGGTGTTTGCCTCCTAGGATGGGTCAAGGAAAGGGTTAAAGGGGTGTGATGTGATTGGCCAGTGAGAATGCAAGGGGGGCGTAAAAGATAGAGTGGGAGGTTTTGAAAAGTCAGTTGAGGTTTGGGAGTTGGGAGTTGAGGTTTGTCAGTTGGGAGTTGAGGCTTGGGTGTTGGAGAAGGAAGAGGGTGGAATAGGCAGTGGGTTGGTTGAGTTGTATTATGAGAGAGTGAGAGGAATTGTTAGGTAGTTAGATAGATAGTTGGGAATAATTCAGTTTGGAGTTGTTAGGAACTAAGATTTAAGAAACTGACAAGAGAAAAATAAACCGAAACCATACGCTTATTCCTGCACTTAAAAATAAACTGGATTATTTGTTTAGGTTAACAACTGTCTGGACTCCGTGTGTCCCCGTGAGAAGCGGGGTGGTGGCAGCGAAGAAAGCAACCGCAGTGGTGGCACAGGGTCAATAGACTGTGAAACGTCCGGGGGCCCTGTGTGATCGCCACACTATTGTCATTAATTGATTCAGTAGCAACATAAGAAGAAAAGGTCCCATATGAGAGCTGGAAGGGACTGCTACCTTCTGTGGGTGGTAAGAGTTAAGAGCTACCTCTAAGAGAGGTGTCATGGTCCAGTTCACGGGTGATCGAAATCCCAGCAGGGGATGTCAGGACCGGGCTGAGGGGGGTGGGGGCAAGATGGCAGGGTGGGAGCAGGAATGGGGGTCCAAAAGCCAGGAGTCAGGAAGTCAAGAGTCCGAGGGTCAGAGAGCCGGGAGTCAATAAGCCAAGGGTCCGAGGATCAGAAGAAGAAGAGTTTGGATTTGATATTCCGCTTTATCACTACCCGAAGGAGTCTCAAAGCGGCTAACATTCTCCTTTCCCTTCCTCCCCCACAACAAACACTCTGTGAGATGAGTGAGGCTGAGAGACTTCAGAGAAGTGTGACTGGCCCAAGGTCACCCAGCAGCTGCATGTGGAGGAGCGGAGACGCGAACCTGGTTCCCCAGATTACGAGACTACCGCTCTTAACCACTACACCACACTGACTCAGGAAGCAAGGAGTCAAGAAGTCCAAGGCAGGAAGCATGTTGCTGTGGCAAAGAGCAGAAGGGAAATGCTGACTTTTAACCCTTCCCAGCTCTTGCCACCAGGTGCTGTGAGTTACCAACCAGCCTCACCTGTGCGGCCGCACCTTGCCTCTCCAGAACAAATTTAGGATTTTGCAGGACTGGGGCCTTCCTATTGGTCACAGGGCCTGGCTCCTGTACCCACACCTGACAAGAGGACTCTGTACAGTGGTACCTCGGGTTACATACGCTTCAGGTTACAGACTCCGCTAACCCAGAAATATTACCACAGGTTAAGAACTTTGCTTCAGGATGAGAACAGAAATCATGCTCCGGCGGCACGGCGGCAGCTGGAGGCCCCATTAATTAAAGTGGTGCTTCAGATTAAGAACAGTTTCAGGTTAAGAATGGACCTCCGGAACGAGTTAAGTACTTAACCCAAGGTACCACTGTACTCTATTTTCATTTTTTTGTTTTTTTGTTCACATTAGTTTTCTATATTTTATTGCATCATGAATAAACTTTAATAAAAATTTTAACACAAAAAAGAAGAACGTAAGAAGAGCATTAGAGCACCAGACCAGAGGTTTATTTGGTCCAACATCCCCCAGCCCCACAGTCTTTGGAAAGTCCACAGGGAAGACATCATGAATGTACAGAGACACAGTAGCCAACCTCATGTCTATGGGGGAGTCCACAAGGAGGACATGAGGACAAAAACCACACAGCTTTCCGAAATAACAACAACAACACCACCACCACCACAGTGGAACTTTGGTTCTCGAACTTAATCTGTTCTGGAAGTCTGTTCGACTCCAGAAACCATTTGAAAAGCAAGGCATGGCTTCTGATTGGCTGCAGGACCTTCTGATAAACGTTAGAAAACCGGAACACTTCTGGGTTTTCGGTGTTCGGGAGCCGATTTGTTCGTCTACTAAGCCATTCAAGAACCAAGGTTCCACTGTGCTTCGCCCCCCTACAGAAATGTTTAGGGGTACTCTCATTTTGACTCAAGAAAATCACCATTTTATAGTTCAAATTGGGAGAAATAAATACAGTAAATGGACAAAAGTAGAAAGATTCACAAAATGTTTAGGGGTATGCATACCCCTGCATACCCCCCACATAAAAAAACACTGCTTATACCCCACCCATCTGGCCAGGCCTCCCCAGCCACTCTGGGCGGCTCCCAACAGAATATTAAAAACACGATAAAACAAACATTAAAAACTTCCCTAAACAGGGCTGCCTTCGGGTGTCTTCTAAAAGTTGCATAGTTTTTTTAATCTCCTTGACATCTGATGGGAGGGTGTTCCACAGGGCGGGTGCCACTACTGAGAAGGCCCTCTGGCTGGTTCCCTGTAGCTTCACTTCTCACAGTGAGGGAACCGCCAGAAGGCCCTTGGAGCTGGACCTCAGTGTCCAGGCAGAACGATGGGGGTAGAGATGCTCCTTCAGGTATACAGGACTGAGGCCGTGAAAAAAGCTCAGCAACTCTGGTCCATCCTCCAAAGACAATGGGTAGATCACTGTCTGTTTATATATATGTATATATACTGTGAGTAGATTGCCTTGCCTTTGCTCTGGGGAAAATCTCTGACTTGTTGTCAATGCACACCATGATTACTCTGAGTGCTGATTAGTTTCTGGACCCAATTCAAAGTGCTGATGTTGACGGCAGCCAGGTTATTGCTGGCTCAGGTATGGAAACAGCAAAAATTGCCTACAATAGAAGAGTGGCAGTACAAGGTTATGGAGTATGCAGAAATAGCCAAGCTAACAGCAGAAATTCGACATCAGGGTGATGAAACATATCAAAAAGAATGGGGAAAATTTATGTTATATATAGAGAAGATGATGTGAAATAGGGAAACCAGTAGAATTAAAATCATATCTCAAAACGGGAAAATACAATGAATTTATTGGATAATAATATCAAAATGAATTTAAAATGTATATTAGGACTATTATTGAACAATATTTGTAAATGAATATAGACAGACAACAAGAATTGTATATATAGAAAGATTTATTTGTTTATGGACATTTAATGGAAAAAATGAAGAAGAAGAATCTTGTGGAAAATGGACAAAGTCAAAGAGGACATAAAAAAGCCAGAAGAAGGAAGGAGGGAAGTCAGCTCGGGAGAGCAAGAACAAATGTGAAATATAATGTATGTGTATGTATAGTATATAACTAAAAATTCAATAAATATCATCTGTAAAAAACCCACACAAAAAACACAAAGTGCTGTTGTTGACCTATAAAGGCTCAGGACCGCAATACCTTAAGGACCAACTCTCCCCAACCAACCTGACCCAGATCCTGTGCTTGCCATCTGAGGCCCTTCTCTATGTCTCCCATCCCAGAGTGGTTTAGATGGTGGCAACAAGAAAAAGGGCCTTTTCTGTTGTGGCTCCCTGAATGTGGAAGGCTCTCCCCAGAGAGGCTGGTGCCGTCTTTACATGTCTTTAGGTGCCAGGCAAAAACATTCCTCTTTACCCAGACCTATGGCTATTAAATAACCAATGGCTTGTGAAAGTGTGGGGGACAGGACTGTTATCATGATGACTATTTTATTATTAGAATGTCAGTCTGCTTTTTAGTATGTTTTTTTTATCATTGATGTTCTGTAATGTGCTTTTATTTTATTATATTTTTATCTTAAATTTTCTAATTTACATTTCAAAACATTCATTTAAGCAGCCTTAAATGGATGATTTCCCTTCTTCTCTTTCCATGGTTCATTTTGTATACCATAAATCCCTGCATATTTTACATGAACTAAACCCTTCAGTAATCCATTGCTACATCCATCAAACTCATTTACACTGCTGAATTCATCTTAACGCCACTAGCGTTTTTAAATGAACACAATTTCCACCCATATATTCAGTAAACATTTTCCAGTCTTCTTCAAACGTATGTTCTTCTTGTTCTCTTATTCTATACAGTGGTACCTTGGGTTAAGTACTTAATTAGTTCCAGAGGTCTGTTCTTAACCTGAAATTGTTCTTAACCTGAAGCACCACTTTAGCTAATGGGGCCTCCTGCTGCCCCTGCGCCGCTGGAGGACGATTTCTGTTCTTATCCTGAAGCAAAGTTCTTAACCTGAAGCACTATTTCTGGGTTAGCCGAGTCTGTAACCTGAAGCATATGTAACCTGAAGCATATGTAACCTGAGGTACCACTGTATGTTCAATCTGCAAGCTGCACGTATTCCATCAATTTAAGTTGCCATTCTTCTTTGGCTGGGACCTCGCTTGTAAAGTTGTGCTTTTAAAGCTGTACACCACTCCAGGGTCTTTTGATAAAGGGCAGCATATTATTAATAAAAATAATTAATGAAGCAATGTCTATAGCCAGAGTTAGGTTGCCTTCCTCTGTGCAGCTGCATGCGAGCAGTCAGAAGAACAGGGATTTGATTGGCACGAGATCCCCAAATCAATTCAGCGCTGCAGCCTCTCCCATGGCTTAATTCCATGCTGAAGAGGAAAGCAGATAGGCACTAACCTATGAGGAGACCTGGAATGAGCTGCCTTATCTGCCCAGGCTGTCTGTCAAACACCTAAGCACCTTCCCTCCAGTTGCCTTGCATTTTAAGCCTCCTGGAGGTTCTTTGTTCGAACTCAAGTTATCACCAGTCGGAGCCAGACAATTCGGTGCACACATCAATCTTAGCGACAATGATTGTCAAAGGGGAGCTTAGAAACACCCCACAAACTCTTATTAATGAAATAATGGCAGGTGCAGCAGCAGCAGCAGCTGTTAACCCCTTCCGCCTCTGTTTTGGTCTTCCAGTTCAGATCCATTTGAGATTTCTTTGCCACACAGAAGTGCATTGCATTGCATTTTAATTTACCAATACTACAGACCCTCTAGGTGTCCCTATTTTCTAGGGACATCCCTGATTTAGAGAAGCCGTCCCGGTTTCTGATTTGATCCCAGAATGTCCCACTTTTCCTTAAAGGTAAAGGGACCCCTAACCATTAGGTCCAGTCGTGGCCGACATTGGGGTTGCAGCACTCATCTCGCTTTATTGGCCAAGGGAGACGGGCGTACAGCTTCCGGGTCATGTGGCCAGCATGACTAAGCTGCTTCCGGTGAACCAGAGCAGCGCATGGAAACGCCGTTTACCTTCCCGCCGGAGCGGTACCTATTTATCTACTTGCACTTGACGTGCTTTCAAACTGCTAGGTTGGCAGGAGCAGGGACTGAGCAATGGGAGCTCACCCCATCACTGGGATTTGAACCACTGACCTTCTGATCAGCAAGTCCTAGGCTCTGTGGTTTAACCCACAGCACCACCCGCGTCCCTATTTTCATTGGAGAAATGTTGGAGGGTATGGAGTTATCCAACACCCGAGCTGTCTGAATACAATCCTGTATAGGAAAGTTTTTTAAAATATATATTTAATGTTTTATTATGTTTTTATATATGTTGGAAGCTCCCCAGAGTGGGTGGGGCAACCTAATAAGATGTGTGGGGTATAAATAGTAAAACTATCATTATGGAATGGGACGTCCCTGTTTTCATCGGGTGGGTCTTGCTAAAGCCACATGTTATAGGACAGGGCTCAGCAAACTTTTTCAGCAGGGGGCCGGTCCACTGGCCCTCAGACCTTGTGGGGGGCCAGACTATATTTTGAAAAAAATATATGAATGAATTCCTATGCTCCACAAATAACTCAGAGATGCATTTTAAATAAAAGGACACATTCTACTAATGTAAGAACACGCTGATTCCTGGACCATCCGTGGGCCGGATTTAGAAGGCGATTGGGCCAGATCCGGCTCCTGGGCCTTAGTTTGCCTACCCATGTTATACGATATCAGAGAACTGCAGGAGTGAAGGGAGGAGTGGATTTTTCCTTGGGTAGCACCTGAAGGTTGGTGCAGAATGCTCTTAAAGAGTTCCTTCAGAGTCTACAGTTCCTGTGACCTTTTGTGTTAATAAAGTGCTGTGTTCAGTTACAGGGCTCCGCAATTATTTCTAATAATATCATAGCATGAGCGAGTGTCAGATGATGTGGGAAACTAATGCACATTTAGATGCTTCGAGTCTGCCAAGTAATTAAAAGACAATTTAAGAGAGAATGAAATAATGAATAGTTTAGCTGGAGATGAGAATAGCTAGGCTATAATAAACGAGAAGGGGTAGAGGGAGTAAAGATGAAGATCTCTTGCCGGTGGCAGAAAGAAATTGCCGAACAAAAGATAAAAAGAGCTTCCTGCCTTTATTCGGCAGTGTTTATGGGAAAGAGGAGCATAAACAACATTCCATAGCTCTGCTTTGTTTGCCCGAAGGTAGAAGTTCTGCCACTCCATCTATTTGCGGTGATTCTTGCTTGGTGTTCACAATTCCGGTTCAGATGGGAGTGGCAAGAAATATTCTCTCGGCTCAACATTAACCATTTCAGATTCAGGAGTGGCCCACGCTGTACCTCACTTGAAGCTGCCTCATACTGTTATGTACTGAAGTTCTCAGCAGGGGGATACTGTAGATAGTTCAGGTCCACATATGCAAATAAGGGATCAAAAGTGACATTCAGTGATTGGATAGTTACAGAAAATGGTTGCTGTTGTGTTGTAATGGAGCTCTATATAAGCAGGCTGCCTGAGCTCCTCAGTTCAGTTCTGTTCTGGCCTGTGTATAAACAAGAGCTGTTTGAAGAATCGCTGTGTCGTCTGATATGTTCACCCACAACTTAACACATACCAACTGTGCAAACGTTATGAGCCTCGCCGGTGAAGGAGCTGACTTGCATACGGTCTGCCTCAGGGTTGGCACGATACATTTTGCCGCCTGAGACAAGATGGCGCCCTGTGTACAGAAGCTATCAGAACTGGCAGCTGACTCTTTCTTTATCAAGACATAAGAACCCAGGAACCCTTATACAGAGTCAGACCCTTGGGACAACTAGCTTAGAAAAGCCTCCATGTACTGACAGAATCTCTCAAGAGTTTTAGGCATCGACTTTTCAACTTGGAGATGCTGGGACCTTCAGCAGGCAAAGTAGACCCTCCAAGTGTCCCTGTTTTCCAGGGACAGTCTTGGATTTACAGAAATGTAAATTTCTGATTTCCTGGTTTCTGATTTGATCCTGAAATGTCTCGCTTTTCCTTTGTTGTTGTTTAGTCGTTCAGTTGTGCCTGACTCTTCGTGACCCCATGGACCAGAGCACGCCAGGCACTTCTGTCTTCCACTGCCTCCCGCAGTTTGGTCAGACTCATGTTCGTAGCTTCGAGAACATTGTTCAACCATCTCGTCTTCTGTGTCCCCTTCTCCTTGTGCCGTCCATCTTTCCCAACATCAGGGTCTTTTCTGGGAGTCTTCTCTTCTTGGTGGCCAAAGTCTTGGAGCCTCAGCTTCAGGATCTGTCCTTCCAGTGAGCACTCAGGGCTGATTTCCTTAGGATGTCCCTATTTTCATCATAGAAATGTTGGAGGGTATGGAGTTATGTGACCCCCGAGCCAAGGAGATGAGTAACTATATAACTTTTAGAAGACATCTGAAGGCAGACATGTATAGGGAAGATTTTCAACGTTTAATGTTTTACGTGTGGGTCCAGAATTGGCTTCCACAGTCACTTACGGACTCATTGTTAAAACCGTGTTTATGGAAGACAATCCTACTCGGCTACGAGTGATCGCCAAAGAAGATATCTTTTGGAAGCAATCCAGAGTGGCTGGGACAATCCAGTCAGATGGGCAGGGCATAAATAATAAAATTTTTATTATTATGATGGAATAGGACATCCCTATTCTCATCAGAATAGGGTATGATGGGCTGTAACACTGAGCCACAGCCTTTCCCAACAGCAGTGCTCAGGTGAGGAGACTTCTTGATAGAGCCTTGGCTAATTCTGAATCTGACGGGTTCCTGCTAATACTGCATCACCATTCTGAAATTCACATTTTCCTTTGTTGTTGTGCCAGGAGAACAAAGAGTACTGCCTTTGCTGGTGCTGTTGCAAGCAGAGCATAACTCTCACGCTCTCTGTGTGTGTGCAGTGCCGGATTTACGTATAAGCCAAACAAGCTATAGCTTACGGCCCCACTCTCTTGGGGGTCCCCAAAAAATTAAAGGGGAAAAAACTGGATGTACATTTCCAAAATATAAGATAAAAAGCAAATAAAATAAAACCTACATGCAGCAACAGTGTTTTGCATTGTGTAGGCTCCTATGATGTAAATAATGGGCCATGCCTGCTAGCCTGCTCCCTAAAATACCACTGGTTTGCTCATTTCTATATCAATTACTTTGATAAAATACATACAGTGGTACCTTGGGTTACAGACGCTTCAGGTTACATACGCTTCAGGTTACAGACTCCACTAACCCAGAAATAGTACCTTGGGTTAAGAACTTTGCTTCAGGATGAGAACAGAAATCATGCTCCAGCGGCGCGGCAACAGCAGGAGGCCCCATTAGCTAAAGTGGTGCTTCAGGTTAAGAACAGTTTCAGGTTAATAACAGACCTCCAGAACGAATTAAGTTCTTAACCCAAGGTACCGCTGTATTTTGTTATGTGTAAATGGCTTGAGGTACCTATTAGGTCCATAAATTACCATATAGCCTATATTCAACACAAAAAACAGCGGCAATTTGTTGTTGACAAAGGACAGCTGGACATATAAAGGGCCCAATTACCTTCAGTAGCTTAGGGTCTCATCAAACCTAAATCTGGCCATTTTTCTCTCTGTGTGCGTCTTAGCTACATCATAGAGCCAGTCTGTGAAAAGTTTAGGCTCTTAATTCTTTTTGGAAACTTACTTGCTAAGAAGATGCAGATAAATAATAAAACACATTGGATTTGGAAGCTGGTGGCAAGTGTCACTTTGTCTTTACCTGTTTTCTCGATAGAGATTGACTTTAGTTTTCTCTATGGTGAGAGAGAAAAGAAATTCATTGAGTTGTGTGTGTGTGTGTGTGTGTGTGTGTGTGTGTGTGTGTTTTAAGCTCACCCAACTGCTGACATTAAATGATCGGGGGGGGGGGGACACACACACTCCATGCCTTGCCATAAGTCACAATAATGTCAAGCAGCGTGGCTCTTTGCAAATATTATTAGGACAAACAGGTGTCAAGGCTGGGTGCGCTGGATGTGTGAAGTGAACACAAATCATTTCCTTGTGCATTGTAATGCCCGTGGAATTGAAGGGAAAGCCACCAGTCAAATTGAAACAGTTCTGGGGGCGGGGGCGGGGGGGGGGTTGCTTCTAAAAATAGAAGCCAGCCTGCAAGATTTTTCCACTCTGATTCCTCTGGCAAAGATTTCATCCTGGGGGGAAAATAAGGGTGGGGGGAAGCTTGGAATCCTACACATCCCCCCTGCTTTCTTGGGGATTCTGTTCTCCCCTAGTGCAATGACAATGTGGGCAGATATGCCTTGATGCCTACTTTATAGTAGTCACGCTAGAGGGCTCAAATGGTATTTTATTGGTTTAAAGGGCAACTGCTGCCATTGCATTGGAGGTTAGTTAGTTAATTGATTGTCATATTTGTATCGCATCCTTCCACTGCATTTGCAGTGTTAGACGGTGGCTTACAACAGGTTTTTTTAAAAATAAAACAATGCAACATAAACGAACAGCAATAGAAACATATTCAGCACATCAAATCTATCTTGGAAAATAAGATGAAAATCAAGGGGCCAATCACAAAAAAATCCTTAGCTGGGCAGATGGCGCTGTGGCCTGGTACCGCCCCCCACACTGCAATCCTGTGGCGACTGGGTTGGGAGGCCTGGTTGGAGTGTGTGGTCTGCAGACCTCCACGCAGTGGCTGGATGGTAACCTGCCTGCAAAGTGGCCAATCACAGGCAGGCTACTGTGCAGGACCTTCCCAGGGGCGGGGCCAAGCACGTTGGCAAGCATTGCTTGGTTCTGTGCCCAGGGAATAAATAGAGGGCCAACCCAGGTCTACTCACCTGGCTCATCACTGGATCTCCTTCCTTCCCTCCCTCTTTCAAATATTGAATTTAGGCTGGTACGTGGTCTTGCTTTGGACATTGTTAAGTTGTCGGTGAACATATCAGACGACACAGCGATTCTTTAAACAGCTCTTGTTTATTCACAGGCCCAGAACAGAACTGAACTGAAGGGTTTAGCCAGCCTGCTTATACAGAGCTCCACTACAATGCAACAGTAGCCACTTTCTGTAGCTATCCAATCACTGAATGTCACTTTCAATCCCTTATTTGCATATGTGGACCTGAGTGAAAACTATCTACAGTATCCCCCTGCTGGCCCAGGGTGAGAACTTCAGTACATAACAATTGTTGCCAGCTGTATTAGGGGCCGGGCAGGATTTTTTCCACTTGGCAAATTGGCTATGGCCCTGTGGTTGTCGCCTACCTCATAGCAATCATCACAACTTTGTGTGACTAGGCTTTGCATAAGCTTTAGTCTTGGATGGAGGGGGGTTGTAGACTCTGCTTGCCCCTTCATGATCAAGGCTATCCCATTAACAGGATCCATGAGGTTCTGCTTCTGTCCAGGTGCCCAGGCAGGGGCTAGGGCCATAGAACTCCTCCAACGGGGACCTCTTGGGGGTTGGTGGGTACCACTATTTGATGTGGGTCATAGGTTGGGTTGACCCTAGCAGATGTAGACTTACAACAGATGATTCAAATGGTATATCCAATGCTTAAGCCAAACCACATAATCAATAAAGCTGTGGCCTATTTGATCCATTCATCCCTTACACTCATTTTCCCGTCTGGTTATTTTACTATCGGGGGCGAGGGGGTCACGGGCCTTGGCACATAGAAACCTCTGCCCATTCCTTTGATACAGTGGGCCATTTACCTGCAATTTCTGTCACAAAGCAGACCTTTACCAGGGCTATTCATGTGATCTCCAGCAGTCCTGCTGGTTTGATCAGTTTAGTAGACCTGACTCTTACAATTGCAGAGTAGACCCAATAGGTCCTCCAGCACAACCTCCAATCTTATAGCAAATATATATATATATATATATATATATATATATATATATATATATGCAGGTTTTGGTGTCTTCGGGTGTCTTCCCGTGTAAGAGTTGGGGTGTCTAGGCGACGTTTCGACGAGGTCTCACTTGTCATCTTCAGGCTGGTGCTTTCGGCTTCTTGTTACTGGAACAGAGCAGGATCTCAGTGTTTGAGTTCCTATAAATACTGTTGAGGGGGTGTGGTGTATAGCCTCCAACGTTCTGGGCAGAGAGGAAGTTCCCAGGTTAGTGTGCCTTTTCTTCTTTTGTTCCTTAATTACTTGAGGGATATCTTGAGTGATTTCTTGAGTGATATTCGTTGGAGGCTATACACCACACCCCCTCAACAGTATTTATAGGAACTCAAACACTGAGATCCTGCTCTGTTCCAGTAACAAGAAGCCGAAAGCACCAGCCTGAAGATGACGAGTGAGACCTCGTCGAAACGTCGCCTAGACACCCCAACTCTTACACGGGAAGACACCCGAAGACACCAAAACCTGCATTCCTGTACCCGTGAAAATCTACGAAAGCATATATATATAACAAGAAGCCGAAAGCACCAGCCTGAAGATGACGAGTGAGACCTCGTCGAAACGTCGCCTAGACACCCCAACTCTTACACGGGAAGACACCCGAAGACACCAAAACCTGCATATATATATATATATATATATATATATATATATATATAAGTTTTTTTAACATACCATTTTCAACAGTAATTAAACATATTTTTACGTCTTATTCAATTTTTTGACTTCCATCAGTCCTGTCTGAAAATTTTCCAATCTAATCTCTTAGTATACATTTCTTATTTTCCCTGTTACATTTAAAACTCATAACCAATATCTCTATTCTTTATCTACTTCATAGCACTTCATATATTTCTCCCTACAAAACTTCTTGTAGTCCTACTAGCATAATTTGTTGGTTCCAATTGCTCTTCAAATAGTTCATATACTTCTTCCAATCTTCTGTAAATCTCTGGTCCGCCGGTTTCAAATCCTTCCTGTCATTTTGTCCAATTCTGCATAGCCCATTATTTTCATCTGCCATTCTTCTTTCATCAGAATTACTTCTTGCTTCCATTTCTGGGCTAACAATACTCTTGCTGCTGTTGTATATAAAAACAATTTAACATCTTGCCTATTAATATCTTGACCTATAATACCAAGTAGAAATGCTTCTGGTTTGTTTTTTTTAAAATGTATATTTCAACATCTTTTTCATCTCATTATATATCATTTCCCACAAGTTCTTTACTTTCTTACATTCCCACCACATATGATAAAATGTTCCTTCTTTTTCTTTACATTTCAAACATTTATTATTTGTCTTATACATTTTAGCTAATTTCACTGGTGTAAGATACCATCTATACATCATTTTCATCATATTCTCCCAATCTTATAGCAATATCAAGCAATATCAAGATTTTGAAAAAGCTGGCATACCAGAATGGGCTTAGTGGTCTATCGGGGTTTGTGGCAACTGGAAGAGAGTCAATGGATATTCAAAAATATTGTGGGATGACATGCTGTTTTCTCTTGGATTATGTGTGTATATGTAAATGTGTGTTTGACTATATGTGCATTTAAGCTGCCTGTTACCCAGAATGCAAGCCGATCCCACAATTGCTAGGTTATGAAAACATTTGTTGTTGTTTAGTCGTTTAGTCGTGTCTGACTCTTCGTGACCCCATGAACCAGAGCACGCCAGGCACTCCTGTCTTCCGCTGCCTCCCGCAGTTTGGTCAAACTCATGCTGGTAGCTTCGAGAACACTGTCCAACCATCTCGTCCTCTGTCGTTCCCCTTCATGGATCACTGCCTTGCCGTGGCGAAGGGGCTTGAATAACTCAGAGAAGCCATGAGCCATGCTGTGCAGGGCCACCCAAGATGGAAAGGTCATAGTGGAGAGTTTTGACCAAACATGATCCACCTGGAGCAGGAACCGGCAAGCCACTCCAGTATCCCTGCCAAGAAACCTCCATGAACAAAGGCAACAGGCATATGAAAACATAGCAGACTATTTAAAGGAAGCCAGTTAGAAGCTTTGCCACACATGTAGAGTAGAATAGAGAACTGCTCAGTTTCCTAAGCTAGCTTCCCTCCTTGTGCTTCAGATAGCTAGACTTTCCCTGTCTTGCTTTAAATTCAGTTAATGTCCTTCCCTCCTCCAGCCCCAGGAGTGCATCACTGCTAACAATGGGCTCATGAAACCCAGCAAGGGCCCTCTGGCTCCTCCATAGTAGGTTTTTATTTAAAATCTCACACACAAATCTTTGCACACCGCTGGCTGCAAAATAACTCTTTCCCCCTAAAGGGAACTCTTTCGATGTTTTCCAGTAACAGATCCTGCACCATATAAACAACTTCACTCAAGCCCGCTCAGTGCCTGCCAGGGAGAACTCCCCTCGGTAGAGCTGCAATGGAAAGCAATGCATCTCATTAAGAAAAAAGAAGAAATATTTGTATCTGCTGGAGAGATATTTTCAGCGTTAATCGATTCGTACAAATACAAAACTCAAGTACCATATAATTAATACCCTAACCGTGCTTTGTAGGTACTCCCCCCCCCCCCACGCAATTCTGGTGAAGATGAACTTCTTTTATCTGAATTCCCAGAGGGATAGCCATATTAGCCTTTTGCAGCAAAAGCAGCCGAAAGTCTTGTGGCACCTCAAAGGCTAACAAATTATTCAATGGACTGCTGTCAAATGCGTGAAATGGGTGAGCAGGTTTAGCAGACAAATGCAGGATACAGACAGCGATACAAATATATATATTTATTTTTAAATAATTTTTATTAGTTTTCAATACAAATATATATATCACATTACATCCAAATTTATCACACTTTTACTCTTTTGGACTTCTTTCAGCATCTCTGACAATCATCCGTAGTTAAATTTTTGTTTCGCATTTCCTAATTTTAATATTGCCTTTTAATATACCCTCTCCCTTTTGCTTTCTTTTTAACAATACTCCTCAAACTTTCACAGAGCTTCTTGAAACCCCACAAGTGTTGTTTGCTCATCACATATGCTTTTCAGATACTCCACAAATTTTCCCCAGTCTTCAATAAACTTATGGTCCCGTGAATATCTAATCTTCCCAGTTAATTTATCCAATTCTGCATAGTCCATCAACTTCATTCTCCAATCTTACAATGCCGGTAGTTCCTCTTGTTTCCATTTTTGGGCCAATAGTATTCTTGCCGCTGTTACTGCATATTGAAAAAGTTTACAGTCTTTTCTATTTATTTTGTTTCCCATTATTCCTAAAAGAAACGCTTCCGGTTTTTTTACAAATGTATATTTCAACATCTTTTTCAATTCATTATATATCATCTCCCAGAAACCTTTCACTTTCTTACAGTCCCACCACATATGGTAAAATGTCCCTTCTTTTTCTTTACATTTTCAACACTTGTTACATGTTTTGAACATTTTCGCTAATTTAACCGGTGTAATATACCATCTATATACCATTTTCATTACATTTTCCTTTAATGCAGTACACACTGTAAATTTTATATTTTCTTTCCATACTTTTACCCAATCATCAAATTGTATATTATATCCCAAGGCTCTGGCCCAATGTATCATGACCGACTTAACTTCCTTGTCCTTCGTATACCATTCCAACAGTATTTTATACATTTTTGACAAAATTTTATCAGACAGCGATACAAATATGTTGTTGACTGTTGTAATTCAAACACAAAAAGTTGCTGATATGACAGGCATCCTGGCAGTGGAAAAGCCAGTTAACGCATACAAAATCATGGGTCTTAGTTTAATACCCAAATGATAGCATGGGACCTATTGACATATATTCGATGGGTTCGTGTGCCCGTCTTCCTTTGAAGTTCCTTTGCTCCAAGATAGTCACGTTCAGATTGTCCTGAGAGGTTGAAATTGCATTACCAAATTAGGTATAGGGGTTAAAAGTAAAGCGGTCGGCTCTGTGGTCTAAACCACTGAGCCTAGGGCTTGCTGATCAGAAGGTTGGTGGTTTGAATCCCCACAACGGGGTGAGCTCCCGTTGCTCTGTCCCAGCTCCTGCCAACCTAGCAGTTCGAAAGCACACCAGTGCGAGTAGATAAATAGGTACCACTGTGGCGGGAAGGTAAACGGCGTTTCCGTGCGCTCTGGTTTCCGTCACGGTGTCCCGTTGCTCCGGAAAGCTGTCTGTGGACAGTGGCGTAGCTAGCCGCTCGGGTGTGGCGCGTGCGTCCTGCAGCTGGGGGTGGGGCGAGCAGCCCATGGGGGTGGGGCATGCTGCATGGAGCCTCTCCGCCGCCTCCCCCTCAGCTGTAGGGTTGCTGAGGGAGAGGCGGAGGGCAGACACAAGCCCCATGCTGCCATTTCAGACAGCGCGGAGCCTGCAGGTACCCAAGTCTCCACATCGCTCCCAGGAGAGACGTGAGGCTCAGGCACGCTGCCGGCCCCAGACTTTGGTATCGGAACGTTTAGGAAGTCGAACGAACTTCCGGAACAGATTCCATTCGACTTCCAAGGTACTACTGTGCATTGAAATGGCATACTATCGCCATGTTCCCTTCTACCTAATTTAGACCCTCAGTCCCTATGAATGGTTTTGGGGTGGGTTTTTTTGCTTATAATTTGGTGCACACATTGATGGTTTTGTTAACACCGCCCCCTCCCCTGTAAGTCTTATTTTCAGGGGAAAAAATCTGCTTCCCTTATCTATTTTTTGATAAATTATTTGCATTGCTAAAGACACCTTAATACTAACCATAATTCCTCTGGTTTTCTTTGTTGCTGCAGCATGAAAGATGTTGCCTGAGAAAAAAATCTTTCAGATACTATTCATCATTTTTTCCTTTTTTTAAGGGTATGTGCCTCCTAAATAAATAAAATGTCATGTTCATCACAGACTTTTTTTTTTAAAAAAAAAATCTGAATCTTTTGAAAGGGCTCTGTAGGCCATTAACATCCAATGCCATAAATGTAATTGCTTTATTCAGTCTTTATTTTAAAGTGAAAGAAAGAAAGAAAGAAAGAAAGAAAGAAAGAAAGAAAGAAAGAAAGAAAGAATATCAAAAGCAATAACCCTCAGGATTATACTACAGTTCTGTTATCTGGGACTATGCCCCAGCTTTTTGTTAGATTTTTGTAGCTAAAAGTCAGGGAAGATTTTCTTTCTGTCTGTTCTGCTTAATTCTTCTGCTCCTGCTTCATCAGATTGTATATTTCTTTTTTAAAAATTGCCTCTTCCAGAGTTTTGATCACTGTTTGATTCCTATTATGCATCATAAACTGAAACAGAAAACCTCATTCATAACAGATTCCTTCTTTTTCAAATACTTTGCTAGAAATGTTACTAGGAAGATCTACTAGGAAGATCTCTGTCACTTTTCCACTTTTGCTTCTACTCTAAATGACTATTACCTTGCTCTTTGAACCCCAACCCATGCACTTAGTTAGCGTGGCTGTGGTGAGAATCTTATTGTGAAGACAATTGACCATGGACTACATCAAGAATAGGCAAACTTGGCCCTCCAGATGTTTTGAGACTACAATTCCCATCACCCCTGACCACTGGTCCTGTTAGCTAGGGATGATGGGAGCTGCAGTCCCAAAACATCTGGAGGGCTGAGTCTGCCTATGCCTGGCCTAGATCAAAGTTTCCCAAACCTTGGTCTCCATCTCTTTTTGGATTACAGTTCCCATCATCCCTGACGACAGGTCCTGCTAGCTAAGGATCATAGGAGTTGTAGTCCAAAAACAGCTGGAGACCCAGGTTTGGGGAAATCCTGAGCTAGATCATACGATCATGCCTCTCACGGGGTGACGAGAGTAGGGAAGAGCTTCTGTGCTGTCTCCATTGTGTCCTTGAGTCCAGGAGAGTCCAGCAGAGTTGGTTCAAGTGGTTCACATTGTGGGAATGTTCAGGGATGCAGGAGAGGATATATTGTTTGATTATATCATTTCCAACTTGTGTTAACAAGTTCTACAATTTAGCAGAGTAACAGTCCCCCTTTAAAACTTGCACAGCGGATGCGTTTGCTCAGTCCCGCTAAAGCCTCTAAAATAAGTTTCGTTGGTAATTTCCCATTTAGTCCCTCATAAAAATATAGACACGACACAATCTTCTATAAAAATATAAAAAGAGTTTACTCACTCACATTTGGTTCACAAATGGATCCCAGAAGGCAGACTTAAGTTACAAAAGTAATATACACCTGGAAACTATCCCATAAGGAGATAGCTCCTTTGTTCTCTCTTGGCTAAGCAGATGTTGCTTCTTCGACGAATGTAGTCAGAAAGAGAGAGATGGCTGACCAGTCCTGCTCTTTTGTTACCTGGGCAGGTGAGGTCATGCCCACCTCTAGTCACATGCAGAGGAAGTCAGTCCCAGCCTAGGAGAAACAGGAAGTTCCGACTGGCTGGTCCAGACATCCCCTTTTATGTCCACTCTAGGGATGTTGTACTTGGCTGCTCTTGTGTTTCACATCCCACACACATCTATCTTGGCAAATGGGGTGCTGGATCCCCAAAACACCTGCTGCGACACAGTTGCAAGGAGGTGAAATCACTCATCCACATGCTGACTTGAATGCCAAGTCCAAACGAGGGGCTTGTTTTGAGAGATTAGGTCCAGCTTCTGGGGATGTGGACAAGATGCTTGGAGTTCTGTTTCCAGTTTCTTGCCCTGTTGCCCTTTGTTTGCCCTTTGTGGCTAATTCAAACTAGTTGCAGGGGACTGACTGAGTTGCTTCCATGTGTGGCAGACGTGTCATTGTGGGATGAGTGGGTGCCTGATGCCTTGAAGGACGGTGCTGCTGCAATGGGGTCACACTTCCTCAGAAACTGCAGGTCTGTAGTCTAGGGCGGCTCCTGTTAGAATTCCTACTCCATGATTGCAGTCATTGGATTTTTGTCAATCACATGACGGTGTATATTTTGACTCCACAGAGTGGGACGTGACGGAGACAGGATGTTTGTGTTACTGTGTTCTGTGAAGTGGGACTATTGTCCTTTTTTCATTCTCTTTGCTGTCTGATGCTAGAGAGAGAGGGAGCCATGTTGCAGTGTTCCGTGTTTATATGTAAATAAAGTAGATTAGCCAAAATGCTGAGTTGCTGAGGTCTGTCACGCAAGCTGCAAAGACTCTGCGGATCCCTAAGTGTGCCGGTGTCTGTTGGCATTGGTCGCTGTGATGTTCAGGCTGAAGAAAGCTTTTGAAGCTCCCAATAAACCAGGAGAGAGAAAACATGCCAGTCGGGCATGAGTATCTGCCAGGGTCTTACTTAAGTGTAGGACAAGCTCCCGGGTCTATCACTGTCTGTAGAGACACAAGTAGTGTCCATGGAAATAAGCACCTATTCCCAGCTATGGCTGGTATGCCAGTTACAGTAGTTCTTGGACAGAGATGGTCTGGCCACAGTAGGGGTTGCCAACTAGTGACCCACTGGTCTGATCCAGCCCCCCAGCACTCCAATTTAGCATGACCACTTGTGGGGGGTGTATAGCACCAGCAGATTTTCATTCCAATCACGGTGCTGGGCTGGACAGAGAGGCTTCAACCATTCAGCCCAGTGTCGTCATGATTTCAAACAAGATTGCTTCCTCCTTCTGCTTAGAAGATGATGAATCTAATGATTAAGGGGAGGAGATGTTCATCTTGATCGTGCTGAGGTGAATGAAGAAGGTATCTGTTCTTCATTTTAAGAACCAGTGAGGTGTATTTTAATTTGAAATAATTCAAATTAATTCAGCAGTGCCAGTCAACTGTTATCCAGGTAAAATAGTTCTAAATCAATCTGTCCAATCAGATGTCAGTCAACATATTAAAGTGAATCATCTGGACATTCAATGAAGATGGTTCAGTCAAATCTTCAAAGCCAGCCAGCTACTCCCCTGTAAAAAGTGGCCCATAATCAAACAAGGTTGATTTAGCTGTGTCTCAACTAAAGATAATTCATCCAAGTCAGTCAGTCATCAAAATTAATTACCACATTTCATTCAAAAATAATCAATATTGCCGATAAATCCTGGTTTCAATTCTTAAAGTTCCTATGATGTTCTTCTTGTCCCACAGAATCCTCCAGCTTTCATCTAGATGAATATTAGCCAAGACTTTTGTTTGATGCCCACAGTTATTAATTTCTTACAAGCCCAGAATCTAAAATTCATTGCCTTTTTAAATCCATGGCTTATAAATGTTATTGAATTAGCCCGAGAATGACAATGTTGAAGTTATAGTTGACCCTTCTATATACTGTACAGTGATTTAATTCTCATAGTACATAGTGTGTCCAATTGAATATAGCTGGAAAGATGTTCTGATGTTGTTGTTTAGTCGTTTAGTCGTGTCCGACTCTTCATGACCCCATGGACCAGAGCACGCCAGGCACTCCTGTCTTCCACTGCCTCCCGCAGTTTGGTCAAACTCATGTTTGTAGCTTCGAGAACACTGTCCAACCATCTCGTCCTCTGTCGTCCCCTTCTCCTTGTGCCCTCCATCTTTCCCAACATCAGGGTCTTTTCCAGGGAGTCTTCTCTTCTCATGAGGTGGCCAAAGTATTGGAGCCTCAGCTTCAGGATCTGTCCTTCCAGTGAGCACTCAGGGCTGATTTCCTTAAGAATGGATAGGTTTGATCTTCTTGCAGTCCATGGGACTCTCAAGAGTCTCCTCCAGCACCATAATCCTCCAACACCATAATTCAAAAACATCAGTTCTGTTGATGTTCTGATACGCCAACTAAATAACCATGAGCTCAGGCACTAGCTCAGAGTAGAGTTGGAAGGGACACCAAGGGCCATCTAGTCCAATGCTGGATTCTTAGCTGGACGTGTGGACCTGCGATATGAGGCAGGACTTTCTTGGTGGCAACACTGATGGTAGAATTCCTTTCCCAGGGAATTGTGACTGTCGCCCACGCCATCAAGTTTTAGACACCTACTAAAAATATTTTTGTTTCTTCAGGACTCTAGCACAAAATATTTGCCCTGAATCTCAGTACAGTGGTACCTCAGGTTACATACGCTTCAGGTTACATATGCTTTAGGTTACAGACTCCGCTAACCCAGAAATAGTGCTTCAGGTTAAGAACTTTGCTTCAGGATGAGAACATAAATTGTGCTCTGGCGGTGCAGCGGCAGCGGGAGGCCCCATTAGCTAAAGTGGTGCTTCAGGTTAAGAACAGTTTCAGGTTAAGAATGGACCTCCGGAACAAATTAAGTACTTAACCTGAGGTATCACTGTATCATTATTGTTGTGGTATGGTTTTTAATTTAATTATTACCAGAGGTACTACGCCTTCCCTATCAACCCCCTCCCCAAATCTGCTTCCTGATATTTCTGCCCCATTCATCCAAACAATATATGGACAAGTGTTATAGTATGTTACTGTATTCTTCCGTGTATAAGACGATGCTTATTACTAAAATATTTCAGTTACATATTGGGAGTCGAACAACTGAAGGCTGATCTTTCCCAAAGAAGCTCAACAACTGTGTCTTAACTCCACCCCCTCCCCCAAAGCTCCACACACAAAAAGCTCAACAACTCAATAAATATTGATTTTTTAATTTTGGGTTCAAAACAATAGGGGTCGTCTTATACATGGAAAAATATGGTACATTATTTTCTGTCTTTCCACAATTAGCTTCAACAGGACAAATGTATCTTTCCCTACAACACACACACACACACACACACACACACAATCAATCTGCCAAGCTTTGAAATACAGCGTTTAAAACGGTCCCCTTCTATCAGGCCCATCGAATCTTTCTCCTCTTCTGTGTGCGGAGAGGATTAAGCTTTTTGCTGTCATGCAACATTAAAATAAGAAGGCGCACACAAGGCTGACATGCATTTGACAAAAAATTAATGATTTGTATATCACTTTAATGCTTTGAATCTGCATTTCATGTATGCTAATTAGGTCATAATGGGCCTGTTTGAGAACTGAACTGTCATCCTGCCGCTGTGCAGGTTTCTGGAAGTGGAGATAGAGCGGCTCCCACACCCCCAGTTGGCTCAGAGCTTGCGTGCTGCAACCTGGCAGATCTGTTTGCTGAGCCCAGCTTCCCACCATCCCCTCCACTTTACAAGACAATTGTTTGGAGGATGGGGGAGCTTTCATCTATCAGGGTTAGAATGGCATATCTCCACCAGCTAGTTCCCGGGCCCTGCAATACATCCTAGCAGGAGAAGAGAGTACAGTAGCTATATCTAAATGATTGATTCGTAGACTTTTCAAGCTGTCATAGTATATCTCGTAGGGCAGCTGTCAGCTTTTCAGATACATGAAGTTGTATTTATGCAGCACATTATGGGGGAGAGGAAAAAATCTAACTCTCTTATTTATGGACAAGGGAGGCTGTAAAACTTAGAAAACAACAGCGGCGAAGGATTCAAACGGGGGCTATATTTTATTCTCTTATTGAAAAGCCTTTCCTATCTGGCTGCTGCAGGAAAATAACATCTCTGCCTTTTCATGCAGATCTTCTGTCTGAGGCAGGATCAGTGCCAGTGTTTCCTACACAAAGGTAGGCACAACAAAGAGAGCTTGGAGGAGAGAAATGGTGCCAATCTCGTGCCAGGAAACGGTGTACCTCACGATAACATTATAGGGGATCTTTCTCTGGTCATAGCAGCAACAGATTTTGAGGGGTTCAGAGTGTTAAGTTGTGGGTGAACATATCAGACGACACAGTGATTCTTCAAACAGCTCTTGTTTATTCAGAGGCCAGAACAGAACTAAGTGAAGGGCTCAGTCAGCCTGCTTATATAGAGCTCCAGAACAATGTAACTGTTGCAACTTTCTAAAACTATCCAATCACTGAACGTCACTTTCGATCCTTCATTTGCATAACAATCTACAGTATCCCCCTTCTGGCCCAGGTTGAGAACTTCAGTACATAACACAGAGAAACCCAAAGAGAAACCCAGGCAACATCCTAGCAATTAGTGCATGCAACTGTTGTGGAAGTTATGCTTTTGCATACCCTCCAAGATTTCTCCGATGAAAACAGGGACGTCCCATTCCATAATGACAATTTTACTATTTATACCCCGCCCATCTTATTGGGTTGCCCCAGCCACTCTGGGCGGCTTCCAACATATATACAGTGGTACCTCGGGTTACATACACTTCAGGTTACATACGCTTCAGGTTACAGACTCCACTAACCCAGAAATAGTGCTTCAGGGTAAGAACTTTGCTTCAGGATAAGAACAGAAATCGTGCTCCAGCGGCACGGTGGCAGCAGGAGGCCCCATTAGCTAAAGTGGTGCTTCAGGTTAAGAACAGTTTCAGGTTAAGAACGGACCTCCGGAACGAATTAAGTACTTAACCCGAGGTACCACTGTAAAAACATAATAAAACATTTTAAAAAACCCTTCCCTATACAGGATTGCGTTCAGACGGCTCAGGGGTTGGATAAATCCATACCCTCCAAATTTCTCCAGTGAAAATAGGAACATCCTTCCATCCCCTCCAAAATTTCTCCAATGGAAATAGGGGCATCCTAAGGAAAAGTGGGACATTCTGGGGTCAAATCAGAAACCGGGACGGCTTCTCTAAATCAGGAACGTCCCTGGAAAACAGGGACACTTGGAAGAGTCTGCCTTTGCTGGGGATACTTTCTGAAGAATATTCAAGAGCTCACAAGATGCCTGGAATGACAGCAAGCAAAGTGTGCTTTAGCAGAAATCAGGAGAGTTCAGAGCGCTAGGTATGCCCCGTGGAGGACCTTAAGGTCCCCAAATGGCAACATTTTGGAGGTCCCAAGTCGTAAGGTGGTTAGATTGGTCTCAACTAGGGCCAGGGCCTTTTCAGTACTGGCCCCGACTTGGTGGAATGCTCTGTCACAAGAGACTAGGGCCCTGCGGGACTTGACATCTTTCCGCAGGGCCTGCAAGACAGAGCTGTTCCACCTGGCCTTTGGTTTGGACTCAGTCTGACCCTTATGTTTCCCTCCCCTTATGGTTTTGATCTATGGGCTACATGTAAAATGAGGCTGCATTTTAAATTGCATTTTAATCTGTATTTTAAATTGGGTTTTCCCCCCATATTATGTTTTTACTGTAATTTTACTGGTGTTAGCCGCCCTGAGCTCCCCACTCTGGCTGGGGAGGGCGGGGTATAAATAAAATTTATTATTATTACTATAGGGCTAGCCCAAGACCTTTTGCTGCCTGGGGCGAATGACTAGATAGTGTCTCCATTCCACCTACTCAGGAGAATGAGGATACTTCAGGTTTCCTCCAAGCACACTGTTTCCTCCAAGCACACTGCCTCCGTCATCTGAGATAGAAATCTCGCTCTGCTGTCTAACGGTCAGACTGGTCCTACATACCTCAGGGGAAGAGCACATCTTCTCCATGCAGAAGGTCCCCTACACCAGCTCAGCAACCAAGACAGCTGCTTTTCTACTCAGCCATGAAACTTACCGTGTTTGTTGTTGTTTAGTCGTGTCCGACTCTTCGTGACCCCATGGACCAGAGCACGCCAGGCACTCCTGTCCTCCACTGCCTCTCGCAGTTTGGTCAAACTCATGCTGGTAGCTTCGAGAACACTATCCAACCATCTCGTCCTCTGCCGTCCCCTTCTTCTTGTGCCCTGCATCTTTCCCAACATCAGGGTCTTTTCCAGGGAGTCTTCTCTTCTCATGAGGTGGCCAAAGTATTGGAGCCTCAGCTTCAGGATCTGTCTTTCCAGTGAGCACTCAGGGCTGATTTCCTTCAGAATGGAGAGGTTTGATCTTCTTGCAGTCCATGGGACTCTCAAGAGTCTCCTCCAGCACCAGAATTCAAAAGCATCAATTAACTCTCACATCTGAATATTATTTTACGTATTGTATTGAGCATCAGTTCTTCGGCGATCAGCCTTCTTTATGGTCCAGCTTTCACTTCCATACATCACTACTGGGAAAACCATAGCTCTTACTATATGGACCTTTGTTGGCAACAGCCTGAGGACAGGCTCTGTCTTATTGCTGATATTTGTAAGCCACTCTGGGCTGGGTTTTCTTTTTAGCTGTAGAGTGGGGTACAAATGCTTCAGATGGATAAACAGAGAGATATAAAGTCTCTGGCTGGAATGGCATGGCCTATTTTTAATACCTGAACTTCAGGTATGTTTTTCTCCTATGTGTCTTGGCTCCTTTTGGATGCCTTCAGAGTGTAATATTAATGCTTGCCTGAAGCAAAAACATAGTTCTTTCTCTCCCCCTTCTACATATGAATGTGTTCAGACCCACCTTGAGCAATTAACTCCAGCAAGGCTGCTTTGACACAGAATGCCTGTCGGCTATACTTTTCTTGGTGCATATATTGTGTCCCGAGAGGTCGCTGCAGGATTTGAAGGTGTATTTTGAAATATAATTCGTGTGAGTGGCAGCGACAAATGTCTCTGAGCCCATCTCAGAGGTAAAGAGATACCTTCCTCCGACTGCTTTTGACAACGTAAACAATCTCGCTTGGGCATTTGACCAGTCCAAAAGAAGCAACAACAACAGAACACAAAGTCAATTGACACGATGTATCACAGGCTGTTCTTTTACAGCAGTTTCAGAGAGCGTGTGGCCATCCAGGTGTTGTTGGACTCCAACTCCCATCATCCCTGACCATTGGCCATGCTGGCTGGGGATGATGGGAGCTGGAGTTTACCAAAACCTGGAGGACCACAACTTTTGCACCCCAGATTTGAACCATTAATTTATTAGAACAATCATAGAATCATAGAGTTGGAAGAGACCACAAGGGCCATCAAGTCCAACCCCCTGCCAAGCAGGAAACACCATCAGAGCACTCCTGACATATGGTTGACAAGCCTCTGCTTAAAGACCTCCAAAGTAGGAGACTCCACCACACTCCTTGGCAGCAAATTCCACTGTCAAACAGCTCTTACTGTCAGGAAGTTCTTCCTAATGTTTAGGTGGAATCTTCTTTCTTGTAGTTTGGATCCATTGCTCAGTGTCCGCTTCTCTGGAGCAGCAGAAAACAACCTTTCTCCCTCCTCTATGTGACATTCTTTTATATATTTGAACATGGCTATCATATCACCCCTAAACCTCCTCTTCTCCAGGCTAAACATGCCCAGCTCCCTTAGCCGTTCCTCATAAGGCATCATTTCCAGGCCTTTGACCATTTTGGTTGCCCTCCTCTGGACACGTTCCAGTTTGTCAGTGTCCTTCTTGAACTGTGGTGCCCAGAACTGGACACAGTACTCCAGGTGAGGTCTGACCAGAGCAGAATACAGTGGCACTGTTACTTCCCTTGATCTAGATGCTATACTCCTATTGATGCAGACCAGAATTGCATTGGCCTTTTTAGCTGCCGCGTCACACTGTTGGCTCATGTCAAGTTTGTGGTCAACCAAGACTCCGAGATCCTTTTCACATGTACTGCTCTCAAGCCAGGTGTCACCCATCTTGTATTTGTGCCTCTCATTTTTTTTGCCCAAGTGCAATACTTTACATTTCTCCCTGTTAAAATTCATCTTGTTTGTTTTTGCCCAGTTCTCTAATCTGTCAAGGTCGTTTTGAAGTGTGAATAACAACAATATGGAAGAATTGGTATAGTAAAACAGCAACTATTTTCTAGAAGACACCGTGATTCCAGTTCTAGAATCTCTGTGGAGAGCACCATGACAAATAAAATGGCAGCCCCATCTTCCAACAGGAAATACAAATTATCTGGGGAAAGACTTCATTCCTGTACAGTGGTACCTCGGGTTACATACACTTCAGGTTACAGACTCCACTAACCCAGAAATAGTACCTCGGGTTAAGAACTTTGCTTCAGGATGAGAACAGAAATTGTGCTCCGGCAGCGCGGCAGCAGCGGGAGGCCCCATTAGCTAAAGTAGTGCTTCAGGTTAAGAACAGTTTCAGGCTAAGAACGGACCTCTGGAACGAATTAAGTACTTAACCCGAGGTACCACTGTACACTTATAACTTGTTCCTCTGTGACAATTACTTGTGCGGCTGTGTACACATTATACCTTTAGAGCACATTCGACGCACATTCAAATCTTTCCCTCAAAGGATTCTGGGCACTCTATTTTGTTAAAGGTTGCAGCGAATGGTTAACTCTGTGAGAGAAAAACTACAGAGCCCATAATCCTTTGAGGGGAAAGAAAGCTTTAAAGGTATAGCCTGTGTGTGTGTACTTCGTGTTTCTGTTTCTGGAAGAATGAGCAAAAGGGCAATTGGATGGGTGTCAAATGAGGTGTGCCTGTAGACTGTTGTACAAATTCCCCACATTATGCTGATTTTCCAAGGCTGGAAAACATTTCCTTTCTTCCTTGTTGGGTTTTTGAAGTGTCCCCACCCCTTCCCCAATTTTATGGCCATTGGATATGATCTCTTACAGGCCCCTGGGATGATAAACCTGCAGTCTTTGCCTGCGGGGGCTTCTTTCATCAGCGCGGCTCAGTTTCAAGAGACTCTTTTGGACAGATGGATGACTTCTCCTCTAATTCGGAAGAATGACTTCTCAGCAGCAAGTAACGGGTGCTGTAGCAAATCTATTCTGACAGCCGACAAGCATACAGAATGGGCTTTGCTCTGCCCCCTTTAATAGGATGTGGTGAAATGAAAGAGCCAGAGGACAAAGAAGTGTTTTCAGTTCTGAATGGACAGCACAACATTTGTTTGTGTAACAGGAAATAATAATAATAATAATAATAATAATAATAATAATAATAATAATAATAATAATAATTTATTATTTATACCCCGCCCATCTGGCTGGGCTTCCCCAGCCACTCTGGGCGGCTTCCAAAAGAATATTAAAATACTATAATACATCAAACATTAAAAGCTTCCCGAAACTGGGCTGCCTTCAGATGTCTTCTAAAAGCCTGGTAGTTGTTGTTCTCTTTGACATCTGGTGGGAGGGTGTTCCACAGGGAAGGTGCCACTACCGAGAAGGCCCTCTGCCTGGTTCCCTGTAACTTGGCTTCTCGCAGTGAGGGAACTGCCAGAAGGCCCTCGGTGCTGGACCTCAGTGTCCGGGTAGAACGATGGGGGTGGAGACGCTCCTTCAGATAGGCCCCAGCATGTCCTGAGTGAACCTCTACATCATAGATTGAGGCCAATTCAACTCCCTGTCTACTGAGCTTTAGGTAGCTGACATACCATGGGCTTTATTTTATTTTATTTTTATTTCATTTATTTATTTATTTATAAACAGCATGAAATCCACTGAAATCCTGTGAAATAGCGAGCAACTTAGGGCTGGGTTGGTAGTGAATGCCTCTGGGATGGTGAAATATACTCAGAGTCAAGAGTGGATTTCATGCTGTTTATTCAGCTCATAGTGGTGAGGAGGAATGAAATATTCCCCAAAGTATCTGCTTTATATACATTATTTACACAATGGGCTGCACGTGATTGGCTAATTCCAGAATTCTCCTGTAGGCCAATCAGGTTGTGGATTCACTTCCACCTGGAGCTGGATTGGGTGGCTCCTGCAGACCAATCATATTGCTGCATTGTTCTAGGACCAATCAGACTGCTGCATTCTGAATCCTATTGTTCTAGGACCAATCAGACTGCTGCATTTTGGATCCTATTGCTCTAGGACCAATCAGACTGCTGCATTTTGGATCCTATTCAACTCAGTACATAGCACATGGGATGAAAACTGAAATACAGTCGTACCTTAGATCCCGAACGCCTTGGTGCTCATCCATTGGTACTCTTCTGAGGTACCACTGTGTTATGTACTAAGCTTGGATCCCACTGTATGCACAAATACGAGTCTTGGGGAAATCTGGTAACCGGGTTCTGATTTCATGCTTAGGGTCTTAACTCAGTAAAATTTCCAGCGACGTTTAACCTCCCTCAATGACTGATGGTGATTTAATTGCAATTATACACTGCCCAGCCAACCAAGTTCGCTGTGTTTCTGATGTTTTCCATAATGAGCATTGCTTCTCTCATTCCCCTCAGCAAAGTGGAATTTGCTCTTCTTTTTTTTAAAAGACACATTTATTTATTGACCAGCCGAGCTCTACTGTGTACTTGTCAGCACTTGTCAAAGCCAGAGGCAAATTGAGTTACTGCAAATCTAAGAGATATTCTTCCGTTGTCATCCGAACAGTGTCCTAAAATAGACCGGGTCCCTTTCAGAGGAGATACTGCTTCCCAAGGGTGAGGCCAGATGTTCAGAGATACCTGTGGTTCCATTCAAGTCTCAGTTGGTGTTGGCTGCTTTTGGAGCTACCTTCAAGTCTGCCTTGTTTGACTAGGTGACACGGCTTGCAATACTTGCCTGGCTTGTGGACCTTGACCTCTGCTTGCTATGTGGCCCCACCCTCTGCCTTGTTGGACCTTGAACTGTGTTGAACTTGTCTTTGATATCTGGGATTCTTGTACTGAGAACCTGGCTTGAGTCACAACTCTGCCCTGAAACAGGTTTTGGTCTTACCTTTTTCTGGACCCTGACACCTTCTTAGCTCCCTAATATCAGCGAAGCAAGGCATATTCCCTACTAGGTTTCCCCTTCCGTTTGCGATGTTCCATTCCACCCCATCTGCCTGCACTGCTCTGCAGAGAGACGTCCAACGTCTCGCTTAGCGAGAGCTGCTTTTGTCTGACAATGCAAGTTCTCCTTCATGGGAGAGCACGTGTTGCAGTGGGAGCAACCATGACATTCGCTGTTGCTGGGCGGGTTAGTTTGGATGGCCACGGATTTGACTGGGCATCTCCAATGTCGCTGGGGGAAATTGATTGTTGCAATTTTATTTGATTGATGGGGGTGCTATATAGGTCCCTCTGCGCAGCGTTGAACTTCTTCTTTTCGCTGCGCACATCGGATTACCCGCCCACCCTCCCTTTATTTAGGGTTTGTTTGCGCTGACTTTGATATGCCTGTCATGGGGTCGTCTGCTTTGGAGCAGGGGCCTGGTAGGAATTTTACCATTTGGCTGATTGGCTGGTGCCATTTGGGTTTTGCCTACTGTGCAGCAAATCGTCACAACTTGTAAGTTGCGGTTAAAGGTAAATGTAAAGGGATCCCTGACCATTAGGTCCAGTCATGGCCGACTCTGGGGTTGCAGCGCTCATCTCGCTTTATTGGCCATGGGAGCCGGCGTACAGCTTCCGGGTCATGTGGCCAGCATAACTAAGCCACTTCTGGTGAACCAGAGCAGCACATGGAAATGCAGTTTACCTTCCCGCCGGAGTGGTACCTATTTATCTACTTGCACTTTTGATGTGCTTTCGAACTGGTAGGTTGGCAGGAGCAGGGACCGATCAACAGGAGCTCACCGCATCACGGGGATTCAAACCACCGACCTTCTGATTGGCAAGTCATAGGCTCTGTGATTTAATCCACAGCGCCACCCCCGTCCAGGGTTTTGCCTACTGTGTAGCAAATCGTCACAACTTGTAAGTTGCGGTTAGGCATTGGTTAATTTTTTGGTTGGTGGAGGGGATGAGGTTGGCTGTGCCTACCCCTTCAATGCTGCTGCTGCAAGGGTATTCCGTTAAAGGAATCCAGGGGCTCGCCATGCTTTTGTCCGTATCCCTGACAAAGGGCTAGGGCCCCAGGGAGCATTTGGGGAGAGGTGTGAGCCTGGCACCCAACTTTTTCTCTCCCCAAAATTTCTTACCCTTACTGACTTCCGCACGGGTGTGGTTGTCAGTTCTGTTTCTACCTCCAAGTGGGAACAGATAGTCACTAACCAATGCCTAAGCAACCACTCACTTACTGCAATTCAATAAAGTTGTGGCCAAAATTATGCCAGAAACCAAAACAAAAATGATGCGTGAACGTGTTTTTATTCAGGGGTGTCCTGGGGTTCCTTGACACGCAACGTTGCACAACACCACGATGGCTTCCTTGCCACCGCTCGCAACCCCACCCCCCTTGCAGTGACTACAAACTGAATAGCGAAAACATGGTAACCACCTCCATGGAGCCAGACTTCTCTCCTGGGCCCAGAATCTCATGGAACCATCAGTGCAAGATCAGAACAAAGGTCTCGCTAATTAAGCAGGCAGGAGGAGAGGGGGGAATAAAATCTAGGAGCAATCCAGCTGGCCTTGGGGACCGGTTTAATTTCATTAGTTGGAGAGGAGCTACATCATCTCGAGCGGTAATTGGTGTGCCGAGCATGTCCCTCTGCACTTGCAATGAGAGAGAATGATAATGATGATATCCCAGGGTTCATATTTTTTCGGCCGGCATTGCTTTTTCAAGAGGACTAATAAAGTGCATTATTTATAGAGTGGCATTCTGGGAGACGCTTCAGACCACGCCCACAACGCCTGCCAGCGCCCCATGCTGTGCGCCTCTAAGTAGCTTGCTGATAATGTGCGCCTGGTATTCCAGCACACACAATTAGCTTTAGCAATAATTAACCCTCTGCATCTGTTGCCGCACCAAGAGAATTCACCCGCAAAGACATAGATTTGGTACATTAAAAAAGCGAAACAGTATTTGCCCCCTTATTGCTGCACTATATAAATGGTTGCTAATTTCTGACCGCCAACTCCCATTTCAGAGTGCCTGACAATGTCCTGTTTAAACACACAGGATTCAACCAACTTTTTATTTTGTGTGTGTGTTCCCTTTCTTGTGCCTTTCGCATGGAATGAAAAGCCTAAATAACGAGAGCCCAATTAAAGATTTTATTTTTATTTTTGAAAAAATACATCTGCAAACCCCAAGGTTTTTCAGGTATGGAGGAGACAGGGCAAGGAAGACAGATGAGCTTGACATTCAAATGACTGGGCAACTAATTCAAATTGGTTGGTAAGAAAGTGAATGGGGGACCAAAAGGAAGGAGGTAAGGAGGCAAGAGTAGCCTGAGGATACCGTATTTTTCGCTCTATAAGACGCACCAGACCACAAGACGCACCTAGCTTTTGGAGGAGGAAAACAATAAAAAAAATTCTGAATCTCAGAAGCCAGAACAGCAAGAGGGATCGCTGCGCAGTGAAAGCATCAATCCCTCTTGCTGTTCTGGCTTCTGGGATAGCTGCGCAGCCTGCATTCACTCCATAAGACGCACACACATTTCCCCTTACTTTTTAGGAGGGAAAAAGTGAGTCTTATACAGCAAAAAATACGGTAATTTCTGATCGTCCATAAGGATGTCTTGTTCAGATTGAAGAGCTAGGGCTGTGTGGGAGGCTTTATAAGACCAGGTAGATCTCTACTGGCTTCTCACATTGGGGCTCTCTCTCTGAACTAATAGCTTCAGTCTTCTTCTTTGGCGATCACTCGTTGCCAAGTAAGATGGTCTTCCATGAACACGGTCTTAACAGTGAGTCCCTAAGTGACTGTGGAGGTCAATTCTGGATCCACACATCCTTCCACAGTGGGGACACAGGTTTCCGGGTCGAGTTGGTAACGGTGTGGATTTGCCAAGCGTGCCTTCCTCTTAGCAGTCCTGAGTTTGAGTGTCTTCAAAGCCCATGACACCTTTGGTAAAGGCTGCTCTCCAATTGGAGCACTTGCAGGCCAGTGTTTCCCAGTTGTCAGTGTTTATACTACATTTTTAAAGGTTTGCCTTGAGACAGTCTTCAAACCTCTTTTGTTGACCACCAGCATTACGCTTCCCATGGTCCTCTAGACTCTAAAACTTAGGAAGGTAGGGCTCAGGCAGATAGTCCTGGGGAGGGGTATCAGGGTATCATGGAAAAGGCCATTCCCCCCATTATTAACTGTCTAATCTCTGAACGGGGTGGGGGGACGACGTGCGTGCCTCAAAAAGGACCTTTGGAAAAAAAATCTCATGGGAAATGATGGGTGGGCGAAGGGTTAAGCACCCCTTCCTTCCCAGCTGCTTTTCAATTGCCATTTGCACCCTCTTCCTGCCACTTCATATTGCAACCACCAACACTCACCCCTACTGGCAAGCTTCTGTTTTGGCACTTAGGGTGCATAATTCTGTACCCCTACCAATTTGTGCAGTGTGCTGTAGAAAATTTGGCACCTTTTGGGTTTCCGAAAAGCTTTGTATTCCTGTTTTTCTAAGGTGCTTTTAAAAAAATGTGCGGATGACTGCCAACCCCCTCCCACCAAACTAAACAACAACAACTCCAGTGTCCCCCTCCCCACTTTGCCGTAATGCACGTCAAAGAGGATGGAAGCCAGTGTGGTGTAGTGGTTAAGAGCGGTAGTCATGTAATCTGGGGAACCGGGTTCGCGTCTCCGCTCCTCCACATGCAGCTGCTGGGTGACCTTGGGCCAGTCACACTTCTCTGAAGTCTCTCAGCCCCACTCACCTCACAGAGTGTTTGTTGTGGGGGAGGAAGGGAAAGGAGATTGTTAGCCACTTTGAGACTCCTTAAAGGGAGCGAAAGGCGGGATATCAGATCCAAACTCTTCTTCTTCTTCTTCTCTTCTTCTTCTGAATGTACAAACCATGTTCTGAAGCCCCCCACCCCACCCTTTGAACAGTTCACAAAGCTGCTTTTAGCCTTGATACCAGAAAATTCTGAATGGTGCCTGTAAGCTTAAATTGTTTTCTTCTTGCCATGAAATATTTAAGACCACTTTGTGGATGTAAGGCATGAAGGGGAAAGATATTGTGTGTGTTTATGTTTCTTGTTTTCCTTGATTTTTTTCTTTTTAAGGCTATGGCAACCTTGTGCTTCCTGGTCCTTACAGCATTCTGCAGATGCAAGCGCGCTGAAGTAAGCAGGAGTCGTCTCCTCAGAGTAGATTGAGGGCTGCATCCCAAATATTTCTCTTACAAATATTTTCATCAAGGGCTGGAATTATGCAGCAGCTTTCAAATACCATCAGGTTCACTCACAGTGCAGCTGACAGATACATAGAAGGTTTGATGAAAATATATTCATTTGAAAATATAATTTCTCTGTTGGTTGCCGTGTTCCTGAGCCTCAGTCTGCCTGGACCGCTGGGAGAGGCTGCAGAGCAATGAATGATGCTTCTCCCCCCATCCTCCACTTTCCCTTTCTCTCAAATTACTTGTGAAATAGTAGGGGAACTAATACGTTATATATTCAAATGAAAGGTTTTCAAAAACAGAGTTCAGCTGAACTGCAAATTCAAATCACAAGGGTGATGGGCTTCGAATTGACCTTTATCTTGTCTGTCTGTCAGGGATTTTCAACGGAGAATAAAAAATGCAAAATATGCTCTCTTTCGCCCCAAAGCCATTGCATAAACCCAAACTGCACTTGCCGGTGGGTGGAGATGGAGAAGAGGAAATGTTTGGGTACAGGTGAGAGGTGTTTTTTTTTTTTTTATTCGGACAGGGGGAAAGCTGCGGTGGTCTCTGTCATTTGAGTCCATTCCATTGCTCGTAGGGTTGCAAGTTCTGATCGATCCAAGCCGTGCAATGAATCAACCAAAGCTTTAATTGTGCAGATTAAAATTTACCCCTTGATTAATTAGTGGTGCTGCTCACAATCTCAAGCCACCTTTTAATGATGCAAAATGAGTCTGGAATTCTAAAGTGTCTTGCGTTTATGTCATGTATTACTAAAAAGTTTTTGGACAGAAATATATCACAAAATCTATTCCTAATTAATGCCAGCAAGCTTTAAAAAGGCCTGGTCTGGGTTATTGGTATGCTGTTGCTCCTTCTTCCATTTTCCCCACAACAGCAGACATGGCATTTATGGTTGTTTTGCTCCTCTATAGCAACACAGAACCACTTAGAACATTACATAAGCTTGCTATATGCAGAATAACTCTGGAATATAGTTTTCCACGAATGATAAACTCCGCGGAGCCCCTTTCTTCCTGAAACTATTTATATCTGTATAGTTATCATGGGGCATATTATTTGAAATGTACAGTGCTTTACCCAAATTGGGTGGGCATGTGTTTATGTATCAGTGTACGCCATGTGCTAACTGAAAAAGCACTGCGGGTTGATCTTCGTAAAGTACCGTATTTTTCGCTCTATAGGACGCACTTTTTCCCCTCCAAAAATTGAGGGGAAATGTGTGTGCGTCCTATGGAGCGAATGCAGGCTCCTTGGCTTCAGCGATAGCAATGTGAAGCCTCCAAAGCACAGAGGGAGCGCTCCCTCCGCGCTCCGGAGGCTTCGCGTTGCTTTCGCTGAAGCCTGGAGAGCGAGACGGGTCGAAGCCTTTGGAGTGCAGTGGGAACTCGCACTGCGCTCCGAAGGCTTCGGGTTCCTTTTGCTGAAGCCGGGAGAGCAAGACTGTCCTGGCTTCAGCCAAAGGAACCCGAAGCCTTTGGAGCGCAGCGCAAGGTTCTGCTGCTCTCCAAAGGCTTCAGGCGGCTATCCCTGAAGCCTTTGGAGCACAGCAGGAACGTGCACTGCGCTCCGAAGGCTTTGGGTCAGCTATCCCTGAAGCCAAGAGAGCAAGACTCTCCTGAGTTCAGCAGAGAGGGAGAACTGCGCAGCGCCCCTTCAGCGAAGCAGGAGGAGAAGTGGAAGGGGCTCCGTTTCTCCTGCCGCTTCGCAGAGAGGGGGAGAATTTTTTCCCCTGTTCTCCCCCTCCTATGGTCCTATAGAGTGAAAAATACGGTAATTACTGTTGCTGATACAGTTACTCTGCTTGGCAGCTAAGAACATTCTCTGCAAGCACTCTGGGGGTAAGCAGGGAATAATGTGGCAAACTGCCTTACTTTAAGACAGTCACTTGGTCCATATTGAGCTGGAGGGACCGACGTTCTAATAAGGCAGCTTTCTTTACTCCTTGCTCAGACTTGTCTGAGAGATGATGCTCTATGTATAGCAGAGGGAAGGGGCTTCCATATTACAGGGACAATGGCAGAAGAAAATTTTAGGGGTTTTTTTTGGGTCATCAGCAATGGTGATAATCAGGGCCAGATTTAGGGTTAGCTACTGAAGGTAATGGGGCCCTTTATATGTCCAGCTGCCCTTTGTCAACAACAAATTGTCGCTGTTTTTTGTGTTGAATGTATGCTATATGGTAATTTATGGACCTAATAGGTATCTAAAGCCATTTGCACATGCAGAATGTAGGCACCCTATATATAGAAATGAGCAAACCAGTGATATTTTAGGGAACAGGTTAGCAGGCAGGTCCCATGACTTACATCATAGAAGCCTAGGTAAAGGTGAAGGTACCCCTGCCCATACGGGCCAGTCGTGTCCGACTCTAGGGTTGTGTGCCCATCTCACTTAAGAGGCCGGGGGCCAGCGCTGTCTGGAGACACTTCCGGGTCACGTGGCCAGCGTGATGAAGCTGCTCTGGCAAGGCAGCACCAGCGCAGCACGCGGAAACGCCGTTTACCTTCCCACTAGAAAGCGGTACCTATTTATCTACTTGCACTTAAGGGTGCTTTCGAACTGCTAGGTGGGCAGGAGCTGGGACCGAAAGGCGGGAGCTCACCCCGCCACGGGGATTCGAACCGCCGACCATGCGACTGGCAAGCCCTAGGCACTGAGGTTTTACCCACAGCGCCACCTACACCCTACACAACACAAAACACTGTTGCTGTATGTAAGTTTTATTTTATTTGTTTTTGATCTTATATTTTGAAAATCTACATCCAGTTGTTTTTTTACTTTACATTTTTTGGGGTCCCCCAAGAGAGTGAGGCCCTAAACTATAGCTTGTTTGGCTTATACGTAAATCCAGCACTGGTGACAATAGAGTTACAATCAGTGGCGTAGCGTGGGTTGTCAGCACCCGGGGCAAGGCAAATAATTTGCGCCCCCTAACCCGTGGATTTGCGCCCCCTAACCCTAACCCCCAGATGTTGCGCCCGGTGCGGCCAGCCCCCCCTGCACCCCCCACGCTACGCCACTGGTTACAATATGGGACTCCTGTTCCAGACACTTTGAAAGCCACTGCACTTACTATAGTTGTAATTCATTCCCCTCTCAAACTCCTTGAACACCCCAAATTTAAGTAACATTGCCTTGCTGTTGACCTTTGCTCGTAAAATACTTCCGGAAAAACACTGGCTCAGTTACGGTCATTTAAAGTACATTTATGCAAGTGGTATTTTCATCTCTCTTAGTACAGTGGTATCTCTAGTTACGAACTTAATTCATTCCGAAGGTCTGTTCTTAACCTGAAACTGTTCTTAACGAGAGACGTGCTTTCGCTAATGGGCCTCTTGCTGCCGCTGCGCTGCCAGCACACAATTTCCGTTCTCATCCTGGGGCAAAGTTCTGAACTCGAGGCAACTCTTCCAGGTTAGCGGAGTTTGTAACCTGAGGCGTTTGTAACTCGAGGTACCACTGTATTTTCACTCTCTTCTCTTTTTCTTCTGTAATAAATAATGCCCACACAATATCAAGACATCGTACATGGTTTCCAAGGCCCATTTCTCTGACCCCAAAATGGGTGCCCTAAGCGACGTACAGAAAAACACATGCAGAAGTAGGCTTTTGATGTGGACACTTCAGAAAAAGATAATTGGATATCTTAGCTTATGAAAGTACAGTGGTACCTCGGGTTACATACACTTCAGTTACATACGCTACAGGTTACAGACTCTGCTAACCCAGAAATAGTACCTCGGGTTAAGAACTTTGCTTCAGGATGAGAACAGAAATTGTGCTCCGGCAGTGCGGTGGCAGCAGTAGGCCCCATTAGCTAAAGTGGTGCTTCAGGTTAAGAACAGTTTCAAGTTAAGAATGGACCTCCGGAACAAATTAAGTACTTAACCCGAGGTACTACTGTATCCAGAAGTCTAATCCAAATTTGGGAAATAATTCTGATGACGACACGGTTTGTTTCTGTGGCTCTATGATTCTATGATTCAAATCTGATTCTATGAGTTGTCGCACCAGCTCGTAAGTACTTAGGTCAGTATTAGAAAAGCATCAGACACTCAGCACTGCAAATGTCCAGCCATGCTGCCATTCCAGGGTCATTACAGAGGTGTGTCAGCAAAATACCACTAGAGCAATACCACACATGCCACTCCTGACGCAACTTGGATGGTCTGAAATAGCTGCATGTTATGAACACATTTTATTTTATTAAGCAGAAATTTTATACTGCTTAATTGTAAATAAGGCCCGCGAGTGATTTTATTTAAACGACTGTTGTTACGGTGTATTATTTATTTAAAACATTTTATGCTTTTCAGCCTCAAAGGCTTTCAGAATGGCTTGCAGATCGATAACAAAGTCCCTGACCTTCATGTCCAGATTGATTCAAGTTGAACTTTGCCTTTCCCACATTCATCATGTGGTTGATGAAGTCAAGTCCAGATTTGTATGTTTGTGCCTTCCATTTGTTTCTACGTGTGCCTCCTTTGGGTAGATATTTGCCGCCGTAAGAAAGCTCCCAGGCAGCTGCAATGAGTGCCGGATTAAACCAGCACATGCATTTCCATCCCCTGTCTTCAGGGCATCTTTTCCATGTGCCAAGGGACCTCTCCGGATTTGCCATGGGGATGCTGTCGGGCAGGGCAGTCTTTACCCAGGGGTGCAAGGGATGCGGGTCACTTTGGCGCTGAATTCTGGGGGGTACCAGGAGCCCACCGCTGAAGCCACCTAAGCTCTTAAGTATCTACCTGTTATGAAATAATAAATAATTTTGGTCCCCTAGAAAAACTTTGGTCCCCTGGTTCGCCGGAAGCGGCTTAGTCATGCTGGCCACATGATCCGGAAGCTGTATGCCGGCTCCCTCGGCCAATAAAGCGAGATGAGCGCTGCAACCCCAGAGTCGGCCACGACTGGACCTAAGGGAGAGGGGTCCCTTTACCTTTACCTAGAAAAACAAAATACACATATACCTATGTATTACCGAAATGTCCTTTAGTGAAAGGACTTTTGACTTTGTGCACTCATTTACCAAAGACGTGCTGCGCTAGCGGCGGCGCTTGTCATTCACAACGGCGGCGCTTGTCAGACTCAGTGATGGCGCTTGTCATTCACAATGGCGCCGTGCATGAGAAATTAACTTTTGTTGTTGTTGTTGTTTAGTCGTTTAGTCATGTCCGATTCTTTGTGACCCCATGGACCAGAGCACGCCAGGCACTCCTGTCTTCCATTGCCTCCTGCAGTTTGGTCAAACTCATGCTGGTAGCCGAAGCTGGTAGCTTCGAGAACACTGTCCCACCATCTTGTCCTCTGTTGTCCCCTTCTCCTTGTGCCCTCCATCTTTCCCAACATCAGGGTCTTTTCCAGGGAGTCTTCTCTTCTCATGAGGTGGCCAAAGTATTGGCGTCTCAGCTTCACCATCTGTCCTCCCAGTGAGCACTCAGGGCTGATTTCCTTCAGAATGGAGAGGTTTGATCTTCTTGCAGTCCATGGGACTCCCAAGAGTCTCCTCCAGCACCATAATTTAAAAGCATCAATTAACTCTTACATCTGAATATTATTTTATGTATTGTATTGAGCTGCGCTGCTTTGTGGCAGCAGGGTCAGCGGCACCTTTGACACGACTGATGTTTCACCTAAGCAGGTGCCTAAACAATACTTATAAGTTTAAGTGTGGTAGTGTTGTATACTTAAGTATGTGTATTGTAAATAAATGAGCAAATAAAAAAAGTTTGTTTCTTTTTCCTCCTTCCTTTCGTAAACAAGAGATAAGGCGTAAGCGTGGTGTCTGACATAAGCATAATAAAAGTTAATTTGGGGGCTAAACTAAATTTGGGGGGCGCTGGGCGGATCTTTGCACTCCGGCGGCGCATATCCTAAAGACAGCACTGCTGTCAGGGATCTCGGGGGACCTTCCAAGACACATATTTGGGTCACTTCTCATCATAGCTGTCAACTTACAGATTTGAAAATAAGGGACCAGCAGCCTTGGAAATAAGGGATTTTCCGAACAAAGGTATGTTCAACTTCTGAGCCCCTCCGAGTCAAAGGAAGAAAACCCAGCCAACAGCCAAATGAAGCCTCAAGCAGTGGTTCCCACAGCGCAGCAACCCGGCAAAGGGGATGCAGCAAGGAAAACCACCGTCACCTCTCCGCTGGGAAGCGCTGAGCAAAGGCGAGTCCCCAGGCAACGCGGCCGATTTGATCGGCACAAGGCATGCAAGCTCCATCCTCCAGTCGTTCTTAGACTCCTTATTGGGTGAGCAACGCAGCCAAGCAACACAGTTGGAGCCTCCCTCCTCCCTGGCCGGCAGGGAGGGAGGGAGAGGAGCTGCTTCCTTTGAAACCCGGGAAATTTAAGGGACATCATCAGTAAGGAACAGCAGCAGGACACGGTGCTGGGATAAGGGAGTTTCCCGCCAAATAAGGGACAGTTGACAGCTATGCTTCTCATTTAAAGCTGCCATTTAAAACATGCTTAAATTGTGCAGGGTTCACACAAGGGAATGGTCTGACACTCATACACACACACACACACACACACACACACACACACACTCACAAAAAAAATCATGCGCAAAGAAAACCAGCACATAGGGGCTTTTCTTCCTGATCTGATAGTTTTTCTATCGGCCGGGAATTCCAAGATGTGAACCCCACCTGCAATGCCTCTCTTTACAACTGCTGTCAACCTGCCCCATTGGACTGGGCGAACTGAGAATCCGATAAAGGACGTGCCGGGTGCTCTCTTGCCCTCCTTCACAGGAGGGAAAGCTTGTTAATGGGAGATCAGTAATGGCATTCTGAGTATTTTTGTTATCTTGAGTCGAGCGATTGCTGTGTGATGATGACAATTAATCCCTGTAGAATTTCGGTGTTTGGGGTGTCAGGTGGAAAAGGCTGAATTTGGAGCCTGCTGTCTGGGAAGGAAAGTGCCAGATGTATTACTTGAGGAACAAGATGTGCCACTAATTCACTGTGTACTCTGGGTGTCATCTAGGCTCCCAAAAAAGAATGATCACCTAGTCGGTGGAGTCAAGATAAATGATGCCGTTCAGGAGATAGCATGCATGTTTATGTAGGGGATTGGGGAATAAGAACTTTGAGAGGGAGATGGATTATAAAAAATTGTAGGAGGGCAATATTACTTACTTGGCAGGTTCATTTCCACCATCGAATAAATACACATTCTGCAGGTATGTTTATCACAGGACCCAGCTAACGCCATCTGTACGGATCTGTGTTAAAATTTGTGATCAGTCAACGGCGCAGGGGAGGGAAGGAAAGGGGGCAGAGAAAAAAAAGCACTGCGAAAGAAACATCTCTGTTCCCAAGCACACTCACAATTCAGAAGACAATGCCTTCTTTCTTCCACATCTCAATTCATGTATATATCTGAACCAATGTGGCATGCGTCCAAGTGGCCAAAGGTCTAGAATAAAAATGACGCTGAAACAGGAAATTAATTAGCTGACTGTCTTCTGGATATTTGCTTTGGGAGGACTGTAATAAATTAAGACGCTCATTCCTGAATGACGTGAAGGATGACAGGGGAGAAGTCAAGATATGAAGAAAGGGAGAGCAGCAGCAATAATCCTGGTTGTGTTTAAGCAGTTCAGATGTATCAGACTTTCCTCATGCTGTGTGTTTGGTTTTGGCCAGGATCACCCCCCCCCCTCCGAAAACAACTTCAAGCTATTACTGATGACTAAATAACGAATGATTCCATCAAGATGAACTTTGAGTTGCTGTATGGGAAATAAATGGGGATGCTGTCTTGAAGCCTTTCAAATAGGGAACCAGGGAACGAGGCAGAGGGCCTTCTCGGTAGTGGCGCCCGCCCTGTGGAACGCCCTCCCATCAGATGTCAAAGAGATAAACAACTACCTGACATTCAGAAGACATTCAGAAAACAGGGAAGTTTTTAATGTGTGGCATTTTAGTGTATTTTTGGTCTTTGTTGGAAGCCGCCCAGAGTGGCTGGGGAAACCCAGCCAGATGAGTGGGGTACAAATAATAAATTATTATTATTATTATTATTATTATTATTATTATTATTATTATTTCAAATGCTTAGAGAGTGTAATCCAGAGGCTTACTTTCTGCCTCCACCCTTCAAGTAACTTACTGAATGAAAACACAAAAAGAAACTCCGTATTTTTCGCTCTATAAGATGCACCAGACCATAAGGCGCACCTAGTTTTTGGAGGAGGAAAACAAGAAGAAGAAAAATCTGAATCTCAGAAGCCAGAACAACAAGAGGGATCACTGTGCAGCGAAAGCAGTGATCCCTCTTGCTGTTCTGGCATCTGGGATAGCTGCGCAGCCTGCATTCGCTCCATAAGATGCACACACATTTCCCCTTACTTTTTAGAAGGGAAAAAGTGATTCTTATAGAGCAAAAAAATATGGTAGATCATACACAGATGGCATCCTGATGATCTAGAACAGGGGTCAGCAAACTTTTTTCAGCAGGGGGCTGGTCCGCTGTCCCTCAGACCTTGGGACAGGACTATATTTTTTTGGGGGGGGGAATGAACCAATTCCTATGCGCCACAAATAACCCAGAGATGCCTTTTAAATAAAAGGACACATTCTACTCATGTAAAAACATGCTGATTCCTGGACTGTCCACCGGCCGGATTTAGAAGGCAATTGGGCAGGATCCAGCCCCCAGCCTTAGTTTGCCTACCCATAGCTTAGCACAATGTGCAAAGCAAGAGATTGAAAAAGCTCGTAGAAAAGTGGGGAAACAAGATTGCTTCAGAAGCTCCATCTTTGGCCCAAGGATACACCGGTTTGAAGAAAGTGATTTCAGCTACCATTATTTTACACTGCGTAGCAATCTCTACCTGGGTAAAATCAATTCAGATCACGGCTGACAGTTCTTTATCTTTCCCTATTAAGGGAACCAGGGTGGCCCCTGTGTACATAGCAGCTCCTGCGCAACCATTGGAGAGACCCTGTTAACTTCTGTGGTACGGAGCACATGTCACTAGGCATTTAGGATTGCAGCCTGATGTGAAGTGATAATAACAAGAGTGCCAGCCCAGTCTCCAAGCATGGCAAGACTCCGGGGATTCCAGGTGCTTTTCCAGGTCTCTGTTTCCTTGGAATCAGAGACAGTAGAGACTGTGGTGTCTTTATGATATATGGTTTCCTTACACAGGCTAAACTGAAGGGGCTCATGGCATCAACACCCCAGAAGGCCTTGCGTCTCCCATAGTCCCATAGTCCCAGCCTTGGATTCAAACAGAAATGAAGCGTGGCGTTGCTCTCTGACCTCCTGCCTGCTTCAAGTTCAGCTCTCGCTCGGACCCACTCAAGCCTCTGGCTTTTGTCCTTCTCACAATCAGCAACGGAATCCTCTGCCAGATGTCCACCCTTGCTGGATCCAGGGGATTAGAAGGGACTCATGAATCATGCAGCCTGATGGCCTCCCACACCATATATTGAAATTGCATGGTTTCACGCAATGAATCATGGGAATTGTAGTTAGTAAAGAGTGCTCTGGGCAGCAAACTACAATTCCCAGTTCTTTGGGGGAAGCCAACCTGTGTGCGTATGTGTGATTGTATGAGATACAGACACACAGACACACACACACACACACACACTCACAGATGTGATCCTCTTCCACTCTTCTTGTTATCAGTCATAATTATTTCGGGCTGTGTATGGTGTACATTTCATGGTCACCACTTTTCTCCCTGCTAATCCTTGAGAGTTGTCACTTAACCATTTTTATTGCTGTGGTGGAAGAGGGTGGGGGGGCTGGAGAGAATGTATAGCTTGAGGGCTAGGAGAATTCAACGTATCGATAAGCAAGCTGAATAATTTGTGCTGCCAGCAGCAGCTAACATACCAAATTATGACATAACTGTAGGAATAACGGCTGCAGCTGTTGCCTCTGTAAAATGATCTACAATACCACATGCTAATAAGAAAGACAACATGTCTAAGTCACTTTGTACAATGCCGGCAGACTAATCCCACACCATGTAGCACGGTGCCAAGAGTGGTCATATCACAGCAAGAGGATAAGGCCTGGAATAATCACATCCTCAGGAAAAAAATATCCTCTGTGTAATACAATGAAATCCCATTTAAACAAGCCAGCCTTGCGAATCTATTAGAGCTCTGCGTCCCCAGAGTTCTGCTGCTGCGGCCTTCCTTCTAACACCCAAACGGATGTCTGTTTGCCCGCAAAAACGCAGAGACGCTGGAGCAGCGTATTTACTACCGACTTCTGTCGAGTGCGAGAGCATGTGATGCCTTCGCAAAACTATTATTTCTGTCAGGAGTCTGGGGAATGCGCTGCTAAGGATTCAGACTTCAAAATCCCCCGCCAGGCTGGGAAAGCCTCTCGTTTTTGTAGGACTCACCCACCCCCTGCCAGCCTCAGTTTCCCATCCTCAAAAAACAGGCTGTTTGTGATGGGATGCAGGCTGCTGAACGTGCCAGGAGCCAAAACGCAGGAACAACAGGCTTGGACCCAGAGATTAAGGGGGCACCTGGGCAGAACCGTGAAGGGTGGGGAAAACCACGGGAGGTGTTCTCCAATGAGAGAGTCCACAGCAGGCCAGCCTCCTTTATCAATTCAATTCAATTCAAAATCCTTTATTAGGCATAGCACACCACACATTAACAAACAAACACCATATACAGACTGTATAAAATACGGGCTCAGCGAACACAATTTGTCCCAGTCCTATTCTTAACTCCAAGAAATAAATCAATGTACATAGATAATATAATATAATATAATACAACACAGCAACATCACCTACCATTAAAAATCAATAAGTCTCTTTATCATGGCCCATTCTTTCTTCATGGACAGCACTTAAAAATTCAGCCGCAATTAAAGTAATTTCGTCATCGCTGTCCGCCAGCAGGTCCTGAACAGTTGGTTGTTTAAAAATCTGTCTATTAAATTTCCATTCCTTTATCTCCCACTTGCTATATTATTATTATTATTATTATTTATTAAATTTATATACCACCCTCTACCCAGGGGTCACAGAATAAAATCAAGATATAAAATCAAGATATAAAACCACAAAATACCTAATAAAAACAACAACCCAGTAGCCCCCCAAGAGCTACATTTTAAAAGGGCATAGCATGTAAATCAAATCAACCAAAGGCCTGGTTAAAAAGGAACGTTTTTGCCTGGCGCCTAAAGGTGTATAATTAAGGCGCCAGGCAAACTTCCCCAGGGAGAGCATTCCACAGGCAGGGAGCCACTGCTGAGAAGGCCCTGTTCTCGTGTTGCCACTCTCCACACTTCACGAGGAGGAGGTACACGAAGGATGGCCTCAAAAGATGATCTCAGGGTCCGGGTCAGTTCATATGGAAAGAGGCGGTCCTTGAGGTATTGCGGTCCTGAGCCGTTTAAGGCTTTATTTATAAAACCAGCACTTTGAATTGGGACTAGAAACTAATTGGTAGCCAGTGCAGTTGGACTAGGATCGGTGTAATATGTTCAAACTGTCTTGCTCCGGTGAGCAACCTGGCTGCTGAATTCTGCACCAGCTGAAGTTTCTGAACCGTCTTCATGTGGGGTATGAAACACAGAGCAGTCAAATACAACATTCCTAGAGTGGACGTGTTTAGACATGAGGAGGGATGTTTGTCCAGCCAGTAGATAAACTTCCTGTTTCCTCTTGGGCTGGGACAAACTTCCTCTACATGTGACCAGACTCTATGCATTGGCTTCTGTTAACAGAATCCAGCCCATGATGTAATGCGGTAGAAATCACACACACTGCGCACCCTTTAAGGATACAACTTTCCCCTCAGTGTGATAAAAGAGAATACTTTTATCGTTGAAATCGTTTCCCAAGCATCCTTATCCAGTGGAAAAAGACAGCGGTGCCCGTTGCCACGAGGAAGTTTCTCCCTTAAAAATGGGGGAGGGAGCATGTTTTGCATCAGGAACAGCCATTGCTCAATGAAATGAAATAAATTCTGCAGCAGTCGGAGGTTTTGGCTTGTAGGATCTAATGGGAAAGGAGAAAGATGGATGAGCAAAAGCTCGTCGTTTATAGCAAGCTTTTGTTTGCTTGCTGTCAGGAAAGGGCAGGAGCAGGGACAAGGAGGATCTGGCTTGTTAACCTGCCACAGCTGACATTTTTTATTGGTTTTTAATTAAAGGCGCCCCCTCCCCCAGCCAACCTCACCAGCATTGCTTGCCTCCTCTCCCACCGCCATTCTGCAACCTCCTCTTGAAACCTCATTAAGGGAGAGGACCACAATTACACTAGGAATCTAGGGTCACCTCTCCTAGTTCCACTTCACTGCCTGATCTGCTTTGTATGAGCAAAGGGCAGCGTCGGGTAATGCAATATGTATCACGTTGTCTTCTGAATCTCGGGACGAAAGGGCAGATCACCAGCATATTTAATATGGATCTTTCTCTCTCTCCGTGTGTCCGGTATTCAAAAGAGAAAACTGCCGTTCATTCCAGATAAAGGACAGATGCAGGGCTTAGGGAGAAATGAAGACTCTGACTATGGTTGAGATTGCAGCTTTGGATTGCGGCGATAATTAAGATTTAATGACAAAACTGAGGACCATGACAGAGGTGAATGGGGACATGTTATGAGCGGCTACATTCTTTCCTGTTAGCTGTCCCAGTGGGCTGCACTGGAAAATTAATTAGCCGTCCCGAGTGCGTTTCCATGCCATAAATCGCAAGGCTGGCCATCCTATATTTTTATAACCACCGGGTAGGTGAAGGTACGTCTCCTGTACAAGATGCTTTGATACCGACGGCTGAAAGATGTATAGCCGGGGACCCCAACTCTGCAGAAGGGAAATGCAAATCCTGCGAGTTGAAAATTATGACTTCTGCCACAGATTTGTGCAGATTAAATTCTCCTTTAACCGAGTATATAAATTTCATTCAGAATGACTTGGCAGATTTTGAGAGGGGCTGGTGGGCGATTGATGGGGGGTGTTATGTACTGAAGTTCTCACCCTAGGCCAGCAGGGGGATACTGTAGATAGTTTTCACTCAGGTCCACATATGCAAATAAGGGATTGAAAGGGACGTTCAGTGATTGGATAGTTACAGAAAATGGTTACTGTTGCATTCTAGTGGAGCTCTATATAAGCAGGCTGGCTGAACCCTTCAGTTCAGTTCTGTTCTGGCCTGTGAATAAACAAGAGCTGTTTGAAGAATCGCTGTGTCGTCTGATATGTTCACCCACAACTCAACAGGGAGCAGTGAAAATATTAAAGTGCTGGAGACCTGCTGAGAACAAAGGAGGGAGACGATGAGCCAGGGTGTTCATATGAGTGGAGGGTAAAATTTAGGGTGCTTCCAACCATCCTCTGAACCCTGGAAGGAGGGAGACTCTCCAGACGTTCAGAATGGAAGTGGTCGATAATGTTCTAAGGACATCACCCAGCACATTTTGGCTGTGGAATTCCAGGCTTCAACGTTTCAAGACTTTGGATAATGCTTATCTTTTCTCATGTGTCCTCCATGATTGTATACCTACCATAAAAAGGTAAAGGTAAAGGGACCCCGACCATTAGCTCCAGTCGTGGCTGACTCTGGGGTTGCGGCACTCATCTCGGAAGCCGGCGTACAGCTTCTGGGCCAGCATGACTAAGCTGCCTCTGGTGAACCAGAGCAGCGCACGGAAACGCCGTTTACCTTCCCGCCAGAATGGTACCTATTTATCTACAGTGGTACCTTGGGTTACATATGCTTCAGGTTACAGACTCTGCTAACCCAGAAATAGTACTTCAGGTTAAGAACTATGCTTCAGGATGAGAACAGAAATTGTGCTATGGCGGCATGGCAGCAGCTGGAGGCCCCATTAGCTAAAGTGGTGCTTCAGGTTAAGAACAGTTTCAAGTTAAGAACGGACCTCCGGAACGAATTAAGTACTTAACCCGAGGTACCACTGTACTTGCACTTTGACATGCTCTCGAACTGCTAGGTTGGAGGAGCAGGGACTGAGCAACGGGAGCTCACCCTGTTGCAGGGATTCGAACCACCGACTTTCCAATTGGCAAGTCCTATCTCTGTGGTTTAACCCACAGCACCACCCGCGTCCCTACCATGGTATGCATCTAATCATCATCATCATCTAGTTTATCAGTGACCTTCAGCCATAATGTTATATTCTCTTCGGCCCAGTATACCTGAAGGAGCATCTCCACCCCCACCATTCTGTTAGTATCTTCAGCTCACAGGCAGAGGTACCTGGCCTCCCCCAAGGCAATTGTGCGAGATACTGTGCTTACCGTCCGTCTGCGACCTCGGCAGGCTAGGTAAACAAACCCGGCGATTCTTCTCATTAGTCGTGAGAAGAACACACCCTCTGCTTCTCTCTCCCTCCCTGCATTCTCCCAGGGAGGAGAAATGAGACAGACAGGAGTCCTTTCTACATGTTTTATTCCTGTCACTCAACAGTACATAGAAATGTGACTGCACCCTTCAGTCTCCATCAGAAGAGTCACACACTCCTCCCCTGTACTTCCAGCACAGGTCAGATGACACTCTGAGCTAACATCCGGTGCTCAGTACTGAGAATAGGCTCCACCTTTTCTCCAACAGTACAGTGAGAAACCACAACATCCTGTTTTGCATTCCAGCCATCTGGAGCTGGCTTTTGCCTTGGTGCTTTTTCCTGACAACCTCCCCCAAAAGCATCAATAGGCAAAACATGATCCAGAGAAGAGAACAAACAGTTGTTATACATATAACAGTCCCCTGTTGTTTCAGTTCCACCCTTGGAACTCCCCACCACTGGTTTCACCAGTGTACCTCTCTGGTTGTCTGGCTTCCAAGGAATGAGTGCTTCTGCATTACCTTGGTTAGCTACTCTCTGTTGTGTCTTTGTCTCTGACTTAGACACTGCTTTATCCTGCTTTGAGTTGTTAACAATAGCAACACATGCAACAGCTAAGTTAGCAAACTCTTTTGAGTACCTCTTTGGTGGTACACCCTTTGTGACTCTCTCAGACCTGCGTATGAGGTTCTGATCCTCTGTGCTTACTGGTTCAACCTCTGGACTCTGTTGAGAACCAGTAGCAATCAGTGTTTCTTCCTTCACCTGTGAAGGTCTATCCATTGTGTGAGATTTTCTCTCAATGACTGTTACAACTGAACTCTCCAAGTGCCTTCTGGTGGTTCCCTCACTGCAAGAAGTGAGGTTACAGGGAACTAGGCAGAGGGCCTTCTCGGTAGTGGCGCCTGCCCTGTGGAAATCCCTCCTATCAGATGTCAAGGAGATAAAGAGCTATCTGACTGTTAGAAGACATCTGAAGGCAGCCCTGTTTAGGGAAGTTTTTAATGTTTGAAGCTTTATTCTGTTTTTAGTGTTCTGTTGGAAGCAGCCCAGAGTGGCCAGATGTGCAAGGTATTAAAATTATTGAAATTATTGAAATTATTGAAATTATTGAAATTATTAAAATTATTAAAATTATTAAAATTATTAAAATTATTAAAATTATTAAAATTATTAAAATTATTAAAATTATTAAAATTATTAAAATTGTTAGTATGTGCTGAAGTGGCTCAGCACTTCATTGCAACCAAACAGATGTTGACGATATCTAGGGTGTGTTCTAAATTCCTCAGCACCACTTGGCTTGCTATCAAGTAATACTGCAAGCCAGAGCATGTTTTCTAACAGAAACCAGAGGTTAACTGTGTGATGGTAAAATCCGGTGCCCCTGCCTCTTGCCCGCCATTCTACAGCATTGCTGTTCTTCCCCCTTGCAGTGTGGCACCCAGTGCGTCTTCTGGGTTTTCTTATTTCTCTCTCACCCCTTGGGTGCTTCCAGTTGGAGGGCTGTTGTTTTGTTTTTTAGTTTTATGTTCTCCCACTGCATGTTCTATCACAGGCTTTCTCAGCCTTGGCCTTCCAGATCTTTTTGGCCTACAACTCCCATGATCCCTAGCTAGCAGGACCAGTGGTCAGGGATGATGGGAACTGTAGTCTCAAAACATCTGGAGGGCCGAGGTTGAGGAAGCCTGGTCTAGTACTTTCCATGCTTCCTCAGACTCTCACGCACACATCTTCCATAACATCGGTGTTCGCTGCTACAGGTCAGAGAGCGGAAATTCCACATTAAAACCCCTAGGTTGTGTACACGCATTACCAACTTAAAACGCAATGGGGTTATGCTTCTTTCTCAATTCAGATTGAAGCTGGTTTAGGGGGAACTGGGTACACTGCTTCCCAAACCAACGATAGGAGCACACTGGATGCAGAGTAAACAGGAGTGTGTGAAGTGATGGACATGAGGCAGGAGTTGATAATGCAGGTGAGCTGTGCACAGGTGAGCTGCATGCAAGCTGCCGGCCAGCCCTGTGGAGCCTCCTTTTATTGAGACAAACATGCAAACCAGGCAGATACATTTTGGGCTGTGACCTTTACACATCTTCCGGTCCCAAGATCGTGGGGTGGTACAAAGTTATTTTGGCACCTGTTTCCACCGCGTCATTTCCCCCTTGCACAGTGTATGACGAAGGAGACAAAAGGTCTCAGAGACAAAGGTTACAGACAGGGCACCGCAGACTACTGAGACCGCAAAAGGTTAGACAGAGGCAACGATGTTCAGACAGCCGTGGCTTTATCTGTGGGGGGGTGGGGGTGTGCTCCGCACCCCAAGGTCACGCATGCAGGCAGGCTGAGGCTGCCTGTGGGTGGGGAGTGTGCTCCCTCCAGACCCCACTCCCCACTCCGTGATCATCCCTACAAGTGTGTAAACAGCTTTAAGGTTTCAACCAAGGTGCGGAGTCCATCAGGATAAGAACCCAGCAAGGTAGTTGCTTGCCTAACAATATGCTACCCTTATGGCTGAACAAGAATGAGCTCAAGGCTTACCTTGTCTCTGTTTGACGGACCCATAAGCAATCTATAAGAAAAGGGGAACGGTCCAGAGTAAGCAAAATTGACATTTGTGTTATTCTTATGCTGTTTTGACATTACGCCCACTTCCTCCTGGATTGATAAATATTCATCTAAAATTTAGATGACACAGGGACATTTTGAGCTTCTCACAGAAAAGGAGGCCCGCCAAGTTCCTTTCCCCACAAATAAATAAATAAATGCAGCTTTTTGTGTGTCTTCATTTGTGGCATTCCGTTCCTGGCATCTCACTTCCCCTGTTTTGATGGTCTCTAAAGGAACAAACAACACATTTTAACTCTTTGCAAAAGGGAGAGCGAGAGAGGAAGAATAGGAGCTGGCTTCCAGTTGTCATGGCAACTAAACTTCTAAAAATAATGCAAAGAAAAGACCACCTTTAATATTGCAAGAAGTTGTTATGGTAACTTGAATTTTTAAAGTAACTAGGTTAAACTACACTTTTTATTCACAACTCTGCATAAACAAATTCTGATTAAAATATCAGGTTTAATTTAATCAGTTAATTAATGTCACTAAATGTCATTTATCTTATAACTCATTCATATTCAGAGCAAAATTACCCAACTTACTGAGTTCTAGCTATTCTGTCATCAGCCTGATATTTTGGAGAAGAAAGATGCATTTATTTTGACTTCCCCTGCCCCCAACAGCAGAAACAGAACTTTTGCTGTTTTGATCATAAAATTATAGACTTGTAGAGTTGAAAGGGACCCTGTGGATCATTTAGTCCAATGCAGTCCTGTATGCGGATCAAACCAGCAACCTTGCTGTTATCAGAACCATGCTCTAACCAGCTGAGCTATCCAGGCTTGTGTTATACAAGGTGTGACCGGAAAGTTCGGTGGACGGTCACAGAAATCGGACAGCGAGAAATATTCAAACATACAATCGGCATCAGAAACCCACAAAATGCTCACAATTGTGTACAGAGATGAAGCTGTAACTCAAAAGACAGTGTATGAGTGGTTTAAGTGTTTCTATGAAGGGCAGCAAACCATTGAAGATGACCCTCAGTCTGGCAGACCGTCGCCAAGCAGAACGGTGGCAAATGTCGACAGAGTTCGTGAGTTATTGATGCGGTATCGGCGTTTGTCCATCCGAATGATGGCGGAATTGCATATTCTGCATGAAATCGTTACTGAGGTTACTGATTTGACCCAAAGTGGCTAACATTCTCCTTTCCCTTCCTCCCCCACAACAAATACTCTGTGAGGTGAGTGGGGCTGAGAGACTTCAGAGAAGTGTGACTAGCCCAAGGTCACCCAGCAGCTGCGGAAGACTAGGAACTGTTTGCACTAGGTGTGAGGAGAGTTGAGGGCATCTCTAAAAATGTGGCATATGTCTTCTACCCCCATTGGGTACATTAACTTCCAAGAGGCTCTGCTCCTGGGAAGAGGAACGGATTGCCCTCGCCTTGCTGTCGACTTCAGCTGTTTGATTAGGAATGCGAATTACCTGGAATCGCCAGAGATTATTACATCGGACAAGCGCTTAGGAGTATTGATCAGAGTTGACTCTAGTGACTAGGCAGTGCAAGGGCACAGCTGCCAGAGTGGCAGCACGAGGCAACAGCTGCAGACAGGCAGGAGAAGCCAGGAAGTACTCAACTGTAGCTTCTCTAAACCGTTTTGGACGTGTCATTTATCTTCTTCAGAGAGGACATGGAAGGGTGACAAGGCCCCCAAGGAAACAAGGAAGGTGCAACGTGTGGAATTGTGGAGTTGGAACAGACCTTGAGGGTCGTTCAAGCCAACATTTCCATTGAGGTATTCCTGCCACCCCTGCACCCCAAATTTGTGGCTGTTCCAGAGGTTGAGAGGGCAGGTTCTGTTCATGAGCGAGGAGCCACTTTGAGCCAGATTATCTGGTTTCACAACCGTGTCATAATTGGTCTTCACAACCTTAAAGTACTACCGGGGCGGGGTCATCTTTAAGGGATTGAAAAGCTTCAGTCTGGTCAACTTGTTACTGATGAGGTGGCCCACTTTCCCTTCTGTGCCATTCGACAACAAGCCTTCAGCTGGTCTTGACCTGGGCAGAGAGGGAATTGCAGAGACCGCCTCCCCAGCCTGACCCTTCCAGAGAAGAGGAAAACTGTTATGTACTGAAGTTCTCACCCTGGGCCAGCAGGGGGATACTGTAGATAGTTATGCAAATAAGGGATCGAAAGTGATGTTCAGTGATTGGATAGTTTTAGAAAGTTGTTACAGTAACGTTGTATTGGAGCTCTATATAAGCAGGCTGGCTGAACCCTTCAGTTCAGTTCAGTTCTGTCCTGGCCTGTGAATAAACAAGAGCTGTTTGAAGAATCGCTGTGTCGTCTGATATGTTCACCCACAACTTAACAAAAACAGTTTAGATTTACAACAGGGGTTTGAGGGAGGTCACAGCTCAGAAGCAGATGAGGGGAAAAGTTGGGAAATAATTGGGGGAAGGGAGGAAGCAGCAGGGGGACAACAGCTGATGGACACAGTGTCTTTAGAAAGCATTTCAGGTCCTCCATCTCCCAGAACCTGGCGAGCCTTGAAAGTAGGAGAGCAAAGAGCTCAAAGACAGAGGGCATGTAGAAGCACCCGTAGGAGAGACAATGAGAATGATGAATGAGGAAGTGGGAGAGACGGGTGGGTGGGTGAGTGGAGATTCACTCAGGACAACACCATTATCCAAGAGGCTCGGTTCTATAGCCTCTCTCTGTAAATACTGAATAAAAACAGGACGGTAAGAAACATTCCCTTGTCTTTGTACGTTCATGGGCAACCAGCTGTGAGTTGCTGGCCTGACATCCCCTGTTGTTGGGTCTGAACATCTGACAGAACTCATCACTGGCACGTTGGCTTGGGCCCCAGGGATTTTTTTAGCCAGAACTCACAGGAGCTCAGTTCTAGCACCTCTCAGGTGGGCGCCATTGCCATTCTAAGAGGTGGCATTCATGGTGAGTTTGTCAGCATCGCCCTTGAGCCAGTGCCACCAACTGGACTCATCCACTTCAGCACCGACTGGGCTAGGCGAGCTGGGTAGCACTTCCAGAGACCACCTTCTGCACAGGAACAGGTCAAAGTGCTGTGGACTCACAGCTTAGAGTTGTGAGCACCAGATTCACTTCCACAAGAAGACAGTCGTCGCACAGCAGAGTACAGCAGACTCTAGCAGAGTATATTAACAACTCAGAGAGCAGCTCTGTAGAATATCTTCTTTATTCTATCTACAACTATTATACAACTATATACAGAGCTAAATAGGTCTAAGCATAAATGAATGCTGAACTGCACTGAGTGTCTGCAGCTGCTCTTAGCAGCAACCTTATCTCTACACACGATCTCTAACACTCAGTCTCTCTCTCTCTTTCCGACACTGACTGACTGACTGACTTGGTGCTGGAGCAGAATAAGTAGAGAGCAGAACACGCCTCCTCCTCTCTGGAGAATCAGCAGACTCCTCAGGAGATTCTTGGATATGGGAGGGGTGAAATCTCCTCAGAGTTCTGGAATCTCTTTTCCAAGAAAAATAGCAGTGGGCTTGGCCATGGCTTGTTGTGTTAGGGTTCCTTTGCCTACCATCGCCAGTATCATGGTAGTGGCTCTACTTAGGCCAGAGATATTTAGGTTCAAATCTCTGTTCAGCCCTGAAGTTCGCTGTGTGACATTGGGCCCTTTGCTCTCCCTCAGCCCACCCTGTTTCACAGGGCCGCTGTGGAATTTAAATCAAGGAGAAGTAAGTGTGTTTGCCACCGTGACATTGAAGGGCATGGAGATTGATTGGTTGATAGGGAGATAAATAAATAAATGACATTTCTCCTTCACAGTCTGGAGATACTGCAGATATTTCGCCACGATTGCCACTTGTTCTAGAAGCCATTGTGTGCAGGGAAAACGCCACATGTGAGGTGACAGGAAGGATACCTACAAGGGGTTATGTGTTGCCGTCTACGAATGCCTGACTGAAAAGAAAAATAGAAATCTGTGGGGCCAAAGAGGTACAGGCAGTGTTCAACGCTGCTGAAAAGAGCAGGTTTTTCGATCTATGGCGCTCAAAGGGCTTATCCCTTTGTATTTACGAGGTGTATTGAGCTGGTGTGAGCGAGAGAGTTTAAAAGTTAATTAAAATGTTTACAGTTCTCACAATGGCGAGCGGTGAACAAAAAAAAAAGGGGGCGAGCTGCCCTTTATAAAGGGGGTGCGCTTGATACAGCACATTAATTTGTTATAAAGCATGAAATAAGACAATTTAAGGGAAATTAGAATTAATATGAAACATTTGTCTCCAGCCTTGGTTAAACGGTAACACGGAACGGTCTAACCTAACCCGATAGTCAAGGAATACAGTGTCGGGAGATAAGCTGAAATTAAACTGTGCAGCACCATGTAATCCCCCTTTTGAAGAGAGCAGTTTGATGCAAAATATCTTTACATGTCTTCATAATGGAAAGCAGATAAGGGAAGCGATAGCAAGCTTGCGGTAAATAGAACGTCACAGCACAAAAGCACATTGCTGCTCGCAAATCCTTCCTGCCGTTCTCTCTGCTCTCCTCCTCCTCCCCGTCAGTGATTATATTGTAAGCATACTTAGAAACCCAGGAGACAGTTACCAATGCCAGGTTTGCTCCAGAGTTGTGTCCCTCCTCCCCACCCCGCCCCATGGTAAAGCTCCCACTGACCCTGGTGTTGTTGTTTAGTCGTTTAGTGGTGTCCGCCTCTTCGTGACCCCATGGACTAGAGCACGCCAGGCACTCCTGTCTTCCACTGCCTCCCGCAGTTTGGTCAATTCATGCTGGTAGCTTTGAGAACACTGTCCAACCATCTCGTCCTCTGCCGTCCCCTTCTCCTTCTGCCCTCCATCTTTCCCAACATCAGGGTCTTTTCCAGGGGGTCTTCTCTTCTCATGAGGTGGCCAAAGTACTGGAGCCTCAGCTTCAGGATCTGTCCTTCCAGTGAGCACTCAGGGCTGATTTCCTTAAGAATGGAGAGGTTTGATCTTCTTGCAGTCCATGGGACTCTCAAGAGTCTCCTCCAGCACCATAATTCAAAAGCATCAATTCTTCGACGATCAGCCTTCTTTATGGTCCAGCTCTCACTTCCATACATCACTGGCCCTGGTAGGTCTATGTTTATTTCACCGTCTTGCAGCCATATGAAAAGCTCTCGGCTCCTTCGGCTCTATTGTGCATTTTTCATATATCGAAACTCTGAAGTCAGAGGGGGCGGGGAAAAGAGATTTTTGTTTGCTCAGGTTGCTGATGGTTGCTCTCATCAGCAACCTGCCAGCCCTCAGCAAAGATCCATGCGAGATAACAAGTAAGTAGGAAGTGAGAGCTGGACCAAAAAGAAGGCTGATCGCCGAAGGATGGATGCTTTTGAATTAAGGTGCTGGAGGAGACTCTTGAGAGTCCCATGGACTGCCAGAAGATCAAACCTCTCCATTCTGAAGGAAATCAGCCCTGAGTGCTCACTGGAAAGACAGATCCTGAAGCTGAGGCTCCAAGACTTTGGCCACCTCATGAGAAGAGAAGACTCCCTGGAAAAGACCCTGATGTTGGGAAAGATGGAGGGCACAAGGAGAAGGGGACGACAGAGGATGAGATGGTTGGACAGTGTTCTCGAAGCTACCAACATGAGTTTGACCAAACTGCAGGAGGCAGTGGAAGACAGGAGTGCCTGGCGTGCTCTGGTCCATGGGGTCACGAAGAGTCGGACACAACTAAACAACTAAACAACAACAAGGTGAACACCTGCGCTCAGTTTGTAGTGTGTGCAGAGCATATGTAGTTCCTGGAACTGTACAAACGTTTTCACAAGGCTCGCGTCTGCTGTCACCCACTGACAAAGAATTCCGTGAAACTCAAAAGGCGACATGTTCCTTCACCAGAAACTAGCCCAATATAATCACATTCCCTGACTTGTATATTTCGTCTTCTGCAATCACATTTCAGCAGTTATCTCCAACGCACACAGGTTAATGTGGTTAACTGTACTAAATAAACCCAGACTTGGGAGAATGAAAGTGATTCAACAGTATCTTTTGTTCTTTTTGTGTCTGAAGTGCATAGCTGATAATATCAGCAGTCTGATCAACACTTGAACGTTGAGGTAGATAGTGTGATAGGAAATTTATGGTCTTAGATATATGGTAATGTTCATAAGTGTAGCAACCAAGTACATACATAGATCAGCACAGGAAGACCAACCTGGAACCATTTTGATTCCTAAACTGAGTAAATGTGTTCTCTATAAGGTTAAAGTGGGAAACCTCCTCATTGTCTCTTTCCTCACAAATCCTGTCTTAAGGGCACATTTAAGATATGAATAGGGTGTGAGCCTGTGACATGGCCCAGGAACTAAGTATTTATCATTACAAAAGACTGGCCAGGCTACCCAGGCAATCCAATCAAGTAACCTGCCAGACAGGAGATAAACAACGACAGGAGAAAAACAGCATTCAAATTTCTGTTTTAAGACCACCTTTTCTGTGATGTAGGTATGATGTATCTGAGGGGTGGTCTTAGGTTACACCCCTTCTGTGATGTATGTATGATGTTTCTGGGGGTGGTCTTGATCTACAGGGCGGCAATTTCAAAAGTCTTTATAAGGCCTTGCACACCATTTTTCTGGGTCCCTCCTCCTTTCCTGCAGGTAAGGGGAGCACGCTGTTGGCAACAGATCAGTAAAGATCAAGCTTACTAGCTGCTTTGCTTCTCAATATTCTCTGGTTGGCCTCTGTTATTTTCTCCTACCAATAGGGAACCTATGTAAGGACTCTATATGGGCTCTTGGATACCCCATAAGGGAAAAGGGCAATTTTTGTTTACAACACCAATATGTCTCTGGTCACCCTGCTGTGTCGTGTTAGGCATGAGGAAAGAGCAACCGTCCATTCGTCATTGCAGTATGACCAGTGTGCCAGATTTCCAATGCAGTGCAATTTTCACATAGTTTAATTTTATGTGCACAAATACACAAAAAGGTAAAGAACCCCCGGACGGTTAAGTCCAGTCAAAGGCGGCTATGGGGTTGCAGTGCTCATCTTGCTTTTAGGCTGAGGGAGCCGGCGTTTGTCCACAGACAGCTTTCCGGGTCATGTGGCCAGCAGGACTAAGCCACTTCAGGTGCAACAGGACAACTGTGACGGAAGCCAGAGCACACGGAAACGCCGCTTACCTTCCCGCTGGAATGGTACCTATTTATCTACTTGCACTGGTGTGCTTTTGAACTGCTAGATTGGCAGGAGCTGGGACTGAGCAACAGGAGCTCACCCCATTGTGGGGAATCGAACTGCTGATCTTCAGTGGTTTAGACCACAGTGCCACCCGCGTCCTGTGACAAATACATAAGGCTGATGTTGCTGAGGTAGTCGCTATCGCCCTCTCTTGAGGACGCCATTTTCAGGCTGTGTCTGACAGAACATCTGTGAGGAAATGGAGAAACCGAGAAGGAGCGCAGTTTGACTTCTAGGACCCAGCTGGAAGCCACTAGGTTCATCAGTCTCTCAATTTCAATGTTCACCAGGTGTATGAAAGGAATATCATTACTTTGTGCCAGTTTCTGTGGTTGTGAGATGACAAAAAGAAAAAAACAAAACCCGTTACAGCCAGACTGGTGGCTCTTTGGCCCAAGGAGACAGCATGACAGTACCTCCAGGAGAAAATTGGCTGACCCATGAGAATTGTACTATTGACCAATCCGCCTTCCTGTACCATTAAAACTACCTAAAGCGAGTTGCTGTATCAGAAGGGACAGGAACTTCTGTTCCAGAAAAAATGGCCTTTCCGAAATCCCCGCATACACATAACTTCATTGGGTCTCACTGGTGCCTGGCAGATGCTGAAAACTGCAAAAATAATCAGCTGAGCTCTTCATGTCTCTGTCAAGAAAAGCTCTTTTAGCAGTGGTAAATTCTGTTTTTCAGAACTGGCAGCATGTCCACGGTCCCGTGTATGTCTACTCAGAAGTAACTCTACGGGACTTAGGGCTCATCCAGACTTCTTTTTGTGACACACTTCTAGACATAGGTCTGCTTTTTAAATCTCTGTGTCCGAGCTTGTTTCCTTTTGCCCCGGTGCTTTCCTTGCAAAAACAAAACAAAAATGCTCTTTACTGCTGATTCAGCGCAAACAGCAATCTGCAAAAAAGCTGAATCGCTGTTGTTCTTCTTGGGAATCCTAGGTAATAAAGCTGTTTGTGTGTATGAGAGAGAGTGTGTACGCCTGAGACAGCTTCTGCGGCAAACTTCAAGGCTAAGGAAGAGGATGATTTTGAACCCGGATTTAGGATCTGCAATGAATTGTGTTTCTGTGTGGGGGGAAGGGGGTTCATCCCTGCCGGGCTGTTTTAAACTTTCATTAAGTGATTTCCCCCCTGGATGATACACTGCTTGTTGAGTATTTTCTGCACGTTGTAGATGATGGACAGCCTCAGTCACCTCACTAAGGTGCAATAGTGTTTCCCAACCACTACTCTGGTGGGTTACGTCCGGTGAGCTGCTCTGTTTTATTCTGTGTTCCATAATTTTGTAACTAAGCACTTGTGCGTTCGCCATTTGCTTATTTCGTCCTCCCTCCTGATGCATTTTCCTTTTGTGTCATATATTTTCTGATTGTGAACTGTGTGTGTGTGTGTGTGTGTGTGTGTAAGTGATCTATATGGCCATTCTGAGAGCAGAAGAGTGGGATATAAAAGCATTTAAGTAAATAATCTTTCAGTAAATCTAAATATTATGATTACTAGCCAGCCAGTCAGCATTGAGATACATATTTTTATTTGTGACTGTGCATGTATATTCATGCAGTAACAGAGCTGAGGAATTATTCTGAGTTATGTTTTAAGATCAAACCTCTCCATTCTGAAGGAAATCAGCCCTGAGTGCTCACTGGAAGGACAGATCGTGAAGCTGAGGCTCCAATACTTTGGCCACCTCATGAGAAGAGAACACTCCCTGGAAAAGACCCTGATGTTGGGAAAGATGGAGGGCACAAGGAGTAGGGGACAACAGAGGACGAGATGGCTGGACAGTGTTCTCGAAGCTACCAGCATGAGTTTGACCAAACTGCGGGAGGCAGTGGAAGACAGGAGTGCCTGCCGTGCTCTGCTCCATGGGGTCACGAAGAGTCGGACACGACTAAATGACTAAACAACAACAACAACAAGAAGAAGTGTGCATGCACACGAAAGCTCATACCAAGAACTAACTTAGTTGGTCTTTAAGGTGCTACTGGAAGGAATTTTTTTATTTTGACTATGGCAGACCAACACGGCTACCTATCTGTATCAACAACAACAATGTTTTATTTCCTAGGTCTTGCCCGTAACATCTCAGTAGCAACAGGTAGCACAACAGACAAGGCTTAGCAGTATTTGGAAAAGGAGATTCCTCCTTTTGGCTGTTTCAAACAACTTTTTTATTCAGGTTTTTCACATTTACCCATTTTTACGGGTCTGCTTTTCTGCTCTTTCAGATGTGACGGCCATTTAGTGCCTTTTCAACCACCTTGGCCAGTTTCTCTACCCCTGTTAAGATTTTCATTTCCTAGGTTGGCCTGGTCAACGCTCCCCCTTATCCATTCCAAAGAGTGACTCGCTGCCTCCCTTCCTCCAGGAGCCTGTCATTCTTAGTGGGCCTTTCATACTTCAGGGCAACATAATAAAGCTAACAGCTATCTAGTGCCCTTTCATTTCCCCTTCCCGTTGCTTATAATTGGTCTGTGAATAATACGCAGCCAACACAGGAGTGGTAGCTGTGGGCTGAGTCTAATCAGTGCCCCTGCGCATTATTCTATCTGGCTAGCCGGAGCCTAATATTAATTTGGGTAATGTTTTTCCCCCTTTGCTATCTAATTACAGGCATTTATTCAAAGCCAGCCAGAATGATGTGGGGTGGGGGGAAAGAAAGAAATCAAGTGTAATGTGCTGGCTATGCCCCCTGCCAAATTAAGTGTGTGGACCCTTTTAAAAGGTGATTCCATTTAGGCACTCTTTATTAGCGGAGATATTCTGCAAACTCGAATCAAGCCCCGAGTGCAGGGGCACCGCTGAGTTCGCTCCCACTGTTGGATCAATGGGCTGGCAGGGTTCCTCTGCCAAGCAGCTTAGAGCGTCCTTGGGCTTCGCCGCAGGGGACCCACTCAGTGCCGAATCCGAAGACAAAATAGGATTCAAGTGCAGGGGACGTGCTTTAAGCTTCTTCGCTTTTAACAGGATGCCATTTCAGATAGTGATGGAAGAGAGAAAATAGATGTTGTTGCTGACCTTCCAAGTATCCCTATTTACCAGGGACTGACCTGGATTTATAGAAGCCATCCCAGTTTCCAGCTGTCCCCCTTTTCCTTAGGGCGCCCCTATTTTCACGGAGAAACGTTGGGAGGTATGGAGTTACGCAACCCCAGAGCCAAACTGTACAACTTTTAGAAGACATTGGAAGGCAGACCTGTATAGGGAAGTGGTTTTTAAAAATAGTGCAATGTTTTGTTATGTTTTCATATGTTGGAAGCTGTCCAGAGGGGTATCAATAATAATAATAATAATAATAATAATAATAATAATAATAATAATAATACAACAATGGAATAAAAGGTAAAGGGACCCCTGACCATTAGGTCCAGTCGTGACCGACTCTGGGGTTGCGGCGCTCATCTCTCTTTATTGGCCAAAGGAGCCGGTGTGTAGCTTCCAGGTCATGTGGCCCACATGACTAAGCCTCTTCTGGCGAACCAGAGCAGCGCACGGAAACGCCGTTTACCTTCCCGCCGGAGGGTACCTATTTATCTACTATTTATCAAAGTACGACGTGCTTTCGAACTGCTAGGTGGGCAGGAGCAGGAACCGAGGAACGGGAGCTCACCCTGTCGCGGGGATTCAAACCGCTGACCTTCTGATCGGCAAGTCCTAGGCACTGTGGATTAATCCACAGTGCTACCCGCGTCGTCGCTATTTTCATTGGAGAAAATGTTGTTGGTTCCCCTTTTGTATTTAATAGCTGAAAATGAGAGGTGCCAGGTGATCCTGTCTCTCTCTCTGTGCGTGCGTGCGTGCGTGCGCGCACACACACACACACACACACTCACACACCCCACACACTTAAACAGAAAAGGTGAAGGGATCAGAGCTAATCAGATTAGAGATGTTGACACCCCATTTCTCCAGGTTCTGTTAAATAATATGCAAAAGCCCTCGGTGATCCATCTCTCCTTTTCAATTAACAGCAATAAAGTCCTCATAAAATATTCTAAACAATGCTGGACGTTTCTTCTAGCTTTACATTATTTATGGAGCACACTGATGATACTTGTCCTTAAAGCAACTTTGGAAAGTTCTCTGTGGGGACCACAAAGTTGACGAGTCCTCGTGGAGTTAGGGGAACGTTCTGTTAGCAGGCTTGTCTGATGCCGTCGCATCACACACACGGAGCGCCCTTTAGGGGTGGAAACCTGTTATGACCACTGGTGTGCACACATGTGTGTGTAAATCTTGTGTTTCCTGAGGTTTTTGCCTTTTTAAGAGAGACGCTTAGAGGCTGGCTGCTGCAGCAAAACGTAGTATCCTTTACCTTCTCCTTATTGCGTTGTGATTCTCCACTTTCAACATGAATAAGCCTCTTTGGAATGTTGACATCTTATCAGATCATGTCTCGTGATGCTCTGTGCAAAGCTATTCCACCCAGCGCATTTGCTTTTTATGTCAGTTTCCACCGTGCCCCCATTCCTAGGCCTTGGGCAGATTTCAGTTCAGTGACACACCCTCAAGGAACTGGGCAAAAACCAAGAAGAGGAGGGACAGAGGGCAAAGTTCTCTTAAGAATTCATGCCACAAAGCTGACCAAAAGTCCAGAGGTAGCAATGTTATCAATTTACGACAGGGTGGAAGGTTCGCCGGCTATGAAAGACTTGCTCACAAATTTATTGGCAGCTGCACGAGTTATTATAGCTAGGAAGTGGAAGGGGCAAGGTGAATATAAGAATGGAAGAATGGTATAAAGAGGTGTGGGGTATAGCTATTAATGATAAATTAATATGTGCTATTAAGGTAAGACGAAATGATTCTGAGGAGATACGGAAGGTGTTTGTAGAAATTGTAAAACGGAAAGGGGTCAAACCATCGCAAGAGGTGTTGAAATTTTGGGAGGTTGGATAGTTACAATGGATTGGTCTCGGGGTGCACATTTTATTCTTATTTCTTTATTCTTATCAAAAATAGAATAAAATAAAAAGAATTCATGCCACTGGCCAAACGTGTCAGTTCATTGTGAGGTATGTGAAAGATCGCCGCAAACACTCGTATGAAATGCACTGTGGTTGGATTGTGCCGCAAAGCATTTAAGCCAGGGGTCATCAACCTGTGGCCCATGGGCCGGGTGCGGACCACGAAGACCATTCATCGGTCCACAAGCCGCTCCCAAACCAAGCTGCCCGTTTGGCGAGTCCCCCGTGTGCAGATACCGGAAATAGCGTCTGCACGTGCCCAGACGCTGAAAATCGCTTCTGCGCAGGCGTGATTTTTGGCATCTGGGCATGTGCAGAAGTGATTTCCGGCGCCGTGGACATGCACAGACATGATTTCCGGCATCACGCTGCGCCAGCCCGGCCCACGGACAATCTCTGTGGGAGTGATCCGGCCCATGACCGGTAAGCCTTGCCGACCCCTGATTTAAGCACACTCTCCCTACTGAAAATACAGAACTGCTTTGCGTTGTAAAGAATTTCTGCTTGCCCTATGCAATCTTTTGCCTAGCGGCAGAGCTCCACCAGGGCTGGGAATGCGGGCCCTGTAGTAAAACGAGCGGCCCGGGAGTCGATAAGTGAGTGCGTGGGTGTACACTGAAAAGAAAGAGCTGGTGGTTTTACTATTAGCCTTCTGGGATGATCTTATTAGATGACTTTAATTAGTAATTATGTTATGGGCAATTGTAGCACTTTTGGAAATTAACCTTCAGCAGGGCTCCAGAGAAAGGTCAGCAAAGAGATGAACTTGGCAGGTTCCTTCCTCTCCACCATCAGGGAGCTACTCTGTGTCATGTAATGCTGACTGCCTTCCATTTGGCTTGGGGAATTCAATGGCACTAAAGGGTTTCGGAATGACACTTCCTGTATTTTTCATGAAAATATCTGTCTTCTTACTCTCACACCGCCCCCTGCCCCCCGCACGCTTCCTCTTTTCCTGTGCTAGGATTGATGCTTTCCCCAAATAACACCCTTGCAAAAAATTACAAGATTTGGAGAGGTGTGATGTGAAAAATACACCTCACCTGTTTCCATGCTCAGTGAGTCATGGAAACACCCATTTTATGAACTGAACAAAAGCAGCCGGAAGGTTTGGGGCTGTTTTTCGGAGAAAGATGCCTCAGAACAGGAAGGATGAGAGGATAAGCTTCAGACACCTCTTGTCGGCAAACGCAATCGGTTTCTCCCTTTGTAAGCCTATTTGCAGAAACTGGTTTTAGCGTACTAGTAGGAAGACTCTCTGAGGTCACACAACCGGATTGTTTACCATTAAAAGAAAAGATAACCCACATGTCCTTTCCCAGCCAAGGCAACACAGAAGATTGTCAGTGCTGACTGTGCCGTATTTGAGTCCAATCGGATGTCAACTTCGTTTCTCCAGCTGCTGTTATATTCTGCAAGGAAGTGACTTCACCCAAAGTGATTTTATGAGCATTCTGGATTGTTGGCAGTTCCCCTTGAGTGGGAAATGACGGACATGTTTTTGTTGTTGAAATGGTGTGATGCGTAGAAATTAATCACTGAGTTGAGAGGGGGCGAAATGAAGACTCATGTATTCCCAACTTCCTGGCCTTCCCAATGCCTGCTTAGTTCTTGACAAGATGCCTGTCGAGCTTTTTCTCCCATTTCTCTATGCCCTTGGCCCAATTTATGGAGCGCATGGCAGCCTGGTTAGAGTGTCCACCATGCCTGCAAATTTCATCCATTCTTACAAACAACAAACACAAACCGTAGGCAACTCTTTTTAGACAATATTTTTTTTAAAAAAAAACTTTTTATTCAAATTTAAAACAAAAGATATTATCCAGAAACATATCATCCTTATTCGCCCCCCCATTTTTCCTCCCTCCCCTCCCTCCCTCCCTCCACAGAACCCACCCCCACCCCTGACTTCCCTCAGTTCCAGTCTTTGATTTCTCTAGATTTCTGCATGTTACACAGTTGTATAGATCCTCAAACTGTTTAGCTGATTATTATCAATACAAATTTTGTGAATGTTTATTCAAAACCAGCCAAGGAGTCCAGTTCGCTTTGTTGTGTCTTCAAATACTTTGTAAAGGGTTCCCATTCATCTTTAAAGTCACAGTTATCCTTGTCCCGTAGCTTGTAGACAGTTTTTCCAGTTCTGCATAATCCATCAATTTTTCTTGCCATGATTCTTTAGTTGGGGTTTCTTCAGTCTTCCATTCTTGTGCTATTAAAACTCTCACACCCGTTGTCGCATACATGAAGATGTTTTTCAGCTTTTTTGGCAGATCTTTCCCTACAATCCCTAATAAAAATGCTTCAGGTTTTTAAACAAATGTTAAATGGAACATTTTCTTCAATTTGTTGTATATCATTTCCCAAAATTTTTTAATTACCTTGCAATCCCATCACATATGATAAAATGTCCCCTTCTTTTCCTTACACTTCCAACATATATTTGAACAATATTTTTAAAAGGTACTGAACAATTGCACCTCCATCCCTGAACCTATTTGCCTGTGATCTGGGAAGCTTGACCACTCAACCTGAATGGGGTTTGGCTTTAGACACTGAGCCCAATTGGATATCCTTTGAAGAGCTTCAGGCTGAAGTGGGCTATTTTTCAAGGCACCAAATTGAGCTCAGGACTGGATCCTGTTTGGTACACACTGCTAGAATATAGGAGACTTACGTTTAAGCCCCCCCCCCCCCACAGCCATGAGGCTTGCATGAGTCATTAATCTCTCTGGCAAACCTATTTGTGTTGCTAAAATACTGTTCTTAGCTCTTTAGAGGGAAAGCCTGGTGTGAATAAATACAAATTAATCCAAAATAAAAAGAAGAAATGCCGATGAAATTCTCATATCAGATGATCTTGCAGAACAAACAGACCGCAGGAGATAATACAGAAAACGAATCACTGCGTAGTAACTAGAATCCCCCTCCTTTTCTGACCACAGATTTAATTGACTAAGGGAATAGGCCCTTAAAAAAACAAAAAACCCTCAATGCCTTGTATCAGAAACATTTCCACACATAATGCGTGTGATATTTTCGATTTCATTCAGCCCACATGCACATTTCCTACTCCTAAAAGGTGTTCTGTTTCATTGACTCACAATTACAGCAGTTTTCACCTGACTAAAACATAAATGTGCCATTGTTTTGTTCAGCTTAAAATGCAAAACACTTGTTAAGTAACATTCCGCAGGAAAAGGCATATTAAAACTGGAGCGGGACACGATGGCTTTACAACGGCGAGCACATTGTTCTGAATGCTGATATGCAAGGGCGGCCTCCTTCATTTCCATCTTTGGTTTTTACGTGTTCTTCTCCAAGTAAGAGAGGTCCCTAACCTCCATAAGCAGACTTTTCTGGTTTTGAACTGTGCCTAATGAGGTTTTCCTAACATTTACTCTAATCTATCTGCTTGTAATGCAAACCCATTCTTCCTTGTGCTGCCCCTAGCATGATTTATCCATCAAGTTTATACAGCCACCCATCAATAAATATTCCATGGAAGGCTTAAAAGCAAAAAAACACACACACACAAAAACAGTGTTAAGAATGCAACGGGTAATAATAATAAACACCAAAGAAGAACAAACACCAAAGAAGAACAAAATACAGGAAAACACTTTTTCTTGTTGCAAGAGATGCAGCATAAAACTGCTCAGATGAAAAACACAATTAAAGACCACGGAAGTGATAGGCAAGACATGATGATGACAGAATGCAATTCAGCTGACTCACCCTTAACAGTAGGGTCACAGCTGTGGTCCTACAATAAATAAATAAATGCACCGTTGTATATTTCTCTTTTCCTTTCCCCGAGTCTTTTTCCGTCCCTCGCACAGCCACAAACGTGGCATTTTCCAACTGAGCCTCCCTGCCCGACACTCATTCTCACTTCATCTGACCATTCCACCATTCAAGCTCCTTTCTCTTCTCTCGTGACAGGTTTGTACTGAGCACATGTGTTTGGGGACACTCTTGCATGCCCAGGTGCTGTGAGCACCCACCACCTTCCAAAAGACCACTCGTGACCAGGGGCATATGAAGGGGGGCAGAGGGGGCGGGCCGCCCCGGGCACCGCCCTGGTGGGGTTTGACAAGATGGCCCGCTGCCTCTCCCCAGCTGTAGAGTGGTGGAGGGTGCGCAAGCAGTCAGTGTGGGCACCGCTTGCGCAGTGTCCGCATGGCGACTGTACGGGCTGCCGTGCATGCACAGTCTGTATGGGCTGCTGCTCGCGCATGGTGTCCATATGGGCGGCTGCTCACGCGTGGCATCCATACCGGCTGCCACACATGTGCAGTCCGTACGGACGTTGCACATGTGTCACCGGGCGGGTCATCCCACCTCGGGTGACGGAGAGAGTTCCTCTGCCACTGCTCGCAACAATATTGTAAGGTTTGAATCAGCCACAGCTTTGTTGATTACAGATGGAAGGGGTTTGGCATAGGCATTGGGTCAACCAATATCAACCAGCCTGCCCGCTGGATGATCTACCAAGGGTCCAGCCAGTGTTGAGGAGGACCTATGAGATATATCAGATAGGTGCCACCTCTCCTGGATGGTCAAATAGAGTAGTACTATGGCCCTAGCCCCTCCTGAGCATCAAGACATTTCTGTGAAGAACAGTCTAGCATTCTCTGAAACATACAGTTAAATAATACCAGATGGCAGCACAGCTGGATGATTTTGCTCCCTGGAATCTTGGAGAACCGCTACGTTAGACTAGACAGAACTGAGCTAGATTGGTTATTATGGCTTGGGTCTGTATCAGGTAGATATATATATATGGGACCCCAAAACCTTAGAAATTAATAAATGGTCGGATTTTGATTAATTGGGACATGGCTGAAAGTACAAGCTGCAGAGTTGTGCCAGACAATGACTCCCTGGACTGGCTTATGCAAACCAGGCTGGCTGGCCTAGCAAAGAGCACCTCTTCTGACATGACAAAAGGTGTTGATGGGCCATTTGAGAGGAATCCTTTGGCCTAGGGAGACAAATGTTGCCGAGGTGATGGAGTGTGTGTTTGAGGTGACAGGAAAAGGGAGCCTTGAGCAAGGGTTGCTGGGAAGAAAGAGGAGGAAGAGAAAAGATTGGGATCCATCTTGGGCAGGCTGGCTGAAGGCTGGCTGCACTACTGTGGGGGATAAGCCCCTCTTGAAATGACCATGCTGTAAGGTGCAGACTGAAGGTGTAAATAGGTGGATAAACCATATTTCTTAAAGCTATGACAGTCTCTGCTGTGTCTCAATTCTCCAAAGGAAGACAGACCATGGGTGAGTGCCGGGAACCCCAGGGGCTCTTGCTACCGCTTGGCAGAGAGAGGGGCGGTCACCCAACTTTTGTAAGAATATGTTGGAAAGGGCATCCCAGCTAGAGAAAAACGTGATCTACTGGCTGCATTCAGACAAAGATTTAAAGCATGATGCATAAGCAATGGTTTGAAGTTGGCTATGATTTGAAGGTCACTATCTGTGAAGGTAAAAAGAAGCTGCTCTTTCAATGTTGAAGACCTTTCCGTCTTATGACTTCTCTTTCACTGACATGCCCTTATGTCTACTGAAGTACTTTTATGAAAGGTGTGTTGTTTATCTGCTCACATACAAAATGCGTACTAAAAAAAGGCCGTTGGAAATGGAGCAAGTTCTTCAGGAGCACCTTGGAAAGATCAGCAACACGACTGGGAACATCATGCATCGCTTCTCGTTTTCAAACTTAGTTTTGCCTTTTTAATCTTCTCGGTTCTCCGTGGAAGAGTTGTGTTTTATCATGCGCTGTGACAGAAACAAATCTCATTCTCTTCCAGAGACAAAAGTGAAAATAAAGTGTAAGGAATCAAAAGGAAGTTGTAGAATGAGCGGCAGATGTTGTTACATTTTTCTAACAAAACCCTGTGTGTCAGACGCATGATGGATGACATCCGCAAGACAGACTAATGGGCATATACCCCACTAGTTATAATGTTTTTAAAATGGGGGAAAAAAATCCTTAATGGGTGTCAAACAAATGTAAGAAGTAGTCCAATAATAGAAATATTTCAAAACATGTTTGCTACAATTATCACGTTGGAGGTATATAAAAGAACTATTTTTAGATTTTATTTTAAAATGCAGTCTTTTCTATTAACCATGTCTCCTTATTCTCCCTTGATATTTGTCTTGGTTGTTCTATTGAGTCTTCCCAATTGTTGTTCCCTCATTCCAAGTCTATCCCTATTATTGCTGATAAATGCTTCTTGTCTGCTTCCTTAATATTGCTTCTTACTTTCACCCTCCATGGATACAAATAAAAAGAATGCATGCTGAACAGAAAAATAATTAAAATGGGGATTTTGGCACCAAGTGCCATGTGGCACTACCTCTCTTTTAAATCAGAACCAGTGAAGGCGGTGAAGGGCCTGTGTGAGTGTCTGGAGGTGGTTGGAGGATGGATGGCGGCTAACAGATTGAGGATGAATCCTGACAAGACAGAAGTACTGTTTTGGGGGGACAGGGGGCAGGCGGGTATGGGGGATTCCCTGGTCCTGAATGGGGTAACTGTGCCCCTGAAGGGCCAGGTGCACAGCCTGGGAGTCATTCTGGACTCACAGCTGTCCATGGAGGCGCAGGTTAATTCTGTGTCCAGGGTGGCTGTCTACCAGCTCCATCTGGTACGCAGCATGAGACCGTATCTGCCCGCAGACTGTCTCGCCAGAGTGGTGCATGCTCTAGTTATCTCCCGCTTGGACTACAGCAACGCACTCTATGTGGGGCTACCTTTGAAGGTGACCTGGAAACTGCAATTAATCCAGAACGCGGCAGCTAGACTGGTGACTGGGAGTGGCCGCCAAGACCATGTAACATCGGTCTTGAGAGACCTACATTGGCTCCCAGTATGTTTCTGAGCACAGTTCAAAGTGTTGGTGCTGACCTTTAAAGCCCTAAACGGCCTCGGTCCTATATACCTGAAGGAGCGTCTCCACCCCCATCGTTCTGCCCGGACGCTGAGGTCCAGCGCTGAGGGCCTTCTGGCGGTTCCCTCATTGTGAGAAGTGAGCTTACAGGGAACCAGACAGAGGGCCTCCTTGGTAGTGGCACCCGCCCTGTGGAACACCCTCCCTTCAGATGTGAAGGAAATAAGCAGCTATCCTATCTTTAAAAGATATCTGAAGGGAAGTTTTTAATATTTAACACTATTGTTTTTAACACTTGATTGGGAGCCGCCCAGAGTGGCTGGGGAAACTCAGCCAGATGGGCGGGGTATAAATAAATTATTATTATTATTATTATTATTATTATTATTATTATTATTATTAGTGTCAACCTATACTGCAAACAGTGGCTCAGGCAGATAGAACAAAAGCCTACTCCAGTTTTTCTAGTGACCCCCAGATTCCATGAAATGTTGCTCTGGGCCAGGAACATCAAATGTGATACAGTAGGCCCGAAACTTATGCACTGACGGTATCATAGCCTTGTGATAGATGATAGATAGATAGATAGATAGATAGATAGATAGATAGATAGATAGATAGATAGATGATAGATAGATAGAAAGAGCCCGGGTGACCAAAGGGGCTGTGCAGGATCTCACAACAGCCTCCAGAGCTTTGCACCACCTTCCCAGTGGCCGGAAAGCGAGGCGGAGGGGTTAAAAGCGAGGCGGAGGGGTTAAAAGCGAGGCGGAGGGGTGGTGGGAAAACCCAGCGCAGAAAGAGCTTTTTAAGTTCTCCGCCTTGCTAACTGGACTCTAGGAACATTGTGTGAGGACTCTGGGAGGCCCTGAGAGGCTCCAAAGATCTCACCTGCTCAGCATATCAGGGTCGGACAGACAGGGATTGTCTCATGGTGGTGTGGGGTCTGATGTCTTCCTGATTCTGCACAATTTTGCCTTTGTGCACAGATCCCCAGAATGTAACCCCTTTGTAAGTTTTGGGCCTACTGTATAGCCATTCTCCACGATAGCCAGATTTACTCAACTCTCTCTCGGATGCCTAGATTATGTGCATCTGGCCTCTACCTGGCCACTTGTGTGGCGAATGTATGCTACCTGGTCTGCTTAATCTGCATAGCAGAACAGGACACTGCCTCGTATTGAGTAGATCTGGGCAATATCTGGTTTTCAACACCACAATATATCACCAGCTAAACATCGCGATATACTGATATATCACGATATCTTCAATACGGATGGAGCTATGTAGAGGGACGTGGGTGGCACTGTGGACTAAACCACAGAGCCTAAGACTTGCCGATCAGAAGGTCAGCGGTTTGAATCCCCGCGACGGGGTGAGCTCCCGTTGCTCGGTCCCTGCTCCTGCCAACCTAGCAGTTTGAAAGCACGTCAAAGTGCAAGTAGATAAATAGATACCACTCCGGCGGGAAGGTAAACGGCCTTTCCATGCGCTGCTCTGGTTCACCGAAAGTGGCTTAGTCATGCTGGCCACATGACCTGGAAGCTGTATGCCGGCTCCCTCGGCCAATAAAGCGAGATGAGCGCCACAACCCCAGAGCCGGCCACGACTGGACCTAATAGTCAGGGTTCCTTTTACCTTTTTTTTCTATGTAGAGGCATCGGCTGGCTTCAATGTGGGTTTCCCCCCACATTGTGATTTTTGCATAACACGCACATACATCATGACTCGAGATATATTGCCAGGTCAAAATTTATGAAAAGGACTTCAAACCTGTTTTGGATGATACATTGGTACCTTGGGTTACATACGCTTCAGGTTACAGATGCTTCAGTTTAAAGACTCCACTAACCCAGAAATAGTACCCCGGGTTAAGAACTTTGCTTCAGGATGAGAACAGAAATCACGCTGGTGCGGTGAGGTGGCAGCAGGAGGCCCCATTAGCTAAAGTGGTGCTTCAGGTTAAGAACAGTTTCAGGTTAAGAATGGACCTCTGGAACGAATTAAGTTCTTAACATTGTCTGGTTGTCAGGGGCTGGACTGAGGAGGAATGGTGGGAACCACCACCACCCCTTCCTGCACCTTCCCAAGAAGAGGAGGACAGTATAGATTTAGAACAGTGGTTTGCAGAAGGTCATAGTTCAGAGGCTGCAGAGGGGAGAAGCTGAGAAATATTGGGAGAGCAGCAAGAAGAAGCAGCAGCGGGAGAGAGACAGCTAACAGTGTCTCTAGAAAGCCCTCCTGACCACCACACTCTCCCAGGACCAAGCGTGTCTTGAGAGTAGCAGAACAGAAAGCTCAGAGGCAGAAAGCTCAGATCAGCTGCCTCAGGGGTGACATAGAATAGGAGGGACTGAGTGTTGGGAAAGTGTACATGCAGCTACTCACACAGTCAATTAAGGTTTGGCAGACAGCCAGAAGGCAATCTGAAGGAGTAAGTCTGCCTGGTGATAACAGAGGCATGGAAACAGCTCCCTGACTGGTCAAACTCTCTCAAGGGAGTGATAATTAATGGCCTACTAACTGGTAGTTCAGATTTCAGTGGTTCATTGTGTCAGTGAGTGTAGGAGTTGTCAGTCGTGTCAGAGAGAGCTAGCAAAAGATCCGTGTTCTGTTCCTGTAAATAGTCCACTGTATATAATAAACACCTAACTACAAGTTCCTGGTTCCTGCTTCGTCTATCCTGTCTGCAGCCAAGTCGCCAATTGCTTCCGTGGATTCTGCGTTTACTCTGCTAGGTCTGGCTAAGGTCCTGCAACTAGTCAGAAAGTTGCGAAACACCAAATAGGTTTTGCCAATACTGAGGGGGTGGTACTTTACTTGGATCAACGCCATTATCTAAGAGAGACAGCATTTCTACGTCTCTCTCTGTGAATATTGAATAAACTACTTGGTAAGAACTCTTCTTGTTCATCTGTTTCTTGGCATCCCACTGTGGGAGGGATAAGATTCCCCGAAGCCTTGTCACTGATAGTGGCTGTGCAGGATTTCAGATTGGAGTCTTTTTCCAGATCTACCCGGAGATATGAGGGATTGAACCTGAGGAATTCTGCATGCCAGGCATGTTCTCCACTGCAGAGCCTACAGCTTTCCCAAAGCTGCCATTTTGTGTACAGAGTCATAAAAACAGTCACGTGAAACTGATCTGTCTTGCTCCTCTCTCCAGCATTTGTGTTGCTAAGCTCAAAGTGACACACGAGCACACTGCGATTTGGTTTTGCAGGAGGGGTGGTTTCGCCGCAGTTTGAAAATATAAATTTGTTGAGCTTAATCTGCAGTGTGAATTACGACTGAGCATAGCGCCGTTGCTTGCATACTGAAGATGATTTATGTGATTTTCATGTAGCTGTTGGACTTTAATTATTCACTTGATTATCAATAAAAAATAAGCACGGACCGGCACAGAATGCTAAGAGGCCTGAAGGGGGCAAGCCACCTCTGGCAGAAAGCAAATATGGATGGGGAGAAATACGTTTCACTTTCTCTAGGCAACGAGTAGAAGGACAGTTCAGAAACAGAATCCACACATTTTTCTTGGATTATTTTTTTTAAATTCTCTTTGACAAACAACAACAAAACCTGCCAACCTGTTAATCAGTTCCCTGATGACAGACAAATGTTCCAAGGGGGAAAATGCCAAATATCAATTGATATTGGCTGAAATTCAATTGGATCCAGCGAATCGAGCCTGGCATTCCGTTTGGCACAATGCAATCGCTGATCAATAGCAAGTAATTGGACGCTGCTTTGTGTGGAAGAGAATGCTGGAGCTGTTACATCACCCTGCGTTATAGATGAGATTAATCACTGCCTAAGTGTTTCATCAATGTAACTTCTTTCCATCAACGTGCCACGGTATTTAAGAAGGCAGCCAGGAAGCTCACTGCTCTACCCCATCCAGTTATTAACTGGAAATTAAAAGCTGAGATGCCCAGTGAAATGTGACAGTGCAGCCGCGTTGCAAAGTAATCACATCATCATGCAAAGTTATACAATGCACACTTGCAGTGAGCGGAAGAAAATCACACACACACACACACACACACACATGCAGACACGCAAATCAAATAGCAGGCGCCCATCTGGCTTTAGGAAATATTAACGGAAAAGCATGTTTCCTCCAGTTCTTCCTAATTGCAATCACTGAAAGACCAGCAGGGGGAAAAGATACATGTCTTTCGACAACTTGAGATAGTTTGCAGATGTCGGTATCGTTGGATGATCGTGAATATGTATATTTGGAAGACTGATCGGCAGCACCTTTTGTGCCTGAGATTCAGATGTGTGAAGGAACATACGGCATAAAATATGAAGCCCAACTACAGTGGTACCTTGGTTCTCAAACTTAATCCGTTCTGGAAGTCCGTTCCAAAACCAAAGTGTTCCAAAACCAAGGCATGCTTTCCCATAGAAAGTAAGGCAAAATGGATTAATCCGTTCCAGACTTTTAAAAATAACATGAATTTTACTATCAAATGAGACCCATAAAATGAAAGCAATAAACAATGCACTGCAGTCACACAATCAATCAATCAATCAATCAGTAGCTGAACTGGGTTCCACACAGTCACACACAAAAAGAGAGCCACAAAAATCCAAAATAAATAGCAAAAACAGACTGACCTCAACGTAACACTCAAAAGGGAAGTGTGGCACTCAAATCGGAAGTGTAACACTCAAACTGGAGCACGTTTGGCTTCTGAAAAAAGTTCGCAAACCGGAACACTTACTTCCAGGTTTGCAATGTTTGGGTTCCAAGTTCTTTGAGTGCCAAGGCGTTTGAGAACCAAGGTACGACTGTAGAGGGAATATTTTTCCTGCTTCATATACTATGATACATTGCAGCTATTTCATTTTTAATCTGCATTAGTGTCTAACAAGTGCGACCTGCCATAACATATTGCTGTGTGGAGTGTTCCCATTTACTGTTGCAGCCAGTCGGCCTTGCCCCCTCCAGAATACTGTGTTCTATTACCCACACACAATCCATTTTTCTGCCCTTTCTCCATCACCTAGAATTCCATAACCAAATATGATGAGTCCTCACTGGGTTTTCCTAGGATTCTCCCCTTAGGGTTTTCTTTTCCTCAGATTTTTTTTGTATTTCTTCTTCCCCAAGCCTGCTGCTACGTGAGCAGAGATGATGCCATTTTGACTTCATAGGCCATGACACTCATTCATGAACACCGGAAACAGAGGGGATGATAGAATGCCTATCTTACCACTCAAGCTGGATTGGGGCTGGTTGGGGCTGCTGATTCTTTTAGACCTGTCAGCAGCCTTCGACATGGTCAATTACAAACTTCTGGACCACTGCCGTGCTCGTTTCTCTCTGGTCGGGAAAGAGGGTGGCGCTTGGGGGGGGGGGACTGCCGTCGCACCACTCCTTGGTATGTGGAGTGCCACAGGGCGCAATATTCTCCTCGATGCTTTTCAACATCTTTATGCGCCCCCTCGCCCAGCTTGTCCAGAGTTTTGGTTCGGTTTGGGTTGCCATCAGTATGCTGACACCCAACTCTATTTGTTGATGGACGGCCATCCTTACTCGGCCTCAGACACACTGATCAGATGTTTGGAAGCTGTGGCTGGATGGTTACGTGGGAGCCAGTTGAAGTTAAATCCTTCAAAGACAGAGGTCCTTTGGCTGGATCAGGGCGATATGGGATTGGGGGTCCAACTCCCATAACTTGCAGGGGCGCAATTAGTGCCATCACCGTCCGTTAAGAGTTTGGGTATAATCTTTGACACCTCCCTCTCTATGGAGGTGCAGGTTGCAGCTATAACAAAGGTGGCATTTTTTTCATCTCCGCCAAGCTAGGCAGTTGGCTCCTTACCTCTCTTGCCCTGACCTAGCCACTGTGATCCATGCGACGGTCACCCCCTGACTTGATTATTGTAATTCATGTTGGGCTGCCCTTGAGACTGACCCAGAAACCCCAGTGGGTGCAAAATGCTGTGGCGAGACTCCTTAGGGGTCCTCGCTGCGGGACCGCATTCACCCAGTGCTATACCAGCTGTACTGGTGGAGTACAGGATCAAGTTTAAGGTGCTGGTTTTCACCTATATGACCTAGGACCTTCATACCTACAGGACCACCTCTCCTGGTATGTCCCATGGAGGACCTTACGCTCTTCAAATAAAAACATCTTGGAGATCCCGGGCAACAGGGAGGTTAGACTGGCCTCGACCAGAGCCAGGGCTTTTTCGGCCATGGCCCCGATCTGGTGGAACACTCTGTCACAAGAGACTAAGGCCCTGCAGGACTTGACATCTTTCTGCAGGGCATGCAAGACAGAGCTGTTCCGCCAGACCTTTGGCCAAGGCAAAGTCTGACCCCCTCTCTCCTTCTGTAATCTTCACAGAACTCTAGCCCGATGGATGCCATTAATTTGATTCTGAACTGATTCTAGAATGTATTTTAATTAATTGACTCTGCGATTTTATGTACACTGTGCTATTGTTACCTGTTGTTAGCTGCTCTGAGCACGGCTTTGGCCAGGGAGGGCAGGATACAAATAAAATAAATTTATTTATTTATGCCAGGTTAAGTCATAGTGGATGGCCAAAAGCGGTTTTCATTTTCATATGCAGCAGGGAGGAATAGCAATGGTTATCATTTGGATTACAATTGTCCAGGGCTTTATTATATGTGGTGTCAATGTAAAATTATTTAAAAGGGCTGGGAGAAGATATATAAAGATTGGAAAGGAATGTGGAAAATGGTTGTTGTTAAAAAAACCCTGAAGTCATGACACTGAGATGTACATGCTTTGTTGGACTTATTGAATGAAAGACTTTGTTCCTGTATCCAAGAGTAGACCCCAGGCCAAGACCAGCCTGCTCTTATAGAAGGAGGAAGCCTCTGCCAAATAAGATGAGGAAGATTGGTAAAATAAACTATTGAACTATGCGGGGTAAATTATTTAATTTGAAACCCAAGAAAGAAAGCACTTTGATTTTTATTTTATTTTAAAGAGATAAATGTTTGCATATTTTTTAAGCTGTGTGTATAAATCTGTATAGTTAAAGCTATGGTTTTCCCAGTAGTGATGTATGGAAGTGAGAGCTGGACCATAAAGAAGGCTGATCGCTGAAGAATTTATGCTTTTGAATTCTGGTGCTGGAGGAGACTCTTGAGAGTCCCATGGACTGCAAGAAGATCAAACCTCTCCATTCTTAAGGAAATCAGCCCTGAGTGCTCACTGGAGGGACAGATCCTGAAGCTGAGGCTCCAATACTTTGGCCACCTCATGAGAAGAGAAGACTCCCTGGAAAAGACCCTGATGTTGGGAAAGATGGAGGGCACAAGGAGAAGGGGACGATGGAGGACGAGATGGTTGGACAATGTTTTCGAAGCTACCAGCATGAGTCTGACCAAACTGCGAGCGGCAGTGGAAGACAGGAGTGCCTGGCGTGCTCTGGTCCATGGGGTCACAAAGAGTTGGAACGACTAAATGATTAAACAACAACAACAACAGATTCTTACATTAGGAAAACTTCTATATGTCACTTGTAATAATCTGAAGATTTAAATGTAGTTGATGGGGCATAGATTCAGAACAGATAAAAGCAAGTACTTGTTTACACAGGGCATAATTAATCCTGTGCAATAGGGTTATTTCCCCCCCCCCCCAATGCTAATTGCGGTGCTGGAGGGACTGTTCTAACCGAGATCAAGGCTGGAGAACAACGTTTAATTCTCCTCTCCTGGCTCACCAAGGCTGTTCCTTCCCCTGCGACCAAGACTCCATTTAAAAAAATGTGATTGCTAATCACATTATTAGTGTCATGTGTCGTTAAGCCTTCAGTAACGTTAGTATGGAGTAACAAGCTCTGGCCTCCAAAATGAATAAATAAGATTGCAGAGTGTATTTTTATTTCTTTTTAGTTGTTTTCATTGATTTTGCATGATTAGAGGCTAAAGCTACTCATACTCATGCCGTTCTACACATCTCACCGGGTATATTGAACTATTTTGAAGATTTTCAACATTTCGAATTGAGTCTCTGATACGTAAGATAGAGAGTTTGTATCTTACCAGTTGGAAGATCTGAGCTTACCGAAGAATGTGGGAATTAATCTTGCAAGTTTTGCAGCTCATTTGAACGCCCATCTTGGAATCCTGTTGCCTGGCTATGCCTTCTGCATGCTGTGATGCTACAGTACTGTTACTGATCTAAGATAAGGAAGCTCAAAGGATATTGATTATTAGGTTGTGAACACAGCACTATTATTTGTGCATCCATACAGATGCCAGGGTTGGTTCACTACTGCTCTCCCTCTTTTTGAAACATGTCCCCTCTCCTATGTGCTTAAAATGTCACTCGGATGCTTTCTTTTTTTTGTAGAACCCCAACCACACCTTATTGGAAGTTCGGCTGAATGGAATGCAGCCCCATTGGAAACAATGGGTCTTAACAAAGTAGCTGTGGATAATACTGTGTTTAGGGCTGCAATTATATACATACTTACCCTATGAGCAATAACAACAACAACAACAACAACAACAACAATTTATTATTTATACCCCACCCATCTGGCTGGGTTTCCCCAGCCACTCTGGGCGGCTTCCAACAAAACACTAAAATACAATAACCTATTAAACTTTAAAAGCTTCCCTAAACAGGGCTGTCTTCAGATGTCTTCTAAAAGTTTGGTATTTGTTGTTCGCTTTGACATCTGGTGGGAGGGCGTTCCACAGGGCGGGCGCCACTACCGAGAAGGCCCTCTGCCTGGTTCCCTGTAACTTGGCTTCTCGCAGTGAGGGAAACGCCAGAAGGCCCTCAGCGCTGGACCTCAGCATCCGGGCAGAACGATGGGGGTGGAGACGCTCCTTCAAATATACTGGACCAAGGCCATTTAGGGCTTTAAAGGTCAGCACCAACACTTTGAATTGTGCTCAGAAACATACTGGGAACCGGTCTTTCAATGTGGTCTCGGCGGCCGCCCCCAGTCACCAGTCTAGCTATCGCATTCTGGATTAGTTGTAGTTTCCGGGTCACCTTCAAAGATCACCCCACATAGAGCGCATTGCAGTAGTCCAAGCGGGAGATAGATAACCAGAGCATGCACTACTCTGGCGAGGCAGTCTGTGGGCAGATAGGGTCTTAGCCTGCGTACCAGATGGAGCTGGTAAACAGCTGCCCTGGACACAGATTTGACCTGCACCTCCATGGACACCTGTGAGTTCAAAATGACTCCCAGGCTGTGCACCTGATCCTTCAGGGGCACAGTTACCCCATTCAGAACCAGGGAGTCCTCCACACTCACCCACCTCCTGTCCTCCAAAAACAGTACTTCTGTCTTGTCAGGATTCAGTCTCAATCTGTTAGCCGCCATCCATCCTCCAACCGCCTCCAGACACTCACACAGGACCTTCACCACCTTCACTGGTTTTGATTTAAAAAAGAGGTAGAGCTGGGTATCATCTGCATATTGATGGACACCCAGCCCAAACCCCCTGATGATCTCTCCCAGCGGCTGCATGTAGATGTTGAAAAGCATGGGGGAGAGGACAGAACCCTGAGGCACCCCTCAAGTGAGAGCCCAGGGGGCTGAACACTCATCCACCACCAACACTTTCTGAACACGGCCCAGGAGGAAGGAGCGGAACCACTGTATGACAGTGCCCCCAGCTCCTAACCTTAGGACCACATCAGGAAGGCCAAGAGTCTTGTACGGAGGCCAGGACCTCCACACACACTGCCCAGGCTTGTGCCTCAGGGAGGTCACGTTTATGCTGCTAATGCAGTAGTTTGATTCCACCCCCAGAGACGCACTCCATTGTCTCCTGAGACAGACAGATGTCAACAACAGCAAATCTGCATATGCTTTGCCCAGGTATTTTTAGCAGCCGTGGGTGAATCATTTGCCAACAGATGGGGGCCAGCTTTCGCAATATCGCACAAAAATAAAAGGGGAGAATATTTATGATGTATAAACAATTGCTCATTTATTTGGAGGAACAGTACGGTTCAGTGATCCAAACGCAGGAGGAAGGTGCAGCCAACTTTTTGTGCGTATGCTTGCCTCCCATTTTAATTCACAGCAAAAAAATTAAAATATATTAAATGAGATGTCTGCATTTTAAGCTGATTAGAATACGGATCCTTAACACGTTGACCAGCAAAACTTCCTATGGTTCTGAACTGGCACCAGCAATACATTCAGCCTAAGCTGAATGCCTTCAAAGAAACGTCTGTGTCTGGCAAAGTAGCAATATGGCAACCTGGGCTTTGCCAGCCAATTGCTCCCAAAAGCTGTAGTGAGCTGCTGCTGTTTTGCTCCAGATTCTCCCATACTTGGTGCCCTCCCAGCTCCTGCCCGGTCCGGGTCATGTGGCCAGCATGACTAAGCCGCTTCTGGCGAACCAGAGCAGCGCACGGAAATGCCATTTACCTTCCCGCCGGAGTGGTACCTATTTATCTACTTGCACTTTGACGTGCTTTCGAACTGCTAGGTTGGCAGGAGCAGGGACCGAGCAACGGGAGCTCATCCCGTCACTCCTTAGGGTAGTGATAAAGCAGGATATCAAGTCCAAACTCCTCCTCCTCCTCCTCCTCCTCCTCCTCTTTTTCTTCTTCCTAGGGCTGCCATACGCACAGGTTTTCCTGAATCAGCAAGTAGGGTGAATTGTGTTTCTTTTTTGGGGGGGGGGGGTTTGGCAACTTTAAAGCCTAATAATAATAATAATAATAATAATTCTTCCTGCCATAGAAAACTTCCAGAATGTGTTCTTTTTTTTTCTAGGAAGGGAGACTTTTCTACATTTTGTTTTGTTTTGTTTTTGCAGAGAAGAAAAAGACCAGATTCGAAGCAATACCTCAAACTCATATCCGTGCAACTAACCAGCAAGAGGAAGGTTGGCTGATGTGTGTGTGTGAGTGTGTGTGTGTGTGTGTGTGTGTGTGTGTGTGTGTGTGTTTCACAGTGGGAGCTGACAATTTGATGATACTTCATCAGCCCGGATCCCCTGCTGTGCAGTAGATTGAGACAAAGGAAATGCCTCTCACTGATGAAATGAATGGAAAATCAGATTTTCTAAAGTTATGGTTATCTTGTTATAAAGGGTGCTTTGGGTCAATTCCATAGCAGATAACAGTTTTTATTTTGTCTAGACTCTTTCCGGGCTTTGAGCAATTCCATCTCAGACACCTATCACTGAAGGAGAGAGCCTCACTTGGTGGCTGAATCTTTGGATTTTGCTTTGGGAACGCTAAAATGCAATTTAAAGATCTCACTAGTGACTTAATCGCTGAAGAATTGATGCTTCTGAATTATGGTGCTGGAGGAGACTCTTGAGAGTCCCATGGACTGCAAGAAGATCAAACCTATCCATTCTTAAGGAAATCAGCCCTGAGTCACTGGAAGGACAGATCCTGAAGCTGAGGCTACAATACTTTGGCCACCTCATGAGAAGAGAAGACTCCCTGGAAAGACCCTGATGTTGGGAAAGATGGAGGGCACAAGGAGAAGGGGACGACAGAGGATGAGATGGTTGGACAGTGTTCCCAAAGCTACCAGCATGAGTCTGACCAAACTGTGGGAGGCAGTGGAAGACAGAAGTGCCTGGCGTGCTCTGGTCCATGGGGTCACGAAGAGTCGGGCACGACTAAAGGACTAAACAATAACAACAACTGTGCTAAAACCCTTCCACAGCATTGAGCAGGGAGGGGTGAAGGAAGCGATCTGGGATCCAAAGCTGGCGTGGCCTTGGAAAAGAGAAGAAAAAGAAGGCGCAGATTCATGCTGTCACACGCTGCAAACAGTCAGGTATTGAGTTGCATTTAGTAAAATCAATATCTTTCTTGAGCTGCCTGAAAGCAAATCTATCACCCAGTCTCTCTGATCTGCAGAAACACAGCAAAATCCTGTTATTGTAGTAAAAGCTCGGGATGTCATTTTAATGGGATTATTTGTGCTAAACTACCTAACCTTCTTTCTTTCTTTCAGTGCCCCTTAGTGCAGACCGTCAGTTTTTAACTAACTGCTTTGGCGTGCAGGATCCCAGGCAGTTCCTTTTCCAAGGAGGTGGTCTCAATAGCGTTCTAATAAGCAATATGTGTGCACCACAGAGCCTGAAATGGGGATGTGGAACGAGCCATATATCATCGGCAGTACCTAGTAACACTGTACATAATAATATATTGATAAAGGACCCTGTCAAGTCCACTATGGTTCCTGGCCATAAAGCCACATGACACTACATTTTCATTATTGAAAATGAAATAACACAATGGCCAGCTTGTTCTGCTATGAGCCCAGAGCTGTTCCTTGAGAAATACCGACTCAATCTCAAGGTTTTACAGCACCTCTCCACAACATAATGAAGTTGGCCTTCTGTTGGTCGAACACAAGGACTTACTGAGGCTGCTTTTTGTGATGTGTGTAAACACAAAACATGGAACAAAATGCCAATTGGATAGTGGGTGATAGGTTGCCTGCCCTAGAAACCTCACGAGGTGTTTCTCATCTCAGCAGCTATTTGCTTCTTTTACACATGATAACTTTGGTCCTTGGAGCAAGTGAATCATAGAATCATAGAGTTGGAAGAGACCACAAGGGCCATCGAGTCTTAAGTGGCTTAAGCCAAGCTGGGATTCATTTCCTGGTGCGATAATATCTCTTGCTAACAGGGACTGGAATATGTAGAAAAATTCTACACATCACTTGGGAAGACAGGCAAACTAATGCCAGTGTACTGGAAGAAGCAAAGATCACCAGTGTTGAAGCAATGATTCTTCAACATCAACTTCATTGGACTGGTCATGTTGTGTGGATGCCTGATTATCATCTTCCAAAGCAACGACTCTATTCCAAACTTAAAAATGGAAAGCGTAATGCTGGTGGTCAACAAATGAGGTTTAAAGACTCACTCAAAGCAAATCTTTTTTTAAAAAAGTAGTATAAACACTGACAATTGGGAAACACTGGACCGTGAGTGCTCCAACTGGAGAACAGCCTTTACCAAAGGTGTCATGGGCTTTGAAAACACTCGAACTCAGGACGAAAGGGAGAAACGTGCTAAGAGGAAGGCACATTTGGCAAACCATCACCGTGATCAGCTCCCACCCAGAAACCCATGTCCCCACTGTGGAAGGATGTGTGGATCCAGAATTGGCCTCTATAGTCACTTACAGACTCACTGTTAAGACCGTGTTCATGTAAGACAATCTTACTCAGCTACGAGTGGTTGGAAGAGGAAGAGGAGGAGGAGGAGGAGGAGGAGAAGAAGAAGAAGGAGAAAAAGGAGAAAGAGAAGGAGAAGGAATAAAGTTGGAAACAACTTGCAAGCAGAACTTGGTTTCCAGTTTTGGAAAACTTTTTATGAGGAAACTGAACATGTAGAATGTTGAATTTTTTGCAAGGTATCTGGGTTGTGTCTGTATTCAAACACTGGCATGAAAATTTATGCTATAATTACCAAGTTTGACTTTTTTAAAAGTCTATTTTAAAACTGAGCATATTCAATGGATGAAAGAAATGGAGGCTAGAGGAGCCTACCACAGATCAGTGATGTTGGAGCAAATGTTCTGTATTCAGATGATCTCAGGTTCAGTTCCCAGTATCTCTACCTGAAAGGATCTGGTAACGAATAACTGAGAGACACATCTGTCCAAAACCCCGGAGAGCCTCTGTCCATCACAGCAGAGAATCCCTGGCCAATGCTCAGACTCAGAATGTGGCAACTTCCTCTTCTCCTAACATCTCACAGAATCTGGATGTGAGACATGTTGCTAGGGCTTGCCATCTGGTATTTGTTATCATGCATCCCCTTTGGTGGTTGGCATAATTCTGTTTGATTTATGCTATTCCTACTGAGTCATTATACTCGCAAGCAAGTAGAACGTAAGAAAGGGGAAAGTGGAGATGTGAGCCCCACTCTGCCCACCCACCTCATTCCTGGAGTAAATGTCCAAAACCATCTGCTGTGGATTCTACATCACACGGGGCTTTTCTGAGTAGAGGAGGCTCAGATGAAACAAATCAGGATGAATGGTCACTGATATATAGTTGCTGCTTTAAAAAATAATAATCAGATTGGATGCTCAATAAAGACGGTGAGAATCTGACCTCCACGTAAGCTATGTGGACAGCCAGCATGGTGTAGTGGTTAAGAGCGGTGGACTCGTAATCTGGTGAACCGGGTTCGATTCCCCACTCCTCCACATGCAGCTGCTGGGTGACCTTGGGCTAGTCACACTTCTCTGAAGTCTCTCAGCCCCACTCACCTCTCAGAGTGTTTGTTGCAGGGAAGGGAAAGGAGAATGTTAGCCGCTTTGAGACTCCTTTGGGTAGTGATAAAGCGGGATATCAAATCCAAACTCTTCTTCTTCTTCTTCTATGTGCAAGCAAATCGGGAGGAAAGCTCAATAAATAGGCCACCTAGAGGAGCTGCCACCCTCAACTCGAAATCAGCTTGTTTTCTGCATAGGTTCTTTCTGGGGTGGGGAGATGGATGGTGGGATTTGTTTATTTACTGTTGGCATCCCTCTCTTCTTTGTCACCCAAATCACAGTTACTGAACTGCTGGGCGAAATCACAGATACCGGAAAAGATTAAAGGGGAATGAAAGGAAAGGAAAGGAAAATTGCTTTGAGCAGGAAACATCTGCTACGAAGCTAGGGGTGTTTTTAGGGAACAGCAAATAGGCAGAAGCCAAACAGAAAAATAATAAAGTGGCTTTTAAGTAAAATCAGCAACAACTCGGATTTATATAGTGCTCCATATGTTCTGCATGAGTAATACCCCTAAAGCATTTCAGAGTAAAATAAAGTAAGGCGCGTGCTCAAAGGCAGGAAGAAAATATATTATAGGGAAATAAGCAAAAAGCACTTCCAGCTTTTAGTAGGGGCCACTCTCTTCATTTTAAGGTAACTGATATGTTATGTACTGAAGTTCTCACCCTGGGCCAGCAGGGGGATACTGTAGATAGTAATGCAAATGAAGGATCGAAAGTGACGTTCAGTGATTGGATAGTTTGTATGCAAATGAAGGGTCGAAAGTGACGTTCAGTGATTGGCTAGTTACAGAAAATGGTTACTGTTGCATTCTAGTGGAGCTTTATATAAGCAGGCTGACTGAGCTCCTCAGTTCAGTTCTGTTCCAGCTTACAAATAAAGAGCTGCTTTGGAAGAATCACTATGTTCGCCCACAACTTAACATGATAGGGTATGAAATCAAGGTGCTGCTTTTATTTATAGCTGCTTGAGCGAATGTGTGAGGGACCACTGTGAGGCAAGCAACATACTCCTCTGCTCAAACTCCTAGCCTCCCATCTCTGTTCTTCTCCTCTTTTTTAAGGGAAGGACTTGCCTGCTAAATAATGTCTACTTTAAGGGAGCCAAGACCTTCAAATGTAGGCAAAAATGTCCTTCCTTTAGTCGGAATGCTCATTTTGGTTTTTTGGGTGCTGGCACAACTTTGAGGCTACATGGAAAGGAGGAATCCTCTTAGCCCTCCTGGAAGCACAGCTGAGATTTGTGTGGGGCAGAGTGGAAAGACATCCTTTGGAGGGCTAGTGGTTATTCCCACTCAGTGCTTTTTTCCTAAAAGAAAATGTTTTAACTCAAGAAAATCCCCATTTTAAAGTTCAAATTGTGGAAAATAAATACAGTAAATGGACAAAAGTACAAAGGATTCACAAAATGTTTAGGGGTACAGTGGTACCTCAGGTTAAGTACTTAATTCGTTCCGAAGGTCCGTACTTAACCTGAAACTGTTCTTAACCTGAAGCACCTCTTTAGCTAATGGGGCCTCCTGCTGCTGCCGCACCGCCGGAGCACAATTTCTGTTCTCATCCTGAAGCAAAGTTCTTAACCTGAAGCACTATTTCTGGGTTAGCGGAGTCTGTAACCTGAAGCGTATGTAACCTGAAGCGTACCACTGTATGCGTACCCCCAGAAAAAAGCAGTGTTCCCACCGGTAGCTGCTTTGTTTGTTTTCATCTTAGGCCAGAGACCTTCCAGAGTGCAGCTCTCAGGAAAAAGGGGCAATCTTAGGTGGAATTGCTTGGATGTCACTCAAAATGAGCTAGTGAGAGAAATGAAAGAGAGCGACCGCAAGATGTACAGTATCAAAGGTTTGTGAAAAACAACTTTGGAACAATTCCCCTCCTTCCCCGCCTTGTTGTTTTCATGTTGTTTACCGTGACTCATACCTAATCTAAGCCGTTATTTGGTCCCATCATAGAACAAAGAAGGAGGACCTCCAATTATTTTGCAGAGTGGAGTTCTTCCCTTCTCCCAAGTCCAAACTGATGGCCTGTGCCTCCTCTCTCCCTCACCCGCCGGCCACTCTTGTCTGCCTCCAATTTAAGTTTTCATTTCCTTTATGGCAACTCAAAAATTCCACGATTTGCATGCATTTGAAAGGTTGCCGAAGGATGCGACCAGGTGTCCTTTGTTGCTGCTCTGAATGAGAACGAGTGACCAGATGCACATAAAGGACTAGGCTTTTCAAATACCTTTAATAGTTGTGTGGGAGAAGTTGGATCCTCCTAACAGAGGGTCCATGTTATGCTCGGCCCCTGAAACTCTTCCCCAACCGGCTTGTGGGAGGGGCTTGCCCCGCTCCAAGCCACTGGCCTTTAGCCAATCGGCATCGTGGCAAAGGTTGGGGGTATATATATTTTGGCAGGGCGACGTAGGGACCTCCTTTTGCTTGGCGCTGCCAAACACCCACCCACCCGCCCGTTAATTAGGTCGTGTTTGGCCTTGCTTTGGACTATGATTGGTCGCCTGTTTTGGAACAGGGGCCGGGTAGGAATTTTTCCCAATGTGGCAGATTGGCTGTGACCACTTGGTTTTTGCCTACCTCTTAGCAATCGTCACAACTTTGTAAGGTTTGGCGGTTAGGCATTGGTTTAGGGGGATGTGGGGAGGGGAGGTGCAGCCATCACCTGCCCCTCCAATGAATAAGGTATTCCGTTAAAGGAATCAAGGGGTCTGGATCTCGTCCGAAGCCCAGAGAGGGGCTAGGGCCATGCCAGGACCCCCGGGAACCCCAGGGGTGAGCACCAGTCAATATACACTGACAGAGATTCCCCTGCTGGTTGTTCATCCTTACAGGGTTCCTACAGGGTGGGACAGAAGCCAGATATCGTTTTGATACCAATGCCTAAGTCAATACCAGTCACATTTGTGTATTCAATAAAGTTGTGGCCAAAATTTGCCCATTAACATTTAAACTAAATTCTGTCTCCACTGTGTCTTTATTTCCATGAGGGATGGGTTTTGGGGGCTCGGAGCACAAAGCATTTCACAACTATAGCCTCGCATGGCACACAGCACTAGCTAGGAATCCTTCATAGGTGCAGCAAGATATTGGTCTTCTTTTTCTACCTGGCTGCCTGAGCTCAAAGGTTCACACGCTGCTTGAATGGTAGACAAAGAACAGAATTCATGTCAAAGCCTCGAGAACTTCCAATATTTGCAGACTAAATTAAATCCTGTTAATTTCTGAGCTAGAGAAAATTTAATGCTGGACAGAGGTGCACTGACACACACACATATATGTGCAAGGAAACACACATATGCAGTCATACTGTACCTCATGTTGCGTCCGCTTCAGGTTATGGGTTTTCGTGTTGCGTCCCACGGCAACCCGTAAGTACTGGAGTGGGTTACTTCCGGGTTTCGCCACTCGCACATGCGCAAAACCACTAAATCATGGCATGTGCAGGCGCGGTGCTTCGGCTTGCGTCAGTTCCGTGTGATGGACAGGTCTCCAGAACGGATCGCGTCCGTAACATGAGGTTCCACAATATGTGCAAGGACTGCGGTATTTGAGAAGTTCTGTTGGGAGTTTTTGCTGTTGTTACTGATATTAACTGATATTACCTTTTTGTATCTTTATTTTTATGTGGAAATTGTTCGATTTGGTTATGTAGTTTTTAATGTCCTTTATTTTTTTTGACTACTTTGCTATGTTTGTAATTATGTCAATCTTTTCATATTGTAAGTTGCCTTGAGAATTGTTTTAACTGTGGAAAGGAGTCATACAAATATGATGATGATGATGATGATGATGATGATGATGATGATGATGATGGAAACACGAAAGGCAAACCCCACAACTGTGCTACATAATATTGTTGCAAGATGGAGGAGGTGTGTGGGTTGGGTCAGGAGAGAGTTAATGGGGCAATGTTGACGGCAGACGGTTCTTAAAGTTCAAGCAAGCCAAGTTGCCAGCCATATTTGTTGTGAGAGAAGTTCCAGGTACTTGGCCCGGAATGACTAGGGAAATAGCAGGAGGCTTCTCTTTTTTCCCTTAAGTATATTTTTATTAATTTTCCAATACAGTTGTACATTTTTATCCAAATTATAACAAATTATCTCTTTTTGGACTTCCTTCAGCTTCTCTGGCAATCATTCGTATTTATCTCTTAATTACGCATTCCCTTCATTTGTATTGCCATTTGTCTTCCCTCCCCCTTCTATTTCTTTTTAACAATACCTCTCAACTTTTACAGCGCCTCTTGAAACCCCACTAGCGTTGTTTGTACATCACATACATTTTTTCAGATATTCTACAAACTTTCCCCAGTCTTCGATGAACTTTTGGCCTCGCGCGTATCTAATTTTCCCAGTTAATTTTCCCAGTTCCGCATAGTCTGTCAGTTTCATTCTCCATTCTTGTATTGTCGGTATTTCCTCTTGTTTCCATCTCTGGGCCAATAAAATTCTTGCTGCTGTGACTGCATACTGAAAAAGTTTACAATCTTTTCTTCTTATTTCCTTTCCTGTAATCCCTAAAAGAAAGGCTTCTGGTTTCTTTACAAAAGTATATTTTAACATCTTTTTCAATTCATTGTAAATCGCTTCCCAGAAACCTTTCACTTTCTTTCATTCCCACCACATATGATAAAACGTTCCTTCTTTTTCTTTACATTTCCAACACTTATTGCATATCTTATACATTTTTGCTAGTTTTAGCAGTGTGATATACCATCTGTAAAACATTTTCATAACATTTTCTTTCAACGCCGTACATGCAGTAAATTTTAAATTTTCTTTCCACAGTTTTTCCCAGTCATCAAATTGGATATTATACCCGAAGTCTTTAGCCCAATGTATCATTACTGATTTAACCTCTTCATCTTTCATATTCCATTCCAACAATATTTTATACATTTTTGACAAAATTTTACATTCATATAGCGGGAGGCTTCTCTGGAAGATGAGAACCACTTGGGCAAAATGTATCCCTTCCTCCCCAACTCTTGGTTGGGGGTGGAATAATCTAGGTGGCCGTGAATGAAAGACTTCAGTCTGAGTCAGAAACGAGAGACTGCGGGCTCATCCACGCTTCCATTTAAGCCCAGTGATTTCTAAGCATGGGGCTGAGAGGTTTTTCTTTGGTCCTACCTAGGGCTGGGCGATATATTGATATATATGGGACGTGGGTGACGCTGTGGTCTAAACCACTGAGCCTCTTGGGCTTGCCGATTGGAAAGTCGGCGGTTTGAATCCCCGTGATAGGGTGAGCTCCCGTTGCTCTGTCCCTGCTCCTGCCAACCTAGCAGTTCGAAAGCACACCAGTGCAAGTAGATAAATAGGTACCACTGTGGTGGGAAGGTAAACAGCGTTTCCGTGCACTCTGGTTTCCATCATGGTTTTCCATTGTGCCAGAAGCAGTTTAGTCCTGCTGGCCACATGACCCGGAAAGCTGTCTGTGGACAGTCGCCCGCTCCCTTGGCCTGAAAAGTGAGATGAGCAACCCCATGGTCACCTTTGACTGGACTTAACTGTCCAGGGGTCATTTACCTTTACCCTTTTTACCATAACCACCAAAACCGGTTTGAAGTCCATATCATGATATTGGTTTCATAATTCTTGACCTGGCAATATATCACGAATCATGATGACACTGCGTGCTATGCAAAAAGCACAATGGGGGAAAAACTGTGAAGCTAGCCAACTCTTCTCTCGATAACTGCAGCCCCTGTTACCTCTGCTGGCTCAGCTTCTCCCCTTCATCACAATAGCAGGCACTGGGAAATATCACAATTTGGGGAAAACCGTGATGCCAGTCAATGCTTCTACATCATGGATAGGCAAACTAAGGTCCGGGGGCCGGATCTGGCCCAATTGCCTTCTAAATCCAGCCTGCGGACGGTCCAGGAATTAGCATGTTTTTACATGAGTAGAATGTGTCCTTTTATTTAAAATGCACCTCTGGGTTATTTGTGGGGCATAGGAATTCGTTCATTTCCCCCCCAAAAAAATATAGTCCGGGCCCCCACAATGTCTGAGGGACAGTGGACCGGCCTGATGAAAAAGTTTGCTGACCCCTGTTCTACATAGCTCCATCCTTATTTCAGACGTTGTGATATACTGGTATATTGCGACGTTTAGCGGGTGATGTATCATGAGGCTGAAAACCAGATATCGCCCAGCCCTATTGAACACACAGCCTCTCCCTGTTTATGCTGTGGATGTCTAGGGTGGTAGCCATGGCCATTACTTTCTTGGGAATAATCCCCGTCAAACTCCGTGGGACTCACTTTTCAGAATATATGCATGAGGACTGGGCATAGCAAAATACTTAAAAGAACACATTTGCATAAGAATTGAAACGGCACAATGGAAAACATAAATATGTTCAGAATTTTTATGTCCCCTTACGGCTTGGCATTTTGCTAGGACTTAAAGGTTATATCTGTCATGTGTGGATGTTGGGAATAGTCCTTCACCCTTTCCCAAGTAATTGGGCTTCACGCTGATAGGAAGAATGGAGTGCGCTCTGAGCCGCTTACTTCTACAGGCCGTGATGATAGACAGTTTCGGGACGAGGCCTAATGTTATGCACAAACTCGTCACACCGGAATAAATACACAATTCTTTTATTCCCTGCGGAAAATAGATATCTTGTAATATTCTCGGTCACGTGGCAACAATGGAAGTCAATCAAGGGGCCATCAAATTAAATTAGCCTGACACTCAAATTTGGACATGTGTGACAGTCCTCTTAAAGGAGCCCCTTCATTTATAAACCAGAGTAAAGTAGATCACAGCAGTCTGGAACCCTCTGCCCCTGGTTTCCGACTAGCGCCATATGTCTGTTTCAATATATGGGAGTTGTCCAAGAGAGACCCTGGCTGAAACTGCGGATGCCAGCACCCAGGCTGAGACATGGCTGACATGCTGTCTGATTTGTAGTCCTTGAAGTCAGTCGCCTGAGTTTATGCCCTCCAACATTTCTCCGATGAAAATTTGTTGTTGTTGTTTAGTCGTGTCCGGCTCTTCATGACCCCATGGACCAGAGCACGCCAGGCACTCCTGTCTTCCACTGCCTCCCGTAGTTTGGTCAAACTCATAATGGTAGCTTCGAAAACACCATCCAACCATCTCATCCTCTGTCGCCCCCTTCTCCTTGTGCCCTCCATCATTCCCAACATCAGGGTCTTTTCCAGGGAGTCTTCTCTTCTCATGAGATGGCCAAAGTATTGGCGTCTCAGCTTCACGATCTGTCCTTCCAGTGAGCACTCAGGGCTGATTTCCTTCAGAATGGAGAGGTTTGATCTTCTTGCAGTCCATGGGACTCTCAAGAGTCTCCTCCAGCACCAGAATTCAAAAGCATCAATTATTCAGCGATCAGCCTTCTTTATGGTCCAGCTCTCACTTCCATACATCACTACTGGGAAAACCATAGCTTTAACTATACGGACCTTTGTTGGCAAGGTGATGTCTCTGCTTTTTAAGATGCTGTCTAGGTTTGTCATTGCTTTTCTCCCAAGAAGCAGGTGTCTTAATTTCATTAAGGATGTTAGCGCCATTGGCAATGGCGGAGTTCCTCTGACCGAGAGGAACCCACTCCGTGAAAATCGGGTCTTGTTGCCGTGGTGAAGGCCTTCTTAAAATCCCAGACGGAGGAAGCCTGGGAACGTGGGATTCGGCTGACACCAGGAGCACCTCCCCTACTCGCAGGGAAACCCTTTTTCGGGGACCCGAAGCGACGTGGGGTGAGTGGCGTGGTGTTTTGAATCAACCGCTACTTTTACGGAGTGAAGCTGCACAGCTGTTGCCGGAGAGCGCTGACTTTTTCCTGTGGACAATTTGACTCTAAACAAGTACCCGTGAGTAGAACGGAAAATTGGATTAAGAAACATTTTAATTTGGCACTGAAGCGGGAAGGCTCTAAACAGGAAGTCCGCCTCCTGTTTTTTATAAATAGATTGAAGCAAAAACTTTGTAAGCTAAAGTCTGGAAAGTCGTATATAAAGGTCTAAATTTCCTTCAGTTATTACCACCAAAACCCCTCTTGGAAGCAGGAGAAAGGGGGGGGGGATGTTTGACTGTTTAAGCCTGCAGGAGAGAGAGTAAAGAAAGATAAATTTCCACCGTCTCAAACCTGGGAACGGGGTGTCAGAGACAGAAATTTATGGGGAAGTTCGTTGACTGTGAATGGAATGTCTTTTGACAGATAGTAAAAAAAGAGAAACAAATTGACTCCAATGTTGCTTCTTGCATTCAAAAGAAACAAAGTATTTGAAAAATGAAAGTAATTTTCTTTTGTTGGTCCTGCTTTCAAAAGATGGATACAAATAGAAATTGCCTCCTCTAGAGGGAGCTTGTTAATTTGTTGCCAGAGTCGATCTGGGGATTTCACAGCTGTAAGATTAGGATTGTGAGACCAGACTCTGACCTTGAATAAAAATGTGTTTAGAAGAAGTTTTGGTGCTTGCTTTTTGCAAGACAAGCGCTTTGCTGGAGCAGATGCATGAGAAGATGGATTTGATGACTGTTGCAGTTAAAAACTTTGGACAAACGGCGAATACCCATATAGAAACCATTCAGGAACCAGCCCAGGAACTTGTTTTGACAGGGCAAGCGCAAGTGCAGAAGATAATGGAGGAGGTTGCTGTTGAACCTCAAGTAACAAATGGAGAGATCCGAGGCCTTGCAGGAGCATAAGCCGCTGTTCTTAAAGTTTGAATCTGGAGTGGACCGGGGGGGGGGTATGAAGTTGTGAGGGCTCTTAATTTTTGAAGGACTTTGAAACATGCTTTTAAATACTTTCTGGATTACAGTGTTGACGGTGGGGAATGGGAATGTGGGGAATGGGCTGATCTGCTGAGGAGAGATGGAGATATTTTTGGATTGGAGTCCTCCCGAGACCTACCCCCCAATGAGAAAGGAAAGAAATTAAGAAAAAGATCAACAAAAGACAAAGTAAAGTACAGGTATAAACAAGAAGAACATTTGCAGAAGGGACATGGAAAAGACTTAAGAGCCTCGGACATAAGATCACCAGGTTGATGGACTAGATGGAATGGACAAGAAGGACTGACAAAACCCGAGACCAGGAAGAAGAGACGTTGGATGAAGATTGGAAGAAAGTTTTTTTAAAAATTATTTTGAGAATTAGTGTAAAATTAACGAGCATTAGGAAAAATGTTGGGATGAAACTATCTGGCTTTAGTAGAAATGATATAAGGAGTTATGTACATTAAGTTTTAAGGTTTTTTATGGTAAGATAGGGTTAAATAAATTAAGGTAAATTGAATGACAGAATATAGTGAAAGATGGAAAGGATTTGTTGAGTTAATTAAAAGGTTAGATCATTAAGATAAATTATATAACAAAAATTGAGAAAGATGGAAAGAATTTGCTGAAACAATTTATTAAATTAGAATACAAAAAGGGAGATGTGAGGAGGTCGATGAAACAGGTAAATGAAAGATAAAGATATGGAACATTGGATGTGTGTTTTAATGTTATTGTGTGTGTTTTTTGCTGTATTGTTGTATTGTTTTTTATGCTTTTCTTTTTATGTATTGTAATGTATGCTTTGTCAAATTTTTTGTTGTTTTCTTTTTCTCTTTTTTCTCTTTAAATGATATTTAATAAATATCATTTTTTAAAAAAGGAGTGCCTGGCGTGCTCTGGTCCATGGGGCCACGAAGAGTCGGACACGACTAAACGACTAAAAAACAGCAAAGGTAAAGGTACCCCTGACTGTTAGGTCCAGTCATGGACAACTCTGGGATTGCGCGCTCATCTCACTCTATATAGGCCAAAGGAGCCGGCATTTGTCCGCACAGAGCTTCCGGGTCATGTGGCCAGCATGACTAAGCCACTTCTGGTGAACCAGAGCAGCACAAGGAAACACCGTTTACCTTCCTGCTGGAGCAGCACCTATTTATCTACTTGCACTTTGACGTGCTTTCAAACTGCTAGGTGGGCAGGAGCAGGGACCGAGCAACAGGAGCTCACTCTGTCATTGGGATTCGAACCACAGACCTTCTGATTGGCACGCCCTAGGCTCTGTGGTTTAGACCACAGCACCACCTGCATCCCGTATTAATTAATACTGGGCTGCTAATATCATGGCATTATTCTAAATTCTCATTTGCACCCAGACCACTTCTGTCTTTTCTACACAATTACCAAACTGTTTTATGGTGCCTGCCATTTCACTTTCTTTCCTGCATGCTGTCATTCCAGCTCAAAAACCAAGTAGTAAACAGAAAAGATTATCTTAACAGCAGAGCAAAAGAATCACATTGACAATTACCTGCCTATTGACTTAATGGAAAAAAAAGCTGAATTGATTACACAGAATATGTTCCATGCAAACAAACCTTTTCCTGCATCAGAAAATAATTCACGGTCTGGAAAAGGCACTCAGCAACTCTATAAATGTACTGGCTTGACAAATAAGTAAATAGGGTTTATCATTCCACTGTCTTGAAAAGGATTAGGAACAAGAATGGGAGGCAGTGCAAATGTTACTCATTCTGGACACAGTCCCAGAACAGTAATCTTATTGTTCTTCATGGTGAGTTATATGACAGTGCCAAAGATGGGAGCACAATTTTAGCTATGTTTTATATTTTAATTATTTTCCCCTTGTTGTTTATAACAAATAACTCTTTGAGAAAGGCACAGAGATGAGGCCTATTAGATTTGGGACTAGGAAATAAATAGCCGGCGCAAGAGTGAAATGACCCCTGGGTTACAGTGTAATGTGAGCATTATTGATGTTTGCCATTGATTCTTCTGCAAAGTTCAATGCCGGAGTGAAAAGTATCACTCGGTTGCAATGGAGTTGTCTGTTCTGAACCTGGGTTACTGTGAAAGCCAAAGCCATTGTCTTGTGTCGGGGGCCCACAACCTGTCTGCAACAGATGGCCTTTTTCCAGCAGCTGAACTTGGAGTGACCACGCACCCAGATGATCTTGCAGGGCCAGTACATCACTGGGCAGAGTGGGTCATCTGCTGGAGGAGGCTAGCAAGGGCCAATAATTACCACACAGTCTGAGTCCCTCCCTGCCCGCAGACTGTCTCGCCAGAGTGGTGCATGCTCTAGTTATCTCCCGCTTGGACTACTGCAATGCGCTCTACGTGGGGCTATCTTTGAAGGTGACTGCAACTAATCCAGAATGCAGCAGCTAGACTGGTGACTGGGAGTGGCCACTGAGACCGTATAACACTGGTTCTGAAAGAGCACAATTCAAAATGTTGGTGCTGACCTTTAAAGCCCTCAATGGCCTCGGCCCAGTATACCCGAAGGAGCGTCTCCACCCCCATCGTTCAGCCCGGACACTGAGGTCCATCTCCGAGGGCCTTCTGGTGGTTCCCTCACTGCGAGAAGCCAAGTTACAGGGAACCAGGCAGAGGGCCTTCTCGGTAGTGGCACCTGCCCTGTGGAACGCCCTCCCATCTGATGTCAAGGAAATAAACAACTATCTGACTTTTAGAAGACAACTGAAGGCAGCCCTGTTTAGAGATGTTTGATGAATTACTGTATTTTAATATATTTTGCTGGAAGCTGCCCAGAGTGGCTGGGGAAACCCAGCCAGATGGGCGGGGTATAAGTAATAAATTTATTATTAATTATTATTATTATACCACCTGTTCCTCCTGAGCTCCTCCTGGTCTACAAATAAAGTAGTGAGAAAGTGGCTTGATTTATGGAGCTAGGGGAGCAATGGCAAGGAGAAGCCACATGCAGAAAGCCATTAATATTTCTCCATGCTTTAAATGCCACCACCTATATTTGCCACTTGAGAGACATTTGCTGAGCTGTTTTCATGACACAGGACAAAGCAGGACACCACAAACACAACAGCATTAGTCAATGCAGAGATACAATGGACTCTAAGTGATGTTTGGTATCTATGAGGCTGCTGTGAGAGAATTTGAAGATGCCTTTTGAAATGCTTCCATTAGCAAAACGTTTGCGGAAGGCTAATTAAAGGTTTTTAATTTAACTATCTTGTTTTTAACTAATTAACTGCCCAATTAGCGGTTTACAATAAACACCATAGTTTTTCAGCACAGATATTTTAAGGACATCATCAATGGAGCTCCTTCTTCATTAATAGACCACACGGTTTGAACTCAAGCGTCAACATTGTAAATCAGACTTTAATTTTGGGTTCACAGATGTAGAGACTACTGACATAAAGCAGGGAAATGGTTATATGCCAGGAAGAAATAAGGAAGGTCTTGGATCAAAAGATTCTTTTATTTATTTATTTTAAATAAAAATTGTATTGGTTTTTCCACATTTATATAAACACAAACCATAGACAATACAAACAAACAAAGACATAAACACACAAGTATAATTTCAGACCCTTTTTTTCTTAACCCTACTTCTCCGACTTCCCCATACCTCCCCTTTCTGCATCCCTGTTTCCAAAATTGTTTCAGCAAATCCTCCCTCTTAAAATTATGTAATTTTCTCTTGTTCTTCTCCATTACTTATCTTTTACAGCTGTAATCCCCTTTTTCCTATAACCTTGACATTTTAGCACTCATTAATTTTATAATATTTCTTAAGATAAATTTTAAATTTCTTCCAATCTTCTTCCACCGCCTCTTTTCCTTGGTCTCGGATTCTGCCGGTCATTTCAGCCAGTCCCATGTAGTCTATCACCTTCGTCTGCCATTCTTCCAGAGTGGGTAAATCCTGTGTCTTCCAATACTTTGCGATGAGAATTCTTGTTCTCATTCTGGGTCATTCCATATCAAGAAATCCAACTTTTTTTTACCTCATGTATTCCAAGTTTCTTAATATTTTGTACACTTGTGGAATGATCAAAATTAAGTTTAAATCTAAAATTTTAGGTTTTTTTATCTTATCCCCTTTTTAAGTTATGAGGGTTTGAAATTTCAAAAAATTTCAAAAAATTTTGCCTTTGTCAGGCTACACACAAACCTTAAAAGCTCAGCCCTGCAGTGAGATATGTCAAAATTAAAAACACCAATCTCTTCAGATGGGCTTTAATATAATATGTCACATGATGAACTTACTTTAAATTTTAAATTTACGTTACAAAATTTTAAATTTTAAAAAGTGATTAAAAATTAATATGATTAATTTTTTCAAAATTTGTATTGATTATTTAATATTATAAGAGCTACCTGCAAAATTCCATACTGGGATCTCAATCAGATCACATTAAAAAAATATTTTGTTCATACATGTCTGTCTTATTGGGTTCTATTTAGGATAAACAGGTCTTCTTGGAGTAAAATATAACAGAATAAACAAGATTTCAAACTATAATATCAGTTACTTCAGGCATTTCTTTAGAAAGTTATTCAGGTATCTGAAAAGCTAGTCAGGCTTTTCTTTTAAAAACGTGTTCCGAAGCAGTGTGGTAGCTCGCTGTTGCATGATAGAATTAATGCTTTGAAATAATTATTGTTAGTACTTCATTTCATGAACATTACAACAAAATGCAATTTTCAAACCCTGATAACTAAAAAACGGGATGAGATTTAAAAAAAACACCTAAATTTTTAGATTTAAACTTAGTTTCGATCATTCCACAAGTGTACAAAATATTAAGAAAACTGGATGACATGAGGTTAAAAAAAAGTTGGATTACTTGATATGGGGTACAGTGAGAACCGGGACCAGGAGGAGACGGAATCAGAAAGCACCAAAATTGAATGGCTAAAATTTGCCTGCTCTCCATGTGAGCCCAGGGGGCTTAAAAAGGTAAAGGGACCCATGACCATTAGGTCCAGTCGTGGCCGACTCTGGGGCTGCGGCGCTCATCTCGCTTTATTGGCTGAGGAACCCAGCATACAGCTTCCGGGTCATGTGGCCAACATGACTAAGCCACTTCTGGCGAACCAGAGCAGTGCACAGAAATGTCATTTACCTTCCCGCTGGAGTGGTACCTATTTATCTACTTGAACTCTGATGTGCTTTCGAACTGCTAGGTTGGCAGGAACAGGGACCGAGCAACAGGAGCTCACCCCGTCGTGGGGATTCAAACTGCTGACCTTTTGATCGGCAAGCCCTAGGCTCTGTGACTTCTGCTGCTGGCTCTCCCATTCACTCTGCTGTAGAGTTACTCTATAAATCTAATTGAATTATTTTTAAAACCTCTGGTTGGCATGCATGTTTTCATCCTTATAAGATTAATCTTACTCTGATGGTGATTAGATGGATTGTCCTGGATCTTGTTTGCTTTGATGTTTGTGTTCGCTGGATTGCATTTTATGATTTATGTTAAATTGTCTGCTTTAATTTGTAGTTGCCCGGAGAACTTATGTGATAGGGAGACTCATAAATATAATAAATAAGAACTTCTGCTCTCCTCATCCATCAGTACAAAGAAATACTGTTACATATGCCCCAGTTTCAGAACAATGCGAGATCTCAGGGATCCCAGTGCATACCTTGGGTTTGGTTTCCTTGGTAGGAAGGACATTGGAGACAGTCTATAGTGTTGGAAACCTCTACTTTTCCAGGTAAGCAGAGGTGGTGGTGGTGGAGGTGGAGGTGGTGGAGGAGGAGGTTTCTAGAAAATGGAAGCCGTTCTGCTGCATTAGCCCAGTAAACCTGCCAAATCCGTTTGTACATGATCACAATACCTGTATGCCTTAGACATCCATTGTTTGTAAGCTGTGGCCTTATGTTGTCTCCACTTCCTCCACCAGGTGCCCCTAGCTGCTAGAAATAAACCAACAGGAGTTCTTTTTGTAGGGCCAGAGAATGATTCGATTTCTATCACATACAACAGAACCTATGTTCATAGCTGTCAACCGTCCCTTATTTGGCGGGGAACTCCCTTATCCCAGTGCCGTGTTCCACTGCTGTCCCTTATTGATGACGTCCCTTAAATTTCCCGGGTTTCAAAGGAAGCAGCTCCTCTCCCTCCCTCCCTGCTGGCCAGGGAGGAGGGAGGCTCCAACTGGGTTGCTTGGCTGCATAGCTCACCCAATAAGGAGTCTAAGAACGACTGGGGGGGTGGAGCTTGCATGCCTTGTGCTGATCAAATTGGCCACATTGCCTGGTGACTCGCCTTTGCTCAGCGCTTCCCAGTGGAGAGGTGACGGTGGTTTTCCTTGCTGCATCCCCTTTGCTGGGTTGCTGTGCTGTGGGAACCACCGCTTGAGGCTTTGTTTGGCTGCTGGCTGGGCTTTCTGGTTTTGGCTCGGAGGGGCTCAGAAGTTGAACATACCTTTGCCCGGAAAATCCCTTATTTTGGCTGCTGATCCCTTATTTTCAAATCTGTAAGTTGACAGCTATGCCTATGTTGGATTCGTTTCAATCACACAATGAAAGACATTAATGCGTTGTGACGAATATTCCTTTGCAAACGGGCTGTGCCTCAGGACAGCCTCACTGCAGTTCTGACTTTTCCATTGTGCTTCCAACACATCTGACTATCAATGCATCTCATTGCCTTCTGCCCTCTTGTCCTGTCAGGAGAGATCAGGCCATCCAGTGTCAACAACTGACAGCAGGTTGTGCCCCAGCGCAACGTTATCCTCAAGTGCCCTGCTTTTGCTTTTCCCGTAGGCATCAGTGGCAGCCATTAATTTATTATATCACGATGGCGGCTGGCTGACTATTCTTTTGGCTAGGTTGAAAGCCTGGGCTGGCTGGCTGACGTTTGACGTTAATGGCAGGAGACAGTCTCCCGAGAGCTCTTAATTCTTCTCAAGCATCTATTAGAGTAGAGATGGAGAACCTGTGGCCCTACAGATGCTGTAGAACTAATGTCATCCCCCTGACCACTGGTCATGCTGGCTGGGTCTGATGGGAATTGCAGTCCAACAACATCAGGAATGGGGAACAGGTGATCCTCGTGTGTGTGTTTATGTGTGTGTGTGTAAGAGAGGGAACAGAAATGTAGGAGATGTAGAGATAAAGAAAGCAAGCAAGCTGTGAGTCAGCTGTGGGTACATTTGGGAGGTGCAGGATATCTCTAGTGATTTGATGCAGGGTAAGGGATCTGCTGAAGGATGCGGGTGGAGCTATGGGTTAAACCATAGAGCCTAGGACTTGCCGATCTGAAGGTCGGAGGTTCGAATCCCCGCGACGCTCCTGCCCACCTAGCAGTTTGAAAGCACGTCAAAGTGCAAGTAGATAAATAGGTACCAATCCGACAGGAAGGTAAACGGCGTTTCCGTGCGCTGCTCTGGTTCGCCAGAAGCGGCTTAGTCATGCTGGCCACATGACCCAGAAGCTGTACGCCGGCTCCCTCGGCCAATAAAGCGAGATGAGCGCCGCAACCCCAGAGTCGGTCACGACTGGACCTAATGGTCAGGGGTCCCTTTACTTTTATCTTTAAGGGATCTGCTGTCATATAAGGCTGCCTCTGCACCTCCGCCGATGCTCTGCTTGTATCTTTATAACAAAAGTATTAACCCGTGTGTGCGGTTTGAAATCCGCAAGGCACCAGGCACCTGGCCATCAGCCAGCCACTTGTGACCAAGTGAAGATGCCAGGATGGCGCCTGATGTCTCCACCATCTGGAGGTGCATTTTCATACACATCCTGTAGAATTCTATCCATCGTATTTTATGTGCACATTCGGAATGGATTTCAGGAACCAAAAAGTCGTATTGAAAATAATGACTTTTGAGCCGCCTGGCCCCCAAATGTCAACTAAGCAGGGGTGTCGCAAGGGGGGTGTGGTCCGCCCTGGGTGTCATGCCTAGGGGGGTGGTGTAACAAAATCCCCCCCCGGGCGGATTGGCACCACCAGCGATAGGCGCGATTGTCATCGTGGAAATCCACCCACTGATCGCGTAAATATGCCCGGCGATCAGCCTAGCATCTCCCAGAGGGCGGCGTTTGCACCCCCAGCACCCCCAGGCAATTTTATGTGATTGGCAGTCAGATTTTCGTGATCGGCAGGTGGCACTGACACCCCCGGCGGGTAGTGCTCACACCCTCGGCTGGCAACGCCACATGCCGGGTGTATTTGCGTGATCAGTGGGTGGATTACCATGATGACGGCCGCGCCAATCATGAAAACCTGCCCACCAGGGATGTGAGTGCCACCCGCAAGGGGATGCAAACGCTGCCCACTGAAGGGTGCCACCTTCACAGTCAGATTTTTGTGATCGGCGGGCGGCATTGGCACCCGTGGTGGTCAGGGCTCACACCCCTGGTTGGTGGTGCTCATAGCTCTGGCGGTGCTGGCATGGTTTCATGTGATCGTCGGTCAGATTGCGCGATCTGCGGGCATATCTGTTTCGCGGCCAACCTTCAACAACTTTGGGGCACCCTCCCTAAAAAAAGGTCAACAACTCTGGGCAACGTTCCCAATGTGTGCAATGTGTGTGGCGACAAAAAAATAATTCACACCAGGTACCTCCTGACCTTGCTACGCCTCTACAACTAGGCATTCTGTTTTGGCTACTGTAACCCTGGTTTAAGAAGCCATTTGCTGCCTAGATCACATACCTGAGTTTCCAGTGTTGACTCACATCCAAAGAAAGCAAACCATGATAGTGTTCTCCTCAGTGTTTTCCACTGTGCAGCGGTGAGGAGTGCACAAGAATATAATAGCTAAAAAGTAAGAAGGGAACTGATTACCAGAGAGCATATATTTGTTTGTTCCTTGGCAGATCACACAACCTCAGGGATCTTGGCATCGCTCCTGAACTTAGGCTCTTTCTGACAATACCCCGTGATTAAAATGCAGCCTTATTCAAGCCCCGGTAAAGTTGTTCCTGTGCTTGGTAAAAACCCAGAACTCGCAACTTATTCTGAGCCAACGCAGGAGCAGCTTCTGTCCTCCGCAGCAGGCATGTGCGATGCCTCTCCCTCTTGGCTGTGCAGCTGGAAAGGCTTGAGTCATTTCTGAGAAGGAAGCCCTCTGAGGCAGAAGCGTGACATTTTTTTAATGCAGAATTTCAATGCAAAACCTCTGATGCTTCGGCATGGCCGCCGCGCAGAGCAACCGAGTGCTGACAATAACATCCATCATGCACAAGCCAGGTACCTCTGAGCCATCCTGGCAGCAGGCCTTGGGCTCTCCCTCCTTGGCTCTCTGCCGGAACAGCGAGAGCCTGAATCAGTGGCACACAAATCAAACGGCATCCCTGACACAGCGACTGTCCGTCGGAAGGTGCAAGGGACACTAGAATATCGTGACGAGGAAGAGATTCTTCATCTCCTTTCCTTCACAGGAATTGGAGGTGTGCTGCTATGGTGCTTGTCTATGAGAGAATCCTATGCATACTTTGTTGTTGTTGTTTAGTCGTTTAGTTGTGTCTGACTCTTTGTGACCCCATGGACCAGAGCATGCCAGGCACTCCTGTCTTCCACTGCCTCCCGCAGTTTGGTCAAACTCATGCTGGTAGCTTTGAGAACACTATCCAACCATCTCGTCCTCTGTCTTCCCCTTCTCCTTGTGCCCTCCATCTTTCCCAACATCAGGGTCTTTCCCAGGGAGTCTTCTCTTCTCATGAGGTGGCCAAAGTATTGGAGCCTCAGCTTCAGGATCTGTCCTTCCAGTGAGCACTCAGGGCTGATTTCCTTCAGAATGGAGAGGTTTGATCTTCTTGCAGTCCATGGGACTCTCAAGAGTCTCCTCCAGCACCATAATTCAAAAGCATCAATTCTTCGGCGATCAGCCTTCTTTATAGTCCAGCTCTCACTTCCATACATCACTACTGGGAAAACCATGGCTTTAACTAGACGGACCTTTGTTGGCAAGGTGATGCATACTTACCCGTCAGTAAGTCCCACTGAACATAGGGAGACTAAGGACTCACCCAGGGGTGGAGGAAGGAGGGTGGGGTGGGGTGGGCTGCCCAGGGTGTCACCACTGAGGGGGGTGACAAAATGCCAGGCAGCACTCACTGCGGGGCCTGCAGTGCGCCAGAGCCACACATCTCTCCTGGGAGTAACACGGTGGCTTGGGCTGCCCCAAACGGTCTGCCCGCCACCTCCCCCCCAGCCATAGGGCGGCTGAGTGGGAGGAGGCAGGCAGACTCCTCGTAGGCCCCGTGGAGCATCCTGCCTCAGTTCGCCCCACCCTGTGGGCAGCTGGCCCCACCCCCATTGGCGGCTGGCCCCGCCCCTGGGCACAGGGCATGTGCCCCACCCCAGGCGCCCGATTGGCTTGCTCTGCTGCTGGACTCACCTAACTTACTTTTGCCTCATACTTTCTAAGCACAGGCCCACACTCAGCGCCTTTTTCTGACCTGGCGTTTTCCCAGCCAGTGTGGTGTAGTGGTTAAGAGCGGTGGACTCGTAATCTGGTGAACTGGGTTCGCTTCCCCGCTCCTCCACATGCAGCTGCTGGGTGACCTTGGGCTAGTCACATTTCTCTCTGAGCCTCACTCACCTCACAGAGTGTTTGTTGTGGGGGAGGAAGGGAAAGGAGAATGCTAGCCGCTTTGAGACTCCTTCAGGTAGTGATAAAGCGGGATATCAAATCCAAACTCTTCTCTTCTTCTTCTTCCCTGCGAAAACCTTCTCTTTACCACTAGATCAAAGCAAATGGCAATCTGTGGGAAACCCAAATTGCCATTTGTTCCGATTCAGCATTCCAGAGCGGGTTTTCTGGGAGAAAACAGTGGGGCATAAAATCAACTCGGACACAGCACTTCAAAGCAAATGTTTGAAATTAGCCAGGTGCCAGGCGCATTTTGCACCTGGGTATCAGCCACTTGCGACCAGGTGAAGATGCCTGGGCACCAGGATGTAGCCTGACATCTCCATCATCTGGAGGTGTGTGCCTGCAGATCATTGGGTCTTGGCTGTTTTCACACAACAATACCACATCCTGCAGAATTCTATCCATTATATTTTATCTGCACAATCAGAATGGATTTCAGGAACTGACATGCTTTTTCTGTGCAGCCTGAGCAAGAACAGTGAATGATGTTATAGTTAAATGTTGTCCCTTGTCTTCACTTACGCTACTCCACTGCCCTGCCCACAGTTGTGAAGAATATCCCTATGTGTCCCTATTAAGAAAAAGAGGTAGGAATAGGCAAATATATATGCAGACTGTCCTTGGATCAAGTGACTTTTCTTCTTTAAGTTGTTGTTGTTCTTGTTGTTAATTGAATTTATATGCTGCCCTATACCCGGAGGTCTCAAGATGGTTCACAGAATAAAATCACACTCTATAAAATCAAAATAAGAACAATAATCCAATAACATCCCCACAAAAAAGCCACATTTTAAAAGGGCATAGGGTGTAAATCAAATCATCCAGAGGCCTGGTTAAAAAGGAACATTTTTGCCTGGCGCCTAAAGGTGTATAATGAAGGCACCAGGCAAACTTCCCTGGGGAGAGCATTCCACAGACGGGGAGCCACTGCAGAGAAGGCCTTGTTCTTGTGTTTCCACCCTCTGAACCTCTTGAGGAGGAAACACATGAAGAAGGGCCTCAGAAAATGATCTCAGCATCTGGGTAGGTTCATATGGAAAGAGACGGTCCTTGAGGTATTGCGGTCCTGAGTCATTTAGGGATTTATAAGTCAAAACCAGCACTTTGGATTGGGCCTGGAAACTAATTGGTAGCCAGTGCTGTAGGACCAGGATTGGTATAATTGCCATCTGAACTAGCCAGATGTTTAACTGAGAATCAACCGCAGTCAGTCCATCATTTGAAAAATAAAGACTTTAGACCCGTCTTGCTCCAAAATGGCAGCACAAAAGGAAGCCCGGATGAGCCCTTGCTCATAGGATTGTGTTGCAAGTGTCTTTCCTATGCAGCCAAATGCACCATACGTTTTCTTTGACGACCAGCTCCCGAGCCCAGTGGTATTTTAATAATATTGTGGCAGGATGGTGGTTGATAGATGCATTTTCTTTGGTCGCGGCGCGGCTGTGATGGCAGGAGCCACATTTGATAAATGTTTTCTGTACCAACCAAGCAGGCATGAAAAGCACAACAGTGCCCCTCTGGAAGCCAGGCTCTGTTGCAAAAGGAACATCTGAACAATTGCTTTAAGAGCCAAAAACGACTTCCAACTAGAGATGGACAGATCAGTTCATTTCACATGTGTTCATCCATAAATCCGTTCCATCACCTATAAAAAAAAAATCATATGGAGGTTTTTATACACACACACACACACACACACACACACACACACACACACACACACAATATAAATATATAAAGAGCCAACGTGGTGTAGTGGTTAAGAGCGGTGGACTTGTAATCTGGTGAACTGGGTTCGCTTCCCCGCTCCTCCACATGCAGCTGCTGGGTGACCTTGGGCCAGTCACACTTTTCTGAAGTCCCTCAGCCCCACTCACCTCACAGAGTGTTTGTTGTGGGGGAGGAAGGGAAAGGAGAATGTTAGCCGCTTTGAGACTCCTGAAGGGGAGTGAAAGGTGGGATATCAAATCCAAACTCTTCTTCTTCTTCTTATATGTACTTGATTATTACTATTTTTTATTATTATTATTATTATTATTATTATTATTATTATTATTATTATTATCTCAATTTATTACTTGTTTGTCACCATAAGGTCCCAGGGTGAATTGCAACACTTTAAAAAATGGTATTAAGAACAGTTCAAAACAAATTATAGTTACAAGAACAGGGTATGTAGTGAAATAATCATTCTTACTTATTGAATTTATCACAAAATGTGTATTTTACCTTGACGTATGCATTTCTAACTGTGCTGGTCCCGGGGGGAGTTACCGTGCAGTGTGGTCTAAGTCCGGTTCTAGGTTGAGGGTACAGAGGCTGTCCATCAGGGGCAAAGCGAGGTCCAAAGCGAGGAGTCGGGTGTGGTCAGGAACTCAGGAGAGCAGCTCAGGGTACAGGCAGGAACAGGTTACCAGCGATGTTGCTCCCGCAACCTGGGACTGGGCTGACTGGCCTTTATCTCCTCTGAGGCATGGGGCGGCCCCGGCCCACAGGCGAGCACTCCTCCTGAGAGAACTTAGTCCCCCCCCCCTGCCCTGAGCCCCTGCAGCTCCGGAGAGGCTGGAGGGTTACTGGACCCAGAGGCAGCCTCACCTTCCCCTGACAGGGCTGGGAGAGGAGCACCTGCAGGCAATGGGTCCTCAATCACCTCCGGAGCCAGATTCATCTGGTGTCTGCTCCTGAGGATCCGGCACAGGTGAGGGCCCTTCAGATTCAAGCCCCTGCCCCGGCTCAGCTGGCCCTGGAGGCGAGGACTCCTGTGCAGGCTGGGATTCCTCCGGTTCAGCCTCTGAATCTGATTCCCAGGCCATCACACTAACGGTGTTTTATCCTAAAACACACATCTGTTTCACACATTGCAGCACTTCTTTTAGCCAAGAATTGCATTGCACAATTTAGTTAGATGTGAAGGATAATTATGTTCCAGTCTCTGCATTAGTCCGAAAGATACAAATTAGGTCGACGCACTTAAAAATGCACACCAAATGAGACTCTCTCCCTTCCCTACTCCCACTCGGTTAATCATTTATCAGATTATTCTTAAATTTCAATCTCTATAGAACTTTCAGAGTGTTCTTCCCCAGCCTTTGGCTAATCTTCCAAAAGGAAGATCTGTAAGGCAAACAGATGAAGATAGCTTTTAACACAACAAGAAGAGAAGCTGAATGACAGTGATTTTCTAAAGGCTTGCTTGTCATGTTTGTGAAAGAGCTAGGGATTTGAAACTGGTCATCCCAATTAGAAAATCAACATTTGGTGGGCAGAGTTGCCAGTTTACAACCCAGGAAAAAAAATGTGTTTTCCTTTAAGAGTGAAAAAGACGCATCCGCTCCACCCCACACCTGATGTGCTTAACCAGGTATTTAATTCTTCACTGCAGGAAAGGGGTAAAAGGGGCTGATGGAGAACCAGGGCCAAAGAAGCACCCTATGACTTCATAAGAGAACAAAAAAGTCCTCTTGCATCATCCCAAAGGCCTTACCTAGTCTAGCATTCTGTTCTCATTGTAGGTCAAATCTACAGCATATTGTTAGAGCTGGGTGCCAGGGTTTGTGGGTGCCAGATTCCCCTAAATTGCCGGGCCTGATAAGTGTTAGAATTTAATCAAAGCTTGCTGTCTGACAGCGGATTTAGCAAAGTGTTAATATACAGACCAAAGCGTGGATGGCGGTTAGGAGTTCTGCAATGGAGTGGCCTGGGAGTGGACTGGGAGTAGCCGCCGATACCATATCACACTGATCCCGAAAGACCTACATTGGCTCCCAGTAGGTTTCCGAGCACAATTCAAAATGTTAGTGCTGACCTTTAAAGCCCTAAATGGCCTTGGTCCAGTATACCTGAAGGAGCGTCTTCACTCCATTGTTCTGCCTGGACACTGAGGTCCAGCTCCGAGGGCCTTCTGGCAGTTCCCTCACTGTGAGAAGTGAGGTTACAGGTAACAAAGCAGAGGGCTTCTCGGTGGTGGCGCCCGCCCTGTGGAACGCCCTCCCATCAGATGTCAAGGAAATAAACAACTATCTGACTTTTAGAAGACATCTGAAGGCAGCCCTGTTCAGGGAAGTTTTTAATGTTTAATGTTTCATTGCTTCTTCTTCTCCCTCTTCATATTTCTGTTTGGAGCTGCCCAGATGGGTGGGGTATAAATAAATTATTGTCATCATGACAATCATCACCATCATCATCTTCTGAAGTCCAAGGGTGTTGTGGCTCTGGGAGAAGTCCAACGTCTTGGAGTGTGAATGTTGTGAACCCCTCTGCTGTAGGCTCAGGTTGTATACATGTGTAAATAAACCATGTATCATAAATACACCACAATCTCCGTTGTGCCTCCTTTTCCAAAAGAAAACACAGACTCCAAGTGCCTTCATCTCACACGGCTTGTGAAGATTGAGGTGGCATGTAACAATACATTTAAAGGACATTCAATGCACATTTAAAGCACGTGACTTCCCCCAAAGAATCCTGGGAATTCAATCATTCATAATTTTATCTGTATGCCATTTCTCCCCACCACCCAGCCAGCCACAAAAAATCATGCTCAAAGTATCTTACAACAATGAAAACAGCAATGCATTTCAAACAGTGGAAAAAACAATTTCCTAGTAACAAAAATGACATGATAGCGGATATAACAACTTAGAACCCCCCCCCCCGAAAATGTCAGTAGTCTAAATGCAACAAGATTACACTTTGTTGTTTAGTCGTCTAGTCGTGTCCGACTCTTCGTGACCCCATGGACCAGAGCACGCCAGGCACTCCTGTCTTCTACTGTCTCCCACAGTTTGGTCAAACTCATGCGGGTAGCTTCGAGAACACCATCCAACCATCTCGTCCTCTGTCGTCCCCTTCTCCTTGTGCCCTCCATCTTTCCCTACATCAGGGTCTTTTCCAGGGGGTCTCCTCTTCTCATGAGGTGGCCAAAGTATTGGAGCCTCAGCTTCAGGATCTGTCCTTCCAGTGTGCACTCAGGGCTGATTTCCTTAAGAATGGATAAGAATGGTTTGATCTTCTAAGATTACACTAACAACAGCAAAAATAACAAGGGAGCATAACAGTTCCCAGTACACTCGTACCTTGGTTGTCGAACACCTTGGCACTCATACGCTTTGGCTCCCGAACGACTGAAACCTGGAAGTAAGTGTTCTGGTTTTTGAACTTTTTTTGGAAGCTGAATGTCTGATGCAGCTTCTGCTATTGTTTCTGGCGCGCCTGTGCAATCGGAATCCAATCGGAAGCTGTGCCTTGGTTTCTGAACGTTTTGGAAGTCGAACGGACTTCCAGAACGCTTTCTGTTCAAAAAGCAAGGCATGGCTGTACTCTTAATTAATTTAATAATAATAATAATAATAATAATAATAATAATAATAATAATAATAATAAATTTTATTTATATCCCGTCCTCCCCAGCCAAAGCCGGGCTCAGGGCGGCTAACAACAATAAAATAGTACAACATTCTAAAAATATTTCATTATAAAATTAATTCAAATCAAATTGATGGCAACCATTAGGCTAAAGTTCTGTGAAGATTGCCAGAGGGGGTCAGGCTGTGCCCTGGCCAAAGGCCTGGTGGAACAGCTCTGTCTTGCAGGCCCTGCGGAAAGATGTCAAGTCCCGCAGGGCCCTAGTCTCTTGTGACAGAGTGTTCCACCAGATCAGAGCCACTGCCAAAAAAGCCCTGGCTCTGGTTGAGGCCAGCCTAACCTCTCTGTGGTCTGGGACCTTCAAGATGTTTTTGTTTGAAGACCGTAAGTTCCTCTGTGGGACATACCAGGAGAGGCGGTCCCGTAGGTACGAGGGTCCTGGGCCATATAGGGGTTTAAAACCAGCACCTTAAACCTGATCCTGTACTCCACCGGGAGCCAGTGCAGCTGGTATAGTGCCGGATGAATGTGATCTCGCAGCGAAGACCCCATAAGGAGTCTCACCATGGCATTCTGCACCTGCTGGAGTTTCTGGGTCAGTCTCAAGGGCAGCCCCACGTAGAGCGAGTTACAATAATCCAGTCTGCAGGTGACCGTCGCGTGGATCACAATGGCTAGGTCAGGGCGAGAGAGGTAAACTACAGTTCCCATGATTCTTGGGGGGAGGGGAGGGAACCTTGTGCTTTAAATATGGATTGAATGCATGGTATGGATGTGCATACAGTGGCCAACCAGATACCCATGGGAAGTTTGCAAAGAGCACCTGGGAACAAGACCACACTCCCCTCTTGTGGTTTCCAGGAACTGGCATTCAGAGTTATGCTGCTTCCAATAGTGGAGACAAAACGTGGCCATTTTGGCAAGTAGCCACTGACAGCGGTATCCCTTCAGAATCCGTCTAATCCTCTCTTAAAGTCATCCAAGTTCATAACATTTGAAAGGAAATGTCGAGAGTTGGCAACTCTGTTGTCAGATGGGCATCCCTATGTCAAGAAAATAAATGTGAGGCTTCCCAACGTTACGGAGACAGACTTTACCCGACGGAAGAGAAAACGAAACAGAAATATATAAAGTTGATCTTTTTAAAAATCAAATAAGCAACAACTTGGATTTAAATAGCACCCCATATGTTCTGCATGCGTAATACCCAAGGCAATATTTTAAGAGCGAAATAAGGTAAGCTATCTTCCAAAAAACACACACAACACAACACTCTCCCCACCAAACCTTTGGAAATCAGCTAAAAATATTTTCAGCACAGTTCTATTTAAAAAGATAACAGCAGCTGGGCAGCATTGTCACATCAAAGAGCATAGTTACTGCAAGGAAAGCACAGAAGGTTGTTCCTAGGTAGTCGTGCTTGTTGTTTAGAATTTAAGTTAGAGGCACTAATTTGATGGCAAGGAGGAAAAGGATAATCATATCATTGAGCTCACTAGGAAAGCGAATGGTTCCTACCATAATACAGACTATTATTATTATTATTATTATTATTATTATTATTATTATTATACCCCGTCCATCTGACTGGGTTGCCCTAGCCACTCTGGGTGGCTTCCAACATATATAAAAACACAATAAAACATTAAACTTCCCTATACAGGGCTGCCTTCAGATGTCTTCTAAAGGTTGTGTAGACACTTATTTACTTGGCTCGGGGGGGGGGTGTCACATAACTCCATACCTTCCAACATTTCTCCGATGAAAATAGGGACATCCTAAGGAAAAGCGGGACATTCTGGGATCAAATCAGAAATTAGGACGCCTTCTCTAAATCCAGGACTGCCCTTGGAAAATAGGGACACTTGGAGGGTATGAGATTGAGTTTGAGACCAAAATATAATAAAACCTTGGCTGGGCCTATCCTTAAATAACTTCAGTTCCATACTAACAAAGAAAAATAGAGCGGAGGAACCAGCCCTGGTACGATGGCTCCTGAGAAACTGCTACAGAGGGGACGCATGTTAAGTTGTGGGTGAACATATCAGACGATACAGCGATTCTTCAAACAACTCTTGTTTATTTACATGCCCAGAACAGAACTGGGCTGAAGGGCTCAGCCAGCCTGCTTATAAAGAGCTCAACTACAAAGCAACAGTAACAACTTTCTGTAACTATCCAATCACTGAACGTCACTTTCATTTTTTTTTAAATTAAATTTTTATTGAAGTTTTAACAAGTCACCACAATACAATAACAACAACAATAACACCATAACAATAACATACTAACAAATACACACACACATACACAAAAAAAAACCAGACATGTATACCTCCAGAGTTTACTTTCTTTTAGCTTACTTTCACGACTTCCTCGTACCTTCCCTTTCTGTATTCCAATTTCAAATTCAATTGTCAGCAAATCCTTACCCTGCTTTTAACTTAGTTTTTTTTTAAAGAAAAAGAAAATTGTTTTCTTCTAATTATCCCTTGCCGCTTTTAACCCCTTAATAACCAATCCAGCATTTTCCTAACCTTCATTAATTTTACAATATTTCTTTAAATACTCTTTAAATTTCTTCCAGTCTTCCTGCGCCGTATCTCTTCCCTGGTCACGGACACTGAACGTCACTTTCAATTCCTTATTTGCATATGTGGACCTGAGTGAAAACCAGCCACACTATCCCCCTGCTGGCCCAGGGTGAGAACTTCAGTACATAACAATGCAGCCCCCCCCCCAAGGCTTCTCACCGCTGAGCTAGAGTGAGGATTTTGTTCAGAGTATATACCATTTGGAGGGGGGGTGCAGTTGGTTTAAATCTTGTTAGCGGGACACTTTGTACTAAATACTTGGTCCCGGACTTTTAAAGACTCCTTGGAGACTCAAAGACCTTGCAGTCCCTGCATTCTTACTCTGAAGGCAGAGGAGATTTCGGATCTACTGAACACAACTGCTCCTTTGCTCCCAAGTGCCTTTTGTTTGCACCATCCAGAGCCTATTCTCTGTCAATGAAGGCTGGTTATTTCACTGAGTGAGCCATTAGGCCAGGGAGTAAGGAAATTACTTCTTTGTCTCCCATTCCAAGGCCAGAGTAGAAAGGGGAAACGAATGCTATAGCCTTTTTTTATCAGACGGGATTGATTTCACATCCTTCAGCTATTTAACTGCTTTTCCAAAAAAAGAGAGGTATCTGTGGATTGGGCAGATGGAGGGGGGGGGGAAATGCCTCTCCTCTGCTGTTTTCTGTACAAATTTGGTTTTGGTCACTGTCATCCATTTGCCACCGGCTGATTGCTTGGATTAATTTCTGGAATGAATACTTCCCCTTGCATTACCAACGTATGTGACAAATAACTAATCTGGCTCATCAAAATGCATTAGGATGCAACGTTCCAGCTCGCAGAGGACATTCTGAATGCTGCAACTTGATAGATACAGAGAGGCTACTCATGAAGAACTATCCATGTCAGGATAAACGTACATATGAAACCAAGAGGGGCTGTGTGTGTGTGTGTGTGTGTGTGTGTGTGTGTGTAGAGAGAGAGAATATGTGTGAAGATATCCTCTTGCTTGCTTTCTGTGGCAAGAAATGTAACAAGCCTTTTCTTTGCGGTTCTAAAACACTATAGATAGTGTTTGAGCAATCAGCCTTACAAAATGCACATTTGGAAAACAGGTATTGCATGAATATTTACTATTTTAGACTGTGTACAAACTCATGTTCACTCTGCATCCAGCTGCTCTCGCTGCTGGTTTGGGACATGATGCACATACCGTATTTTTTACTCTATTAGACTCACTATTTCCCTCCTAAAAAGTAAGGGGAAATGTGTGTGCGTCTTATGGAGCGAATGCAGGCTGCACAGCTATCCCAGAAGCCAGAACTGCAAGAGGGATCGCTGCTTTCGCTACACAGCGATCCCTCTTGTTGTTCTGGCTTCTGAGATTCAGATTTTTTTTTTTCTTGTTTTCCTCCTCCAAAAACCAGGTGCGTCTTATGGTCTGGTGCGTCTTATAGAGCGAAAATACGGTACATTGTTAAGGCACAACCCACAAATTTATTATGAAACACTGCATTTTGTTCTGCCTCCTGGTTTGTTGTTCTTTCACAATTTGCTCTTTGCTCCTGACCTCTGGTTTGTTCCATGGCTCCTGGTTTGCCTCAGTCTGCTGCCAGTGACTCAGCCGTAACACCCCCAGACGAGCGGCTGGACAACTGTGTGCTCCCCAAGAATAGAGAAGTTGGTCATTCACCATCATTCAAACATGAAATGGAAGAGTTGAAACACATCTGGTAATAGTTCCCTGAACTCTGCATGAAAGTTGCCAACTTATCAAGTGCAATTTGTGCCTTCAAGAACAGCTTACTGCCCAAACATTAGCAGGTGGATAATTAGCAGGTGGGATGCGGGTGCCGCTGTGGGTTAAACCACAGAGCCTAGGACTTGCCGAGCAGAAGGTCAGCGGTTCGAATCCCCGCAACGGGGTGAGCTCCCATTGCTCGGTCCCTGCTCCTGCCAACCTAGCAGTTCGAAAGCATGTCAAAGTGCAAGTAGATAAATAGGTACTGCTAGGGCAGGAAGGTAAACGGCATTTCCGTGCGCTGCTCTGGTTCACCAGAAGTGGCTTAGTCATGCTGGCCACATGACCCGGAAGCTGTACGCTGGCTCCCTCGGCCAATAAAGCGAGGTGAGCGCCGCAACCCCAGAGTCGGCTACGACTGGACCTAATGGTCAGGGGTCCCTTTACCTTTAATGGTTATCTCCGCATTGTGAGGAGCTTCAGCTGTGATTTGTGCAGAGCCAACAGCTTTTAAAAGCATAAGGCTGGGTCATAATCAGTCAGCTGGCAACTCTATTGTTTCTCTTTTTTACATAAGTTAAAAATGAGAGTGCTGTTCATCTGCACACAGAAGCAATTCTGACAGACCCCCCCAAGTGTCCTATTTTTCAAGGACAGTCCCAGATTTCAGAAGCCGCCCCAGTTTCTGATTTGATCCTGGAATGTCCCACTTTTTATTAGGAGGGACGTGGGTAGCGCTGTGGTGTAAACCACTGAGCCTAGGGCTTGCTGATCGGAAGGTCTGTGGTTTGAATCCCTGCAACGGGGTGAGCTCCCATTGCTCGGTCCCTGCTCCTGCCAACCTAGCAGTTCGAAAGCACATCAAAGTGCAAGTAGATAAATAGGTAAGTGGCATTTCCATGCACTGCTCTGGTTTCGCCAGTAGCGGCTTAGTCATGCTGGCCACATGACCTGGAAAAACTGCAGACAAACGTCAGCTTTCGGCCAATAAAGTGAGATGAGCGCCGCAACCCCAGAGTCGTCCGTGACTGGACTTAACTGTCAGGGGTCCTTTAACTTTACCTTTTTATTTTCATTGGAGAAATGTTGGAGGGTATGGAATAGGACATCCCTAGGGGTTTTTTTCCCAGCCAGAACTCAGTTCTGGCACCTGTCAGGTGGGTGCCATTGCTATCCCAAGAAAATAAAGGATGTGTTTATGGTGAGTTCCAGCACCTTTTTCTGGAAAAATAGCAGTGGACGTCCTTGTTTTAATCAGAGACCCGTTGGAGGGAATGGAATAGGATGTCCCTATTTTAAACTGAGAAATGTTGGAGGGTGTGTTCTGGAGTTCTCTCATATGGCATAAGTTCTCACAAGTTCTCTCCAGCGCCTTTTGAGTTGGATCTTTAACACTTCACTCGTGTTCTGTGTTATAAACCAAGCAGTGCTAGAAGTTGTTTCTTTCTGTTTTCCAATGTATTTCATATAAATAAATCAAAATCAGTGTGGCACGAGAATTTTTTTATTCTGGAAGTTTGGCCCAGAGAACAAAGGTTTGAGGACCACTGTGTATGACAAGAGCTTTCTGGATTAGACCAGCGGCCTATTGAATCCAGCATCCTTTTCTCACAGTGGCCAACCAGACACCCACAGTTTAATAAATAATAATAATAATAATAATAATAATAATAATAATAATAATATTCCTTCCAGTAGCACCTTAAAGACCAACTAAGTTAGTTCTTGGTATGAGCTTTCGTGTGCATACACACTTCTTCAGATACACTGAAACAGAAGTTGCCAGATCCTTCTATATAGTGAGAAGGTGGGGAGGGGTATTACTCAGAAGGGTGGTGGGAATGGGAGATTGGCAGATAGCTGAGATGAGCCTGTTGATGACTCTTAAATAGGTCTTACAGGAAAAGGCAAGGGGTGAGAAGGTGAAAAATGGCTAAGTCATGTATAATGAGATAAGAATCCAATGTCTTTGTTCAAACCAGGTCTCTCCATGGTTTTAAGTTTGGCAACTTCTGTTTCAGTGTATCTGAAGAAGTGTGCATGCACACGAAAGCTCATACCAAGAACTAACTTAGTTGGTCTTTAAGGTGCTACTGGAAGGAATTTTTTTATTTTGACTATGGCAGACCAACACGGCTACCTATCTGTAATAATAATAATAATAATATGTATACCTCGCCCATCTGGCTGGGTTTCCCTAGCCACTTTAGGCAGCTCCCAGCATAATATTAAAAACACGATAAAACATCAAACATTTAAAACTTCCCTAAACAGGGCTGCCTTCAGATGTCTTGTAAAAGTCAGATAGTTGTTTATTTCCTTCACATCTGGTGGGAGGACGTTCTACAGGGCAGGTGCCACTACCAAGAAGGCCCTCTGCCTGGTTCCCTGTAACTTCGCTTCTTGCAGCGAGGGAACTGCCAGAAGGCCCTCAGAGCTGGACCTCAGTGTCCAGGCTGAATGATGAGGGTGGAGACGCTCCTTCAGGTATACTGGGCCGTGGCCATTTAGGGATTTAAAGGTCAGTACAAATACTTTGAATTGTGCTTGGAAATGTACTGGGAGCCAATATAGGTCTTTCAAGAACGGTGTTATGTGGTCTCAGCGGCCACTCCCAGTCACCAGTCTAGCTGCTGCATTCTGGATTAGTTGCAGTTTCCAGGTCACCATCAAAGGTAGCCCCCCACATAGAGTGCACCCCTGGCCAAGGCAGAGAACGACGACACTGCCGAAGACGAGGTGGCGCCGGCAGCTGTGGCGTGAGTGGCAGCAGGGGGTCCTTTCGGGAGAGGGTGGGTCTGGCCCCCCACAAAGTCCGATGGACAGTGGACCAGCTCTCTCCTGAAAAAGTTTGCTGACCCCTGCCTTATGGAGTGTGGAGGTAACGGCTGGGCTGGTGGAATCTTGGTGTGGGTGTGCTGGCCCCATTGTGTGTTTTGCCTGATGTCACAGAGCGTACAGAAGCAGTGTGACATCATTGTTGTGTGCTTGTCCGTTGCCTCTGTGCCCAGATGGTGTGTGGGTGCTATTGCTGTCACCATCCCTGTGACTGCTTGTTCCAGGAACACTGTAGGTGTGTCTTCTTGTTTCTCCATGGGTTTTGTATTTTCTATTTTTGAGTTTTCCTTCCCTTATTTAATTCTATTCAGTTAATTTTAAATATTTATAAAATGTCCTCCATTTATTCCAGGGACATTCCAGATGAAATATCCACATGTCACCTTTCCTTTTAAAATTCCAGGCTAGTGTACCTGATCTATTAAGGCAGCAAGAAATTAAAACCATAGGGTTTAGTTCCTTCCTCCCCTATATGAACAGCGCAGGGTTGTCAGTCAATCTGCAGGCATAGAGGGGCATCTATTTCGAGAACCACCATAAGAGGGTGGCGAAGCCTGATATTTGAATTGTGGAATGGGGGTCTCAGTTTGCTTGAGGTTTAGGTGTGTTTTGTGTAACAGTTAAATCATTCCTTGCTGATTCTAGAGCTTGATTCTAGAGCACGCTTAGTCTAATGGCAAATCCTGCCTCCATGTCAAGGAGAAATCACCATATTCTATATCCCCTTTGGAATTTTGTACACAAATGAGTTCAGAAAGGGTAAAGAAATGCATGTGATGTGATGTGGAACCATCAATAATAAATGGATTTACTTGCGAAAATGCCTGCTTATTGAAGTAAATAAAATGAAGTACAGGTAGAAGCTAGATCCATTTTGTGTGTGTGTGGTTCAAGGCACAGAGATGAAGGTTCTCTCTAAAATGTTTCAAAGTAAACGAGGCAGTTTAATGCTCTGGATTCTGCAGAGATCTGAACAGCTGAGGCTGCTCTGAGAGACAAAACTCCCAGGCAATCTGGATGGAACGGTGTACGTTCTGAAATGACAAGGAGTAGGTTATTCTGCAGTCTATACTGTTACTAGCAAGCAAAACCAAAACACGAAACCTTCGTCTTCAACCCAGTGCTAGTGACAAATATAACAACCACGTTCCAAACCAAACGTTATTGAAATGATTCATTTCGGTTCCTACAAAATGGCAATGCCTGGGATTGCCAACTGGCAAGAGGAGTCGGGGAATCAACGCTTGCTGGCATGCTCTTGTGCAGCGCAATGTGTAGCCAGCAGCAGGCGATGGCTTATCTCCATGCCATCAAAAGCTTCACCTGCTGGTTCCTGCACATCTAGCTGCTGTTAAAAGTACAAGTGCAGCGGCCGGTTTGAAAGCTGGCAACTCCACTGCCACCCATCAATGCTTTTCGTACCGAAACCTGCATCTGTAAACCATTGATACGGTTACTGGGTCTTCTGGAAGCCTGTTGGTGTGAGCCCACTGTGACCTTAGATGCCCTTTCTCCATCTCCACCCAAGTAGGCTTGGTACTAGGGCTATCCCTGTTTCACATTTCAGGATCTCTGGAAGCCCCTGGGACACACGAGAATGTAAAGGCTGATCAACATTGTTGTCTATTTGTGTACTACTTCAATGTCTGAATTGGTTTACAAAATATAAAAGCCAAATACACAAAACCAGATTAAAACCCGTGATTAAAATACGTAATAGAACAGTGTCAGAAACGGTGAGATGGATTGGGAAGGTAGGATATGATATTTATTAATTTCCCTTCCTCTTACTCACTTGAGCAAGATCAGCGTCTAGTTTAGCAGAGCTCAAAATATACCTTCCTTTGCAGCAATAACACCAAAACTTTGGACAAAGCTGTATTAGCTTTCTATAATTATCCAGGATGCCTTGAGCAGACTGGATCTCCCCTTTCTTTTATCCCTCTAAACAAAATAACACTAAAATCTGTAATGTAAGAATATAAAAGTATTATTTACTTACATAAAGTTGCAGACTTGATTCAGGCAGAAAATAGCAGTGAAGCAAGTTAAGTAAAATCTCCTTCTAGATTGCAAAATATACGGTTTAGTAGATCAAATATGGCACCTGGGCTCAGGAGCGTACCGACTCTGACTCCTGTCCCTATGGCTGAATGACGAGAAAGAAATGGTTCCTCAGGTGGGAGGAAGTAATAAGGATTATCTTCCTGTTGTTGCTCTTCTTGCCTGGAGAAGCAGAGGATGTGACCTCACAGAGTACCCTCTAGGAATTTACAGGGAACTCCAGGTGTCTTAACCTAGCAAACATAGAATTTAATATATTTGACTGTAGCAGTGTTTTCCTACAATAAAAGCAGTACGTTACTAAAATAATGTTGACCAGATCCTGGTCAAGGGATCAGGTGCAACGGTTGTGGAAATAGGTGCATCTTCAAGAGGTGGCAGAATACCAATGGTTATAGTGTTTCTTCAGTTTCAACAGAGAGGGCATTCTACATGATCACAAGTCAATAGTTATTGGTCACAGCCAAGGCTAATTGGGTTATGTTCACTGATTTTACAGGGCAATAGAGGAGAAGCTGGCCTTTCAGGTAACCTGGTCCTGAGTAGTTTAGGGTTCTTGTCTGCTGCTACTTTCATTGCTCAGGCAGAACATAGCCAAAAAAGAAGGATACATTCAACAAGTCCTGCTGATGTATTCCATTGCATGCGTTAGTATTTATTGCCGAAAGCGTCCTTCTAGAGAGATAGGTGCCAAGTCATTTTTAGTTGCATACTGACGATGCAATCTGACAACCCTGAAGTAATTGTAGACTCCTGTGATTATATTGTCACTACTTGGAAGACTCTAAATAATCCTGACACATTTTTTTTCCCAACTGATTGATTGCTAGCAATGATGTAATTTGTTCTAGCTGCAAGTCACATTATTAAGAAACTGTCTCATCTGTTGTGTGCTTAATAGAGTATTGGAAGACGGTTGTAAATAGCTGCACTGCTATGTCTAAATTATAAGGGAACGTCCCAGAAAGGGCAAAATGGGCATGAGTTCATGTTCACCTGTTGGAATCCCCTACTCGCGTTGTAGTTCTGGTTGAAATGCAGGGGTCTGGAGAAAAGGTAAGCCAACAAATGAACAATCAAAAGGTTTGTTGGGAGTTTTTGCTTAATTTCCTGTAATTCCAAAGTTTCATCAAAACTCAGTTGACAACAAATCTCTCTGATTGCCTGGTGGTCCCATCATCGCTATTGTTGCTCTTTCTCCCACAACACAACATTGCACACTAAAAACCTCCCTAAACAGGGCTGCCTCCGGATGTCTTCTAAAAAAACACATAGCTGTTTATCTGTCTGACATCTGACGGGAGGGCGTTCCACAGGGCAGGCGCCACTACCAAGAAAGCCCTCTGCCTGGTTCCCAGAAACCTCAGGTCTCGCAATAAAGGAACCACCAGAAGGCCCTCGGCGCTGGACCTCAGTGAACGATGGAGGTGGAGATGCTCCTTCAGGTATACAGGGCCAAAGCCATTTAGGGCTTTAAAGGCCAGCACCAGCACTATGAATTGTGCTCGGAAATGTACTGGGAGCCAATGCAGATCTCTCAGGACCGGTGTTATATGGTCCCTAGCTGCCGCATTGTGCATTGGTTCTCATTTCCAAGTCACTTTCAAATATTGGTGGACTCCAACCATAGCTGTCAACCGTCCCTTATTTGGTGGGAAACTCCATTATCCCAGCGCCATGTCCCACTGCTGTCCCTTATTGATGATGTCCCTTAAATTTCCCAGGTTTCAAAGGAAGCAGCTCCTCTCCCTCCCTCCCTGCCGGCCAGGGAGGAGGGAGGCTCCAACTGGGTTGCTTGGCTGCGTTGCTCACCCAATAAGGAGTCTAAGAACGACTGGGGGGTGGAGCTTGCATGCCTTTGTGCCGATCAAATCGGCCGCGTTGCCTGGGGACTCGCCTTTGCTCAGCGCTTCCCAGCGGAGAGGTGACGGTGGTTTTCCTTGCTGCATCCCCTTTGCCAGGTTGCTGCACTGTGGGAACCACCACTTGAGGCTTTGTTTGGCTGCTGGCTGGGCTTTCTGCCTTTGGCTTGGAGGGGCTCAGAAGTTGAACATACCTGTGCTTGGAATCGGATGGATACGTCATTGACGGCCCACTCACCTTTGCCGGGGAAAAGGTCTGTCTGAAGCGGGGGCACATGGTGGGGGAAAAGGAAAGGAGCTGGTTGAGTACAATGGCAGGTGGCCATCTTGGGGGGGGGGGCTTTTGGATTTGTTTTGGAGGCTCCTTTGATTGACTGTTATGGGGGAAAGGAAAGGAGCTGGTTGACTAGAATCCCTTATTTTGACTGCTGATCCCTTATTTTCAAGGCTGCTGGTCCCTTATTTTCAAATCTGTAAGTTGACAGCTATGACTCCAACCATCCCTATAGCCACTATGGCCAACAGTCAGGGGTAGGTGGTGCTGTAAGTTCTCCATTCCTGCTTTAGAACTGCAAAACATTATATATACATATATCTGCCCAAATGTGACCATTGACTGGAATTTCACCAAATCTGGAGTGTCAGAACTGTAGCAGCAGAAGGCGAAGCTGAGAGTGGTTGGGAGCAGGTGTCTGGCGGCACCGGCCGCTCTTGGAGCTCGTTCCCTGACATTTAGGAACATCATGGCTGCACATTTCTGTGCCAAGAACTGGGGGCTGCTATAGCATGTGCCCACCCCCTTCCTTCTCCGGGACATTTGTTAGCCCACCCACCTAGCGAAGAAAATGGGAACGCGGCACATTAAGAGGGCGGGTTTGTTGTTTTGTTGTGGCTGCTAGACAGCGGGTTTGTTTTGCAGCAGAACATGGATTCGGGGAGGGATAGAATTGTCTCCAAAAGGAGAAGAAGAAGTAGAAGAAAAACCCTTTATGGCTGCATCATGCTTGGAAGCATTACTAAGGAAACAGGTGGGATGAAAAATGTCAAGGCAGATGAAGGAGAAAAATTTCAAAGCTCCCAGATAAAGATGTGCAGATTTAAAAGATGGACAGCATTCGCACAAAACCTGGCAAGCGGCGGGTGCTTTCACAAGGCAGTCTAAGAACACCTTTATGCTCCTGCGGTATTGCAGCATTTAACACAGGAAAGCGGTCCTTTTTAATTTAAATGAGACCCTAAGAAAATACCCCACTCTCGAGACATTCTACACTTTACTTTCAGGTTTAATGAATTCGGGGATTCTCCCCCTGTGCTTCTGAGGTGATGGAGTCTTAGAGATTAACATTATCAGTTATGAAACACCATTTTTGCCATAGATAAAAAAAACCTTGCATCCACACTTCCCCCCCTAGGAAGATAGAAAGGTGTCTTATACTGAGTTAGACTATCTAGCTTTGTAATGTCTCCCCTAGATGGTGATGGACTCCAGTTCCCATCAGCCCCAGCCACTGTGGCCAATGGTCAAGGACGGGGGAAGCTATACCTCTGCACAGGAAATAGTGTTCTCCTAGCAACCCTTGTTGTTGTTTAGTTGTTTAGTCGTGTCCGACTCTTTGTGACCCCCTGGACCAGAGCACGCCAGGCACTCCTGTCTTCCACTGCCTCCCGCAGTTTGGTCAAACTCATGCTGGTAGCTTTGAGAACACTGTCCAACCATCTCGTCCTCTGTTGTCCCCTTCTCCTTGTGCCCTCCATCTTTCCCAACATCAGGGTCTTTTCCAGGGAGTCTTCTCTTCTTCTGAGGTGGCCAAAGTATTGGAGCCTCAGCTTCACGATCTGTCCCCTTCATGGATCACTGCCTTGCCGTGGCAAAGGGGCTTGAATAACTCAGAGAAGCTATGAACTATGCCAAGCAGGGCACCCAAGATGAACAGGTCATAGGGGAGAGTTTTGACCAAACGTGATCCACCTGGAGGAGGAATCGGCAAGCCACTCCAGTATCCCTGCCAAGAAAACTCCATGGACAAAGACAACAGCAACCCTTAACATTCCACAATTCCCAGGATTCTTTAGGGGAAGCCCTGCCTGTGAAAGTGATATGATAGCGCTTTCAATTTATAGCACAGATGGGACCACTGCAGTGATGTCCTCTGGAGGAAGGGCCATGTCACGCATCCCAGTGTCCATCATTTTAACATAAGGCAGGGGAAGACCAGCCAATTTTCTGCCAGGCATTTCTTGAACCTGAGTTGCTTCCCTAGGTTCAGCACAGCTCCAAACACTTCATCGCAACCAGTGAAAGAGCATCTCCATGAACCTTGTGGTCCACCTGAGATCCAAGCTGTAGCTGTAGGTCCTGTTTCTCAAGCACCTAAGTTAGCACTCCACCCTTGCCTAGTGTAAAGGTAAAGGGACCCCTGACCATTAGGTCCAGTCCTGACCGACTCTGGGGTTGTGGCGCTCATCTCGCTTTATTGGCCGAGGGAGCCGGCGTACAGCTTCCGGGTCATGTGGCCAGCATGACTAAGTCGCTTCTGGCGGACCAGAGCAGCGCACGGAAACGCCGTTTACCTTCCCACCGGAGCGGTACCTATTTATCTACTTGCACTTTGATGTGCTTTCGAACTGCTAGGTTGGCAGGAGCAGGGACCAAGCAACGGGAGCTCACCCCGTCACGGGGATTTGAACCGCTGACCTTCTGATTGGCAAGTCCTGGGCTCTGTGGTTTAACCCACAGCGCCACCCGCGTCCCTCTTGCCTAGTGTAGTAATGGGTAATAACAAGAGTTAAGCAATGTCTCTGGTAATTTTGGCCTGGAGCAAAGTCAGCTTGCCCCTTTTTCCCCCTGTGCAGTTGTATAAATAGATTCTTGTTCCGGGCCTAAAAAGTGAGTAAGCCTGCTTCATATTCAAGAAGAACTTAACAACTAATCTGCCTTCTTCCTCATTGTCTCTTGGCCAAGGAGAGGTGGCATGGCTGGGGCAAGTGTTCCTCTCCGATTGCGGTCCTCTCATTTCCAGTTTTGAGCCCCTTTGTTCAGCCCCTTCCGTTTCTTACATCCCACCTCAAGGCTTCTCCTCATACCCTAACTGTGCTTATGAGGGTCTACCCATGAAGAGGCCACAGAACACTGGCTGCCTCTCCCCACAAAGAAGCTTCTAACCAAGGTGTAGGTTGGTATATGGACTCCTGTCTGCCGTTCAGCTGGTATGTGGCAGTTGGGACCTGCACACATCTAGGGGTCAACTCCCACTTTGAACAGCAGTTGGGGACATCTGCTGTGGCTTAATGGCAGACCCTCCAGGTGTCTCTATTTTCCAGGGACAGTCACGGATTTACAGAAGCCATCCCTGTTTCTGATTTGATCCCTGAATGTCCTGCTTTTCCATAGGACGTCCCTATTTTCATCAGAGAAATGCTAGACGGTATGGAGTTATGTAACCCCTGAGACAAGGAGATAAGTACCTATACAACCTTTAGAAGACATCTGAAGGCAGCTCTATATAGATTTATTATGCTCTTATGTATGTTGGAAGCTGCCCAGAGTGGCTGGGGCAACCAAGTCAGATGGTATTATGATTATGATTGTTGTTGTAACGGAATAGGACCCCTGACCATTAGGTCCAGTCGTGGCTGACTCAGGGGTTGCGGCGCTCATCTCGCTTTATTGGCTGAGGGAGCCGGCGTACAGCTTCCGGGTCATGTGGCCAGCATGACTAAACCGGTTCTGGCAAACCAGAGCAGTGCACGGAAACACCGTTTACCTTCCCGCCAGAGCGGTACCTATTTATCTACAGTGGTACCTCGCAAGACGAATGCCTCGCAAGACGAAAAACGCGCAAGACGAAAGAGTTTTCCGTTTTTTTAGTCGTTCCGCATGACGAATTTCCCTATGGGCTTGCTTCGCAAGACGAAACGTCTTGCGAGTTCTTGCGAGTTTGTTTCCTTTTTCTTAAAGCCGCTAAGCCATTAATAGCCGCTAAGCCGCTAATAGCCACTAAGCCGCTAATAGCCGTGCTTCGCAAGACGAAAAAACCGCAAGAAGAAGAGACTCGCGGAGCGGATTAATTTCGTCTTGCGAGGCACCACTGTACTTGCACTTTGACGTGCTTTCGAACTGCTAGGTTGGCAGGAGCAGGGACCGAGCAACGGGAGCTCACCCCGTCACGGGGATTCGAACTGCCGACCTTCTGATCGACAAGTCCTAGGCTCTGTGGTTTAACCCACAGCGCCACCCCCATCCCAATGGAATAGGATGTATCATTTTCAAGGTGCTAAATATAAGCTGAGCAGAGGCTCTTGGGAAGAGAGTTCTGCTCATACGCTTTTTAGAGGTGCCGTTTTACTATTCCTTAGGCCTAAGCAACTCAGTTTGAGGATAACAAGAGGATCTCGCTTTGTTCCGTCTCCAGTTGACAGGTGGAGAGCTGGGGCTAACAGCTGTCCGTCATACTCAGAGATGACATTTATCCATGAAAGCTCATCATTCAGGCATTAGCACATTGGCCTTGGGAGCCATTCTCCAGGTCTGCCACTTACAGGTGGGAACTTGCTTCATATTTTGATGGCATTCAAACAACACCGGAACAATCTGTGATGCCTGGCCCAAAGGGAGTTAGCGTGGCTTTCTGAAAATGTCATTTCTTGGTTCACAAAAACCTGTACACTGTCATGGATGGAGAATATAGGCTTCAACCTTCTTGGTTTCCACATTAGAGCCCTTAGGGGGGGGAAAACACACAGCATCAGCAAAAAGAGAGCCAGTGTGGTATAGTGGTTAAGAGCGGTAGTCTCGTAATCTGGGGAACCGCGTTCGCTTCCCCGCTCCTCCACATGCAGCTGCTGGGTGACCTTGGGCCAGTCACACTTCTCTGAAGTCTCTCAGCCCCACTCACCTCACAGAGTGTTTGTTGTGGGGGAGGAAGGGAAAGGAGAATGTTAGCCGCTTTGAGACTCCTGAAGGGGAGTGAAAGGCGGGATATCAAATCCAAACTCTTCTTCTTCAAAAATGGAGACTGCTAAGTATTCAGTCAGAAGGCTAATCAAAAGTCTTCCCACTCTAAATAACTTGTGAACCACATAGCTCTGTTGTCTCTTGTGTTTGACGGGCTACCTGTGCTGCAGCCAGGCTACAATTTCTATGAGGGGGAATCAAATCATCAGCTAAAATCATCCAGTCCTGATTGTCAGGCTCTTGAGAACTATGGTTTAGGAAGGCAACGGATAAAAAGCTGCCTTGCACCGAGCCACTCATCCTGATTATTGAGTTGTTGTATTTTAAATGCATTATACACCGTCTCTTGAAGATTGGTTGGCAAGATGGTAGGAAGGTGCCTTATACTGAACTAGGACATGGGCAATATCTGGGTTTCAACATTGCGATGTATCGCCAGCTAAACATTGTGATATACTGACCTATTACAATGTATGAAACAAGGATGGAGCTATGTAGAGGTATTGACCAGCGTCACGGTTTTCCCCACATTGTGATTTTTTGCCTAGCATGCTCATACACACACCAAGATTTGTGATATATTGCCAGGTCAAAAATTATGAAACAGATATCACAATATAGACTTCAAACTGATTCTGGACGATATATCGATATATCGCCCAGCCCTACACTGAACCAGACTGATGGTGAATCTAGTTCAATATTATCTGCCCCAGCTAGCTGTGCCGTTCTCAGTTTCAGAACAGGGTCTTCTCCACCTGCCAAGAGATTCCAGGTACTGGACCTCGGACCTTTTTTGGAAGGTGAACCCTGGGTCTGTACTGCTGAGCTGCAGGCCTTCCCAATGCAATAAGTGTGTTTTAATAAATATATATATATATTTGCATTAACCTCGCTCCCTCTGTGGTGTTGACAGCTGGGTAGTTTTCTGTGATGCCCCAAATCTGGGGCGGAATGCAGCCGCTGATAACATTTGCATGAGATCCATAGGAAGGAAGGCCTTATTGTAGGTGGAGAGGTCTTTGTACCCTATGATCAGCAGGTGATGCCTTGTTGCTGGGGACTGCCTAGGTTGGTGTGAACCCATGGCAGGGCCTTTTCAGTGGTAGCTCCCTGCTTGTGGGATGCCCAACCTATTGAGGTGTGCCTGTGTGCCTCCTTAACTGAGGAGAAACCTTAAAGCTTTCCTGTTTACCCAGGCATTTGATGGCTGAAAGACATTGTTCCTAGCAACCCTGAGATCACTGGTTGAGAGAATGGGTTTTTGTTTCATTTTGTTTAGAATGCATATAGGTGCCACCCACTGCCTCCCATCCTAACCTACCTCACAGATGTAGGAGTGCAAATATCCAGAGATGTAGTGATCAGGTGGGATTGCTATGAGGAATTATAACAAATATAGAGTAAGCCATCTGTGTCAGCAATGAAAGCATTGTGTTGGCTGGGTTTAAACTATTTTGATATGATTCTTGATCAATCTACACCTCTGCATCTCTGGCCATTTTCTCTACTGCCCATTTTTCTTGTCACGTACACAGCCCAGTTGCTTCTTGCTTCGCCAGGCAGGCATCCTGGACCATAAAGATAGTGGGCAAGTTTCTTTGATGTAGGATGTTAATCTCAGGGCCAGGAAACAGATCTCCCATTAAGGTGATAATGGTCACTGTCCTCCTGGCGGATCCTCCTTATCATATGTATTGATTGTTTATTACCTCCGGGGTTGCCAGATGCTCTTCTTTGTAGTTCTGTTCTTTGTTTACCCCAGAAATATTTGTGCTTAATTAGTTTTAGTAGTTTACCTTTCTCCCCACGTGGGTTTGTGGAAATGCTCAGAAGGAATCTGATTGGTTCTTACGAACACTCTGTAAAAAGCTCTTTTGTGAATAAAAACTACCTGGACCAGGAAGCTGCAGACTCGGACAAGCACAGAGAAACATGATTATACGCATCCTTCCTAGAGTCTTGCTGGTTCAAGCCTCTGTGTGTATTCTTATTAATCAGAGTTCAATCCTTCCTTTACTTTGCGAACGCAACAACAGGGTTGTTGTAAGGATAAAACAGGGCAGAGAAGAACCACAGATGCCACCTTGAGCTTCTTGGAGGAAAGGTGGGATAGAAATGCAATAAATAAACACATAAACAATCAAACAAACATATAGAATGCATATAAATTTAAAATGAATGTGTTTGCTGCCCGGGGCTCCTTTGGGAGGAAGGGTGGACTATGAATAATAATAAACAATCAGTGCCAGATTTACGTATAAGCTAAACTAGCTATAGCTTAGATTCCTCACTCTCTTGCCCCCCCCAAAAAAAAACATTAAAGGAAAAACCTACATACAGGAAACAGTGTTTTGTGTTGTGTAGGCTCTTGCGATATATGACAACGTGTGAAACACCTTGAAGAACAAATTGCTAAAGTTAGAACAATTCACAACTGAAGCATGTATTTAAATCCACCTGGACCAGAAAATTAGTAAGAGAGGCAACGGGACATTTAAGAACAAAGGAGTAAAAGTGGAATTGAAGGAAGATGTAGGAACCAACACATTGCTTGGGTTTTCTGGGCAGCCCAACTCCCTTTAATTGGCAAGGCCCGTGCGAAGATTCCCACCTCCAGTCCTGCCAAAACACACAACCCCCTTAACGTCTTTCTTTCTTCCCTTTCCTTTCTAAAAAGCATCTTAGGGAAATTTGTAGCTTTTGCATGAGGCAGATCATTAATAAATTGGACTGTAACAGACTCCAGCTGCAAGCCTGCTGAATAAGCTGGATGCAACGTTCAGGTAATTGGCAAACGAGCCACCTGTCGCCTTTCTTCGCGGCACCAGAAGCCTGAATTGCTGCTACCTGGGGTGCGATTCTACTCAAGGAGAAAATGGGGTTCTTTTAATTAAATTAGCCTTTCCTTCCGCATCATCCTCAGCTTTTCTACTCCTTTTCTCTTTTCAGAAGGCGGAATGAGTCGCTGGGATTTACAGACACAATGGCGGCAGCTTGTCATGCTGCAATACACCCTGATTAATACGCCTGCGTTGCTTGGGGGAAAGATTTATTTGCAACCAGAGTTCTGAAACTGCCTTGGCTATATGCTCCCCCCCCTTCTAGTTGTGCGTCTTAATTGTAGTCACAAGATATTCTCCCGCATCGCCTTCCTCCGGCGCAGAGCAATGTCCCTCCTCCAGTCCTGAGGGGTTTGTCATCGGAGCTGGTAAATACGAAAAGCAGCGTTCATTTTCTGGCAGCAAAAGCCATGACTGGGTGCTCAGCACACTGTCTTGGTTGGCAAGGCAGTGTGGGTGCTCTGGGTGGGGCATGAAGGGTGGCCCTGCTCCGTCTTGAAATTGTGCACCCCCTACATGTGAATAAGGTGGTTGGAGGATGGATGGCGGCTAACAGATTGAGGTTGAATCCTGACAAGACAGAAGTACTGTTTTGGGGGGACAGGAGGCGGGCAGGTGTGGAGGATTCCCTGGTCCTGAATGGGGTAACTGTGCCCCTGAAGGACCAGGTGTGCAGCCTGGGAGTCATTTTGGACTCACAGCTGTCCATGGAGGCACAGGTCAAATCTGTGTCCAGGGCAGCTGTTTACCAGCTCCATCTGGTATGTAGGCTGAGACCCTATCTGCCTGCAGACTGTCTCGCCAGAGTGGTGCATGCTCTGGTTATCTCCCGCTTGGACTACTGCAATGCACTCTACGTGGGGCTACCTTTGAAGGTGACTCGGAAACTACAACTAATCCAGAATGTGGCAGCTAGACTGGTGACTGGGGGCGGCCGCCGAGACCATATAACACCGGTCTTGAAAGACCTACATTGGCTCCCAATGTATAAATAATAAATAATATAAATAATATGTTGTTGTTGTTGTTGTTGTTGTTGTTGTTGTTGTTGTTGTAAAGCATAAATAAGTTTACCCTGCTACTCAGAACCACAGGGTCCTGGGGCCTGAACCAAAATGACCCCCAGGACACAGCACAAGTCTCAGTTATCCGACCTCCGAGCTACCTGAAGCCAGCCCTGTATAGGGACCCCCCCTTAATGTTTAATTATGTTTTTAAATATGTTGGAAGCCATCCAGAGAGGCTGGGGCAACCCAGTCAGATGGGTGGGGTATAAATAGTATAATTATTATTACGGAATGAGGCGTTGCTATTTTCATCAGAGATACGTTGGAGGGGATGCACAACCATTAGGGAACAAAAGGAAAAGATATTCAGAAAGAATAATTACAGTGGTACCTCGGGTTAAGAACTTGATTCATTCCGGAGGTCCGTTCTTAAGCAGAAACTGTTCTTAACCTGAGGTACCACATTAGCTAATGGGGCCTCCCGCTGCTGCCACACGATTTCTCATCCTGAAGCAAAGTTCTTAACCCAAGATACTATTTCTGGGTTAGCGGAGTCTGTAACATGAAGCGTATGTAACCTGAAACGTCTGTAACCTCAGGTTACATACGCTTCGGGTTACAGATTCTGCTAAACCAGTAATAGTATCTCGGGTTAAGAACTTTGCTTCAGGATGAGAACAGAAATTGTGCTTTGGCGGCGCACAGCAGTGGGAGGCCCCATTAGCTAAAGTGGTGCTTCAGGTTAAGAACAGTTTCAGGTTAAGAACGGACCTCCGGAACGAATTAAGTATGTAACCAGAGGTACCACTGTATTCTATATTCAGGTAGGTAGCCACGTTGGACTGATGCAGTTGAAATAAAAAAATAAAAAATAGTCCAGTAGCACCTTAGAGACCAACAAGTTTGTTCTGGGTATCAGCTTCCGTGTGCATGCACACTTCTTCAGATACACTGAAACCGAAGTCACCAGACCCTTATAAATAGTGGGAGGGTGGGGTGGGGGTTTTCTCAGGAGGGTAGTAGGAGATGGGTGGTTGACTCAATGGGTATGGTAAACCTGTTAACGACTGCAATTTGTCCTACAGGAAAAAGCAAGGAATAGTATGCAGATGGCCACAAATAGCTTTAGCATGTGTAATGAGACAAGGATCCAATATCTCTATTCAGACCAGGTCTCTCCACAGTTTTCAGTTTAGTGTTCTCCTATTGGCTACTCTTTGAAGCGACGTGGGTGGCGCTGTGGGTTAAACCACAGAGCCTAGGGCTTGCCGATCAGAAGGTCGGTGGTTCGAATCCCCATGATGGGGTGAGCTCCCGTTGCTCGGTCCCTGCTCCTGCCCACCTAGCAGTTTGAAAGCACGTCAAAGTGCAAGTAGATCAATAGGTACTGCTCCAGTGGGAAGGTAAGCGGTGTTTCCGTGTGCTGCTCTGATTCGCCAGAAGCGGCTTAGTCATGCTGGCCACATGACCCAGAAGCTGTATGCCGGCTCCCTCAGCCAGTAAAGCGAGATGAGCGCCGCAACCCCAGAGTCGGTCACAACCGGACCTAATGGTCAGGGATCCCTTTACCTTTGCCTTTACTGGCTTCTCTGGATAAATGGACATAAATCTGACATCAGGAATCACAAGACAGGGAAGCCAGTAGGAGAACACTTCAATTTCCCAGGACATTGAATACAGGATCTCAAAGCAGCTGTCTTATTACAAAAGAATTTCAGAAATAGATTTGAAAGAGAAGTTGCTGAATTACAACTTATTACTCAGCTGAAAAAGGGACATGGGTGGTGCTGTGGGGTAAACCGCAGAGCCTAGGACTTGCTGATCAGAAGGTCAGCGGTTCGAATCCACGCGACGGGGTGAGCTCCTGTTGCCCGGTCCCTGCTCCTGCCAACCTAGCAGTTTGAAAGCATGTCAAACTGCAAGTAGATAAATAGGTACTGCTCTGGTGGGAAGGTAAACGGCGTTTCCGTTGCGCCAGAAGCGGCTTAGTCATGCTGGCCACATGACTGGAAAAACTGTCTGTGGACAAATGCCAGCTCCCTTGGCCAGCAAAGCGAGATGAACGCTGCAACCCCAGAGTCATCTGTGACTGGACTTAACTGTCAGGGGTCCTTTACCTTTATGGTAAGGTTATCAGATTTTTTTTCCGATGAATCCGTGGACACTTTTCAACTTCCGACTAAATAGATGGATTTTGTCAGGGGACTGATTTGTAAATCTGGGGGCTGTCCCCGCAAAACGGGGACGTCTGATAAACTTAACCTATGGGTCTAACTCAAGGCAGCTTTCAAGGAACAGGCACACATTATCTGCCACCCAACCCTATGCAAAGCATAGAACAAATCTAATCCTCCCTTCCGCTGCCCGCTGTAACTTTGTAGAAAGCCTTTTCCCCAGAGTCTTCTCTGACAGCTGGCAGATGCAGAAATAAGGAAAGAACCGCACCGCCCCCCCCCCCCCCCGCCCCACCGCCCCAGTTGATCACAAAGTCAGAGCTGGAATAGACATACCAAGGTGCTGATAAAACCATAGAAAGTTTCTGTATTTTGCTGCCACATGGTGGAAGAATGGGGAATTTTTTCTCTCTCTTAAAAAATGTCAACAGCTTCCTTAACCAAGAATATACATATAGCCATGATAGGCATTTGGGGATAGGTATGTTTATGGGTGTGCCATCTTTAAAGCCTCAAAAAAAGGGGGCTGCAAATATTGGTTTATAAATTGATTATGTTATTGATTATAATGTTTGGTAAATGAGCCCTTCTCCCTTTATAAACCCTGTTAGTCAAGAGGGCATGCTTCTTCGTGGATGGCATGCTCTAAAAACAAAACAAGGCCCTTTTTGTTTTCATATGCATATATTTGCAGATTTTGTAAATTGGTTAATAGGAGTAATTGACTAAGGTTTCAGTTGCATGCTCCCTTAAAAGGTAAAGGGACCCCTGACCATTAGGTCCAGTCCTGACCGACTCTGGGGTTGCAGCGCTCATCTCACTTTATTGGCCGAGGGAGCCGGCATACAGCTTCCGGGTCATGTGGCCAGCATGACTAAGCCGCTTCTGGCGAACCAGAGCAGTGCACGGAAACGCTGTTTACCTTCCCGCCGGAGCGGTCCCTATTTATCTACTTGCATTTTGACGTGCTTTCGAACTGCTAGGTTGGCAGGAGCAGGGACCGAGCAACGGGAGCTCACCCCGTCGCGGGGATTCGAACCACCGACCTTCTGATCAGCAAGCCCTAGGCTCAGTGGTTTAGACCACAGCGCCACCTGCGTCCCAATAGCATGCTCCCTTACTTGGGATCAAGTCCTTTTGAGCTCAATGATGCTTACCCTTGAACCATAGAATTGTAGTATTGGAAGGGACCCTAAGGATCATCTAGTCCATCTAGCAAAGCAGGAATATGTGGCTGTCCCATACAGAGATCTAACCTGCAGCCTTGGCATTTGCCTGCACCACGTTCTAGCCAACTGAGCTATCCAGTCCCTTCTGGGTAGACGTGACCAACACAGCCCGATAGGAACCTGATCTCATGACAGCTTGCTGCTTACTGGAAGGTGGGGAAAAGATCTGGAGAAAAGCACAGCCTTGATCGCTTTTGTTTATTATGCCATTTTCAGGAGCGCAAGTAAAATGTTGTCACGCTCCTGTTTCACCAAGTGTTTCTGAAGAAGGTGCTTCAAACCGCTCTGTTCGAGTGTATCCCAAGCAGCCTAAGAATAGAGGCTCTTGTTGCAGTGGTTGCTATTAGCAAGCCCTTGTTCTAAAGTGAATAGCACAGTAAATAATACTTGATGAGCTGTGAAACACACACAAAAGGGTAGGATCACCAGTTAAAATAGCCCCGAGCCATTTTTAATTGCCTATTGTCTTGTTGCTGTTTTTATTATCATCCTGAAAACTGTGCCCTTTTATGCTGTGGGCCAGAGAACAGGAACACCATTATTATTATTATTATTATTATTATTATTATTATTATTATTATTATTATTATCTGCTTTAAAAATCAGCCTACCTAAAAACAAGGCACTAAATAAAAGGCAGCAAAAAAGCAAAGCAAGTCTGCAACACATGTAGAATTGTAGAGTTGCAAGGGACCCCCTGGTCATCTAGTCTGACCCCCTGTGATGCAGAAATCCTGGCTTGAACCACCAACCTTGAAAGTGTGTGTGGGCAGCGGGTTGGGAAAAGAATCCATATTTTGATTTTACCATAGTTTTTGCCCTATAGGACGCACTTTTCCCCCTCCAAAAATAAAGGGGAAATGTGTGTGCGTCCTATGGGGCGAATGCAGGCTTTCGCTGAAGCCTGGAGAGCGAGAGGGGTTGGTGCACACCGACCCCTCTCGCTCTCCAGGCTTCAGGAAGCTCTGCGCAACCCTCGGGAAAACGACGTGAAGTTGCGCCAGTCTCCCGAGGGTTGCGCAGAGCTGCCTGCATTCCGAAGCCTGGGGCGCGCTGAAGAACGCGCCCGGGCTTTGCGCAGCTCCCCGCAAGCCTGGGGAGACCAGCGCGACTTCCCACTGGGCTCCCTAGGCTTGCAGAAAGCAGGCAGTTCTGGGGGCTGGGGTCGGGGGAAGCTTGGGCTTCCCCCACGCCAGCCCCGCGCCTGGGGGGGAAATTATTTTTTTCCCTTTATTTCCACCCCCAAAAAAACTAGGTGCGCCCTATGGGGTGAAAAATACGGTACTTAAAATATGGTCCAGGTGATATTTGTGTATGTGCGCACTAACTTTTGAGACCACTTAAAAGTTCCTTGTCTGAACTGGGAGATCCATTAATGGCTCAGAATATGAGTTGGGCTCAACATGCGGTCGGCGCCTTTCCTCGGCCACAAACTCTCCGAGACAGAATGATAGGAGGAGGAATCCATCGAAGTTGGCCAAATAATAAAAGGCTCTCTCGATAGACAAAGCAACCAGGAGTCAAGGTGCCGCGAGACTCTCTGTTAGTTTTCCCACAACACGGACTAAGACGGCTGTCCTTCTGGAAATGATTAATGGCTGACAAGTTCTGGGAGCAACAGGAGGGAGATGTGAATTGGCGCATAGGACACAGTGCTGGGCAGAAGGATGCTACTCTCATCTTCTGTTCCCATCTTCAGTTTAAACGCTGGCCTTTCAATGGGACGATTCCAACAGATTCCACACGGAAAACACTTATGTCCCTGTGGAGATGGCAGTACCAGATCGGTGGCACGTGTCCTTCTGGCTTGCCCTCTTTATAAAGACTTGAGGAATGAGGTTATCATCCCTCTTTTATGGTCCATTCTGGGTCGCCCAGCCACTACCACAGTGTCCTTTCTCTTTCTCAAGATGAGCAGGTGACAGCAAAGGTTGCAAGGTTTTTAGCTGGGGCAATCAGAATAAGATCCACTACAGTGGTACCTCGGGTTACATACACTTCAGGTTACATACGCTTCAGGTTACAGACTCCGCTAACCCAGAAATAGTACCTCAGGTTAAGACCTTTGCTTCAGGATGAGAACAGAAATTGTGCTCCAGCAGTGCGGCAGCAGCAGGAGGAGGCCCCATTAGCTAAAGTGGTGCTTCAGGTTAAGAACAGTTTCAGGTTAAGTACGGACCTCTGGAACGAATTAAGTACTTAACCTGATGTACCACTGTATTTGACTATTGATTCAAAACCCTAAAATGTATTTTATATAATTCACTTTTTATGTCTATTCTTTGTACAGTGGTACCTCGGGTTAAGTACTTAATTCATTCCGGAGGTCTGTTCTTAACTTGAAACTGCTCTTAACCTGAAGCACCACTTTAGCTAATGGGGCCTCCTGCTGCCGCCACGCTGCTGCCACAGGGGCAAAGACATGTGCGATGGATCTAGGCTGTGTGCAGACTGCGAAGAAGAAACCAAGGACGCCATCTGCATCAATTCTAGAATAAAATGTTGTGTGCCGGCAGCCTAAGCGTCCCAAACATTAGAGATCGTGGAAGTCAGAAGTGATGGTTGCCTTACTCTGTTATCCACTGTATTGCAAGAAGCTGCGGACAAATTCCTCCCCAAGATGTTTCTCGTAGATCCCGCCTCCTCATTAGCAGACAACATCTGTTTCTTACCATAATTAGCTCACAGTTCAGTAGGTATCTTCAGTTTCATACACCTGTACTTACAATCAACACAGAAATTTCAGAAGCATGCCTTGTCTCCTTCTGCCCCTAATTTTGCTATTATTTATTGAATTTATATTCAGCTGCCCTATACCCGGAGGTCTCAGGGTGGTTCACAGAAAAGATCAACATAAAAACCGCAATATATATCATCGGAATAGAAACAGCAACGAAACTAACATCACTGCTGTTTTTCCAACAAAGGGGAACTCGGCAGTATTCCAACACCCCTCCCTTTGTTTTGATTTAGGGGTGCTTGTTTTATTTTACATAAAAAAGAATAAATAAATACATATCTGGATCTTGAAATTCAAACGCACTTCCAGTTTGCAAGTTGAAGCAAAAAAATAATACCCGTTTCCCGAAAGACTGAAGAGGAATTCTTAATACTGTACGCTCAACCCAAGCCATCCCGAGTCAGGCCATAAATTTTTATTTTTTGCCACCTGCACGACGGTGCTGAAAGAAATGGGGGAAGTAGATTAGGGAGGGAGCGGGGAGCCGCGGGAAGAGAATAGCAGCTGGTCCTGCTGGTGAAGCATTATAGCTGGGCTCTTTGGACTGGAAGGGTGTGAGGTCTGGGGTCTTTTCCTGCCAGGTTTGTTCCGGGCGGGAGGGGATACATAATTACACCGTCTCGCTCAGCCATTAGTGTCAAGACTCATTAGGAACCCCATCCACTCAGCGGCCGTGACAGTAGGTACAGGCAAAGGCTCTCACACAGGAGGGGGAAAAGCCAGCCAAAGACTCTCCAGGCAGTTTTTAGGTGGGAGCTGGTGGGAGGCAGCAATTGTGGAATTCCCGTCTGGATAATTAGAGCCAGCGGGGCATCGGATTGGCCCAGGCAGGGCTTTCATTCTCCCCCCTTGTTGTTTTAGTGGGATTGGCAGGTGCTGCTGTCTTCTGAGGCCAAGGTGATGCGCCCGTGTCATCGTTCAGAATGAGAAATGATCGTCAATTTGCCGCCATGCTCCTGGGGTGAGCCGAGCAGGCCGGCTCTGATTACGGCGGTTATTAGGGCCTTGTTAGCGCACAAGAGCGAGCTTGCTGGAGGCAGTTGGCTTCGGGGAGAGGGCGGGGTTTCTGCAGGAGCAGATTGCAAGCTGGAAATTTGGAACGGGGGGAAGTTTATTAATGGAAGGAGCTTAAAACATTACATGCTCCCTAGGTAGGGATCCATTTATTACGTGGAGAACAGAAGCAAATGGACTAGAAGGATTATGCAGGGTGTAAAAAACGGCAGCTTATTAGTTTCCCCTTAAAGAAAAATTGCAGCCGTTTGTTTTGGCGAAGTCTAATATTCAGGAAACAAATGCAAAGCATTTGAGTTTTGACACCCTGCTTATTGCTTATTATGTTAGCTTAGAAGATGCCTTAGTAGTTAGGGAAGGATTTATTCCAACCATTATATCACTTTGAAGATTTAGGGCTGGATTCACAAGTTACTGCAGTTGCCAGAAATTATCACCTTGGTTGTTCCCATTTTCTGACACTTTTTAGTTGGGTAGAATCCATGCAGGATGTGGGACGAACATACAGCAGAATCTGACCTTCTTATCTTCAGTGTATGTGGAATTTGTGGGTGAATTCTTCAAAACCTCCTTTCTTCCACCATCAATCCATGTGTCTAGAGCTTACCGTTGTGTTCCGCAATGCTTGTTGGCAATTAGATGTTTTGCTTGGGGTGAGGATTCATGTTATGCCTGATACCTGACCCCTTTGCCATTCTTCTATTTCCTTCCCCACTATCAGTTGCTTTCACTTTTTGATGTCTTTCCTTCTGTCTTTTATGGTTGCCAAAAGGTTGCTATTCTGTTGTTGTTGTTTAGTCGTTTAGTCGTGTCCGACTCTTCGTGACCCCATGGACCAGAGCACGCCAGGCACTCCTGTCTTCCACTGCTTCTCGCAGTTTAGTCAAACTCATGCTGGTAGCTTCGAGAACACTGTCCAACCATCTCGTCCTCTGTCGTCCCCTTCTCCTTGTGCCCTCCATCTTTCCCAACATCAGGGTCTTTTCCAGGGAGCCATCTCTTTTCATGAGGTGGCCAAAGTATTGGAGCCTCAGCTTCAGGTTCTGTCCTTCCAGGGAGTGCTCAGGGCTGATTTCCTTCAGAATGGAGAGGTTTGATCTTCTTGCAGAACGCTGAGGTCAGCGTTCTCTCTCTTTCACCCTTGAGATTGTATGTACCCTGTAACTACTGAGATGTCCTCTCAGGACCAGAGTTTTGCAGACTTCATCTGTTAAGCAATCAATGAATTGAAAATAAGATGAATTAACTAAGGCTGCAATCCTATGCACGTTTACCTTGGAGAACTTACGTATAAACAGACCTGTGGTCCAAACTCCTTCCTAAGCTTGGAAGTTATATTGGACTGCAGTTTCCCATAATTGGAACCTACCACTGCTTTCATCCCTCCCACTGAGCCCAGAACAATGTGGAAGGGTTTCTTTTTAGCTCATTCTGTGAATGAAAGTGGCAGGACCCTCCTTGACCATGGATAATTTGGCCTGCATCCCACAATACAAGCTTTGGCCCTTTGTGGATGTTCAAGCCATTGGTGGGCCCTGAGGCAGGGGCTCAGGACAGGAAAGTACAATCATGAAGTTCATCCCAAATGAAAAAGACCTTCCTATGTAACCATCTTCCTCTCAAATGGACACTCTCCCTGTTTCTGAGCACAGAAAATACCATGCATCAAATTGTCAGGCATTCATCCTACACTCGAGTAGGACCCTGGCAGAGACACATGCCAGACGGGCATGTTCTCTCCCTCCTGGTTGTTCATTCGGGAGCTTCAAAATCTTTCTTCTGCCCGAACATCACAGCGACCGATGCCAACTGACACCGGCACACTTAGAGATCCGCAGAGTCTTCGCAGTTTGTGTAACAGACCTCAGCAACTCAGCATTTTGGCTAATCTACGTTTAATTACATACAAACACACACGGAGTACTGCAACATAGCTCTCTCTCCTTCCGTCACTTCCCACTCTGTGGAGTCAAAACATACACCATCATGTGATAGACAACACTCCTATGACTCCTATCACGGAGCAGGAACACAAATCACTTTGAAGAAGTAGCAGAAGGCAGCTGCCTATTACTTACTTACTTATCAAACCTTTATTAGGCATTGTGCAAATAAAACCATAAAAGAGGAAATAACATATAAAAGCCTTGAAATATATATAAAAGGCAGCAGTTGGCTACATACATATATATATATATATATATATATACATATAAAATCAGTGGTTTTCGTTGTTAACCTGCTCCTTGGAGGACTGCTACCAAAAACTCGGCTACCCCCGCCGTTACCCTTTGGTCGACGTCGGATAGGCAGAATCCCACACATTCACCTTGCTGGGGTTCCAGACCACCCAAAAGAGGGGACAGCACGCGTTGACGTGGGATACTGTACAGTGGGCAATGAAAGAGAATATGCTCTACAGTGTCCGGGACATTCATAGAACATCTGCAGAATCTCTTGTTTCTAGGAATGTTTTGATATCTTCCCCTGACAAATGCTGAGGGAAAAACATTCAAACGGGCCAGCATAAAAGCCCTACGTTGGGCTGGGATTATTAATTTAGTGACGTAATTGGCTCTGCTATCTAAGATATTTAAATCATAGAATATGGGGGAGCAAATTTTGTTTACAGCTGCCATAATATTTTGTCTCTCGACATCCTTTAGTCTAGTTAGGATATTATGGAAAATGTATTGCTCATTAGAATTGTACAGGGGCTCCAGCTCGATGCCTAAAGATTCAATCTTTTTTTCGAGGTACTGATACCATCTTGATTTATAGGAGTCTTTGAGCAAATCAGCGAGCAGACTTGATGGAGGGCCAGCTGCCTATTAACAACAGCAGCAACAAAAATGGTTCCCCCTCTCCATCTTCTGGAATCAACCATGTCTGTGCCCAGGCATAAACTTGCAACCTCAGCAGTAATGAATTTATTACATTGCCCAGAACAAATCCCCTATCTATGAAATGAGAGTAACAGCTGCATCTATCTACAACAGGGGTCAGCAAACTTTTTCAGCAGGGGGCCAGTCCACTGTCCCTCAGACCTTGTGGAGGGCTGGACTATATTCTGAAGGGAAAAAATGAACAAATTCCTATGCCCCACAAATAACCCAGAGATGCATTTTAAATAAAAGCACACATTCTACTTGTGTAAAAACACGCTGATTCTTGGACCGTCCGCGGGCTGGATTGAGAAGGCGGTTGGGCCGCATCTGGCCCCCGGGCCTTAGGTTGTCTACCCATGATCTACAGAAATAAACAAACCAACACAACTTTTTTTCCTATTACTAATATAGGAGTTGCCCAATGCTAGTATCAATCAGTTAAGTTTCGCACCCCATAGCCAACTTTGACTGGACTTACCTGTCCAGGGGTCCTATTCAATAATAATATTTATACCCTGTCCATCAGAGTGGGTTGCCCCAGCCACTCTGGGCAGGTTCCAACATATATAAAAACATAATAAAACATTAAACAACTTCCCTATATAGGGCTGCCTTCAGATGACTCCTAAAGGCTGTATAGTTACCTATCTTCTTGGCTCGGGGGTCGCATAATTCCATACCCTTCAAAGAAAATAGGGACGTCCTAAGGAACAGTGGGACATTCTGGGATCAAATCAGAAACTGGGATGGCTTGTGTAAATCTTTCACTGTCCCTGGAAAATAGGGGCACTTGGAGGTTCTGAAAATGTGAACTGTCAAGCTGTTGGCTATGAGAAACTCATAAATAAACTCCACACCACTGTTATAACAACCAGCCAGTGGGAAAATAAATCTTTGACATTTGTGTAGAGGGCTTACCAGTGACCTTCTGCCCATTTTCAGATAGGTTCCTCATGGCAATAATCACAATCCAAGCTCTGGCTCAGGGATCTATGTAAGCCCTGGGAATGGGTGGGTAGGGATTTGTGAAATCATCCTATTTTTATTATTTGACGTGGCTGGCTTTTTCCTGGAAGTGGGTGGCACCGCACTCCAGCTGTCGAAAAGCACAGGAGAAGCCACAGCCGTTGGCAGGAGCCGGGTACAGCACATTCTGAGAAATATTGCATCAATATGACACAAAGTCTGCCTGTTGTCTCCAAACTTAATCCCTGCTTAGCTCCTTCATTAAGCCAAGGGAGAGATGCTACTGGCCAGTTTCCTTCCAGGCTATGGGCCCTTAAACTGCTTCCCATGTCCGTTCTAACTTAGAGAGCCAGTGTGGTGTAGTGGTTAAGAGCGGTAGACTCGTAATCTGGTGAACTGGGTTCGCTTCCCCGCTCCTCCACATGCAGCTGCTGGGTGACCTTGGGCCAGTCACGCTTCTCTGAAGTCTCTCAGCCCCTCTCACCTCACAGAGTGTTTGTTGTGGGGGAGGAAGGGAAAGGAGAATGTTAGCCACTTTGAGACTCCTTCGGGTAGTGATAAAGCGGGATATCAAATCCAATCTCTTCTTCTTCTAACTCAAGGCAGGATTTATTGGGGGGTTTTTTATCATTTAAAATCCCAGCGTGAGTGTGAAACCAGGATGCAAACCCCATTCTTCTTCCTTATCTCTGCTTTCTGGGCCCAGAGCTCCAACACTTTGGTCTCAAGCTTTGCAGAACCCTACCCAGCGAGTCTGTTAGCTAGCGAACCCTGAGACCTCTCCTCTCTCCTGATTCCTCCTGGAACTCAATCTGGCTTTCCTGTTCTTTTTAGCTCCATGGCCGCCCTGCCTTTCCCCACCCTTCTTGACTCCTTTCTCAGCCATTTCCTGTCCCCTTCATATCCATTCAATCAGTTGATACCCACTCACCTCACAGAGTGTTTGTTGTGGGGGAGGAAGGGAAAGGAGAATGTTAGCCGCTTTGAGACTCCTGAAGGGGAGTGAAAGGCGGGATATCAAATCCAAACTCTTCTTCTTCTTCTTCTTCTATACAGTGGTACTTCGGGTTACAGATGCTTCAGGTTACAGACTCCGCTAACCCAGAAATAGCACCTTGGGTTAAGAACTTTGCTTCAGGATGAGAACAGAAATGGCGTGGTGGCAGTGGAAGGCCCCATTAGCTAAAGTGGTACCTCAGGGTAAGAACAGTTTCAGGTTAGGAATGGACCTGCGGAACGAATCAAGTTCTTAACCCGAGGTACCACTGTATGTACAACTTGCAGACTTAACATATAGAATAAAAGAACAAGAAGAACATATGTTTAAAGAAGATTGGAAGGCATTTATTGAATATATGGGAAACAACTGTGTACAGCTGAAAACGTTGGCAGCATGAAGATAAATTCCGCAGTGTAAATAAGTTCTGATGGATGCAATAATAGGATACTGAATGGTATAGTTTTTTGTAAAATATACAGGGATTTACGATATGTAAAATGAACCATGGAAAGAGAAGAAGGGAAGTCACTTATCTCTTAAGTGACCTTACTTAAAAGAACTTTCTTGGAAAATCAGTACAACCCAGGTGGTTAAGAAAGCCCAACAGAGACTCCATCTCCTCAAAGTATTGCAGAAGAACAATGTCAATCAACATTTGATGATCTCCTTCTACCGGTCCACAATAGAAAGTGTCCTTTCATATTGCATCACGGTGTGGTACGCTGGTTTGACACCATCTGATAGAAAGTGCCTACAGAGGGTAGTGAACACAGCACAAGATATTATGGGCTGTCCCGTGAATCTGCTGGATAAAATATCTGAAGAACATTGCCTCAGGAGAGTGAGGAAAATTCTCAGGGATGGTTCACACCCTCCCATCAGATGTCAAGGAAATAAACAACTACCTGACATTCAGAAGACATCTGAAGGCAGCCCTGTTCAGGGAAGTTTTTAATGTGTGACATTTTAGTGTATTTTTGGTCTCTGGAAGCCGCCCAGAGTGGCTGGGGAAACCCAGCCAGATGGGCGGGGTACAAATAACAAATTATTATTATTATTATTATTATTATTATTATTATTATTATTATTATTATTATTATTATATCTGTCCTGAATATTGCAACATTCAGCTGTGTTTGGATGTCTGTGAATTCAAGTGTTACGAGAGATGGAGAAAAAAAGCCATTCTCTATCCGATCTCCCGGCAGGCCATGAATAATATTGTAAACTCCCAAAATGTTTCCTGGGATGCTCCTACCCCTCCTTCCTTCATCACATTAAAATAAGTGTTTCCTTTGCAAGAGGGACCGTTTTAAGCATCACCCTTTCTCTGCTACCTGTTTAGAGAACCAGTGGTACTGGGGGGCTTGTAAGGGACACGGGTGGCCTTGTGGTCTAAACCACTGAGCCTCTTGGGCTTGCCGATCGGAAGGTTGGCAGTTCAAATCCCTGCGACGGGGTGAGCTCCCCTTGCTCTGTCCCAGCTTCTGCCAACCTATCAGCTCGAAAGCTCACCAGTGCAATTAGATAAATAGGTACCACTGCGGCGGGAAGGTAAATGGCATTTCTGTGCACTCTGGCTTCTGTCACAGTGTCCCGTTGCACCAGAAGTGGTTTAGTCATGCTGGCCACATGACCTGGAAAGCTGGTACACGGACAAAGGCCGGCTCCCTCGGCCTGCAAAGCAGAGATGAGCGCCACACCCTATAGTTGAATTCGACTGGACTTACCTGTCCAGGGGTCCTGGCAAAACTCATCAGAAAAATAAGAAATCAGGACAAGAAACTTTTTTTAATAAAAAATGGTTTATTGAATATGTACAAATAAATTGTAAACAGATAAGGACTTTATTGCAATAACCTGCAGTTTCATAAGAGTATATAACTAAAGCAGATGAACAAAAGAAGAAGTTAACTTAGAATTTGCAGGAAATGATAAATATAAATTTAAGGAACTGCAGAAAGAGGAGGAAGGAAGTCGAGTTTCGAAATGTTAAAATGTCTAAAATTATTGAAACGCATATACAGTGGTACCTCTGGTTACATACTTAATTCGTTCCAGAGGTCTGTTCTTAACCTGAAACTGTTCTTAACCTGAAGCACCACTAGCGAATGGGGCCTCCTGCTGCTGCCGTGCTGCCAGAGTACGATTTCTGTTCTCATCCTGAAGCAAAGTTCTTAACCCGAGGTACTATTTCTGGGTTAGCGGAGTCTGTAACCTGAAGCGTATGTAACCTGAAGCGTATGTAACCCGAGGTACCACTGTAACTGAAAATCACAAATGAAAAAATTAAAAAACAAAACAGTTTTTACCTTTTACTGGTGGGCTCTTGGTGTCTGTCTTTACCTAGGATTTTCCCCATCCATTTGATAACAAACGCCTAACTGGCACTCACAATGATGGAGAGGGGAACAGGAAGGACTATAGCCACAGCTGACCCAGAAGTTTGACGGAGCTCGTTCTTAGCAAGAAACAAGAGCTTTTTCTCCTGTATTTTTCTCCCTGCTGAATCAACAACAGACACAAAACAATGCGGGTTGCCACTCCCCCCCCCCCCATTTCTCTGTGTTGCTTACGGTCTGATTTGGGATTTGGGCATTTGGATTAACTCATTAGTGGGGCAGCGTTCCGTCGAAGCCACTAATCTGTGGCAGTGGTGCATAGCAGTGTGACAGATGCATTACACGGAAAATGAGAAATCTAATCAGATTAGGATTTCATGCATTCAGGCAGGCCCTGGTGCTCGAATGGCCTGCGGAAGCTGCAGGGGTCTGTGTTTGTGGGGGTCCGTGGCAGAGCCTTGCAGGGAAGGGAACAGCTGCATTTAAGTGCCCTGGAGAAGTTTGACAATGAACAAACAAACACAACATTTCTCTGATGAAAATAGGGACGTCCCATTCCATAATGAAATTTATCATTTATTTTTTTAAAAAAAATAATGTTTATTAAAGTTTCACGAACAATAAAAAGTTTCAAAATTTAAGCATAGGAAAAACTACAAAAATGGAAAAATACAAAGACAAAACACATTAAAAATACACAATAGAAAACAGTTAACAAAAGAAGAGAAGGAAAAAAGGAAAGAAAAGAAAAACCAATAAACAAAACAGAAATTAGATTAATATTTTCATATCTTATACTTCATTCACTAGTTTCTTGACCTCCTCACACCTCCCTTTTTGTATTCCAGTTCAGATATTTAATTCAGCAAGTCCTTACCCTTTAGCATTTATGCTCACTCAAGATATTAACCTATTATAAATACCAATTTTGCAATTGTCAGTCCCTACTTACATTTTCTTAGAGATCTTTTTACCAATACCACTTATTTTCCATCAGACATCGTTTTAACATTCCTTAATTTTACAGTGCTTCTGCAAGTAGTCTTTAAATTTCTTCCAGTCTTCCTTCACCGACTCTTCTCCCTGGTCAGCAATTCTGCCAGTCATTTCTGCCAATTCCATGTAGTCCATCACTTTCATCTGCCTAAATTTTACCATTTATACCCCACTCATCTGACTGGGTTGCCCCAGCCACTCTGGGCGGCTTCCAACATATATAAAAAGGAAAAGATAAAGGACCTCTAACAGTTAAGTCCAGTCGTGAACAACTCTGGGGTTGCGGTGCTCATCTCGCTTTACTGGCCAAGGGAGCTGACGTTTGTCTGCAGATAGTTTTTCCTGGTCATGTGGCCAGCTTCTGGCGCAACGGAACACTGAAACCAGAGCAACGCATGGAAACGCGTTTACCTTCCCACCGGAGCGGTACCTATTTATCTACTTGCACTTTTGGTGTGCTTTCGAACTGCTAGGTTGGCAGGAGCAGGGACCGAGCAACGGGAGCTCACCCCGTTGCAGGGATTCAAACCGCCGACCTTCCGATAGGCAAGCCCTAGGCTCAGTGGTTTAGACCACAGCGCCACCCATGTCCCTCCAACATATATACAAACATTAAACATAAAAAACCCCTTTCTCTATACAGGATTGCCTTCAGGCGACTCAGAGGGCGGATAACTCCATGCCTTCCAACATTTCTAAAAAGAAAATATGGACGTCCTAAGGAAAAGCGGGACATTCCGGGATCAAATCAGAAACTGGGGTGGCTTCTCTAAATCAGGGACGTCCCTGGAAAATAGGGACACTTGGAGGGTCTGCAAACATCCAGTGAAATCTCACTTCCCTAGTAGGGTCAGTGCTTTAAAAGGCTTGCTAAACTGTTAAGGCAGCAATGTTGGCCTTTATTTTAAAACCCCTCTCATGGTGCTGTCTAATGGACCATTGCTTCCATCTGTTGTATTGCAGGAGTAGACCTAGCAGGCACTGCATTTGCAAAGCAGGTAGACAGCATCTTAAAAAGCAGAGACATCACCTTGCCAACAAAGGTCCGTATAGTAAAAGCTATGGTTTTCCCAGTAGTGATACATGGAAGTGAAAGCTCGACTATAAAGAAGGCTGATCGCCAGAGAATTGATGCTTTTGAATTATGGTGCGGGAGGAGACTCTTGAGAGTCCCGTGGACTGCAAGAAGATCAAACATCTCCATTCTGAAGGAAATCAGCCCTGAGTGCTCACTGGAAGGACAGATCCTGAAGCTGAGGCTCCAATACTTTGGCCACCTCATGAGAAGAGAAGACTCCCTGGAAAAGACCCTGATGTTGGGAAAGATGGAGGGCACAAGGAGAAGGGGACGACAGAGGATGAGATGGTTGGACAGTGTTCTTGAAGCTACTAAAGTGAGTCTGACCAAACTGCGGGAGGCAGTGGAAGACAGGAGTGCCTGGCATGCTCTGGTCCATGGGGTCACGAAGAGTCAATTCTTTGGCGATCAGCCTTCTTTATGGTCTAGCTCTCACTTCCGTACATCACTACTGGGAAAACCATAGCTTTAACTATATGGACCTTTGTTGGCAAAGTGATGTCTCTGCTTTTTAAGATGCTTTCTAGGTTTGTCATTGCTTTTCTCCCAAGAAAATTTTGTGGCTGCTGTCACCATCTGCAGTGACCATGGGGCCCAAGAAAGTAAAATCTCTCACTGCCTCCATTTCTTCCCCTTCTATTTGCCAGGAGGTGATGGGACCAGTGGCCATGATCTTCGTTTTTTTGAAGTTGAGCTTCAGACCAGATGTTGAGCTTTCTCTTCCTACACAAATGCAAATAGTTCGATACCTATTTATGGAGCAATGAAGAGGGACTCTTGCTGGAGAGCCCATTATTTTCAAGTCCTTTCTGCATACCAAGTGACATTTTCTGAACTTTGCTTCAATTCTGGACGGACTATCTTGAGCCATGAGCTTTATTCTGGTCCCTGATCTATATTGGATGGCTGTCCTTTTCTCAAAGGTTGTTTGGATTATTGGGAGCAAGTTACTGATGAAGAATTCTTCCTCTGTTTGCAAGAGGAAGAGCGTTGTGTTGTTTCATATGGTCAACGCCACACTGTGGGATGAACTTTAATATACTTGCCTACTCTGCTTAAACCCTGCCATAGAACTCTCAGATCTTTGCTACTGGGCAAAGGGTCACTATTGCGTTGCCCCTGGCTTCCCTGGGAACTTGGACCTGACAAGGAGACCATGGGAGGAATTCAACATCAATCTTAGGCGATTGTTCATCAGGGCAAGCAATTTGAGGCTCTGGACCAAACAACTATGGGAATGTTAAGGATAGTAGGGAAGGATATATTGAATAAGTGTTATCCTTTGTTCACTCATGCTAGTGAGTGATGTAGCAGAGCAAATCCCCCTCAATATAGCTGGAAGCTAGTTTGTAGATTCGTTTGAATCTTTTAGTTATTTCCTGGTGTCCCATTTCATCCCTCCTAAAAGAATAAAGACATGAGAGTCTTTCTGAGTAAAGTAACAAAAAGTTTACTTACATTTCAGTTCACAATATGATCCCTGAAAGGCAGGCATTACTTGGTAGTTACATAAACAAACTGTGAGTTCATCTCACATGGAGACTGAACTCATGTGCTGCTGGCTGAGAGCCCGCAGACAGAAAAATTACACTGAGATAACAAAATGGCTGCAGGAGAGCAGCATGGCAGCAATAGAACAGCAACAAGAGAAAGACAAAAGTAGACTGCGAAAATGACTGCATGACTCGGCTCTTTTAAGGAGTCAGCCAGAGCCACGGCCATCTCCCAGGTCACATGTAGGGAGAGGAAACTCCAGACCAGTGGAACAGAAAGTTACACTGACTGGATGTCCCCCTGTGTGTAGCCACTCTAGGGAAATAAGGAATGTTGCATTTGACTGCACCAATGGAATACATCCTTCAACAATCGCCCTCTCCTTCCCCTGTGCACTATTCCAGCAGTTCTCTTGACCACCAGCACCCAATTCAATTGGAGGGGTGCATGGGGGGAGGAGAGTGGGAAAGGCCCATCGAGGAAGCGGAAATCCTTGCTTCGTTCACTAACAAGAATCATTAGTTGGACCCTACCTGACGTCCGCATTCCATAGATTCAGTGCTGAAATCTGTACGAGTTAAGAACATGTTGGCAAGGCTTTGTAGAACATGCGAAGAATATATTAGGCAATGAGATATCAACAAGCTGATTATTAATTTTGTGACGATGTTTCGGGAACACTGTTGAAAGGGAACATTACATCTCTGGTTGGAAACTCATGGTGAGTGCTAAAATTCTAACTGTTAAATGTGGGGGGAAATACACCAGCGCTTCCAATATAGGAACGGCTGGGGAAAGTTTGGCACAGCACGGCTGTGAACAAAGTCACTCTTTGAGGAGCTACATACAGTGGTACCTCTCAAGACGAATGCCTCGCAAGACGAAAAACGCGCAAGACGAAAGAGTTTTCCGTTTTTTGAGTCGTTCCACAAGATGAATTTCCCTATGCTATGGGCTTGCTTCACAAGACGAAACGTCTTGCGAGTTCTTGTGAGTTTGTTTCCTTTTTCTTAAAGCCGCTAAGTCGCTAAGCTGTTAATAGCTGCTAAGCCTCTAAGCCGCTAATAGCCGTGCTTCGCAAGACAAAAAAACCGCAAGACGAAGAGACTCGCGGAACGGATTAATTTCATCTTGCAAGGCACCACTGTAGTGTCTTCCATTTTATGCTGGAACAGAATCATGCTAAAGCCACTTCCGAGCTAGAGAGGAGGTGGGGTTGCGGGCTTCACGCCCCTCCCCACACTCGCGGGGGCTGGCTCCAGCCTCCGTGATACCAGGGAATCCTCAGACACATCATCCCCAGGCCAGCCAATCGGCTGGCTGGCCCGGGGGGGGGGTGGCCTCACCGTACTTAGGTCTGGCGCGGCCAAGGGTCTACATCTCACTGTAGTGGGAAAAGCCGTGGACCAGGTGATCTGTGCACATTTTCAGTTTGCTGCCCAGTTGCTAGTTGTTGTTTGACAACTTCGAGGCCCTTGTCTCTCACGCCTTTGGGTTTTTAATCTTTAAACAGGCCCAGAACTGGAGAGCTTTTCTAACAGGAGACAGCAAGTTGGAACATCATACACTGCTCAGAAACAGAAAATGGAACAGACAACAGAATCCTTCTGATGGTTTTTTCACATAGCTAATGCACAACTGAATCTTGTAACTTGCAGCCATTAGTTCAAGTCCTACCCTCCAGAGCTGGAGAAAACAAGCTTGCTCCATCTTCCATGTGACATCCCTTGAAATATTTGAAGATTGCTATAATATCTCCTCTCAGTCTCCTCTTTTCCAGGCTAAACATAAGCTACTCCTTCAACCACTCCTCAGAAGGCCTGGTTTACAGACCCTTGGCCTTGATCATCTTGGTTGCCATCCTCTGGACACATTCCAGCTTGTCAACATCCTTCTTAAATTGTGGTGCCCAGAATTGGATCAACATTTAAAATAATTCAACACTCGCCATATCGTTTAACAAGTTATCTAAAAACTAAACACATGCAAACGCATCTCCTGCCCTCTCCCCTCTACCCAAAACCAGTGATTACGCAAACTATAAAATGAAGCAGGCAGGCTTTTTGAAAACCACCCTGTGTGATTTATTTGCTTCGAATGACAGTGTGGGCACCGCAGTCTGCGCAGGAGAGAGCAGGCTGCAAAGTTTAATAGAGCAATAGCAGTGGTGACCGTAACTCAGTGTTCTGCCTTGACAATAACTCGGGGATTTATCTAGATGACCAGGCATGCTGAGCTTTGGGTCTTTAATATATGGATTGGACGAGGGAGAATTGTTCTTCTTGATTTAGTGAGGGAGGTTTTATCACCTGACAAACATGACGGGGGAGGGGATGAAGAGGAGGAGGAGAGGGCAAATCAAATGACTGGATCAGAAACCGAGTTTGACGGATGAATTCAAACAAACCAGGAAGGAGGAAACCAAAAAAAACAAAACACCCCAAACACATGTGCCTTGGGTGTGTATATAGGAAACAAAAGGGCAAAGTTTCCATTCAGTATGTAAAACGTTCTGCTCTTCGAGTATCGCATTAAGTCAAAGGTGTGGAAAAAGGAATCTGATTTGCATTTTGTTATTAATTCCGAGAAAAGAGTAAAATTGTCAGCTATGTAATCTTTATACAATGGCAACAATTTCTGTACAGGAAGCAAATATTAAAAAAAATAATAATAATCAGAACTCTGCGAAATGAATAGAAATGTAATTCAGAGCCGCCGCAGCACTTCGTCTTCCTGTAATGAAATAGATGAAGCTTGAATTCCTACCATTTACGGTGAATTATGGGACAGGGCAGCGCTACTGGGGCTGCAGCTGCCTCCTGCAGAAATCGCACACTACGGCTTATGATGTCCCATTAGGAAAAGGTGATATAATGAATTCCCCCTTTTATAGCCCTGAAATAGCACATTTCATTCAGCAGGTTATTTACTCTCCGGATTAAAGTGATGAGGTTTGGAATAATGCGCGAGGGTACTTCAAAGGAAAAAATTAGTTTCTTTCGACATTTGCATTATTCGTTTCATGAGCTGCCATGGGGAGGTCAGCAGGGGGAAAGCTCCTGGGCTTAAATGTTGGGCGACATTAGCTTGCTCTTGTAGCTCTTCAATGGGCTGTCAGTGATCTGGGTGGATCTATTGGGTAGATCAAATGCCCCACTGCTCTAAGGGACTCTGTGCACCCACAGATCTGCTTCTTCGGAATCTAAGGGAGAATCTCAGCAGGAGGCCTGGATCAAAACTGATAATTTCTAACATTTAAAACCTTTTCATTCTTCATTCTATCTTATGTTCTGCCTTGGTGCCCCCCTCATGGCTAGCTGGGGCCAGGGGCATACAAAGTGGGGGGCGGAGGGAGTGACCTGCCCCGGGTACCACTCTGGGGGGGGGTGGGTAACAAGATCATAGCTGTCAACTTAAAGATTTGAAAATAAGGGACCAGCAGCCTCGAAAATAAGGGATCAGCAGCCAAAATAAGGGATTTTAGTCAACCAGCTGAAATACGAAGTTAAAAGGGACCAGATAATTTGGGAGAGCAGCACTGGTTTCTAGCCCTTCGTTTCCAGAAGTTGCTGCTCAAGACACCAGCTGATGAAACACTGCAATTAAATAACTACAAGCAGCAACCACTTTTCGCGCAAAACGAAGTCCAAGCTACAAAGATGCTGCTGCAGTTCTGTATCTTTTCTCTCGTGCTCCATCTGCAGCTCTCAGTTCCATCAGGTGGGGCGGGAGGAAGGGGGGGAAATAGCACCCAAAGTAAACCCACAGATCAGACCATCTATGCTAGTCTACCTACCACTACAAATCTATGGGAGAAGCACATGCAGTCCTTCCTCTGCCTTCCCCCTCTATGGTTAGCCCTTGGAACACCTGCCCACGCCTCCGCCTCCTCCTCCTCTCTCTGAACTGCTTTCTCTATGGTTGCCCTCGCTCTCCTCTCAAGGCTCCTCAACAATTCATAGGCCGCGCCAGGCTGCCCGTCTCATCTGGGTCCTTCGGCGGCGCAGCTGCAGTACGGCCTAGTGGGAGCGGCGGCAACAGGCAGAGGGGAGGCCCCAAGCAGAGATGCTCAGTTTGGCGGCTGCGAGGAGGATTGCGGCATAAGTGCCCAAGGCTCCCACCAGTCCTGGTGGGGAGGGGCTCCCGGGGGGCGAGACTGGTGAGAGGAGGCCGGAGGGGGTGGGCCGGGCAGCCAAGCAACACAGTTGGAGCCTCCCTCCTCCCTGGGAGGGAGGGAGAGGAGCTGCTTCCGTTGAAAACCAGGAAATTTAAGGGACATCATCAATAAGGGACAGCAGTGGGAAACGGCGCTGGGATAAGGCAGTTTGCCACCAAATAAGGGACGGTTGACAGCTATGGACAAGATGGCCTCTGCCTCCCCCCAGCTGTAGAGCGGCCAAGGGTACGTGCAGTCAGTATAGGCATTGCTCGCTCGGTGTCTGTACGGGCTACTGCTCTCGCACACCATCCATATGGGCTGCCTCTCACACGGCGACCGTACGGGCTGTCGCTCTCGTGCACCGTCCATACGGGCTGCCTCTCAAATAGTGACAGTACAGGCTGCCACGCGTGCACACTCCGTACGGGATGCCGCACATGCGCACTCCATACAGATGTTGCGCGTGCGTCACCAGGCGGTTCACCCCGCCCCTTGGCGTCCCGCCCCGGGTGCTGGAGAGGGTTTCTCCGCCACTGGCTGGGGCTGGTGTGCATTGCAGTGCTAAACCTCTGGAGGGGTTAGGTTGGGAAACGTTGGTTTAATCTCCCAGGTTCTGTGGACAATATCATCAGATGCATGGCGGTGACAAAGGCTAGATCTACACAGCTATTTAAAAAAAGACGATCTGCAAAAAAAGTTTTAAAACTCGCAATTGAAAATAGAATTGAGTTGCGATTTCAACTCTACAGCGCCATCTGATGTCACAGTGTTATAATGCATTTATAATGCTGTATTTTGACTAATGTAGCTGAATCCAAAGTGACCTTAGTGCAATCTAAAAATAACAGGGGGAAATGCTAGTTTAACCCGACTTAACCATGACATTCACAAATTGATTTTTTTTACTTGCATTAACATAAATTCCTATTAACTTGTAGGTAAGTCAACTTGCCTGACATATCAGCCAATGCACAGATGTTGATGGCACTCCAGAGAGGTCACTCATTTTGATCTGTTAAGACGTGACTGGCTATTCCCCGAGTTGTTCTGTTAGTGGATGGATCCACAAATTAAGATTTGATATTTTGGAGTCCACATGGTTTGAATTTGGAGTTTGCTTTTACTGGCCCAAACCAGTAAAACGTGTTCTTTTTTTTGGGGGGGGGTTGCTCCACCTCCAGCTGCATCCTGTAACCCTAGCAACCTTTCTCCCCGAAGCAAAGATTAAAAGCCTGTTTTCTTCTTGTCTACTGATGGCCATCTTTATACAGGCCTTTAAATGAATCATCATTCTTCGCTTGCACCTGGGCTTTCATCACCAGAGGTGCAGTATATTAGCTGGTCCTAAAGTTCCTGCAAATAGCTTTTTATGGTAGGTGTGGTGACATCTGAAATGGACTCTCCTTTGCATGAACTGTTTTAAGAATCCTGTCTCTGACAGATGGACCTATTTTCCACACTCGGTATGTCCATAAAACCTAACAACCTTCCTTCAGCACACATTTTCAGAGGTCTCTCTTTAATCTCAAAGCAAAAGGAATTTTAGTTGTCCCTAAAATGGCCCAACTGGGTGGCCATTTTTATTTTTATCCTCCCCCCAAATCATTTTGGGGCTTTTTCTTTGATTTTTAAAGACTTTTTTTAAAAATAAAAAATAGCCCAACTTGCCTTACACCCGGGTTTTCTCAGACATTTTGCCAATTCAGCAAAAAATCCGCCCGGACGCCATTTTTCTGAGCGAAAAATCGGACATATGGCAGCCCCAATCACATGCTCGTCTCTGTTTTTCCTTTAGGAAAGGGATGGCAAGAATTGGCCATTGGCCTTGTCCCTTTTTCTCCAAGTGTGCAAAAACACACTGTCCTTTGGATTGCTAGAATCCGAACTTCACAGCCCCATGGAAAATAACAGATGGGCCTATTTTCCACATTCTGTCCCCCCATAAAACACCCCAGTGGCAAGTCATTACTCTGCTCCGGGGCTTTGCTATTGCTCCTGGGTGGGTGGCTGGCTGTGCCCTTGGGCCCTGATGTAGAAGCAGGAGTGAATTATCTCGTCTCCATTGCATAGACTGCTCACAACATAACAAATGCACCATATACAGCTTTCTGGCTGCCAGAGGATCGTTCCTTTCTTGCCAGGTAAGGGAGAGAGGGAGGGAGAGCCATATCAGACGGCGATAAGGGCAGGTGCTCTCATTTGGGAGACATCCAAGGCTAATCGGTGGTAATGACCTTTTGAAAACTTAACCTTCTGATATCCCCGAATGTCTGATCTGCCAAGCAGAACGGAGCCCTAATTGGCAACCTCATTTGCAGGTTGTTTTCCTTGCCTGCACAACCGTAGCTGGTTAGTTTCCTGGATTTCTTTCAGCTTTGGACTTTTGTCTTGCTGCCGACCTGAAATATACTCGGGGTTGAGTCTTGATTTCATGCTCTTTATTTCATCTCATGGTAAACAGTGAGTGAGTACTTTCCCCCAAAACCTCTGGCTATATATACATTATTTACACAATGGGACCCGTGTGATTGGCTGATTCAGCTCCCTTCCTGGAGCCTGATTGGACTGTTCCTGAAGGCCAATCAGGTTGCTGATTCACTTCCTCCTGGAGCCTGATTGGGCGGCTCCTGCAAACCAATCAGGTTGCTGCCTTCTGGGAACCTACCTGCCTATTGTTCTAAGATCTAAGCTCAGTACATAACATGACCCCTTGACCCAGGTATGTGTTTTCTGCTTTCCCATTTTTGCATATCATTAAGCCTCCCCACTCCAAGCTTTCTCTGTTCCCTGATGCCTTCTTAATAGGGCTGCCAACTGACGCAGGGGCACACATACTCCTAAACATTTTGTGAATCTAACAGGTAAAGGTAAAGGGACCCCTGACCGTTAGGGCCAGTCGCGGACAACTCTGGGGCTGCGGTGTTCATCTTGCTTAACTGGCCGAGGGAGCCGGCATACAGCTTCCGGGTCATGTGGCCAGCATGACTAAGCCACTTCTGGCGAACCAGAGCAGCGCACGGAAACGCCATTTACCTTCCCGCCAGAGTGGTACCTATTTATCTACTTGCACTTTGACGTGCTTTTGAACTGCTAGGTTGGCAGGATCAGGGACTGAGCAACGGGAGCTCACCCCGTCACAGGGATTCAAATCGGCAACCTTCTGATTGACAAGCCCAAGGCTCAGTGGTTTAACCCACAGCGCCACCCTAACAGAAGAAACTAAATACTTTAAAATTTTTAGTTTCTTCTCTAGCACAGTGAATCATCAGTTCTGTTGCTATCCCCAGTGGTGGCCTCATTTCCTGTCATAGTGTTTCCTGATTCTCAGTACCCCTAAACATTTTAAAGGGGGGGAGCACTTTTTATAAACTACTATTTTTAATATATAAACACGTTCCAACTAACGTTATACTTGTTCATACAAAGTCCATGTCTGTGAGCATTCAGTTCATAAGTTGCGAGTGTCATCATGTTTTCAATCCACTGACTAAAGGGGAGCATAGATTTATCTTTCCAGTACATCAATATCCGTCTTTTGGCTGTAGTCAGGGCATGAAAAATCCATTTGCCTTGTCCAGTCGTCAAATTCCATGCAGCAGGTACATAATTCAAAAGGATATTTCCCTCTGAAAATTTTAACTTTTTCAGCAGTCGTGTTTATGCAATCCAATATTTTCTCCCAAAACTTGGTAAGTGAAGGACATTGCGAAAACGTGTGTTTCAAAGAGCATGTTTTCATTCAATGTCTTCACTGTGTGCTTTTACAAGCTCCAGTTTGGGTCTGATGGAAATAGTTACACTGGGAATCTGAACTTGGACTCTGGGCCGTAATCTAACTAGCAGAGTTGTCAGTGGTCTTACTTTATTGATCCTTTTATAATTTGCCGATGTGCAATAACCTGCCCACTGCTTTTTCATTTCATCTGCCAATTGCAAGCACCTTTACTGAAAGATGGAGCTGCAGGCAGAGGCTGAGATAGCTGCTCCGGCAACCGGAGCGGCATGCATGCTGTGCACCCTGGAGCGGGGCCATGGTAGCAGGGTGAGTGTCCCAGGGGGGCGCCACAGCAAGCGTCCTAGGGGGTGAGATGCCCAGGGGGGCAGAGCAATCTGCCCATGGGGGGCTGCTTCTGGACCGGGGGGGGGGGGCAAGGAGCCACGCGGCTTTGCCAGCAGCCTTCCTCCCTTCCGTCTTCCTTATAAAAGCTCGGGGGAGGCTTTCCTCCCCCCCTGAAGCAGCCCAGGAGCGGGGGGCAATGGCGCACCACCCGCCCACAACTCCCAAGCCTCCCCTGAGTTGTCTAAACGAAGGGGTAAGGGGAGAAGGCTGCTGGCCAGAGGAATTCACACTGTGGCAGACAAGGTCTTGGCTAAGATACCAGCACCCCAAAATACCCCAGAACTTTGGAGATATCTAGGGATGTTGGAGTCCTTCCAAGCCTTTCTGCCCTGTTAGAACCAACAGAACACGTCTTAAGAAAGTGAACCTCGTGGCACTGAGGAGATGGAAAAATAGAAGACTTTCCAGGAATCTGAAACGATATACTGAGATTCTCAGGTACTTTGGTCCATTTGACCTCAGTAAAGGAGTTAATTGCGCTCTGTGATGCTTCACAGCATGTGGTGTAGTGGTTAAGAGTGATGGACTCGTAATCTGGTGAACTGGATTCGCGTCCCCGCTCCTCCACATGCAGCTGCTGGGTGACCTTGGGCTAGTCACACTTCTCTGAAGTCTCTCAACGCCACTCACCTCACAGAGTGTTTGTTGTGGGGGAGGAAGGGAAAGGAGATTGTTAGCCGCTGTGAGACTCCTTCGGGTAGTGATAAAGCGGGATATCAAATCCAAACTCTTCTTCTTCTTCTCCTCTTCCCTCAATGGCTCAGGGTAGGCTTGGTAGTCGCTGGCAGGTGGTGCACCGAATATCACCCCCCTCAGTGATGACACCTGGGGTGAGCCGCCCCCACCGCCCCCCTTCCTCCGCCCCTGCCTGCAGGCAGCTACCAATGAATGTTTTGATTTGCCATGATAGTTCACGCAGCCCTTCACACGATACAACACAGGACATACTATGGTTTGGGTGGGAAATACAATGAGTTTGTAAATTATGGTTACTCATGTTGTTTACTTGAACAGTAGTCTCTTCCTGCATCTCAGTGGCGCTGTAAATATTCAGAGGTTTCGTTTACTGAAAAGTACAGACCCTATAGAGTTCACGCACAGAAATGTTACAAGCCTATCCTTTTAAGTAACACAGTGAGGGGAGGGTGGAATCCAAATCAAGCTAAGGCCCTTAGTCCTATTTAAGTTTTCTAAAAAAATTGCTTTCCCTCCAGAGAGCCGAAAAGCTGAATATATTTTCCGAGCTGATTGATGCTTTTCCATTTATTTATTTTTAATGTAATTTTCCCCGGGTAAGGAATTGTTTTCTTGAATGCCAAGGAGGAAATATTTCCCCAATCATACACTCTGATTGGCTCGCCGCTGCCTAATCAGATAGTGCATTTGGAGAGGGAGGGTGGGGGGAAGCAGTGAAGGGGACGATTTGTCATGCTGGGAGGCTTCCCCCCACCCACCCCCACTCCCCAGCCATTGCTAAAGAGCTGCTTTGTAATGCTTGCCTGCCAAATCTTCCAGCCACAATCAAATTACTCCTTGTCCCCTCATTCTTCTCCCCCACCCCCGCCCTGCCACCCTCTTCCAGTTATATGCACGCTTGCATATAAACACAGCCGAGCCTTCTAGATCTATCACTGACAGAACAGTTATTAAACAGAAACTCAGCCTAGGGAATTATTAATCGGCAGGATTCATTTCTTTATCAAATGCTCTGGCCTGAAGGGAGAGGTCTTTAAGCTTTCAGAAGGACTGGAGCACATTTATCATTAGGGGAGAGGGTGTAAGCTTGGCATTTTTAAGATGCTGGGTTGGAAACAGGAGATTTAGAGATCAAAAGGAGATGTTTAATATGTGTAGAAGTCAAGTTGATCAAGTATCTTCCCTCCCCCTTCCTGTCCATGTGGCTGTGGCCTGTGGTGTGTGTTTTGAAGCCCCTGCAGTTCCTGTTGTCAAATTTGCAAGGACACCATCCGGCCAAAGGTTACCACAGTAAATGTTTAAGATGTATTGGCTTCAGCCAGCTGGAGAGATTTCACCTATTGAAATGTATGCCAAGGGCTGGGAGGGAGGGAAATGGATGGGGAATGCATGCACATTCAACTACCACGTCACCCAGGAAATCGCTGCCGCAGAGAGTCCATTGTCTGGAGAGGTCACTTCCTGGTTCGCATGGATAAGCCAGCAACAGGAGCAGGCAGATGTTTTGAGGCAGCGCCGGGTGTTGAAATTTTGTGCCCCTAAGAATTTTGCGCCTGGGGCAACCAGCTGCCCCTGTGGCCACTACCAACAGCCCATGCTATGTCACTGCCCAGAGCCACAAAGCAAGATCCACAGCTAACCAGAGTTTTGAATGTTGTTTCTCAGCCAATGCTCAAGCCCAGGGATGAGGAACCTGCAGCCCCCTTGGATATTGTTGAACTCCAACTCTCATCAGTCCCAGACAGCATCAACGATGGTCAGGGATGATGGGACTTGTAGTCTAACCACATTGGGAAAGCCACAGGTTCCAGCTGCTCCCACCCATTGGCTCTCCCTGCTCCCAAGAGAATAGGCCCAGTATATTAGCATTCCAATGCGCTGCATGCAGAGAGCGTGTTGGTGGCTTGATAAAACAGCTTTTTACCTCCCTATCTGAAATACGACTATCTTGGTGGCTTTCAACAGCTGTAATGATAAAACGAAGGAGCATGGCAGAGAGCCTGTAGACTAGTTGAATTGTTAATTAGTATTGATGTGACTCCCCTCTAACAGTGTCCTCTTTGATCCCCGACTGATAGAAAAGCAGGGCGGTTGCTGCTGGGAGACAAGGTGGAGACATTTTGCGTTGGCACTTTTATTGAGAAAAAGATTGGCGGTGCGGTCCTTCTAAGCCCTCTTTCTGTTTGCACTTTCAGCACCGCGGTGCTCCACCTGCAGCACTGTATAAACACCGACAACTAGGAAACACTGGCCTGCGAGCACTCCAATTGGAGAACAGCCTTTACCAAAGGTGTCATGGGCTTTGAAGACGCTCAAACTCAGGACCAAAGGGAGAAATGTGCTAAGAAGAAGGCAGGTTTGGCAAACCCTCACCGTGATCAACTCCCGTCTGGAAACCTATGTCCCCACTGTGGAAGGACGTGTGGATCCAGAATTGGCCTCCATAGTCACTTACGGACTCACTGTTAAGACCATGTTCATGGAAGACAATCTTTCTCAGCTATGAGTGATCGCAGAAGAAGGAGGAGGAGGAGAAGAAGAAGAAGACACTGCATCCATCACAATTTCATCCCCCACTCTTGCTTCATGCATGTAAGTGCCCTATAAATTTCTGCAAACACAGCATTGACTTCAGGCCTATATACATGGACTTGGAAGGAAGGCCCATGGTATTTAGTGAGATTTATGCCCAGGGAAGGTGCAATCAGCTACCATTTAAACGTGGAAGTTCTGCCTTTGACTTCAGCTGGGTGTGGACTGTGTACCTTACAGTTCCCTCAGTAACCACACATTCCTGTAATCTTTGTTTTCCTCCACTAAAGACTGATAATCTCACTCCACTTGAAAGAATCACATTACTACTACTACTACTACTACTACTACTACTACTACTACTAAAATTGGGTGCCTCCCCCTATCTCTCCTGAGCAGTGGGGTTCCAGGCACTCACCCAGGGTCTGTGTTCCTTTGGAGACACGGCGGAGACTGCTACAACTTGAAGAAATATGGCTTATTCGCCTATTTACACCTTCATTCTGAATGCAGGGAGTCCAGATCTTACAGCATGGTCATTTCTAGAGGGAATTGTCCCCCACAACAGTGCAGCTTTGGAGACAAAGGCATCTTTCCCAGCCAGCCTTCAGCCAGCCTGCCCAAGATGGATCCCAGACTCTTCCTTCCTTCCTTTTTCTTCCTAGAACACCTTGCTAAAAGCTCTCTTTTCCTGACACCTCACACCCAGTTACTCTGGCAACTTTCCAAACCCCTGTCTCTGTTCACACCTCTGGGCAAGTGGGGAGGACCCCAATGGTCCCGTGTTGTTTCTTAATGGCCCTAGCTTAGACAGGTCATTCTGCATAGGCTCTGGGAATGGGTGTATATCCGTTCCAGCCTGCCCCCAACAAATAAATATATACAGATATATAATTTTTAAAAGGTGTTGTTGTTGTTGTTTAGTCGTTTAGTCGTGTCCGACTCTTCGTGACCCCATGGACCGAAGCATGCCAGGCATTTCTGTCTTCCACTGCCCCCCTCAGTTTGATTAAACTCATTTTGGTAGCTTCGAGAACACTGTCCAACCATTTTGTCCTCTTTCGTGCCCTTCTCCTTGTGCCCTCCATCTTTCCCAACATCAGGGTCTTTTCCAGGGAGTCTTCTCTTCTCATGAGGTGGCCAAAGTATTGGAGCCTCAGCTTCAGGATCTGTCCTTCCAGTGAGCACTCAGGGCTGATTTCCTTCAGAATGGATAGGTTTGATCTTGCAGTCCATGGGACTCTCAAGAGTCTCCTCCAGCACCAGAATTCAAAAGCATCAATTCTTCGGCGATCAGCCTTCTTTATGGTCCAGCTTTCACTTCCATACATCACTACTGGGAAAACCATAGCTTTTAAAAGCTTTAAAAAGGTAAGGGAACTCGTTTTCCCCGAGCTCCTCCTACCACGACCCCCCCCCCCCGATAATGACTCAGAGAGAACTTTAACAATGGAGTTTGGGCTTACTTTATCACAGACAAGATTGCTTGCACTGCCCCAGGCTGCAAGCCTATAATCATTTGGAAGTGGGGCCCATTGAACTCAATGAAATTTGCTTCTGAGTGGACATGCATAGCATTGTACAGTAAGTAGTGTTCACTCCTCTTGCAAATTATGAAAAACCATACCGAAATATAGGCATCCTTTAATGTTCTCGCTTCTCTGAATCTTGTGATACTGTTTGCCAAGCAAATAAAGAAAATAACACAACAGGCATTATGTTGAAATTGCTTGGGAAAAAATGTGTATATCAGTCCAAATTGCATGTAAAAATGTGTATATATTAGAAAACCAAGAGAAACCGAAATGGACAGGTTTATCCACCCCTATTTAAAATTTACTATCTGGTGCTCTTAAGGATGTTTGTTGTTATCTTTTTTACCTTTAAGAGGAGCAAAGAGTCTTGGGTACATTTTTGAGCTCAGATGCCTATCTTTATTGTGTATTTAAAATTCCCTAATTGTGAAATAGCTTACGTTTGCTTGAAGAAGGATGGGAATTGGTTATTGAAATCGTTACGTAGCCCAATATACGAATCAAGAGACCAGGTGGAGAAGAGGGCACAACTTCTGTTCCTTTAATAGTTGTGTGGGAATTTTCTCTCTCTGAAATCCCATAATTCCTGGGATATATATATGTGGCTTTTGGTACCTTGGTGCAACATAATTCTTGTCAATATTTGCTCTTTGGTTGCCAAATCAATACAAGAAAAGAGTGAAAAATCCAGTTTATCCCTTTCCATAAAAACTGATGTCAGCAAGCATGTGAGCAGGGTTTGATCAGTGTTGACTATACGGCAGAACCTTAGCAAGTGAAGCAGCCTTCCTCAACCTGTGCCCTCTTGTTTCGCCCCCATCCTCTTCCCAGATGAGTTCTATGAGGGCAACACTGTGTCTACAGAGGAGGTTGCTGATGCTCAGTCCCAACCCTGAACTGGTTAAGAAGGTAGGTGATTGAGGGCTGTCTGAGGGCAGACTCATTCACCCAAATGGACCAGCCTCCCCTGAGTGAAAAAATTTACAGGATTTGCATCTTTACAATAAAGGTAAAGGGACCCCTGACCATTAGGTCCAGTCGTGACTGACTCTGGGGTTGCGGCGCTCATCTCGCTTTATTGGCCGAGGGAGCCAGCGTACAGCTTCCGGGTCATGTGGCCAGCATGACTAAGCTGATTCTGGCGAACCAGAGCAGTGCATGGAAACGCCGTTTACCTTCCCGCCGGAGTGGTACCTATTTATCTACTTGCACTTTGACGTGCATTTGAACTGCTAGGTTGGCAGGAGACCTTAACAATAAAGAAACTCAAAACAAGTCTATGAACCAAGTGCATAACCCACAACAGTAGTTTAGGAACGGAGAGGTGTTTCCATTGTGGGGGAATTCATTCGGCCTATATCTGGAGACACAGAATGTCCTAATGCTATGAAATGCAGAAGAACTGGGCATGGAGCAATAAACTGCAAAGGAGGCTGTCTGGTCCTACAACCAAGTCAAGGGACAGAGTAGAAAACAAGCAGAACATCATCTATGGGAGGAAGTGGGAGAGGAGGCAGATGATGCAGTTCCCATGGTTTATGATGTAATGGGGGGCGAGAAATGGTGCCTTATAAAGTCACTGTACAGTTCAGTAGTCACCCGGTAGGCATGGAAATAGATACAGGTGCTTCTGTTACAGTAGTCAGTGAGAAACATAGAAGATGCCTGAGTCCAGCGATGAAGATAAGAGTGAAATTAAGGACTTAAATTGGGGAAAATACCCCAGGCCTAGAGTCTGTAAGTCACATACAAAGGCTAACATAAAATCTTAAGTAGTAAAAGGAGAAAGGGCACACCTGTTTGGTTAAGCATGGCTGAAGGAACTCACACTAGACTGGGACCAGATCTGTAACAGAGAAATACATAAATGGTCATACCCACAAGGAACAGCTTGGGGCAAGTATTCTTGGTAAGAGAACCCCAGCAGAGATTTCAAGTCACAAAATATGCAGCAAAGTGGAAATATAGGCCACTAGACCTTTAAAATATATCCTTCCAAGTGACTTCCATAATTTCCCTCTTCCCCTAGCATAGGGAAAGACATTAAAAATTGGTTTACTTACAAATTCTTCAAAGGTCTGGTTCATGTGCTTTTCCGCATATTAAGTTGCACAGTCAGTAAAACATAGATTAGTTACAAAGTGGTAAAAGGTCCTAGATTATTGGTAAAGGACAGAGGTCAGCAACCTTTTTCAATCGTGGGCCAGTCCACCATCCCTCAGACCTTGTGGGGGGCCGGACTATATTTTTTTGGGGGGGGGGGGAATGAACGAATTCCTATGCCCCACAAACAACCCAGAGATGCACTTTAAATAAAAGGACACATTCTACTCACGTAAAAACATGCTGATTCCCGGACCGTCTGCGGGCTAGATTGAGAAGGCGATTGGGCTGCATCCGGCCCCTGGGCCTTAGGTTGCCTACCCCAGGTATAGGAACTCAAAAATGGCTGATAAGAGTCTTGCAGTTGAGCTGGAGCAACCAGTTCAAACCTCTTCGCTTGCAGAGTTTCACAGCTATATGGGGGTGGGGTGAGGGGCAACAGGCTTGGTTTTCTATTTCCTTCCGAGGCAAGGGAAGTAACATGGCAAGTGTTATGGCATTAACCCCTTCATGCATTAATTAGACTTAAGTATGTTGGTTATAGGGACAAGGGTGGCGCTGTGGGTTAAACCACAGAGCCTAGGACTTGCTGATCAGAAGGTCAGCGGTTCGAATCCCCACGACGGGGTGAGCTCCCGTTGCTCGGTCCCAGCTCCTGCCAAACTAGCAGTTCAAAAGCACGTCAAAGTGCAAGTAGATAAATAGGTACCGCTCTGACGGGAAGGTAAACTGTGTTTCCATGCGCTGCTCTGGTTCGCCAGAATCGGCTTAGTCATGCTGGCCACATGATCCAGAAGCTGTATGCTGGCTCCCTCGGCCAATAAAGCGAGATGAGCGCCGCAACCCCAGAGTCGGTCACGACTGAACCTGATGGTCAGGGGTCCCTTTACCTTTACCTTTATGTTGGTTATAGGAGGTTATAGGAGGCTGGTTATACTACAGAATAAAAGCCAGGATTTCTATCTAGGAGGAAAGCCAGCCAAAATACTTGAAAGCCAGAGCAGTGCCCTAGAGAACTGAAGTGGAACTGGAGCATGAAGGCATCATTTCCCTTATATAGTTTTTCTGAATGGGCAACACCCATGGTACTCATTATTATAGTCCATTGGCGACTGTAAAGTCACAGTCAATCAAGTTTCTAAACTAGACAGCTACCCCAGTCCTTGAACGGAGGACTTGCTAGCAGTGCTTGAAGGAGCCCTGCGTACTTCCAAGTTGGACATGTTCCATTCTTACTAGCCTTGATGAAGACAGCAAGAAATTTCCTACGGTCGATTCACACAAAGGTTTGTACCAGTATAACACCTTGCCCTTGGGAGTTTTACCAGAACCAGACAGAAAAGGGTCACAGAAAACCTCTTAAAGGAGATCTGTGGAGCAGTGGCGAGGATTAATGATATCCCCATCAGAGGCAAAAGTGATCAGGATAATCTCACAACACTCAAGAGAGCTTTTCAAAGGCGGAAAGAAGCAGGGATGTGTTTGAAACGAAAGAAATTCTTCCCGTACCTCGAGGCCTGTAGGTACAGTAAAAAAAGGTAAAGGGACCCCTGACCATTAGGTCCAGTCGCGGACACTCTGGGGTTGTGGCACTCATCTCGCTTTGCTGGCCGAGGGAGCCGGCGTTTGTCCACAGACAGCTTCTGGGTCATGTGGCCAGCATGACTAAGCCGCTTCTGGCGAACCAGAGCAGCGCACGGAAACGCCGTTTCCCTTCCCGCCGAAGCAGTACCTATTTATCTTCTTGCACTTTGACATGCTTTCGAACTGCTAGGTTGGCAGGAGCAGGGACCGAGCAACGGGAGCTCACCCTGTCGTGGGGATTTGAACAGCCGACCTTCTGATCAGCAAGCCCACAGAGCCACCCGTATCCCATGTAAGTACAGTACCTAGACTATAATATGGATAAAGAGGGAATTCACTCTGTGGCAGACAAGGTCTCGGCTAAGATACCAGCACCCCAAAATACCCCAGAACTTTGGAGATATCTAGGGATGTTGGATTCCTTCCAAGCCTTTCTGCCCTGTTAGAACCAACAGAACACGTCTTACGAAAGTGAACCTCATGGCACTGAGGAGATGGAAAAATAGAAGACTTTCCAGGAATCTGAAATGATATACTGAGATTCTCAGGTACTTTGGTCCATTTGACCCCAGTAAAGGAGTTAATTGCGCTCTGTGATGCTTCACAGAGTGTGGTGTAGTGGTTAAGAGCGATGGACTCATAATCTGGTGAACCGGGTTCGCGTCCCCACTCCTCCACATGCAGCTGCTGGGTGACCTTGGGCTAGTCACACTTCTCTGAAGTCTCTCAGCCTCACCTCACAGAGTGTTTGTTGTGGGGGAGGAAGGGAAAAGGAGAATGTTAGCCGCTTTGAGACTCCTTCGGGTAGTGATAAAGTGGGATATCAAATCCAAACTCTTCTTCTTCATGCAGTGGACTAGGGGCTCTTTTGTCCCATGAAATGAAATAGACCCCATGGAAGGACTGTCTGTTGGTTATGCCTTCAGGACACTAAACAAAGCAGAACCGGCCTATTTTCAGGGGGAGAGGAAAAGAAAATCTGGTCTAAGGAAGTTTCACCAGTACCTGTATGGGGAGCCTTCCACCATTATAACAGACAACAAAGCTTTGGCAGGGGTTGTTGTTGTCTCGCAAGACAATGGAGTGTGCCTCTGGGGCTGAAGTCAAGTCAAACCACTGAGTTAGCAGCACCTGGGTGACCCCCTCAGGGCACAAGCCTGTATGGAGGTCCTGGGCTGCCCAGATAACAGGACCCCCTTATTGGCCTCACTGGTGTGGTCCAAAAGAAAGCAGAGCAATACATTTGGTACCAGCTTGGCTGCAGGAGTTGCTGGTGCACAATACACCATCCGACCATCTTAGGGACTCCATTCTGGATTTGTGTAGGGTTTACTCCTTCACCTTTTACTCTCCCCAAGATGTCCCACAAGGCAGTGGAGGTTTCAGATCAGAGCTTTTCTTCTCCTTGATGGGCTACCTTCCTAGGTTGATGAGCCCCATATGCATCTCACTTCCCTCTACAGCACGTTCAGAAACCGCTTTCTTGGCCGTTGGACCCACTATTGATCTCATCTGCTCAATCCGTTGGAACCTGGCTTTGCATGCAGAAGAAGTCCCCAAATTGTTGAGGGTTTGAGACGAAGTTTGGCATGGGTATTGAAGGAGAAACAAAGCAATACCAACATTGGCTGCAGCATTGGCCCGGGCAGTTTAGGAATACCAGATGAAGAAGAAGAAGAGTTTGGATTTGATATCCCACTTAATCACTACCCGAAGGAGTCTCAAAGCGGCTAACATTCTCCTTTCCCTTCCTCCCCCACAACAAACACTCTGTGAGGTGAGTGGGGCTGAGAGACTTCAGGGAAGTGTGACTGGCCCAAGGTCACCCAGCAGCTGCATGTGGAGGAGCGGAGACGCAAACCCGGTTCCCCAGATTACGAGTCTATCACTCCTAACCACTACACCACACTGGCTCAGATAGCACAGTCCTATTGTGTTTGGGGTTATTTAGAAGTTCCTGCATCTAATCTTATTTGGCTTGCTTGCCAGCTAACCGCAGCAGTTTCATCAGAGCATTTGAGAGCCCTTGACCCCAAAATTGGCCCTGCCGTCCTTTCATCCTCCCTTATTCACTTCTCCTCCCCTTCCTGGCCACCACCCCTCCTCCATCTCTCCATGGATCACACAGCTCAACCATTTCGTCATTAGACAGAGAGAGAAGTACTCAATCACTGCGGTGCCCAGACCTATCACTTCTGGGTTAATTCACAAGTAGTTGGAGAGCACACCTTGAAATTAAACTACAGCTCTTATTCCACACACCCCATCTGATTAGAAGAGCCTTGTAAAGTTACTTAATTTATTCCTAGGAGCCCAAATCCAATCAAGTCCTGCTAAGGGCCTTTCTAATTAAGACTTCTAATTGAAGGAGATCTATAAGCATTACTGCACACTATAAGGTACGGGGTCAGCAAACTGCCATGGGATTATCTCCTGGAATGCTAATGCTACCCCAGAGCAAATATTTTATTTCTTTCTGGTCTATGTATCTAGAATATGAATGCCACCTGCCAGGCTTTGTACCCTTGCCAGGAAGAAATTCAACAGGAGCAGCCATCCCCATCACTTCGTTTCCATTAGAGAGGGACTTTGTGCTGGCAATCAGGGAATGGTTTTTCCCACCTGCCTTGCACGACCCTCCAGACCCTGAACAGCAGAAGCAGCTGGGAAGAGAGAAGAAGAGTTCAGGGATATATATATATATATATATATTAAAAAAAATTATCCGCCAAAGAAACACAAATGAACAGCACGAGCAATGCTGACACCCCTCCCCCCCCCAATGTCTCAACAAATGAAACTGATTTGTAAAAATGTTACATGGAAAAAATACGAGAGACATTACACATACTTCTGTAAAATAAGAACATCTTTAATAATAATAAAATAATAATAATATTTTTATAGTGTTTCTCAGTTTGACCCTTTTACATGTTTTTGCGGTATTTGTAGTTTTGCATGTTTTCTGCTATTTTATGCATTGTGACTTGTTGTTATTTTCATTGATTATAGCCGAGTAATTCCTTATTGTAATTTTAAAGTGTAAACTGTTTAATTACTATTTGCTGATGTTTAATTTTACTGCTTACTATTATGTTCTAATGGATTATTGAATGTTGCTTTATTTGAGATACGGTAAGTGGTTTGTTTTCAAGTTGTGTTTTTTTATGACATTTTTTTTTTAAAAAAATGGATTGTTATGGAATGCTCTCCTCAGAGAAGTTCTCCTGGCGCCTTCATTATACACCTTTAGGCGCTCATCTCGCTTTATTGGCTGAGTGAGCCGGCGTACAGCTTCCGGGTCATGTGGCCAGCATGACTAAGCCACTTCTGGAGAACCAGAGCAGCGCACGGAAACACCGTTTACCTTCCTGCCGGAGCGGTACCTACTTATCTACTTGCACTTTGACATGCTTTCGAACTGCTAAGTTGGCAGGAGCTGGGACCAAGCAACGGGAGCTCACTCCGTCGCGGGGATTCGAACCGCCAACCTTCTGATCGGCAAGTCCTAGGCTCTGTGGTTTAACCCACAGAGCCACCCGCGTCCTGACCTCTGTGTATATGGCGGTATATAAATTCTAATAATTCTAATAATAACAATAATAACAATAATAATAATAATAGTTTTCTGGCTAACATGCACCTGGCTTAGCCTTAGAAGAGCTCTGCTGGATTGGGCCAAAGGTCCATCTTGTCCAGAATCCTCTTCTCACATTGACCAGCCCATGTGAAACCAGCATGGAGAACCTGAGTGCGATATCGCTCTCCCCACCTGTGATATCCAGCAATTTTTATTTGGAAGCACACTGCTTCCAACAATGGAAGCGGAACATAGACATCACAGCTAAACACCCACAATGGTGGCACTCACTATATCTTGTGGAAGCCAGTTTCTGCACTGTGTGTGTCAGGAGTCCAGGTTCCCAGCTTGATAACACAGTAAAGGTAAAGGGACCCCTGACCATTAGGTCCAGTCGTGACCGACTCTGGGGTTGCGGCGCTCATCTCGCTTTATTGGTTGAGGGAGCCGGCGTACAGCTCCCGGGTCATGTGGCCAGCATGACTAAGCTGCTTCTGGTGAACCAGAGCAGCGCACGGAAACGCCGTTTGCCGCCCCGCCAGAGCACTTGACGTGCTTTCGAACTGCTAGGTTGGCAGGAGCAGGGACCGAGCAACGGGAGCTCACCCCGTCGTGGGGATTCGAATCGCCGACCTTCTGATCGGCAAGTCCTAGGCTCTGTAGTTTAACCCACAGCGCCACCCGCGTCCCTGATAACACAGTAAGCGTAGGTAATTAAAAAGGAGGATTTATTGCAAAAACTAACAGATAGCTCTGACAAAGCCTCCGGCATCATAACTCAAGATGACCCTTCTGAAGACTTTTTCCAGTTTCTGCAGAAGATATTGAACTTCCGCACCTTACATCTCTTGTTTTGCTTCCTGTCTAACAGCCCGCCAATTCACCGACTCTTCAGATTTATTGGATCAGCTCCAGCTTCTTCCTTTTCTGAGAGACTGTCTCTGTGTCTGTTCGCTCCTGTTGGAACATCCTGAGAGCTTTGGCTGTGTTCTAGCCCACTCTTAGCTACTGCCTCATCAGCCTGACTGTCAAGGTCAGGAAGAGCCGAAGTCTGCAGCTGCCGGCTCTCCCCTGCCTGACTAACATCTAAGCCTCTCTGTTCCTGGCTACTCTCTGCAGTTGGCTGCAAACCTTTGCTTGGAGCTGGCTCATTTCTGACAGTGAGTCAGTGTCAGGCTTCAGGGAATCTGCTCCCCCTCCCTTGTGGCCGGCTGTCAGTAATGGAAAAAGACAAGAAGCTCATACCAAGGTATTTTATTCAATACTCACGGAGAGAGAGGCAGGATGCCATCTCTAGGATAATGCTGTTGCTCTGAGTAATCTCCTCCCCCTTTCTACTCTCAGTCGTCAGCAGCTTCACCCCTTATACGGTGGCTGAGTATGGCCCTTTGTCTATTCGCTTTCTGTTCTACCACTTTCTCTGCCCTCCGGGTCCTAGGAGAAGGGGGGGTGGGGAAAGCTTTCTAATGATAATGTGTCAGCCAGCTGCTCTGCCCTCTTCTTCTTCCATCATCTCCCAGCTTTGTCCCTCTTCTGTCTCAGATTCATGACCTTCTGCAAACCACCGTTGTAAATCTATACTGTCCTCCTCTTCTCGGGAAGGTTCAGAAGGAAGAGGCAGGGCAGTCTCCACCATTCCTCCTCGGTCCAGTCCCCAACAGTCAGGCTGCGGCCAGCGACTCCTGGCTGGTTGCCCAGGAACGTACAGAGACAAGGAAATGTTTCTTACCGTCCATTTTTTATTCAGTATTTACAGAGAGAGGCTACAGAACCCAGCCTCTTGGATAATGGCTTTGTCCTGAGTGAATCTCCACCCCCTGTCTCTCCCACTTCCTCATTCGTCATTCTCATTGTCTCTCCTACGGGTGCTGCTATGTGCCCTCTGTCTTTGAGCCCTTTGCTCTCCTACTTTCAAGGCTCACCAGGTTCTGGGAGAGGGGAGTCTGGAAGGCTTTTCAATAACACCTCCTCCTCTCCCATTATTTCCCAACTTTTACCCTAATCTGTCTCTGAGCTGTGACCTCCTTCAACCCCCCCCCCCCCCGTTGTAAATCTAAACTGTATTCCTCTTCCTCCTCCCTGGAAGGGTCAAGCTGGGGAGGTGGTCTCCACCATTCCTCCTCTGCCCAGTCCATAACACTGTGTCAAGAAGTACAGAACAGTTGGAAACTGGAGTCCAATGACATCTTCCACGCTTACGGGTTGCCTGCCCTGGTCTAGAGAATCAGTTCATTCCAGTGTTCAGTTCAAATGCAACGTCTGTTCTCTCAGCTTCTGTGGGCATATTTTCTTTAAAAACAAACAAATAAATTAAATGGTCAGCCCATTTTCCTGATGGACGCCTCTCAGCTTGAGTGTCTTTCCAGGAACAAGAATGAAGCCTGAACTGGGAGAGAGTAAAACCAGAACGATCAAACAAAAAAAATCACACACACCCCAATTACAAACCCAGAGAATAAGTAAAAGGGGGGGGGGAGAGATTGGTAAAGTTTTTTAAAAAACATTTGATGCTACTACACAGAGAAGATCAAAACCATGTTTACTCGCTTCTGAGTTCAACAGTGCTTACTCCCAAATATGTGTGCGTAAGACTGAAAGCCTCAACAAGCTCTGAAAGAAACAGTGATCATTAGCAATTTGGGTTAATTGCAGGGGTTATATGATAGGTTGCAATGGCAAAACTGGGACCCAAGCCATTTCAGAAACCTGCAGCCTTCATTTGATCAGCCACTTTAAATTAGCAGATAAAACTAATCACTATTTTTACTCCTCAAAAATCTGGAAGGCTATATATTCCATTAACAAGTCGCTGAAATTGATCCAAATGAAACATTTATATGGCGTTGTGCCAGAGCTCAAAAGTCTTTTGTGCTAAGATTTTGAGAAAAACAAGATATAAATAAAACAACATTTTCAGACAGCACATGGTATTCCAGACATGGAACAGAATGGATGCAGTTATTTTGTTGATGCAGACACAGCCTGATCCAGTCCTCTAATTGGCTGCGATAGAGATATGCTCATTTACTGCATCCTCGTGAGGAGGGGGTAACCATTTGCCACAGTGTCAGTGGTAGTTTTGCATATGCTGTTCTGATGCCCGCATGGAGCCAGACCCCCAGATTAAAGAGACTGGGAACAGAGCTCTCATGCAGATAAGGACCTGCTGGTTTATGGGGTCTTGGCTTGAAAAGGAGGACACACAAGTTAGCTTGTCCTCTGGAGAATTGCTGGGATGCGGGTGGCGCTGTGGGTTAAACCACAGAGCCTAGGACTTGCCGATCAGAAGGTCGGTGGTTCGAATCCCCGCGACGGGGTGCGCTCCCATTGCTCGGTCCCTGCTCCTGCCCACCTAGCAGTTCGAAAGCACGTCAAAGTGCAAGTAGATAAATAGGTACTGCTCTGGTGGGAAGGTAAACGGCATTTCCATGCGCTGCTCTGGTTTGCCAGAAGCGGCTTAGTCATGCTGGCCACATGACCCGGAAGCTGTACGCCAGCTCCCTCGGCCACTAAAGTGAGATGAGCGCTGCAACCCCAGAGTCGGTCACGACTGGACCTAATGGTCAGGGGTCCCTTTACCTTTACCTTTACTGGAGAATCGCTACTGAGTTCATTGGCAGAAATTTAGGGTTACCATATTTTGAAGAGCAAAAAAGAGGATGCATTTGACGACTTCTGCTTTTCACTATGGATTGCTATGATGACTCTCACTTTACATACCCATGAAAAAGAGGATGTGTCCTGGAAAAAGAGGGCATATGGCCATGCAGTTGGAGACCAACTAAGTTTGTTATTGGTATGAGCTTTCGTGTGCATGTACACGATAGCTCATACCAATAACAAACTTAGTTGGTCTCTATGGTGCTACTGGAAGGAATTTTTTAATTTTGTTTTGACTACGGCAGACCAACACGGCTACCTACCTGTAACTAGTTCAAAGCTGGAGTTAACTCTTTATTAGCGAAACATGGTCTTCACCAACTGGACAGAGTTTCAGCCCTAATGAATTTAACAGCTCATGGCCTACAGGTCTTCCTCCATGAAAGAAGACTAAAAGTCCCATCCTTCCCATAGCCTTCCAAGGCTGTTCTCCTCTCTGGGCTAAAGTCCTTCTCTCCAGGGCTTCTTGCAAGCAATCGGAGACTGTGCCTGTCTTTGCTTCTCCCATTTCATACCTCAGCTGGTTCTGGGAGTCAGGGGGAGAGGGGAGCTTTTCAGAGCAGGAGCTGGAGACACCCCTGACTCCTCACCAGCCCGACTCATCTCTACCTCTTGGCCTCCCAGTCTCTTGCTTCAGCATCTGCCTCTGATACTTGACTTCTTTCTGCCACAGACTCTCCCAACTCGCTAAGACCTGTTGCCCCTTCATCTTCTGAATGCAATATGGAAAACTGGGCAGAATGGGTTTATGGATGAACACACGGACTATTGACATGCACAATGCAACACTGGAAAAGGTACTATGATACATATATGGTGGAATTGTTTAAACATCAAACAATTTTGGGAAACAATATATAACAAAATGAAAACAATGTTCAGATATTCATTTAGGAAAACACCAGAAGGTTTTCTATTGGGAATAGTACCAGGAAGTCTAAAGGAAGAAGACAAGACATTATATTTATATGCAACAGTAGCCGCAAGGATATTGATTTTGAAAAATTGGAAAAGTGGTATTATACTGACAAAAATAGAGTGGCTTGCCAAATTATTGGAGTACTACAATATATCGAAAACAATGGGAGAAATTGGAAGGATCTCAAAAAAGAAGATAGACAGGGACTGGAAGGTGTTTAAAGGATACTTGCAAAACTATATTGAAAAATCAGAACTCCTATTAGAATAAACAAGTTCCGTTTTAAATACTGGAATACTAAATAAGATGGATAACAATGTGTAATAGAAAAAGAAGTATGAAATTAGGTTAAAGGTGTGTGAAAGAAAGTAATAGAAGTGGAAAGAAATTACAATTGAGTAGATTGGAAGTCTGGTGGATGGTGATGGGAAAAGGAATTATTTGTGGGATTGAGTGTAGGTATGTTTGAACATTTTTAAGGATTGTATGAATTGTATGTTTGTATATTCGCAACATGTGTGTATTAATGCTGAATTATTTTAACAATAAAAACTTTTCTTTAATTTTTTTTTAAAAAAGGAATATTGACATGCACTGGAAACAGGTGGATCAACCCACCGCTTATGCTCACGTTGCGATGCATCTGCATAACAAGTTTAAAATATATTTGTCCAGAGATCAATCACTAGTTAAGCACTGAATGTGCCAAAGTTGTGAACATTCTGCTCATAAAACAAGTCTAGTTGAACCGTCCTTTTATTGCTGTCTTCCTTGATTCTACCCTGTACGCCGGGCTGCTGCAATTAAAATCTGTCTACATGTCTCCCATCTGAAAGTAATAGCAATGTAATAGTTATATTGCTTGGTTATGAATCATAAACCTGCTCATCTGCCCAAGATTCAAATTGAAAAATATCAATTTGGCATCCTCTCTTAGCTTTTTTGGGGGGGTCCATTCTCTTTCTAGTTTTATCATTTTTATGTTTGAGACCCCCACCCCACCCCCGGTAGCTCCTCCCCCCGTTACGAAAAATTCCTTGGCATATAAATATACGCAGCAAATACACAGCAAAATTCTTTCTTTCCTGACAGTCAACTATTAATCATACTTAAAAACAGAAAGTTAGATAATGTATGTCAATAGACCCAAGTGCTTTAGCTATCTGCAATATTAAAAGACAAATGTGCTTTGCATGATCTGCGAGAGGTTACAAGTTCTAATAATAATGTGACGTGCGAAATGCGAATGCTAAGGCACTGTCTCCCCAGCACCCCATTTATTTTAGAAGGCTGTGTGGTTTTAGCAGTCTTGCTGCTTAGGTCTATGATTATTCCAGGTGGTCCAGCTCCTCTTCTACCTCATTATATTTTCTTTAATCTCACACGAGCTCCCCCTCTCTTATCCCCTGAAACAGTATTTTCTTTTACTGCGAGGCAAACAGCTATTTTTGGAAAGAGTGTAAGAGCATACCTCCTTAAGGGTAAAAAATAAAAATCACCCTTTGCTGTGGAATTACAGCCCCTTTTGGCAAAATGCTGGCTGGACTGTTGCGGAAGCAAATGAACGCAACAGGTAATGGGAAAGTGTAACTATCAGCCTTGGCGCTCACTCCAGGTTTTAATGGGCGCAAGGAAAACTTGGGTGAAGAAATATCTTAAGGATAGGGACCAGGCATAGTCAGTGAGCGGTGGAGCACATTAACTGAGGCTGCGCACACACCATAAATTTAAAGCACATTGCTTCTCCCAAAGAATCCAGGGAACTGTCATTTACGCCTCTCTAGAGAGAGAAACCCCTTCATGGATCACTGCCTTGCCCTGGTGAAGGGGCTTGAATAACTCAGAGAAGCTATGAACTATGCCGAGCAGGGCACCCAAGATGGACAGGTCATAGTGGAGAGTTTTGACCAAATGTGATCCACCTGGAGGAGGAACTGGCAAGCCACTCCAGTATCCCTGCCAAGAAAACTCCATGGACAAAGACAACAGGCATATAAAAGTTATGATGCTGGAAGATGAGCCCCTCACTGCAGATGGTGACAGCAGCCATGAAATTAAAAGACGCCTGCTTCTTGGGAGAAAAGCAATGACAAACCTAGACAGCATCTTAAAAAGTAGAGACATCACCTTGCCAACAAAGGTCCGTATAGTAAAAGCTATGGTTTTCCCAGTAGTGATGTATGGAAGTGAGAGCTGGACCATAAAGAAGGCTGATCGCCGAAGAATTGATGCTTTTTAATTCTGGTGCTGGAGGAGACTCTTGAGAGTCCCATGGACTGCAAGAAGATCAAACCGATCCATTCTGAAGGAAATCAGCCCTGAGTGCTCACTGGAAGGACAGATCCTGAAGCTGAGGCTCTAATACTTTGGCTACCTCATGAGAAGAGAAGACTCCCTGGAAAAGACCCTGATGTTGGGAAAGATGGAGGGCACAAGGAGAAGGGGACAACAGAGGATGAGATGGTTGGATAGCGTTCTCGAAGCTACCAGCATGAGTCTGACCAAACTGCGGGAGGTGGTGGAAGACAGGAGTGCCTGGCGTGCTCTGGTCCATGAGGTCACGAAGAGTCGGACACGACTAAACAACTAAAAAACAACAAAAGAGAGAGAAAGGCCTAGAAAAAAGGGATATTTAAAAACAACCACCACCACCAAGTCCCCCCCCCCATTGAAATGAGCGTTCCTCACAGTGTGACCTCCGTTTTGTGATTTCTGGACACATAGGTGTGTCCAGGGGTGGTAAGCAACACCTTCATTAAAACTAGCCATTGCATTAGTGTCGAGACCATGGATAGTGTCCCAGCATTCACTTAGACAGATGCAGTTTTGAAATAAATAGTACCATACCCTGGCCTCTCTTTGGGAATTTCCTTAATCTATGTATCTGCTGGCAATCCTATAATCCCACATAATTGCATTAGTCTCAATAGCAGATTAACTCTAAGTGCCCCTACAGACAGGGAGCTGTCAGTTCTGTCATTGTTTCCTCCCCCCCCCCACTTAATGTGATTCCAGGCAGCGAGGGAGAAAAGCAGCTGAGAGCCCCTCTGTCTCGCATTACGGCCCTCAGCTTCTAAACCAATTAAGGAAAAAGGGATTTACAGTCAACTGGATTAGGGGGCTCTGTTTATATCATCCCGTATTTCTTTGTAGAATATTCTCCACTTTCTTTCTATTCCTGGAATCGAGTCTCTCTCTTTCAAGAGAGTCCCATGTACCTTTCTGTCTTCCCATTTGCCAGTCTACTCTCCTCATGGAGCCTCTTGGGTCTGTGATAGGAATTTTATGGTCTTCGATATATGGTAATGTTCCTAAGTGTACCAACCAAGCACGTACATAGATCAGCACAGGAAGACCAACCTGGAACCATTTTGATTCCTAAACTGAGCCAATGTTTTCTCTGCAAGGTCAAAGTGGGAAACCTCCCATTGTCTCTTTCCTCACAAATCTTGTCTTAAGGGCACATTTAAGATATGAATAGGGTGTGCGCCTGCGACCTGGCCCAGGAACTAAGTATTTATCATTACAAAAGACTGGCCAGGCTCCCCAGGCAATCCAATCAAGTAACCTGCCAGACAGGAGATAAACAATGACAGCAGAAAAGCAACATTCAAATTTCTGTTTAGACCGCCTTTTTTGTGATGTAGGTATGATGTTTCTGGGGGTGGTCTTTATCTACAGGGTGGAAATTTCAAAAGTCTTTATAAGGCCTTGCATGCCATTTTTCCGGGTTCCTCCTCTCTCCTGTGGGTGAAGGGAGCACCATGTTGGAACAGATCAATAAAGATCAAGCTTACTAGCTGCTTTGCTTCTCAGTATTCTCTGGTTGGCCTCTGTTATTTTCTCCTACCAAAAGGGAACCTATGTAAGGACTCTATATGGGCTCTTGGATACCCCATAAGGGAAAAGGGCAATTTTTATTTACAACAGGTCACATGGACCAATAGCTGGTTTCTTACATCTTCATCACCCGGTTCACGGTGATGAATCCACTGTGCATGCTTCTGAGGTTGACAAAAACAACATCACCCAACACCGTGCTTTACCCTTGGAGAACTTCATAAGCAAGGCCTCGGAGGTATGTATTCATCAGTGCGTGCAGCATTTGGCAAATTCCACCTCAGGAACTGTGAGAACTACAGTAGAACCTTGGTTTTCAAACATAATCTGTTCTGGAAGACCGTTCAGGTTCCGAAACGTTCAAAAAATGAAAACTCAATACCGAAGAATTAAAGAAGATTTTTAGGTATACGTTTTTGAAAAAACCAGAGTCATTCCTGCTGGGAATGGTGGGAGAAGACATTGACAAGAATGACCAGAAACTGTTCTTATACGCAACAACGGCGGCAAGGGTATTGCTGGCTCAGGTATGGAAACAGCAAAAATTGCCTACAATAGAAGAATGGCAGTACAAGGTTATGGAGTATGCAGAAATAGCCAAATTAACAGTAAAAATTTGACATCAGGGGGATGAAACATATCAAAAAGAATGGGGGAAATTTATGTTATATATAGAGAAGATGAGATGATGTGAAATAGGGAACCAGTAGACAAAGACAATGCGAAAAGTCAAAGAGGACATAAAAAAGCCAGAAGAAGGAAGGAGGGAAGTCAGCTCAGGAGAGCAAGAACAAATGTGAAATATAATGTATGTGTATGTACAGTATGTAATTAAAAATTTAATAAAGATCATCTGGAAAAAGAAAACTCAATACAGAAGCCTCAGTACAATAGGGAAACTCAAAACAATAGGGAAACTCAAAACAGAAGCCGCCTCAGAAGTTCAACTTCTGAGGCGTGTTCAAAAACAGAAGCATTTACTTCCGGGTTTACAGTGTTCAGGTTCCGAAACGTTCGTCACAGAGACGTTCAAAAACCGAGGTTCCACTGTATATGAATTTATTGGCAAATTTGATCCTCTTCTCTTTGGGCTCGATTAAGACCCGGGTTTCTTAAGTCAGCGTAGCCTAGGAGGGACAGCAGAATCATCAATAATTGCTGTTGTTGTAAATGAATCGCTGTTTTCGTCTTGGGTAAATGTGGGCTTTGAATATCTACAGCTGTAGGTATTCATGTATGCGACTACAGCAGCAAGAATGTTACTTGCCCAAAAATGGAAAGATGAAGAAGTCTCAGTGAAAGAAGGATGGATACAAAAACTTATGGAATACGGAGAAATGGAGAAACTTACCGGAAAAATAAGAAATCAAGTTAAACTTTTTATAGAAGAATGGTTTATTGGATATTTACAGATAAATTGTAAACAGATAAGAACATTGGCAGGATTATTATAATAACCTACAGTTTTTTAAAGTAGATGAATAAATGAACAAATTAAGTTAATTTGGATATGTAGAAAACATTAAAAATAAATTTAGGGAACTGCAGAAAGAGGGGGAAGGAAGTCAAGTTTTTAAATGTTAAAGTGACTGTAAAATTATTGAAATGTATGGACCTGAAAAACATAAATAAAATTTAAACAAAAACAAAAACAATTGTTGTTGCGAATGAGTCACTGTTTTCGTCTTGGGTAAATGTGGGCTTTGAATACCTAGCCCATGTTCTTTAGTTCCTGTGTTTCCCATTTCTCTTTCTCTCTGTAATACATCTGTCAACTGGAGATAATGCTGTACATCTGAAAAAGTGGGCTGTAGTCAATTTTAAAAAGCAAAAACCCATGTCGCCATAAACCTTACAGTGTCTCAAGACTTTTGTTGTTGTTCCAGGCAAATATTTCCAGTTATCGTTCCCACAAAGTATTTGCCCAAGAGACAAAGGGTCCTGGCATTCAAATTGCAAGGAGGAGTGGTCATTACAAAGCAGGGGGATGGTGGCAAAAAGCCCTGCTGTGTTTGCATATGGCGATGAAAGCAAACTTCTTCTTTGGCGATCACTCCTAGCTGAATAAGATTTATTGTCTTCCATAAACACGGTTTTAACAATGAGCCCATAAGTGACTGTGGAGGCCAATTCTGGATCCACACATCCTTCCACAATGGGGACATTGGTTTCCAGGTGGGAGTTGATCACGGTGTGGATTTGCCAAGCGTGCCTTCCTCTTAGCACGTTTCTCCCTTGTGTCCAGAGTTTGAGTGTCTTCAAAGCCCATGACACCTTTGGTAAAGGCTGTTCTCCAATTGGAGCACTTACAGGCAAGTGTTTCCCAGTTGTCGGTGTTTATACTACATTTTTAAAGATTTGCCTTGAGACAGTCTTTAAACCCCCTTTGTTGACCACCAGCATTATGCTTTCCATTTTTAAGTTCAGAATAGAGTAGTTCCTTTGGAAGATGATAATCAGGCATCCGCACAACATGACCAGTCCAACGAAGGTGATGTTGAAGAATCATTGCTTCAACACTGGTGATCTTTGCTTCTTCCAGTACACTGGTATTAGTTTGCCTTTCTTCCCAAGTGATGTGTAAAAAATTTTGGAGACACACTGATAGAATCTTTCAAGGAGTTGGAGATGGTGTTTACCAGTGGGCCATGTTTCACAAGCATACAGTAAGGTTGGTAGTACAGTGGTACCTCGGGTTACAGACGCTTCAGGTTACAGATGCTTCAGGATACAGACTCCGCTAACCCAGAAATCGTACCTCGGGTTAATAACTTTGCTTCAGGATGAGAACAGAAATCGTGCTCCAGCAGCATGGCGGCAGCGGGAGGCCCCATTAGCTAAAGTCGTACCTCAGGTTAAGAACAGTTTCAGGTTAATTCCGGAATGAATTAAGTTCTTAACCCGAGGTACCACTGTACGATAGCTTTGTAAAAAGCAAACTAAGACTCAGCCATAACCAGTCTAATAATTACTCCATCGGCCTTGCTCGCCTGAGCTGCACATGCGTGCATGTATATACCAGGAACTCTATGCAATCTCTGAGGCCAGAAGCTATACTGAGACTAGTCCATGATGGTTCAAATAGGGATGCACTAGCACCCTGGTGTTCAACCTGAAAATTGGGCGCTTTCAAAAGCTTGAACCTTTTGCTAGGGCTTGGGTTGAGCTGTTGCAAAAGGCTGATGGAGGCATGCTATCCCTGCTACTGCCACCTCTACTGCCTTCCATTCCATGTGCCCAAACCTGAAAAATCTTGGCTTGAATGTGGCAGCAGTGACAGTAGTAGTGAATACTCCAGAGAGCGCCCCCTCAGGATGGAGGGGGTGTTTCTGCCTTTAGGTTCCCCACCCATGAAACCAGCTGCTGAAGCTGCGCCTTTGGTAATGGCATAGTATGCCACAATCAGCACATCATATTTGCCTCATTCAAGTGTTCAGACTCTCCTCGGATGTAACCAAATACTGCTCAGTTGCACAGCTGAGTCTCACCCTTGCCTTTACACTGTTTAGAGACCTCTATGAGTAGGGTAAGCAATGACAAACCTAGACAGCATCTTAAAAAGTAGAGACATCACATTGCCAACAAAGGTCCGTATAGTAAAAGCTATGGTTTTCCCAGTAGTGATGTATGGAAGTGAGAGCTGGACCATAAAGAAGGTTGATCACTGAAGAATTGCTGCTTTTGAATTATGGTGCTGGAGGAGACTCTTGAGAGTCCCATGGACTGCAAGAAGATCAAACCTCTCCATTCTTAAGGAAATCAGCCCTGAGTGCTCACTGGAAGGACAGATCCTGAAGCTGAGGCTCCAAGACTTTGGCTACCTCATGAGAAGAGAAGACTCCCTGGAAAAGCCCCTGATGTTGGGAAAGATGGAGGGCACAAGGAGAAGGGGACGACAGAGGACGAGATGGTTGGACAGTGTTCTTGAAGCTACCAGCATGAGTTTGACCAAACTGCGGGAGGCAGTGGAAGACAGGAGTGCCTGGCGTGCTCTGGTCCATGGGGTCACGAAGAGTTGGACACGACTAAACGACTAAGCAACAACAACATGAGATGGGTATGAATGTCTGAACTGAGCATCGTCCTTGCATGGTGTAAAGCCCTGCAGAATATGTTCCCTCTATTCCTACCCCCCGCCATACAACGACAATACAACAGCCCTAATGTGACCGTCTGCAATGCCTTGCAGTGTCTACGTTACAGTTTTGCAAAGAAAATAAATTCCAAGCTTCTTCTAGCAATTGTATCCCACAACACATTTCCCCCTGAAGCCTTAACTCATCCAGCCGACTCCTATTTTTTTATGTTTTCCTCCGTGGTATTAAACAGCAAATACCCTGCTTTATGGTATGTTCTTATGACCAGATTGGTTTTTGTGCAGCAGTTTGCCCTGAACAGAGATTTTGCTATTGAATTCCATTTTTCAAAACTCCCCCCACCCCCGCCCTCTTAGATTGCTTCAATATTTAAACAGGTTTAAATTTTAAATCTCCTCCCTGTACAAACCCACTTATATTTTAAAATTACTGTAATACTTCACCAGGTTTCATTTTTAAGCCAATGCAATATGTATAATCCATTCCATGAATCTTAGATCAGCTTGGTATTCTGCTGCCTCGCTGTTTGGCGCCTTTGCTCACTTGAGGTGAGCTCCTCCACTCCAGGCGATAGCGCAGTGCACCCACCCCCACCCCCCTAAAAGTGAGATGATGAAAAATGATAAATAAAACATGCAGATTGCAATAGAATTCAATTAAATGGCTCTTTTTCAGGCTTGTTATTGTTCTCCAAGCGCTTGTGACATTTCAAAGTGGATTTGTTCGGAAAATTACAAACCCAAGACTTCCATCTCTGTCAAAGTTGCTCTTTCGAGCTGTTGGAGTTTCAGATGTTGGAGCTGCTGAAGGTCCAGGCTAGGAATCTGACAATTTTTTGTTTCCCTCAGTTTCTCCTTTCTCCCATTTTCAGTTCAATTTACTTCGTTTCTCCATTAGTTTGTGGTTTTTGTTGTTGTTGTTGTTTTAAACTCCGCGTGAAAATTTTTATACGGTTTTGTGGCTGTTTCTCTTTCTCTGCCCATACTTGCGCCTACTGTGTCTCCTTAATGTTTGCATGAAATTTCCTTTATAATAATGCTTTTTGTCTTTTCTTTTCACCAGTATATGCAGACTTCCGCGTATGGTGCAGATAGTTTGGTTGGAGAACTTCATCGCCAAATTCAGAGGGCTATTATACAGGCTGTGAGGAGGAACTCTGAGATCTGGGTTAAGAAATCTTCTAAGCCTGGAGACAAGAAACTGGGGCAAGGCGTGTGTTGCATGCACATGTGTGTGAGAGAGGGGTGGGATACAGACAATTTTCAAATATTTAAAAGGATGCTAAGAAAACTTACTCAAGTTGTTCAGTTAATCCACTGAGGCAAGATGTAATGGGTTTATATTCTAGCAAGACAGATTTGGGTTAAGAAATCTTCTAAGCTATCAGTTGACGTTAGTATGAAGAGAGGCATTATTGCCCTTGGTATAGGCACTCATCCCATTGTCTCTCTCTTCGCAGGTTTTTGTAGTGCCTCAAAAATCTGTTTCTCCTGAAATGCAGTGGGACAAATATACAGAGAGATATGGTGCTTTTTTCTGGGGGGGCACAGGGGCACGCATACCCCTAAACATTTTGTGAATTTAAGTTTGGCCTCATTGAGGGGCAGTATTTCAATATGAGTACGAAAATGAGAGTACCCGTAAACATGTTTTCAGGGGAGGAAAAGCACTAGAGAGATATATATCACGGCTGGTGACATTGGAGTACAGAGGAAACACAGCAGGGCCCCCAGATCCATAGCGTTAATTTTTCTTTTTAAAAAACTCAGTGGGACATTTCTGAAGAAAGTTAGATCACAAAACACGGAGGCAGCTCTTCAGGACCATTGTGAAGGACACTTAACCACTTTTGCTTCACGTGTTTAACGCCATGTCTGGCTGCCCTTAGGAACAAAGTAACAGGATAGGGACCCTCTGCGGATTAGCTTATGGACTGCATACACACCATATATTCAAAACACTTGACTTCTTCCAAAGAATTCTGGGAACTGTAGTTTGTTAGGGTTGCTCAGAATTATAGCTCTATGAAAGTCCATGAGTCAGTCAATTTACTGTATATAGCCCAAGGCCTTTACAATGTACAGCAGGGGATAAGAATGAGGCTGAAATCAGACAGCATGACCTATAAAAGTTAAAACATACAAATTTACAGCATGAGATTTTAAAATTAAGAAGCATTAACATATCTAGAACCATGCTTCTTAGCTGCCAGAGCGAATTTGGCTACCAGATGTTTAATCTGTAGATCTATATCAACTAGGAGCTTGACTGTCACCTTCTGGGGGGGGGGAGGACTCTGTGAGGGGTAAACTACAATTCCCATAATTCTTTGAGGGGAGAGACCATGTGCCTTGGGAGAAGTGCAGGTACACGTGCAGTAGAGTAGAAGCTTCTGTCTATAGGTGTTGGCAGAGATTGTAGTCTTGGTGGAAACCGCAGCATTCCTGATAGTTGGCCATTCAACATCTGCTTAAAACCCTCTAGCAGAGGAGAGTCCCTCATCATCTGAGGCCCTATTAAGAGAAAGAACTGTGACCCAGGAGGTCAGTTGCTCCAGAGCTGAACCAGAGGTATGGCCTGCCTGGAGAACTCATTACTACTTGATGAGAAGTCATTCTCGTCAAGTTTATTGATGAGTTTATTATGACGTTAAATCAGACTGCAGTGTGTTTCTGTGTAAACAGCAGAGGGGAAAGCACAGCTCACTAGTGGCCTCACTGTTTGAGATATGCTGCTGGAGAGAACAGTTTTTAAAAGCAATGCTCCATCTCTAGTGTAAAATGGTACAGTCTATTGTACCGCCCCAATTTGCCTTTGCGTTCCCTTTGCGTTGTATAAGTGTAGATCCAGATTGAGTTGCTGCAGTTAAGCGTACAGAATATTTCAGAGGGAGAAGACAAGCAGCAAATAATTCCTTCTCCATTTCTGATGGGTTAACTTTGGCCCCTGTGATAGCAACCCTCTAGTACTTCTCCAGTAATCAGAAAGGGTTTCAAGGTCAGGCATATTTTAATAAAAGATGAGGCGAAGCGACCCTTTTACAAAGCAAATCAGCTTTGCAAGTCTTTCCTGTATATCACCGCTGACACCTTTTCCAGATGCTTTGCTGAAGGTTAAAGTCCAGCTCCTGGTAGCTGTTGATGAACACCATGAAATAAATCCATTTGGGGGATTCCATAGGTCTATTTCTGCAATTTCCTGCTACCCTACTTCATCCGACCCCCAGGTTTAGGGGCTTTTCCTTTCTCCAATGCATAATCTTACGGGAGTTTGAAAGTCTGGGCAAAGGATCTTACATGCATCAGTAGCTGCTCCTCAGGGATGCCCAGGAATTATGCAGCAATGCTAGTGTTGGATGGGAGGCGCTCTGTGTGCTAGATGTCTCCTTTCTTACATATCCAATCGTTCGCCGTACTCTGCAGGGAAGGGCCTCCTGCAGCTACCAGCCAGCGTGGTGTAGTGGTTAAGAGCGGTGGACTTGTAATCTGGTGAACTGGGTTCGCTTCCCTGTTCCTCCACATGCAGCTGCTGGGTGACCTTGGGCCAGTCGCACTTCTCTGAAGTCTCTCAGCACCACTCACCTCACAGAGTGTTTGTTGTGGGGGAAGAAGGGAAAGGAGAATGTTAGCTGCTTTGAGACTCCTTAGGGTAGCGATAAAACAGGATATCAAGTCCAAACTACTACTCCTCCTCCTCTTCTTCTTCTTCTTCTTCTTCTTCTTCTTCTTCTTCTTCCTCCTCCTCCTCCTCCTCCTCCTTCCAGATACCAATGAACCTTCCAATTGTTCTTACATCTATTCTCCTATAGAATAATAACCCTATAGAATATTAGACGACTAATGGTGTCTAGAGAATGACATCTTCTATCAACAAGGTTTTAAAGTTGAGTTCTTTCCCAGTCTGCATCTGTATTGGATTTTCTAAAAACGTGTTTTAGTTGGGGGTTTTCCTCTCATTGTTCGCCACCCTGGACTCCTTTGGGAGGAAGAGGAGGATATAAATTTAATAAAATTGTAGTAGTTGTAATAGTACTGATGGGGTACGTGGTAAATGTATTCTTGCTCCCATCTTTGTTTAGCCAATGATTAATTTCTATATAAAGAGAGAGGAAACGATTGCATCGTTCTCCCTGAAGCCGAATCTTCTGAAGGAAAAGCCCAGCTCACTAATTTCGGATGCAAGACATTTGGATGTGGTGCTGCAGTGGTGAGTGCAATATTTGCTTCTTCTTCTGCAACCTTTTAATAATTGGTTCAGAAATGTTTAACAAAGGATCTTCGCATGCTACTTGTGATGGGATGATGAGCTGCTTGTGCGTAAAATCCAAGTCCCTCGGAGTTTGGTCAAGTCCGCAAACCTCTGTCTGTAACGGAGCCCCTTAAGCATGGCTCCGTCAGTCGCTGGCAGATTCCGACAGTGGTTGCTTTCGGAATCTCTTCCAACATAAAAGCTCCTTAACAGAAACACGTCTTCTGGACTCTCTGCGTGACAGTTTCCGGCGAGGATTGGGTGTCCCTACAGGAGGTCCTGAAACCTCCCCACTGTTTTCGCTGGAAGTGTCTCTGAGCCATCCCTCCTGCTCACTTTCCCTCGGATCACCTCCTCTCCCCCTGCTGGTTCCCTCTTCAGCTGCTGAGTCTCTCCCAACCTGTGTGAGCCCTTCCACCTCCCGTCCTTCCGATGGCAGTTCCCTGACACTACTCATACAACGTTGGTGGCTGCTCAAAGTTTTTATCCCTTCCTTGACAATGATCCCCAAAGCTATTTCCTCCTATGCAACCACTCATGAAAATAGTTTGGTTCCTATAAGCATTTTCAAAAACAATGATTCTTTTCTCAGCAACCTTGCTGAGCTAGTTTGCCGAAGATGACGCGATGGACCCGGTTTTCAAATTGCCTTCTACTATGTTCCCTCCAATGACAAACCTAGACAGCATCTTAATAAGCAGAGACATCACCTGTTGGTTTCTGCTTTCCTTCACTGTGCAGCGAAAGGGCTTGTCACGAGACAGGTGTTTACATTCCACAGTCTGTACTGTTCGAGTTTCTCACGGGAAAGGGAGGCTGGATGTGACGTACACTGGTTTCCTGTTTTTCACTGTGTGATTCTCTCCGAGCTGTCGAGGAGAGAGGATGCATTTTCTGCTCCGGCAGAGGCAAGATGTCTTTCTGTAATATACCAGCTTTGAACTGTAAATAAAGCAATATAGAGTATGCAGCACGTACTCCTCATCCTTCCGCTGGGCACGAGACTCTGCTTTAAATCAACATCACCATGCCAACAAAGGTCCGTATAGCTAAAGCTATTGTTTTCCCAGTAGTGATGTATGGAAGTGAGAGCTGGACCATAAAGAAGGCCGATCGCCGACAAATTGATGCTTTTGAATTATGGTGCTGGAGGAGACTCTTGAGAGTCCCATGGACTGCAAGAAGATCAAACCTCTCCATTCTGAAGGAAATCAGCCCTGAGTGCTCACTGGAAGGACAGATCCTGAAGCTGAGGCTCCAAGACTTTGGCCACTTCATGAGAAGAGAAGACTCCCTGGAAAAGACCCTGATGATGGGAAAGATGGAGGGCACAAGGAGAAGGGGACGACAGAGGACAAGATGGTTGGACAGTGTTCTCGAATCTACCAGCATGAGTTTGACCAAACTGCGGGAGGCAGTGGAAGACAGGAGTGCCTGGCGTGCTCTGGTCCAGGGGATCACAAAGAGTCGGACACGGCTAAACGACTAAACAACAACAAATGTTCTTTCCATAAGCCAAGAAGGCATATTTCTGATACTCAAAAAATCCCCCTCCCCACTTATTAAACCAACAGAACGAACAACTTCCGAGCTTCTTTTAATATATCATAAAGATGCAGCAAAGGGCAGAAGCATTTTTCAGGCTTTTAATATACATCATAAAGACGCAGCAAAGGGCAGAAGCATTTTTCACCACTGCCATGTCCTTTCGCAGGGTCACCTTGGTAACTTTGTGCTGTCTCCAGAGACACCGCCATAAGAAACCCAAGTGCTTAGAACTATGAACAACTGTGGCAAAGCTATGATTTAACTACTTCAAAAGCCCATTTGATCAGGATGGCTCTCTCCCTCTGAACTGAGGCCGATTCAAGGGTGAGATCAAAGAGGAGAATTAAGCAAATGATTGATGTATCTAAAAGGAATTTTTAAAAATATCAAAGGTGCACAAAATTTTAAGTACCGAGAAATAAATCGTCTCATCTCCTTTCTACGTGGGCAGGCTTAAATTGTCAGAATGTAACCAGGGAGCCCGGTCGCTGTTGTCTATTGTACTTCCGTTCCATTGACTTCCTTGTTTGCATGGTGCATCTAATCAATTGCAAAGCCCTTCAACATGGCACTAAAAAACTCTCCCCCTTATAGTAAACGTATATGTATGGCTCGGATACAAGAGGGACTCTATAAAGTCTTTAGATCTGGGTTAACCATAATATTCAATTCTCCAATTGGGAAAGGTTATGAAAAATTCACTTGAAATTCTCGGCATGTTGTACGTTGAAAGAAAATTGCCGTATTTTTCGGTCTATAAGACGTCCCCATGTATAAGACGCCCCCTATTTTTGGGGAATTTAAGAAAACTGGGGGGAGATACTATCTGTGTATAAGACGAGCCCAGATTTTGAACATTATTTTAGAGTAAAAACACATACACGGAAAAGTATGGTCTTTGAAAATGATGTACCAGTGGTATGTGACTTCTAGTAAGTTAGCAAAAATGTTTAAGACGAGTACAAATACCTGCTGGAAACGTAAAGAAAAAGAAGGTACCTTTTACGATATGTGGTGATTGTGTAAGGTAATAAAAGCATTTTGGGAAATGATATCCAATGAATTTTTAAAAAATGTTTAAAATAACCTTTAGGGAGGAAATAGAAGCTTTTTTATTAGGAATTATAGGTACAGAGGTACCTCGGGTTACGGACTTAATTTGTTCTGGAGGTCCGTTCTTAACCTGAAACGGTTCTTAACCTGAGGTATCACTTTAGCTAATGGGGCCTCCTGCTGCCGCCATGCTGCCGGAGCACAATTTCTGTTCTCATCCTGAAGCAAAGTTCTTAACCCGAGGTACTATTTCTGGGTTAGCGGAGTCTGTAACCTGAAGCACCTGTAACCCGAGGTACCCCTCTATGGAGATCCCAAAGAAGCAGAAAAGACTTTTCATATATGCAACAACAGCCACACAGATGTCACTAGCCCAGAGATGGAAAGAAGATAAAGTCCCTACCAGAGAGGAATGGTAAATCAAGCTGTTGGAATATGCCAAAATGGCAAAATTAACCGGAAAGCTCAGGAACCAGGAAGACAAAAACTTTAACAAAGAATGGGAAAAATTATAATTTGTTTAGGAGACCACTGTAAGCAGATGAAAACATTAACCAGATTCTAATAACACTCATAATGTAGGAAATATCGTGGACAATGTGGAAAAATACAAATATGGATTTTTGAAATAATATGCAGTCGAAAAGGTTGACAACAGAACCCATGGAGACGATGGTGGGAAATCTGGAGATTCAGAGAAATCTCTGACTATGGATATGCATTTTGTATTGTTATAACTTTACACGTGTAAAAATCAAATAAAAATTATTTCAGAAAAAATAAGATCTGGGTTAACCAATATAGTAACCCCAGCCAGGATGATCAGGATGACAGTTTTGTAGTTCAGTTGCATCTGGAAGGCACCATGTTGGCTATCTCTGTATTAGATGACAAATCAAAGGCATCCATAAATGTGTTTACAGTTTTCTTTTAAGAGTAATGTTTTACAGGCGACGGAGCCCATGAATTATATGGCACATGAAAGCACGGTGGAGATTGCACAGCAGCAATTAAAGGCAATTCATCAGAACCAATCCATCACTGTCTACGGAAGCCGGAGATTTCATCTTGCACCCTCATGTGTCTTTTAAGACCTGCTATACCAGATGAAAGGGATGCAGAGGGCGCTGTGGGTTAAACCTCCCACTTGCTTGGTCCCTGCTCCTGCCAACCTAGCAGTTCGAAAGCACATCAAAGTGCAAGTAGATAAATAGGTACCACTCTGGCAGGAAGGTAAATGGCGTTTCCGTGCGCTGCTCTGGTTCGCCAGAAGCGGCTTAGTCATGCTGGCCACATGACCCGGAAGCTGTACGCCGGCTCCCTCAGCCAATAAAACGAGATGAGCACTGCAACACCAGAGTCGGTCACGGCTGGACCTAATGGTCAGGGGTCCCTTTACCTTTACCTTTACCTTATACCAGCCGAGACCTAGCACATCTCCATATTTTAAGATTCACCCATATATAACATGAATGGGGTTTTTTATGTGGTTTTTATAGCGCCTGAGTTTTGCTCAGGAGGGTACATATGTTTCCCTTTTGGGACCATCTCTAACTCTTTGAGCTCCTGCGCTCTTCCTCTGCAATCCATGGTAGGTTTCACAAAAATCTAGCATTGTGGAGTGGATAGTGTTGGGTTTGGATCAGAAAAAAATCTCACCAGTTTTGCTTATTCCAGGCAAGGAAGAGGGAATGCCTATTGCTTGAACGAGGGAATGCCAGCATGCCGGCTGTGAGGTTCCTTGGGGGGAGGCCCTAAGGCACAGGAAGATGTCTAAGCAATTGATGCAGAATGAAATCAGTTGCTGCTGAATTAGCGGGTTTCATTTGGGGTGGGGTGGGGAGATAATGGCACACAAACGAATTCTTGCAATGTGCACAGCCCTATTTGTACCAGATAGTGCCTTCTAGCAAATGATGATGATGATGATGATGGTATCTGAAGACGTGTGCATGCACACAAAAGCTCATACCAATAACAAACTTAGTTGGTCTCTAAGGTGCTACTGGAAGGAATTTTTATTTTATTTTGTTTCGATAATAATACATGGACCATACATAATAAGCTGGACCATAAAGAAGGCTGATCGCCGAAGAATTGATGCTTTTGAATCGTGGTGCTGGAGGAGACTCTTGAGAGTCCCATGGACTGCAAGAAGATGAAACCGATCCTTTCTGAAGGAAATCAGCCCTGAGTGCTCACTGGAAGAACAGATCCTGAAGCTGAGGCTCCAAGACTTTGGCCACTTCATGAGAAGAGAAGACTCCCTGGAAAAGACCCTGATGTTGGGAAAGATGGAGGGCACAAGGAGAAGGGGATGACAGAGGACGAGATGGTTGGACAGTGTTCTCGAAGCTACCAGCATGAGTTTGACCAAACTGCGGGAGGCAGTGGAAGACAGGAGTGCCTGGCGTGCTCTGGTCCACGGGGTCACGAAGAGTCGGACACGGCTAAACGACTAAACATCAACAACACCTCGGCTCCTGTACGCCTTGGGAGTTGAACGTTTCGGCTCCCGAACAATTGAAAACTGAAAGAGAGTGTTCAGGTTTTCGAACATTCTTTCTTTATGAAAAAATAAAGAGCTCTTGATTAAATATTGATCAACTCCCCCCCTTCCTTTTAAAACCTTACAGCCATACCTCAGAAGTCAAACAGAATCTGTTCCGGAAGTGCAACTTCAGAAGCTGTGGAAGCCCCATCGGATGTTCGGCTTCCGAAAGAAAGTTCAAAAACCTGGACACTCGCTTCCAGTTTTTGATTGTTCGGAAGCCGAAACGTTTGACTCCCAAGGTGTTCGGGAGCCGAGGTACGACTGTATGGAAATGGAACGTACGCCACAGATCTGTAAACATATCATGAGGAACAAAATAATAATAATAATAATAATAATAATAATAATAATAATAATAATAATAATAATGGTAATAATAATTTATTTATACCCCGCCCATTTGGCTGTGCTTCCCCAGCCACTCTGGGCGGCTTCCAAAAAATATTTAAACACGTTTTATGTGATACATCAAACTACATCAAACATTAAAAGCTTCCCTAAACAGGGCTGCCTTCAGATGTCTTCTAAAAGTCTGGTAGTTGTTGTTCTCTTTGACATCTGGTGGGAGGGCGTTCCACGGGGAGGGCACCACTACCGAGAAGGCCCTTTGCCTAGTTCCCTGTAACTTGGCTTCTCACAGTGAGGGAACCGCCAGAAGGCCCTCGGAGCTGGACCTCAGTGTCCGGGTAGAACGATGGGGGTGAAGACGCTCCTTCAGATATACTGGACCGAGGCCGAAGATGACACCAGTGTGGTCCAAGAAGTTTTAGAGGCAAGACTTCATCTTAAACAATGAAATCTTGTCCAAATGAGGACTTCTGAGGTACGACTGTAATAATAATAATAATTCCTTGTGTGGTGCTGTGTAGTGCTATAGAAAAAAACCGGAGTCTGCTTTGTCAGCTCAACTCTCGATCAAGGGATCCAGTGTCCTCCTATGTTCCTTATCGGCCAGAGAAAATTGAGTGGAGGCAGGATCCAGTGAAATCAAAGAACTTCTCTATTTTCTGTTGCAACAACGGTGTCCCCCCCCCCCACACACACACTTTGCATGGAGTCGAGGACCCAGAACAAATGTGTGCAAGAACTTTTAAAGACTTTAAAAATTGTGCAGCCCCTTAGCCAAAGACCACCCAAAATGCTTGCATCACAGAAGGAGGCAGTCTACAACAGAAATTTGACAGTGTGGCTTGTTTCTTGTCTGACAAGTTACCTGATAAACGTCACTGATTGCATTAACTGGCTAGTGTGACCCTTCCTTTGAGATCATAAACACTTTAGTTCTTGAATCCAGGTCACAGGCCTACCCTATTATTCTGCAAAATATGCCCTTAAGACAGAATTTGTATGATTTGTAAGTGAAAAGAAGAACTGGGGAAAGTTTCTCTAAGGCATTTCCTTCTGCAGAGGAAATATTTAGAGTTATTAGGAGAGCCGAAGTTTTGGGATTGTTCTGTGTTCTAAAGTAAAGTGTGATTTTTCTCAGGGAATATTTGCTAAATTCTGAAGGGTGAAGGATTGGTTTTCGTGGAGTGTGTGCCACCCTAAATTTTTATAACAATAGAAAAAACAACTAGACAAGCTCCCTTTGACAATGTTCTGTTGAGGGAATCACTCCGTGTCTGGGTGAGATAATAAATACAGAGTTTTAATCTCTGCAGCGTTTTTTGGCTGGCACCTTTTACTAGTTCTGTGTCCACATGCAGGTGGGGTTTTTATGTTTTCAAGGAATAAACGTTAACTTGTGCAATTGGTTGCATAAAGCAGTTCAATAGATTGGGTCTGCCCCCCCCCCATTGATTTGCTGAGAATTGAAATTGATGACTCCTGTTTAGAAGTGCCGTAAATCTTTCATAAGTTGATGAGAGTAAAGGCCGTTAAAAACACCGGAGCTGTTGCAATTCACATAAAACGGAAGATTCGATATACCATAAAGGTAATAGCACGAGAGTGAGTGGAAATATAATTCTTTCTCTCTGTCTCTCTCTCTCCTGCAGACTGGCATAGGAACTGTGATCCATTGCATAGTTTTCTTGCACTGTCTTCGCTTCAATATTTATAAAATGAAGGCCGAAAACCATTGATGATCGCCTTCCAAAGCAACTACTCTATTCCGAACTTAAAAATGGAAAGCGTAATGCTGGTGGTCAACAAAAGAGGTTTAAAGACTCTCTCAAGGAAAATCTTTAAAAATGTAGTATGAACACTGACAACTGGGAAACACTGGCCTGCGAGTGCTCCAGTTGGAGAGCAGCCTTTACCAAAGGTGTCATGGGCTTTGAAGACACTCAAACTCAAGACGCAAGGGAGAAACATGCTAAGAGGAAAGCACGTTTGGCAAACCCTCAACGTTATCAACTCCCGCCCGGAAACCAATGTCCACACTGTGGAAGGACGTGTGGATCCAGAATTGGCCTCCACAGTCACTTACGGATTCATTGTTAAAACCGTGTTTATGGAAGGCAATCTTACCCAACTACAAGTGATCGCCAAAGAAGAATATATACCCACTGTTGCCGACAAACAAGATAAAACTTGCAAGACACACTGCACAATGGCACTCAGCAAAGAAAAAAGATAATATTGGTGTCTGCATGAGCTTTATGCAGAATGATGGCCTTTCATATAGTCCTTTCTGAATTGCATGTGAAAAATTATTAAACTGATCCCTTTAAAATGGTCTCCCATTCTTCAGATGCAAACCATTCCTGAATGCATGCAATTTTGGAACCTGTTTGCACTTAAGCTGCTTCCAGATGGATGTTTATTGTGGGATGGGTTCTTCTCAAATGTGCGAGTTGATTTGCAGCAACCACCCGGCATTAGAGGCATCAAAATACCAGCCCATTTTTTGAAAAACAATTTAATCCAGATGTTTCCTTTGCGGGGGAAATCTGATAATCTACCTGTTAGTAATATCTCAACGGCCCGTTTACAGTCTGTAAATGTAAATCTCAGCCAATTATGGCCTTATGGACAATTTGAATCACTTATGTCATGAATCCATGTATGTAAGCCCATAAGAAGAGTTCTGCTAGATGAGACCATATGCCCATCATCCTGTTCTAACACAGTGCCCACCATTTGGTGTGTTGCTGTTGATCTGTTGATTGACTGACTTAGGCCTCAGCTTGTTGTTTGTTGTTGTTTAGTTGTTTAGTCGTGTCCGACTCTTCATGACCCCATGGACCAGAGCACACCGGGCACTCCTGTCTCCCACTACCTCCCGCAGTTTGGTCAAACTCATGCTGGTAGCTTCGAGAACACTGTCCAACCATCTCATCCTCTGTCGTCCCCTTCTCCTTGTGCCCTCCATCTTTCCCAACATCAGGGTCTTTTCCAGGGAGTCTTCTCTTCTCATGAGGTGGCCAAAGTATTGGAGCCTCAGCTTCAGGATCCGTCCTTCCAGTGAGCACTCAGGGCTGATTTCCTTCAGAATGGATAGGTTTGATCTTCTTGCAGTCCATGGGACTCTCAAGAGTCTCCTCCAGCACCAGAATTCAAAAGCATCCATTCTTTGGCAATCAGCCTTCTTTATGGTCCAGCTCTCACTTCCATACATCACTACTGGGAAAACCATAGCTTTAACTATACGGACCTTTGTTGGCAAGGTGATGTCTCTGCTTTTTAAGATACTGTCTAGGTAGCAGGTGTCTTTTAATTTCATGACTGCTGTCATCAGCTACATTAGTCAAAATACAGCGTTATAAATGCATTATAACACTGTGACACCGGGTGGCGCTGTATAGCTGAAATCACAACGCAATGATTTTTTCAATTGTGAGCTTTACAACGGGTTTTTTGCAGAGCGTTTTTTATAGCTGTGTAGATATGGCCCTCCCTGGATTTATTCCACTGATAAGAATGATTAAAAACCATACTGGACCCTGCTTAGCTTTGCAAATGTGCTGGCAGTTTTATTGCTGGACCACTCGGAGGATGTGGTTGAAGCACCACATTGTGTAACAACTCCATCGACTTTGGCGACTCACATTAAGGCTGGTACCTGCTAATATCAATATTAAAAATTCCAGTTAAAAATAAATAAATAGATGGGATATGTTCCTCTCCCCCCCTCTCTCTGTGTGTGTATTTCTGTAGCATGTTTTGGGACTTGGCATCTCCCCCCCCAGCTCCAATTCTTCTCATTTCTGTTGCAAGCAGGTATATGAAACACAATTTTATAGCACCATATAATATTTGAGAGCTAAATAAATTGAAAGCCGAACTGAAAATTCCACTCTCAAATACAATGTTCCAGAACTGCAAAATCAATAGAACCCAAGGAGCATATTTTAACGAAACTCCGGCAAAGTTTCCAGTGAACTTCTTACGTTGTTTAAGTATTCAGTGCCTGTCAGCCAGAAATACGAGCAGCTAAAATTATTCATAATTCTATAAAGTATATGACCTGGTGCGATTGTCAGCTTTTGAAGAATCACAATGATTGCTGCTTTGCAGAACTGCTGACCAAGGACATTAAACCACATGATCTAAGACATGAGTCCCAGGCTGTCTTGTGAAGTCACTAAGGATGCTGGGGCACAACTCCTGATCAAGTGAGGTTGTGGTTTGTCTACTTTTACTTTCCATATTAGCATATTATATTGATTCATTGGTCCATGTAGCTCAATATTATCTATATTGACTGTCACTGCTTCACCAGAATTTCACACAGTAGTCTCTCCCATCTTGTGCTGGTCCTGTGGGTTTCCGTGAGGCGTGGTCCGAGTCCAGTCCAAGGCCGAGGGTGCAATATTGAGGCCGTTCGTCAAAGTTGAAGCAGGGTCCAAAGCAGGGAGTCGGGCGAGGACAGGAGATCCGGCAGGACAGGGTGCAGGCAGGAACAGGCTACCAACAACGTTGCTCCCACAACTTGGGACTGGGGCTGGCTGGCTTTTAACTGCCCCAAGGCATAGGGCGGCCCCGGTCCACAGGTGACTCGCCTCTCCTGGCCTGGTGGCAAGCACTCTTCCTGCGGGAACTTAGTTCCCTCCACCTCTCTGCCCTGAGCCTCTGCAGCTCAGGAGAGGATGGATGGTTACCGGACCCAGAGGCAACCACAGCCTCCCCTGACGGGGCTGAGAGTGGAGCACCTGCAGGCAATGAGTCCTCCACCCCCTCAGGAGCCAGAGCAGACTCAGCTGGTGCCTGCAACTGAGGATCCAGTACAGGTGAGGACCCTTCAGGCTGAAGCCGCAGCCCTGGCTCAGCTGGTTCTGGAGGCGGGGAATCCTGTGCAGGCTGGGATTCCTCAGGTTCAGCCTCCGAGTCCGAATCCCAGGCCATCACACATCTCTACCTGAAGACTGAACCTAGGACTTTCTACATGCAAAACAGATGCAAAACAGGCCCATCCCCAATACTCAGAAGTCTAGTCTTTAGGGACATAAGCCTTGAGTCCGGAGGCAAAGCAATGACTATTTGGTGTCAATTCAAACACAATGCCAAACAATGGTTGGCACAAACCATGGTTTACAAGCCCACCTCAAACACTAGTTCTGTTTCTGGTTTGCTGACTGGTTCCAAGAAGTTAAGCTTCTTTAGCCATAGTTTTGTGTGACATCTGAAATGAGCCTTTGAGATCAGTCCTCAGCATTCGCTGCATCATTGCAAGGGATCCTAAATGGAACCTTATAGATTATATGCTGCTTCATTGATGCTCCCACAAAAATATTGCAGCCTCAAGTGCATATTTTTTTTGTCCAATTGTTGATTGTTGTACTGTTCTCCCAAAGAAGAAAATAATACTTAACAGTTTGTTTCCATTGTTCCATTCCAAGATATTCACCATGAAACACAAAAAAAGAAAGACATACTAACAGACAAGACAAACATATATATGACCCTTTTCCATTGCTGCAAGAGAGTTTTTTTAAAAAAATGGTTTTTAATGGTTACTAGCGTGTGTCTATCTATCTATCTATCTATCTATCTATCTATCTATCTATCTATCTATATGCTCTCGTAACCAACTCTCTTGCAGCAATGGAAAAGGGTTACCAAATAATAACCTTCTGTTCCAACTGAGATTGAAATGCTTATGGAGATTCCTTGAAAGTGTTATTGTATACTTTTTCCCCTTTTAGGGCAAGGACTGAGCTGCTTCACACACCAAAATATTCATTAAAAATGTAACATACATCAGTTCTTCCCCACAGAAGAATTGGTGGCTGTAGAATTATTTTGTTCAGTGCATCTCCCATGGTTCTGTTTCAGGGCAGAATCAGGCACTTGCTAAATTTTTAATATACACCTATTTGGACTCATGTGAAACAGCCCCAAGAGGTCAAGGAAGAAGTCAGGAATCCCTGACAGGAATTTCTGAACTCAGGAAGTCTACACATCTTTTAGCCTGGTAAACAAAGTCTGTGCATCTTCCCCCTGGTGCATTGGCTTCTGAATTCAGTAATGTATTCCAGAAAGCTTTCTTTTCTCAACCCTTCCTTGCCTTCCAAAATTAATAGGCACAAACATGCAAACTCTATATCAAAGACGCAGCCCAGAATCTGATCATAAAGTTGCTCAGATGGTCCAGTTCCACTACTTGTTTGAATGTTAAAGAGATAAAACTCAGAGAACCTTTTCTTTTTGCAATTTCTAACTTCAAAGAGTCCTTAAAGAGTGTCTCTGTCTCTGTCTCTCTTTCTCTCACACACGGCAAGGCAAATCCTGAAGTACCCTAAGAAAGCAAAGGTTGCTACTGCTACTGCTAGTGTTACTCTGCCACTCTTCTTCAAAGTCTTGATGCTTGGGGATGGGTGATGGCTGCAGGTCTTGTTTCGCTGGTTTCTTTACAACAAGGAAAAGGGGTTAAATATCACTTAAGGACTTCAAAGAGGGGAAAGTCTCTGGTTTTTAACGGAGGAGGAGACACATGGAACAGGTTACCACGAGAAGCAGCCTTTCCAGGACACTCTGTTTTAGATTATTTCAGCAGCCAGTCCCAACCACAGTAACATCATGCTTAGGACCAAACATGACAGATTTCACTTTGGCGAGTATTTCGACTTCCACATGCCTTTTCAGTAATTCATGAGAGGATGAAAGGGATTCACACATCTTGCCGAAATGTCTCCCAGACATGCTGGGATGACAGAATCGTAAGCAGGGCTGCAGTGCGGAATATTACCAAGTCTTCTTTGCTACCCTTGTTTGAATGTCAGAGAGAGAAATCCAACTGAGTGCCTGCACTGTGGGAAAGGAGGCCGGCTGCCGAACTGGTTGGCTGTGTTGACTGAGAGTCAGAAGGCCACAAATTCCCACCTGGGAATATTTGCTTCCGCCAACCTTGTAAACAAATCCACAAGACTTTACTCAACACTGGGTTAACTCTTTATCCAATTGATCTTTAACTGGCTTCTGCCCTAAATTTCAGTTTTCCACTGTGGTTCCCTGGACAATGATGATTTCCTTTCATTGATGGAGCATCTTGAGTAAAGATGGACAGGTCAGTGGACCATATTCAACTAAACTGTTGTGCTAGCAAAAGTCAGAGCAAGGAGTGCCACCGGTGCAGTGAGAATTTCCCCCTCCCCATGTGGTCCACACACCCTCTCCAGATCTGCTCCCGAGGGTTGGGAGAGCCTCAAGAATGGCAGGCAGGGGGATGAGAAGGAAGAGCCTTCCACTGGGCAAGCAGAGATGCTTTCGCTGACAGAACAACATCTGTAGTGCTCCACAGAATACAACCCAGGATATTTCCATTTTACACATCTCCTTGTCATTGATCCAGTCCATCCTGTTCCTTCATCGAACAGCTTTTAAAAATAAACCATGAAAAAATAATACCCAAATATGACCTCAAATGGGTTGCATTTTACATCACCCTGGCTGTATATTTTGTATATATTTTGCCCGTTTTAATTCATTCCTGCACTTTTTTTTTGCCAAAACCTGCATCACAAGCAACATCGCAAAATTCAGAGAAATAATAATAATAATTTATTATTTGTACCCCGCCCATCTGGCTGGGTTTCCCCAGCCACTCTGGGCGGCTTCCACAGAGACCAAAAATACACTAAAATGTCACACATTAAAAGCTTCCCTGAACAGGGCTGCCTTAAGATGTCTTCTGAATATCAGGTAGTTGTTTGTCGCTTTGACATCTGATGGGAGGGCGTTCCACATGGCGGGCACCACTACTGAGAAGGCCTTCTGCCTGGTTCCCTGTAGCTTTGCTTCTCGCAATGAGGGAACCGCCAGAAGGCCCTCGGCGCTGGACCTCAGCGCCCGGGCAGAACGATGGGGGTGGAGACGCTCCTTCAGGTATACAGGACCGAGGCCGTTTAGGGCTTTAAAGCTCAGCACCAACACTTTGAATTGTGCTCGGAAATGTACTGGGAGTCAGTGTAGGTCTTTCAAGACCGGTGAAATGCTTGTATCTGATTGAATCTTGCATTATGTGAATCTTGCTCAGTGGTTCTTGGGGCTGTGGATTGGTTTGGCCTCCCCCTCAAAATGCAGACTGAATAAAATCCTCAACCATCCTTAATTCTCAGCTCCTAGAATCTTTAAACATTCTCTGTGAACAAATGCAGTGCTGCCCCCAAAGGAGTGCAATGTGTGAGTTGATTTGCAGGAGATAGCAACTCACTGAGAATAAGACTCCTTCCAGGACCAGCCTGTCTTTTGAGCAGCTCCTTTGGGAGGAAAGGCAGATATAAATGTAAGAAATAAACTAGATTCCAGTGGAGTAACTAACAATGGGTAGGAAAGAATGCTTGCCCTTCCACACATTACCTTTTTCTATTGCGCCATCACTCACCTCCCAGGTACGGTTCTGGACTCACATTTGCTCTAGGGGTGGTACATTCAATGAGTGTCCTATGTGCATCTGTATAGACAAACAGCTGAGCGGCATACTTGTACAATGATTCGCAAGTAACATTCAGCAAGTATACTGTCTGTGCACCTGTGCACTCAACGGTTGAGAGGTGCAGATCAGCAGGTATGAGAGCCAGTGTGGTGTAGTGGTTATGAGCGGTAGTCTCGTAGTCTGGGGAACCGGGTTCGCTTCCCCGCTCCTCCACATGCAGCTGCTGGGTGACCTTGGGCCAGTCACACTTCTTTGAAGTCTCTCAGCCCCACTCACCTCAGAGTGTTTGTTGTGGGGGAGGAAGGGAAAGGAGAATGTTAGCCGCTTTGAGACTCCTTCGGATAGTGATAAAGCGGGATAGCAAATTCAAACTCTTCTTTTTCTTCTATGAAGAATACTTGTGCAGAGCAAGGACTTACCTGTGTGCAGGTGTTTGTGTTCATGAGGGTGAAAACAACTTGGGGAGGAGGCGAGTATCTGAGAACAATAACAGGTTGATATGCAGTCATACCTTGGAAGTCAAACAGCTTACTTCTTGAACATTTTGGCTCCCAAATGTTCTGGTTTGCGAACTATTTTTGGAAGCTGAATGTCCGATGGGGCTTCCACTGCTTCTGATCGGCTGCAGGAGCTTCCTGCAGCCAATCGAAAGCCGAACTTTGGTTTCCAAATGTTTTGGAAGTCGAACAGATTTCGTTTGACTTCCAATGTACGACTGTAGTGTTCAGTCCCTTGTGAGTTCCCCTGCCTTCCCCTGTTAAACCTTCTGAGCTAGTCAAAGAAGCAGGCAGGAAAACACCTGGACAAGGAGCCACTACAAAGAATGGTCAGGAGTCTAGAATATTGGAGTCCAAACCCATATTGGGCTGGTTTCTACTGCCTAAACAGAATCACAGCCCTGGCTCCTCGTTTTCCACCTGGCACATTTAAAGAACAGAAGGCATGTTTGTTATGCCGAAATTGATGTTGCTTCAAAATTCTATTTGATTTAATGTTGTATGGATTGGTGGATAATTATTCCATGAATGACAGCGCCCGTAATTTAGCACAGGCATCTCAAAGTTATAGTGGCTTATTGCATTTTCCCTCTCCTAAATTCTTAAGGGGGACTGGGGAACAATGAATAAACATTAATGTTGACAGGATAGAAAAACACACACACACACATACACAGAAATTATTGCATGCGTGTCTGGGAGGGTAAGTTATGTCAATTTATTGTAAATAGCTCCTTTGGGGTTTTTTTATTTTAAAAAAGTATGTCTGAAAACGGTGGGGGAGAATGCGAAAACTAGTTAAGCTTTTAAATCTGAAAGCAGCCTCGCCTTTTGCCTAGTAACGCTTTTCTTGATTATAGCATATGCCTTCTTAATAGATCAAAAGGAATTATGTTAAAGTATGTTGCTTACTCACAAGATTCATTATGGTAATGCTTCGCCATCGTTAGCCAAGCTGCTTGCCTCCCCCCTCCTGCCACCATCGCACCCTTCACTCTATTTGATCTGTTCCTGTGGCCTTTGTCTTCTCCTGCTGTTAATCTACATTTCGCTGGTGTCGAAAAAGGTTCTTTTTTTGCTGTTCTGTCTCTGGCGTGTTATATATGGCACTAACCCTGCCGAATTACAGAATCCGGCCTTGTCACTGATTTTAAATCAGGCTTTTAGAAAAAGTCTTCCTTTATGAAAAAATAAAGAGCTCTTGATTAAATATTGATCAACAGATCCACTCCCCCCCCTTCCTTTTAAAACCTTGCCACTTATTGTCCATTAAACCTAATTTGCTGTAAAAGTGAAGAATATTCCATCTTCTGCTACGGCTTGGATTTATTTGTATATTTAAAAGGGTTGGGGCTTATTATGAAAGGGGCTGTTGCATTAACGAGCTTTTGTCGTGCGGCTTGGGACGCGTTGAATGACATTGCAAATGAGTCATGTTGACAAAAGCTGCCAGCTTTGATATCTCCAAATTAGAGCCTCTCAGGGTCAGGCTTTTTTCCCTTGCTTTATTTTTTTGGAATAGGGATTCGTTTTTTAATCATGGAAGAAAGCTAGAAACAAAACTTCCATGTCGAAAAAGATTTCCTGAAGGATTTGGGGGTGGGTGGAATAATGCCAATATTTAGAACGTTATCTTAAAGTAGTTTAGGTCAGCTTTACCAGAAGAAGAAGAGTTTGGATTTGATATCCCGCCTTTCACTCCCTTTTTAAGGAGTCTCAAAGCAGCTAACATTCTCCTTTCCCTTCCTCCCCCACAACAAACACTCTGTGAGGTGAGTGGGGCTGAGAGACTTCAGAGAAGTGTGACTGGCCCAAGGTCACCCAGCAGCTGCATGTGGAGGAGCGGAGACACGAACCCGGTTCCCCAGATTACGAGACTACCACTCTTAACCACTACACCACACTGGCTCTCCTGATGCCCCTGATGCCCACCAGATGCTTTGGTCTGCAACACTTACCTATTCCAGTCTGTGCGGCCAGGGGTCAGAGATCTGAAATGAGTGAGAGTTGTCATCCAAGACAGTTGGAAGGCAGAAGATTGTGGGAGCCTGGTTTAGGTTGTAAGTATTATACAATGCAGGGGGACACGGGTGGAGCTGTGGGTTAAACCACAGAGCCTAGGACTTGCTGATCAGAAGGTCGGCGGTTCGAATCCCCGCGACGGGGTGAGCTCCCGTTGCTCGGTCCCTGCTCCTGCCCACCTAGCAGTTTGAAAGCACACCAGTGCAAGTAGATAAATAGGTACCGCTCCGGCGGGAAGGTAAACGGCATTTCCGTGCGCTGCTCTGGTTTGCCAAAGTGGCTTAGTCATGCTGGCCACATGACCCGGAAGCTGTACGCCGGCTCCCTCGGCCAGTAAAGCGAGACAAGCGCCGCAACCCCAGAGTCGGTCACTTACAGCTGCTCCAGTACCAGTTGGGTCAGGAAAGGCTGAGGCGGCCTCTGGGTCTAGGACCCACTGACATCTCCCGAGCTGCAGAGACTGAGGTCTGAGAGAAGGAGAGACCTGAGTACTCGCAGGAGGAGTGCTCGCCTTTGGGTGAGTCCCTGAGACAGGGAGGTGAGTCACTGGGGGATCAGGACCGGCTGTTACCCTGACAGAGATAAAAGGCTGTCGGACCCCACCCCAGGTTGCGGGAGCAACGTTGCTGCTTGCTAGAACCTGCCTGGGACCCTGTGTCTGACCTAGCCTGGTTTCCTGCCTTGTGACTTGCCTTGGCCATGTTGGACTGACTCCTTGCAGAATCCTTGGATTCGGGACTGGACCTGGACTGCATTGCTCGGGTTTACCCCCGGGCCCAGCACAGGTTGGCAGGAGCTGGGACAGAGCAACGGGAGCTCACCCTGTTGTAGGGATTTGAACTGCCAACCTTTTGATCAGCAAGCCCAAGAGACTCAGTGGTTTAGAGCACAGCACCACCCACGTCCTACATTGTATTATGCATTGTATAATAGGTAAAGGGACCCCTGACCATTAGGTCCAGTCATGGTCAACTCTGGGGTTGTGGCGCTCTTCTTGCTTTACTGGCCGAGGGAGCCGGTGTACAGCTTCCGGGTCATGTGGCCAGCATGACTAAGCCGCTTCTGGCGAACCAGAGCAGTGCAAGGAAACGCCGTTTACCTTCCCGCTGGAGCGGTACCTATTTATCTACTTGTACTTTGATGTGCTTTCGAACTGCTAGGTTGTGTGTTTTCAGACTTAGTGGGATGCTATTTCAGAAAATGTTCCCTGCTTGTAACCCCACCCCACCACCCCAAAATAAAAAAATATATTTGTAAGCGAAGAAATAAAAGACATCGGGGGCACTGTGCCAGTTTGCTATATGGCAAAGGAGGAGCTTTCATTCGAAAATACCATTCAAAAGTAAGAACTCCCATCTGAACTCTGAGACCATTATGTCCATTCTACATGCCCAGAGCTTTTACTATCCCCATCCCCCTATTTGTGCAACTATAGATATAAGCCCACCCCCCGACTGCACCCCTGAGCCTGGGTGGAAATGTCTGCATGAGATAGTCTGGAAGAGAGAGTGGCAACTTCAGTATGATGACAACCAGATTTTCTGCGTCTTTGCTTCTGGTTCAGAAGCAGCCACGCCATGCCTAAAAGCCATCTTGATGTTGTTATGGCCTGAATAATTGGCTAACAAACTCAAAGCCAGACAGGTTAATGGCAAGTACTTCCTGGGATTAATGACATAGTTTCTTCTCTGTTCTCAATGTGTGCTCTCTCTCTCTCTCTCTCTCTCTCTCTCTCTCTCACTCACACACACACACACACACACACACACACACGGACAAAGCAAGCTTGTACCAATCGGGAGGATGTCTAGCTCTGCGAATGATGCTTCTGAATGCTAAAAGTACATATTATCAGGTTCGACTGACAGGTTAGCCGCTTCTGCTCCTGGGAAAACCTCTAGTGCAAACCTCAAGTCTGGATGGCTGCACTGTAAAGGTAAAGGACCCCTGGAAGGTTATGTCCAGTCAAAGGTGTCTATGGGATTGCGGCGCTCATCTCGCTTTCAGGCCGAGGGAGCTGGTGTTTGTCCGCAGACAGCTTTCCAGGTCATGTGGCCAGCATGACTAAACCACTTCTGGTGCAAAGGGACACCGTGATGAGTGCCAGAGAGCACGGAAACACCGTTTACCTTCCCGCCACAGCAGTACCTATTTATCTACTTGCACTGATGTGCTTTCGAACTGCTAGGTTGGCAGGAGCTGGGACAGAGCAATGGGAGCTCACTCCATCACTGGGATTTGAACCGCCGACCTTCCAATCGGCAAGCCTAGGAGGCTCATTGGTTTAGACCACAGTGCCACCGGCTCCCTACTGGCCCCCCACAATGCTAGGATGCGACCCTGACATCCACAACCAATATGTTTTTGAAGGACAACTATCTGCAGCCAGTTCTTGGGTGTTTTCAATTTATTTAATACATAACGCTTTTAAATAATGCATTAAAGGCCAGCAAATGGAATGCAGCTTCCATTTGGAGATATGCTTTTGAGTCTCTAATGGGGGAAATTGTATGCACATTATTTTTTAACATTTCGAATGCATCTTTCTAACCTAACCCACTTACCAAAACTGGAAAAAAATCCATAAAATGTTCAATAAGATTTTTATTAAAAAAATAAAAATAAAAATTTGTGACATAATGCTTTGCAAAACATGACTTATTAGCAAAAGTAACATCTGCAACCTGTTGAAATGATTCCCTCCCCCCCAAAAAATATATATCCTATAAAATTGATTGGGGCAGAAGCTTTTTATGGAGCAGAGCTCAATTTATTGATGCACAAAGCTTGTCCTCAGTTGGCAGATTCACAAAGGTGTATAGGGAGGTGGAAATGCATCTAGTGGGGCCGAAACAAGAGACACAGACAATGTATTGTGTTTTTGCTGTAACACATGGGCTTTTCCCATGAACCAGGTGACCTAGGAAGAACATCATGTCAATGGAGATGCTATCTTGGCCCCCTTCATCGGCTGGTAAAGGAAAAGCTGATCAAATTCTTATTTTTCCCCCCTCTACCCTCTGCATTCTTTTTTCCTTTTGTGTCGTGTATATTAGATTGTGAGCCCGTGGGGAAATATTGCCTTAGCTTTTAATAAGCACTTCCAAATTGATAGGCACTTTATCTGCAGTAAATTATTTTAATAATGACGAACCGCCCTGAGACCTCCGGGCATAGGGCAGTATATAAATTCAATAATTGATGATGATGATAGTAAACAACAACAACAACAACAGTGGGGGCATAGCGATACTATTGCTACTAAACCTCTTTGGGGACATGTGCTCTACAGACCAAATTCAATAGTTATTCCTCCGCTTTGGTGAGAGGTGTGGGAATGTTCAGGGAGGCAGGAGAGAGAGAGTGTGTGTGTGTGTGTGTGTGTGTGTGTGTGTATATATATATATATATATATATATATATATATATATATATATATAAAATGCTTCCTAACTTGTTATTTGCATATGTGCAAGCATTATTTGCACATGTGCAAGCATTATTTCCAGTGCACATCTGGGTCGGAGGAGACCCGTGCACATGCACACAAGCTATTTCCGGTGCTTCTCCGACCCGGAAGTGTGCTGGAAATAGCGTGTGCGCAAGTGTATGGGCACACGCTCCCCCACCCTCCAGCCCGCCACGCAATCGGCTCTGGAGACACCGGCCCGAGGCGCAGTATGTTTGCTGACCCTTGGGTTAGCTTGTTGCAAGCTTGTTTAAGTTTCTCAATGTTAGGATTCCTGGTAATCCCCTTTTCTCCCCTTAAAAAGAATAGACACAACACAATCTTGTGTAAAGCATTATAAAAGAAGTTTACTCACACATTCAGTTCACAGATGGATCCCTGAAGGCAGCCTTAGGTTACAAAGTATATGCACATGGAACTACCCCATATGGGAATTAGTCCCAGTGGCTGCTTGAGAGAAGCCATCACTGCTGCTCACACGTCGAAAGCAAGATGGAGAAGAGGGAAATGTGCTGCCTGCCTTACCCCTTTGTTACCTTGGCAGGTAAGGTCACGCCCACCTCTAGTCACATGCAGAGGAATTTTGTCCCAGCTCAGGAGGACACAGTTCCGACTGACTGGAGCAAACATCCCCTTTCATGTCCACTCTAGGAATGTTGTACTTGACTGCTGTCTATATGTAACATCCCACAAGAGGGTGGGAATTATCTAACAGATAATTCATCTCACCAGTTCCCAGGAGATTATTCAACTCAAATGAAACTGATAAAAGTCTGTGATGTAGCTAGGTCCTCTTGTCTTCAAAGCAGCTCTGAAGCTGACACGTGGGTGTCAGTAGTGCTTCCAGAAGCTAGATTTTATCATTCATGTTTCAAACAGTATTACAATTATCATGCCAATTTTCTGTGGAGTTTCATGTGCAGTCATACCTCTGGATAAGCGTGCTTCAAGTTAAGTATTTTTGGGTTGCGCTCCGCGGCGACCCAGAAGTAACGGAGCATGTTACTTCCGGCTTTCGCCCCGCACACATGTGCAGACGGTCAAAATGACATCATGCGCATGCACGGAAGCGGTGAAATGCGACCCGCGCATGCGCAGACGCGCGGACGCAGGTTGCGTTCGCTTCAGGATGCGAACGGGTCTCTGCAACAGATCCCGTTCGCATCCCAAGGTACCACTGTTCATCTTTCAGGGTTTTGCCCCCTCATAACACACACACACACACACACACTCGAATGGAACTCAACAAGCAGCCACTTCATCTATATCTTGATTTCCTCATTCTAGCCTACCTTGAGGACTGAAGAAAGAAAAAAGGAGGTGAGGAGAGAATAAAGAATGAAAAGTTTTCTTTGCTAGTGCTTCCAATTAAATATCTTAGTATAATGTTTAGGAAAAGCAGCAGGCATGTCAAAGTATAAAGGACTTTTATAAAAAGTGATTTATTGCCCTTCCCCTCAATGATGGTTTACAAAAATGTGGTACGTAAGATGTTGTTTAACCTTCCTGGGCTGATATTTATGCGGATAATAATCGGCTTGCCCTTTCACTGTGCAGCTATTACTCATAATTATTCCGTTGCCTGAGGTCTGGGAGTAAACAGGAGGGTCTGGTATGTGCTCTGAATGTGCAGGGGGTTGTATGAATTACATAACCAGGATGCAATGTCAAAGTGGTGGCAGGTGGAGCAGGAGCATCTTTCAAAGGATTTTTGTACAGGCTGTTCCACGGCTTCTAGCAAAATTATCCAATGGCCAGAAGGCAGAGAGAGAGAGAGAAATAGGAAAAAGGGCCTCTCTCAACCTGCTGCTTTCCAGATGTTGTTGAACTACAACTCCCAAATAGCATTTCAAAGAATCAGAGAATTGTAGAGTTGGAAGGGACCCCAAGGATCATTGAGTCTAAACCATAGCTGTCAACCGTCCCTTATTTGGCAGGAAAGTCCCTTATCCCAGCACTGTGTCCCACTGCTGTCCCTTATTGATGATGTCCCTTAAATTTCCCAGGTTTCAAAGGAAGCAGCTCCTCTCCCTCCCTGCCAGGCCAGGGAGGCTCCCACTGTGTTGCTTGGCTGCGTTGCTCACCCAATAAGAAGTCTAAGAACAACTGGGGGGTGGAGCTTGCATGCCTTGTGCCGAGCAAATCGGCCGCATTGCCTGGGGACTCGCCTTTGCTCAGCGCTTCCCAGCGGAGAGGTGATGGTAGTTTTCCTTGCTGCATCCCCTTTGCTGGGTTGCTGCGCTGTGGGAACCACCGCTTGAAGCTTTGTTTGGCTGCTGGTTGACTAAAATCCCCTATTTTGGCTGCTGAGCCCTTATTTTCGAGGCTGCTAGTCCCTTATTTTCAAATCTGTAAGTTGACAGCTATGGTCCAAACCCTGTAATGCAGGAATCTCAGCTAAAGCATCCATGACAGATGGCCATCCAACCTCTGCTTAAAAACCTCCAAGGAAGGAAAGTCCACAACCTCCCAAGGGAGACCGTTCCACTGTTGAACAGCTCTTACTCTCATAGAATCATAGAATCACAGAGTTGGAAGAGACCACAAGGGCCATCGAGTCCAACCCCCTGCCAAGCAGCAAACACCATCAGAGCACTCCTGACATATGGTTGTCAAGCCTCTGCTTAAAGACCTCCAAAGAAGGAGACTCCACCACACTCCTTGGCAGCAAATTCCACTGTCGAACAGCTCTTACTGTCAGGAAGTTCTTCCTAATGTTTAGGTGGAATCTTCTTTCTTGTAGTTTGGATCCATTGCTCCGTGTCCGCTTCTCTGGAGCAGCAGAAAACAACCTTTCTCTCTCCCTCTATGTGACATCCTTTTATATATTTGAACATGGCTATCATATCACCCCTTAACCTCCTCTTCTCCAGGCTAAACATGCCCAGCTCCCTTAGCCTCCCTTAAGTCTCATAAAGTTTTTCCTGGTGTTTAGTCGGAATCTCCTTTCTTGAAACCTGAAGCCATTGGTTCAAGTCCTACCCTCCAGAGCAGGAGAAAACAAGCTTGTTCCCTCTTCCATGTGGCAGCCCTTGAGATAATAATAATAATAATAATAATAATAATAATAATAATAATAATAATAATTTATTTATTTATACCCCACCCACCTGACTGGGTTTCCCCAGCCACTCTGAGTGGCTTCCAACAGAATATTAAAATACAATAGTCTATTAAACATTAAAAGCTTCACTAAACAGGGCTGCCTTCAGATGTCTTCTAAAAGTCATTTGAAGATGGCTGTCATCTCTCCTCTTTTCTAGGCTAAACTTGAAACGTTGTTTGAACAAAACTCTTTTCCAGCTCCTTCAAATGTTGCTGGTAAGTCTTGGTTTCCAGACCCTTGATGATCTTGCTTGCCCTCCTCTGTACATCTTCCAGCTTGTCAACATCCGAACAGCAAATGCTGTTGGGAGTTGTAGCCCGTCAGTCTTATGATCTCAGCAGGCCCGGTCTGAGTACGACATAGTTCTTCAGAAAGAAAGAAAGAAAGAAAGAAAGAAAGAAAGAAAGAAAGAAAGAAAGAACAGTGTGTTTTGGCTGGACACAACCTTCTTCAGGGGCACCTATCTAGAGGCACACAGTCTTTGATAAAGACTGATCTCTTGGACCATTCTGAGGTCCCTCCTCTTCCATCGTTACCTTGAGTTCCCTTCTTCTGAATTTGACCAGTGAGGATCTTGTTCAGGTTACTCATGAGCTTAAAGCTTTCCTGGGAGAATTAGAAGGCAGACAGTCATGTTGTAGAGCAGGCTTCCCCAACCTCGGCCCTCCAGATGTTTTTTGGCCTACAACTCCCATGATCCCTAGCTAGCAGGAACAGTGGTCAGGGAGGATGGGAATTGTAGTCTCAAAACATCTGGAGGGGCGAGGTTGGGGAAGCCTGTTGTAGAGGGTGTCTGAGGAGCAAAAGAGAAGCCCACCATTTAGTAGGCCTCTGGTTGTCTCTGCTAGGCACTGTCCCTCTTCATTGCTTCATCAAACTGACTCTACAGTCGTGTGTGGCAGGCTTCCAAGTCTCGGGCTTTCTGTGGGATTGCCCTTTCATTTGAGATGAGAGGAGAACTGGAAGCTTTCCAGGAGGGAAGGAAAGCCCACTTCCCGCTCCTCATGACTGCAGACGAACGTGCTTGCTCAGTCACGACAAAGCGGCATTAGAGGCCGATGGAGATAAATCAGAAGTAATAATGAGGGACATCCCTCCTGCCAGTCCTGGGCTAATGTATTATTTCATCATCCGTGGAGAATAATAAAATGGTCCTCCTCGCACTTCCTGCATACTGAAGATCGTTTCCTCTCCCTGCTTAACAAGCAAAGCAAATACTCTCCCACGCCATGAGGTGAAAAGGAACATCCTAATGCTGGATGCGTTTGTCTGGGAAGGACAAGGAGCAAATCCCCTTCGCCTCATGGACCCCTGGTAAAGGGACCCCTGAATATTAGGTCCAGTCGTGACCAACTCTGGGGTTGTGGCGCTCATCTCACTTTATTGGCTGAGGGAGCTGGCGTACAGCTTCCGGGTCATGTGGCCAGCATGACTAAGCCGCTTCTGGCGAACCAGAGCAGCGCATGGAAACGCCGTTTACCTTCCCGCCGGAGCAGTACCTATTTATCTACTTACACTTTGACATGCTTTCAAACTGCTAGGTTGGCAGGAGCAGGGACAGAGCAACGGGAGCTCACCCCGTTGCGGGGATTTGAACCGCCGACCTTCTAATCGGCAAGTCCTAGGCTCTGTGGTTTGACCCACAGCGCCACCCACGTCCCCTCATGGATAGGGCACATTAAAAAACAAAAACTAAACCAGAGCAGACCTAAGCTGCCTGAGGCAATGATGGTGTTATATAGTTGTCGAGACCATATAACACTGGTCCTGAAAGAGCTACATTGGCTCCCAGTACATTTCCGAGCACAATTCAAAGTGTTGGTGCTGAGCTTGAAAGCCCTAAACTGCCTCAGTCCAGTATACCTGAAGGAGCGTCTCCACCCCCATTGTTCTGCCCAGACACTGAGGTCCAGCACCGAGGCCCTTCTGGTGGTTCCCTCACCATTAGAAGTGAGGTTACAGGGAACCAGGCAGAGGGTCTTCTCGATGATGGCACCCACCCTGTGGAACACCCTCCCCACTGGCAGAGGAACAGGGCGGCGGGGGCGCACTGGCCCTGGCACCATCGGGGAGGGGGGTAACATTGCGGCTGCCCCCAGACACATGCTGTGCACCCCCACCACACAAGTGCCATGCCCCTCGGACATGCGCCTCACCCCCCAGGACATGCGCCAGTCATGCCCCCAGCTGCTCTCCACCCCCAGTGCCAGAGCATGCAGCTTCGCCACTGTGGTGAAGCCAGTGTGGTGTAGTGGTTAAGAGCAGTAGACTCGTAATCTGCTGAACCGGGTTCGCGTCTCCGCTCCTCCACATGCAGCTGCTGGGTGACCTTGGGCCAGTCACACTTCTCTGAAGTCTCTCAGCCCCACTCACCTCACAGAGTGTTTGTTGTGGGGGAGGAAGGGAAAGGAGAGTGTTAGCTGCTTTGAGACTCCTTCAGGTAACGATAAAGCGGGATATCAAATCCAAACTCTTCTTCTTCACTGGCCCTCCCATCAGATGTCAAGGAAATAAGCAACTACCCGACTTTTAGAAGACATCTGAAGGCAGCCCTGTTTAGGGAAGTTTTTAATGTTTGATGTTTTATTGTGTTTTTAATGTTCTGTTGAAAGTCGCCCAGATGGGCTGGGTAGAAATAATAATAAATTATTATTATTATTATTATTATTATTATTATTATTATTATTTCCTCTCATTCCAAGTACAGCAGCAGACTAGCAGGTGAGCCTTTCTTCAGCACTTGTGGATGGAGTACAGCATTCTCCACTGCACCTCAGCGCAACAGGCGCATGATATGTGTGACTAAAATGGTAAAATATTGGGGGAAATAGTCATTACTATATTATTGAACTGCTGCAAATTCTAATTGCAATTGTACTTGTTACGAATGCCCTGGAAGTGGGATTTTTCTCGACCCTTTACAATTGGCTGTTGGTGGAATTGCTACAAGTAGTGTTTCTCCATATCCAAGTCTGGAGAAATAATAATAATAATAATAATAATAATAATAATAATAATAATTTGTTTACATCCCACCCTCCCTGGCCAAAGCTGGGCTCAGAGCAGCTAACAACAAGTAAAAATAGCACAGTGTACATGAAATCACGCAGTCAATTAATAAAAATACATTCTAGAATCAATTCAGAAGCAAATTAATGGCAACCATCGGGTTAGATTTCTATGAAGATTACAGAAGGAGAGAAAAAGCCCTGGCTCTGGTCAAGACCAGTCTAACCTCCCTGTGGCCCGGGACCTCCAAGATGTTTTTATTTGAAGACCGTAAGGTCCTCCGTGGGACATACCAGGAGAGGCGGTCCCATAGGTACGAGGGTCCTAGGCCGTATAGTGCTTTAAAGGTTAAAACCAGCACCTCAAACCTGATCCTGTACTCCACCAGGAGCCAGTGCAGCTGGCACAGCACCGGGTGAATGTGATCCCACAGCTAGGACCCCGTAAGGATTCTCACTGCGGCATTCTGCACCCGCTGGAGTTTCTGGGCCAGTCTCAAGGGCAGCGTAGAGTGTTACCTCTATGTATAAATCTGGGCCTAAGTTTTGAAACCTTTATTATTATTATTTCATTATATTTTATTGCCCACCATTCACCAACAGGCCCCAGGGTAAGTTACGACAATTAAAAAAATAATATTTGTTTATTTGGTTTTTCAGATTAAAATTTGACAGACACATATCCAACATAAAAACAAGATTCCAATGAATCTCCTGGACTTCCTTCCTCCCCCTTGTGGGTCCTATTGTTAATCATTTCCTCCTGCATCATTTATGATAATCCAAATCTTTTACAACTCCATTGTGCCCAAAATTCACCATTAAACTACAAGTGTTATCCCAATCTTACTCACAATTTCAGCTGTTTACAATGGTCTTTAAGATAAGTTAGGGGGCTTTGTTGGAGGGGGTTGTTGCTGTTATTTATACTATTCTTTTTGTATCTTTATTTTAGATCTTATGATTTATGCTGAAATCGTTCAGTCTGGTTGTGTATTTTATATCTTTTATTTATTGTTTGTGACTCCTTTCGTAATGTTATGATTTCATTTTCCCCCCTGTTGTAAGCCACCTTGAGCATGGTTTGAACTATGCAAAGGTAGCATACAAATTAAAAAATGTAATGTATCTATGTAGTTCTTTCTATTTCCACATCAGTTTGTGATTATTATTATTTTTTAAAGTAGCTGTGAAAATTCCCCAGCATTTTAGAGTGAATTTTTCCTAATATGCGCAATTTTGCCTAATATACACATTTTTGCAAGTGATTTCCCCTGATACAATGAATGTTGCATTAATATATGCACACTTTCCCCTAGTATATGCACTTCAGCACACAGTGCTTGGCTGAAGAACACGGCAAGATTCAGAGAAGTGCACATTTCAAGGGATGGCTGTGCTCACGGTTCACATGCTGCTTTGTTGTTGTTTAGTCGTGTCCGACTCTTCGTGACCCCATGGACCAGAGCATGCCAGGCACTCCTGTATTCCACTGCCTCCCGCAGTTTGGTCAAACTCATGTTGGTGGCTTCGAGAACACTATCCAACCATCCCGTCCTCTGTCGTCCCCTTCTCCTTGTGCCCTCCATCTTTCCCAACATCAGGGTCTTTTCCAGGGAGTCTTCTCTTCTCATGAGGTGGCCAAAGTATTGGAGCCTCAGCTTCAGGATCTGTCCTTCCAGTGAGCACTCAGGGCTGATTTCCTTAAGAATAGATCAGTTTGATCTTCTTGCAGTCCATGGGGCTCTCAAGAGTTTCCTCCAGCACCAGAATTCAAAAGCATCAATTCTTCAGCAATCAGCCTTCTTTATGGTCCAGCTTTCACTTCCATACATCACTACTGGGAAAACCATAGCTTTTACTATACAGACCTTTTTCGACACGGTGATGTCTCTAATTTTTAAGATGCTGTCTAGGTTTGTCATTGCTCTTCTCCCAAGAAGCAGGTGTCTTTTAATTTTGTGGCTGCTGTCACCATCTGCAGTGATCATGGAGCCCAATAAAGTAAAATCTCTCACTGCCTCAATTTCTTCCCCTTCTATTTGCCAGGAGGTGATGGGCCCAGTGGCCATGATCTTCGTTGTTTTGATGTTGAGCTTCAGACCATATTTTGCGCTCTCCTCTTTCACCCTCATTAAAAGGTTCTTTAATTCCTCTTCACTTTCTGCCATCAAGGTTGTGTCATCTGCATATCTGAGGTTGTTGATATTTCTTCCGGCAATCTTAATTTTGGCTAGGGATTCATCCAGCCCAGTCTTTCGCATGATGAATTCTGCATATAAGTTAAATAAGTGGGAATTTCCTCTCCATCCGTAGCCTAGACATAACAACAATAACAACAACATCATCATCATCATCATCATCATCATCATCATCATTATTATTATTATTTATACCCCACCCACCTGGCTGGGTTTCCCCAGCCAATCTGGGCGGCTTCCAACGAAATATTAAAATGTAATAGTCCGTCAAACATCAAAAGCTTCCCTAAACAGGTCTGCCTTCAGATGTTTTCTTATATCCAAGTAAGAACTCTGTAACAAGTAACATCTCAAGTCTGTGGACAATGATTGTCAACTGGAGTATTTATCCGGTCGCATTTATTCAGCAGCATGAACACTATGTGTGCCTCTGCCAGTTAGTTAGAGCCTCTCCTGACTAAACCACAAAAAAACTCTCCAGTGTCAAGTGCTCTTAGCATTTCAACATCTTCACTTGCTGACACTGAGACAGGTCTCTGGTCATATCAGCCCCTGGTCTTCATTCAGTGCTACTATATCATTTTTATTTTTTTTTAAGGGCTCACAAAGATCTTTAAAGAATCTCAATTTAAATGCAGAGTGGTTATTTAAGGATTGCAGGAAAGCAGACGGGGCCGGATTTTCTTTCCGTGCTAAGTGGTGCTTCGATATTTTAATAGCTTTCCGAATCTGGCAATCCGTGCTGCTGCTTGGTCACCGCTGGTCACCTAATTCCTGCTGGGAATATCCTGCAGCAATTTTCAGGCTCCTGTAAAGTTATAATTGCACCTCTTGCACCGAAGAACTCTCATTCCAGCCGCTGCCCGAAGTTCATTTTGAAGGAACTTGATCTCAGGCATGAGAATGTTACAACGCCATTAAAATGTCAACTATGCAGCAAAACGACCCAACAGACACTGAGGGGGAAAGGGAACTGTCTTGCATCCTCAATAACAGGCAGGATTCAGATGGGGCAGGCAGAATCTGGGCTGTGGAATGGTACAGGGGCACTTTTATTGCTAAGTCATTTGACTTTCATATTCGGCCTCTTGTCAAGGGTTTATTTCTTTGCCGCCCTTTGATTATGCTGAGTCCTAGAGGAGGTGTAATATTTTACTGCCTTGTGTATATCTTGGGCTGCCAGGGCTGCTAAATCTTTTACTACTTTACTGCAGGGTTGCTTCGAGTATTGCTTTTCCTTAAATAGATCAGGCATCTCAGAGCTTTAGCGGTGTCCGTGTGTATCTCAAACCACCCTCACGCAACCGCCACGTCCCGGGTAAGGAAGCAATGGTTAAAAATACTTAGGTAAACAAACACGTTAATCTGCACCGCAGCGAACTTGGAACATATATATCGGTTTCCTAACATGAGGAAGCATAATCCCCACCCTGTTTTTTTCAAGTGGCAAGATATCACGTGTGAAAGCTAGAATCATAGAATCATAGAGTTGGAAGAGACCACAAGGGCCATCGAGTCCAACCCCCTGCCAAGCAGGAAACACCATCAGAGCACTCCTGACATATGGTTGTCAAGCCTCTGCTTAAAGACCTCCAAAGTAGGAGACTCCACCACACTCCTTGGCAGCAAATTCCACTGTCAAACAGCTCTTACTGTCAGGAAGTTCTTCCTAATGTTTAGGTGGAATCTTCTTTCTTGTAGTTTGGATCCATTGCTCCGTGTCCGCTTCTCTGGAGCAGCAGAAAACAACCTTTCTCCCTCCTCTATGTGACATCCTTTTATATATTTGAACATGGCTATCATATCACCCCTTAACCTCCTCTTCTCCAGGCTAAACATGCCCAGCTCCCTTAGCCATTCCTCATAAGGCATCGTTTCCAGGCCTTTGACCATTTTGGTTGCCCTCCTCTGGACACGTTCCAGTTTGTCAGTGTCCTTCTTGAATTGTGGTGCCCAGAACTGGACACAGTACTCCAGGTGAGGTCTGACCAGAGCAGAATACAGTGGCACTATTACTTCCCTTGATCTAGATGCTATACTCCTATTGATGCAGGCTAGAATTGCATTGGCTTTTTTAGCTGCCGCTATCCATTTCTGGCCAGAATTAGTTTTGCTGGAGGGCTCCTTTGGATGGCAAAGACCCAAATGATACAGTGGTGCCCCGCAAGACGAATGCCTTGCAAGACGAAAAACTCGCTAGACGAAAGAGTTTTCCGTTTTTTGAGTCGTTCCGCAAGACAAATTTCCCTATGGGCTTGCTTCGCAAGACGAAAACGTCTTGCAAGTTTGTTTCCTTTTTCTTAACACCGTTAATACAGTTGCGACTTGACTTCGAGGAGCAACTCATAGAACGCGGTGTGGTAGCCTTTTTTGAGGTTTTTGGTGATTTTTGAAGCTTTTCCAAAACTTTTCCGACACCGTGCTTCGCAAGACGAAAAAACCGCAAGACGAAAAAACTCACGGAACGAATTAATTTCGTCTTACGAGGCACCACTGTACTTGCTAGAAGGTCTGCTGGCCACTCTTGATGCCAACAGCTAATGGGCTCAGCATGCTCCTGTTTCATTTTTGTTTTTTAATCCTGGGGTTGTAGGGCTCCCACTTGTAATGGTCAGGGGAGGACCATTTAATGCGGAAAGGCAATCCTTACAGCATGGGTAGGCAGGGGCCGGATGTGGCCCAATCGCCTTCTAAATCCGGCCCACAGACGGTCCGGGAATCAGCGTGTTTTTACATGAGTAGAATATGTCCTTTTATTTAGAATGCATCTCTGGGTTATTTGTGGGGCCTGCCTGGTGTTTTTACATGAGTATAATGTGTGATTTTATTTAAAATGCATCTCTGGGTTATTTGTGGGGCATAGGAATGCATTCCTCCCCCACCCCCAAATATTGTCTGCCCCCCCCCCACAAAGTCTGAGGACCAGTGGACCGGCCCCCTGCTGAAAAAGTTTGCTGACCCCTGCCTTACAGCAGGGATCTAAAGGTCTGTTTGGGATGGGAAATCAAGAGTAAATGGTTGGGGTTTTATATATATAACTATATTATTTAACTATATTATTACACTTGCCCCAATTCTCTAAGCAGTGGCAACCCCAGAGGCACAGTGCGTACCCAGGACCTGCTTCCTTGGTAGCTTGTGGTGTCTGGTAATATTTGTATTATTAATTTTTAACAACAGGGGGAACCTCAGGTCCAGGGCAGCAAATGTGGACCTCCAGGCCTCTCTGTCTGGCAGTTCGGATTCTCTCCAGGGCACACATTCTTTATCTTCAAGCCACACCCTTCTCCAGGGATTGCTTCATTTTTGCCTGACTGGAACACATCCTTGAACTCTTCTCATGCTTCTGGATTGCCTGGATAGAGGACATAGAGGGATGAGTGTAGATGTAGAAGCTAGACTCCTGTTGAAAGGTAAAATCTGCATTCATTGCCCCCACCACCCAGTTTTCAAAGAATCAGAGAATCGTAGATCCTTTCTGTTGGATTACTTTGACCTCTATTGTATTTTATGTTGGGGTTGGGAGGAATGGATAAAAAATTGATTCAAAAATAAATGTAATAATAAGTAAGAAAGTAAATCTGCTGGGGACGCGGGTGGCACTGTGGGTTAAACCACAGAGCCTAGGCCTTGCCGATCAGAAGGTCGGCAGTTCGAATCCCCGTGACAGGGTGAGCTCCCGTTGCTCGGTCCCTGCTCCTGCCAACCTAGCAGTTCGAAAGCACATCAAACTGCAAGTAGATAAATAGGTACCGCTCCGGCGCGAAGGTAATTGGCGTTTCTGTGCGCAGCTCTGGTTCGCCAGAAGTGGCTTAGTCATGCTGGCCACATGACCCAGAAGCTGTAAGCCGGCTCCCTCGGCCAATAAAGCGAGATGAGCGCAGCAACCCCAGAGTCGGTCACGACTGGACCTAATGGGCAGGGGTCCCTTTACCTTTACCTTAAATCTGCTGGGTTTCAACTATGGGAGGAGGTAGGTGTGGGGAGCAATTTGGCTCAGTAATTTCTAACTGCTGCAGTACAGAATCTGAGGTTCCACCACTCTGGCGCAATTTTTCCTTAATGCTGCTTCGAGTCCAGTAGATGTTCTCAGGCTGAATTGACTTAATCTTCAACGTTGGCCGTGATGTACACTCTGCTTCCGCTCTAAACTAATGACATCGGCAAGTTTCAGCAGCTCATATTTGGAATTAAAGGCATGTGCCATTTGGCCAAAGCCGCGCAATTTATCTCCCCGTTCTATTTTAGTCGCAGCACTTAGATTTCTGGAGCCGCTGCGAAGAGCACGGCCTGCTAAGCTTTTCAATCCCCCAATGCGCCCGGCATTGGCTGCTGCCATTTAAAAGCGGCCGTTCCCAGGTGGGGAGACGGGAGCAAGAGATGACAGCAGCTCTGCCCTGTCGAGATCAGATGTGCTGTCATGTTAATGGCTCGAATTTGCAGGAGGCTACTACCGAACACCCTGCAGTGATGTTCTGGCACGCTGTCCCTGGAGATGACTCCCCCCCCCTCCTTTTAGGGCATCGTCTAAACCAGGGAGGCAGACAAATCGATCAATATAAAATGCTGCAAGACAGATTAGCCAGTGATTCATGCAAATGCAAAGCCATCAGTTTGACTTTGTTGGGCCGCTAAAGCAAAAGAGGAGTGGTTCGGGGGGGCCTTTCTAGCGCAATAAATGTCTACTTATCTGCCATTTGTCCCATGGCATGCATGGGGTTTTCAGTGAGTAAGGCTGCTGTTGGAAGCACTGCAATGCTATGCACCTGGGAGTAAGAACCATTGAACTTAATGGGCCTTACTTCTGAGTTGATACTACTACTACTACTACTACTACTACTACTACTACTACTACTACTAATTTATTATTTATACCCCGCCCATCTGGCTGGCTTTCCCCAGCCACTCTGGGTGGCTTCCGACAAAACACTAAAATACAATAACCTATTAAACATTAAAAGCTTCCCTAAACAGTGCTGCCTTTAGATGTCTTCTAAAAGTTTGGTAGTTATTTTTCTCTTTGACATCTGGTGGGAGAGCGTTCCACTGGGCGGGTGCTACTACCGAGAAGGCCCTCTGCCTGGTTCCCTGTAACTTGGCTTCTCGCAGTGAGGGAACTGCCAGAAGGCCCTCGGCGCTGGACCTCAGTGTCCTGGCAGAATGATGGAGGTGGAGACGCTCCTTCAGGTATACTGGACCAAGCCGTTTAGGGCTTTAAAGGTCAGCACCAACACTTTGAATTGTGCTCGAAAACGTACTGGGAGCCAATGTAGGTCTTTCAAGACCGGTGTGATATGGTCTTGGCGGCTGCTCCCAGTCACCAGTCTAGCTGCCGCATTCTGGATTAGTTGTAGTTTCCAGGTCACCTTCAAAGGTAGCCCCACGTAGAGTGCATTGCAGTAGTCCAAGTGAGAGATAACCAGAGCATGTACCACTCTGGCGAGACAGTCTGTGGGCAGGTAGGGTCTCAGCCTGCATACCAGATGGAGCTGATAATCAGCTGCCCTGGACACAGAATTGTACTGCGCCTCCATGGACAGCTGTGAATCCAGAATGACTCCCAGGCTGTGCACTTGCCAGATTTACCATGGACTGCAAGAAGATCCAACCGATCCATTCTGAAGGAAATCAGCCCTGAGTGCTCACTAGAAGGACGGATCCTGAAGCTGAGGCTCCAATACTTTGGCCACCTCATGATAAGAGAAGACTCCCTGGAAAAGACCCTGATGTTGGGAAAGATGGGGGGCACAAGGAGAAGGGGACGACAAAGGATGAGATGGCCGGACAGTGTTCTCGAAGCTACTAACAAGAGTTTGACCAAACTGCGGGAGGCAGTGGAAGACAGGAATGCCTGGCGTGCTCTGGTCCATAGGGTCACGAAGAGTCGGACACGACTAAACGACTAAACAACAAAAAATATTTAGGGTGCCTACATTCTGCATGGACTGGTATATACTTCTTAATTGTATTTCAGTTCAACAATTACTTTAATAAAATACATATTTTGTTATGTGCAAATGGCTTTAGATACCTTTTAGGTTCATAAATTACCATACAGCATGTATTAAACACACAAAAAAGCAACAATTTGTTGTTGACAAAGGACAGGTGGGCATATAAAGGGTCCTATTACCTTCAGTAGCTGAGGGCCTCATCAAACCTATATCCAGCCCTGGCCCTGCATCGCTCTGACATCAGAGCAGTCCAGCCAATGACAGTCAAAGGGGGGGGGATGCCACCTCTGCCTGCCATTAACGTTAAATAAATTGGAGTTCTTGTTAGTAAATATACCAAGAAGAAAGCACACCAAGAACTCAGGCCACTATTGAAGCCTTTGCCTGCCAGGCTGCACTGTGATATTGGAGCACAGAAGTCACTGACATTGGCAGAAGCGGCAAATGCGGGCAGAGAAATTGCAAAAGCAAAGCAATCAGCAGCTGGAGCTCTGCGAGAAATGTTGGGAAACCGGAGGGAGAAGTTCCAAGGGCACTTAGAAGTGTGGTTTTTTAAAATATTTGTCACTCTGTTACCTACGACCTGTTTGCGCAAAATGGATGCTGACAACATAGGGAGGCCGTGGGCTGTGAACATGTCAGCTTACTGCACCGTTAAAACCCATCCCATTCAAACGAAGGCGTTTGTCTTTAGAAACAGCCCAAGTGCGCTTTCCACTTAATACAGCAAACTGTTCTAAAGCGCATAATACGCTGAACCATGGAAAATTCCACCCAACCTGCCAGCATCTTACAATCTGCAATAATTATCTTGACAAGGTCAATTAGTAAGGGGGGGAAATGATAGTGTTACTTGGCGGCTGCATTCAGTTTTTTGCTGCTGCTTCTCTGCAGAATGCTCTTGGCACCATTTGACATGGAAGCTGCATTGCACCAGAGGGAATAGCTTTTCCGATCTTGATGCCAGAAGAAAGACAACCTACAAGCAGACTTCTTTCTCCAAGCCTACAGGTTTCTAAGGCAATGGAAGAAGACCTCCTGACTCCTGCCGGTGCAGCTGCAATGGCGCTGTTGCCCATGTAGCTGCAACAGTTCAGCTGTCCTTCTCCATTGCTGTGATGCAAATTTGCGTTATGTTAAGCTGTATTATGTATGGGACGTGGGTGGCACTGTGGGTTAAACCACAGAACCTAGGACTTGCCGATCAGAAGGTTGGTGGTTCGAATCCCCACGACGGGGTGAGCTCCTGTTGTTCAGTCCCTGCTCCTGCCAACCTAGCAGTTCGAAAGCACGTCAAAATGCAAGTAGATAAATAGGTACCGCTCCAGCGGGAAGGTAAATGGCGTTTCCGTGCGCTGCTCTGGTTCGCCAGAAGCAGCTTAGTCATGCTAGCCACATGACGCTGGATCCCTTGGCCAATAAAGTGAGATGAGCGCCGCAACCCAAGAGTCGGCCACGACTGGACCTAATGGTCAGGGGTCCCTTTACCTTTACCTTTAAGCTGTATTGGTTTCAGAGCATGTGAGAAAGCTAGATGAGAGAACTATCTGAACTCACTGTACAGAAAACAAACACAAATAGAGACATATCTAAAGATACATCCCTTGGATAAGTTGAGTCTTTCCTACAGGCACAGTGGGAAAACAGTCCATCCTTTACCTTTTTATGGGCAATCTACCCAGAAGATATTTGTATTTCGAGGAGTTAGTGATCTAACTCGGTTGCCCTCTTCCTGCCCAATGTTCCTTCCTTTTCCCTATTGTCCTAATCTGTTGGAAGGAAGAGATAGTGTTGAGTACCTTCTTTGATGTTGGACATTGTTTGGAGAAAGTAAGGCAGGCATGCCCAAAGTCTGTTTCGGGGGCCCAATTTGGCCCACCGGTCGATTTAATCCATACCCCCCGTGGCAGTATATCCTGGGTTAAAATCCTAAACTAAAAAGCTCAACAACATTGGTTGGCTCTCATGGATGTTGACTTCATCAAATCTGGCCCTCTTTGAAAGAAGTTTGGGCACCCCTGAAGTAAGGCATTGGGAGAGGGTGACTAATGAATAATCTGCACGCCGCCAGTCAGGCAAGCTATACAGGGCTATCTATATCTATCTATCTATCTATCTATCTATCTATCTATCTATCTATCTATCTATCATCTATCATCTATCATCTATCATCTATCATCTATCATCTATCATCTATCATCTATCATCTATCATCTATCATCTATCATCTATCATCTATCATCTATCATCTATCATCTCTCTCTCTCTCTCTCTCTCTCTCTCTCTCTCTCTCTCTCTCTCTCTATCATCTATCTATCTATCTGTTGTTGTTGTTGTTTAGTTGTTTAGTCGTGTCCAACTCTTTGTGACCCCATGGACCAGGCACTCCTGTCTTCCACTGCCTCCCGCAGTTTGGTCAAACTCATGCTGGTAGCTTCGAGAACACTGTCCAACCATCTCGTCCTCTGTCATTCCCTTCTCCTTGTGCCCTCCATCTTTCCCAACATCAGGGACTTTTCCAGAGAGTCTTCTCTTCTCACGAGGTGGCCAAAGTATTGGAGTCCTTCCAGTGAGCACTCAGGGCTGATTTCCTTCAGAATGGATAGGTTTGATCTTCTTGCAGTCCATAGGACTCTCAAGAGTCTCCTCCAGCACCATAATTCAAAAGCATCAATTTTTTGGCGATTAGCCTTCTTTATGGTCCAGCTCTCACTTCCATACATCACTACTGGGAAAACCATGGCTTTAACTATACGGACCTTTGTTGTCAAGGTGATGTCTCTGCTTTTTAAGATGCTGTCTGGGTTTGTCATTGCTTTTCTATCTATCTATCTATCATCTATCTATCTAGCTAGCTAGCTAGCTAGCTAGCTAGCTATCATCTATCTATCACCTATCTATAAATTGGATGGTTTTGGGCCTAGAGAGGGAGAAGCTCGTGCACGGACAGATGGCCGCTGGGCCATGCAACCTGAGGCTACTGGGGGGATCACTTCACCACTTCTTGAGGGCTTCCAAGTGGCAGATTAAAGTGCTTGCTTGGTGATGTATATATTGCTTGCTGTTTAGAATAAAATATTGAATCTTCTCACTCACTTGTGTTTGTACTACTTCTGAATCTCTTTTTAAAAGAACCACCTTGCATTTGGCAAGACAACCGTGTCTCCCCTTACAAAGAAAGATCCCCAAACATCATGATATGTTTATTGCCAGATAAATATATCACCACATAATATAAGTAGTCATCGAGTGTGGTATCAACAAGAGCCCCTGAGTCTTTGCATTGCTTGGCTAATACAACATAAGGAAGAAATTGGGCCCACAAAGTGATTGAAAAGCTGTTTTGTTTGACAAAGAATCTCCCCAAATGTGTTTTCTCTCTCTCTAGTCTCCCCCACTGCTCTCTTTCTCTAGTGGGTCCTAGAATAATTTGTAATTCAAACTTGGATGGAGTCAGATGCTATTTCCTTCAGACTTATTTGTTCCACATGTGAAATCTAGTAATTTAAACACCTCATCTCCTTTCATAACTGAAGCAGAAAGAAAATAGCCAGGGGCTGCTGATTGAATCCATATTTCCACAGTCTTCCAGCCATTTCATGTGACGGCTTAAAAAAAAGGAAAAGGAAAAAGAAAAAGAAAAGTTGTTACAATAATGAGTGATTTTGCATACAGATGGCTTTAGGAATATAAATAAATAAACCAAGATTTATTTCTGCTTGCAAATAAATCCTGTGGCGTGATCTCAAATCCAGTGTTTTCTAACCAAGCTGAGGAGGCAAAATTGGCTTCAGAATATTGCCAGGGATGGGATTCAGAATGAATGAGTTTCTGGCTCTAATCCTCAAGAACTGTGAAGGGATAAAGATTCCAAATAAATCCCATATTCAGTGGGAGCTATGGATGCATCTTGCTTAACAATTTCCCTGAACACTGGAAAACTGATCCCTCTTCAGGAAAGGGCAACCAAACTCCATCTTTCTTCGGCTTCAGAATTCGTTCTCAATAGCATGGCGCCGTGTTCCTCAAACATTTTGCAGTGGCAGAAACCTTCAGTTTATACAAACAGTTTTGTTGATTATTCGGAGAGCAAGGGAGGGAAACCCAGCCCGAGTGGCAATGGCCTTGGCTTTTATCAGAGAGAATTCTTCTCTCTCCATCCCTGGCATATTTTACCCTTGCAGCTCAATGGAAGGTGTTAAGAGGGGAGATAAGCAGTAGCTTAGAGGACTTGGATTAGTGGAGAAAGAGGTCATGTTGGGTCCCGGCGTCAGACTGTGATGGGCAATCGCCATGAATTCACAGCTACTCTGGCTACTCTGTCATTGCTGCGTTTACTTCATCAGCGCATGGTACTATGGTACCTCCGGTTACGAACTTAATCCATTCCGGAGGTCCGTTCATAACCGGAAACTGCTTGTAACATGAGGCTGCTGCCGCACTGCCGGAGCGTGGCTTCCACTCGCATCCCGGGGCAAAGTTCGCAACAATGGGCATCTACTTCCGGGTTAGCGGAGCGTGTAATCTGAAGCATTCATAAGGGGGACGATACATAACACGAGGTACTAGTGGTACTAGTGCGCTCCCCCCGCCCCCCTCTTCCTCCACCAGTGTGAAGTACCACTGTATTAACTCTAGACTGAGTGGCTCCTCAGAAAGCTTGGCATTTTGAAATTGTGACGCCTGCAGTAAGTGCTGTGTGCTTTGTTTTCTTCTGTGAGAACGTCGAGTTGTGTGAACATGAAGTGTTATGGGATGGAGGGGAACCCGGCAAGCTTTCTCAGTGGGTGAATTGGAGCACCCAGATGGGGACTGGGGAGGATTTCCTAAGGCCTACTGTTGGAATCAGGCACATTGCCTTCCCCCCACGGCAATGGGTGCCCAGGGCATGCCAACATCACCGTGACGTGCTCACATGCGTGTGTGGCATTGGTACGCCCTGCGGCATGTGTGCATGCATGACGTCAGCGTACTGATGTCATTAACACACTCTTTGGGGTATGCACACACCACTGAATAGAAACTTGGGGTGCCCGGCCCCTTCATTTGAAATTTGTGGGTGCCTGGGCACCCAGGGCCCCACATACCTGGTGCCTATGGTTGGCATCATCATTTTATACTCCTTGTTTTTGGAGGAAGAGGAGGAGGCAAGAAATGGAGATTAAGAGAAGAATGGAACTGGGGGGGGGGGAGGCTAGAAAAAGACCGAAAGGAGGAGGAAATAGCCCTTGGTGTCAGGTTAGGGCAAAAGGTGGGTGGGCCCTTTGTCTGAAAGGCTGAAGTCTCCTGCTTTAAGGGACCTCTTCTTTGAGCATTTACTTGACATGTCTCTCTTACCCAAAGCCATCTTTCATTGTATGGGATTTCAGATTTCAGTGACAGCTGAGACTCTGAAGAGATTTCTTCTTTTTTCGCATGGATGGTATATGCTATCAGCCCCATGCCCCCCTCCCCCCGCAACCACCCGGTGTCTCTTGAAGCAAAAATAACTGCCTAATTGTAGTCGTGCCATAAAAATACAAATGTGCAATACCAGAGAATGAAATTGTATGAGGCCATTTTACGCTGCGATTGTCTGGTTTTATTTGTTTCCAGTAAAACATTTCCCAGTCATCAAGGTAGTGAATATGCTTCTTTTTATTACATTGATAAGCAAATTTGAATACAGGAGCTTCCAAGCGTGAAGTCGTGCGCTCTCTCCCTCTCTCTCCAGGTGTTGACAATCCATGCAGAAAGTGTACATCCCGTCTTCCGAGTGGAAATAAGCCACTTCTTGGTTTTTCCATCCTTCCTCAACAGGCGACTTGGGTTTCCCTGAGCGTATGTCGTTCTGCAAGGGAACTGTACATCCATCGTATGTTCTGCTCAGTAAAGTTCTTGTGAATCTCTTACCTCTGCCAAAGAAAACAGACGGTTGGCTGGTGTCATTCCAGTGTCAACAGGCGGCGATTAGAGGTAGCGCTAGGTACTTGTGTGGGGCAAACACCAGCAATTACAAGAGTAAGAGTCTCGTTGCAATGTGTGATAAGGGCCAGCCCACTCATAAGGCAAATGGGGCATTTGATCCAGAGGCTGAGCATTTAGCTGCAAAGCTCTGCTTCTGAATGTGCAGCTGTCTGCAGAAGCAATGGGGGCAGACCGAAAAGGATAAGGAGCTGGCAGGGTGAATCAAAATGCACCGTTCTTCTCCTTGAACGGTAATTTAGACAGTGTAGGATTGCCAACTTTTCTGGCAAGGTCCCTGGCAAGGTTCACAGCTATGTGACAAGCAGAATTCCACCCTTTTCTAGGCATGGGAGAGGAAAGCTTCCCCTGCTGAATTTTTGCTTGACGTTCAATAATTAAACCTTATGGACTGGATTGTGCATTTGTGAGTCATTCTTATAATGCACATTATAATGCACATTAGCCCATGCATTTAGCCAGGAAACTGCTCATCGCATCATTCTAGGAGGTCCATATAGGCTCAGGCCCAGATTCAACTAACATACACTCCAGGGGCAGTCCTGGAATTGCAAAAGCCATCCTGGCTTCTGATTTTATCCTGGAATGTCCCTTTTCCCCCCGACAATGTTGCTGCCACCAAGCTTAAGGAGGAGGAGCCAGTGCTTGTCCTAATCTTGCCCCTTTCTAAAAGTTATTTATTGGTGTGTGGTTTTTTCTTTTTGTACATCTACCAGAGATTAAAATAAACCCTTTCAAATTGGCGGATTTGCAACTCAATACCCTTTTCATGTGATCAAAGGTTGCATTAAGTTTAGAGCTAGAGAACAGTCAACAGGTAATCATTAGCCTATTAAGGAGCTTAGAGTCCCTTAGAAAACTACTGTGGGAAATGTTAGCAATACACATTCTCCATTTTAAATCTTCATTAATACGCACAGGCATTTTCCAATTTCTATGTGGATTAAACCATATAACATGCATGCACAAAACACTGTACAAGCACAGTGCATGAAAAATAAAAATGGAGGAGGGGTGAGAGCTATGGGCTGATGGTCCATCAGCTGGAGAGTATTACACTAGATTTCAAACTTCTAGAAATCTTCCTCTTCTTTGGCTATTACTCGTAGCCGAGCAAGATTGTTTTCCATAAACACGGTTTTAACAATGAGTCCATAGGTGACTGTGGAGGCCAATTCTGGATCCACACATCCTTCCACAGTGGAGACATAGATTTCCGGGAGGGAGTTGATCACGGTGAGGATTTGCCAAACGTGCCTTCCTCTTAGAAGAAGAAGAAGAGTTTGGATTTGATATCCCGCCTTTCACTCCCCTTCAGGAGTCTCAAAGCGGCTAACAATCTCCTTTCCCTTCCTCCCCCACAACAAACACTCTGTGAGGTGAGTGGGGCTGAGACAATTCAAAGAAGTGTGACTGGCCCAAGGTCACCCAGCAGCTGCATGTGGAGGAGCGGAGACGCGAACCCGGTTCCCCAGATTACGAGATTACCGCTCTTAACCACTACACCACACTGGCTCTCCTAGCATGTTTCTCCCTTGCGTCCTGAGTTCGAATGTCTTCAAAGCTCATGACACCTTTGGTAAAGGCTGCTCTCCAACTGGAGCGCTCGCAGGCCAGTGTTTCCCAATTGTTGGTGTTTATACTACATTTTTAAAGATTTGCCTTGGGAGAGAGTCTTTAAACCTCTTTTGTTGACCACCAGCATTACGCTTTCCATTTTTAAGACTTTTATATATAGCTATATAGAGATCATATATATAACTACCAATATAGGCCACATATCTAGCTATTGCTCACTTGCATTATGCATTTAACTGTAGTTTTGAAATTAGCTGCTAAATCTAACGACACCTCGCTCCAAATTTCAATGGATGTTGGTGACTGTGAGATTTTGCAGCTTTAGAGAATAAAACATTTGGCCACACCAGCTGCTCTTAAAATCTGCATTCTGCATCCGAGTTCAAGTTCCCATTCCAAAGCTGTGTTCTGTGATCTTGGAGATAATTGTGGATAAGTTTGTACGTTTGCACTTAGCCATATCAGCAGTAATGTCCATAATACGATTTGCTGCTGTCTGATCTGGTTTGCAGATGTCGCTAAGAAGAGTGTTAGATGCTTACTTGCAGCACTGGAGGCTGCTTGGTGCCTTTTCCAGCAGAGATTGGAATAATTCCATGGAATGACATCTCTGACTACTGGCCACCCAGGGGACTCAGTGATACTGTGGGAGAAAAAGCACAAAAGATACCTGAAATTGTTCCCAGTTGCTTTTAGGCAAGGGTGATGCTGATGATGAGCCAAGGATCTGTAAATGACCAGGGCCCTGCATCTCTTAGGAGTTTCTGCTTTCCCATCTTGTCCTTTAAGATAAACGAACTCCCTCTTAAGGTTACCATCTTCCAAGCAAACCAGAATCACAGTGGTGTGCAGAGAGGTCATCTCCGGGGTTCTCTTCACCTGGAGACTTGCTAAAGCTCGAAGCCAAAGATCTTCAAGGAGCAGTGTGAATTCCATACCCCTCAACTGTCCCATGTTAAGTGGGACACCCCAGAATCACAGAAGCCAATCCCGCCTTCTGTCTGGATCCCAGAATGTTTCATTTTTTTATCCCATGCTCTGGACCAAAAGACGATCACTCTGGTGTAAATCAGCAGGGTCACACCAGAGCACCTGACACTCCTTTTTCGGTCCAGCATTCTGCTGTGACTCAGCTCAGTCATGCCAGAGCACTAGAGCATCTTTGGGCCTTGTCCTCTTGTGCGTACACTAGAGCCTGGGACCAAAAAAATGGAGCGTCCCGATTTAGGTGGGTATGGAATTCTTTTAATTCAAATCGTCAGAGGGTGAAATAAGGCAATATGGGTTTTAATTGATGCTGTTAGGGCCTTTGTAATTAACACACTCCTGCTCTGAGCCCTTGGGAGAACACCAGGTTTGTGTTAAAATTAAATATAATTAATTGCATTGATTAAAAGTGTGGAAAATATATGGCAGAACGGACACGTCAGGAAAGTTGTGTTGGGATTCGCAGGATACTGGATAAGTCTGCAGGCTTCAACAGGATGATGCAATACTCTGCTGGGTCAGAGTGACTCAGCAGGAGTGTGATTAGTGTAATTGGCTATCACCTGTTTTAAAAAGGAAAGCCTGTTTAACAGGGGGTGTGGTGGTTGTGCTGTAGTGTGGTGGTGCTGTGGTGGAGAGTATTCGTTTGTAAGTACTCTGTATGGACTGTTTCTTTTGTAAATGCCTGTATATAGCTCACATTAAAAAGGACTGCACTGAAAAACCTGGAACTCTTAGTGTTTTGCTGAAAACGCCGCGTGGAATACGCGACAGGGTTATGGGCCCAGCACGCTTCCGCTGCGCAAGAGTACAGGTGGCAGTTATCTAGCCGTGGGTGCTGGAGGTGAGCTGCAGGGATGGAGCAGTCCAGAACTGGCGTGTTGCTGGAGAAGCTGACGGCCACGAACTACAGCATCTGGTCGGTCCGCATGCAACACTTCCTCAAGCGTGAGGGCCTGTGGAAAGTGGTGGAAGATCCACCGCAGCCCCCTGAGGAAGATGAAAAGGATGAGAAAGCTTTGGCTACGATCATCCTTGGAGTGGACGACAGCCAGCTAGTCTACGTAGCTGATAAGGTGACGGCAAGTGAGGCGTGGAATGCGCTCAAGGCTGTCCATGTGCGAGAGACAGCTGGCTCACTGATAACACTGACCAGGAGACTGTACCGGTGTCGGAAGAAACTGGGGGACTCCCTGGTAAACCACCTAAAATTCCTAACAGGCTGTTTCCAGGAGCTAGCCTTAAGAGGGAGGCCTGTGGGGGAAGAGGACAAAGCCTTTATAGTCCTGAGTTCCCTTGATGACAGCTATGATATGCTGGTCAACTCCCTCGAGTCTGTAGAGACTGATAAGCTGACTCTGGAATACGTGACCGGACGGTTGTATGCAGAGGAAGACAGGCGTGCAGAGCGAAAGATGACCTCAGCCCAGCTGTTGGAGCATCCCAGAGGGAACAACAGCCGGGAAGAGCAGAGGTGTCGGGAGCCGGAGAAACAGCCAGGAGGAGCTGCTGCAGACCAGCCGGTGGTCAACAAAGTAAAAAGGTGTTTTTGCTGCAAGTCCAGTGGACATCTGCTTCAGGACTGCCCGAGGAAACAACAAAAACAGCAGAAGCACAGGAGGCAGCAGAGAGAGTCTACTGCTTGGGTGTCTGCAGATGGTCAAGAAAATGAGGAGCTGTGGGTTCTGGACAGTGGAGCGTCTCAAACCTTTTGTAAAAGAAAAGGACTGCTAACTGATGCTAGGGCTTCAAACAAAAAACATGTAAGTCTTGCTACGGGCCAGAAAGCTAATGTGGTTTGTGAGGGGGAGGTTGTGTTCCCACAGCTGGGACACACATTCAGGAATGTGTTGTGTGTGCCTAGTTTGCAAAACAATCTCCTGAGCATTCCTGATTTGGCAAAAGCAGGCTTTGAAGTAATTTTTGTGGGAGATCAGTGCCAGATAAAGCAAAATGGGGCAGTGTTGGCAAATGCTAGCCTTAGAACTAATATGTATGTACTGCAGTGTGAATCTAAGGTTGCAAATGTGCAAAATGTCCCGACCCATGATATGTGTATTCATCTCCTGCACAGGCGTCTGGCTCATGCTAGCTATAAGGTGCTAAACAAAACATTGGAGTTGTGTGGGGGGATGAAAAACATTAAAAGTTGTGATAATTACTTAGACTGCAATATATGCAAGGAGGTTAAAAGCAGGGCTTGCCCAGTAGCAAGAGCAAGCCAGAGAGAAACCAAAAAACCACTGCAGTTGATCCATGCTGATGTAACTGGTCCTTTTCCACCAAGTGTCTCCCACAACAAGTATTGTTTGATCCTAGTGGATGATTTTTCTAGATTTGGCTGGGTCTATCCATTAAAGCAAAAGTCTGACGTTGCCCAAACTTTGAAGTTCTGGGTAAGAAGGGTAGAAAGGCAACTTGGTGAAAAGGTGTGCTCTATTCAATCAGACAGGGGAGGGGAGTTTATGGCAAGCTCCCTAAGAAACTGGTTGCGTACCCAAGGGATTAAACATAGGCTTACCAATGTGGCCACGCCTCAGGAGAACGGAGTAGCAGAGCGTAGGGGAGGTGTCTTGCAGACACAAATGAAAGCATTGTTAGCAGATGCAAATCTTCCAATTAAGTACTGGGCTGAAAGTATTAAGACTGCGAATTATATTGGGAATCGCTTGTGGTCAAGGGTACTAGATGACATACCCTATAAAATTCTCTATAACAAAAGTCCCAGTTTGCAACATTTAATAATCTTTGGGACAAAGGCATGGGTTGACATACCTGTGAAAAACCGAAGAAAAGGTGGGAAAAGGGCACAGCAGTTGCTATTTCTTGGGTATGAAAGCGGTACGAAAGCCTACAGGTTTGAAGATGATAAAAACCTTTTGAGTTATAGTCGATCAGCCAGCTTTAATGAGCAAAGAAATTGGCCCAAGATACATGCAAACCTGCTGCCAGAAAAAGTTTTACTGCCGAGCATACCTGATAAGGCAGCTGAAACAAAGCTAAGAACTGGCAGCTCTCCCAGAGAAACTGAAAGGGAGGAGGTAAAGGTTGAGCATTTTTCTCCAGCTGCTAGCATGGAGCAGGGGAGAGAAGAAAGTGCAACAGGGACAGGAGGAGGTAGATCTCCAGAGTCAATCCACCCCAAAAGCAGTCCTGAAGGTAGCCCAGGGGGTGAGATTAATGAACCAAGAAGGTGTGCAAGAAGTAATAAAGGTCAACCTCCAGACCGTTATGGGTTCCCAGCCACCATAAACCAGGTTTGTGTAACTGAGCCAGAAAACTTTGAAGAAGTGCAAGAGTTACCTACTCTAGAGAAAGAGGCGTGGTTAAAGGCAATGCAGGCAGAGTATAACTCTCTGCTAAACAACAATGTGTTTGTACCTACAGAATTGCCTGAAGGTAAAAAGCCCATAAGCTGTAAGTGGGTTTTTAAAGTGAAAAAGCTGGCTGATGGTAGTTGTCAGAGGAAAGCCAGGTTGGTTGCACGGGGCTTTACACAGAGGAAAATGATACATTATGATGAAGTGTTTGCCCCAACAGCAAAGGCTGAAACAGTAAAATCAGTTTTAGCAATGGCAAGTCTGAGAGGGTTAAAAGTTAATCATTTTGATGTTGCCTCAGCATATTTAAATGCTCCTATTGACGCCGAGGTATATTTACAGCAAATACCAGGTTATGAGCTAGAAAAAGACAGCATGGTGTTAAAACTGCAAAGGGCACTATACGGTTTACACCAAAGTGCACGTCTATGGCATGAATGCATAGACACAACTTTGAAAAAGATGGGATTCAAACAAAGCCTGGCTGATTCCTGTTTATATTCAGCAATGGTGCAAGGAAGTGTTTGTTATTTACTTTTGTATGTTGATGATATCTGTCTAATAACAACTGCACAAAAGCAAGTGTCTTGGTTTATAAACACCCTAGGTAACAAATACAAACTGAAGTATTTGGGAGAGATTAAGAATTACTTAGGAGTAGAGGTTCAGAGAAATGAAGAGGGCGTTTACTCTCTGAGTCAGAAGGAAAAAATCGAAAAGTTACTGAAGACATATAGAATGGAGAGGGCAAATGAGGTTGACACTCCCATAACTACCCAGTACAAAAATGAACCAGAAGGGCAAAAATGTGAGAATGCAACAGCGTTTCATTCTCTGTTGGGTTCTCTGTTATATTTAAGTTGTTGGACAAGACCCGACATAACATTGGCAGTGCACATGTTAAGCCAAAGAAGTGCAGACCCGGCTCAGAGAGATTGGGTAGCACTTAAAAGAATCCTAAGGTATCTGAAAGGCACAAAAGATTACAAACTGGTGCTGGATACAGGACATGATCAGCAAGTGTATGCATACGCTGATGCCAGCTGGGGGGACAGAGAAAATGGAAAGTCTACCACTGGCTATGCCATATATATTGGAAATGCCCTGGTTCAGTGGAAATCCCAGAAACAAACATTTGTTGCCACAAGTACTTGTGAAGCAGAGTACTCAGCCATAAGCGAATGTGTATCACAAATAGAGTGGTTTGCTTGCCTAACAAAAGAGCTTGGAATACCTTCTGAAATGCCAATCACTGTGCTAAGTGACAACATGGCTGCACAACAGCTTGCCAACCAACAGAACTTTAAGAGCAAGAGTAAACATATTGCGATAAGATACGGAAATGTGAAAAATGCTTTGGAAAGAAATGTGTTAAAGGTACAGCACTGTAACACAAAAAGTAATGTGGCAGATTTGTATACAAAATGTTTGGATGCTCCTAAATTTCGAGACTTAAGAGAATTATTGGGTCTCAAGCCTTTGACTTAAGGAGGAGTGTTGGGATTCGCAGGATACTGGATAAGTCTGCAGGCTTCAACAGGATGATGCAATACTCTGCTGGGTCAGAGTGACTCAGCAGGAGTGTGATTAGTGTAATTGGCTATCACCTGTTTTAAAAAGGAAAGCCTGTTTAACAGGGGGTGTGGTGGTTGTGCTGTAGTGTGGTGGTGCTGTGGTGGAGAGTATTCGTTTGTAAGTACTCTGTATGGACTGTTTCTTTTGTAAATGCCTGTATATAGCTCACATTAAAAAGGACTGCACTGAAAAACCTGGAACTCTTAGTGTTTTGCTGAAAACGCCGCGTGGAATACGCGACAAGTTGTTGTCTTTTAGAGCATGGATGTGGATCCTGTGGCCGTCCAGGTATTGTTGGACTACAACTTGGCAGTGATTGAGGTGGCATTGTAGCCAGGGCAGGGTTGTGTACCTGTTTTCCCAACAGTATGATGTAGCTGGCATTTTCCAAGAAGCCAGGCATAGTGGCAGGAGTGTACCACTAAGCCTATACTGTGCTTTATTCCCCATGCCTCAGCCCTTCCTGAACCACCCTACAGGTTGCTGTTGCCGCCACTGCCACAACTGCAATCATCCCTGACCTTTGGCCATGTTTACTGGGGTTGATGGGAGTTGTAGTCCAACGACATATGGTGGGCCACAACTTCCCCAACCTATTTAGCGAGAAAAGTTACAGTGCATCACAGAGCTGGGTGCAATTGGCACTCTTTGCTTACCTCGCTGGTCTGAAATGGTTGCTAGATTTTCCAGCACCTATATAAGTCCTTGGAGGTTTATCAGCAGAGATTGGATGGCTCTCTATCATGGATGCTTTAACTGAGATTCCTACATTCCTTTCTTCTGCCATCTGTGACTGTATTAAAGACTTTCTGATAGATCGGACACAAACAGTGAGGATTGGACATGTAACATTTAATTCCTTAAAAATCAGCACTGGCAAAATCAAATCAAATATCTTTAATACGGTCAGTGACCAGAAAGCAATTTATAAAATATGACATTAAGAGTAGTATTGTGCTACAAGTAGCAGTAAAAATATGGCCAATTCTCAGAATTGGTGCTTATATTTATGACCAGGTTTCAAGTTTTAAGTTTTTAAAATTCAATTCAGGAGTCGCTACTGTTTATTATTGTTCCTTCGATGTTTACAGTTTGGACTCCTTTGTAGACATCATTGCTCGTCTTATTCTTGTTGCAATGTAACAGTACTTTGCCACGGACCTGTTAATTTCGGGCTCTTTGTCAGCTAAGAGGTGTCTGATATAGGTGTCGTCTGTACTACGAGGTATTTTCCTCAGAATCGGTTCGATCAGCTCTTTTCTTGAGTCTCGATATAATGGGCAGTATAAGATGACATGCCCAATGGTTTCGATTTCATTGCTGTTACAGGGACATAATCTTTGTTCGATCGGTATTTTATTGTATCTTCCCTCTAGAAGAGCTGAAGGGAGAGCGTTAAAGTGGGCCCTGGAAAATGCCCATTGGTGTTTAGCGTTGTCTAGAACTTTGAGATAGTTTGCTAGATGGGGCCTTTGGGAATTGTATAGAAGTTTATAAGTTATCGGAAGTTGGTTAAAGTCATTTTGGGTTTCAATGTCCCTGAGTCTTTCTTTGATTATGTTCTTGGCCCTTCCCCTTTCTAGACTTAATAAATACTCTGGAGAGAGACCATATATGGCCAGTTTTCTGAGGATGCCCTTCAACCAGCTAGATTGGAATTTGTCAAGAAGCATCAGGGAAAGATCAGCACTGGCACACCACAGGAATGTGTGCTAAGTCCCTACCTGTATTCATTGTATACATACGATTGCGTATCATCTGACCCGTCTGCTGCAATTATTAGGTTTGCAGATGACACCACCATAATGAGTTTAATAACAGGAGGAGACGAATCAGCGTATAGAGGGGAGGTCCAAAAAAATATCTACATGGTGCCTAGGGAACAACTTGCACCTTAATATCAGCAAGACAAAGGAGAGGGTGTTGGACTTTCGGAGGAAGAGAGGAGAACTAGCCCCTCTGTATATCAGGAAGGGCTGTGTGGAAAGAGTCTCTTCCTTTAAATTCCTAGGAGTTTATTTCAGTAAAGACCTTATTTGGAAAATCAGTACAACCCAGGTGGTTAAGAAAGCCCAACAGAGACTCCATCTCCTCAGAGTATTGCCAAAGAACGATGTCAGTCAACATTTGATGATCTCCTTCTACCGGTCCACAATAGAAAGTGTCCTTTCATACTGCATCACGGTGTGGCACGCTGGTTTGACATCAACTGATAGGAAGTGCCTACAGAGGGTGGTGAATACAGCCCAAGATATTATGGGCTGTCCCATGAATCCACTCACTCAGGAGAGTGAGGAAAATTCTCAGGGATGATTCACACCCTGGCCGGCACTTTCTTGATCTCCTGCCCTCAGGCAGAAGACATAGAAGCATGATTAGTCGCACCAACAGGGTAAAGAACAGCTTCTATCCGTGGGCTGTTAGGCTGCTGAATGAAAAGACAGGAGAATTGACTTTCGGGTTTGCTGGGTGTGCATCAGTAAACAAGGGGAATTAAGACTAAGAGAGCTGAGCGGGGGGTGCTCTTGTAATCTCACTGTATACAAGTTATACAAGTGACAATAAAGTATTTCAGGGGGTTGGACTAGAGGGCCTTGGGTGTCCCTTGCAACCGTACGATTCTGTGATTCTATGATTCCAAGTCATAGAGGTGGCTTAAATCTCAACTCTGTAAAGTATTTAGTGTGGAATAAGAAATCTTGGCTGTGTCAACTGAAATCATTCTAATGAGCCACTTAACCACTACACAGTTCACCTCTCTGACGTATCGTCAAAGGCAAGGACTGTTTAATTATAATCACAGACTGAGGGATGCAAGGGAGGGGGGGGAGAGAAATCCAATTCTATAGTGCTAGCTAAGAAGGTACCAAAGCCTGATGTAGCGCAGCAAAGATTTCAATTATGACAGCGCCACAGACACGCTAATGGGGGGAAACTGTTCTCATCCACTTTCGGAAGACAATAGGGGAAAATGCATTCTAATATAATAAAGAAATAACGTGCGCACAAAAAATCCCATTTATTAAAGCCAGCCCCATTATGACCTTTCTGCAATGCGCTATTGACAATTCCGTTAACATTTCCTTAAATTTAATTCACGAGCCCCAGACATGACAGAAAGGAAGATGCGTTCATCTCCATTGTGAAGCCTTTCACTTTAATGCATCTTTGAATTAATTGGGCACACAAGCTTCCCATCAAATGCAATATAGCAGGGTGGTAATTGATTAGGACCCCAGGGAAGAATGGGGTTGGGTTGGCTAGCAAAAAGGAAGTGACCTATAAAAAGATTCGGAATTTAAATGTGGGGGTGGGAACGTGCGGAACGACTGAGCCATCTCAAAAGGCACGTTAATAAAGAAATTGTCTCCGGGCCTGGAATTAAAAATTCAGATTTCATGAATCACTTTCCCTGATACAAGTATGTCAAATTATTTGATGTAACTTAAATTCCTGGCTAGCTCTCCATCCTCTAGCAAAAGGAGATAAGTTACTCTCCGAGCTCCTGTTGTGCGACTTAGTGAGAGTACATTATAGCCCAGCATGGGCTCCCTTGTCTTCTCTTCCTATCACTACAGTTTGGAGATGCCTCCTAGCTCTCTCTCTGAAGCTCTGAACTGGGGATGACAGGCTCACGCTGTGATTCTGGGTTGTTGCTCTAAATCTTGTGCTTGTTGAGCACACAGAGCCCCAGAGTCAGGCAAGCGAGAGGTCCTGTTTGGCACAAGGAAGAAGAAACAGAGGATCTGGAGGAGGGCCAAAGCTCAGGGGTGGAGCATTGGCTATGCATGAGAAAGGCTCCAGGTTCAATCCCCGGTGACCCCAGGTGGGTCTGGGCTAGACGCCTTGTTTGAAACCCTAGAGAGCCAGTGCAGATAATACAGGGGTACCTCGGGTTAAATACGCTTCAGGTTACGTACGCTTCAGGTTACAGACTCCGCTAACCCAGAAATAGCACCTCGGGTTAAGAACTTTGCTTCAGGATGAGAACAGAAATCATGGCGCGGCAGCAGGAGGCCCCATTAGCTAAAGTGGTGCTTCAGGTTAAGAACAGTTTCAGGTTAAGAACGGACCTCCGGAAAGAATTAAGTACTTAACCCAAGGTACCACTGTACTGGGCTAGATGCATATCTTAGCACACTCTTTTTATGTCCAGAGCCCATTTATTGCAATGCCCAATTTCCACAGGGGTGCTTCCTTTTACAGAAGGCCATAACGTACCCTCCAACAGTTCTCCTGTGAAAATTGGTACATCCTATTCCATACCCTTTAAAATTTCTCCAGTGAAAACAGGGATGTCCTACTCCGTACCCTCCAACATTTCCCCAGTGAAAATAGGGACGTCCTAAGGAAAAGGATGTGGGTGGCGCTGTGGGCTAAACCACAGAGCCTAGGGCTTGCCGATCAGAAGGTTGGCGGTTCGAATCCACGCGACGGGGTGAGCTCCCGTTGCTCGGTCCCTGCTCCTGCCCACCTAGCAGTTCGAAAGCACCTCAAAGTGCAAGTAGATAAATAGGTACCACTCCGGCGGGAAGGTAAATGGCGTTTCCGTGCACTGCTCTGGTTTGCCAGAAGCGGCTTAGTCATACTGGCACATGACCCAGAAGCTGTACGCCGGCTCCCTTGGCCAATAAAGCGAGATGAGTGCCACAACCCCAGAGCCATCCGCGACTGGACCTAACGGTCAGGGGTCCCTTTGCCTTTACCTAAGGAAAAGAGGGACAAATCAGAAACCTGTAAATCCAGGCCTGTTCCTAGAAAATAAGGACATTTGGAGGATCTGTGATACCCTTGTAGGAGATGGGTGCCTTCTTGGATGGGGCAGTACTTCAAAGAAGAACAATGTATCCCCAAGTTTTGTATGCACAGAGCTGGGAACTGAATCTTGGTGGATGTGGGTGCAGAAAACATTACATGTGCGCATGACGCAGTGCACTAATGGTGGTATGATATTATAATTGCAGTGCTCCTTGCATAACTACAATTAGATGCAATTCGTACTTACATAATATGCCAAGCTGTCGTATCTTTCCACAAACAGATGTGAGGAGAGAGGGAATGAAAACTGTGCCTCCTTCCCAAAGTCTCCCCACACTTTCTAAAGGTGATGAGAATCATAACTTGAAAAGGTAAGTTCCAGTGTTCACCATTATTCTGTTTTATTTATGGAAATCATTTCTCTACTGCTTTAGATTTAAAAAATAATAACACAAAAAGCAGTTTACAACTTAAAGCATAAAAAAATTCAAAACATCCAACAGAGGAAAGTCGGAAGTATTTAAAGCAGCACAATTAACCAGAAAATTAAATGTTGCCTTAAATGTAAAACAGTACGGATAAAAATCGAATATAAAAACACAATGAACTCAACAAAACAGCATCATTAGTCTCAACATGTGGATGAGATGATGGGGTTGATTTTGGAGAGGGTTTTTTTAAAAAAATATGTTATTAGGTTTTAACAGTAGGAAAATTCAAAAACAGAATAGAAAAACAATAAAAAATACAAAATTACAAAATACAAACATTAAACACAAAAATAAAATAAAAGGAAAACACATATTCAAAAAGACAAAGAAAAACACAAAAATTCCCTTTTTCTTCTCCTCTTTAGTTAACTTATTTTCCTGACTTCCTCACATCTCCCGTTCCTGTATCCCTTTTAAAAATTTAATTCAGCAAATTCATGTCCTATTAGTTTATCTATTATTTATCCAAATCATATATTTTAGTTTGTTGCTAGTACCCCTGCAGTTCATTTCAATAACCTCAACATTCAAAAATTTTACAGTGTTTCTGTAAATAAATTTTAAATTTCATCCAGTCTTCCTCGACCAACTCTTCTCCCTGGCCTCGGATTCTGCCAGTCATTTCCGCCATCTCCATATAGTCCATTAGTTGCATCTGCCAATCTTCCAAGGTGGGGATTTTGGGGAGTTTTGAACTTGTTGGGCACTGGGGAATATGCCTTGAACTGTGATCCATTCCTGTGATACCAGTATATCTGGTTTGCCAGGATAGAGAAATACCCCCCCATGTGGGTGGATGTGTAGAAACATCAGACTTTTGTACGAATGAATCTTGGGGTGCAGCCTCCTGCCACCTCCATTATCCCACCGCCACTGGAATGGTTTCTCACAAGGGAATGTAGCCCCCCAGATGAAATACGTTTTCTAACCTGGTGCCACAGTGCAGAATACGTAACTCTGACCTCCAATGGAAAGGACAGCCAGGGAGCTCAGACGGGATAACCGGGGGCATCCAGGAGTATGGAAGGGTGAGAAATTTGATTATTTACATTGAAAGGTGAACTTACCTAATCCACACTTTCCAAAACAATACATGAGTGGAAACGCATCGATCCTTTCAGCTTCACACTTCTCCAGATTTCAAAATGCAACTACCCAGCTAAGTAATGTGTATAAAAAATGCACATGTAGAGGTGAAGTGGGCATAAAATGCATATATTAGTGAAAACAACACCCCAAACTACATTATATTGGGGGAAGTTGCTTTGCAACATTGTGTATATATGGCAAAATGGCATACAAAAGTACCATATTTTCCGCTCTATAAGACACACTTTTTCCCTCCTAAAAAGTAAGGGGAAATGTGTGTGCGTCTTATGGAGCGAATGCAGGCTGCGCAGCTATCCCAGAAGCCAGGACAGCAAGAGGGATTGCTGCGCTCCCTCTCGCTATTCTAGCTTCTGGCTTAGCCGCGTTCTGTCCCTTCCCCACCTCCCACAAAAGCCAGCAAGAGCTGCATGCCCTTTAAAGAGCCGCGCAGAGCGTGTGTGCGGCTCTCGGGGGCTTTTCCCCAAGGAGGGAGAAGGGCAACCCGTCAGTGACGAGCTGCCCTTCTTGTGAAGTGCCACTGTATTCTGCTCTGGTCAGACCTCACCTGGAGTAGTGTGTCCAGTTCTGGGCACCACAGTTCAAGAAGGACACTGACAAACTGGAACGTGTCCAGAGGAGGGCAACCAAAATGGTCAAAGGCCTGGAAACGATGCCTTATGAGGAACGGCTAAGGGAGCTGGGCATGTTTAGCCTGGAGAAGAGGAGGTTTAGGGGTGATATGATAGCCATGTTCAAATATATAAAAGGATGTCACATAGAGGAGGGAGAAAGGTTGTTTTCTGCTGCTCCAGAGAAACGGACACGGAGCAATGGATCCAAACTACAAGAAAGAAGATTCCACCCAAACATTAGGAAGAACTTCCTGACAGTAAGAGCTGTTTGACAGTGGAATTTGCTGCCAAGGAGTGTGGTGGAGTCTCCTACTTTGGAGGTCTTTAAGCAGAGGCTTGACAACCATATGTCAGGAGTGCTCTGATGGTGTTTCCTGCTTGGCAGGGGGTTGGACTCGATGGCCCTTGTGGTCTCTTCCAACTCTATGATTCTATGATTCTATGATTCTATGCTGAGCAGAGCCTGGGATGTGTACAGGCTCTGCTCAGCACTCCCTTTAAAGTTTTTGTTTGTTTGTTTGTTTGTTTTTTGCATTCCCCCTCTAAAAACTAGGTGCGTCTTATGGTCAGGTGCGTCTTATGGAGCGGAAAATACGATATATGAGGAGAAATTTGCACCGAAATGTGGAAATGTGGAGAAGGCAGGATGAGGAGCTTAACGTTGCTGAATTCAAATTCTGATGTGAGTTTTTCCAGCAGAGATGGTCAGAACATCAGATTAGGCCTAGGGAGGAGCAAACCCAATTTTAACACTCTGGATTGCCACCACGAACCATGGGGCTTGCAACACAGAAATAACTTAATTTCCTAAGGTACTTTACAACTCGCAGCCCTTCTGGTTTTCAATACACAGCAAAACACATCAGGCTATTTTAGGACCAGCCTGGTTGGTTCCAGCTCCAATAACTATTAACTGGTTGGCTGTGGACATTGATTTTCAGTCAGTTTAGCCTCCTGCTGTCCCAGCCAGCGAATGAATTAAGCCACGTCGGTGTCCAACAGATCTATGTATAGGGATAAAAGATTGGAGGGGAAGAAATAAATTTCAGAGTCGAAGTCCAAAAGTGTCTGGCATTGGCAGGACTTGGAACATTGTGATAATAACAAGGCCGGCGTCATAAAGGAAAAGGAAAAAGAGTGAAAGGAAGGCTCTATTCATTATGCCGGCTGCCCTTGAATGGAAGACATGTTGCTTGTCACAGAGGCAATTTTACATATTCAAAAGAAAGAGCAAAGCACTACGGTGATCAATGGGCAGATCAAAGGAACAAGGCTGCTAATCTTGTATATTTTGTATTTTTGTGGTTTTTGTTTTCCAAAGGAGGTACAGAAACTTTTAGGGGGGGGGTCATTCGAACTCTTGCTTTCTCTCCTACACACCCACCCACATTCATGCTGATCTGACTCAACAAGTTCTTTTCAAATCAATGGCTCTATAGGGCCAACCCACAAGGCGGAACTGCTGGTGTTAATGTATTTAATTTATTGTTGTTGTTTTTTAAAAAAAAGTTTAATTGTTCTTACTAATAATATTGTTGTTTTATTCTCTCTGTTTTTGGAAATGGCTCTGAGGTTTTCTACCATCAAGTTGTCCCAACCACTTTGGACCGCTTCAAGTATATATGAAAACATAATAAAACTTTTAACATTAAAAACTTCCATTTAAAGAGCAGTATTCAGATGTATATAAATTTTATTAGATAGATGATAGATGATAGATAGATAGATAGATAGATAGATAGATAGATGATAGATAAATCTATCCATTCTAACCTATCCATGCTGAAGGATGCTGAAGATAGATAGATAGATAGATGATAGATAAATCTATCCATTCTAACCTATCCATGCTGAAGGAAATCAGCCCTGAGTGCTGACTGGAAGGACAGATCCTGAAGCTGAGGCTCCAATACTTTGGCCACCTCATGAGAAGAGAAGACTCTCTGGAAAAGACCCTGATGTTGGGAAAGATGTAGGGCACAAGGAGAAGGGGAAGACAGAGGATGAGATGGTTGGATAGTGTTCTCAAAGCTACGAACATGAGTTTGACCAAAGTGCGGGAGGCAGTGGAAAACAGGAGTGCCTGGCGTGCTCTGGTCCATGGGGTCATGAAGAGTGTCATCTTCATCTGAGCTGTGACCTCCCTCAAACCCCTGTTGTAATTCTGAACTGTCTCCTTCTTCTCGGGAAGGGTCAGCCTGGGGAGGCAGTCTCCATCATTCCTCCTCTGCCCAGAGTCCAATACTGGGTCACTTTCCTGGTCCGTTGCTTGTGCCCCACACTCTTCGAAGTCTGATCAATTGCTGCTTTCCTCCCTGCCCTGTGCTACAGGCCAACCTGGGCAGAGCTTGCCATGACGGGAGAAAGCCATTTAACTAAATTCCCAGGAAAGGGAGGGCTACATAGTACGGATGCACTTGCATGGCCTGATCATTCTACAAACAGGGGTGGACCTTGGTAATATCCTGCACAGTGTGAGGCCAACATTTGATGCCTTCTCCCCAGCCCTCCTGGCACTGGCTTTAGCCCAGTGAACAAGGCACTGGGAAGGAGGAGTGAGGCTCTGGCATAGTCCTAGAGCCTTCCCTTCCTCCTCCCTAAGCCTGTTTAGCTTTTCCCCAGCTTTGGGAAGGATGCATGAGACACTAAGACCCTGTCCGAGCCCTCACATCTCCTTCCCAAAGCTGGGCAAGTGCAAAATCAGCTCCTTGGCTGCGGACCCAGTGCCTCTTCCCACCCCTTGGGCTGCCCTCAATCTGCGTCTGCTACAAAATTACAGATAAATGGGTGGACCAGATAGAGAGACCCAGAGAGCTGTATTCAGCCACCATACTTGAGCTTCCCCATTTCCCTGAGCTCAGGGACATAAAGCTGAGCATAGCTTAGGACTGACAGTCCTCATATCTGAGCCTGGGGTGACCCAGTCAGAAGCTCTGGCTGTCAAGCTCACCAAAATTCAGGCAGTTTTCATTCAGACGAAGGTAAAAGTGGCAATGGGGTTTTGTCACTCTTCTTGAATGGAGGGACTTCACCAGCTGCCAACAGATTGGTTTGCAGACCTCTGAAGGGGGATAAAAAACAGCACAACTAATAACCACAAGAGAATGTTTACTCTTTATTTATTTTGCAGTGGTACCTGGCGTGCTCTGGTCCATGGGGTCATGAAGAGTCGGACACGACTAAACGACTAAACAACAACAAACCTCGGTTTTCGAACACAATCTGTTCCATTTGACTTCCAAAACGTTCGAAAACTGAGATGCAAAGGGCGATTAGCAAATGTAATTGAGAAAACCGAGAAACACTCAGCAGAAGCCGTTTGACTTCCGAGGCGCGTTCGAAAATGGAAGCATTTCCTTCCAGGTTTTCAGTGTTTGAAAACCGAAACGTTCAACTTCCGAGACGTTTGAAAACCAAGGTACCACTGTGTGTGTGTGTGTGTGTGTGTGTGTGTGTGTGTGTGTTAAAGCAACTCTGTTTGTGGCCAATTATCCCCCTAGGGATTCGCCAAAATCATCTGCCATTGCCCCAGGCTTTTACTTTTGAAATCCTCCCCTTATCTAAGCACGAACCGAGTCAGCCCTACTTTTGGTTATACAATCTGACAAGATCACATCCCGAGATGATGTGGCTTAAGGCATGAAACAAGTGTACTGACATGTAAGTCACACTTGCTACGCCTTTCATACATCACAGGGTCAAGTTTCTGGCCTGGACCTATCAATAGTAACTTAGAACTGCAGCTACGAGGCAAGAATCTGAAAGCAGGTTATACGCGAGGCAAAACAGGACAATCAGGCAGGAGATTTCAAGGGGCCTCGACATCTGAAAGCGGGAAGAAACCCGGCTTTTTATTTCTGGTGTTATCCGAGATTGAGGCTACAGATCTTCCTGAGGCCCTCATGTTTGAACCCTTAATCCGAGCCGAAAATAACAATATGCCGGCCGTCACCGGCTTGTGTGAACGCTGCGCCCCTGACCTGCCACTGCAGCCCAGCTAATTTTTTGCCCCATCAGCATGAGCCACTGTCTTTTATCCTCTGTGGCTTTTTACCACAATAAGACCATTTCTGCCTCTTTCCATATTAGGAAGGAGACAGGAATGCGTGCATCAGCTTGGGGGCAAGTCAAGAGGTTTTTGTTTTTGTCGAACTACCTGGATGGATGGTTTTTTTTTTGTTTTTTTTTTTTATTGTTAAAATAATTCAGTCTTAATACACATGTATTTCCCCCCCAAAAAAGATATTTATTAAAGTTTTTAAAATATAACAATGAAAATGAAAAATAAAAAGAAACAAAATACAAAATACAACATTAAAACAATTAAAAAACAAATAGTTTTCCATAACATATCTTCCTTACGCTTATTTCCCCAGACCTCCTCATACCTCCCTTCTTTGTATTCCACTTCAGTTTGTTAGTTCAGCAGATCCTTACCATTAAGCTTTTACCCATTTGTAAACCTTTTTTTCCGTATCTCCTAAAGCATTACAGCTGGAAACCCCTTAGTTTCTTTCCAACATCCTTCTAACTTTCATTAATTTTACAATATTTCTGTAAATAGTCTTTAAATTTCTTCCAGTCTTCTTTCACCAACTCTTCTCCCTGGTCTCGGATTCTGCCAGTCATTTCTGCCAATTCCATGTAGTCGATCACCTTCATAATACACATGTATTACAAATATACAAGCATACAAACATACAATCCTTAAAAATGTTCAAACACGTCTACACTCAATCCCACAGATAATTCCTTTTCCCATCACCGTCTACCACCCCTCACCCCACCTTTGTGTTAGACTTCCAATCTACTCAGTTGCAATTTCTTTCCACTTCTATTACTTTCGTTCACACACCTTTAACCTAATTTCATACTTCTTTTTCTATTGCACATTGTTATCCGTCTTATTTGGTATTTCAGCATTTGAAACGGAACTTGTTTATTCTAATAGGAGTTCTGATTTTTCGATATGGTTTTTCAAGTATCTTTTAAACACCTTCCAGTCCCTGTCTATCTTCTCTTTTGAGATCCTCTGGGTGGATGGTTTGAAATCCTCGGAGCCCACCAGCACTCCTTTCCTGCAAGAGGACCGACACAGGATAATTCCCACATTTGCCGGGCTGTTTTTGGAGCCGGTGTTTTCGCAGGTGCTCTCTGTAGTGAACGTGCATGTTTGGAACCAGGCGCCCCGTTGAAATGCTTGCTCCCCTCCTCCTCCGAAAGGTCCACTTCCTTTGCTTTGTCAGCACGGCTCCCCTTGGCCTGCGAAGGCGGCTTTTGAAAAGCGTGAGGGGAAATGAGTCACCCGGCAGAATGTGGGAATTATCCTGTTTAGCTTCTCTCCTTTATCCTTTCAGCAAAGCCCGATGAAAAACCTCAGTCACTAGAGACCAGAAGGCTCCCATGTAACTGACAGAAACCAAATGTTTGAGAGCTCTTGGATCCTGTTATTGAAAGGGGCCTGACCCCAGCGCTGCACCTCCATTTGTCATCGTTTTAATCTGATCCTTTGCAAAAGCTCTCATCTGCTCTCGTTCCTTTGCCCGCTTTTGGGATGCGGTTCTTTTGTACCTTTATCTTGTGTTTTGTGTGTGCATTAGCGGTGAGGCAAGGCAACAGTCTTAATTTTCCAAATGTTACCAAGTCAACGTTCCTCCGAGATAATGAGGTAAAATCTGGAGTTACTTCCAGCGAGCAGTGATTCCAAAAGTCAATTTACATCAATGCAAGTTGGTGATAGGGACGCGGGTGGTGCTGTGGGTTAAACCACAGGGCCTAGGACTTGCCGATCAGAAGGTCGGCAGTTCGAATCCCCACAACAGGGTGAGCTCCCGTTGCTCGGTCCCAGCTCCTGCCAACCTAGCAGTTCGAAAGCACGTTAAAATGCAAGTAGATAAATAGCGGGAAGGTAAATGGCGTTTCCGTGCACTGCTCTGGTTCACCAGAAGCGGCTTAGTCATGCTGGCCATATGACCCGGAAGCTGTACGCTGGCTCCCTCGGCCAAGAAAGCGAGATGAGCGCCGCAACCCCAGAGTCGGTCACAACTGGACCTAATGGCCAGGGGTCCCCTTTACCCCTTTACCTAAGTTGGTGATGGCAGGCAAGGAAGTGAAAAGGCAGCATTGCAGCCTTCCATTGGTTCCCAGTATGTTTCCGAGCTGACCTTTAAAGCCCTAAATGGTCTCAGCCCAGGATACCTGAAGGAGCGTCTCCACTCCCATCGTTCAGCCTGGACACTGAGGTCCAGCACCGAGGGCCTTCTGGCAGTTTCCTCACTGCAAGAAGTGAAGCTACAGGGAACCAGGCAGAGGGCCTTCTCAGTAGTGGCACCCACCCTATGGAATACCCTCCCATCAGATGTCAAGGAAATAAACAACTATCTGACTTTTAGAAGACATCTGAAGGCAGCCCTGCTTCGGAAAGTTTTTAATGTTTGGTGTTTTATCATGTTTTTAATATTCTGTTGGGATGGGGTATAAATAATATATTATTATTATTATTATTATTATTATTATTATTATTATTATTATAGCTTCCTGTTCCTTACCAGTTGCTGTCCTCTTGTCATATGACTGCTACTACACTCAGGGCTTTTTTTTTCAGGTGGAACACACAGGAACGGTGTTCCTGCACCTCCCAGGAGGGCCCTGGAAGTTAGGTGGAGAGACCTGACCAGCCTCAGCATAGACCCACATCCTCTACAGGCTCCAGAGAAGGTCTCCTTGAGAGATAGAGGCACACGGCGGCTTTCCTGAGTCTCTTCGACCTCCCAGCTAACAACAGATGCACAGGAAAGCTGTGCAAGTGTGAGCCAACGGGTCAGCTCCAACAACCCTCTGGCTTGCAAGTAGACCCTCCCCTAGGCCAAGGAGATCCTCTTTGGCCTCTGGGATGGGTCTTCTGAGAGAAATGCGTTCTGGCACCTTTTCTTTCCAGGAAAAAACCACTGACTATGCTTACTCGGGAGTCTTTGGTGAATGACTTAATCAAAAGCTATTAACAAATATTATCCACTTATCTTTTCTGCACTCTTTCCAGGCATGGTCAGCACTTGTCTGAGTGCTGCCACCCCACTCCTCCCCCCCAGTTTTTTTGCTCCAGAGCTTTCCCCATGAAAACACACTCTTTAAAGCTCAATCGGCACAAACAGCAATCCATGGCAAACAGGAATCGGTGTTTGCTCCAGTTAAGCAGGTTTTTGTAGGGAAAGCTCCAGGACAAAAAAGCAAAATGCTTGGACAAGAAGCTTTTTAAGCACAGACCAGGGCCTTGAAAGAGTGAGGCAAAAAGTAATTGTGGATAAGCCCTAAGTACACTGTATCAACTGGATCTATCTGTATGCTTGTTGACACACTCAAAAAAGCGCAAAAAGTTACTGATAAAGGACTTGCCCTTGCAGAAATCATGATAGTTAAAGACATGCCCCCTTGCAGAATTGAATGATGTATAGTCATACCTCGGGTTGAAGTTGCTTCAGGTTGAGCGCTTTCAGGTTGCGCTCTGAGGTGACCCGGAAGTAATGGAATGTGTTACTTTGGGTTTCGCCGCTCGCACATGCGCAAATGGTAAAAATGACGTCGTGCGCATGTGTGGAAGCGGCGAATTGCGACCCGCACATGTGCAGACGCACAGACACGGGTTGCGTTCGCTTCAGGATGCGAACGGGGCTCTGGAACGGATCCCATTCGTATCCAGAGGTACCACTGTAATGCATAGCATTACAGACGGGGCTGTGTATTTATACTTTGCAAGCCTTTTTTTCCACATTACACCTAAAACCCCAGAAACTCACTCGTGCTTCTACTTTCCCACCTCTTGAAACATTCAGCATGCTTTGTGATGTAAGGTGATTCCATAATAATAATAATAATAATAATAATAATAATAATAATAATTTATTATTTATACCCTGCCCATCTGGCTGGGCGGCTTCCATAAAAACCAAAAATACAATAAAATATCACACGTTAAAAACTTCCCTGAACAGGGCTGCCTTAAGATGTCTTCTGAATGTCAGGTAGTTGTTTATCGCTTTGACATCTGCTGGAAGGGCGTTCCACAGGGCGGGCGCCACTACCGAGAAGGCCCTCTGCCTGGTTCCCTGTAACTTGGCAACTCGCAATGAGGGAACCGCCAGAAGGCCCTCGGCGCTGGATCTCAGTGTCCGGACAGAATGATGGGGGTGGAGACGCTCCTTCAGGTATACTGGACCGAGGCCGTTTAGGGCTTTAAAGGTCAGCACCAACACTTTGAATTGTGCTCGGAAACGTACTGGGAGCCAATGTAGGTCTTTCAAGACCGGTGTTTTATGGTCTCGGCGGCCGCCCCCAGTCACCAGTCTAGCTGCCGCATTCTGGATTAGTTGTAGTTTCCGAGTCACCTTCAAAGGTAGCCCCTCGTAGAGTGCATTGCAGTAGTCCAAGCAGGAGATAACCAGAGCATGCACCACTCTGGCGAGACAGTCCGCGGGCAGATAGGGTCTCAGCCTACGTACCAGATGGAGCTGGTAAACAGCTGCCCTGGACACAGATTTGACCTGTGCCTCCATGGACAGCTGTGAGTCCAAAATGACTTCCAGGCTGTGTACCTGGTCCTTCAGGGGCACAGTTACCCCATTCATGACGAGGGAATCCTCCACACCTGCCCGCCTCCTGTCCCCCAAAAACAGTACTTCTGTCTTGTCAGGATTCAACCTCAATCTGTTAGCCACCATCCATCCTCCAACCGCCTCCAGACACTCACGCAGGACCTTCACCGCCTTCACTGGTTCTGATTTAAAAGAGAGGTAGAGCTGGGTATCATCCGCATACTGATGAACACCCAGCCCAAACCTCCTGATGATGTCTCCCAGCTCCCATTGTAAATAGTGATAGCGGACCAAGAGAGAAGCATAGCTCATTGGTTGAGCACAAGGGGAATAGCTTTCTTGGGGTGCAAGCTGCCCATGGGATTTGCCTATCCTGGAGTAGGATGTTGGAGCTCATCAAAGTGGAACTAGATTTGGCAAAACTGCTAATTCCGAGCTCCAGTAAAAAATCGCCATGCTCCTTATTGCATCTGTTGGAACATAATGGGGTCTGTGTAAGTTCCTAGCCCCATGCATGAGTCCCTAAGCTCTCTTACCGTTAGTTGTGGCTGCTGCAAATGGCAAACATAGGTTTCTCCCTCCCTGGCATTTGGAATTCTCCTACAGCAACATTTGTGACACTTAGGGATTCCGGGAAACAGATCTTTACTAGGGCACCTGCCAAACATACAATTACACTTCCCACCATCCCTGGCACCAGGAAGACTAGGACAGCAGAATTCCAAATGATAGGGGGAAAGCAAAAATTAGTCCTGCCCTGTCCCTGTTTCTACCACCACCAGATAAACTATTGAAGGGGATGGAGGAGTTTTTCCACTCAGATTACCATCTGAGCAAGATAAGAACAATGGGAGGGATGCCTCAATTGTTAGTCCTGGCATGCTTTGTAAGTGTGCCAAATTCATACGCTAAACCAGTTTTATTACAAAAGTTGAAAACATAGTCTGAATCTTCTTGTCACTGACCATATAAATATATCCTTACACGATGTTTTTGCAGCTGAAATAAGTTCTGGAGATTGGAGTAATTTACTTGAGAAATGTGTGTGTGTGTGTGTGTATTCTTTTTTCAGAATGGAAAAGGTTCAGAGAATAATTTTATGTCATGAATGGGATTTTTTTTTTGCTGTGTGAGAAGGATTAATGATGATGATGATAAAAATAATAAGAATAATAACAACAATAATAATAACAATATTATTATCAATAATAATAATAATAATAATAATAATAATAATAATAATAATAATATCCCACCCATCTTGCTGGGTTTCACCTGCCACTCTGGGTGACTTGCAACACACACAACCACATCAAACACCAAAAAACAAAATATCCTATACGAGCGACAAACAAACCAGTAAATCAAGAGAAACCAATAATAGCAACAATAACAATAATAAACAGTTTACAGTTATGCCAAAATTAAAATAACCGCCAACCCCAATTAAACATTTAACCAACATCAACCCGACAAAAACAAAACAGAGGAACCAAAATTAGAACCTTTTAAAATGTTTAAAACCTTTTTAGCCAGTTGCCCCAACCCAAGAGATCATGCATGAGAAAGAAATGCAGGGAATTTCTAGTTCTGAATAACGAATGACCTGACTCCTAGCTTTGATGATGTTGTGTCCTGATGGCACATGCTTTGGCGATCCTCTGATACATGCTTGGTGCATATATCTTTCCCCAAAAACAATATGCGCCTCCAGTGTTATTTCCTTATTCTTTGAGAACATTACAAGTTGTGACTGTGGGCCATAATGGGGAGTGGCATATGCTGGCAGGTGTCATGGGGGGAGAGAATTATTATACCAAGAAATGCCCGATATAAATATTCTAGTTTGCATTCTCTGCAGAAGTGCTGTTGAGTTGAAAGCGGATTCCTCTGTTCACTTATCATCCTTGTTTCCCCACGACCCCCACGCTCACTCCCCCACCTTAACAGGAAAGATTTGCAGCTTTCGGAAATCCTTGTCTTGATTAGAAGAACTTGTTTTGTGCAAGTTGTAAAAAATTCAATGCCAGCCTCCACCATCGTCGTCGCCCCGATGCTATATTTATAAAGACAAAAGGAGCAGGTGCAACTGCAGTCCTTGCCATATTCTTGCTGTTTCTCTTTTCCCTTGAAATGGCGCAAACTCAACTTCTTTTCTCTGCGAGAGAAACCAAACCGGGAAAAGCAGGGCACTGGCACAACAGCACAAATTCTCCAGATGTTGAAAAGTGAAGAGACGGGGAGCAAATCCATGAGGAAACTGAAGACAGCTCAGGACACAATCTGGTTACTTCAGAACAACCCAGCCACACACAGGCTTTGATTCTAATTCAGAAGGAGGCAACCTGAGTCATCTTAAGTTTGTTGTTGTTGTTGTTTAGTCGTTTAGTCATGTCCGACTCTTCGTGACTCCATGGACCAGAGCACGCCAGGCACTTCTGTCTTCCACCATCTTAAGTTAGCTGAAGGCAAATACAGTAAGTTGACATCACATCCAACCGAAGCAAGCTGACCTCAAGTTTCCAGTCAGACATGCCTTGTTGGGTTTTATTAAATAAACAGAATGCCTCACTTCGTAAGAGCAATAACCAGCAATCCAAGCACATATGCTGGATGTAATATATAGTGCTTATTCAATACTGAGGCAATACTGAGGACACGGGTGGTGCTGTGGTCTAAACCACTGAGCCTCTTGGGCTTGCCGATCGGAAGGTCAGCGGTTCGAATCCGCGTGACGGGATGAGCTCCCGTTGCTCTGTCCCAGCTCCTGCCAACCTAGCAGTTTGAAAGCACACCAGTGCAAGTAGATAAATAGGTACCTGTGCAGCAGGAAAGTGAATGGCGCTCTGGTTTCCGTCACTGTGTTCCATTGCACCACAAGTGGTTTAGTCATGCTGGCCACATGACCTGGAAAGCTGTCTGTGGACAAACGCCGGCTCCCTCAGCCTGAAAGCGAGATGAGCGCCTCAAACCCATAGTCATCTTTGACTGGACTTAACCGCCCAGGGGTCCTTTACCTTTACCTTTTACCTTACTGAGGCATACTATGGCACCTCACAGACTCGGGACAGCCAGTATCCTCTAGATGTTGTTGGACTGCAAAACTCCTACCAGCTCCAACAGGCAAGGTTGAAAGAAGATGGAGTCCTACAACATCTTTCTTGAGTCCACCAAAATGGCTACCCCGACAGAGACAATGACCAGCTGGATGTGGGTCAATAATTTGAAGCTGAATCCTGCTAAGAAAGAAAGGTGCTGTGTGTTCTTAGTTATCAGGTGGTCCAAGAGATAGAGAGATGGAGTGTTCTTGGCCAGAATGCATTCCTCTGGAAGGAGCAGGTCCACCACTTAGTGGCACTCAGTGTTGTCATTGGTGACTCTGGTGGAGTCCAGTCCGAGGTTGAGGGTGCGGTATGGAGGCTGTCCATCAAAGCTGAAGCTGGGTCCAAGGCAGGGAGTCGGGTGAGGTCAGGAACTCTGGCAGAAGAGCAGGACAGGGTGCAGGAAGGAACAGGCTACCAACAATGTTGCTCCCACAACCTGGGACTGGGCTGGCTGGCTTTTATCTGCCCCGAGGCATAGGGGGGCCCCAGTCTACAGGTGATTCACCTCTCCTGGCCTGGAGGTGAGCACTCCTCCTGCGAGAACTTAGTTTCCTCTGCCTCTCTGCCCTGAGCCTCTGCAGCTCAGGAGAGGCTGGAGGATTACTGGACCCAGAGGCAACCTCAGCTTCCCCTGACGGGGCTGAGAGTGGAGCACCTGCAGGTAATGGGTCCTCCATCATCTCAGGAGTCAGAGCAGACTCAGCTAGTGCCTGCACCTGAGGATCCAGCACAGGTGAGAGCCCTTCAGGCTCAAGCCCCAGCCCCGGCTCAGCTGGTTCTGGAGGCAGGGACTCCTGTGCAGGCTGGGATTCCTCAGGTTCAGCCTCTGAGTCCGAATCCCAAGCCATCACAGGTGGCTTCAGAAGCTAGGAGCACCAGCTATCAGCCTTTTTTGGACAGAGATGATTTGGCCACCACATTTGGCTCTGGTAATTTCCAAGTTGAATTGTCGCCATATGGAACTGCCCTTGAATATGACTCAGAAGCTTCAGCTGGCCCAAGCTGCGGCTTCCAGATTACTTTGACAATAGCCAGCACAAGCTCTTTCACTCTTCCTTGGCAACTTAAGTCTACATTAACTCTGCCATTCGCTAAAGCTGCTGAAATTTCCTTGAGAGACGTGAGAGTGGCAAAAGTCATTTGAAATAGGATCTGGGGAAAGTGACTCGACTCCTTTACGAAGGGCTCATCCAGGCTTGTGCTCATTCCATGCTTAGAAAGCATGGGTCCGAGCGGTTTTACCATTTGCCCCATGCTTGCTAAAGCACAGGTCCTGCAATTTTCCCTTGGAAAACCCACTCTGCAGCAATAAATTTGAGCAAATGTCAGTCCATAGAAAATCCAGTTGACATTTGATCTGATTCAGTGGTAAAGATTGGGCTTTCCCAGGAGAAAGCAGCAGGACAAAGGCAAGTCTGGATGAACCCCAAATGCTCAGATCTAGTCAAATCTTATTCTCAACACACTAAAATATCACATCGAGAAAAAAAACCTACTTCTGGAAAAGGTCTCGTGGATTCATTCTTTCACATTCAGACCTGAAGAGTGGCTAGAAAAGGACCACAGGGTGCTGTGAAGTCAGCCAATGAAATGGCCTGTTGTCATTATTACAGGAGAACACATAAAATCAAAACTTTTAGTCAAAAGTCCAGTCCGTGTTCAAACAGGATCATGCAGGTTATTGAACAACGGGCAAGTTCAGCTTGCAAGGGAGTTCTGCATGAGCTCAGTCGCTTTAGCTGGGCCTAATAAAAAGCATTCTCTCTGTTGCTGACATGAGTTTTGATCTACCAGTATTACAGGATAATCAACTACAGTGGCTCCGCGAAGGAAAATCGCTTCATCTTGCCCCTTGTCTGTGCAGGAATAAAATCTGTTTCCCGTGTGAAAATGAGAAGGAGCAAGAGGTAACCCGTTGCCCATCACACAATGTCTCTAGGAGTCAAAGCATTCTGTGGCCCACTGTTGAGCATCGCTTTCAGCATTGCTGCCAGAATGGAGCTTTCAGTTGCCAATTCTCCTCTTGATAGGAGAAGGAGAATATGTGTTTGATACACTAAGACTCCACCCAGCTGGAAGCAGAGCTGGACTATTTATTTGTTTCCTAAAGTTTATACAGGGACGCTTGTGGCACTGTAGGTTAAACCACAGAGCCTAGGACTTGCCAATCAGAAGGTCGGCAGTTCGAATCCCCGTGATGGGGTGAGCTCCCATTGCACAGTCCTGCTCCTGCCAACCTAGCAGTTCAAAAGCACATTAAAGTGCAAGTAGATAAATAGGTACCGCTCCGGTGGGAAAGTAAACAGTGTTTCCATGTGCTGCTCTGGTTCGCCAGAAGCGGCTTAGACATGCTGGCCACATGACCCGGAAGTTGTATGCCGGCTCCCTTGGCCAATAAAGCGAGATGAGCGCCGCAATCCCAGAGTCGGTCACGACTGGACCTAATGGTCAGGGGTCCCTTTACCTTTTTAAAGTTTATACACTGCTTGATTGTAAACAAAAATCCAAAGCAGTTTACAAAAAGATAAGACAAAATTAAGGGGGAGGGGGGAGTAGAATTACAACTCTACTTTAAAGCATGTTGTTGTTTAGTCATTTAGTTGTGTCACTTCTACAGTTGCCACTATTGTTTAGTCGTTTAGTCGTGTCCGACTCTTCGTGACCCCATGGACCAGAGCACGCCAGGCACTCCTGTCTTCCACTGCCTCCCACAGTTTGGTCAAACTCATGCTGGTAGCTTTGACAACACTGTCCAACCATATCATCCCCTGTCATCTCCTTCTCCTTGTACCCTCCATCTTTCCCTACATCAGGGTCTTTTCCAGGGAGTCTTCTCTTCTCATGAGGTGGCCAAAGTATTGGAGCCTCAGCTTCAGGATCTGTCCTTCCAGTGAGCACTTTAAAGCATACAAAAGTTAAAACAGATTAAACTGACCTCAACCTTCTAAGCGTCTGAGTCGGCTTGGTCTAAACAAGAATGTTTTTAGCAGGATCTGAAAAGAGTAAAGTGTCTGCTTGATCTCAATAGGCAGGGAGTTGCAAAGTTCCACTAAACGACCTCTGAACATGGTAAAGGTAAAAGGTAAAGGACTCCTGGATGGTCCAGTCAAAGGCAACTATGGGGTTGCACCACCCATCTCGCTTTGAGGTCGAGGGAGCTGGTGTTTGTCCACAGACAGTTCTTCCGGGTCATGTGGCCAGCATGGTGCAACGTAACACCATGATGGAAACCAGATTGCATGGAAATGCCGTTTTCGTTCCTGCCACAGCGGTACCTATTTATCTACTTGAACTGGCATGCTTCAGGTGCTTCAGGCGGTTTCAGGTGATGACCCCTTGCCTGCTTCAAACCCTCATGTATGCCAACTGCTAGGTTGGCAGGACAGAACAGCAGGAACTCACTCCGTCGTGCAGATTCGAACCGCCGACCTTGCAATTGGCAAGCCCAAGTGGCTCAATGGTTTAGACCACAGCACCACCCCTGGTGTTCCCCAGGTGTTAATGGATTCCAACTACTATCAGCATGAATGTCAGGAGTAGCAGTTCTATTGCGTCTGAAGGGCATCATGTTGACTACTCATAGAGGAGATTCACCCCCCATCAGCTAGAGGGAACAACCTGCGGTTTCAGGTGATGACTCCTTGCCTACTTCAAACCCACATGTATGCCAGGCAATTAACATGCTCTGCGGTCAGTTTGCAGCTGTCCCTCCAGTAGGGAACGATGCCAAACCACACAACATAAGCATAAGGGAAATTCCCAGTTGCCTAGCATACGGCAGAAATAAGAGGCTAAACAGAGGCCTCTCTCTCTCTCCGTACTGTACGCAGGTGCAGAAGCTGAGCTTGGCAGTGGGCACGGAACGAGCCTTCTGAACCCATCCTTCGCTTGCCGCCTCCCTGGTGGTTGTCATGGCACTGGTAGCTGAAGGGCTCAGCATTTTAGTCCATATTGATTTACTGGAAATGATGTCACGTTACGAGATGCCCGTTCTTCTCTGCTGATGTCAGCACCAAACAGACTGAGGGGAGAAGAAAACCATTCTTTTAAACTTCAGTGCTTGCTACAAATCACCCCTCCGGTAGCCAGGCTGCACGTTGTGCTTCTGTGACGGTGAAGGCGCTAAATCACAAACAAATGAAACGAGAGACATAAAGTAGATAAGGCGATACCTTTTATTGAACCGGCGTCTGTTGGCAAAGGGTGTATAATAATTCCTGGTACCACTTAATTTCCCACTTCTTTCTCAGCACTGTGTTCTTTCATGCAAACTGGCATCGCAGCATTGGGCTTTATCTGTGTGCAACGGGTGCTCTCTAGTGGTCGGATCCGTCGGAGGAGCTGCAAAGACGAAGGAAGGGTGGAAATTGCAAAAGAGCAAGAAATTTGTGGAGAGAGCAGGGGAACAGGAAGGGCGTGGAAGCAAAAGGGAACAGGAAGGCTCTTTTGGAAGATTGTCAAGTTTATTGCGTTGTCTCAATCTGAGATCCTTCCAGTGTCAAGGGCCAAGTTATATGTGCTTCAAAGAAGACAAAATCTGCTTGCCCCCCCCCTTTCTGAATAAATACAGCTTGCGGTTGGTACCGCTAGTCTGCCTTTATGGTATTAGTAAGACCAAAAAAAAAAAAGAGCTTTGATGTCTGCCCTACTTTATTTAAAGGAATGACTAGTTAAAGTATTACATTATGCCTTTTCACATTCTGAAAGCTGTCTTCAGGCAGGGATAAAATAACAACCGGCAACCACTCCCATTCGCAAAATGCTGATAAACCATGATTTCTGCTTCTTCGAGCATCAAGTGGTTCATTAAAAGCTGGGAATTGAACCAGTTCCATTTTGGAGCTTTGTTTTCTAAAGCAGGGTGTGGCGACTTGGCCAAGGCATTTTCTAACAGCTGAAAATAAACGGTGTCCCAAAGCTAGTTACAGGAACATGAAGAAAAGGTGCCATTGTTACCAAGATTGTATATTAAAAGCTGTTGATCTATGTAATATACATTGATGTGGAATTCCCCCCTCCTGTAGCTATTGGCTGAGCTGTTGTCATGTCATGGAATGTTCATCAGTGCTCCAACTGTTCAGGGTAAACATTGTCAGAAAAATTATTTTCACAGATACTGTTCCCTTTCCGCCCAGGATACGTGTATTGGCAGCAGTTTATTTATGAATCTGAGAGATATGCCTTGCATTTGCAAGATGGCTGACTCTATGGACCACTTTACATTTATAAGATGGGCATCTAAGACACTTTGGGTCCCAGAATGTAAATTGTGAATGTGTCAAACACATGTTTGCAACCACATGCACAGTACAGACAGGCTCAGCAGGGAAACTGGATTGGCTGAAATGCCTGGCTGAATGCCAAACCCAGGTTGACATCTGAGTAATGTGTGAATAGCCCTTAGGTCAAGGAAGAAAATGTTTTTACACAATCCATGTGTGTGTGTGTGTGTGTGTGTGTGTGTGTGTGAGAGAGAGAGAGAGAGAGAGAGAGAGAGAGAGAGAGAGATTGTAAGTGCATTTTAAAGTTAACTTTATAAGTTATACAAATTATGGAAAAAATGACATTTAGTCTCAACTCATGTTGGAGGGTGGACAGCATACAGGAGCGCTCTGAATTTAATTTGATTTCTTACAGTAGCATTGTGTGTGTGTGTGTTTGTGTATGTGTTTTTAAACTGTAGCTGGAAAGCAGCACCAAAATGAACAGAAATGAATTGACATGTTGAGAGAAGACTGTTTTAAAAGCATTTCTGTTCAGCCATTTCTACACAGCCCTGCCTCTGTCCCTCTCCTGACACAGAACGCACAGAGCTGTCCTCACAAAGCCAACTGGAAAGTGAGCTGCTTCCTTGATTAGCTGAAAATAATTGTACTTAATTTCTTAGGTAAAACAGACGAGCATGTGGTGATTCTGGCCCTGCAGAAAACCAAGATAAATGGATTTTGTTTTCCTAGAATATCTCCAGCCTGCAACTTGTCACTGTAACCTAATAACAACAACAAAAGAGATGGGAAGAGACGTCTTGCGATAGCCTCCCAGAAAGCACTCTGCATGCTCTCACTTGGTACCTGTTAATCCAAATAACTTCCATGGCGCAGATCTACACTTGAATAATGTATAGGATTCTGAATGAGGGCACGGAAATGGGGAGGGGATTCCCACAGGGAGGGGAAGGAATAGAGCGCACTTGAAAATAAGGAGGGGGATCCCTCGAAAAGACCCTTGCTTTACAAACGCTAAAATCGTACTCCCTGATTACAAATTAATATACAGTGCCTTGGTTTTTTTATTTTATTTTTTAGAAAACAAAGTCTTGTTTCACAGATGTACCATACACACCACATGCTGCAGTTGCTATGGCAATAATTACGGGTCTTTTATTGAACAGCACTGTGAGGGGTTACAGAGAACTGCGGCTGGTAATTTTCTAAGAGGCCCCATGATGTATGCTGAAGCAGGCACAGTTTTAAAAGCAGAGGGCCCTGCGACTTTTGCTACCGGCCTCGATGCAACCAGAGAAAATTGGGGAAGGGGGGAGCGCAAGGCAGCAGCGGCGGCTGCTTTTGACAGCATGGAGTGGTGTCTGTTATCTAGGCCTCTCTAGACCTTTAGTTTTTAGGTACAAATCAAAGATGTTTTCGGCGTGCTTCTAAAACTATGGAGTTGGAATTCATGGGTATTGCATAGATAGCAAACACACGTGATGTTCACATACACATGTGAATAAGCTCCAGACATTTAATTACAGTGGTACCTCGGGTTACAGACACTTCAGGTTATAGACTCCACTAACCCAGAAATAGTACCTCGGGTTAAGAACTTTGCTTCAGGATGAGAACAGAAATCGTGCTCCGGCGGCGCGCTAGCAGCAGGAGGCCCCATTAGCTAAAGTGGTGCTTCAAGTTAAGAACAGTTTCAGGTTAAGAATGGACCTCCGGAACGAATTAAGTACTTAACCTGAGGTACCACTGTACGTAAAAGCATTTAGATGGCTGGGACCCTACCTGCCTGTGCATTGTCTCGCCAGAGTGGGACATGCCCTGGTTTATCTCTCATTTGGACTTCTGTAGTGTGGCTACCTTTGAAGGTGACTCAGAAACTGCAACTAATCCAGAATGCAGCAGCTAGACTGGTGACTGGGAGCGGCCACAGGGACCACATAACACCAGTCCTGAAGGACCAACATTGGCTTCCAGTACGTTTCCGAGCACAATTCAAAGTGTTGGTGCTGCCCTTTAAAGCCCTTCAGCCATGTATACCTGAAGGAACATCTCCACCCCCATCGTTCAGCTCCACCCACTGAGGTCCACCTCCGAGGGCCTTCTGGTGGTTCCCTTACTGCGAGAAGTGAAACTACAAGGAACCAGGCAAAGGGCCTTCTCGGTGGTGGCACCTGCCCTGTGGAACGCCTTCCCATCAGAAGTCAAGGAGATGAGTAAGTATATAAGCTTTAGAAGACATCTGAAGGCAGCTCTGTATAGAGAAGCTTTTTAATGTGTGATGTCTTATTATGTTTTTATATATGTTGGAAGCCGCCCAGAGTGTCTGGGGGAACCCAGTCAGATGGGCATCATACATATAATAGAATTCTGGGATGCTGACATAACTGATTTTCCAGTTTCAGGAGGTCCACGTGAGATCGGTTTTGCGAATTTCTGATCACTAAAAAAAGACCTTCAGGTTGGTGGGTGAGGTTGGGAACTGTCAGGAATTACGCCTCAGCAGTAGCAGAGAGTTTTATTAAATTTTAAATTTAATTAATTTACTGATGGGGTCATTTATGGGCTCCAGAACTTTCCGTTGGAAGGCTCGCACCTTGACATTCTGCCAAATCAGGATCTGCTAGCCAGATAGCAGTCCCCTGGCTCATTTCTTGCAATTGAAAATAATGATTAGTGGAACTAGTTCTCCAAAGAAACATTTTTCTCCTGTGCAGTATAAATACATGTAATGGGGACTGATGCATTGAACTCGTTTGTATTGAAGCAAAATGTACCGGCCATGTCGAGTGCATTCCATGGGGAAGTTTTCCCATGCAGGCCCCTTTGAACTAACTGTGCATTCGGCGAGTAATACAATCTACTGGAAAAAGCTGCTGCTTTAATAGCTGTGTCTAGCATAGCCTGAACTCTGCATTGCTTGTACTGTATTCTATTACCCAGCTTTGACAGGAAAGACCTCTTGGAAGTCTTTGAAGCCGTGCAGTTGGGACCTGTTATAGGCTGCAGGGCACATATGAAAGGGGTGTTCAAGATTCCTAGCCTGGAGGAAGATTTGCAAGCTTTGTTTGGTCTTCTGTGAAATGGCTCCAAAAAAAGCGACGGCAAAACAGATATGCTCAGTTTATTTCATCTTATTTACCTACGGAGCCTTTCTGAGTTTGCAAAGATCCTTCCGAGTTTGTTCTCGATTTTCAAGAGACTCTTAAGACGCAAATGGGGTGGGGTACAAATAATAAAGTTATTATTATTATCTCTCTACCTGCATCCCAAACTGGTGCACAGGACGTGGGGGGAATTCTGTCATTCCCCCAAATTCATAGGCTCCCCCCCCCCCTATATAGGAGGCACTCAACTGGGACAACTTTGTCTCTTGGAAGATCTTCTATTACAGTGGTACCTCGGGTTATATACGCTTCAGGTTACATTCACTTCAGGTTACAAACTCCGCTAACTCAGAAATAGTACCTTGGGTTAAGAACTTTGCTTCAGGATGAGAACAGAAATCATGCTCCGGTGGTGCAGCGGCAGCGGGAAGCCCCATTAGCTAAAGTGGTGCTTCAAGTTAAGAACAGTTTCAAGTTAAGAACAGACTTCTGGAACAAATTAAGTACTTAACCCGAGGTACCACTGTACTCGGGTGGGACGCGGGTGGCGCTGTGGGTAAAACCTCAGTGCCTAGGACTTGCCGATCGCATGGTCGGCGGTTTGAATCCCCGCGGCGGGGTGAGCTCCCGTCTTTCGGTCCCAGCTCCTGCCCACCTAGCAGTTCGAAAGCATGTCAAAGTGCAAGTAGATAAATAGGTACCGCTTTATAGCGGGAAGGTAAACGGCGTTTCCGTGTGCTGCGCTGGTGCTGGCTCGCCAGAGCAGCTTCGTCACGCTGGCCACGTGACCCGGAAGTGTCTCCAGACAGCGCTGGCCACCGGCCTCTTAAGTGAGATGGGCGCACAACCCTAGAGCCGGACACGACTGGCCTGTACGGGCAGGGGTACCTTTACCTTTACCTTTTACCACTGTACTAAGGTGGGGGTTTTGTGCTGGTAATAGCAGGAACTGATGGATCTGTCAGTTTCTCATTTTTCCAGTCTGTCCCAGACTGTGCCCCATTCCTGCATCAGCTTGCAATTCACATTCACACACACACACACACACACACTTCCTTCATGAAAATTCATATTCATTTCCATCCATAATTCTCCTAATGCACCCATTTTTGTATGCAGCTTTGCCCAATCTCTGGCAAGCAATTTTGGCTAATAGAATGAATTTTGTACATTCGTTTCACGTGCGTGCGCGTGTGTGACTCTAAGACACATTTTTGTATGCATTTGTAGTTGAAAAACCGCGATGTGAAAAAGTTGAAAGTGGGAGGTGATGGAAAGAGCCTCTGCCAGTCATATAGAGAATACTAGGCTAGATGGACTAAATGCAAGGCGGCCCCCTGGATTTGTAAGGTCTGCAAAGGCATGAGCACTTTCTTTCACTTGCCAAATCCTTGATGGAAAGCCTTCTGTTTCCAGTGCTCCCCAGTGGTTTTACTGTATCAAAACTCTCTTCCTTCAGAAGTACTGAACCGGTGGAACAGTAGTATTATTCAGTTTCTAGTCAAAGGATGGTAGAGCAAAATTCTTATCAAGATCATTCCCATACAGAAGACATAGTGCGGAACAGGCTTTCTCTATGGTCAGGAAAATTGCTTTTGATAAGCTCTCTGTGTTTGTTTACACTGGGCACGTCTGAGAAGCAAAAATTGCCGGTGTTCACAATCGGTGAGTACAATCAGTGTTTGCTGCTGCTGCTGCTTTCGGTCCACAAATGATACATAGCCGGTGACTTTCCTCCCCAATTCCATTACATTTCCTTAGCACTGAAATTAATAGTATGGAATAATGCAATACAGTTGTACCTTGGTTGCTGAACGCTTTGGAACTCGTACGTTTCGGCTCCTGAACGATCGAAAACTGGAAGTGAGTGTTCCGTTTTTCGAACGATTTTTGGAAGCCAAACGTCCGGCGCGCCTTCCGAATGGCTGCAGGACTCTCCTGCAGCCAATCGGTAGCCGCATCTTGGTTTTTGAAGAGTTCCGGAAGTTGAACGGACTCCCAGAATGCACTCTGTTCGAGAACCAAGGTATGACTGTAATGTTAATTACTTAAATTCTGCCCCAGTGGACTGCAAGGCAAACGATGCCACTTTTATCGAAAGCTGAACTGCAGTGGAATGGGAACAGCGCTGCATACAACAAATACTGAGTGGAACAGGAACTGATTCCTTTTTGCAGGGGCACATTAACTAACACAGTTCTTAGGGATTAATTTGTGCTCCATTAGGTTTGCCTTCATGGGACGCGGGTGGTGCTGTGGGTTAAACCACAGAGCCTAGGACTTGCCGACCTAAGGTCGGCGGTTCGAATCCCCACGATGGGGTGAGCTCCCGTTGCCCGGTCCCTGCTCCTGCCAACCTAGCAGTTCGAAAGCACGTCAAAGTGCAAGTAGATAAATAGGTACCGCTCTGGCGGGAAGGTAAACAGTGTTTCCATGCGCTGCTCTGGTTCGCCAAAAGCGACTTAGTCATGCTGGCCACATGACCCGGAAGCTGTACGCCGGCTCCCTCGGCCAATAAAGCGAGATGAGCACCGCAACCCCAGAGTCGGCCATGATTGGACCTAATGGTCAGGGGTCCCTTTACCTTTACCTTTAGGTTTGCCTTCAGAAAGTAATCACTTCCCATATTTATTGAGCTGTGTGTGTGTGTGCATGTGCATGCGCGCACATACGAGCGCAGCTGCTGTTGGAGCAAGATGCTGTGTCTGATTGTGAGACTTGGTCTGACACCTCTTGAGTTCCGTCTGAGAGATATGCGAGTCAAATATACGTCCCCTGCAGCAAGAAACATGGACGATTTGAAATTGGCAATCATTGCAAGCTCATTTTCGCGAGAGGCACTGCCGGTGTCTTCAGCGGTTCACACTAATTATGTCAGCTTGTCTTTCACCCAAACTCCAGTCACTTCTTTGTCCCTGCCCACATCTGTGGCTACCAATTAACGCTGCGCTTGAGCTTGCATGGCATAACCAGGCAAACCAACACAGCCTTAACGGCTTTTGAATACTGTTTTGACCTGCGTGAATTCACTTTGTTGGACAATTACAGTCTGATATAGGCAGCAATTACAATGGTACCCCTAGTACCACAGATATCATTGAGAGCATGATGTATTAAGAACAAATAGTGTTACGAGGCAGTCAGTGCGCCCAAATACTCTCATTTAGATCATTTAGAAATGTTTAAGGAGCCATTAGCGCTGCAAACGGGTTTGTGAAGTGTGATTATATGTTCACCGCTAACTGGAAGGCTTGTCAGTTCAGTTATGCGGAAGGAGGCAGCGCAACAGTCACATTTATTTTTAACACAGTGTGGGACATAAATAGCAGTCTTAAGGGGGCTTTGGCATTTTAAAAAAAAAATAAATCCTTTGCCAGGAGGATTCCATCACCATCCGGAGGTTTCCGTGAGGCAATATTTCAGGAAAGGAATGTGGTATTGAGGCATGAAATATTTACATAAGACATTAAAGACAACAGGCTCTCTTTGCAACAGTGTCTTACACAATTAGCGCTGTGTTTCTTAAACTTTATGAAGACCTGAGCCAAAATGGACAGCTCTAATTTCGCAGGTGCGCTCAGACTATGTAAAAATAGTAGTAATAGTAATAGTAGTAATGCCACCACCGACTTTTCTTAAACGATGCAATAAAAACAAGAGACGTACAAAGACAAAAAAAGCAGTGCAGTGTAGCTAAAAGAGACTTAAATCAGGTAAGTAGTGTATTTAAGACCACTAGGAAAGCCAAATTTCATGTGGTACTCAGTCCTATGTATCTGTATTTTATTGTATATATGGTATCTCTCTACAAATAGGGTCAAGGGGCTTGCCCATCTTACTAGCAATGAACATGAAGTCATGGTGATGGTGAAGGCAGTGGTTTGCCTTTGTCATAACCAGGATGTGTTTTTTCAGCCGGAACTCAGTTCTACCACCTCGCAAGTTGGGCACCAGTAAGGTTGCCTCAACCATTTTGCCCAAAAAAGCTCAACAATATATATTTGGATATCTACTTTTGGAAATATGGCAACTCTGTTATAAGAGAACAAGGGAAGCATCCATGGTGAGTTCTGGCACCCCTTTTTCTAGAAAAATAGCACTTCTCTCAGTGATGCCAGATCTGATTAGTTGTGCAGCGTTGTGACACCATCACGTTCCCAGCATGGCTCCTGACTGGGATGTACAGCAGCTTTGTATGGAGTATGCCTAGAGTTCTTGCTGAATAAGAAATCGAAGATTCGGAGACCTTCATCCTTAGAAATTAAGAGCAGGGTTTCCTTTCCGGGTGGAGGAAGAAGAAGAAGAAGAAGAAGAGTTTGGATTTGATATCCCGCTTTATCACTACCCGAAGGAGTCTCAAAGCAGCTAACAATCTCCTATCCCTTCCTCCCACACAACAAACACTCTGTGAGGTGAGTGAGGCTGAGAGACTTCAGAGAAGTGTGACTGGCCCAAGGTCACCCAGCAGCTGAATGTGGAGGAGCGGAGACGCGAACCCGGTTCCCCAGATTACGAGACTACCACTCTTAACCACTACACCACGCTGGCTCTCAAGTACCAGTACTGAGGGCTCTTGCATTAGTTTTGCTACCAGAAGAGCTGCGTACAGTACACAGGGCAGTTCCTGGACATTGGTGCGTCTCCACACATCCCACCAGAGGAAGCGAACAGAAGGAAGTCTCCCTCATCTGATGGGAAAGTCAGAGGGTGACTGAGGAAAGGAGGAAGTGGGGTAAAAGGATAGTGTTTATTATTATTATTACAGTGGTACCTCAGTTTTCAAATGTCCCAGGTCACCCAGCAGCTGCATGTGGAGGAGCGGGGAATCAAACCCGGTTCCCCAGATTACTAATCTATTGCTCTTAACCACTACACCACACTGGTTCTGGAGAGTAGAGGTGTTTATGTGGACCCAAATCTAACACCACCACAATACTTCTGCTGCTACTCTGTTTTTTAAAATAAATAAGCAAACAACTGCTCACATCTTCCTGGCATTCCGAGAGTGCAGAACAGTTTGTGGGAGAGCATTTGAAAATTCTGTCGCCCACTGTTTCTGTGACACTTTTAAATCTTAAATTGCAAGTGACCCACCTGAAGCCCCAAGCTCATTTTATGTCACCCTGGTGCATCCTGAAGTTGCCCAATTCTTCCATCTCATCAGAATTTATTTCCTCTTAATCGCTTCCTCCCAATTTTTGCTGGGTTTTAGAAACACTCTTCCTCTCCTGTGGAGTTTCTGAGTAATATCAACAATTAATTGGGAGGGGTAGTATTTTATGTAATATGACAACAATGATGATGATGGTGATGATATAAAAAGAAGAAGAGGAAGAGGAGGAGGAGGAGGAGGAAGAAGAAAAAGAAGAAGAAGAAGAAGAAGAAGAAGAAGAAGAAGAAGAAGAAGAAGAAGAAGAAGAAGAAGAAGAAGAAGAACAACAACAACAACAACAACAACAACAATAACAACAACGTTTTTCCTGGTTGTGTATGGCTTGCAAGGGGGAATTCCTTGCCTCTCCTCCCTCCCAGCTGTCTGAGAACTAATTGATAAGCTCCTGCTGTGTATAGCACACTGAAGTCAGAAAGGAGTTGCTTTCACTTATTTTCCAGATCAGTAGCTATGCTCCTTTATACACTTGAGAATAAGCTGTGTGAAGTCTGTGGAGCTTCTTTCTGAGCAGAATACAAATTGTAACCTGAGGCAGCCACGGTGAAACTTGAAGCAGGTGGTCTTTACCCAAGATGAACTAATCCGGAATATTGTTACTTCAGGTTGGCTCCACCCACCACTGGCAGATTACCCCTGAGGAAAAGTGGCCCTTGAGGGGTTGACCACCCTGCCTTACGCTTTCATAACGGAGTATACATCAAAGGTTGCTATATGTGGTAGTCATAGAATCATAGAATCTTAGAGCTGCAGGGGACCCCTGGGTCACTTAGTCCAACCCTTGCAATGCAGAAATCTCAGCCGAAGCATCCATTGAAGTGAAGGACATGAGGCAGGAGTTGGTAATGCAGGTGAGCTGTGCAGAGGTGAGCTGCAAGCAAGCTGCCGGCCAGCTTTGTGGAGGCTCCTTTTATTGACACAATATGCAAACCCAGCCAGATACATTTTGGGCTGGGACCTTTACACATCTTCCAGTCCCGAGATCGTGGGGTGGTACAAAGCTATTTTGGCACCTGTTTCCACCACATTATTTCCCCCTTGCACAGTGTATGACGAAGGAGACAAAGGTCTCAGAGACAAAGGTCACAGACAGGACACCGCAGACTACTGAGACCGCAAAAGGTTAGATAGAGGGCAAGATGTTCAGACAGCTGTGGCTTTATCTGTGAGAGGGAGTGTGCCCCGCACCCCAAGGTCACGCGTGCAGGCAGCTGAGGCTGCCCGCGGGCAGGGAGTGTGCTCCGCACCCAGCGATCATCCCTACATCCATGACAGGCGTCCCTCCAACCTCTGCTTAAAAACCTCCATGGAAGGTTGAAGTTGTCACACTCTTGTTTAGTTGGAACAAATGTGTTCTATGGCTTTGGACTCAACCAGCTTTTAAATCAATGTGATGTCAGGGGAGGGCATATTTCTGTATGCATTTCATTCAGAGAAGCAGTTTCAGCAGGGCTCTGCCAAGAACAGTCTGCCGGTTCACCTCACCCGTGAATGTCTACCAGTTTTCCTTGGAGGAGCTACGAGGTCCCTGACCTAGGAACTCTCCTGAGCTCTGTTCGTTCTGCGTCACAATTTTGCAAGTCTGTCTGGCGGCATGAATGCAAAGCTGTGCTAACTTTGTGTAGACGGGTGTCCTTTGCAAGCCTGTGACCCTGTGGTTATGCAGCATGCCAATGGATTTTTTCCCCATTATTATTAAGTTAACGCTGGCTGTGAGGCTGTTTTATAATATAATCAAAATGCCCTCGAAAAGACCCTCCGTGGGGCTCTTAAGAGAAGTGAAAATATTTAACTGCCTTCAAGTTTGTCAAATATATAAACTTTGCCTAGAGACAAATCAGTTAAATGTGCACTGAAGGAAAGTAAGCCTTGGTTATGTGCTCAGAGAAGCAATGCACAGGAAGGATATGAATATTTCTCCTTGTCCTTGGATAGCCTGTGCAGTAGAGTCTATTTTTGCATACATAATGCATGGAGCTCGTAACATTTGCATCCAGAATTTAAATTCTATAAAGCCTGCCAGTGTTTGAATGCACAGATCTGAAGGAAGTCCTTTTATGTCTCAGTGGCCCAGGGCAAACCATGGTTTCCTGTTACATAAACAAGCCTCTCCCAATCTTGGGTTGGCATTCTTCTCTCCTCTCTTCCACCAGAGGAGGAGATCGGTAACTTCTGGTTCTGGACAAGATAAAGTTCCCTGTGATATCTAAACTCAAGGAACTTTGGTTGGTGGCTTTGTGGTGGTGGCAGTGACCCAGGGTGACAACGTGAATAAAATATGGCGGGGCAGGTAAGCCCTACTCCACGTACAGTGGTACCTCGGGTTAAGTACTTAATTCGTTCCAGAGGTCTGTTCTTAACCTGAAACTGTTCTTAACCTGAAGCACCACTTTAGCTTATGGGGCCTCCTGCTGCCGGAGCACAATTTCTGTTCTCATCCTGAAGCAAAGCTTTTAACCCGAGGTAATATTTCTGGGTCAGCGGAGTCTGTAACCTGAAGCGTATGTAACCTGAGGTACCACTGTAATCAGTCACATGGCACACCATTTGAATGGCAATGCCCATCAACTTGGGGGGGACTGGTCTCCTCAAATATTTTATTGAGGGGCTGATGACCCCTCGATCCCTAGGAATTGGCTCTTATGCAGTGAGCAGAGGAGGAATGACCACTGGGAGGAGCACAGAAGGAAGAAACGCCATGGGGGGTGCATGCATCAGCACAAACAGATGCTATCATTTGCCCCAGCTGTAACAAAACATGTCCCTTCCATATCAGTCTCTACAGCCACAGAAGGCACTGTAACTCTCCAACGGTTTGACGTTACCCTTCCACATTTTTGCACTATCGCAGCCCCAGGAAACAGTGGGCGCGTGATTTTTTTTGGTGCAGGCTGTAGCAATGGACATGCTATGTGATCTGATGGTGAATTTGGGGTGATCCAGGGGCTTTTACCTCCCCCCTCCCAGGCAGCCTCCGCTAGCATCCCTTATCTCTCTTCCGATCCCACTGATCAACCGTTTCCCTTCAACACTCCCTTCCCTCTTGCTTGCCTTAGTGTCTTTTCCTTAACTGGAGCAATTTTTTGCTCCTCCTTTTCTTCTAATTTCTCTCCTTATTGCTTTAGTCTTCCTGTCCCCCCCCCCCTTTGCAAGTTTGCAGTCTTTACCTCCTCCCTCCCAGGCAGCCTCCTTTATCTCTAGCATCCCTTATCTCCCCGATCACCAAACGACCAGCAGCTTCCCTCTTTCAAAAAGAAAAGAAAAAAAAGAAAAGGCATGATCTGCTTTTTGCCCCTGAGCAATTCGGCTCCAGGGACCAATATTTGCTCCATGAGACGCTCCATGAGACGCACAGACATTTCCCCTTACTTTTTAGGAAGAAAAAAGTGCGTCTTATGGAGCGAAAAATACGGTACTTGGGACCGGGGAGAGTTCCACTAGGACAGGTGGAACCTCTCCCTGATAAAATGTCCTCCTCTGATGTTCAGCTACTTGATGATGGATTCAACAGGGCGTACCCAGCAGCTCCTCAAGCAGGTCTTGTGATGGTAGCTCGTCAATCCATTTGTCTAACTGTTCAGAAAAGATGGGCAAATTATTCCTGGGAATTCTTTGCGTACCTGCTGCCCACATCCCATTTCTTGGCACACACTCCGTGAATCAGAAAGTAGGGAACAGGTACCGTAGAGAAAGTGAAGAATTAGGTATGTGCAAGGAAAACAAAACAAAATACAAGTCTCTAAGTTGGGGGTTCAAAAAGCCTAATAAACATTCAGAAAAGTCCAGGTAAATGAGTAAATCTCTCTCCTACCTACCTGCTCTCCCCACCTCCAATCATTTGGGAACAAAAAAGCCATTTTTGCTTCACCCTGGAATTTCTACCTCTGGAAGAACAGAGGTGGGAATTTTTTTAATGAATGATGAGTCAGTCCAGTTGCTAAACTCTCCCCTCCCCTGCCTGTCTCTAAGATTTTGATTTAGAAGCTTGTTTAGACAGTAACGGAGGATATGAAAATCAGCTGTTTGCTTATGCTCTTTGACAGTGAGAACATAGACAATTTTTCCCCCTACTATGCATGAATATGTAAAATCTTTTTCTTTTGTAGAGGATTTGTTAACCAAAGACTGTCTGTCTTCCAGAGATAAGTGTGTAGCAAAATAAATCAAAGTCTTGTGCGGCCTCCTCCCCTCCCCTCAATACGATGATTTCCTCTAAGGAAAAAGGTTTGTGTTGGCCTGGATCCCTTGCTCAGTCCTGAAGCTCCCTGAGTGACCTTGAATTTGTATCAGTCAGCCTAACCAAAGATTAGGAGCTCCTCCAGGCCACCTGTTTATTCAGCATTTGTTCTCATTCGCTTGCACAAAGCGTATGCGGTGGTTAGACCATGTCCAGTCTTTACTGAGCATTCGTTCAGATTTGTTGGTAGAGAGGTTCTACAGCAATATACTGGAACCAGTTATATACCATAAATCCCTCCCTTGTGTTGACACGTCTTCCAACAGGAAGTCCACCCCATCATTTTCAGTGACTTCTCTTCTCACTTCCCAAACTTCTGCTCTCTTCTAAGTGGCCAGAAATACAGAGCACTTTGGCCCGTGTTAATTGTGCAAATCCTAAAATTCCAGGCTGCGCTTCAATCCATCCTGCAAAATATTGATAATCTGAAGGAAGCCTAGGAGAAGGATAAAATGAGTTGAGCTCATGCAGGCTGCCTTCAGCTCCTTGAAGGAAGCATGTGGAGGATACAGGATATTGCATCCCTATGTGCTTTATTACACACACACACACACACACACACACACACACACACACACAGTCGTACCTCGGGTTATATACGCTTCAGGTTGCATACACTTCAGGTTACAGACTCCGCTAATCCAAAAATATTATCCCAGGTTAAGAACTTTGCTTCAGGATGAGAACAGAAATCGTGCTCCGGCGGTGCGGCGGCAGCAGGAGGCCCCATTAGCTAAAGTGGTGCTTCAGGTTAAGAACAGTTTCAGGTTAAGAACGGACCTCTGGAACGAATTAAGTACTTAACCCGAGGTACCAGTGTGTGTGTGTGTGTGTGTGTGTGTGTGTGTGTGTGTGTATAATTAAAATTCTCAATAAAAGACAGCTAAAAACAGGTATTTAAAAACATTCAAAACCTAATTGAAATCATCAATAAGATAAATTAAATATTTTTAATTAATTAAATAAATAATTAAATAAATAATTAAAAATTAAATATTTTAAATACAAGTAACTTCCACATGTTTGAATAGGCTTGCTTAACACATATGCACAGTGATGGTGCCTAAATGTCAGAGTAGGCAGAGGGGTGTTGCCCCAGGAGCCAATTTGTTTCAACACCTGTTGCTGTCTCAATCCCGTTCTGTGCTTCCATCACTAGGCTCCATTGAAAACGGCTTCTCCGTGTGAACCGGGAAGTGACCTCAACAGACAATGGAACGACTTTCCTGTTCTTATCTCTGTGACTGCGATCTCCTGGGTGACACAGATGCCATTAGGCAATTGAATGCACATGCCTACTCTTTCCATTTCCATCCCTCCCACCCACTCTGCGCAGCCCTGGGAACTGGCAACCATCACTATGCCACTGATGTAGGCACCAGCACACTATAAGAGAAACTCCTTACAAGATCAGATTTAGAAAGACGATGACCATAAGCAAACATCTCTCGCATCATCCACAGTTTTCCTTTCTCTCCAAAATGAACCTGTAGCACGGAAGGGATCAACAGTCAATGGATTTCATCCACGGGTGGTTACCTGCAGAAAGCAACAGTGTCATGCAAGAGGTCTACATACCAGTGGCATCTCCAGATGGTCTTGATGAGGGACTTGGTCAACAACCAACACCTGGAGATCAACAGGACATTAAGAGAAGAACTATACAGCAGGCAGAGACTGGTGTTTGCTGGATTGTACTTGGCCGGCCAGCCTGCCTAGGATATCCAAAGCAGCATTGGTGAGTGACAGCTCATCTTCTCTTCTAGAGCATTTACTGCAAGAGGACAAGCTCACGTGAAGAATGGGGAAGCTCCAAAGGCATTGCCATGTGACATCACATCCCCTAACAACATGGTAATGCTTGGAATTGTTTACAGTTCCATTTGACAGAAGATGTACATCCCTCTTTTGTTGTTGTTGTTTAGTCGTTTAGTCGTGTCCGACTCTTCGTGACCCCATGGACCAGAGCACGCCAGGCACTCCTGTCTTCCACTGCCTCCCGCAGTTTGGTCAAACTAATGCTGGTAGCTTCGAGAACACTATCCAACCATCTCGTCCTCTGTCGTCCCCTTCTCCTTGTGCCCTCCATCTTTCCCAACACCAGGGTCTTTTCCAGGGAGTCTTCTCTTCTCATGAGGTGACCAAACTACTGGAGTCTCAGCTTCAGGATCTGTCCTTCCAGTGAGCACTCAGGGATGATTTCCTTAAGAATGGAGAGGTTTGATCTTCTTGCAGTCCACGGGACTCTCAAGAGTCTCCTCCAGCACCATAATTCAAAAGCATCAATTCTTCGGCGATCAGACTTCTTTATGGTCCAGCTCTCACTTCCATACATCACTACTGGGATGTAAGTTTTTCTTTATGTTGTTGTTGACAGTTAAAAAAGGTTGGTTCATGTTGAATTACCCCCTTACATTTCTCTTCCCCTGCTTCACTTCATAAGCCCTCCTTGAAACAACTGGGTAGTCATCCAGTTATTGTGTGTTCTTTGTCACCTTTCTTCTGCCCTTCCTTCTCTGGCCTTGCTTGTCAGAAGCTCTAAAATTACTTGTTCTGTGAAATTATATCTTCAAAGCTCAGCTGATATCCATTGTATGAAAACTCTCCCCTTTCTCATTTATGGTGTGTGTGTGTGTGTGTGTGCGTGTGTATGAATGAAAATATTCTGAATAAAAGAGCTGTTGACCTTGGGATATATTCTTAAAAGTCATGATTCTCATGGCAAACTTTCTGCTAATAAGATGGCAAATTGACTGGCCATTATATAGCCGAATCAGAAAAAAATATATATGTATGCATCTGAATTTGATTTTGGAATGCCTTCACTGAGGTTTACTGGCCTTATAAGGAAGGAGCATATGGGGGAAGAGAAAATGCCCCCGCCATGGCCACCACTGCCTTTAGAATACCAGAAAAGCAGCTAAGGTTGACATTTTGTATTCTGAGTTATTTGTCTCTCTGGTTTCCGAAGAAGCAAAACACTTCAGGGGCTAGATGAGAACAATGAAAACAATCCTTTCATGATGTATTCCTGTTTTCAAAGCAAGAATACATCTAAAATCTGCATAACATGAAATACTTTGTGGTGGGCATCCTGGCAGAGATCAAAAATACACTGGAAACAGTTAAAAAGTAATGTGCAGATTGGGATGGGTGAATTGGTGGGTTTTGGTTACTCTCAGTTTCTTATTTTTCCAGTTCAGTTCTCCATGTTTCCAGACCAGTTTGTGATTTATCTCTCTCTCTAAGTCATACTGAATCTCCATGATTCATCGTTTTAGTGCATTCCCCCCCCCCCCGAAATACTTGTGTTGTATGCAATTTTGCCTAACATACACATTTTTTTGCCTCTCAATTTCCCCTAAAATGTGTATTTTTGGATATTATTTTCACTAATATGTATTTCTGAATATTATTCTCTCTAATATATATGTTTCAGTGCACGCCCCAGTACCTGGAATTTTGTACACGTTATTCGACTGGAGAAATTGCATTGCAAAAATTCAGAGAATTGCAAATTTCAAAAAGACAGGCATGTCTCGGTCCTCATATTATTTCGGATGGTGAGAATTAGGTAGGTTTGCCTTTAACTGTGAACTGAATAAAGTTTCTCCTCCTCTATGTGCAGGAGGACATCGAGGTCCATAGCGCATGAACAGCCGTTCACAGTGGTGGAAACATTGTCTAATGCAAAGAAAGATAGCATATATATTCACATTTCATTATTTCCTCCCGCTCCCCGATCAGCTTTCCTTCCCAATCATCTTATGACCTTAAAATAGTAATTACTGGGAATATAAAATTGTTCTGCTGTAATTTATAATTAAGTGAAGGATTTAGGAAAAATGATTTTAAATTAAGATGAGTATGAAAACCTAATCTAAGATAAGTTAATATCTATTTCTTCAGTGCTGAGGACTCTTTCATCTTGAGCTTGAACAAATTCATTTCATGCTGGATAAGGAATGGACAAGGCTGATAGCCCAAGACGGCTCAGAGGGAGAGACTTAGTCACGAGAGGTACCAGAATGTCAAGAGTGAACTATGTGATTTCATATACCTTCTTCGTTATACTGGGGCTGTTTACATGATTGCACCAAGATATATAAAATCAGCTTGTCCCTAACTAAATATAAAACTTATCTGGACTGAATTAGGTGGTGTTTTAAAGAAATTCTTCCATAATAAGAAATTAATTAACTGACTCACTGCAGCCTGCATGGAGTAGAGGTTAGAGAAGGTTGGGGCAATCTCCTCCTCCCAGTACACATACCCTAACCTTTTAGTATTAGTAGTAGTAGTAGTAATAGTATTAGTATTATTTTATTTATGATTTTCAGTTTTATACATTTCAATAGCTGTACAATCATTCTAACATTTCAAAACTCGTCTTCCTTTCCCCTCTTTCTGAGGTTCCTTAAATTTATTTTTCATATTTTCTGCATATTCCAAATGAACTTAGTTTACTCATTTATTCATCTACTTTAAACATATACTCTTATAAAACTGCAGGTTATTACAATAATCCTGCCAATGTTCTTATCTGTTTACAGTTTGTTTGTAAATATTCAATAAACCATTCCCATTCTTTTATAAAAAGTTTGTTTTCTTGATTTCTTATTTTCCCGGTTTTGCTATTTCTGCATATTACGTAAGTTTTTGTATCCATTCTTCTTTCGTCGGGAATTCTTCTTTCCATTTTTGGGCAAGTAACATTCTCACCGCTGTAGTCGCATACATGAATAAATTTCTATACAGTCTGGGTAGTTCTGTCCCTATAATTCCCCAAAGGAAAGGTTTTTGGCCCCAAGGTGGCGCCTTTTCTCGCTTATGCTCTCTGTCACACTCTGCATTACTGGCCAAGTAATGGTTAAATTCTTGGGTGGGGAAGGGATCTAGAAGAAATAAGAAGTCTATGTAAATTCATCGGATTCTAATGGCGGTGCAAAATGCCCCTATCACGCTACTAAATGGGAAAATAATGCCACTCTTCCAGGGCAATATGTTTCAGCGCTTCTGAAGGGATTCATTTAGTCCTATTAGACTGAAAATGTGTTTTTGGTTTGGTTTGCGTGTATGTTCGCTCTCAGCTGATATAGGGCCCAGAACAGATGCAGTTATATGTTTATCGGTTTTCATTATCCTATTTGGGAATTCAAATGACATATTTGCATTCCATCTGCGGAGAAACACAGCACGCATCTTAAACTCCTCCAGCCGCGGAGGGCTCCCCGTGTTCTCAGGTGATGTGGAGAGAACCTTCTTGTAGGTTTCTGCCGAAACCACTGTGGACTGTGCTGGGTTGATCTCATTTGATCTATGTGCTTGTTGACTGGCTTCCTCAGAGCTATTTTGACAGTTCATGTGGAATGGGAAAACATGCTGACAGAACAAGCCCCCTTCCTCCCCCCCCCTTTAAACCTTAGTTTCCCATCAGGCCGAGGAACTGACAAACGAGTCCGTCGTTCTTGGTGATGAGGATACCACAAAAACTGTCAAGTGATGTACATTTGCCCCCACAAGCCGTGAGGGCAGGATGTGGGGGGGGGGGGAGGGAGGGAGGGAGGGAGAGGGAAAGAGAAAGAAAATCTGTTCGAAATTATAGTACTTTCTGCTTTCATTCACATCTCGGCCCCCATATGTCATTCGTCACCTCCGTAAAGAGCCAGAAACAATGTTATTATCCTTAAATGTCTCCGATGGCATTTACATACATGAGAAGGTCATTAGGGGGCAGTTTGCACCAGTGGCTCAGGCATTTCCCTACCCCACACCCCACCCCACACACACTATAGGAAGGGATGATTCCATGGGGTGTTGCCTGCTCAGTGGCATCCTACAAAATAACAGAACAATAACCAAAAAATGCCTCTCTCAGGAAATGTACCATTTCATTGCAACAATAATGGCTTCATAGTTGATGCTGTCATTTTGTGCTGATAAAGCTATAGCACTGCCTTGGGCAGGCGGGAAGGAAAGTAAGTAAGTAAGCGATACAAATAAAAAAGAGAGATGTATGAAGATTTAGAGCTCAGCAACTGCATTGCATGCAGTCAAGTGTTACGTTTCCACTGACCTTTTTCTGCTGGAAATCAGGGAGGTGAAAGTGCTGCCCTCCTTAAAGGGATCTTCAACTTTTCCCCCAGGGAGACAATTCTGAGCAGAAAAAGATGAGCACCCTTTTCCTTCCTTTCCTCTCTCAGACAAACTGATGCTTCACTCAAGATTCGAGCCTTGGTGGCTGGTGGCTGATCATTTAATTTTAAAAGTGGTGAAAGCAAACACTCACCTAGTTTCACCCCCATTTCGCAGAATGGTATTCCATTTGTAACCAGCCTGATGTATGGAAGTGAGAGCTGGACCATAAAGAAGGCTGATCGCCGAAGAATTGATGCTTTTGAATTATGGTGCTGGAGGAGACTCTTGAGAGTCCCATGGACTGCAAGAAGATCAAACCTATCCATTCTTAAGTTTAAGGAAATCAGCCCTGAGTGCTCACTGGAAGGACAGATCCTAAAGCTGAGGCTCCAGTACCTTGGCCACCTCCAGAGAAGACTCCCTGGAAAAGACCCTGATGTTGGGAAAGATGGAGGGCACAAGGAGTAGGGGACAACAGTGAATGAGATGGTTGGATAGTGTTCTCGAAGCTACCAGCATGAGTTTGACCAAACTGCGGGAGGCAGTGGAGGACAGAAGTGCCTGGCGTGCTCTGGTCCATGGGGTCATGAAGAGTCGGACACAACTAAACAACTAAACAACAACAAACCAGTCTGAAGTGGACAGGATGCCTCTAGACTGTCAGTATTTTCCAGGAGGGTTCATACTGTGAAACTTAGGTTTATGCACAGCGCACCTGCTTTGAAGAAGAAATGGGCTTCTTGCAGTTAGGAAAGTGATGCAGAAATGCATTGGAAATGAATGAATGATTAACAGGAAGACGTAGAAGCTGCATGCAAGCAAATGAAGGTGAATGTAGGACAAAAACAAATCAGAATGAATCCTCAATAAGGATTAGACAAGCAAATTGAGATGAATGTTCAATAAACAGGTCAGCTGAAGAAGCCCTTTGTTGTTGTTGTTGTTTAGTCATTTAGTCGTGTCTGACTCTTTGTGACCCCATGGACCAGAGCACGGCAGGCACTCCTGTCTTCCACTGCCTCCCGCAGTTTGGTCAAACTCATGCTGGTAGCTTCGAGCACACTGTCCAACCATCTTGTCCTCTGTCCTCCCCTTCTCCTTGTGCCCTCCATCTTTCCCAACATCAGGGTCTTTTCCAGGGAGTCTTCTCTTCTCATGAGGTGGCCAAAGTATTGGAGCCTCAGCTTCAGGATCTGTCCTTCCAGTGAGCACTCAGGGCTGATTTCCTTAAGAATGGAGAGGTTTGATCTTCTTGCAGTCCATGGGACTCTCTAGAGTCTCCTCCAGCACCATAATTCAAAAGCATCTATTCTTCGGCAATCAGCCTTCTTTATGGTCCAGCTCTCACTTCCATACATCACTACTGGGAAAACCATAGCTTTAACTATACAGACCTTTGTTGGCAAGGTGATGTCTCTGCTTTTTAAGATGCTGTCTAGGCTTGCCATCGCCTTTCTCCCAAGGAGCAGGCATCTTTTAATTTCTTTGTTACCAGTTTTGAAACATAATTAGTAGTTCTGGGACTAGGAGCAAGATGGCAGCATTCAGAGATATGGGTATTGAAGATATTGAGCCTATTTGGGAAGGTTTGAAAAAGCCACGAAGAAGGACAAAATACCATCACACCAGAACCTAAAATAATAAGAACGATACATCAGAACTGGGCAGATTCTCTTCCTGACTTTCCTCAACTCCAGTCTTCTTAAATGAGAAACCTGGGAAGGACATAACCCGTCTGGAGAATAAGATGATGCCACAAGTTTTTTTCTTCTTTCTTTTTGGAAAAATAAATCTAGAAGAGACTTAACTTCTGCCACTCTCTTCTTTGGGGATTTCTTACATCTGCTTTGGTCTTTCAGAACTGCGGTCTCTGCGGGCGCTTCTGACTCATACATGTCCGAACACACCTGTGTTCTGCTCAGCTGTGTGGAGTGCGGATAACTGTTTGGGGCTGACTGTTCTCTGTCTAAAGTGAAGGCAGGAGAGAGAGGGATCTGTGTTGCTAATGCAAAAACAACGAAGGGGTTTCTTTTAGGTGTTCTTAATCTGAAGGCACATAACTGTGAGTGTTACATATATGAGGAGTTGAAGTAAAGCAACCTCTTTCACAGCCCCTTCTCCTGCACTTGGCTGCAACATAGAGGAACTTTATAATTAACTTCAGCAGATCAGCATCACAGTCTGGGATTCCTTTATGTTCTGAGCCTGTTTGTCTTTGAATTATACGCTGTTGCAGAAATAGTGGGCTTCTTTCTGTCTTTCTTTTTAATTTTTATTTCGAAACCAAAAAATAAATAAATACAAACATCAAATTCAAAATCCATATTCATTTTCTAACATAAGCCTATTACACAGATTTCCTAAATTAAAATATATATAATTGCTCTAGGCTTCTCTTTGCTATATGTAAATACAACACAATTAACAAATTATATTATAAATGATATTATTGGTTCCCATATACCCCCCACTCACCTTCACCCATGTGTGATCTCAATATTTTACTTCTTCCATCTTGTTGTGTTGTTATAATTTAATAATTATTCAGTTGATTCTATTATTATTTTCTTGCTTACCCCTGCACGTTTTACACATTCTCTATTAATATTTCAATTCCGGAACCATATTTTTTCATGTATTCCTTCACTCCATCCCACTCTCTAATTATTCTCTGATTTGAGTGGCCTCTAATAATTGCTGTCCATTTTGCCATTTCTACAAACTCACAGAGTTTGTTTTGAAACAGTGGGCATCTTTTGTTGGATTCAGAGCTGATCTTCAAAGCCAGTGTGGTGTAGTGGTTAAGAGTAGTAGTCTCGTAATCTGGTGAACCGGGTTCGCGTCTCTGCTCCTCCGCATGCAGCTGCTGGGTGACCTTGGGCCAGTCACACTTCTCTGAAGTCTCTCAGCCTCACTCACCTCACAGAGTGTTTGTTGTGGGGGAGGAAGGGAAAGGAGAATGTTAGCCACTTTGAGACTCCTTCGGGTAGTGATAAAGCCGGATATCAAATCCAAACTCTTCTTTTTCTTCTTCTTCTTCAGTTACAGTGCGACAAGTCTTTCCGATGCAAACCTTAGAATCTCCCAAAAAGCATTTTTCCCACCCTCAGGACTGTAGTTTTAGAAATCGAATGTGGAAAGGAACGGACAAGCTCCTGACAGGGCAGCCATGGGGGAGAAAGAAAGTGGATCAGTTTGCAATTAAAGTCAGATTTACCTAATTTACACTTTGCAAAACAATACCTGGACTGAAACACTGCCATCCCTCATTATTCACATTTTGCAATCTGGTTCTCCAGGCAAGAAATGTGTACAACAATGCAAATATTAGGGTAAAGTCTGCATATGAAGTGTGTGTGTGTGTGTGTGTGTGTGTGTGTGTGTGTGTGAAGATAACATACAAAATGCATCATATTAGGGAAATGCTGCTTTGCAAAAATGTGTATATTGGGCAAAAATATACAAAAAGGCCGCATATTAGGAGAAATGTACACTATAATGCAGATGAATTTTAATGACGACCTTTGGGGGGTGGAGAGAAGATTGCAAACTGAAATGAAAATGCAACTTAAGGCTGGGAAACCGAGAAACCAAAATTGACATATTGGCCCATCGCTGTTTCAGGGCGTTGTACCTGTCCTTGCCTGTACCTGCCCTTGCCTGGTTTCCTGTCTCGTGTCCTGCCTTGGCCCCATCAAACTGTCTCCCAGTGGAACCTTCGGATTCTGGACTGGTCCTGGACTGTGTTACCCCAGGCCCAGCATGGGGGGGGGAATACTTGGCCGTAGGAAAAAAGTATGCTACGGAGATGACAAGTCTAGGACTTTTCTCCCTGACAATTTTCTAAGTTCTGAAAGATCTTGCACAGAGGAGCATTTACTCATGTGAGTCCCCCTCTGCAGTTGGAAGTGTTGCAGCCCAGACACAGATGAAAGCTTTATTTTCTGCTGTTTGTGAGAACTAGGCTATAGACTAATAATAATAATAATAATAATAATAATAATAATAATAATAATAATTTATTATTTATACCCCACCCATCTGGCTGAGTCTCCCCAGCCACTCTGGGCGGCTCCCAATCAAATGTTAAAAACAGTACAGCATTAAATATTTAAAACTTCCCTAAACAGGGCTGCCTTCAGATGTCTTTTAAAGATAAGAGAGCTACTTATTTCCTTCACATCTGAAGGGAGGGCGTTCCACAGGGTGGGCACCACTACCGAGAAGGCCCTCTGCCTGGTTCCCTGTAACCTCACTTCTCGCAATGAGGGAACCGCCAGAAGGCCCCCAGCGCTGGATCTGTGTCTGGGCTGAACGATGGGAGTGGAGACGCTCCTTCCACTGAGGATGTGGAACCTGTGAACCTCCAAATGTTTCTGGGCCACAATTCCCATCACCCCTGGCCATTGGCTTTGCTCGCTGGGACTGATGGGAGTTGGAGTCCAACCACATCTGGGGTGCCACTAGTCCCCCAACCCACCCTAGAGATCCGCCAAGCAGCTTTCTACATTTGTCTTTTGACACGGTGGAGCCCACCTTATAGTAATGGGAAAGGCCTCTGTAAGAGTTGGGCGTTCCTTCATCTCTGTGCTCAAGCTGGAAAGCAACCCAGGAGAGTGCTCAGATTAAGTTGTTACTATCCGGCACAGACTTTGGTCTTTCAGATTCCAGCAGCGACCTGTGCGAAAGCCAAAATTTGGCACCCCCTGCCTCTTGAACTTCATTCTGCACAATTCACGACATCGTCGTTGTAGCGCCCTGTGGCGCCCCCTAGGCTCAAGTCCCAGGACGGCAGAACTGGTTGTGCTGACCTAAATCCATCTCTGGATAACACATTCGGCTCCCTAGCTAAGAGCCAGCCTCTATCATAGCACTCCAAGCTATGCTGGTCCCGGGGGGGGGGTGTTACCGTGCGGCGTGGTCCGTGTCCGGTCCGAGGCTGAAGTGGGGTCCAAGGCAGGGAGTCGGGCGTGGTCAGGAACTCTGGCAGAAAGCAGGACAGGGTGCCGGCAGGAACAGGCTAGCAACAACGTTGCTCCCGCAACTTGGGGCTGGGGCTGGCTGGCTTATATCTCCCCCGAGGCATAGGGCGGCCCCGGTCCACAGGTGACTCGCCTCTCCTGGCCTAGAGGCGAGCACTCCTCCTGCGGGAACTTAGTTCCCTCCATCTCTCTGCCCTGAGCCTCTGCAGCTCAGGAGAGGCTGGAGGATTACTGGCCCCAGAGGCAACCTCACCTTCCCCTGACAGGGCTGGGAGAGGAGCACCTGCAGGCAATGGGTCCTCGATCACCTCCGGAGCCAGAGTGGATTCAGCTGGTGCCTGCACCTGAGGAACCAGCACAGGTGAGGACCCTTCAGGCTCAAGTCCCATCCCCGGCTCAGCCAGCTCTGGAGGCGGGGACTCCTGTGCAGGCTGGGATTCCTCAGGTTCAGCCTCTGAATCCGATTCCCAGAATCACAGCCCTGCTTCTGCTCATTTCAAAAGAGCTTATGTGAAGTTCCCCACTGGAAAGAATGGTGCTGCAGCAGCAGCAGCGCTTGATGAGTTACTGCCATCAGTGTGTATAATTCCCACCTTTATGAACGACTACAAGTCGTTCTCCTTCTCCTTTTCTCTCTAACCTCCCCTCCCTCCGCGCTCTACACAAATGGACATTGAATGCCTGTGAATGGCTTCTGGCCACTGGCTTTGGAACGCAGCTCTTTTCTCTGTCTTGTCTTAAAAGCAAATGAGAAACAATTAATGGGGAGGGAAATAAAAATTACACAATTGTTAAAGTCCTGGAGGGATGCTTTTGGCAAGCGGGCATCTCCCCGCGGCCCTTTTTTCCTGGTTCCTAATTTCCTCTCGTCCCACCGAGGCCTGGTTTCTCTAGAACGTGTCCTTTTTACAAGGCTTTAATTATGAAAGCGGGGTCCATGTCAAATTATAGCGGCGTGTGACATTGCAGGGACTGACTCACTGCCTCCCCTGCTTGAAGCTTTCCCCCATCCCGAATCAATAAGGAGCTCAGCATACTTTCTAGCGAGAAGAGTATGTGTTCCAGTTTTTCATACCCTTTCCAAAGAGCCAAGCTGGGTTTTATTTTGCTGGGGCAAGTGCTAGTGAACCGCTTTCTGACACCCAGAAACATCTGCATAACAGAGTAGAAGAAGAAGAAGAGTTTGGATTTGATATCCCGCCTTTCACTCCCTTTAAGGAGTCTCAAAGCAGCTAACATTCTCCCTTCCCTTCCTTCCCCACAACAAACACTCTGTGAGGTGAGTGGGGCTGAGAGACCTCAAAGTAGTGTGACTGGCCCAAGGTCACCCAGCAGCTGCATGTGGAGGAGCAGAGACGCGAACCCGGTTCCCCAGATTACGAGACTACCGCTCTTAACCACTACACCACACTGGCTCTCAAGTACCAGTACCGAGGGCTCTTGCGTTAGTTTTGCTACCAGAAGAGCTTCGTACAGTACACTGGGCAGTTCCTGGACATTGGTGCATCTCCACACATCCCACCAGAGGAAGCGAACAGAAGGAAGTCTCCCTCATCTGATGGGAAAGTCAGAGGGTGACTGAGGAAAGGAGGAAGTGGGGTAAAAGGATAATGTTTATTATTATTATTACAGTGGTACCTCAGTTTTCAAATGTCCCAGAAGTTGAACGTTTTGGTTTTTGAATGCCGAAAACCAGGAAGTAAATGCTTCATTTTCGAAAGCACCTTGGAAGTCGAACGGCTTCCGCTGAGGGTTTCCCCCCCAATTTTCTCTATTTAATTTTCCCTTTGCGCCTTGGTTTTCAAATGTTTCGGCACTCGAACAGTCTTCTGGAACAGATTACGTTCGAAAACTGAGGTACCATTGTATTATTATTATTATTATTATTATTATTATTATTATTATTATATTCAAGGGTATGCAGCACAGACATCTTTTTTTCTAGAACAAAAGCACTGTTTATGATTAATAAAAATAAGAATAAAAACAAACAAACTGAGAATAGAAAGGAAAGGGATGAGAGGGAACCAATTATAGAAGCAAGACGTGAGTGTAAAAGGTAAGGGTAAAGGACCCATGGATGGTTAAGTCCATCAAAGGTGACTATAGGGTGCGGCGCTCATCTCCACTTTCAGGCCGAGGGAGCCGGCATCTGTCCACAGACAGCTTTTCCGGGTCATGTGGCCAGCATGACTAAACCGATTCTAGTGCAACGGGACACCATGATGGAAGTCAGAGTGCACAGAAACGCTGCTTACCTTCCCACCACAGAGGTACCTATTTATCTACTTGCACTGGTGTGCTTTCAAACTGCTAGGTTGGCAGGAGCTGGGACAAAGCAATGGGAGCTCACCCCGTCGTGTGGATTTGTCAAGCGGATAAGAGAGGAAAGCGGTTCTAGGAGCAAGACGTGAGTGTAAAAGGATCAAGAAGGAGAAATGAAAGAAATTGGCAATTTGGCTTGCGTAGGTGATATTGTTGTTGTTGGCATCTGTCTGCTTTGGCAGACACTGGAAGAGTAAAGTCAAACCATTGGAGAACTACATCTCCTGCCGTGGCTGTAGAGACCGATAAGGGGGCAACATATTTTGCTGCAGCTGGGGCAAATGAAGGCATCCGGTTGTGCTGATTCAGGTATTTCTTCTCTCTGCACTCCTCCCAGCAGCCATTCCTCCTCTAGTCACTACTGTGGATACGCAACCTGGCTGGCTGTCTCCAAGCACTACGGTCGTCTGCAAGGAATAAAGTATAAGTTGATTGTAAAAGGAGAATGGATAAATAAATTACAGGAGATGGGTTTTTTAAAAAATACTTTGACAGGCATGTAGGGGTTGAATAGGGAAAATATCAAAGAAAAGGCCTTCTTCACTTCCGTGCCTCTTGGTCAGGAAATTGTGAGGGAGGCTGAGTCACAGTGCCTCAAGAAGAAATGTCTGTACTTACAGTAGACTGAGGGCAGCTGAGGTGTGGAAGTCCTTGACACAGGGAAAGTGCTGAGCCAAAGAAATGAGCAATTTCTAAAGATGGATTAGGTATCAGTAGAAAATGTCAGTAATTGCCACCTGGTCGTGCCACACTCTGTTTCTGCCTCCATCTTGTGACTTGCTCTCTCCCTGCACCACCAATTAGAGGTGGGCCTCTGTAAATTTCAGCCACTTTTTTAGTGGGCCCCAGGGGTAAAAATTGTGAGGGCCCCTACAGTAGTGCAAAGTTGTAATAAGTAAAGGTAAAGGGACCCCTGACCATTAGGTCCAGTTGTGGTCGACTCTGGGGTTGCGGCGCTCATCTCGCTTTATTGGCCGAGGGAGCTGGGGTACAGCTTCCGGGTCATGTGGCCAGCATGACTAAGCCGCTTCTGGCAAACCAGAGCAGCGCACGGAAACCCCGTTATCTTCCCGCCGGAGCGGTACCTATTTATCTACTTGCACTTTGACATGCTTTCAAACTGCTAGGTTGGCAGGAGCTGGGACCGAGCAACGGGAGCTCACCCCGTCGCGGGGATTCGAACCGCCGACCTTCTGATTGGCAAGTCCTAGGCTCAGTGGTTTAACCCACAGCGCCACCCGCGTCCCACAAAGTTGTAATATGCCACAACAAATTTTATCCATGTACATGGGCTGATGATGTTTAAAGTTAGGGATCTTGTTTACATATAACCAGGAATGATTCATTTTGTATTTGAACGTGAGCTTATCTAATCTGCCGTTTCCAAGTGCAGGTGTGAACCAAGACACAGCCATCCATCAGAATTCACACACCTCCGAAGTTTGCGATGCAGTTGTGCCTCCAAGTAGCGTGTACAAATATGCATATGCTGAGGGAAAACATGCACAAAAATGAAACTAGAGTACAAAATTCATCATGTTAGACAAAACTTCTTTGCAAGACTGTGTATAAAAGGAAAGGTATTTCGGGCAAAGAGAAATTCGCACACAAACGTTGGTGAATTTTCATGAGGATTTTGTTGTTGTTATAAACCGATGTGGAAATGTGGGGAACAGGACTCGAGACTGGAATAATGAGAAACTGAAACTCAAATTGTCATAATCACCCATCGCTACACATGAGGGTTTCTCTAGCACAAAAGACAGAGCAAAGCCTAAGACGGTGCAACGAATAAGTCATTTTGTGAGCTTTTCCAGAAGGCCTGGTTTACGAGTTCAGGCTACCAGCCATTATTTTGTCAGCTTTGCTGCGTGGCACAAACGTGTAAGCTGGTGCCCCTTCCCCCTCCTCCCTCTTGGGACACCCAAAGATAGTAAACAAGGGAAGGCAGACACAAGGCCTGCCTTTCCTGTCCAGGCAGCAGCTGCTGCTAAGTCTGCATATTCTCAGTTCATGCACAATCTTCCCTTTGACCCCCTTTGCTACCCAGTTCCCTGTGTGGCAGGCTCTCCTGAAAGTTGTGATTTCCTATCCTGACAGGCAGCAGGAAGGGGAGAAAGCTGCTAGGCAACCTTTGCTCTGAGATCACAGGAAAGTTATTAAGCAAACCACTCGTGACAGACACGTCTTCGGAAACGACTGATACGATCAGGGAAGGAGAAGAGGAAACCAAGCCATTTGCTGGCTGCAGAGGACATTTTGGAACTGGGTCAGATTCAGTGTCCTGCATCACCCTTTCCCCCTTCTTTTTTGTCGCTGCTACAAAATGGGCACCGTATCAACCCAAAGAAGTAAGTGAATAGAGCAAGCTGTGTCAGCGCGTGCAAATCAGAGGCAGGTGCCGGTGTGGTCTAGAAGTCTCAACTCCGAACCAGAGCTCTGTGCTAAAGGACATGTATTGCATGTAGAATGACCCATCTTTGATTTCTGGCGTCTCTAAAGAAAAATCTGAGCAAGACCCCTCTGCAGTTCAGAGGAAGCAAAATGGGAGTAGGTGGACCAACAGACTGACTCAGTGTACAAGCACATTTATGCCCTGAGGCCTCCAGGTTTGGAGTGGGCACTGTGTGGTCGAAGGCAGCTTGTCTGCAAAATGGGGACGGCAATATATTGTGTATTGTCCCAACAGCACAGCGACAATCTGCAAAAAAACATATTGTAAGGTCACCATTGCTGAACTTCCAGTCCACTGTCCTGCCCAGTGGGCAATGCACTGCCTCACAGCCGTCATTTGCCGGCAACGGAGATGTCTGTCCCCCCCCCCCTCTATTTGGCTCTGAGAGTCCTTTCTGGAGAGCTAGTGTGGTGTAGTGGTTAAGAGCGGTAGTCCCGTAATCTGGTGAACCGGGTTCACGTCTCCGCTCCTCCACATGCAGCTGCTGGGTGACCTTGGGCTAGTCACACTTCTCTGAAGTCTCTCAGCCCCACTCACCTCACAGAGTGTTTGTTGTGGGGGAGGAAGGAAAAGGAGAATGTTGGCCGCTTTGAGACTCCTTCGGGTAGTGATAAAGCGGGATATCAAATCCAAACTCTTCTTCTTCTAATGTTCAGTGACAGGCAGATTCAAAGCAGGATAAGGGATGTGTTTGGGCTTTTCGCAGTGTTAATAAGAACAGGGTGGTTATCAGACGAAGCATCCGAAAGACCATGTCGGAAAGAAACCTCTTCTGTCAACAAAAACTCTAATGTCGCGCATGCATTTATTTAACACCCTAATAGAATCACTCTTATGTCAAGGTCCCTGTCTGTTAAAGTAGGGACTCCCCACCCCCTGAGAAACCCCCTTCTTGATGGAAGATAACAATGGAACCTCTGCGAGGCCCGACTCTGAGATTGTATCTTTCACATTTCTGCAGTGGCTGTTGTTTAGCATGACTTGTCAATCTGTCAGATAAAGGCGCGCGCACACAGACTCCTATGAGGAATTATTAATGAAGATTCAACCGGTTTTTCTGCGGGAAACCGATCACTTCATTCTTCATCTCGCTGACTTTTACATTAGAAAACTAAAAATAGCCCTGGGTGTTTATAAGGAAAGACCTTCAGCGTCTGACAGATTCCCCCCCCCCTTTTCCCCCTGTACTTCTTGATCCTTTCCCTTTGTTCTGTAGGATCATGCAAAGCGGAACACTGCAAGAATCTAGTGTATTCACTGCTCCCCTCCCCTGTATTCACTGCTCCCCTCCCCAATTTTCCCATTATCTCAATATCATGCACAGATCAGTCCTATCTGGTACCATCTTCCCTCGGTGGAGGAAGCAGCTTCCTCGAATCTCAAGCTCAGAGTACAAGTGTTCCTTGATCAGAACTTCCCAGAGGCTCTTATTTTAAGTCAAATGCATACTGGTAGTGGGGGTGATTGGTTTTAGACTGCAGTACTGGGGCAGTGAGGTTGATTCTTTGTCTCTGGCTCTGTTCCAATGGAGAACGGCCCCGTGGTATGGGAGAAGGCAGCCATCTCTGTTCTGCCTGGCCTGTGGAACACCCTCCCACCAGACGTCAAAGAAACTTTTAGAAGGCATCTGAAAGAAACCCTGTATAGGGAGGTTTTTAGTGTTTTACTGTGCTTAATGCATTCCATTTGTTGGAAGCCACCCAGAGTGACTGGGGCAACCCAATCAGATGGGCGATTATGGGCAAATAATTTATTAATATTATTATTATGGTTTTTTTCAGCTGGAACTCATTTCCCACACCTCTCAAGTGGGCGCCATTGCCATTATTCCAGAGGCTGAGGCATTCATGCTGACTTCTGGGACCTCTTTTTCTAGAAAAATAGCACTGATTCTTTTTCACAATCAGCGCTGTTTCCATTCTGCTGAAATTCAGTCTCTGCCAAATACTAGGCTAGCTGACCTAAGTGATATAAGTTACGTAACTTTTACTCATTTTTATGCAAAGGAAACATCAAAACCATGTAATAATAATAAAAAAGACCCATCATTAATTATCCATCATCTGTAGACTTAAACCCTCCCAACAAGAATGTGAACAAATACCACAAATATTTGCTAGACTGATTTCGGCTCCTGACCACTTCTTTTTTCCTCTTCCCAGCTCCCAAAATTCTTCAACATCCCTAATTTAGCCCAGAGCATCTGCCTGACATGAGGACAACCTCAGGTTCTCCAGGTAGGGCTGCTGCCTGTTAAGATTGACAATACCAAGCCCAGTAGACCAATGTTCTGAAACAGTACCTGGCAGCTGTCTTCCGATATGCTATTTGTATTTGCCCCACAGGGGGAGCTGCAGAATGGAGATATGGCCACCTATCTTTTCCCCTGTAAGTAAAAAAAGGTTGGTTGGCGGGGGTGATTTTTCCACTGGGAAAGTACTTGTGCGGAAAGGGACAAGCAGCTTCTCCTCCTGCAGCTTGTCCCAGCCTGCTTTAGATTAAGCGAAAAGACTCAGAGGGGGGAAATTATGGAACAAGGATAATGTGCAGTCGGAGCCTTGGGCAGAGAGGTCTTTCCTGGCCCTTTTAAGTGAAGATTCCAGAGGCTGGGGCAGGGGACTGTCTGCATGCAAAATGGGGGCTCTCTTGCTGGGCTGTGGACCCCTCCCAAAGGTTAGCATCTGCCCAAGGTGAACGTAATTGGATTCTGTGCGCATTTACTATCCAGAAGGGAGTGAAATTCTATCCGGTGCACTTCTAAAACACTGGAGAGAGAAGTGTTTTCTTTCTACTTTTCTTTTCTTTTTTTAAACTGCGGTAACATTAGCTTCTTCAGAGAAAGAAGCTAGCCAAAGACAAGCACCGCACTGCCAACACTTCTGCCAACTTCTCCATCTCATCTTTGGAGAAGGAAAGGCGATCCCGCTTACAGTATCCACGTGATGACAAAGGCACGCTGCTCTTTCCTAAGCACAGAGAAAGAGCAGGCATGTGGTAGGCATTTCAAGTGGAGAAGCCATTCCCTGTTGGCAATTGTGTGTGGAGCAGAAAGAAGGATTTCTCAGTGCGAGATGGCCAAGAATTTCATTTTGTAGCATGTGCTTTGTGCTTGCAGAACGGATGGCATGCCTAGCGATGGGGAAAGACTTATTGCCCAGATTATATCTGGGCAAATACTGTATTTTTCGCTCTATAAGATGCACTTTCCCCCTCCTAAAAAGTAAGGGGAAATGTGTGTGCGTCTTATGGAGTGAATGCAGGAAGGAGGCTCTGCTCAGCGCTCCCTTTAAAGGGCTGCCCTTCTTCTTCCTCAGGTAAAAGCCCCCAAGAGCCACACACACACTCCACGTGCTCTTTAAAGGGAGCACAGCTCTTGTGGGAGCCTTAGCCATGCACAGCCTCTCCCGGGCAGGGGATGAAGGCTCCCCTTGCCTGGGAGAGGCTGCGCGCGGCTATCCCATAAGCCAGGACAGCCAGCTGTGCTGCGATCCCGCTGGCTGTCCTGGCTTCTGGGATTCAGAATATTTTTTTTCTTGTTTTCCTCTTCCAAAAACTAGGTGCGTCTTATGGTCTGGTGCGTCTTATAGAGCGAAAAATACGGTACTAGTCACCCTACCCACCCACTCAAGTTGCAGCAGAGAATTCCCAACTCTCTCCTCCAACTGCAATTCCCAAGATACCAGGGGTGCCAACTTGAACAAAATCTTGATCACATGACACGGTGCATGCACACCATTTGAATGGCAATGCCCATCAACTTTGGGGGCCCCGGACCCCTCAAATATTTTATTGGGGGAGACGAAGACCCCACAGCCCCTAGGAGTTGGCTCCTATGCAAGATGCGTTGGGGGAAGGGATAACCTGGTCTGAAGCTGCTATACGTTTTTCTGCTTTGTGAGTGTGTTCGTGAGTGTGGCACTTCTCCCTAGCATTCCCTGGTCCTGAATGGGGTAACTGTGCCCCTGAAGGACCAGGTGCGCAGCCTGGGAGTCATTTTGGACTCACAGCTGTCCATGGAGGCACAGGTCACATCTGTGTCCAGGGCAGCTGTTTACCAGATCCATCTGGTACATAGGCTGAGACTCTATCTGCCCACGGACTGTCTCGCCAGAGTGGTGTATGCTCTGGTTATCTCCCGCTTGGACTACTGCAATGCACTCTACGTGGGGCTACCTTTGAAGGTGACTCGGAAACTACAACTAATCCAGAATGCGGCAGCTAGACTGATGACTGGGGGTGGCCGCCGAGACCATATAACACCGGTCTTGAAAGACCTACATTGGCTCCCAGTATGTTTCCGAGCACAATTCAAAGTGTTGGTGCTGACCTTTAAAGCACTAAACGGCCTCGGTCCAGTATACCTGAAGGAGCGTCTCCACCCCCAACATTCTGCCCGGACGCTGAGGTCCAGCGCCGAGGGCATTCTGGCGGTTCCTTCATTGCGAGAAGCAAAGCTACAGGGAACCAGGCAGAGGGCCTTCTCGGTAGTGGCGCCGCCCTGTGGAACGCCCTACCTGCAGATGTCAAAGCGATAAATAACTACCTGACATTCAGAAGACATCTTAAGGCAGCCCTGTTCAGGGAAGTTTTTAACGTGTGATATTTTACTGTATTTTTGGTTTCTATGGAAGCCGCCCAGAGTGGCTGGGGAGGCCCAGCCAGAAGGGCGGGGTATAAATAATAGATTATTATTATTATTATTATTATTATTATTATTATTATTATTCTGAAGCCTTTGGCTTCTCTCCCATTTCCCATAACATCTTGGCGATTGCACGTGTGTATGTGTCTCTGTGAATGCATGTACATATATGTTATGCCTATTCTTGGTCAGCCCAACCTGTATCCAGTCAGCCTTGGTTTGCATGAGCTCTTGATATAATGACTTTCTGCTCTGCAGCCAGAGGAAAGCAGGGACGGCAGCCTTGGTTTCCTGCCAAAGAATCTGAGTGTTCCACATGATTTAATCTCCAGAAGAAAATCACTTAGTTAGATGTCAAAGCTATGCTTCATATTCAATGTTTTCCAAACCCCAACCAAGTCAACAGCTTGCGCGCTCTCCCTCTCTCTGCCTTGAGTGAACAACAAAACAAAACCACAAGAGGAGTCTGTATGCTGTCACCACACAAATATCTGCTGTGAACCAGCTGAAATGAGAAACAGGACAAGCACCATTTAGTCCCCATATTCTCTTGAGTTTACTTTGGCAAAACATGGTGGAAAGTAGGGATATGATTCTTGCATGATCAAGAGTGGGCCACAATGTTCAGCGTTCCTAGGAACCGAAGATTCCAAGGAATGAGCTGTTTCTCTCTAAAGCATAGATATAATCTCATAATGTTCAATGTATCTTCTTGAGAGAATTTGGAACTGGTTCTCATTTTTCTAAAAACGCATCTTTTACAACAGAACATGAAACTCATACATATGTTGCTAGGTGTTCGTGATGAAGAGACTCCACTCTTGATGCTTTTGAATTATGGTGCTGGAGGAGACTCTGGAGAGTCCCATGGAATGCAAGAAGATTAAACCGATCCATTCTGAAGGAACTCAACCCTGAGTGCTCACTGGAAGGACAGATCCTGAAGCTGAGGCTCCAATACTTTGGCCACCTCATGAGAAGAGAAGACTCCCTGGAAAAGACCCTGATGTTGGGAAAGATGGAGGGCACAAGGAGAAGGGGTTGACAGAGGACAAGATGGTTGGACGGTGTTCTCGAAGCTACCAGGATGAGTCTGACCAAACTGTGGGAGGCAGTGGAAGACAGGAGTGCCTGGCGTGCTCTGGTCCAGGGGGTTGTGAAGAGTTGGACATGACTACACAACAACAAGAGGTAGGATGAATGTTGTTTTACGGATGGTCCTGCATTAAGACAGAGACATTGAACAGAATGACCACTGGTGGTGAATGTTGGTGGACTCCAGCTCCCATCAGCCTCAGCCAGCACAGCCAATCATGAAGGATGTGAGAGTCTGTAGTCCAACAACCTCTGGAAAGCCACAGGTTCACCACACCTGGACTATATAGTCTACTGGGCATATCATTGATTACTTCAAAGGAGACTCTACAGCTTTTTATTTATCTTGACGCAATGGGCTCAATGGCCAGATCTGCTTTTACTTCTTCTTCTTTTAATTTTTTATTTATAATTTTCAATTTTATACATTTCAATAGTTTTACAATCATTTTAAAATTTCGAAACTCGACTTCCTTCCCCCTCTTCCTGCGGTTCCTTGAATTTATATTTTATATTTTCTGCATATCCAAATTAACTCAATCATTTATTCATCTACTCTTATAAAGCTACAGATTATTACAATAATCCTGCCAATGCCCTTATCTATTTACAGTTTGTTTGTAAATATTCAATATACCATTTCCATTCTTTTATAAAAAGTTTGTTATCTTGATTTCTTATTCTTCTGGTAAATATTTGGGCAAATACCATGCTTGCCACTGTAGTAGCATACATGAATAAATTTCTATACAGTTTGGGCAGATTTTACAACCACATGCTCCCTTTCAAGTAAGTGGCCTTGCATGGAAGTAATGGAAAATATATTGCACATGAAATAGTCGCGACCCAATAAGATGCTAGAGACAGGCAGGAATATCTCTTGTTTTCAAGAAAAACACAACCACGGTCCATTCGAGAGCTGCAAGCTAATAATGAGTTGGTGAATTGGTACCAGAAGAACTCTCAAGATCCGGAGCAGCTGAAGGCCAGCTTTGGTAAAGGGAGGGGGAAAGAGAGACTTAGAAGTGTGAAGAGTCAGCACGATCCAAAGAGATAGCGGAGAATTCTGTTTGACAACCAAATCGGTGTTGCCCGGAAAAGATAAGGCTCTTGCTGGGAGGGGAGACAATAATTGTTTTTAGTGTGACAGATAAGAGAATAGGCCTTCTTCCTTCTATGATCTGCCGAGCTCGAAACATCCTACGCTGCTGCTGCTAAATATTTAAATTGCTGGATGCAGCTCCCCAACCTCTCTTCTCCTCTATCCATCCATCCATCCGTCCCCTGGGGAGGCTGAATTTCCTCCAAGCTTAATTTAATTTTAAAGTTGGAGATAGTTCTGCCATTTCCTCTTCCCTGTGATCATTGCAACGTGGACTTGTCTGAAGGGTAGGGCGGGGGAAACTTAAAGGAAAAATAAATCAAAGGCCAAGCAAACACCGCTAATTGATCTGTGTCCAGGAGAGGAGTCCTGCAGGGCTGTTGCAGCAGAAACAACCACATGCCTCAGGGCAACGTGGGCATTAATACATTTAGGACACAATAGATTTGTTGGTTTTTTAAAGGTCCGCACAATGGCAGTGAGTCTGTAGGCCCAAGCTGCCCCTTTCTGCCCGGTTCCGTGCCCCTGTTCCGCCCCATTTTCTGGCCACTTCTGGGTCGCCGTGTTGTAAACAAAAATTGACCTTTTCCCTTATGGGGTATCCAAGGGCCCATATAGAGTCCTTACATAGGTTCCCTATTGGTAGGAGAGAATAACAGAAGCCAGCCAGAGAATATTGAGAAGCAAGGCAGCTAGTAAGCCTGATCTTTATTGATCTGTTGCAACAGGGTGTTCCCCTCACACGCAGGAGAGAGGAGGAACCCCCAAAAATGGCATGCAAGGCCTTATAAAGACTTTTGAAATTGCCACCCTGTAGATCAAGACCACCCCCAGAAACATCATACGTACATCACAGAAAAGGCGGTCTTAAAACAGAAATATGAATGTTGTTTTTCTCCTGTCATTGTTTATCTCCTGTCTGGCAGGTTACTTGATTGGTTTTCCTGGGGAGCCTGGCCATTATTTTGTAGTGGTAAATATTTCGTTCCTGGGCCAGGTCACAGGCGCACACCCTATTCATATCTTAAATGTGCCCTTAAGACAGGATTTGTGAGGAAAGAGACAATGGGGAGGTTTCCCACTTTGACCTTGTAGAGAAAACATTTACTCAGTTTGGGAATCAAAATGGTTCCAAGTTGGACTTCCTGTGCTGATCTATGTACGTGCTGTTATGAACATTACCATATATCTAAGACCTCAAAATTCCTATCACAGCCGCAATGCACGCATGCATGCCTGCACATCAACTGGACATGCGTAAATTGATCATCGCCATTAAATTGGGGAAGCTGCTTTGAAAAAAAAAGTGTATTTTGTCAAAATTGCATGCAAAAATGTGTCTTTGGGGAGAAATTTCCCCTAAAATGCTGATGAATTTTGAGGATTTTAAAAAAAACCACACAACCTGATGTGGTAATGTGGAGAACTGAGTTTAAGAGTGGTGGGGTGGATTCAGAAACTGAAATTGTCTGATCTGCTGAGCACGACTTGACAGTGTTCAACTAGGGACTCAGCTATACAGCTGCAAATATAATGTTTTAAGTGTATTTTAAGTGCATTATAAAAATGTGACACTATACAGCAATAGTGAGCTTATGGCAAATATATTTTTCAAATATATTTGAAATACATATTTGGGGGGGGATTTCAAAACTTTTTTTTTTCAAAAAAGCATTTTCGCAGCATTTTTTATATGTGTCTAGATTCCACCTAGGTGAGGCAAAAAGGTAAAAGGACCCCTGACCGTTAGGTCCAGTCACGAACGACTCTGGGGTTGCGGTGCTCATCTCACTTTATTGGCCGAGGGAGCCGGCGTACAGCTTCCGGGTAATGTGGCCAGCATGACTAAGCTGCTTCTGGCGAAACCAGAGCAGTGCACGGAAACACCTTTTCCCTTCCCGCCGGAGCAGTACCTATTTATCTACTTGCACTTTGATGTGCTTTCGAACTGCTAGGTTGACAGGAGCTGGGACCGAGCAACAGGAGCTTACCCCATCGCGGGGATTCAAACCGCCGACCTTCTGTTCGGCAAATCCTAGGTTCTGTGGTTTAACCCACAGTGCTCTACTAGGTGGGGTACAAAACATATAAATGTTATTACTCCCATGCTCTTGCCCAAGCAGCAGTACAGGGCACCACTAGAGATGTTATCAGGGAGAAAACACAAGGCTCCTCTATCCAGTGGCATCAGTGCATCAACCACCGTGCATAATCCTGCCTGTGGATGCTAACATTTTCTAGCACCAATGATTGTTGTTGTTGTTGTTGTTTAGTCGTGTCTGACTCTTTGTGACCCCATGGACCAGAGCACGCCAGGCACTCCTGTCTTCCACTGCCTCCCGCAGTTTGGTCAAACTCATGTGGGAAGCTTCGAGAACACTATCCAACCATCTCGTCCTCTGTCGTCCCCTTCTCCTTGTACCCTCCATCTTTCCCAACATCAGGGTCTTTTCCAGGGAGTCTTCTCTCCTCATGAGGTGGCCAAAGTATTGGAGCCTCAGCTTCAGGATCTGTCCTTCCAGTGAGCACTCAGGGCTGATTTCCCTAAGAATGGAGAGGTTTGATCTTCTTGCAGTCCATGGGACTCTCAAGAGTCTCCTCCAGCACCATAATTCAAAAGCATCAATTGTTTGGCGATCAGCCTTCTTTATGGTCCAGCTCTCACTTCCATACATCACTACTGGGAAAACCATAGCTTTTACTATATGGACCTTTGTTGGCAAAGTGATGTCTCTACTTTTTGCTACTCATTTTTTAAAGAGCGCCCGAGTGTACATGGAGATACCTGCAGCCCAGCCCTGGGTCCCCTGAGGTGGGTTTGCTTCCCCAGCTCCTGATCCGCTTCCTGACTTTAACGAAGCCTCTCTACAGCCTGCTTCTCACTTACATGTTGGAAAGACAGTCATCAGTAGCCAACATTTGTGACTTCGGCAGTAAAACCACAGGCCTCGCAACCCGCAATGGCAAAAAGAAAAAAAAAATAGACATTTCCATTCCAATCCTAGTTTTAAATTAAACGGTAATGAAAAATCAGCAGTGGCAGCTGGGGCCAGAGACAGAGATTGTCTCCAGAAACAAGAGAGGAAGAGAGAGACAGAGAGAGAGAGACAGAGAGAGAGAGACAGCAAGGAGAGCTCAGTCTGGCAATAAAGCAGTTGGTAAACCTTCAGTAAAAAAAAGAAATTAGGGAAACAAATCTGGGAGGGAGACAAGCAAAGAGGCGGCTGCTCGTCTTCTCCGGCATGGAGGAGGGGCAGCCCCACAAATCAGCCTCTACTTTATGAATGGACATTTGGAGATGGGGAGGAGGAGGGGAGTTCTGCAGTCTTGTGCTGACATCTGGAGGAAAGAGAGGGGATTTGTTGTCGTTGTTTTTAAACACATTTCGCTCTGAGGAAAGGGCAGAAGAGAAATGGTCATATGAAATATACTCAGAGTCAAGAGTGGTTTTCATGCTCTTTATTCAGCTCGTAGTAGTGAGGAGGAATGGAAGTTCCCGCAGAATGTCTGCTTTATATACATTATTCACACAATGGGCCCCACATGATTGGCTAATTCCAGGATTCACCTGTAGGCCAATCAGGTTGCGGATTCACTTCCACCTGGAGCTGGGTTGGGTGGCTCCTGTGGACCAATCAGAATGCTGCATTCTGGATCCTATTGTTCTAGGACCAATCAGACTGCTGCATTTTGGATCCTATTCAACTCAGTACAGTGGTACCTCGGGTTACATACGCTTCAGGTTACATATGCTTCAGGTTACAGACTCCGCTAACCCAGAATAGTACCTCGGGTTGAGAACTTTAACTCAGGATGAGAACAGAAATCGTGCTCTGGCGGCATGGCAGCAGTGGGAGGCCCCATTAGCTAAAGTGGTGCTTCAGGTTAAGAACAGTTTCAGGTTAAGTACGGACCTCTGGAACGAATTAAGTACTTATCCTGAAGTACCACTGTACATAACATCATAATTGCAAGCATTTTATGCAACTCATTTCTAGGATGGCATCGGTGTCTCCCTCCCCTCCCTCCCCTCCATTCTCTCTCTCTCTCTCTCTCTCTCTCTCTCTCTCTCTCTCTCCCTCCCTCCCTCCCTCCCTTCCTCCCTCTCTTTCATACTCACATGCTCTGAGCAGAACTTAAGACTGCAAGCATTTCCACTTGGCAGACAGAATGATCTTGCCTCTCCCTGACCCACATGCTGTTCTAGGGGTTCTCTAGGGCTGATGGGGGGTACAGGGGGAAAGAGAGGGGAGAAAGCCCCATTGTTCCAGCAGGACCCATTGCATTCATTGAGTGTGACACCCCACTCCTACAAGATTCAATGCAAAAAGAGAGGTGTTTGGATTTACGGCACATCCTTTGCATTGTCGAATCAGTCCGGGTTCAACTATTCATTTGTTAAGCGTTGAGCCGCTTGGGAACAAATGTGTGACGTCTGAAAACAATTGCTTCCTTCTTGATGAACATGGGTCAAACTACCGTATTTTTCGCTCTATAAGATGCACCAGACCACAAGACGCATCTAGTTTTTGGAGGAGGAAAACACGGAAAAAAATATTCTGAATCTCAGAAGCCAGAACAGCAAGAGGGATCACTGCACAGTGAAAGCAGCAATCCCTCTTGCAGTTCTGGCTTCTGGGATAGCTGCGCAGCCTGCATTCGCTCCATAAGACACACACACATTTCCCCTTACTTTTTAGGAGGAAAAAAGTGAGTCTTATAGAGCAAGAAATGCGGTAGTTCACTGGCCCTGGGCAACTTCTCATCACAAGCAACTGCTGGCCAGGAATTATAGAGTCTTCGTGCTATTTATTTTTTCCCCTTTCCCCCCGGATCCTGTATACTTGCATTTCAGCAAAAAGACCGAGTATTCTGATGGGAAAGGGCCGTGGCTCAGCAGGAGAGCATCTGTTTTGCACCCGGGTTCAACTCCTGCCATTTTCACATAGGATGAGAAACATTGTTTGAAAGCTGACCAGTCAATGCAGGCAATACTAGGTGGACCCAACCCTGGAAGAATGGCAGATTAAGGTGATTGACTACATGGAATTGGCAGAAATGACTGGCAGAATCCGAGACCAGGAAGAAGAGTCGGTGAAAGAAGACTGGAAGAAATTTAAAAACTATTTAAAGAAACATTTACAGAATCATTGTAAAATTAATGAATGTTAGAAGGATGTTGGATAGAAACTAAGCGGTTTCCAGCTGTAATGCTTTAAGAGATATGGAGGGGGGGAAAGGTTTCACAAATGGGTAAAAGTTTAATGGTAAGGATTATAGTAGTGAGACATGGGGCTGGATGAATCCCTAGCTGGAATTAAGATTGGCGGAAGAAATATCAACAACCTCAGATATGCAGATGACACAACCTTGATGGCAGAAAGTGAGGAGGAATTAAAGAACCTTTTAATGAGGGTGAAAGAGGAGAGCACAAAATATGGTTTGAAGCTCAACATCAAAAAAACCAAGATCATGGCCACTGGTCCCATCATTAATAATAATAATAATAATAATAATAATAATAATAATAATAAATTTCCCTTTATGAATCACTTCCCGTGAAACAATTTACAATAAAAGAATATACCTAAAACAGCTACACAGATAAAAGCAGTTAAAACATATATATAAAGCATAAAGTAGCTCAGGGCAGGAGCTGGTGTCTGAATTTTTGCAGCACAATTTTTAAAAATGTTGGCCCAAGCAGGGAGAAGAGCCATAGCTGTCAACCTTCCCTTTTTTTGCGGGAAATTCCCTTATTCCAGCGTCGTTTCCCGCTGCTTCCCGCTGCTATCCCAGATTGTTAGATATCCCGTAGACTGTCCCCGGGACAGGTGAGGCTGCTGATCCCTTATTTTTGAGGCTGCTGATCCCTTATTTTCAAATCTGAAAGTTGACAGCAATAATAATAATAATAATAATAATAATAATAATAATAATAATAATTTATTTATACCCCACCCATCTGGCTGGGCTTCCCCAGCCACTCTGGGCAGCTTCCAAAAAAATATTAAAATACTGTAATACATCAAACATTAAAAGCTTCCCTAAACAGGGCTGCCTTCAGATGTCTTCTAAAAGTCTGGTAGTTGTTGTTCTCTTTGACATCTGGTGGGAGGGCGTTCCACAGGGAGGGCGCCACTACCGAGAAGGCCCTCTGCCTGGTTCCCTGTAACTTGGCTTCTGGCAGTGAGGGAACTGCCAGAAGGCCCTCAGTGCTGAACGTCAATGTCCGGGTAGAATGATGAGGGTGGAGACGCTCCTTCAGATATATAAGCAGAGCACTGGTTGAGTTCAGCTTCAGGCAGGAAAATGTCACGGGACAAGGTGGCGGCAGCAGTGCAGGGAGAGAGCAGATCAAAATCTGCCCTCAAAGGGAGGAAGTTAACTCTCAAACTGGAGTCCTGATGAAAAACCCCACTGGTGCCCATTCCAGCTTCCCTTTGTTGCTAACCAGCAGCTTCTGGGGTGGATGCGTTTTCATCAATACCAGGGGCTCAAGAGAAAAGGATTAAATCTCCCCTCCCTGTGTGTCTGTGTCCTAATCCGAATCGTTGCCACCCAACCCATTATTACTATTCTAAAAGGAAACAATAGGGGCACACAAGGGCATCGGATTTGGCCCAAGGAGATGGTCCTTTTCCTGGGTCGTGTGCAAGGCAAGTTCATCACCGGCAGAAGAGAACAGTGGAGGGTCCATACAAAAGGAACAGGTGGGTGAAACAGACTGTGAATACTCAAGAGTTGTACAGTCAAGAGACAATAGTGAGGCAACACAGAGTCAATAAACGAGACAATAAAGGCTCACTACAGGCCTCTTGGGCTTTTGCAGCCAGAGAGAACAATTATCCATGTATGCTGATGCTGCCTGGCTTGCGATGAAGCAAAAGGAAGCCCCAGGTTAAAGACATTTACTATATTTGCACGGCAGCTACCCATTGCTGCAAGAAATATCAACAACCTCAGATATGCAGATGACACAACCTTGATGGCAGAAAGTGAGGAGGACTTAAAGAACCTTTTAATGAGGGTGAAAGAGGAGAGCGCAAAATATGGTCTGAAGTTCAACATCAAAAAAACTAAGATCATGGCCACTGCGTTCATCACCTCCTGGCAAAGAGAAGGGGAAGAAATGGAGGCAGTGAGAGATTTTACTTTCTTGGGCTCCATGATCACTGCAGATGGTGACAGCAGCCACGAAATTAAAAGACGCCTGCTTCTTGGAAGAAAAGCAATGACAAACCTAGACAGCATCTTAAAAAGCAGAGACATCACCTTGCCAACAAAGGTCCGTATAGTTAAAGCTATGGTTTTCCCAGTAGTGATGTATGGAAGTGAGAGCTGGACCATAAAGAAGGCTGATCGCCAAAGAATTGATGCTTTTGAATTATGGTGCTGGAGAAGACTCTTGAGAGTCCCAGGGACTGCAAGAAGATCAAACCTCTCCATTCTTAAGGAAATCAGTCCTGAGTGCTCACTGGAAGGACAGATCCTGAAGCTGAGGCTCCAATACTTTGGCCACCTCATGAGAAGAGAAGACTCCCTGGAAAAGACCCTGATGTTGGGAAGGATGGAGGTCACAAGGAGAAGGGGACGACAGAGGATGAGATGGTTGGACAGTGTTCTCGAAGATACAAACATGAGTTTGACCAAACTGTGGGAGGCAGTGGAAGACAGGAGGGCCTGGCATGCTCTGGTCCATGGGGTCACAAAGAGTCGGACACAACTAAACGACTAAACAACAACAACCCATAGGAAAGGATGGGGTTCTGGCCACTTTTCTGTTTGCTAGAGGGCAAATCTGGGACAAATCCAGCCCAGTTTGCATTTAAAGGCAAGCCGACCTAACCCACACTGCCTCAAATAATAGGTGAACCAAAACACAGCCATCCAGCAATACTGGCATCTCTCTGAATTTTGCATCACAGGTCTTGAGTTGAGTAACAGAACCATAGAATTGTAGAGTTTGAAGGGACCCTGAGGTTCATCTAGCGCTTTTTTTTTTGGCCAAACTTGCTTTTTTATTTTTGCCAAAAAATCCACACTCCGACATTTTTACCGATCTTTGCAAATTCCGCCCGGACACTGTTTTTGACAGACGAATCCCGGATATGTCCAGAAAATGCCAGACCTCCCTAACCCCCTCAATGAAGCAATCTAGCCCACGGCCACCCCTGGGTGGGCTCCAACCAGCAATCTCCTTCTTAACAGCCAGACACACTGACCCATTACACCACCTGTGAGAGGCAAAATAAATTGCATATACTACGGTGAAGCAGACATAGAAAAGCATTTATTCTTAAAAGACTTCTGAGAAATGATATATAATGAATTGAAACAAATGCTGAAAATATCTTTCCCTAACAAACCAGAAGCTTTTCTTTTAGGCATTACAGTGGTACCTCGGGTTAAGAACTTAATTCGTTCTGGAGGTCCATTCTTAACCTGAAACTGTTCTTAACCTGAAGCACCACTTTAGCTAATCGGGCCTCCTGCTGCCCCCAATTTCTGTTCTCATCCTGAAGCAAAGTTCTTAACCTGAGGTACTATTTCTGGGTTAGCGGAGTCAGTAACCTGAAGCGTCTGTAACCCGAGGTACCACTGTACAGGACCAGAGATCCAGAAGGACCAGATGAAACTGTTTATGTATGAAACCACAGGACTCTGTTAGTCCATAAATGGAAAGATGGTACAACTCCAACCAAAGAAGGGGGACAGACAAAACTGATGAACTATGCTGGGATGGCAAAACTTACAGGGAGAATTAGAAACCAGGAAGTGGTGATCTTTAATAAAGAATGCGGAAAGTTTATACAGTGGTACCTCAGGTTACATACGAAATATTACCTCAGGTTAAGAACTTTGCTTCAGGATGAGAACAGAAATCATGCAGCAGCGGCACGGCAGCAGGAGGCCCCATTAGCTAAAGTGGTGCTTCAGGTTAAGAACAGTTTCAGTTAAGAACAGACCTCCAGAACGAATTAAGTACGTAACAACAAGTACGGACTTTATTTGAAAAGCTATTGTAAACAATTACACACATTGGTAGGATTTACAGAAAACTTGTAGTAAAAAAATGAACTATGGAATGATAAAGGATTTATAAGAATAGAGTTATGAAAGAGATGCAGAAGGGGAAATCATTATATTAAGATTTGTAATGGGGGGAGGGAAGTCAAAGGGGATTATATGTTTATGTTTTTAATTTGTTTGCTTATGTAAAATAGAAAATGCCAAAATAACTTTTTTTAAAAAAAAAATTGCATTTATTTGTGAACATAACATACAATTGATTATATTAGGCTTTGTAAAAATGTATACATTTGGCAAAAAATGCATTAAAAAATTTTTTTCCCAGTAGGAGAAATTCGTACTAGAACTCTTATGAGTTTTCATGAGGACAGTTGTTCTTTTTTAATTTTAATTGCAAACTGGAAATGCAAGAAACTGAGAAAACCAAACTTGGCAAATTTGTTCCACCCTAGCTAGCGGACAACCTGCTCTTCATCTGGCCAGCTGGGGATGGGGAATGATTTTCCAAATAGACAATAGTGATGGCATTCAGGCCACAAGAAAGCACAGAGCTATGTTTTGATCCTTAAAGCACCACTGAACTTAGGGCCTCAAGAGAGAAGCATTGGGAACCAGCAAATCTTGGCATGCAGATGTCTTCCATTTTATATATGGGCCTCAGCTTCTACGTGTCACTGAATCTCAAAAGGACTTTGGATGCCACATCACTCTCACTTCTCCCAAACCCAATCTTCCCAACCAGAATGGCCGAATCAGGAGATGAGTTACCCTTCCACAGCTGTTTAGTTCCGCGTCCTTTGATGAGGCGCATTGAGCATATTTACATGATAATGCGCAAAGTTGTTGCTGGATGGGATTGGGTCCTTTTGTTTGTACAGTTGTTCTGTTGTCTTCTGCCTATCCTCGCAATTTTGGCCGAGGGCCAGGTTCTGTCGCTTATTGTGCGCAAGCACAAAGCATGGATCAATTAACTCTAAGACAATACTCGAAATCAATAGAAATTGCTCCTGGCCATGTGCATCTGGGGGCAGAATGTAAATACATGACTTAATAATTCTGAACCAGAGCTTGCGAGCAGGGCACCTTCACAAAGCAACTGCCGACTCAGGCAATCTGCCACTTCTTCGATACTTCTACTTGAATGGGGTTACGTTTAAAACAATTCTGCGTTATTGCTACTGGCAACATGTCATTTTCCACTGTGCAGTTGTAATATTCAACACGTTCTGCTTATTGTGGAATATACAGGCACTGCCCTTCCTCTAGCTAAGCTGAGTGTCTCATCTTGCATTACGAATGTATGTAAATTGTAAGAGGTCACGGTTTAGTCTCTTTACCTGATAAGAGCTACATGAGCAAAAATAATAATAATTGTAGTGAAGAAGCACAGAATGAGACTCCCGCCTCCCAAACTTGAGCCACTTGTTGAACTGGAAGGGAACAAAACATTGGATAGTTACTTTCACGCATACAGGCATGGACTGGCTGGAGGCAGAGGTGGGAGGCATCAGCTGAGGAATCTCAAGGGAACACCCAGAGAAAGAATGCCCAGAGCCAGGGGATTGGTGTTGGGGCGACGATGATTAGTCAGAGGGGGAAGAGGGAGGACACTGGGAGGTGGAAGTGTCAGAAGCTGGAGAGGAAACAGGGTTTAGTGAGCAGGAAGAGGATGGGGCAGAGAGCAGTTCAGAATCAGAGGCAGGAGCAGAGGCCGGTGGGGGCAAAAGGCAGAGTGGAAGCAGCCTGACGAAGAAGCCAGGGAGTCTCCCCCTCCTGCTGTGACCACCTCCTTTCTCTTCCTGGTCTCCCAGAAACCCACATAGGTATGAAGAGTGCAGAGCAGAGACAGACAAGGCCCTCTGCCTGCTTCCCTGTAACCTCACTTCTCGCAGTGAGGGAACCACCAGAAGGCCCTTGAGCTGGACCTCAGTGTCCGGGGGAGATGAAAGGTCCATCTGTGATACCGGACTGGCCATAGCTTGGCTTATTCTTCACATGCTGGCCATCAAGCAACAGACTTGTCTGTGTGAGCCAACCCTCTGTGTCACTAGACCCTCACTTTCTCTCCATATGGTTCTGAGGATGTTTTGGCCTAAATGATGTATTTTATAGAACCAGCCCTGAGACTGCCTTAGATTCTGTCCCTGAAAGCACTTAGTGCGATTCTGGAGCCAGTGTCAGACAGCAATTCTCCAGCTCCACGAGCCAAAAACTCTGCCCAGTGCTTTCTATGCACAGGGACAAACTAAGCCCATTAATTTCACAACCAATCAGTGGAGTGTTCTTTGAGCTTGGCAATTTGCTGCATATCTGTCAGACAGCAGGCTGCTGCTCATTACAAGCTAGTCTGGTTATGCGTCTAATTCGCAAATGCCGAATGTGGGAAATGTAACATATGCAAATAGCCTTGTTGTTGTCATGCCCTTTCATAAGTGATCTGGCATTTTGGGATAATGGCTCCAACCTTACATGATGTAGGGCTGAGCCAAAATGCACCGCTGGTCCTGCAAACCAGCCGCGCCTATAAAAGGATCCCTTTCCCAACAATATGATATTGGAAGGAGAGAATACAGGGAGGATCATAGATTTTTGTGTTCCTTGACTTGTGTTTTTCACTCAGAAAAGAACTGCCTATACTTGGGAGAGGGGAAACAACGGAAAGGTCAGGGCCATCTTTACCCAGGGGTGCAAGGGGTGCAAGGAACCCGGGCGTCAAATTCTGGGGGGCGCCAAATATACACCTGTCTCTCTCAATCGGCGGCAGTGAAAAGCAATGGAGCGAAAGTCCCTGCCCTCCTCTTCCATCGCTCTGTTACTCCGTAGCATCAAATATTCCCGACGAGTCAGGAAACAAAAGGACTTTATTTATTACAGGTGAGCGATTTCCCTCCCAAAGAAAGCTCAACACCTTTGAGTTTGCCTAAAGAAAGGTCAACAACTTTGGCTTCCCCCCTCCCCCCAAAACTCAAAAAAAGTTAATTTTGGGGGCAGCTAAACTAAATTTGGGGGCATCCCAGCGGCGTATATGCTAAAGACGGCTCTGGGAAGGCTGTAAGGCCAGCAAGTATGTACCAAATGCCCCCCTTCCTAAAGTCAGGTATGCATAGCACCATGAAGGGATGAAAAGTCACCCGCTAGAGTGGGGGCTTTTCAAACCCATAATTACAATGCACAAGCTTGGAATAAATGGCCATTATTTATCCATTTTCCCTATTAGATGGGACAGTTTTGACAGAAATAGTAATCTACTTGAAGAGGCCAACGGCTATTTGATATTAATGCAGGCAAAGATAAATTAAAGACCAGAGAGGCCCTCCAGCTATAATGAAGGTCTCAGGCCATTAGCGGAAAGGGGGGTCATTGGTTTTCCCTCCACCGCCCATCCCTAGATGTTAATCCCTCTCACCCAGACAAAAGAAATTGATAGCATCATACAATGCATAGGCCATCAACTCCTTTGGCCCAGGGGGAGCCAGGTGGGTATGAGAGGTGTGCTTGTGGTTTCAGCTGCAGGGCTAAGTTCCTTAGGGGCATAAATCCTCATTCTGCTTAGCTTTAATTCTGCATAGAAGTACAAGATGCCTATACCTGGCTTATTTATAGAACAAATCATAGACCAGGCTATGTGAACTAAAAAGCCCAATTTTCTCATTGCAATCCTTACAATCCATTGGTCCCATTTTGAACTGCGGCCTTTGCTGTCATTTTGATCCAGCTTTTTATGTCTATGGAGCTAATCAGCACAAATTTTAACATTTGCTGGCAGGTAAAGGTAAAGGGACCCATGACCATTAGGTCCAGTTGTGGCTGACTCTAGGGTTGCGGCGTTCATCTCGCTTTATTGGCCGAGGGTGCCGGCGTACAGCTTCCGGGTCATGTGGCCAGCAGGACTAAGCCACTTCTGGTGAACCAGAGCAGCACACGGAAACACCATTTACCTTCCCGCCGGAGTGGTACCTATTTATCTACTTGCACTTTGACGTGCTTTCGAACTGCTAGGTTGGCAGGAGCGGGGACCGTGCAACGGGAGCTCACCCCGTCGCGGGGATTCAAACTACCGACCTTCTGATCGTCAAGTCCTAGGCTTTGTGGTTTAACCCACAGCACCACCTGCATCCCTGAACATTTGCTGGTACTTATTGCTTTTAGCTTTATTAAGGTTTGAAAACATTTTGGGCACCTTTGAGTTTGGGGTACTTCTTTCTTAATTTCAGTTGACATTATCCCTAGGGGTGACAAACATCTTAAGTTATGGCCATGTTGGGCTGGATGTGCTGGCGTAACCCAAACAACTCTATTCATGGACAAGAGAAAGGTCAGCTGAGGTTTCATCCCGTTCCATTCATTCACTGTTCATCTCTAAACAGTCCACATGTGAATTGCATAGTTTTCTGATCTCATTATGATGCAAAGTATGCATTTTCTAGACATCCAACTCTCCAAAAAAGCATGTGTGGCTGTACTGATGCATTTTTCGTACCTATCAGAAAATTCAGAGAAGCATGTGGTCTGTTTAAGCACCGTGTCTCCATCCCTGTAGACATCCAGGAATAGCAAATTAGGCCACTTTGGTTCAAAACACAGATGGAACAAAATTATCCACCCCTGGCACACCTGCACATGAGTGCACAGATCTCAAGTGTTTATGACGACGGCCGAGCTCCTGGGGTGCCTTTCTTTTGGCCACGAGACGAGAGTCTGTCTGTGTGTGTGTGTGTGTGTGTGTGTATTATGTTGTGCGATGGAACTGAATTCATGAATATTGGATATTAAGAGATTATGCTTCAGGCAAGTGTGGCAGCATATGGTAGTTAAATGCAGGTCTTCTCAGCTACATGATGGACTGTCTAGCTTATTCCTGCTATAGCGCTATCAGCCAATGGAGCTGTTACATTTTTTTTTTAGTGGGGGGGTTGTCTCTGCCTTTAATTTTATCTTTTAAAAAAGAATCCCAGATAGCGCTGCAGCTGCTCCAACATTAGCAGCCTTGAAATAGAACATGTTAACTTTGCCTAGCAAGAGACAGCTGCATGGGGCGTGGGGAGAACGAAATCCATTTGAATTGATTAATCCATGAAGATGGCTGTTCATATTTTATGTTCGCCTGGTTTAAACTCAAACAGGCTTGCCTCCGAGCCATTCCTTGGTTCTCTTCCTTCCTCGAGTGATGATAATTTTAGGGATCTACATAAAAAACGAACCCTGTCCGAACAGCTCAACACCTCCAGCTCCACACTGGGCCTCTGCCCTTCTTCCGTGTCACCAGCTGAGCTTTTTGAGATGGCCCTCCGGGGGGCTCTTTATCGGGTGTGAGGTAAATAACGACCCCCAGCTTTAGGTTCCTCCGCCTCCTTCGCTCATGTCATCGTGAAATTGGCCCTCACAATGAGCAAGGGACTTCATACTAACATTATTAGAGTCTGAAGAAACACGCAGTATTTCTGAGTGCGTCAAGGAACATAAGCCCCGAGAGAGCAATAAAGGCAAGTTCAAAAGTTTCCAGATTGATTATAGCCAACTTGAACACTGCCTTCAGAGAGCATGTTCTTGCTTCCTTCCCCTTGTAAAGTCCTTGGCTCCATCATGGATCTTGAGTTCCTTACTCTCTGTGTAAGCATGCAGTCCGAAGCCTACTTACTGGAATGAAAGACCTACTGTATTTTTCACTCTATAAGACGCACCAGACCACAAGACGCACCTAGTTTTTGGAGGAGGAAAACAAGAAAAAAAATATTCTGAATCCCAGAAGCCAGAACAGCAAGAGGGATCACTGTGCAGTGAAAGCAGCAATCCCTCTTGCTGTTCTGGCTTCTGGGATAGCTGCACGGCCTGCATTCGCTCCATAAGATGCACACACATTTCCCCTTACTTTTTAGGAGGGAAAAAGTGAGTCTTATAGAGCAAAAAATACGCTACATGATTTTGGACCTAATAGGCTGGTGACATGGGTCAGCTTCCCCCAGCCTGGTGCCCTCTAGTTGTAGATGCCCTTCAACTCCCATTGACACCAACCATTGGGCATGCTGGCCGTGGCTGATGGGAGCTGAAGTCACACAACATCTGGAGGGGAAGACTATAGTAGATTGCACAATATCCATTAAAGAGAAAACTGGGGAGGGGGGTCCCCAGGTTATGCACTGTGGCAAAGCCACCAGCTGATGTGGTCTTAAATTGCTAGAAACATCTTTGCCCATATAGGACCTGTGTGCTCTCTCTCTCTCTCTCTCTCTCTCTTTGGATTAAACAATTTTTTTAAAAAAAATGCTTACACTTAAAAATGGAAGCGCTCAGGATCATTGTCACATCACACATTATGTTTCTTCCTTCAAGATAAAAATCATCTTTAGATTTTAACACCTTTCCCTTGCAAGTTCTACATCTCAGCTGTTCCCCTTGCTGTCTCTACTGATTTAATTCTGTTAAATTTCTGCCAAAAGTCCTTTTTTAGTTCTTTCTTCTTCCCTTGTGCAATGACAAGCAGACAACCTTCCTCAGACATATTTGGGGTTTAACCATGGCTCTTTCACTAACTACGTCTACCCATTTCTTAAATAAGAACTCCATGTCTGAAGAATGCAAAAGCGGTTGACCCAAACCCTTTTATTCGAAATAAGTGAGATTGCTGTATATCTGCCTCTGGTAGTTTTTGTACATTTCTCATAGTACCTTTTTTTAGCAGAGTGATCAGAACAGCTTCCTGGCTGTTTAACCAGCGCCGTAACAATTTCCCGTGACTTAGATTTGAGACATCCTATATTAATGCTTCTCAGGATTTTGCAGTACAGTGGTACCTCAGGTTACATACGCTTCAGGTTACATACGCTTCAGGTTACATACGCTTCAGGTTACAGACTCCGCTAACCCAGAAATAGTGCTTCAGGTTAAGAACTTTGCTTCAGGATGAGAACAGAAATCGTACTCTGGCGGTGCGGCGGCAGCAGGAGGCCCCATTAGTTAAAGTGGTGCTTCAGGTTAAGCACAGTTTCAGGTTAAGAATGGACCTCTGGAACGAATTAAGTACTTAACCTGAGGTACCACTGTACGTACATTGGAGTTATGTTCAGGTTTTCTTGTGGGTTTATTATTTCTCCTAAGGTTAGAGATCCCACATTGACTTCTGCAGGGAGCTGATTAAGACAACTGTCTCCACATGGAAGTCTAGCCAAGAGTTTGAATTATGGGTTGGATCCGCATGCAGTCATGCATAGAGTAGACCCACTGAAGTCAGTGGGGCTTAAGGGAGAAATCCAGAAGCAGCGTATCTACCTCCAGATCCATGGTCCTGCCATTTCTGCCACCAGGGATGGAAGGGAAGCCTCTTCCACATGCAAGTTCTCAGGCTGGCACAGCAAAGAACCGCTGGGAAAACAACAACCATGAAACTGAAAAAGTCTCGCTTTGCGGAAGCATACATGGCTCGTTGGGATGCGGGTGGCGCTGTGGGTTAAACCACAGAGCCCAGGACTTGCCGATCAGAAGGTCGGCGGTTCAAATCCCCACGACGGGGTGAGCTCCCGTTACTCGGTCCCTGCTCCTGCCAACCTAGCAGTTTGAAAGCACATCAAAGTGCAAGTAGATAAATAGGTACCGCTCCGGTGGGAAGGTAAATGGCATTTCCGTGCGCTGCTCTGGTTTGCCAGAAGCAGCTTAACCATGCTGGCCACATGACCCAGAAGCTTTACGCAGGCTCCCTCGGCCAATAAAGCGAGATGAGCACCACAACCCCAGAGTCGGTCACAACTGGACCAATGGTCAGGGGTCCTTTTAACTTTACCTTTACATGGATCGTAGCATGGCTGAATGTACATAGAGTTGCCCCAGGATGTCCTTTGTTCCACCTTTTTAAGCGATTCAACCTGATTCTTGCTCATATGCAGCCTGAAATTCAGTTTTTGCGTCGTCCCCCCTCCAAACTTTGTGATACAGTTCTTGGTTCAAAAAATAAAAAAGCACAAAATCCAGCTATTTTAGGGTGTAACAAAATATGCTCAAAAATAATGTGAGTTTTCTTAATAATAATAATAATAATAATTGCAGATTGACGTGGAACTGGCTTGGAGATGGATCAGTCTATCTCTAGGTGCACTCAGAGGCTGCGGGAGAGTGACCGGAAAGCCACTTCCGAGCTAGAGAGGAGGTGGGGTTGCGAACTTCACGCCCCTCCCACACGCTCGCAGGGGCTGGCTCCAGCACCCGTGATGCCAGGGAATCCTCGGCCATGTCATCCCTGGCCCAGCCAATCGGCTGGCCCAGGGGGCATGGCCTCGCGTATTTAGGTCTGGCACGGCCGAGAATCTTTCTCTTTCCCATGCTGCAGCTAGCAAGGTTTTTCCCTCCCCTCCCACCTGTTAGGATAGGTTCTTGACAATGCTATGGACCTCGGTCGGTCGCCGTCAAGGGGCCTGGTAGGAATTTTTCCATTTGGCAGATTGGCACTAGCCACTTGGTTTTCGCCTACCTCGTAGCAATCCGTCACAACTCCTCGGTATTGGCGGTTAGGCATTGGTATGGGTATGGTTCTTTGTTATGCAAATGAAGGGGGAAGGAAGCACTATCGCCTTCCCCCAAAACAAAGGGTAGTCCGGTAAAGGATTCCAGGGGGCGTGGTCTTGTCCTAAGCCTATGGAGGTGTGGGCCCACAGCACGCCCCCGAGCGGTAACTCCGGGGGGAGCTCCCAGCTGACGTGCCTCAGCAGGACTCCCCCTACTGGTGGTTAACCCTCACTGGTCTTCCAGCCTGCAGGCAGATGCCGGTGAATTGTTAGGACCAATGCCTAAGCCAATACCGCTTAATTCCTGTAATCAATAAAGTTGTGGCCTAATTTGACCCATTAACCCGAATTCTTGTGTCTCATGTCTTTATTTTCTGAGGGAGGAGGCGGGAACTCGCCACGCAACCACCAGGGGCAAGTTTTCCTATCTACCCTGCCCCCCCCATCACCACCCCTGTCTTGGACCCTCCTGAGGAGGAGCTGCCCCCTAAGGATTTGCTCTTGCTCTCTCTGACATCTTTCTGGGAACGGTCCTTTGCCTTTTGGCAGGAGCATGGATGTGGTTGGCTTTTAGTTTTTCTTGAAATACGAAGACTTTGCTGTCTTAAATGTTCGTAATTTTTGTGTACATCCTATGTGAACTGCCTTGGAGGCCTTTTTTGGACAGAAGGCAGCATAGAAATAAACTTTTGACACTGGGGGAGAAGCACTACTGCCACCAGCACCGATTTCAGGTGAGATTGCACCAGTTTCCAGCTCACTGAAAGTGTGCACGATCTTGTGGAGCATGTGAGATCTCATGAGATTTCTTCGTGGAATTGTAGAATTGGAAGGGACCCCAAGGGTCATCCAGTCCAACCCCCTGCAATGCAGGGATATCAACTATCCCCACGGAGAGCCTCAAGGTCCATATATAGCAATACCCTAGAGGTCCCGGGCCCTAAGGAAGTTAGATTGGCTTCAACCAGAGCCAGAGCCTTTTCAACACTGGCTCCGGCCTGGTGGAACGCTCTGCCTCATGAGACCAGGTCCCTGCAGGATCTGATCTCTTTCCGCAGGGCCTGTAAGACAGAGTTGTTCCGCCTGGCCTTTGGCTTGGAGCAAATTTGATTCCCTCCCCCTCTTTCTTTTTCCTTTTTCCTTTCTCCTCCTGTGATGAGGCTGCATTTTAATACTTTAATGTTTCAATATTTTAATGTTGTATTTTAATCTTGTTTTTAAGTTATAATCATTCAACTTGTTTTTATTATTGCTTGTTAGCCGCCCTGAGCCCGGCCTTGGCTGGGGAGGGCGGGGTATAAATAAAAATTATTATTATTGTTGTTGTTGTTGTTGTTGTTGTTGTTGTTGTTGTTGTTGTTAAAGCATCCATCACAGATGACCATCCAACCTCTGTTTGAAAACCTCCAAGGAAGGAGAGTCCACAACCTCCCGAGAGAGACTGTTCCACTATCGAATAGCTCTTGCTGCCAGGAAATTTTTCCTGGTGTTTAGTCGGAATCTTCTTTCTTGTAACTTAAAGCCAATGGTTCGAGTCCTGCGCTCCAGAGCAGGAGAAAACAAGCTTGCTGCATCTTCCATGTAACAGCCCTTGAGATATTTGAGGATGGCTATTGGAAGAGATGGAGGCAGTGAGAGATTTTACTTTCTTGGGCTCCATGATCACTGCAGATGGTGACAGCAGTCACAAAATTAAAAGACACCTGCTCCTTGGGAGAAAGGCGATGGCAAACCTAGACAGGATCATTAAAAGCAGAGACATCACCTTGCCAACAAAGGTCCGTATAGTTAAAGCTATGGTTTTCCCAGTAGTGATGTATGGAAGTGAGAGCTGGACCATAAAGAAGGCTGATCACCAAAGAATTGATGCTTTTGAATTCTGGTGCTGGAGGAGACTCTTGAGAGTCCCATGGGCTGCAAGGAGATCAAACCTCTCCATTCTTAAGGAAATCAGCCCTGAGTGCTCACTAGAAGGACGGATCGTGAAGCTGAGGCTCCAATACTTTGGCCACCTCATGAGAAGAGAAGAGTCCCTGGAAAAGACCCTGATGTTGGGAAAGATGGAGGGCACAAGGAGAAGGGGAGGACAGAGGACGAGATGGTTGGACAGTGTTCTCGAAGCTACCAGCATGAGTTTGACCAAACTGCGGGAGGCAGTGGAAGACAGGAGTGCCTGGCGTGCTCTGGTCCATGGGGTCATGAAGAGTCGGACACGACTAAACAACAACAATTGTATCTCCTCTCTGTCTCCTCTTTTCCAGGTTAAACATACCCAACTCCTTCAACCTTTGCTCATAAGACCTGGTTTCCAGACCCTGAATCAACTTGGTTGCCCTCCCCTGCACACCTTCCAGCTTGTCAACATCCTTCTTAAATTATGGTGCCCAGAATTGGACACAGTACTCCAGGTTTGGTCTGACCAAGGCAGAGCAGAGTGGTACTATTAATTCCCTTGATCTGGACACTACTGTTGATGCCGCCTAGAATATCATTAGCCTTCTTTTGTTGCCAAATCACACTGCTGACTCATGTTCAGCTTGTTGTCCACTAAGACCCCTAGATGCCTTTCAATGTAGTGCTAGTAAGCCAGGTATCCCTGTACTATATTTGTGCAGCAGGTTCTTCCTGCCTAAGTACAGAACCATACGTTTGTCCCTATTGAGTCTTGTGCTCTACCAACTGAGCCATCAATCTCACCCAAAATTGGCACGGCTTCTCACCAGCAGCAGAGGTGGGATGGCACTTCTTGTTTGAAACAGAACGTGATTCCCCAGTCAGAGGAAGAGACCCAGGGAAGCAGCAGTCTTCCCAATGGAGGTTGAGGTGAAGAAATAAGCAAAAGGTTTGGTCTTGAGGCAGTGGAGAAGGAAGCATGATGACAAGTGGTATTTAATGTGTAGGAAGTTAGAAATAGTAATGATGATTAATGGGATCTTGTAGCGGTGGATTGGGGGGGGGGGAGAGAGAGAGAGAGACCAGTATTGGTAGCTGATGATTGTGAAAAGGGGAAAATAAACATTGGGAAGGCCTGCTGTGTCTCATGGCTTCCACCACATGGAATATTCTAGTTTCGCGGCTCTTAGAAACTTTATTGGCTCTCTAGCTAAAAATCTCAGATTGAACTAATTTGTCTTAGCAGCTGAAAAGAGCAAATCCTTGGGGCACTGAAGGCTGAATGTGTTTGAAAATTCTGTATTTGATATTCTAGAAACCATTGTGCATTGCTTCCCATTCCCCTAGCAGTTCGCTGCACTCTCTTCTGCGTTTACTGGGGGCCAAGCCACATACCTCATGAGAGTAGATCCTGGAAACCAATCAATCTCTTCAAATCTCTCCTGCCTCCTTCTCGGCTTCAAATGCACACCTACAAAAGCACACAAGTCAATCCTGCATACTGTTAATACTCAGCCCCTGAGCTTCTCCAGCTTAAATCAAGTCTACTTAAAGGTGAAATTCAAGTGCGGACAGTGGAGAGACCCTTCTGCATTGAGGAGTGACTGCACAAACATTTCAGTTCATAAGTATCATTAATCTACAAGGCAGCGCCCTAAGGGAGAAATGAAAATGTCTGCTTTCAACTACCTACACTGAAATCTCGAGCTACAAAACAAACACACAATCTGCATGACTTGTAAATATATTCGTAAGAAGATTTCCCCAGAGTAAAATAAACTCTAACCTTTGGAAAGAGCTGTGAGGCTGTTTGGAATCCAGATCTGTCCAATTTTTTTTGTTCACAGGCTGTGTGGCCAACTGTGATGGGAGAAAGTCACAAGATCTGCTGCACTCATCTCAGTGAAAATGGGTTTGTGAGATGCATCGTGTTCAAAGCTTTGGGGAGAAGGTTATTCTTCCTTGGCTATCAATTGTGTTGTGTTTACCACCAGTAAGCGTTACAGGGAGGGAAAGGAAAGTGCTATTATTAATATGAGAGCCAGTGTGGTATAGTGGTTAAGAGTGGTGGACTCGTAATCTGGTGAACTGGGTTCGCGTCTCGGCTCCTCCACACGCAGCTGCTGGGTGACCTTGGGCTAATCACTCCTCTTTGAAGTCTCTCAGCTTCACTCATCTCACAGAGTGTTTGTTGTGGGGGAGGAAGGGAAAGGAGAATGTTAGCTGCTTTGAGACTCCTGAAGGGGAGTGAAAGGCGGGATATCAAATCTAAACTCCTCCTCCTCCTCCTCTTCTTCTTCTTCTTCTTCACTTATTCCAAATGTTTTTTAAAAAAACGTACTAAAGAGCTAGCAATGTGTGATATTATGCAGTATGTAAAACTGACTTACTTAAAGTAAGCTGACAAAGTAATTTGAGCTGACAAAACTCAGAGGGGAAAGAAAAGGCACATGAAAAACAACTCTGTTTATTCTTCACGCATGCAAATCACTGTGATTGGAGTATATTTGGAAAATAATGCTCTGTCATTAAAAGCTAGACCTGTCTCTCAAAATGAAAAATCCCAATCCCACTTTCCTCCCTTTGAGCTTGGATTATGTCAGAGAAGTTCCTCCACTGACAGGTTATGTCCTCAGTTGGCTAGGTTTGGTTCCTCAGGAAAGAAAAGAGGGGAAACACTTTGCAGGGTGAGGAACCACGGCCATGTAGTGACTCCGAAAGTCAAGGCTTCCCTGATCCCTTTCAACGTGCATCTGTGTGGATCTGACTCAGGAAAATGGGAGTCTGCGCCAAGTCATCCCAATTTTCCTCATTATTCAGGGCACACCCCTAGATGCGGATGCACAGCCCTAATACATTCAATAAAAAATAATGATGGCGATAAAAAGTGCATGGGGGAATTTTAGTTTTATTTTTGAGTTTGATCTTCAGGTTTATGTGTTTCTGCTTTGGGACATTCAGTCGAAGGGCATAGTGTTGTTATTATTTTAACAGTTAAGTGAATAAAAAAGAGAACTCGCAGTGCCAGCATGTTACAGAAATGAAGGGAAGCTAAAGCGCTGTCTCTGGGTGTTTCGGTGAGACAGATAACTTAGTCTTACTGCCTGGTGCAAAACTCTCGCATCATCCTTCCTCTCTGACCTGTATCTGCGATCTCACGTGGCTCCTGGCTCTCACCTCCGTGGGCCTTCCAAGCGAATGTCGTTGTGCCTCTTCTTGCCTCCTCTCCGTTAAGTACCCTTCCCAGAGTCTTAAAATAGCTTTTTTAATTAAGTCCCAGTTTTCATGAGAAAATTAAAGGAATATTATCTTTTAAAACCAATTCGGTACTTTAAAAAGTCTAATAAATAAATGTGCTCGTTCAAAATTAAACACAATATTTCATCTTCGGCTCTTAAGCTCGTTAAATATTTAATCAAATTCTTGGGCAGATTTATTGCTGTGGGCGCAGGGGGGTGTTGATTGCCTTTCTGACACTCCTGTGCCCATCAGAAAGCAGCGGCTCTGATGCGTCTTTGCTCTGCGTCAGGAAAAGGCACTTCAGAAATCAGTCAAGACACTTCGGAGCTTCTCCCCACCCCCAGCTCACATACCTGGAGGATGAGATGCTTGCAATGAGGCCATTCCTCATCCTGTCTTCCCATGAGCACATTGGGGTCTGAGTTTTCTAGTGCAGGAAGAACTGTGGATGGTTATCACCAGCCCAGCTGCATCACTGCACATGTGACTTTTGCACTGAGTTAACCATGGTCCCATAACTGAGTTATGGGACGCGGGTGGCACTGTGGGTTAAACCACAGAGCCTAGGACTTGCCAATCAGTGGTTTGAATCCCTGCGATGGGCTGAGCTCCCGTTGCTCGGTCCCAGCTCCTGCCAACCTAGCAGTTCGAAAGCACATCAAAGTGCAAGTAGATAAATAGGTACCGCTCCGGTGGGAAGGTAAATGGTGTTTCTGTGCACTGCTCTGGTTTGCCAGAAGCGGCTTAGTCATGCTGGCCACATGACCCGGAAGCTGAACGCCGGCTCCCTTAGCCAATAAAGCGAGATGAGCGCCGCAACCCCAGAGTCGGTCACGACTGGACCTAATGGCCAGGGGTCCCTTTACCTTTACTTTAACCATGGTCCAGTTCTGGCACCTACCTTCCGTGCAGTTCTGCAGCCTTGGAAATCAGTACCATGGACAGGGCTTGAGGGCCCAACTTTCCATTGGGGCTGATAGTCTAATGTGCCTGCGTGGGCGCTCTGGATCAAACGGTGCTGCAAGATCTATAGCAGCAGGCTCCAGATTGCCAGTTACCTTCTTTTCATGGCAAAGATGGCAAGGAGACATTGGATTGTTTTGAGTTATTGGAGACTCGTCTCCATATGGGCACTCAGGGTGTGGAGTGTCATATAAAAAATAATCATCAGGAATAATTTTGGGAAGGCGATTCAGTGGATGAGTATGCCTCTTCTCCCAAATAGTACACAACAACTGTTACAGTTGCCTAATTGTTCAATGTAAACCGGAAGTGCAGAAAGCAATTCCAACATAAAGCCAAGTTTGCTTGGGTTGGTGTTTGTGCAATGTTCCTTATTGAGTTGGTTTAGTCATGCTGGCTGTTGGCGGGTTGTCTGGTCAACGGAGTGTCAGAATAGAGACCAGCACATGCTGCTTGTGATCCTGAGTCACATACAGATGCAGTTTGAGTAGAAGAAGAGAAGAAGAAGAGTTTGGATTTGATAACCCGCTTTATCACTACCCGAAGGAGTCTCAAAGCGGCTAACATTCTCCTTTCCCTTCCTCCCCCACAACAAACACTCTGTGAAGTGAGTGAGGCTGAGAGACTTCAGAGAAGTATGACTAGCCCAAGGTCACCCAGCAGCTGCATGTGGAGGAGCGGAGACGCGAACACGGTTCCCCAGATTATGAATCTACCACTCCTAACCACTACACCACACTGTAGTGTGGAGGTTGGTTCACTAGAGTGAATGGAGAACAGACCCACCCTTGGTATGCCATCAGCTAGCTTGGTATGCCCTTGGTATGCCATCAGCTAGCTCCTGCCTGCCAGCCTTCTTACTTACAACCAGTCAGGGGGTCCCTCTGTCTGTCATTGGCTCTGGCTTCATCTACTGTTGGTCCACTAGCTTGTGCCCGAACAGTCCCAGTGGGCACTGGCCATCATTGACTTAGTGCAGTCATACAACCATACTTTCACATGGAAATAGCAATACAGTGGTACCTCAGTTTAAGAACAGTCCTGGTTTATGAACGATTTGGTTTACAAACTCCGCAAAACCGGAAGTAGTGTCCCGGTTTGCGAACTTTACCTTGGTCTAAGAACGGAATGCAAATGGTGGAAGGGCACCGGCAGTGGGAGGCCTCATTAGTGAAAGCGCACCTCGGTTTAAGAACGGTTTCAGTTTAAGAACGGACTTCTGAAATGGATTAAGTTCGTAAACCGAGGTACCACTGTAATCATGTGATTTCTCTCCTTATCACTGCCTGAAACAGTTGATGGCTCATAGCTTTCCCTTTGATGAGCTTTGCATCCCAATTAGATAGGGATATATCTGCTCTGTAATGTTTGTCCATTCTTTCAATGGTGAATCAGTCATTTGCATGAATCCTCTATCAATTATGTGGTTCCACTTTTTAAAAGGGAATCACACGAACAATCTACCTGTTGGAATTTAAAGTTGGTGGGCTTATTATCCAACTCGCTTTCCCTAGACCTCATGAGACCTAAGAACCTGCACATGGATCTACCCTGGAAAAGTTATATTTCCCATGTAACATATCCATGAGTGAACATCTGCAAGATCACTTAAAGAAGTGAATGTCAGAACATGCCCTAAGTTAGACATCAAATTTCAATCAAAGTCTTGCATCTCTAGCCATCTGTAGATCCTTGAATGATGCGCCCTCATACTGTCCCCTTACATAACCTGAACTAGCCTCTGCATCTGACCTGAGGAGAGGAGAAATTAGTGGGGTATGAAAAAGCTACCGTATTTTGCGGCCCATAGGACGCTCCGGCCCATAGGACGCACCTAGTTTTTTGGGGGGGAAATAAAGAAAAAAAAATTATTTCCCCCCCAGGTGCGGGGCTGGAAGAACCAGGTCGGGGAACAGTGGGAAGGCACGCTCTGCCTCCCCGCTGTCCCCCGAGCTTGTGGGGCTGGTGATGGGGAGAAGTGCGCTGATCCCGGGACTGCAGGCAGCTCTGCGCCGCCATCGGGAGCGGGGCGGGACTTCGCGCCCCGCTCCCGATGGCCGCGCAGAGCTGCGCTGATCCCAGGACTGCAGGCAGCTCTGCGCGGCCATCGGGAGCGGGGCGGGGCTTCGCGCCCGGCTCCCAGTGGCCGTGCAGAGCTGCGCTGAGCCGGGGACTGCAGGCAGCTCTGCACGGCCATCCGGAGTGGGGCGGGACTTAGCGCCCCGCTCCCAATGGCCACGCAGAGCTGCGCTGAGCCCAGGACTGCAGGTAGCTCTGCGCAACCCTCGGAGCCGGTCTCCCGAGGGTTGCGCAGAGCTTCCTGAAGCCTGGAGAGCAAGAGGGGTCGATGCGCACCGACCCCTCTCGCTCTCCAGGCTTCAGCGAAAGCCTGCATTTGCCCCATAGGATGCACACACATTTCCCCTTCATTTTGGGAGGGGGAAAAGTGCATCCTATAGGACGAAAAATACGGTAATTCTTGTGACATTCGTATAAGCTCACTTCTCAAGGCAGTGCAAGGCACTGTGTACTCAAGTATCTTGAGTACACAGACTCAGGGTATCTCTTCTGGCCAATTATATTTCAATCTGTCCAGTGTCGGTATCCAGAATAGCAAATGAAACACGAGCAAACAACGGCGAGAGCCTGGCTCCTAAGAGCGACAAGGACTTTCTGAGGTTCGCCATCTAGAGCAAGTTACAGAAACAGGCAGAATGGAGTTGTGTTTTTCAAGTCACTAAATCATACAGCAGTTCATGAGCTCACCTTTCACCTTGGGGAGATTGCCTAGAAAATAAATCCACGATGGAGCACACATGGGTGGGAGAGGGGAGAGGGACTGGCTTAAATTCAGCTCCCCCTTTCTTGCCCCTTTCCTACAGAGCCCCGCAGACCCCAGGCAAAGTAGTTCATCTGTGTCTGTGGGAGAGGCACAGCTGAAATAAATCGGTAAGCTCTTGCAGGTGTTCCCCTTTCGCACAATACTGCTCTTTCTCATGCATAAGATGTCAGGGCTGCCTAGCCTTCATCAACTCAGAATACACTACGGAAGTGAAAGCTCTGGGGACTTAGGGCCACAGGCCTCTGGGAAGCTGCATGCATTCTCTTACGTAGTTCAGCTGATAGACTGAGTGGCCTGGATTTACAGAAGGCATCCTGATTTCTTATTTGATCCCAGTATAGCCCTCTTTTCCTTAGGATGTCCCTATTTTCGTTGGGGGGAGGGATTGGAGAGTGTGGTGTTGTTGTTCTTTAGTCGTTTAGTCGTGTCGGACTCTTTGTGACCCCATGGACCAGAGCACGCCAGGCACTCCTGTCTTCCTCCCACAGTTTGGTCAGACTCATGCTGGTAACTTCGAGAACACTGTCCAACAATCTCATCCTCTGTCGTCCCCTTCTCCTTGTGCCCTCCATCTTTCCCAAAATCAGGGTCTTTTCCAGGGAGTCTTCTCTTCTCATGAAGTGGCCAAAGTATTGCAGCCTCAGCTTCAGGATCTGTCCTTCCAGTGAGCACTCAGGGCTGATTTCCTTAAGAATGGATACGTTTGATCTTCTTGCAGTCCATGGGACTCTCAAGAGTCTCCTCCAGCACCATAATTCAAAAGCATCAATTCTTTGGCGATCAGCCTTCGTTATGGTCCAGCTCTCACTTCCATACATCACTACTGGGAAAACCATAGCTTTAACTATACGGACCTTTGTTGGCAAGGTGATGTCTCTGCTTTTTAAGATGCTGTCTAGGTTTGCCATTGCTTTTCTCCCAAGAAGGGAGAGTGTGGTAGTATGAGAAATGTTGAAGGGTATGGAGTTATGTGACCCCTGAGCCAAGGAGATAAATAACTATACAACCTTTAGAAGACATCTGAAGGTAGTATCTTTGGAGGTAAGAGATAAATTTATTTCTTGTTATCACAGTGCAACCATGTGAACAGCCACTCTTAGTTTACGTTTCTTACCTCAATAAGCTTAACTGCTTAATAGGTTTTTATTTTTCCATCTTCATGCATTTTCCTCAAGTCATTCTCTCCCTTTCTCTTAGAGCCCTGCTTTCTATAACATCCCTACAAAAAGACTCTTTCTCTCTCTCATCTTCTCTTCTGCGCCTCACTGATTCATGCCCCCCGCTTGCCTTTGTCATCATGCATTTGTCCACCCCCTTGGCTGCTCTTGCAGTTAAATCATGGGTTTCTGCCAGGGGAAGTTGCCCGAACCACCATCAAACCGTCCCCACCTGCTTTAGCCATCTGCAAAACCCCAAGGAGGAATTCCTTTTGCGCTTCTGTTTTTTCGGGCCCCTGCAGGAGGTTTCCCATGGAAAATCCACCTGACAGTTAAAAATATGGACTTCCCTCTTGCATCTCTATTCCTCCAATATCATAGCACACTTGGGGTATTCTACATTAGGGTTAAGTAAACATACAAGCGAGGGCAGGCATGGACGAGTTCATTCAGTTGCCTTCCACAAGTTGGAGAGTGAAGATCTGAAGTGGAGACTCTCCAGTACGTGCAAAGACTTCCTGTGCATCTTAGAACCCTGGGGGGGATTACTTCCACCCACCCCCTAGCTAATGGGGGGGCAGCTGGAAAGGAGACAGAGAACAGAAATAGTGCCCTCATCCACACTGACTTCCCTTGTATGTTTACACTATGTCTAACATCTGAAGAGGGCTCATAAATTGGTTCGCTGCCATCTGAGGCCTAGGAAGCGGTGAGTGTTCTGTTTGCACTTGCAGTGATTCATGGGTTTTGTAGTCTCTGCCTGGGGGATTGGTCCTCCGCTTCCAGGACACCTCAAGCAATGCACCGAAGCCGCTGAGGCAAGCATTCCAGTTTATAGGTGCCAACAGAAATCATTAGTTATTTTCTTTTCCTTTCTCCCCAGATATAAACATCTCAATGGGTGGTATTGAGTCATAGAATCATAGAGTTGGAAGAGACCACAAGGGCCATCGAGTCCAACCCCCTGCCAAGCAGGAAACACCTTCAGAGCACTCCTGACATATGGTTGTCAAGCCTCTGCTTAAAGACCTCCAAAGTAGGAGACTCCACCACACTCCTTGGCAGCAAATTCCACTGTCGAACAGCTCTTACTGTCAGGAAGTTCTTCCTAATGTTTAGGTGAAATCTTCTTTCTTGTAGTTTGGATCCATTGCTCCGTGTCCGCTTCTCTGGAGCAGCAGAAAACAACCTTTCTCCCTCCTCTATATGACATCCTTTTATATATTTGAACATGGCTATCATATCACCCCTTAACCTCCTCTTCTCCAGGCTAAACATGAGTCCTGAACTAGATTTTCAGGAAAAGGGCTTCCGTGAAACTAATCCTTCATTCCTCCAGGGAGAGAGCTGCAATGGACTTGGATTCCCCTGGGGTTAATACTCTTGCCTCAGTTCCCTATTCCCAGGTACTTTCTAAGTCCAGGAAGCACCTGTAGCTCCTGTCACCTGCTGCCCCTTCCTCCTTACTCAGTTGGCATGTCACTTATTTTAATACTTGATCTGTGCTGCTTTTCTGCCCTGGCTTTGCATCCAGGACTCTTGCTTCCTCTTCTCACATCTTGGTCAACTTGTAGCCTCCTCACGATGACATCACTTCCTGCTTTTGGGTGGGTCATTGGAACAAGGCCAAGAACAGGAAGACACTCTCTCCATTGCACATCTTACAAAGGAATATAAATGGACACTCATTATTTATTATGGACACTGCTGAAACGGCTCTTTGATGAAGCCAGTCATACATCTTCCTAAATGCATAAAATCATGAATAGGCAGACCATTATGAATAGTAGAGCAATCAGCTTGCTGATGGTCCGTGTGGGATATCTGCAAGGATGCACGTTAGAAGCAGGGTGATGCTTTTTTATAATGATAAATATCTGATTATTCCTTATTCAAAAAGGGCACTCATATGTTACTGAATTAACTCAAGCTCCGCAATAATCAATAGACCTCATTATCATTATTATTTATTCAATTTATACACTGTCCTATACCCAGACATCTCAGGACAGTTCACGAACAAGAGCACAACATACAAAATCAAACCAAAAACAATGCTGTTGTTTAGTCGTTTAGTCATGTCCTACTCTTTGTGACCCCATGGACCAGAGCACGCCAGGCACTTCTGTCTTCCACTGCCTCCCGCAGTTTGGTCAGACTCATGTGGGAAGCTTTGAGAACACTATCCAACCATCTCGTCCTCTGTCGTCCCCTTCTCCTTGTGCCCTCCATCTTTCCCAGCATCAGGGTCTTTTCCAGGGAGACTTCTCTTCTCATGAGGTGGCCAAAGTATTGGAGCCTCAGCTTCAGGATCTGTCCTTCCAGTGAGCACTCAGGGCTGATTTCCTTAAGAATGGATAGGTTTGTTCTTCTTGCAGTCCATGGGACTCTCAAAAATAAAACCCAAAAGTATTTATGATTATCATTACTGTTTGTTTTTTGTTTTTCAGCTGAGGGGCAAGAGGACCACAATCTTCATTCAATATGCTACATTTTGTCAATTTCAGTGTGCAGCCTAGCCTACGAAAGGACTGGCACATCAGCCCACAAATGAAGACATCGCCTTTGTTTTTCTGTCAGAGGTATTCCAACTGTCAATTACGCAAATGCCATTTCTCGTTTTCATAATTCAGCACAAGAGCATGCACTTATAAAATGTCTCTCTCATAGCTGGCCTAGCAAGAGAGATCACCTTGTTTTCCTTGATATGTCTTTCATTCTTTAAGACACAGTGCCCTGCTACCCTTATTTAGATCTTAATGCGTCCCATATGCCCCTGTTTCAGAGCTGAAATTCCTCCGTTTACTTCCCCGGAAAGCCATTCTTCATTATAATATGTTTCCCCAAGTAAATTTATTCATCATATTTTTCTCTCCCTGTGACAGCCACGTCCTTCCACTACGGGAAATTAAACACTGTACCATATGGCCAGAGCAACAAACTTTTAGTACTTGCTTGCTCAATTGTTTTAACACATTGCCGACTTCATACAACATTCTGCTTGCCCGAATAGTATCAGGCTTGTGCCTGACATATGCATTAGACATGTTAATGGCACGGAGGAAATTAAGTGAAGTTGACAATGTGAGGAAAGAACAGTATGATCCCATTAAGGACTAAATTTTTGCCATTTTTACTTTTGCGCGAGTGGGGAAGGGGGGAAAGAAAAAAAGCTTAAACCAATCCCTCAGAACAGGTTATATCATTCCCTGCTGTGCAAACAGATGCTGCCAACTTGCAAAGCTGTAACAGTGCGAGAGCCCCAAAGTGACGGGCCCAACATCTTCAGATTGCCTCCTTCATATCGTAATTCTGTGTCTGTGTGGCTCACTTCAACATTGGTCCAGTATATTTGAAGGAGCGTCTCCACCCCCATCGTTCTGCCCGGATGCTGAGGTCCAGCACCGAGGGCCTTCTGGCGGTTCCCTCACTGCCAGAAGCCAAGTTACAGGGAACCAGGCAGAGGGCCTTCTCAGTAGTGGCGCCCTCCCTGTGGAACACCCTTCCACCAGATGTCAAAGAGAAGAACAACTACCAGACTTTTAGAAGACATCTGAAGGCAGCCCTGTTTAGGGAAGCTTTTAATGTTTGATGTATTACAGTATTTTAATAATTTTTTTGGAAGCTGCCCAGAGTGGCTGGGGAAGCCCAGACAGATGGGCGGGGTATAAATATATTATTATTATTATTATTATTATTATTATTATTATTATTATTATTATTATTATTTTATTATTATTATTATTATTATTATTATTATTATTATTATTATTATATATTATTATATATTATTATATATTATTATATATTATTATATATTATTATTAGCCTACCTTTTTGCAACGGGGGAGCTCTGCTGGAACCTGTGTCTTTTCCTTGTTTGGAAGTTCCTGCTGCGTCATCTCCATCCTTTATTGGTATGCTTTCTTTCCATAGTTAAAAAATTCTCAAGGTGTGGTCATTTTTATGAGCATAGCATCTAATAAATATACATCATCATCATCACCTTCATCAATGCGGCTTGCCACATGAAAAGATTTACATAACTGCAGAAACAAAACGAAAGGTAAGTAAAGGTAAAGGTAAAGGGACCCCTGATCATTAGGTCCAATTGTGACTGACTCTGGGGTTGCGGCACTCATCTCGCTTTATTGGCCGAGGGAGCCGGTGTACAGTTTCCGGGTCATGTGACCAGCATGACTAAGCCACTAGAGCAGCACATGGAAATGCCATTTACCTTCCCACCGGAGCGGTACCTATTTATCTACTTGCACTTTGACGTGCTTTCGAACTGCTAGGTTGGCAGGAGCAGGGACCGAGCAACAGGAGCTCACCCCGTCGCGGAGATTTGAACTGCCGACCTTCTGATCGGCAAGTCCTAGGCTCTGTGGTTTAACCCACAGCGCCACCCATGTCCCTTACAAAAGGTAAGTAGTCACTAACAATATATAAAAATACTCATATTGTTAGTGACTACTAAAAGGTAAGTAGTCACTAACAATATATAAAAAACTCAATAAGTATACAGTAAAATTAAGCAATCCCCACATAATTCATAATAAGGACTAAGAATAAGGATGCAAAGACATACCTGTAATAGGTAAAAAGGTGATGATAAAAGACCCCTGGGCAGTTAAGTCCAGTCAAAGGCGACTATGGGGTTAAGGCGCTCATTTCACTTTCAGGCCAAGGGAGCCGGTATTTGTCCACAGACAGCTTTCTGGCTCATGTGGTCAGCATGACTAAACCACTTCTGGTGCAACGGGACACCGTGACGGAAACCAGAGCACCCTGAAATGCTGTTTACCTTCCAGCCTCAGCGGTACCTATTTATCTACTTGCACTGGCGTGCTTTCGAACTGCTAGGTTGGCAGAAGCTGGGACAGAGCAATGGGAGCTCACCCCATCACAGGGATTTGAACCGCCAACCTTCTGACCGGCAAGCCCAAGAGGCTCAGTGGTTTAGACCCCAGCACCACCTGCATCCTTTTTAAAACCAATAACAGCAACCATTAAGTACTTCTTAAATCAAATCTGCATATCAACAAAAACTCCTAAACCTCATGCCGATAGTCTGCAGGTAGCAAGAAGCTACAATAAAATAGAAGGCAAGTAGAAATGAGTATCTGCAAATCTATCCTCTCTCTCTCTCTCTCTCTCTCTCTCTCTCTCTATCTATCTATCCATCTATCAACTATCATCTATCATCTATCATCTATCATCTATCATCTATCATCATCTATCATCTATCATCTATCATCTATCATCTATATCACCTATCACCTATCACCTATCACCTATCACCTATCATCTATCTATCTATCTATCATCTATCTATCTATCTATCTATCTATCATCTATCTATCTATCTATCTATCTATCTATCTATCTATCTATCATCTATCTATCTATCTATCTATCTATCTCTCTCTCTCTATCTATCTATCTGTCTGTCTGTCTGTCTGTCTATCTATCTATCTATCTATCTATCTATATCTATCTATCTATCTATCTATCTATCTATTATCTATCATCTATCATCTATCATCTATCATCTATCATCTATCATCTATCATCTATCTATCATCTCTCTCTCTATCTATCTATCTATCTATCTCTCTGTCTGTCTATCTATCTATCTATCTATCTATCATCTATCATCCATCATCCATCATCCATCATCCATCATCTATCATCTATCATCTATCTATCTATCTATCATCTATCTATCTATCTATCATGCCTTGGCTTTGGCCTCAAGCTCAGGGTCAGAGGAGGAGGAGGAGGAGCTGACTGAGTCTGCCATAGCTGAATCTGACATTGCTGTACCCCCACCAGTCTGGGAACTGGACCTGATATTTATAAAGCATACAGAAGCTACGATTTCAAAGACTGGAGGAACAAGGCTGGCAGTGTAAAAACCAGAGTCTTCAGGCCAAAGGCTCCAAGCTTGGGAAAGGTGAACTGGAGGGGCCTCAGTTCACCTCTGGCTTTCATGGGAGCTCTCCATGGTGCTGTGTCTAAATACCTACCTATTTGCCCATTTTTAATTCCTCCTCCTAGTTATAGTTCCTGAAGTGGTTTAGAATAAAATGGTAGCCTCTATTGCTACCCAAAGTGCTTTTGGAAGGTGGAAGCAGCAAGAACTCCCCACACTGGAAGATTGGAGAATAAAAATGGTAGAATTTGTGGAGTTGGAGAAGCTGACGGGGAGAAGTAGGAATCGGCCCGAAGAAAAATATCAAAAGGACTGGAGCAAATTTATTCATTACCTGACAGAAAATTGTACTCATTTAAAAATGTGTGTAGCATTAACGTGAAATGTTTTGTAATGTGAATTTAAGGTGCTGATTTATAAATAAGAATGTGATCTTTTAAGGTGATTATAGGATAAAGAAGTGATTATGGGAATGCGAAAGGTATGTTATAGACTACAGGGATGTCAGAAAGAGAGACAGAAGGTAGTCAAAGCTCACTTTGAGCAAATAATATAAGTTGTGAATATGTATACTGAATTAAATGAAATATGGAAAAATTTAATAAAAATTATGTTTTAAAAAAGTGTTTTTTTCTGGGGGTACGCAGGGGCACACATACCCCTAAACATTTTGTGAATCTTTGTACTTTTATCCATTTACTGTATTTATTTTTCCAAATTTGAACTATAAAATGATGGTTTTCTTGAGTCAAAATGAGAGTATCCCTAAACATAGGGGGGGGGAGTACTGGCTACCAGTACCCAGTGTTGACCTAGCACTGGGATTTTCTGGGTTAATTTTGAACTGCCTTAAAGAAGTTGCCTCCCTATAAGCATGGGGCAATTGTACAGTCAATGACTGCTTCCTAAAGTTGGATATGATCACCCACTACCAGTTGTTCATTGTTTTCTCTGTAACTATCAAGGGATCAATTGCTTTCACTTGTCACAAGCTACGAATTCCATGCCGGGCAAATTTGTGGCTGATTTAGTCATTTGAGAGCTCTAGGAGTTTGACTGAAGTCCATTTCCCCTGGAAAGCCAAAAATATTGCCGAACAAGGCCAAATGAAATATGATTCAACCCCTGTCTTTTATGTCTGTAGTTTGAAAATGTTTTGTTAATCCCTTGCCAGGTTTTGGGGTTTGTTTTCAGTAGGCTTCAGGGGTAAAAGATGGGGGGAAAGTCGTATTTTTCTGGCAAGACATTTTGCCCACTCAGGAGAACTGGAGTCGTTCCTAGAGCTCTAGATATTTTACAGTATTTGAACTTTGGTTTCCTCTATCATTTGTTGTTTCTGGCAGAGGTAAAGATGAACTATTAACCCATTATTACGAATAACATAATAAGGATTATTTCTATTACTTTACTTCATGTGTCAGAATCAAGAGTGACACATGTGCTAATTGAGCAATTAGTTTAGCAAGAGAGAAGATCAAGCAACATGGATTTTCTAGTTTTTTAACTTAAAATCATAACAAATCATAACTTGGGTTGTGTACAATGTCTGCAGAAATGAGAATGAGTGTCAGGTTTTTGCTACCACTTCCTATTTCCACTCGTCCACTAGGACACACATGTTGTTGTTGTTGTTGTTGTTGTTTAGTCGTTTAGTTGTGTCCGACTCTTCGTGACCCCCTGGACCAGAGCACGCCAGGCACTCCTGTCCTCCACTGCCTCCCGCAGTTTGGTCAAACTCATTCTGGTAGCTTCGAGAACACTATCCAACCACCTCGTCCTCTGTCGCCTCCTTCTCCTTGTGCCCGCCATCTTTCCCAACATCAGGGTCTTTTCCAGGGAGTCTTCTCTTCTCATGAGGTGGCCAAAGTATTGGAGCCTCAGCTTCAGGATCTGTCCTTCCAGTGAGCACTCAGGGCTGATTTCCTTCAGAATGGATGGGTTTGATCTTCTTGCAGTCCATGGGATTCTCAAGAGTCTCCTCCAGCACCATAATTCAAAAGCATCAATTCTTTGGCAATCAGCCTTCTTTATGGTCCAGCTCTCACTTCCATACATCACACACCTAGGGAATATTATATGGGTGGCATATTATCATGATTATTACAGTTTTAAATGTTAATTTGAACATTGCAAACCTTTCTCAGCTTTTGGGCTATCATTGGCCAATTTATTTTATGGCAAATTTTTCTTGGTTTTCCAGAAGAAATGTTACCTGGTTGTTTGCTTCAAGGCAGCTATCCAATATTTCAGTACTGAACTTTCTCCTAGGTTGCACATAGCATCAGCAATACAGTGAATAATTGCAAATGCCTTCTGTTTCCTGAGAACCACAGATGCATAGATGTTCACTTACAGGAAACGTTGAATCGCAGGACTCCAAAAACTGTGATGGCATTGTTTGAAAATGCAGCGTGTTCATGCCTCTCACAACCTGGCAAATGTGAGATTATGTAAATAACTTTCAAAGGCATGCTTCCTTTTAATATGCAGATAACATCTTGAGAAAACTGAGTGTTGGGTTGACGCCATGTCCCTTTGAACATTAAAATATTTTTGTTTATTCTTTTTCAGTGAGCGGACTTCTGAGTTTTCCAAAGTTCTAAAGCCATGCTCAACCAGACCATATTTCTACACTCAGAAGGTCAATTTATTTTTCTTATCTATTTATTACAAATTATTATAATATTTATTATAAATATTTTATACCATACATCAAGTATCATTTATAAAATTGTAACTAGTTCCTGGTTAGTTGACCCCCCCAACACCAAAAAAAGATCACATTAAAATGTAAGTACATTTCCTTGTGTTATAAGGCACATTTCAGGATGATTTTCTTCTGTATGCCAAACCTCACTCCAATTTCTTATCACTGCAGAGTTTGCACCTAATTCTATACCCTTGCAATCTACTTCAGCTGTCAGATATGTGGCAAAGATCATTTGTGGGTAGGAACAGTATCAGGAATTACTTCAAACATTTATGTGGGGCTTTACCGATGGAATTTACACCCCCACAACATTATAATGCAATTTCAGGTTACTTACAATTTCGAAGATTTTAAAGTGTCTGAGTAAAGCCCAAGAGGGCTTGAAAAGATTTGGCCACAGCAAGCCTAACAGCTATAAATGGAAACTCCAATGAACGGTTTCCATGATACTTGATGAAGCCGACATTTTTGAAGCTCTGGAATTGTTCTGTTTCCTGACTATCAAATTCAGGGACAGCTCTCAAAAGCACAAATGAACAGCACCCTCTTACGCATGTTTGCTCAGAAGTAAGTCTCAGCCTTTGTCTCAATTAGTTTGTATTTTCTAACCTTTTCTTATCCTCTTGACTCAAAACTACTGTCTATTGTTCTCCACTCCCAGCTAGCTTATCCCTGACCCAACCCAACCCTGCTCCCCAGAAAGGGGTGGAGATAGGATGGATTACATCCTCCAACAAAGGATGCGTCTCAGAATTTGGTCTGCTGGCTTGCAGTCATTCTGGTTTCATTAACCCTCTGCTGCCAACCCCTCCCAACTTACACTTATACTGTTGTAAGTTCACACAACAATCAGGTGCCTGCCCAGATCTTCCACCAGCACCTCCATGGAAGGCAAAATCTTCATCTCTTGTTTCCTCGACGGCTTCTGAATTGCTCATATTGGCTGGGATGCCGGGAGCCTAATGCTGGTACTTCCACTTTGTGCTGTCTTGTGGAGTCCTCCTCTAGTTTGTCTCCCAACCATCTGGACTGTGTTTTGAGTGAAGTGTGAGGGACCACAATAGGCTTGCCATATGTCAGGAAAATTCCTGGCATGTCCTGGTTTTGGGGTGGAAAAAATGGCATCAGGGTGGAATTTTGCCAAAATGGCAAATGTCAGGGGAAACCTGGATGTACAAGTTACAGATAGGTAGCCGTGTTAGTCTGTCATAGTCAAAATAAAAAAGTTCCTTCCAGTAGCACCTTAAAGACCAACTAAGTTAGTTCTTGGTATGAGCTTTCGTGTGCATGCACACACGAAAGCTCATACCAAGAACTAACTTAGTTGGTCTTTAAGGTGCTACTGGAAGGAACTTTTTTATTCTGGATGTACAAGATATGCATCTATTTTTGGGGTAGTTGATACTCAACTTTGTGAGTGTCAGGAATTCTACTTTTTGAAATACGGCAATCCTAGACTGCAATGACAACCCCATTACCTTTGCAAAAACTCTTTATAACCTAGATAGTTGTTGTTAGTGATACAATAAGGCAGTTTTTAGGCTATGGCTAAAGGTGGCGCTGTGGGTTAAACCACAGAGCCTAGGACTCGCCAATCAGAAGGTCGGCAGTTCGAATCCCCACAACGGGACGAGATCCTGTTGCTCGGTTCCTGCTCCTGCAACCTAGCAGTTCGAAAGCAAGTCAAAGTGCAAGTAGATAAATCAGTACCGCTCCAGCGGGAAGGTAAACGGCGTTTCCGTGTGCTGCTCTGGTTCGCCAGAAGCAGCTTAGTCATGCTGGCCACATGACCCAGAAACTACGCCTTCTCCCTCAGCCAATAAAGTGAGATGAGTGCCGCAACCCCAGTCTCGACTGGACCTAATGGCCAGGGGTCCCTTTACCTTTACCTATTGGTAAAAACGTAAAGGTAAAAGGTAAAGGACTCCAGGATGGTTAAGTCCAGTCAAAGGCAACTATGGGGTGTGGCGCTCATCTCGCTTCAGGCCGAAGGAGCCGGTGTTTGTCCACAGACAGCTTTCCAAGTCATGACTAAACCTCTACTGGAGCACAGAGGACCATGACGAGTGCCAGAGTGCATGGAAACGCAGTTTACCTTCCCGCCGGAGCAGTACCTATTTATCTACTTGCACTGGTATGCTTCTGAACTGCTAGCTTAGCAGAAGCTGGGACAGAGCAACAGGAGCTCACCCCGCCATGGGGATTCAAACCACCGACCTTCCGATTGGCAAGCCCAAGAGGCTCAGTGGTTTAGACCACAGCGCCACCCGCTGATCTTATGGAGTTCCCCACTTTAGATAGCAATGTGCATTCCTTCACTTATTTCTACAGCTGCACTGATTCTGCTGAATGGGGTCCTGGACATGTGCCTCCTATGCTGCTGGCGCCACTGAAATTTAGGAAGCATTTCCTATCACTCAAACCTCTATGTACTCAACCTACTGTCTCTTTCATCTACCTTCGGCAGATACGACGCTGACGGCTCACGATTTTCAGGCACAGAAATTCTTGCAACCTTTTTTCCCCAAACAAATAAATAAATAAATCCCTCCTCGGGTAAATTAAATGCAAAACAAATGTTTCATCTCCTTCCCACCATTTTTAATTGAGTTTCCAGTCTTCCCAGGACAACACACAGAAGCGCCTCCACAAGCTTTTGGCAACTCACCAAGTGGGAACCCTCCCCTTAAGACAACAGAGGGGGAGAGCAGACGCTGCTGGCTTCTTGACTGAGGGAAGAAGCATCCAACTTCTGTAGCATTCTTGATGCACACATCAGGAACACCGAAGGTTGACTGTCTTCCCTTATTTTGATGAGTTGTGCTCACCTTGAGAAGCAATACATATTCTAGAGGCTCACAGGCCCATAGGGCATTATGAATACACACCTTTCAGCTACTGTAATGCAGATGCATATATTGCTTTCAGCCAGAAGTCCCCCCCTTCTCTCTCTCTCTCTGTCTCTCTCTCTCTCTCTCTCTCTCTCTCTCTCTCTCTCACACACACACACACACACACACACACACACGTTCTGTTCTTTAATCCCTTTGGATCTCAGACTTTCCATGGTGGAAACTAAACTCCTGTATTTGCTTAATGGGCATTTGGGCAGAGTCCAGACACATTTCCACAGGATTCTTTCCCTGCCCTCCCGACAGAACTGTGGTTTTGCAGTGGAATTCCCTCCGAGCCTAATTTACATCGGAGGAGGAAATGGGTCTTGCACAATAAGTCTTCTTGCATTCAGATGCTATTAAGTGAACATTATTCATTTGTGAGGAGGAGCGGACAGAGGAATGATATAAGGTTTGTCAAGAGGCCAGGGTTTTTAAGCTGCACAACTCCATCCCCCAAGAGTTCTGCCTATGACTTTTCTGCATTCAAAATCCACCCTCTCCACATCCCCTATTTCTCCAGCCAGGATTCTAGTCTGTTCTAATTTTTTGTATTATTTTTTTTATTATGCCATATGTGTAGCTTGAGGTTATATTGGAGCACATAAATCTCGTGTGAGCCACAAAACATTAAGCCGCCATTATCCTTATAATTTCATTATCTCCGTTTCTCTACCCTACAACATTTTAAACTAATTGAACACCCGAGGTTTTCCTGTGAAGTTTATTTCCCAGACTTTATTAAAGTACTGTTGAGAGAGCCAAAAAACCTCTGTAGTCAGCGTTTCCTAAAACATCCCGATTTATTAAAGCAGGGGGGGATAAAATGATAAAGAGGGCCAAAATGCTAAATTGTTCTTATCTTCCTTCGTACATTTCCGAGCTGTGTGTTTTAAAGCTAAATTTCCGTGGGCAGGGTGTGTGGGTGTGGAATATGAAACCTCCTTGGTGTATTTTCCTTGTTATAGTATTTTGGGAAATCTTGGCGGTTGTTTCCTTTCAGCTTAGATTAATTTTTATTTCTTCACACGTTCAAGTTGTTTGGCCTCTCGGATTGTTGCCACACAAGCTGTCCCTTGCATTTAATTTATGCAGCTAATAGCAACCCAGTGCTCCTGGAGCAGCCTAGATGCATTTGTTCTGAAATATCTGTCGTAATACTTGCCTCCTGAGAATGAGCAGGCATCTGTAGCTAAAAGGGCAAACCATTATATAGTGCCTGATGCAGACATCCCTTGTTTGTACAGTGGTACCTTGAGTTAAGTACTTAATTCGTTCCGGAGGTCTGTTCTTAACCTGAAACTGTTCTTAACCTGAAGCACCACTTTAGCTAATGGGGCCTCCTGCTGCTGCCGTGCCGCCGGAGCACAATTTCTGTTCTCATCCTGAAGCAAAGTTCTTAACCTGAAGCACTATTTTTGGGTTAGCAGAGTGTGTAACCTGAGGCGTATGTAACCCAAGGTACCACTGTATGTGTGGTGCCCTAGTACATAGGGAAGACCAGTGCACTGCAAGCTCCCACAACATCAGCCCAAGCGGAGCCCCCCTTGAGGGGACAGCCCTCCAAGTTCCAAGCAGCAGACAAGTGGAAGAAATGGAGCCCAAGACTGAGTAGCAATAGGGCAGCAGGATACCCCCCTGAGTACACATGGTAGCATCATTGGCAAAAACCAGGCTCTCACCTGTACTCCAACTAGGACAACTCCCATCACAAAGCCCTAAAGAAGCAGTCATGTGGTCATAGCCAGGGAGCACTTTGGTTCTACGTGACCTCCTTGCTAAGCACCGTAATTTAAATCACTGAACTTGTAAACGCTTGTACGCATTGCTATGTGTTTAAATTTGATTGGTTGGTCACCGAATTCTAGAGAGAGCTCTAGCAGTTCTCATGTGGTTGGCTAACGGTCACATGGGAGGTATCTAGTGAAGGAGAGGCTCCATTTTATGTGGAGCAAGACGACTGTGTTTGGGAATCCACTGTGAACACTGCTAAGTTGAATAGAGCGATGGAGTGCTTCTTGAAAGAAGAGCTCCTTTCTTCTCGAAAGAAGAGAGCAAAGCTGTAGGAGAAGGTAGAAGTGGAAATCTCTCATAGGAGCTTCAAGTCATAGTCTCATTGAGATGCAGAAGGCTGACTGCTGAGCAATGGGAAAGTGGAGGAGGAGGAGGAGGAGGAGGAGGAGGAGGAGGAGGAAGAAGAAGAAGAAGAAGAAGAACTCAGACCAGGAAGACATGGACCTGTGCCTAGAAAGCTGTGCTGGTCCTGTGGGTAACCGTGAGGCGAGGTCCGAGTCCAGTCCAAGGTCAAGGGTGCAGTAGGGAGGCAGTCCTTCAAAGCTGAAGCTGGGTCCAAGGCAGGGAGTTGGGTGAGGTCAAGAGCTTCGGCAGGACAGGGTGCAGGCAGGAACTGGCTACCAACAATGTTGCTCCCGCAAGTTGGGACTGGGGCTGGCTGGCTTTTATCTGCCCCGAGGCATAGGGCAGCTCCAGTCTACAGGTGACTTGCCTCTCCTGGCCTGGAGGCGAGCACTCCTCCTGCGGGAACTTAGTTCCCTCCGCCTCTCTGCCCTGAGCCTCTGCAGCTCAGGAGAGGCTGGAGGGTTACCGGACCCAGAGGCAACCTCACCTTCCCCTGACGGGGCTGAGAGTGGAGCACCTGCAGGCAATGGGTCCTCCATCACCTCAGGGGCCAGAGCAGACTCAGCTGGTGCCTGCACCTGAGGATCCAGCACAGGTGAGGACCCTTCAGGCTCAAGCCCCAGCCCCGGCTCAGCTGGTTCTGGAGGTGGGGAATCCTGTGCAGGCTGGGATCCCTCAGGTTCAGAATCCGAGTCCAAATCCCAGGCCATCACAACAGCATGGAAGAAAAATTAAGTGTGGATGAGCCCCAAGATTAGAATAGGGTACTTGTTCTTTGTTGCAGATTTGATGAGTCTGTTTCTCTTTTCATGTATTCATAGTCTTTACTTTTTCTTTCTGTTAGTGAGCATTATACAAATGTTGTAGCAATTTAAATAAAAATAAAAAGACATGCAAAGTGGACATGCCTAATTACTAAAATCCCCATGCCACCATCGTGTGCATTCTAATCATCATCATCATAAACATGGCAATAATAACAACAGCAATGAATGAATGAATGAAGAAATAAGTGAATGAATGAATTAGTATAGAGAACTCTTTCCTAAATCATTAGCTGGCAAAATGATTTGTCCCAAGGTCTTTTAATCTCATCTCATAAATCAATCCCTCCAGCCCATTAATCAGCTTTGTTGTGGTTCTTTGAATCCCTTCCAATCCGTTGACATCTGTCTAGTATGAAGGTGCTCAGCGCAGAATACAGAATTATGAATGCTGCCTCTCATACTGGCGCAAGCATGTGACACGATGATGTCTGGGGGAAGTGTAGCTCTCGTTAAGGAAAGGAAAGTCACACAAAAATTCAATTCAGATGTAAGCTGCGCTTATTTCAATGGGATTTGCTCCCAGAGAAGTGTCTAGGATTGCAGCCTCAGAGAGGCGATGGAGTTGCTCTGTCACTGCAAGCAAGTTCATTGGTTTATATTACAACGTGTCCAGAGGAGGGCAACCAAAATGGTCAAAGGCCTGGAAACGATGCCTTATGAGGAACGGCTAAGGGAGCTGGGCATGTTTAGCCTGGAGAAGAGGAGGTTAAGGGGTGATATGATAGCCATGTTCAAATATATAAAAGGATGTCACATAGAGGAGGGAGAAAGGTTGTTTTCTGCTGCTCCAGAGAAGCGGACACGGAGCAATGGATCCAAACTACAAGAAAGAAGATTCCACCTAAACTTTAGGAAGAACTTCCTGACAGTAAGAGCTGTTCGACAGTGGGATTTGCTGCCCAGGAGTGTGGTGGAGTCTCCTACTTTGGAGGTCTTTAAGCAGAGGCTTGACAACCATATGTCAGGAGTGCTCTGATGGTGTTTCCTGCTTGGCAGGGGGTTGGACTCGATGGCCCTTGTGGTCTCTTCCAACTCTATGATTCTATGATTCTATGATTCTATGATTCTATGATTCTATGATTCTGTATGTTTGGTACACTTCTCTGAGGAGTGTAGGAGTGATCCCGTTTTAACCTCACAGCCCTGTAAAAGGTGTAGCCTTGGTTGGGAGAGAGACAGAGCGATTTGCTCGAGGGCACCCAGGGGAGTTTCGTGGATGACAGCGGCTATGAATTCAGTCCAAAACTCTCTGTCGGCTGTCCCACTCTCTCTGTCTCTCAAAAAAAAAGCACTGCAATTATTTGACACGGAGTTCCTCAGAATTCCTCCTGGAAAGAGTTGAAGGGAAAGCTTGCTTGTCAAAAACGGAATCTGGGCACCTGAGATACGATCTCACAATCTTTTATATATATTTCAAAAATGCTGATTTTCACAAATTCCGGCACCCAGCAGGAAGAGCCTATGTTAACATTTATAACTGAGGCCTCATTTGCCTCCCTTACATTACAACTGATGTCCAAATGTAAGTCAATAAAATGGTAGAGTTAATGTCTAACACACTGTGGCGCTCACACAGGGTCCCCGGACGTTTGACGGTCTATTGATCCCTGTGCCACTACTGTGCTCGCTTCCCCGCTGCCACCAACCCGTTTCTCTCGGGTACACACCGAGTCCAGACAGTTGTTAACATTAAACCATATAAACAAGTTTATTTTATAAGCATTAACAAGTTTCAGATAATTTTTCTTGTCAGTTTCTTAATCTTAGTTTCTTTACCGGCCTATACCTTCCTAATACCTTCTAACTGATTATCCCAACTGTTTAACTGACTCCTCTTAACAGATTCTCTCACTCTCTCACAAAAAACTAGCCCAACCCACAGACTTATCCTCCCTCGCCCTTCTCTAGCTCCAGACTCACTTCTTAACAACTCTAACTCCTCCCCTTGGGTTCCTATTGGTTAATCATTTTACATTTAGTTAACCCTTTCCTTATGACCCAGTATGATGTCACACACACCGATGTCACTAAAGGAGAACTTCCAATATTGTTCCATGAATACTATACACACTCTTAAGTTAGTAGGAGCCCTGTGACTCTTTGTGATGACCGAGAGTCACAGTTGTGGAATATGCCCATCTATCCAGAACTGAAGAGGGGAATAGCAGGGCTCCCTTCTGTCAGGCACTGGGCAGAGGAGGAGGAGGAACGGTGGAGACCGCCTCCCCATCCTGACCCTTCCAGGGAGAAGGAAGAGGAAGACAGTATAGATTTACAACAGGGGTTTGAGGGAGGTCACAGCTCAGAGGCAGATGAAGGGAAAAGTTAGGAAATCATGAGAGAGCCAGAGCAACACATGGCTGACACGTTGCCATTAGAAAGCATTCCAGACCTACCATCTCACAGATCCCAGCGAACCTTTAAAATAGGAGAACAAAGAGCTGATAGAGGGCATGTAGTGGCAACAGCATCTTAAAAAGCAGAGACATCACCTTGCCAACAAAGGTCCATATAGTTAAAGCCATGGTTTTCCCAGTGGTGATGTATGGAAGTGAGAGCTGGACCATAAAGAAGGCTGATCGCTGAAGAATTGATGCTTTTGAATTATGGTGCTGGAGGAGACTCTTGAGAGTCCCATGGACTGCAAGAAGATCAAACCTATCCATTCTGAAGGAAATCAGCCCTGAGTGCTCACTGGAAGGACAGATCCTGAAGCTGAGGCTCCAGTACTTTGGCCACCTTGTGAGAAGAGAAGACTCCCTGGAAAAGACCCTGATGCTGGGAAAGATGGAGGGCACAAGGAGAAGGGGACGACAGAGGATGAGATGGTTGGATAGTGTTCTCGAAGCTACCAGCATGAGTTTGACCAAACTACGGGAGGCAGTGGAAGACAAGAGTGCCTGGCAGGCTCTGGTCCATGGGGTCATGAAGAGTCGGACATGACTAAACGACTAAACAACAACAGTGGCAACTAAAGAAGTGACAAAGGAGGAATTGGGAGAGACGGGGAATGGAGATTCACTCGGGACAACGCCATTATCCAAGAGGCTGGGTTCTATAGCCCCTTTCTGTAAAGATTGAAATAAAAAAGGACTGTAATAAACTTTACCTTGTCTTTATACTTCTCTGGGCAACCAGCCGGGAGCCACTGACAGCATCCTGACACCTTCAAACGGAGAGCTGGAGAGACATTTCCCTGTATTTCACTGGTGTGTCTGCATGTGAATAAAGCAACCATCTTGGGACAGCTGTGGTGCAGATATTTCCTACTAGATTAGAACCCCTCCAGGAGAGAACACACCGGTTGTGTGTGAGGGAGAACCATGAGACACTGTACATTTCAGTGATTTTATACACACAGCAAACTAGAATTATGCCATGAGGAAAGAGATGTCAAGCCATTGTACGTTTCCGAGCACAATTCAAAGTGTTGGTGCTGACCTTTAAAGCCCTAAACGGCCATGGCCCAGTATACCTGAAGGAGCATCTCCACTCCCATCGTTCTACCCGGACACTGAGGTCCAGCGCCGAGGGCCTTCTGGTGGTTCCCTCACTGTGAGAAGCAAAGCTACAGGGAACCAGGCAGAGGGCCTTCTCGGTAGTGCCGCCCGCCCTGTGGAATGCCCTCCCATCAGATGTCAAAGAGATAAACAACTACCTGATATTTAGAAGACATCTGAAGGCATCAGGGAAGTTTTTGATGTGTGACATTTTAATGTATTTTTAATCTTTGTTGGAAGCCGCACCGAGTGGCTGGCGAAGCCCAGCCAGATGAGTGGGGTACAAATAATAAATTATTATTATTATTATTATTATTATTATTATTATTATTATTATTATTATTATTGCAGTGACATGCAAAGGGGAACGTAGTTTAGGGCCTGACTTTTGTTAGGAGAGCGTTGTTCTCTCCCAATTCGCCTTGGGGTGGCAATGCTGTGTCTGGGCTGTACTGATTTAGGTTACAGTTGTGGTCTCATATAACTGAAAGCTCCTCAATGAGGGGGGGAATCATATGTCAAGGAACAGGCTGTTTAGGTTTGGGCCCATGTTGTGCAGAGATGGAGGAGTTGTTTTACGGTTGGGTTGCTTCAGTGCTGCATGTTGGTTTTAAATAGTTTTGTGCTTCTGTGGACGTCTTTGAAACATTTGTATAAAGTGCCCGACAAGTTAAGTAAATAATAATGATCAATAGTAACTATTATGTGCCTCTTTCCACAGTCTGGTGAGGCTAGTCAAGTGGTTTACAACAGTGTGAGCTGGACCAGTTACAAAGAAAAACCAGTTTCTGTTCAACATTAAAAAGCTATTCAAGATAAGGTTTCCTGTAACCAGTGACTAAAAGGGGTAAAGGGGACCCCTGACCTTAGGTCCAGTCATGGCTGACTCTGGGGTTGTGGTGCTCATCTTGCTTTATTGGCCAAGGGAGCCAGCGTACAGCTTCCGGGTCATGGCCAACATGACTAAGCCGCTTCTGACGAACCAGAGCAGTGCACCGAAACACCGTTTACCTTCCCGCCGGAGCGGTACCTATTTATCTATTTGCACTTTGACGTGTTTTCGAACTGCTAGGTTGGCAGGAGCAGGGACCGAGCAATGGGAGCTCACCCCGTCGCAGGGATTTGAACCGCCGACCTTCTGATCAGCAAGCCCTAGGCTCTGTGGTTTAACCCACAGCGCCACCTGCATCCCTTAACCAATGACTAGAACATCTTTGTATCCTCAAACCACAGAAAGAGCCCCATGGTCTCCAGGCCCTGGTCCCAATGACTATATACATTAACTTGTTAGCATAAATCAACAGTCACAGAACAAACTTTCCTGTTTCTTTCTGTTCCAAATATCTTCTTAATATAATACAATCCACTGATCAGAAGGTCAGTGGTTCGAATCCCCGCGATGGGGTGAGCTCCCGTTGCTCGGTCCCTGCTCCTGCCAACCTAGCAGTTTGAAAGCACATCAAAGTGCAAGTAGATAAATAGGTACCGCTCCGGCGGAAAGGTAAACGGCGTTTCCGTGTGCTGCTCTGGTTCGCCAGAAGCGGCTTAGTCATGCTGGCCACATGACCTGGAAGCTGTATGCCGGCTCCCTCGGCCAATAAAGCAAGATGAGCGCCGCAACGCCAGAGTTGGTCACGACTGGACCTAATGGTCAGGGGTCCCTTTACCTTTACCTTTTTATTATTGTGACCCATATAACTTTCATTGGGTTTTTTGGACTCTTTTCATAAGGAAGAAAAGTGCCCCGGGGGGGCCAGGATAGTGATCCATGAAAGCTTATGCCATGTTGGTTAATCTTTAAGTTGCTACAGGACTCCTTTTTTTTGTCTTGGACTATGAGTAACAAGCAAGCGCAGGCCATAATCCAACTCACAGTTAAGAGAGCTTAAGTTTACTGACGTCAATGGGTTTAAGTGTACTTAGCTCTGGTTGGGTTATGGCTTTAGCTTTTAATCCATTCCCCTTGTGCCCCCTTTAACTAAAGCTAGCCTGTTTGAAAATCTGATTAATTCAGGGGGGAAGCAGTGCCTTCCAGCATTCAACCAGTTATGGCTGAGGTTAATTGGGTGTCCCGACTAGGGATTCTGCGCTGACTAGTCTTTGTGAATGGAATTCCCAAGGCCCTGACACTCAGTAGACTCAGAACACTGTCGGAAGAGGGGGTCACAGTTTTCTTCTTCACCTTTCCTTTAAAGGATGTAAATGATGGCGGATTTAATATCTCCTTTAGCAAAATGCTTTCTTTTCCTAGGCACCGGCTCCCCACCCCCCTCACTTTCAATTTTGAGAGTAATTAACTTCACTTTGACAGGAGCTCTTCAGTAATAATTCTTCAACAGCAATTCCTGTTTGACTGGTTTATAACAGCTCCTTACCCTCAATTAATAGATAAGATAAACCTAAACCTGATTAATCAAGAGGGACTTTAGGAAAACGGTATATACCTTTATGGCTTTGCATCTTAATTAAACATGCGTTTAACCTGTTTGAAAGCCAAGGACTAATTGGGATAAGCTGTACTGACCCCCAGAGTGGATGTTCCATAACACCAGCTGCACGTTGCCATGTGACCAGGCCCTCTTAATCTTGAATCTCAATTACTATTGACCACTCTCGCTGTTTTATGACGAGGCCACGAGATCGGAGCTTTACGAGGTGAAGAGAAAAGGAGACGGCTAACACTGCCACATTTTTCTTCGTTTATGTCCCAAAGTCTTCTTTTCGTGTGCGCAAAGGTAGGCGGTTACTAGCGTAATTCCATCATATCACCGTAAATTAATGCAGAAGAGGCCTAAAATACAGTGGTACCTCGGGTTAAGTACTTAATTCATTCCGGAGGTCCGTACTTAACCTGAAACTGTTCTTAACCTGAAGCACCACTTTAGCTAATGGGGCCTCTTGCTGCTGCGGCGCTGCTGGAGCACGATTTATGTACTCATCCTGAAGCAAAGTTCTTAACCTGAAGCATTATTTCTGGGTTAGCGGAGTCTGTAACCTGAAGCGTATGTAACCTGAAGCGTATGTAACCCGAGGTACCACTGTATGGGCAATATGATGGCTTTGGCCATCAGAAAAACAATCCTCATGCCTATCTGATGTTGTTTGCTCCAAGAACGCTTAATTTATGACAACGGTGATTTACATTTTTCAGACATGTTCTGCCTTATTCTGCATCAATAATACTCTCCGGCACCCGTTGCCCTCTTTCTCAAAAACATTTTTCCTGTGTTTTTAACACTAGATGCCCTTAGCTGTTCTAATAACTTCCAGCTTGCAGCATTCAGTTAATGGCCAGAGCATTGGGAGGCTTGCCGTCAATGTTAATAACCCCCTTTATTTTTGCTGTTTTGTTACTTCCATCTGTTGCAACAGGAAGGAAGGGTTAGCAGTAAATGCTGATTATACCTTCCCTGCTAAAGAAGAGAAAGGAAATGAGATGTCAGCAAGAATGCTCCGGCTGACAAAAATATCTTCTGCAATTGCTCTTTTAAACCTAGAAATCCCCGAGTAGGCAGATGCCTTTAAAAAAACAAAAAAAACAAATATGAACACTGGTATAAATATCCTGTTATCTTTTACAAGCCAGTCTATCCAGCAGGCACGGCCTCTACACTTTGCTCATATTACAGTTCACGTAATCTCTATAGTGCTCTAATGTTAATGGACTATGATTGTCCACTCATTTTAAGGGGTGTGATATTCCGGGCCCAGACAGGGCTTCCGTGTCCTTAAGATGTCTGTGGCAGGGAGGAAACTCCTGCCCTCAATCCACAACTCTTCCTGGCCCCCTTTCCCCCCCTTCGTGGTCCTTTCTGCTCTTCCTCTGCCTCTGGCATGGTCGAAAGGCCCAATTGTTACCTTGCTCTTTGGGTAAATCTTCTTGCAGCTGATAAAAGTGCGCTTTTGTTAGGGTGTTACCACCATTCCGCTTAGGGAACCCAACATCTCTTCTCCTGCCCACTTTATCTAATCAAGTGTCTACGGATTGGACCATACACCAAGAGCACCAATAAGAAAGCCAGGCGGGCCAGCCCTACTATCAGATAGAGTGAGTTGGACACCTTGGGGAGTTGATTTTGGGGTTCATGAAAGGACAGCAAATTGGTAGGTTTGCTCACCTTCCCCAGTAGGCGGTGTTGCAGCCGGGCATCCGGGTCATCTCAGCGATTCAGCTAGGGGGTGGAGGGTTGACGCCCACCTCACGCCGACCCCCGGCTGCGTCACGCACCCCATTGGCCAATCAGCAATGGCGGGGGGCGCGGCCATGGGTGGTTTAAACTGTGGCATGGCCAGGGGGTTCCCTCTTTCGCCTCCTTGCCGGATCTCCCAGCCCACCTGCCCTCTTTTTATGCATTGGTATGACACGACTTTGCTATGGACAAATGTTGGCCACCAAATTCATTCCCAAACACCCGCAGGAGCATCTTCTGAGGGGCGAGGCATCTCAACGACAGACTAATAATCCTTACCAACCAAGAAGCGGACACGGAGCAATGGATCCAAACTACAAGAAAGAAGATTCCACCTAAACATTAGGAAGAACTTCCTGACAGTAAGAGCTGTTCGACAGTGGAATTTGCTGCCAAGGAGTGTGGTGGAGTCTCCTTCTTTGGAGGTCTTTAAGCAGAGGCTGGACAACCATATGTCAGGAGTGCTCTGATGGTGTTTCCTGCTTGGCTGGGGGTTGGACTCGATGGCCCTTGTGGTCTCTTCCAACTCTATGATTCTATGATTCTATGATTCTATGAGGGAAGTGGGTACCTTTGCCGCCTTTCCCCCCACCTCCAAAACCTTCTGGCAGCGAAATAGGAGAATCCTGACAACTAAATAGGAATCCCATCCACTCAGAACTCCTGTGTCCCAACTTAACCCTCTCTGCCATTGACCCCAAGGGCAAAATACACATGGATGGCCACCAGTACGATTGCTGACTAGACACAGGAGCCATGTTTTCTAACTTGAGTTGTAGCCTTATTGGAGTTCTCCGGAGCAGCAGAAAGGCACCTGCGTGGTGTGTCCACAGCAAGTCCAAAGAAATGAGAAATTTCATGCAGTATCTTTATCCTCCAGGCACCCTCTCCCTCCTTCCCCAGGAATCCAACCACGTCAGCCTATACACGCAGGTTGACATCACATATGTTCCTGCTCCGGTATTCTTAACCATAAAAGGGTATTCCTTCCTGTACTTCTGGCCATAAAAGGGTATTCCTGTTCCTACTCTTATCTTGGAGCAAGAGGTCACCAACTCCAAGAACACACTCTGGCGCTGTTCCCGGACTAGGTCTGTGCATCAGGACGTAAGATAAGACCTAGACATGTCATCCCTACTCCACTGAAACAGCCAAGGTCATCCTTGCCGTCACGAACTGATAAAGGAGAGGGCTCTGAGCTGGGTTTTTGTTTATACATTGACTCAGAGCTCAAGTTAATGGATTTTCGCTAAGGAAAAATAGGGATTTTGGTGCCTGCACAGTCAGTTTTGGGTTTGGGAAACCCATTCCTTAATTGTAAAAGCCACCTAAACCCAAGTAAAACTTGTTAAAGGTAAAGCAGGAGCACCCAGAGATACCTTGGGAACTTGAGGCAGCAGTGCTCCCTTGGTTATGGGGTACCACTCAGTGGCATAGCTAGAGGGGTGTGGGATGGATGGATTGCCCCAGGCACCTCTGGGCCTGCAGGGTGCCGGAGCTGCTGCATCCGTCCCGGGCGCCTCCCAAGCTGGTGGGCTCTCAGGGGGGATGCAGTGCCTCAGGTGCCCTGCAGGCCCAGTGCTGCCCCAAAAGGGGAGGTGAGAAGCAGTGGCGTAGCGTGGGTTGTCAGCACCCGGGGCAAGGCAAGTAATTTGCGCCCCCTAACCCGTGGATTTGTGCCCCCTAACCCTAACCCCCAGATGTTGCGCCCGGTGTGGCCGGCCCCCCCTGCACCCCCCACACTACGCCACTGGTGAGAAGGTGCTTTGCGTCATTTTTACAGTCCTCTTGATTTTTACCGCATTCCGAAAAATTACCAATGTATATCAGGAGGGCTGTGTCGGAAGGCAGAATTATTTCCTGCAAATCTCCTCCAGTCGAAAAGGTGTACAAAAGGCATCTATTAGGAACCATGTGCACAAAAAGTGTATATTAGTGAGAATCATGTACAAAAATACATTTGATTACAGAGAATTGCTTGGGGGGGGGAATGCATAGAGATATCTACAAAGTTTCGTGTAGACTTTCTGCTTACATTTTTTTCATGCAAATTGATGTGGAAATGAGGTGAGCTGAATTTAAGTCTAAGGGCAGAGGTAAAAACTGAAAAATAAGAAATTGAATCTAAGAGATGCATCCATTCCTGCCAGTGGGGTAGTCGGTAACAAGACAAAAAGAACCTTGAGGTCTAGCACGTTTATTACAGCAAAACTTTGCATGGACTATACGATACGATACGATATTTTTATTGTCATTGTCCCATGCAGAACAATGAAACTGAAAAACTACATAAAACTACATAAAAACTACATAAAACTACATAAAAACTACATAAAACTACATAAAAACCACAGAAAACATTCAAAAACCCCTAAAAACTCTATTATTTGTTAATCACATTATACCCCAAAAGGGGGAGGGGCTCAAAGCAACTTGCATTGGGGTAGAATGCAAATGGATAAAATCAATGAAAAACCAGAACATTGAAAACAATGCACAATCTACAAGGGAGCCATCATGTGGCTGGCAAAAATGCTTTTCTTCTTTGGGGTCTTTTGGGATTTATGGAGCCATGACGCCTCCTGGCCAGATGGATCTGCTTGTTCACTGGCAACCAGGTCAGGGCCCTAGAATCAAAACACCTTCCAATTTGGAGGCTGGGTCAGTTGTGGGCTCCGTCAGTCCGGGCGCTCAGGTGGCAGTGGTGTGGAGGTGAAATCCCCCACCTAATATATACTTCCAACTAGATCTCCACCATTTTTTGCACCCATGCTTTTTTTCTCATTTCTTTGCAATGCACAAATGGATATGTCCACCCTGAACCCTTGGTCGGCGCCCCCATCATCTGGGAAGGAACAGTCAAGAAACCTGGCTAGAGATGCCTCCCTTTTCTCCACCCCAATACAGCACACATCTTTTGAGGACTGTAGTTTGATCAGTGAGTTGCACAAATCCATATTACCAGCTGCTGACATCTTAAAAGGGAGGATCCAAACTGGTGGTTTCTTGTTGGGGACGAGCTGTGGTTTGGTGGGTAAAACATACCGTATTGGCTTGAAAATTCAAGGCTTATTTGCGGGTGCAGCCAGCCTCCCAGCACTACCATCCTGAATGGGGAATGTGGGGCAGCCGGGGGTGGCACTCATTTCCAAACTCACTGTGTGCCCACCTCCTGGCACTCCAGCACTATCTCCCCAAGCCGGTGCTGGCTGCCCCACATCCCCCGAATTTTAAAGGTGCGGCTTATTTGTGGGTGTGTCTTATATTCAGGCCAATACGGTATGTTTTACCCACCAAGCCACAGCTCATCCCCAACAAGAACCCACAACGTAAGCCTACACATCACCAGAGATAAGCTTTTCAGGCCCCAAACTGGTATGGCTACCAGACGTGGGGTGGCCAGTGCCTGCTTAGGGAGGTAGTGCCAGGAGTGCCATAGCTCCACGAGGCAGGCGTGCACCATGTTAGGAAACAAATGCCGACCCGACCGCCCCCGTCCCCCATTTGGGGGGGGTAGTGCCGGCTCGGCGCCCCACTCCCCAAGCCAGTGTCGGCGCTCGGTTTTGAGCACCCTACACGCCCACCTCCTGGCACTACCGCCATGAACGGGCGTGGGCAGCACCAGCTTGGAGAGGTGGAACCATAGAAGGGGGAAGGGAAGTCAAGGACTGAATGTGCGGTTATATTCAGTGAATATGTAAAACACCCTAATGAAAAATGATACAGTTATAAAAAGGGGAGGAATTGAAAGGCATGTACTTCCCCCACAAAAAAAATAATATCCTGAAGCGATTGATGCCATTTTTGTGAAACTATTCCTTGAGTGTCTGTTGACTCCCACTCCCTCTCCCGGGTGCAATACTTTTTCCCACCCGAAGGCAAAGCCTCATAAGGCTACACAATCATGGGGTGCCTATCCAGTCCTATAACATCCGCTACCTGCTCTCACTCCCTAAACTACCTCTCTGATATTTACTTGTCTTCCTAGCTCCTAACTGTTCCTGACTCAGATAATTTCGCTACACTGACTCAACCTACCCCCAGACTCTATCCCAATTCACTCCCACTCCAACCAACTCCCCAACTCCCCAGGGGTGATATTCTGCGCACCCCCCACCCGCGACTCCCAAGGCAAGCCTACCATCATGGCCGCGGCAAAGCGGCGCAGCTCCCCCCCTTCCCCCGACTCGCTGTGTAGGCTTGGGAGTCATGGGGGTGCCGAATGTCACCCCCCCATCAGGAAGACACCCGGTGCGTCCCACATCCCCCCCCACACACACCCCTTGCTCCATCCCTGACGGTTGGAAAGGCACTCTGAAGTGGCAAGGAGAGACGTTTTCCCCCCAGCTCCTGTTGCTGGAGGTCCTAAACTACTGAAAAGGGTTGTGGAAGATCGTGCAGTTAGAGAAAATGTACAAAACTAGTTCAAATATATGCTGGAAGTGTAATGAAAAGGAGGGGACATTTTATCATATGTGGTGGGATTGTAATGTAATTGAAAAAAATTGGGAAATGATATACAACGAATTGAAGAAAATGTTCCATTTAACGTTTGTTAAAAAACCTGAAGCATTTATGTTCGGGATTGTAGGGAAAGATCTGCCCAAAAAGCTGAAAAACATATTTATGTATGTGACAACGGCCGCCAGAGTTTTAATAGCAAAAGATGGAAGACTGAAGAAACCCCAACTAAAGAATCATGGCAAGAAAAATTGATGGACTATGCAGAACTGGCAAAACTGACATATAAGCTATGGGACAAGGATAACTGTGACTTTAAAGATGAATGGGAACCCTTTACAAAGTATTTGAAGATGCAACAAAGCGAATTGGACTCCTTGGCTGGCTTTGAATAAACATTCACAAACTTTTTATTGATAATAATCACCTAAATAGTGAGAGGATCTATACAACTCTGTAACATGCAGAAAACAGCATTCTCAGAGAAACCAGACTGGAAAAGAGGGAAGCCGGGGGGGGGGGTTGTGTGGGAGGGTGGGGGGAGGGAGGAAAAATGGGGGGGGAATAAGGATGGTATGTTTCTGGATAATATGTTTTGTTTTAATTTTGAATTAAAAAAAATTTAAAAAGGGTTGTGGAAGATCAAAATGGCTGGCCTCCTTTTGCTGCCTTGATGTCTTCCTGCTATTCTGTTATGCCCTGAAAGATCCCACTGCGAAAGAATCTTTCCCCCATCCTCTCCCTCTCTCTTCCTTGGATGAATAGCTCTGCCCTGCTGCTGTTGCCATAACAGATTGTGTCTTTCAAGACGCTCTGCTATTCCCCTTCTTTTCAGGGTAAAATGAAGGTGATTCACAAACACACACACACCCCGTGGTCCTCAAACGCACCCGCGCTCAGTGTTAATTCAAGTCAGCATCCCATAGTGGGAGCCCATAGAGCTGGGGTCATATGAGCCTGTTTCCTGCTGTCACCACGGTGACCTCCAAGATTCTAACTGGCCAGAGGATGTTATAATTCAAAAGGTGGTGCAGAGTGATGGGCAGTTGGCTTAAACAGAAAGTGCCAGGATTGAAAAGACGTCCGTTAGGGGAAGAGCAACTGAAGTTATGACAAGTTTGAGTCACAACAAGCCCTACGATACCCTGGTTGGTAGATAAAGGTAAAGGTAAAGGGACCCCTGACCATTAGGTCCAGTCGTGGCCGACTCTGGGGTTGCGGCGCTCATCTCGCTTTACTGGCCAAGGGAGCTGGCATACAGCTTCCGGGTCATGTGGCCAGCATGACTAAGCTGCTTCTGGCGAACCAGAGCAGCGCACAGAAACGCCGTTTACCTTCCCGCTGGAGCGGTACCTATTTATCTACTTGCACTTTGAAGTGATTTCAAACTGCTAGGTGAGCAGGAGCTGGGAGTGAACAACGGGAGCTCACCCCGTCACGGGGATTCGAACCGCCGACCTTCTGATCGGCAAGCCCTAGGCTCTGTGGTTTAGACCACAGCACCACCTGCATCTCTTCAGAGATAATTATGTGGTGCCCCCCCCCAAAAAAAATTGACCGGGTTAATCTGGATACCTAGTGAAGTCACAGGCACCGGCTAAATCTTACGCCTATTAAGCTCACCTGTTTCTAAAATTCGGTGAGATAGGGGTTACAACAGCAACAGTGGTCATCATTCATCTGAAGAACAATTGCTATTTCTGGCTCTCACATGAGAGCAGAATCTAACCAAACTGCTTTTGGTTCTGGATCAGTGTGGATCATTTATGGATATTTACTTATTTATCTACTGCTTTTCCTCCCAAACTGATGTTTTGTGTTGTTGATCCCTGGAAACTCTTGGTTCGTAGGCTGCTTTGGACAAGTGCAATGTACATTATTCTACAAAATGCAATGTAGCTTGACCGTAGTACAGAAAATAAAAATGTGATTTTGAAGGAGCCTCAGACTTCATCGGCACAGCTAGTGCAAAATATATTCAAGACTAAGTCCCATTGAAGGCCATTGAATGGGCCTCAGTCATGTATTATCTAAACCCCATGGGGGGGGGGTACTGGGACCTTGACTAATTGGGGTGGCTTTTTAAGGGAATCCCCCTTTCTCCCTTTTCTCTTGCTGTCTATCACAGCATCCACTTGCATCTATGTTACCGTCTCTAAGTTGTCCAATGATTTCATCCATTCCCCAGCTATAAATCCTTAACTTCTCAGCTGGTTTCATGGGACAATGAAGCCGAACATGTGGACATCTCAATGGCACAATTTCCTACCTGCCATGTTGATAGGAATGCTGAAATAACACAAATAGGCTAAGCCGAGAGCACTCTTCGCTTACTGATCGAGCGTCCGGCAAGAAGTGGACAACGGAATAGCGATGATGCAAAGTTGTTTCTTGCTGTCTCTATGGTAACCCTGCAGAGTATGAGGGAGGGGCTAGGAGAATATTAGAATCAGAATCAGATGGTGTCAACATGGAAGGTGGAAGAGCAGCCCAGGGGTGAGAAAAGGGAGATCCGTTCACCTTTCCTGGTTGACCACTGATCTTCACACCCTCCAACAACTCTCTCATGAAAATAGGAACACTCTATTCTATTATGACTATGACTATGATTATTTGTGCCCCAGCCACTCTGGGCGGCTTCCAACATATATAAAAACATAATAAAACATTGAACATTAAAAAAAACTTCCCCTATACAAGGCTGCCTTTCGGTGTCTTCTAAAGGTTGTATAGTTACTTATCTCCTTGGCTTGGGGGTCGCATAACTCCATACCAGCTCCAACATTTCTCCGAGAAAAAATGAGGACGTCCTAAGGCAAAGCGGGACATTCTGGGATCAAATCAGATACTGGGACGGCTTCTGTAAATCCAGGACTGTCCCTGGAAAATAGGGGCACTTGGAGGGGCTGCCATTTTCTGCCTGAGGCAGCAAAATGTCTCGGACTAGCCCCACAGAGAGCTGCTAGGCAGTAAAATCAGCATGGATGCTTGATAGCTTTCTGTGCAGCAGATAATATATACACCCAGAAAGATCCTTGTGCTGATTCTGTAGTCATGAGCATGACTAGGTGCTCATGAAAGTGGCTTTCAGACTGTCCACTCCTCGAAGCAATGACATTCAGAGCAATTGAACAGGTCTAAGTGGCTCCTTCAGAATAATCTGAATGAGCCATATTTTATTGTAATACCAAGGATATTATTGCGACGTATGTGACCTCAGATTGTTGACATTTCAGTACTGGATGTGATTAGGCATTTGCAATATAAATTATAATTGTTAATTGCTATCTTAGGCTGTGTTCGCGTTACCAGCTTAAAATGCAGCTAAGTCACTCTTTTTTTGAAATTCAGATTGAAGCTGGCTGGGGGGGGGGAATGTAGCATGACAGGATAAATACAGAAGAGGTATGGATTTTGGCTAATGTCCTGTGAACTCTGCTTCCCACACTGGGTGAAGGCACACACAAAATGCTGAGTAAACAGGAGTTCACAGCATTAGAGTGTTGTGTTTACTGGCTAACGCCTTCATTGTTTCCTAGGTGTTCTCCTTTTTCCTTGCTCTTTCTTTGTCTGGGAGCAACTTTTCTGTCCCTGTTTATCTGTACAGTGGTACCTCGGGTTACATACGCTTGAGGTTACATACGCTTCAGGTTACAGACTCCGCTAACCCAGAAATAGTGCTTCAGGTTAAGAACTTTGCTTCAGGATAAGAACAGAAATCGGGCTGTGGTGGCACAGCAGCAGCAGGAGGCCCCATTAGCTAAAGTGGTGCTTCAGGTTAAGAACAGTTTCAGGTTAAGTACGGACCTCTGGAACGAATTAAGTACTTAACCCGAGGTACCACTGTATGTGAAAGGCTCTCGTGCCAAAGAGCTTGCCCCATTGCATAATCTGCAATAAAGGTAAAGGGACCCCTGACCATTAGGTTCAATCATGACTGACTCTGGGGTTGCGGCGCTCATCTCGCTTTACTGGCCATGGGAGCCAGCATTTGTCCACAGACAGCTTCCGGGTCATGTGGCCAGCATGACTAAGCCGCTTCCTGCAAACCAGAGCAGCACACGTAAACGCCAATTACCTTCCCGCTGGAGCGGTACCTACTTATCTACTTGCACTTTGACGTGCTTTCGAACAGCTAGGTTGGCAGGAGTAGGTACCGAGCAACGGGAGCTCACCCCGTCATGGGGATTCGAACCGCCGACCTTCTGATCGGCAAGTCCTAGGCTCTGTGGTTTAACCCACAGCGCCACCTGCGTCCCTATAATCTGCAATAGCTACTAGCTACTGCAAATTATGGAGGGGGGTATATGTTGGGATGGGGGGTTGATGACTTCTGGAAAGCCCTTTCACAAGGAAGTCAACCTCATCCCTACAAGCACTGGTTTCCAGCAATATTGCCAGAGCACTTCTCAAGTTGCTAAGAAATAGTGGTCTTTGAGGCTAGAAAGCAAGGTTCTTCCCATTATGATTATGATTATGATTATGATTATTTGAATTTATATACCACCGTTTAGGGACATGAGTGGTGCTGTGGGTTAAACCACAGAGCCTAGGGCTTGCCGATCAGAAGGTCGGCGGTTCGAATCCCTGCGACGCGGTGAGCTCCCATTGCTCAGTCCCTGCTCCTGCCAACCTAGCAGTTCGAAAGCACGTCAAAGTGCAAGTAGATAAATAGGTACCGCTTTGGTGGGAAGGTAAATGGCGTTTCCATGCGCTGCTCTGGTTCGCCAGAAGCAGCTTAGTCATGCTGGCCACATGACCTGGAAGCTGTACGCCGGCTCCCTTGGCCAATAAAGTGAGATGAGCGCCGCAACCCCAGAGTCAGTCATGACTGGACCTAGTGGTTAGGGGTCCCTTTACCTTTTTACCGCCCTATACCCAGAGGTGTCAGGACGGTTCACAGAAAAGATCAACATAAAACCCACAATAGATATAATCAAAATAAAAACAACCCAATAACACACACATCCCCCCAAAAGAGCCATATTTTAAAAGGGCATAGGATGTCAATCAGATCAACCAAAGACCTGGTTAAAAAGGAATGTTTTTGCCTGGCCCCTAAAGGTGTATAATGAAGGCGCCTGGTGAACTTTCCTGGGGAGAGCATTCCACAGGCGGGGAGCCACTGCAGAGAAGGCCCCGTTCTCGTGTTGCCACCTTCTGGACCTCTCGAGGAGGAGGGACATGAAGAAGGGCCTCAGAAGATGATCTCAGCGTCCAGGTAGGTTCATATGGAAAGAGTCGGTCCTTGAGATATTGCGGTCCTGAGCCATTTAAGGCTTTATAGGTCAAAACCAGCACTTTGAATCGGGCCCAGAAACTAATTGGTAGCCAGTGCAGTCGGACCAGGATCGGTGTAATATGCTCAAACCGTCTTCCTCCGGGGAGCAACCCGCTGAATTCTGCACCGTCTGAAGTTTCCAAACCGGCTTCAGAGGCAGCCCTACGTATAACGCATTGCAGTAATCTAACCTTGAGGTTACCAGAGCATAGATGATGTAGTTTGGCTATCCCTGTCCAGGTAGTTTTGTTGTGGGGATGGCGGTTGTATAGCCGTCGATGGCTTCTAATTGGACGGTGGCCATCTTGCATTATTGGGGTACATCGCTAAGACCTTCCCTGCCTGGCTGTGCCATTTTGAGCAGCAAGGAGTACCAATTCCCTTTTCCTCTAGGATTTAGGGTTTTCAGCATATTTCTTCTTCGCATGATTCCCTTCTGTGAGTATCATTAGCCTCTCCCTCCTATGTATTTTCTCATTACAGGCCTGCCCTGATGCTCCCCCAGATTTCCCCCCATGTTCCTGCCCTCTTCATTGCCAAGGTGGGATTCCCTTCTACATTGCACTGGCCATGTTTACTTCGCCCCAGAGGTCTAAGACTCTGACTGCAATGTGATGAAGTAGCTCATCCGTTATCTTCAACATGGTGCTAAGGAACTCCTTGGGCAAGACGAACAACTTCCGCTTACACAACGGGACTTCCTCTCCCTTTCTGCATCCCCTAAATCTGTTCCCCTAACTCTCCAGGGCAGATTTGGGGGTGTTGCGGTAGGGAGAGAAAAGTAGGGGGTGGAGAATTGCATTCTGCAAGCAGAAGTTGGTCCACCTGAGCAATTATTTAATTGAATAACACTCTAAGATTTTCCTTCTCAGGGTATTAGATGCTGTTGAGTATGTCTTCCATTCACTGGCACCTTATAACAACATAGCATAAAGAGTACTTTTTATTAAAAAAGAAGAAGATAAGTTTTAAGGAGAATCAAGGGCAAGAGAGATCCTGCATGATATAGATATGTGTGTATATATATATATTACGACTTCCATTAATGTTGAGAGCCAAACCGGCAGAGAGCTTACAACTAAAATTCTGAATTTACCCAACGGGGTAGTAAAAGGCTACAAGCTACTCCCATAACTCAAGCAAGCGAAACTGATGCTGGAATGGTTGTAATAGGGAACTGACAGGGGTACGTGCTCATCTGTGAAGAGAGTCGTTTCTCATAACTTCCTCGACATGAATAGGAAGTGAAGATGGATTGGAGATTGGCTCTGAAATAAGAACAGGCACCTCCTAAAAAGAGCCATTACTGCATTCCAGGAAAATGACAGATGGGCTGTGTTAGTTAAGGGCTTAGTACCATATTGTTTGCATTTTACTCTTCCAGATCCAGGACTGTAACATGTCGATAGCTTTTTGCACCTTGAGGCTTCCCCTCTTGAACTTCAAATCGTTCCCGCAAATTCTACTCTCCGGAATAAGGTTCTCAACCCATTCCAGCCATGGCGCATTGTCAATAACTCTTTTAAAAAATAAAAATGGCAAGGCGACTAGGGCAAAATCTAGAGTCGAGTATTGTGGCTGTCAATAATCCCTACGCACAGGGTAGGTCATGGGAGAGTATATTCATGCCTTTCTAGGAAAATAGGGACACTTGGAGGGTCTGTGGCAATGGCTCCTACATGTTGGAAAGTGCAACAGCAGGGATCTTTCACTTTATCACTTAAGAGTTATCAAAGTCAACTAGCCAAGAGGGGGACAGCTGGAGGTGTCACTTAGCAACCAGGCAGAGCAACATGATCTTGCATGAGGTAGCACATGCTCTAATTGGCTGTGTAGTTCTGAGGGAATTGTTCCTCTGTTTGTTTCATTGAATGTTACCCTGCTACATACAAGGCCTGATGTAAGAAAGAAAGAAAATCTCTGTTCATTCCTCCTCAGATTATACCCTGTGTTTTGTTCAGTTTTGGCAGTAATGTGCTTCAAGACATTTCTCTCTGCATTCTTTAAGTGGCTTTGCTAACACTGTTTTTCAGATATGTAAATAACTATATGCATGTGTATATGTAAACATTTTGTCTTCTTTAGCTTTTTTTGCTTTTTTTGCTTTTTTTCTTTTCTTTGGTTATTTGTATTTTTTCCTTTTTTGTATTTGGTTATTTGTATCTATTTCTTTTTTGTATTTAATAAAATTTAATAATAATAATATAAAAAAGCATACTATCAAGTGGCTTTGCTAACACCGCATGCATATAACCAAACGCACATAGGAGCTCCATGAGTGATGGGGAACCATGGTTGCACCAAGATTCCTGATAGCACTATAGGCCCTATACATGGACAAGTGTATCATATCCTCCAACATTTCTCCGATGAAAATAGGGATGTCCTATTCCATATCCTCCAACTTTTCTCTGATGAAAATAGAGACATCCTAACAAAAAGCGGGACATTCTGAAATCAAATCAGAAACTGGGACGGGTTCTGTAAATCTGGGACCGTCCCTGGAAAATAGGGACACTTTGAGGGTCTGCTGTATATCTGCCGGTATATCAGCCCAACACATGCAGGAGCCGTGAGAGGGTGCTGGCATCAGTACACAGGTCAGAAGGCTCTCCCCATATCTTGACTGAATGTGTGGAGGCAATCGTGGGAAGATGGCTATTGAACTTCCTCTTCGATCATTTCTTCAAGGCTGGATAATGAATTTGTGGTCTCTAGGAAACACGAAAAGAGTTGGCCAGAAAAGAGGGTGGGAAACAGATCTAATTCCAGAGAAGCCCAATTCAGAAAGTTATCGTGGGGAAAGGGAAGAGGGAGTGAAACTGTCAAAAGAGCTTATCTGTACTTCGAGGCTAATACATTTCAGCTATGAAGTAAGCCTCCATTTTCCGGACTGAGTGCTTAGATTATGGTCACACAACATGGCAGGGACACAAGGGAGACCTGCCATTGATCTCTGGACACAGCACAGCCACATTTTAAATGACACCAGCCCAACCACCTGTGGAAATCATCACATTTTTTCCAGGCAACAAAAATGTGGTATCCCCACAACAGCGGCAATACCTTCAGGGACAAAAATTCCACCAATAGAATGAATAACAACTCTAGAGTGTACAGGGGAATCGTGTGTGGAAAAGTCATCACTTGAAAGCAAGTTCCAGTCATCTTACCAGTGAGATTTACATCCAAGTAAGTGCTTTCCATTTAGACCACCTGTTTTAGACTATGTAAGCAATATTGTAGTTTTTAAAAAATGGATTAACTCATCAGTAATGGCTGCAATGCCTAGTTGCTGTCTGATCTGAGGTGATGAACAAAATGGCGCCCCTCCTTCAATCCATGTGCAGAAGCTGGCTGGACCGGCAGTTGAACCTTACTTCAACACTACATCATTTAAAAAAAAAAGAAAACCAACCCAATCATTTACAGCAATAAAATGTTGTTGTTGTTTTTGTTGTTGTTGTTTAGTCGTTTAGTCGTGTACGACTCTTCGTGACCCCATGGACCAGAGCACGCCAGGCACTCCTGTCTTCTACTGCCTCCCGCAGTTTGGTCAGACTCATGTTTGTAGCTTCGAGAACACTGTCCAACCATCTCATCCTCTGTTGTCCCCTTCTCCTTGTGCCCTCCATCTTTCCCAACATCAGGGTCTTTTCCAGGGAGTCTTCTCTTCTCATGAGGTGGCCAAAGTATTGGGGGTCTCAGCTTCAGGATCTGTCCTCCCAGTGAGCACTCAGGGCTGATTTCCTTCAGAATGGATAGGTTTGATCTTCTTGCAGTCCATGGGACTCTCAAGAGTCTCCTCCAGCACCATAACTCAAAAGCATCAATTCTTTGGCGATCAGCCTTCTTTATGGTCCAGCTCTCACTTCCATACATCACTACTGGGAAAACCATGGCTTTAACTATGCGGACCTTTGTTGGTAAGGTGATGTTTCTGCTTTTTTTTAATAATAAAGTTCTGCAATAAAATGTAGAACTGTACAATAAAAGCCATGTTAAAAAGTTAAATACAGACATCATTGTGAAAGGATGTATTCTTATTCCCTGCATAGGCCTGGCAGGCAGAATAGAAATGTTTTCTGCAGGTGTTTAAAAGTTAGCATAGAAGGCACCAATTATGCACAAAGATAGGTTTCTTCTTGTCAAATGAGCCTCACCAACTTGGCTCTCAATTGTTCCTTTGCTGAAATGAGGCACACTCCATCAGTTGATGGGCAGCGAGAAAGCACCTTGCTCCAATAGCTCAAGACTCTTTGCACCGGACCGGCTGCTAAAAAAGAGGTTTCCCATCCCCTCTGCTTTAGCTGCACCCTCAGTGTAAACCGCTTCATGCTCCTGATCCCTGCAGACCACAAGCTTGCTCCGTCGAATGTGAGAACAAGCTCCCAGTTGATGCAGAGTGAGTTCAGCATGGGACATTGGGCTAGCAAAAGCCCTTGCACTGTGGTTCCAGGTGCCCAACGACCAGCTGGCTACCGGGCGCTTGGAAAATGCTGCACAAGGAATTTGAGACCGGTAGGCAGTACTATATACCTGTTGCTGAAAAGGCCCAGAGTGGCAGCAGAAGTGAGGACCTTACAGAAAAAGTGTAAGTTGGGGCTGAAGGACTTTTCTCACAGTGGGGAAGCTTGAAAACACTTTATTCCCCATTCTTGGAAACTTGAGTCCTGTGCGGTGTGTGTATCATTCAGCAACAAAAAATCATAATTTTTAAGAGGGCTCTTTTCATTCTTTTATCCCAGTGAGATGGCTCGAAACCTTTTGAGCAGCCCTCAGATACTGTGTGGCGCTTGTAAAACATCACATTCCCCTTTCTTTCCCTATTCCTGATAGTGACACAGGACAACTTGATATCGGGTTTGATAAGCCAGCTTTCTCCTGAAAAGTTCATTACAAAGCCTTATTGTCTATCATCTGGCACTGCTGTGCATCAGTCTTTATTAGCTCCCTTGTTCTCTCAGACCTCCTCTTCTATCATCCCACATTATTCCTCCTTTAATCTTATAATTTGCTATTGTTCGCCAGCCTCTGTAGTCGGTTGCTTTGTTTTCGCTTCTGCGTTTTGTCTCAATACAAAACCCCGTCATCGTTCATCATTGTTAATGCTTCTTTCATGAACCGTTCTAATTTTAAAGACACATGTGGCTTTCTCTGTGGAGAGGGGGTGTTCTGGGCATCCCCTGCCCCTTTGAAGACAATGATAATTTAGGGTACTTGGTCTTTTGTTAGCTGTGCAAAGAATAAGCAGGCAGACTCTGAGGAAGAGGGCCTTTAGTAAACAAAGCCTCTTGAGAAGCCTTTATTGCAGCAATATTGCTTGCACCTTTTTGCAATACCCCTTCTCCTGCCTCCCTGATCCCCTTCCGCCGTCAGAGATCCCCCACTTTTATAAAACCTGATGGCTTCCTACTCACCAATCCCCACCATAGCTGTCAAGTGTCCCTTATTTGAAGGGACAGTCCCTTATTCCAGCGCCATGTCCCGCTGCTGTCCCTTATTGATGGATGTCCCTTAAATGATGTCCCTTAAATTTCAAAGGAAGCAGCTCCTCTCCCTCCCTCCCTCCCGGCCAGGGAGGAGGGAGGCTCCAACTGTCTTGCTTGGCTGTGTTGCTCACCCAATAAGAAGTCTAAGAACGACTGGGGGGTGGAGCTTGCATGCCTTGTGTGTGGCTAGTTAATGCAAGCTGAGGGGTTTTTTGAATGCTGGACGGCATTTTGTTGCACGTGCTACTGCAAACTTTGCAGTGCAAAGCCAGGCCGGGGGGCCATCTTAAGTTGAGGCTACATAGGCTTTGTGGTGCATGTGATTCAGATTCTATTCAGTTGAACCTCTGGTTACAAAGTTGGTTGGACAGTGTTCTCGAAGCTACCAGCATGAGTTTGACCAGACTGCAGGAGGACAGGAAGACTGGAGTGCCTGGAACAGGTGAGGCTGCAGGTCCCTTATTTTGGCTGCTGGTCCCTTATTTTCAAGGCTGCTGGTCCCTTATTTTCAAATCTGTAAGTTGACAGCTATGATCCCCACCAGTGGAGATTATGGAGCAACCGCACACATAATACCACATGCATTTCTGAATTGCTGCATCTCTGAAAGGATATTGCGTAGAGGTGGGAGAGATGCAGAAATGGGCAACTAAAAATATCAGGGAGCTGGGGCAATTCCTCTCTAAGAAAAGGGCATACTATGTTTGAAAAGGAGAGTAAAGGAAGACATGATAGCACTTTATAAAATTATGAATGATGTGCAGAAATTGGGTAGAGAAAGGTTTAGATCACAGGGCAATCAGAAGGTTGGCGGTTCGAATCTGTGCAACAGAGGGAGCTCCCGTTGCTCTGTCCCAGCTCCTGCCAACCTAGCAGTTTGAAAGCACAGCAGTGCAAGTACATAAATAGGTACCACTGTGGCAGGAAGGTAAACAGCATTTCCGTGTGCTCTGGCTTCCATCACGGTGTTCTGTTGCGCCAGAAGCGGTTTAGTCATTACCCAGAAAGCTGTCTTTGGACAAATGCCAGCTCCCTCAGCCTGAAAGTGAGATGACTGGACTTAACCATCCAGGAGTCCTTTACCTTCTTTTTAAGAGAAAGGTTTTTCTCATGGCCACCAGCTTGAGTAGCTTTGCAGCGGGGAGGGGGGGATTAGGCAAGTGATCAATGGCTCCTACCCATGAAGGCCATGTGTCACCTCCAGGATCAGAGTCACCATGGTCTCCTGCAGTGGGACTCCTCTTGTGACCTAGTGGAAGGCTGCATCAGCCTGTCTGGTCTGTGTGGGGTCGGGACACTGCGGGGGCTGATGTGACCTGGTGAAATCTTGCACTGGTCTGCACATCATCAGAAGACGCCACGTTGACCTCCACACCCTCCACTTCCTCCTCCGGCACCACAGACATACTCCCAGCTTCCAGAAGTGCCACGACAGAAGGAGGAAGAAGAATGGCAACATGTAGGGTTTTCCACTTTGGGGGTCCCAAGCTCTGGTGAGAACCAATGGAAAACCAACAAACGCCCGTATTATGGTCCCGTGCTCTGGACAAAACAGGACATCTAGGTTTGGGATCAGAAGCTAGGTCAGCTTCTGTCAATCCATGTTGTCCCGCTTAAATCGAGGCACTGTTGTCCCGCTTAAATCGATTTCCCTGAAAGTAAGACATCCCCTGAAAATAAGACCTACTTCCAGTTTTTCCTCTCGCTGTAATATAAGGCATCCCCCGAAAATAAGATCTCCCCGATAATAAGGCCTTCCCCGAACATAAGGCCTCCCCGGAATATAAGGCCCCCGAAGCTACCATAAGGCATCTGACTCCTCTGGACTGTAGCGGGCGCCGCCGCACAGCTCAGTGATTGGTCGCAGTGCAGCCGAAGCTGTTCAGGCAGTGTGAGGTCTCTTTAAATCAGAGAGCCCGTGCCACCTCCAGGACAAGCTGCCACCTGCTGCTCGCTCTGCCCTGGCGGAGTCTGGCTTGTTAAGTTGTGGGTGAACATATCAGACGACACAGCGATTCTTCAAACAGCTCTTGTTTATTTACAGGCCAGGACAGAACTGAACTGAAGGGTTCAGCCAGTCTGCTTATATAGAGCTCCAGTACAACGTAACTGTAACAATTTTCTAAAACTATCCAATCACTGAGCGTCACTTTTGATCCCTTATTTGCATAACTATCTACAGTATCCCCCTGCTGGCCCAGGGTGAGAGCTTCAGTACATAACATGGCTGACTCACAATTAGACAATAAATGTGTACCATATTCTTCTTCATGGAAAAATAAGACATCCCCTGAAAATAAGCGCTTCTTTGGGAGCAAAAATTAATATAAGACACTGTCTTGTTTTCGGGAAAACAGGGGAGGAGGATACGACAAAGTATCATTGCTAGCAGCCATTAAGAACTTTATCTGCTAGGAACCTGTTAAGTAGGAAACTGCGATAGGAACTGCAAACAGTCTGCAAATTTTTATGGGTCGTGCCCCCTCCCCCCCCCCATGCAGGGCCATGGGGCCTTCTCTAAGGAAGACAGGAGTTTTGTCCACCTGCTCTGCCAGGAAATAAGTCTAACGCTTCTAATAATGGCTCAGCAAAGAGGCTTCTACTTTTGGACAGGCATAAGACTTACAAGAATTATGCGTTTGCTAGGCCATTAAGAAACAGTGGTAAATTTGTGGCTGGCTCCAGAGGGAGCTGATGAAATATGGCTTGCTTTATCAATGCTTTCAAGTAATAAAGTGTGATGGTTTAACTCGTGGAGATTTCTTGCACTTATTTCCAGAAAACTACCTCAGTCATAAAAATGGGGTTAGAATTGACAAAAGTTTGGCTTCTACTCCAACAGCCATCAGCTCGGCCATTACGAATGGTGAGCTACAGTAAGATACCACTGTAGGTACTACTGTACTCCCATAATAGTGTCAGTCATCTTCATTTTTAAAAACCTTTCACGTCAGTACAGAAATATGGTTGGAATCCCAAGTAATTACCTAGAAAGCTTTAACAAAAAAATTAAAAATCACTATGTATAATTTATTCTAATTCCGTGATGTCATTTTAAAATTGGCCAGACGTTTTTAAGTTCTTGAGAGGGATGTATTCGGTGTCAATGGTCTGCTTCTAATATGTATTGCTGTTACAGTCCTGGATGTTACTGATAATTTGAATGGATTTAGTTTGAAAGTCAGGTCAGTGAAGCATTGAGAATGGCAACGAAAAGTGGGGAAGCAAGGCTCCATGAAGTCTGTTCAAGGTGGTCTTTGTGATAAAAAAACCTCTGAAATAATATTTCCTTAATAGCGACACCGCAGCGGGAAAAATATTGGATTCGAGGCCTTAAGAGCAGGCAATATTCAAAGGGCTTTCTATATGCACATAGCAATAATGAGAACAAATGCGATCCATTGTATTCTGTGGGAATTTTGAATTATGGTCAATTAACAGATAGTATAATCGTGCAATATGCCTCTAGTGCTTTCTTTAATAATAGGAATTGTTATGGCATCATTAAATACTAATTTTGTTTTCCTACTCACTTCACTGTGAACTGGGGAAACCTGGTCCCTATTGTAAAAGAGAATTAAGTCAAACCAGAGCACAACTTGGTTCAAAGATTACACTTCAGCTGTGCGTCTCTGGGATTATTCCCGATGCTCGGCTGCAAGTTGAGGGGCATCTTCACCCCCATTCATTCAGCCCAGACATTGAGGTCCAGCTCTGAGGGCCTTCTGGTGGTTCCCTCACTGAGAGAAGTGAAGCTACAGGGAACCAGGTAGAGGGCCTTCTCGGTGGTGGCGCCCTATCTGTCAGCTGTCATGAAAATAAAGAACTACACAACTTTTAGAAGACATCTGGAGGCAGCCCTGAATCACGAAGTTTTAAATGTTTGATGTTTTATTATGTTTTTAGATGTGCTGGAAGCCTCCCAGAGTGGCTGGGGTATAAATGGAGGAGGAGGAGAATAATAATAATAATAATAATAATAATAATAATAATATGGCCACTCACAGAGAGCATCTCTTCTGGATGCTTGGCCTCTAGGGCAACCTCTTAATTCTGTTGTCCCACCACCATCCCTGCAGAAGAAGAAGAAAACTTTGGGGAAGGGACATAACTCAACGGTGGAGAATCTGCTTTGCATGTACCATAAGTTCCGGCGTATAGGGCGACTGGGCGTATAAGACGACCCCTCAACTTTTGCTGTTAAATGATAGTGTTTGGCCGCCCGCCAAGCGTCACCAGGGGCAGAGCGCGCACCCCTCCGCTGCCTCTGTCGTCGCAGCAGCAGCCCAAGGCGAGGCGTTTGGTGGGCGGAAGGAAACCGAAACCTGCCACCTGGAGGAAGGGAGGCCCAGCCCGGCTCCCGGGCTGGAAGTCGAGGAGGTTCCTTGGAATCTTGTTTTTATGGCTTATATTTATATTTATCTCTGTAAAATTTTGATTTGAAAAACCAAATAAATAAATGTTGTTGTTAGATCTGTGTCTCTATAACAATTATTGATAAGCCTGATGGGCTGTGGCTCTAAGAAATGAAATGTTTAGCGACTAGTTGTTCCGTGTATATATGTAGACGCAGTGGCGTGGCGTGGGTTGTCAGCACCCGGGGCAAGGCAAGTAATTTGCGCCCCCTAACCCATGGATTTGCGCCCCCTAACCCTAACTCCCAGATGTTGCGCCCGGTGCGGTCGGGCCCCCCTGCACCCCCCACGCTACGCCACTGTGTAGACGTGCACCTATATTTACACATATAGAGAGCTTGGGTACATTGGTAAATTTTGAATTGGTATTGTTTCAGTCCAACCCTAATCCCTCAAATGTATAGGAAACTTTTATTCATCTTATCCCTCGCTCAACGCCCCAGTGCTTTTGGTTTTCCCCAACTGCCTGCGCTGCAGCCTCTTATAGTTGTTTTAACTGCGAGTCTTTTAGTCCTTATGCTCTTACAGTTGTCTTAACTGCGTGTTTTTATTTGTTTTTAGTTCTTATCTGTTTTAATTATCAGTTTCTATACATCCATTATCCGTGTTTAATCTTGCATTTTATTCAGATGTTTTATCCAATGCTTGTTTCTTTGTCCTTATTTGCTCTAACAATTATCAGTTTAAAAAATCCTAACTGCTATTTTATTTATATGTTTTTTGTCTGTTTTTTGCTTTTTATCCTGGTCTGTGACCGTAATAAAGTTCATTCATTCAACTGCCTGCAAAAAAAAATTGTCAGTCCACCAACCAGCCAGTTCCATCCAGCTTGGAAGAATAAATTGGCTCTGAAGCAGTTGTCTTGCCTCCTCGTGGCTCTGCTTCTCATGTTTCTTCCAGGCTCCTTTGGAACAGCTACAATCAGTGCTATTTTTCTTTTTTTTAAGTGTTTAGGGGTACTCTCATTTTGACACAAGAAAATCACCATTTTATAGCTCAGATCGGGGAAAACAAATACGGTAAACGGACAAAAAGACAAAGATTCACAAAATGTTTAGGGGTTTGCGTACCCCTGCGTCTCCCCGGAAAAAAGCATTTGCTACAATAATTCCAGCCGAATCTCCACCTGCTTTTGTTATCTGAATGACCCATCTCCTCAGAGATGTCTTGCAAAGACAAACACTTGTTTTGCCACTTTGCATGGGTTGGTAATTAATTTCATGTCACCGTCCAATATACCAGAGCAGCACACATGACGGAAAGTATTTGCCGCTTGTACACACACAGATAGGGACACGGGTGGCACTGTGGGTTAAACCACAGAGCCTAGGACTGGCTGATCAGAAGGTCAGCAGTTTGAATCCCCGCGACGGGGTGAGCCCCCGTTGCTCGGTCCCTGCTCCTGCCCACCTAGCAGTTCGAAATTACATCAAAGTGCAAGTAGATAAATAGGTACCGATCTGGCGGGAAGGTAAATGGCGTTTCTGTGTGCTGCTCTGGTTCGCCAGAAGCGGCTTAGTCATGCTGGCCACATGACCCAAAAGCTGTACGCCGGCTCCCTCGGCCAATAAAGCGAGATGAGCACCACAACCCCAGAGTCGGTCACGACTGGACCTAATGGTCAGGGGTCACTTTACCTTTACCCTTTACACACGCAGATATAGATACATACATAATTTCGGGTGTTGTTTTCTTTTAATGAAACGATTCTTTGATTCTTCCATCTGCCTTAAAAAAAGCACCAACACTATAAGAGCCCAGGGCTACATACATTTAAAATACATTATTCCCTCGCTGCCGCCACCCCAAAAAAGAATCCTAGGAACTATAGTTTGTTACAGGTGCTGGGAATTGTGGGGCAGAACTAAAGTTCCCAGGATACTTTGGGGGAAGCAATGTGCTTTAAATGTCTTTTAAATTTAATGTGTCAATGCAGCCAATGGGAGAAAGGTTTGCAGAGGCAGGATCCTTAACTCTTTCCTGTGCTGATTTTTCCCAGTTCTATGTTGTGCTCTGGGACGCGTGTGGCGCTGTGGGTTAAACCACAGAGCCTAGGTAGGACTTGCCGATCAGAAGGTCGATGGTTCGAATCCCCGCGACAGGGTGAGCTCCCATTGCTTGGTCCCTGCTCCTGCCAACCTAGCACTTCGAAAGCACATCAAAGTGCAAGTAGATAAATAGGTACCGCTCTGGCGGGAAGGTAAACAGCGTTTCTGTGAGCTGCTCTGGTTCGCCAGAAGCGGCTTAGTCATGCTGGCCACATGACCCGGAAGCTGTACGGCTGCTCCCTTAGCCAATAAAGCGAGATGAGTGCCGCAACCCCAGAGTCATCCGCAACTGGACCTAATGGTCAGGGGTCCCTTTACCTTTAACTTTATGTTGTGCTCTGCAAGGTGATATAGGATAAAATACGGGACCCTCTGTATTTCTATTTACAGGTGAAAAGGCATCTCAGGAAGGGTGTTTCTGAGCTGGAAAGGAGTCAGAGGGGAGAAGGTTAGGCAGACTTTCTCTCCATACATCCTTTTCTCACTAAGACACAGCCTGCCCTAAGTTGGTAAGTTTGTTTGTTTTTTAAGCTGATGAAAGAATGAGAGAAAATCCCCCTAATTTCAGTCATTTAGTAAAATTTACTGAAGCTCCTATTGGTTTGATATAGGAAATGAGCATGGACCTAAATCCCATGTCTCCATGTTTTAGACTTTGGGGTTCTATGTGCCAAGATTTAAAACTTATTATTGGACTCCTCTATGGATTTTTCTCTCAGCTCATATTTTAGAGCTTTTTCTTTCTTTTTTTAAAAGGTTTTATTTTTGTTAAACCTCACGCTACTTTACTGCCCTCTTGTGGCGGTATAAATCTATAAGGAGAAGTTTGTTGACTGCAATTCTAAACGTATTTATGAGGAAGTGAATCTCACATCAAATTAGTATTAAACAAATGTATCACACAAATAAGCATTTAAATACATGTTTAGAAGTATTTGAATATGTGTATTGCAAGGACTGCATCACCAAATTCCGGGGGGGAAGGTAAAGGTAAAGGGACCCCTGACAGTTAGGTCCAGTCGCGGACGACTCTGGGGTTGAGGCGCTCATCTCACTTTACTGGCCGAGGGAGCCGGCGTACATCTTCCAGGTCATGTGGCCAGCATGACTAAGCCACTTCTGGTGAACCAGAGCAGCACACAGAAACGCTGTTTACCTTCCCACCAGAGCGGTACCTATTTATCTACTTGCACTTTGACATGCTTTTGAACTGCTAGGTTGGCAGGAACAGGGACCGAGCAATGGGAGCTCACCCCATCGCGGGGATTCGAACCGCCGACCTTCTGATCGGCAAGTCCTAGGCTCTGTGGTTTAACCCACAGCGCCACACGTGTTCCTTTCCTGGGGGGTAGTCCAATTTTGCCCTGCACATTAGTCTGAGAGGTGTGGATCCGGACACTTTGCATTGGAATTATCCCTTTCCAATGTACCCTCAGGAGGGAAGGGGTACTTTCCCTCCTCTAATGACCATTTGCCTCCTGACATTCAAACTGCTTTGGGGGGGGCGGCTAGCAACCATCCAGAGAAGGGTTAAGCACCCTCTCCCCTCCTGCAACTCTGCCTCATGTGAGTTTCCCCCGGAGGTCATGATGCAAGTGACAATAATAATAATTGATAATTTATACCCTGCCCATCTGGCTGGGTTTCCCCACTCACTCTGAGCAACTCCCAACAGAATAATAATAATAATAATAAAGCAATAAAACATCAAACTTCCCTAAACAGGGCTGCCTTCAGGTGTCTTCTAAAAGCCAGATAGTTGTTTATTTTCTTGACATCTAATGGGAGGGCATTCCACAAGACGGGCGCCACCACCGAGAAGGCCCTGCTCCCCCTCCCCTAATGATACGTGTGAGGTGCCCGTGCTCTGTTTAATTTGAGTCTAAATCAAGGGTGTGTGTTAGGGCTGAGCAATGCCTGGTTTTCAACATCGTGATATATCACCCGCTAAACATCACGATAGACCGATATATCACAATGTCTGAAATCAGGATGTAACTATGTAAAGGTGAACGGGGTAATGTCTCAGCAACTTAGGGGTCTAAAACAAATACATTTTTACTTACCTTTAACATATTGTTACAACTGTTATTTTATAGCACAGAGCAGCAGAGGCAGCAGGAATAATAAGAGAAGCGAGGACCTGCTACACGGTTTCCCCCATATCACGATTTTTTACGTAGCACATACACACACATTGTGATTCGTGGTACGTCACCATGACAAATATTATGAAACCATTATTACGATGTGGACTTTATACCAATTTTGGACGATGTATCGCTACATCACCCAGCCCTTGTGTTTGTGTGTATGTAGGGGTGGGCTGAGTCAGATCATCTGTCCAGCTAGGATCCTCTATGCTGACTGACATCTCCAAGATTTGAGGCAGAGAACATTCACAGAATGAGCTACGGATGCCCAGGTTAGAAACTGGGACCTTCTGCATGCAGAGAAGCAGATCATCATCATCATTTTTAATTTGTATACCGCCTTTCTATCTTACAATACTCAAGGCGGTTTACAAGCTGAAGAAACAAAAAATGTACATCTTATAACAATCTAACACAATACAAAAATGTGATAATAAAGCATAACTTTAACATAGGCAGCCTACATCAAAAAAGTAACATTCAACAATCAATTGGAATAGTATAAAATAATATCAACAGAAATGTTAAACAGAAATCCACTCAACAGTTACAATAATATCTAAACTATAATCAATAAAACAACGGCAAGCCACAGTACATAAAACAATACAATACACATTGAGAAGCAAGGCAGGTGAAAGGAGGCCTTGCCTGATGGAGTCTCTCCCCTCACAGTTCTTCCTCCAGGAACAGCTCCCTTATGAGGACCTAGGGCCGGAGTGTGGGGCAAGGCAGTTGGAAGGAGGCCTTGCCTGATGGAGTCTCTCCCAACAAGGAGTTATAGCCCTTTCCCCAGATAGTGAATGGTTTTGATAGAGCTGTTCTGGACCCACGACAGACCTAGGATGAACAAGACACAATGCCTTTCAGGGAAACGGTCATCTATAGATATGCTATAGATGGGTGGGGTGCCCATGGTCTTCAAAACAGCTTCCAGAGAAGCTTGGCTTGATCAGTAATGCCAAAAAAAAAGGTCATGGGCCTAAGTAAGTCTGCAGCTCTGAGTCTGCTTGGGCTGGATCTACACACATCAACAAAACGTTTCAGGAAAACGCGTTGCCAACCTTGTAATGGGAAATCACGTTGGCCAAAGACAGAACTCCACGGCGCAATCTGGTGTCACGGTGTTATAACAAATTTTAAATGCTTTTCCTTGACTAATGTAGCTGAGCCCTTGGATTGCACTACAAACTACAAAGTGTTCTGTTCAAAGGCTAGAAATACCCTCAGAACAGCAGAAGGAGAGATTTGATGGACAGAGAAATACCCCAGCAACTCTCTGTGGGTTGACAGAAGTATGAAATGTCTGAGGGCATCCACCTCTGACTTCAGTTTCCAGTAGCTGGTCTTCAGAAGCAACAGCCTTCCAACCATGGAGGCAGAAACAAGCGGCTGATAATAAGAACGCCACTAACTCTGCATGTATGACATTCAGATCATTATCAGTCTCCGGGGACAAGAGAGATAGCATTGGGTCCAAATTAAGATGCTGACAAGCACAGACGTATTTGCAAATGCTGACTCCCACAATGCTTTAATAGTGATACAGTCCCACCACATATGCCTGTAGGAGCCAAGAGCCTCACAACCTCTCCAACATTTGGGGGGGGGGTAATGAATTGTTTTTATGTGTTTGGCCACTGTGAGAACAGGATGTTAGACTGAATGGGCCACTGGCTCCCATTTCTCCTCCTTTCCAACATGTGTTTCCTCGGGGAAGATAAATTAAGAATATAAGAGCAGCCTGGTGGCTCCATCTACTCCAGCATCGTGTTCTCACAATGGCCAACCAAGCGCCTACATACGTGAAGCCCACCAGCAGAATCAGAACCCAAGGGCACGCTTTCCTCCTTCAGCCTCCAACCACAGAGGCAGAACCGAGCATCAGGGTTAGGAGACTCTGATAGCCTTATCAGCCCGTGTTGTCCTTACACGGGCCTCATTCTTGTAACTCGCTTTTCTAAAACCCTCTGAATTCTCTTATCAGCCTGAGACAACTCCTTCCTTCCTCAAAGCAATTCTGCACACGCATTTCAGCTCTCCCTTATCGGCAGAGCTTCTGTACTTAAGTGATCCGATATGTATCAAAGCTGCCTTATTGCAGGCAGAAGTGAGGGATTCTCACGCGTGGACCTTGCCTCCGAGCCGGCAAAGTGTTGCGCTACATAAATCTGCAACCAGAAATGGCCCTTCGAAGCATAAACATGGTCTGAGACTCCCAGAGATCACAAGAGCCTAATTCCGTTGTCGTCAGACAGCAGCTGATGGGATCTGAGGATGACAACTGAGGCCTGTCGCTAAGAGGAGATGCTGTTTCTAGGCCAGTGTTTGTGTCTCTTGCCCGTACTTAGGATGTTACATGCCGATGTGCAAGCCAGCGCATGAACCTCAGAAGTCACTGGTGCAGCAGAGGAATGTTCAGTGCTGACCCAGACTGACCCATAAACTCCAGCAGGTGCAGAAAGACTCTTATAGGGTCTTTGCTGCGAGATCACATTCATCCGGTACTATACCAGCTGCACTGGCTCCCGGTGGAGTACAGGATCAGGTTTAAGGTGCTGGTTTTAACCTTTAAAGCCCTATACGGCCTAGGACCCTCGTATCTATGGGACCGCCTCTCCTGGTATGCCCCACAGAGGAACCTACGGTCTGCAAATAAAAACATCCTGAAGATCCCAGGCCTCAGAGAGGTTAGGCTGGCCTCAACTAGAGCCAGGGCCTTCTCGGCTGTGGCTCCAATCTGGTGGAACGCTCTGTCACAAGAGACTAGGGCCCTGCGGGACCTGACATCTTTCTGCTAGGCCTGCAAGACAGAGTTGTTCCACCAGGCCTTTGGTCAGGGCCCAGCCTGACTCCCTCCTCTGGCAACAGAATTTTGCTCAACGGTTGCCATTAATTTGATTTTAATTAATTTTTTATATTGAAATGTTTTTAGAATGTTGGATTATTTGATTGTTTGATTATTTGATTGTTGTTAGCTGCCCTGAGCCCGGCTTCGGCTGGGGAGGGCGGGATATAAATAAAAAATTATTTTTTATTATTATTATTATTATTATTATTGGGGAAAGGATCTAATAGCGGTTCTTGCTATAGTCATGTTATCACGTTACTGTGATGTTGCATTCTTGACAACCAGTGTGATATACTAGTTAGGATGTCGCCCTGGAAACAGGGAGACGATGATGGACAAGGGAACCGTTTTAACAGAGGACAGTCCTCAACTTGATGGGCTCTTTGGGGACAGTCCTCTGTTTCAAGGGATGTCCAGTCCAAGTTGAGGTTAAAGACAGAAGTTTAGAAAAAATGGAGAGCAGGAGGACCTTGGAAGTTGCCCAACAGTAGCAGCATCTGGGCAGAAGAGAATTAGCAGCTATACACAAGTCACCTGGTACTGCTCTTTCTCACTATGGGGGTGGACGGACTGTTTTGCAGTTCTGCTGTAATTATGGCAGTTATTTATATATTTGCACCTACGCATATACATTTTGTATATGCAAAGGGATGCGGGTGGCACTGTGGGTTAAACCACAGAGCCTAGGACTTGCCGATCGGAAGGTTGGCGGTTCGAATCCCCGTGATGGGGTGAGCTCCCGTTGCTCAGTCCCTGCTCCTGCCAACCTAGCAGTTCAAAAGCACGTCAAAGTGCAAGTAGATAAATAGGTACCACTCCGGTGGGAAGGTAAACGGAGTTTCTGTGTGCTGCTCTGGTTCACCACAAACAGCTTAGTCATGCTGGCCACATGACCCGGAAGCTGTCTGCGGACAAACGCCAGCTTCCTCGGCCTATAGAGCGAGATGAGCAGGCAACCCCAGAGTCGGTCACGACTGGACCTAATGGTCAGGGGTCCCTTTACCTTTATATACACTTCGTATAAATATACAAAGGCATATAAATTTTATGCACTTCTGTGTGTTCATTCCTGCAGCAGGAGGGAAAGTATGCATGAGAGACTAGCCTAAGTTTCAAATCCACAAATTTGAAAATTTCATTTTTATTTATGTATATACAAAGAGACAAATTTAGTTCCATAGAATCCTAGAACTGTAGAGCTGGAAGGGATCACAAGGGTCATCTAGTCTGACCTGCTGCAATGCACATTTTTTTGCCCAACGTGAGGCTCAAACCCACAACCCTGAGATTAAGCATCTCCTGCTCTATGGACTGAGCTATCCTGAATGGATATGGATTATTATAGATTATACATATGATACAGTTCAATAACCACTAATGTATCAACTGACTTCTCAGTGATGCTACATTGGAATTCAAAGTACGGCTTCAATATAATAGAATGCAAATGTAATACGGTGGTAGAAGAAGAGTTTTGATTTGATATCCCGCTTTATCACTACCCTAAGGAGTCTCAAAGCGGCTAACATTCTCCTTTCCCTTCCTCCCCCACAACAAACACTCTGTGAGGTGAGTGGGGCTGAGAGACTTCAGAGAAGTGTGACTGGCCCAAGGTCACCCAGCAGCTGCATGTGGAGGAGCGGAGACACGAACCCGGTTCCCCAGATTACGAGTCTCACGCTCTTAACCACTACACCACACTGGCTCCTCGGGTTAAGAACTTAATTCATTCTGGAGGTCTGTTCTTAACCTGAAACTGTTCTTAACCTGAAGCACCACTTTAGCTAATGGGGCCTCCCGCTGCCGCTGCACAATTTCTGTTCTCATCCTGAAGCAAAGTTCTTAACCCGAGGTACTATTTCTGGGTTAGCGGAGTCTGTAACCTGAAGTGTATGTAACCTGAAGCATCTGTAACCCGTGGTACCATTGTATTCTCTCTCTTTTTTAAAAAAAAGTATTATACTGCACATTATTCAAATTTCTATAGTATAATTTATTTATTAATTGTGGCAATGGTGAAAAGACTTTTAATAATTCTAACTGATGTTCTCATTTAATGTTCTTAAGAAGGGGCATTGGTTCTCAAATTGCTCATTTCTTTGTCTACCTTGCCTTAAGGAAATCATATCCATTAATTTTGTCGTTGTGGCCAGATGCTAAATTCTATTGAATCTTTCTTGGGGTTCTTGAAAGTTATGTCCATAGCCAAAATGGCTCCCAACTTAAGAATTGACAAGGCAGAAACCAAAGAGACGAGAAAATACAAGTGTGTGATCTGTGAAGCATGGATGCTATGAAAAACTGGATGGCCGCATTTTGCCAGCATTGAAATTATGAGAGAGAGAGAGAGAGAGAGAGAGAGAGAGAGAGAGAGAGGCATGTCCAGGCAGTTGCCTGAACATGCAATAAATAAAACTGACACAGAGGCAAGAGTGTGTACACCAAATTCACACTCACTCCAGTGACACACACTCCTCAGATCTTGACGTTATCATCACAAAGGTCTGAAGAGAATTGAACTTACTTAGAAACTTCTGTGTGTCCAGCAACCCTGACTGGGATAATTCCATTAACCAGAGGGGCAGGGTTGCCATCAGATGTCTTCTAAAAGTTGTGTTGTTCTTTATCTCAACATCTGATGGGAGGGCGTTCCACAGGGAGGGCGCCACCACTGAGAAGGCCCTCTGCCTGGTTCCCTGTAACTTGGCTTCTCACAGTGAGGAAACTGCCAGAAGGCCCTCGGCGCTGGACCTCAGTGTCCGGGCTGAATGATGGGGGGTGGAAATGCTCCTTCAGGTATACAGGACTGAAGCTCTTTAGGACTTTAAAGGTGAGCACCAACACTTTGAATTGTGCTTGGAAACATACTGGGAGCTAGTGAAGATCCTTTAGGACCGGTGTTATATGGTCCCAGCGGCTTCTCCCAGTCACCAGTCTAGCTGCCGCATATATATATATATTGCACCTTAATCTAAGAATGCTGCATAATGTCACACAATCTGATTGACTCTAATAATGTGGTTTTGTGGACAGAAATATCTGCAGATGAGGCTGACTGTACACAGCTGAGTCAGGCACAGATTTCCTTTAAAGATACCTGTTTTGAAAGCGCAGATAATTTGTGGATCTGTGGGTACTAATCTACCTAAAGGAGCATCTCCACCCCCATCGTTCAGCCCTGACACTGAGGTCCAGCTCCGAGGGCCTTCTGGTGGTTTCCTCACTTTGAGAAGTGAGGTTACAGGGAACCAGGCAGCGGGCCTTCTCAGTAGTGGCACCCGCCCTGTGGAACGCCATCCCATCAGATGTCAAGGAAATAAACAACTATCTGACTTTTAGAAGACCTGAAGTAGTGGCACCTGAGGTAGTGGCACCTGAAGGCAGCCCTCTTTAGGGGTTTTTTTAAAATGTTTGATGTTTTATTGTGCTTCTAATTCTGTTGGAAGCCGTCCAGAGTGGCTGGGGAAACCCAGCCAGATGGGTAGGGTACAAATAAATTATTATTATTATTATTATTATTATTATTATTATTATTATTATTATTATTATTACTACAGATAGGTAGCCGTGTTGGTCTGCCATAGTCAAAATAAAAAAAAATTCCTTAAAGACCACCTGAGTTAGTTCTTGGTATGAGCTTTCGTGTGCATGCTGAAGAAGTGTGCATGCACACGAAAGCTCATACCAAGAACTAACTCAGTTGGTCTTTAAGGTGCTACTGAAAGGAATTTTTTATTATTATTATTATTATTATTATTATTATTATTACTTCACTTGGCTCAAATTTTGAAACTCCCTGCCTATTTGCATCAGGCAGGTGCCAATGACCCCACAAACATCCTCTCTGCCTATCGGTGCCTGTTTGTTTTCAATCGTGCTTTATTTTCTTTACAGTTCTTTTTCATTCTTACTCAGGCCACGGGTAGATTCCCCCAGTTTTCTTGTTGTTAGAAAGGGCTCTTTTCCATTACCCATTTCTGACTCTGCCCTAGAAAAGCAGAAAACAGCTTCAGGGGCAACAGAAATGAGGTCTGAGGTGACAAGCGACTCCAATTCAAAGGCCCGCGAACAAGTGAGAGACAGCGAGCCGCGTTCCGTTTTCCTCCCAGCAGACGCGCTGCGGTTCTTTGTCACCCAAGGCAATCGGCACACTCATGAAAATGTATCATTATGATTTCCAGCCCGCCTCTGACAATCTTGTTACCACATTTCCTGTCGAGCAAAAACAACCCTTTTCGGGGTGGTTTGATTTACAAGCATGGGCCAACGGAAAGGAAACAAACAAAATTCAGTCCGGTTGCGTTTGTTGTCATCAAGGCTGGATCGGAGAAGCAAAACTATCGGCTCCGACCGCTTGGGGTCCAATTTTCAGTGGCATTGCCAGTTCAGGTCATCCGGCATTCGAGTAATTGGGAAACAGAGGTGTTTGCTTGCTAAAATAACATTCACAAATGCCTGCTCTATTTTGGAGGGGCGACTGCCACAATCGCTTGGGGAAAGGTGATCCATTGCGCATTCCAGAAGTCGTCGGTTATTTCGTGGGTGTAATGTGGCTCTAGATTTCACTGTTTTGTTTCATTTTTACAATTAAGGGCATGATGCCACGTAGTCAGGAAATCGTACATTTTCCAACATTTCTCCAATGAAAATAGGGATATCCTATTCAACAACAACAACAATTTTATTATTTATACCCCCATCCATCTGACTGGGTTCCCCCAGCCACTCTGGGTGGCTTCCAACATATATAAAAACATAGTAAAGCATTAAACATTTTTTTTTAAAAAAAAGACTTCGCTATACAGGTTAAAAATTTAATTCGTTCCGGAGGTCCATTCTTAACCTGAGACTGTTCTTAACCTGAAGCACCACCTGAAGCTAATGGGGCCTCCCACTGCTGCCGCGCCGTCAGAGCATGATTTCTGTTCTCATCCTGAAGCAAAGTTCTTAACCCGAGGTACTATTTCTGGGTTAGCGGAGTCTGTAACCTGAAGAGTCTGTAACCTGAGGTACAAGCCTTCAGATGGTTGGATAACTCCATACCCTCCAACATTTCTCCAATGAAAATAGGGACGTCCTAAGGGAAAAGCGGGACATTCCAGTTTCAAATCAGAAACCGGGATGTCTTCTGTAGGAAAATAGGGACACATGGAGGGTCTGAAATCACAGCTATACAGTGGTACCTCTGGATACGAATGGGATCCGTTCCGGAGCCCTGTTCACATCCTGAAGTAAACGTAAGACGCAACTGCGCGTCTGCGGGTCGCATTTCGCCGCTTCCACGCACGCGCGGGATGTCATTTTGAGCATCTGCGCATGCGCGAGCGGCGAAACCCGGAAGTAATGCGTTCCATTACTTCCAGGTCGCACTCCATTACTTCCAGGTCACCGCGGAGCGCAACCCGAAAATATTCATCCCGAAGCTACTTCAACCCAAGATATGACTGTAATAGCTATAGCAACACTCCACATTTATATGTGTTCAATTCACTTCACATTACCCTCGACTAACCCGTAAGGTAGACTGCCCTCGGAGTATCCTTGCTTTCAACATGGTGTGCTAGTGGTCACTTAAACATGTGCCTACCTGCACTAACAAGAACCACAGGATGAACATCATTTCTGCCACGGACATAGCTGAGAGGAGCTGTGGGTCACCTCTCCACCCGACATAGATTTTAAGTCCAAAGCCGTCTTCGAATCCTTGCTTGCCTAATCACCTGCTTCAACGAGACACTTTTCTATTTAAATAAATAAATGAAAAGAATATAGATTTTGTCTCTAGGGTTTCCCGTTCCAGGAAGCGAGGCAGTTAATCACTCATTTCAAAACTATTAATTTTATCTTGTTAATATTGAGTTTAATACTTTCGATATATATCCAGTCTTTCAATCTTCATAAAAACTCTTCTAACCTGACCTAATTGCATTTGCGAAGGCTGGATGTGCTGATGGGACAGGTTTTAACCCTAAAAGCTGTCCATGTCTTTGGGAGAGAGAATGTCGGTTATGGCATTTGCTTCCTCAGACAGGCCCAGCATCAGCCCCTGCCACGATGAGGCGAATGTCAGATCTCAGGATCCCTGGAAGGCTCACCACAGCTCACACCAAACTCTCTTGATATTATTATTATTATTATTATTATTATTATTATTATTATTATTATTATTATTCTCCAGCGTTGTGAAGAGAAGCACTGGGTCAGGCAGTTGCAGCCACCAGCTCCTACCGTATTTTTTGCTCTATAAGACTCACTTTTTCCCTCCTAAAAAGTAAGGGGAAATGTGTGTGCGTCTTATGGAGCGGATGCAGGCTGCGCAGCTATCCCAGAAGCCAGAACAGCAAGAGGGATTGCTGCTTTCACTGCGCAGTGATCCCTCTTGCTGTTCTGGCTTCTGAGATTCAGGTTGTTTTTTTCTTGTTTTCCTCCTCCAAAAACTAGGTGCGTCTTATTGTCTGGTGTGTCTTATAGAGCGAAAAATACGGTACCTAATTCCCAGTGTCTGGGCCAGAACCCAGAGGTATTGATGGAATTGTTATTATCAATCAATCAATCAATTAAATTTGTATATCACCCTTCATCCATAGATCTCAGGGTGGTTCACAACATAAAATTACAATGTAAAAAAAACAACACACCACAAAATACATAATAAAAATAAGAGCAAAAACAACCCAATAATCTCCCCTCCCACAACACATCTAAAAGAGCACCGGATGTCAACCAGTCAAAGGCCTGGGTAAAGAGGAACATTTTCGCCCGGCGCCTAAAGATGTATCATGAAGGCGTCAAGCAGGTCTCCCTGATGAGAGCGTTCCACAAACAGGGAGCCACTGCAGAAAAGGCCCTGTTCTTGTATTTTCTTGTATTGCCACCCTCTGGACCAACCGCTGTTTCTGGCTGCCATAAGTCTGGCGGCGCTTAGGCAAGTCAAATGAAAAAATTGCAGGTTTTTTGAAGAAGAAGAAGAAGAAGAAGAAGAAGAAGAAGGAGGAGGAGGAGGAGGAGGAGGAGGAGGAGGAGGAGGAGGAGGAGGAGGAGATTAACAATTCTGGGGTCTCTCAGGGTGTCCTGGTTTTTACTTCTTAAAATATGGCAACCCTACTGGCAGAAAGGCTGTTTGAGGAGGAGGGGCAGCAGCCCCCAATAGTCACACCCTCTTCCCAAAAGGGAGAGAGGCCAGATTCAAGTGAGAGGGCACACCTGCAGAAAGCAGCATAAGGTGGGCTTCCCCCTCTGCATGTACTGCCTCAAATTTCTTCAGGAGCATTCTGAGAAACCCCAGAACAGCACTTGGGGGGGGAGGGGAGGATCATTCTTTCTGGCAATCGGAAATGCTTCCGTTGACAGAACGATCCAATAGTGTGACGCTGAATTTCTCCCCCAGCCTCAAACTGGCGCTCGGAAACTGGCGGCATATTGTATTACAGTACATGTCAGGAAGCTGTCAGCGGCTCGCGGCTGCTTGCCCAGGAAAGTATAAAGGGTAAAGGGACCCCTGACCATTAGGTCCAGTCGTGGCCGACTCTGGGGTTGGGGCTTGCCGGGTTCTGGGAGATGGTGGGTCTGGATTGCTTTCTAATGACAACGTGTCAGCCAGATGCTGCTCTGGCTCTCCCATGATTTCCCAGCTTTCCCCCTCATCTGCCTCTGAGCTGCGACCTCCCTCAAACCCCTGTTGTAAATCTATACCCTGGAAGGGTCAGGAAGGGAGTGCCTGGCGTGCTCTGGTCCAATGCAATCTGCTGTTAAAGGGAAATATCATCAAGAAGAGAAAAAGACATCATCTGCCTCCCCAGTCGTATATATTCATTTGCCCTGTGTCTTTACTTTTCTTAAGTCAGCTGAAGGAGATCAGAGTTCTTCAGAGAGACGTAACTTCAAATCTTCTGTCATCTTTGGTGGCTATGTGATGTCAGTCAGAATTATTGTAGACAACTATTGTTGTTGTTGTTGTTTAGTCGTGTCCGACTCTTTGTGACCCCATGGACCAGAGCACGCCAGGCACTCCTGTCTTCCACTGCCTCCTGCAGTTTGGTCAAACTCATGCTGGTAGCTTCGAGAACAGTATCCAACCATCTCGTCCTCTGTCGTCCCTTCTCCTTGTGCCCTCCATCTTTCCCAACATCAGGGTCTTTTCCAGGGAGTCTTCTCTTCTCATGAGGTGGCCAAAGTATTGGAGCCTCAGATTCAGGATCTGTCCTTCCAGTGTGCACTCAGGGCTGATTTCCTTCAGAATGGAGAGGTTTGATCTTCTTGCAGTCCATGGGACTCTCAAGAGTCTCCTCCAGCACCATAATTCAAAAGCATCAATTCTTCGGCGATCAGCCTTCTTTATGGTCCAGCTCTCACTTCCATACCTCACTACTGGGAAAACCATAGCTTTAACTATACGGGCCTTTGTTGGCAAGGTGATGTCTCTGCTTTTTAAGATGCTGTCTAAACAACTATTGGAAACGCTATATCCTATGGTTGAACATATGGGGCTGAGATAGGCAAGTAAATGACATTGGCAGTAAATATTGAGGGGTGAAATTGGGGGGGGGGGCTGCAGAATCTGTTTCTGCTGAATGATCATAAAATGAACTCATGGGGATTAGTTTCCAAGAGGCAGATACTGATTGAGTGCCTGAGATTGGAACTGCTGAGCACTTTGCATTTTCGAAAAATAAAACTCCATAAAACTGAAGTTGGATTTACATGATGAATCTCCCTCAGTATTTCAAAGATGTCAACGTGTGGGGTTTTTTAATACTAAAAAAAAAGTGATAGTATTTAATGTGTGCCACAGTTAAATCTTTCGCTTTGATCATTAGAACTGATTTATTTCATGTTAAAAGTTGATATCCCCGGCCATCTGAGAACTTACTGCTTTGCTAAGGCACTAAATAGCATGGAGATGGTAATTTAGATGAAAATTCCTCACTCTTCTGCACCTTGATTTTATGCATTCATTATATCTATGTATGTGTGAATATATAGAAGTGCTGATCCATCTAATTCATTTTACTGTGAAAACTGACTAATCTTTTCCTCCCCCGCCACGAGTGAATTGAACTGATAATCATAGAACAGAAATGCAGACCTCTAAATTTCAGCTCACTAGGGAAATGGCAATTTAATATAATGTTCTCTCAGACTGCAATTCTGTGCACGAGAGGTGGGGAACCTGTGACCCCTCTGGATGAATGGACTGGCAAAAAGAATGTATAAATATATATTTATATATATATTATTGATTTTAACAACTGAGGAGTACAAAAGTGCAGAGATGCAAGGAAAAAAGAACAACCGATCACAGGCTCCAAAAAGAAAAGTTAGGTTCTACAAATTAGCCAAAAGCATTCTTTCCAAACAATACCCCCAAATAACAAACATAAACATAAACAAACAGACTTCTCTCGTGGGTTTATTATATCTTGGAAGATCAATCATGTGTCACTGGAGGTTTTGCTGAGGAGGTGGATTTCTCTACATACCGTATTTTTCGCTCTATAAGATGCACCAGACCACAAGACGCATCTAGTTTTTGGAGGAGGAAAACAAGAAAAAAAATATTCTGAATCTCAGAAGCCAGAACAGCAAGAGGGATCGCTGTGCAGTGAAAGCAGCAATCCCTCTTGCTGTTCTGGCTTCTGGGATAGCTGCGCAGCCTGCATTCACTCCATAAGACACACACACACATTTCCCCTTACTTTTTAGGAGGAAAAAGGTGAGTTATAGAGCAAAAAATACGGTAACTTATGCAACCAGGTTGCATGCAACCAAGTTGCCCACAAACCATGCTTTTAGGGGGAGTGAGGCTCTTTGTTTATCCAAGACCAAACACTGAAACCAGTCCCTGTTTTCGATATAGCAGAAATCTCCGTTTGAGTGGTTGATAATAAGAACGCCACCGACTCTTTATGTATGATATTCAGATCATTATCGGTCTCCGGGGACAAGAGAGAGAGTATTGGGTCCAAATTAAGATGCTGACAAGCACAGACGTATTTGCACATGCTGACTCCCACAAAGTTTTTAGGGTGCAATCTCTTCATAGGAGGAGAAAGGAAAAAGAAAGAGGGGGAGGGAATCAAACTGATTCCAAGCCAAAGGCCAGGTGGAAGAATTCTGTCTTATAGGCCCTGCGGAAAGAAATCAGATCCCGCAGGGCCCTGGTCTCATGAGACAGAGCGTTCCACCAGGCCAGAGCCAGTGTTGAGAAGGCTCGGGCTCTGGTTGAGGTTAATCTAACTTTCTTAAGGCCCGGGACCTCTAGGGTATTGCTATATATGGACCTTAAGGTCCTCCGTGGGGCATACCGGGAGAGGCGGTCCCATAGGTTCACCTACCATTATGCCATTGGCTCCCATTTCTCCTCCTTTCCAACATGTGTTTCATCGGGGAAGATAAATTAAGAATATAAGAGCAGCCTGATGGATCAGACTAGTGGTCCCATCTACTCCAGCATCTACTCCAGCATCACAATGGCAAACCAAGCACCTACGTATGTGAAGCCCACCAGCAGAATCAGAACTCAAGGGCACCCTCTCCTCCTTCAGTTTCCAGCAGCTGGTCTTCAGAAGCAACAGCCTCCGACCACAGAGGCAGAAGCGAACATCAGGGTTAGGAGACTCTGATAGCCTTATCAGCCCGTGTTGTCCTTACATGGGCCTCATTCTTGTAACTTGCTTTTCTAAAACCCTCTGAATTCTCTTATCAGCCTGAGACAACTCCTTCCTTCCTCAAAGCAATTCTGCACACGCATTTCAGCTCTCCCTTATCGGCAGAGCTTCTGTACTTAAGTGATCCGATATGTATCAAAGCGGCCTTATCGCAGGCAGAAGCGAGGGATTCTCACGCGTGGACCTTGCCTCCGAGCCGGCAAAGTGTTGCGCTACATAAATCTGCAACCAGAAACGGCCCTTCGAAGCATAAACATGGCCTGAGACTCCCAGAGATCACAAGAGCCTAATTCTGTTGTGGTCAGACAGTAGCTGATGGGATTTGAGGATGACAACTGAGGCCTGTCGCTAAGAGGAGATGCTGTTTCTAGGCCAGTGTTTGTGTCTCTTGCCCGTACTTAGGATGTTACATGGTAATAATAATAATAATAATAATAATAATAATAATAATAATAATAATATTAATAATAATAATAATTTATTATTTGTACCCCGCCCATCTGGCTGGGTTTCCCCAGCCACTCTGGGCAGCTTCCACAGAGAAATACACTAAAATGTCACACATTAAAAACTTCCCTGATGTCTTCTGAATGTCACTTTGACATCTGATGGGAGGGCGTTCCACAGGGTGCGCGCCACTACCGAGAAGGGCCTCTGCCTGGTTCCCTGTAGCTTTGCTTTTCGCAATGAGGGAACCGCCAGAAGGCCCTCAGCGCTGGACCTCAGCGTCCGGGCAGAATGATGGGGGTGGAGACGCTCCTACAGGTATACTGGGCCGAGGCCGTTTAGGGCTTTAAAGGTCAACACCAACACTTTGAATTCTGCTCGGAAACATACTGGGAGCCAATGTAGGTCTTTGAAGACCGGTGTTATGTGGTCTCGGCGGCCGCCTCCAGTCACCAGTCTAGCTGCCGCATTCTGCATTAGTTGTAGTTTCCAGGTCACCTTCAAAGGTATCCCCACGTAGAACGCATTGCAGTAATCCAAGCGGGAGATAACTCCACCACTGATGTGCAAGAGGTCTTTGCAAACCAGCGCATGAGCCTCAGAAGTCGCTGGAGCAGTGGAGGAATATTCAGTGCTGGGGGAAAGGGTCCAATATGGGGTCATGCTGTGGTCATGACATCATGTTATTGTGATGTCACATTGTTGACAACCAGTGTGATATACTAGTTAGGATGTTTCTACTAGCATCAGGGAGACCACTATGGAAAATCCCCTACTTTAACAGAGAACAGTCCTCGAGGACCTCAAACAGTCCTCTGTTTGAAGGGATGTCCAGTCCAAGTTCAGGTTAAAGACAGATGTTGAGAAGAATGGAGATCAGCAGGATCTTGGAAGCTGCTCAACAGTAGCAGCATCCGGGCAGAAGAGAATAAGCAAACACAGACAAGTCACCTGGACCACTATGGTGGGATCTATTTAAATTAGAGTAATTATTTGCATCTATACATATCAATTAGCTATAAAAAAATATTGTCCAGCCCAGGCCTCTTGACAACTAAGATTTGAACCCAAGCTGTTCACGTTCAGTAGTCAATGCCATTTATTAAATGGAAGCCTTTGGCTATGGCTAAACTAGGAAGACAAATTTCAGGCCTGCGTTACAGCAATATATAGAGCGTAGCATAATGCTAGTATAGAGTCAGCAACATAAATTGAGCAAGCGGATAACAAACTCATTGCATGATGAATTGACCTATGATAATTTCCCCAGAACACCTGATCGTATGTTATGCAGCACATTTCTTTTCAATCTTCTGTACTGTCCGTGTAAAGAGGACTCTCAGTGTCACAAATTTGCCTGTTTTCAACAAGGAAACACATTTTTTTTGGGGGGGGTTAATAATTTTTTATTAAGTTTTACACAAATATCTCCAATTAACAATTCTCAATTAACATATTTTTCTCTTTTGGACTTCCCTCAGCTTCTCTGACAATCATCCGTATTTAAATTTATTATCTACGCATTCCCAAAATTAGTATCGCTTTTTAAAATACCTTTACGAACATATTTGCATTCTTGCAATATTCCTTGTTCTTTCACAAAGCTTCTTTAAAACCCACTAGCGTTGTTTGCTCATCACATACACTTTTCAAATACTCAGAGAATTTTCCCCAGTCCTCAATGAACTTGTGATCCCGTTGATATCTTATTTTTCCACAAGGAAACACATTTTCACGGGCTTTTCCCTTCTGTTAGGTGTTCCAGCTAGAAATTCGGCCAAAAGTTTCTGTCTAGGGCAGGTGGGGTGGGGTTTAGGGGGGATGTATTCCATCATGGGCAACTTTGGGGGGAACACGTGCCAGCGGTTTGTGCGGGAGACAGCGGCAACAGAGTCTTTTATTCATTCACCTCATTTTTTTATTATATTTTACAGAAACCTCGGAGCAGTTTACATCCTAAAAATACTGCAAATAAATGTCAAATGCAACAAAAAGAAAGTAAAAATGTCCACATTTTAGAGCAGCACAGACAAGAATAAGATGCTCCTTAAACATCAATACAAATGGAAGGAACTAACACATGGGGACCATTGCAACAACTAGCACGTCCAAAATACCTCAGAGGCCATCAGCATTCATTCAGTTAAGATACTGCCTTTCTGCCAAGTCATCCAAGGGCAGTCTACAATTTCCAAACACCCAAACAAATATGTTACGTAAAACGTAGAGTGGCAGAGTCCTCCGAAGCCAAGTCAATGGTTTGTGTAGTCCCTTGCCTGGCTCCCTCATCTCTGCCTTCCCTCACAGCATGCTGTTCTTTTTTAAACAGCCCCAGGAAAGGCGGAGATGCCCCAACAACTCTCTCAGGTCATGGCTGGTTCTGTCCAGAGTGTGTATTTATACAGGTAGCAGAAGTGCTCAGACGTTCGGTGTTGTCTTCTCAACTTGAGCTCACATGACATGGGGCAACATGACACACTCCTCACTCCTGAAGCTCCTGGCTCTCACCAGAAAGGACCCACAATTGTCCCACAATACCCATGGGGAGAGGAACAACAGCCCTCACCCTCCATGCAACGCAAAAGGGTGATCTGCAGAGACTTTGCTCATAAATGCTTGGGCTGGGAGTGTTCTCAACAAGTCTCAGGTGTCTTCCAGTCATCTCTTATTCTTCCGTAGGAGGCTATAGTCCAACAGCATAATGGCGTAATACTACTGGTTATTTTACTGGAGTCCACTGATATATATATATCTCAGCTCTTAGGGTTTGGGGAAGTGGAGAACAGGAAGGTAAAGGTAAAGGTACCCCTGACCGTTAGGTCCAGTCACGGATGACTCTGGGGTTGCGGCGCTCATCTCGCTTTACTGGCCGAGGGAGCCGGCGTACAGCTTTCGGGTCACATGGCCAGCATGACTAAGCCACTTCTTGCGAACCAGAGCAGTGCACGGAAACGCCGTTTACCTTCCTGCTGGAGCGGTACCTATTTATCTACTTGCACTGGTGTGCTTTCGAACTGCTAAGTTGTCAGGAGCAGGGACCGCGCAACGGGAGCTCACCCCGTCACGGGGATTCGAACTACTGACCTTCTGATCAGCAAGTCCTAGGCTCTGTGGTTTAACCCACAGCACCACCTGCATCCCTAGAAGGAGAACAGGAGACCTGCCATCAAAAGTTTTGGGAGGAATTCAACGTCACGCTCTTCTGACTGTTCCATCAGCAAAAGCTTTTCTGACAGAATGATCCCCCTCTACTCCCCCCATGCCATGTTGTTCTGGGAGGTCTCCCAATTCTCCGGAGCATATTTCGGGAAGGTGCTGGGGGTGCCCAGAGCAGGGAGGAGAAGGGGACAGTGGCATAGCGTGGGGGGTGCAGGGGGTGCCGGCCGCAGCGGGCGCAACATCTGGGGGGGGCGCGCTCGCACTCGCAGCTCTCTGCCCCTACCTGGCTCACTCTCTCTCACTGCAGTGCTGGCTGTGCGAATCCGATCCGAGCCGCTGGGTCACCGCCCACTGTGGAGGGGGTGGGTGCCAGGCGTGCGGTGCGGAGAGAGAGCGAGGGACTATCTGGGGGAGGGACAGTGCAGCGGCCACCCAGCGCAGCGCTGAGCGCGGGAGAGAAACACACCAGACCAGACCAGGCAGCAGCAAGAAGAAGCTGGCAGCGGCGGCAGGTTAGGGGTTAGGGGGCGCAAATTACTTGCCTTGCCCTGGGTTAGGGGGCGCAAATTACTTGCCTTGCCCTGGGTTAGGGGCCGCAAATTATTTGCCTTGCCCTGGGTGCTGACAACCCACGCTACGCCGCTGGAAGCGGAAGACCTGTGGTGCAAGCGAAAGCCCTTGCGCTGGCTTCTGGTAGCATGCCAGGTTAGTTGAATCCGTCCCTCTCGTTTGTTAAGGGTGCTGGGGATTATTTGTGAGGGCTAAACTACAGTTCCCAGGATTCTTAGAAATGTGCTCTAAATATATAGTGCGCACACAGTCCTCTGGTTAGTTGAATGTGGCCCTGAAAGCCTTGCTTTCCGAATAGCTGCAAAAAGAAAATCCCTTCAAAAAGCAAACACAGACCCATTAAATTTGATCAATGTGGTTTGGGCATGTTCTGGGTGCTTCGTACATGAAGAATGGTTTGGGCAAGACGCAACAGGGAAATGAGGCTGCAGCATGAGAAGGTTTCTTCTTGAGCGGATGTCAGCATGTGACCACAAGGCCCTAACTGAACACTCCAAGGTGGACAGAGATTTCTTGTTCAGTGTCCTCTCTGCTGCGCCCCAGAAGCCACGCCTTAAACTGAAGCTCTGAACCACCTGGAAGAAATTTAAAGGCCTTGTGACATAAGGATCTAATAATAATAATAATAATAATAATAATAATAATAATAATAATTTATTATTTATACCCCGCCCATCTGGCTGGGCTTCCCCAGCCAATCTGGCCGGCTTCCAAAAAAATATTAAAATACTATAATACATCAAACATTAAAAACTTCCCTAAACAGGGCTGCCTTCAGATGTCTTCTAAAAGTCTGGTAGTTGTTGTTTTTGACATCTGGTGGGAGGGCATTCCACAGGGCGGGTGCCACTACTGAGAAGGCCCTCTGCCTGGTTCCCTGTAACTTGGCTGCTTGCAGTGAGGGAACCGCCAGAAGGCCCTCAGCGCTGGACCTCAGTGTCCGGGCAGAACGATGGGGGTGGAGACGCTCCTTCAGGTATACTGGACCAAGCCGTTTAGGGCTTTAAAGGTCAGCACCAACACTTTGAATTGTGCTCAGAAACGTACTGGGAGCCAATGTAGGTCTTTCAAGACCGGTGTTATGTGGTCTCTGTCGCCGCTCCCAGTCACCACTCTAGCTGCCGCGTTCTGGATTAGTTGTAGTTTCCGGGTCACCTTCAAAGGTAGCCCCACGTAGAGCGCATTGCAGTAGTCCAAGCGGGAGATAACCAGAGCATGCACCACTCTGGCAAGGCAGTCCGTGGGCAGATAGGGTCTCAGCTGCCCTGGACACAGATTTGACCTGTGCCTCCATGGACAGCTGTGAGTCCAAAATGACTATTATATTACTTTTTCACCTGATGGACCAAAAATAACATCCGCTCCTCAATCAATTCATGAGACCATGGTTTAATAAAATGTCAGAGGTAGCAGCTAGCCTTTGGGTTTCTCTCAGTTTCTCATTTTTACAGTCTTAAATTCAATCCTTCACATTTCCATGTCAGCTTGTGATTTCTTCATTTCTAAACAAGTCCTCATGAAAACTCACTGGCATTTTAGTGCCAATCTCTGCTACTATGCACATCCATGGATGCAGTTTTGCCTATTGTACACATTTTTGCAATGCGGTTTTCTGCAATATAACGCATTCTTTAGTTATTTTCACTAATGCATCTTTGTGGACGTGACTTAGCTGCAGAACTGCACTGCAGAAAGAGGAGGGAGGAAGTCAAGTTTTGAAATGTTAAGATTATTGTAAAACTATTGAAATGTATAAAACTGAAAATTATATATATATATATATATATATATATATATATATATATATATATATAGTGGTACCTCTGTTTACGTATTTAATTCATTCCAGAGGTCTGTTCTTAACCTGAAACTGTTCTTAACCTGAAGCACCACTTCACCATGTTCTCATCCTGAAGCAAAGTTTTAACCCGAGGTACTATTTCTGGGTTAACGGAGTCTGTAATCTGAAGCATATGTAACCCGAGGTACCACCATATATATATATATATATATATATATATATATATATATATATATATATATACATTCACACACACACACCATATTTTTTGCTCTATAAGATGCACCAGACCACAAGACGCACCTAGTTTTTGGAGGAGGAAAACAAGAAAAAAAATATTCTGAATCTCAGAAGCCAGAACAGCAAGAAGGATTGCTGTGCAGCGAAAGCAGCGATCCCTCTTGCTGTTCTGGCTTCTAGGATAGCTGCGCAGCCTGCATTCGCTCCATAAGACGCACACACATTTCCCCTTACTTTTTAGGAGGGAAAAAGTGAATCTTATAGAGCAAAAAATACGGTATACACACACACAGAGAGATATGTGTGTGTGTGTGTGTGTGTGTCTGTGTCTGTGTGTGTGTGTGTGTGTGTGTGTGTGTGTGTGTGTGTGTGTGTGTGAATATGAGAGGGTCTGCAGTTCTGCTTTAAGCAGCCACTTCCACCTCATGTGTGTGTATTGCTTTGCAGTGTCATGCAGTTTTTCAGCTTTTACAGAGGGAGAGGGAGACGGAGAGAGAGAGAGAGAGAGAGAGAGAGAGAGAGAGAGAGAGAGAGAGAGAGAGGCACATGCACACAGATACACAGAGCCTGGTACACAGAAAGGTCCTGCCAGGAACTAGGGGGGAACTAGGCTAGTCCCACTAGTCCATGGTCCGTACGCCACTGATAGAATTGTGTATTACCTCTGAGTGGTGGGTTTTTAGATGGGCTTCACTGCTGCCATGGACATGTATTCATTGTTGTAGTCATGAGAGCTCGTGACATGGCGGCAAACCTGGAAATAGAAATTAAAGATTTTAGATTGCTGATTTCCATCTACAGTGCTACCTTGGTTCTCAAACGCTGAAAACCCGGAAGTAAGTGTTCCGGTTTTTGAACATTTCCCGGAAGCCAAACGCCCGATGTGGCTGTCGGCTATTGCTTCCAGGGCACCTGGACCAATCAGAAGCTGCGCCTTGGTTTTCAAACATTTCAAAAGTCAAATGGACTTCTGGAATGGATTAAGTTTCGTGCTTTTGTTTTTGCTATTTATTTTGCGTGGGGTTTTTTGGGGGGGGGGGGGTAGGCTTTTTCAGTTAATTTGTTTTTATGACCATGTGGAACCTAGTTCAGCTTACTGATTGATTGTGTGACTGCAGAAATGGATAAACAATGACTATCATCCGTGCAGGTAAGAAATAATAATAATTTTAAATTTTATCATCTACAATACTGTCTTATTTATTTCATAGTACAATACATTGATTATTGCTTTCATTTTATGGCTCAGTGGCCTTGTTAGATAGTAAAATCCATGTTAAATTGCTGTTTTAGGGGTTGTTTTTAAAAGTCTGGAACGGATTAATCCGTTTTGCTTTACTTTCTTTGGGAAAGCACGCTTTGTTTTGGAAAGGACTTCTGGAACGGATTAAGTTTGAGAACCAAGGTATATCACTGTATATCCATATACCATATACCTGTGTCCTGATTCGCTGCTCAAAGTGGGCCAGGCCTGTATATAGATATGGCTATGGTTTCAACACACTTAACTTTCCCATCTTAGGTTTTCTATGGTTTGCTAAAGCTACGGTTTATCTCCAAGGACCAATTCACACATACATTCAGATTGGTGTTGGGATGGATGAGCAATGTTACGTGTGAATGTCACATTCCGTCCGTCTGTCTTTTTGGACTTGTGTACGCAAATCAGGAAGCTGGTATCAATGGAAGCTTCCTTGTGTACGTACACAATCTCCACCCTCAAAAAAGGAGGGGCACCTGACCTAACATCTACATGTTAGTCTCTACGTGGGGCTGCCCTTGAGACTGACCCAGAAACTCCAGCGAGATCCTTGCTGCGAGATCACATTCACCCGGTGCTATACCAGCTGCACTGGCTCCCAGTGGAGTACAGGATCAGGTTTAAGGTGCTGGTTTTAACCTTTAAAGCCCTATACAGCCTAGGACCCTCGTGCCTACGGGACCGCCTCTCCTGGTATGTCCCACAGAGGACCTTACGGTCTTCAAACAAAAACATCTTGAAGGTCCCAGGCCAAAGAGAGGTTAGGCTGGCCTCAACCAGAGCCAGGGCTTTTTCGGCTGTGGCTCCGATCTGGTGGAACACTCTGTTACAAGAGACTAGGGCCCTGCGGGACTTGACATCTTTCCACAGGGCCTGCAAGACAGAGCTGTTCCACCAGGTCTTTGGCCAGGGCACAGCCTGACTCCCTCCTTTGGCAATCTCCACGGAATCTCTAGCCCAATGGTTGCCCTCAATTTGATTTGAATTAATTTTATAATGAATGATTTTAGAATGTTGTACTATTTTATTGTTGTTAGCTGCCCTGAGCCCGGCTTCGGCTGGGGAGGGCGGGATATAAAAAAAATTATTATTATTATTATTATTATTATTATTATTATTATTATTATTATTATGTCTCCTTATGAAGGAAAAACAAGATGTAACCTGGCCCTGATGCCTACTTTCAAACAGGAAGAATCCGAAATGGACTTTGAGGCACTTTGCCAGATTGAGTGAAAGAAGAAATAAACTAATTTCACTGTCTTTTCACCAAGACCGCTCAAATGACTTCAGAGCTGGCCAGGGCACACCAGTTATTTGTTTCTCCTTTGGAAGGAAGCAATAAGGGGGATTGCTTCCTCGGATCGTTTTTGCTGATGTTCACAAAGTCCCCCCCCCCCCTTTCCTCAAGCTCCAGGTCTTTAAATCGATAAGCAGCTCTGTCTTAGAGAAATTGAAAGTAAACTGCTGTCACCGGTGATTGAATTCCGGTCGTAAATAAATGGCTCAAATTTGTTCATCAAAGCAGTTTCCATTCGACGTGCTGACTCCGTAGGTGTGCGAGGGTGTTACTGACTCTGCATCTCACGAACGAAAGCCCAAATGTCGCTCCATCTCGCAGGGACAGGTTAGGAGCCTTTGAAGAAGGCTGTGCAGAACACTTACCACATTTCTCAGGCAGCATGCTGTGAAACAGAAGATGCAGGCAACAACGGAAAAAACAGTGAGCCCAATGAGTATCCATGATGCAGATTCTGAGAACAAGCAGGAAACTTCTGAATCTTCTGAAACTTTTGAATCTTCTGCATCTTCTGAAAAAAAATATAAATAGTTTTTATTAGATCTTCGGGCCTAAGATTAACCACTATTGTCTGTACATTTCTTTCTTTCTTTCTTTCTTTCTTTCTTTCTTTCTTTCTTTCTTTCTTTCCTTCCTTCTTTCCTTCCTTCTTTCCTTCTTTCCTTCTTTCCTTCTTTCTTTGCCAGTCTTCCTTAGCCCTAGTGACTAGGGATGGAAGGATCTACCATTTCATTTTGTGATTTCTCCAATCTTAAACTCAGTTCTTTAGTTTAAAAATCCTCATGAAAATCCAACAGCCTTACTAAATGCATACTAAATTTCTCCTGGGCAGTTTCGACTAATGTGCAAATTTCAAGCGATGGCTTGGAATTTGGTTGGAGCATGGTTTTGGGAAGTGTGAATTCAATCAATACGCCTTTAAATGCAAACTGAATCGAATTTTTACTCCATCTCAACCAGCTACACCTATCCCTCATGAGGGTAAGGCCACAGTCACAGATGGAGGGAAGGGGGGGCACAGAGAAAGCTGTAGAACTGGCCACCATTCTAGTCTCATGAACCTCGGGGGAAATGTGGCAGTTTTCCTCCCAACACAGTAGATCTGACTGGTAAATTCGAATTGTAGGTTTACCATCATAATGCCACACTGCCCCCCCCAAAAAAAAACATATTAGAATCATAAAATCATAGAGTTGGAAGAGACCACAAGGGCCATCGAGTCCAACCCCCTGCCAAGCAAGAAACACCATCAGAGCACTCCTGACATATGGTTGTCAAGCCTCTGCTTAAAGACCTCCAAAGTAGGAGACTCCACCACACTCCTTGGCAGCAAATTCCACTGTCGAACAGCTCTTACTGTCAGGAAGTTCTTCCTAATGTTTAGGTGGAATCTTCTTTCTTGTAGTTTGGATCCATTGCTCCGTGTCTGCTTCTCTGGAGCAGCAGAAAACAACCTTTCTCCCTCCTCTATGTGACATCCTTTTATATATTTGAACATGGCTATCATATCACCCCTTAACCTCCTCTTCTCCAGGCTAATATTAATAAGCCAAGAGACAAATTCTCCACCTCATATATCACTTCTAAAAAATGCAGTATAGAAATCCTTCTATACTGGAAGGGTGATTTAACTTTCTAGACTTTAGGCATCTTAAAAAGCAGAGACATCACCTTGCCAACAAAGGTCTGTATAGTTAAAGCTATGGTTTTCCCAGTAGTGATGTATGGAAGTGAGAGCTGGACCATAAAGAAGGCTGAAGGCCGAAGAATTCATGCTTTTGAATTATGGTGCTGGAGGAGACTCTTGAGAGTCCCATGGACTGCAAGAAAATCAAACCTATCCATTCTGAAGGAAATCAGCCCTGAGTGCTCACTAGAAGGACAGATCCTGAAGCTGAGGCTCCAATACTTTGGCCACCTCATGAGAAGAGAAGACTTCCTGGAAAAGACCCTGGTGTTGGGAAAGATGGAGGGCACAAGGAGAAGGGGACGACAGAGGACGAGATGGTTGGACAGTGTTCTCGAAGCTACCAGCATGAGTTTGACCAAACTGCGGGAGACAGTAGAAGACAGGAGTGCCTGGCGTGCTCTGGTCCATGGGGTCATGAAGAGTCAGACACAACTAAATGACTAAACAACAACATAAGGTGTATCTGTTATCACAGATGAATGACTAGCAGGACTCTCATTTTTTCACTTAGACAACAAAGATAAAGCAGTCTACTGACCTTGGATATATAGATGTTTTTCAATTGTTTCACAGCAATGAGGGACAGGAGCATAGATTTCTAGGCAGCTGATGTAGGTATCACTATGTTTGCTTTTCAAATCTCTGAGAACAAATGACACTTTATCACCGGAATGCACTGGATTACAAATGTTACTCCCTTTAATGCGTGGTTTCCCTTTTTCTATGTAGAGATCACAGACTTTTTCTTTGTGCTGCACTCTGAACAGTTTAATATGGAAGATGTCAGCACTGTGTGGCAAAGGGCAGTCAAATGTGAAGTTTTCTCTCGGAAATTCATCACTGGAGGCATTAAGATTCCCTGGAAGTGGAGAGAGAATGAAATTGTTCACAATAAGCATATAAAAGAAAAATCCCATTGGAAGTACAAGCATCTGTTCTTCTATTTTATTTTATTTTATTTTATTAAAAAGAAGAACATTTGAGGAAGAGAGGAATGATAAAGAGGGGAGTTATGCTCTTTCTAGACACCCCATCCCTGATGGTCTTATAGCATGTGCATCATGAGCTACCATAAGCAGCAGGAACAACTATGCCCACCTACGACCAGGATACCCAATAAGATGGACTACAACTCCCATAAGCCCCAACTAGGATGACCAGGGATGATGAGAGTTGTAGTCCACAACATCTGGAGGCAACCATCTTGGCCACGGGTAGGCAACCTAAGGCCCATGGGCCGGATCCGGCCCAATCACCTTCTCAATCCAGCCTATGGGCGGTCCGGGAATCAGCGTGTTTTTACATGAGTAGAATGTGTCCTTTTATTTAAAATGCATCTCTGGGTTATTTGTGGAGCATAGGAATTCGTTCATTCCCCCCCCCCCAAAAAAAAATATAGTCCGGCCCCCCACAAGGTCTGAGGGACAGTAGACTGGCCCCCTGCTGAAAAAGGTTGCTGACCCCTTATCTTGACTATCTCTGCCAAGAATTTCCAGGGAAATCTTCCCAAGCTGTTCAACTGGTTTGCGTAAGCAAAAAGTCATTTGAATTTTAATTATTTTTACTTATTAATTTTAACTATTTTTATTATTATGCTTTCTATTACCATCCTTTGATTTCATTGTTGTTTTATTATTTTGCTCCATGAAATATGTTTTTAATGTTGTACATCACCCTGCAATCTTTTGATAAAGGGCAGCATGTAAATAAAATTATTATTAATGATGATGATGATGATGATGATGTTCGTATTTGTATAGTTCAGGGATATCCAACAGGTCGATCACGATCTACTGGTAGATCCCTGGGAGGTTTTGGTAGATCGCTGGGTCCCTTTCCTTAGCGTTGGTAAAATAGAATTTGCCCCCGCCCCTTCGCCCCGCCCTCCATTGTTCTGCAGAATGGAAGATGGAGTTTACTCAGTAGATGGAGTTTCCTCAGCAATCTGTGAGTGGCTCTTCCCCTTTCTCCCTCCCAAGAGCTTAGCCTTGATCTCCCCAAAAATGGGGCTTTCCTCCTTTCTTACTCCCTAAACAAAGTTCAGTAACTTTGCCCTGAACCCCCAAAAAGGGGGTAGATCACTGCCAGTAGTTCACAATCTCCTGGGAGTTGGCCACCCCTGTATAGTTTAATTTTAGCAAGCATTTGTTTGCCTTAAAAAGGTAAAGGTAAAGGGACCCCTGACCATTAGGTCCAGTCATGGCCGACTCTGGGGTTGTGGCGCTCATCTCGCTTTATTGGCCGAGGGGGCCGGCGTACAGCTTCCAGGTCATGTGGCCAGCATGACTAAGCCGCTTCTGGCAAACCACAGCAGCGCACGGAAACGCCGTTTACCTTCCCACCGGAGTGGTACCTATTTATCTACTTGCACTTTGACATGCTTTTGAACTGCTAGGTTGGCAGGAGCTGGGACCTAGCAACGGGAGCTCACCCCGTCACGGGGATTTGAACCACCGACCTTCTGATCAGCAAGTCCTAAGCTCTGTGGTTTAACCCACAGCGCCACCCGCGTCCCATTCATTTGCCTTAGAAAGTTTTAAAGTTCTTCTAAGTCTTTCATTCTCAGTTTTCTGCTCTTTTGTGCCCTTGCCAGGGACTGAGCTCCATCATTTGATGACCCAGTCTGAAGGCTGCAAACTTGCAGTTTATAAATGTGATGAAATACCAGCCAAAATAGTTTATTCTGAACAGATCTTCTGGATGATATTTCAAAGTTTAAAACTGACTTGGTCAGATCCTTGTCCATGGTTATGAATCTTCTTAAATCATGTGAAGTGCAATCCAGCTCAGAATCGGGCATGCTTAATCTTTGTTGATTTCAGTGGTGCTTAAGTATACAGTGGTACCTCAGGTTAAGTACTTAATTCGTTCCGGAGGTCCGTTCTTAACCTGAAACTGTTCTTAACCTGAAGCATCACTTTAGCTAATGGGGCCTCCTGCTGCCGCCACGCCACCAGAGCATGATTTCTGTTCTTATCCTGAAGCAAAGTTCTTAACCTGAAGCACTATTTCTGGGTTAGTGGCAGTGGCGTAGCGTGGGGGTGCAGGGGGGGCCGGCCGCACCGGGCGCAACATCTGGGGGTTAGGGTTAGGGGGCGCAAATCCACCGGTTAGGGGGCGCAAATCCACCGGTTAGGCGGCACAAATTACTTGCCTTGCCCCGGGTGCTGACAACCCACGCTACGCCACTGGTTAGTGGAGTCTGTAACCTGAAGCGTATGTAAGCTGCGGTACCACTGTACATGCGTACAGGATTGTTATCCTTTGCTCCAATCCCATACACAGGCTGCTTTAATCCCATTTACTTTGCATGAGATTTAAACAGCCTAACGTGATACAGAATTGTAGACATCATTTCTTTCCTCTAAATTTTTGTATCATATCTCTAGATCCGCAACAGTAAAAACAGAGGGAGAAATAAAGTTTGGCATGCTAGATTGATTCCATCCAAGCATCCCCCCCAAAAAAGTATGTACCTTTCAGCGAAGCTCTGCTGGATGCAAATGATGAACAGGAATCGCCACCTAAAAATAAAACAGTTTTTTTTTCACACATGGAAAACATTTCTCATTCTGCAAACATTGTGTGTTAATAAGTAGTATTAATAAGTAGCAGGAATCTCAATGTCCAACGTGGGTTTAGAACCCACAACACTGGGATTGTGAGTCTCGTGCTCAACTGACTGAGCTATTTGGCAGCCAAGAGGGAAACAGAATCCCAGAGGATGTACTATTCACACAAGCCCTTTGTCCTCCACTGAGTCTCCCTTCTGCTGTTCTCAGGTGCCTTGCTCTATATAAGGGCTAGGTTTATGGACAATTTGCAGGGTTGCCATTTGTCCTCTTTTTCCAGGACATGTCCTCTTTTTCATGGGTAGAGTCGTCATAGTGATCCATAGTTAAAAGTAAAAGTTGGCAAATGTGAAAAGTTTTGCTCTTCAAAATATGGCAACTCTATTTCTGTTCTCTTGTTGTTTTTGTCTCCTTAAAAGATTCATAAAATATTGATATTTAAGAGAGTGTGGTGGGTTGGGCAGTGTGAAAGAGTCCTGTCTGATGTCCCAAAATTCAGTTGCTGAGTCGGGCACATGAACTCCTAATGTATTTGTTTATTTCTTTGTTTAAAATGCAATCATGCCACCCTTCAGTTGAAACCAGCTCCCAGCAGAGCTCACAATATTAATAAGAAGACATAAAATTCGATAGTGGGATTTAAGACAGCAAAGAGAGAAGAAGAGTGAGGTGATTTAAAACCAGCTCAAATGACATGCTGGAAAGTCTGACCTGAAAAGGCACCAAGTTTGGTACCAGGTGGGTCTCCCTTGAGGAGACATTTCATGGTGACCTGAGAAGACCCTTTCTGCAGTCTAACATGCCCCACCTCAGAGGCAGTGGACCTGAGAGGGAACTCTGAGGAATATAACATTTGGATAGGTTCCCAAAGTAGGAGGAGGAGGTCTTTCAAATATCTAGTTTCCAAGCACGAATGGTAAGCAACAACAGATATGTTCTGAAGTAAGTGGGAAGGAGTCACTGTGTTTTTATTAATTTGAAATGTATTGAACAAGCAAGGGATACCTACCGAAAAGCAACTTTTCACAGGAGAACTTATTGCAAAAATCAGAGAGAACCACGCTAACCATGTGCACACATCACACTTACTTAACAAAAGAACCGACATATTGGAAAGGTCATAAGGGATGGGGAGCTATGCCACAATTGGAAACCCAAAAAAGCTGTATTTGTCTGGAAGGTGTCTAGCTACATCTTCAAAAAAAGGACTTATTTAGTAAGACAAAAAAATCTGCTCAACTTGACCTCTAGACAGCCAAATTTCCAGAATCACTAATTAGATAATGAAATATTTGACTACCGCTGCTTTTTTAAAACTAGTTGGTTTTTAAAGCATTGTTGAAGGATAGGTTTATCAATATGCGTTACATAAACAGATAAAGGTTCGCTTTCTCTGTATATGAAAAAGGGAAAAAATACATTACTTTTTTGCCTCAAAAACCACAGGAAGCACCAACTGATGATGGCAGAAATCCACCCATCCTTTGAATTTAAGCAGTGGTTCAGTTCAAAACTAACGTATTTCCATGTAAAAAGTTGTTGTTTTTATTTATTTTTAATTTAAATTTATATACAGCCCTTCATCAAGAGATCTCCAGGAAGCTCACAGAATAAAATACAAAATAAAACACAAGTAAATAATTAAACCAAAACAACAAAACAATAACTCCCCACTTCCCACAGAGACATTTAAAAGACTGCAGGAACGTTCACCGTGAAAGTTAAGGTGCCTTTTATCCACCAAAGCTTTCTGACCACTGTTCCTCTGCTACCTCTTCCCCACACAACCTTCCACTAATAAATTGATCAGTAAATGGCTGCCGGGAGACTGTGGAGATCACTTACCATGAAGAGGCTCAAAGCAGAAGCAAAAAAGGCAGATAGTCACAATATATAGCTTCATGCTTCTTGAAGAGAGACACTGACGCTTCTCTTTTGTTCTGTTTTGAGGGGAAGAGGTTGAACGTTTAGAACAATTAGGGCTCCATTCCCTTTGAAATCTTCAGTGGTTAGAGGGAGGCAACTTCACCGTCTAGAAGTCATCTTGCATTTGCCAAAATATCTCACCACCTTTTCATTAGATCCCACACCTTTGACACGTCACCACAGAAGGTCTTCATTATCCAACCGAGATCTATGGTGGTTTCCCCAGTTCATTTCTTGGTAAGAACCCTGAGCTTACAGTTATCAGCTTATGCTGATCTAAAAATGAATATATATCATGATGATGATAGCGTTTACGATGCAAATCTTTGCCTTAGTGCAGTAGTCCTCTGGATAACCTGACCCTGTGTATGGAAAATAAAGTCTTAGAATGGCCAGAGAAGGAACCTTTTCCCCCCAAAGGGAAATGAAGAGGACCTAGGCAACTACTGACCAGTAGTTCTTGACGTCAATACCAGGAGAGATCCCAGAACAGATAATTAAACAGTGGGTCTGTAAGCACTTAGAAAAGGATGCTGGAATTACTAAGAGCTAGCTTGGGTTTCTCAAAAAGAAGTCATGCAAAATGAATCTCATTTATTTCTTTTGATAGAGCTACAAGCTTGGTGGATCAGGTGAACGCTGTAGATGTCATGTATTTCTGTTTCAGGAAGGCTTTCGACAATGTCTCCCATGATCTTCTTGAGGAGAAGCTGGTAAAATATTGACTAGATGATGTTATTATTAGGTGGATTCACAGCCAGTTGACTGACTGAACCCAGAGCGCTCACCACTCATTCCTGATCATTCTCGAAAAAGGGACCAATGAGTTCTGCTCTGGGCCTGGTGTTGTTCAACATATTTACCAATTACTTTGATAAAAGAATAGGGGGACGCAGGCAGCGCTGAGGTCTAAACCACAGAGCCTAAGGCTTGCCGATCAGAAGGTCGGCGGTTCGAATCCCCTCGACAGGGTGAGCTCCCATTGTTCGGTCCCTGGTCCTGCCCACCTAGCAGTTCGAAAGCACGTCAAAGTGCAAGTAGATAAATAGGTACCACTCTGGCGGGAAGGCAAATGGCGTTTCCGTTCACTACTCTGGTTCGTCAGAAGCAGCTTAGTCATGCTGGCCACATGACCTGGAAGCTGTCTGCGGACAAACACTGGCTCCCTCGGCCTATAGAGCGAAATGAGCGCACAACCCCATAGTCGTACGCGACTGGACCTAACGGTCAGGGGTACCTTTACCTTTGATAAAATAATAGACGAGATGGTCATCAAATTGGCATATGACACCAAAGTGGGAGGGGTAACACCTCAGAAGACAGAATCAGGATTCAAGATTATCTTAACAGTTTGGAGAACTGGACCAAAACTAATAAAATGAATTTCAGCAGGGGAAAACGTTGGTGCACAGATATTATTTATCATTTGTTTATTTATTGCATTTCTATCCCAAATTTTTGTCCCTGGAGCTCAAGGTGGTTTACAAGCTCCACAACAACCTTGTGAGGCAGGTTAAAATAGGTTGGGAGACACCTGGCTTGACAGCAGCACATGTGGAAAGAATCCAGGGGTCTTAGTATCATAGAATCATAGAATCATAGAGTTGGAAGAGACCACAAGGGCCATCGAGTCCAACCCCCTGCCAAGCAGGAAACACCATCAGAGCACTCCTGACATATGGTTGTCAAGCCTCTGCTTAAAGACCTCCAAAGTAGGAGACTCCACCACACTCCTTGGCAGCAAATTCCACTGTCAAACAGCTCTTACTGTCAGGAAGTTCTTCCTAATGTTTAGGTGGAATCTTCTTTCTTGTAGTTTGGATCCATTGCTCCGTGTCCGCTTCTCTGGAGCAGCAGAAAACAACCTTTCTCCCTCCTCTATGTGACATCCTTTTATATATTTGAACATGGCTATCATATCACCCCTTAACCTCCTCTTCTCCAGGCTAAACATGCCCAGCTCCCTTAGCCGTTCCTCATAAGGCATCGTTTCCAGGCCTTTGACCATTTTGGTTGCCCTCCTCTGGACACGTTCCAGTTTGTCAGTGTCCTTCTTGAATTGTGGTACCCAGAACTGGACACAGTACTCCAGGTGAGGTCTGACCAGAGCAGAATACAGTGGCACTATTACTTCCCTTGATCTAGATGCTATACTCCTATTGATGCAGCCCAGAATTGCATTGGCTTTTTTAGCTGCCGCGTCACACTGTTGGCTCATGTCAAGTTTGTGGTCAACCAAGACTCCTAGATCCTTTTCACATGTACTGCTCTCAAGCCAGGTGTCACCCATCTTGTATTTGTGCCTCTCATTATTATTTTTTTGCCCAAGTGCAATACTTTACATTTCTCCCTGTTAAAATTCATCTTGTTTGTTTTGGTCCAGTTCTCTAATCTGTCAGGTCGTTTTGAAGTGTGATCCTGTCCTCTGGGGTGTTAGCCACCCCTCCCAGTTTGGTGTCATCTGCAAATTTGATCAGGATGCCCTTGAGTCCATCATCCAAGTCGTTGATAAAGATGTTGAATAAGACCGGGCCCAAGACAGAACCCTGTGGCACCCCACTAGTCACTCTTCTAATAGATCACAAGCTTAACACAAGTCAACACTGTGTTGCAGAAGCAGCATCAGAAAAAAGTATGCTGATTTGATCAAGGGAAGTCATATTATCACTCTTTTCTGCCTTGGTCAGATGCCCCCTGGAGTATTATGTCTAGTTCTGAGCCCCACAGTTTAAGAAGGACATTGACAAGCTGGAACATGTGCAAAGGAGGACAACCAATATGATCAAGGGTCTGGAAACAAAGCCTTACAAGGAATGGTTGAGGGAGTTGGGTATGTTTAGCCTAGAGAAGACTCCTCTTCATTCTACTGCTCTCCTTTATCTACTTCTCCCTTCTTTCTTCCTTCCTGTCCTCCCCACCCGTTTTCCTCTTGCTTGCTTGTTTTTTAGTGTGTTCATTTCAATGCTCCTTCATTCGGTCTACAAATGTGTAGACCCTACTAATCTCCCTTGTCTGTCATCTCTTCTTTTGCTTGAATATGCACACTCACACCTGCTACTCTGTTACTTCACAAGCCTACAATTTCTTCATACATTTCCCGTCCTCAAACTCTTTCAGTCCCTTGTGTTTGTGGCAATTTCCATCAGGACTTTAATCTTTACCTCTGCAGCTGAAATCCCCATGAAAATCTCTCACACACAGCAATTACTTTTCGCTGAGGTGGGCTCAACTGGGTTGAATGGAACTCCTTTAAAAAATAATAATATTAATGCTATATTATTACACTTTTCAGCCAATATTGTCATGCATCAAACAAGCTTGTAGTGAAGGTAAGAACAAAAGAAAAGCAAAATGACATATGAAGGAGAATGAGACACAAGTAGACTGTATCCCCACAGCTTTGAATTCTGCTGCTCAAACTCCACCTCCCAGTTAACTCCTGTCTGAATAAATACACTCCTAGTCCTTCAATCAAAGCTCAGAGTCTCCTTTCCCTAGTTGTAGATATTTTCTTCTAAGTGGACAGTTCAACCCAGAACCAACACTCTCCCTCTTGAACCATCACCCTATCTCCCTCTCAAACGAAACCCTATCTGAACACTCTCTCAGAAATGGCTGCTTTTATTCTACCTCTGGCCCCACCCCCCTATGACTAGCTGTCTTGGTAGCCAATCAGAGAGAGGCTCCAGCCCCCTGGTGGAATTCTGAGGAACTGTATCACTGGGAATGACAAGTGAGGTGAGCACTGTTGCATTCAGGTCCTGCTCACATCTGGGGCTCCTCTGTAAGAAGTAGTTGTAGGACTTAGATGGGGCTTTCGCCTGATCCAGGAAAGCTCTCCTTATGTCCTCTATGCTGGATATGAATGCTTGAAGAAGGCTGATGACTGTGAATTACATGGCAGTTCTTTCTTTTCTAGCCTTAATGTCTATTTTTTTGAAAACTCGAAGCTATAATTCAGACTGGAATGATCTGTTTGAATGCAGGATTTTCTAACCACAGGTTGTCTGTTACCATCTTCCCCCGAGCGCCCTTATCAGTGACCTCTTCATCGCGCTCTCAAGTAATTTCCCTGGAGATGAGCTTGAACAATCCAATAACATGCACACTGACAGCCTCATTTCTGAAAGGAGATGACTATTTTCTCTGTTGGTTTCAGACAGGCCTCTCTGACAACAGTTCTTCCAGGAAAACAACTTGCCATTTGTCGACAGTTGTCCTCATAACATTCCACGCGGTCATTTCCATACTCATCCATGATCTTCTGCAATTAGGACTATAAAGAAATGTGTGCATTCTTTTGTTTCCATCTTGCCTACAATTTTTCTGCTTCGGCCTCCGGAGGAGAGCATTGCTACTGTTACAAAGCAGCCTTTCTTCCGAACAGCTATTTGATCCCTTGCATGAGCTCTTGTGACCTCAATCAGAGATGGAGACATGGAGGGAAATGCAACCAGGGGTGGACCTTGGTAATATGGCGCCCTGTGTGAAGCCAAAATGTGAGCCCCCACCCCACCCGCAACTGTCGGGCCACCTTCCCAAATCCAAGTAAATGAGATGCAGGGCTTTGGAAAGGAGTAGTGTGGGCTACTCAAAGGTCTCAACGTCCGTATAGTTAAAGCTATGGTTTTCCCAGTAGTGATGTATGGAAGTGAGAGCTGGACCATCAAGAAGGCTGATCGCCAAAGAATTGATGCTTTTGAATTATGGTGCTGGAGGAGACTCTTGAGAGTCCCATGGACTGCAAGAAGATCAACCCTATCCATTCTGAAGGAAATCAGCCCTGAGTGCTCACTGGAAGGACAGATCCTGAAGCTGAGACTCCAATACTTTGGCCACCTCATGAGAAGAGAAGACTCCCTGGAAAAGACCCTGATGTTGGGAAAGATGGAGGGCACAAGGAGAAGGGGATGACAGAGAACGAGATGGTTGGGCAGTGTTCTCGAAGCTACCAGGATGAGCTTGACCAAACTGCAGGAGGCAGTGGAAGACTGGCATGCCTGGCGTGCTCTGGTCCATGGGGTCACGAAAAGTCAGACACGAATAAACAACAACAAAAACAAGGGCTCTGACAGGGTCCTAGAGTCCTCCTGACTGCTTCCCAAAGCTGGACAGGTACCAACTAGGTTTTGAGAAGGAGACGGGAGGACTCTGGGACCCTGTCAGAGCCCTCACACCTTCTTCCTGAAGTGCTTACTAGGCTTTAGGAAGGAGGCTGGAAGGCAGCCCCTTGGCTCAACACCTGTGCCCTAAATCTGTAAACAAACAAAAAACACAAGACAGCTGCAGATGGCAGATGCTGAGGTTTAGGGAGTGGTGGTGAGGGATTGGAAGAGACAGCTGTGTGTGTCACTAGGTCTCCCCTGCACCTCCTAAAACAGCCAGCCCTCCAGAAAAAATCAAGGGTGGTTTCCTGTCTCTAGCCGTAAGACTCATCTGCCTGCCCAGTCAACTTTTGCCCATGGAATAGTGGTGGCTGCCATCTTGTCTTTCACTCCAGGCAGCAAAATGCCTTAGGTTGGCCCTGCTCCTATCCTAAATTTAGTGGCCCTAAATTCAACTCACCCCTCTGTTGCTCACGTTCCAGTACTGACAAGCACCTTCAATGGAGTGATGGCTCCAATATAGTTATGACCAAGAAGAAAGGCTTCTTCTGTGTTTTGGCTTCCAGTCCCCTTCATCTTCCCTTCCCCTTTTTACATTGTTGTTGTTGTTTAGTCATTTAGTCATGTCTGACTCTTCGTGACCCCATGGACCAGAGCACGCCAGGCACTCCTGTCTTCCACTGCCTCCCACAGTTTGGCCAAACTCATCCATCCATCTCGTCCTCTGCCGTCCCCTTCTCCTTGTGCCCTCCATCTTTCCCAACATCAGAGTCTTTTCCAGGGAGTCTTCTCTTCTCATGAGGTGGCCAAAGTATTGCAGCCTCAGCTTCAGGATCTGTCCTTCCAGTGAGCACTCAGTGCTGATTTCCTTCAGAATGGAGAGGTTTGATCTTCTTGCAGTCCATGGGACTCTCAAGAGTCTCCTCCAGCACCATAATTCAAAAGCATCAATTCTTCGGCGATCAGCCTTCTTTATGGTCCAGCTCTCACGTCCATACATCACTACTGGGAAAACCATAGCTTTAACTATACGGACCTTTGTTGGCAAGGTGATGCCTCTGCTTTTTAAGATGCTATCTAGGTTTGTCATTGCTTTTCTCCCAAGCCCCTTTTTACATACAAAGACAAAACAGAAGTTGCAATCAGTCAACGATTTCAACCTGAAATTGGAGTTCTTCATTAAGGTAGCTTGTTTCCTTTCCTTGTTCTGACATTCCCCTCTCGTTCCTTCCTTCCTTCCTTCCTTCCTTCCTTCCTTTCTTTCTTTCTTTCTTTTCTTTTTTCTTTTTCTTTTTCGCAACAACTTCTATTTTTCTTCAGGCCCTGTGGAGCTCACTTGGTAATGATCTCTCCATCACGAGGCTAATGGAAGCAATCAGGGTTTCACCCTGGCACCGTGCCAGATAAAATGCTCCTCTGAAGGAGCGATCAGGTGCTTTCCTTTGAGGAAACGATTTGGCTCTGTGCTCCTTCGCTCGGGTAATGTCGGAAATTACTCCTTCCCGTGAAGCTAAAAATAGTGTTTTCTGCCTGCTTCACAGCCCCTGTTCTAAAAGTACTTGTTTGTGGGCTGGAAGCAATGAGGTCTCAAGGTGACATGTATCCTGAGGCCTTGTGCTTGAGCAGCGAGCATAGTAAGAAAAAGAAAGAAGGAAAGAAAGAAAAAAGGAAAGAAAGAAAGAAAGAAAGAAAGAAAGAAAGAAAGAAAGAAAGAAAGAAAGAGCTGTGATGCCAGTCTGATGTAATAGTTACAGTGGTACCTCGGGTTAAGTACTTAATTCGTTCCGGAGGTCCGTACTTAACCTGAAACTGTTCTTAACCTGAAGCACCACTTTAGCTAATGGGGCCTCCCGCTGCTGCCATGCCACCGGAGCCCGATTTCTGTTCTCATCCTGAAGCAAAGTTCTTAACCTGAAGCACTATTTGTGGGTTAGCAGAGTACCACTGTACATCTTTTTAGACTTGGAGACCAGGGTTCACAGTCCTTCTCTGCTCTGCAGTGACACTGAGCTAGACATTATCTCTCAGTCTAAACTGCACCATACGTCATTTTGAGGATAAAGTGGGAGAGAGAAAGTACATATATTCCAACATTTCTCCAGTAAAAATAAGGACATCCTTTTCTATTATAATAATATTTATATCACGTCCATCTGACTGAGTTGCCCCTGCCACCCTGGTAAGCTTCCTATATAAAGACATAATAAAACATTAAACATTGAACAACTTCCCTCTATAGGGCTGCCTTCAAATGTATTCTAAAGGCTGTATAGTTATTTATCTCTTTGGCTTGGGGGGTTGCATAACTTCATACCGTCCAACATTTCTCTGATAAAAATAGGGATTTCCTAAGGAAAAGCGGGACATTCTGGGATCAAATCCGAAACTGGGATGGCTTCTTTAAATCTGGGTCTGTCTCTGGAAAATAGGGACACTTGGAAAGTCTGAAAGCATTGTGCCGTCTAACATTCCTTGAACGAAAGGAGTGATATACAGTGGTACCTCGGGTTAAGTACTTAATTCGTTCCAGAGGTCCCTTCTTAACCTGAAACTGTTCTTAACCTGAAGCACCATTTTAGCTAACGGGGCCTCCCGCTGCCGCCACACCACCGGAGCACGATTTCTGTTCTCATCCTGAAGCAAAGTGCTTAACCCAAGGTACTATTTCTGGGTATATGGAGTCTGTAACCTGAAGCATCTGTAACCCGAGGTACCACTGTAAATGTAATTATTAGTGACCAGAGTGTTATATTTAGACCAGGAAAGCCTATCTTCACCATCTCCCCACTCAGCCATGAAGCTCACTGGGAAGTCACTGTTCTTGCACAGGCTAACCCATGGGTAGGTAAATTAAGGCCCAGGGCCCAGATCCAGCCCAATTGCCTTCTAAGTCCGGCCCGCAGATGGTCTGGGAATCAGCGTGTTTTTACATGAGTAGAAGGTGTGCTTTTATTTAAAAAGCATCTCTGGGTTATTTGTGGGGCATAGGAATTCATTCATTCCCCCCCCCAAAAAAAAAATATAGTCCAGCCCCCCACAAGGTCTGAGGAACAGTGGACCAGCCCCCTGATGAAAAGGTTTGTTGACCCCTTGGCTAACCTATTAGTTATTTCTATTGTTTATTCAACTGATATACTGCCCAGTAGCCAAAGGGTGTTTAGAGTGTGCTCCCCACTTTATGCAATTTCACTGAAGCATGTGGGGGCCTGTAATGTAACCCCTGTGTAAGTGGGGGGGGGCACCTGTTTACTGGAAGAGAGGCAAGAGAGACCAATACAAAAACGGTTAATAGTTAAATCCTAGCTTAAAATTATAACGCATGCTTTAGGAACTTCTTAATGGTAAAACTTTGTGAAGTTGGAGGGATTTGAATTGCATACCCCAGAACAAGAATGTTCTGAAAACCAAACAGAATACACAGGAAGCTCAGAAACAAGGATAATACTAGGGAATTAGTTTCCCTGTCAAAAAAGCCCCTCAGAACTATCAGAGAAGATAAAGCTAGATATTTTCCGACCAAATTGTTTGTCTCGCTCTTCTCTAGTTCTCCTGATCTTACTCATACTCACAGAAAGCAGTGTGATCATCCAGTTAATCATACTATCAGTATTTTAAACTGGGTCTCTGCAATGGCCTATTCATTTCTTTCCTTGAGATAAAAGGCAGAAAGTATCGTGCTAAAAAGGTTGGGTGCCACCCTCACTCACTGCCAAGCGGTCGCAAAATCCCAGGGTGGTTCTAGGCTCTCACCCAGGGTTTGTGTTCCCTTGGAGAAATTAGGCACAATGGAAGCTAGTGCCGTAAACAATATATGGCTTATTTCTCACTTATGTACAACCTTTAGCCCTCCATGGAGGGGCCACAGCAGCAGCACCCCAAAATGTACCAGCCTATCCCTACAGTTGCCTATCTTAGTCTTCCAGGCGCATACAAGCAAGGTTCCTTCTCCACTTCCTGGTCCTGTCTCTCCTCCTTCTCCTGTTCCTAAAAGCCGTTGTTGTTGTTGTTTAGTCGTTTAGTCGTGTCCGACTCTTCGTGACCCCATGGACCAGAGCACGCCAGGCACTCCTGTCTTCCACTGCCTCCTGCAATTTGGTCAAACTCATGCTGGTAGCTTCAAGAACACTGTCCAACCATCTCGTCCTCTGCCATCCCCTTCTCCTTGTGCCCTCCATCTTCCCAACATCAGGGTCTTTTCCAGGGAGTCTTCTCTTCTCATGAGGTGGCCAAAGTATTGGAGTCTCAGCTTCACGATCTGTCCTTCCAGTGAGCACTCAGGGCTGATTTCCTTCAGAATGGATAGGGTTGATCTTCTTGCAGTCCATGGGACTCTCAAGAGTCTCCTCCAGCACCATAATTCAAAAGCATCAATTCTTTGGCGATCAGCCTTCTTTATGGTCCAGCTCTCACTTCCATACATCACTACTGGGAAAACCATAGCTTTAACTATACAGACCTTTGTTGGCAAGGTGATGTCTCTGGTTTTTAAGATGCTGTCTAGGTTTGTCATTGCTTTTCTCCCAAGAAGCAGGCATCTTTTAATTTTGTGGCTGCTGTCACCATCTGCAGTGATCATGGAGCCCAAGAAAGTAAAATCTCTCACTGCCTCCATTTCTCCCCCTTCTATTTGCCAGGAGGTGATGGGACCAGTGGCCATGATCTTCATTTGTTTGATGTTGAGTCCTAAAACCCAAGCCTCCTTTATTCATTTGCATTCTGATACCCAGCTCTTTTGATGCTTTGAAGTACTCATGGTTCATCCCCATGAGTTTGCCCAACTTCATCAACGCTTGTTGATAAGAATAATAGAATCATAGAATTGTAGAGTTGGAAGAGTCATGAAGTCCAGGAATCTCAGCTAAAGTATCCATGACAGCTTAAAAACCTCCAAGGAAAGGAGAGTTCACAACTTGGAATTTGCTGCCAAGGAGTGTGGTGGAGTCTCCTTTTTTGGAGGTCTTTAAGCAGAGGCTTGACAACCATATGTCAGGAGTGCTCTGATGGTGTTTCCTGCTTGGCAGGGGGTTGGACTCGATGGCCCTTGTGGTCTTTTCCAACTCTATGATTCTATGATTCTAACTTCCCAAGGGAAACCATTCCACCGTTGAACAGCTCTTACTAAGATTAAAGGCTGCTAAACACAGGACCCTTTCCTGGGTTCTGTAACTCTTCACGTGCTAATTGCTGGTGCTCAGAAGTAGATCCCCACACCTGTTCCTGTGCGTTCCGGCTGAAAAAAGGCCCTGGCTGTGTTTCATTTTGCAGGCTGTTTTGTAAAACTGAATTAGATAGGCTTGCCTTTAAATGTGAACTGAACAGGATTCACCTCCCATCCCCAGCTCCCATCGCCGTGCATGACATTCTGCACACTGTTGCCTGCACATAAACGCTTTCTGTGGAGAAGCAGTCTAACATGTGAAATGGCACTGGGAGTGTCTACGAAAAGAAACAGATTTAAGGATTGGACACACCAGAAATTCCTTGAGGTGGAAATGTGTGGATTGGTCACTAGCTTCTTCAGAGCATTCCCAGCTGGGGCAAGAGCCTCCTCAGAGATTTCTGTTATAGCCCACTATTATTTGCATTTGGGGATTTCGGTTTTTGTCTGAGATAGAGCTGTCAGAATGCATGGTGGCCAAAACTTTGTGATGGCGAATTAGCAAACAGGCACCAGTGTTTTCGCAACGCTTGCTGCCTTTTACTATTGAAAGTTTGCTGCCTGCTAACCTAGTGCTTCTGCTGGGTTAGAAATGGCAAGACTTATCCACCCACCCACTCCATATAATAGTAAGCCCCAGCCGCCAGAAGTGCTGAGAAATGTCATTTCCCAATCAGTCCTGCTATGAAGGTAAAGGGACCCCTGACCATTAGGTCCAGTCTTGGCCGACTCTGGGGTTGCGGCGCTCATCTTGCTTTATTGGCCGAGGGAGCCGGCGTATAGTTTCCGGGTCATGTGGCCAGTATGACGAAGCCACTTCTGGTGAACCAGAGCAGCGCATGGAAATGCCGTTTACCTTCCTGCTGGAGCGGTACCTATATATCTACTTGCACTTTGACGTGCTTTCGAACTGCTGGGTTGGCAGGAGAAGACCGAGCAATGGGAGCTCACCCCACCGCGGGGATTCAAGCCACCGACCTTCTGATCGGCAAGTCCTAGGCTCTGTGGTTTAAGCCACAGAGCCACCCACATCCCAATCCTGCTAATAGCAGCACCAAATGCCATGCACCAGAAAACAGGTAAGAGGAGGCTGGAGATGGATAAGAGAGTGTGGCAGAGGGGGAAAGTGACCTGGAGACACACAGAAGGATAGAAAGAAGGCAGGGGTGGACCTTGGTAACATGGTGCCCTGTGTGAGGCCAACATTTGACGCCCAGCCCTTGTGCCGCCTTCCCGGGTAAGCAAGGTGCTGGACTTTGAAAAGGAGCTGCGAGGTTCTGGCAGGATCCCAGAGCCCTCCCACCTCCTTCCCAAAGTTTGGCAAGCACTAACAAGGATGGATGGCGGCTAACAGATTGAGGTTGAATCCTGTCAAGACAGAAATACTATTCTTGGAGGACAGGCGGCGGGCGGGTGTGAAGGACTCCCTGGTCCTGAATGGGGTAACTGTGCCCCTGAAGGACCAGGTGCACAGCCTGGGAGTCATTCTGGACTCACAGCTGTCCATGGAGGCACAGGTCAATTCTGTGTCCAGGGCAACTGTCTACCAGCTCCATCTGGTACGCAGGCTGAGACCCTACCTGCCCTCAGACAGTCTTGCCAGAGTGGTGCATGCGCTGGTTATCTCCCGCTTGGACTACTGCAATGCGCTCTATGTGACCTTTGATGGTGACCTGGAAACTACAACTAATCCAGAATGTGGCAGCTAGACTGGTGACTGGGAGCGGCCGCCGAGACCATATAACACCAGTCTTGAAAGACCTACACTGGCTCCCAGTACGTTTCCAAGCACAATTCAAAGTGTTGGTGCTGACCTTTAAAGCCCTAAAGGGCCTCGGTCCAGTATACCTGAAGGAGCATCTCCACCTCCATCGTTCTGCCCGGACACTGAGGTCCAGCACTGAGGGCCTTCTGGCGTTTCCCTTGCTGTGAGAAGCCAAGTTACAAGGAACCAGGCAGAGGGCCTTCTTGGTAGTGGCACCCAACCTGTGGAACACCCTCCCACCAGATGTCAAAGAGAAAAATAACTACCAAACTTTTAGAAGACATCTGAAGGCAGCCCTGTTTAGGGAAGCTTTTAATGTTTAATAGGTTATTGTATTTTAGTGTTTTGTTGGAAGCCGCCCAGAGTGGCTGGGAAAACCCAGCCAGATGGGTGGGGTATAAATTATTATTATTATTATTATTATTATTATTATTATTATTATTATTGGAGGAAAGAGGGCTCTAGGACCCGGCCAGAGCCCTCACACCTCCTTCTCAAAGCTCAGCGCTTACTAGGTTTTGGGGAGCTAGCTGGATTTGGCTCCTGTGCCCATTGTGGGGGAATTGGTTGCACTGCCCTAAATCAGCATCTGATGGTGGAACTGGGATTCTTCTCCACTCAGGCTGAAATCCTAGCTAGATAATAACTCAGTGGGGGTTGGTGTGTATTATCTTTTCTTCCTTTTTGAGTCGCTGAGGTTCGTGTTCTAAGCTGCAGAATCTTTGCACCTTAGATATGGCCCAGATGGTTTCTTAGACCTGCCGTATCAGCCGTAGCTCTGCACATCTTGGCAGCAATTTGCACGGTGCAATGATGTTATTCGCAGCATGTCAAAGTCAGGGTTTCATGTGGGAAGCTGATGATGCTGTCATGGTTTGGGGAATATATTCTGTTTCATCACTGTTAGCCACAGCAGTCTATATGCAAATAAGGCAAGTGGGGGAAAAGGGAAAAGGTGCCTCTTCTCTGCTCAGATATCTTGAAAACATGTTTGTGGTTTTCTCCGGCAACTTGTTTTGTGGTGCCCTCTAGGGGCCTAGAACCTGATAATTTTTTGCTTTCTGGTCCACAGCACAACACAGCTCTGGTCATGTAGGTTCTCCTATAGGCTCTGTGATGCTCTGTGCTAGGTTTGGGTTGTGCACGTGTGCCTGAATATACCGCTTGATATTTCTGGATAGAGGGCAAAGGAAACTACCTTGCAATCTGGAAATGTAAACAGTAGGATTTGAGTTACAGATAGGTAGCCGTGTTGGTCTGCCATAGTCAAAATAAAAAAATTCCTTCCAGTAGCACCTTAAAGACCAACTAAGTTAGTTCTTGGTATGAGCTTTCGTGTGCATGCACACTTCTTCAGATACACTGAAACAGAAGTTGCCAGATCCTTCTATATAGTGAGAAGGTGGGGAGGGGTATTACTCAGAAGGGTGGTGGGAATGGGAGATTGGCAGATAGCTGAGATGAGCCTGTTGACGACTCTTAACGACTGCAATAGGTCTTACAGGAAAAGGCAAGAGGTGAGAAGGTGAAGAATGGCTTAGTCATGTATAATGAGATAAGAATCCAATGTCTTTGTTCAAGCCAGGTCTCTCCATGGTTTTAAGTTTGGTAATGAGTTGCAATTCAGCAGCTTCTCTTTCCAGTCTATTTCTGAAATTCCTTTGTAGTAAAACAGCTACTCTGAGATCTTGTATAGAATGTCCTGGGAGATTAAATTGTTCTCCTACTGAAGAAGTGTGCATGCACACGAAAGCTCATACCAAGAACTAACTTAGTTGGTCTTTAAGGTGCTACTGGAAGGAATTTTTTTATTTTGAGTAGGATTTGAATCGTCCTCCAGAGGTTTTGAGATCAGATTCCGAAGCAGTGTGAAGAGGACTTTAAATGGAAATGTGTAGGGTGTACCAATTCCTCCGTTAGTTATCATGTTGCATTGCACAATGTAACAAGCTGGTGGAACTTACACCAACTGAAGTTAGTAAAAGGTAAAGGGACCCCTGACCATTAGGTCCAGCCATGACCGACTCTGGGGTTGCGCACTCATCTCGCTCTATAGGCCGAGGGAGCCGGCTTACAGCTTCCGGGTCATGTGGCCAGCATGACTGAGCCGCTTCTGGCGAACCAGAGCAGCACACGGAAACACCATTTGCCTTCCCACCAGAGCGGTACGTATTTATCTACTTGCACTTTAACATGCTTTCAAACTGCTAGGTTGGCAGGAGCAGGGACCAAGCAACGGGAGCTCACCCTGACGTAGGGATTCGAACCGCCAACCTTCTGATCGGCAAGTCCTAGGCTCTGTGGTTTAACCCACAGCGCCACCCACATCCCACCCAACTGAAGTTAAGTTGGTGCAATTTAAGCCTATTCCAGACTTCATCTAGGAGCAGGGTGACAGCCGGCTGAGCTGGTCTGAGCCTGGCAGAGGGGAAACAAGGCTTTAAAATAGAGTTTGACCACCCCTTTTTCTGGTGCACATTTCTCGGGGTTGCCACATCACATGACCAAGCTGAATGGAGTCCAGTATAAGGGCCCCTCACTCAGCCTGATTCCTTCCCCCGCTGCTCCCCTTCTTCTCTCCTCGATTGCCCAGTTTCTGCTGGGGTAAGATCTGCAGGTCTCAGGAGTGAGGAACTTTCTCCAACATATCTCTGGCCGAGCCAGGATACGGGACTTATATTGGTATAGCTCAGCTGCACCAGGAATTAACCAGATGCGCCTGGCGCACTCATCCTGGTGGATCTTGGATGGATCCTGGTGGATCAAATTTACCCTTGTGACGTATCCTATACAGTTTTACAGTCAAGATCACCAGATAATTCACCAAAAGAAAGAAAAGATCAGCAAGGCAATTAAGATCTGTCTGAGAATATTAGCCATTTACGTAATCAGAAAATGCTTTACTATTAAGGGTGGACGGATCAGACTTACGCACAAGTCCATCCCATTTGCTCCTCATCCTGTGATTTTAAACAAAACTACTCTGCATCAGAGCATGATTTTAATGCATTTAATCCTAAAATATGCATTTTGTATGCATTTTAACCTAAATATGTAAAGTTCACAATAGATCCCAAGAATGAATGATATATGTCCCATGACGACAATCCCCAGGGTTGCCCGGCAGTTGCAAGAGAAAAATCTTCTCACTGGTTTCCTTTTACTGTTCTTCTCAATGCAGTTAAAAAAAACAAATCAGTTTTGCAAAGGGAATTTGAAAAGAATTATTCCAGAGCATCAAGACAAGGCATGTGAATATACTGTTGCATATTGGCAGGTTAATTCATCTTCTTAGAATAAATTAAGGCTGATGATTGCAATCCTAAAAGCACACTAAGAGGCACGTAGTTATGGGAGGGTGGGGGAAATGCCAAATTGAAAACAAAATTATTTTTACATTGACTTCATTCCCTCCACATGCAGTTACCAGTATCTGCCACGAAGGGATGCTGCTGATCTGCATTTTCCCCTTTTAATGGAAAAAGGATAGCTGTCAGGCGGGTGGAGGGAAGCTTATAACAAAAGCTGCACAGAGAGAAACTGTTAAAGCATATTTTTAATCAACAGCTCATAAAAGGTGGGATGAACTAATGCTAAAGATACTTTGGCATCCTTTTTGTGGGTAGGGCTTAATGAATGGGGTGGTTGCCTGTCCAATACAAATGAGAAACCATAATAATGGGGTCGTTGTCACTTAACGCAGCCTAATGAAGTGGGAAGGATAACTTGTGGCTTTGCCTGTCCCGGCTGCTGAAAGCCAGCCATCTTGTGTGAGAGAGACTGTAAGGATGAGTGGGGCCTGCCATCTCAAAAGAGTGTGTCCACATCTTAAAAAGTTAGAACCAATGGAGCACAGCAACTATTGACCAGTTGCTAAAAATCCATTTTGGGGTAAAAAAAAGGTCAAGGTAATGTACCCCTGGACAGTTACGGTAAGTCGAGCCAAAAGGGACATCTTCAGGAGAAGAAGAAGAGTTTGGATTTGATATCCCGCTTTATCACTACCCTAAGGAGTCTCAAGTGGGGGACGCAGGTGGTGCTGTGGGTTAAACCACAGAGCCTAGGACTTGCTGATCAGAAGGTCACGCTTCGAATCCCTGCGATGGGGTGAGCTCCTATTGCTCAGTCCCTGTTCCTGCCAACCAAAAGCACGTCAAAGTGCAAGTAGATAAATAGGTACCACTCCTGCGGGAAGGTAAATGGTGTTTCTGTGTGCTGCTCTGGTTCACCAGAAGCGGCTTAGTCATGCTAGCCACATGACCCAGAAGCTGTACGCTAGCTCCCTCGGCCAATAAAGCGAGATGAGCACCACAACCCCAGAGTCGGCCACGACTGGACCTAATGGTCAGAGGTCCCTTTGCCTTTACCTTTATCTACTGTAGCAGTTACAGTAGATAATTACCGGTAAATGAGCAAGTTAAATGAATTTGGATATGCAGAAGACAATAAAAATAAATAAATTTAGGGAACCGCAGAAAGAGGGGGAATGGAAGCCAAATTTTGAAATGTTAAATTGATTGTAAAACAAATGAAATGTATAAACACGCTGATTCCCAGACCATCCACGGGCTGGATTTAGAAGGCGATTGGGCCGGATCCGGCCCCCGGGCCTTAGTTTGCCTACTCATGCTCTAAGCAGTTTATAGAAAAACAATAAAGCCATAGCAGCGATCCTATTGGCTTGGCCGACCCACATTGCCTTCCAGGGGCAGGCTTGCAGTATTTGCCTTTGTTGCAGGAACCCCCCCCCCAATCATTTAGTTTGTACAAACTCGACACACACACACACACACACACACACACACACACACACACACACGACATATGTGATGTTTCTGTTATAAATTCATAGAAAAAGATCCGTACGTCGGATCTACACCGTTCCACTTTTATTTTGCTCCATGAAGATAGGACTATCAAAGGGGGAAGGTTCAATACAGCGCGGCCATAATCCCTTGAGCGTACCAACACGTACTCAGGAGCCCTACCCAGTTGGCATGCCAGCCGTGATGGTCCCAGACAGAAGACCATCAAGGTCACAAAGAACTTGTATATGGGAGTGGATTCAGCACGGACTGAGACAAAGGACAATGATCAGCTCTTCCCTCTGGGGGCAGGATACTGCAAACTCCCCTTTGTCCTCTGGAAAGTACTCATGAGGAGGGGGAAAGGTGGAACCGGCCAGGTGACAAGACACTCAGGTTACCACCACAACTCCTCCCTCAACCCCTCCTTTTTGTGATGTGTCAATGATGTAGTCATGATGTAGTTGTGATGTAGTTCTAGGGGTGTAGCATGGGGGATTAGTAGCTAATAAAAGTTGGGGTCTCCTTTTGTTCAGGGCTTCCATCTTGTTTCACCTGGTGGCAGGTGGGAGTCCTGTCGCAACAGTCTTCAATAAAGACCAAGCCTACTGGTTGCTGTTTTGCTCTGGTATTCCTGGCTGGTGTCCTTGTTTTTTGTCCAAGGGAGCCCTCAGATTTCTCCGTTAACACCTGCCAGCTGTCTAGGAATGGGCCAGACTGCAAGAGAAGCTGGGAGAAACAAAACACAGCGTCAAAGAGCAGGCAATTTCTCTGCAAACAGTTTGCAGGTGCTCAAATCTTCACAGCCTCCCTTTCCTGGGAGGCTGTTTGTGAAATAATCAACTGAGGGGTCAGAGGAAGATTCATCACCCATGAAGCCTATACAGTGTTACCTCGGGTTACATATGCTTCAGGTTACATACGCTTCAGTTTACAGACTCCGCTAAGCCAGAAATAGTGCTTCAGGTTAAGAACTTTGCTTCAGGATAAGAACAGAAATTGGGCTCTGGCGGTGCGGCAGCAGCAGGAGGCCCCATTAGCTAAAGTGGTGCTTCAGGTTAAGAACAGTTTCAGGTTAAGTACAGACCTCCGGAACGAATTAAGTACCGAGGGTACCACTGTACAGTGGTGCCTCGCAAGACGAAATTAATTCGTTCTGCGAGTTTTTTCGTCTTGCGAAGCACGGTTTCAATTTTTTCAAAAAAATCTTCAAAAACCTCAAAAAAGGCTACGAGTTGCTCCCCGAAGTCAAGTCACGACTGCACCTCTTCAAGCAATGCACCCTGTATTACTGTAACGGTTTTAAGAAAAAGGAAACAAAGTTGCAAGACGTTTCCGTCTTGCGAAGCAAGCCCATAGGGAAATTCGTCTCGCAAAGCAACTCAAAAAACCAAAAACTCTTTCGTCTTGCGAGTTTTTCGTCTTGAGAGGCATTCGTCTTGGGAGGTACCACTCTGTTCCTGAGTTGGCTTCAACGTTCCTGGAGAATTATACAAAGAAGTCAAAATCAAAAGTGAGGGGAAGGGAGGCAATTCTTTTGAGAGCCGCGGGGCATCTCTGGTTCTGGCGTACTGCTTGCCGTTAAACTCAGGCACAAATGGAAAGAGAAAGCCTTGAGAAGGGGTTCTGTCGTGAGGATCAGTGAGCAGGATTCAGCCTGTGGCACTCAGGCTGCATTTGTGAGCCATCCCCTAATGAGCTGTTTCTTGGCTCTGTGCTCATCGCGGTCGAGTCGTTCAGCCTTAGTCATAGCTCCATTATACGCCTCAGAAGAAGCCATTCACTAAATCCTGCCGTCTAAGTGGTCTGAGCACGGCTGTCTGCGAATTTTAACTCACCCCCAAGACATGGCGGAAAGTGGGTGCTTATATTTTCCATTAAATTGCATTGAGGGTAGGCGAGGATAGATTCTTTGACTAAACAGGGCATTTATGTATGCCTAGGGTGGTTGAATAGGGGCTTTAAAATGTGAGCAGCGAGCCAGGGAGCCTCCAGTGCAAATTCTGCCGCAGCCACAAAGTTCCTCGGCCAGCCACGTTTTCATACGCGAAACAGAGAAGACAGCAACACTGACCTACTTTCCAGGGCTTGCTGTAAGGATGTGTTATGTACTGAGTTGAATAGGACCCAAAATGCAGCAGTCTGGTTGGTCCTAGAACAATAGGATTCAGAATGCAGCAGTCTGATTGGTCCCAGAACAATAGGATCCAAAATGCAGCAGTCTGATTGGTCCACAGGAGACACACAATCCAGCTCCAGGTGAATCCCAGAATTAGCCAATCATGTGCGGCCCATTGTGTAAATAATGTATATAAAGCAGACATTCTGGGGGAACGTCCATTGCTCCTCACCACTATGAGCTGAATAAAGAGCATAAAATCCACTCTCGACTCCGAGTATATTTCAGATGGTTCTGTTGTGATTTTGATTACATGTGTGACATTTTAGTGTATTTTTGGTCTTTGTGGAAGCCGCCCAGAGTGGCTGGGGAAACCCACCCAGATGGGCGGGGTACAAATAATAAATATTATTATTATTATTATTACATTGAGGTGCAGTGCTTGTCTAGATCTAACAACAAAGCTTTGCTGGAGGCTTTCATCCACTGGCGGAGGAAGAGGAGTGCAGGGGGAGCGTACCGCCCCCGGCAGCGTGATCCCGGTGGGGTGCCATCGCAGCTGCCCCCTGCCCACGCTGGGTGCCACACCCCCAGGACATGCGCCACGCCCCTGTGGGTGGCACACCATGCCCCCGGGATGCACGCCAGCCCCGCCCCACCTGCTCTCCGCCCCCCGGTGCCGGAGCATGAAGCCCCGCCGCTGCTTACAGCATTTTGTAATATGTGAGTCTACTTAAAAATATAGATAGAACCAAAGAATTGTGGGATGCAGGTGGCGCTGTGGGTTAAACCACAGATCCTAGGACTTGCCGATCAGAAGGTCGGTGGTTCGAATCCCTGCGATGGGGTGAGCTCCCGTTGCTCGGTCCCTGCTCCTGCCAACCTAGCAGTTTGAAAGCACATCAAAGTACAAGAAGATAAATAGGTACCGCTCCGGCGGGAAGGTAAACGGCGTTTCTGTGCACTGCTCTGGTTCGCCAGAAGCAGCTTAGTCATGCTGGCCACATGACCCGGAAGCTGTACACCGGCTCCCTCGGCCAATAAAGCAAAATGAGCGCCGCAACCCCAGAGTCGGTCACGACTGGACCTAATGGTCAGGGGTCCCTTTACCCTTTACCTTTACTAAAGAATTGTGGAGTTGGCAGGGACCTCTGAGAGTTCATCTAGTCCAACTCTCTGCAATGCAGGAATAGAGGCACAGTGTGAACGCTCCAAGCAGGCCACAAAATTCTGCCTGCCCAGTGTCAGATCCCAAGAGAAAGCACACGGCGCCGCAAAGCCCAAATTCTACCCCCGGTCCTGTGGCTCACTTAGGGCTCGTCTGCCCTGCCATTTGTCCTGCGTGTAGAAAGCACGGGTCTGAGCGGTTTTCCACTTCCCCACTCTTTTCCCAGGCAAAACTCTCTAATGCTCGATCGGAGCAAACATTAATCTGGAGAAAACCCAAATTGCCTTTTGCTCTGATTGAGCGGTTTTTCCTGGGGCAAGGGGAGCAGTGGAACAAGAGGAAGGGTAGGAAAGCTCTCTAACGCTTTTTCTTTTAAATTTCCCTAATCACCTTTCTAAACCGCCTCAGTTGGCGGCCCATCACCACATCCGGAGAGAGCAAATTGGTCGGCTCAACCATGTGTTGTGTGGGGAAGTACGTGGTCTTGTGTGCTCCAAACCTCACATTTCCAGTTTCACTGATTGACCCTGCCTGCAAATATTTCGAGAGAAGGAGGGAAATTCATCTCTGTCTACTTTGACGACACCAGGTATAATCAGGGCTATTTTTCTAGAAAAAGAGGTGCCAGAACGTGTTCTCTTAGAATGGCACCTGAGAGGTGTCGAAATGGCACCCGAGAGGTGTCGGAATAGCACCTGAGAGGTGTCTCCTTCAGCACCATAATTCAAAATTCATAATTCACCCCTTCATGGATCACTGCCTTGCCGTGGCGAACTATGCCGAGCAGGGCACCCTATATATAGAAATGAGCAAACCAGTGTTATTTTAGGGAGCAAGCTAGCTGGCGGGGCCCATTACTTACCGTATTTTTCACTCTATAGGACGCACTTTTTCCCTTCTAAAAAGGAAGGGAAAGTGTGTGTGCATCTTATGGAGCGAATGCAGGCTGCACGGCTAAGCCCAAAGCCAGAACAGGGAGACGGAGCGCTGTGCAGCTGTTCTAGCTTGGGGTTAGCTGCACAAATCCTCCGCAGGGCAGCGGGGTGACGGCACCCCACTGCCCTGCGGAGGCTTCAAAGGCTGTCCCCGATGCCAGAACAGCAAGAGGCTATCCCAGAAGCCAGATCCCTCTTGCTGTTCTGTCTTCTGGGGTTCAGAATTTTTTTCTTCTTGTTTCCTCCCCCCCAAACTGGTGCGTCCTATAGAGCGAAAAATACGGTACATCATAGGAACCTACACAACACAAAACACTGTTGCTGTATGAAGGTTTTATTTTATTTGTGTTTTATCTTATATTTTGGAAATGTACATCCAGTGTTTTTTTTCTTTTCATTTTTTGGGGGGTGGTGCAAGAGAGTGGGGCCCTAAGCTATAGCTTGCTTAGCTTATACGTAAATCCAGCAATGGCCATCGGGATCCCTTCCAACGCTGCAATTCTATGATTCTCTTTTCCTTCCTTCTCTCCCTCCCTTCCCGACATGTGACCTTACTGTGCCTCAGGCTAACAGCCATAACCTATTAATTCAACGCTAAGATTTTATTCAACAGCCGAGGGGGGTAGTGAGCAGAGAATGGAGCACGTCTTCATGTCAGCGGCTCCTTTGTCCCTAAAAAAAAAAGTCGATTTATTCTGGCCTCATACATTTCATCCTCAAGGTTGGATCAAGCTGAACACAGTTAGCTTTCAGGTGCTCAGAGTTCTCCTTGTGCCATAGCGATGCAGAGATGGCACAATATTCCCTAAGTTCATCACACTTGTTCACTCAAATCTGGTTTTCCGGTTTCTTGTTTCTTTTTGTTATTTTATTTATGATTTTCAATTTTATACATTTCAATAATTTTACAATCATTTTAACATTTTGAAACTCGACTTCCTTCCCCCCTCTTTCTGCGGTTCCTTAAATTTAGTTTTAGTATTTTCTGCATATCCAAATTAACTTAATTTGCTCATTTATTCATCTGCTTTAAATATATACTCTTAAACAACCTCAGGTTGTTACAATAATCCTGCCAATGTTCTTATCTGTTTACAGTTTATTTGTAAATATTCAATAAACCATTTCCATTTTTTTTATAAAAAGTTGATTTCTTATATTTCCAGTAAGTTTCTCCATTTCCCCATATTCCATAAATTCCAAGTGTTATCTGTGGAAAGCCATGTGCTTTGAATGTGCTTAAAATGTATGGCATGTAGGCAGCCTTTGACATGGAAATGCCTGCCAACACATGCATTTTGAGGTGGCACAACTGCTTGAGGGATCCATGTCACCAGAGCACTCCCCGGAAACTGTCGTTTTTTAAGGGTTGCTGGGAACTATATCTTTGTGGTATGCAAACTACAGATCCCAGAATTCTTTGGGGAAAGCCATGACTGTGCCAGTACTTTGCATGTATGGTGTGGACATGACATGAACAAAAAAAGTTATGTTTTTTAGTGCTTCTGGAAAAATGTGTAGAGACTCTGGCTTTGGTGAGTCTAGATCATAGCTGTCAACATTTCCCTTTTTTTAAGGGAAGTTCCCTTATTCCGAATAGGATTCCTCGCAAGAAAAGGGAAACGTTGACAGCTATGGTCTAGATCAGCCTCTGGAAATGCTTCTTAAAGTGAAGCCTTGAGGCTATACAGTGGTACCTCGGGTTACATGCGCTTCAGGTTACAGCCTCCGCTAACCCAGAAATAATGCTTCAGGTTAAGAACTTGCTTCAGGATGAGAACAGAAATCGTGCTCCGGCATCGCGGCAGCAGCAGGAGGCCCCATTAGCTAAAGTGGTGCTTCAGGTTAAGAACAATTTCAGGTTAAAAACAGGCCTCCGGAACGAATTAAGTACGTAACCAGAGGTACCACTGTACTGAAGAACAAGGATATCAAAAAGATCATGTCAGAAATGGAAATGCACATAAGTTTTGTGCGTTCATTCAAGGTCAGAGATGAAATTTTCCAATCTAATCTCTTAGTACCATGGTATCTCGGGTTAAGTACTTAATTCGTTCCGGAGGTCCGTACTTAACCTGAAACTGTTGTTAACCTGAAGCACCACTTTCTGCCGCACCACTGGAGCCTGATTTCTGTTCTTATCCTGATGCAAAGTTCTTAACCTGAAGCACTATTTCTGGGTTAGCGGAGTGCGTAACCTGAAGCGTATGTAACCTGAAGCGTATGTAACCCGAGGTACCACTGTAATGACTTGTCTCATTGATGCTGTGCTTAAGAGAGTGCTCAAATGTTTGCTGTGTTCAAATGGGCTCTCTCGGGACACAACGGCACCCACCACTTTGAAACTGAATAAACCAAGGTTCGCAGAGCAAACTATAGAGGAGAGGAAACTCCTTAAAGAAAAGCAATCGTACATACATCTAGATACCCATTTTAAGAGTTAAGGCCATTGGATGAAGTTAATTGAAAATGTTTTTCAATGATTCAGCATCCACAGAGCATAACAGGCCACCAAAACTCGTTTATGAAACCAGCCCGTTCTGCTGGGAAATGATAAGAACACGTTTCTCATCATGCGTAAGCAAGGAGTCAGCAAGAAGTCAGCAACTCAGTATTTCCACCATTGCAATTTACCAGAAAGATTCTGATATTGTAGTTTTGCTTTCCTTTCCTGTGCAAGTGCTGCTGCTAAGTATCACGCTCTGAATGCAATAATTCAATTATGGCTTTTGTGAAAAGAAATCCCCAGATAACGTGCAAATATTGCTGGCATGTTTCAGTTATATCTTCTTCTTCTTTTTACCCAGATGGATTTTAAGAGTTGTGAGCATGTTGTTTTTTAAAACCTCCAGCTGTCATTTGCGATATATTGTTTTTTCTCTCTCTAGGAGAGGAACGAGGTCATTTGAAAGGGGCGTCTCTCGAGGTTAATGGAAGGGAGCTTTCCTGAGGTCAGAATGAGATCCCTGCAGCAACAACAGTGTCTTCGCTTCAGATGTTGCGCTGGGACCTCAGCACCATCCTTTCAAAACATTCATTTGATAGTACAGCAAGTCTTAGGAGGAAGTCGTGGGAGATAACAAAAGGCAGACTGCTCAGATTCTTGTCTGTTTGTCATTTCTCACCATTCAGGTCGAGTAAAGGGAATGGAAGGGGGCGTCAGGAACACCCAAATAAAGTACATTATAAAAGGGAATATCTGTGGGGAATCTTGCTGGACTCCATCTCCCATCAGCCCCTGAAAGCATGGTCAATGACCAGGGATGATGAGGGTTGTAGTTCAACAACTTCAGCTGTTCCAAAGGTTCCTAATAATAATAATAATAATAATAATAATAATAATAATAATAATAATTTATTGTTTATACCCCGCCCATCTGGCTGAGTTTCCCCAACCACTCTGGGCGGCTCCCAATCAAGTGTTAAAAACAGTACAGCGTTAAATATTAAAAACTTCCCTGAACAGGGCTGCCTTAAGATGTCTTCTGAATGTCAGGTAGTTGTTTATCTCTTTGACATCTGATGGGAGGGCGTTCCATAGGGCAGGCGCCACTACCGAGAAGGCCCTCTGTCTGGTTCCCTGTAACCTCACTTCTCGCAATGAGGGAAGCTCCAGAAGGCCCTCGGCGCTGGATCTCAGTGTCTACATGTGCCTTATGGTGCGATCACCTTGGAAAACTGCGTAGTGTTCTGGTTGCCCTATCTCAAAGAGGATATTGCGGAGCTACACAAAGCACAGAAAAGGGAAACCGAAATGATACACCCTAGTGGTCTTTAAGTTCAGAAAAAGACAACTGAGGGTGGCATTTTATACACATTGCCCTAATATCTAATCGATGAAGGGTGTCTTTGAAATCTCTTCATAAGCAAATGATAGGAACTTACAAAATTATGCATGGTGTGGCAACTAAAATTCAGGATAAATCCCATGAAATTGACCGGCGGATGTGGGCAGGCAAGATACTTTTCCACACAGTCTATAATGAATATATGAAATTTGTGAGCACAAATTGTGGCGATGGCCGATCGCTTTAGACAACTTAAAGGGGGAATTGGCAAAATCTGTGGGATGAAAGCCTCTCAAAAGCTGCCTCAGAGAGCTACTGCGCCCATGTGTGTCTTGAGGACTTCCTGGAGTGGGTGTGGGAAGCCAGATTCTGGACGGCATGGGCCTTTGAGCTGATCTAGTAGGTCTCCATTTAACTGGGGAGCTTACCCACAGAAAACTTGGAAGAACTAGTCTGTAAGTGTAGAGGACAATAGCAGGCTGTGCCTTGGAAACTGTAAAACAAAAGTTCCACCTTGTCCAGAATGCATTGGCTAGAAGAAGAAGAGTTTGGATTTGATATCCCGCTTTATCACTACCCGAAGGAGTCTCAAAGCGGCTAACATTCTCCTTTCCCTTCCTCCCAAAACAACAAACACTCTGTGAGATGAGTGGGGCTGAGAGACTTCAGAGAAGTGTGACTAGCCCACGGTCACCCAGCAGCTGCATGTGGAGGAGCCGAGACGCGAACCCGGTTCTCCAGATTACGAGTCTACCGCTCTTAACCGCTACACCACACTGGCTCTCAGATTGCAGATGCAGGCAGGTGGACAACAACATGTGACCAAAACATCTGCATTGGCTGCCCATCTGCTACCAGGCAGTGGTGTAGCTAGCCACTCGGGTGCCCGGGGCGGCGCGTGCGCTGCAGCCAGGGGCGGAGCGAGCCACCCATGGGGCCAAGGCAGGGCGCGCTGCGTAGAGCCTCTCCGCAGCCTCCGCCTCAGCTATAGGGCTGCTGGGGCGATGGGCAGACACAAGCCCCTCACTTCTCAAAAAAGCAGTGTGGAGCTTTCAGGCAGTCCGCCCGCTGCCTCTCCCTCAGGAGAGACGCGTGGCTCAGGCACGCTACAGGCCCCGCGGTGTGACCCCCGGTGCTCCCCGCTTTACCTAGCTACACCTCTGGATCAGGCAGATTCATGGAGGAGAGGGCTGTCAAAGGCTGCTAGCCATAAAGGCTACAAAGTTGGAGGCAGCAATGCTTCTGGTTTCTGGAAATCACTCGAGGTGAGAGTGCTCCTGAAGTGGCAGTAAGAAGGGGCATGCAGTGGGTGTGGGAGTTATTTTTTCAAAAACACATATTTTTGCCATTTTGTCACCCCCCTCAGGGATGACACCCGGGGCGAACCGCACCCACCACACACACCCTTCCTACGCCACTACTACCAGGGCAGTCTAGCCTCTCTAGGAATGGAGCTCCAAAGTCTGGGAGCAGTCACTGAGAAGGTCCTTGTGAGGGTGGCAAAACTGAGAGAAGGACCTCCCTTGAAGATCTCAGATTCGTTTGGAGTCTTCTTGTGTTAGGGTTGCCATAAGAAGAGGAAGAGTTTGGATTTGATATCCCGCTTTATCACTACCCTAAGAAGTCTCGAAGCGGCTAACAACCTCCTTTCCCTTCCTCCCCACAACAAACACTCTGTGAGGTGAGTGGGGCTGAGAGACTTCAGAGAAGTGTGACTAGTCCAGGGTCACCCAGCAGCTGCATGTGGAGGAGCGGGGAAGCGAACCCGGTTCACCAGATTACGAGTCCACTGCTCTTAACCACTACACCACATTGGCTCTAGAATAAGTCTAGAATTCCCCAGATATATCCAGGACACTAATATGTCCGGGACAACCCATGGCAACCCATGTTGGCAGAGTCGTTTTTTGGTGATTTTCCTTAAAAATGGCTCAACAATTTTGCCAAAAAAGCTCAACAACCTTTCTGTGCGGGTTTTCACTTTTTGAAATATGGCAACCCTAGCATAGGTAAGACCACTGTTTGCTTAAAAAATGCAAACAGCTCATCGTTGTCTGTTTAGAGGACAACGGTGAGCTGTTTGCTTTCTTTAAGCTCTGTCTCTGTTTGAAATATGGCAAGCCTAGCCTATGTCCCTATGTTGATTGATTTGGGGACAATCCCTTTGCTGAAGAACCTGGAAGCTTTATATCTCCCATCCCTGCCCAACTTCTTTACTCTCAGCTAGCAAACAGAAGCATACATGCTGGTTGAGAAATTAGCTTTGTTGGGTAAATTCTGTAGGAGACAACAAGCCGGGCTGCCTTCTGCTTTTTGCAGTTTAACATTTGTAAAATCCCCGGCAAGTGCCTGTGGCTAGAACAAGCGGAGCACTCTAATACGATCATTTGTACAGCTGAAGTTTCCTGCTGAGCTTGAGCATCCTCCCAGCAACAGCCTAATAGGACTCCTGCAGTGTGACCTTTCTTTCCTGTCGCCATTGGCTCAGAAACCCATCAGCGTTAACTACTGCCTGACATAACTCTGGCGCAACGCCAAGGAAGGGAGAGAGGAACGAGGGAACGAGGAACGGTGTCCTACTGCTGATTGAATACCAGGAGAAGACAGTGGCTTCTCTGGATGTTCAGGGTCATCCCCAGGTTCAAATTCATGGCATGGAAACAGAACAGTCCAATTGTGATGGCCTGGGATTCGGACTCGGATGCTGAACCTGAGGGATCCCAGCCTTCACAGGATTCCCCGCCTCCAGAACCAGCTGAGCCGGGGCTGGGGCATGAGCCTGAAGGGTCCTCACCTGTGCTGGATCCTCAGGTGCAGGCACCAGCTGAGTCTGCTCTGGCCCCTGAGGTGATGGAGGACCCATTGCCTGCAGGTGCTCCTCTCTCAGCCCCGGCAGAGGAAGCTAAGGTTGCCTCTGGGTCCGGTAACCCTCCAGCCTCTCCTGAGCTGCAGAGGCTCAGGGCAGAGAGGCGGAGGGAACTAAGTTCCCGCAGGAGGAGTGCTTGCCTCCAGGCCAGGAGAGGCGAGTCACCAAAGGATCGGGGCTGCCCTATGCCTCGGGGCAGATAAAAGCCAGCCATCTCCAGTCCCAAGTTGTGGGAGCAACATTGTTGGTTGCTAGTTCCTGCCTGAGCTCCATACCTGCCCTGCCTCCCTGCTTGCAAGCCTGTTCCTGACTTCACCCAACTCCCTGCCCTGCACCCAGCTCCAGCTACTACGGACTGCCTCCACGTTGCACCTTTGACCATGGACCAGACTTGGATCTCGCCTCTCGGGTAACCCACGGGACCAGCACACCAATGATGATGGTGATGATGATCTCTCAGTTTCTCGGTTTCCTAGTTCTCTTTATTTCCACATCAGTGTCAGGCAGCAGAGGAACAAACCCCCATATCAGGTTAACAGGAATGGATAAGACAAGGAAAAGTCCTCACCATCTGCTTTTTATTCGATATTTACAGAGAGATGCTTGGGAATGCAGTCTCCTCGAATAATGGCATTGTCCTGAGTAAATCTCCACACACACCCTTCTCTCCCACTTCCTCATTCATCAACACACAAGCCCCCTACAGCTGTGCTGTTGGGCTTACAGGGGTACCTCGGGTTAAGTACTTAATTCTTTCCAGAGGTCCATTCTTAACCTGAAACTGTTCTTAACCTGAAGCACCACTTTAGCTAACGGGGCCTCCTGCTGCCACCGCGCCACCAGAGCACAATTTCTGTTCTCATCCTGAAGCAAAGTTCTTAACCCGAGGTAATATTTCTGGGTTAGCGGAGTCTGTAACCTGAAGCGTATGTAACCTGAAGCATATATAACCCGAGGTACCACTGTACGGCCATTTGTCTCTGAGCTCTTTGCTCTCCTACTTTTAAGGATCGCCGGGTTCTGGGAGGTGGTGGTTCTGCAATGCTTTCTAGTGACAACGTGTCAGCCAGCTGCTCCAGCTCTGCCTCCTCTTCCTCCTCCTCTACTCCCATTATATCCCAACTTTCCCCCTCATCTTCCTCTGAGCTATGATCTCCCTCAAACCCCTGTTGTATTTCAGAACTGTCTTCTTCTTCTCTGGAAGGGTAGGCTGGGGAGGCGGTCTCCACCGTTCCTCCTCTGCCCAGTCCCTGACAATCAACTTCCACTTTTTAAAAAATATAAATAAAACAAGTCCCCATGAAAATTCGCCAGCATTTTAGTGCTCATTTCTCTCAATATATATGTCTGTATGCAATTTTCCCTATTATGATGCATCTTTGTTTCTTGGGTTCAGACATTATTTCGGAATGTGTGTATTCCCCCATTGTTCAGCCCAGACACTGAGATCCAGCGCCGAGGGCCTTCTGGCGGTTCCCTCATTGCGAGAAGTGAGGTTACAGGGAACCAGGCAGAGGGCCTTCTTGGTAGTGGCACCTGCCCTGTGGAACACCCTCCCTTCAGATGTGAAGGAAATAAGCAGCTATCCTATCTTTAAAAGACATCTGAAGGCAGCCCTGTTTAGGGAAGTTTTTAATATTTAATGCTGTACTGTTTTTAACACTTGATTGGGAGCCGCCCAGAGTGGCTGTGGAAACTCAGCCAGATGGGTGGGGTATAAATAAATTATTATTATTATTATTATTATTATTATTATTATTATTATTATTAGGTGAGTCTGCCTTAAAATGTTGATAGAATCAAGTTTCCTCTCCCCCATACCTATTCAAGTGTTAATTAGTTACACCTCCACAATGCCATTTAAATAATCAAAATCACTAGTTAGAATACATACGCAGAAGAGACCAGATGATATTCATTTGATAATTATTCTTTTATTTACAAAGCATTATTTAAAAAAAGAGAATAACAAAGGGAGCTAAGGGTATGACAAGGGGTGCAGCATGAAAGACAGGAACTGGAGGGGGGGTTAAAATAAAATAACATTTTCTCTTTTTTTACAAAAAAAACCCAAAGCTTTTCTCTTAAGAATTCTAGGTGCCGAAATTCCAGCAGATCAGAAAAGACTATTTATGTATGTGACTGCTGCTGCTCGGATGTTATTAGCCCAGAAATGGAAAGAAGTCCCAGAGAAGAATGGCAGATTAAGTTGATGGACTATGCCAGGGGTCTGCAACCCGCGGCTCCGGAGCCGCATGTGGCTCTTTTACACCTTTGCCGCGGCTCCGGGGCAGATACTAGCGAGGGGAGGAGGCGCATTGTGAGCCCCGACACTCCCCACTGTGGCGGGCGCTGTACTGGCTGTGACGTCGCATGGGGGCGGTGCGTGCGTTAGTCACGCACCGTCCCGACGTCACCTTCCCGCCCGCCCGCCCACTACATTGTAAGGGGCATGTACGCTGGTCACTGTTTTGAAGGGGAGTGAAGAACACACACACACAAAAGGTAACTTGTTCATTTAACGTTTATTTCTATGAGGAGGTGTAATTCTGAGGGGGTCAAACAAAGAAATAATAATAAAAGTGACAAAAAAGTTATTTTTATAAAGACGAGTTTTGCGGCTCCCAGTTTTTTTTTCTTTGGAAATGGGTCCAAGTGGCTCTTTTTGTCTTAAAGGTTGCAGACCCCTGGACTATGCCAAATCAGCAAAAATGACCGGAAGAATCAGAAACCAGGAAGACCAAAATTTTGATAAGGAATGGGGAAAATATATAATTTACCTTAAAAACCATTGTAAAATTATTAGTAGGATTGGCATAACACTTGTAGTTTAATGCTGAATATTGGGTATAATGGAGATTTAAAAGACTGGGATTAATAGACAAGATGCAGGAGGAAAAGGTTAATATAAGGACCCACAAAGGGGAGGAGGGGAATCCAGGAGATTCTTCAGAATTCTCTTATGTTGATTGTCTGTAAATTGTTAAAATTTAGAAAACTATTTTTTTTAAAAAAAAAGAATAAAAAGAAAGACTGGAGTGGGTGGTAGATACTTGGTTGGAAGGAGACAATGAGATTGTTGGTGAGCAGAATGAAAGTGAGAGGTTCTTTGGGATATGAAATAAAAGATACAGTGGTACCTTGATTCTCAAACGCCTTGGTACTAACACAGCTTGGAATCCAAACACTGCAAACCCAGAAGTAAGTGTTCCGGTTTGCGAACCTTTTTCGGAAGCCGAACGTGCTCTGTTTCGAGTGGTACACATCCGTTTTGAGTGCCACACTTCCATTTTGAGTATTACGCTGTCTGTTTTTGCTATTTATTTTGCATTTTTGTATCTGCAGCTCTTTTTTGTGACTGTGTGGAACCCTATTCAGCTATTGATTGATTGATTGATTGGTTGTGTGACTGCACTACATTGTTTATTGCTTTCATTTTATGGATCACTGGTCTCATTAGAGAGTAAAATTCATGTTAAATTGCTGTTTTAGGGGGTTGTTTTTAAACATCTGGAACGGATTAATCCATTTTGCATTACTTTCTATGGGAAGGGGTGCCTTGGTTTTGGAATGCTTTGGTTTTGGAATGGACTTCCAGAACGGATTAAGTTTGAGAACCAAGGTACCACTGTATATACTTCCTGACTCCAGTACTGAAGTGCGGAACTAGGGTTGACATAAAGCAAGTAATTAAAACACTTGCTTCTCCTAGACGCCCTCCCATTTGGGGAAGACTCTATAGAGAAGCAGAAGACATGCCAGTTTTGGAGCAAGGAGGATGGGTCCAATGTGGATTCATGATGTCCTCCCATGCTCACGTCTGATAGACTACAGTGGTGCCTCGCAAGACGAAAAGAATCCGTTCTGTGATTCTCTTCGTCTAGCGGTTTTTTCGTCTTGCGAAGCAAGCCCATTGAAGGTTTAACGGATTAGCGCTATTAGCGCTATTAGCGCTATTAGCGCTATTAGCGGCTTTTAGCGGCTTTTAGCAGCTTATCTGCTGATTGGATCAGCTGATAAGCGGCTTAGCGGCTTAGAAAAAGGGGGGAGGGGGGAAAACCCGCAGGAACTCGCAAGACATTGTCGTCTTGCGAAGCAAGCCCATAGGAGATTCGTTTTGCGAAGCACCTCCAAAACGGAAAACTCTTTCGTCTAGCGAGTTTTCCGTCTTGCGAGGCATTCGTCTTGCGGGGCACCAGGAAGACTCTTTGGCGTACTGGCAGTTTTCCCTGTACTTATTCTGATGTGACTTTTGGACATCATCGTATAGCTATATATAATTGGCTGGATGAGGATAGGCATTGTCTCTCTGCCTCATTGGCCAGGATTGCTTCTAGAAGGAATCAGGGTTTGGTTTTGTTAAACAGTGCAAGTTAGAGAAAGTAAAAACGAAACAACAACAACAACAAAAAACACAGCCACAACCGGGTAGCACATGAGAAAGGTAAGCAAGGCTACATGCTTTTGTTTGAGGGGATCCGTAAACAAACCCCTGTGTTGCAATACAGACAAGCTGAACAATATAACACAACTTCTCATATTAATTCTTACAAGTCTGGCTGGTGAAGGATTGATCAAGATTGGCTGATGAAGCATTGAACGAAACAGATTGATTATCCGGAAACTCTGTTCCGGCGATATTTGGTGACTGGTTATGTATATATCAAACTTTCGAATTATTCTACCACGACTGGTGGAGAAGATTTAGAGACTTTGGTTGTAATTTCTGATCGTTTGTATTAGTCTATAAATAGTGTTTAGTGCCATTGTTAGTGGCCATCGTGTTGTGTTATATTGTTCAGTTTGTCTGAGGGGAAGCATTCAAACATGTAAACAACACCCCCACTTTCAGCCTGAAGTGGTACAGTCTAGGAAAAGCTGTAGCAGCTGATTCTGCGGACTGTATATAACCCGACCATAAGCATAATGCTATTTTTGTTATTGAAGAATTTGTAGGGAGATTTTGCAAAGAAGATGAGTACTTGGGAATTCATGCTGTGGAGTGATGTGGCTACATCCTAAGGAACTCAAGGACCAAACAGCCTTTGCAGTGTCAATTTAGTATTCTTTTGTTGATGTGTTGCATCTCTCTTTGTTGTGATCCAATCTGGAAGTAACAAATTGCTTTCCTGTTTATTAGACATTTATTTTCACTGTCGTTACTTGGTAGAAATCAACACCGTTTCGTCCTTTTCCGTGGCAGTTTTCCTTTCTTTTTCCTGGTTACATTGGTACAATTTTCTCATAGACCCCAGGAGTAAAATAGCTGCTTTTCCGTATCTGTAAAATAAGAAAAATAATCTAGCACTGCAAGAAAACTGTGTTCCATCCTACCAGATATGCTCCCACATCTTGAGATTGATATAACCTACCTCCAGGTGTATATTCTCGACCTCTCTAATTTCTGTTGATCTTAACAAATGAGGTCTCTGATAATTGCTTTTGACAGAATATTTCACAACCTGTAAGCTTTTTCATTCTTCCATAATCTCGAATCCAGGAAGACAACAAAGATCAGGCCATTTAAGTGATGGCCTGTTTGCTGTTTTTGTAACCTCTGCCTGAGAAATTTAGAAAAAGTGTTCCCAGTCTACTATACACAATGCTAATGCCTGGACCCAACATATTCCTTTATGCGTTTCACAATTTTACACTACCAACAGCATTCTTCTCTGTATTTCTGCACTATGGCTGAGGGGAAATGGCCTCTCCACATTCTCTAAACTCTTTTCCAGGGGCGAAATTCGGGCAGAGTGGGGGGTTGCAGAATATTCTCCAAAGGGAATAGGTGGGGTTTTCAAATAGGCTGGAGCTGGAGAAGGATTGAAAGTGGCTAAGAACTCTATAATAAAAAAATAATTCCAGACAAACATAATCTCCAGATTAAAGTTCAATCAAAAAACAACATCCACAATATCCAGCAAAGATGTGGCATGCAGATTCGACTCAGGTAGGACTTTAGAAAGCAAAAACACGGGATGGGGAGAGCTTGGAAGACTCTAAGGAACATGAATATACTCTTAATTCTGATAGGCAACACACCTCTGTGAAGAGTTAAACCACCCTGTTCAGCGCATGCTGACTCTACTCATCATATTGAGATTATTACAGTGTTCTGGTATTGTGGTGAGGAAGGCAAGGGCAGTGGTTGCTAGTTCTGAATCAGAAAGAAACTGCTGCCGTTCATTTCACATTGATGAACATCCTTTTTGACCTCAAGCCCAGAACAGCAGTTGATCTTGAAGAACTAAATAACCCTGCAAGGAATTTCGTTTCATCTTCTCGGTGTTTCTTCACCTTTCACGGCAAGAGTAATAATTTAACAGTGCTGAGTAGGACACAGTTTCTGGTCCACACATAAGGCCACTCCCCTGTTTCTGGTGGATTGCTTGCTGGGTGCTGTAATTCTTGTAAAAAAAAAATAATTCTGGGCTTGGATGACTTAATATGGATCAGTTATGCCTCTTGTGTCAAGAGTTCTTGCACATGTACTCTTGCTTAAAACAAAAAACAAAGCATGTTGGTGGACCAAATTAAAATACGTTGGTGAGGACACCCCATCCTTGGTCTAATAATTCTAGATCAGGCATGGCCAAACTTGGCCCTCCAGCTGTTTGGGGACTACAATTCCCATCATCCCTGACCACTGGTCCTGTTAGCTAGGGATGATGGGAGTTGTAGTCCCAAAACATCTGGAGGGCCAAGTTTGGCCATGCCTGTTCTAGATTCTGCTCAGCTACATAGCAATACAGACCAGACATTGAATTCAAGTCCTTCTTGGGATAGCAACTCAAGACTCTGGATGCAATTTCTAGCACACAGACACACCAATTGATGTGAATGCATGCCTACATTCTCCAGGTTGACTCTTCAGGCCTGTCTGTTGACCAGAATGCAAGGGAACCAAACTGCCAAAAATATGATGGTCATGATATTACAAATCCCCTTGGATTTATTCCTAAAAGCCCATGTACTATGTTATAGCTCATGTACTTACAGCCTTTCTCATAACACAGGTTGTGATTAAAATGCTGTATACAAGCAATCCAAAAGCTACTGCTGTTGTGATCCAAAGATAGAGTTGCGGGTCTGGGCATGGATCTGTGTCTGAAATACATTTAATTTTTCAAATTATCATCTTCAGGAAGATAGAGCAAATGTTAACACACACACACACACACACACACACACACACACTGTTTTCCAAGTACAGTCGTACCTTGGAAGTCGAATGGAATCCCTTCCAGAAGTCCATTTGACTTCCAAAACATTTGGAAACCAAGGCACAGGCCAGAAAGCTCACTGCAAAATTCAGAGAAGTGTGAGTTTCAAAGGATGGCTGTACTTCAGTTCTCGTATTGTTTTGGAAAATATGGATTAGGTATAATAATAATAATAATAATAATAATAATAATAATAATAATAATTTATTATTTAAACCCCGCCCATCTGGCTGGGCCTCCCCAGCCATTCTGGGCAGCTTCCATATAAACCAAAAATACACTAAAATATCACACGTTAAAAACTTCCCTGAACAGGGCTGCCTTAAGATGTCTTCTGAATGTCAGGTAGTTGTTTATCGCTTTGACATCTGGTGGGAGGGCGTTCCACAGGGCGGGCGCCACTACCGAGAAGGCCCTCTGCCTGGTTCCTTGTAGCTTTGCTTCTCGCAATGAGGGAACCGCCAGAAGGCCCTCGGTGCTGGACCTCAGCGTCCGGGCAGAACGCCTTAACTCACTTAAGGTAAAGGGACCCCTGACCATTAGGTCCAGTCGTGACCGACTCTGCGGTTGCGGCACTCATCTCGCTTTATTGGCCAAGGGAGCCGGAGTACAGCTTCCGGCCAGCATGACTAAGCCGCTTCTGGCGAACCAGAGCAGTGCATGGAAACGCTCTTTACCTTCCTGCCAGAGCGGTACCTATTTATCTACTTGCACTTTGACATGCTTTCGAACTGCTAGGTTGGCAGGAGCAAGGACCGAGTAACGGGAGCTCACCCCGTCGCAGGGATTCGAACCACCGACCTTCTGATCAGCAAGTCCTAGGCTCTGTGGTTTAACCCACAGCGCCAACTCACTTACTAGGAAGCAAATCTCAGTGTGACGGACTTCTGCACAAACATGTACATACTGTGAGAAGGCTGATTTGAGAGTTACAGGATTGAACTGATAGACCTCAAGGACACACATTCATTCTGAAAAACACTTGAAGGCACCCTGACATCCAATCGTGAGCTTTCTGAACTCACCAACCACATAGAGCTGGGTTCCCCTTCCCATGACTTGGATGTAGGGTGGCGGGAAAATCCGTTCCATCTTGCAGATATACAGGCCAGCATCAGTCGGCTGCAGACCCCAAAGTGTAATGTTTACACCATTGTGACCAGGGTGGACTTGGCACTTGATGCCATCCTTCACGATGAATGGCTCATACCCAGCAGTAAGCCATGAAGCACACATCCTGAGAGACTCGTTGCCAAGGTGTTTAAGTAAAGTTATTACGAGTCCCTCTGCATCTCCAGCATTCCTGTATTCACACGCAAAGTGGGCAGCCTCTGGCCTTTTGACCACCAGGAACGATGGTTGAGTTACTTCTATGACTGTAATGAAATATCAAACACAGCGTCGTGATAAATAAACATGCTCAAGAGAAATATGCAATAGAAAAGGGAGTGGCAGGTATCTCAGATACTTATTTAATATCAGATATTTAATTTACGGCTTTTGAATTATGGTGCTGGAGGAGACTCTTGAGAGTCCCATGGACTTCAAGAAGATCAAACCTATCCGTTCTTAAGTAAATCAGCCCTGAGTGCTCACTGGAAGGACAGGTCGTGAAGCTGAGGCTCCAATACTTTGGCCACCTCATGAGAAGAGAAGACTCCCTGGGAAAGACCCTGATGTTGGGAAAGATGGAGGGCACAAGGAGAAGGGGACGACAGAGGACGAGATGGTTGGGACAGAGTTCTCGAAGCTACCAGCATGAGTTTGACCAAACTGTGAGAGGCAGTGGAAGACAGAAGTGCCTGGCGTGCTCTGGTCCATGGGGTCACAAAGAGTCGGACACGACTAAACGACTAAACAACAACAACAACAATTTAATTTATGACATTTATATCTTGAGGGAACTCAAGACAGCATACATGCCGTTCCCAGGCAGTCACAAATCCAGGCACTGACTAGGCCCAGATTTTCTTAGCATCCATAGGGTTCCTTCAAGCCATATCTTGGAAAATTTTACTTGAAGTTCTTCAAATAAAACCAGGCATATATTCAACATGTGAGCAGAATTCAGCTGACACGTGCCTTAAGTTCTGCAGGAGAAGACCTAGTCATAGTTCCATCAATGACTATAGTTCGTAATGCAGCATCTGAGAGCATGGCCTTCTCTGTTTTGGCACCACAGGTGTCGAATTTCTTCCCTTTGGAAATATAGTTCTCCTCCCTTGCTATTTAGCTTCATTATTAACTTAACTTGGGTAGGAGAGCTGGTCTCTTCTGCTTATGGCTTGCTGTTGTATTATACTTAGAAGTGTTTACGGTATTAATAGTAGTAGTGTTAGTTATTAGGCAACAGTAACAACAACAACAACAACAACAACAACAACAACAACAACAACAACAACATTTCTTACCTGCCCTTCACCATAAGGTCCCACAATATTAAAATCAGTTAAAACAATTATGTAATTCTGTATGTGAGATTTTAATATTTGGAGGTTTTTAAAAAAATATCTGGAATGTTAGAGGGGTTTTTTTAATATTTGCAATTTCCACAATATTAAAATTAGTAAGAACAATCATGCAATTCTATATGTTATGTTTTAGTATTTGGAGGTTTTTCAATATTTGGATTTTTAAAGAAAAAGAAAAAAAGAATGAGTTTAGCTGCATCCTACCCTACGAAACTTTGGGTTTAAGGGTGAATTATTATTGGGAAAATAAATAAATGAACTTTGCACAAAAGTTTATTTTTATTTTATTTTGGACATCTACTTCTTTAGCAGTCGCCCAGGAACGTCTCAAGAATTATAGCAACAGAGAAATGCAGTCCCCGCTGGTCTCTCACTTATTTACTTAATTAATTTTGCATGCAGCTTTTCAAAACTAACGTTCCTCCTCAAGCAGCTCTCAGTTAAATGTTTGTGAAAACAAGAATGCACGGAAACAACATCAAAATCCCATCACTAAAAGTGCAAGTAAATGAGAGGTTTTTTCCAAGTCTAAGGCTATGTTTTTAAAAACGAAACAGAAATCATAACATTATCAAATCCCGGTAATGGCCTGCATTCTCCTCCCCTCCCCCCCCTCAAATGTAGCAGATGAACAGGTGTCAATCTCCAAGTGACCTTAAGGAAGATAATGAATAAGAATAAGAATAAGAATTCCATCCTGTATCTGTTTTCTAGATTGCAAATGCCTCAAGGTAAGGATTAATATTTTGACCAAACTGTGGGATGCAGTGGAAGACAGAAGTGCCTGGCGTGCTCTGGTCCATGGGGTCACAAAGAGTCGGACACGACTAAATGACTAAACAACAACAAGGACTAATATAATATAAAAGTACAATAAAAACATAAAAAGAGCCTTGCTATATCAGACCAATGGTCCTTCTAGCATCTTACTCTCATGGTGACCAACCAGATGGTTGTAGGCAGGGGCAAAACTAGTCAAAGACCCAGTTTGACACACCCATCCGTGAGCATTTGCTGGGCAGCCTCAATGGTACACCTCTGGAGGCTTCACCTGGGGCAAAACACCTGGCTAGCCTCCCCAACCCTCCCATAACTATGGCTCTGCCTGTAGGAAGCCCATATATACATATATACATGGTGGTCATGGTGGTATTCATAAAATTATTATTATTATTATTATTATTATTATTATTATTATTATTATTATCATCATCATCATCATCATCATCATCATCATTAATAGTAATACCCTGCCCATCTGGTTTCCCCAGGGACTCTGGGCGGCTTACAGCCATAAAAAATGGTAAAACATTAGACGTTAAAAATTTCCCAATGCAGTAGTAACAACTACTGTAGTAACAACAACAACAACCCTACTATCTAATGTATTTTCCACGTCTCTTCTGGATAATTTTATATAGGAGGGATTTCTCAGCCTCGTCCTATATTATTATTAACTCACCTTTGCTGAAGCCAGCAGCTAAGCTGGGAAAGACAAGGGCGATAAAAAACGAAATCATCACACAGCCAGATGTTGGATTCATGTAGACGTTCGGTGCTTTCTTAGTCGAAGACAAGCTGGAAAGAAACCAGATTGATATTTAGAATGATCCTTTGTTCACGATAGAGGATTTCGGTGTGAACGGAACCCACGCAGTGTGAGAGAGAGAGAAAGAGAGAGGGAGGGAGGGAGGATATACCTGAAAAGGTAAGCAATGTTTTGGTTGTTTCAAGACAGGAAACAGTGGAAATACGTGTGCAGTTAACCTCAAAGAGCAGTGAGCAAAGCAAATGTTCATCACCCAGAAAAATTAGTCAATATGAAACTTGTATTCAATATTAAAATGTACAGCAAGAAAGGAAAAGAGATTGTCCCCTACAGCATTAATGTGAGTTCATTTCCTCCCGTTCTTTCTGCTGTTTTCCATTTATATATATAATAGTATCGGGCAGCAGCCAATGTCACATGAATGGACTTCTGCTCGCGTGAGAGGACTTCCTCTTCTTCTTTCCCCACCCACTCTCCCCAAATCTTCTCCAGAGAATCTCCCCCACCCCCCAGAGAAGATTTTGAAGGGTGGGGCTACAGGAGGTAGGAGAGGAAGGGATGAAATCCTATCACAGCCATGGAAGTCTGCCAGAAGTCCAGCAATCCCTCAGGAAAATTAAATATAACAAGTGAGAAAATAAAATAAAGTCATGGTGTTGTTTTAACTAATAATTTAATTGGAGGCAAACGCTGCCCACATCCCTGTTGCTGTAGAAGAAGAGTTTGGATTTGATATCCCGCCTTTCACTCCCCTTCAGGAGTCTCAAAGCGGCTAACATTCTCCTTTCCCTTCCTCCCCCACAACAAACACTCTGTGAGGTGAGTGGGGCTGAGAGACTTCACAGAAGTGTGACTGGCCCAAGGTCACCCAGCAGCTGCATGTGGAGGAGCGGAGACGCGAACCCGGTTTCCCAGATTACGTGACTACCGCTCTTAACCACTACACCACACTGGCTCTCAAATAAAGCCACATTGTCTTTATAGTTTCCATTACTCTTGTAATTTCTGTGCATAACTGTAGTTCCAGCGGACTCCATGAGAAACTTAGGCATCGAGACCCCAACAACATTTTGAACTGAAATGCCTAACAGCACAGCCTTACGGGAATGTGGTATCGACAGCCTTCCTGCTGATGCTACTTAGTTCATGAAAGCAATTTGAGAACCAGAAGGTGAACCATTTAGGCTGGAATTTTCAATTTGCTCAGCGTTACTTCATGAATTGAAGGGACGCAGGTGGCGCTGTGGTCTAAACCACAGAGCCTTGGGCTTGCTGATCAGAAGGTCAGCGGTTCGAAGCCCTGCGATGGAGTGAGCTCCCATTGCTCGGTCCCAGCTCCTGCCAACCTGGCAGTTCGAAAGCATGTCAAGTGCAAGTAGATAAATAGGTACTGCTCCGGCGGGAAGGTAAACGGCATTTCCATACGCTGTTCTGGTTTGCCACATGATCCGGCCACATGACCCGGAAAAACTGTCTGCGGACAAACGCCAGCTCCCTCAGCCAGTAAAGCGAGATGAGCGCCACAACCCCAGAGTCGTCCACGACTGGACTTAACAGTCAGGGGACCCTTTACCTTTACTTCACGAATTGCATAGCATGTCTATGGCATGCACAGGGTCTGTGATATCCCATTTGAGACTTCTATAGGTGTCTACTTCACCACTAGAATATACCTCTGAAGTTGCTTCAAAACATGAAAGTAGTTATAAAAAAATAATACTAAGATTGCATACATACATAACATCCACATTTCTCGGCACATGCCTGCACATGTATGTGTACTTACAGTATGTATGATCACTCATTAGCTTACACTCAATATATGAATGCAAGGCATTTATATGCCATTTCCAGTACTATATGCATTTCCACCTGACTCTAGTATACACCTTTTCGTACACATTACTTGGCTGCAGAACTGTACCGTAAAAGCCATAGAAGTGCAAATTTGAAAGGATGGATGGCTCCCGATTCACACATTGTTTGGGTTCAGATTATGGAGGTTTACCTTTAAGTATGAAATGCATTGCATCTCTTCCCCAACCCAACTCAAAAGGCAGATTATCCATTCCTTGCCTCTCTAGGCTGTCTAAACTTGGGCACTAGGAAAGTTTTACCTGCTCTTCTTCAAAGCCAGGAGACTGGGGGAATTTCCCCTCACTGGTAAGGTAAAGGTAAAAGGACCCGTGACCATTAGGTCCAGTCGTGGCCAACTCTGGGGTTGCGGCACTCATCTTGCTTTATTGGCCAAGGGAGCCGATGTACAGCTTCCAGGTCATGTGGCCAGCATGAGTAAGCCGCTTCTGGTGAACCAGAGCAGCGCACGGGAACGCTGTTTACCTTCCTGCCAGAGTGGTACCTATTTATCTACTTGCATTTTGACGTGCTTTCGGACTGCTAGGTTGGCAGGAGCAGGGACCGAGCAATGGGAGCTCACCCCATCTCGGGGATTCGAACCACCCACCTTCTGATCGGCCGGTCCTAGGCTCTGTGGTTTAACCCACAGCGCTACCTGCGTCCCTTCCCTCACTGGTGGTCAAGCTTAAACAGTCACAAAGCTTTGGGAGGGGAAAGCTGGTCCTTCCTCCTCTTAAGGCAGCCCTCTAGGTGTTTTAGGACTACAATTCCCATCATCCCTGACCACTGGTTTTGTTAGCTAGGGATGATGGGAGTTGTAGTCCCAAAACATCTGGAGGGCCGAGTTTGCCTATGCCTTTCTTAAGGGCTGCTGTTCCTCCCTGCCAACACACCACTTGCCTGGCCGCCAGTTTCAGTAATGGGTTTTTTGCTTACCTGCAAAGCTGGAGCAATAGGTACCTGCTCTCTGCCTCTTCTTCAAATCACACACCTGGTGACAGAAAAGGACAGAGAAGATTTCAACAGCTGCAAAGATGGCTCACCTTGAGATACCAGCAGAGCAAATGGTGGTCATGATTCCATAGCAGGATGTAGAATGGAAAGTTCTTCTGAATACCCCCAGGCTCTCTCCGATATGTAAAAACCTACCTTTTGCTTGAAAGTAGCCCTGTTTCACTTCGAAGCTGATTGTCACGGGGTCATCTTGGTTTGCGACTAAAAATAATGTCGGGCAGGAAGTCTGCTTGAAGGCCTGAGTAATTATGGTAATCAGATTTCCACCAGCATCTTTCCTCCCTGCTTACTTCACTGTGTTTCATTTGCATATTAATTAGCTGACTGTTGACTCAAAAACATCAAACATGTGGCATTTCTGCTGCTGCTCCAGTTCTGTTCTTTCTGACGTTCTTCAAAGATGGCTTTCAATTTATTGACATCCCTGCAAGCTGTTTGGTTCACTGGTGAGAACGATGAACGTAACATGAATCTCACGTGCGAGACTTTCTTATCTTGTAGAAATATGGCTTTTCTTAATTTAAATTGAAAAGTTGCTCGTAGATCCACACACGAACCTACTTAAGTCAGATCATGGATCCATCTGGCCCAGTGTTGTGTATACTCTGGCTGGCAAGAGCTTTCAGTTGGAGATCTTTTCCAGGGCTGGCCCTACCATTAGACAGGATGGGGCAACTGCAATAGGCAGTAGATGCGACGGGGGGCGGGCAGGGAGCCGCAGCAAAGGGTTGGAGGGCAAGCTGCCCTCACATGTGGTAAATGAGGCTGTCCCATTGCCAGCAGGGTTGAAGTAAGATTCAGCTGCCAGTCTGGTCAGCCTCTCCACATGAAGTGGGAGAAAGCTGCCATATTGTCCTGTCTCAGGCAGCAAATGCCTTGGCCTGACCCCTGGTTGTCTCTTGAGCTTGGACAGTCCATTCTAAAGATGAACTAGTTCCGGTTCAAGTACAGCATGTAGAAGCAGGAACTAATTCCAGTTCTATTCGCAGTCAGTTCACAATTCATTTCGATCATCGGCAATGAATATTTCAGCACTCAGAGTGTTAGCAGCTGCTTTGCTGAAGTACACAATATACTTAAGAAGACTAAGAAAACATTAAACATACTTGCAATGAAATGCAAACTGTTTAATTTCTGTAAGCTTTTTATTGAGCTTAAATTAATAATAATAATAATAATAATTTATACCCCACCCATCTGGCAGGGCTGCCTTCAGATGTCTTCTAAAAGTTTGGTAGTTATTTTTCTCTTTGACATCTGGTGGGAGGGCGTTCCACAGGTTGGGTGCCACTACCGAGAAGGCCCTCTGTCTGGTTCCCTGTAACTTGGCTTCTCACAGCGAGGGAAACGCCAGAAGGCCCTCCGTGCTAGTAGTGGCGCTCGCCCTGTGGAATGCCCTCCCATCAGATGTCAAGGAAATAAACAACTCTCGGACTTTTAGAAGGCATCTGAAGGCAACGCTGTATCAGGAAATTTTTAATGTCTAATGTTGAATGAATGAACTTTATTACAGTCTCAGACCAGGATTAAAAAAGCATATAGATAAAATAGCAGTTAGGATTTTTTTTAACCGATAATTGTTAGAGCAAATGAGGACAAGAAAACAGGCATAGGATAAAATGTCTAATGTTTTACAATTTTTTATGTGCTGTAAGCCACCCAGAGTAGCTGGTGGAATCCAGCCAGGTGGGTGGGGTATAAATAATAAAATTTATTATTATTATTATTATTATTATTATTATTATTATTATTATTAGACCACCCAAGATGTTTTGCTGCCTGAAGTGAAGGAGAAGATGCCCCACCCCCCCTACATTCTGCTTACAGAAGCAGCTAACCAGAATGGCAGTCAAATCTTCAGCACTGTTGAAGGAAACTCCATTGCATCTCAGAGCAGCTCCTTGTTAGCTGGGGCCACATTCACACCATATATTTAAAGCACTATGTTGCCACTTTAAACAGCATGGGTTCCCACAAGGAATTATGGGAACTGTAGTTGGGTCCTGAGGGACGCGGCTGGTGCTGTGGGTTAAACCACAGAGCCGAGGACTTGCCGATCAGAAGGTCAGCAGTTCAAATCCCCGCGACTTAGTGAGCTCCCGTTGCTCAGTCCCTGCTCCTGCCAACCTAGCAATTCGAAAGCACATCAAAGTGCAAGTAGATAAATAGGTACCACTCCAGCGGGAAGGTAAACGGCGTTTCCGTGTGCTGCTCTGGTTCGCCAGAAGTGGCTTAGTCATGCTGGCCACATGACCCGGAAGCTGTACGCCGGCTCCCTCGGCCAATAAAGTGAGATGAGCGCCGCAACCCCAGAGTCGGTCACAACTGGACCAAATGGTCAGGGATACCTTTACCTAGTTGGGTCCTGAGAGTTGTTAGGAAACAATGATGATCTATCCCTGCTCACAACAAACTCTGGAAATTGTAGCTCTGAGAGGGAAATAGGGGTCTCCTGACAACTCTCAGCTCCCTTAACTAATTCCAGCTCCCAGAATTCTTTGGAGGAAGCTGTGATGGTTTAAAGTGACATCTTAGTGCTTTTAGTGCACACTTTCTTGTCTCTCTTTCAATCCCCACCTCTCAAAATCTACTTGAGTCCTAATGGTAGGGCTGTCCCTGTGGTTGACAGATATGGCTGGCAATTGTTTCATGCTGCTCACCTATGTTGCAGGTCAACTCACTGGGAAATGGCTCAATATTTGCTTTTTTAACCATTGTAGATTTCAGTTCTTTACCGTTGCTCTGCTTCTAACATAAACCACAAACGAATGCTTTTGCGTTCTGCCATCGATCATCAATATTTCCGACTTTATTTTTACCTTAGTTTCGCTTTCATTGCGATCTCTGTCACTGATAATCACCATTGTGTCATTTTCTTCACAAATAGCCACTCCTAAATATAGAGGGCACACTTTTCCCCCCCATGTCATACCGAAACTGTTAAAGGTGTGCATATCACGTGTGTTCCTGATATTGCCGCCACGCAGATTATCTCTCAATTGTTGTGTCAGCACAAATAAGGATAAACCAGCCGTTTTAATCTGCATTGAGGCAGGATATGGAGGTCAAACCTTGAGGAGGCGCCTAACCTACAGCCAAGATGGCTATGGTAGGCAACATGGGGAGTCTTTGGCTCTCCAGACATTGCTGGACTCCAACTTCCATCAGCCAAAACAAACATGGCCAATCACCAGGGATGGTGGGAGTTTTAGTTCAGTAACATCTGGAGAGCAAATAGTTCCTGACACCGGTCATATACCAACAGCAAACTCAGTTATCTAAGGGCCATTCCATATACTGCCAAAATGGGAACAAGAGGGAGGTTCTGGCTGTCTTGGCAGACCCCTGAGACTTGTAGAAATAATAATAATAATAATAATAAAAGAATCCTAACGGATGGGGAGGCCAAACCAGCAATACAATAACAGCATGCAGGGGATGGGACAGGGAATGGAATGGAATATCCCGGAAAAGACTCTGAGGTCACAAGCAACTAAGGTCCCTATACTAGCACCATGTGATTTTATGGAAACAGTGGTGGAGATTCAGTAGCAAGGCTTCAAGCAACGTTTCGGAGCTTCGGAGCATAGCTGTCAACTTACAGATTTGAAAATAAGGGACCAGCAGCCTCGAAAATAAGGGACCAGCAGCCAAAATAAGGGATTTTAGTCAACCAGCTGAAATACGAAGTTAAAAGGGACCAGATAATTTGGGAGAGCAGCGCCGGTTTTTAGCCCTTCGTTTCCAGAGGTTGCTGCTCAAGACACCAGCCAATGAAACACTGCAATCAAATAACTACAAGCAGCAACCACTTTTCGTGCAAAACAAAGTCCAAGCTACGAAGATGCTGCTGCAGTTCTGTATCTTTTCTCTCGTGCTCCACCTGCAGCTCTCAGTTCCATCAGGTGGGGCGGGAGGAAGGGGGGGAAATAGCGCCCAAAGTAAACCCGCAGATCAGACCATCTATGCTAGTCTACCACTACAAATCTATGGGAGAAGTGCTTGCAGTCCTTCCCTTGTAGCCCTTGGAACACCTGCCCACGCCTCCGCCTCCACCACCTCCTCTTCCTCCTCTCTCTGAACTGCTTTCTCTATGGTTGCCCTCGCTCTCCTCTCAAGGCTCCTCAGCAATTCGTAGGCCATGCCAGGCTGCCCATCTCATCCGGGTCCTTCGGCGGCACAGCCACAGTACAGCCTAGCGGGAGCGGCGGCGACAGGCAGAGGGGAAGCCCAAGGCAGAGACGCTCTGTTCGGCAGCCACGAGGAGGATGGCGGCAGAAGGGCCCAAGGCTCCCACCAGTCCCGGCGGGGAGGGGCTCCCAGGGGCTGAGGCTGGTGAAAGGAGGCCGGAGGGGGGTGGGCCAGGCAGCCAAGAAACACAGTTGGAACCTCCCTCCTCCCTGGCCGGCAGGGAGGGAGGGAGAGGAGCTGCTTCCTTTGAAACCCGGGAAATTTAAGGGACATCCATCAGTAAGGGACAGCAGCGGGACATGGCGCTGGACTAAGGGACTGTCCCTCCAAATAAGGGACGCTTGACAGCTATGCTTCTGAGTCGCAATGTGTATTAGGATGCCCTGTCAAATTTGAGCCAAGAATTGAAGTTCATTTTGGCTCATGCAGCTGTGCTGCAGTAAACCTTCCGTGGTAGAGTTAGTTGCCTTAAACTTTGCCCATGTTAAGTGAAGTGAGCGTGTGGGACAGACTGCTGCTGTTGACACCTGCAAGGTGGAGGAACTGTGACTCTCCAGATATTGTTGGAGTCCAACGCTGATCAGCCCCAGACAGCATGGCCAATATTTAGGGATGGCAGGAGCTGCGGTTTAACAGCATCGAGAGACTCCATATCCCTAATACAGAATATATATATTTTTTAATAATAATTTTTATTAAGTTTTCCATTTTAAAATCCAATCGCATCACATTAATTATTCCAAATTATACCAATACATATTATAAAGTCCAAATATTTTGCCAAATTATAATTTTTTTGTTGGGGGTTCCCATACTTCGAGTTCAGTAGGGTCCAATCATCTCATATTTCTGCTGCTTTTAGTGTTCACCAGTCCCATCTTTCAATCTTCTTGTTATTTCCTTCTTCTTCTTAATAGCCTCTGAGTTGTTTCCACAGGCGAGTTAAAGTAAGCAATATTATGCTTCTGTGTGAACTTTGTATGACTCTCCCTTTTTTTGAAGCTGGTAAGTCTTTTGTTTGCAATAAATCTTCACGTGCTGTTATTTAAGCTGAGTCCATCCAAAAGACCTCCTCAGGTGGCAGACGCCATCTTTTTCAGTTCCAATGAAATAGAATCTAGGCGTTTGCTCATTAATTTTTCCAGACAAGTTGCACACATCAACCTTTCCAGGGAAGATTTGCCAAGTCGAACTTAAAATACAAACATGATAACAAAGTAATGGCTCGCCTCCCCCTACGGCTATTAATCTCTGCAACATAGTGTGTCTCATAATGGCGGATCCCGATTAAATACTGTGTCACAAGAGAACCTTTTATTTCTTTCAAGATATTTCGAAAAACAAAATACAGAATATTTTTTAAAGGATGAAAGTGGCTTAGTAGGGAGGACATTAAAGTGGGATTCTTATTTTGTATTTTCTTGTACTTTGTCTCTCAAGTTTTCTGACTGAAACTGCTAAAAAGAGGGACTGATGTGATCTCCTGGGTTAGTCATTTTATACCATCTCCTTCCTTCATCGCAATCCATGAAGGAAGTTGTATTTAACTGTACCACCTGTCATAACTAAGTAAAGGGACAAGAGTGAAGCAACAGAAATGGAGACAAGCGTTTTACCACCTATTCTAGAAACCTGAACATCTACCTGAAGTGTACCAAGGGATTTTTAGCAACTGAAGTTCAAGAGAAGCTGTGTATTACTACTTTGTTTTGACGCCTGCAGCATCTGCAGATTTAGTGTAATTAATACAACAACTGTTTCCCGAAAGAACACAACTCCTGACCCATCTTTGTTTTGCCAACTTTATTCGGTAAACAAAGCCATTCTTATTTGTTCAACTTCTGTGTTAAGACTCCAAATCACTGAGTTTTCCCAGAACCCCCAAAGAAAGCCTGTGGAGATTTAGAAATTCACTTAATTGGGGTACCCTGTGGTAGGTTCGCTACAGGTTTAATTGGGGGTAGTTAGCAGTGGCATCTGGCTTGAAAGGCTTTAAAAGATGAGTAGACAAAATCACAGAAAAGGTTATCCGTGGTTCTGCCACCAATATCAGCAACAATATGCCTCTGAAGACCAGTTTCTGGGAATAACAAATGAGAAGAGTACTATTGCCAGTGCCATATTTACGTACAAGCTAAACAGGCTATACCTTAGGGCCCCACTCACCTTTGGGGCCCCCCAAAAAATAAAAGCAAAAAAACCACTGGATGTACAGTTCCCAAATAGAAGATAAAAAGCAAATAAAATAAAACCTACATACAGCAACAGTGTTTTGTGTTGTGCAGGCTCCTATGACGTAAGCCTGCTAGCCTGCTCCCTAAAATATCACTGGTTTGCTCATTTCTATATATAGGGTGCCTACATTGTACATGGACTGGTTGCAACAATTGTTGTTGTTGTTTAGTCATTTAGTTGTGTCCGACTCTTTGTGACCCCGTAGACCAGAGCACGCCAGGCACTCCTGTTTTCGCTCTACGCGGGGCTGCCCTTGAAGCTGTCCCAGAAACTCCAGCGGGTACAGAATGCTGCAGCGAGGCTCCTCACAGGGTCTCTGCCATGGGAGCATATTCATCCAATGCTTTTCAAGCTGCACTGGCTCCCGGTGGAGTACAGGGTCAGATTTAAGGTGCTGCTTTTGACCTTTAAAGCCCTTCACGGCCTAGGACCCTCGTACCTACGGGACCGCCTCGCCTGGTATGCCCCACGGAGAGCCTCAAGGTCCATAAATAACAACACCCTAGTGGTCCCAGGCCCTAAGGAAGTTAGATTGGCTTCAACCAGAGCCAGGGCCTTTTCAGCACTGGCCCCAACTTGGTGGAACGCTCTGTCTCATGAGACCAGGGCCCTGCAGGATCTGATTTCTTTCCGCAGGGCCTGTAAGACAGAGTTGTTCCGCCTGGCCTTTGGATTGGAGCCAATTTGATTCCCTCCCCCCCTTTTTTCTTTTTTCTTTTCCTTCTCCTGCAATGAGGCTTCATTTTAATATTTTAATGTTCCATTATTTTAATGTTGTATTTTATTTTTGTTTTTAAGTTGTAATCACTCATCTTGTTTTTATTATTGCTTGTAAGCCGCTCTGAGCCCGGCCTTGGCTGGGGAGGGCGGGGTATAAATAAAAAATTATTATTATTATATTATTATTTTCCACTGCCTCCCGCAGTTTGGTCAAACTCATGCTGGTAGCTTCAAGAACACTGTCCAACCATCTCATCCTCTGCCGTCCCCTTCTCCTTGTGCCCTCCATCTTTCCCAACATCAGGGTCTTTTCCAGGGAGTCTTCTCTTCTCATGAGGTGGCCAAAGTATTGGAGCCTCAGCTTCAGGATCTGTCCTTCCAGTGAGCAACCAGGGCTGATTTCCTTCAGAATGGATCGGTTTGCTCTTCTTGCAGTCCATGGGACTCTCAAGAGTCTCCTCCAGCACCATAGTTCAAAAGCATCAATTCTTTGGTGATCAGCCTTCTTTATGGTTCAGCTCTTATTTCCATACATCACTATTGGGGAAACCATAGCTTTAACTATACTGCCTTGCTGTGGCGAAGGGGCTTGAATAACTCGGAGAAGCTATGAGCTACGCCGTGCAGGGCCACCCAAGATGGATAGGTCATAGTGGAGAGTTTTGACCAAACGTGATCCACCTGGAGCAGGAACTGGCAAGCCACTCCAGTATCCCTGCCAGGAAAATTCCATGGACAAAGACAACAGGTTGCAACAATTACTTGGATAAAATACATATTTCGTTATGTGCAAATGGCTTTAGATACCTATTAGGTCCATAAATTACCATATAGCATGTATTCAGCACAAAAACCTGTGACAATTTGTTGTTGACAAAGGACAGCTGGACATATAAAGGGCCCCATTACCTCCAGTAGCTTAGGGTCTCATCAAACCTAAATCCGAACCTGACTATTGCATTATGGTCCTTCCTATAAGTCCCTGCCTCAGGCATGTGGTTGGCCACTGTGAGAACAGAATGCTGGCCTAATCCAGCAGGCCTCTTATGTTCATAGCAGACTATGTGCAAAGCCAATTTTTCACGTTTTACGTACAGATAAGCATTGAATTGATTTCTCCAGGAACTGAGCAGGCCGGGTTTATGGGTGAAACGTGCCTGTGGTTAATAAAAACAGATCAGCTAAATGCAGATGACATCCAGTTTACTGTCAGCATAGTATCGATATCTGTCAGAGAAAAACTACAGCTCCTGGAACTCAGGAAACCATTATCTCAATACATCACATCGACATTATGGCTTCATCATCATCCTTTTATCTCATTAAGCATCTGGTCTTTGCAATGCAAGTAGGGAAGAACAAAAACAGTTCAACCGCAACTCCGTGTCGGGGGCCTGCCCCTATATTGCTTACAAAGTCCCTTCCTCAAAACTACAGTTGCAATTTTCAAATCGAGACGGAAGCAACTGATTCCTACCCAGTCCCCATTTACTCCCTTTTAAAATCTTTCCTATGGCAAGAATAGAACCCATGTTTTCTTTTTAATGGCCAATAAAAGGATTATGTGGCATTAGGGATTTCTATAATAATGGGCAACTTAAGAAAAGGATAAGAAATCCTGAGGAATGTTAAATGAGCTAGAGCGCATAGTTTGAACAAGTTAGCTCCTTTATAGTAAAATGGTATCATTAAACAGCAAAGCAAGACGAGAATTAACGTCATTTGAAAACTTGATTGTGGCACGTAACTTTAATGCCAAAGGACAGATTTACCCAAATGTGTAGAATACTGGCAAAATTAGATGCAGGAGATCTAACAGGATTACAAAAAAAAGATGTTGGGGAAAGGATTTGGGTTACAATTTTGACCCCTATATGGCACAAAGTGCTTGTGAAATCAGCATATCGAAGATTCAAGAATCTTTTTTTAAAAAAGAAAGATAATATATAGGTGGCACTATACCCTGGGTAATTGTATAACACATCAACGTCAACAAGTCTCCAAAAAGCTGGTGTTGTAATAAAAGACAATGCTATATATTTCCACTTGTGTTTAGAGTGTTACCCAGCGCAGTTTTGGGGGGAGATGGTGCTGCAAGGAATTCATTTAATAACAAAACAAGAATTGAAATTAATCAGAGATAGATAGATAGACAGAGACACATATACATAACCCTAGACCAGAGATAGCCACTATAGTGCCCTTCAGATGCTGCAGGTACCATCATCTTTGACCATTAGCAGTGCCGGATTTAGGTATAAGCTTAATAAGCTATAGCTTAGGGCCCCACTCTCTTGGGGGCCTCCAAAAAAATTAAAGGGGGGGGGACTGGATGTACATTTTCAAAATATAAGATAAAACACAAATAAAATAAAACCTATATACAGCAACAGTGTTTTGTGTTGTGTAGGCTCCTATGATGTAAGTAATGGGCCCCACCTGCTAGCCTGCTCCCAAAAATATCACTGGTTTGCACTAGTTTAATATACTTCTTCTTAATTGTATCTCACTATTAATATACTTCTTCTTAATTGCATTCCAGTTCAACAATTACTTGGATAAAATGCATATTTTGTTATGTGCAAACGGCTTGAGATACGTATTAGGTCCATAAATTACCATGTAGCATATATTCAACACAAAATAACAGTGACAATTTGTTGTTGACAAAGGACAGCTGGACATATAAAGGGCCCCATTACCTTCAGTAATCATCAGCCTCATCAAACCTAAATCCGGCCCTGAATTAGCCATATAGGCTGGGGACAGAATCACATTGGCTACCATAGTGCCAACCAGGAAGGTTTGTGGCATTCCTTAAAAGGTAAAGGTACCCCTGACCATTAGGTCCAGTCGCGGACAACTCTGGGGTTGCGCCGCTCATCTTGCGCTATAGGCCGAGGGAGCCGGCGTTTGTCCACAGACAGCTTCCAGGTCATGTGGCTAGGATGACTAAGCCGCTTCTGGCAAACCAGAGCAGCGCATGGAAACGCCGTTTACCTTCCCACTGGAGCAGTACCTATTTATCTACTTGCACTTTGACGTGCTTTCAAACTGCTAGGTTGGCAGGAGCAGGGACCGAACAATGGGAGCTCACCCCGTCGCGGGGATTCGAACCGCCAACCTTCTGATCGGCAAGCCCTAGGCTCAGTGGTTTAGACCACAGCGCCACCCGCGTCCCTGTATGGCATTGCTTACGCTACAGTTAAATCAAATCCTCCAGAGCTTGGGTGTGCTTTTGGCTGTGTGCACATTCAATTTATTGCACATGTAATCTAAGACTAAACATCGGGTGTTCACGAGGGCAAGCTAGGTTCTGGGCTTCAGAGGCAAATCAATAGAATCAATCCTTAGAATTGAAATTTATTTCTGTATGGTTGTATGGTTGAGAATTACTGGGCTCTGACCTCCAGACCCAAAAGCAATTATGGTCACATTAAAGCATGAGGAGAAAGCCACATTCGTTCCCGGAATGAAGCAATCAGGACAGGGCCAATTTGGTGAGGTAATAGAGCAAATATTTGCTCAGTGACTCTGAATTTGGAAATAATTAGCTGAAGCTGGTCAGTGGCGGAAATAAGAACACGGAAAGCCATTTAGAGCGCTTTGGTTTTTTGCAGGCATCAGTTCATTCAGCCCAGGAAACTGCTGTTTCGCCATAAATTGATCTTTAATGGCAGAATCACTCAGAATAATTTGTGACTACACATAGACATTATTGCATTTAAAACAGATCTCTCCCAATTTCGAAGCACACACACGGTGACTCACTCTTTGGATTTGTGATGTTGCTGTTCTAACAACTTCCTTAACAACTGGTATCATTTTTGAATCTGTTGAAATATTATAGACCTATGAGTAAATGAGAGAAGAAAAGTGTATGAAGATAAATACTTAAAGAAGAACAAGAAAGAAATAGAGGGGGGAAATTAAATAAATTATGTTTTGTACTTTTATTGCTATGTTTAAGTTTATGAATATTTCAGAAAAGAAAGTATTGATAATATTTCTATTTCTTTCTCCACCTGCAATGTCAGCTGCTTGTAGTTATAGTATATTCATGCCTCAGTGTATCCAGATGCCTATACAGTGGTGCCCCGCAAGACGAATGCCTCGCAAGACGGAAAACTCGCTAGACGAAAGAGTTTTCCGTTTTGGAGGTGCTTCGCAAAACGAATTTCCTATGGGCTTGCTTCGCAAGACAACAATGTCTTGCGAGTTCCTGCTGGGTTTTTTTCCTCCCCCCCCCCTTTTCTAAGCCGCTTATCAGCTGATCCGATCAGCAGATAAGCCGCTAAAAGTGCTAATAGCGCTAATCCGTCAATGGGCTTGCTTTGCAAGACGAAAAAACCGCTAGACGAAGAGAATCGCAGAACGGATTCTTTTCGTCTTGCGAGGCACCACTGTATATTATATGGGTGTGCTTCTCACTGAAAATTGCTCTTTCCCTAATTAGAATATTGGTTCTCAGAAGAAATGATTTGATTTTATAGATGTTAATTTTTATACCCTGAAGCTTTACTGAACATATCCAATGTACTAAACATTGTATTAATTGATTTCTCCAAATTAGTCAGGAAAAGTACATCATCTGCATATAAAGAATCTTTACACTCCGTATTACTGTTTTATTCCTGAAATTTGGTTAGTCATCTGTACCTAATTGACAAGAAGCTCTAAACAAATTGCAAACAGCAGAGGGGACATCCAGCAGCCTTATTGCATCCCACTCTGAATTTTAATTATTGGTGATAAATGGTTATTTACATAGATTTTTGAAAAGGGATTACAGATACAGAAGACGAATCCAAATTTAAATGGCTGACATTCATTTCTTGCAAAGTTGTCACCTGAAAATTCCATTCAAAGCTGTCAAAAGTTCAATACAACCAATCACTTTTTGATGTTCATTTCACTTGTCTTCTATTCTGTACATGATCATGGACTTGAAAATAATATTGTTTAGTCTGTTTTCTAAAAGAGATGACTAGATATTTATGTCTTGATTCAATAAACTGAAGCTCAATCCAGATATGGCTGTTAGTAGGTGGATCCCTAGACATGATGGATGGGAGATTGCCTGCTCTTGATGGGGTCACACTTCCTTTGAAGGAGCCAATACGTAGCTTGGGGGTCCTTCTGAATCTATTGCTGTCACTTGAGGCTCCGTGGCCCATAGTGTCTCATACCCTCACCCAGTTTAGTCGGGCAGCCAAAGCTGTTTCCGGGATTGTGGCCACTGCCACATGCTGACAGCTTCTAGGTGCCACAGGTGAGAGCTGAGTGCTGGGTGGGGACCAAGGGTTTACAAACTACCCCAGAAAGACCACACCAGAGGTACCACTCCTCCCTAACAACTCTCTCACACACAGTAACACATGTACAGTCATACTTCGAGTTACAGACTCTTCAGGTTGTGCTTTTTCGGGTTACGGACCCGCCGAAACCCGGAAGTACTGGTTACTTCCGGGTTTGGGGGGTCGTGCATGTGCAGAAGCGCTAAATCACGTTTTGTGCATGCTCAGAAGAGCCGAATCACAACCCACACGTGCACAGATGCGCTGCTGCGGGCTGCGAACATGCATCCCGCACGGATCATGTTCGCAACCCGAGCGTCCACTGTATTTTGAAGGATGTCTGTGGCTTGGTTGACATATTGTTTCAGGAAGTGTGAGTTAGGCAGATTTGCATTAAAATGAGAACTGAACCAAATTTATTTCCCTTCCCTAGTTGGAAGACAGAGCTGGGTACCCTCTGGCCTGCCCTGAGCCCCCAAACTAGCCTGCTGCCCCCCCTTAAAAAATGGGGCAAAGGGGTTCTGCTCAGTGGTCTGTGCTGAAAAAACAAGTCAACTAACAGCCCCATCAGATTCTGTATTTAGGAAGTCACGATACCGATAACAAACAACAGCTTGTTCTTAAGTTAGGATGGCTGAAATCCAAGATGTCAGATTTATGGATCTTATATCAAAGTGCCAATAGTGGCTGCTGTTGAGGAGGGGACAGTCTCAAGGGCATTTTAAACTGTGTTTATAAAAGAAGTGGCTGTACAGTGTTCCATGCAAAAGAGCATTTGCGTAATTATTTGAAACGTATGATCATAGCTGTCAACTTACAGATTTGAAAATAAGGGACCAGCAGCCTCGAAAATAAGGGATCAGCAGCCAAAATAAGGGATTTTCCCAGCACAGGTATGTTTAACTTCTGAGCCCCTCCGAGCCAAAGGCAGAAAGCCCAGCCAGCAGCCAAACGAAGCCTCAAGCGGTGGTTCCCAAAGCGCAGCAACCCGGCAAAGGGGATGCAGCAAGGAAAACCACCGTCACCTCTCCGCTGGGAAGCGCTGAGCAAAGGCGAGTCCCCAGGCAACGCAGCCGATTTGATCGGCACAAGGCATACAAGCTCCACCCCCCAGTCGTTCTTAGACTCCTTATTGGGTGAGCAACGCAGCCAAGCAACACAGTTGGAGCCTCCCTCCCTCCGTGGCTGGCAGGGAGGAAGGAGAGGAGCTGCTTCCTTTGAAACCCGGGAAATTTAAGGGACATCATCAATAAGGAACAGCAGCGGGACACGGCGCTGGGATAAGGGAGTTTCCCGCCAAATAAGGGACAGTTGACAGCTTTGCGTATGATCATCGCTGTAGGCAACAACATTCAGAACAAGCCCAAATAAATCCAGAACAGAAACAGACTCTTTAAGAGTTCCTTGCAAAGGAAGTTTAAGAGAGTGCGAATACCAAGAAAACAATGTACTGCTTGTACGATTCCTGCCTTAATAGATCCAATATAGCAACAAGAATTGTTTAGAATGCAGTGCACATCTGTCACCAACAGATGGAGTACACAGGCCATACAATAAATGTCCTCATCAACTTCGGAATATTATAGCAATAAAGACTTGGCATCATACAGACCATGTTATTTGGCGATCTCAAGAGGGGAAACTATAGCAATAATTCATTAATGGGAACTGTTGCACTTGAGTGTTTTAGAACTTGGACCCCCGATATAGCCAACAGGAATTTTGAGGGAATTTTCGCCAACAAATCTTAGAGGAATTTGAAATGATTGTGCCTGGCAGTGTTTAGCTGCACTTGGACTGAACTTTAGCCTCATTCTGAGAGTGGCATAATAAATGGATCGTCCAAAGCACTCAAACTGCCATCAGCAAAGGTAGGGAAGCAACGTAGGCCCCCAGCCCAAGGAAATTCAGGTTTTGACTACAGTTTGAGAAGGGTAGAGAAATACAGTTTGGCCCATAGCTGTCAACCTTCCCTTTTTTTGCGGGAAATTCCCTTATTCCAGCACCGTTTCCCGCTGCTTCCCACTGCTATCCCAGATTGTTAGATATTCTGTAGACATGAGCCAACAGTGTGACGCGGCAGCTAAAAAAGCCAATGCAATTCTGGGCTGCATCAATAGGAGTATAGCAACTAGATCAAGGGAAATAATAGTGCCACTGTATTCTGCTCTGGTCAGACCTCACCTGGAATACTGTGTCCAGTTCTGGGCACCACAGTTAAAGAAGGACACTGACAAACTGGAACGTGTCCAGAGGAGGGCAACCAAAATGGTCAAAGGCCTGGAAACTATGCCTTATGAGGAACGGCTAAGGGAGCTGGGCATGTTTAGCCTGGAGAAGAGGGGGTTAAGGGGTGATATGATAGCCATGTTCAAATATATAAAAGGATGTCACATAGAGGAGGGAGAAAGGTTGTTTTCTGCTGCTCCAGAGAAGCGGACATGGAGCAATGGATCCAAACTACAAGAAAGAAGATTCCACCTAAACATTAGGAAGAACTTCCTGACAGTAAGAGCTGTTCGACAGTGGAATTTGCTGCCAAGGAGTGTGGTGGAGTCTCCTACTTTGGAGGTCTTTAAGCAGAGGCTTGACAACCATATGTCAGGAGTGCTCTGATGGTGTTTCCTGCTTGGCAGGGGGTTGGACTCGATGGCCCTTGTGGTCTCTTCCAGCTCTATAATTCTATGATTCTATGACTGTCCCCGGGACAGGTGAGGCTGCTGATCCCTTATTTTCGAGGCTACTGATCCCTTATTTTCAAATCTGAAAGTTGACAGCTATGGTTTGGCCGGCATTGAAATGTGAAGCCCCCCCAATTCACACGTGCCTCTTGAAATTCATGCTACTGTTATGAGAATTATAGGGTCTAGAATATAAAATACCGTATTTTTCGCTCTATAAGACGCACCAGACCACAAGACACACCTAGTTTTTGGAGGAGGAAAACAAAATATTCTGAATCTCAGAAGCCAGAACAGCAAGAGGGATTGCTACGCAGTGAAAGCAGCAATCCCTCTTGATGTTCTGGCTTCTGGGATAGCTGTGCAGCCTGCATTCACTCCATAAGACGCACACACATTTCCCCTTACTTTTTAGGAGGGAAAAAGTGAGTCTTATAGAGCAAAAAATATGGTAAATGTTCATAAATGTACCAGGCAAACACATGCATAAGTATATAAAGCACATGTCTGAAATAGTACAGAACAATCCTGAAGCCATTTTGACTCTCCCAAATTGACCTCAAATATTTCTCTGCGAGGAGGAAGGAAATGGGGAAAGCTTTCCAATTGTCTTTGGACAATATGCGTAAGAGATTCGGATACTAAGTATTTACCATCACAAAATAATGTCCAGGCTGTCCAGGTAAACCCATTAACAGGTTTCCTGCCAGACAGGATTCTGCTGTCGATGGCCCCTTCTGCGATGTATGTATGATGTATTGGGGGGTGGTCTTGAGCGACAGAGGGGCAATTTCAAAAGTCTATATAAGGGCTTGCACACCATTGTTCTGGGTTCCTCCTCCCTCCTCTGCGTGGGGCGGGCACCCTGTTGCAACAGTTTAATAAAGAACAGGCATACTAGCTGCTTTGCTTCTCAATATTCTCTGGTTGGCCTCTGTTATTTTCTCCTCCCGATAGGGAACCCACTTAAGGACTCTATACGGGCTCTTGGATACCCCATAAGGTAAAAGGAGCAGTTTTTTCTTACAACCTTGTTTCAGTAGTGACAAGCTAGTGACAGCATTAGCGTTGCTGACTTGTGCTACTCCAGCCCTGCAGCCCAAGTGTTTTTTGAAAACAATTTCCACCAGCCCCAGGTAGTAGCACGTTTCAGGAGGAGCTGCTACCACTTCAGACACATGCCCAAATCCATCATTTGTAATGTCTCCGCTCCTCAGTATTTTAATGCCCATGCTAATCGAGGTAATTTCGTCTGTCGGCTGCAGAACACAATGAAGGGAAATATGCCTTCCAAAATTGGGAAATCAGAGAAAAATCTCCCAGTCATTTTGATTCGTACTGTGCGCACAGTGACTTGCAATTATTGGAGCAGACGAGGATTCTGGGTACTGGAGAATGCAGCAAGTAATTTAAAATAATGACAGGTCTGGTTTCATCCTGAAGAGGAAGAGAACTCTCCAGAAAGCCATTAGGGAAGTGTTGTAACCGAGTCGATTTCTTTTCCCCTGCCCCAAGTATATTATTCTTTTAATTGGATTTCGTTACAAGCAGTATTAAATTAGTCACTTTATATTATGTTTATGCTGCCTTGGATGTGCAAATGTAGAGATCCATTTCTTTCTTTCTGGGGACGGAGGGAATAAAAGCCAGGAAGCACTCCGGTTTCCAACTTGGGTGGACTGGAAGTAAACCAGTAAAAAAGGGATTGAAACCAACCCCAGAAGTCAGAAAAAGGACGTTAGGAGACGCAACAGCAGCCACAGGCTTCAACTCCTTGCTGAATGTCAGAATATTCAGGACACAGGGATGTATTCTGTTATGTACGGAAATTCTCACCCTGGGCCAGCAGGGGGATACTGTAGATAGTTATCATAGCTGTCAACTTACAGATTTGAAAATAAGGGACCAGCAGCCTTGAAAATAAGGGACCAGCAGCCAAAATAAGGGACCTGCAGCCTCACCTGTTCCAGGCACTCCAGTCTTCCTGTCCTCCTGCAGTCTGGTCAAACTCATGCTGGTAGCTTCGAGAACACTGTCCAACCAACTTTGTAACCAGAGGTTCAACTGAATAGAATCTGAATCACATGCACCACAAGGCCTATGCAGCCTCAGCTTAAGATGGCTCCCAGGCTTGGCTTTGCACTGCAAAGTTTGCAGCAGCACGTGCAACAAAATGGCACCCAGCATTCAAAAGCCCCCTCAGCTTGCATTAACTAGCCACACACAAGGCATGCAAGCTCCACCCCCCAGTCGTTCTTAGACTCCTTATTGGGTGAGCAATGCAGCCAAGCAACCCTGTTGGAGCCTCCCTCCTCCCTGGCTGGCAGGGAGGGAGGGAGAGGAGCTGCTTCCTTTGAAATTTAAGGGACATCATTTAAGGGACATTTAAGGGACATCCATCAATAAGGGACAGCAGCGGGACATGGCACTGGAATAAGGGACTGTCCCTTCAAATAAGGGACACTTGACAGCTATGATAGTTATGCAAATAAGGGATCGAAAGTGACGTTCAGTGATTGGATAGTTTTAGGAAATTGTTACAGTTACATTGTACTGCAGCTCTATATAAGCAGGCTGAATGAACCTTTCAGTTCAGTTCTGTTCTGGCCTGTGAATAAACAAGAGCTGTTTGAAGAATCGCTGTGTCGTCTGATATGTTCACCCACAACTAACATATTCCTTCCTGGGGGCACAGCGAGAGCTCATTCACCTCAGATTGGGTCCTGTGGCATCAGCTAGTGGCGAGAAAGGGTTGAGGGTGTTGCTGAGAGAAGCTCTAGAAAGGAATGGGGGTTTTTTCCTGATCTTCTATGGGATGTGTCAGAATCTCAAGTGGGTTTTTAGATCCACACATTTCCTTTGACTCGAGGGGCTGTCAAAGGATTTAAGCAGAAGGGAGAGATACGCTTTTAACAATGGTATGTTTAGGATGGTTGTTTCAGGTGATCAAGGAGCAGCCACTGAGAAATAATCCAGCTTCTTGGTTTAATTATTGGATGCATTTAGATTATTCAGTGGTTCAGATTCAGTGTTTAAGAGCTCACAGCGCTGTCTGTCTGTTAGAGTTTAGAGCAGCATTGTGAATAAATAGACACAGTATATTTTAACAGAGCAGATGTGCTGCTATGGTTACAAGACAGCTGGGATCTCTATTCTAAAATAGTGGACTAGTGGGACCTATTGCAAAACTATATTTCATTTTCCTTGTGGAAGGTTACTCATACTAGTACAATTTTTCTTTTGTTTCAACTGCAATTCCCCCTCCCCCCAATTATTAAATTGTCTTATGCTATGACTTCAATATCCTCAGTCTGCTTATGTGAGAAATTATATTATGAACACAAAGGATGTGGGAATGAATGAGATAACAATAATTCATGGTAAATCTCAGCTATTGACATAGCTGTCAACTTACAGATTTGAAAATAAGGGACCAGCAGCCTCGAAAATAAGGGATCAGCAGCCAAAATAAGGGATCAACAATTACTTTGATAAAACACATATTTTGTTGCATGCAAATGGCTTTAAATACCTATTAGGTCCATAAATTACCATACAGTGGTGCCTCGCAAGACGAAATTAATCCGTTCCGTGAGTCTCTTCGTCTTGCTGTTTTTTCGTCTTGCGAAGCACGGCTATTAGCGGCATAGCAGCTATTAACGGCTTAGCGGCTTTAAGAAAAAGGAAACAAACTCGCAAGAACTCGCAAGACGTTTCGTCTTGCGAAGCAAGCCCATGGGGAAATTCGTCTTGCGGAACGACTCAAAAAACGGAAAACTCTTTTCGTCTTGCGAGGCATTCGTCTTGCGGGGCACCACTGTATAGCACATATTCAACACGAACACACAACACAAAAAACAGCAACAATTTTTGCTTTTTACAAAGGACAACTGGACATAGAAAGGGCCCCATTACCTTCAGTAGCTTATTTAAGGGACATCATCAATAAGGGACAGCAGCGGGACATGGCGCTGGGATAAGGGACTGTCCCGCCAAATAAGGGACGCTTGACAGCTATGGCTATTGAGATGGGAAGATTTGATTACAAGGCTACAAGACGCAAACCCACACCCCTAGGATTGAAACAAGTGTTTGTTTTCTTTGTATTCCTGTTGCTTATAGGGTAGTTTCAGGATCTGGGAGATGAAACTCAAGCATTTCAGTGCTGTTTCTCTTACATCTTTGAAGTACCATTATAGCAAAACACCCTCATCCAGAAAGCATCCCAACATTGCTTGAAGTGTTGCTGAGCTATCGTTATTCAGTCTTCACCTGAAAAGGACAAGTACTCCCTTTTTATCCTATAGCAGGGGTGGCTAATGTTTTCTGGTCCTGAGGGCTTAAATGGCACCTTCCGGGCCCTGAGGGGCCACTGGTCAGTGTTGGGTGTGACCCCAAAGTGGACATGGCTGCCCCATAGCTGGCCTCGGGCTTGTGGTTTACTGCCCCAGCACCAAATTCTGCATTTGTTGCCATGTAATGCATGGAGCATCTATGGAGAGGCCTTTTCTGAATATGTAAGGTAAAGGGACTGCTGACCATTAGGTCCAGTCGTGACCGACTCTGGGGTTGTGGTTCTCATCTCGCTTTATTGGCCGAGGGAGCCGGCGTACAGCTTCCGGGTCATGTGGCCAGCATGACTAAGCCGCTTCTGGCGAACCATAGCAGCGCATGGAAACGCCGTTTACCTTCCCGCCAGAGTGGTACCTATTTATCTACTTGCACTTTGACGTGCTTTCGAACTGCTAGGTGGGCAGGAGCTGGGACCGAGCAACGGGAGCTCACCCCGTCGCAGAGATTCGAACCGCCGACCCTCTGATAGGCAAGTCCTAGGCTCTGTGGTTTAACCCACAGCGAGACATGGCTAAATTCAGGACAGTCTGTTGGGGACAACTCTGTGCTCAAATGTGCTGAACAGAGCCTAGGGATGGGCACATTTTTCCAAACTTAATTGTCATAACAGTTTTCAGGTTTTTTCAAAGCCCTCATGGAAATTTGCCTGCTTTTTGGTGCTAATTCCTCCTAAATTCTCCTACTATGTGTATGCAATGTTGCATTTCTGCAAAAGGCAGCCCTTGGCTCCTGATTGGCAGCTGGATTGCCAGTTTTTTTTTTCCCGGGGGCTTAAACTGGACCCCTGTGCCTCTAGGTGGTGTACCTTCCTAGCACAGGCACACATTGCCTGTGAGATCTTCCCTCCCTCTCGCTCACCTTACCCAACAAAACAGCTTCCTTTTATTTCCTTCCCACCCCTTGCAGTCTTCCTCTGTGCCTAGTCCAAAACTATCCTCCGATTTTGCTGTGCCAAAGCAAAGAAAGGGCAGGCATGTTTCAGTTGCTAGGCAACTTTGGGGCAAACATGGCACGACACCTCTGGATTTATCCCGATGACAGCAGGAGGAGGAGGAGGAGGAGAGGGAACAAATATCAGATGCTCAACACATTCCAGTGATGCAACTTCTTGTGCCACATCCCATATTGCCCACTAGAAAAGCTGTGCCAGCGCAGCATTGGAAAATGCATTATTCATGTGTATTTAAATTCAGATTCCGGAGGTATTGTGAGCTTGCCAAAATTGTCACCTCAGTCACATCTTTAGGTAGATTTAAGACTCCTAGCTCTTGGGCACCATGTTAATTCTGAGGAGAATTGGATTACAGGCCACACATACCCAAGTATTAGGAAATGCACACAAGACGAAAAACAACAAACCCTAGCCTGCTATAAAAAGATCAAATATTTCCACTTCTGCAGTGTGTTTACAGCTGGAAAAATGTGTTGGAGATGATTCAGTAGATAGAGGTGTGATTATATTATTCACTGTAACCACAAGCCAGAGCAAACAGTCTTCTGTGGAACTCTTAAGTGTGTGGGTGTCTTTTCCTTCAACCCAGACTCAGTGAGAAGAAATGATTTAAAGCAATAGGGCTTTAAAGCCATTTGGAAGCCATGTTTAGGGGGCGGTCCTATACCAAAGAAGAGCCAATGACTGAGAGCGACAGGACTTGGCAGAGCTCCAGGCACACTGCTGCCAAGACAGATACGCTAGATAATATCACCAAGGTAAATAAACAAACAATAAACATCCATAAAAATCGCAAAAGTAGTTTCTTTCCCAAATAGGTTTTATCTTAAACAATTGCAAACGCAGTAAATGAAGTGTTTGCTTGTAATATATCAACAACAACAACAATCTTTATTACGGTCCAGAGACCCAACAAATCGTTACAAAGCAATACACAATTCATACAGCCTACCTCCAGGTTAAACAAGCATTTTGTTCAGAATATAGGGATCATTGGTTCTTGCAGCCAATAAAAACTTTGCCACTTCGAACGTTCTAGCATTTGTCTGGTCTTCCAATAGGAACCTGACATAGTGAGCCTCTGATTTTCCCCGGAAAGATACCAGCAAGGGTAGCATCAGTTCAGCCCTGGCTTGCTCATATTTTGCACAGTGCAACAAAATATGTTCTATGGAATCGATGTCTTGAGCACACAAGCAAAGTCTGTCCTGGTAGGAAAGATGTTTAGTCTGACTTTGGTGAAAAGCCTTTGATAGTTTGGTACTGTCAGGTTTTTAATGTAAGATGTTAACTTAAAAACATGCTCATATTGTATTCCTACTGCCAGCGGACTACAGACTGCGTGTGATTGAGATTGCAAGTCACTGTGTGCATTATCCCATAATCTTTGTAATATATCAGTGGTTCAGTACTCATTTCTTCTCTTTCCAAAATAGCTTTTATCTTGAACAATTGCAAAGGCAATAATAAATAGTCCACTTGTGATATACCAGTGGTTCAGTGTTCGGACGTCGTTCCAGTAATCCGATGTTTCATTGCTAAAGAGCTTAGTCATCAAGCTTTGCAGGAGCGGTACCTATTTATCTACTTGCACTTCTGACGTGCTTTTGAGCTGCTAGGTTGGCAGGAGCAGGGACCGAGCAACGGGAGCTCACCCCATCGCGGGGATTCGAACCGCCGACCTTCTGATCAGCAAGTCCTAGGCTCTGTGGTTTAACCCACAGTGCCACCCACATCCCCAGTCTGGGTTATCCTCCAACAAAAAGGACCCTGGAGTTTTTTCAGGAAAGTAATTGTAAACATTTTTTTCAATTCATTATAAATCATTTCCCATTGTCTTCTCTCTCTCAGAGCAGCTGGAAAGTGGAAATGGTCAGACTCCAGATCTCTGAGTATAGGTTCTCTGCCATATAAAAACCTACCCAAAGATCTACCTATCCACTAGGAATGTCATTGCTAGTGCAGTCTAGGGAGAGATGTTTCCATGGACTTCTCATTCTCCTGCCACTTTTATATTTCCCAGCTATAAAATTTACCTTTCCCCCACCCCTCCCACGCTGAGCATGCATTAAATGCAGCAGTTGTTCCACTAGCAAAGCGGAGGCAGAATATTTCAGATCTGAAAGCGCACATCAGTGGCGTAGCGTGGGTTGTCAGCACCCGGGGCAAGGCAAGTAATTTGCGCCCCCTAACCCGTGGATTTTGCACCCCATAACCCGTGGAGCGCGGCCCCCCAGATGTTGTGCCCGGTGTGGCCGGCCCAGCCTGCACCCCCCACGCTACGCCACTGTAGCACAGAACACCATCCCTAATCCTGCAACTGCAAAAAGTTCTGCAACACAGCACAACAGACCGTGCAAAAGGATCGTTGTTGATGCTTTTATTAAAAAAATGTAAACAACAGCCATCTTTATTTACACTATGAGCTAACTGTCTGAGATGGGTAAAACCAATCCCAAAGGGCCCTTACAAACAGTAGATTATGCTACATTTTCCTTGTTTAAATCCACAATGTTTTGGTTTTTTTAAATGCACTCTACCTCCCCACCCTTATACCCTTTCCACCCAAGACGTACATCTGATGCCTTTGTCACACATTACATGCACCCAACCCCTTCCCTGCAGTCAGCTAGATTTCCCTCGCAATAAACGTGGGTGGGTAGGTACCGGAGAAGGGAAACCTGAAAAGAGAAAGTGGCTGCTTTCCTGCATTCTGCCTCAGGGTCTTACTGCCCACCCTGCTCTGTTTCGTTGCTGTGTTTGCTCAAACGGAACAAAGAGCAGGGAAAGCCCCTCCCCTCCAGGCAGAGAGAGAGAGAGAGAGAGAGAGAGAGAGAGAGAGGCGCCCTCCACAAGTTGTCGAGCTTGGGCAACGGCTGCGCGGCCGACGGCGAGGCGCTAAGGCGCCGGCTCCCCAGGCTGCAGTGCTTGGCCAGGCGCTGCGCTTGCATGCCTGGCTGCGCCCAGCTCGCCTCAGCACAGCGGAAAACAGAAGCAGTGGCGGAGACGATGACCCCCCACCCCAACCAAGCCTCAATTGCTTGTCCCTTCCCTCTGGACTCGCCCCCCCCCCAGGTGTTGCGCCCGGTGCGGCTGGCACCCCTGGCACCCCCCATGCTACGCCACTGGCGCACATAGCTCAATAGCCTGAGTGGAAAGGAGCTAATCCTTCACCATGAACTTCTTTTGTTAGTGCATCACATTCCAGTGTGTTCAATTCCTGTCCATTCCAAAAATAAAGCAGATCGTCACATGTTGCCAATAGGCCTGGCGAAGGAATATTGAGGTGCTTCCAGATAAACCAGCCTTTTGGCAAACTCAAAATAAATATATTCTATTGGTGTTAAACTGATTCATGCATCCCTCATTAGTGCAACACATGAGCACCACGTCTGACAGTCCTAAAGTTAGAAGATTATATTTCTCTCCTGGCCATTTTTAAAGTTGGCAGCTTTCTTTCTTTCTTGGTTTCTAGAGGGAAATCAAAATATCTGGCATTTATTAATTTGATTGCACAATCTACAATACATTGATGACTACCTCCCGCAAAGGCTATGTAAATCAAAAACCCCATCCAAAGCATACTTAATCAGAGTGTGTGGGAAGGCAGGAAAAAGAAGGAGAAAGTTTTTATGGAAGGCTGAGCTATCTGCCTATGGATCTAGTCAGGAATGAGGGTTTCCAGAGAGGGATGCTTGTGATTTTCCACTGCCCAGGCAGAAACTTTGTATATGGGTAAGTGTCCCGAACAGGAAGCAAGTTTGTGGCTGTTATTGTCAGAACCAAAAAACAAGAAAGAACACCCAACCGTTGACTTAATTGTGAAAGTCCCATGGACTGCAAGAAGATCAAACCTATCCATTCTGAAGGAAATCAGCCCTGAGTGCACACTGGAAGGACAGATCCTGAAGCTGAGGCTCCAATACTTTGGCCACCTCATGAGAAGAGAAGACTCCCTGGAAAAGACCCTGATGTTGGGAAAGATGGAGGGCACAAGGAGAAGGGGACGACAGAGGACGAGATGGTTGGATAGGGTTCTCGAAGCTACCAGCATGAGTTTGACCAAACTGCGGGAGGCAGTGGAAGACAGGAGTGCATGGCGTGCTCTGGTCCACAGGGTCACGAAGAGTCGGACATGACTAAACAACAACAACAAAAATAGAATCATAAAATTGTAGCACAGGTCCTCCGTGTCCCTATTTTCCAGGGACATTCCCGGATTTACAGAAGCCGTCCCAGTTTTTGATTTGATCCTGGAGAGTCCCACTTTTCCTTACAACATCCCTATCTTCACCAGAGAAATGTTGGAGGGTATGGTAGCATTGGAAGGGAGCCGTGAGGGTCATCAAGTCCAACCCCATGCAATAATCTTCTCCCCAATTTGAGACTCGAACCCATGACCCTTAAATTAAGATTCTCATGCTCTACTGATTGAGCTATCCTGAGCCATGCAACTAAACCAACTGCTGCTATTACAGTGGTACCTTGAGTTACAAACACCTCGGGTTACAAACACTTTGGGTTACAGACTCCACTAACCCAGAAGTAGTACCTCAGGTTAAGAACTTTACCTCAGGATGAGAACAGAAATCGTGTGGCGGCAGCAGGAGGTCCCATTAGCTAACGTGGTACCTCAGGTTAAGAATGGACCTCCAAAATGAATTAAGTTCGTAACCAGAGGTACCACTGTATTATTATTATTATTATTATTATTATTATTATTATTATTATTATTATTAAATTTATATACTGCCTTTCATTCAAGGATGACAGGGCAGTTCACAACATACCAAATGAGAACACATAACACAAATAGCATAATAACAAACAAACAACACACACACACACACACACACACACACACACACACACACACACACACAGTTTTAAGATCCACAGATTGTTTAGTTCACCATCAGCCTGGATGGAGAGGAATGCTTTCGCTGGCACTTCAAGATATGTAACGAAGACACCAGGCGAACCTCCCTAGGGAGATACAATATCTCAAGACCAATTCAGAATTCTAGCGCTGGTGGTTTTTTTTAATGAGGAATATATTACTGTGGGGTATTAGTAGGCATGCATGCAACATGCAGCTGTTATTTCAATCTGCTTGCCAAAATCGCATATATCCTTTGGAGAAGGGTTTCCGCCTCAGCCCTAAACAAATGCACTAATAAAATATATATAACTGCGTACACAACCTGAAATGCGCCCATTGTCACGCTTGAAATGTTTGGTTGTGGCTAGAAGTAATAATATCCCCCAGCTTTCAGTGGTTTCTTCCTGATTTGACTGGAGCAGCCATCATGCATTAACTTTGCAAATTGGAGGCCTCGTTACATTAATGAACTCTACCTTGGGCTGTGCTCCAAAAGTCTCCTGCAAGGTCACATCTTGTCCAGAATAGGCCAGTCCACAGCTGAATGGGATTGTGCTATCAAGGGACCTCACATGTGCTATGACTGGCTACTTGGAGCTACACTGACTTTGGCTGTGTGTGCAACACACATTTAAAGCACATTTATAGTTCATTCCCCTCCATCCCCACCGCCAAGAATCCTGGGAGCTGTGGATGGAATTCGGCACCACACACTTCTGATCACTTTGTGTGCTGGTCCCGAGGGTTAACCATGCGGCGAGGTCCGAGTCCAGTCCGAGGTCGAGGATGCGGTATGGAGGCTGGCCGTCATAGCTGAAGCTGGGTCCAAGGCAGGGAGTCAGGTGAGGTCAGGAACCCTGGCAGTAGAGCAGGACAAGGTGCAGGCAGGAATAGGCTACCAACAATGTTGTTCCCGCAACTTGGGACTGGGGCTGGCTGGCTTTTATCTGCCCCGAGGCATAGGGCGGCCCCGGTCCACAGGTGATTCACCTCTCCTGGCCTGGAGGCGAGCACTCCTCCTGCGGGAACTTAGTTCCCTCTGCCTCTCTGCCCAGAGCCTCTACAGCTCAGGAGAGGCTGGAGGGTTACTGGACCCAGAGGAAGCCTCCTCTTCCCCTGACGGGGCTGAGAGTGGAGCACCTGCAGGCAATGAGTCCTCCACCCCCTCAGGAGCCAGAGCAGACTCAGCTGGTGCCTGCACCTGAGGATCCAGCACAGGTGAGGACCCTTCAGGCTTAAGCCCCAGCCCCGGCCCAGCTGGTTCTGGAGGCAGGGACTCCTGTGCAGGCTGGAATTCCACAGAGGCCATCACACCTTGCCAGTGGAAGTATTTCCACTTGCCAGAAGGAACTATCAGAGCCGTCTTTCCCATAGGGCTTAGTGGTGCGTCGCACCAGGGTGCCGGCCTCTCAGGGGCGCCTCAGCAAGTGGGGGAGCTGCGCAGCTTTGCCAGCAGCCTCCCCTTTCCCTGCATGCCCGCCAGCTGCGCCCCGCCAACCATAAGGCTGGTGGGCATGCAGCTTCCCTCCCAAGCCTCCTCGGGAGGAGAGCAATCCCCACAGAGGCTTAGGAAGGAAGCTGCGCCCCGCCAACCATATGGCTGGTGGGCGCGCAGCTTCCCTCTAAAGCCTCCCAAGCCTTTGTGGGGATCGCGCTCCTCCCAAGGAGGCTTGGGAGGGGCGCAACTTCACTCCCAAACCTCTGCAGGAATTGCTCTCCCGCAGCAGCATGGGGGAGAGTTGCGCCCCTGATGGCTGGCAGTGCGCAGCTACAGCTACCCCAACACTATGTGCAGTAATTTGGGGGTGCTGGGCAGATATTTGCACCCCGGCACCGCATCTGGGAACTATCCCCCTCTTCCCTCACCCCTGTTCTGGGGGTCCTCATGACCCTCCAGAGTGAAACTGGAGGAGTTCAGAGGGTGCCCAGGGAGAGCAGAGGGGGAAAGATCCATTGCACCAGCAGAAACCCTTGTTCTGCCAGCACCCCAGGTGAGTCACAAACCCTTGCAATGGCTTCTGCCAGCACTCCAACTGCCCTGAAAGTGGCAGGACTGCCACAAAACCCTTAAACCATCAAAGCTTCTCACTTTGTCATGCAATTCCTAAATTCCCATCTTTGTTGAGGCATGCTAACCTGAAATATGGAAGTGAAAGCTGGACCATAAAGAAGGCTGATCGCCAAAGAATTGATGCTTTTGAATTATGGTGTTGGAGGAGACTCTTGAGAGTCCCATGGATTGCAAGAAGATCAAACCTCTCCATTCTGAAGGAAATCAGCCCTGAGTGCTCACTGGAAGGACAGGTCCTGAAGCTGAGGCTCCAATACTTTGGCCACCTCATGAGAAGAGAAGACTCCCTGGAAAAGACCCTGATGTTGGGAAAGATGGAGGGCACAAGGAGAAGGGGATGACAGAGGACGAGATGGTTGGACAGTGTTCTCGAAGCTACAAGCATGCATTTGACCAAACTGCGGGAAGCAGTGGAAGACAGGAGTGCCTGGCGTGCTCTGGTCCATGGGGTCAGGAAGAGTCGGACACGACTAAATGACTAAACAACAAAACCAGAAATGGTTACACGTTGGGGGAAGAGACAGTTGCCAGTGGAGGCTACCTCTCTTATTCTCCTTCTCCTCCTCAACTGCTGCCGCCTTTGCTGCTGCTCCTGGGAGTCGGAGAAGGTGGGGGGGGGGAGGGAAGAGCCTTGTGCCGGATTCAAGGGAGGGAGCTGGGTTGGCTGGCCAGCTGACAAGTGGAGTAGCAGCAGCAATAATAGCTGGAAAAGTTGGAGGAGAAAGGGAGAGCAAGGCAATGGGGCTGCTGCTGCCACTGTCCTTGCGATGGGAGCCATGCTGCGTAAAAACAAGGAGGAGAAAATGAGCCAGGTCAGGGCTGAAGAGAAGATGGCGGATGGAGGAGACCCTGAAACTGAAGGGTGTAGCTGGTCAGGAGCAGGCCAGCCTGTTGGCGGTTGGAGCTTGAGGGTTGTGGGGTGGCAAGGACGTTATGGGGTTGAGGGTGGGAACTGGACCTAACTGGGCTTCAGTGGGGGTTGTCTGCATCATGAAAAACTTTAATAAAAAATCTTAACATGACAAAAAGGGGGTGGCAGCAGTGATACTGATGTAGAATAGAATGACCCTATTATCATTTGAGGGATGTTGCAGTGGATGGGTTAGTTGAATCCAACTCTCCGAACTCTGTGAGGGACAAGCCACCTTTCCCAGGATTCTTTTGGGAGGGCAGTGAAATAGGCCTTAAATATATGGACACGGGTGGCGCTGTGGTTTAAACCACAGAGCCTAGGACTTGCTGATCAGAAGGTCGGTGGTTTGAATCCCTGCGATGGGGTGAGCTCACGTTGCTTCTGCCAACCTAGCAGTTCGAAAGCATGTCAAAATGCAAGTAGATAAATAGGTACCACTCTGGAGGGGAAGGTAAACGGCATTACCTGTGCTGCTCTAGTTCTCCAGAAGCAGCTTAGTCATGCTGGCCACATGACACGGAAGCTGTACACCGGCTCCCTCAGCCAATAAAGCGAGAGGAGCGCTGCAACCCCAGAGTCGGTCACAACTGGACCTAATGGTCAGGGGTCCCTTTACCTTTATATGGTGCGTACACGGCATTCATTTAGCCTTAGAGATGCTGGGTTTAAACCAATGGACTGGAACCCAAGAGGCCTTATCCTTTCCTGTGTTCCATCGCGTTCCCAGAAACTGCCCTTGGGTGCCTTATCTTGCCTTTATCTATTTTTCTGTGCTTTATTAGATTAGATGGAGGGATAGATATTTTTGGATGACATAGGGTGCCCGTGTCATATTCTGACTCTCGTGGAATGGAACGTCTTTTCTCTCACTTCCCTGCAGCTGAATTACGAGGATATGCAGCAAAGAAGAACTCCCGTATTTTATGCTCTATAAGACTCACTTTTTCCCTCCTAAAAAGTAAGGGGAAATGTGTGTGTGTCTTATGGAGCGAATGCAGGCTGCACGGCTATCCCAGAAGCCAGAACAGCAAGAGGGATCGCTGCTTTCGCTGCGCAGTGATCCCTCTTGCTGTTCTGGCTTCTGAGATTCAGAATATTTTTTTTCTTGCTTTCCTCCTCCAAAAACTAGGTGCATCTTGTGGCCTGGTGCGTCTTATAGAGTGAAAAATATGGTATTTACTCTGTTACCAATTATCTGAAGAAGGGGAGGGAGGGACCATTGGGTCCAGCGGGTCATTCAGAAACATTAGCAAGGGGCAGGAACAATGGGTCAATGTACTATAACACAAGGGTTTAATGAACTCATGTAATGTCTTTAGCGACTTCAAATTCTCTTCCGGGTGAGATAAGGGGATGCAGAGACGATCACAAAAAGCCTGTAATAGCCTTTATACAATGGATGTGTTGAACAAGGGTGAACTGTTCTGGGAGCTCCAAACACACCATCTTGGTAGTCAAGATAACCCCTCAGTTAATGGGTGGCGGTTGTAGCAATGAGCTCATACACTTGCTTTGTTATAGGCTAATTGGCTTGCTTTGGTGTTATCCATATCTGGGGGCTTGGGGGCTGGGCTCTGAGCGCAGAAAGGGGAACTATCTGCAAGATTTGGGTATTTGCCATCTATGCCCTCATCTGGTCAGGTGAAGCAATGGGAAGTCCTGGCCAAAGTGACGCATCCTGCTTTGCATATAAAGCATGTATGAGCATTTGCTTGGACGTGGACAAGTCGTCTCCTTGCTGCAGTGTGTGTCTTGCATCTTCAGAGGCCAGGAAGCCTGGGAGGCAGATTTGCTGCAAGTCTGCACCTGAATTTTTTAAAGCACTCAAAATGGCCATTCCGATGTTTTTGACATCCTGCTTTGGTATCCCTGCACCCATTGTTGTCTTTTTTATTTGTATATATTTTATTTGTATATATTGCATGCTTTATGTTGCTATGGCCGTTGGCTAATGCAAATAAAGTTTATTTATCTATCATCTATCTATCCCTGCACCCAACCACTCCCACGAGCTCTCCTTTGGCCCTGCTGTTCAGAACGATGGACTTGAGGGAGTCATGTTAGTGGCCAGTTCAGCCACTCAATATGTTTCTACTGAATGACTGATCTACTCACCATAAACAAGAGCTTGGGGTGACACTTTTCTTTATAATAACTCTGTAGTTCTTCAATCTCAGGTTCGTTGAATCTGAACCTGTATCTCTTTGGGACGTGGGTGGCGCTGATCTGATCTTAAGAGTCTACCCTCATGGGTGGCTAACCTGTGTCCTGCCACATAACAATGGATTCCAGTTCCCATCAGTCCTAGCCATCAGTCAGGGACGATAGTGTTGTGAATTCCATTCCTCCCGTGCTGCAGATGTGTGGGATTGTTACATGTCACATGTCTGTTTACATTGCAGCACTGATTATTGGAGTCTTGTGAGCGGAAAGAGAGATACGCTATTTCCTCTCTGTATAGCTTTTGTGTTTGCAGCTCTCTCTCCGAGGAAGAAAGACAATGAGAGAAGCCATGTTTTTCTTTGTTCTGTTACGTTTGTTTTAATTTGCAATAAATTAGGCTTAGATGTTTCTCCTCAAGGCGGAACTTCTGTTTGGACTCTGCTAGTCATGTTGGCCACCTCATGAGAAGAGAAGACTCCCTGGAAAAGACCCTGATGTTGGGAAAGATGGAGGGCACAAGGAGAAGGGGACGACAGAGGACGAGATGGTTGGACAGTGTTCTTGAAGCTACCAGCATGAGTTTGACCAAACTGCAGGAGGCAGTGGAAGAAAGGAGTGCCTGGAGTGCTCATGGGGTCATGAAGAGTTGGACACAACTAAACAACTAAACAACAATAATTGCCAGGACCAACTGTTTTCACTGATCATACAAGGACCTGTGAGCCAGTGTGGTGTAGTGGTTAAGAGCGGTAGTCACGTAATCTGGGAAACCGGGTTCGTGTCTCCGCTCCTCCACCTGCAGCTGCTGGGTGACCTTGGGCCAGTCACACTTCTGTGAAGTCTCTCAGCCCCACTCACCTCACAGAGTGTTTGTTGTGGGGGAGGAAGGGAAAGGAGAATGTTAGCCGCTTTGAGACTCCTGAAGGGGAGTGAAAGGCGGGATATCAAATCCAAACTCTTCTTCTCTTCTTCTTCTTCCTTCGGGCTTGTTTTATACAAAGGAAAGTAAGTCAAATGGGCAAGACTTGCCACAGGTGAGCAGGAAAGTTTGCAAGCCTCACCAGACCAGGGTTGGTGTACAAGACACACACACACACACCCTGGTACCTAATACCTACATTGCACTTGGGAACATTCGGTAGTGATGGGTGTGCTCTGGAGTGCTCTGGTCCATGGGGTCATGAAGAGTTGGACAAAACAACGACTAAACAACAACCCCGCCCATCTGGCTGGGTTTCCCCAAACACTCTGGGCAGCTTCCAACAAAATATTAAAATACAATAGTCATTCAGATATTAAAAGCTTCCCTAAACAAGGCTGCCTTCAAATGTCTCCTAAAAGTCTGGTAGTTGTTTTTTCCTTTGACATCTGATGGGAGGGCGTTCCACAGGGCGGGCGCCACTACCGAGAAGGCCCTCTGCCTGGTTCCCTGTAACCTCACTTCTCACAGTGAGGGAACCACCAGAAGGCCCTCAGAGCTGGACCTTAGTATTCAGGCAGAACGATGGGGGTGGAGACGCTCCTTCAGGTATACTGGGCCGAGGCCATTTAGGGCTTTAAAGGTCAGCACCAACACTTTGAATTGTGCTTGGAAACATACTGGGAGCCAGTGTAGGTCTTTCAAGACCGGTGTTATATGGTCTCAACGGCCGCTCCCAGTCACCAGTCTAGCTGCCGCATTCTGGATTAGTTGTAGTTTCCGGGTCACCTTCAAAGATAGCCCCACGTAGAACGCATTGCAGTAGTCCAAGCGGGAGATAACTAGAGCATGCACCACTCTGGCAAGACAGTCTGCGGGCAGGTAGGGTCTCAGCCTGTGTACCAGATAGAGCTGGTAAACAGCTGCCCTGGACACAGAATTGACCTGTGCCTCCATGGACAGCTGTGAGTGCAAAATGACTCCCAGGCTGCTCACCTGGTCCTTCAGAGGCACAGTTACCTCATTCAGGACCAGGGAGTCCTCCACACCCGCCCACCTCCTGTCCCCCCAAAACAGTACTTATGTCTTATCAGGATTCAACCTCAATCTGTTGGCCGCCATCCATCCTCCAACATCTCTGAATGTGCATCATCTGCTTTAAATTTACATCCTGATCTTAGAGCATTAGAACAAAGGGAGGCGGCTCTCTGCTTTCAGCTGTTCACCCACACGTTGGGAGTGGAGCAGAAAATAAATGAGCAGATAAACCTTTGCACGGAGCGTCTGCAGGTTATGCAGACAGGAACTGCGTGACAATGTCAGTTAGACAGAAGCAGGGCAAAGAGGGTTGTTTTCCTATTTGTTGTGGCTTTGCGAGGGGTTGGTGGAGATTAGATGAAGAAGCCTAAGCACCCAGTGTTATCTCTCTTGATCTCATCCGCCGTAGCGAAGGGAAACACGTGGGTGCCACCTACTGGGGTGCAATGGAGATATAGATGTAGATAACCCAAAGAGTTGTACTATCAATCAGGAAAAAGTTGAAGACGTTTTCATTGATATAAGCTACTGGTTCTCATTTTCACTGACCTCCAACTCTGAAAGGGAGGTTCAATTCTGTTTGCATATAAAAGCGAGCTTAGCTAATTGGCCCTTTGCAAAACAGTACACAAATCAAAACACAGCCATATTTTTTCCGAATTTTGCACTTCTCTGAATTTTGCAACACAGCTCCCTGTCTAAGCAACGTGCAGAGAAATGCATACCCTGGAGGTAAATAGTTGCACATGAATGTATATATCCATAGGTACCAACTCTTAGGGGCTGGGGTCCCTTCAGACCCCACAATAAATTATTTGAGCTCCCCACCCCCAGTTGATGGGCATTGCCATGCAAATGGTGTGTCCTGTGATTATGCATAGTGGGGTTTACCTGAGCCCCACCCCACCCCCGGGGAAAAAATTATTCAGGTTAGTATCCCTGTATATACTGGAAGGACAGATCGTGAAGCTGAGACTCCAATACTTTGGCCACCTCGTGAGAAGAGAAGACTCCCTGGAAAATACCCTGATGTTGGGAAAGATGGAGGGCACAAGGAGAAGGGGATGACAGAGGACGAGATGGTTGGACAGTGTTCTCGAAGCTACGAACATGAGTTTGACCAAACTGCGGGAGGCAGTGGAAGACAGGAGTGCCTGGCGTGCTCTGGTCCATGGGGTCACGAAGAGTCGGACACGACTAAACAACAACAACAACAACAACAAAATATCAGTGAAATTAACATACAAAAAAGCATGATGCTAAGGGAAATTGCTTTATGAAAAAGAAAATGTGCATGTTGGGCAAAACGAGGTACCAAAACATCTATATTAGAATGTGGATTGAAAATGTGGAGAATTGATCTTAAGAGTTGAAAATGAGAGAAATGGACGTCGGTAGATTCGCCCATCCCTAGCGACATGGAAGGTGAAGAGAAGCAACCTCTGATAGCTCAGTCGGCAGAGCAGGAGACTCTAAATCTCAGGGCCAAGGCTTTGAGCCTCATGTTGGGCAAAAGATTCCAGCATTGTTGGGGGTTGGAGTAGATGACCCTTGTGATCCCTTCCAACTCTATAATTCTTTGATTCTATGACACATCAGTCAGAGAGCTATAAAAAGGCAAAACAAGCACCAGAAACTCCTGCTCTATCCCGCTATGGTATCTTACTGCAGAGCATACATGTGAGATTGTTCCTTTACCAGACTAAGACTGCAGCCCTAAGCACACTAGCTTGCGGTTAGGGAGGAGGAAAAAATCAATTCAGTTAGCACTGAAAGCCAAATTTGAAACAAAACGAGAGCTAAAACGCGGTTGTCCTTCAAAATCTGCACTGACCCAGATTTTGCAATGCAGTTCTTCCACCAAACAACATTTACAAAAGCATACATTAGGTAGAATTGTGCACAGTAATGAATACGTCGGTGCAAGCAGCACGGAAAAATGCATTGCATTAGGGAAGAAATGCTTGCCAAAAATGTGTACGTTAGTCAAAACTGCATACAAAAACGTGTTTACGAGGAGACATTTGCACTAAAATGCTGGATAATTTTCCTCGGGGTATTTTTTTGCAAAAGAACATTTGCAAATTGCTGCAGAAACGCGGGAAACCAAATTTAAGATTGGAAAAATGAGAAACTGGGGGAACTAGGATTGACATATCCTTCCATTCTTGCCTGGGATGGAGTCCCGCTGAACTGAGAAAGACCCTGTTCATGAGCAGACAGTAATAAAATTGCAGGGACTCCTGTATCTGCGAGAGAAAATGCTCTCAAACTTGGGTGCTCTAAAACGGCGTTTGAGTTGTAAGAAGATGTGATTCAAAAGCAAAAGGTTTACAAGCGCCTCTCTGAACTCTTACTTCCTCTTTGGTGGGCTTCTTGCTTCCCACTTTAAAGCCTCTGACCAGAATGGCTTTAACCTCACCAATGTGTGCTTGTTTTTCAGATTTTATTTTTTTTAATGGCTTTAAGTGATTATGCAAGCAACTTATCTCATGGCTCACCCCAGAAACCACATGCGAATTTCATTTCTTCTCATTCAGGCGGATTCTCAGTAGCTTGAGCAAGGTTTGCAAGTAACCTCGCTCCTTTGTGGTGGAGGAGAATTGCAGTGATGTCGGTCTCTGAGCCTCCGGTCATATTAGCTGGCAACATTTGGGGATGGCAAGTGGCCAGTTAAATGGTAACAATATCATTTAAATCTTTATTACCCACTGCTCACATCTGATTCTTTTTTTATTATTATTATGGCCGGATTTCATGACTCTCTGATGCTCGTTATAAAACTATGTCTCATGTCTTTAAGATAACATTTACCGTATTTTTTGCTCTATAAGACTCACTTTTTCCCTCCTAAAAAGTAAGGGGAAATGTGTGTGCATCCTATGGAGTGAATGCAGGCTGCGCAGCTATCCTAGAAGCCAGAAGAGCAAGAGGGCAGCGATCCCTCTTGTTGTTCTGGCTTCTGAGATTCAGAATATTTTTTTTCTTGTTTTCCTCCTCCAAAAACTAGGTGCGTCTTGTGGTCTGGTGCGTCTTGTAGAGCGAACAATACGGTAGTTAGAAAGCAGAGTTGCGATGAAGTTGTTCAACAGAAATGGCAACTTGATAATGCAATGCCGGCTCAAATTTCCAAGATGGTGGTGTTGGTCATATACGCTTTAGAACCACCATCTTGGAAACTGCAGGAATTGACTCATGACCTAAAGGCCAAACGGGACAACATTTCATGAATGAATTTCAGGTTTGGGGTTTTGCTTTTGCTGTTTTGGCTAAAAGGAGTTGGTGGAGTGTGATTTGGATTGAGGCAGCAGCAGCCTTTCCAACCACAAACCCTTTTCCCACAAGCTGCTACTGGACGCAATATGGGTTCAATTGTATATTTGGTTTTTCAACCTTAGGCTGTGTACATATTCTTGTTTACTCTGCATTCTGGTATGGTTCCATCACTGATTTGGGAAACAGGTGTTAGCCACAACCCATTTTTCTACACATCCTTTCTCATGAATTCAAATAGAGAAGAAGAAGAAGAACTTAGCTGTGTTTTAAGCTGGAAATGTGTAAACATTCTCCAGTGGCGTAGCGTGGATTGTCAGCACCCGGGGCAAGGCAAGTTATTTGCGGCCCCTAACCCGTGGAGTGAGTGAGCCAGCTAGGGGCAGAGAGCTGCGAGTGCGAGCGCGCCCCCGCCCCAGATGTTGCGCCCAGTGTGGCCGGCCCCGCCAGAGCGGTACCTATTTATCTTCCCACCAGAGCGGTACCTATTTATCTACTTGCACTTTGACGTGCTTTCAAACTGCTAGGTGGGCAGGAGCAGGGACTGAGCAACAGGAGCTCACCCCGTCGCGGGGATTCGAACCGCCGACCTTCTAATCAGCAAGTCCTAGGCTCTGTGGTTTAACCCACAGCGCCACCCACGTCCCACATTGTAACAGTAAGTTACTATTAAAGGGTCTGTTCTTCTCCCAAAATAAAACATCCATCCCTTCTTTTATTAAACAAAACAAAACTCGTGCACACATGTAGATAAAAACAACTAACGAAACGACCCATGTCCGCCGCAATATTTGGTGAGTGTTGTGCTCACTAGCATTTAAGAAGGATTCCATCTTTCTCATAAACACTAATCTCTGAATGAAACAAACCACATGGCCCCTAAAGCAACCACATGGTTTCTGTCAATGCCTTGGAGAAGCATCGCCGCTGATAACAGGGAGGCTGAAAACACACACTGGAAGAGTGGAGAGGCCTCATACACAACACAATGCAAGAGGCAGGGGCGGGTGGGGTCTTGATGAGATCAGTAGCTCTGGAGTACGCCATGTATCAAACATGCCCTCCCCTCCCCCTGACAAGGAAGGGCAAGCAAATGAAAGTGATTTAAACAAGCCAGGCCCTTCAGGGACATCATATTGGGTGATAAAGGATGGGAGGAAACAGATCACGCTGAGCCAAAGGTTAGGGTGTGCATATGCCATCTAAATAATGAATTATGCTCCCGGGGTGCTATTGCTGTTAAAAGCGGGTGGGTGCACTACCAAAAAAGATACCACCTGTTTCTGTTGTAGCCTAAACAGCGCATCCTCTTGCCTTTCCACTACTAAGCAGAAGGAATCGCGGGCAATACTTGTACAGTGGTACCTCAGGTTAAGAACTTGCCATATTTTTTGCTCTATAAGACTCACTCCCCCCCCCCTAAAAAGTAAGGGAAAATGTGTGTGTGTGTTATGGAGTGAATGCAGGCTGCGCAGCTATCCCAGAAGCCAGGACAGCAAGAGGGATTGCTGCTTTCGCTGTGCAGCGATCCCTCTTGTTGTTCTGGCTTCTGAGATTCAGAATATTTTTTTTCTTGTTTTCCTCCTCCAAAAACTAGGTGCGTCTTGTGGTCTGGTGCGTCTTATAGAGCGGAAAATATGGTAATTCATTCAGGAGGTCTGTTCTTAACGGGAAACTGTTCTTAACCTGAAGCACCACTTTAGCTAATGGGGCCTCCCGCTGCCGCTGCGTGATTTCTGTTCTCATCCTGAGGCAAAGTTCTTAACCCGAGGTACTATTTCTGGGTTAGCAGAGTCTGTAACCTTAAGCGTATGTAACCCGAGGTACCATAGTATTAAACATGCTCTTGTTGAAAGTGGATCGAAGAGGATGGCATGAACCCACTTTATTTTGGGAGAGGGCATTTGCCCTTTTCATATTGGTGTTGGTGTTGACATCGTTCAGTCTTGAGAGACAATGGAGTTCTAAAAATAAATAAATAGTGATGCGCCCAGTGCCGGATTTATGTATAAGCTAAGCAAGCTATAGCTTAGGGCCCCACTCTCTTGGGGGCCCAAAAAAATTTTAAAGGAAAAAACTGGATGTACATTTCAAAAATAGAAGATAAAAAACAAATAAAATAAAACCTACATACAGCAACAGTGTTTTGTGTTGTGTAGGCTCCTATGAGGTAAGTAATGGGCCCCACCTGCTAGCCTGCTCCCTAAAATATCCCCTGTTTGCTCATTTCTAACAGCAACAATTTGTTGTTGACAAAGGGCCACATTACCTTCAGTAGCTTAGGGCCTCATCAAACCTAAATCCAGCCCTGGATGCGCCTATAACAAAGGTGCTACCTAGGGGGAATGAGCGTATGCAAAAAATGACAAAAATGACAAAAAAATTACGCACATCTCGATGCAAAATAAATTCATTGCTTCCTCGTCATTTCAAGTCGTACGTTGGCCTTGCTCTTCCTACATTCTTTCTGTGCTTTGTTTGACTCATTATTAATAATGATAATAATAATAATTTTTTATTTGTATCCCGCCCTCCCCAGCCGAGGCCGGGCTCAGAGGAGCTAACATCATAAAAACAACACAATAAGCATAAAAACAGACACCAATTAATTAAAATACATCTTAAAATTATCTCAGATAAGTTAAAATCTGGGCAGGTGGCAATGATCAGGGTGGAATTGAGAGTGGCTAATAATTGCCATAAAGAAGGCTGATCGCCGAAGAATTGATGCTTTTGAATTATGGTGCTGGAGGAGACTCTTGAGAGTCCCATGGACTGCAAGAAGATCAAACCTCTCCATGCTGAAGGAAATCAGCCCTGAGTGCTCACTGGAAGGACAGATCGTGAAGCTGAGGCTGCAATACTTTGGCCACTTCATGAGAAGAGAAGACTCCCTGGAAAAGACCCTGATGTTGGGAAAGATGGAGGGTGCAAGGAGAAGGGGATGACAGAGGATGAGATGGTTGGACAGTGTTCTTGATGCTACCAGCATGAGTTTGACTAAATTGCGGGAGGCAGTGGAAGACAGGAGGGCCTGGAGTGCTCTGGTCCACGGGGTCACGAAGAGTCAGACACGACTAAATGACTAAACAACTAAACAACAATAATTGCCAGGACCAACTGTTTTCACTGATCATACAAGGACCTGTGAGCGGGTTGGGGGCTCCTTCGGGCTTGTTTTATACAAAGGAAAGTAAGTCAAATGGGCAAGACTCGCCACAGGTGAGCAGGAAAGTTTGCAAGCCTCGCCTGACCAGGGTCGGTGTACAAGACACACACACACACCCCGGTACCTACTACCTACATTGCACTTGGGAACATTCAGTAGTGATGGGTGTGCCTGCTGAGGTGGTGATAAGGATATGACAGCCTTAGTTGTTTCCTGTTCTGTAAGGCTCCTGTTGGTTCCTGTTCAGTAACACATATGTCACACTTTCAAAGTTGTTAACTCATCAAGAAAATTAAAATCAACTTAGTTTTTTGCAATGTCGGTTTTTTTACTGGCAAAATGCCATTGTACGTCCTACATCTGCTACAACTAGACAGCATTGAGGGAGGAAAAACCAGTTGCCTTTTTAATTCCAGGCTTCGCTTGGCTATAATTCCATGCATACATTGTGTCCAGACAGCAAGAAAGGAAAATATAATCCCTGTCGTTATCTCTCCTGGATCTCACTGGGAGCCAACCGCATGTGGGTCATCAGTTGATTAATTCTCTCTTCTCAGTTGAGGACGTTTTGTCTGCTCCTTTATGTAGGACATTGTCCAAGCCTTAGTGAAAGTCTGCAAATCTCAAGAGTGGTCTCATATGGCTGCACATTCCACTCTTCCTTAAAGGCTCTCTCAGAAATGACTTGCAGATTGATTGTTTTAGCAGTACGAGGAATTTGTTCATCAGCAGGGAAAGGGACTATGCAGAATTACATGGCAAAGCTATCCAACTAATCACTCACTTTGCTTACAATAGTATGATGTTCTTTATAATACTGGGCCAACTTAGCTGAATGCTCCTGGTCTGTTAAACATATGTTTTAGACTCTCCCATTCGGTATTTCCCCTTTTGACATGAAAGACAACATATTTTTACCTCTGCTCTTTGCTTGGTGATTTGCCAGAGTTTTGGTACAATTTATACACATAATCCTAAGACTGAAGCAATCAAGAAATTGCATCAATGCTGATGGAACCAGCATTTGCGTAAGAGAGGTTTATGAGACTGTATTTACAATCCATTCTCAGTTTTTCTTCTTTTCCACCATCAGTTTGAAGCATAACATAACAGTTTTTATCCTTCACAGTGCTGAGAACTCATTTTCGTGGGGATACCAGTGACCGTCGACAACAGGCGCGCTGAGCTAAGGGGTGAAATGTCCATTCATATTTCCCATTGTAGAGAACAGACCACTTATGTTACCAATTGTCATGGCTCCCATGATCGGTACGCAGTGTAGTTTCTTGCTGGGACACCTGGCGGTTGAGGTCTCTTCTTGGGAGCATTTGATTGCCAGGCAGTCATGTTGAAATAGTCATTCCGAACAATCTTATTCTTCTTGGTTTTCAGCTACAAAGAAAATGATGGAGGAGAGAGAATTTAATCATTGCAATGAACAAAACCCAATGAACAAAATCCACTTTTGCAAGGAGTGATGAAACAATTGTGTGTTGATAATTTTTCTGCATTTCTGGGTATTCTGCAGAGTAGAACTAAATTCAGTCCTTGTGCATCTCCTTACTGGAGAGATACAGTGGTACCTCGGGTTAAGTACTTAATTCGTTCCGGAGGTCCGTTCTTAACCTGAAACTGTTCTTAACCTGAAGCACCACTTTAGCTAATGGGGCCTCCTGCTGCCGCTGGAGAACGATTTCTGTTCTCATCCTGAAGCAAAATTCTTAACCTGTGGTAATATTTCTGGGTTAGCGGAGTCTGTAACCTGAAGCGTATGTAACCTGAAGTGTATGTAACCCGAGGTACCACTGTATTGTGTAAAAATAATAAACAGGTGGGGGGAGGGGAATGGCGGTTGGTAGATGTGTACGTATTTAACATAAGCTGTACTACATGGAAATACTTGACATGCATGGTACTTTTCGTGTGAAGATTATGGCTCTAAAATTCTACTGATATAGTATCAGCTTTGTTTAACTAGATACAGATTTAATTCGTTCCAGAGGTCCATTCTTAACCTGAAACTGTTAGCTAATGGGGCCTCACGCTGCCGCTGCGCCGCCGGAGCACTATTTCTGTTCTCATCCTGAAACAAAGTTCCTAACCCGAGGTACTATTTCTGGGTTAGCGGAGTCTGTAACCTGAAGCGTATGTAACCTGAAGCGTATGTAACCCGAGGTACCACTGACAGCAAGAGAGGTACATGAGATTCCCCTTCACTTAATACCCAAAAGCATGGAAAGCAGATGTGTGGGTCACTTGCTCATCTTCTTATCATCACTTCCTTGCAAGTGTATGGAACAGCTGCAAAAAATGCACTGGTCTCTAGAGCTGAGCTAGCAAAATCCTCCGTTCCTTTGGCCTGATTCAGACATGCGGCCTTTACACTATTATTAGCCATTTCAAGAACAATTTTGCTTCTGCGGAGTGTGCTGCCACAATTACTTAACTAGAAAACCTGGATGGTTCTCAGCACAGTACATAGCAATGAGAGTGTCCCCTTGTGATGAAGGAGCCTAGAGAGCACAGCCACTCAACTTTCAACGAAAAATTGCCTTGAATCCGTACTTTAGCCAATGGGACGGAATTCAGTGTAGAGCTAAGGAGACTGTTCTGCCAACACAAGCATTTGTGCTTGCCTGATCTATCCTCTCCCCCTCCCCTCCGAAAAACCACTCTTCTGGGGTTCTTCCGACACCCCTCCGATGGCTTTGGGAGAAAGAGGGGGACCCCACTAGCAGAATGGGTTAGTTGAATCCAGCCCATGGTTTGCACAATTGGGAGGGTGCACATTCACCAAGTGGACCATAAAGAAGGCTGATCGCCGAAGAATTGATGCTTTTGAATTATGGTGCTAGAGGAGACTCTTGAGAGTCCCATGGACTGCAAGAAGATCAAACCGATCCATTCTGAAGGAAATCAGCCCTGAGTGCTCACTGGAAGGACAGATCCTGAAGCTGAGGCTCCAATACTTTGGCCACCTCATGAGAAGAGAAGACCCTGATGTTGGGAAAGATGGAGGGCACAAGGAGAAGGGGACAACAGAGGACGAGATGGTTGGATAGTGTTCTCAAAGCTACCAACATGAGTTTGACCAAACTGCGGGAGGCAGTGGAAGACAGGAGGGCCTGGAGTGCTCTGGTCCAGGGGGTCACGAAGAGTTGGACTAAACAACAACAACAACATTCACCAAGATGCAGGCTCCTAAAATGGTAAGGAAGTTGGAGTTGAGGCTGAGTAGCATCACTGTACCATTTTTACTTCTTTTAAAAAATATATCATTATTATTATTATTCAGTTTATGTACCGCCCTTTATCAAAAGATCCCAGGGTGGTGTGCAACATTAAATATCTTTTGATGAGCACTCCAGTAATTCAACCACACTCCAGCCACTGAGTTTTGAATAGGGCCTATCTCCTAGCAGGGAACGAAAACTGGTGGGACGTAAGGCATTTCTGTAATATTTTTTGTTTGCATATGTCCAAGTCGACACGTGTCAAGCAGCCAACCCCTGCAGCACTAGACTTGGAACACACCTGTCTCCGCAGCCTAAAGCAGCAGCATACACCTCATGGCTCAATTTTCCTTCCCACTCTGCAGACAGGTTCAAATTTCATGACTTCAGCCCCCTTCCCCAAGGTGGGGTATGAGAGACAAATCCAACTGCCTTAGGATAACCAGCAGCCATCGAAGATCATTGAGCTAGGACTTTTGGGTATCAAACCATACAAAGAGAATTAGAAGATGGTCCAGATTTCCCCAACCTGTTGCCCTCCAGATATTTTGGAGTCCATCATCCTTCTGTCCCAGCAACTATGGCAAGGGATCATGGGAGTTGTAGTCCAAAACATCTGGGCCATGGGGGTTCATGATCTAGAGAGCTCACCTCTTTGCTTGGCAAGGCAGAGTAGGATGCCCCGTAGCAGCACGGAAGTGCGCTAGCTTTTCCCATCTCCAAAATTAGATTATTGTTGGTCTTCTGCATTTACATAAGTGTACATCAAGTACCTTACGTACCTTACCTCAAGTACCTTACGTACCTTACCTCAAGTGTACCTTAGTGGGACGCGGGTGGCACTGTGGGTAAAACCTCAGTGTCTAGGACTTGCCGATTGCATGGTCGGCGGTTCGAATCCCCGCAGCGGGGTGCGCTCCCGTTGCTCAGTCCCAGCGCCTGCCAACCTAGCAGTTCGAAAGCACCCCCGGGTGCAAGTAGATATATAGGGACCGCTTACTAGCGGGAAGGTAAACGGCATTTCCGTGTGTGCTGCGCTGGCTCGCCAGAGCAGCTTTGTCACGCTGGCCACGTGACCCAGAAGTGTCTTCGGACAGCGCTGGCTCCCGGCCTCTAGAGTGAGATGAGCGCACAACCCTAGAGTCTGTCAAGACTGGCCCGTACAGGCAGGGCTACCTTTACCTTTACCTTTTTACCTCAAGTACATGAAATAAGTGAGAAACAACCATTCCTTACCCAACAATAGAAAAAAGCTGTTGTTGTTAGGATACTGTAGAAAATAAGGACTCCGATAGCTGCTGCCATACTCATGAATTCTGGTCCTTGTTGACATTGAGATTCTGGGGGTTCTGGGGCGTGACAGAGGGGAGAAAAGCTTTAAAACACATCTGCACAAACTATAAATGAAAAGCTATATTACCGTTATTCCTAGATCACATTTGATTTCAAAAAAGGAAACTTCCCCAAAATGAGGAGATTGGTTAAAAAGGAAGTTGAAAAAGTCAAGAGGGTCAGATCACACCAAAATGCTTGGGAGTTGTTTAAAAACACATTATAAGATACAGTCTTAGAATCCGTTACGGAAGTCCGTTCGACTTTCGAAATGTTCGAAAACCCAATCACGGCTTCTGATTGGCTGCAGGAAGCCACGGAAGCCCGGTCAGATGTTCGGCTTCCAAAAGAACGTTAAAAAACTGGAACACTCACTTCCGGTTTTTGATCATTCAGGAGCTGAAACGTTTGACTCCCAAGGCGTTTGGGAGCCAAGGTATGACTGTACTGAAATGGAATGTACGTCACAAATCTAGAAATGTACTACGAAGAACAAGATGACACCAGTGTGGTTGACAAGCAGGGTCCAAGAAGCTATCAGAGGCAAGACTTCATCTAAAAAAATGAAATATTGTCCTAATGAAGACAACAACAAAAAAGAACACAAACTTTGGCACCCCCAAAAAAGTGCAAGTGAGGAAAGCCGAAAAAGAATTTGAATAACACAAAGGCTGAATGGTTAAATTATGGAACTCACTCCTGCAGGAGTCAGTGACAGCTGTCAATCTAGATGGTTTAAAAGAGGGTTAGACAAATTAATGCAGTAAAGGTTAAAAAAGGTAAAGGTAAAGGACCCCTGGGTGGTTACATCCAGTCAAAGGCAACTATGGGGTTGCGGCGCTCATCTCGCTTTCAGGCTAAGGGAGCCAGTGTTTGTCCACAGACAGCTTTCTGGGTCATGAGGCCAGCAGGACTAAACCGCTTCTGGTGGAATGGAACACCATGATGGAAGACAGAGCACACGGAAATGCTGTTTACCTTCCCGCCGCAGTGGTACCTATTTATCTACTCGCACTGGTGTGCTTTCGAACTGCTAGGTTGGTAGGAGCTGGAACAGAGCAATGGGAGCTCATCCCGTTGCAGGGATTCGAACCGCCAACCTTCTGATCAACAAGCCCCAAAGTCTCAGTGGTTTTAGACCACAGCTACTGCATACGAATTGCTGGAAAGCACAGGATGGCAGAGGGCTCTTGGACTCAGAGCTGTCCGTGGAGGCACAGGTCAACTCTGGGTCCAGGGTGGCAGTCAACCAACTCCATCCGGTATGCCTGCTAAACCCTACCTGCCTGCGGGCTGTCTTGCCAGAGTGGTGCATGCTATGGTTATCTCCTGCTTGGACTACTCCAATGCGCTCTACGTGGGGCTACCTTTGAAGCTGATTCGGAAATGGCCATTAATCTAGAATGCAGCTGCTAGACTGGAAGCAGCCGCTTGGACCACATAATACCAGTCTACCTGCTCGTTCCTGAGTACAATTCAAAGCCCTAAATGGCCTCGGCTCAGTATACCTGAAGGAGCGTCTCCACACCCATCGTTCAACCTGGACACTGAGATCCAGCTCCGAGGGCCTTCTGGTGGTTCCCTCACTGCAAGAAGTGAAGTTACAGAGAAGAAGGAAGAGGACCTTCTCGGTAGTGACGTCCACCCTGTGGAATGCCCTCCCATCAGATGTCATAGAGTTAAACAACTAAATAACTTCTTGTAGACATCTGAAGGCAGCCCTGTTTAGGGAAGCCTTAATGGTTGGTGTTTCCCCTTCCTTCCCCAGATGGGCAGAGTGTTGTTGTTGTTGTTGTTGTTGTTGTTGTTGTTGTTGTTGTTGTTGTTGTTGTTGTTGTTACTTAGGTCCTGCTTGCGGGTTTCACACAGGCACCTGGCTCTTATTATGCTCTGATATACCCCATATATGGGACGCTAGGACTTGCCGATCAGAAGGCTGGTGGTTCGAATCCCCATGACAGGGTGAGCTCCCATTGTTCGGTCCCTGCTCCTGCCCACCTAGCAGTTCGAAAGCACGTCAAAGTGCAAGTAGATAAATAGGTACCACGCCAGCGGGAAGGTAAACGTGTGCTGCTCTGGTTCGCCAGAAGCGGCTTAGTCATGCTGGCCAGCTGAACGCCGGCTCCCTCGGCCAATAAAGCGAGATGAGCGCCGCAACCCCAGCATCAGCCACGACTGGACCTAATGGTCAGGGATCCCTTTACCTTTACCTATACCCCATATGGCTGCTACAAGATAAATTGAATGGATAAGGTAGTGACCGTGAGCTAAACTTAAAGTTACGTTGGTGACATTTAAAAAGAAAAAAACAAACATACTTAAGTTGTCCACATTTATTTTGAAGGAGAAGCAGCTGAAAAACCCCAGCCTAGAATTGGCTCTCGTAGAATTGGAAACGACTCTGGGGGGGCCTTCCATTCCCTAGAATGAAGGGATCTAAACCCATGGTCTCCCCATCCAATTTGAAACCATTCTGGACGCTGCTTAGCTTTGCAAATGTGCTAGCAGTTTTTGAGATGGGGGCTGCCCCAAAATTAGGAGGGGGCACTCCCCAAACTGCAACCTGATTTTAAAGGTACTTTTTACTGCAGCAGCAACAGCAGCACCTGAGTGGGGGGCAGATGGACAGCAGAAGGGAGGTGTAGTGTTTTTTTGGAGGGGGGGAAGGAAGGAAAACAGAATGGGGCTGCAGTCTGGACCAGAAGACTGGGGCTCCACGGCTGCCTTTTCTTTCGAAATAAAAGTAGCATAGCCCTTTCTGTTAAGGAAACTCGCTGTTTGTTGAGAAAGTAATGGTTTGCATTTGGCAAGGGGGGTAGACATTTCTAGATGCCCAATTTAAATACGAGTAGCCCTAGCTTGAGTGATTTGGGAGATATGCAGTGGCGTAGCGTGGGTTGTCAGCACGTGGGGCAAGGCAAGTAATTTGCACCCCCTAACCCGTGGATTTGCGCCCCCTAACCCTAACCCCCAGATGTTACAACCGGTGCGGCCGGAGCCCCCCCCCCCTGCACCCCCCATGCTACGCCACTGGGGATATGCAAGGAATTTCATATTTGTACCTTTCACGTGAACTAAAGTGCCAAGGCTTTCGTTGACTTCGTATGGCGGTGGCTCAAAGACCTCAATTTTGCAGCTGTAAATGTCCGTTTGATTGGCATGTAGGCTCTGCAGGTTAAAGGTGACTTCCTTTTCTGTCTTGAATGCAACTCGGCAGCTGATTTCCGGACCGTATTTGGTAATATTATGGGTGCTGTTCTTGTAAATGGAGCAGACTTCCACCCTTTCTACTCCTTTACGGAGCAAGGCTCTGAATGCCTCTATTTTCTTTCCGTTAGATGTGTAGTTGCAGAATATCTTGGCACTTTCGCTCATTAGGCGCAGAGGTCTCTGTTGCACTAAAATATTCGCTTCTGAGGGTGGGGGAAAGAGAGAAACAAAAGGTTTTGTTTCGTATTATTAAACCTTTCCAAAGAGAAACATTGCTGCATTTCATAACAGTGCTTTGTTCCTAAATATACTTACTTGGAAGTAACTTAAGTAGCTACCAGCCTTAATTAGGACATTGATATAAGATTGCATGAGAAGAAAAAAGAGAGAGATTTTTAGCATGAGCTGCTGCTAAAAGTGCAACTCTTCTTGAATGGGGAAGGGATATTGAAAACCTTTGATAATAATAATAATAATAATAATAATAATAATAATAATAATAATTTTATTTACCGTATTTTTCGCTCTATAACACGCACCAGACCATAACACGCACGTAGTTTTTAGAGGAGGAAAACAAGAAAAAAATATTCTAAATGAAATAGTGGATATATGATTTTTGTGGTTCATGCTGTGGCCACAGACATGTGATCTGACAGTGAGTTTGGAGTAGCCCAATGCAAAAATCCTGAGGATCCATGTGGATCCATGCTTTGTAACCACGGAGGAAGGAAGGAAGGGGAAACATGGATCCTCTGCTCACGACTGCAGCAGATCCCCCCCCCCCCGCCAACCGCAGGCATTCGCTCCATAACACGCACAGACATTTCCCCTTACTTTCTAGGAGGAAAAAAGTGAGTGTTATGGTGCAAAAAATACGGTATATCCCGCCCTCCCCACCCGAAGCCGGGCTCAGGGCAGCTAACAACAATAAAATAATACAACATTCTAAAATCATTTCATTATAAAATTAATTCAAATCAAATTGATGGCAACCACTGGGCCAAAGTTCTGTGAAGATTGCCAAAGGAGGGGGTCAGACTGTGCCTTGGCCAAAGGCCTGGTGGAACAGCTCTGTCTTGCAGGCCCTGCAGAAAGATGTCAAGTCCCGCAGGGCCCTAGTCTCTTGTGACAGAGCGTTCCACCAGATCGGAGCCACAGCCGAAAAAGCCCTGGCTCTAGTTGAGGCCAGCCTAACCTCTCTGTGGCCTGGGACCTTCAGGATGTTTTTGTTTGAAGACCGTAAGTTCCTCTGTGGGACATACCAGGAGAGGCGGTCTCGTAGGTACGAAAAACAAAAACAAAAAAACCCCAAGATTCAGGAACTATTATAAACTTGGCTAGGGGGATAACTTGTCCTAACTTCTCCTTAAGCAGTCTGCGTAAGACTGCCCTAAGTTTTAGGACCAGGCATGCTTAAGCAAAACAGGACAGAAAAACACTTTATTCAAAAGTTAGCGGCTCCAAATGTCATCAAAGATCTTCTGGTGAAGCTCATGGCCTGGGAACATAGCTCAGGTCCTGGGAAACAAAGGAACTCCTCCTTGATCTGGGGGGGGGTGAAAAATTCCCCGCTGTCAAATAAATGAGAATCAGGTTGCTTTCACAGCAGAGCTCTTTACTGCTGTGGCAGCATTGCTTTTTCCACACACAGCTGGAAGCGCAATTCAAACTGTGGTTTTACACAGTTTGAATGTATAGCTATGTTATCTGACGATACCAAGTGTCGTGGCCAAGATTCGTCTATAAGGTCTACTCAGATGAGGTTTTTGCTTCGGTTATTGCTTCCTGTTCCGTGCTGCTGAAAGTTTAATGATTGATTCCCCCTTAATTAGTCCATTCCTATTCCCTGTAGGATCAGTGGGAGATTCGTTACTGATTTTATTTATCTCAAATATTTTAGTGCCATCTAGAATTAGTTTGCAATAAAAAGGGTGGGGGGAGAAAAATTGCACTACAGGGAAATTTGTCCTTTTAAAGGGCAATTAAAAGGCCATTATTCAGTAGGGATGTAAGGAGTCAGAGACGTTCATCCTGCCCTGTGTTCATTGCAATCAATGCTGTTTCTGTTCCACTGCCATTTGGCTTCTCCTAAAACCTGTCTTGCTTGTCTCACTGTCCGCTGGAGCCAAAACTAGCATAATTCTAATTATGTAATGAATTTCAATGTGTTTCAATGGAAAGGAAATGTCAGCAACAATGCAGAAAAGAATGCAATTATTTACATAATGTTTGTGGGCTAAAGAAACAACAATAGCGAATATTGCAAATATTCGCTTCTGTCATTTCCATCTCTGACCTCGGATGAACACGCAAAACTTATGTCCATTTCTGACATGATCTTTTTGATATCCTGTTTCTTCAGTAATGCTGTTGCAGCACTGCGCAGGAAACAATAAGAAGGCAAAAAGCTGTAAGAAGGAAGCTGCTAATGAAAGGTACAGAAGCCCTGAAGAGCCTTAACAGTACTTTGCCAATCCACACACATTGGAGAGATGGCCAATATTCTTATTTATTGATAAATTTATTTTACCACAAATGAGGTCTGCACAAAGTTGGGACGACAGTGCAGAAAATGCCAGATGGCAATAATCTGCCAGCATTTTAAAAACTTGGTGAGCAAATAATGGCTCTTGAGCTAAAAAGCCAGTGAGTGGGGAAGCAACCTCAGGATCCAACATTATGGGATGTATCCAAGGCTAGTTATAAAGACTCTCCTCCCTGAAAGAGAGGGGAGTGGTTGTGGGCGGGAGCCCGAACACCGCTCCTAGCAGGGGGCGTTGCCCCCTGCCTCCAGCTCACCTGGCTGGCACTCACGCCCCCCCGGTGGCCACCCAACCAGGTGCCATGGGGGGGGTGTCCAGCAGCCTTTATGCTGCAGTGCCAGCCTCTCCCCGGCCTCATTTCTCTTCGTCGTCCTGTGCGAGTCACCCACCCTCCACTCCCTTTGAGTTAGGGCTTGGGTCATTGGCCTTGCTATGGACCTTAGGTTGGTCGCCCCGGTTGCCCGGGGGGCCTGGTAGGAGTTTTTCCATTTGGCATTAGGCTTTTTGGTTTTTTCGCCTACCTCGTAGCAATCGTCACAACTTTCTGGTGGTATTGGTGGGTAGGTTAGGCATTGGAATAATGTGTTGTGGTGTGTCGAAGTGCTAGGTGTGGCCATCGCCTATGCCTTCAATTTATAGGGGTATTCCGGTAAAGGAATCTGGGGGTCGTGTATTCCGTCCGATGCCTGCTTGGCGGGAGGCCTTGGCACGACCCTCGGTGACAGCAGGGGTGAGCCTATAGTTGGATTAGCATCAACAGGCTCCACCTACTGGTGAATAACCCACTTGTTTCGATCCAATGCCTAAGCCAATACCTTTCCATTGCTGTAATCAATAAAGTTGTGGCCTTTTCTAGCCCATTAACCTTATATCACGTGTCCCTGTGTCTTCATTTTACTTTGCAGGGGTCGGGTCCTCGAACCACAATCAGAGTAGACCCAATGAAATTTACGGACATGCCAACATAAGTTCATTAATTTCAGTAGGTGTATTCTGAGTAGAACTTAGTTGGCTACAACTCCATGTTACATTTACTGCCTGAAATCAGGTCTTTAGATTTAATTTTATTTCTTCTAAATCTTATAACATATAGGACTGTGATCAAAATGTAATATAAAGTACCATTTTGGCACCATTGCTTGTCTTCCCTCATCCATCTGCAGCTGTATTTAGAGTACAACTGTCAAAGGTTGAAATCTCCTAAATCTCTGTGTATTGTCTCTCATTCTCAAAAACTGTAATGCATCTACCACAGCCGAGAGGCAGAGTGAAAATAATAATAATAATAATAATAATAATAATAATAATAATAATAATAATAAATTTATTACTTATACCCTACCCATCTGACCAGGTCTCCCCAGCCACTCTGGGTGGCTCCCAGCAGATTATTAAAAACACGATAAAACAACAAACATTAAAAACTTCCCTAAACAGAGCTGCCTTCAAAAAGTCAGATACTTGTTTATTTCCTTGACATCTGCTGGGAGGGCGTTCCACAGGGCGTGCACCACTACCAAGAAGACCCTCTGCCTGGTTCCCTGTAACCTCACTTCTCGCAGTGAGGGAGCCGCAAAAAGGCCCTCGGAGCTGGACCTTTAAGTTCATCCGTAACTTGCATCAGAGCAAGCTGCTGCAGGACCTGGAAGTCGAAGCTCATCTGTGAACCCCTTCAAAGCGTTCTTGGACCATTTTATGTCCCTGAGCTAGAACAGCTGAAGGACAGGACCCAGCTTCATTCCGATACTCTTGACTACAAGACAACAGCTCTCTGCAAAGATAGGGTCCTTTCATAAGCTGCAAGTTTATAGGCAGAAATCAAATCCATACATACAAACAGCCGTTGGAGATCTATTCCTAGGACCTGGATCGACAGGCGTTCCCTTTTCTGAAGGGAAAAAAATGCTGGATCATAAGTTGTTTATGCAGGTGCACAAACAATCACCCACCCACACCCACACTACAGTGGTACCTCAGGTTACAGATGCTTCAGGTTACATACGCTTCAGGTTACAGACTCCGCTAACCCAGAAATAGTACCTCAGGTTAAGAACTTTGCTTCAGGATGAGAACAGAAATTGTGCTCCAGCAGCGCGGCAGCTGGACCATAAAGAAGGCTGATCGCCGAAGAACTGATGCTTTTGAATTATGGTGCTGGAGGAGACTCTTGAGAGTCCCATGGACTGCAAGAAGAACAAACAGATCCATTCTGAAGGAAATCAGCCCTGAGTGCTCACTGGAAGGACAGGTCCTGAAGCTGAGGCTCCAATACTTTGGCCAACTCATGAGAAGAGAAGACTCCCTGGAAAAGACCCTGATGTTGGGAAAGATGGAGGGCACAGGGAGAAGGGGACGACAGAGGACGAGATGGTTGGATAGTGTTCTCGAAGCTACCAGCATGAGTTTGACTAAACTGCGGGAGGCAGTGGAAGACAGAAGTGCCTGGTGTGCCCTGGTCCATGGGGTCACGAAGAGTCGGACACGACTAAACGACTAAACAACAACAAGTGCAGCGGCAGCAGGAGGCCCCATTAGCTAAAGTGGTGCTTCAGGTTAAGAACAGTTTCAAGTTAAGAACGGACCTCCGGAATGAATTAAGTACTTAACCCGAGGTACCACTGTATTAACATGCTACTCAAAATGACAATGGGGTGCTTGTGAGGAGTGTGTGTGTGTGTGTGTGTGTGTGTGTGCAGAGAAGAGAGCCTCACAAACAAATGATAAAAGTTTGCTGCTCTGGTGGGGGGGGCATTAACCTCTTCCCACAAACTGAGCGGAAGAACATGCTGCAACAGCGGCTTTCAAATGACTTGCACATCATCATCATTCCAGGTGCCTCTAGGCCAGCATCCTGTTTTCAATAATGGCCAGCATGAAGGTCCCAGGAAGCACTCCTGCAAGGCTCGGAGACCGTAGCATCCATCCAGATTTAAATAATAGCATGCCTTTCTCCGTAAGTGGGAGATGAAGAAGGTTGGGTCGAGGAAGCAGGGATTGCCTCATTGCAAGAAGCACAAAGGCGGTTTTGCACCCTCTCATTAACAGGAGGAGAGGACTACAGTGGTACCTCGGGTTACAGACGCTTCAGGTTACAGACGCTTCAGGTTACAGACTCCGCTAACCCAGAAATAGTGCTTCAGGTTAAGAACTTTGCTTCAGGATGAGAACAGAAATTGCATGGTGGTGGTGCAGCAGGAGGCCCCATTAGTGAAGAAGAGTTTGGATTTGATACCCCACTTTATCACTACCCTAAGGAGTCTCAAAGCGGCTAACATTCTCCTTTCCCTTCCTCCCCCACCACAAACACTCTGTGAGGTGCGTGAGGCTGAGAGACTTCAGAGAAGGGTGACTGGCCCAAGGTCACCCAGCAGCTGCAAGTAGAGGAGCGGGAAATTGAACCTGGTTCACCAGATTACGAGTCCACCGCTCTTAACCACTACACCACACTGGCTCTCAGGTTAACCTGGTACTTCAGGTTAAGAACAGTTTCAGGTTAAGAACGGACGTCCAGAACGAATTAAGTTCTTAACTCGAGGTACCACTATATTGCTAAACTGTTAATATTTCCTTCTTAGGCAAGGTGCTGGAGAGTGTTCTTTGACCCAGCACTGGTCAAAGGTCCAGGTGGCTTCAGTTGCTATTTCAGGCTGGTTCACCTTCCTGGACAGAGATCCTTGGCTGCAGTGCTCCATGCGCTGGTAACCTTGGGACTAGACTGCTGCAAGGCGCGCTACGTGGGGCTGCCCTTGGAAATGGTTTAGAGGTTAAAACTGATACAGAATTCAGTAGCTAGAATGCTAGCAGGCGTCACTGACCAAGTCTCAAAGATCTCCACTGGTTGCTGATACACTTTCAACCGTGACTCAGAGTACTTGGGCCTCAAATAACGGAAGGATACAGCCTTGCTCAAGTATGAGGCATATCATTTAACAACGTGACCGAGCACCAAAATGCATCGTTTGCTGTTTTGCCATAAGCAAAATGGTAAGGAGCCATGTCCGAATTGGTATTTAAAATTACTTTTAAGTGAAAGCAAGAGCCCTTTCGCCCATTTTTAATGGTTTGTTCTTTGTCTAAGATGGCCTGCTGATTTTTAATGGTTTAGTCAACTAGCTGCACTTTGACTTTGAGCCTCTACCTTCTCTGAGACTTAAATTTTTTTTCAAACTTAAGCTTTGCATGGAAGACATAAGATGGAGACCACACCTCTCTGCTGATTTACATGTTGGCTGCAATCCTGCACACAGCTGGTTGTTGTTGTTGTTGTTGTTGTTGTTATTTATACCCCGCCCATCTGGCTGGGTTTCCCCAGCCACTCTGGGCGGCTCCCAACAGATTATGACAAACACGATAAAACATTAAAAACTTCCCTAAACAGGGCTGCCTTCAGATGTTTCCTAAAAGTCAGATAATTGTTTATTTCCTTGACATCGGATGGGAGGGCGTTCCACAGGGCGGGCGCCTCTACCGAGAAGGCCCTCTGCCTGGTTCCCTGTAACTTGGCTTCTCGCAGCAAGGGAACCGCCAGAAGGCCCTCGGCGCTGGACCTCAATGTCCGGGCAGAACTATGGGGGTGGAGATGCTCCTTCAGGTCTACTGAACCGAGGCCATTTAGGGCTTTAAAGGTCAGCAACCAACACTTTGTATTGTGCTCAGAAACGTACGGGGAGCTGATGTAGGTCTTTCAGGACCGGTGTTATATGGTCTCGGCAGCCACTCCCAGTCAGACTATCTGATTCCCACTGCCTTCAACTGTTGCCCTGCTCACGTGCATATAAGGTACATGTAATTTGAGATGCATATAAGGTACATGTAATTTGAGAGTCAGGGGCAGCACACAACAAGCTACATGCAACCCTAGCTTGAAATTCATCTCAAATAGGTGCCCCGGGTCATCTTCCCTATCAAATTTGCTCCCCGCAAGCTGCTTCTTGCCCGACTTGGGGAAAGCACATCCGTGTTACGTAGGTGACTGAATGTTTTCTGCACAAAAGGCAAATAATGGTTTCAGGGAGGGTGGAATTTAGGTTGGAGAGACCGTGCCATGCTTCCACTCTAACATGGCTCTGATTATGAAGAGAACTTGATTTCAAAACAATGTGGAAGAAATTTTATGTCTCGGGGTCAGTTGCGAAGCTGATTGTAGATGCTTCAGGCTTGACAATGCTTAATTAACTAATGGACCCTTTCTCCACAAGGTGCAGTAGTTGCAGCTTAGATGGCATTAGAAATATGTCTAGGGATGGGATGATCAATGGTTATTGGACAGAATTGCTGATAGAACCATCTTGTTGAGAGACAAGTTGTCTCTGAGTAACAGGTGTTAGAGACAAACCACAGGGGATTCAGAACCTTCAAGAAGCTTCCGGATGAATCTGGTTGTTGAAATAGAGCTGAAGGTAGACTATATGGAGATGGCGGAAATGACTGGCAGAATCCGAGATCAGGGAGAAGAGTTGGTGGAAGAAGACTGGAGGAAATTTAAAGTGTATTTGCAGAAATATTGTAAAATTTTTGAATGTTGAGGACATTGAAATGAATTGCAGGGGTTTTAGCAACAAGGTAAAATGCAAGATTGGATTAATAATTAGATAGACTAACAGGACATGAATTTGCTGAACTAACTCTTAAAAGGGATACAAAAATGGGAGACGCGAGGGAGTCAGGAAAATAAGTTAATCAAAGAGGAGAAATTAAGAATGAAAGAATTTTTGTCTTTTTATATGTGCTTTTTTCTTTTCTTTTTTGTGTTTAATGTCTGTATTTCTGTATTTTGTAATTTTGTATCTTTTTCGTTTTTTGTATTTTTCTAAACTTTTTTATGGATAAAACCTAATAAAATATTATTTAAAAAAAAAAGAAATAGAGCTGAAGGAAGGGAGGGAGATCAGGGTCTATTGGTAGATCTCTGGGTGATTTACAGTCCATCGGCAAGGATTTCCAACTCCCAGTTGTTTGACAACATCAGCAACAAAATGACCCTCGCTCTCAGACATCATAAAATAGACTGTTTATTTATTTTATATATTTATTAAATTTGTATCCCATCCTATACCCATAGATCTCAGGGCGGTTGACAACATGAAATCACAATATAAAAACAAACAAACAGAAAATGCATACATGAAAACAAAGACAAAGCAATGGTCCCCGCTTCCACAAGAGATTTTTAAAAGGGCATTGGGTGTCAAACGGCCAAAGGCCTGGTTAAAGAGGAATGTTTTCGCTTGGCGCCTAAAGATGTAAAATGAAGGTGAGTATTCCACAAATGGGAAATGAAGGAAGCTGAGAATAACCAGGATTGTGGTTGCTTTTGCGTACAAGGATTGTGCACTCCAGTTCTGATACTCCAAAGAAAATCTGGGGCTTAAACAAAAATCCTCAGAGCTCTGCAATTCTCTTTTGCCACAGGCTCTGAGGGGTGAATCCTGAGGTTCTAATAAAAAAATAGACCTTGCAGCTTTTTTTATACGCAGTAACAGCGGCAAGAATACTTCTAGCCCAAAAATGGAAACAAGAAGAATTACCATCAATGGAAGAATGGAGAATGAAGTTAATGGAATACGCAGAACTTGATAAATTAACAGGAAGGATCCGAGGCCTACGAGTCCACAGATTCACTGAAGACTGGAGTAAATTTGTAGACTATTTGAAAAGTATTTGTGATGAACAATTAATGTTTGTAGGTTTGCAAGAGGCTCTGTGAAAATAATATTAGAAATATTATAAAAAAGGGAATAAGAGGGAGGAGGTTTTTAATAAAAGGCAATATTAGATTAAGAAATGCGAAAGAAGGATTAAAACGGAGGATTTGCAGAAGAGCTGAGGGAAGTCCAAAAAATGTATCCGTGAAAAATTGTGTTATGTGTTTTTATATTTTTGTATTGCAAAATGAATAAAAATAATTAAGAAAGAAAGAATAGATCTTGCAAGCCTGAGGTCTCCCACCTCTGACCTATATGTGGATTGACCCAGAATGCTAACTCTTATATTCTTAACAAAATGTGAGCATTCTCATGTGTGCAGTTTAATGGTGAGAGCCAGGGGTTTGTGCAAACTGAGTTCTTTGACTTTATTTCTTAAATTTGTGTACCACCCTTCATCAGAATATTTTGGGGCGCTTCACAGAATGAGGAAAACTCAGCTTTGCATTTGGGAAACCTGAGGTGAAATAGCTTATTTACTCTGGAGATTGCATACAACCAGAATTATTTTTCTCCCCCAAGCACAATTTCTATATTGACTAGTTTCTACATTTAAGATCCAAACCAGCCATTTTGAAATCACCTACCTTGCACCATTGGTTAGGTAAAGCATCATCACTGATTCTATCTGCATCTCCACCCCCCATCGTTCTGCCCGGACGCTGAGGTCCAGCGCCGAAGGCCTTCTGGCGGTTCCCTCACTGCGAGAAGCAAAGCTACAGGGAACCAGGCAGAGGGCCTTCTCGGTGGTGGCGCCCGCCCTGTGGAATGCCCTCCCATCAGATGTCAAAGCGATAAACAACTACCTGACATTCAGAAGACATCTGAAGGCAGCCCTGTTCAGGGAAGTTTAATGTGTGATATTTTAGTGTATTTTTGGTCTCTGTGGAAGCCGCCCAGAGTGGCTGGGGAAACCCAGCCAGATGGGCGGGGTACAATTAACAAATTATTATTATTATTATTATTATTATTATTATTATTATTATAACAGCTATTTTAGAAATAAGGCTCTGTGGTTTGCAGAAGGACATCATGCAATAAGTACACTAATGCACTGGGGCTTGATGTGGGGACCCAATACGAGCCGGTGAATTCGCTGCATCGCAATGACTTTGGTGTGGCCCACAGTGGTTATTAAATACTTACTTCATTATCTTTCATCATCATTACTTTATGAGACCATTTAAAGGCAGCTGCTGCTAATTTGCTCTCTGAAGGTGTGATCTGTTCATTTATAATATCTCAGTTCTCTTCTGCTTAGTTTGACAGAGAAAGCTGTGAATTATAAATCTGAACGAGGGATAAGGAGCTAAAGGACGTGCGCTCCCAAGAAATATGCAGGAGCGGAAGTGAAGGAATTCAAAAAGGTTCTACAGTGTCAAAAAGTTGTCCTAAATGTCAACAATCCTTTCCTCAATAACTATACTGAAAAGAGGGTGCATTCACTTTCATTTTTGTGATTTCTCCCTGTAAGTATCGACATTTTTCTGCCCTTTGGAACAAAGCTTAGAAGTAGCAGTCACACCAGGGACTTCAGAAATTCGAGCTTTGATAAGCTAATAAAAACAAGTCTTTAATGGGTCTCAAGAACAGAGTAGCATTTAGAGCATCACAAAAGCAGCATTTAAGGGGTGATAACACGGGGGGCGGACTAACTATGTAGGAACAATTCAAAATCTGAAAGATGTGCTGAAATCTTTTTTCAAAATCCTGAATGGGCTGTTTCTGATGCCTGGAATGTGTGCAAATATGATGCTAGTTTATGCTATATATCAGGGCTGTCCAACTTCCAAGAGACTGCAATCTACAACCACTATAAAAATACTGGCAATAATCTACCCATTGGATTGGATTAACCAGAGTTGTTGAGCAAATTCAAGTGGATTTGGTGATCTTGTGCAACAAACCAACTCAGGAATAAAAATTGAACTGTTTGCAGTAAGGAAAGTGATGGGGGGGGACTGCTGGAAAGTGTGGGATAACAGTTGCTTTATGAAGTGGTTTGTTGCCCACAAACAAATTAGAATGAATTATCAACAATTAATGGGTGCTGTATAATAATCCCACTTCATGCAAAAAAAAAAAATCACAACAAATGCTCGCTAAACCTGAAAGCTGATAATCGCTCACAAGGACTGTGACCAAACTATATATCTGTTAATTTTCAAAACACCGCAGACAGCAAACTTCCAGTGGAAACAAAGATATCAATTAACCAAATACTGTTTTATGCAACCTTAATGATGGGCACACTATAGAAAATAAGTAACCAGAAGGTATATTATATGACACGTATCTAAGCAAATCTTCAAATGCACCCAATTTGAGGTCTTCATGCTATTCATTTGTGATATTTGTTGCACATGTATCCTATTCTTCCTCCAAGAAGCCCAAAGCAGCTTATTCCTTATCTGGGCAGCGTACAGAACAAAGATCTGCTTAGCTTCAGCAACTTTTTAAAAAGCATCAATTGCCACAGACCCTTCTCAAGAAATACAAACTGGTGATTAAAGCTAACTCAGTTACTAATTTTTTGCCAATCTCCAGAAATGGCACCCTTTCTTTCAATCCCTTATCATTTTTTTCTGCAAGGCAGCCAAGTCCTAATCCAGCTTGTTCTGAATTAATGTGGTTTACACCCAAGTAAAGTGGCATAGAATATAGCCATTAACAGTGGAACAGTCTCCCGCTGGAGGTTGTGGACTATCCTTCCTTGGATGTTTTTAAGCAGAAGTTGGAAGGCTATCTGTCATGGATGCTTTAGCCGAGATTGCAGGGGGTTGGAATGGATGACCCTTGGGGTCCCTTCCACCTCTATATGGGAGAGACAGAGAGAAACGACTTACCTGTTAGGCTGTCAGGCTGAATTAGACTGAGTGCAGTAAGGATCCACAAGATCATTGTGCGAAAGGGTGGGCTGGGAATCTTCGCCCCGTAGAGACAGAGAAGACCAAGGAGGTAAAAAAGCAAATTGACTTTTCAGGTCAAAAGGCAGGCACCGCCTCATCTTTTCCTCTGAGCGGCATACAGGAAACAGAGTTACAAACACTCTTTGATGACTTCACCATTTTGTCTTTGTTTATTCATCCTCTCTCTTTTCTATGCCCCTTTTTCAGATCAAGTTGCTCAGTCATAGGTAAACGACAGCCTGTTCTGAATTTGGCAGGAAGGAAGTGCCAGCTGCCCAAACGTACCTGAACATGATAGTTTGGAGCCCAGTTAGACTAGACAGTGGTATCCGAGGCAAATATTAATTTTGTTTCTCTTGAAAGACCACTGCAGCCCATCCATGGACCATAATCCTGAAGCAAGCTGGGTCTCATCTGGTTTTTTCCACTCGCCTGTCTCCGTAGGCAGTGGAATACTAGGATACTCCCTAGTATCTGTATCCCTAGGAAAGGAAACCTGCTGCCACCATACCATATGGTTACCAGATTTTTTTCAATGAATCCGGGGACACTTTTTTTTTTTTAAGCTGAGTAAACTACAGAGCCTAGGACTTGCTGATCAGAACGTCGGCAGTTCTAATCCCCGTGACGGGGTGAGCTCCCGTTGCTCTGTCCCTGCTCCTGCCAATCTATTTTTTTTTTTTTTTTGTAAAATATTTATTGCAATTTTAAACAACAAAAATAACAACAGAGTTACAGAAAAAACAAAAAGGTTCAAAGTAAGATTATATATATATATAAAGTAAGAATAAGGAGAATAAGAATAAAAGATAAGAAAAAAGATTACAAATGTTCATAAGTCATGCTTTCATGATCTTTGGACTTCCTCTCATCGCCCTCCCCTGCGTTCTTCATCATATAGTTAAATACAGCAATTTGTTACCTTACTTCCAATCTTATTTTGTAATTCTCAGATATCCAATTCCAAATTATAAATATTTTGATCATAAATTAACCTGCTAAATTTGAACATAGTGTTTCTTCAGATTTCACAATTTCTCTACACATCACCTATTCTCATATGTCTTACATTAGGTTTACTGCTGCCATGTTACTCTCATTTGTGCATAAATGGTTTAATTTGGTATTTGTGTGATTGGTATTGATAATTGTATTATAATTTGGTATTGTTATAATGTGGGTTGTAATTGAAAATTAATAAAAAATATTATCCATAAAAGGAAGGTGGCAACTGCGAGCTGAGAGAATAGTCCAAAGCAGGGGTGGGAAATCTAAAGTACAGCGGGACTCCAGCTCCCAATGGTACCTGCCTCGTCCTACAAACGTCTTAGCAATGGATCTTTAAGGAGACTACCCAGAATAGGTGTTTGCTCAGGGGAGAAGCCAAAAAAACACAATTTTGCTATCATTTGGGATCCATCCTTGCATGATGTGATCAGTCAGCGAGGAGCAGAAAAACCGCCAGACCCTTACAAAACGTTTTGGATAGATTTGCTGTCAAGACATCTACTATAATACCTTCAGTACCTACGTGATGTGTACTGTACTAAAAAAAAAGTGACATGACTTTTCATCTTTGAATGTTTGTTGTTGTTGTTTAGTCGTTTAGTCGTGTCCGACTCTTCATGACCCCATGGACCAGAGCACACCGGGCACTCCTGTCTTCCACTGCCTCCCGCAGTTCGGTCAAACTCTTGCTGGTAGCTTCGACAACACTGTCCAACCATCTCGTCCTCTGTCGTCCCCTTCTCCTTGTGCCCTCCATCTTTCCCAACATCAGGGTCTTTTCCAGGGAGTCTTCTCTTCTCATGAGGTGGCCAAAGTATTGGAGCCTCAGCTTCAGGATCTGTCCTTCTAGTGAGCACTCAGGGCTGATTTCCTTCAGAATGGATAGGTTTGATCTTCTTGCAGTCCATGGCACTCTCAAGAGTCTCCTCCAGCACCATAATTCAAAAGCATCGATTCTTTGGCGATCAGCCTTCTTTATGGTCCAGCTCTCGCTTCCATACATCACTACTGGGAAAACCATGGCTTTAACTATATGGACCTTTGTTGGCAAGGTGATGTCTCTACTTTTTAAGATGCTGTCTAGGTTTGTCATCGCTTTTCTTCCAAGAAGAAAATGAAGAAAATGAGAAGAAGAAGAAGAAAATGAATGTTTAGCCATATGCAATGTCCATCCACAGAAAGCCTATAGCTCTGTTTTTGTTAGTCTTTTTGTTGTAAGGAGATTATCTTGGTACTACTAGTTTTACCTTGTAATGCGGGAAAACCATAAAATATGCACTGACCATTGGTCATGCTAGTTAAGACTTATGGGAGTTGGAGATCAACTATATCTGGAAAGCTACTACTTCCCAACTCCCTCTCTACACCCAGTTTTAGGGGTAGAAGATCAGGAACATTAGCTTGATGTTGAAGATCTGGAACTCATGTCTGTACAACAACGCTCTTGAAAAAACTATCAAATAGCAACATTTATCTCTATGGATTCCTCTGTTCTTTAACTGGAGACTGTATTGGGGACACGGGTGGCGCTGTGGTCTAAACCACTGAGCCTAGGGCTTGCTGATCGGAAGGTCGGCAGTTCAAATCCACGTGACGGGGTGAGCTCCCATTGTTCGGTCCCAGCTCCTGCCAACCTAGCAGTTCAAAAGCATGTCAAGTGCAAGTAGATAAATAGGTACCGCTCCGGCGGGAAGGTAAACGGCGTTTCTGTGCACTGCTCTGGTTTGCCAGATGCGGCTTAGTCATGCTGGCCACATGACCCGGAAAAACTGTCTGCAGACAAACGTCGGCTCCCTCGGGCAGTAAAGCAAGATGAGCGCCGCAACCTCAGAGTCATTTGTGACTGGACTTAACTGCCAGGGGTCCTTTTATAGGTTCTAGTACAGTAATATATATGTGAACTTTCGATTAGGCAATTGAAATTTAAAAAGGACACTGGCTTCAAATAACATGAACTTTACCAGTCTCTGCTAAGAGGTGTAAGTTTGTGGATTCATGTGTTTCTATGGTTAAAAAAGTTAACCGGGCAAGTTTTTTCCTATCTCCCAAAACCCCAAAAAGAAAGGACCTTTCTAAATATGGCATCCAAACAAAATTAATTGTCCATTCTTCATTTATGCTATGAGTCCCCAACCTTAATATTTTGCTTTCTGAAAGTATTGTTATTTTGCCCCCTCCAAAAGAAAGAAAGAAATTTCATCAGAACAAAAAACAGCAAAGGCAAAAATTAGTCCAAAATGACCCATGTTAAGGCATGTACGGTTGGTGCCTCATTCTACATTTCTCCCGGGAAATAGCAAGGTCACTTGCAAGGTGATTGTCACCATTCATAGATGTTACACATGGACACAGATGTAACCTAGCGATACACATCTTGACATAATCTCAAAATTTGATGGTGGGCGCCCTCAAGAGTTTATCTGTTATTCAGAAAATTGTTGCAGCTCCTCCATTATGATATGTGATTTTGAAGCAAAGGCTAGAAACCAAATTTTCACAAGCCTTGGAGAACAAGGTTTTCAACTGCTGTTGAAACACAGGGATGAATATTCTTTAGAACTACCTCATTCGGGCTGGGCGGGGTATATTTCTGTAGTTATTAATAAACACTGGAATACGAAAAGAAAGAATGTACAACTTTCAAACTATTTATATAACGTATGACCATTCAGCTTCCAGAGTCCAAGCCAAAATCAGCTGACCTCCAAATTCAACAATCCTCTACTTGAATTTTCTCGCATTTCCAAACCCAACAGAGCGATTATTGCCAAATATGATGGGGAACAGATGTTTCATTGTATTTTGGTAAGAGGAAAGTACTGACTCATAGCAAACTGGAACCTTTTTTATTTTCTGGGCTGGGATATAAAAACACTGTAAATATACCAGGAACAGTTTTAAATATTTCCGCAGAGGAACCAGTGATTTCAGTTGCAAACTTTGATGGTGAGAAGTGCAAGGTGGCTGCTTCTTCTAGATGAAAAAAGAAACTGGTGATCATTTAGGTATTATAATTGTGGAATCATAGATATAGAAGGGAACCACAAGAGTCATCTAGTCCAACCCCCTGCAATGCTGGGAACTCCCCCCCCCCCAAAGTTGGGCTCGAACCCACAACCGTGAGATTAAGAGTCTCATGCTCTAGCGACTGAGCTATATTAGTTTATTTAACTTGGGCGTTTACTTAAATAAAGGAAAACACATTTACCCCTCTAAAAAAAACCAAAGATATTAAGTGCTATTGTTTCTTGCAATTATTTAAATTGCAAAGAAATATTTTTTAAAAAAATATATAATTTTTTATTACATATCATTTTCAACAATAATTAAACATATGGTAATTTTACATCTTATACAGTTTTTTTTTACTTCCATCAATCACATCTGAAAATTTTCCAATCTAATCACTTAGTATACATTTCTTACTTTCACCATTACATTTAAGTCTCATAACTAATATCTCTCTTCTTTTCCTATTTTGCAATGTTTCATGTATTTCTCCTTACAAAACATCTTGTAGTCCTACTAGCGTAATTTGTTGATTACAGTTGCTCATCAAATAGTTCATATATTTCTTCCAATCTTCTGTGAATTTCAGGTCTCGCAGGTTTCAAATCCTTCCTGTCATTTTATCTATTTCTGCGTAGTCCATTAATTTTGTCTGCCATTCTTCTTTCATCGGAATTTCTTCTTGCTTCCATTTTTGGGCTAACAATACTTTTGCCGTAGTTGGATTTCATGCTTAACCCCCCCCCCCATATATGTGTGTGTGTGTGTGTGTGTGTGTGTGTGTGTGTGTGTATGTTATAAGCCTATTGGCTTAATCTACTGGGAGCTTCTATTGGGCAAACCCATCGATATTCATAGGTGTTTTACAAGAGCACTTCTCTATGTCTGGGACACGGGTGGCACTGTGGGTTAAACCACAGAGCCTAGGACTTGCCGATCAGAAGGTCGGCAGTTCGAATCCCTGCAACGGGGTGAGCTCCCATTGTCCAGTCCCTGCTCCTGCCAACCTAGCAGTTCGAAAGCACATCAAAGTGCAAGTAGATAAAATAGGTACCGCTCCGGCAGGAAGGTAAACGGCGTTTCTGTTGCGCTGCTCTGGTTTGCCAGAAGCAGCTTAGTCCTGCTGGCCACATGACCCGGAAGCTGTAAGCCAGCTCCCTCGGCCAGTAAAGCGAGATGAGCGCCGCAACCCCAGAGTCGGTTACGACTGGACCTAATGGTCAGGAGTACCTTTGCCTTTACCTTTAAGGTAAACGCCGTTTACCTTCCCGCCGGAGCGGTACCTATTTATCTACTTGCACTTTGGCGTGCTTTTGAGCTGCTAGGTTGGCAGGAACCTTTACCTTTACTCTATGTTTGCAAATCTGCCATGCGTCTTGCGGAGAGAAAAGTCGGTGTGCACAATAGACCCAAGGGAGAGGAATCTCTGCCCTCCAAATGCGGCAGAAATTCAACTCCCATCAGCCCTAGCAAAGATAGCCAATGCCCCAGGGTGAAGAGAGTTGTCGTTCAGCAAGATTTAGAGGGCCACAGGTTTCCCACACCGCGACAGAGGGCTATAGCGTTGTTGTAGAGCAGGAGCCCAAGGTGGCTGATAGAGCAATAATAAAAATAATAATAACAAGGGACATAATGGAACAAGGGACTTCGGCTGGATCTACACTGACCTGTTTGATGTTATTTCCCCGTATTGGAAGAATATTAGATATGTCGTTCTAAAACGTCACAGGGCACACTTGTTAATTAAAGTTTTTTTTACCTTGGTTTTTCTGGCCAAAGGTAAGCGATACCGGGCCATACCATTTGCCAAAGCGCTGTTTCCTTTTCCTGCTGGTCATTGGTTGCTCTGGACTCCACCCCCTGGGGTCAAAATTTAATTCTTCCTTCCTCCCTCGCTCCCTCCTTCCATGAACCCCATCACATAAATACCATTGGAGAGGGGTCAGAGTTTGAATACGGGGAGGGGGGGAGGTGAAACACTACATTAGGGGCACATGAGCAGCGTTTCACCAATACAGCAGCATAAAACGATTAAAAATTAAGCAATAAAAATCAATTACATTAGAAACATAAAAAGGAGGACGTCGTGTGTCATCTGTGTTATCAAAACCGTCCCTTAACCCTTCCTTAACGTTAAAAACCGTGCATGTAGATCTGCCCTTGCATCATTGCTGTTTGTGTGCACAACACACAGGCGCACACAATGTTATTTTCTCCCTCTGCTCTTTCTGTTCAAACAGGTGTTGCAGGTTTATTGAACTCTACAAAAACCTACCAGACCTGTTGGTTTAAAAGTGGCTGTGAAATTTAGCACACCCGTACAAGACTTTTCAATGCCACCAAATCATCATCCTACACACTACATCAGATTAGAGTCTCGCGTCTTTTATAACTTCTGCAGTCGCAATTGAAAGGGACGGAATTGTAGCTAAGCACATGGAACAGCGCCATCTAGTGGTTGGCAGGGTCCATTAGATAGTCATTACAACTTGTCCCCCTTCTAAGCAAATAACCACATTGTTTTCAGGATAGTCGGCAATCTGCCAACTGGTATGGTTTTTGTGGTTGTTGGTTGTTGTTTCCCTTGTTTGTTCACTCTAGATCAGGGGTCAGCAACCTTTTTCAGCCATGGGCCGGTTCACCATACCATGTGGGCCGGACTATATTTTGAAAAAGAAAAAATTAATGAATTCCTATGCCCCACAAATAACCCAGAGATGCATTTTAAATAAAAGGACACATTCTACTCATGTAAAAACACCAGGAAGGCCCCACAAATAACCCAGAGATGCAGTTTAAATAAGAGGACACGTTCTACTCATGTAAAAACACACTGAGCCAGTGTGGTGTAGTGGTTAAGAGTGGTGGACTCGTAATCTGGTGAACCGGGTTCGCGTCTCCGCTCCTCCACATGCAGCTGCTGGGTGACCTTGGGCCAGTCACACTTCTCTGAAGCCTCTCAGCCCCACTCACCTCACAGAGTGTTTGTTGTGGGGGAGGAAGGGAAAGGAGAATGTTAGCCGCTTTGAGACTCCTTCGGGTAGTGATAAAGCAGGATATCAAATCCAAACTCTTCTTCTTCTTCTTCTCGGACCGTCCGCGGGCCGGATTGAGAAGGCCATTGGACTACATCCGGCCCCCGGGCCATAGGTTGCCTACCCCTGCTCTAGGGGATCTGCTTGTATCACAAGCAGTAGCTGAGTTATTGGGACGTGCTAGGTCTTCACTCTCTGTTGGGAGATGGTGGGTCTGGAATGCTTTCTAATGACACCCTGTCAGCCAGGGATTGTTCCGGCTCTCCCATGATTTCCCAGCTTTCCCCTCATCTGCATCTGAGCTGCGACCTCCCTCAAACCCCTGTTGTAAATCTATACTGTCTTCCTCTTCCTCCTCCTGGGAGGGTCAGGGTGGGGAGGCAGTCTCCGCCGTTCCTCCTCCTCCTCTGCCCAGTCCCTTACAGGGACAGAAACTTATTCCAAGCTATGTCAAAGCCAGAAAAATAACAGGGAGGAATGAACGATGCTTAAACCCAAACCGTTGATAGTATCCATGCGTAGACCTTGGCAGCTCACCGGAAACATGTGTTTTCTATCTATCATCCATCCCAGGACAGAAGCACCTTGGGATCAGACAGTCACAGACAGTTTCCTGTGCATAGAAACCCACCCGTTCCAACATTTCACAGTTGAAGGCATTTGATGGTAACACCTGTTATGGCACTGCCAAAGGGATCTCCTGCTTCCCACTTTTTCTCTGCCTGCTACGTGTTGCGTTCATGCACTCAACGAAAGCCTGTCTTGCATTTTGTTCCTAGAACACGCTGACGAAAGTCACTTCCAGAAACATGCTGTTTGTTGATGATTCATTTGTGATTGGGTTTCTGCATAGGTTGGATGGTGCCTGGAGTTGGCTGAGCATGTCAATTTGTTTGTGTAACTTCCAGTCGATCTATTGTCGTCCTGCACATTTTCCTGTCCATTTAATTGCCACTCAAAGTCTGTGGCGAAAAATGAATTTGCTCTGCCAGAGTACTGTTGTCCGCTTTAATTGCGCATTACTAAATTTGCCACTGGGGATGCAGGTGGCGCTGTGGGTTAAACCACAGAGCATAGGACTTGCCGATCAGAAGGTCGGCAGTTTGAATCCCTGGGACGGGGTGAGCTCCCGTTGCTCGGTCCCTGCTCCTGCCAACCTAGCAGTTCAAAAGCACGTCAAAGTGCAAGTAGATAAATAGGTACCGCTCTGGTGGGAAGGTAAACGGCGTTTCCGTGCGCTGCTCTGGTTCACCAGAAGCGGCTTAGTCATGCTGGCCACATGACTCGGAAGCTGTACGCTGGCTCCCTTGGCCAATAAAGCGAGATGAGCACCGCAACCCCAGAGTCGGTCACGACTGGACCTAATGGTCAGGGGTCCCTTTACCTTTACCTTAGATTTGCCACTATGCAATTCAAGCCCTTTCGCAAAATAGCACCCGTCCAGAAGTGATCCAAAACAGTTTCATGTTAAAGAAAAGAACTGTTTTGATCTCACTGTGGATCTGATTGTACTGACGGTATCATGAACCGTCGCTGAAATATGTCCAGCAACATTCACTCTCCGCATATCAGGAATATAGCAATAGAATACTGCGTCCAGTCCTGGGCACCACAATTCAAGAAGGATATTGACAAGCTGGAATGCATGCAGAAGAGGGTGACCAAGAGGATCAAAGGTCTGGAAACCAAGCCTTATGAGGAATGGTTGAAGGAGCTGGGTATGTCCAGCCCGGGAAAGAGGAGACTGGGAGAAGATATGATAGCTACAGCTGCCATACGTTCAGGATTTCCTGGACGTATCTGGGATTCGTCCATAGGAAATATGGCAACCCGATAGCCATCTTCAAATATCTCAAGGGCCATCACATGGAAGATGGAGCAGGCTTGTTTTCTCCTGCTCTGGAGGGTAGGACTCGAACTAATGGCTTCTAGTTACAAGAAAGGAGATTCTGACCAAACATCAGGAAGAACTTTCTGGCCATAAGAGGTGTTCAACAGTGGAGCAGACTCCCACAAGAGATGGTGGCCTCTCCTTCCTTGGAGGTTTATAAGCATCTGTCATGGGTCCCTTCCAACTCTGAAATACTATGACTCTATGATTCTAGTTAAAGCATGCAATGGCAGAGGCAGAGGGAAGACAAATACTAATTGTGTACCTCACAACTGCTGTACATCTTCAGGGACATCTAAAGGGGGAGCCCATTTTGTTCTGGAAAAATACAGTTTCACAACCAAAGGTCCTACATCACTTTGACCAAAATCAACCCTTTATTGCGAGCTGCTCTAGCTCAAAATGCTCCTGGTTTTCCACCTTTGACTGAGCACCACTTAAAATACTAACAGGGTTTAAAATTACCCTCCAGGGTGATCACGTGTACTTAAAATGAAAAAGTAAAAATTGACCGAGTGTTTCCTTTTTCTTGTTGTTTCTCTCTCTCTCTCTCTCTCTCTCTCTCTCTCTCTCTCTCTCTGATTGGCATGTCATTGGGTAAAACTACTGCAAAAGTAAAAATGTCTTTTGACGGACAGAATGGGTAGTACAAGTCATGCTTTCCTGGCCATTTTTATGCTAGCGGTTATAGGATACCACAAAGCTACAAAAGGAAACTCTGCTTGCTCTTCCTCATAAATGCTTTTTTTTCTCTTCCATCCACAAGTCCACCATATGTTGTGACTATGAGCCACTGCCAAAGCGTTGCGCAGTGTATCTAGATATAGGTACGGACATGAATAGCCGTAAGCTGTAAAGATTGCCAAGGTATAAGTATCTGGTCCCCTCTATAAATAAAGGATGTTTCTTTCTTTCTTTTCTTTTCGACAACTTTTTATTAATTTTCCAAAAATAACAAAAATAAAAACAATACAAAAGCAAAGCAAAACAATTTGACTTCCCTCTAGTCCCTTCCTTGGTTCCATTGTTTATCAGCATACTGCGTGTCCATTGTTAAATTTGAAACCCATTTACCTGTTACCCATTCATAACAAAATTAAAAGTAGTTTTGAAACCCTGCTAATGTATTAACCTGTGTACATTGCTTCTGTACATATGCAATAAACATCTTCCATTCTTCCTTAAATTCGTTGTCGTCTCTTCCTCTTAGTTTCATTGTCAATTTTGCCATTTCAGCATATTCCGTTAATTTAACTTGCCAATTTTCTTTAGCTGGGACACCTTCTTCTTTCCAATGCTGTGCTAATAATGTCCGTGCGGCCGAAATCACATACATAAATAAATTCTTTTGTGATTTTGGTAAGTCCACTCCTGTAATACCTAGTAGGAAAGCTTCTGGGTTGTTGTTTTTAACAAAGGTTATTTTAAACATCTTCTTCATTTCACTATAAATCATTTCCCAATATTTCTTTATCATTTTACAATCCCACCATATGTGAAAAAATGTTCCTTCTGTTATTTTACATTTCCAACACTTGCTTTCCTTATAAATAAGGGATGTTTCGAAGCGATGCTGTGTTCTGAAATATTTCAGGGAAGTACGAGGTTGCGGCTTCAGCTCAGAGCTGAGCTGAGATTCAAGAGGTCTGGGTACGATTTCCAGTCCTTCCCACAAGCTTCCTGTGCACCCAGCAATAGTCAAGGGAGCTCTCTGGGTTTCGGTTCCCCATCTGTAAATAGGGATAATTGTCATCTATCATGTGGGTAGTGTCATTGCAAGCCGTGCTCTCAGTGGGTTTTTGCTTTGTTTTGTTTTTTGGCTGCTGAACTGGAAGCTGGGATTAAGGCATTTCCTGTCGTTTAGCAGGCTTGTAAATAGTGGAATAAAAAAAACCTGAAAGAGGAGAATCAATGGACAGCAATTCCTGTTCATTTCAAGCCTAGGTTTTCTGCCCAAACTGAAACCATGAATGTTTGGAGGTTGATATTTCAGACAAAGTCTCTTGAGAATATAATATGTATTGATTTCTTTATCGGTTATTGGAACACAAATTATGAACGCATAAAGCTGGAAAATAGCTTATTCGTGTAAAGTGTATTTGGTCTGAGTTGTTACTGTGTTGTTCTGTTTTCCGTTTTTTAAAAAATGCTTTTGTTCTTATTAAACTGTTTGGAAGGCTCAGTAAGGCGAGATGGTTTAGAACTGTTTTCTTATTTGCTAGCAGCTGCCAGAATTTTATACCTAGAGAAGTGGAGATCTGTCACTGTATCACATATTAAAGAATATTAAAGAAAAAATATGGGATTGTGCACTAATGTCAAAACTACCCATATTGTCAGTTTTAGAGAACAAAACAAAATACCTGCCAACTGTAGGTCAAGATACAGTGGTGCCTCGCAAGACGGAAATAATCCGTTCCGCGAGTCTCTTCGTCTAGCGGTTTTTTCGTCTTGCGAAGCAACCCTATTAGCGGCTTAGCAGATTAGCGCTATTAGCGGTTTAGCGGTTTAGCGGCTATTAAAGGCTTAGCGGCTAAAAGGCTAAAAGGCTATTAGCGGCTTAGCGGCTTAGAAAAGGGGGGGAGTGAAAAAAATCGCAAGAATCGCAAGACTCGCAAGACGTTTTCGTCTTGCGAAGCAAGCCCATAGGGAAATTCGTCTTGCGAAGCGCATCAAAAAACAGAAAACCCTTTCGTCTAGCAGGTTTTTCGTCTTGCGAGGCATTCGTCTTGCGGGGCACCACTGTAGATTGGTTTTATTGATCACATCAGGATATAGAGATTATTTTCCAACGAAAGTTGTGGGTTTGCAGTGGAAAGGAAAGAGAGAAGGAGGGAGGGAGGGAGAAAAGAAAAAAGGAGGGAGGGAGGGAGGGAGGGAGGGAGGGAGGGAGGGAGGGAGGGAGGAAGGAAGGAAGGAAGGAAGGAAGGAAGGAAGGAAGGAAGGAATTATGCAGACAGGTCAGAGTTGTGTTGAGTTGAATTGATTTACTCTCTGTATCCTGCTTTTCCAACAACAAATGTTGAACTCAAAACAGCTTGCAATAACCACAGTAGCATTAACACTGCAATCACTATAACATCAAATACAGTAGCCTATAAAGCAAACAACAACAACAAAATTTCATCAAAACAAGTAATACAGTTGCTGGAAGGGGTGTCTCCATTTATGAAAGCCTTTATTTAATTTCTTCTTATTTAATAGTTTGGACCGCACTCCTCTGTCATGTGATATTGTCTCCAAATCTCTGCCTTTCAAACTCTCCCAGATAAGTACTGCCCTCTGTGGCTTCTTCTCTTTGCACAGATCCTGAATTTACTTAATTGCAGGAAGTCAAATTAATCAGCCCGGGATTAATTAAAAGACAAGCTGAGTAAAAACATAAACATTTTTGGCCAGGTCTGTGTAACTGGACATTTTCACAGTGCCTTTCCATTTCCACATTTAAGGAAATGGCTTTAAGGATGTTGCACTCCAGCAAATACTGAACATTATGCATGTTCTGGCACTATGGGAAAGTCCTGATAATTGATAAAAAATGTATACTCCTCCTGCCGCTACGCATTTTATCACAACAAGCTGTCACGGAGTACACAGGACAGCTTAATCAGATATAAACAAGCAAAAGCATTCCAGCATTTAGCTAATATTTGTGGGTCATTTCCTGCTCTCCTCCCAAATACTTTTCCAAGCATCTCAGAAGTCAATGTTCTGTCTGAGAATGAATGGGAGGATGCTTAAGACTTCTGGCTCAGCTCCAGAGCAACTCAGTGTTATTGTGATGGCCTGGGATTCCGAGTCTGAGAGCGATCCGGAGGAATCCCAGCCGGCACAGGAGTCCCCGCCTCCAGGGCCGGCTGAACTGGGGCAAGGCCTAGATGCTGAGGAAACTCAAGAGCAGGCACCAGGTGAAACCATTCTGGCCCCAGAGGTGCTGGATGACTCAGTGGCCACAGGTGAGCCTCCTCCAGGGCCCAGTAACCCTTCGGCCTCTCCTGATCTGCAGAGGCTTAGGGCAGAGAGGCGAAGGGAACTGGTTGCCCCCAGGAGGAGTGCTCGCCTTAAGGCCAGAGGAGGTGGGGCTCCTGGGGGTCGGGACCGCCCCTGACCTTGGAAGAGGATAAAAGCCCAGTCAGGCCGGCCCCAGGTTGCGGGAGCAACGTCGTTGTTGGCTTCGGACCTTCCTGTGTTCCTGATCTCTGCTCGGCCTCCTGTTCCTGACTATCCAGTACTCCTGTTCCCTGCTCGGCCTCCTGTTCCCGTCCATCCGGTGTTCCTGCTACCTACTCAGCCTTCTGTTCCAGCGTTCCTGTTCCCCGCCCGGCTCTCTGCATCGTGCCTCGCCCCTCTTCGTGTGGACTCTGCTACACTCACGGTACCTTACCCCCGGGACCAGCACAGTTTGCTCCCGCCACACCCGCACTCCCCCTTCGTAGGGGTGCGTTCGGGAAGAGCCAGAGGCCATGGCCGACCAAGCGGCTACACTGTTGGCGATAGCCCAGGAGAACCAGGCTTTGAGGCACACCGTGCAGCAGCTCAGTAACGCGATTACGGCACTGCAGCAGCGTTTGGACGCCCTACCGGCTCCTGGGGCCGATGCCCCGGCTTCTGGCAAGTACCCAGTGGCCTTGCCTGAGAAATTTGATGGGGCCCCGGCCAGCTTTCCCATGTTCCTTGCCCAGGCCAAGCTGTATATTCAGGGGCGCGCCCGGAATTTCCCTGACGACCGCACCAAGGTGCATTTCTTGATTAGTTTGTTAAAGGACCAGGCGGCCAAGTGGGCGTTGCCGCTGCTCAGGCAAGACTCCCCCTTGCTGACAGACTACGGGGGGTTTTGCAATCTGTTGGAGGCCGCGTTCGGCAACCCCCAGAAGGGGAGTCAAGCCAACCGGGCGATTCGGCGGTTGAGGCAGGGCAAGTCCACGGTGGCCGCATACACCACAGAATTCCGGCTGCTGGCACAGGACTTGACCTGGAACGACTCGGCTCTCCGGGACCAGTATCTCGAGGGGCTTTCAGATGAGATACTGGACCAGCTGGCCACAATGGAACGCCCCACCACGCTAGACACCCTTATTCAATGGAGCCTACAGATTGACGATCGGCTAGAGGACCGGCGTCAGGCTCGGGACCGCCGGCACCTCCAGTTCTTAGCTCCAGTGTCTACCAGCAGTCCCACGGGCCCAGCTAAGTCATTGGAGGAACCTAAGCAGCTTGGGGCAGTGCGGCCACACCTCTCCCCCGCAGAGAAGTCGCGGCGTCGGGAGGGGAATCTATGTCTCTATTGTGGCGGAAGTGGACACTATGCAAGGTCCTGTCCTGAGAAACGCCAGCCGCAGGGAAACCACCAAACCCCAGTAGCTGATGGCCCTGGCTACCTGGGGTCCCAAACAGCACAGAAAGGGGCCGCACCAATTGAATTGCAACACCTTATGGTTCCGGTACATCTATACCCTCCAGGAGGGCCATGGATTCTTACCCATGCGCTGGTGGATTCAGGCGCAACCCGCTCTTATATGGACGCTGCTTTTGCTGCCCAGCATCGGGTGCCACTTCGGAACAAGCCAGAACCGGTGCAGGTGGAGGCAATCGACGGACGGCCCCTGCGTTCGGGTGCCGTCACTCAGGAGACCCAGCCCCTGGTCCTGTGCCTCCAGCAGCACCGTGAGATGCGAACTCTGGATATAGCCTCCATGCCCCGGTTCCCCCTGGTGCTTGGGATGGACTGGCTGGAGGCTCACAATGTGCGGATTGACTGGGTCAAACGGACTGTACACTTCCCAGACCCCAGTTCTCCTGCTGAGACTGAGATGCTAGCAGCTGCGCCTACTGAGGAGGTTGCTGCAACGCTCCCCGCTGAATACCGAGAATATCACGACGTGTTTGAGGAACGGGGGGCAGACCAGCTGCCGCCGCATCGGTCCTTTGACTGTGGCATAGACCTCCAGCCCGGAGCGCCTCTACCGGTGAGTCGCTTATACTCGTTAACAGAGCCAGAGCGCGAGGCTTTACAGGACTTCTTGCGCAAGAACCTGGAGCGTGGGTTCATTAGGCCTTCTACCTCGCCCACTGCTGCGCCAGTGCTCTTTGTTAAAAAGAAATGTGGGGAGCTCCGCCTTTGCCATGATTACCGGGCCCTGAACAAAATTACCATCCCGGACCGGTACCCCTTGCCCCTTATTTCGGAGTTACTGGAGCGGGTGCAAGGGGCGCAGGTGTTCACCAAGCTAGACCTCCGGGGTGCCTACAATTTGATTCGGATCCGCGCCGGGGATGAGTGGAAGACCGCATTTGGGACCCGGTACGGACAGTTCGAATACCTGGTTATGCCCTTTGGTTTGTGCAACGCGCCTGCTGTATTCCAACGGTACATCAACCACGTGTTCCAGGACTTGCTAGACAAGTACGTGGTGGTGTACTTGGATGACATTCTGGTTTACTCCCGTGACCCGGCGTGCCACGAAGGCCATGTCCGGACCGTGCTGCAGCGCTTGCGTGAGCATCGTCTGTATGCAAAGCTCAGTAAGTGCGAGTTTCATCAGCGGTCAGTGGACTTCCTGGGTCACCGACTCTCACCAGGTGGGGTGCAGATGGATCCTGGGAAGGTGGCGGCGGTTCGAGAATGGGCGGCACCTCGGAACCGCAAGGATCTACAGCGTTTCCTGGGGTTCGCCAACTATTACCGGACCTTCATTGCGGACTATGCTCACCGCACCACCCCGTTGACCCGACTACTGCGCCCCAAGACGCCGTTTTCCTGGGACAAGGAGGCGGAGGAGGCGTTTCAAGGGTTGAAGGCCTGTTTCCAGAGAGCGCCAATCTTGCAACATCCGGATCCTTCTCGACCCTTTGTGGTAGAGACTGACGCCTCCAGTACGGCTCTCGGTGCCGTCTTGTCTCAGCAGCACGGACCGGAAGCGCCACTTTTACCCTGCGCCTTCTATTCCCGCCAGCTCCTCCCAGCGGAGCGTAACTATACCGTGTGGGAGCGGGCACTACTGGCCATCAAGGTGGCCTTTGAGGTTTGGCGCCATCATCTTGAAGGAGCACGACACCCGGTGGAGGTGAGAACCGACCACCGGAACCTGGAATACCTCCAGACCACCCGCAAGCTGAACCAGAGGCAGATCCGGTGGGCGCTGTTCTTTTCCCGGTTCCAGTTCCGGATCCGCTACATCCCTAGCTCCCAAAACCAGAAGGCGGATGCCCTGTCCCGGAAACCCGAAGACAACGTAGACACGGTTCAGCAAGCAGCACCCACCACGATCCTACCACCAGCTGCATTCCTGGCCACCCAGGAGGTTGAGCCACTGCAGGCTCGGGTGCGGGAACAGCAGCGGGTCGACGCTTGGGCCCAGGAACGACTCCGGGAACTGGCCGAAGGATCATGCCCTCAGTATCCAGGGCTGGTCTCGCATCAGGGTCTTCTGCTGCACCACGGGCGCCTGTACATCCCATCAGGGCCGCTGCGGGCTGAGATTCTCCGGATGACCCATGATGCGCCAGCGGCGGGGCACTTTGGGCGGTATCGGACCACCCATCTGGTAAGCCGTGAGTTTTGGTGGCCCCGTTTGAAGGCCGACGTGGCTCGCTACGTTGCTGGTTGTGACGTCTGCAGGCGGGCCAAGGGGCCTACCGGGCGACCCCCCGGCCTTCTTCAGCCGTTGCCGGTTCCACCACGTCCTTGGCACACAGTCTCTTTGGACTTTGTAGTGGAGTTACCCCCGTCTCGTGGCTGCACCTGCCTTCTAGTTTTCTCCGACCACTTCACGAAGATGGTGCACTGTGCCCCCTGCCCATCCGTACCCTCAGCTAAGGAAACCGCGCAGCTGTACCTTCAGCATGTCTTCCGCCTGCATGGCCTACCTGAGCGGGTAGTGTCCAACCGTGGCGTTCAGTTCACGTCCCGGTTTTGGCGTGCTTTGCACCAGGCCCTCGGGACAGAGGTCTGTCTCTCATCTGCTTACCACCCACAGACTGATGGCCAGACGGAACGGGCGAACGCGGTGCTGGAACAGTACCTCCGGTGTTACTGCAGCTACCAGCAGGACGACTGGGTCGACCACCTAGCATTGGCAGAGTTCGCCTATAACAACGCGGTGAATGCGTCCACCCAGCAGACCCCGTTCCAAGCCAGTTATGGTTTTCATCCACGGTTGTTTCCGGATGTGCTGCCGGCATCTGCGGTCCCTGCGGTGACAGAGTGGCTTCAGGAGCTCCAGTCCCAGCAACAGCTGTTGATGGAGCAGCTGCGCCAGGCCAAGGAGGCGTACAAGGTCCAGGCCGACCGCCACCGCCAGGTGGGGCCGGAACTTCACGTCGGTGACCTGGTGTGGCTTTCCACTCGCCACCTCCACCCTTCTCGACCTTCGCGGAAGCTGGACGCCCGGTTCACCGGCCCGTTCCCTATCGTGAACCAGGTCTCGCCTGTGGCATTCCGTCTCCGGTTGCCAGCACACCTGAAGGTTCACCCGGTATTCCACAGGTCCCTTCTGAGTCCGGTGGCCCCACCCGACGAGTTCCACCCGAACCGTCCCCGACCGCAGCCAGTTTTGGTGCAGGGAGAGCCTGAGTACGAGGTGGAACGCATTCTGGACTCCCGATACCGCAGGGGAAGGCTGCAGTATCTCATTGACTGGAAGGGGTATGGGCCAGAGGACCGTTCCTGGGAACCAGCGGCCAACGTCCACGCGCCTGCCTGCATCCGAGAGTTTCATGCGGCGTACCCCAGCAAGCCGGGTCCGGACCCTCGAGTGAGGGGGGGGCCTGGGAGGGGGGATGGTGTGATGGCCTGGGATTCCGAGTCTGAGAGCGATCCGGAGGAATCCCAGCCGGCACAGGAGTCCCCGCCTCCAGGGCCGGCTGAACTGGGGCAAGGCCTAGATGCTGAGGAAACTCAAGAGCAGGCACCAGGTGAAACCATTCTGGCCCCAGAGGTGCTGGATGACTCAGTGGCCACAGGTGAGCCTCCTCCAGGGCCCAGTAACCCTTCGGCCTCTCCTGATCTGCAGAGGCTTAGGGCAGAGAGGCGAAGGGAACTGGTTGCCCCCAGGAGGAGTGCTCGCCTTAAGGCCAGAGGAGGTGGGGCTCCTGGGGGTCGGGACCGCCCCTGACCTTGGAAGAGGATAAAAGCCCAGTCAGGCCGGCCCCAGGTTGCGGGAGCAACGTCGTTGTTGGCTTCGGACCTTCCTGTGTTCCTGATCTCTGCTCGGCCTCCTGTTCCTGACTATCCAGTACTCCTGTTCCCTGCTCGGCCTCCTGTTCCCGTCCATCCGGTGTTCCTGCTACCTACTCAGCCTTCTGTTCCAGCGTTCCTGTTCCCCGCCCGGCTCTCTGCATCGTGCCTCGCCCCTCTTCGTGTGGACTCTGCTACACTCACGGTACCTTACCCCCGGGACCAGCACAGTTATAGTCTAGGCTCTTTGGACAACTATAGAACTTCAGGTGGTCATGACTAAGATCTGATTCTCATTGAGATGGTGAGATGGTTTCAGGGCAACCAGGATGCATGCGGAGGCTCTTATGACTGAATGTTCCTTGGTAGAACCAATTGGAAAAACAGAATTTGGAAAGATGGGGCCTAGCCTTCCCAATTCCATGCCATATTCCCCATGTGTGGATGATGTCGCGCAATGGACATCATCTGGCCACTAACTAGTCAGTGCTTATCAAGCAGTTCCCAGGCAACCTTGGATAAAAACTGATTTTCTGGATCCATTTCAAACAGGATTAGTCCTGACACACATCACTTGCGAAGACAGGGGAACTATTGCCAGTGTACTGGAGGAAGCAAAGATCACCTATGTTGAAGCAATGATTCTTCAACATCAACTTCGTTGGACTGGTCATGTTGTGCAGATGCCTGATTATCGTCTTCCAAAGCAACTACTCTATTCCGAACTTAAAAATGGAAATTTTAATGCTGGTGGTCAACGAAAGAGGTTTAAAGACTCTCTCAAGGCAAATCTTTAAAAATGTAGTATAAACACCAACAACTGGGGAACACTGGACTGCGAGAGCTCCAGTTGGAGAACAGCCTTTACCAAAGGTATCATGGACTTTGAAGATGCTCAAACTCAGGACAAAAGGGAGAAATGTGCTATTTGTCTTAAGAGGTCCCTTTTTCCTTCAACAATTCCCAGAGTTCCATGGGAAGAAGGATGGACTGCTAAACCGCACTGGGAAACACAGCTCTGTGAGGGGAAAAGGAGTCTCCTAACAATGCTCAACACACTTAGCAAATTGTATACAGTGGTACCTCGGGTTACATATGTGTCAGGGAACTGACATCGGAGCCAGAGGCGGAGGCGAGGCTCTCAAACGATGCTGGAGAAGGGCCCAGCAGGAGGAGAGGCGGCTCACCAGCTGGGGAAGGAAATCAGCGTAACACCAGGGATAAAGGTGGGCAGATGGGAGAATCGGCGAGGGGGCTCCAGGACTCCTCACCGGAGATCAGCGAGGAGAGCACGGGTCCTCCGCTACCCACGCCCTCCCTGCGCAGAAGACTTCCGCGCAGGGAGATTAGGAGGAGACTTGGAGTCAAACAACTTTTATGCTGGAAAAGGTTTAAGAAACACCCACTGACGGATTCTGCCAGCGACTGAACAGCCACAAAGTGTAGGGCTGTCCAGACAGAAAAGGTTTAACAAGGCAAACTAGCCAGGAGTGGCACCAACTTGCGCACGAGTAACCCCTACATTTATTACAATATGCTTCAGGTTACATACACTTCAGGTTACAGACTCCGCTAACCCAGAAATAGTACCTCGGGTTAAGAACTTTGCTTCAGGATGAGAACAGAAATCGTGCGGTGGCAGCGGGAGGCCCCATTAGCTAAAGTGGTGCTTCAGGTTAAGAACAGTTTCAGGTTAAGAACGAATTAAGTACATAACCAGAGGTACCACTGTATTATGCTTGGTTGGTTGCCAACTGTCTTGGGAGACAATAGACAAGTGTGCCTTTGGAGATGAAGTTTTTTTCTTTTAACTTATTTAGTTTTTTCAGATTTTGAAATTTACAAACAATGATCAAACAACCAACAGAGAAAGAGAATTCCAAAGAATCACCTGGACTTCCCTCCTCCCCTTTGTGGGTCCTTTTCCCTCCTGCATCTTGTCTATTAATCCAAATCTCTTAACTCTCCATTATAACCAAAATGCAGCATTAAATGACAGTGGTACCTCGGGTTAAGTACTTAATTTGTTCCGGAGGTCCGTTCTTAACCTGAAACTGTTCTTAACCTGAAGCGCCACTTTAGCTAATGGGGCCTCCTGCTGCCGCCGCGCCGCCAGAGCAAGATTTCTGTTCTCATCCTGAAGCAAAGTTCTTAACCTGAAGCACTATTTCTGGGTTAGCGGAGTCTGTAACCTGAAGCGTATGTAACCTGAAGCATATGTAACCTGAGGTACCACTGTACAAGTGTTATTCCAATCCTACTAATAATTTTGCTTGCCATAGTTTTTAAGGTATTTTTTTTATTTCCCCCATTCCTTAATAAAATTTTAGTCTTCCTGATTTGTGATTCATTTTTGCCATTTTGGCATAGTCCATCAACTTGATCTGCCATTCTTCTCTGGTATGGACTCTGTCTCCTTCCCATCTCTGGGCTAGTAACATCCGAGCGGCAGTAGTCGTGGGGGTGAGGTTAAACCATTGGAGAGGTGCAATGCTCTACTGTGGTTGTAGAGACCAACATGGGAGAGACATATTTTGATGCAGGCCCTCTGTCTTGTTCTCTGTAACATCACTTCTCAAAGTGAGGGAACTGTCAGAAGGCCCTCAGCACTGGATCTCAGCATCTGGATTGAATGATGGGGGGTGGAGATGCTCCTTCAGGTATACTGGGCCAAGGCTGTTTAGGGCTTTAAAGGTCAGCAACAACACTTTGAATTGTGCTCAGAAACCTACTGACCGGTGTCAGGACCGGTGTTATGTGGTCTCGGCGGTCGCTTCCAGTCACCAGTCTAGCTGCCACATTCTGGATTAGTTGCAGTTTCCGGGTCACCTTCAAAGGTAGCCCCACATAGAGTGCATTGCAGTAATCCAAGCCGGAGATAACCAGAGCATGCACCACTCTGGCAAGACAGTCTGTGGGCAGGTAGGGTCTCAGCCTACGTACCAGATGGAGCTGGTAGACAGCCACCCTGGACAAAGAATTGACCTGTGCCTCCATGGACAGCTGTGAGTCCAAAATGACTCCCAGGCTGCGCACCTGGTCCTTCAGGGGCACAGTTACTCCACTCAGGACCAGGGAGTCCTCCACACCTGCCCATCCCCTGTCCCCTCAAAACAGTACTTCTGTCTTGTTTTCTGTCTTTAAATGTGTCACGCAGAAGGGGCCTCAGAGTGGACAATGGGTGAAATAGCTGATCCAGTATAAGACCGCTTTCTTTATTCCCAACCACATATCCCTAGCTGAATGACAGCATATATTGTACTGGTTCTTCCTAGAACCTAACTGGCAGAGCCAGTTCAGAGCTGCGGTAGAAATGTCACTGACCAGCAGAGTGGGAGCTACAAGATCAGCGACCGCAATTGGACGTCTGTGGCTCACAGCTTTCTCCTGAATGATACGATCGCTGCCATGTGCAACGCATCTCTCGGACACATGTTGCAAAGCTCACCGTCCCTGGGGGGGGGGGCTGTGTTGAAAGAGTGATGACATCATTTTCTATCGCCATCCATAAATCCCAGAGCAGGCTGCCTTCTTCTGCCATCTCTCAGGGAAATCAAAATAATGTTTTGCACATGCCAGAAGCTCTTTGCTTATGGAGTTCCACAAGGAACCACAGGACAGAAAGGAAAAGCAGCTATGAGCTACAGCTGCATTCTTGAGGAAGCATGTTCTCTCGACTGCTAAGGGACACATGTTTTCGTTTCTGTCAGGAAAGCCGGTGGAATTCACAAATGTTCCCACATTCATTTCCGCGTCTGTGGGAAAGGCGGCTGCAACATCTTTTCCTTGCATTTAAATTTTGTTCTACATTTCAAGAGTCCAGAGTCCTAAGGAAGGAAGGAAGGAAGGAAGGAAGGAAGGAAGGAAGGAAGGAAGGAAGGAAGGAAGGAAGGAATGTTATGCTTGTAATCTGTTGTCTGGCAGAGGTTATTTTTTTATTTTAAAAACGACATGATAAATTATAAGTTCTCATGGTACATATTCCGTTAACTTCCCTGCGCTGTGTGGATTAGACATTATAGCAACTGGGGTTCATTGTTTTCGGATTTGTTTCTGTTGCTATGGCAACACTTTTCTGCTTTCTCATGTCTTCATGCAAACGCTAGGTGCTTTAAGATAACCGACTCCTTGCGCATCCTTATAGACCTAGAGGGGGGCAGGAACAAAAAACTAAAGACCTTCTTCAAACACAGTAAAACCTACTAAAAATAACTGATTATTTGTCCGATGACACTTTTTTGTACTCTCTGCCTACAAATGCACGGGTCATCTTCATAGGCGCCAGACCACAGCCAGCATCTGTCGAGGATAAATTCTATAGATCTAATGCAAAAGTCATTAAGAATTGATAATAGACGCCAGGGCTGGGTGATATCTGGTTTTCAACATCATGATCTATCACCAGCTAAACGTTGTGATACAGTGGTACCTCGGGTTAAGTACTTAATTCATTCCGGAGGTCCGTTCTTAACCTGAAACTGTTCTTAACCTGAAGCACCACTTTAGCTAATGGGGCCTCCCGCTGCTGCTGCTGCTGCTGCACGATTTCTGTTCTCACCCTGAAGCAAAGTTCTTAACCTGAAGCACTATTTCTGGGTTAGTGGAGTGTGTAACCTGAAGCATATGTAACCTGAAGCGTATGTAACCCAAGATACGACTGTATACCGATTTATCATGATGTCTGAAATAAGGATGGAGCTATGTGAATACCGTATTTTTTGCTCTATAAGACTAACTTTTTCCCTCCTAAAAAGTAAGGGGAAATGTGTGTGCATCTTATGGAGCGAATGCAGACTGTGCAGCTATCCCAGAAGCCAGAACAGCAAGAGGGATTGCTGCTTTCACTGCGCAGCGATCCCTCTTGCTGTTCTGGCTTCTGAGATTCAGAATATTTTTTTTCTTGTTTTCCTCCCCCCAAAACTAGGTGCGTCTTGTGGTCTGGTGCGTCTTATAGAGCGAAAAATACGGTACATTGGCTGGTTTCACGGTTTTCCCCGCATTGTGTTTTTTGCGTAGCACACGCACACACACACACACACACATCATGATTCACAGTATATTACCAGGTCAAAAATTATGAAACCAGTATCACGATATGGACTTCAAACCAGTTTGGGATGGCATATCGTCCTGCCCTAATAGACTCACAAGGCCCCAGAAGGCATCCTTTTTATTGCACATTCATGATGACTTGTGCTCAGGATGCTATCAGAGTGGTCATATGTGATTTCAATACCTTTGGTGCGCGCAAAATTTTTGGGTGCTTTATTTCCAGCCAGTCCATATTCTGAAACTACCAGCTGAAATGCAATAATTTTTTATTCCACAAACATCCTGGACTTTATTTTGGTCCCGCTTTTGTTGCACTATAGCCCCTCCAGACAGCAAGAATGCAGTAGCCTTGGGAAAGCGCCGCAGAACAAACAAAAGCAGAATAAACCCACCAGTTGGTTACAGCATGGTGCTGAGCATGTTTGATCCCCGTATGGGCTAACTGCATATTCCTGCATTGCAGAGGGTTGTACTAAATGATTATCAGGTTTCCCTTCCAACTCTACAGTACAGTGGTGCCTCGCAAGACGAAAAGAATCCGTTCTGTGATTCTCTTCGTCTAGCGGTTTTTTCGTCTTGCGAAGCAAGCCCATTGAAGGATTAGCGGATTAGCGCTATTAGCACTATTAGCGGCTTTTAGCGGCTTATCTGCTGATCGGATCAGCTGATAAGCGGCTTAGCGGCTTAGAAAAAGGGGGGAGGGGAAAAAACCAGCAGGAATTCGCAAGACATTGTCGTCTTGCGAAGCAAGGCCATAGGAAATTCGTTTTGCGAAGCACCTCTAAAACGGAAAACTCTTTCGTCTAGCGAGTTTTCCGTCTTGCGAGGCATTCGTCTTGCGGGGCACCACTGTACTATGATTCTGAGGCATTAGTGTTGTGACAAGAACACTAATGCACTGCAAAATACGCTGCAAAATATAGTCGTACCTTGGATCCCGAATGCCTTGCAAGTCGAATGCTTTGGCTCTCAAACGCCACAAACCCGGAAGTGAGTGTTCTGGTTTGCAAACATTCTTTGGCGCCCGAACATGTGATGTGGCTTCCGATTGGACGCAGGAGCTTCCTGCAGCCAATCGGAAGCCATGCCTTGGTTTCCGAACATTTTGGAAGTCGAACGGACTTCTAGAATGTAGCAGTCTGATTGGTCCTAGAACAATACGATTCAGAATGAAGCAGTCTGATTGGTCCTAGAACAATAGGATCCAGAATGCAGCAGTCTGATTGGTCCACAGGAGCCACCCAATCCATCTCCAGGTGGAAGTGAATCTGCAACCTGATTGGCCTACAGGAGAATCCCGGAATTCGCCAATCACGTGGGGCCCATTGTGTAAATAATGTATATAAAGCAGACATGCTGGGGGAACTTCCATTCCTCCTCACCACTATGAGCTGAATAAAGAGCATGAAATCCACTCTCGACTCCGAGTATATTTCAGGAAGAGTGGGGTTGCCTGGGGGGGGGGGTAGAGAAAAAAGAGGGAGGGGTGTTGGGGGTAGATGGAGAGGGAAACACAGGAGACATTCCCCGTTTCTAGAGATATTTTTAAATCCCTCTTTATAGAGCACACACAACATCAAGCTAGCAATGGGGTCTCTGGGGTTTCAGGCAGCAATTTTTTTTCTAGCCTTACTGGGGGGGGGGGAGTTGATCCTGCGACCTTGTCAATGGGAGACATGTTCTCTCCCAATGAGCTTTCGAAAACCACAAAAGGAAAAGCTCCCCCTCAGCCAGTGCTGGATAGGAAAATTTATTCTAACACAATCAAGATCATAGAAATCGCAAAGCGTTTTGATAAAATATTCCCCAGGGGCCGTGGGATATTCTGTCTCCCCCTCCCACAAAGAAGCATGACGTCTTTCAAAAGCCCTCTCTGAATCCTTATCTAAGCAATTGCCACCCTGCTAATAGCTCTTCCATCCCACCCAGTGCTTTTTTTTTTCTATTAAAAAATATGTTTGGTTGGGACACGGGTGGTGTTGTGGGTTAAACCACAGAGCCTAGGACTTGCCAATCAGAAGGTCGGCGGTTCGAATCCCCGCGACGGGGTGAGCTCCCGTTGCTCGGTCCCTGCTCCTGCCAACCTAGCAGTTCGAAAGCACGTCAAAGTGCAAGTAGATAAATAGGTACCGCTCCGGCGGGAAGGTGAACGGCGTTTCCGTGCGCTGCTCTGGTTCGCCAGAAGCGGCTTAGTCATGCTGGCCACATGTCCCGGAAGCGGTATGCCGGCTCCCTCAGCCAATAAAGCAAGATGAGCGCTGCAACCCCAGAGTCGGCCACTACTTGACCTAATGATCAGGGGTCCCTTTACCTTTACCTTTACTCTCATTTTGACTCAAGAAAATCACCATTTTATAGTTAGAATCGGGAAAAATATATACAGTAAATGGACGAAAGTATGAAGATTCACAAAATAGGGCATGCGTACCCAGTGCTTTTTTTCTGGGGGGACGCAGGGATACGCATACCCCAAACCAGGGGTGTCCAAACTTTTTTCAAAGAGGGCCAGATATGATGAAGTGAAGGGCCATGAGGGCCAACCAATGTTCTTGACCTTTTTTGGCTTGAAGTTGTTGAGCTTTTTTAAAGATTTTACCCCAGAAAATAAACTGCCACAAGGGCCGAATTAAACTGACTGGTGGGCCGGATTAGGCCTCCGAAATGGACTTTGGACATGCCTGTCCTAAACAGTTTGTGAATCTAAGTTTGGCCTCATTGAGGGGCAGTATTTCAATATAAGTAGGAAAATGAGAGTAACCCTAAACATTTTTTTTAGAAAAAAAGCACTGTGCCAGCCACCAAGTGGTCAGATCAAACTATATTCTATTCCTCCTCCTCGCCACATCTTCACAGCCAAATCCGCTGGATTTTTTTTTCTCCCGTTCCAAATATATTATAATTATGTCGTTTTCTGCATGTGGGATTTTGTGACTTATTGATGCATCCTCAAGGAACCAGCTAAAATGCAAGTTTGTTTCATTTTTATTTTTTTAAAAATATATTTATTAACTTTTCAGAGATTAGACAAAAAAAAATAAACAAAAATACAAAAATAAAAACATATATAATTTCATTCACTTATTTTCTTTTAACTTACTTCTCAGACCTCCTCATACCTCCCCTTTTTGTATTCCAATTCAAATTATTCATTCAGCAAATCCTCACCCTTATTTTTCACTTAATTTTACACCTTTCTTTCTCCCCCCCCCAATTATCTTAATTATTACAGCTGATAACCACTTAAATTCTATCCAACATCATTCTAACATTCACTAATTTTGTAATATTTCCCAAGATAGTCCTTGAATTTCTTCCAATCTTCTTCCGCCGTCTCTCTTCCCTGGTCTCGGATTCTGCCAGTCATTTCTGCCAATTCCATGTAGTCAATTACCTTCATCTGCCATTCTTCCAAAGTGGGTAGATCTTGTATCTTCCAGTACTTTGCGATAAGTATTCTTGCTGCCGTTGTTGCGTACATAAAAAATGTTCTGTCTTTCTTTGGCACCAATTGGCCGACTATGCCCAAGAGAAAGGCCTCTGGTTTCTTCAGGAAGGTATACTTAAATACCTTTTTCAGTTCATTATATATCATTTCCCAGAAAGCCTTAATCTTTGGGCACGTCACCAAAGGTGAAAGAATGTACCTTCAGTTTCTTTACATTTCCAACATTTGTTATTGGGCAAATGATAAATTTTTGCAAGCTTGACTGGGGTCATGTACCACCTATATATCATTTTCATAATATTCTCCCTTAAGGCATTACATGCCGTAAATTTCATACCGGTGGTCCACAACTGTTCCCAGTTTCAATTTAGAACTTGTCACATCATTTGGCCTACGTTCTGCTTGTTGTTTTTTTCAGGTTTGGCTTGGCTTGGCATAGCAATACATTTTTTAAAAAAAAGCAATTACCCCAAACCACCAAGAATATTTCTTGGGAATATTTCTCACCACCCGTATTGACTCGTTTGGTTTTTCTTTGCTATCCTATATTTGCAACTCTCTCTCTCTCTCTCTCTCTCTCTCTCTCTCTCACACACACACACACACACACACACACACACAAACACATACACACAATGGGTGGGTAATATGATATAGCCTTTACATTGGCAAAGTGGCTTTTTATGGTCCCAGCAGAGTTCTACAGATGTTGATGTCATCTTCCTACGCGGAGTCTCGCTCTCCCAGATTCTGTAAATTGAACATAATGAGTGGCTTTGGTTAGGGCGGTCCAGCCTTAACAGGCAACCGTCTCATTTTACACTCAGAAACATCTGTTCGCCGAGATCAGTTATAAACCAATACTTTAAATTGGTAGGTCCCAGTTTGCACTCTGCCCATTTTTTGAACCTACTATGGGAATTATAGTATAAAGTGTTTCTCATGTTCGTTGCTCTTTGGACAATCACCATTATGACTATTTTTTTAAAAAAAATCATCTGGATTGTATCCCTCAAGACCAGAGGGATTGTATCCCTCAAGTCCATATTATTATTATTATTATTATTATTATTATTATTATTATTATTATTATTATTATTACCAAGGGCCTTCTGGTGGTTCCCTCACTGCAAAAAGTGAATTTACAGGGAACCAGGCAGAGGGCCTTCTCGATAGTGGCACCCATCAGATTTCAAGGAAATAAACAACTATCCGACTTTTAGGAGACATCTGAAGGCAGCCCTGTTTAGGGAAGTTTTTAATGTTTGAAGTTTTATTCTGTGTATAATGTTCTGTTGAAAGCCGCCAGAGTGGCTGGGGAAACCCAGCCAGATGGGCGGGGTAGAAATAATAAATTATTATTAAATTATTATAGAATTTATATAATGCCCTAAAGCTGGAGATCTCAGGGTGGTTCACAGAACAAATTTGTCTATGACTTCTGCACGGATCAAAGTGCAAGTAGATAAATAGGTACCGCTCCAGCGGGAAGGTAAACGGCGTTTCCGTGCGCTGCTCTGGTTCGCCAGAAGCGGCTTAGTCATGCTGGTCACATGACCCAGAAAAATGTTCTGCGGACAAACGCCAGCTCCCTCAGCCTGTAAAACGCGATGAGCGCCGCAACCCCAGAGTCGTTCACAACTGGACTTAACTGTCAGAGGTCCTTTACCTTTACCTTTAAGGAAAGGTGGGTCATTCCAGGATCAAAACAGAAACTAGGTCAGATCCTGTAAATCCGGGACTGTCCCTGGAAAATAAGGACACTTGGAGGGTCTTGAATTCCAGATCCGTAACTCTGTACTCCCTCACCCGTCATGGTTCTTCTTCTTCCTGCCAGCATTTCGTCTGCCGTCTTGCTGACTTTCTTTCCGTAGGTGGCCTGCCAAATCCCCTCTACAGTTTTTTGGCTCATCTCTGCACCTCCTCTACTTCGTGAATGTATTTATTCTCCAAATATATCGACCCAGACTTAAGCCACTATGTCAGCTTTGGCCAGAATGTTGGAGCAGGTCTATTCTTACCTTTATTATCTCCCAGACAATGCTTCGGTTCATGCAAAAACGTTATGTGTCTGGAGAGTGGGGTGGGTGGGTTTTTTTAGCAACATCGTGTTTTAGTAACCTTCAAACAGCCTGATCACTCAATGGACAACCGACTCAGCATTGTGGACAGTCAGTTCGCCTGACTAAGGCCTCTACCCTTCGATTTTGGCTGCCGCCGCACGCAATATTTGCTGAAGGGAGAGCCCTTGACTCGTGTGAATTTACATATACACCCACGTACACTCATTTTGAAGTTTCAGCACTTGTTTAAAACTCTTTCAACTACACATGCCCTTCTGCACCGGGGTATGGTTTAAGATCCTCCAAGTGTCCCTATTTTCCAGGGACAGCCTCAGATTTACAGAAACTGTTCCGGTTTCTGATTTGATCCCGGGATGTTTCCTTAAAGGTAAAGGTAAAGGGACCCCTGGCCATTAGGTCCAGTCACGGACAACTCTGGGGTTGTGGCGCTCATCTCGCTTTACTAGACGAGAAAGCCGGCGTACAGCTTCCGGGTCATGTGGCCAGCGTGACTAAGCTGCTTCTGGCGAACGAGAGCAGTGCACGGAAACGCTGTTTACCTTCCCTCTGGATAAAGAGCATGAAATCCACTCTCAACTCCGAGTCTATTTCAGAAGGATATTGAAAAGTGGGAATGTGTGCAGAGGAGAGCAACCAAGATGATCAAGGGTCTGGAAACTAAGCCTTACAAGGAGCGCTTGAAGGAGCTGGGTATGTTTATCCTGGAAAAGAGGAGACTGAGAGGAGATAGGATAGCCATCTTCAAATATCTTAAGGGCTGTCACATGGAAGAGGGACCATGGTTGTTTTCTCCTGCTCTGGAAGGTAGGACTCGGCCAATAGCTTCAAGTTGCAAGAAAGAAGATTCCGACTAAACATTCAGAGAAACTTTCTGACAGTAAGAGCTGTTCAGCAGTGGAACAGCCTCCCACGAGAGGTGGTGGGCTCTCTTCCCTTGGAAGTTTTTAAACAGAGGTTGGATGTCCATCTGTCATGGATGCTTTAGCTGAGATTACTGAACTGCAGGGGGTTGGAATAGATGATCCCTGTGGTCCCTTCCTACTCAATTCAATGGTTAAACATTTTTTAAAAAAAATACAGGGCTGCCTTCAGATGGCTCGAGGGTCACGTAACTCCATCCCCTCCAACCTTTCCCCGATGAAAATAGGGACGTCCTAAGGAAAAGCGGGACATTCTGGGATCAAATCAGAAACTGGGGCAGCTTCTATAAACTCAGGACTGTCCCTGGAAAATAGGGGCATTTGGAGGGTCCAAGAGAGAAACTAGCCTACAGTACAAAGGTAGAATTTACATTTGCTGGTCCACACAATTTTGCCTCTGGCCCCCAGAAAGTTGTCGAGAGGGGAACATGGCCCTCAGTCTGAAAAGGTTCCCCACCGTTGTTGTAATGACTGAAGACCCAGAAAGAGCCAGAAGCTGTTTTCAGCTGTGCCTCTCTTGCTTTCGGATGGGTGTTCGTTGTGGAATGGGTGTTACAGCTGTGTGCAACTTTTTCACAGCAGCCACCTGAACAGCACTGGGATCAAGAAAGCCAGGCTGTACAGATTTGCTCTTTCCAGGAAAAAAAAATCCAATAAGCTTAACAAATAAAAATGAAAAAAAAAAACTGTTGCAAGCGAAAGTGACCCACTTGCAATCTGAAGAAACCATAGTAATCATTCCACTCCCTGAACCATTTCCGTTAGACTGACCCGAACCTTGTGTGAGAGATCTGACTACGGTGATTCTTGTGTATGACTCTGAGGTCCAGTACCAAGGGCCTTCTGGCGGTTCCCTCACTGCGAGAAACCAAGTTACAGGGAACCAGGCAGAGGGCCTTCTCGCTAGTGGCACCCACCCTGTGGAACGCCCTCCCACCAGATGTCAAAGAGAAAAATAACTACCAGACTTTTAGAAGACATCTGAAGGCAGCCCTGTTTAGGGAAGCTTTTAATATTTAATAGATTAGTGCATTTTAATATTCTGTTGGAAGCCGCCCAGAGTGGCTGGGAAAACCCAGCCAGATGGGCGGGGTATAAATAAATTATTATTATTATTATTATTATTATTATTATTATTATTATTATTATTATTAGAAGGTGCAACTCCAGATACATTCATACCTGTCAGCTTTGCATCTGTGCAACAGTGCTCTTCTGTGTCCGATCCTGATCTCCTTATGTTGGGCTTCTAGTCAGGCACCAGAATGGGCTGTAAAAACAGCATTTTTCTCAGGTTTCCCCTGAAAGCCACACGCTTTCCCATCTCCCCCATCCTTCCATATCTCATTTAAATTCAGTGAGAGCCCTTGATACCTTTCTTTCCATCTCAGACCAGGCAGCTCCTTGCAACACTCAGCCCATCTCAGTCCAAAAAAATTGAGTTCTCACCCATCTGCCTCCAGGCAGAAAACCCAATTTTTATCTTATGCGGCTGTGCAATTTCCCCCTCTTTCTGTTTTCATTACATCAACCCAGCTAATGTGTGTGTGTGTGTGTGTGTGTAATATATATATTTTAATAATTTTAATTTATATACATTACAACAATTATTTTGCCAAGTTTTAACATTTTCAATTTCGACTCCCTTCCCCCTCTTTCTGTGGTTCCTTACATTTATTTTCATCCTTTCCTGCATACTCCAAATTGTCTTGTTCTTTTATTCGTCTGTTCTAATATATCACATTATTTTTTTAAATTGCAGGCTTTTACAATAATCCTTCCAATGTCTTAACCTGTTTGATATTCATTTGCAAATACTCAATAAACCACTTCCATTCCTTTCTAAAAAGTTTGTTGTCTTGATTTCTTATTCTTCCGGTGAGTTTCGCCATTTTTGCGTATTCCACAAGTTTTCATATCCATTCTTCTTTTATCGGGACCTCTTCATCTTTCCACTTTGGGGCAAATAACATGCTTGTAGCTGTAGTTGCATACATAAATAAACTTCTACACTGTTTGGGTAGTTCTAATCCTATAATTTCCAAGAGAAATTTCTGGGGTTGTTGTTTTTTTACAAATGCTATCTTTTTCAATCCATTATATATCATTTCAAAGCAAGCTTTAACCTTATTACAAGGCCACCACATATGAAAAAAGTACCTTCTTTCTTTCCAACACTTATTTGACTTTGATTATTACATTTTTGCCAATCTACTAGGTGCTACGTACCATCTATATAGCATTTTCACATAATTTTCTCTTAAACCATAACATGCTGTAAATTTTATATCCGTGTTCCACAATCGTTCCCATGCTTCCATATCTATATTATGACCAATATCTATTGCCCAGTGTATCATTGAGGATTTCATTTGTTCATCCTTTGTCTCTAATGTTAACTAGACTAAAAGTGTTTCCTTTCAACAGCTAGAAACACACTTTTTGCAGGCCAGCAGAAGGGAGTGGTTACTACTTTGAGCAGCTTCAAGGAGTTTTTTATTCCTATTTGCTAACGGAGCAATAGTGGACACTGTGAGTCTCATTCTATAATAATCATTTGTCTATTTAAGTCAAATTTGATGCCTACAATACAAGGACTAAGCATCCTTGCTCAGTCATTTTAATAAGGCCTTCTGTATCTTCACAACAGCCATGCAAAGTAGGCCAAAGCGTAAAGTTTTTAACATGTGAAGCTACATGTGCTCAGAGTATTGTACTGTTTATCCAGGTATTGTGCACATTTTTCTAGCGTTTAAGCACTTTTTCTGCATGTGAATGCTATATCATATGTAGTGTGATGGCCTGGGATTCAGACTCGGAGGCTGAACCTGAGGAATCCCGGCCTGCACAGGAGTCCCCACCTCCAGAACCAGCTGAGCAGGGGCTGGGGCTTCAGCCTGAAGGGTCCTCACCTGTGCTGGATCCTCAGGTGCAGGCACCAGCTGAGTCTGCTCTGGCACCTGAGGTGATGGAGGACCCATTGCCTGCAGGTGCTCCACTCTCAGCCCCGTCAGGGGAAGCTGAGGTTGCCTCTGGGTCCGGTAACCCTCCAGCCTCTCCTGAGCTGCAGAGGCTCAGGGCAGAGAGGCGGAGGGAACTAAGTTCCCGCAGGAGGAGTGCTTGCCTCCAGGCCAGGAGAGGCGAGTCACCTGTGAACCGGGGCCACCCTATGCCTCGGGGCAGATAAAAGCCAGCCAGCCCCAGTCCCAGGTTGCAGGAGCAACATTGTTGGTAGCCTGTTCCTGCCTGCACCCTGTCCTGCTCTTCTGCCAGAGTTCCTGACCTCACCCGACTCCCTGCCTTGGATCCAGTTACAGCTTCGACGGACAGCCTCCATACCGCACCCTTGAGCTCGGACTGGACTCGGACCTCGCCACACGGTTAACCCTCAGGACCAGCACATATAGTCACAGATGTTCACTTGTAATATTTTTGTTTTAAGATATATTACCAAGTGCCCCGCATTTTGCTATCATTGGTTTTTTAATTCTTGAGTTCTTTGCATATTTTAAGAGAGAGAAGTGCTCTTAGCAGCTGGGTGGCAGGCAGGAATTAAATGGAGCAAGTTTTTTTTCTAATTCTGGGGGAAGCATCACCAGATCACATTCTGTCTGTCAGACATCTCATTGCATTGTGCCCGAAATACATTCTGGTGGAGTGCAATCTTCCACATGTCTACTTGGAATTAAGTCTCATTGAGTTAAATGATTTAGGATGTCTGTGCCTCTTTGCTGGCTATAACTTCCGGTGTGCTGCAAAAACTGCTGGCAGCAATCACAACTCTCTCACCGCACTCAAGGCAAACTGAAAGAATTGTTCGTAATCTTACAGTGCAGTGGTTCCCAAACTCCCAAAGATAACTGAATTGCAACTCATTACCAAACTTAAAACCATGGAGAGACCTGGTCTGAACAGAGACATTGGATTCTTATCTCATTATACATGACTAAGCCATTTTTCACCTTCTCACCCCTTGCCTTTTCCTGCAAGACCTATTGCAGTCGTTAAGAGTCGTCAACAGGCTCATCTCAGCTATCTGCCAATCACCCATTCCCACCACCCTTCTGAGTAATACCCCTCCCCACCTTCTCACTATATAGAAGGATCTGGCAACTTCTGTTTCAGTGTATCTGAAGAAGTGTGCATGCACACGAAAGCTCATACCAAGAACTAACTTAGTTGGTCTTTAAGGTGCTACTGGAAGGAATTTTTTTATTTTGGAAATTGCTGAGGCTCTTGGCGTTAAACCTGATGATTTTTCAGACTGTTGTAGCAATTGGAATGCTAGATGCTGGATGAATTTTGATTGCATTTTAATTGCTTCTTTTATTTATTATGTCACAAATTGTTGCGTTACAGTGGTACCTCGGGTTAAGAACTTACTTCATTCCGGAGGTCCGTTCTTAACCTGAAACCGTTCTTAACCTGAGGTACCACTTTAGCTAATGGGGCTTCCCACTGCCACCGCATGATTTCTGTTTCTATCCTGAAGCAAAGTTCTTAACCCGAGGTACAATTTCTGGGTTAGTGGAGTCTGTAACCTGAAGCGTCTGTAACCCGAGGTACCACTGTACAATTTGAATTCCATAGACTGAGAGACAACGACTGGCCCAGGGTCACATAGTGAGTTTTGTGACTGGGTGGTGATTTTAACCCTGATTTCCAAGCTCCAAGTCCACTTGATATCCCTGCATTTCATTCCGCATTCAGAAGGGGAGGGACGTTGAAATGAATATAATATAATTAATATAATCCTTTCCCATAGGCCTGGAAACACATTGGGTCCCTTGTTAACAGTCCTGTGTTGCACCTTTAAGACTAACCAATTCATATTGAAATCCCGTACATATCAGGGAGCAATTCCCACGGAATTCAGTCGGGCTTCTGAATATTATCGCGTATCAAGGTCTCGCCCTTTTGTTGAATAATAACACCGGGACACAGTATATTAGGTTAATGGGCAAATTTAAGCCACAACTTTATTGGTTAGAGAATGTGAGTGGTATTGGCTTAGGCACTGGAATTGAACCGACTATGTCTGACTCCTGCCCGCCATGCAGGTAGTCTAGTAAGGGTCAACCGCAAATAGGGGAAGCCATGTTGATGTACACCCACTCAGGCTCCCCCAGGGTCTCTGATGCGGCCGGGGACTTTCCAATGACGTGGGGGCTAAGCCCAGCACCGGTGCAGGCAAGAGGCCAAATGGCCTACTCACAACACCACCCCACCAGGAAGTGGAGCGGCCTTGTCACATGAATCCACACCAAAAATTGGGACGGGAAGGATCCCTCTGAACTAAGAGATGGAGGCCATATAAGCTTTGTCCCTGCAGAATGGCAACTGTGACAGCCGGGAGCCCTTCTGAAAGAAGTAAGACATTTTTCAGATTAGCTTGTTGCTAACTACAGTGGTACCTCTGGTTACGTACTTAATTCGAGGTCCGTTCTTTTTTTTTTTTAATAATAATTTTTATTACATTTTTTCCAGTTACACATACAACAGAAAAAAGAAAAAGCATAGAGAATAGAAAAGAAGAAGAAAAAACAGAAAATCCAGACCTTTTCAACAACTTTTTCCAAATTTCTATCGGACTTCCCCACATCTCCCGCCCAATGCATTCTTAACAATAAAATTTATCAGCAAGTTATACCCTTGTTTCATGTGTTTCTTTATACTTTCAATTGCAATTTAAGCTTAAATCCCTTATTCTCCATTTACTCTAAAAATATAGCATATTATTGTTTTTACGCATTTAAACTTTGGTTCTTTCATGAATATTATCCAATTTCTTATATAATCCACTCTCGTTGCTGGGGCTAACCTTCCAAATCATACGGCATCTCAAAGTTCATATAACTTATAATACTTTTGCAAATAGTCCTTAAATTTTTTCCAGTCCTCTTCCATTGCTTCTTCTCCCAGATCTCGGATCCTGGCAGTCATCTCAGCTAGTTCCATGTAGTTCATCAGTTGCGTCTGCCAGTCCTCCAGTGTGGGCAAATCTTGAGTCTTCCAATGCTTGGCGATAAGAATCCTTGCTGCTGTGGTGGCATACATAAAAAAGGTTCTATCCTTCTTTAACACCTTCTGGCCGACAATGCCCAGGAGGAATGCCTCCGGTTTCTTAGGGAAAGTGTATTTAAACACCTTTTTTAACTCGTTATATATCATTTCCCAGAAGGCCTTCACTCTTGGGCAGGTCCACCAGAGGTGAAAGAATGTCCCTTCAGCCTCCTTACATTTCCAGCATTTATTGTCGGACAAATGGTAAATCTTAGCAAGCTTAACTGGGGTCATGTACCACCTGTATACCATTTTCATAATGTTTTCCTTTAAGGCATTGCATGCCGTAAACTTCATACCGGTGGTCCATAACCTTTCCCAGTCCTCGGACATGATGTTATAACCAATGTCCTGAGCCCATTTTATCATGGCTGATTTAACTGTCTCATCCTGAGTGTTCCATTTAAGCAGCAAGTTATACATTCTCGATAATAGCTTGGTCTTTGGTTCTAGCAATTCTGTCTCAAGTTTCGATTTTTCCACCTGGAATCCAATTCGAGGTCCGTTCTTAACCTGAAACTGTTCTTAACCTGAAGCACCACTTTAGCTAATGGGGCCTCCTGCTGCTGCCACGCCGCCGAAGCACGATTTCTGTTCTCATCCTGAAGCAAAGTTCTTAACCTGAGGTACTATTTCTGGGTTAGTCTGTAACCTGAAGCATCTGTAACCCGAGGTACCACTGTAGTAATAATAATAATAATAATAATAATAATAATAATAATAAAGCGGCAAAACATCAAACATTAAAAACTTCCCTAAGCAGGGCTGCCCTCAGATGTCTTCTAAAGTCAGATACTTATTTAAAAGTCAGATAGACCTACATACATAGGTCACAGGGATTCATATTTTTTGTTATGTACTGAAGTTCTCACCCTGGGCCAGCAGGGGGATACTGTAGATAGTTCAGGTCCACATATGCAAATGAGGGATCGAAAGTGACATTCAGTGATTGGATAGTTACAGAAAATTGTTACTGTTGCGTTCTAGTGGACCTCTATATAAGCAGGCTGGCTGAACCCTTCAGTTCAGTTCTGTGTATAAACAAGAGCTGTTTGAAGAATCGCTGTGTCTTCGGATATGTTCACCCACAACTTAACATTTTTCCTCCTTCAGATGTCCCTTGTGGGATCAAGCAAAGGGGTTATAACTCAGGAAGCCCCTCTTAGTGTTCCACACTGCCCTAATACAAAATTGCTCCCCCCCAAGTAGACAAAACCACGTGCAGGCTGACTATAGAGTCACAATCAGAACCTCCATGGTGTTGAGTACTCTTCTGGCTCAGCAAGAGCAAGAGACGTTTTTGGCAAAACTCTGTTCTTTGCCCTGAAGGAAATTAATTTTTGCAGATGGCGTCCACATGACCGAAGTAGGAAGTATGAATGGAATCCTTACCCACGAACAAGAAAACAAGGCTTGCATCTTCAGTCACCAAGATGCTGATAGATGCTTGCCCAGAAGGCGGTTGACATCTGGCTGGATAACTACATTCCTGGCCTGGAGACAGTTCCTAAATTTACTCTCATCAGACTGTTTACAAAGCTGTGGCAGAAGAATGCTATTCAGTGGTTTGGAGCACCTACACAAGCCTGACACACAAACCCCATTTTACAGCATTTCTGAAGTTTTTAGGGGCTCCCAAAATATCCAGAACAAGCATCAGGATGAAGACCGCACTCCAGTTTTCAGGATTTTTAGTGCAATTGTTATTATTCGTGGCAGAACCTGGTCGTTCAAAATGCCAGGCAAAGCAGTTATAGCCATCTTTGCCAATCTGGTATCTTCCAGATGTTTTGGACTCTACAACTGGAGTCCAAAACATCTGGAGCTTGTCTTGTTAGCAAAGACTGAGCTATAAAGTATTTCTCTTCTGGATAAGAAAGGAGGTGGGTCAGATCCAGCAGCAGGCCCAGAAGTCATGTGTGGAATAGCCTGTCTCCTTGACAATTACCAGTCCAAGAAAACTGGAATAGTTCTGATATGATGTGCCACATTACTCATCCAAAGACTATCTCTGGGGAGACTTATCTTTCATTTGTTGGCAGCTTCTCTAAAGCTTCAACTTGAATGCGGAATATCTGCCCAGGTTTCCTACGTGAAGGGTGGAGAGAAGGTGTGTTTATCCCATGGAAGGCAAAAGAGCTTAGCGAAGTTCGTGCAGGTTCTCACAAGAGGATGAGTGACTCATTAACAAACCCCAAATGAGCAGGCACGCTGCGATTGTGACGGCAAGTATTATTCTTATTGCATTCCTGCTGTGGTTCTCCCTTGTCTGGCTGTATTGTTGCCAGCCTTCTAAATAGGGAAGTTAAAAATAGAGAACATTTGTTAGAAAGCTTTGGGGAGCGTTCTTTTTCCCCAAAAAAAAGATAATTATGGATCCCCTATGGTGCATAGATTCTCACTAGTGGTGCAACAGTCGTTCTGTTCAGAGGATTATTCAAGACATAGATGGGAAATCAGAACAGCTATTCCGATGTCTTGGGCGTGTGATAAACTGCAACTCTTTTGGAAGACTGCTGTTAATGAGATAAGCTTCATTAGAAACCCAAACATTATTTGCACCCCAGCCTTGGCTTTGATAATCTTTCTCCAAGGTCTCAGGCAGTTCCAAGAATGGAAACTCAACTGATGTGTTTGTGTTTCTCTCTGTGTCTGTGTGTGTGTGTGTGTGTGTGTGTGTGTGTGAGAGAGAGAGAGAGAGAGAGAGAGAGAGAGAGAGAGAGCTCCCATGACTTAGATGGGAGTGTTTGGGTTCCTGTAAACCACAGAGCCTAGGACTTGCCGATCAGAAGGTAGGCGGTTTGAATCCCCACGACGGGATGAGCTCCCATTGCTCAGCCCCTGCTCCTGCCCACCTAGCAGTTCGAAAGCATGTCAAAGTGCAAGTAGATAAATAGGTACCGCTCCGGCGGGAAGGTAAACGGCGTTTCCGTGCACTGCTCTGGTTCGCCAGAAGTGGCTTAGTCATGCTGGCCACATGACCCGGAAACTGCACGACGGCTCCCTCGGCCACTAAAGCAAGATGAGTGACACAACCCCAGAGTCGTCCACAACTGGACCTAACGGTCAGGGGTCCCTTTACCTTTAATATTTTCAGGGGATTACAAGTCATACTAAAGCTATCTTTAGGGGGTTGCAGGGCCTGGGGCAAATCACACACCCCAGCCTTCCAAAGTCCAGGCCATCCTTCACAGCGACATCCCCGGATATCATGCAAGGTAATTTTCAATGAGAATGAAAAGCGAAGCCCTCCGAGGCTGTTTTTCTTCCTGAGAGGATGCCGTTCTCTCAGATGTCAGCTTAAAGGTTGTGTACGTCTTCTCTTCCCTTTCCTCTTAAAGTTAGAAGTCCTGTAGGTACCATAGCAACAGCTGCATCACGTGGCTTTCTGCAATGCCACCTAGAAGCAGATGTGAACTGTGTTGGCTAATAAAGTCTAAGCAAGTGTCAGACAGAGAGAGAACTCAGCCAGACTTGGCATTGCTTTGGAATAATTCATTACTCAGTGATTCCTCACTCCTCTGATTCACATAGGTAAATCCCAGCCCACAAGCAAAGTGAACTCTAATTACAATTCTGCCTTTTAAAAAGGAGCTGTCACTGCTACTTACATTCTGCTGATCTCTCTCTCCTTCTCTCTCTAATTATCCAGTACTCCATTGTGCTAAAGCTTGTAGCTGGGTGGGTTTGGGAGTGGAGTCTGTATTCCTACGGACATGTGTTAGCCACCATTGAGGGGCCCTTTGCTTTGCTATTAGTGGGATTGATCCTGGCTGCAAGACTGTGATATAGAAAAAAATAGGGGTGGTTGGCTTTTGCTGCCCAACTCCCCAAGGGGCTGAGTCCCCTAAGTCCATGATCGGTCAGAGATGAATGGATGGAGGCAGGATGCAGTGAAAGCAAGGCAGATCTTTATTTTTCTGTTGTGACAGAGTTCCCTCCCCTCCTAGCAAGGAGGCAAGAGAGACCCTAGAACCCAGAAGAAACATCTCTTTTCAGGGTTTGCATTTTGGCATGGAGAAGGAGGACACCCCCTCTACAAACGGTCAGAAATTACATCACACACAAGGTGGGGTTACTGTGGCTCAGGCAGGCCAAGTGTGATATTCCTGAGGATTTAGCAAGTTTCACAAAGTTCTAGACACAGTTTACACAAAACATTAGCATTTGATAAGACCATCAGGATGACCATCGGACATCCCTCAAAGCAGAGCATCTGGGCAAACCATGACAATTAATACAAAGGAGGTTTATAGATATAGGAGAAGAATTCCTTCAGGAACTTCCCCTGATTGCTATCAGCCTACCTGTTCTCGAGGTAAGGCAGATTAAGGAAGCAGAGGAAATATTGAGAGCACCCAGATGGCTTTTGGATTGCTCTCCTGTACTATTTTAGACATGTGATTTATATACTTACCATATGTATGTGTGTTTACCTTGTGCAATTATCAACATTTATTCTATACGGGTGGCGCTTTGAAGAGCCTAGGACTTGCTGATCATAAGGTCGGCGGTTCGAATCCCCACAACGGGGTGAGCTCCAATTGCTCGGTCCCTGCTCCTGCCAACCTAGCAGTTCAAAAGCACGTCAAAGTGCAAGTAGATAAATAGGTACCACTCCGGCGGGAAGGTAAATGGCGTTTCCGTGCGCTGCTCTGGTTCACCAGAAATGGCTTAGTCATGCTGGCCACATGACCCGGAAGCTGTACGCCGGCTCCCTTGGCCAATAAAGCGAGATGAGCGTCACAACCCCAGAGTCAGTCACAACCGGACCTAATGCAAAGGGGTCCCTTTACCTTTACCTTTAAGACCTTAAAATTCCTATAACAGCTGGTTGCTGGCATTTAAGGGGGGGTGAACCTAAAATTGAGTGGGTATCAGAACAGTTGCATTAAACATGCTAAAAAACTGTTGTGCCTACTAGAAGCACACACTAAAACAAGCATAGATCCACTTAACGCAGGAACTTCGGAAGCTGTCGTACCCTGAGGCTCTGTACACACACCCATTTACAACCAGTGACTCCCACTGCAGGTTTGGGAAGCAGTGTAAACATCCATATCTATTCTGTATCTTGGAGCGATGGAGAAACGTTCACATCTCTGCACCAAGAGATCTCTTTATCAGAGATATGTTGTTTGAAGTTGATGTGCCCTTGACAGCAAACTTCAAGGAAGCTCTACAGAGACTCATCAACTGTTTTGCCCAAGCCTGCAGGGAGTTCAGCCTTCTCATCAGCCTGACGAAGAAAGACCAACATTGTCCTGGGTCAGGACGTTACCGGCACTCACCGTTGATGACTACACACTTGAGGTGGTAGATGATTTTATCTACCTGGGTTCCACCATAACCAGGAACCTCCCGATTGTCAGGGGCTGGACCAAGGAGGAATGGTGGGGACTGCCACCCCTCCTCCTGAACCTTCCCAAGAATAGGAGGACAGTCTTAAATAGCAGAGACATCACATTGCCAACAAAGGTCCGTATAGTTAAAGCTATGGTTTTCTCAGTAGTGATGTATGGAAGTGAGAGCTGGACTATAAAGAAGGCTGATCGCCGAAGAATTGATGCTTTTGAATTATGGTGCTGGAGGAGACTCTTGAGAGTCCCATGGATTGCAAGAAGATCAAACCGATCCATTCTGAAGGAAATCAGCCCTGAGTGCTCACTGGAAGGACAGATCGTGAAGTTGAGGCTCCAATACTTTGGCCACCTCATAAGAAGAGAAGACTCCCTGGAAAAGACCCTGATGTTGGGAAAGATGGAGGGCACAAGGAGAGGGGGACGACAGAGGATGAGATGGTTGGAGAGTGTTCTCGAAGCTACCAGCATGAGTTTGACCAAACTGCGGGAGGCAGTGGAAGACAGGAGTGCCTGGCGTGCTCTGGTCCGGGGGTCACGAAGAGTCGGACACGACTAAACGACTAAACAACAACATAGATTTAGAACAGTGGTTTGCAGAAGGGCATAGTTCAGAGGCTGCAGAGGGGAGAAGCAGGGAAATATTGGAAGAGGAACTTCAGGAAGAAGAAGCGTCAGGGGAGAGAAAGCTGACAGACTCGGTGTCCTTGGAAAGCATTCCTGACACACACACACACCCGAACCAGATGGGCATTGCGGGTAGTAGAACAGAGAGCTCAGAGTCAGAAAGCTCAGTTAGCCGACACAGGGGTGGTGTAGAATAGGGACAACATAGGGGGGTTGGACTTTACTTGGAGCAATGCCATTTCTAAAGAGAGACCTCATTCCTTTGTCTCCCGCTGTGATTATTGAATAAACGAATTGGTAAGAACTCTTCTCTGTTTTTCTCTGCTTCTTTGCTGCCACCGTGGGAGAGATCTGATTTCCTGAAGCCTGACAACTGTCAACGCTGAGCTGGGCAAACATTTTAGCGACACAACTACAGCAATGGCTCACCCCTCCAAAAGGGCATGGGAGAATGCGATGTTAATGTTCATTACCAAGATGAAGGTCTATCAGGCTTGCGTGTAAGCAAGTGAGTCGTGGGCAGCTTACAACCACCAGGAGCGATACCTCAACGCTTTCCACACAGGCTGCATCAGGAAGATTTGGGGCACAAGGCAGAATGGAATTTTAAACAAAGCTGTGCTCTCCTAAGCCCACATTCCCAGTATGCTTGCAGTCCTGTCTCAGCAAGATCTACACTGGCTTGATCCCCATGGACATGCTCTATGGGGAGCTGGCTTCAGGCACCAGCCCCACTGGTAGCATAGCTGTCAACTTACAGATTTGAAAATAAGGGACCAGCAGCCTCGAAAATAAGGGATCAGCAGCCAAAATAAGGGATTTTCCAAACACAGGTATGTTCAACTTCTGAACCCCTCCGAGCCAAAGGCAGAAAGCCCAGCCAGCAGCCAAAAGAAACCTCAAGTGGTGGTTCCCACAGCGCAGCAACCCAGCAAAGGGGATGCAGCAAGGAAAACCACCGTCACCTCTCCGCTGGGAAGCACTGAGCAAAGGCAAGTCTCCAGGCAACGCGGCCAATTTGATCGGCACTAGGCATGCAAGCTCCACCCCCCCAGTCGTTCTTAGACTCCTTATTGGGTGAGCAACGCAGCCAAGCAACACAGTTGGAGCCTCCCTCCTCCCTGGCCGGCAGGGAGGGAGGGAGAGGAGCTGCTTCCTTTGAAACCCGGGAAATTTAAGGGACATCATCAGTAAGGGACACGGCGCTAGGATAAGGGACTTTCTTGCCTAATAAGGGACGGTTGACAGCTATGGCTAGCAGACTTACTCTGCCTTACAAAAATGTCTGTAAATGAGATGAAGGCCAGCAACACCAACCCTGCTGTGTGGGAATCCCTTGCAGATGGCCACAGTGCCTGGAGACAAGCAGAGAGCAGTAACGCCATGGTGCATCTGCAGCAGCGCAACCGGACGCCTTCATCTGCTCCAGCTGCAACAAAACATGTCTCTCCCATATCAGTCTCTACAACCACAGCAGGCACTGCAACCTTCCAACAGATTGACTTCGCCCCCAAAGGATCACTCCTCCATTGCCTCCCAAGGCAGGATATCAGGGAATGGGCAGAGGAGGAATGGTGGAGACCGCCTCCCCATCCTGACCCTCCCAAGGAGGAGGAGGAGGAAGACATATAGATTTACAACAGGGGTTTGCGGGAGGTCGCAACTCAGAGGCAGATGAGGGGAAAAGCTGGGGAATCATGAGAGAGCCGGAACAACACCCGACTGACACGTTGTCATTAGAAAGCATTCCAGACCCTCCATTTCCCAGAACCCGGCGAGCCTTAAAAGTAGGAGAGCAAAGAGCTCAAAGACAGAGGGCACATAGCAGCACCCGTAGAGCAGATGATGAGATTGACGAATAAGGAAGTGGGAGAGATGCACTCGGGACAACGCCATTATCCAAGAGGCTGGGTTCTATAGCCTCTTTCTGCAAAGACTGAAATGAAAAAGGACTGTAAGAAACTTTTCCTTGTCTCCATACTTTCTTGGGCAACCAGCCAGGAGCCGCTGACAACATCCTGACACAGACGGATGCCAATACAGTCATACCTTGGGATAAATACGCTTCAGGTTGAGCGCTTTCGGGTTGCGCTCCGCGGCGACCCAGAAGTAACGGAGTGTGTTACTTCCGAGTTTCGCCGCTCGGTCAAAATGACGTCACACACATTCGCGGTAGCGGCAAAATGTGACCCGCGCACGCGCAGACACGCTGTCACGTCTTACGTTCTGTTCAGGATGCAAACGGGGCTCCGGAACAGATCCCGTTTGCATCCCGAGGTACTACTGTAACAACCAGGAAAGGAGGATATCCCTGACAAAGCACAGAGTAGGTGAAATTCTCCTCTGCCCATCACTCAGCAGCCCTTTGCATCAATTCCAAACCTTTTTGTGGAGTTTTCATTCAAGACCATGGTGTGTAGCATCATTGCCACATAACCCTTTTCCGCACATCCTGTTTCTCCTCCCTCCATCTTTCTCTTGTCTGTTTCTGCCACACCTACTTGGCTAAGAGTGATGGCCGAAGAAGAAAGAGGAAGAAGACACGCCGTATTTCTCTCTTGCCACTACTGCCTGTACCTTCTCGTTTGTTGTTGTTCTCATCTAAAGGCTTCCATCCATCTCCCTAGCTCCTCCCCTCAACCAAGTCCTTCCTCATTTCTCGATTTCTCCCAACTTATCCCAAGTGCTTGAACAATTCAGCAGCTCAGCGAATGAACAGGGAGAAGCTGGCGTACTGTCATGCAGCAGACAACAGCATGTGTTTGCTCCCCCAAGCAAAAGTTAAATGAAGCATGGCGCCAGGAAAAGGAAAGGAAAAAACTCACACATATATACACACACATTCACAGTGAGAAAGGGAGCTGGCCAGCTCTGAAGTTGCAGCAGAGAGAGAGCTAGAGGGTTCGCTGGAACTTAACTAATAAATTGAACAAAATCATCAACAGCGCTGGGAGTTGGCAGTCAGCCTTCAGCAGCAAGCTAAGGAACAAACGATCCCCCTCATTCCCAATGCAAGGAGCGAAGTTACAGGGAACCAGGCAGAGGGCCTTCTCAGTAGTGGCACCTGCCCTCTGGAATGCCCTCCTATCGGATGTCAAGGAAATAAACAACTATCTGACTTTTAGAAGACATCTGAAGGCAGCCCTGTTTAGAGAAGTTTTTAATTTTTGATATTTTATCATGTTTTTAATATTCTGTTAGGAGCCACCCAGAGTGGCTGGGGAAACCCAGCCAGATGAGCAGGGTAACAACAACAACAACACAACAACAACAACCTGTGTGCAGGATTGCAGCCAACATGTACATCAGCAGAGAGGAAATAAACAACTATCTGATTTTTAGAATACATTTGAAGGCAGCCCTGTTTAGGAAAGATTTCAATATCTGATGTTTTATCGCTTTGTTGTTGTTGTTGTTGTTGTTGTTGTTGTTGTTGTTGTTGTTGTTATCGTTAATTCTGTTGGGAGCCACCCAGAGTGGCTGGGGAAACCTGAAAGCACCTGAAGTCTGAAAGCACGTCAAAGTGCAAGTAGATAAATAGGTATCGCTCCGGCGGGAAGGTAAACGGCTTTTCCATGCGCTGCTCTGGTTTCGGTGTTCTGTTGCGCCAGAAGCAGCTTAGTCATGCTGGCCACATGACCCGGAAGCTGTACGCCGGCTCCCTCGACCAGTAAAGTGAAATGAACATCGCATCCCCAGAGTCGTCCATGATTGGACCTAATGGTCAGGGGTCCCTTTACTTTAAGGAAAAGCAGGACATTCCAGGATCAAATCAGAAACTGGGATGGCTTCCATAAATCTGGGGCTGTCCCTGGAAAATAGGGAGACTTGGAGGGTTTGAAATGGAATCCATGCTGAATCCAGGAATTGGAAGAGCTCAGCATTAAACGCACTCCCCGTGCCCAAACTCACAATGCTGCTTTTTTAAAGGGGCCTCAGGTGGTGCCATTTCAGCAGTGGGAGAATCAGAGAGAGATTTGAAGTGGCCGAGGATTCTGCAAGTTTCAGAGATCCTCTTTTCGGTCGATTCCAATCCCACACACAGTTATGCATCTCAATGGCATTCCTTGTAATCGTCTTGTTCCTTAAAAACTACAGTGGTGCCCCGCAAGACGAATGCCTCGCAAGACGGAAAACTCGCTAGACAAAAGAGTTTTCCATTTTGGAGGTGCTTCGCAAAACGAATCTCCTATGGGCTTGCTTCGCAAGACGAAAATGTCTTGCGAGTTCCTGTGGGGTTTTTTTCCTCCCCCCCCCTTTTTCTAAGCGGCTAAGCCGCTTATCATCTGATCCGATCAGCAGATAAGCCATTAAAAGCTGCTAATAGCGCTAATAGCGCTAATCCGCTAATCCGTCAATGGGCTTGCTTCACAAGACGAAAAAACCGCTAGACGAAGAGAATCACAGAATGGATTCTTTTCGTCTTGCAAGGCACCACTGTATTGTAATACCTTCTACCATATGTGGTGGGTATGTAGGAAAATACAGGTATTCTGGGAGAGTATCCCTGCAGAACTGCAAAAAATGCTAAATATCTCTTTCAATAAAAAAACAGAGGCCTACCTCCTGGGAATAACAGATTTGGATATTCCACAAAAGAGGAAGGGTATCTTTTTATATGCGATGGCGGCAGCAAGAGTTTTGATCGCAGCAAAATGGAAGAGTAATGAAATCCCCTCTATACAAGATTGGATCCAAAAGCTGACAGAATATGCCAAATTAGATGGTCTATCAGAAAAAATAAAGAATAAATCAAAACAGGAATTTGTTTCAAAATGGGAGGTTTTCAAAGAATATCTGAAAAATAAATATAGTAGCTTAAATTCTGTTTCAGCATTCGAGGAACTTCAGTAATAGTTGCAAGGTAGATATAAGAAATTAGATATATTAAGAATAAGTTTAATTATGATAAAAGTGTGTACTGGCAATAAGTAATATGAAATTGAAATATGGAATAGATGGGAATAGACCAATATATGTTTTATTGTTTGCTAAGAAAATTATGTGTCTATGGTTATTCTTGTGTGTAATTTGGTATTTGTGGGGGTTTTTTCTTTTTTCTTGCTGTATCAATAATTTTTTTTTTTAAAGAACTATTGTAATACCAGCACGGTAACGTTATAATGTTATCATGTAGTGCAAGGTTATTACAGGGATATGATCATCACATGCAGCCGTAGTTCATATACCCAGTTCAAAAGCCCCTGAAGAGTGCAGAATTAGGCCCAAACGAGACATGGCATTAATTGGGCAAATGCAATTAACACGTGCATTAGAAACCGAAAGTAAATAGCAGCTGCAGGGGAGCCTGAGCAGCAGGGAAAACGTGGAGAGTGGCGGTGGAGAATTTAATCCTCTCTCTCTAGCATTCCTGACAGAAATAAACTCCCTGTTTGCAGAGGCAGAATCCTTCATGGGCATCCGTCACATATCTGGGAAATCCTCATGGCAAACTGGTGATTTGCTCCACCTCCAAGCAAGGATGATTATAAAGCAAACTTTAGTTAACTTTTCTTGATCCACTCTGTTTCTGCCCTAGACAGACACGTCTACCCAAAAGCTACCAATTATACGGACCTCTCGGATGCCCTTGCGTCTCTGAAACACAAACAGATTAAAATGGAATGTGAATTGCGCGCTGGATACTTTCACAGGGAAGAATGTACTTTTTCGTTCTGTTTCTCTGCCGGAATCAGGTTGTTTGGGGATTCCAATGTCCTTGGTAGGAAACGTCCTTTCACTAAAGGAAACCACAGGAATGTAGATATATCTCGCATTCTCACTGCATCTTAAATCCTTCTAAGCAGCAGTGAGAACGTGGATGGGAGGAGCTGAGCTGCATTCTGGCTTGGGAATGACCAGTTCTGGTGATGCATTTGTTACAAACACAATTCTTTGGGCTCAAAACTGACAGCACCTGGTACTGTAGTATTTTAATTCTAGTAAAGGTAAAGGGACCCCTGACCATTGGGTCCAGTCGTGACCGAATCTGGGGTTGCGGCGTTCATCTCGCTTTATTGGCCAAGGGAGCTGGCGTACAGCTTCCGGGTCATGTGGCCAGCATGACTAAGTCGCTTCTGGAGAACCAGAGCAGGGCACGGAAATGCCATTTACCTTCCCACTGGAGTGGTACCTATTTATCTACTTGCACTTTGAAGTGCTTTCGAACTGCTAGGTTGGCAGGAGCAAGGACCAAACAGCGGGAGCTCACCCCGTTGTGGGGATTCGAACCTCCGACCTTCTGACCGGCAAGTCCTAGGCTCTGTGGTTTAACCCACAGCGCCACCCGTGTCCCTATTTTAATTCTATTATGGGTTAATTACTTTTTGAACTATTATCTTTTTATAGATTTTTACCTTTTTGCATGTTGTTCAAATTTGTGCAAACCACCTTGAGTCCCAGCCTGGGGGAAAGGCGGGATAACAACAACAACAACAACAACAACAACAACAACAACAACAACAACAACAACAACAACAACAACAACAACAACAGCCCAACGTAATTTGCAAAGAAAAGACAGTTATGCCTGAATTGGCACAGCCAAAGCAGCTGACAACTTCTTCCTTCATAGAAGAATGTAAATAAGGCCTGCTTTGCGGGCTAAGACCCCAATAGCTCGTGACCAGCATTTCTATGGTGAGAAAAGCAAGTTTTAATAGGATTTTGTTATTAGTGCGTTTTCTGGAACTTAGCAGACATTCTCATTTCTCCAGAGCTGCAATCTTAATTTTCCGTTGGCACAATGCAAGTCGTTTACAAACTGATTGTGCTATATTACTTTTAGATAATGGAAGCCAACATCTTGATTAACCAGGGAATGTTCCTTCAAACACCAGGAGTTTCTTCCCCTTCCACCCTTCTCACAGAATTCTTACTTTTACTCATTTCTCTAATGTGAGATTTCGACTACGTCAGACCTTCCAAGTGCCCCTATTTTTGCAGGGACGGTCCTGGATTTTCAGAAGCCATCCTAATTTCTGACTTGATACTGGAATGTCCCACACTTCCTTAGGACGTCCTTATTTTCATCAAATGTTGGAGGGTTTGTTCGGGTGTCCTTATTTTCACCGGAGAAATGTTGGTGGATATATAGAGCTTTGTGACTCCCGAGCCAAGGAGATAAGTAACTATACAACTTTCAGAAGACATCTTAGGACAAACAGGTTATCTGTAAAGGAACTCTGCCTCGCATTCAACAGTATCTGGAGAAGGTTTTTCTGCCAAAAGTGGGGGGAAAATAAGTTGAAGCAGTAATTGGCTGCTTTGGATAAGTTGGGTGATTTATTTTATTTTATTTTTTCCAGGAGGGGGGACTTTTGAGAAGTTCCCAGAACTCCTAAATCAAAGATCAGTAATTTTTCTTGTGTCTTAAATGGAAAAGTGAATTCCAGCTTCGTGAAACAATTTGTTTCATTCCTTTGGATAGCGTCATGGAGTGCCTGTCTACCCCCTATAAAAAAGAAGTAGTGTTTACTAGGAAATTGTCATAGATTAATCTGGAGGGGAAAGAAAATTTGTATTAGTGTAGAAGAAACAAAATATTAGTGATATCGATTCTCCCCCTCTCTTTTCCTTCAGATTTCTAACTACAGTGGTACCTCAGGTTGCATATGCTTCAGGTTACATGCGCTTCAGGTTACACACTCCATTAAGCCAGAAATAGTGCTTCAGGTTAAGAACTTTGCTTCAGGATAAGAACAGAAATCGGGCTCTGGCAGCGCGGTGGCAACAGGAGGCCACATTAGCTAAAGTGGTGCTTCAGGTTAAGAACAGTTTCAGGTTAAGTACAGACCTCCAAAATGAATTAAGTACTTAACCCAAGGTATCACTGTAGACTGTGTCAGTAAGTTATATATAACAGCAGGGTTGAAATGTTGAAATCAGAAATTGCCTAACAGCAGTCTAAAAAGCAGTTGAAAAAGTCGTGCTTTATGGTCGCAGCACGGATATATTTTTTTGTTTCAGCCAGTTCTCCTCCCCAGTTTTATATATTTCTACAGTTAGTAAGAGCAGTTTTTAAGAGCAAGCGAAATGTCATGTGTTTATCCCCGTTCAGTCAATTGCACAAGACGGTTAAAGCAATATTACCTGGGAAAAGCCCAAAACACACTCACCACCCTGGGCGGGACTTGCCTTGACAAAAAATTTCCACACTGGCAGGAAACCAGACCAAGAAAGTAGTCATTATCCCACACTGATGAAATAACACTAAGGAAAAACGCTTTCAATGGGATTACTATGAAACGGTTGGGAGGAGTGGAAAAATACCCAGCGGCTGCTTAAAAACCACATAAGGTCTTGAGCATTTCGTTGGGTGAAGGAAGGGGTAGGTTGATTTTCAAAAGGGAAATAAAATGGGAGAAAGAGAATATCGATAAAATATACTCGGAGTTGAGTGTTGATTTCCTGCTCTTTATTTCAGCTCATGGTAAACAGTGAGTGAGTGATTTCCCCAAAAACCTCTGGCTATATGTACATTATTTACACAATGGGTCCCGCGTGATTGGCTGATTCAACTTCCCTCCTGGAGCCTGATTGGACTGCTCCTGCAGACCAATCAGGTTGCTGTATTCTAGGATCCTACCTGCCTATTGTTCTAGGAACCAAGCATAGTACATAACAATCGAGTTCCTGAGCAGTGGGCAGAGTCAAACACTAACTTTGTCTGGTGGTCTTTCAACGACAACCAAACTAGTTGTGATCTGCATCATTGATCTGCATCACTCGTGTAAAAAATAGGGGAGAGTTTCTACATCCTGTATGGAGAAATTTTAACGTCTAATGTACGCAGGTCTGTCAGGGGTCCCTTTACCTTTTTAAGGAAAAGTGGGACATTCTGGGATCACATCAGAAACAGTAAATCCATGGGAAACAGGGATGCTTAGAGAAACTTGGGTGTTCTTATCACATCTTGTGAATGTAACAAAGCCCAAACAAAGGCAAACAGTTCCCCCGGCAGCATCCATTTGAAGGGAGAAAGGTCTCCTATATATGTTATTGTCCATCCATGGGCATGTAGATCTGGAGGTCTACTCTGGAACTCTGGAGGTCTACTCTGCTACTCTGGAAAATGAAGGAGTTTTTCCCTCCGTGGCCTCTGGACACCCAAGGCTGCTTCATAAATCAATTGCTATTTGCTAATGCAAGCTGGATAAAATGCTACCTTCCTTTCAAATCCAAGCTCAAGGCTGAATAATAATAATGAACCTGTTTCTAACCATTGCTCTGTCTCTCGGTGTCTATTCCCCACCTGAAAATGGGGGGTGAACAGAGACGGGCTGCGAAATGTGGTTAGTTAAGGTAGTGATAAACATTACCTGCCCATGACTTAAGAGACAGGGTGGGCTTTAAATCTAGGCTAGATAAATAACTCCTGCTTTAAAGTCAAAATTATACTCGGAGATGACTCACATTCTTTGCAACCGCCATCAAAGGAAACTACAAATGCAGTTTTAATTAGTTCCATATTGTTTCCTGTCGTGCTGAAAGGGTGTGTGTTTTTTTTTTTTTAAAAAAGTCCAATATTGTGCATTTGAAAAGATGTGACTGTTCTATTTTCGGACAATATACACTGCATCCCTTTACATAAGTAAACTAACTTCTAGTGATAGCATTGCTTTTTGAGTTGATTTAAAAGAAAGAAAGAGAATATGCTCTAGTAATAGGATTTTCCCTGCAATAATTATTCCCCTTTATCCCCGCTAAAGCTAAGTGTTGCCTAAAAGCTTTACGGTACATGTTGCTGCTTTAATTGACTCTATGCCCAAAAGACAAAGGATAATCACATAACAATATGCTCTTACGCCGATGCGGTGCATTAATAACTGGAATGAGGCTGATTGTTCATAACACCGGCTGGTTTCATTAAGCCAAAGCCACACGTCACTTGCAGATTTCATCATTTGCCAGTCCTGTGTCTGAGTGTTTGAGGAAGTCGGTTGCTAGCGGAATAGACTTAGCAGACAGTAATCACCACATGAAAATAAACCCAGCTTAATCATGGGCATCGTTGAGCCCTGCCTACTACCTGTGAGTGGCACGTAACAATCTTCAAACTGGCAAGGCAGGCGCTGGGCTGAGGGTTCATTGCTGTTCGAATGAGGAGGGAGAAGCCTGTCTTAACCTGTCCACAGCCACAGGAAACGCAGACAGGGAGGGCAAACGAAATGCTTCTACGGGTGTCTCCTGCCTGAGGGTACCGAACACCTACAAAAACAGTAGGCTCTTTGAACCAGCACTCCACTCGTTCTTCTCAATCCTGGGACTCTGCTACATTGGCAAAGAAAAAAGCGCTTTATTATGCGTTGCTCGTGCATTCTAACACTGTGACACCAGATGGCGCTGCGGAGTTCCGCCTTTCGCCAACCTGATTCTCATACAAAGTTAGATCCAGCCCTGGTGTGCCATGATACCCAAAGGGTGCCCTACTGTCAGACAGAGGGAGGCAGCTGCCTGTTATGGGCTGGCTAGATGCAGAGGAGTGGGGGGGGAGACCAGCTGGGGAACCCCCAAGGGAACCCCCCAGAATAATAATAATAATAATAATAATAATAATAATAATAATAATAATAATAATAATTTATTATTTGTACCCCGCCCATCTGGCTGGGTTTCCCCAGCCACTCTGGGCAGCTTCCATAGAAACCAAAAATACAGTAAAATATCACAGATTAAAAACTTCCCTGAACAGGGCTGCCTTCAGATGTCTTCTGAATGTCAGGTAGTTATTTATCGCTTTGACATCTGATGGGAGGGCGTTCCACAGGGCGGGCGCCACTACCGAGAAGGCCCTCTGCCTGGTTCCCTGTAGCTTAGCTTCTCGCAATGAGGGAACCGCCAGAAGGCCCTCGGCGCTGGACCTCAGCGTCCGGGCAGAACGATGGGGATGGAGACGCTCCTTCAGGTATACTGGAGGCCGAGGCTGTTTAGGGCTTTAAAGGTCAACACCAGAAGAAGAGTTTGGATTTGATATCCCACTTTATCACTACCTGGAGGTAGTGGCTAACATTCTCCTTTCCCATCCTCCCCCATAACGAACACTCTGTGAAGTGCTGGTTTTGACCTATGAAGCCTTAAACAGCTCAGGACCACAATACCTCAAGGACTGCCACTCACTTCAGTATTGTGGTCCTGAGCTGTTTAAGGCTTCATAGGTCAAAACCAGCACTTTGAATCAGGCCCAGAAACTAATTGGTAGCCAGTGCAGTCAGACCAGGATCGGTGTAATATGCTCAAACCGTCTTGCTCCGGGGAGCAACCTGGCCGCTGAATTCTGCACCAGCTGAAGTTTCCGAACCGGCTTCAGAGGCAGCACTACAAATAACGCATTGCAGTAATCTAACCTTGAGGTTTCCAGAGCATAGACAATGGTAGTTGCCATAAGCTATCCTTGTCCAGATACGGGCGTAGCTGGGCCACCAGCCGAAGCTGATCGAAGGCACTCAGGCCCAACGGTCATTAAACAGACATTTGTTATTGTTTAGTCATTTAGTCATGTCCGACTCTTCGTGACCCCATGGACCAGAGCATGCCAGGCACTCCTGTCTTCTACTGCCTCCCACAGTTTGGTCAAACTCATGTTTGTAGCTTCGAGAACACTGTCCAACCATCTCGTCCTCTGTCGTCCCCTTCCCCTTGTGCCCTCCATCTTTCCCAACATCAGGGTCTTTTTCCAGGGAGTCTTCTCTTCTCATGAGGTGGCCAAAGTATAGCGCACCAGATTCCTCCATCTGGGGAGATGAAGAGGTGGAGAAAACTTCTCTTGAGCTTGTTGATGAACTGCCACAGCACAGCCAGCTCTGGTTCTTACAGGGAGTACCTTTTTACAAATTTATTCCCAGCTGAGCCTCCTTTGGGGGTGGGGATCTCCACCCAGCTGATGGGCAGCTTCTTGTGATCAGACATCTCTTTGGATTCAGAATCCATTAGCCCTCTCTGCTCGGACCCGCTCCAAGGTCCTCCAGATCGAACTCCCCAGGCTCTTCCCACTCATGACAAATATGCCTACAAAACACTCCCATCACTGCTGGCCTATTTTAGCTCAACACAAACCGCAATACACAGATGTTTCAAATACCGCTTCTGTGAAGGGTAAGATTTATCACCCATTCAAAGATGTGGAAGAAAACCACAGATGGAAATATTAAGTGGTGGAGTGAATCACAAGCCGGTTAAGTCTGTGGAACCCAATGAGTTTAAAATCAGTTTAAACCTTAAGTATTTCCAACTGGTTTGAAGAATGCAACTTGAGTTATCTCAGGCTGGCAGGAGTACGTTGTCCCCAATATAGGGATCCCTTCTGTTTTCTCATAGTCTTCTTCTTCAAAGTTGTGCTTGACTTAAAGATCCTTTTGACAGATTTGCTGGGTGAGCCTGAAAAAGACAACCGATCCCTGTGCCCCATTTTCCTCGCATGTGTAATAAGAATATGTGTCTGTCACAAATGGCTGTTGCTGAGCTCAGTTTCCCATAGTGTGAAAATCTATTTGCACTCCTCAGATGGGGGGGGGCGGAAATCACATCAGAACAGGAGTACAGTGGTACCTCGAGTTACAAACGCTTTGGGTTACAAACATTTCAGGTTACAGACTCTGCTAACCTGGAAGTAGTACCTCAGGTTAAGAAATTTACCTCAGGATGAGAACAGAAATCGCGCGGCGGCAGCAGGAGGCCCCATTAGCTAAAGTGGTACCTCAAGTTAAGAACAGTTTCAGGTTAAGAACGAACCTCCAGAACGAATTAAGTTCTTAACCAGAGGTACCCCTTTACACTGCTATTATTATTATTAGTATTATTATTATTATTATTATTATTATTATTATTTTGTAGTGTTTGTTCCTATTAAATGGCATGTTATAAAATGACACCTGGAAGGTGTACCAGTAACAGGAAGAGACTTTTAGATGAGAAAGTTCGTCTAAGTTCATCTACATTGAACCGAGCTTGATTTCTAACCACACTTGAGAAAGTGTTTTGTCATGAGATAATTAAATCCAGTATAAACTTGGTTATAAGTTACTCCTTAAAAAGGTTCATGAAGGCTGCATTCCTAAGGTAGGGTGAAGTGCTTGTACCTCCATATCCCATCTTTTACGGGGTATTGGGAAATGATATATAATGAATTGAAAAAAATGTTTTAAAAACTGGAACACCTACATCTGGTTTTGCAGCGTTCGGGTTCTAAGTTTTTCGTGAACTAAGTTGTTCAAAAACTGAGGTACCGCTGTACACAATACTTGATAGACCAATTGACTGATTCAGTATAACACAGTTGCCTATCTCCCTGAGACAGAAGTCACATGAAGTAAGTCACCACTTTGTCTGACACTCCAGTTTAAGGCTGTGTCTCCCTCTGCACAAGAGGTAAACTTTAGTTTCGTAAGTCATGCTAAGGATGAAGGGATGAGGACCTTAAAGGCGAGGAGTTGTAATCAAGGCGTCATTCTTTGATTATAACATTCAACGCGGAGTATTCAATATCTCTGCTCTAATAATACAGAGCGCAAGGCGCTTGGAAGAATCTAACTGTTCATTTTAGTATTATTGCTTCCACTTTTGCCTCTGCTGTTTTGCTTGTGTTGCTAGTGAACAGAGGAGGGAAGTTGCCAGCAAGCTAGCAAGCACGTTCAAAAACTGTGTGTGTGTGTGTGTGCGCGCGCGCGCGCGTGTGCGTATATGCAGTGTTTTTTTCTGGGAGTATGCAGGGGTATGCATACCCCTAAACATTTTTTAAAAATTAGTTTCTTCTCTAGCACAGTGAATCGTCAGTTCCGTTGCTACTCCCAATGGCGGCCTCATTTCCTTTCCCAGTGTTTCCCGAGTCTCAGATGGAAGCGAGCGTTTAATGTGTGAAGCAGTGTGGAATGTGGATGTGTGGTATTTTACTGATGAAAGTTTGGCCTCATTGAAAGGGGGGCAGTATTTCAATATGAGTAATTTGTCCTTTTGTCCATTTACTGTATTAATTTTCCCCGATTTGAACTGTAAAATGGTGATTTTCCTGAGTCGAAATGAGAGCACCTCTAAACATTTTTATAGAAAAAAAGTACTCTGTGTGTGTGTGTGTGTGTGTACGCTAAAAATAAAATAATGAAAAAGCAATTTGCCAAAAAAATAAAAGCTCAAGACCTCTAGGCTAAGCTAAACAAAAGCTTTGCCTCCCCCCCCCCAAAAAAAAAACTCAACAATTTTTGTGTCTGGATTTTCACTTTTTGAAATATGGCAACCTTAGAAAATATCCAGAAACAGTATGAGAATATGACAGTAGAATCTGCTCCTTCTTCTTTGAAGGTTACGTGTGAAGATTTCTTGCAGAATTCCGTACAAACTTAGCATTCCAGGGACAAATAAATTGGCCATATTTAAGCAGGAGGTGTCATTGCGAAATCCCAATTTCCGAGCATTCTTTGATATGTCAGGTGTTATCGGACGGCGGTAGGTTTACCGTATTTTTCACTCTATAGGACGCACTTTTTCCCCTCCAAAAATTGAGGGGAAATGTGTGTGCATCCTATGGAGCGAATGCAGGCTCCTTGGCAGATTTTTTTTCTTGCTTTCTCCCTCTAAAAACTAGGTGCGCCCTATGGTCCTGTGCGCCTTATGGAGCAAAAAATATGGTAGTCTCTCTCTCTGTTGCCACTGCGGTGCGGCCCCAAAACTAATCTCACAAACGTGGTCTGGAACACGAAAGCTGGCAAAGGGGCTGTGGGGCGGGGGGATAATGTTAAGCTAAAAATAAAAAAGGAGAAAGACAGCTTCCTCGTTGCTCTGTAACTGAAGCCCCAAGGCCAAGGTGACACTATGGAAAAAGAGGAGGCTGTCGACTCGAGTGCCAACCTCTCCCAGATCCACAAACAGCTCTGGCCTGGGCAAGGCTAGAAATAGGCCCTATCTGGAAACATTCTGTAAAGTATGTCATGCTTATTATTAGGTCACATTCATGAATGGTTTTGATTACACTTATAATGCCTCTCTCAAGGGACGCGGGTGGCCCTGTGGGTTAAATCACAGAGCCTAGGACTTGCCGATCAGAAGGTCGGTGGTTCGAATCCCCACGATGGGGTGAGCTCTCGTTGTTCTGTCTCTGCTCCTGCCAACCTAGCAGTTCGAAAGCACGTCAAAGTGCAAGTAGATAAATAGGTACCGCTCCAGCGGAAAGGTAAACGGTGTTTCCATGTGCTGCTCTGGTTCGCCAGAAGCAGCTTAGTCATGCTGGTCACATGACCCGGAAGCTGTACGCCAGCTCCCTTGGCCAATAAAGTGAGATAAGCGCCGCAACCCCAGAGTTGGCCACGACTGGACCTAATGGTCAGGGGTCCCTTTACCTTTACCTTATAGTGCCTCTCTAGTTTCATGGTAATCATTCCGCCACCCTCCACCAAAAGTGGGGATGTAGTCAAAACAACCCCTCTGTAGCACAACAAATCCAACTCAATGGTGTAATGCCAGAAAGTGTCGATCACTTCTCCTACCTGGGCAGTTATTTTTCCACAAGGGCTGACATTGATGCTGAAATCAAGCATCGCCTGAGCTCTGCGAGTGCAGCTTTCTCCCAACTGAAGCGCAGAGTGTTTGAGGACCGGGACATTCGCATGGAAACCAAAAAGCTTGTTTACAAAACTCTTGTACTACCAACCTTACTGTATGCTTGTGAAACATGGACCACTTATAAACGCCATCTCCAACTCCTCAAAAGATTCCATCAACGGTGCCTCAAAAACTTTACACATCACTTGGGAAGAGAGGCAAACTAACGCCAGTGTACTGGAAGGAGCAAAGATCACCAGTGTTGAAGCAATGATTCTTCAACATCAGCTTCGTTGGACTGGTCATGTGTGTGTCTCTTTTTTTGGATTACAACCCATTTATTTTGGATTACAACCCTTTGGGGGGGGGAGGTCCCACTGGTGAAAGCGCGCCTTGGGTTACAACCTGTTTTCATTTACAACCGGACCTCAGGAACGGATTATGGTTGTAAACCAAGGTACTACTGTATTCTCTCTCTCTCTCTCTCTCTCTCTCTCTCTCTCTCTCTCTCCCCCCCCCCCTCTCTCTCTCCCTCTCTGAGTGTGTGTGTGTTTCTATAGTGGGAGTTGAACTTAATCATCAATGAAAGGTCCACATGATCAAATTATATTATTACCGTATTTTTATTTATTTATTAAATTTATATACCGCCCTATACCCAGAGGTCTCAGGTCAGTTCACAGAACAAAATCAAAATATTAAACTACAATATATATAATCAAGATAAAAACAACAACCCTGTCACGGGAATTGGGGTTGCTTGTGTGTAAACCTCTAGCTGTTCCAAACTGCTTAGGGGCGGTTGTGTCTTTCCCTGACTGAGCAGCTTGGGTGCTGCTGCTGCTCAGTCGCTCGACGAATCCGTGAGTGGGCGTCTCCTAAATTTCCTCCAGCATAAGAATTCCTTGATGGACAACCTACGCCTCGCCTCTCTGCACGTAACCCTTCAGAGTGGGCGTGCCTAGTGGTGCTCCTTCACCCTGCTCACTGACTTCACTGGCAGAGTCTCGGAGCCTCTCCTCCGAGATGCTTTCTCCCTCTCCCTTCTTCCTGGTGTCACCTGGACATTCTTCCCCAGATGACGTTCTCTCTCTGCCCCTACTCGTACCCTCTCCTGCAGAGTCTGGAAGCATCGCCTCCCCCCTCTGCTCCGATGTCAGTTCCCTGACAAACCCAATAACACCCAATTCTACCAGCAAGACAAATAGGGAGAAAAACCATCTGCTGTCTTATTTCTGAATGGCTTTGTTCTAATGACACAGCAAAAAGCAGTTTCTAGGCAAAACAATGCTTATTGTCAGCACAGCGCAGTTCATGGTGGCAGCTCAAAATGCTGATCTCTTTGTCACGAGAGAATACACTATTGTTCTATTACTTTTTAAAAGCCAGGCAATCAAACACAGCTACCCTGATCCAGTCAAATAGGTTTGTTGGCCAAAAGAGGTTTCTGGAACTGAACTGCAACAAGTATTTTGTCCTCTCTCCCTGTTTTATCTGATTTTTACCCCATGAATTAATTGATGTTGTTATAATTTGGCTATTATTGGGGGAATATTGGAAAACTAATAAAAAGGCTGGTGGCGATCTTGGTACACCCATCAGTGGGACTGCTTACATCTGTTTTCAAATGGATGCACTGCCAGGTAACGCAGATTCAATCTGAAAAGGGCTTTTGTTTTCAGAATGAAACCAGTTTCTAAAGAAGCACTTTTCAGGGGCGCAAAACACGCAATGGAGCCAGATTATGTGTGTGCTACGCGGAGGGAGGGGGTCAGTCTCCATTGATGCTAGAAGCAAGTGTGTGTACCAAGCTGTTGGGTTCTTGCACTCTTAATTTAAGAAAGCACTGAAATCAGCTTACTAACACAGAATACACACCCGCAGAGAAATTTAATGGGCATTTCTGGGTGTGTGTTTGGTGGCATTGAGGGAGCGATTCTGGGGGTAAGAATGACCCTATTTTCATCTGTTGGTGTTGGAGGAGACTCTTGAGAGTCCCATGGACTGCAAGAAGATCAAACTGATCCATTCTTAAGGAAATCAGCCCTGAGCGCTCCCTGGAAGGACAGATCCTGAAGCTGAGGCTCCAATACTTTGGCCACCTCATGAGAAGAGAAGACTCCCTGGAAAAGACCCTGATGTTGGGAAAGATGGAGGGCACAAGGAGAAGGGGACGACAGAGGGCGAGATGGTTGGATAGTGTTCTCGAAGCTACAAACATGAGTTTGACCAAACTGCGGGAGGCAGTGGGAGACAGGAGTGCCTGGCGTGCTCTGGTCCATGGGGTCACGAAGAGTCGGACACGACTAAACGACTAAACAACAACAACATTTTCATCTGTGACTTGTTGGAAGAAATGAATTTTGCAGATGCTTTGGGCTCCACAGAGCTGGTCGCCCAAATATTCCGCTTATACAGCTGGTGGGGTTATTTTCCGTGCTTCTGATGAGCCCAGGGACAGAAATGCAACCGCCTTAGATTCCCTGAGCACACTGAAAATTTGCAATACTAAAATGATACCCGGCTGTGCTTTCCTACCCACAAGCACCCTGTGGCCTCAAGCCTGCCAAAGCCTTAATCACCCTTGCTGAGCCGCCCTAACCATGTGAGGAATCCTAGGGAGGGTGAAAGCTCAAGATTCAAAACATCACATGTGAACGAAATCATGCCTAGTGGTTTGCAGGCGATGCAAGGTATTAACAAACAGAAGTGTCATAGCTCTAGCATGCGGAAAAGAATTATCAAGTTCTGAAAAAGGGCATTGGAAGTCATGTGTCACGGAGTGGTGGGACGCAGAGGAACCAGCTGGGGAGTCACCAAGGGAAGAAGATTCAGAGCCCGGGGAGTGGTGGTGGTGAAATGATGATTAGTCAGAGAGAGAAGACTGGGAAGAGGAGGCATTGGAAGCTGAAGAAGTTACAGGGCTTAGTGAGCTGGGAGAATCTGTGGCAGAAAGAAGTTCGGAATCAGAGGCAGAAGCTGAAACAGGGCAGTGGGAGGAGGGCGGCCAAGAGGCTGTGATGAGTCAGGCTGGGGAGGAGTCACAGGGGTCTCCCACTCCTGCTGTTACAAGCTCTCCTCCCCTCTGGTCTCCCAGACCAGGAGAGGCATGAAGTGGGAGGAGCAAAGGCAGGCATGCAGGCACAGTCTCTGATTGCTTGAAAAACACCCTGGAGAGTGTGGATAGGACTGCAATCCTATACCCCTTACCTGCGGGTAAAGTAAACGTAAAGGGACCCCTGACCATTAGGTCCAGTCGTGACCAGGGGTTGCGGCGCTCCTCATCTCGCTTTATTGGCCAAGGGAGCCGGCGTACAGCTTCTGGGTCATGTGGCCAGCATGACTAAGCCGCTTCTGGCAAACCAGAGCAGTGCACGGTAATGCCGTTTACCTTCCTGCCAGAGCAGTACCTATTTATCTACTTGCACTTTGACGTGCTTTCGAACTGGTAGGTGGGCAGGAGCAGGGACCGAGCAATGGGAACTCACCCCGTTGCGGGGATTCGAACCGCCGACTTTCTGATCGGCAAGTCCTAGGCTCTGTGGTTTAACCCACAGCGCCACTCGGGTCCCAATGTAGATGTTTACCCATCCCTTATTCCCTGACGAAGAGGGGGACACCATTTAGTGGTTCATCTCTGGTGCCAAAATGTCTTGGTCTAGCTCTGGGGGTTCCTAGAACTGCTTTTTAAAAAAATAATGAAATGTGTGCAGTCTAAGTGTGTTTAAACAAATTAAAAACTCTTTTAAACCAACAAGTAGTTTGACCCTCAGCCGAAATTCCTTAGTAGCAGTAAGAGCACTATTATTATGATTGAATTGGGTCCCTTTTCCTTGTGTTTTCTGTTCTATTTTCATATAGTTGCACAATAAGCTGTTGCCTGTTGCACAACAGAGTTGGACTTGGGCCTCATCAGACAGGGAGAAAAAAGGCACACAAGATCCCTAAAGAGTAATGAAATCCCCTCTATACAAGATTGGATCCAAAAGCCAACAGAATATGCCGAATTAGATGGTTTATCAGAAAAAATAAAGAATAAATCAAAACAGGAATTTGTTTCAAAATGGGAGGTTTTCAAAGAATATCTGAAAAATAAATATAGTAGTTTAAATTCTGTTGCAGCATTCGAGGAACTTCAGTAATAGTTGCAAGGTAGATATAAGAAATTAGATATATTAAGAATAAGTTTAATTATGATAAAAGTGAGTATGGGCAATAAGTAATATGAAATCGAAATATGGAATAGACTGGAATGTTGGGTCTTTATTGTTAAGACCAATATATGTTGAGAGCCAGTGTGGTGTAGTGGTTAAGAGCGGTAGTCACGTAATCTGGGTAACCGGGTTCTCGTCTCCGCTCCTTCCATGCAGCTGCTGGGTGACCTTGGGCCAGTCACACTTCTCTGGAGTCTCTCAGCCCCACTCACCTCACAGAGTGTTTGTTGTGGGGGAGGAAGGGAAAGGAGAATGTTAACCGCTTTGAGACTCCTGAAGGGGAGTGAAAGGCGGGATATCAAATCCAAACTCTTCTTCTTCTTCTTCATGTTTTATTGTTTGCTAAGAAAATTATGTGTCTATGGTTATTTTTGTAATTTGTGTGTAATTTGGTATTTGTGTGTGTGTGTTTTTTTTCTTGTTGTATAAATAAAAAACTTTAAAAAAACAAGCAGCACCACCTGCAGGGCACCCCTTTTAGTGGGGTTGGGCAGGATTTGTCCCTTTCATGGTATCATTAGATGGGGCACTTTAGGAATTTTGTTGCTATGTTTTGTTTTCTCGTCAAAGTTGTTTTGAGACATTTTTATATATAAAGAAATGAATAAATGCAAAAAAAATAAAAATCCCTAATGCTGCCTTCTGCGTTTTGGAAGCTGTAGGATAACATTTTCCCCTCCCTAATTAGCCGGAGTCTATGTGGTAAGAATGATTAATGCCAGCCACAGAAAACATTTCCTGTTTTCAAACACTTTCAGTAAATAAAACTGATTTCTAAAGGATACGAAATCGGGTATTTTTGAAATTTTGCAGGACATCTGGAACTTCATCATCCCAGAGTCCTTGAAAAGAAACAACTTTGCTTGCTTTCAAAAGTGAATCCCTTTCGCATACCCTCCAACATTTCTCCTATGAAGGTAAAGGGACCCCTGACCATTAGGTCCAGTCGTGGCCGACTCTGGGGTTGCGGTGCTCATCTCGCTTTACTGGCCGAGGGAGCCGGCGTACAGCTTCCGGGTCATGTGGCCAGCATTACTAAGCCGCTTCTGGCAAACCAGAGCAGTGCATGGAAACACCATTTAACTTCCCGCTGGAGCGGTACCTATTGATCTACTTGCACTGGTGTGCTTTTGAACTGCTAGGTTGGCAGGAGCTGGGACTGAGCAACGGGAGCTCACCCCGTCGCGGGGATTCGAACCACCGACCTTTTGATCGGCAAGTCCTAGGCTCTGTGGTTTAACCCACAGCGCCACCCGCGTCGCTATTTCTCCTATAGGGACACCCTATTCAATAATAATGATAATCATGATCGTAATTTTACTATTTATATCCCACCCATTTGACTAGGTTGCCCCAGCCACTCTGGGCGTCTTCCAACATATATAAAAACCACAGTAAAACATTAAACAACTTCGCTATACGGGGCTGCCTTCGGATGTCTTCTAAAGGTTGAGGCAGAGACCTCGTTTTCTCTTTTCGGTGAACTTACTTTTTATGTTATGTTAATGCATCACGCATATTGATGGCATCGTCATGACCAGGATGCGAATTGTTAAACACGGCTCAAGATTAGCATGAAAACATTTAACTCTTCAGAAATAAAGAGGTTGGAAAGTAGGGTGCAACAGAATGGTAGAGCTGAATATCTGCATGGGCAAAGAGATTAAATAGAACATGATTCAGCCGATGAGATTAAGAGTTTCTGCTTTGAAGTGACAAGGACCTAGGAAGATATGACAGATTCACTGTGGAGACGTCCTGGAAGAGGAACGGCCCTCAAATAGATGCTGCAGTGACAGCGGACGCTAGTTATCTGTCGTCTTTTATCTCACAAATAAAAGTTATTTCTCAAGCAAGCAGAGAAGAGAAATACCTGCTTGGGAAAAGTACGTTTTCCATTTGCAGAATCCCACCGCCCTAGAAAGTCATCGAGCAAACAGTTCAGCACAGCTAAATCGGGATTAGATAGCTATGAGGCCAAAGATAACATTTGCAGCTGTGTGATTTAGATTAAAACAATACAGGGGACAATCAGGACAGCATAAGCTGATTGCCTGTGAAGGCCTGCAAGATAAATTTGCATGGCCTGAGACAACTGGCATTCACGAGGAGGACGGGCTTCTGTGCGATGAAAGAGGGGACCCACCTCTTTTGCACTGCACACGAAGGGCTGGCAAATGGATGCTTACCGTCATGTCCCTATGTACTATCTGTATGACCCAGACCATGAACCTCAAGAATAAACTCATGCATATACGATGTATGAAGTACTCCTCAGCCACCACTTATGGAGAAAAGCTTACGCAGATAAGACCAGGGTGTGGCTATTTTGGTATCACAGCCTGATGATTGCTGCGTTCCTTCAAGATGGACTTATGAAATGAATCGGGGAGAACTTAATTGCAACTGATTTTGCTGATCAGAAGAGCTTCCATATTGAACCTGTGAAGGTGAGGGGGTAGAAGGAGCTCAGAGCTTTAGAGCTCAATTCCTGACCATTTCATGGTGACTCCAGAATCACAACCATCACTCCGAGTCTTCACAGGAATGGGCATTTTCCCCGAACCACACTCAGCTGCCCTACACCGGACATCATATGTGGGGAGGTAAAGAAGTAGTTCCCCTTCATGGATTGGTTCAAAATTGGGAAAGGAGTACGGCAAGGCTGTATATTGTCCCCCTGCTTATTTAACTTATATGCAGAATTCATCATGCGAAAGGCTGGGCTGGATGAATCCCAAGCTGGAATTAATATCGCTGGAAGAAATATCAACAACTTCAGATATGCAGATGACACAACCTTGATGGCAGAAAGTGAGGAGGAATTGAAGAACCTTTTAATGAGGGTGAAAGAGAAGAGCGCAAAATATGGTCTGAAGCTCAACATCAAAAAAACTAAGATCATGGCCACTGGTCCCATCACCTCCTGGCAAATAGAAGGGGAAGAAATGGAGGCAGTGAGAGATTTTACTTTCTTGGGCTCCATGATCAGTGCAGATGGTGACAGCAGTCACAAAATTAAAAGACACCTGCTCCTTGGGAGAAAGGCGATGGCAAACCTAGACAGGATCATTAAAAGCAGAGACATCACCTTACCAACAAAGGTCTGTGTAGTTAAAGCCATGGTTTTCCCAGTAGTGATGTATGGAAGTGAGAGCTGGACCATAAAGAAGGCTGGTCGCCGAAGAATTGATGCTTTTGAATTATGGTGCTGGAGGAGACTCTTGAGAGTCCCATGGACTGCAAGAAGATCAAACGTATCCATTCTTAAGGAAATCAGCTCTGAGAGCTCACTGGAAGGACAGATTGTGAAGCTGAGGCTCCAATACTTTGGCCACCTCATGAGAAGAGAAGACTCCCTGGAAAAGACCCTGATGCTGGGAAAGATGGAGGGCACAAGGAGAAGGAGAAGGGGACGACAGAGGACGAGATGGTTGGACAGTGTTCTCGAAGCTACAAACATGAGTCTGACCAAATTGCGGGAGGTAGTGGAAGATAGAAGTGCCTGGCGTGCTCTGGTTCATGGGGTCACGAAGAGTCGGACACGACTAAACGACTAAACAACAACAACAAAGAAGCAGTTGGAAATGAATCAACAGGAGCCTAGTGCATTCCTGATCATTCCTTGGGAAGTGGGACTCACTTAGGTAAAGGTAAAGGGACCCTTGACCATTAGGTCCAGTCGTGGCCAACTCTGGGGTTGCGGCGCTCATCTTGCTTTACTGGCCAAGGGAGCCAGTGTACAGCTTCCGGGTCATGTGGCCAGCATGACTAAGCCGCTTCTGGCAAACCAGAGCAGTGCATGGAAATAATGTTTACCTTCACGGTGGAACAGTACCTATTTATCTACTTGCACTTTGATGTGCTTTCAAACTGCTAGGTGGGCAGGAGCAGGGACCGAGCAACAGGAGCTCACCCCGTCGCGGGGATTTGAACCGCCGACCTTCTGATCAGCAAGCCCTAGGCTCTGTGGTTTAACCCACAGCGCCACCCGCGCCCCTGTATGTACAGTGGTATTTCGGGTTAAGTACTTAATTTCGTTCCGGAGGTCCGTTCTTAACCTGAAACTGTTTTTAACCTGAAGCACCACTTTAGGTAATGGGGCCTTCCGCTGCTGCCGCGCGATTTCTGTTCTCATCCTGAAGCAAAGTTCTTAACCCGAGGTACTATTTCTGGGTTAGCAGAGTTTGTAATCTGAAGTGTCTGTAACCTGAAGCATCTGTAACCTGAAGTGTCTGTAACCCGAGGTACCACTGTGTGTGTGTGTGTGTGTGTGTGTGTGTATGTGTGTGTGTGTGTATATATATATATATATATATATATATATATATATATATATATTCTAAATTTATCAATCAGTCTGGTCTCTGGGATAACCTCGTTTCCTCTTTGATCGACTGCATGAAAGAAAGATCCAATCACTGAACCTTGGATCATTTAAGGATCAAAAGTTCTTACCACTTGGGTATCACTCTATCTTATCTAACACTCCAGCTTCGGTTGCTGCCAGCTCTTCATGTCAACAAAGACAAGACTGAGAGAAGGATCTGGGGAGGAGAGAAATTTCTGCAGTGATGCAATGCTGCTTCGTTGGAAAAATAAGGCTAAAAGCTGAATGATAACACAAGCCATTCCTTCTTGGCTTCTTTAATAAACAATGTAATAAACAACACTCTAATCTACAGAGACTGGTAATTCGCAACTGATGCCTCGTGTCTCTTTTGCTGTGTTAGCAGGACCAAAGTGACCTCTCTAGAGTGCAAGCCTGGGCAGTGTGCAAGGAGGTCCTGAGCTGTCCAGATGACAAGACCCCACTCTTGGCCTTGTCAATGTGGTCCAAAGGAAAGCAGAGCAATACAGTGGTACCTCAGGTTAAGTACTTAATTCGTTCCGGAGGTCCGTTCTTAACCTGAAACTGTTCTTAACCCAAAGCACCACTTTAGCTAATGGGGCCTCCTGCTGCCGCCGCGCCGCCGGAGCACGATTTCTGTTCTCATCCTGAAGCAAAGTTCTTAACCTGACGCACGATTTCTGGGTTAGCGGGGTCTGTAACCTGAAGCGTATGTAACCTGAGGTACCACTGTATGGTGCTGGAGGAGACTCTTGAGAGTTCCATGGACTGCAAGAAGATCAAACCTATCCATTCGGAAGGAAATCAGCCCTGAGTGCTCACTGGAAGGACAGATCCTGAAGCTGAGGCTCTAATACTTTGGCCACCTCATGAGAAGAGGGAAAAGACCCTGATGTTGGGAAAGATGGAGGGCACAAGGAGAAGGGGACGACAGAGGACGTATGTAACCCGAGGTACCACTGTACATTGGGCACCAGCTTGGCTGCAGGAGTTGCCGGAAAGAAGCGTACAAGCAGCCATCCAACCATCATGGGGATTCCACTCCAGATTTGTGTAGGGTTTACTCTGTAGCTTTTTCTTCTCCTGAAGATGTCCTGGAAGAAGAAGAGTTTGGATTTGATCTTCCGCTTTATCACTACCCGAAGGAGTCTCAAAGTGGCTAACATTCTCCTTTCCCTTCCTCCCCCACAACAAACACTCTGTGAGGTGTGTGGGGCTGAGAGACTTCAGAGAAGTGTGACTGGCCCAAGGTCACCCAGCAGCTGCGTGTGGAGGAGCAGGGAAGCGAACCCGGTTCACCAGATTACTAATCTACCGCTCTTAACCACTATACCACACTGGCTCTGGAAGGCAATGGATATGTATGCTTAGAGCAGTGATCAGCAAACTTTTTCAGCAGGGGCCAGTCCACTGTCCCTCAGACCTTGTGGGGGGGTGGACTATATTTTGGGGGGCGGGAAATGAACGAATTCCTATGCCCACAAATAACCCAGAGATGCATTTTAAAGAAAAGCACACATTCTACTCATGTAAAAACATGCTGATTCCCAGACCCTCCGTGGGCCGGATTTAGAAGGCGATTGGGCCAGATGTGGCCCCCGGGCCTTAGTTTGCCTACCCATGGCTTAGAGTGCTTCAATCATTTATCCCCTTAATGCTTCTACTGTAAAGAAACAATGTGCATTAGTTTATTTTCAATGCAGCACAATGTGCGTTTTGGAGAAAATTTTGAGAAGCCCCGGAGTGGGGGTGGGGAGTTTGTCAGCATAACTTCGGTACTTGAGCAGTTGCAAAACATTGCAAAGTGGAAGGAGTGAACTCTCCTTATCATGTGTTCCTCTAGCTGGTACCTTGGTTCTCAAACTTAATACATTCTGGAAGTCTGTTCCAAAACCAAAGCGTTCCAAAACCAAGGCATGCTTTCGCATAGAAAGTAATGCAAAACAGATTAATCCGTTCCAGACTTTTAAAAACAACCCCTAAAACAGCAATATAACATGAATTTTACTATCTAACGAGACCACTGAGCCATAAAATGAAAGCGATAATCAATGTACTGTACTATAAAATAAATAAGACAGTATTGTGGATGATAAAAGTTAAAATATTTTTTTTTCTTACCTGCGCTGATGATGGTCATTGTTTGGATGGGGGGGCTTTTATCCACTTCCACAGTCACACAATCAATCGATCAGTCAATCAATCAGCAGCTGAACTGGGTTCCATACAGTCACAAAAACAAATTAATCGAAAAAGCCTCAAAAACAAAAGTGTGAAATAAATAGCAAAAACAAAAGCAGCAAACTTAATCCATTCCAGAAGTCCGTTTGTCTTCCAAAATGTTTGAAAACCAAGGCGCAGCTTCTGACTGGTGCAGGCGCCCTGGAAACAATAGTCAACATTGGATGTTCAGCTTCCGAAAAACGTTTGAAAACCAGAACACTTACTTCCAGGTTTTGGGAGTTTGGGAACCAAGGTGTTTGAGTACCAAGGCGTTTGAGAACCAAGGTACCACTGTACAAATACACAATTCCTCAGTTTTGTGTTGCCATCTTACAGACACAATTAGCCCTACAGCTGTTTGCCTGCCCAGTTTGCCTGTGGGCTTTCCGTACAACTGTCACCAGTCAAGGCTGTTGGCAAATAGGATTGCCTGGTTCTAAGGGGCTTGGGGATAACGTTCAGGCCACCTCCGCATTGCCCTCTGCTTTCGCCTTTCTCTGCTCATCTCTGTGCTTCACATAACAGATATGTGTGCCAGCACTTGCGGAGAACTGGCACAACTATCTCAGCGCATTCAACAGGGCCAATGCAGCCCAGAGCAACTTTGTGGGTGAGCTTGCATTGCCCGCTCCTAGAGCTTGTGTGACAGCACAAAGTCTTTGTGCCCAGTTCTACATTATTATTTACTGGCACAATAGTTCATAGCACTGGGTCACATTTTTTAATTACAGGGTGGGGTGGAGAGAAGACGCAAATTGTTATAAGGTTTTCAAATATTGCAAAGTGTTCAAATGCAAATGTTCCAGCAACCAAAACGTATTTTAATAAGCCAACAGCGAAAAAGAAGGGCTCGTCCAGCTTTCTGGAAAATCCGCTCTTTGGTGCTAAATTGGAGGAAACATCAATCCGGGGGGAAACCCAAGTGCCATTTGTCCCATTTGAGCGCTAAAGAGCAGTTTCTGTAATTCTGTTTCCTAGCCCAGTGTTTAAACAAACAAACAAACAACTTTTCAAAGTGAGGTCATTGGTTTCAGGGCCAAGCATTCATCCGATTTATGTCAGGTGCTCTCGACAAGAAATAATAAGACGTAATATTTCAGTTTTGGCAAAGGTAGCCCGCGATTGAAGAGGCCACTGGAGCGAGTGGTGGTGACTTTGGCCAAATGTAAACCAGCAGTTGAAGACAAGCTGCCTTTATCAAACTCAGATATTGAGATTTGTAAAAGAAACAAAAAAAAAAGAGAGAAACAAATAAAAAGGGTAGGCTGAAAAAGGGCCCTCTGGGAGGGGAAGGGAGATTTAAATCTGCTTTAAAAGGAGCTAATCACATAGCTGCCTTTGGGTCAAAGCAACCTAATTCAGCTTATAAACTTTAATATCAACAGCCTTAAGCTGTTTGAAAATTCCCACACTTGTTTCTGCAGTTTTTATACATTGCATGCTGCATCCTAGAGCAGCTCCAGACGTTTCTTGTGCAATATGGGAGGCTCTGCTTTTTTAAAAAGCATGCATCAGATGCACATTGCTAGACAGATTCACACAAATTTTTTTTAGCAGGGTAAATGAGACTGAAATGTTGTACAGTGGTACCTTGGGTTAAGTACTTAATTCGTTCCGGAGGTCCGTTCTTAACCTGAAACTGTTTTTAACTTGAGGTACCACTTTAGCTAATGGGGCCTCCCGTTGCCGCCGCGCCGCCGGAGCACAATTTCTGTTCTCATCCTGAAGCAAAATTCTTAACCCGAGGTACTATTTCTGGGTTAGTGGAGTCTGTAACCCGAAGCGTATGTAACCTGAAGTGTCTGTAACCCGAGGTACCACTGTACTCACTTGCCTAGGAGGAAGCCCTGATGAGTACAAGGGGGCTTAACTTGAACAGCCGTGCATAGGATTGCAGTGTAAAAAAGTCTTGCCTCTCTATGTGGTAGTGGGAAACATCAGAGAAAGGACACAAACCTAGTTAGATAATTTCCAAATCAGCCTTATCAAACAAATGTTGGCAAGCTTCCGGAATGCTTCGAGGAACCAAACACTGCTATTACATTGTGGGGCTTGCATGTGTGTTTAACACGGTGCTCTGTCATCTTGGTCAGCAGTTACCGTATTTTTCACTCCATAAGACGCACCAGACCGCAAGATGCACCTAGTGTCTGGAGGAGGAAAACAAGGGGAAAAAAATTCTGAATCTCAGAAGCCAGAACAGCAAGAAGGATCACTGCGCAGTGAAAGCAGCAATCCCTCTTGCTGTTCTGGCTTCTGGGATAGCAGCACAGCCTGCATTCGCTCCATAAGCATAGCTGTCAACTTACAGATTTGAAAATAAGGGACCAGCAGCCAAAATAAGGGACCTGCAACCTCACCTGTTCCAGGCACTCCAGTCTTCCTGTCCTCCTGCAGTCTGGTCAAACTCATGCTGGTAGCTTTGAGAACACTGTCCAACCAACTTTGTAACCAGAGGTTTAACTGAATAGAATCTGAATCACATGCACCACAAGGCCTATGCAGCCTCAGCTTAAGATGGCTCCCCGGCCTGCCTTTGCACTGCAAAGTTTGCAGCAGCACGTACAACAAAATGGCACCCAGCATCCAAAAAACCCCTCAGCTTGCATTAACTAGCCACACACAAGGCATGCAAGCTCCACCGCCCCCCAGTCATTCTTAGACTTCTTATTGGGTGAGCAACACAGCCAAGCAACACAGTTGGAGCCTCCCTCCTCCCTGGCTGGCAGGGAGGGATGGAGAGGAGCTGCTTCCTTTGAAATTTAAGGGACATCGTTTAAGGGACATTTAAGGGACATCCATCAATAAGGGACAGCAGCGAGACATGGCGCTGGAATAAGGGACTGTCCATTCAAATAAGGGACACTTGACAGCTATGTCCATAAGACGCACACACATTTCCCCTTACTTTTAAGGAGGGAAAAAGTGAGTCTTATAGAGCAAAAAATACGGTACTTTCCCGAAAAGCCACTTTGATGTCCAGGGAAGGGGCACAGGGAAATGCTGCTGCCCCTCCCCTCCAAATGCCCTGTTACCAAGTCTCTTATTTGCTGTGGGGTTGGCAGTCGGTGAGGGCAGAAAACACCACTTAGGGGCTTGCATTTGACCCAGGGGTTGCTGACCCAGATCTCTATTCTGATCTATTCACATCAGATACGAGGGACGTTCATTAAAGATTTCCCCTGACGTACTTCCCGTGGACTAAGACAAACGAAACTGGGCACAGTCCTTTTAAAAATAATAATAATAATATTTTTATTAAGTTTCTTACAGATATAACACATATCACAACAAAAGAAAAACAGAGGAAAAAGAAAAGAAAAAAGACAAGATCACAAAAAAATAAAATAAAAACAAGGTACCTAAATACCCAAACAACCTAAACACCTAAACAACACAAATTAATTGATTATTTAAACTTCTAACCTCATAAACATATTTTGGCCTTCCTCTGAGCCCTCCCATCTGAATTTCCTTGTAATTAAAATGTAGCAGTTTTTTTAAAACACAGTATTCCAATTAAAATACAATTTCTTAACTTTCCTTTAGGTTCTAAATCTTATTGATTTAATTAACTCTTAATTTAATCCTAGGCCTATTCTGGTACTTTCAAGTAATTTCTGGTTTTTAATATCACAGCACAGTCCTTCTCTACATAGCTACCAGCAAGAGTCAAACACTTCTCCCATTGCTTTATACAGCTGTGGAGACCTCATCTGTAGAAGTTGGCAAGTTGCGTCAGAAGCCACGGCTACCTCAGAAATCAGCATTTCATCGTCTGGAAAAAGCTTGCCCTTCAAAAACAACTTCATGGTTGGAAAGAGGTGGAAGTCCAATGGTGCGAGGTCAGGAGAATAAGGGGGAATGAGGAAGGATTTCATAGCCACAGGACTATGCTTCCGTCTGAGCAACATGCAAGTTGTGAACCGGGGTGTTATCCCGCAGGAGGCGGACACCTTTGGTCAGGATACCACGCCTCTTGGTTTTATGGCCTTCCGCAATTTCAGCAGCAGTTTAGTGCAGTATGTCCCGGTAATTGTGATACCCTTTGCCAGGAAATCCATCATCACTACTCCGTGCTGGTCCCAAAAGACCGTGAGCATAACCTTGCCTGCTGATGGACCTGTGCCTATTTTGGAGGTAGGTAAAGAGACCCCTGACCATTAGGTCCAGTCGTGGCCGACTCTGGGGTTGCGGCGCTCATCTCGCTTTATTGGCTGAGGGAGCTGGCGTACAGCTTCCAGGTCATGTGGCCAGCATGACTAAGCCGCTTCTGGCGAACCAGAGCAGTGCACGGAAACACCGTTTACCTTCCCGCCGAAGTGGTACCTATTTATCTACTTGCACTTTGATGTGCTTTCGAACTGCTAGGTTGGCAGGAGCAGGGACCGAGCAACGGGAGCTCACCCCGTCGCGGGGATTCGAACCGCCGACCTTCTGATCAGCAAGCCCTAGGCTCTGTGGTTTAACCCACAGCGCCACCCGCTTTGGAGGTAATGAGGCATATATTTTATCCTCAGTTTTATCCACGCAACAAACCCGTGGGATAAGTGGAGGCAAGAAATGGCAGCCCAAGATTTGACAGTGGCTCAGTGGAGATTTGCCCTGCCCCAATTTGCCATTTTTTGTTTCGGTAGTGTTTGAATTTTGCACATGCGCTGAGAACCTTTTGGGGTGAGAGGCGTCATGGAAATAAACCATAACAAAAACCTAACAGTCGACCATTTCCACTGCTCTAGCTGTTATGCTGAAAATTGGCAGGGAATATAAATTTTTCCACCTGGACAGTTAACTCTAGCAGCAAGCCCAAAAGAGAAAGTACGGAGGCAGAGATTGAACTGAAATATTTGCAGACACACCTAGTTGTGAATCTTCTGCGTTTCACTTTGCCCAAGATTGCACAGCACCCTGTGACCTTCTAATCCAAACAATTATGTACAGTAGTCCACCAGAGGCACGAGGGGGGAAAAACCTTGCCTGACGGGGAGTTTAACAGCGGTTGGTAAGCAGTGACTAGGACATGACACAATACATTAAGGACAGGCTGTGTTTGGCTTGGAAGTTGTGCCAGACTGATTTAGGCTGAACAATCTGCAGGTTCTGATAAACACACTTTGCTTTCCCTTAAGCCTAGTTCTGCTGCAGAGTTATCGCAGTCATCTTGGAAGGGCCTTTAATTATATCAAAGGACATATTGCAATAGTCTAGAAGAGTCTGTGACTGGGCCCCCGCCCCCAGGAAGCTTGTCTCAGTGATCTGAAATCATTATAGCCCTGACAGTGTTTTTATTCGGATTTTAAAATAAATAAAAACAAATCCCTCTAAATGACCAGGAAAGCAAGGATTCTAGAGGATGTTTCAAACAAATGTGAAGCAGCGCAGTCCTATAAGCTCCCATCACCCTTACTGGTCAATACCTTGGTTGTTTTATCAAGAAGATCTGTCACAATGTGAATAAATGGAGAGAGAGAGAGAGAACAAATGTTCACTTATGCACACCCTATGCTCCAACCAAGAGAGAACACCACTAAATATGGATGCCTTCTCATGTCTATAATATGAGCAGCAGTTTCCAAATCTGGCATATCAGACAGACAGATTTTGGTTTTAAATGCATTGTAGGGAGTCTGTAGGGACGTGGGTGGCGCTGTGGGTTAAACCACAGAGCCTAGGGCTTGCTGATCAGAAGGTTGGCAGTTCGAATCCCCGTGATGGGATGAGCTCCTGTTGCTTGATCCCTGCTCCTGCCAAGCTAGCAGTTCCAAAGCACATCAAAGTGCAAGTAGATAAATAGGTACCACTCCGGCGGGAAGGTAAATGGCATTTCCGTGCGCTCTGGTTCACCAGAAGCAGCTTAGTCATGCTGGCCACATGACCCGGAAGCTGTACGCTGGCTCCCTTGGCCAATAAAGCGAGATGAGCGCCGCAACCCCAGAGTCGGTCATGACTGGACCTACCCGGTAACGGTCAGGGGTCCTTTACCTTTACCTTTAAGGAGTCTGTATGGGAGTATATTGTATTTAAAAAGGGGTATCAGAGTTTTTAGGGGGCTAACCAGGCTGGGATAGCTGGGATAGCAGGCTTGTTGGGTTTTGAATGTCTTATGTAGATTTTTCAATTTCAATTCCATTGTTCTGTATGGGACAATGACAATAAAGATATTGTATTGTATCGTATCACATCAAATGCACCAACCTATTCTATAGAATGACATCCTGATTCTCAGTGTCTCCATCTCATAGCACCTTCCTCATCACGTCCTTTACCAACAGTAATCATTCCGTTGCTAGGAAAGGAGGCCAGAGCCTATCAATGTGATTTTTATCGTAAATCAGGTAAACCTTTTGTACCCTGCAACCCCACCCCACCGCGCCTTAGAGACATGTTCTTAGTCAATGCTTGTACATGGCTTGCTGGGAAGTGGCTATAGCAGCTGCAGCATGCTTCAGAGCAAGCATGAGGAAATCATTACCTACCTTCCAGATGCCGCCATGGTGATACTATTTATTGATCATTAGCTATAGCCGATGCCCCATCAATAACCTAGCAATGAACCTGAACGTGCCCCACAGGGCTGATATTAAGAATGCTGAGATGATACATGGAGCAACTTGCACATATTAAAAAGTGCTTTATAAATGCTGGTTTTTTTTATTTATTTTACAATCACTAACAGCATGTTTGTTTTCATTATCTAGCCAGCTGTACACTGAGTCGGTCACGACACCAGCTGCTGCTAGGTGTGTCTCGGTCTACGTTTTCATTTCTTGCCTGGAGGGTGTTTATTCTCGCCTGGGCAGCGCTCCCCGGGTGTTGCCCTCTCATGTCTCACTTGGCCAGCTTGCCCGCAGTTGTCCATGGGTGTGTCCCCTGATTTGGCACTGCCCATTGAGCAGGCTGGAGCGGAAGGCAGGGCTGTTTCATGCCACTCTAGCAAGTGGGTCACAGCTGCTAGAGGACTCTCCTTGCCCCTTCCCCCCCCCCCCGCCTGCTTCAGGAAGTGTCTCTATTTCCTTTTCATTTATGACTGAGCCTGAGCTGGCCGGTGATGCTGCATGCCCAAAGTTAATTTAAAACAAATGCATTGCCTATTAACACGTGATAAACGCCGTAATGCCCATAGTGTGGTTTAGTGTGGTGGCTTAGACACTGTGCTGAGGACCAGGAAGTCCCTGGCTTTAATGTTGCCTCTGCCTGAACTCACGACGACCACAATGACCGTATTTTTTGCACCATAACACTCACTTTTTTCCTCCTAGAAAGTAAGGGGGAATGTCTGTGCGTGTTATGGAGGGAATGCCTACGGGTGGCATGCCTACGGATTTTCCTCCTCTAAAAACTACGTGCGTGTTATGGTCGGGTGCGTGTTATAGAGCGAAAAATACGGTATAGACACATTTAATGCGCCTGAAGTTCTTTGAATGCCTGAAAGAACGATGCCAATGTCGTTTTCTTATTATGGCCAAGGCAGGCAAAGATGCAAATTTCTGCCTCGTGTCTTCTAACGCTATTTATTGATTCAAATCACACACCAAAAAGAACTGGGAGGTAGTTAGTATCTAGGTTAGTGAATTCGGAATGAAGTGTAGTACTTCATATGCCTTTCTTGCATGAGCACAGGAACGGGCAGAATTTTAATCTCTCACTTTGTTGCAATCTACTTTCCTCTGGTCTACTGTTATCTCACTGTTATCCACTTAAGTCCATCCAACACTCTGCTGCTAAAATTATTCACATCTCTCCTCATCGCTCCGACCACGGTGCCCCTCCTTAAATCCTTACCCTGGCTTCTGGTTTACTCCAAGATCCTACTATAGCTGCTCTATAGCCTGCTGGATCAGAACAAAGAAAAGCTTAAAAAGAAAAAGTCCAGAATCCTGTTCTCACAGTGGCTAACCAGATGCCTAGGTGAACTCCATAAGCAGGACACTTGTGATTCCCAGGATTGATGGCTGTCACTTAAATCATTTGGGAGCCAAGACCACAGTTTAATAATAATAATAATAATAATAATAATAATAATAATAATAATAATATTTTTATTATTTATACCCCAGCCATCTTGCTGGGTTTCCCCAGCCATTCTGGGTGGCTTCCAGAACATATAAAAACGTAAAATAAAAAAAACATTAATTGCTTAATTGTGCATGTTGCAACAAAGTACCTCCTTTTGTCTCTCCCAAACCTTCTAACCTTCCGTTTCATTGGATGGTCCCAGGTTCTCGTGTTATGAAGGAGCAGAAAAGCTTCTCTCTTTCTCCATATCCCTCTTTCTTCCTATCGTGTATAATCTCTGTTATCAGGTCCCTGCTTCCTCGCATTCTCGGCATTTTTAAATGTTCTAATCTTTCCTCATAGGGGAGCTGCTCCAACCCCTTGATCATTTTGGTTGCCATTTTCTGAACCTCTTGCAGCTATTAAAAATATCCTTTTTTTTTTTAAGATGTGGCACCCGGAACGGTACACAGCATTCCATGGGTTTGTGTGATGACATTGTGATATTGGCAATTTTAATTCAATCCCTAATGATCCTAATTTGTAAATCACTCCCCCCCCCCCACAGCTGCTACACACCAGGTTGACATAAAAATTAAACAATATTAATACTACCAACTTAATCAGAGGTGCTGCATCAAGTTAAGATTTTCAGACAGAAGTACAGGGGACCTGCTAAAACAGCAATGCCAGATATTCACATTTTTAAGTACCATCTAAAAACACCCCTCTCCCAAGAACAGTAGCAGGTCCAAGAGACTAAAGTCATCAGCCCTACTTCTGAAAGGAGCAAGCCAGCAGTAAATCACACTGGGCAAGCTGGAGTTAACTCTGTATTAGCAAAACAGAGAATTTTGGGAATTATAGGGACAGAACATTCATGTATGCGACTACAGCGGCAAAAATGTTACTTGCCCAAAAATGGAATGAAGAAGAAGTCCCAATGAAAGAAGAATGGATACAAAAACTTAACAGAATATGCAGAAATGGAGAAACTTACTGGAAAAATAAGAAATCAAGATAGCAAACTGTTTATAAAAGAACGGAAATGGTTTATGGAATATTTACAAACTGTAAACAGATAAGAACATTGGCAGGATTATTGTAATAACCTGCAGTTTTGTAAGGGTATATATTTAAAGTGGATGAACAAATCAGTTTAGGTAGTTCTGTCCCTATAATTGCCAAAAGGAAGGGTTATGGGTTGTTGTTGTTTTTACAAACGTTATTTTAAACATCTTTTTCAATTCATTATACAGTACAGTTGTACAGTGGTACCTCAGGTTACATATGCTTCAGGTTACATACGCTTCAGGTTACAGAGTCCGTTAACCCAGAAATAGTACCTCGGGTTAAGAACTTTGCTTCAAGATGAGAACAGAAATCGTGCTCTGGCGGCGCGGCGGCAGCAGGAGGCCCCATTAGCTAAAGTGGTGCTTCAGGTTAAGAACAGTTTCAGGTTAAGAACAGACCTCCGGAACAAATTAAGTACTTAACCTGAGGTACCACTGTGCCTTGTTTTGCAGAGTGGTTTGTGTTTCTGCGCATGCATGAAGCGCGATTTAGCACTGCTGCACATGTGCTAGCAGCAAACCTGGAAGTAACCCGTTCTGGTACTTATGGGTTTGCTGCGTACGTTCGCCGAAGCGGATGCTAGACGAAGTGGACGTTGGCAGAGGTATTACTGTATACCATTTCCCAGTAAGCTTTAACCTTACTACAAGACCACCACATATGCTGAAAAGGACTGAAGCAACATATTTAGGGTGTTGCAGGAGGCCCCCCATGACAGGGTGCCAAGGGGAGAGGGTGGGTACAACATTGAGAAGATCTGTAATGGAGAAGATTCCTTAAAAGGTAAAGGGACCCCTGACCATTAGGTCCAGTCGTGACCGACTCTGGGGCTGCGGCGCTCATCTCGCTTTATTGGCCGAGGGAGCCGGCGTACAGCTTCCGGGTCATGTGGCCAGCATGACTTAGCTGCTTCTGGCGAATCAGAGCAGCGCACAAAAACACCGTTTACCTTCCCGCTGGAGTGGTACCTATTTATCTACTTGCACTTTGACGTGCTTTCGAACTGCTAGGTGGGCAGGAGCTAGGACTGAGCAACAGGAGCTTACCCCATCGCGGGGATTCGAACCACCGACCTTCTGATCGGCAAGTCCTAGGCTCTGTGGTTTAACCCACAGCGCCACCCGCGTCCCAGAAGATTCCTTGGGGGGCACCAAATTCTGGCCTCGCACAAGGAGCCACATTATGAAAGATTACCACCTCGGCCAACCGGCAACCCATCTTATATTTGTGCAAAGGGTTCTTCATGCCTTGGCAAAGAACCTCAGCTCAGCCGGCAAGCACGAGGTGCATGATCTTAAATCTCAGGGTTGTAAGTCGGAGCCCAACATTGGGCAGAAGGATTCCTTTTTTGGGGGGTTGTCAGACCAGACGAGCCTCATGGTCCTTTCCGAGCCGACGACTCCATGACCAGAACCTCGCTTGGGTCCCAACCAAAATTGATGAACCAATTAAATAAAATATCAGCGGCCTATGGAACGCCCTTCCATCAGACATCAAGACCAGGGGTCAGCAAACTTTTCCAGTAGGGCGTCAGCCCACCGTCCCTCAGACCATGTCGGGGCAGGACTATATTTTGAAATAAAAAAAAGAATAAATTCCTATGCCCCACAAATAACGCAGAGATGCATTTTAAATAAAAGGACACATTCTACTCATGTAAAAACACACTAATTCCCGGACCATCCAGGGGCCAGATTTAGAAGGCGATTGGGCCAGATCCGGCCCCCAGGCCTTAGTTTGCCTACCCATGGTCAAGACTACCTGACTTTTAGAAGACATCTGAAGGCAACCCCATATTGGGAAATTTTTAACGTCTAACGTTTTTCCATTTTTTTATGTGCCGTAAGCTGCCCAAAGTGACTGGGAAAACCCAGCCAGATGGGCTGGGTATAATTATTATTATTATTATTATTATTATTATTATTATTATTATTATTATTATTATTATCCAAGTTAAAGATACCGCCCTGTGGAACGCCCTCCCATCAGATGTCAAAGAGATAAACAACTACCTGATATTCAGAAGACATCTTAAGGCAGCCCTGTTCAGGGAAGTTTTTAGTGTGTGACATCTTAATGTATTTCTAGTCTTTGTGGAAACCGCCCAGAGTGGCTGGGGAAACCTAGCCAGATGGGCAGGGTACAAATAATAAATTATTATTATTATACCAAACTTCCTCAACTCTTCCTTATAATTTGGCATCTGAAGAAGTGTGCATGCACACAAAAGCTTATAACCAGAACAAACTTAGTTGGGTCTCTAAGGTGCTACTGGACAATTTTTTAAATTTTTTATTCCTCATAAAGTTTGGTTTCCAGACCTTTCATCATCTGCACATATTCTGGAAACCAGGGTATAAATTATTATTATTATTTGGCCAGGGCACAGCCTGACAAAATTTGATTTGAATTAATTTTATAATGAACTGATTTTAGAATGTTGTATTATTTTATTGTTGTTAGCTGCCCTGAGCCCGGCTTCAGCTGGGGAGGGCGGGATATAAATAAAATTCTTCTTCTTCTTCTTCTTCTTATTTTATGGAGGGGGGGCAGTAGGTAAACCCCTTCCCACATAACCCATCGCATGATGCCTTTTGAATGGCAAGGGGGGGGGGAAACCGAAGCCCCTTCGAATATGTATTTGGAGGCGGGGCCGGAGGGACCCCGGAGTTTGGCTCCTAGGGGCGGGGGGGGGAACTCTTCGCATGCTCAGAGGAGCTCTCGTTCCGCGGATTGGCGGGAGGGGCGCGAGGAGGGCGAGGCTAGTTTCCTCCTCCTCCTCCTCCTCGCGCGGGAGGCCCAGTCGGAGCGGAGCCGGGCGAGAGGCATCTCCTTGCCGCTCCCGCAGCAGCAGCCGCCGCCGCCGCCGGAGGAGGAGAAAGGCGGGGAGGCGCGGCGAGGCCTGCGCGCCGGAAGTGAGCTGACTGAGGGGAGAAGAAGGAGAAGGTGGAGGAGAAGGAGGAGAAGCGGGGCGGAGGAGGAGGAGGAGGAGGAGGAGGAGGGAGCCCGGCCGGCTGCGCGGAGCTGCTCGCGGTGTGGCTTGTGTGAGGGAGAGGAAGATTGTGAGGCGTCGGAGGAAGGAAGGAATCTCGTCAGCCTTGGCTTGAGGGGTTTCCGCGGGCGGGCGGAGGAGGCAGCCAAGCCCAGCCAGGGCGCTGAGGGAAAAGGAGGAGGAGCAGCAGCCGCCGCCGCCGGGTGTCCAGCAGGAGCAACAGCCGCCGCCACGGTGAGAGCCCCGCTCGCCTTCCCTCCCCGCCACACCTTCCCCCCGAAACCTCCTCCCCACACCCGGCGTTGTGGGTGTGAGGGAAAGTGGGGGGGGGGGCTTCTCTTCTTCCGCCGCCTCCTCCCCCAGGAGCAGAGGCGGCGGAGCCTTACCCCGGGGTGGGATGTGAGTAAGGGGGTGCGGTGGGGTGGGGCAGGATGAGAGACCCCCCCCGCCAGTACTTCGGCCTTTGCCGCCCGCTTTCTCTCCCTCCCTCCCCCCCCCCTGCCGCCCCTTTTTGCCAGGCGCTTTTCCTCCCCTCGCTGGGGAGGGTCTCCCGTTTTTTATTGTCCCCGCTTGCGGGTCGCAGCGTGGGGAGGGGGCGGTTAGAGGTATGAATGTCTTCTCCCCCCCCACCCCAAAAAGCTAAGTAAGTGTTGGGAGAGGGATTCATGTTTCGAAACGTACCCCACCCTGCCTCACCCCACCCAACCCCCCGGATGAACTTATATCTCTATCCACATCTATAGATCTATATATCTGTATCTGCATCTATATCCAAATCTATATATCTGCATCTATATCCATATCTGCGTCTATATCCACATCTATATATCTGTAGCCACATCTATATTTCTATATAGCTATATATCCACATCTATATAGCTATATATCCATATCTATATCCACATCTATATAGCTATATATCCATATCTATATCCACTATATCCACATCTGTATAGCTATATATCCATATCTATATATCTATATCTATATCTATACTCACATCTATATAGCTATATATCCATATCTGTGTGTGTGTGTGTGTGTGTGTGTGTGTGTTTTCATTGGGAGAATGGGTGCAGCAGGGTCTTTTCTGAATTATTATGGGGGGGTGCACGACTTGGGTATATTTATGTACAGCGCATTTCTGCATGCAGGAAAGGTCTTCACGGAGCAAGCAACCCAGCGAGCCAGTCCCCTTTTCCTCCAGCCTGCATGCGAGAGAGGAGGGATGGGCTTGCAGCAGAAAACAGCATTACAGTACATCCCTTCTCTGTCTGTTGCTATACCCAACTGCTTGTGGATCCAGCCTCCACCCTTACACCCCTCCTTCCTTCTGGAATCTGTTAAGCGCAGGCTGTGCGCTGGAGAGAGAGGGGTTGGTCTAGTACTCTGGTTAGCTCCCCTCTCCCCCGCCCCCCAAAAATCTGAAATCTCTCCCAGCGGCATTCCCGAGGATTGCTGTCAAATAGGCAGAGATTTGAACGTAAAAATAGGAAAGCAATAGCACTTAGCCGAGCTTTCAGAACGGACTTGGAGGCTGTCAGAGGAAGGGTTTGCTCAGGACTGAGGCATTCAGGCAGTGCCAGCGGGGGGGGGGGGGGGACTCCGCCCTGTGGAGCTGGCAGACCAACATAGCGCCTCTCTTGCAAGGATATGCAAATCTGTGTGGAATAATTCTTGCGAAAGCCTCGCAAATTAAGAACTTGAGGGCAAAGGGGTTGCAAGCATGGATTGGCGTGAAATAAATGTTTCCTTTCAGAATGTGTTCGCATAGCTGTACAGAGAATAGTGGGGTTGGCATGGTGTTGAAGAATCCTGCCGGCACAGCTGGTGGCTACCATTAGGATGAGGAGAGGTTTCTAGTGCATGGTGAGGATTATTGGTGAAATGGGAAGGATGAAGTAGGAGAAATGTTTTTTGTTGTAGAGAACTGTTTGATCATGTTTGTTCCCAGTAATTGCCGTTTTTGCAATAATGTATACTGGCCTCTTGTGCAAAAAGGAGCACAACTTAAGATAAGGCAGAAATGGTAATGAAAGTGCCTGCTTGAACTAGCACTGTTACAGATCCGCATAATACCAGCAGTTGTAAGAAATCTATCTTTTATTTTCGTTATTTCATAAAAATTCTATACTGCTTGATTGTAAAAACAAATAACCCCCCCAGACCCCACACAGTTGTTAACAAAGGCAAGTTTAGTGTGATGCATCTGATGTATCTGAAAGTTCACTCAGTAGATTTCTAGATTTCCCATCAACCAAAGTCTTCTGGGTGGTTTATAAAAAATGTAGTTTAGAGCTCAGTAGTCATGTGAATTCTGGGAAGGACAATGTGGCACTGAAAGGTGGAAAGGGATAATCTGTAAAGGAGACAGAAGAATCGTAGTGGGGAATATATACATGTTCCAAGAAAACATATACAACAAGAAAAACAATAAGGCTGCAGAGATGTGAAAGAAATAATGGATGCTTAGCAGGTATCAATGACACAAGAAGAGGTTGTCTTTGGACTTTTGAAGTGTTCCAGAAGCAGATATTTTACAAGGGTCCTGCCTTTTACAAGAGGTGGAAGCTACCATTCTGATAACACTAAAGTAGTGCGAGATGAATATATTTTATATCTGAAAGGCTATTAGCTGGCTTATCATAGTTTTCTCTGGTTTAATTCAAATTAATTTTTATGGTTACTCTTTTGGAAAAAAACTTGTCTTTCTCCCTCTAAGATTCAGTTTCCTGAAACCAAATATATGTGTAGAAATGCAGGTACATATCATATTTGAACAGTTTTGCCACTTTTGTGTAGCCTGTTAAATTATAGCCCTCTGCTTACTGAAGCAACCCTTGTAAGTGAAGGGGCGGAGAAGTGTAAGGATCTGGAAAAATGCTGAATCAGATTCCAGCGTCTCAGTGTCTTTCTCCAGTGACTAAATTTGACAGTGCGGGCTGTTAATGTGCCAGTTTCTCTTACGGTTATGTGTACAGAATATAGATCTAGTTGTTTTGCCATGCCTCACTTGGTATGTAGTCCTTCTCTGTATGTTGCACTGCATTCCAGAATACAACGGTATTCCAGGAACAAGCAATTTTAAGGAGACAGTTTGGGGAAAGTGCATGTGAGTAGGAAATAATGCTGAGGGAGACCACAACTGGGATTGTAATCTTATTCATACTTGGAGTAAACTGCAATTCCTATTGAACACATTGAGGATCAATCTGCAAATACAGTAAACTCTTCTGAAATCTAAAATATTCATATGAGGTTGCATCTGTTTGTTGATTTCACTTTGTTAATTTATCAAACAGTAATGCATTTAAACGTTATGGCAATTCTATTGTATGTGGGTTTTTAAAAATCCTTTCTCTGTTGTTATACATTTACAGTGGTACCTCGAGTTACAAACACCTTGGGTTACAAACACGTCGGGTTACTAACACCGCTAACCCAGAAGTAGTACCTCGGGTTAAGAACTTTACCTCAGGATGAGAACAGAAATCGCACACTGGTGGCGCATCAGCAGCGGGAAGCCCCATTAGCTAAAGTGGTACCTCTGGTTAAGAACGGACCTCCGGAACGAATTGAGTTCGTAACCAGCGATACCACTTATTAGAATGTTTTAGGCACGAGATGCATGTTTAAGGGTAGTATTATCAGGTTGTTGCAGGGAGGCTCAGGACAGCATCACAGGTGAAACTATGCTCAGGGAAACCTGGAACAATTCCATAGCAAATAGCTATGCAGAGTCCCACCAAGTGGTGGTGAAGGGGTTGGCTTTTGCAGTGCCCTTGGCAGAGAAGTAGCATGCACAATTACTGGGATCAGCTCTAGCAGTGAGTCCCAGGGGTGGCCACACTTAGGAAAGAAGAAGGAGAAGAAGAAATTTTATTTATACCCTGCCCTCCCCAGCCAAGACCGGGCTCAGGGCAGCTGATACCAGATAAAAACAATTGATTGAAATACAACTTAAAAACAAGATTAAAATACAACATTAAAACATTGAAATGCAGCCTCATTTCAGTAGGAGCTCAAATAAAAAACTTTTTTAGGGATGAAAACGTCAAGTCTTCACCGAGGCCAACTATCCAGTCTGGTCCTACATGGGCCAGAAAAAAGCCAGGGAAGTCCCCAAATAGGAGTTCCATCACAGAAAGAAAAAGGAAAGAGGGGAGGGGATCAAGTTGATTCCAAGCTAAAGGCCAGGCGGAACAACTCTGTCTTACAGGCCCTGCGGAAAGAAATCAGATCCTGCAGGGCCCTGGTCTCATGAGACAGAGCGTTCCACCAGGCCAGAGCCAGTGTTGAAAAGGCCCTGGCTCTGGTTGAGGCTAATCTAACTTCCCTAGGGTGTTACTATGTATGGACCTTAAGGTCCTCTGTGGGGCATACTGGGAGAGGCGGTCCCGTAGGTATACTACTATTGCGGAGGAGGCACCGAGCTGGTATGTTAGACTTGGAGACAAAAACCAGGCCGCTCTTGCAGCTGTTCCTTGGCTGGGAACTCTTCCCTCCACCACCCTCCAAGGCATTGCCTTCTGGCACCACTTCTCCTAGTTGTCTTACTCTCCACTTTGAAAAAGGAAGTGTGTTTTATTTCAGCCACAGCTGGAACCCAGACTCCTCATTGACCTGCACCATCAACTCTTGTCCTGGTGGCTGCTGTTTCCACTGCAGGTGGGGTTGCCGTACACTGTCACCTCTTTGAGAAATTTTGGACCTTTTCCCTATTTTGAACTGGGACCCAATGAGAAGTCCCCTCCCCCCACCAAGAGGAAGTTAAGCTTCAGAGCAGGGATGCAGGGAGGTGAGGGAACCAGCTAGCAACAGGTACGTACAAACAAGGTTGAGGCAATTCTTCCTCAAAGAACAAGACTAGTAACTGGAATCTGTATAAGACAAATATGGCAAGCATATATCCTTTATCTCTCTCCTTCCCTCCAGCACCAGATCTTCCCTGGAACATTTGTACAACAGACCTGATAAAGTTTGATAAATCCCTGATTTGAGAACTGGAAATAGTTTATTTTCCATTGTCTCCTCCATTCCCGCCCCCGCCCCCATATGTGGGCAGCAACCATTCTGTGTGCATTCGATTGACGTGCATCTGCTGACACATGAGTCCTTTTCGACCTCAAAGAGGCTGGAATGGGGGTTGGGGGGGGGTTGCCTGTGTATAAAACACTCTTAAATGATATTATTTGTGCTTACTTTATTGCTTTTTAATATTCTAGAGGCACACCACCATTTGGTTTTAGGGACTTGATGCCCATTGATATGTCAGGGTTCAGGGTCAGACACATCCAACTCATACCATTTATTTTACCGTTTTTAATGCTAAATGAAAACCTTTTGGATTATTTTCACTACTCATTTTTATCAGCAGCTGTGTATAAACTCAGCCCTAGTTTTTGTTTTTGTTTTTTGTTAACCTGTCCTGGCTTTAGTTAGTTTTGCTATTTCCTCTGGGTATCTGGAGTTTGATAAATCCCTGATTTGAAAACTGGAAAGATTTTATCTTCCATTGTCTCCATCATTAATTATGATAATATCTTCAGGAAGGTTATTCCCTATTGTGAAAGAGGAATGTGATTGGATCATGCTTTGGGAACAATATTTTGGATGCTTGTTGATTTCTGCATATGGCATATTTTCAAAACACTCCATGTTTTTTTTGGTATGTAGATATATTGGTTGGTTTACATTTGTAGAGGCCCAGAAAATGTTGCCATGGCTTGTTCTTATGACACTCCCATCTTGCAGACCTTGGGTAATAGACCAGTACAGTTACAAACCAGCAATAGGAGGCCAGGTAAAGAAAGCCATAAATGCAAGAACCAGACACTGCAAAAAACCACATGCCAGCTTTGTCCCCATATCTACCCAGGCAGCACTGTTATAGAGTCTGATAATGTCAGCCACATTATCATGGGTTCATTTACCTTCTCCTTTCCTTATGTGATATGTTGCTTGTTTTTTTATATTGTTTCGTACATCACTTAATTTTTTTAAAAAAATTAAGGTAAAGATTTTATAAATTTTTTGATATTAAATGCCATCGTCTGCCAGCAATGCCCTTCTGCATCCTACAATTGATCAATCTCTGTATTAAAGAATAAGCAGACAAACATGATATCAGAAATGGCAATATGCAGAAACCAGTAGGAAGACATAATAGAAGACTTTATTCAGCAGACTTTAAGGTGGCTATCATTAGAACAAGGAAACTTCATAGGGAAACTCCAGCGTGAAATCATATTTTGTCAGGCAATACAGTTTTGTAACCTGTGGCTTGAATTCAAATTACAGATCTGTGTCCACCAAATGAGGATTAATTTACCAATGCCCAGAGTGTTTTTGTTATTCCCCAAAACTGCCATTTTGGTCACTGTATTTTTGCATTTCACTTCCCCTGTAACTCCACTTCCTTCCATATGCATGTATGGATAATATGGTTGTATTACACTCAGTGCATCTGATTAAGTGGACTGCGGTCCACAAAAGCTGATGTCATAATCAGTGTATTATTGTTTAAGATGTAGTTTGTTTCTTTTCTAGTGGTATCTTAAAACCATTTGATCTATTATGAGGAACCAAAGTTATTTTACAGAACTTCTTTCTGTCATCAGATATATGTTTCATTATCTTACTCTTGTGACTCTAGCTTGGTTTCCTCATGAGTTACACCCTTATACCGTCATTGATAATTTCTGTATGTATGAGGCAGACCAAATTTCTGTAGTTTTCATCTTTGTCTAGCCACACTACTTTTAACACTTTTTTCATTCCATTTATCACTCTTTTCCCAGCCTTTCTCCTTGTTGTATAGGTTCTTCATTTGGTGCAGCCCTGGGATACTGTGTCAAATATTTTGCAGATTTGTTATTTTTCAGACTTATCCCCTGCCATTTCCATTACACAAACATTATGGTGGAAATGAGCTATGCAGATAGTGTTCATTTGGAAAACATGTTAGCAAATAGGGCTGATTGGAACCAGGGGCATGTGACTCCTCCGGCCATCTTGTGTGTAGCAAGGATTGTGCTAATAGCCTTTTTCTTTCTTTCCAAGCTTCATTTCTCCCCTCTCCTGTTCTACAATTTGTTCACCATTTATATTGAGGCTACATGTTTGTACCTCCTCTCAGTTTCTAACATATGTCATCTCCTCTCCTTTGAAAGAACCTAGGCTTATTTGAAGAAGAAAAATCTAGGACTTCTGTAGGTGTGGGGGAAGCTAGTCCATCATTTGAGTGTGTGTGTTTAGTACATGCTCTGGACTCATATGTGACAATATCACTAGTTCTATATTTTTTAAAAATCAAGCTTGCCCTTCCAGACTTATATTTCATCCTTATATCCAGTAGGAAAACCATTGCTGGTATCCTGCAAGCATTATACAGTAATTGTTAGGCGTCAGACACGTTTTGTGACTGGCACAGTTCCAACTGTGACCACGTGGAGATCTCTGGAATGCCAGGTTGGCAAATGACATCTCTGGTTGGCCCCTCCAGCTTTCTTAAGCTGGTAAGCAGAAGAGCTTATTTATTGCATTTAGTAAAGATAAAGGGACCCCTGACCATTAGGTGCAGTCGTGGTTGACTCTGGGGTTGTGGCGCTCATCTCGCTTTATTGGCCGAGGGAGCCGGCGCACAGCTTCCGGGTCATGTGGCCAGCATGACAAAGCTACTTCTGGTGAACCAGAGCAGCGCATGGAAACGCCATTTACCTTCCCGCTGGAGCGGTACCTATTTATCTACTTGCACTTTGAGGTGCTTTCGAACTGCTAGGTTGGCAGGAGCAGGGACCGAGCAACGGGAGCTCACCCCATCGCGGGGATTCGAACCGCCGACCTTCTGATTTAGTCCTAGGCTCTGTGGTTTAACCCATAGCGCCACCTGGGTCCCTTTTTTTGCATTTATATCCCACCTTTTTCTCCAAAGAGTACATGGCTCACCCCCTCCTCAGTTAATCCCTACAGTGACCCTGCGAGGCAGACTAAGACGCTGTGACTGGCCCAAGGTCACCCACTGAGCTTCATGACTGAGTGGGGATTTGAACTCTGGCCTCCCAGGTCATTATCTGACACTCTAACCACTACACCACACTGACTTCCTAGAGTACTTCTGCTATGGGGCAGCTGTATAAATTAAATAGGTAAATAAACATGGGAAAAGCAAAATGTCACAGAGAAGGATCTGAAATATTTTCCTTGAAATGAAAAAATTATGAAAAATATGTTTTATTTTGAGTTGTTTTATTTGATGTTTTAATTTGAACTTTGAGATTTTTTTTTCTTTAAAACATAAAGTGGTATAGAAATGATGATTATGATAATATCTGGGGGTGGTGGTCCCTAGAAATACCGCTGTGGCAACTGTAACCCAGGTTTAAGGTCCCATTTGGTGATTAGCTTATATACCTGAGTTTCTAACACCATAGTTTTTTGATTACCCAAACCCTGCTGAGCTACATAAATATGGACACGCTAAAACCCACAATCTGAAGCCATGCTTTTTGTTGGTTTATTAATTTGGTTTATTTTACCTATGGTTTGGTATTACATGTAAACCTGGCACTCTTCCATAGCAATGGTTTGTTTGCCCATCCCAACCCTGGTGTGCAATCTAGCTACAAAGCACAATCAACTGGAAAACAAATCAAGCTTTTGAGAAAAAAGCCATGGTTTGTTTGATCACCTGTGGGACTGCTTGTTGTTCAGTGGTGCTTTGTTAAACAAACAGCATCTTAGTATGTGTGAACAAGGGCCTTTGTATTTTTCTTAAAATGTTGTGTATATGACTGCTGTGGGTGTAGTCTATAGTTTATCCCTTCTGGGACTATAGGATGTTGGGTGCTAGCATTACCTAGTAATGGCTCAGCATTCCAAACAGTTGCACTGTCTTTGTGTAAAAAAAGATTGTAATCTGGTTTCTTTGGCAAAAGCATATCAAATATTAGAAACATAAAACTAGGTCAGAGATGTTTTTAAAATGATGAATGAGAACCACAGAACCATTAAACTATCTGGGTCACATTTTTCAGTTTTTTCTTTTTACTTTAAGTACACATTTTATTATGCCTATTAACACACACAAAAAAACATTCTCACTAGAAGACCATCCTGCACTGTTTTAAAAGCTGTTGGTTTTTTTTAACTTTAAAAGTGAATTGCTTTTATGGCATAATGCAGTTTCCCAAACCTTTTCCGTTTGTGGACCACTTGAAAATCGCTGATGGTCTCGGTGGACCATTTAATGATTTTTTTGCCTATTGTAGCAGTTGCAGTGCACTGTGCTAGATGCTGTTATGATTTTTAATTGCATTTTTATTGCTTTTTTGTTTCTTCTAATGTATGTATTGCAATTTGCATTCCATAGAATTCAAATTGTAATGCAGTGTAATACAATATAACATATAAAAGAAGCAATACAAGTACAAAAAAATTCAGCATAGACATGCTACAGACTCATAGAATCGTAGAGTTGGAAGGGACCCTGAGGTTCATATAGTCCAACCCCCTCAATGCAGGAATACGTAGGTGTCCCTTGCGGGGATCTGTGTAGAAACTAGCCTACTGCATAAAGTTAAAATTCATGTTGATTGCTCCACTCACTTTTGTCTCTTGTCCCACCCACCGCTGGCATGTGGGCTCTGGAAAGTTGCCCAGAGGGGAATGCAGCCTTTGAGCTGAAAAGTTTCCTTAGCCCAGCCATGATGTGTCTAAGCTAAACACAGTGCTGTGCTTGGGTGGATATGCACGTGACGGTGGTGGTTCCAGGAGCAAGGTTAGTTTCAGTTTGTTGCTCAGGTGCTCACCAAGGGAAAAGTTCAGGTGGCAATTACTCTTGTAAAAAGTCGTCCTTTTCTCAACTTTCCCTTGCACACAGTTCCCCACTATTTCCATGCCTGATCCTCTCTCCTATATGCAGCCCCCTTTGTGCAGACACCCTTATAAAATTCAGTCCCCTTTTCTCTGCCTCCTCCTTTTCACAACTCTCCCTTGCACCCAGGACGCCCTCATTCCTATCCTCCTCTCTTGTTCTACAGTTCCCTTCTTCCCACTCCCATGCCAATATATGTTACTGTGTCTGTAAGATGAATAGAACTTTATGAGCAAGTCTGTCTGCTTCCTAACATTGATCAGTGATTGATCACTTCTTTACTAAGGTAACAATTCTTGTCTCAAATGCCACACACCCTTCCTCATCTCTCACTACAGTTCCTCTTGTTTACATGAGCCTTAAAGTAGGAGGGCTGGTTCAATTCTGAAGGATTGAAGTAGGCTACAAAACAAATAGAACCTATGGCCCTAGTAAAATTATGAGAGACTATGGCTGTCATTAATGAATAGCTTTTACTGGGGCGGGAGCAACCTTAGTGGGGGGGGGGGGAGCAGGGAGGAAACCAAAATAAATGACTCAAGTGGAGCAACAAAATGGCAATTCACATGCAACATATTCTGTGTTGGCGGGGCAGGAAGTTATACTGTAGATGAAAATGAAAGAGAACTTGATTCCATGAGAATACTATGTGTCGCTACCATTCAGAAATCCACAAGGATAAAGTACAGTACTGTACAGTGTTTTCTCAAACATTTTGACTAATCCTAGAAGTTGTGGTCATCATTATCTGCTTCAAGGAAGGATTCAGCATTATGGCAATAATAGCAAAACACTTCTATGACTTTTATTTCATGTTTGTCACATTGTTTTATTATTTTTCTGCTTAGGTTTTAGTATTTTGTATTTTCAGGTTTTTCTCTACGTCACTATGGAGTGGTTTTGTTTTGTTTTGTTGTGGTGAAAGCTACTCTTGGCCCATAGACCGTCTGATTCAAATAAATCTAAGGAAATCCCCTTATCTTACTATATCTCCTCTTGTTAGTCTTGAACTGCTTCCATTTACAACCTTGCACATGCTGCGCATACAGTCATACCTCCTTTTGCATCTGGGATCCATTCCAGAGCCCTGGACGCTCGACAAAAGGGATGCTCAACAAAGCACCACTCTGTGCATGCGCAAAGTGCAATTTAGAGCTTCTGCACGTGTGTGAGCGGCAAACCCGGAAGTAACCTGTTCCGGTAGACGTTTGACGAAATGGACCCTAAACGGGACGGACTCAAAACGAGGTGCGACTGTACTGTTGCTGAAGTGTTTGACTTCTCATAAAAATCTAAGCCATTTGCACTGGGAGGACAGGGGCGCGTGAGTGTGAAAGCTGTCTTGTCTGTCCTGTCCTAACCAGAATCATCCTGCTTACCTTTTAATGGTGTTTGACTATAAGATGTAATAACACTTCAAAATATGAAGTTCAAAGCATCATAATTGGATGCAGAGAAACAGGAAAGGGCACTCCGAAAAATTTTGCTTTTGAAAAGTTGTTCTTAAATCAAGTGGCTTTGCCTATGTATTAATGCATGTTCTCTCTTTCTGTTACAAATAGATGAGATACAAGGATCTAATTATTACTCTTTACCCTCCACCTTTTCTAAAAACATTGCAATAAAAGCTATTAATCCTACATCCTGGTTGATTGCGCTAAACATAGTACAATCCTTCTCTCTCCTCAGGCATATATAATTTAGTTTTATATAAAATGAGATATTTAACTAGTTTAGGGAGTTTGCTTCATTTTGGCACTTGTATGCAAGATGCATTTTCCATAACCTTTTTTTACATTTTCTTGAGAATGGATCACGTACCGCCAAGCAGCTGATTGTTTCACAAGGGAAACAGTTTGGCAGGGGTATCCCTCTGTCAACTGGATAGATGCCTATTTTTATCCTTGCTTCATAAAACCTTCCAGCTGTCTTTAATTTAAATAAAATGTGGATATGCTGGTTGATCCAGAGTGAGAAATTTCTGTCGAGATCTGTCTTTTGTTGAAACACTCCAGTCTCTAAGCCATTCATTCTAAGGATAAACTACTTTAGTTCCAATTATGGCAGAGAGCACATACAACAATTATGTCAGTAGTTGCTGGGTTCACACAACATTAGACTCTCTATTGCAAATTATGTACTCTTGACAAGTAGATACTTTTATTGACTGTCATCTACGGCTCAAAATATCTTGAGGAAGTTTAGATGTGAAGCAGTCATCAAAGTAGCTCAGTGCATTTCTTTGTTTGCATTTGGCACACAGATGACGTTGTCAGTCAGGAGAGCGTTCTTCTCAGTCATTCTTAGAGACCACAGAGACCTGTAGTTAGGACGATAATCTTTTAGTGTATGGTGCACAAGCCATTTACTTACTTTCTTATTACATTTTTATACTGGCCAGTAGCCATTTTTTATTTCATGTTTATGTCTCCCTTTTATATATTATGGTTTTAATTTTTACTGTTAACCTCTTAGTTGACACCTTTGTAGTTGAGCAGTAGGGATGCGGGTAGTCCTGTGGTCTAAACCACTGAGCCTCTTGGGCTTGCTGATCAGAAGGTCGGTGGTTCAAATCCCTGCAATGGGGTGAGCTCCTGTTGCTCTGCCCCAGCTCCTGCCAACCTAGCAGTTCGAAAGCACACCAGTGCAAGTAGATAAATAGGTACTTCTGCAGCGGGAAGGTAAATGATGTTTCTCTGCGCTCTGGTTTCCATCACCGTGTTCTATTGCACCATAAGTGGTTTAGTCATGCTGGCCACATGATCCGGAAAACTGTCTGTGGACAAACTCTGGCTCCCTTGGCCTGAAAGTGAAATGAGCGCCACAACTCCATAGTCGCCTTTGACTGGACTTAACTGTCCAGGGGTACTTTATTTTTACCTTTTAATTGGGAAGTATATAATTTTCACCCTAATGTTTTTATTGAACATATACAGTTCAAGAGTAATATAAAAAATAAGTAGTCAGAGTGATAAAAAAGTAAAAAAGCAACACAGAGAGAAAAGCAGAATACACATTTTCTGTAATTGAATACAAGATGATGTAGAGGGAATGATTAATATGAGCAAGTAGATGGCAGCTTATTGTTTTAAGCTTATCATGTGGAAGAATTAGTCCTGGGGACCTGACAGTTGACTTTCTGTTAACACAACATAAAAACAGAAACCAAATTGATTCAAAACAATCCTGTTTTGAAGTGTTGTGGACCAGTCTGTTATGGTAAGTGAGCTTTTCCGAGAGTGCCACAGACCAGATCCTGTCCAACCATCCTTTCATAACCCTATTTTGCATTTCCAGTGGCGTGCTATCTGTGCCTGCACTATTGCCAGCAATAAAGCAACAAATTCCTTGTGTTACAGAGAAAAATCTAACTCACTAACTTTTCACAGTACTGTAGTGGGAAACGAGGATCTGGGTTTAGGAGTTGCCCAAAATTGTAGAAAAAAATCATTGTAATGCTTAACATATGTACAGTTCCACCCACAACTCCCAAGCACAATGGAAATAAATTTGGATTAATACTATGATGTTTCACCAGGATCCAGTGCCAATGAAATACAGTATTGAGAACTGCCTTCTTCATTTTAGCAGAAATAGATTTCAGGGGCAGGTGGGTCTACAAACATTCTAAATTGGAATCATCTATTTTTATCCTGAGATCTTCTTCCTATGCATATTTCAATGCCACTATAGACCACATGGACACATTGATGAGAAGCTTATAAGTCTTAGAAGCAGTCCCCTTAAATTCTGACAAAGGTTGTGTACAAAGATGTTGGTATAAAGTTTGAAAACACAGGCTATGGGCCACACCTATGACGCCCCATAGCAAATGACAAAGAAAAATAGCTTTTTGTAGCCAATTGCATGGTGGCCCCATGAGCTTGGGCAGTCTGTTAAAATCATTGTTTTTAGTCATCTTCTTGAAATTGCCTTATGAAGATGTATCATGCTGTTTGTCATCTTTTTATGTTGATAGTTTTATGTTGATACGTAGAGTTAAGACAATGAAATTCAGTTTGATAGATTATGGAGACCATGCTGAAGGAAGAACACTCTAGTGTGTAGTAGAGTGGAAGACCATTGTAGTGCTAACATCAGTGACCAAAATCAATTGGAATGGAGAACCTGCAATTTTTATCTGGGCTAGATTAACAATGTGTGAAAATGGCATATGTGTGGAATCCAGTTGGGGCATCTTTTGCAGTTGCTCCACTGAGACATCTGCTAATGGGCAGAAGGGAAGGAGAGGATTGTTGCCAGTTCCCCTTTCTGGGAGCCCCCAGTCTGTTCTTAAGGGTTGGGGGACCCTCAAACAGATTTTGGTGGGCACAGGAGGCTGTAGAGGGGCAAACAGTATTTTGCTGGTTGAGGCATAGATGCAGTTACTGTTAACAAACTTATATTTTGTAATTGGCATAAATGTAAAACCCACTGATGATTAAAAGTCTCTTGTTATTTTATTTATTTAGGCAAGTCGTGTATCACTTATATTTGGAAGGGGAGATTTTAAACAGTTGCCAGTATATTTTAAAACATAGAGTATAAATAATAAAGTACTGAAAAAAATTCACATTATAGAACATCTCAATTAACAACCAGTCTGGGCACTGTCTAATATCAGCATAAGCTACAGAAATACACTGAAAATGCCAAGTCTTAGAACATAGTTAGCAGCTAAGCAACTAAACAAAATGACCTCTAAAAATAGCAATAAAATACTACAAATTATAATAAACTGCATAATCTAAAACCCACATTTTAAAATAATATAATTGACAACTAAGCAAAATAAAAAGCAAACTCTTTCCAAACCACCATATGACCTGTCAATCATATACTTAAACAAACTGATCTAATTAAATTCCTAGCCCCTCCTTTCCAGCGATAAAGACAGCTTAATCTAACTGTAGCAAAAAATTCCACCCACTTCTATTCAAGAGCACCCTTTCATAATCAACACTCAGAACAAACAGATAACTGCTATAAACCAACTTACTCAAACCTCAGTCTTCTAGCATGCTCTCCAGTTAAACTATTCATTCACCGCAACCACTCCTATAATTCAATCTAACATCAACCACCGACTCACATGTCTACACCATGAGACTTTGACCCTCTCCTTTAAAAAAACCTGCCAATAATGCCCCCTCGCCTCTCACTCAGGGTTACTGGTGGAGATAATCTATCCCCATTATTAGTCTGCAACTCGATGGCCTTTTAAATGTGTTTGTGGGGTGGGAGGGAGGTTAATGGTTTTTTCTTTCTTTGTCTGTTTTATTACATTATGTATTTGTGTTTTTATTTTGTATTTTTGTTCTTTAAACCACCTTGTGATTTTTGGAAGAAGGGCAGTATGATAGATAGATAGATAGATAGATAGATAGATAGATGATAGATAGATAGATAGATAGATAGATAGATAGATAGATAGATAGATAGATATTCTATCTACCATATCTCTATCGTCTGTCTGTCTGTCTGTGTATCTATCAGCAGCCAAGCAATAACACTTCACCTATAAGAATGAATGCCTTGTATAAATACCACCTACTTCCCTCATCTCTCACCTGAAGAACGAAAAACTACTCCAGTATCAGGTTGCCACCCTAAGAAGGTGTAAGAATGAATGTCTTCAGGTTCATATGCAACCTGATGATAAAACCTTATACACCTCTCCCCATAGAAAATGGGAGAAAGCAGTAAATATACAATATGAGGTGACACTTTTGTTCTTCTGGTGTACCTGAAGGGTGATTGGTGTTGGCCTGCTGCAGGAGATCTACCACCCTTGGCAGGTCTGTTCAAAAAGTCCCAGTCCCATAAGCAGCGAGTCAGCCTGCTGCTCAGCTGATTGCATTAAGCCAGATAACAAGGCTCTGAATCACAGCCTGCTCACTTGCCCAGGTCTCACCATTGTGTGAGGTGATTCCGCCTGGGGGGGAATTGTGCATACGGGCCTTCGATGTCCCCTCCCTTCCTTTGCACATACTCACACAGTTTTGCCCAGAATCTAGTAAATTTAATGTTTGAAGAATATTATTGCCACTTCACATTACCTGACCAGTCTATTGACCATTTTATAGAATCACATTTATGTTATGGGAACTTCTAAGTGAGTGGGACAGGACTCTGATAATAGTCTGGAGGAGCTGATTCTCTGAATCCTGTCACATGACATCCATTTCTGTTCTGTCCACTTTTAGTTTTTCATGGTTATCAGGTAGCAGAAGTTTTAAATACAGGAAGTAAGACTTGTTAAAAATTGCTACATATTTTAATTAATATCCAAATTCAAGGTCAATATTATAAGGCCTTATTTCTGTACTGTATCATTCTTAATAAAGCCTTTTTAAAAAGTCTGTAATTGATTCATCGGTGCAATTGGTTAATTGCCTAAGTTGCAAATTAAAATAGATTCTTCGAAATGGTTGGCACTCAACAGTGGTGATTATGGGCTGGTATTCTATTCTCCCATTCTGCCTTGTCATATGAAAATTGTACTAGCCCTTCCCTTACTAATCTTAACTAACAGATTTTACATTAACACAGATAATTGCTGTGGTTTACACCTATCATGCTCTGTCAACTAGAGTTTGCTAACCAGCTGTAAATTCTAGTTTTTGATCATACAGTGGTACCTCCGGTTACATACGCTTCAGGTTGCAGACTCCGCTAACCCAGAATTAGTACCTCAGGTTAAGAACTTTGCTTCAGGATGAGAGCAGAAATCGTGCTCCGGTGGCGCGGCAGCAGCGGGAGGCCCCATTAGCTAAAGCGGTGCTTCAGGTTAAGAACAGTTTCAGGTTAAGTACGGACCTCCAGAATGAATTAAGTACTTAACCCAAGGTACCACTGTACTTAAAACTGTGCAAACTCTCTTTTATTTATTTCAGATATGAAAACCACTGGAAAGGATTAATTCTTCACACAGTGGCTTCATTCTAACGATCATATGTCAACTTAATGATGTGAACCATGAATTAGTCCTTTGCCCCTCTCTTTGTAGCACAAGCAATTGAGCAATTTGAAACAGCGGTTCCCAAACTTTTTGTGGCCACCGCTCCTTTGGTTCCATAAACTTATCCTCGGTGCTCCCTGCCCTTTGAAAAGCATTATTCAGAAAAGTGATTTGCATAACCCACTAAGGAATATAACAACAAATAAAATTCAAAACTATAACAGTTAATTGCACATTTATTCAAAATCCAATTAAAAATAATCCAATTAAAACTATTTTATTTAATTCATCAAAATTGATGAATTTGTTCCAGTGATACAAAGTCTTTTCAAAGTCTGATAGACATTTACACCTCCAGCACCCCTGTGCCACCACCTTGCCTCTTAGCATAAGGTTACCAGATTTTTTTCAATGAATCCGGGGACACTTTTCAATGGATTTTGTATGGGGACTGATTTGTAAATCCGGGGACTGTCCCCGCTGGTAACCTTATCTTAGCACCTCAGGTAATCCCCCCACTCCCAGGGGGTGGTACCACCCACTCTGGGAACCACTGTTCTAGATTGTTCTAAGGCTGGTAACCATAGCCCCACCATTTGGACAAAATAGAAGACTATGTTTAACTGAAGGCATCCTGTTTTAATTGTGAGTTGTGCAAAGGAGTGGAGAGCAGTGGAGTTGCCTGTGCAGGCAAAAGTTTTGTTCATATCTTGACTTACTAAACCAAAATACAACTGACCAAATTGGGATGGTGAAGTGAGTTTGATAGCACAGTCTTTCTTGTGTCCTGGAACTGGTTCATGTAAATCTCAGTAGACATGTCTTCATGCCAAGGAGGATATTTATGAGGAAGGGAAAATAATTGTTCTATTGGGATGGTATTCGCACACACTGATCTATCTGAACCATGCCAATACGCTGCGCAGCTGTTTTAGTGACATAAGGTTTTTTGTTTAAGTAAGGACGTAAATAAGAGCTTCCTTCCTCTTCCATTCATGCTTGTTTTAACTTGATGTGGAATTGTGATTTGGCGAAGAATGATCACGAAGTTACCGTCCCTTGTAAAGCAATCCATGAAAATGTTTTCATCTGAGATATTCTCTTTACATAGAGACACTTGATCTACAAGATGAAAAAAACATGGTTTCGTATTTTCACTTTCAGGGAATTATTTGGGGACTGCTGACTGGGTGGCACCTTGCTGTTCATAATTACCAAAAGGCTTTAGAAATACTAACAAATACCTAAACGGGGGAATTAAGAGGGTTAGCCCAGTTCATGGTAACACACCGTTTAAAGTAATAATCCAGATTGAATTGTTACATTGGCTGCATGTAGCCACATATGTGGCTACCTTTTTGAAGAGCTTTGAGAAGCTTCAGTTGGTTCAGAATATGGCAGCAAGGCTGTTGGTGAATGCTTGCCCATGGGTCTATATTGCACTTACCCTGTACTGATAGTAAATACCTTTAAAAACCCCAAAGCATAGTTGGTTCAGTCAGCCTTCAGTGGTTTGTTTGCTGTCTTCTGCTGTTTTAAATACTTTTCTGTTCTTGCAAGGTTTTGCCTCACCAGGCAAATAATGTGTTCTGTGATGAGCTTTGCATTTTAGCTGGTGAGACTGTCTCTATGTTTTTAAAAAGATATCTTAATTGCTGTAAGTATCTCTGATTAATGCATATACATTTGAAGAGTGGGGTATAAATTCTTGAATAAATAAATAAAACAGCTAGACTTGTGATTGGGAGTGGCTGACTGGACCATATATCACTGGTCCTAAAGGATCTACATTGGCTCCCCGTACATTTCCGATCACAATTCAAAGTGTTGGTGCTGAGCTTTAACGCCTTAAACGGCTTCAGCCGGGTATACCTGAAGGAGTATCTCCACCAGCAACACAATCTGTTAAAGGAAACAAGTTTAAAGTAAGATGGCAAAGAATGTTAAAGATATTGCAGAAGAAGTATAGAATGTTATATTTAGAATTATCTCCAAGTGTAAGTATTAAAGAGAATTGCTTTAAGATGTAGTAGTGTTATTTATGATACACAATGTTGTAGTCAAAATTGGAAATGTGGAAAATCTGGAGTTGATTTCATGCACATGTGATGGAGCTTGTGAAATGGTGAAATAATACTGAGAAAAGATTATTAAAACACTGAAACTGACTCATTATTATTTACCTTTAAACTCTTTATTAATACTTCACAGTTATATGAAAACAGACAGGCTATCATAACGGCATATTTTAGGAGGCTGTTTGTTAATAACTACATGAATGTTACTGGTCACAAAATGGCATATACTCACAACTCCTACAGTACAAAAATAGTTTGCTGAATAAACAAAATTGGTACAACTGAGGGAAAGGAGGCAGAAAAAGGAACAGTTTGAAAAATCCTGGTCTCACTTTGTAAGCAAAAATTTGAAATTGAAGCGTTTGAGACCTCACTGCTGAAATGATAGGATAACAACAGCATGGAGAATGATAACAGTAAATAATGAAATTATGCATTAAATATTATACTATTAGATTTATTTCCTTGTGTATTATATATTTGTATTCTAAGTATATATTTGATAAACTTATTTAGAGATGAAATTTACTACAGATGGACAGAGCAGTATCTAAGTTTATTTTATGCATTTTAGCAGGGAGCTGTATCACAAAGTTTGAAGTGTAAAATCCCAGTAATAGTTATGTTCCGATCGCCACAAAAGGAGAGGGGCATGGGTATTGAAGCTGAAAACGGGTGCAAAGAGAGGTACAGAATAGAACAGAAAAGTGGCTTCCGTAATGGGATTGGCAAGGTGAAAAGCAAGTTTAGTAGTTGCAATGAGGGGGGGGGGAGCTATATGGTGGGGATGGTAGAACACCATTCAGTCCTTACAACTACCTTTTATTAAATAGAACAAAAAAGAATTTTATTGGCCGCAAGCTACAAAGTTCAACAATTGCAACCCTGTTATTGCTTAATAATTACCTATGTAATTATGCAGGAAGGATGGTTCACTTAGACTGTTGGAGGTAAGAATTCAAGATTGCAGGTGTTGCCTTCTGGCATCTTGCTGTTTCTACTTGTCTGTCAACTCTGCAACTAACGAACGGTTGTGTTTTTGAATCCGCAGATAGCATATGCAGTGCATTTTTTAAGCTCTTTTTGGTATGTCCTAAAGACATACTAATGCTTTTTAAATTTATTTTACGGGCTGTGGCACAATAGTAAGGTTGGCTCAGCAACCCACTACATTACCTTGATGCCTAAAAGTTGCTAGTGAATATGCTTTAGTTTGTAGATGGCAACAGATCTGCTACTGGTATTCCCCTATCTACCATAGAGCAGAAATAGGGCAGTGTCTGAGGAGAAAAGATGGCAAGGAGAAAAGCAGGACATTTCCACTCTCCACCTGGCCCAAGGTGGGGCCTTACAGGCCTCATAAGGACTTCTGCAGCAGCTGCTGCCCAGCAAGTACAGTGGTACCTTGGGTTACATACGCTTCAGGTTACATACGCTTCGGGTTACATATGCTTTAGGTTACACACTCCACTAACCCAGAAATAGTGCTTCAGGTTAAGAACAGAAATTGGGCTCCGGCAGCGTGGTGGCAGCGGGAGGCCCCATTAGCTAAAGTGGTGCTTCAGGTTAAGAACAGTTTCAGGTTAAGAACAGACCTCCGGAACGAATTAAGTACTTAACCCGAGGTACCACTGTACTGGGGTATTTTGGGGAAAGTTTGTTGGGAGTTTTTGCTGTTGTTACTGATATTAACTGATATTACTGATACTAACTTTTTGTATCTTCCTTTTTATGTGGAAATTGTTCAGTTTGGTTATGAAGTTTTAAATGTGTTTTATTTATTTTTGACTACTTTGCTATGTTTGTAATCATGTCAATCTTTTCATATTGGAAGCCGCCTTGAGCATTGTTTTAACTGTGGAAAGGTAGCGTACAAATAAAAAAAGGGGGGGTCATAGAACCATGGAATTGTAGAGTTGGTCCCCATCCCCAAAGGTCATCTAGTCCAACCCCCTGTAATGCAGGAATCTCACCTAAAGCATCATTATAACTAAAGCCTCTGCTTTAAAACCTCCAAAGAATGAGAGGCCACCACCTTCCCAAAGAGTCTGTTCCATTGTTGAGCAGCTCTTACCATCAGAAAGTTCTTCCTGATGTATAGTCTGAATCTCCTTTCCTGTAACTTGAAGCCATTGGTTCATGTCCTACCTTCCGGAGCAGGAGAAAACAAGCTTCCTCTATCTTTCAAGATGGCTATCATACCACCGCTCGGTCTCCTTTTTTCCAGGCTAAGCATAACCAAACTCCCTCATCTGTTCCACATAAGGCCAGACCCTTGGTCATCTTGGTTGCGCTCCTCTGCACACGTTCCAGCTTGTCATTGTCCTCCTTAAATTTGCCGTGCCCAGAACTGGACACAGTTCTCCAGGTGTGGTCTGACCAAGGCAGAATAGAATGGTACTATTACTTTCCTTAATCGGGAGACTGTACTTCTGTTGATGTTGATTTATGGCTGGAACTATTAGTTTAAGACTGGGAAATACATTGCAAGCTCTAGGGGGGGGGGGTGCATACTAGCTGAATGCACGCATATTTTGCAGATATGCAAATAAGAAAATTATATATGCATGTAAACAATTCAGGAAACAGGTTGTGTCTTGGTTCTAAAAGCAGACAAAGGTGTGAGTAAAAATCATTTGCATTATGCTTCCACAGAAAGGAATGTAGCCAGACTATTCAATATGTGGTTTATGTTAGTCTCTGCAGTGTAGACAGTAGGAAAAGCTATTAGCTTCCGAAATATGGTAAGACCTGAAGCTTTACTTGGAATCCTACCTGTACAAATTCTATTGAACTCAGTTGGGTTTACATTCAGATAACCATGCTGTTGTAAATAAAAATATGCCCTTTTCCCTTATGGGGTATCCAAGAGCCCATATAGAGTCCTTACATAGGTTCCCTATTGGTAGGAGAAAATAACAGAGGCCAACCAGAGAATATTGAGAAGCAAAGCAGCTAGTAAGCTTGATCTTTATTGATCTGTTGCAACAGGGTACTCCCCTCACACGCAGGAGAGGAAGAGGACCCAGAACAATAGCCTGCAAGGCCTTATAAAGACTTTTGAAATTCCCCTTCTCTAGATCAGGACCACCCCCAGAAACATTATGCATACATCACAGAAGGGGTGTAACCTAAGACCACCCCTCAGATACATCCCACCTACATCACAGAAATTTAAATGTTGTTTTTCTCTTCTCCTTGTTTATCTCCTGTCTAGCAGGTTACTTGATTGGATTTTCTGTGGAGCCTGGCCATTCTTTTGTAATGCTAAAATACTTATTTCCTGGGCCAGGTCACAGGCTCACACCTTATTCAAACACAGATTAAAGGAAGAGACAATGGGGAGGCTTTTCCATTTTTAACCTTGCAGAGAAAGGATTTGGTCAGTTTAGGAATCAAAATGGTTCCAGGTTGGCTTTCCTGTACTGATCTATGTATGTGCAGTTATGAACATTACTATATCTAAAACCATAAAATTCTTATCACAATATTAAAGATAGAGCTGTTAGTTTCCCAAGAAGTGCATGTAGAATTGCGAAGTGTTGGTTGTAAAAATGTATTTTCCATGGATTCTCATGTAGGAAATGGCAAAGAAACTGTTCCCAGTCCATAGTTGAACGAAGTGCTTCTGCTGTCTCCTAGGTAAAGGAAGGGTGAAATATGTATTGCAGTTTACTTTTAACTGATTGAGGGTTCTTTTTCTTAAATGAAAGAACTAATCCCGGGTCTTTGGGCCTGTTTGACTTTTAAATATGGTTGGCCATGGTGCCTAAGCCATGTCTTCACACTTTAATTTCTCTTGACACATTTATTTCTTCCTTGACTTCTTGGCTCTTGCATAGCATAGCTTGCTATTATGTCTGAATGGGCAAACTATGGTTTGTACTTGTTCCTTAAACCAGAATTGATTTGTACTTCAGTTTCCCATTCTGGTTTGGAGAACAAGTGGCAAGCTGTAGTTTGCTAGAACCAGGAAGTCACAGAGGGAGTTTATGTGTGAGAGGAGGATGAAGCGCTGAGTTTTTAGACCCAGTGGTTAAACCAGCCCCTATCTGTGCCTGCCTGTTCTGTGTATTGTGCTGAGTTGTGCAAGCATCATCAGTTAGTATTTTTAGAATATGGTTGTTTACAATTAAATATTTAATTACAGTTAAAGGCTTATAAGAATAGGCACTCTGAGTAATAGTGAAGAGAGCAAAACAGAGCCCAACAGCTCATGCTATCAGTGCCTGAGCATTTGCTGTTGGGGCTGCCCCTCCACCTTCTCAAGCATTTTTGCCCCAGGGGTGATTACTCTCAAGTGGTTGACAAAGCATGATATCTTGGTTGGCCGTTTGGGGTTGTTTGGGAACTGCAGTGATAGGAATGAAGAACACTTCTTACCTTTGTTCAAACTTGCCCGCTGTGTGCTTTGGTTAGGAAGAAGATAGGGGGTGGGAACTCATGACCCATTAAGCTAAATTCAGCCCACTAGCCATGTACTGTGGCTTATCATGTTTTCTATCACAGACTAGCAGGAAAGCCAGGAGGTTTTTTGATCTTCTGGTGGTTGGTACACTGTGTTCACTTTGTTGGGTTACAAGTTGTCCAAGCCTCTTGCAGGGGTTGGGACGTTTAGGATTGGGAAAAGAGTTAATTGAGGCAGTGCTGCCTCCACAGACATGTAAAAGAGAAGGTATGCCTGCGAAGTATCATTGTGTTGCAGAGTTCAAACCATTGTGAATGAATGAAGTGGGAATTCTGGGGAATGTAGCATGGGGGTGAAAATGGGAGGGTGATCAGGGATTCATAGAGCTTGAAGGTACCTTGGAGGCACCTAGGAGAAATTCAGTATGGTTTGGATATGTTAAACTGGGATTGATTTTAGGTGAGTATCTGAACTGGACAAGGGAAAGAGGTCTTGCGCTGATAAGTATGGGACCAGGTATTATTGGTGATTAAGTGTTCCTTCCAGTATTAGAAATTCAGGTGAATATGCTTATACAAATGCAACTGAGGAAGGCATGTATTCCCCACTCCTTTTTAATGGTTCTTTGTGTTTGTTTTTAAGACCTGTTACAGCCGTAGCTCAGCAAAAACTGTTACTCTAACAGTATTTCTTAACTACAGAATTGAATCAGATTGCTGTTGGGTTTAGCTTAGTGGTTATGAACTATAATTATATAGTATGGCAACTGTATGCCGGAAAAGATGTTTTTGTTGTAGCAGTTTGAAGACTGTGTCCATCTTTGTAAAAAACAAAAACAAACCGCAGTTGAAATGCTGATACTGAGTCCTTGTTGAAAGGAATTTGGCAGCTCCTCTGGACTTTTACTGGATAAGTACCCACATTGTACAAACCAACAATGTCTCACATGGCAGAGAATCTAAAAAAACTGAACACTCACATAATTGCCACTTAAATCCTTATATAAAGGATCCATTTAGCAAGAATAAGAGGGTGTTTATTATTGATGGCTTTTTAGAAAGCTCAGTCTTTATAAGCTGGCTTTTTCTAGACCAAGGCCATATTATTTTATAGACTTTGCATCTTCTAAAAGATATAATCCCCCCTCAATTACAACGATGTCCCAGGAAATCCCGTCCAATATTTCAATTTAAGCTGACTGTTTTTAAATAATTTATTTGCAATATATTTCACTTAACTGATTTATTGAACCCCGACAAGAGCAGGCAACCTCCCATCTCATCCGGTCTGTGGAACCACCCACTAACAGTGCCTCAGTCTTATCTGGATTGAGCTTCAGTTTATTGGCTCTCATCCAGTCTATTACCGAGGCAAGACAACGGTTTAGCGCATCCACTGCTAAGCAAGTAGAGCTGTGTGTCATCAGCATATTGCTGACAATGTACTCCAAACTTCAGATAACCCCACTCAGTGGTTTCATGTAGATGTTAAACAGCATGGAGGATAAAATTGAACCTTGAGAAACCCCCCATTGAAGGCTTCAAGGGGCTGAACATCACCCTCTGGAAATGACTATCCAAGTAGGACCAGAACTTCCACAAAGGGGTGTCACCCACTCCTAACTTGGACAGCTGCTCCAGAAGGATACCACAGTTGATGGTATTAAAAGCTGCTGAAAGGTAAAGGAGAATGAACAAGAACATATTTCCCCTATCTCTCTTCTGACAGGTCATCATACAGGGGAGTGGGTGTCTCAGTGGTTTAGACCAGCCTTCCGATCAGCAATCCTAAAAGTCTCAGTGAGAGCCAGTGTGGTGTAGTGGTTAAGAGCGGTAGTCACGTAATCTGGGAAACTGGGTTCGTGTCTCCGCTCCTCCACATGCAGCTGCTGGGTGACCTTGGGCCAGTCACGCTTCTGTGAAGTCTCTCAGCCCCACTCACCTCACAGAGTGTTTGTTGTGGGGGAGGAAGGGAAAGGAGAATGTTAGCCGCTTTGAGACTCCTGAAGGGGAGTGAAAGGCGGGATATCAAATCCAAACTCTTCTTCTTCTTAGGATTGCTGATCGGAAGGTTGGTGGTTTGAATCCGTGCAACAGAGTGAGCTCCCATTGCTCTGTCCCAGCTTCTGCCAACCTAGCACACCAGTGCAAGTAGATAAATAGGTACCACTTCGGTGGGAAAATAAACAATGTTTCCATGCGCTCCGGTTTCCGTCACGGTGTTCAGTTGCACTAGAAACCACATGACCCAGAAAGCTGTCTGTGAACAAACGCTGGCTCCCTTGGCCTGAAGCGAGATGAGTGGTGCAACCCCATAGTCGCCTTTGACTGGACTTAACCGTCCAGGGTTCCTTTAACTTTTACCTTATAGGGCAACCAAAGCAGTTTCTGTGCCCAAACCAGGCCTCATTGAAATCAAGAAAATCTGTTTCCTCCAAGAGTGCCTGGATCTTATGGCACTCCCTTTGAACACAAGGTTCTGCTGCACAATGCCAGGCAAAAAATCATTTACACTGCTAAACTTCCTGATAATATAAAGAGGATGTTTCAGATATATATACACATACACACACAAAAACAAACCAACAAACATATATATATATATATGTTTCATACTGCCTTCCTGGTGCTAAATTTATCTGCTTTGAAGTAAATCCCATTTCAGCAGGACATTTCTTTCAAGTAACTGTTCTTCAACTGTTGCAATCGCTCCTTTGCTGCAGAGTGTACGGACATAGCTCATTTTTATTTTTTTCTTCAAGATTTAGATTGTGTGGTCTTAACTCAGTGCCTTTTGTTTTCTAAATGTTTATTGTCAGTTTAATACCAAGGTAGCATTTATAATATGATTGTGCTTCTTTATATTCCAGGAATGGTAAAAAGAAAGAGCTAGCAATAGATTGAACATGGGCAGTGAGGTCTTTATAGTAAGAGAAAGAACAACATGCAGTGATTTGAGGAGCATTTTCAAATCCCTTTAAGGACTACTACAGATAAGCAATTTGTTAATCAGTGTTGCTAAATGTTTGGCCTAAGAAGCTTTTGAGTGCTGGTTTGACCAATAAAGCCTTAAACGGCTCAGGACCACAACACCTCAAGGACTGCCTCTCCCCATATAAACTGTCCTGGACTCTGTGTTCATCATCTGAGGCCCTTCTTTATGTGCCTGCTCCATGAGAGGTCTGAAGGGTGGCAACACGAGAACAGGCCTTTTCTGTAGTGGCTCCTGGTTTGTGGAATGCTCTCCCCAGGAAGGTTCGCCTTGCACCTTCATTATTTATAATTTAGACACTAGGCAAAAAAGCCTCTCCTCCCTCCGGAGGGGAGGGGTTGTGAGCGGGAGACGATTCCCGAGTCATGTAGGGGGCGCTCCGCCCCCTGCTTCAACTCCAGGGCTGGCGCGCCATGCCCCTCCCCGGTTGGGCACCCAATAGGGAAGCTCGGCGGGGGGGGTGGCTTGCCGTTCAAATGCGGCCACGCCAGCCATTCCCGCCATTGCACACACATTTTCTTCGAGTCACCCACCCTCCACTCCCTTTAGATTAGCTTTTCCTGAGACTTTGCTATGGACCTCTGGTTGGTCGCCCTGTTTAACCAGGGGGCCTGGTAGGAGTTTTTTCCAATTGGCTAAATTGGCCCGGCCTCTTGGTTTTTTTCGCCTACCTCGTAGCAACTGTCACAACTTTCGTGGTATTTGGCGGTTAGGCATTGGAATGTGTTGTTGGTGTTTCGGGGGGCAAGGTATGGCCATCGCCTTCCCTGACAATTTTGGGTATTCCACTAAAGGAATCCGGCGGTCGTGGATCCTGTCCGATGCCCGTGTGGCGGGGGGCCATGGCACGACCCTCGGTGACATCAGGAGAGAGCCTATAGTTGTATTAGCATCAACAGGCTCCACCTTCTAATGAATAAACCCCCTTTGGGCTCACCCCTCTCCGAGTGGGTGGAGTCTAATGTTCCGTGGTCCAATGCCTAAGCCAATACCTTCTCACATGCTGTAATCAATAAAGTTGTGGCCTTTTCCTTACCCATTAACCTTACATATTGTGTCCACGTGTCTTTATTCCCCAAGCGGGGATCGGGTCCTCGAATCACGAGGCGAAAACATTCAGGCCTTTGGCTGATTAATATCCTACAGCCTTTTAACTATATCTGTAAGAAGGATGGTTATTGTTTTGTGGTATTGGCTTAAATATTTACCTGTGTTTTATCTTTATTTTATTCTGTAAACTGCCATGGGATCTCTTGATGAAGGGTGGTGTATAAATTTAATCAATAAATTAATTTGAGGGCAGCATCCCATATAACAGCTCATCTGTGCTGATGCAACCAGGGTCTCTTAATATGCTGCCATGGCTGAGTGTAATGTAACTTTCTGAATACAGTGGTTTTCAAAAGCCTCCAAAGTTGGAATGTTTCGGAACTCAAATGCTGAAAACCTGGAAGTTAGCGCCTCGGTTTTCAAATGCGCCTCGGAAGTCGAACAGGAAATGCGGCTTCCGTTTTGAATTTTCCATATTGAGGCTTGTGCTTTCGTTTTTTGAACATTTCGGAACTCAAACGGACTTCCGGAATGGATTATGTTTGAAAACCAAGGTACCACTGTAGTTAAAGCTGAAATGTGCTGCTTTCTATACTTTTGCTATTCTGTGTATTATAGTTTTGCAGGCTACGTTCAGAAATATAAATTGAAGAAAGCAAATAATGCATCCCGTTCACTTCCACATTTAAATTCTGCTTTTACATGTTCTAACAACAGAGATCCTACTTAATGTTTGAATAGGAGCCTTGGCCAACAGCACTCTCAAATTATGTTTGACAAGCTATGCTTAAGAGGTCAACGTTCAGCTGTTGAGCCCCTGGATGTGAAGACTTTTGGATTAAGATTTTTGTATGTCTGAACCTTAATTTTAGAGCTTCAGTTTCAGGGGAAATATTTCACTTCTGACCAGCAGCTGCATATTGCAGGTATGGGTTGTACTCATGGAAGTTTGCAAAGTACCCAGAGAACTTGTTTTCACATAGCCCATATGGAGCTGATGGAACACTTTACCAAAAATGCAAGTGTGAAAGCCCCCAACCCCAGAGGCAGCTGCATAGGGAAAAAATATTACTCTGTTCAAACCCTCTCACTAAGATGGATCTCAATAACCTCAGACATGGATTTTTGTTCAAATTTGGCTTACCAAATAGTTTCGGTATTATTTTTTTAAAAAGGCCTTGAGTCACATTCTGCTCAGCTGCTATTTTTAGCAGCCAGCTTCTTTGAATAAGACTTAACTGGTCGCAAAGAGTACACACAGAGCAGCCAGGGCTGTGCACACACAGCCCTTCTTTGAAAGCTAAAATCCTGCTCACAACTGCTTAGCAATAAATTGGGAGGGGAGACGACTGAGTCTAGCTCTCTACTTCTGTCACAAAGAGTGAAGCGGTGGGAACTGAGCTTTCTATTGAAGGGTTTTCTGTGTGCATTCTCAGCTGCAGGTTTGAAAAGAAGAACCACCAATGGTTAGAGCCATAGAAGAACAAGGATATTTGTATCATTGTCTTGGCCAGCACATATACAGCCCTAGATACTTTAGTGTGTTGGTCAACTGGCTAATTACTTTAAATCGCTGATTTATTAGAACAGAGAGACTTCTAATTACAAAAAAGTGATATTCTAAACAACTGTGAACTAGAAGGTGATGCGGGGGGGGCATTGCTCACCCCCTTTGCAGGTGTCCTTTGGGGGTCTTACAGGGTTCTGTTCTTTCCCAAAGACACACAAAAAGACAGCTGCCAAAGTAATTGCCTGGAGATCCAGAATGTGGATGACACCCAATTTTATCTGTTTTCAATTAGATGCCGATTGCACACACCAATTACAAAAACTGAAATGCAATTGTGCTGTTTAGTATAGTGCTAGAGGTTTTTGTCCTGGTCTTCTGGAATATATTCCTCTACCACCCCGCCCCTTCTCTCTCACACACATACTTGCACTTAAAAGGGAGGAGGTACCTTCCACTGATGATAATCCAGCCCCAGACTCGTGGACCACAGGTTCTGCAGCCCTGGTGTGGACAGTATGCAGCCACATGGCTTTGGTATAAGGCAGCAGCACCCTGTGTTCCAACCACTGTTCTTCCTCCTCCTCACACTGTCAGTACTGAAACTAGGTGGTGCAGTGAAAAAGAGACCTGGGGTTGGCAAGAAAGTGGTGATCTCATGACATGCAGGTGCAGCCTGTTTTTTGTGTTCTTTTTTTGCCCGGTTTTTCCAGAAGGAAGTTAGCAGGAAGGGAAAGCCTGACATGTTCAGCTCTGTCTTGCCCCTTTCTCCAAAGTGGTTTCCAAGATGCAGGCTTGACCGCAGGTGGGGGAGGGACAGGCTCCTTGTTTGAAACTGTTTAGGAAGCCTTAAGGCTGAAGTGTTGGCCATGCTTTAAGTAAAACTGCTAGAAGTCTCCCTTACTTGGTTTATTTGGCTGTCCCAGACTGTTTGCCTCGTCCTGAACTAGTTTCAGTTCTTGTTTATGTACTGGAAAAGCTTCTAGGCTGCCACTTTTTAAAAAAATACACACCAAACCCTTAACATCCTTCATGTTAGGTCAACACTTTGCCCATACCTGAATCCTGGTTGCTGCCTTCTTCTTTACCTAACTTGGCCTCGCTCTAGAAATCTTTTACTCTTGTACATACATTTCTCATTACACTGAGATAGTTTTGTCTGTTCTTTCTGTTTTAATTAGTCCAGCCTTGAAAGACACATGCCCAAAGTATATCTGTAATTAAATTTCTCTAAATAAAAGGAAACACACCATCATTTCCACATATGGAAAGCATCCTTTTTGCCCCCCCCCCTTTTTATGAGGTTCCTTTCAAGTGGCTCAGCACCCCAGCAAATGAACTCCTGTATACTAAATACTCGGGATAGTTATATGCTTATGGTGTTAATTGGGAAGATCACACGAAGCCAACATCGTCACTAATGCAAAAGTTTCTGTAATAGCAATAATATTTACAGATATTTCCCTTTTCTTTTGGGCACTTTAAGAGAAGTGAGGGTTTCAAGATTATTTGCTGTCTGGCAGCGGCTTTGAATGTGAGGGCAAGAAGTTACAGAGGTGCTTTTTCTTCAGACAGGAATCAACACATTTTGGGTAGGTTTGGCAGCAGTCGTGGTTTCTTGTGACAAGTGTTGCTTGGCTGGCTGTGTGTGTGTGCCATAGATGTAAAGTAACAACATCATTTTTCTACCTGCAGCTTGGTGAAAGGGTTTTATGGGGAATGAGTAATGGGCTGTGTGTTTATGTGTATGGCAACCTTTCCCCTGTATCCCTGGACACTGATGGTGTATCATGGTGCAAAATATAGTATGACACCATTTTGAAAGAGGTACTGTCTTCTTGTGTTGCTAGCAGGTTTCAAAAATGTACAGTGGTACCTCAGGTTAAGTATTTAATTCGTTCCGGAGGTCCGTTCTTAACTTGAAACTGTTCTTAACCTGAAGCACCACTTTAGCTATTGGGGCCTCCTGCTGGTGCCGCACCGCCGGAGCACAATTTCTGTTCTCATCCTGAAGCAAAGTTCTTAACCCAAGGTAATATTTCTGGGTTAGTGGAGTCTGTAACCTGAAGCGTATGTAACCCAAAGTACCACTGTATTATTATTATTATTATTATTATTATTATTATTATTATTATTATGATGATGCAGTGTACTAGATGCCGTGTCCTTGCTGGTTTTCAGAATTAAGTTTATGGCCACCTCTGACAACTGTATTTGTGAATCCCTGACCTTCAGGGAAATGGAACATGAACAGGTGGCTAGGTGTTGTTAGCGCCACAGCTTGTCAGTGGTAGCAGTGTGTTTGCCCGCTCCAGATTTTAAATCTTGCCTAAATGCTCCCGAAAGCGAGAACAAAGGGCTTATTTAGTAATGTTTCCTTTGAGGAAATCTGTACAGCAGTGATATTCATCACTAAACATTATAAGCTGGATTGCCAATATTAACTTGACTGTTATCTAAATTTTGGGCGCAGTGTGTTCCCTTTCATGAACACGACACTACTAATTAAGAAGAAGAAACTACTCGCTTGGCTGTAGGAATCTTTCCCACAAGACAATAATCAGACTCTTCTGACAAGAGAGCAGCTGTCTCTTGCTTCAAACAAAATGAAAAGCTCACTACAAACACATCCTTCCTCAACTTCCTCTTTTATGCACCAGAAATAGCGCTGTGGAAGCAGGAGGCTTGTAAAATATCAATTTATAGAGGAGTGTTACTAGTGTTGCTCTAGGAACAACTGCAATTCAAATGCATTAAGATTTTTTTTAAAATTCCATGCTAGCATACTATTAGAGTAATTGTTGCTGGTCTAACAATTCCTTGGATTATGTGGCTGGTGTCCTTGTCCAGGAAATAAAGAATTAAATTATTAAGCTCTTCCTTTTCATCAGTTTGGCAAGCAGTTACATTAGGATTTGGAAGATGTAGGGATGAATAAAGATTTTACTGTGTGCATTTTTTTTAACTATACAGTCTTTAGATGTGCTTCTTTCTGGTCTTTCTAACCATTTTAGCAGTTTTGAGGTTATCTGTTCACCTACAAATCTGCAGAGTAATTTGTCCTTTCAAATTTCCTGAAATCGGTTGATGTTATTTCTAAACTTTCTCATCGTAGAAAGAGAATGTACTGACTGTTACTTTAAATTGGGCAGACCTGAATGAAGGCTAAATTCAAGTGAGTCAAAGTAAACTCCCTCTATGCTTTAATGTAATACAATGCAATCTTCAGTTTCCAAGGAAAGAACTAGTTCTTGAAGTCAATTCAGCAGTGTTTCAGGTTAGCTGTGAATGTTGACATTGAATTAATAAGATTTATAAGATGAGAAAGTACACACATTTTTACAAATCAGCTATGTCTAGATTTCCAAATCTGTTTATTTGGAACTCTTTGTCTAATAGAACTAGTTTTGACGTTCCCTATTATTTTGTCAGATTACCTCTTTTTAAAACATGGTCTAAGATCTGAAGCATCCAAAAACAATTTTGTTTGGGTACAGTCGTACCTTGGTTTTTGAACAGCTTAGTTCTCAAATGTTTTGGCTTCCGAATGCCGCAAACCCAGAAGTGACTGTTCTGGTTTGCGAACTATTTTTGGAAGCCAAATGTCCGACGGGGTTTCCGCAGCTTCCTAGTGGCTGCAGGAACTTCCTGAAGCCAATCAGAAGCCACGTTTTGGTTTCCGAATGTTTTGGAAGTCAAACGGACTTCCAGAACGGCTTCTGTTCGACTTCCAAGGTATGACTGTACTTCCAGTTAAGTGCATTGGAAGTTGCCTTAATAGTAAAGATTAAAAACACAAATTAGAAGAATAGAAATAAATTCAGAAGCATACTGAGATAATTTCAAAAGCCGTATGAGGACAGTATTTTCATTTCAGCCAACCAGAATATTGTCCCCTATTTTTGGAATATAAAAGCATTTTATCTTCCCCAAAATGTGGGTCAGACATTTCATATTCCATCTTCCTAGTAGCAATTGATACAATCTGCATAGTAGCCAACAAAGCCTCATGTGAATGTCTGCCACCTCTTCTCACGTTCAGCCTTGAGGCTGTGACCAGATGCAGACTCTGTGACTTCACCATGAGCCACCTCGGTTCTGCCTGCTCACCCGTCCACCCCACCCACCCACTGTTTGACATTGGGCTTGAAGAAAGTTTGCATGTTGCTTTGCAGCGTTTGGGTTGGCCTAATAAAGGGTATTGCCCAATATGGATTTTGAAATCTTTATTATGACCACTTTTGCTTGAGATGATGCTAAGATTATGGTTTTTCAGTAAAATAAATTGCCCAATACTTTTCTTATCGGACTTTATCACTTCACAACTTCGTGATGGGGTAGTCTGGGAGGACACCATAGAGTGGACTAGAGAGGAAACATGAATCTTTGCTGCTTATCCAACCCTTCCTCTCTAGATCATGCACCAACCACTTTCATTTCTTTCTGATATACACTATCTTAATCAAAAAGTGAGGTCTGTAACAAAACCATGGTTAATTGTTGAGTTGTGTCAGTGAAGGCAACGACAAATGCTGTTTCTCATGCAGTGGCGTAGCGTGGGTTGTCAGCACCCGGGGAAGGCAAGTAATTTGTGCCCCCTAACCCGTGGATTTTAGTAGGGGCAGAGAGCTGCAAGTGCGAGCGCCCCCCCCCCCGATGTTGCGCCTGGTGCGGCCGGCCCCACCTGCACCCCCCACGCTACGCCACTGTTCCCATGTAGTGTTAATGGTTTGTTCCACCCAGCATGGCAAGAGAAGGAGATTGAAGCAATTTGAGCAGTGTGGACCAGCATGCTTGCTTGCTTCCCAGCAAGGCATAGTTTATTTAACTCTGACTTACAGTTATATGTGAACGAGGCCATGGTCGCCCAAATGGCCGTGTTTTTCCTTTTTAGTGCTCTATCAAGTCTGCTGTCATTTGTGTTGCAGTGTGTGTGTGTCTTGTAGTCCTTTTCTCTTGAGTTCTCGCCATATTAACATGGTCAGTGTTTCTAGGATATGTGTATATCTAGCTTATCTGCCAACTTTTTATTCTACTCTGTGTCATATGATAAAACAGCTGTCCTTCCTGTTGGATAGTCACCATAATTCAGTTAAAATCTTTATTGAAAGCAGATGGTAAAAAAAAAATATTCAGTTATAGCTGGTTCTGTTGTGCCTTTATTTTGTGTAGAGATCATAGAGGATATATGACTCAAGGAGTCTGGACAGTTTCTAATATTTAAACTCTGTGACAGGATGTCTTCCAGGCATTCTTTGTGGCCTATATAAGCAAGATTTCTATGAGCAGAAGTATATTCTGCTATTTAGGAGAGTGCATTTCTTATTGAGTGATATTGCACAACTTGTGGTCAGCTTGAATTCCCTGGACTTTTCCAGTGCAAAAATGGTTGCTGGCACTGACTCACAAGAAATGTCAGCTAGATGCATGCTGAGGATCTTAATGGGGGTGGTGTTTTTTTTGGTTGTTTTTTTTTTGCCTATTATGAAAGAGTGATTTTGAAACAAGGACTTCCTAATCCTCCAGTAGAAAGCTATTGCACCTTTCTCCTGAAAAGAGGACAAACAAGTGTGGTCCTATTATAACGAACTCTGTTGGAAAGCTACCATTATGTCATTTGCTTCAAAGTCAAATACAGGAACCTTTTTAGACTTTTTTATTTTTTTTAAACCAAACACTTTGTGATGGAAAGCTTTGCTATTGGCTGTCTTCTCTACCTGGGTCAGTGCATTTGGTTGATTCTTGATAGACAGGATATTACCACTGTGCTGTTCGGCTGCTAAAGGGTTTATTCTCAACATCAGTGTGCTTTTCTCAGATTTGATATTTTATATGAAAATGAAACTATTTGCACTGTAAAGCAATGGCCAGTGCTTTAATCAAATTTCTGTTGCACAAGATCTTGTGATGAGCAGGATTATTTTTAGGAGAGCAGAGTTTGTAAGGGAGGCAGCATAATACAGTAATCTCTTCATACATGGGTTACATCGATGAAACAATTTAAATTTCTAAACCCTTGAGCAGTAATTTTTAAAAACCAAAAAACTGTAGCCATATTTTCAACTGAGCCAAGAACTGAAGAGACAGCAAGATTGGCAGGCATACTGGATTCATTCAAAATCACATTTGTGATCCTCCAAACATAATTCAAAGAGACTTAACAGTGACCTTGAGTGACTTGATTCTGGTTTGGAGACGTCACTCAAACCACAATTTGGTGGTTCAGATGTCATGACAAACTGGTTTGATGAAACCAGGAAGACGTCTGTTTAGGGACATGAGAGGAAATAAGTGCTTTAGTTTGTGATCGTTTGAATATGTCCAAAGCATTAGGCTGTGACGCAAAAGCCCCCTTTCTGGAATTAAGTTAGTATGTGCTGAATTTTCAAAGTGAACTGCTTCTCTTTGTTACTTGGGTGTAGCAAACAGGGGGGAGGTTCTATTTTTTATGGAAAGAAAATGTTTTGCAATAACAGTTGTGGATTTTTTTTACCATTTTTTAGTGACCCTCTAATATTTTTAACATAACTGATGTTGTGGTTATCCACTTATAAAGAAACAATAGGAAGGTTGTTGAGCATAAGTGTGTTCATATAATCTTCAAAACATACAAAGCGTTCACCTTTAAATTGCTGCTTTTTTGTCTTTTTTAGATGGAACAGCTATCAGATGAAGAACTTGATCATGGCGCGGAAGAAGATAGCGATAAAGAAGATCAGGATCTGGACAAGATGTTTGGAGCTTGGCTTGGGGAGTTAGACAAACTCACACAGGTTAAAGTCAACTTTATACCACTCTCCTCATTCCACAGTGAAGGAGATCAGCATTTATAGAGTAAAGTAGATTGGTCATTGACTGTATGAGCCATATCAGCAGGGAATGGGTAGCATTTGTAATGTGATAATAGTTCCTCGCTGACAGGTAGCAGAGCTGTCTATTGACCTGTCAGATGCACAGCCACTTTTTGCTGTATAATGCAATAATATTGCTGTGGTCTAAACCACTGAGCCCCTTGGGCTTGCTGATCAGAAGGTTGGCAGTTCAAATCCATGCAACAGGGTGAGCTCCTGTTGCTCTGTCCCAGCTCCTGCCAACCTAGGAGTTTAAAAGCACACTAGTGCAATTAGATTAATAGGTACCGCTGTGGCAGGAAGGTAAACGTTTCCGTGCACTTTGGTTTCCGGCATGGCGTTCCGTTGTGCCAGAAGCGGTTTAGTCATGCTGGCTACATGACCCGGAAAGCTGTCTGCGGATAAACGCTGGCTCTCTCGGCCTGAAAGCGAGGTGGCCCATAGTCACCTTTGACTAGACTTAACTGTCCAGGGGTCCTTTACCTTTACCTTATTGCCATATGACTAAGGACTTGATGCAGAAGATGGTAGGATTATATGTTTGAAAAGTTTAAATTTGTTTAGGAAATCTGTGATATTAGAACACTGTTAAGTTCCTTGCTTGCTTCTGATAAATACCAGAAAGTGAGGAGCATACAAAAAGACAACTAAAATAATGCTTTAAACTAAAATTAAGTTGTTGGGGGTTTTTTAATTGGAATTTATGCATAGAAACACTAATCAGCCTGACTAGTGTTGTTATTTTGCTGAGTTGGTAGTGCAGAGATTTTGTTTTCCTCCATCGTCCATGCCATCTAAAATCGGAATGTCTGCAATTGCTGTATGTAATGATAGCTTTAGCAGAACCCAAGATTTGTAAGCATGCAAACATGCTTATAATTTTACAAGTGCATCATTAGTTTTGGGTCGCTGTCATACATCGAATGTCTATATTCCATGTCCATGCAACTTATTATTTATTGGATTTAATACCCAGTCGTCCCCCTAAGGTCCCACCAATGTAAAATACAACTTTAAAACTAGTTTGATTACAGTCACAAGAATAGGGTGGGTCCTGAAAATATACACTTCATGTGTCAAAGGCCAGGGTAAAGAGTTGAGCATACAACAAAAACTGTACAGTGTAGGTGTCGTGTGCACCTTGGTGGGTAGGGAATGCCACAATGTAGGGGCTGACACAGAGAATGCCCTGTCCCAAGTTACCAACACCTCAAGCTTCATAGGGCAGTGGAACTATCTTTTATTATTATTAAAATATTTATTAAAGATTTTAAACATTAAATTCACATATAACACAATACAAGACACAAAAAACAGCAGGAAAAAAAAGAAAAAACCAACAAAGGTAACATAACACATGATAACAAACACATCAGAAAATCAAACGTTCCACATCCATCTTTTCTTAAGCTTTTGGACTTCCTCACATCTCCCATTTCTGCGTTCTCAATTAAAAATTATAAACAGCAATTTATCACCTTATTTCAACACTTAATTTGTAGTTTTCAAAAATTATGTCCCCGACTTTAAGCACTTATTATCAAATATTAGACACTTAATTTAGACATAATGTTATTCCAAAGTTTATCTTATATCTCAAATCTTACTCATTCTCATATTTCTTTCAACTAAGTTGCTGGTGCCAAGTTGATTTCAGCCATGCATCCTTCTTAGCATTTATACAATTTACAATGTTTTTGTAAGTAGTCCTTAAACTTTTTCCAGTCCTCTTCCGCTACCTTTTCTCCCAGGTCTCGGATTCTGCCAGTCATTTCTGCCAATTCCATATAGTCTATCAGTTGCGTCTGCCATTCTTCCACAGTGGGCAAATCTTGGGTCTTCCAATATTTTGCTATAAGTATTCTTGCTGCTGTTGTTGCAAGGGCAGTGGAACTATCAAGGGGGTGCCCCCTGCTGATCTTAAGCAGAGGTGGTCTCTCAGATATTTGAGGACTAAGTTTGCTATAATTTTAAACATTAGTTTAAACCTTCACTTATGCCCAGAAACAGACTGGCAACAAATGCACCTGTTTTCAAACTGTTATATGAACACTATACAGGCTAAAATGTCTTACACTGCCACGTAAAACTGAAATAGTTAAGGCACACAAACAGTTGTGTATTTGGCAAATAGATCTTAGTGCCATCAAATGTTGGTAGCCTTTTTTCCCCTGTTGAACATATGTAAGGGGGGGGGGGGTAACAAGATTTTAAAATAGCACAGATACAAAAGCAATATATTTGCCCATGTTTGACTATGCTGATTTATGTTTTACAATGTTGTAGCTTATTCTGCCTCCAATTTGTTCTATTTAGAGTCTGGATACAGATAAGCCCATGGAGCCAGTGAAAAGATCCCCTCTTCGCCAGGAGACTAATATTGCCAACTTCTCCTATCGCTTTTCAATGTACAATTTAAATGGTAAGATGCATTGTTAAATCATTTTCAGCTGGAGGAGGTGGGGAAATGCTTAAAACTTAGAATTCTTCTAATAACAGAAAACATTGTGTGTATCAGAATGGGACCTGTTTATAAAAGACACTTAACGTGACTTTTAGTGGGCACAAAATCCATATGGCTCCCCCCCCCCCCCCAAGAATCTTACTATTGAATGAAGTGTTGGACTTGGAATGGATGAACTTGTTAAACATTCCAGTAAAGCTGAATGTTGGAAGATTCAGGACAAACAGAAGAAAGGGCTTCCTTACACACCACACAGTTAAACTCTGGAAGAATTGATGAACACCAACTTGGATGTCTTTGGAAGATGATTAGACAAATTTCTGGAGGAAAAGGCTATCAGTGACTACTAACCATGATGGCTATTTTCTGCCTCCATTGTTGACGGCAATATACCTTTGAATTGCAGATGTGGAAAGTGCTGTATTGCTCAGGTTCTACTTTTGAGCTTTCTATAGGCACCCAATTGTCCACTTTGAGAACAGGATGCCAAACTAGATGGGCCTTGGAACTGATTCAACAGGTTCCTCTTGTTTTCTTATGAAATGCTGATCTATGGCCCAAACCCTGTTGCAAAATTTATAAAATGCAAACTGTAATGTCACTATAATGAGAGTGAATAGGACAACAACATGGTACATAAGCTGAAATCTAGCAAGATGTAAATCTAAATATAATTTTGAATTACACCTGTCATGTACTACTTTTCTCTTACGTTTTAACGATTTAAATGCGTTTTTTGCAATTTGTGCTGCTTTTAGGCTGTAAATCCTTCCAAGGCAGCTTACAGGAAACATTAAATTATATTTTAAAACCGCAGTAAACAATATTGACAATTTCAATATAGGGCAAGTTGGTGGTAGAATTGAATGTGTTCTAGGGCACACTCTGTTTAAGGGAGCCAATAGTGAGAGTCAATAGACCCTGCTACTGCACTATGTTTACACTCTAGAACTGGAGTCCTCCACAGCCTATGCACATGGCCAATAGGGTCAGTGGAAGTTGTCCACAACTTCTGAAGTGCACCATATTGACTATTCCTGCCCTCAAACATGCCCCCAGAACACAGTGCAGACATCCAGTTTCTATACATACATACATACATACATACATACATATGTCATTTTATTTGTGTGCACCTTTTCATAGTTTAAACCATGCTCAAGGCGGCTTCCAACATAAAAAATACATAATTGCAACATAACAAAAGTAAACAATAAAACATAAAAAATAAACAAATAAGTCAATGTGGAATGGGGAGAAAACTTGAAAATTCCCGCTGTAGGCTGACCAAATAAATTAGATATCAGAACAGTGGAATGTTTAACAGAGTATTGTGATAGAATCTGGATCATATTTCTGTCATTCATTGCAGAAGCCTTGAATCAGGGAGAAACCGTGGATCTTGATGCGCTCATGGCAGACCTTTGTTCCATTGAGCAGGAGCTCAGCAGCATCGGGTCACAGTCTGCAAACAGCATGTCAATGAAACGCTTTGCCACAGAAGGAAAAATGGCTCAGAAACCATCTGGTGGCGGACGACTTGCTGCTAAACACAGTAGTATGAAAGGATTGTCCTCTTCGTCATCTAGCCGGGTGACAAAGCCTTCACATGCTATCTTCTCCCTGGATGACATTACGGCACAATTAGAGAAGGCATCTCTGAGTATGGATGAGGCGGCACAGCAACCTATAATGGAAGATAGCAAGCCTATAGTTGCCACCCAGCATAGGAGGACAGCCTCAGCAGGTACTGTGAGTGATGCTGAAGTCCGTTCTATCAGCAATTCCTCCCGTTCCAGCATCACATCTGCAGCCTCCAGTATGGACTCCTTGGACATTGATAAAGTGACAAGACCTCAAGAACTAGATTTGACTCAACAAGGACAGCCAGTTAGTGAGGTACAGTATGCTTCATTTTTCACAGTTACTCAGGGTTTAAAAATGCAACTCATTAGCCTGCCTCGGTGCCTTTTTGTAAAACATGTTTTAATAAACATCATGCATTGGGCTAAGCAAGAATTACTCATTTTAAATATTTCCTAGAGAAAATTGGTACTTTCCTGTCTTTCTTGGACATCTTCCTTTCACGTGCATGTTCTGCAATGAAGTACTAAGCCACTTGTTTAATTGCTCAGAGGTATAAGTATGATGTCAAGGTGACAGAATCCGTATTGATTCTCTGGGCAAAATGAGTCTTTTTTAAACAGCAATCTTATAGCAGTACTGCAGAGGGACTCAGGAGCGGCGGCAGTTTTGCTTGTGATGTACCACTGGGTGAAGCCGCCATTGTGGTCTTGATCGCTGTATTCTACCTCCAGTATCAGAGTAGGATTCTGAATTCCATTTGATCTTTCACTCATGTCTTGCTTGCAGGCTTCCCAGAAGCACCTGGTTGGCCACTATGGGCTAGACCAAGCAGGCCTTTGGTCTGAACTTGCAGGGCTCTTCTGTTCACAAACCATCACCTGTCTGATGCTTCTTGAACTTCAGACAATGTAGCATTTTCGTTCCATCTCCTGGGGAAGGAGAATCCTGGTAGTTCAGCTCTACTTTACATGAAACATGGCTTGAAGAAAAACCTAAGAGCCATCAATATCATCTGTAATTAAAGGGAAGAACAAGACAATGACTGAGGGGTGAAATGCCATATTTGTTCCTAATCCGTGAGGCTTTGCAATGAAGCAGTAATATAAGGAAGGATAAAAACCATCGAGAGGAAATGGCTGAATAAAACATCATTCATACCTGCCTAGAACATTCAGTCTCATGGTTGGTGAGATGGCAGTCATATCTGATCCTTAACATTCTCATAATAGTTTGCAAATGAATTTTGAAGTCTTCCATGTGGTCTTTAAAAAAAGTAATTGACTGAGGGCATTTGCCTAAGGATCAGTCCATTTGAAGATGTAGATACAGGCTAAAAAGAAAAGTATGTATGTTCCAGAATTAGTCTGAAATAAATACAGAAAACCACGTTCCGTTAAATTCAGTAGCAGAACATGTTAACTTATCAACACAGTTGAATTTCTCCATGTAACTTTATATAAAGTATTTTTACTTACTCAGAATCTGTCTTGCACTCTTAGATTAGTGATAATTGTCAAGCACTTCAGTTTAGAAGTCTGTAGGGGCAGTGACTTTTGGAGTGGGGGAAAGCTTCTCCTGAGTACAAAATTTTGAAATTACTCTTTTTCTCCAGTAACTTGTGGAAATAAAGTAATATGAGAATGTCTTCCATAAGAACCATTTCCAGAGGGATAGCCATGCCTCTGTATGCATGCAGAAACAACATGGTCTAATAGCAAGACCACAAATATGACATGAGGCTTCATATACTAGAGTCCTCTTCATCAGGTGCTGAACTCTAGTTCTTGTCCACAAATAATTATGCCATAATATGTTTGTTAGTCTTTCCATAACAATCTGCTATTTTATTTCTATCATATATATATTCAGTCTTCTTTAAATGACTTCGAGTCATGATGTTAGCCCAGTTTGTTTCTGAGTTTGTCATGGACTGTTGGGAACATACAGCTTACTGAGACTGTTTTGGCAATTTGCTTCGGTAGAACGCATTTTGAAAATGTTGCTGTTTCGCATTACATGAAAAGCTGTGTATGCCAGGCCATCCCCTGCTCAAGGCAAGGGGATCTACTTCAGCATATCTTCCATTCAGTTCTGTCATCTTCAATATTGGTGCTTTACAGAGTTCCATACAACATCATGTATGAGGAAAATCTTGTTAAGGGCACTTCAGGACAGGGTTGAGAACCTTCAACTCTTATCAGTGTAGGCCAGCATAGGCAGTGGTCATGGCTGATGGGAATTATGACACCACCCCCACCACCCAGATTATGTTGGGGCTATAGCTTCCACAGTCACTGCTCCAGGAAGACTAGTCAAGAGATTGGTTGTAGCTTCTCAGAACAAATGCTCGATATGTAGAAGGTCTAGATTTGACCCCATCCTCTCCAGGTAGATCTGAGAAAGACTGCTACCTGAAATTTTGGATATCTACAGCCATCATAAGTAGCTTGTAGTGAAGTAGATGAATTGGTCTAACTTATATCCTGTGATAGAAAAGGCCCCAGGTGAATTTTTTTCATAATTTTGGCTGAGAGAAATGCATTATCCTCCATCAAGAACAAAGCTCCCCTGTTTTGCAGGCCTATTTTGCTCTCCTCTGCTATTCCCTTTTGTTCTTCCTTTGACTCAGAATTCCTCTTGGCTGTTTCCACTTCGTATCACGTGATGCAAAGCTCTATTTTATTCCCACCACTGCAAGGTCCCATTAACTTTTAATTGGTAGAGTTCTACTGTGCCAAAATCCATGCATGCTGCTGGAAATTAGTCTATGCAGATCTGCTTACTTTGCATATTTACTCAATTTGCATGCTGCATTTTGAATCAGATGTTTGAGATTTTGCAGAATTTTTTACATTTGAGGATGTTGTAGTATGACATCTATTTGTGGAATAGAGATCAGTAGGCAAGGAAGCATAGATAGAGATAATGTCCTGTCCTTTTTGATGATGCATTTGAAAGATTAAGGCAGGGTCAAGCAATTTTCAGGGATTCAAATTCCATTTTAATCAGCAGTGTTGCAAAAAGACAAGCAGTCTTGTCTATGAAGAGATCTTCCCTTTTCTATGTTGCTATCAGTGGTCTCCAAAAGGCTGGTTTCCAAAAGGTGTTTCAACCACAGTTAGTTAAAAGTCCTATAGGCACAGGATAAAGTCTGCTTCACAGCATGGTGGTAATTGGCTTGAGAGGAGGCAGTATTCTACATCTCAAAATACTGCATTTTGAATATGCGCAAAGTTTTGAAACTGTGTCTTCATTATTGTTGCTTAGCATCAGCAGTGATTTATTTATTTTGTTAATTTATAATAAACTAGCGGAGAGGAATTTTGATCAGTAACGATCTTGAAATATTAGTTTGGCTCACAGCAGCATAAATATCAGCAGTTTAGCATCTGTTATTTTTGGAACAAAAAGAAAAGAAAAGCTTCACTCTTCTATTGGAACAACTCCAGTGGAAATATTCAAAGTAGCATACCAGTTTGCAATGAGAGTCTTTATATATGCACTACAAATTTCAAATGAAGGAAGTGTTCATCCTAAATGTGTTGTACAGAAGTTCCGTCTCAACATTCCTTTCACATAATATGCTACAGCTATAAGATTACTGGAGGAACTCTTATATGGTAGGAAATTGATTTGAATTTCCCTTCCTACTCTCAAGAACAATACAATTTATTTAAAATGCGTGATTTTGTTCATATGTAGATTATGTGTCCCAGATTAAATATGGCTTCCACTACCATTTAAAAAAATGGTTGATGAAGGATGTTGAAGGCGGATGTGATCCATTGGTTCCTTTCCCTTTGGGAGTTGGCTCCTGATTTGCTGCTATTTTTAAAAAGTCAAAAACAGTGGTGAGGAAAACTAAAAGGGAGACGTTTTATATAAGGCCTACCATGCCTCTTGTATTAGTGTGTTGGCCCTTATTTGCAGTTGAGTACTCAATAGTATCTGGTTTCTTTTTGTTAAATTCTCTTCCACAGCAAGACACTAGGGGTGAAACATCAGAGCCTTCAAAAAAATAGCAAATTGCTATTTCATATTCTCCATTATTTTCCTCCAGTTGACCAAACTGCGGGAGGCAGTGGAGGACAGAAGTGCCTGGCATGCTCTGGTCCATGGGGTCATGAAGAGTCGGACACGACTAAATGACTAAACAACAACAACAATTATTTTCCTCCATCCCCATTTATATATATTGGTTCATAGGCCACAGTCACATACTTAATATGAATAAGCCTCTATGAACCCATTTAAATCCCATGGCTTGCACACTTCCCCCTCATCCCTCTTCCCTTCTGCATGAGCAGAATTTAGTGTTGCTTTCAAAGAATCTCAGTTTAGCTTTGTGAATGAAGCAGGGATCCTGATTTAAAACACAAACAGCACTCGGTTTCTAAACAGGTTAATTCAAGCCATGGGTTATGAAGCTGGCTTATTTAATTAACTATTACCAGTTTGAAACGAATGCCTGGTTTTAGCATTGCATATGAACCTGGCCATAACCTGTGGGAGCAAAAAGGCAGAATGGAATATAGCAATAGTCTGGAAACCCCCTTATTTATCTGCTCAGAATCGCTAATTATCAAACTCTCTATAGCTTGACTTGGTAAACAGAATGTGATGGATATTTCTCAGCTGTTCCATAAGTGGTCAGCAGAATAATTTTAAACAAGTGGTAATCCTTGTGGTGACCTCAAAACATTGGTGTTGCTCAGTTTACTTGGACAGGACAGGGTGAAAGTGAGGTTCTGTCAGTATATTCATACCCATTCTGGTAAGATGCAGGGACTTTGTTTTCAGGATGGTGTCTCAGTGGCACCATCCAACCACATCACAGGTACTGCTTTAACCAATTACTTCCACAACATACCTAGAAACTAACAGTTCTTCTCAAAACAGAAATTGCAATTGGAGCCTTCTGTGGCCGTCAACTGTAGTAAAATATAAATCGCATAAGTGCAAATCTATTTACTATTTTAAAATTTGTGTCCCATATATCTATATAAAGGTAAAGGGACCCCTGACCATTAGGTCCAGTCGTGGCCGACTCTGGGGTTGCGGCACTCATCTCGCTTTATTGACCTTGGGAGCCGGCATACAGCTTCCGGGTCATGTGGCCAGCATGACTAAGCCGCTTCAGGCGAACCAGAGCAGCACACGGAAATGCCGTTTACCTTCCCACCGGAGCGGTACCTATTTATCTACTTGCACTTTGTGCTTTCGAACTGCTAGGTTGGCAGGAGCAGGGACCGAGCAACGGGAGCTCACCCCGTCGCGGGGATTCGAACCGCCAACCTTCTGATCGGCAAGTCCTAGGTTCTGTGGTTTAACCCACAGTGCCACCCGCATCCCTTGTATATATCTATACCAGTGTTTCCCAACCTTTTTTGGGCAAAGGCACACTTGTTTCATGAAAAAAATCTCGAGGCACACCACCATTACAGCCCCGTGACGTCAGCGCGCAGCGTCACGCCGGGAGGGACATGAATTGCTAGCAAATTACATAATCACCTCCTTGAGGGCTGGCTCATCTTCTCCGAAGGCAGAACCCCATTAATTAACAGCACAGACTCACACCATAGCCAAGACGAGGGGGGGAAACCCCCAGGAGCTCCTTGGAGGAGAAAGCGGGCGATGAATGCAATGCACGAAATATATGAGAGGCGACCAGGTTTTGCAGGTGAGGGGCCCCCGCCAGCCTCCGCTTCCAACACCCGGCGCAACGACGCCGAAGTTTCCCCCCGGGCTCGGCTTGGGGAGCAGCGCTGCTCCCCCCGGCTCCCCTTCGCCCTCCCGGCTCTCTCTGCCGCCCACTGGGGACCCCCCGCACCTGCCAAGTCCGGTGCGCCGGTGGAAGTTGCATGCATGCATGCAGGGCGCCGAGTTGCCATTGCATTGCACTGCACTCCATGCAACGCCTGCACGCCTGCATTGCCTTGCACGCCCGCCAAGGGGTCTCCCCGCGGTCCGATGCGTCCCCTCTGGCGCGGATGCAGCATTGCAAAAATAAAAAACCCCCGACGCAGCCCTACCTGGGGGGTAGCCTCCGCCTCCGCCGCTCCGCCTCCGCGGGGATCCCCGGGCTCCATCCTGCCGCCCGATCTCCGCGGGGGTGCAGGCAGGCTGCGCGGGGTCTGCGCGGAAGAGCCCCTGCCCGCCCGGCCGCCGCTGCGCTCATTCCATGGCCGGGAGAAGAGCGCTTCAAACAAAACGCCCGGCCCGCCAGGCCACGCTGGAAAACGTAGTTTGTGCACCCCGCGCGGGCGCGGAGCCCAAGGGCGAGGGGACTACGGATCCCGGCAGCCCCCGCGCCGGGGACGGAGGGGGAGAGGCCGGGCGCAGGGGTGGAGGGACGGGTGGGCGAGCGAGTGAGTGAGTGGCAGCCGCCAAGCCTTGGCCGAGAGCCAGGAAGGGCCTCCCCGGAGGAGGAGGAGGAGGGAGGCGCAGAGCGGGAGGGAGGGAGGGAACCCCAGGGGTCATCTAGTGACGGCGCCCCAATCGAAAATTTGACTTAAAAAAAAAATCTTTCGAATTTTTTAATTTTTCCCGCGGCACACCAGGCAACATCTCGCGGCACACTAGTGTGCCGCGGAACAGTGGTTGGGAAACACTGATCTATACAATGGCACCCAAATGAGATAAAAACAATATAAAACAAGCCTTTAAAAGAAAAGTGGTATTTGAAACAAGCTGGTAAAAAGTGGACCACTCCAGCTAAAAAGATTCACCTGCAGCAGCAGGTGGAAAACCTGTCTAAATAAAAAGAGCTTTATCTATCATCAGAAAGTCACCAGAAGCTGATTTTCTGGTGTCAGATAATTTATTTTTATTTAGGCAGGTCTTACTCAGAAAGGAGTTACAAAACTAATGTTTGTGCATTTGGGGTAAGCTATTCATTGTTTGCATTTGCTTTTTCTACAAAGCTAGCAATCTTACAAATAACGGAGCTGACAAATGCATCTAAAAGCTAACATGGCTATAAACAATTTAGAATCTGCTGCAGAAGTAGTGTAACACAGTAAAAACATAAAGAAGCTGTAGTTTAAAATATTTGCAAATTAAGTGATACATTTTGGTTTTTGATGATGCATTTCTGGTGTAGCCTAATACCAAACAAATTCTTCAAAACAGCATTAGAACCCTATGTTCTTTACACTCAGACCTAAATATTTTAATTGAAATTCCCATGTACAATCCAATGCTATACACATTTACTCAGAAATAAGTCTCACTGGCTGTGAAGGGATTTACTCCCATTTGGTCTGTAGGATTGCCAACATTTTATCTTAAAAATTGAAAGGTGTTGTAAAAGACAACAACAGCTTACACCAGTGAGATAATAGTTTTCTCCACAATTTGACTACTCTCCTGTTGGTATCAGTCGGTCTCGAGACAATGGAAGCGTTCTCCATTGGAGAGTTACAGTGCCTGCTGTGGCTGTTTTACAGACCAATATGGGAGAGGCGTGTTTTATTGCAGGTGGGTCAGATGAGGGCATCTGATTTCACTGGGACAGGTGCACCGTGGCATTTCTTCCCTCTGTGGTCTTCCCAGCGGTAATTTCTCCTCTGCTCACTGCTGTGGATACACGACCTGATGGTTTCCAGGCAGTGTGTTCATCTGCAAGGGATTCCTACAAGGCACAGTTTCTGTTTCCAGTCTTCATGTCACATTTGCAAACATCTTCATAACACAAAGTTGGTCTGCCAACTAATCTGTCTCCATATAGAATGTAACTGCAGACTTGTTTATTATTAAAGCTGTGCAACAGGAGAAAATACATGCTTATTTTCTCTGAAATGGCTAATCTCACAGGGTCTGCAAAGGTGCTCAATGTTCAATATATTTTAATTCATATTGCCGCTCCTTGCCCCTGTCCTGCATGTTAATAAATAGTTCCTTCCACCACCCCTTTCTCCTTTGCCCTTCCCCATCCTTTTCCTCTGACATTTTCACAGCATATTGTTTCTGTGGAACATTCCAGCAAGCAAGCCAGACGTCGCATTGACTTTTCTGAAGAAGAGGCTGAATTGGCTCCTGTAAGTTCTTAGTTGGGGTCCTTACCTGTGTGTCTGTGCGTGTTAGTTTCCTCAGTGTTCAACGTATGAGAAAATTTGCAATGCTGATTCCATTACAAGTTGCATTTACAAAGCAGCAGTGTGGAAGATGCAACATTCTACATCCATTCTCAGAGTTGCATCATGCTGATTCTTTTTAAAAATCTGATAAATGTATGCCCTGCCTCATCAAAATTAAACTTGAAAACGAAAAAGAATAAACATTAAAACATTCAAAATAAATTCACAAATAATAATAATAATAATAATATTTTTATTTATACCCCGTCCTCCCCAGCCAAACAGTGTGTAACCAGCAGGCAACATTAAAACTAAATGAAAATCCTAGACAGCAGCAGGTAAAACATTAAAACTACAGAGGCAGCAGTGAAACAAGGAACTGAACTAAAAGGCCTGGACAAATGAAAATTGGCCCCTAAAACTTCAAAGAGTTAGGTGCTTGAGCACACACAGGTTTAGAGAGAGCATCCACACCTGAGGTGCTGCTCCTGAAAAAGGCTTAATAATAATAATAATAATAATAATAATAATAATAATAATAATAATATTTTTTTTATTTATACCCCGCCCTCCCCAGCCAAGGCCAGGCTCAGGGTGGCTAACAAGCAATAATAAAAACAAATTGAATGAATACAACTTAAAAACAAGATTAAAAGACAACATTAAAATATTGAAACATTAAAATATTAAAATGCAGCCTCATCACAGGAGGAGAAAGGAAAAAGAAAAAAGAAAGGGGGGAGGGAATCAAATTGGCTCCAAGCCAAAGGCCAGGTGGAACAACTCTGTCTTACAGGCCCTGCAGAAAGAAATCAGATCCCGCAGGGCCCTGGTCTCATGAGGCAGAGCATTCCACCAGGCCGGAGCCAGAGTTGAAAAGGCCCTGGCTCTGGTTGAAGCTAATCTAACTTCCTTAGGGCCCGGGACCACTAGGGTGTTGCTATTTATGGACCTTGAGGCTCTCCGTGGGGCATACCGGGGGAGGCGGTCCCGTAGGCTGCTTGGGTCTTCTGGTGCCTGACATCAGTAGATGGGACACTTTGAGGTCTAGATCAGGCTTCCTCAAACTCGGCCCTCTAGATGTTTTTGGCCTACAATTCCCATGATGCCTAGCTTGCAGGACAATGGTCAGGGATGATGGGAATTGTAGTCTCGAAACATCTGGAGGGCCGAGGTTGAGGAAGCCTGGTCTAGATGGGGAAGTTCATATTGGTGTAAGCAGTGCTTGAGAAAATCTATAAACCCTCATAAGGTTTCAGGGTACAGTAACACTAGGACTTCTAATCTCAGTTAAATCAACCACACTGATGGTGTGAATCAGAACTACTGTACTGTTCTGGTTAAAAAATCTGTAGAAACTTAGTACAATATCTTTGTCTTAGAATCAAATACATGGGACAAATTTGGACAATAATATCTTAGCCTAATAATTGCTTGAACTTACAAAAAAACCAACAAATTTAAAGCTCTGAATTATATCCCTATCTGCTCTGTGCAAATGTTTTGTAATGCAGGACTAAATAAAACAATTGTGTCTTCCATTAAATGTCAATTGCACAATATTGCCACCTGCTGCCTAGAATAGGCATAAAATTTGTTATCTAAATTTACTGCCTATATAAATGACTAGAATGCCTACACACACACACACACACACACACACACACACACGCTAGCTGCATACTAAGATAGAAAGAGATATATGTTTTGGAAAACCTTATTCTCAGCTAGACCAGCGCTTTTAGGATCATCACTCTTGCTGTCGGCTATTATACAATACTTTGATGGTTATATGGTACTTTTACAGTTGCATGTAGAAGGAACTTCTTCACAGAAAAGAAAAACATGTTCTGTTACAGTTTTGTCAGAGATACGATAAGAGAATCTCATGGTAGCATAATCTTTTGCATGCCCACTTATGGTTGGGATGGGAAAGCAGGTTGCTAACTGCTATAGCAACGTTGTATACCACTATGAGAATATTTGGGTTGAGTGGTGATTCTAAAATGTAATAAATAATTTCAAACTGGATTTGGCAATATCTGAATTACACTTGTAACTGTGAAAACTAGAAACTTGCTTTAAGCTATAAGAAACTGTTCTGTCTTGTGAGTAGGTATTTGCAACTTTATAGAAAGGCTCCCTCTTATTGTTAAGTATAAGAGGCTCTGTGTTTTTAATCTGAATTCTGTACCTGTGTCCAGCAACATGGTGTACCAGCTACACATACTTAAAATATCATTTGAACCCTTTGACTGAATTTGCTAAGTTCAATAGGCTTTGAGAGTTTTAAACTTCTTTTTAACATCTCTGTTGTTCTAGTAGTAAGCCTTACCTTTTAAGGTATATTTTGTTTTCTTGTATTAAACAATAATTTGGGTTATTATAATAACACATACTGTATGCGGCTTAAATGCCAAAATAGTTTCCAAGTGGTTTACATAAAACCTTGCTTCATAGATTTCCAGGTGTCCATGTATGAATTCCTTTTTGAATGGGGTTCCAGGTCCCCCAAAAAAAGATTATGCAAGAAGACTCTTGTCTCATAGGTGATTATTTTTCTGTGTATTAGAATATCATTCGGTAACATCAACAAAAGGAGAATCCATGTGAAGCAGGGATTCATTGGCCGGGGTGTCCATAGTAAAAAATGCAGCATGGTGGTTGGCTGGCCTTTCTGTGTGCTTTGTAAATGGATAAAATCTATTGTAACAGGATGCTGCTTCTGATAGCACGTTGGCAGTCCACACTATATATCTATCTATCATCCATCTATCTATCTATCTATCTATCTATCTATCTATCTATCTATCTATCTATTTATTTACTCACTCACTCACTCACTCACTCAATCAGTCAATCCGTTAGTTGCTTCATCTTGCCCAAAGTAACCTGAAGCAACTGAGAGCCAAGAGACCAATGTTATAGCATTTCTCTAAAATAATTTGCTCTTTGGGGTAGCAATTTCTAACGAGAATATTTAATTTCAGTACTTGACACCAAGCCACAACCCAGTTTAATATGAGCTATACATAGCGCAAAACAAGCTGGCTTCAATGATTTCTGGCTTGCTTAAGCTAACATATTTGACCACAGTTACTGGTAGAAATAATACTGCAAGCTGTGATTTTAAGTAGAAGTGAATCCTTCTAAAGGCCTCCCATCTATGTATGCAGACTAAACATCCAAAACTCATTTGTGATGCACATTGCACTAAGCTATGGTTTAGTGTGGCTTGTAAAAACAACTATTGCCACTCTTACGTTGTTTTTCTCCTCATTTCTCTGTCCTTCCTCCCCTCTTGCAATGCTGTAGCTGAATGGGACCCAGAAACCTAGTGCTAATTGCAGTGGTCTGTGAAGGTGCCTGCCAGTTCTTCAGATATCCTCACCCTTTTCTTGGTGAGGAAGGGACTGTCTTGTTCTAGCCATTCCACAGGTGGATCTACACGGGGGGAGGGGGGACATGCTATAAATAAGTCAGAAATGAGATCGTTATAACAAATAAACAACAACAACAACAATCTTTATTATGGTCCAGAGACCCAACAAATCATTACAAAGCAATACACAATTCATACAGCCTACCTCCAGTTTAAACAAGCATTTTGTTCAGAATATAGGGATCATTGGTTCTTGCAACCACTGATAAAAACTTTGCCACCGCTAATGTTCTAGCATTTGTCCAGTCTTCCAATAGGAACCTGACATAGTGAGCCTCTGATTTTCCCATGAAAGGTACCAGCAAGGGTAGTATCAGTTCAGCCCTGGCTTGCTCATATTTTGCACAGTGCAACAAAATATGTTTTATGGAATCGATGTCTTGAGCACACAAGCAAAGTCTGTCCTGGTAGGGAACTCCTCTCAACCTGCCATCCCACACTGCAGAAGGAAAGACGTTTAGTCTGGCTTTGGTGAAAAGCCTTCGATAGTTTGGTACTGTCACGTTTTTAATGTAAGGTGTTAACATGCCCATATTGTACTCCTACTGCCAGCGAACTACAGACTGCGTGTGATCGACAGATAAACAAAAAACCTACGGAAAAGCACATATAAAAATTTCCTTCCCTCTGGCACCATCTGGTGTTGCATGTTTATAGCGCATTCAGATCGTTGTTTCTTTTCTAATGTAGCTGAGTCTCAGGTTTCTAGAAGAGCACAGAACACCAGAACTCACTCTATCCAAAACATCTTAGCATAGTTAAGAAACCAAATGAAGCCAGAGGTGGTGGTATGATTAACAATAGCAAAATCAGAGACTGCACATGATTGAAAAATCATCCTCAAAGTCCTGCAATGAACAGATACTATGATTTTAAACAGTTGTAAGACACCTTGAATGGTGCATGGTCACTAGAAGAGTGAGTTAGAATTTTAAATAAAATAGACTTTAGCCTTTGCTCTGTTCTATGAATCAAAATAGTTTGACTAGGTTTATGAAACAGATTTATTTTGTGTGCTCAAACCTCATCTAGGCTTAGCTCGGTGTGTGCCCAGCAGCTACAGATAAGGTTTACATAACAACCACCTAAATCTGTGGTTTAACTGCACTCACAAAAAACTGCAGCTATGATGGGATCAAAGGATTGTGAGGGTGAACCCTGTGTATCTATTGCATTCAGTCACCTTTTACAGAAGAGGAACATCTCACAATCGGTTCTAGGTGAATCCTACCATACAGCAGGGACAACCCAAGGACTTGGAAGAGGTTTCCATAATAGTGTGGCGTAATAAAGGTGAAAACAGTCAAAACTGGGTGGCGCCTGTAGTCCATTACCACAAAAGTCATTGCTGCTGACCTGTCCTTTCTTTAATAAACCTTTGAACGACCAAAGTGTTTTCATGGCTTGCTTTGTTGTAATGCACCAGTCATTTGAGAAGTCTGGTGTGTTGAGACGCACCTGGCAAATGTGTGAAAATGTGTCGCTTTTATATTATTATTATTAAGCAGCTTTGAATGCAAGAGGAAGTTTTCAGCCTGTATTAATATTCTTAATTGGTCGAACAGGATGCACTGATATCAAGAAGTAGTGTACTTGCGTAATAGTTAATTCTGTAATACTTTTGTAGAATTGCTAACAAGTAGGGCACGCAAAATGAGAATTGGCCACGGATTTAAAAAAAAAATGAGTTTTGCAAACATGCAAAAAGTATATATCCTGATCACTCACTTGCCTATTTGCCGCTTAAAATACATCTGGAACTATTATCGAAGTGCTTCTGATGTAAAGAGGAAAAGTTGCACCTGTCTGCTGCTAATCATACACTATAAAATTGCTGTACTGACTTTCTTTTTGACTTAATTTCTTTCTTTCTTTTCTTTTCTGCACAAGCATTCCTATTTGGACAGGGAAACCTCCCTTCTTCTGAGAAACATTGCAGGAAAGCCTTCTCATTTGCTGACCAAGGTGATACTACTATTTCCCACCTGCATGTGACCATTTCCTGGTAGCTAGAATGGCATTCATAGAATGGCATTCCTGGTTGATGTTTGTGTGTGTGAATTTGGACTTTGCTTCCAGTAGCTTGTGGTGGTTGGGAGAATGACTTTTCCTCTGCTTGGAGCAGAGGCGCTTCATTTTAAAATACCTTTGGATGAGGAAGGCCAGAATTATTCAGATGTCCTTTCCTAAAATCAGTCTATTACAAACTAAGATATTTCAAAGGATGCCCTCAGAGCAGTAGGGCATGTTAAGATGCTCATTGTCCATGTTGCCAAAAATCAGTTTAAATTGAAAATTTAAGAAAACATCAAAAATATCAAATTCATCTTGTGCCACAATAAAGAACCTGTTTACTTTTGATTTCTCTCTCTCCATAATAACCTTGGAAAGAGCATTTCTAGTAGCTGACCTCGTCATATTCGATGGGTTCCCCGAAATTTACAACCTGCACTATTTCCATCCTCAGAATAAATTTACTGAAATTAGTACATTTCAGTATAAACTGTTTGCTCCAGTTATGTGCGTCTTTCTAAACCCAGTTTTTGAATCTTTCAAAAATAAAATTAATTTTTTTTTGGCAGTGTGGCAAATTAAAGTTTAAAAGGCAGGGAACATGACTGAGAGCCACAAGGTAGGAAGTGAAGCCAGGCATCACCCCCTAAATTTGTTTTCTATCATTAGCTCTTCATTCGTCTTCTGAAAACCGAATTCACAATTGCAGCAGAAAATTGTTTCTTAATTAAAGCCATAAATATACTGTAAACCTCCCTGTGGATAACTCAATCAGTAGAGCATGAAACTCTAAATCTCTGGGTTGTGGGTTCAAGCCCCATGTTGGGCAAAAGACTGGTTGGGCTAGATGACCATGGTTGTGCCTTCCAACTCTACATTCTGTGATTCTGTGATCCTTGGATGAAGGGTGGTATATCAATTTAATAAATAATAATAAAATCAGATGTTATCCAGATTCCATACAAGACTTGTATGTTGAAACTTGTATGGCACATAACCTTCAACTACTGTAGGTTCCTAACAGTTGGTTTAAGAAAATGCACATAAGGCACTGTCATGCTTCTAACCCATTTCCCCATTCTTCATTTCTTTTGTAAATTATTATTACAGTAGAAAACCATAATTCCTCAGCTGTTCCTGATTCCTGTTTATCAACAGGTGAAGGCTGCTTATGGAAGCAGGATTAAAATCAATTAAGCAGCAAAGCTATAAATAAAATCATGATTGATTAGATGAAAAACATTTTATTTTAATTCTTCTAGAGCAGCCTTTGCCAACCTTGAGTCTACAGATGTTGTCTGGCTACAACCCAACTCATCCTTGACCATTGTCCAAGCTAGCTGAGGATGTAATTGTTTGCAATCCTACAGCATATAGGAACCTACGACTTGGGAAAGCTGTTCTAGAGAGAAAATGGCACCACTTTGCTCTTTGAGGGAAAGGTTTTGATAGGATGCTAGTGATTACTGTTGGTGATTACATAAAGTTTTGTCGATACTTGCTAGAAAGATAGAAAAACTAAAATTGTAGAGAGATTTAGTAATGAATTTGCAAAGCGACATACTCAAAATAATTTGAAGCAACTGGGGAAAAAGAGAACCTCAATATCTGTGCTGCTTCTTTGATGCTTTCAAATTGAAAGACCTAGTTCAGATGGTCATGGGAAACCATAATTTCCTGCCACGTGAACAAGCCATAGCCTAACACACTCTTCTCTTGACTTGTCTTTCACAGGAGCAGGAAGTTGGCAGCTTCTGTTCCCATTTTAAAAATAAAGACAGTTCTCTGTGACATCCCAACTGTGCTTCGCAAGAACCAGTTGGGATGAAACTTCCCCATTTTCAGATCTCTTCCCCATTCTCATTATCCGTAGTTTAAACAAATTGCTGTTCCCTGCATTTGGACAAGAAACTATAGTTGGCTTAAAAACAGGAAGTGAAAGTTTTCAGTGGCACTCAAAAGGAAGAGGACAAGTGCCCAAGGCTTGCTGTTTATTTACAAATGAGAAAACCGTGATTTCTCACTGCTTCTGGAAACAGGCCAAAGTGAGCTTGCGACTCGTTGCAAATTAGCATTGCAAGCTAGCACAGAAAACCAAGAAGTGGAAACCACAAATCTATAAATTTTGCTTATGTTTGATATACTCTCTGTGATGGAGACATTTGATCTTGCTGGCTAGATGGCAGTTCCAGCAAGGTGGTTTAATCAGTTCTGGTTAGATATGCTATCATCTTACCACAATAGGCCAGAGGTTGGCTGTGATATTCTACAAGACCTGCAGCTCCCAAATAACCTTAGAGGTACAGCAGAGTTGCCAAAAGATACTCCTGCTCATGGCCGCTGCTTGTTTTAAGGAGACTCTTTAGACTGCTCAGAAGCTGATCCACATCACCAGAGCACCTGGCTTCTCCATCAACATTATCCACCTTAAAATTTAGCTTTTGCTTGCAAACAAGCTATAGATAACATTAGCATTCTTGACAATGTATTACTGCTTATTCGCACCACCCTTCCAAATTCAGTCTCTGTTTTTTCTGCTGTTTGCAATCGCAATTTCAATGTGTAACTAAAGCCAAATTTGTTTGGAATATATTAACCGTAGGGTGATGAATGATAAGTATTGACGAAATAGTCTTAAAATCTGATGTGTTAATGCTTTATAGTGGAACGAATAGTTTTTCCTGGAATAATGAAAACTGCCCTGGTATATCAACAGATTTAGTACAACATCCTAGGCTAGCTTAGATGTCCAGAATTGGCCGCATAGTTAGTGGATCAGTAAGATAATACTCTTCTCTGCAATGACGAATTAAATACCATTACCGCAATTAGCAAAGATCATTAGCGCACTGTCGCTTTGTAGCAAATTGAGCTAGCAGTCCAGAACAAAAGTCATTTTCTGCTACTGCACAATCTCTGGTTTAGAAATCTTTCTTTTTTTAGCCCATGCAACTTAAGTAGTGGCACAGTTTAAAACTGTGTTTTAACAAAACATTTCAGTGCTTGTTCTTGCATGCCCATGAAGTAAAAAAAAAAGGAAAAAGAAAGCTCAATGAAAATGTTGATTCACTAAGCTGCTAGTTTGCTGTGGAAGCCTCCTATGTTTAAGAAGCATTTTCTCTTTTGAATATATGCCTAGAAGCAATTATTTATGGCATCTATTTTAACAATGTTGTAAATTGAACTATTATTTTTTAAAAACATTACCTTCAAGTGATGGAGTTTTATGTCCTGTGTTTTCTGAGTTGGTTAAATAATACAGTCGTAACTGGCTACCTGTAACCGTGTACCCCCAAAGAGTTGGATCTGTTTCAAGAGAAAATACTGTATAGTATCATCTAAGAGGAAACTTTGGAGCAGCAGAATAGACGTTAACAGTCCGCTGTAGAATTAATAGCTTTGTATTGAATATCAGAGCTTTTGAATTATCAGCCATTTATAGTTAATGGGCAGTATCCAAAGAACGGCGTAAAGCAGAGCTTTCCAGACTGTGTGTCACAACATGTTAATGTGTCAGTTGTGCTGTGTAGGTATGTCATGCGAATGCTCCCTGTGCTCCTCCCAGGGGTGGAAAGAGGTTTGTTTAACCTCCAGTTTGCTAGTAAAACTGAATTACTATGTCATGAAATGATGCATGTCTTTTAAAAGTGTGTCACCAACATGCAAAGTTTGGAAAGCTCTGGCATAGAGTTATACCAAGGAGCTTCTGCTAGGCCAGTAGAAGTTTTTATTTACAGTGGTACCTCGCAAGACGAATGCCTCACAAGACAAAAAACTCGCTAGATGAAAGGTTTTTCCGTTTTCGATTTGCCTCGCAAGACGAATTTCCCTATGGGCTTGCTTCGCAAGACGAAAACGTCTCGCGACTTTTTTTTCTTTGTCTAAAAACAAAGACATGTTTTGTTTATAAAGTTAATTTATTTTCCCTTAAATTTTTGAACTGCTCTTTACAGTATGTGTGACTTTAAAGAGCAGTTAATAAACTGTTGTTGTACCAAATTTGGCTTTGTTTGGACTTTTTTTGACCATAGGAACGCATTAATTGATTTTCAATGCATTCCTATGGGATTTCGTGATTCGCAAGACGAAAAATTCGCTAGACGACAAAAATTGCGGAACGAATTAATTTCGTCTTGCGGGGCACCACTGTATTTATTTTTTAAAGTGCTGGTTCCCTGGACCAGATTAGCCAACCAGGTTCCCTCCAGATGTTGGAATGCATCTCCCATCATCCCTGAACAAACGAAAATGTTTATTCGGCTTTACGCCCATCATAAAGCACAACACAACAGAACAAATCAAATAAAACAGTGGACTCGTACAAGCCACCAGTAATATAACACAATTCACAGCTCACAAGGACAGATATTAGCAATTCAAAAGAAAAATTTAAGATTAAGATTTAGGCACTACGCTAAAATCAATATCTGATGTCATTATAGAAAATTCTTATAACTATCAATAATCGGCTAACATTCCATTCCGTCTCTTGTACGAGAGGACGGCTGTTAGGAATTTAGCAACCTGTAGGGTAATATAAGGATTCACATCTTGAAGAACCCAGGCAAGCTGTAGGTCTACTGGTTTGTCAGCCATAGGCTGGATTATGGAGTTTAGTATACTAGCACGAGCTGAACTGTACATAGGGCAGATAAACATGACATGCTGTAGAGATTCAGATGTTTTCATATCACAAGCACACATTGAAGGGACTTGGCCCTTAGTGAATCTATGTCTCAGGACCTTTGTTGGAAAAACATTGAACTCATCATCCCTGAGTATTGTCCATGCTGGCTTGGATTGATGAGTGTTGGGATCCAGCAACACATGAGGGGCTCTCTGCAGGCTGCCCCTGCCCTACAATCTCAGACTGGTTGTGAACCTCCTCTAAGCTTCACAAGCAGTTTTGGTAAATGAGAAATAAGGCTCAATTCCATTTCGATTCATGGAACAGATTTCGTAGTTGCTTTGATTTTGGCACTGTTTAGCACAAGCCGTGCTAATAAAAGAACTTGGAAAGCATCCCTGCATAAGTAGTAATTAGACATATATTTACATTGTTCCTTCTTGCATCTCAGTGCCTAAGAAATAACTTGGCCAAAGGATAAAAGAGACCTTTTGACATATTTTGGCATCTTTAGTAAGTTTTGGTTTACTAAACTGCAAGCACAGTTCTGGAGTTGGAAGTTTTTTCTTAGCTTAGTTAGGGGAGAATACTGCAAAACAGGGTGCTTTTTAATAGGGGTGTTCATGGATCCCATTCTTTGACTTTCATGTATACAGTCATACCTCGGGTTAAAGACGCTTCAGGTTGAGCGTTTTCAGGTTGCATCCCGCAGCAACCCGGAAGTAACGGAACGGGTTACTTCTGGGTTTCGCCGCATGCGCAGACACGGCAAATCATGACCTGCAGACGCGGGTTGCGCTCTGCTCAGGGTGCGAACGGGGCTCCGGAACGGATCCCGTTCGCAACCAGAGGTACCACCATATCTGCATTTTTTTTAAAAAAATCCAATGTGTTTGAATTGCTCTGTGGTCTCTGCACTTCAATCTGTCATGCAAGTTCGAAGCCACTCTGAAATGATGAAATGAAGCTTTCCTGTTTTCTGTTCACTATGAAGGGAGATCTAAAACTGCCAGCAGAGTTCCGAAAATTTCTGGGTTATTGTTCTTCGTTAAGGCAGAGCAATGTACATTTGAACCTTAAAAAGTTTTTAATTTTTTAAAAATTCTTCCACTACTGTGCTTTAACATTTTAAATAAATAATAATAATAATCAGAGATCTTCAGCACTCTACTGACTTGGACAGTCTCGCTTCTTGAAAAGCTAGGTGAATACTCATATATAAAAAAAACATAGAGCTAAAAGGGACAGAAGAGTATGCAAGCCACAGAGTAACTTGAGGGTTTGTGGAGGCCCTGATCTGACTGGGGTGGGTGTGCTATTTGGCCTGCACACTTGTTAGTGATAATGCTTACACTTTGGTTTTACTTCTGCAGTACCTTCTTTCAACACACTTTCCATCTTTCTAAACCGTGAAATACATTTCACTGGCCCTAGTAAGCACAAAGCAAGTTTATTGATTTATATTAAAACTGTACCCTACCCTTCCTCCACAAGGAGCCCAGGGCATAAATTAATTGTATTAATTGAATACAGTTTAAAATAAAATAAAGCATAATTTGAAACAGTTAAAAACAATAAAATAGAATTTGTTTTAAAACCCTACAACAATTTTAAAGAAATTTATGTCTTCAAAAATTTGACAGTATAATTTCCCCCCAAAGATCATCTGAAGTGCGGAATGAAGAATTGGCATTTATCCAGATTTAAGAGGCGGTTCAGCATGTGACCTGCTTTCACCCTATACCCACCATGTTAATTGACGTGGAGACTTATTTTAGGCAAAAAGCCAGAAGTCATGCCAGCATGTGGGTCCCAAAAGAGGAGTGGTCACACCAATTTTTGTATCTTCTCTTTCTCAAATAACGGCAGAGCCCACCAGTCCTGTTATATGCCACCCGCTGTCGATTCATTTTTAAGATGCTTGCCATTCTCTGACTTGTGGGTTGTGCTCAGTGCTGTAAACCAGTTGGGAGGCAGTTTTTGTGTGTGGCATGGCTTGCTGGTTGCTAAATGCCGTGTTAACTTTTCTTGTAGCAACTCATGATAGGATTCAGTAAATTGTCTCAAGATGGAAGGCTTGGTTTTATTTAATTGCCACCGTTCTTAAAAAATATTGCTCATTGAATGAACTGGGAGATAAAGACTTGACCCTTCAGCTGGAGCGCTCCTTATTTGACACTTTTCCCAGCTGTCAGCTGGGCTCCTCAAATCATTTAGCAGACGTGTAGCTGCCTTTTCGAAAGCACAGTTTGCTCTGCTTGTGCAGGTCAGGTGTGCGTACATTTCTACATATGCTGCAAATCGTACAGTGGGCTATAATTCTTATTTGCTAAGAAAAAGTTGCTGCCTGGTCCACCTCATTTCAAGTTTTGCGTGCCTCCTGGCACTCGGCATAGAATTTGAGCCTCCCTCTCTTTCAATTTAAGGCTCCAGGACTGAACTTTCCAATAAGTCCCTTCTCTCAGCAAGCTTTGCATTTGCAGCAGGTGTGTTTTAGTACATATTTTGAGAGGCGGCTTATGGGGCTCTTTTTAATGGAAATCGGAAAATAAGCATAAGCTTTTTATAAGTTCTCTCTGTCTTGCCAACGCTGCCAACCTTTCATAATTAAGTTGCTAACCTTCAATATTTGCTTCCATTTATAGCCTTGTCTTTTTCTGTGTAAAGCCGCTAGTCCTTCTAATGGCTTTTTGCTTGTGTTATTAGTAGACAGAAGAAAAGGAGACATGCAGAAATAGGCCAGTCTAATCTAACCATAACAGTCTCTTGAAATAGTTACTGGTTATAAGCTATAACTTGTCACATGCAAGAGCCGATCTAACTGGGTTTGACTTCCTAGATAGGACGGCCAATAGCTATATAGTTTGAGACCAAATGAAACATGACCCTACAACCAATGTGAAACCGCGGGTATTTAAGTGAGTTAAGGGAGGACTACAGTTGTTCCCTAGGAACGCGGGTGGCGCTGTGGGTTAAGCCGCAGAGCCTAGGACTTGCAGATCAGAAGGTCGGCGGTTCAAATCCCCGCGACGGGGTGAGCTCCCGTTGCTCGGTCCCTGCTCCTGCCCACCTAGCAGTTCAAAAGCACGTCAGAGTGCAAGTAGATAAATAGGTACCACTCCAGTGGGAAGGTAAACGGTGTTTCCGTGCACTGCTCTGGTTCGCCAGAAGCGGCTTAGTCATGCTGGCCACATGACCCGGAAACTGTACACCGGCTCCCTCGGCCAATAAAGCGAGATGAGCGCCGCAACCCCAGAGTCGGCCACGACTGGACCTAATGGTAAGGGGTCCCTTTACCTTTACCTACAGTTGTTCCTGGGTGTTTAAATCACCCCATCACCCCCCAAAAGGTAACAACATTTAGATGCTTGAAAGAGTTATACTTCAAAAGTTCCACTCCAGTTTTACTTTTCAAGCTGCAGGAAACCATCTAAGGAAGGTCCTTAAACCAGCTTAATAACCTTCTTTGTGTCTTGCTTAAGTGGCTATTCAGATAACGTTTCAGGCCTCATTTATTATTGCTGTTATCATCTTACTTGTTACTTTCATTGAAGATGGTTGTAATGCTGGTGAACCAAGGCCGTTGCTGTTAGCAGCTGTTGCCTTTTTCACCGCTCTTTGTAGAACAGACTGAAAATGATGATGCTGAATGTAGCTACATGTGGCTAGGAGAAAATCCATATATAGAAGAGCTTTCTCGGGAGGATGAAATGCGCAGCACAAATGCCACTGTGTAGAAAAATGTGCAGCTGCTTAGGTCAGGTGAAACTAACGTGAATGGCGCATGTCTTTTTATCAAGAAGGGAATGACGAATTTGTGTTGGTGGTATCTTTCACAGTAGAGAAAAGTAATTTTGAAGCAGGAAAACTCTTAGTAGGATTCCATGTTCTTTATATATGGATGGAAGAACCATTAAATAACTTGTAGCTGGGTATTGTTGGAGGGTGTTGCAATAGTAAGAATAGGATAATAAGCATAAAGAATAATGAAAATACCAGGTAAGAAAAATGGTGATTTAAGGAAATGAGTAGTTTGCTTTAAGCGGTTCTACTAGAGCAGGCATAGGCAAACTCAGCCCTCCAGATGTTTTGGGACTACAACTCCCATCATCCCTAGCTAACAGGACCAGTGGTCAGGGATGATGGGGATTATAGTCTCAAAACATCTGAAGGGCTGAGTTTGCCTATGCCTGTACTAGACGCTATCATACTGTTTTAGTTGAGTGATTGTTGCCTCTGGGTAATCAGTATTCAAAAGTTTTTCAGTGGTTTAAGCTTTGCTTAGTGTTGGTTAAACAATCTTTTCTTCTCCCACAGGAGGAACAGGCTGCTAAGCTAAAGGCCGAAAAGATCAGGGTTGCTTTAGAGAAGATTAAAGAAGCACAAGTTAAAAAGGTAAACTATCGTTCTTGCATTATCCAAAGTCAGTCTTGATATATTGTGGAGGTCTGTTTTGAAATATTTGTCCCCTGTTGAGGAATGCATACATATGGCATAAATATTTTTCCCGTGGTTGTATTCACATTGTGTATTTTTCTAGCGTGATATACTCATCTGGTAGTGTAGTTTGCATTTGTATCACATCCTAGTTGATTAGTTCTCAAATTATGAATAGTGTAAAGGGGAGTCCCTAAAGATGTCTTAAATTTTAACACATTTTGCAACCAAGTACCATGGTAGTATGTCTACAATATGAAAACTAAATAGGCACAAGCTAGCTTATTATCTTGTTTTACTGAGAGATAACAGTAATGAAATTTCATGAATTTTTGACTTGGCTCCTTTCTTAGTTTGCAGTTACTTAACGTGCTCTTGAATTCCACTGAAATCAACAGGAGAATTGGTGTTATTCACAGAATAGCAACTTATTAAGCCAAAAACGTTGGCTAGTTGCAAGGTTAATTCAGATTGCCATTTTATAGCCTTTTAAAGCAAATTGATAACAACATAGGACTAATTAGAAAAAACGTCAACATGAACATGTTAGCATTTACTTTTCTGTTTTCAACTTCTGTCTGGCTGATTTAACTCTGTCTCCTTCTGTCTACATACAGCTTGTCATTAGAGTCCACATGTCAGATGACAGCTCCAAAACAATGATGGTAGATGAACGACAGACAGTAAGACAAGTGCTGGACAACTTGATGGACAAGTCCCACTGTGGTTTTAGCTTAGACTGGTCTTTGGTAGAAACCATCTCAGAATTACAAATGGGTTAGTAAAGCTTGAAATATAGCTTCTTCCTGTCTCTTGCTCCAAGCGGATGCAGAATTTTACCAATACGTGGTCCTGTTTTAGAACTCTTTGCTAACTTGCTCTGTATTCACAATCTCAGGTATTTGATGGTTCCAGTAGTAGATGTATTTGAGTTTTCAGTTTCCAAACTATGTGTTACAACGTCTCAGGGATCTAAGACTTTTAGTGAAGGGCCTGGCGTTGTACTTTTTGTGATCTCTTAGTAAAAACCTATGGAATTAATGGATGCGCTTAATGTGGCTATTCCTCATAATTGCATGTGGAAAATACTATGGCAAAAAAGTCAAGTAAACAAACCCAGTTCCATTGCTCTTCCTAAGTCTGTAAACCCCATTTTTAGATTATAAGCCCGAGGGCAGGGACTGTCTTACTACTGATTTCGGTAATCCTCTTCAGGAGTCTTGCTGGCTTAAATTAAATAGGATTACAATCATCGTTTGTTTATATTGCCCACGTTTGCATTTCCTGATAAGCAGGATTCCTGGCTAATGGTGACACATATATATCAGATATATTTAAGCATGTCATTACTGCTTTTTGTCATGAGTCAGCAAACCATTGACCCCCCCCCAAAAAAACCCACTCCTGTGTTTATAGCTTAGAATATTTATTATGTGATTTGTTTATTATGCAGAGAGAATCTTTGAAGACCATGAAAACTTGGTAGAAAACCTCCTCAACTGGACAAGAGACAGTCAAAATAAACTTATGTTTGTAGAACGTATAGAAAAATATGCACTTTTCAAAAATCCCCAGGTGAGTCTATTGCTTCCCCCCCACCCTGCATCTGAACACCTTTCTGACACTATATTTTAATATATGAAACACAAATTATACACACAATAGTGGAAATATCTCTAATAAAGTTTAACTGAAATACATACACAGAATAAACCTCTGCGCATACATTTCTCAGTCGTGTGGCTGTTACATTCATTTTTAACTATGAAAAGCAGGGGGGATGGGTCTCCTTCGCTAAATAGTCCATAAATGACCATATTCTGGGGAAGATTCCCTTCCTGTGTTCTACAGTGGTACCTCAGGTTAAGAACTTACCGTATTTTTCGCTCTATAACACGCACATAGTTTTTAGAGGAGGAAAATCCGCAGGCATGCCACCCATAGGCATTCCCTCCATAATACACACAGACATTTCCCCTTACTTTCTAGGAGGAAAAAAGTGAGTGTTATGGTGCAAAAAATGCGGTAATTCATTCTGGAGGTCTGTTCTTAACCTGAAACTGAAGCACCACTTTAGCTAATGGGGCCTCTCTCTGCTGCCACGCCGCCGCCACACAATTTCTGTTCTCATCCTGAAGCAAAGTTCTTAACCCGAGGTACTATTTCTGGGTTACCAGAGGCTGTAACCTGAAGCGTCTGTAACCCAAGGTACCACTGTATTGGTATATAGTCAATAAAGTACCACAATATTCTAACAAAAGTATATTCTAACAAAAGACCAGAGTCCAATATTCTTCATCTGTTTGGATACCCAAGTCATGTTCCCAGATTTGTCTAGCCCCCCTGAACTTTCAGAATTTAATAGTGATTAGTAAATATTTGAAACATGACTCTTTGAGCTTGAGGTATAATCAGTTAACAATCTTTCAAGTACAGTCATACCTTGGGTTGAATACGCTTCAAGTTGTGCTCCGCGGCAACCCGGAAGTAACGGAGCGTGTTACTTCTGGGTTTCGCCGCTTGCGCATGTGCAGACGCTCAAAATTATGTCACGCACATGCGCAGAAGCAGCAAAAAGCGACACGCGTGTGCGCGCGTAAACGCGCCGTCACTAGTTACGTTTAACTAGATGCGAACGGGGCTCCAGAACGGATCCCGTTCGTATCTAGAGGTACCACTGTAAAAAGTAAAAAGTTTTTGGGATACTATACATGAAGAAACAAAAATGATGCTTAGGAGCCCTATAGAAAAGAAACCCGAAGCTTACCTATTGGGACTATTGGGAAAAGATATCCCACAAGAAAAGAAAGTAATTTTTTTATACGTTACAGCAGCTGCCAGAACAGTACTAGCCAGTAAATGGAAAAGCGAAACAGTTCCCTCCAAAGAGGATTGGATATGTACAATGAGTGATTATATACAGTTGGCAAAATTAACAGCAGCCATAAGGTCACAGTCAAACCAAAAGCTAAGATCAGAATGGAAATGCTTTGAAGAATATATAGAAAAACACTGTTCACAAAAGAATATGTTGATATGCATAGATTAAGATTGTAGAGTTTAAAAGAAGAATGAAGTTTGGAAGGAGACATGAAAGATAATTTAGATAAGGAATGCAATGTTAATATTTAATATAATATATAATAGAAATCAGGACGTGGTGGAGGGGAGTCAAGGGTGGGTGGTGGGTTTTATGTATGTAATGTTATATATTGGTTTATTTATATTTCTTTTTTGTTTCCTTTTTTCTTCTTTGTATTCTTTTGTATTACTTAAAATAAAAATTCAAAAAAAAACTTTTAAAAAAACAGTCTTTCAAATCTGGACAAGTTTATTATTGCACATTGTCTAACATTTGGTTTCACCAAGAAGGTTCAAATCTGTCCCCAAGGAAGCCATGAAAATGATGTGACTTCTTGCCTCTTTGATCTCTTCTGCAGCACCTTTCTTGTAAAAGACACAGACCATTTATAAATTCTTGGAGCACCAGAGTCTATGTCTGTTGAAAAAGAGGGGATGATCTCTGGGACTAAAACAACAGTTCTCTTTGGCGGAACTTTAAGCATTACTTTTGTAAATCTCTTATTTAACCACTCTGAGGATTGAAATTTATGTTTGTAAAATGAGCGAACGAAAAGCAGAGCCCTGGCAGTCTCCCCAGACTCCAATTTTACCCATTGTCTGTCCTCAGCCACAATGGGAACCATGTGACTTATATGTTTAGTCTTACAATAGAGAGCAATTGGACATTCCCCAGTCCCCTTCACTTGCTGGCTTGTATATAAGAGCCTTCAAAATTTAGGGTATTCTTGAGCCAAACGCATACTGGTGTACTTTTTTTTTTTGCAATTTCTTTATCTGTTGTAAGGAGCATTTGAAATAAACAAAGTTGTTTAAGGAAGGGCGGTTTTTCTCAAATGCTACCAAGTTTTTCCATCCTTTTCCACGGTTTACCATAAAAGTAACTTTGTTTACATTTATAGATATTTGAATGCAAATGGTGAAAATTATGGTAACGTGTAGGGATTAACAGCATATCATATAAATCTCTTTGGAGCTTAAATGGAGTGGAATGTTAAAAAACATGACTTCAGATTTAGTAAAGCTGATTCGAAGCCCAGCAAATAAAATAAACTGACTCCTTTCTGAGTTTGAGAGGTGTTTCAATAGGTCTGGACATCATCTGCATCCCCCCCCAAAAAAAGAATGTGTTCCTTCATAATGTTGATTTCATGGACCGGTTCTGCTTCAGCCTTCTTCCGATTGGTTCTGTGGCAAGATAAACAAGAGATATCTCTGCTTTGTCCCATGCTACAGATTGGTTTTGAATCCAAATTGCTTATCTTGATTGTCATAAATATTCCATAGATTCCCCACCCACCCCAATATTCCAACAACTTTGATGCCCAGTCCCATCCTAATTACTTCAATCAAAGGCTTCATAGATATCTTGCACAAGACTCCAAGGGAGTAAACGTTTGGTTTTACAGAATTGTATATTTAGCCGAGTCCTGATTGGGTCAGGTATTTGGCAAGCACATGTAGATTCAGTTATCTGGATCGAATCCAGAAGAGTGTGTAAGTACTTTATACACACACACACACACACACACACACACACACACACTTCTCTGGTTTATAGGGGTTTTTTTTGTGGAAACGTGGAGAAGTTATTCTCAGAAACGGCACCCTTCTAGGGATATCATGATGATTACATTTCTGAATTCTAAGTGCTTCAGCTGAAGTCTCAATCCCTCTCTTACAGAATTATCTTCTAGGGAAAAGAGAAACCTCTGAAATGGCAGACAGGAACAAGGAAGTACTACTGGAGGTGAGAATTTCCACATTATTGATGTGGTGGCTGTTTTGCTACTGCTGCTATTCATTTATTGCTATGCAAGAAGGGTGAATGAATCTTAAGTCCTGCCTACAAAGCTCATAGGGACGCGGGTGGCGCTGTGGGTTAAACCACAGAGCCTAGGACTTGCTGATCAGAAGGTCGGCGGTTCGAATCCGCATGACGGGGTGAGCTCCCGTTGCTCGGTCCCTGCTCCTGCCAACCTAGCAGTTCAAAAGCACGTCAAAGTGCAAGTAGATAAATAGGTACCACTCCAGCAGGAAGCTAAATGGCGTTTCCGTGTGCTGCTCTGGTTCGCCAAAAGCGGCTTAGTCGTGCTGGCCACATGACCTGGAAGCTGTACGCCGGCTCCCTCGGCCAGTAAAGCGAGATGAGCGCCGCAACCCCAGAGTCGGCCACAACTGGACCTAATGGTCAGGGGTCCCTTTACCTTTACCTTACAGAGCTCATAATCTAAATCCATTGGTCAAGTCAATAATGAGGGCCAGGATAGAGCTGAAATAAGTGGGCTAAATAAGAGGACAAAAAGGCTGAAGATTCAAGGTTAGCTAATGTGTGTTGGAAGAAATATCCCTGTGACTGCAGAACGTTCTCTTCAAATCTATGTTAACTTTCTATTCCAGGAGTGTTTTTGCGGAAGCTCGGTAACGGTGCCAGAAATTGAGGGTGTCTTGTGGCTGAAGGATGATGGCAAAAAATCTTGGAAGAAGCGTTATTTTCTTCTGCGTGCTTCTGGAATCTACTATGTTCCCAAAGGAAAGGCGAAGGTGAATCTTCTGCTTCTAAAACTGTTTTTAAGACTTGTGCCACTCTCGTCTTTTCAAAACCCTGACATCCCAGTTTGTCACTCCCATCGGCTCAAGTTTGCAGCCTGCCGGATAAAATGATCCCCCTTCTCTTCCTCTCCCACACTGTTCGGAGGGTTCCTCCCCACTCTCCCAAGCCAATTTCATGGGGAGGAAAGGGGGAAAGCCCCATTGCACAAGCGGAAGTCCTTGCATAGGGGGCTTCCACTGATGGGGTCGGTTAGATGAGTCCTACCCATAATTCGCAACTCTTCCTCTTCCCAAAGAAGGAATAATAAGTAGCTAGCTCTGATAACTGAATCTATTTCAGTCTCTGTCAGAAGATATTTGGTTAACCAAGCCCCATCTTTTACCCATCCCCATGGTGGACTCAGTTTTTGAATGAAAACGCTCCCAATAATGATGAAAATATCTATTTAATATTAATCACCACCTGATAAATCTTTATGTCCCCTTTCTGGTAATATTTTAACACCCATGCTTTTCTTGATGTCCTGTTGGGTTCCATTAGCATATCACAGTTGAAATGTATATATTTTTATGTGCTTAAAATTGTCAATAGTGACTTAGTGTACAACACGAAGGCATTGTTTTTTTATTTTGGGAACATTTTAATCTAATTTGAAGTTCTTTTCATAGTTGAGAGAGCCTAGAAAATTGTTCCACTTTGATCTTGTAACATTTTCCATTCTGCTGATTATATAGTATTAATGTTTTTGTTCCTATCTTGGGTTAATTTGTTTTATTCTAGTTGCCTACTGAGATTAGTTCCTTGTGTTTACATTAACCTGAAAGTTACACAGGAGGTAACTTTGAAAGAGTTACGGTAAAATGATTTGAGGGTTTCTACGTCCATGACCGTATGTGTTTCTTTTTATAGGTCTCTCGGGATCTTGTATGCTTTCTTCAGCTGGACCATGTAAATGTTTACTACGGCCAAGACTATCGGAATAAGTATAAAGCCCCTACAGACTATTGTTTAGTACTTAAAGTAAGTGTTGAGTAGTAGCTGTCAATATGAGAAATGAAAAGGGGAAGGGGAAAAGGCCACAGACTACCGTATTTTTCGCTCTATAGGGCGCACCTGTCCATAGGGCGCACCTAGTTTTCAGAGGGGGAAATCAAGGGGGGAAATATAATCCCCCCCCCCCCCCGCAGCTCTGGGAGCAGCGGACAGGCTGCACGCAGCCTGTGCGCTTCTCCCAGATCTTATCCCTGCTTTTGCGGGAGGTCCCGCCAGCCTCAAAAGCGCTGCTTTCCCCCACCGCCAGCCTCAAAGAGCAGACTCTCCTGGCTTCAGCGAAAGCAACGCGAAGCCTCCAGAGCGCAGGCTTCGGAAGCTTCACTTTGCTATCGCTGAAGCCAAGGAGCCTGCATTTGCTCCATAGGACGCGCACACATTTCCCCTTAATTTTTGGAGGGGGGACATGTGCGTCCTATAGAGCGAAAAATACGGTAGTTGCTGGAAAGCTTTTTGTACCTTGTGTGCTGCTTGTTGCCCATTTCTGCATGAAACGCAAAAAAAGGCATATTTTGTATCAGCCAGTATTGATTTGACCCACTCTCCATCAGTTTGAATATACAGATCCTGTTTTCATTTGCCTATGAGAGAAGGCGGCAATCATATTTTGCAGCAGTTTCTGCCAACAGCTTCAGTGAAGAAATATGAACCCTGGCATTCAAAGGATGCATTCCTCACTTTTTGCTATCGCAACTGCAAAATCTTTGAACATAAGGTTAAGGTTGTTATTTTTAAATTCGGTTCACCCTGACTGCGCCAAATGTTTCTCTTCCAGCATCCTCAGATTCAGAAGAAATCGCAATATATTAAATATTTGTGTTGTGATGATATCAGAACCCTACATCAGTGGGTAAATGGCATCCGTATCGCTAAGGTATGTTCCAGTTCTCTGCTCCTCTCCCAGTAGCTGTCATACCATAAGAGTTGGAAAGTATAAACACAGAATGGCATTGCTAATGTCCAAACATAGACACTCTTTTTAAGGGCAGGGATTCTAAAAATCAGATTTAAATATATTCTTTTAAAAATTGTTACTCGCATATAACAAAGTATATGATTATATAAAAACGGATTGCTGTAACAATTTTTAGTTCTCCGTTTTTATTTACTCTGCTGGTCATCAGAATATGCATTTCCAGGCTAGTATAACACATTAAACCAAAAGTATGTCCAAATTAATAGGTGATGCCCAACTTTAGTCCCCCTTAGATTTGAAATCACTATACTTAACTGGGTCTACTCTTGAGTATGACCTAGTTGGGTATCACTCAGTCTGCATTCTGTGACCATTTATTTTCATGCTGAAGCGTTTCCAGCTTCTTTAACATTTTTATTCCTCCTTTGACAAGTAACCCTCTTCCTAGGATTCCATGTCATATGGAACTTCGTACTTGGGATGGCATCTGTGCCTTCTTGATTTTTCCCTATACCCTCATGTGCAAAGCTCTGTAGTTGTCTGGAGAATTGCAACTCGGTGTGTTAGAAGAGTTATTGGCTGGAACTACCAATTTCACCCCATGGCACTTTCCAGATAGTTATTCCATCAGGCGAACAGCTGTTTCTAGCTTTCAGTGCAGATTGGTAATAAGAAACCAAGACTCCAGCAGGCACCAAACAAAATTTCAGCTAATATTACAGTGTAGGTTTTGTCAGGAGCAAGCCCACTAGTCTGAAATGAAAGGGATGGGGTTGATAAGCTTGGGATTTGAATCATGCAGTGTTCACATTCCCTGTTCTGTTTTGTTCAGTATGGGAAACAATTGTACGTAAACTATCAAGAAGCCCTGAAAAGGACAGAATCGGCATATGACTGGACATCCCTCTCCAGTTCTAGTATCAAGTCTGGATCCAGTTCATCTAGTTTGCCAGGTAAGCCTCAGTACCATTCTGTTTCTATAAAATGTTTTAAGAAGTTTTGATTCAATGTAAAAACACCCCTTGGGTGACATGAAAATGAGACCTACCATTTAATTCAGAAACATACACCTTTTAAAATGTGAAGAACGTGAACTAAAGAATAATTACATTGAGATAGTGTTTGTGGGACTTGTTGCCAGAGCATCAAGATGAAATAGGCTTCTGTTCAGTCCTGTGTCCTGTTTTCAGTTGTTAAATGAACAGAGAAAGCGTTTGATTCCATTGAGTATCTTCCAGCTCACACACGGAGTCGAGGATTATACATGTGAGAGTGATTCACTCAAATAAACTTGTTTCTGTGGGGTTTTTTGTGGGTTTTGCACTTTGTTGTTGTTTAGTCATGTCCGACTCTTCGTGACCCCATGGACCAGAGCACGCCAGGCACTTCTGTCTTCCACTGCCTCTCACAGTTTGGTCAGACTCATGCTGGCAGCTTCGAGAACACTGTCCAACCATCTTATCCTCTGTCATCCCCTTCTCCTTGTGCCCTCAATCTTTCCCAACAACGGGGTCTTTTCCAGGGAGTCTTCTCATGAGGTGGCCAAAGTATTGGAGCCTCAGCTTCACGATCTGTCCTTCCAGTGAGCACTCAGGGCTGATTTCCTTCAGAATGGATAGGTTTGATCTTCTTGCAGTCCATGGGACTCTCAAGAGTCTCCTCCAGCACCAGAATTCAAAAGCATCAATTCTTCGGCGATCAGCCTTCTTTATGGTCCAGCTCTCACTTCCATACATCACAGCTGGGAAAACCATAGCTTTTACTATATGGACCTTTGTTGGCAAGGTGATGTCTCTGCTTTTTAAGATGCTGTCTAGGTTTGTCACTGCTTTTCTCCCAAGAAGCAGGTGTCTTTTAATTTTGTGGCTGCTGTCACCATCTGCAGTGATCATGGAGCCACATTGATGTCCAATGTGTGTTTTGCATTTCTTTCCACAGAATCTCAATCCAATCATTCTAATCAATCAGATAGTGGAGTTTCAGATACCCAGACAGGACATGTCCGTTCTCAAAGTATCGTTAGCTCCATCTTCTCAGAGGCCTGGAAGCGTGGTACCCAACTGGAAGAGTCTGGCAAAATTAGCGTAAGTATCATACAACAGACAATACTATATTACCGTGATAGGATATGAATTTCGCCATTGCGTAACATTGGCCTTGCTTGTAAGCCATGATTCCTACGTAAGGAAGCAGCCAAGAATTCTCCATTAAATTTGGAGAAACAGCCAAGCCTCGTACATTCTGGGAATATTCCATTATGGTAACAGTTGCTTCATGTCGCAGCTTGCTCCCCTATGTTTTATGCTATGTTTTGTTTTGTTTTCCTGTTGCCTCGCAGTCTCATGTGGCAAATGCAAAACCCGGAACAGCTCAGAGCTCCACTGCAGTGATGACTTAAGCAGGGGTAGAGTTAAGGTCAGGGGCCTTGTTTGAACTATTAACCTGGGTGAATGATGCAACCAAAATCATGCAGACTAACTTTTTTCAAGAGATATCTAATATTTAAACACACTGATTAGTCCACAAGTGCCTGAGCCTTTAGTGCCCTAATTTGACAATGTCATGCACCCCCCACCCCAATTTATTAATAATCTGTCATGGTTCTGGTTTAGCATATATTGCTGGAAAATTCTTCCCAGAATGAAGAATCTTAAAAGAGTTCTATAGCTTGCTGAATTTCAGATAAGTACTCTTTGCAATGGTATGCATAGCTCTAAATTGCAGGAAACCATCGTTTCACAATGCTTCCCTCAAATAATCACATAATATGGAGGAACGGTCATAAAATATAGGATTGTTCATTTGGTGGTCCATTATCTATTAACAGATGTCACAAAGTAAATCACCTTAATAACTTGACCAGAACTCTTGGTGCCTTCTGTTTGACCTCTTCCTTCCCCCCCCTCCCCCCAGTGCAATAATCCCTGCATGCCTTGACTTCCCTTCCTATTCTGTGATATAGTTAGTCATGATGGTTTTCACTCTGTGTATTGATTATCAGTGCTTGGTCACTTGCATTCCCCTCCCGTCAAATTTGGCCATATATATTTCCACCTTAGGCAGTTGTGAGGGATTCTGCTCTAAAAGCATTGGGAGATCTTGTCTTCCCTAATGCAATTGCGGACTTTGTGCGGGTCCCTCTGCACATAGTACCAACCCAACCTTCTCTCTGTTATACGGCACTTTATTCAACTTTTTGTAATTCATAGTACAGTGGTGCCTCGCAAGACGAAAAGAATCCGTTCTGTGATTCTCTTCGTCTAGCGGTTTTTCCGTCTTGCGAAGCAGGCCCATTGACGGATTAGCGGATTAGCGCTATTAGCGGCTTATCTGCTGATCGGATCAGCTGATAAGCGGCTTAGCAAAAGGGGGGGGGGAGGGGGAAAAACCCGCAGGAACTCGCAAGGCATTGTTGTCTTGCGAAGCAAGCCCATAGGAAATTTGTTTTACGAAGCACCTCCAAAACGGAAAACTCTTTCATCTAGCGAGTTTACCGTCTTGCGAGGCATTCGTCTTGCGGGGCACCACTGTAGTTAAGTTTATAGCAGGCACTTTCACATTCATTTCTCTTTTCATATATGTTTGAATTTTATTTTGTTGTGTTTTTTTGTATTCCCTTCCCTTTTAGGCTAGAATGGACTCAATAAGTCGACCCTTTACTTCAGTCCCACCAGCTTTGTCTCCGCAGGCCAAAGCGACCCCCCTATATTCAGCTTCACAGCCATCACCTCCCCTTCCGCCCCCGCCCCCTCCTCCGCCACCCCCTCCTCCTCCACCACCCCCTCCGCCCCCGCCCCTCCCCAGCCAGTCCATGTCATCGGGAGGCGGCTCAGCCACCGTGTTTGTGAAGTACAGCACGATAACAAGGCTGCAGAACGCCTCTCAGCATGGGGGGCTTCTCTTCAAGCCCCCCCATATGATGCAGCAACCCCCACCAATCCTGCCACCGGCTAAACCCCAGAACCCAGTGCCCCCTAATGGCGTGGTCCCTCCGCCGCCGCCCCCGCCACCTCCCCCTACCCCGGGCTCAGCTATGGCGCAGCTCATGAAGCCTGTGCCCTCCATCCCGTCAGTGCCGCAGTTCACACCACCACCCCCTCCTCCCCCTCCTCTCAAAATCCACCAGATTCATCAGAATATTCCTCCGGCGCCAGCCACAGCCCCTGCCACGCCACCGCCTCCCCCGCCTATGCCTGCGCCGCTGCCTCCCCAAGCTCCTCCTAAGCCTGCCATGACTCTGCCGACACAGAGCAGCTCAAAAGCCGCCTCGCCTGTCGCGGCACAACCCACGCCGCCTGCCCCTGCCCTGGTTCCTTCAGCGATGAAGAAGCAGCCCAGTTTCGCAACTCCGCAGGTTCCCCTGTCTCCTGTCCCGCTAGGCCCTCTCCCCCCGCCCACTTTGCCCAAGCAGCAGAGCTACTCCGGCAAACTCCCGCCCTCGCCGCAGTCCCCTGTGCCATCGGTGGTGAAGCAAATCGCCAGCCACTTCCCTCCGCCTCCCATGCCGGCTTCAGAGCCTCAGCCTTTAAAGCCCACCCCTCTGAATGTGCCACCCCAGTCTCCTCCGGCAGTCAAAGCCAAGCCGAAATGGCAGCCCACCGCCGTCCCATCTCCCGACTTTCCTCCTCCGCCACCTGAAAGTAGCCTAGCCTTTCCTCCACCGCCCTCCCCTGCTCCAGTGGTGGTGTCTCCCACGCCGGACAAGGCAGGGGGTTCCCCGGTCAAGAAGTCTACCAAGACGTCCAGCCCGGGAGGGAAGAAGCCCCCACCGACTCCCCAGCGGAACTCCAGCATAAAATCCAACAGCTCAGCGGAGTACCACGAATCAAAGAGACCGTCGGTGGATAGCCTGGTCAGCAAATTTGCACCTCCGCCAGAGCCTTTGGGGTCTCCTGTGAAGGAGACTCCGCTCCCCCCTGCAGCTCCCCCAAAGCCAGGAAAGCTCAATCTACCTATCGTACTTCAGCAAGCGGGAATTTCCACAAAGGCACCTGCCGCAGGAGCGCCCGGGAAGGGTACCGTGGAAGAGTTTCCTTCCCCTCCGTCGGATTCAGACTTCCCCCCTCCGCCGCCTGAAATCGATCTCCCTCTTCCGCCCATCGAGATTCCCGCCGTGTTTTCGGGCAACACCTCTCCCAAAGTGGCTGTCGTCAACCCTCAGCCCCAGCCCCCGTGGTCCAAGCAGTCGGGGAAGAAAGCTCCTCCCCCTACCCGCCCCAAGCGCAACGACAGCACCCGGCTCACGCAGGCGGAAATAGCCGAAGCGCAGGCCGCCGCGGCTTTGCAAGCGGCCGCGGCTCCGCAAGCGCCCACCTCGCCCAAGTCTGGCCTTAGCGTTCAGCCCGGGTTCCTGGCCGACCTGAACAGGACTCTGCAGCGCAAGTCCATCACGCGGCACGGCTCCCTCTCCTCGGCCCGGATATCCAGGGCGGAGCCAACGGCCACCATGGATGACATGGCTTTGCCCCCGCCCCCGCCGGAACTTCTCACGGAAAAGCAGAAGAGCAGCAACTTTGGAGGCAGCCACATATCGGGCTATGCAACGCTACGGAGAGGTCCACCGCCGGCGCCCCCCAAGAGGGATCAAAACACCAAACTCTCTCGAGACTGGTGATAGTAAGTGGCCGCCAGTGAACTCTACGAATGACATGTCTGATACACTTGTGAAACTCCTTGTCTTAATAGCTGTGTGTGTGTGTGTGTGTGTGTGTGTGTGTACATGCACGCACGCACACACAACACACACACGAACAGAAGCTATGGGCGCCTGTTTCGGTTCACAATCAGCCCAAAAGATTTCTCTGTTTGCGGTTGGTTTATTGGGGCAAGGGGCGGGCTAACTCTCTTGAGATCCTCCTTACGGATTGGACCAAAATCTTTGAAACACTTCTTTTTTCCTGCAATTCAGGAAAACATCTGTTGTCTGTCACGTGAGACATGTTGGTGCATGTATTATAAATGTAGGTATATAATATATTGTGAAGTATTTTGTTGCAATGATAGAGGCTAACCAGAATGTTTTTGTACATCTGTATTTATTTGTTTCAGTCAACCGATATGTATATTACCGGAAATTGGATGGCACATCTTAAAAGAAAAGCCCTTTTAAAAATTGAAGATAATAGGAGGCACTTTAATCAGAAAAAAACCTATTTTTCCCAGTCGGTGACGGGTATAGGGTACTGACAGATTCTATCGGCGTTCGTACATTGTCAGTTGATTGAAAACTCCGAAACAATCTACCAAAACATTCTGGTTGTAATACTACTGAGATTAAATCCATACATAGGAAAGGGGATGTGTTGTATTGTGGGCCTGGAGTTAAATATATTTGGACTTCAAAATACAGACATTCCCTTCTGGAACTGTTAAGGGGAAAGGAAAGGATTTATTTAATCAAAACGCTTAAGAAGACACTGCCCTTTATTACACCTTTGTGCACTTAGGTGTAAGCCCCATGGAACACGGCGGAGACATATTTGTGACTAAATAGGTGTAGGATCCGGCTCCAATCCTGTTCACACTTACCAGGGAGCAACTTGCAATGAATCAAGTGGGCTTTTCTCTGAAGGGATCATGCTTTTAATTAGAATAAATACACACTCTTCTAATCCATGTTACTCATTTTTATTTAGAGATCAGTTTGGCATTTAAGCAGAAATGGTGCATCTGCAAACTCAGTTCAGAATCATTCTGGGTGTGCCAGTTGTCATGTGTGACCACCAATTCAGCTAAATTCGCGAGCTCCTTGCTCTGGTGCTACTCAGCAGGTTGCCAAGATGCCATCTTGCGTACGACCCAAGCGCACCTGCATCTCTTAAGATTAACGCTCAACGCGAGCCCTCTCCCAACATTCGAAACGTGTATCTGTGGAGAGGAGTTGGCCACCCCTCAGATGTTGGATGGCACGAGGTTCTGGGTTACGGGCAGGGCTGCTGCGAGCGTGTTCAGCAAAGCGCACTTGCAAACCCGCTTCAACCTTCCCGCTTGAAGTGTGGAGAAAATGGGGTTTGCTCACCCAATTGGGCACCCTTCCCCCCCACCCATATACTGTATTTTTTGCTCTATAAAACGCACCAGACCACAAGGTGCACCTAGTTTTTGGAGGAGGAAAACAAGAAAAAATATATTCTGAATCTTAGAAGCCAGAACAGCAAGAGGGATCGCTGCGCAGTGAAAGCAGCAATCCCTCTTGCTGTTCTGGCTTCTGGGATAGCTGCGCAGCCTGCATTCGCTCCATAAGACGCACACACATTTTCCCTTAATTTTTAGGAGGGAAAAAGTGAGTCTTATAAAGCAAAAAATACGGTACATTCTGATTGGCTGAAGAGGGGCACGTGCAAATATGACCCCCGTTTCCACAACAGCTGGGCGGGCAAGCATTGCTTAAGTGGTTGAAATGCTTCTTCACACACAGGTGACCCCAGGGGGCAGCAGAATGGCTTGTTAATGGACAAAGCAAAAGGGCGATCATGGCGCAATTCCCTTTCGCCCGATTTGGTGATGGCATGAGAGCTAAGTCTTGGCTCCCGTCATCTGTGATGCTCTAGTCGAGACAAAAAACCTCTTCGTCCTAGGAACCTGTGCTATTCTAAGTTCAAGTAGTGCGTTTTGGAATTTAATCAGAATTTTTACCAGGCGAGAAAGTTCTGAAGCAGCTCATGCGTTATGTTTACACCAGTCTCAATTATGGCTTAACATGAAGGACCAGTGCGCTGGAGAGACCGTGCTTCGCTCTTCCTTTTGCTAGAACGCCAGCGAGGAACCAAACCAGGCGCTGGTTTGCTGTTGTGCGCAAGCCAACTTTTACGGTTAGGAGAGAAGCGAAAAATGTGATGGTAGGCTCCTTCTTGGCTAACCAGCTGGATTTTTGTTGAGAAACGTACCATGAGCATTGTTTCGCGCGCAACAGCAAACAGCCTATGGCTTGTTTCGTTGGTAGCATGCTGAACAAAGGTTAGTGCTGTGCACTGTTGAGCCAGTGTACCAGCAGCGCATTTCTTGTTCCGCTTAAACCATTCAAGTGATGTGCAGGCCCAGGCAGCAAGTATTGCATCTGCTGTGCGATGCAACACAGAAATTGTAAGACTTTCTCATTATTGGCTATTACTGAATTGCATATGAGTGCAGTGCGTGTGTGTAAGGAGAAGGACAGCGATAATTTGCTCTGAACTTGTGTTTAAAGGGCTTGCCACCTTTTAAACCTCAAAGATTAGCCCATCGTAAGCTTGTCTTAGGCATCAGAAGTTAGTTGCTTCTGGGGCTGAGGTGGTGGCGTTTGCCTTTGTGTTTTGTTTTTTTATTATTTAAAAAAAGACTGTCGTCTGCCTGAGCTCTGTTTGTAGAAAGGTATCCAAATTTGGGTAATTTGGAAGGCTTAACATTTCGCTCTAGAAAAAGCCGGAGAAAGTTAAGAGTCATTTTTGCTTTTGGCCTAGAAGGATCTTGGATGCAGAAAGGAATGGTGCTATGTCATCTGATGCTGAATCGGCTTCTTTTCCCTTCCCCAAATGTGTCCTGGACACAGTTTTCCTATTTTAGAATAGTTTACTTGAGCAATAATATACCATTGTGTGCATTTTTAAAGCACTGCTGTCAGATGGCACTTTTTTTGGTAACTTTCAAAGTGTTCAGAGTTTCATTTCTTCTATTTTTGTGCTTATAAAGTGTCCTTAACCATTTACATTGCAGCATTTTAGCTTGTCTTACAACAAATGGTGGTTATTTTTTTACTTACAATGCATTTGGTGCTCAACTTTATTCTTTCCGTTGCTGCTCGGTCCACTTGCTGGCCTAAAGGGGAAAAAACCCCACCTCATTTGGGAGGTGCAAGGAATATGCCAGATTTGTTCCATGTCTAGTAGCAACCTCATAGCCAGGTACATAGGCTCCCTAAGAAGAGAGTGTGGGATTGCTTTGGGCAGCCAAGCCAGTTAATTCACTCACTTCCCTGCCCCCTTTTGTTAATTTAGAACCAATGCCTTTGAAGTACTGTTATGTCTCTTCCCAGCTTTGACGAAACGTCTTAAATGCAAACAACTGATCAAGATCCACATTGACATTTTCAGAATGTCGTGAATTTTTGTGCCCTGGTAAATTAGAGAATGTGCCCCGCCCCACAAGTAAGCAACAGCAGGGGTAAGAAGGTACCATTTTAGCTACCCATTGGTGTCTTCTGAAAAACAGTAATGTAGAACATATTTTCCAGATGTGTTTATGGGCATCCATCTGTCTCTGGAGATGATGTAGGAGTGCACTTTTGGGGGTGAACTGTTGGAAGGTTACAGCACCTGTGATGAGACATGTTTTGTTGCAGCCGGGGCAGATGAAGGGGTCTGGTTGTGCTCCTGCAGATGCACTGTTGCATTTCTTCTCCCAGCGGTCATTCCTCCTCGGGTCACTGCTATGGATGCAGCATACGGATATTATACCTTAATGGTATGTGCAGCTTACAAACATTCTAATATGGTATGTGCATCTTACAGTCATTTAATGCTGCAATTCTACACACTTACCTCGAATTAAGTGCCACGGAATGCAGCAGGGCTTACTTCCGACATTATGTAGGACTGCACTATCTCCATGGATCTTTTTTCAAAATCGTGCTCATTCTGAGGTTAGGCAAGCCTGCTAATTGTGTGGTGCTTCGCCATTTTGCCAGCAACTCTATCTGTTAACCGTGCTCTGGGATTTTAAATTGCCTACAGTGGATGTGAGGGGAAAGTTACTGAAACAGAACAGGGCAACACAGCTTAGGCCTCAAACGATCTCTTCCGTTTGTGAACAGAAAAGGGCAAGTTGCATCTTTGCCCTGGATGGTGTCCTAATCTTTGCAGCAGCAACTGTTGTTTCTTCTTGAATGTCTCCCTTCCTTAATTTATAAAGCTATCTTAAGATAGGTGGGGAACCTATGACCCTCCAGATGTTAGGACTACAGGCTGCCGTATCCCAGGCTATTGGCCATCTGTCATGGATGCTTGAGCGGAGATTCCTGCATTGCAGAGCATTGGGCTAGATGACCCTTGGGGGGGGGGTCCCATTCAACTACAATTCTATGATGGGAGCCTACCCCCCACATGAAAGGCCACAGGTTCCCCACTATTGCTTCAGTCGTTCCTACGGAGTCTTAAATTGAGTTTGCAGGTCTACCACAATGCTCTGTGTCTGGGCTGCAATTTTCTTTACAAACCTCCTTGGAAGTCGAATGTGGCATGTGGACATTCTTGAAAGTTTGGGAAGGGTTCAAAAACAAGACAGGAATATTCAGTGAGCACAACATGGGCAGACATGTAGATGGAACTCAGACTTTTCTGAGCAACATCAGCTGAATTCATGCCTATTTAAACTTCAGTGATGCAAATGTTTGTTTTGTTTTTCATTTCTACTCTCATTTCATTTTCTTGTCTGCATTGTTGATTAGAAAATTGCAAATTTGAGAAGAGGTTAGCCACACTGCTTTTGACGACAACCGCTTGGCCTTAAACGCCTTTAGTGTTTAAAGATGTCGATCCCGTTTCATGTTTAAAAACCACTTACAAGTTAAAGAGTACCAGGGATAGATTGGTTCAAAATGCATTTGGACATTTTTAACATAACTCTAACTTTATAATCCCAAGTGTAAAAAGTACATACTGCTGCTTCTTCTTACACATAGTGAGGTACTTCTGTAGACCCTTTGGCCCGGATAAGAAAAGTATCCTATATTTATTTTTTAATGGTTACCTACTTGAAAAGGTATTGCTTAATCTCGAAAGCTGAAAAGCTTTGTAGGGCCAAATCACACCTTAACTGGAGAATTGGCAACTGTGCTTGTTTCTCTTTGCTAAATAGTTGAGTGCAGGAAAACCAACATTAAGCTCACATCTGCCTCAAGGCAGCATGGGGGGGGGGCAGAGGTTAGAAAAGGGAGGAGACGGAGAGGTCCTTGTTCCCACGCTGGCAACCTAGCAATTTTGTCCTTTTTCTTCTGCTGATTACATGCTTCATGTGTAGTTTGGCTTTTAGATGTGCTGGAACCGATTTAGGCTTGAGTGTACCATTATGCCCACTCCCCCCCCAAAAAAGAAAACCCCCAGTAACCATAAAGTGAATATTTAAAGCACTGCGATCAGTGGCAATCTTGTTCAATGTGTGTAATGTACACATCTGTATGCTGCTTTACTCCCCCCCCCCTTCCCACCACTAAAGCAAATTCAAAATTCAGCTACACATTGCAAACCTGTATATTTAGGACCTATGGGGGGGGTGTAGAATTTATGAGCCCGACATGGGTGTAGAATTTATGAGTCCGACACTATCAATTGTGAACGCCCTTCTAGTAGATCACGTCCTTGCCCAGCTGTGGCAAGAGAGCTGCTCTACATGATGGCTTTAAATATATGCAAACTGCAATCCTGAACCAGCAAGAAGCTGGTACCAGTTGCTGTGATGATATGGTTCTCCGCCTTGGGCTTGGCAGGGCATCTTCGTACGCATGCTCTCAGCAACCAATATTTGGGGTTTTCTTTCTACCAAAGAGATAACAGGACAGTCTGTGGTAGTTTTCTCAAAACGCCTATCTCCGTCTAGCAGGTTCTGCTGCCTATTTCCATCTTTATTACAAGGGGCCAATACAAAAATGTTGGGAAACATTGAACTCTCTGGACCAGAATGTGCTTCGCTTCTTAGAGAGCCGGGGGGGGGGGGGGATAAAGATCTGTGCTGCAGCATCTTAGATTTCTCACAAAGTATGCGTTTGAAAATGGGATTGGGTCATTTGTCTGCTTTTTCCTGCTTCACCTACTGTGCGATTGTAAATGGTGGGAAATTGAGCTGTTTTGCAGGCATTGGTAAGCATTCGATAGTGGTAATGAGTCCTGATTATGCACCTGTTAAACACCAACATTGCAGCAATTATGTTGTCTGTGCAGATTTGTGCTAAGTGCTTAAATACATTCATATGTTTACTGCTTTACATAAAAAATTGCACATTTTATCTTTAGAGTGGGACTGCCTCCCCATCTCCTTTCCCTTTAAGAAAGCAAATCTCATTGAAAGTGGTAATTTACAGTCGAGAAGAGCTTTGTTCTATATAAATATTCTATAAATATGTATAAATATACTTTTTTTAAGCATGGGAGAAAAAAATTAAAAAATGCATTCAATGACAAAGTACTCGGAAATCATTACAATGGAATATGCACAAGTCAATAAAGATATAGTTAAATTTGTCCGCTGTTCTCATGTGACATTTTCTGTTTTTTATTTAAAAGTAAACTAACTGCAAAAGAAACCTCTAGCTGCAGTCTTGAATCCTTGGGTCTTTATTGCAAAGAAATCCTAGTGGCTTTCTCTTACGTGGCTCCTTTGTGTTTGAGTGAAAAAAGTGACCCCCCATCTAGGTAATAAAATATACTCCTTGTGCTTGAAAACATGAACGGTCAAGTGCATAGTATGAAGTGAGACTACTTTCCCATTTAGCCCAGGATTGTCTGGCAGCAGCCTCAAGGCTTTTCCCAGCACTTTTTAAAACCAGGGCTTGAATGCAGAACTGCTTTCACACAAAACTAACTTGCCTTTGCAAGTACATAGATTACCCTTGGACAGGGGCGTAGGAGGTGGGGTGGGTCACCCCAGGTTTCATCATGGAGGGGGGGGTGACAACTTATCAAGGAACAATTACTGCCCTACTAGGGCTGTTCATAAAAAAAACATTTTTTTGAAAATGACTGCTCCAAAGGTCTTATCTTACTACACTAGGGATTATATAACTATATATGTAATTTCATACATATCAGTTAATATCTTGACCCTCCTCCACAAAAATAGCTGTTTACTTGGCCGTTTTCCTGTGTCGTGAAGGCTGAAATTTCAATTCAGTGGAGAACTTACTGTTCCCAACCCTAACCCTGCGGAAAGCCATCTAATTAGACTTTAATTTGATTTTGACATGCTTTTAGGAGCTAATTTAATTGTTTGATTTTATACCAATGTTATGTATCTGATGTTAGCCACCCTGAGCCTGACTTCAGCCAGGGAGGGCAGGATAGAAATAAAAGGTTATTATTATTATTATTACTTATTACTTATTATTATTCCTTTGTAAGAAAATATGAAATAATGTAAAACCATTTTTGCAGGCAAAAGAAAAAAATCAATGGGGGGTGACAAGAAATTTTTCACACTGGGTACCACCTGACCTTCCTACGCCTCTCTGTGCTTGGAGTATATCAATACTTTTTCTGCAAGTGTGCCTTGCATCCCTTCATAAGTCTCTACTGAAACAGAACATTCACCTTTTGAAGAAGATATTACTTATTCAGCAATGTTACTCTTCCTCTATACACACCCACGTTTGCTTTTAATTAGGTCATCATGTACACAAATATCATTAGCAGGAATTGGAAGTTTAATGCCATCTTCGTTAATAGTGTCTCTCAAAACTAGAGGATACCAGCTTGCTGCTTCACATCAGACCAGAGGAAGAAAATACTGACAAGCCCACACTTGTGAAATCTGGGAATGTCTAAAGCACAAATTTCAGTATGTGTAGACAAGAGTTTGAGGCAAAAGCATGAAATGCAACAAGTGCCTGGAAATCCCTGCATTCAAGGGCTCGTTGCTTCAGTCCATCACCATGCCCTGCGCAGGTGGATAAAGGAAAATATTGCATCACAAGACCACAAACCTGCTGCATGCGGAGCATAGATTGACCTAGCTCCCTAAGGTGGTGTCCAAACATAGTGAAGCATTAAAAATACCCACTTAGCTTATCTGAAAATACTCAGATTGGGAGATACGCAGCACCTGTTAAGTTAAAGGATTTCAATGCAAGTTTTATACACACTTTCGCGGACTGTAACTTTACGGTATCCTAGATCAGATCTTCCACCTTCCAAGCTCCCTCTAAAGTTCTTGGAGCCACTCAAAATGAGGAGTGTCCTTAATGCTATTTTTGCATCCATTGCAGTTTATGACATCCTACATCTTGGTATTACCTGGAACTATTACAAAGAGAGAGACAGTTATTCCCGGAACCAATTTAATTTAATCTCGGTCCACACAGCAGTTCAATTAATGCCATATCTGGCAAGGAGGGGACAACCTCAAGACGCTTGGAGGGGATTGGAGTGTGCTTTCTTTTTTTATTTAGGACTTGTAACAAGAGGGTTTAGTACACAGCAACAGTTAATTCCAAATACAGTTTAAAAACTCTTAAAAATTTATGCTCCCTCACTCATTGGAAGGTGGTTTAATGGCACACACAGTAAAACATAATTAACAGGGCTTTCTTTAGAATCCTGCACAATTCTCACCATCTGTGAGGTCACCACAAGAGCTCAGGAAATAAACACTTGCCACTAGTAGCAAAAGTTGCTCAGTGAAAACCAAATTGGAGCTTGTTTCCATTGCGATAGGTTTCAGAAACCTATCCATACATAAGCAATGATAGTTACGTGAGAAAAATAAGCACCTGATCATCGAGATTCAGCAAGATCCTAATGGACACCAGCCTGTGCTTTTTACCCAGTCTCTTAGAATTTGGTACACACGATAGATAGCATCATCAATAAGAAAAGAATCACTGAACTGCATACAATTTCATTCTCCGGTCCAAGCACAACTCTGGTCTCAAAATTTTATGCTCGTCTCAAGGCATGCCGGTTTGCTGCCTTTAGAAACGGCGCTAAGAAAAAAGACAGGCATATGCCATTCTTCTCAAGAAAGCACGTTAACTACAAACAAAGGTATGGTCAAATGCTGCATACACATAATAGCAGCTGCAGAAGATGGTAAATCTAATACTCGGGTAAAAATGACAGTCCCTCCAAATTTCCATTTGCCTAGGAAAATCTGGCCTTTGAAATAAAAATATCAAGGCGACCTAGATTTAGGCAACATCAGTTAGCTTCATTTTGCATTTAAATACCGCAATACTCCTCATTTGGAAAAAGTGAGTGTCTTAATACTGCAGGTTTAAGAGTCATGGGTGTTCTCCAACTAAGTTTTACTCACAGTAGGCCCACTGAAATTGGTCACATTTCCTTAATTTCAATGGGTCCATTTATGAGTAAAACCTACGAGTTGGCTACCACCCCATTCTCTCTCATTTGCAAGGAATCATGCCTCGTGAACAAGGACTATCCCCATCTTCATTTAGGATATGAGCTGTGCACCGTTTTTTAACATCTATGTCTGCCTCTTATGTCTCCCACACACAAAGTTAACACCGAGAGGTTAACCGGCATCACTGAGAAATCACCCCATGGTTATCAAGTCTTAAAGTCATCATTCCCCTCATTAAGCTTATGACACTTTCAAATACTGCTCTATGTTCAAAGGCTGCCCCAGAAACTACAAATTGGAAGACACCCTATTTCCATTCATACATCATGCTCCATTCAATTTTAGCACCAAACCTAGCCATGCCCTTGGTTGGTTTTCCCTGGCAGAATTTGCTCGGGGAAATTTAGAATTAGCCCCCCTTTCCTACAGGGGAAAGTGTTTACTGCTTTGGGTTTAGCTCAAAGCCGAGATCAATGGGATAATACTGAGAAAAACGGAACATTTAAGGCTTTCGCCCAGCAGAGACTGGAAAACACTAGAAGTCAGTCCTACTTACTGAAGATGCCACTTCAAAAATTGAAGGATGGCAGCCCAGGTAAGAAATTGTTACTTTAAAGAGAGTAAGTTGGCAACTGTTATCCTCCTTGGGCTGGGGGGAGAGAATCACCCCACACAGCTAGATGTTGATGCGAAAGCTCAACAGCTCCCAAGGTTTATTCCACCCCGAAACCTTGTGGAAAGGGACCCATTTACTCAAGGTCCTCAGCGATGCTCCAATGATGGGGATCTGCCATCAGGCAATGTCCCATTAACGGACAGGCCTGGGTTTTCCCAATATTTGCATGCAAGATTACAGAAGAGAGTCGGAAACAAAGGGACTTTTTAATATCATGACACGATACAAAATGGGGGGAAGGGGGGGCAAAGATAGAAAAGCAGGCCATCCGCATGTTCGAACCTGAGCTTTAGCAGCGCATAGCATCTGCAAACTGGCGGCCAACATTTCGTGAGCCTCTTATTAAATTCTCTTCCCCCCCCCCTTCTAAACATTGCTAATATAGTCCAAGGTAGCACGACGAAACTCACTTGCAGGTCTCCAGAGCACCTTCTGTGCCACGCTTGTGTGCCGTGCAGAGCCATGGAGTACGGTCTTGGTCCCTCTTCCCCTTTACATAGCATGTGCGCAAGGCTTCAGGAGCAAAACTAGGGGGACAGGGCTAAGTTTACACAAAGCAGAGCAGAGGCAGCCCCTGGAAAGAACAACCAACCGGAAGCAAAGACTCCAGCGATACATCATTCCTACGCTAGATTGGCAACTCTTCTGGCTTGGAAGGATTTGTTCCCGGTGTTGTGGAAACCGAGATTTTGTCTTTAAGCAGGAAGCCAATGCGAGCAGCAGGAAAAACACACACATCTTGGATCCATTGCTTGCATGGGTGGGAGAAGGAAGGCCAAGGGAATGAAAGCCATTTTATGAAGGAATAAATGATCAGGAGCTTGATACCGGATCATACATAGAACTCTTACACTGTTTGCACTTAAGAGGCTGAAAGTAAATGTTCAAATCATCATAACTTTTAACACCTCAATTTGATTTTTGAAAGCAGGACTCTATGGGGAGAAAATGATTTTATTTCCAATTTCCCAGGCCTGTCCCCCCCACCCTCTTTTTCCCGTCCCCCACCCGCCCCCTTTTCTTTAAAAAAGAAGTCAACATTAAATTAAAAAAGGGAACGTTTAGAGGAAATTACAACCGATAGATGGAGTACCACCCTCACTGACTTGAAATAGCATGCAGTCTATGCAACATTACATACATACAAAGTCTGATTACTTTGGGCCGGGTACATATCGTCCCTAAACATTCTACAGAATTCAAAACTGTACAAAATAAAAAAAGCGTCAAATCCAAGGAAGTTCTTTACGTTAGTACTGCAGAATAGAAAGCATAAGACCAGCAAGAGGCGAGCAATCTGGAAAGACCGTCTGCAGCAGCTTCATGGAAAGTGATCTTGGCCCGGGAGGTTTGTGGGGAACGGCCACAAAAATCAAGTCTTCTAGGGCAACACTTGGCATTGCCCCCCACTGGAGCCGGCAACAATCATCAGAGTCCCTCTCCACACAACCAAGGAAATGCAACCTTTTTTTTAAAAAACCCAGTGCAGAGAAGCTCCTTATAAACCAATTCTATAGTGAGAGCACTTTTAAAAGGGGGGAACCCACTACAGATACAATCTCAGAAGCTTCTCCAAACAACTTGTGCGCGTGAGGAATCTGTCCGGATTGGACCTACACTCCAAGCCAACTTCCCTTGCTCTTAGAAATAAAACCAAGCTGCAACCTCAAAAGCGACAGATTATGATATTTCGGCATCGGAACTGCAGGTCTGCTGTATAATCTAAGTTGAACGATATTGTGGCGTTTTCCAGAAGGGCTAAGAAGACAGGAACTCTCTTAAGATGTGACGAATCCGGCACTAAGGCAACCTGTTTGTTTTTTTGTGGGGGGAGCAATGGGGTGGGGTTTAATTGGGGGTAAGTATTCTCGAGAAGTCAAGGGCCCAGTACCAGACTTAAAGTGCATCAACAATGGGGGAAATTAAGATGGGTCCCCAAACGGGGTGGAGGGGGATGCTCCCCTCCCCGCAGGAGCAGTTGGAGAAGGAAACTCTCTAATTCAAGCATCCTCATTATCCTGCCTCGTTTCCTTCGGATTTTTCAGGGCTATAAAAAAAAGCTCTTTGCAACATAGCAAGCTACCTTGCAGGTACACAATGTGCTTTGCGCAGAAAGGAAAACAACATTTCTTTCCCCGTTTTTCTTTCCAGCACCTAGTTCTGTTGCAGGCATTCTGCATCAAAGCCCAGAACAATATCCGAGACTTGCCTCCTCCTGCACAGAATCAGATGAGAGCGCCAAGGGTTTATCGGGTCGAGCTGAGCAAGGGCCTTGAGGAGCTGCCACGGGGAGCACATGTGCAGAAGTCTGCATCTCCGTGCAGGTTCTTTGTGTGGCGAGCTGTGGTCTCAGGCCCGTGTGCATCCCAACACACACAGAACATTGCACACACAATACCTACATTTGTGCATGGTTGCATCGCAGCCATAATAGAAGACAACGTCCTCTCATGGCAGACAGAGCATGCACCAATGTAGATATGTAGGAGTCTTATCATGCGCATTCTGTGCAGGGAGTAAAGACTGATCATGCCAGAAATTTGCCCTAATGCTCCAGTGCCTATAGGGCTACAGCCCCATAAAGCCTTGACTCCGTCAAGGAAGCCAGTCCTGAAAGCCATCCCATTTTAGTGAGGCTAGAGCTGCTCGGAGCACTGATTTTGCGATCTTTGCAGGCGCTCTCCACATAAGCAAACTGTGCAGATGGGAGATACATAAAATCTACGCTAGATTCTTGGTACCGCTTGAATTCTGCTCCTGGCTCGAGCAAAGCATGATGAAGATTTCCGAGCACACCAGCTGCAGAGGGTAAGCCAAGACAGCCTGCGCAGATAGAGGAACTAGATGCCTGCAAAACCACATTTTTGCTGGTCTCGTGGAATTTTGGCTAGTTGGTGTTAAGAAGGGCAGGCTAGCATAACATGTGGTTCCAGGTTCATCACTTTTCGGTCACTATTGAAGTGAAGACTCAACAGGTCAAGAAGAGATGTGGTTGCATTTTGCATATTCATGGTTCATTTGGGTTGCTGTTATGGGGGTCAGGATGGGGGCTGCGGCATATTGGGGGGAGGGGAGACACATTTTCTTCCACACCACGGTTCCATCAAAAATTACAGGGATTCCTTTCAAGGCTGCTCTCTGTATGAGAGGGAATCTGCCATTGGTGGCGGCAGCAACTTCCTTCTGCAACTAACAACTGCTTGGAAAAGGCTATTTTTGAGGGAACCGTGATGTAGGAGGGAAATGGTTAGCCCCCTACTACCCCATGCCTGATCCTGAATAGGACAGCTGCAATTTAACCAAAAGCAAAGACATTTCACGTGTCATCAAGTTTGGCCTTAAAACTTAAGAAGCCATTACAGAAGGCTTCTCCTCACATTTAAGAAAAACACCCATCTGAAAGACTGGAGAAAAGGTAGCTCAAGCTCTCTTCCGTTTCTAATTCGCCTTCAAAGGAAACCAAAACAGAAGGCAGCCCTCCGGATTCCTAGCAAGATCAGCTAACAGGCCTCGGCCACATTTGTCTGCCTGCCTCCACAAGCCTTTCATGATATGCACTGAAGTCGAATTGTACCATCCGATTGGTATGCATGATGATATTTGAGCCAAACAGCTCAAACTTTTAGCTAAAACTTATGAATGAATTCAAACTTCCCCCACCTCTAGAGAGATTGAATTCTTCTCTATTCTAATTCCCCAAACTATAAAACATGAGGAAATTTCAGAAGATTGCAGCCAGCCTTCGGGAGAAGAACCAGGGCTGAAGCCTGATATGTGAAACCACAAGATGTGGCTTATACGTATTCTGAAAGCAGAATCTGGACAATATGTCACTTATCAAGAGAGGAGGGTGCAAACTATTCCCTGGATATTTTTCCAAATAGGGAGGCAGCCCAAATCTTAATTTCAAGCTTCATCTTCCTTCCAACTTTTTAACAACCATTTCACCAAATGAGGCCTCACTCGAAGCTTTCAAGGATCTATATAACAGGAGGCCAAGCAGAAAGGTACAACTTCCTGTGTTCTCAAAGCAAGAGGAATGTGATTCGAAACCAGCTCCGTGTGCACCTGGATCAGGCTACATGCGCTGAACAGCTGCAGAAGTGTTTTGGGTCAGAGATGCAAGGAACCAACCCGAGATCCAGTTGGTGTGTGAACCCCAAAATGTTTGCCAGTACAATAACACTCTTTCCAATGGTAAGAGAGTGAAGAATGGGGACTTGGGGAAAGGCAAAGAGGGAGGGGGGTGGATGGCCTATCGAAGCCAACCCTTCAGCACTGGCATCTGGGATGTCCCAATACCAGGGCTTACATTATTCCTGAGAAAAATCCCATGTCTTGATTGAATGGGTCACAATTTGAGCAACGGATCGGTTAATTGGCAAGTTCGTTACATCTCCTATATCTACACCCGAATCGGTCAGCTTATTCAAATACGTCGTTCAGCTCAGCCCAGCCGCCGCTGGCAAATGGAAGAGCCATTTCTCCAAAACAACTCAAATCACTATTTTATAAAATGGTTGGGGGAGGGGGGAGCAAAACAAAAAAAATAAAGAGTGGTTTTGTTTACAATGATCCTTCCTTCCTTCAGTTCATTTGACAGGGCCCCCCAGCCGCTGGAGATGATCTGGGGAGCCCAACAACCTCATGGCAAGCAAGGTGCAAATCTGCCTCTTGTTGTGGCCGTCTTCACTCTGAGTAATGCATGATGGACTCCACGTAGTTCCCTGGGAAGAGTCCCGTTACTCCATTCATCACCCCTTCATACCAACCATCGTCGTTTTTCTTAATGACGTAGATGATGGCGCCTTCCTGGAAGGAGAGTTCATCTTCCTTGTCTTTAGTGTAGTCGTAGATCGCCACAACTAGGAGCAAACGGAAAAAGGAGAGAATAGCAAGATCCCAAGAAAGCAGTTGCCTGAACTGAAGGCAATGTCAAAATCGTATTATAGCTTTCATCTGGGTAATCCCTCATTTCCCAAACAGCAGACATTTCTCTTTAGCAGTAGCCGATTTGAATGCTGTCCTTTCTCCCTGTTTGCGCAAGAAGTCAGTTCCTCGCCCAAAAGGCCAAAACGTGACTTTCGATATTTCAGAATATTTTGCGCTCAAATGCTGAAGTTCTAAAAATAAAAACAGGAGAAATTTTGGCCTACTCCACGCCTCTCATTCCAATATACAAAAGACTGAACCAAGTAATTGCTACTACTGAAAAAGATGAAGCTTATTTAGGGTTTCCAAAATATTTTTCCAAAAATATTTTGGAAAAAGTCAACACAACATGATGCTCCCCCTCTGGTTTCATATAATAAAAAGGGGATCTTGGTGAGAACAGTCCCCACATAGTAAATTGATGGGTTACGGCATCCTTAAAAAATGCTGCTTGCTTTCCTAAAAGTAGCAAAAGGCAGGTCTATCGAGGAATTCTAACTGCTCATTTCCTTTCTCAAACTTGTGCAGTGATGAAATGGAGATAAATTCAGTTTCTGCATACGAGCAAAAAAAAACCAAACAGGCCAGGCAAGGGTTGCAAGAGAGAAAGAGAAACCAATACAATTCAAAGGGACTGTTCAACCGATGCAATCTACCTATTGTTGTTTTTCTAGTATATCAGATGCAGAACTGCCAACATCTTTTGGTAGTTCTGCATAGTTCTGTTTTACTACGGCCCACAAATTCAGGTGGCTGAAGACCTTATGGAATTACTTTTTAATCAGCTAAGATTCCCTTTCTTTCTGCATTCTTTCTCATGCACAAAAAATTCTTTCGTTTCTTTCCTCTCCAAGGGGAAAAAAGGGGGAATTTGAATTAATGTTGGCTTACAGATGTAATAAGAAATATGAATTAACTTACTATTCAATATGCTTTTCCACGCTGTGATCTGTTACGTGACAGTGCAAAGGATACTAGAGGACAGTCACTCAACAGGAATGGGAAACCTCCAGCCTGCGAGTCAAATTAAGCCTGCCAAAGGTCCTAATTTGGCCTATGAGGCCATTTTCCCAACAGCCATGTCCTGAAGTCAGGGGTGGAGCAGGCAAAGCTGCAAGGAAATAATGGATCTAGAGTGCAAACCAGATTGTTGCAGTCAGTGCTGAATGCAAGCCAGCTGGGATCAGCCCACTGCCGAGTTCCCCACCAGAACACCTATGTAGAGCTGATCCCTCTGTCTTACCAGCCCTGCTTGAAGGCAGGAATGGTTGCATCTGGGAGCTCCAATCAGACAAGTAAAGCTGATCCCAGCAGGCATGCATTTGGCACTGAGGAGCAAGTGGAGTTCCCAGTGAGTGGGGGAGTTCAGGATCCAGCCCACCAGCCAGATCCTACTTCCCAGCCTTGTGGTGCAAGCTTGCAAGAATGACAATTGTGAATGGGGAGGATACGGAAAACAGGTTTTTCTTACCAAACCGCGAGATTGGAAAGAGCTGGCTTGCTTATTAAATAAAAAAAGGGTAAACACAGATCCGAGCCGTTCCCTGCTTGTACTGGAATCCTGGGGAAACTAGCAAAGTACCGGCTACCAGGATCCAGCACCAGCCGAGAGAGCAGCAGTTGCTTCACAGGGACAGGCCAACGTTGGTTTTGTCTTCCCTCATGCTGAAGGAAGTGGATCGGACTCTGAGACACACCATCAACTGGTAAAATATTAATTTCATGTTGTGCCACCACCGGGCAACATAACATCTGAAGGATCTCAAGGATGAGGCATAGCCAGTAAGGTGCAGTGAGCTGAACCCATGTCAAATGGCTGGAAAAGACTCTTGCCTCAGCAGTTAACTCTACGGTTAGAACTTCCAGCAAATGTACCTTTCTCCAAGTAGGTCCTTGGTGCCCACGGTGGATCCTCTTCAGCGTATGGGTCACTGTATTCTACCACAGCGGCTTCTTCCTCCTCATAATCTTCTGGAGGTGGTGGTGGTGGTGGGGATTCATCAAAGACTGGCTCATCTACCGGGGGTGGGGGTGGAGGTGTGTCTGAAACTAGAGGAGCAAAAATCCACACTGCAGTTCCTAGAGTTTAAAGGCTATACAGTGGTGCCTCGCAAGACGAAAAGAATCCGTTCTGTGATTCTCTTCGTCTAGCGGTTTTTTTCATCTTGTGAAGCAAGCCCATTGAAGGATTACCGGATTAGCGCTATTAGCGGCTTTTAGCGGCTTATCTGCTGATCGGATCAGCTGATAAGCAGCTTAGCGCTATTAGCGGCTTATCTGCTGATCGGATCAGCTGATAAGCGGCTTAGCGCTATTAGCGGCTTATCTGCTGATCGGATCAGCTGATAAGCGGCTTAGCGCTATTAGCGGCTTTTAGCTGCTTTTAGCGGCTTATCTGCTGATCGGATCAGCTGATAAGCGGCTTAGCGGCTTAGGAAAAGGGGGGGAACCAGCAGGAACTCGCAAGACATTGTCATCTTGCGAAGCAAGCCCATAGGAGATTCGTTTTGCGAAGCACCTCCAAAACGGAAAACTCTTTCGTCTAGCGAGTTTTCCGTCTTGCGAGGCATTCGTCTTGCGCGGCACCACTGTACAGCACATCCAATATATTAAGAGCTTTACAAGTCTTATTCCCGCCCCCCGCCCAGTGTCTGCTTCAATGGGTTGTCCTCCTTTTACAGAAAAGATCCAAGGCAGTGCGTGTAATCACTGATCAAGGTTCAAAGTTCACCTTCCATCGAGTCTGACACTCAAACACTGGACATCGGGGAAAACAGCAGCTTTTCCACTTTAGGGAAGAGGTAGCACATCTGTGGCCCTCCAGGTGTCTTTGGACCATTGTTCTCATCATCTCTGACAATTAAGCAGCGCTGGAGGACCAGCCCTTTTCTAGAGAGATTCATGTTCCACATTACCTGCTGCTAGATCTTCCAAATCCAGTCTCAGAGGCAGTATGTCTCTGAACATCATTTGCTAGGGAACTCAAAGGGGGGGGGGGGAAGTGCTATAGCTCTTGCACTCTTCTAGTGGTTTTTCATAGATATCTGGCTGGCCCCAAAATGTTGGACTTGGTGGGTCTTTGGTTGAATTCAGTAGGGCTGTCCTTATGTTCTCAATCCCATATGGTTATGCTGAATGGCAGTTCCTGGTTAAGTCGCTTTCTTTTGCTTTCTGCATGCCCTTCAGATTGTAAAGCAGGAACTTTGAAGCTCTGAGTCCACTATGTGGACGCTGCTGCAGTGGGGGCAGAAGGTAATCGACCCAATCCCACATGAAAAACAAGTGTTCCTCTTCTGCCTGGCAGAAGACCACAGCATCACACTTTGCAAAATGCACTGTCTTGGCTGCTGACTGGTAGATGCACAAAATTTATGAAACAGTCTATGACCAACCAATCCAAATGTGGAACGTCTGCTAGATTAGAAGCAAGTGGGCATTACAAGGTTGTCTGTGATCAAGAGGCATTGTCATCTTCCAAACCTAACACTTGCAGGTGAGCTTAAGCTTACTAAAATATCTCTACCTGAATCAAAACAAAATAAAAATGCATACTTACTATTCTCCTGAACTCTGGCCACAAATCCCATGAGTGGTAACTGAGGAGTTACCTGTAGGATAGAGGGAGGCGGCGGCGCAAGAGACACTGCAGAAAAGGAACGACAACAATAAAAAAGCAGGCCTCCGGTTAGAAAAGTTGAACCCAAAACATGAGAGATTGCATGGGCACTGTGGTTTCCTACTCAATGCAAGAAAAGGGGAGGAAAAATAGTAACAGGTCAACTTGAACCTAGCTGCCAAGGACAGCACTGAAATTTGCTTGAAGCAGTATTAATCATCAGGCTTGTTTCTTAACTTGACATCTTTCCGCAGGGCCTGCAAGACAGAGCTGTTCCACCAGGCCTTTGGCCAAGGCACAGTCTGACCCCCTCCTTTGGTAATCCTCATAGAACGCAAGCCCAATGGTTGCCATTAATTTGATTCTGAATTGATTTTAGAATGTATTTCAATTAATTGATTGTGATTTTATGTAAACTGTGTTATTTTTATTGTTGTTAGCCGCTCTGAGCCCAGCTTCGGCTGGGAAGGGAGGGATATAAATAAATTTTTTAAAAATATTATTTTTATTTTTATTAAAAAACAGAAATAATTCATGCTTAAGGGATTCGTCTCCTGCAGTCTCCACAGAACCAGTCCTGAAACAAGTCCGGCAGAAGCACAGAAATCCTTGGCTATTAGGAAGACAGTCTGGTGCAGTCAGGGAAAATATTCCCCAACTCACAAGGACTTTCCAGCGCTTCATTTTTACATAGCCTGCATTTGCATTACCAAAGACCAACATTTACAGCTTCATATTTCTTCATAAAAATTCAACATCTACAAGCAAATTAGAAAGCAATCTCTTAACCCGGTCTGAGAAAATGTTCAGGACTGAGACTTAGAATAACTTTACGTGAAGTGTTTCTGAGCACACAGAACACTTTCATGAACAGTGTGACCTGACTGTTTAAAACAGGATTTTAGAAGTGTGCTTATGCGATTAAGCACCATTCTGCATGGCTTTGAGACAGCAGCTGAAACAATTTACTTCCTCCCACAGAAGTCCATGGGAATCTTTCACTTCTATGGGTAGATAAAGTAGCTGCACTTGGGGTCACAGTTTAGATGGAAACAAAACCCAATCCCGGCCCCCAAGTCTTGGCAACTTGAGAGTCAGGGCAGAATTTAGGTTTTCCCCACAACTCAATGATGTCAGAGACTCCCGTTCTTTCACTCTCTGCTGAGTCATTCAGTGGATGCAACTCATTTCTAAATGAGAATATTTCAGCACTCACAACTTCTTGAAAATTGAGCTCCCTATATACTTGCCCCTTCAGATCATGGTTGCTGCCAATCGCTTCATTTTTAAAATCAAGCTGTCGTGTGCAGAACCTATTTTTGCTTTGCTTTCTCTTGTACAGAGTGTGCCTGTAACATGGGGAAGTCTATGCAGGAGTGCACTTCATGTACAATGAAAAGAATGAGAATCAGTGCCAAGATTTCCCCCAGCAAGCACCATGCTCCTTCTCCCTTGCTGAAGCCCATGTTCTCATATGCATTCTTCTTCTGATGCTCCCTCAATGAAAAGGTAACAGGCCAATTTTCAAATGGCATTCCTTGCTCCCCTATCCTGTCATTTCCCTCCCTCTTTATGGCACCACAGTAATCTGGCTGTCCTCAGCAGTCCTCTCCCGACAGTGAGTCTTTGTTGGAGGTCCTTTTGCCTCTACGCTGGACGGAGTCCAAGTCCACTGACATATCCCATCTTCATCTGCTAAAATTCTACACTTACAAACCTCTCATTATTTGCGCCACGGGAAAGCCACTCTTTTTGTAAATTTACAATCCAAGCAAGCTACCCTTTTAAATCATAACATTCTGCTTGGCTAAACAGATTGAATGAGAGTTACCTAATATTTATTGGCTATTTGGCAATCTTCTGTGGTGCCTCGACAACAAAATGACCGACTAATGAAGGGCCACCCATTTAACAACTCTTACCACAACAAAGGATTCCACGAAACATGCTGAGCATCCAGAAAACACCTTTGCATAAAAAAACAAACCTTCAGAAATTGGTCTCCCCATAAAAGAGTGAATAATCATAGGTTCTCTCCTTCAGCATGCAAAGAGTCATGCTTATTATTAACACCTTTTCACATTTGTGAGTGTTATGCATTGTCATATTTAGGGACACTTCTCGGTATGTTTTGAACATGTACACACACAAACACAAAATATTCCATACACAAATATTCAAGTTCAACAGGTGTGTGCAAACTTCAGACATCGTGCAGGTTATGTGCACTGAGTGCAGATCCATTATTAACATGCATATATATTCTAGGAACTTAGGTTCAGTAGACAGGTGTTGGCTTAGGGGTGGAAGAGCCAGACTTATGCCACAACATACCGTATTTTTTGCTCTATAAGACTCACTTTTTCCCTCCTAAAAAGTAAGGGGAAATGTGTGTGCATCTTATGGAGGCTGCACAGCTATCCCAGAAGCCAGAACAGGAAGAGGAATCGCTGCTTTCGCTGTGCAGCAATCCGTCTTGCTGTTCTGGCTTCTGAGATTCAGAATATTTTTTTTCTTGTTTTCCACCTCCAAAAACTAGGTGCGTCTTGTGGTCTGGTGCGTCTTATAGAGCGAAAAATACGGTAAGTCATGAAGCTCAACCAGTGTGGCTTCTGTCAAGTTACAGGCTCTCAGACTAATCAATTCACACACCTATTTGCAGTTGTGCTTTTCAGGATTTCATCAACTGATCTCCTATGAAACATTAGCAAACTGACAAGATCACGGGGTTCTGCCTTCCTCATGCTTGTTTCTATGATGTACAACTGATTCAAGCCAGGTTTCCTTCCAAATACAAGCCATCTCTTTAGCAATCTGGCCACCTACTGAACTAAGAACTGTGAGGGGAAACAAAATGTTGTCTCAGGGATAACCATGTTAGTCTGTTGCAGAAAACACCGAGGCTTTGGGCATCTTAAAGACTAACCTTTTCATGGCATAAGTTTCCACTTCAGATGAATAAAGTGTTATCTAAAGTTACAAGTATATGGTTTGGGCGGGGAATGGGGGGGGGTGCGCTTGTAAACAGTGAGGCCAGAGGAAAATAAAATGCAGAAAGTACAGACAAACTGATAAATTACCAAAACAGCCACATTTCAAATATAATACTTTATCAAAGAAAGACAACCCCTTCCCCGCAATCAGAGATTAATATTTAGGATTTTAAGGTAAAGGTCGAATTATTCATCATCACGACAACATGTGGTTAGATCTTTAAAGGCACCACAACAATGGCATTTTTGTTGGTGGGTTAGAGTACTGATTTTCACTGCGGTGCATCTTACCTGGGTTCTGGCTATAAAAGGGTCCTCCATTCACCTGGTTTTGAAGGCTGTTCTGCGAAGTGATGGAAGGAGGACGCCTGTACGGCAAAGAGCCCCCTATTGTTGGAGGGGTGTGCCGAGTAGCAGGTCTGTTCATGCTGTAGAACTGAACAGGATGACCTGTTTCGGAAGGGAGAAAAGTGTCAGGATAAGGACAAAAATGTTGAAGATGAATCCTGCCTTTTCACATAAAGATTTCCGCTTCATATGAGTGGACTCACCACAGCAAAAAGACTGAAACTGAAGAATGGGAAAAATAAAAACGTGGCTCCCTTCTACGATTGGATTGAAGACTTATACAAACTCGCGCCATATGAACAACTTGCATATAAACGCAGACTTGCCATGGACAAATTCAATGATATTTGGAATCCTTTCTTACAAATACTGTAATAGGTTAAGATCTGGTGAGGTACAATAACAACTTTGTAAAGTATACAATTTTGGGTTCCCCCCTTCACTTTCCCTTCTACACAGGTGCTGTTTCTCTTTTCCTTTTTCTCTCTTTTATTTCGTCTCGCCATGCTTGGTGGACATACAGTGGTACCTCGGGTTAAGTACTTAATTCGTTCCAGAGGTCCATTCTTAACCTGAAGCACCACTTTAGTTAATGGGGCCTCCAGCTGCCGCCATGCCACCAGAGCACGATTTCTGTTCTCATCCTGAAGCAAAGTTCTTAACCCGAGGTACTATTTCTGGGTTAGCAGAGTCTGTAACCTGAAGCGTATGTAACTTGAGGTACCACTGTATATGGTTATGTACAGTGGACGCTCGGGTTGCGAACGTGATCAGTGTGGGGTGCATGTTCACACCCGCAGCGTTTGCAAACCGCAGTGGCGCTCTGCGCACGCATGGGTTGTGATTTGTGATTCGGTGCTTCTGTGCATTCACGACCGCCGAAACCCGGAAGCAACCCGTTCCGGTACTTCCGGGTTTCGGCGGTCCGCAACCCAAAAAAACGCAACCTGAAGCATCTGTAACCCGAGGTATGACTGTAGTATTTAACTTTCAATAAAGAAATTAGTGTGTGTGTGTGTGTGTGTGTGTGTATAGATAGACAGATTTCAGCTTTATCTAAAATGTTTGAACACAAAGGGTGGAACCCAATGTTGCTTAAGCAGACCTTTGGCTCACACACCGGGTCTTCATCTTTCCTATCTCCTCCTTGCAGCTTCTTGCTGCCCCGCCCCCGCAAAAAAAAAGCCCCAAGTCCAACGGGTCCCCCAAACCTCCAGAGCAAATTTGAGGTGTGAAAGAGAGGCTGCAGTGGTAAAGAGAGGAAGGTGAAATTCCACTGCATGACTGCAAGTCTACTCTGCTTGTGGGAAGACAGCTTTAGAAACAACCCATTGGTGTGTGTTTTTTCACATGCTTTAAAAGCTGCTCAGATGATTCAGAGGTTCGGCATTAATACAAACCCTACAATGTTATGCTTTTGAAAACGAAGCAATTCAGCTGACACAGCAGGCACATACGATGGGATACCTTAAATTACACTTCAAAGGAAACTTGTTAAGATGAATATGGGGCAGAGCAGAATGGTAGCATTCCACCCAGCATTTTAAAAAAGGAGGTCTCTCAGCTGGTTCTCCATTAGCTCTCAAAGAAGCTGAGGGAAACATGAAACAAGTACACGACCACAGCGTGCTCTGCCCGATTTTCCAGAGTAACTCAACCAAGGTTAAGTTCCTATATGCACGTTCACCACTTGATGACCAACATGCTGGAACGAACCCACCGCAGCAGAAACTTTTACATCCATAATACTTTTGAATGGAAGGGGACATGTTTAGCAAAGCCAAAAAACTGCAAAATAATCAAATAGCAAATATCCTTGTAAGAGATGGCCGTAAGCTGCTCCAAGTTTAAATGGGTTTCACCAGTCACAGAACACCCAACTATGATGCTCGTTTCAGGTGGTCTTCGCCCCCGCCTCAACTTTCAAATCCAAAAGCAGTGCCTTGGTAAAGTCTAGAGTACAGCAATATTTTTACCTAAAAGGTTAATCAATTAAACCTGAAAAATATATTTTGCTACTTGTAAATCAGTTGCTCCCCCTTAATATTAAACAGCCTTGCACACTGCCATCACTTAAGATTTACAACCATGCTTCCAAGCAATGAGTTTGATACAATGTTACCTACAAAATGTTGAACTTTTTTTTGAAACAAGCTGCAAATACCGTACTATTCCATCTATAAGATGCCCCCGTGTATAAGACTTCCCCTATTTTGGGGGACTCAGATTTAAGAAAATGAGGTGAGATAGCAGAGAGTCATTGAGCTTTTTGCAGAGGATTGCTCAGCACTGTTGAGCTTTTTTTCAGGGGGGGATTGCCGAAAATAGCTCACCCATATGCATCGCAAAATCTGACTCCTGTCTGCCCCATCGCTGGCAGCAGCTGCAATTCACCCGCCCAACTGCCAAAGCGTCAGCCAATCAACACCACCCATTGATGCAGCAACCAATCATACGCACAATAGCAGCTGACAGCCGCAGCAGCAACCAATCAAACACCCACCCTATGCACTACCCATGTATAAGACGACCCCCACTTTTTACCATGATTTGAAAAGAAAAACATAGACTTCTACACGGAAAAGTATGGTAAGTCAACAATGTGCGGTTGTCAGAATAATGCTTGGATCGAAATACAGTGGTGCCCCGCAAGACGAATGCCTCCCAAGACGGAAAACCCGCTAGACGAAAGGGTTTTCCGTTTTTGAGCTGCTTCGCAAGACGATTTTCCCTATGGGCTTCCTTTGCAAGACGAAAACGTCTTGCGAGTGTTCCGATTTTATTTCGCTTTCCCCCCCTTTTTCTAAGCCGCTAAGCCGCTAATAGCCTTTTAGCCGCTAATCCGCTAAGCCTTTAATAGCCGCTAAGCCTTTAATAGCCGCTAAACCGCTAATAGCGCTAATCCGCTAATCGGGTTGCTTCGCAAGACGAAAAAACCGCTAGACAAAGAGACTCGCGGAACGGATTAATTTCGTCTTGCGAGGCACCACTGTAACCGAGATAGACGGTAGGGTAGACAAAGGGGCATTTTGAAAACAACGCACAAAGAAACACAGCAAGCCAAACAATTCAGTATAACAAGGTGCTTTCAGCAGCTGAGAAAGATGATGAAACAATGGAAAACGAAATGCCACGCTTTCCCAATGAAAACCACACAAGCATAGGAAACCCTGTGAATCTGCAGTACTCAACAAAACCAGTCTTAGGCTGCTATTGCATCTTGGCTGACCTGCCTCAAGAGGAAGCGCTGAAACTCACCTGCGGAAGGAGTGGAAGAAGCAGCAGGGGGAGTTGGAGATGTGAAGCCATCGGCAAGGGGCTGAGCCCCTGCAGCAGCGGCAGCAGCATCTGGGGCGGCAGAGGATGGGGCAGTTGCAGGAGTGAGAGGAGTGGGAGCAGGGGCAGAAGTAGCAGGAAGGGGAGAAGTGCCAGCAGAACTGGCAGGGGCTACGTGAAAAGAGGAGGAAGAGGAGGAGTTAATAAGGAGTTACGGTTAGCAAGGATTAGAAAAGCTTTCGAGTCTTTTGTGCGGAACGTTCCACAAACGCTTAAAACTCTAGCCCCAAAAATGGCAGCAGCGGAGGGGGAGGAAGGAGAGGTAGAAAAATGTTTATGTAGGGAAAGGGTTACCCCTTAGGTACGCAGCAAAAACGGGGTGGGGAATGGGAGGAGGATTTCAACTTATCCAATGTAAAACATTGCCTTTCCCCCTGACAGGACTCAAAGCAGCTTACAGATAATTGCCATTACCAAGGAATCGCCCAAACCCAAGAGGATTTACCTGGATACACACTGGGAGGGGACGGAGTAGGGACAGCAATAGGGACTCCCACACTTCCACTTCCGCTGTTCTCTCGACTGCTGCTCCTACTGCTAGGATGGCTCCCTCCACTGCTCCCGCTGCTGCTAAAGAAATAATATAAAAACAAACAAACCACAAAGGCATCCATATTCCATTCCATGCCAGGCACACACAGATTGCTAAACTTTGCAATTTTGGGGACAAAGAGAGACGTGCTGCTGTTTTTCCCCCTACGTCCAAGCTAAAATCAGGGTACATCGCTGACGAGTAACAGCTGCCTGCTAGATTATAGGAGATGGCTTTCAGGACCCTAGAAATATCAACTCTTAATGGGCAAAGGGCCAATATTAGAAGGAGGTTGGTTTTATCTGCATTGCTTAATACTCCACAAGTAAAAACGCTTAGGCCTAAAATAGTTTTTGGCACGGCACCATGAAATCTCACCAACATACCATTACATTTTATGCTGGCCAGGGCTAATCTGTTCTGCAGATCAATTTCCTTAGTACAGACCTATCTTGGGCCAAGGCCTTTTTCCAGCTTTTACATTACTTCTGCAAATCCACATAAAGGAATTAAATCAGTCATGTTTCCTATCTAGTTCATGTTACCAACATTTTCACAGGCACCAAAGTCTCATCTACAGGTATAGGAATAAGAATAAGAATAAGAATAAGAATAATAAGAATAATAAGAATGTCTGTTCAGCATGGAATTTCAAGTTTCAGAACTTATTGGGAAGTAACACTAAAGCCTCATGACAGCATCACCCTCATTTGTAGACACCACATTTTAGAAACAGGGCACGGCCATGACCGTCTTATGGCGGAGAGGCAAATAAATAGAAGTTATAACAAACAAACAAGCAAACAAACAGGATACAGTTCTATTCAAGACTTCATATGCTACAATACACAATTCGGCAAGCAAATTGTGTATCTTTTAAAAAAACTCTTCCTAGACAAACAACTTCGCATTATACAACATGTAGCATAAAGAGCATGGTTTCCCTCTAACTCCCAATGGATTTCCCAAGAAATCACATGAATTTATGAAGTTCTAAGTGAAGGGTTGGAGGGAGGAGGGGGGGGTTAAAAGCAGATCACTATAAGGCTGTGTTATGTGTCTTAATTATTGTTAATACTTTGTGCAGGAGCAGACTGAATACCTGTAAGTGCGATTCCTCTGATTCACAGAAGCTGTCCTAACAGGGCTCTGTTGCGAGGGAGCCATATTACGGGTAGGGCTAGGTACATAGTCATTTGGTACCACTGGAGGACGCACTGGCTCCAGTGTGCGATAGGGAGAGTGACGCCTACACAAGAAAAACATATGTATGGAAGCAATTTCAGACAATGAAATACACCAAACACCTTTGGGTAAGGCAGTGTAGAACTCCTGCTTACTGTTCATATTGAAAATGCACAGGGCAGGATCCAGTCCACTGCCGGGGCAGCGCCTGTGAAGGATTCCCTTGGGCACAGCAGAGCCCAATTTTCCTTATCCCCCTTCATGGCGCACAAGAAGGAGGTGCCAAAAAAGAGAGGTCTTTGCATGCCGCCCATGTCCCCAGCCAGCTCTCCCTCTCCTCTCAAAATAAGTGACTTCTGCTCTGCTGCATCAGTGACTTGCGTTAAGAGGAGGGCAGACTGGGGAAGCATGCAGAGAGTTCCTGGTCCAATCGCTGGTCTATCATGGTGCCTGCAATGTGCCTGCACACTTAGTAGGTCAGAAGAGGAAGAGAGAAAATGGGGGCTCTATTGAGCCTGTAAGAACACTCCACATGCTGGTGCCGTGCTTCTCAGCAGACCTAACTGGGCCCATGAAATTTCTCTGTTCATGTCGTACAGAATAATCAGGGCCACTGCTTTTTCTAGGTACAGCAGTGTAGAGCTACTCTACAAACAAAAGCCCAAAAGGCTCCTGCCGAAAGAAACCACATTCAACCATTATTTCCACCTCCTGGCGATGCTATGAATGTGCTATCTGCCTACAGGGGAGAGAGACAAGACACCTCCAAAGCCCACAATGTCATTTTGAGGCACTAATGAGCCATGAAGCAATAGTAAAAGCAAGAAAGGATTTTTTACCTTCCCTTTTTGCACCCTGCCCCCTTTCCAATGCGCATGAAGTTGTACTTACCCAATCGTTCCTTTCCCTGACATTGGCGGACTGGGTGGCTTCTGGGTGGGTGGCGTGGTACGAGGCAGGCCACCCATTTTCATATTCTGTGTACTAACCTGCATGAGAGGCAATGGGAAGAAAAGCAAACCTCACTGAACTCTTCAGGTCAACGACTGAGAATAAATTAAGAACGCTTTGGGAACTGATCTGCAACATTAAAAAAGCAGGGGAATGTGTAATAATAATAATAATAATAATAATAATAATAATAATAATAATAATAATAACGTAGAAGCCCCAGTGGCCATGCACCTATGTGCAATTTCTACATACAGTGGTGCCCCACAAGACGAATGCCTCGCAAGACGGAAAACTCGCTAGATGAAAGAGTTTTCCATTTTGGAGGTGCTTTGCAAAACGAATCTCCTATGGGCTTGCTTCGCAAGACGAAAATGTCTTGCGAGTTCCTGCAGGTTTTTTTTCCTCCCCCCCCCTTTTCTAAGCCGCTAAGCCGCTTATCAGCTGATCCGATAAGCCGATAAAAGCCGCTAATAGCGCTAATCCGTCAATGGGCTTGCTTCGCAAGGTGAAAAAAACCGCTAGACGAAGAGAATCACAGAACGGATTCTTTTCGTCTTGCGAGGCACCACTGTACAAGAGTTAAGATGTGCTCAAAGGACTTGTGGTTCTATGGCGCGTTTAAGACTGATTCTTGTTCTGACTGATTTCGCATTTAACTTCCAATCACCAGCAACAAGGAAAGTGTGCCTATCTCAAGGCAAACTTTGCTTACTAGGCTCAAGGCAACATCCTTTCCCTCACTGCATTTCTAGCTATGCAAATCCTGCCCACGTCTGCTCAGAGGTAAGCCCCACGGGGTTTGATGTGGTTTGTTCCCAAGAAAGTAGGTTTAGAACCGCCGCCTAGAAATACAAATGAGATATTTTACTGAAATGTAGGGTATAAATGAAAGACAAGTGGGTTTTCAAACTTTATGTATTATAATACAAATCACGGGTGGCTCCTAGATATTATTTGCCTACGACTCCTAGGATTCTGGACCACTTGGCTAGGAATGATGGGAACTGTAGTCCAAGCACATCTGAAGGGCCACAATATATCCCTGAACTATATAATACATAAAGTTTAAAAATACATTTGTATTGCATGCGTCCAGGGGACGTGCCTAGGGGTTTGGCTATGGAACCTCAGCTACACATTCTAGCCGTAGCAAATGCAACTCTGCCACAGCACAACACATGAAGTGTCTCTCAAAAGCACTTAATATATATTTCAGGAAACCACTTCTTTCTTGTTTGACTGAGTGGTGGGGAACCTGCAGCCCGGCAGGTGTCATTTGATTCCAACTCTCCTCTCACCTGACCAACTAGAGCGTGCTAGCTAGGGCTGATGGGAGTTTGGGCCCAGCAACTTTGGGGTGGTTGTGGGGGTAGGCAAAAGGTTGCCTGCCACCAACCTGCAGTGTCTATGAAGCTGATGTGCCTAGGACAGGGAATGAGTTATACATAACGTGAAACTCTTACACCACGTATTGCAAAAGCACAAGGGGGAATCCTAAAAGCTCAATTTAAGAAATAATCTGGTATCCTCACTTCCCAAGAGGGATGCAATGACCTGGCCAAGTATTGGTGAATATCTCATTCTGCTGAAAAGAGTCTACTCTGAAGTAACAGAAGCCAGTGTAGCAGTAGGAATATTGCTGCTTCTGCTCCCTTCATCCTTGTCATTCAAGGGCGCTTGTGCTGGTCCCATACAGTCTTTCACAGGCTTCCTCAACCTTGGCCCTCCAGATGTTTTGAGACTACAATTCCCATCATCCCTGACCACTGGTCCTGCTAGCTAGGGATCATGGGAGTTGTAGACCAAAAACACCTGGAGGGCCAAGGTTGAGGAAGCCTGGTCTTTCAGCTTTATAGTCTAAACACTGCAGTCTTTCCCAAAATATCCCCCCCCCCCAAGTATCTATTTGGACACTTTCTATCTGCACTAAGCACTTTCATAAATCAACTTCATATATGAAATGAAGCTTCACTTGCAACACCACCCTAATAAAATATGGCCTTTTTTAAAAGAAAAAGAAAAGGTGACATTTTGTGTATAAAAGACTATATCACCAAGAGTTATTTCTGTCATAGATCACCTCATTTTTTTAGGATTGGTAGCCATTTTATTGATCTGTTTCAAGAGATGCTGATGACAAATTACATTTACGATGCTGCAAATGCAAGGTATGAATAATTTAATGTTTTGTGTTCATCATCATCACGGTGGGTTGATTTTTTTAAAAAAGAAAAAATCACTGCTTGTTTCCACATAAATCACAAACACGGGGACACTAATATTTGTGTTTGTGTATGGAAAGAGCTTGTGTGTGCGTGTGTGTATGCACGCGCGCTGCTAGGAAAGCTACCTTATCCCTGGACTATGAATCTAAAATTTCATATTTTAAAAAGCAACACTTTTACAAGACAGGATCGCCCACCACATCGTGGAGCATGAGGTAGAACATTATGGAAAAGACACCTCAACATTGAAAGATCGTTGAATCTGGGAAAACTAAGTTTTCAAATTTCAAAGCTAGATCAAAAGTTGTCTGTCCGTCGCCAATAACTGGCCCATATGATTGTTACAAGGCGTTGGATAAATGCAGCTAAATAACATGCCTTCACTTTTTCTTCTGGATACATTTTAGAGATCGCTACACTACATTTTCTACATACAATATCCAAGATTCACTACTAGGCATGGAAATATTTATCCAGGTTTGATACACACTAAAAGGCAAGCTAGTAAAATGCTTTTTAAAAAAATACCGTATTTTTCCATCTATAAGACGCCCCCATGTAGAAGACGACCCCTATTTTGGGGGCAACAACCAATCGCCAGTCCACCCTCTGCACTATCCACTGATTTTTGACATTATTTTTTTTGGTGGCGGGAACCTAGTCTTATACACGGGAAAATATGATAAACTCCATGATTTTTCTTTTAGGGTTGTGTGTGACTCAACCTCTCACAATCACTGGGCTTCTGTCCTCCGCCAGAGGTGCAATGAAAATTTCTGTGACCTTGTGGGGTTTCCACACAAAAATCACAGCATTTAGAACAAGAATTTATCTTAAAATAGGTTGAGAGCTACTTCACACAGTCAAAGTATGCCATTGTCTTTGAAGCAGATATAGTTACAACAGGAGACATGATTGGCCACAGATCATCAGCATGTACACATAAAGAGGAAAAACTCATGTGGCCACTTTTAGCATGAATGTGAACACTGCAACAAGTTAAGAAGCCTTTAAAAAGCTAATATAGATTACAAAATGTAAGCAGTATCACATGTGTGTCATTTTAGGATGCAAGTGCGAAGGAAGGAAACCCACCATATTCAATTTTATTTCTGTGGTCACAATCTAGGGAACAATAAACCCTGTTGTGTTTGGAGCTTGGGTTTTACAGCATAACAGCTCCACAGCACACAAACTGATTTTGACACGAGGATTTTCAGAAGCAGCTTGTTAAATGACAAGATATTTTAGACTTCTAAGAAAAGAAAGCAAAAGTTTCTGTGGGGACGATTAAACCCTTAGCATCGCTGAAAAGGTTTCAGGATTGTGGCACATATGCCTGACACTAAAAGAGAAGCAACTTTGATTTTACATGGCTATTTTAGAAGCCAGAAATGACTAAGATGTTTGCCATTTTCATTACACGGCTTTGATTTAACAGTATCCAGATTGGCAAGAAGCTAGGGGTAAAGGGGGGGGGGGGAGTCTGTGCAAGTGAAAACATTAAAGAAATCAACACCCTCAAGGAGGATGCAAAAAGATGGAATCTTTTAAAAAACATACATAGCCCCATTTTCTTGTACTCAGCTCTGCTACTTAGTTCAGAAAATTAAGAGCCGACAGAGCTGTAACAAGCAAGGAAAGGAAAAATAAGCTACAAAATTGTTTAAGTGAACTAAGTATCCCAAATATATATGTATTTTCCCAAACTAATAACTGGAAAGCAGGGGAGAGAAAGAAGAGGTTCTTAATTTATCTTCAGAATGAACTGTGAAGCTTCAACAAACAGAGAACAGTCTTTGTCAATTACACTTTTTTTTATATTTCCCTTGATTAAAATTCAAAACATCACCTCTCCTTCACCCAACTGCTTTAGGAGCTCGCTCGCAATAATCTAATATTGCTCGCATGTCATGCAGAATTATTAAGGAGGAAAGCACTGCTGAAACAATGAAGACAGCATTTCCTCGCTAAATGTGTGTGTGGCGTAGGCAGCAGCAAATACAAATTCTTCAGCAATAGGTATCAAAGTGGCCTTCAAGCATACCCTGCAGATTTTAGGTTGGTGTTTTGCATTAGTGTAAACAGCGGGGTGCAAGAGGAACATTTCCAATGGACCCTGCTGCTTCCAGGGTCCGGGACAGAGGGAAAGGGGAAAGGGTTCCTCTTCTCTCACCCAAGTCAATGAAGTGGCCAAGCATGAGGAGTAGGGGGAAAGGTCTGTACAACTGCTGAGGCTTTCCTACTTCACCCAAAACCAAGAACCTGGCAAAGGGAACAAAGGATCTGCGCACAGGGTTGGTTCAATTGCAACACCTGACAAACAATACATATGTGCTCCAGTGAACACAAAAACCGGCTACATCTGAGAAGCTACTCCCCAGGAGTTGTTAGATCCCAACCCCCAGCTGACATGTGAGTTGTAGTTCACAACATCTGCAGGGCATCATATTGGCCACTTGGCCAATATGATAGAAGACTTGGATTTTGAGGAGGCCCAACGCTGGAAATGCAGAATGTGTACGCCTCTGCAGTCAGCCTAGTAGTGGAATGTTTTTATTGGTCCATAAATGGAATTAAATAAATATATCTAGGGGAAGTCCCTTTCCGCACTGCACCCCCTTTTGTCAAAATTTATACCAGTTAAGGGCATGGGCACACAAATGGATTCGCCATTTTCAGCTCAAAGATACTTGGAAAACTAAGGTGAGAGTGACACATCTGCTTTGGGGGCTGAGGGCTCCTTACCATGGTCATCTGCATCAGGTATGTTTTTTTATCACCTTCAATCATTGCCTCACATTTGTATGCCACCCATTCAAGGAGCTCAGGGAAATTACCCCATATTATACTCACAAGAACCCTGTGCGAAGCAGATGAAGGTGAAAGAGTTTGAGAGGCCCAAGGACACCGAATTAGCTTTGTGTCTGAGTGAAGATTTGAACGTGGATGTCTATGATCCAAGTTCAAAACTCTATACCATGCTGTGTTCAGTTAACTAGAATCCTAGACGCAATTATGTCAATATGCATTGGTAGCATTATATGTTACTTAGTGGCAAGTCCCACTGAGTTCAATAGTACTTACTCCTAAGTAAGACTGGCATCTTTCTTAAATGACAACAGTTAGCTATAACACATTCTTAAAAGTATCCTCCATAGACCATTAAACGGCTTCTTAACTACCTTCTGCAGACTGATAGGTTGCTCTTCCTGAAATCTGATTATATTCTTAAAGTAATGAAAGACAACATATTAAGTGGGCATCTAGGAGCCAGGCATAAGGGATCCATTAATGATTCTAGTGTTGGCTGCTTTTTAAACTAGCTGCAGATACCTGCCAATCACTGACAGAAGATGGCAAGTATAGATAAGATGGCTAGATTATGGGTTGGTTAATTAATAAGCATGGGTGTTGAAGACACATGTTCCAAGCTGGACTTTAACAGCAATTTCATATGGATAATTCCACTCAGTCTAGCTCAGACTCTTAGTCTCAATGGGTCTGAGCCCCACGTTGGGCAAAAGATTCCTGCACTATAGGAGGCTGGATTATATTACCCTAGTGGTCCCTTCCAACTGTATGATTCTATGGTAATTCAGCTCTTAACAAAATAGAAGGGAGAATAGGATTCTTAGAATGATGAAATGCTATCCTCAGAAAAAGGGGTCAGAAATGGTGCTTGCTTGCTACTTCAGTTCCGACTGAGCACCTAATGCTCAAACTCCTAAACTGATGTTGGAAAGCAGTAAACACATACGCAGAAATATTTAAGATGGAGGAATTGTGTGATGTTGATCCATTTTTATGAGAAGCTATTTTCCCCCTATCCTTAAAGAATCTCTCATCTAGGCTAAGATATGAAGCTGCTGGAAATAATGTGAGTATGCAGAGCAAGCTAGGAATAATTTCATTTCCTAAACCCGAGTTTGGCTTAATTCTTCCCCATCACAGTTGTTTCTCATGACACCGGAAAGCATGCTCCACATTTCCAAACTTGAAGGAGGTTGCCTTATGTTAAATTACATTTTAATTATTAGTATAATTAAACATAGTGAACAATCAATTACCTGATCTTTACATTTCTAATTAGTTTCAACCAGATTTCAAAATCTTCCGCTGCTTTTCCAATGGGAGCTACACAATTAGCTCCATGTGCTCAGGGGGATCTGCAATGTGCTTTTCCGAGCTGGCAACCCAAATATGTTGCACAACAACTAATTCCTAACATGTCAAGGACTGGAAAGAATATGTTGTTCCAATAAAAAACCAGAAACCCACTGGATGCCGGAAACCCTTGAGCACACATAAAAGTAACTGAATTTTTAAAATGTCTTTGGGTGCAATTCTAAAAGAGTCGGATCACAGATTAAATACCATCAAGCATTTCAATCAGATTGATAATCAATGGAATTTAGGCATGCCCATCTTTTTCTATATTGTAACTTTTGACTGCAAACAGCATGACATGAATGGATGTATTCAAGCATGACAACACTGAGAAAAATGTTAAGCTCCTCCTAATACTGTTCAAAGCTACAAAGTGTGGGGGAATCCATGTAAATAAGGGCAGTCTCACAATATAGTTTACGTTTTTTATTTGAGCATAGCCATTTGTGCCAGTGTACTGACTTGCAATAACAGTCTAACGTAAGTACTATACGTACTTCCTAGCAGGTTTGGAAGTCCCAAAAGTGGGCTGTAAATGGCTAACTGGTAAACATCACTTTTTCATAAAAGAATCATGCCCCACATTACTTTTGATTTTTCAAGACAGGCAAGCTTGCAAATTCAAGCACTATTCATAAAAGTAAGCAAATTACATCATATATAGGATAAAAAGATCATTACACAGTGGGAGATCAGAGGTCACAAATATATATATTTTTTTATCATGAAAATCATCCATTATCCAGATCCTTATGGTCATCATTTTGTTATGCTTTAAAAAATGTTTTAAGACCAAAGAATAGTGTTCAAGGTGGTATTCCCTCCCACCCCACCCACCAGAAATTATCACTCTCCCCGAATGTAATAGTCTGAAGAATAAGAATGAAATTCAGCCCTGTCGTTTCTTACCTTAAATCTAAGCAACCACTTAATGCATAAATGAAGCAAATAAAAGAGGTAAGGAAGAAAAGCATTGAAAGGTTAGTTGAAACTTCAGGATATGAAGAGAGAAGGGGGAAAAAGAAAGAAGTTAAGCATTTAGCATCAACAAAATAATGTATCAGTAGATCATAGAAAGAGTGATTAAAGCAGAATATGTAATGGTTTTCGAGATGAAATTTATAAAGCCACTATTAGAACCATCTTAAGACACTATTAACTCCAAGGTCAGCACTCAATGTTTCAAACACTATTTCATGAGAGACAGCTAGAGAGCCACTATTAACCCGCCCATGAAACAACCTCCGGCAACCAACATCTTATTTCTACATGGAATAAGTTAAAAAAATTATTTAGAGTAATATGAAGCAACTACTGCATGTACAATTTCAACCAATTGAGAAATAATAATTTTTGGGTTTTTAAATTATATGTGTGGCATATTTCACAACTCCCATTCAATATCAGAGACAATGAGTGTGACCAAACTTTATCCAATATAGATGTCACAAGCCTTCTGCTGTTTAACCTAACATCATTAAAGGAGGTTTCATGGAACTGCATACACTACTTGATCAAATATACACATTACTATTTTTGATTTATTAAATAAAAATCCAAAACTTTTTTTCCCCTCATCAATTTTGCTTGATAAGCCAGTCATGGGTCCAGCTTATTCACTCTACTTGCGAGATGTAGCTAACAAAAAGTAACTTTTGTAAAAGGTTTTCATAGACATGGTTTATATCATTGCTCTGCAGAACTTTTTTTTCTTCAAAATAACCTTTAAAACCAGATTGTTCATGAAGTGATTACAAATAATTTTTTTGTATTATAATTGTAAAAACCAAGGGTTTTTTAATGTTATGTTTTTACAAAAAAAATATGCAGAGCAGCTAATTCAGAGTGGAATTGAACTAAAATCTCTAAATATCAGCATTAGGTTTTATTCGGCTACTTAAAGAGCTCTACAACTGATTACCACATTTTTAAAGCTTTAATGATTAAAGATAGTATAACACTGTAACTACTGTCTATGCATTTTTCTTTCTTCTTCAAAAGTTTTTTTATTCAGAATTTCCCTTTCAGATAATACAGTGTGCATGCACTACTTGTCTCCCTGATATTTACACTGCTGAAAAGAGAATGTAACTCCATAAATCAAAGAGACACTGTATTTTCGACACTCCAAGGGTAAACATTAGTGTAACTGGTACAGCAATTTCAGCTTTGTAAGAATCTGAAAAGCTTATAGACATGCGTTTTAAAAGGCACTATAGAACAGGTTTCAAATTCATCAATATTTAGGACTAGTACTTGTTCAAAAATTGTGCATTTTCAGTGAAGTTAACTAATTAAAGTGACACTTGCCTCCAAGCGAAGAATGTTGGAATATATTTGTGTACTTAAAACATTCATTATGGCTTCACTGATGAGATTTATCTCCACTTTTTTGAAATGTAAACAGGCATGTAATGCCTGTAGTTCAGGAGCCATCAAATGAGTAACTAAGGCTGCACTCCTAACCCCACTTACCTGGGGGTAAGCCCCATGGAATTCAATAGGGCTTACTTCTGAGTAGGTATGGTTAGGGTTGCACTACAAATTTATTTCTCTGCAAGCTCATATAATTCCCAAGGAAATAAATAAAATGGCATGCCACTATGCCATTATCTTGCTGCAATGTTCTGACTGAATGGCTGTAAGCCTTGCGAATCATTCTTATTCACATTACTCTTGAGATATGCCTAACGAATTGCAAAAATACCACAGGGAAAGGGTACTTTAGGAAAAGACATGCAAGAATCTGAACAAAATTTGAACATGCAATCAGGTGTGTATCTGCACAAAACAAGCAGACAAACTGAACATGTAACTTGATTCACAATTTAGAATTGTTAGACTCAGCTACAAGGGCTGTTAGAACTACATGCAGACTGAAGCCTAGCTATTATTTTTATTTATTCTGTTGATTTAAAAATTCCCAGTACAGACACACAGGAAGCTAATCCCTAGATTTTGCATATCATGCAAACCTGGAAATTGTATTTGATCTTGGAGGCCAATGCAACACACATGGGTGGCATTATATCTGGGTCATGACAACATCTGGGACATGCAAACAGAAAAGGGAGAGGGGCATATCCTGTTGTCACAAAGGTACTGTTTGACAACCGAGTCCAAAGGAAGGGAATGGCACCAAATGCTTTCTTTCCCATGGTGAAAGCCTTCTACCCATTTCTCAAAATACAGATATCACAAGTAGCCAGAGAAGCAGGGAGGCTGGGTTTTTTGTTTTTTAAAGACTGAGATACAGAAGGAAGAATAGGAGTTCAGTAAAAAGGACCATGCTGCCATTTGGGAAAGGGAAGGAGTCCTGCATACAAATCTTTGCATTCTGAAAACATACAGGGAGACTCATAAATCAGAATTATTCCACATTACCACTTACCTTCACCCCATGTCCAATGTCATCTAGGATTGTATAATCAATAGGTTTTCTAATATAGCGAACTGGTCTCTCCAGGTTAGCTGGTGCAATGATTTTGTGAGTTCTTGAAGTGTTTTTATTTGTGGTCAAGATGCCAATTTCTCTTCTGGCCACTTTTTCTTTATGTATGTCAACTGTCTGCGAGCAAAAAAGAATTAAAATATTAGAGATGAATGACTGGTAAAATGAATTTATTTAAGGCACATTAAGCAAGCTAGTCGGTGTCATTACTATACCTCTAATTTTCCCCTAAGTTCCAATATAATTTATATTTATTCTTATTTAATATCAGAATTTTTGGTTTATGCAGATATACTGTACAGTATTTTCATATTTGCCTAAATGGGATGGGGCAATCTAAAATGTCTGAATTAAGTAGGAATGTTACCATAAAAGCATCCTATTAATGCTATATACCATATTTTTCTGTGTACAGCATAAGACTAGGTTTTTAAAACAAAAAATTAGGTTTAAAATTGGGGCTCGTCTTATACATGGGTAGTGCTGAGGGGTGTTTTTCTTAATTTGGAGTCCCCAAAAATAGGGGGCGTCTTATACATGGGGGCATCTTATACACAGAAAAATACGGTAAGTAAGTAAACATAGCAAGACTTAAAAGCTAGCCTCTGGTGCTTCTGACGACTGATAGATGGCATATATTGTTGTGGTCATTACCATGCTCACTATAAACATTTTCCCCAAATGTCAGCTTTAATTTTCTTGTTAGAAAAAGTAACTTGAGCAGATGTCCTGGCAGAGATGTCATTTCCTGACACATGAACCACACATACTGCTCCTGCCTCAATGTTTGTACAGGAAGAGGTGGTAGACCAGAGGTGGAATCCCAGGAGATTCCTTCCATAAAGGTATCTCCTCTTATGTTATGCAAATGGTTACAGTTATGCTGCTACCAACAAAGGCCATTCCAAACATTACTAGGAAAGACTCTGCTGAGCAAGCAAACAATTACAACTTTGCTTTGCAACAGGTTGCATTGTGGGAGATGGAGACGAGGGTCTCACCTGGTGACATTCCCTGACCTCATTCTGCAACATGGCATCTTGCAAAAAGCATGAATGGGGCCTAACCACCAGGATCTCCCTTGAAAGGTTTTTGCTTCCTTGCAGAATCCAATAGATCAACTTTCGCTAGGAGGTCAAATTATACTTGAATGTGGAGAGCAATACTGCATGGGAAAGCCACTGGCACAATTGGTCATTTAGGAAACTGGCAAGTCAGATTAGAAAGTGTAGAAAAATAAAGTGCTACTATGCAATTGCCATACATCTTTGAACTGAGCAAAAAAAGAAAAACAATACTGCCTTTATCCAGTCATGTACAGACTTCTATTTTGATGAAGTTATAATAAGAGTCTTTTAAAAGCTCGTTAAAAAACCACCAAGGCAAAGAAATTATTCTCTACACACGTGCTATCAAAAATATTTTTTAATGTTTCAATTTTCAAAATCTGCTTTTCAAGTATCATTAAAGCTCTATTAGCTTGCTTTAAACTATTAATACATTGCACATTCTAACAAATCTTATAAACATAACTCTCCTCTACTAAAATCATACCACTTCAATGTTTACAACATTTTGCATGAATGAGTTAATAGTTTTTAGCTGGCCAGAATTATTGTTTTAATTATTTTTTTCCCAGAGAGTAGGGGTATCCAGAAAACAAAACACTCATTCTGAAAACTGGGGCCTACAGTGCACAATCACAAATTACATTAAAATCTTTTAACCTTCACTAACTCATAATAATCAGTGTATATTAATGTTACACTGGAAATTTTCATGTAGCCCAGCTAGGAACCTTCATGAGTCATGTCCCATTATGCATATACTGTTTTATAACAGAGACTGTAGAATAGAGAACGGCAAGGTCTGCTCCAATCAAAGCTCTTTACACGCAGGCTATGAAGAAATTTTCCTATTCAGCGTTAAGCAAGTGGAATTGAGACTTCACAATGAAGTTGTTGTTATAATTTTTTTAACGCTCCAGGACAAACATTTATCATATTTAAAAAGGAGTAATCGATTTCCTAGCAGAAAGACATTTCATTCTCCATACTACCTTTGCCTGCATTAATAATGCATATCAAAATTACAAATTTTAGAAAGACAATCAAGATTTTAAACTAACAAAAGTCAAGGTAACAGGAGAAAAGGGGAGAAATGCACACCACCTGGATTTTTTCCCAATCTACGAGAATTATTCCCCAAAATGTCTTCATTATAAACACCATTTGAAGGCAAAAAGAAAACAAGTCATCTTACTTTTTAAGAAAGTTTGACCTGCTACTGCAAACTGCAGTAAGGTAGTTTTTCCAGATCATACTGATAAGTCAAATTATTTTCACGTTGTATCTGTGGTAACATCTCTATGAGTTTCCTAACCTTCCACCACATGAAGGTTGTACAATTTCATCCTCACAACCACCTTGTGAAGATGCTGATTTGTCCAAGGTCATCAAATGCATTTAGTGGACTGAATTCAGATACCCCCCCCCCTATGATCTGGGTTCCATCCTATCCACCGTACCACACTAGGTGCTTGATACAAACTAAGCAAACATAAAGAACAATTTTTCTCACTTGCGAAATGTGGTTGATTGAAGATTCCATACGCCTAAGCTGGGATGCCTGGATATCCAGCATCTGTAGAACATTGTTGGCCAAGGTGTTGATCAAATAGGCTACACTAGCTAAAGACTGTGTTGTATATGCTTTGGTTTCTTCTAGGGCCCGTTGCTTATCTGTTGACTGAAAGGGAAAAGCAAAATAATCAGAAATGCAACATTTTCATATGAACTACTTTGAGGTAACAGGTGACATTCTCTCTTTGGTGACATTCTCCCACACCTTGGGCCAATGTGCAGAGTACATTCAAGTCTGGCAGCTCCTCTTCCACCCCCCTTCCTGTTCATTGTACAGATTAATGACATGGAAAAACCACCCAGAGACCTTGGAGAGAGCAGTATTTACATATAAATGTAAGGGGGGTGTTATTGGGTTGTTTTTATTTTAATTATATACAGTGCTTTTTCGGGGGGGGCGCAGGGGTACGCATACCACTACACATTTTGTGAATCTAAGTTTGGCCTCATTGAGGGGCAGTATTTCAACATGAGTAGGAAAATGAGAGTACCCCCTAAACATTTTTTTTAGAAAAAAAGCACTGATTATATGGTGTTTTATGTTGATCTTGTTCTGTGAACCCCCCTGAGATCTCTGGGTATAGGGCGATATATAAATTACAACAACAACAACAACAACAACAACAACAACAACAACAACAATGAAAAAAGTTGCCTAGTTTGGTGAGATTATAAACACAAACTTCTCAGCCAATGAGGACAGGTGTACATGCAAGTGTAATCTGTGCACCCACCTATCACTCTCTCCAAATTCAATAATTCAACCTTTGAAGTATATTCTGGAAATTATTGTGGTGCACTATAGCGGATATCCTGCCCACAACAGATTTTTAGGTGCCCAAGTGTCTGGAGATATTTCTTGTGCCCTTTTTGGACACATTCATTTATACCAAAATTGACCAATATGAATGAAATACTGCACCCTGGTTTTAGTCTAACATAGATTACCATGACCACTGCAAATATAAATACAGGAAAAGGGGCGGGGAAACCCATTGATTTACCACTCTTATCCTTCCTAATGCAGTGAACTCCAAAGCGGTTTCTTCCAGAATACCTAATCAGCATTTTCTATACAATATTCACAAGATACTGGCTTCAGTTGTACATATGGGAAGCCAAACCAGGCTTCGTGCAAACAAGCAAATAACCAGGTTCCTGGAGGGAAGATTTTGGCTGCTTGAGTGCCTTTCCTTGGCTATGCTGCTGCGTGGTTCAGCTTTTTGTTACATGCAAACCCTGATTAGTGATTGGTTTTTCCCCAGACAAGCTAAAAGCAGGAGTCCAGGATCAGATGTGAAGTCAAACCATGTCTTCATGCCACGTAGCACAGCAACTAGGGAATGAGATGAGTACAGTGGCCGTGATCTTCCGCCTGGAAATGCCAATGTTTGCTTGTTTGTAGTCTAAGCCACGGCTTAGTGTTATGTACCATGTAGCGTATTATGTAGCATTATGCTTAGCATTATGCCAGGTCACCCTGTACCAAGTGAAATATTTAACGGATGCCCGATAGCCAGTTTGCTGCATCTAACTAAATCTCCCCAATGTCCTGTATTCAAATCAAGCAACAATTCAAAGACTAAATAAAACATACAAACTGTATAATTCACGGGGCTGAGGCTGCTAAGAGCTGAAGTCCATGAGCATCTGAAGTGTCACATATTCCGCTATATAGCTGGCCAGTGGCGTAGCGTGGGGGGTGCAGGGGGGGCCGGCCGCACCGGGCGCAACATCTGGGGGTTAGGGTTAGGGGCGCAAATCCACGGGTAAGGGGGCGCAAATCCATGGGTTAGGGGGCGCGAATTACTTGCCTTGCCCCGGGTGCTGACAACCCACGCTACGCCACTGTAGCTGGCAGGAGAACATGCTCCTCTTTGTACTATGTATCTCATGACTAGCCATGTGCCTCATGACATGTTTTTTTCTGCTTCAAGTAACAGAAAAGAAAATATGAGGGGAAAGAAGCCGTGAGCTATTCAAAACTTACAACTTAAGGGAACACCAGCTAAGAAAGACATAATCTTCAAAACTTGCAAAGGTTATATCCTCCCTTCCCGTATCTGTTATTCCAACCAGTGCCAAGTGAATGCAGTCAATAAATCAGCACTCCAACGTTTTTAGCAAGAGCAGCATTTCTAGAGTCAACGGCAAGCCAAACGTGTAGTCATCTTTCAACTCAAAGCTAGTAATTTGCTTTTTAAAGTAACCAGTGAAATCAGTTTTGGCAACAGCAGAAATACGATTCAGCGTGAAAACAGTCAGAGTCCATTTGGATGAAAACAGAAAAGCTGACCATCTGGTTATCTGTTTCTAAAGCACCAAGTTCATCAGATGCAACTGAAACTGTATTCTGCAACCATCTTAATAACAGGCATTTGTTTTGAGGGGCTACAGCCCATTTTCCTTAATGCCCCTGCTTTAACCCGTTAACTTTGTCAAAGTGAGGCAAATAATTGCAATCCCATCTCTCTACAATTTTGCTATTGCTTATCAACAGATCCTTTAATGCGCTAGGATATTTAATGGTTGACAAGGCTTAGGATTGTGTCATGGCCCTAGCCTCATTTTGGAACAGTGAAATGTGGGGGGCTATTGATGCAATCACTCCTGCTACGTGTCCTCTCCAGTGCTGCAAAGCAACTTGTTCCCAGAGGAGCCAGAAGCTATAAAGCACCATGGAACAAGTTTTATTGCAAAGATGACCAAGCACTTACAAGCACATGGTCATGCCTATAACAAGGGGACGAAAGCAACAAATAGTGTTCACTTTGCTTGGACATGTAAAAGGGTAAAAGAGCATGGGGAAATGATTCATAATGAATTGAAAAAAATGTCTGAAATTACTTCCCCCCCCCAAAAAAAAAACCCAACAACAACAGAGTCCTTTCTGTTGGGGATAACTCAGACTGAAATTCCCAGGTGTCAGAAAAGGTGATTTATGTATGCAACAACTGTGGCCCATATTTTGTTAGCCCCCAAATGGAAAATGAGCAAGGTCCCAACCAAAAAAGCTTGGCAACTTAAGTTGACAGAATAGCACAACTTGCAGACTTAACATATAGAATAAGAGAACAAGAACATATGTTTAAAGAAGATTGGAAAATGTTTATTGAATACAGTATATGGAAAATAATTGTGTGCAGCTGAAAATGATGGCAGCATTAAGATAAATTCAACAGTGTAAATAAGTTTTGATGGATGTAATAATGGAAAACCGATTGGTATAGTTTTTTAGTAAAATATTCAGGGATAAAATATATACAAAATGAACCATGGAAAGAGAAGAAGGGAAGTCATTGATATCTTAAGGATGTAAAATGTTTATCTGAAATTGTAAAACAGAAAATTTAGTAAAAATTGTATCCCCCCCAAAAAAGAGTGTTCATTTTGCCAACTCCAGGGCGTTCTCAGATAACCATTCAGCAGCATTATTCCAGTTTTGCCAACTGCAATAATGGATTCATGTTCCAGCACAATTCGGGGGTGGGGGCACTGGGAAACCCTGTGGGTACCAGAGACTTACATGCACATATCTGCCTGCAAGCACAACACTGGAGTGGTGGTGATACACTGCTACATTTTGTTTCTTCCAACACCAGAATGTGTGCCCCATGCCAACTGGTTTGGAACCAAAATGGGGCCACTCTCAAAATGAAAGTTTCTCCGTACCAAGATACTGTATATAACATTTAAACATGGGTTCACCAGAGGGAGCAAAAATAAATGCCATGCCCTCATAAATGAAGTGCCATGTCTGTGGCCTTGTAAGCTCTCTGAGCCATGTTGACAGTTTGAACAAATTTCTCCCCTTCGAGGATCTCAGAGGAAAGGCAGGAAAATCTCACTCACTAGCACCCAAGCTACAACAGCCACACAATGCAGCTCAGGTCTGGAACGTTTAGCAGAGGTTGGGGCTAAGGTAGTAGTTCACCCACAATTCACTCATCTGCAATAAATTTAATGTGTAACGGAGATTCCACACCTCACATTTATATGTCATTTTCACTTTAGGCCTGTAGCGGTGATTATAAGGGGCTCAATCTGCTACACTACCACTGAAGATCAGAGACTACAACCCTATAGGAAAACTGCCCTATAGCTCTAGTTTTGTGGCAAAGTAACATCAATTCATCCCACTTCAAAACAGAGCTTCACCTCCACTATAGCACAACAGAGTTCTACAGAGAGAGAGGGCTGGATTGGACGAAGAAAGCATTCACGAATGGGTGTCCTAAAGGAGCAGAGAAGTAGGCTATTAGCCATTAAGAACAATCGTAACAAGTTAGCATTTCAGAGCACTCATTAAAAAAAACCTGAATGAATTAGAGAAAAGTGTGGGCAATGTGAATGTCACGCAATAGAATACCCAGTTTCACTGCATGCAAGATTGACTGAAGCTTACACAGTATTTTTAAAATAAATAATTTAAAGGTTCTAAATGGTTCTGCCTTTTATGCAGAAACCAGTAACAGGCAATAACTGTTCACACATCAGGAAAGGTTAAAAGCAGTTGATAGTCATGCCGGATTTGATTTTATTATATACTTTACATGCAGGCTTCTTCAACACTTCTAATTTATTTATAAGAATCACTGTTAGCCCACCTTTTAGTGCATGCAACACCTCCTTAATTTTCCCAGCTCCTCAATGCTTTTTCCACATAACCCTCACATACTGCAACCCCTTCTGTCTCAACACTCGCCATTCTCCTGGGACCCTTCAGTCACTACCCATTATCATGACTCATCTGCCCACCCCATTCCTGATCTCTGGGTTTCTCCACTTTCTACATTCTCATTCAAGGCAACTATTCACTACGATGCTTCTGTCTCTTTTTCTGAAAAGCTCCTAAAAACCTATGTGATTTTCCCCCAGGCAAACTGAACTTTATTTCCCTTAAAGAAACTGCACTATTTGCCAAACATCAACTCACACAAGAGTGTACAAAAGTTGTCCTAAACTTTAAGATGGGCAAGGATCAATCCAACAGAAACCTTTAGCAAGTGAATTTTCAGTTCTTACTAATAGGACTACAAACAGAAACTGTCTATCATAGAATTTAAGAATAAAAGCAGGTCAAATTCTGACAAGTACGATTTTACATTCTTCCATGCTTGGAAACAATTTGCTCTTAAATTGTCCAGTGAGGTATTTTAAATCCGTGTTTACAAGTTTTTCTCTGTGTGAACAAAGACAGCTCCAGTTCAATGAAATAGCTGCACAATAAAGCCTTTTCTTTAGATAGGGATTTGTTTCACTAATAGCACCACCACTCTATTTGTGACACTAGACAAAAGTGCCCCAGCTGAAAACCAATGAAATGCCATGGTATGTTAGCATCAGACTAAATCTGCAGCGTTGCAAATAAGATTTGAGGCAATGCTCACCCATCACCCATCCCACTTGCCTAAGTTGCAACCCCTCCTCCTTCTCTTCTTCCCTTTGCATCTTTCACAAGAATGAAGTGAGTGCAGCTGAACTGTCAAGGAAATTCATAGTGCCTAAGCCCTGACCCTTTTAGGCCTGAGAAGGCATGGAAAGCTACATGCAACAGTTGCCCTGCCTGGCTCTCTCTGTTTTCCAGGTAAAGGCTAGAACGCTCAAGAGAGGTCCCAAAAGAGACCTGAATGTCTTCCCAAAAAAGCTTGGCATTTAACTATGCTAAAAGCGTATTTGGCTATTTTGAAAAAATCAATTTACAGTACTATTTTGAGCTGCCCCTCCCCCTTGTGCTTCTGGGTGTCTAATGCCTCTCTCTTCCACTCCCCCCACTGTTGTTTGCCTCCACCATGCTGCCTAAGGACCATCCAGGTGGCATCTGGAGGAGCAGTCTGGCAGCCCTCAAACCTGGTGCTGTCAAGACAACTTTCTTCCTTCAGCTCTTAAGTAAGGTGGCTAAGCACAACTGAAGTACAGGTTTCAGATTTCAAAACCCACAGTTTGTCTGGCCTTCCCACAGCTCTTGCCACCAGTCTTTCATGTTGGACTTAAAAATGGGAGGTGGTGAAAAAAGATACAAATGCAATGAATAGATGAATGAATACAAATAAAGTCTCTTGGTGGTACATTTTTCTGATTTAAAGCAAGGCAGCTCGCCATCTTGGCAGCCTGGTCAACTAGTTCAGGGGTCGGCAACCCGCGGCTCTTTTACACCTTTGCCGCGGCTCCACAGATCCTCGGGGACCCTGAGCAGAAAAGCAGAAGCGCCAGAAAGAGGAGGGGGATGGAGCTGGTCAGCCGAGCTGGGCAAAGCAAGGTGGCGGCGGCAGCGGAGCTCGAGAGGCGGCGGCTGCTGGGATGGAGGAGGAGGCGGCGGCGCCGGCCGGAGAAGTCGGCATTGCTGACAGCTCTAATGGCCACATTCTCAGGGGGAAAAGACCATGGATACAGAGGACATGATGGACTGGGAAAAGGATTCACCAGTCTTTGACATATGTGCCTTCACACGAGGGTCACATTATGCCACAGCCTTTAGTGCCTGGAAAAGGCACATAGCCATCCTCAGATTCCAGTAACTTCAGCTCAGAGGCCACAAAAGAACCCCGGCCTCCTCTACATTCCTTTAAGAACAGAGGCTGCACTCATCATGAGTGGAGCTAGCTACTTAGAGCAGTGTTTCCCAACCTTGGGCCTCCAGCTGTTTTTGGACTACAACTCCCATCATCCCTAGCTAGCAAGACCAGTGGTCAGGGATGATGGGAATTGTAGTTCAAAAACAGCTAGAGGCCCAAGGTTGGGAAACACTGACTTAGAGGAATGTGCATTCCCATTTAAGGTTCAGTTGCTGGTGTTAAAACAACATTTAAGTTTGCCTTGTTTGGCTTCCTGCCTAGGTGCCACGTGGAGCTATCTAGGGTGCTACCCAGCTTGCTTGCATTTCAACCTAAACCTCTCTTTTGCCTAATTTACTTCCACAGATCCCTCCCTCCTTTATATGACCTTGTCTTGCTGGCACCTGACCTGTGCTAGACCTTTGTTTACTTGAACCTGACCTGGGACTAGCAGTACATGACCCTGGATCCCTGGAATTTGCGCTTAGCATACACCCTATTCTAGCTACATCCTCATCCCCCAGGCGGGAACCCTGCTTAGGACAGAACAGCAGGGGAAGTCAATATAGTGCCCTATAGATATTGTTTAGAGTATAAACTCCCATCCCATCATCACTGATCATGCTGGCTGGGTCTGATGGGAAATATAGTCCAACAACATATGGAGAGCATAACATTGAATATAGAAGGTTCTGCAGAGAAAATAAGACTCAAATGAGAGCAGAATCCACATGTTTGCAGGACCTGGGAAAAATGACTGCACAATCTCTTTGAAGTGAGCAGTGTTCACAATACAACCAATGATAGCAGACAGGTGTAATCTCAGCCAAGTAGATGGTTTATCCCAAGCAGCCATCTGGTCTAGGGGGATGGGGACAGGACTGCTGAAAAAATATTATTAAGCAATAGTTGGAACTGTTACAGAAGAGTCTGAGTCTGAATGCAAAGGTTATAATGGAGAAACTCTGGGTGGGGAAAACTTATTATTATTATTATTATTATTATTATTATTATTATTATTATTATTATTATTATTATTATTATTATTATTCCCCGCCCATCTGGTTGGGTTTCTCCAGCCACTCTGGGTGGCTTACAGCACATAGAAATTGCCAAACATTAGATATTAAAAATTTCCCAATACAGGGTTGCCTTCAGATGTCTTCTAAAAGTCAGATAGTTGTTTACTTCCTTGACATCTGATGGGAGGGTGTTCTGCAGGGCAGGCACTGCTACTGAGAAGGCCCTCTTTACAGGTTCCCTGTAACCTCACCTCTCACAGTGAGGGAACCGCCAGAAGGCCCTCAGAGCTGGACCTCAGTGTCCAGGCTGAACGATGGGACACAAACACGCAATCCTAAGTGGGACAAATCAGGCAGCGACCACAGCTTAGTTGCACATCACAGAGAGTGGGAGAGAGGTGTACAATGTAAACTCAACAGGGATTTGAATTCTTCTACAGAGGCTGCATATATACACAGTCCAAGCCCCCACTCCCCCAATGGTGAACAGGGTCTGATATTCTTCAGAGCTGATGGTCTTCCAGAAAGAGAGGAGAAGAGACAGCTAGTGCCTTTTTATGACTAGAAGAAATTCAAACTCATCATATGTCATGCAGACAAATTTCACTTGCCACAGGTATCCAAGCACTTAGCTATTTACAAGTCTGCTCTAGGAAATTAAGACTCTCTCCAGATTAATACTCTTTCCTTTTCAAAATTCTAATAACACAACTAACTTACATCATCTAAAGAAACACATGTGTGAATTAAGAAAGTAATTTTCAGTTTAATAGTCTAGGGATGTTAGATGTTAAAAGGTACTGAAAAGCATGAGGGTGTTGTGTCTTAAAATTATTATTATTATTATTATTATTATTATTATTATTATTTGATTTTATATACCGCCCTATACCCGGAGGTCTCAGGGCAGTTCACAGAACAAAAAAAATATATATAATCAAAATAAAAACAACCCAATAACCCCCGTCCTAAAGAGAGGGGGAAACCATACTCAGCACCTATATTTTAATAGGAGCAAATCAACTTGTCTACAAATTCTATCACACATATTCTACAATGTTGCTGGAATATTCCTCTCCCACTGCTAGATTTGCAGAGGTAATGGAAACACTCTTGTCTGACAAAACTGTTATGTAACCACAAGTTTTAATTACGGCATATTAGGGGAAAGAGAAGTTTTAACCATGACAGAATTCAACTAGGAAACATCAAACACATATGCTTTAACATTGTTTTAAAAGATCCCTCATAGTAATGAAGTCCAAGTATGCAATCAGCAAACCACCAGCACTTATTTCAAGTTTCTGTGCAAACCACAACAGAAACCATTTTTATTAGACTCCTGTTTTGGAGTGCTTATGTTAAGGCAGCGTTGGACAAATGGAAGCTCAATTCCCCCTCAATGTCCTATCAATGACTATGACAACCCAAACGTGAAGCTCTACATCAGGGGTCAGCAAACTTTTTCAACAGCGGGCTAGTCCCCTGTCCCTCAGACCCGGTGGGGGGCTGGACTATATTTTGGAAAAATAAATAAATGAACGAATTCCTATTCCCCACAAATAACCCAGAGATGCATTTTAAATAAAAGCACACATTCTACTCATGTAAAAACACCAGGCAGGCCCCACAAATAACCCAGAGATGCATTTTCTACTCAACATTTCTACTCATGTCAAAACACGCTAATTCCCGAACCGTCCGCGGGCCAGGTTTAGAAGGCGATTGGGCAGGATCCGGCCCCTGGGCCTTAGTTTGCCTATCCATGCTCTACATCAGTGTTTCCCAACCTTGGGCCTCCAGCTGTTTTTTGAACTACAATTCCCATCATCCCTGACCACTGGTCTTGCTAGCTAGGGATGACGGGAGTTGTAGTCCAAAAAACAGCTGGAGGCCCAAGGTTGGGAAACACTGCTCTACATAATGGTTTATATTTATAGCAATATGCTTTTGTTGCAGTATCAAAGGTCCAAATAATTAGTCAACACTAAGAGATTGCTATGGAGAACTAGCCCCTGAACAGACAAATACTGGCTCCTTCAAAACTTCCACTAATACCTAATTTACAGGCTGTGTTGACAATTAAGTCCATTCATCTACTTACTACCTACTTTTTAAGCGTTTTAGATCTTTGGCCAATTAGGCTCAATTAATTTTCATCTACAGTATTATTATTTATTAAGTATTGTACTGTTATTTTAACTGTACTTTTTGTTATTTTATACGTATATTCAATAAGAAAGCTAGACTCTACATTTTCAGCTGAACTGTACTGACTTTTGAAGAACATTTGAGTTTGTCACCTAACTCTAGTCTAGGCACAGGCTGCAACTAAATGTTCACCACAGTGGTGAGCCACTTCCTGTCTAAAAACCAAAAGAAATTAGCCACAGAGATTAACATGTGTTGCAGGCACAACTCCTACAATATAAGCAACTGAATAGAATTCAGAGTACTGATGCTCCAAATAAAAAGTTAGTATCTGAACAATTATTTTTAAAATAGTATTGCCATAAATCAGTATTAAACAGCCGTGCAAAACAACTATATAGTAGCATAATTTGAGAACCAACATGTTACATTTCCAACAGCAGCCAAAAGAGACAGTCAAATACATTTAGTCATATGAAATATAAATATCAACAACAATAGAGATAGACACCTACCCTGTTCATTCTATTTTCAATTGCAAAAAGGCAAATTTACTGTAATTTGATATTCAGAAGCCTCCTAAGCATTATGGGTTAATTTAAAAATGAATAGTAAAAAATCAGGATGCAAAGCAAGAGCATAGGTTAAGTTGCAGTTATTTTTGTAGCATTATGGATTTATATCCCACTGTCATATATTCATATTTTATCTTAAAAGTTTATGATCTTCTATACTTAGAAGTCAGAAATTCTACTCATCTTGCTTGATGAAAGACTAACAGATGATGGAAATTTCTGTCAAGTATGCAGAATCTATTACTTCCAATAAATCAAATTTACTAAATTGGAGATTACATCATATACACAAGGAGCATGGCAAGAGATTATTTTAGCTGTTCTTGCCAAAGCTACTATCCTAACAGAAGAACATAGGAAGAGCCTAGTGTATCAAGCCAGTGGTTGATCTAGTCCAGAATCCTGTACACAAGCAAGAGCTGAGTGCAACAGCACTCTATCCATTTGTGATTTCCAAAAACTGGCATTTGGGACATTCTGCCCGAGACAGTTCAGGCAATAGTCTTATTTAGACTACTGGCTGAGAAACTGGAGTGTTTCCTGAGAAACCATTGAATTTAGTAGAATTAGTAGAAGAAATTGTTTCTTGACTTCTAAACTGTGCTTTATTTGGTAAATTCATTGGTAAATTCATGTCTTGCTCAAGAATAGGTTGCTAAGTATAAGCTATCCTGTAACCTCAATAGTATAAGCTTAGTATTTAAAGTCAATTCATGTATAGTACTTGAAAGCAGCCTACTAGTTTAAGTTCAGATATGCAGTCGTACCCTGGTTCATGAACACCTTGAAAGTCGAATGTTTTGGCTCCCAAACACCACAAACTCAGAAGTGAGTGTTCCGGTTTGCGAACGTTCTTTGGAACCCAAATGTCCAATGCAACTTCTGCGGTTCCCGAACATTTTGGAAGTCAAATGGACTTCCGGAACAGATTCCGTTCAACTTCCAAGGTACCACTGTATGTCACTTCTCCACAGGAAATTGTGCCCATGATGGCTATGTTGTTTCTACCTCCACTGTTGGAGGCAGTATACCAGTTGCTGGGAATCACAAATGGGTAGAGTGCTGTTGCACTCAGGGTTTGCTTTTGGCCTTCCCATTGCCATTGGGCTGGCAACTGTGAGAACAGGATGCTAGGCCCAGCAGACTCTTCCTATGCTCAAAGTATCTCCCAACCATCAACTAATTATCAAAATATTTGAAAAAAAAATGTTGCAAAACCTTTCAATAATGTCAAATAAAACAAAAGTAACTCAACAAAGTTCAAAATAAAAAAATTCCTTCCAGTAGCACCTTAAAGACCAACTAAGTTAGTTCTTGGTATGAGCTTTCGTGTGCATGCACACTTCTTCAGATACACACGAAAGCTCATACCAAGAACTAACTTAGTTGGTCTTTAAGGTGCTACTGGAAGGAATTTTTTTATTTTGACTATGGCAGACCAACACGGCTACCTATCTACTCAACAAAGTTCATTAGCAGAAAGAAATAATACATAAAGCAAAACCAAAGTTAAGCAACAAAAACTAAACTAAATTAAATTAAAATGCTCATCTTGCTGCATTCCAAGGGGCTCAGCAGCCTGGCTTAAACACAGTTCAGAGAAAGCTGGGTCTTCCCACCAGACTAGGTGGTTCATAGGTGGCTCCAAACTCACTCCTCCAAAAGAGGCAGACAACAGCACATGGGAAGTTCTGCGGAGGGTAATGATACTTTCCTGAGCCTCCCAGCTAGTGCTGGTCTTTCCTCATGCCAGAAACAATGAGGAAATATGTACTCCACAATGTTACCATCTATATAAAGCCAATCACATTTCATTTGTACTATTCTAAACCAAGCCTGTCTGTGTGTGTGTGCTTCAGTGAAAAGGGCATCCTGACAAGTCAAGCAGCCTTGGGCCATAGACTGCATATCCCTTGTGCCTTTTTAGACAATGCCAATGTAGTCTAGCCCCTAAGAAAATGAAATCAGTCCCCTGATTCAGTTTATTCATAAAAAACAGATTCAAGTGTCTAGATGTCCAATATTATCAATTTAATGCATCACAAATAAACTGTAGTACTTAAATTTAGATTTTAATCTAAGTACTGTCTCATAAAAATGTACATCAGGGTATTTTCTATGTATGTATTTCACACACTCAGCAATTTCATATGTCAGTTGGAATATGTTTAGTCTAGGTGAACACACTGATTTTTACTGCACACAAATCTTTGACATTAGCAAGTTTGTTTGTTTGCTTGTTTTTAAAAGGCAGGAACATTAGTTTTGAAGTATCCCAATTAGACCACTAATGCCTTTTAAATCTGTCCAGTATGTGCTTAAAGCATTAGATGCTTGAAGTGTTTACATGTCTTAAATCCATTTCAATCTGATCCCCCCCCCCCTGCATCCTTAAATCTCTTTAATGATAATGTTTCCCCACCCTTTTCCAGGGCTGTTTCTCACAAGATGACATTTCCTAGATGGAAGCCTCTTCTATAGAACTGTGTGAATTATTCATCCGGTGTGAGATAGTCACATTTGTAATCTCACAAGGTGTAAATGTGGTATGGTAGGCAACTAACAAATACAGCTTGCCACCAACTTCTATCCAGAAGAAATAAATACACATGTGTTTGTCACATATAACAAAGTACATGAGGAAGTTACACAATTGTCTGCAGGGAAGGAATTTCTATCGATGTGGTTTCTGTCTAGATTCTAGGGCGGCATAGCATCAAGCTTTCTGCTCATCCCTTCTAACCCTTACTTTAGACCAGGGATAAAGAACCTGTGACCCTCCAGATATTGTTACAGTCCACCAATATATGGAGGGCAACAGGTTCCTCATCTCTGTTTTAGACTTTCCAGTACAGTGGTGCCCCGCAAGACGAATGCCTCGCAAGACGAAAAACTCGCTAGACGAAAGGGTTTTTTCGGTTTTGCGTTGCTTCGCTAGACGAATTTCCCTATGGGCTTGCTTCGCAAGACGAAAATGTCTTGCGCTTTTTTCTTAAAGCCGCTTGAAGAGGCGCAGTTGCGACGGACCGTGCTTCGCAAGACGAAAAACATCGCAAGACGAAAAGACTTGCAGAACGAATTATTTTCGTCTTGCGAGGCAACACTGTACAGTGGTACCTCCAGTTACAAACTTAATTCATTCCAGAGGTCCGTTTGTAACCCGAAACCGTTCTTAACATGAGGCTCACTTTCGCTAATGGCGCCTCATGCTGCTGCTGCGCTAGCAGCGAGTGACTTCCGCTCAAATCCCGTGGCAAAGTTTGCAACCAGAAGCATCTACTTCCGGGTTAGCAGAGCTCGTAACCCAAAGCATTCGTAATGAGGGCGGTATGTAACACAAGGTTCCACTGTATAGAAATCTCAAGGACATCATAACTCAAATACTGCCAGCAGTAAAGAGAGCCCAAATTCCTGAGAAATCCCCAGCCTTAACCACTGTGATAACTTTGGTCATCTCCAGTGCTTTTTTTACAGGGGGAACTCACAGGAACTCAGTTCTGGTACCTCTCAGGTGATTTCCAGCACCTCTCAGGCGGGTGCCATTGCCATTCTAAGAAAAAGAGGGAGACATTCATAGTAAGTTCCAGCACCTCTTTATTAAAAGAGCACTGGTTGTCTCAGTGCAAGAAAGATGGTGAATATTACAGTTGTCTCTTGGTTTCTGTAGAATCACTGTGTTACATCCCGAGTTGTCTCATCAATACTACTTTGAGCTATTTATTCTGTTTTATAAATTTAGAACTTATATACCCCCCTATTGCTCTTGATTGCAATCCTTTTCCTTTCCTAAAGAAATTAATTCCACAGGCAAGGTTAGACCTGTTCCCCTCTGTAATACTGAGTCAGCTATCTCTGCAGATGGCCAGAGACAATAAAGCGCTGGAAAAAAGCAGTCTTGCCCAGCAGGAGAAGACATTTCATCCCAAAGCATCCTTAACTGGGAGAATCTCTCAAGATTACTCAATTTACTTGTGCAGTAGTAACGTGACATGCTCTGACCTCAAGGAATGAACAAACAGAAGTACTTATTAATTCAAAACTATTAGATCTTACTTAGTAAAATCAGTATTTCAGGAGGACTACGGTAGCTCCCAAATACCAAGTGGACCTCTGTTGCATTCCTAGAATCAGTTATCCCACCAACATACTGTATTCTTTTTCAACTTGTGTGGCAAAGTAAAAACTTCCAACCCATCATACAGGAGAGAGAATAAATAAAAAAAAGGCATTGGGAAAAGTGCTGAGACTTTCCTTCCCTCACGCAAAGTTTATATATAACCAAATGGCAGAGTACAAAAATCACACTTTATTTCAGGACAACACTATGCTCTTGTCAGATTACCAACATGCAAGTGTAGTTACATTGTTTTGCATTCAGCTATGAAGGTAATCGTGAAGATTAAAAGTTGCGCTTCTTTCCCAGCATAGCTTAAAAAAAAAATATCTTTATTTAGGTAAGAAGATAATAACCCAGCTGCTTGTATCTTATGTTGCAGAGGATGTCCACAAATGCATTTATCCCCTTCAAAGAAGGGAGAGAGAGAAAATAAGTACAGTAGTACCTTGGAACTCAAACGCCTTGGCTCCCAAACGATCGAAACCCAGAAGTGAGTGTTCCGGTTTTCAAAAGATTTTTGGAAGCCGAACATCTGGTGCAGCTTCCGCGGCTTCCTGCAGCCAATCAGAAGCTTTGGTTTCCAAACATTTTGGAAGTCGAATGGACTTCTGGAACAGATTCCATTTGACTTCCAAGGTACAACTGTATGTATGAATGTACATTAATGGCCCCGTACATCATGCCCTCAACCCTCCCACTGCCTAGGGTTCACCTACCTCAGAGGAAATACACACACACACACACACACTCCCTGCTTCATGAAACCTACTTTCCCCCAACCCCTACAAACAGCTATGTTTGAGCTCTCATGAGGAAACATGAGTAGGTTTAAGTTAAGCCATACATAAATATTGTTGGCTAAATGAGTATACACAGCCCTTCACAATGTTTTTCCCTGAAAATCCAGGGATAGTCATGAGTGATTGATTGTACAGTGAAAAGGAAAACATGCAAATGCATTCAACTAAGTTTTACTCAGTCAGTAGACTTATTGACATTGAAAGCCACTAGAGCCAATAGAGCAGATCCTCTTGAAATTGGTTCCCCCCCCCCACAGGTCCCCCGCCCAGTACAGATCACATTTGTTTCCATTGGCTTCCATGCTGAAAATAAGAATTCAAGAGAATTTTTAATTCTACTGCATCTGACTTTTACCCAAACTCTATGGAAAAGAGAGAAAGAGTTTGCACATGCAAACTGACTGATACATGGGGGAAAGAAGCAACCAAAAGCGTGGTGTCCCCAGAAGTCTTTCAAAATTGCAAACATACCTACAAATGCAAGAATGACAGCAACACTTGTGCTAAACTATGACTCAGAATAACGTCCAAATACAGTGGATGCTCGGGTTGCGAACGTGATACGTGCGGGAGGCACGTTCACAACCCGTAGCGTTCACAACCCGCAGCGCCGCGTCTGCGCGCATGCGGGTCGCGATTTGGCACTTCTGCGCATGCACAAGCGCCAAAACCCAGAAGTAACCCGTTCTGGTACTTCCGGGTTCGGCACGGTGCACAACCCGAAAACACGCAACCTAAGGCGGCTGTAACCTGAGGTATGACTGTATGGCCTATGACTGTATAAAAAAGTAGATTCTGAACTGTAACCATTTACAAAGTAAGGTTCTGGGATAAATTCTGATACACTAACTTCAATACTGAACACTCAACACCTGCATGTGTATACATACTTCTTCAAGAAATCATAAAATATTAAGTGAGAAACATTGTTCGATTTGCTACTTTTCAGTGTAGTACAATGTCATTTTCAGAATTCTAGTACCCCATATATGCTTAGCAAGAATCCTCTGTAGTTACAGCCTCTTCTTATATCTGCATTTTGCAAATCGCTGGCTCATACAAGCTGCCTTCACATCCCACTCACTACTTCACCTATCTGTGTTAGGCTGCTTCTTTATAATATTCTGTAAAAATACATGCATTGCACTTCAGATATGAAGGGTGCACACGTGTATAAATCACCCCCTTTTCCTTTAAAAATATGCATGAGTAGAGCAGAAAAGACCATGTTTCTACTTGCATATGTTGCAAATGAAAAAGCAGTGCATGCATATACTTATGTGGGAGTATAAAATGTCATTTAGAAGCAGCAGGCTCACTTCAACACATACATTAACTCTTCAAAAATTGGTGCAAGTGCTGAAGATCCTTTCAGTACTCACTCAGGCTACAAATACCATGCATACTTACCTAAAAGTAACCCCCACTAAACACTGTGATCCTTACTTCAGAGTAAACACACAGAGAATTAAGCCACATATCTGAGAACAGTTTGCACAACAGAGGACATCTGTTCCAATTAAATGGAAATCTAATTTCTGCATCTGTAAATTCCCTTTTTTGCTTAGTTAAGTTGCACTCAAAACAATATACATGGGCTAAAGACACATCCAGGTTATTTTAGTCTTGCTTTCTTTAAAAAATTTGGCCCATATCACAGCAAAAACTACGGTTGCAAAGTGGGGGTTTTAAGTGATTTTGAAGTTCTCATTTCCCCAGTAATTCCTGGGAGGAAACCTAGTTTTCAGTGGTCCAGCCTTACCTTGTTTTCCACTGGAAACTGCCATTCTGAAAACTAGCAGATTCTGAGTCATTTTCCAACTTCACAATGACCCAGTTCAAATGTAACACTAAGCCAAACTATAGGTTAGCCCAAATGTGCAGGCATGTGGAGTCATGGAGATGAGACTGCAGCCGCTTTGTTCCTTCTTCAGTCCTGTTGCTGCTGTGCTGCTATAAGGTAAACTATGGTTGGACTTAATCGAGTGTTATCAGAATTTGGGCTTGAGATTTATTTCACTCCACAAGCGGTAGCCAAGCTTTGTTCTTTGTTTACAGCTTGTGGTTGGTTTGAAGAAAGCAAAGCATGACCCTGGGTTTGGACAACATAAGTCAAATCATGGCTTAGCTTGCAGTAGCAGGAGTATCACAATCTTTTATCCATGTTTTGGCTTAGAATTACATGTGAACTGAGCAAGATCTATCTTCCACTCTGGTCCTTATTAGTTACCCACTTTACATCATGTAATATAACAAGTATAAAAAATCTGACAGAAAAATATCTCAGCTCAAGAAGTATTGTTACCAGAACTATATGAAGCTTTAATCTGCACAGTTGGCTAAAATTTCTATCATTATATCAGACTCTATGTTCCTCTGCAAACAATACTTCTTTAACCTTCTGCAAACCTCAGTAAAATTCTCCAAGGCTATGATATCAGGGGGCGATGATAATTGCTCTCGCCACATCACACCACCATTTCAGCAAAACCTGATCAGAAATTCAATCATCTCCAGGTCAAATGCCAGAATATTTTCCATCGTTACTATTAAAACTAAAAGCAAAAAATCCTGCAAGCCTACCCGTTCCCACCATGATGCAACATGGCAAAAAAGATCTCATTCATCCTGTGCTATAAAAGAAAAACTTTTGCTTAGTTCAGACCATTAGCTATTACGCATAAAGGACACCATGGTGAAACCATGGTACATGCACAAAGGCGGATCAACTACAAAAGCTCTCTGAACACACAAAGATAACCCAATTAATAGGTCTGGTCATTCAAATAATGCAAATGAATCAATGCATATTCCATAGCTGTCAAGTGTCCCTTATTTGAAGGGACAGTCCCTTAGTCCAGCGCCATGTCCCGCTGCTGTCCCTTAAATGATGTCCCTTAAATTTCAAAGGAAGCAGCTCCTCTCCCTCCCTCCCTGCCGGCCGGGAGGAGGCTCCAACTGTGTTGCTTGACTGTGTTGCTCACCCAATAAGAAGTCTAAGAATGACTGGGGGTGGAGCTTGCATGTGGAGCTTGTGTGTGGCTAGTTAATGCAAGCTGAGGGGGCTTTTGAATGCTGGATGCCATTTTGTTGCACGTGCTGCTGCAAATTTTGCAGTGCAAAGCCAGGCCGGGGGGCCATCTTAAGTTGAGGCTGCATAGGCCTTGTGGTGCATGTGATTCAGATTCTATTCAGTTGAACCTCTGGTTACAAAGTTGGTTGGAAAGTGTTCTCGAAGCTACCAGCATGAGTTTGACCAGACTGCAGGAGGACAGGAAGACTGGAGTGCCTGGAACAGGTGAGGCAGCAGGTCCCTTATTTTGGCTGCTGGTCCCTTATTTTCAAATCTGTAAGTTGACAGCTATGGCATATTCTCATTGTGACACTGTAAATGCTCCACCCTTCCCTTGTTCTTCAAATAATATGTTAGAAGATACAGAGAAACATTCTATAAATGTCTTTTACTGTTTCTTGGTCTCTCCTCGAGAACTTGCTATAGTTACATCATGGATACACTTATAAGGAAACAAATTCCAAGATTTCACAACCCTTACATGCCCCAAGCTATGTTATTGTTCAAATCAAAAACAGGTTGCAGAATTCACTTGTTGTAAAGTGCCCTGACTATGCCAAGAGAAAATAAATTTGCCTTTCTTTTCTTTAACCATTCCTTTACATAAAGCCCAGAAAGCGTAGATTCATTAGAACGAGTTGGAAGGCAATGCAGACTTCAATAATAAGATAAAAGGTACAGGAATAAAACCTACGCATGTACTGAAGCAACAGATGCAGCTTCACAATGCCCACTTGAAGCAAAATCACCTGCATTCAGTTGTTAGCCATATCCGATTTCCCTTTTAATCAGCAATGTGTGGAAGACAAGCTGTCATTATGCCATTATTTATAGAATCATAGAATCATAGAGTTGGAAGAGACCACAAGGGCCATCGAGTCCAACCCCCTGCCAAGCAGGAAACACCATCAGAGCACTCCTGACATATGGTTGTATCATTATGCCATTATTTATATTTGGAACTTACACATATGCACCCATCCCTGTGCCTTTGGAGATCTACTACTCATTTGCCTTGTCTTTCCTCAGCATCTTTTCACTATGCAGTCATTGACATGGCAGCTTCATTGAAAAATCTTTGAAAAGACAAAATGCCAGTCAGCAGGCAGAGAGCTGCTGAATTGTATCAATGTGACATTTTAATGACACTGCATACCATGCAATAATATGAGAATTAACCGTATCACCTCTCTCCTGCAAGTGTGCATGAAAGGCTGGTGTGGCAAGGATGCAATCTAAAATACTGTACATGCAACCTAAGCTAGGCCAACTGCCTGTTTGAATATTCAAGTATAATTTCAGCACGCAGCATGTTTATTCAGAAGGAAACTCGGTTGGTTTCTTCCTTCTCCCCAAGACCCAGCAGAAATACCAAAATGCTAACCCACCCAGATGCAAGTAACCTCAACTACCACATCACAAGAGGAGCCCTGAAGATGCAGCTTAACATCATCACCTCCAGAACAATGTTGCCTGCTGGATATTTCAGCAGTAACGGGCAGTCTGGTGGCTTGGGAGTCTGAATTACAAGATCAACTAATATCCTTTTATTCCGAGCATACTGTGATATTCTTAGCAGAGGAGGAGGAGGAGGAGGGAAGAAGGCAGTCCTTTATGAATGCACATCTGGCCACCACCTATCTAGAAGGAGCGACACATTGTAAGGGGGAAAGGTCTGTTCTCAAATCGTTGCACAGCAGCATCTGCCAAGAATCGTGTGCGCATTCACACACACACACTTAACAAGCGCAGCATGAGCACAAATCACTCCACACAACGCTGCGGAACGAGAAGCGTTTCCTCGGGGCTCTTAATCCCACGGTCGTGGGTTCGAGCCCCACGTTGAGCAAAGGATTCCTGCGCTGCGGGGGGCTGGGGGTGGGTGGGCTAGATGACCCTCGTGGTCCCTACCAGATCTACGATCCGAAGGATCCCACAGCTTCTGGGAGCAGCATGGGAGGGTCACCGGGAGGGCAAAAAAGGGAACCCGTCCCCATGTATTATTATGATTATTTCTCTTCTGAACCGCACCGAGATTTTTTGATGAAGGGCGGGATAGAAATCTAATAAATAAAAAATATTCATACCCCGCCCATCTGGCTGGGTTTCCCCCCCCCCCAAAAAAAAAATGTCCACGGGCTTGCTCCACTGTTGTTTAAAAAAAAACACACACACAACGCGGGGCTGAGCCTGCGAAAGCGAGCATCTCTCCCAGCGCCCAAGATATGCCGAGGCGGCCTCTTGCGCGGACACGCGTGTCGCCCTTTCCCACGACCGCCCAACCCCCACACTCCCGGCTCCAGAAGCACGAAACGTATGATGCCCCGAGATTTCCCCTCAGCAAGGGGCGGCGGGGTATTTTTTTTGGGGGGGGGGGTGGAGACCAGACCCGGTTGGGGGAAAGGCGCGCCCCCGCCCTGACACGTAACGCCGTACCTGTATGTAGTTGGTCTCGCAGTACTCGGCGACCCGCTCGAGGTTGGTGTAGCTGTCGAAGAGGGCCCGGCGCCCCCCGGGGATCTCCTCCTCCAGCAGCATCTGCAGCTCCGCCATCTTCACATGCTCGCGCGCTCCGTCCCGCCCCTCTTCCCTCGCCTCCCCCCCTCAACCCTGCGCCTCAGTCGCGGGGACGGACAGCCGCCCCCTCCCCTCTCTTCTCCACCTCACCCCCCCCCGCCACACACACACACACACACCCCTTGCGACGGACGCCCTCCGACGACCCCCGGCCGCGGCGCCTCACGCTCTTTCCCCTCGCCGTGAGAGAAACACCCACCGGCCAGGCGTCGGCGGAGGCGCGGCGCAACCGGCCAACAGCGGCGGACGCCACTGCGCAGGCGCCGGGGGCTTCCACAACGGCTGCTGCTGCTCCTCCTCCCCCCCTCCCTCCCTCGCGCGCGCTCTCCCTCGCGCACGCGCACATGCTCCCCGCTTCCCTCACACGCAAACCCCGCCTTCCGCGGTCTCCCGGCGCTGCTGCCGCCGTTCGGGCCGCTTCCGGTGTCCCCGTCTGCCCCGCCCCCTTCTCTCCCCCCCCATATCGCGTCATGGCGGCCTGTGGGGAGAAGGGCTTGGCGGGGGAGTTGGGGGGAGTGGAGTGAGGAATGGGGTGAAGGATGGGATGGGGTGTCTCCTATGCCCACACATCCCCTTGTGTGGGGAGAAAGGAATAGTGGTGGCTGGAGAGGAGGTGAGCTGGACGCCACAATTCCATCCTGCCTCCCCCATAATAATAATAATAATAATAATACAGTGGTACCTCAGGTTACATACGCTTCAGGTTGCATACGCTTCAGGTTACAGACTCCACTAACCCAGAAATATTACCTCGGGTTAAGAACTTTGCTTCAGGATGAGAACAGAAATCGTGCGGCAGCAGCTGGAGGCCCCATTAGCTAAAGTGGTACCTCAGGTTCAGAACAGTTTCAGGTTAAGAACGGACCTCCAGAACGAATTAAGTACGTAACCAGAGGTACCACTGTAGTAATAATAAATAAAAAATTCAGCCTCCATATCTCTTTTTCACAACATTCCATTTTCTTTTGTTACAGAAATACTGAGGTCTCAAATAGAGAATAAACGTTGATCACTGCACAAGGCAAATACACATAAGTAAGTACAGTCATACCTCCAGTTGAATGTGCTTTGGGTTGTGCTCCATGGCAACCCGGAAGTAACTGAGCGCGTTACTTCCGGGTTTCGCCACTCACGCATGTGCAGACGCTCAAAATGACATCACGCACATGTGCGGAAGCGGCAAAACGTGACACGCGCAGACGCGCCGTCGTGTCTTATGTTCCATTCAGGATGCGAACGGGGCTCCGGAACGGATCCCGTTCGCATCCCAAGGTACCACTGTATATAAACCACATGCCTAACATAGCACAGGAGAACAATCCAAAAGTTTTGACCTATGAAGCCTTAAACGGCTCCAGACCGCAATACCTCAGGGGCAATACCTCTTTCGATAGGAACTTACCCAGAACCTGAGATCGTCATCTGAGGCGCTTCTTCGTGTGCCTCCTGAAGAGGTCTGGAGGGTGCCAACACGAGAACAGGGCCTTCTCTGCAGTGGCTCACCATCTGTGGAATGCTCCCCCAGGGAAGTTCGCCTGGCGCCTTCATTATACACCTTTAGGGGCCAGGCAAAAACATTCCTTTTTAACCAGGTCTTTGGTTGATTTGATTGACATCCTATACCCTTTTATAATGGTTATTGGGTTGCTGTTTTTATTTTGATTATATATTTTGTGGTTTTATATTTTGATTTTGTTCTGTGAACCACCCTGAGGGCAGTATATTATTATTATTTTTAATAATAATAATAATAATAATAATGCCATCTTGGCTCTCCTAAAGACTCTCAATATTTCCCCTGCCTCCTTAATCCCCCTTGCCTGAGAACAGGTAGGCAGATAGCAATTAAGGGAACTTTCTGAAGGGATTCCTCTCCTATATCTATATCCAGGTGTTCTGCTTTGAGGGATGTCCGATGGTCATCCTGATGGTCTTATCAAATGCTAATGTTTTGTGTAAACTGTCTAGAACTTTGTGAAACTTGCTAAATCCTCAGGAATATCACACTTGGCCTGCCTGAGCCACAGTAACCCCACCTTGTGTGTGATGTAATTTCTGACTGTTTGTAGAGGGGGTGTCCTCCTTCTCCACACCAAAATGCAAACCCTGAAAAGAGATGTTTCTTCTGGGCTCTAGGGTCTCTCTTGCCTCCTTGCTAGGAGGGGAGGGAACTCTGTCGCAACAGAAAAATAAAGATCAGCCTTGCTTTCACTGCATCCTGCCTCCATCCCTTCATCTCTGACACATTCTGGACTTAGGGGACTCAGTTCCTTGGGGAGTTGGGCAGCAAAAGCCAACCACCCTTATTTTTCTATATCACTTTCATTAATTTACCATATTTTTCGCTCTAGGTGATGCACCAGATCACAAGACGCACCTAGTTTTTGGAGGAAGAAAACAAGAAAAAAAATATTCTGAAGAGCAGCAAGAGGGATCGCTGCGCAGTGAAAGCAGCAATCCCTCTTGCTGTTCTGGCTTCTGGGATAGCTGCGCAGCCTGCATTCGCTCCATAAGACACACACACATTTCCCCTTACTTTTTAGGAGGGAAAAAGTGAGTCTTGTAGAGCAAAAAATACGGTATTTATTGAATTTTTATACCGTCCTATAGCCGGATGTCTCAAGGCAGTTCACAGAACAAAATGAAAATATAGAGCTGTGATATACCTAATCAAAATAAGAATGATAACCCAATAACATTCCCCACAAAAAAGAACCACATTTTAAAAGGGCATATGTGTTGCAAATGAGGCTATTTTTCTTTATCGTCCTTGGCACACGGCCTTGAACCAGCACACAGCCTTCTGGAACCCAATCTATTGTTTAATGGGTCATTTACTTACTTGCTGTTGTTGTTTTTCAAAAATGCATCTATAAGCCATCCTAATTTGAGAATTGTACATAGTACCATAGAATTGTAGAGGGACCACGAGGGTCATCTAGTCCAACCCCCTGCAGTGCAGGAATCTTTTGCCCAACATGAGGCTCAAACCAACAACCCTGAGATTAAGAGTCTCGTGCTCTACCGACTGAGCTTTTTTATTTTTAAAAGGGGAAACCCACAAAATTTATGGCTGGGTAAAAGATTTATTGCAGGATAAATGTTTGGGGACCAAATGTGTGGCAAGTCTTGCCTGGAACTAGGCTCTAATCCACAAAAAGCTTGTGCCGTAATAAATCTGTTAAAATTCACAGTATTTATTGGTTCTTGCAACAGACTAATGCGGCTACCCCTCTGGAATCTTGACTGGAAATATTGCTTCAGCTATTATTTCCAATAAACATATATTCACCAGCCCCAATGTGCTAGGTGCTGCCTCTGGGCTTCTTACCAATTTCTGAAGGGAGACTAGGATTCTTGCAAAAGACTGCTAGATTTGGTCAGCCTTTGTCTGATCCAGAACAGCACTTTTCTTGTTCTTAAACGAGAGTGCTCTTGGGAATACATAACATAGATTTTGCCTTAACTGAGCACACAATCTTGCATTGTTAATTCAAAACATGTCAGTGGATCACAAGGGCTCTATTAATAAGGTAGACCACACAAGACTGAAGTCAGCCTGTCCCTCCTATACGAAAGGTAATCTTATGCATACTTACTTAGAAGCAAGCCCCACTGGGGAGAGTGGGAATCAATGCAATTATTATTATTATTATTGTTTATAATGTGTTACGTTCCATGGGTAGCTAACAGAGTTGTAATCCTCTCGTTAAAATCAACAGGACTTCACCATGCTTAACTTTGGCTAGATCATGCCCAAGGTTTGAAAACCTTTGCCCAGTGGAGCCTTAAAAAATAATAATAAAATTGACTAGTTCTGCTGGATCTCTCAGCGGCGTTCGATACCATCGACCATAGCATCCTTCTGGACCGTCTTGAGGGGCTGGGAGCTGGGGGCACTGTTATACAGTGGTTCCGCTCCTTCCTCCTGGGCCGTGTTCAGAAAGTGGTGGTGGGGGATGAGTGTTCAGACCCCTGGGCTCTCACTTGTGGGGTGCCTCAGGGTTCTGTCCTCTCCCCCATGCTTTTCAACATCTACATGCGGCCGCTGGGAGAGATCATCAGGAGGTTTGGGCTGGGTGTTCATCAGTATGCGGATGATACCCAGTTCTACCTCTCTTTTAAATCAGAACCAGTGAAGGCGGTGAAGGTCCTGTGTGAGTGTCTGGAGGCGGTTGGAGGATGGATGGCGGCTAACAGATTGAGGTTGAATCCTGACAAGACAGAAGTACTGTTCTTGGGGGACAGAAGGCGGGCAGGTGTGGAGGATTCCCTGGTCCTGAATGGGGTAACTGTGCCCCTGAAGGACCAGGTGCGCAGCCTGGGAGTCATTTTGGACTCACAGCTGTCCATGGAGGCACAGGTCAAATCTGTGTCCAGGGCAGCTGTTTACCAGCTCCATCTGGTACGTAGGCTGAGACCCTATCTGCCTGCGGACTGTCTCGCCAGAGTGGTGCATGCTCTGGTTATCTCCCGCTTGGACTACTGCAATGCACTCTACGTGGGGCTACCTTTGAAGGTGACTCGGAAACTACAACTAATCCAGAATGCGGCAGCTAGACTGGTGACTGGGAGCGGCCGCCGAGACCATATAACACCGGTCTTGAAAGACCTGCATTGGCTCCCAGTACGTTTCCGAGCACAATTCAAAGTGTTGGTGCTGACTTTTAAAGCCCTAAACGGCCTCAGTCCAGTATACCTGAAGGAGCGTCTCCACCCCCATCATTCTGCCCGGACGCTGAGGTCCAGCGCCGAGGGCCTTCTGGCGGTTCCCTCATTGCGAGAAGCAAAGCTACAGGGAACCAGGCAGAGGGCCTTCTCGGTAGTGGCGCCCGCCCTGTGGAACACCCTTCCAGCAGATGTCAAGGCGATAAACAACTACCTGACATTCAGGAGACATCTTAAGGCAGCCCTGTTCAGGGAAGTTTTTAACGTGTGATATTTTATTGTATTTTTGGTTTTTATGGAAGCCGCCCAGAGTGGCTGGGGAGGCCCAGCCAGATGGGCGGGGTATAAATAATAAATTATTATTATTATTATTATTATTATGACTAGAATATAAATTGATGTAGCTACTGTTGAGAGTAGTTAAAACAAGAATTGTGAAATACCCATTACTGTCACAAAGATAGATGGCATTTGGAATACTGATGATCTCTTTGTAAAAATACGTATGCAGAGAAATAGCATCCCGCTGAATAACTCGTCTCATATTGCACATTAGCCTTCCTGGATTATAATTTCAATCATTAAACCTACTGAAAGCCACAACAAGGCCAAACTCCCTGTTTAGAGTTTAGAAAAACAAATGGATCTTTTTCCTCTGGAGAGACGGTAACAAGCAGAGTTCCCTAATGTTGCATATATTTCCAGAATGCTTTTGTATTTTGTCGTTATTTGTCACATGAAATGGTGGATAAATAATATTCCCCACTCCTAAATTGTAGGCTGTCAAAACATGAGATATCCAATACCTGAAAACGAATGCTCAGGCTGATACACCTGAGTTCAAATTGTGTATCCACTGGATCCCTAAATGATTATTAGGATTTATCCATGTTGCATAAATTATACATGCATAGTCCACTAAGTGCAAGGTATTTCCACCATTCTGGCATAAATGAGATTTTACCGTTCTGTTTATACCTGTCTTAGAAAAGATTAATTACTGGTTCTCATGAAAGTTATATCCAATTCCACCAAGTATTTGTAAGACAATAAAGAACTAGGAAGGGCAAAATTGGATGCCATTTTCCAGCATTCAGCTATGAATTTATAGCCGTCAAAGCTGTATTGCAACAGAGCAACACCCTTGTGAAAATTTCATTTCGGTATGTTAAGTCGAGAATCAATTACATAGGAAAAGGTGCAGTTTTCAAGTGCCTCTTTGTGGAACAGTCTTCTTGTTCTAAATTAAACTGCTCAGAGATAAGGCAGCATCCAGATGGCTTCCTCTGTGGCTGGTTTAGCACTGTAGCGCTAAATCAGAAAAAAAAGGGAAAGGCATTTCAGGAAAGAGGTGCCAACTATCTTTTGTCAAACTCTTTGCACTTATTCTTTTGGACCTAGTAGCCCTTGGTAGTTCACCAAGGTATCAAACATTGGTTGGCACAGTGAACAGCACACCTAACAAATGAAAAGAAAAACCCTTTATCTACAGTGCACACATGCATCATTTAGTAATAGGTGATGAACAAGTCCCCCTCAGTTTGATTCATTACAACTTCATTATTTACAAGCTTTGTCTGCCGTCTTTCAGAAAAATCTCATCTGTTTTCCAAGAGTGCCCCCACCACACGAAAACACATTTTTCAGTTGTTCCCCCTCCTTTAATCTGCCCTAGAGGGCTACTTGGAAGAAGGCTCGCCCTACCCAAAACGCACCCAGGAGCCAATAAATGTTTTACGTGTGAATGGAGAAACACTAATCACATAAAACATTTGGAAGAACTGGGTCGAAAAGAGATGCTCTTTTGAAAACAAAAAGCTGCCTAGGCAGGTGATCCAATCATATGGTTCATGGGAAACAAGACGGATTTCATTGAGCGTTAAGAGGCCAAACAATATTGACACGTTCACCTACAAAGTGTGGGGTCTAGTCTGCACAGAATCACAGAGCAGAACGTTTGGGAGAAACAATGCTTCAGTTATATTGCACCTGTGCATTACGGGATGGTCAGGCAATTATTAAGGTAAACGTAAAAGGACCCCTGACCATTAGGTCCAGTCGCGGACGACTCTGGGGTTGCGAGGCTCATCTTACTTTATTGGCCAAGGGAGCCGGCATACAGCTTCCGGGTCGCGTGGCCAGCATGACTTAGCCTCTTCTGGCGAACCAGAGCAGTGCACGGAAACGCCGTTTACCTTCCCGCCAGAGTGGTACCTATTTATCTACTTGCACTCTGACGTGCTTTCAAACTGCTAGTTTGGCAGGAGCAGGGACCGAGCAGCAGGAACTCACCCCGTCACGGGGATTTGAACCCCCGACCTTCTGATCGGCAAGTCCTAGGCTCTGTGGCTTAACCCACAGCGCCACCCATGTCCCGAGTCAATTATTACAAATTTACTAATATTACTCATTGGGACTTGTTCTATTTTCACCAGAAGATTGGTAGGAGCTAAAGAACTGCAAGCTGCTAAAGTAAGGAGAATGCTCTGTCACAGGTTACTAAACCATCCTCAGACGACTCGTAGGGAAGAATGAATTACAACAGGTAAAACCACTTTGCTCCATGTCTGAAAGCATCCCAGCTGGTGTTTCCCCATGTCGCATTCTGATGCTCCAACCTGCCAGACCAAGTGCGTCCCTCGTACACTAGTCTTGCTAGGGAGTTTCCACAAAATATTGGATCTGCCGACCCCTGTGAGCAGTTCAATTAGGACTTCGGGTTCAACGGCTTGATTATTGCTAAGGTTACCTGCAAGCCTTTGATTGATTGCTGGTCATTGCTGCTAGGTAAAAGCATGCAGGCTATTTCCCGTCATATTGTCCTGCCTCCTTAGGCTTCTGTGTCCGGTATTTGCGTGCAGGGAGAGGTCCAGCTGATGTGTAGCACCTCCCTAAGAGATCTGGACTGCGTTGGTGAAATATGCAAACAACAAAAGTGATTACCCAATTGTGTCTACTTTTGAAGGAATGGGTTTCCCAAATCTAAAACCTGACTGTGCAGTCAGTCTGGAACGGGCCCCCAAATTCCCGTTTCTCCTTCTCGAAGGGTGCATTAGCTAAAAACCATTAACTTGAGCTCGTGTATAACAGGAACCCAGCTGTACAAACATAACCGTCTCCCTTATCAGTCCATGAAGGCTGGTAATGACGGATGGCCTTGTCAGTTCCGAGTGGAGCAGGGATGGCACTTCTGGGTCTTATCTTACATCCTGACCACACTGATGCACAGACCTTGTCAGCCCCCACGCCCGGGAACAGCACCAGGAGTGCTCTTAGAGTTGGTGACCTTCTTACCCCAAGATAAGGAATATAGGAACAGGAACATCCTTTTATGGTCAAGAGTACCGGAACAGGAACATCTGTTTATGGTCATGGATGTCAACTTACGTGTATAAGCTGACGTGTCTGGATTCCTGGGGAAGGGGGGAGAGGGTGCCTGAATGATATATATACTGTATGCAATTTCTCTTGCTTTTGTGTTTGCTGTGAACTGATTCACGCAGTGCCTTCTGCTATCCAGAGAGCAGAATAAACTCTTTCTCTGAACCAAACCTCGGTGTCATTTGACTTCCTTCCTCCTGTCCGGGAGCAACGCTCAGCCAACCAATCGATAAAGTCTAATAAGGCTACATTTCGGCTTTCACTGAGGTGGCAAACCTGTGTCTGAGACTGTAGGTGTGAGTCTGAGCTACCATGAATGATTGAATGCTGCTTCTTTCAAAAAGGTCCCCGTCAAAGAAACCTAGATGTCAGGGATAATGGTTCTAGCTTAGCTTTCTCCCTGACATACTAGTTTTCTGTGAGCAGGGGTTTATTTTTGCAAGACAGAATATTCAGTTATGTGCCCATTGTCATCCGAAGCTCTATAACCCAGAGCAGATTAACCACCTCGCTGAGAACTCAGTTTCCTCAGTAATCTCAGGCAAATCACTCATCACCTCTACAACTCTTCTTTGATTAGGCTACCCCAAAGCCAGGATGTCGGAAGAATTCTTTCCCGTTTATCCCTCTGCCATATGTGCATCATTTCACACATGTGAATTATTTCTATAGGAGCTGAACTCTTTAAAAATTGAGCATTTATATTGTTGTTGTTCGTTACAATCTTTCATTGAGATGCAATCAGAGCATTTGTAGGGGGATTAATATATTTGGCTGTGTAGGGAGGCTGAAGAGGAAAATGCTTATAAACTAAAAATATTTCTGGAACACTACAGTGTGTAAAAGTTCCATTAACCCCAGTTCCAACGGCGCAAGCAGCTTCATCAGAACATGAAACAAGTGGCCACAGTACTGGAGGCAGTGGCAGGCAGCTCAGTCCATAGACTTTCCAAATACTTCCATTGATTTAAGTAGAACATGTTTCTAAGGAATACTAGCCTTAGATTAAGTCATAAGGATTAATGTAGATTAAATTAACCCATGATCCACCAGATATTGTTGGATTTCAAAGCCCATCAGCCCCTGCCAACCTGGCCAGGGTTCAGGGACAGGGATAGGTAAATTTCACACATTATCCAAACAGCCAAACATTCCCTCTCCGTGCCATAAAGGAGAGGCTTATATAAAAGGTGTTAACCAGGACAGCTATGAGACGCGGGTGGCGCTGTGAGTTAAACCACAGAGCATAGGACTTGCCGATCAGAAGGTCGGCAGTTCGAATCCCCATGATGGGGTGAGCTCCCGTTGCTCGGTCCCTGCTCCTTCCAACCTAGCAGTTCAAAAGCACGTCAAAGTGCAAGTAGATAAATAGGTACCACTCCAGCGGGAAGGTAAACGATGTTTCCGTGCGCTACTCTGGTTCGCCAGAAGCAGCTTAGTCATGCTGGCCACATGACCTGGAAGCTGTATACGCCGGCTCCCTCGGCCAATAAAGCGAGATGAGCGCCGCAACCCCAGAGTCGGGGTCCCTTTACCTTTACCTTTTAACCATGACAGATACATCTTCATTCTTTGCTTGTGAGCATTCTCCCTCCTTTTATTTTCCTTCATAGATTTATATACCACTCAAAACCAAGATAGTACGTAAGCAGCTTACAAAATAACCACATACCATATGAATGTCCTAACAAGTCATGAAATGGGGGAATTGCGATGCAATGCAATATAGAATGATAAGATTTCTCCAAAGCCAAAATGTAGAAGTGCATTTTGAAAACATCTTAGAAAGTCACGGTTCCCTTTGCTCTTCCTCCCTACCTCTTGCCAAGGCACATTAGCCTGACTTCCAAATTCATCTGGTTTGAAACAGAATGCTGGGTTAGTTGGACCGTAGTTTGACCCAGCAAGACTTAAACTCTTAAAAACTCCAGCACCTCAATCACTATCTTCCCTTGTGTGTTTTCACCTCACAAGCATCCCTTGTTTCGAAACAATCCCAGGGCAATTGCAAGATGTTTGGAAAGTAACCATGGAGACACTACAAAATACAAGGACTTCTGCATCAATGTGTTTGGCTTCCTCTGAATACTCTGGAATTATCTCAGTCTTAAAGAATGAACCATTTGTATGTCACGTACCTCCAGACACGGGACAATCCTTGATGTATTTCAGAGCCAAGGAAACAAACGTTTATAAAGAAGAGTCTTTCTCTTTGTCCCTGCTCTGTAAGTTTTTCCACCTGAGATTCTCCATGCTTGTAAAAAGTTTCATGATCCAAACCCTTCGGATAATAGAGAAGACATCTGCAATCTAAGCTGTTTTCTAATCCTGTTTATTTTATCTTTTCTTTTTTACTGAGTTAAGACTCCGTAAACCTTATTTATATTTTATAAGTCACTTTGTTCGACATAGCGATGCAGGGATAATTAAATAATTCATACTCTGCTAGGGATACATAGATTTACATTTAATGTGGACAACTGTCATCTAGATTGTGATACTTGATTTTCTTAGATTTAAGAATCAATATAAAAGGCGTTCATCTCATTCCTTCCCGCTGTGTGCCTACTTGTGCAAGCCTAAGCGTGATTATAGGGACGCAGGTGGCGCTGTGGGTTAAACCACAGAGCCTAGGACTTGCTGATCAGAAGGTTGGTGGTTTGAATCCCCGTGACGGGGTGAGCTCCCGTTGCTCGGTCCCAGCTCCTGCCGACCTAGCAGTTCGAAAGCGCGTCAAAGTGCAAGTAGATAAATAGGTACCGCTCCAGCGAGAAGGTAAACGGCGTTTCCGTGCGCTGCTCTGGTTCGCCTTTCTGACAATAAGGTTCTAGCTTTGGCGGTGGTGCATAGTAATAAATGCTTTTGTTTTTTGGGGGGGACTTCTGTTGTTATCATTCCCAAGATGAAAGTTTTTTACGTATCTTTTTTTAATTCATTATATATAGTTTCCCAATATTCCTTAATTATTTTCCAGGACCACGACGTGTGAATAAAAGATCCCTCAATTTCAGCAGTGGGCAGATTGGTGCCACCAATTTTAGGTTTCCACTATGGTCCAGAGGGATACTATACTGGGGCCACCCAGGGCTGGGTTAACCATTAAGCAAGGTCAGAAAGGTAGAGAACAAGTCTAGTACGGCAGTGTAAAATGTTTGAATATGCTGAACTGGCTGGTCTGACAAACAGGATAAGAGAAAACGAAGATAAGGAATAGGAGGAGAAATAGCTGTTTATTGACTATTTCAAGAACCAGTATAGATAAATACAGTTGTACCTTGGATCCCGAACGTCTTGCACCAGGGTCAACAACCTTTTTCAGCCGTGGGCTGGTGCACCATCCCTCAGACCATGCGGTGGGCCGGACTATATTTTTTGGGGGGAAATGAACGGATTCCTATGCCCCACAAATAACCCAGAGATTCATTTTAAATAAAAGGAAACATTCTACTCATGTAAAAACACGCTGATTCCCAGACTGTCCGCGGGCCAGACTGAAAAGGTGGTTGGCTCGTATGTGGCCCACAGGTCTTAGTTTGCCTACCCCTGGTCTTGCAAGTCGAACGTTTTGGCTCCCAAATGCTGCAAACCCAGAAGTGACTGTTCCAGGTGGAAGTGAATCCACAATCTGATTGGCCTACAGGAGATTTCATGCTCTTTATTCAGCTCATAGTGGTGAGAAGGAATGGAAGTTCCCCCACAATATCTGCTTTATATCCATTATTTACACAATGGGCTGCACGTGATTGGCTAATTCCGGAATTCTCCTGTAGGCCAATCAGGTTGTGGATTCACTTCCACCTGGAGCTGGATTGGGTGGCTCCTGCGGACCAACCATACTTCTGCATTGTTCTAGGACCAATCAGACTGCTGCATTCTGAATCCTATTGTTCTAGGACCAATCAGACTGCTGCATTTTGGATCCTATTCAACTCAGTACATAACAGTGGGCTTCTATAAGTCGAGACACAGGGATAACAGCAAGAGACCTTAGTGAGCTAATGGAATGGAACGACAGGGGCAGAGCAACTGCTTATATATATTTCTGAAAGCCTGGCCCACTCCCACTCTCAACATGATTGGCTGCGAATCGTAACTCAGAGCTGAAGAGTCAATGCCGGTAGCCCAAACCCTGATAATGCTACATGATTGGATGTCATGCATCGAGTCAGAACGCAGGAGCTTACGACTCATTAGTCCAGATTGGAGCTCAGCTGACCACAGACCACTGAATGCATAACATAGGGCAGTGGTTTTCAACCAGCCTGCTATGGCACCCTGGGGTGCCTTGAAGGATGGTCAGGGGTGCCACGGGCAACACGGGTCCCTCTTTCCTTCCCTCCCTCCTCTGATACCCTCTTGCGTCTCTGCCTCCCAAAGGCTTGCACATCTGTTTGTTGCAGTGTTGTAAACAAAAATTGCCCTTTTCCCTTATGGGGTATCCAAGAGCCCATATAGAGTCCTTACATAGGTTCCCTATTGGTAGGAGAAAATAACAGAGGCCAACCAGAGAATATTGAGAAGCAAAGCAGCTAGTAAGCTTGATCTTTATTGATCTGTTGTAACAGGGTGCTCCCCTCACCCGCAGGAGAGGAGGAGGGACCCAGAAAAATGGCACGCAAGGCCTTATAAAGACTTTTGAAATTCCCCTCCTGTAGATCAAGACCACCCCCAGAAACATCATACATACATCACAGAAGGGGAGTAACCTAAGACCACCCCTTAGATACATCACACCTACATCACAGAAAAGGCAGTCTAAAACAGAACATTTGAATGTTGTTTATCTCCTGTCTGGCAGGTTACTTGATTGGATTTCCTGGGGAGCCTGGCCATTCTTTTGTAGTGATAAATACTTAGTTCCTGGGCCATGTCACAGGCTCATACCCTATTCAAACACAGACATACCCTTAAGACAGGATTTGTGAAGGAAAAGACAATGGAGAGGCTTTTCCACTTTGACCTTGCAGAGAAAACATTTGCTCAGTTTAGGAATCAAAATGGTTCCAGGTTGGTCTTCCTGTGCTGATCTTTGTATGTGCGGTTATGAACACTGCCATATATCTAAGACCTAAAAATTATTATCACAATATCCCCCCTTTGGGGCTAGAATTTTTCTTCAAAAATTTTTCCCCACAAATAATAACATCATATGTGTACAGTGGTGCCCCGCAAGACAAATGCCTTGCAAGACGAAAAACCCGCTAGACGAAAGGGTTTTCCGTTTTTGCGTTGCTTCGCTAGACGAATTTCCCTATGGGCTTGCTTCGCAAGACGAAAAAGTCTTGCGAGTCTTGCCATTTTTTTTGCTTCCCTCCCTTTTTCTAAGCCACTAAGCCGCTAATAGCCTTTTAGCCGCTAAGCCTTTAATAGCCGCTAAACCGCTAATAGCGCTAATCCGCTAAGCCGCTAATAGGGTTGCTTCGCAAGACAAAAAACCGCTAGACGAAGAGACTCGCGGAACGGATTATTTTCGTCCTGCGAGGCACCACTGTAAATAGATGCCTTTGTGCAAATATAGGATATCACATAAAAATAACACATGTAGCTCTTGGGAGAAACATTTTCTCAATAGTGTTCTATGCTATAGATTTAGCAGGAAGGTCCACTAATGACTGAAAAATGCAGTTTGCTTTGTCCTCCACCATTTTTACAACAGCAGCAGCCATGTCTGTAAGCGCTGCAGGCAAATGGTGCCTCTGGAGCTGGCCAGGGAATGCTTCCCAGGCTCCTGTGGGGCAGTGTGAAGAGGCACCTGTCTTTGGGGTGGGGGGGCAGCTCAGAGACCGGGGGGGGGCAACAGCAGCTGCCCAGAGGACTCCCAAGTAGAGGGGAGAGGAGGTTGAAGGAACACTCCACAAGCGAAGGTGTTTGAAAAAGGGTGAGAGGCTGCTACCTCTGCAGGCAAGGGGGGGACCTAACTGAGCTCCTGAGACCCACAGGGGTGCCGCAGAAAGAATGCAGTTGGTCAAGGGAGTCGCGGACTCTAAAAGGTTGAAAACCTCTGGCATAGGGCATCAAGGGAAACACCAGTTCCCAGCATTCTTGGGGTGGCAGGAATGTGCTTTAAAGGTTTAATGTCTTAGTGTCCTAGTCACTGGTAGACTTCAGGATCATGGGCCTAGGATCCTGACCTTTGGGCACCAATGCCTAAGTCTGCCTCTCTCTTTTTGCAGGTCTCTGTGCATTCCAACTGCAAGGCTCCAAAGCCTTCATTCATTTGAATTTAAATCTGAAAATCCCTCTTGCCATGACGGTGACAAGAGTGGTCTTCCTATAATCAACGTCCTGGCTACTCGTAATGATGAAATATATCGCTTGAATCCAGAAGGCTGTAATTTGAATTCCATTTAATTTCACTAATTCCAACAAATTAGTCCCCTTCTGTCAGATTCAATGGTATTCTAAAGTGGAGAAAAATCTTAACTCTCTCAGTCTTCATTATCATAATAAACACCTCCTTTGGGAGAGCATTTACCCATTATTAGAATGTTTTGTGCATAACAGTTAAAGCCATGGTTTTCCCAGTAGTGATGTCTGGAAGTGAGAGCTGGACCATCAAGAAGGCTGATCGCCGAAGAATTGATGCTTTTGAATTATGGTGCTGGAGGAGACTCTTGAGAGTCCCATGGACTGCAAGAAGATCAAACCGATCCATTCTGAAGGAAATCAGCCCTGAGTGCTCACTGGAAGGACACATCCTGAAGCTGAGATTCCAATACTTGGGCCACCTCATGAGAAGAGAAGACTCCCTGGAAAAAACCTTGATGTTGGGAAAGATGGAGGGCACAAGGAGAAGGGGACGACGGAAGACGAGATGGTTGGACAGTGTTCTCGAAGCTACCAGCATGAGTTTGACCAAACTGCGGGAGGCAGTGGAAGACAGGAGTGCCTGGCATGCTCTGGTCCATGGGGTCACGAAGAGTCGGACACGACTAAATGACTAAACAACAACAAAATGATCAGGGAGGATGATTTTAAAATAGCCCTAGTAAGAGCCACTAGAAACCAAGATATTTATCAATGGCTGATTCGGATAATATTAGTCATATGTATATTCTGTGAGTGTGTGTGCAGAGAGAGAGAGAAAACACAATAGATTTAAAAGGTTCATTTTGAGCTTCCCTCTGTGAACCAATTTGACGATGTCCTCTGAAGTACGAAGCATATTTTTACAGGAACTCCATCCATTTTTCGTAGACTGAAAGGATTCTAGAGGCTGCCTCTTTAGGTACAACCATGACTCACTGGTTCTTTCTGCCCAAGACAATGTATTTATCTCCTATGGAGAAAAATAAAAAGCTTTTCTCTTCCAAAGAGGATGCTGACAAGAAGACTCACTAGAAGACAAGCAAAAGGGTGGGTTTTTTTCTTCCAACAGCATGACCTCATAACACATGAGATATGGGACAGGCAGACAATCCCAAAGGCTTGAAGAGCAAAAGCCTTAGTGATTTCACAGCAGCGGCTAATGAGGATCTGACACAGGGATTAGTTTTTAAATGGTGTTAAAAATCACTCTTAAACAACTGGGAAAATGGCCCTTTGTTTTTATGAAATCCCTCCCCTAAAGATGCTCCTATCATCATAAGGAGGAAGTGATACTAGGCCAGGACAGTCGGCCCTCAGGATATTTTTTCTGGCCCCTGGCAACAATTGATGCTCCCATTCCCTGCAGCCCTCAAACTGCCTTCCTATAGGCACTGGGCTTTGGGAAGGAGACATGGGGGCTCTGGCAGGGTCCTAGAGCCCTCCAACCTCCTTCCCAAAGTCTAATTAGCCCAGGGGTCTGCAACCCGTGGCTCCGGAGCCACATGTGGCTCTTTTACACCCTTGCCGCGGCTCCGGGGCAGATACTAGCGAGGAGAGCATTGTGCGCCCCGACACTCCCCACTGTGGCGGGCGTTGTACTGGCTGTGACATTGCATGGGGGCGGTGCGTGCATTAGTCACGCACCGTCCTGACGTCACCTTCCCGCCCGCCCGCTACATTGTAAGGGGCATGTACGCTGGTCACTGCATTGAAAGGGGGCATGTACGCTGGTCACTGTTTTGAAGGGGAGTGAAGAACACACACACAAAAAGGTAACTTGTTAATTTAACGTTCATTGCTATGAGGAGGAGTAATTCTGAGGGGTCAAACAAAGAGATAATTTAAAAAAAGTGACAAAAAAGTTATGTTTATAATGACGAGTTTTGCGGATCCCAGTTTTTTTTTCCTTCGGAAACGGGTCCAAGTGGCTCTTTTTGTCTTAAAGGTTGCAGACCCCTGAATTAGCCATTTCCCAGCTTTGGGAAGAAGGTGGGAAGGTTCTCAGACCGTGCCAGAGCTTTGCACCTCCTTTCCAAAGCCCAGTGCCTCGCTTTGTCAGCTTTGGGAAGGCAGTGCGAGGGCTGGGGGAGGCATCAAATTTTGGCCTTGCCTCCCCACCCCACACAACAAGGCAGTGTGTGACCCACAGGTTCCGTGTCAAAGTACTCTTGTGTCCCATTTGGTATGAAAAATTGGACCACCCTGCTCCAAACAGATTAATGTGTGATTAATGGGATTTGTTGGCAGTCCACTTTGGGGTATATATGTTTGAAGCTGGAGCTTTGGTCACAATAAAGGTAAAGGTAAAGGGACCCCTGACCATTAGGTCCAGTCGTGACCGACTCTGGGGTTGCAGCGCTCATCTCGCTTTACTGGCCGAGGGAGCCAGCGTACAGCTTCTGGGTCATGTGGCCAGCATGACTAAGCCACTTCTGGAGAACCAGAGCAGTGCATGGAAATGCCGTTTACCTTCCCGCTGGAGCGGTACCTATTTATCTACTTGCACTTTGACGCGCTTTCGAACTGCTAGGTTGGCAGGAGCTGGGACCAAGCAACGGGAGCTCACCCCGTCGCGGGGATTCGAACCGCCGACCTTCTGATCAGCAAGTCCTAGGCTCTGTGGTTTAACCCACAGTGCCACCACGTCCCTCTTTGGTCACAATAGAATGCTTTAAATTTTTAGTTGTAACTTTTAACTTATGCCAATAAAGGCTAGATACATCAGTAAAATCATAAAATCATACAAAGTCATCCATGCAATATATGAAAGACCATATAACCACCATTGAATAAATCAGTCAACTTCAGATTTAGCTTTAAATATCTCGGCTAAGTACCCTGAAATAATCTTGGTAGTTTTGGAAGTATCATCCCTCAACGAATACTGGATTACAGACTCTTTGCAAATCAATGTTTTGAGCTGTAAGGGAGTCAATAGGAGATCTCTGCAATGGGAGTGGAGAAGAGAACAATCCAAAATTATGTGATGTATTGTATCTGGTGTTTTCTTATTACAGGAACAGAATCTGTTCTGGGTGGGGATTTTTTTAAACCTTCCGAACAATACAGATGAGGGGGGGGTGCATTTAGACGAGCTAGCATAAAATCTCTGCGATGCGATGGAGTTTCTAAATTATAAAAGTAATTAGGCTCCATGGTGGGGCTGCAATCCTAACTAAGCAGATGAACATACAAAAGGCTGGGGGGGGGGTAGAGTTTTTGGATTTCATGATCTAGCAGCCCCTGCTTGATGAGAGAGAAGATTTGTGAGTCATCCAATAGAAGAAGGATTGCAATCCCTATTTGCCTGAGTTTCAGGGTAATATCAGAAAACCATGTATATCTCTCAATAAAGAAGTTACAGTAGTAAGCTTTCTGGGTCTGTATTAAAATGAATTTTTAGCCAGTAATTTTAGTTGCTGGGAAAGCAATGACAAACCTAGACAGCATCTTAAAAAGCAGAGACATCACTTTGCCAACAAAGGTCCGTATAGTTAAAGCTATGGTTTTCCCAGTAGTGATGTATGGAGGTGAGAGCTGGACCATAAAGAAGGCTGATCGCCGAAGAATTGGTGCTTTTGAATTATGGTGCTGGAGGAGACTCTTCAGAGTCCCATGGACTGCAAGAAGATCAAACCTATCCATTCTGAAGGAAATCAGCCCTGAGTTCTCACTGGAAGGACAGATCTTGAAGCTGAGGCTCCAATACTTTGGCCACCACATGAGAAGAGAAGACTCCCTGGAAAAGACCCTGATGTTGGGAAAGATGGAGGGCACAAGGAGAAGGGGACAACAGAGGACCAGCATAAGTTTGACCAGCATAAGTTTGACCAAATTGCAGGAGGCAGTGGAAGACAGGAGTGCCTGGCATGCTCTGGTCCATGGGGTCACAAAGAGTCGGACACGACTAAATGACTAAACAACAATAACAGGATCTTAGGTGATATCCACGGTCTTTAATGGCAAAGATTTGGCAGGGTCCTTCCCATAGGAGATAACAGAGCCTCTCCTTAGGCAGATTCTGCTTCACTCGTTCCTGACTTCCGAACCCTGATGGTATGGTTGCATAAACACACTGGCATTGTTTGAGTGCAGCCAGAGAAGGAGAATTCACCCCAGAACTGCACCCCAGGGAAGGTTCTGATGAGATTGCTTTTGCGGCACTGTATTAGCTATGAGGGCATCAATTCAGGAGTGTTTCCGTGTTAGAATAATTGAAAGGCACATTCAACCTGATGTAAGTGAATAATAGGCCCTCGTGATTATAACAGCGCATTTCTAGTGAAATCAGCTGAGCATCTTCACCTCCTTGCCACTAAGCGTGGCGCTTCAACCTTGCGTGGCTTTTGGCCAACTCTCTGCGAAACGATAAAGCTGTCTGTGGTTGCCAGCAATGACATAACCACTTTTTAGGCAGCTGCATATTGCAATTCAGCTTTTGCTACTTGCCTAGAAAAAATAGCTGGGTAGAACCTGGAGCTTAACAACCAGGCAGCGTTGGGCGAAAGCAGTGGATGTCTCCCGGAGGTAAAGGCAGAAGGTGCTGACCTGGAAATGAGAGTACTTGTGAAGGAGATCTAATCAGAGTGGGAAGGAATTAATGCTGAAGTTATCCAGGCTACCTGTTTCCGTTTCAAAGAAGGGATGGGGCGCCTATGGCCCTCTGGACTCCCAACGCCCATAAACCAGTGATCAGGGGAGATGGGATTTGTGGTCTAGTTTCACAGTATCCTTGGTCTATAGGATGACAAATGCCATTATTTGATAATCCAGTAAGAAGTAAGCAGCACATAAGTGGCGCACAAAACACTACCAAACCACTACCAAACCATTCTAAATCTTATATTAATAATCCAAAAATTGAGAGAACAAGATACACGATCTACTACAGAAGCCACAAACAGAAAACTCATACAAGAGGGACAATTGAAAAACTATTGCGATCCAGGCAAATACAAGTTCCACTATATCATTTCTTAATTCAACTATTGGACATTGTTTTTGAAAACAATTTCTTCCGATACAAGAATGATTTTTATGTCCAAATTAAGGTCGTAGCCATGGGTGCAGCCCTTGCCCCATCTGTGGCTAACATCCACATGATTGACTTTGAGAATAAATATTTTTTTTCCAGAATCTAACTTACTTACTTCGTACTGGTCTACTACGAGAATTGGCAGCACAGGTTCATTTCTTCATTGTTTGATAATCAGCATACAGAATTACAAAGTCTGCCCAATGCCCGTGCAACCTTAACCGTATCTCTTGCCATCTCTTGGTCTTTTCAAAAATACCCTGTTTAGGAAAGCGATCTCTTTGGCAACAGTACGTCCATGAATTTTTTATTGACTCCTCTTTTACTAGGCTGTGCATATATACAGTGCCTCAGTCATAACAGTGACTGCTCAGATTCCTTTGCGTTTCGCGAGCTGTGCTTTTTCTTCTCCTGCCTGCAAATCAAAAAGCATGGTGACAGCACGCGAACTCCGTCTCCCGTTATTGTCATCTGACTTTGACATTGGAAGCATGAAAACATTTGGATGATGAGTCATCGGAGAGAAAGCCGCTGCCCTCCTCCTCCCATGTGATACGTTTCACTCTTTTTCCATAAGGCAGCCCAACTTTAGAGCTGTCGACGTTGCTGCCACACAGTTCTTTAGCAAGAGCAGAGGGGTCTGCTAAGGCCTGGCAGAAACGGCAGCTCGGAGAGGTCTGGACGGAGAACAGAGATCGGAAGTCACTTTAGCAGATGGTGTCTTGCAAAAGCTAGACCCTTAGGACATGCTCACATGACAAAAGCTGACATCGGTCTTGGCTGCTAGACAAGCGCAATGTTCCATACAGCTGTCTGTGGTTTTTTCTGATCAGTATGTGAAATGATAATTCACTGCATTGGGGTCTCAGCTGAAAATCAGTGTGGCCAGGCTGCGGTTCCTCTCCGCTGGGTGTTTCAAGCGACATGTGATTATTTATCATAATTATTAATACCTCTGGATCAGGGGTGGAGAACCTGTGGTTCTTCAGACATTCCTGAACTTCAGCTCCCATTGTAGGTCCTCATCCCCACACCCAATATAGACAATGTACTGGTTTGGGTCTACATGCTTTGTTGTTGTTGTTTAGTTGTTTAGTTGTGTCCAACTCTTTGTGACCTCATGGACCAGAGCACGCCAGGCACTCCTGTTATCTACTGCCTCCTGCAGTTTGGTCAAACTCATGCTGGTAGCTTCAAGAACACTGTCCAACCATCTCGTCCTCTGTCATCCCCTTCTCCTTGTGCCCTCAATCTTTCCCAGCATCAGGGTCTTTTCCAGGGAGTCTTCTCTTCTCATGAGGTGGCCAAAGTATTGGAGCCTCAGCTTCAGGATCTGTCCTTCCAGTGAGCACTCAGGGCTGATTTCCTTCAGAATGGATCAGTTTGATCTTCTTGCAGTCCACAGGACTCTCAAGAGTCTCCTCCAGCACCAGAATTCAAAAGCATCAATTCTTTGGCGATCAGCCTTCTTTATGGTCCAGCTTTCACTTCCATACATCACTACTGGGAAAACCATAGCTTTAACTATACGGACCTTTGTTGGCAAGGTGATGTCTCTGCTTTTTAAGATGCTGTCTAGTTTGGGTGTGCAATGCTATACTCAAGATCTTCTGGCTGAGGCAATAGGATTCACAATACTGGTGGAACTCCAGATATACTGCCATGACAGATAGACCGGCGAAACCCTCTGCTGGCCAAGCCATCCCACTAACAAAAAGGGGAATGACTAAAACAAGAAGTTGTGAGCTGTGCAGGGGAGGAGCACAAAACATCAACTCTCTATGTTATACCCCTTCAATGAGGGCTCTTCCTGCTTTCTCGGACTAAGTCTACAGCTTAAGGTAAAGGTAAAGGGACCCCTGACTATTAGGTCCAGTCGTGACCAACTCTGGGGTTGTGGTGCTCATCTCACTTTAATGGAAAAAGAAGAGATGAGGAAGGTGTTGAAGGGAATCAACCCAAGGAAGGCCACAGGGCCAGATGGGGTAGCTGGAAGGGTATTGAGAGACTGTGCAGATCAACTAGCAGGAGTTTTCACTGGGATCTTAAATCGATCCCTAGCCCAGGCTATTGTTCCATCCTGCCTAAAGTCCTCTACCATCGTTCCAATAGCAAAAAAATCTAACCCGGAAGATCTGAATGACTTTCGTCCAGTAGCACTCACACCTATAATCATGAAGTGCTTTGAAAAGCTGGTACGAAATTATGTCATTGCCTGCCTTCCAGAGGGACTGGACACATTCCAATTTGCTTATAAAACGAAAAGATCGACAGAGGACGCTGTGGCGATTGCCCTCCATGCCGTTCTTGCACATTTGGAGCAGCGGGGGGGGGGGGGGGTTATGCCAGACTGCTTTTTTTAGATTTCAGCTCGGCATTTAACACCATTCTACCACAACGTCTGATGTCTAAACTGGAAGATCTGGGGCTTCCGTTATCACTTTGTGGGTGGATATTGGACTTTTTGTCAGACCGCCCCCAGAGGGTTCGGTTGGGCCCTTATACCTCTAGTATGCTTAGGACTAACACAGGAACACCACAGGGATGCGTACTCAGTCCGCTCCTTTATATTCTCTACACGTACGATTGTGTCGCTGCTCACCCTAGTAATAGGGTTGTCAAATTTGCAGATGACACAACCGTGATTGGGCTCATCTCTGAAAGGGAGGGTGAAACGGACTATAGAGATGAGGTGGAGCGGCTGACAGAGTGGTGCAGAGCTAACAACTTGCTCATAAATACAAGGAAGACAAAGGAGCTTGTGGTGGACTTCAGAAGACAGAAGAGCAATGTCCAGCCACTTTTGATTGATGGGGTCTGTGTGGAGAGGGTAACAACGTTCAGATTTTTGGGCATTGAATTACAAGAGGATCTGTCCTGGAGTGTCAACACTCCAGCTTGTGAAGAAGGCGCAGCAGAGACTGTACTTTTTGAGAATTCTAAGGAAAAACCATCTTCCGCAGAAACTGCTGCTTGCCTTCTATCACTGTGCCATTGAGAGCGAGCTCACTTATGGCTTATGTGTGTGGTACGGAAGCTGTACTACCCGGGACAGGTTGGGGTTGTGCAGAGTTGTTAAGGCAGCAGAGAGCATTGTTGGCTGCCCACTCTCCACCTTAGAGCAGATCTATGCCACAAGGTGCCATAGGAAGGCACTGGACATAGTAAAAGATCCATCGCATCCTGGTCACTGTCTCTTCGAGCTCCTGCCGTCAGGATGGAGATACAGGACGATGAAGACAAGAACGAGCCGTCTTAAGAACAGCTTCTTCCCCAGAGCGATCTCAGCCCTGAATGGGAAGCCTGGACTTTGAAAGTCATCTAATCTTCCTTGCTGTTTTATATTGTATTGTTTTTAATTAGTGTTTTTATAGTTGTTTTGATTTTGTGTGGAGTGCCCTACCTGGGTGGATGGAGCAGCCAAGTAATTTCGTTGTCCCCGAGAGGGGGCAATGACAATAAAGATATTATTATTATTATTATTATTATTATTATTATTATTATTATTATTGGCTGAGGGAGCTGGCGTACAGCTTCCTGGTCATGTGGCCAGCATGACCAAGCCGCTTCAGCGCACGGAAACGGCGTTTACCTTCCCGCCGGAGCGGTACCTATTTATCTACTTGCACTTTGACGTGCTTTCCAACTGCTAGGTTGGCAGGAGCAGGGACCGGGCAACAGGAGCTCACCCCATCACGGGGATTCGAACCGCCAACCTTCTGATCGGCAAGTCCTAGGCTCCATGGTTTAACCCACAGCACCACCTGCGTCCCAGACTACAGCTTAGGAGGGCAGCAAATGGCAATGATCAGCCTGCTTGTTGTGGCTGAATGCTTAGGGAACTGTTCTGCAGAGCACACTGTTCAAGTCCCAAGAATCTTTACCACCAAATAACGTTGGTTTTTTTCCTAAACTTGGAAAATCACTCCAGGAACCCCCACTGAAGTCTACTCACTCCCTTCCCCTTCCGCAATTGCCTTCACCCAGGAGAATCCTATAATGGAGACCTTAATTATTTGCATTACTTTCCAGGTACCTGTGACTCATTCCTAATCAGCTTCAGCCTCCTTTAACTCGGTTCTTGGTTTAATTTAAATCCCCTTTGAAGTCTTTAGTTCCTGCTTCTTCTCATTTCTAGTCTCTTACTAACACAAGAACGTGGGCATACCAGAACGACATGCTAAGACGGAGGCATGTCAGTTCTGCAACCCGGAGAAAACAATATTGTGCAGCATAAAATGCATGCCAGATCAATGTTTTGCAGAGTACTAAAGGTGGAATGAGTACCATATTTTTCGCTCTATAAGACGCACCAGACCACAAGACACGCCTAGTTTCGGGAGGAGGAAAACAAGAAGAAGAAGAAATTCTGAATCCCAGAAGCCAGAACAGCAAGAGGAATCGCTGCGCAGTGAAAGCAGCAATCCCTCTTGCTGTTCTGGCTTCTGGGATAGCTGCGCAGCCTACATTCGCCCCATAAGACACACACACATTTCCCCTTACTTTTTAGGAGGGAAAAAATGAGTCTTATAGAGCAAAAAATACGGTACACAAGGTAGTATTGTTGCTCAGATTGGGCACCTAATCCCTCGCTGTCCCTTACCAGCTGGCTGGCAGGAGTTGGAAGTCCAGCTACCTACTTTGCCTTAGCTTCTATTTATTGTCCCTGAGGGGAATGTGGGAAGGCAATTTTACCAGGGACGAAGTGCAGCACAAATAAAACCACCGCATGCTCCACAGATGACAATGCTTCTATTATAAACTATTGTCTGTTTCCAAACCAAAGGTGAATCTGTGTGAATTGCATGTTTTGCTCTGGCTGCAAATGTGATTAGGTCTTTCTTCTTCAGAGTATTTTTATTTTATATTTTATTTTTAATTTTTAATTTTTGGTCTTGCCAAGATCTTGGGGAAGTAGGGCGATGGTTTGTCATTCATGGATACGAAACCTAAGCACAGTTTGATAAGAATATATATTTAAAGTAGATGAATAAATGAGTCAATTAAGTTAATTCGGAATATGCAGAAAATACAAAAAAAAAAATTTAAGGAACCGCAGAAAGAGGGGGAAGGAAGTCGAGTTTCGGAATGTTAAAATGATTGTAAAATTATTGAAATGTATAAAAATGAAAATCATAAACAAACAAACAAACAAACAAACAAACCTACACTTTTCAGGGTTGGTTGGTTGGATAAACAAAACAACAAGCACACTCCTCCTTTATAATCATGAGGACTAGAAACTTTTCTCTCTTTCAGCTCTGCAGAGCCTCCCCGACCCTACATCAGAGATCCAAATTCTGCAGCTCGCACCAGAGAGATTTCTAAACGCTTGCATATAATAATTGCTTTTGTAAGGAGTCGCCAAGTGTACAGCTTTGTTGAATGGGGAGTAACTTAGAATAGCTCCCTTGGAATTTGAACTCTAATTATATTAGCTGACCTGCAGTGTTTGCACAATCTCAAAGGGCTATTTATTTATTTTATACCAGCCTGTTACTTGTCAGTACTTAACAGCGTTTTTAAACAAAAGATTAATTGAGGCACTCGCTAGCTCCTCTCAGCACAGGAGAACAGACGCTAATTTGGAACCGTTACCCAGGTAGACGCTTAGCAGACAAAGAGCTTATTTAGGGGAACAGTATCACAACAGAGCAAAACAAAACCCTGCACAACGCCAGTGTACCAACTTGAAGAGATGCATTAGGGATATTCATGCAATTTATAAATTCTGCAGTTGCCAGTCTTCCTCGCTTGCTGTTCTTACAACAAAACCTCTTCTATTCTAAAATGGTAACAGAGCTCCTTGAATTTATCAGCGTTCCTTTTTACAAGATGCCAGCAACAGGAACTTTCCTCCTCCTCCTCTACAGAAAGCAGCCGCTATTTCTCACCAATTTCCATCAGCCACTTGTATGATCTAAATTCTCTGCCCACATGAGCAAACTGGAGTGAGTCACATCATGAAGGACTTGTCCCAACCAGTTTTTGCAATAGCAAAAGTCATATTCCTATTTCAGAATGTGATACTTTGCAGATAAAGTCACTCAGATTCGGGAAGAGGTAGACTCCACCGTGGGAGCAGGGCCGGGACCAACTATCACCCAGTCTCAAATCTTCCATTCTTGAAAGATCTACATTGGCTCCCAGTACGTTTCCGAGCACAATTCAAAGTGTTGGTGCTGACCTTTAAAGCCCTAAACGGCCTTGGTCCAGTATATCTGAAGGAAAGTCTCCACCCCCATCGTTCTGGCGATTCCCTCACTGTGAGAAGCCAAGTTACAGGGAACCAGGCAGAGGGCCTTCTCAGTAGTGGCACCCTCCCTGTGGAACACCTTCCCACCAGATGTCAAAGAGAACAACAACTACCAGACTTTTAGAAGACATCTGAAGGCAGCCCTGTTTAGGGAAGCTTTTAATGTTTGATGTATTACAGTATTTTAATATTTTTTTGGGAAGCTGCCCAGAGTGGCTGGGGTATAAATAAATTATTATTATTATTATTATTATTATTATTATTATTATTATTATACTTCTCAGCTTGAGGGGAAACATGGAACGGAGAAGGTAGTAGCTGGGTGGTAGTTCTCCCTCAACACAGAGTTTATTTAGAAAACCATCCTGTTCCTATATAATTTAGTGTAATTAAAACACTCCATTTATAAAAGGCACAAAGATCTACAGAAAGCTCTGGTCCATCCGCCTTGCATTTGCAGGAGTCGTTTCTGCTCTTCTTATCTGGCAGGATTCCTAATAAGTCTTTTAAACAGATGCTCATTGTGATGTACTGAAGTTCTCACCCTGGGCCAGCAGGGGGATACTGTAGATAGCTATGCAAATAAGGGCTCGAAAGTGACATTCAGTGATTGGATAGTTTTAGAAAATTTTTACAGTTACGTTGTACTGGAGCTCTATATAAGCTTCAGTTCAGTTCTGTTCTGGCTTGTGAATAAACAAGAGCTGTCTGAAGAATCGGTGTGTCGTCTGATATGTTCACCCACAACTTAACACTCATCATCAGGGGACATTCTCCCCATCGCTGCCTCGCTCCTTGCTCTCTACTAGGTGCATTTCTGCCTGTTGCCATAGAGCTGCTCAAGTTTCGGGAGCTTTTGCCGGGGAAAAAGAAAAGGAAAGAAAAAACGGGGCAGACATCAGCTCTTCAGTGCTGCTTTTAAAGTACCATCACTGGCTGTAGAATATTCTAAAGTAAGTATCGCATCAGTATAACCTTAGCAACGTTAGTGACTGTTCAGATAATAAGGGCTTATTATATTGTACTTGAAGCATAATCAAAACTCGGGCACTGGAAGATCTCTGCATTGGAAGCAAGCGTTCGTTACAGAGGAGCAGCCCCAGAGATTGTTAATGCACTCAGTTCAAATTAACTGCATTAGATGTGCCGTCCAGAGAGGTTGGCCATGGCTGATTTAGGAAGCTGACACATGAAACGAAGGAAGAGGCTGCTTGCAGAGGTGCAGGCAGCCTATTCTAACAATAGATTTAAAAACTTGTATCCAGAAGCGTACAGGAGGACAGCATATACTCTAGCAAATGGATTATTTTACTCCCTGCATTAATCAACCAGCACTAATCTGCACTAACAGCAGCCTCTGAACTAGGAATGCATGCAAGTCACAGTATACAAATGCTTGTTGTATAGAAATTCATTTGTCCAAACACAATGAATTAATACCCAACCCTCTCTTTACACACCACAGATTCAGATATCCAAACAACTGGACCTGCGTGTGGTACTGTAAAGTAAGAATAAGCCTTAAACGAGCCTTGCCTTTTGTGTTTTTCTGCTCTGGAGCAGCTACTTTGCTATAAACCGTGGTGGGAGACAGGAAGTGGGGAGGAAAGGGAGGTAGATTGGATGAATAGGAGAGCGTTTTTCCCTTTGTTGCTTGTGACTCTTGAGTTCTGTGCCTTTTTCTTACTTGCAAGTCAGATCTGTGTGGTCTAGGGGCAGGAGCCAGGGCAGGTGCCGTAAGAAGAACTGGCGGGCACATTGGTGTGGCATTCTTGGAAGCCATACTGGTGACCCCTGTAATAGGACATGGGGATGGAAGGACTGTACAAAGGTGGGATTTGAGGAGGGATTAGACGTAAGTGTGAAACCCCACCTTTGGTCTGAACACCTGCATTCAGAACTGGCTGGTGGCTGGATCCTTAAACTGAGCAGGGGTATTGATCCACTGTTAAAGTCCTCCATTTTTCATCGTTAATTGGAAAAGCAAGCCAAGGTGAATGCTGGAAGGACAGATAAAAGGAAGCAGTTCAGTTATTCTTCAGTTATCGTCTTGTTGAGTTATTGCACACTACTTTAGAGTGCAATAGAGTGAAATAGAGTGCAATAGAAATATACATCCATGAGAGACTTGTTTATTCCCAAATGCTTGGTAATGTGAATTTTGGAGGCAGGCTGCCTGATCGCCAGCAATGCTTTCTGGGGATCAATGAAGTTTATGGGGGTTCATTTCTGGATCTGAGATTGGAAAGGACAGATGGTTCTCATACAAAGAGAAAGAATAATTTGGGACTCCACCATGTTGAGAACATTTATAATAATAATCATCATCATTATAATAATTTATTATTTATACCCCGCCCATCTGGCTGAGTCTCCCCAGCCACTCTGGGCGGCTCCCAATCAAGTGTTAAAAACAGTACAGCATTAAATATTAAAAACCTCCCTGAGCAGGGCCGCCTTCAGATGTCTTTTGAAGATAGGATAGCTGCTTATTTCCTTCACATCTGATGGGAGGGCGTTCCACAGGGTGGGCACCACTACCAAGAAGGCCCTCTGTCTGGTTCCCTGTAACCTCACTTCTTGCAGGGCGGGAACTGCCAGAAGGCCCTCGGCGCTGGATCTCAGTGTCCGGGCTGAACGATGGGACGCTCCTTCAGGTATACAGGACCGAGGCCGTTTAGGGCTTTAAAAGTCAGCACCAACACTTTGAATTGTGCTCGGAAATGTACTGGGAGCCAATGCAGATCTCTCAGGACCGGTGTTATGTGGTCCCCGCAGCCGCTCCCAGTCACCAGTCTAGCTGCCGCATTCTGGATTAGTTGCAGTTTCTGGGTCACCTTCAAAGGTAGCCCCACGTAGAGTGCATTGCAGTAGTCCAAGTGGGTGATAACTAGAGCATGCACCACTCTGCACCACTTCACTGAAAATGTAATATGAAAAGTATCATTATTGTACAGTACAGTCTTCTTGTGAATATGGCTCTGCCGCAGGGGTAAGCTAACACCCAAAAGAGACGTGATATGGACATTTTGGGAGCCTCGAAAACATTCAAATGTAAAGGGAGCTTTACTTAACGGAACCCTTGTAAATTATGCTAACGGAAGCCAATACTGTGTGAAAGCAAAGCATCACCCGGTGCAGCACATTTTTTCAATTAGGTGTAAATGGGCCACATTCTGTACAGTCTTCCTTTTTCTGAATGCAAGGTGTGGCAGGCATTGAGCAGAATCTAGTGTTGCAGAAATAGATTCATATTTTTGCAGAGCTTGGGATGGGGAATGAATGCTAATAAATGCTGAAGTGAGCCGGCAGCTTTCCCAGAGGTTCTGTGAAGAGGCAATCCCTTTATCCCTTGTTTGATGCCTCTACCCTTTTGGAGCCATTATAGTCACATGAGGCGACAGTGCAAGACCCAAGGAGATAGATAGATAGATAGATAGATATATCAAAAAAATATGTCTCTCTTTGACATCTTTGGGGGCTGAAACCTACTGAGTACAAACCGACGCCGACGCCTCTCTTGTTGCTTGGATATGCTAGAATTCTTGGATGGCTATTCAGCTGTAATTCGGATCACAGCAGGGAAGGAGCCACTGCGCAGCAGCTGAAAAGCTTAAATTGCCTTAAAGGATTATCTGGAACAAACAAGATAAATGTAATCAGTCCCTTACATCTGACTAAACTCCTGCACGAGGAAAAATGATCCACTGTTCAGATCAAGGAAGTACAAATCTGCCGTTGACAGTACGTTTCTGTTGGAGGGGCTCGTGGCTTCGTCTCAGTTAGAGGCGTTGGTTTAGGAACCCATTGCTGTAGCTTTGGCAAATTGGGAGAAGGAGAAATATGATACAGATGTCTGGTTCTATCACAGTTATGATGGCAAGCTGTATTTCCTAAATTAAACAAAGCAGCAATTCCTAGAAGGGCAGGACCTTTTCGCTTCTGTCCTCTTAATGCATTGGAGATGGTGGCAGCTGGATAATCAGTGGACTAGAATCATAGAGTTCGAAGAGACCCCAAGAATCATCTAATCCAACCCCCTGTAATGTAGGAATACGGGGGTTGAACCTGCAAGCTTGGTGTCATCAGCACCATTTTTTAACCCAACTGAGCTATCCATGTAGATATGCTGTTCTTGAGCAGCCCCAATGTTGTTGTTTAGTCGTGTCCAACTCTTCATGACCCCATGGACCAGAGCACGCCAGGCACTCCTGTCTTCCACTGCCTCCCGCAGTTTGGTCAAACTCATGCTGGTAGCTTCGAGAACACTGTCCAACCATCTCGTCCTCTGTCGTCCCCTTCTCCTTGTGCCCTCCATCTTTCCCAACATCAGGGTCTTTTCCAGGGAGTCTTCTGTTCTCATGAGGTGGCCAAAGTATTGGAGTCTCAGCTTCAGGATCTGTCCTTCCAGTGAGCACTCAGGGCTGATTTCCTTCAGAATGGATAGGTTTGATCTTCTTGCAGTCCATGGGACTCTCAAGAGTCTCCTCCAGCACCATAATTCAAAAGCATCAATTCTGATTCTGATATAATGATCAAAATAATATTCTCCAGCTCTCACTTCTCTAATACATGGGTGCAACTTTCATATGCAAGGCCAACTGATAGTTAAAAACCAAGTCAGACCAGCAGATAAGCCCGGAAGCATATAGGGTGTGTGTAGAGATAGAGGCTGTTGTGTGGTTGTGTAGTGTTAACACAAATGAATGCAGTCCTCTATAGGATATTTCACCAGTTTCCAGTAGATGATATTCTTTTCCGTAATTTGGGTAGCTTTTACTCGCGCCTTCTAACAGAAACGTGTGATGGGTGTCAACTGGATTGCAACCAAAATGGAGCCACTGAGCACAAACAAGTTGTCTGCTTGCTCAAGGAACCCTGAGCTTTGCCAAACAACAGAGAAAATTTTAAAATATAACATCTAAGAGGCCCAAAAACATCTCAAAGAGGACTGGGCTTACTTAGGAGCCACAGAATGTTGACAGTCATTTGGAAAATAAAAATGGAAAACTGGGCAAAAGATGGCATGTCTGCTTGGCAATGGTAGGCAATAGTACATAGCACCATTTTGTTGCAGATTCCCTCTCATCTAATATGGTACAGAGCTTTTGAATGTCCCATTGTTATTTCACTAGGACGGATGAAGTAGCTTTGTGTGCCACCACTTTTATTCATATTTCCTCATTTTATTTTCTAGTCTAATTCCTCACACTACATTGTAGGTCACTCTTGGAACTTGCGCAAGTTTTAGAAGGAAATCCTCTCCTATGATCCCTTCAGTTCATAAGACATCCCTCAGGTCGGGCATACATTTCCCGATCCCTTTTTAAACAAGAGGAACGCAGTCACTCCAAAGGGAATGTAACATGCAAGGCTTTAAGAAATCCTGCACTGACAACAAGTGTCAGCAGTCCCTGCATTGTTGTTTCTTACCAGGTATATACTCAAATTCAAAATTAAATCCCAGTAACAACCAATACCAGTTTTGTAACTTTGGCCCAATGCAATGATTAGGGACGCGGGTGGCGCTGTGGGTTAAACAACAGAGCCTAGGACTTGCTGATCAGAAGGTTGGCGGTTCGAATCCCCACGACGGGGTGAGCTCCCGTTGTTCGGTCCCTGCTCCTGCCAACCTAGCAGTTCGTAAGCACAAGTGCAAGTAGATAGATAGGTACCGCTCCGGCGGGAAAGTAAACGGCGTTTCCGTGCGCTGCTCTGGTTCGCCAGAAACGGCTTAGTCATGCTGGCCACATGACTCAGAAGCTGTATGCCGGCTCCCTCGGCCAATAAAGCAATATGAGCGCCGCAACCCCAGAGTCGGTCACGACTGGACCTAATGGTCAGGGGGCCCTTTACCTTTAATGCAATGATTGGGCATAGTTTCTAACCACATCAGTACCAGGTGATCAGTAAGGTATGTGAATTCCTGCCCCAATGTTCTTTGCTGTTCCCAACCTTTGTGATTGCTCCCAGTTTGTAGAAGTGATTTAGCAAAACCTCTCCTCTTACTTTCTGTGTCCCGCAGTGCAACCTTGGGATAAGTGAGTGCATTCTCCATAAAGCACAGTTAAGACTATATTTCCTTTCAAAATAGGCATGACCAGTGCATTTTAGTATGGCTGCTTAATCTTGTAGCTTTCTTTTTCTTGTTTATGTATTAACTGGTGTTTGCTAGTATTCTATCCTGGACGCGGGTGGCACTGTGGTCTAAACCACCCAGCCTCTTGGGCTTGCCGATCAGAAGGTTGGCGGTTCGAATCTGTCCCAGCTCCTGCCAACCTAGCAGTTCGAAGGCACACCAGTGCAAGTAGATAAATAGGTACCGCTGTGGTGGGAAGGTACACAGTGTTTCCGTGCGCTCTGGTTTCCATCACGATGTCCTGTTGCGCCAGAAGTGGTTTAGTCATGCTGGCCACATGACCCAGAAAGCTGTCTGTGGACAAATGCCAGCTCCCTCAGCCTGAAGCGAGAGGAGAGCTGCAACCCCATAGGCACCTTTGACTGGACTTAACCATCCAGGGGTCCTTTACCGTTTTGACCTATCCTGGAGTAGCTCCCAGTAAATTAAAGAGAACTCCATTCTGAGTAGACATGGTTAGGATTGCAGCCTTTGTCTTTTTTCCTTTTCCTTATTAATGGCTGCTTTTATTCTGTTGTATTTTAAGTGCCACCATTTAGAACTTTCTTTACTCTGGAATGTACAGATCTAATCAATTTTATTATTGTCGCATGCCATCTAGAGAACCGCTGTTATGAGATGACAAAGAAACAGAATGAATACCTAAAACAGAATATATCAAATACACAAAGCCCAGAGTATGGGAAATGGTTTGGTAGGAACCTTTTCACACAGGGTAAATAACAACAATGAACTTCTAGTCCTGACATTTTCCTATCTAGGCTTAAGAAAAAAAATGTGAATGTGAACTTGTCTTTCCAGAATGCATTGGCCCACATGACCTGGCTTCTATTGGCTGTTGATCACCCCTCCCTTTGCAGTAGCTCACATAAAGAAATGGATCAATATTACCCTTGCTGCAATCTGCGCTTCATCGTTGACTTGAGAGGTGTCAGTTTAAATTCTCTTTCCTGGTTAATTAGAAATCAGGCAGCAGAGCAGGACTGGAACAGGGTCTTGCATCTCTAGGTTTTTAACAGAAGGGACCAGCTTGGATTCTGTAGGAGAGGGGAAACAAGACATAAGGAAGGGAACGCCAACTGTTACTGTTCTTAGGAATCTGATCTTTGCCGAGACATGAATGAAGATACTTCTAATTCAAAAGCAGTTCTAATGCCCTTAAGATGGAACCCAAATTTGGCAATAAAGCTGTTTGCCTCCAATAAATTATTAGCACAGTTGCACAGCAAAGCCGCTTTAAGGCCATGACTTCTGACCAAATGGCTGTCTGTGTCTGTTTGTTTTGAACAGGGACACTTGAACCTTCTCCAAGAACTCCTCCAGACATGGCATTTGTTTAGTCGTTTAGTCGTGTCCGACTCTTCGTGACCCCCTGGACCAGAGCACACCAGGCACTCCTGTCTTCCACTGCCTCCCGCAGTTTGGTCAAACTCATGCTCCAACCATCTCGTCCATCTCGTCCTCTGTCGTCCCCTTCTCCTTGTGCCCTCCATCTTTTCCAACATCAGGGTTTTTTCCAGGGAGTCTTCTCTTCTCATGAGGTGGCCAAAGTCTTGGGGCCTCAGCTTCAGGATCTGTCCTTCCAGTGAGCACTCAGGGCTGATTTCTTTAAGAATGGATAGGTTTGATCTTCTTGCAGCCCATGGGACTCTCAAGAGTCTCCTCCAGCACCAGAATTCAAAAGCATCAATTATTTGGTGATCATCCTTCTTTATGGTCCAGCTCTCACTTCCATACATCACTACTGGGAAAACCATAGCTTTAACTATACGGACCTTTGTTGGCAAGGTGATGTCTCTGCTTGTCTGCAGCCAAATACACCTCACTATGTCATGCCAGGTAGTCTGCGTACTTTTCTTACTTCAATCTTAAGGACTGCCTTCTTCTGCTCTCTGGCCTTTGTGATAAGCTCTTTGTGACAGTCCCGGATTTACAGAAGCTGTCCCAGTTTTATCCCAGAAGGGAATTTTATCCCAGAAGGTCCCGCTTTTCGTTAGGACGTCCCTTTCTCATTGGAGAAATGTTGGAGGGTATGGAGTTATGTGACCCCCCCCCCCCAAGCCAAGGAGATAAGTAACTATACAACCTTTAGAAGACATCTGAAGGCAGCCCTGTATAGGAAAGTTTTTTCCATGTTTAATTTTTTCAATGCTTTTACATATGTTGGAAGCCGCTCAGAGTGGCTGGGGCAACCCAGTCAGATGGACAGGGTATAACAACAACAGCAACAACTTCCCGCCACAGCAGAACCTATTTATCTACTTGCACTGGTGTGCTTTCGAACTGCTAGGTTGGCAGGATCTAGGACAAAGCAATGAGAGCTCACCCCATTGCAGGGATTCAAACCACCAACCTTCTGATTGGCAAGCCCAAGAGGCTCAGTAGTTTAGACCACAGCGCCACCTGTGTCCATACTTCCCTATCCAGGGCTGCCTTCAAATGTCTTCTAAAGTTTGTCTAGTGACTTATCTCCTTGGCTTCGGGGTGGCATAACTCCCTTCCGATCAGCAAGCCCAAGATGCTCAGTGGTTTAGACCACATCACCACCTGCTCCCTTTATTGCATCTGAATTATGTTGTGGCCAACATTGGTTTCTGAGACTCCGGGTATAGGGCGATATATAAATTCAATTAATCAACCAATCAACCAACCAACCAACCAACCAATAATAAGGCTCTCAGTGACTGCTGTGCTACTTAAAGGAACAGAGGCAGTATTTTGTGGGAGAACAGCAAGAGAAGGCTGTGATGATATGCTTTTGAGCTTCTCAAAAGTGTTTGGATCTCTACTGTGAAAGACAGGATGTGGAACTGCAAAGGCCTTTGGTCGGATCCAGCAGGGCTCCTTCTATTGTTTCATGATAATAGCTTGGTCTTAGCGTGCTCTGTTGAGTTGCCTTGAGGGTGCCATTGGAGACATGCCAGGGTTCAAATTTAAACAGGGAGGAAACCGCCTGGAACCAATTAAATGTCAATATAGGGGTGGGAAACATGTGGCCCTCAGAAGTGGCTGGACTACAACTCCCATCATCCCTGGCCATTGGTCATGCTTGCTGGGGCTGATGGGAGTTGTAGTTCAACAGCATCCGGCTGTCCATCACCATTTGGAGGGTCACAGGCTCCCCACCCATTTTAATACTAACCCTGACAGGTACGCCAAGAGAATGACTGCTTACGGGTAGCATTTAAATAGCGTTCTGTCTTATTAAGTGGCATACAATTAATTCCCAGACAGGAAGGAAGCTCTGTCAAAAACTCTGGGACAAGATAAATGAGAAATTACAGCCTCTTCTTTACCTCGAAGCTTTGTTTTAATCAGAAATAAAACATTGCATCCCTTCCTTTTAGCTCTTTCGAGAGCTGAGAAATTTCAACAGCAGCAATTCAAAGGAAGAGACAAATGTGTTTGGAATGCTTACACTGAGATAGATTTAAAAATATGTGTCTTCAAGCAACTATTGCCATGGTAACACTTATCTTTTATCCCTTTCCCACACCCTGCTCCGTATGAGTAAGAAGTGTTTTGTCTTTCTCTTTGTGGTGGTTCCTAATCCAGCCTTTCTCCCATCAGACGCCTTGTGGTTTTAATCTAAAAATTGAATTTTGGAGCTGCCACACGGTCAGCTGGCGATTCTTCTTGTCTCCTTTACGTCAGGGTCAGGGGCGATTTAAAGCTAAGTTATCATATCTGCTGTCCTCGTAGCGTCTTATTTCTTCAGCACTTTCCAGTGGGCAAAGTCTTGTTATGCAACTATTTTTAAAACTGCCACTTTGAGATCAGAGTGGGATATATTGCATGCAGGCTCAAGCTCTACAAACTCAGGGAATTGGAAGTGAACGCTGGTGATCAGCAATGAGGTTGGGCAATGCTGCAAATTGTCTTTCCATACTGTAAGACGTGGGTCCTAAGGCCCTTAAAATACAATCTGAACAAAGCAGCAAAGAGTATATTGAGTACAAAGTACCCTCCCTTGATTCCCCATTGGCTGCGTACTACAAGGTTTACAGCCTATCACGACTGCCTAATTTGTCCCTCCTCTGTTTACATCTCCCATTACCCTTATTTCAGCGTCCCTTACCCTTAAACCACAGAGCCTAGGACTTGCCGATCAGAAAGTCGGCGGTTCGAATCCCCACGACGGGGTGAGCTCCCGTTGCTCTGTCCCAGCTCCTGCCAACCTAGCAGTTCGAAAGCACGTCAAAGTGCAAGTAGATAAATAGGTACCGCTCCGGCGGAAAGGTAAACAGCGTTTCCGTGTGCTGCTCTGGTTCGCCAGAAGCGGTTTCGTCATACTGGCCACATGACCCGGAAGCTGTACACTAGCTTCCTCGGCCAATAAAGCGAGATGAGCGCCACAACCCCAGAGTCGGCCACGACTGGACGTAATGGTCAGGGGTCCTTTTACCTTTACCCTTATTTATTATTTCCCTTATTTGATCCATGTTCCTATGCAGTTACTTACTGAGCCAAGCCAAACACCACATCCCAGCCCACAAGCTCTAAACATCTCTAGTTTTCAGGTGCGAATCGATCTGAACTGCTGACATTTAACTAAATTGTTGCATTTGTGGTTTATGTGAAAAAGCAACATCCTCATTTCTCACACATACTAAACACCCTCCATTCTCCAATGCTTTTCCTTGGTCTTCTAGGCCCAAATCCAGATTGTTCTGATGGAGTAGCCGGCACCAGCAAAGATCCACAATGTTTTCCTGATTCTGTATTATTGCCTTACGATGCTCCTGAGCCTCAGGGCCTGTCCACCCCGCAGCTTAATGTACCGTATTTTTTGCTCTATAAGACTCACTTTTTCCTTCCTAAAAAGTAAGGGGAAATGTGTGTGCATCTTATGGAGCGAATGCAGGCTGCACAGCTATCCCAGAAGCCAGAACAGCAAGAGGGATTGCTGTGCAGCAATCCCTCTTGCTGTTCTGGCTTCTGAGATTCAGAATATTTTTTTTCTTGTTTTCCTCCTCCAAAAACTAGGCGCGTCTTGTGGTCTGGTGCATCTTATAGAGCGAAAAATGCGGTAGCTTGTGAAACTCTTGTGCGTCCTTTAATTCCTCCCCCATCCATTATTATTCTGCTCCAACTACTGCTATCCCGCAATTTCTCCATCCTAAATACGGAGTTCCCCTATGCCAGGGATGCCCAGCTCCCAAGAGCCTTCAGTTTACTCCCAGAAGAAAGAACTAGCAGTGATATACCCATTTTAGCGGGGGGCAACCCTAAGTTGTTGAGCTTTTTTTTTAGAGGGTGCAAGCCATAGTTGTTGAGTTTTGGGGGGGACAAAGTTGTTCAGCTTTGTTTTTTTGGGGGGGGGGTGACATAGTTCTGCAGATTTTTGCCAGGGAACACTCCATAAAACACTGCCCAGATATTACCGTATTTTTCGCTCTATAGGAGGCACTGGACCATAGGAGGGGGAGAACAGGGGAAAAAATTCTCCCCCTCTCTGCTCAACACCCCTTTAGCGAAGCGGCAGGAGAAACGGAGCCCCTTCCATTTCTCCTCCCGCTTCGCTGAAGGGGCGCTGCGCAGAGAGGGAAAACTGTGCAGCACCTCTCCAGCGACGCGAAGCCTGGAGAGCACTCGCTCTCCAGGCTTCAGGCTGGCTATCCTGCTGCGCTCCGAAGGCTTGCGGGTAGCTGCCTGAAGCCCACGGAGCACAGCGGGAGTTCCTGCTGCGCTCCAGGGGCTTCAGCGAAAGCAACGCGAAGCCTCCGGAGTGCGGGGGGAGCTCTCCCTCTGCGCTTCGGAGGCTTCGCGTTGTTATCGCTGAAGCCAAGGAGCCTGCATTCACTCCATAGGATGCACACACACTTCCCCTTAATTTTTGGAGGGGAAAAAGTGCGTCCTATAGAGTGAAAAATACGGTAACCCCGCCAGTGATAATTCCATCTTCCATTTTTGCAATCATGCACAGGGTGATCGACCGCTATCCCCCGGGGATCAACCTGTCGATCGCGGTCGACCGGTTTGACATCCCTGCCCTATGCAATCCATGCAGCTCCCCTAGATTTTCCAAGCATAGGAAACCTCTGGATTTAGGAAGCAGGTGGTGTGGGAAAGCCACCATAGTTCATGTGTGGCTCTGTTTCCTATCACCATTACAGTCCGCGATGGTGCCAGCAATTAAAAATTCCCGAGTTTTGCAAAGATCCCTCCTGTCTTGCCGATTTAAAAAAAGGCGACAAGAAACGGTGCGTTTTGGCAGCGCGGAGGAGGCGAACGTACAGATTTTGAGTAGGAACGGATTGCCTAATTATTTATAGTTCAGTGCACTTGTAGGCCAGTGCCTCTTCCCTTCAAAAAAAGAGAGATTTATCTTTTTTTTAAAGGAATTTACATAGAATAGAACGCTATATAATCAGGCTCATCATCAGTCTTAGCCCACACATTTTTCGGAGTTGCAAACTGGTGTTAGGAGGGTGCGATCTGAAGCAAGCAAGTTGTGTGCTGGAAGTGTCTGCTGTGTAAGAGTAGCTAAATTGCAACTAGGAAGTCGACATCATGTGCAATGCTGACTCTTTCCTTGATATTGAAGCTAGATGGGCAGGGTATAAATAATAGCATTATTATTATTATTATTATTATTAAAGATAAAGGGACCCCGACCATTAGGTCCAGTCGTGGCCGACTCTGGGGTTGCAGCGCTCATCTCGTTTTATTGGCCGAGGGAGCCGGCGTATAGCTTCCGGGTCATGTCGCCAGCATGATGAAGCCGCTTCTGGCGAACCAGAGCAGCGCACGGAAACGCCATTTACCTTCCCGCTGGAGTGGTACCTATTTATCTACTTGCACTTTGCTGTGCTTTCCAACTGCTAGATTGGCAGGAGCAGGGACCAAGCAACGGGAGCTCACCCCATCACGGGGATTTGAACCACTGACCTTCTGATCGGCAAGTCCCAAGCTCTGTGGTTTAACCCACAGCGCCACCCGCGTCCCATTATTATTATTATTCGTTGTTAAAATATTCAAGAAGCTTTGACTTGCAGAACACATAGCTAAGGAATAATATATGCAAAGTACAGTCGTACCTTGGTTGACAAACGCCTTGCGACTCAAAACGTTTTGGCTCCTGAATGCCGAAATCCCGGAAGTGCGTGTTCTGGTTTGCAAACATTCTTTGGAACCTGAACATCCGACGCGGCTTCCAATTGACTGCAGGAGCTATGGTTTCTTTGGACAGAAATTCCCAGTGTTATTGACTGTTAGGCTTGCCCATACAGCCAGATCAATTTTTTAAATAATGAGCATGCTGCAATTGTGGTTGGTATTCAGCCGGCAGAGAAAATGGATGCTTACCTTGCTAAGCAAACTATTAGTCATAAATTTTAGAAACACTCCACACGGTGCCATCATAAATTAAATGCTGCAGCTCTGGAGAGAGAGACACTTTGGATTTACACCTTCCATTTCTATCAGAAAACCTGGCATATTGCCAGTGGCTTGCAGAGTTGGTTGGTTCTGCAATGGTGTCATAAACACCTGCAAGAATGCTGAACGTGTGTGTTTTACCTGTGCACCTGCAATACCAATTTCCCTTTTAAAGTATGACTAAACTATAAGTTGCCAGTGTTTTGCAGGTCTCCACTCCTGTGTCTTCCGCTCAGCTAAAGAGACTGGCAGGTGGCAGAATGGCCGTGTGCCCAACATCAGAGAGGGCAGTCCTCTATTTGAAGGCAACATCTCTCTGAAGAGCTGTCTGGTCCACATCTGGTTTAAGGATAAAAGAACCTGTCAACGTTTTAAGCTTAGTGGTAGTGTCAACTTGAGCTCCACATCAGTTGATGCGGTTTTTATTATTTTTATTATTTTTATTAGCTTTCATCAGCCGCAGTATTTTATCCCTGTCATTTGGCAGCTATTATATTCACAAAGCTTGAGTTAAGGGCTTGAGTTAAAAGTCTTAGAGAAAGTATTGGAAAGTATCGGAGAAAGCCTTAATTAGCTCCAGCTCAACTAAACCTACCAACTACTTATCAGTAGCTAACAGGACCAGTGGTCAGGGATGATGGGAGTTGTAGTCCCAAAACATCTGGAGGGCCGAGTTTGCCTATGCCTGGTCTAGTCCTTCCCCTGCCCACCCGCCTAATATTCTTAAGAGGGTCTCTTCTCCAGTCTTCAGAGAGTAGCTGGAAGTGGGGAGGCAGAAAATGGTCCTCCTTTCCTCCCACTCTGCAGTTTAATCTGAAATCTTAGGTGCAGTCCTGCGCCCAGAGCTCAGAAACTGCTCACACTCATGAAATTCCCTGTCGCAAAAGGCGTCTAGAGCAATGGGGGTTTCGAACGCCGGCCACAACCTGATGAAGGAGCAGTTCCAGTTAATCCTGCGATTCTCCACCCTATGCTTAATCTGTAAAGAAAACCATGTTAAAAACAACCACAGGCTTCCCCAGCAATCAAACTATGTCAAAGCATACTTTATTTAAGGAAAGAATGAAGTCAGAAAGGAAGCAGGAGAACAGCACACCCAAACAAGTCCGGGATCAAGTAATGAGAAAACAAGTTCTTAATTCCTATCTGCGGTGGAAGTCAAAGAATGCACACTCTAGTCTCACCTTATAAACCACGCTCACTGAAATGTTGGGCAAAGCACGACCCTTTCTGCAACTTGCGTGCAAACAGTGGGAGACACACAGAGCTCTGCATGCCTCAAATTGAGGACATCTAAACTCTTCCGCATGTGCTCCCTGCATAATCCAATCACGGGTGCAGAGCCTCCATGTCTGCAAGACGTTTTCGCACTTTCTGCCGCATGCATGGGAGACAGCAGGCCATACCCTACTTCAGGTGTTGCAAATGCAGATAAGAAGCTGAGAACATGCTTACTGGTGCTCAAGATTCCGTCATCCTCTTACAAGCCCTGGAAAGTCTTTTGCACCCTTGGCGGCTGCGTTTTGGCAGTTTTGTATAAGTAGGTCATCTACTCCCTGCTTTTCGGTCCATCATCCTGCAGCTTTAATATTGGGGGGGGGGGGGAGGATAAGCAGGCATCTTGTGGCATTCAAAAGGTTTAAAGTACCTGGCCACGAAGTTGCGGCAAGCGACATTAAGGCATTTCCATCGCCCATCACCTGATTCTTCCAAAGTTGCATACTGTTGATGTCGAGAAACATGTTTATCGTGCTGGTCAGTGATCAAGTCAAACGCCCACCTCAAAATCTTAGAGATTCCGGCTTCTGGAAAGGGCTTGATTCACCCCAGTACAGATGGCAACAATTTTGCATGGGAGATCCATTCCCAACCCAAAGGACACACACTCTGGGAATCGTGCATCAATTGGGGACATGCCTAAAATGGTTGTTGCCTGTAGTTGTCATACAAAAGCATAGGGTACCCCTAGGCGGAGCACAGGGAGGTGGGGAATTCGAATAAGGTGCCTCCTCGCCAGGTAAGTCTAAACAATGGTTTGTAGCACAATTCAGAGGACTCTTTCAAGCATTAAGTAGAAAGCTCGGCAAGGGAAAGAAAGAATAAAAATAAAAATCCGAGGCTGCTAACTGGTCACAAGCCTTTAAACTTAGTGTACTAATTTTGCTGACTATTTTTAGTTGCCTATTTTTCATTGAAGCTAATTGCATGGGTAGAAGAATTGCAGTTTAAAAAGTTAGCAGGAAGAGGAACTCTGATTTTTAAAAAAAGGCACTTGGGCCTGAAAACAATTTGGAACGTTAGAACTGGATATGGAGCAACTAATTGGTTCAAAATTTGGAAAGGAGTACGGCAAGGCTGTATATTGTCTCCCTGCTTATTTAACTTATATGCAGAATTCATCATGCGAAACTCTGGGCTGGATGAATCCCAAGCCGGAATTAAGATTTCCAGAAGAAATATCAACAACCTCAGATATGCAGATGACACAACCTTGATGGCAGAAAGTGAGGAGGAATTAAAGAACCTTTTAATGAGGGTGAAAGAGGAGAGTGCAAAATGTGGTCTGAAGCTCAACATCAAAAAAACGAAGATCATGGCCACTGGTCCCATCACCTCCTAGCAAATAGAAGGGGAAGAAATTGAGGCAGTGAGAGATTTTACTTTCTTGGGTTCCATAATCAATGCAGATGGTGACAGCAGTCACGAAATTAAAAGGCGCCTGCTTCTTGGGAGAAAATCAATGACAAACCTAGAGAGCATCTTAAAAAGCAGAGACATCACCATGCCAACAAAGGTCCAGTTTTCCCAGTAGTGATGTATGGAAGTGAGAGCTGGACCATAAAGAAGGCTGATTGCCAAAGAATTGATGCTTTTGAATTATGGTGCTGGAGGAGACTCTTGAGAGTCCCATGGACTGCAAGAAGATGAAACCTATCCATTCTGAAGGAAATCACCCCTGAGTGCTCACTGGGAGGACACATCCTGAAGCTGAGGCTCCAATACTTTGGCCACCTCATGAGAAGAGAAGACTCCCTGGAAAAGACCCTGATGTTGGGAAAGATGGGGGGCACAAGGAGAAAGGGACGACAGAGGACGAGATGGTTGGACATGTTCTCGAAGCTACAAACATGAGTCTGACCAAACTGCGGGAGGCAGTGGAAGACAGGAGTGCCTGGCGTGCACTGGTCCATTGGGTCACGAAGAGTCGGACATGACCAAATGACTAACAACAACAACAGGATCTTAGGTGATATCCTCAGTGGCAAAGATTTGGCTGGGTCCTTCCCATAGGAGATAACAGAGCCTCTCCTTAGGCAGATTCTGCTTCACTCGTTCCTGGCTTCTGAACCCTGATGGTATGGTTGCATAAATACACTGGTATTGTTTGAGTGCAGCCAGAGAAGGAGAATTCACCCCAGAACTGCACCCCAGGGAAGGTTCTGATGAGAGAGTCGGACACGACTAAACGACTAAACAACAACAATATAAAATGGGTTGATGATAATGCATAACGGAGATTCATTTTGATCGAAGCTACTTTTGAAAACAAAACACTGCATTGGTAGCGCAGCTGGTTTGGCCCCTCAAACCTGTATGGCAGAAAAGCCGCTCTTCCCAGAGCTCTCCATTGAAAAAATAAAAATGTAGCATCCTTAGGTGTGTTCTTCTGGATTAATTCAGTTCAGAACTACTCCTGAACACAGAGAGAATTCATCAATACAATCGCTGTGCATCACTCCTGAACCTGATCAGTCCCAATCCAGTTTAAGTCAGTTGCGGCCAAGTCCCATTGAACTCAATGGGGTGTCTCCAACTTACAACGAACGTGTTCCATTGCTTTCAATGGGGATTAGTCGCAACTGACTTAAAACTGGATTGGAGCCTGGACTAGGCATACAAATGAGAAGCTGTAACTAACTAATCTGCTTCTGCATGTCATCTTGAATATTCACCCACGGATTTATTCAATTCTCTTTTGAAACTTGTTTCTCCAATACAGCTCATGGAGAAGTAAGAACAATGGTAGGGCTTTACGATATTATACTTATTGAAAACGGGCTTCTGGCCTCCAAGCTGACCTTTTGTCTTTTGTAGCTAAGTCAAGGCTTAATTTAAGGCTAGAACTCATCAAACCTTACACCAAAAGTTGTGTTTTCCCATGCAACGACACAGTCCTGAAAAAGTGATTCCCGCCCCTTTAAGAATAAAAAGTGTTCCTTCATATATAAAAACAAGTTTGCCAGAGCTTAACGGTGCATATACAAAATGCCTTACCTCAACCTACCTATACACACATTGGGTGTATACAGCATAAGAGCATCTAAAACAGAATGTGCGGCTATTTTGCAACTCTAATTATTTCCAGCTTTCGGTGGTGGGAGCTTAGTCTGCAATACATCTATTCTATAAAATTATCCTCTTCTGTCAATCCGTCAGATTATATTACAGTTTCGTTAGAGGCAACCTGATTATCTTCAGTGTTTCAGTTGCCATGTTGCAAAAAGTGAAAATCCGGACACAAAAGTGGTTGATGGGCAAAGTCGTTGAGCTGTTTTTTTAGTTTTGCCAACAGTTGTTGAGCTTCTATTGCAAAATAAAGAGAAGTTTTTGAACTGTTTTTAAGGAAATTCACCAAAATCTAGACATGGATTGCTATACGCCCGGATTTTCCTGGACATGTCAGCGATTTTCACCCAGATGCTGTTTCTGACTGCCATATTCTGGTTAAGTCTGGGGAATTCTGAACATATAGCAGCCCTAGCTTAGGCCATTTTCATTAAAGAAGAAGGGAAGTATTTTAGGCCAAGAATGCCGAAACATTATTACAGTGAGATAACGGAAGATGGCGGATGGCACTAATAGGACTCTTGAAATAAAACTCCACGGCTCGCCTCAGTTTCTCTTGGATATGGTTATCCAGGCTTCCTCCTTCGGCGAGGTGACCAGCTCATATCTGGTATCCACGACTTGACCTTCTACAGAACGCAAGTGGAGTTTCCTCACGATCACAGTCAGCAGGATTGTAGCTACCGTGTAGGCAAACCTGTGTAACCAGAGGGGAGGAGAAGGCAAATAAGAAAAAGTCAGAGCCTTGGAGCCTCCAAAATGCCTCTCTGGAGTGTGGGACCCTGAGGGAGGGCAGGGAATGCTGCCAAATGGATTTGGGGCAATTCCCCTCCTCTCCCTGCATCCCATCCCGCAATATTCAGGAGGTACGGTATTTTTCGCTCTATAACATGCACCCAACCATAACACGCACATAGTTTTTAGAGGAGGAAAACAAGAACAAAAAATTCTGAATGAAACAGTGGGTGTATCATTTTGGTGTTTCATGCTGTGGCCACAGACATGTGATTTGACGGTGAGTTTGGGGTAGGCCAATGCAAAAATCCTGAGGATCCATGTGGATCTGTGCTTTGTAACCACAGCAACCGAAAACAGCTTTTACAACTTTGTAAACAAAGCAACCGAAAACAGAAGAGGGTGGGCAATAAGACCCTGAGGCAGAATGCAGGAAAGCAGCAGCCTCCTCTCTGCAGCGCGCAATCTGATTTTTGCCCCTGCACTCGGGCCAGTTGGCTCCAGGGACCACACATTCGCTCAATAACACGCACAGACATTTCCCCTTACTTTTTAGGAGAAAAAATCTGCGTGTTATAGAGAGAAAAATACGGTACCTGTCAGTTTGCATTTCTTAGTGCAGAAAGTATTGATCTGATGTGTAGAGATCTTTCCTATTCTAATTAATTCCAGAGGGTTCTGGAAGCTTCTCTGTGTGAAAGAAGCAAGCAGAAGGTTCCTGATGTTTGGGTTATTCCTTCAGAGAAGCTGAGTACAGTCATACCGCGGGTTGAAGCAGCTTGGGGATAAGTATTTTCGGGTTGTGTGCTGCGGCGACCCAGAAGTAATGGAGCGCGTTACTTCCGGGTTTTACCGCTCGTGCATGTGCAGATGGTCAAAATGACGTCACACGCATGCACGGAAGCAGCAACACGCACAGACGCGGGTTGTGTTCGCTTCTGGATGCGAACGGGGCTCCGGAACGGATCCTGTTTGCATCCAGAGGTACGACTGTACAGCTGGCTGAAACTGGTTCTGTTATCTCTTCTGTTAAGGTCATGCTGGCGATAAAAATAGGCCAGAAGGAGCCTCTTTCTATTTCACTTCCTTCTGGTGTGGTGTTCTGTACATAGTATGCTTAGCGTTGAGTTTTAGACTTACAGTGGTGCCCCGCAAGACGAATGCCTCGCAAGACGGAAAACTCGCTAGACGAAAGAGTTTTCCGTTTTGGAGGTGCTTCACTAGACGAATTTCCTATGGGCTTGATTTGCAAGACGACAATGTCTTGTGAGTTCCTGCTGGTTCCCCCCCCCCCCTTTCCCCCCTTTTTCTAAGCCGCTAAGCCGCTTATCAGCTGATCCGATCAGCAGATAAGCAGCTAAAAGCCTCTAAAAGCCGCTAATAGCGCTAAGCCGCTTATCAGCTGATCCAATCAGCAGATAAGCCTCTAAAAGCCGCTAATAGCGCTAATCCACTAATCCTTCAAGGGGCTTGCTTTGCAAGACGAAAAAAACCGCTAGACGAAGAGAATCACAGAACGGATTCTTTTCGTCTTGCGAGGCACCACTGTATTATAAGTTATTGTAAGTTTAAGTTAAGTCTGCAGCAACTGGATTTCTTATGGACAGTGCCAATCCTGAATGTATTGTATTTGTGACCATTATGCTCATTTGCCTTCAGTAGCAGTAAAGCTCTGCTGGATGAAATATTAATTGCCTCTATTTTTTTGAGAATCCCGCAACGTGTTTTAAGATTTTACTCTGCTAGGCATACGTTGGAATCTGCTCTGGATCAATAACGAGTAGGATTTCATGACAGTACCCCACCCCAAACATGGGTGAGCAGGTGGCGCTGTGGGTTAAACCACAGAGCCTAGGACTTGCTGATCAGAAGGTCAGCGGTTCGAATCCCCGCAACGGGGTGAGCTCCCGTTGCTCAGTCCCTGCTCATGCCAGCCTAGCAGTTCGAAAGCACATCAACGTGCAAGTAGATAAATAGGTACCGCTCCGGCGGGAAGGTAAACGGCGTTTCCATGCACTGCTCTGGTTCACCGGAAGCGGCTTAGTCATGCTGGCCACATGACCCGGAAGCTGCACGCCGGCTCCCTCGGCCAATAAAGCGAGATGAGCGCCGCAACCCCAGAGTCGGTCACGACTGGACTAATGGTCAGGGGTCCCTTCACCTTTATACCCCACCCCAAACCCTCCGGAGAGAGCCTTTTTTTGTAGGGAGGGCCCAGTCACTCGGGAGGCAAGGTGGAGAGTAAGAAAGAGGAGTGGACAGAAAAATTCCCTTCCATCTTATCTCTAGGATCAAAGCAAGAACGGGCAACGGAGGAGGTCACACAATCCATTAGGCGGAATGACCTGGAGAAAATGCTACCCAAAAGGCCCCCCCCCCTCTCTCTCTTGCTGCCTCATTCCTCACAGAAAACAGAGATGCTCTGTTCTTGCTCCCCCCCCAAATAAAAGAATATGCTCACCTCAGTTCAGGGCATTCCTGGCTCCCTGAGAAACCCAGAAGGGAGAAGTTTTTCATGGCAGAGTCGTCACTGAATCTATCTGGATCAAATCTACAAAAGAAAGAAGGAACAAAAATAAGGATCGGAAGCCTCCCTGACCCCAAAAACTAGGTCTGCAAGAAAGCCTTTCCTCCTTCCAGAGGGGAGGGATTGTGAGCGGGAGCCGATTCCCGCGTCACGCAGGGGCCGTTCTGCCCCCTGCCCTGACATCACCGCTGGCGCGCCACGCCTCCCGGTTGGGCACCCAATCGGGAGACACTGCGGGGGCGTAGTTTAGCCGCTTAAATGCGGCCACGCCAGCTCTCCCCGCCATTGGTTGCAGCTGTGAGGGTATTGGCGGCGAGCCTTTGGGCTCGAGTGGCGGTTAGGCATTGGAAATGTTGTTGGTGTGTGGAAGTGCAAGGTGTGGCCATCGCCTACCCCTTCAATTTTTGGGTATTCCGTTAAAGGAATCCAGCGGTCGTGGATCCTGTCCGATGCCTGTGTGGTGGGGGGCTATGGCACGACCCCCGGTGACATCAGGGGAGAGCTTATAGTTGTACAGTGGTGCCCCGCAAGACGAATGCCTCGCAAGATGGAAAACTCACTAGACGAAAGAGTTTTCCGTTTTGGAGGTGCTTCGCAAAACGAATTTCCTATGGGCTTGCTTCGCAAGACGACAATGTCTTGCGAGTTCCTGCTGGGTTTTTTTTCCTTCCCCCCCTTTTCTAAACCGCTTATCAGCTGATCCGATCAGCAGATAAGCCGCTAAAAGCCGCTAATAGCGCTAATCTGCTAATCCTTCAATGGGCTTGCTTTGCAAGACGAAAAAACTGCTAGACGAAGAGAATCACAGAACGGATTCTTTTTGTCTTGCGAGGCACCACTGTATTTGCATCAACAGGCTCCCCCTTCTGGTGGTTAACCCCTCGTCAGACTCACCCCTCTTCGAGTGGGTGGAGTCATAATGGCAGTTGTCCAATGCCTAAGCCAATACCTTCTCACTTGCTGTAATCAGTAAAGTTGTGGCCTTTTCTAGCCCATTAACCTAATATCCGGTGTCCACGTGTCTTTATTATTCCCAAGCGGGGGACGGGTCCTCAAATCACAATGCCACTATAAGGCAGCCAGAAAGTACATCAGTACAAAATACACAGGGCCCCAGTGTCTGTGTGCCTGAACCCTTTTGTCCCTCGATTTTTGTACTGCTTGCTCAAAAGCCCTGCAATCTAATTTCCCTGCTCTCCTTTCGTCTTTCCTTGCAGCCTGCACAATGCTTCCTCCCAATTTTTCTCAAGCCAGCCAGGCTGCGAACAAGTACCTGTGCAGAAGCTGATGATTCGTTAGAGTGAAAAGCTTGTTTCACCATCAGGTCAGTGGGTTTTTAAAAGCAATTATACAGCCTAGTCTAAATTAACGTTAAGATTGCCATCATCGAGAAACTGACAAGGCGTAAGATGATGCCAGATGTTAAATAATTCGGTATTTGAATGACTGGTATTAGTAATTGTATTATAATTTGGTATTGTTATAGTGAGGCTGTTACTGGATGGTAATTGAAAATTAAGATGATACCAGGCTGTTTATTTCCAAAGCAAAAAGGGGAAAGAGCATTCACGGCAGAAAATAATATTGAGTAGAGGATGTGTTGCAGCACATGTGCTATTTTGCATGCATGGTATTTCTCTGGATGTGAAAAGAATTACCGTATTTTTTGCTCTATAAGACTCACTTTTTCCCTCCTAAAAAGTAAGGGGAAATGTGTGTGAGTCTTATGGAGCGAATGCAGGCTGCACAATTATCCCAGAAGCCAGAACAGCAAGAGGGATCACTGCTTTTGCTGCGCAGCGATCCCTCTTGCTGTTCTGGCTTCTGAAATTCAGAATATTTTTTTTCTTGTTTTCCTCCTCCAAAAACTAGGTGCATCTTATGGTCTGGTGCGTCTTACAGAGCGAAAAATACGGTATTTACTTTTTTATTCTTCAAACCTTCAGCTGTTTGAGTGTTGCACCCTTTTATTAAAAGCCAGTTTGGATTTGCAGTGAAACAGCAAATTCAGCTCATATTTGCTGAATTCCCTACTGCCAACTTTTTAAAAGCCAACCTGGAGACAATCAGAACAGGCAGCTATTAGTAGCTGCCGTATAGGGAAGAAAGATCATTTTTTTGCTTTTTGGGTCTGGCATAGGCTGCTTTCAGGACCAGGCCTATGCAGCAGGATTTGCAGGAGACGACGGAGTCTCCCTGTCAAGAGTTGCTTCCACTTCCCATACTCCTGCCCCCCACCCATAATTTAATAGTAATAATAATAATAATATCTTTATTGTCATTGCCCCCTTCGGGGACAACGAAATTACTTGACTGCTCCATAAAAACACTAATTAAACAATACAGTATAATACAGCAAGGGAGATTAGATGACTTTCAAAGTCCGGGCTTCCCATTCAGGGCCGAGATCGCTCTGGAGAAGAAGCTGTTCTTAAGACGTCTCGTTCTTGTCTTCATCGTCCTATATATCCGTCCCGACGGCAAGAGCTCGAAGAGACAGTGACCAGGATGCGATGGATCTTTTACTATGTCCAGTGCCTTCCTATGGCACCTTGTGGCATAAATCTGCTCTAAGGTGGAGAGTGGGCAGCCAACAATGCTCTCTGCTGCCTTAACAACCCTGCACAACCCCATCCTGTCCTGGGTAGTACAGCTTCCGTACCACACACATAAGCCATAAGTGAGCATGCTCTCAATGGCACAGTGATAGAAGGCAAGCAGCAGTTTCTGCGGAAGATGGTTTTTCCTTAGTATTCTCAAAAAGTACAGGAGTTTCATGAAGAAATTTCTTTCATCCCACTGTCATCATCACCACCTCCTTGCCATATAGATCTCAGCCAGTGCCCTCATTTTTCAAAAGGGACAACAGCACTTGCGCTTCCAGTTCTTCCTGTGGAACTCCTGGAGACTATATCAGCACCTACGATTCTTATTGGCTGTGTTGCTCATCTGCTTCCTTTTTCCAAGAGGAAAGCTATGGCTGCCAGAGAGAAAGCAGGGGCCCTTGGACTGAATTTATTTCTTTAGATTAAGCCCTACTGTGTTTCCGCCCTGAACTGAAATCAGTAAGCAACCCCAGAGCCACGGTGCCCAAACTATTAAAAGTTGCCATCTGGAGGCCAAAGAGCGCTAGAGCAGTTCCTGTCGTGCTGCAGCAGTCAAGATCTGAAGCCAAGAATCCATAAAAATGAGTCTGGAAATAATGAGGTAGACCCTCCATTTCCTTAAAAACAAAAAACCATGATTGATGTTTCCTCCTCCGAACCACAGATTTCATTATGCATTGCGATTGCGACACCTCCTTCTCACAGCGACCTGTTTTTAAAAAGAAAATCCTGCACACAGCATTTGCCACAGAAGGTCATGAACGTTCAGAAAAGGAAGTTATCGATTAAAAAAAATAAAATGCCACCAAAAGCATTTTGCAAGAACACATTTGCAAAGCCCTGAGTTTGAAAGCAAGGGTGCAAATCCGTCTTAACAAAAGGGGCTTTTCGCCTCACCCAGGATGCTTAATAATAATAATAAATTTTATTTATATCCCACCCTCCCCAGCCGAAGCCGGGCTCAGGGCGGCTAACAACAACAAAACAGTACAACAGTACAACACAACACTCTAAAACCATTCATTATAAAATTAATTCAAAACAAACCACTGGTTTAATTAGGTTCAAAAAAATATAGAACTGAACTGCACGTTCAGAACCATCTCCTGGGACTGTATCGGGGGGAATGTTCTCCCGCACTTCTAAAACCTCCCGTCTGCTAAAAAGGAAGGCATCGAGGAGAGGTCTTCCGCAATACAGCTGTAGGCTATTTCCAGAGCATCGAGCATCTGGCAAGGGGCTATTTCGCCTCTCGTCATCCCATACAAGCAGCACAACAGACAGGTTGTCAGTTGATTTCCGGGCCCAATTCAAGGTGTTCACGTTACTGTTTAAAGTCCTAAATGACTTAGGCTCCGAATAGCTGAAAGACTGCCTCGTTCCCTACAGACGACAGGGAAACCTGTATCAGGAATTTTTTAATGTCTTAATGTTTTACCATTTTTTTATGTAAGCTGCCCAGAGTGGCTGGGAAAACCCAGCCAGATGGGCAGAGTATAAATACAGTGGTACCTTGGGTTACATACGCTTCAGGTTACAGACTCCGCTAACCCAGAAATAGTGCTTCAGGTTAAGAACTTTGCTTCAGGGTGAGAACAGAAATCGTGCAGCGGTGGTGCAGCAGCAGCAGCGGGAGGCCCCATTAGCTAAAGTGGTGCTTCAGGTTAAGAACAGTCTCAGGTTATGAATGGACCTCCGGAATGAATTAAGTACTTAACCCGAGGTTCCACTCTAATAATAATAACTAGTTATAACTGGTTAGAGCATGGTGCCAATAACGCCAAGGTTGCAGGTTCAATCCCCGTATGGGACAACGGCATATTCCTACATTGCAGGGGGTTGGACTAGATCACCCACAGGGTCCCTTAGTTGGAAGGGACCCTCTGGGTCATCTAGTCCAACCCCCTGCAATGTGGGAAATATTTGCCCAGTATGGGTCTCAAACCCACAACCCGGAGATTAAGAGTCTTGTTCTCTACCAACTGAGCTATCCTGGGAAGCCAGGTCAAGAGAAGACTTCTTTTTCCACATGCTATTTTTCCATGCGCAGGACTTTTTTAAAACAACAACAACAACACTGGGGAGAATTCCAACATGCAGTCCTCCCCCTTTCCTCTAAAATAGTACAGTGGTACCTCTGGATGCGAACGGGATCCATTCCGGAGCCCCATTCACATCCAGAAGCAAACACAACCCGCGCCTGTGCGTCTGCACATGCTCGGGTCCCGATTTGCCGCTTCTGCGCAGGCACGTGACGTCATTTTGACCGTCTGTGCATGTGCGAGAGGCGAAACCCGGAAGTAACGCGCTCCGTTACTTCTGGGTCGCCGCAGCGCGCAACCCGAAAATACTTATCCTGAAGCTACTTCAACCCAAAGTATGATTGTACAATATACCTGAAGGGAAGACAGGAGTGCCTGGCATGCTCTGGTCCATGGGGTCACGAAGAGTCGGACACGACTAAATGACTAAACAACAACATACCTGAAGGAGCGTCTCCACCCGCACCATTCAGCCCAATCACTGAGGTCCAGTGCTAAGGGCTTTCTGGCGGTTCTCTAACTACGAGAGGTGAAGTTACAGGGAACCAGGTAGAGGGCCTTCTTGGTAGTGGCGCTTGCCCTGTGGAACACCCTCCCATCAGATGTCAAGGAAATAAACAACTATCTGACTTTTAGAAGACATCTGAAGGCAGCCCTGTTTAGGGAAGCTTTTAATATTTGATGAATTATTGTATTTTAATATTTTGCTGGAGGCCACCCAGAGTGGCTGGGGAAACCCAGCCAGATGGGCGGGGTATGTATGTATGTAAGTAAGGTAAAGGGACCCCTGACCGTTAGGTCCAGTCGTGACCGACTCTGGGGCTGCGACGCTCATCTCGCTTTATTGGCCGAGGGAGCCGGCGTACAGCTTCCGGGTCATGTGGCCAGCATGACTAAGCTGCTTCTGGCGAACCAGAGCAGCGCACAGAAACCCCGTTTACCTTCCCGCCGGAGCGGCACCTATTTATCTACTTGCACTTTAACGTGCTTTTGAACTGGTAGGTGGGCAGGAGCAGGGACTGAGCAACGGGAACTCACCCCATCACAGGGATTCGAACCGCCAACCTTTTGGTCAGCAAGCCCTAGACTCTGTGGTTTAACCTACAGCGCCACCCGCATCCCTATGTATGTATGTATGTATGTATGTATGTATGTATAAATAAATAAATAAATAAATATTATTATTATTATTATTATTATTATTACAGCCCAACCATCCATTTAGAAACACATGGCAAAATCAGCTGGAAGGGAAGGGGAAAGACAGAAATGGATAAAGTTACTTGTGTTTCCATACTTATAGGGCAACGGCCAAGTCGCGCTGTCATGTAACACCACACCGAGCGCATACAGCACGAGAGTCTGAAAAGAAATGAAAAATGCATCACTTTAGCCAGGTCAGATGACACACCACATTTGTCGCACACAAACGGCGCACCCTAGCAGAGCACTGCGGGCTTTGCAGAGGGATTCTGTACCTCCCAACAGGCCTTTCTCCCAAGCAAACTGGTACAGGATGTCAACTGAATAAGCTTTATTCATGCAAAATCCAGCCACCTTGCAGAATGAATTTGAAGTGAACCAATCTAATTTCCAGTCGTTAAATTTGAAAGGAGTGGGGGGGTTTTTTGGGGGGGGTATTTTGCTAGCAAAAGTGGACATCTGCTAGGAAGCCAGCAATAATACATTGCTGTTATTTGGGGGTGGGTGGGGTGGAACGTATTTCAATGAAGGAATGCAAAACACCAAAAAAAACCCCAGGCCCTGCAGGCTTCATTTTGTTTTACGGATGGAAATTACCGGTAAGATAGAAACTTCTAGGCAAGCTGATTAAAACAAGACTGATGGAAGACGTCTTATTCTAGTTTGTCTTTCAGATTGGCTCATTTGAGCCTTCCCTTCGGGTGCAAGGAATGCGTTGAAGCTCTAAAGCGGACATCAGGATGCAATCCTGAGCATGCTAGCCTAGAGAAAAGTGGGGTTTGGCTCTAAGCAAGCAGAGCTTGGGGGAGGGGGTCAGGATGAGGGAGGATGTGAATGTACCATTTAAATCAGGGGTCAGCAGCCTTTTTCAGCCATGTGGTGGGCCGGATTATATTTTTTTTGGAGGGGGGGGGGGAATGAACAAATTCCTATGCCCCACTAATAACCCAGAGATGTATTTTAAATAAAAGGACACATTCTACTCATGTAAAAACACGCTGATTCCCGGGCCGTCCGCGGACCGGATTGAGAAGGCGATTGGGCTGCATCCAGCCCCTGGGCCCTAGGTTGCCTACCCTTGATTTAAATGAAGGAAGTAACCATAGCTTGGGTGATACAGGAAACCAAGGTTACTTAGGAGATTTCCTTTTAAATTGTGGTTTACACGAAGTGGACTTCCGGAAGCGCAGAAAGCCACGCAAGGGCTTTCTGAACAACGCGGAGGTCTGGGGGTGTCGTTGGGGCACTGCGCCCCCCAAAGGAAAGGGAGACTTAAAAAAAAATACTTTTTTTAAAAAATAAATTTTATTAAGGCTTATAGAGGAAAAATACAAAACTTAGTATCTTTCCCCTTTTTTTAACCAAACTAAGACTTTGATCTAGATTCAATAAAAACATAAAAAGGAGGGAGAGAAATAGAGAGAGAGAGAGAGAAAGAAAGAAAGAAAGAAAGAAAGAAAGAAAGAAAGAAAGAAAGAAAGAGGTTAAAAGAGAAAGATCAAAAAATAAGATTCAGAAAGTAGAGAACTTCTGATTCTTCCTATGCCTGCTATGTAAAAACAATATTCACTTCATCCAATCCAATATAACACCCAACAAATCCACTTTCTATGAGCAAACAGTATTTTCAGTCCTCAAATCTAAATATCGTTATTTCTTTTTCATGCAAAACCTCTCTGAGACGTTTCCAACCTTTAACAAATGTTAACAATGACTTTTCACTGATTAAAGGAAAGGGAGGCTTTGAGTGCCGGCTTCCAGTCCTACCTCTTTGGGAATAATATGTTGGTCAACGCTGCCCTCCAGCTCTTGCAGCCGAGCCGCAATTGGTGTCAGTTTTGATGTCCTCACCGTCTCACACAGAACCTGCCGGCAATATCTGCAAACAGAGAAACCCATTGCAAGCCTTTCGTTTGAAGCAAGAAAAAGGCGGCAACAACAATGAAAACCCCATCGGACACACTTCTTCAGACTCCTGAAGCTGGCTTCTTAGATTCTGTAAGGGCAAAAACCAAGGGCTTCATGTTAAGTTACAGCGCAACTTGTAGCAGGATCAATCCATTAGCGTACAAATTGCATTTTGACTGGCCAGAACACAGACACAAAACATTCCAAAATTGCTATCCATGCTTTGAAGAAAAGAAGCACAGATTCTGATGTGGGGCTCACGTACTCCATGTCCCCTGAGTCTTTCAGTTCCACCTCTGGTCCATGGATTTGCTTAAAAATCAGGGCCTAATGTTACAAGATGCTGTCTAGCAATGACAAACCTAGACAGCATCTTAAAAAGTAGAGACATCACCTTGCCAACAAAGGTCTGTATAGTAAAAGCTATGGTTTTCCCAGTAGTGATGTATGGAAGTGAGAGCTGGACCATAAAGATGGCTGATCACCGAAGAATTGATGCTTTTGAATTATGGTGCTGGAGGAGACTCTTGAGAGTCCCATGGACTGCAAGAAGATCAAACCTCTCCATTCTGAAGGAAATCAGCCCTGAGTGCTCACTGGAAGGTCAGATCCTGAAGCTGAGGCTCCAATACTTTGGCCACCTCATGAGAAGAGAAGACTCTCTGGAAAAGGCCTTGATGTTGGGAAAGATGGAGGGCACAAGGAGAAGGGGACAAGGTGATTGGATAGTGTTCTCGAAGCTACCAACATGAGTTTGACCAAACTGCGGGAGGCAGTGGAAGACAGGAGTGCCTGGTGTGCTCTGGTCCATGGGGTCACGAAGAGTCGGACACGACTAAACGACTAAACAACAACAACAATGTTACAAGATTGCCTCCTAACCAGGGTTTGCAAACCCACTTCAGTTCTGGTTTGTGTTGACCATGGTTATAGCTGGACTTAAACAAAACGTAGAAAGGAGGAGGGAAACTGGTGTAAGAGAGGGTAACAGAAGGAGTGCAAGGTCAGTCTGGATGACGGGCTTCTTGAGCGTTCATCCTGATTTGTTTGCATAAAACTCGTGGGCAGGTTGTAAGGCCTTCATTCAGATTAGTTTGCAGAGAGGCTATATGATGACATTGCATCAAGCCAACTGCAATCCAAATTCGCCCGGGACTTTTCCTATCACTTTCTTTACTGCAAGAAGTCAGGTGTCTACTTGGAAGTAGGTCTGCTGCACATAGCTGCCAACTTACAGATTTGAAAATAAGGGACCAGCAGCCTCGAAAATAAGGGATCAGCAGCCAAAATAAGGGATTTTAGTCAACCAGCTCCTTTCCTTTCCCCCATAACAGTCAATCGAAGCAGCCTCCAAAACAAATCCAAAAGCCCCCCCCCCATGAGATCACCGCCTGCTATTGAACTCAACCAGCTCCTTTCCTTTGCCCCCATGTGCCCCCGCTCCAGACAGACCTTTTCCCCAGCAAGGGTGAGTGGGCCGTCGATGACGTAACCATCCAATTCCGAGCACAGGTATGTTCAACTTCTGAGCCCCTCCAAGCCAAAGGCAGAAAGCCCAGCCAGCAGCCAAACGAAGCCTCAAGCGGTGGTTCCCACAGCGCAGCAACCCAGCAAAGGGGATGCAGAAGAAAAACCACCATCACCTCTCCGCTGGGAAGCGCTGAGCAAAGGCGAGTCCCCAGGCAACGCGGCTGATTTGATTGGCACAAGGCATGCAAGCTCCACCCCCTAGTCGTTCTTAGACTCCTTATTGGGTGAGCAACACAGCCAAGCAACACAGTTGGAGCCTCCCTCCTCCCTGGCCGGCAGGGAGGGAGGGAAAGGAGCTGCTTCCTTTGAAACCTGGGAATTTTACGGGATATCATCAATCCGGGACAGCAATGGGAAACGGCGCTGGGATAAGGGAGTTTCCCGCCAAATAAGGGACGGTTGACAGCTATGCTGCTGCACACAAGTGCCAAATCGTCTTTAATGGCACAAGCTGAATTTGCCTGCGTGAGATTCCTACATGCCAAATCGCAACAACGTGGAAGAGGTCCAGGGGTGCGTGGTACAATCCTGCTCTCAAAACTGGTTAGGTTATCAGGAAAGTTGTAGCTGTTGAGTCCCAAGCACAGCCTTAAAAACACACACACAACCAAGTGAATACCTGAGTTGCTCAATTTTCACAGGTGTAACTGGACCTTTTCCAAGAACTTGGTCCATCTCCTTGTAAAGCTTCTCCTGAGTTTCTTTTGAGGTAGTCAAGAAATAAACTGCCCAGGTGCACACTGTTATATAAAAAAAGAAAAAGACGAGAGGATATGTTAAGTCAGCAATTTCTTCCTTTCGATTTACAGTTCCTGTACAGTAGCTAAGAAAAGAAAGCAAAAACGCAGAATGTAAAGATCAGATCATACGAAGCAGTGCTACCCACAAAGAGGAAACAGCTGTTCTGGGGAAATGAAAATATCTGCTTGCAAAAACCAGAAGGACATTTCAAAAGCCTAAAGAGTTCTTTTGAAGTATGGCTGCTACTTAGCAATTATGGAGTGCTTTCGCCTAAGTGCGCCACATGTAAGATTCAGCCAGCGCTATAACCACCCTGTAAAAAGTAGACAATTATTATTATTATTCCCACATTGTAGGTGGAGGCTGGGGAGATAGTAGCTTGCTGAAAGCTATCCAGTGAGTTTAAAGCAGAGCCCAGATTTAGATGATAGACTTCTAGCTCATAGCCCCTATGCTAGAATAGCTTTTGAAGGAGTTGGAAATCTCTAGAGCAGGGATATGGATCATTCCCACGGGCTGGCCATTTCGACAGGCGGGTGGGAGACTGCCTACCTGTCAATCAACTGACATCGCTATGGTGTCAGGCAACCAATTTTTCCTTTGCAGCATGGCAAACCGCGCTGGGAGGGGGGGGGACCCAAGCCAAATGAGGCTTAATGTTTCCACCTATCTGCCATTAGGCAGCATCTTCAAGCCTGTAGAAGTTTCCCCATGCCCCATTTAGGGCAGGGGTCAGCTGCACTGTAGCTTTCTTAGACTTTACCGATTGGTAGGGTGAGCGTTGCTCCCAGAGAGGGAGGAAGGAGTCAAAAGACACCAAGGTTGATTCAGAGAAAGAGTTCTTGATTTCTGCTCTCCGGAGTAGCAGAAAGGCACTTGCGTGGTCAGTTCACAGCAAGTCCGAAGAAAGAGAAATTTCAGGCAGTATATATATCCTCCAGGCACCCTCTCCCCCCTTCCCCAGGAATCCAGCCTCGTACGCTCATCCATGACCATAAACAGATGTTCCTGTTCCTGTACTCTTATCTTGGGGTTAAGAGTATGCTTTTTAACATCTATATGAAGCCGCTGGGAGAGATCATCAGGGGGTTTGGACTGGGTGTCCATCAATATGCAGATGATACCCAGCTCTACCTCTCTTTCAAATCAGAACCAGTGAAGGTGGTGAAGGTCCTGTGTGAGTGCTTGGAGGCGGTTGGAGGATGGATGGCGGCTAATGGATTGAAGTTGAATCCTGACAAGACAGAAGTACTGTTCTTGGGGGACAGGGGGCGGGCTGGTGTGGAGGACTCCCTGGTCCTGAATGGGGTAACTGTGCCCCTGAAGGACCAGGTGCGTAGCCTGGGAGTCATTTTGGACTCACAGCTGTCCATGGAGGCGCAGGTCAATTCTGTATCCAGGGCAGCTGTCTACCAACTCCACCTGGTACGCAGGCTGAGACCCTACCTGCCCGCGGACTGTCTCGCCGGAGTGGTGCATGCTCTAGTTATCTCCCGCTTGGACTACTGCAATGCGCTCTACGTGGGGCTACCTTTGAAGGTGACTCGGAAACTACAGCTAATCCAGAATGCGGCAGCTACACTGGTGACTGGGGGCAGCCGCCGAGACCACATAACACCGGTCTTGAAAGACCTACATTGGCTCCCAGTACGTTTCCGAGCACAATTCAAAGTGCTGGTGTTGACCTTTAAAGCCCTAAACGGCCTCAGCCCAGTATACCTGAAGGAGCGTCTCCACCCCCATCGTTCTGCCCGGACGCTGAGGTCCAGTGCCGAGGGCCTTCTGGCGGTTCCCTCATTGCGAGAAGCAAAGCTACAGGGAACCAGGCAGAGGGCCTTTTCGGTAGTGGCGCCTGCCCTGTGGAACGCCCTCCCATCAGATGTCAAAACGATAAACAACTACCTGACATTCAGAAGACATCTTAAGGCAGCCCTGTTCAGGGAAGTTTTTAATGTATGATATTTTAGTGCTTTTTTGGTTTCTGTGGAAGCCGCCCAGAGTGGCTGGGGAAACCCAGCCAGATGGGCGGGGTACAAATAATAAATTATTATTATTATTATTATTATTATTATTATTATTATTATTATTATTATTATTAAAGGGTCACTCAGCTATAGGAGTTTCCCTTGATGCCATCTCTATCTCCAGCTGTGGGGGCTGACAGACCCTGTCTTGCAGAGTCTGTGGGTCAGTGGGTCAGGATATTTACAACCTACAAGGTAAGATAAGCCCCAGCTCTGCCGTCCCGTCTCCACTTCGGAACTGACAAGGCCATCCATTAAGCGTCACGGACTGATAAAGGAGAGGGTTTTGTTTATACAGCTGGGTTCTTGTTATACATTGGCTCAAGTGCTCAAGTTACTGGTTTTTAGCTAATGGACCCTTGGAGAAGGAAAAATGGGGATTTGGGGGCCCGTTTCAGACTGACTGCACAGTCAGGCTTTAGATTTGGGAAACGCATTCCTTCAGCACTACCAAGAGCTCCATTATCCCAGCTGGCTTGTTCGTACCACCGATCTGCTGACAGTCTGTGACAGCAAGCCCCCCGTCGCTGGCACACAACAAAAAGCGTACTTTTAAGGCTCATGATCATGCATCTGCAGTCATGTCTCTACCTGCGCCATGCCCAATGGCATGTACAGCATAGGGTAAGGGGCAGTTGGCTGTGGTTTGTAGAAAATGGCTTCATGTGATGAATGGGGACCAATCTCACACCTACTCAAGCCACCTCAATCAAGTGAAACCTGATTCTGATTGTTGTTGTTTAGTCGTTTAGTCATGTCCGACTCTTCGTGACCCCATGGACCAGAGCACGCCAGGCACTCCTGTCTTCCACTGCCTCCCGCAGTTTGGTCAAACTCATGCTGGTAGCTTCGAGAACACTGTCCAACCATCTCGTCCTCTGTCCTCCCCTTCTCCTTGTGCCCTCCATCTTTCCCAACATCAGGGTCTTTTCCAGGGAGTCTTCTCTTCTCACAAGGTGGCCAAAGTACTGGAGCCTCAGCTTCAGGATCTGTCCTTCCAGTGAGCACTCAGGGCTGATTTCCTTCAGAATGGATGGGTTTGATCTTCTTGCAGTCCATGGGACTCTCAAGAGTCTCCTCCAGCACCATAATTAAAAAGCATCAATTCTGATTCTGATATAATGATCAAAATAATATTCTGTCCTTCATCAGGGCTCAGTATGTGGGGATTTCCCATTTTATCTTTGGGACAACTCTACAAGGTAGGTTAGCCTGGAAAGGCAATGACCCAAGGTCGTCCATTTTAATTAATTAAGTTTCTGTACCATCCTTCATGCAAGGATCACAGGGCAGCTAGCAATATTAAGCTTCATGGCTGAGCAGTGATTTGAACCCAAGACTTCCTAGTCCTAATTCACCAACCATAGTTATGTTGCAAGAACTGGACATGGAGGAAGGGTTTAATTTCCTTCTTGGGCACAAATCACCCCAGGTATAAGATAAGCCCACAGGTGTAAAGTTAGCCAAGCCAGCTGATTAAGGCATGTCAGTTCATTGGTCAATCAGCGGGTTTGCCTGGGAGTCGGAGTCTGTGTTAAGTCTTGAATTGCTGCATCAACAGAAATATTTGTATATATCTGTATCTGCAAAGCCGACAAGCTGTATGCCTGTATCAATGTCTGGAACTGTATTACTGAAGCCTTATCTTCTGCCCCAGTAAACTATTTTGGACTTCAATCTGCCTCTGTGTGGAGAATGGAACGAGGCACAACTTCTGCTACATGGGTCTCACTTCAGAGTCCCAACATAATACACTCTTTGCCGTTGCTCACCTATGACTAGGCTTGGTCCTATGGGCAACTTTCTACATTTCCATTGGCCTAGGACCTTGAAGAGTAAAATCTATTGTGTCTTGAGTTTTCACAGGCACAAGCCTACGCCCGTCAGTTGCACAACGCTTTATGTTCCGTTTTGTGTACTTACACTTAGCTGTGATTATGGACCCCGCCAGCGAGAATATCATTGTGTCTTCCAAAATCTAGGAAACAAAGTCTGGTTCAGGGAGACGGAATCAGTACATGGTAAAAATTGTCACTATCCCATCAAAAATCTTGGCTGAGGGGACAAATAATAAAACAACAGGATCTGAGTAATTGCTCTAGTTATTAATAGTCTATATTCTAAATAGTTTGTTTAGAATATGTAAAAAAAAATAACAATATTAGGACCTGGAATTAATTTTATACTTGTTAATTACAGATATAGCAGGAAAAACTTGGGAACAGAAGGAATGACTTATCTTCCATAGCCTCTTTACAGATGTTTCGAGTAGAAAAAATGTGCAACGTCACACAAACATTCAAAAACCTACAAAGACACACAAAGAGCCCTCATATTTGTGTACCACCGTGTTCAATAGGGTGTGCAGTGGTACCTTAGTTCTCAAACCCTGAAAACCTAGAAGTAAGTGTTCTGGTTTTTGAACGTTTTTCAGAAGCTTAACGTCCAATGCGGCTGTCTGCTATTGTTTCCAGGGCACCTGCACCAATCAGAAGCTGCACCTTGGTTTTCGAACATTTCGGAAGTCAAATGGACTTCCGGAACTGATTAAGGTTGGCGCTTTTGCTATTTATTTTGTGTTTTTGAGGCTTTTTCGGTTAATTTGTTTTTGTGACTCAGTGGAACCCAGTTCAGCTACTGATTGATTGATTGATTGTGTGACTGCGGAAATGGATAAAAGCCCCCCCATCCAAACAATGACTATCATCACTGCAGGTAAGAAAAAAAAATAATTTTAATTTTTATAATCTACAATACTGTCTTTTTTATTTTATAGTAGAGTACATTGATTATTGCTTTCATTTTATGGATCAATGATTTTGTTAGATAGTAAAATTCATGTTAAATTGCTGTTAAATTCATGTTAAATTGCTGTTTTAGGGGTTGTTTTTAAAAGTCTGGAACGGATTAATCCATTTTGCATTACTTTCTATGGGAAAGCGCGCCTTGGTTTTGGAACGGACTTCTGGAACAGATTAAGTTTGAGAACCAAGGTACCACTGTACCAGCGAAGGTGCTCAACTGCTGTGGTGGTCAAATGGCTAATGAGCTGCTCTATGGAGCAAGTGTCGTACATTCGAGTCTCAGGATCACCCTCTCTTTTGCTCCCGACATGAGTGGCTTTTCAAACCTGCAAGGGGGCCCCAACCCTGTCCCTTTCCCCTGAGTGGGGTTTGAACTCAAGTTGGTGTCATGAATGCTGTGCCTTATTAAAGGTCCCAGACTGCTTGCCCAAAGGGTCTTCCTTCGGACAAGCAATGACCTTGCCAAGGAACATGCTCACTCGACTTGAGTTGGTGGTTCCCTTCAGGGAGGAAATCATGCGTGGAACAGAAGGTGCTTCTGACTCATTCAGGAGGACGAGTCACAGCAGCGGCCTTTAAATGCCGGCTGCTCCAGAATTCCAAGATGGCGGCCTGAGGTTCAAACATGGAACCTGAAAGGCTTGGACCAGCATGCCTTGCAAGCCGCGGGCTAGCCACTCCCCCACAAAGGTCAACGCTGCATGGAGCCATGTTAAGCAGACGTAGCTGCTTCAAACGCTTCTCTCGGGACAAAAGCAAAGAGAGCAATCAAATAGAAATCTATATACCGTATTTTTTGCTCCATAAGGTGCAGTGGACCATAGGCCACACCTAGTTTTTAGAGGGGGAAATCAAGAAAAAAAATCTTATCCCCCCCCCCAGCCCCAAAGAGCAGCGTACAGGCTGCGCGCAACCTCTCCCTGCCAGAGGGGTTGCGCACGGCTATGGCACGAGCCAAGACAGCGAGCAGGATCCATCCCGCTCGCTGTCTTGGCTTGCGCCATAGCCGCGCACAACCCCTCCGGCAGGGAGAGGCTGCGCGGGGCTAAAGAAGCCATAGCCGTGTGTAGCCTCTCCCTGCCGGAGGGGCTGCACGCGGCTATCCCTGAAGCCTTCCGAGCGCAGCGCAAGTTCCCCCTGCGCTCCTCAGGCTTTGGGTTCCTTTTGCTGAAGCCGGGAGAGCAAGACTCTCCTGGCTTCAGCAAAAGGAACCTGAAGCCTCCAGAACGCAGCGGTAACTCGCTCTGCGCTCCAAAGGCTTAAGGGGGCTATCCCTGAAGCCTGGAGAGTGAGAGGGGTCGGTGCGCACCGACACCTCTCGCTCTCTAGGCTTCAGCGAAAGCAACGCGAAGCCTCGGGAGTGCGGAGGGAGCACTCCCTCTGCGCTTCGGAAGCTTTGCGTTGCTATCGCTGAAGCCAAGGAGCCTGCATTCGCTCCATAGGATGCACACACATTTCCCCTCAATTTTTGGAGGGGAAAAAGTGCATCCTATAGAGCGAAAAATACGGTATTTAAAGCTTCAAGGTTGCAAAAGGAGAAAACCCTCCCCCGCCCCTCTCTCTTCCTCCCTTGGATGAAGATTAAAATCGGGAGAAACAATGCTGGCAATTAAATTAATCAAGCCCAGCAGAATGCAATTACCAGCGGGTCTAGCGGGACTTCCATTAATGGTTAATTACAGCACAGATGTAGATACCTGCTTGTCGCTCAGCTTCCCCTGCAGTAAAGCATCTATGAAGATGTCTCGGCTGAGATTCTTCCCCTGCCGTTCTTTTATGACTTTCTTCAAGACCAACTCCATGTCCATCAGAGCTTCGGGGACAGGAAAACAAAACAGTTCTTTCATTAGCCGGCAGAGGACATTGTCTCAGAGTCCGCCTTGACACACCCTGCCAGGCGGTTTGCAGTCCGCTCCTTCGTGAGGGCTTCTTCATGCGTTACAGATCACGCGTGGGGAACCTTTGGACCTCCAGATGTTGAAGAACGACAACTCCCATCATTCCTGGCCATTCCCCGGTGCTGATGGGAGTTGGAGCTCAGCAGAATCCGAAGGACCAACAGTTCCCTGCAGCTGCTGTAGATTAAATGAGCGGCTTGAAAGCAGCTCTGCAGATCTCTTTCTCCAAAGCCCTCTTCACTGTGGAACGGCATCTGCTGCCTCCAACCCAAAACATCATTAAGTGGGTATATCTTCTCGAAGGGGAGCCTACAGAGCCATACGCATGTATAGGGGGGGGGGGGAAATGAGCCAGTGTGGTGTAGTGGTTAAGAGCGATAGACTCGTAATCTGGGGAACTGGGTTCGTGTCTCCGCTCCTCCACATGCAGCTGCTGGGTGACCTTGGGCCAGTCACACTTCTCTGAAGTCTCTCAGCCCCACTCACCTCACAGAGTGTTTGTTGTGGGGGAAATAATAAAAAAAAATCCTTCCAGTAGCACCTTTAAGACCAACTAAGTTAGTTCTTGGTATGAGCTTTCGTGTGCAAGCACACTTCTTCAGATACACTGAAACAGAAGTTGCCAGATCCTTCTATATAGTGAGAAGGTGGGGAGGGGTATTACTCAGAAGGGTGGTGGGAATGGGAGATTGGCAGATAGCTGAGATGAGCCTGTTGACGACTCTTAACGACTGTAATAGGTCTTACAGGAAAAGGCAAGGGGTGAGAAGGTGAGAAATGGCTTAGTCATGTATAATGGGATAAGAATCCAATGTCTTTGTTCAAACCAGGTCTCTCCATGGTTTTAAGTTTGGTAATGAGTTGCAATTCAGCAGCTTCTCTTTCCAGTCTATTTCTGAAATTTTGACTATGGCAGACCAACACGGCTACCTATCTGTAACTGTTGTGGGGGAGGAAGGGAAAGGAGAATGTTAGCCGCTTTGAGACTCCTTTGGGTAGTGATAAAGCGGGATATCAAATCCAAACTCTTCTTCTTCGTCTTCTTTGCAGAACAAAAGTCTCAGCTTAAAGGTAAAGGGACCCCTGACCATTAGGTCCAGTCATGGCTGACTCTGGGGTTGTGGCACTCATCTCACTTTATTGGCCGAGGGAGCCGGCGTACAGCTTCTGGGTCTCTGTGGTTAAACCACAGAGCCTAGGGCTTGCTGATCAGAAGGTCGGCGGTTCAAAACCCTGCAATGGGGTGAGCTCCCGTTGCTCGGTCCCTGCTCCTGCCAACCTAGCAGTTCGAAAGCACCTCAAAGTGCAAGTAGATAAATAGGTACCACTGCGGCGGGAAGGTAAACGGCATTTCTGTGTGCTGCTCTGGTTCGCCAGAAGCGGCTTAGTCATGCTGGCCACATGACCCGGAAGCTGAACGCCGGCTCCCTCAGCCAATAAAGCGAGATGAGCGCCGCAACCCCAGAGTCGGCCACGACTGGACCGAATGGTCAGGGGTCCCTTTACCCTTTACTTTTATAGACAAATACATAGCTTAGCAGGTCTTGATCCAGCAAACTTGAAGTAGACAGAGTATTTAATAGATAACAAACTGGATGATTAAAAAGGTGTGGATTACACAGAGCAGTAGAAAAGCAAAGGAACCAGGAAAAGGGTGGAAGGGAAGTCATAGGGTATATGTATACATGCTGTATTTGGTACGAAGTTGTAAGTGGGAAGGGGGGTGGGTTAAATATGCGCTCTGTTCCTGTTTTTTAGAAAATGCAATTTATTTTTTTAAAAAATAGCATGGACAAGCTGGAGGAGGGAAAGAAGCATTTCTTACACCCCCAAGCAAATAACGAATAAATCTGTGATTGTCTTTCTACGCTTCCTCCCATACAAGGCAGCTGAATACTGAGCCACAACATTCCTAAAGTTACAAACCACTCCAAGTCTAAGTACGGTATTTTTAGCCGCCATCCATCTTGGACTCTGAAGAGGTGGAATCTGAGCTAAGCACATCCCTTTGCATGTAGCTCCCCTTTGGAGCAGAGAGTGCATTGTCAAGAGATCTCAGCATCACTTTCTTGGCACGTAAATGCAGACGTGGTTTATTACTTACTGTGCCCTTCTGAAAAATGTGTGTATGTGTGTGTGTGTGTGTGTGTGAGAGAGAGAGAGAGAGAGAGAGAGAGAGAATAATAATAGCTACCAGGGATCCCGTTGCTAGACTAACGCTCCCATCATCCCTGATGGCAGGCCATGCTATCGGGGGGTTATAGAAGTTGGGGGTTCAACAACATACAGTCGTACCTTGGTTCTCAAACATACTGTATTTTTTTGCTCTATAAGACTCACTTTTCCCCTCCTTAAAAGTATGGGGAAATGTGTGTGCGTCTTATGGAGCGAATGCAGGCTGCGCAGCTATCCCAGAAGCCAGAACAGCAAGAGGGATTGCTGCTTTCACTGCACAGCGATCCCTCTTGCAGTTCTGGCTTCTGGGATTCAGAATATTTTTTTTCTTGTTTTCCTCCTCCAAAAACTCTTGTGGTCTGGTGCGTCTTATAGAGCGAAAAATACGGTAATCTGTTCCGGACGTCCGTTTGACTTCCGAAATGTTCGAAAACCAAGGTGCGGCTTCCGATTGGCTGCAGGAGCTTCCTGCACTCAAGCCAAAGCCACGTCGGACATCCGGCTTCCGAAAAACGTTCGAAAACCAGAACACCTACTTCTGGGTTTTCAGCGTTTGGGAGTTCCAAGGCATTTGAGAACCAAGATGTGACTGTATTGTGGGTCACCAGGTAGCCGCTCTCAGACTAAACCAATAACCAGAGTCTCTCCCCTGCCTACAGATATGAAAAGTATTGCACAAAATGTGCCCAGTTTATTTTAAAGTGTAAAAGGCCTTTGGCTATGTGCAATCCACTTAATGGGCACACCGATTTGTTGAGTGGGAAGATGAATGAAGAGAGGGATTATTGGACTGGTTCAAGAACCACATGTTCTTAGCTGCGTGTAGTTCACCTCGGTAAGGCAAACGATCTGATGTAATAGCTGCATTGGACAACAAGCTGCCTGTAAAGGACAGCACAAAGTATTTGAAAAGTTATTTGAAAAGTCCTGCCTTATTCAATTTGCCAGAGGCTGTACTACAGTAGATTGCTGGAGCAATACCTCCAGGGCTCCTGGAAGTTCTGCTTAAAACCAAACTACCCTTAACCTCACATTTTTAAGCCTCTCTCTGCAGTGGCAGGGATGAGGTTTTTCTTTCTTGCTTGTGGAAACAGTTACAAGAGAACCAAATCCAAAGCAATGGTCTGAAGACATTCTGATTTGAAGGCCTATTGATTTGAAGACATTCTGGGCAAATCCTGTGAAATAGGCAAGCATACCTCGACGATTGAAGAATGGAGGATGAAGTTAATGGACTATGCAGAACTAGATAAACTAACAGGAAGGATTCGAAACCGGCGGGACCAGAAATTCACAGAAAACTGGAGTAAATTTATGGACTATTTGAAAAGTACTTGTGAAGATCAGATGACGTTTGTAGGTTTGCAAGAAGTTTTGTGAAGAGTATTATTGGAAGTATTGCAAAAATGGAGAAGGGGAAGGATGATTTGTTAAGAGATGTAAAGGCAATATAAAGTTAAGAAATGCATAAGAAGTGGTTAAAACGGTGGATCGTCAGAGGTGCTGATGGAAGTCTAAAAAGATTGTATAAGTGATAGGTTTTGTGGTACATTTTATAATTTATATGTTAAAATCAATAAAAAATGTTTTTTTAAAAAAGGAATAGGCAAGCATACCTAATTCATCCACACACACAAAAAGAAAATGAATTTTGCAGGCTGGATAGATAGTCGTATCCACACCTCCAGAGCTAATGCACCGGGATTAAACTCACCGTCTTCATACAGCTTTTTTCGAGTCATGCTTTTGTCAAGTGAGCCATCCAAGAAGCCCTTTCCAATTTCTGACCAGATCTGAAACAAGGGCAGATGAATCACATTATCTTTCCAAGTCTTATTAAGCATCTTGTCTTAAATGAGTCTCCCCGGAAAAATAAAAATTAGGGCTTTAGTTCTATACAGTGGTACCTCTGGTTAAGAACTTAATTCGTTCCAGAGGTCCGTTCTTAACCTGAAACTGTTCTTAACCTGAAGCACCACTTTAACTAATGGGGCCTCCAGCTGCCGCCGTGCCGCCAGAGCATGATTTCTGTTCTCATCCTGAAGCAAAGTTCTTAATCCAAGGTACTATTTCTGGGTTAGCAGAGTCTGTAACCTGAAGCATCTGTAACTCGAGGTACCACTGTAATTGTAATAAGAGACTGGCTTTCACTGGCCCGAATCCTAAAACAAAACGTAAGGAATTTCACTGAATAAAAGGTTTCCCCAACCACATGCTTCACCAAGAGCTCCTCATTTCCCTTAGCTATGGTTTCTGGGGGTGGTAAAAACTAAAGGGACCCCTGACCATTAGGTCCAGTCGCGGACAACTCTGGGGTTGCGGCGCTCTTCTCGCTTTACTGGCCGAGGGATCCGGCGTACAGCTTCCGGGTCATGTGGCCAGCATGACTAAGCCGCTTCTGGCGAACCAGAGCAGTGCACAGAAACACCGTTTACCTTCCCGCCAGAGTGGTACCTATTTATCTACTTGCACTATGATGTTCTTTCGAACTGCTAGGTTGCCAGGAGCAGGGACCGAAAAATGGGAGCTCACCCCGTCTTGGGGATTCGAACCGCCGACCTTCTGATTTGCAAGTCCTAGGCTCTCTGGTTTGACCCACAGCGCCACCCGCGTCCCTTCTGGGGGTGGAAGGGTGCTTTTTTTGCAGGAAACTGCGGGTTTGGGTGGGAAACTTTTCTTCCATGAACTTCCTTATGTCAACTGACCTTAGGATCCAAGCCAACGTGCCTTAGGTGTAGATTGACGACTACTGCATTAGAGCGGTACTTCCAAGGAGGAAGGCTTACGCAGCAGTTGCTGGCACAGCTGGAGGCAGGGCTCCATTAATAGAAAGTGGGCAGATCAATCCCTCGGGATAAATCACACCGAATGGCTGAAACAGAGCCAGGATGCTCCTTCCAACAAATGATCGGCTACAAAACTCAGCAATACAGGACTTGGGATCATGGCAACAGAAATTACAACTACGGTGGTACCTTGGTTCTCAAACGCCTTGGAACCTAAACACTGCAAACCCGGAAGTAAGTGTTCCGGTGTGGAAGTCTTTTTCAGAAGCCGTTTTGAGTGTTGCACTTCTGATTTGAGTACCACACTTCTGTTTTGAGTGTTACGCTGAGGTCTGTTTTTGTTATTTACCGTATTTTTCACTCTATAAGACGCTCCAGACCACAAGACGCACCTAATTTTTGGAGGAGGAAAACAAGACAAAAAATTTTCTGAATCTCAGAAGCCAGAACAGCAAGAGGGATCGCTGCACAGCGAAAGCAGCAATCCCTCTTGCAGTTCTGGCTTCTGGGATAGCTGCACAGCCTGCATTCGCTCCATTAGACGCACACACATTTCCCCTTACTTTTTAGGAGGGGAAAAGTGAGTCTTATAGAGCAAAAAATACGGTATTTTGCGGTTTTGTGTCTCTTTTTTTGTTTTTGTGACTGCATGGAACCCAGTTCAGCTACTGATTGTGTGACTGCAGTACATTATTCATTGCTTTCATTTTATCCATCAATGGTCTCGTTAGATAGTAAAATTCAGGTTAAATTGCTGTTTTAGGGGTTGCTTTGAAAAGTCTGGAACGGATTAATCCATCTTGCATTACTTTCTATGGGAAAGCGCACCTTGGTTTTGAGACGCTTTGGCTTTGGAACGGATTTCCGGAACGGATTAAGTTTGAGAACCAAAGTACCACTGTACTTGTGAGATTATATTTATTTATGAGCAAAAGGCATCATCAGATCCAGGGCAATGAGAACGTCAGGGTGCAAAAAAGCTCATTTTCAAATCCATGCTCGCTTAGGAAGCTGGCCGAGTGGCTATGGGCAAATGTCTCCACGAGGGGTTCACCGTTTCGTTTTGTCAAAGTTGGCGGTGGGCAGAAATCTGCCCCTCCTCTCCACGCAAGCCTATCGCTCTGGACACCTTGGGCATCAAAAACATCAGTCCCCATCTTTCCTCTGGAGTTGGAGGCAAAGGCTGGGGCTCGGTTTGGCGTCACAAAGCCTTGCAAGACCAAGAAAAGGTCCGCCACAGCCTTCATCTCTAGCTGGTGGGAGCAGTGCCCGATTTACGTACAGTGGTACCTCGGGTTAAGTACTTAATTCGTTCCGGAGGTCCGTTCTTAACCTGATACTGTTCATAACCTGAAGCACCACTTTAGCTAATGGGGCCTCCTGCTGCCGCCGCGCCGCCAAAGCACGAGACTCTAATGAGTTTGAGCAAGCTATCTGCTGTGTGTGTGTGTTTTAAAAAGGGGGAATGTTAACTCTGCTGATTTTGTTGAACTTGTAAAGACAAGTTGGGATAGGGTATCTTAGACAATATATCCTCCCCCGCATCCCTAAACATTCCCACAGGTCTTTAACACCTCTGCTAAGTTCCTTTAAGGCTGGCACAACTGCAGGGACAATATTCACTCACATCCCAGCCCCAGACTAGAGAGGAAGACTGGGGTTCCTGTTGCCCCCCCTTGCCAGAGGGCAATTAAAACCCACCCCATGAAGAATCCCCAGAATCCTAGCCTCTCTCACAGGTTTGTTGTAGTGAAGGTAATACTCCACCCCAGTGACTTCCCCAGAAAGGAGCAATGGTTAGAGCCACTCTGGAGAGCGACACGGCATTCTCTGAGCTGTCTGCTAACAGAGGAATGAATTTACGAAACTGATTGCTGTGGGATTCTCCCAGCCAAACCCACAGAAGGGAAACCCAAGCAAACAGTCCACTACAGGCATAGGCAAACTCGGCCCTCCAGATGTTTTGGGACTACAACTCCCATGATCCTTAGCTAACAAGACCAGTGGTCAGGGATGGTAGGAATTGTAGTCTCAAAACATCTGAAGGGCCGAGTTTGCCTATGCCAGCTCCAATAATTCCCAGAGATGGTCTCTCTGCAAGAGATTGTGCCTAAACCAGGGTGGATTTGATTTAAATCACAATTTAAATCACATGTCAGTAGGACTTGAATTAAATCTTTTTTTACAGAAAGACTCATTCTTGCTGGTATCATCTTAATATTTACCATCAGACGAAACTTTCATTTTTGGAATAATAAATTTTCAGAGTAGTTTTTACAGTTATATAAAAAATTACTGATTTGGTTATACTATTAGAAATACATAGTTATGAAATTATTGTGAGGTTTAATAAGTTAATTGTTTATATTTGGACAACTTTGCTGATGTACTTAATTGGAAGGAGAAAAGCAATCATTTCCTTAAAAACAATTTAAACAATTTAGCTAAAACAATAATATTATAGCATATAATGATGTGGTTAAACTTTTTTTTTAAAAAAAGGACTTAAGCCTGAGTTTTAACACACATGAAAAACTTTAAACAAATCCTTATTTCCTGATGAATAGCCTTTGGTCTATAATGTTACTTAAATAGAAAACTATATTTAGAAAGATTTTTCTTCCAATGGCATTTTATTTTAAAAATCCGATGTAAATTTAAAAAAATCCGATTTAATTTTTTTTAAATCCGATTTTAAATTTTTTTTAATCAGCGATTTTTATCCACTCTGGGCTAAACTGTTTTAGGCTAAATGTGCCCGGGAATCAAAAAGTGCAGGGATTGCAAGACAAACAGAAGCAAGAGCTTGAGAAATAACATTTCTTTCTCTCCCCTTCCAGACGCTTACCGCATCGTGGTTCTTACGGAACCGGATCACTTCCTGGTCATCCTCGAACCTGCCGCCCATTGCGGCTTGAGTGACGGCCTTCATCGAAAAGCCAAGCATGTGCTGACTGAGGGGCACATGTTGAGATTCGGGGAAGGACAGCCATTTTGCAAGAAGCTCCTCTGACAGCTTGAAGAAAAAAGAGAGATCCTGTATCAAACCCATTGCTTTGCCAGCCCCAAGTTACTTTGAGAACGAACTAAGGTAAAGGAAGCATTTGTTACTTATCTTGTCCCAACGGCTATCGATATTTCATTTTGCTTTTAATTTGTTAGACCGCCTTTCTATATAACGATATGCAAGGCAGTTTGCAAGCTGAAGAAACAACAAAGATCGCACACCTTTTAACAATCTGATCCAATACAAAAATGCCACAATATACCGTATTTTTCACTCCATAAGACGCATTTTTTCTTCCTAAAAAGTAAGGGAGAATGTCTGTGCGTCTTATGGGGCGGATGCGTGGTCCCTGGAGCCGAATTGCTCAGGGGCAAAAAGCAGCTCATGCCTTTTTTTTCTTTTTTTGAAAGAGGGAAGTGGGTTTTGAAACAAAGCCGCTGGTTGTTTGCGGGGAGAGAGATAAGGGACGCTAGAGATAAAGCTGGCTGACCTGGGAGGGGGGAGGTAAAGATAGCAAACTTGCAAAGGGGGGAAACAGGAAGACTAAAGCAATAAGGAGAGAAATTGGAAGAAAAGGAGGAGCAAAAAACTGCTCCAGCTAAGGAAAGGACACTAAGGCAAACAAGAGGGAAGGGAGTGTTGAAAGGAAACAGCTGATTGGTGGGATCGGAAGAGAGATTGGAAGGGACGCTAGCGGAGGCTGCCTGGGACGGGGGAAGTAAAAGCCCACGAAGGAGGAAAACAAGAAAAAAAATATTCTGAATGAAACAGTGGATGTATCATTTTTGTGGTTCACGCTGTGGCCACATACATGTGATCTGATGGTGAATTTGGGGTGACCCAATGTAAAAATCCTGAGGATCCGTGGGCTTTTACTCCCCCCCCCCCCGGCTGCTCCCTCCAAGAAAGAAGTCCATGTGGATGCCAACTCACCTGGGGGCTTCCACATCTCAGAGCACAGATGGGACTCCGGGCCAAGACAATGCTTTGCAAAGTTTAAAGAATGTAAGATGGAAGTAAACGGGCAAGATTTAACTGGGGAGGAAGCAAGCAGATTTCTGCATGCTAATGATGAAAGATTTAGCAACAGCAATATTAGGAAAAGCAGAGAAATCACCTTGCCAACAAAGGTCCGTATAGTGAAAGCTTTGGTTGGAAGTGTATGGAAGTGAGAGCTGGACCATAAAGAAGGCTGATCGCCGAAGAATTTATGCTTTTGAATTGTGCTGGAGGAGACTCCTGAGAGTCCCATGGACTGCAAAAAGATCAAACCCATCCATTCTTAAGGAAATCAGCCCTGAGTGCTCACTGGAAGGACAGATCCTGAAGCTTAGACTCCAATACTTTGGCCACCTCATGAGAAGAGAAGACTCCCTGAAAAAGACCCTGAAGTTGGGAAGGATGGAGGGCACAAGGAGAAGGGGACGGCAGAGGACGAGATGGTTGGACAGTGTTCTTGAAGCTACCAGAATGAGTTTGACCAAACCGCGGGAGGCAGTGGAAGACAGGAGTGCCTGGCGTGCTCTGGTCCATGGGGTCACAAAGAGTCGGACACGACTAAACGACTAAACAACAACAACCCTAATAACTTGGCTTCTCTTTACGTCCATCACCTTGCCGGTGCCTCAAAAGGGACTTGCCTTGCTCAGACAGACACCCACCCACCCACCTACATTGCTACCAAACAACGCAGTGAGCCCTCAAGACTAGGCGATTCACCTTCTGAATGGCTGAGAAGTTATTCTGCAGACACTTGGTCACTCCATTTTCATAGAGCTTCTTCCTCAAGCAGCTCTCGCCAGCATCTCCACCAAGGCCGGACTGGTACCGCAACAAGGACTTCAGCATCGTTTCGAAGGGATCCGCTAGGCAGAGGGAGAGAAAATCCAACAGAAATCCCTGTGACGTCCCCAAAAAGAGCAGTATTCAGTGACTCGTGGGTCCGTCAAAACATTTAACGGAGAGCAGTTTCTACTTCTCTCACTTCCTTGCCAAAAAATAGGGCAGAGTTTGTACCTACCAATGCTCCTCATAGAGCAGATCGCGGTGGCCAACGCGGTGCCCTTAATATGTTGCCAAACTACAACTCCCACCATCCCTCTCCAATGGTCATGGGCATAGCCAAGGGGAGGGCAGGGTGGGGCAGCTGCCACCCCCCAAAAAAAATCAATACAAAACAATAAAAATACATAGCTAACTGAAGTTCTGCCCCACCCCCCCAACAAAAATGCTGGCTAGACCCATGCCAATGGCCATGCTGTTTAGGGCTGATGGGGAAAACCCCACATTAGCTACCCCTGGAATAGATTTATGGATGACTAACCTTTCCTGCTGGGACTCTTGTCTTTGGGGACGTGCAGGCCTTTTTTAATGACACGGGTGGCGCTGTGGGTTAAACCATAGATCCTAGGACTTGCCGATCAGAAGGTCGGCGGTTCGAATCCCCACGACGGGGTGAGCTCCCGTTGCTCGGTCCCTGCTCCTGCCAACCTAGCACGTCGAAAGCACGTCAAAGTGCAAGTAGATAAACAGGTACCGCTCCGGCGGGAAGGTAAACGGCGTTTCCATGTGCTGCTCTGGTTCGCCAGAAGCGGCTTAGTCCTGCTGGCCACATGACCCGGAAGCTGAACACCGGCTCCCTCGGTCACAACTGGACCTAATGGTCAGGGGTCCCTTCGCCTTTTTAACCTTTCCTGCAACAAGGTGCCTTCCATACAATTCTAGCCCTGCCCCTCCATTTTAGTTCCCGAGACACACTTTAAGAAACTACCAAGGGGTCCCCTTTGAAAGAGTTTTTCAATCATGAGAGATAAATTAGAAGCCAGCAGAGCAGTTAGGAGCGCTGCGGCAGAATCCACTTATTATGCAAGCCACCTTGCTGGCAGGCGATATCCCCTGCCCAGCACTGCCAAAAACTCCAAGCCATCTGTTGTTCAATTCAATTAGGAAAAAATGCAGCGGGCACTCTCTGCAGAGACCCCTCCTTGCCATATTCCTGGGTTTTTACCGCACGTAAAAGGCACCTCCGCATTATTACGACCGTGGCAGGAAACACCGGAGGGAACGCACTGAGGAATGTGTGCAGAAGCATTTCAAAATGCTCGTACGCATGGGCCTGTCGTGGATAACAGTGTGCCCCCTGAAAAGGTCTCCATAAATATCCCTTCAAAAATCAAGTCCTAAATGTTTGCTATTCCCGTTTGGGTTCTGTCCACGCCAGCTCAGCCTTTCCAACCCTGAAACCCCCCCCCCCCGATCATTTTACTGATGCCCAGACTGGGCACCCACCCTCTGCCACGTTCTGAAGAGGAAAAGTGCAAAAAGCCTCTGTTTGCAAGCAAGCAAGGTGCCTTTTCTCCCCATTCATGCGGAAAGAGGCACGCCCCCAGCCATTTTGTGGTCTGGTATCTTTTTCCGTCCTTTCAGATGTGGCAGCCATTTGGTGTTACGCCACACAGACGCCATGGCAGCCATTTTGTTAACGGCGCCCACGGCACTCTCTCCAAATTTGAAACAGGCCCCCTGTCGTCGTCAGGTATTTTGTGTTTTTCTCCTTGTGTTTTTAGGTCACAAACCTTCCCGCAGTCTTCAGATGAAGGCCGGTATGCAAATTTAATAAATAACAACAACCACCATAACCCTGGGGTTGCTTGTCAGAAATGCACATTGCAATACGCAGGAAACTGTTTTACGGAGCTTAAAACAATTTCTGTTTGAACCAATTGTATTAGTTTTGACTGGAAAAGCATAAAAGCAAAAACAAAACAAAGTAGACTGAGAGTCCAAAGAGGAATGTTTCGTGTTAGGTCACAAATTGCTTGTAATTCTTGTGTCTTCAAATACCGTATTTTTCGCCCTATAGGACGCACTTTTTCCCCTCCAAAAATGAAGGAGAAATCTGGATGCGTCCTATGGGGCGAATGCAGGCTTTCGCTGAAGTTTGGAGAGTGAAAGGGGTCGGTGCGCACCGACCCCTCTCGCTCTCCAGGCTTCAGGAAGACATCCGCAGCCTAGGCAACCCTGCTGGAGTTCCTGAACGGCTGTCTAGGCTGTGGATAGCAGCCTGCTTCCCGGAGCGTCGGGTGCCCTGAAAGCAGAGCGCCCGGCGCTTCGGGAACACATCCACAGCCTAGGCAGCCCTGCGGGAGTTCCCCGTAGGGCTCCCCATGCTGCGGATAGCAGCCTGCCGCCTGGCGGGCAAGGCGCCCTGAAGCAGAGCGCCCCTCGCGCCGGGCAGACATCCGCAGCGTGGGGAGCCCTGCAGGAGTTCCCCGCAGGGCTCCCCACGCTGCGGATAGCGGCCTGCCGCCCGGTGGGCGGGCCGCCCTGAAGCAGGGCGCCCCTCGCGCCAGGCAGATATCGGCCAGCCCCACAAGCTCAGGGGACAGCAGGGAGGCGCAGCGCCACCATCCCGCTGTCCCTCGACCTGGTTCGGTTTCCCCGACCTGCTTTTGGGGGGGAAATAAAGGGAAACATTTTTTCCTTTATTTCCCCCCAAAAAAACTAGGTGCGTCCTATGGGACGGAGCGTCCTATGGGACGAAAAATACGGTATCCAGTCTCCCTTGCGTAGCCATTCTTAATTATAGTTATTATTATTATTACAGTGGTACCTCAGGTTAAGTACTTAATTCGTTCCGGAGGTCTGTACTTAACCTGAAACTGTTCTTAACCTGAAGCACCACTTTAGCTAATGGGGCCTCCTGCTGCTGCTGCGCCGCCGGAGCATAACTTCTGTTCTCATCCTGAAGCAAAGTTCTTAACCTGAGGTAATATTTCTGGGTTAGCGGAGTCCTTAACCTAAAGAGTATGTAACCTGAAGTGTATGTAACCCGAGCTACCACTGTATTTATTGAATTTATACCCGGAGGTCTCAGGGCAGTTATAGTGCCATGCAATCCACATCTAACTTATTTTCCTTTCATACCCCTGTGAGGGGCAACAACAACACCAAGGTCACCTCAGGGTGGGCGTTCTGGCTGGGCAAGGACTGAACTCCATGCCACCTCAACCCGAACACATGCCTTTCCGCACTTAATTTCGTGCATTAGATTTCACAGCTCCCAATTTAATCCTCACAACTATCCTGTGAGGTAGGTTAGGCAGAAGAAGTGTCTCATTGGTCATCCAATGAGCTTCACGGTGGCTTGAACACCACACCACTCGGCTGTGCCAAATTCAGCGGGATATTATGGATTCGCAGAAGCCGCCTCGGCTTTTGTTTGACGTCTGTGATGCCCTGCTTTTGATGCCTCTGGCGGTTCCCTCCCTGCGAGACGTGAAGCTACAGGGAACTGGGCACGGGGCCTACTCAGTAGTGGCACCCTCCCTGAAGAACGCCCTCCCATCAGATGTCAAGGAGATAAACAACTACAGTGGTACCTCGGGTTAAGTACTTAATTCGTTCCGGAGGTCCGTTCTTAACCTGAAACTGTTCTTAACCTGAAGCACCACTTTAGCTAATGGGGCCTCCCGCTGCTGCCGGAGCACGATTTCTGTTCTCATCCTGAAGCAAAGTTCTTAACCCGAGGTACTATTTCTGGGTTAGTGGAGTCTGTAACCTGAAGCGTATGTAACCCAAGGTACCACTGTATTTGACTTTTAGAAGACATCAGGGAAGTTTTTTAATGGCTGATGCTTTACTGCAGGGGTAGGCAACCTGAGGCCCGTGGGCCGGATGCGGCCCAATCGCCTTCTCAATCCAGCCCCCGGATGGTCCAGGAATCAGCGTGTTTTTACATGAGGAGAATGTGTCCTTTTATTTAAAATACATCTCTGAGTTATTTATGGGGCATAGGAATTTGTTCATTCCCCCCCCCCCAAAAAAATATAGTCCGCCACACCACATACTCTGAGGGACGGTGGATCGGCCCACGGCTGAAAAAGGTTGCTGGCCCCTGCTTTACCGTGTTTTTAATATTTTGCTGAGAGCCGCCCATCAGCAAAAGTGCCCCCAAATGCCACACAACGAGTTTAATACTTTTTTTAAAAAAGTGAACCCAGTACAGTGGTCCCTCAGGTTACATACGCTTCAGGTTACATACGCTTCAGGTTACAGACTCTGCTAACCCAGAAATAGTACCTCGGGTTAAGAACTTTGCTTCAGGCTGAGAACAGAAATCGTGCTCCGGTGGCGCGGCAGCAGCGGGAGGCCCCACTAGCTAAAGTGGTGCTTCAAGTTAAGAACAGTTTCAGGTTAAGAACGGACCTCCAGAACGAATTAAGTACTTAACCCAAGGTACCACTGTAATACATATGACCGTCCAAAGATCCCTTAAGGCCATGAAGTCAACCGGTTTTTGTTAGGCATTGGGTGTCCAGCTGTCCAGAAACCATTTTTAAGTGTTACTAAACACGTGCCTAACAATGGGTAAATAAATAAAAAAATCGCCTCCAAACTATCTCTTTGGCAAACAGGCTTGCCCAAGGAAGCCCCTAACCTTCATTTGCACCTGAAAGGAAAAGGGGTGAGCAGAGACTTGGTTAAATATCACGCTCTTCTAAGGCAAGGAGCTTTTCAAAAAGCATCAGGAGAAATTTAAGTAGTTGTCAGAGTCAAGTAAACTGCAGCCTCTGGGTTCAAACATCTCTTCTCAACGTTGCCCCACCAAATTTCAGCAGGGAAGACTGGAGTAAGTTTTGAACAGCTCCCTCACACACACAGAGATCACTGGCGGCTTTGAGTTCTTGCACTATGAAACGGGCCGCCACTCTCAAAAGCTTAAAGGTAAAGGACCCCTGACAGCTAAGTACAGTCACGGACGACTCTGGGGTTGCGGCACTCATCTCGCTTTACTGGCCGAGGGAGCTGACGTTTGTCTGCAGATAGTTTTTCCGGGTCATGTGGCCAGCATGACTAAGCTGCTTCTGGCAAAACCAGAGCAGCGCACGGAAACGTCGTTTACCTTCCCGCCGGAGCGGTACCTATTTATCTACTTGCACTGGTGTGCTTTCAAACTGCTAGGTTGGCAGGAGCTGGGACCGAACAACGGGAGCTCACCCCATCGCGGGGATTCGAACCACCGACCTTCTGATCAGTAAGCCCAAGGCTCAGTGGTTTAAACCACAGCGCCACCCGCATCCTGCCTCAAAAGCTTATCCCACAATAAATGCGGTCATTTCTACGGTTCAAACCCAACTCGTTTTTTTGTAAACACCCAGAAGGAAGAGCACTCACAGGTCTTGTTGGGGTTGATGTGCTGTTTGAGGAGATCCATGGACCCAAGACTAATCACAAGACGCCGTCCAAACCAGAAAGAGACCACAGGGCCATATTTCTCATGGAGATTCACCTGGAACTCATGCAAACTACCGCTAGCGATGATATCTGGGAGGTTTCCATCTCTGGAACGAAGAAAGGACAGAGATGACCGCCGGGTGGTAGGGCAACTCAATTTTACTCCACTGAAATTAATGAACAGCTTGGTCAATTGAATATCACCCATACAATTTGCCATCAAAATTCTGAACATGCAAAGATATAGGGGGTCCCATTAGAACCCTTCACTGCCCAAGTCGCCATTATTGTCTGTGCCATGGACACCTTTGCTATGGTAGGCATGTTGCAGTTGGTGACAAACCTATAGCACTTGAAGACCTGCTGGAGTTCCATGCGCTCCATCCAGAGATCTCCACTTCTGAATGCTCCTGGTGGAGCCACTGGGCACAGCAAAGAGTATGCTTTGCTGCCAATGGGGTGCCCAGGGATGTGACAGACCTCATGAACCCTTGGGCAAGAGTAGCAGCAGCAGCAGCAGCAGCAGCAGCAGTAGTAGTAGTAATTTATTTATACCCTGTCCATCTGGCTGCGTTTCCCCAGCCACTCTGGACGGCTCCCAACAGAATATTAAAAATACAATAAAAAACCAGACATTAAAAACTTCCCTAAACAGGGCTGCCTTCAGGTGTCTTCTAAAAGTCAGGTAGTTGTTTATTTCCTTGACATCTGATGGGAGGGCGTTCCACTACCGAGAAGGCCCTCTGTCTGGTTCCTCGCAATGAGGGAACTGCCAGAAGGCCCTCGGTGCTGGACCTCAGTGTCCAGACTGAACGATGGGGGTGGAGACGCTCCTTCAGGTATACTGGGCCGAGGCCAGTTAGGGCTTTAAAGGTGAGCACCAACACTTTGAATTGTGCTCAGAAACGTTCTGGGAGCCAATGTAAGTATTTCAGGAGCGGTGTTATATGGTCCTGGCGGCTGCTCCCAGTCACCAGTCTAGCTGCCGCATTCTGGATTAGTTGTACAGTGGTACCTTGGGTTACATACACTTTGGTTACATACACTTCAGGTTACAGACTACGCTAACACAGAAATAGCACCTCGGGTTAAGAACTTTGCTTCAGGATGAAAACAGAAATCGTGCTCTGGCGGTGCGGCAGCAGCAGGAGGCCCCATTAGCTAAAGTGGTGCTTCAGGTTAAGAACAGTTTCAGGTTAAGAACGGACCTCTGGAACGAATTAAGTACTTAACCCGAGGTACCACTGTAGTTTCCAGGTTACCTTCAAAGGTAGCCCCACGTAGAGCGCATTGCAGTAGTCAAAGCGGAAGATAACCAGAGCATGCACCACTCTGGCGAGACGGTCCGTGGGCAGGTAGGGTCTCAGCCTGCCTACCAGATGGAGCTGATAAACAGCTGCCCTGGACGCAGAATTGACCTGCGGCTTCGTGTTCAGCTGTGAGTCCAAAACGACTCCCAGGCTGCGCACCTGGTCCTTCAGAGGTACAGTTACCCTGTAGCAACTTCCCCCATCAGCAGCTCCCAAGAAAGACCAGAACACCCCCCCCCCGGCCCCCGTTTGTGCACAAGAAGAAGAAGAAGAAGAGTTTGGATATGATATCCCGCCTTTCGCTCCCTTTAAGGAGTCTCAAAGCGGCTCACATTCTCCTTTCCCTTCCTCCCCCACAACAAACACCCTGTGAGGTGAGTGGGGCTGAGAGACTTCAAAGAAGTGTGACTGGCCCAAGGTCACCCAGCAGCTGCATGTGGAGGAGCGGAGACGCGAACCCGGTTCCCCAGATTACGAGACTACCGCTCTTAACCACTACACCACACTGGCTTCAAAATATTACTCCTCTGTGCACGGAGGGAAAAAGATTCACACCCTTGATCAAGCGTGGAAAACCTGCAGCTTGCCAAGTTTTGCTGGACTACAACTCCCATCAGCCTTGATCAGCTTGCCCAATGGTCAGGGACGATGTGAGTTGTAGCACAGCAACATCTGGAGACACGATTTCCCGTCGCTGCCCCAATCGAACATGTAAGAAGCTACTTACTTTTCATCCGTTGGAGTCATCCCTGGGATACCCGAAGCCTGTCTGGAAGACTAAGGAAGGAAAGGAGCAATAATCATAACCACAATCCACGGTTGATGGAATTCAGTCACGTAAACGGAGGCTTGAATGGAATATCAAGATTATGTGCTGCACATTAGTACAGATGTACTAAGCGAGACCATTATAAAGCAGCAGTGGATATCTAAAAGTAGAATCATAGAATCATAGAGTTGGAAGAGACCACAAGGGCCATCGAGTCCAACCCCCTGCCAAGCAGGAAACACCATCAGAGCACTCCTGACATATGGTTGTCAAGCCTCTGCTTAAAGACCTCCAAAGTAGGAGACTCCACCACACTCCTTGGCAGCAAATTCCACTGTCAAACAGCTCTTACTGTCAGGAAGTTCTTCCTAATGTTTAGGTGGAATCTTCTTTCTTGTAGTTTGGATCCATTGCTCCGTGTCCGCTTCTCTGGAGCAGCAGAAAACAACCTTTCTCCCTCCTCTATGTGACATCCTTTTATATATTTGAACATGACTATCATATCACCCCTTAACCTCCTCTTCTCCAGGCTAAACATGCCCAGCTCCCTTAGCCGTTCCTCATAAGGCATCGTTTCCAGGCCTTTGACCATTTTGGTTGCCCTCCTCTGGACACGTTCCAGTTTGTCAGTGTCCTTCTTGAACTGGTATTTCCCCCCCTCCCCAAGTTTGAAATGCTCAAAGGGCAGAAAGATAGATCAACTCAAGATATCAAACGGCAGCACATTCCCAGGGGTTTGAGGCAGCAGTCTTTCCTGACCTGACCCTGAAAAAAGCGGGACCCTTTGTATGTGAAACGTGATCCGAGTTCGAATCAGGGCAACCCCCGCCAGTCAGAGTAGAACTGGCTTGCTAGGAAGATGGTGGGCTCCTTTGCGAAGGGCTGTGATCCTCAACACACTCGCAAGGGAGCAGGCCTCCTTGCATCCAACCTCTGAATAAACAACTATTAAGACCGTGTTGTCAGCCAGCAAACTTGCACACCTGTACTAAGTGGAAAGCCCCACCGACTTTAGCGAGGGCCTTACTTCCGTTAAACGTGCAGAACATCAGGTCGCACATCTGCAGCCATGGCTCATAGCAAAGGATAAACTACCTGGACACTGAGGTCCAGTGCCGAGGGCCTTCTGGCGGTTCCCTCCCTGCGAGAAGCCAAGTTACAGGGAACCAGGCAGAGGGCCTTCTCGGTAGTGGCACCCGCCCTGTGGAACTCCCTCACATCAGATGTCAAGGAACTAAGCAGCTATCTGACTTTTAGAAGACATCTGAAGGCAGCCCTGTTTAGGGAAGCTTTTAATGTTTAACAAACTACTGTATTTTAATACTTTGTTGGAAGCCGCCCAGAGTGGCTGGGGAAACCCAGGCAGATGGGTGGGGTATAAATAAATTATTATTATTATTATTATTATTATTATTATTATTATTATTATTATTATTATTATCTACTGGAAAGTTGCTCCTGAAGTTTAGCCCCCTCCTCATCGAAAGGACCACCTTGCTTTCATCCCTTGTGGCTTCTGCCCTGCTCTCCTGGAAAGCAAGTCTAACCCCAGAGGAGTCACAGCTGCACGTGTACACACTACGCCAGAATTTCGGATCTCCATCTGTTTTGGAGAACTACAACCCCCATCATCCTTGGCAAGCTGCAACAGCGGTCAGGGACGATGGGAACTGTAGTCCCCACTTTGCAAAAACGCCTTTAAAGCATATTGGAGGCGCGTCCCCTCCCTCAAAGGATTCTGGGTCCCGTAGTCTGTTCCGAGTTGCCGTAGAGCTGGAATTTCTCTGCGAGGGGTCAAGTCAAAGCTGTCAACTTTCAGATTTGAAAATAAGGGATCAGCAGACTCGAAAATAAGGGATCAGCAGCCTCACCCATCCCGGGGGCAGTCTATGGGATATCTAACAATCTGGGATAGCAGCGGGAAGCAGTGCTGGAATAAGGGAATTTCCCGCAAAAAAAAAAAGGGGAAGGTTGACAGCTATGGGTCAAGTGCTGCAGCCAGAATCGTTGGAGGGGAAGAACTTTGGACTTACTTCCGAGTAGCCCAACTCCCTGCAATGCAGGAATCTCCGCTAGAGTAATATCTGCTTGTGCTGTTTCCGAGCACAATTCATGGTGCTGGTGCTGACCTTTAAAGCTCTAAACGGCCTCGGTCCTGTATACCTGAAGGAGCATCTCCACCCCCATCGTTCTGCCCGGACGCTGAGGTCCAGCGCTGAGGGCCTTCTGGCGGTTCCCTCATTGCGAGAAGTGAGGTTACAGGGAACCAGACAGAGGGCCTTCTCGGTGGTGGCGCCCACCCTGTGGAACACCCTCCCTTCAGATGTGAAGGAAATAAGCAGCTATCCTATCTTTAGAAGACATCTGAAGGCAGCCCTGTTTAGGGAAGTTTTTAATATTTAATGCTGTATTGTTTTTAACACTCGATTGGAAGCCGCCCAGAGTGGCTGGGGAAACTCAGCCAGATGGGCGGAGTATAAATATATTATTATTATTATTATTATTATTATTATTATTATTATTATTATTATTATTATTATTAAAAAACACCTTACCTCCGGTGCAGGCTCACCCGGAACTAGGTGCCACTAACTAAACCCAAAGTCGGGACTCCCTCCCCAGTAAAACCATGAGCGCTGCGGGGGACGCGCCGCCTGCTTCCGCGCGGGCACTTTCTCCCGGCGCCCCAAGATTCTAGAACCCCTTTGATCTCCCCTTTGATCTCCCGGCGCGCGCGGTGCAGCCTTTACCGGGTAGAGGTAAAGCACGGCCCCCACCAGGACCAGCAGGAAAGTGACGGCGAAGATAGCGAAGTCCAGCATGGCAGCAGCAGCGATTCCTCGCCCGAGTTTGGGTGGCAGCAGGGCGGAGATCCGAGCAACGGGAGAGGCGAGAGCAATCGAGCTATCGGCTGTGCGAGGAAGGCGGGGAGGGGGGCGGGACTTTTCCTTGAAACGCCCGTGCACACGCACACCCCCAACCTGGCTGATGGAGGTCCAGTCCCAGCTGCGCCCAAGGGTGCGTTTTGCAGCGCCTCTCCGAGCGCAGCTGCTGCAGCGACTGGTCTGGCGTCCTTACGCTTTCCGGGAAGAAAAGCGGTGCATTTGCACTGTTTGCACTTTTTTGCACTGTTGCTTTTCCCCCTCCCTTAGGCTTTGGGTTACAAAGCATTCCTGAAGCCCTCGATCCCCTCGAAGCTGCAAGGACGGCTGCAGCAAAATTCATTGGTAAATATTGGTCAATATTAATTGCCTCGCCGACGGTTTTTGTTTTTTTCCTACGCAGCTTGCTCCGCTGCCCTCCGGTACAAAAAGTCTTGCAGCGGTTGCTTATGAACCAGAGCTTCGTTTAATATTTTTATTAAATTTTCTGTTTTACAGTTTCAGATAGACGCTTTGTATCCTTGAGATATCAGTGACTTCCCTTCTTCTCTTTCCATGGTTCGTTTTGCATATCTTGTATCCCTGCATGTTTTACAGAAACTATACCAATCGGTTTTCCATTATTAAAGGTAAAGGGACCCCTGACCATTAGGTCCAGTCGTGACCAACTCTGGGGTTGCGGCACTCATCTTGCTTTATTGGCTGAGGGAGCCGGCGTACAGCTTCCGGGTCATGTGGCCAGCATGACTAAGCCGCTTCTGGCGAACCAGAGCAGCGCACGGAAACGCCGTTTACCTTCCCCGGAGCGGTACCTATTTATCTACCGTATTTTTCGCTCTATAACACGCACCCGACCATAACACGCACGTAGTTTTTAGAGGAGGAAAATCTGTAGGCATGCCACCTGTAGGCATTCCCTCCATAACACGCACAGACATTTCCCCTTACTTTTTAGGAGGAAAAAAGTGAGTGTTATGGTGCAAAAAATACGGTACTTGCACTTTGACATGCTTTCAAACTGCTAGGTTGGCAGGAGCAGGGACCAAACAATGGGAGCTCACCCCGTCGCAGGGATTCGAACCTCCGTCCTTCTGATCGGCAAGTCCTAGGCTCTGTGGTTTAGACCACAGCGCCACCCGCTGACAGAAAACTGGAATAAATGTTTATCTCTAAACTATGGTTGCTTGTTACGTTTGGAAACTCAAACCCTCTTTGGGTTCTCGTCTACAGTACCACAAACCAGAGTTTGGTATGTCCAAACAGAACAGGTCTGAGGCTCTTCAGTGATAATATTAGTGAAATAAATAGCTCACTTGATTTATGAACAGGATTGTCCGCTTTTTAAAACGTGTTAATACCATCTGCCTGGGAACTGAGGTGCTCTAAAGAACAAGTGCAGCTCACTGCTGTCGCATAATAATAATAATAATAATAATAATAATAATAATAATAATAATTTATTTATACCCCGCCCATCTGGCTGAGTTTCCCCAGCCACTCTGGGCGGCTTCCAATCAAATGTTAAAAACAATACAGCATTAAATATTAACTTCCCTAAACAGGGCTGTCTTTTAAAAAAAAGATAGCTGCTTATTTCCTTCACATCTGAAGGGAGGGCGTTCCACAGGGCGGGTGCCTCTACTGAGAAGGCCCTCTGTCTGGTTCCCTGTAATCTCACTTCTCGCAATGAGAGAACTGCCAGAAGGCCCTCGGTGCTGGACCTCAGTGGGGGTGGAGACGCACGATAGGGGTGGAGACGCTCCTTCAGGTATACAGGACCGAGGCCGTTTAGGGCTTTAAAGGTCAGCACCAACACTTTGAATTGTGCTCAGAAATGTACTGGGAGCCAATGCAGATCTCTCAGGACTGGTGTTATGTGGTCCTGGCGGCCGCCCCCAGTCACCAGCCTAGCTGCCGCATTCTGGATTAATTGCAGTTTCCAGATCACCTTCAAAGGTAGAGTGCATTGCAGTAGTCCAAGCGGGAGATAACTAGAGCATGCACCACTCTGGCGAGACAGTCCACGGGCAGGTAGGGTCTCAGCCTGCGTACCAGGTGGAGCTGGTAGACAGCTGCCCTGGACACAGAATTAACCTGCGCCTCCATGGACAGCTGTGAGTCCAGAATGACTCCCAGGCTGCACACCTGGCCCTTCAGGGGCACAGTTACCCCATTCAGGACCAGGGAATCCCCCACACCTGCCCGCCCCCGTCCCCCCAAAACAGTACTTCAATCTTGTCAGGATTCAACCTCAATCTGTTAGCCGCCATCCATCATAACAGCTAATGAGGAAATTCACACATTTTTCAAGCGGTTGTTGCATTTGAGCATAAATAGGTGTATGTTTAGCATGGGGAGTTCTGGGCTGCAAACCTGCTTATACCATGGCATTCAGCTTTAGGGGGGTGCAGGTTCCTCCATTCAGAAAATGTTTTCAGCGTCCTGGCCAGGCCTGCGGGTTTTGAGATGCTCAAATGCCTGTTGGGTCTCTGCAACAGCTTCTTGCCCCCCAAGCAATCCACATGGGGCACAATGAGTCTCAAATAGGCCGCCACAAACTTGTGGTAAGAGTTGGTGATCCCCCCCCCCCTTGGAGTCTCAGAGGTGCACAAAACTCAAAAAGCCTCATCTTGAAGAATATGAATAGATTGAATGTGTGGTGTTAATATGCCTTGAAAAATAAACAAATGTTTAATATTTGGAATATTTTGTTGGCCAGGCCAGGTTCAAAAATACATTTCCAGTATAGTACAAAATTCATAGTTGCTAGGTAATTCTTTTTTGTATCACTATTGCAGGAAACTCGGTAGAAAAGGATCCCGCGGTACCATGGAGAACCCAACACACCTCCTGTTTTGGTGAGTAGCGGGTGGCACTGTGGGTTAAACCACAGAGCCTAGGACTTGCAGATCAGAAGGTCGGCGGTTCGAATCCCCGTGAGGGGTGAGCTCCCGTTGCTCGGTCCCTGCTCCTGCCAACCTAGCAGTTTGAAAGCACGTCAAAGTGCAAGTAGATAAATAGGGACCACTCCGGAGGGAAGGTAAACGGCGTTTCCGTGTGCTGCTCTGGTTCACCAGAAGTGGCTAAGTCATGCTGGCCACATGACCCGGAAGCTGTACGCTGGCTCCCTCAGCCAATAAAGCGAGATGAGTGCCGCAACCCCAGAGTCGGTCACGACTGGACCTAATGGTCAGGGGTCTCTTTACCCTTTACCTATGTTTTCAGTCTGGAAGCTATTTCTTCCTCTGTCCAGTTGACCGTTCTTAATAGTTCCCTTAAAATGTACCACAAAGCATATAGATCAGGAGTAGGCAACCTAAGCCGCCCAATGGCCTTCTAAATCCAGCCTGCAGACAGTCTGGCAATCAGCATGTTTTTACATGAGTAGACTGTGTCCTTTTATTTAAAATGGGATGGTGGACCAGCCCCCTGCTGAAAAAGGTTGCTGAATCCTGATATAGATCATTTGAAATGCACATGCTGGGTATGCAATGTTTGTAATTATGGTAAAATCGCCCTTTGTACCCATAGACAGAGCTGGAGAAAATATAAAATGTTGAATGAACAGGGGATAGCAGTCACCTGCTGAACTCAGATCTGGGCGAAAGATGCTGTCCTGTGCTTTGATGACGGGGTGTGTGTGTGTGTGTGTGTGTGTGGAGAGTTAATGTGTGTGGCACTTTAACCATTCACTTCGTTCGTTGCCTCTAAAGGGTTTACGTGAAGGATCACTGCTGCTTGTAGGAGGAGGCAAAAGCTACTTTGCGAGGGAAAGCTGGGTCTTGACTACTGGGGAGGCAAAAATCTCACCTTTTTGCAAGTTCCATGAAAATGGTGTTTGTAGTCCTATAGCCAAGGCCGCTGGCCATCAAATTCTTACATAGATCAGTTCCGGTCTTGTTTTTTTTAAAGGGAGCAGCTACCGTCTTGCAACCCTCCCTCCTTGCAATCTGCCTTGGCGTCTTCTCAGACACACCATGTTGGGACGATGCCATTGTGACTGTCCTGTGGGTCTAAGTTCCTGATCTCTCAGCGCAAGCATTTCTCAAACTTGCCTTCCCCCCCCTCCCACACATCCAATAATTGGGGGATGATGCTTCCACCCATTCCGCGGTTGCATCTTAGATCTTAAACCTGTTTTCTCCTGCTTTGCTCTTATTGCCTTCGCATCCATAGAAGCGTGGTACTTAAGGAAGACTTAGTTGTCCTAATTGTGGGGAGGCAAGCACTTGCATCGTGAGATAATCTCATCGACGATCATTAACCCTGGGGATTTTTTAAATAAAAAGGATAGGACAAAAATCTCTACCTGGAGCACAATTCTCTTTTGTACAACACAGAAACACCGTTTACCTTCTTGCTGCAGTGGTACCTATTTATCTACTTGTGCTGGCGTGCTTTCAAACTGCTAGGTTGGCATGAGCTGGGACAGAGCAATGGGAGCTCACTCCGTCGCGGGGATTCAAATGCATCATGTAAATCAAGGTTCGGCAACCTAAGGCCCATAGGCCACAGGCAGCCCATGGGGGTCCGGCCCATGCACCCCCACTGCCCACTCAGTCGGCTCCCATGCACCGCGCAAAACAGAGCGGGGACCGCCTTCTGTGACGCTGGCCAGCTTCCCATTGGCTGCAGGAAGCTCTTGCAGCCACTGGGAAGCTGTGCACACCTCCTCTGCACAGGAAGGAGCGCCAGAAATAGTGTTTGCACATGCGTGTGTGTGCACTCCGGCGCACCGCAGCATCCGCGGGATCATGAACCGGCCCAAGCCACAAAAACTTTGCCGACCCCCAATGTAAATAAAAGCTTGCTGTTGGCATCTTTCATTGTATCATGAGACTTTGCATGATGGGCATAGCAGCCATGGATATAAAGGTAAACAACCCCGGACGGTAAAGTCAAAGGCGACTATGGACTTTCAGGCCGAGGGAGCCGGTGTATGTCCACAGACAGCTTTCTGGGTCATGTGGCGAAGCATGACTAAACCGCTTCAGGCACACAAAAACGCCGTTTACCTTCCTGCTGCAGTGGTACCTATTTATCTACTTGCGCTGGTGTGCTTTCGAACTGCTAGGTTGGCAGGAGCTGGGACCGGGCAACGGGAGCTCACGCCGTCGCGGGGATTCGAACCGCCAACCTTCTGATCAGCAAGCCCTAGGCTCTGTGGTTTAGACCACAGCGCCACCCACATGACTACAGCTCACATTGGTTGTTGTGTGTTCTTTGGAGCCGAGCCTCAAATCATTTCCCACCAGCATGTAACCAGCGAATTCACATTTGAGGGGTTAAAGCTAGATAGGGAACCAGTAGTGTCCTCCAAGAAACATGCTCAGTCCTAATAGTTATGTACATTCAAGTTTGCCTCGTTCTTCCTTTGGTACAGAGGGAACACCCCCAAGGACTATGACCCTGGAGTGGACTTGAGTTTCCTGTTGACAGAAAGCTCAGGTAAGCTGTAATGTAAATTGAAGAGAAGTCAACTTCCAAGCAGACTCTTGCTTAGCAGAAAAAGAATGGCCTTATCTGGGAAGGAGGGAAAAACCCAGATGCCCAGAAGCCACTGGCACATGATGGCAAGTTACTGCTTCCCACAATGCAACTCTTTACTATCTTGGATAGAAGAAGAAGAGGAAGAGTTTGGATTTGATATCCCGCCTTTCACTCCCTTTTAAGGAGTCTCAAAGCGGCTAACATTCTCCTTTCCCTTCCTCCCCCACAACAAACACTCTGTGAGGTGAGTGAGGCTGAGAGACTTCAGAGAAGTGTGACTAGCCCAAGGTCACCCAGCAGCTGCATGTGGAGGAGCGGGGAAGCGAACCCGGTTCACCAGATTACGAGTCCACCACTCTTAACCACTACACCACACTGGCTTCTTTAGCCTATACTATCCTCCACCAGGGCCAGGGCTTTTTCAGTGATGGCTCCGACCTAGTGGAATGCTCTGTCCCATGAGATTAGGGCCCTGCAGGACTTGATCTCCTTCCGCAGGGCCTGTAAAACAGAGCTATTCCGCCTGGCCTTCAGTTTGAATTAGCCTGATCCTCTATTCCTTTTTCCCTTTCCTCTTCTATGAAGAAACCCTTTCTGGGACCCCACGTTTAAACTCTTCCCTGGTCTCCTTGCTGGCCCTAGTAGGACCAACTTGGCCAGTTAGCCCCAGTGATCATTTGATGTTTACTGACTAGGGTTCCCCCACCCCATGACCCCTGAATTTTTTGAATTTTATTGACATCGATGGTGCATTTATGTTGTATTTTATGCTGTTTTTAAGTCACATTTTAATCAATGTTTTATATTTGCTGTTAGCTGCCCTGAGCCCGGTTTTTAAACCGGGAAGGGCTGGGTATAAATAAAATTATTATTATTATTAAATATAGTTGTGCATTCTTTCACAGCAACTCTCTTATTCTCACATGCTTCCCCCAGTGTGGTGTAGTGGTTAAGAGCGGTAGTCACGTAATCTGGGAAACCAGGTTCGTGTCTCCGCTCCTCCACACGCAGCTGCTGGGTGACCTTGGGCCAGTCACACTTCTATGAAGTCTCTCAGCCCCACTCACCTCACAGAGTGTTTGTTGTGGGGGAGGAAGGGAAAGGAGAATGTTAGCCGCTTTGAGACTCCTGAAGGGGAGTGAAAGGCGGGATATCAAATCCAAACTCTTCTTCTTCTTCTTCTTCACCCACTATCAGCTATTTTGGCTCGAGGAAATGTTCCCATAGCAGAAGTGATAGTTTCTGTGTAGGCTACAGCTCAGCCAGGGCCAAAAATCTTTTTTTTCCAGGCATGTATCGGAACACACAAGGGCTAAAAGTGTGGGTGTGTGCAAGCCATGCATAGATTCGTATCAGATGTGAAGGTATTCCTGGGGTTGGACAGGACACTTCCAGCCATGTTTGCAAGTTGTCGTCTGCCATCCCTGCTGAACAACAGATTGGCTAAAGAGAATTGTTTGCACAGCCCCTGTTTGCATGTGGAGCAAACCTTGCAATCCAGCTGTGGTGCCCATGCAGATGTTTGAATGCAGGCACAGTGCTTTGGGGCAACGAAAAAGGAGAGAGGCTAAACACACGTCCAATTTTATTTAATTGGCTGCAGACCCATTATATACAAACCTAATTTGACAATCAATTTTATGTACAAGTTGAGCAAGCCTTTTAAAAAGGGTTAAATTACAAATCTGTAAATCTTACAAAGTGCAAATTTTAGAACATTTCCCACCATGCTGTACATCAGTTCCGTGTTAGCCAATATACATACATACAGACTTAAAATTATTAAACCTTACCGTCGAAAACACAGTGTATTATTTAACCTTAGAAGCACCCCCCCCAAAAAAGAGGAAAGGTATTGCACAGACTAACAGAAATATTTGCTGTTGTTACACAAGGACTAGTTGAACCTAAATATATCAAAAACACTTCCACCCAAAATCTGAAGGCATTTTTGGCATCAAAAACCCATTTGTAATCACAATTGCACTATCAGAATAATCAGTCTGCGATTATCATTTGCCTGTATATATACATAAGGCTTAGTGTCCTGTTTCTATTTTAATTGTGGTGTTTTAAGCAAGTGCAGAGGCACGTGGTAAATGAATTTTTGTTTTCTGTTTAGAAAAACCGGTTTTAAATAGCAGCACAATCTCCAGGGCAGGTTGCTAATTAACAAAGCTGGGATATTCAAAACTGCCGTTGAGCAGTACAAAAACACCCTCCGTATTCTTTTTCCTTGTAGCATTGCAGTGGGGAAGAACATGCATGTCTGTGGCCAAGCAAGAGGGGATTGGGGAAAGTCAACAACAAAATGGCCTTGCCTCTCGACACCAGATCATTACTTTCCCTACATGCTCTTGCACGGTGCTGCCAGATTTCGGGAAAATGCCATTTTTGCTGCTTTCAAAGCTCTGTTTAGTGTTCTCAAAGTGCAAGACTTTTCGTTGACATGCTAGGAAGTGGCACGAGGAACCTGAATGCTTCTGTACAGGAGTATACAGAGAGGCCAGCAAAGTGTGTGGTTTCCTGGTATGACCCATGCCACTGGGGTAGCACAGGACACAGACCTAGCAGTTACAGCACAGGTGGGGAACCTGAAATCGGACACCCGTCATGTAACCCTAAGACAAACCACGACTACGAGAGAAGATGTTGAAATGGCAGTATTCTCCATAAGAACTGCAGCTGCTTCTCCTAAGGGTAGTACTGCCCTGCCCTTAAGCTAAGCCAGACATACACAAACTCGGCCCTCCAGGTGTTTTGGGACTACAATTCCCATCCTCCCTGACCACTGGTCCTGTTAGCTAGGGATGATGGGAGTTGTAGTCCCAAAAACATCTGGAGGGCTGAGTCTGCCTATGCCTGAGCTAAGCCATGGCTTAGCATCACTTCTGAAACCAGGCTTCCATTCTCCAAATGGAAGCGTAGTTGCAGCCGTGAAAGGACTCAGTCCAAAAGCCCAACTCGGCTGCGGAGAGAAGTTCTACACAAATCGAAGATGGATAAATTTCCATTGACCCACCGCAGCAGCAGCCAACATGGTGCCTTCAAGGCGTTGTCGGACTGCAACTCCCATCACTCCCCAACCATTGGCAACAGTGACCAGGTCTGATGGCAGTGCATCTGGCGATATTGTGAGGCCACCATGTTGGCTTTCCTTCATTATTTTCTTCAAAAGGCAGAAGACTCATAAGTTACTCAGAGTTTTGCTGGGAGGCCTTCCAAATATCACTGGAGAAAGAACAAGCATGTGAACAGTTCCCACAATTTCTCTAGTTTGCTCCCCTGAATTAGTCTTTGTTTACCAGCCTGACATTTCTTTATAGGTTTTTTTTTAAAAAAAAATCCAAAATAACCGTCAACACAATGCCCCCAAACAATACACTGTAGAAACCCACCCGTAACCGCATAATTACTTCACCTAATTAAAAAAAGAAAAGGTGACTCATTCCAGAATATTCATCAATACTCCTTCACTTTTAAATCTTAATGAACCAGTTTCACATTCATAAATGTTTCAACACTTTCAGATTATCTTTGGTATCGCTACAAAAACGACGGCTTTCATTTTAACTTGCTCCCACATGTATAAGCACATTCTCAATTTCAGCCCTGTGTGAAAACTGCTTTAATCCCTGAAATCCCAGTTGATCCCTATAATAAGCAGCAAAGTTATTTCCAATCAGAATTTCTACACACCCGAGCCAGATTTATTAAAACAAACCCACTAAATACTTTTTTTTAAATAACCTTTGTTAAAGAGCACAATACAAGAGCATTGATCCTTTAAATAAATAAATCAGAAGACATGGGGAAACCTGTGGCCTGCAGAGATGTTGCTGGACTAAAAACTCACATCATCCTAGATCTTTGGCCGTGCTGACTGGGGTTGGGAGTTGAACAAAATCTGGCAGGCCAAAGCCTCTTCATCCCTGAAATAAATTACCCAATTTCCAAAGACATCTGCACAAAAGTCAAGGAATAAACTGAAAATTGCTTATATTTCGCATGTAGTTCAACATCTTTCCAACCTGGAAAGAAATCTGAGCAAAGTGATCCACTCACTTCAACCAGTTTTGCACAGTCCGTTGGAGCGTGATAATAAAATAACAACTTATTGACCGGTTCCATAAAAGACCGTGTTTTAAACGATGCTCTTCCAACAAGCAAGTGAGCAAAGCCCTATAACAAGAACAACATCATCACCATCAACAACAGCGTAAGACTTTGCCCTGGAGGTCAAGATTTCCCCATGCAAATTCAGATCTAAAACCAAGGCCTCTGGCTTTAACCATCAAAGAACGCTCTGGAATCCCAAGCAAACAGATCCTTCAGCTCTCACCCAAAACTATGGCGCTCCATGTGTAGGAAACTGTGGCTCCCACTTGGTCCAAATAAATAACGAAAATGCAGGTAGTGCTTAGATTCTCCCATTTACTTCTGCTGTATCTGAAATGTCCTTCGAAAAAGACACAGCCCTGTGCACAACCATCTCTTCCCCATTACCAAAGGATCCGCAACATTAGCACAGCGCTGATCACTTTTGGGAGTGTGCAGGTAGGTTTCAGCCTTGCACAACTCCCCGCTGCTGGAGACAGCATCTCCGCACACCACACTAAGCACTGTTTGCATGCGCTGGACCCGGAATCGCCATCCCTTTGTGTAAAAATATGCTACCGTGCAAAAAGGACTGCAATTGCTGGATCAGGTGCCTAGATATTGCCCGTTTTCTTTTCAGAATGACCCTACCTCTCAAGTTTAATTTCAGAGTAGCAGGCCTGCTCCCCGTGTCTCCCAGGTCCACATTCGTTTTTAACGTACCGACAATCCAACGCACGACATCCAAACTGGACAACGGAGGCACCGCCTGAAGAACAGTTCCCAGCTGATCGATACGATTCTGACGTCAATTGCAGAATTCAACTGAAGGGCACAAGGAAAACTCTCCCCACCCTACAAGCTGAGTCTGAATAATTTTCATTTTTAGATTTCTGGAACTAAGGAAGCTTTGGAGGGGAAAGAAGGAAGCGTGTTTGTCTTATAACGGACAGGAAATTTAGAAGCATTGGTTAAGATCCAAAAGACTGCCGATGTCCTGCTCAGTGTATTAAATTGGATCTTCTGTTTCATTTTTGGGCAACACTCCCTGCTCTCCCAAGGCCAATTTTTAAACAACAAGCTAGTTCACAGAATGGGGCAGCGACAAACCAGCTATGCACATACCCATTTGCTTGTGCACAAGTAAATGAATTTACTGGACCACAACCTATATAAATATATATTATGTTACAGTCAATGTCAGCGGTTTGGTGATGCCGACAGTCACATAACCCAGACAAATTTGGCAAGTGTTCATAAACTTTTATACCAGTGAATGCTGACCTCAGAATATTTGTCCGCATTCACTGGCATGTATGCAAAAGGCTTATAGAAATCAATTTTTCAGATATTCAGCAAACTTACCCATGATTGTCAGCATTAACCTGCGAATGTCAGTTAAGTATCAAACACACACATATATGTACAAACAAACATGTTACACACAAATATACACATATAAACATATGAATGCATACCTATCTCTCACAAACAATTCATTCGCTTAAATAATATCGAATCAGCTTATTTCGTCCAATTCTAACATATTAACACAATTACAAAAATGACAGGTGCTATAGGCTTATTCCCCATATCTGCCTGTGGAAACTGTGCTGTCGCTTCAAACGTAACTGAGCAAGTTGAAAGATACGATTGGAAAATAATCAGAAGATTAAATAAATGTGTGGAATTCCCCAAGAGGAGGCAGGAGCAGAAATCACATGGAATCTTGCGTGTTATATTCAGTCTCTCCTGATGAAATCTGGCTGATACGTTTGCTTGAACCCCACAACTTTCGGGAGAGCTGTCCCACACGCATCTGTTTCGGGTAATTGAGAAAAACAAAAAGAAGGGGAGGGGGCGGATAAGGGGAATAAATTAAATAAAAACTTCAGGAGATTCTGGAAAAGCACAGACAGCACAAGATATAGCGCGCACACACGCACACACACACAAAACAAAACATAATGGGCAATTTATTCCTAAAATAATTCAGCGCTTGGACAATTTTAGGGCACACAAATAAGCAAAGCAACATGGATGTCTGTCTTGTGCTTTCTGACTGTTATGGGGCCTTAATGTCAAGTGGTTTTATAAGAACTCTGTCTGGACTTCCTTTAAAATCAGGAGGGAAAATGGAATTTAGATCTCTGGCTTTGTGGTGACGGTTTTTCGTTTGGTGTTTTTAATAAACACCGTTTTTAAAAGTCCAGTGTAAGAGAACAAAATCAGTTTTAAGGTTTTGCTAGGGAGTAAGTCTCATGGAACACAATGGGACTCACTTTCATTCCAAACAAGCAGAGGACAGCAATGCACCTAGCAAAATGCTACGCTTTAGCAGGAAAACTAAAACGCTTGACAGTGAATCAGAAAGAAGACGATTCTGCGCAGCAGCAGCAAAAAGATCATTCATTGCGCCAAATCTGTACACGTTTAAATTGCTCAGGTGAAATAATTAGTGCAAGAATCACTATTAAAAAAACATGTAAGGTATACTGACATAAATACATAAAAGTTAAAGCCTATGCTGACATATGTATGGCCCAATCATGCTGGTGAGGTTAAAGGCAGATCAATATCTGTGGTCTCAACAGCACACACTAGACTGGAATCAGATATGCCCTTCTGCAAACAGATGTATCCCTTCACCGTTTGCAGAACAGGCTAAGATCCTGCAGAGATTTCCAGTCATGGAAGCAACTTTTGCTAATCCCTCCAAGCCCCCTCCAGTGTTCTGCCTTCCAGAGCAGCTTTGCCTGGGGCCCAGCGATTACCTAATCAATACAATATAACATAAGGAATACTTTTAGTGCAATGTTTGGTTGCCTTTGACTTCAGCAAACCAATGGCTCAGGCACAGGTTTAAGTTTGGACCAGAGGCAAGCGGTGCAATACATTTCAGAAATCTGTGGAGTGCTCAAACCGTGTGACGCTTGAGATAGGAAAAAAACTGCAGAGCTTTTTTCACATGATCTTCAGGAATCAATCGGAGATAGTTATCAGTTACTTCCTAGCATCTTCTGACAATGTTAGTCCAGAGGTTTGCTTGACTTAGGAATGCCCTATTAGGCATCACTGTGAAATTAGAAGGAATTCTTTCAAACTCGATGCAATGTGGCATTCTCCACTGGTCCACAAAGCTTATGTCAGCATCTTTCCTCAATGGCACCGAAATACTTTGGTGCAGTTGTGTTTTAAAAAAAAAAGTTTGGTAAGACCCTGTTTTTATGCAGTGCCTGATGAACGCTATACAAGTGATACTTGCGTACAGCAGCTTAAGAACCATCACAGAACAAAATAGCAGCATTTGCCCTTTTCTTAACTCTTAATGGGCAAGGATAAGGTGGTGCTTTTAACTATAGCTTTCAAGGTCAAACCCAAATGCAGTAAAGCCAAAACAAAGAAAAATCCACAGGAGTTCATCCTTGTCTGTTCAGCATTCTTCCGAAATCAAATTCCGTAACTTGCAAACAGGAGTGGTGCATTAGTGTTTAGAATGAAATGTTAGACGGCGGGCAGCAATGTGCAAGTTCAGTTCAGATGGTTTCCCGATCTAGCAAGCAGCAGAAAGTTGTAATCTCAGCTATGGTAAAACCTCTATTTTAGTCCACCTGATTCTGCCCCAGCTCCCCAATGTGTTGTTCCCTTCTACGCTCTCGTTTCCAGCAGAAGACCTTTTGGAAAGAAACGGCAAGAACATCTCGAAAACTATTTCTTCCCCTCGGAAAGCTCAAGCTTGCTCGGACGTTTGCCCTGCCAGAGAGGCGACCGCTTGCCCAGCTGGAAAGCAGAAATAAGCGAGCTGCCCACCGTTCGGTAGATAAAGTTCCTGAGGGTAGGTTTTACCTCTGCCGGCTTCCCGACGCCGATGATGATCAACTTGCCGTCCTCGAGGCCCACCAGAATATGGCTGGACTCTTTGGTCACAGAGACACAGCGTATCGGCAGTCGCATGGCCAACGGGGAGCTGCTGGGGCTGAGGCTGAAATAAATGGAAACAGAACAGCCTGGTAGGCAACCCCTAGAAATGCGCCGAAGGTATATTTTAGATGAGGATGTCTGAATACAGGGAGAATATTGACATTAGCTGGTAGGCCTTATGGTTGTGGGAGGTCCAACGTCAGAAAGGAGGAAGATGGTTTCAAAGCAGGAGTGGGGAACCTTTTGACATATATTTGCATATCTGTCAAATATTTGCATATGTGACAACAGCAACTAGAACTCTATAGTTCCAGTTACAGATAGGTAGCCGTGTTGGTCTGCCATAGTCAAAATAAAAAATTCCTTCCAGTAGCACCTTAAAGACCAACTAAGTTAGTTCTTGGTATGAGCTTTCGTGTGCATGCACACTTCTTCAGATACACTGAAACAGAAGTTGCCAGATCCTTCTATATAGTGAGAAGGTGGGGAGGGGTATTACTCAGAAGGGTGGTGGGAATGGGAGATTGGCAGATTGGTGCTACTGGAAGGAATTTTTTATTTGAACTCTATATGCACTGAAACGAAAAGAAGAGAAGCTTTCCTTTTTGGAATTATAGGGATAAAGGTAAAGGGACCCCTGACCATTAGGTCCAGTCGTGGACGACTCTGGGGTTGCGGCGCTCATCTCGCTCTATAGGCCGAGGGAGCCGGTGTGCAGCTTCCGGGTCATGTGGCCAGCATGACTAAGCCGCTTCTGGTGAACCAGAGCAGCGCACAGAAACACCGTTTACCTTCCCACCAGCAAATAGTAAGAAAACCCTTAATTTATTTCGGCGGCCCCGAGTACCGGGATTGTGGCTAAGCAAACGTCAACAGTTGGTTCACGGTTAAACTTTTAAGTCGAGAACCAAGGACCGGTGGGCAGTCAGCAGCCCCAGCTATGGAAGCAGCTTCAGTTGAAGCACCATATTTTTCGCTCTATAAGACGCACCAGACCACAAGACGCACCTAGTTTTTGGAGGAGGAAAACAAGAAAAAAACAATTCTGAATCTCAGAAGCCAGAACAGTGAAAGCAGCAATCCCTCTTGCTGTTCTGGCTTCTAGGATAGCTGCGCAGCCTGCATTCGCTCCATAAGACGCACACACATTTCCCCATACTTTTTTTGGGGGGGGGAGTGAGTCTTATAGAGCAAAAAATACGGTACTTCCTGCCCCTCCCAACCGTTCTCGTTACCTGTGGAGATCTCGTATCGATAGAAATCCCTGTAGGCTCCCCGTGACAATATATTCCCCAGCCACACACAGATCCGACACGTCCTCTTTCAGGCTCTCGGAGCCCAAATACCTTCCATTCACAGAATAGAGATGTAGTGCATTTTTATCCTGAGAAAAACAAAGCAGAATTGATTGCAGGAGACTGCATAATGAAGGCATTTCTTCAGAACAGAGGCAGATAAATACTGTGAGAAAGAAAGAGGCAGAGAGACAGAGAAAAGCAAAGCTTTTGCTCACACCAGCCTGCAGCAATTTTAAATTCTGCTTCTTTTTTATAAACATAATTTTGATTCATTTTCTGTTTTACAATTTCAAATAAACGTTTTACATCCTTAAGGTATCAATGACTTCCCTTCTTCTCTTTCCATGGTTCATTCTGCATATCTTATATCCCTGCATATTTTACAAATACTGTACCAATCGGTTTTCCATTATTACATCCATCAAAAGTTATTTACACTGGTGAGTTTATCTTAATGCTGTCGGTGTTTTCAGCTGTACACAATTATTTTCCATATATTCATTAAACATTTCCCCTTCTTCTTTAAACGTATGTTCTTCTTGTTTTCTTATGCTATATGTTAAGTCTGCAAGTTGTGCATATTCTGTCAACTTAAGTTGCCAATCTTCTTTGGTTGGGACTTTGTTCGTTTTCCATTTTTGGGCTAACAAAACACAGGCCGCAGCTGTTGCATACATAAATCACCTTTTCTGACACCTGGGAATTTCACTATGAGTTATCCCCAACAGAAAGGACCCTGTTTTTTGGGAAAATAATTTGAAACATTTTTTTCCAATTCATTATAAATCATTTGCCAATACTCTTTTACCTTTTTACATGTCCACCACATATGAAAGAGCATTATGCTTCTTGACAATTACGTGGGAATCAGGTGTATTCTGCCACCAACACATGGAAAACGTTTCAGTCAATGCAGTAAACACTGACTTATCCTTTACATCAGGATTTCCCAAACCTGGGTCTCCAGCTGTTTTTGGACTACAACTCCCATGATCCCTAGCTAGCAGAACCAGTGGTCAGTGATGATGGGAATTGTAGTCCAAAAACAGTGGGGGGGCCCAAGTTTGGGAAACTCTGTTTGATAGGAATGAGTCAACCCTCCACCTTCTTCTGGCTCATGTGCTTGCCAGCTCCCCTTTCCTTCTCTGAGGAGGCGTTTAGAAGCTTCTATTTTGAGGAGATAACAGAAGTCACTGGGTTAAAGCTGACCAAAAGTCCAGAGGTAGCATCATCATCAATTTACGATGGGCTGGAAGGTTCGCAGGCTATGAAGGACCTGCTCACAAATCTACTGACAGCTGCACGAATTATTATAGCCAGGAAGTGGAAGGGGCAAGCAGAGTATAAAATGGAAGAATGATATAAAGAGGTATATAGCTATTAACAATAAATTAGCACGTGCCATTAAGGTACGACGGGGCATATGCAGGAGAAATGATTCTGAGGAGATATGGAGTGTGTTTGTAGAATTTGTACTGTTAAAACAGAAAAGGGGTCAAACCATCGAAAGAGGTGTTGAAATTTTGGGAGGTTAGATAGTTACAATGGAATGATCTCGGAGGTGGGGTGTACATTTTTATTCTTATTTATTCATTATTATTACCTTGTCAAAATAAAATAAAAATAAATAAAAAAGAAGCTTTTATTTCAGTTTAGAGCTACTGCAGTTTGGTGTGTGATCCAAGCCACAAATGGTAGTTAATCTTAACCACGCTTCGTTAAAAATAAGCCAACTTAGAATCACGGGGAAGGGATCCTGCCAATCATTGAGTCCAACTCCCTGCAGTGCAGAGATCTTGTCTAAAGCATCCATGACAGATGGCCAGCCAACCTCTGCTTAAAAACTTCCACGTGAAGGAGAGCCCACCACTTTCCAAGGGAGTCCACTGTCGGAACAGCTCTTACGACCGGAACGTTCTTCCTGGTGCGGTTGGCTTGTTTTAAACAAGACACGGTTAAGAACAACGTAAGCCTGTCAAGCTTCAGCCAACACACCTGTCATTGGCAGTTTCTGTTTCAGAACTCCTTTCTGTGGTGATTTATTGTGACATCTGAAGGAGCCATTTTGCAACTGGGCGCAGGCACGAGCCTGTCTGATTTAGCAACTGCTTCAACTCTTTTTGGAGGCAGCCAAATAATGAGTAGGCCATGCTGGAGGTATACTTGTTAAATAATAATAATAATAATAATAATAATAATAATAATAATTTTATTTGTATCCCGCCCTCCCCGGCCAAGGCCAGGCTCAGAGCGGCTAACGTCATAAAAACAACACAATACGCATGAAAACAGACATCGGTTAATTAAAATACAGTGGTGCCCCACAAGACGAATGCCTCGCAAGACGGAAAACTCGCTAGACGAAAGAGTTTTCCGTTTTGGAGGTGCTTCGCAAAACGAATCTCCTATGGGCTTGCTTCGCAAGATGACAATGTCTTGCGAGTTCCTGCTGGTTCCCCCCCCTTTTTTTCTAAGCCGCTAAGCCGCTTATCAGCTGATCCGATCAGCAGATAAGCCGCTAAAAGCCGCTAATAGCACTAATCCGCTAATCCGTCAATGGGCTTGCTTCGCAAGACGAAAAAACCGCTAGACGAAGAGAATCACAGAACGGATTCTTTTCGTTTTGCAAGGCACCACTGTACATCTTAAAATTAATTCAGACAAGTTAAAATCTAGGCAGGTGGCAATTATAAGGGTGGAACTGACCAACTGCCAGGACCAACTGTTTCCACTGATCATACAAGGACCTGTGAGTGGGTTGGGGGCCTCCTTTGGGCTTGTTTTATACAAAGGAAAGTAAGTCAAACTGCATCCTGCCCAAAGGCCTGGCAGAACAGCTCCGTCACATAGCGATGTGGTGGTTTTAAAGGTTACGTTCTTACATAAATAAATAAGGTTTAATTTGTGCTAGGTGTGCTACACACTGGTGGGAGAATCTGAGCCCATGAGCTTAAGAAAGAAGGATATTATTATTATCATCATCATCACCATCATTATTATTACAGTCGTACCTTGGAAGTCAAACGGAATCTGTTCTAGAAGTCCGTTCTTCCAAAACGTTCGGAAACCAAATCACAGGGTCTGATTGGCTGCAGGGAGCTCCTGCAGCCAACCAGAAGCCGTGGAAGCCCCTTCAGACATTCGGGTTCCATAAGAACATTCACAAACCGGAACAATCACTTTGCGGCATTCAGGACCCAAAACGTTTGAGTTCCAGGACATTTGACAACCAAGGTATGACTGTATTATTTAATCCAAAGGTATCAGGATGGTTCACATTACAATCATACCTCGGGTTGAAGTAGCTTTGGGATGAATATTTTCAGGTTGCACTCCGCGGCAACCCAGAAGTAATGGAGGACGTTACTTCTGGGTTTCGCCGCTCGCGCATGCGCAGATGCTCAAAATGACATCACACACATGCGCAGAAGCGACGAAATACGACCCACGCAGTCACGTGTTACGTTTACTTCAGGATGCGAACAGGGTTCCGGAACGGATCCCATTCGTATCCAGAGGTACCACTGTATAAAAATAGGTTAGGAGGGGGCAATATGGGGGGGTGGGGAGGGAAGGTAAGAATTGGCCTAAGAGTGCCCAGTTGACATAAGAAGTACCACTGATTCCCTCTCCAATCCCCCCACCCCCACCCTGGAAGCAAAATAAAACAAAGACACATGCTTCTAAGCCTTTGTGAGTCTGGCTGTCCCCATACCTTGAGAGTTGTCTTTCCTTCTACACTGGTGTGGACGACTATATGTCCTTCCCAGGAGACGGCGAGATTTGGGACAGTGAGCGAGAGAGCTCTCTCACAGGGCGGCCGCAGAGTCTTCACGTACTGACCTTTCCGAATCGTATGCACAATCACAGTGCCGTCCTGTTCAGAAGGGAGAAAGAAAAAGCCACGCATTCAAAAAATGTTCTAAGACAACAAACAACAACAACTAATAATAAATAAATAAATAAATAAATAAATAATTTATTATTTATACCCCGCCCATCTGGGCGGCTCCCAACAGAATATTAAAAGCACGATAAAACATCAAACATTAAAAACTTCCCGAAACAGGGATGCCTTCAGATGTCTTCTAAAAGTCAGGTAGTTGTTTATTTCCTTGAAATTGGATGGGAGGGCATTTATTTCCTTGAAACTGGATAGGAGGGCATTCCACAGGGAGGGCGCCACTACCGAGAAGGCCCTCTGCCTGGTTCCCTGTAACTTGGCTTGTCGCAGGGAGGGAACCGCTCTCGGAGGGAGGAAGGGAAGGCCCTTGGAGCTGGACCTCAGTGTCTGAGCTGAACGATGGGGGTGGAGGCACTCCTTCAGGTTTCAATTTATTTTTTTAGCATATGTGGAACCATGTGAAGCATTCTGCATGGCAGCAGTACGGGCAGGGGTGTTTTAAAACTCGGTTTTAAACAGGGGTGTTTTGAACTGAGAATCCCAGTGATGAGAGCAGCTCTGTTACAAATAGAGCGACACACACACAAAAGACACAGAGGGGAGACAGTGTAGGCTGGTCCAATAATGGGGTACAGCCCCCCATCCTTAACGTGCCCCTGCCCATGGACCTGCCTGCCCTCCTGCCTTACTTATAACGGGTCCAGGGGGCGGCATCCTTTCTCAGCAGTCTCAGCCCTTGGAGAACACATCAGGGTGGAAGATGGGGACAAAATCAGCATCAGTTGCCTTTCCCCATCTTCTGCTCTGGCTCCGCCTATAATTGCGTGGCTTATCATTTGACAGATTTGGGGCCGTTTTGGGTTTTCCCTGATCTGCAATGTGTGTGCATGTTTTAATTCTATATTTCTATTTCATCAGATACACCAGGTTTCGTTCTCCACCCTTCACTTTAAAAGAAAGAAGGAGGAGAAGGAACGATTTTGGAAATAAATATGAAAGTAAAAGCAAAAAACAAAATCCAAAGACCCAATGCCAAGGACATCACATACATTTACACACACACACACACACACATACACACACACACACACTGCTATTTTAAAAATTCATTTAAACAACCTTAAAATATCAATGACTTCCCTTCTTCTCTTTCCATGGTTCATTTTGCATAACATAAATCCCTGCATATTTTATGTAAACTAAACCATTCAGCATTCCATTATTACATCCATCAAAACTGTTTGAATTTATCTTAATGCTGCCAACGTTTTCAAACGTACACCATTTCCCCCCATATATTCAATAAACATTTCCCAATCTTCTTTAAACGTTCCTTCCCTTTAAAGGACGACGTCACATTTTGAACATGCAACGGTACAATCCTGTACATATGTACTCATAATTAAGTCTCGCTGTGTTCATTGGGACTTATTCCCAGAATAAGTCTGCCTAGCAGCAGTGCAGCCTAAAAACACAACTCGCGAGCGTAAATGGGAGGGGTAACAACGAAGCACATGAACGAGGTCGCCCAAGACTTGAGAATTAAATCACGGGACGGTTATTTGCTTTCAGTGTAGTTGGGGAAATAGCAAGCAAACTCACCCTGCCCCCTGAAACAGCCATGTCCAGTTCTGTACTGATGCCAACACAAGAAACTTCATTGCTGTGTCCATACAGAATCTGCAAAGGTTTAGGTGCCAGGCCTACAGGCACGCCTCCCTGGTATAAATGATAATAATATATATTTTAACCATACAGAAGGCCCTTTCAAAACATCAATGCGCCTAGCTGCAACTATTAGTCAAACAGTTCTTTCTAAATCAGTGGTTCCTTCTGCTTTTCTCGTGGCATAACGAAGCAATTTCTCACAAAATCAATGTACAGAAAATCCTTGCAACATAAAATCCTGGTAGAGTCATGTTTTGAAGTCATGGTTTTCCCAGTAGTGATGTATGGAAGTGAGAACTGGACCATAAAGAAGGCTGATGGCCAAAGAATTGATGCTTTTGAATTCTGGTGCTGGAGGAGACTCTTGAGAGTCCCATGGACTGCAAGAAGATCAGACCTAACCATTCTTAAGGAAATCAGCCCTGAGTGCTCACTGGAAGGACAGATCGTGAAGCTGAGGCTCCAATACTTTGGCCACCTCATGAGAAAAGAAGACTCCCTGGAAAAGACCCTGATGTTGGGAAAGATGGAGGGCACAAGGAGAAGGGGACGACATGGTTGGACAGTGTTCTCGAAGCTACCAGCATGAGTGTGACCAAACTGCGGGAGGCAGTGGAAGACAGGAGTGCCTGGCGAGCTCTGGTCCATGGGGTCACGAAGAGTCAGACATGACTAAATGACTAAACAACAACAACTGCTGGTATATACAGTGGAACCTCTATTTGCGACCATAATCCATTCCAGAGGTCCGCCTGGAGGTCAAAACAGGTTGCTGGGAGAGGTGCCGTTGTGCGCATGTGCGCACGGCGACCGCCACTCCTGCGCATGCCCGAACGGCAGCCCACCCGCAGGTTACTTCCAGTCACTATAGACCATAATATGCTGGAGGAACCAATGCTGTGACTCTGTGTAACATAGATCCCTATGAACAAAACAGTGTGGTTTTGCCCTTAGGCCCAGGGGAATCACTCGTTTTCTCTGTGAAAAGGTGATTTAAAATAAAATAGACCATCATTTTTAAAAATCAACGCAGCCTTGTGAAGCAGCTACCACACTCCTAAAAAAAGCTGGAGTACTCAGAACGGGGTAAACTATTTTAAAGTGGGGGTTTAAATATCAGTAAAACTACGACTCTGTGGTATAAACGATGTGTTGTTTTCTGTTGATTGTTTCTCTATCGACTTCCTTGAGGCTGGAGGAAGAAGGGAATATCGGAATCTTGAATAAAAATAAACGAAGGAACTGTGAGTCACGCTCTTTAAGGGATTCTTCAGACCCAATTCCAAATATAGGGCAGCAGGCAACATTTTGTCACATTTAAAACTGCTTGTTCCTTGCAGGAAGAATCAAAAGTGTGAACAAGAGATTTGCACCTTCAATGTGCAGCAGTATGCTCCGAGGAGTTAACAGCCAATCTTAAGAAAGGGGTTTTTTGGCACCTTAACATGAGCTTTCAGGCACCAGAGCCGACTTTGTCAGCCGTTATCCCAAAGGCTTGCTGGCACACGTCCATCGCAGATCCCCAAGTTGCTCCTGTACATTTCGCACATTTTTCCATAATTCAGCAACCACAGAAAGCATGAGTTGGCTCTTAAGACGATCACACCTCAAGGTCACAACACTTTTCTCCCCCCCCCCTTGCTGCTTCCTAACCCACCGCTGGTTGCCTTCATCGGCCTTCCAAAGCTAACTTACCTGCTGAACAACTTGCCATATCATACAAGTGGTGTCCCTCGAGCCGGAAATTAAATGGATTCCACAGAAATCCATAGCCAGGCATGTCACTATATCTGAACAGAGAAGGAAAGCGATTAGCTGAGGACAGCAAGATACGTTCCCAATTTTCAAAATGTAATTTAAAAGGGACTGCGGCGTGCCAGCTTCTACAAAAACAGGTGTGTGGTTCTACGCTCCAAAGCAGCCAGCTGGAAGAATGGTTTAACGGCAAGTGAAGGGTGTCAGCCAGACTCTAAATAAGAAATGATGTTCGTATCCGAGGAAATGAGGACGATCAGGAGTGGAAATGATGATGGAACAGGAGTGGTAAACCTGATTGTATTATTGTATTAATATTATTGTATTGTATTGTATTAAATTGAATTATTGTATTGTATCGTATTGTATCGTATTGTATCGTATTGTATCGTATTGTATTAAATTGAATTACTGTATTTTTCGCTCTATAAGACGCACCAGACCACAAGACGCACCTAGTTTTTGGAGGAGGAAAACAAGAAAAAAAATATTCTGAATCTCAGAAGCCAGAACTGCAAGAGGGATCGCTGTGCAGCAAAATCAGCGATCCCTCTTGCTGTTCTGGCTTCTGGGATAGCTGCGTAGCCTGAATTCGCTCCATAAGACGCACACACATTTCCCCTTTCTTTTTAGGGGGGGAAAGGTGAGTCTTATAGAGCAAAAAATACGGTAATTTAATTTGGTTTGAGTTGATTTGTAATAATTTGGAAAATCAATAAAAATAAATTGAGCGGGGGGGGGGGAGAGAAAACAGGGAGACCAATGCCTTGGTGGGTTATCTGGGCTCCGAATCATCCAATGAGATTAGCAGGATCACTTTGTGAAGCAGAACTACTATTGCACCAGAGCAGCAGAGATAGCTCTAATTCTCTGCACCAGGGGGGAAGGGGGAATCCATTCCATAAGGGACTTCCTTTTGCATTTCTAGTTTGTGCATGACTCTTGCTAATAGATCAAAGCAACATACTGAAGTACCCATCTCTCCCTCTCATAGCCGTCAACCGCCCCTTACAGTGGTACCCCGCAAGACGAACGCCTCGCAAGACGGAAAACCCGCTAGACGAAAGGGTTTTCCGTTTTGGAGGCGCTTCGCAAAACGAATTTCCCTATGGGCTTGCTTCGCAAGACGACAGCCCATAGGGAAATCTCCAGGACAGCGGGGAAGCGCAGTGCGTCTTCCCCACTGTCCTCGGACCTCCCCCCGCCCGGCATCGGAACGAAGCTCCGATGCCGGGCGGGGGGGGGGAACGCCTCCTCCCCCCCCGCCCGGCATCGGAACGAAGCTCCGATGCCGGGCGGCGGGGGGGAACGCCACCTCCCGCCGCCCAGCTTCGGATGGCTTTCCTGAAGACTTGGGGTGGGAGGAGGGTTTTCCTTCCCACCGCCAACATTCAGAATGCTGTTCTGAATGTTGGCGGTGCGGAGGAAAAACCCTACTCCCACGCAAGCCCCGGGAACAGAGGGAAAGCGCTGCGCGCCTTCCCCTCTGTTCCTGTACCTGTCCTGAAGGCTTGCGGTGGGGAGAAAAGCCCTTCTCCGCACCGCCAGCCTGGCAAGCGGTTTCCCTAGGAACGCATTAATTGATTTTCAATGCATTCCTATGGGAAACCGTGCTTCGCAAGACGAAAAACTCGCAAGAAGAAAAAACTTGCGGAACCAATTAATTTCGTCTTGCGAGGCACCACTGTATTTGGCGGGAAAGTCCCTTATCCCAGCGCCATGTCCCACTGCTGTCCCGGATTGATGATGTCTCTTAAATTTCCCAGGTTTCAAAGGAAGCAGCTCCTCTCCCTCCCTCCCTGCCGGCCAGGGAGGAGGGAGGCTCCAACTGTGTTGCTTGGCTGCGTTGCTCACCCAATAAGGAGTCTAAGAATGACTGGGGGGTGGAGCTTGCATGCCTTGTGCCGATCAAATCGGCCGTGTTGCCTGAGGACTCGCCTTTGCTCAGCGCTTCCCAGCGGAGAGGTGAAAGTAGTTTTCCTTGCTGAATCCCCTTTGCCAGGTTGCTGCACTGTGGGAACCACCGCTTGAGGTTTTGTTTGGCTGCTGGCTGGGCTTTCTGCCTTTGGCTCGGAGGGGCTCAGAAGTCGAACATACCTGTGCTCTGAAAATCCCTTATTTTGGCTGCTGATCCCTTATTTCCGAGGCTGCTGGCCCCTTATTTTCAAATCTGTAAGTTGACAGCTATGCTCCCTCTCCCACCCCCTGTTATCAGAAATGACTTACCCATGTGCCTAATATGCTGTGCCATCAATTTCCCCTTCGTGAGTGATGTCACTCTGATGCTGTTGTCCCAATGGCCTCCACTAAATAGCAGCTTTGCATCGTGAGATGCTACAAACAACTTGGGTGTAATCTCCAGTCCTGGCGCAAAAGGACCACTCATGCTTCGTTGTGTTCTGCAAACAATTGGTGACGTTAAGGTCTGTGTTGCCTATTTGAAGGCATTAATTTCCGCTACCTACAATGCTCAGCCCATAATTTCAAGATAAATATAAGTTCATTAAACTCACCCGCACAAATACAGAAAACAAAATAAAGTTAAGCAAAAGACAGGGAAGAAATTCGTAATTTATCGAAGTTCCCAAAGCTCATTGTGTATATTTAATCTCAGTAATGAGCGTAATTATTCTCATACTAAAGGTAAAGGTAAAGGGACCCCTGACCATTAGGTCCAGTCGTGGCCGACTCTGGGGTTGTGGCGCTCATCTCGCTTTATTGGCCGAGGGAGCCGACGTACAGCTTCCGGGTCATGTGGCCAGCATGACTAAGCCGCTTCTGGTGAACCAGAGCAGCGCACAGAAACGCCATTTACCTTCCCGCCGGAGTGGTACCTATTTATCTACTTGCACTTTGACATGCTTTCGAACTGCTAGGTTGGGAGGAGAAGGGACCGAGCAACGGGATCTCACCCTGTCGTGGGGATTCGAACCGCCAACCTTCTGATCGGCAAGTCCTAGGCTCTGTGGTTTAACCCACAGCACCACCCGCATCCCTCATATTCTCATACTACACCCACACAAATACAAAAAACGAAATAAAGTTAAGCAAAAGACAGAGAAGCAATTCGTAATTTATCAAAATTCTCAAAACTCATTGTGTAAATTTAATCTCAGCAATGACCATTATTATTCTCATACTAGCTAAAGGCCTTTTACTATGGCAGGTAGCAAGGTGTGACTCTCTTATAAAAGTGACTAAAATAAAAGTGACCATGAAGAGCTGGCCATAGTTTACTGGCTCAGACAAAACGGAAACTGTGGTTTGCCTCAAACTATGCCTGGGAGTGGGAAGAATAACAGAAGGTGTGGTCCCAAGGCTTCTCATTGCTTATCCACACGGCTTGGCATTATGTCCGAACCACTCAAATACATTCAAAGCTAGCGAGTTTCACAGCTGAGCATAGATCTGAGTCGAGGCTTTGAGAGATTTTGGTCCATGTTCTAACCACTGCACGACACCAGCTTTTAATGCACATTTTTTTCGCTCCGTAGCCATATCTGTGTTGTTTACAACCAAGGACAACACTTCAGACGTCTGACGGAAGTCCTCCTGAATCATGGCACGATAATAGACCAGAAAATGATCTTTATTCTTATTTTACTCACTTGGGATTTGTCACAGTTTGATCTCTCAGAAAAGTGAAATAGTTGGAGATATTTCTGTCGTAAGGCAGCCAACCATGAGTTCCAATGACGCAGTTCTGACTCACTGTTACCTTCAGAAGAATGTGCAGTGGGAGAAAGCAGAGAAACGATCAATGATTAAAGCAGTGCGTCTAATTAGCTACATTTACACAACGATCAATATCAAGGAGGAGAACAGCTGATTTTCCTTCTCTTCTTCCCCCCACTTCCCCCCTTGTTTAGATTGTAGTGGTAGTAGCAGTAATAATAATAATAATAGTAATAATAATAATAGTAATAATAATAATAATAATAATATGAGGGTAGAGATGCATCTTTACTGCCATTTACTAGGCATTGTAGTAATAATCTCATTTACTTGAAGAGAGTGAAAGTGCTTCAGACCACGGCAAAATGAGCTCAATAGAAAGAACACTCCATGTTAGTCTGTGGTTTTTCACAGTTATACAGGGCAACAGAATTATTATTATTATTATTATTATTATTATTATTATTATTATTAATTATATACTGCCCTATACCTGGGGGTCTCAGGGCAGTTCACAAAATAAAATCAAGATATAAACCACAAAATACATAATAAAAATAAAACAACAACCCAACAGCCCCCACCCCACATAAAGAAGCAGACTCTAAAAGGGCATAGGATGTCAATCAGAACAAGCAAAGGCCTGGTGAAAAAGGAATGTTTTTGCCTGGCCCCTAAAGGTGTATAATGAAGGTGCCAGGTGAACATCCCTAGGGAGAGCATTCCACAGATCGAGGAGCCACTGCAGAGAAGGCCCTGTTCTCGTGTTGCCACCCTCCGAACCTCTTGAGGAGGAGTCACACGAAGGAGGGCCTAAGAAGATGACCTCAGGGTCCGGGTAGATTCGTATGGAAAGAGGTTGTTCTTAAGGTATTACAGTCCTGAGCCGTTTAAAGCTTAAGAGCATACAAATCACTATCAAGCTCACTTGATAATTCCAAACAACAACAACACTCTTCGTCACATCCTACTCACCAAAATCTCTGGGCTCCCTTGTGACATGAAAGAACGTGACTGGTTCCTGGGGACAATGGACTTAACAATAGGTATCCCATCGCTGATCCCCTAAGAGAGAGGAGTGGGTGGGTGGAAAAAATAATAATTTCAGTTGGCAACAGTTGGATGAGATTGGGCAGACAGTATTTGGCAAAGCTCCCCGTGATATCAACAAGTTGTGCAAATCCTCTTGGCACAGAAGTCTCCAACATTTTTAGAGCAAGGGTCAACCTTTATCCCAACCATGCAATTGGGGATCCACGCCCTCATTCCCCTCCCCCTTCTGCTTGTAGGGTTGCTGTTGAGATCCACTTCGGGTCAGACTGCATCCCAGTAATGACTGGGATGGGAAATTGGCTGCCCTGCAGATACTGCTGGACTACACTCCCATCATCGCCTTGAGAGTGTCTTTAAACCTTTTGTTGACCGCCAGCATTACGCTTTCCATTTTTAAGTTTGGAATAGAGTACCGTATTTTTTGCCTTATAGGACGCACTTTTCCCCCTCCAAAAATGAAGGGGAAATGTGTGTGCGTCCTATGGGGCGAATGCAGGCCTTCGCTGAAGCCTGGAGAGCGAGAGGGGTCGGTGCGCACCGACCCCTCTCCCTCTCCAGGCTTCAGGAACCTCTGCGCAAGCTGTGGGAGCCCGCGGGAGTTCCCCCCGAGCTCCCACGGCTTCTGCAGAGCTGCCTGCATGCTGAGCAGTCGCGCCGGGGCATTGGGTAGCTCTGCGCAAGCCGCGGGAGCCCTCCCCCGGCTTGCGCAGAGCTGCCTCTTATCCCGAAGTCCCGGCGCGCTCAGCAGTCGCCCCGGGGCTTCAGGAAGCTCTGCGCAAGCCGCGGGAGGGCTTGCACGTCTTGTGCAGAGCTGCCTGTTCTGGGGGCTGGGGTCGGGGCTTCCCCCGCCCCAGCCTCGCACCTTGGGGGGGGGGTCTTTTTCCCCCCTCAAAAAACTAGGTGCGCCTTATGGGCCGGTGCGCCCTATGGGGCGAAAAATACGGTGGTTGCTTTGGAGGACGGTAACCAGGCATCCGAACGACATGACAAGTCTCACGAAATTGATGTTGAAGAACCATTGCACTGTTAATCACCTTGCAAGAAGGCCCCAAGCCAATCTTATAAGAGACCAGCCCTAGCCCTTTGAATACATTGCATGCATCACAGATAGGTAACCTAAGCCTTGCAACGAGCAAGACAGGCGGAATGGCTGCAGATATTGGCCTAGCTAGAAAAAAACCCATTGTTTTCAAGCCGACTCTCTCTAAATTCATGTTTATGCAATGTTGTCAAGGTGTTACCTCAATGAAGAATGACTTCAATTCAGGGAGATGTTGGAAGAGGTGAAATGCGGCGTTTTCATTTCTGGTCTGCTTCTGCACCACTTCCGCCGCAGACAGCCTCGCAGGATGCGGTTCCTGGGTAAAACATAAATAGCAGGGAAAGTCGCAATTGTGGAAGCCTTCTTCAAAGCCGGCAACGAAGTTACTAGGAATTTAGGCATGCCTAACCAGGGACGCGGGTGGCGCTGTGGTTTAAACCACAGAGCCTAGGGCTTGCCGATCAGAAGGTTGGCAGTTCGAATCCCCGCGACGGTGTGAGCTCCCGTTGCTCGGTCCCTGCTCCTGCCAACCTAGCAGTTCGAAAGCACGTCAAGTGCAAGTAGATAAATACAGTGGTACCCCGCAAGACGAACGCCTCGCAAGACGGAAAACCCGCTAGACGAAAGGGTTTTCCGTTTTGGAGGCGCTTCGCAAAACGAATTTCCCTATGGGCTTGCTTCGCAAGACGACAGCCCATAGGGAAATCTCAGGGACAGCGGGGAAGCGCAGCGCGTCTTCCCCACTGTCCTCGGACCTCCTCCCGCCGCCGGCTTCGGAACGAAGCTCCGATGCCGGGCGGCGGCGGAGGAAAGCCTCCCGCCGCCGCGCGGCATCGGGACGAAGCCCCGATGCCGGGCGGCGGAGGGGGAACGTCTCCCCCCGCCGCGCGGCATCGGGACGAAGCCCCGATGCCGGGAGGGGGAAAGCCTCCCGATGCCGGGCGGCGGAGGGGGAAAGCCTCCCGCCGCCGCGCGGCATCGGAACGAAGCCCCGATGCCGGGCGGCGGAGGGGGAAAGCCTCCCGCCGCCGCGCGGCATCGAGACGAAGCCCCGATGCCGGGCGGCGGAGGGGGAAAGCCTCCCGCCGCCGCGCGGCATCGGGACGAAGCCCCGATGCCGGGCGGGGGAGGGGGAACGTCTCCCCCCGCCGCGCGGCATCGGGAGGAAGCCCCGATGCCGGGCGGCGGAGGGGGAAAGCCTCCCGCCGCCGCGCGGCATCGGGACGAAGCCCCGATGCCGGGCGGCGGAGGGGGAACTTCTCCTCCCGCCGCGCGGCATCGGGAGGAAGCCCCGATGCCGGGCGGCGGAGGGGGAACTTCTCCTCCCGCCGCGCGGCATCGGAAAAAGCCCCAATGCCCGGCGGCGGAGGGGGAACGTCTCCCGCCGCCGCGCGGCATCGGGACAAAGCTCCGATGCCGGGAGGGGGAGGGGGAAAGCCTTCTCCCGCCGCCCGGCATCGGATGGCTTTCCTGAAGACTTGGGGTGGGAGGAGGGTTTTCCTTCCCACCGCCAACATTCAGAATGCTGTTCTGAATGTTGGCGGTGGGGAGGAAAAACCCTCCTCCCACGCAAGCCCCGGGAACAGAGGGAAAGCGCTGCGCCCTTCCCCTCTGTTCCCGTACCTGTCCTGAAGGCTTGCGGTGCGGAGAAAAGCCCTTCTCCGCACCGCCAGCCTGGCAAGCGGTTTCCCTAGGAACGCATTAATTGATTTTCAATGCATTCCTATGGGAAACCGTGCTTCGCAAGACGAAAAACCCGCAAGAAGAAAAAACTTGCGGAACGAATTAATTTCGTCTTGCGAGGCACCACTGTAGGTAAATGGTGTTTCCGTGCGCTGCTCTGGTTCGCCAGAAGCGGCTTAGTCATGCTGGCCACATGACCCGGAAGCTGTACGCCGGCTCCCTTGGCCAATAAAGCGAGATGAGCGCCACAACCCCAGAGTCGGTCACGACTGGACCTAATGTTCAGGGGTCCCTATACCTTACCTAACCATGCACAATTATCGGGCAAGCACATTTTGCAAGGAGCCTAGGAGAACAACTTAGTAAATCCAGTACGAGGATGGCAGGGCGAAACATATACACTCACATGGGGCTTTCTAGCCAAATTTAAGTTTTCAACTCTGCATATTTATTTGTTTTTCTACAGCCCACATTTCTGCCACCGTGGAACTCAAGGTGGTGACCGTGTGGTTCCCAGGCACTGACCAGAGCTAGACCAACTTAATTTCGACAAGACAGAGGCCTTGTGTGCCTTTGGACCACACACACACACACACCAGAAACAATATATTATTCCCCTCTCTTCCCCTCCACCCACAGCATATCCCAAAGGAGTGTTTCAGTGCAGGAAATAGCCTGTATAGCAAACTTGTGTTCTCTATTGCTGCCAAAGGACTTACCTTGAGTAGCTGACAAGGTGTTTGTCCAAAATTATTAATCATCCCCTCTAAAGCTTTCCTTTCTTTCTCGTCGGTCAAGGCATCGAGATCTACAGCTCCTGGGACGACAGTAAACAAATCAGCACAGCACACCCCATTCATTTCATTACACAATTTAGACACAAGGACTTTCTCCTAGTCTATCTGTTACTGGGAGGCCTGTAGTTGCTGTCTCCTTTGCAACTGTTCCCGTGATGCTCCTTCGTAAGGGATGGAGCCCTTTGTATTAGAGGTTACTGCCCACACACTTCTGCGCTTTTCTGCTTGTTGTGGTTGCACTTCAGTAAATCCACTTCTTACTGTTTATAGTTTTTCCCCGGAGGCAGAGAACAAGAACAGGAGTCATACTCAAATTCTCCAGTCAAGAGCTTCTTTATTGCTTGACTGGTTGCGCAAGGGTCATTCCACATCAAATCAACGCAAAAAACAAGAGTTTCGCCACCCACCGCCTCGGATTTTGATGAAACTTGGTGTACACCCTTCCCTTATGGTTGGGAAAAAACCCACACTCTTAAATTTCCCCCCTCTATCTCAAACAGTTTTAATTTTATAGCACTTCAAGGTTTCGTGAAATCTGTGTTTCTGTTCCTCTTGAGAAGACATAAGAGACCCATAAATTTTATTCTTTGTTGAGAAAGAGCATGTCTTTGCAATAATTTTCACCATCAAAAACCTTTGATTCCGTCATGCCCTCATGCTGAAAATTTAGGTTTTCTAAACCTCCTTTTTCCACCAAAAAAACCCTACATTTATACATTTTTTTAGGCATTTATAAAAAAAATTGAGTGTTGGTGTATTTTTCCCTGAAATGCTCATCATGTTATTGAGCTCTGTGTAAAATTTCAAAGAGATCTGATCATTGGTTATGGAGAATAAATATAAAATGCACACCAGGCCGAGGATCTCAAGAGGGACAGAAACACAGATTTCACGAAACTTTGAAGTGCTATAAAATTAAAACCGTTTGAGATAGAGGGGGGAAATTTAAGGGGGTTTCTTTCAACCATAAGGGAAGGGTGTACACCAAGTTTCATCAAAATCCGAGACGGTGGGTGGCACGACCGCGTTGAACTGACCCACAAGCGTTTCTGTTACTTTTATATACAAGCTATTTGCATTCCTTCTTTATCTCTCCAGCACAGTATAATCTCAGTCCAGTAACTGACAATCCTGACACAGCAAAACCCACAGTATCAGCAGCACACATTGTCTTATTTCCAACCTTGTTGTCAGTGTGCGTGCTGACAGTGTGTCTGTGCACATGTGCTTTCCTTGTGCAGAAATTGCAGCCTGCAACTTTCTCCCTTTATTTTCACCTCCAGCTGACACCAGACAAGCCGAGAATGCCACTCCTACACACTAAAGAAAATTCTGGAACCCTCTTTAAAGCTTCCAGGAACTTTTATCTGTTTCTTAAAGAATGTTTTCCTAACACTTTGCCTCCCCCCACCCTACCCTACCTCGATGTTGCAGCTCAATGAGAATTAGCCATATGAGGCAGAAATCAGCAAGGTGCAATAATTTTGCCATGTAAATCACATATAACTCCTTCCCACATGATTCAAGAGTAACGTATAGCTTGGAGAAGGCTGATCGCCAAAGAATTGATGCTTTTGAATTATGGTGCTGGAGGAGACTCTTGAGAGTCCCATGGACTGCAAGAAGATGAAACCGATCCATTCTTAAGGAAATCAGCCCTGAGTGCTCACTGGAAGGACAGATCGTGAAGCTGAGGCTCCAATACTTTGGCCACCTCATGAGAAGAGAAGACTCCCTGGAAAAGACCCTGATGTTGGGAAAGATGGAGGGCACAAGAAAAAGGGGATGACAGAGGACGAGATGGTTGGACAGTGTTCTCGAAGCTACCAGCATGAGTTTGACCAAACTGCGGGAGGCAGTGGAAGACAGGAGTGTCTGGCGTGCTCTGGTCCATGGGGTCACGAAGAGTCGGACACGACTAAACGACTAAACAAGAAAAACATAGCTTGGTACCTTCGTAAGTACAGTAATAGAACACATTCATGGCCTCCACCGCAGCTGGCCCTCTCTGTTTGTAGCCAAAAATCAGATCTATCCACTCGTGGAGATGAGCAGAGACGTACTCCGACTCCTAGGACAGACCGAGAGAACGGGTTTCAGCACTCGCAGGAAAAGTGGCGGCGAAGGGCGCTGTGAAGTATTGTACATGCAAATCAAACGGTAGCAACAAAACGTACAGCTTAAGCTTTGCGGGCAGCATGTGCTATATGCATTTTCGACACTGAACCCAGAGGGCAATCAATAGCTCACCAAAGCTTTCCTGTGTTTAAAAATGAAGTCCTCTGGTGACTGTGCCCATTTTGGGAGGAGAACATCATTCACGACTTCTTTCGAGATCTGCAGCTGACCCAAGCTGAAATCTGTAGAGCCGCAATGAAGACAATTAGGTTGCTATTAACCGTGCAAAACAAACAACATCAACTTATTATTTATACCAAGCCCATCTGGCTGGGTTTCCCCAGCCACTCTGGGCGGCTTCCAAACCGAATATTAAAAATAATACAGCATCAAACATTAAAAACTTCCCTAAACAGGGCTGCCTTCAGAGGTCTTCTAAAAGTCAGATAGTTGTTTATTTCCTTGACATCAGATGGTAGGGCATTCCACAGTGCAGGCACCACTACCAAGAAGGCCCTCTGCCTGGTTCCCTGTAACTTCACTTCTCGCAGCAAGGGAACTGCCAGAAGGCTCTCGGCACTGGACCTCAGTGTCCAGGCTGAACGATGGGAGTGGAGACGCTCCTTCAGGTGTACTGGACCAAAGGTCAGCACCAACACTTTGAATTGTGCTCGGAAACGATAAATGAAGCATTTATCAGGAGTTTTTAAAAGTCCATATGGAAGGGAGGTGAGAGCACAAAAAAACCGCTGCTTAGGTAAATGATTACCGTATTTTTCGCTCTATAAGACGTACCAGACCACAAGACACACCTAGTTTTTGGAGGAGGAAAGCAAGAAAAAAAATATTCTGAATCCCAGAAGCCAGAACTGCAAGAGGGATCGCTGCGCAGTGAAAGCAACAATCCCTCTTGCTGTTCTGGCTTCTGGGATAGCTGCGCAGCCTGCATTCACTCCATAAGACGCACACACATTTCCCCTTACTTTTTAAGAGGGAAAAAGTGAGTCTTACAGAGCAAAAAATACGGTACTTTGTCACAGAAATGGATTTCAGAAACAGTTATACAACAGAATATATCAGGAATGAGGAACCTGGGAGCTGGAGTCCCAACAAAATCTGTGAGGCATCAGTTTCCCCACCTTTGGAATACATTAAAAAAACAGTAATTTGGCTAAAAACAACTCCCACGTTTATTAGCGGTATGTGAATTTCTATGTGCCCTGCCACTAGGGGATCATAATTTCAGCCAAGCACTTTACAGTAGTGCCCCACAAGACGAATGCCTCGCAAGACAGAAACTCACTAGACGAAAGGGTTTTCCGTTTTGGAGGTGCTTCGCAAAACGAATCTCCTATGGGCTTGCTTCATAAGACGAAAATGCCTTGCAAGTTCCTGTGGGGGTTTTTTTTTCCTCCCCCCCTTTTTCTAAGCCGCTTATCAGCTGATCCGATAAGCTGATAAGCCGCTAAAAGCCGCTAATAACGCTAATCCGTCAATGGGATTGCTTTGCAAGACGAAAAAACCGCTAGACGAAGAGAATCACAGAACGGATTCTTTTTGTCTTGCGAGGCACCACTGTACTTAGAATAGTTAACTACAACCAGGCAGCTTCTCCTCAGGGAAACGCACAGCCAGAAAAACATTCCACTACTTACTATTTTGATTCTCTAAGAACTCTGGAAAGTAGAAGAATTCTGGGATGAGCTCTTTCACATCGTTGGGGTTCTCCATGAGAGCTTGCCAGGTAGCAGGAATGGAATGGAACTGCCGATCCGCACAGTCAAATCTGTGGGTTAGAGAATGCATGGGACATGTGCCCTGATAAATCCCTGAACGCAATCCAAGTCACAAGTACTATCAATGCAAACGCCGGGATTCTGCTTAAACAGCACAGCTGTCTGCATTCCTTTGACAGCTTAAATGGCCCAATCCTACCATCACGTGGTCCGCAAAGGTGTTATTAAACCCAAGAGCCCGTACAGAGTCCTTATGTGGGTTCTCTATCTATAGGAGAAAATAACAGAGGCCAACCAGAGAATACAGTGGTACCTCGGGTTACATACGCTTCAGCTTACAGACTCCGCTAACCCAGAAATAATACCTCGGGTTAAGAACTTTGCTTCAGGATGAGAACAGAAATCGTGCTCCGGCGGCACGGCAGCAGCGGGAGGCCCCATTAGCTAAAGTGGTGCTTCAGGTTAAGAACAGTTTCTGGTTAAGAACGGACCTCTGGAACAAATTAAGTACTTAACCCGAGGTACCACTGTATTCATCATCATCATCATCAAACCTTTATTGGCATCACTTACAAACATTCGGAATAAATAGGCCAGGGTGATCTCGTGGCCATTTCAACAGTACAGTCATTTGCCAAAGGGAATCTATTTCAGCAGAGAATATCGGGAAGCAAAGCAGCTAGTAAGCCTGATCTTTACTGAACTGTTGCAACAGGGGCCCCCACTCACAGAGGGAGGAGAGGAACCCAGAACAATAGTCTGAAAAACCCTTATACAGACTTTTGAAATTGACCACCCTGTAGCTCAAGACCACCCCCCAATACATCATACATACATCACAGAAGGGGCCGTCTACAGCAGAATCCTGTTTGGTAGGAAACTTGTTAATGAGTTTACCTGGGCAGCCTGGCCATTCTTTTGTGATGATAAATACTTAATTCCTGAGTCCAGGTCACAGGCTCACCCTATTCATACACAAATGTGCCCTTAAGGCAGGATTTGTGAGCACAGAGACAATGGGGAGGCTTTTCCCAATTCCATCCAAACTGCAGAGGAATATTTGAGGTCACTGAACTGTTTCAGACGTGTGGTTAATATATTTATGTATGTGTTTGCCTGGCACGTTTAGGAACATTTATTTTATACAGTCATACCTCGGGTTACAGAAGCTTTAGGTTACATTTTTTCGGGTTACGGACCCGCCGAAACCTGGAAGTTCTGGTCTATTTTTGGGGAATCCTGCAACGTGTTTAAGTTTTTACTCTGCTAACTATACGTCACAGTTCTGCTCTGGATCAATACTTTGTAGAATTCCATTACAAAATATGCCAGACACGTGTGTAGTGATCAGGTGGGATTGCTATGAGGAATTATAACAAATATAGAGTAAGCCATCTGTGTCAGCAATGAAAACATTGCGTTGACTGGGTTTAAACTATTTTTATATGATTCTTGGTCAATCCACACCTCTGTATCCCTCTTCCGTTTCTCTTTCTTCACAAGTCACGTACCCACTTAGACAGGCAGGCGTCCTGGGTCATCAAAGACAGTGGGCAGTTTCTTTGATGTAGCTTTTCTGATATGTTAATCTTAGGATGTTAATCTTACGGCAAGGAAACAGATCTCACCTGAAGGTGATAATAATCGCTGTCTTCCTGGTCATCCTTTTTATCATGTATTTTGCTTGTTTATGACCTCAGGGGTTGCCAAATGCACTCCTTTGTAGTTCTGTTCTTTGTTTACCCCAGAAATATGTGTGCTTAATTAGTTTTGGTAGTTTAACTTTGTCCCCACGTGGGGTTTGTTGAAATGCTCAGAAGAAATCTGATTGGTTCTTACGAACACTCTGTAAAAAGTTCTTTTGTGAATAAAACGACCTGGGCCGAGGGGTTGAGAGGCAGACATTATTATACGCACCTTTCCCAGAGTCTTGCTGGTTCAAGCCTCTGTGTGTATTCTTATTAATCAGAGTTCAATCCTTCCTTTACCTTAGGAACGCCTCAATGTGCTCTCCAGAGAGAGGAGGGTTCATCCTTAACCGAGACAGCAAAGATAGAGATGTTTCCGACTGATTCATGTCATACTCCTACCTGCCACTCTGAAGCTGGATGTGCAATGTGGTGAAAGGTTCTACCCGGATGAGGTAATGCATGACTCCAGCTGCGTTGGAATAGTGAGTGCCGTAGTGGAACTTGTCGACAATTCCAAGTGGGTCTTCAAAGTTCTCATATCTTTAAGAGAGAGAGAGAGAGAGAGAGAGAGAGAGAGAGAGAGAAGTGGTTCCATAGCTGAATTCTCTCCCCAGTTGAATCAAATGCTAATTGCTGGTATATGAACATTTCAAGATTCCCACCTCCCCAACTAAGATGTTATTCTGTTACCGGTTAGCACCTGTGATATTAAAAACACTCTTCCTCCAAAAATGTTTGGGAAACGGCATTATCACAGGGTGTTGCAACAATGCTCACTTTAGAACACAGGGGGAAATACTGAGCAACACACATATTTTGGGGAGAGCAAGCAGTAGTTTGAAAGTAAGATGAGTGTGGGTGGCGCTGTGGGTTAAATCACAGAGCCTAGGACATGCCGATCAGAAGGTCGGCGGTTCGAATCCCCGCGACGGGGTGAGCTCCCGTTGCTCGGTCCCTGCTCCTGCCAACCTAGCAGTTCGAAAGCACGAAGTGCAAGTAGATAAATAGGCGGGAAGGTAAACGGCGTTTCCGTGCACTGCTCTGGTTCGCCAGAAGCGGCTTAGTCATGCTGGCCACATGACCCGGAAGCTGTACGCCAGCTCCCTCGGCCAATAAAGCGAGATGAGCGCCGCAACCCCAGAGTCGGTCACGACTGGACCTAATGGTTAGGGGTCCCTTTACCTTTACCTAAGATGAGCTAGTCAAACAGTACGCAGATCAATTTAACCTGAGATTTACAGCAGGTTCTTCCGAAGCCATCATTCGGGAGTCCTGAGGTATATATACCCACCATGTTCAGATGTAATGACGAACCATGGTTGGAACTTACTATGGTTTGTTTGAAGGAGCCCAATTTGAAACTGTGTGGTTAAGCAAAGCCAGTAGTAGCAAGAACTTTCAAGATCACCTGGGAGTGGACTGAAATCCAAAGCGTTTTGAATGATCTGAGAGGCCGGGTGCCTCCTCTACTGGCTCTACAATGCCACCTGCCAAATTTCTGAAAAGCGCTGTGGGTTAAACCACAGAGCCTAGGGCTTGCCGATCAGAAGGTCGGCGGTTCGAATCCCCGTGACGGGGTGGGCTCCCGTTGCTCGGTCCCTGCTCCTGCCAACCTAGCAGTTCGAAAGCACGTCAAAGTGCAAGTAGATAAATAGGTACCGCTCTGGCAGGAAGGTAAACGGCGTTTCCGTGCACTGCTCTGGTTCACCAGAAGCAGCTTAGTCATGCTGGCCACATGACCTGGAAGCTGTACGCCGGCTCGCTTGGCCAATAAAGTGAGATGAGCGCCGCAACCCCAGAGTCGGCCACGACTAGACCTAATGGTCAGGGGTCCCTTTACCTTTACCTTACTATGGCTGTACACAGCACAAAGTCTCAATAATGAACCATGGTTATTTTCTTTACCATGGTTATACATCAATACAATCAATATGGTACCTTGGTTCCTGAACGGCTTAGCTCCCGAACGTCGCAAACCCAGAAGTGTTCCAGTTTGCAAATGTTTTTTGGAAGCCAAACATCCGTTTCAGCTGTCGGCATTGTTTCCAGGGCCAATCAGAAGCTGCACCTTGGTTTGCGAACGTTTCAGAAGTCAAACGGACTCCACAACAGATTGAGTTCGGGAACCAAGGTACAGTGGTATCTCGGGTGCCGAACGCAATCCGTTCTGGAAGACTGTTCGACTTTCAAAACATTCGACAACCGAGGTGCAATGGCGGTCAGCAAATTCCATTGAGAAAATGGAGAAACTCGTCTCGGAAGCCGCTAGACTTCTGAGGCACATTTGAAAAGGGAAGCGTTCACTCCCGGGTTTTCGGTGTTCGGGTTCCGAATTATTCCAAGGTTCCCCGGTATAGGTTCCCCACCACCACCGCCCCGCCCATAGCTTCAAGTATTGCTTCCTTCCTTGCTGGTTTGGGCCATGTGTGTCTCAAAATGCTGTTAACAACTAAACTCGCATCTATTGATTCCCACCCAGGTCTACCGTATTTTTCGCTCTATTGGACGCAGTTTTTCCCCTCCAAAAATTGAGGGGAAATGTGTGTGCGTCCTATGGAGCGAATGCAGGCTTGTGCCATAGCCGCCGCAAACCCTTCCAGCAGGGAGAGGCTGTACGGGCTTAGGCTTCTTTAGCTCCACACAGCCTCTCCCAGTAGGGAGAGATTGCGCGGGGCTAAAGAGGAAGCCAATGCAGTGAGCGGGATCCATCCCGCTGGCTGCCTTGGCTTGTTCCATAGCTGCGCGCAACCCCTCCGGCAGGGAGAGGTTGTGCGCAGCCTGTACGCTGCTCTTTGGGGCTGGGGGGGGAGATTTTTTTTATTGATTTCCCCGTCTAAAAACTAGGTGCTCCCTAGGGTCCAGTGTGCCCTATGGTGCGAAAAATACGGTAGCTTCCGTAAATTCCTTTACCAATCAACAGCATCATTGTCAGATGAAACATAGAATAGGAAGGTAAACATACTAAGAGCTCCCCCCCCAAAAAACCCCATTAAGAATGGAAATGCAACTAAATACTTTGGTCATGTTAAATGAAATACAGTACCTTTCCAGTACAGCCTTGGCATTCTTTTCATTCGCCACGCCAATGGGCTTGGACAGATCCCTGAACACAGCCGGGTTATTGAGATCCAATTCTTCTGAAGTATAATCCTGTAGGACCCATGGAAACTTGAATGGGGGAAGACAAAACAGGTTTCAGATCTGACATCGCTTCTCCCCACAAATGTAAATACTGAATTCTAGTCTGAAAAGAAGACACTGGATGGGGAGGAAACTTACTACAGGATACTGCGCAAGGTCATTATAGGTTCGTCCTGCCATTGTGTTTAATTGAATGAGGTAGTCAAAGTTGGATATCTCTCTGTTCACCCATTTCTACAAATAGAAGAAAACGAAAAATCGAAGCTGTTAATGAGCATCACGGTTAGGCCACACATCTTGCCAGCATCTGAATGAACCAAACAACATATCTTCAGGTGACAAAATTAAGGGGGGAATTCAAGTTTACACATTTATTTATTTTGGACTTTTATCCCGCCCTAACACAATGGCTCAAAGTCTCTTAAAATTGTAAACAAAACCACAAGGCTTTGGTTGGAATTCCTTCCAGTTCTGCACCGCTACCGGCCATCTGGAGTAGGCATGTGTTACCACGGGCTTCCTCAAGAGAGACTACAATTGAAACTACAATTCCCATCATCCCTGACCACTGGTCCTGCTAGCTAGGGATCATGGGAATTGCAGGCCAAAAACATCTGGAGGGCTGAGGTTGAGGAAGCCTGTGTTACCGTTTGACAGTGATGGCTTTCCTCGAGGGAACCCTGGGCATTCCTCGTTCTAGGAAGTCCATTAGGAATTTCTAGGAAAGAGACACCGGTCCACCTTACAAGTGCTCAAAGAGCAGGAGTGCTGGTGGGTCCATATGACAAGTGATTAACCGATAAAGCTCATGTGCAAGCTTCCCTGTTATGTTTATGGGCAGTGTGCAATGTGCTTGCTGCATCCAAATCAGACATTTTGTGTCTGACGTAGCTAACCAAACATCAGCAGGATGGGGAAAAAACCCAGCCGTATCTGGAAATGGGAACTCCATCTTTTACACACCACAAATTAGGGCTTCTTGTATTACACTTTGCCAACAGGCTTTTCTTAACAGAGGGATCAGAAGGTGGAGTTTGCCTTTTGTATATTTACCGTATTTTTCACTCTATAGGACGCACTTTTTCCCCTCCAAAAATTAAGGGGAAATGTGTGTGCGTCCTATGGAGCGAATGCAGGCTCCCTGGCTTCAGCGATAGCAACGCAAAGCCTCCGAAGCCTGCGCTCCGGAGGCTTCGCGTTGCTTTCGCTGAAGCCAGGAGAGTCTGGTCTTTGAGGCTGGTGGTGGGGGTCAGTCCCTTCTCCCTCCTGTGGGCTTTTGTGGGTGATGGGGGAATTCCCTCACCTCCCGCAATAGCAGGGAGAAGGTCTCTGCTCCCAGAGCTGGGGGGGGGGGGAACCATATTTTGTTCCTTGATTTCCCCCTCTGAAAACTAGGTGCGCCCTATGGTCAGGTGCGCCCTATGGAGCGAAAAATACGATATTTTACGTATTTTTACAGCACATTGCAACTCAAAAGTGGTTTGCAAAAAGTATTATTATGTCAGCAGAGCAGACTACCGGGGATGTTGTATAAAGCAGGGATGAGGAACCTGTGACCTGCCAGCGATTTGTTGGACTACAATTCCCATCAGCCCCCAAAGCACAGCCAGTGTTCAGGGCTTATGAGATCTGTAGTCCAGCGGCCGATGGAAGGCCACAGGTTCCCCATCCCTGATATAAAACAAAATGGTTTTTTTCCTGAGTTCTGAAGCTAGGAAATTACTGGGAGAGAGAACGGTTAGGTTCCGGGCTTTTTAAAAGGGCAGGAGGAAGCTACCCAGATTCTACCCTACTAGAGAACAACAATTAAATATAAAAAAATTCCCAAGCCATTCCTGGCAACATCTTCTTACCTGGGTCAGTCCAGATGCTTTAAATAATTCTTGTGGAGATCTTGTCCCACTAATATTTGGAGAACACAGAGACAGAATTCGGCTGTACACTTTATTTCTTGCCTATAACAGAGTACAGTAGATTAATTAATCCAAGAAAATGCCAAATAAGCGTTCTGGAAATAATGTAATTTTCCCCTTACTGTTTCCTCCCACCCCACACATGAATTTAATGACTGTTGAATCAAATAGCATCCCTCCTGCTTTCTAGAAAATTAACTTTTTATGTCTACACAATCCAACTCAGAGCAGATCCATTGAAATCATTGGACTAATTACTTGAGTCCATCGATTTCAATGGGTCCAGTCTGAATATGTCTAATGCTGAATATCACCCATTAATCTTCTACGTCTGGTTACACAATTGTCCTTTTTAAGGGCCAGTCCAATGAATTTGCTTTAGAAGCCTGCTGTTTCGCAGCCAATTTAACAGCTTATCAATGAAACCACGCCTTTGATTTCCCCTTTAGCACTTTATCAAAGAATTATGTACATCGCAAAAGTGATTCTCAAACATTCATAGTAATAAAAAACAAGTTACACAAAAAGACAAATCTTTACTCTCTTATGCTATGATGGAATGCCGATTTCAGTAGGTTTATAGTTACTTTTTTCAAAGAGCTGGAATTTTGTGATAAAAAGATTCTCTGGGCAAATCAACAAATAGTGCAGGATATCCTCAACCAGACAGGAATGTTTACATTGTACAGGTGAGTTGACCCTGTTCATCTTTTTACCATGCAGCAATTGCCAGAGCTCACCTGGTTACGAATTTCACCCTTTAAGAAGACATACCTCCTTTTTAAAGTTCAGGAAGTAATTGGTCTGGTCAACGAAGAAGATCTCCAGAGCTGACCTCCTCAAGTTATAGCGACGCAAATGAATCTCTCGAATCTGAGAAAGAGGCCATTTGAAATCAAAACCTATACCTGGAAAGAAGAGATGGTCATTGTGAAATATGTTGAACGGGCATATAACTTATTGTCCCAGTACGTTTCCGAGCACAATTCAAAGTGTTGGTGGTGACGTGACCTTTAAAGCCCTAAACGGCCTCAGCACAGTATACCTGAAGGAGCGTCTCCACCCCCATCGTTCTGCCCGGACACTGAGGTCCAGCTCCGAGGGCCTTCTGGTGGTTCCCTCCCTGTGAGAAGTGAGGTTACAGGGAACCAGGCAGAGGGCCTTCTCAGTACTGGTGCCTGCCCTGTGGAACGCCCTCCCATCAGATGTCAAGGAAATAAACAACTACCTGACGTTTAGAAGACATCTGAAGGCAGCCCTGTTTAGGGAAGTTTTTAATGACTGATGCCTTAATGTATTTTAATTTTTTTGTTGGAAGCAGCCCAGAGTGGCTGGGGAAACCCAGCTGGATGGGTGGGGTATAAATAATAAATTACAGTGGTACCTTGGTTTACAGCCATAATCTGTTCCGGAGGTCCGTTCGTGAACCAAAACAGATCGTAACCCAAGGCGGCTTTCGCCAATGGGGCCTCCCAAAAATAGGGGTCGTTATCCCCCCAAAATTGTTTGTAAACCAAAAAAAATTGTTCGTAATCCAAAAAAACCAAAACAAAAACAGGTCGTAATCAAAAGATAATTGGCAAACCGGGACGTGCACTTCCGGGTTTGAATTGGTCGTAATCCAAAATGGTCATAAACTAGGCTGCTCACAAACCAAGGTACCACTGTATTTTTTTTTTATTATTATTATTATTATTATTATTATTATTATTATTATTATTATTATTATTATTATCATTATATGAAGCCAAAGCAGCAAGGTTCAGTAAAATGCTTCAAAAACATTAAACTTGCACACGCACATACCCCTCTTGCCTACATAGGAACATTGTCTTGGGTATGTGTAGATTTGCACATGTGACACGTACAAGTTTAATGGCACACCTCCAAGTCCCAGGCTCTGTAACAGCATAACATTTCCTTATGAGCAGCGCTTCCCGGGGGGAAACTGAAAAGTGGCAAAAAGCAGGAACGCACTGAGGCTTCAAGGGAAAAGAGAGCCAATTACTTCATTTGGAGCTACAGTGCTCCTGTCTCTGAGCAGCGCGGGAAACTAAACCTTCTTGGGGACATTAAACACACATGAGGAAATGCCATGTGGGGAATATTTCGTATTGACACAGTTCAAGAAACTGCACAATTCCCATGCTTTTTACAGGAGCAGCTCTCATCACTTCATTGCGTGGCAAGTCCCCTCTCCCATGTGAAATGAAGACACTGGACACATTATTTAAGGTTAATGGGCATAAAAAGGCCACAACTTTATTGATTACAGAATTGAAAGGTATTGGCCTTAGGCATTGGCTCCTATCGACTACCCGGCAAGAGTTATCCACAATCCGTTGGAGTCCTGTTGAAGTACGCCAACTAGGATCCCATGGGTGTCACCGCTCGGGGGCGTGCCGGAGGCCCTTACCTCCTTAGGTTTCGGACAAGGCAATGCCCCCCCGGAGTCCTCTACCAGACTACCCTTTTCATTGGGGGAAGGTGATGGCGCTTCCTTCCCCCTTCATTTGCATAACAATTAACCCCTGCCAATGCACTGCACAATTCCCATGCTTTTTACAGGAGCAGCTCTCATCACTTCATAACCTAACATAAGGCTTGGCAATCACCCATATTTAACCCCTATGCAATGCAAATCTGCAGCCTGATTTCATCTGTACCAAATCCTAAGCTGACAAGTGTTATGGCTATCGGGGTGGTTGCTCGAGAGCGATCAGGCAAGATGCCTCACTGGATTTTTCAAAAACTTTATTGTTGGTGCTAAAACCTTTACAAGGGACGCGCGTGGCGCTGTGGGTTAAACTACAGAGCCTAGGGCTTGGAGATCAGAAGGTCGGTGGTTCGAATCCCTGTGATGGGGTGGGCTCCCGTTGCTCGGTCCCTGCTCCTGCCAACCTAGCAGTTCAAAAGCACATCAAAGTGCAAGTAGATAAATAGGTACCGCTCCGGCGGGAAGGTAAACGGTGTTTCCGTGCGCTGCTCTGGTTCGCCAGAAGCGGCTTAGTCATGGTGGCCACATGACCCGGAAGCTGTACGCCAGTTCCCTCGGCCAATAAAGCGTGATGAGTGCCACAACCCCAGAGTCGGTCACGACTGGACCTAATGATCAGGGGTCCCTTTACCCTTTACCTTAAAACCTTTACAATGCAGAACGCCTCTGTTCCATGTCTTGCTCACTCACTAGCAGAATCTGAGAGTGGGCGGTCCTTAAACTTTCCCCAGCAGAGTAGTCTCTTGACCCCCAGCCTGCACCTCCCCTCTCTGCGCGGAAGCCTACTGCGCAAGGAAGGCTTGGGTAAAGGGGGACCTCTCTCCTCCCCGCTTTGCTCAGGCAAGGTGTCCTGGCACCGCCTTGCATCCTCCGAGCCCTGCATCTCCTCCCCACTAGAGGCGTGGCTTCCTTCCTCCGCTGAGGAAGTGCTGCTTCCCACGATCTTTGGGGGCTCTCTGTAATCCATCCGTCTTCCCCCCCCCTCGCCCCTGAGCCGATGGCAGTTCCCTGACAACAAGCTTTTATTCCCCCCCCCCCCCGGGAACAGAATTACCATACTTTTCGCTCTATAAGACGCACCAGACCACAAGACACACCTAGTTCTTGGAGGAGGAAAACAAGAAAAAAAATATTCTGAATCTCAGAAGCCAGAACAGCAAGAGGGATCGCTGCGCAGCGAAAGCAGTGATCCCTCTTGCTGTTCTGGCTTCTGGGATAGCTGCGCAGCCTGCATTCGCTCCATAAAACGCACACACATTTCCCCTTACTTTTTAGGAGGGAAAAAGTGAGTCTTATAGAGCAAAAAATACGGTAATTCCAAAGTTAAAATGAGTACAGTAAAACTGTCCACACAATGCTCGCTGTTGTTACATTGCAGGCCTCACCTTCCTCTTTTTCAATGCTGCCATCGTAGAAGTAAATGTGCTGTGTAGTGACCTCCAGCCTGCCGGGGATGACATTAATGATTGTAATAAGTTCGCAGTCTTCAGAGAGGACAAGTTTTTCTTTCTGGCTCTGCTCCTCCTTTTCATCCCTGCAGCAGGAACACCAAAAATGACAGGCTAGAATCAATGGGGAGCTCCAGAAGATGCAACTCTGTATTCCCCCCACCCATAGCTCTCTTTGCGCTCTCCCCTAACAATATTTTGAAAATAATTACACGGCAATTTTATCATGCATAAAATAATCTTTAAAACGCTGGACTGATCAGCTTAAAGTCACATTTTTAATTACAACAACACCACAGAGTGGACCTTTTTATTTACAATGCAACTGGGCAGAAGAGACCCAACCATTCTTTTCTGGAGAGACATTTGGTCTGGCATCTAAAAGACCTGCAAAATTAGTTCCGCTCAACCTCTGGGTTTGTGCTTCTTGAAATAATAATAATAATAATAATAATAATAATAATAATAATAATAATAATAATAATAATTTATATCCCGCCCTCCCCAGCCGAAGCCAGGCTCAGGGCGGCTAACAACAATAAAATAGTACAACATTCTAAAATCATTTCATTATAAAATTAATTCAAATCAAATTGATGGCAACCGTTAGGCTAAAGTTCTGTGAAGATTGCCAAAGGAGGGAGTCAGGCTGTGCCCTGACCAAAGGCCTGGTGGAACAGCTCAGTCTCAAGGGCAGCCCCACGTAGGGCAAGTTACAATAATCCAGTCTGGAGGTGACTGCCGCATGGATCACAGTGGCTAGGTCAGGGCGAGAGAGGTAAGGAGCCAGCTGCTTAGCTTGGCGGAGGTGAAAAAATGCCGCCTTTGTTATAGCTGCAATCTATGCACCTCCATGGAAAGGGAGGTGTGGAAGATTACACTCAAACTCTTAACGGACGGTGCTGGCACTAATTGCACCCCAGCAAGAGATGGGAGTTGCCCCCCCCCCCTATCCCATATCGTCCCTTCCCAGCCAGAGGACCTCTGTCTTTGAAGGATTTAACTTCAACCGGCTCCCACGTAACCATCCAGCCACAGCTTCCAAACATCTGGTCAGTGTGTCTGGGGCCGAGTCAGGATGGCCATCTATCAACAGATAGAGTTGGGTGTCATCAGCATACTGATGGCAGCCCAGCCCAAAACTCCGGACAAGCTGGGCGAGGGGGCGCATAAAGATGTTAAAAAGCATCAGGGAGAGTATCGCACCCTGAGGCACTCCACACACCAAGGAGTGGCGCGATGACAATTCCCCCCCAAGCGCCACCCTCTGTCCCCAACCAGAGAGAAACAAGCGCAGTTTCCTTGTGCCCATGTGTAAAATAACTTCTGAAAACAGAGGGGACCTGGAGCGGGGGAGTGTCTGTGACAATGGCATGGCCATCTGCTACTCAAATCAAATTTATACTGGAAATCCTACTGCGCCCTTGGGCAAGAACAAAGCTGCTCTTTGGATTCCAGCCCTGGGATCACCAGGCTTTGCGACATACATGCTTATATTAGATGCTGGATCTTCATCTGGTAGTTCAAGTATATCATCCTCCATATCGCTGACTTTTACTTGCTTCACAGCCTCCAGAAGCAAAGCCTCGCTCGATGGCGGCGCCTGCTGGACTCCTTTGGAGATAAAGCGAGATTTTACAAAGTCAGCTGCATTCTGCGAGACTTATATCGCTGAACCACACAAAAGTTCTATTAAATCACATAGTTTCTGTTTATATTATACTGTTATAATAATTGCAAGGGATGCGGGGGGGAAGAACAAACTGATTTGCACAGACGTATTTTAGACTACGTAGTTTCCTGAAGTCAAAGGGGCGGGGGGGAGAGATCAGAGACGAATCAGACTATTTTAAGATTAAAATAAAACACACTAAACAAAATTGATGAACTACGCCAAGATGGCAAAACTTACAGGGAGAATCAGAAACCAGGAAGAGGAAGTCTTTAATAAAGAATGGGGAAGGTTTCTAATTGATTTGAAAAGCTATTGTAAACAATTGCATACATTGGTAGGATTGACAGAAAACTTGTAGTAAAAATTTGAACTATGGACTGACAAAGGATTTACAGTGGTACCCCGCAAGACGAACGCCTCGCAAGACGGAAAACCCGCTAGACGAAAGGGTTTTCCGTTTTGGAGGCGCTTCGCAAAACGAATTTCCCTATGGGCTTGCTTCGCAAGACGAAAGCCCATAGGGAAATCTCCGGGACAGCGGGGAAGCGCAGCGCGTCTTCCCCACTGTCCTCGGACCTCCTCCCGCCGCCCGGCATCGGAACGAAGCTCCGATGCCGGGCGGGGGGGGGGAGCCTTCTCCCGCCGCCCGGCATCGGAACGAAGCTCCGATGCCGGGCGGGGGGGGGAAGCCTTCTCCCGCCGCCCGGCATCGGAACAAAGCTCCGATGCCGGGGGGGGAGCCTTATCCCGCCGCCCAGCATCGGAATGAAGCTCCGATGCCGGGCGGGGGGGGGGAGCCTTCTCCCGCCGCCGGGCATCGGAACGAAGCTCCGATGCCGGGCGGGGGGGGAGCCTTATCCCGCCGCCCAGCATCGGAACGAAGCTCCGATGCCGGGCGGGGGGGAAGCCTTCTCCCGCCGCCGGGCATCGGAACGAAGCTCCGATGCCGGGCGGGGGGGGGGGGAAGCCTTCTCCCGCCGCCGGGCATCGGAACGAAGCTCTGATGCCGGGCCGGGGGAGCCTTATCCCGCCGCCCAGCATCGGAACAAAGCTCCGATGCCGGGCGGGGGGGGGAAGCCTTATCCCGCCGCCCAGCATCGGAACGAAGCTCCGATGCCGGGCAGGGGGGGAAAGCCTTCTCCCGCCGCCGGGCATCGGAACGAAGCTCCGATGCCGGGCGGGGGGGGGAAGCCTTCTCCCGCCGCCGGGCATCGGAACGAAGCTCCGATGCCGGGCGGGGGGGGGGAAGCCTTCTCCCGCCGCCGGGCATCGGAACGAAGCTCCGATGCCGGGCGGGGGGGGGGGGAAGCCTCCTCCCGCCGCCCGGCATCGGATGGCTTTCCTGAAGACTTGGGGTAGGAGGAGGGTTTTCCTTCCCACCGCCAACATTCAGAATGCTGTTCTGAATGTTGGCGGTGGGGAGGAAAAACCCTCCTCCCACGCAAGCCCCGGGAACAGAGGGAAAGCGCTGCGCGCCTTCCCCTCTGTTCCCGTACCTGTCCTGAAGGCTTGCGGTGGGGAGAAAAGCCCTTCTCCGCACCGCCAGCCTGGCAAGCGGTTTCCCTAGGAACGCATTAATTGATTTTCAATGCATTCCTATGGGAAACCGTGCTTCGCAAGACGAAAAACTCGCAAGAAGAAAAAACTTGCGGAACCAATTAATTTCGTCTTGCGAGGCACCACTGTATAAGAATAGAATTATGAAAGAGATGAAGAGGGGAAATCATTACATTAAAATCAGGGGGGAGTCAGAAGGGATTATATGTTTATGTATTTGATTCATTTGTTTATGTAAAAGAGAAAATGCAAAAATAAAATTTATTCAAAAAAAGGTATTAGATCTCACCTAGATTATCCCTTAGGGCACTGGCCTCCTGATGAGAGTTGAAATTGTAATTTTGTACCAACTTTAGCCTCATCCGTGAGTAATTTTCCACATTTGAAAGTTTCCAGTGAATACGATTTAGCTTCCTGGAGAAAGGAATATACCCAAGATAATTTGACATGCATCAGACACAGAACTTAACTGCTACAAGAGTTTCCAACAAAAATAAACAAGAAAGAAAAAGCTTTAAATCACAGACGAACATCGCTGCAGGTGGATTTTAAAATTCACAAACAAGCTGCAGCCACTTAAGGCCCTGAGCAATGGTTTGTCGACAGTGGTGGAAGACCTGCTTCTCCATGGGTTTCACAGGGTGGGATTCCCCCCCCCAAAGGTAACTGTAATGGTTCTAGGGGTTGCTTGTGCATAAGCCGATGCTTATCTCCCCGGCTGGGTGCAAACACCTGGCTGGGTTGCCTAAGTGAACCTTTTCTGTCCGGACAGCCACTCACCCGTGGCTGACTCAATCGCTGGCAGAATCCGTCAGTGGGCGTTTCTTAAACTTCTTCAAGCAAAGAAGCTCTTTGACGCCTAGTCTCCTCCTACTCTCTCTGCACGAAAGCCTTCTGCGCAAGGAGGGCGTAGGCAGCGGAGGACCTCTACTCTCCCTGCTGGTCCCCGGCAAGGAGTCATGGGACCGCCTCGCCGCTTCCCCCATCTGCCCCCTCTTCTCCACTGGTGCTACGCTGATTCTCTTCCCCAGAAGATGGGCTGCCTCTCCCACTCCCGGGATGCTCTCTGGAATCCCTCTGGCTTTTGCTCTCTCCCTCCACCACTGATGGCAGTTCCCTGACAGTAATCTACTCCAGTCCCCAGCTGTGTTGAAGAACTCCCTAGCATTTGGGGCACACAAGTCTTTGATAAGCATCATTTTTGGCTTGTATTCCTCCAGGAAAGATAGGATTCTCTAGGGTGGCTAATCTGTGGACCCCAAGATGTTGTTAAACTACAACATATTCTACTTGACCAAGCAGGCTGGGGGCGATGGGAGTTGGAGATGAACTGCCTTTGGAAGGTCACAGGTTACCATATTTTTCGCTCTATAGGACGCACCCGACCATAGCACGCACCTTGTTTTAGAGGGGAAGAACAAGGGAAAAAAAATCTCCCCCTCTCTGCTCAGCGCCCCTTCAGCGAAGCGGCAGGAGAAACGGAGCCCCTTCCATTTCTCCTCCCACTTGGCTGAAGGGGCGCTGCGCAGCTTTCCCTCTCTGCTGAAGCCAGGAGAGTCTTGCTCTCCCGGCTTCAGCAAAAGGAACCCGAAGCCTTCGGAGCGCAGCGCGAGTTCCCGCTGCGTTCCAAAGGCTTCAGTGCTCACCCTCTCGCTCTCCAGGCTTCAGCGAAAGCAATGCGAAGCCTCCGGAGCGCGGAGGGAGCGCTCCCTCTGCGCTTCGGAGGCTTTGCGTTGCTATCGCTGAAGCCAAGGAGCCTGCATTCGCTCCATAGGACGCACACACATTTCCCCTTAATTTTTGGAGGGGGAAAAGTGCGTCCTATAGAACGAAAAATACGGTAGTCTGCCCTCGATTAGACAAAACACATTAAAAAAAAGCCTTAGACCCAAACGTTGACAAGCATGGCCATATGTTAGAAGAGGCATTTTCAGTGGAGGAGGGAGAAGAGAATCTACATCTCCTTATATGCCATCCCGTCCCCATTTTCCCGGCAAGATCTTGTATTGATCCACCAAAGCCCTAGCTTCCACAATATGTTAAAAGTACCAGAATGGTCATGGGTCTTTGCATAACTGAACTGTGAAAAGGATTAACTAGGGAGGAAAATCCTAAAGCTCAGGGGTGAGTGAATGTGTGCGCAGGAATGTGTGCATCAGAAATTATTTGCTGGGAAATGAGCCACACACCAAAGCTTTACATGGTGTGACATTAACATATGAGAGTGCTGGAGGTGAAATAGTTAAACAGGTTACCCAATCAGAACCCAGGGGGTGGAGTCAGAGGGACTATAAAACCAGCTCCGGGAGAGGCAAAGAGAGGAGTCCGTTGGGAGGTTGGTTGGAGTGAGAGTGAATTGGGATAGAGTTTGTGGGTAGGTTGAGTTAGTGTAGTGAAATAAGCTGAGTCAGGAATAGTTAGGGGCTAGGAAGATAAGTACCGTATTTTTTGCTCTTATAGAGCCTCACTTTTTCCCTCCTAAAAAGTAAGGGGAAATGTGTGTGCGTCTTATGGAGCGAATGCAGACTGCGTAGCTATCCCAGAAGCAAGAACAGCAAGAGGGATTGCTGCTATCCCTCTTGCTGTTCTGGCTTCTGGGATTCAGAATTTTTTTCTTTCTTGTTTTCTTCCTCCAAATACTAGGTGCGTCTTATGGTCTGGTGTGTCTTATAGAGTGAAAAATACGGTAAATATCTGAGAGGTTGTTTAGTGAGTGAGAGTAGGTAACAGAAGTTAGAGGTCTGGATAGGCAGCCCATGATTGTAATTGACCGATACCATTTATGAAACCACACACTTGTTAAACTGCAATAAATAAACAAAAGTTTATGTTCCAATTTAACCCTGACTGGAGTCCGTATTGTACCAGGTAGGGCCTGGATGGTGGCAGCAATAAATAAAGTGGTGGCACAGGGATCAATAGACGGTGAAACGTCCGGGGACCCTGTGTGATCGCCACACATGGGTAGTCCGAACCTTAATGTACAAGACACATAGGATCAAAAGAATATTTAGCTAACCAGCTTGGTAGGGAAGAGTCGTTCCAAAGAGATTCAAAATGCTACCTGAAGGAGCAAGAGAAAATGGAACCCTCCACCTACCTTTCAGCCCAGGGTCCCTGCTCACACGTGAGGTACAGTTTGGCAGCTCTCCACTGTCGGAGAGTTGCCGTGTGCTGATTGTTCAGCTGCTTCAACATGCTGTTGTAACGCAGATTTTCCTGCCTTGCCCGTCGGTTGAATGGCTCCACGAAAAACTCCTGGAGGTGAGAAAGTTGAAACATTTAAATGCAGTCGTACCTTGGCAGTCGAACAGAACCCGTTCCTGAAGTCCGTTTGACTTCCAAAATGTTCGGAAACCAAGGCGTGGCTTCTGATTGGCTGCAGGAAGCTCCAGCAATGAATCAGAAGCTGTGGAAGCTCCATCACACGTTCGGGTTCCAAAAGAACGTTCGCAAACTGGAACAATCACTTTCGGGTTTGCAGAGTTCGGGAACCAAAACGTCCGAGTTCCAGGGCGTTCGGGATCTAAGGTGCGACTGTAAATGCTAGAGGGGTTGTCAAAGGACATGGAAACATCTATACAAAGGGCTGTTTTAATACTCTCCAAAACAACAAAAGGCAAAGCAGAAGAAAATAATTCCGTTGAGTCGTCCTCCAAATAAAGACTCCCAAGGCTGGAAAAGAGATCCAGTTGATTTCACGGATCTGCCACCAGCCTTGAGGTGTCTTCAGCAAGCCTTGCTGCCAAAGATTAGGGCAGCCTTCTCCCAACCTTGTGCCCTCCAGATGTTTTGAACTACCGTATTTTTTGCTCTATAAGACTCACTTTTTCCCTCCTAAAAAGAAAGGGGAAATGTGTGTGCGTCTTATGGAGCGAATGCAGGCTGCGCAGCTATCCCAGAAGCCAGAACAGCAAGAGGGATTGCTGCTTTCGCTTTTTGCTGTTCTGGCTTCTGGGATTCAGAATATTTTTTTTCTTGTTTTCCTCCTCCAAAAACTAGGTGCGTCTTATGGTCTGGTGAGTCTTATAAAGCGAAAAATATGGTATACCCCCCCCAGTCCCAGTCAGAACAGCCAGAGAGGAAGGGAGGTGCGGTCAACTGGCTTGTAAGTCCAGCAACATCTAGAGGGCACCAGGTTGACTACCCATGAGAGGTTTTTTGCCACCCTCAACCTTGGACCAAACTGGGATCTTCTTGGCCAGGCAATGATGCCATAGCAAGAGCTCTTGCGGTGTCTGCTCTGCTTGGGAAGTAATGAAAGGTCACCTGGAATTTGAGCTTGCTTTCTCCTCGCTCCCGCTCTCGTTTGTGGATATTGACCATCAGCTCCTCGTAACAATCCTTCCAAAATACTGCCATGCGCTCGTGGCCGTCGCTGAAAGTGCTGAGTTCGTACTGTTTCATGTGTGGAATGATCTGGTGCACAAAAGGTTAAGAGGGTTATAGTGAACACGCCTCCTCTCTCCTGTGCAGGAGTGTGACGTTTGACTCCTAGGTGGGTCATAAGGAAAGGGTTAAAGGAGTGTGATGTGATTGGCCAGTGGGAATGCAAGGGAGGAGTAAAAGTTAGAGTGGGAGGTTTTGAAAGTCACTTGAGGTTTGGGAGATGAAGAAGGAAGAGGGAGAATTAGGTGTGGGTTGGTAGAGTTGTATTGTGAGAGAGTGAGAGGAATTGTTAGGTGGAGTCATGTAGGGATATCGCGGAGAGTGGGGGGTGGGGTCCGGAAGGAGCACACTCCCCACCAGCAGGCAGCCACCTCTGCCTGCACGCGTGACCTTGGGGTGCAGGGAAACACCCCCCCCCCCAGACAAGCCACAGCTTTCTGGTACATCGTTCCACCTATGTCTGACCTTTTGCAGTCTCAGAAGTCAGCAGTGTCCTGTCTGTAACCTTTTCCCTTAGAGACCTTTTGTCTCCTACGTCATACACTGTGCAAGGGGAAAATGACGCTGTGGAACAGGTGCCAAAATAGCTTTGTACCACCCCACAATCTCGGGACGGAAGATGTGTAAAGGTCACAGCCCAAAATGTATTTGCCTGGCTTGCATATTTGTCTCAATAAAAGGAGGCTCCACAGGAATGGTGGTAGCTCGCTTCAGACCACCTGTGCGCAGCTCACATAATGATCAACACCTGTCTTGGGCCTTCACTTCAGAGTCAGACAGATAGTTGGGGATAATCAATTTGAAGTTGTTAGGAACTAAGATTAAGAAATTGACAAGAAAAGTTAACTGAAACCGTAAGCCTGCTCCTGCATTTAAAAATAAACTTGATTATTTGTTAATGTTAACAACTGGCTGGACTCCGTGTGTCCACGGGGTGGTGGCAGCAAAGAAAGCAACTGCAGTGGTGGCACAGGGTCAACAGACCGTCAAACGTCCGGGGGCCCTGTGTGATCGCCACAAGGAGAAAGAAAAAAACGACGGCCGAAGGAGGGCCTTGTGACTTACAAATTTAGCAATATAAGTCTGCCATTCCTCCGTGTTGCAATAGTCCTGGAAGTCCTCAAAAAAGGAAGGGCTCCCGTTCGTCGAAGGCAGGGAGGGCAAGTGCAAGCCCATGAAGAGCAGCTCGTATATTTTGGAAACCAGCGTTCGGACGAGAGGGATAAGGAAGGAGTAGGTCTCTGTCTTTTCCTTGATCGATCGGCTCAGAATGCCTTCCAGCCTTCCCAGGAGGTAGCAGGACTCCAGTTGGTTGTCCAGCACTTTGGTCTGAAGGAGGGTGTTGAGCTTGGCTGCAGCCATTGCGCAAACCTGAGGGGGGAGGCAGAGAGGGGGCAACCACGTCAGCCAACGTGTCCCCCAATTTCCCCAAAGCTATTTCGTTCCTTTGCAGAGAACAGCAAACTGTCGTTTGAGCCAAAACGACAAAGAGAAACTTCTTGTTGCAGAAGAAGAAATGAAAAAGAAAGGGGAGTTCGAGGCTCACTATGGCCTATTCTAATCACAATAAACTCACTTGTATACTCCTGCCCACTTTAAATCTAATACTCTTTTTTTATAAATAATTTTGATTTTACCAGTATAAAATTATAACAATACAACTATACACATCCACATTTAAAGATTCATCTGAATCTCTGGACCCCCCACCTTCTCCTCCATGGATCCAATTTTTAACCTTTTCTACTGCATATTTTTCAATAGTACCAATTTTATATAACTCCATTATTTCCCTAATACTTGCTACATTATAAGTGTTTTTGAAATCCTGCTAACGTTTTCATCTGTTTGCAGTGGTCTCCAAGATAAATTATACATTTTTTTGCATTCTTTGTTCAAGTTTTGGTCTTCTTTGGTTTCGGAGCCTTCCGGACAGTTTTGCCATTTCGGCACAATCCAACAGTTTAATAAAGACCCAACCAGAGAAGAATGGCAAATTAAATCTAATTCTCAACACGCTATACAGACCATAGCTGTCAACTTACAGATTTGAAAATAAGGGATCAGCAGCCAAAATAAGGGATTTTCAGAGCACAGGTATGTTCAACTTCTGAGCCCCTCCGAGCCAAAGGCAGAAAGCCCAGCCAGCAGCCAAACGAAGCCTCAAGTGGTGGTTCCCACAGCACAGCAACCCAGCAAAGGGGATGCAGCAAGGAAAACCACCGTCACCTCTCTGCTGGGAAGCGCTGAGCAAAGGGGAGTCCCCAGGCAACGCGGCCAATTTGATCAGCACAAGGCATGCAAGCTCCACCCCCCAGTCATTCTTAAGACTCCTTATTGGGTGAGCAGCCAAGCAACACAGTTGGAGCCTCCCTCCCTCCCTGGCCAGCAGGGAGGGAGAGGAGCTGCTTCCTTTGAAACCCGGGAAATTTAAGGGACATCATCAATAAGGGACAGCAGCGGGACACGGCGCTGGGATAAGGGACTTTCCCGCCAAATAAGGGACGGTTGACAGCTATGATACCGACCCTGGATGTTGCTAGCACTATTCCGCATTGCAGCAGCTGCACGCTGTACAATACACACGACAACAAACCTGCAAATTATCCTGTCCAATGAATCCAAGCAGCATCTGGACTTGCACTTGGTAGAACTTCACATACTCTGGGCCGGAAGAGTACCAGACGGACAAGGTATCCATGAGAGTCACCAACTCTTCTAAGAGCTATGAGAAACACCATTCCGAAATCACAGGGGAAGGAGAAGACACGTTATGGTGTTTTTTGTTGTTTTTTAAAAAAGCATTTAAGCAGAGGAACAGAAATACATATCTTGTACCTATGGGACCACCTCTCCCAGTATGCCCCATGGAGAGCCTCAAAGTCCATAAATAGCAACAGCCTAGTGGTCCCGGGCCCTAAGGAAGTTAGATTAGCTTCAACCAGAGCCAGGGCCTTTTCAACTCTGGGGACCTTGTGTGATCAGACCAACTATGAAATGTAGAGGCAAAATCTCAATGAAGAATATTGGGGGGGGGGGGGGTCTGTGTATGAAAAGAAGAACATAGGCACTGTTTGAAATGGCCCAAACAATGAACTTGCTGGGCAGTTCTATGTATGCCATGGTTAACAGATGGATGGTTTTCTTTATTCACCCAGACAGAGGCTCATTTCTTTCTAAATTGACTGCTTCAACTTTCAAGTTGGACTTAAAAGATGGCAGTCGATGTCACAAGCAAGTGCAGTGCCGAATCAGACCAAAGGTTTTATTCTCATAATGTTTTGTTCTCCAAAATGGCCAGTCGCATGCCTTTTCCAGCTGCATTGGCTCCCGGTGGAGTACAGGGTCAGATTTAAGGTGCTGGTTTTGACCTTTAAAGCCCTTCACGGCCTAGGGCCCTCGTACCTACGGGACCGCCTCTCCTGGTATGCCCCACGGAGGACCTTAAGGTCCATATATAGCAACACCCTAGAGGTCCCAGGCCCTAAGGAAGTTAGATTAGCCTCAACCAGAGCCAGGGCCTTCTCAACACTGGCTCCGGCCTGATGGAACGCTCTGCCTCATGAGGCCAGGGCCCTGCAGGATCTGATTTCTTTCCGCAGGGCCTGTAAGACAGAGTTGTTCCACCTGGCCTTTGGCTTGGAGCCAATTTGATTCCCTCCCCCTCTTTCTTTTTCCTTTCTCCTGTGAAGAGACTGCATCCTAATGTTTTAATGTTGTATCTTAATCTTTTAAATTGTATTTTAATCAGCTTGTTTTTATTATTGCTTGTTAGCCGCCCTGAGCCCGGTCTTGGCTGGGGAGGGCAGGGTATAAATAAAAAAAATTATTATTATTATTATTATTATTATTATTATTATTATTATTACTATTGTTATTATTATTATTGAAGTCTTGCAGGCAGGACGCGAAGGCAAAAGCAGCCACCCGACAACCTGTCTCTTGTTTTTACAGATTCATTCCTACCTTTTCCGTCCACAGACTTGAATTAACAAGCCCTTCCGCTTGCAGGAAATCTTGCACGACAAGCAGGAGCCGGAAGGCGTTTTCTGCGTACACTGGGAGAGATTTAGCGTCTCTGTTGTCCGTGACTGCCCATTCCAACATCTTCTCTAGCAAGCTAAGTTAAAAGAGGAAACGTGTTATTCAAAGGAGGCGGACGTTATGAATTTCAGAGAACAAGGACCCGATTATGTATCTAGCGCTGCCGCCGTATTTCTTGCTAGGGGGAGGTGTTTTAAACTGCTTTTAAAATTTTTGTTTCAAATATTGTAACCCAGCCTGGGGCTTCAGGGCAAACAGCGGGTAAATAATATATCAGTAATAACGTCTTCATCTGCCCCGACTGCAATAAAACACGTCACAGAAGACATGCTAACTCTCCAGTGGTCAGACTCTTCCATTGTCTCCTGAGACAGGCAGTTGCCAAAAACAGCAACAATAATAATAATAATAGGAGTTAGAGGTTCTGTGAAGTTAATTCCAGACACACGAAACTGTGTTCCAATTACAATACGGGCGCCGGAATAAGAAAACGAATCACACCTTGTTTCTCAGGTTGCAAAGACTCTCTCAACTCTTTGCTTAGAATGGAAGAATCAGCTGATATAGCTGGTCTTTTAGCTTTTTATGGAGACATGTTGTGCATACGTTGTGTTATTTGCAATGCTGTAGACAGCATCTTAAAAAGCAGAGACATCACCTTGCCGACAAAGGTCTGTATAGTTAAAGCTATGGTTTTCCCAGTAGTGATGTATGGAAGTGAGAGCTGGACCATAAAGAAGGCTGATTGCCGAAGAATTGATGCTTTTGAATTATGGTGCTGGAGGAGACTTTTGAGAGTCCCATGGACTGCAAGATGATCAAACCTCTCCATTCTTAAGGAAATCAGCCCTGAGTGCACCCTGGAAGGACAGATCGTGAAGCTGAGGCTCCAATACTTTGGCCACCTCATGAGAAGAGAAGACTCCCTGGAAAAGACCCTGATGGTGGGAAAGATGGAGGGCACAAGGAGAAGGAGACGACAGAGGACGAGATGGTTGGGCAGTGTTCTCGGAAGCTACCAGCATGAGTTTGACCAAACTGCGGGAGGCAGTGGAAGACAGGAATGCCTGGTGTGCTCTGGTCCATGGAGTCACGAAGAGTCGGACACGACTAAACGACTAAACAACAACAAAACTGATCTGTGACCTTAGGGCAAGGGGCAGTATATATATGTGTGTGTGTGTGTGTGTGTGTGTGTGTGTGTGTGTGTATAAATTATTAAAATAAACTCACTTGAGTTTTATTTCATCCGTTGGCCGTAGCAGCTCATTGGATATCCCCAGTTTGGTGAGGGCAGAAAAAACCTGCCCCCTCTCAACCCAAGCAGCATCGTCAGATCTTTCTATGCCTCTCCACATCACACAAAGCAGGGCATCGGTGAGTAAATGTATGAGATCTTCTTCACATGCCTATGGAAACAATCGTGTATTTTAAGGAATTATAATATTATTACTATGAGTACCTAACAAGTCTTATCCTTTGGAACAGGGACTGCTGGCATATGTACTTATTTTAGAAATTATGGTGTCTCTCTTCCCCCCCCCCTCTCAAAGTAGCATCCAATCATATTAAAAGATACACTATAAAAAGAAGAGGTAATTAACCGAGCAGTGAAAACCACAATAGTGTGAACTATTCAGGGAGAGCAGAAAATCAACTTCTGCTGGATTTGCCTACTATGTAGTGGCAAAGCCATCTGAAAAGCACAAATCTTGAAATCTTTTGAGCAAAACCGAATAAACACACATTATTTCTCTCTCTTTTCATTAAAAGTTTAACTGTGAAAGAATTTTGATTACCGTACTTTTCCGTGTATAAGATGCCCCCATGTATAAGGGGATTCAAAGTGAAGAAAATGGGGGGAGATGACACAGAGTTGTCAAGCTTATTTTGGGGGGGGGGGATTACCCAGGGTTATTGAGCTTTTTTTTAGGGGGGATTGCCGAAAATCGCTCACCCACACGCGTCGCAAAATCCGCCTCTCGTCTGTCCCCTAGCCAGCAGAAGCTGCCAATCGCCCACCCAATTGCCATGTCAGCCAATCAGCGTCAGCTATTAAGGCAGCAACCAATCACATGCCCAATAGCTGCTGACAGCTGCGGCAGCAACCAATCAAACGTCCACCCTATGGACTATCCAAGTATAAGACGACCCCCCACTCATAGCTGTCAACTTTTCCCTTTTCTTGCGAGGAATCCTATTCAGAATAAGGGAATTCCCCTTAAAAAAAAGGGAAACGTTGACAGCTATGCCCCCACTTTTTAGCATAATATTTAAAGAAAAAAACCTAGTCCTATGCACGGAAAAGTACAGTAATTTTTAAAACGAAACTGGATGGGTGGGCGATGGGACCAACCGCAAAAGTTTGCCCGGAAGCAGGACGAACACATTACCTCGCGAATTTCAAATAATGAGAGATCTGCCGGGAATGCCACCTCTGCCGCAGTGTTTGGGTCTTTCTCAAGATGCCCAGAGAATGTTTTGGTGTTCTCGACAGGCGAAGGGGTGCTGGGCAGACTGTCCACCATCTGACTCCCACCGTCGCCCAGTTCGTAGGAGTCAACGCTTGACAGGTCCAAGCTCAGGTGAGAAGGGTTCTTCTGCCACAGCTCATCTTGGTCCTCAGCCATGAAGGACATCTCTGCCCCGGTGGGATCATCGAGCATCACGCCAGGCTTGCTGTCTTCTAGGCTCCACCGATCGCAGGAACCGCTGACAGATGCAAAACTGGTAGCGTCTCCCCCGTCGGCCTTTGAAGAAGAGTGTTTCTGAAACTCTTTACCTGGAGTGTGTTTTTCACCGTCTTTGGCAGAGTCGTTCCTGTTCTCCCTCGCACCGTTCCGGACCTCGGCGTTCTCTTTCAGGAAGAGCCTCGCCAACGTCTCCTGCCAGCCACGCTGCTGAGAAATCTGCTGCGCTGAATCCGGCTGGCTATGGAGGATTTGCAAAAGCTGCAGAAAGCAATAAGTGGGCGAGTTGAAGACTCAACATCAATCTGCAACAGGAACCTTTCAGATTTGAATTTTTTTATTATTATTATTATTAAAGATTTTCTTGTTTTACAGAAGTAAGTGTAATGTCTCGTATTTTTACCATGTAACATTTTTACAAATCTGTTTCATTTGTTGAGACATTAGGGGGAGAAGGAGAAAAAAAGGAGGTGGAGGGAGTGAAGCTGGGTGGGGGCGGGGGCGGGTGGCGATGTTTCTATTATGCTTAATGTATGTAGGTTTTGGTGTTAGCGTTGCTTGTGCTGTTCACTTGTGTTCCTTTGGTGGTGAGAGAGGTTGGGGTTGGCCTAGGGTGTGGTTGTTTGTTTGTGATTGGCTGTGGTGATCTTTGTTTTCGTGTGTGAGTGGGGTGGGTGGGTGTTTTGGATCAGGTTAGCCATATTGATTTGTATGCAGTTGGTGGATTATTGTCATTGTCTTGTTGGGCTGTGTATGTGATAAAGGGGAGCCATCTAAAGCGTCTTCTTCTGTTTGTCCCCGTGTCAGTTTCAGTTTATTGGTTATTTTTCCTAGTAGGGCTGTTTCCCATACTATTTGGGACCATTGGTCCATGCTTACTCCTGACAGGTCTCTCCAGTGTCTGGTTATGGCATTTCTGGCTGCTGAAAGTAGGTGGGTTATGAGTTCTTTGTGGTGTAAATGGCATTGTTGTCTTGGAAGATGTTTAGTAGGGCCAATTCTGGGGTGATGTCTAATACTTGCTTAGTTATTTTACATATTTCTCGTATGGCTGTTGTCCAGAATAGTTGGATTTTGGGCATTCCCACCACATGTGGAGGTATGTGCCTGTGGAGGTGCGCCCTCTCCAGCATTTTGGTGAGGTTCCTGGGCATATTAGCGCTAGTTTTCTTGGTGTTAGGTACCGTCTGTAGGTGAGTTTCAGAGTGAGTTATTTTCTTTTCGTTGATATGGATTTAAAGGGGGGTTTAGACTACATGATGGTCCGTTGAGTGGGGTTAATCTCGTAGCCTATGTCATTCTCCCATTGTTTTTTGATAGCGTCTAGGGGATTTGCGGGATTTTGGAGTAGTATTTTGTATATTGCGGATACCGTCCCTTTACCGTTTCAACAGGAACCTTTCAGAGCCACCAAAGTGCTAAACCAGCATGTAACTTAAGATGTAAGTAATAGGTCTGAGAATTTAAAGGTGTGACCTAGAGATGGGGGAAAACCCTGCGAAAAAACCAGAAAAATTGGGACAAACCCAAGTTTTTTCCTGGCTTCTCCCCAAGCCGTTTTGGTTTTTTTTTTTCCACGGGAGGGGGCAATTTGATATAATCTGAATATTCTACACACTTTTTTTCAATTTTCCCGGGGGAAAAATGACTTTGGAAAAAACTGGGGTTTTCCCCATTTCCCCCCCCCAAGCCTTCCGATCTCTAGTCATGCCACATGCCATCTTTATAATAATTTCAGCCTAAAACAATATGGATTTTTAAAAACCAAAACAGGGATTATAATACCACAGATCAAACTTTAAATAGGTAGTTTAAGAAACAAATGTACTGTGTAAACAAATTTGCAATTTACGGCATGTTGTACAATGAAACAAGATTATATGAAAATGATGTGCCGGTGGTATTTGACCCCTACTAAGTTAGCAAAAATAGAACAAGTACAAATATCTGCTGGAAACGTAAAGAAAAATAAGGTACTTTTAATCATATGTGGTGGACGTGTAAGAAAACAAAAACTTTCTGGGAGATGATCTATAATGAACTGAAAAAAATGTTTCAAATAACTTTTGTCAAAAAAAACCCCAGAAGCTTTTCTATTAGGAATTATAAGTACAGTACCAAGATTCCAAAGGACCAGAAAAGACATTTTTTGTATGTGACAACAACCGTATGGATGCTACTAGCCCAGAGGTGGAAGAAAGAAACAATTCTGACCAGGTAAGAATGGCAAACCAAGTTGATGGACTATGCTGAAATGGCAAAATTAACTGGGAAGCTCGGAAACCAAGAGGACAAGAACTTTAAAAAATAATGGGGGAAATTTCAAATTTATTTCAAATTTATGTATTTATAATTGTGGGCAGATGAAAACATTAGCAGGATTTTAACCACACTTGTAAAGTAACAAAACTTATGGACAATTTCAGGGGTCAGCAAAGTTTTTCAGCAAAGTCCCTCAGACCTGATGGGGGGCCGGACTATATTTTTTGGGGGGGGGAAATGAACAAATTCTTATGCCCCACAAATAACCCAGAGATGCATTTTAAATAAAAGCACACATTCTGCTCATGTAAAAAGACACTGATTCCCGGACCGTCCGCGGGCCGGATTTAGAAGGCGATTGGGCTGGATCCGGCCCACAGGCCTTAGTTTGCCTACCCATGATTTAGACTGATGGAAAATTTGGATATGAGCCGATATGCAGTTGTAAACATTGTTTTTAGGACCCATGGAGGAGATGGGGGGAAACCTTGAGATTCAGAGGAATCTCATTCTATGGATTTTTAATTGATTTTGTTTTATGTTTATGTATTTTTTAAAAATAATTTTTTTTTTTACAAAAAAGAGAGATAAATGGACTGTGTAAAAGGGGAGGAGCCGAATCCTGAGGATGCAAAACCCACTGAGCATTCTTATAGTTATAATGCAGTCAATTCATATTATCTTCATATTATCTACCAGATTACCAAATAAAAAAATATAAAAAAATAGATGAGAGATATGAACATTGTCCCACAGGATCAGTTCCACATAGCCACCAGGTGCCTTTTCCCCATCCTCTGCCCCATGTGAACAGGATTGCACCCTCCATCAACTTCTGGACACATCCTAAGAACTCCACTGTCTCTCCCCAGACCTCGTCCAATAGACCCATTCTTTGCGATTCACCAATGATGTTCCTGTCTACCACCTGGCCCACTCCAAAACGACAACAGCAACAACAACTCACCTTTTGACAGATGGCCACTCGGACATTGATATCTGCTCTGTGAGCCAGATGCACCACTGCTATAAAGTCCCTGTAATTCACAACTGGATCTGTAGAGGGAGGATTCAAGACATGCATGATGAGAAAAAGGGAAAATGTCATAAGTCCACCTCCGTCCCTTTTTCAACCCCCAAACTGCAGAGGGTTGGGGGGTTTCGTGTATTTGGACTTTGCCTTGAAAACACTACAATGAATTGAAGTGATAAATGTATTTTTCCTATTTCAGAACTCAGACAAGAAGAAAAAACTGTTAGGGTTCGACCACACAGTGGGGAACTTTTTAAAGCGCTGTAACAAGGGTGTCTCCGGAGCTTAAATTGAGGCTCATCCTACAAAAAATAATATTTAGAACCCCCTACCGCCCACCTATAATCCTGAAACGCCCACTAGTGGGTGGTAGGGACTAAGTTGGCAAGCCATGGTTTAGAGGATGGTGAGAAAGATATGCAGCCCTGTATTGGGAAGGTTGTAATGATGTGTGTGTGTCTGTGTTTGTGTGTGTGCTGTTGTAGCCTTATTAGACTTTACCGATTGGTAGGGTGAGCGTTGCTCCCAGAGCAGGGAGGAAGGAGTCAAATGACACCGAGGTTTGGTTCAGAGAAAGAGTTTATTCTGCTCTCCGGATAGCAGAAGGCACTGTGTGATAGGTTCACAGCAAGCACAAAAGCAAGAGAAATTTCACACAGTATATATATCCTCCAGGCACCCTCTCCCCCCTTCCCAGGAATCCAGCCACGTCAGCTTATACACGTAAGTTGACATCTATGACCATAAACAGATGTTCCTGTTCCTGTACTCTTGACCATAAAAGGATGTTCCTGTTCCTGTATTCCTCATCTTGGGGTAAGAAGGTCGCCAACTCTAAGAGCACTCCTGGCCCCATCCCTGAGCGCGGGGGTGTCTTGCAAGGTCTGTGCATCAGTGTGTCAGAATATTTACAACCCACAAGATAAGATAAGGCCCAGCTCTGCCGTCCCGTCTCCACTTCGGAACTGACAAGGCCATCCATTAAGTGTCATGGACTGATAAAGGAGAGGGCTTTGTTTATACAGCTGGGTTCCTGTTATGCATTTGCTCAAGTGCTCAAGTTAATGGTTTTTAGCTAATGCACCCTTGGAGAAGGAAAAATGGGGATTTTGGGACCCATTTCAGACTGACTGCACACTGTGCAGTCAGTCTGAAACGGGCCCCAAAAATTTGGGAAACCCATTTGTCAGGGAACTGCCATCAGAGCATCAGGTGGTGGAGGGACTCAGGCAGGATGAAAGAGACTCAACTGCTGAAGCAGGAACCAGCAGGGGGAGGAGTGGGTCTCTGAGGGAATGCGAGCAGGAGGGAGGGCTCAGGGAGGCTTCCAGCGAGAACAGTGGAGAGGTATCGGAGTCTCCCATAGGGAGACCCACACCTCGCAGGAAACTGTCACGCCGTGAGTCCAGGAGACGCGTTTCCGTTAAGGAACTTCTTTGCTGGAAACGCTTCCGCAGACAGCCACTGTCGGACTCTACTAGTGACTAGAGCAGACATGTCTGAGGAGCTCCGTCACACACGGAGGTTTGTGGGGTCGCACAAACTCTGAGGGAGCACGTTTTCACGCACAAGCAGCTAATCAAACCCTCACAGCAGTCCGACAGTCTTTGTACGCTGCCTGTGCAAGAGAAGGCATCATGAGCGAACCAACCGGAACCGGAGGAGCAGGGGCTGGAGCTGGTCCAAGCTTGGAAGATAGATACCGAGCGTTGGAGGTTCAACTGGCCCTGCAGACGGCGAGGTTGGAGGAGAGAAGGGCTCAGGATGCAGACAAGAAGGGGAGAGCCACGCAATTCCCCAGAAAGGTACCAGGATTGGTGCAGAAATTTGGGGGGGACCCCAAGGACTACCATGCTTTTAGGACAGAGATGCAATATGCCCTTAATGTGCAGTTCGATGAGTTCCCTGATGAGGAATCGCGAGTTGCTTTTGTAATTGGGCATCTTGAGAAAGGGGCTAGAGACTGGGTTCGACCCCTAATGGCAACGCACAATGACATACTAAAGGACACAATGAAGTTCTTTCGTGCAATGGATCTCATGTTTTCCAGCGATATTGAGGAAGGGGTGGTGCGCAGACAGCTAATGGCTTGTAAGCAGGGAAGTCGATCTGTCCGTGAATATTGGACTGAGTTTACCATGCTGATTCACAGACTGAGTTGGGATTTATCGGCGGCACCCGTTCAAATGCTATTTGAAGAAGGTCTTTCTTCGGGGGTGAAAGACGAGCTGGCACGGAGCCCCAGGGCGGAGTCTATGGATCAGCTGACCAAATCTGCGCTGACCATAGGAGCGCGGCAGGAGGCAAGAGCCTTGGAGAGGCGGGAAGGGAGAGGGGAACGTTGGAAGGAATTCCGCATTCCAGACATTCCTGAGCCAGCTTTCCCGCCGGCAGAGCCGATGGAAATCGGAACAGCGCGCGCGCGCGCATTTTCAAAAACCAGCGAGGGAGCTAAGAAGGAGGGAAAGGGCCCCCGGAAATGCTATCTCTGCCAACAGCCAGGCCACTTTGCCAGAGTCTGCCCCCAGAGGAAGGAATGGCAAGGGATGGTGGGAGCTGTTGAGGGGGGAGAAGAAGGGGGAGCGGAGCAGGTAAAAGCCAACGCCTGGTTGCCACAATTGGGGCACTGCAGCCAGGCCAAAGAGCAGTGAAAGTGCCCGTGCCAGAAGCTCCTCGACCTGCTCTAGTGATTGAAGTGTCGCTAGAGCTGCAGAATGGGCACCCCCTAAAAATAAAGGCGCTATTGGACTCAGGCAGCTCCTGCAATTTTATGAGCAAGGAGTTTGCTGCTGAACACCAGATACAGACCATCCCTTTAAGCAACCCCCTGCAGGTGACCACGATTGATGGCAGGGAGTTGTTGGGAGGAGGAGTCCGCTTGCAGACTGTCCCAATGATAATGAGGGTGGCAAGGCACACAGAACTGATAGCGTTTAATGTGGCCACCCTGGGAGGCGCTCCCATTATTTTGGGAATGAGCTGGCTAGCTCTACATGATCCGCTGGTTGGCTGGCATCAAAGAGTGGTGTCCTTTGGTTCAGCACATTGCCTAGAACACTGCAAAGGGGAGAAGGGTTCAGCAGGGGCCCAAGCCACCCTAGCAGGGACTGAAGTAATGGGGAAGGTGAAGGTACCACCACAGTATGCAGATCTCAGCGACGTGTTCAGCGAGAAGGAAGCTGACCAACTACCACCTCATAGACCCTTTGATTGCCAGATCAATTTACTCCCAGGAGCACAGCTTCCCGTGGGCAAGTTGTATGCCATGTCAGACAGGGAAATGCAGGAGTTGCGAGGGTTCATTGACAAGAACCTGAAGAGAGGCTTCATCAGAGAGTCCAAAGCAGCAGGGGGGAGCCCAGTGTTCTTTGTGGACAAAAAAAATGCGGACAAGCCGAGACTTGTATGTGATTTTAGGCGGCTGAATGCAGTGACTGAACCGGTGGCGTTCCCTATGCCCAGAATTGATGATATTTTGACCAGGGTGAGGAAGGGAAAGATTTTCACAAAGCTGGATCTAAGGGGGGCGTACAACCTGATACGCATAAGGAAAGGGGATGAATGGAAAACCACCATGTTTACCCCTTTGGGGGCGTTTGAATACCTCGTTATGCCATTTGGATTACAAGCAGGCTCCGCGTGTTTTCAATCTTTTATGAACCACGTGCTGGGCCCTTTGCTCTACAAGAATTGCGTTGCCTTTCTAGATGATGTGTTGGTGTATTCTGAGAATGAGGAGCAACATGTGAGAGACGTCAGAGAAGTGTTGAGCAGACTGCAAGCCAACAGGCTGTGGGTCAAACTGGAGAAGTGTCGGTTCCATACCAAGGAGGTGGAATTCCTGGGGTACCGCCTGTCAGACAAGGGATTGGCCATGGATCCCGGCAAGGTACAGGCAGTGCTGGAATGGAAAACACCCAAAACCAAGAAGGATGTGCAGAGGTTCCTAGGGTTTGGAAACTTTTATCGTAAGTTCATCCGCAACTTCGCCCATCTGACGGCGCCCATCACTGACTGTCTCAGCAGTAAAAAGAAGTTTGTATGGACGGCGGAGGCGGAGCGAGCGTTTGAGGAACTGAAAAGGGCCTTCGCCTCTGAAGAACAACTTCTGCATGTGGATTTACGAAAGAAGCTAAGGGTTGAAACAGACGCATCTGACAGAGCCATAGGGGCGGTGCTTCTTCTGCAGCCGGGGAAGGAGGAGTCAGAGTGGCGTCCGTGTGCCTTCTTCTCGCGGAAGCTGAACAAATCCGAGAGGAACTACACGGTGTACGACCGAGAACTGCTTGCTATTCATGAGGCGTTCCGGAGATGGAGGCATCTGCTAGTTGGTGCACAACATAAAGTGCAAGTGTGCACGGACCATAAAAATCTAGAGTACTGGAGAACGGCGCGAGTGCTCAACCAAAGGCAGTTGAGATGGGCCCAAGAGTTCTCCAAATTTAACTTTGAGATTTGTTATGTGCCAGGCCCAGAGAATGTTAGGGCGGACGCTCTCTCACGCAAACCTGAATATTTGGAGGGGGAGGGAGCACCCGAAGAAACCCATATCATTCCAGAGGACCGCTGGGTGTGTGGGGCGACTTTGGTGGGGCAAAGGGAATTGGTAGAGGGTACGGTGCAGGATGCATACGCCCAGGGGAAACTCAGGGATCTCAGAGGGGAGGAAGACAAATCCGGTGGTTTTGAGGAGAGAAATGGGGCATTGTATTATAAGGGAGCGTTATATATACCTGAAGGGGAATTGAGGGAGAAGGTACTCAAGCAGCTGCACGATAGCCCCACAGCAGGGCACTTTGGGCAACACAAAACCATGTGGCTGGTTACCAGGGAATTTTGGTGGCCCAAGGTCAGGGAAGATGTGCGGGAGTATGTGAGAGGGTGTGAACAATGCCAAAGAGCCAAGGGGGAGAGGCAGGCGCCGGCTGGTTTATTAGAACCACTGCCCACACCTGAGAGACCGTGGGAAGCAGTGGCAATAGATTTCATGACTGATCTGCCAAGGTCTAGAGGGAAAACAGCCATCATGGTTGTAGTAGACCTGTTAACTAAAATGGCCCACTTCATAGCCTGCTCACATGCGGTTACAGCAGAAGAAACCGCCAAATTGTTTGTAGAGAATGTGTTTAGGTTGCATGGCGCCCCCTTGAGGGTGGTTTCAGACCGAGGGAAACAGTTTACTTCCAGGTTCTGGAGGAAGCTCATGAGCTTACTGCATGTAGAGGTTAATTTCTCGACGGCCCGTCATCCTGAAACCAACGGGCAGGCGGAAAGAGCAAATGGGGTTCTCCAACAATATTTGAGGTGTTATGTTAATGACAGAGAGAATGATTGGGTGGAGAAGTTGGCGTTGGCAGAATTTGCCTACAACAATGCAGAGAACGTGTCCACGGGGATGAGCCCCTTTTTGGCTAATCACGGGTGCCATCCCAGAGCCTTCCCAGGGGGGGAGGGGGAGAACTGGAGCGTTCCAGCTGCAGAACAGTTCGTGGAAGAAATGGAAGCGATCCATCGCCAGCTTCAACTCAACTTAAACAGGGCTAAGGAGGAATATAAGAGGCAGGCAGACAAAAACAGAAGGGAAGGTGAAAGCATCAGGGTGGGGGACCAGGTGTGGCTGTCAACCCAAGGGTTGCCATTCAAAGGAGGTTGTAAGAAATTAAGACCCAAAAGGCTGGGTCCGTTTGAAGTCATACAGCAGGTCAATCCAGTGGCTTTCAGGCTCCGGTTACCGAACCACATGAAGCTGCACCCAGTTTTTCACAGGTCGTTGCTGTCACCGTATAGAGGAGACAGTGAGGGGAGGGTCACTAGGGGACCAGCAATGGAGGAGAAGGAACACAGCTACCATGTAGCGGAGATCCTCGATTCCAGGTGGAAGGGAGATCAAGTAGAGTACTTGGTAATGTGGGAAGGGGAACCGGAGTCGGAAAACACCTGGGTTAGGGCAGAGGATGTCAATGACGAGGTTTTAATAGAGACTTTTCATCAGAGGTTCCCACGTAAACCTCAGCCTGTAGCGAGGTTCCGAAGGGAATACTTTGCCACCACCGACGAGGAAGAGGAGTTGGAGGGGTTCCCAGATTCTGAAGAGGAGGAGGATTCAGCTGGCCAGGACGACGATCGATGGAGAGAATTGTTCGAGACGTCAGAAGATGAGGAAGATTCGTTTCGGGGTTTTAGCCCTTCACCTCCCAGGGGGGAGGAATTGGGAGGGGGTGAGGGGGGCCCTGGAGGGGAGGTGGATGTCAGGGAACTGCCATCAGAGCATCAGGTGGTGGAGGGACTCAGGCAGGATGAAAGAGACTCAACTGCTGAAGCAGGAACCAGCAGGGGGAGGAGTGGGTCTCTGAGGGAATGCGAGCAGGAGGGAGGGCTCAGGGAGGCTTCCAGCGAGAACAGTGGAGAGGTATCGGAGTCTCCCATAGGGAGACCCACACCTCGCAGGAAACTGTCACGCCGTGAGTCCAGGAGACGCGTTTCCGTTAAGGAACTTCTTTGCTGGAAACGCTTCCGCAGACAGCCACTGTCGGACTCTACTAGTGACTAGAGCAGACATGTCTGAGGAGCTCCGTCACACACGGAGGTTTGTGGGGTCGCACAAACTCTGAGGGAGCACGTTTTCACGCACAAGCAGCTAATCAAACCCTCACACCATTCCTTCACTGTAAGCCGCTCAGAGTGGCTGGGGAAACCCAGCCAGATGGGTGGGGTATAAATATTATTAGTATCAGTATTATTAGTATTATTATTGAACCACCCAAGTACCTGCATGAAGAACTTGGTTGAGAAGGTTCTTAATAAAAGATGTGGTCACTGGAGATTCGTTCAGGAGCAGTCCCAGTCCGGAATACCCAACTTCTCTGAGTTTCATACGCTGTTTGCTTCGCTCATAGACTTTGGTGCACTTCAACATCTGCCCCATGATCTGCAAAGAAAGGCTGCGTGAAGGTCTTCCCTAGGTGGGCAGCCAGATCCAAACCTCCCCAGTAGCACTGATGCACACCAAAGACCCTTCTTCACAAGCAAGAAACCAGAAACCCATGTCTGGCTGGGTTCTGGAGGTGGAAGGTGAATAGTTTCCTATTCATGATGGCTTCATCCTCCAAACAGTGCATGATCATAGAGGTGAGACATTTGCCCTGGTCTTCGCCATCCCATGTAGTGATCAGGTGGGATTGCTATTAGGAATTATAACACATATAGAGTAAGCCATCTGTGTCAGCAATGAAAGCATTGCGTTGGCTGGGTTTAAACTATTTTGATATGATTCTTGATCAATCCACACCTCTGCATCCCTGTTCCATTTCTCTTTCTTGACCAGTCACGTACATGGCCAGTTGCTTCGCCAAGCAGGCATCCTGGGTCATCAAAGACAGTGGGCAGTTTCTTTGCTGTAGCTTTTCTGATATGTTAATCTTAGGGCAAGGAAACAGATCTCACCTGAAGGTGATAATGATCGCTGTCTTCCTGGCCATCCTTCTTATCATGTGTATTGATTGTTTATGACCTCAGGGGTTGCCAAATGCACTCCTTTGTAGTTCTGTTCTTTGTTTACCCCAGAATTATGTGTGCTTAATTAGTTTTGGTAGTTTAACTTTGTCCCCACGTGGGGTTTGTTGCAATGCTCAGAAGAAATCTGATTGGTTCTTACAAACACTCTGTAAAAAGTTCTTTTGTGAATAAAACGACCTGGGCCAGAGGGTGGAGACACAGATTATTATACGCATCCTTCCCAGTCTTGCTGGTTCAAGCCTCTGTGTGTATTCTTATTAATCAGAGTTCAATCCTTCCTTTACTTTGGGAACGCCTCAATCCCACTCATTTAGAACCAACTTCGACTCCAATCTACACAGGCCCACGCTGGCTACTATTTTCTCGGTCACGTTTGTGTCTCAGAATGCATGAGAGCTAGCTTTCGTGTTGAGATTTATCAGATGATAGTAGAAACAACCGTAAAGAGGTTCCATTTCTTCTCTAGACCGTGCTTGTATTGTTTCTGAGCCGTTTAAGGGTCCATATGTCATTAGAACAAATTTCAAACGGGCACATTTATTTATTCTTAATAAATCGCAGCTCTACAGAACCCTCGCGGCAGCTCAGAACACACCATCAAACTAAGATTAAAAACAGCCATAAATGCAGTGCCAGCTTGAACAAGGACATGATTATTTTAAAAAACCCCAAAAGTCGATAAACACCTCTCAGGTGAAGACTGCAATCCTAAACCAACTTGCTTGCGAGCAGGTAGACACAGCAAGATCTATCGTATTTTTCGCTCTATAAGACGCACCAGACCATAAGACGCACCTAGTTTTTGGAGGAGGAAAACAAGAAAAAAATATTCTGAATCTCAGAAGCCAGAACAACAAGAGGGATCGCTGCGCAGTGAAAGCAGCGATTGCTCCTGCAGTTCTGGCTTCTGGGATAATTGTGCAGCCTGCAATCGCTCCATAAGATGCACACACATTTCCCTTTACTTTTTAGGAGGGACAAAGTGAGTCTTATAGAGCAAAAAATATGGTACTTCTGAGCAAATATACACAGTATTGGAGTTTAAAATTAGCTAATGACAGCCAGTTTCCAGAAGCTGAAGCTATAACTGTACAACAGTTCAGCAAAGGCATATATATTTTTAAAAAGCTATTGGCTTGCATCCTATACAAGCTTTCATCGGTGTGCGCAGGACTCAAGTGTGCCAAAAGAAAGATGTTTCCTAGAAAATGTGGCTTCATCTTGCTAGATCTATCATTTTAGAGGAGATGAAGCAAGTTACCTTGAACACAAGCTCCCGTAGTCCGTCCGAGTACCTCTGGTTCAGCAGCAAAGCATAGAGGATGTCCGCATTTCCTGGCTCGAAAAGCAACAAGAAAAGCTGGTCTCGAGTTGGGCTGGTGTGGAGCAGGCTGTAAAGTACTTCCAGGATGCCACAGAGCTTGGGGGAGAACAAAACTGAATCAAAAGTGCAAAAGCCACACAGTTCTCACTATTCAATCTCACTCATTGTAAACAGCTTTTCATTTCCAGAGATGGGGGGTGATTATTTGAAGCGAGGGGGGTGACTATTTGAAGCGAGGGGTTTCTTTAAAAATGCCAGCACCCCTAATGGAATTAGGATCAGCTTCTTCCCCAGAGCGATCTCGGCCCTGAATGGGAAGCCTGGACTTTGAAAGTCATCTAATCTTCCTTGCTGTTTTATACTGTATTGTTTTAATTAGTGTTTTTATAGTTGTTTTGATTTTGTGTGGAGTGCCCTACCTGGGTGGATGGAGCAGCCAAGTAATTTCGTTGTCCCCGAGAGGGGGCAATGACAATAAAGATATTATTATTATTATTATTATTATTATTATTATTATTATTATTATTATTAGGATGGACCCAATCTGAGTCCAGCACAGCCCTATCTGGGATTTGCATGTTTTCTCCATGAACGTTTGTAGCTGGAGATCAGAGACTTGCCAGGAAGGGCAAAACAAGTGAAAAAGGCGGAGAGGTATTGAGCTGCTTGGATATTCAAGTCAGATACTCAGGGCTCAGCCAGACTTCCAATCACCCCACCGCTTTCCCTCGGGAAAACCTGCTCTTTACTGCTTAACTGGAACAAATGTCAATTGGCTGTTCCGCCGATTGATGGTTGTTCTGATTCAGCGTCCCTTTTTTGGCAAAGGTAAAATGCACCAAATTCAAAAAGTGCCACATTAAAGCAGGGAAGGAAGAACTGAAGGCACTACCAAATTCATCCTTTGCAGACACAGCTGGAATTCAAGTTGAGGGTGCAAAGGAAGAAATGAAAAATTGAGAGAGCTCGTGAGTCTTCCTTTGAAGCCATGGGTTTTCAAGTTGAACCATCTGACTTTATGGTGGTTTCTGTGTGTTGCCACAGTGCAGTCCTTGGAGTCACAAGACCCTGTTTTGCATTCCTGAGATTCCAGGCTGTTGGAAGTCTCATGGAAGACAGGAGACGGATGTGATGTTTTATTGGTTTCCTGTTCCTTTGTTTTTCAGTTGCTCTCTGCTTTCACAGAGAGAGCATGTACCGTATTTTTCGCTCTATAGGGTGCACCTGACCATAGGGTGCACCTAGTTTTCAGAGGAGGAAATCAAGGGAAAAAATATGACACCCCCCCCCCCCAGCTCTGGGAGCAGCAGACAGGCTTCACGCAGCCAGTGCACTTATCCCAGACCTTCTCCCTGCTATTGCGGGAGGTGAGGGAATTCCCCCATCTCCCGCAAAAGCCCACAGGAGGTAGAAGGGACTGACTCGGCCAGTCAGTCCCTTTTCCCTCCTTGGGGAAAAGCCCCCAAGAGCGGCACGCTCTTTAAAGAGTGTGTGGCTCCTGCGGGCTTTTCGACCGAGCCTGTGGGGCTGGCAGTGGGGGGAAGTGCTGCTTTCCCTCACCGCTAGCCTCAAAACCAGGTCGGGGAGTAGCGCGGAGGCGTCACATGCCTTCCCGCTGCCTCCCGAGCCTGTGGGGCTGGCGGTGGGGGAAAGCACTGCTTTCCCCCACCACCAGCCTCAAAGACCAGACTCTCCTGGCTTCAGTGAAAGCAGGAGGCTTCGTGTTGCTATTCCTGAAGCCAGGAAGCCTGCATTCGCTCCATAGGACACACACACATTTCCCCTTAATTTTTGGAGGGGGAAAAGTGCATCCTGTTGAGCGAAAAATACGTTATACAGTGGTGCCTCGCAAGACGAAATTAATCCGTTCCGCGAGTCTCTTCGTCTAGCGGTTTTTTCGTCTTGCGAAGCAACCCTATTAGTGGCTTAGCGGATTAGCGCTATTAGCGGTTTAGCAGCTATTAAAGGCTTAGCGGCTTAGTGGCTAAAAGGCTATTAGCAGCTTAACAGCTTAGAAAAGGGGGGGGAGCGAAAAAAATCGCAAGACTCGCAAGACTTTTTCGTCTTGCGAAGCAAGCCCATAGGGAAATTCGTCTTGCGAAGCGCATCGAAAAACGGAAAACCCTTTCATCTAGCGGGTTTTTTGTCTTGCGAGGCATTCGTCTTGCGGGGCACCACTGTATTTCTTTTCTGTCTGCGTAGCTAGAAATAAAACTCTTTGCAATGTAGCTCATACTATCTCGTCCTTCCCTGCTGCTGGATACTCTGCGTAATGAGGGAACGTGCCTGGAGCCTTATCAGAAGCTCAGGTCGTTAATCATCATCGGAGGCGATTACAAAGGACTCGACTGGAGGACGAGCTTTCCAGCTCAGTCGCAGCGGAGGCTCCAACACTTTATACAGTATCAGGTCCCTGACAGATGGGCAGTCAAACAGTTTTCGATCCAACGAGCTGGCCAGATCTAATTCCTCACCCCCTGGTTTAGCATAGCAACCTGCACTGAGGAAGTTCTGCTGAACCAGTTTAGCAAAGCTACTTCAAACCCTGGTTAAGAAGTGAATTCTGCTTAGTGCCAATGCAGAGATAGCACTGCGCCGTGATTAGATCACTGCATGGAAGGGAGGGTGGAATTCGCTCTGGAGGAAGGGGAAAGAATTGCACGAGACAGCAGTGTGCTCTGGGTTTACAAACCACGGGCTGCAGCACTCCATCTGCCCCACATAGCAGGGTAAAAACAAATAGAATCCCCTTAAGAAAGAAGAGTTTGTGGAAGAGGCTCAGTTACCTTATATGAAATACTGTATTTTTCGCTCTATAGGACGCACTCTTTCCCCTCCAAAAATTAAAGGGAAATGTGTGTGCGTCCTATGGAGCAAATGCAGGCTCCTTGGCTTCAGAGATAGCAACGCGAAGCCTCCAAAGCGCAGAGGGAGCGCTCCCTCCGTGCTCCGGAGGCTTCGCGTTGCTTTCACTGAAGCCTGGAGAGCAAGAGGGGTCGGTGTGCACCAACCCCTCTCGCTCTCCGGGCTTCAGGGATGGCCACCTGAAGCCTCTGGAGCGCAGCGGGAACTCGTGCTGCGCTCCGAAGGCTTCAGGTTCCTTTTGCTGAAGCCGGGAGAGCAAGACTCTCCTGGCTTCAGCAGAGAGGGAAAGCTGCGCAGCGCCCCTTCAGCCAAGCGGGAGGAGAAATGGAAGGGGCTCCGTTTCTCCTGCCACTTCGCTGAAGGGGTGCTGAGCATAGAGGGGGAGATATTTTTTTTCTTGTTCTCCCCCTCTAAAACAAGGTGCGTCCTATGGCCGGGTGCGTCCTATAGAGCGAAAAATACGGTGCTTGCACTCAGCAGACGGTTTATGCAATATGCTATATATCATTATTTACAAGCATTACATCTCTTCCCCCGCCCCCACTCCCAACGTTCCGAAGATGGAATGGAGAATGACAAGAAAAAAGAAACCGCAGTTTAACACAGGCATGCTAAATACCTGCGCCTCATCGTTGATGGCTGCTATATAGCCCATGATGCTCTGCACTTCCTCATGCGCCCCACCTTTGCTCAGGAAGTACTTTATTAATCCATATAGAGACGTTCTTATTGTTTTAAGATCATCTGGCGCCAAGTCACTGTCTTTGGAGCTGTTTCTAACAAAAACAAGGAAAGAAGACTTCATCAAAATGATGGCGTACTATGAGTACAAAAGAGGCCAGACCCAGGAGAACCTTAGTTCTTCCAGTTTTCTTTTCACAAAGCATTTTCCCCTTTGTATATAATTTACCTCTTTGTATGTACAGCTACCCCTACCCATTTTGACTCTCTGGCACCCTATCTGCATAACCTAGCAATTCTAAAATATAGACGTGCTTTTACTCTCACAAGATTGAATGTATTGCCCTCGGCTGTACTTGAGGGACGATTCCAACAAGATTCCACACGAAAAACATTTATATCCCTGTGGAGATGGCAGTACTGAATCAGCGGCACATGTCCTTCTGGCCTGCACTCTTTATAAATCAGAAGGTCGGCAGTTCGAGATATATATATATATATGTATGTATATTCAGGGACGCGGGTGGCGCTGTGGGTAAAAGTCTCAGTGCCTAGGGCTTGCCGATTGAAAGGTCAGCGGTTCAAATCCCCGCGGCAGGGGGAGCTCCCGTCGTTCGGTCCCAGCTCCTGCCCACCTAGCAGTTCGAAAGCACCCCTAAGTGCAAGTAGATAAATAGGTACCGCTTTATAGCGGGAAGGTAAACGGCGTTTCCGTGTGCTGCTCTGGTGCCGGTTCGCTGGAGCAGCTTCGTCACGCTGGCCACGTGACCCGGAAATGTCTGCGGACAGCGCTGGCTCCCGGCCTCTAGAGTGAGATGAGCGCACAACCCTAGAGTCTGTCAAGACTGGCCCGTACGGGCAGGGGTACCTTTACTATATGTATATTCTTTCTCCCTTTCTCTCTCTCATCAGAGCGGTTAAGACAAAACAATAAAATCGAGAAAAATTCACAGCCAGACGTCAAAGCATACAAAAGTTAAAAAGCACAACAAGCTAAGGAAACATGCAAGATTGCATACCCATAATAGATCCTCAGTGTATCCAGTAAAAACTGCACGCCATACTTTTTTCGGAAGAGCCTCCGACTGTCTTTGATAATTGTAGAAAGGTACTGGATGTGACCTACAAACATAACATTTCCCAACAGGGCAGGTCAGTCTAGCCTTTCATATATATGGTGAGTGCATTATGATACGTGCAGCAAACAAGTTAAGTTTCAGTGTTAATTTTAACAGTGCCTAGCCTCACCGATTCGGAACGGGAAGTCTCCCCGATTCCAGATGCTGAAGTCAAAAAGCAAGTGTTGATACATCTGCTGCAGAAGGGGCGCGTTTTTCGCCACAGAGACCTGTTCTATCAACAACTGGACGGCCATCAAGACATTCACATCCATGAAGCTGCTCGGCACCTAAGAAAGAGTCGGACAAATTTATGCCTATCCCTTTATGTTCTACAAACTATAAAACAAATATTGCGACTGCGTATTTAAGCAAGTATGCTTCGTGACAAATGTGTTCTTAGTAAGAAAAACCAAGCAGTTTTGTTTGCATGGAAGAAGTCAACTTGAGACTTGAGAGAAGAGGTGTGCGCAAGCCGAATTTGCACTTTTCCCCACAGGTTTGCAATTTTATTACAATAGACTATAACAGCTTTGAAGGGACGCGGGTGGCACTGTGGGTTAAACCACAGAGCCTAGGGCTTGCCAATCAGGTCAGCGGTTCGAATCCCCACGACGGGGTGAGCTCCCATTGCTCAGTCCCAGCTCCTGCCCACCTAGCAGTTCAAAAGCACCTCAAAGTGCAAGTAGATAAATAGGTACCACTCTGGCGGGAAGGTAAACGGCGTTTCCGTGTGCTGCTCTGATTCGCCAGAAGCGGCTTAGTCATGCTGGCCACATGACCCGGAAGCTGTACGCTGGCTCCCTCGGCCAGTAAAGCGAGATAAGCGCCGCAACCCCAGAGTCGGTCACGACTGGACCTAATGGTCAGGGGTCCCTTTACCTTTACCTTTTATAACAGCTTTAGTTTAATAAATCAAATTCAAGTCTCTAATGCTAATACGTGCACCCTTAATGTTAATGAATGGCAGGGAGTTACAATCCTGTAGCATTTCAGGGGATAATTTAGAATGAAATTCCCAGGTGTCAAAAAAGGTTATTTATGTATGCCACTACTGTGGCCGGTGTTTTGTTTTGTTTTGTTTTGTTTTGTTAGCCCAAAAATGGAAAACGAGCAAAGTCCCAACCAAAGAAGTTTGGCAACTTAAGTTGATAGAATATGCGCAGCTTGCAGACTTAACATATAGAATAAGAGGACAAGAAAAACATACGTTTAAAGATGATTGGAAAACGTTTATTGAATATATGGGAAATAACTGTGTACAGCTAAAAACGCTGGCAGCATTAAGATAGATTCAGCAGTGTAACTAAGCTATGATAGATGTAATAATGAATTACTGAATGGTATAGTTTCTGTAAAATATGCAGGGATTTATGATATGTAAAATGAACCACGGAAAGAGGGGAAGGGAAGTCACTGATATCTTAAGGATGTAAAAATGAGAACTTGAAATTGTAAAACAGAAAATTTGATTAAAAATTATATACAATTATGTAGCATTTTCATTGCACTTCAGTGATCTACGCTGGAGTTCTTTGGAATGGATCAATGGAAAAATAGATCTGGTTTGGATATACAGGGTGATTCCTTTAAAAATGGCCCCACGGATACAGAGTACACATGTTCCACAGGGCCTCTTTTAAAAGACTCATCCTGTACAACAATAGATTCACTGTAGTTCACAATGCACATATTTGTGAACAGAGACTCTGACACGGCAACACTTGTCTACCAAAAATGAAAACATATACAAACTATGGTTTAACTATCCTACTCAGTACAATTGCTAGTATTAAATGTTGGTAGTTGCTGCGTACCTTCTGCAACAGGGCTCCTAAGGTTGCGACTCCATGCGAGTGAACAAGATTATCCTGGTTGATTGGGTGTCTCTGAATAAAGTGCTTGATCATCAGGATGAAAGTTGCAATAATGTTCTTCTCTAAACGAGCCTCTGGAAGAAGGAATATAGGCCTTTAGCTAAAAAAGTTAGCTCTGCTAAGCAATTGTGGAAGTAGAAGAAGAAAATGATCAAGAGAGGTTTTGTTGTTGTTTGGGTGGATTGCTTTTCCCTGGGCTCATAAAAAAGGCTATTTAAAAGCCTCAATGCATACAGTTCTCGCCTTACCCGAAGCCTTGGTGGAGGTTAACACCACCCAATCTCCTTCTACAGGTGTCTGCAATTCAGGAGCAACCGATTCCACATCAAGCCTCTCAGGTAATTGCCCATCGAGGTAGCTGATCTGTTCTAGCAGTGGAAACAGCACATTCAGTCCACCAACGCAGTTGATCATATCCTTAAGGAAGAGAGGGAAGAGAGAGAAGGGATGGGAAGAGGAATGTGTAGTCAGTGTTTGGAAATCAACAACCAAAGAGCTTTGGTAAAGATCTGCGACTGTAAGTGAATTGGGATTCTTGTGAGCTTCTGAAACAAGCTGCAAATACTATATAGATGCGGAGGTTAATAGCAAATCACACTGCACCCTGCTTTCTGTCTGTACCCTAAACGGCCTCAGTCCTGTATTCCTGAGTGTCTCCACCCCTATCGTCCAGTGCCGAGGGCCTTCTGGCAGTTCCCTCATTGCGAGAAGTGAGGTTACAGGGACCCAGACAGAGGGCCTTCTCGGTAGTGGCACCCGCCCTGTGGAATGCCCCCCCCATCAGATGTCAAGGAAATAAGCAGCTATCTTACTTTTAAAAGACATCTGAAGGCAGCCCTGTTTAGGGAAGTTTTTAATATTTAATACTGTATTGTTTTTAACACTCGATTGGGAGCCACCCAGAGTGGCTGGGGAAACTCAGCCAGATGGGCGGGGTATAAATAATAAATTATTATTATTATTATTATTATTATTATTATTATTATTATTATTCCTAAAAACATTGGATTTATTTTTGGGAAATGTATGGGGCTGCAAGTGGGGATGCCATGGAAGCAGAGGCAAAACCTTCCCCCTTCTCGTGCCACTTTGGTCCCCGTAATCTAGAGTGAGAGACAGGTTTTGTCTCCACCTCAACTGTGTCCCTTTCAGTTTCTCTCATATAATAACCCACTTCCAGAAGAGAAAGTAAGCAGAGATGCTGTAACTACCACACACTTTACAGGTTAATGAATTAACTTCTTAACCCTCCACTGGGCTATATGGCAGATCTGATACTACAACAATCCTCTGAACGTTTGGTAGAATCTAGGTAAAGGTAAAAAGGTAAAGGACCCCGGGACAGTTAAGTCCAGTCAAAGGCGCTCATCTCGCTTTCAGGCCAAGGGAGTCGCCATTTGTCCACAGACAGCTTTTCCGGGTCATGTGGCCAGCATGACTAAACCTCTTCTGGCACAACGGGACACCATGGTGGAAACCAGAGTGCACGGAAACACTGTTTACCTTCCCGCCAGAGTGGTACCTATTTATCTGGTCGCAATTGCGTGCTTTCGAACTGCTAGGCTGACAGAAAGCTGGGATAAAGCAATGGGAGCTCACCCCGCCATGGGGATTCAAACTGCCAACCTTCTGATTGACAAGCCCAAAAGACTCAGTGGTTTAGACCACAGCGCCACCAGCGCCCCAATTGGGAGAATCTACAACCCAGATCCATTCTTAATGAAATCAGCCCTGAGTGCTCACTGGAAGGACAGATCCTGAAGCTGAGACTCCAATACTTTGGCCACCTCATGAGAAGAGAAGACTCCCTGGAAAAGATCCTGGTGTTGGGAAAGACGGAGGGCACAAGGAGAAGGGGACGACAGAGGACGAGATGGTTGGATAGTGTTCTCGAAGCTACCAGCATGAGTTTGACCAAACTGCGGGAGGCAGTGGAAGACAGGAGTGCCTGCTGTGCTCTGGTCCATGGGGTCACGAAGAGTCGGACATGACTAAACAACTACACAACCTAGATGTCAAGAGTCAACGCACGCTCTTCCTGCTCACTGTGACTGCAGAAAGTTGCACTGCAGACTTGCCTTTAGAAACTCAAAATTCTTTACATGTACAGTAAGACTTATTTCTAAATGGACCTGCATAGGATTGCATTGCTATGAAAGTGTCAAGATTTTATGTACCCTTTTGTAAAGCACCTCCAAGGTATCTCTACTGATCTCCCCTGCCAGGTTTTTTGCTTGCCATCTACTCTCCCCATCCCTTCTTTGGTCTTAGAAACACACACACACACACACACAGAGAGAGAGAGAGAGAGAGAGAGAGAGAGAGAGAGGATTGAGACCATTAGCACCCCCAAAACGCTGTTAAGTTGGGTGGTCATTTCTCATACACATACATTGGTGCCTCGCAAGACGAAATTAATTCGTTCCGCAAGTTTTTTCTTCTTGCGAGTTTTTCGTCTTGCGAAGCACGGTTTCCCATAGGAATGCATTGAAAATCAATTAATGCGTTCCTATGGAAACCACTTGCCAGGCTGACGGTGCGGAGAAGGGCTTTTCTCCCCACCGCAAGCCTTCAGGACAGGTACGGGAACAGAGGGGAAGGGGCGCAGCGCTTCTCCTCTGTTCCCGGGGCTTGCGGTGGGAGGAGGGTTTTTCCTCTCCACCGCCAACATTCAGAACAGCATTCTGAATGTTGGCGGTGGGAAGGAAAACCCGCTTCCCACCACAAGTCTTCAGGACAGCCATCCGAAGGCTGGCGCGGGGAGAAGGGCTTTCCGCCCCACCGCCAGCCTTCGGAGGAGCCTTCCGAAGGCTGGCGTGGGGAGAAGGGCTTTCCGCCCCACCGCCAGCCTTCGGAGGAGCCTTCCGAAGGCTGGCGCGGGGAGAAGGGCTTTTCTCCCCACCGCCAGCCTTCGGAGGAGCCTTCCGAAGGCTGGCGCAGGGAGAAGGGCTTTCCGCCCCACCGCCAGCCTTCAGAGGAGCCTTCCGAAGGCTGGCGCGGGGAGAAGGGCTTTCCACCCCACCGCCAGCCTTCGGAGGAGGTCCGAGGACAGTGGGGAAGACGCGCTGCGCTTCCCCGCTGTCCCGGAGATTTCCCTATGGGCTTTCGTCTTGCGAAGGAAGCCCATAGGGAAATTCGTTTTGCGAAGCGCCTCCAAAACGGAAAACCCTTTCGTCTAGTGGGTTTTCCGTCTTGCGAGGCGTTCGTCTTGCGGGGCACCACTGTAATATAATCCAAACCCTTATGGAATCCCACAGTCATTACAAGCCATTGGAGATGTTTACCTTTATGTCCCAGTTCACCACTTTGTTCCCTGTTAGCCTTCCATGTAGAAGATTGGGGGAAAGGTCAAGGCATATTGGGCTTCTGCAAGCCTGTCCAAAAAATAGGAGAAAATGAGCTAAGCGCTCTTTAACAAATCAGCTCAGGCGCAGTACAGTGGTACCTTGTTTCTCAAACTTAATCCGTTTCGGAAGTCCATTCCAAAACCAAGGCGTGCTTTCCCATAGAAAGTAATGCAAAATGAATTAATCCGTTCCAGACTTTTAAAAGCAACCCCTAAAACAGCAATTTAACATGAATTTTACTATCTAACGAGACCATTGGTCCATAAAATGAAAGCAATAAACAATGTACTGCAGTGACACCATCAATCAATCAATCAATCAATCAGTAGCTGAACTGGGCTCCACACAGTCACAAAAACAAACACAAAGAAGAGCCGCAAAAACACAAAATAAATAGCAAAACCAGACAGACTTCAGCGTAACACTCAATAAGTGTGGCACTCAAATCCGAAGCCTAACACTCAAAACGGAAATGTGACACTCAAAACGGAGCACGTTCGGCTTCTGAAAAAAGTTCACAAACCAGAACACTTACTTCCGGGTTTGCAGTGTTTGGGTTCCAAGTCGTTTGAGTACCAAGGCATTTGAGAGCCAAGGTACCACTGTTCAGAACTCTGCTTAGTTATCATGGCTAAAGCTGGTGGTATCCTCACCATATTTATATAATCCTCTTCTAAAGCCATCAAAGCAAAACTAAAGGGAAATGGAGTTCCTACCTTGGGTGTATAATGAAGAAGCATTTTACTGGGCAAATCGGCTGCTTCGGAGTCTTGAGATTTCCATGGAGTTAAGCAGTTTGGACCTTCAAAATATTGGGGGGGGGGGGGAGAGAGACAAAAAGCCACAATAGGTTTAACATTTATGCCAACAGCCTGACTTAACACCTACTCCCCAATCTAGCAAGAGAGATCCATGTGAAGAAGCAAAGCTGCCATACAGACTGCCTATCGAGAGAGCTGAAGGCGCATCTCAATGTGTCTCACATCTCATGAGCATTTCCACACACACACACACACACACACACACACACACACACTCCCTGTTCCTCCGGCCTGGCTGGATGTTTCTTTTGAAGCAAATGTGGAAGTTCATCTCTCTCTCTGAGGCCACTTGCCCCATAGTATGTATGTAACAAGTGGTATGAAGCTAGACAGACAAAATACCGTATTTTTTGCTCTATAAGACGCACCAGACCACAAGACGCACCTAGTTTTTGGAGGAGGAAAACAAGGAAAAAAAATATTCTGAATCCCAGAAGCCAGAACAGCAAGAGGGATCGCTGCGCAGCGAAAGCAGCAATCCCTCTTGCTGTTCAGGCTTCTGGGATAGCTGCACAGCCTGCATTCGCTCCATAAAACGCACACACATTTCCCCTTACTTTTTAGGAGGGAAAAAGTGCGTCTTATAGAGCAAAAAATACGGTGTATAACTGCCCAGATGCAGATGAAAACAGAAGAAAGGGGGGAGGGGGAATGACACGTGTGGTTTTGAAATAAATAAATAACCGTTCCCCTCTTTATTTTCAACTTTCTTGGCCATGTGAAACTAACCATAATTACCTTGAATTTCTGCTTAACCCTCAAAGAAAGAAGGGCATTTTTGCTGGTCAGGTTTAATTCAAATCCATCCTTCCTCATTTGGGGAAGCTTCTCGGGCAGGGTGGAAGAAGAAAGAACTTGCCCATGTGAAGACCACCTGGTGGAAACCCTTACACATATGGTTCTCAATTGTAAACTATATGCTGATCTCCGCCAGCAATTTCTAAATCAACTCTGTATCCCCAAATGGAAACCAGAGTCAAGGTCATACATTTCCTGCTTGGCAGGGGGTTGGACTCGATGGCCCTTGTGGTCTCTTCCAACTCTATGATTCTATGATTCTATGATTCTATGATTTTCTATTACTGGGGAATGATCAGGAGCTCACCAAGTTAGTGGCTCTATTTGGTTTTTTGTCATCGAAATACACTGCAGACGTCTGATCTCCCTGAAGACCATGAGATGTGACGATAGACTGCTCTGCCTCCTTTCTTTCAGCAAATGTTTCGTGTCACTGGGGAAGTGGTAATTCTGTATTGATTCGTTTTGTTTCGGATGTTGTGTGTGATGCCAATAAAAGGTTTTACGAGTTCTCTAAATGGAAGCAACTATTTCATTCATGATATTTGTCACCAATGTGGTTCACACCTAAGTAAAAAGGGAAAGGACCCCTGGACGGTTAAGTCCAGTCAAAGGCGACTATGGGGTTGCAGCGCTCATCTCGCTTTCAGGCCAAGGGAGCCGGCATTTGTCCTCAGACAGCTTTCCGGGTCATGTGGCCAGCAGGACTAAACTTCTGGCACAACAGAACACCGTGACGGAAACCAAAGTGCATAGAAATGCCTTTTACCTTCCCGCCGCAGCGGTACCTATTTATCTACTTGCACTGGCGTGCTTTCAAACTGCTAGGTTGGCAGGAGCTGGGGCAGAGGAACGGGAGCTCACCCCATCGCAGGGATTCGAACTGCCGACCTTCTGATCGGCAAGCCCAAGAGGCTCAGTGGTTACTTAATGGGATAGTAATACAGAGGCCCATTCCATTTGCCAACTTTACTGTGCTCAGTCTTCTATTGGCACAGATGACACACACGGCTAAAGCGTAACCAGAGTTCCATTTGTAATATGAGTGTGAAGCTAGTTATGAAGCATGGGAGAAAATCAAGGGGCAAATCGCAGAACTGTGTGCGTGTGTTTATGAACACACATTTCCGTGAGAGATAAAGTTAGCAAAAAATAAGAAGGCAGAGAAAACAAATGAGACTAAATTGGGGCAAATTAGCCTTTATAAATCCTGCCAACCTAGCAGTTCGAAAGCACGTCAAAGTGCAAGTAGATAAATAGGTACTGCTCCAGCAGGAAGGTAAACGGCGTTTCCATGCGCTGCTCTGGTTCGCCAGAAGCGGCTTAGTCATGCTGGCCACATGACCCGGAAGCTGTATGCCGGCTCCCTCGGCCTTTAAAGCGAGATGAGCGCCGCAACCCCAGAGTCGGTCACAACTGGACCTAATGGTCAGAGGTCCCTTTACCTTTAACCTTTTAAAAGCAGGGACTAGACAGGGGAAGCAACTATGTCAGTTCAGAGCCTTGCAAACCGCCCTGTGATCCTCAGATGAAGGGCAGTATAGAAATTTAATTACTTATTATTAATAATAATAGGCCATAGCAACTGTAAACAAAAGAGATTCCTAGGCAGACTAAAACTTAAGAACAACAGAAGCGGGGTCGAAATACCCAAAGTAAACTGCACTTTCCAGAGATGGAAAGCAGCTAAAGTCCCTACCAGAGAAGAATAGCGGATGAAGTTGATGGACTATGCTGAAATGGCTAAAATACCAGAAGAATAAAAAATCAGGAAGACCAAAATTTTCATAAGGAATGGGCGAAATTTATAACTTATCTTAAAGACCATTGTGAACAGTTAAAATCGTTAGTAGGATTGGAATATCATTTGTAGTTTAAGGGTGAATTATGGATACAATGGAGATGTAAAAGATTTGGACTATTGTAAAAGATGCAGAAAGGGACACGGGTGGCCCTGTGGGTTAAACCACAGAGCCTAGGACTTGCCGATCAGAAGGTCGGCGGTTCGAATCCCCGTGACGGAGTGAGCTCCTGTTGCTCAGTCCTAGCTCCTGCCAACCTAGCAGTTTGAAAGCACATCAAAGTGCAAGTAGATAAATAGGTACCACTCCGGCAGGAAGGGAAACGGCGTTTCCGTGCACTGCTCTGGTTCACCAGAAGCAGCTTAGTCATGCTGGCCACATGACCCGGAGGCTGTACGCCGGCTCCCTCGGCCAATAAAGCGAGATGAGCGCCGCAACCCCAGAGTCGGCCACGACTGGACCTAATGTTCAGGGGTCCCTTTACTTTACCTTAAAAGATGCAGAAGGAAATGATTAATAACAGGACCCACAAAGAGGAGGACGTCCAGCAGATTCCTTTGAATCTTCTTATTATTATTATTATTAATGCTTGATAGATCTCTGTAAAATTTTAATGTGAAAAACCAAACTGCGCTTCGGAATGCTCACCTGCCAAATACAACGCTTTCACATGAGTAGGCTGCAACGCTTCATGAAATATGATAACTGATCCAAGCTGGCCTTCGAGAGAGGTAGGGCATCCCCACTCACTGTCCTGCGTTCCTGCCGAGATCAGCTTAGTGATGTGTTCTGGCTTGCCCAGCAGCCCACTCCAGCTGCCTGGGCTGAGAATACCACCCAGCGACGTCCGATGGGGAAGAGCAGGGGACGAAAAAGGCGGATCTGGGATCTGGGATGGTGGTGGAGTAGTTGTCCTTTGACCAGCAGAACCAATGCAGCATGAAGTAAAAGACTGGAGAATTTCACCCATGTTGCAAAAACCAAAAAAAAAACAAAAAAAAAAAAACCACACATCACAAATTAGTAAATTGAATGCAGTTTGGCACATACAAACAGATAGCCATAAAGGGTCAAAATTATCACTGTGTGAAGATCTCGGTCTTTTGACAAACATTTGGCCTCTCAAGTGTTACCTTTAATCTCCTTAGCATGCAAATTTCAAATAGTTTTATCTCCTGTCTCTTGCCAATGGTTATGAACTTACGGCTTTTGTTTCTTGTTTTTTTAAGTTGTCTTTCAAATGACTGCAAGCTGTCTTAAGCATTTTAATACAAAGGCAGGGTAAAATATCTTTAATAAAATTTCATATAGGTATATGTACACATACAAACACATATCTATTATGAGCGGTGCTAAATTTCTAAAAAAAAATGTTCAGGGGTACTCTTATTTTCCTACTCCTATTGAAATACTGCCCCTCAACGAGGCCAAACTTAGATTCACAAAATGCACACCCCCCAGGGAAAAAAAGCATTGATTATGTGTGAATTTTATGTCAAAGGCCATAAAAAACTTTATGCTGGTCTTTAGTGTGACCAAACTCTCTCTCAAAAAAAAGTTTGGATCGACTTTTTACTGAGACATCAGCGGTTTTAACTTGAAGTTTGCTGTAACAGAGATTGTCGTCTTTCGTGATACATATGTATAAAAGATATACACTCTTAAGCTCTTGTGTTTTGGTTTATTTTACAGGTGCTTATTATTTTTTCCTTGTGTGTTCCACTATGGAATTTGAAAGCCTCAATGAAACTTTTAATTGATAAACAAAACTTTATCAGCCTTTAAACCTCATGCGCACACCCCCCCTTTTTACTACCGTATTTTTCGCCCTACAGGACGCACTTTCCCCCCCTCCAAAAATGAAGGGGAAATGTGTGTGCATCCTATGGGGTGAATGCAGGCTTCAGGAAGCTCTGCGCATCCCTCGGGAGACCGGCGCGACTTCCCGTCGGTCTCCCGAGGGCTGCGCAGAGCTGCCTGCAGTCCTGGGCTTCGCGCAACTCTGCGCAAGCCTGGGGAGACTGGCGCGACTTCCCGCCGGGCTCCCTAGGCTTGCGGATAGAAGGCTGTTCTCGGGGCTGAGGTCGGGGGAAGCTCGGGCTTCCCCCACGCCAGCCCCGCGCCGGGGGGGGATTTTTTCCCTTTATTTCCTCCCCAAAAAACTAGGTGCGTCCTATGGGGCAAAAAATACGGTATGTCAGGTTATTTTGCTGCAAAGTTTAAAAGGTTGTACCAATTGCTGTCCCCTTTCCTCAAAGGCAGCAAAGACTTCTGTCTGTCAACAGAAGGAGGTAGAAGGTGATTTTCACAAATGCTCACATTTCTCCTGCAGGTCCCCATGGCTCACACAATTACCCCAGCTCCTCAATGACATCCCTCAACCATTCTAGAGCAGGTGAAGGGGAGATAAGTGGGGAAAAAACTTCCTTCCCCTTCCATTCAAAGAAGATTCCACTTGCTGAAACAGTGGGATATATACACAGTCTATGTAAAAAAGGGGACATGGGTAGCGCTGTGGTCTAAACCACAGAGCCTAGGGCTTGCTGATCAAAAGGTCGGCGGTTTGAATCCCCGCAACAGGGTGAGCTCCCGTTGCTCGGACCCAGCTCCTGCCAATCTAGCACTTCGAAAGCACATCAAAGTGCAAGTAGATAAATAGGTAACGCTCTGGTGGGAAGGTAAATGGCATTTCCGTGCGCTGCTCTGGTTCACCAGAAGCGGCTTAGTCATGCTGGCCACATGACCCAGAAAAACTGTCTGCGGACAAACGCTGGCTCCCTCGGCCTACAGAGCGAGATGAGCGCCACAACCCCAGAGTTGTCCGCGACTGGACCTAATGGTCAGGGGTCCCTTTACCTTTACCTATGTAAAAGAACACTGTCAAAATATTAATCTGCTGGCAGGCTTTGATTGAGTTTCTGTATGTAAATATGACGACTTTATATAATTTTAAGTAAGCTAAACAATATGGAGAAAATACAGTCAAGTGTGTATTTAAGGAATCAAATTCAGGAACATAATGGGAAGATCAGAGGTCACGTTATTACAAAATGATGTAACAAATAAGTATCTATCAAGGAATGAATGGCTTTTTTTATTTTGTCTTTAATAGCCACTGATGGTTTTTGCTATACTGTTTTGGATCTAGTAAAGCATTTGAAATAGGGGGAAAAGAAGAGAAAAAGAAACAGTCTTCCGTGAGCAGAATACCACAAGATTTGAGTTGAGCCTAACAGGTAAAAGGTAAAGGTAAATGACCCCTGGTCATTGAGCCTGACAACCTATTGGAAGCCAGTGTAATTATCGGTGTACAGGTGTAATAAAAGGTATTACACTTTGCAGGTTTCGGTTAATAATCTCACTACCACTTTCAGAACATGCTGATCATTTTAATAATAATAATAATAATAATAATAATAATAATAATAATAATAATAATAATAATAATAATAATAATTTATTATTTATACCCCGCCCATCTGGCTGGGTTTCCCCAGCCACTCTGGGCGGCTTCCAACTGAATATTAAAAACAGTACAGCATCAAACATTAAAAACTTCCCTAAAGAGGGCTGCCTTCAGATGACTTTTAAAAGTAAAATAGTTGTTTATTGCTTTGACATCTGCTGGGAGGGCATTCCACAGGGCAAGCGCCACTACCGAGAAGGCCCTCTGCCTGGCTCCCTGTAGAGCGCGTTACAGTAGTCCAAGCGGGAGATAACTAGAGCATGCACCACTCTGGCAAGACAGTCTGCGGGCAGGTAGGGTCTTAGCCTGCGTACCAGGTGGAGCTGGTAGACAGCTGCCCTGGACACAGAATTAACCTGTGCCTCCATGGACAGCTGTGAGTCCAAAATGACTCCCAGGCTGCGCACCTGGTCCTTCAGGGGCACAGTTACCCCATTCAGGACCAGGGAATCCCCCACACCCTGTCCCCCCAAAACAGTACTTCTGTCTTGTCAGGATTCAACCTCAATCAATTTTGGAGAATCTTCCTTGACTATCCAGTTTAGAGCAAAAGCTGATGTGACAAACTCACTTGTTGCATAGTTTTTTTCTTTATGCATCCACAATGAAAGCTAAAGGTCCATATTCTATGCAGGGGGAAAGTGACGTGTGACAAAAGCACAGACTTACTTCATTCATGGCAGGAAATCTGAGGGGCGCCGAGATCTTCTGCTGTCCATTCACATAAATATATACAAGGCTTTGACCGAAGGGCCTCTTCCCCGGCATATGAACAATGCTTATGTTGTGCTGTTGGAAAAAAAATGATAATATTGTTTAGTCATCATCATTATTAATTCTATGGAGAAGTTACAAGTGGCTAATTGTTGCTAGATTTTGCATCCAGGAGCATTATCTATCTATATGCATCCATCTCCAAACACCATGAAAGAAATAAAATAAACAATCTATTCCAACTCTATGATTCTATGATTCTATGACTTATCAGATCACTAGGAACAGACCTAGATTTTCTCATTGGTCTTAGAGAGACGTACCGTATTTTTTGCTCCATAAGACGCACTTTTCCCCTCTTAAAATCTAAGGGGAAATGTCTGTACGTCTTATGGAGCGAATGTGTGGTCCCTGGGGCTGGGGGCGGGGAACCCGGGCTTCCCCTGCCAGCCCCACAAGCACAGGGAGGGAAGCTCAGCTTTCCCCACCGCCAATCCCACAAGCTGCGGGGAGCAGCGGAAAGCTTCAGCGAGGCGCCTGTCCTGGAAGCCAGAGGAGGAACAGAAGGGTCTCCTTCTGTTCCTTCTCCAGCTTCACTTGAAGGGGTGCTGCGCAGTTCTCCCTCTCTGCGCAGCACCTCTCCTGCGAAGGAGTGGTGCTGCACAAAGAGGGAGAACCGCACAGCGCCCCTTCAGCGAGGTGCCTTAGCCTCTTCCGGGCAGGGGGAGCCTTCATCCCGCTGCCCTGAAGATGCTTGGCGCTGTTATCCAAGAAGCCAGAACAGCCCCACAGTATCCCAGAAGCCAGATCCCTCTTGCTGTTCTGGCTTCTGGGATTCAAATTTTTCTTCTTCTTGTTTTCCTCCCCCCAAAACTAGGTGCGTCTTATTCTCTGGTGCATCCTATAGAGCGAAAAATACGGTAGTGCTCACTGAGGAGCAAGTCTTGCATCTCTATCCTATCATGCTCAAATTCCTCTCACCTTTCCTATACCCAGGAATGTTGCTCCATCCGAGCATTGTAAATCATTGGTACAACGCGTGCAGAGACACTCCTAAGCACCCTTTAGAGAACTGATTAAACCTAAGAAATGCAATAAAGTTTAGGAGCCTCCATGGGTTCATCTTAATCAGATTTAACAACAGTCAGACACCCCAAATTGTGACCTACACAGACTAGATTAGTGAGACTTGGGGATGGCAAGAACGTCATTACATCTTTACATCATGACTGCCTTCAGATGATAATATCTTTGCTTAAGAAGGCAAGATATGAATGAGTTTTGTGTCCATACATGCAGTCTTCGACTACGAAATAAACAAAAAAACGGCAAGCTATAATAAACCATGGTTTCCTGTTACATCTGAGCCAAGTCTGGAGCAAGTCAGCATCTCAAAACATGGTCCAAAGCTGGTTTATGTCGCTCCAAACCCAATGATCATAGTTTTCCAGTTGGATATCGTTGGGAACTATGGTTAATTGAAGACTTATGGGTTTAATTGCACTATGCCAAGAACATAGGAAGGAAGGGATGGCATGAGAATGGAGAATCCGGGGAAAGGTTTTGTGCATTAACCCGAAAACCGGTCATTTGAACTTGGTCAGTTATCTTATCCTGACAGGGAATTCCCAGTGCCTACCAACAGAGAGCCAAGTCCACTTTTTAAAAGGGTCCCATTGCATTACAGGGATGCGGGTGGCGCTGTGGGTTAAACCACAGAGCCTAGGACTTGCCGATCAGAAGGTTGGCAGTTCGAATCCCCGTGATGGGGTGAGCTCCTGTTGCTCAGTCCCTGCTCCTGCCAACCTAGCAGTTCAAAAGCACGTCAATTGCAAATAAATAGGTATCACTCTGGCGGGAAGATAAACGGCGTTTCCGTGCGCTGCTCTGGTTCGCCAGAAGCGGCTTAGTCATGCTGGCCACATGACCCGGAAGCTGTACGCCGGCTCTCTCGGCCAATTAAGCGTGATGAGCACCGCAACCCCAGAGTCGGCCACGACTGGAGCTAATGGTCAGGGGTCCCTTTACCTTTTTATTGCATTACAACAAGGTCAGCTGAAACAGTCTCTCTTACCCAAAGAGAATCACAGAAGCAATGATCTGATAGCATCACGGTCGCATATTCCTTCTTCGTACACACGGCAACCACTAGCATTCCTGAACACGTAATAAATGCCTCAAACCCTGTTCCGTTGCCTGTAAAAAAGCTACAGATAGATAGATATATATTTAATGAATATGGTCAGCTCTTCGGAGGCACACATTGGCAGATAATAATAAACATTTCTTTTGCAATGAGTGAGAATTGTCTCTACAAGGACTGTGGCCCCCCAAGCTCATTTGAAGCTAGGCTGATTATTTCAGATGGAAGGGCAATCTTAGATCTGAGCGTACTTATCTTTCCAGGCAGACCATGTCATTTTGATATCTCTCAGATTCTACCAATTTCAGCATGGAACCAATTCTGAGAGGAGCTCTCTCGTAGCAGAGCTATGCAAAATGCTGTTTAACTGAGGCTGTCTGAAATTCTATAGGTAGCTTAGTTTACGTGTTCTATGGACCATAAACATCATATAAAGGTTATCAAGACAGCCACAGAAGAGGGGGGGAATACAATATACATCCCCAAAGATTGCACCTTTTAAATAAAAGGATAAGAAAATCTAGGATCAAAAATCATTTGAGAATACAGATAGTCTTGACTCAGAGCTTATCTTCCCTTTACCGGTCATTGTCTTGTTTTGATGACTACAGTGAGAAACTTAGCTACAGTTTCTGTAATCTTAAGTCTGCCCTCCGCCATCAAAAGTGAAACAGAAAATTCAGCTGAGTTCCCCAAGTGTAGAGAAAGTAGCGAGGAGATAAATTAGGACCTTATAAACATATTTAAAAATCTGCACCATAGTAGAACATAGGCTACTGTTTCTAATGAGAAGAAACCCTCAAAGGCCGAGGCAGTCTGCTAAGGCCTCTCCTCCTTCCGGAGGGGAGGTGTTGTGAGCGGGAGGGAGACGATTCCCGCATCATGCAGGGGGCGTTCTGCCCCCTGCTCCACTCACATGGCTGGCGTGCCATGCCCCCGGTTGAGCACCCAACTGGTGGCCTTGGTGGGGGCATGGTTTGTTGCTCAAATGCAGCCGCGCCAGCCATCCTGCCACCTTTTGCCTCGAGTCACCCACCCACCACTCCCTTTAAGGCTTAGCTCTTCTCATGACCTTGCTATGGACATATGGTTGGTCGCCCAGGTTGCCCAGGGGACCTGGTAGGAATTTTTTCCAACTGGCAAATTGGCACCGGCCTTTTGGTTTTTTCCGCCTACCTCGTAGCAATCGCCACAACTTTCTTGGTATTTGGCGGTTAGGCATTGGAATGTGTTGTTGGTGTGTGGAAGGGCAAGGTGTGGCCATCGCCTACCCCTTCACTTTTGGGTATTCCGTTAAAGGAATCCGGCGGTCGTGGATCCTGTCCGATGCCCTGTGTGGCGGGGGGCCATGGCACAACCCTCGGTGACATCAGGAGAGAGCCTATAGTTGTATTAGCATCAACAGGCTCCCCCGTCTGGTGGTTAACTCCTCTTCAGACTCACCCCTCTCCGAGTGGGTGGAGTCAAATATTCCGTGGTCCAGTGCCTAAGCCAAAGCCTTCTCACATGCTGTAATCAATAAAGTTGTGGCCTTTTCTTGCCCATTAACCTTATACACTGTGTCCACGTGTCTTTATTCCCCTAAGCGGGGATCGGGTCCTCAAATCACAAATCGGCCTTCCATGCCTTCCGATTGCTAAGCACTGAACTAACTACCTAGCCACTTAAATCCTTCCTGTTATCTAGCAATGTTTAATGCTTCTAAATACCTGGCAGTGTCCTTCTACTTACAAGGTACCGGATGACTCTACTACTCAGCTCTGGCCGCCTGTCTATAATTTCACTGTGGGAAGAATGCGGGTTTCCTTTCTAAACACTAGCGGTCATCAAAGGTAATTTCACTTTGTGCTGAACTTCCATTAGACAACCTCGGAAATTAAGCAGACTTAAGCCAAGATTATTTGGGAAATTGTTCTTTTAAATACACAGTGAACTGAGTATACAGTATGTATTTCAATAGGTGGCAATCTTCACCAACACTATGTTAAATCCCAGGCATAGACAACAGTACAGTGGTACCTCAGGTTACATGCGCTTCAGGTTACATACGCTTCAGGTTCCAGACTCCGCTAACCCAGAAACAGTGCTTCAGGTTAAGAACTTTGCTTCAGGATAAGAACAGAAATTGTGCTCTGGCGGTGCGGCGGCAGCAGGAAGCCCCATTAGCTAAAGTGGTGCTTCAGGTTAAGAACAGTTTCAGGTTAAGAACGGACCTCCGGAACAAATTAAGTACTTAACCCGAGGTACCACTGTAGTGTTGTCAGAGAAAACATGAAAATGGGTCGCAGTCAGGTTTTTTTGTTGTGGGTTGTTGTTTTTTTAAAAAAAAGATTACTATCTACAGTAGTACTTTACACTGAAATGAAATAGCCAGTGAAGTTTTGTTGTTGTTTTTTTAAAAAATATTACTATCTACAGTAGTACTTAACACAATCACTGGCTATTTCATTTCAGTGTAATCAAAAAGGAAGTTCCCTTTACATTTCAAGCTGGAATTATATGTTTTTTAGAAGTTATTATATTATATACCAGTTTCGGTGACTTTTTAGGACTCAGGTATGTCGTTATCGGACCCCCATGCAAACTGGCCGGACCCCGAAACCAGCAATACAGAAGACCTCCCAGCTCATCTTGCTTCCAAAAGCAGGGATTTTGGCTGCATTAGAAGCACAGTGGCAGGGAAGGAAGTTCAAATGACCTTGCTCCTATTGGCCCTGCAATCTAAGAGATGGCGCTGTGGTCTAAACCACTGAGCCTCTTGGGCTTGCCGATCAGAAGGTCAGCGGTTCGAATCTCTACAACGAGGTGAGCTCCTGTTGCTCTGTCCCAACTCCTGCCAACCTAGCAGTTCGAAAGCACGCCAGTGCTAGTAGATAAATAGGCACCACTCCGGCAGGAAGGAAAACGGCATTTCCATGCGCTCTGGCTTCCGTTGCGCCAGAAGTGGCTTAGTCATGCTGGCCCCATGCCCTGGAAAAGCTGTCTGTGGACAAACTCCAACTCCCTCGGCTTGAAAGCAAGTCGGGTGCCGCAACCCCATAGTCACCTTTGACTGGACTTAACCATACAGGGGTCCTTTACCTTTTCTTTTACCTAAGAGATCTCCACAGAGAGACCAAGTCACTGTCACTCTCCACGGCCTGCCCTATAAAAACGACACATGAGAGCCAGCAAAAACTATGTCCTGCATAGATGAATTCCAAGCACCGATCATAACACCCTTCTTTATGCAGACAACAGCATCCTGACTGGCTGGCTGGCCATTGCCAGACAGACGAAACGAAGGCTCTGTCGAAGGCTGGCCGATGCCCTCACCCTTCCAGTATGTTACTGATCATTGGAATTGCTTGGAAAGGAAGTATTTTTCTGCAGGGGAAGCCACAGTGGTGCCACCTAAAAAAACAGACTGACACACTGTGCTCCTATCAACCTCCCCTAAAGGACCTTTAAAAATAAATATATTTGTGTGTACTTTACAGAAGGTTGGGCTGCTGATAAACTATCTTAAACTATAAGATGATGATGATGATTTGCACGATAAATAATAAATAACAATAAATAATATAATATTTATTAATATAATAAATAATATAATAAATAATAAGATTGTTATTATTATTATTTATTATTATTATTATTATTATTATTATTATTATTAATTTATTTATTTATTTATTTATTTATACCCCGCCCATCTGGCTGAGTTTCCCCAGCCACTCTGGGCGGCTCCCAATCAAATGTTAAAAACAGTACAGCATTAAATATTATGCTGCAAAAGAGATCAGCTTTGTTGATAAAAGTCTTGAGAGGCCTCTTCTACCTGCTTCTGAAATCCCCTGGAGCACAGAAATCATTTCCCAGCACTATTTCACTGAGGCTGCATAAGCACCATATGTCAAAAGCACATTTAAAGCTTATTTTCTTCCCAAAAAGATTCCCAGGGACTATAGTTTGCTAATTCTGTGAGGGGTAAACTATAATTCCCATGGTTTTCTTGGGGGGGCACAGTGGTGCCCCCCACAAACAAAAAGACCGACACAGAGAGCAGAGAGTGAATCTGGCATGGAGGAAGGGGAGAGGGAGGGAAGGCTGAGGTTCGGCCCTAACTCCTTTCTGAAACAACAGTTTCAAATCATGCAAATGTGCACATGCACACCAGTCATGTCCTTTTTTTCCTCCAAGCATACACACTTTCCTAAGCATTCCTCCTCTTAGTACCCACCTCGGTCCAGTATACCTGAAGGAGTGTCTCCACCCCCATCATTCTGCCCGGACGCTGAGGTCCAGCGCCGAGGGCCTTCTGGCAGTTCCCTCACTGTGAGAATTGAAGTTACAGGGAACGAGGCAGAGGGCCTTCTCGGTAGTGGTGCCCGCCTTGTGAACACCCTCCCATCAGATGTCAAAGAGATAAACAACTACCTCACATTTAGAAGACATCTGAAGGCAGCCCTGTTCAGGGAAGTTTTTAATGCTTGATGTTTTATTCTGCTTTTACTGCTCTGCCCAGAGTGGCTGGGGAAACCCAGCCAGATGGGCAGGGTATAAATAATAAAATGATGATGATGCTGATGCCCTGGGTACAGTGGTACCTCGGGTTACAGACGCTTCAGGTTACAGACTCCGCTAACCCAGAAATAGTACCTCGGGTTAAGAACTTTGCTTCAGGATGAGAACATCCTGCAGCAGCAGTGGGAAGCCCCATTAGCTAAAGTAGTGCTTCAGGTTAAGAACAGTTTCAGGTTAAGAACAGACCTCTAGAACGAATTAAGTTCTTAACCCGAGGTACCACTGTACACAGCTGGCCTGTGTCCAGTACACAGCTGTACACAGCTGGCCTCGGCCCAGTATACCTGAAGGAGCGTCTCCACCCCCATCGTTCTGCCCGGACGCTGAGGTCCAGCACCGAGGGCCTTCTGGCGGTTCCCTCATGGCGAGAAGCAAAGCTATAGGGAACCAGGCAGAGGGCCTTCTCGGTAGTGGCGCCCGCCCTGTGGAACGCCCTCCCATCAGATGTCAAAGCGATAAACAACTACCTGACATTCAGAAGACATCTTAAGGCAGCGCTGTTCAGGGAAGTTTTTAATGTGTGACATTTTAGTGCATTTTTGGTCTCTGTGGAAGCCGCCCAGAGTGGCTGGGGAAACCCAGCCAGATGGGCAGGGTACAAATAATAATTTTTTATTATTATTATTATTATTATTATTATTATTATTATTATTATTATTATTATTTACAAAGCTTTCCCACTCTCCCCCGCCTTCCAAAACCCACAACAAGCTTCCTCCTTAACGTTAATCGGCTGTGCAAAGGGGTTGATTGAAACATGGCTATGTTGCCATGTAGAGGAAGTCAAGCAAGCGGCTGTGCTAAGGGGCATCAAAAAAGCTCGTGAACCTCAGCTTGCTTGCCAATTGCCACAGATCTGGGGATTCCCCCTCTTTCCTGCCATGGCAGTCGCCATACCTGTAGAGCTGTTTCCTCTTGGGCCCCTTGCCGCTGGCACCAGGGGTCGTTTGTTCCTGGTCCAGGCACAGCCAAGCGCTGAAAGCAAAGGCAGAACCCGGCCACTTGTGAATAGGGGGGACGGCGATGCCCGCCATGCTGTGGGAGAGGTCGAAATATTGCAAGGCGCTATCCAGGCCCTGCTTCCGAGCCATCGTCAGAATTGCGCGCATCACCGGGACAACGTAAGGGTGCGTCTGTTTGGGGTCCTTAGTCCTCAGCAGCCGAATGAGCTGGTGGAGTTCTTCGGAGCTCATCGACTGGCTCCCCAGAGAGCCCAAGAGGACAATCAGGTTCTCGGCGCAGGCTCCGTGAAGCAGGGTGTGTTGGCCGAGGGTCTCCACGATGCGGAGGACCATGTTCGTATTGACACAGACGGCCCGGCTCTGCCGGTTGATGCAGCAAATTCGCTTCAGCAAGCTTGAGATGAAGACCTGGAGATCGTGCGACTCGAGATCTGGGAGCCACTGAATCAACAACAACAAGGGCTGGACGTTGCTTATGCCCAGCATCCCAACAGATGCGTGCTCACCTTCAACGGCCTTTGTGGAAAGGAAACGGAATGGTTACCAGAAGCTAACAAGAACAGCGGCAACAGCAGCAACAGGAGAGTTTGTGGCACCTGAAAGACCAGCAGATTTTTGCGTGGCATAAGGCTGCCACTGACTTTCATGGAGGCCACGAGCGAATGGCACTAGACAAGCGCTTATGCTAACATAAAGCCAGCGTCTCTTTCACGTGCCACAAAGATTTCTGCTGAAACAGAGTAACTTGGGCTCTAGAAATTATTGGATAGTAATTTATTTGCCAATTAAAGCTCATTTCCACAATATACCGTATTTTTCGCTCCATAAGACGCACCAGACCACAAGACGCACCTAGTTTTTGGAGGAGGAAAACAAGAAAAAAAAATATTCTGAATCTCAGAAGCCAGAACTGCAAGAGGGATCGCTGCGCAATGAAAGCAGCGATCCCTCTTGCTGTTCTGGCTTCTGGGATAGCTGCGCAGCCTGCATTCGCTCCATAAGACGCACACACATTTCCCCTTACTTTTTAGGAGGAAAAAGGTGAGTCTTATAGAGCAAAAAATACGGTATATGTGGGCGTGTATTACAGAGAGAGAGAGAGAGAGAGAGAGAGAGAGAGAGAGAGAATATTAAGTATAAATGAAATCAAAAGGATCTGGGGCATTTCTATCTACAGCCGTATGTATACACAACAAGAAACAAGAATTGGTCACTGTTTCCTTTTGTGTGCATTTTGACTTTGCAAAGAAACACCATGAACCTAACACTGCCTTGTTTTCTCTACACTCACATGTATACAGTGGTACCTCAGGTTACATACGCTTCAGGTTACATACGCGTTTCAGGTTACAGACTCCACTAACCCAGAAACAGTGCTTCAGGTTAAGAACTTTGCTTCAGGATGAGAACAGAAATTGTGCTCTGGTGGCGCGGCGGCAGCAGGAGGCCCCATTAGCTAAAGTGGTGCTTCAGGTTAAGAACAGTTTCAGGTTAAGTACGGACCTCCGGAACGAATTAAGTACTTAACCCGAGGTACCACTGTATATGCATGTGTGTAGCAAGTGTGTGGCAAATGGTTTCAAGCATAGGACAAAATGGGACTTTAGGTCATAAAAAGCTTATGGTACAGTAAATCTGTTAGGCTCTGCTACCAAGAATCTTCTGTTGCTTTGGCTGCAACCGACTTTACAGCCTGACCCTATTTTAGAAATTTGCATAACAAGCAGATGTCTCACCATGTTCAAAAGTTCTTCAAGCAGTTCCCGTGACGGCTGACCCATAGATTTTAGGACCTCAAATATATGTGCATAACCGATCCGCTCCTTAAACACCTCCTGAGGGGGTAAAATTAACATTGCATATAAGCAGCGTACTGTTCGCAGAGATATGGACATTTCTTTAAGCTGAAGATCATCCTACCAAACAATACAAATTACAAGGTAACGGTATGCTCCCCCCCAAAAAAAAATCTGGAGCAAAACAGGCCACAGTATCTAGGTAGCAACACCCAGTATGAAAACCAAGAGCAATGAGTTGATGTTCCACAATCCTCAAATAAAATTCAGCCCACATAGTGAACCAACAGCCTTCTCCTCCGTGAAATGCATGGTTGCACAAGTGGTTCTATTTGCTAAATGCTGGCTAAGGCTGGGCCTACAAGGTGCGGCAGAAAAAGGCAGGAATTTGAACTGAATCCCTTGTGACTACAAGTGAGCAACGCTACAGGTGTACCTCAGGTTACATACGCTTCAGGTTACAGACTCCGCTCACCAAGAAATAGTGCTTCAGGTTAAGAACTTTGCTTCAGGATGAGAACAGAAATCGTACTCTGGCGGTGTGGCAGCAGCAGGAGGCCCCATTAGCTAAAGTGGTGCTTCAGGTTAAAAACGGTTTCAGGTTAAGTACAGACCTCCGGAACGAATTAAGTACTTAACCCGAGGTACCACTGTACTTCGAAAAGCACGTGAAAACAACAGAAATCCCTGCAAAGACAACACTCCAATATTGGGGAGAAATATTCTAACCATGCCCCCTTTTGCCTCTGCAATGGTGTTTCAACTGTATAGAGTTTTTAAGGTAGGGGGCATTTAAAAAATGTGATTTCTCTCTTCCACCACCTGCCGACCCACCACCTGAAGGGATGCAGCCAATTCTAGTCCTCTTAGCACGCTACCAACACATTCTGCTAAAGGTGCAGGATCAGGCCTGAGCGGGACAGCCTCTGTGGCATACAACACATTATTATTATTATTATTATTATTATTATTATTATTATTATTATTATTATTATTATTATCATTATTATACAGTCGTACCTTGGATCCCAAAAGCCTTGCAAGTCAAAAATTTTGGCTCCTGAACGCCGCAAACCTGGAAATGAGTGTTCTGGTTTGCAAACGTTCTTTGGAACCCAAACGTCCGACAGGGCTTCCGTGACTTCCGACTGGCTGCAGGAGCTTCCTGTAGCCAATGAGAAGCCACGCTTTGATTCCCGAACGTTTTGGAAGTCGAACAGACCCGGGTTGACTTCCAAGGTACGACTGTACTGCCCTACACCCGGAGGTCTCAAAATATAAACATAAAATATGAAAGCAAAAAATATATATAATCAAAATAAAAACAACATTCACTTGTCAGGGATGTGAAATATAGCCGGCTGCACTCTCTGAGATCCTTTCCAGTCAAATAATCACTGCCCTAAAAAGAACTGTCAGTATAATGACAGAGAAAGCTTGGGATTGCGGTTGAATCCTGACAAGACAGAAGTACTGTTTTTGGGGGACAGGGGGCAGGCTGGTGTGGAGGACTCCCTGGTCCTGAATGGGGTAACTGTGCCCCTGAAGGACCAGGTGTGCAGCCTGGGAGTCATTTTGGACTCACAGCTGTCCATGGAGGCACAGGTCAATTCTGTGTCCAGGGCAGCTGTCTACCAGCTCCATCTGGTATGCAGGCTGAGACCCTACATGCCCGCGGACTGTCTTGCCAGAGTGGTGCATGCTCTGGTTATCTCTCGCTTGGACTACTGCAATGCGCTCTATGTGGGGCTACCTTTGAAGGTAACTCAGAAACTACAACTAATCCAGAATGCGGCAGCTAGACTGGTGACTGGGAGTGGCCGCTGGGACCACATAACACCGGTCTTGAAAGACCTACATTGGCTCCCAGTACGTTTCCAAGCACAATTCAAAGTGTTGGTGTTGACCTTTAAAGCCCTAAACGGCCTCGGTCCTGTATACCTGAAGGAGCGTCTCCACCCCCATCATTCTGCCCGGACGCTGAGGTCCAGCGCCGAGGGTCTTCTGGCGGTTCCCTCATTGCGAGAAGCAAAGCTACAGGGAACCAGGCAGAGGGCCTTCTCGGTAGTGGCGCCCGCCCTGTGGAACGCCCTCCCACCAGATGTCAAAGAGACAAACAACCACCTGACATTTTTTTTTTTTTTTATTTTTTATTAATTTTAGCATACAAAAATTTTAAGACATACCACACAAATTATTATACATATATCCTTATTTGTACTTCCTTCAGCATCTCTGATAGCCTTCCGTCTTAATTATTTCTCCTGCAATTCTTAACTTAATATTGCCTTTCCATTTTCCAACAAATCATTTCTTCCTTTCCATTTTTACAATATTTCTTAAATTACTCCTCACAGAACTTCTTATAGTCCTACAAACGTAATTTGATCATCGCAAATACTTTTCAGAACAACTACCTGCCATTTAGAAGACATCTTAAGGCAGCCCTGTTCAGGGAAGTTTTTAATGTGTGACATCTTAGTTTATTTTTGGTCTTTGTGGAAGCCGCCCAGAGTGGCTGGGGAAACCCAGCCAGATGAGCGGGGTACAAATAATAAATTATTATTATTATTATTATTATTATTATTATTATTATTATTATTATTATTATTAGGGCGGCAACTGCTCCGAGGAAGTTTTGCTTACCTTAGCAGCGGGAGATTTGTGCATCACAGCTGTAAGGGCTCGGATGGCTGATACCGCCAAGCAGTCTAGCTGTCCCTGAAATACCTATGAGCAGCAAAAAGACACAAGGCGTTACGGACAGTCGAGTGAACCACTGGCACCTTGGAGGCAAACAGCCCACCCCGTTCTTTCGTGTTAGCGTGAACAATTTCATTCGCATGCTTCCCAATCATCTCCCCAACGCCCCCCTGTGCCCCAAAACCCCCTCAAAGGCATGGATTTTATGACACCACAACCTACAAGAGAGAGGACGCGAGAGAAGGGTAGGCAGATATCTCAAGAGAAAGGAGGAGGAGGAAAGAAGGATTCACACATACCCAGGAAGACGGTTGGACTGACATTTTCTCCATGCTTTTAATGGACAATCTCAAGAGGGAGGAACGAACAAGGCTAGCCTAGGCATATCTAGCCAGCTTCCTGGCCATGCGGGTAATCAATAGTTAGTCTCAGTCCATGCTCCAGCACATGACATCTTCTTAAACAGATTCTTAATTGCGCCTGCATAGTTTCACGATAATTCGATAATTTGTTAACCCCATAGCGCTTTCCATGCAAGGGGCATCACTAGTCTCTCGCCTCGAAAGAGTCACAACGCTTTTTTGTTCTGCCAAATGGGGGGGGGTATTTTTTTCTGTTTGAGAAACTAGAAATATTTTGTCATCCAAATCCGCTTGTGAATCTGCACAGTAAGACTGTGTGTATAAAGGGCATTTCATCTGGAGTGCACAAAAACAAACAGGAGTTTTTAAAAATAAAAATAAACAAAGGTTGTTAGCTGAATTAGCTCTTAGGCAGTGATCACCATGCTGACTTATTAGCAGATTAATTTAGACAGAACGGGGGTGCAGGCAAGTGTCTTGTTTTCACCTGTTTCAGTCGTTCTGTACAAGAACCTATCTGTTATCAAAGCTCCTACCATTTCTAAAGAAGTCATGAGGTAAGATCTGGCATTTTGCATTCTCTCATGATGGAAAACATTTTAAAAAATTAAGCCACCAATTGCTCCCCACCTCCCAAATTCAGTCTGTCCATTGTACCGTGAACAATGATTGGTTTTATTTTTATTTCATCATTATTTTTTGCAACAGAATCAAGACATCACATCCAATCGCACAGATTTGACAAAACCCTAAAAGCCCAAATACACCACAGCGCTTAGAAAGATGAATGGACGAGGGTGGGGGAAGAAAAGAAAGAAAGAAAGAAAGAAAGAAAGAAAGAAAGAAAGAAAGAAAGAAAGAAAGGACTAAAATAAAACGAAATCACCAAGTTGGTAGTTTTGAAACTGGAGTTCTATTCCTGGACTTCACCTTCCTCAGTTTAAAAAATTAAAACGCGACAAATATTGTACGTATCAAATGCTTTGACGTTTTTGTTGGCCTAATAACGGCACCACCTTAATACGGATTGTGGAATGCTTAAGCCTTGAAGCGCCTTTAAACCTAGCTTGTGTTTTTCGGTTAGTCAAGACAAACTAAATCTTAGGGACAAGGAAGGTGTTTCAGAGGTGAAGTACAGGAAAGGTCTCGTTCAACCGATTGCCACTGCGCCTCAGCTTCAACTCAAAGATACCTGTTCCTGATTCATTTCTGTCAGTAATTTGTTGGCAAGGTCTTTCTCAGTCTTGTCTGCCACCTGACTGTTAGCATTTAAAAACAGCTGTTAAAAACGGGAGATAAGAATAAATGGGAACAGGCGTGTTAAACAGTCAATCTGCAGGCCGGAGACAATAAAGGCTGGAGCAAACATCTCACTAACCAGCAAGTTAACACAATGGCTGTAACAAATAAAGGGCCCCTTTTTTCCAGAAGGAAATAACTAGGATTGGGGGATATTTTTCCTCCTTTCCAGATGTCGTCTCAAGAAATGCAAAATATGGAGATAGGAAACAGTCACTGTCCACAGAAACATAGGAGGAGAATGCCAAAAATCTGGCAATTCTGATCTCCTCCAATCCACACCTCTCAAAGCATGGTGTTGATAATAGAATTGTGGGGGTGCATTATGTACTGTTTCGACGGACCTCTTGAATGCATTTGGCCCATGCAAATATAACACCCTGATCTTTTAAATCACGCGGGTGGCGCTGTGGGTTAAACCACAGAGCCTAGGACTTGCTGATCAGAAGGTCGGCGGTTCAAATCCCCGCGGCGGGGTGAGCTCCCGTTGCTCGGTCCCTGCTCCTGCCAACCTAGCAGTTCGAAAGCATGTCAAAGTGCAAGTAGATAAATAGGTACCACTCCAGCGGGAAGGTAAACGGCGTTTCCATGCGCTGCTCTGGTTCGTCAGAAGCGGCTTAGTCATGCTGGTCACATGAAGCTGTATGCCGGCTCCCTCAGCCAATAGAGCAAGATGAGTGCCGAAACCCCAGAGTCGGCCACGACTGGACCTAATGGTCAGGGGTCCCTTTACCTTTACTAAACTGGTTCACTCTTAACCAGAATTTGCATGTGCACTTTGAACCGTATTTTCAAACCCTAGTCTAGAGAGGAACCAGGTTACTTGGTTACCTTATTTCCTTGGGATGCAATAAGGTAAAAGGTAAGGGACCCCAGGATGCTTAAGTTCAGTCAAAGGAAATTATGGGGTGCGGCGCTCATCTCGCTTTCAGATCAAGGGAGCCGGCATTTGTCCACAGACAGCTTTCCGGGTCATGTGGCCAGCAGGACTAAATCGCTCCTGGAACACCGTGATGGAAACTACAGGGCACAGAAATGCCGTTTACCTTCCCGCCGCAGTGGTACCTATTTATCTACTTGCACTGGTGTGCTTTCGAACTGCTAGGTTGGCAGGAGCTGGGACAGAGCAACGGGAGCTCACCCCGTCACACGGATTCGAACCGCCAACCTTTTGATCTGCAAGCCCAAGAGGCTCAGTGGTTTAGACCACAGCGCCACCCGCATCCCTCATACCTTTGGGTGTATGGGGTATTGAAAGAGTAGTGCCTCTGTGGTGAGGGGCATGTTGTGCTCCTTCTGTGGAAGTTTTTCCAGCTTTGGTCCCCACCCTGCACTCAGCTCTCACCTGTGGTTTCTAGAAGAGTTTGGATTTGATATCCCGCCTTTCACTCCCCTTCAGGAGTCTCAAAGCGGCTAACATTCTCCTTTCCCTTCCTCCCCCACAAAAAACACTCTGTGAGGTGAGTGAGGCTGAGAGACTTCACAGAAGTGTGACTGGCCCAAGGTCACCCAGCAGCTGCATGTGGAGGAGCGGAGACACGAACCCGGTTTCCCAGATTACGTGACTACTGCTCTTAACCACTACACCACACTGGCTCTCAAGCTGTAAGCACATGACGGCAGCCGCACCCAGGAAACGGCTTCAACTGGCCAGCTAAACCAAGTGAAGGCAGCCGATGGGTCTAGCAGGTAGGCTACTCAACCTGGGAAGCGAGCCCACTGAGGAGAAGGAAAACTCGGATCCTAAACCTCAGCTGCCTTGCAGGATATCTTCGGGAAAAGGAAAGGCTAAGGCTCCAGGGGTCAGCAAACTTTTTCAGCAGGGAGCCGGTCCACTGTCCCTCAGACCTTGTGGTGGGCTGGACTATATTTTGGGGGAAAATATGAACGAATTCCTATGCCCCACAAATAACCCAGAGATGCATTTTAAATAAAAGGACACATTCTACTCATGTAAAAACACCAGGCAGGCCCAAATCAACGAGGCCGAAAGGTGGGTCTTATCTGGGCATCCCAGGACCTCCATATACGCTGCCCAGGCTTGCACCCCAAGAAAGTCACTTTGGTGCTGCTAATGTAGTGGTTTGACTTCACCCCTGCACGTGCAAACTCCATTGCCTCTCGAGACAGACGGATATCAACAAGTACCGTGTTTTTCGCTCTATAGGACGCACTTTTTCCCCTTCAAAAATGAAGGGGATATGTGTGTGCGTCCTATGGAGCGAAGACGGCATAGCCCCACGACCCTCTCCCGGCTGGAGAGGTGACGCGCGGTTATGGCAGGAACCTCTACAGCCCCGTGTCACCTCTCCAGCCGGGAGAGCGCGTGCGTGGGGCTAAAGCAGCCCCCCGCGACCCTCTCTCGGCTGGAGAGGTGACGCGCGGCTATGGCAGGAGCCTCTCCGCTGCGCCTTTCCGCTGCTCCCTGACCTGCTCTTTGGGGCTGGTGGTGGGCTTCCCCCCGCCAGCCCCAAAGAGCAGGTCGAAAGGAACCTGAAGCCTGGAGAGCGAGAGGGGTCAGTGCACCCCCTCTAAAACAAAGTGCGTCCTATTGTCCGGTGCGTCCTATGGTGCAAAAAATACGGTAGTTATTTCCTTATGCTTATTTCATTTATACAGTGGCACCTCGGGTTACATACGCTTCAGGTTACATACACTTCAGGTTACAGACTCCACTAACCCAGAAATATTACCTCGGGTTAAGAACTTTGCTTCAGGATGAGAACAGAAATCGTGCTCTGGCGGCGCAGAAGCAGCAGGAGGCCCCATTAGCTAAAGTGGTGCTTCAGAACAGTTTCAGGTTAAGAACGGACCTCCGGAACAAATTAAGTACGTAAGCAGAGGTACCACTGTATTCCGCTTTTCCTCCAAGCTGCTCAAGCATCACACTGACTCTCTAGTTAAGGCCAGGGTGGGGGGCCAGGGGGAGGATGGAAGGATGGAGAACATCTGTACCCGATATGCGAAGGCTTGAGGGAGAGGGAACACTTTTATCCTGATGGTGTGATCCCGCTCTCTTAAATCACAACTGAAATCTGGACAGTTAGGTCTTCCCTAGCCAAGCTGGGACATGGACACCTCCCCAATTCTATTCTATTCTATTTTTGATTTTTATTGTTATTCATGTTTTTATACTGTATTTTATGCTGCTTTTATAATTAAGTGTTTTAAAGTGTTTTAAATTTGTTGTTAGCCACCCTGAGCCTGGTTTTTGAACCGGGAAGGGCGGGGTATAAATAAATTATTATTATTATTATTATTATTATTATTATTATTATTATTATTACTACTACTACTACTACTACTCCAAACCACGCCTTGGGACCATTATAAGGGTCTGCTCCTTCAAGTGCAAGATGTTTTCCCTCCACATATGTGAGGGGAAAACATACCTAACATAATTTATGGAAGTACAAGGGAAAAGAACATTATGAAGTAACCTACGTGAGTTCAACATGACCAAAAAAAGGGGGGACCCCAAAACTAGCACAAAACACACAAATGTTTAATTATTATTTTTAATCATTTCCTTGCCCCTTTCCTTGTTTTTAGCTGTTCTTATTTTACCAGTAAGCTGCCCTGAGACCCTGCCCGGGGAAAAAGTCAGGGTATAAATGTAACAATAATAATTAATAATAATAACAATGGTGACGATGTTAGCCATTATAGATTGTTCAGGTTGCCCCACACATACCCACACATGCCGTGCCCATCGCTCCAGCACCCATGAATGCCCAACATAACCCTAAAAAATGCTCTCAAGGATGAGGGGCACTATTCAGAATGTAATCCAACGTGGGGATGTATCATGAAGAGAAAAATTGGCAAAAACCCCAGAAGCAATTAATAATAATAATAATAATAATAATAATTTATTATTTATACCTTGCCCATCTGGCTGAGTTTCCCCAGCAACTCTGGGCGGCTGTTAAAAACAGTACAGCATTAAATATTTAAAACTTCCCTGAACAGGGATGCCTTCAGATGTCTTCTAAGAATAAGATAGCTGCTTATTTCCTTCACATCTGAAGGGAGGGTGTTCCACAGGGTGGGTGCCACTACCAAGAAGGCCCTTGGCGCTGGATCTCAGTGTCCAGGCTGAACGATGGGGGTGGAGACTTCTTGGATCGGAAACTTCCACAGAGTCAGATCACTGGTCCATCAAACACAGTACAGTGGTACCTCAGGTTACATACGCTTCAGGTTACATACGCTTCAGGTTACAGACTCCGCTAACCCAGAAATATTACCTCGGGTTAAGAACTTTACTTCAGGATAAGAACACAAATCGTGCTCCAGCGGCGCAGCAGCAGCAGGAGGCCCCATTAGCTAAAGTGGTGCTTCAGGTTAAGAACAGTTTCAGGTTAAGAACAGACCTCCGAAACGAATTAAGTTCTTAAACCGAGGTACCACTGTAGTGGCTAGAAATGTGTGCTGCAGTTCATCAGCTCAGCCAAGTCGGATGAGCTGGAAAGCCTAGAGGGACCTGGGATGGCCTTATAGGGTTGCCATACGTCCAGATTCAAACGGCAAAATTAACTTCTGGGGGAAATTCAAAAAATCGGCGAAATGTCCAGGTTTTTGCCAAGAGAACCAGGAGGTTTGTTTTTGAATATCACTTTTTTGAAAGCGATTTGAAAAATCGGCAAAATGTCCAGGTTTTTGCCAAGAGAACCAGGAGGTTTGTGTTTGAATATCACTTTTTTGAAAGCGATTTGAAAAATCGGCAAAATGTCCAGGTTTTTGCCAAGAGAACCAGGAGGTGTGTGTTTGAATATCACTTTTTGCCTTTTGGGGGCAAATCCCCGGGGGGGGGGGGGACTCAACAACTTTGAGGTTCATTTCCCAAAAGAAAAGCTCACAACTTTTGGGGTGAGTTCTCCCAAAAAAAATGCTCAACAACTTTTTACTTCTTGAAATATGGCAACCCTACCTTACAGAACTACTGCCTGATACGAAGTAAATACACAGCCTTGCCCCCCCAAAAAACCCAAACATCCTCTGTTCTGTGCATCATAGCACATGCTGGAAACCTATCCATAAGAAGGACGCTGTTGCCTTCCATGATTTTTTCCATGCTGCCTGTCCCCCCAAGAAGAAGAAGTTTGGATTTGATATCCCGCTTTATCACTACCCTAAGGAGTCTCAAAGCGGCTAACATTCTCCTTTCCCTTCTTCCCCCACAACAAACACTCTGTGAGGTGAGTGGGGATGAGAGACTTCAGAGAAGTGTGACTGGCCCAAGGTCACCCAGCAGCTGCATGTGGAGGAGTGGAGAAGCGAACCCAGTTCACCAGATTACGAGTCTACCGCTCTTAACCACTAGGGAGGGGGCCAGGGCAAGTACTGCAGCTACATAATGTGCTTCGGTGATAAACAGCACAGAAAGGAAACATAGCCATGACCTGAGCTAATTGATGGGTTTAAACAACCCAACGTTAGGATTCCCTCTGCATGTAAGACCAACACTGACATCTCAGGAATTAACAACTACTGGATCATTGATTTTGCAAGGCTATTAGGCACTGAGAATGAAACTATATTGAATGTTGTTTACCGGGACTAGTATCACAGCCCTATCCTGGCTTACTCAGAAGTAAGTCCCACTGATTTCAAAAGTGCATAGTAAATATCTTGTTGGCAAGATGCAATTCCATGCACAAAGGTATCGCATAGGCATAAAAGGTGGCGTTCTTCAATAATTTGCAGACTAGGATCCAGAGTTTGGGAAACGTTCTCTCTCTCTCTCACCTTCCCCTCTCCAGAGTGAATCCTCCCTTCCATGTTTGTTAGCCATGCTTCAGAGTGCTAGACATGTACAGTGGTACCTCGGGTTACATACGCTTCAGGTTACAGACTCCACTAACCCAGAAATAGTACCTCAGGTTAAGAACTTTGCTTCAGGATGAGAACAGAAACCGTGCTCTGGCCGCACGGCGGCAGCTGGAGGCCCCATTAGTTAAAGTGGTGCTTCAGGATAAGAACAGTTTCAGGTTAAGAACGGACCTCCAGAACGAATTAAGTACTTAACCCGAGGTACCACTGTATCAGCACTAAAATGGTTAATGCCAGCCAGGGTTCTCTTAACAAGGGTCTGCAAACCTTCTAATAAACCAGTCCTAGGTTGCGAGGGAACCACGGTTAACGTTAACCATCTTTTGTGAAAGTGGACGTGCAGGAGCGATTCTATGCCTGTCTACTCAGAAGAAAGTCCCACTGTGTTCCGTAGGATTTACTCCCAGGTGTATAGGACTGAAGCCCAAACCGTATGGTAACAAGAGAGGAAGAGGGAAAGAAATCACTCTGGAGCAGGCGGGAAGGATAAAAAGGTAAAGGTAAAGGGACCCCTGACCATTAGGTCCAGTAGAGGCCGACTCTGGGGTTGCAGCGCTCATCTCACTTTACTGGCCGAGGGAGGTGGCATACAGCTTCCGGGTCATGTGGCCAGCATGACTAAGCCACTTCTGGAGAACCAGAGCAGCACATTCAAACGCCGTTTACCTTCCCGCTGGAGTGGTACCTATTTATCTACTTGCACCTTGACGTGCTTTCAAACTGCTAGGTTGGCCGTTCTAGGGGGTGGGAAGGATAGAAAGCGCTTAACGTCAGGGATGACTCCCAGTTTGCCAATTGTTTGCTAATTCTGCTGCACTGAAAGAAAGAGCACACCCAATATGACTAGGAGAAAGCACTTTTCTGAAGCATTCAGCTACTTCTGTACAAAAAGAGGCTTGCCACATGATTCACTGCTATCTAGATTAACAAAGAACTATAGGAAACTAAAAAGAAAACTTGTGGATTGTGTGCTTGGCGAGAGAAACGTATTATTAATTTACTTTTCACGGCCTGCCCCTGACACCAACATAACAATTTTAAGGGGATCTGGAGTAAAAGATGCGTATCTGCATAACAATCCAAAAACACACACACGCCCCCGCTGCCGCCTCAAAGGCTCTTGAAGCATTCAGAGTATTAAGTACATGGAAGAAGTACAAGTTGTTCCTTGGCAAGGTAACATTGCTGCTCGCATCGAGTTATTTTGTACACAGTCATGGTGAAGATTTTATCAAATGTATGGACAAGGTATTAGAAACAACTGAGCTCTTACAAAAGGTGGATAGTAATTTTAAGAAATAAAGATTAGCTCTTATACAACCTTCTGTTTACCTTGCAATTTTGCAGCAGGCGAATCAGATGTTCAAAGCAGTTGCTGTTAAGGAAAATGGCTTGCAGAACAGGCCTGTCTGTGCAGTCTAACATGGCGGTGATGGTATCTAAGGAGGTGAAAGTGAAAATCAAAGAGAAATACAGTATATAATTTGACATTTTGCTCTAGGGGGCTTAGTTTGGTCAGAATCAAGTACACACTTCCAGAATTAATGCTAAATACATGACTTCTGGTAAATAGGCCACTATAGCTGCCAGAGGGCTGTGAAGATTTGTGTTCCAGACTTTTTTGACTCATCTACCCATCTACTATCTGAAACCAAAGGGGCACATATGTTGCAAGATGTGAAATTATTAGCTACTACTACCTAAGAAGGGGACGCGGGTGGCGCTATGGGTTAAACCACAGATCCTAGGACTTGGCGATCAGAAGGTCAGCTGTTCGAATCCCCGCAACAGGGTGAGTTCCTGTTGCTTGGTCCCTGCTCCTGCCCACCTAGCAGTTCAAAAGCATGTCAAAGTGCAAGTAGATAAATAGGTACCACTCTGGCGGGAAGGTAAACGGCGTTTTCGTGCGCTGCTCTGGTTCGCCAGAAGCGGCTTAGTCATGCTGGCCACATGACCTGGAAGCTGTACGCCAGCTCCCTTGGCCAATAAAGCAAGATGAGCACCGCAACCCCAGAGTGGCCACAACTGGACCTAATGGTCAGAGGTCCCTTTACCTTTAGCTTTACATTACTTCTGGTAAATAGGCCACTATAGCCGCTAGAGGGTGGTGAAGATTTGTGTTCCAGACTTTTTTGACTCATCTACCCATGTACTATCTGAAACCAAAAGGGCAAATTTGTTGCAAGGGGGTGAGTCTTGTTGCTCTAGCGGGGCTCATTGCACTGGCTTCCAAGAGTGCAAAAACTTAGCCCATTTACAGGTACACTTGGAAGTGTGGGAACAGCATGATTATGTTCTTACAGGTGAGGGGCGGCAGAGAAGGACACATTCTTTTGTCTGCTTCTGGGAGAACTGAATAGACACATCCGAAATGGTTGTGTGTTTTTTAGCTGACCGATTTTTTTTAATACTTGCAATTGGTTTAATGCAAGCTCCCCCGGTATTACAAATATTGAAGAGCAGCACCGAAAATGCCTAAATAAATAAAAACCACGTGTACACAAACACTGGCCAGGTGAAACTGAAGACTATGAAAGATGTGTTTGTTTTCTTTTTCCAGGAAACGCGCGGAGGAAACACAGGTGATTTTATATATTCTCTCCCCCCACTGTGAATCAGTGATAAAGTTATTATAATTTGAGAGAGTTATTTCAGATGCTGGATGCTGCTAGTAGTTTTTGTGTATGTTTAGAATCTACTGCACTTAGGAGGCAACTAAGTATATACTGTATTTTTCGCTCTATAGGACGCACTTCCCCCCTCCAAAAATTAAGGGGAAATTTGTGTGCATCCTATGGAGCGAACACAGGCTCCTTGGCTTCAGCAATAGCAACGCGAAGCCTCCGAAGTGCAGAGGGAGCGCTCCCTCCGCACTCCGGAGGCTTCGCGTTGTTTTCGCTGAAGCCTGGAGAGCGAGAGGGGTCGGTGCGCACCGACCCCTCTCGCTCTCCAGGCTTCAGGGATAGCCGCCTGAAGCCTTTGGAGCGCAGCAGGAACTCGCGCTGCGCTCCAAAGGCTTCGGGTTCTTTTTGCTGAAGCCAGAAGAGCAAGACTCTCCTGGCTTCAGCAGAGAGGGAAAGCTGCGCAGCACCCCTACAACCAAGCGGGAGGAGAAATGGAAGGGGCTCCATTTCTCCTGCCGCTTCGCTGAAGGGGTGCTGAGCAAAGAGGGGGAGAATTTAATTTTTTCCCTGTTCTCCCCCTCCTATGGTCCGGTGCGTCCTATAGAGCGAAAAATGCAGTATCTTGATTGTGTTAGCCTTCTGAAGCAGTTTCACTTGGAAGCCATCATTACACACCAGTCACAAAAAGTGACTCAACAGAAAGGGCACGAGGCAGCGCTGTCAGCACTCCCTAAAGCGAGGATGGGGAATGTTGTTGAAACTCAGATGGCATAGCCAATGGTCAAGGATGGTGGGAGTCCAGCAACATCTGGAGGAGCACAAATGTTGCCACCCCCTTTTTTAATTTAAATTTTAATATTTTTATTAAGTACAAATTAGAAAACATACATATACACAACAAAAGAAAATACAAAAGAAAAAGAAAATACATCTAACCAAGGGAAAAAAATTTGAGAATATCTTGTCTCTTTTCATATTTAGAGTTATTTATACCTCTATAAAATGCTATTGACAATAAAGCAGTGAAATGAAAAATAAGATATCAGAAAAAAGAAAAAATAAAGAATAAAGAAGTAAAAGAAAAAGATCATAGGTGAAAATTTTTAAAAGTAGATAAGTACTCACAATACATAGCCGTTTCCCATCTATATTTATATTCAACTGTATAATTTCATCTTGTCTTTATCTACCTTAAATAAAGTGTTGTTGTTTTTTTTAAAAAAAAGACTTCCACCGTTTACCTCACGCGTTTTTAATAATCCGTTCGTCAGAACCTCTGTTCTTCATATTTTCCCTTTGGATTTCCTTAATGTCTCACTTTGTATTTTTTTTATTACGCACAAGATTATTCTGTGTTGCCACTCCTAAAAGCAAATGGTTACAGGGAGAAACCTCAACCCTGCCGTATACCTTCCTTAAGAAGCCAGAGGCCTTTCTCCTGGGCATGGTCGGCCAATTGGTGCCAAAGAAAGACAGAACATTCTTTATGTATGCTACAACAGCAGCAAGAATCCTCATTGCAAAGTATTGGAAGACAGAAGATCTACCCACCGTGGAAGAATGGCAGATGAAGGTGATAGACTATATGGGATTGGCAGAAATGACTGGCAGAATCCGAGACCAGGGAAAAGAGGCAGCGGAAGAAGATTGGAAGAAGTTTAAGAATTACCTTAAGAAACACTGTAAAATTAGTGAATGTTAGAATGATGCTGGCTTTATAAATTAAGTGGTTGACAGCTGTAAGGGTTAAGTTTAAAGAAAAAATGAGGATGTAAATTAGATAAAACTAAGAGTAAGGATTTGCTGGAAAAAGTCTGAAAATAGAATGCAGAAAGGGGAGGTATGGGGAAGTCGGGGAGATAAGTTACAAGAAAATAAGGATTTGAAATTATATTTGTTATTTGTTTTTTTTGTGTTTGTTGGTGTTTTTGTATTTTGTTTTTAAAAAATGTGAAAAGTGAATAAAAATTTATTTAAAAAAAGAAGAAGAAAGAAACCTCAACCCTTTTCCCAACTCCCAGAAGGGGCGTCACACTCACTCAGCATTTGAATCTGTAGCGCTATGAATCGGCTCTCCCACTGCCGGGACCTCCGCGAGTTCGGCAAAGCCGTGTGGTCCGAGTTGAGCAGCTTGAAGTAATTCTCCAATATGGTGCTGGTCTCCACTTGCCGCTGGTCCGAGCTGCTGGTCAGAAGGATGTGAACCACTTCCGTCAGGCACTTCAGCGTCAGCTCGGCCTTCCTGCTCACTTCGTCGGGGTCTCGGCTGTCCCACGCGTCGCAGTCTGCCAGTACGCGCATCAAGACTTCCATGGTGGCAGGAGATATGGCTTGGAGAGCGTTTCTCTAAAGTCAACAATAGAATTGTCTGAATACCAGGACATTATATCAGCAAACCTTGAAACAAACAAACAGCAAGAAACAACAACACCCAGTTTGGTACAGTGGTACCTTGGTTTTCAAAAGCCGAAACGCCGGAAGAAAGTGTTCCGGTTTTCGAGTGTTTTTCGGAAGCCAAACGTCCGAAGCGGCTGTTGTTTCCGGGGCACCTGCACCTATCAGAAGCTGCACCTTGGTTTTCAAACATTTCAGAAGTCAAACGGACTTCCGGAACGGATTACGTTTGGCGCTTTTGTTTTTGCTATTTATTTTGCATTTTTGTTTTTGAGGTTTATTCGGTTAATTTGTTTTTGTGGCTGTGTGGAACCCAGTTCAGCTACTGATTGATTGATTGATTGATTGTGTGACTGTGGAAATGGATAAAAGCCCCCCATCCAAACAATGACTATCATCAGCGCAGGTAAGAAAAAAATGTAATTTTAATTTTTATCATCTATAATACTATCTTAAAGGTAAAGGGACCCCTGACCATTAGGTCCAGTTGTGGATGACTCTGGGGTTGCGGCGCTCATCTCGCTTTATTAGCCGAGGAAGCCGGCATACAGCTTCCAGGTCATGTGGCCAGCATGACTAAGCCACTTCTGGTGAACTAGAGCAGCACACGGAAACACCATTTACATTCCCGCCGGAGTGGTACCTATTTATCTGCTTGCACTTGACGTGCTTTCGAACTGCTGGGGGGGGGGCAGGAGCTGGGACCGAACAATGGGAGCTCACCCCGTCATGGGGATTCGAACTGCTGACCTTCCGATTGGCAAGCCCTAGGCTCTGTGGTTTAGATCACAGCACCAAATAAGACAATACTGTCTTATTTATTTTATAATATAATACATTGTTTATTGCTTTTATTTTATGGATCAATGGTCTCGTTAGATAGTAAAATTCATGTTAAATTGCTGTTTTGGGGGGTGGTTTTAAAAAGTCTGGAATGGTTTAATACGTTTTGAACTACTTTCGCGCGCCTTGCTTTTGGAACGGAACTTTGGAACTTCTGGAATGGATTAAGTTTGAGAACCAAGGTATATCGAACCACTGTATATCAAATTATTTTTAAAACCTTATCATTTTATCTGGACAAAGTTGATGAGTGATTTCTATGTGCAGAATCCGAATATCTTCTTTCCACTTACAGAAAGTGTCATGGCAGGAGGGTACTTCACTATCATAGTACCGCGCAAACTCTTAAGCATGTACAAAATAGTGGCAATGAGCATTTTCCTTCTACTCCTGCCTATCTGGTCTCCCTATATCTGTTTCTTGCTAAGATTTGAGGAGGCGGGGGGGGGGGGCTGCAACAATCATGCTGAAGTTCAAGGTCTTTCTGGCATCACGGCTGCGTCCTTCAGTCAATAAGATGACGCCAATATTTGTTGGGATTCTCACCTGCCCACCAGCCACAATCGCTCCAAAGAGGTGTAGCAAACAACACTTCAGGCTCTCTTTGAGATGCTCACTTTCTTGAAAACACTCTGAAAGAAGAGAACAAGTTGCAGGCACGTTAACTTCGAGCCAAAAGATTTGTAGGCAGGTGGTCAAATAATATATCTCAAAAACAATTACTGTACAAATACGTAGCTCCCATTTTTCTTTTCATAATGAAGTCAACCCTCGAATCTATAATCAAATCTGCCTTTTTTAAAGACATAAAAACAGTTGATTTAAAACAAGTTAAGCCCAATTAAAACTAAATTAAAACTGCGTTATCTGGGAACTCCAGGACCAGCTGCATAGCTCAACGCCATCTTGACCAGATGTCCTATAATCAATGTTTAGTTATATAGTGGTACCTCGGGTTAAGTATTTAATTCGTTCTGGAGGTCCGTTCTTAACCTGAAACTGTTCTTAACCTGAAGCACCACTTTAGCTAATGGGGCCTCCTGCTGCCGCTGTGCCACCAGAGCACGATTTCTGTTCTTATCCTGAAGCAAAGTTCTTAACCTGAAGCACTATTTCTGGGTTAGCGGAGTGTGTAACATGAAGCGTATATAACCTGAGGTACCACTGTAGTGGTAAAATTAATCCACCGTTTCAGTTAAATCCACCTTTCCAAATCGTCACATTTAACTATGTAGTAGTAAAGAATCCTTCAGAGAAACACAGCAGTGCAGCTGGGATGGGGAAATTCAGGCATTTTTGCTTAAACTTTTAGTAAAAAACTGTAGTTTGTTTTGTTCTCCCAGCATACAAACTGTGGCTCATTTTAACTACAGTTGGTTCCAAACCATGGTTTCAGAAGCTGGTTTGTTTAAACTAGCCCCAGTTAAGATTAGGTAAAGGGACCCCTGACCATTAGGTCCAGTCGTGGCCGACTCTGGGGTTGCGGCGCTCATCTCGCTTTATTGGCCAAGGGAGCCGGCGTACAGCTTCTGGGTCATGTGGCCAGCATGACTAAGCCGCTTCTGGCGAACCAGAGCAGCGCACGGAAACACCATTTACCTTCCCGCCAGAGTGGTACCTATTTATCTGCTTGCACTTTGACGTGCTTTTGAACTGCTAGGTGGGCAGGAGCTGGGACTGAGCAACGGGAGCTCACCCCGTCGCGGGGATTCGAACCGCCGACCTTCTGATTGGCAAGGCCTAGGCTCTGTGGTTTAACCCACAGCGCCATAAACTATGGTTTGAAGTTGGCTTGTTTCCACAAACCACTGTCAAAACTAACCAACATTTGTCCCAGTTCAGACTTTGTGATAAGCTGTAGTTAGCCTAAAACAGAAATGGACATTTCCGGACATCTCTTCCAGGCTATGCCAGAGGAGAAAAGTGAAGATGAGGCAGGGAGCATGAAAGTCTGAGGCTCACCGCATTTTTTCCACATAATGCTAAATCGTAGTTTAGTATTATGTGAAAATGCAGCCATTTAAAAGGTGCTATTAAGTGCACAGAGATTTTATATACTGACATAAGATCCAATAAAATTTTATGCAGCAAAAAACTCTTAAACATTCACAGTGCCCAAAACACACAAAAAAACCTCCTATTGGCAAAAACTAGAAAGAGCCCAAAATCTTCCCCTTCCATTGAAAAATCATTATACTGTATTCTTTGCTCAAAGAATACCTGGCAGAAGGGAATTACAAGCAGCCTAAGGAATTTTTCTCAGCAATAAACATTAACCTGGAAGCTGTTACCATAGCAATAACTTTACGCAGATGAACAAACTGCTGCCAAAGCCACAAGATTATTTTGTTTGAAATTAGCACCGTAAAAATCTCTGAGTAACGTCACCAACCAGCACCGTTAAAATGTCACCATTTTTAAATGAAGTGGGCAGTGGAGGCGCCCAAGTCTTAAAACAAGCTGGCTATTGAAACAAAAACTACATTTTGGAACTTTTAAAAAAATCTTTACGTAATGCTAAATAGCTTAGGGGGAAGCCACGCTAGCTGTAATTTCCAGAGTGGTTTTTACAGTCAATCCGTCCCTAAGCTAGGAAGGCTGATTGCCGAAGAATTGATGCTTTTGAATTATGGTGCTGGAGGAGACTCTTGAGAGTCCCATGGACTGCAAGAAGATCAAACCTATCCATTCTGAAGGAAATCAGCCCTGAGTGCTCACTGCAAGGACAGATCCTGAAGCTGAGGCTCCAATACTTTGGCCACCTCATGAGAAGAGAAGACTCCCTGGAAAAGACCCTGATGTTGGGAAAGATGCAGGGCACAAGGAGAAGGGGACGGCAGAGGACGAGATGGTTGGACGGTGTTCTCGAAGCTACCAGCATGAGTTTGACCAAACTGCGGGAGGCAGTGGAAGACAGGAGTGCCTGGCGTGCTCTGGTCCATGGGGTCACAAAGAGTCGGACACGACTAAATGACTAAACAACAACAACATGGTTTCGCTTAGATTTACACTCATACCTTGGATCCCGAACACCTCGGTACTCAGACATTCTGGCTCCTGAACATCGCAAACCTGGAAGTGATTGTTCCCATTTGCAAACGTTCTTTGGAACCCGAACGTTCGATGGGGCTTCTGCGGCTTCTGATTGGCTGCAGGAGCTTTCTGCAGCCAATCAAAAGCTGCAGTTTGGTTTCCGAATGTTTTGGAAGTCGGATGGACTTCTGGAACGGATTCCGTTTGACTTCCGAGGTACGACTGTACATGCAAACTGGGCCAGTGACTAACTCAAGGTCACCAAGTGAGCTCCATGGCTAAGCTAATAAGTGAACCTTGGCAAAATACACAAAAGCCAACCACAGGCATGCATGGAAATGGTCAGATAATACGTGCCAAAAAGAATTTGTTAAGAACTTGCATTTAACTGTGCTTAATGTCCCGAAGGAGTTCTCAGCAATTACCGTATTTTTTGCTCTATAAGACTCACTTTTTCCCTCCTAAAAAGTAAGGGGAAATGTGTGTGTGTCTTATGGAGCGAATGCAGGCTGCACAGCTATCCCAGAAGCCAGAACAGCAAGAGGGATTGCTGCTTTCACTGCGCAGCGATCCCTCTTGCTGTTCTGGCTTCTGGGATTCAGAATATTCTTTTTTCTTGTTTTCCTCCTCCAAAAACTAGGTGCATCTTGTGGTCTGGTGCGTCTTATAGAGCGAAAAATACAGTATTTTGTATTCGTCACCTTGAGAATGGAAGTGTGCAGCAATAAATTTTATCCCTTAAAAAATTCCGAAGTAAGCACATTAAGAAAACAAGGCAATGATACTCACGGTAAAAGAAAGGGACAAACTCCACTGTGAGGGAAGCTGGTTTGTACTTCTGCCTGCTTTTTTCAACACTGCTCAGAATTCGTCTATATATTTTTTTAAAAGGAGAAACCAAGAGGTAAGATTTATTTGTTGGCGGACGCTGCAGAACACATTTTTTATTTATTCTAAAGCATGCTTTTCTTCAAATGCAATGAAATACCTATTCCATATTACATTAGCAGCACTTTTAAAACTACCAGGGTACTATTTTGGACTACTTTATTTCTAAGCAGTGTACTTTTAAATAAAACCAAAACCAAAACCCAGCCCATAACTGACTTTAAGGACATGCAGCTTTAACACTACAAATTTGGCAAATTAAAACAATAGGATTTATTGATAGCTCAGCTACTCAAAGTGACCCATTTTGCTATACATTTAGAAGGCTACGTCTCACATAAGCAAGTTGGTAGGTACCTACATATACTGTGACCATGTTTAAGTGATTGTATCTCAGCGTAATAAGCCACAGAATGAATGAGTCTATAGCCACAGTCCTTTTGTGGTGCAAACAATCTCTCAAGGGAACCACGGTTTCCTGTTTTGCCCAAACTGGGAAACAATGGCTACTGCCAGCTTCTGAACACAACCAATATTTTGACCCACCGTCAAACTGTGGTTAAGTATCCTGGTAGACATGGTTTCCTGATTTAGATGACGTCCTGGCATCATCAAGTCTCATGCAATGGGAGGAGTGAAGAAGCTGCTCCCGAAAGCATATGGCTTAATAAGCCAAGATCTGAATGTGACAACTTATATTGGTCCAAGCTAGGCCAGTATGCTCCTTTGTTGTGCCACATAAGCACATGTTGTGCAGACGCCTGATTATCGTCTTCCAAAGCAACTACTCTATTCCAAACTTAAAAATGGAACGCATAATGCTGGTGGTCAACAAAAGAGGTTTAAAGGCTCTCTCAAGGCAATTTTTAAAAAATGTAGTATAATCACCAACAATTGGGAAACACTGGCCTGCGAGCGCTCCAATTGGAGAGCAGCCTTTGCCAAAGATGTCATGGGCTTGGAAGACACTCGAACTCAGGATGCAAGGGAGAAACGTGCTAAGAGGAAGGCACGCTTGGCAAATCCACACCGTGATCAACTCCCACCCGGTAACCAATGTCCCCAGTGTGGAAGGATGTGTGGATCCAGAATTGGCCTCCACAGTCACTTACGGACTCATTGTTAAAACCGTGTTTATGGAAGACAATCTGACTCGGCTACGAGTGATCGCCAAAGATAAGGGTTAACCATGTCTTTATTTGACTGCATGTATTGACTGCAGTTTCACATTCCCATGGAATGGACACAATAAGAGTCACATTTGTCTCCCATATCCACTGGCCCACTAATTTCATGGGTAATGCAGTTCCCCCTGCTTCCCCCCCCCATCAAAACAAACAAAACTAGCCTCTCCTACTCTTTCTTTCTTTAAAGAATGCATTTTCTTGACTAATAAGTCATTTAGTGGATGCTATAGCAGACGTGGGTGGCGCTGTGGGTTAAACCACTGAGCCTAGGACTTGCCGATCAGAAGGTTGGCGGTTCGAATCCCCGTGACGGGGTGAGCTCCCGTTGCTTGGTCCCAGCTCCTGCCAACCTAGCAGTTCGAAAGCATGTCAAAGTGCAAGTAGATAAATAGGTACCACTCCAGCAGGAAGGTAAACGGCGTTTCCGTGCACTGCTCTGGTTCACCAGAAGCGGCTTAGTCATGCTGGCCACATGACCCGGAAGCTGACTGCGGTCAAACGCCGGCTCCCTCGGCCAATAAAGCAAGATGAGCGCTGCAACCCCGGAGTCAGTCACGACTGGACCTAATGGTCAGGGGTCCCTTTACCTTTTTGTATGATAAAGTTCTCTCCTTAGTTAACTGTCTGTCTGTATGTATGACTCAGATGTTCCACCACTCCTTTATTCAGTGAATATCTTGCATGTGTGATTAAAAAAGAATGCCTTTTCCAAGATGCAAGGTTACACCGCAGGAGACAAATCTTACTATGTTTGTTTACTTTTCTAGGCTCGGTTACATCGCTCCAAAGTGAGCTTGGGCAAGGGCTAAGAATAACGCAGCAAAAGCAATGGCAGAAAACAAGTTACAGATTGTGCTTGCCGAGATAATGGAAAGGCAGTTGTTATAATAGGCCCAGTGTACTGAAAAAAGGTGTATTTAAAGTAGGGGGTGTATTAATGGAAAATATATATAACAGGAGAGTTTGAACAAAAGTACCACATTTTTCCATGTACAACACAGCTCTGTGTATAAGACAGAGGACTATTTTTGAGGACTCCAAATTAAGAAAATGGGGCGAGTGGTTAAGCTTTGGGGAGATTGCCAAGAGTTGTTGACCTTTTTTGGGGGAAATGTCCATAGTTGTTAGGTTTTTTTGGAGGGGATACTGCTGAAAATTGCTCACCCGCATGACCGCACACATCACCAAAGGCACCAATCATATGCCTGCTCGCCGCCAACAGCAGCAAATCGCCCGCTCTATTGTCACAGCGGCAGCCAATACACAGCAGCCATTGTCACAGCCACCACTCACCTGCCCCAATCACCGCTGACAATCTCCTGATCGCAGCAGCAACCAATCGCACATCCCACCAATGCACTACCCATGTTCATAGCTGTCAACCTTCCCTTTTTTGCGGGAAATTTCCTTATTCCAGCGTCGTTTCCCGCTGCTATCCCGGATTGTTAGATATCCCGTAGACTGACCCCGGGATAGATGAGGCTGACGATCCCTTATTTTCAAGGCTGCTGATCCCTTATTTTCAAATCTGAAAGTTGACAGCTATGCCCATGTATAATACGAGCCCAAATTTTAAACTTTTTTCGCTCTAAAGGACGCACTGGACCATAGGACGCACAGGACAATAGGAGGGGGAGAACGGGGGGGGGATTCTCCCCCTCTCTGCGCATCGCCCCTTCAGCGAAGCGGCAGGAGAAACAGAGCCCCTTCCATTTCTCCTCCCGCTTTGCTAAAGGGGCGCTGCGCAGAGAGGGAAAACTGTGCAGTGCCTCTCCAGCATAGCAAAGCCTGGAGAGCAAGAGGGATCGGTGTGCACTGACCCCTCTCACTCTCCAGGCTTCAGACGGCTATCCGGAAGCCTTCGGAGGCCAGCGAAAACTCCTGCTGCGCTCCGAAGGCTTGTGGATAGCTGCCCGAAGCCCCCGGAGCGCAGCAGGAGTTCACGCTGCGCTCCGGGAGCTTCGGGCTTCAGGTGGCTATCCGCAAGCCTCCAGAGCGCAGCAGGAGTTCCCGCTGCGCTCCGGGGGCTTCAGGAGACTTCAGTGAAAGCAACGTGAAGCCTCCGGAGCACGGGGGGAGCACTCCCTCTGCGCTTCAGAGGCTTCGCGTTGCTATCGCTTAAGCCAAGGAGCCTGCATTTGCTCCATAGAATGCACACACATTTCCCCTTAATTTTTGGAGGGGGGAAAGTGCGTCCTATAGTGCAAAAAATACGGTAATTTTTATTAGAAAAAACCCTCATCTGATACATGGAAAACTACGGTATATGGGTAGCAAAGCAGCAACAGAAACTACAGGAGAGAGAACAGCAAGGTGGTGGATTGAAAGTAGGGATGGAAAACCTGTGTCGGCACGCCAACATTGCTGAACTATGACACCCATCATCTCTGACCACAGGCTATGTTGGGTGCAGCTGATGGGAATCGGAGTCCAAAAGGATAGGGAGGCCCACACATCCCCCAGCCCAGTTTTAACAAGAAACTGGGCACCAAGGCCCTGTTATCTAAGGTAGCATTAAGGCCCCACTAAGGCTCGTACCTACGGGGCCACCTCTCCTGGTATGTCCGGCAGAGGACCTTAAGGTCCATAAATAACAACACTTTGGAAGTCCTGAGCCCCAAGGAGGTTAGTTTGGCCTCAACCAGGGCCAGGGCCTTTTCAGCTCTGGCCCCGGCCTGGTGGAACGCCCTACCGCAGGACATCAGGGCCCTGCGGGATTTGACATCTTTCCGCAGGGCCTACAAGACGGAGCTGTTCCGCTTGGCCTTTGGTCTGGACTCAGTCTAACCCCCCCCCTCATTTATTTTTTTTATGGAACCCCTCATATGGGATTTTGTATATAAATTTTCCCTCAGCTCTTTTTTGCTGGCCCATGTAGGACCAGCATGGATAGTTGGCCCCGGTGAATATTTGACTTTTCTCCCCTTATGGCTTTGATCTATAAAGGTAAAGGGACGCCTGACCATTAGGTCCAGTCGTGACCGACTCTGGAGTTGCGGCGCTCATCTCGCTTTATTGGCCGAGGGAGCCGGTGTACAGCTTTCGGGTCATGTGGCCAGCATGACTAAGCCGCTTCTGGAGCAGCGCATGGAAATGCCGTTCACCTTCCCGCTGGAGTGGTACCTATTTATCTACTTACACTTTGACATGCTTTCGAACTGCTAGGTTGGCAGGAGCAGGGACCGAGCAACGGGAGCTCACCCCGTCGCAGGGATTCGTACCGCCGACCTTCTGATTGGCAAGCCGTAGGCTCTGTGGTTTAACCCACAGCGCCACCCGTGTCCCAATATATATAGGCTTTGATCTATAGGCGACCACAAAAACGAGGCTGCATTTTAAACTGTATTGTAACTAATATTTTAGTCAACTGTTTGTTTGGGTTTTGTTTGGTTTTTAATGTTTTTACTGTATTTATATTCGGTGTTAGCCGCCCTGAGCCCGGTCTTGGCCAGGGAGGGCGGGGTATAAATAAAAAAATATTATCATCATCATCATCATCATCATCACCAGTGCACAGTTCACAGCAGCAGTGCCCTGCCTTCTGGTGCCCCTGGGGTAGCATGCGACGCCTCTGACCGTGCCAGAGGAGTTCACACGCCCCACGCAAGTGCTAACCCAGGTTTTCAAGGGGTTTTGCGGTATCCAGGGAGCAGCGGTGGAAGGAGACACACTGCGGGACCTTCTTCATCGGCGGGGGAAGCTAAACGCTAAGATCCTCTGTGCATGCAAACATTTCTTCAACAGAATGCAAAGATACACATCTATTGCCTGTCCCCTGAGCTTGCAAGTCGGCACATTCCACTGGCATTTGTCCTGCAAAGAGATTCGGCGCAGCAATAAAACACCGCCCACTCGATTGCCACTTACCCAGCGATTCTTTGCCTCCAGTTGCGATAGGGGTCGTACAAGCTTTCGCAAAAAGCCAGCGCGTGTCTTACAAACTCCTCTATGGGCGTCTGGTCGGCTACTTCTTTCTCCTTCGTTTTGCTCTTTAGCTGAAGAGACAGCAAAAAAACCACGACGGTCACCAAAACACTTTCAGAACTACCAGTTTTGCACGCACCGCACCCCGGCCTGAAATGTTGGACAGCTGTTGCCAGTTGAGAGGAATCAACAGCCTGACTCTGTGGAAAGCAGCTAGCTACCCGTGGTTTCCAGGAAACGAAATGAAATGTACCGTATTTTTCGCTCTATAAGACGCACCAGACCACAAGACGCACCTAGTTTTTGGAGGAGGAAAACAAGAAAAAAATATATTCTGAATCTCAGAAGCCAGAACAGCAAGAGGGATCGCTGCACAGCGAAAGCAGCAATCCCTCTTGCTGTTCTGGCTTCTGGGATAGCTGCGCAGCCTGCATTCGCTCCATAAGACGCACACACATTTCCCCTTACTTTTTAGGAGGGGAAAAGTGAGTCTTATAGAGCAAAAAATATGGTAGGGTTTTCAAAGAGAGCTGCGCAGAAGTGAAATACCAAGTTCATCAGGCTCAGAGGCACAAGGAAGACGGGGGTTTTGGGATCGGGGACAAAATCATGCATGCCCTCCGACCAGGTCTTCTTTCCTCTCCTACCCTTTCCATACAGATGTGAGAGCATTGCCAAACACACCAACTTTTCTGTTGTTGTTCTGTTTAACTGTAAAGGTTTTCGATTCTAGTGAAATCTAACCCCCTTCCCAGTCCCTACGTAATTATCAGCACCAACTGGAGCAGTTAAACCGAAGCACGTGCAAAAATGGAAAGAAATGCTGCGATATTGCTTTCGTCTCGATTAAGGGATATTGAGGTTTTATCTCCCCTGTCCCCGCCTCTGCCTATAGGCCTCCTTGCTGGCCAGTCCCAAGATAATGATGATGAGGATGATGATAATAATAATAATAATAATAATAATAAATATTTTTATTATTTGTGGCCAACCCATCTGACAGGGTTGCCAGGCGGCCATAATCAGAAGAGGCCCAAAAAGCAAATTTGAAATAGGATGTGAGAGCTCCCGTAATTGTTTTATTTTTAAAAGATGTTTTAACCACTCGCATTATAAAATATCAGAGGGGTGTGCAGAAAACCCAAAATAAGTAAAAAGAACATGCTAAAAATTATGCAGCTAAAATAGCAGTAAGAGAAAATTGCCTTGGAGGCACACACACAGTATAATTTTCTCTGTTTATTTCCCCCCACAGTTCTTACACCAAACTGCTTGTTAAATTTGGGACTGACCAGAGGGAGCTTTAAAAAAAAAAGTTAGTGAATTCCGGGAATCCCCTTCTGCACAGGAAACCTGCAAAATGGACTAGAGGCCAGCTGATGGAAGTCAATTATTATAAGTTATTGCTGCATTTAAAAAAAAAAATTGACTGTCAGCAAGCTGTGATGAAGTTTTTTTGGGAGGGGAATCCTACCATATTTAATATTTAAAATTAATGGGGGGAGGGGATTAAAGATAAAATTGACCACTGTTTATTTGGCAAGTACAGTGGTACCTCGGGTTAAGTACTTAATTTGTTCTGGAGGTCTGTTCTTAACGTGAAACTGTTCTTAACCTGAAGACCACTTTAGCTAATGGGGCCTCCCGCTGCTGCTGCGCCGCTGGAGCACGATTTCTGTTCTCATCCTGAAGCAAAGTTCTTAACCTGAAGCACTATTTCTGGGTTAGCAGAGTCCGTAACCTGAAGCGTATGTAACCTGAAGTGTATGTAACCCGAAGTACCACTGTAGTATACCATCTATGAGAACAAGTTGTTACTCAAGAAGTCTCCAGCCACGAACTCGCCTTAGGAAAGCCACTCTCTCTTGGTCTCAGCCCCCATTGTCAAGATGGGAATAATAACACTGACCTGCAGCTTTATTTATGAGGATTGAGGTAGTTTGCTTAAAACATTCTGAACCAAAAAAAACCACTTCTAAAATTACCAAAGGGAAGGCAACTTTCTCTTCCTGCCTGGCTGGGGGGCAGAGTCAAAAGTTGCTGGTGGGCAGAACCAGAATTCAGACCACTCTGCTTCTGTTTTCACCATGGCTACCCCAAATTCCCAATTGTACACAGCCCTACTGAGTTCAAAGGATATACTCTTCTAACAAAAGGGTATGTAGGATTGTTTTAATTTTTAGTACAAAATACCTATATACCGTATTTTTCGCTCTATAGGACACACTTTTTCCCTTCCAAAAATGAAGGGGAAATGTGTGTGCGTCCTATGGAGTGAATGCAGGCTTCAGGAAGCTATCCACAAGCCTTTGGAACGTGGCGGGAGTGTCCGCCGGGCTCCAAAGGCTTGCGGATAGCAGCCTGTAGCCCGAAGCCCGGGGAGCGCAGCGCTGCGCACCCCAGGCTTTGGGCAGATATCTGCAAGCCTTCGGAGCCTGGCGGGAGTTCCCGCCGGGCTCCCAAGGCTTGCGGATAGCAGCAAGCTCTGGAAGCAAAGGCGAGGTTGCGCGTAACATCGCCCCTGCTCCCGGACCCGTTCTGGTGACTGGGGTCGGGGGAAGCTCGGGCTAAAAAGGAAGCTAAAAAGCTAAAAAGCTCGGGCTAAAAAGGATCAATCCCGCTAGCTGTCTTGGCTTCTGCCAAAGCCACACGCAGCCTCTCCCAGCTGGAGAGGTTGTGCGTGGCTAAAGAGGAAGCGAAGACAGCCAGCAGGATGGATCCCGCTGGCTGTCTTGGCTTCTTTGCTCTTTGGGGCTGGGGGAGGGGGAATAATTTTTTTTCTTTATTTCCCCCCCAAAAAACTAGGTGTGACCTATGGTCCGGTGCACCCTATAGAGCGAAAAATACTGTAACTACTCTTGTAGAAACCAAGTGAAAGTAATTCCTTTCTGACTTTAGTGTCGCACACTCATGATCAGAAGAAGGAAGGAACAAACAAACAAGAAGGAAGAAACTCTAATGAGACAGAAAACAGGGGCATTCAGCAAGTATTGGAGGTTTTATAAAATGAGGTGGGGGGCACATGCAGTCCCCACCCCCTTTAGGCAAGTTGGTAGGGCAGAGCTTTCCAAACCGTGTGTCGCAGCACATTGGTGTGTTGGCTGCAATGTGTAGGTGCATCACACAAACGCTTTTCCCGGGGCTGGAAAGGGGTTTGTTTAACCTCTGGTTTGCTAGTAAAACTAAATTACTGTGTCACGACATGATGCAAAACTGAATTACTGTGTCACAAAATGATGTCTAAAAAGTGTGTTGCCCACACAAAACGTTTGGAAAGCACTGCATTAGGCTCTCCATGTAATGTTGAGCTAGCAAACCTTTCGCCACCTTATAAATTACCCCCTAAATTAATTTTCAGGCATTCCTTTGCCATTGCAGTACGGCTACAAAAATACAGTGGTGCCTCACAAGACGAAATTAATTCGTTCCGCGAGATTTTTCATCTAGCGAATTTTTCGTCTTGCGAAGCACGGTGTCGGAAAAGTTTTGGAAAAGCTTCAAAAATCACCAAAAACCTTAAAAAAAGGCTACCACACCGCGTTCTATGAGTTGCTCCTCGAAGTCAAGTCGCAACTGTATTAACGGTGTTAAGAAAAAGGAAACAAACTTGCAAGACGTTTTCGTCTTGCGAAGCAAGCCCATAGGGAAATTCGTCTTGCGAAGCAGCTCAAAAACCACGAAACCCTTTCGTCTAGCGAGTTTTTCGTCTTGCGAGGCATTCGTCTTGCGGGGCACCACTGTAAAAAGCAATCAAGAATTCTCACAAAACTTATTGTAAAACTCAAGCCTACCTCACTACCATCAAGTGAGCTTCTTCTAACCAGTCAACTAAATCTGAACTCCAGTGGTGGAATTAATTTTGTCGCTCCAAATGGAACTTGGAAATAAAGAGATGAATTGTGTTGCAGGTGACAGTACACATGGCCAAGTCAAGTGTTGGTGAGTTTATTCTCAGTGCAGCACCAGTTTCTGACTAGAAAGCAATTTAAGCAAATTACAGGTTCACCTACCTGCTGAATATACAGTGTAGTCATCGTAATGACATGGTTAATATAGGAACAGGTGCCAATCTCCTCCACATTAGCCAAATTTCTGAAAGGGAAATAATAAGGCATGAGTGGCAAGACATGGTAGAACTGTCCAATATGATTTAACGCGCAGCAAAAGAATGGTATATCACGATTTCCCAAAACATTCTGCACCGTGTTATAAAAATACAGAATAATCTCACATTAAGAGGTTGTCTTTAAACATGGAAATTATAGCCAATCAAAGCCGCTTGATGGCAAACCGTATCATTAATGGAATTGAAATCCCTCTTTCCATCACCAAATAGCATCAAAATGGTTCACAGCAACACTGCACATAGATGTAGTCATGGACCATCAACTATTTTGTGTGTGTGTTTTACAACTTTTTGTATGTTTTAGAACGTTTGTGAGGGTCATCCGAGCTACAGAAGAAAGCCAACTGAGGTATTTGGAACCAAATTGGATGAGGCTAGAATCAGAAGTAGGGAAGAATCACAGCGCTGGATGGAACCCAAAGACTTCATCTAGTTCAAACCCCCCTGCAATTCAGGAATCAAAACTAAGGCATCCATGACAGATGGCCATCCAACCTCTGCTTAAAAACCTTTGAGGAAGAAGAGTCCACAACCTCACGAGGGAGCCCATTCCGATGCCAAACAGCTCTTTTTGCCAGAAAGTTCTTCCCAATGTTTAGTCACAATCTCCTTTCTCAAAACTTGAATCCATTGCTTTGGGTTCTATCCTCCAGAGGAGGAGAAAACAAGCTTGCTCCATCTCCCATGTGGCAGCCCTCGAGATATTTGAAGGTGGCTGTCATATCTCAGCCTGCTCTTTACCAGGGTAAACCTTGTTTCACATCAGATGTCCTGTCCATACGTCACTGATGGACCGTCACATGGATCACTGTGGCCAGGTCGGGGCGGGAAAGGTAAGGGACCAACTGCTTGATGTGGCGAAGGTGGAAAAATGTCGCCTTGGCTGTTGCTGTAACCTGCGCCTCCATGGAAAGGGAGGTGACAAGGATTACACCCAAACTCTTAACGGAAGGCAGTGGCACTAATTGGGCCCCCGCAAGAGAAGGGAGTTGGTCCCTCATCCCCACGCCATCCCGACCCAGCCATAGGACCTCTGTCTTCGAAGGATTTAGTTTCAATCGGCTCCCACAAAACCATCCAGCCACAGCTTCCAAGCATCTGGTCAGTGTGTTCGGGGCCGAGTCGGTGGGGCCATCCATCAGCAGATAGAGCTGAGTGTCATCAGCATATTGGTGACAGCCCAGCCCAAAGCTCCGGACAATCTGGGCAAGGGGGCTTGAGACGCTCTGCACTGTAAATGTTTTTGTACAGATAATAAAGCCTGGAAAAGGTTGGTGGGAGTCTTGCCTCTTTGCTCTCGAGCAACCATGCTGGCACCTAACAAGTTGGGAATTGGTAAGATAACAAAATCTCCCCATAAACACTCCACGCCCCAGCCTGCTTCTGAAAAGTCATCTAGGTTTCTTTATAATAATAATAAAAAATACCGGCAAAGAATAATGAAGAATTTGACCAGGAGAAGCGACAAGGCCTGTTGTGGTTCTTCTAACCCTTCTGACAATTTCTGGACACACTGCAGCAACTGGAGCCTCAAGACCTGAAGGATGTTATCAGGAAGCAGCGATATTCCCGGGGGGACATCATCCACCCTAAAAATAAAGCCAAGAGCTTTTTTTTAAAAAACAACTAGGGCAAGCAGCAATAATCGCTAACGTATGTTATGCACGTAACATCTTTTACTGCACTTGACAATACAATGGTATCCAGACATTTCAATGCCAGAGGGCCAATAAATTGTAATAATGCCAATAAATTACGTAAGATTGACTCTTGCACTTTAATCCTATAATTAACACTTTAAATAAATATTTGACTTTAAGAATAAAAAAGCCTTCACTCTGGCACAGGGCGATTATGAGATCATAAGCAGGTGTACAGGCTGCCAGGGCTCACTAAATGCCAAACTGTTGATTCAGAAGAAGCAAGGCATAACTGGTTAACAATGGGCGTAATCCACATGAAATTAAACACTTTTCAATTCCATCGGTTTCAACGGGAGAGAGTGGAGCATGTGCTTACTTCTCTCGTAGAATTCAAATATTTAATTTAAGATGGATCGGACCGGATACTAATCCTATACGCTAACTGGAAGGGCCAGAGTTCCAATGAGATATAACGTTTTCAGAAGTAATTACAATTGAAAAAATCAATTTGTGTCCGCCAATTGTTCCCCAAACTAGTCACTTCTCTGTGGATTTCGATTCCAGAAAAGCACGTCAGTGTCGAAGTCACCTTATAGCAGGCAAACCTGCATTTCTCTATTTATACTCTTGACACCGTAATTAGAAGGGCGAGGGCTTGGCATATTCAAATTCCTTTCGCAACTGAAAAATGCTCCCCTGCAGGAACGCAAACAGACTTTTTTTAACCAGCTGGCAAGGGTTCATCCTTTCAATTGTAAGTAGAACAAGATGCCATTGCTGCGTTGGGAAACACAAAGCAGCAGAATGGATTAATCTTTCATGTTCTCCTGAGCGCAGCTGCCAAGAGATCTATTATACTGCAGAGGGCTCAATCTTGCCTGCCCTCCGCTGCCCCCGCGCCCCCAGCAGAGGCTGCAGAAACAGCCACAAACGACAGGCTAAACATCCTGGTCTGAAATGTGTTTCTTAGAGACAAGCATCTGGTTGTTTCAAGAGAATTTACTTCCTTGAAATGCGTTCAGGACTGGGGTGCATTAAGATTGCTAGGAGAAAGGATTGGCGGGTGAGAAGGCTACGCGAAAGCAAAGCCTGCAAACCACAGGATGAGTGCGTGCAATTGGTTGCATCCTGCATTCAGTCTGCGAGCCAGAAATGATCCAATGGATAATAATAATAATAATAATAATAATAATAATAATAATAATAATAATTTATTATTTATACCCCGCCCATCTGGCTGGGTGTCCCCAGCCACTCTGGGCGGCTTCCATAAAAACCAAAAATACAGTAAAATATCACACGTTAAAAACTTCCCTGAACAGGGCTGCCTTAAGATGTCTTCTGAATGTCAGGTAGTTGTTTATCGCTTTGACATCTGCTGGAAGAGCGTTCCACAGGGCGGGCGCCACTACCGAGAAGGCCCTCTGCCTGGTTCCCTGTAACTTGGCAACTCGCAATGAGGGAACCGCCAGAAGGCCCTCGGCGCTGGACCTCAGCGTCCGGGCAGAATGATGGGGTGGAGACGTTCCTTCAGGTATACTGGACCGAGGCCGTATAGGGCTTTAAAGGTCAGCACCAACACTTTGAATTGTGCTCGGAAACGTACTGGGAGCCAATGTAGGTCTTTCAAGACCGGTGTTATATGGTCTCGGCGGCCGCTCCCAGTCACCAGTCTAGCTGCCGCATTCTGGATTAGTTGTAGTTTCCGAGTCACCTTCAAAGGTAGCCCCACGTAGAGTGCATTGCAGTAGTCCAAGCGGGAGATAACCAGAGCATGCACCACTCTGGCGAGACAGTCCGCAGGCAGATAGGGTCTCAGCCTACGTACCAGATGGAGCTGGTAAACAGCTGCCCTGGATACAGATTTAACCTGTGCCTCCATGGACAGCTGTGAGTCCAAAATGACTCCCAGGCTGCGCACCTGGTCCTTCAGGGGCACAGTTACCCCATTCAGGACCAGGGAATCCTCCATACCTGCCCGCCTCCTGTCCCCCAAAAACAGTACTTCTGTCTTGTCAGGATTCAACCTCAATCTGTTAGCCGCCATCCATCCTCCAACTGCCTCCAGGCACTCACACAGGACCTTCACCGCCTTCACTGGTTCTGATTTAAAAGAGAGGTAGAGCTGGGTATCATCCGCATACTGATGAACACCCAGCCCAAACCTCCTGATGATTGCTGCCCCACATTTGTTATACATTGGTACCTTGGTTCTCAAATGCCTTGGTACTCAAACAACTTGGAACCCAAACACTGCAAACCCGGAAGTAAGTATTCCGGTTTGCGAACCTTTTTCGGAAGCTGAACGTGCTCCGGTTTGAGTGTTACGCTTCTGATTTGAGTGCCACAGTTCCATTTTGAGTGTTACGCTTCCGATTTGAGTTACGCTTCCGATTTGAGTGCCACACTTCCAATTTGAGTGTTATGCTGAGGTTTGTCTGTTTTTGCTGTTTATTTTGCGTTTTTGTGGCTCTTTTTTGGGGGGGGGGTGACTGTGTAGAATCCAGTTCAGCTACTGACTGATTGTGTGCCTGAGGTACATTTTTTACTCCTTTCATTTTATGGATCAATGGTCTCGTTAAATGGTAAAATTCATGTTGAATTGCTGTTTTAGGGATTTTTTTTAAAAGTTTGGAATGGATTAATCCATTTTGCATTACTTTCTTTGGGAAAGCCCACCTTGGCTTTGGAACTCTTTGGTTTTGGAACAGACTTCTGGAACGGATTAAGTTTGAAAAGCAAGGTACCACTGTACAAAAGAAAATAATAAGAAGAAAACCAACAGGAAACTACTAGATTTCTATGTAGCCAGGTAATTCATATCAATTCACAGTAATTCATATCAATTGCTATCCTTCCACGTCTCAAATCTTCCTACCATCAATGCTTCGTCAGCATTACATTGTAATGTATTCTAAGAGACGGCATTCTTCCTATGCAATCTGGTTATTACAGACAGCAAAAAAATGGTAATCTGAAACACAATGTATAGAAGATATAATGGGAAGCAATTTGCTATTTGATGCCAGCTATCCAATACTCTATACAGTCTCGCCTTGTCTTTAGCTGCCTAGATATCTTCCCTTGTTCATCTGCTGCAATAAAAGTCCAGTCCTCTATGCCGATTTTCTTTTTAGGTCGCAAGTTTAATCCCGTCATTAATCTCAGAGGAAAACAGTGGATTTTATACTGAGCACTCCGTAACAGCACTGGAGAGTAATGGTGATGGAAGCTACTGTTTCATGCATTCATGTTGTCTTTAAAAAAAATACTATTAGTTAAGAGGGGGGGAAACACACTATCCATTTAATCTTTTTTTTTAAAAAAAAGGTATTCGCAATCTGCTAAGCATCCAAGTCCACCTGTCGTTGTCTACTGGTAATGTGTCTCACCCTCTGAATCTCAGGAATCTATGCTTGGTTTGCAACTGTCTCTGCCGCTGCTGCTGTCGATGATGACCATTGAATCAACCTTTTGATTGATTAAACCTGTTAATCAATCAAAAGGTTGATTCAATGGTCATCATCGAAAGCAACCCAAGGGCAGGATCCTAAGCATCCTTCCTAGGGAGTAAACCCCACTAGACATGGTGGGAACTGACTTCTGAGTAAATGTGTCTATGACTGTGCAGCTGAAATCGCATACTGAGGTCATTTCCTGGTTCACCGCAAACAAGAATGTTTACCTGGCTCTGTAATTTGGCAGTTCAAAGCCCATTTTTAAAGAATGAACACCAGGACAATCAAGAAATACCAGTGTGGAACAAGTGGGGTGGGGGTTAAACACGTAAACACAGGGCTTATTCACACTGAAAATTTACTTTGGGTTACTGCTGATTCCCCTTTGATTTAACCAGCAGCTGACCTGGGAAAACCTAGGAATTGGTAGTGTTTCCACTGGAAGTTAATTACACAGTTCAGTCACGTTTGAGAGCAAACTGAGAGATGTAAAAGTTTGTAGAATCAGTGGCCGTGATTGGCGTGGCATCTAAAGGCAGAAGGAGCCCAATTGAGCACCTGGGAGCAGGAATTTGGCAGAACTTCAAACCGTGGTTTCTGAAGCTGGCTTTTTAACTACCATATTTTTCGCTCTATAGGACGCACTATTTGCCCTCCAAAAATGAAAGGGAAATGTGTGTGCATCCTACGGAGCGAATGCAGGCTCCTTGGCTTCAGCAATAGCAAGGTGAAGCCTCCAAAGCGCAGAGGGAGCGCTACCTCCGCGCTCCAGAGGCTTCGCGTTGCTTTCGCTGAAGCCTGGAGAGCGAGAGGAGTTCCCGCTGCGCTCCAAAGGCTTCAGGTGGCTATCAGCGACGCACCTGACCTAGAAGCCGGAGGAGGAACAGAAGGGTCTTTTTCTGTTCCTTCTCCAGTTTCGCTGAAGGGCGCAGCGCCTTCTCCCTCTCTGCGCAGCACCCCTTGAGCGACGCACCTGTCCAGCGAAGCCGGAGGAGGAACAGAAGGGTCTCCTTCTGTTCCTTCTCCAGCTTCGCTGAAGGGCGCTGCGCCTTCTCCCTCTCTGCGCAGCACCTCTCCTGTGAAGGAGAGGCGCTGCACAGAGAGAGAGAACTGCGCAGAGCCCCTTCAGCGACGCGCCTGACCTGGAAGCCAGAGGAGGAACAGAAGGGTCTCCTTCTGTTTCTTCTCCAGCTTTGCTGAAGGGGCGCTGTGCAGTTCTCCCTCTCAGAGAGGGAGAACTGCGCAGCGCCCCTTCAGTGATGCGCCTGTCCTAGCTTCTGCCTTAACCCTGCGCAGCCTCTTCCGGGCAGGGGGAGCCTTCATCCCGCTGCCCTGAAGAGGCTTGGCGCAGTTATCCCAGAAGCCAGAACAGCCACACGGTATCCCAGAAGCCAGATCCCTCTTGCTGTTCTGGCTTCTGGGATTCAGAATAATTTTTTATTGTTTTCCTCCTCCCAAAACTAGGTGCCCCCTACGGTCCGGTGAACCCTATGGAGCGAAAAATACGGTAACCTGAATTTGTTAAGAAACCACCCTCTATAGTTCACCCAACAAGCGGGGATTCCATGTAAAAAACGTAAGAAGAGCCTGCTACCCACTCATTCCTACTCTTTGCTTTCTGAAGCTTATCAAATTTGTGACCCACAAAAGGAAACACAGCCCAACTCCTCTCCTCCCTGCCATGTAAGGCCCATGGCTCATTCCAGCTTGTGTATGTCACACAAACCCACGGTTTATTATATCATATGGATGCAGCCACTAAGTTTTCATCGCACCTCTGTCGAGCAAAATGTCTGCAAGCAGCACAGCCACAAGGTAGAGAAGTCCCAAAGAGATGACATATATCAACACACACAAATACTTATTAAATCAGCCATATCACTTTTAGGCATCAACAGAAAGAACTATTATTTCTACATACCTAGTGGGCAGCTTTTCAAAATCCACATCCAGAAACTGTTCGTAACTAGAAACAAAACTGTCCAACCAGAGCTTCAAGTAGTCTGGGTCTTTCTGCAAAGGCAAACAGATTTAAAAAGTTAATTTTTCTTCCGAAAGCATTTGTAAATGTGTGCGTCCAATGCTGCCCCATTCCTGCCCTCCAAGTTTCCTGCCATAATCATGTATTTCTTGGTGTTGAGGCCACTTTAAACTTCCCAGAATACCACTCTGCTTCCTGACACTGCTGCCCTGACGCTGAGATATTCCCTAACAAGAATGAGCATTGCCCAGAGATTCCACTTCCCCAAACACTCAAAAATAATAAAATAAAACATAATACGACATCAGCAACTTCATACAACTTTTTTATAACCCTATCCAATAAATTGGGAGGAAGGCAAGGACATTGACCTGTTGGGTCCCCAAGACAGGCTATGAGATGATGATGATGATTTTAGTATTGATGTATTATATTATTTATACCTCACCCATCTGGCTGGGTTTCTCCAGCCACTATGAGATGGAATGGACGGGCTTACGGTGGTAGAACAAATGCAAGCTTAAAAGGACAGAAGGTCAATCTCTCCTTTCTTCAGTTGACAACAGATCTCAGGAAGCAGGACTGGAAAAGACCTATCAACAAGAAACCTCAAAGCTGCTGCCAGCAACAGTGAGGAGCTAGGTGGACCAAGTGTCTGACTCTGTAGACGCAGCTTCTTGTCTTTAACATATCCTTAGATGTTATAACTTAGCTAGAAGGTATAAGAAAGAACATCTTTTTGGCAGAAGGCAGACAAGATAAAGAGTGGGGCAGAGCAGAAGGGGAGGCTGGGGAGCAACTGAGCAAAGCCGACTTAGAAAATATCAAGGTGGTCATTTTTGCCAATGACAGTCAAACATCATTGTGTCACAGCTGGCCAAGAATAAACTTTGGTTGCAGCTCATAGCCAGTGAGCAAAGAGCTTAAGCATGAGCCCAAGTTTGGACGACACACTAAGCCAAACCTTAGCTTAGCTTGGAGCAGAGCAGGAGTAGAAAAGCCAGGGGAGGTGCAAAGCAGCTGCAAGGTCCTCTCCAGAAGGCCACATATTTGTGCATTAAGCCAATTTAGTTTCCCATGCTGGGTGAATCAGGCCACTGGGACCATGCCAAGTTCCATGGTGATCACAGCTAGTCCACCACTTTGAGTGGAACAGTCACAGCAATCTCTCATACTACTGGGTACTTCTCTTACAATACGTCTCTCTGCCATGATTTAGCACAACCATTGCTGCAAGAAGCTGAACACAGTTTGCAGAAAGCTGATGTTGCTCCTGTGGAAGTCAACCACATAAAGACTTGGGCGGAGCAGCTCTCAAACTTGTGGGCATTGGCAAGTCCCACAACCTGCTTTATCGGGTTTACATTTGTGAGCGCATGGTGAATTGCCTCCAAAATTCCCATCCCTTCTCAAGTGGTTTGAGAGCCATGAGTCACCATCTTCATCTACCCAAGCAAAAGCAACTCCGATATGAATTGCAGGAGAAGCTGTACGGAACACAGGGACCTGGAGAAATAATTGCAACCATTTTTTAAAATGTGATGTATGGAAGTGAGAGCTGGACCATAAAGAAGGCTGATCGCCGAAGAATTGATGCTTTTGAATTATGGTGCTAGAGGAGACTCTTGAGAGTTCTATGGACTGCAAGAAGATCAAACCTCTCAATTCTGAAGGAAATCAGCCCTGAGTGCTCACTGGAAGGACACATCCTGAAGCTGAGGCTCCAGTACTTTGGCCACCTCATGAGAAGAGAAGACTCCCTGGAAAAGACCCTGATGTTGGGAAAGATGGAGGGCACAAGGAGAAGGGGACGACAGAGGACAAGATGGTTGGGACAGTGTTCTCAAAGCTACCAGCATGAGTTTGACCAAACTGCGGGAGGCAGTGGAAGACAGGAGTGCCTGGCGTGCTCTGGTCCATGGGGTCATGAAGAGTTGGACACGACTAAACGACTAAACAACAACAAGTTGTTTTGTTGGCACCTGTCTGTCTTGAGAGACCACTGGAGTGTGCCTCTGGGGCGAAGACAATCCACTGGAGAATCACAGCACCTGCTGTGGCTGCAGAGACTGGTAGCTTGTAACTGCTGCTTCCTCCTGCATTGTTTCTGTGGCATAAGCAGCATCTAAGTGACCTCTCCAGGGTGCAAGCCTGGGCAGTGTGTAGGAATTTCCTGGGCTGCCCAGACAATAAGACTCCACTCTTGGCCTCGCAGATGTGGTCCAAAGGAGAGCAGAGCAGTACCTTTGGCACCATCTTGGCTGCAGGTCGCATACAAGATACCATCCAACCATCTTTGGCTTTCCACTCTGGATTTTTGTAGGGTTTACTCCTTAGCCTTGGGACACGGGTGGCGCTGTGGGTTAAACCACAGAGCCTAGGACTTGCTGATCAGAAGGTTGGTGGTTCGAATCCCCGCAACGGGGTGAGCTCCCGTTGCTCGGTCCCTGCTCCTGCCAACCTAGCAGTTCAAAAGCACATCAAAGTGCAAGTAGATAAATAGGTACCGCTCCAGCAGGAAGGTAAACGGCGTTTCCGTGCGCTGCTCTAGTTCGCCAGAAGCGGCTTAGTCATGCTGGCCACATGACCCGGAAGCTGTCTGCGGACAAACGCCGGCTCCCTGGGCCTATAGAGCAAGATGAGCGCCACAACCCCAGAGTCGGTCACGACTGGACCTAATGGTCAGGGGTCCCTTTACCTTTACCTTACTCCTTAGCTTTAGATGTCCCACAAGGCAGTCGCTACAGGCAAATGTAATAAATTTCCTTCTATACATTATGGGGGACTTGTGCTCCTTCTAGAATCTACTGAAGCATCTCTTGGCCTCTCATTGATAAAAAGTAGTCATGCCCTTAGCATCATCCACGAGGATAAGGAGTCTTTGCTCAAAGACAGGGACAGACATCAAAAGACTATTCTAAAATAGAAACACTTCTTCAGGAGAAGAAGAAAAAACAGAACAGGAGGGTGACTCACTTCCAGAGTAAACAGGAGTCCTTCACTAGAGTGTTGTGTTGCTTTTAAAAAAACATTTCTGACCACCACAGCTGACAAATCAGCCCATTCACCTACGTGGCAGGGAACAAACGTAGAAATGTGTCCAAGAAATAAACTCGACTCCAAAGAAATGGAAACTTCCATGTAAGACACCGGTCTGTTTCAATATAAACCAATGTTGAACTATAGTCACGGTAACCACCACAAAGGCTCGGTGCTACTTTTCCTGGGTGTCATGTCACAAATCACACAGGTAATCTGAAAAGGTTATTCTTCAGCCCCAGTCAACATGGCCAATGCTTTAATAGGAGTCATAGTCCAACAACTTCCAATAGGTACCACGTCAGCTACGCCTGAGCTAGGTCAATCACATTGCTCCAGTATCGACTCACAGAGAATTCAAGGAGCATCTTAGATTCCAAAATAATTCCTGCGCGATCAAGTTTCTATCTCACACATGGTTCCTACAAGAGCACAGCAGCTTCCCTGCAGTTCGAAGTTTGCTGATCAATCCATGCAAGTTGGCAGGCCAAGCCAACGGGGACTAGAGATGTGAAGGCTTGGGGGTAGGGAATGGAAAAATGTATGGGGGGAATCTACACACACACACACACACACACTTTCCCATTCTTCTGCCAGTGTCCTAAATATGGAGGCAGCAAAAAAATTGGGGAGGAAACAGTTTCCCCTCCCAAATTGTCCATCTTTCCCCCAGACCTTCACAGCTCTACCCAGGACACAACAGCAGATGGGACCAATGAGTGTAGCCTCGCTTTCCCTGTCACACTTTTGGAATTGAGTTGTGTAGGGTGGAGGGAGGAGGGAGGAGAATAGGCACCCAAAAAGGGCTTCTGTTTTACAACAGGCAGTCCGCATTTGCAAACTCCCTGCTGTCACCAAAAGCCGGAAAAGGCACATCCTAATTTAGAGAAGAAAAGCTCCCAATTTCAAGCAGAGCTAGTGACCTCTTGGAAAGTGGTATAGCTGCTTTCAGTCAAGAGGAATGTCAAAATTAATAAATAGAAGCATTGGGGAATGGGGAGAAGCAGCGGCCAGGGCTGCAGGCTGGATCGTTACCCATAATTCCATGCATTAAGTGCTTGTTAAAGAGAACAAGAGGCTGAGCTATGGCAAGTGGGTGCCTTTTGGTGTGTTTCCTGGAAACAAGTAGCAGCAAGAGCAATTAGCAGTGTACTACACAGCTCCAAACAACTATGCTTGGAATCTCTGAAAGTCCTCATAGCGATGCTATATATAACTTGTTAGGGTACTTATATCTTGTTATGCAGCAAAGAGAGAGATGGGCATATTTGAGGGCTTCTCCTAAGCATCCGGTTGGCCATGGTGGGGAGGGAATGGGGGACTGGATAAGTCAGGGGGAGCTGACACAATGCCCGGCTGTTAAGATTATGATGCCCATCATCCCTGATCATTGACCATGCTGCCTGGGGCTGATGGGAGCTGGAGTCTGACACTTTCAGGAGGGTACCAGTGGCATGTAGTTATTTTTTTCCCCGTAGGGGAACAGTTAGGGTGACCTTGCACATTGGAACAGCATCATGTTTCCTTCCCTAAGCCGGGAATCATAGGAAAGGAGGCGCCAGGGCTTTGGCCAGATACTGGAGCCCTTCTGCCCAGTGGTGGAAAGGCTCTTGGACCGATCAGACAATCGTGCCTCCCTCCCTAAGCCGGGCAGAAGTTTCCCAGGCTTTGGGAAGGAGGTGCCAGGGGAACATTTAGGGAACCAGCCTAGTCCCCCTAGTCCACTGACAGCACACCACTGGAGGGTACCGTATGACCTACCCCTGAGATAAAGCCTTTGGTGTGATCCAGTACAGCTGTTATGTTCTTACTCTTTTAAAAAAAGGGAATTCTGTAGTTCAGCAGCTCACATTTTTTCACCAAAAACCCTGAATACTCCAACCTGTCCAAAATCATGCAAATTTGATCATAATTTAGTCATAGAGCTAGACTGGAGCCATGCTCTTCCGAATAACTAGAAATCTTATTATGGCTATGGGACTGATTTTAATTCAACCAGTTGGACAGTATTTCCGAATTCACAGGACTCTGGCATTTTAATTCCCTGGGCTTCAGTAAAGCAGCCTTCACAAACCTGGTTCTCTCTTGATGCTTTGGACTACCAAACAGCATGGCTGTGCTAGCTAGGGCTGATGGGAGTTGTAGTCCAAAAAATACCTAGAGGGCACGAGGTTGGAGAAAGAAGTCTTCCTAGTTTAACAACCTGAACAGGAAGTGGAGGTCCCTAAGCAAGGTTAAGCAACAGATCACAAGACAATATACCTGTCACTCAGCAAGCTTGGCATTAGTTCATTAAGAGGTTATAAGGGAACTGTCAGGATTTTGTGCTCCACTACAATATTGTAAAGATGCACAGCTGGATTCTTCAGTTCATACATACTACAGTGGTACCTCTAGATGCGAACGGGATCTATTCCGGAACCCCGTTCACATCCTGAAGCGAACGCAACCCGTGTCTGCACGTGCACAGGTTGCGATTCGCCACTTCCGCGCATGATGTCATTTTGAGCGTCTGCACATGTGCAAGCGGCGAAACCCGGAAGTAACACATTCTGTTACTTCCAGATCGCCGTGGAGCACAACCCGAAAACGCTCAACCCGAAGCTACTTCAACCCAAGGTATGACTGTATTCGCCATGGCAAAACTGGAATCACAATGTAAAATAAAATCCAAACATAGTGCTACTTACAGAATTACAGGTCATGACAAAAGCTGTAATTAGATAACGCTTTAAAGGATTTTGTCTATATTCTTTCAAGCTTAGAGGTCTGAAACAGCACTCCACCAAGCAGAGACAAAAAGCATGGCTTTTCAGTTTGGGGGACACATTCAGGATTTGCCCAGAAATGGCTCTGCAACTCATCAGCTTCTTTTCCAAGCAACACTAAGCCATGATGGGACCGCTGCATATTCCTGCATTGGACTAAATGAGCCTCAGGGATCCTTCCAACCAGGGTTCGAAATTAGCGGGCGCCGGTCACATTTTGCGACTGGCAACCAGACTTTTGCAACTGGATGGAGATGCTATTTTTGCTGCGGGGCTGCCTGGTCTGGTAGCAGGGCAGCAAAAAAGCAAAAAGGCAACTAGACATTTTGTTTGGGTGCCCACAACCTAGGTCCCAGGGACCACGTGGCTCCTAGCATTCCTATCCCAGTTTCTAACACTGCTTACAGCTCTACAGTTCTGATTCTCTGATAAGTTTCAAAACAGTCCAGTTTCGTAACCCATGGCTTGAAGCTAGCTTGTTTCAAAGCTTATCGGGGTTTGTTTTAAACCACAATCCATGGTTTGTACTCCACAAGCAGCCAGGTTTTGTGGAAGCTGAAGCTCCGCCAAAGCTCTTCTCTTCCCAGCTGTGCAGTGGGGAGAGGTGTAAGGGCCCTAGGCTCATGGAAGCGCCTTCCTGATCATATCAACAGTGTTACATGTGGTTAAGCATTACATGTGAACATAGCCATTGGCTCAGTTCACATGCCAATGACCCAACTGAATACCATGCACGCTTCAGGTTCCCATCGTCTAATTGATTCCCTATGGCTCAGGAAAGGGACGTGGGTAGTGCTGTGGGTTAAACCACAGAACCTAGGACTTGTCGATCAGAAGGTCGGCGGTTCGAATCCCTGCAACGGGGTGAGCTCCCATTGCTCGGTCCCTGCTCCTGCCAACCTAGCAGTTCGAAAGCACGTCAAAGTGCAAGTAGATAAATAGGTACCACTCTGGCGGGAAGGTGAACGGCGTTTCCGTGCACTGCTCTGGTTCGCCAGAAGCGGCTTAGTCATGCTGGCCTGATGACTCGGAAGCTGTACACCGGCTCCCTCGGCCAATAAAGCGAGATGAGCGCAGCAACCCCAGAGTCGGTCACGACTGGACCTAATGGTCAGGGGTCCTTTTATGGCTCAGGAAAACCATAGCATGCTCTTATGTTCAAACTGAGCTACGTTTTGCACAAACTCAGTTTGTTCTCTAATTATGGCTTAGACAAACAATGGTTTGTCCAAGCCAGGATGGGATGGGGGAACTGGAGTGAAACTTTGATCGCTGCAGAAATAATAGGGGCTGTGCCAACATTTGATGATGTTGATCAGGCATAGGCAAACTCAGCCTTCCAGATGTTTTGGGACTACAATTCCCATCATCCCAGACCACTTGTCCTGTTAGCTAGGGATCATGGGGGTTGTAGTCCCCCCCCAAAAAAACTGGAGGGCTGAGTTTGCCTATGCCTGATGTTGATCAAAAGCCACCAATTCTTGAAAAATATTTTGATCTTATCATTCTTAGGACTTGTATGTAACACACATGGGAGGGTAAGAAAGATCACCATCTGGCTGCTACAGTATATTTTTAATATTGACAATGCTGTTTAACTAGCGGGCTGGGTAATAAAGTTGGGCAAAAAGATACTGGATGCGTTTCATAGAATCATAGAATCATAGAATCATAGAGTTGGAAGAGACCACAAGGGCCATCAAGTCCAACCCCCTGCCAAGCAGGAAGCACCATCAGAGCACTCCTGACATATGGTTGTCAAGCCTCTGCTTAAAGACCTCCAAAGAAGGAGACTCCACCACACTCCTTGGCAGCAAGTTCCACTGTCGAACAGCTCTTACTGTCAGGAAGTTCTTCCTAATGTTTAGGTGGAATCTTCTTTCTTGTAGTTTGGATCCATTGCTCCGTGTCCGCTTCTCTTTCAAACTGTTCATTCCCTGCGCCAGCATCTTGGTTCTGTGCCATCCATTCCTTATCTCCCGTTGTTATCACGGTGCTGCCACTGCTACCCCTGCTGTTCCTAGCCTAGCTATCTTTGTCCAAGATGGGTTAAAAACATCATATGATGGCAATCATCTGCTGACCAGGACTAAACAAACCAAGATACCAGGAGGAAAGAATAAGGAATGCTCAACTCTCAGGGATGCACCGAAGATTGTGATCAAAAGGGGGAAAAACAAATAACCTTGTTTTGTTGCTGTCAAACAAGACAAATTCTCATTTTAAGAGGTTTGCAAATGTTAAAGGGTGTATTGTCAAACACTTGAAATTTAGGGTTTGTTCTTATTTCAGGGTTGTATCAGAGCACACCTACTGACTTGCAGGTCCAGTAATTTCAAGTTTTAGTTTCAACTTCCCATATTCCAACAACTTTCCTTTGCAATGCTATACAAAATGCACCGAAATGGTACCTCTGGTTAAGAACTTAATTGGTTCTGGAGATCCATTCTTAACCTGAAACTGTTCTTAACCTGAGGTAACACTTTACTTAATGGGGCCTCCTGCTGCTGCCACACAATTTCTGTTCTCATCCTGAAGCAAAGTTCTTAATCCGAGGTACTATTTCTGGGTTAGCGGAGTCTGTAACCTGAAGCATTTGTAACCTGAGGTACCACAATTATAAAAGGTTGTGTGTGCTCCACATGTTTTTTTCCCAAATAAATTTTATTGGTTTTCATGTAAATACAAGCCACGTCGTGTTGTTTTTAAGAAAACCAAGTTAACCTTCTGAATGCAACCAATCATATACAGTGGTACCTCAGGTTACATACGCTTCAGGTTACATACGCTTCAGGTTATGGACTCCGTTAACCCAGAAATAGTGTTTCAGGTTAAGAACTTTGCTTCAGGATGAGAACAGAAATCGGGCTCCGGCGGCAGCAGGAGGCCCCATTAACTAAAGTGGTGCTTCAGGTTAAGAACAGTTTCAGGTTAAGTACAGACCTCCGGAACGAATTAAGTACTTAACCTGAGGTACCACTGTATAGTATGCATATCAGAATAACAATTATTGTTATTTGAGGTCCACCATGACAGGAAGGGGTGAGGAGCTAAGCAAGGGACTAAATTCCTGCCCCAGTCCACTCAAAATCCTTATTCAACAACTCATCTGGGCTCTGGCCTTTCACCAGGCATCGCCACATATTTTCACAAGCACGTAAGACCGAGAGCCTTGCTTCCCTTTCAAATGAAAGCCAAGCAGCTTCTCAGGAGCCTGAATTCTGCATCAAATGCAACATTTTGCCCTCCCACAGAATCCCAGCAAAACACACGTGCGGGTCTTACATAACACACAAACAGGAGACAAATAGGATTGGCCGGCTTGAGCTTGCAAGAGCAGCAAAATTCGCACGCCTTGAAATTCTAATAGCTTCAGATTTTCTGCCCCACGTTCTGCATTTTTACAGCATGCTTAAAAAACCCAGATGAGACTCTCAACCATTTTCTACCCCCTCACTCCCAGAACTGCAATCCTATGCATGTTTACTGGGGGAGGGGAAAAATCCCATTTAAATCTGTTTAGGATTGCAGCTTCCGTTTCATTAGGGCAGGGGGTTGGCAAACTAAGGCCTGTGGGCTGGATCAGGCCCAAATGCCTTCAGGATCCGGCCTGTGGACTGTCTGTGGATCGGCGTGGGGATTCTGTTCATTTTTTTTCTGCATCGCCATTTCCCCCCACCCCACCGCGGCGGCGCCTCCTCCCTCCCTCCTCCTGGCTTCTCCCTGCCCTGCCTAGAGGAGGAAGGGGGCTGGGCTGGGCTGAGCTGGCTAAGAGCCATTTTTTGCAGCCCCTCTCCAGAGCCAGCCCTTTCATGCCGCTCATCTTCCCTCCGCTGCCGCCACCGCCCTGGTGCTCCTGTGGGCAGTCCGGAGCTCTGTCCGCTGGCTGCACAGCAGCGATCTGGCCTCCACTGCCGGAGGGAGGGCCCCAATCCCACCCCCAAAGTGCAGAAGAGGTGCCGGCAGCAGGAGGCCCAGCAATCCGCAACGCACCACCAACCCCAGGCGAGAACCCCTATCCAAACAATGACTACCGTCAGTGCAGGTAAGAAAAAAAAATTAATTTTAATTTTTACCATCTGCAGTACTGTCTGGCCTGCCTGGTGCTCTTGCATGGAATGTGTCCTATTAGAATGCATCTGTGGGTTATTTATGGGACCTGCCTGGTGTGCGTAGTGTGCATAGGAATTTGTTCATTCCCCACCCCCACCCCATAGAGGCCAGCCCCCCACAAGGTTTGAGGGACAGTGGACGAGGCCCCTGCTGAAAAAGTTTGCCGACCCCTGTATTAGGGAGGTAAGGTAAAGGGACCCCTGACCATTAGGTCCAGTCGTGGCCGACTCTGGGGTTGGGGCGCTCATCTCGCTTTATTGGCCGAGGGAGCCGGCGTACAGCTTCCAGGTCGTGTGGCCAGCAGGACTACGCCGCTTCTGGCGAACCAGAGCAGCGCACGGAAACGCAGTTTACCTTCCTGCTGGAGCAGTACCTATTTATCTACTTGCACTGGCGTGCTTTCGAACTGCTAGTTTGGCAGGAGCAGGGAGCGAGCAACGGGAGCTCACCCCGTCGCGGGGATTCGAACCGGCAACCTTCTGATCGGCAAGTCCTAGGCTCTGTGGTTTAACCCACAGCGCCACCCGCGTCCCATGTATTAGGGAGAGGAAGCAGCTAAACAGGACACATTCTGTAAAGAAGCATCTTCCTTTGTCTGCCCATTTCATGGGAGTGACCCATGCAACCTGGAGACCTCCGTATGTTTCTGACTACAACTCCCACCAACCTAAGCCAGCTTCCGAGGCCGATGGGAGTTGTAGTCCAAAAACATTTGGAGAGCACCCAGTTGAGGGAGGCTAGTCTAGACAGAGACACTGATGGCACATTCAGAACGTTTCTAATGTAAGAGCCATTCTAGGCAACATCCCGACCCTTCCTCCCATATCAGGCAATAAAAAACGATATTCCACTGGGAAACTTTAGCCGACTCTTCTTCATATTACCGTATTTTTTGCTCTATAAGACACACCAGACCACAAGATGGACCTAGTTTTTGGAGGAGGAAAACAAGAAAAAAAAATATTCTGAATCTCAGAAGCCAGAACAGCAAGAGGGATCGCTGCGCAGTGAAAACAGCAATCCCTCTTGCTGTTCTGGCTTCTGGGATAGCTGCGCGGCCTGCATTCGCGGGCCGAAGAAGCACACACATTTCCCCTTTCTTTTTAGGAAGGAAAAAGTGGGTCTTATAGAGCAAAAAATACAGTATTTCTGTATCCCTTCTCCTGCTTCTTTTGCAGCTGACTCCTTAGCTTTCGGAAGATTAAAGCATCTCTCAGAAAATCTAAAAGTATCCAAGTACATAAAATAAGCGGTTGCTGGAAGCAGCAGTCTTATTCTGTTTTTTTTAAATAAATATTTATTAAGGTTTTTACAATGTTACAAAATGAAAAAGAGAAAAGAAAAAATACAAAATAAAAATAGTTAAAAACAATTCAATCTTTTCATCACTTATCTTTCATTTACTTGTTTCCCAGACCTCCTCATACCTCCCTTTTTTGTATTCCAGTTGAATTTATTAGTTCAGCAATTCCTTTCCCTTCTTATTTTATCCTGATCTTTAATCTTGATATATTGTAACCTAAATTTACCTGTTAAGAATCCAATTTTTTTCATATTATTTTATACCATTACAGCTAGAAACCCCTTAACTTCAATCCAACATCATTCTAACATTCATTAATTTTACAATATTTCTGTAAATAGTCTTTAAATTTCTTCCAATCTTCTTCCACCGACTCTTCTCCCTGGTCCCGGATTCTGCCAGTCTTATTCTGACTCAAAAGGCAATTTTTTATAAATGCTAACCCAGTGAGATGTCATCTTGAGTCAAGACCTCCTGTTAATTTTTCCACATCAGATGGGTGGGGAACCTCTGGCATGGCAAACATTTCTGAACTATATCTCCCATCAGCCTTTGTAAGCATGGTCAATGGCCAGGCATGATGGGAGTTGGAGTTCAGAAATACCTGGTGGGTCAAAGGTTCCCCCACACTTGATTTTGTGAAAAATGAAAAACACAAAATGTGAGAAAAGGAAGGACCTTACTAAAGCCACCTGTTCTGGGCCCTAGTAACAGATTTATTGTGTGTGGATATCATTCAGTGCTGGCCAAGCTGTTTTGCCACCTGAGGCAAGCGTCAAAATGGCGCCCGTCCTCCCATTCCATACATAAATGCCAATCGGATGGGCAGCTGAATCTTACTACAATGCTGGCAGTGAGGAAAGAATCCTGCACAGTTCCAAAGAGACTGCACTGAGCTTCAACTCAACCTGATGGTAATAGCCGGAAGAGCAAAGTTCAGTCCTTTAGAGCTATACCAGGAAGTACTGGCCGCTATAAACAAAAGCTGGATCAGCCGGTAGAAGCTTTCAATACTGCATTCCCCACACTGGGGGTGGGGATTCTTCAAAACGGAAACCATGGGAAACCTGAATCGTGGTGCAACCCGCCGTTACGTTAGTCACAAAGCATTCATCCTAGCAGAACATCAAATTAGTGCAAAAATACTGTTAATTATGATTTCTTGAGAGTAACTTTCAGCATGTTTATCCAACAGAAGTTGGTAAATCGCAGCCATTTCCCTTATTAGCTAGAATCAAACATTGTTCATACAACTCAATGACGTTATTCAGGAGTGAACATTCACAAATAGTTATATATACTCTGCAACCAGGCTAAATCTATGGCTCTTAATAATAACTGCCTTCTCTGAAAAAGCAAGAATTTTTAAAAGCACATCACTTGATGATTTACTGTTGACGATCTGCAGCTGAACACGTGTACTGACTGAATTTGAAAACAATTGTGGTTGGTGCATCTGCGATGGCGGCGGCAACAGTCCATTCGCACATGAAAGCTGTCACATGATTAAAATCACTTAGCAAGTGTGTTGTGATGAGGAATCTTTTCCCCTTAGGCTGCGGAGAACAAGTTTTAAATCTCCACTCGGCTATGAAGTCCATCGGGTGGCCTACAAAGATGTTACATGGATAAAACCGAACTAGGAATCATGTATAGCGCCTTGAGCTCTTCAGAGGAAGGGTAAACATGAAATAAATACAAAAATTCCTTCCAGTAGCACCTTAAAGACCAACTAACTTAGTTCTTGGTATGAGCTTTCGTGTGCATGCACACTTCTTCAGATACACACGAAAGCTCATACCAAGAACTAAGTTAGTTGGTCTTTAAGGTGCTACTGGAAGGAATTTTTTTATTTTGACTATGGCAGACCAACACGGCTACCTATCTGTAAATGAAATAAATAAATACATAAATGAAATAAAGGTGCATGGCTGAACTAGCCGTAAGACTGCTTTTAGAGCAGGTGGGGGGGGGAAACCCTCCAGGTGTTGTTGAACTACGACTCCCATAAGCCCAGCATGCATTGCCAATAGCAAGGGATGCTGGGAGTTGTAGTTCATCGACAGCTAAGTGGCTGAAGGTTCCTCGTGCCCCATAGCTGTCAAGCTTTCAGATTTGAAAATAAGGGATCAGCAGCCTCACCTACGGGATATCTAACAATCCGGGATAGCAGCGGGAAACGGCACTGGAATAAGGGAATTTCCGGCAAAAAAGGGAAGGTTGACAGCTATGTCATGCCCCCTTTAGAGGTTGAAAGTAATCAGCTGAGAAATCTTTTTAAAAGTAACAAGCAAGTTGTAGGACAGAGCTAGCTACTAAGACAAACCCTTTTGCTTCAAGTTTGATATATAAAAGCAGCGGGAATTTATCTCCCACAGATATCATATACAGTGGCACCTTGGGTTAAGTACTTAATTCGTTCCGGAGGTCCGTTCTTAACGTGAAACTGTTCTTAACCTGAAGCACTACCTTAGCTAATGGGGCCTCCGGCTGCTGCCGCACCGCCGGAGCACAATTTCTGTTCTCATCCTGAAGCAAAGTTCTTAACCTGAAGCACTATTTCTGGGTTAGCAGAGTCTGTAACCTGAAGCGTATGTAACCCGAGGTACCACTGTACAAGAATCATTTTTAAAATGCACTTTTTTAAATGCCTTGCTCATCCCATACAATGAAATCCTTTGGGCTTTTTACAGCATGTTTTATAAAGTAAGTCATAAGTCATGTGACTGAATAGAAGACAGCCGGTAACTCTCAGGGAAAACTGCGCTGTGCAATTTGCCAAAAATCATCCGGAAGTAGAAGCCCATGCATTTCCCACGCTCTCTCTGAGAGGTGCTAGGTCTTGCACTGTCACAAAATAAACGCTACGTCTCAGGATTAATGGAATATTTTCGAGGCAAATTCAAGGCAAGGTTTTTGGTACCCGTGTCCCGAGAACCCCAACTAAACACTCATACTTTGCCTAGGCATCTAAGAAAAACGGAACCTTGAAATGTGCTTAATTCATAGTTGCAACGCTCTCTGCATCCTTTTCTCCTTCCTCTTCTAAACACTGGTCTGAATATCGAGTCAATTAAAATCCACCCTCACGGTTCCTTCTGCAAGAGGCTGTCAACTGCCATGTATTAATGTACTGCTTTATATACAAGTAAAAGCATTTTAACCGACTGCATAGCATGACTTAAACTTTTAAGAAACTCCATGGGGAAGTGTCAGCTCCCAAGATGAAAACAAACCCAACTTGCATCCCTTGCCATAAACTAACAGCTACAAGGGCAGACTGGGTATGTCCAAAGGGCACAGGAAAAAGGGCCTTTTCAGTGGTGGCCCCATGCTCTTTGAATTCCCTCCCTAGAGAGGCAACATATGATTTCAGCTCTATTGGCTTTTCAATGAAACCGAAGACTCGTTTATTTCAAACTGCTGTTTACCATTTCGTGTTCTAACCTCTGCTGTTTTGCTAGTGTGAATTTTAATGGGTTTTTTTATAAATAATCATAGAATTGTAGAGTTGGAAGGGACCCCAAGGTTCGTCCAATACAACCCCATGCAATGCAGGAATCTCAGCTAAAGCATCCATTATATTGTGATGGAATTGGTATTACGGCTTAGACGAAAGTTGCTTTGGGAGGGCTTTGCTTTGAAATTTATTTTGGGCCCAAAATATTTCAGGCAGTCCATTTAACGACTGATAAGGTAAAGGTAAAGGTAAGGTATGGTAAAGGTTTAAGGTAAAGGGACCGAGTCATGTGGCCAGCAGGACTAAGCCGCTTCTGGCGAACCAGAGCAGCGCATGGAAATGCCGTTTACCTTCATACCTATTTATCTACTTGCACTTTGATGTGCTTTTGAACTGCTAGGTGGGCAGAAGCAGGGACCGAGCAACGGGAGCTCACCCCGTCGTGGGGATTCAAACCTCACCTGGAGTACTGTGTCCAGTTCTGGGCACCACAATTCAAGAAGGACACTGACAAACTGGAACGTGTCCAGAGGGCAACCAAAATGCTCAAAGGTCTGGAAACGATGCCTTATGAGGAACGGCTAAGGGAGTTGGGCATGTTTAGCCTGGAGAAGAGGAGGTTAAGGGGTGATATGATAGCCATGTTCAAATATATAAAAGGATGTCATATAGAGGAGGGAGAAAGGTTGTTTTCTGCTGCTCCAGAGAAGTGGACACGGAGCAATGGATCCAAACTACAAGAAAGAAGATTCCACCTAAACATTAGGAAGAACTTCCTGACAGTAAGAGCTGTTTGACAGTGGAATTTGCTGCCAAGGAGTGTGGTGGAGTCTCCTACTTTGGAGGTCTTTAAGCAGAGGCTTGACAACCATATGTCAGGAGTGCTCTGATGGTGTTTCCTGCTTGGCAGGGGGTTGGACTCGATGGCCCTTGTGGTCTCTTCCAACTCTATGATCCTATGATTCTATTCTATGATTCTATGATTCTAAACCGCCGACCTTCTGATCGGCAAGTCCTAGGCTCTGTGGTTCTGCCAGGGCCTGCAAACATCATGGGAGCTCCACCTTTACCTGCAATGTTAGGAGCAGGACAACGGCACATGGCTTGGCCCAAACAGCCTCCCTGGCCAAATGGAGAGGCCTAGCAGGCCTGATTCTGACCGTGGGCTTCAGGTTCTGCACTGTTGCTGTGGCAAAGGAACGTCTCTCTGAAAGGTGTTCCAAACCCAGAGAAACGTACCACTTTTTTTCCCCCGTTTCAGTTTTTAGCACTTTTAAAAGTAAAAGTCATGGAAGCAGAGTAAAATTATTGCTTTCAAACCACAGTGACTCGATTTTTTAAAAAGAAGAAGTAATAATGGTGTCGTCACCCCCTAAAAAAAGGCTTACTGTGTTTCACGAAGAAGAAACAGTAACTACATTTCAGGTGAATGAAAAACCTGTTTGGGCAGAACTCAGTTTGTTAAACATTTGGGTAAAACATTTCTCCATAACCGCCACCGGATTATGCAAGTGACTATAAACACGGGGTCTTCATCGTTTTACACTTACTTCAAGTTGTTGTTTTGCCAAAGTGACCTTTAGTTTTCAAAGCCCCTAAGCAGAATATGACTTGAGGACATCCCTGACGTGACAGCTGTCTATATAGCCACAACTAGCTCCTAAGACTCTTAGGTTACCCTGTCAAAGTGGCAGAATATTACAGCTAGTGAATCAGTGGGCTTGTGAAGTGGAAGGTCCACCTGTCTGGTGTATGTATGCTTCTATCCATCTTTCATTAATATACTTGAAAAAATAACCAGTTCAATTACTTCTCCTCGCTTTCTCACCAAATGTTCTGCCCCGATTTTCAACAATTCCACAGGCTGCTTTTCCAAACATATTACTTTCCGGGTGGGGGGCAGACAAGATTGTGACCTCTCCCACTGGGGGTACATGTCCACCTCCAGGCAGTGTTCAAAACTCCCATTGTCCTAGGCGCATTTTGCGACAGGGAATTTCATGAGCGCGAGCGGTTTCTGAGCTCTGCATGCAATCCCGCGTCAAAATTTCAGATTAAAACTGCAGAGTGGACGGAAAGGAGGCGCTTTTTCTGCCTCCCCACTTCCAGCTACTCTCTGAAGACTGCAGAAGAGACCCTCCTAAGAACATGAAGGGGGTGGGCAGGGGAAGGACTAGGGGTCAGCAAACCTTTTCAGCAGGTCAACTGTCCCTCAGACCTTGTGGAGGGCCAGACTGTATTGGGGGGGGGGGAATGAACGAATTCCTATGCCCCACAAATAACCCAGAGATGCATTTTAAATAAAAGCACACATTCTACTCATATAAAAACATGCTGATTCCCAGACCCTCCGTGGGCTGGATTTAGAAGGCAATTGGGCCTGATCCGGGCCCCAGGGCCTTAATTTGCCTACCCATGGACTAGAGCATGTGAAAAATTAACGTAATATTTTAGCAGCAGTTCATTTATTTTCAGCTCTGTATTCTTGTTTTTAAAAAAAAGCAAGACTAGACATTGTGTTGTTGCACCCATGACCTAGGTTTCAGGTGCCATTTAAGCTCCTAGCTTTCATATCTCAGTTTCCACCACTGTCTCCAGGATGTAACAACTGTTCCACATTTGACTTATGGACAAACAACCCGCCATTTATCAAAGGGCTGGCTAAACTGTCCACATCTTTGTAGACTGCAGCACCCATCACCAATGGCCATTGCAATCTATGCTGAATGGGGCTGACAGAAGACGGAGTCCAGCAACACAGAACAGTATGGACAGATTCAGTAAGTGACTTAATCTATACATGATGGATTTTCCATGTAGGATCTCTTCAACCAAGGAAAGCACATATCTGTACAAAAAGCCACAATCCAGCTCCTCCATACATGTAGCCAGCAAGATCACCTCAGTAGGTCCAATGCCTTTTTTAAACAAAAAACATGACCCCCAAATTCTATCTTCTTCCTGCCACGCAAAGAACAATTTACAGAGCTTGGATATTTTCTGCTGTTTCAGTGCCAATCCAAGCTGCATTTGTCTCTATAATGAGTGCAGCTAATCTTCCCTTCAATAGCCAGAAAAGTTTTTTTTCTAATCTTAAGTTGCAGAAGACGAGCATGCGTTAGCAAACAAAGGAACTTCTGCCAGGTTTTTCCCCCTCCACATAGGGCATTTACTCAATGGATGAAACTTTTCCTCTGCGGACGTCTTGACAGGAATGCAATAAAGTCAAAACAGACATCTGACCAAGTGCCCTAAAGTGGCAGAAGTGCTTCATGCATTATGCAGTCATTAACTCGGTATCAAAACAAGAAGCCCACATATTTCAATTTGGCATACTGATCCAAAAAACAATGGGCCTGCTCCAGCCACAGCGAAGCCCTTTTACGTGCTATTGATTTCAGCAGAGAGGCAAGCACCTGCTCAGAATTCCTCCCACTGGGAACAAAACAGGACTCGCTGCATGTTGAATCGTACCCAAAGTTTATCACCGCGAGACTATTTTACGGGGATCCTCAATCTCTGCTGGAAACAGGATTGAGGCTCCATTTTATCTTGAGCGGTTATTGCTTCTTACTTGGCTTTCTTGAGTTTTACTGCTGCTTTCTGCCCAGAGTATTTTTTTCAGCACGTATTATTATACGTGGCATTTAAAAATATATATGCATAACACAATTTATTGTGTCAAGTCAAACCACGTGCCATTGGTCTCTGTCTCGTCTCTCATTAAAAAGTAAAGTCAGAAGGAAATTGTTTTATAGTTTGACCAATTCAAATATTTTCACACTCTTTTTTTCCCTAGAAGTGGCAGAGCTCTATTTCCTAAGTAGCCCCTGGCATACTGGCACAGCTTATTATGTAACAATTCCAGCCTTGTAATCCCCCTAAGCAAGACTACACAATTTCAAGTGAAATTAATAGGTCATCTAAATACTGACGCAAATAAAACAATTTAGTAGACATTTTATTCATTCACCGTTACATTTTAATTTGTGGGTTTAAAGGAAACAGTTTCAGCAAATGAAAGACATTTCACGTGGATAGGAGTATCTCTGCTCCTTTTCAGTCAAATAAGATGAACCTCAAAAGGTCGACTTTTGCAGTCACTCCAAGATGATCACCCGAATCTGAGTCACTCAACTCATAAACAGGACAGCAGAGAAACAAAAACAGTACTGATATATATTCCTCTGGTAGCTCAAAACCTGATCCGGCGCTGCATTTTGTGCTGCAAACAGCTTCAAAGCAGCCATACATTACTCCTAGATTAAAGCGTTAAAGAGCAGTAGTTTTTGCCTGATAGGCTTTTAACTCAAAAGCTTGTGCATTCTCACCAACAGCTGTTGGTCCAATAAAAGATGTCATCTTAACCTACTTTAATAACCCATAAGTCGTTTGTGATGCCTGCATTCCCTATCAGACAGTTCGCTCCTAGATTATAAGAAGTTTTGCTAGATTTGATACAACAGAATTTCCAGTCATTCAGCACTCGTAAGCACATACCCAGGCTACCATTCTCAACATGCTTCCTAGGATGTAAGTCACACTGAATTATTGGGAGTGGAACCTACTTTTGAGTCAGCATGGAGAGAACTGACTGAAAGTCACCTTCAGGTATGATTGCCGAGAAAAAGAGAATCCTTATACATTAGGATGTCAAGATCTCAAGTGGGCCCTTGCAACGGGCAATATCAGTAGGGGTGATTCTCATTTCAACCATTCACATAATGTACTTTCTTTCAGGGACATGTTTTGCTGCCTAGGTCACATTCACACCGTATCGCTAAAGCACGGTGGCAAGACTTTAAGCAGCCAGGGATCCACTCTTCTCTGGGCCACCTCCCTGGGGCCATAGAAGCCACAATGGGTGGAACAAGGAATATAAACATTTACTTTGGTAGGTCGGCTAGTGTCTGTCTTGGCCTCCAGGTGTGAGGTTCTTCATAGAATCATAGAGTTGGAATAGACCACAAGGGCCATCGAGTCCAACCCCCTGCCAAGCAGGAAACATTCTTCCACTCCTCCAGAGAGGCTTCTGGGGTTACATTTGACCCCCAGACCGAAGGTTTCTCAACTAATACATTTGATTTATGTCCCACCTTTCCTCTAAGCAGGTCAAAGGGGAATCCATGGTTTTACCCCCTCCCCATTTTGTCCTCGCAACAACCGTATGAGACAGGTTAGACTACAAAACAGTGACTGGCCCAAGCGACCTTCACAGCTGATCGGAGAAGAAAAGTTCTTGGTAGGTAAAAGTAAAGGGACCCCTTACCATTAGGTCCAGTCGTGGCTGACTCTGGGGTTGCGACGCTCATCTCGCTTTATTGGCCGAGGGAGCTGGCGTACAGCTTCCGGGTCATGTGGCCAGCATGACTAAGTCACTTCTGGCGAACCAGAGCAGCGCACGGAAACGCCGTTTACCTTCTCGCCGGAGTGGTACCTATTTATCTGCTTGCACTTTGATGTGCTTTCGAACTGCTAGGTTGGCAGGAGCAGGGACCGAGCAACGGGAGCTCACCCCGTTGCGGGGATTCGAACCGCTGACCTTCTGATCGGCAAGTCCTAGGCTCTGTGGTTTAACCACAGCGCCACCCACGTCGTGCTTGGTAGAGGACAACTTAAAATACCTAAACGTGCCCCCAGCAGCTGGGCTCAATGCTACAAGCAGCAAGTCTCCACCAACTTTTCCAGATATTATTTCCATAAAATTGTAACCCGTTTCGACCCAGCGACACACATTACCGTCTCTCTCCTCTCACGTGTGCACAATACAATAAACATTATGCAGCGGTTGCGTTCCAGGGCTTCCACCTAATGCCAAAGTCCCGTATAGTCAAAACCCATTGGGTTCAATGGCGGGTGGGATTCCCAAAGTCATTTTTCCCAGACCCCTGTCCCCTTTTTATTTTTAAACGGCCATGCATGTAAAAGCTGAATGCACAAAAGGTAAATGTCCGCAAGTTGAGGGCTTCCTGTAGTTAGCTTAGAGGAAGCGTTCAGAGGCAAAAGATATTAAGAGCATCTGGAAGGTTTAGGTGGTTTGTACTGTTAGGTAGACTGGGACGCGGGTGGAGCTATGGGTTAAGCCACTGAGCCTAGGACTTGCCAATCAGAAGGTTGGTGATTCGAATCCCCGTGACGGGGTGAACTCCCGTTGCTCGGTCCCAGCTCCTGCCAACCTAGCAGTTCGAAAGTACGAAGTGCAAGTAGATAAATAGGTACCACTCCAGCGGGAAGCTAAACAGCATTTCTGTGTGCTGCTCTGGTTTGCCAGAAGTGGCTTAGTCATACTAGCCACATGACCCGGAAGCTGTACGCCGGCTCCCTCGGACAATAAAGTGAGATGAGCGCCACAACCCCAGAGTCGGGCACGACTGGACCTAATGGTCAGGGGTCCCTTTACCTTTACTTATTGCTAGGTAGGAATGGTTAGAAAACACTGCTAACTTCATAAAAGTTTAGGTCCCACTTGAAAATGTTCCGTTGCACATTTGCGCTATTTTTCATTATGCCACCAAGTATCTGCTCACTTCAAAACAAAGCTCAATCAGCACGGTCATATTGAGTTTCTAAACAATAGGACGTTTGTGTTTCAAAAGCTCACCAGCTTAGGCAGCGGACTAAAGGCAAATTCCTTAACTCCAAATCTTATGGCTCAGAGGAACATTTCTGCATGTTCTTCTTTGCAACAAAACAATCAACACGCAAACAAAAATGCCAAGTGCTTTTGCGCAATGAAACTGCTGAAGAAAACGCCACCCTAACGCAAGCAAAATTCAGATGAAAGGAACCAGAAATAATACCGGAGCCTAACAAGAATAATTATGATTATGCGGCAAATTGTTGTGGTGGTGTAAACATCTCATTTCTGTAGCCTGAGATTCACTGTAGACCATCTTCAGCATCAAGTTTGGCAAACTCCTTGCATAATGAGTATACACTCAAGTGGAAGGCTGCATCCAGTCTTGGTTCCGTGGAAAGAAGGCCAGGAAACAAATATTTAAAGTTTTAGATATAACAGATTAGGTTAGGTATGGGGAACCTTTGACCAGCCAGATGCTGTTGAACTACAACTCTCATCAGCCCCAGCTAGCATGACCAACGGCCAGTGATGATGGGAGTTGTAGTTCAGCAACACCTGGAGATTTAAAAGTTTGTCATACCTGTCCTATAGGTAAAGGTAAAGGGACCCCTGACCATTAGGTCCAGTCGTGGCCGACTCTGGGGTTGTGGCGCTCATCTCGCTTTATTGGCCGAGGGAGCCGACGTACAGCTTCCAGGTCATGTGGCCAGCATGACGAAGCCGCTTCTGGCGAACCAGAGCAGCGCACGAAAACGCCATTTACTGTCCCGCCAGAGCGGTACCTATTTATCTACTTGCACTTCGTGCTTTTGAACTGCTAGGTTGGCAGGAGCAGGGACTGAGCAACGGGTGCTCACCCCGTCACAGGGATTCGAACCACCGACCTTCTGATCGGCAAGCCCTAGGCTCTGTGGTTTAACCCACAGCGCCACATGCGTCCCTTACCTGTCCTATAGGAGCACATAACTGTGGGCATTTTGGTCAACTGTACCAGCATATCAGGATTCCAATAAAAAACAGTCTAAGGCTGCAATGCATTCAAGAAGACTTACTTTTGAGCAGACGTGGTTAAGACTGCACTGTTAGCCATGTGGTTTCAACAAAACAGCTTCGACTAAAGCATCCCCCAAGTTTTATTTATTTTTTTAAAAAGTTACCTTATTGCAATAGAGCATCCAAAGTTCATACAGCCTCTCTCTGGACGCCATCGTTCGCCTTCCTCAGTCGTGAAGTACCATATGATCAAGATCCTATCATGCTCACTTTCAATTCAAAATGTTCGCTTTAATTCGTCAATCCAATCAAGGATGGGGAAAACAAGTTTCTCCAATACTCTTGCACGGTTTAATCGGCTAAGGGTGACAATCAGCCCTCTCCTTTTCATCGATGGCACTTTGGAATTAACCTCTGAAAGGAAAATTGTGCTGGCTGGAACGTGCAGGATGTGTGACGACGTAAGAAAGGAAATGTTATAATTCCATATTACGAGTGCTGAAGGAGATCCCAGGAACTGCTCTTGTTGTTTCTGAATGATGAAATCTCAGTAAGATGTTGTTGACCTCAAGTCTTCATCATCCCCCTCAGTGACAAACTGCATGGTAGAAAATATATTTTCAGTGTACCAAACAGCAAAGCAATGTTGACAGATCACCTGGCAAAATAAAGACTGATTTATTTTTTTAAAAAAGTACCCACTATGTTGGGTATTTTCTACAATTCACAATAATTTATTTAAATTTAAAGTGCTCGGAAACTCATTTCCCTGCTTTTGCTTCCGTAAGAATGCGCCAGAAATTAGAATAAGGGCATCCCTGAGCAAAAAAAAAAACTCTTCACAATAGAACCACCAACATCTCCAGGTTTTCCCCTCCTCTCACATATCCAGTGTCCAAATGTTCCCCCTAGCTTAGAAATTATAAAAACCCTAACCATTTTCAAAGGGTGATGAAAAACGGACAACTTTCGGGGAATTTGGGGGGTGGGGTGGGTAGACTGATAAAGCTGTCAGAGGCTAAAGTGCCGACTGCGCTCTACCACAGTACTACTTAAGATATATATATATATATTTTAAAATAATCCAAAATTAAACACAGATCACCTCTCCTCAAACCTTGTTTCTGATGGTTCTCCCCCCCCCCACCTCCCTCTATTTCAAACACAGTTGTTTTCCTAACTTCACTTCTCTGTCCCTTTTACAAGGTGCCTGTCCTTCTACCCAGCACAATACAATGATGCAACAACAACAATGAATAAATTCTTTTGGGAATTATAGGGACAGAACTACCTAAACTATATAGAAACTTATTCATGTATGCTACTACAGCCGCAAGAAGGTTACTCGCCCCAAAATGGAAAGAATAAGAAGTCCCAGCAAAGGAAGAATGGATACCAAAACGTACGGAATACGCAGAAATGGCGAAACTTACTGGAAAAATAAGAAATCAAGATAGCAAACTTTTTATAAAAGAATGGAAATGGGTTTATTGGAAAAATAAGAAAGCAAGAAAGCAAACTTTTTATAAAAGAATGGAAATGGGTTTACTGGATATTTACAGATAAATTGTAAACAGACAAAAACGTTGGCAGGATTGTTGTAATAACCTGCAGTTTGACAAGAGTGTATATTTAAAGTAGATTAACAAGCGAGCAACTTAAGTTAATTTGGAATATGCAGAAGATATTACAAATAAATTGAAGGAACCGCAGAAAGAGGGGGATGGAAGTCGAGTTAAAGTAGATTAAAAAGTGAGCAACTTAAGCTAATTTGGAATTTGCAGAAGATATTACAAATAAATTGAAGGAGCCAAAGAAAGAGGGGGAGGGAAGTCGAGTTCCCAAATGTTAAAAGGATTGCAAAACTAGTATAATGCATAAACCTGAAATGCACAGATATATTTTTTTAAATGAATAAATAATAATAATAATAATAATAATGAATAATTTAATGATGATGATAATGATAATAATAATAATGATGATGATACTAATTTCTCATCGCCCCCCAACCCCACCCTTCTTCCAGGACACACCACCCCTAATCTCCGTGCTGTAGTTTCAGAAGAGAGAAATTATAGTTTCAGGAGAGAGAAATTATCATTCTCATTGCATTTGCCCTCTCCACTTCCCTGTTTCTCCCCCCCCCCCCAATACCTCGCCCTCCTCCAGCCCCACAGCCAGGCGGCTCTCCCCTCCCCGCCGCCCCACAGGGGCTCCTCGCTCACCGGGGACGCGGGAGGCTCCTCGGACCCCGGAGACGAGGCGCCTTCTCTGGCCGCGGACTCAGCCCAGCTCGGGGGAAGAAGCTAAGGCGGCTCAGCAGGACGAGGAGGAGGAGGCGGCGGCGCTCGCTGCTGCTGCTGCCGCCGCTGCTGGCAAATGGGAAGCCACATCGGCCGCCCCGACGCCCCGCCCACATTCCAGCGCTGCCTCCTTCCGCCCCGCCCCGCGACGCAACCACGTCCGCCCTTCTGGCGAAGGCGCGCGGAGATGACATTGGCGAAGGGGGTGGGGGTGGGGAGGGGAAAGGAAGCCTCGGCGGCCATCTTGGCTCCTGGCAGAGTCTTTTTTTTCCCCCTTGCCCTCACGCCCCCCCCCCCCGGTTCTTGCTCTCCGTTATAGAATGGCAGCATACTTTCCAACATTGCTGAAAAGAGGGACGTCACATTCAATAATAATAGTTATTTTTATTTTCTATTATTCCTATTATTCTAATTATTTTATTCATTATTCACTTTTTTGTTTTTGTTTATTTATTCTTTATTCTTTATTGTTATTATTTTGTATTATATTATTCCAATCTTATTATCATTTCTATTCTATTTATTATTTATTTATTATATTTAGTAGTAGTAGTGCTCTGTCATATTCAATAATAATAGTTTTTTTTTTTTTTATTATTATTATTATTATTATTATTATTATTATATTTTTCTATTATTCCTATTATTCTAATTATTTTATTCATTATTCACTTTATTATTTATGTATTTATTCATTCATTATTTATTGTTATTATTTGTTATTATAGTATTATAATCTTATTATCATTTCTATTCTATTTATTATTTATTTATTTATTATATTTAGTAGTAGTACTACTATGTATTTCTATTATTCTATTTGTTATTATGCCTGTTGTCTTTGTCCATGGAGGTTTCTTGGCAGGGATACTCGAGTGGCTTGCCGGTTCCTGCTCCAGGTGGATCACGTTTCGTCAAAACTCTCCACTATGACCTGTCCATCTTGGGTGGCCCTGCACGGCATAGCTCATAGCTTCTCTGAGTTACTCAAGCCCCTTCGCCACAGCAAGGCAGTGATCCATGAAGGGGACTACAACTCCCATCATCCGTAGCTAACAGGACCTGTGGTCAGAGATGATGGGAATTGTAGTCCCAAAACATCTGGAGGACTGAATTTGCCTATACCTCTTCCTTTCCCTTTGTGCTGATGGCATCCTAATAGCACAGGGATTATGTTGGCACTTAACCTCTCAGCACATATACCAGACAGTGTTACTTCAAACCCTGCCTGGAGATAGAATTGTGGTAAATCCCACATTTCTAACCTTTTTGCTTCTGGAAAATTTGTCTTTTTGCTTGAAACATGCAGAAGATTGTTAACCTGGGAAGAGAATTTACTACTAAGGAAGAAGGAGTTCCTCTTTTAACGGTTATTGTCGGTTGCCCTTTTGCTAACTGGAGATAAGGGGAGCAGTACAAAGTCATTCTTTGTTTCAGGATCAATGTGGAGTTACGTTACAGCCAACTGCAGTTTTTATTACCTTGAAACGCATCCACAGTCTGCTTAAAACCTTTAATCAGGATCCCAAGGTAAGCAGAGCTGATATAATTTTTATCCTCCGTTTATACCTTGGAGTAAACAAGTCAGGGATACTGATGAGTCTGCTGTGGATTACTCATTTGCAAAACACATCAGCGGTTACCCGATTCCAGTTATTGCAAACTCAAACAGAGTAACCAAGTACTGTATTGAAAAACAGCCGGTGGTACAAGGTCTTTCTACAAACCATGGGTAGGCAAACTAAGGCCTGGGGGCTGGATCCGGCCCAATCGCCTTCTCAATCCAGCCCGCGGATGGTCCGGGAATCAGCGTGTTTCTACTGTAGCAGGAACCCCCCACCCCAATCATTCAGTTTGTACAAACTTCACACACACTCACACACTACATACGCCACACTTCTGTTATAAATTCATAGAAAAATCAACCATACATTGGATTTGCACTGTTCCATTTTTATTTTACTCCATATGACAAGGACTATCAAAGGGGGGTGGCTTGGTTCTGGTCAGCCATAATCCCTTCACCATCCCAGCACATCTACAGGAGCCCTGCCCAGTTGCTATGCCAACCCTGATGGTCCTAGACAGAAGACCATCAAGATCACAAAGAACTTGCATATGGGAGTAGATTCAGCATGGACTGAAACAAAGGACAATGATCAGATCTTCCCTCTGGGGGCAGGAAACTGCCAACTCCCCTTTGTCTCCTGGAAGTGACTCATGGGCAGGGGGAAAGGAGGAACCAGCCAGGTGACAGGACACTCAGGTTACCACCAACTCCTCCCTCAACCCCTCCTTTCTGTAATGTATGCATGATGTTTCTGGGGGTGGGCTTGATCTAGAGGATGGGAATTTCAAAAGTTTTTATAAGGTCTTGCACACCATCTTTCTGGGTCTTTTCCTCTCTCTTGCAAGTGAGGGGAACACCCTGTTGCAACAGTTCAATAAAGGCCAAGCCTACAGGCTGCTGTTTTGCTCCAAGTTATCCTGGTTGGTGTCTTTGTTTTTGTCCAAGGGAGCCCTCGGATTTTTCTGGTAACACTACATGAGTAGTGTTGTAAACAAAAATTTCCCTTTTCCCTTATGGGGTATCCAAGAGCCCATATAGAGTCCTTACATAGGTTCCCTATTGGTAGGAGAGAATAACAGAGGCCAACCAGAGAATATTGAGAAGCAAAGCAGCTAGTAAGCCTGATCTTTATTGATCTGTTGCAACAGGGTGCTCCCCTCACATGCAGAAGGAGGAGGACCCAGAAAAATGGTGTGCAAGGCCTTATAAAGACTTTTGAAATTGCCACCCTGTAGATCAAGACCACCCCCAGAAACATCATACATACATCACAGAAGTGGTGTAACCTAAGACCACCCCTCAGATAGATCACACCTACATCACAGAGAAGGCGGTCTTAAAACAGAAATTTGATGTTGTTTTTCTCCTGTCCTTGTTTATCTCCTGTCTGGCAGGTTACTTTTATTTAAAATGCATCTCTGCATTATTTGTGGGGCTTGCCTGGTGTTTTAACATGAGCAGAATGTTTGCTTTTATTTAAAATGCATCTCTGGGTTATTTGTGGGGCATAGGAATTCGTTCATATTTTTCCCCCAAAATATAGTCCGGCCCCCAACAAGGTCTGAGGGACAGTGGACCGGCCCCCTGCTGAAAAGGTTTGCTGACCCAATGATAGATTGCAGCGCCTTTTGTGGAAGGAGGGAGAAAAGATCAGCTGGACACCACTTCCTGCCTCTCCCCTTCCAGTTGCCAAGATTATCATACTGCAAATCTCATAGAAATCCCATGGAATCGTTGAGTTGGAAGGAAATCTGAGGATCACGTGCAATGCAGGAATATGCAACCTTGGCATTGTCACCACTATGCTCTAACCAACATTGGTAGAGGGACAGACATTTCATTTGACTCACGATTGTACAGCTGTGGCAGGCAACCAGAGACCCCCTGGACCAAAGGGGACTCCCTGGGATTTCAGTTGACACTTCTATCTGGTCAAGCAAGAGAGGCAAGAGAGGAGGAGGGTACCTTTTATCATATGTGGTGGACCTGCCCCAAGGTGAAAGACTTCTGGGAGACGATTTATAATGAATTGAAGAAAATGTTGAAATTTTTCGCTCTATAAGACGCACCAGACCACAAGACGCACCTAGTTTTTGGAGGAGGAAAACAAGAAAAAAAATATTCTGAATCTCAGAAGCCAGAACAACAAAAGGGATCACTACACAGTGAAAGCAGCAATCCCTCTTGCTGTTCTGGCTTCTGGGATAGCTGCGCAGCCTGCATTCGCTCCATAAAATGCACACACATTTCCCCTCACTTTTTAGGAGGGAAAAAGTGAGTCTTATAGAGCAAAAAATACGGTATACATTTATTAAGAAACCAGAGGCCTTTCTTCTTTGAGAAGAAGGTTTGGAGCTGCCCAACAAAGATATTAAATTATTTTTGTATGCCACAACTGCTGCTCGAATTTTATTAGCTAAGAATTGGAAAACACGAGAAGTACCAATAGTGGAAGATTGGCAGATGAAGATGATGGATTTTTCGGAGCTAGCCGATCTGACTGGAAGAGTCCGTGACCAGAAGGAGGAGGATTACCAGGAAGAATGGATGAAATTTAAAGACTATTTAGTTAAATATGTTAAGTTAAATTAATTGGAGAAGCTTGCAAGTAACAGATAGGCTTAGGATTTAAATAGGTAATGTGATGAATTAATATGTTTAATACTGAACTGGAAAGGTGGGAAAAAGGTTAAGTGATTAAGTTAATTTTATAAGAATATTGGTTTTGGAAAACTGTTAAAACGATATACACTGAAATTCAACCTGGGGATACGAGGAAGTCACTTAACAATGTTACTAAATTTGGTTTGAATACGCTTGAGATTTATGTTTGCCTTGTCTCTCGTACCAAGAAATGGGTTCATTGACGCAGCAAGGCTTGCCGTTGTCCCACATGCCATTTGCCTTCACAATCTTTTGACTTGGGAAGGTGGCCGTGTAAGCAATTAAAATGTCACAAAAACAAAGGGTTTTTGGACTTGCCTTTTCCCCCAAATGATAGCCTAACCGAGAGGGCATATAGTACAGCAAACTAAGGCCCAGTCGCCAGATCCGGCCCAGTCGCCTTCTCAATCCAGCCCGCGGAAGGGCCGGGAGTCAGCTTGTTTTTACATGAGTAGAATGTGTGCTTTTATTTAAAATGCATCTCTGGGTTATTTGTGGGGCATAGGAATACATTCATATTTTTTTCCAAAATATAGTCCAGCCCACCACATGGTCTGAGGGACTCTGGACCGGCCCATGGCTGAAAACGTTTGCTGACCCCTGGGATAGCAGAAGGAAACTAATCCAAAATGAATTCTTCCAGATATTTTGTGTAGCTCACCTGCATAGCTGACACAGCAGAACCACATTAGCCAGATTTCAATCTTAGCATTTAGAAAAGGTGAAAGGGTGATGTTAATTTTTGCCACACACACTGCGCTGAAATTAGGGTAACAGTACATCAAACAGCACTTCTACCTTTAAGATAGATGTTCAGTGCTAGATTTTCTAAGGTTGCTTCCAGATGACCCGTTTACTGAACATTCATCCCAATTCATTTGTGTACAAAGTTTGGGAGAAGTGCATTTTCCTGTCAATTTTCGTTACTGTGTGTGTATACACTCACACACACACAGAGTCATACCTCGTGTTGCGAATGCTGCGGGTTACGTCTTTTTATGTTGCATCCCACGGCGACCTGGAAGTACCGAAAGGGTTACTTCCAGGTTTCGCCGCTCACACATGCGCAGGAGCACAAGATGACATAACGCGCATGCGCAGAAGCAGTAAATCACAACCCACGCATGCGCAGACCAGGTTGCGTTCCTTTCAGGTTGCAAATGGGGCTCCAGAATGGATCCTGTTCACAACCAGAGGTACCAGTGTGTGTGTGTGTGTGTGTGTGTGTGTGTGTGTGTGTGTGTACACACACACACACACACACACACACACACACACATATATACATACATACAGTGGTACCTCTGGTTAAGTACTTAATTTGTTCCGGAGGTCTGTTCTTAACCTGAAACTGTTCTTAACCTGAAGCACCACTTTAGCTAATGGGGCCTCCCGCTGCGCCGTCGGAGCACGATTTCTGTTCTCATCCTGAAGCAAGGTTCTTAACCCGAGGTACTATTTCTGGGTTAGCAGAGTCTGTAACCTGAAGCATATGTAACTTGAAGCATATGTAACCCAAGGTACCACTGTACTATCTACAGTACAGTGGTGCCTCGCAAGACGAAAATAATCCGTTCCACGAGTCTCTTCGTCCAGCGGTTTTTTCGTCTTGCGAAGCAACCCTATTAGCATCTTAGCGGATTAGCGCTATTAGCGGTTTAGCGGCTATTAAAGGATTAGCGGCTTAGCGGCTAAAAGGCTAGTAGGGGCTTAGAAAAAGGGGGGGAGCGGGGAAAAATGGCAAGACTCGCAAGACTTTTTCGTCTTGCGAAGCAAGCCCATAGGGAAGTTCGTCTAGCGAAGCAACGCAAAAACGGAAAACCCTTTCATCTAGCGGGTTTTTCGTCTTGCGAGGCATTCGTCTTGCGGGGCACCACTGTAGTACTATATATATATATATATATATATATATATATATATATATATATATATATATATATATGCAGGGGAGTGTGTTGAAGCAAGGTTCTCAAGGAGCTCAAAACCCACTTAATGACACAATCTGGATTTGCTGCCATGCCACTGGCTCCCACCCACATGACAGCAACAGCCTGGAAGTCTCCTTAGAGCAGATAGGAAAATGCTCCAGACCACTACTGAATAACATCCTGCTCATGGGAACGAGGAAGAACCCTATGTACGCCTATTCAGAAATAAATCCAAATGAATTCAATGGGATTTACTCCCAGTGTTCCATTAAACACACATAAAATGCTGAAGCGTTTCAGTACTAAACATTGAATATAATTTATTGATATATATATATATGGGGATACACAAACACAGAATCTTGAAGAGAAAAAAATATTCTCTGTATGGCAATACCGGAAGAAAATGAAATTAACTGCTGATTCAACATTCACATCACAGATCTACTGTAAAAAAATAATAAGGTGCTTTCTAACGGAGAAGAAAACTTACATAAAGCAAAGCTGTATATGTATATTTATGTATGAACACACACACACACACGGCCAGAATCGCTCCTTGATCTTTTTAGAGTTGCCCCCCTACCATGTCGCTGACCGGCAAATAAAAAACCTTGAAACAGCTCACTAAAAGGCTCCATCCAAAGGAGAACGGAGGACTGTGATGCTATGGATCAGTCTTGGCTGAATATTTGGCAAACTCTGTTTTCCGTGTTCCACCCCAACGGGAATGAACTTATACTTCTGCGGGGCAACTTCTTTTTGGTGGCGCATCTTGCTTAGGTCCAAGACGCCTGCTTGGTTCACGCACCAAGGGTCGTAGATTTCTTCCGTCGGGCACGGATGAGGAGGGTGCACCATCTTCATGAGTTTGGGACGCATCACAACGCCCAGCAGATCTTTCTTAAACGATTCCCAGGAGTTCTGTCTGAGGAAGACTTGACACAGCTCGTCATCACTGAAAAGGGAATTGAAAATTGAGAATAGGGTGGCATCCCCCTGCAGCCAAACAGTTCTTCTGTGCAGAGCCGGATTTAGGTTTGATGAGGCCCTCAGCTACTGAAGGTGTTAAGTTGTGGGTGAACATATCAGACGACACAGCGATTCTTCAAACAGCTCTTGTTTATTCACAGACCCAGAACAGAACTGGGCTGAAGGGTTCAGTCAGCCTGCTTATATAGAGCTCCAGTACAACGCAGTGATGTAGCGTGGGTTGTCAGCACCCGGGGCAAGGCAAGTAATTTGTGCCCCCTAACCCGTGGATTTGCGCCCCTAATCCTAACCCCCAGATGTTGCGCCCGGTGGGGCCGGCCCCCCTGCACCCCCTACGCTACACCACTGGTACAACGTTACTGTAACAACTTTCTAAAACTATCCAATCACTGAACGTCACTTTCGATCCTTCATTTGCATAACTATCTACAGTATCCCCCTGCTGGCCCAGGGTGAGAACTTCAGTACATAACAGAAGGTAATGGGGCCCTTTATATATCCAGCTGTCCTTTGTCAACAACAAATTTTCACTGTTTTTTTGTGTTGAATATATGCTATATGGTAATTTCTGGACCTAATAGGTATCTAAAGCCATTTGCACATAACAAAATACGTATTTTATCAAAGTAATTGTTACAACCAGTCTGTGCAGAATGTAGGCACCCTATATATAGAAATGAGCAAACCAGTGATATTTTAGGGAGCAAGCTAGCAGGCAGGGCCCATTACAGTGGACCCTTTAGTTATGTACTGCTCTGGATACTTAACTTTTGGGTTACAAATGCGGCAAACCCAGAAGTTATACTTTTGGGTTTAGCACATGCACAGAAGTGTTCTGTGTGCCACACACATGCACAGAAGCTCTCAATTGCCCCGCACTTGTGTGCAGAAGCAGCACCTCTGTCAACAGATTTTCCAGGATGTGGAACGAATTTAATTCGTATCTGGAGGGTCCACTGTACAGTCATAGGTAAAGGTAAAGGGACCCCTGACCATTAGGTCCAGTCGTGGCCGACTCTGGGGTTGCGGCGCTCATCTCACTTTATTGGCCGAGGGAGCCGGCATACAGCTTCCGGGTCATGTGGCCAGCATGATTAAGCTGCTTCTGGCAAACCAGAGCAGCGCACAGAAACGCTGTTTACCTTCCCGCCAGAGCAGTACCTATTTATCTACTTGCACTTTGACGTGCTTTTGAACTGCTAGGTTGGCAGGAGCAGGGACCGAGCAACGGGAGCTCACTCCATCGCGGGGATTCTAACCGCCAACCTTTTAATCAGCAAGTCCTAGGCGCCACCCATGTACAGTCATACCTCGGGTTAAATATGCTTCAGGTTGAGAGCTTTCAGGTTGCGCTCCGCGGCGACCCGGAAGTAACGGAATGCGTTACTTCTGGGTTTTGCCCCTCATGCAGACTGTCAAAATGACATCACGTGCATGTGCAGAAGCGGCGAATCGCGACCCGCAGGCGCAGGTTACGTTTGCTTCAGGATGCGAACAGGGATCTGGAACGGATACTGTTCGTATCCAGAGGTACCACTGTACTTACACCATAGGAGCCTACAAAACACAAAACACTGTTGCTGTATGTAGGTTTTATTTGTTTTTAATCTTATCTGTTGGAAATGTACATCCATTTTTTCCCCTTTAAATTTTTTGGGGGCTCCCAAGAGAGCTATAGCTTATTAAGCTTATATGTAAATCCAGCACTGCCTCTCTGGGGCAAATGCCAGAGCATCACTTCTCATTTTCTCCTGGGGAAAAAGACCCATCTAGTCCAGCACTCTGTTCTCACAGCGGCCAACCAAATGCTTCTGGAAAAGCCCACAAGGAGAAACTGAGCACAATGGACATAGCTGACATATTGAGTATCCATTGATAGGCTTTTCCTCCATGAATTGGTCTAATCCCTTTTTAAATCCATCCAAGTTAGTGGCCATCACTGCATCTCTTGGGATATGCAACCCCACCTCAAAGCCATGGGGTGGTATTCAAGTAAGTCTTACTCAGAGTAGATCTACTGAAATTAATGGACCTAACTTAGTCATGTTCATTAATTTTAGTGGGTCTGCTCAGAGTAAAACTGAATTGAATACAACCTCACTGGTCTGTTTTGAAAACTGAATGGTGTCATTTAGCTTCTTTTAATTTGTTATCTTGATTTCTTATTTTTTTGCCATTTCTGCATAGTCCACAAGTTTTTGTATCCATTCTTCTTTCGTTGGGACTTCTTATTCTTTCCATCTTTGTGCAAATAACATTCTTGCCGCTGTAGTCACATACATGAATAAATTTCTATACAGCGGACGCTCGGGTTGTGAACATGATCCGTGCGGGAGGCGCGTTCACAACCCGCAGCACTGCGTCTGTACATGCGCGGGTCGCGATTCAGCGCTTCTGCACATGCGCCAAAACCTGGAAGTAACCCATTCCGGTACTTCCGGGTTCGGCGCAGTGCACAACCCAAAAACGCGCAACCTGAAGCGTCTGTAACCCGAGGTATGACTGTACTGTTTAGGTTCAGTTCTAAACCTGCTTCTCGTAGGCTCAAGCAAACCACATAATATCTGAACACTCCGTACAGATACAGGGAAATAGATTTGTCAAAGGGGCTTCAAGCTTAGTCTACAACATAGCAGCTGTGTTTCCCTCATTATATAATGGGCTTGGAGCCCATGAATCACAACCCCTCAATAGCTATCTCACGCCAGCCCACCCCAATGCTTCAGTCATTCTTACCTGGGATATTTCATCTTTATTTTACCAAATTTTGTCATTGTGGCAGCATCTGCCCATTCCTCAACCTTCTCTTTTTTCAGACGGATGATCTCTGCCCCCTGACTGACCAAAACTATGACACGACTATCTTGCAGATTCGCCTGAGAAGAAATGCAAACCGTGAGGAGATCCTTCCACCAATCTTTGCGGAACAGCTTTTGAACGGACCACCTTTAAAAGTACCGTATTTGCAGAGTCCGATTTAATTCTGTTTGGGCTGCCGAATGCTTGCCACTCCATCTGTACATTTTCTGGATAGAAGGGGCTGGAGTGAAGGAATACCCAAGGCCTCTTTCATGAACATAAACAGGGATGCAAGAGGCAAGGTACAGGCAATAATAATAATAATAATAATAATAATAATAATAATAATAATAATTTATTATTTTTACCCTGCCCATCTGGCTGGGTCCCCCCAGCCACTCTGGGCGGCTTCCAACAAAACACTAAAATGCAACAATCTATTAAACAGGGCTGCCTTTAGATGTCTTCTAAAAGTTTGGTAGTTATTTTTCTCTTTGACATCTGGTGGGAGGGCGTTCCAGTTCCTCAATAAGTTCAGCCTCTTGTATTCTTCTGGCTAATTCAAAGTGTTGGTGCTGACCTTTAAAGCCCTAAACGGCCTCGGTCCAGTATACCTGAAGGAGCGTCTCCACCTCCATCATTCTGCCAGGACATTGAGGTCCAGCGCCGAGGGCCTTCTGGCGGTTCCCTCACTGCGAGAGGCCAAGTTACAGAGAACCAGGCAGAGGGCCTTCTCAGTAGTGGCGCCCTCCCTGTGGAACACCCTCCCACCAGATGTCAAAGAGAACAACTACCAGACTTTTAGAAGACATCTGAAGGCAGCCCTGTTTAGGGAAGCTTTTAATGTTTGATGTATCACAGTATTTTAATATTCTTTTGGAAGCCGCCCAGAGTGGGAAATAAATTATTTATTATTATTGTTATTATTATTATTATTATTATTATTATTATTATTATTATTGCAAATGCATTGGATATCTGAAGGTCGTTTATTGCAATTTAAACAAAAATCATACAATAAGTGAAATAACTCATTGAACTATATTCAACTCCTTTTATTCAGGCTTTTGCTCTTCCGCCCACTATTTCATTTCATTTTTAATTTGTAGACCACCTTTCTATTTTACACACGAGGCGGCTTACAGCAACAAAATATATGACAAAGAACACCCTAATAGGTGGAAGGAATTTATTTTGTATAGAAATGTTTTCTTTTATGTATGTTATCTGTTTTGTTATACTGTTGACTGGTGATATTAAAATCAATAAAAATTAATTTTTAAAAACTGCAACAATACGCACCATAGAAGAATCTGACCAATACAAAAAAGTCATAATAAAACATAACTTTAAAATGGAATGACTTTTATCCAATAAAGTAATATTTGGTAATCTGTTAGAATATGATAGCACACCATGAAATGAACTCTCAAAAGGTCAGCAAATAATAAACAAACAGAAATTCACTCTTAACAATTACAATAAGTACAATAAAACAATTAATGATAAAAGTACCTGCAACTGACAATGCATAAAATATCACAGGGGACTGTTTACTAAGTCCCTGGCCCTCCTAGAACGAAAGCTACAGGGAGGGGGGAGGAAAGGAGCAGGAACTCATTCAGATAGATAGATAGATAGATAGATAGATAGATAGATAGATAGATAGACACACACACATATATATCCATTTAATATTATACATTCACATCATATTTATCCGCTATACCGCCTTGGCTCTTAGAGCCTAGAGACTTCCTTCCTTCCTGCCTCATGGCTTTCAAAATTAACATTTATATAATTGCAATTTATACGTTTTCCGATTCTAATTACACTCATGGCAGAATATCTAAAAAAAATTAAATAAATATAGAAAGAGCAGGAACTCTTCTAAGCAATTTCTGCGATATGAATCAGCCTGACTGATCCCGCCTGTCACTAAATGAGTGAAACCAATGAGTGGAGTCGGAAGTGTAATTCATATGTGAGTTGTTTAGACACCGGCCCATAGGAATCCCCAGAGTCCTAAAAAACTACTGTTTCCTCCTCCCTTTTAATGCATTTTTTCAGAACAGTGGTAGCTCGGGTTAAGAACTTAATTCATTCTGGAGGTCTGTTCTTAACCTGAAACTGTTCTAAACCTGAGGTACCACTTTAGCTAATGGGGCCTCCTGCTGCCGCCGTGCCGCTGGAGCACGATTTCTGTTCTCATCCTGAAGCAAAGTTCATGAGGTACACCAACTCTTGGGGTCGGAGGCGTCTTCAGTCCCCCAAATTTTTGTTTGAAGGGGGCCCAGCCGGCTGCCCCCCCCCCCAAGGTTGAGGGGGCCTGGTACGATGTCATAGGAGGTTGCCCAGGCCTGAACGGTGTCAGGGGGTCACACAAACCCACGCAGAAGGCTTGCACTAGCCTGCACAGCATCGAGAGGCACGTGTGACATCACACAGTGCAAATATGATGTCACACGTGCGCCGAGACCTCCCGATCTGGGGGGCAACCCGCCCCTCTGCCCCTGCATGGCCGCCATTTTGTGTCTGGTGCCCACAGCACTCTCTCGAAATTCATAACGCTCCCACGAGTTCAAAAAAAAGGTTGATGATCCCTGCTATATAGTCCCACCACGGCCACAAAATGTTGGAGATTCATTCCCCATGTCAGCAGCCATGGGATTGTTGTCTATCACATGACCGTATATGTTTTCATTCCACAGTGTGGGAAGTGACGGAGACAGGATGTTTTGGTATTACTGTGTTCCGTGAAGTGGGACTATTGTCCTTTCTCTCTTTGCTGTCTGATGAGAAAGAGGAAGGAGCTAAGTCGGAATGCTCCCAGTGTATTATATGTAAATAAACGTAGATTAGCCAAAATGCTGTGCTATTGGTTCTGTTACACAAACTGCAAATACTCTGCAGATCCCTAAGTGTGTTAATGCCTTTTAGCATCAGTCGCTGTGATGTTCAGGCAGAAGAAAGCTTTTGAAGCTCCCGAAGGATCGACCAGGAGCGAGAGAACATGCCAGTCGGGCATGTGTCTCTGCCAGGGTCCTACACAAGAGTAGGACGCTCCTAACACGAAAATGTCCTGCTCTATAAGGCTATAATATACTTACTATCATTTCTCCTTTGCGCAATTCATCCATTCTGATATATACAGCTGCTGCAACAGAAGTTGGCATCTCTCCATAGGAAGTAGAGTACGTGGGTTCCTTTACAAACTCTCCCGATATAATCTTTTGAACAACCTCCCGATCGTCGTCCCCATGATGCTTCTGAATGAATGAACTAGAAATTGAAAAGTGGGGGCACACTTGTTTGTTTGTTTCTTTATTTGATAAAATATATACACCAACTCAAAGCTGTTTACAAAACGATAAAACGATAAAATCATCACTAAAAACATTTACAACCATAATTTAAAATGTACAGAAATTAAAACCAGAATAAAAGAGACTAATGCAATTTAAAACTCATTGAAATTCTAAACATCTGGGTAAGGTAAAGGTAAAGGGGACCTCTGACCATTAGGTCCAGTTGTGACCGACTCTGGGGTTGTGAGGCTCATCCTGCTTTATTGATTGAGGGGGCTGGCATACAGCTTCTGGGTCATGTGGCTAGCATGATTAAGCTGCTTCAGGCAAACCAGAGCAGCGCACGGAAACGCCATTTACCTTCCCGCCTATTTATCTACTTGCACTTTGACGTGCTTTCGAACTGCTAGGTTGGCAGGAGCAGGGACCGAGCAACAGGAGCTCACCCCGTCGCGGGGATTCGAACCACCGACCTTCTGATCGGCAAGTCCTAGGCTCTGTGGTTTAACCCACAGCGCCACCCACGTCCCTAAAAAGAAAAAAAAGCCTACGGCACCCAGTATTCCCAGGCGGTCTCCCATCCAAGTACTAACCAGGCCTGACCCTGCTTAGCTTCCGAGATCAGACAAGATCGGGCGTGTTCAGGGTAGTATGGCCATAGACAAAAAACATCTGGGTGGGTTTATCTAAATATGAATACGTTCAGAAGGCACCAAAAAAATACAGTGAAAGTGCCTGGCTTGATATCAACAGGTAAGGAGTTCTAAAGTTCAAAGGATTGGGTTATTACAAACACGGCGCAGGTATTATGAAGCACCTGTAAAAGTGCCAAATGCAGGCTGCTCTTTGACGGTTCACTGTGCCTTGTGAGATACAAGAACCTTTATCTCGGCTTTTTGCACACTGATCAGAGTGATGAGATCTCCCCACCTGACATTCATGTGATCTCAGGTGAAGGACAGTTGGACGTGGTTTGCCCAAAATAGTATCGCAGGCCAAATCCAGAGGCCTGGTGGCCCCAATTAGACCCATGGATTGGCGGTTCCACACTACAGGTTTAGCCCCTTGCTGTCAGGGTCTGGGCAGACGAGGAATGGGAGAGACCGCCTCCCCAGCTTGACCCTTCTAGGGAGGAGGAAGAGGAAGACAGTTTAGCAGAAGGAAACTGTTAAGTTGTGGGTGAACATATCAGACGACACAGCGATTCTTCAAACAGCTCTTGTTTATTCACAGGCCAGAACAGAACTGAACTGAAGGGTTCAGCCAGCCTGCTTATATAGAGCTCCACTAGAACGCAACAGTAACCATTTTCCGTAACTATCCAATCACTGAGCGTCACTTTCAATCCCTTATTTGCATATGTGGACCTGAGTGAAAACTATCTACAGTATCCCCCTGCTGGCCCAGGGTGAGAACTTCAGTACATAACAGAAACTAATCCAGAGGGCACGTAGCAGTGGAGATTCACTCAGGGCAAAGCCATTATCCAAGAGGCTGGGTTCTATAGCCTCTCTCTGTAAATACTGAATAGAAAGCGGATGGTAAGAAACATTTCCTTGTCTTTGTGCGTTCCTGGCAACTGGCCAGGAGTCACCGGCAGCAGCCTGCCACTTGCACCCTATGCGACCAGCCATTTCCCTTGCTCTCTCTGCCTCCAGGAAAACAACCCGGAAAGCCCCCTCGCCTCTCACCTTTTGTCCACGTTTATCACGACACTTTTATGCTGCCTGTTGAAGAGACTGTCCTGCTTCATGAATTGGTCATACTGTCCATTCCGCTGACCGATATAGTAGTCTTTGAGGTCCTTCAATCTCTCCCGACTGAAGGAATTCCACATCGTGCTTTTGAATCTGTCAACGCACGCAACCTCTGCATAAGAAGAAAAGCATGTCTGAAGCTAGTTATGTAAAAAAGCCATTGCCCCCCTCTAAATTTAATTTAATTAAAGGAAAATTCAAAAAGTTATCGCACAATAAAATTGCATGTTTTAAAGCAGTGTTCCCCAACCTTGGGCCTCCAGCTGTTTTTGGACTACAATTCCCATCATCCTTGACCACTGGTCTTGCTAGCGAGGGATGATGGGAGTTGTAGTCCAAAAACAGCTGGGGGCCCAAGGTTGGGGAACACTGTTTTAAAGGATAAGAGTAGCTCAAAAAGTTCCTACTTTAAAAAAAATATTTTACACTGTTTTCACATAACAGGTTTTTAATGTTAACCAAGCCTTTTCAGAAGTAAGTCATATTGAATTTGTTGGTGCTTATTTCCCAGGTCAGCAGGGTAAGTATTAAGTTACAGTCTAAGTTGTCTTTTGTGCTTAGGTCCAATGCAGAACAGAAAGAGTAACAGAGGCATTTGTAAAGCAAATGGACATTGTAAGAATGCATGCTTTAGGTTTGCGTTGCCAAAAAAACTTAAACAAGGGCTACTTCAAACTTAATGTGTAAAAAAATGCATTAAGGTGTGAAGGCCAATTTATGCAAGGAGTTTAGATTTCTGTAGTAGATGAGTTAAGGGTAGCACTTTTTTCTTTCTGCTTTTTTCGTTTCTGGTATTTTTCTGTAAAATTTGAAACTTCTACACACACACACAAAAAAGCAAGGAACACCCGAGTCCCAGAAGCAGTTTAGTCCTGCTGGCCACATGACCCGGAAAACTGTCTGTAGACAAATGGCGGCTCCCTCAGCCTGAAAAGTGAGATGAGCGCCACAACCCCATAGTTGCCTTTGACTGGACTTAACCGTCCAGGGGTCCTTTACCTTTATGTTACAATCTTTAGAAGATATCTGAAGGCAACCCTGTATACAGAAGTTTTTAAATGTTTTGTTATGTTTTTATATATGTTGGAAGCTGCCCAGAGCAGCTGGGGAAACACAGTCAGATGCGTGGTGCTTAATGAAATAATTAATTATAATAATAATTATAATTATTATATATAATAATAATAATAATAATAATAATAATAATAATAATAATAATAATAGAATAGGACATCCCTATTTTCATCAGAGAAATATCGAAGAGTATGGTGTACCTACTCCCTATGCCCTTGAAATAAATTATGGGTGGGATATAAATAATAAATTATTATAAATTATTATAAATTATTATAAATTATTATAAATTATTATAAATTATTATAAATTATTATTATTATTTCCCTCAGAGAATTCTGGGTACTGTAGTTTGTTCAGGACTGCTGGGAACTATAACCCTGTGAGGGGTAAACTACCGTCTAGGGTCCAGAATTCATTGAGGGAAAGAATGGGCTTCACATGATGCTCTGTATATTCAGCACATGACGCCCCCCAACGAAACCTTGGAATTGGTGCTGGGAATTGTAGCTCTGTTAGGGATAAACTACAGTTCCAGGTCTTTGTGGGGGAAGAAGTGTGATTTAAATGTACGCCATGCAGTGCTTACCCCCCCCCCCAAAACCATTTAGATGTACTCCCATTTTCTTACTCATATTGAAATACTGCCCCTGTGATGGCCTGGGATTCGGACTCAGAGGCTGAACCTGAGGAATCCCAGCCTGCACAGGAGTCCCCACCTCCAGAACCAGCTGAGCAGGGGCTGGGGCTTGAGCCTGAAGGGTCCTCACCTGTGCTGGATCCTCAGGTGCAGGCACCAGCTGAGTCTGCTCTGGCTCCTGAGGTGATGGAGGACCCATTGCCTGCAGGTGCTCCACTCTCAGCCCCGTCAGGGGAAGCTGAGGTTGCCTCTGGGTCCGGTAACCCTCCAGCCTCTCCTGAGCTGCAGAGGCTCAGGGCAGAGAGGCGGAGGGAACTAAGTTCCCGCAGGAGGAGTGCTCGCCTTCAGGCCAGGAGAGGCGAGTCACCTGCCCTATGCCTCGGGGCAGATAAAAGCCAGTCAGCTCCAGTCCCAAGTTGTGGAAGCAACATTGTTGGTAGCCTGTTCCTGCCTGCACCCTGTCCTGCTCTTCTGCCAGAGTTCCTGACCTCACCCGACTCCTTGCCTTGGACCCCGCTTCAGCCTGGATGGACAGCCTCCATTCCACACCCTCGACCTCGGATTGGACTCAGACCACGCCGCACAGTAACCCCCCGGGACCAGCACAGCCCCTCAATGAGGCCAACAGTTCACAAAATGTTTAGGGGTATGCGTACCCCTGCGTACCCCCAGAAAAAAGCACTGGCGTGTTCCTCCCAGTCTGCTTCCTACATACAGTTTTTGCTATATCTGCTCCAGGGATAGAGGCATAGAAATAGAAGCCATGCCATTGCTGCCATCTATGAAAAGCCATGAGCAAAGTTCAGCCTGTTTTTGTTTCTTTTCTGCTTGATTTAGGAGAGCTTCCAGCTACAGCCATTCTTTGTTTTGCTATTTTTATTCCATTTCATGTTTATTCTTCATAGTGCACCGTTTCATGGGAAAAGAGAGTTCTGGCACATCCTATACTGCTTGGGTTCCAAGCTTTCTTGGAATGGCCTTCCTGCCAAGATCAGCAAAAGGAGACCTAGAACATTGGCCAAGGCAAACAGAGAGGTCTCAGAATGTAAAAGCGACTCTTGCTTATGGCGTTTTGCTTGATTTTGGGGTGTCCGGTGAGAACACTCTCCCAGTACCCTCATGAAATGGTAATTTTCTGGAGTCTTTGAGGTCATTGTGATAGTTAAATTGGAATCAATATAACTTTGGAGTGTGGGTTTAAAAACTGTTGAAGAAGGTCCATAATGGAAGAAAGCTGGAATACAGTGGTACCTCAGGTTAACTACTTAATTCGTTCCGGAAGTCCGTTCTTAACCTGAAGCTGTTCTTAACCTGAAGCACCATTATAGATAATAGGGCCTCCTGCTGCTGCTGCGCCACCGCTGCACGATTTCTGTTCTCACCCTGAAGCAAAGTTCTTAACCTGAAGCACTATTTCTGGGTTAGCGGAGTCTGTAACCTGAAGCGTATGTAACCTGAAGCGTATGTAACCCGAGGTACCACTGACTGTATAAGAAATAAATATTAAAACAAGCTGGAGTTATTCAAATTGGTGAGTTGATTCTGGTTCTGCATATAAAAAACCCCCAGGATTTGGTGTATGTATCAGGGCTTTTTCAAGCCAGAACTCGCTGGAACGCATTTCTGGCCACTCTCAGGTGGCACCATTGCCCTTCTAGGAGAATGAGGAAGGTGTTCAAGGTGAGTTTGAATCCTACTCGATATTGATACAGATTCCAACATATAGTTAGCAGAGTACAGTGGTGCGTCGCAAGACGAAAAGAATCCGTTCTGTGATTATCTTCGTCTAGCGGTTTTTTCATCTTGCGAAGCAAGCCCATTGACGGATTAGCGGATTAGCGCTATTAGCGGCTTTTAGCGGCTTATCTGCTGATTGGATCAGCTGATAAGCGGATTAGCGGCTTGGGGGAAAGGGAGGGGGGGAGGGAAAAAACCCTGCAGGAACTCGCAAGACATTTTCGTCTTGCGAAGCAAGCCCATAGGAAATTCGTTTTGCGAAGCACCTCCAAAACGGAAAACTCTTTCGTCTAGCGAGTTTTCCGTCTTGCGAGGCATTCGTCTTGCGGGGCACCACTGTAAAAACTTAAATACGTTGCAGGATTCCCCAAAAATAGACCAGATGCAATTGTATTTCATCCAGCAGAGCTTTACTGCTACTGAAGGCAAATGAGCATAATGGTCACAAATCTAATACATTCGGGATTGGCGCGGTCCATAAAAATCCAGTTGCAGCAGACTTAACTTAAACTTACAATAACTTATAATAAGTCTGAAAACCTTAACACTAAGAATTCTATGTACAAAACACACCAGAAGGAAGAGAGATAGAAAGTGAAAGTGAAACCCAGGCTCCTTCTGGCCTTACTACAGTGGTACAGTAGTGCCCCGCAAGACGAATGCCTTGCAAGACGGAAAACCCGCAAGACGAAAGGATTTTCCGTTTGCGAGTTGCTTCGCAAGACGAATTTCCCTATGGGCTTGCTTCGCAAGAAGAAAGCCCATAGGGAAATCTCCGGGGATCTCTTTTAAATGCTTCTGAAGGCCAGCGGGGGGCAAAAGTCTTTGCTCCCCCCTGCCTGCCTTCCCGGGAGAGGGAAAAACGCGCTGCGTTTCTCCGCTGTCCCGGACGGCTTTTGAAGGCAGGCGGGGGGGGAGCAAAGACTTTCGCCCCCCGCCCGCCTTCAGAAGAGGTCCAGGACCTCTTCTGAAGGCCGGCGGGGGGCGAAAGTCTTTGTCCCCCCTGCCTGCCTTCCCATAGGCTTTTAAATCGCCCCGGACAGCGGAGAAGTCCTCCGCTGTCCCGGGGCGATTTTAAAATGCCGCCTGCCAGCATTTTAAGATCGCCCCGGACAGCGGAGAAGTCCTCCGCTGTCCCGGGGTTTTTTAAAATTCTGGGGGTGGGAAGAAAAGCCCTTGTCCCCCCCCCCCAGCCTTCAGAAGAGGTTGGGGGACAGACTGTCCCCGGACCTGGTCTGAAGGCGGTTTCCATAGGAACGCATTGATTGATTTTCAATGCATTCCTATGGGAAACCGTGTTTCGCAAGACGAAAAACTCGCAAGAAGGAAAAACTTGCGGAACGAATTAATTTCGTCTTGCGAGGCACCACTGTACCTCGGGTTAAGTATTTAATTTGTTCCGGAGGTCCGTTCTTAACGTGAAACTGTTCTTAACCTGAAGCACCACTTTCGCTAATGGGGCCTCCTGCTGCTGCCGCGCCGCCAGTGAATGATTTCTATTCTCAACCTGAAGCTAAGTTCTTAACCCGAGGTAATATTTCTGGGTTAGCAGAGTCTGTAACCTGAAGCATATGTAACCTGAAGCATATGTAACCCGAGGTACCACTGTATTATAGTCAGCATGACCTTGGCAGAAGAGATAACAGAACCAGTTTAAGCCAGCTGTACTCAGCTTTTCTGAAGGAATAACCCAAACATCAGGAACCTTCTGCTTGCTTCTTTCACACAGAGAAGCTTCCAGAACCCTCTGGAACTAATTAGAATAGGAAAGATCTCTACACATCAGATCAGTACTTTCTGCACTAAGAAATGCAAACTGACAAGTTCTGGCACCACTTTTTCGAGAAGAATAGTGCTGTGTACTTTATAAATTTCTTTCACTGAGACCAGCATAACCACCATATCTGGGAAATAAGATTAACATTATTTTATGTGTTGTTTTTTGCATTATTTCTCACATTTACATTTTTCCATCATGGAACTCACGGCAATGTGTACTGTACTTTTCGCTCTATAAGACGCACTTTTTCCCCTGCAAAAATTAAGGGGAAATATGTGTGCGTCTTATGCAGCGAATGCAGGCTCCATGGCTTCAGCGATAGCAACGCGAAGCCTCCGAAGTGCAGTGGGAGCGCTCCCGTTGCGCTCCGGAGGCTTCGTGTTGCTTTTGCACCGATCCCTCTTGCTCTCCTGGCTTTGCTTCGCTGGAGAGGCGCTACACAGCTTTCCCTCTCTGCGCAGCGCCCCTTCAGCGAAGCGGGAGGAGAAATGGAAGGGGCTCCATTTCTCCTGCCGCTTCGCTGAAGGGGCGCTACGCAGAGAGGGAGAGAATTTTTTTTTCTTGTTCTCCCCCTCTAAAACAAGGTGCGTCCTATGGTCGGGTACATCCTATAGAGCGAAAAATACGGTATATGTGGTTCTCAGATGGTCTCCAATCTAACAGCTGACCAGACCTGGACCCATTTAGCTTGAGCAAGGCAGTAGCCTTGTGCACCTGCAAGACTATGCGCTGAGACCAGGTGCCATCCTGGCAGCTGAGAAGTCCTGGTGAATCACATGTGCATAAAAAGGCAAAGTCGTAACATACCAGCTGCTATGCGGCGCTTCTCCATCATATGTAGCTTGCGTTTGGGGAAACACAGTTGTTTTGAGATCCACTTGTGGTAAGATGGACAGGTACTGAGATCCACCAGACGCAAAACCTCGCACACACCCTGATGAAACAACAGAAAAAACTACAGCTGAGTTGATCATATGGGCCCATAGCTATGCACATCTTCCCAAGATTAGAACACAGAGGAGGGCAGGGGAGGGAAAGGAATTGACCTGATCTATAAACCTTGGATATGGAAGAACTGATTGGTTCAAAATTGGGAAAGGAGTACAACAAGGCTGTATATTGTCTCCCTGCTTCTTTAACTTATATGCAGAATTCATCATGCGAAAGGCTGGGCTGGATGAATCCCTAGCTGGAATTAAGATTGCCGGAAGAAATATCAACAACCTCAGATATGCAGATGACACAACCTTGATGGCAGAAAGTGAGGAGGAATTAAAGAACCTTTTATTGAGGGTGAAAGAGGAGAGCGTGAAATATGGTCTGAAACTCAACATCAAAAAAACGAAGATCATGGCCACTGGGCCCATCACCTCCTGGCAAATAGAAGGGGAAGAAATGGAGGCAGTGAGAGATTTTACTTTCTTGGGCTCCATGATCACTGCAGATGGTGACAGCAGCCACAAAATTAAAAGACGCCTAGACAGCATCTAAAAAAGCAGAGACATCACCTTGCCAACAAAGGTCCGTATAGTAAAAGCTATGGTTTTCCCAATAGTGATGTATGGAAGTGAGAGCTGGACCATAAAGAAGGCTGATCACCAAAGAATTGATGCTTTTGAATTGTGCTGGAGGAGACTCTTGAGAGTCCCATGGACTGCAAGAAGATCAAACGTATCCATTCTGAAGGAAATCAGCCCTGAGTGCTCACTGGAAGGACAGATCGTGAAGCTGAGGCTCCAATACTTTGGCCACCTCATGAAAAGAGAAGACTCCCTGGAAAAGACCCTGATGTTGGGAAAGATGGAGGGCTCAAGGAGAAGGGGACGACAGAGGACGAGATGGTTGGATAGTGTTCTCGAAGCTACCAGCATGAGTTTGACCAAACTGTGGGAGGCAGTGGAAGACAGGAGTGCCTGGCGTGCTCTGGTCCATGGGGTCACGGAGAGTCGGACACGACTAAACGACTGAACAACAACAACAACATAAACCTTGACAGTTTATAGAAAGTTTCCCGAGGAATACAGTCAAACCTCGGTTGTCGAATGTAATCCGTTCCGGAAGCTCGTTCAGCTTCTGTAACATCCGACAACCAAGGCGTGGCTTCTGATTGATTGCAGGAGCTTCCTGCACTCAAGAGGAAACTGTGTTGGATGTTCAGCTCCTGAAAAATGTTCGAAAAATGGACCATTTACTTCCGGGGTTTTGGTGTTCGGGAGCTGAATCATTCAAAAACAGAGCCATCCCATGAAGATGATGGACTTTTGGGAGCTAGCCGACCTGCCCGGAAGAGTCCACGACCAGAAGGAGGAGGAGTACCAGGAAGAATGGAGGAAATTTAAAGACTATTTAGCTAAATATGCTAAGATAACTTAAATTGAAATACTTGCAAATACCAGATTGGCTTAGGATTTAAACATGTGATTTTATATAATAATATGTTTAAAATTTATATGAAAAGAAAGAAGTTAATTGATTACGTAAATTTTATGAGAAATTCGTTTTGGAAAACTGTTACAATGATATACATTGAAATTCAGCTGGGGGGGATTTGAGGAAGTCACCTAACAATGTTAATAATAGTGGAATAATTACAGTTAGGATTTATGTTTGTTCGTCTGTTTATAAATTTGGAAAATCAATAAAAAAAATTGAAAAAACAAAAACAGAGCCGTCCAGGAGCTGAGGTTTGACTGTACTGCCATCTACAGTGTCTTCTTAAGAAGATAATTTACATTTTTTGGCAGGGGGGAGTTGCCTAATTAATCATGGGCGCTAGATTAAAAGGATATTGAATTGATTACTCCGATGAACTAAATTAGAAGCTGAAACCTTAGTTCTAACCCTACCAGGGCATCATGCTAACTCTTTCCCTTTGTCCAGCATCAAATTCCACCAAGGTTGGCCCTAGTATGAGACAGAACGAAGTGGCCTATTCTTGGATATCATCAACGGACAGCAATTTGTTGTTCTTGCGACACAGAGAGGCACTTAATAATAATAATAATAATAATAAATTTTATTTATATCCCGCCCTCCCCAGCCGAAGCCGGGCTCAGGGCGGCCAACAACAATCAAATAACCATATAATTGAATAATCACACATTCTAAAACATTTCATTATAAAAGTTAATTAAAATCAAATTGATGGCAACCAAAGTGCAGTGCAGGTTGCCAGAGGAGGGAGTCAGGCTGCGCCCTGACCAAAGGCCTGGTGGAACAACTCTGTCTTGCAGGCCCTGCGGAAAGATGTCAGGTCCCGCAGGGCCCTAGTCTCTTGTGACAGAGCATTCCACCAGATTGGAGCCACAGCCGAGAAGGCCCTGGCTCTAGTTAAGGCCAGCCTAACCTCTCTGAGGCCTGGGACCTTGAGGATGTTTTTATTTACAGACCGTAGGTTTCTCTGTGGGGCATACCAGGAGAGGCGGTCCCGTAGGTACGAGGGTCCTAGGCCGTATAGGGCTTTAAAGGTTAAAACCAGCACCTTAAACTTGATCCTATACTCCACCGGGAGCCAGTGCAGGTGGTATAGCACCGGGTGAATGTGATCTCGCAGCGAGGACCCCGTAAGGAGTCTCGCTGCGGCATTCTGTACCCGCTGGAGTTTCTGGGTCAGTCTCAAGGGCAGCCCCACGTAGAGCGAGTTACAATAATCCAGTCTGGAGGTGACCGTCGCATGGATCACAGTGGCTAGGTCAGGGCGAGAGAGATAAGGGGCCAACTGCTTAGCTTGGCGGAGATGAAAAAATGCCGCCTTTGTTATAGCTGTAATCTGCGCCTCCATAGAGAGGGAGGTATCGAAGATTACACCCAGACTCTTAACGGACGGTGCTGGCACCAATTGCACCCCCGCAAGAGATGGGAGTTGCCCCCTCGATCCCATATCGTCCCGCCCCAGCCAGAGGACCTCTGTCTTCGCAGGATTTAACTTCAACCGGCTCCCACGTAACCATCCAGCCACAGCTTCCAGACATCTGGTCAGTGTGTCTGGGGCCGAGTCAGGATGGCCATCCATCAACAGATAGAGTTGGGTGTCATCAGCATACTGATGGCAACCCAGCCCAAAACTCCGGACAAGCTGGGCGAGGGGGCGCATAAAGATGTTAAAAAGCATCGGGGAGAGAATCGCACCCTGAGGCACTCCACACACCAAGGAGTGGCGCGATGACAATTCCCCCCCAAGCGCCACCCTCTGTCCCCGACCAGAGAGAAACGAGCGCAGCCATTGAAGGACTGTGCCCTGGATCCCCACGTCGGCAAGGCGGTGGTCCAGGAGTTCATGATCGACCATGTCAAAGGCTGCTGACAGATCTAGAAGAATCAGCAGCCCCGACCCACCTCGATCCAGCTGCCTGCGGAGATCATCTGTTAGGGCGACCAGAGCCGTCTCGGTCCCATGACCAGCGCGGAAGCCGGACTGGAATGGATCCAGAGCAGATGTTTCATCCAGAAACCTACCAAGCTGTTCAGCAACCGCTCTCTCAATCACCTTACCCAGGAATGGAAGATTCGAGACCGGGCGGTAATTGGATAGATCTAAGGGATCTAATGATGTTTTCTTTAAGAGCGGACGCACCACCGCCTCCTTCAGTTCCCCTGGGAATGTCCCGGTGCTAAGGGACAGATTGATGATATCCCCCAGGGGGGCCCGCACCTCGTCTGGACACGCTCTAATCAGCCAGGACGGGCACGGGTCGAGAGGACAAGTGGTGGGCTTCCCAGCTCGGAGGAGTCTGTCCACATCGGCTGGGAATATCCGGTCAAAGTGGTCCAGTACTGGACCCGAGGACAGTCGAGGGGCCTCCAGTTCCTTTATTGTATCGAAATTGGCGGGGAGGTCATGGCGGAGCAACAGGACCTTCTCCGCAAAAAAAGCTCGCAAATGCCTCACAGCTGTGTGTCCAATTGTTATTTAAATTTGGCTGTCCTTCGAGGGACGTTAAAGATCGAATTATACTAAATAATTGCGCCGGGCGAGAGCTAGCGGATGCAATGGAGGCCGAGAAGTAGGACTTCTTAGCGGCCTTCACTGCCCTCTCATAGGTTTTCATAAAAACTCTATAGGATGTTCTTGAAGCTCCGTCACGGGCACCCCGCCATACTCGCTCTAGCCGTCTGAGGTCCCGCTTCATATTCCGGAGCTCCTCGGTAAACCAGGGAGCCCGGTTTCTGCGGGGACGCAGAGGGCGCTTAGGTGCGATCTCATTGATGGCTGCCAGGAGCTGGGTATTCCAGCCCTCAACAAGCTCAGTCAATGAGTCGCCAGGGGGAGCAAGGTCCCGCAAGGCTTGACGGAATCTATCAGGGTCCATCAGCCTCCGCGGGCGAGCCCAAATCGGCTCGCCACCCAAGCAGGGAGGGGGTGGAACGTCAATCCTGGCTTTCAGAGCGTAGTGATCAGACCATGGCACCTTCATCGAAGGGAACATGATCACATCTATACCGACGCCAAAGATCAAATCCAGCGTGTGGCCTGCTAGATGTGTGGGGCCCGAAACAAACTGGGAGAGCCCTAGTGTCGCCATGGAAGACACCAGGTCCAGAGCCTGTGAGGAGGGAGTGGCATCGGCATGGATGTTGAAGTCCCCCAATACCAATAGGTTAGGGAACTCCAAGGCCCAGCCGGCCACCGCCTCCAGCAGGCCTGACAGGGTGGCTGCTGGTGCGCTAGGTGGCCGGTACACCAGCCAGACAGCCAAGCTCACCTCGGAGCCCCACACTAGGCCAACACATTCAATGCCAGGGATCGATGGCGATGGTAGAGCCCTGAAAGAACAATCTTCCCGGATTAATAATGCCACCCCTCCCCCCCGGCCCACAGTCCGCGACTGGTGGAGGACGGAGAAACCCGGGGGCGCCATCTCTCGTAAGGTAACAGTAACCCCTTCGCGCACCCAGGTCTCCGTCACACAGGCCAGGTCGGCCCCCTGAGAGATGAAGAAATCTCGCAGGGTGGCGGTTTTATTGCCTATAGACCTGGCATTGCACAACACCAGTGACGGAGGTGAGTAATCCTTGCTCACCCTACCCTCGTCTCTCGGGATGGGGCGCAGATTGGAAGGGGTACGAGCATATCCGTATCTCGATCCCCTTCGCCTACATCTGCCCCCACCGCCATGCCTCCCTCGCCCCTCCACGGTAGGGATCCCAGGCCTCATATTCACCTCCATGATGTTCCAGCTAAGTATTGGTAGTGTCGGGGCCTTGTGCTGTCCCGGTAATTGTCACTTTGAGTTGTTTAATGGGTTCTTGGAGGTAGAACGAGGACCCATAAAGAAATCGGTAATTTTAGTTTGTGCGGATAGGGACTTCTTCTGTGTTGATTGACTCCATGATTTGGTAGCATTAACAGGCAGGAAGGGTTTTGCCGGGGAGGAAGAATTAGGCAAAGTTGGTGAAGTCGAATGCTGTTCGTTAAGGTGAGTAGTAGCAAGTCTTTGATGGGCTATACTAGTAGATCCGTCAGAGTTGTCAGTCTTAGCCAGGGTAGCACTAAGAAGTGTTCCAGTCATCACTTGTAGTTGCTGCGCCGATGGGAAAGAATTATCACGCAGATGTATAGAAGGACGAGAACGTGGGGATGGTGCCTGCGTAGTCATTTCCTGGTGATCTTCAGGCAGGGTAGATTCTAGCTCAGGCATTGAGGCAAAGGAATCATCAGCTTGTGAGATTTCCTGCCTCCTGTGCCAAAATACCAGTGTTTGAAACTTCTTTTGTTCTAGGCGCATTTTGGAAGAGGGAATTTAATGAGCGCAAGCATTTTCTGAGCTCTGGGCACAGGACTGTGCCTAAGATTTCAGATTAAACTGCAGAGTGGAAGGAAAGGAGGACCATTTTCTGCCTCCCCACTTCCCCTACTCTCTGAAGACTGGAGAAGAGACCCTCTTAAGAATATTAGACGGGTGGGTAGGGGAAGGACTAGACTATGTGAAAAATGAACATAATATTTTAGCTGCAGTTCATTCAGCTTCAGCTTTGTATTCTTGTTATATTCTTAATGTATTCTTGCCCTACTTGCCATATAATTACTTTAATAGTGGCTGAATTTTTGAGTGCTGTCCATGTAGAAAGATTGGGCCGTTATAAAGAGATTTAGTTGTTCTTAATTGATCGGTGATGTGGTAGTGTTATATTGTATTATTTATGCAAATTGATTTTCTCTGGAGTTAAAGATCTGGCAGGGACAAACCTTGTTATGCCGAATTCGTATTTTGCACAATTTGTATACGGTGTTTGTTTGATAATGTGTGGTTTGCTATGACTAATAAAGGATTGACTTTTTTTATTTGAACTGAGGTTTGGTGGGAACCTCAAGGTTTGTGACTTGGCGAGGTGGTCCAGGGGCGCTCTGCAGGGGGTCATGGAGGATGAGGGGAGCTGTGCACGGGCATGCAAAGGGTGCCCTCTTTTTGATGTGAAGAGTGGTCATTATGCAGGGGGCCGCTAGGGGCGCCTTGGAAGATGGCCGACAATATCATCTCTCCAGCTCGCACGAGGTAATTAAGGGGCTGATGATGGGAGTAAATCAGCCTCCCAAATTCTTCCCGGTGGAAGGGAAGATGCAGCCTCGTCCGCGGTTGCCCATAAATCACCCCTGCGTTCGAAAGAAGGAGGGGGTGAGGGCACTGGACGGAAAGCCCACGAGTGAGTTCGGATCTCCCGGACGTTGTTTCTGAGAGTGACTCTAGTTGCATTACTTAAGATAAAAAATTGGATATAAAAGTTATTGCACATGCTTCAAGCGAAGAAAAGCGTATGTTAGCTGCTAATTAAGCCTGCCACTGAGAAGTTAAGAGTGATGGAATGGACTGGACAGAAGATAACATCAAAGAGTAACATCTATGCCAGTATGTTGAAACGGAACGGAAAGGAGGGGGGGACTTTTTCTTCTTTTTATTACAATATTACCTAACAACCCCCCCCCCGCCCGAAGAACCGTCATACAACTTATAAGAAGTGAGATTGGAAAATAAACTGTGTGGAAATAAAAATATCAACTAAAGCCTTTGTTTTTTGAAAGATCTGGAAAGAAAACAAAAGGCTCTCTTGTGACGCAGTTTTTAATCGGGATCTGCCATTATGAGACAGACTTCATTGCGAGATTAATAGGCACAGGGGGAGGCGAGCCACTACTTTGTTATCATGTTTGTATTTTAAGTTCGACTTGGCAAATTCTTCCCTGGAAAGCCTAATTTATGATGCAACCTGTCTGGGAAAATTAATGAGCAAACGCCTAGATTTTATTTCATCGGAGCTGAGAATGATGGCATCTGCCGCTCGAGAAGGACTTTTGGATCAGCGTGTGAGAATTTATTGCAAACAAAAGACTTACCAGCTTCAAAAAAAAAAAAGGAAGAGCCTTATAAAGTTCACACAGAAGCATAATATTGCTTACGTTAACTCGCCTGTGGAAACAACTCAGAGGCAATTAAGAAGAAAAAGGATAACATCAAGAAGATTGAAAGATAGGACTGGTGAACACTAAAAGCTGCAGAAATATGAGATGACTGGACCCTTACTGAACTCGAAGCATGGGAACCCCCAACAAAATATATAATTTGGTAAAATATTTGGACTTTATGATATGTATTGGTATAATTTGGAATAATTAATGTGATATGATTGGATTGTTAAATGGAAAACTTAATAAAAAATTATTTTTTAAAAAAGGAGTGGTCATTATGCTCTTCACAACAATATACTCCCCCCCCCGAACTGACATCCAATAGTCCAATATGCGCACCTCCAAAGGAAACAGACCCCCCCCCAAGGGCTACAGTGGCATCCCCACCTGTTGGGAAAGTAAGGCATATTATGAAAAATTAATCACACGCTGAGCTCACCTTTGTAATAAATATCATCGTGGTCGTATCTGTGATGTCGCTAGTAATCACCTGGCCATAGTGGAACCTCTCGATTTTGCAGTAGTAGGCTATTTTCGCTACTGAAGAATCGGGCAGTGTATCAAAAAGGTCGACGCTTCTGAAAACAGGAGGGATTCATGGAGAGCTTTCATCTGCAAGGGTTTCAAGCTGGCAACCGTGATTTCGGTGTCCAGGTAAGCATGGGCCTACACATTAACTCCTGAGAGGAGGGAGGTGTTAGAAAAATAATAATAGAAAAAGGACTGGGAAGTGCTGGGAATCTGCATATTGGGTCAGAATGAGCAGCGCTTATTGGGAAAGAGGTTTTTAAATTTTATTTTAAAGCAGCTCTTTTTTGGAACTGTGCTTCTTGTGACAACGGAACAGCAGCTGACTCAGACTTTTCATAGTAAAAGCACTCTTGTACAGTGGTATCTCAGGTTACAGATGCTTCAGGTTACAGACGCTTCAGGTTACAGACTCCACTAACCCAGAAGTAGTACAGTGGTACCTCTGGCTACGTACTTAATTCGTTCCAGAGATCCGTTCTTAACCTGAAACTGTTCTGAACCTGAGGTACCACTTTAGCTAATGGGGCATCCTGCTGCCACCGTCGAGCGATTTCTGTTCTTATCCTGAGGTAAAGTTCTTAACCCAAGGTACTACTTCTGCGTTAGCGGTGTCTGTAACCCGAAGTGTTTGTAACCTGAGGTACCACTGTACCTCGGGTTAAGAACTTTGCTTCAGGATGAGAACAGAAATCACAACGCCACAGTGTGGTGGCAGCAGGAGACCCCATTAGCTAAAGTGGTACCTCAGGTTAAGAAGATTCAGGTTAAGAACGGACCTCCAGGATGAATTAAGTTCTTAACCCAAGGTACCACTGTATCACCTAAGGCTGCACACACGGTAAAGGTAAAGGACCCCTGACAGTTAAGTCCAGTCGTGGCTGACTCTGGGGTTGCGGCGCTCATCTTGCTTTACTGGCCAACGGACAGTTCTTCCGGGTCATGTGGCCATCATGACTAAGTCGCTTCTGGCGCAATGGAACACCGAAACCAGAGCAGTGCACAGAAATGCCGTTTACCTTCCCGGCACCTATTAATCTACTTGCACTTTTTGGGGTGCTTTCGAACTGCTAGGTTGGCAGGAGCAGGGACCGAGCAACGGGAGCTCACCCCGTCACAGGGATTCAAACCACCAACATTTTGATCAGCAAGCCCAAGGCTCAGTGGTTTAGACCACAGTGCCACCCACGTTCTATGTACTCACAGTGAGAAAGCTTAAATACACACTGTCATTAGAGGTTGTGGCGCAAAGCCCGGCTTTTTAAAGGAGCCGGGACAAGGGCAAAGGGACACGAGAGGGAAAGGAATGATGCAGAGAAGCAGTGGTACAGAGTTACGCAGGGATACGTTACCTCAGGAATTCATATCGGTTTTTGAACTCTCGGTTAAGTTCCTTGTCTAGCTCATAGGCAAAAAAGTCACTTTTGTCCACCACCAACAGTTCCGTTTCCTCCAGGCAGACAACAGTGGCGACCCTCCTTGTGTTTTGCAAAAGGGCAATTTCCTAATAACAATAAGCAGGACGATAGGAATGAATCTGGGCAGCACAGCCAATAGTAGGTGCCTACAGCCAGTGATATTTCAAGTCAACCGAGGATTCTTCACTTTGTGGTTCTTAGCAATGCATAGTTCTACTATCTCTTCCTAGTCTCTCACCATTTTTTCTTTCCTCATCCACCTCCCGCTTTTCCTCAGGCCATCCCTACTTTCAACAGAGAAATGTTGGAGGGTATGTGTTATGTATTGAAGTTCTCACCCTGGCCACCAGGAGTATCGTGTATATAGTTTTCACTCAGGTCCACGTCAGTGACCTTAGGCGGGAAACCCTGGGTTGTTGTTGCTACAATGTTGACAGCCGGCTGCCTATAAAAGCAGGCCAGCTGAGCTGTTTGCTGTTCAGTTCTGTTCCAGCTTACAAATAAAGAGCTGTTTGAAGAATCGCTGTGTCGTCTGATATGTTCACCCACAACTTAACAGTATGGAGTTATGCGACCGCGGAGCCAAGGAGATAAGTAACTATACAATCTTTAGAAGACATCTGAAGGCAGCCCTGTACAGGGAAATTGTTTAATGTTTCATGTCTTTATATATGTTGGAAGCCAACCAAAGTGGCTGAGGCAACCCAGTCATATGGGCAGGGTATAAATAATAAAAGTATTATTATTATTATTGAATAGGAAAAGGTAAAGGGACCCCTGACCGTTAGGTCCAGTCGTGGCCGACTCTGGGGTTGCGGCGCTCATCTTGCTTTATTGGCCAAGGGAGCCGGCATACAGCTTCTGGGTTATGCGGCCAGCATGACTAAGCTGCTTCTGGCAAACCAGAGCAGTGCACGGAAATGCCATTTACCTTCCCGCTGGAGTGGTATCTATTTATCTACTTGCACTTTGACATGCTTTCAAACTGCTAGGTTGGCAGGAGCAGGGACCGAACAACGGGAGCTCACCCTGTCGCGGGGATTCAAACCGCCAACCTTCTGATCCTAGGCTCTGTGGTTTAACCCACAGCACCACCCGCGTCCCACTATTATTGAATATTATTGAATAGGACACCCCTATTTTCATTGGAGAAATGTTAGGGGGTATGCCTTTCTCTCGCCCGCTGTGGCTTACAACTCTAAACCATTGTTTCCACAGCACCTCTGCTCTTTTCACGGCAGTTTTTCTGCTTCTCTGGCTACTGCTCTGCTTTCCTAGACTCTAATTTTTCTGTTTGCCCTACCCCTCTCTATCTGAGAATTTGTTCTGAGTACCAGAACAGAACTCAGATCCTGGGATTCCATGTTGATGTAAAGGTCCATGCATTAAAAACAATATATAAATTCTGGTATGCATGATTAATCCAGAATGCGGCAGCTGGGATGGGTGACTGGCAGCGGCTTCCAAGACCATATAACACCGGTCCTGAATGACCTACATTGGCTCCCAGTAGGTTTCCGAGCACAATTCAAAGTGTTGGCGCTGATCTTTAAAGCCCTAAACAGCCTCGGCCCAGTATAGCTGAAGGAGTGTCTCCACCCCCATCGTCCAGCCCAGACACTGAGGTCCAGTTCCGAGGGCCTTCTGGTGGTTCCCTCACTGCAAGAAGTGAGGTTACTGGGAACCAGACAGGGGGCCTTTTCGGTAGTGGCACCCACCCTGTGGAGCACCCTCCCACCCGATGTCAAGGAAATAAACAAACATCTGACTTTTAGAAGACATCTAAAAGACATCACCTGTATCGGGAAATTTTAAATGTCTAATGTTTTGTCATTTTTAATGTCCTGTAAGCTGCCCAGAGTGACTGGGGAAAGCCAGCCAGCTGGGGGGGTATAAATAAAATTATTATTATTACAGATTAGCACTTACACCAAAACAAGCACCTCTCCGAACTGTAGTCGGAGCGGCTTCTACAAACGCGCTGCTACCATCCTCGTCATCAGTGATAGCAACGGAACCACAATAGATGAAGTAGAAACTGTCTGCCTGATGTCCCTTTTTGATGATGACTCTTCTGCGACCAAACCTAGAAAGCAGACAACCGGACAAGATCATTAGCTAGTGGAAATAAACCTGAACCAAAAGACGTCTGCTTACAGAAGCAACATAGGTAAAAAAAAGGTAAAGGTAAAGGACCCCTGGACAGTTACGTCCAGTCAAAGGTGACTACGGGGTTGCGGTGCTCATCTCGCTTTCAGGCTGAGGGAGCCGGCGTTTGTCCACAGACAGCTTTCTGATCATGTGGTCAGCATAACTAAACTGCTTCTGGCACAATGGGATACCGTAATGGAAACCAGAGCACACGGAAATGCTGTTTACCTTCCCGCCACTGTGATACCTATTTATCTACTTGCACTGGCATGCTTTCCAACTGCTAGGTTGGCAGGAGCTGGGACAAAGCAATGGGAGCTCACTCCGTTGCGGGGATTCGAACCGTGACCTGATTGGCAAGCCCAAGAGGCTCAGTGGTTAAGACCACAGTGCCACCTGCGTAGGAATGGTATATCTAGACTGAGTTGTACACAAATCCCATTAGTAACTGTACAATCCACACTTTGTCATGCGGTCTGCTGCATACAGCAAACCACTCCTGCATTTTTTTTAAGCACGGGAGGTGACTCCAATTTAAAAAGCAGCTTCTGCAACATCCCTGGTTTATGTTTGAACTGGGGGCTGAGTCCCTGATTCTGCTGCTTGCCAAACCCTGCTCCTTGCTCTCCTCCTCGGTAACCCATTAGATCTTATGCAGCTGCTATAGACATGCCCTCCAACATTTCTCCAATAAAAATAAACAAGGTAAAGGTAAAGGACCCTTGACAGTTAAGTCCAGTTGCGAACGACTCTGGGATTGCGGCACTCATCTCACTTTACTGGCCAAGGGAGACGACATTTGTCCGCAGACAGTTTTTCCGGGTCATGTGGTCAGCATGACTAAGCCGCTTCTGGCAAAACCAGAGCAGCGCATGGAAACGCCGTTTACCTTCCCGCCAGAGCGTTACATATTTATCTACTTGCACTGGTGTGCTTTCGAACTGCTAGGTTGGCAGGAGCTGGGACAAAGCAATGGGAGCTCACAACGTCGCGGGGATTCGAACCGCCAACCTTCCAATCGGCAAGCCCAAGAGGATCAGTGGTTTAGACCACAGCGCCACTGGCATGGCCACAGCGCCAATAAAAATAGGGACGTCCTATTCCAGAATAATAATTTTACTATTGATACTCAGCCCATCTACCGGGTTGCCCCAGCCACTCTGGGCGGCTTCCAAGATATATAAAAACATAATAAACAATAAACATTTTTTTAAAAAAACTTCCCTATACAGGGCTGCCTTCAGACGGCTCGGGAGTCAAATAACTCCATACCCTCCAAGATTTCTCAGAAGAAAATAGGGACACCCTAAGGAAAGGATACCAGGACGCAGGTGGGGCTGTGGGTTAAACCACAGAGCCTAGGGCTTGCTGATCAGAAGGTCGGCGGCTTGAATCCCCGTGACGGGGTGAGCATTCCTTGTTCGGTCCCAGCTCCTGCCAACCTAGCAGTTTGAAAGCACATCAAAGTGCAAGTAGATAAATAGGTACCACTCCGGCGGGAAGGTAAACGGCGTTTCCGTGCACTGCTCTGGTTCGCCAGAAGTGGCTTAGTCATGCTGGCCACATGACCCGGAAGCTGTATGCCAGCTCCCTTGGCCAATAAAGCAAGATGAGTGCCGCAACCCCAGAGTCGGCCATGACTGGACCTAATGGTCAGGGGTCCCTTTACCTTTAAGAAAAGGATGTTCTAGGATCAAATCAGAAACTGGGACAGCTTTTGTAAATTGGGGACTGTCCCTGGGAAATAGGGGCACTTGGAGAGTCTGAATAGACCACGAGATCACCATGGAGCCACTTCTGGGCGCCTTCCTCAATCCCACACTGTTCCTTCTGCCATTCTTCGTGCCAAGCAATGGTGGCAGAGGCCTGCCAGCCCCTACTTTCTTCTCCCCGCAGCTGGGCTGACTCTCCATGTTAACTGCCACTGCCAGAAGCAGCAGAAGCAGATTGCCAAGCTGGTGGGCAATAGTGGCGCCAGCTAGCCTGCCCTTCTCGACTCAAGGCTGGCAGGCAGAGGAGCCAGTGGGCCTCTTTTTTAAACTGAGACTTCCAGATCTAGCTCTAGCTCTTTTTGGACCAGGATCGAACCAGCTTCAGTAACCCATCCCCTGGTAACCGCATGAGTGTGGTTTATTGCGATGGGCATTGCAAGCGCCGCGCTTCAAAACAGCCGGGGAGCTGCAGCTGGCGCAGAATGTGCCCACCTGACTATTGCAAGGGGCACCGTATTTTTCGCTCTATAAGACGCACCAGACCACAAGACACACCTAGTTTTTGGAGGAGGAAAACAAGAAAAAAGATATTCTGAATCTCAGAAGCCAGAACAGCAAGAGGGATCGCTGCGCAGTGAAAGCAGCAATCCCTCTTGCTGTTCTGGCTTCTGGGATAGCTGCGCAGCCTGCATTCGCTCCATAAGACGCACACGCATTTCCCCTTACTTTTTAGGTGGAAAAAAGTGAGTCTTATAGAGCAAAAAATATGGTAAGTACGGGACCGCATAATAGCAATCCTGAAAGCAGAGCTACCAGCACTGGCATACAAAGGGGGGACTCGGGAGCGCCACCGTACTGTTACGCACTGAAGTTCTCACCCTGGGCCAGCAGGGGGATACTGTAGATAGTTTTCACTCAGGTCCAGATATGCAAATAAGAAATTGAAAGTGACATTCAGTGATTGGATAGTTACAGAAAGTGGTTACTGTTGCTTTGTAGTTGAGCTCTATATAAGCAGGCTGGCTGAACCCTTCAACCCAGTTCTGTTCTGGGCCTGTGAATAAACAAGAGCTGTTTGAAGAATCGCTGTGTCATCTGATATGTTCACCCACAACTTAACAGGTACCATTTGGGGAAAGGGTGTCAGCCATGCCCCTGCCTGTTCTCCGCTCCAGGGGTTGCAGCATGTTGCTCCGCCGCTAGCTACCAAGCCCGTTTCAGGGTATTGGTCTTAGAATTTAGATCTCTGGACAATTCAGAAAGATGGAATCAAATTACAGAAATACATTGGATTGCTACAAAGCCCACCATCGCCACCCTTCCGGTTACCGTTCGAAGCGAATCACTTTGGCCAGAAGACTTTGCAGGGTTGGACTATACTGTCGAAAGCTTTCCACGAACTGCAAGCGGTTCTGCAAATGTTTTATTTCAGAATCAGTCCTCCACGCCGGTGGCTTCTTGGTGATTTGGATTGCTTTAAAAGGAAAATGCTCCTGTGAAGATACCAAACATCGTTTAGATTAATAGACAAGCACATTTATGTGGGTCAGTGAAGGCATTCCTATGCTCCTGACAGACTGGAGCATTATTTTTCTTCTCAGGAAATAAAACCAAATGACTCCCTTCTTGCCTTTTAGGTGCACCTGCAGAACATTTTATACAGCTGTCCGTGAGATTGTCTTACATGAGAATCACAATTCAACTGAGAAAGCAATGGCTGCATTTTTTATTTTTTATTATGATTTTTTAATTAAATTTTCTGTTTTACAATGTCAGATAAGCATTTTACATACGTAAGATATCCATGGCTTCCCTTCCTCCCTTTCCATGGTTCATTCTGCATATCTTATATCCCTGCATATTTTACAAAAACTGTATCAATCGGTTTTTCCATTGTTACATCCATCAAAACTTATTTACACTGTTGTCTTAACGCTGCCAGCGTTTTCAGCTGTACACAATTATTTTCCATATATTCAATAAACATTTCCCCATTTTCTTTAAAACGTATGTTCTTCTTGTTTTCTTCTTCTATATGTCAAGTCTGCAAGTTGTGAATATTCTGTCAACTTACTGTATTTTTCCGTCTATAAGGCGAGGTTTTAACAACAGCAAAACATTGTGCCTTAATATAATAAGAAGAGAAGCTTTTGGGGGGGTGTTAAAGGCGCAGAGTGGGGATATTACGTCAATCGCCGCGTTCCTCCTGTGTAACGTTGCGCTGCCCACACACAAATGGAGCCGCGCGAAGACACCACAAGGCAACAATGGACTGCCTACAGCCTCTCTCCCCGTTGTAGGGAAGGCAGAGTGGGAGGAGGCAAGCAGAATACTGTATGGAGGCTCTGTGGAAAGTGCTTAAAGTAATTGAAAAAAAGCTTTGCCACTCTTTCCCACCCCCAAAAGCTCAACTCTGCCCCCCCTCAAAGCTCAGCAACTGCCAGCGAAGGAACAGCTGATAGGCGGCCTGTTAGATGCCTGGAGCTGTTAGCCTCTGGACAATCCTCCCTGTTAAGTTGTGGGTGAACATATCAGACCACACAGCGATTCTTCAAACAGCTCTTGTTTATTCACAGGCCAGAACAGAACTGAACTGAAGGGTTCAGCCACCCTGCTATATATAGAGCTCCACTAGAACGTAACAGTAACCATTTTCCGTAACTATCCAATCACTGAACGTCACTTTCAATCCCTTATTTGCATATGTGGACCTGAGTGAAAACTATCTACAGTATCCCCCTGCTGGCCCAGGGTGAGAACTTCAGTACATAACACTCCCCCCCTGCAAATTTCAACAAGTCAGGGCAATTCCCCCCCCCCCCCATTTTCTTAATTTGGGTTCCCCAAAAATAGGGGGCGTCCAATACATGGGGGTGTCCAATACACAGAAAAATACGGTAAGTTGCCAATTTTTTAATGTTTGAGAACTTACTCATTTTTCATTTGTGGGCTAATAAAACACAGTGCGCAGTTGTTACATACATAAATCACCTTTTCTGACACCTGGGAATTTCAGTACAGTGGTACCTCGGGTTAAGTACTTAATTTGTTCCGGAGGTCCGTTCTTAACCTAAAACTGTTCTTAACCTGAAGCACCACTTTAGCTAATGGGGCCTCCCACTGGCGCCGCGCCGCCGGAGCACAATTTCTGTTCTCATCCTGAAGCAAAGTTCTTAACCTGAAGCACTATTTCTGGGTTAGCAGAGTCTGTAACCTGAAGCGTATGTAACCCGAGGTACCACTGTATGGGTTATCCCCAACAGAAAGGACTCTGGTTTTGCGGGGGAGGGGAGTAATTTTAAACATTTTGTTCAATTCATTATAAATCATTTCCCAACACCCTTTTACCCTTTTACATGTCCACCCAGAGATTCTTAAGTATGAAGCGGTGATCAGAACTACCAGAGGAAGCAGCAGTATCTAGAAGGAGGTGTCTGCACATCTGAGGAGCATCAAGGCCACACACCTGCCACAGGCTGTCGGAATCAGGTTGTGCTACTCAGATTGCACAACTTGGAGCTGTTTGTCAACTTCTTTGTCATTTTTAGTTGAGTTGAAGCTAGTACATATGGGAGCCCTCCTGTTTCCTCTGCTAGGTGCATCCCTGGACTCCTGCCCCCCAAGTAGTGCCAGATTTACGTATAAGCTAAACAATCTATAGCTTAGGGCCCCACTCTCTTGGGGGCCCCAAAAAATTTAAAGAAAAAACCCCTGGATGTACATTTCCAATATATGAGATAAAAAAACACAAATAAAATAAAACCTGAACACAGCAACAGTGTTTTGTGTTGTGTGGGCTCCTATGATGTAAGTCATGGGCCCCCGCCTGCTAGCCTGCTCCCTAAAATATCACTGGTTTGCTCATTTCTATATATGGGGTCAGGACGCGGGTGGTGCTGTGGGTTAAACCAGAGAGCCTAGGACTTGCCGATCAGAAGGTTGGTGGTTCGAATCCCCGCGACGGGGTGAGCTCCCATTGCTCGGGGTGAGCTCCTGCCCAGATAGCAGTTCAAAAGCACGTCAAAGTGCAAGTAGATAAATAGGTACTGCTCCGGCGGGAAGGTACACGGGGTTTCGTGCGCTGCTCTGGTTCGCCAGAAGCAGCTTAGTCATGCTGGCCACATGACCTGGAAGCTGTACGCTGCCTCCCTCAGCCAATAAAGCAAGATGAGTGCCGCAACCCCAGAGTCGGTCACGACTGGACCTAATGGTCAGGGGTCCCTTTACCTTTATATATAGGGTGCCTACATTCTGCATGGACTGGTTGCATGGAAACATGTGCAAATGGCTTTAGATAGCTATTAGGTCCATAAATTACCATATAGCATATATTCAACACAAAAAACAGCGACAATTTGTTGTTGACAAAGGACAGCTGGGCATATAAAGGCGCCCATTACCTTCAGTAGCTTAGGGCCTCATCAAACCTAAATCTGGCCCTGCCTCCAAGCCCTACCCCATGGCATTGCTGACTGACGCTCTCTCCTGTTATGTGTACATCTTTGGGTGTGAATCACACCACGGTGGTCCCGCAATCTCTCAACTTTTCTTCTTCTTCTTCTTCAATGGTGATGCTTCAAAATGGCCTCTGCTTTGATCTCATGATGGCTAGGTGTTATGTACTGAGTTGAATAGGATCCAAAATGCAGCAGTCTGATTGGTCCTAGAACAATAGGATCCAGAATGCAGCAGTCTGATTAGTCCACAGGAGCCACCCAATCCAGCTCCAGGTGGAAGTGAATCCGCAACCTGATTGGCCTACAGGTGAATCCCGGAAATAGCCAATCACGTGGGGCCCATTGTGTAAATAATGCATATAAAGCAGACATTCTGGGGGAACTTCCATTCCTCCTCACCATTATGAGCTGAATGAGCATGAAATCCACTCTCATATTTCAGGAGGTCACTTGGGAAGCAAAAGAGCATTTCAGGATTGTGCTAAGGTGATCCACATCACGGGTGAGGAAGCAGGCAGGGCCATGTATTCAAAGACCACTTCTCAAGGAAGAAGCAACGTCACCCTTGGCTTATTAAGCCACTTTCCCCAGTAATAGCAAAACACACCAAACGGTTATATTCAAGCAACTGAACTAAACCTACAAACACAAATGCCTACTGTTACTGTAAGGGCAAGAAAAGACATAAGATGGTTTGTCCTGACCTTTGAAACACTGAACTCATGGCGATCAAACACAGCATTGGCAGTTTTCTTGTCCTGTAAGTTAGACGACAAGCTGCAATTAATTTCGTTATGCATCACACAAGAAGAAAAAGCTTAAGTATGTTAGCTCTTTTAAATAACTTTATTATAATTAAGAAGTCCTATGACCCTTTAGCATTGGTGGTATAGTGGTGAGCATAGCTGCTTTCCAAGCAGTTGACCCGGGTTTGTTTCCCGGGCAACGCAGAGAGTCTTTCTAGGGACGCGGGTGGTGCTGTGGGTTAAACCACAGAGCCTAGCGCTTGCCGATCAGAAGGTCGGCGGTTCAAATCCCCATGACGGGGTGAGCTCCCGTTGCTCAGTCCCTGCTTCTGCCAACCCAGCAGTTCGAAAGCATGTCAAAGTGCAAGTAGATAAATAGGTACCACTCAGGTGGGAAGGTAAACGGCGTTTCCGTGCATTGCTCTGGTTCGCCAGAAGTGGCTTAGTCATGCTGGCCACATGACCCGGAAGCTGTACGCCAGCTCCCTCGGCCAATAAAGCGAGATGAGCACCGCAACTCCAGAGTCGTTCGCGACTGGACCTAACAGTCAGGGGTACCTTTACCTTTACCCCTTTATGACCCTTTAAGGACTTATAAGCTATGCAAGGTCCGGTGCAGTTTCAAATTGGATGGGCGAATGGCACGTTGAAATTACTGCATCCCAGGGGGTTGGACTAGATGACCCTTGGGGTCCCTTCCAACTTACAGAGAATCTTACTGTGTTTCTATTCTATGATTTCAGCACAAGCCGACTTCATTGGGTGCAGCAGGTTCCTCAACCTCTGCTTCAAAAGCTCAGGCAATCATCATTATTTTATTAAATAGAAAAAGCACCAATGAGGAACGAGAGCAATCGTAAATACAGTTTTGGTTGTGGTATTTTTGTGTGTGTGTGTGTGTTTTGCAATATTCCTTACTTCCTCAATCACCCCACGAGTGTCTTTCTCTACCAGGTGAAAACATGAGAATCCTTTCAGTCCACGCCGGAAGCACCGACATACCTTGATCATCAGGATAACATTCTTAAAAAACCTGTGGAAGTTCTTTGGGGGTGGGGGAAGGAAAAATGCAATGAAACAAACAATGGTGTCACTTCTGTTTTGAGGAGCAAGGATAGAGATAGATAGATAGATAGATAGATAGATAGATGATAGATAGGTATTAGATGGGATTACACACACACATACACACACACACACACAACCAGATGGCTACACTACCATGTTCCACTTCTTAGACTGACTAATATAATATCAGATTTTTCTCTTTCCCTTCCATTACGGTGTTACTCCTTTGTCCTACCCAGGGCCGGCCCACTCATGAGGCACAGCGAGGTGACCACCTCAGGCGGCACAATCCACAGGGGCGGCAGATGCCCATGTAGGTCTTCATTCCTCCTTTTGAGGCATCTGAATATAGACTGCATTTTTAATCAAGGCTTATATTGGCTTATATCTTGATCAGGTTCCTAAATTAAATGGGCTTATATTCACAAATGTTTCATGCCAGGCAGAAGACCAGCTGCTTAGAGAACCTTGGCAATGTTTTCCTCCTAGACAAGGGGCCCCTTGATTTATAGCAGAAAACAATTCTCAAAGTCGTAAAAAGGGAATTACAGGCTAAGAGCAAGGTTACAGACCCAACATAATTAAGAGTTGGTAAATAGTAAAATAAAACCATTAAACTTGAGCCACAGGACAAAAGGCCAAGAGCAAATGGAAGAGAAAACAACTGGCTGGAGAAGGGGAAGAGGCTTTTATTTCCTATTTTATTTTGAGGCTGTAAACTGTTCCTTCCTTTTACTTTGAGGTTTATTCCTTTTAAAAGGCTACCAATGTTATGTATTAAATATATTGGCTTAAATGTAATTATGCAAAGGATTTAAGAAATGCTAGATTCTTATTTCATATAGTTGTAAGAGTTGTATTTATCCTGAAATTAAGTCAGCCACCAGCCTAGCCCCCTGCCAGACAGGAGACGCCAATCGAGCACTCATGACAAATGGTTGTCAGGCCTTTGTTTAAAGACCTCCAAAAGGAGATATTTCATTGATGATGCATGAGAATATGAACCCAAGGTCTCTGACATCTGTTCAAGATAAAAATTTAAAATTATTAACCATCTGTTTTGGAGGGCAAGGAAGGCAAGAGGTGAGCTGGTAATTAAGATTCCTTGTTGAGACACATGTAAGATATATTACTACTTATTTGTCATTTATAGATGTAACAATATATAGCTCTTTGTGTTCCATATAAGGACAGGAGGATATGGGTGTATCTTTTAGGATTGGTTATAGCAATCAGCCAATAGGAAATTCAACCAGGCTGATTGGACAGAGGCAGCCAAAGGAGGAGCAAAGGGGGCTGGATTAAGGGAATATAAGTGCTGGCCATAATGGCAGGAGGCCAGGCCAGAGCTAGGTAACCATATACCACTGTGCCTCTTATTTATTTGTCTGACAAATAAATTATTATTTTAATTTCTCTATTGCTGCGTTGAATATTTCATTCCAGCTAAGCGTTAACCACAAGCAGGGTGCTACACTTTGTTCCTGAAACTGCTGCTTGCCTTCTATCACTGTGCCATTGAGAGCATGCTCACTTATGGCTTATGTGTGTGGTACGGAAGCTGTACTACCCAGGACAGGATGGGGTTGTGCAGGGTTGTTAAGGCAGCAGAGAGCATTGTTGGCTGCCCACTCTCCACCTTAGAGCAGATTTATGCCACAAGGTGCCATAGGAAGGCACTGGACATAGTAAAAGATCCATCGCATCCTGGTCACTGTCTCTTCGAGCTCTTGCCGTCGGGACGGATATATAGGACGATGAAGACAAGAACGAGACGTCTTAAGAACAGCTTCTTCTCCAGAGCGATCTTGGCCCTGAATGGGAAGCCTGGACTTTGAAAGTCATCTAATCTCCCTTGCTGTATTATACTGTATTGTTTAATTAGTGTTTTTATGGAGCAGTCAAGTAATTTCATTGTAATTGCCCCGATGGGGGAAATGACAATAAAGATATTATTATAATATTATTATTATTATTATATGTTGATCTCTACTCAATCCCTTCTTCCCTGGAGGGGAGGGGGGCACCGTTTTGTGGTTCGCCTCAGGCGCCAAAATATATTGGGCTGGCGTGCTGCTTCATCTCACCACTGAGATATTATTGTACCCTCATTGCTCCTTACCCATCAATGCTCCCTCTTATCCCACACTGCATCCCCCCCCCATTAAAACTAATTTTATGGCCGAAAATAATGCTCTTTTTTCAGGTGACTGTGGCCACCGGCACTTTATAATTTTACTCTTTCAAACTGCAGAGATGGCAAGCCTAAAACATGCTTTATCGGGGAGCGAGCTCCATGAAATTTATTGGGACTTACTTGTGAGAAGACATGCGTAAAAGATCAGGGCTGTTAAAAATCTGTTCAGCTTGGTCTTCTCTGATAAATCAGTTTCGTACTCCTCCTCTTCCTCATATTTTTCTCTCTTACACTCCTTCCCTCTTTAGTGTGCATCTGTCTTTCATTTAGAGCCAGTTAAATTTATTTTATTTTCTTTGCCAGTCATTACCTACCTCCGAAGGGCTCAAACAGAAAATTAAGTGTCCCACGCAGGGAATAAGACATACCTGATATGCAATTCGCCGTCCCCTGGAAAATCGTCTAGAATCTATTAAGACAAAATTACACAGCCTGTTCTTAAAATCTTTGACCTGAACTTTGTCCACCTGTTAAGAGAATGAAAAGTCCATTTCCTCTCCCTCAACTTATAGACAGGTGGGAAGATACCTTCTAGATCTCTCGATAATTTTGGTTTGGCTTTTTTGGGCTTCCTCTCCCAGCTGCGCTGTGGTGCCTCCCATATTCTTCCAGAGGACCCCACAATCTTGAGGAGAACTTCAGGGTATACCGATTTTCCACAAGACATCCTCATTAAACCATTGCTGTCCAGTTTTTGTTACCTGTGATGTCCTCCTGTGGGTTTTTTTTTTTAACCAGGCCTAATTTATGTGGATTATTGGGGGGGGGGTAATAAAATTCAATTGTGACATCAGCCTAGCCCAGGGGTCAGCAAACATTTACAGTAGGGGGCCAGTCCACTGTCCCTCAGACCTTGTGGGGGGCCGGACTACATTTTTTGGGGGAAATGAACGAATTCCTATGCCCCACAAATAACCCAGAGATGCATTTTTTTAAAAAAAGGACACATTCCACTCATGTAAAAACACACTGATTCCTGGACCATCCATGGGCCGGATTGAGCAGGCGATTGGGCCGGATCTGACCCCTGGGCCTTAGTTTCCCTACCCATGGCCTAGCAAATGTGGACATACAAGCACTATAGCCTTATCAAGGCTCATATAGTAAAGGTAAAAGGACCCCTGACCATTAGGTCCAGTTGTGACCGACTCTGGGGTTGCAGCGCTCATCTCGCTTTATTGGCCGAGGGAGCCGGCGTACAGCTTCCGGGTCATGTGGCCAGCATGACTAAGCCGCTTCTGGCAAACCAGAGCAGCGCATAGAAACACCGTTTACCTTCCCGCCGGAGCAGTACCTATTTATCTACTTGCACTTTGACGTGCTTTCGAACTGCTAGGTTGGCAGGAGCAGGGACCGAGCAACGGGAGCTCACCCCGTCACGGGGATTCAAACCGCCGACCTTCTGATCGGCAAGCCCTAGGCTCTGTGGTTTGCACCACAGCGCCACTCGCGTCCCCATGTGCATTGCACCCAGCACCCCCTGCCCCCCGCATTCTTTCTGGACAGGTGGCAGGTATTGGATGATCTGAGGGAGGGCTGCTTCCCCCTCCCCGGCCCTGGGGTTTTGGGGGGAGGATAACTACTCCCATATTATCCTCGTTATCCACACAAAAGGGCTCAGCTGTTATGGGACAGCTGTTTGCCATGCCAGTCAAACAGGAAGTGCTCAGCATGGTGCTTTCAATCTAGATTGATTCTAGATCCTGCCACCCAAAAGAGTGACAGTTGCATGCATTTGAAACCCCTGCCCTTGCTTGGGTTACCCATGCCTTTACTCCTCCGCACATGCCCCTGGCGAATGAAAAAGACAGTGGCAATTGCAAGCTTGGAATATGCCCACCCTTGGCATCATTGAGCATCAATACACAACACTGCTGCTATGCTTTTTTAAACAAACAAACAAACAAACAAACAAACAAACAAACAAACAAACACCTGACTTTATTTTTACAGATTGTTCTGAGCCCATGGGAAAGAGTGTGATATAAATATACCAGCTGCACCAATGCTAAGAGACAAGGCTCCATGGCTATTAGATATGAAAAGCAAACTTCTGTAACAAAATGTTGCAGCATGAAGTGCTTCTGTTCAGAATGCACCACTCTATTCTCTCTCTAGACCGGTACTTTGTTTCAGTCAGCATTCTGTATCCAGCGAACATTCCAATGGGTTGCCTTGTTTTCGTTTTTGCTTTTGGTTCCCAAAATTGGGGGGGGGGGGGAGAGAGAATTTCCCCTAAACGTTTTTTTGCAATTCTGCAAACTCTGGAGTTCCCTCACAACTACTTTTCTCTCTTGCTTGTGTGGGGGTGCTGCTGTTTTGTTTATATAAGAAAAAAGATCATTATGTGATAGTCAAAGGGAAAGCTCTATAAATACAGAGGATGTATATCCCGGGACGCGGGTGGCACTGTGGGTTAAACCACAGAGCCTAGGCCTTGCTGATCAGAGGGTTGGCGGTTCGAATCCCCGCGACGGGGTGAGCTCCCATTGCTCGGTCCCTGCTCCTGCCAACCTAGCAGTTCAAAAGCACGTCAAAGTGCAAGTAGATAAATAGGTACCACGCTGGCAGGAAGGTAAACGGCGTTTCCGTGCGCTGCTCTGGTTCACCAGAAGCGGCTTAGTCATGCTGGCCACATGAAGCCAATAAAGCGAGATGAGTGCCGCAACCCCAGAGTCGGCCACGACTGGACCTAATGGTCAAGGGTCCCTTTACCTTTACCTTATCTCTCGGAATACTAGCTGTCGGAAATAAACAACAGGGGATAGCCTGTTGTTTATCATCTCCAAGTCTTGCTTTGGACTTATCCAGACTCCAGAGGCATCTGCCTAATCATTGTTGGAAACACAATGCTGTCCAATGTAACTTAGTTCGCAGTTATGCTACAAGGACCTCAAGAACTCTCCCTGACCGTCTTCAGAACAAGGGGTTATACATAAAAACTAAGTTGGTAGGAAATCACACTCTCAAAGCCACAACACAGGAGAGAAGATCTCAGTGAAATCAAAGTGAGAGCAGCTGTAGAAAAGGAATTTTGTTAGACGTGCAACAAGAGGATGTAGGATGATCATAGATGTGACCTTCAGGAACAGGTCAAGGAAGATATATTCCCCACCACCACCTGCTGAATAAGGGAAGAGACTAGGTCATTCTGTCCTGCTCCCCAGCACTCACTGAACCAAATATGCTGCAATCCGGCAGAATACAGTTCTCTTCTCCAGAGCTTTGCAGGCATGGCGAGAGGCTACCTGGGAGTCACTTCGCTTGGAGGCCTTAGATTTCCCCCACCAAAAGACCTTCTGTGACAGAATCAGAACCAACGGCTATAGAATCGGGCAACTGCACTCTCAAGATAATCCACATTCCGTTCTATTTTCTAGAGGCAGAGAACACAAGAGCAGTCTTGCTAGCCTGGGCCTAACGTTTACACCACCTAGTGTTCTGTTTCCATTCTTCTGTGGAAGATTAACTCACGGTCTTAACAGTGAGTCCGCAAGTGACTGTGGAGGCCAATTCTGGATCCACGCATCCTTCCACAGTGGGGACATAGGTTTCCGGGCAGCAGGTGATCATGGTGAGGATTTGCCAAGCGTGCCTTCCTCTTAGCACATTTCTCCCTTTCGTCCTGAGTTTGAACATCTTCAAAGTCCATGACACCTTTGGTAAAGGCTGCTCTCCAACACTGGCTCGCAGTCCAGTGTTTACCAGTTTTCGGTGTTTATACTGCATTTTTTAAAAAAGATTTGCCTTGAGAGAGTCTTTAAACCTCTTTTGTTGACCACCAGCATTACGCTTTCCATTTTTAAGTTCAGAATAGAGTAGTTCCTTTGGAAGACGATCATCAGGCATCTGCACAACATGACTAGTCCAACAAAGTTGATGTTGAAGAATCATTTCTTTGACACTGGTGATCTTTGCTTCTTCCAGCTTTAGTTTGACTGTCTTCCCCAGCAATGTGTACAAATTTTCAGAGACACCGTTGATGGAATCTTTCAAGGAGTTGGAGATGGCATTTATTAGTGGTTCATATAATAAATATGCAAGGGCAGCAGCAATTTTCTTTTGGTTATGCAAGCACCTAACACATTTAGTAGCTGTTATATTCAACAAAGGCCCGTATTGTAAAAGCTATGTTTTTCCCAGTAGTGATGTATGGAAGTGAGAGCTGGACCATAAAGAAGACTGATCGCCAAAGAATTGATGCTTTTGAATTAAGGTGCTGGAGGAGACTCTTGAGAGTCCCATGGACTGCAAGAAGAACAAACCTATCCATTCTGAAGGAAATCAGCCCTGAGTGCTCACTGGAAGGACAGATCCTGAAGCTGAGGCTCCAATACTTTGGCCACCTCCTGAGAAGAGAAGACTCCCTGGAAAAGACCCTGATGCTGGGAAAGATGGAGGGCACAAGGAGAAGGGGACGACAGAGGACGAGATGGTTGGTCAGTGTTCTCGAAGCTACCAACATGAGTTTGAATAAACTGCGGGAGGCAGTGGAAGACAGGAGTGCCTGCCATGCTCTGGTCCATGGAGTCACAAAGAGTCGGACACGACTAAACGACTAAACAACAACAACAAACATATTCAACCAGCCATAGCTCAGTGACATCTACTTTGCACTCAGGTCCTGGGTTCAGGTCCTGGCACCTAGGGAGAGGGGTGTTGGGAGATTCCCTGTGTGACACACTGGAGAGGTCAGTGCAGAGTTGGCAATAGGGTGGGACAGTGGTCTGCCTCAGAATGTGGGAGCTTCCTATGTAATATTTTATTTTAAAAATGAAGTAGATAAAAGCAACTGAGAGGTCTTTGCATGCAGTCCTGTCCTCACCGTCATCTTTTCCCCATTTAAAATAAAATTAAAAAATCAGTTACCGGTATGTTTATTCACATACAGTGGTACCTCGGGTTACATACGCTTCAGGTTACATACACTTCAGGTTACAGACTCCACTAACCCAGAAATAGTGCTTCAAGTTAAGAACTATGCTTCAGGATGAGAACAGAAATCGTGCTCCGGCGGCACGACAGCAGCAGGAGGCCCCATTAGCTGAAGTGGTGCTTCAGGTTAAGAACAGTTTCAGGTTAAGAACGGACCTCCGGAACGAATTAAGTACTTAACCCGAGGTACCACTGTATTCAGACTGTATTAAGCTGAAGGAAAATGATGCCAGGCACTTCTGACAGCTTTTTTTTTTTTTAATGGCATGCAACTGTTAAAAACAAGAACCGTTCAACAAGGTAGAAAACATGGATCGCCAGCAATGCAGTTTGGAGAACCTGTTCCGTTTGGCTGTCTGTTACCTTTAAAAACAGCATTTAACAAAAAATGCATCTTAACCCGCTCCCAGTTTTATTCAATGATAACTATTTCAAAACTATGTATGGGGATATATGGATTTGGCAGGAGGCACACATAAATCACAGCCTTTAAGCAGACCACAATTTTAAAGGAGGTTTTCAGTAGTTAGAACTGGTTGTGCAGACGTTACTGTTTTCCTTTGCATTTGGCAGAAAGTATGCGGGTGGCGCTGTGGGTTAAACCACAGAGCCTAGCACTTGCCGATCAGAAGGTCGGAGGTTCGAATCCCCGCGATGGGGTGAGCTCCCGTTGCTCGGTCCCTGCTCCTGCCAACCTAGCAGTTCAAAAGCACGTCAAAGTGCAAGTAGATAAATAGGTATCGCTCCAGAGGGAAGGTAAATGGCGTTTCCGTGCACTGCTCTGGTTCGCCGAAGCGGCTTAGTCATGCTGGCCACATGACCAGCTGTACGCCAGCTCCCTCGGCCAATAAAGTGAGATGAGTGCCGCAACCCCAGAGTCGGTCACGACTGGGCCTAATGGTCAGGGGTATAATAGAAAAATAAGCATGAAATTAGGTTAAAGGTGTGTGAAAGAAAGTAATAGAAGTGGAAAGAAATTGGAATTCAGTAGATTGGAAGTCTAACACAAAGGTGGGGTGAGGGGTGGTGGACGGTGATGGGAAAAGGAATTATCTGTGGGACTGAATGTAGGCATGTTTGTATATATTTAAGGATTGTATGAAATGTATGTTTGTATGCTTGTATATTCGCAATATGTGTGTACTTTATAATAAAAAATAATTTTTAAAAATAGAGGCAGGGCTGTAGACAGCAGGCACCAGCTGGCTCCCTCTTCACACAACACATATGGAAACAAAAAGTTACAGCAATGTTTGGCTTTTCTCTTCTTATAAGGAAGCCTTGAGGCTGTGGCACCACCATCTTCTGGGAGTGAATCGCAGAACGACAAGCGCCAGGAAAAAGCATTTTCAGACAGCTGAGTGGCAAGTTTGAAATCGCAGCTGTTTCAGACACCTCTTTTGCCTTTGGTAAGCCAGCTTTTGTCAGACTTGCGTTCAACCGAACGACTCTTCCGGTCGAGTCCTCTGACGTGATTAGCGACCTGAGCCTTTGATGAGGCTCCAAGCACATCCCCCCATTACACAGAGTATCCAGCACGCAGGGAAGGAGCCGAGATAGTATGAGCTACATTGCATGCAAAGAGCGTTTTATTTCTAACTATGCAAACAGTGGAGCAGAGATATACATGCTCTCTCTTTGAAAGCAGAGAGCAACTGAAACACAAAGGAACAGGAAACCAGTAACGTCACATCCGTCTCCTGTCTTCCGTGAGACTTCCAACAGCCTTGAATGCCTGGAATGCAAAACAGAGTCTTGTGACTCCAAGGACTGCACAGTGGCAACACACAGAAACCTAACAGCTTTTGGGATTATTTCATTAAAATGAAACATCTGTTTTGGCAAAGCCAAGGGTTGCACCAAAAAATGCGTGCTGAGAAACTATCAGAAGTTTTTAATTCGGACCAGCTTCTTCCCATTTATACTCTCTATTCTCAGCTAGTTTTGTTTGGCAAATTCTTCCCTCTTCAACCCATCCACTATTTGAGTTTCCCCTCAAACTAGCCACAATCTAATGGAGATGAGACCTTAAATTTGCCCTTCTGTCTCTACCAAGTGAGGCAACAAACAGCATTGCTGCTGGTAACAAACATATTATGACGGGGGGCATGTCATCAAGGACACAGCTGTCTACTAAGAAAAGATTCACTGAAGCAAAACAGATCCAACACAGTGAGAAATTAAGCCTGCCGTGTAATCTTAAGAATTAAGGAGAAGGAAATGCGTATTGTTGACTTGGAACAAGGCCCTTCATAGAGCACTGAAGGAACTGTCTGGTCCGGTTCTGGTCTGTAGAGGAGTCTGTGCATACACTGTGAAGGATATTTGATGTTTAAGGAGGTTTCAGGTTATTATGAATCTCAAAATGAAGCTCAGTGTCATAGGTGTGCCCAGTTTGGAGGAGGCACGGTTGGCAAACGAAGAGAATACACTGGAATACTACTATCAAAGGACATACTCTATTAACATTATGTTTTAAAAAACTGTATGCAGCCTTTCCACAAACAGAATCATGCTCAAAGCAGGCATGTTCAGAACCATTATCACAGACTTAGCTGGCCGTGCAGAAACTGAAAAGATAGTGGCTTTTTAACAAGTCTGTAATCCGACAAAAATATGGCATAGCCATGTCCTAATACCACTGAAGAATATTGTTCATGATATTCTTCCCTGTGAGTGGTCAACATTGATGCCGAAATCCAGCATCGCCTGAGCTCTGGAAGTGCGGCTTTCTCCCGATTGAAGTGCAGTGTGTTTGGCAGGGAAACCAAAATGCTTGTTTACAAAGCTATTGTACTACCAACCTTACTGTATGCTTCTGAAACATGGGCCACCTACAAACGCCATCTACAACTTCTCAAAAGATTCCATCAACAGTGTCTCTGAAAAATCTTACACATCACTTGGGAAGACAGGTGAACTAATATCAGTGTACTGGATGAAGCAAAGATCACCAGTGTTGAAGCAATGTTTCTTCAGCATCAACTTTGTTGGACTGGTCATGTTGTGCAGATGCCTGATTATCACCTTCCAAAACAACTCTAGTCATACCTCGGGTTAAAGTTGCTTCAGTTGAGCGTTTTCGGGTTGCACTCCGCAGCGACCCGGAAGTAACGGAATGTGTTACTTCTGGGTTTTGCCACTCGCGTATGCGCACAAAATGACGTCACACGCATGCGCAGAAGCGGCAAATCATGACCCACGCAGAGGCGTGTTGCGTTTGCTTCAGGATGCAAACAGGGCTCCGGAACGGATCCCGTTCGCATCCAGAGGCACCACTGTACTCTATTCCGAACTTAAAAATGGAAAGCATAATGCTGGTGTCAACAAAAGAGGCTTAAAGACTGTCTCAAGGCAAATCTAAAAATATGTAGTATAAACACCGACAACTGGGAAACACTGGCCTGCAAGCGCTCCAGTTGGAGAACAGCCTTTACCAAAGGTGTCATGGACTTTGAAGACACTCAAACTCAGAACGCAAGGGAGAACCAATATCTCCACTGTGGAAGGACGTGTGGATCCAGAACTGGCCTTCACAGTTACTTACAGACTCACTGTTAAAACCGTGTTTATGGAAGACAATCTTACTGGGTTACGAGTGATCACCAAAGATATTCTTCCCAGTAAACTTTATAATGGGTATCCACCGGATAGCAATGTCATCCTTCAGTTCCGCTTTGGATTTCAGGCAAATCAAGTTCTTCCTTTAATAAAATACAGTTGCAATGTGTTACACGGAAACATACATAATAGCAAGCATGTCACAAAGTTTGTATATGTAGAATTGATTTTATAAACAGGGAAAAGCATTGTAGGAAATCAGTGCTCACAGTTTTCTGCCACCTTCCTCAGACCAAAGTCCTCAGGAATATGTTTATGACGACACACTAATCACACACAGAACACAAACGTCATCCTTTTGGTTTAAAAAAAATCCTCCAACTTTACATTTTAATATGAAACACTATAGAATGAGTATGTACAACACAAAACCTGCCTTCAAAATCGCACAAGCGAAAACATTTCCATATTCACATGATTAAATTGTATACAGCTCAAAGAAGTTATCGATCCTTCAAGTTTAAACATCAGAAACTGTCAGCCGCGAATAGTTTAGGTTTATGCAAAAGGCTTCATTTGTAACACACACACAATGTTGAGTTGGATCACAAGTCAATGGCTCTTAAGTCCTGTTAAAATCAATGGGAGCCAAGTCATGACACAATTCGGAACACAATCCCAGATGTGTGAATTGCTCACAGGAAATAATTTCAACTACTGCTTTATATGTGCAAAGAAAAAAAAATGGCATGAATTCACTGTTTCTGTGCTTTCATTTTTTAACCCTGCAGGTATGAATAATGCCATCAGAATTCTGCTTGGTACAAAGATAATTGAAATATCCCACGCTGAAATCCCCTTTCCTTTCATATGCTCCCCTTAGTGATGTGTGCATGCCTCCATCATTATTAACTTAATATTAACTTTCAGGAGGAATGTGAAAACATTCCCATTTACCCAGACACTTAGTAGCTGAAGAATACTGTTGCTGGAACCCCAAGATCACCAGATAAAATGTGGTTTTTTAAAACTATAACAGTCCCCCCCCAAGTGTGGAACAGTTTGCTACCCTAGTCACTTTCAGGAGAAAGGGCAGGATGTAACTTCAACAAATAATAAATAAACTGACAGTCTTCACATTAGAACGATCGCTCAATTTTGCATTCTTAAAGCTTTCTTGAAGAGGGTTGGAGGGATCACAAAAGGCTCAACTTACCCGTTAACTCGTGGATGGGACTGCTACGTATTTCTTGAACAGTCAAGACACATAACGGATTTTAGAAGTCTGTTCTACCACATGGTAAATGAATGAGCATGACTTAGCAGTAGGCTTTAAATCCCATTTGCTTCTCTGCGAAGGGTAAAGTGCACAGTGTAAGAATAGAGAGATCAGCTGAAGAGTAAAGGTACCCCTGCCCATACGGGCCAGTCGTGTCTGACTCTAGGGTTGTGCGCCCATCTCACTTAAGAGGCGGGGGCCAGCGCTGTCCGGAGACACGTCCGGGTCACGTGGCCAGCGTGACGAAGCTGCTCTGGCGAGCTGGCACCAGTGCAGCACACGGAAACGCCGTTTACCTTCCCACTAGAAAGCGGTACCTATTTATCTACTTGCACTTTAGGGGTGCTTTCGAACTGCTAGGTGGGCAGGAGCTGGGACTGCAGACGGGAGCTCACCCCGCCGCGGCTATTCGAACCACCAACCATGCGATCAGCAAGCCCTAGGCGCTGAGGATTTACACACAGCGCCACCTGCGTCCCCAGCTGAAGAGTAACTCTTCACCAAATGTAAGGGCTCTTTTTAGCCACTGAGCTCCATCGGTCGCCTGCCCGTTCAGTATATGGAGTGCAGAATGAGAAAAGACAACACCATCAATAAATCTGAAGGTTAATTGTAGGTATCAGGTGAAACCTTCTTCCACAATGTCAGCTAATCATACAAGTTCAACAGCTGGTTTTTTTGCTGGCAACCCAATTCTTTTCCAAAGGACAATCGTTTTCTCCCCTTTTCAGCTGCTGATTGGCTGGGTCTCAATTAATAAATGTCTCTTGGAATTCCATTGCTACTGCTATTGAGGCAAATGTCCTTGTGTGTGCTGAGACAAGTTAAAGGGTCCCCAGGTGGAGAGGAATCAATGAGAGCAGGCATTATTGGGCTCAAAATTATATAAAAAAATAATAATAATCCCCTCAGCAATCTGATTTCGGAAGGTCTTCTCAAATATAACCATAACAGGTCATTTGGGTATTGAAACATCATCCAAAGGAGGAAGATACTAGTAGCTTCACATGAGGAACGATCTGGGACTGGCAGTGAACCAGATCAGCTGTAAATCAAAGCAGTTGTCTATTACAGATTGTCATAAGGAGCCTGCATCAAATAATGTCCTCTCAAAAGCTGACCTATCTTCATTCCAAGTTCTCAACAGCCTTCATAGACTCAAGCACAGATGGCGCTTGCAAGTCTCTGTATTTCTCCATCTCTGGATATACTGCTTGTTCTTTTATTTCTTGATCTCTGCAAACAGCGTCCCCTTCTTCAGCTGCTGCTGCTGCTTCCTTCTCCTAAAAAAGGAAATAAAAGCATTAAAGTTAAAACTGATTTAAGACATCCCCGAGACGGGGTGAGCTCCCGTTGCTCAGTCCCTGCTCCTGCCAACCTAGCAGTTCAAAAGCACAAAGTGCAAGTAGATAAATAGGTACCGCTCTGGCGGGAAGGTAAACGGCGTTTCTGTGCGCTGATCTGCTTCGCCAGAAGCGGCTTAGTCATGCTGGCCACATGACCTGGAAGCTGTATGCCAGCTCCCTTGGCCAGTAAAGCGAGATGAGCGCCGCAACCCCAGAGTTCGCCACGACTGGACCTAATGGTCAGGGGTCCCTTTACCTTTAACTTTACCTTTGACAGCTGTACTGCTCTAACAACTGGTGGATGCAAGTTAAACTACTTGCAGAAGCGGCAAATCGTAATATATGTGGGAAGGCAAGAAAATAGTAGGCACCCGCCCCCCTTCACACTAATTGCATACAGACAAGAATACATATGAACAATGCCATCCTTCAACACACCAAGACAAATCACAAATCAAGTTAAATTTTTAAAGTTCTCAGTAGAGTTTCTTCCTCATTATTTGTAATTTTGTAGAGTTCTGCACAAAAACTATGGTGTTGAGTTCCTTTTGAGGATGGAGAAAGACACTGCAACCATTATCATGCTGACGCAATTCCTTTCAAACACACTTCAACAGAGCCAATAATTTCCATGGTGTGAAATATTGAGGCTGAAGACTCTGCAAAGCTAACACCTTGCCTTCAACCATAGATACAAGGTTATGAAAGGCTAAGAAACAGAAGGCTGCATAGCCTCTTTCTGTTCTTCCTATGGGAGAAATGCACAAAGGGACAGATTTGTCCACTTCTCTAAACTATTGATCGTATATTGTCTAGACTCCATTGTGCAGCTCAACAATTAAGCCCCTTGTGGGAAGAAACACTGGTTTGTACCCAGAACAGCTTCCGGGTGTTGATTAAAGAAAACGACCCCTTCTGTGATTTATTTCTGTGATTTATCTGTTTGCTTGTCCATACTCCTTACTCTGGAGTAGTCTCTTTGGTGATATATTTCTGTACGACTCTGCTTTAGGATTTAGCAACTATTCAGAGTTTCAAAGCCTACAACGGGCATGTTTACCTGCCATGAAAGTGTATACAGTGGTACCTCAGGTTACATATGCTTCAGGTTACATATGCTTCAGGTTACAGACTCCGCTAATCCAGAAATAGTACCTTGGGTTAAGAACTTTGCTTCAGGATGAGAACAGAAATTGTGCTCCGGTGGCACGGCAGCAGCGGGAGGCCCCATTAGCTATAGTGGTGCTTCAGGTTAAGAACAGTTTCAGGTTAAGAATGGACCTCCAGAATGAATTAAGTACTTAACCCGAGGTACCACTGTATACACCAGATGAGCTCAAAATATAATGCTCCGAGAAGCCCGCACACCCCCTGAAGCGGCATTACAGTGGTGCCTCGCAAGACGAAAAGAATCCGTTCTGTGATTCTCTTCGTCTAGCGGTTTTTTCGTCTTGCAAAGCAAGCCCATTGACGGATTAGCGGATTAGCACTATTAGCGCTATTAGCGGCTTATCTGCTGATCGGATCAGCTGATAAGCGGCTTAGCAGCTTAGAAAAAAGGGGGGAAGGGGGAAAAACCCGCAGGAACTCGCAAGGCATTGTCGTCTTGCGAAGCAAGCCCATAGGAAATTCGTTTTGCGAAGCACCTCCAAAACGGAGGCACCTCTTTCGTCTAGCGAGTTTTCCGTCTTGCGAGGCATTCGTCTTGCAGGGCACCACTGTATTAAATGTTGTCAGATACCAGCTAGCAGTCACCTCAACCATCCTTATGAAACAGACAGCTAAGAAGTAGAAATTTTTGCATGTTGACAACCTAGAGAGATTTGTACTTACTAAGAGCTGGACAGTTGTCTGCCGTCTGTGCGGGAACGGTCTGCTCATCTCCCAAAAGACTTTGATTCGTTCCAAGAGCTTCAGCATCCCCCATGCTGCCAACAGTTACAAACTGACCCAAAGCCACAACCCTTTGATTTGGTCCATGTTGTTCTCCAAGCGCTGATGTTGTAGCCTTGTTCTGTGTTTGGCTGAAACTTGCTTGAAGGTTATTATCCTTATTGAATATAGGTCGGATGGTTAACTGCCTCCTTGTGGAATGTGTAAGGCTTGAGGGCTGGAGAGATATTTGTCTATCCACCTTCAGAAGGGCTGCTGCTTCATCAAATGATTGCAACTGTAAACCCTAGAAAAGTAAAAGTTTGTTTAAAAAAGTCTACACGTTCACCCACCAAAGTGCAAAATAGCAAATGAAGTTCCATGACTAACTTCAAGTTGGGTAGTTTCTGAATCCTAACTAGGATACAGTGGTGCCTCGCAAGACGAAAAGAATCCGTTCTGTGATTCTCTTCGTCTAGCAGTTTTTTCGCCTTGCGAAGCAAGCCCATTGACGGATTAGCGGATTAGCGCTATTAGCGGCTTTTAGCGGCTTATCGGATCAGCTGATAAGCGGCTTAGAAAAAGGGGGGGGGAACCCGCAGGAACTCGCAAGACATTGTCATCTTGCAAAGCAAGCCCATAGGAGATTCATTTTGCGAAGCACCTCCAAAACGGAAAACTCTTTCGTCTAGCGAGTTTTCCGTCTTGCGAGGCATTCGTCTTGCGGGGCACCACTGTATATGGAGTGGCCAAGTGAGGATTCCCAGGTGAGATCCTCCCTCTATTGTGTGGGCAGGTAATCCCTCCCCTACCTGGCCTGGTCTCCTTGGCAACGCTTCCCCCAGGTGGGATTGGACAACTGACTGAGGTAGGCGGAGACCTCCAGGTATCCCACCTGAGGGAAGGCAAAGCCAAGCCTATGCTGATGGAGCCGCTCCAGATCCAGGGGCTGCACGCGTCCACGCAAAGGGCGCCCCCCCCCCCCGTTTTAAGCGGGGAGCGGTCATTTCTGAATCCTAACTAGGATATATGGAGTGGTACTATCACCCCCCCCAAAAAACCCACCCAGAACACACACACACACACACACTGTGTCAGACCAGCAATGCCTAAATTGTAGGTATGAACTGCAATTCTCTCCCTGTAAACGGGAGGTTGCCAACAAGTGTGTTTCCAGCAGTTACTGAGTGCAGTTACTCATGCGTTGTAGGGATCTAAAATGTCTTTCTTCAAGGAAATGCATGCTGCAGGAATATCACAGTTTACCATCAGTCAAGTCACAATATTTTGTTCCTGGATACTGCCTCAACAGGAGTGATTGGTGCTATGAAGAACACAATTGTGCAAGTGTCACTTCTAGGACAAAGTCTGCATTGTGAAATCTATAAAGCAGACAGCTTGTGTCCCTTCAGACGTGCACTTGTCTTCTCCTGCAAAGAAGGGCACATTTCCCCTGATATTTAAAGAAAAAACCCAATACAATGGTACCTCGGGTTACATACGCTTCAGGTTACATACGCTTCAGGTTACAGACTCCGCTAAACCAGAAATAGTACCTCGGGTTAAGAACTTTGCTTCAGGATGAGAACAGAAATCACGCAGCGGTGGCGCAGTAGCAGCAGGAGGCCCCCATTAGCTAAAGTGGTGCTTCAGGTTAAGAACAGTTTCAGGTTAAGAACAGACCTCCGGAACAAATTAAGTACTTAACCCGAGGTACCACTGTACACAAACTATAATACAATGGTCCTGTGCTGTACAGGTAACTCCCTGATCCCAGACTACTAATTTTTTGACAGCTTGTTATAGAAACCGTAGTTACCTTTTGCTGGGTAAATACTATGGGCTGGAGTAACTCTGAAGTTAAGAGCTCCTTTGCTCCATTTGATTCCACTTTGATTATGGTTTTCTCTGGTGAGCTCCCTACAAAAACAACCAGAGACAAAGTGACATGAGGCAGGGGCACTTCTTACCTTCGATAAAAGCTTATCTAATCAGCCATCCAAACTAAATCCCCAGATATATCTCATGCAGTATAAAGTACTTTGTTGAATGGTCAGTAGTCCATAGAGGAATATTGAAAGAAAACAAGGGAGTAGAAAGCAGGAAAGGAAGTTGAGTGACTATTACAGTGAGTATTTGAACATTAAATCACAGGAAAATGAATGAGTTACTTGCTTACTCTTTTCTTAGTTAGCATTACAGGTTAGTTACAGGTAGGCAGCCGTGTATCTGAAGAAGTGTGCATACTCACGAAAGCCCATACCAATAACAAACTTAGTTAGTGTCTAAGGTGGGGGACGCGGGTGGTGCTGTGGGTTAAACCACAGAGCCTAGGACTTGCCGATCAGAAGGTCGGCAGTTTGAATCCCCACAACGGGGTGAGCTCCCGTTGCTCGGTCCCTGCTCCTGCCAACCTAGCAGTTCGAAAACACCTCAAAGTGCAAGTAAATAGGTACCGCTCCGGCAGGAAGGTAAACGGCGTTTCCGTGCGCTGCTCTGGTTCACCAGAAGCGGCTTAGTCATGCTGGCCACATGACCTGGAAGCTGTACGCCGGCTCCCTCGGCCAATAAAGTGAGATGAGCGCCGCAACCCCAGAGTTGGCCACGACTGGACCTAATGGTCAGGGGTCCCTTTACCCTTTTACCTTTATAAATGTCTACTTAGAACATAAGCTCCACTCATATAAGTTTGTACAGGACTGCTGCCTTAAGTGTGCTAGGGATATAATTTGATTTGATATTTTTAGTTGTATTTAACTAATAATTTAATATATTTAAATGTTTGTTTTATTGTTTTGTATTCTGCTTTGTAGCAGCGGCCCACTTAGGGAATTTGTAAAATAATAAAAGCAGTAGCTGATGCTGATTTATCTCTAAATAAATACCATATACTTTACTGTATTGATGTGCATTCATTTGCCATGGTTTCTGCTAAAGCAATGGCTCAAGTAAATACAGCAATTACTGTACCTCAGGGGTGCCCAAACTTTTTTCAAAGAGGGCTAGATTTGATGAAGTGAACATGCGTGAGGACCACCCAAAGTTGTTGAGCTTTTTTTAGGATTTAACCCCAAAATTGTTGGGATTACGTCCCCGAAATCGGCTTTGAACACAAAACATCTACAGCAACATCTTGTGGGTTCATTACACCAACACTTCAAATAGATATACAGTGGTACCTCGCAAGACGAATGCCTCGCAAGACGAAAAACGCGCAAGACGAAAGAGTTTTTCGTTTTTTGAGTTGCTTTGCAAGACGAATTTCCCTATGGGCTTGCTTTGCAAGACGAAAACTTCTTGCAAGTTTGTTTCCTTTTTCTTAAAACCGTTAATACCCAGGGAAACCGTGCTTCGCAAAACGAAAAAAATCACAAGACGAAAAAACTCGCAGAACGAATTAATTTCGTCTTGCGAGGCACCACTGTATTAGCACAACACATTTAGGATCAAATTTACTAGCTGCAAATTTGTGGCTTCACTGAGATAAATACTATTGCCAGAATCTCTACGTTACTTAGAGTCACAAATTATTGGAAGCAAGCTATAAATAAAAAAACAGCTACTATAAAAATATGCAAATAAGTATGTCTGCTCCCTGAAGGGTAAAAATTAATTGATGAATAGAATATATATGGACATATTTCAAATTAAGCGCCCTAGGGCCAAAAAACCGATCTCTTACGCTGCCAGCAATTAAATTCTTACCTTCCAGTTCCAGGAGTGGGATGTGTTTTTCAGTTCAGTTGGTCCGTTTCAAGAGTTGCTAAAATACAAGTTAAACACACACAGAAAAAGGCTCAGCTTAATGTGCAATTCGCCATACATACACTGGTATAAGCAATACATTGCATCAGTTAGGTCACCAACTAACATATGAGGAATTGCACGCTCTCCTTTTGCTGCATGCCCCCTAAATCTGTTCTGGCTTCCCCCCACCACAAACCTTGTGGGGAGGAGAAGCCTTACACTAACGCAAGGATTTAGTTGCATACTGTCCTAAGCTCTGGAGCAGAACCAGTGGCGTAGCATGGGGGGTGCCAGGGGTGCCGGGCGCAACATCTGAGGGGGGCACGAGTCCAGAGGGAAGGGACAAGTTCCTTCCTCCGCCGGGCTCCCCGCCGCCACCCTTGCGCCCTAGCGCGCGCGCGCCCCCCGCCGCTGCTGCGGCTGCGCTCCACTCACTGCTCGCAGGAGGAGCAGCTGCTGCAGCAGCGCCGCCACCGACGCCTGGCCGGGCACGGGCAGCCTCCGCACCCCGACGCCGATGCCATCCCCTCGGCCCAGCCACAGGCAGCGGCTGCTTCTGCCGACTGGGAGGGAGGAGAGCTCCGAGGGGCCTCGCCGTGCCCAGCGCTCCCCAAAACCCTCCGAGAGGAAGCTGGCGGGCAGGCGAGGGTCTCCCGGCAGAAGGGGGCGCCACTGGCTCCGGCTCTCAGCGCAAGTCTCAGCCGCGGGGGGGGGGAGGACGGAGCACGGCTGGAAGCCTCCGGACCCGGCCAGGAGGAGGAGAGGCGCTCGCCAAGCCCGGATCTGGAGCTCCACCTACAGCCCAAGGAGAGGAGGGGGCGGGGAGGCGCCCGAGGGGAGGGGGCTTCGGCTGCCTCGGCCCGCGGGGGCTCCGCAAATAATAAATTTAATAAATTCCTGCTGAGCCTTTGGGGGGGTCCTTGGCTCCTTCACTCGCCCCCAGCCCCAGTGGCGTAGCGTGGGGGGGTGCAGGGGGGCCGGGCGCAACATCTGGGGGGGCGCGCTCGCACTCGAGTGCTAAAATCCACGGGTTAGGGGGCGCAAATTACTTGCCTTGCCCCGGGTGCTGACAACCCACGCTACGGCACTGAGCAGAACACACACCCAAGGAATTCATTCCAATATTGGAGAAAACTCTACACTCGTAATACGGCACTCTGCTTCATACATAAGTCAATAGGTGATCCTCTGTGTACAGTGGTGCCTCGCAAGACGAAAAGAATCTGTTCTGAGAGTCTCTTCGTCTAGCGGTTTCTTCGTCTTGAGAAGCAAGCCCATTGACGGATTAGCGGATTAGCACTATTAGCGCTATTAGCGGCTTTTAGCGGCTTATCGGCTTAGCGGATAAGCGGTTTAGCGGCTTAGAAAAAGGGGGGAGGGGGAAAAACCGCAGGAACTCGCAAGACATTTTCGTCTTGCGAAGCAAGCCCATAGGAGATTCGTTTTGCGAAGCACCTCCAAAACGGAAAACTCTTTCGTCTAGCGAGTTTTCCGTCTTGCGAGGCATTCATCTTGAGGGGCACCACTGTATTTCAGACTCCTTGCATTCACAAGGAGCCACTACCTCGTGGCTTAGGGACATTCCTAAGGATTTTGCTGCAACTTCCTGTACCAGGCTATTTTTTTGCTACCCACCCTCACAACTATCACTTCCAAAGGGCTCGTCACACCACAGCAAAGGGAAGTGCACAAAGAATCATTCAAAGGACAACATTTAAACAATAAATTGTAAAAAAGGCATTTACTTTTAAGGCGCATGAACTGTAAGATGAAAAACAAACCCAACCCATAATAATAATAATAATAATAATAATAATAATAATAATAATAATTGGTGAAGGAATGAGACTTTGAAACTGCCTCTGAAATTGGCACGGTTAAGCGATAAAATAAAGCAGGGGTTCCCAAACTGTGGTCTAGCAGATCAACAATGGCCTGCAATCTTCATTCAGGTGGACCATGGCATTTCTGCATTAAATATTTCTATTGATTTTGAATGGCATTTTAATTGTTTTCTTTATTATTTTGCAATTTGAATTCTATGCAATGCAAATTTGAAAACTACATAAGAAATAAAATAAGTAATAAAATTACAGTTAAAAATCATATAACATCTAGCACAGTGTGTTACAATTGTGACCGCAAACAGGAAAATCTAAGTGGCCCACCAAGCTATTGAAGAAGTTGGGGAGTTTGGGAACCACTTATATAAAGGCTACATAGCGTTAGGATTAACTCAGCAACAAATACATGTTTTCAGCTTGCTCCTACCCTCAGTAGGTGAAGATGCAAGTGTAACAGTCACTGTTTCAGTAAGAATATTACCACTGTCTGTTGTCCATTGAAGCTGAAAAGAGGAAGAAGAGCCATTTAAAGACGCCAACACTCTTATCACGTGTTGACACACATCCAAATCACCATGAAAAGACAAAAACTGAAATGCAGATTTACTTATTTGTTCTTATACTCTTATCTTTTAGATTCCTCCTTCTTAACCCTTCTGTGGTTTTAAGAAACAGTTAACTTGGTGTCAAACAAACCCTGGTCAAGTAATCACTTAAAGAAATAAAAGCCAAGCCTTCTGCCATGTGGAATATTAGTAAAACCTTCGTAGTGCTCTTTGATATTTGAGTTGCTCTAGCTAGGAGTTAGGGACGTGGGTGGCGCTCTGGGTTAAACCATAGAGCCTAGGACTTGCCGATCAAAAGGTCGGCAGTTCGAATCCCCGCCACGGGGTGAGCGCCTGTTGCTCGGTCCCCGCTCCTGCCAACCTAGCAGTTCAAAAGCACGTCAAAGTGCAAGTAGATAAATAGGTACCGCTCTGGCGGGAAGGTAAACAGTGTTTCCGTGTGCTGCTCTGGTTCGCCAGAAGCGGCTTAGTCATGCTGGCCACATGACCCGGAAGCTGTACGCTGCCTCCCTCGGCCAGTAAAGCGAGATGAGCGCCGCAACCCCAGAGTCGGTCACGACTGGACCTAATGGTTAGGGGTTCCTTTACCTTTACTTAGATAGGAGTTTGCCATGAACTTGCTGAGTGACAACCCCAAATAATTTTAGCTTGTCACTTGTTCTATCAGATATCTATTAAGTGACCATTTGAGTAGGTAAATTTGCTCTACTAAAAACAATGTTTTTTTTGTTTTAGCATACTTTATACTCTGTTTCTCATTTTGACAATACTGTATCAATCACCTTAGTAGGCAATTTAATTGTAATTTACTCGGGGGGTGGGGGTGGGAATTATTTGTGCTAATGCCTTTGAAACAGTTATCCTAAGAGAGACTCAAGAGCAAGCAAAGAAGACTGTCCACAAAATGACCACAAAACTTGTCTGAAAGAGAAAGACAGGAAAAAAGAAGAGTCCGCGTTTACCATTGCCGGAATAGTTTCTGAGTTGTATAATATCTTCCCATTTCTTAGCGACTTCTGCACTTCATGAATGTGGTTCTTGAGATCATTTACAGTAGGAAAGAAAGACAAGTTGTGCTTCTCTGGCACTTCATCAGGTCTGAACAATTCTCGTTCCACAAATTTTCTGTTGAGTATTAGAAATGGGGGGAAAGAGAGGATTAAACACGTGTTGATACGTGATTTATTGTACCTGCCGCTCTTCCGAACAACATACAATCAAGGCTTGGGAAGTTAACATTCCTTCCCCAAGCAGGGTAGAGCTCACACTCACAGATGGAGGTCTCCGGCCTCTCCTTTTCCTTATGCATCTGGAGACTGGGGTATCCTTGGGAATGGTGCAGGGGCCTACAAATGAAGCAAGACTTCGTGGAAGTCCCCTTCAAGCCCAAGTGTTTTACTCTTGTTGTTTAGTAGTTTAGTCGTGTCCAACTCTTCGTGACCCCATGGACCAGAGCACGCCAGGCTCTCCTGTCTTCCACTGCCTCCCGCAGTTTGGTCAAACTCATGCTGGTAGCTTCAAGAACACTGTCCAACCATCTCGTCCTCTGCCGTCCCCTTCTCCTTGTGCCCTCCATCTTTCCCAACATCAGGGTCTTTTCCAGGGAGTCTTCTCTTGGACTACTGCAATGCGCTCTACGTGGGGCTACCTTTGAAGGTGACCCGGAAACTACAACTAATCCAGAATGCGGCAGCTAGACTGGTGACTGGGGGCGGCCGCCGAGACCACATAACACCGGTCTTGAAAGACCTACATTGGCTCCCAGTACGTTTCCGAGCACAATTCAAAGTGTTGGTGTTGACCTTTAAAGCCCTAAACGGCTTCGGCCCAGTATACCTGAAGGAGCGTCTCCACCCCCATCGTTCTGCCCGGACACTGAGGTCCAGCGCCGAGGGCCTTCTGGCGGTTCCCTCATTGCGAGAAGCGAAGCTACAGGGAACCAGGCAGAGGGCCTTTTCGGTGGTGGCGCCCGCCCTGTGGAATGCCCTCCCATCGGATGTCAAGATGATGGACAACTACCTGACATTCAGAAAACATCTTAAGGCGGCCCTATTCAGGGAAGCTTTTAATGTATGATATTTTAGTGTTTTTTGGTTTCTGTGGAAGCCGCCCAGAGTGGCTGGGGAAACCCAGCCAGATGGGCGGGGTACAAATAATAAATTATTATTATTATTATTATTATTCTCTTCTCATAAGGTGGCCAAAGTATTGGAGCCTCAGCTTCAGGATCTGTCCTTCCAGTGAGCACTCAGGGCTGATTTCCTTCAGAATGGATAGGTTTGATCTTCTCGCAGTCCATGGGACTCTCAAGAGTCTCCGCCAGCACCCTAATTCAAAAGCATCAATTCTTCGGCGATCAGCCTTCTTTATGGTCCAGCTCTCACTTCCATACATCACTACTGGGAAAACCATAGCTTTAACTATACGGACCTTTGTTGGCAAGGTGATGTCTCTGCTTTTTACTCTACTAACATACATTTAGCCTGATTATCCAGGGTCAGATTTTTTTTCTTTAAATCAGATTTTTTTTAAATTTAAATTGGATTTTTAAAATAAAATGCTTTGGGTGGGCAGAATCTTCCTAAAGACAGGTTTCTACATTATAGTCCAAAGGCTATTCATCAGCAAATAAGGATTTGTTTTAAGTTTTTCATGTGTACTAAAACTCAGTTTAAAGTTTAAAAGAGAAAAACATGTTTAACCACATCAGTTAACAAACATGGCTGCACATGCTATAATGTTATGGTTTCAGTTAAATAAAGTGTTTAAATTGTTATTAAGGAAATGATTATTTTTATCCTTCCAATAAAGTACAGCAGAAAAGTTGTCCAAATATAAACAGTTAACTTATTAAACCTCACAATAATTTCCTAACTATCTGTCTATGTATTTCTAATAGTATAACCAAATTAGTAATCTTTGATATAGCTATAAAAACTACTCTGAAAAGTTCTTATTCCAAAAATGAAACCTTCATCTGGTTGTAAATATTAAGATTATGCCAGCAAGAATATGTCTTTCTGTAAAAAAAAAAAAAAAATGATTTAAATCAAGTCTTACTGACTAGTGATTTAAATCAAATCCACCCTGTGATTAACCCTACTGGAAATTTTGCTGGACTACTTAGGAAAAATCCAAAAACTTGCAAAAACAAAACAACCAGGCAAACAGAAGATTGGTAAAGAAAATCTAGAATACCAATATGTAAAGCTTTCTCTTCTGTGCAGTGTAAGAAAAACTACAACTTAGCCTATACTTTGGACTCTTGAATAATCTCAGATATGGATAATAAAGTAGTAAGTTTCTATGCTATAGGCTTAGCGACTAGAGGTTTACTACAGGTCTCTGGGGTGCTCTTTCCAATTGGTCTGAAAAGCACCTACCTTGATATATGGGAAGGCTCTGTGCAACCACATTCCACTCCCAAAAGAGCCAAAATGTCGAAATCAGGACAGGGGCAGAGAGCGGGCGCTCTGTCATAACCCACACAAAGTGGAAGAAGTGTCTTGTGTAGAGACTTACAGAGACTTACCGTAACTGTTTCCTCACTGCGTAGACTTGTTCTATTCCTTGAGACACTAGCTCTCGGATCTTATCTGCAACTTGCGGGTGAAGTCGCGAGGGCAGCGTGCAGCTTTCGTCTTTGCCTGCATCGTCCTCTCCCTCAGGAGATGGTATGGAGAATGGCGATCGTGGGAGGCACATCTCTAGCTCATGATACTGATGAGCCTGCTGAGTGGGTAACTGCACATACCACCTGGCGAGAAAAATTGGCAGATGCAACTCCCAAGAAAGTAATTCCTTTTTCCAGCAGGAGGGGGGAAACCAACTCTAGTGAATATTTCAGGTCTGTCTAACTCAGGCATAGGCAAACTCCAGCCCTCCAGATGTTTGGGACTACTATTCCCATCATCCCTAGCTAACAGGACCAGTGGTCAGGGATGATGGGAATTGTAGTCTCAAAAAAACGTCTGGAGGGCCGAGTTTGCTTATGCCTACTCAAACCCTATTCTTATTAGTACAAAACCTGTGCAACCCCCACCCCACCCCCGATTAGAATGGTGGCAAATGATTTCCTAATCTTCTGGGGTGTCTTGATCGACTGAAATCACACACAACCTTTGTTAGCCAAGTCAGCACATAAAAATCTCCCAATGAGAATGCACAAATGGAAACATCAACAAAATGTGGTGTGGAGCACTCCTGTTCAGGGGTCTGGCCAGTCAACTATGTCCTCTTCCAGAATACTTCATTCCACTCCCTGCTAGTTTCCAGCTCTCTCCCCGGCTCCTTCACAACTCGGGACACTCATTCTGTGGCCCCTGACAATGTCCAATCCCAACTGGGTTGTGTTGGGAGGGTTTGGCCCTGTATGGTTTTTCCTCCCTGAATATATATACTTCCGCTGTTTTTGCAGCTCCTTCAAACATTACAATGCTTTCCTTTTGTTTCTTAAGTTGCCTTGATTTTGTTGCACAGCTGTTAGCACTCAGCACCCAAGTTTGTTTGCTAGGAGCGATCAAACTAAATGGGTTTCTGAGACATTCCTAATACAGTGGTACCTCTGGTTACATACTTAATTCGTTCCGGAGGTCCATTCTTAACCTGAAACTGTTCTTAACCTGAAGACCACTTTAGCTAATGGTGCCTCCTGTTGCTGCCGCACCACCGCCGCGCGATTTCTGTTCTCATCCTGAAACAAAGTTCTTAACCCGAGGTACTATTTCTGGTTTAGCGGAGTCTGTAACCTGAAGCGTATGTAACCTGAAGCTTATGTAATCCGAGGTACCGCTGTAGATGCCTCACAGGGCCGGATTTAGGTAAGCTACTGAAGGTAATGGGGCCCTTTATATGTCCAGCTGTCCTTTGTCAACAACAAATTGTCGCTGTTTTTTGTGTTGAATATATGCTATATGGTAATTTATGGACCTGATAGGTATCGAAAGCCATTTGCACATAACAAAATATGTACCGTATTTTTCGCTCTATAACACGCACCCGACCATAACACGCACGTAGTTTTTAGAGGAGGAAAATCCGTAGGCATGCCACCCGTAGGCATTCCCTCCATAACACGCACAGACATTTCCCCTTACTTTTTAGGAGGAAAAAAGTGAGTGTTATGGTGCAAAAAATACGGTACTTTGTCAAAGTAACTGTTGAACTTATCTTATATTTTGGAAATGCACATCCAGGTTTTTTTCTCCTTTAAAGTTTTTTGGGGCCCCCAAGAGAGTGGGGCCCTAAACTATAGCTTGTTTAGCTTATACTTAAATCCTGCACTGACGCTTCATTAAAATACATGTAGAGAATTACTGTGCTGCAAAGGAAGATCTGTGGCCTTAAAGCCAAGTTTCGCTGTTTTACTTGGAACAATAGAGTGAAATTTGGGTCAGGATGATTTTTAAGTTAGCACAGGTATACAACTGGGCAGTGCAGAAGAAGGGTTAAACACAAATGCAATCTGTGTATAAGCATTTGCTGTTATACCAACTTATCAGGAGTGATGTATGCAGTGGCGTAGCGTGGGTTGTCAGCACCCGGGGCAAGGCAAGTAATTTGCGCCCCCTAACCCGTGGATTTGCGCCCCCTAACCCTAACCCCCAGGTGTTGCGCCCGGTGCGGCCGGCCCCCCCTGCACCCCCCACGCTACGCCACTGGATGTATGGAAGTGAGAGCTGGACCATAAAGAAGGCTGATCGCCGAAGAATGGATGCTTTTGAATTATGGTGCTGGAGGAGACTCTTGAGAGTCCCATGGACTGCGAGAAGATCAAACCGATCCATTCTTAAGGAAATCAGCCCTGATTGCTCACTGGAAGGACAGATCCTGAAGCTGAGGCTCCAATACTTTGGCCACCTCATGAGAAGAGACGACTCCCTGGAAAAGACACCGATGTTGGGAAAGATGGAGGGCACAAGGAGAAGGAGACGACAGAGGACGAGATGGTTGGACAGTGTTCTCGAAGCTACCAGCATGAGTTTGACCAAACTGCGGGAGGCAGAGCCTGGCGTGCTCTGGTCCATGGGGTCACGAAGAGTCAGACACGACTAAACAACAACAAATCAAGCTGAAAGACATACATTACCTGAGAACCCCACCAGCACCAATCAGGTTTTTCTTCAGCACGTTGAAAGCTTTCTCCTGTTCCACACGTAAAAGTTTCTTATCAATTTTGGGGTCTGTTGGAACTCTATACTCGGGGAACTTCTGGACCTTCTTAATATAGATCCTGTCACAGGAAAGGAGGGGAAGGAATCACAACACAGAGACTACGACAAACAAACACATTTTCTTATTCGATTAAGACGTTTTAGAATGAAAAACACCTAACTATTTAAAGAGGTGGAAGAGTGACACGACCCCTTAAAACATATTTGCCCCCCATGGAGGCTCTTATCTATTTTTATAATATTGGTAGTAACATTTACTTGCAAAAAAATTTTGTACGCTGTTGATCAGATAAACATTTGTTCTATTTACTAAAATGTTTGAAGGCTTCTAGAGTGGCTGGGGAAACCCAGCCAGATGGGCAGGGTACAAATAATATATTGGTTAATTATTGAATAATAATAATAATAATAATAATAATAATTTATTATTTATACCCCGCCCATCTGGCTGTTTCCTCAGCCACTCTGGGCAGCTCCCAATCGAATGTTAAAAACAATACAGCATTAAATATTAAAAGTTCCCCTAAACAGGGCTGCCTTCAGATGTCTTTTAAAAATAGGATAGCTGCTTATTTCCTTGACATCTGATGGGAGGGCGTTCCACAGGGTGGGTGCCACTACCGAGAAGGCCCTCTGTCTGGTTCCCTGTAACCTCACTTCTCACAATGAAGGAACCGCCAGAAGGCCCTCGGTGCTGGACCTCAGTGTCCGGGCTGAACGATGGGGGTGGAGACGCTCCTTCAGGTATACAGGACCGAGGCCGTTTAGGGCTTTAAAGGTCAGGACCAACACTTTGAATTGTGCTCAGAAACATACTGGGAGCCAATGCAGATCTCTCAGTTATGTGGTCCTGGCGGCCACTTCCAGTCACCAGTCTAGCTGCAGCATTTTGGATTACTTGCAGTTTCCGGGTCACCTTCAAAGGTAGCCCCACGTAGAGCGCATTGCAGTAGTCCAAGCAGGAGATAACTAGAGCATGCACCACTCTGGCGAGACAGTCTGTGGGCAGGTAGGGTCTTAGCCTGCATACCAGGTGGAGCTGGTAGACAGCCGCCCTGGACACAGAAATAACCTGCGCCTCCATGGACAGCTGTGAGTCCAAAACGACTCTCAGGCTGCACACCTGGTCCTTCATATTCATTATGAATATTATTATTCTAATTTCCTGGCTATCCATTGCTTACCTTGCAGGGCAGGTGGCTTTGTACACTTGGCAGGAAACATCCTCCTGTTCACCAGTTTTCCTGGGCTGAAAACCCTTCCTTCGGGGCCCATATTGGCACTCCATCACTATGGCTCTGCTTCCTGTTTCGAGGGAAATACTGCATGTTCATTGCGACAGATATTTTGTTTCCTCGGCAGATCAGTTTGGGATAGGGATGGGGGGAAATACATTCGTTCAATAAGCCAAATCCAGAAGTGGCCAACCCTCCGTGGGCCATTCTGACGAATTGGGGGGGGCACCCAACTGTCAATAATCTGACACCATATAAAGTCAGGGGATTCAAACTTCAAGCCACACACTTGCAAAGAAAGACTCTACCTTTGCTGTTCCGGCTGGAATTCAGCACTTTTTGAATCTAAGCCACAGCTGAAGGACAGTGGCGGAGCAAGCCGATTGGGCGCCTGGGGCGGCGCATGTGCCCTGCACCCAGGGGTGGGGCCAGCTGGGGCAGGACGCTTTGAGGAGCCTGCCTGCCTCCTCCCACTCAGCCGCCCTACAGCTGACAGGGAAGTGGCAGGTGGACTGTTTCCGGCAGCACAGCGCCTGTGGGCGCCTGAGCCACTGTGTCACTCCCAGGAGAGACGCATGGCTCAGGCGCACTGCAGGCCCCACGGTGAGTGCCACCCGGCATTTTCATAGAATCATAGAGTTGGAATAGACCACAAGGGCCATCGAGTCCAACCCCCTGCCAAGCAGGAAACACCATCAGAGCACTCCTGACATATGGTTGTCAAGCCTCTGCTTAAAGACCTCCAAAGTAGGAGACTCCACCACACTCCTTGGCAGCAAATTCCACTGTCAAACAGCTCTTACTGTCAGGAAGTTCTTCCTAATGTTTAGGTGGAATCTTATTTCTTGTAGTTTGGATCCATTGCTCCGTGTCCGCTTCTCTGGAGCAGCAGAAAACAACCTTTCTCCCTCCTCTATGTGACATCCTTTTATATATTTGAACATGGCTATCATATCACCCCTTAACCTCCTCTTCTCCAGGCTAAACATGCCCAGCTCCCTTAGCCGTTCCTCATAAGGCATCGTTTCCAGGCCTTTGACCATTTTGGTTGCCCTCCTCTGGACACGTTCCAGTTTGTCAGTGTCCTTCTTGAATTGTGGTGCCCAGAACTGGACACAGTACTCCAGGTGAGGTCTGACCAGAGCAGAATACAGTGGCACTATTACTTCCCTTGATCTAGATGCTATACTCCTATTGATGCAGCCCAGAATTGCATTGGCTTTTTTAGCTGCCGCGTCACACTGTTGGCTCATTTTGTCAACCCCCCCCCCAGTGGAGACACCCGGGGTGGCCTGCCCCAACTCACCCCCTTCCTCCGCCCCTGCTGAAGGAGAACCAGTAGCAGAGCCAGCCAGCCCATGAGGTGGGGTAAAGCAGCTGCCTTGGGCAGAGGAAGCGCAAGCGCAGCACCTCTGCAGATACCTTGCCCACCTGCACCGCCGGAGAACCGGCGCTGGCAGAAGCACCCATTTCCGTTGAGATTTTATGAGATCTCACAGAAAGTTGCGAGAGCTTGTAAACCACATGAGAGCTCGCAGGAAACCAGCGCCACCTCTCCGGCGGCAGTGGCGGCAGCTGACAGGAAGCACATTCCTGTTTCGCCTCTGGCGGCCAAACAGGACACATCGTACCTGACCTCACTAAATGCAGGGGCTAGTCCTAAGACTCTGTTAAAAACAAATGATTTAAGAATTTAACACTGCTAGAGAGCAAGAGACGTGTGTGTTCCATGACAATAAAGTTTTCATAGGTAAAAAAAGAAGGTATGGCCCGTGCACACTATTTATTTGAAGATGGCATAACTGTTTATTTCATCACAATTGTATGTATATAAAGACATCTCCATAGTGGCTTCCAAACATGTAATAGAGATTATATCTGTGTAGAAAAGGGTTCTGTGACGAGTTCTAAATGACATTTTTCCTCAAAAGACTAGAACACAGGTACCAACGCACAAGCACACAGCAGAATATGAGTGAAAACCACTACAATGTAGGCACTGAGACTTTCCCCTTTGTGACCTTTCACAATACCTACAGATATTCTGCAAAGCAAAATGTAGCAGTCTCTTTAATAAATGTGAAAACCATTAAGAAGAAAGAAAGTTACCAGCATTGACAAAAGGGATCCCATCAAATGGAACATACTGTGATTTCCACATCAGCCTCGTGGCAGGTTTAGCTGGGCTTGGAGACTGGCGCGTGCCCCACACGCTGTGTGTCTGCTGCTTGTGCACTGTTAGAATATTCTCTAATTCTGTTTCACTTGAACAATAGCCACGGTATGAATCCCCAATTTTCTGCATGAAGAGGAGGTGAAATAATAGGATTTATTCACCAATTAAAATGCTATTTGGAGTTCAGGAATTCAGTATCATCACGAGATGCCTGTGGCAATCTGGTGTGTTGTACGCACATAATCTGCAGGAGACAGAATTTTCCCAAGAGTTTCTTCCCTTCCCAATTTTCCTGAGTTTAAGATGCAGTTTCTGGGTTTATTTGTTGCAAACAGTGTTAAACATTTTATGTTTTGCCAGAACTCCATGTACCCCCTTTAACTGTACAGTCATACCTCGGGGTGAATATTTTCAGGGTGAATATTTTCGGGTTGCGCTCTGTGGTGACCAGGAAGTAATGGAACGCGTTACTTCCGGGTATTGCCGCTCGCACATGCGCAGACGCTCAAAATGACGTCACGCGCATGCGCAGAAGTGGCGAATCACGATCCGCGCATGGGCAGACGGGGGGTGCATTCACTTCAGGATGCGAACGGGGCTCCGGAACGGATCCTGTTCGCATCCAGAGGTACCACTGTATATGACTGAAAGCTCAGTAACCAAGTATGGGTATAATGCTATTTTGGAAAGCAACGCTTTTTCATTTCTGCCAACTTTTACTGCTGTACATGATTCTAAAGAGAAATGTCTGCTGAGCAGCGTACACCATCTCCAATGATTTTCCTTATATGCCTATTTAATGTCAAACACCCAAAATACTATTTTAAAAACACAGGCAAGTGCATAAAGCCATTTCAATATTATATGGAGTAACAGCCAAACAGAAAACTCCTGGGAAAATTGTGTGCTATTGTAACAAGTTCTCCGATCAGTCAAAGCACAGTGGTACCTCAGGTTTTGAACCTAATTCGTTCCCAAGGTCCGTTCTTAACCCGAGGCTGTTCTTAACCTGAGGTGCGCTTTCGCTAATGGGGCCTCCCACTGCCGCCAGCACGTGATTTCTGTTCTCATCCTGGGGCAAAGTTCTCAACCCGAGGCACTACTTCTGGGTTAGCGGAGCTTGTAACCCAAAGTGTTTGTAACCTGAGGTACCACTGTATTTTAAAAGTATGCAAGCTAAAGGTTATAGTCATCACCCAAGAAAGATATAAATATTATGTTGTCAGCTATTCTATGGCCTTTTGGCGAAGGGCAGTATACAGTGGTACCTCCGTTTGCGGACGAGATCCGTTCCGGAGCTCTGGTCGGATCCTGAGGTTTTCACTACCAGAGGTGCCTGTTCTGCGCATGTGCAAGGCACGGTAGAGTGCTTCTGCGCATGAGGCAAAACCCAGAAAAATACTTCTGGGTTTGCCGCGTTTGCATCCTGAAGTTTATGTAACCAGAGGGTTACATAATGCGAGGTACTACTGCATGTCTACAATTTTCTTAATAAAACCAAAACAAATGAACTGCTCAGGAGTTTAAGGCGGTTTAGAAGATGACTCGTGGTAGCAAAGCCTTGCCATAAACAGTGTATTCATCAGATGAAGGGCTTGACTAAAAGGCAATCCCTCTCTGCTTGTTGCATTTCATGAAAGATACTAGTGAAAAACTTACACAGCATGCCTTTTCCAGAAACTAATTACAATTACTTTCCCACTTTCAACTAAGTTGCTAGGGCCATTTACCGTATTTTTCACTCTATAGGATGCAACGGACCATAGGAAGGGGAGAACAAGGGGGGAAAATTCTCCCCCTCTCTGCTCAGCGCCCCTTCAGCGAAGTGGCAGGAGAAACGGAGCGGAGAAACGGAGCAGGAGAAATGGAGAGGGAAAACTGTGCAGCGCCTCTCCAGCGAAGCGAAGCCTGGAGAGCAAGAGGGATCGGTGTGCACCGACCCCTCTCGCTCTCCAGGCTTCAGGTGGCTATCCGCAAGCCTTCGGAGCACAGTGGGAACTCCTGCTGCACTCTGAAGGCTTGCGGATAGCCGCCTGAAGCACCCAGAGCGCAGCGGGAATTCCCGCCGCACTCCGGTTGTTTCAGTGGCTTCAGCGAAAGCAACACGAAGCCTCCGGAGCGCGGGGGGAGCTCTCCCTCTGCGCTTCGGAGGCTTCACGTTGCTAACGCTGAAGCCAAGGAGCCTGCATTTGCTCCATAGGACGCACACACATTTCCCCTTAATTTTTTGAGGGGGAAAAGTGTGTCCTATAGAGTGAAAAATACGGTACATTCCATGACATCCACTTAAATCCCCCTCTGGCTACCACTAGACTGCCTTAGCTCCGAACAAACTACAAGACAGTTTAACTGACAAACGTCAAGTAACTAAGAAGTCTAGCCACCTCCAATACCAGTTTGTGAGATGAATACTTTGCTCAGTTGTTGTTGTTGTTTTTAGCTCACCTCACAGTTCCTGAGACGGCGAGCCCAGGTAGGTGTGTTTGAGGACAATGGTTGAGGGGAAACTGGAAAAGTGTCTTCCAATAACCTGAACAATAAATGCAAAATGGGATAGAGAGTCAAAACAAATCCATGCAAATAAACATGTAATCGCAGATTTAGACGATGTTGCTATATTAAAGACAGAAGCAGATTGCTTTTCACTTCTTGCGGTTAACATTTGTAAGGCAGTATTTGCAGTACTTAAAAAATATTTTAAAAGCTATCATTCAAAGCAACAACCGACTCTTTCACTTTATTGCTGCAAGCCTTCAGGGACAAGATGGTTTAGGAATCTCCTATGTCAATCATTAGAAAGCAACCTGTGACCATTTCATAGATGCAACAAGAGGAAGTTCAGCTAAAATACTGACAATGGGAAAAACTGCAGAACTTCACAGTTTGTCTGAGAAGAGATTTTCTCATCTTCTGACCTACCTGGTGGCTGTTGCTTTGGACACTGTAAGAGATGCTTGAGGATGAAGGATGTATCTGCTTGTACCGTCTGCAACAGCAGCCACTGCAACAGTTCGCAAACTCCCACCATTTCTCTCTTCTGAAGCATCTTAGGAAAAAGATGGGGGGGGGGGACACGTCCCTCTTTAATACGTGCATAGATAACCAAGAAAGCGCAATTCAGAAAACTGGTGAGCAATTAGCAAGCAGCAGCCTGAGACTGAAATGTGAATCTGTCTCTGCCAAACCCTGAAACCTCCTAGAATGGAGAGGCCCTGTTCTAATAGAGCTAAGGGCACAGCTTTTAGAATGTGCTCTTCCATAACTACCACAAGCTCAGCTAAAAGTTGGTTTAGCAACGCCACCGAGAAAAAAAGAGGGGCTCCATCTTGCTTGTGTATGTTTGCGAAATTCTACATTTCCTGTTCTCAAGTCAAATAAATCTTGAGTCAAAGGAAGAAAAGGAAAGAACCTATCCCAGTGTGCTACAGGTACAAAATATAGTCCGTACTTTGCACCTAGCAGCTGTGACCTTTGCAAGCAGCAGCACACAGTCTGCTGTTAAGGAACGTCTCAAGAAAAAGAAGCTTGAATAGCCTGTGAGAAGCCCACCTCTTCAAATTCCAAGTTTACAATTAAAATTATTGATTCTGAGTGTGGAAATACTGTACAATTACATAATGAAGGTGTATGTCTTGGCACCAGAATTCACAAATTGAAGGTTAAGTGCTTTCACCTAGTAGCATGTTGTACTGATTTCAGTGGAACTTGCTTCCACATAGTCTGTTGGGACACCATGTACCTTACCCTGAGAACTGGTGACATCCAGAAGTTGACCTTGTGGAATAATCACTTGTGCCATTCCCGGCTGAGAAGGAATAACGTGCAACACTTGCCCGTTTTCAGACTGGCTGGCAACTATCATCTTTGAAGGAAACAAAGAAATGGTATAATGAATATCATATACTATTTGAGAGATAGATTTATAACAATAAGCTTCAAGCCAATCTGAAATTATTCATCTCTGTTTTATAGAAAAATCAGAAACAACTGAGATCTATATTTGAATTTAAGCAAAGAGACTCAAGTTCTTGCTGATAAGATCCACATATTGATCGAATTCCCCCTGCCCCAGATATTTAATAATAATAATAATAATAATAATAATAATAATAATAATAATTTATATCCTGCCCTCTCCAGCCAAGACCAGGCTCAGGGCGGCTAACAACCAATAATAAAAACAAGTTGATTAAAATACAACTTAAAAAACAAGATTAAAATACAACATTAACATTATTTCAAGGTTCCCTTAACACAGCGATTCGACAAAGCCACAACACACTTAATCCACATATCTGTTTAAGAAGTACAGAAGACTAATGTGTTATTAAGGTTGGCAATTAAAAAAATATTCAGCTATTTCGTCAACAAAACATAACGCAGATTAGGGCATTATTACATTTCAACACAGGGTTCCTTTTTCAACTACATTGGAGGGAAAACTAAACAAACAAAAACTGCCCTAAAGATGTATTTACTCACCATGTGAGTGCTGGACCCCTCTGAGGATTGTACTTCATAAAAGGGATGGCCACTCTGGTGTACAAGTTGAAACCCTTCTGCTGAAAAAGGGAGCGTCTGGGACAGGCGCATTTGTCCATTCAGTGACTGAGAAATATCTTCCGAAATGGGCGCTGTGATGGGCAGGACTGCCTGAGGAACATTTGGCCCAAAGGATGGGTCCCCGGTTTCCACATATGCTAGATGCTGTCATACAGAATATATATTGGCATCTTTTCAATCATTTGTTTTTTTTTAAATCTTCGGAATAGCAAATGGTACCTTAGTACCAAGATGACCAGTGAGGCAATTTCTACTCAAACCTGAGTTTTCTGGCTGAACACTATGGCCAGAAAAGCCACCTCGATTGGACTGCCATCATCCCTCTTGTATCATCTGGGCTATGATACCATCCTTGAATCCCTGAGGCAAAAGCTTTGGGACATTTCACCTAGCAACCTGCAATCTCGATCTCATGTAATCTGTGGCCCAGTAGAAGCAGGAATCCAATACAGTGGTACCTTGGGTTAAGTTCTTAATTTGTTCCGGAGGTCCGTTCTTAACCTGAAACTGTTCTTAACCTGAAGCACCACTTTAGCTAATGGGGCCTCCTGCTGCCACTGTGCTGCGGCTGCACAATTTCTGTTCTCATCCTGAAGCAAAGTTCTGAACTCGAGGTAATGTTTCTAGGTTAGCGGAGTCTGTGACCTGAAGCGTATGTAACCTGAAGCGTATGTAACCCAAAGTACCACTGTATGGGTACAACTTTCAGATACCCTCATATCTTAGGAACCTGTCTGTACCAACCTATCGGCATTTATTTACCAAAGCCAAACTAAATGTATTTCCTTCGGAAGTGCTAAATGGTAGACTGAGAGGCATCCCTTATCAGAATAGGCTTTGTTCATGTTCTCAGAAAGTCGATTGCATGAAGCATATCTTGCTGTATTGTGGGCAGTACGAGCAAGCAAGGGACCAACTGATCAAACTCCTACCGGCAAATCTGCTGGGAAAATCTGAAGCCTCCCATATCAAAAATCTTTTGGATGATAGGTCCAATGATATTACACTGGCCGTGGCAAAGTTTCTTTCGGAAGTCAAAAGAAGCATAGATCATCCAAGCTCGAGACAAAACAAAATGACCGCCTCGGTTTCTCTCTCTTTTGTGGTTGGCTGTCAGAACTGTATTTTGTCCTGAAATTGTTCTATGGGTCTCTGGACCACAATAAAGATTATTATATACTCAAACCACACCCATCCACCAGCTGATGTCACTTTGTTTTAGCAACACCTTTGGGACCGCAAGGGACGCAGGTGGCGCTGTGGGTTAAACCACAGAGCCTAGGGCTTGCCGATCAGAAGGTCGGCGGTTCGAATCCCTGCAATGGGGTGAGCTCCCGTTGCTTGTTCCCTGCTCCTGCCAACCTAGCAGTTCAAAAGCACGTCAAATTGCAAGTAGATAAATAGGTACCTCTCCGGCGGGAACGTAAACAGCGTTTCCATGTGCTGCTCTGGTTCGCCACATGACCCAGAAGCTGTACGCCGGCTCCCTCAGCCAATAAAGCGAGATGAGCGCCGCAACCCCAGAGTTGGTCACGACTGGACCTAATGGTCAGGGGTCCCGTTACCTTTGGGACCGCAAAGCACTCGACATTACCGACAAATTTGGCCTGCGAGGTCAATTCACACAGGGTTGCCAAATTTTGAGCAGTAAATAAGAGGACACATTTGCCAACTTCTACTTTTAACTATGGAATGCTGTAACGATTCTATGCATAAAAAAGACCTGGAAAAAGAGGGCATATGGCAACCCTATGAAAGTTAACAAATATATGACTGATCACTTACCTGGAATACTTGGTCCTCGGTTTCCACCTCTTCAGTATTATTAGAGTTGCCCAATAAGTCACTAGCTCTCTCCATACTGGCTTCAGGATCAACTCCATTTTCTTCCATTACAGAACAGACTAGAAAAGAAATATTTAGAATCTGAACCCTGGTATTCTGCCATAGATAAACCCACAGCGCCACCCGCGTCCCTCTTTCTGCCACAATACAGTCTAATTTCCTCTGACATTTCCTCCTTTCTAGGTAGATTTCACATTTCAGAGACCAATACGGTACCTATTTTCATTTGAATTAGTGTTTAAAATTGCAATCCTACACCCAATTACCAGGTACTAAGACGCGTTGCACTCTGAGGGATTTGATTTTTTAGTAGATTTGTGTATGATTGTGTTGCAAACCCTCTTTGGCATTCCCAAGGCTAAAATACTTTTCATCCTTAATAAAACAGAACTTTCTGACATAATTAATCAGCTTCCATGTTATTAGAATCTCAAGGTAATGCTATGATGGATTAGCAAGAAAGCATACATTGGAACTGTAAGAATTTCTATTCTTTTTAAAAGTTTCTAGTCCTCAGGACTGCTGCAATAAATTTGGCAGCAAGATGGCCAAAAAACCCCAATAATCAATCAGAAACAATTTTGGATGTAGTTTGCAAGTCTCTGAGATCCAATTACTTTACTACTTACTATTGGAAAATATAAATATTTGGGGAAGTTGCATTAATGTACAGTACACATTTAGGATACCAACTAAGAGAGTTTGTGTACTGGTCCAGTAAACGCTTCCGCTGCACCACCAGCAACAGCTCTCTTTGCAGAGCATTAATTAAGTCCAGTGCAGAGATTCTTGTTGCAGTACAAGCTTCAGAGTCTCAGCAGCAAAGAAATAACGACACAGGGAAGCCTGTCTTTCCAAAGACAGGTTTATTGCAGAAAGATAACAAACACCTCCGGAGCTTTCGGACATTTTTGCTTCACGCCCCACAGGCAGAGAAAACAAACACTCTTTATATACTGAGCAACTTAACAACTTAACGAGCTTGACTACTTAAAGTCACAAGACATTGCTAAGTTAGGATACCAACTACATAGATTTATTTTTAAAATCTGAGTTCCAGTCTCTAGAAAAAATAAGGGTTTCGAAGCAAGCCAAACAATCCATCTGTGGCAGGACAACCTTTTACTGTCACATCCTATTTCTGACAATCATCAATATTTGCAGTTATGTGTGTGCATCCAATTGGCAGTATTGGGGTCCAATCCAAACCCTAGCAGTGGTGCAACGAACGGCTTTTCTTCCCCCCACCCCCCAAAAACCAAATTATTATAACTCTTCCAACAGGTTGAACATATCCTGTGAAACAAAAACAAAAAAGGGTGAGATTGGGGGAGGAACAGCAACAGCCTTAACATGGGGAACAACAAGCAAGCTCCTTGCCAACCACTTTAAAAGATGGGCGGGGTAGAAATAATAAATTATTTAAAAATTATTATTAAAAGGCTTGAGGCACCTTAAAGACTAATCAGATTTAAACACTAACCATGAATGGTAAAATGCACATTTACTAAAAGAATGTAAGAGGGAGGAAAGTAACCTCCACATTTAAGGGACACGGGTGGCGCTGTGGTCTAAACCACAGAGCCTAGGACTTGCTGATCAGAAGGTCGGTGGTTCGAATCCCTGCGACGGGGTGAGCTCCTGTTGCTCGGTCCCTGCTCCTGCCAACCTAGCAGTTTGAAAGAACGTCAAAGTGCAAGTAGATAAATAGGTACCACTCCGGCGGGAAGGTAAACGGCGTTTCCGTGCACTGCTCTGGTTCGCCAGAAGTGGCTTAGTCATGCTGGCCACATGACCCAGAAGCTGTATGCCGGCTCCCTCGGCCAATAAAGTGAGATGAGCACCGCAACCCCAGAGTCGGTCACGACTGGACCTAATGGTCAGGGGTCCCTTTACCTTACTTTCAGCAAACTGTCCACAGCTGCACCACTGAAAGTTGCAACAGGCTTTTCGCTGCTTTCAATGAAAGGGCCTTTTTCAATTGCAATTATTTCATATGCTTGCAAGCAGATTTTACATACCTCCATACTTTTAACTCCGACGTTTAATTGTGTGTGGGGGGGGAGGGTTAAATGGCTGTTTCCCCTTCTCCCCTGAAGTTTTAAGCAGTTCTTATATGTAAGAACTTGAGCATCAGGGGAAAAGGCAGGGTACAAATGAATATTTTTGTATTGTGCTTTTAATTCTGTTGGGAGCTGCCCAGAGCGGCTGGGGAAACCCAGCCAGATGGGCAGGGTATACATAATTTAATTAATTAATTAATTAATAATATATCAGCATCATCTTAGATTGGCTCGCGCCATGTACAAATGTGATATCAGGTACCACAAACCACAGTTAAGAAAAGCCTGTGAGCTGCACTCAGTTCGGCTCTTTAGGTAAAAGTACAGGACTAGGGCATTAAAAAAACATTGCTGCCTCCTTTCCCCCCCCTTTTTTTTGGGGGGGACGCATGGTCGAGGGGCATTTTATTCTCAAGAGTTGCGGCTTAAGTCTTGTAGTAAAGTTAAAGCGGAAAAATACAGTAAGTTAATTTAGGGTGTGCAGAAAATATTTTTTAAAAAAATAAATGTAAGGAGCCTAGGAAAGAGAGGAAAGGAAGCCGAGTTTGGAAATGTCGACACAGTTGTAAAGTTATTGAAATGGATAAAACTGAAAGTCACCAATTAATAATAATAATAATAATAATAATAATAATAATAATAATGGAGTCGTGGCTTTTGCCCACACAACAAGCTGAGCTGGGGGGGGGGGAATTTGTCGAGACGATTGTAAAGTTATTGAAATGGATAAAGCTGAAAGTCATTAATAATAATGATAATAATGATAATAAATGATGATGGAGTCATGGCTTTTGCCCACACAACAAGCTGAGCTGGGGGGGTGGGATAAAACTGAAAGTCAATAATAAGAATAAGAATACGAATAAGAATAAGAATAATAGGGTCGTGGCTTTTGCCCACACAACAAGCTGAGCAGGGGGGGATAAAACTGAAAGTCAATAATAATAATAATAATAATAATAATAATAATAATGGGGTCGTGGCTTTTGCCCACACAACAAGCTGAGCTGGGGAGGGGATAAAACTGAAAGTCAATAATAATAATAATAATAATAATAATAATAATAATAATAATAATAATAATGGGGTCGTTGCTTTTGCCCACACAGCAAGCTGAACTGAGGGGGGAATTTGTGAGGGGGGGAGAGGGAGCGCCCCTCCACCAGAATATTAAGCCCCAATTTGGGGTGGGGGGAGGGAGGGGGGAGCTCGAGCCCCTCCCCCTGCCAGGCAGAAACAGCCCCCCCCTCCCTCTTTCCCTCCCTCCTTCCCTGAGGAGGAGGAGGTGGGCAGGGCGGGCCAGGGCGCGCGGCAGCGTGAGTGACGCGACCGGCGACTGCCGCGCGCCCGAGCCCAGCCAGGGGGTGGGGAGGGGGGAAGGGGGAGGGAGGGGAGGGGGGAGGAGGGAAAATTCAGAACGAGTCTACTCAACCTCGTCTTGGGCACCGCCGTGGGAGACCGCCCGTACGGCGCAGGCGCAGCAGCACGCACGCGCCGCGCCCACCAGGCCGCCGCAAGCGAAGGCGAAGGGGTTTGGGGTTTTTTGTGATTGGCGCCAACGGGGCACCGTAGTAAACCCGGAAGTACTGGAGTATCCACGTGTTTGTGTGGTTTTTCTTTTTCAGAAAGGGGGAGAGGGTTCGCCGATGGGTGCTTTTTTATTTTTTATTTTTTTCAGAATAAATTTTTATTATTTCCTTTAAATAATCTTTTTCCATCCGTCCATACAATCACAGTATGTTCTCTTTGTCTCTGCCGAGTCTTGACTTCCCTCCCTCCCTTCAGCTGGTATATTTATCAGATTTTTATCGCGTACATTGTTTTTACATCTCTACTGCTTTACATTGAAGGTGCTTTTTTAAAAAACGGTTTCCGTACGCTCACTTGTGCCCAGTTCTGCAGAGTTTCGGAATGGCAATGAACGCTGTTTTGCGGGCTGTTATTTAAATGGAAACGTTGCCAGATGCATGGCACGTTTGTAGACGCGCAGACACGCATCTTGGAAGGGGGAGGTGTTATGAGTTTGTTTCTTTTTTGTTCCTATTATGAACTTTGTGTTTTTATGCTGTGAACTGCCCTGAGATCATTAAAGGACAGTATTAAATAAACATTTCATACACACACACACACGCACACATATATTTGGGTAATATAAAAAATAGACATATATGTGTGTGTATATAGAGAGAGATAATATAAATATATATGAGTTTTATTTTATTTTTGTTCCTATTATGAACTTTATTTTTATGTTGTATTTTTATGCCGTGAACCGCCCTGAGATCATTAGATAAAGGGCAGTATTAAATAAACATTTCATACATATACACATAGGTATTTGGGTAGTATAAAAATAACTCAGATATATATCTAGAGAGAGAGAGAGAAATAATAGATATATATATGAGTTTTATTTTTATATTACCCAACTTCCTTCAACTCAGATGGGTATAAATAGGAATAACAGGCTGCAAACCCAGCATAAGTTTTCCGCACAAAGCACATTTCCCCCACCCTGAGAACTAATTTCCTGAGAATTGTAGCTCCGGGACTGCAGCTCCCAGGATTCAAGCGGGGGAACGGACGTGGAGAAGGAAATAATTTTTAAAATATAGTGTACGTCTATCGTACTTCGTGGCTTATGTAGGAAGAAGGGGGCGAGAAGAGAGGGAGAAAAAGAAAAGCTGGTTCTTTACCTTTAAGGGCAGACTAAACTAATCGCTCGCTGAGGCGACTCCATCGGCCCCACGGCAGAGGGCGGAAGCAACTCTGAAGCCACGTGGGACGAGGCTCCTGATTCTGGGGAGAGACAGAAATATCCCAGCCTTTGAAATGGCGCAGCTTCAGGCTCGCTTCTTCACTGAGGACACGAAGTAAGTACATCGCCGGGGTCTGGAAGGGCATAACTGGGTCATCGCTGCAATGGCAATTGTGGTTGAAGCGTTGCTCTTAAGCAAAGTCCATTTTGGCATTGCTAGACTGCCAGCCTCTTGCACTTTACGGTCTTTTGGCCTCAGCTATTCATTCATATAGATGTATATGTACGTGTATGCAATATTATCATTCATTCTTATCAGGGGCAGGGTGATGGGGTCAACCAAATAACAGAACCTTTTGGGAACTTACCAGATTGTCTTCCAGTATCTATAACTGAAGTCAAGAACCTTATTTCACAGTTAAGAAGCAATAAAGCACCAGGCGTAGATTATTTGCCCCCAGACTCTAACATTGACTGATGGGCCTCCCTGGTGGTGGTAATATTCTCATTTATTGATTCATCTGGGTTATTTCCCAAAGTTTGGGCCACAGCAGTAGTCATCCCTATACTGTATTCAAAAAGGGCCTTACCTCCAATCCAGCTAGTTATAGACTAGTTAGCTTGCTACCTATAATTAGCAATTATATGCAAAGCATCTTAGTTGATTGGATATATGTATATGTGTGTAATCTGTAACCACATGCTTGCATTTCATCGGTTTTTTACCTCAGCCATCTCTCTCAAACATGCTTCTATCTGTGGCACCTGAGGGTAGCAATTGGTGCATGTTGTAAAATGGGCAAAAGTGCAGGAAATCTCGTGCCTAGTGCCTTTATAGTGCCACAGATGGTTTGTTTGTTTGTTTTGATTCCAAAACAATTCTCTTGGGTTTGGTTGGTCATCCAGGTTGGGGGTAGATGTTACTGGGATTTGATATGAGTGGCAGGGCCCATAGTCGCCTTTGACTGGACTTAACCATCCAGGGGTCCTTTACCATACCTATACGATGGTATAGTACATGAGTCTGCTCTTAAAAGGTAAAATATTTCCCATGAAGACGATGGTGGAAGTTTGAGATTGATTTTACCCTTTTCTGAATACTGTGTGCAACTGTTTTCTCTCCACAGATACGCAGTAGATGATGTTCCTTTCTCTGTCCCAGCTGCTTCTGAAGTTGCGGATCTCAGTAATGTTATCAACAAATTGCTGGAAGCAAAAAATGGTACGTTTATGTTTGAGGGAAGTGGTTTTAAAAGTTTGCCCCCTTGCTATTAGTCGAGAGTTAATTTTAGGAGTCTGTAGAGGTGGTTACCACACATACAACTAATCACAGTTTACAGTTTTACAGACTTAATTAATTTTTGCTATTAAACACCTGATGCTATAGATCAGCAAATTCCGTATAAACTCACATTTATTTTTTACATTTATTTTCAACCCTTCCTCCCAAAGCATATCTTATTTAGCAAAGCAAACCAGAGTGGAGATACACAATTTGGGGCACAAGACAGTTTGTAGATTATGTATGTATTATTTATTTATCACATTTGTAGTTCATGCTTCATCTCAAAGTGTCAGAACACTGTTATCCCTGGAGCAGTTTTTTTGTCGTATGGGCTAGGTTGGGAGACAGTGACTTAGCCCAAGGGTCTCCAGTGATCTTTACAAGGAGCATTCTGAACCTGGGTCCCACACATCAAATTAGTACTGACTATTTCATTATACTGACTCTCACTGTGGTGCCCAGTTGAATTCCTGCTGTGGTCACAGGGCCATTTCACACAGTAAGTTTCTTGCCTTCCTTGGGTACATGTTCAAATGGACAAAATCTCTGCACTATCTCTGATAATTTCTATGATTATTTTTTGCTTCCTCGTGGCCAGAAAAGTGTGTTATGTCTAGGGGTTCAAAGAATATTACACTTGGAACCAAGATGCTGTAACATCCAACTTGCTGAATATGTAATGTGTATCAGTGATATTACTGCTGGTTTGGGGAGCTAAATATTATCTGCTAACAAAAAACTTGAGAATATTTGTATTCCCCTGGATAAAGTTTGGTTGCCTGTGATAACTTGGTAATTTGAGTGTGTATTGTACAGGAATAACTGAAGGCTACATTTTAGACATAGGCACCAAGACTTCTCAAATGTACAGTGTAAACTGCATCTTCTGAGTATCATATAAGCTATGCAACCTGACACTTTGTGTTTTCTTTGTCTCTAGAAGGCCACAAATATGTGGAATTTGATTTCCTTATTAACGGACAGTTCTTGCGCATGTCCCTGGTGAGGCACATGGAAGTGGAAAATATCTCAACTGTAAGTCATTGTGTGTGTGTGTGTGTGTGTGTAGAGTATAGGCTCTGGATAATGAGAGTAAGAAATATAGAATCATCCAGTTAAATTTGTGCAAAACTCCCAATTATTGTATCAGGCTGTCTAGCCTGCAAATGTATGACCGAGCAATTCTATCCTCCAGAGCTGCTAGCTAGAGGGGGCTTAAAGGTAAAGGGACCGCTGACCATTAGGTCCAGTCATGACCGACTGTTGGGGTTGCGGTGCTCATCTCGCTTTATTGGCCAAGGGAGCCGGTGTACAGCTTCCAGGTCATGTGGCCAGCATGACTAAGCCACTTCTGGCGAACCAGAGCAGCTCACGGAAACGCCGTTTACCTTCCCGCCGGAGCGGTACCTATTTATCTGCTTGCACTATGATGTGCTTTCGAACTGCTAGGTTGACAGGAGCAGGGACCGAGCAAAGGGAGCTCACCCCATTGCAGAGATTCGAACCACTGACCTTCTGATCGGCAAGCCCTAGGCTCTGTGGTTTAACCCACAGCACCACTCGCGTCCCCTAGAGGGGGCTTAGGTTTGGTTAAAAGTGCATCTGCAGTTGGGAGCCCATGTCTGCTACAGAGGCCTCTGTTGTTCTTATAAGACACAGGCCTGCTTCTTGCAGTAGCCAGTGTAAGGCCCTGGAACGAGACATTCCAGCAGCAGAGATTACCTTGAATGCATTGGACCAAAAAGCCCTTCCATTCTCCTGAGAGGCCCAGAATTGAGTCCCGTACTTGAATTAGCCAGGATCTGGTGCAGGTAATTTGCCCCCTTGGTTTCAGGGGGGCAGAGGGAACTGGAAGAAAATAAGGATTTCTTATAAGAGATCACCTTGTTTTGTTTTCAGTATCTCTGTATGGCTTTTCCTAAGCAACATACAAATCATAATCTTAAATAAGTATATAGTAGACTAAGTGCAGGACGCGGGTGGCGCTGTGGGTTAGACCCCAGAGCCTAGGACTTGCCGATCAGAAGGTCGGCAGTTCAAATCCCCGTGATGGGGTGAGCTCCCGTTGCTTGGTCCCTGCTCCTGCCAACCTAGCAGTTTGAAAGCACATCAAAGTCCAAGCAGATAAATAGGTACCGCTCCGGTGGGAAGGTAAACGGCGTTTCCGTGCGCTGCTCTGGTTCACCAGAAGCGGCTTAGTTATGCTGGCCACGTGACCTGGAAGCTGTACACCGGCTCCCTTGGCCAATAAAGCGAGATGAGCACCGCAACCCCAGAGTCGGCCACGACAGGACCTAATGGTCAGGGGTCCCTTTACCCTTTAGGCTAAGTGCATCTGTGAGGTCCTGAAGAACGGTTTTCTCTCTGGTCTTTCCTTCGACATTCTTGCCTAGCGCTCCTGTTGGGCAGTTTGCACCTGGAACATAGCAGCCTTTCAGGACTGCCAATGTAGCTCAGTAAAGCTAACAGCGAGTGGGTGCTGGCTTGTATCATTCATCTCCAGCAGGTGGTCTTGCACGAAGGAGCCAAGGCTGATCATCATCATCGTTTTATTTATATGCCGCCTTTCCATAGCTGAAATTATGCTCAAGGCGGCTTACAACATGAAAAGACTTACACAATTACAAACGTAACAGAAGTCATAAACCACAAATAAAACACATCAAACACAACCTAATGGAAACAATTTCCACATAAATCATAAGATCTAAAACTAAAGATACAACAATAATATCAGTAACAGCAACAAGCTCTCTCAACCCCCCGTAAACAATACTCCAGCCCACGAATCTGTTCAACAGCCTCAGCTTTTGTAGCTGGAGTCAGTCCGCACTCCACTCTCCCAGGCCAGATGGGAAAGGGCCAGCCAGGCAGGGTGCAGGGCTTCCAGGGCTCAGAGCCAAGGTGGTCTCATTTAAAGCAGCACAGATAAAAATTAAAAACAATTTGAAAGAGGAGCCCTTGGTGCTAAGTAGCAGCCGCAGTCCTTGTGAAGCCGCCTCTGCTGCAGAGGAAATTTTCCTCTGAAACCTCCGTGGCTGATCCTTTCCCTTGACGTGTTTTGTGTGCGCAGGAAGAAGTAGTAGCAATAGAGTATGTTGAAAAATACACGGCTCCTCAACCTGAAGAATGCATGCTCCATGATGATTGGATCAGTTCTATTGAAGCTACAGAAGAATGGTAAGGGAGACATGCTACTTCTTTCCTAATCTCTTTTGTCTGACTTACTGCCTGTAGGATATCGCCTTGCATTATTTCTTTTTTTATTTCTGATTTTTCACTTCTATACATTTCAGTGATTTTACAATCATTTTAACATTCCAAAACTCGGCTTCCTTCCCCCTTTCTGCAGTTCCTTAAATTTCTTATATATATATTTTCTGCATATTCCAAATTAACTTACTCATTTATTCATCGGCTTTAAATATATCCTCTTATAAAACTGCAGGTTATTCCAATGATCCTGCCAATGTCCTTATCTGTTTAGTTTATTTGTAAATATTCAATAAACAATTTCCATTCTTTTATAAAAAGTTTGTTACCTTGATTTCTTATTTTTCCGGTAAGTTTCGCCATTTCTGCGTATTCCGTAAGTTTTTGTATCCGTTCTTCTTTCGTCTTGTTTTATTTCACTCACCATGTTGAAGGCACAGTGTCAGTTTATCCATTCTTTTCCTCCTTTCCCCTCTGTCTTTTAAATAAACATATTTTTTTCCATTCAAAATCTCCACTTGAACTTTCAAACCGCACAGAAGGTAAGTGTATGTGAATATAGTAAGCATTTTAGCATGATGTCCCCGCAGGGAATGGATGGTGGCATTGTCTTATAGATTTGCAGCTTTAACTGTTCGCAGTTTCTATAGCCCAAGTGCTTTGCTGGGAAAGGATTCTTCATTAACAAACATAATATCTTCGCATAATATTCCAAAAAAATTGAAATTGCACAGTGTGTCAAGTGCTCGATTAAAGCCCATAAAGTAGAAGAGGTATCCTATGAAGAACTATAGACAACCACCAAGCAGGTTTTTTTGCTTCTAAATTCCATAGGATATTGACAGGCTCCTATGACCAGACATCTCGGATTTGGTCAGTAGAAGGCAAACCCATAATGACGCTTGCTGGACATGTAGATGTGGTTAAAGATGTGGCCTGGGTCAAAAAAGGTAAGTGGATTTTACTCTGTTTGGGGTTTCAGCTTCAATAAATTTCACAGAAAACATGCCACCCCGAATTGTTCAGTTATTTCCAAACTGAAATCCAACACAGAAAGTGACACCTTAAACACTTAACAAATTTATCGAAATACTTTTTTTGCTTTCGCTGCATCAGAATAACCTAGCCACCTCTCAAATTCCACTCTTCTTTGCAATTCCTCCTGTGCAATTGTTGCCACATTACGTGGCAGTTTTGTGTTGAAACAATGGCCTCAGGATCAAAGTCCCACTGGGTAATAATAATAATAATAATAATAATAATAATAATAATAAAAAATTTATTCCTACCTTGCCCATCTGACTGGGTTTCACCAGCCACTCTGGGCAGCTTTCAACTGAACATTAAAAACAGAATAAAACTTCAAGCGTTAAAAACATCCCTAAACAGGGCTGCCTGATGTTATACTGAGGCCTCTGACTGCATTCATGGCCATTAAACTGGGAATGTGTATGAGTGACCGTCATATTCTGTTTACTTCTACATTCCCAGCAGCCCTGTGATATCCTTCTGCATTGCCTCAGCTCCAAATTGACCCCATCCTCGGCCAGTTTATAATCGTTTTGTAAACTCTTCGTCATATTTGAGCGGGTTGGGAGAATTAGGAGAGGGTTGGATTGGGGAAAGACTGCTGTGTGAACCTGTCTGCTATGCCTGCATCCCTCAGATAGTTTGTCATGCCTGCTGCTTAGCGCATCGATGGACCAGACTATCCTGCTTTGGGAATGGAATGTAGAAAAGAACAAAGTGAAGGCCCTTCACTGCTGCAGAGGACATGCAGGAAGCGTAGAATCTGTCGCTGTTGATGGCTCAAGGACTAAAGTAAGTTATATTGACTGCCCTTTCCTCCCTCCCTCCCACACACCCAAGCAGCTGAGACAGTTCATGTTGTTTCACATAAAAGGCATAGAATCATAGAGTTGGAAGAGACCACAAGGCCATCGAGTCCAACCCCTGCCAAGCAGGAAACACCATCAGAGCACTCCTGACATATGGTTGTCAAGCCTCTGCTTAAAGACCTGCAAAGAAGGAGACTCCACCACACTCCTTGGCAGCAAATTCCACTGTCGAACAGCTCTTACTGTCAGGAAGTTCTTCCTAATGTTTAGGTGGAATCTTCTTGCTTGTAATTTGGATCCATTGCTCCGTGTCCGCTTCTCTGGAGCAGCAGAAAACAACCTTTCTCCCTCCTCTATGTGACATCCTTTTATATAATTGAACATGGCTATCATATCACCCCTTAACCTCCTCTTCTCCAGGCTAAACATGCCCAGCTCCCTTAGCCGTTCCTCATAAGGCATCGTTTCCAGGCCTTTGACCATTTTGGTTGCCCTCCTCTGGACACGTTCCAGTTTGTCAGTGTCCTTCTTGAACTGTGGTGCCCAGAACTGGACACAGTACTCCAGGTGAGGTCTGACCAGAGCAGAATACAGGGGCACTGTTACTTCTCTTGATCTAGATGCTATACTCTATATAGCATCTAGATCAACACTATAGCATCTGCTCTCCATCTTCTGATAACTGGAAGCCTTGCACTAATAATAATAATAAGAAGAAGTAATAGTAATAATAATACCTTTAGTGTCAATGTACAACCTGTATACAATGAAATTAACCGAGCTTCCCCCCCCACCACGAACACTCAATCTCATTGCACTTTGTGTGCTTGTCGCACAACACACCAACCCCGAAAGTCAGTTGCACTATTAGTATTTTCCGATCAGTAGCCTAACAGCCCATGGGTAGAAACTGTTTTTTAGCCTGTTGGTACGACTGATTATACTTCTAGATCTCCTGCCCGAGGGTAGAAGATTAAAGAGCTGCTGGCTGGGGTGTGAATCGTCCCTGAGAATTTTTCTTGCTCTCCTAAGGCAACGATCCCTTGCGATGTCATCTAGCAGGCTTAGGGGACAGCCCATGATATCATGTGCTGTGTTCACCACCCTCTGTAAACACTCAGAGATGTGAAATTATGGCATGGGGCATCCATCTCTTTCCCTCCCTCCCTCCCCCACTTCCTGATTTTCTATTCTCCAGTAAAACCATGGGGAATTATTTTGGTGAGGAATTGTTTAGCTGAAGGCTGAGGAAGGTGCTTTCAGCCTCAAGATTTTTAAAAATAAAACGTAAAAGCTCATTCAAAAGGGTATGGGAACTTCCCCGGGTCCTGTTTGAATCTGGTTTGGAGTCAAATCAAGCCTATTTTACCGTATTTTTCCATCTATAAGACGATGTTTTTTGCTAAAAGATTTTAGTCAAAATTTGGGGGTCATCTTACACACGGATGTTGAATGCACAGGGGTTTGGGTTCTGGCTCTGGTATGGGTGGACTGGGCTCGGGTTCAGGCTGTGGTGCTGGTGGCCCAGGTTGTGGTTCAAACTTGGGCTCTGGCACGGGTAACCCAGACTTAGGTTCGGGCTTGGCCTCTGGCCCGATTTCTTAATTTTGTGTTAACAAAAATAGGGGCGTCTTATGTGGGCATCTTATACATGGAAAAACACAGTGACTCACTTGAGTTAAGCCTGTTCTGAAATCAAGCTTTGGGTAACTTGCCCCATCACAAATGATAGCTAGCTAAAATGTGCCATTTTTGTTGAAAACTGTTTTGTGGTGTGTTTAGTTTTGCAGTGGATCCTGGGATAAGATGCTAAAGATCTGGTCTGCAGGTAAGATCAGTGTTTAACTATGTGCTTCCTTTGACCTTTCATCTAATAACTTCCAGCGCCTTTGTCTACAACTCTGCATGCTTACGATACATTAATTTATTTAACAGGATTTGTATACTGCCTACTTGTAAATGAAATCTCTGAGTGGTTTACATGTGGGCGCACCCTTCTTTTCATGAACTTGAACCACCTTATTTGGCAAACTGAAGCGGCCCCAGACATTGCAGTTTGAAGCTGCGTGCAAATACTTTTGCTAACTGCACGAAAAACTCAAAATGTGGTGCTGTGTTGCAGAATTGTAAATTCTCACGTGTGTATGTATATCAGTCCTGTGAGTTTGGAGAATACTTCGTTTCGCCATAGGGGTTAGGTTCAATTAATGTGTGAACTGCACAGGCCACCTGTCTCGTAGCTCCATGAAAACATACCTCAAAGTCCTATTGATGTGCTTACTGTAACTCGCATGTAGGAACAGGGCCTGCTTCCATCTCAATCTCGCCAGATTATGAGGATGTCCGATTCGCCTGGAGCCCATGTGCATAAGCCGCTGTTTACATGAAGGGCTTCCTTGTCAGATGTTGCGTTCAACACAGGAAGGCAGAGAGAAGCATGGAAAATAGGATGCAACATTGGGATCAGGGCTAGGAGCATAGCTCCACTTCTGCTACACATGAGGAAATAGTGGCTATCGAAGGACAGGCCACGGTGACCTGGTTTGCCAGACTGTAGCTATTGCAAACAAGTAAACATGCAGGTGCTCAGAATGATGATCACAGCCGCAGTGCTCCTTCGCTGGCCCTGCTGCCACCACGTTAACCAGTGCTAAGCCACGGTTTGCTTTAAGTCAGTGTTTCTCAAACTTGTGTCCCCAGTTGTTGTAGGATTACAACTCCATCATTGTTGACCACTACAACTAATCCAAAATGTGGCAGCTAGGCTGGTGACTGGGAGTGGCCGCCAATACCATATAACACCGGTCCTGCCTCCCAGTACGTTTCTGAGCACAATTCAAAGTGTTGGTGCTGACCTTTAAAGCCCTAAACGGCCTTGGCCCAGTATACTTGAAGGAGCATCTCCACTCCCATCATTCAGCCCAGACACTGAGGTCCAGCTCTGAGGGCCTTCTGGTGGTTTCCTCCCTGCAAGAAGTGAGGTTACAGGGAACCAGGCAGAGGGCCTTCTCGGTAGTGGCGCCTGTCCTGTGGAACGCCCTCCCACCCGATGTCAAGGAAACAAACAACTGTCTGACTTTTAGAAGACCTCTGAAGGCAGCCCTGTTTAGGGAAGTTTTTAATGTGTGATGTTTTATTGTGCTTTTAATTCTGTTGGGATCCGCCCAGAGTGGCTGGGGAAAGCCAGCCAGATGGGTGGGGTATAAATAATAATTTTTTATTTTTATTTTTTTTTATTATATTATGATCCTGCTAGCTAGGGATGATGGGAGCTGTAGACCAACAATAGCTGGAGACTCAGGTTTGAGAAACGCTGGGTTAAGTGCTGCATCGGAATGAGTCCAGACTTGTGGTTCGTATCACTCGTAAACCTTAGTGGATTATAAAATATTGTTAACTGGAAGTAAATCCTTCCGGGTCATGTGGCCAGCATGACAAAGCCGCTTCTGGCGAACCAGAGCAGCGCATGGAAACACCGTTTACCTTCCTGCTGGAACAGTTCCTATTTATCTACTTGCACTTTGACATGCTTTCGAACTGCTAGGTTGGCAGGAGCAGGGACCGAGCATCGGGAGCTCATCCGGTCGCGGTGATTTGAACCGCTGACCTTCTGATCGGCAAGCCCTAGGCTCTGTGGTTTAGACAACAGCACCACCCGCATCCCTATTGCATTAATTTACAAGGCCCTTAACAACTTGGGTCCTGGATACCCCAAGGACCAATAAACTTTTATATCCCCACCTGATCACCATGATCCTCACGGTAGCCGTGATTATTTGGAGGGAAACAAACCACAAATCTGGATGTACTAAACCGTATTTTAGCAGCAGCTGCAGGGCTGGGAGAGGACTGCTGCGACTGTGATCTTCAATCTGAGAACTGATGTTATGCAAAAAAAAAAAAATCGGGCAAAACACTTCATTTTCCTGAGAGAAGCCCCCACAACCTCTGCCACAATAAAATTAAGATGTCACAGGAACCTAAATCAGGTGTGGGAAACCTTTGGCCCTCCAGATGTCGCTGAACTACAATGTCCATCCTGATAGCTCCCAACAAATAGGTTCAGAGGCCAGGGATGATAAAGCGGTGTAGTTCAGCAATGTCTAAAAAGCCAGGGTTGCCCACACCTGACCTTAAGCAACTAGTATGACTACAGCAAGCTGGCTCCACAATTCCAAAAGCTTTTATTTGGAAGTTAATTCCATTGGACGACATCTAGCTCATACTTGGATTGCTCCCAATGACTAAAACGCTTGCTTCCATGGAATTGAGTTAATATGGCAATTGATCAGTGTTCTTGGGGAAAATGTGTGCAAATCGCAGGCCGGCGTGTAAATTAGGACTAATCAGTGATTCTTCATATCACAGATATGTTGATAATTAGATTTACCGTATTTTTCGCTCTATAAGACGCACCAGACCACAAGACGCACCTGGTTTTTGGAGGAGGAAAACAAGGAAAAAAATATTCTGAATCTCAGAAGCCAGAACAGCAAGAGGGATCGCTGCGCAATAAAAGCAGCAATCCCTCTTGCTGTTCTGGCTTCTGAGATAGCTGCACAGCCTTCATTCACTCCATAAGACGCACACACATTTCCCCTTACTTTTTAGGAGGGAAAAAGTGAGTCTTATAGAGCAAAAAATGCAGTATTCTTTTTTTACAAAGATCCAACTTATAGCAATAGGAGATTGACCAGTGAGTTAAAATGACCGTATTTTTTTATTTCAGTGCCTACGGATGAAGAGGATGAAATGGAAACGGAGGAGGCGGCAAACAGACCAAGGAAAAAGCAGAAAACTGAGCAGTTGGGACTAACAAGAGTAAGACAAACCTGAATTGTCTAGAAATTCCTTTGAGGGGATGTGGGGTTCGGGCCTAACATTACCAGCCAGCTATACCTCCAGGGACCTGCTGGCTGCAGTTGTGACATTTGCCTTAGTTTCCCCAAAATGCAGTGCTCTGTAAGTTCCACTTGGACGTAAGAAAAGCCCTGCTGAGTCAGATCAAAGGCACATGTAGTACAGCAGCCTGGCCAATCAGATGCACATGGGGAACTGAAAGCAGACTTGAGTGCTACAGCTTCCTTCCTGCTTGTGTTCCCCAGTATTTTGAGGCTTATAGACTTCAGTACTGAAGCTGGTACACAGCCATGACTGGTAATCATCGAATGCCATCCATGAATTTGTCTAAACCCCTTTTGAACGATCCAAGTTAGATGTGTCTGGCAATTGTCCTTTTATATATATGTGGGATTTGATAGCACCGTGATCACTGTTTTGAGAGAGATCATCATCATCAACAACAACAACATAATAATACTTTATTATTGATACCCCACCCATCTTGCTGGGTTTCCCCAGCCACTCTCGGCTGCTCCCAACAGAATACAGCCGTACCTTGGAAGTCGAATGGAATCCTTTCTGGAAGTCTGTTGAAAAACCAAAGCACGGCTTCTGATTGGCTGCAGGAAGCTCCTCGGACATTCAGCTTCCAAAAGAACATTAAAAAACCGGAACAGTCACTTCCAGGTGTCCATCATTTGGGAGTCAAAACGTTCAAGAACTAGGCTGTTTGACTTCCAAGGTACGACTGTATTAAAACACGATCAAACATCAAACATTGAAAACTTCCCTAAACAGGGCTGCCTTCAGAGGTCTTCTAAATGTCAGATAGTTGTTTATTTCCTTGACATCAGATGGTAGGGCGTTCCACAGGGTGGGCACTGCCACCGAGAAGGCCCTCTGCCTGGTTCCCTGTAACCTCACTTCTCGCAGTGAGGGAACTGCCAGAAGGCGCTCGGCCCTGGACCTCAATGTAAATGAAGGTCCTCGCAACTTACCAGGTCCTGGTAACCACGTAATAAAAGTCCAGAGTCACTGATCCTCTGGTTGGTTCTGTGGCCGGCTGTCCTAGGGCACAGTCATTGAGGCTATCTAGAAATGTTGCCTCTTTTGTGACTGGAACACACATTTATCCAGTATAAAGGTAAAGGGACTCCTGACCATTAGGTCCAATTGTGACCAACTCTGGGGTTGCAGCGCTCACCTTGCTTTACTGGCCGAGGGAGCCGGCGTACAGCTTCCGGGTCATGTGAGCAGCATGACTAAGCCGCTTCTGGCGAACCAGAGCAGTGCTAGGAAACGCCGTTTACCTTCCCACCGGAGCGGTACCTATTTATCTACTTGCACTTTGACGTGCTTTCGAACTGCTAGGTTGGCAGAAGTAGGGACTGAGCAACGGGAGCTCACCCCATCGTGGGGATTCAAACCGCCGACCTTCTGATCGGCAAGCCCTGGGCTCTGTGGTTTAACCCACAGCTCCACCCACGTCCCTTTTATCCAGTATATATGATGGTAATTGAAATCACTCATTGAGTTCCTTCTCCATCTCAAGATCAGCTTGGACATTTTTGTCAGCTAGGAGATGGTGCTTTCCTAGTACTAAATTACTCTTGGGGCTCAGCATTGCCAACCACAGAGAATCAGTGGAGGGGTCCACCAATTTTGGCATTTCTAGCTTGTTGTACAGTGGTACCTCGGGTTACAAATCCTTCAGCTTACATACGCTTCAGGTTACAGACTCCGCTAACCCAGAAATAGTACCTCGGGTTAAGAACTTTGTTTCAGGATGAGAACAGAAATTGTGCTCCGGCGGCATGGCGGCCCCATTAGCTAAAGTGGTGCTTCAGGTTAAGAACAGTTTCAGGTTAAGAACGGACCTCTTGCGCAGTCGCCAAGGGAGAGAGGAGGCATTGGATAGCTGCTGCAATGAGTCTACTGAGCCCTGGAGCCAACTTCCGTGGGTTGAAATGGAGGGAAATAGCACAATCCCATGCACATTTACTTGGGAGCAATTCCTATAATACAGTGGTACCTCGGGTTACATGCGCTTCAGGTTAAATACGCTTCAGGTTACAGACTCCGCTAACCCAGAAATATTACCTCGTGTTAAGAACTTTGTTTCAGGATGAGAACAGAAATGGTGCAGCAGCGGCGTGGCGGCAGCAGGAGGCCCCATTAGCTAAAGTGGTGCTTCAGGTTAAGGACAGTTTCAGGTTAACAGACCTCCAGAACGAATTAAGTTCTTAACCTGAGGTGGAATAATAATAATAATAATAATAATTATTATTATTATTATTATTATTATTATTATTATTATTATTATTATTATTATTATTTATACCCTGCCCAACTGGCTGGGTTTCCACTCTGGGCGGCTTCCAACAAAAGATTTAAAATACATTAAAACACCAGTCATTAAAAACTTCCCTAAACAGGGCTGCCTTCAGATGTCTTCTGAACATCAGATAGTTGTTTATCTCTTTGACATCTGGTGGGAGGGCGTTCCACAGGGCGGGTGCCACTACCGAGAAGGCCCTCTGTTCTTAACTTGAGGTACCACTGTATATGTATAGACTTAACAGTGTTAGTGAACGAGCTCGTTTCACAAAATGAAATATTTCAATAACCATATCCTCCCAATATTTATTTTTCCCGTCTAGACTCCTATTACAACCCTCTCTGGTCATACAGAATCGGTCTCTTCTGTACTTTGGTCAGATACAGATGAAATATGCAGTGCTTCATGGGACCACACAATTAAGGTGTGGGATGTTGAAACAGGGGGCCTCAAATCCACTTTGGTGAGTTCTCTTGCAAACCAAGTTCGCCATTTCTCAGATTGCTTAACTGCCTTCAACAAAGAGTTTTGTACAAAGTCTAAAGAGCAATTCATTAATTACTTCTACTCAGGGTGGATAAAAATCAATGATTCTTTTTTAAAATTTAAATCAGATTTTTAAAATTTAAATCGGATTTTAAAAATAAAATTCTTTTGGAGGAAAAATATTTCTAAAGATAGCTTTCTATTTAAGTTATATTATAGTCCAAAGGCTATTCCTCAGGAAATAAGGATTTGTTTTAAGTTTTTCATGTGTGCTAAAACTCTGTTTAAGTTTTTTTTTTTAAAAAAAGTTAAACTACATCAGTTAACAAACATGGATATATATGCTATAATGTTATTGTTAAATAAATCGTTTAAATTGTTATTAAGGAAATGATTGTTTTTCTCCTTCCAATAAAGTACAGCAGAAAAGTTGTCCAAATATAAACAGTTAATTCATTAAACCTCACAATAATTTCATAACTATTTGTCTATGTATTTCTAATAGTATAAGCAAATCAGCAATTTTTGATATAGCTGTAAAAACTACTCTGCAAATTTATTATTCCAAAAATGAAACTTTCATCTGGTTGTAAATATTAAGATTATGCCAGCAAGAATGAGTCTTTCTGTAAAAAGAAATGATTTAAATCAAGTCTTACTGACTAGTGTTTTAAATCCACCCTACTTCTTTCTACTCTTATTTTTACATAGACTGGAAACAAAGTGTTCAACTCTATATCCTACTCGCCATTGTGTCGGCGTTTAGCCTCTGGAAGCACTGACAGACACATTAGGTTATGGGACCCTCGTACCAAAGGTGGGTAGAACAGAATGTATACAGTGGTACCTCGGGTTGCAAATACAAATACAGTAGCTAATATCAATGTATTTTTCTGCTAACGCTGATAATAACTTGTAATTGACATAATTGATGTACAGTGGTACCTTGGGTTACATACACTTCAGGTTACAGACTCCACTAACCCAGAAATAGCACCTCAGGTTAAGAACTTTGCTTCAGGATGAGAACAGAAATCGTGCTCCGGCGGCGCAGCAGCAGCAGGAGGCCCCATAAGCTAAAGTGGTGCTTCAGGTTAAGAACAGTTTCAGGTTAAGTACGGACCACTGTATTCCTGAGAGAATGTTTGCAAATAGTGTGTGCACATGGACACACACACACAAGTTACATTTTTAAAATTATTATTATTTCAAGCATTTATTGAGCTATACATACCTGCTTTCGAATAAACTTTCTGGTGAAGCTTCCCAACCCTGATTGACTGGTGGCATACTTTCGTAACCCGGAGTCAGGAAGAGCTGCTATAATCTCCCACTTCTATGCAGTGGTTATGGCAGCGTTTGTAAAGCTCTCTATATGCAGGGATCATAACTCAGTGGTAGAGGACATGTTTTACCATACACAGTGTCTCTGGTCCGGTCCCTGGCACCTCTAGTTAGGAAGAAACAGGTTGTAAGTTATATGAGGTTACAGGGAACCAGACAGAGGGCCTTCTCGGTAGTGGCACCCGCCCTGTGGAATGCCCTCCCTTCAGATGTGAAGGAAATAAGTAGCTATCTTATCTTTAAAAGACATCTGAAGGCAGCCCTGTTCAGGGCAGTTTTTAATATTTAATGCTGTATTGTTTTTAACACTCGATTGGAAGCCACCCAGATTGGCTGGGGAAACTCAGCCAGATGGGTGGGGTATAAATAATAAATTATTATTATAAATTATTATTCTTCTTTTGCCTCAGACATTGGAGAGCAGCTGCCAGTCTGGGTACACAAATTTGGGCTAGGCGGATAAAAAAATCTGACCTGGTATATGGCAACTTCCTAATTCCTTCATCTGGCTTGCAGGTGTCCTGTTTTTACTGATTATATCACTAATGTGCTACTTTTAACAAACATTAGTTTTGGTCTTTGTAAAGAAACATTTCATCTCAGTAGTGGCCTAGGGAGTGGTCATTGTCTCCTACTTTCTGTTTGATTTCAGCACATTTACTAAAAATGCTGGCTATTACTATTTTTGTATCCATTGCGTACTCACTTTCACCCTGCTGTATGCTTGTAAAAATGTTAAGTGTCTTGTGTGATTCATCAGTTGTGGCTAGTGAGATTTGTCTGCCTCTTTTCAGATGGTTCTTTGGTACTGCTTTCTCTTACCTCACATACTGGCTGGGTGACATCAGTGAAGTGGTCACCAACACATGAGCAACAGCTCATCTCTGGTTCTTTAGACAACGTTGTCAAACTTTGGGACACAAGAAGGTAAACTTTAAACCCTGGGTTTTGGTTTGACTTTTGCCATATGGATTTGTGTTACTGGATGACACACAAATTGAAGAAATGTCACTATAGGTTCTTTGAATATTTCGGGCAATTGATCTTGATTTGAAGGGTTCCGACTAGATCTTAAGTCTGATTTTAGCAATATTCTCCTCGACGTTAGTTCTGTACCTGCAAATGTCTCCCTAAGCATTGTGTTTGATGCAATTCTGTTTTTCTAAGGATTATGGCACAGCAGGACAGTGGGGTTTTTAATTTATTGCATTTACCAATTGCTTTATACAACATGAAGTCTCAAAGTGACTTGGCAAGGTAGAATGCAAATACATAAAAGCAGTTCAGAACAATAAAAAGAATTAAAACAGTGAACAATGCAAAATACATTAAAGTGCTCATTCAGAAACACATTATTAATAAGGACAAGTCTTACCCACCCCATTGAAAGATGAGGATCACTGTGAGGAACAAGATCAAGTAGCCAAAGGCCTGCGTAAACAAAAAGGTCTTAGCCCGGCACCTAGAGACTGACAGGGATGATGCCAGGGACATCTCCCTCCGAAAACATTCATTGGATGGGAGGCCACCAATGAAAAGGTCTGTTCATATGTGGTCATCCTCATCTTCCTTGAGTGGGGCACACAGAGAAGGGCCTTCAATGAAGACCATAGTGTCTCAGCTAGTTCATATGGGAAGAGATGGTCCTTGAGGTATTGGAGTCCTGAGCAATATAGCGCTCTATAGGTCAAAATCAGCACTGGCTTATGGTTAAAGACCGTATGTAGGCAGTGTGCATAATTCCAAAGGTGAAATTGTAGTTTGGACCCAGACTTTGCTCCTGTTGACAGAAGCTTCCCAGGAGTGGAATTCTTCTCCCACTGATGGAAGTGAGGAGGATATTTTTGTTGATTCATCCTGCAGTGTTCATCACCACCTCCCATGTCATCCCCCAAATTCTTTAGTCCCGATTTCTAGGGGGGTGCAGGAGGAATGGGAAATCTGCAAAAATCGCAACACATCCCTCCACCCCCAACCTTGTGCCAGCAGAAGTTCTTGATTGAATGACAGTAAGAGTCTTCTGCAATTGGATCTTACCGAAAAGATGACAGAAGAATGAGAGTAGGAGGGGAAGTTTACGTAGAAGGAATTTGCTGGCCGATTTCAGCAATTAGCCATCAGAATGCTTTTATTTCCATGTAATATAACTAGTATGGCTGTCTGATTTTCTGTTTCCTATAGTTGCAAGGCACCTCTCTATGACTTGGCTGCTCATGAAGACAAGGTTTTGTGTGTGGAATGGACAGAAGCAGGGGTAAGAACTTCGTCAGGAACAGGAATTGGGTGGAAACCGAAGTATTTTTGCAGCAAATGTTGTTTATGTAGTTGGATATGTGTAGTGATTTATAAATATTCATTACTTATGCAGTTCAGAACAGCAGAGGTTCAACTTGTGAAAGTGATTTATCTTAAAACTACTTGAAAGAATGTATGTGATTTTGCAGAAACTTTGGGTTATGCCCAACAAAATCTTGTTACTGCAAAGACCTGCCTGTGCAATGGGACTTCCTCTCCCTGTGTGCCCTGAAACCTGTTCTGGGTTTTCCCCCAAGCCTGCAGAACGGATCGGGACGCTGATGTTAGATATCATGCAACATGTCCAGTTGTTTTTTGTTTATAGCATTTTGTGTTGCTTCTCTTTATATTGTGGATTTAAGACATTGTGAAGTTTCTGTTCCTAACATTAAGGCAGGCAAAAGTTCCAAGGCACAATTGGCTGTATTAATCATATGTCTGCTTAATAAGCCAGAATATGAATTAGCTTTTCCCTATATACTCCTTCCTTTGCATTAAGCATCTGGAAATCTGTGATACCATGCCTTGTGATTCTTACGCAGGTTTTCATGAAAAATTGTTTTTCCTGGTACAGTGGTACTTTGGTTCTCGAACCTAATCCGTTCGACTCCTGAAACCGTTCGAAAACCAAGGCGCAGCTTCCGATCGGCTGCAGGAGCTTCCTGCACTTAATCGGAAGCCGCGTCAGACGTTTGGCTTCCAAGAAACATTCGCAAACCGGAACACTTACTTCCGGGTTTGGGAGCCAGTTTGTTCGACAACTAAGCCATTCGGGAATCAAGGGACCACTGTATATATGTTTTTACTTGGTCTAGATGGGGGGAAACAACAACAACAACAATAATTTATTATTTATACCCCGCCCATCTGGCTGGGTTTCCCCAGCCACTCTGGGCGGCTTCCAATAAAACACTAAAATACAATAACCTATTAAACATTGAAAGCTTCCCTAAACAGGGCTGTCTTCAGATGTCTTCTAAACGTCAGATAGTTGTTTATTTCCTTGACATCTGATGGGAGGGCGTTCCACAGGGCGAGCGCCACTACTGAGAAGGCCCTCTGCCTGGTTCCCTGTAACCTCACTTCTCACAGGGAGGGAACCACCAGAAGGCCCTTGGAGCTGGACCTCAGTGTCAGGGTTGAAAGATGGGGGTGGAGACGCTCCTTCAGGTATACTGTGCTGAGGCCATTTAGGGTTTTAAAGGTCAACACCAACACTTTGAATTGTGCTCTGAAACGAAATGAATGTTTCTGAATATTGTCTCATTATAACTAGATTTTTCTTCCTTGCTCTATAGTTGCTGTTGAGTGGTGGTGCAGACAACAAGCTCTATTGCTACAGATACCGAGCAGCCACCTCTGATGATGGAGCATGAAAACAAATGAAAAGATCATGAGAATGAGCTCTTCTGCTCAATGTGCTTGCAACCTATCATACACAGCTGTATAAAATGTGTGATTTATGGTATTATAAATCTTGCATATTATACCTTGGGGGCAACATTAGTTTCCTGTTCTTTGTTTTGAGGCGAGGTGGCAGGTTAAGGCATTTTTATTTTTATTTAAAACCTCCCCCCCCCCCACGCAAGCCAGACGAACTCGAGTTGGTCAGTTTTAACAGTTTAAGCCTTATCAACATAATATGTGCTTATTAAAACCTTTTCATTTTGTGCAAGTATATTTAAGTTTTTTAGTTAATCATGATGCTGAGCATTCCACCTTCCATTAGTTTCAGTGGGAACTTCAGGTGTCCCCCATGAAAAATCAATTGAAGCTGTTGCCAGATGGAGAATGCTCAAGATTTCAATGAAATAAAATTGCGGTGTTCCTTAACGTGGTTGTAATGCCATCTGACATACTTTTTTCAAAATTAAGGATTTCTTTTTAGGACCTAAAAGACTGTACAACTAGTTCCTCAGATACAAGGGCTCATTAGATTGCCTCCATGGCTGGAGGCAATATGCTTGAATTGCAGGTATGGAAAGTGCTTCTGTCGTGCTTGTTATGTTTGGGTTCTGCTTGTGGACATTTGATGATTGATTGATTGAATTTATATACCACCCTATACCCAGATGTCTCAGGGCGGTTCACAGAAAAGATAAATGTGATAAAGGAGTGTTGGGTCCAGCAGGGCCCTTAAGTTCTTATCTGCATTTCTTTAAGCAGCAGTTTGTTATGCTGCATATTTTTTAACCTCAAGAGGGACATGTTTATGGTGTGAAGATCCGTGGTTTAAAAATGCCTGGTGGGTTTCAAATTCTACAAGGTATATATTAAAAAAAACAACCCAGGTGTGGTGAGCCATTTAGGACTACACTCTGATGATTGGAATGGCCTGTTATTTTCCCTCTTGTTGGTATCTTACCTATCTTTGAAGACAATGGAGTGTGCCTCTGGGGGTGAAGTCAAACTGCTGGAGAATCACAGCACCTGCTGTGGCTGCAGAGACTGGTAACTTGTAACTGGTGCCTCCCATGTCGTTTTTGCTGTGTTAGCAGCACTGAAGTGACCTGTGTAGGGTTCAAGCCTGGGCACTGTGTTGTTGTTCTTTCTTCTTTGGTGATCACTTGTGGCCGAGTAAGATTGCCTTCCATGAACACAGTCTGAGCGGTGTGTCCGTAAGTGACTGTGGAGACCAGTTCTGGGTCCACAAGTCCTTCCACAGCGGGGACATAGGTTTCCAGGCAGGAGTTGATCAAGGTGAGGATTTGCCAAACATGCCTTCCTCTTAGCTCATTTCTCCTTTTCACCTTGAGTTCATGCTCCTTCAAAGTCCATGACACCTTTGGTAAAGGCTGTTCTCCAACAGGAGCGCTCGCAGGCCAGTGTTTCCCAATTGTCCCAATTTCCCTGATGCCATCAAGACACTTAGAGTGAGCAGCTGGAGGAGGGTGCCAACATTGGGAGCCTCCAGAAGGAGACCCCCCCCCCAGCAGGCTCTGGAAGTGCCTCTTCAATTCCTGCGGGAAAAGAGAGGTTGAGTGCTGGGTTAAATCTTGCAAGGGTGCAAGGAGAAGAAGAAAGAGCTTTGCAAAGGGAAGTCAAAGCAGAGGACACACCTCTTTGTTGTCGTCCTTTTCTGCGCTCCCCAGAACAGCCTCCATTGTCCTATGCAGGATAGCACTGACCATATCGCAGCTGAAATGGGGTCTCATGAAGCTGGAGAGAGAAAGGGAAGGGGTTAGATGCTACCTCCTCCAAGTCTCCCTTGCCCCCTTCTCCTTCCTGCCTGCTTTTGCCCACCCAGAGCTCCCCCTGGAGTTCTGCCCCACCAACCCCGCCCACCCCAAAGACCCCACTCACCTCAGCTGGAGGAGGGCCGCCAGGGCCAGGCTCGGGGCAATCCCTGAAGTACTCGTAAGTGCCCAAAGATGTGCTGGAAGACAGCAGAGGAGGAAAGTCCAGCTCCTTCCGGGGGTCTCCGGAGGACAGCTCTGACCCCAAACGTCAGGCTTGTCTTTCCAGGGGATTGGCAACCCCATGCCGTAAGCCAGAAGGGTCCTCCTCTCCAGCAGATGCACAAGCTCTTCCCAAAGCCCCTCTCTGCCCCTCCCTCCCCATAGGGGTCCCTCACACCACTCATCACTCCCCATAATAGCTTTGGCCGTATCCTTCTTGGAGCACTTCAGGGTTCGTAGCCTCCTGAGCCGAGCTGCCTGGCAGTTCTGGATGACCTCCAGGAGGTATAGCTGATCTTCCTCCAGCAGCTGAAATGCAAAAGTCAGTCCGTCAGTTCCTCGTGGGGAGAGGGCTCAGCCGCAACTGATAGTGCAGAGTGGGAGGCAAAGAGCCTGAGCAGTGGGGGGCAGGGCTGAGGGATCCACTCCCTGCTCTCGTTTTATCCAATACTCACCCCTAGGGAAGGGATGTGGAACCCCAGCACATTTGCAAAGACATGGGGACAGGGGAGTTTGTCCCTGAGCCCTTGGCAAGGCTATTCCAAGCGTTTTATCCTGGATTCCAAGTCCTACAACGGGAGGGACACCCCAGGCCTTGGGGGCCAATCCTGGCCTCCTGCCCCCAGAACATGGCTCCCCAGGGAAGGTGCCCCTCCCACTGACAACTGCCCCCCCGCCTTGCTCTGCAGCCCAGCCCCCTGCTTCCTCCATCGGACCCTACAAAACGGGGTGGTCGCTAGGGGGGGCGTGTTGGGTTTCCAGGTGCTGGCCCAGATGGACCTTGGGTCGGATCCAGCCGACTGGCTCTGTGCTTCTTTTGACTACCTGCCCCCCAGCCCATTCCTGGCCTCCTCTGTCCCAAAAAGGAGGGTCACTTGCTCCCCCTAACACCACGGGCTGCTCCAGGCCTTGCAGGGGGGCCACCCTGTTGCTGTGGCCAATCAGGCGTCTTAAGCACCTGAACCTAGAAGAGACGAGCAGAGAGAGCGACTCAGAAGCCGGCAGCCCCAATTCTTGGGGGGTGTTTGTGTGTGAGGAGGGATATCTGGCCCAATTCCTTTCATCTCTCTGCAGTTCAGCGACCTGAAAGGGCATCACCAGAGCTGGAAAGAGGCAGCCCAGAGCACAAAGGGCTGCCAGAGAGAGAGAAAGGAGGCCTCAAGTGCTATGGGTTCAAGAGCTCTAGCCCAAAGGAAAGGCAAGCATTGACAGCTGTTAAAGGGCTGCTCTGCTTCATTATCTTAGGACAGCCTTGCCCTTCCTGGAGAGGGTGGAGACCCCTAGGAGGGTCCTCCAAGCATCAAGGTGTCCCAGAAGAGGAGCAGAACATGAGAAAGGTGGTGGAGTCTTCCATGGAGCCAGAGAGACCCCAAGAAGGGGGAGAAGGCCGATGTCGTAGGGTAGCTGGAGAGATGCAAAATGGAGCCGGGCAGAGGTGTAATGGTTGGAGGGATGGACTAGGAGGACCTGGGAGAGCAGGGTTCGAATTCCCACTCAGCCATGAAGCTCCCTGGTGGACCTTGGGCCAGTCTAGCCTACTTTGCAGGGCTGCTGTGAAGATAACAATTGGTGGCAGGGAGAACCATGAAGGCCACCTTGAGCTCCTGGGAGGAAAGTGGGCTAGGAATGTCCTAGTAAATGATGAAAAGGGGAAGGCTCCACGAGTGTGGAAGAGCTGAGCTCTCTGGAGAAGACTGGTTGGGTTGATTTCCAGAGAGTTAAGGCTGTGCAGAGGACCCCAGGACTCGCCCCCCGCCCCCAGGAGAACAAGAGAAAGGGAAGGAATCCTACTTACAGTCTGCACATTTTGTTCACAAAAAATCCCACCCTCCTCTCTAAACTAGCTAACTAGCTAAAATGCCTACCCAAGACTAATTCTGACCCCAGCCCTAAGCCTAACCCTAACCCTACACTTACCCTTAACTACTCTATGCACAAAATAAATCTATACAAAATGTGCACAAAATAAAAATGTAAAATAAAAAATATGAAAAAAACAAAATAAAAAGTAAAATAAAATGTTAAAATTCAGAAGTAAAATAATAAATAAAATAAAAACAAATAGAATCAAATGAATCAAATAAAAATAATAAATCAAATGAATACCTCTCCTTTTTGTCTCCAACCATCACCAACTCCTCTCTCTACTACTCAACTTGCCTCAATGGCTGCCTGCTAGTGGTGGCTTTTAAGGGAGAAGCAAGAGATGTCACAAAGGAGGGCAGGTCCTTGTCACCGTGGCAACCTCCCCACCTGGACCTGGCCCCTCCTGAGAGGTGATGCTCCACTGTCAGAACTTGGAGGCACCTGCTGTTCCGCCTGCAGCCCCATTTCCAAAGGGAGACCATCCCCACATCCTTCAAGGCAGGCTGGGGGTCTCCATAGCGCAGGATTAGGCCATCTGCCTTGCATGCAGGTCTTCTGTCCTGGGCGGCACCTCGGGGGGAGGCTGGGAATGTCCCCCCCCCCATCCGAAATCTAATTGAAGAAGGATATTGAGCAGCTGGAAGGTGAGCAGAGGAGGGCGAATAGGATGATGAAGGGTTTGGAAACCAAGCCTGATGAGGAATGGTTGAGGCAGCTGGGTATGTTTAGCCTGGAGAGGAGGAGACAGAAAGGAGAGCCATCTTCCAATATCTGAACACTGCAAGAAGCAGCAAGCTTGTTTGCTGCTGCTCCAGAGGGGAAGGCAGGAGAGGAGATTCGGACTAAACATTAGGAAGAACTTTCTGATGGTACGACTCTCTGGAACAGTGGTGGACTCTCCTTCCTTGGCTTTTAAGCAGAGGTTGGATGCCAGTCTGCGAGGGATTCAGCTGCAATTTGGGGAGCGCATAGCACTGGCCTACTTTACAGGGTTGTTGTAACCACACAGAGCTGCTGAGCATCCGAAAGTGCCTGACAAACGTTGAGCCTTCCATTTCATTGTGGGGAACAGCTGCAGCGCATCAGGAGGTATCCCTCAACTTCATTTCTACTCTCTCCTGCAGCCAAAGGGACTGGGCTGGATTCCCAAATAGGCAGAGTAGGCACTGGCCTATGGGCCCCACACTTTTTAGGGGTCCCGCAACAATGGATCAAAATAATATTGATTTGATCTTGAAAAACAACAACAATCAAGCTTTCGTAAGGTAAAGGTAAAGCGACCCCTGACCGTTAGGTCCAGTTGTGACTGATTCTGGGGTTGCGACGCTCATCTCGCTTTATTGGTCAAGGGAGCCGGCATACAGCTTCCGGGTCATGTGGCCAGCATGACTAAGCCGCTTCTGGCGAACCAGAGCAGCGCACGGAAACGCCGTTTACCTTCCCACCGGAGCGGTTCCTGTTTATCTACTTGCACTTTGACATGCTTTTGAACTGCTAGGTGGGCAGGAGCAGGGACCGAGCAACGGGAGCTCACCCTGTCGTGGGGATTCGAACTGCCAACACTCTGATCGGCAAGCCCTAGGCTCTGTGGTTTAACCCACAGTGCCACCTGCGTCCCAATCAAGCTTTCTTAGTTCAATGTTATTCCAGCATGCGCACAAGGCCTGCCCCCTGCCCAGATTTTGACTGCCAAGGGGCCTCCACAGAGTTTAATCCAGCACTGCCCCATGAACAGCCCAGTATACCTGAAGGAGCGTCTCCACCCCCATCGTTCTACCCGGACACTGAGGTCCAGTTCCGAGGGCCTTCTGGCAGTTCCCTCATTGTGAGAAGTGAGGTTACAGGGAACCAGACAGAGGGCCTTCTCGGTAGTGGCGCCCGTCCTGTGGAACGCCCTCCCATCAGATGTCCTTGAAATAAACTATCTGACTTTTAGAAGACATCTGAAGGTTGCACTGTTGGGTGTATAAATGATGCTTGTTATATGATTATTATTGTTTCTTATATTGTTTGTTTTTTTCTATTGCTTGTATGCTTGTTTGTATTTTTCTTTTTTCTTTCTATAAATGTATTTATTTTAAAACAATAAAGACATAATCTCTAAACAACTATCTGACTTTTAGAAGACACCTGAAGGCAGCCCTGTTTAGGGAAGTTTTTAATGTTTGGTGTTTTATCACTTTAATAATAATCTGTTGGGAGCTGCCCAGAGTGGCTGGGGAAACCCAGCCAGATGGGCAGGGTATAAATGATAAATTATTATTATTATTATTATTATTATTATTATTATTATTATTATTATTATTATTACATTTTCAGGGGTTTTTTGCTGCCTACTTGGGACTTTAAAAGATAAGAGGCCTATTTACTGCATATGACAGGTGGGCTATATTCAATATGGTGGATCATAGATTGTGCAAGCTTGTCCTAAGTCTTCAGCACACCCACTGGACTTAATCAATTATATGTATGTATATGTATATGTATATGTCTGTCTCTCTGTGTGTATATGTACAGTGGTGCCTCGCAAGACGAAATTAATCCATTCCTTGAGTCTCTTCGTCTAGCGGTTTTTTCGTCTTGCGAAGCAACCCTATTAGCGGCTTAGCGGATTAGCTCTATTAGCGGTTTAGCGGCTATTAAAGGCTTAGCGGCTATTAAAGGCTTAGCGGATTAGCGGCTAAAAGGCTATTAGCGGTTTAGCGGCTTAGAAAAAGGGGGGGAAGCGGAAAAAAATCGGAACACTCGCAAGACGTTTTCGTCTTGCAAAGCAAGCCCATAGGGAAAATCGTCTTGCGAAGCAGCTCAAAAACGGAAAACCCTTTTGTCTTGCGGGTTTTCCGTCTTGCGAGGCATTCGTCTTGCGGGGCACCACTGTATATGTATATATGTATATGTCCAGTAGCACCTTAGAGACCAACAAAGTTTGTTCTTGGTATAAGCTTTCGACCAACACGGCTACCTACCACTGGACTTAAGTAACACCTTCACACTCATGGATTTTCCCAGTTACAAAGTAACCAGGTCTAGTAATGTGCCTTCCCTCTTCAGTATTATGTTAACAGGCTTAGAATAGTGGATTAGCTAGTCAACACACCGACACATGCATGCACGCGCATGTATGTGCGCGCACACACACATACATATTTGGCTTTAGATTGAAATTGATGGTCTGCACTCTGCACCTTTGAAAGTCGTCATAAATGCTTATAACCTTGCTTGGGAGACCAGAGTACAATTCAATAGTATTTCCTATCAGGTTTATTTTAATTGCTTTTTGCCATCTTTCCCAACAGAGAGAAGTTGTCCTTGGGCCAAACTTATGATGGGTATAATTAATTTTATGAAAATAAAATAAATAAAATATAATTATTATGAAATAAAATTTTATAAAATATAGCTACAGCCCTTTTTGAATATCCTTTCCTGGTGGAGGGTAGGAGGGAGACAGGGGAAAATAAACTGTGCTAAACCCATGCGAGATGTCCAATTAATGGTATCACTTTTGGGGCACATTTTATCTTCCAGTCATTTCACCACCTCCCTCCCCCAATTTAGACTTAATTTCTCATTTTCATAAATGCATTTATCACCCATCCTTATAGAAACATCGAGACTGAGAAAAACTGCAGAGAACTTTTTCAAAATCGGGAGTGTTGAACTTTAGCAGATACCAGAAATATTTGGCTTCAAGAGAAAAAGAGAGACTTCCAAGTTCGTTTATTATATTTCATATGCTGTGATTTGAACTGACCAATTAAAATGTGGGGGGTGGGCTAAACCACTGGGATAATTTGACGTGATCTGCAGAAGCAGCTTGTCGTTTTCCCCTCCAAGTATAGAAATGTGGGCGATCTTCTAAGGAAACAAGGCAATGCACAGCAATGCGCAATAATGACAGTATTCCTTCCCAACAGTGTCCAGCCCAATGCTATGGGGAGAAACCGGGCAATGCTTTTAACAGTAAGCGGCGGCGACAACCATTTTGGCGGGAAAGAGTGTGTGAGGGGAAGGAGCGCCTCACGTCGCCGTTAAATCCCCTCCCCCCCCGACCTTTGCTGCGGCGGTTGGCCACGCCCCCTCCTCACCCCGACCGTTTGCTTCTTCGTGGGGGAGGCTCCCCGAAGCAGTGAGCCCGCCTCCCCACTTGCCCCGCCCCCCACTTTTGAACTGCTGTCGCCAACGTTATTTTCCTGTCAGAGACCTTAACGTGTGGGGTGCAACGGGCCCACCTAGAAATAAAAATACAGTACCCGTTGTCTGCGCCATCCCAACACCCATAACTCCCACCGCCCCAGTTCGTCGGGATGGGGGAGGGCGGCCATGGGAGGGGCGGAGGGAGGGTTTTGCGCTGGCACACCTAACTGTGGCACACCTGCGGCACACCGCCTGTGGCACACCTGCAGCACATTGCCTGCAGCACACCTGTGGCACACTGCCCGTAGCACATCTGTGGCACACCGCCTGCGGCAAACTTGCAGCACACTGCCTGTAGCACACCTGTGACACACCTACCTGTGGCACACCGCCTGCGGCACACTTGCAGCACACCGCCTGTGACACATCTGTGGCACACCGCCTGCAGCACACTTGCAGCACACCGCCTGTAGCACACCTGTGACACACCTACCTGTGGCACACCGCCTGTGGCACACCTGTAGCACACTGCCTGTAGCACACCTGTGGCACACCGCCTGCGGCAAACTTGCAGCACACTGCCTGTAGCACACCTGTGACACACCGAACTGTGGCACACCGCCTGTGGCACACCTGTAGCACACTGCCTGTAGCACACCTGTGGCACACCGCCTGCGGCAAACTTGCAGCACACTGCCTGTAGCACACCTGTGACACACCGAACTGTGGCACACCGCCTGTGGCACACCTGTAGCACACTGCCTGTAGCACACCTGTGGCACACCGCCTGCGGCACACTTGCAGCACACCGCCTGCGGCACACTTGCAGCACACCGCCTGTGACACAGCTGCAGCACACTACCTGCGGCACACCTGTGGCACACCGCCTGCAGCACACTTGCAGCACACTGCCTGTGGCACACTTGCAGCACACTGCCTGTAGCACACCTGTGGCACACCTGCGGTACACCTGTGATACACTGCCAGTAGCACATCTGTGGCACACCTGCGGCACACCGCCTGTGGCACACCTGTGGCCACTGGTGAAGGAAGAGTTCGGTGGGAGCGCACCAACCCTGGCAGCGCGATCCCCAGGATGCCATCGCAGCTGTCCCCCCACCCGTGCTGGGCGCCCTGCCCCCGCAGGCAGCATGCCTTGCCCCCAGGATGTGTACCACGCCCCTGCCGACAGCGCACCCGTCCTTGGGATGCGCACCAGCCCCACCCCCGCCTGCTCTCCGTCCCCAGTGCTGGAGCATGAAGCTCCGCCACTGCCTGTGGCACTTTTGCAGCACACCGCCGGTGGCACACCACCGGTGGCACACCTGCAGCACACTGCCTGTAGCACACCTGTGGCACACCGCCTGTGGCACCTGCTTATTGCTGCCCTTGACTCATGTGCCTCCCTCAAACTAATCAAAGAAATGCGATGAGGCAGACATGGAAAGATGCGTAGAAAAGTGCTCGTGGTCACCGAAACAGCATTTCAGGTTATAAATGAAAATTGCAGCTCTTTCTCCCGTGTGAGAAGTTGCCTCAGGCTCATCCAGGGGCGAATTTTGGTTATGTGGCAACCTGAGAGAGGACAAATTTTGGCGCCCCTCCGCCCCTAAGTATTTCTTATTTTCACAATACTGTAATTCCTTTTGGTTCAGTGGCTTTTTATGGATCTTCTCAGACACTACCCCTAGCAATACTGTATAGGTTTTATTATTATTATTATCATCATTATTTTGCGTCTTCTTGGCTCAGTGCCCTGTGGTGGGGAACCGCCCACAGCACCCTATATCCGGCGTTGCCTCAGCACAGGGATATAGTTTTCTAGCATGTGCATCACTATAAATTGATGCTTTTCAGAAGAGTAGCCACCCTGAATTGCTGTGGGAGGAATGGTGGGAAGGGAAATTTAATAAACAAATAAATAAATGGACATGTCAGGCTTTGGTAGCAAGAGTCTGGTGGCAACTTCAGACCTAACACATTTATTATGGTATACTCTTTTGTGGGTTAGTGATTCGCCTTTGTGGCATTGGGCAAAGTAAGCTTTACAGAGTGCAACAATAAAGAGGTTTAAAAGCAAGCAACCCCTTTTTGAGATCAGTTTTGGGAACTGAAGTTGCCACCTTGGTTTCCTGCAACCACAGCCCTCGACGCTCCAACAGTACTTTGATTCCTTTCGTAGAGCTCCATGGAAAAACTCAAGTTTTTATTTATTTTCTGATTCGTTAGATCCTCAGTAAATATCACTCTCTGGTGCACACTCTGTTCATGGTGCACACTGGTGTTTTTTGTTTCAGCCGTGATAAAAATCACAGCTGAAACAAAAACATCAGTGTGCACCATGAACAATTACAGAAAGAGCTAAAGTTGAGTTGGTCCTAATAAAAGCATTTGGCACTTTTGCCGTTTGGACTCCTCTGCCTCCTGAACAGCTTTGTAAATAAGCCCACAGAAGTTAGGTATAATAATAATAATAATAATTTATTATTTATACCCCGCCCATCTGGCTGGGTGTCCCCAGCCACTCTGGGCGGCTTCCATAAATACCAAAAATACAGTAAAATATCACACGTTAAAAACTTCCCTGAACAGGCTGCCTTAAGATGTCTTCTAAATGTCAGGTAGTTGTTTATCGTTTTGACATCTGCTGGAAGGGCGTTCCACAGGGCGGGCGCCACTACCGAGAAGGCCCTCTGCCTGGTTCCCTGTAGCTTTGCTTCTCGCAATGAGGGAACCGCCAGAAGGCCCTCGGCGCTGGACCTCAGCGTCCGGGCAGAATGATGGGGGTGGAGACGCTCCTTCAGGTAAAGGGACCCCTGACCATTAGGTCCAGTCATGACCGACTCTGGGGTTGCGGCGCTCATCTCGCTTTATTGGCCGAGGGAGCCGGCATACAGCATACATTGGCCGAGGGAGCCGGGTCATGTGGCCAGCATGACTAAGCCGCTTCTGGCGAACCAGAGCAGCGCATGGAAACGCCGTTCACCTTCCCTCTGGAGCGGTACCTATTTATCTACTTGCACTTTGACGTGCTTTTGAAATGCTAGGTTGGCAGGAGCAGAGACCGAGCAATGGGAGCTCACCCCGACGCAGGGATTCGAACCACCAACCTTCTGATCAGCAAGTCCTAGGCTCTGTGGTTTAACCCACAGCGCCACCTGGGTCACAATTAAGAGAGAGAGTAGCTGGTGTTTCCACAGTGGTCCTGGAGATTAGGAAGCCCTTCTCTGCAGCCAGCATGGAAAAAAACCAGGCTACTAGTGGCTCCTTTAGTAGGCCTTTTTAAAAGTTGTCATTTATCATATGCACCCGTTCACCACAAGTCTCCTGCATCACCTTGCTAGCCAAGGAGGAAGGGGCAAGTGATCCTTTGCTCCTCAGCCAGGCTCCTCACTTGCCTATATAGAACTCCTAGTTGCCTATAGCAACCAGGAGAGTTCTTAAATACAAAGTTTTACCAGCCTCGCACAGCTGCTTGCATATAGACTTTTTAACCTTGTGTTGAAGGATGTAAGTAAGTCTCCTTTCAAGCCCTGAAAGCTGACCAAGGGCTGTCTTCAGGTGACTTAAAGGTAAAGGTAAAGGGACCCCTGACCATTAGGTCTAGTCGTGACCGACTCTGGGGTTGCGGCGCTCATCTCGCTTTATTGGCCGTGGGAGCCGGCGTGCAGCTTCTGGGTCATGTGGCCAGCATGACTAAGCCGCTTCTGGCGAACCAGAGCAGCACATGGAAACGCCGCTTGCCTTCCCGCCGGAGCAGTACCTATTTATCTACTTGCACTTTGACGTGCTTTCGAACTGCTAGGTTGGCTGGAGCAGGGACGAAGCAACGGGAGCTCACCCCGTCGCGGGGATTCAAACCGCCAACCTTCTGATCGGCAAGCCCTAGGCTCTGTGGTTTAACCCACAGCACCACCCGCGTCCCACTTGCTGAAGCTTAAAAGGAAATGTTTAGGGCCTGAAGGTATCAGTGAATGGCCTTAAGCTACTTGTGAAAGCGGTCACTGTGGTGGTAGCAACCACTGGGGCACGATCCTTTGGAGACCAGATCCGCCTCCTTTTTGGCAGCCTCTCCCCCACCCCACCCCGCCAATACCACTGCTTCAACAGCCTCTTGGCAAATAGGAAGCACTGCTGGTCTTCTCCCAATGGCAGAGGGTTGGACTACAGGGGTCAGCAAGGTTTACCTTGCCTGGGCTGGTTCACTCCAGCGGAGATCCCTTCGTGGGCCGGATTGTGCCTGCGATTTCCAGTGCCTGCGTATGCACAGATGCGATTTCTGGTGCCGCGGAAGCGAGTCCCCGTGCTGTGCCGGTTCAGCGCAGCGTGTGGGGACTCGCTGGGCGGGCAGCTCAGCTTGGGGGTGGCTCATGGTCCAGTTAAATGACCCCTGTGGGCCGCTTGTGGCCCATGGGCCTTAGGTTGCCTACCCCTGACATAGGCTTTCAATTCTCTACAACTGGGCATGCGTCATTTGAAATGACGGAACATAGGAAAAGAGACTGTTGCTATTTAAACCGTACCGGTCTACTACCCTTAGTATCACAAGATTGTCCTGAAAGCACTTGGACTAAAACTGTCAACCACAAAGCTTTACTTTTCTGGTTTATCACCGCAACAGTTATTAACACTGGGTTTCAGTAAAGCAAATAATTTAATTAAATAATATTTAATAATTTAAATAATTTAATTAGACAGCGCCTATACGATATCGAGCGACAGAATAAATTGGCCATGATAAGGAAATTTTGTCCATGGTATGATTATTTTCCACCTAGTCATTTTGACACTCCAGCACCCTGCTTGCAAAATTTGACAATTCCAAAATACAGACGCGCTTTCACTTTCGCAAGATTGAATATACTGCCTTCGGCTGTATTTGAGGGTTGATTTTAAAAAAATTCTCTGGAAAAACAGTTGTGTCCCTGTGGAGATGGCAGTATTGAGTCAGTGGCTCATGTGCCTCTGGCTTGCACTCTTTATAAGGATTTGAGGAGTGAGGTTATTACCCCTCTATTATTCTCCATGTTGGGTCGCTCAACCATTGCTACTATGGCCTTCCTTTTAGCAGATCAAGATGATCAGGTTACAGCAAAAACTGTAAGGTTTTTAGCGGGGGCAATCAGAATAAGATCTATTATTTGATTATTGATGTAAACCTCTAAAATGTATTTTGTATAGTTACGTTTTTAGCTCTATCTTCAGTACATAGTATTTTATTTTATTGCTATGGCTACTGGCTGATGCAAATACTGTAAATATTCTTCTGATTCTGAAAAGGACTTTTCCTGTCACTTTTCCAAAAAGAAAAAAGAGTCTTAAAAATTCATAGGGATCTCAATCTGAAATAGCTCTTCAATAATTTAAATTTCAGGGAGTACTGTAGTAAACAATGGCATTTAATCTGATACGGAAAACTGATCTAGTTAAACCAAGCATAAATATCAAGTTGCTAAGCATTGCATCCCAATGCAAACTTAGACTGTTGCTTGCAAACTGTGTACAGTATTTCCTTTCAACCAGTCCAAGAAAGAAAGTTTACACTTCCTATATTTTAAGCTTGAGAAATGCACTGAAGTGGTACAGCGTATCCCCAATTTTATCTTCTTAGATACTTCTTCATTGGACTTGTGGACATCTATTTACTTTTGGGTTTAGTCACTCCATGGACACCTTCAAGCAAGGTCACCTGGAAGACCAGTCAGTAGTCAGCAGGATGCAGAAAAAATACTGGAAAACAAAACAAGTTTTAATAAAGGTTACAGGAAAGAAAGAAGATGAACATGTGGTAGCATCTGACGCAGAATTAGATGCCAAAATAGAGGTAATTATATACATACATATATCGAAGAGAGATTCATTTATAAGTACAGTTCTTTAATAATACCATGGGTGGCATACAACTTTTACTCAGAGTAGAACCATACAATTAAATCAGGGCTATTACTTCCAGTAGGTTTACGCTGACTAAAAGTTAGCTGAATTTATCAAATGGTTATTGATTCAGCTTGTATTTGGGAGTTACGGTAAATCAACGGTTATTTCAACGTTCACATTTGTTTTTCTGGCCAAATTAATTTGCTGACATACCTTTTATTTTTAAGGTTTTTCACAGCATTCAGGTGACCTGTACAGATCTTCTGAAGACAATTGAAAAATACCAGCAGAGACTTAATGGTAAAATGGACAAAAATCTACCTGTTTGTTGCTTTATAATAATGCTTTTTCTTGATGCCAGATTCCTTAATCCATGTTACAGTGAAATAAGATATATATTCTATACTGAGTGAGATGAATGTTTTCAGGCTTTCAGTTTTTGCCATATATTATTCATAGCACTTTACAACAAGAGATGTACCATAAGTTAGTTAATAATTCCTGCACTTTTAGGTTGTGAGATTGATATTAAACAGCTGTGAAGATGGTGGTAGGCAGCAGAGTGAATCAGGCCCTTTGAATGTACTTTTGAATGCTTGAAACATCCCCTCATGGAATGGAATGTCAAAGGACCCAGTTCCTTTTCGATGTGACCACAGGGCTGCTTGCCCATCTCTGCTTTCAGTAGTTAATTTATTATATCCTTGTTGTCAGAACAGTGCAGCTATGAAAAACTACAGTAAGCCTATGCCTAAAGCCAAAATCGCATAGTCAAAACACATTGGGTTCAGTGGTGGGTTTAACTCTCATGAGAATGCGTATCCTGCAACAGAGAGAACCACACATAGTTTATGATCTAACAACGTCACTAAGAAGAATGCATCTCCTTTCCTGACTTTGCTTTTAATTTGTGTGAATATGTGTGAACTGATTTATTATGTATCTCCCTTTTGTAGATGTATCTGAGCAGGAAAACGAACTAGGGCTTTTTTTAAAGTTGCAAGCAGATCGGGGTGAAGCTCAAATTGACAAGATGACTGATACCACTGGCCAGGCCCTCTGTTCTTCTTCCCAACAAAGGTTTGTGTGTTGTATAAAAATAATATGTGGACTAAGGGACGTGGGTGGTGCTGTGGTCTAAACCACCGAGCCTCTTGGGCTTGCTGATCAGAAGGTTGGCGGTTTGAATCCCTGCAACGGGGTGAGCTCCCGTTGCTCCATCCCAGCTCCTGCCAACCTAGCAGTTCGAAAGCACACCAGTGCAAGTAGATAAATAGGTACCGCTGTGGCGGGAAGGTAAACTGCATTTCCATGCGCTCTGATTTCCGTCACAGTGTTCCGTTGCACCAGAAGCGGTTTAGTCATGCTGGCCATCTGACCCAGAAAGCTGTCTGTGGACAAACTCCGGCTCCCTCGGCCTGAAAGTGAGATGAGTGTCGCACCCCATAGTCACCTTTGGCTAGACTTAACTGTCCAGGGGTCCTTTACCTTTAAGTAAAGGTAACGGGACCCCTGACCATTAGGTCCAGTTGTGACCGACTCTGGGGTTGCACGCTCATCTCGCTTTATTGGCCGAGGGAGCCGGCGTACAGCTCACCCCGTCGCAGGGATTTGAACCGCCGGCCTTCTGATCGGCAAATCCTAGGCTCTGTGGTTTAATCCACAGCGCCACCCGCATCCCTCTCCTTTACCTTTTACTTAATATGCTGAATGAGTGTCAGATCCTTTTTTGATGTTCCATAGTGCAAATAACTTGAATTGAGACAAGAGTAAGAACACTTCTTCAAAAACCAATGAGTCCACAAGTATTAATTTCTCTCTGCTAGCTCCTTTTAGGTGTTCTTTGCTCCCATGGTGAACTACATGAGAACAAGGAGCACACTGCACCGAGTAGCCTCATGCCTGATGTTGCACATTCTTCCCTTGATATCTGCAAATATAGCACAAATGTCTGTAGTGAGAGGGTCTTTGCGTGTATCACTGTATGTGTGAAGCCCTCTCTGGAATCTGCAGGCAAGATAGAAATTCACTAGGAGAAGGGGGGGTATGATCTTGGCTGTATCTGACTGGGCATGATAGGTAAGACCAGTTTTTGAAAATGTCTGCATAAGAAGCTTCTGCAAAGACCATTTTGACTAAAAGTGCCCTTGCAAAATTCAAATTGCATTCATATATGCTCAAGTTATTATTTGCAAAAATAAACTTTGCTGCAAAATTACGTGACTTGACTCACTGTGAAGATATCCACGAAATAGTGTTTAGGATTAATGGATAAAATTCCAATTTTTTAATGGTATTTTCGAAGTAAATGCGATGTACATCTCAGTTGGATAGCGTTTAAGATATTAATAGTCTGGTGCTCTTTATTGCTATGTAAGCTCAACTTCACATGAGCCTCCCATTGAAATCAGGCTGCAGTTTTTAAAAATATTTTTTCAGTATAAAAACACATTTCTTTGTTATAAGGTAAGGGCAGACACAACTATTTACAACAGGACTAGTATTATTTTACTTAGAAGTAGGGTTTTAGTATCACTCATGGTTGTTGTACATACATCATTGAATGCAACACCCTCAACTTTATTTGCTTTTTAACAAGGACGTTAAAATAGTAACATGAATTAAGCCTTTCTCCAATACAAATATTGATGATTGGAACTGCTCATTGTCCTCTATATCCTCTGCCATGTACCACTGGTGTTTTGATGTGATAACTAATCCAGTTCACTTTCCCCCTCACTTCAGGCTAGCTCTTTGCACGGCTTTGTCTCGCCTCGGACAAGAACTTGCAACCTTTAGTCGGAGGGCCGTGTCAGATACTTTGCTTACAATCAATCGAATGGAGCAGGCGCGCACAGAGTATAGAGGGGCCTTGCTGTGGATGAAGGATGCTTCGCAAGAACTGGACCCAGACACTTGCAAACAAATGGAAACATTCAGAAAAGTAGATATTCCCAAAGCTAAGATCTCCTAGGCCAGCTTTTCCCAGCCTGTTGCCCTTCAGATGTTTTGGACTACAACTCCCATTATCCCTGACCATTGGCCATGCATCCTGATGTCATGTGTGCAACATTGCTGTTAAGTTGTGGGTGAACATATCAGACGACACAGCGATTCTTCAAACAGCTCTTGTTTATTCACAGGCCAGAACAGAACTGAACTGAAGGGTTCAGTCAGCCTGCTTATATAGAGCTCCAGTACAACGTTACTGTAACAATTTTCTAAAACTATCCAATCACTGAACGTCACTTTCGATCCCTTATTTGCATAACTATCTACAGTATCCCCCTGCTGGTCCAGGGTGAGAACTTCAGTACATAACAATTGCCCCTCCCCCATCATCCTTGCAAGCCGGTGCCTCTGCTAATGGGAACTGTGATCCAAAAGGTTGGGGTAGACTGTTGTAGGCCCTGTTTCTTCCAGGGATTGCATCTGTGGAAGGACTGGTGATGAGTTTCAAGCACATGCGCTCTCTTCTGAAATCTTTCCACGCTCCGTCACACCAAGAAGTGGGAATCCCATATTTATTTGTACATTCAATCCCCCTGGTTCTGCAAGATAAAATGGACTTTTGGAGATTTCAAGAAAGGAGTTAAAGAGAAAGAAACAAAGGCTTACTTGTCTTTAATTAAGAGTAATAACTCCAGGGGTGTGAGTTTGTGTAAATATTGGAGGAATAGGAAGACACATCCTCCTAAATAATCACTGCAGAAGTAATTTATTCTTTTGCTTATGTTTGTTTGAATTGGCAAGGAGATGTCCAGTCAGTGCTTCAGCGTGAGAGGAATATGTAGAGTATACACAGATCAGTATACAACATACAAAGAAGCTAATGGGAGTTGCCATAGCACTAATACAAGGTTAACTGTTCCCCCATACAGCATGTGACAAGCCTGATCTTATAGGCTGCTGTGCTTGTGCAGAAGCTCATATGATTAGGCTGCTAAGTATAAATAGTGGATTTTAGAGCATGCACCTAAACGAGTGTTGTGCTTATTTGTTTGCTTCCAAACATCATTTCAGTTTCCTCTTTTATTATTCTAGGTGCAGATGCAGGTAAGAAACACCAAAGCACAGTTTGATAAGCTGAAGATGGATGTTTGTCAGAAGGTGGATCTTCTTGGAGCCAGCCGCTGTAATATGCTGTCACACTGTCTTGCTGTCTACCAGGTATCAGCTCCCGTTTTAGACGGCATGATAATTTCTCTGCCATTGATGAACGACCTTTGAAGCTGAACATGCTTAGCTTAATGTAGGCTCTTCCTGTGTTCATAATGATCTAGTAGGCGTAGGATGCTTAAGAACAGCTGGCTGATGGAAGTATAAACAATATATTAGGGTACTTCCACATGACCTAGGTCCCATCTGTGGATGGGATGCGGGCGGCGCTGTGGTCTAGACCACCGAGCCTCCTGGGCTTGCCAATCAGAAGGTCGGTGGTTCAAATCCCTGCAACGGGGTGAGCTGTTGCTCTGTCCCAGCTCCTGACAACCTAGCAGTTCGAAAGCATGCCAGTGCAAGTAGATAAATAGGTACCACTGTGGTAGGAAGGTAAACAGCGTTTCCGTGTGCTCTGGTTTCTGTCACGGTGTACAGTTGCGCCAGAAGCGGTTTAGTCATGCTGGAAATCTGTCTGTTGACAAACGCTGGCTCCCTCGGCCTGAAAGTGAGATGAGCGCCGCAACCTCAAACCAGCCTTTGACTGGACTTAACTGTCCAGGGGTCCTTTACCTTTACCTTACACATTTAAAAGCAACATCATGCCACTTTATTCTTTGGGGGAAGCTGTGACCGATTTCTGGGAGCTGTAGTGATGTTCAGGGTGCTGAGATTGGTTTAACAGTTAATCCCTCTTTCGAAGCAAGTCAGAGGATAGCAGCTATATGAGGGGAATAGGAATCTCCTCACCACTCTCCGCAGCCTTAACATAACTACAGTTCCCAGAGTTCTTTGAGGGAAGCCATGAATGTTTAAAGTGGTAGGATAGTGTCCTACATGTACAGTGCAGATGGGGCCCTTGAGTAGTTAAAGGCAAGCTTTCCCTGTTCACCTTAGAATTAGATCAGTTTTTTTAAAGCTCCTGTAGAACACTCAGAAAAAAATGTCTGTTTTTTCCTCCAGAAAAAGACAACTCCACCCTTGCTCTCTGTGCTATTTCACCTTTTTTCCAAGCTAGCTGCGCAACCACTAAAATGTGTTCCTAAATAACAGCTCTGGAGGGCAAGTGTTTCCTGATGATATTTTAAGTGTAGCCTGTCCATTTCAATGCAATCATATAGAAAAAGAATGACATCTATTCATTATTTACTGTATATCCTTTGCTATTTCAATTTTGTGCGCAAAATGGTTTTTTAAAAAGATAATATCACACACACACATATGTACATATGTATACTGTAAATGTATCTTACTTTGCTTTCTTTAGATGACCTTTTTGCATTTCTGTGAAAAGACTGTTCAAAAGATGAATGAAATTAATGAAGGCTTTGCACATCTCCACTCGTATCATCAGAATGCATGTGAGGTAAAGATATTTTTCACTTAGTTGGTCAATTAAAAAAAACCACGCCAGGTCTAGAAAGTAAGCGTACTGCATTTTGCTAGCTAGTTTGGGATTGTGTTTCCTTGCTTGTATCCGTTTTATAGCGGAACCTCGGTTGTCGAACGTAATATGTTTCGGTAGATCATTCAACTTCCGAAACGTTCGACAACAGATGCGCAAAGGTCTGTCGGCAATTTCCACTGAGAAAATTGAAAAACTCTCCACGGAAGCTGTTCGACTTCCGAGGCACGTTCGAAAACGGAAGCAATTACTTCCGGGTTTTCACCGTTTGGCTTCCAAAACATTTGGCTTTGAGATGCTCGAAAACCAAGGTTCTACTGTATTTCAAAATATACTGTTTAGTATTTAGGTCAGTCAGCACAGCATATTCTGAGCTCCAAGTGTATTTTCAAGTGTATACTTAGGCCCAAATTACTCATTTTGGAAAGATAGAAGGCCACTGCCAAGCTGTGTCTTCCTAGCAAAGTGTAGTTGAAAAAACGTGTGATGTGATAGCATCATATTAATATCTCCCTGTCTCATGCTGCTTGAGGGGCAGAGGTGTGAAAAAACCTAAGACATGTAATGACATATAATTCATTTCCCCATCCACAAGTTATGACTTTTCTTTATCTGAAATACGTGGTTTGAGCCTTAGGTGTAATTCCAAAAAAACTTGCATATGAGATAGGATTGGGCTTACAATCACCTGGGAGAAAGTAGTGGTTTGTCTTGCATGGGGACATCATGACTGCCATGATATTCTCCTCTATTATTTTAATGTCCTTTTAGTTGTTAGATTTAGGAGGGGCTATTCCAGTTTGGAGAGAGATATTTGTACTGATTAAGTCCCTGCTGGTACAACAGCACCTCCATGGCAATAAGTGTCCCAAAAAGATTTTTAAGATTCATGACTATCTTGAAAGGAAAGGGGAAATTGAAGCCTTAACTGTGACCATAGTAATAATGTGAAAAAGAAACAAGGCTTGGTAATTCTATCAATATGTGGCTCGTAGAGTCTGCTTGCCTTTCCATGATTGTTAATGCGTGCTTAAGGGTACAGCCCTTTATTTTACACCAGCTGTGGGGCCTTAGCACCTGGTATACCTTAGCACTCGGTCCAGTATACCTGGTAGAGCGTCTCCACCTCCACCGTTCTGCCCGGACACTGAGGTCCAGCACCGAGGGCCTTCTGGCAGTTCCCTCACTGCGAGAAACCAAGTTACAGGGAACCAGGCAGAGGGCCTTCTCGGTAGTGGCGCCCGCCCTGTGGAACGCCCTCCCACCAAATGTCAAAGAGAAAAATAACTACCAAACTTTTAGAAGACACCTGAAGGCAGCCCTGTTTAGGGAAGCTTTTAATGTTTAATAGGTTATTGTATTTTAGCGTTTTGTTGGAAGCCTCCCAGAGTGGCTGGGGGGACCCAGCCAGATGGGCGGGGTATAAATAATATTACATATTTATTATTATTATTATTATTATTATTATTATTATTATTATTATTATTATTATATTATAGAAGCCAGTGGTGTACATAAAAGCCGCTGTCAAGACAGGTGCACAAGGGTGGTGGTGTTAAGTTGTGGGTGAACATATCAGATGACACAGCGATTCTTCAAACAGCTCTTGTTTATTCACAGGCCAGGACAGAACTGAACTGAAGGGTTCAGTCAGCCTGCTTATATAGAGCTCCAGGACAATGTAACTGTAACAATTTTCTAAAACTATCCAATCACTGAATGTCACTTTCGATCCCTTATTTGCATAACTATCTACAGTATCCCCCTGCTGGCCCAGGGTGAGAACTTCAGTACATAACAGGTGGGAATATGAACAGGGTTGTGTGATAGGGGTAGGCCTGGTAAGATGCTGCTTAGCAGTACCAGTTTAGCAGATGGATGGCTGTGGCTTGGTCCCATGTCTTCTCAGGAGGATTCCAGTTAGGTCCTGGGGCTGGGGTGCTAGCCTGCAGGGATGCCTGGGGCATCTAGAGATCTGTATCCTTGACTCGTGTGATGGTGGGTGTTGTGGTACTGCGTGCTTGTGTGTTGTGCACATTGAGGTGGCATCGCATCGCCCTGCCATACCCTCAGATTAGCCAGTGTGGATTTACTGCTCCATTTGGGGCCAGCATAAGAGCAGTGCCTCTCTCATGTCGTGTGACTGGGGGGCAGTGATGCTGTTGTCAAGGATGTTGGAGGCACGGCTCGTTTTTGCTGTGTTTTTACATGCTTCTCCCTCTTTGTCCTGTGGTGCAGAGCACATATTGATACAGTGACATTTCGCTGGCATACTGGTGGCATCGTCCAGCCCCAGTGTAATTGTGATAAGGAAGGGGTCCAATATAAGTCAATGGGTTGTTGTTGTTTAGTCGTGTCTGACTCTTCGTGACCCCATGGACCAGAGCACACCAGGCACTCCTGTCTTCCACTGCCTCCCGCAGTTTGGGCAAACTCATGTCTGTAGCTTCGAGAACACTGTCCAACCATCTCGTCCTCTGTCGTCCCCTTCTCCTTGTGCCCTCCATCTTTCCCAACATCAGGGTCATTTCCAGGGAGTCTTCTCTTCTCATGAGGTGGTCAAAGTATTGGAGCCTCAGCTTCAGGATCTGTCCTTCCAGTGAGCACTCAGGGCTGATTTCCTTAAGAATGGATCGGTTTGATCTTCTTGCAGTCCATGGGACTCTCAAGAGTCTCCTCCAGCACCATAATTCAAAATAAATCTAATTATGAAGCATAGTATTTATTCTTTCTCCCTAGAAGATAACCCATCAGCTGGGTTACTAGCTTAGCAATGTTCTAATATCAACAGCAAGCTTTCAGCACATGCAGTACTTATTGAAAACAAATTACATTAAGGTTTTCTGTTTTTTACTATGGTGGCCTGACAATTATATGTATAGGAAAGCTAATACTCTTACACAACCAGTCTTAGCCTAATACAAGTCTTGTTGGAGGGGGGGTCTAACTATAGACAATTTTATTTTAAATAACAATTTTATGAGCAATTGCAGAAGCTTGTTAACCAATCTACTGAGGAAGAGGAGGAGAATGCGGAAGGAGACACTAGCCCTGAAATGCTTGATAAGTAAGTTTTAATGGTTTAACATTTCAGAGAACTAAATAGCCAAAACTAAGCACATGGTCCAGCTTTTTGCATGCCAGGTAAGGCTAAGGAAGGGAGCAAGGCTTACTTCATTTGCTGGAGGCCACATGGTGGTGGGGAGAAAGAGGCTGACCAAGTCAAAGGGGTCAGAGCAACTTGTAATTCTTGACATCATAATTGTTACCATCCTGGTTGCTGAGGGTCTCTGGAGGAGGCTGGCATACCCATTCCCTTCCTTCATTCTCCAGGCTCTTGCAAGTGAATAAAGATTTCCTTAGCTGGTTCTCAGTGTAATTCATCTCGAGTGGGGACCTGCCAGTGTCTCTCGTCTATTCCATTCCGGGTACACTTTAACAACTGATTCCAGGACATGGTCTGAGGACCATTTTGCAGAAGCTAAGCCCTCGTTGCTCGGTCCCTGCTCCTGCCCACCTAGCAGTTCGAAAGCACGTCAAAGTGCAAGTAGATAAATAGGTACCGCTCTGGCGGGAAGGTAAACGGCGTTTCCGTGCGCTGCTCTGGTTCGTCAGAAGCGGCTTAGTCATGCTGGCCACACGACCCGGAAGCTGTATGCAAGCTCCCTCGGCCAGTAAAGCAAGATGAGCGCCGCAACCCCAGAGTCGGTCACGACTGGACCTAACGGTCAGGGTTCCCTTTACCTTTACCTTTAAGCAGCTCTGAGCATGGTCAGTGCCTGGATGCGGAAGATGGGCTATAAAGATGCTAAATAAATAAATTGAAATGAACAGAAGAGTCTGCTCATGAGCACATGGACTGCTTGATGCTGTGTAGGATGGGAATTCATGTGCTGCCAGGCCAGTTGGATACACTAGTGCATTGGGGGGGGGGGGGAGCTGCTGTTACTCTCTAAATCAGGGGTCAGCAAGGTTTATCTTGCTCGGGCCGGATTGTGCACACGCCCGCAAATTTTGGCAAGTGCAGATGTGATTTTTGGGGTCTGCGTCTGCGCAGATACGATTTCCAACACTGTGGAAGCGAGTCCCCACGCTGCGCTAAACTGGCGAGCGGGCAACGCGGTTCAGGGGCCGGTCAAAAGACCTCAGCGGGCCGTTGCCGGCCCATGGGCCTTAGGTTGCTGATCCCTGCTCTAAATATTTGATGCACATGTTGGGTGTCTGTGCTGTATCTTTTACAAGGGCTGTCAGATGTGATCAACTAGGTGAATCCAGAGAGCATGAATACCTTGTTGTGGCAATGGGAAGCTACCTGTTAAGTTGTGGGTGAACATATTAGACGACACAGCAATTCAAACAGCTCTTGTTTATTCAGAGGCCAGAACAGAACTGAGCTGAAGGGCTCAGTCAGCCTGCTTATATAGAGCTCCAGTACAATGTAACTGTAACAACTTTCTAAAACTATCCAGTCACTGAACGTCACTTTCGATCCCTTATTTGCATAACTATCTACAGTATCCCCCTGCTGGCCCAGGGTGAGAACTTCAGTACATAACACTACCAACCTACACCCTCCTCACCCCCCATATCCCATTTAGAAACAAACAACACCCACTGGTTTTACAACCCGGGCTGTGGGTTTTCAGCTTTTAAAATAAATTCTTTCTAAAACTAACATAATACTTAAGGGCAGGTCATTTTTCAGCCAGAACTCGTAGGCACCACTGCCATTATAAGAGAACAAGTGTGGCATTTGTGGTGAGTTCCGGCACTTCTTTTTCTAGGGGAAAAAAAGCACTGCTTAAGGGAAATAGAGTAACTATTCTGTGCAGATATTATTCCTTGGATCTTGACCATATGAATTCAGAAATAAAAATTGGAATCCTAAGAAAACTTTGCTGGTGATATGCTCTTTTGAACTCATTGGGATTTACTTTAGAGAAGGTATACATATTTAGGCTTGCACTGTTATGAGACATTCCTATTTTTACTAATATTACCACAAAGAAATGCTTCCAGTGCCATAAAGCTTGATATGACTGACTTTTATTTATTTTTACTCAAGGCTGATTTTACTGGATGAAGATGCCTCTGAAATTCTGTCAGACTCAGGTAAGATGCCAAATATTTGGTTAGATATCTCTGGAACCAGTAACAAAGACTTTGTGGTGTTTCAGGCCCCCCAGATGATGATGAATATTAGGGGGGGAGCATTTTTGATTTGCCACTCCATTATTCTCCCCCTTGCATGCAAGCCAAAGCTGGCAAAATGCACTCCTATTATATTATTATTAAATTAACATTTATATCCCACCTTTTCCCCAGTCTGGTACTCTAGGCAGTTTACAGATAAAAATACAAAAACGTATATGAAATAGAAAACGCTAAAAACGGAAAAGCTTATTGCTACATTGAATACAACCCTATGCCTTTAGACAAAATAGAATGTTCTTTTTGGCTTATCTAAGGCTGCAATCCTATACCCACTTACCTGGACATAAGTACTATAAAACTCAATAGATTTACTTCTAGACAGACAAGCATTGTATTGCAGTATAAGTTACGTGTGATAAAATTGAAAAACGGGATAGGGATGTGGTGGGTATAATATGTAGATATAAGGATGGAGCGTGGAATGTTCTGAGCGATAAAGTGAATGTAAAGATTTGTTTCCCAAGGTTGCAAGGACAAAACTATTAAATACTAAGAGCTATATCCAATTAAGTCATACCCATTAGACATATTAAAATCAGGGACTTGACTAACTTAGGCCCATTGATTTCAGCGGGTCTACTCCGAGTATGACTTAGTTAATTACATCCCACAATATGAAGCTTTTACTGGTATTTTTGTGTCTGATTTTATTTGCGCACTATAGTAGTACATTCACTGAGATGATGTAACACCATAAGCAGTATTATAATGGACAGTGTTGAACCAGATAGATTATTTAGAAATTTCTGCTTGGGATTTATACTTTTATATTTGATACAAGTGTTTCCAACGGTATTTTCTTCTGGTAATCCAGGGTCAGATGAAACAAAAGAGAACCTCTGTCAGATGAGTAAATCTGGTGATCCATGCATCCCTGAAAAAGGTAATAATTCTCAATCTGCAAAAAAATTAATGCTTCATTTTATTCATTTATTTAACAAAATATATGCTGCTTGATTGCAATAAAATGTCAAGATGGTTTGTATGAAACATTAGAATAGCTATCTAAAATAATAGAAAATTAATATATTAATATATTAACACTTTCCTTTCACAATGGCATTCTCTGTGTACAGAAAATAGCTGTATTGTGATGCGTTAAGGACAGTGTGATTGCATTTTTCATTTGATACTGGGTGCCTGGGCTATACAGCTTGCTTCATATAGTAAATATGATGATGGGTGGGTGTGTATATACAAAGGGGGGACAGAGGTAGACACCATGTTCTCTAATGCCCCATTGTTTTAACAACAATTTGCTGAATTCATTAATACCTTTTGCAATCTTTTTAGTTGCATTCTCTACAATTCTGCCTCAATTCCTTTTCCTTTTCCTTTTTTGCATATTCTTTAAAAGAGTGAATTAGTGGACTGTCTTCTCTTCTGTGGTTTTAAGCCTCTCTTTCTTTTTACTATCTCTTAATGAATTAGTGTGGCCTTTTGGTCTCCACTATCAACTCCACATTTATAACATCCACCAACCTCTCTTGCTCCTCTTGACCTGAGGAATCCTATCACACTAGCAGCTGTCTTGCAACTTACCAGCTGGCTTCAGGCTCGCTGAGTTTAAGTTGGAAAAGGGACTAGGAAATACGGGTAATTTTCATGCGGTTGCTAGACAACCAAGCAGTCATTCCCTGTCGTTTCTCAGTTAACAGGAAGTATTAGTAGATGCCTCTATGGTTGCTGAGTAACCACTTGCAATCCTCTCCATTTCCCCCTCTGTCACTTAAGGTTTAGTGGCCCAGCTGCCCTGAACTTAGCAGAAAAGTACTACAGCTGCTGCTATTACACTATAATTTATAGCGGCAGTAGGAATGCTGCCTAGAACACTACTGAGCTGTTTTTTGTTTGGCCCAGCCATAGCTACCTTTAAGCACAATATTTTACAAAAGTAGTAGAAGCTATCAGCTGTGTTGACGTGGGACCACATCCGGTTCTGGAGGATTGAAAATAAAGCAGTCATGAATAGGAGAGTACCTGAATAGGGGCAGAGGAGTAGTAGATCATTCTTGATTAGGGGAAAAAAACACTTCTAATATTCATTTACACTGGACAGCAGCTGGTTCACAAAACATCCTCCCTCTGTCTCACCACACCCAGCCTTCTTTGCCGAGAACTCAGGCACAGTCATTATATCTTACTTGGGTTCTGAACCCTCTTCTTTTCATGAATGTAGGATTGTCCAGGCATTATCCAGCCCATTTCCCTTTCCTTGCTACCAGTTCGTTTTCGTCTTCCTGAAGCACAGGAGGCAAAGTGGCTTTGCCAAAGGCCATTCCATAGCGTTTGCTGCATCCTCAGCTGTTGAGGCCACAAGCCAAATAGCACACACAAAGACAGGCTTATGCCCTAAAAGCAGATCTCTTCCAACTATGGCATCCGCCAGTGACTGAGGCTGGCAAACACAGCGCTGAACCTGAGAAACTTGCATGCCACAAGCTAGCTCCGTGCAGACTAGACCCAAGTTGCCTATAGGCCGAGGCACGTTTGAAGGCTGTACTTTTCTTCATAGGTGTGCTAAATAGCTTTCATCTTTTATTTTATTTTTTTAAAATAATATTTATTAAAGTTTCATAAACAATAAAAAGTTTCAAGATTTAAGCATAAGAAAGACTACAAAAGTGAAAAAGTACAAAAACAAAACACATCAGAAATAGATAGCTTTCATCTTTTAAGCAACTGATCTAGAGGAACTGATCTTGCTGTTGAAAGTTCTCTCGGGGTTTGAAATAAGGGAGTCGCTTTAGTAAAGGTAAAGGGACTCCTGACCATTAGGTCCAGTCGTGACCGACCCTGGGGTTGCGGCGCTCATCTCGCTTTATTGGCCGAGGGAGCCGGCGTACAGCTTCTGGGTCATGTGGCCAGCATGACAAAACCACTTCTGGCGAACCAGAGCTGCGCATGGAAACGCCGTTTACCTTCCCGCCGGAGTGCTACCTATTTATCTACTTGCACTCTGACATGCTTTCGAACTGCTAGGTTGGCAGGAGCAGGGACCGAACAATGGGAGCTCACCCCATCGCGGGGATTCAAACTGCCGACCTTCTGATTGGCAAGTCCTAGGCTCTGTGGTTTAAGCCACAGCGCCACCCGGAGTCACTTTACAACCTATTCAATTAGCCTGTCAGTTTCTTTTCATGGCACTAATATTGGAGAAATGTATTTGGGAAACGTGTAGATGATAACCAAGCCATCAAGTATTTCGAATTCTTACGTACCAGGACTTTTCCATCCCTATATCACTCTGCAAGACTTCATTAACTACAATGCCTTGGCAGTAACAACCTTTGGTGGTAAGTTGTGTAAGAAGTAGAAAGTTCAATTTATCTCAGCCACCACACTTCTCACTCCAGTCAACATGTAGCAACTAATTCTGTGCCCAGATTCTTTTACAAAACTAACAAAACACTCTGTCAACTAGTTGTAAAAGCAGGTGTGTGTATCTATCTCCCACTTCTTTCTGAAACAGCCAAGTTTCAGGATTTTCATTTTTAAAATAACCTTGTGCAGTCTTTGCTACTGGCTAGGAAGGAAGACTTTACTTATGGGGCAAGTTTCTCAGGTCCAGCTCTAGAATCACATTGTGCAATCACTGGAGAGCTATGCAAATTAGAAATCATTTGTGGTATGTTATTGTATATTGATATACTTGAGAACAAAGAATGACTGTATTGCTAAATAACTTTTTGAGGCATAAGTAGCCCCAAGGGGAAGAAATAGGCTGCTATTCCTTTAGCATCATCTTTTTATTTTACATTTATTTCAGAATTTCCAACAGATTCTTTGGAAGAAGATTTTGAGAGAGATTTTTCTTTCCTGGAGAATTTATCAAGCCCCAGTTCTTCAAGCAGAGGAAATATTATTCAGGAATGTCCCTTCATGGATCTCCCTGTTCAGGAACCTGCAACAGAGGGAAAATCCCTAACTCACGCATCTGGATTTCTGCCTTCACAGCTCCTCGATTTTGGCCTTCATAGTAAGTATTAGGAAAGGCAGTTTTTTAGTAACATAAATGGAGGAGAAACATGATTTAGCAATAGATTGAATGAGGGGAATGAACAAGACAGTGAAGCTAATGATAAATACTAAGGCCATGTGACTGTCAACTGGTGATGTCAATGGATAAAGAGTGTCAATGAACAGAGAAGGGCGAGGGATCATACTCATTAAAAGTATGATCTTGGACATATTGAGCATGATAATGCACTTAGATGTGGGATTACATGGAGAAAGTTATGGGGAAGAGAGGTGGTGATAGATATGTACATATATATATTTTGACTCAGATTGCCTACCTAATTGACACCTGCATACCATACAACTTTTTCAGGTAAGAAAACCAGGACATGCATCTTCTGGGATGTGCTCCCAGGCGAGTCACATGACCCACCAAACCCCTTTGTCAGAGTGCGAGTGCATCACCCAAAATGGCCGCTGCGATCTCATGCGAAATATTAGCATGTCCCGCTTCCTGCCCCTACCGTGACACTTGGCAGGCATGCACCTGCTGTTCCTAGAATATTTGCTAGCCCCCCAAATCTAAACTTTTGCCATAGTTATTATTGAGGGTGTAGAGGTGGGCTGTAAGCATTAAGAAATTAATCGTTCTGGGTTTAGTCGTGAATGGAGCAGCGTGTGTTAAGTGGTACTGTGTCAAATTAAGACGATCTTCCTGTTTTCCCCTCCCGGAGGTTGGATCGCACAGTCAGAATTTCTAGACCCTTTCTCCAAACCAGAGCCTGAGAAGCAGCAAGGACCTTCACAAACCTCACCAAAGATGCCACAAAAGTGTAAGTGATATATTTCACACAAATCCTTTTGTGGGGTGTGCAGGTTCATTTTGTGCAATGTAGAGGGACGCGGGTGGCGCTGTGGGTTAAACCACAGAGCCTAGGACTTGCCAATCAGAAGGTCGGCGGTTCGAATCCCCGCAACGGGGTGAGCTCCCGTTGCTCGGTCCCTGCTCCTGCCAACCTAGCAGTTCGAAAGCACATCAAAGTGCAAGTAGATAAATAGGTACCACTCCGGCGGGAAGGTAAACGGCGTTTCCGTGCGCTGCTCTGGTTTGCCAGGACGGCTTAGTCATGCTAGCCACATGACCTGGAAGCTGTACGCCGGCTCCCTCGGCCAATAAAGCGAGATGAGCGCCACAACCCCAGAGTCGGCCACGACTGGACCTAATGGTCAGGGGTCCCTTTACCTTTATCTTAGCTTCTGAAAAGGAAGGTAATCCTGACAACCGTAATGTACTCTGAATCCCCTGGGTGAGAAATCAGCTCTTTAAACAGAAACTGTAAAGGCAAGTTTGAGGGAGAGATACAAATGTGGACACCCCCCCACACACACATTGAGCATGAGGTGAAACAGGGCAGTTTCCAGTAGAAAAAGAAAGCCCCTCTAACCCCATTCTGGTCTTCCACTTTAAATGGCAGCCACAGTAGCTTCATTATGTAAATAAAATTCCCAACGAAAAGTAACTGAATTATATGTAATGCTTGCAGTACTAAACAGACAACTTGTTTTACTGTCCATTGACCTTGATTGTTAGGAATACAGTGGTACTTCTGGTTACGTACTTAATTCGTTCCGGAGGTCCGTTCTTAACCTGAAACTGTTCTTAACCTGAAGCACCACTTTAGCTAATGGGGCCTCCGGCTGCTACTGCGCCGCCGGAGTACGATTTCTGTTCTCATCCTGAAGCAAATTTCTTAACCCGAGGTACTATTTCTGGGTTAGCGGAGACTGTAACCTGAAGCGTATTGTAACCCGAGGTACCACTGTATCTGTCTGTTTATTAAATAGTTTTTTAAAATTAACAACTATTATTTCTAAGTGGCTTAAAAAGATACAGTAAAAAAAGTAAAAATCACCAAGCCACTCATTAATTAAGATGAAGGAAGAAAATGTCTGAGCAGTAAAAAATATTTCTTAAAAGCTCTGTCTAGGTCAGGGGTGTCCATTCTACAAAAAGGGCCAGATTTGATGAAGTGAACATGCGTGAGGGCTGATCTTTTTCTACGATAATTTTTACCCCATAGTTGTTGATTTTTTAAAAGGATGTGATCCCAATAGATAAACTGCCACAAGGGCCAGATGAAACCCTCAAAACAGACTTTGGATATGCCTGGTCTAGGTCAAACAATGAAATCAGTTTCTTTTACCTGTATTTCAGCTGTGGAGAAGACTAGTAGCCAAGACATGTCAGCCTGGTTTAGTGCCTTTGCAGACTTGGACCCTCTTTCAAATCCAGATGCTGTTGGACGTTCCGATGATGATCTCCTTACTGCATGATTAAGTGTAACTCAGAACATAAAACTACTTTGGTATGAAACTATTGTGTCCTTCCAAGAGAGACCTTGAGACACTGCTGCAGACATCATCGCAGGTAAAGAACATCCATGTTGTCACATAAAGAACATCAGGAGTGTAAAGACCACCTATGTTTCTTGATTTCATGATCATTTCCAATGCTATAAAACTTTATTAATTACTACTGCAGAAATGTCTTACGACACAGTTAATTAGGATTTCACCCATATATTCAATAAATGAAAGTTATAGAAAGCTGGGCAAACTATATTATCTTTACTATTACAGCTAGATAACTAGTGTTCTTAACGTTAAGTCCTTGGTGCATATTTTTGCTTAATCACTTCTTGGACTTTTACCCTCTTATATTTCATCTGTTCTTGAAGGACAAGCAGTATAGACGATACAGTTATATGCATATATCATCATAGTTTTCAAAAACTTTTTTAAAATGCCCAGTACATTGTAAAAATCCCTATATTGCATATATAAGCTATTTTTAAAGTACCTGTGAAGAAGGATAGATAAATAAGTCAAGTATCTTGCAGCTACTGAAGATCAGTTATGCTAAGAGGTCCAGCTAGAGTCCCGCAAGCCCTTTATAACCTGGAAAAGGTGCATCTGGAGGGTAATTAGGATTGAAAAGTGAAGTTAAATGCTTCCCGGCCAATGTTTCCTTGTTGCTTTTTTCTCTGAAGAGTTCCAAATTCATGTTGCGCCCATCTAGAAACACCACAGAGAGAAAACTTGCTGGCCACTTCTCGGGTCTCTGTTGTCCCTCCTGAACATGCTTTTGATGTTACAAAGGGCTGTCTGCTGATGTACCGCCTATTTTAGAAAAAGAATTTTAAAGCACCAGAACCCTGCATTGGTTGCCTGTATTGGCAATCTGTTTTCCACAGTACTGATCAATTATTTGCATCGCTTAAGAAAGCAAACATACCTAGTACTGAGTCTGCTTTCATCTTTCATCTGTTATACAAGTTCATTATTTGGAAACTGATTTCTAAATAATCAATGAACGGTATAGCTCCCCTCTATATATAGGAAAATGTTAACAGATATATAATGCTTCATATTTAAAGATATATTCTATTTAGAGACATGCGCCTTTTGAATTTAAATTGGTAGCTCATTCTTCTACTTGTGATTGCTTGCAGTTTAATAAAAAATGTTACAGAACCATCTCATATAAATTGTCATAATTTGGTGAGTACTTTTAGAAAGCATGAAGTGTCCTTTAATTAGAAAAAAATATATTTCGCTAGTTATTCTGGTAATCAATTAGTGTAATAAATATTGTTTGAAAGTAGAAACAACATCAATAGTATTATTCTGCAACAGACTTGTTGATTATTGTTGTCAAATATGGTTACATTTCCATTCAAGTTTTGCATTTAGACCTAGTTTAGTGTCACATCTTATCTATGTAAACTTCCTGGCTGCTTTTGTGGAATTCTGGTCCCATTCTTCTTCATTATATAGTATGCTATATTAAAGGGTTTTTGGGAAGATAAGAGACTAATGCAGTTTGCAAAGCTAGGTGTGATGATATGAAAAATTATACTTCTATGAATAAAAACTTTTTCCCAGCTACGTTTTAACATCCCTTATATGAGTAGAAAGACTCCTCCACTTGGAGTGTGCCTGTAAGGGAACTGTTTTTATATCACTTTCTTTGGGCTTCTGAAGTACAGCACACCCTTTTCTGGGGCTCTCTGCAGTCTTTTTGCGAGATTTAGACCTCATCCTGGGAATTGCTGCTTGTTAAGGTGCTGAGAGTTGTTCAGAGACCCCCTATTTCCTGGGAAGAGGGAGTGACTATGAAATGGCTCTGTGGCTCTGTTAGGACTTCATCCTTAGTGATCTAGTTCAGCGCTACTCAAATTGGTGGCCTTACCAGCCCAGGTTGGTAAGGGGCTTTGGGGACCAAATATTATACCAGTCCTTGGCGCATGGGGCGGTGTGAGGAGCAGGGAGATTGTCATTCTGCCACATCAGATCAATTGAGAAGAACCCGCAAACATATACAATCCATAGCTCTGGGAGCTTTTAAAGCATGAATGCAGAGTATTGTAGTATATGGAGGTCCGAAAAAAGTTTTGCTATCTGTGTATATGAGGGAAAGAGAGAATGTTTCATGGAATTAATTGAACATACATTACATCAATTTCCCTTGCAGTGCAGATGCTCACCCTAAGCACATGTGAAGTACAATCCTATGCAAATTTACTGAGAAATACCACTGATTTCAGTGCTGCTTACTCCAGGTACATATGCAAAGGATTGCATTGCTATTTGTATATTATTTTCAGTACAATTCAGATCTAAGGGGTTTAGCTCTTGCCTGTCATTTTGCATTTAGGAAGAAGGCAAAATATTAAAACTCAGAGGCTTTTAAGAATAACAAAAACAAAGTTTCCAAATAAATGCAAACATTCTTTTTTAAAGCACAGGTCACAGCACTTAAAAAAATATATGGGAGCTGGGCTTGAATGTAGATTCTTATTACTCTCCATTTTGGGCCATCACTGCCATCGTTTCCAAACCAACGTTAAGGACAAAGGTAGACTAAGTGGCTGGCAGAATTCAGAGATGTCTTCCGAAACGCAGATGCCAGTTTCTCATACAGAACAAGCCACTTTATATCTAAATGGGGTGCAATCATTTGTTCGTCGGATTTCTTCCACAGATAGGCAGAAAAAGGATTAGAGGGGATTTGCAGAATTATGGAATAGGCATGCTGTTAAGAGTTGACTACTCAGAGTGTTGGGTTAAGCCTTTGCTCCTCTTAATCTATGCCAGCATTATAGCAAATCTCTTACATGCAGACAGTAAACAAGGTAGCAATATGGCATGTCTCATTTCTGTTGTTTTGATGTCTGGTTTCTTTTATTTGGTTCTCGGGCAGAGCAGTCCTATACTCTAATTACCCAGGGTGGTGGGTGGGGAGGGACAGAAAAGCCACTGCGTTCTATATGCCGTCAGCCGCAAAGACCAGGGAAACTCACCAGAAAGCAAAGAAAACGAAGTGAAAATGTCAAGACACGCCTCCACTGGCCCTGGAAACACCACCAGTGGCAACAACCAATCAGGGACTGCATCAGCGGTGACACGCCTACATGGAAGGAGCGAATGAATTCACAAAGACAAGGGCATGTCCTCAGCACACACCCAACTGCATAATAATAATAATAATTTATTTATACCCCGCCCATCTGGCTAAGTTTCCCCAGCCACTCTGGGCGGCTTCCAACTGAATATTAAAAACAGTACAGCACCCGACATTAAAAGCTTCCCTAAAGAGGGCTGCCTTCAGTTGTCTTTTAAAAGTAAAATAGTTATTTATTGCCTTGACATCTGCTGGGACGGCGTTCCACAGGGCAGGCGCCACTACCGAGAAGGCCCTCTGTCTGGTTCCCTGTAACCTCACTTCTCGCAACGAGGGAGCCGGCAAAAGGCCCTTGGCGCTGGATCTCAGTGTCCGGGCTGAATGATGGGGGTGGAGACGCTCCTTCAGGTATAAAGGACAGAGGCCGTTTAGGGCTTTAAAGGTCAGCACCAACACTTTGAATTGTGCTTGGAAATGTACTGGGAGCCAATGTAGGTCTTTCAAGACCGGTGTTATACGGTCTCGGCGGCCACTCCCAGTCACCAGCCTAGCTGCCGCATTCTGCATTAATTGCAGTTTCCGGATCACCTTCAAAGGTAGCCCCACGTAGAGTGCATTGCAGTAGTCCAAGCGGGAGATAACTAGAGCATGCACCATTCTGGCGAGACAGTCTGCGGACAGGTAGAGTCTTAGCCTGCGTACCAGGTGGAGCTGGTAGACAGCTGCCCTGGACACAGAATTAACCTGTGCCTCCATGGACAGATGTGAGTCCAAAATGACTACCAGGCTGCACACCTGGTCCTTCAGGGGCACAGTTACCCCATTCAGGACCAGGGAATCCTCCACACCTGCCCGCCCCGTCCCCCAAAAACAGTACTTCTGTCTTGTCAGGATTCAACCTCAATCTGTTAGCCGCCATCCATCCTCCAACTGCCTCCAGGCACTCACACAGGACCTTCACCACCTTCAATGGTTCTAATTTAAAAGAGAGGTGGAGCTGGGTATCATCTGCATACTGACGAACACCCAGCCCAAACCCAGATTATCTCTCCCAGCGGCTTCATATAGATATTAGAAAGCATGGGGGAGAGGACGGAACCCTGAGGCACCCCACAGGTGAGAGCCCAGGGGTGTGAACACTCATCACCCTAACAACCAACATCATCAGCACCCCGCCCCGATGCCATAGCACACCCACGCCAGGAGCTCCAGCACCAGAGCCAACACCACTCCTGCCGATCCCTAGACAGTCAGTCCTCCAGGGAGGGATTGGAAGCCCCCCATCCCCTTTGCAACCACTGTTTCAAAACGTAACAGGAAATGAGGACACAGCACACAGCATCCACCCAACTCGCTGGGTGGCAGGGGTGCCAACTTGAGTAAAATATTGGAGGTGGGCAGGTAAGCTCCTTCCCACATAACTGATCACATGATGCAGCGCATGCACACACCATCTGAATGGCAATGCCCATCACCTTTTGGAGGGCAGCCCCCTCCCAATTTTTTACTGGGGGGCTGAAGGAACCCCTGCCCCTAGGAGTTGGCTCCTATGCTGGGCAGGAAGACGCAGAAAGTGCACACAGCCGTCCAGGACCCACCCACAGAGAGAAAGGCCCTGTGCGCAAGGAGCCAGAGGAAGGGATCTTTGTACACCCCAAATTGTAGACATCACCCTGCTCTAACATCTCTGGGGAATAACTTGGCAAATTATCTGGATGGATCTCAAAACTGTGGTCTGGGAACCTCCAGTGTCTCCCAAGGAGTATCCACTTCTATTTTGGCCTCGGAATTTTCTATTTTTGTTCTAGAAATATGTTTTACTTAATATGCAACTCAAATGACGTGTCACCTTCAGAATATGCCCTTTATTGTACACAGTAACATTAATATAATCTTAGCATTTATGCACCATCAATACTGCAATCCCCACAACTTTATAAAGCAGCTTGGTCTATTTTGTAGGAAAGGGGAAAAAAATGGCACAAAGTAGTCTAGAGTTTCTGCGAGAGCTTGGATTTGACTCAAGAACTCTTGGGACACTATTATCCACTGAAAGCCCTGGCTCTAGAACACAAACAGAGAGGGGTGTGTGCGCAAAGGCAAGCCCTTCTTCAAATTAAGTAATCTTTAATAGAGGCAGTGTCAATTAGCTGGAGATGTTTGCTGTAAAACAACCTTTGGCAATTTCAGATAAATGGAATGAAGATTTCCAGTGGGTGTGGTAAGAACTTCCAAAATAAATGTCTCTGTTGATCATCATTTGCAAGTCTGGCTTCACATGTTAGTGCTCATGTTTCATTATGAAACTTTCAGGGGGGTGGGGGGAAATCAAACACACAAGTCTTCACTTGAAATATTTATTGAAAGTGTGCGAGTCCCATAAAGGTGAGTAAAACGTTTTTGTAAAAAAATTCAATAGAATTTTTTGCAGACGTAGATCTTACATAATTAAAATAAAAAATAGAAAAACAGGAAATGCCCAAACACACTGGTGTGCACTGAGAGGGAAAAGATTCTTATAAAGTCTTACATAAACAAACATCGTTGGCTTTGCAAATATAGCATATAGCCATACAACCTACCAAATTAGGCGTGGATTTCTCCATAACGTCTTTATCCCTAGTACTGGCATAAAACAGGACAGCCAGTCTCTAGCAAGGGGGGAACCTGGAAGAGAAATATATCACGTGCCACTGGCAGTGAACTGCTGTGATAAAGTCACGTTACACAATATCCAGACAGAATTAGAATGGTAGGAAAGATACATGTTGGGGAACATTTCATTTCCATTTGCAGATCTAAATAGGACACTGATAGCCAAACAAGATGAAATCAAAGAAAACATTCATGCTTCGTTACCAACACAAGTAATCTGCCTTTCCATTACCTAGTACTGGAGATATACTTGTATATCAGTTTAAGGAAATATGACTTTCATGACTGATGAGGCCTTTAGATGCTCCAATCTTAATACTCTGCAACTTTGTTTTTAGTGATAAATGCATATTATGGTCAACAACTTTGTTTTTAGTGATAAATGCATATTATGGTCAACAATACCTTGAAACTTGCCCAATACAGTGTTATTTAGCCACACCAACAACTAGCTAAAACCACACATACATTTCTTCCCCCAAAGGATCTGTTTCATGTCACTAACAGTTTACACCTGAATACAAACATAGCCATTTAAAGACAATTTTACTGGTGTTCCTTTTTTTTCAGATGGAGAACTTACAACAAGCAGCAGCAACACCTCAGATTGAATTAAGTAAAATAAACAAAACCAGAAGGCCTATTTTCATAGGTACAAGGAAATGTCACATTAGGTTAGCTTTCCCCCATATTTCCCATCATACCGCCCCCAACCGGCTCTTGTTGCAGCCTCTCCCCACAACGGAAAGAAAAGCCATGGAAACACGACATGGCAAGACGACACAATATGAGTAGCGAGACCTCAGATTCTCCTCCCCCCGACAGTTTTAGGAGTGTTGTGGGGAGCTAGTGGCAGTAACTCTTGCTTTCACCAGGGTTGCAGACATTTCTGTTTTGCTTCTACATTTCTGGACTTCTCTCATCTCCAACCAGGAGCTGGAATTCTAACAGGGAAGGAAGTAGCCTCTGTTGATCTTCCCCAAGTCAACTCCTGGTTGGGAGGTAAGGGAAATGATGAAAACAACTAACTCCCTATTCCCGTAGCTTCATTTAGGAGAGAGAGGAAGGCAAGAAAACTTTGGAGTGCATCGTTCCCCGCCTGTCTCCTCTAAGCAGCTTTGAAGGAAAGCTGGTTTGGGGGAGTGGGAAATGGAGGGTGAATCCCCTCCAAGTCAACCCCCACCCTGCAGGTGTGACTGAGAAAGAGGCAGTGAATTTTCCAAGTTTCCTGGAGTCCTTTTCTTGTGTAAGAACAATACACAAACAGCAATGCTAACAAAGCAAACAGAATGCTAACAAATGGCATGAACGTACATGTAATGTACGGTGTATGTATATTTATTACACCCACCCACCACGTATGTGGGAAAAAATGGCATAGCTATTACAGTTTAATAGACACTCGGCAATCCTGACAACTGGCAATAATGAATTTGATCTCATTATTTCTAACTAGCTAAAGCTGGATTTTCATTATTCTGTTAGACCTTTTCCTTGTCCTAACTTCTTTGCTTTTGATTTCTTCCATGAACACTATCCTCTCTGGCTATTCTGCCTCTCTTAAAAGTCATGGGCTGAATTGCTCTAATGTCACAGAGGGGTAAAAGCAACCCAGAAGTAGGCAGTGGAGTGCAAAATCAAGGCTTGGAGAGAACTTGTAAGTGGAATGTTAAAGAATAGTAAGCAATTTTTATTTAAATCATTACTTGGCCTGGACTAATATATGTTAGTACAGATCAGTTGAACATCTCATTGCATTTAAGTAGCCAAAAAAGAACTGCTTATGGTTTGCATTTCCTCAGAATTTTCAATAATTTCAAATTATTACAAGGGCTAAATACTGTTTTCTTAATGGAAGCTGAAATGTCAGCTTTCTCATATTCACCTGCAGGCCAGCCTGAAGTGCGTTTCTCACTTTTTGCTCTGAAGACATAGGAAACTTCAGTTTTGAAGGCTTATGTTTTATATACCGTTCCAAGTTGTAATTTGGCCCTTAGGTACTCAATGGGAAAATTGAGTGAGGAGCTTCATGTAGTCTCTTATAAGCTGCTGTTTAACTTAAGAACTGGAACTGAGTTTAAACTAAATGCAAAGATTCCTCTAACGCAGAGGGAGCCTACCTTCCCATGTTTCACAAAGCCACAACATTCAATTTAAAATAAGGCTGTGCGTTCACAGAAGTTACGTTGATGAAACACATTGCTTGACAATTGACCTAGTTTTAAAATACTACGTTGTTTTCCCATTTCATCCTTACCTGTTTCAAAAAGGAGTGAAAAACCTGATTTTAACACTTGAACTCAGCTGCCTTAATGGTAATGTTTTTGCTGCAAAATAAGTAGTCTGGAGACTTGATATGTCAGGCAAGTTAGGATCAAGGAATTGGGGGGGGGGAGAGGGGGGGGCATCAGACAATCTTGCTGTGCTAATACAAAATATGTAAGCAGAACACGGCAGAAACAAAGATATGCAAGCACAATACGGGACCAAGGTACAAAAATGATGATGTAACACTTTAAAAATAGTTCCAGAAGCATAGCTTTGTTAGTCTGTTGCAGCAAAAACAACAAAGTCTTATAGCACCTTAAAGACTAACAAGTATATTGTAGCCCAGAACCTACTTTGTTGGGTAGGTATGGATACACCAAACTGGGTAGGTATGTATACCCTGAGTATGGAGACGTGTTTTTGTTTCTGAAACAAAAAAAGCCATAGAGTGAAACCAAAAGGCCAAGGAATGTAGGAGCTGGTATATCTGGTATTACTAAGCAAGCAAAAATGAATGCAAGAACAAACGGATGTTGGTGTGACCCACTCCAAACAAGTGGTTACTGGGGATGAATAGACATAGTAAGACGAACAGCAGTAACAGTATTGCTATGCCTTTCAATCACACTAACAGAATGGTCACACTTAATGCTACAATATTTTCGTTAGTCTAAAGATACCAGGAACGCCTCCCTTAAAAATAGTAACTTTCCTATAACTGCATAGGTTGGCACCAATTAATTTTGAATCATTCTCTACTAATAGCTCCTTTGAAAGTACTAGTCTACCTTCCAGGATAATTTGCCATTTTGGAGGCGTTTTGGAATCTGAAAAGTCTGGCCTTTAAGCGGCTGCTCTAGCTCGTAGTTGTTTAATGAGTCTCGGTAAAATCTCCTTTCGTTACCAGATTAGTTCATTGCCCTTCATAAACAGATTTAGTAACGGAAACTCCATCCCATTTTTGATTGTTACACCATTACAATTATTTTTTAGAAAGATCACAAAAGAAATGAAATGGGCCACAACTGCAGACCAATATTAAAGAATCAAACGATCCTTAGGTTAACACCCTAACAATATTGCTAGTCAAAAAAGGAGACTATATCCACTGAAATAAATTGCTTTAACAAACATCATGCCTGACAAACTTTACCCTCAAGAGACCCACAAGACAGTACTTTGACAAGCAGGAAGAACCATGCATGGCCATTTCAAGATCATATGACTACACATTTTATATAGTAGTGGCAAGACATGATAGGATTGGGGTATAGGCCAAAAGGCAATTCTAGATTCTGAAAGCGACACAACAAACCAAGATGTCCCAGGAGGCACTGATGTGACGGTTAGTTGGCATTTTGGGGGGAGAGGGAGAAGGGAATATTGTTCTGAAACACAACACTAGGAACAAGTCATTACACTATTGGCAGAAGTGCTCTAAAACACTATTTCCAGACAGGTACCTCTATGTGAGTGCTTGACCTCCCGCCCCAATGCATGTAATGTACCAATATTGCTTCTCTTCTTGGTCTGAAGGAGATTAAGCTTATATGTGGGAGGAGGATGTGGTCACATCACAGAATGCTGGTCACATCGTAGAATGCTGAGAAGATTCAGTCCTTTGGTCCCAAGAGTGGAAATGATGTAGCAAGAAAAGTGGGATCAGCCTGCTACGCATCGAAAAGCTCAAGATTCGTATGAACTAATACTTCTTACAGTGCCATTTGCTTGTTTCTCCCTTGCAGATCTTTTGCAAGGAACAGCTGGTATGTCTTGAATGTTTCCTTCTTCAAAATTGAAGATTGGTAATGCATCAGAAAAATTGGTCTTCCCAAATTGTAAAGCATTATGACCTGTCTCCCTTTATTGTACCAAAGCTTTTTTTAAAAAAGTGCAGGCCAGAGATTTAATTTGAGCCTTTCCAAGACAAGTATAGCAGTTTCTCTGCCACTCCTTTTCCTAGATCTCACGCCAGCCTAACAGTCATGGTCATGGAGATCAAGATACTAGTATGACCTGTTTATGGAATTGCCAGCAATCATGATGCAAACAGATGTGATTTGGAAGGCATAATCACAACTAGCTTCAATAAAGTTCTCTTAAAAGTTAACAAAACCAAGTTTATCCTTCAGTTTCTTCGCCGTGTCTAGACTGCTGCAGCACCGACATCTGTGGTATAATTTTGTTTGTTCCGCCAGGGAGCCGCTCCTGGACCGCACTTGCAGAGATGGAGGCCATGGCAATAGGCTGCAGCAATGCAGGGGTCATACCAGGCGTGACGGTCAGATTATGAGTAGCACCCTTGAGTGTAAGATCTTGTGTGGGAAGAAGTGGCTTCAGGATACTGACCAGGCAGAAAGCAGAGCCACTTTTAGGAATGAAGTTTACTTTATTTTTGTCAGGACAGTAAAAGGCCGGAATTTCATGCAAGGGCTTTGGCCTACAAAAGAAAGAATAACAACGCAACAAGGTTTAGTACAGAAAGCTAAATATTGCCAGCATTCTGAATATGTTAACTGCAAATCTCAGATGCAATGAAAATTAAATATGTGGATGTGAAAGGAAGAGGGCATTTTAAAGTTCATTATGCTAAAAAATTATCCTTTCTTTTTTCTAATCATTTTTTAAATGACTTGCAGTGTTTGTTGTGCTGATCCCAGAGATCAACAAATATGTCAACAGGTTCTCCATTACTGGATCAATGTAAAAGCATAGAAGATTTTAAAATCACAGTTATCCCATGTGTATCGGGAAACCTCTTTCGTATCGGTCTCAACTGCCTGATGAAGCATTACAAATGGCTTGATACCCAATTCAACAACTTTAGAAATCCCTTTTTCAAGACTATCGGGTTGGGTTCCAAGAAATGCAAGTAGAATCAAGCTATTGTTTCCTCCACACTGAAGTCTGGTGACCCCCCCACCGCCCCTGCAAAAAACAAAAACAAAAACCTATTCCTGTGAACTGGGAGACTATTGAATGGTATGGGATAGAACACAGTGGGTTGGAGGGTCCTTCAACTCTGATGAACAGGGAGAACAGATGGCTGCAGTGGTGAGGTTGCTTGGATGAAAAAGTTCCCTTTTGCTAGCCTCCTTCCACTCCTCTGTAATGTGATGTGGTATCTATCACTTTAACATAGGTTCACATTTACCAAGCTGCAGTTTGGTGCAGGGATGATTAGCAGTTTTGACCAGAGGGCTGTACTGAGGGTTGGCAGATCTTCTGAGGGCTGCATGCCAGCACAGAACATGCCCGGGGCCAAGACATACCCACCACATTGTACAGGTGGCAGCCCCCCCCACACTCTTCTCTTGATCAGCAGAAGAGTGGGGGTTGTTTCCTCCCCATTACAGCGCTCATCCCAGTCCAACACTGCAGTGAAAAGGAACCCCCTCAATATACTTACATAGGCACATCTTTTCCCTCTGGCATTGCACCACTGCTAGAAGTGAAAAACAGCCCTCTTCAGCTGTGGCACTGTGTCAGAAGGAGTAGAAGTACCTTTGCAAGCGCAGCAGGAGCAAGAGGAAAAGGCAGATGATTTTGAGAGAGGTCTGGGTCACTACTGGAAACGGCTCAAGGACTAAAATCTGTCCAATGTGGAGGCTTGTCTGAAAGTACCCATGATTTACTGAATCGCCATGGTCATTGTCATCTTAATCCTACATAAGGCAGTCCACAACTGAATCCAAAGCTGGCAAAAAGCCACCACCTTTCCCAAAGCTTAAAAGAATTGGGGAGTCTCCCTTGTCTTGCACTTCCTGACACACTCAGAAAGTAGAGTGACACTTCATGGTTTTCCAAGTGTTTCCAAATCAAAACAAGCTCATGAGATTCTGCTCTTCTACAGGCTCTGGAGAAGATGGGGTTCTCCCTGATATGAAGTTGGGTCTCACAGTTTCACTGCTTTTAGAGCATCTCCAAAGTTAGTGCAACAATGACACACTCCAGCTCAGAGTTTGAGAGAAGTTCTCAGCCCTGCCTTAGACTGAGGGTGTTCTAAGTTCTCTGAAAGCTGGCAGGGACCAAGTCTTCACTTCTCTATCCAGTTTGCAACTGAGAAGGGATGGGGCCATGTCCCACAGTTGTGCTAAGCTCTGAAGGAGCTCTGAGTGTCTCCAAAATTCAAGGCTGGGTAATTTTGAAAATTAACCTGTGGTAAGTTTTCCTTATGGGACGTGGGTGGCGCTGTGGGTTAAACCACAGAGCCTAGGACTTGCCGATCAGAAGGTCGGCGGTTCGAATCCCCGCGACGGGGTGAGCTCCCGTTGCTCGGTCCCTGCTCCTGCCAACCTAGCAGTTCAAAAGCATGTCAAAAGTGCAAGTAGATAAATAGGTACCGCTCCGGCGGGAAGGTAAACGGTGTTTCCGTGCGCTGCTCTGGTTCGCCAGAAGCGGCTTAGTCATGCTGGCCACATGACCCGGAAGCTGTACGCCGGCTCCCTCGGCCAATAAAGCGAGATGAGCGCCGCAACCCCAGAGTTGTCCGCGACTGGACCTAATGGTCAGGGATCCCTTTACCTTTTAAGTTTTCCTTAAAGCAAAACTGCAGGCAAAGAAAGTGTTTTTCATGTTTTAAGTAAACTAGATATTCCACACTTTAAGAGTTTCTCTTTTTGGGCTTTGTGTGAAGTGCCAAAGCCAAAGTGGCCATTCTTCAGATCTATTACATCCCTTGCTGCTAGACAGCATAAACCCCTTTATCACCAAGTCTGATCACTAGTAAAAAGCTCAATTTGTGTGGCATGGTACATTTTCAGTCCCTAATCACTGACCAAAGAATAGTATTTGCCTTCTGCCAGTTGCCATGGTAGGTTAGCAATATATCACAGTTCTCATTGATGAAGCAGCTTTGGGTCTGATCTCTGTTACCTAAGCATTCCCTAAAAAGTGGAAGGGGGACAACGACAACTGCAAACAGTTTTAAATGATTACTGAATTATGAACTGACAAAATGATGGAGCTGAAGAAATAACCTTAGGAAGAGTCTATACTACTACTATACTACTATACTACTTTAGCTACTAAAGCTGCACGGCAAGTTTAGATATTTCTGAAAGGTTAAGACTTTGTAACTATGAAGTACCGTACTACTTACAAGCTCTCCTCAAAGACTTTCACCTTCTCACAGCCCTCCGGAGGTTCGCGCTTGAACATATAGCTGTTGTTGGGTTTGGGCGAGGTGGCGTATTTGGGCAGAGGAGAATTGTTTCCATTCTCTGTAATGAACAGAGGTTTAGTTCCTTAAAACATACCAGTACACTTACCCTTGTTCCTCCCACACTCTTACTGGTATTTCCTAAAACCAGGGCCTCCAATGTGGCCCCTGGACATACCAGTGTACCCATCAATATCCCCCAACGGTGCCATGAGGAATATCAGTAAATATTCCCTCAAAAGTCCACAATGCACAAGAGACTATTTGATCTTTCTGCTCAGTTCCCGATTTCCCATCACACTTCAGCAGATGCCTAGGCCTGGAATTTGTAATTTGCTTTTATGAGCACTTCTCAGCGGGTACCTTTATCTCTGGGGTCTGCAAGTAGGTCATCAGCAGAGCATGGGCTCTCCTCACTGCCCTCATTGGAAATGGCCAGGAAGGAGCTTGGGGACACAGACTGGGATCTGCTGCTGTTGTTGCTGCCCTTCTCTGCCCCTCCAGGAGTCTGCGTGTCAATGCTGCGGGTACTGCTACTGCGCTGCACCAAAGGTGGAGGGGCTCGGTGCCCATCTGGAATATCTTGCGGCTGTGAAGAAAAAAACGTATGTATAAACTTCTTGCCATGCAGCAGACCACTAATCTTGTCTGGATAAGAAATTACTTTACATGTTAATAGACTACTTTAGTCTTTTGTATCAATAAAGCTCTTTAGTAGAAGATTAGTTATTCTTCAGACTCCAACAGAAAGAAAGAAAGAGAGAGAGAGAGAGAGAGAGAGAGAGAGATGGAAGTCAAACTTAAGGAGATTTGAGGTCTAGTAAAGGATTCTGAGCAAGGGGAAAATATATATCTACTTAAGAGGATTTAAAGGGATGATCTTGTACAAAAAGCAACCAAATTGACTGAAGCAGGGTACTTCATGAATGACCCCCTTCTTAATGTCTGGTTTCCTTTTCCTTTCCCAATGACATTCATTGACTCCAGAAACTCTCACACATGTGTATTTCATCTTGGAAGTGTTGAATGCACAATTACTTGGTTATTCAGAAACAGTAGGAAGGTCTGGAAGTAACACTCCTGGCTTAATAATCTAAAGCAAGAGTGGGGAACGTGTCTCAGCCTGAGGTCAGTATTCCCGACTGAGGAACTTTCTGAGGATCAGAGGCAAAAGCGGGCAGAGCAACGAATGCAAATTTCACCTCTGTGAAGTATTTAATTTATATACCGCCTCTCACCTAAAGATATCCTATATATAAAAGTATACGATAAAAGCACAAAATAAATACAGTGGTACCTCTGGTTACGTACTTAATTCGTTCCGGAGGTCCGCTCTTAACCTGAAACTGTTCTTAACCTGAAGCACCACTTTAGCTAATGGGGCCTCCTGCTGCCGCCACGCCACCGGAGCAAGATTTCTGTTCTTATCCTGAAGCAAAGTTCTTAACCTGAAGCACTATTTATGGGTTAGCGGAGTGTGTAACCTGAAGCGTATGTAACCCGAGGTACCACTGTAGTTAAAATAAAAGCAAAACAAAGCAATAACCCCCCACTCACACAAAGTAGGCTGCTTTTGACACCCACCCCTCTTTCAATCCTGCATCTAGGCAAGCAAAAGTCATCATCAGAGTTCAAGGACACACTCCAGCCAGGCAAAGAATCTCAGGCTGTGAAGCAGGGCCAGTGAAGGGGTGTCTGGAGAGAGCTCCAAGGGCCAGAGACAGAGAGGCCTAGAGCGCCATATTCAGTCCTCGGGAAATCAGGTTCCCCACCCTTCAACCAGAATCTATTAAGCCAGCAACAAGTGTCCAACTCGCATACTCCCTCCTCGCCTTTCCCCTGCATGTCATCTTTGGTGCTTAAATTGCAGTCTCCACAGTACCCCATTACATCCGAAATAGGAAATGGTGGTTTAATTCAACCAAAATCAGTGCAAAAAAGCTGATGTGATAAAAAGGGGGGGGAGCAACGGATGAAGGTATGAGCCTGATGTTGATTTCTGATTTTCTAAACCATGGAACCAGGAAAATTATGTCTAAAAAGAATTTCATATCTTTCATATTCTGAACATTAACTCAGTCCATTTCACATACTAGCATAAAACCGCAATTAAAGCCTATTTGATTGCAACAGTATACTCACAATAAGTTGTTCCTCTTTCTCTCCTGTCTCCTTTATAATTATTTCGATCTCCTGGTTCAGCCCCTCTATGCTGTTACGGAAGCGCGATCCTGTCGACTTGGCAATTGGTATCACAGGAACTAGCACACTCTTTGGGACAGGTGGCTAGACAAACCCCAAAAATAGTAATTGAAAAATGCTACATTTCTGTAGTTTAATATAGGACAACGAATGAAACTTTAGCTCTCAGCTCACATTCTATTAATACGACGAAGTTAAGCCCTGAAATGGCTTGGTACGAGGTTATCGGAGAAATGGCCTTCATACATAGAATCTTCCCCGTACATCAGGATCTGCTTCATATGTCCTCCTAGTGTGCTTTCTAATAAGATTGGTTAAGCTGGTATGTACACTGGAAAAAGACTTCACAATTACGAAACTCCCTTCCAATTGACTTATGCCTCATCTTTTTGGTAAGGTGTTGAAACGGACCATGAGAGCCCAGCCATGAATGCTATCCCTCTATCCCATCACCTCAAAAATTTCACTTCATTCCTTCCTCTCCCAAAATAGCTCAGCACTTGTGATTTGATTTTTTTATTGATGAGGAATAAACTGCAGCGAGTGCATTTGTTTTTCTAGACTATGAGCATACCTTAGATTTTAACATGTACGGGTGGACAAGCATTTTGCCCCCAATCTTCTCTCTTCCAGGTCCAAAAAGACCCAGGCGGCGGAAATCGTGCATCATTTGTACATGCCACCTGCGATGTGCCTGGGACATAGTGTTTGGCTTGAGAATTTCAACTTATGTTTCTTTCATTTAAATGTGTAACTCTATCCACACTATGCCTGCTGGAGGCTCAGAAGCAAAAACAGATTTGGGTGTTAGGGCTCATAATTTGCATAGCAACCACTCCCCCAAACCTAGTCTTTTTCTTCCACCCATTACCTCTGATATTGTATACATGCTGATCTTCAAGTTCTGCAAGGAATTCAAATCTAAAGCAAACATTTGCTCGGCAATAAAGCTGCATGTCACTTATTTTGTCATTATTATTTTTCTGCCTCGAGTGCTGACAGCTTCCAGACTTTTGGTGGGAGTTTCTGTGTGTGACACAGCACCTAAAATACAGCAAACATCCCGGGACGAACGCTTTCCAAATTTTACATTAACAATTGTGATCGTACCTGGCATTGGTTAATGGCTGCATGATTTCCATGGAATGGAGATTGTCTTTCTTTGTCCCGATGATGCCTACTACTGTGTTTACTTCTTTGCAGCTGCTGGCGTAGCTTGGCTATCTGAAAGGACAAACATTTTAAGTTTCCCTGTAACATTTATAATGTAAAGTCTGAACAATTATGTCAAAATGTACAGTAAGTACTGTTACTACCACAGTAACCACTTAGGAACAGTGCACAATACTACTAACATTAACATGTGCATTCTTCCTCCCCTCAGAGACATGTTGACCACAGCAAGAACAGGGATGCCTATGTACCAACACGATCATTTACAGATTTTTTTCTTGCCTCCTACATGACTTGGAGTGGAAGCAGAATGAAGTTGTCTCCAATCTGCCTGTGTAGCTCATTGAAAAAGCAGGATGGAAAGATGTGTGCCTCACCAAGTGGGAACTCCATCACACAGTGAAAACTGAATGCACGTTGATGGAAACATTGGTATTTCCATTCCACATGGGGGAGAAGGCTCGTTGGACACCTGCCATTCAGCCTTTGTTTTCACTGATATCATGGTAGGTGGGCACCGCCACCACCTGACCTCAACAATGAGCAAGAAGCATGAGAAAGAGCTATGCCAAGACAAGCTGTAGTGGCTGTGGCAGAGGGAAGGGCTGAGACAAATTCCCTCTGCCTATAACTGAGTTGCATCTGTACCACTTGGTTGCAGAGATTGGTTGGTTGGTTGGTTGGTTGGTTGGTTGGTTGGCAGGAAGTAGACCCATGGGGTATTTCTCCCTGTGAGGGCAGGCATTCAATATTCATATCGTATTTCAAACACCAGCAGTTTTTTAAAAAAGAGAGAAGTAAAAGTTAACATAAAAAAATAATTTGGCTGTATGTTCTCCATGGTTATCAATCTGATGAAACTGACACTTAGCCATCTTCTTACCAAGCATGTCTCTAAACTATGATGTCTTCTTCTCTATTACATGTTTCTACACCAATTCCACGTGCTAGAACTTGGCCTTCTGAGCAGTCAGATGGGTGGCTTTGTTAACATTTAGAACTGCACCTCATGTTTTATTGCTCCTCTTGCTAGTACAGTGGTACCTCTGGTTAAGAACTTAATTCGTTCCAGAGGTCCGTTCTTAAGCTGAAACCGTTCTTAACCTGAGGTACCACTTTAGCTAATGGGACCTCCTGCTGCCGCCGTGCGATTTCTATATTCATTCTGAAGTAAAGTTCTTAACCCGAGGTACTACTTCCGGGTTAGTGGAGTCTGTAACCTGAGGTATCAACTGTACAGCATAGGAATGGGGAATCTCTGTCAGCCTGCAGGCTGCATTTTCTTGAGGGCAACCTTCCAGGGACTACAGGCCAGTGGTGGCCAGAGGCAAAAGAAGGCAGAGGGGTATGATCTGGAGAAAGTTCTAAGGGTCACATAGAGTAGTTCAAAGGGCAGCACCTGGCCTCCAGGAACCTGAGGTCCCCCACTCACAATGTTGAGAGATCACATATCTCTCATGTTGTGTAAGGAATATACTGTACAATCATTTGCAGCTATTGTGTGTGTTGACTTGAATACAGCTAAACATGTTTCTCAACCTCTTTCAGTTGATCTGTGCTGCCCCAAGATGCCGATCGCTTATGAGAGCCTTTCTTCTTTTCCAAGTATTCTTCAGCCCAAGCACTTTCAGTCTAAGACAAGGACAAAGAAGAAAAAAAGATTCTAAAAATTTAAAATCAGAGGCTGACTAGAAACAGATTGGATCAAAATAATTTTCAGAAATACAACATGCCAGACCTTAGAAGTTTAGTTCCCTAAATCATTCTGAAGCGAATAATCTATTCCTAAATGAGCTATATAAAGGGCAATACAGAATACAGTGTATAATGCCTTTGATTTGGTCTGATCCACATATACAAATATAGGCATTTACTGGCCTATTAAAAATTTTGCCTGTCAGATATCTGGTGGGCAAAGTCTGAAATCTAAGCTGAGTAAATGCATGTGTAGCTAACAAAAAAAATTAATTCCCACAGATAAGCAGACCTTTTATGGTCAGATTTAATTTTAATGTACCAAATTGAGGACACAGAATTAATACACTGAACGTCCATTTTAGCATATTCAGCAAAAATTGCATTATGGTTCTTACAGTCAGAAATGTTATGAGCTGATGCTTCAAGGGAAATTGAACAACTCAATATCTAACTGTTACAACACTGCAGGAGCAGCTTGCCTGGTGGGATAGAGCCACAACACGAGCTTCCTGTCAGTGGAGTCAATGTCACTTAGCAGGAGGGCAAAGTAGTGGGGAGATTAGGCTATGGGAATGCACGGCAGCACCCACACAGCCCAAACATCCCTGCCACCTCGCAACCTCCTTGCGCTCTTGGTAAGTGAACCTGGGTTCTTAAATGACTGGCACTGTTGTGACCATCCAGGGACCTAGTGATGATGAAATAAAAACCATCTCATCTTCATAAAGAAAGCAGTACTGGAATTTTTTGATTGCCAGTTAAGGGAGGGAGTGGATGGCAGGGAGCGCTCCTGAACTACAGTTGAGTTGCACCTTACTCACATTTAACCATCCCAGGCTTTAGCAATAGACAGCTTGGGAAGAAAACAGTACATTTTGGTGCCAACATCACACACCAGGAGTCCTAGGCCTAAAGAAGTAGGAATAGCAAAGCAATCTACTCCTCCAAACCTCTCCCAAGGCCAACCCTTTGAGAATTAAAGATATTTGTACACGTACCAGCACAGAGAAGAACGAAAGAAACAGCGAGTCTAACTTTCAAACAATGATTCAACAAGGAAATAAATTCTCTCCTATTGGAAGCACGGCAGGGCAACCACCATTTTAAGGCTTCAGCAACCAAGAGAGAAAAACCGAAACACCTTTGGAAATTTACAACTGAAGTTCTAAGAACTGACATGGCATCACTATCTAAACACGAACTCAGCTCTATGTAAACTATCCGTTCATTTATCTGAAGCCAAAAAAGAAATGGGTGATTGTGTGAGTAATTTAGCTTAATTAATATTAAAAAGGTAGAGCTTCTATAGACCCCCCCCCCAAAAAAACCCAAACCATCCCAAGGCTTTTCCTTCTGCCTATGTCTATCTCTGCTCCTCCCTTCACAATGGTCTCTCTCTGCCTTCCCTCTCCTTCCTTCAGTTGTGGAGGGGAGGTAGTAGAAACACAGGAGAAGCCTTGCTGCAGGGCTTCCTCCACCAAGAAAAACATCGGTTCTGGCTGTATACAATTTTTGCATATATGTGTGGCCCTTAGAACCAAGAAATGCAACTGTACATTCTTTATGCAAAGATTAAATAGCAGGGCCAAAATATTCAATCTGATTGTAAAATATATATTGTGTTTTACATCACTATTACAGTATAGTTGTGGTATAAGAAACAGCAGTCATTTGTCCCATGAATTAACTTACAGTCTTTCCCAAAGGAGGCAAATCTGAATAGGTTGAAAGAAGCACTGAGAATAATTAAAAATAGCTGTTAAAAGGATCTCCCAAACACCAGTTGCTATATGGCACTCAACACCATCTGGGCTAAAGATCCCGAAACTAGTTGTCAAACGAGTGTAGGGCTCCGGGAGCAGGAGGAAGCTATCATTTGCTGTTGTGAATTTCTTGCAGCTTTGAGCTCTCTAATGTCTTATTTTTATACCTTTTACAGTTTGTGGTAAGAGGAACTGTAAATTATCACATAAATAATGAACGATGTTTATTATTTATATAATTTAGATATAGGCAATGTTATTTGCTCCTTTTGCACTCCCCCTGTGAAATGGCCCAGTAGCTGTTTCTGAGGACATACTTTGGGTTGGTTTTTTATTATTATAATAATAATAATAATAATAATAATAATAATAATAATAATAATAATAATTCCCTAGGCTCTTGTCACTCATATTCAACGCAGATGAGAGATCAAGAAGTCCAACTTCCAACTTTTCTGTTGGATTGCTAAAATACTTTTGAATAAAATAATTCAAAACAAAACGTTCATCAATTGTGCAATGTCCCTTGCAAAATCCAGTCTGGATTGGGGACACTACCTGGCTCTCCTTGGTCCATTGTTTGAAATTATTTAAAAGAAGATGCATGTACATTTTTGCAGGAACATAAAGAAAACACACATTGGGCTATTATTTAGGGGCCATCTATCACCTTTCTTAAATATTAAACTAAAATAAAGCCTGCTGACAATATTAATTACGTCTTGAACTGTCAAGAGCCTCTGTGACCCATGTCAACAACTGCCACAATATGATTTGTTAAATACTAGCCATGAAATGACACACCAAATAAGGTAAGGATAGTTAGAGAAGATATTGCTTACTCATGTTCAGTGCTCTATGAACAAAGAAGAATGCTTTCAAATCTTTAAGCATATAAATTCAGTAGAAAATGTCCCCTGCTGAACCCACCAAAGCAGACAGGAGTGGTGCTGACATTCCTTACCCCTGCCTGGCAAGTGTTTTTTCCTAGTATATATGAACTCTTACCTGTGTGGCTTTGTCCCTCATGCACGGTGCAGCTTGACCGTGATTCTCACGAGGCCATTGTCCAGCAAGATATGGAGCAGCAAGTAGGTCTAGTGAAGGGGTACGTCGAGCAATACTGGAAGGGCTTGATGAAGGTGGCCGTGGTTTATCAACTAAAAGAAGAAGAAAAAGAAAAAAATGTGACTGAGAGGAAATAAAGCCTACTTTTACACAGATTTTCATTCTGTGTATCATGCATTTGGACTGTACACAACTGGTAATCGTTTTATTTATGAAGCTGTTATGTATAGGTTATACACACACACACACACACACACACACACACACACACACACTCCTGGCTAACATAGCACTCAGCTGCCAACAATGAATATTTAAAGTTTAGGCCTTGAAGACTTTTTAAATGCACAGCTGTATTAAACTGTGACAGAATAGGCTGACAAACATTCCCTTTGTGCTATTATATACTACAGTTTGACTCATTGGCAATCCTAGGTTAAATACACTATCTGCCTTCTAGCTGGTCACCCCATTTACATTTTTTGAGATAAATTACACTCCATTAACTTATTGTTTAATACTAGGAATTGTGCTTCTAATTCCCTGTTGCATAATAAAACCAAAAAAGCCTCAAACCCAGAGTAGTAGTACCCACACGTAATAATTTATCAGAAGACTCCATTTCCCCCCAATATATTGCTTTTTTGCTTTCCTCAACATTAGTAAAACTTCTGAAAAGTGGATTTTACAATTTAAAAATCACAAACACATACTGAATCAGTTATCTGGGAAAGCAATCACTAGAATTGCAACAATAGCAGAGCTACCATTTCCTGAATAAAAAAATATAGTCAACTACAGTATAGCCATCAACTACACTCCACTCCATGCACACAATTAAAAGTCATTATTATTCAGAGAACTCACTCAGGCACACAACGTGACTTTTTCTTTTCATCCAATTTCTTCTAAAACTTCCCAGAAATTCATGAATAGTTTATTATGCGCAGGGAGCAGATGTTGAAAAACAAAAAATACACAAACCATAGTGCGCATGCCTACACAACAACTCTGGCAAGGGCACAAAGTTTACCATTATTTTATTAGCCTAGAAGCTAGTTTGCTTAATGCATTACACACCGAGCTGTTTTGCTTAAAATGCATTATACATCGTCATGTAGTATAGTACACTATACTGCATAAAGTAATTGAGCATCATACGACCAATGCTCCCATTTGCAGATAAATGCATGTATATATTTTAGCATCAGCCCAATAAAAACATATACTATGGTTAACTGCACAACGTTTGCATATATACCGGTATTTCATCCCCATTAACAGGAGAGTAAAATTTAAATTTATATTCTCACTATATTATTTTTTTCTGAATCCGTCCAATGTAATTTTTCTCATCTAGCTCCCTAGGCTATTTTAGAATATTTCATTAAAATACTGTCTGCACTTCAGCAAATCGTGTAGTATTTTCATTGTCATTTCTTCCCTTGTGTTGCTACTCGGCCCCCCCTCTTTTCCCACAACTGCTCAGCTGCTAGCTTCACATGATGTGACCTACATAACAAGAGATGCACTTGCTTCAAGATAGCAGTTACAACAGCTGGGCTGATGAACAATAGAGGTATTTCAGAAATGTCTTAATTTTATTAGACTTAATTATACTATAATCAATGGTTCCAAAACTATTCAGTGTTCCCACTGCATGAAGTTTTCTTGTTATAGGATACTCGTTATTGGTCTTATATTTAGTCAATCAGATGTTTATTATGATCAACCAACCAGTAAGACAAAATCTAAAAATACAAAAACACAGCGTCAATGAAGCCCATTGTTTTAAAAAATGACAAACTAAGAACGAACGATCATAGCAGAACTAAGAGGCATGATATGACAACATTCAGATATTTTTGCCACTTGCTTGGTAATCACGGAATATAGTCAGAACAATTGACTAGGAAATCACCTCATAATTATGCGTTATCTGATTAAAAACAACAGTAAAACATGACTAGACACTCTTTCAACCTCTGAGTGGTTATACAGGCAGGATCCATCTTTAAGTGAACTCTAGGAAATCTGCTATCTAAAGTCTTGAAAATGGGCCAATAAAATATCTCTTCTGCACTTGGGCACTGTCAGAAAATTTAAAATATGCCATTCAATTATTAGAACAAGATCAGCTAAGACTCAACAACTGTGGAGTACATGGTCCATTAGCCAATGCAACCAGCTTTTGCACATCTATATTTTCATTCTTTATTTCGTCAGATTTGGCTCATACTATAATTACAATGACATCAAATAAGAGAGAGAAAAAGCATCTCATACCACCCCCTGCCCCCGATGGAACCTTAATATTGTTCAAATTTCCAAGAGAAAATTCAAGTTCTGGAAACAATACTGAGGCTCCAAACAAAATCTGGGTCACAATTTTTACAGTGCTCACTCGTATAGCAGCTGGAACAAATTTACTTCTATTTGTGTAGAAAATTGAAGAATGTTTTTACTGCAGACTCTGCTTTGATCTTTGCTAATTTACTCTGTACATTACAGATAACAGGCATGAAGCCAGATCCTGAGATACGTCTAAGAATCGACTTGTCCTATCCTCTGCCCATCCACAATCCAATAATATTTGGTCTTCCTTTTTGAAAATACCATAAACTTTAACTTATCATTGTTAACAGTTAGAGATTCATTTCCACAATGATTTATATATCCAGCAAGTTGTCATCAATTAGTTTAGGTTAGGAAAGTGAGACGGTATTGAACCCAGAAGTTAGGCCAAACATAAATTATGTAAGATAAGAGAATGGACATATCCTTCCACAACTTCATGGCTGGAAAACAACGAATCCAAACGATTACTAGGTTGCTCATCAATTATGTCAATTACAAGTTATTATCAGCATTAGCAGAAATATACATTGATATTTGCTACTGTATTTGCAGCAAATATCACGGCAATTAAAGGTCTGTGCTCCATCAGTCTGCTGCCCAATGCATTCACATAAAATAGTACAAATACAGTTAAAACAAGGTTTCAAGATGAGAAGTATCTCTATCCCAGTTAAAAACCTACAATCTATAAAACACGATAAAAAAATTAAGTACCGAATTTACTAGAGTCTAATGTGCCATTGAATCTGATGAGCACCTCAATTTTCAGAACCTTGAAACCAAAAAAGGTATTTATTAGCAAATGTAAATGTGCTATCGAATCTAATGCGCACCTTAATTTTCACAATGTAATTTGGCCAAAAGGGTGTAAATAGGTAAATCACCATGTAACTGCAATATATATTTGTTGGCATTATCCATGTTTCTGCCAGAGTACACAAATAGGGATAGGGCTTTTTGCTAGGCACCTAAGCTTCATGCTTGCCATCTGGAAAGCAGCAGAACAGTAACTCAACTGCTACACAATTAGAGTTCTGCTAACTCTAAGCTGGTAACAGATGCTAGCTTCCCCAGTGCATATCATATCACCACCACATAGGAGGAAGTAATTCAGAATGGGCTTCAACTGGCCAAAAAATGTCCGACTGTTTAATATGGGAAGTTCTGACACCAATGGTATGGTAGCTTCTGCATAGTTTGAATGTAATCTTATTTTTAAAATGATGCTAACCATTCCTCTCGCGTACTTCTGTTGTATGCTGATAAAGTATTGACTAGGAGCAGCTAGCCAAAATGTACCATTTATGCTTAAAATCCCCACAAATTATTCAACTGTATGCTACAGTGCGAGTGAAAATGTGGATGCCTGGTTGATGATTTCAAAAGCTGCTGGAGATGACAAGCAGCAAGGTGAAGGGGGGGCATTCTGACGACAGCGGAAGAGGAGGGTTGGGGCGTGAGTAGGGAGTGGCACATTCCTGTTTCACCTCAGGCAGTGAAACAGAATGGGCCATCCGTGTCCAAGTGGGGAAGAGAGGAAGGAGACCCCCTCACTCAATTTTGTACACAAGCTGCAGTCTTTGTCTAAAATTGTTAAAATGTGAAATCAAATGAGGACTTCTGAACCAGTGGTCTCATCACTGCTCCTTCAAAACTATGGAGATTTCTCCTTCACTTGTAAGGATCTTTTCCACTTCCTCAGATGTCACAAACTTAAAGTTCTTCATCAAAACAGGACAACGCAGAAATTGGCGTTCAAGTCAGAAAGGATAAGAGCAATTGCATCCATAAACTATATTTTTATAAATAGATAAAACTAGTTTAAGTCTTGTAACTTTGTTTTCCAGACAAACCAAGTGGGAATGTGTTCCACCACTAAATGGAACAATTCCATTTTGGGGTTCAATATTTTTTTGCAAAACATTTAAGTTTACCATTGCACAAGCCAGTTGGACCTGTTAATTTAATTTCAGCTGTAAAACTCCCACTGATGTTGAACTAGGGTTTCGTTAACCCTTAGTCAGCCCAAGATACTTTCCCCTATATTAAAGGAAGAGGGGTTCCTCCATAAAGTTGGGGTGATTCCATGCAGTTATTTTTAAACATCATTTTAAAGCATACATATTCAAAAAAATGTTTAGAATTTAGGCCCTAGGATCTTATTTACTGGGATGATTTTTTGGTTCAACCAGCAGCCACTGATCAATCCAGAGATACGACTGAGGATAATATGTGCAAAGCGTTTTATGCATTGACAAGAGAGCATCTAAGAGGCAGAATGTAGCCTCTGGAAAATCTAGGGATTGTTCATCCAGCATATATATAAAAAAAGCTCCAAGGCTCAATGGCAGCGGGGAGAAAGTAAAGAGATTCACTGAAAAACAGATGGACCCTGAAAGTAGGAATAGTGCTATTAGTAAAATGCAACAGTTCAGAGAGATCCTAGTGCCATATTTAGAGATTACTTTAATGACACTGAGGAAGCGGGCCCTATTTCAGACATATGGAAGAATTCTAGGAACATAGTGATTCTATAGAATCTTACATTTACTTGATCAGGATCAAAAACTGTTTACTGCTATTCTTGCCTCTACAGTAGTACCTCGGGTTACATACACTTCAGGTTACATACGCTTCAAGTTACAGACTCCGCTAACCCAGAAATAGTACCTCGGGTTAAGAACTTTGCTTCAGGATAAGAACAGAAATCGTGCTCTGGCGGCGCGGCGGCAGCAGGAGGCCCCATTAGCTAAAGTGGTGCTTCAGGTTAAGAACAGTTTCAGGTTAAGAACGGCCCTCCGGAACGAATTAAGTACTTAACCCGAGGTACCACTGTATACTGAATACTACAACCACTGGTATAATCAACCTGGATTAGGTAGGTGTCATACCAGGGTGTCAAATGTAAGATTCAGTTTGCAGATATTCCCACTGAAAGAGGCCTTGCATTTACATTTACTATCAAGTATAGGCCAAATACTATGAATGTTCTACTTTATGTTTAGATCCAGCTGAAAAGTCCCTTGTAGTCATAGAGGTTGTTATGTATGGAAATTGGGCACCTCCCTTCCATTCACACAGGGAATTGAAGAAACTGCAGTTATCTGACCTGCGGAGAAAATTTATATCCTGAAAATGGAATAGATGTAGCCTCAACAATACAATCTGCAAACTGTTGCAAGCTTTCAGCCTATGTTGTAAGCTTTCTGGCCTATGTATGGGACTCTGGTGCACACAACTTATCCATTTCTCCTCCAGTGCCTTGTATAATCTGGTTTATCTTGTTTCTATTCCTTCCAGGCAATCTCCTTGTGTACAAATTACAAACTTGATCACAGAAGGACCAAAAGAACCTTTCCAAACTGAGTGAATGGGTGATAAAATGGCTAATGCAATTAAATGTAAGCAAACACAAAGTGATGCACATTGGGGTAAAAATCTTTCACATTTACATGCTTATGAGGACAGAACTTTTGGTCACAATAGATAAATTAGTGAAGATGTAGATCTAGTGTGAGGCAGCTATGAAAAAGGCAAATTCTATGCTTAGCATCATGAAGAAAGGAACTGAAAATAAAAGTGCGAATATCATGATGGCATTAAACAAATCTATGGTGAAATCGCATTTGGAATACTGTGTACAGTTCTTGTCACTTCAACTGAAAAAGGATACAGGAGACCTGGAAAAAGCTCAGAAAAGGGCAATAAAAATGATCAAGGGGGTGGAGTGACACCCCCCCCATGAAGAAAGGTTGCAGGACTTTTTATTTAAAGAAAAGGTAAGCAACAGGTGACGTGACAGAAATCTATAAAATTATGCATTGCATGGATAAAGTGGATAAAAGAAGTTTTTCTCTCTGTCTAATAAAACTAGAAACTTGTGGATATCAAATAAATCTGAAAGCTGGAAGATTCATGACACTTATAAGGAAGCGCTTCTTCCCACAGCACATAGTTAAACTATGTATGGAACTTGCTTTTACAGCAAGCAGTGATGCTCATGGCTCTCAAAGAGAATTAAACAAAAATTTGGAAATTAGGGCTATCAGTGGCTACTAGCCATGACGGCTGTTGCCCTGCCTCCACACAACTGGAGGCAGTAATTCTTCTGAATATCAGTTTCTGGAAAATACAAGAGGGGAGAGTGCTCTTGTGCTCAAATCCTACCTGCTGGAGTATTCATAAAAAATAAACTCGGCACTCATGTATATATGTTAACATTTTTGTCTTGTGGTATAAACTAATATCAGAAAAACTTAATCCGCCTTCTAATATAGGCAAACACATTCTTTTAAATGATATACAAAGTGAAGCATTACCCCAAATAAAAGCCCTGAAATAATGCATTAATCTTTTGAAAGTATGCTTGGGGGATGTGTAGATAAATACCACACAACACATATATTATTATTTGCAGCATTCATTAATCTTAAGTGTATTAACTTTACTGCAAATACTAAATTTAAGTAGCGTCCATCTTTCCAAATCAATGGAGATTTATATTATTTACTTATTTGCATTCAATTTAATGATTTGAGAACTATCTGTAGGAAACAAAATTCCTAGATATGTTATAACCCTTCAAACTTCTATTTTCACCTTCCTGACTATTTCCTGTCAAGTAAAGGCATTTCAATAGCCACATGGAAAATCAGCATGCCACAAAGCTATTAACTGTAAATTTCTTGAGTGTTTGAAAATTTAGTTAAAAGGTAGGTGGGGCAACATCATACTAGTCATTCCCGTAACAAATTCTGACTCAGTGCTATTATCAATTATACATATCAATGAATAGGAGCCTTCAGGACATAAAAGTTTTCTGAACAATGGCCTCAAGAATAATTACTCTTTCATAGCTCTCTTCAAGGCTGAAAGAAAGCTTAAAAAGCAGTCACACTTTCCAAAGTCCATAGCAATTGATAATGACAAGTCAATACTGTCTTGAAGACTAAGGCTGCAATGCTAAACAATGTTACAGTTGAGAGTGGGTCTTATTGTTCATTAAAGATACTTGAAACAACCAATAAAAGGCTCAGCTTTGACTAGATAGAGGCTCTGGTCAAAGATGAAACGTATAATCCATGCAAGTAGTTTCAAGACAGATCCTTTCTAGATCACATTTCTAGTTTTTCCAAGGTGAAAGGAAAAGAAACCTATTGTTCATACCTGCTTAATTCTACTACGCATTCTTACTGGGAAGTCACACCAAGTTCAATGATGCTTGCCATCAAATAAGCCTGCAGAAAATATGTATGATGGCTAATCCTAACCACATTTTCTCATAAGGACATCTTGGGATGATGTTTTCAAATTCTTCTGTCCTTAAAAGTTAGTATTCTTTAAAAAATAAAATAAAGGAAGTACCTTAGTTGTTAGGATATGCTTCTTTAGTACAATCTAGCTACTTTCGCAATAAGTTTTGCTAGTCTATCTGCCCACACATCTGTTTGGTATTTCATGGCACAGTGAAGGAAATGGGGGTGTGCATGTGTGTAAGAAAGGAGAATTCTCCATTTTATAGAAGCTTCCCTGTGTGGTTGCAAAATAGCACTGGTAACATCCCAAAGATAACCAGGCAAGTGGCTATTTATATGCTTGTTCAAACAATAGTAGTGTACAAATTTCCAAATAACCTCTCAATCCCACTACAGGCGGCGACAATTTCGTGCAGGGGTTCTGTTCCCAGCCCCCATGCACGACAGCAGAGCATGCATAAGTGTGCTCCGCCCTCTTCCGGGTCCAAAAGGTCCCGCATGTCAATGGGACTTGCCTAGAATGGTTGCTGCCTGTCTATAAAAAATCTTACCTATTCTTTGCATTCACAACTGTCTAGTAAACAGTTTCAAATACAACACAATCACAACATATCTGTGGGTTCGATTCCAAGGGTTCTACATGTATACTCAAGCTGCCCACTTATAAGCATCCCTAGCCTTCTGGACCAATGAACTGAGGAGGCCTTGCTGGCGCTGCCCAAGGAAGGCAGAGTGCTTAAAAGCGCCAGGCAGCCCAAGCAGACCCAGTGCAAAAAGTGCTTTTAAGCTCTTTGCCTTGCTTTCATTTAACTTGTGCAATTTCAACTAGCCTGCCTTTAACCATGTATGGTTGAAAGTGCATGAATTACATGTGCGTACAACAGAGGCTTTCAACCTTTTTGAGTCCACAGCTCCCTTCTTTGTGCGGCTCCCCTGTGGAAAGTTCCCAGCAGGACCCTATACAGTCATACTTCGAGTTGAATGTGCTTCGGGTTGAGCGCGTTCGAGTTGCGATCCGTGGCAACCCAGAAGTAACGGAGCGCATTACTTCCGGGTTTCACCGCTCGCACATGCACAGACTCTCAAAATGACGTCATGTGCATGCTCAGAAGCGGCGAAACGCGACCTGCGCGCCGTCGCATCTTGCATTCCATTCGGGATGTGAATGGGGCTCCGGAACGGATCCTGTTCGCATCCCGAGGTACCAGTGTACCTATTTACTCAGACATGTTCAACTAAGTTGCATTGGGCTCACTCTTACCATACAGTGGATTGCAGCCTTAAAAAAAAAATCAATTGTAGGGAAGCAATAAATAAATGGCACTGCACCTGACCATCATTCACGGCGCCCCAACACCAGTAGAAAACCACTGGCGTTAAATGCAATTCTACTGCATACAACAGACCTACCTAGGGAGGTGCTGAGTATCCCAGGGCACTATGATTGTCACTGACATGCCATTTTGTATCTTCATTGGATAAAGTAGTGCACTGTTCTGCTCCTACTTCTTACCTTGACTGAATGCTACCAAGATAGTCAAATTTCTGTGGTCTTTTTCCTTCCCTAAGGTTGGTATTAAACCCCTGCACCGGTCCTGTAGTGTATAGACTACAGCATGAACCTAAAAAAGATATAGACTGTGTGCACACCATATGTTTAAAGGCATGACTTCCCCCAAATAATCCTGGGAACTGTAGTTTACACACACACACCCCACAGAGCTACAATTCACAGTACCATTAAACTAGTTTCCAGGATTCTTTGAGGAATCAGTCATGTGTTTAAAATGTATGGTGTGTACTCAGCCATGGAACTGTGAACAGAGAGGCTCAAGGCCACTGTTTTCTCAACAGAGGGAGGGTCACTAAAGCAAATACTTTCACCCTGGTGTCAATTCTACAGATCCTATACAAGTATCTCACCTACTCATTTTAGAGAAACTTGTGAATACTAGAGCTCAGGTATTCCAAAACCTAATTTGCACAGGGCACATTTGTTGAAACTTACCAGTGTAAAGGAAGACACATGTAACTACCCAAACTGTCTGCTGCAAAAAACGTTAAGTCCTCCCCACTCAGCTTTCAAAGATCAGAAAATATTATTTAATAACATACTAGCTCCCCTTCAACCCTCAATTACCATCAACTTATATTATATTTTGTAATGTTCTACCACCACAAATCAATGTAAAGCTGCACTGTAAAACCAGGCCAAAGAAACAAGAGCATCTGCCTTGCATGTAGACGGTCCCAGTTTCAATCCCAGCATCTTCAAATAGGGATGGGAGAAACTCCCTGCCTGAAACCCTCGGGAGCCACTATCAGTCAGGGTAGACAGAATGGAACTAGATGGGCTCCGTACCATGCAGCTTGCCATGCTCCTATTAAAGCGAAACATGTCTAGACACATCCTTTCGCTGCCCGGATCTCTTCTCAGGCACCACACCATGCTTGGCAGTGCTTTCCTTTCCACAGGTCCCTGTACACTGTGCCATCCAAACACAGCTCCCTAGGAAGGGAGGCGAGTCAGCCTCCAAAAATTATGGGGGGGTAAGGAAGTTATTCAGTGCACCACAGCCAAGTCACAGGATCTGCAAATAACAGGTGAGAAATGACAACACCCCCCCACACACACAACAAGGGGGCAGTGGCGTAGCGTGGGGGGTGCAGGGGGGGCCGGCCGCAACATCTGGGGGTTAGGGGGCGCAAATCCACGGGTTAGGGGGCGCAAATTACTTGCCTTGCCCCGGGTGCTGACAACCCACGCTACGCCACTGCAAGGGGGTCCAGAGCCAAGGGGTCCACAAGGGAAGTGCAGAGATGCCCAAAGCCCTGGCGGCCTCGTGGTCCAGCTCTGCAGGAAAGCCCTCGCCATCTGCTCGACACGAAAAGCAGGCAACCGGTATGGTTAGGGCCTGTTGGCAGCAGCTCGGGGGGGGGGGGCTCCGGTTTCCTCCGCCTTAAGTGCCCCTTCAACCCCCCCCCCCACGCACCCCCCAAAAACACCCCACCCCTCACCTTTGCAAACAGGCGAACTCGGGCTCTTCCTCTCCGGAGAGGCCCTGCTTTGCTCGGGCGACCGCCTCCTCTGCCGGTGCCGGATCCTTCCCCCGGAGGACGAGGAAGAAACCACGGCGGCGGCGGAGCAGCAGGCGCTGCTCTCGGGCACAGGCGGCGAAACCGGGGAGGAGCAAGGCGAAGGGCTGGAGCCCGGCAATGGCGGCGCGGGGGGCGGCGGCGGCGGCGGCAGCTGGTGCAGCCGAGGGGGGCTCCCGCGAGGCCCGGCCCCGCGCGTGGGGCTGCCGCGCGTGGAAGGCGGCGGAGGAGGAGGAGGAGGAGGGAGGGGGGCGGCGGCAGGGGTCTGCGTGGCTACGGCAGGGCTGCCGCCGCCGCTGCGCGCGCCGCTGCCGTTACCGCGCGTCGGGCTGGCGGTGCGCGAGGAAGGAGGCGGCGGCGGCGGCGAAGAAGAAGGCGGCGGCTGAGGGGATGTCGTCGCCGCCGCCGCGCGTGAAATGCCGCCGCCGCCCCTCGTGGGGCTGCCGTGCTGCTTGAGCTGGAAAGGCACCGTCGCCCGCATGGGCTGCAGGCGGCTGCTGTTGGCGCTGGCGGCCCCGCCTGCTCCCGCCGACACAGCCGAGGCTCCCGCCGCCGCCGCCGCCGCCGCCAGGGAGGTGGCCGGGGTCGGCGAGCCGCTTCGCCTCACGCGCGGCGGGTGAGAAGCCATCCTTCGGCCGGCTCTGAGGTAAACGGCGCTGAGGAGAACGGCCGTTGGGAGGGGGGAGGGGAGGGGGAAGAGGAGCCGCCAGTCAGTCAGTCAGTCAGTCGGTCGGTCGGTCAGCCAGGCCCCCCTCAGCAATATAGCTCTCCTCACACACGAGCGGAACGCCGCTCCGGCCGATGCGACCGCTCCGGCCGCCTCATCAACAATAGTGGCCGCACCGGCGTCTCCTATTGGAAGCTCGTCGGCGCCGTTCCTGCCGCTACAGCGCGCTGATTGGGCGAGGGGCGTGGCCTTGGGGGGGGTCCGTGTCTGTGTGTGTGCGCGCGCGCGAGTGTGTATGTGCGCGCGCCCGTCGCGGGGTGGGGTGAGGCTTAAAGGGGCAGCGTCGCGAGAGGCGAGACCGGAGCTGAGTGACAGCTTGCGGAGGCGTTCCACGCAACCGCACGCGTGTTTTCATCGCGGGCGTGGGAAGCCAGGTGACATGGCTGGGTCTTGTTTTAAGATACAGCGCCCCACCATGGAAACTAGATGATGATGATGATGATTAACAATAATATTTTTTATTTTTTTTATTTTTATTACATTTGTGCATGGAGAACACTCATTGCATGTGGTTTGCATGCATAAGGTCTCACTTTCCATTAGTTTTCTGTTCCTGGAAGTGCGGGGAAAGGCAAAGGCTCCTGCCCAATATTATTATTATTATTATTATTATTATTATTATTATTATTATTATTATTATTAATTTTATTAATTGTATCCCTCCCATCTGACTGGGTAGCCCCAGCCACTCTAGGCAGTTTCCAACCTGAAAAACATGATAAAACATTAAACATTAAAAAAACTTCCCTAAACAGCACTGCTGCCTTCTGGTGTCTTCTAAAGGTTATATATACTGTATTTGGACCAATATTCTTAGGGGCAAACTGGACACAAAATTGCGGGGGGGGTGTTGTTGCTATTATTGCTATTATTTATATATCTTTGTATTTTTATTTAAATGTTATGAATTATGTGGAAATTGTTTCAAGTTGGTTGTGTACTTTTTGATGTTTTCTGTAATTATGAGCTTTTGCTCGCTCTGTAAGCCGTCTTGAGCATGGTTTCAACTGTGGAAAGGTGCCAACGAAATAAAATTCTGTCCATGTATGTAGTTCTGCTTCTGTTTTCAAAATGGGAGATATTGGAGGTGGTGTTTAAAGCTGCGTTTGTGCTGCAAAGGGCCAGCAGACAGACGGGAATAGAAAGCTGCCCTTCTCCTGGGCCAAACTACTGGTCCCATGTACCAGTTCAGCACTGTCTGCTCAGCTCCGCAGTGACTGAATGAAGTGCTCTGGTTATCTCCTGCTTGGACTACTGCAATGCGCTCTGTGTGGGGCTACCTTGGAAGGTGATTCAAAACCAACTACCGTATTTTTCGGCCTATAAGACGCACCCGACCATAAGGCGCACCTAGTTTTTAGAGGAGGAAAATAAGAAAAAAAATGTTGAAGGAGGAGGGAGGATCAGGCTAAATCATCATAAGAGGCGCTGCACAGCTGTCCCTCTTGCTGTTCTGGCTTCAGCGATAGCTGCGCACCCTGCATTCGCTCCATAAGACGCACACACATTTCCCCTTACTTTTTAGGAGGGAAAAAGTGCTTCTTATAGAGCAAAAAATACGGTAATCCAGATTGCGGCAGCTAGACTGGTGACTTGGTGAGGTTTCCAGGGCCATATAACACCAGTCCTAAAGGATCTACACTGGTTCCCAGTACGTTTCTGAGCACAATTCAAAGTGTTTAAAGCCCCAAATGCCTTTGGCCCAGTATACCTGAAGGAGCGTCTCCACCCCAGTTGTTCAGCCAGGACACTGAGGTCCAGCTCCAAGGGCCTTCTGGCAGTTCCCTGTAGCAAGAGGTAAAGCTACAGTGAACCAGGTCGAGAGCCTTCTCAGTAGTGGCCTCTTCCCTGTGGAATGCCCTCCCATCGGTTGTCAAGGATATTAGTAACTATATAGTGGTACCTCTGGTTACGAACTTAATTTGTTCCGGAGGTCTGTTTTTAACCTGAAACCGTTCTTAACATGAGGCATGCTTTTGCTAATGGGGCCCCCCGCTGCCGCCGCGGCACTGGCACACAACTTCCGCTCGCATCCCGGGGCAAAGTTCTCAAGCAGAAGCATCTCTCGCAGGAGCGAGACTCCTTACGGGGTCCTTGCTGCGGGATCACATTCACCCAGTGCTTTTCCAGCTGCACAGGCTCCCGGTGGAGTACAGGATCAGGTTCAAGGTGCTGGTTTTAACCTTTAAAGTCCTTCACAGCATAGGACCCTCGTACCTACGGGACCGCCTCTCCTGGTATGTCCCACAGAGGACCTTACGGTCTTCAAACAAAAACACCTTGGCCACAGAGAGGTTAGGCTGGCCTCAACCAGAGCCAGGGCTTTTTCGGCCGTGGCCCCGATCTGGTGGAACGCTCTGTCACAAGAGACTAGGGCCCTGCGGGACTTGACATCTTTCCTCAGGGCCTGCAAGACAGAGCTGTTCCACCAGGCCTTTGGTAATTCTTCACAGAACTCTAGCCCAATGGTTGCCATCAATCTGATTTGAACTGATTTTATAATGAATTGATTTTAGAAATGCTGTATTATTTTACTGTTGTTAGCCACTCTGAGCCCGGCTTCGGCTGCAGGGGGCAGGATATAAATAATTTATATTATTATTATTATTATTATTATTATTATTATTATTATTACTACTATTACTACTATTATTATTACTTCCGGGTTAGCGGAGCTCGTTACCCGAAGCGTTCGTAAGGAGGATGGTACATAACCCCAGGTTCCACAGTATTACAATCTAGTCATGGGCTACCAGTTGCTGATCCCTAGTCCACCTGGGGCCAGCTCCAGAGGCAGAGGAAAGGTGCAGGCAAACAGCGTTTAGAGCATGGGTAGGCAAACTAAGGCCTGGGGGCCGGATCCGGCCCAATCGCCTTCTAAATCCGGCCGACAGACGGTTGGGCAATCAGCGTGTTTTTACATGAGTAGAATGTGTCCTTTTATTTAAAATGCATCTCTGAGTTATTTGTGGGGCATAGGAATTTGTTCATTCCCTCCCCCCCAGATATATAGTCCGGCCCCCTACAAGGTCTGATGGACAGTGGAGCGGCCCCCCGCTGAAAAGGTTTGCTGACCCCTGGTTTAGAGCAACAGGATTTGTTTCCAAGCCATTTTGTGGGATGGGGTTTTGCGGGACTTGGCCCTCCACTCCTTTTCCAGTTTCCCAATCTGTTAGCTGCTCCAGTTCTTACACTTAAGAGTTTTACCCATTACTGTATCAACCCTTTCAAATTGTCCATCATTCTCCAATTTGGGCGCCTGTTATAATAGAGCAGCTTGCTTACTATTGCACCCCTTTGTTTCATTGTTGTTGTTTAGTCGTGTCCGACTCTTCGTGACCCCTGGACCAGAGCATGCCAGGCACTCCTGTCTTCCACTGTCTCCCGCAGTTTGGTCAAACTCATGCTGGTAGCTTCGAGAACACTGTCCAACCATCTCGTCCTCTGTCGTCCCCTTCTCCTTGTACCCTCCATCTTTCCCAACATCAGGGTCTTTTCCAGGGAGTCTTCTCTTCTCATGAGGTGGCCAAAGTATTGGAGCCTCAGCTTCACGATCTGTCCTTCCAGTGAGCACTCAGGGCTGATTTCCTTCAGAATGGAGAGCTTTGATCTTCTTTTTTTTTTTATAAAATTTTTATTGGTTTTGCAACATTTTTAAGAAAAACAAACAAACATTAAAAATGACAAACATACACGTATAGTTTCAAACATATTTTCATAAACCTCTTTTCTTGGACTTCCCCATACCCCCCCTCTCTGCATCCCAATGTCCGTAGTTCAACTAGCAACTCCCAATTGTTACTTTCCAATCTCAATCATCTTAGTCCTCTTTTATAGTCTAACCTTATATCCCTGTACCCCTTTGTCTCTGAAAACCACGACATTTTAGCATTCATTAAGTTTATAGTAGTCCTTAAGGTAGCTTTTAAATTTTCTCCATTCTTCTTCCACCGTCTCTTTTCGTTGGTCACGGATTCTGCCTGTCATCTCGGCCAGTGTCATATAGTCCATCACTTTCATCTGCCATTCTTCCAAAGTGGGTAAATCTTGTGTCTTCCAATACTTTGCGATGAGTATTCTTGCTGCTGTTGTGGCATACATGAAAAAAGCTCTATCTTTCTTTGTCACCAGTTGGCCGACAATGCCCAAGAGAAAGGCCTCTGGTTTTTTAGGAAAGGTACATTTAAGTACCTTTTTCATTTCATTATAGATCGTTTCCCAGAAGGCCTTAATCTTCGGGCATGTCCACCAAAGGTGATAAAAGGTACCTTCAGTCTCTTTACACTTCCAACATTTGTTATCGGGCAAATGATAGATTTTTGCCAGCTTGACTGGGGTCATGTACCACCTGTATACCATTTTCATAATATTTTCCTTTAAGGCATTACATGCCGTAAATTTTATACCGGTGTTCCATAACCATTCCCAGTCAGCTGACATAATATTGTGTCCAACATCCTGAGCCCACTTAATCATTGCCGATTTAACTGTTTCATCCTGTGTGTTCCATTTCAACAACAAGTTGTACATTCTAGATAAATTCTTAGTGTTGGGTTCTAACAGTTCAGTTTCTAATTTTGATTTTTCCACCTGGAAACCGACTTTCCTGTCCTGTTTAAAAAATTCCATTATTTGGCGGTATTGGAACCAATTTTCTACTTTATGCTTCAATTTCTCCTGACTTTGTAGTTTGAACTTATCTCCATCCTGTTCTAAAATTTCCCAATACTTCGGCCATCCGACCTCCATATTGAGTTTCTTCACTGCTTTAGCCTCCACTGGCGACACCCATCTAGGGGTTTTGTTTTCCAATAAATCTTTATATCTTATCCAAACATTAAACAATGCTTTTCTGACAATGTGATTTTTAAAGGCACTGTTAACTTTACCATACCAAAGATATGCATGCCAACCAAAAGTGTTATTGAAACCTTCCAGATCCAAGATGTCCGTGTTCTCGAGGAGCATCCATTCTTTGAGCCAGCAAAAAGCTGCTGCCTCATAGTACAATTTTAGGTCCGGCAGGGCAAAACCCCCTCTTTCCTTAACATCTGTCAATATTTTAAATTTAATTCGGGGCTTTTTGCCCTGCCAGACAAATTTCGAGATATCTTTGTGCCACCTCTTAAAACATTCCATCTTATCAATAATCTGCAAGGTCTGAAACAAAAATAACATTCTAGGCAATACATTCATTTTAATTACTGCAATTCGGCCTAACATTGACAGTTTCAAATTTGACCATATTTCTAAGTCTTTCTTGATTTCTGACCAGCATTTTTCATAGTTGTCCTTATACAAATTCTGATTTTTAGATGTTAAATAAACCCCTAGGTATTTTACCTTCTTGACCACAGTCAAACCTGTTTCCTCTTGAAATTTCTCCTTTTCCATATCTGTTAGGTTTTTCCCTAAAACTTTGGTTTTTTGCTTGTTCAACTTAAATCCAGCTACCTGGCCAAACTGTTGTATTATTTCTAAAACCCTTTTCGTACTAGTGTTTGGCTCTTGCAAAGTCAATACTAGGTCATCTGCGAACGCTCTTAACTTATAATGTTTAGCTCCGACCTGCACACCTTTGACCTGCTGGTCATTTCTTATCATATTCAGCAACACCTCCAGAACTGAAATAAAAAGTAATGGGGAAATCGGGCACCCCTGTCGTGTTCCTTTTTCTATCTTAAGTTCCTCAGTCACAACATTGTTTACAATCAGTTTGGCTTTTTGTTCAGAGTATATTGCAGCCATACCATTCTCAAAGCCCTGACCTACCCCCATCCCATGAAGATTCTTCCTCATAAAACTCCAAGAGATATTATCAAAGGCCTTCTCCGCATCCACAAAGATCAATACTGCCTTGGTGTTTATATTCACCTCTAACTTCTCCAAAATATCTATTACATTCCTTACATTATCTGCTAGGTGTCTTTTAGGGAGAAAGCCTGCTTGGTCTTTATGGATCTTCTCCATCAAAACTCTTTTAAATCTTTTTGCCAAAATGTCTGCAAAAATTTTGTAATCCACATTAAGCAGGGATATTGGGCGGTAGTTCTTGAGTTGGGTCTTTTCAGTCTCTGACTTTGGTATGAGTGAAATATATGCCTCTTTCCACGATTCAGGTGCCTTTTTTCCCTCAAGGATCTCGTTACAAACTTCTCTTAATGGTTGAGTCAACCATTCCTTCAGCGATTTGTAGTATCTGGAAGTCAGTCCATCTGGTCCTGGAGATTTGCCCAGTTGCATATTCTGAATGGCAGCCTCTATCTCTTGTTCTGAGATTCTCTGGTTCAAGTCCATCTTACTTTGATGAGAGATGTTTTGTAGTCCATATTTTCCGAGGAATTTGTCTATATCTTCTTCATTTTGCGGGCCTTGGGTATAAAGTTTTTTAAAATAGCTTAAAAAGCAATTTCTAATTTCATTGGGTTTGGATATGTTCTTTCCATCCACCTCTAGGCTTGTAACTGTATTTAGTTTCTGCCTTTTCTTCAATTGCCATGCCAAAAGTTTGCCACATTTATTTGCTGATTCAAAAGTCTTTTGCTTCATTTGCCTTATCTTCCATTCAATCTCTTGGTTCATCAATTCCATATATTGTGTTTGGTATAATTTAATCTCTCTTAAAATGTCCTGAGACTTTGGTTTTGTTCTTAATTTCCTCTCTCCTTCCTTTATCATTTCCAGAATCTTCTCTTTTTTCTCATTTTGTTTTTTCCTCTTTATTGAGTTTTGTTGAATCAAAAATCCTCTCATCACCGCTTTACTTGCGTCCCAGATCACTCTTTTCTCCACGTCGGTCCTCAAATTTATTTCAAAATAGTCTTTTAGGGTCTTTTGGGCCTTCGTGAGAATCTCCTTATCTCGAAAGAGGGTGTCATTCATTCTCCATCTAAATTGACCAGTTATTGTGAGTTTCATCTCCATCTTCACGGCGTTATGGTCGGAGCAAGTTTTTGGGCAGATTTCCACTTTCTTGATCTTCGGAGCCATTCCACTAGTAACCCAGATTTGATCGATTCTGGTCCAGGTCATCATTGCTTGGGAGAAAAAGGTTCCCTCTCTCTCCAGAGGGTTCCTTGTTCTCCAGATATCTATCAAGTCCATATTTTCAGTCATTTCGAAAAAAGTCTTAGGGAGTCTCCCTTCCTTGGTGACTGTAAGTCTTTGTGCCTTGTCCATATTAGTGGAGACCACGCCATTCATGTCTCCCATAATTATCATATTGTAGTCCAGATAGTCCATCAAAGTTTCATGAAGTCTCTTAAAGAAGTCGGATTTGCCTTCATTTGGTGCATAAATTCCAACAACTAAGAATTTTTCTCCTTGTACTTGTATCTCCACAGCCAGATATCTCCCTTGTTCATCTTTGAATATCATTTTTGGAGCCCATTTCTCCTTCACATATATTACAACTCCTCTCTTCTTAACCTTGTCTGATGAAATAAATTCTTGTCCTAGCCTTTTATTTGAAAGTAATCTCCTGTGGGCTCTGGTTATGTGAGTTTCTTGTAAGCATATCAAGTCCAATTGTTCTCTATTCAATATATGAAATACTTGTCTTCTCTTCAAAGGCCCATTGAGCCCATTACAATTCCAACTGAGGAATTGCAGAGCCATCTTGTTATTTTTCTAAGGCTCCTCCAACAGCTCCAAGTTGTTGCTCTTCTTCTGATGGTAGTGGTTTTTGTCCAAACGAGAGATTCAAGATATCCAATGCTCTCCTCTGTTCTGCAAGTACGTCAACAGTCCCCTTCTGTAAGTCCTCCTGGTATCTTGCCAAAAATTTGTCTTTATCTTGAATTGTCTTTATTTTCACCTTGTTTCCCTTAAAGTCAAATGACAGCCCTTGTGGGAATTCCCACCTGAAACGAATAGCGTTTTTCTTTAATAAAAGGGCTAAGTCCTTGTAGAAGTTTCTTAAGTCCAGAAAATATTTTGGGATGTCTTTAAAGATCTGTGCAGCTGAGTTTCCAATCTGCAAGGCCTTTTCAAAGTGTAGTCCCAATATTTTGTCTCTTTCCTCCTTGGATCTGAGTGTAATCAAGCAGTCTCTCGGAGTCTTTCTGTTTTGCTTCTTACCCAATCTAAAGGCAGTCGTAATTTTGAATTCGTCTTCCTGGAGTTCCCAACAATCCACAAACTCCTGTGTCAAGTATTCCACAAGGTTGTCTCCTTCATTCTCCGGGATCAATCTTATTTTTAAATTTCTCTCTTTCCTCTGTAGCTCCCACAAGGCCAAGGTTGCATCATGCTCATAAACCTTCTTGGCGATCGGCTCTAATTTCTCCTGTGTCTCTCCCGCAGTAGCTTTGGCGTCTTCCGCAATTTGACGCGTAGTGGCGTTTTCCTCCACCAATTTATTTATAGATTCTGTATTCTGGTTTAATCTTGCTGAAATTTCTGCTAATTTTAGTGTATTCTCTGAAGTCTGTTTTGTCAGAGACTCCAGAGTTTGGTTTATCTTAAGCAAGGCATCTGTCACAGCTTCCATAGAGACGGCTGCTCCTTTGTCTTGTCCTGTTGATGCTGTTGTTCCTGTTGATCCAACTGTTGCGCCTGAAATTGAGCCTCTTTTCTTTGCCTGTAACTGTTGCAGCTGTTGTTGTTGTTGTTGCTTGGTCTTGGCCCTTGTGACTATCTCTTCTTGTGTGCCACTCATGTCAAGGTCAGTTCCCACGGGATTTATTCTCCCTTGGAAAATTCCACTGTCTTAGGCCGTGCCGGGCTTCACTTTGTCCTCTAGAGGGAGCAAATCAAAATGGCCATAGAGCAAAGTTTCCAAGTATAGAGACAAAGGAGACTGTCCCAAATGTCCAAAATATAAAAAGGGAGATTAACCCAGTCAAAAGTCTAAAAGCTTGTTGCTTCAAATTGCCACAGTTGCCCTATTTATGCTACTTCTTGTTGTATTGTACAGTAGCCAGGCACTGTGGAAACTTTGTATCAGAGTATCACTTCACAGGAAAAAGTCAGTTCAGTGTACTAAGAAGGCAGACCGTTTCATGCTTTCAAATAAGTGAGACAGCAGAGGTTTTTTACTTCCAACAAATCTTGCAGTTATTGCTCAAATTCACCTCCCCTCTGCCCTGCTAGCTAGAGGGGAGATCAAAGGGTCGGAATGTCCGGTTAAGCTGATCAAAGAGCTGGTTTAAACGGATGCAGGTTTAGAGCTCCGTTGCTTTCACTTTCATGCAGTCGGGGGGAGGCAGACTTCCTTTGTTTAGATCTCCCCCGTTTTTAGCCCAATTTTTAAAATTTGAAAAGTCCCGATTATATTTCAGCTCTTACTCACGGGGATTCAGTCCAGATTTTCTTTTCAGGAAGGAATCGGCGCTCTCCGCTTATGGCGACGCGGCTTCACTTCGCAGGCTGGGTAGCGACTCTCAGCACCGCGCTCACTCCCGATGTCGATCCGTAGCCTTTAAAAAGGCTCTTTCACGGTACCGGGGGGCGCAAAGGTGCCCACCGAGTCTCCTTGTTCTCAGGCTTCAGCGCCTGGGATTTTAGGGGTCCCCCGCTTGCCGTAGCGGGTAAGACCCGAACTTGCGAAGCAGTCCTTCTCCGGAGCTCGGAGCTAGGACCGCCATTAAGCGCTGGCACCGACCGGCAATGGAGAGCTTTGATCTTCTTGCAGTCCATGGGACTCTCAAGAGTCTCCTCCAGCACCATAATTCAAAAGCATCCATTCTTCAGTGATCAGCCTTCTTTATGGTCCAGCTCTCACTTCCATACATCACGACTGGGAAAACCATAGCTTTAACTATACAGTGGTGCCCCACAAGACGAATGCCTCGCAAGACGGAAAACTCGCTAGACGAAAGAGTTTTCCGTTTTGGAGGTGCTTCGCAAACGAATCTCCTATGGGCTTGCTTCGCAAGACGACAATGTCTTGTGAGTTCCTGCGGGGTTTTTTCCTTTCCCCCCTCTTTTTCTAAGCCGCTAAGCCGCTTATCAGCTGATCCGATCAGCAGATAAGCTGCTAATAGTGCTAATAGCGCTAATCCGCTAATCCGTCAATGGGCTTGCTTCGCAAGACGAAAAAAACGCTAGACGAAGAGAATCACAGAACGGATTCTTTTCGTCTTGCGAGGCACCACTGTACGGACCTTTGTTGGCAAGGTGATGTCTCTGCTTTTTAAGATGTTGTCTAGATTTGTCATTGCTTTTCTCCCAAGAAGCAGGTGTCTTTTAATTTTGTGACTGCTGTCACCATCTGCAGTGATCATGGAGCCCAAGAAAGTAAAATCTCTCACTGCCTCCATTTCTTCCCCTTCTATTTGCCAGGAGGTGATGGGCCCAGTGGCCATGATCTTCGTTTTTTTGATGTTGAGCTTCAGTCCATATTTTGCGCTCTCCTCTTTCACCCTCATTAAAAGGTTCTTTAATTCCTCCTCACTTTCTGCCATCAAGGTTGTGTCGTCTGCATATCTGAGGTTGTTGATATTTCTTCCGGCAATCTTAATTCCAGTTTGGGATTCATCCAGCCCAGCCTTTCGCATGATGAATTCTGCATATAAGTTAAATAAGCAGGGAGACAATATACAGCCTTGTCGTACTCCTTTCCCAATTTTGAACCAATCAGTGTTCCATATCCAGTTCTAACTGTAGCTTCTTGTCCCACATAGAGATTTCTCAGGAGACAGATGAGGTGATCAGGCACTCCCATTTCTTTAAGAACTTGCCATAGTTTGCTGCGGTTAACACAGTCAGAGGCTTTTGCATAGTCAATGACGCAGATTACTTTCGTTCTACTCCCTGTGCCAGCCACAGTGAGGCAACAGAGATGTCCTCATGGAATCATAGGACTGTAGAGTTGGAAGGGACCTCAGGGTCATCTAGCCCAACCCCCTACAATGCAGGAATCTCAGCTAAAGCATTCATGGCAGATGGCCACCCAACCTTCTTAGATGCCTCCAAGGAAGGAGAGTTCACAACCTCCACTGTTGAACATGCTTGATATCAGATCCTCCACCAATCCAACTCACATTATAGCCTGGGGTGCAGTCCTTTCTCACATTAAATATTTGCCCATTAACTACTAACCCTGAGGCTGAGAAAGGGGTGTGGGGCCAGGAAATGCAGAAGGAAACAATCTGGCAGGTTAAAACCTGATAAAGAAGCAACCCTATCCTTTTCCCACGCCTAGTGCGACGCCCCATATATAGAAGGGGAAACCTGCTGTCGCAGCTTGTAGCAACCATCTGCAAGTTATAATTGTATCCCACCCTTCCTCCCTGGATCTCACAACAACAATTTTGGCCTCACGATAACCCTATGAGGTAGTTTAGTTTGAGACACATTGCCTAAAGCGCACCTGTGCGTTCCACAGCCAAAAAAGAGGTTGAAACCACGCCCAAAGCTATGAATGCTCTTAACTGCCATGTCGCTCTGGTGATATACTGGTTAAAACCTCTTCTGCCTTCTTGTCAATCAAAACCAATGCCTTGTCCTTTAAACTCTTCTTAAATGCCAACTGTTCAGCAAAAGCTTTCTTGCATCACTACTGGTGGTGCGACTCGGACTTGAACCCTGAGGTTCAGAGTGCCACAGTCCTGAAGGTCCCCAGAGAGTGGCAGGTGATGGCAGCAGCAGCAATCAGTACTGATGTCGGCCACTGCAGCATCCTTTATTCATATTTATTTTATTTTATTTTTTAAAAAATTAAAGTTAGGGGGCTACTGGCTAGACATGCCCATGGTTACAGATTCTTCTTTCATTAGTTCCGCTTAAAAATAGGTCTTGTCATTTCCCACAATGAAATGGTGCTTATCGCTCGATAAATGTACTCAGCATCTAGGCGGCAGAAGCAGATTCCCTTTTAGTCCTGCAGTCACCATGGTGCTATAATTTAAGTGAGTTTAATATGTGAAACTACACGTGCCGAGAATATTCATTTTTTTAAAAAAAGAGAAAAAATTCAGGGTTGGCAATTTTTATTTGTTTGCATTTTGCTCGAACGTAGCAGGAACGTAGAAGCAGTTGTAAAGCACAGAACAGCTGGCGGCGTGGGGGAAAGAGAAATGTTAATTGCGCGCTTCACAACGGAAGTAATGTGCATGGCCCACTAAAGGCCACGCTCCACTATTAAGCCCAGGAGCTAAAATTACCTAGCTGCACTATTGATCACTATGATCTCACCCGCGCCCTACAGGAGAAGGGACAGGTGCAATTTTCTCACTTATTGAGAGTATTACTGACTGTCTCCTAGACTCCACATGTGAATTGTGAATTTCTGGTTGTCCACACCACATGCTGTAATGTGTGCCATTTAGAAGAGAAGAAGAGTTTGGATTTGATATTCCACTTTATCACTACCCGAAGGAGTCTCAAAGCGGCTAACAATCTCCTTTCCCTTCCTCCCCCACAACAAACACTCTGTGAGGTGAGTGGGGCTGAGAGACTTCAGAGAAGCGTGACTAGCCCAAGGTCACCCAGCAGCTGCATGTGGAGGAGCGGAGACGCGAACCCGGTTCCCCAGATTACGACTCTACCGCTCCTAACCACTACACCACACTGGCTCTCCCATTTACACACACCCCCCTTAATTGTATAGGTATGCCCTCTGCCAGGTTTCCACGCAAGCCCTGAACTAACTATGCAAGAAGACATTAGTCCAAATGCAAATAAGTGTATGTAAGGTAAAGGGGACCCCTGACCATTAGGTCCAGTCATGACTGACTCTGGGGTTGCGCCGCTCATCTCGCTTTATTGGCCGAGGGAGCCGGCGTACAGCTTCTGGGTCATGTGACCAGCATGACTAAGCTGCTTCTGGCGAACCAGAGCAGTGCACCGAAACGCCATTTACCTTCCCGCCGGAGCGGTACCTACCATATTTTTCGCTCTATAGGGCGCACCCGACCATAGGACATACCTTGTTTTAGAGGGGGAGAACAAGAAAAAAAAATCTCCCCCTCTCTGCGCAGCGCCCCTTCAGCGAAGCGGCAGGAGAAACAGAGCGCCTTCCATTTCTCCTCCTGCTTCGCTGAAGGGGCGCTGCGCAGCTCTCCCTCTCCCACATTGCCTTCACCTTCAGTGAAGGCAACCCAAAGCCTCCGGAGCGCAGCGGGAGTTCCCACTGCGCTCCAGAGGCTTCGGGTTCCTTTCGCTGAAGCCAGGAGAGTCTTGCGGCTATCCCTGAAGCCTGGAGAGTGAGAGGGCTTGGTGCGCACCAACCCCACTCGTTCTCCAGGCTTCAGCAAAAGCAACGTGAAGCCTCCGGAGCGCTCCCACTGTGCTTCAGAGGCTTCCCATTGCTATCACTGAAGCCAAGGAGCCTGCATTTGCTCCAGGACGCACACACATTTCCCCTTAATTTTTGGAGGGGGAAATGTGCGTCATATAGAGCGAAAAATACGGTATTTATCTACTTTGACGTGCTTTCGAACTGGTAGGTGGGCAGGAGCAGGGACCGAGCAACGGGAGCTCACCCCGTCACGGGGATTTGAACCGCCGACCTTCTGATCGGCAAGTCCTAGGCTCTGTGGTTTAACCCACAGCGCCACCCGCGTCCCTTTAATAGGTGTATCACTATAGTACAAAAAAGGTGTGTGTGTGAAATTGAACCATTTTTGGAGCACCGCTTTGATTCCTTTCTTCCGCAATACATTAACCCCTAACTTTCCAAACATAAATAAATGAGTTGTTTGTTTGTTTGTTTGTTTTCAGCAAACACAGTAGAATATTCTTACACACCTCACTTCCCCTTTGCAACCTGTTTGAGTCTACTATAGCATCTGACTATGCATGCCTTTGTGTTTCGACTCATGCAATTACAAGCTGGGGTTGCTATGCACTGAGGCTTACCTCATTTAATGTGGTTAATCTGCCTGGTTAAGAAGAGATACCATTTTTGCTCCTTTCATTTTTCGCAGTAAGATGAGAGGACTGAGAAGAAATGGCTGTCTCTCGAGAGTGGTTAAGACTTGCAGGGCCTTTCCAAGATTGTGGTCTAAATCTATAGGAGATCTGTTTGTGAGCTAGTAATAGCTTCATGCCCACCTTCAGTAGCTAAGCCAAGGAGTGTTTTTACAGCTAAGACAGTTCAGGCCTGACTGCTTTTACGAAGCAGCGTGGGAATGACGGTAACAGAAGCAATTACTATAGATCATTTTATGTACAGTGCAGCCCTGGCTGCCAAGACAGTTCAGTGACTGTCCTAGAGCAAAAACAATCTCCTCGTGACACTGAGATTGGAAGAGCTTCAAACAATTCTTTGTGGCACTCTGCCAGTGTTTCTTTGTTTCATTAATACATGATAAATGGAGTAAGGGAGGGGAGGGAAGAATCAAAATTATTAATCCAGTCCAGTGTTCAGTTTGGGCCTTGGAAAGTCCTAGGTGCATTTTGCAAGTCAGCAGTGAACTCAGCTCGGCCTCTTGAGAGCTAGTTCTCACCACAGCTGAGCTTCCAGAAAAGGCCTTGCTCCCTTGGTCTTCGCCGTAAATGCTCATTCACCACTAAAATGCAGCTCCTTTTTTGCAAACCAACCACAATTTCCTGCCGCAAGGCTTGGTGTAGCAGTAACCGCTTCGTAGAGGGCATGGAAGAATGAACGAGATCTGAAGCACCGTATTGCCTTGGGAATGATGCCATCTACAGAAGTCAAAATATGCACCAGGGAGACAAAGACTAGTCAGAGATCTTAACATCAATGAGGCACTTCATTAGGGAAGGGCAGCATCTAGTTCATAGAATCATAGAATCATAGAGTTGGAAGAGACCACAAGGGCCATCGGGTCCAACCCCCTGCCAAGCAGGAAACACCATCAGAGCACTCCTGACATATGGTTGTCAAGCCTCTGCTTAAAGACCTCCAAAGTAGGAGACTCCACCACACTCCTTGGCAGCAAATTCCACTGTCAAACAGCTCTTACTGTCAGGAAGTTCTTCTAATGTTTAGGTGGAATCTTCTTTCTTGTAGTTTGGATCCATTGCTCCGTGTCCGCTTCTCTGGAGCAGAAGAAAACAACCTTTCTCCCTCCTCTATGTGACATCCTTTTATATATTTGAACATGGCTATCATATCTCCCCTTAACCTCCTCTTCTCCAGGCTAAACATGCCCAGCTTCCTTAGCCGTTCCTCATAAGGCATCGTTTCCAGGCCTTTGACCATTTTGGTTGCCCTCCTCTGGACACGTTCCAGTTTGTCAGTGTCCTTCTTGAATTGTGGTGCCCAGAACTGGACACAGTACTCCAGGTGAGGTCTGACCAGAGCAGAATACAGTGGCACTATTACTTCCCTTGATCTAGATCTAGTTCAGGGTTTCCCAAACTTGGATCTCCAGCTGTTTTTGGACTACAACTCCCATCATCTCTAGCTAGCAAGACCAGTGGTCAGGGATGATGGGAACTGTGATCCAAAAACAGCTGGAGACCCAAGTTTGGGAAATAATAATAAAAATAATAATTTATTATTTATACCCCGCCCATCTGGCTGGGTTTCCCCAGCCACTCTGGGCGGCTTCCAACAAAACACTAAAATACAATAACCTATTAAACATTAAAAGCTTCCCTAAACAGGGCTGCCTTCAGGTGTCTTCTAAAAGTTTGGTAGTTATTTTTCTCTTTGACATCTGGTGGGAGGGCGTTCCACAGGGTGGGTGCCACTACCAAGAAGGCTCTCTGCCTGGTTCCCTGTAACTTGGCTTCTCGCAGTGAGGGAACCGCCAGAAGGCCCTCGGTGCTGGACCTCAGTGTCCGGGTAGAACGATGGAGGTGGAGACGCTCCTTCAGGTATACTGGACCAATGCTGTTTAGGGCTTTAAAGGTCAGCACCAACATTTTAATTGTGCTCGGAAACGTACTGGGAGCCAGTGTAGGTCTTTCAAGACCGGTGTTATATGGTCTCAACGGCCACTCCCAGTCACCAGTCTAGCTGCCGCATTCTGGATTAGTTGTAGTTTCCAGGTCACCTTCAACGGTAGCCCTACGTAGAGCGCATTGCAGTAGTCCAAGCAGGGGATAACTAGAGCATGCACTACTCTGGCGAGACAGTCTGCAGGCAGGTAGGGTCTCATCCTGCGTACCAGATGGAGCTGATAAACAGCTGCCCTGGACACAAAATTGACCTGTGCCTCCATGGACAGCTGTGAGTCCAAAATGAATCCCAGGTTGCGCACCTGGTCCTTCAGAGGCACACCCCATTCAGGACCAGGGAGTCCTCCACACCTGCCCGCCTCCTGTCCCCCCAAAACAGTACTTCAGTCTTGTCAGGATTCAATCTCATTCTGTTCAACCCAGATCTATGGCGAAAGAGTAGCAGGATTCCACATACTTTTATTCAGCTTATTTCAGGTGAAATAGTGTAGTTTGACAGTGACTGTGAGTCACTGCAAACAGCTACTCCAGGTTTCGTTGGCATTCTGGGGTGCTGTTTGAATTCTGCACCACGTCTCTTGCTGTGACTTTTCTGGTCCTTACAGCCGCATTGGATTAACACAGACAACACCCACCCTATCTCCTACCTGTGCCCTAGGTAAGAGGTGAGAGTCATTAGCTTAAGGCAGGGAAGGGGGGGTGAAGGGAGAAGGCTTCTTCAGAATGTTTTTAAAAAACTGGTTAGAAGGAAATGCTTGAGAGTTTCATCAGTTAAAAGAAAAGAAGTGGGTAGGACCAAAATTTTTTTAACAGGATGTAAACCACTCCCCTGATGCTCTGTATCAGGACTGATGCTGTTCAGAAATGATCCAGAGTCAATGAAGAAAAGCAAGTTTGCAGATGACCACTAAATAAACATTTAGCATGGTCAAAAGCTCTCTGCAAACTGGATGTCTAGGTAACATAATGACAATTGCGTTTCAGATCCGAACTAGTGGATTTGTGGGAAATACATGCTCGTTTTTTCTTTTGTTTTTCCCCTCAAATGAAAAGTAGCCCAGGAGGCTGTGATTCTGAGCAGAATGGGAGAGGGAGGTTCTTTCCCCCAGTGCAGGGAGAAAAGCAACTTGGGGAGGGTGATTTTGAGCAGGCAAATGGTGCAGAAGTTCAGACTTGAGAGCAGCCTCTACCCCTTTCTTGTTCCGTCACTCAAACTGGCATGGGAACTGCTTTACAGTAGCAAAGCAAAACACGTGGGAAACACGTTTCTTCCTCTCCCACATAATCTGTAATTTGACTCTCTGGCTGTGTTCACACTTCCATTTACTATGTACTCACTCCATTTCCAGGGACGCGGGTGGCGCTGTGGGTTAAACCGCAGAGCGTAGGACTTGCCGATCAGAAGGTTGGCGGTTCGAATCCCCGTGATGGGGTGAGCTCCCGTTGCTCGCTCCCTGCTCCTGCCAACCTAGCAGTTCGAAAGCACACCAGTGCAAGTAGATAAATAGGTACCGCTCCAGCGAGAAGGTAAACGGCGTTTCTGTGAGCTGCTCTGGTTCGCCAGAAGCAGCTTCGTCATGCTGGCCACGGAAGCTGTACACCAGGTCCCTCAGCCAGTAAAGCAAGATGAGCGCCGCAACCTCAGAGTCGGCCACAACTGGACCTAATAGTCAGGGGTCCCTTTACCTTTTACACTCCATTTCCAGTGCTTTTAATCCGTGTTCACACATCATCCCAAATGCATGTGCGTCCTGTACTTTGCTACGAAATGCTACCGTTTGATGCATTGTTTCTCAAACCAGCTTCACACCGATTAAGACGCTTCTCATTCATCTCTCGCCAAGGTGTGAACACCTTGGCATAGGATAATGACATCCTTGTCCTGCCAAGACCCCATGGTGCAAACACAATCAGATAGAAATCTGAAACTCATGAAACTGTGCCGATAGGAACAGCTGGTGCTGGTGGGGCAATGGAACAACTCCACCTGGGCACTAAGATGGGTATAATGTGAACACACCCTTCCTGTAAGTAGAAAGTGAGACAATGCAGTAAAAAATGCTAACCCTATTCAGGGATTGGATCGCAACTGCTCAGAGAAACGTTCTTGGAGTCAAAATCCACTGAAAATACTAGATCAACAGGCTCCAACAGATGAAAGGAAACAACAGCGGTAACTATACAGTGGTACCTCGGGTTAAGTACTTAATTCGTTCCGGAGGTCCGTACTTAACCTGAAACTGTTCTTAACCTGAAGCACCACTTTAGCTAATGGGGCCTCCCCGCGATTTCTGTTCTCATCCTGAAGCAAAGTTCTTAACCCGAGGTACTATTTCTGGGTTAGCGGAGCCTGTAACCTGAAGCGTATGTAACCTGAAGCGTATGTAACCTGAAGTGTATGTAACCCGAGGTACCACTGTATTGTGTAAAAATAATAAACAGGTGGGGGGAGGGGAATGGCGGTTGGTAGATGTGTACATATTTAACATAAGCTGTACTACATGGAAATACTTGACATGCATGGTACTTTTCGTGTGGAGATTATGGCTCTAAAATTCTACTGATATAGTATCAGCTTCACTTAACTAGATACAGATTTAAGACCCCTCATTTGTTATCTGACATATTTGACACACAGTTGTGTTTTCAAGGAAATAAGTGCCCCAGCTGCCTTATATGTCCTTCCCTAGGCGTGGGATAAGCCAGCTTTCAGCAGTTAGCATGTGGATAAGTATCTGACATATTTATCAGGGTGGTTCTTGCCATCCACCCTATTAATTCTGTCTAATTCCTGTTGGAAATTGTTTTCACATTGTGCTAATCTGCTGGATCAGTGGTTCTGAGCCCTTCATTGAAAACCAACGAAATCCTTTGTTTTGCTTTAAAAAGAACAAAAAAAGTCAAGTCTGTTAGGAGAAACGCCTCTCAGAGAGGCTTCCCAGTCTTGTGAAGGCCAGCCATGCACTGGAGTGTGAATATATTATGAATTATTAGATAGTAAAAGCTAGTTTTTCCAGTCTACCAAGGCAGTTTTAGTTGGGCCTAGTTCAGGGTTTGCCAGCCCAGTCTTGCACAGGGGCCACAGAATGAGCTTTTTCTCTTAATTTCTCTTTCTTTCTTTCTTTCTTTCTTTCTTTCTTTCTTTCTTTCTTTCTTTCTTTCTTTCTTTCTTTCTCCCTCCCTCCAAGAAAAACAAGTTATGAAGCAAAATGTGTAAGTATCCAAAGCAGAGACATCACCTTGCTGACAAAGGTCCGTATAGTTAAAGCTATGGTTTTCCCAGTAGTGATGTCTGGAAGTGAGAGCTGGAGCATAAAGACGGCTGATCGCCAAAGAATTGATGCTTTTGAATTATGGTGCTGGAGGAGACTCTTGAGAGTCCCATGGACTGCAAGAAGATCAAACCTCTCCATTCTGAAGGAAATCAGCCCTGAGTGCTCACTGGAAGGACAGATCGTGAAGCTGAGGCTCCAATACTTTGGCCACCTCATGAGAAGAGAAGACTCCCTGGAAAAGACCCTGAAGTTGGGAAAGATGGAGGGCACAAGGAGAAGGGGATGACAGAGGACGAGATGGTTGGACAGTGTTCTCAAAGCTACCAACATGAGTTTGACCAAACTGCGGGAGGCAGTGGAAGACAGGAGTGCCTGGCGTGCTCTGGTCCAGGGGGTCACGAAGACGGACACGACTAAACAACAACAACAACCCAAAACAGGAGGACTCCTCATGTCCTGCTTACGGGCATGTCAAAGGCATCTAGCTCAGGGTTTCCCAAACTTGGGTCTCCAGCTGTTGGACTATAACTCCTATCATCTCTAGCCAGCAGGACCAGTGGTCAGGAATGGTGGAAACTGTTAGAGAAACAAGTTAGAGAAACAAGTTTGGGGAACTCTGATCGATTCGGTCACTGTGGCAACAATATGCTGGATTAAGGCAGGTCTTTGGCCTGATACAGCAGGTTTCTTCTTATATTCTTGATTTTAGCACTACAGCAGTGGAATGCTCTCCACAGATGTCTTCATTGGTTAGCTTCAGACTGTTCAGAACTTCTACTTAGAGATGCATTTTAAAGCCAAGTGGCTGCAGTGCAATAGGAAAAGAAGAAGAGGTGGTAGCACAGAGACATCGCCAGGCACTCTTGCCCTTTTCCAGTCGCCAGGCCCTGCCTAAAAAGGAGAGTTCTCTTGGGCATAGTGCAAAGAGAAATATTTGCAGATCTTAGCAAGAGTAGTTGGAATGACAAAGCTTGGCTCCTTCTCACCATTTGTTCAGACAAGCCCAGACAATTAAGACTTATTTAAAGGTTTCCTCTTGCTCCCTTATTTAGGGTGTGAGCTCATAAAGGAAGGAACTATTTTTGGAGAGAAAATTCTGAGAACAATGGTGTATCGCTGCAATATGAACAACGATAACTTCATTTCTAAAAAATGTAACTTTTAACATGTCAACTGGATAAGCAAACAGACCAGAAATCTGGGTGGAGAACCTTGGTCCTAATTGCACACAGATGGTGGCCTAGGACATGGGTAGGCAAACTAAGGCCTGGGGGCCGGATCTGGCCCAATCGCCTTCTCAATCTGGCCCACAGATCGCCCAGGAATCAGTGTGTTTTTACATGAGTAGAATGTGTCCTTTTATTTAAAATGCACCTATGGGTTATTTTGGGGGCATAGGAATTCGTTCTTTTTTCCCCTCCAGAATATAGTCCGGCCCACCACAAGGTCTGATGGATGGTGGACCTACCCACAGCTGAAAAAGGTTGCTGACCCCTGGGCTAGAGAGTAAAGGTAAAGGGACCCCTGACCGTTAGGTCCAGTTGTGGCCGACTCTGGGGTTGCGGCGCTCATCTCGCTTTATTGGCCAAGGGAGCCGGCGTACAGCTTCCAGGTCATGTGGCCAGCATGACTAAGCCGCTTCTGGCGAACCAGAGCAGCGCACGGAAACGCCGTTTACCTTCCCGCCGGAGCGGTACCTATTTATCACTTGCACTTGATGTGCTTTCAAGCTGCTAGGTTGGCAGGAGCAGGGACCGAGCAACGGGAGCTCACCCTGTCATGGGGATTCGAACCGCCGACCTTCTGATCGGCAAGTCCTAGGCTCTGTGGTTTAACCCACAGCTAGGGAGTAAAACCTACACAAATCTGGATTGGCATCCCTAAGGTGGTTGGATGGCACCTTGTACGCCTCCTTCTGGCAACTCCCGCAGCCAAGCTTGTGTCAAATGTATTGCTCTGCTTTCTTTTGAATTGCATCAGCAAGGCCAAGAGATGGGTCTTGTTGTCCAGGCAGCCTAGGACCTCGAAACACGCTGCCCAGGCAGTGTTCCCATTCCCATTCCTTTTCTCGGGTGGCATCTTCTACCCAAGTGATGGCAGCTATTACAGTTTTTATTTATTCAGTTTATATCCCACCCTTCCTCCTTAAAGAGCCCAGGGTGACATCACTTAGCTGTTGAACCCTGGCACCAGGCAGAATTGTGTGACGTTAGAGGTAGCTTCAAGTTACCATTTCACTACATCACCATAATAAACAACCACTCTAACAGTCCATTCCCAGCCTACAAAACATTCTGTCTCTTTCTTTGGCAATCACTCGTAGCCGAGTAAGATTGTCTTCTATAAACACTGTTTTAAAAGTGAGTCCGTAAGTGACTGTGGAGGCCAATTCTGGATCCACACATCTTTCCACATAGGTTTCCGGGTGGGAGTTGATCATGGTGAGGGTTTGCCAAGCGTGCCTTCCTCTTAGCAAGTTTCTCCCTTGCGTTCTGAGTTCGAGTGCCTTCAAAGTCCATGACACCTTCGGTAAAGGTTGTTCTCCAAATGGAGCACTCGCAGGCCAGTGTTTTCCAGTTGTCGGTGTTAATACAGTGGTACCTCGGGTTAAGTACTTAATTCGTTCTGGAGGTCCGTTCTTAACCTGAAACTGTTCTTAACCTGAAGCACCACTTTAGCTAATGGGGCCTCCTGCTGCCACCACGCTGCCGGAGCACGATTTCTGTTCTCATCCTGAAGCAAAGTTCTTAACCTGAAGCACTGTTTCTGGGTTAGTGGAGTCTGTAACCTGAAGCGTATGTAACCCGAGGTACCACTGTACTACATTTTTTTAGATTTAAATTTTCTGTCTACGCACATCTTGGCCCACAGATAATGAGAGAGAAACTCCTACTCCTTCCAATGGACAAATATATCTTGCCTGACTTAAGAGGAGATTCTTACTCTTCATGAGCTTCCAGGAGAGTACTCTTCTTTATAAGCTGATTTACAACAATGTACAGGGGACGCTCGGGTTGTGAACATGATTCATGCGGGAGGCACGTTCGCAACCCGCGCACCTGCACAAAGCGCAATTTAGTGTTTCTGCACATGCACGAGCGTCGAAACCCAGAAATAACCCGTTCCGGTACTTCTGGGTTTCGGCACGTCCTTATCCCGAAAACGCGCAACCTGAAGCGTCTGTAACCCGAGGTATGACTGTATACACGATTGAAATAGATAATACAGAAATCTGAATTTAGTCACATTTCCCCCCAACTTACTCTTGTAACATGCCAAGTCAGAAGACGCTTCTTCTTTCCCAGCAGATAAATACCGGTACAGTATATCTTAATCCCATGCTTTAATAGTAAGCAGTGACATCTACTGGTCACACCATAAAGTTGTCAAATGTACACACACATACGCAAAAAAACCCCCAGCTCTTTTCATGAAGGTCATTTTTATTAAATGGATTAATGCATCATTTTACAGCAAGACTCCCCGCGCAGCCCCCAAACCTAAAGAAATGTTTTTAAATGTTCCAATTTCTTTGTATCGATACAGTCTCTTTGTATAGGTTCATATATAACAAGTATTCATAGAAAACTCTGAAGTGGCTTTTAAGAATGTCAGCTTTCATAGTGGCATCCACAGATGATTTAAAAAAGCGGTACGTTTCATTCGTAGTCAGACTATCCTGTAATGCGCAACTTAAACAGCATAGCAAGGTACTGGGCAGCTTATACAAAAGTAGTAAAACCAACCATGTATAAATTTGACATTTCAGCAGAAATGTGTGAGAAGCACTACAATAAGACAGTTCTGAGAGGTCTAGTATTCTTTGACTCCTTCTCCCTAGAAATCTCGCTGTGGAGATGAATGCCATGTAGCTCATTTTTCAAATTTGAGGCTATGCATGGCTTCGTGTTTAAAGTTGTAGGAATAGCTCCAGGGTCACAACACACCATCATTGAGATGGAGGAAACTCCCAGCCCCCAGTCATTGAGAAGGATGCTTCAACCTTACATGCATGCCAATACAACCCATTTCCCTACTCTTGAGTAAGCAAACAAGAAATGCAGCTCAATATTGTATAAGCGACACAAATACAGAGGTTTGGAATTATCATTTCCTTAATTTGCATTGTCAGTTTCTTTTGGAACTTACATTGGAATTTTTCATAGTGCTGTTAAGATACAAAGAACCTGGTTTCAAGCCACCAAATGCACAGTGTATAACACAGTATTTGTGCGAAACAGATATTAAATACTAATAACTGGAAATAGACCTAAGACTGTCGGGGGGGGGGGGGAGGGTTCCAAATCTGAATGATGTGCTTTAAGATAATAAAAAATATTCTGCTTAACTTGTTAAAATTGTAGGGAGAAAAAGAATAATTCCTCATTTCCGATTGCATCTTGTATACCTCTATGAGCCAAGGCACACACCCAACTCTGATGTGGTATAGTATTTTATGTGTTTTATTTTTCCTTTAGTCTCATTGTACTAATTCATACACAATGCTAAACTATGGTTTAGTACTGCATGTGTGAGTTATGATGAACATGAGCAAAGCTTTAAGCTTGAACATGTTGTTAATTTCATTTCTTCCTCCCCTCCTCTTGCAATACCTGGCTTCAGTTTTTACAAATCCTGGTATGTCATGACAATAGTTAATGAAGCCAACTTTATAGCCCAAAGTTTGGAATTGGCTCGTTTTGAAATTGATCAGGTGTGTTCTTTGCTACCATTTCCAGTTTATATGTAATGAGAAGCCAAGATTCATGGAAACCGTTAATAGACATGACAGAAGTCTTTCTCTTGGCTACGTGGAAGGAGAACGCAGGCTGGTGGTTTTGCTTTGGCTCATTCTAGCTTGTGCATGTACCACGAACCATGGTTCAGCATTGTATGTGAACATGCGTACACAAGGCCACCAAGTTTACAGGACATGTAACGCCTATTTATATTGCAACTATGAAAGTTCATGCCAGAATGTATTTGTTAGTCTTTTAAGTTCCTCAGGATTAGTTGCTCTTTTGTTCCAGTTTAGGAATTTCATAAAACAGTTTTGTATATGTATCTTCTCCTGCGGTCCCATGTGTAACAGTGGGGTGTATGTCAGCAGAGCACATAAGACTCATATCTAATTTTTGTCTTTAAAACATTTAAGCAAGTACTCTGTTACTACTCAAATAGTATGAGACTGATACTGTTAACAGTGCCAACTACTATATCCTCAAAGTTTAAGTTCTATGGAACAAGGAAATCAGTGCTTGGAATGAACTAGTTTGGTTGAACAAAGATCACTGAACTAGTTCAAAAATCTCTGGACTACACTTGAAAGTGGTCCCCATAACTGCTGGGGGAAGTAAATTTCTAGTTCATCTTCACTTTCATTCCCTTCTCTTCAGCCTGGCAGGAGGCCCAGACTATTCCCCCCCACCCCGGTCAGTCAGACATCTATAAGGAAAGTTAGAAAGCAAACCATGGAGGCTGATTAGACAGTAACTTAATCACTGTTGTTATGTAATCAAAAGGAAGGAATGTAAGGCATTTCCTGTACCTTCCCTACTGAAGAGATTTGCTCTTTTTCAACAGGGTAGTTTGCAGTGAGAATTACAGGTAGAGGAACAAAATGAACAATGCCTTTAACAGCTGTGTGGCTGGCACAAATTGAAAAGATTCACTTGCTAACATTCTGTCTTTTAGACATCTTATTAGTTGTGTACCCCTATTTCCTTTTAGACCCTATAGCTCTGCACAGCAGGGTGTGACATTCTGAATGCTGATTTTAGGATGAACTTTTTATGTATTCATTTGGATGAATTAATTGAACAAGTTTTGTTTTGTAAAAGGATGAACTGGAAGCACCGTATTTTTCGCTCTATAAGACGCACCAGATCACAAGACACACCTAGTTTTTGGAGGAGGAAAACAAGAAAATATTTTGAATCTCAGAAGCCAAAACAGTAAGAGGGAACACTGTGCAGTGAAAGCAGCAATCCCTCTTGCTGTTCTGGCTTCTGGGATAGCTGTGCAGCTTGCATTAGCTCCATAAGACGCACACACATTTCCCCTTACTTTTTAGGAGGGAAAAAGTGACTCTTAAAAAATATGGTAGTTCCCTTTGGGGCAGGATTAACTTGAAGTAGTTGTGTTTTAAATGAAACTTTCCAAGTGCTGAAGAAAATATTGGAAAGCTGTTTAAAATGGTACGTGGACCAAATGTTTTTCTTTAAAAATGAACAGCAGGACACAAAGGGAAGTGGTCTGCTTTGCATAAATCTGTGTGGCTGGCAAAATGTATAGAGTGACAGAAAGAACTTTAAATTGAGCACACATGCTAAGCATGGTGTAAAAACATGCCGCGGAACTCAATGGTCACGGAAGACAGGGCATCTGTTCAAACTCTTGAAAATGGTTCAAGGTGAGCAGGGCTCCTTTGCTGATCTGGATCCGACAAGTGCCCACTGTCACATCTGCCTTCCCCTGTCCCAAGGTCCCAATTACTTACCTTGAGACAGGGGGAGCCATTGGCGGAGAGCACGTGGGGGCATGGCTGGCACGCATCCTGGGGGCATGGCGCCCACCCCGGGGGCGTGACGTGCCATCCGCAGGGGTGTGGCACACGTGCTGGGGGCGTGACGCACGGCCCACAGGGGCGTGGCATGCGTGCTGGGGGTGTGGCGTGCCACCTGCAGGGGCGTGGCACCCAGCACGGAGGGGGGGAGCCACGATGGCACCCCACCGGGATCATGCCGCCAGGGGCAATGCGCCCCCCCTGCACCCCTGTTCCTCTGCCAGTGGGGGGAGTCAAAGATAGCAAAGAGGATCCAGAGGCCCCAGCAGAGCATCTTTCTTCATTGGGGGTGGGACTTACCGTATTTTTTGCTCTATAAGATTCACTTTTCCCCTCCTAAAAAGTAAGGGGAAATGTGTGTGCATCTTATGGAGTGAATGCAGGCTGTGCAGCTATCCCAGAAGCCAGAACAGCAAGAGGGATCGCTGCTTTTGGTGCGCAGCGATCCCTCTTGTTGTTCTGGCTTCTGAGATTCAGAATATTTTTTTTTCTTGCTTTCCTCCTCCAAAAACCAGGTGTGTCTTATGGTCTAGTGCGTCTTATAGAGCGAAAAATACAGTAATACTATGAGTGATTGCTGGGAAGAAGGCTCTGAGAGGGGCTCCAGAACACCCGTTGCCTCCATTCTTCTACCGTCCTGCCCTAGTCTCAAGATATACTGTGAGGACCAGCAAGCCTTTTGCAAGTCCTCAAACTGGACACTTACAAAAAAAAAAAGCTTACACTTTTGTGAGTGCTTGAACAGGGCACTGGCAAAAGCATATTTTTCAGGTTGAATGTTAGGGTGCTTGTGTATCCCTGTTGAAAACAAGAGCTTGCTTACTCCAGATATCCTACCGTCACAGAGCACTGAGTTTTCAAAGCAGCAACTGTGCAGCCGTTGCTCATTTTTCTGCACAGGATCCAGTCTGTCTTCCTCAGATATGCACACCTCTTTCAGCGATGTTGTATTTTACCAGCACTCAAATGGCAAGATTTTGTTATTGCTAAATGCAGTTGTCTTCCCAGTTAGCAAGTCCATTGGAATTCATAGTGCAATACAGTGGTGCCTCGCAAGACGAAATTAATCCGTTCCGCGAGTCTCTTCGTCTAGCGGTTTTTTCGTCTTGCAAAGCAACCCTATTAGCGGCTTGGCGGATTAGCGCTATTAGCGGTTTAGCGGCTATTAAAGGCTTAGCGGAATAGCGGCTTAAAGGCTATTAGCGGCTTAGCGGCTTAGAAAAAGGGGGGGGAGCGGAAAAAAAATCGGAACACTCGCAAGACGTTTTCGTCTTGCAAAGCAAGCCCATAGGGAAAATCGTCTTGCGAAGCAGCTCAAAAACGGAAAACCCTTTCGTCTAGCGGGTTTTCCGTCTTGCGAGGCATTCGTCTTGCGGGGCACCACTGTACAGTTGAATGAATGTCACATATAGCTGATGGCTAATGCCTATGATATTTTATTATCTGAATTTCAGTACTTAGCCCGCACTGGAGATGAAAGGGACAGTCATCCCAGTGCCCTATGACATGTTCCTCTTTTCTTAAAAAAATTGCAGATAGGAGAAGAGGATTCAGTAGGGAAGGGATGCTTAACATTTACCCAGCCATCACGATTCCTCTAAAACTTGCTCCCTCAGACACATTGCCATCTTATAGGGAGTTCTTCATCTTTTTGTACGGCTATGTCATTGGTTATAGGCTTAATATTTCCAATCAGCATATTTCGTACGGTGTGTCTGGAAAAAGTTGCAACAGAGATCTGAGGCATGTGTTTACTGAAAAAAAGGCATCGAAAGACATACATAATATGATAAAAAGCAAATCACATAAAATATTCTTCATTATATAGACTGATGGAATAGCCTTTTATAAACTTTAAATTCATTTGCATGTTACAATTATTTATTACATAAGGGGTAACCATATGGACAAAAACAAAGTCAACGGCCCTTAGCAATGCAGCGGTGCAAAAAGACTTGTTAACTACCACACCACAAATAAATTGCTGGTAGGCTTTTTCTTTCAGATACATATCTATAGTTCCACCCCTCCCCCCAAATTTATAGGCATAGAGGATTAAAAATCATTTTGTGAAACACTGGGTACTGCAGAATTAGCATGTGACCTTGAAACTTGTGATATTGCTCACTCAAGTAAAAGAAATATCACCTCTAGATTCAAATGAAAGGCAGAATGAATAACTGACATTTGTTATATCTTAACACAAAAAGCAAGCTTTCTACGCTGATCCTCCATGAATTAAAAAGCCGATTCTCTCATCTTCCATTTATTTTAAATCCTTTGCTTATATGTATAACTTAAGCACAACTACAAGAGTGCAATTCTTTTAACTTGTGCATTATTTCCCTTACCTTGAATTACAGTACAAGTAAATATTTCTTGTGGGGGAAAAGATGCAACTGCCACACTAGAAAAATAAATTGTCTCTGACTTGCTTACTAATGGAACTTTGAGAACATCGATGCATTCCTTTTTAGAAAACTGTTCTCACAACATGGCAAAAGAATGCACCCTTTGATGAAACATTCTCACTCCAAAATACCATATAGAGGTTCTTTCACCCTAAATTCCTATTTACTGATATATTACCATCAGTATAATTTGAAGAAAGAGAACACACACACACCCCACCTCCAGTAACTGTGCAAAGATAATCCAAAGGTCAAATCTCTATTTTCAGGGAATGGAGAATGCCATCTTTTTGTCATGAGCATTCAGACTTGGCACATCCAACTACGCAGATGTGAGACATTAGTGAAATCACAATCAAACCATGCAATTATTGGCAACAGGTCTCGACATGCAAAAAGGTCTAAAATAAAAAGGAGCCAAAAATCACTCACACAGTTTCATTTGCACAAACACTCCACTCTTGAATATTTTTTAGTAGCCTCTTTCCACTTTCTGTTCATTTTTAAAATGTGGTTGTGAACTCCCAGTTAAGATCTAAGGGGACATGCACTGAGAAGCTGCCCAACTTTTGGAGTGGAAAATATACTATCCCTGAACTACAACATGGTTGTCCAGCCCAGGGAAATTCCCAGCCCAAATGAGCCCTCCCTAAGTCCTTCCAATAGGGTCATGAGTGGCGCTGTGGGTTAAACCACAGAGCCCAGGACTTGCTGATCGGAAGGCTGGCGGTTCGAATCCCCGCGACGGGGTGAGCTCCCGTTGCTCTGTTCTAGCTCCTGCCAACCTAGCAGTTTGAAAGCACGTGCAAGTAGATAAATAGGTACCGCTCCGTCGGGAAGGTAAACGGCGTTTCCGTGCGCTGCTCTGGTTCGCCAGAAGCGGCTTAGTCACATGACCTGGAAGCTGTACGCCGGCTCCCTTGGCTAATAAAGCAAGATGAGTGCCGCAACCCCAGAGTCGGCCACGACTAGACCTAATGCTCAGGGGTCCCTTTACCTTTACTTAAGACCTTCCAATACTTGAAAAGGGGAGATCACCAGAAATCTGGTTTACTCAAAGCAGGATTGCTGGCTCTTTAGCACTAACTAAGCAATCCACACAGCTCAGTTTCCTCTTCAAAAACTAGGCTACTTATTCTAGTGTGTTCCTTGAGAGCTCCTTGCGGATAACCTGCCTTTTAAAAATTAAAGTTCCCAAAATGTGTCTCCTAAGGGCTGACATGGGAATTGCGCAGCACTTTAGCTGATGCCACAGAGCTTCATTTTAGAATTTGCCTTGGGGACTCCTGAGCTTCAAGGCTGTGAAGCTTCTCCCTATGAAACAAGCCTCCAAAACAATGATTAGATTGATTGCCTGATTTTTTCAGTGGAAGATTCAACACTGTTCAAAGTCCAACTTCTGATTTGAAAACTAAAAGCTGCAAATATTAATCTCAAGCTTACGCTAAAAGGAAATTAAAACAAAGTATGGCAGGGCCATAACTCCAGTAAAAGCACATTGTATAAATTTAGGCCAAAAGTTCAAAAAGCCTAGATGTAGGCATGCTATGCCCCAGGAAGGAGGCAAAAGGCCGCAAACCTTCTTAGCCTAGAGTAGATTGTCGTAAAATAATCACATAAATGATGAAAACTGAGCTATGAACGGGGGGAAATTGATTAGAGGGCTTTCGATGTGGTTATCACAGGATGAAAGCAGTGATCTTATTTGATGGAAAACTTTAAATATTAACCAAGTCCATGATAGATTCTAAATGATATTATAACTTACTTAGCATTCAGATATTCTAGACCAGGATTTCATTTAATTTCAAACATTGGTCTAATCTAATCAAACACCATACAGTGGAAAAAGTTGGTTTAGTCTTCAGTAGCTGGATGTAACTACAGTGGTACCTCCAGTTGTGGACGGGATCCATTCCAGAGCCCCGGTCGGATCCCGAGGTTTCCATAACCGGAGGTGCCTGTTCTGCGCATGCATGCAGTGTGATAAAGCGCTTCTGCGCATGTGCCGAAACCCGGGAAAATACTTCCAGGTTTGCCACTTTCGTAAGCCGAGGTTCTACTGTATTTTGAAAAGAGTGCAGAGTTCAGGACTTCAAAGTGGAAGAAAGTTGGTAAGAACTGAATTGAGGAAATAAACAATTTTTTAAAGGTCTGAAAAACAGAATGAAGCAGTTCGTCAGAAACTAGCATGGGGACAATGTGCTGTAGAGATTGTGCTATGTGGCCCCCCAAAAAAACCAGTTATGTAAGTCTTGGATTATGATAAATCAGAACTCCATCTTTTATTTAGAACCAGATATCATACTAGATGCTATTTAGTGATTGTAAATATATATTTTGTTAAGGTTACATAAGTCTGAACAACAACTGAGACAACAGGGCTTCATGCTGTGACAAGGGCCAGTAAGCAAATATTTACTCATTTCTGTCTAGGGAGATATCCTTATTGACTTTCAAAATGGTGCTTTAATGGGGCCAGATATTTTAATAGTCATGCACAAATATGTAGTTACATGTATTCTAAAATATTCTAAAATGTTTTCCTTAGAAAAAAAACCCTGATATGTTGTGATGATAGGTACTAAAGGGGCAATTAATGCGTAAGCAGGACATTTCTGAAGGAACTGGGTATTTTCACAATATTCAAAGGCTGCAATTCTAGATATACTTACCTGAACTCAGTGAGATGTACTCCTTAAGTAGACATGTAAAGGAATGCACTGTATATCAGCCAGTTACACCTAGGCAATCTGATGCAACACTGAACTAGGCCATCAGATTTGGGCAGTAAAAGTACAGAGGCGTAGGAACTCATCACATGACTATCATGCAAATGAGTCCATGTTTTAGCTTGTCTATCAAAAACCTGTCTTACCAACCTACCTACAGTAAAAAATTTAAGATAACTTACCAAGATTAGGCAAAAATGTTCTTTTCAATATACACCAAAAGCATTCATTAAGGAAAAATGTACATAAATACAAAGCATATTTAACTTTCAAATTGTATACGACAAGAGATAAAATAAAATGGTAGACCTTTGGGGTCAGTTTACACATACCAGAGTTATAATTTGCACATGCACCATGGCTTGGTGAAAAAAGATACCACAGATCATCTGTCCCATATAGAGCTTTGAAACTTTGTAAACCTGCCAATGGTGAGGCATGTTTATCAAGCATCAAGCTTACTAGGGCAGGTATCTACCTCCACTGATTGTACAAACTGACCCTTTGATTCCTTATATTTTGTTCAGCACTTTCTTGCTTAGAGTTTTCCAAAGCTGCATTGTCCACTATGAAGAAAGTTGCAATTTGCAAATTTCGAAGGATGAAAGAAAGCAGAAGTTTGTTCTTTTCTCCCCTCATTCCTTTTTAAAAAGCCCTTTTAAGGCAGGGAAAATCATGCATTAACTGTGACCTTGGAGCACACATACAGATAGATACAAGCAGCTGCTTTAAGCTGATTATGCTTTGCAGAGTTCACAGTTGGATTTCATTGGCTGCCAAATCATTAGATTAAAAACCCCTACCACCCTTTAATTCCATAAGGGGAACTGTGTAGCAGGGATGGAAACACAAAGCAAACTGTGAACTACAGACTATTGCACATTTCAACAGAACACAAGTGAAAAAATAGGGCGTTTAAAAGATAATACACTCTGTCACACAGAAACATACAAACGAGCTTGTGCACAGAACTCAAAACATGACCAGCAAACACCACTGTAGCCAGGTGGCTTGTGTGTTTAGTGACCTTTAGAACCCGGTCCAAAATGATTATCAGCAATACATTTTTTTGTTTTTGTTTTTTAAAAAAAATATTTTGAGACCACATCATTCGATACACATATATATAATTCTGTGGTCGGGAACAGACAAGATGTAATTTTGCAATACTAAATAAAAAGTGCAAAAAATGTTTCAAAAAAATAAGAACAAAATTAAAAATATGGAAGCATAAGCTAAAAATTGTCTGCATAGCTGAAATCTATTTAAAGCAAGTCCTCAGTAAAGGGGTGCTGACAGGAGAAGGAACCCTCCCCCCCCCCAAGGTCTTCTGCATGTTTGTTTAACAGAACGCAAAAATGTCATTTTTGTCAGCTTTTAAACAATTCACAGACAGTTCACGCCTGTATCCTTAGACACCATAGTTGTAGCAGTACCTCCTTCTACAAGGAAAACAGCTGTGCTGGACTTAGAGCTGACTACCCTATCACTGCCATTGTTGTTGACTTCACAGTCCAGTGGTTCTGTAGAGATGACCCATGTTGACGGGCGCCACCGCTTAAGGGAATATGGTGTTTTCACACGTTTCTTGATCTTTTCTCCTGAGCCGGGTTTGCCATCTAGGGATGACTCACTCACTAAAAATAAGCAGAATATACATAGTGTCATACAGGAGGAAAGAAGAGGCAGAAAAAGAAAATATGAAATCTTATCAAACGCAATGGATGGCAGGATAGGTAGACTTCAACAAAGCAGCCCTGGTAACTCCCTTTTCGGAATAAATCCTGGGAACTAGGTCTACTGTATGTAGTATTAGTCATAATTATTGCCATTTCTCTAGACAGCATCTTAAAAAGCAGAGACATCACCTTGCCAGCAAAGGTCCGTATAGTTAAAGCTATGGTTCTCCCAGTAGTGATGTATGGAAGTGAGAGCTGGACCATAAAGAAGGCTGATCGCCAAAGAATTGATGCTTTTGAATTATGGTGCTGGAGGAGACTCAAGAGTCTCCAACACCATAATTCAAAAGCATCAATGCATCAAAGCAATGCATCAAAGCATCTTCTTGGACTGCAAGAAGGTCAAACCCATCCACTCTTAAGGAAATCAGCCCTGAGTGCTCACTGGAAGGACAGATCCTGAAGCTGAGGCTCCAATACTTTGGCCACCTCATGAGAAGACTCCCTGGAAAAGACCCTGATGTTGGGAAAGATGGAGGGCAGAAGGAGAAGGGGACAACAGAGGACGAGATGGTTGGACAGTGTTCTCGAAGCTACCAGCATGAGTTTAACCAAACTGCGGGAGGCAGTGGAAGACAGGAGTGCCTGGCGTGCTCTGATCCATGGGGTCACGAAGAGTCGGACACGACTAAACGACTAAACAACAACAACAACAACATTGCCATTTCTGTCACTTTATGTATATGATTTCATTTTTTAAAGGATTCCACATTTTACTAGAGACTTAATGTGCTGTCTTGGACCTGTTTTTGTGTCTGAAAGCTTAGCTGCAGACAGTGGCGGAGGGCACCCAGAGCGGCAAACAGGCGGGGGCGTGGCGCGTGTATCGATTACATAGCCTAAAACTTATGGATCCTTTCTTGATAAAGAATCAGATTTAAAATGGCAGATTTAAAAATGAACTGCTGCTTCTTTGTGTTAATTTGAAGTCTTAAACTTCCCTTAGCAATGAAAATGATCAATCGGGGGCAAGCCAGAATTAGAAACCATGTTCGAAGTGGATTTAAAAATCATGGTTTGGCAAACCAATTACAGCCGTTGCTCTGCCTCCGAAGAATTTCAGACCTAAAAGACTGGTGCGCTGTGCCAAGAAAAAGAAAGAGCAAAGTACCTTAAACTGTGGCTTGTGTTTGGAGCTCAAGCCATGGTTAGAGTTATTAAATATGGTTAAGTGTAAAACACAGTTGGCACAAAGGATGAATTAAGCCTATGCAACCTCTACCTGGATTCTACTGGTCTTGTAATGGGAAGAAGGCTCTACTGCCTCGATTCTATAGTATCTTACCTTAATAAGAATAAATGTTATATTCACAATATTGAACCATATTGTACTTGAGTGTTCTTTTCAGCTTCCAACTTCATAGATATAGAACAACAAATTACAATAGTGGGATTCAACTAAACAAAGCAGTAATACAGTCGTACCTTGGTTTTTGAACAGCTTAGTTCTTGAATGTTTTGGCTCCTGAACACTGGAAACCCGGAAGTGACTGTTCCAGTTTGCAAACTATTTTTGGAAGCTGAACATCCGACGGGGCTTCCGATTGGCTGCAGGAGCTTCCTGCAGCCAATCCGAAGCCATGCTTTGAGTTCCATACATTTTGGAAGTCAAACGGATTTCTGGAACGGATTCTTTTTGACTTCCAAGGTATGACTGTATTTATATGTATGTGTGGCATCAACATCCATAACTTCCATTTACTTATTATGGAGCACCTTCAACTTAACAATGGAGAACAGCTCTTGAGAAAAGAAAGCTTTCTAAAATGTGAATTAATTAATTCCCAATAATAGGCTACTACAATAACTCTAAAATAATTTAGAATATAATACATTCTAAATAACTTTAGAATACAATACTAGTTGCAGAAAGTTATGCTAAATAGTGTAACGAATCTTCTAGCCAAACCTTGTTTCATTCAACTAGAAAGCTTTGGGTGAAGGAGAGTAGCATGTTACTTTTTAAAAAGGTGAGTCTACTGTTGCCAGTCACCGATTTATCTGAAGAACCAAGGCTCACATACTTCTAAGACAGGTCAACAAAAGAAGTATTGCTGAGTCCCTCTGGCAGTATTACAGTTTTCTCATAAACAAAAAATATTTTAAACTCCTTCCCAATTTATGTTTTAAACGTAACAGTCTAAAAAGAGAAGGCTGAAGGGATATTCTTCACTGGGAAGAACAGAAATAATTTAATTGGTACAGTGGTACCTCTGGTTGCGGACAGTACAGTGGTGCCTCGCAAGACGAAAAGAATCCGTTCTGTGATTCTCTTCGTCTAGCGTTTTTTTCGTCTTGCGAAGCAAGACCATTGACGGATTAGCGGATTAGCGCCATTAGTAGCTTTAAGCGGCTTTTAGCGGCTTATCTGCTGATCGGATCAGCTGATAAGCAGCTTAGCGGCTTAGAAAAAGGGGGGGAAAGGAAAAAAAACCTGCAGGAACTCGCAAGGCATTGTCGTCTTGCGAAGCAAGCCCATAGGAAATTCGTTTTGCGAAGCACCTCCAAAACGGAAAACTCTTTTGTCTAGCAAGTTTTCCGTCTTGCGAGGCATTCGTCTTGCGGGGCACCACTGTATCCATTTCGGAGGTCCGGCTGGATCCTGAGGTTTTCGCAACCGGAGACAGCGCTTCTGCGCATGCATGCGTGGCAATAGAGCGCTTCTGCGCATGCGCCAAAAACCTGGAAAAATACTTCCAGGTTTGCTGCTTACGCATCCCAAAGTTTTCATAACCAGAGGGATACGTAAGCGGATGTACCACTGTACAAGCAAAACCACAGCATTGGGGATTAAATCTTCCTAGGTTGGGAGGGCAGAATTTGGTTTGAAGGTTGTGACCCAAGTCAAGAAGTTTAATTCTGTAATATTTTTGCAATTATCCACTGATAAACCCCACAAAAACTCACACTGCATACTACAGCCGTCCAAAACATTTGTGGCTGATAGATCCAGCGAGTTAGGTCTCTGTGCTCTTCTAGTGTGGGCTTGTCCAGAATTTGGTGCTGTGCTCTGGCTACGGAGGACAGAAACGTCTTGTCCTGGACATGGGTTACTGTTGTTGTTGTTGGCGTTTGTTCTACCATTATCCAGCGAGCGGTCTCTCCTATCAACCAGACGATCGAGAATGCCCTCATCATGGCTCACTTGCTGCTCCCTTCTCAACAAGGGCTCATGCTCATCAGGGCTCGAGTTGATATTCAGACGGCTGTCCTCTCCGCTGAACTGGTTCTGCAGCATCTCCTGGGCCCGATGGACCCCTGAGCTGGATGCTTGGCCACATGGCACTGTACCATTCACATACTGGGTTGGTACAGCATGTGAGGCTATTGTATGGCTCCTTCCTGCCACGTCATTCGTGGTAACTGTGACCACGTGAGGTTCTGCAGAATTGATAGTGTTCATCTTGGCAACTCCAGTTTCTACCTGCTTCAAGTTTGATTTGTGCTTCCCTCCAAACTTCAGCCGAGGCTCCTTTGTTGAGTTTTTGGTGTTTATAGGTAGGCTAGTAGGCCTCTTTGGGAGGTTCTGCTGCTTAGGAAGAGGGTAGACCTGAGCAGGCTGAACGTCTGGAATTAGACACGCCTGGCCATTTGCAACGTGCGTGAAGTCCTGTTGCCCTGTTGCTTCCACTGCCAGTTTTATCAGTGGGTACAGCAAGCTGGAGCTGGTGCTGCTGAGCGGATCGGGCCCACTGAACTGCTTAAGGGAATGCTCCATCAGATTCTCATCAGAGCTCTCTTTCAAATTCTTATCCACTTCCTTTGGATCCAGCTTGTTGGTCTCCAAGTCCTCCTCTGTTAGTTGCAAACAAACAGGCGTTGGCCCAAGTGGCTGCATGCCATTTGTAGCACCAAGGTTTGTTTCACCTGAGTAAGGCATCTCGGATATGGTGGTCATGCCAGTGCTCGGAGTGAGGCCTGCAGTGTTGGTAGTGTTGGTCGACAAGCTTGTGACGCTAGTTTCAGGACTAGGAATGCGAGCTTGTGCTTGCTGTCGCTCGTAGTTAATAGAGTTTCTGTTCTTCTCCCCAATCGTCAGTGGCGTGCTGGACGATGAAAGCTCAGACGAAATATTCTTCACGATGCTGTCAGGATGGTGAATGGAGTCCTCAATGTAAGATGACGAAGAGTAATCTTGATATGGTCTGATCTTTGGCACACGCCTATGGTGTGATAGATTTCTTTTAAAAAAACACACAAAGAAGACAGTAGGATTAAGAGCATGTAGACGATAAATTCTTCTAACATAAAGGATCTAAAAATGCAAAATAGTTTCTGCAGCAAGCAGAACTATCATGAGAATTTTGCTGTGGGGGAGGGGGCAGTGCTGTTATGTCATGGACCTCAGTGTGATGGCCTAGACTTTTTTCCCCTTCAGAAGCTGTATGTCACCATTCTAGCACTCACATGCCTACTTAATTTTATCTCATTCGTAGCACTATTATTTCAACACTGTTCCAAATGTGGGAACAGGCATAATACTGGCTTTGACAAGTGCTATTTTGGACTTTTGTCTGGAAATGGCCTCAGTGATCATGTTGTAGCTGCACTTACTGCACAATAAATCTGTAGTTGTCAACCTGCCCTTGGATTGAATTTAACTATTCATATTCTAAGCAGAAGGGACGCGGGTGGCGCTGTGGGTTAAACCACAAAGCCTAGGATTTGCCGATCAGAAGGTCAGCAGTTCGAATCCCTGCGACGGGGTGAGCTCCCGTTGCTCAGTCTCTGCTCCTGCCAACCTAGCAGTTCGAAAGCACATCAAAGTGCAAGTAGATAAATAGGTACCACTCCAGCAGGAAGGTAAACGGTGTTTCCATGCGCTGATCTGGTTCGCCAGAAGCAGCTTAGTCATGCTGGCCCTATGACCCGGAAGCTGTACGCCGGCTCCCTTAGCCAATAAAGCGAGATGAGCGCCGCAACCCCAGAGTCGGCCACGGCTGGACCTAATGGTCAGGGGTCCCTTTACCTTTACTTCATTCTAAGCAGACCCACTGAAATTAATAGCCCTAAGTTAGTTGATGTGAAAGACTGGCTGGACACTGAGGAATGGTGGCTGGATACTGAGGTGTGGGTACCAGGAGACTGGCTTGGAAGAAGGGATCAGTGATCTGATGAGTCAGAGGCAGAAGCTGCAGTATTGGAGAGTGAAGAACACAAGCACGAGGAGGAAGAGATAGGTCAGGCTGGTATGGAGTAAAGGGCTTTCACATCTCCTCCTGCCCCCACTGTCTCTCAGGACCAGAAGAGGATTGAAGTGGGAGGAGCAGAAACAGGCCACACACAGATGTAGTCTTCACCTGCTTGCGCACCACTCGGGGGGGGGGGAGATACATAAGTGGAGTTCGGGGTGAGCTACTCTTGCCTCATTGGGTGCACACCTGGGAGCAGCTGCGAGACGCAGGACTGATGGACATGCCTTTTCCTAACTTGTAAGTGTACTTTTGTCAAGAAAGAGCTAATTCCTCACTCTGGACATTCCTTGCTGGACGGCGCTGTGACAGATGACTTACACAGAGATACTGTCTAAGGGGAAATCACATTTTCCCGAGTATTGAAGTATCATGATTTTAGTTCAGGGAAAACGTGACATCCTTGAAATCAAAGTTCAACTCTGAGATGAGAACTGAAAGCAGTAAATGGGACACTTAAGTGCATATACAATGTACTTTTAAAAAAGTTTCATTGGTTTTTGGAATCAGATTGTGAAAACAGCACACACTTAGTACTACTTACCGCTCGTTCTGCATAGCTGTAGACTGCATAGGGTTGACTGTTGGGCTGACAGATTTGTTCCTTTCCCAAATCATCATGAGTTCAGCCATCCTCTCTTCAGCACACTGGGCTGTCAGTCGAGCTTCAGCATCCTGATCCCAACAGTCCTCAATTGTCTCTTTCAGTGACCTCACAGCCTATAAAATAAACCAGAATTACATTCTGCACCCTTTTAAAGCTATGCTTCAACACACATTCTAAGACCAAACAATGAAACTGAATCTCAAAATTACCGTATTTTTTGCTCTATAAGACTCACTTTTTCCCTCCTAAAAAGTAAGGGGAAATGTGTGTGTGTCTTATGGAGCGAATGCAGGCTGCGCAGCTATCCCAGAAGCCAGAACAGCAAGAGGGATTGCTGCTTTCACTGCGCAGCGATCCCTCTTGCTGTTCTGGCTTCTGAGATTCAGAATATTTTTTTTCTTGTTTTCCTCCTCCAAAAACTAGGTGCGTCTTGTGGTCTGGTGCATCTTATAGAGCGAAAAATATGGGTACATATCCTGTGTTCTAAAGGGTCAAGAAATGATACACAATCCTGTGTATATTTTCTCAAAAACCAGCCTTACTAATTTCAATGGGGCATCTCCCAAGTAAAACTCATAGAAAAATACTACAATGAGTAAGTAATCTTGTCTGTACTAAGGTATGTTATTACTTGATCTGGTGCAGCTAAGATTCTCTTTAAAAGCAACTTGGTCTAGGGTCGTTTGACAACAGAGTTGATAAAAGAACTATATGATTTCACAAACAGGGAAACAGAAATTATTCTAAAAGTGTTGATTGCAACAGTGAGATATTTTCAATCGTGTTACATGTTTTCAAAATATGTTACAAGGTGGGTGGTAGAGGTTGATAAAAAGGGTTTCAGGTCTTTATACAAATCTTACTAAACAGACATGGTAGCTATAATCAGATTACTGAGAATGAGGATTCTTACATCTGTTACTTCTATTGTGAATGTTAATGAATTAAGAAACTGAGCAAATGGAACGAAGTCTAGTCCAGAAACAGAGTATGGTAATTTATTGTATTCATCAGTCTGTTGGACTGACATTGCCTGAAATAACACATTAAACTTTTATAATAAAATATATTTTAAAGCACGTTGATGTGTCCTGCGTAGTGATCAAGACAGTGAACTGGGCATTTAAAGAGAACACACACGAAAGATAGAATACGTTACTGACCCCATCATGAAATGTCCAGTCCATACTTGTATCTGGCACTCAAATATTACTTTTTATTAATTTTAGTTTAGTTTCCTAAAGACAGCAACTTACATATTAAACCAATGTTATGCCTCCAACTCCATAATCTAGCATCTTACATATGATTTCTAAATGAAAGGGGGGGGGGGAAAGGTAGCATCTTGCTTCTCTCACCAAGCTGTTCTCTTTCCAGGCCTCTGGGAATTTTGGTCGTTGCTTTTCCCTTGAAACAAGAACTTGCATATCTTCAAAAGTGGGGTGGTTTCCAACTTCTGCGTGGAATGCTGCCTGGAACTCTGGCACTGATTCTCCTGTTTACAGACATAATAATTTAAATGTAAACAAAAAGTCCAAATAGCTCTGAAATGCCCAGGCATAGCAGGAAGATGCCTATCATATTTTTTCCTCTTGCATCTGAACCAATATTTGGTCCAGTTGTACTGTGAGCTGCATGTGCTATTGGCTTAATCTCGCTCTTTTGCAAAGTTGATTGACAAAATTGCCTAAGCTCTGCAAATATGTTATGCCTAACATATGAGGAAGAACAGCAGCATTTAAGGGACCTTGCCTACTTGAGGACCAGGAGATATTTAAAGGAAACCAGATAGTGCCTCCTGCATGCTGATCCTAACTATTCTACAACGTATTTGGATCTTTTTGTATGATTTTACTGTTTTAACTTATACCAATAAAGGCTAGTAGCAGCAGCAGCAGTTGTTGTTGTTTAGTCGTTTAGTTGTGTCCGACTCTTTGTGACCCCATGGACCAGAGCACGCCAGGCACTCCTGTCTTCCACTGCCTCCCGCAGTTTGGTCAAACTCATGCTGGTAGCTTTGAGAACACTGTCCAACCATCTCGTCCTCTGTAGTCCCCTTCTCCTTGTGCCCTCCATCTTTCCCAACATCAGGGTCTTTTCCAGGGAGTCTTCTCTTCTCATGAGGTGGCTAAAATATTGGAGTCTCAGCTTCAGGATCTGTCCTTCCAGTGAGCACTCAGGGCTGATTTCTACAAGTTCATGGATGCGTTTTTTTATCCATTCCTACACTGACTCAAACACAACTGTATGACAATCTTTGCCTCTTCTTCCACCTGATCTTGTAAATCTATCCGAAAAATCCTAGGAATTATCTAGGGAAGTTCAACAGATGACATGGATCACTAAAAATGATGCGGCTTGAGGATGTGGACAAGACGTTTGGATTGGTACAAGCGAATATCTGTGCTCTGAACCCTTGCCCTTCTTGGCTGTTAAATCCAGCAGGGAGGAGACAGCTGTCTAGGCCAGGGAGCTGGTCAATGCCTCTTTATGATAGGGGCCAGTTCCTTTCTGTTTGAAGGAGGCAGTGAGAAGACCGCTTCTTAAGAAACCATCTCTAGATTCTGAGAACCTTGGTAATTAACGGGCCAGTTGCCAACCTCCCTTCCTTGGGAAAGGTTCTTGAGTGGGTGGTTGCTGACCAGATCCAGGTGCTCTTGGAGGAGACTGATTTTCTAGATCCATTTCAATCAGGGTTTCAGCCTGGCTTTGGCACAGAAACTGCCCTGGTTACTGCCCAGGAGAGAGACAGGGGCAATGTGTCCCTGTTAACCCTCCTTGACCTCTCGGTGTCTTTTGATACCATCGACCACTGTATTCTCCTGGAGAGGCTATCTGAGCTGAGAGTGGGCGGCACTGCTCTGCAATGGTTCCAGTCCTACTTGGATGGTCGCTTTCAGTGGGTGATGCTTCGGGACTGTATTTCAGCACCGTGGGGCCTTCAAGAAGGTGTCCCTCAAGGCTCAATTCTACTCCCCCATATTGTTTAATATCTATACGAAGCCGCTGAGTGGAGTCATCTGGAGTTTGCGCATGTGTTGTCAGCAATATGCCGATGCCACACAGGTCTATTTTTCCTTTACATCTGCAGGTGTGGCAGTGGATGTGCTGGACTGGTGTCTTGCCTTGGTAATGGACTGGATGAGAGCAAATAAACTGAAGCTCAATCCAGACAAGACAGAGGCAGCATTAGTGGGTGGTTCCCTTGAGGTGGTTACACTCCCTCTTAAGGAGCAAGTACTTCTGGGGTACTTTTGGATCCACTCCTTGAGGCCCAGTTGCTTGAAGGCCAGGTAGGCTTGGTGGTGCAGAGTGTCTTCTGTCAGCTTTGGCTGGTGGCCCAGCTGTACCACTATCTGGACAAGGATAGCCTAACTTCTGTGGCCTACACTCTGGTAACCAATGTATAACCAATGTGTTATACATGGGGCTGCTTCTGAAGACAGTTTGGAAACTTCAGCTGGTGCAAAATGCAATTGCCAGATTGTACACCGCCCTGGGATCTTTTGATAAAGGGTGGTAAATAAATTGAAATAATAAAGGAATACAGTGGTACCTCGAGTTACAAACGCCTCAGGTTACAAATGCTTCAGGTTACAAACTCTGCTAACCTGGAAGAGTTACCTTGAGTTGAGAACTTTGCCCCAGGATGCGAACGGAAATCATGTGCTGGCGGCGCAGCGGCAGCAAGAGGCCCCATTAGCAAAAGAACACCTCTTGTTAAGAAGAGTTTCAGGTTAAAAACAGACCTCTGGAACAAATTAAGTTCGTAACTAGAGGTACCACTGTACTAATAACAACTAAATAATTATAATTCAGACTAATGATACTTTCCTCACATACTTCATTAAAAAAGCTGACATTTTATTTTTCAAAATGTAAACATTTCAGGGACATATTTATATGGAAGCTCCCCATATACCTGGTTTGCCTTGGTAACAAAATATGAAAATCCCACAATGTGCTGTTCTGAGGCCTTCCCTGCTTCTTTTGTGGCTTGTGCTACATATGCAGTATTCCAGATGTTACTGGTCTGCCATACATATGTATTTGTGTGTGTGTGTGTGTTGATGGAGATTGTGTATACCACCAGCCACACAACAAACCTCATGTGGACATGTCCACAGTATTCATTCAGCTTTACCAGGTAACATATAAGCTTTCCTTAATACCTAAAGCTTATCGGCAACATTACTTTATCAGGCACCAAGGCTACGTATTTCATCATGAATTATAACATACAATACAACTCTGAAACGCTAGATGGCACTGAGTTCACTGTGGGAAACAAACAAGAGAACTGGGATTTACAGCCAATCCTTACAGATCTCAATAGCAACCCCCACCCCGCAAAAGACCCAAAACCAGTGGATGTAATCGGAGTAGAAGAATTCCAGCAATTCCTCTATTACCTGGGAACAGGTCTGTGCATCTCATAAAAATCTCCCAGTAGATTAGGCCTAGTGCATACATATCTACTTGTTTTAGAGCGGATTCGCAATCCCTCAAGTTCACAGCTCCTTCCAGCACTTCGGGGGCCATGTAGCGGATTGTACCAACCTGCAGAAACATGTTGTGACATTCTTACATTAGTTCAGTATTTACAAAACCCTGTCTATTGCCCTTATCTTTAAGTAGAACTACCCCTCCCCATTTATGTTCGCTTCCATTCTCAGGGTGGAATCTCTTGAACAGAGAGCCTTTTCAAGGCCATACTGCCTTGTTCAGGTCTTATTAACCACATTTATAATTACAACTAGGCCCATTTTGTTGTGTCCTCATTCCCCATAAAAGTCTTTTGTGGCATGATCTAATAGTTTTGAGAAGTAGCCATAAGTGGAACAGGAGCAAAGCAATGTTTAGCTTAAAAGTTCAGTATTTCCTTGACCTCAAAATTAATAATAAAGGTTCTCTTATTTCCAGCAGGAGCATAAAGCGTGACAGCTGCATGTAGGGCAGATAGCCTTAGAGATATATTTATTCATTCACACTGAGCAGGTGACAGGATCAGACCATTTCTCCACCTCCATTTGGCAAAAGGAAGCATGAGGAGCTGTTTTTTTTTTAAAAAAAAAACCTTTTGGTGAAATAACGACCTTTTATAGTATTTTATACTATCCCTCCTTTCACGGTAAAAAGTGAAATAGTAAATCTGGTATTCTGGGAACAGCTATCCTTTAGATCGTTATACGGATACAAAATTCACATTGTACCTTTAAAAAGAAATAAAAACCTTGCATGATATACTGAGGCACTTGAGATTTTTATGTACCTTGAACTAAAACGCAGAGATTAATTCTCTTTCAATTTCCCCTTTTCAGATTCAGTTATAAATTTTAGTTACTGAACTACCTGTAGAGGGGATTTCAATCTCAGGTTAAACACACAGCCGTTACTGGAGGTGTTGGAAAGGTCTGTTGACATGTGCAAACAAATAATGGGCGCAACAGGCTGAATGGTAATGTTTGTAACAAATTTCTTTGCTGGTTACTTCCTAACATGCGAATCAAGTCCAGGATGTACACCATATACAATCCTTGAGCAAGGTATATAACCTATTTAATTAAATCCAATGCAGATATATTTCTTCCTTTCTCAACACATTCTTGTTTGAGTTCATATATTACTGTATGTTTCGCTCTATAAGACGCACCAAACCACAAGACGCACCTAGTTTTTGCAGGAGGAAAACAAGAAAAAAAATATTCTGAATCTCAGAAGCCAGAACAGCAAGAGGGATCGCTGCGCAGTGAAAGCAGCAATCCCTCTTGCTGTTCTGGCTTCTGGGATAGCGGCGCAGCCTGCATTCGCTCCATAAGACGCACACACATTTCCCCTTACTTTTTAGGAGGGGAAAAGTGAGTCTAATAGAGCAAAAAATACAGTACACAGTACTCGAATGTGGTTAAGGAAAGGTATGTTAGGAAGTAACCAGAAAGGAGAGGCAGACAAACCCGCAGAGCTCTGCCACAAACCAACCAAGATTATTCACATGCATTGTATGAGGGATGAAGGACTTGGCCTCTCTACTCCAAAATATAAGCAAGCAGCAACCAGGAAATATTTGGGGGCCTTTCTGTGAACATTTTGATTAAAGATCTGTGCTCGAAACAATGTGTCCCTTAAAAAAACAACCAGCGTCTTCTGCTTCATGATAGTCACATCAAGGTAGAGTAGAGAACTCTCATTGGCTTGGGTTCTAACAGGAGTCAAGGAAGCTCGTGAAAGAAAAAAATCCCATCAGTCTCTCTGCTTTGCAATTGCATGTGACCTCTGGAAAGCCTCTCTGGAAGTTTGGGGGACCAGCTAAACAATGTGGGCTGAGATGTGATCATCGTGTTTGTGTGTGTGTGTGTGTGTGTGAGAGAGAGAGAGAGAGAGAGAGAGAGAGAGAGAGAGAGAGGGAGGGAGGGAGGGAGAAAGAAAGAAAGAAAGAAAGAAAGAAAGAAAGAAAGAAAGAAAGAAAGAAAGAAAGAAAATAAAATAAAATAAAATAAACTATCCTTGTTAACTTATTTTTGGATCCAAGTCTCATATTCAGTTAAGAAGAAGAGGAGTTTGGACTTGATATCCTGCCTTTCAGTCCCTTTAAGGCAGGAATGTCCATTTTGGGGGCCTAATCTGGCTCGCCAGTCAGTTTAATCTGGCGCCTGTTGCAGTTTATTTCCTGGGGTAAAAAAACCTCAACAATGGTCAGCAACTCAAAAAAGGTCAACAACTTTGGTTGGCCTCCATGGCCCTTCACTTCATCAAATCTGGCCCTCTTTGAAAAAAGTTTGGACACCATTGCTTTAAGGACTTTTAAAGTGGCTAACAATCTCCTTTTCCCTTCCTCCCCCACAACAAACACTCTGTGAGGTGAGTGAGGCTGAGAGACCTCAGAGACAAGTGTGACTAGCCCAAGGTCACCCAGCAGCTGCATGTGGAGGAGCAGGGAAGCAAACCCGGTTCACCAGATTACGAGTCCACTGCTCTTAACCACTACACCACACTGGCTCTCTGTTACTGTTCCTCGCCCTGCATCCCCTCCTCATGTCCGGTTCCACACTGTCTCAGAAGCCCACTCCCAATGGCTGGAGATGCTTTTTGGGGATGGAGGGGAGGAGAATCAGGTTGCTGCAGGGGAGAGTTGATGGGAAACTTTCCTTCCGTGAACTTCCTTAAGATCTTAGAAGAGGTTTCTGAAGGGAATCCTTCTGTTGTGCATGATTTAACTGTGTCCAACCACTGTATTCCCTTTCCATACTTACCTCACTGATTGCAGCATTGTCCTCCTCCCCTGGGCGCACTAGTCTATTTCCTGTTAGCTTCATGGAGAGTCCAAAATCACTAATAACACATGTTCCATCATTCTTCACCAATACGTTACGGCTGTTCAAATCCCGGTGGGAGATGGCAGGTTTGTAGTGATCTGTTTGGACATTTGAAAACCCTGCTTTAGGATTTCTAATTGTTTCTGTCCATATACTATGAAAAGATTGCTATGCTGTACTATTCTGAATCTAAGAATCTGTTCTATAATCATGGATATTTTTAAAAAGCAACAAACTATGCAAACTTCAGAATAAATATCTATGCCAGTACTAAAATAATATATTATCACACTTTTTTTGTTTTACAGAACAAGTATGTCTCTGTCAGTGGAAGAAAAGAGAGGTAATTTCCAAATATTCTTTCTCCCCCCAGCAGCTCATGAGTACCCCTAAATTTGCTAAAAATGGTTGTGGGACACTTGAGAAGAAATTCAGAGGGACATGGAGGGGCTACAGAGGGAAAAGGGGAATCACCAATAACTGCCTCCCTCAGCATTCTGCTGACAGACTGGCAGTGCTCCAAAGAACGTGTGGCAGAGACAGGGGGCCAGGAGGCCAGTGATTTATGGGGATTGATGCTGGTTCTCAGGCAGGAGCCAGACCAGGTGGAGGAGGAAGAATCAAGGCAGGGAGGTGTGCAGGTTGTGGTGGAGGAAGAAGGGATAGCTCAGGCGAGGGACAGGTCAGTGGATTCCCAACATTCCCCTGCCCCACTGTCTCCTAGAACCAGATGGGGCCTGAAAAGGGAAGAGCAGTGATGATGTCCATGCAGGAGATGTTTCAGGTTGTGGCCATGCAACCCGTCAGAGGAGGGTTTGTGGCTAATTTAGGAGCATGAAACTCCAGAGATGTTAAGCTTTTAACCATATATTGATATATAGGTTAAATAAAGCTGGGGCTAGAATGCAGCCTTGCTTAACCCCCTTGGTGGCTAGTACAGGGCCTATGAGTTGGCCATTTGTGGAAGATCTTACGTACAGCACAGTATCTTTATATAGGCCACGAATCAAAAATAATAATCTTTTATCTATACTGGATGTATTCAATTTGGCCCAGAGTCTTACTCATGAAATTGAATCAAACTCAGCCTTCAAATCAATGAAGGCTGCATATAAGACCCCACGAGTTTTCTTGGCGTATTTATCGATAAGATGTGCTAAGACAAAACAGTGATCTATGGTAGATCTGCCTTGCCTAAATCCAGCTTTCAGAGGAGGGTATATAAGCCGAAGGAGGGGAAGGGGCCCACTGCTCTATAGGACCCAGACCTGTGGACAGCTGCCTAGAGGCTAGACATTGTAGTATTTCTCTTGCAGACAAAGTGCAAACTATCATATATGTGCTTCTTTACCTGGGGCAGGCCATGACAAAAGATTATTTTGATCAGCAGATGTATACTGTTAGATACAACCGAATAGCATAGAAAAATAAAGTGGTGCCTAGCAAGACAAAAAGAATCCGTTCTGTGATTCTCTTCATCTAGCAGTTTTTTCATCTTGCGAAGCAAGCCCATTGACGGATTAGCGGATTAGCGCTATTAGCGGCTTTTAGCGGCTTATCGGATCAGCTGATAAGCGGCTTAGAAAAGGGGGGGGGAGGAAAAAAACCCTGCAGAAACTCGTAAGACATTTTCGTCTTGCGAAGCAAGCCCATAGGAGATTCATTTTGCAAAGCACCTCCAAAATGGAAAACTCTTTCGTCTAGCGAGTTTTCCGTCTTGCGAGGCATTCGTCTTGCGGGGCACCACTGTATGGCAAAAATAGTGTCTCTTCTTTCTCCCCATGCACAAAGAAGTCATATATATCATATAATTGTAGAGTTGGAAGGAATCCTGAGGGTCATCTAGTCCAACCCCCTGCAATGCAGGAATCTTTTGCCCAACGAAGGGATTGAATCCACAACCCTGAGATTAAGAGTATCATGCTCTACCAACTGAGCTATCATTCCTCCTTCTTCTGATACATAATATCTGGTTGCCTGAGTCAGAGACATAGAGTAATTCTGTAATTTTTGTACCTACTCTTATTTGGTATTTCTGTTCAATTTTTTCCCCTAAAAGCAGCCTTCAAAGTTACTGTGGGGTAACAAATGACTCAAAAAATCTTAGTTCCATATATTTTTATTTGCAATCAACTTCTCAGGCCATTTTTCTCAGGCTTTGTGCTACTTTTTCAATCATACATTGCGCAGCATGCATTCAGAGTATACTGTTACTGGAGCCATTTTTCAGCTGAAGAGAAGGGTAAAAATAATTTAAGTGTGTAAGCAAATAAAGCGCAATGTATTTTAAATCAAGTGCCAAAATTAAGACACCTCATCATAGTTACTAATTATTTAAGAAGGCTCCAAATGAACTTACATAAAGCACAATGGGTGCAAAAAAAAGTGTATAGAAGAGTCGCTTATTTCTAATGGCAGAAATATTTGCATCACCATAAAATAAAAATCTGTAAAAATCCTTTGATTCTGTTATCAAACAGAAAATCCTAAATTATCTTTATGTAAAGCTGCAGACCCCCTGGCCTTACCTCCTCGAGGTAACTCTGTGTGGAGATATGCCAGACCTCTAGTTATAGTGTGTGCCAAACGACATGAGTTCACCCAGTCACTAGTATGAAGACTCAAATATCTGCACAAAGAGCCCTGGAAAGGGAATAAACACAGTGCATGTTGTTAGGGTCATCAGTCCCTTGTAGCGACTTTTAATCAACACTTATTTCCAACACTCCATTTCAAAATTTGTGGACCTAGCTTATTGCTTTTATTAACAGGAAGAGAGGTGCTAGTTTGTTTGTGGTTACTGTTGGCTTTATCTAAAAATGACACTCATGTCCACCAGATGTGCTTCATGATGTCAAAAGAAATGGTGTTTTCTGAGGCAGCTTTAATCAAACGACTTAACCAGATTTCACAATTGTTCACTTATATGAGAAAAGGAAAGAGACATCTGGGGGGATTCCAGGCTCCAGTGACACAACCATTCATGGTTAAGCATGCTCCTATTTGTAAAGCCCTATATTAGGTTCTGGGTTAAACCACAGAGCCTAGGACTTGCCGATCAGAAGGTCGGCAGTTCGAATCCCCGCGACAGGGTGAGCTCCCGTTGCTCGGTCCCTGCTCCTGCCAACCTAGCAGTTTGAAAGCACATCAAGTGCAAGTAGATAAATAGGTACCGCTCCGGCGGGAAGGTAAACGGCGTTTCCGTGCGCTGCTCTGGTTTGCCAGAAGCGGCTTAGTCATGCCCCAATGGTTGCTACCACCACAGTGACAGCTTTCACAAGTAGCTTAAGGCCATTCACTGATACCTTCAGGCCCTAAACATTTCCTTTTAAGCTTCAGCAAGTGGGACGCGGGTGGTGCTGTGGGTTAAACCACAGAGCCTAGGACTTGCCGATCAGAAGGTCAGCGGTTCGAATCCCCGCAACGGGGTGAGCTCCCGTTGCTCGGTCCCTGCTCCTGCCAACCTAGCAGTTCGAAAGCACATCAAAGTGCAAGTAGATAAATAGGTACCGCTTCGGTGGGAAGGTAAACGGCGTTTCCGTGCGCTGCTCTGGTTCTTAGTCATGCTGGCCACATGACCTGGAAGCTGTACGCCGGCTCCCTCGGCCAATAAAGCGAGATGAGCGCCGCAACCCCAGAGTCGGTCACGACTGGACCTAATGGTCAGGGGTCCCTTTACCTTTATATTAGGTACTACTTCTTGTTCTAGATTCAGAATGTGATGCCAGAATGTGACAAAACCTTTCATGTGTATATAATGCAGCTCCTGGCATTTTCTTCTTTAATATCATGGGAGTAGTAGTTCCACCAGTGGATGCCTTATAAGAAGCAGCGGAGCGACTGTGAGCAACATCATAGGAGGGGTGTTTCTAGGACTAAGGTGAAATTATGAAGCTCCCTTCTTATTTTTGCTGTTCGATTCTGCATGTTCTTTAAATAGTCTTGTTAGATTTGTAGTACTGTGGGGTTTTTTTGGTATATCATTATCTTTGCTATTGTTTTGCTATGTTATTATGAAATTGCTGCTACGTTATTGTTTTGCTATGTTATTGTGAAAATGTTTTTGTAGCATTTGTTTGAAATGCATCCATTTCCTTGTTGTAAGCTGCTTTAAGCCTGATTTTGTGTGTGGAAAAGGAGCATACAAATTAGACGAATGAATGAACCTGACCTGTTGTTACTAAAAATACAGTAATGTAAAATCCCCACAGAATATTTTTACATTCATTGCAACTTAAATCAATTTTCTATCTTCCCAAAGGTGTATAAAGTAACTCTCTTTAAATTATTACTTACATTGGGATAATATTCCATCACTAATAAGTATTCCATCCGTCCATCTGCAGTGAATCTCTCATCTCCCACAATGAATCGGGCAATATTGTCGTGTTCCATAAGTGGGATTCTGTATATATTTCTCTCATTGATAAAGTTTTGACGATTCGTGAAAGAAAATACTTTTACAGCCACTGGACGCTCATCTAAGGAACCTTTGTAAACTGCTCCATATCGCCCTCGGCCAATAAGCTGTGAAATTTAAAAAAGTAACCATTTGATGAACTTCACATTAATGCGATATACATTTTGGCCACAGTCCAGTGGACAGTCCACTTAAATTTCTTGATTTCAGTGAGCATGAGCACTGAGTTTTGTCCATGGATTCGGGCCTTTCAACTGCAGTGCTACAGTTCACTCTGACATGGTAGAGCATATAGTTCATCTTAGTATCTAAAGAAACATATATACAAGTGGAAATTGTTGTTACTTAAAAAAGAAGAGGAGGAAGAACCCAAGAACAGGATTCAAAGACTTGGCTCATGTTAAGCTTGGCTTGATGAGGCATGGCTTTGTTAAATTAAAATAGAAATGGGGCTTCATGCATGCAGATCATCACAAACTTGTGAATATAGTAACCACAAAAATATTAATTTTGTCTTTCTAAACACCAGCTGAGAATACAAGCGGTTTTATTTATGAAGAAATACTCGAGTGATAATGTTGTAGGACAAAGAGATCTTAAGATGAAGGCCAGTATATTGAATGAATGAATAGCCCCTTTATCATGACCTAGTTGTCAGGTACAAAAAAGTATCATCTAGCTAAATGATTATCAGTGTGGTTGCAAAAATCCTTAAATACTAACTTGTATGTATGTAAAGTAAGCATTAACATATTGTACTAAATTGATCAGGTGATTCATAATTCATGCGAAGAGCAAAGACCTAGAAACTCCAAATGGCATAGTTACCTCCAGTAGCTTCAGATTATCAAGATCTAACGAGGGTTCAGATGATGCTGCTTCCATCATGTCTATACTGTGCATACCTTGTTTATGATCTCCTGATGAAAGAAGAGCCAGGAAAAAAAGTTTGTGTTACACATCAAAATGTCCGAGGTCTTGACAATGTCTTGGCAATGGACAAACCTATCCAGGAGACACCTTGCAAACAACTTAAAGAGTTAGACAGAGTGGCAGTTTTAGAAGAACCAATATTAGTACGTCCAATTAATGCCAGCTATGGAGTTTTGCACATTACTTTCCCTATGCCAAGGTTAATCGGGACAGCTAACATGCTGTGTTCCTCAAGATCTTATCTGCAAAATCCCACCGTATGTACTGTGTTAAAGGAAAATATAATGAAAAAGATGTACCGATGGTATTTGACTCCTGTAAAATTAGCAAAAATATATCATAACTGTGACAATCTATGTTGGAAATGTAAAGAAAAGGAAGGAACCTTTTATCATATGTGGTGGACCTGTCCCAAGGTGAAGGACTTCTGGGAAAAGGTTTATAATGAATTGGAAAAAATGTTGAAATATACATTTATAAATAAACCAGAGGCCTTTCTTCTTGGAATAACAGGTTTGGAATTGCCCAAGAAAGATGTTAAATTATTTTTGTATGCCACAACTGCTGCTCGTATTTTGTTAGCTAAAAAGTGGAAAACCCAAGAATTACCAACGATAGAAGAATGGCAGATGAAGATGAGGGATTTTTCGGAGCTAGCCGACGAAGGAGGAGGAGTATCAGGAAGAATGGATTAAATTAATGATTACTTAGTTAAATATGTCAAGTTAAATTAACTGAAAACAGCTTGCAGATACTTAATTGGCTTAGGATTTTATTTATGTTAAATGATGAATTAATATGTTTAATTTCATAATGTGTAGATTTAAGGATGTTAATGTTTAAGTTAAATTTTATAAGAACTGTGATTTGGAAAACCGTTAAAAGGATATGCAATGGAATTCAACCAAGGGGAAGCGAGGAAGTCACTTAACAATGTTAATAAGTGTCATTTTCAATAAGGCTATGATTTATGTTTGTTTTTCTTATGTGTTTGTTTGTTTGTTTGTTTGTTTGTTTGTTTATAATGTTGTGAAAACCAATAAAAAAATTGGAAAAAAATCTTATCTGCAAAATCTAAAACACCTTGTCACATGCATCCCCTTTATTATGGTTTTCTTGTTACCATCAACTGCCACCACAAAGCTCCAGTAGTTGTGTAGCACCTCTCTGAAAAATAGAGAAGGTGCATGTGACAGGCCCTCTAGACATTAAAGCTTGGATATTTGCTTTGGGAGCATGGCCCTCACAGGGAAAAGGGAATGGACTGAATGTTACTGAAGCTGGCAGCAAATTGCTGCCTGCATTCTGATCTCTGGGTAGGCTATGGGGACGTTTTGTTTTAATGTGTTTTATATTTAAAAAACTGGATTCCCAAACAAAAGAGTAAGCAACTCGGGAATGATCATGATAAGAAAAACAAAAGATGAGAATTAACAACACACTCATCAAAGCTTACCTCCAAATATTCTGTATCCAAAGAAAAAGGCAACCACCAGAACAGCCAGTACAGATACTGATGCCAGAGCAATGACAATTGTCTCATCTCGGCGAAGTGAATATGATGAATCTGAAAGAAAGAAAACTATGTATTATGGCTTTTTCATACAAGGCATGTTTCTCAGAAAGAATTAGGATACCCAGTAGAAAGTAAATGAGACTGAAGTATTACGCTGGTGATTATATCACATACCCCTATTTTTTTTATTTAATGTTAAAATCGCTTCAATTAAAGATAAGGATCTAGCTGTTAATCATTTTAGTAAGTCCAATAGCTCTTTCTGAGGATACACAAGGTAAACAACATTGCTCTTTGGAATGCTATTTTTAGATGCTGACAAAACTACGGTCTTCAGAAAAGGCAACCTGCCAACTTGTTGCAAGCCTACTGTGGGAAGGTAAAAAAAAAATAAGTGAAAGACTTTTGAGAAATTAAAACTGGATTTCAGTTTCTAGTTATGTATCAGCCTTCACCTCAACATCAAAACACACACACACACACAAAAGATCATGGCCACTGGTCCCATCACCTCCTGGCAAACAGAAGGGGAAGAAATGGAGGCAGTGAGAGATTTTACTTTCTTGGGCTCCATGATCACTGCAGATGGTGACAGCAGTCACGAAATTAAAAGACGCCTGCTTCTTGGGAGAAAAGCAATGACAATCCTAGACAGCATCTTAAAAAGCAGAGACATCACCTTGCCAACAAAGGTCCGTATAGTTAAAGCCATGGTTTTCCCAGTAGTGATGTATGGAAGTGAGAGCTGGACCTTAAAGAAGGCTGATCGCTGAAGAATAGATGCTTTTGAATTATGGTGCTGGAGAAGACTCTCGAGAGTCCCATGGACTGCAAGAAGATCAAATCTATCCATTCTTAAGGAAATCAGCCCTGAGTGCTCACTGGAAGGACAGATCGTGAAGTGAGGCTCCAATACTTTGGCCACCTCATGAGAAGAGAAGACTCCCTGGAAAAGACCCTGATGTTGGGAAAGATGGAGGGCACAAGGAGAAGGGGACGACAGAGGACGAGATGGTTGGACAGTGTTCTCAAAGCTACCAGCATGAGTTTGACCAAACTGCGGGAGGCAGTGGAAGACAGGCGTGCCTGGTGTGCTCTGATCCATGGGGTCACAAAGAGTCGGACATGACTAAATGACTAAACAGCAACAACAACAACAACAATCAGCTTTCACTCAACAGATCAGAACAAAACAGAAAGAATTACATGCAAGTGTTTTACCAGAGCTCCTTTTATCGAGATGCACCATTGTCTTGCGTGGGTTTGATATTTGCTGCTGTCTTTTGATGTGGACAGGCTTTGATCATCGTAGCTGGCAGCTATCTTATATGGTCTTTTTGTTTTGATAGTTCTAGATCAAGCCATAGGCCCATGCACTCTATCCTCACAGTCACCCATGGGAAGCCCAGAACCATTACCCAAGTGCAACAGCAGTCTCCCTCCCCTCTTGCCATTCCCAGGAACTGACATTCAGAGGCATAACGTCTTGGGCAGTGGAGGTAAAACCTTCCTCCATTAATTGCATGCAGAACATCACATCACATCACCATGTTTTCTCAATGTCGTTTCCCACGAAGTAGCTGATATTGGTTCCTTGGCGCCAATAAGACTTTTCAGATGCTAATAAAAGGCTTGCATTTTCTTTTCTTTTTACAAATAATTTTTATTAAAGATCCTGAATGGGATAACTGTGCCCCTGAAGGACCAGGAGCCTGGGAGTCATTTTGGACTCACAGCTGTCCATGGAGGTGCAGGTCAATTCTGTATCCAGGGCAGCTGTTTACCAACTCCACCTGGTACGCAGACGGAGACCCTACCTGCCCATGGACTGTCTCACCAGAGTGGTGCATGCTCTGGTTATCTCCCACTTGGACTACTGCAATGCGCTCTACGTGAGGCTACCTTTGAAGGTGACCCGGAAACTACAACTAATCCAGAATGCGGCAGCTAGACTGGTGACTGGGGGCGGCTGCTAAGACCATATAACACCGGTCTTGAAAGGCCTACACTAGCTCCCAGTACGTTTCCGAGCACAATTCAAAGTGTTGGTGCTGACCTTTAAAGCCCTAAACGGCCTTGGTCCAGTATACCTGAAGGAGCGTCTCCACCCCCATCGTTCTGCCCGGATGCTGAGGTCCAGCGCCGAGGGCCTTCTGGCGGTTCCCTCATTGCGAGAAGCAAAGCTACAGGGAACCAGGCAGAGGGCCTTCTCAGTAGTGGCGCCCGCCCTGTGGAATGCCCTCCCATCAGATGTCAAAGCGATAAACAACTATCTGACATTCAGAAGACATCTGAAGGCAGCCCTGTTCAGGGAGGTTTTTAATGTGTGACATTTTAGTGTATTTTTGGTCTCTGTGGAAGCCGCCCAGAGTGGCTGGGGAAACCAGATGGGCGGGGTACAAATAAATAATAATAATAATAATAATAATAATAATAATAATAATAATAATAATAATAATAATAATTTTCTTAGCTTACAAAAGTATGTGCCTTTTCTGTCCCCAGAGCTGGCCCCAGAGCTACCACCTACCCCCCCATTCCAAATAGCTATTAGCTGCTTCTATTTGCCAACATCCTTCCATACCCAACACCTTCAGCTTCGTGTAGACTAACTGAAATGTTTAGAGCTAATCATGATGCAGTTCTTTTTCAGTTATCTTAAATCCTAAATTGACAAGGGAGAGACTACAAAGATGACTGTTCATCTTGCTGACTTCTCTTCCTGGTCACAGGGCAGTAATTGGAAATTATTTCAGGGGTTAAACAAAGTCCACAGCCAGTCTCTAGCTGGATGACCTTCACATAAAATAACACACTGGTATAAAGCTGCTCTATCAAACAATGCTCCTGGTTGTTAACTTGGTTTGAATTATGCTTGGATTAGGCACACTGTAAGGCTATTTGTGTCTTCCTATTTGTTAGAACCTCACAAAGGAAGCAAATTATAGTATGATTGGGCTTTAAGAATGTTTCCTAGTAAATTCAGATTATGATTTAGAGAGAAAAATGAAGTTTAAAATCAGTTCTAATCCTGCCTTTGTCCAAGATTCTGCAGCAATAAGATGATTTTCTAGTTACAGAATACAACTAACTGATCTTTTCATTGCAATTTTATTTCTGATTCAGAACTAATAAAGTAGTTGAGAAAAGCATAATGACCAACAGAAGCTTTGTGTTTAGTTTAATTCTAATTGTTTGTGCACTGCAGTTGCAATTCATTTGTTAGTATGTTAAGATGCTCAAGGAAGAATAATCATCCAGGCTAAAATCCCAAATGCAAAAGAATTTTGTTCCCACATTAGTTTATTCTGACTGCGATTATAATGAAGCAGGTTTATTTTTATTTACAGCATGTTCTAGAATACCGTTTACAATTATTAGTTTAGATAAACGTGTATATGAAATATTATGTTCACTCCACTGCCTTTGTTTCCCTCCGCCAGAGTTTCTTTCTCCAGGACAATAGCTCCACCCTGCCTGCCTCAAGTCCCTCTCACTAGCTGGAGGAGACTCTTGAGAGTCCCATGGACTGCAAGAAGATCAAACCGATCCATTCTTCAGGAAATCAGCCCTGAGTGCTCACTGGAAAGACAGATCCTGAAGCTGAGGCTCCAATACTTTGGCCACCTCATGAGAAGAGAAGACTCCCTGGAAAAGACCCTGATGTTGGGAAAGATGGAGGGCACAAGGAGAAGGAGACGACAGAGGACGAGATGGTTGGACACGAAAGCTCATACCAAGAACTAACTTAGTTGGTCTTTAAGGTGCTACTGGAAGGATTTTTTTTATTATGGTTGGACAGTGTACTCGAAGCTACGAACATGAGTTTGACCAAACTGCGGGAGGCAGAGGAAGACAGGAGTGCCTGGCGTGCTCTGGTCCAGGGGGTCACGAAGAGTTGGAGATGACTAAACGACTAAACAACAAGACCACAACGTCTTCTCTATTCCTCAGGTTCTGAACCTACGGAAGGGTTGTAATACCTTACCCCCTCACCCACCCCATATCTTCTTGCACCCAAAGGACAATGATCTCTTTCCACAACCCAGTTTCTCTCTCTCTCTCTCTCTCTCTCTCTCTCTCTCTCTCACACACACACACACACACACACACACACACTTAAAACACCCCTGCCAGAAAAGGCCTCCCTTATCGCCAGGGAGAAATGGGGGGAAGAGAGTTCCCTGCCCCCAATCCAGCCATGACAGTGTATATGCCTCCTAAAGTGCCCCTTTGGGATCCTGCTTCTGAGTCTTGGCTCTTGCACTGTCTAGCAGCTGAGACTGTTGTTGCAGTGTGACCGACCAGTACAAATATTATACTGCATAGCGAGTCAATATTCAAAAAGTGATAAGGAGTCATTTTCTCTTGTCTATGCAGAAAGTTTGCATTTCTTTAGCACTGTGCCATGCCAATCCAGCAATTATTCAGTGGCAGCAATTTTACAAGTAGGGTTGTTACTCCACATAGCTGTCAACTTTCCCCTTTTCTTGCGAGGAATCCTATTCGGAATAAGGGAATTTCCCTTTAAAAAAGGGAAACGTTGACAGCTATGTCACTCCATTATAGCAGAACAAGAGATTGTATCAAATGTGCTGTCCTATTTGAACTATGGCAGAGGCAGATTACCCAACAAGCCTCAAACTCCTGTTACCTTAACTGCTGTGCTACATACTGTACAGTGGTACCTCGCAAGACGAATGCCTCGCAAGACAAAAAACTCGCTAGACGAAAGGTTTTTCCGTTTTCAATTTGCCTCGCAAGACGAATTTCCCTATGGGCTTGCTTCGCAAGACGAAAACGTCTCGCGACTTTTTTTTCTTTGTCTAAAAACAAAGACATGTTTTGTTTATAAAGTTAATTTATTTTCCCTTAAATTTTTGAACTGCTCTTTACAGTATGTGTGACTTTAAAGAGCAGTTAATAAACTGTTGTTGTACCAAATTTGGCTTTGTTTGGACTTTTTTTGACCATAGGAACGCATTAATTGATTTTCAATGCATTCCTATGGGATTTCGTGATTCGCAAGACGAAAAATTCGCTAGACGACAAAAATTGCGGAACGAATTAATTTCGTCTTGAGGGGCACCACTGTACTGTACATAATCTTCTCCCCTAACATTCTTGCTTCATAGTCTTGATCATGTATGCTATTAAGTATGCTATTAAAGAGTTCTAACCCTCATGCCCTTCCTCTTTTTAGCCACTTCCCTGCAGAAATAAGACTTCATCAGAAATCTTGACGAACCTCCAGCACCTAAACCCCAAATGTATTACTTCTACAAGCATATATAACAAAAAAAATTAAAATAATTTCATGGATGCTCTATCCATCTCCTCTGCTGCATTTTGGAGTATTGAGCCTAGGCTTCCCCACCCCCAGTAATATAGTTTATTGTTATCATTATCATAACTTTAAACTAAATGCAGAGCACTATGCATCTGCTCCCTTAATATTTCAACTGTGGTTTTCCTTCAGATTTTTAAATGAGTGATTAAATAAATTATAGCCAGCACAAACTACTGATAAGTGTTTAACAAATGTCAAGAGGGGAAAAAAATCAACTAGCTGGCTTGCAAATGCTGCATTACTTCTACAACGTATTGCATGCATAGTGTTCTACTGCATATTGTTCGGGGGGGCATGCAGGGCCCACACTGTGCTCACGTGTTCCAGTATAGGTAAAGGTAAAGGGATCCCTGACCATTAGGTCCAGTCGTGACCAACTCTGGGGTTGCGGCGCTCATCTCGCTTTATTGGCCGAGGGAGCCGGCGTACAGCTTCCGGGTCATGTGGCCAGCATGACTAAGCTGCTTCTGGCGAACCAGAGCAGCGCACGGAAACGCCGTTTACCTTCCCGCTGGAACGGTACCTATTTATCTACTTGCACTTTAACGTGCTTTTGAACTGCTAGGTTGGCAGGAGCAGGGACCGAGCAACGGGAGCTCACCCAGTCGAGGGGATTCGAACCCCCAACCTTCTGATTGGCAAGCCGTAGGCTTTGTGGTTTAACCCACAGTGCCACCCACTTACCCATTGCCTAACCTTACGAAGCTGTGACGATTGCTACTAGGTAGGCAAAAACCAAATGGCTGGAGCCACTTTGCCAAGTGGAAAAATTCCTACCCAGCCCCACAACCAGGCAACTGACATTAGTCATAGCAAGGCCATAGTCAAGCAAAGCAAGAAAGAGGGTGAGTGGGCTGGGAGATCCACCAAAGTAGATGATAGGTTAGCTGGGGGGGGGCGTGACACGGCTGGGCATCCTAGCGACATGGGCAGCATTCCTCCGTCCACTGCTGGGTAACTGAGGTCCTGGAACCCCTCCTGCAATGTTCCAGTATAAGCTTTAAGCAAATATCTCCTCAAAAATCTACAATGAATGAAAAACCACTTGCTGTTCCTGCTTAGTTCTATTTGTACACATACTTAAACATACTCACCCACACTGGCAGAGGAACGGGGGGGGGGAGCGCACTGCCGCCAGCACCATCGGGGAGGGGGGCACCAATGCGGCCGCCCTGACACATGCTGTGCACCCCCCACCCACCGTGCAGCACACCACGCCCCCAGGACGCACACCACACCCCTGGGACATGCGCCACGCCCCCAGGATGCACGCCAGCCACGCCCCCACCTGCTCTCCGCCCCTGGTGCCAGAGCATGCAGCTTCGCCACTGCTCACACAGAACTGTACACATCTCCCCCCGCCAAAAAACAACAACAACCTGCTCTGAACAGAGAAGATACACTCTATCTGTGAATTATTGTAGTGGTGGTTGAAGCAGGTACCTTTTCTCCTACGCAGCTGATGGAGAGAAGCATCCTTCCACCATTTTGTGGTCCTGACACTTTCTGCTCTTTTAGATATGGCAGTCGTTTTGCGTTATGCCACACCCCCACCTCAGCCCAGCCATTTTGTCAATGGCTTCCTTGGCACTTTTTGTAAACTCCAAATGTACCCAGTGGCCCCAAAAGGTTGGCAACCCCTGTTCTGTCTATCAGTGAATCTCTGCCTTCGGTTGGATGGGATATAAATCAACATGAGTGAGTTTTTGTGCGGCCAAGAAGGAAGTCTACATTTGATACTAGTTCTACTTGTCACCCACCAGCCCAGGGGAAAAGTGATGAGATTTTTAAAAATCTCAACTGGACAGTAAAGGCATGGAGGGAGAAAGATAGCAGGATAGGTTGAAGGGATAAAATTAAAAAGGCAGGATAGGAAACAATAACCCTAAACCCTTTGTCTGAAATGACATGTGGAATAAAATAACCCTTTAATTTCGTAGAATTAAAGAATCAGAATAGGAAGTCATAAAGAGCAATTTGGGGTCATATTCATAACTACCTGGGGCACGGAATTATTTTTATTGTTTTCTTAAACACATAGATGTACATGTAAAAGCACTGAGAGTGTTTATAGCTCTATTGTGAATGAAATAAGTATCCTGTTGTATTGAAGAATTAATTTTGAATACAACAGAGGTACCACAGGAAAAAGGGAGTTATCTGACAGGCTGTGTCTGCGAGTTCTGGAAATGGTTTTGACACGTTACCAACAAAAGGATGTTGAAAATAGCAAAGTGATGTTATATATTTTGCGTCAGATGAGAGTTGCATAGCAAACTAAGTGGCCAGTTCTTTGATAAATGACAATGGTTTAGACTGAGTTTCCAAGTCCTTTCGTTAGAAGCTCATGTTGAATTTGTTCCCGGTATCCCAGGGGCAAAGCAGCTCAAAATGGTGCTAGGAAGGACTACTTTTGCTTTTGCTACACTAGCTTCAGGATCAGGCCTCTTGGGCAAAGCTATGGCCAGATCCAAAACGATATGTTTTGCTTTTGTACTGCCTTGTTGGCTCTTCGAATGCAAGTGTGTGTGTACGGGAATGACTTAATGAGCTCCTCCGCAATCTAATCATTCTGACAAAACTAGGGAGGTTATCTGGATTTGGAACATCTGAGCTTCACCCTAAGACTTCATTTGCTTCTGTGTCATCTTTTATGAAACTAGATTTCAATCAAAATGAAGAGTATTCACATACAAAGAGGTACCAGTTTATCACAGTTTTAATAATGCTAAGCAGTGCAACATTGAGTTTAATTAAATCCCGCTTCTCAAACCATTACCCCATACTTATGACTGAGCTTCTTCCAAAGTCAGATTATAGTTGCATTCTGGGACACCTGGTGGCACTTCTTCTCACTATAATCCAAGCTAATTGCAGCTATTTTTAATTAAGTGCAGTTTATTATTAAGCAGAACATCAAGTAAAGAGGACTATATGCAATAGAATAAATTGAGATGCCGAAAAAAAGACTCACTAAATTATTTGAAACGCTTACACACTATGAAGTATTTTCTCGTTTCTTGCACTTTCATTTCAATAGGTTTAGCTAATATATCAGCTGCAACTTTGTGAGTTTTCAGGAAAGGTTACTAGCATATCTACAAAAAAGTTGTTACTCTCACACATGGAGCTACAGAAATCATATGGAAATGATTCACATGTAATGCTAAATCATGCTTTGGTGCTACAGGAGCCTTGCACTCATGCACTCGCTGCTCTTCTTTCATACTCTGCTTCAACTGGTTTGCCAACACACGTTCAACCAGCAAGCCATGGTCTGCGCTTCCCCCAGCAAACCAGAATGACAAAACGGCTTCAAACCATGTTTGCAATTCTAGTTTGGAGAGTAAACACAAACCACATTGGTCATGCTGGCTGGGACAGATGGGAACTGATGTCCAGCAAGATCTGGAGGGCACCACTTGGGTTATCGTTGGGTTAGTGTCTAGAAACCTTAGATTCTGTTTGCTGTTTGGAACAAACTCCAATTTCTGTCACACTTTATTATGGGAAGCTACTGTTTGTTCCAAGCAGCAAATTGACGTTCTCAGGCTTCCTCTCTTTGTGTACAAAGGAGAGAAGGGGAAGGGTTAGTGGGGAATGTGCAAGCCCAGGGCTTGTGCCAGTTCACTGTCGTAACATTAATTCTTGTTTTAGCATTATGCCTTGATCTCATGCAGTAGTCTCATATTCCTTAAGGAACTATAGATATTTGGATACAAAGACGATACGTTATTACTATACCAAATTTACTGTAATCCTGTTGTAAAGTGTTTTATGGCACTGCTTGATTTAACACCGAACTTTATTTGCATTATTTTGAACTAATAGTTATATCATATGGCTGAAAATTTGGTCAGCAAAATTAAGTTTACCCTAATATATTAAGAATGGTGTTGCTTCAACTACAAATGACCTATTCCAAAACAACTTTTCTCACTACAAAATAATCACGATCAAAATGTAACATCTATGAAGATTTCTCCAAGCAAGGTGTTAAGATTCCTGCTCATAGGTGTTTCCTGTACAATTTGTGTGGATTTTGCCTTATTCTACACAGGGGACTCTTGAGAGTCCCATGGACTGCAAGAAGATCAAACCTCTCCATTCTTAAGGAAATCAGCCCTGAGTGCTCACTGGCAGGACAGATCATGAAGCTGAGACTCCAATACTTTGGCCACCTCATGAGAAGAGAAGACTCCCTGGAAAAGACCCTGATGTTGGGAAAGATGGAGGGCACAAGGAGAAGGGGACAGTAGAGGACGAGATGGTTGGACAGTGTGCTCGAAGCTACCAGCATGAGTCTGACCAAACTGTGGGAGGCAGTGGAAGACAGGAGTGCCTGGCGTGCTCTGGTCCATGGGGTCACGAAGAGTCAGACACGAATAAACAACACAACAGAGGGGGAAATGCTCATTTGAAATTGACCCAAGATTTTTTTAGTTCAAAATGCTGTGACTTTTTTTTTTAATTGTGGCAACAAGTTCTCTTGTTTCAGTTTTCAGTCATAGAATCTGCCTACTGCTAGGCACATACTAGAAGGCGTAAAACACTATTCATTACCAAAGCAGCCTTTTCCTAGCTCTAAGCCTAAGTCTAAGCCCAAGTAATGAAATTTCCTGGTGATGCAACTGCTTGGGAAGAAAAGTTTGTAGAATAGTACTGTACGCGGGTGGCGCTGTGGGTTAAACCACAGAGCCTAGGACTTGCCGATCAGAAGCTCGGTGGTTCGAATCCCCAAGACGGGGTGAGCTCCCATTGCTTGGTCCCTGCTCCTGCCAACCTAGCAGTTCGAAAGCACGTCAAAGTGCAAGTAGATAAATAGGTACCGCTATGGCGGGAAGGTAAACGGCGTTTCCGTGCGCTGCTATGGTTCGCCAGAAGCGGCTTAGTCATGCTGGCCACATGACTCGGAAGCTGTATGCCGGCTCCCTCGGCCAATAAAGCGAGATGAGCGATGCAACCCCAGTCAGCCACAACTGGACCTAATGGTCAGGGGTCCTTTTACCTTTTTTAGTCTGAATATAAGCCACACACACCCCTTAAAAAAAAGGAGGCTTGTATAAAATCTGAGAGCAGCTGATAACTGCGCTCTTACAGGTAGAGAAGCTGTGATTTAAGATGAGACCTTGGATGGAACTGATACTTGAAATTCTATCCTTCAGTAGTTTTGTAAAAGGATCACTTGCGCCACTCAACAGATGGTGCTGGAAGCCTGACATGTAGGAGAACCAAGGGGTTCCACAGGTTCTCTAAATTGCAAAAGCACTGGATGGTGCCCAAGATTTATGGTATATATACAGTACATTCCTTTCAAAGAGACCTCATATTAGGGGTTCAGTATATATTCTAGGGCAGGCTTCCTCAACCTCGGCCCTCCAGATGTTTTGAGACTACAATTCCCATCATCCCTGACCACTGGTCCTGCTAGCTAGGGATCATGGGAGTTTTAGGCCAAAAACATCTGGAGGGCCGAGGCTGAGGAAGCCTGTTCTAGGGCAGCTTATATTCAGTCCTGTACAGTAATTCTTCTAGTAAGGCTTGGTGGTATGGTAATTATATGGTCTCTGACATTTCACAAATTTAAAAACAGAGACACCCACGAGCGGGACTAGGGGATGAGGCCTGGTGGTTTACTAGAAGCAGAACAAAACAGACTGTGATATGTGCCACAATAAGAAAACAAGACTCAGTGAACAGGTAACTCCAGATAGCCTAATCACAGCATAAAAAACAGCCATTTACACCAGTTCCACTTGGTCTGGATTAAATCATCAGTCCTTCGCCGATCAAATTCCAGTTCAGAACCTCCCACTGCCTTCTGGAATCTTATGAAAAGGAGACTTGAGTTGAGGTTACCAGCATCCAGCTTCCAGATAATCTCTCCCAGGAGTTTCAATACAATGTTACGCCATAGTCAGTTTTAATATATCATGGAATTGTAGAGTTGGAAGGGACCCTGAGGATCACATATCACAGCCTTGCATGATCTGTGCAGCCAAAGGGTTAAGTGGTAGTACCTCAATACAAGTTTCTGGAATCTGAATTCCAGAATGGCTACAAAACACATGAAGTAGCAAATAAAGATGGTAGCTCAGAGCATACACAGTGCGCCTTTTACTCCTGGAGTAATAATACCCAATTTCCTCTTATCTAACGATAAGGCTACCTGCTTGCTTGCACAGCTGCAGATTTTATCCATAGCACCTCTCAAAATTAAGCACTGCAATGTGAAGTCGCCTCAAATAGTTAATGAGCATGGAAGAAGCAAATTACCAAGCCAGCAGCAACTGTCTCCTTTCCATGACGGCAAGATCAATCAATCATTTCCCATAGTCAGACAGTGCTTTACCACTAGTCTTGGGGAAGCCTGGAGGCTTCAAGCTAAGCTTCTTCCTTCCAGCTGACCTGTCCTCCAGAGAAGTAAACATTGAGCTACATCTTTCCTGCTGAAAGAGTAGTGAGAAAAGGCAAGGCAAGCCACGTGATGGAACTTCGAGGCACACAGGCACTTAAGACGGATGGGCTTTCTTAAATAGTTGCAGCTCTCCTCCTGGATACGTGCACCAAAGTTAGCCAGAAGGAAATCTGCAAGTCCTGCTACTTTTAAAAAAACACCACCTCTATATGCATGATTGAAACGCTGATAAGATTTATGTAATTTGTTATACTAAGGAACTGAATGTACTACACTTTGCTCTTTTGTTGTAAGTTGTTTTCTTTTGTTCAACAGATTTGGAATTTTAAAGGCTGAGCTGTACAGTGGTACCTTGGGTTACATATGCTTCAGGTTACATACGCTTCAGGTTACACACTCCGCTAACCCAGAAATACAGTGGTGCCCCGCAAGACGAATGCCTCGCAAGACGGAAAACCCGCTAGAGACGAAAGGGTTTTCCGTTTTTGCGTTGCTTCGCTAGACGAATTTCCCTATGGGCTTGCTTCGCAAGACGAAAAAGTCTTGTGAGTCTTGCCTTTTTTTTCGCTTCCCCCCCTTTTTCTAAGCCGCTAATGGCCTTTTAGCCGCTAAGCCGCTAAGCCTTTAATAGCCGCTAAACCGCTAATAGCACTAATCCGCTAAGCCGCTAATAGGGTTGCTTCGCAAGACAAAAAAACCGCTAGACGAAGAGACTCGCAGAACGGATCATTTTCGTCTTGCGAGGCACCACTGTAGTGCTTCAGGTTAAGAACTTTGCTTTAGGATGAGAAGAGAAATTGTGCTCCGGCGGCGCGGCGGCAGCAGGAGGCCCCATTAGCTAAAGTGATGCTTCAGGTTAAGAACAGTTTCAGGTTAAGAACGAACCTCCAGAACGAATTAAGTACTTAACCTGAGGTACCACTGTAGTTGTAAGTTGCTCAACAGATTTGGAATTTTAAAGGCTGAGCTGTAGTTTGCCTGATCAAGTTAACTTTCCTTAAAATCTGAATGCATGTGGGTTTTTTAATACTCCAAGAGAAAACACACACATTCCTTGTGTGTTGCCCCCAACCCCCCCTGGCTTGGCATGGGTGTAGTCAGGGGGGGGGGTTGGGGGCAGCCGCCCCCACAATCAAGCAAATAAATAAAAATATTTAACTAGCTGACCGATTGCATTGCAGATAACTCTCTTCTGCCCTCCACCCCAAACATAAAGCTTGATCCCCACTAAAATACATACGCCCATGCACCTCTGAACGTTTCATGTGACTGCATGGTCTCTCACATTTAAGTATGCTGCATATAAAGCATGCTGTGTTCCTCTAAGCAGTTTAAACACCCTGGCTTCTCCCGTGTTCACAGAAAGGCAGCTCTGGCAAATTTAAACAGCTCATGGGTGCTTATATGCGATGGCAAGACTTGTACAAGCAGGCACTTCCTGCATGCAGATCAGACGGGGAGCCGCCGTCTGCCTTATTGGAGCCTGGGATGTTTCTGTTTACAAATCCTGGAGCCAGGCCGGGGCACTGGCTGGAGGCGTGCCGTCTGCTTCCTTGCTACACTCAGCCTTTGTCTGGTTTTACTGTGTCAAAGAAAGAACAACCCTGCTGTGTTTTCCGCAAAGGATGGTTTCAATACAATGCAACTGCTGGGGCTCCCTCCTTTTTTCACAGCCGCGCTCAGAAAGGTAGTCTACGGATTAGTGAATTTACGCTTTCCCTGAGAAATACGGGGTGGGGGGGAGAGAGCTGGCCTGCCCCCCAAATCATTTAACTCGTAGGCAAGAACACTTGCATTCATTATTTCATACAAAAGAAAAAGAATCATATTTCAATTGCACCCCTTAGACATACGTTCTTTTCTTATGCAACAACTGCATGCCGTATTTTTGCAGCATACAATACTTATCTAGAAGCTATCATTTTACCTCTTCCTTAAAAAGTTTTTATTAGTGTCCTGAAGAAACATTTCAAAGAAAATTCCGTTTCAGTTGTTCACTGCGGGTCATGCATTTTTAGCTTCGTTGAACAGATGCACTTCTTAAACTGCCCAAATGTACATAGTGGCTTAGCAATTTAGTGACAGTGAAAAGAAAAAAATGAACTGTTACACTGTTAGCCTTGCAAAACAAGAATGAAGCAAAACTGCCTCTGGTTTTCATAACCTGAACAGTTTTCACAGTCTTTCCGTGTTTTCCACATGGTTCTTATTATAGTTTTATACAAGTATTTTGTATTTATTTGTATTAATCATAAACATAAATGATATTAAGTAGCAGACCTCTTAAACCTGATAGCATATGGTTCAGTACGGAAAATGCCCTAAAGACTATTCGGTATGTGCAGAAGTTTCCACAGCCTTCAGGTCATTCTCCATACTGAACTATATAAGACGCCTGCTACCTAATATTGTTTATTTGTATGAATAATACAAATAAATAAAAACTTGTATGAAACTATGCTTAAATTATGTCAGCTATACAACCTACCAATTTTATGGAATGGTGGTATGTGAATATCAAATAATCTAGACATATTATTTCAGGTAAGGCTTAAAATAACATTTAATAAATCTGTAAATTTTTTAAATATTGACTTGGTTGGATTAATATTGGAATGCACAACTTGATTGAACCCAGGCATTCCTAAAAATGTCTGATACAAATATTCATTTATTCTCAATCTGAAAGATTTTTTTCATCTTCTAATAATAGCCAAAATCATATTCTTAAAAAACCCAAGAACCATAAAACAAGTATCTCACTTCTCATCATTGAGCCAGTGCTAACAGAAAACACAGCGAACAAAATGGCTCATAGCCTGCTAATACGATCTTGGTTTCTATAGCAACTGAGCAATGTGCCTTTTATTTATGTTTAAATATTATTTGCAAAAACACAAGATGCATTCCAAGAATAGTACAACACAATACTAGTTAGGCATAATCTCTAGGGGGCTGAAAATGTTCAAATTGTGGAAGCTATGGAGAGGTAATGAATTCAAGTCATTGACAGGAGAATGTAAATAAATGCTTTTTGGGGCCTTTCCAGGGGATTTTTTTTCATCATAAAATGTGCATGTGTTCCTCAATTACGATAGGGACACAGGAGTCATTCTTTGGGCTAGTACTTCTGTTGCTGTAATACTACATTTTCCACCTGCAGTTTAAGCCTGACATCTTGTTGCTGGGGTGGAGGGGATATTCTTCTATTAGCTGGCACATCAGCTACAATTGTGCATGCTTTGTTGAGCACGATTGCTGAGTACTGTGAAGTTAGTGCCTGCAACATAATTAGAGATGATGACTAGTTTGCTGCTCTCTCATACTAATGCCAAAGTTGAGCAATTCAGACACAAGCTGCTCCTTTAGCTGTTAAAAGCAGCTTTCCTCTGGAGCAAAGCTGTACTACACCAGTGGCATTTAGACAATCAGATCTCAACTTATTAACCAGATATATTCCCCCCAATACACAACTGTTTGACTCCTGCCTTTGTGTACGTTTTCCCTTGACTATAGTTTTCCTTTTCGCCTGAACCAGGAAATGATAGTTAACAACTTTGAAACATGCTGCAATATTAAGCTAACTTTAAACTGCAGCTTAATTAATATTTTGGAGTGCTCCCAAGCTGTTAACCATACTTTCCTGGTTTGGACATAATGGGAAACTAGAGTCAAGCCTGTCTGCCTTGTTTGCCAACTTACATAAAGTAGCTGTATATGGGAACACTAGGTTCATTCATAACTTGGCTTACTAAACAGGTATGTACATTTTATGCAAATTGTGCTTTTTCATTATTAAAATTTCAGGCTTAGTTCTTTGAAGATTGCAGATTCATTTCTCCAGTGCTAAAATTCATATTTCCAACGTACGTACAAACACAAAGCATACAAAGCTCAGCAAGTTTCCTTTTTAACTATTATGCTAGGATAGGTGCTACTGGAGCAATAGGGGGAAATTGTCCCCCCCCCCACTGTAAACTGAAGTTTAAATGGATATATTGCATTTAAAATGTAACCAAACAAGTAACAGGGAATTCCTATGTATATTCCTAAGGGAATAGAACAGAGAAGGACCACAACCTAATAAAGTAATAACAATGAGGAGAAAGATCTCAAGGATCCTTTAGCCATGAAGGCAATGATTTCGGTATATTAACTAACATTCCACATGGTGTTAAAACCCTCATGTGTGATGTGTGAATCAGAAGTATTTGTCGGCTAAACTTGTGTTTGCAAGTTTAAATTCTGAAAAATATTTGGAACCACCTTAATTCATACCAAACATTTTATTAAAATCTGTTTTCTTAACTTAGATCGCACACTAGTTTGGCTACAGTGCAATGTGAATAAGCCTTTAAAAATCCAGCTATGCAGTGAGCATGAAGCAGGCTCAGACAAGTGCCATAATTTCCATCAGTGTATGAAACTTTCCTTTAGAATTCCATCTTTGCGTTAAGAGAAAAATATACAATTTTTTAGGCTGGTGTAAACAGAGGCAGAAATAGGGCTGTCTTAAGTCTACAGAGCTGCTGCTTCAACTCATCCACCAGTACCCATAACTTTGGGAAATTGTAGTAGCGTGAAATACAGTCAGTCCTTAGCTATTCATAAGATGGTATCAGTAAACTAACTACAACACTAATGTTTATTTAGAACTTCTGGCAAACTAGAGAATGTACCACAAGAGATAAACCAAGACAAAATAGCAGGGAATGGGTATTGCAATGCATTAATTGGTTTCCAGATGGCACACTGAATCTCTGAATGGCCCTAGCAATGCATTAAAACAAGGTTTACATTGTAGTTTTTCGCCAAGATGCTAGCAAACAAAAGTCCCCAAGCTTGGACTTCAAAATGAACTTTGGGAACTTTTAAAGTTTCTTCAAACTGCAGGCAAGCTTTTAAAATTCTGAAATTATTCTGTCTTGAAATAAAGCATAAAAAGCTGGAGAAGAATTCTGAACTGCCCTCTGCTTATCTTTTGTTAGCTTTCTCCTTCAGCAAAAAGCCTTCTTTGCCAGGATCTATCTACTCAAAACACACTCCCCCTTCCTGACTTGAAGTTGCAGTGATGGAAGCAGAAGAAAAGTTGAGAAGTAAATTTTATACTACGGCAGCCCGGAAGAGAACATGCCCGCCTTCAGTCTATTTATTTCTTAGTACAGCAATGCAATATTGTCGTACAGGCATGCTGTAGAGCAGTGATGGCCAAGCTTGGCCCTCCAGTTGTTTTGGGACTACAATTCCCATCATCTCTGACCACTGGTCCTGTTAGCTAGGGATGATGGGAGTTGTAGTCCCAAAACAGCTGGAGGGCCAAGTTTGGCCATGCCTGCAGTTGAGCGAAGCTGCAATCATGCTGGCCATGTCATTTTCTGGGAGTGTCTCTGTACGCCATGCAGGGAGAGGGAAATAAGATGGGGGACATGAAAGCAACTTTGATCTGCAGTGTACCATGACCTCACCTTGTTCTGTTAGCGCTTTTTTAAAAGGGGAAAGAATAATATCAATTGCGTGCTGCCACCTAGTACAGGAGAAGAGACCGAACAAGCACTGCACAAAGGGAGTCAACACTTCCCCCTTTCTTTCCTTAAACTTTTTTTTACAAACTCCAAGTGCATCCAACAATGCATGCTGAAAGTTTAGAAGGGAAAATAGAAAGAAAGGGGGACCTGTTAGTTTCTTTCTTTCCCACAGCCTGGAAGTGAGAGAGGGAAAGGGCAGGAGGGGTAGAGCAAGGGAAAACACATAGGAAAACAGATCACAGCACAGTCGCTTTTCAAGCCGGGGACAAAGAGAGGCAAAACTGGCAGTAACAGAGTAGCATGCTGCTCTTCAGCTAATGAAACACCAGTACCATGGTGACCCCCCTCTTATCTCCCACCTACTATTCTTTCTGCCTTCCAACCTTAAGGCACCTGTATGTTCATTTTGCTTCTCAAGCACAGCTACTGATCATAAATCATCTAACTATTAAAGAAACAATTCTGCTCCAGAATTAGAAATTTTATCTTGGTATGCAAAGCACTCTTGCAAAGCATTAACAATGCATATATGGCCTAATTATTGTTCTGAGGGGTTTACAGTCTTACAGTATGGGGCTTGCAGGATGCTAACTCAGCATTTGTCTGTTAGGGAATATTAGGGAATACTAGTAAGTCCAAACTGCATGATTTGTATACCATTTAACTCTCCACAACTATCAATTTCCAGCAGATATTGAGAGCAATATTTATTTTGTTCTTTTAAGATGAAAGTTCAGTTTAGCCCTGCACTTCAGTACTGGTTAGTAATATCAGTTTCTTCCAATATAAATTATAATGAAAATAATGAGATGAAATAGCAACAGGGAATATGAACCCAAAGAAGACCATTTCAGATTCTTACTGCAAATAATTTATCCTCTTTGTGGTTTCTTGCGAAGCCTCAATCTATGCATATAGAACTTTGAACAATATTCCTTTCTTGCTGTCAAACATCCCAGTTTCTGAAATCACATTGTTTAAATACCACACAATAGATTTCCATTATTTCCTCCCATGTTGCCTTAAGGCTCTCTCACTATAAAAACATAATCCCTTCTACACAATATTAATGGTTATATGCAGGTTATATTAAATACCACAAATTTAAATTCTGTGTTGATGTCTGAAAACATATGCTCTTACGTTAATATACAGCATTTGCAGCTAATTAGGAGCATTACTTGTTTTCCAGGACTATATGTATTTTGACATCTACACACAAGCCAGAGCAATGTCTAAATTGTCTTCCAATGTTGCAATTCAAAAAATAAATCTAAAGCTGGGCAATGGATATAGATAGCAAATAAATGATTGTAAATATATAGGCAGTTATCTCCCGTTAGCCTGGAAGTAAAAGAGAGCTTTGGGTCGTGCTGCCATTCCAGATATTTTCTATCAGCATGTGATCCCAGTCTCAGAATAATTATAGCTAAACAGAAGTAGGAAAAACAACATTGCAATGCAAAATGTACTGTATTTTTCGCCCTATAGGACGCACCTCGGTTTTTTTTTGGGGGGGGAATGAATAAAAAAAATTATTCCCCCCCCCAGCCGCAGCTGCCGCCCCAAGCCTTGCGCACACCTGCCCGAAGCACGGGGCGCCCTCCGGAGGGCGCCCTGTGCTTCGGGTGGCAGGCTGCTGCCCCAAGCCTCGCGCGCCTGGCGGAACCTCCCGCCGGGCGCACAAGGCTTGCAGACACCCACCCGAAGCACGGGGAGCCCTCCGGAGGGCTCCCCGTGCTTCAGGCTGCAGGCTGCTGCCGGCAAGCCTTGTGAGCCCGCGGGAACTCCTGCCGGGCTTGCAAGGCTTGCGGATAGCTTCCTGATGCCTCTCGCTCTCCAGTCTTCAGCGAAAGCCTGCATTCGCCCCATAGGACACACACACACATTTCCCCTTCATTTTGGGAGGGGAAAAAGTGCGCCCTATGGGGCGAAAAATACGGTAACCTCCATATGCCTAGTACAATTCTGTACTGCTGTGTTTATGATTTGTGTTCTCCTTTGCAGTAGCCTCACAGATGCCCATGTTTGAAGTACTCCAAAGCCACCCTAACAATCACACAGGGCAGAGTCAAAGCTAGAGTGGAAGGGGGGGGGGGGCTTTTTTTAAAAAAAAAAAACCACTGTGCCAGCTCCAGGAACTACAGGGTGAGATCTCATTTTTAGAAATATGCAAAGAGTTAGTGATGGCTGGGAGTTTCTTGAAGGTGAAATATTGAAGTTATAATCTAAACAATTCCAACAAGGAAGAGAAGTACTGTAGGAAGCATCTAAAGAAACCAGTGTGGCTGCATAAGAAGCTTTTAGATGAGCTGAGATTTAAAAGGGGCATGGATAATGGAAGAAGCAAATCACAAAGGAAGGATATAAAGACGCCAACACTTTCAGGGAGAAGGTCAGGAGGACTAAAGCTCAGAACCAAGCTCAACCTTGCAAGAGAGGTTAAAAGACTAAAAAGGGTATTTTGAGCTATTTCAAAGCAAGAGGAAGACCAAATAGGTCCTCTGCATGGGGAATAAGACCATGGCAAAATAATATTGCCACAATGTTGTAAAGGCGAAGCCTAAGTTATTTTTAAGGTGAAACATTGTATAATACAACAGACAGCTTACATACTAATAGAAAAACAAAGTTAATTTCAATCTTTAAGTTCTCATCAGTGCACTGCATGTGGAGTCTATTAGTAGCAATGCTTTCTCAGTTGCTCTTAAATCATGATTATCACACAGCCTGAAGCACTCTGACTCACTGAAAGGCGTTCCATCGGTAGGGTCTGCTGGTGGAAAATTCTCTGTGAAGTTGAGATTGCACAAGTTGGAACTGCAGCAGCAGAAACGATATGTCCCATTCTGAACCAAGGAAGGGGTGGTTGTGACGATGCACTCCTCAGAGTGACAGTCTTCAGGGTCTCCTATATGAGACCAGCATCCTGGAGGGGAAAAAAGGTTGTAAATCAAATAGCAGTATTTCTATTGGCTATTTATTTAGCTTGTGAAACTTTCTACATGTTTTGCTCCTCAACTTCATGCTCTTATTAGATTGTCTCTCACCTAGAAAAACCCCTCTGCCTTTTAAGACCAGGGACACACTGCTCTGAATCTTTTCCTTAAAAGAAGTATCACCTACTGGGACTATGGGTAGGGTCTTTTGCAGCTCCATGACTTTTTGACATTAGGACATTTTTCTTTCATCCTCTGTTTTTAAATATATGCTCCTTTTCTTAAATGGGTTGTATGTGACTTGGACTATGTACTTTCTTTAGCCAATTTAACTGCATTCTCTTACGTGGGTGGATTTCACTATTGAGACGTGCATTTTGTACTAATGCTTTAATGCTGAAAACAGATTCAATTTCATGGAAGAAAAGTTGTATTAAAGCAGATAAAAGCCTACACAAACATATTTCATTCCAACAATGTAACCACTGTCTGTGTCCCAAAACTAAACAGTCTTATGACCGTAACAACCTGGTGCTGGCAAAATATCAAATGCACCATAGTGTCTTCAAATTTTTCATTGGTTTACTGATTTGTGATTCATTTACATTATCAGCTGCATACCAGTCCTTTCATTCCACTTCAGAGGTGTGTGTGTGTGTGTGTGTGTGTGTGTGTGTGTGTGTCTTCGTGTGTGTTCAAGGGTTAGTCAGAGGCTGACAGGAGCCCTTTGAAACTAATACATGTTCTTGATTCATTTCTCTACCACACCAGACCAACAGATTACACATACAATTGCAGGGGTCATCATGTCTGGCATGCAGGAAGTGGACAGAGCACAGTATTCAATTTAAGTATGCAGTGAGTCTTCCTGAGCTAAGACAGTGAGCAAAACAGTGTGGCTAAAATTTATCAAGACTCCTGAACTGTTGACCTCTGAAACAAACCACAAGTGAAGCATTCCCAACTGTGTAAGCGAGTTTGCATTATCCTGGCATTTTGCCTTCATGTTTCCAACAACTACTGGTTATGCTGGTTCTTTAAATATCACACTTTGATTTAGTTAATGAACCTGCATCTAACATTTCAGCTTTTAAGGGAGGTACCATGTATTTATACCACTTTTGCATGTTCCCGTCCCCTGCTCCCAAAAAACTTCTTTTTTTCATTACTGTATGTAGTTTTAGGGTCTAATTACGTATTTTGCTTCATAACTTTCCTTCTGAGAGGGCTAGAGACTTATTTTTTTAAAAAAACACGAAATGGAAGTTCAGAGTCTGGGACCCTTAATGATCAGTAATGGAACTTCCTTCTTTTGTATGGCTTATTCATTTAATCATCCTTATTATCCAAGACTGCTCAGTGTTATGTTAGAGACTATCCTCTATGCTCACTTCTAATTCATTGTTATTACCTATTACTATTTTCATTAAACATAAGCACTATGACCTTGTTTTTGCTTTCTGGTAATTTGTACAGTTTTATCTATTTCTACTTAGCAGCTCTGTTAAGTTTATACTATGAATCACTAGCATATCAAACTTTAGATTGCCATGCATTAAAAATTTCTATAAAGTATGCTTGAAAAAATTGTGGCTTGGCATAATTGTAATGTTGCCCAGAAGCCTAATAATGATTAAGCTATTGGGAATGCCCTATGGACATGCACACGGCTTTCCCAAGTGAGTATCCTCCCCACCTTTTCAATTTGACCATCGACCATTAACTTACATTAATGCTAACCACCATTTGCAACAATGGATAGAAGCAGCTTTGCAAATTTGCTGATAACTATGGTCATCTTAACACCACTGAAGATGGAACTGTAGTTAGCTTTAGCTGGAGGAGGAGAGGGGGGTGCAACAATGAACTGGGAAGGAGTCAGGAGTCATACAATTAAGAGAATCAGAGCTTTTTTCAGGGTGTGTCATAGACCATCTGTCCAACCCCCTGCTCAATTCAAGAGTCCCAGAACTAGAGCATCTTCAATATATGGCTAGCCAACCTTTGCTTGAAGAACTCTAGTGAGGGAGAACTCACCACTCTTCTAAGTAATTGATCCCACTGTTGAACTGTTCAATAAGTTTCTCCTAATGTTCAAATGAAATATAGTCTCCTGTAAATTAAGCACAGCCCTGGCCTTTGTGGCAGCAGAGAACTGAGAAGAGTTATGTCTGCACTCAGCTGTTCTTCAAAATGAGGGACATTTGTTTGTAGATTCCTTTGCGATCAGTACAGTGGTACCTTGTTTTGAGTCGGGGATCCGTTCCAGAGCCCTGGACACTCAACGAAAGGGATGCTCGACAAAGCGCCGCTCTGCGCATGTGCGCGAGTGGCAAACCTGGAAGTATCCCGTTCCGGTACTTCTGGGTTTGCCATGGATGTTCGCCAAAATGGACGGTCGATAGGGCGGACGTTCGCGGAGGTATTAAGGTAAAGGTTAACTTTAGGTCCAGTCGCGGACGACTCTGGGGTTTGCAGCGCTCATCTCACTTTACTGGCCAAGGGAGCCGGCGTTTGTCCGCAGACAGTTTTTCCGGGTCATGTGGCCAGCATGACAAAGACGCTTCTGGCAAAACCAGAGCAGCGCACGGAAATGCGGTTTACCATCCTGCTGGAGTGGTACCTATTTATCTACTTGCACTTTGACGTGCTTTCGAACTGCTAGGTTGGCAGGAGCTGGGACCGAACAACGGGAGCTCACCCCGTTGCAGGGATTCGAACCGCCGACCTTCTGATCGGCAAGCCCTAGGCTCTGTGGTTTATGAGAAGATACATGTTTAAAAGTTTTACAAAAAAACTGCTACCTGCCTCTGAATATTAAGACCTTTGTGACAAATAGATTAAGTTATGTTTGTTGTCATTATTGCTGAATGCCATTATTGTTGAATGTTACCTTGTTTCACAAGATGGATCTCTCCTTCGCGTGTTTTCTCCCACAGACCATAGCAGGTGTTGCCTTTCATACACAAAACTGTACCATTCTCTTGAGAAATTCGACTTTCGCTAATTCCATGATCATTTTGGTACTGGTCCCTAAATGCACATGTCGTCTCTTCACTCTGTGCAGCTAAACAAGAAAACAAAAACAAGCAAGTTTACAAACCAGATTGCGGCACTGATCGTTGACAAAACTAGAAGACAAAAATATAGTTGAAGAACCTAGAAGAGTCATTTTCAGGGCTGACCCTTTCATTAGGAAGAGTGAGGTAGCCACCTCAAGTAGCTGATTTTGTTATCATTAATGGGCAAACAGACAGAGGTGTTGGTAAGTTTTTCTTCCATGTGCAGACAAGTCATGCTTGGGCACTATGTATGTTGGCTAGATTGCCTCAGGTAGCAAAATGTCTTGGCAATTTTGGTACTTCAGAACTTTGCATTTTTAAAAGTAATATCCAACTTCCTGTTAGGAGCTGCCGCTGGATACTAGTGCAATTCCTATTTATGTGTATGGAAACATAGTTCTTCCTCTCACACTAGAACACATTATCAGAAATATATTAGACTTATCCAAAAATCCTATTTGCAGAACCATTAGTAACAAAGTGACACTGAGTACTACAGCAGAAAAAAGCACTTAAAAGTGGCCTGCAGCAGCAGCATCACAAGCTTGGTACATTTTATGGTATTCATAAATGAAGATGCTTTAAATATTCAGAAAGGGAAACCGGATGAATAGGAATACATTCAGTCCCAGGCCACATTATCAGTAAATCTTAGATCATCATCATAATTAGTCTTCCCACTGAACATACATCTCCCTTGAGCTAGAATATTAAAAGATCAAAATGTCTTAAGATCCCAGAAATTCAAAGGAATTTTTGTCCACTTTTCTTTTTGATACACTCCAGAAATTAGGCCATACCTCATCAAAACAACCCTATATAATTATTTCATTAGAAAGAAAGACTCTTCAGAATGAAAGAAGCATTTAAAGTCCTTAAACTAGTGCACAGAATTTAAACTGGTTGAATCAATCAAAGCAAAATGCCTATTTTGTGCATTTCCAGATTTTTCATAGATAAATATTCACTGGGTTCCCATGCCTGAGCAAAGCATTGTGTAATAATGTATCATAAAACAAAGGGACTGGATAATAATGATCCATAAGTGACTGCCTTATTAAAATAGTGAAAGGGAAAATACACAAATGCAAAAATTTTTTTTTTGCTTTAAATCAAAATTTTGCCACTTTCTAGCATCAAAGAAAAAATATGTGAACTTTCTGTAAAGGAAGAAATACACAGTAGCATTAACGTAGCATTTTTGACAGCAAATATCACAGTTCATATGTTCATTGTGCCTTTCAATATATATTCTTTCCACAAAATAATTTTGACATTAATGACCTAGAGTAAATAGAGTCAACTCAGATTTGAACTAGAACTGTACTCAGCAACAAAGTTCAGCCTCTTTAGCAAAGCTACCTGCTGATTCTATTCTTCAGTTTTCACTTTTATATATGCTAGACAAGAATCTGCATATAAATTTTCACCTACCATGTAGGCTATAAAAGCAATTAAAGAGGGAAGGCCTTCCAACAGCTCTACCAAAATCACTGTGTATACATAGTCTCTTGCAGCAAAAACAATAAGAATTTTGTGGCCCTTGAAATCTATTTGCGTGGTGAGGCCCTGGGCCCACAGTTCCCACAGAAATAAACATACAAGCACAAATATGTTGGGTTAATGGGATAAATTAGCCCACAACTTTATTGGTTACAGATGTGAGCAGTTTGGCTTAGGCAACTGGGTGAAGCAAGACTATATCCTGACTCCTGCCCGCCTGCAGGAAGTCCTGAAAGGGTCAACCACCAATAGTGGGAGCCTAAATTAAGAACATCCCCAGGGTCACCAATGGGGTTGTGGCATGACCCTAGCCCATGCCCAGGCTTCGGACAGGAACCACACCCCCAGATCCCTTTAATGGAACACCCTTAGCGTAGAGGGGCAGGCGGAGGCAACAGCCTCCCCTCCCATAACAAGGCTTAAAGGAAAAGATCCAGTCACGGACGACTCTGGGGTTGCGGCGCTCATCTCACTTTACTGGCCGAGGGAGCCGGCGTACAGCTTCCAGGTCATGTGGCCAGCATGACTAAGCCGCTTCTGACGAACCAGAGCAGCGCACGGAAACGCTGTTTACCTTCCCGCCATACCTATTTATCTACTTGCACTTTGACATGCTTTCGAACTGCTAGGTTGGCAGGAGCAGAGACCAAGCAACGGGAGCTCACCCAGTTGAGGGGATTCGAACCGCCAACCTTCTGATCGGCAAGCCCTAGGCTCTGTGGTTTAACCCAGAGTGCCACCCACTTACCCAATGCCTAACCTTACGAAGCTGTGACGATTGCTACTAGGTAGGCAAAAACCAAATGGCTGGAGCCAAGTGGAAAAATTCCTACCCAGCCCCACAACCAGACAACCGACATTAGTCATAGCAAGGCCATAGTCAAGCAAAGCAAGAAAGAGGGTGAGTGGGCTGGGAGATCCACCAAAGTAGATGATAGGTTAGCTGGGGGGCGTGACGCGGCTGGGCATCCTAGTGACATGGGCAGCATTCCTCCGTCCACTGCTGGGTAACTGAGGTCCTGGAACCCCTCCTGCAATCCAGCCCCCCTGGAAAAGGGGAGCTGTCTTGCGTGGCGAGGCCCCGGGCCCTGCAATTCCCACAGACAGGAACCACATAATGTGAATAGTTGGCAGGTATATAAATGGGGAATAATGTAAGGTAGGAACTGAATGGCAATGAGGTGCAAAATTTAGAAAAAAGACCTTCAGCTAAGATTTCACTTCATGCATCTAATGAAGTAGTCTTGGGCCCCTGAGAGCTTATGCCAGAATACATTTGTTAGGCTTTCAGGGGCCCAAAAAATATTGTTTTTGCTACAAGAGACTAATGCAGAAACATTTAGGCTGCATACACACAATGATTTCTGTGGAGGAAATGACAAGGCTTCTTCTCTCACTGTTAAAGTAACAGAAAACCTGTTTCTATTACTATAACAATACAAACATAATTAAGGACCATAAACCCTAATTAGCACAAACCGTGATTTCTGATTCTGGTTTGCTATCAAAGCACAAGCCAAACCTTGCCAATTCAGATATCATACCAAACTATAGTTTTCGGAGCCATGTTCGACATAAGGAATAAGCCAAATGACAACCTGTTCTCTTCTCTTAAAAAAGAAAATAAGCTGAAACTGATGTCCACTCTATTGATATATAAGGGTAGCACATACGACTATTTTATTGACATGAAAGGAAGCGGAGTTTTCTTTGTGGTTTTTTTTTACAGAGCTATATAGGGTAAGCATTACTGCTGAATGTACTAAAGGGAGGGGGGGGAGAAACATCATAAAAAGTGTTTCAAGCTAGTGTGGAGTATGTGTTACTCCTCATAGGAATTATACAACGGGTCCCCGCCCAAGAGTACTGCATTTGTATTATAAAAAGCTCCAAAACCAGTTTGACCAGAGACTATGGCAAGGTAATTGGCAGCTCTATTATGCAATTTCCAAATATCTGAAAATAACAGTGCAGCATAAACTCATTTTAAAAGTTTTGGTTTTTTTAATTGTGACACCTCTTGCTGATAGAGCACCCAACACTATATTTACAAAGCAGAAGATTCACAGCATACGTTGCCCTACACAAGACAGCAATGGATAACAATGTGTGGTGGTATTTGATAGCACTGATGTTCTAGGAACTTCATGTCACATACCTTCCCGTTATCTTACACATTATTTAAGTATTCTGCAAAAATTATATCTTGCTGTGGCACATTACATGCTCAGAAATTGTCTTGACTACTAATGTAACCTCCCCCAGTCCTGCCTTTCACACATTTCTGAAGACAAAGGATTGCTCTTGCCTTGGTTTAAATAATAACTGTAGGTCTCTCTCACACACACACACACACAATTTTATTCTCAAGAACAGATGCTTTGTGCCTGGAATGCTCAGCTGTCCTGTATTTTCTGATCCTTGGCACTGACTGCCAAAGAAACAAAGAAAGGATGTTGTTTCTATCTTCAGTAACAAAGGACAACACAGTTCCATGTGTAAATGTTAAGTATTTATGTTGTGACTCAAGGAAAGGAGGAAATTCACACATTTCACTAAGTGCAAAATTATTTGCTCCTTATGAAATCTTGACTTGTGCAACTGTACACATAAATTAAAAGGATAAGAACTGGAGTTCTGCATCAAAGTGTTACAGTGTAATTTAGTATTAAAGCCATTCCGTTACATTCCCTGAGCCCCAATTTTCCTCCCCACCACCCCAGTTAGTCATGTTAGCATTTCATGACAACTAAACATACTTGTGGGACGAGGGTGGCGCTGTGGGTAAAACCTCAGCGCCTAGGGCTTGCCGATTGATTGATCAGCGGTTCGAATCCCCGCGGCGGGGTGACCTCCCGTCGTTCGGTCCCAGCTCCTGCCCACCTAGCAGTTTGAAAGCACCCCTAAGTGCAAGTAGATAAATAGGTACCGCTTTCTAGTGGGAAGGTAAACGGCGTTTCCGTGCGCTGCGCTGGTGCAGGTTCGCCAGAGCAGCTTCGTCACGCTGGCCACGTGACCCGGAAGTGTCTCCGGACAGTGCTGGCCCCCGGCCTCTTAAGTGAGATGGGCGCACAACCCTAGAGTCGGACACGACTGGCCCATATGGGCAGGGGTACCTTTACCTTTAAACATACTTGTACACATTTGAAGCTTAATTAAAATCTTTTGGGGTTTTCCTAGTGGTCTCTATGGGTGCTCTATCTTCAGTCCCTGGGGACACTTTAAAATACCGGTAACTTCTCAGTGTGAAACCAGACATTCAAAAGTTTTGCTGTGGGCTAATCTTCGGGAAAACACTTGCATAAAGAACCTGATAAATAACAGCTCCTGCATGGAAATAGTTATGATATCCTGGAAACAATTTTCATAATAGCAGCAGCAGATTCTTTTGTCACCACAATCATGGAAAGTGCTTCTGTCTGAGAGTGTGTAGTTGTATCCAAGGGTAAACCAGGTTAGATATTAAGTTGCTGCATGAGTGCATTGCATTCCCAGATCAGTGATGGCATACCACACTAAGAAAATTATTTCTAAATATCTGAACTGACCCACAATCTTTCATAAGACAAGATATTGGATTATTTAGTCCAACTCCTGTTCGAAAATAAATGATTATATACCTAATTCATATCTGGAAGAAGTACCCAACATTTTATTAAAATCACCTAGGAAGCTCAAACATCCTTCCTGAGCAGTTTATTCTACTGCAAAGCTGCTCTAAAATCACCATATAGCAATTTAAGGTTTTTGCTCTGTTTTAACGGGGTAAGATGCAAAAACTTGGGCAAGCAAGTGATCTGCCACTTCTTTTAGACCATAATTCTCAAATATATTGCCATTGTAATCTTATTTGAACAAAATGTGCCTATTTCTCTCAGTTTTCCCTCTCAACCTGATTTTCTGAAACACATAATCTTGATAACTTGTCTCTTGTCAACAAGCTCCTTGAATTCTTTTGACCAGAATTGAATGAAAGCCTGCATTAAGTCTTACTAGAGCCACAGCACTATCCTTACTTGCCAAAATCTTGGAAATAATGCTTTTGTTAATACAATTTTAAAAAGCACTGATATTTGGGGTCACATCATCACATTGTTAATTCATGCACAGTTTCTTATCCATTGTAGCATCTGAATTACTGAGAGGAGCAACTGTCTGGCCTCTTAGCACCCTTCTTATATTTATTCTTATATTTATATTATATCCTTTTTACCTCTTCTCATTTTCACATTTGACACTGTTGAGCTTGGTTTTGTTATTATCTACCCAACTCAGCAGTGTTTAAAAGTTTATATTAATCACCATGATCCAGTCTGCTAAGTGATATTAATTGTATCTTGAATTCACAGCCCCTTGGAATGTATGAGATTTTCCACACAGTTCCAATCTGGAAACTTCATCCTATATTGCTTCTTCCTCATATATCCTTGTTGTATTATTCTTTCCTATTGCTGGTGTTTGGCTTTATTTTACATCACTAGGCTATGGTAACTGGGCCTACATCAGTCCATAGGGTGATATCTAACTGTGGCCATCCCCAGTGAAACAGATCTGCACACCTTAAATTTTTTCAACACGTTGCCAGCTTAATTATTTCTATTATTTGCTCCAATGTTTCCCCAAATGCAGACAAATGCAGTCAAACTAGCAAGCTTACACATTCCATGGGTGGTTTCCTTCCCCTCTTCTAAACATAAGACACTGTATTGCAGGTCTGCGTAACTTCTAACGCACCAACCTGAACACAGCTCTCCAGTCATTTACCGTGGCCTGACAGTTCCCCTATTTTTAAAGTTCCAAACAGACTACAAAAAGAAGTTTAAGCAAGCTTCGGGTGAGCAACCAAATATGAATGTTCTTTCCCCCAGATTTTAAAGTTGATAAGCCTACCCTGCCTTTAAGGAAGGGAGACAGGGGACAATGTTGGGAAAGCAGATGGAGAAGTTTGGTTACGCAAGTAAAAAATCCTTCTTCTAGCAGAAGCACTTTGCTGCATACTGACCAATACGCATCCTAAGGAGATATTACCACACAATTGCTTCTCTGAGAAGGAGCTATGCTTGTTGAATGTATCAAATTGCAGTAGCGGAATCCCTATTTTTAGGGCAACAACAGAAGTTATAATAAAAGCAAGGCATTTTCCAGCAGCTTAGTTATATGAAATCTCAAATTGCTTCATGAAGTACTTACAAGTAATAGTTTTAGAACTGTAGCTACTGAATCCAAACCAGATTACTGCCTTTGGTTTCATAGATTATTCATTAATATTGAAACAGTACTTTATGACTTGATGCTTACAGGAAAATGGTATGTTGTAGAATTTCTTCTGAGCTCCCTTCTTCCAGGAAGGAAACATGTTCTCTATTTTACATGAGTAAAATGCTTTGATTTCAGGGAGTCAGAAGAGTATTTAGGATGAAAATGCTTTGGAAATGCATGACACTTCTTTTTCCATTAACCATTTTCTGAAAGTTTAATTAACCAGACACTGGTTTCAGAGATGTATCAGCCCAGTTCTGCTCATGGAACTCTCACATGAATGGAGGGGGTGGCAGGAATTTTTTTTCTGATTTCACCCTACAGCCTTTAACAAAAGACTGTCCAGGAGGGTTGATGGAAGCCTATGAAGCAATACAAGCCATGGTATGAGAGCATGCAGGGGGAAATGGGCAACTGGTAAAGAATGCCTCCATCCCTCCTGTTTCTTCAGCCCTTTCTGGGTTGCAGTTCACGGAAGGACTCCTTGCATTCAGGGAAAACTGTGATGGATCCAATACATTAGGCTTTAATAAATAAAATGTGATAATTTTTATATTTTTCTTCATGAATCATAACTACTAGTATTTGGAAAAAAATGATTTCCCTTATTACTACTACTACTAAATAGAAAGGCTATTTTAATAGAACTGCAAAGAAGTTCTGATGAAGGTTTTTGTTAAGTTTCACTTTGAACACTTGACAGTTGGAATTTTGGTTTAAAAAACCAACAAAAACATTGAACAAAACCAATTTCCTCCTCAAAATGCATAACAGAGCATTCTCTGTTATTTTCCTAGCTGCGTCATTCCTAAGAGGAAACTGGAATTCAAAATGCCCAGCAACAGAGCTATAAATTCATTGGCTTCAGAGTGCAGGTACCAAAAATGTGCCTTCCAACTCTCATCAGCTGCAGATAGCATCATCAATGGCCAGGGAAGATGAAAGTTGGAGTCCAATGACCTCTGGAGGGAACCATGTTGGCTACCCTTGCACCAAAGGAAGAAAGGACTGATTCCTCATTAAGATAGAAAACTGTCACATCTAAACAAGTTCCCCATTCTTTCCATGGAATGTGCACTTCCTTTTACAAACCGGTATTTTTAATCCTCCCCCCCTTCTCTTCCTTCTCCTTCCAATTCCATTGTTTATCAAGAAGTGCAAGCTATTCACATATATTTACATCAGTGACTTGTCCTAAATTAGTAATGTCTGCATTAGTCAAAAGCAAAATAATAGCTCTATTTCATACCTCTTGCATCAATGTTCCTGGAAAATGATAATCAGAATTCTACCACCACTGTTTCTTAAAGTTATCTTAATATAGATGTGAGATTAACAAGGAGGGCTCTTTTTTCATAGTTGTGATAACTGTGAAATAATGAAATGCAACGTATTTATTTTCCACATTAATACATTTGAAGGTTTAATACCTGAGAAAGGAAAGGCCTTCTCTCAGTCCCATCACCCTCACAGGCACATTTAGCAGGGGGGGGGGCATAGGAGATGGCCTTCTCAGTCACTGCTCCCAGATTTTTGGTGTGTGATTATTTGCTTTTCCAAAATATAAACATACAACAAAAACAATTCCAAATCTAATTGTCGAGATTATTCTGAATCTCCTGACATTCCCCCCCCATCCCTTCCACTGATTCTATTTTCAACTGTATATCAATACTTCTCCGATTTTTCATCTTCCTAAATTATCTATACATTCTGTTAGATTACAAGTGTGTTTAAAATCCTGCTAATGTTTTGACCTGTTTACAATGATTTTGTATATACATTATAAACATTTCCCATTCTTTTTAAAATTTCTTGTCTTCTTGATTCCTGAGCTTCCCAGTTAGTTTTGCCATTTCAGCATAGTCCATCAACTTAATTTGCCATTTTTCTCTGGTTGGGGTTATTTCTTCCTTCCATCTCTGGGATAGTAACATCCAAGCGGCCATTGTCACATACATAAACAACTGCTTCCAGATTTTGGAACTCCCTCTCTAGGGAAGCTAGACTGGCTCCCTCCCTCCCTGCTGCCCTGATGCCAGCAGGTGAAGACTTTTTTGTTCCAGCAGGCTTTTGGGAACTGACTGCTTTTAAAGAGGGTTTTTTTGGGGGGTGTCAAAATAATGGAAAAGTAATGACACAATATAAAAAAACCCTAAATATGCTTAAAGTCACTTGAAGTGATAAAAGATAATTTAGTATGAATTAAACTATGTTAAGCTTATCAGTTTTGCAAACATTATTTAAACTCTATTGCTCTATTTAAATGTGATGACAGCCCACTGCTTCACAATCATGCTAAAATGTAATAAGAATCTGAGCCACATAGTAGCTGCATTGCATTTATCAGAATGGGAAGAAATTGAACATCTTATCTTCGCCTTGGACTACAGTTCATGAACTTTTCTTAGACTGGCTTTTGCTTATCAGAGCTGCACTTGTAATGAACACAGGAAATACTATGGGGGGGAAAGTAAAATGCTGCCGCCTTCCAGATGAGAAGAATTACTCAAGCACAAAACAATCTTTTATTTTCTTTTTTAAATTCATTTCAGGATACAATTGTAATTTCTTCCATTGGTATATTTTTCTGGAATAAGTTATAGATAACCTTAATTTATTTTTCTAATAAAGCAGGTAGTTTTCTAATCCTTTATGGACCAATGCTATAGAATCATAGAATCATAGAGTTGGAAGAGACCACAAGGGCCATCGAGTCCAACCCCGTGCCAAGCAGGAAACACCATCAGAGCACTCCTGACATATGGTTGTCAAGCCTCTGCTATGCTTGGGAAGCCTGCACAGCTAAAGCATTCCTCCTCCGAAGAAACAATAATTTGTTGCACAGGAACCCAAGAAGAGATCCTTCTAATATATATGCCCTCTCCTCTCAGGGCAAAATAATAATTGCCCCAAGCAGCAATCTCCAAAAGTTTCCATGCTGCCGCAGGTACCTCCATATTAGTGGGCTTCCACCACCCACCCCTCTGTCAACAAAAGTTAAGGTGGGGTGATATTTACTAGTTTTTGTCTTCATCAGAAGATCTTAAAGAATTATACATATGCCAGGCATGTAAGCTGAACATCATAACATGCTCAAAATGTTAGGATACAACATCCCATCAAATAGCACATCCCAACAGATGTCAAAAAGGTAAACAACTACACAACTTTCTGAAGACATCTCAAGGAAGCCCTGTATCGGGAAGTTTTTAATGTTCGGTATTTACTGTGTTTTTAATATGTTGGCAGCCACCTAGAGTGGCTGGGGCAACCCAGTCAGATGGGCAGAGTACAAGTAATAAATTCTTGTTATTGTCATTTTGAACCTTCGCTTTTATTTTATATCATACTCCACTTACGTCTCCCCCTCCATCCCCTATTCATTACTTTTCTAAAATAAACTCTCCATCATATGGAATACTGGAGCTTGGCTAGCTGTTTTAGCCCACTGGGTTTCATCTACCACAAACTAGGCGCATTGCCAACACACTCTGTGCAAACAGTTCTGAGTAAAGAGGGAGTAAAAGAAAAGATGAGCTCCCTCCCAGTTCCCCCAATCCCAGGATAAAAGCCTAAAGGCTGGGGAGGCCCATGCCCCCAATTGGCTTAGAGGCTCATAAGTCGGGGTGGTGGCAGTACTACCAGTAGTAGTCAGAGCCATGAGCGGTGCTTTCCTTCCTTGCAAAGTAGATGTGCACAGTGAGGAGCTGGGATGGGGGCAGGGTGTTATCTCCACAGTTGTGCTACACCTCTGAGGTGCTCCAAGTGCAAAGTTTTTTTTAAAAAAAATTAAGTACACGAAATAGTGTGGCCATGGGAGGAGGAGCCATCTTGCTTTGCACCAGTGATGTCAGACATTAACCAGTAAGTGCCTATGACACATGAGCAATTATATTCCATACCAGACTCTCAAATGACACACTAATGCGAGGAAAACAGAGACCACATTTTCTTAGCAATGAGCACTGTGGTTTGCCACAGAAGTTGTTACCTTGAGGAAAGACATCTGGATCCCTTGCAACAAGTGCAATTTACTGCAGAGAAAGGCCCTAGAGGCAACACAACAGAATCAACTTTCATGGCCAGGATGCTGCTACAGTACACCTATTTCACGCAAGCTACTCTGTGTCCACTGCAGCTAAGCAATTTATACAATCAGAGCACCAGACAGCAACACTGGGTTGATCCATCTGAAATGGCTGCATGTAAGTCCAGGCACAGGATAAGGGTGATCTTACAAAACCTAAACGCAACTGACTGCAAATGAATGTGAAAGTATGGTGGAACAAAATGTTCTGCAGAACATCATTTTCAATCAACATCAAATGTTATTACATCCATATAGAGACACACAGCCCACATAAACGTGGCTGTCAAATACAAAGCTGATATGTACCTATTGCAATCTAAGTAAAACATAAACTGAGAAGTTACCTGCTCCTATCTTATGTAAGAAGAGATTCACAAATGTTTGCTTTGCTTAGTAGCCAGTCATTACAGGAGATCATGGTCGGCAATCCGTGCTGGGCTAAAGTGAGAGGCAGAGGGGAACTGAGGCTGCAATCCTAACTTCCCCGAAAGTGATAGGTGGGTTAAAAGGGGTGGGGAGAGGACAAAGCAGTGTCCTCAGCCTGCTGGCAAAGAGGAGTGCCATGAAGAGGATTACTGTGGCAGAGACCCAAGCTTTGACCAAGCAGGCAACAGGCTTCAATGGGTGATAGCCAGAGTAGGATCCTGAAATAGGGTCTTCCATGGGTATTAGTGGAGCTGTGCCTCTCTCTTGCGCCAGCCTGGAGCTGGTGAAGCAAAACAACAACAAACCTAAAACATGCAAAGCCCTCTACTATGATTGGCAGAAGCTGACTAGGCTTATGACATGGGTAGGCAAACTAAGGCCCGGGGGCCAGATCCGGCCCAATCGCCTTCTAAATCCAGCCCGCAGATGGTCCGGGAATCAGCGTGTTTTTACATGAGTAGAATGTGTGCTTTTATTTAAAATGCATCTCTGGGTTATTTGTGGGGCATAGGAATTCGTTCATCCCCCCCCCCACAATATAGTCCAGCCCCCTACAAGGTCTGAGAGACAGTGGACCAGCCCCCTGCTGAAAAAGTTTGCTGACCCCTGGCTTATGATGTGGTGCTCTGCTGCTCCAATTGCCCTTGGGATAAGGACTGATCTTCCTCTCTGCCTCTCTCCAAAGCCCAATAAAAAGTGAGACTAGTTTAGGGTTGTCCCCTTTGGTCTGGCAAAATACAGGGCAGAATGGAGTGGGGACTGCATACCCCACAAGTGTGCCCGACCGGGACATCTACATTTTTATCATGAGAGCATGACAGCAATTTTGGTTGCCATGATCTCACACACTTTTGCAGTGCAATTTCCCCCTGAAAAAGGCCCATCTCTTCAGGTTTTTTAAACTACTGTATTTTTCGCTCTATAACACGCACCTGACCATAACACGCACATAGTTTTTAGGGGAAAACAAGGGGGGGGGAATTCTGAATGAAACAGTGGATGTATAATTTTTGTGCTTCATGCTGCGTTTGAGCAAACACAGCAACCGAAAACAGGAGAGGGTGGGCAGTAAGATCCTGAGGCAGAATGCAGTAAAGCATCAGCCTTCCCTCCTCTGTGACGTGTGTTCTCTGCACTCGGGCCAGTCGGCTCCAGGGACCACACATTCGCTCAATAACATGCACAGACATTTCCCCTTACTTTTTAGGAGAAAAAATGTGAGTGTTATAGAGAGAAAAATACGGTATATATGGTGCTAGTGCTGCTGAGTTGCAACTTGGATCAGACTGTGACCTGGTAGTGGGTCAAAACACACCAGCTGAAGCCTAGTAGCGATCATTTTGACTAATTCAGGTCTGATTGCAAACCATATGCCTATGCCTTTCTGATAAAACTTTCTTTTTGCTTCACCACCACCACCATTTATTAGACTTGTTACCTGAAGGTCTCCTTGTTACCTGAAGGTCTCCAAGTAACATACATCTCATTTAAACACACACACACACAAAAATATGTAATACAAAACATGTACAATTCACAGTATACGAATAAAAATTAATTCAATGAAAGGAAAGCATAGGCGGGTCTCCTCACCACTTTAAACTCCTTTGCAGTAGGTTAGGCTGTGAGATAGTGACTGGTTCAATATCATTAAGTATGCAGTTGTGGACCACCGGAATGAAATTTACGGCATGTAATGCCTTGAGAGAAAATATTATGAAAATGATATATAGGTGGTACATGACCCCAGTCAAGCTTGCAAAAATCTATCATTTGCCCGATAACAAATGTTGGAAATGTAAAGAAACTGAAGGCACATTCTTTCACCTTTGGTGGACGTGCCCAAGGATTAAGGCTTTCTGGGAGATGATATATAATGAACTGAAAAAGGTATTTAAATATACCTTCTCGAAGAAACCAGAGGCCTTTCTCCTGGGCATGGTCGGCCAATTGGTGCCAAAGAAGGATAGAACTTTCTTTATGTACGCCACAACAGCAACAAGAATACTTATCGCAAAGTATTGGAAGACACAAGATCTACCCACTTTGGAAGAATAGCAGATGAAGCTGATTGACTGTATGGGACTGGCAGAAATGACTGGCAGAATCCGTGACCAGGGAGAAGAGTCGGCAGAAGAAGATTGGAAAAAATTTAAGGACTACTTACAAAAATATTGTAAAATTAAGGAATGTTGAATGATGTTGGATTGAAATTAAGTGGTTTCAAGCTGTAATTATGACAAAATGACTTTCTTTTTGTAAGCAAGAATTTAAAGTTATAATAATTTAAGATGTTGGAGAGAAAATAAGGTGTTTTTTTTCTTCTTCTTTTTAAGCTGTAATGCTTTGAGATAAGGATTTGCTGTATAAACAACTCAAACTGGATATACAAGAAGGGGAGGTATGAGGAGGTTGGGGAAATAAGTTATGAGAAAATAAGTTGTGAAATTTATGTGTTTTTAATATTCTTATGTTTGTTTTTTCTTTTTGTTTGTAAAAAATTGGAAACCCCAATAAATATCTTTTAAAAAAAACACAATATCATTAAGTATGGGGGGGGGATTTGACCCTGGATCTACCTAGCCTACTACTACTACACAATTGTGATTTCTTGTGAATGCTATATTGCTATTTGGAGATCCTCCAGTTATGACAAATAATGCAGCTGAATTAAAAAGGTAGAAATGAGCTTTTAAAAAGTTGGCAGGGCAGGTGCAGCATGCCATATACAGTGACTACTGCGGAGATAGAGAGTGAGGGGTTTTCATTCTTACCACTGCTATCAGAAGGCCCCACGATGCAATAATAATAAAAGTGTAGGCTGCCACTTACACAATGATTCCACACGCACACCCTTACTCTATGCTATATTTGACTGGAGTCCCAATCCTAAAATACAGTGCTTTATGACAAAAATAGAGGGTTTCATTTCTGTTTTAAATGTGAGGTGGTGTTCCACCAACTACTATCATACCAGGAATTTTGTTCAGAATTTTACATGAATTCATTGGATAGTAGACATTTAGTTACTTTACTTGTTAAACGAACATATTAATAATAAATGAACAAGCAAAATACACACAAAGTATGCAAAAATAAAGAGGTTTAGCTTCTACAAAGCTATTTTGTTCAAACCAACTTCATTAATCCACATTAGTTTACATTACAAAGAATCTTAGACAATAGACTGTCCAACAGTCCCTAGAGACCCCCAGCTAACTGGAATAAAGTTCACTTCCCAGAAGACAGAGGGACTCCTGTTCTGCTTCAGCTCTTTCTCAGCAAGTAGCACGAATCTATTAAGCAATCTGTTGCTATACAAAAAGCAACACTGTTTTATCAACACACAGTTCTTGTAATTGCAGTTTATCTTGTTTCACTAGCTTAAATGAGATGGGAATACGCTAAATCTGAAGAGAGATGTTATTCCTCACATCTGAATGTAAGTTCAGCAATAAGCTGTTAAGCAATATACCGTTAATGAACAAATTATACTTTACCAAACTCATAATACCTCTAAGTTATTTAATATGTTTAATCAATGTAAACAAATATAATTGCATAAAACATAACATCCCATGAACATGGTGGGCGGGAGAAAGAACACAGGAATACAATAAGCACATACAAAATGCAAATTATCTGCTGTGTTTTTTTGAAGAATTTGTGAATGCACCAGATTTTTAATTTATCATGTGCTCTCCAAGCTGTTATGATGAATAACTTTAATCGCTTAAATAAAACATGTGTAGTACTAAGGGTCACAAACATTACAATTAATAGCACACATGGACAATATCTGGGAGAACTCCCAGATTTCCAACTGTGCTGCAGAGATAAGAGAACATAGTTCAAAATTCTTAACATCAATTCACAACTCTTTTCACCAGAAAGCCACTTCTTACAGCTTAAGATAGACTTAGGCTGTTAATTTGCAAAACAAATCAGCTAACATAAACAAATACCATCTCTTGCAGCTGCCTAACATCACACTGCAGCCAATTTTTTCCCCAGTCACTGAAAGCATAAAAAAAAGGCATGAGAGGACAGGAACAGCCTCACAGCGTATCCAAGTAACAAACTGTTCATGCCATTTGGTCAGCCTAACGCACATTAGAAGCACATAGCCCCGCAGCTACAGTGGTACCTCGGGTTACATACGCTTCAGGTTACATACGCTTCAGGTTACACACTCTGCTAGACTAGAAATAGTGCTTCAGGTTAAGAACTTTGCTTCAGGATAAGAACAGAAATCAGGCTCCGGCGGCGTGGCAGCAGCAGGAGGCCCCATTAGCTAAAGTGGTGCTTCAGGTTAAGAAGAGTTTCAGATTAAGTACGGACCTCTGGAACGAATTAAGTATTTAACCTGAAGTACCACTGTACTTAGTTATACTAACTAGGTTTCAGTGTACAATCTGCATCTCAGTTGCTCCATTCAAACACAAATCTTCCAGGTCACGTTTACTTTCTTACGTATTGCCTTATGCAAGATGCAAAATATTAACTATCAATCCTCAAATAAATGCATAAAACATCATTTTAGAAATCACTTATTGCAGGGGTCAGCAAACTTTCCACTGTCCCTCAGACCTTGTGGGAGGCCGGACTATTTTTTTTTTGGGGGGGGGACAAATTCCTATGCCCCACAAATACCCCAGAGGTACATTTTAAATAAAAGCATACATTTTACTCATTTAAATAAAAGCACACGTTCTAAAAACACCAGGCAGGCCCCACAAATAACCCAGAGATGCATTTTAAATAAAAGGACACATGTAAAGGACTCGTGTAAAAACACGCTGATTCCCAGACTGTCTGCAGGCCAGATTTAGAAGGCAATTGGGCCGGATCTGGCCCCCGGGCCTTAGTTTGCCTTTGTTACCCATGTTGTACTATATATCAAACAAGTAGAATTAAAAACACTCAGGGTCTCCAATACTAAATTCCATGTACTTTTCTCTCTCATATACTCTTTTCACCCTTCTATTTTCTGCATTTAGCCACCCCTTCCCCCAGCTGCATAGATTTTTTACAAAGAATAGTTATTAAAAAAAAATTGGTTGACAATTCAAGGGGTGTGTGGGTAATCATATGCCTTTTTGTGACTAATAAAAAACTAGCATCTGGATCTTGGAAAAGAAACATATCTTATACATGGCTACACAGAACTTAATACAAGATATTAATTCCTAACTAAACCTGGTGGGTGAGACTGCAAGTTCTTAACCCAAGGTACCACTGTACAGCTAAGTGAGGCTATGGGCTTATGTCTCCCACACTCAAACCCTACATTCTTGACAGTACAGTTCACTGACTCTCCACGTCTAACATGTATGTCACAAACCTCATGTCATAAGGTCAAATTAGGTATTGCTACCATAATCAGAATGAAGTTTTCTCAATATGAATGGAGTTTCCTAGATCTTACAGTTCAGACCCAAATATTCTGGCAACTATCAAGAAAATAGTATTTTTACTATCTCAGTTATAAAGGCTATGCTTTCTGACATAATAGTCAACATTCAAAGTTAATAGCTTGTGTGCATGTCTCTTTACAAATTTGTAAGTCTGTATTATAATTTCAACCATAAGATGGATAGTTTTTAATTGAATGAACAAGTTCATATAATACTTTATATTTGATTTTAAAATATTAAGCATCGTACATTTTGACTGCTTCAGTTCACTCACTGCATCACTCACTTTCTTATAAATGTACAATTTTAAAAAATCTCTTTTACTGCTTCTAAAAATGGGGCTCAAGTAAGTACAAGCTCAAAATGATGGGGGAAAGCATCACATATAGTTGGCAAATGGAATCACATTCTCTTATCAAGCAAATTCTTAACAATCTGAATTCGTGCATAGGCATGTCTGGAAAAACTATTTGCTCTACCTAGGCTTTATCCAGAATTTGGACAGACAGCCTCAAATGTTTGGGGCATGATTCTTCACAAGGCTATGTAAAAAATTCAAAATTATTCAGGACACAGCACCATTTTTTTAAAATAACCTGCTTGTCTACATCAACTTCAGTGTGGATGTTTTCCAAATCACAGCAGTTAAAAGTTATGTGTAGTTGGCCTTCAAACCATTCAAAAACTGCAGATGAGGAAACTGCTGGACTAAAAAATGGAAGGGCTCCAGAATGACTCTTCTATTAGTAGTGCAGTATACAGGTCTGCTGGGAAATAAGTGTCAATGAGTTCAGAGGGGCTTTCTCCTAAGTAAGTGTGCATAGGACTAAGACCACACTATAGAAACACTTGCTAAAGACAGGTAGCTAGAATGAGTAGCTAAAATTAAGTTCTAGTAAAATTCAATTCCTAATCTAATCTTTATTATGGCCTTGTTTTGGTTTGGCAGTGTAAAAGTCTAGATGAGTAGCTGATATTTGGTTCTAGTAAAACTCAATTCCTAATCTAATCTTTTCTACGACCTTGTTTAGATTTGGCAGTGAGCAAAGTAAGAACATGCAGCTGTGCTCAGGATGCAGTTAAGAGACTATGAGATTCAAAGTATTAGCTACCCTTTAACAAGGTACTTCCTCAAAATTCACAAAGCTTGTAACATTTACAGTGGTACCTCTCGCTGCAGACACAATCTGTTCCGGGGTGCCGTTTGCACCCTGAAAAATCCGCAACTAGAGGGCGCTTCTGCGCAAGCACAGAACGCGATAGAGAGCTTCTGCACATGTGTGAAACACACAGAATGCTTCTGCACGTGTGCGACAAAACCCAAAACTAAACATTTCCGGGTTTGCCGCGTTTGCAAGCTGAAAAGAAGCAACATGAACCTGACACAACATGAGGTATGACTGTACTGTAAAATTTGACTTGTAGGATTTTGCAGCCAGGCAGGAGATGAAAGAGATACATACTTTTAAATATCCTTTCTGTACACCAATAGTTTAACCCAACTACCACCATTTGTATAAATGCTATTGATACATACTGATACAGAGTTCAAGAAAAGTCACTAGAAGAATGGGCTTCTCCCTACCTCCCTTTAGATACTGTACTTAGACTTTTAATATGAGAGGAACCAATATATTCTTATGCACAGTTAGCCTTCAAGTTCAGTTATAAAACTATGATTTTAAAAATTACCAGTCCATTGGCTTACCCTTAAATGTCCCCACTCCACTGAATGGATTAGCTAATGTTTCTGTAAGGCTTTATACCCTCTTTCAGCTATCTTATAACCAATATCTCTTCAACCTCCATTTCTCATCTTCATTTGCTCAATGTTCTGTTTTTATCAAAGATCCATTCAGAGTCCATGACATTCACAGGCACTGCTGTTTCTGAATTCCTTCCTGCAGTCTTCTAAGCTTGGCCATGTTAGATGATTAATTAAGAGAGAAATATGCATCCTCAGATCAGATTTTTAGGGAACATGGTGGGCTGTGGGGAGAGTGGTGGACAAAATGACCTCCCCTATTCCACCAGTGGAATTCCTCCACTAGATCATAATCCTTCTGCCGATGAAAGGAACCCTTCTGTTCACAGAAGGCCAAGCCTGGATCCAACTCCTTGTGTCTGCTGATTACAAAAATAGATTTACAGGGGAAACCACATTGACCAAGAAATATCCGAAGCTCACCTAAATGACAGAATTATGATCTATTGTCTTGACTTGTATTTGTGTGATAACTGCTGGCAACAGTTGCCCATACTTGCTGGAACTATATTTTTATAACCAGTCACACAAAATTTTGCACTATCCAATCAGTATGCAGCTTGGCCCAGTTCCTCAAGTCATCTGAGGCCATCTGATGTTCCTCAAGTCATCTAGAGGTATCTTACAGACATCTTTCTGCAACACAGGAGCTTCTTATTTACAGCACACTTTGCTACTGTGGGGACTGATCTGTGGTGGGAGAAGAATTTTGCTTTGCAGCAAACTTCCAGCTCTATAATTCCCCGTAAATTCATTCCTGAAAAATTGTTGAAATAGACAGAAACCCTGTGCTTTTTTGCCAGCTGTAGAGCCTATACAACATTCACAGAGTCAAAAACAAAAACAAAATGATTTTAGGAATGAACTAGTAAACAATAAAATGCTGATCAATGCATACTAATGCATAGTAGCAAAACTCAATTATTATTTTTTCCTGACATTCACATGAAAGAAAACAGAAAAGACAGCATTATCACAGGAACTTGTTCTCACAAGTGTCCTGATAACAAATAAAATCAAATCATCTTGGGGTACAGAGTGCACAAATGGCAGCAAGGAGCTAAAGCGAAAGGAAGTAAATACCACCTCCTTTTGGGCCAGACTATAAAAGGCCCCAAACTACTCAGAAAAACACTGCTGAACGATACAGTGGCTATGTATTGGAGGCCGCAAAGTATGCCTTCTTTGCTTCCTTCACTGCCACTGAGTAGGTTCAGAAATGAGCACTCACCAATGTTCAATTGCATTCACCTCTTGTTTTCCTCCACTTGTGTTCAAGCCATCTCCCAGCCTGTTTCATTGCCATGAGCTCTGGAGTATACCAATGAGCCATGTGGGCTCTACAAAGCAGAAGAGGGTGCTCAGGGGCACTCATGTCAACAGTCTAAGCCATTCATATTGTAAATTCCACCATTTGGTCAGGGCTGTAAAAGAGTATGTTTATATATTGCACCTTTTAATCATTTGTGGAAGCATGTAATATACACTAAAAGGTAAAGGGACCCCTGACCGTTAGGTCCAGTCGCGGACGACTTTGGGGTTGCGGCGCCCATCTCGCTTTATTGGCCAGCATGACTAAGCTTCCAGGTCATGTGGCCAGCATGACTAAGCTGCTTCTGGCGAACCAGAGTAGCGCACGGAAATGCCGTTTACCTTCCCACCAGAGCAGTACCTATTTATCTACTTGCACTTTGACGTGCTTTCAAACTGCTAGGTTAGCAGGAGCAGGGACCGAGCAACAGAAGCTCACCCCGCTGTGGGAATTCCAACCGCCGACCTTCCAATCTGCAAGCCCTAGGCTCTGTGGCTTAGACCACATCGCCACCCGCGTCCCTCAGTATAAATGAATAAAACAGTATAAATGAATAAAACACACAGCTCACAATCTTTATTTGTTACTATTCTGGAAATTACTACTATTGTATCATTTAATACCTTCTGCATATTTTTAACACGCTACACAGAACATAAAATAAAGTATTAAATTAACTATCGGACAAAATACAAAAACAGGCCATATTGTTAGGAATTAACATATTTAATTACTGCATTGAACGCTGAATGAAATTAGGCCTGCCATCCTATTTACACTTCTCTGAGCATAACAACACAGAGGGACTTCTGAGTACATATGCATAGGATTGCACAACTAAAGAATCTATATACGGTAAACAGGTCACAAGGCGGAATTTATTTGCTGTTAAAAGAGGTCAGACTTTTTAATAAATTACCTGTTCACACCACTCTCTTAACTACACTAAATCATACCTAGCACTACTAACAGAGAGAATTTAAACACAACAAGCCTACTTAGCAGCAAATCCATAAAAAAAAAATTCTGTTGTAGGAATGGATCAGGAATAATTCAGAGCTGTGAAATCTGAGGAGAGAATGACTTGTGGTCTCCAAATATAATTGGTCCAAAGCCCTGAACAGTTAAGTCCAGCTGAATTCGGCTATGGGGTGCAGTGCTCATCTCCGCTTTCAGACCAAGGGAGCCGGCATTTGTCCATAGACAGCTTTTCTGGGTCATGTGGCCACCATGACTAAACCACTTATGGTGCAATGGGACACTGATGGAAACCAGAGTGCATGGAAATGCTGTTTACCCTTCTGCTGCAGGGGTACCTATTTATCTACTTATGCTGGTATGCTTTTGAACTGCCAGGTTGGCAGGAGCTGCGAAAAAGCAACAGGAGCTCACTCTGTTGCACGGATTTGAACTGCCAACCTTACGACCGACGAGCCCAAGAAGCTCGGTGGTTTAGACCACAGCGCCACCCACGTCTCTTAACGATGTACACCTAACACTTTTTGGGTATGCCTGAGAAGTAGAGTGTGAATGTGACTAACACGTGTATCATATGGGTATACTTGCAAGGCAGCAAGTATGTGAATGGCGTTAACACCCTACTGAGTACCGTATTTTTCGCTCTATAAGACACACCCGACCATAAGACACACCTAGTTTTAGAGGAGAACAAGAAAAAAATGTTCCCTCCCTCTCTGTGCAGCGCAAAGCGGCAGCAGAAACGGAGCCCCTTCCCTCTTGCTCTCCTGGCTTCAGCGAAAGCAACGTGAAACCTCCTGAGCACAGCGAGAGTGCTCCCACTGCGCTCAGGAGGCTTCAGGAGGCTATCTCTGAAGCCAGGAGAGGAAGAGGGATCGGTGTGCACCAATCCCTCTTGCTCTCCTGGCTTCAGCGAAAGCTGCACAGCCTGCATTCGCTCCATAAGACGCACACACATTTCCCCTTACTTTTTAGGAGGGGAAAGTGCGTCTTATAGAGCAAAAAATACGGTATATGCTCAATGCCAAACACATAATTGTCTCTTCATGATACAATAAAATGTGCCCCACATATTCAGTGAAACACACAAAGCTGTAAAGAAAATGTGGTAATTCACATTTGGAAATGGAGGAGTATAGAAAGATGGTAATGAAAATTCTGTCTGGATCTTGACAGGCAGCACACAAGTGAAGAGGCAACAAGGGGCTATTCTAGAGAGAGAAAATAGAAAATAATACCTAGTTTTTTAAATGAACTAGAAGTTGCTTATTAATAATGAGAGACCAAACGTAAGAAGAAAAATATGGAATGCTCACAACCAGTATATTAGAGTCATTATTCACAATACCCTGGGGAGTAAAAAAAGTGTAACTTTATATGTGGAAAAGAAACAATGAAGTATTTTGAATTCTATTACATATTACATTTCCAATAATCAGCAAACATTTTGACATCAGGCTATTTTTAAAAGTAATAGGTGAATTTCAGTATAAAAATTATGTATAAAATCATATAATTATAAAATAACATATGCTTTATTGCTAGAATAAATTGAACTATTTTCCATTTTAAGTAGTAATGTGATGAGCTGAAAAGGAATGAAAAAGCTCCCAGCATAAATCTGTCCATCTTAAAATAAATTTCATAGTGCAGCACAATTTGAAATGTGGTCTAAAAAATCAAGTGCATGCTTGCAGAGAAGTGACCTGGAAAAGCTAAAAATATATCTGTGATAGTCTTCAAGCCTCTGCTATAATGGACATTAGCTCTCAAAGAATTTCTTTTAAAACCATATTATTTATTTAACCCATATTGTTTTGTAACTATAGCACAAAAAGAAAAATAAGCAAGTCATTCCTTAGAAATACTTTATTCTGCCAGCTATCACCATGAAACAAGCTCTGCAATTAGGAAGACAAAAAATATAACCTGATATGAGGCAGTCCTATTCAAAATTCCCTGTAAGAAAATTACATGTTTACCAAATTGAATTTCTTAAAGCTATTCCAGCATAGACATGTGTTAGTTTACAGCAAAACTGCAAAGGCCACAAACATTTTCAGGGTATGTAAATTAAAACTAGAACACTTGTCTCAACATTGTATATAAATGAAAAAACAACTGGATTTTAAGTGGCAATTTGTAACAGCAGTGACTGAGAATTTGGACAGCTGGGATCATAAGTGGCAGATGGTTGTTACTTTGCAACTATTTGCATTCCTGAACTTTCCAACCAATTCCTAGGCTTCCAAAGCAACACTTGTTCTTCACCACAATAATTCCTTATGTGTTTAACATCTTAGAATTCCAAGAATTGGAGCTTCAGTGATGAAGATTTAGCAATCTGCCTGAACTGAATTGGCAATACATATAAGAACCTCATAACTTCCCAATACACACAGAAAAGGGCCTTGCTTTCTAAAAGCTGGTTAGATGAAACTTCATTATAAATTGCAAGTTTTAGGTCCTGGCCTACATCATTTAACAGCAAGGCTGGGATAGAATACTGTTAGAGTACTATTTTCATCTTGCCTGAATTTAAAGTTCCATTTTTCATGAACGGATCTCTTGTTTGCTTATTTTGCCCTGAGGTTATCCAGAAGCTCAGACATCTACAACTCGAAAACACATTTATTTTGACGTACTATCACAAGGGAGAGGGAGAGAAACAAACACAGTATAGTTTGAGGCTTACCTCAAAATAATAATAAAAAAAGATGATTAGACCTATGTCAGTTTTTCTCCTGCCTGTTTGCACATTCCTAGGAAGATGTGTTCTCCTGGGTATTCTGAAAGAGGCAAGAATTTTGCTGCAGCTGGAAGTCTGATTAACCTGTTCTGTCTTCCAAGTGTTGAAAGTCACACTGGAGTCTTTCTGACAGTGACGGGAAGGTGAGCTTAGTTTTGCCTTGTCCCCAAATTAAAAACAAAAACAAAAATCTTTGTGAACACAAATCCACAATGTTTGATTTTAAAAAAGCAAAAAAGATGACTGGAAACTTAAAATTATTGTACCAGTTTCCCCCTTCGTTGCCCCAAAGGAAGCTCAGGCTGGAGTTGAGGACAGCCAAAGAAAGGCTAGCCCCAGCCTTCCCTGTGTATCTTCTTGGTGAGCACCTGAGCAGGCCTAATAGCAATGATGTTATGAAGAATGAATGCCATTCTACTTCAGTTCAACATAAATAATTTTGCTTTCTTTGGAGTTAAAGGGATAAGGAAGGTTCTGGCATTTCAACCAGGAAATTTTTAGTAAATTTTCTGAACCTGCTATCTCAGTTATGAAAAAGAACTTCCAGTGCAGGTACATTAATAGTTACTAAATATATTCTTATAAAGTACCTCTGAAGGCTATTTGTGTTTTATTTTTATTTTTTAAAAAACTGTGAATATATGTGCTTTAAGGTTAAGCTAGTGGTTTCCAAGAAGAAATGATAGAACCTCAACTAAAGCAAACCTTACTCTACAACCTTGTCACAGAAACGAAAACACTGAATATTGCAAGGCAAATCAAGTCGTTCATCAACCAGAATATGAATATTTTTGACAAAGGTCAAGATGGCTTAATGAAAGTCACTTAATCCTAATGAGAAATACAATATTATACCAAGAGTGGGATTTTTCCCCCCACCTGAGGACAGCATACTAGTTCTGAGTATGGCCGCCTATACTCACACAACACACAGCTGCCCACACAAAGGGTGGCCAAATGCAAAAGATGGCAGGATTCCTAAACTTTTAATAATTGTGTAATAGAAAGAAATGGAGCAGGTGTAGTTTATGTAACACATTACACCTGCTGAAATTTCCTCTTCTAGAAAACAATTAACGCTGTAGGAGATCTGTTCTCTTTTGCAATTGACCACCCTAATCTATGTAGAAGCACACATATTCATACACATCCACACAAAATGTGCGCACATATCGTCTTTTTTCTCTCATACAAATATATAGACCCTCATTTTCTATCTATTGTTCCCACATACACATAGGATTCAGACTGCACTGAGCCACCCCACTCCCCAGTTCTAATTTCCAGATGGGGGTGATCTTCATTGTGATTGCAGCGCAAACAATGAACCCTGTATGGAAATTAAGTTTCTGTTGGCAATTTTCAAGTTTAAATGGTATACAATAATACTGAGGAAGTAAAGTTTAACCCTCCCCATGTGTTGCAACCCTCCTCTCTCAAAAATCCCCCCAACTTAGGTTTGCCAACAATCTCTCACTGGAGTTATTTGTACGGTAGCCATTCATGTCAGCATCGCCCTTGAGCCAGTGCCACCAACTGGACTCACACACTTCAGCCCCGACTGGGCTTGGAGCTGGGTAGCACTTCCAGAGACCACCTTCTGCACAGGAACAGGTCAAAGTACTGTGGACTCACAGCTTAGAGTTGTGAGCACCGGATTCACTTCAACAAGAAGACAGTCGTCGCACAGCAGAGTGCAGCAGAGTATAGCAGAGTATAAACCACTTGGAGAGCAGCTCTGTAGAATATTTTCTTTATTCTATCTACAACTATAATACACAACTATGTACAGAGCTAAATGGGGTCTAAACGAAAATGCTGAACTGCACTGAGTGTCTGCAGCTGCTCTTAGCAGCAACCTTATCTATACACACAATCTCTCTCTAACACTCAGTCTCTCTCTCTCTTTCTGATGTGAGGCTGGAGCGAAATAAGTAGAGAGCAGAACCACCCCTCCTCTCTGGAGAATCAGCAGAGACATCAGCAGATTCTTGGATATGGGAGGGGTGAAATCTCCTCAATTCATTGCCCAGTGTTTCTCTCCACACATTTTAGAAGTACTGTTAGGTATCAATACCTGCTGTGAGATGTATTCATACATGTATGATTAAGCAATCAGTCAACAAACAGCCTGTCCATGAAGTATCCTGTGAACCAGTGTTAGAAACTCAGATATATAAGCTAACTGCTAAATGGCACCTTAAACCTGGGGTATTGTCACCACAACGGAATGTCTGGGAGCCATTTTCCCCTCAGCGGAATTTCTTGTTGTTGTTATTCATTTCATTTATATACTGTATGTTTCAATGAGAAAATCTCAAAGCAGTTTGCAACACACTGAAACATCAAATAAGCAATCCAGAATAAAACAAACTCAAATCTCAAGGAAAAATATTTCAGATCCTTCTCAAAGTGACATTTTGCTTTCCCCATATTTATTTACCTACTTAATTTATATAGCTGTCCCACAGCAGATACTTCTGCTATGGGACACTGACTGTAGGAAGTCAGTGTGGTGTAGTGATTAGAGTGTCAGACTAGGACCTGGGAAATCAGGATTTCAATTCAAGGTGACTTTGGGCAAGTTACAGCCTCCTAACCTACCTCACAGGGTTATTGTAGGGATTAACTGAAAGCAGGGTGAATCATACTCCTTGGAGAAAAAGGTGGGATATAAATGCAATAAATAAGCTCTTCTGCTTACCTGCTTAAGAAAGCTGGAGGGGACAGCTAGAAGGAGATGTCAGTCATCAACTTGGCATCCAGAAATCTCTATGTGGTCGCAATTGGACCTGTGCCAGTCACAAAACACTCTTGGTGCCTGACAAATTTCCAACACTGCTGTGAACCTACATAAATTTTCACAAATGATGAGATCACCTTCTTCCAGGTATGCTAGCTTTTCACATGTTAGAAGGTTGCCAGGGTTTTGCTTGCTTTGCCTGGAATGACCTACTCTAGACAAGACAGTGCAGAAGTATTATTTCTGCAATTTTAAAATCAGCCCCAGTTCTTAAAATGGAGAACCAGAAAGCCTGTGAATTCAATCTGCTTCTAAACTGATGACCATAACCCCAAGCTACAGCATTATAAGGAGATTTTGCTTTAAAAGTAGTTTAAAATTTAAATTATATTAACATGTTTCAGTAATTAAAAAATATCTCTTCTAGGGTAAACCCAAATCCTAGTTTACCTAAGTGTTCATTTGTAAAAGACTTAAGAGAGGTTCTAGGGTTTTTTACTATGTAAAGACTGTAGAAAATCTCTACAAAATGGATTGCTATATTTCATCATTATCTTGCTATGAAACAAAAGAAAAAGACTGGTTATAAACCCTTCCTGGAAGTTTTGGGATCTCAGCTCTTAAAAGAGACGATCAAAGCTTCTGCTTTCTGAAAGCTGTTCTACATGTCATTCTCTGCATATTTCTATAGTGTGGGAAATGTGTTTGAATTACACTGCATCAAGACACTTTATGTTTTAATAAAGATAATACCTCCCGTTAGCCCCAAGCAGTCAGAGAAGTTGCATCACTGTGGGACCTAAATAATACTAGAATGAAGGCTCAGCTATCTTGTTCCATTGCTGACTTTGGTAGGTTTCCCCTTGCTCAATTGCAGGGGAAATGACACACTTCTAGATATAGCTTGAAATCCATTTTATACCCCAAGTAAAAAGTGGTGAGAAGAAGCACAAGTTTACTTTTTTTTTAAGTTAAGCATTATGCTATGTTTTTAATTTTCAGGAATATTCTAAAATATACAGTTGTACATTTGGTTTTAAATAGTTCATGATGGAAGGCCGCCGGGACCACATAACACCGGTTCTGAGAGATCTGCATTGGCTCCCAGTACGTTTCCGAGCACGATTCAAAGTGTTGGTGCTGACCTTTAAAGCCCTAAACGGCCTCGGTCCTGTATACCTGAAGGAGCGTCTCCACCCCCATCGTTCAGCCGGGACACTGAGATCCAGCGCCGAGGGCCTTCTGGCGGTTCCCTCATTGCGAGAAGTGAGGCTACAGAGAACCAGACAGAGGGCCTTCTCGGTAGTGGCGCCCGCCCTGTGGAACGCCCTCCCATCAGATGTCAAAGAGATAAATAATTACCTGACATTCAGAAGACATCTTAAGGCAGCCCTGTTTAGGGAAATTTTTAATATGTAACACTGTACTGTTTTTAACACTGATTGGGAGCCGCCCAGAGTGGCCGGGGAAACTCAGCCAGATGGGCGGGGTATAAATAATAAATTATTATTATTATTATTATTATTATTATTATTATTATTATTATTATTATGGCACGCCCAAGGGGACACTAAAAACAGTCCATTTCTACCCCATACCCAAGAACTTGGGGAGGAGTCCAATGGACCTTTACTAGCCCCAGAGCCCAGGCAGGAGATTAAACAATCCTCTTGCAATTATTCAACCTTGACAGATGAGGTACAAGTGGAAGAATGGCATTGCTGGGCAGGTGTGGTTAAGACCAGTGGGAGAAGAAACCAGGATAGTGTCCTAGATATTCCTGAGGAAGATTAAAAGGTAGTCCACAATGTTTCTGGGGAGAGTGCTCACATGAATAGCAACAGCAGGAAGGCCTGACCTGAATGCCTTGGAGGGAAAGCCTGCCTGAAGATGACCACAAGAGACATTAGCTAAAAGCAAGAGAGCTCTTCTGTCTGCTAGGGAATATTTATTTCCCCCTAGCACCAGCTATTTTCCCCAAATGAAAAGAGTACCAATTTACCAGGGCAGGCCATCCTGGGAATGGAGAAGGTGACTTACCTAGAAAGCCCATCTTAATACTGGAGTTATTGGAGAAGAAGCACAATGAGGCAGAAGGAGTCCCCAATAAATATCTGGTACTTGCACCTTGCAGGTTCCCCACCTGAGGGCATGTTCCAGTTGGCAGGGTGGGTGCCTAAGTCAGATAATTATGTTTTTTGCCCCAAGAGCCACATGGTCTAAATGGTTTGGGGATCCGTGAAATAAAAATTGCCCTAGATTTAGGCACTGAAGAGGAATCAGAACTACCAGTTATACCCATTGGCCTAAAATTTGTATTAGAAATTCAGGTATGTAAGCTGTTCGCCAAATGGCACCTTAAACCTTGGCTGAGGTTGCCACAATGGAATGTCTAGGCACAAGGTTGCAAAGCAAAAAATGAATCGTGTAGATCATCAACATTAACATTAACAATTCAGTCGTGCATTTTACCAATTACAGTAACCTTCCCCCCCCCCAAAAAAAAACATATGAACTAATACTGCAAGGGGGGGCAGGGGGGAGTGGGAGAAACACCTTTTGGGGTGCCCTGGCCGGCCCAGCATGGCTGCTCCGAGGCACCCAGCAACCGCCTCATGAGAGACAGGAGCGTGGGGCTGGGTGAGCTTGTGCATGTAGGCATGAGGGTGAATGCACTTCCTCCTCTTTATCCCTAGGCACATTTGCTTGGAAGTGAGCCCCACCTCACTGAGAGGGGCTTTCTTACCCCTAAGAAAATGTGCCTAGGACTGCAGCTCTCACAGCAGTGCTGAAGCAAAGTTTGCTGCTATGTGAGTCATCTGGCTTGTGCGACAGTGCAGAAGCACAAGACATGTGTCTTTGGCTGCATCCGAGTCACCTGGCTTGCCTAGCAGCGCCACAGTGCCATCAGCCAAGTGGAGATGTCAGTCACCAACCTGGCATTCAGAAATTTCCATGTGGTCGCAATTGAACTTGCACCAGTTGCAAAACGCGCCTGGCACCTGGAGAATTCCGAACACTGCCTAAGATAACTTCACACTTGTTGGCCACATGAACCCATGCCTGTGTATGGACTCTATGGAGACAATGGGGGTAGGGGGAGGTTTGAGGTCTTCTCCTCCAGCTGAATCACAAACATGTTTGCACACATAAAATGGCCAGATCCCTGGAAGACAAGAGGGGATGCATTCCGACAATCTCAAGCCCCACACAAAGGCCACTACACCAGAACCAGGAAACCATGGTAAATGGCTTTAAAAATCAGAACTTTATATTCTAACTTGTTTAGAAGTCATTAGCATGGCTTTCCAATCTGAACATAACACGGAGTTATAGAAAACTGAAGACATCCTGGCTTGTTTCCCAGATCACACAAAAAGAAGAGCGAAACATCTATGTGTCGTTACACAAGCCCTGTTCATATGTTGGCTTAAGATCTTTTAAATTATTATTTTCTGCCATTTATATTCCACCTATATTTTTTCATAGACCCTAAGGTAGTGCATATGTAGTTCCTAGAGAATCTCCCATTCAGGCCTGTACCCAAACCAAAGTGGTGAATCATATATGTCTTGATACATGCAAATATATGATCACTGGAATATGGCCACGGACTCAACATTACTCCATGCAACCTGTCTCTATAGTTACTTCTACCAGCTAGTGTTCAAAAATGGTCTTATGCATGTTTGACTGGCTCCAGTACTGCTTATCTGCAGTAACTGAAAGGATCAAGTAGCTTTGTCTCAGGCCATTTTCCTTTTATGGGCAGTAGTGGGCTAAAGCAGGGGCATAGTGGGGTGTAGCCGGGGCAATTGCCCCAGGCGCATTTTGAGCAGGGGGCACACTTCTCATGCCACCCTCCTCAAACCAGCCCTGAGTGTGAGAATGGGATCTGATCAGGTCCCAGCCTTGCAAAGCCACTCAGGGAGGGCGGCATGAGAAGGAACCCAGCCTTGCAAAGGCATGGCTTTTGTGTCCATCTCACGTGCCCTCCTACAGCAGCTTAGCGAGGAGTGTTACTGTACATGGTGGGGTGTGGAGGGCAAATGGAGCCCGCTGCACCAGGCTACTGATTGCTTTGGTGGCAAGGACTGGGCTGGCGGACTCCGTTTGCCCACTGCACCCCGCCATGGAAATATTCCTCGCAAAGCCACTTGGGGAGGGCACATCAGAAGGACCAACAGCCATGTGCCCTTTAAAACTGGAATTAATGGGCACATGGCTGTTGCTCTCTTCTTATTCTGCCTTCCTCTAGTGCTCCAGTGGTGATGGCTGGCCAGGCGCAGTGGGCTCCTATACCATCTTTATTCTTTTCCCTCATCTACTTTCCCCTTCCATTCAGTAAGTAAACAGACAACACAAGACCAGTCGCAATGGAGTGAGTCCAGCATAGAAACCAAGCAGGCTGCAAGACCATAAAAATGCAGGAGACTGCTGCAAAAAGATAGAGTTCTCCATCAGACCACTGGAAGCTAGTAAAATGTGTGGATTTAATTACAAGCCTGACACACACACACCTTTAATTTTGTTTTAAATATTTCAGGTACACACTTCTTTGGCCTACATTCATCTAACCCAGTGTGCTAGCAGAAGCCAGTCCAAGGCCAATGAGGCTTCCCCAAGTCTCCCTGCCTCCCAATCTGATCCACAGGATCAAGAAAACTCTCAACAGCATGTAGGGGGGAGGAGAGGAGGAATCATTCAGTCTGGCAAGCAGATATTCTTATGCTGATGGAATGAACAGAAGAGTATGATGTTGAATTCCTCCCATTGCTTTTTCTGCAATATATTCCACAATATGGGGAAAATGTAGAACTGAGCATGCACTGTACACATTTTAAAAAAAGATTAACAGCATATTCCCTGGTCAACACACAATCACTCACCATTCATATACAAAAATGTCACCAGAGATAAGAACATTTATTTAGCAAAGAAAAAAAGAACCTTAAAGAAGCAGAACATTATATATATATATATGCAAACATTTTCAATCAATTCTGAAAACTATGTAAGCATCTCTGTTATCAATGTGAGTTAATATTTGTTTTGTTCTTGCTGTGTTAAGCCACATTTACTCTCATTAACAAAGAAAGAACCAGGAAAAAGTGACATCAGGCTGAAGCAATGCATGAAGGGATGGCTGTATCCCACAGCAACAGAATTAAGTAACTGGAATCAGCAACAATAACCACAGAACATCACAAAACCAGCAGACCTATATTACAGCACTCTACACTGTCCCTGGGTGACCCCATTACATCCCACAGCTTTCAGAACCACCTGTACTTGACATCCAAAACTTTTTCCTTTCATGTAGTCTCTCATGTCCAAGTGCCCCTTTGATTTTTTCAGTTGGAAGCTTTGTTGTCATTACAAACTCAATATGCCCATGAATGAGCTTATCTTTTCTCCTAAGCCCCCCTCTTCTTATCCACTGACATCATCCACCCTGTGGGAAAGGCACATAGTCATGATTTTTATCCTTCATCTGCTCATTCCTTCAACTCCTACATTCAATCCATCACCAAATAGTAACAATTTCCCCTTTCACAAAATTACATGATTGATGGTCTATGAGGTTTCATAGGGATCCAACTATCATGGAGGCAAAGAGAACCTCGCAGGTGGTGGCATCTTCACATATCTGAGACATGGGTTCCACCACCCTCAGCAATCCAAAGGTCTACCATTTCCCCACATAACTCTGCCCTTTCTCCCTTGCTGCCCCATTATACCTGGAACTGCATCCAGTAATGTTCTCTAATGCCACCTCTTACTTCTTTCATATTCCTCTATAAAACCCACATTCTCCATTAAGGCTTTCACACAATATAAAAACATAAAAACGAACAATAAAATTTAGGTCAAGTTGGTGGTCCAACTTCATTTTGTAACCTCTATTATTCTGGGAATCCTCAGTTTATCAGTTTGCTTTTTTGGTCTGCTCTTATTTCAAATAATAAAATGTTTAATTTTTTTCAGAAATTGACTAAGCATATGTAGCATAGATAAGTCTTATGGCTGTATGTTGATATGAAAACCAACACAGTTTTAGGACTTGTTAAAAATATCTCCGCATTACCCGCTTGTACTAAAATGCCTTCCAGTTTCTCAGCCTCAGTTCTTCACTTTTAAATTTAGTTGCTATTAATATGATTGAGGAGAAACGAGAATCGTTTATATTGATTGTAATGCAGTGAAAATGTGAATTAAAAATGATATACTGAATGACTTGTCTTGGGGTGAATAAAGATGACTGCCTTACCTTGTGAGAAATGTGGGTGACTTTGCTCAGATTACTATTCTCCTAATTTTATACTGTATATAGTGCCATGTACATGGATGGCAGTGTATAAGTAATAACTTGCAAATAATGAGACGATGGATCCCTGCTCCACTGACTTTTCCTCTGTGAGATGAGTGGCAGGGGAACATATTGAATTTACATGTAACTTTGTCTCACTAGGTTTGGAACTAGGTGATTGCTGTAAACCACGGATATATTTTCCTGATACAGCAGTATATAAATATTTTTATAAATAAAATACACCTGCAAGAGAAGATTGTGGGGATTAGTACCCAAAAACATATAGCTGTTGGTTGCCAAAAAAGAACCATATCACCATACTTCCAGTTCTGCCACTTTCCCCCCTGCCTATTAGATACCTAATTTGTGTGGTGTTTCAATTTAGATGGAAAATGTTCTTGGCTTAAAGGGGTATCAATCAACATTATCCTGTCTCTGGGAAATAATTCTAGTTTAAGTTTTTGATTCAGCCTAATTGTGTTATCTTCAATGACTTACTGAGACTTTCCACAAGCTAGGAAAATACACATCTACATTTGGCCAGATTACAGTGGTACCTCAGGTTAAGTACTTAATTCGTTCCGGAGGTCTGTTCTTAACCTGAAACTGTTCTTAACCTGAAGCACCACTTTAGCTAATGGGGCCTCCTGCTGCCGCCGCGCCACCGGAACACGATTTCTGTTCTCATCCTGAAGCAAAGTTCTTAACCTGAAGCACTATTACTAGGTTAGCGGAGTCTGTAACCTGAAGTGTATGTAACCCGAGGTACCACTGTATACTAAAAAGTTTGTGATTGAAAATAATAACATTAGGATAGGTGGAATTATGCTCCAAGTCCAAAGAAAAGTATGTGAGAGCACATAATCACCAGATGAAATAATGTTTTTTAACTGTAATTGTTTTTAGAATGTTTTTATTTTTATCTTTATTTTAAATTGTGGATGTATTGACTGAACTGAGCTCTTTTGAGAGGAAGGAAGGGCTATACAGTTTTAAAATAAAAAAAATTAAAATAATGGTGTGTCATTGTTAAAAATAAACACATCATAGCCTGGTCAGAGCCTGAACTGGAGACTGGGTGGGATTGTTGCTCTAGGTTTTTCAAGGTAAAGTAAGATGTGTAAATACAAATACTTGGATCCATCTATGGAACCAAGCATTTCATAGATCACACTGGAAAACCTTATTTATTTGAGGCATTTATATCCTACAGTTCAGCTAGCAAGGCCCCAGAGCAACTTACATATCAATTAAAAAAAAACCCAACATAATTCCTATGTTCGGGCTTACAATGTTAAAATGCAAGACACAAATAGAAAAAAGAATGGGGAGGGAAGAGAAAAACAAGCAAGCTAAAAAATCTTATTATAAATTTACGAAGTTCTTATAATAGCCAGCTCAGATGGAAATGGGCTTAAAATACCCTTAAAAAAAAAAGACCTTATCAAGTTCCTAAAAAATAGTCTGATAACTCAACCTTTCTTTAAGGGGTTTTATGGCAGCTGGAAGCTGTTGATCCTATGATTCCTCCTCTCACTGCTGCCCCTCCTTAAATCTACTCTGCAGTATGGAGACCCATCACAGCAGATTTGAGGGAATGGCATAGGAGGATACAAGGGGTGGAAGGATTAGAAAAACTTGGCTTTCCTCCCCATTGAATGAGACAGAATTGAATGTCACCCAAAGTTATTCACAGACTTTCAGTTTTCTCCAAACTGGCTGAATGGGCAGTAAAATGGCAAATGCAAATCAACAGACGCAAATATAAAGAGATGCACAATGGGGTAAAAAAATATAATTTCACGTAAACACTATTAGAATCTAAACTGGTGGTGACTGACCAGGAACAAGAACTTGGGGTCACAGTGGGCAGTTTGATGAAGATGTTGACTCGGTGTGTGGTAGCTGTGAAATGTGAATTACATGATAGGTTAAAAGAATGGGAAAGGTAAAGGACCCCTGGACAGTTAAGTCCAGTCTAATTCAACTATGAGGTTGTGTTTTCAGGCCAAAGGAGCTGGCATTTGTCCGCAGACAGCTTTCCGGGTCATGTGGCCAGCATGACTAAACCACTTCTGATGCAACGGAAACACCAACATAGGGATCAATATATGACAGGAATCAATAGGGGTTGAAAATAAAACTGCCAGTGTCATGATGCTGTGAGGTCTATGCTGTGACTATACTTGGAATGCTGTGCACAGTTCTGGCTGCCTTGCTGCAAAAATGATACTGTAGAGCTATAAAAGGTTCAGAAAAGAGCAAATAAAGTGATGAAGGGACTGGAGCAATTCCCCTACATAGAAAGGTGATAACATCTGCAACTGTTTGGTTTAGGAAAAATGGGAAGCAGGGAGACATAATGAATAAAACTATGTATGGTGTAGCAAATTGGACAGGGAGACGCTTTTCTCCCTCTCATAATTTTAAAAACCAGGACCATCACCATCCAATGAAGCTGACTGCTGGAAGACGTAGGATGCACAAAAGAATGTCTTCAGACAGTGCATAGTTAAACCATGAAATTCACTCCCACAAGAGGAAGTGATAGCCCTACCTACTATATGTTCTACCTCCATTGTCAGAGGTAGTATGCTTTCAAATGCTAGGAATCACAAGTGGCGAGAGTGCTTTTGGGTTTCCCACAGGCATCTGGTTAGCCACCGTAAGAACACAATGCTGGACCAGATGGGTCTTTGGACTGATTGAACAGGACTTCTATTATGTTTAAACCATCAGGAGTGCTCTGATGGTGTTTCCTGCTTGGCAGGGGGTTGGACTCGATGGCCCTTGTGGTCTATTCCAACTCTATGATTCTAAACTGATTTATCCTACAATGTATTCATAGGTTTTGCAAAATACATTTAAAAGAATTTGGGTATTAGACTTATTTTATTGATTCAGTATAGGACTCCATTTGTTTTTATCCTTGTTAGATATTGTAGAACTTTACCACTAGTTAAATGTTGGGGTTTGTGAATGAATGCACACCAGAAAGTTCTTGAGTGGTAATAGGATACAGCATATTCATAGAATATAAATCTGGACTCTAAAGACTAGTTAGTGAATTACTTTCTTCAGCAGAGCTGTTGAACCGTCTGACTTTTCTAGACATTACTGAATCTGTAGGTGCCAGGGATTCTCCCATCATATGGAAAACGCTGGCTAGATTGCCCATAATAACTTCCCCAGTCTATAATTAATACCAAATTTACTCTCAGGTCAAAACTGAAGACAATTGCTATTCCTTTTAGCAAGCACAATAAATGTCTCAAATTTTGCCAAGAAATCATCCCATAGAAAAACCATGTATTTTTTTGCAGACTTGATTGAATATGGAATAGTTTATTACACTTGTAAAGTTTAAACGTAGAAATATGGGTTTCAAATATCAATTCTACAGAGGAAACAGCTTATGAACTACCAATTACATGCATAGTGGACATTAATCTGAAGCACCAATGATTTAGCCCAAGGCCAGCCTGCTGCAATCAAATGTTCTATATCAATCATTTTAGTTCAATATCCCCCCACGGAAAGCCCTTTTAAAGACTTAAAATTAGTACTGCTGAAATCTTAAGCATGTATACCCAGAAATAAGCACTACCAAGCTCATTGAGATTTACTCCTAGGTAAATCAACCAACATTTAAATCATGCTTGAAAAACAAATATGCAGTGCAATCCTACATGTAACTTGCCTAGAAGACTGAATAACCCTTCACATTTAACCACTCCTTTTTTTTTAACCAAATAGGATTAAGATAGATAGATAGATAGATAGATAGATATAGATATTTAAAGGTTTTGTCATCATTGGCTTCCTGTACCTGAGAAAATTGCTCTCTTAATCTTAATTCTAAAATTTTATTTGAAGGACCCAAATAATTTCACCTGTTCATTTAATATAATTCTTTTGAAACATTCCTAAAGCAAATTTATTTGTCCACTTGAAAAAATTAGAGGAAAATGAAGTTAGTTTGGTATTTCAGCTGGTAACTGAGGGTAGGAAGACATACAGTACTTCTAGATTTCTGTCAGTGAAATTTTAGGCATATCTCTACTCAGAAGTATGCGCCATTGAGTTAAACTGGAATTATTCCCAGGAAGCAGGTATAAAAACTGGGTTGCAGTCTAAAACTGGTTGAAAATATGTACAAGGAATAAAAATTAAACATATAACATAGGCTCAACTCAGAGCTCTTTCATCCTTTATCACCCAAGAAGGTTTATGCCGGTATCAAGCTTTCACACATGTCCAAAAGATGAATAATATATCCGATATGTTGTTTGCAGTGAGCAAAGCTCATAAAAAAAATTGCTCATGATAGTCAGAACACAAAATAATTCTGCATCAGTTTTTCTGCTTACATTCTGTACTTTTTTCTCTGCCAATACTGACAGATTGTGGGTTTTTTTCAACCCAGACATACATTGTTTCACACAGTGTGAAACAATATGTATTACATACTTCAGTCAATGAAGAACCATTGACCACACTTATGGTTGTGAACAAAGATTCCATACACAGCAAGCCAACAGTTTCTGAAGTGCAGGATGTGCGTTGGAAAAATATGAATGGTGACAAATATCATAATAAAATAAATTTTCATCCTAACTACTAGATTGTGCTAATCTGCCCCAATAAAATATAGGAAGATAACTAGATTCACTAGATCAGCGTCTGAAAACTGAAACAATTTCCAGGAGCATGATGCAGACATTTTAAAAAGATAAGCCTTAACAGTGGCCAGCCGCACCCCCTTCCCTGTAGGCAAAACAACTAGCGTGGATGCAATCTCTAGAACCAATTAAGTCAAATTATTGAAATGTACTCTGATTTATTCACATGGCCTTCAATGGGAGCCAAATTGGTTTAAATCCAGGTAATCCGGCTTAATTCGTTTGCAGATCATGCTGTACTGCTACACCCACTGGCTACTTACCAGCCGCAGTGCTGAGTAGTAAGGTGGCAGTGGAGAAAAGGAGCAATAGCAAAAGGTGCTGCAGCAAGGCGGTCATATTTGAAGAAATCCAGGAGGGTGGGCGATGCGTAGAATAATTTTCTTTTAAAATGCCAGCAGGAGGAAATCTCCAGTCTCCAAAGAGCCTTAACCCTCTTGGTTTACAATCCAGTCTGAAAGGGCAAATGGCAGATGAGAGGAGCAGCCTGACCTCTTACTCCATTACACGGATCTGTCTTCATGTTTCAGGGCTCGCCTCCCAATCGGCAGATGAAGAGTTTTGGTTCTCAAGCGAACAGACGTGTCCTTTCCCCCCAGCCGGCGGTCATCTTTCGCATACTATATATATATATAAACCACGCTTACTTCCCACGCTTCTTCGCAATATCAAAGCACTGCACACGTTGCACAGGAATCATATCCGAGAGGTGCGGAGAGGACGAAACAAAAAAGACCCACGATTGTCACCTTACAAGCAGCTTCCTCGATCCCCCCAAAGGCAGACACGGGCAGGCATTTAAAAGGCCGAGGTCTGAGGAAACCCAAGAAAAAAACACAATTTCTCTCTGCCGTCGTCTCTTTCCTGAAGTGTTATTTCCAGTCACTTGACGTTTAAAAACAACAAGGCGTCGTCGTTTTCGACGTGAGGGGTTTTAACGGCGTCTCTCCCCATGACGAGTCTTTGGAAAGAAGAAAGAGAGAGAGAGAAATCGTCAGGATCCGATCCTTTAGCCTTACACGAAGGGGGAAAAATAATAATTGACGGGAGAAAGGGAAATATTCTTGGCGTTTCTCAGGAAAGGGCGCCAGTAATGAGGGTGTCTCCCCCCCCCCCCAGCAGCAGCCCCGAAGGCAAGAGAGGCCTTCTTTCCTCAGCCCACCCCGACCCCCAATACTGGAAAAGGCTTTGAGGGAGGGCGGCGAAGGAGGGCGCCCCCTTTTCCTCCCCTCACTTCACAAAGGCTTCCCCCCTTCCTTCCCTCAGCGCCGGCCAAGCCCTCCTGCCGCCCTCCCCTCACACACACACACACACGGTCTCGCCTGCCCTGCCTTCGGGGGCGCCTCGCTCGTGCCTCGGCCCTCTGAGAGAAGCGCGTTTCTCACGCCACGGCGCGTCGCCTCCCAGTCGCCGGGCGGCTCGGGGCTCGGCTGGCAGCTGCTCCCTCTTTCCCCCCTCAGACCAGACACAAAGGGGAGTCGCTGCTCCAACTGCCAGTCTGAAGCGCCCGGCCCGCGGGCGCCACCGTGCCCCGCCCCGCCCCGCCCCTCATTGGCTGGGAGCCGACGCGACGTCGACGTCCCCGTCCCCCCCAACAAGCCCCTCTTTCTCTCGTTTCTCTCTCGCTCGCTCCCACCGAAGGTTCTGATCCGCTCGCGGTTGGGAAGCGGCGGTCATAGAGAGGCGGCGCTCCTCCCGGCAGAGCGGCCCCCTGAGGGAGGGAGGTGAGAAGGTGTTGACGGAGGCCTTTCCGCGCCGCCATGTTGCGGAGGCTCGCCAGACGGGCGGCCCGGCGAGAGGGGGAGCTGCTCGCGCCTCTTCCCTCTCTTTCTGGCCGCCGCTGTTGCTGTGGGAAGGCGCCTCCCGCGGCCCTTCGGCGCTCCGCCTGACGCCGCTCTCCCGGTGGACTCTCCCTCCCAGCGTTTTATATTTTACTTCTTTCCCCCCCAATAATTTTTTAATTAGATTTTCCACAGTGATACCACAAAGCAAAATGATACACAAAAACAGAAAAAGAAAAAAAGGGGGAACAATAAACAGATAAACAATAACAACAAACAATTCTTCACAAATCCAACCTTTTAAACATCAGATAAACAATAACAACAAACAATTCTTCACAAATCCAACCTTTTAAACATCAGATAACACTAAACTTAATTCTTCACAAATTCAACCTTTTAAACATCTTGGTTGACTTTCTCAAATCCCTCCCTTCTGAGTTTCCTTGTAATTAAAAGTAGCAGCTTTCCAATATCATTATTAAACTAAAACAATTTCCAATTATAGTCCATCTTATTCACTTTTCTTAACATTCTAAATCCCATTTATTTAATTATAACTTCGTTTAATTCTAGGCCTATTTGTTTCAAGTAATTTCTAATTTTTTATATTACAATATTTATTCAAATAGTCCTTAAATTTCCTCCAGTCCTCTTGAAACTCTTTTCTGGTCGCGGATTCTTCCAGTCAGATCAGCTAGCTCCGAAAAGTCCATCATCTTCATCTGCCAATCTTCCACTGTTGGGTAGTTCTTGTGTTTTCCAATTTTTAGCAAGTAATATATTATTTTATTTCGTCCTCCTCATGAGTTTTCTTGGACCTTCTCTCTGTCGTGGGGCCCGCCTGCCTCGAGACCCCCACCCCGGGTCAGCCCGCCCACGAGGCAAGAGGAGGCGACCAGCCTCAGTCGGCAGGATCCTCAGGGGCAGGCAAGATCACAGACCTGGAAGGGATCCCGCAGGGTCATCTAGTCCAACCCCTGCAAACCAGTTTGGAAGCAGTGCTGGATTTATGTATAAGCTAAACAAGCTATAGCTTAGGGCCCCACTCTCTTGGAGGCCCCCAAAAAAATTTAAAGGGAAAAAACAACTGGATGTACATTTCCAAAATACAAGATAAAAAGCAAATAAAATAAAAGCTACATACAGCAGCAGTGTATTGTGTTGTGTAGGCTCCTATGATGTAAGTAGTGGGCCCCGTCTGCTATCCTGCTCCCTAAAATATTACTTGTTTGCTCATTTCTATATACAATGGTACCTCTGGTTGCAAACAGGATCTGTTCTGGAGTTCCATTTGCAACATGAAAAGCCCACAACCTGAAGCGCCGTATCTGCGCAGGTGCGCGGTGCGATCTGGCGCTTGTGCACATGTGTGATTTAGCGCTTCTGCGCATGTGCGAGCGGCGAAACCCAGAAGTAACCCTTTCTGGTACTTCCGGGTCGCCACGGGATGTAAGCTTAAAAAACATATGAAGCAAATGTAACATGAGGTATGACTGTATAGGGTGCCTATATTCTGCATGTGCAAATGGTTTGAGATACTTATTAGGTCCATAAATTACCATATAGCATATATTCAATACAAAAAACAGCGAGAATTTGTTGTTGACAAAGGACAGCTAGACATATAAAGGGCCCCATTACCTTCAGTAGCTTAGGGCCTCATCAAACCTAAATCCGGCCCTGTTTGGAAGCATACCAGACCCTGCTTAGCTTTGCAAATGTGCTAGCAAGCTTTATACCCCACCATTGGGGGGTGTTAATGGTTTGTTTTTATTTTGATTATATTGTGGATTTTATGTTGATCTTTTCTGTGAGCCGCCCCGAGACCTCCAGGTATAGGGTGGTATATAAATTCAATGAAGAAGAAGAAGAAGAAGAAGAAGAAGAAGAAGAAGAAGAAGAAGAAGAAGAAGAAGATCTTAATTACCGCCTTATTCCTGATGTACATCTTCACTCACCTGCTCTTACCTAGAGGGGTAGATGCCAAATTGCATACCTAACAACATTTCTCTGATGAAAATAGGGACAACCAATTCCATAATAATGTTATTAGTTATACCCCGCCCATTTGACTGGGTTGCCCAAGCCACTCTGGGAGGCTTCCAACATACATAAAAACATCATTAAACTTTTTTTTTTAAAAAAACTTCCCTATACAGGGCTGCCTCCAAATGTCTGCTAAAGGTTGTATAGTTACTAATCTTCTTGGCTTGAGGGTGTGTAGTTGCATAACTACATACCCTCCCAACATTCCCCTGATGAAAATAAGGGATGTCCTAAGGAAAAGTGAGACATGCTGGGATCAAATCAGAAACCAGGACGGCTTCTGCAAATCTGGGACTGTCCTTGGAAAATAGGGAAATTTGGAAGACCTGAAAATATCCTGAGGTGGTGCTGAGTGAGTCTCATCCAGAGACGCACCCCAAACCTCCCACAGAGTTATTTGTACAAGAGGAAGAAGAGAATTCACTTGAGAAGATCAGCAGACATTTTCCTAGGCTGCATAATTTTGTAGTGTGTGCTGCTCATTTTTATAAAGTAAATTTTAGTTCTTGATCCATTCCCAGGCTTCAGAGCAATTTGTGGGAGTAAGGCGTTTTGAACACTAGTACAGAGTTCTCAGTAAACGTACATAAGATCAGGCCGCGTGTCTCCACAACTGTCAAATGTGTTAGTGTGCACAAACACACAAAACCTTCCTGGAAAGAAAAGAGCTAAATAATTACTGCCGCAGACAAGAGACCAAGAGTCTTCTCATGTCACCCTGGGGGTTTCTTCCTTCTGATCACATTTGTGAATGACGGTAGCTGGGCAAAGTTCTCTCGGTGCTGAGGTTTCAGCCCATGGCAAGGCAGTTGTGAGAACACGATGTACATAGTATTCAGTCTAGGTTGGTTTTTGGCACATGGCTGTAAGTGGAAATGTTGAAGCAAGAGCAAGTGTGAGCCAAATTCAGCTCGTGCCGACGGTGTCTACAAAACTGGGGGCAGAAAGTAGTTTGGGTTCTGATGGTAGATCGCAGGGTGATTTACAGTATATTAGCAATAATGCCTGACTCCTAGTTGTTTAACAACAGAATGGGTTTTGTTACCAGAAAATAATTTCCAAAACTAACTTAGGGACAGCTGAAATGAAGAAAGCTAACAGAGTGGGCTTTCATGTGAAAATATTGTGAGCTCAGTTCTGTTCTGATACAAAAAAACAAATTTCTAGGTCAGAATATGCTCAAGAGACACCATTAAAGTCATTTGCAAACCCAGCATAAACAAAACAATGTATTCTTACTGTTTCAACTTTGGTATTTTCTTCTTCTTTTTGTTCACCACTACAATATGCATAAATGGTGGGGAGTTATAAGTTGTTTAAATAAATGAATGAATTATTATTATATATCTTTTGCACCCAGCTCTGGTTGTTAGATCTTGAGGTTCTTGTAAAAACAAAACAAAAAACAACGAAGTACAGTGGTACCTCGGGTTACAGATGCTTCAGGTTACAGACACTTCAGGTTACAGACACTTCAGGTTACAGACTCTGCTAACCCAGAAATAGTACCTCCGGTTAAGAACTTTGCTTCAGGATGAGAACAGAAATCGCGTGACAGCGGCAGCACAAGGCCCCATTAGCTAAAGTGGTACCTCAGGTTAAGAACAGTTTCAGGTTAAGAACGGACCTCCAGAATGAATTAAGTTCTTAACCTGAGGTACCACTGTAGATCTGACAAGACTGAAGTCTGCCCTTCTAACTGTGATTAAAGCTGAGAGCCTAACGCCTATTAGGTCCCGTATAGTAGTCAGATTTGGACCAGAATTCCCCAGCTCAGACTGTTTCACACCAGCTTGATATGTGTTACATATATGGTGTCTAGTAATGGTCATTTATTCCTGCCAACCTAGCAGTTCAAAAGCACATCAAAGTGCAAATAGATAAATAGGTACCGCCTGGCGGGAAGGTAAATGGTGTTTCCGTGCGCTGCTCTGGGTCGCCAGAAGCAGCTTAGTCATGCTGGCCACATGACCCGGAAGCTGTATGCCGGCTCCCTCGGCCAGTAAAGCGAGATGAGCGTCGCAACCCCAGAATCGGCCACGACTGGACCTAATGGTCAGGGGTCCCTTTACCTTTAATGGTCATTTATAAAATGGGCTGCAGGAGAGAAACATTAATAGCCTTAATTTCTCTTGGTAGGAATGAATGTTGCCCCCAACCTTTTATGAGAATCCGAAGGAGTGAAGACTCCTCTAAAACCAAGTACTGTTTCAACCAATCTTGATATTAACATTCTCATGCTCAAAATGAGGGTAACCACCACCATAGGTTAGATAGTTTTGACTTTACATATACATGTCCTTTGAAATAATGCTTGTGTGTCTTTGATGTATCTTATCATATCTGCTCACTAATATCAGTTACTTGCTCTGCATCTATCGCCTACTATCTTATTTACCCTATCTAGTCATCCTTGGGACATTTTCAAAACCAGATTTTCCTTATCCCTGCTTTTCTTTGAGCTTCATTCTTCATCTTTTCCTCAGCACGGTGGGTTCGTCTATGCTTTTAACCCCTTAAAAGTGGTTTCAGGAAGTTAAAAATCTAAAGAAAAAGTTGAAGATAAAAGTGTCTGTACTAGAGATTGCTGATACTACAGTTTCAATTTGCACTCCTAAATGGAATGCCATAAAATTAGCAATCCTGTACGGACTCACCTAGGAATAAATACCGTTGAACTGAACACAATGTGAAGGTGAGCAGCTATCTCAAGACATCATTCTGCATATAAGAGCATGTTTAGACTTACTGAGGTAAGCAAGCAGACATGCACAAGCAGATGAAAGTCAATTCAGAAATTCATTCAGGATAGCCATTTGTGGTCCCTTAGCAGAGTGACACATTCCAGAGTGACACTGAAGTTGCCTAACTACTTTATTCTTTGCAAGCTCTTTTCCCCCCACTCCCCTTAGCGTTTTCTTAAGCAAGGAATCTACACATTGTTAAGCAATTCCATTACAATTGTTCACCCACAATTCTGAACTTCTCAAAGGAAACGCACATATCTCCCCAGTCCTGATTAATCTTACTAAAAGCAACTTTGAACAGCTGGAGCGTTATCTACTCAGCAGATAGTAGATACTCTCCTGCATAACCGCAACCTCCAATTTAGATCAAAGAATGGATTTTGATTACTCAGTAGAGTTTGACGGAAAATTCCGTTAAAGCCTTCCAACCAGCGGAATCCAGAAACTTCTGGCACTGGACATTAAAGCCAAGAGAGTGATAAAATAAACTCAGGTCCATAAACCTACCTTCCCCATTTGGCTGTCTCTCTGCTGCTCATCCAACTGAACCCCAACCATTGTACCTATACCACACATTTCAAGAAAACTACATTTCCCAGGCTTGCCAACAAAGGTCCGTATAGTTAAAGCTATGGTTTTCCCAGTAGTGATGTATGGAAGTGAGAGCTGGACCATAAAGAAGGCTGATCGCCGAAGAATTGATGCTTTTGAATTATGGTGTTGGAGGAGACTCTTGAGAGTCCCATGGACTGCAAGAAGATCAAACCTCTCCATTCTGAAGGAAATCAGCCCTGAGTGCTCACTGGAAGGACGGATCCTGAAGCTGAGGCTCCAATACTTTGGCCACCTCATGAGAAGAGAAGACTCCCTGGAAAAGACCCTGATGTTGGGAAAGATGGAGGGCACAAGGAGAAGGGGATGACAGAGGACGAGGTGGTTGGATAGTGTTCGCGAAGCTACCAGCGTGAGTTTGACCAAACTGCGGGAGGCAGTGGAAGACAGGAGTGCCTGCCGTGCTCTGGTCCAGGGGGTCACGAAGAGTTGGACATGACTAAACGACTAAACAACAACAACAATTCCCAGGATTCTTTGTGAGAAGCCGTGACTCTTAAAGTGGTATAAGAGCCATGGCATCCTGGGAAAGGTAGTTTGTTAAGAGAGCTGGGAATGGTCTAGAGACCCATCATGGATCTGGTGCTTTCTGACCCTGCCATGGTGCAAAAAGCGTTTTAAGAGGTCAACGGCTAAGTTAACAGGTCCATTTCAGCTCCTTAGCATCCAGCTGACTCACTCAGTTCCTGCCCCGACTCCAGCTTGCACGCTAGGTTCTGGACATAGGGGAATTGTACAGATTTGAGGATACGACTGCCTGTCCCTTTTCTGTTCATCCGATTTAATAAGCATGGCCTTTTGCAAAACATGTTTCAGATCATTGCTCACTGCGGCCAGTTAAGATGCCATGAGAGTACCACTGAAGGTCTCCCTTTTAGGACATATGTTCAGGATTGTTCTGTCAGCTCACCTGCTCAAAACTGTCAGGCAAATGCTACGAACTTCACACATACGTGATTATCGTGCATTGTTAAGGAATTTCAGAGGGAAAGCATTAGATGTGGTTTTTATATACAGTGGTACCTCGGGTTAAGTACTTAATTCGTTCCGGAGGTCCGTACTTAACCTGAAACTGTTCTTAACCTGAAGCACCACTTTAGGTAATGGAGCCTCCTGCTGCTGCCGCGCCGCTGGAGCACAATTTCTGTTCTCATCCTGAAGCAAAGCTCTTAACCTGAAGCAATATTTCTGGGTTAACGGAGTCTGTAACCTGAAGCGTATGTAACCTGAAGCATATGTAACCCGAGGTACCACTGTATTTTAAAACGTATTTCATTGATTTGACTTAAACAGAATTGCATAATAACAACAACAATAAATAAAACTTACTCTTCTCCCAGAGTGTGGATTTGCCTCTAAGTAGGACATTGCTTCCATGCAGCTTTTTAAAGTTTTCACAAGCACCAAAAAAATAATTAACTGAAAGTGTCATTCCACAATGTTCTGTGTGTTCTTGATGGGTGAACATCGTGTTCAATGGATAGCACATATTGACTAAAGTCAAACCATGTTGCATAGCTTATTTTTTATAATTTCAAAACTTTATGGTGGTGTTTAATTGTGTGTGAGTGTTATCTATCTATCATCTATCTATCTATCTATCTATCTATCTATCTATCTATCTATCTATCATCTATCATCTATCATCTATCTATCATCTGTCTAATCTATCTCTATACATACATACATACATACATACATACATACATACATACGTACGTACACCTCATCGTCTATTCTTGTTGCTCATACCAGAACATTTTGGGTAGCAGAAAGATTGTGGCCACAATTTAATATTAAAATACAAATACAAATTAATGCATCATTGCATATTAGGGCTTGGCAAAGGAAAGCTTTTGCAGTTTAGCTGAAATGGTCATTTTCACCAAATTAATATGGCTGTAACGTGGAAATGAGAACTGTCAGGAGCTGCTAAAGAGGTGGGTTTCTTTGGTGACACATTGCAACACTCTCCAAACAGAATGACATTTGTTTCTGTCTGGTAGTGAGTTCCTTTGGGGGCTTTATCATTTCAACATTAATGCAGAAACACTTTCATCTGACCTTCAGACATTAAAGAAAAAGCAAAATATCTTCAGCATTCTACCTGTCTTTGGCACCAAGTCAGTGCCATACATGGTTTAGTTATCTACTGTAGTCTTGCATTTCTGTCCCCAATAGAAATACCTGTCATCTTGCATTATAACCTGTGGGGGAATGACAGCCTAAGCCTCTTGGCTTGCTCACCATAATGTGAGAAAATTTCCCACTAACAGTATGCATTTGTCAGTAGTGGTATCATTTGGTTATTCAGTAAGTTCCAACGATCTTATCAAAAACAAATATGTCATTGAAACAGGTTAAAATTAACTTTCTCTCTCTCAGGGAAAATTTGGCTGGCCTGTCATTGTCTCATTTTTCCTTAAAGGTAAAGGTAAAGGGACCCCTGACCATTAGGTCCAGTTGTGGCGGTGCTCATCTCGCTTTATTGGCCGAGGGAGCCAGCGTACAGCTTCCGGGTCATGTGGCCAGCATGACTAAGCCGCTTCTGGCGAACCAGAGCAGCGCACGGAAACACCGTTTACCTTCCCGCTGGAGCGGTGCCTATTTATCTACTTGCACTGGTGTGCTTTCGAACTGCTAGGTTGGCAGGAGCAGGGACTGAGCAACAGGAGCTCATCCTGTCGCAGGGATCCGAACCGCCGACCTTCTGATCGGCAAGTCCTAAGCTCTGTGGTTTAACCCACAGCACCACCCGCATCCCCATTTATCCTTACACACAGTGGCGTAGCGTGGGGGGTGCAGGGGGGGCCGGCTGCACCAGGCGCAACATCTGGGGGTTACGGGTAGGGGGCGCAAATCCATGGGTTAGGGGGCGCAAATTACTTGCCTTGCCTTGGGTGCTGACAACCCACACTACGCCACTGCTTACACATTTTAATTTTCAGCATCAGTTGTTACATTTGCACAGCCACTGTGGACTAAGAACTAAAACAAGACATCCCAAAAAGAATCTTGAAGGATCCTGGTTTTTCAAGCATCCAATTTGCACATTAAATGATTAACAATCACAATACATTCCAACAACAACAATCCAGTCACAGCTAAGCTCATCTCATTGCTTTAAACGGGGAAATTAAACATTTCAGTATTTCCTACAGTTCATGTTTCCCATTTGATTGTGTCCCATGTATTTGCAGGAGTTCTTAACTTTTTAAAGCAACGCTCTCATTTAGTTTGTTAATTGTATTTCAATGTATTTATTTGTTGAATTGACATCTCGCCTTTCCTCCAAGGTGTTCATGCTGACAAACATGATTATCGTCTCTCCCATTTTATCCTCACAGCAACCCTGTGAGGTAGGTTAGGCTGAGAGAATGTGTCTGGCCAAGGTGAGCTTCATGGCTAAGCAGAGCTTTGAACCCTAGTCCTCCAGAAGCTTCATCAAAGAGAAACAAGGGAATTTGTTGTTGTTGTTTAGTCGTTTAGTCGTGTCTGACTCTTCGTGACCCCCTGGACCAGAGCACACCAGGCACTCCTGTCTTCCATTGCCTCCCGCAGTTTGGTCAAACTCATGCTGGTAGCTTCGAGACCACTGTCCAACCATCTCGTCCTCTGTCATCCCCTTCTCCTTGTGCCCTCCATCTTTCCCAACATCAGGGTCTTTTCCAGGGAATCTTCTCTTCTCATGAGGTGGCCAAAGTATTGGAGCCTCAGCTTCAGGATCTGTCCTTCCAGTGAGCACTCAGGGCTGATTTCCTTCAGAATGGAGAGGTTTGATCTTCTTGCAGTCCATGGGACTCTCAAGAGTCTCCTCCAGCACCAGAATTCAAAAGCATCAATTCTTTGGCAATCAGCCTTCTTTATGGTCCAGCTCTCACTTCCATACATCACTACTGGGAAAACCATAGCTTTAACTATACGGACCTTTGTTGGCAAGGTGATGTCTCTACTTTTTAAGATGCTGTCTAGGTTTGTCATTGCTTTTCACCCAAGAAGCAGGCGTCTTTTAATTTCGTGGCTGCTGTCACCATCTGCAGTGATCATGGAGCCCAAGAAAGTAAAATCTCTCACTGCCTCCATTTCTTCCCCTTCTATTTGCCAGGAGGTGATGGGACCAGTGGCCATGATCTTCGTTTTCTTGATGTTGAGCTTCAGACCATATTTTGCGCTCTCCTCTTTCAACCTCATTAAAAGGTTCTTTAATTCCTCCTCACTTTCTGCCATCAAGGTTGTGTCATCTGTATATCTGAGGTTGTTGATATTTCTTCCGGCAATCTTAATTCCGGCTTGGGATTCATCCAGCCCAGCCTTTCGCATGATGAATTCTGCATATAAGTTAAATAAGCAGGCAACTACAAACGTTGTGTTGCCAAACTGGACCAATGTGCAAGATAGATGCATATTCAAAGTCCGGCTTGATCACATGCATTTTACTTGAAACTAAGTGCCATTTTATTCATTGGGGATTATTTCAAAATAAGTGTACATAGGACTGCAGTTTTGGTTGTGCAGTCTATGAGTCATGAAGCCTGCTTATCATAGGGGTGATCACTGGTAGAAATCTAAGAATCATACCAACTGTGAGATACAGCGGTATCCATCGTCTGCCAGGAGATTCTGCAATCAAGCCCAATTACACAAATGAATCCAAGTTGCAAATTACCTGCTTTGCATAAACATACTTGATTCGCATGTTAAAGGCTCACATAGCGTCTCCTGATTTTGATTTTTAAAAGAAGGTGGGGACAGGAACACTGTGGATGCTCGGAAGCACACGAGAGCCATGCAGGATATAGATAATATCCTGCGTCAATAATTTACAAGAACTTTGAATTCCTAAGAGAAGGATATTAGGGAATTCCTACTGGCATGGGAAATCTGCCCAAGCAGCAGGAGAATAATTTACCATTTCTGCTCCACATGCCTGCCCTGCGGTGGAGCGAGCCAATTGATTTCACGTAGCAAGGGAGCAAGGGGGAAATATGCAGGCAGAGATTTGTGCAGGACTTCCAAAGTATTGGCCTGAGGAAAGTATCTGCTTCAGACAGGCTGGGTACACACAATACTTTTAAAGCACATTTGAAGCTAAAGAAAAAGAGGGAACATTTGATCACATGTGGTGGGAATGTAAAAAGGTGAAATGCTTCTGGGAGATGATATATAATGAGTTGAAAAAAATGTTGAAATATGCATTTATAAAGAAACCAGAAGCATTTCTATTGGGCATTGTGGGGAGTGATATAAATAGAAAGGAATGTAAGCTCTTTTTATATGCAATAACAGCAGCAAGAATATTATTGGCCCAAAAATGGAAACAAGAAGAGTTACCGACGATTGAAGAATGGAGGATGAAGTTAATGGACTATGTAGAATTAGATAAACTAACAGGAAGGATTCGAAACTGGTGAGACCAGAAATTCACGGAAGACTGGAGTAAATTTACGGACTGTTTGAAAAGTAATTGTGAAGAACAGATGACGTTTGTAGGGTTGCAAGAAGTTTTGTGAGGAGTATTATTAGAAGTATTGTAAAAATGGATAAGGGGGAGGATGATTTGTTAAGAGATGTAAAGGCAATATAAAGTTAAGAAATGCATAAGAAGTGGTTAAAACGGTGGATCATCAGAGGTGCTGATGGAAGTCCAAAAAGATTGTATGTGATAAGTTTTGTGGTACATTTTATAATTTATATGTTAAAATTAATAAAAAATACTATAAAAAAATAAATAAAGCACATTTGAAGCACATTCTTTTCCTCAAATAAGTCTGGGCAACTGTAGCTTACCCCTCACATAGTTACTATTCCCAGCAACCCTTAAGAAACTACAGTGACCATAATTCTTAGAGGGAAAGAATGTGCTTCCAGTGTGCTTTAAGGGTATTGTGTGTACACAGCCACACAGCTTAGATGTCTTGAAGTCCTGGCACTGTTGCACTCACAGAAAAGTAACCTCGTAAATGAACTTTTTGGGGAGGGAGAAGAGTCACATCACTCTTATTTTCTCCTCCCCTGACAGCTACCAAAACGAGCTCTGTCCTAGCCACCACCATTGGTAAACCCCAAACATTTTGAAGAATTTCACACCTGCCTGCCTCTCTAAATCTCTGTCTGTGCAGGACTGACAATAGGGCATTTCCCCTTGCTGTGGTCTAAACCACTGAGCCTCTTGGGCTTGCCGATCGGAAGGTTGGCAGTTCGAATCCCTGCAATGAAGTAAGCTTGTTGCTCTGTCCCAGCTCCTGCCAACCTAGCAGTTCAAAAGCACACCAGTGCAAGTAGATAAATAGGTATTGCTGCGGCGGAAAGGTAAACGGTGTTTCCATGCACTCTGGTTTCTGTCACGGTGTTCCGTTGTGCTGGAAGTGGTTTAGTCATGCTGGCCACATGACCTAGAAAGCTGTCTGTGGACAACACCGGCCCCCTCGGACTGAAAGCAAGATGAGCGCTGCAATCCCATAGTCACCTTTCACTGGACCTAACCGTCCAGGGGTCCTTTACCTTTTACTGTGTTAGGCTGCAGATACAGGGCCAATAAGAAGCTGAAAAGACAACACTTTGGGCTGCCCTGCTGTTGCCATCACTTAAGCCCTGAAGAAGCTGGCATCTGACTTTTCAACTATCTTACAATATACTTTAATTTTCCAAACCAAATCCAATCTTTGGCGCACCCCTGTCACGCCACCCTAGTTAAGACAAGGCCAAGGGGTGTTCCGAACAGTCGAGATGATGTTTCATTTCCTCTCATTGTTTGACAAAGCATAATCCTGAACGCCTATGTTCCTGAACGTCACGTTGGGTGCAGGGCCACCGTAAGAATGCCCATATCTTCAGGTTAAATTTAGCCTCCTCTAGAAGCACTATATGATGGTTAAAGTCTTTTCTGTTCAATGAAACTTTTGAAACGCGTTTTAAAGACAAGAAGGCAAACTGTGCCTGTCAGAAAGGCTGTGCACCATTTGGATAGTGGAAATGTTTAAGAGCTCATGCAGTTATGCTTCTAATAGTGTGTGTGGGGGGGACACGGGTGGCGCAGTGGGTTAAACCACAGAGCCTAGGACCTGCCGATCAGAAGGTAGGCGGTTCGAATCCCCACGACGGGGTGAGCTCCCGTTGCTCGGTCCCTGCTTCTTCCAACCTAGCAGTTCGAAAGCACGCCAAAAGTGCAAGTAGATAAATAGGTACCGCTCCGGCGGGAAGGTTCCCGTGCGCTGCTCTGATCTCAAAAGATAAGATAGACAGGGATTGGAAGGTGTTTAAAGGATACTTGCAAAACCATATTGAAAAATCAGAACTCCTATTAGAATAAACAAGTTCCGTTTTAAATACTGAAATAATAAGATGGATAACAATGTGTAATAGAATAAGAAGCATGAAATTAGGTTAAAGGTGTGTGAAAGAAAGTAATAGAAGTGGAAAGAAATTGCAATTGAGTAGATTGGAAGTCTAACACAAAGGTGGGGTGAGGGGTGGTGGACGGTGATGGGAAAAGGAATTGTCTGTGGGATTGAGTGTAGGTATGTTTGAACATTTTTAAGGATTGTATGAAATGTATGTTTGTAGGCTTGTATATTCGCAATATGTGTGTAATAATGCTGAATTATTTTAACAATATTTTCCCCCAAAAAGCAAACAAACAAAAAACAAATATTTATTGCCCATGCATGCCCCCCAAAAGTGGGTGAGTGGCTTCCTACAGGCAGCTTGCGGGATTAGGGAAAGGTCACTTCAGAAGAGCATCATGTGTTTTGAGGTCATCCTCTGTGCTCGACAAATTTCTGCTCATTTCAGGCTGTTGGTGCTAATTTGGCTTCCTAAATGTGTAAAAGGAATTAATGCATGTTCTACATAGTGTAAATCCACGAGAAGAACAGTTTGATCTGACACTTAAGCCAGACAACACGGGAAGGTTTTGAATATACGTAATGCAAGTTGGTATAGTACATAGGCTTTATCCTATTTGATCTCTTCAAGTTGCTGGAAACAGCAGCATTGGAACAAGTAATACTGTATAGATATTTAAACCTATCTGCATTAGCATATTCCATTTATCCCATATCCACTTACAGCAGACAGTTGTCATTAGAAGACAAACCCTGGTATCAGTTCCATCAAAAAAGCTCAGCAACATTCGGGGTGTCCTTTACTTTTGGCAACTCTAATCTAGAATATCAGAAGAAATCCAAAACCAGTTTTGATTCTGAAGTGGAGAATTGGTGCTGCTTTCCTTTTAGAGTGGGAAAAGTCAGACAGAAAGCAGGAGTGGGGGGGCTTCAATAATAATAATAATAATAATAATAATAATAATAATAATAATAATAATAATTTTATTGTTTGCTACAATTTTGATTGGTAGATACAGAAAAATTATATAACTATATCTATATTGCAAAATAAGTGCAATGGGCAAGACAGCTGAGAAAGAATGGGTATTCTGCCAGATAGCCTTGTTCTCTTGCTATGTGGCAATATGCTATCAGGCGTTTGTGACCTCCAGTTAATTGCCGTGGGATTTCAGAAGTCAAATGCATTCCAAGTAGCCAGCTACTGTATTTTTCCACAGCTATTTGCGGTTAGAGGACTGCTTCTGAGGAGGAGAGGCCTTCACATTGATGTACCGTGACACTAGCTTCTTTCAGTAGTTGGATAGCCATGCAGATGTAATGAAGGATAGCTTAGTCCGCAGAGCACCAGACTCTTAATCTCAGGGTCGCGGGTTTGATCCCCATGTCGGGCAAAAGATCCTTGCATTGCAGTGGGTTGAACTAGACAATCCTCACAGTCCCTTCCAACTCTGCAATTCTATGATCGATACGTAAAGGTGAAGGGACCCCTGACCATTAGGTCCATTAGGCCGACTCTGGGGTTGCGGCGCTCATCTCGCTTTATTGGCCGAGGGAGCCGGTGTACAGCCGGTGGTCATGTGGCCAGCATGACTAAGCTGCTTCTGGCGAAGCAGATCAGCGCACGGAAACGCCGTTTACCTTCCCGCCAGAGTGGTACCTATCTATCTACTTGTACTTTGACGTGCTTTCGAACTGTTAGGTGGGCAGGAGCAGGGACCAAGCAACAGGAGCTCACCCCGTCGCGGGGATTCGAACCGCCGACCTTCTGATCAGCAAGTCCTAGGCTCTGTGATTTAACACACAGCGCCACCCGTGTCCCATGATCAATAGGGTTAGCCTTAAAAGATGGCGTACTTATATTGAACCAGTAGGGCTACAATTCCCAGTGCTCTTAACAAACAATAGTTCCCACGATTCTTTGGTGTACTCATGTAAAAACACCAGGCAGGCCCCACAAATAACCCAGAGATGCATTGTAAATAAAAGGACACATTCTACGCATGTAAAAGCACGCTGATTGCGGGACTGTCTGTGGGCTGGATTTAGAGAGCGATTGGGCCGAATCCAGCCCCTGAGCCTTAGTTTACCTACTCAATGGGTGCTGGGTGCAAGATAGCAATTGTTCCCCGCCACACGCCATGCCTCTCAAGAGTGTGAGAAGCCAAGAGTGCTCTCAGCCATTCCTCAGGGTGAGGAGGAGGGGCATCCCTTGATCGCTGGTCCTTCCAGGGCAGGCAGAGCTGACGAGAGGGGAAAGCGCTGCCAGAAAAAACAGGCTGGGACATGGGTCAAGGAGCACCGCCATCAAACTCCTTGTTGTCAGCAGGCTTGGTGTGCAAGCTATCGAAAGCAGATGTTGTGCCAGGAAGAGGCAGCTCTTAGCTCAGGAGAAGATGCAGCAACTTCAGAATGACAACAGCCAGCAGAACAACAGCAGCAACAGCAACTGTGGGTGCGAGTTTGTTTACTTGTTGCATAGATTAGCAAAGAGTTGCATGAAACGCCACACCCCTAGCTCATCAAAGCTCCTAGATTTCGCCATCCGGACAAGGCTACCGTATCAAAGTCAACCCTTCTGCATATTTAAATGTGGGAGGGTTTGTTCTGCTTACCTGTTTGTTTTAAAATCCACGAATTTGGCTTCTGGCATCACAAAGCTAGCACCTTGCTACATCTGCCCATCTATCTATGACTGCATAGATACCATACCTTTGAAACGCATTCAGAGCCCTGGGCATAGCTGGGGGGGGGGAGCAGCTGCCCCTCCTAAACCAAGTAAACAAATGAAAATGCTTAACTAAAAGTAGGAATAATCAGAGGATTTGAAATTGAAATGCTTGCTGAGGTCACGTGGATGATGTTGTGAAAGGTTCCCAGCAAATTCAAGAAAACCTGGATTTTTTTTTTAAGGGAGATGGAAAAAAAGGCGTGCTCTTTGCAATTTTGCAACATATACTTGTTAACTGCATGGAAGGTACTCCCTGACGTTAATTTTTTATTTAGCTTCCTGGTTTTCAAATGACTGGAGATTTTGACAGATTGTTCCGAGCACCTGGGGTCAAAAGAGAGTAACATAAAACAATTGTTGATGAGATGTTTCATTCTGAATCTGCTAGACAGAGCTGGACAGAGGATGATGACAGCTTGGTATCCTGCCCCCCTAACATAAATCATGGCTACATCCATGTTCAGAGCACATTCCCACCTCCCCACTCCACTCAAAGAATTCTGGACACTGTCTTTAATTTCATTTTCAATTCATTTATTCAATTTATACACTGCCCTATATCCAGAAGTATCAGGGCAGTTCACAAACAAGACCATAACATATAAAATCAAACCAAAAACAATGTGCCTCAGGGTTCTGTCCTCTCCCCCATGTTTTTCAACATCTACATGCAGCCGCTGGGAGAGATCATCAAGGGGTTTGGGTTGGGCGTTCATCAATATGCAGATGATACCCAGTTCTACCTCTCTTTTAAATCAGAACCAGTAAAGGCAGTGCAGGTCCTGTGTGAGTGTCTGGAGGCGGTTGGAGGATGGATGGCGGTTAACAGATTGAGGATGAATCCTGACAAGACAGAAGTACTGTTTTGGGGGGACAGGAGGCGGGCAGGTGTGGAGGATTCCCTGGTCCTGAATGGGGTAACTGTGCCTCTGAAGGACCAGGTGCGCAGCCTGGGAGTCATTCTGGACTCACAGCTGTCTATGGAGGCGCAGGTCAATTCTGTGTCCAGGGCAGCTGTTTACCAGCTCCATCTGGTACACAGGCTGAGACCCTATCCGCCCGCGGACTGCCTCGCCAGAGTGGTGCACGCTCTAGTTATCTCTCGCTTGGACTACTGCAATGCGCTCTACGTGGGGCTACCTTTGAACTACAACTAATCCAGAACACGGCAGCCAGACTAGTGACTGGGAGCGGCCACCGAGACCATATAACACCGGTCTTGAAAGACCTACATTGGCTCCCAGTACGTTTCCGAGCACAATTCAAAGTGTTGGTGCTGACCTTTAAAGCCGTAAACGGCCTCGGTCCAGTATATCTGAAGGAGCGTCTCCACCCCCATCATTCTACCCGGACACTGAGGTCCAGCACCAAGGGCCTTCTGGCGGTTCCCTCATTGTGAGAAGCCAAGTTGCAGGGAGCCAGGCAGAGGGCCTTCTTGGTAGTGGCGCCCTCCCTGTGGAACACCGTCCCACCAGGTGTCAAAGAGAACAACAACTACCAGACTTTTAGAAGACATCTGAAGGCAGCCCTATTTAGGGAAACTTTTAATGTTTGATGTATTACAGTAGTTTAATATTTTTGTGGAAGCCGCCCAGAGTGGCTGGGGAAGCCCAGCCCGATGTGCAGGGTATAAATAATAAATTATCATTATTATTATTATTAACCCAATAAAAAAAACCAAAAGAGCCAAAATCTAAAGGGGTTTTGGTTGTCAATAAGATCAACCAAAGGCCTGGTTAAAAAGGAAGGATTTTGCCTGGCACCTAAAAGTGTATAATGAAGGTGCCAGGCGAACTTCCCTGGGGAGAGCATTCCACAGGTGGGGAGCCACTGCAGAGAAGGCCCCGTTCTCATGTTGCCACCCTCAGGACCTTTTGAGGAGGAGGGACACGAAGAATTGCCTCAGAACATGATCTCAGGGTCTGGGTAGGTTCATATGGAAAGAGGCGGTTCTGGAGGTATTGCAGTCCTGAGCCATTTCTTAAGGGTTGCTGGGGATTGTAAATCTTTGAATAGGAAACTGCAATACCCAGAATTATTTGAGGAAAAGAACACGTTTCGAATGTGCAACTTCACCAGCCCAACCCAGAATCTCCAGGGACTTGCGATCCATCCCTGAGTTCTACTGCTTCCAGATTTTAATGGGTAACATCCTTTAGCCAAACAGCAATTGGCTTTTGCTTTGCTGAGCCACCCACAGGCTATTTCTCAGACGCTGTGTATGGCCTGCAAGTGGAAGTCTGATTTCCCAGAATGGGATTGGCTTTTGGACCGCCTTCTGTTTCTGTTGTTTAGTTCTCGGCCTCCTAGAGAGAAACCACAAATAGATGTGGATGAGCAACTTAAAAATGAATTAATGATTACAAATCATTTTTCTTCCAAGGAGCATGACGTGACAGACAAGAGGGTCATTGCTATTTTAATCTCAACCTCCCCAAAGTAAGGAAGAAGAAGAATAATCTTTCTTTGCATCAGCCACTAGCCAGAGCAATAAAATAAAACGTACAAACTTAACTATAGAAAATACATTTTGGGACTTTACATCAATAATTAAATAATAGATCTTATTCTAATTGCCCCCCCCCACTAAAAACTTTGTAGTTTTTGCTGTCACCTGATCATCTTGATCTGCTAAGAGTAAGGACATAGTAGCAATGATTGAGCGACCCAACATGGAGAATAATAGAGGGTTAATAATAACCTCACTCCTCAAATCCTTATAAAGAGTGCAAGCCAGAGGCACATGAGCCACTGACTCAATACTGCCATCTCCACAGGGACATAACCGTTTTTCCAGCGGAATTTTTTGAAACCGACCCTCGAGTCCAGCCGAAAGCAGTATATTCAATCTTGCGAAAGTGCGTCTGTATTTTGGAACTGTTAAATTTTGCAAACAGGGTGGCAACGTGTCACAATGACTAGGTGGGAAATAATCATACCGTGGACAAAAATTTCCCTATCGTGGTCAAATGATTCTGTCCCTTGAAATCATATAGTAAAGGTAAAGTAAAGGGACCCCTGACCATTAGGTCCAGTCGTGACCGACTCTGGGGTTGCGGCGCTCATCTCGCTTTATTGGCCAAGGGAGCCGGCGTACAGCTTCCAGGTCATGTGGCCAGCATGACTAAGCCGCTTCTGGCGAACCAGAGCAGCACACGGAAACGCTGTTTACGTTCCCACCGGAGCGGTACCTATTTATCTACTTGCACTTTGAGGTGCTTTCGAACTGCTAGGTTGGCAGGAGCAGGGACCAAGCAATGGGAGCTCACCCCGTCGCGGGGATTCGAACCACCGACCTTCTGATTGGCAAGTCCTAGGCTCTGTGGTTTAACCCACAGCGCCACCCACGTCATATAGGCGCTGTCTAATTAAATTATTTGCTTTACTGAAACCCAGCGTCAATAACTGTTGTGGTGATAAACAAGAAAAGTAAAGCTTTTGGTTGACAGTTTTAGTCCAAGCGACCCTGTGAGTTATATTAGCCTTGGCTTACTTCCTATTTCTCAGCCTAAGTGTAAGAATTAGAACTCCAGTTCCCATGGTTCAGTGTCCGACATGCTTTGCCATGAGTTGATCACGTGGTGTCCTCCAGGTGTTTCAGACTACAATTCTGATAATCCTTGGCCATCGGCCATGATGACTAGGACCGATCAGCGTAATTGAAGTCCATCAACATCTGGAGAGAACCATGTTGCCAAACTCACATGCTATCCACTCAATCATATTGAGTTTTCGTTCCCTGTTCTTCCCACACAACCCTTGTTATACTCCTATGGGGAAACTGTGGCCATCCACATCTTTGACTCCATATCCCATCATCCCCAGAAAGCATGGCCAATGATCAGGGATGATGGGACTTGTAGTCCAGCAACATCTGGAAGGTCAGAGATTCTTCATCGCTGTGCAACAGCATGACAAATGCTAGGAAAGTTGCTTGTTCCCTGCTGCTGGGCTGTGTTTTTTCCTGTCCATGGGCTTATCAAAAAGCCTTTTGTTATTGTTGTTGTTGGAACAGTAATTAGCTCCCTCTGCTGTTTAATTTAAGCAGAGTTGGCAAGTAATTACAGGCTCACTATGTATATTTTGCTGTAGAGAGGCTTAGTTTGGTCAGAATCAAGTACAGTGGTACCTCAGGTTACATACGTTTCAGGTTACATACGCTTCAGGTTACAGACTCCGCTAACCCAGAAATAGTGCTTCAGGTTAAGAACTTTGCTTCAGGATGAGAACAGAAATCATGCTCCAGCGGCGCAGTGGCAGCGGGAGGCCCCATTAGCTAAAGTGGTGGTTCAGGTTTAGAACAGTTTCAGGTTAAGAACAGACCTCCGGAACGAATTAAGTACTTAACCCGAGGTACCACTGTACACACTTCCAGAATTAATGCTAAACACATTACTTCTGGTAAATTAGCCACCATAGCCACCAGAGGCCCGTGAAAATTTGTGTTCCAGGCTTTTTAGACTCATCTACTCATAGATGTAGTCTATGTAACGTGGGTGGCGCTGTGGTGTAAACCACAGCAATGGGATGAGCTCCCATTATTCAGTCCCTGCTCCTCCCAACCTAGCAGTTCGAAAGCATGTCAAAGTGCGAGTAGATACCTTCCAGCGGGAAGGTAAACAGCGTTTCCGTGTGCTGCTCGGGTTCGCCAGAAGCGGCTTAGTCATGCTGGCCACATGTATGCCAGCTCCCTCAGCCAATAAAGCGCTGCAACCCCAGAGTTGGCCACGACTGGACTGGTCAGGGGTCCCTTTACCTTTACCTTACTCATATACTATCAGAAACCAAATGGGTGCATTGGTTGCCAGATGTGAATTTTCCCCCCAGCTCATAAATATCGTTCCCAATCATGCCCTCTTTCTGCCACAAACCCTTTGCTACTCTAGTACAGAAGAATAGTGCTGTATGAATTAATTTGAGTTACCCAAGTTTGTACAGTAGATTTAGCTTGAACTTTCTAATATTATTTTATCTAAATTTATTCTCAGTTAGGTTTTGTGCCTCTCCACTGGAGAAATTGTTCCTTATTGCTAGCACGACCATATGCACATCAACTCAGAAGTAAGGTTTAGTGGTTTTGATGCGACTTATTCAAAGCACATGCGAGGTAATAAGTCTCTGTGTAGAAAGGGGCATTTACTCCTGAGTAAATATGCGCAGGATTATGCTGTGAGAGCAGCAATAGGAGAGAGAAACCAGATGTTCTCATTATATTGGTTTGTTAAAAGGTTTTAATAATGGGCAGTGAAAAACAGTTTTCTAATCAAAGGACTGTTCCACTGAAATGTCTTTTAGTGAAAATGAGATATATTTATGTTATCAATATGAAAGTCTTGAAAATACTGAAAAGGAAAAGTTTGAGCAAAAGGAAGGAAGATACACACAGAAAATGTTTAGACAACTGACATTATTTCCAGACGAGGGCTATGAATTACGGTAGTCCTGAATGTACGGTCACTCACCTTACTAAACAGCCACTAAGGGTTCCATCCTATTTAATACCATTTTGAATTAAGTTTGGTTCACCTGAAGGTGACCCAGGACATTTTGTCCCAGCGGTTAACTGAGCGTTGAAGAAGCCAGTGATACTCTCTTTTATTTTTAAGCAGCCCTCCTGGTTCTTGCGCCATAATCCAAAGTAAATAAGTTCCCTCTTTGATGTTCCCTCTTTGAAAGCAAATCTAATCTCTTAACTCTCCTTGTGCACGGATGCCGTTCTCTGCGCCTTCATTCATTTCGCTGCCTTTTTCATCTTCCTCCATCCTATCGCATCCCCTTTGACATCCTCATGTGATTATCAGTACGCCAAGGCTGATTTACTTACTGGCATTTTCTGCTCTGGTTAGTATATTATTTTAATACGCCCTGGTTTTGTCTGTCTTCTCGGTTGCTACAATAGAAACCCAAGGATCTCTTTGCAAGCCGGTTTTGTTCCGCTTCCAGAGGAAGAAAATAGCTCGCTTGGCCTGCCCTGGTTTAAAATATATTTTGATATTGTATCCTCCAGATGTTTCTGTTGGAAAGGTAAACACGGGTTTGGTTTTAATGTGTCCACTGGATATATCAGTACCAACGGCTGATGTTTATGCATTTGGATCTGGCCTGCTGACTAGCACCTTTTGCGCAACAGTGCTGTGAAACTGCAACACTGAACCTCTGCTCCAATTCTCGACTTATATCACAAGCACAACCCATCCGCAAATGAAGCACTTCGAAAGAGCGGAACAATGGGAGGATGTGGACAAGAAAATGTGACACATAATCTTATTCACGGAGTGCTGGAGGGCTTGGAGGGCAAGATGCTAACTTTATGGATTATGCTCTGGTTATCTCCTGCTTGGACTACTGCAACATGCTCTACGTGGGGCTACCTTTGAAGGTCACCCAGAAACTACAACTATTCCAGGATGTGGCAGCTAGACTGGTGACTGGGAGTGGCTGCCGAGACCACATAACTGAAAGACCTACATTGGCTCGTTTCTGAGCACAATTCAAAATGTTAAACGGCCTCGGGCCATTATACCTGAAGGAGCGTCTCCACCCTCATCGTTCAGCCCGGACAGTGAGGTCCAGCTCTGAGGGCCTTCTGGCGGTTCCCTCAGTGCGAGAAGTGAGGTTACAGGGAACCAGGCAGAGGGTCTTCTTGATGGTGGAATAATAGTAGTAGTAGTAGTAGTAGTAGTAGTAGTAGTAATAATAATAATAATAATAATAATAATAATAATAATTTATTATTTATACCCCGCCCATCTGGCTGGGTTTTCCCAGCCACTCTGGGCGGCTTCCAACAAAACACTAAAATACAATAACCCATTAAACATTAAAAGCTTCCCTAAACAGGGCTGCCTTCAGATGTCTTCTAAAAGTTTGGTAGTTATTTTTCCCTTTGACATCTGAAGGGAGGGCGTTCCACAGGGTGGGTGCCACTACCGAGAAGGCCCTCTGCCTGGTTCCCTGTAACTTGGCTTCTCACAGCGAGGGAACCGCATTCTGGATTAGTTGTAGTTTCCTGGTCACCTTCAAAGGTATCCCCACATAGAGCGCATTGCAGTAGTCCAAGCGGGAGATAACCAGAGCATGCACCACTCTGGAGAGACAGTCTGCGGGCAGGGAGGGTCTCAGCCTGTGAACCAGATGGAGCTGGTAAACAGCAGCCCTGGACACATTCCCTGGTGGAATGCCCTCCCATGAGATGTCAAGGAAATAAACAACTATCTGGCATTTAGAAGACATCTGAAGGCAGCCCTGTTTAGGGAAGTTTTTAATGTTTGATGTTTGATTGTGTTTTTAATATTTTGTTGGGAGCCGTCCAGAGTGGCTGGGGAAACCCAGCCAGATGGGCGGGGTATAAATTGGCATCCCAAAGCAATTTACAATATTATATATTAAAAAAGGCCTCCAGGGGTATCAACACAAGTCCACTCAGTGGTATATCATCTTCCTCTCTGCCCCAATCTCCTGTTTACCCCCCAAATCTGTCCAGACTGGAGTGTTAGAGCACAAACGTTTACAAAAAGGGTTTTGTCCTCGCTTCTTGGGGAAACTGGTACAAAAGTATATTATTCCTATGATCCTCGAGTATAAAACCCGGTAAAAAGACATTTTTAAAAAACTAGTGCAAAAGTAGTTAGGAGAGCCAGAGAGAGCCAGCAATATTTTTTCCGTGGTTCATTGCTGGGAAACCTTTGCTAATTAAATGCCAAACCCAAGTAACAAACACTTCTGCAGAGACATTTCTCAGGAAACCTCAGGAAACATTCAGAACAAATCCGCTCCACTTCTCAGTGGGGAGGAGTTGCGGTGGACCGTGTGGCCACCCACTCCCTACTGGGGGTGGGGGACTTTGTCCCCCATTGCCTGGCGGATCCTGGCCACGTCAGAGCCCAGCCGCCAATCCGCTGGCCAGGGGGCGTGGCCGGGGCCATTTAAACCGAGGAGCGAGCCAGAGGACTTCCTCTTAGGCTCGCTTCCTCAATCATCCGCCCTCCCTCCCTATTTGCAGGGTCCCTATTTGCACTGGCCTTGCTATGGACTTCAGTTGGTCACCTTGGTTGTCCGAGGGGCCTGGTAGGAATTTTTCCACTTGGCAAATTGGCACTGGCCACTTGGTTTTCGCCTACCTCGTAGCAATCGTCACAACTTTGTTAGGGTTGCGGTTAGGCATTGTTTGACCTTGTGATGGGGTTGGGGAGGTGTGGCCATCACCTGCCCCTCCATGCTTAAGGGTATTCCATTAAAGGAATCTGGGGGTGTTGATCTAGTCTGAAGCCCGGCTGGGGGCTAAGGCCTTGACACAACCCCAACGGAAACACCAGGGGGAGCTTGAGTTGACCCCCAGGAGTCAGATATAGTCAGGTCCAATCAATGCCTAAGCCAATACCACTCACATTCTTTAATTTCAATAAAGTTGTGGCCAAAAATTTGCCCAGTAACATAAACCTAATATCCGTGTCCTTGTGTGAGTTATTTCCAACGAGGGGGTGGCTGCGGGGTCTCGACATGCAACCAATGCTGCTTGTTCAGACCCAGAAAATTGGTGTTTTGCAGAAATACCTGGAGCTGGGTTTTTAAAAAATCCATGGAGTGGGAAGGGGTTTCTAAGTTCTGTTGTGGATCCTAACTCTTGAATATGTGAATGATATAGGAATGTTAACATAAAGGAAGGCAGTGGCAAGACCAGATCAGGCTTTGAAGAACATAAAATGCTATTTCAGGATGCACCAGGCCTGGAAAACCATTTGTCCCCTACCACGCATAGTGCCGTGTGACCTCCACAGAGACCTAAACTTGCAGGACCTAGTAAACAGTTCTCAGGCCAGTAATGTTGTTTACAGGGAGAGATACAGAAAGTCAAGAAGCTATATAGATTTCATTACAGGCATTCCCATTTCTCTGGCTCTCTGGCTAAGTTTATTAGGCCTGCCAATAAATAACAGCTTAGTCAGCTCTCTTAATAGCTCATGCCAAATGGCTTCAAGCGCAACATTGGGTGTGTTTTTTGTTTTGTTCATACAAACTCTTTTTGTCATTAACCCTTTATTAGTTCAAAGTCTGGGAGTAACCATAGTAACCTTGATTGAGTTTAGCTGTTTTGATCTCACTGCTCCATAGAAGCTGCTGCTTCCTAGCTCCTAGTGGAGCAGCGAGTAAAGCTGTTAGCGCATTTGCAAAGCTAAGCAGGGTCCGGTATGGTTTCAAATTGGATGGGGGGGATTGTGTTTTGAGATTCCTGTGTTGCAGGGGGATGGACTAGATGACCCTCTGGACCCATCCGTTCTGGGCACCACAGTTCAAGAAGGACACTGACAAACTGGAACGTGTCCAGAGGAGGGCAACCAAAATGGTCAAAGGCCTGGAAACGATGCCTTATGAGGAACGGCTAAGGGAGCTGGGCATGTTTAGCCTGGAGAAGAGGAGGTTAAGGGGTGATATGATAGCCATGTTCAAATATATAAAAGGATGTCACATAGAGGAGGGAGAAAGGTTGTTTTCTGCTGCTCCAGAGAAGCGGACACAGAGCAATGGATCCAAACTACAAGAAAGAAGATTCCACCTAAACATTAGGAAGAACTTCCTGACAGCAAGAGCTGTTTGACAGTGGAATTTGCTGCCAAGGAGTGTGGTGGAGTCTCCTACTTTGGAGGTCTTTAAGCAGAGGCTTGACAACCATATGTCAGGAGTGCTCTGATGGTGTTTCCTGCTTGGCAGGGGGTTGGACTCGATGGCCCTTGTGGTCTCTTCCAACTCTATGATTCTATTCTATGATTCTACAGTTCCTTGATTCTATTATTCTATTTGGGCATTTCAGATACATTGAGGCACAGTGGTGTCTTCTTCTCCTTTGGCGATCACTCGTAGCCAAGGAAGATTGTCTTCCATAAACATGGTTTTCACATATAGGTAGGTAGCCGTGTTGGTCTGCCATAGTCGAAACAAAATAAAAAAAATCCTTCCAGTAGCACCTTAAAGACCAACTAAGTTAGTTCTTGGTATGAGGTTTCGTGTGCATGCACACTTCTTCAGATACCAAGCGGGTGGCGCTGTGGTCTAAATCAGCTTGCTGATCGGAAGGTCGGCGGTTCGAATCCCCGCAACGGGGTGAGCTCCCGTTGCTCGGTTCCTGCTCCTGCCCACCTAGCGGTTCGAAAGCACCTCAAAGTGCAAGTAGATAAATAGGTACCACTCCAGCAGGAAGATAAACGGTGTTTCCGTGCGCTGCTCTGGTTCGCCAGAAGCGGCTCAGTCATGTTGGCCACATGACCTGGAAGCTGTACGCCGGCTCCCTTGGCCAATAAAACGAGATGAGTACCGCAACCCTAGAGTCGGTCACAACTGGACCTAATGGTTAGGGGTCCCTTTATTTTACTTTTACCCCAGGTGGACACACACCTGAACTGCCATCACCGCCCCCAAAGTTTCCCCAACTTTCCTGCCGCCTCATCCTAGCGCCACTTCCATTCCGCCCTGCCATGTGCCAGTGATACTTGATGACATCAATTGTTGGAAGAGCTCTGAGAAACAAAAGGGTAATTAATATTGTGTTTTGATTTATAAAGAAGCTGCAGTGTACAGGTTCAACGGTAAAAAAAACCCTGGACGGTTAAGTCCAGTCAAAGGCAACTATGGGGTTGCAGCGCTCATCTTGCTTTCAGGCCGAGGGAGCCGACGTTTGTCCACAGACAGCTTTCCGTGTCGTGTGGCCAGAAGGACTAAACCGCTTCTAGCGCAATGGGACACCATGACGGAGCGAATGGAAATGCCATCTTTCTTCCCACTGCAATGGTACCTATTTATTTACTTGCACTGGCATGCTTTCGAACTGCTAGGTTGGCAGAAGCTGGGACAGAGCAATGGGAGCTCACCATGTCACAGGGACTCGCCACGTCCCTAGGTTTGGCGGTAGGGCTATTGGGCTAGGGCCTGGGAGACCTGGGTTCAAAACCGCACCCAGCCATGAAGCTCACTATATGACAGCGGGGTCATTACTATAATTTTATTTTGGGGAATATCTGCTGCCTGCAGTTCTCTGCCCACTACAAGTTACAGGGAACCGGGCAGAGGGCCTTCTCAGTAGTGGCCCCCGCCCTGTGGAACACCCTCCCACCAGATGTCAAAGAGAAAAATAACTCCCAAACTTTTAGAAGACATCTGAAGGCAGCCCTGTTTAGGGAAGCTTTTAATGTTTAATAGGTTATTGTATCTTAGTGTTTTGTTGGAAGCTGCCCAGAGTGGCTGGGGAAACCCATCAAGATGGGCGGGGTATAAATAAATTATTATTATTATTTTTAAGGGTACACTGCACTGAGCTCCTCCCTTAACAGGGAAACAAGGTCAGAGCGTGGTTGACTTAATAATACAACATCCTTCTCCCATCACTCTCTTCTCCCTTGCGACCTCCTAGTTACTCCCTCAGGTCCAAGTTTCACCAGCTTCCATTAGACTGGGGTCCTACCAAGTGGGAAGGGGGAACCATGGACACACTGATGGGAGAAGTCCAACAACCTCTGGAGGGCCTCACACAATGCTACCCCTACTCTACTCCACAGGGTGAGCTTCCCCAACCTGGTGCCCTCCAAGTGGTTGTTGGAACTCACATTGCCCATCATCTCTGACCTTTGCCCATGTTGGCTGGGGCTGACAGAGCAAATAGCAGAGCGGTTAGTACAGCACAGAGAGGTGTTACATAATAAAATGTCTGGGAACTGCTGCTCTTGCAGGAAGGATTGGGTCATGCTAACCAGTTTTCCCAAAGGTCACACGTCATTCTGGGAAACAAATGGCAACTTGGCACATGGGTTGGGTCTGGGAGCTACGGAGTCTGGCCAACTCACGAAAGAAGTTCCTCCATTTGTTAAACAAAAAGGCAACGTTATCTTTTTGCATGTGTGCTTATCTGAGTATCTTTTGATCATTGTTGATGGTTGACGTAAGTGCCTTTTACTTCCGTCAGATTATTCAGCAAGTGTGTGTTCAAGTCTGTTGTCTTAAGTCACCATTTCCTGAATCTAAAACTACAAATTACAGCGGTACCTCGGGTTACATACGCTTCAGGTTACAGACTCCGCTAACCCAGAAATAGTACCTTGGGTTAAGAACTTTGCTTCAGGATGAGAACAGAAATCGTGCACCGGCGGCGCAAGGCCCCATTAGCTAAAGTGGTGCTTCAGGTTAAGAACAGTTTCAGTTTAAGAACAGGCCTCCAGAATGAATTAAGTTCTTAACCCGAGGTATCACTGTACACAGAAAGAAAACCAGCTGTTTGGAAACAGTATTTATTTATTTTTTTGTAAAAGGGTGGCTGTGGTGCTTGGAGTATGCCACCACTCGCAGGAGACATTTTAGACTTTGGGGAAATGTTCTTGCCCTTTGTGTCTCCTGAGCAAGCTTTAAAGCCCTAAACAGCCTCAGTCCAGTATACCTGAAGGAACGTCTCCACCCCCATCGTTCTGCCCGGACAGTGAGGTCCAGCGCCGAGGGCCTTCTGGCGGTTCCCTCATTGCGAGAAGCAAAGCTACAGGGAACCAGGCAGAGGGCCTTTTCGGTAGTGGCGCCCGCCCTGTGGAACGCCCTCCCATCAGATGTCAAAGAGATAAACAACTACCTGACATTCAGAAGACATCTTAAGGCAGCCCTGTTGAGGGAAGTTTTTAATGTGTGACATCTTAGTGTATTTTAGGCTTGGCTTCACTCTGTCTGAAGAAAGTAAGTTGCTCCCCACCTAATCTGCAGGGGTGGAGTTGGTGAGACTCCAATTCCCATCAGCTCCAGCCAGCCTAGCAGATGGTCAGAGATCATGGGAGTTGTAGTTCAACATCTGGAGGGTCACCCCCCCCCCCGCTGTTCTATCTGATTTCCCTCCAAACCCTGGAAAGCAAAAGGATGGAAAGGGGAAAAAACCCACAAGAGCCCTTTCAGTGAGGTTGAGTGAAGGCTGTCCATTCCCTCCTCATGGTTTGTAAGATATCTGGTGAAGAAGTATGGTGTCCTGGCATTTGCTGTGACGAAATGTCCAGTCTTGGGCAAAGATAATCTGGGGGGAAGTCTATAGAACCAGGTGGAACTCCAGAAATTGGCTATTCCCTTTCCTGCCTTCCCAGGTGCTAGCAAGTGTTAACCCAATCCCAGTGGATGCTTTTTTCACCACAAACTGAGTATGAACTGTATCCTGGCCTATTTGCTAGATGCCTTCCCCATTCCGCCCCCAAGCTCCCTCAGTATATTTCATGAAATTAAAAAAAAGTAAGAATTTCAGAGGGACGCGGGTGGAGCTGTGGGTTAAATCACAGAGCCTAGGACTTGCCGATCAGAAGGTCGGTGGTTCGAATCTCCATGACGGGGTGAGCTCCCGTTGCTCGGTCCCTGCTCCTGCCAACCTAGCAGTTCGAAAGCACGTCAAAGTGCAAGTAGATAAATAGGTACCACTCCGACGGGAAGGTAAACGGCGTTTCCGTGCGCTGCTCTGGTTCGCCAGAAGCGGCTTAGTCATGCTGGCCACATGACCCGGAAGCTGAACGCCGGCTCCCTTGGCCAATAAAGCGAGATGAGCGCCGCAACCCCAGAGACGGTCATGACTGGACCTAATGGTCAGGGGTCCCTTTACCTTTAAGTAGAATTTCAGCTAACTGGAAAGAAACATCCATGTATGTACACACACACACACAAAATTATTGTTGTTTTCAGACTCAGTGTGTTCTAAAAATTTATACTGAAGGAAGATAAAGGAGTCCTGCTGTTGGAAAATGTTACTGGTTTTCAAACATGTATAATATTGCTTTTTAGATACAGGCAAACTCTCAAAGCAGTTTGTTAGTATTACAAAGAATCATCAGAGAAGAGATTAAATTTACTGTTCAGACTAAAAAACTGAGAATGGAGGGTGGATCTGCTCCACAGAAAGTGGGAAGAATTCGTCGGCCTTGCCTAATTGTGGGGCAAATTACATTTTTGGGGCAGCTGTCTCCAAAACCACATAGACGCCATCCCCAGGGAGATTGTGATTTCTTCCTCTTAATCATCTTCTGGCTCCTCTTTAATCTTCTTTTTCTTTTTCTTCCTCTTCTCTGAAGTCTGGAAAAAGAATAAGCGTTGTTACCCCTCTACTCCCAATTATGAAATATACAAAATTCAAAATTAGGAAGATTGATTTGCATCTAAGGGTTTTTCCTTTGAGATGCGAGCAGCAGAGGCACGGTCCTATTCTGCTCCCTCTTTGCTAATCTCTTTAGACGGAGAGGCTCACGAGAACCGCAGGAATCCATGGTTACCATCGATATGACCCTAATGAAATGAGTCAACAGCACTCAGCAAGAGAAGAGAAGCTTTCATCTCTAAGCATCTCAGAAGAACAAAGCCCTTCTCCCTCCATTTACGGAGAAGTTTAAATGGAGGCAAGATGCTCACCAATCAAAACGCAGCAGCGTGGGCCACATCAGCTTCCAAAATAGCTCCTCCTCGGAACTGCGCCACCGGGACCGGGGCGCTGCTATGCGACGCTGAGTGCACGCATGTCAACGCATGCGGCTTGTGACGCACATGAGGCTGAAGAGGGTCGTTTCTGCCCCGGCAAGAGCTCTCTGGTTCGTCAAAGCCTTGAACGGCTCTGCAGAACGAGAGGTTGGAGGGTTGTGGAATAAGACATGGCTACAGGGTACATAAAAGGGACGTAGGTGGCGCTGTAGGTTAAACCACAGAGCCTAGGGCTTGCCGATCAGAAGGTCGGTGGTTCGAATCTCCATGACGGGGTGAGCTCCCGTTGCTCGGTCCCTGCTCCTGCCAACCTAGCAGTTCGAAAACACATCGAAGTGCAAGTAGATAAATAGGTACCACTCCAGCGGGAAGGTAAGCGGCGTTTCTATGCGCTGCTCTGGTTCGCCAGAAGCGGCTTAGTCATGCTGGCCACATGACCCAGAAGCTGTACGCCAGCTCCCTCGGCCAGTAAAGCGAGATGAGAGCCGCAACCCCAGAGTCGGTCACGACTGGACCTAATGGTCAGGGGTCCCTTTACCTTTACAGGGTACATAAGAAGGGAATTGTCATTTTTCATGAGGGCTGGCTCCACGCAATTCTGAAAGATGCATCAAGGTATTTAGGAAAAGCGCTGCCCCCCCCATGCTCTGACTTTCCAGATCAGAGGCCTGCAAACTTTTTCAGCAGGGGGCCAGTCCACTGTCCCTCAGACCTTGGGGGGGGGCACCATATTTTTTGGAGGAGGGAAACAAGGAAAAAAATATTCTGAACCGCGGAAGCCAGAACAGCAAGAGGGATCTGGCTTCTGGGATAGCCTCTTGCTGTTCTGGCTTCTGGGATAGCCGCGTGAAGCCTCTCCTGGGCAGCGGGATGAAGGCTCCCCCAAGAGCCGCGCTCCCTTTAAAGAGCGCACGGAGCGTGTGTGCGGCTCTTAGGGGCTTTTCCCCGAGGAGGGAGAAGGGCAGCCCTCCTCCCTCCTCAGGGAAAAGCCCCCAAGAGCCGTACACATGATCCATGCGGCTCTTTAAAGGAAGCGTTGAGCAGATCCTCCCGCCTGCATTTGCTCCATAAGACGCACACACATTCCCCCTTACTTTTTTGGGGGGGGAGGGGAGAGTGAGTCTTATAGAGCGAAAAATACTGTTGTTGGTTTTTTTTTTTTGGGGGGGGGAGAACAAATTCCTATGAGATGCAAATAACCCTGAGATGCATTTTAAATAAAAGCACACATTCTACTCATGTAAAAACACCGGGCAGGCTCCATAAATAACCCAGAGATGCATTTTAAATGAAAGCGCACATTCTACTCATGTAAAAACACGCTGATTCCCGGACTGTCCGCGGGTCGGATTTAGAAGGCGATTGGGCCGGATCCGGCCCCCGGGCCTTAGTCTGCCTACCCATGATCCAGATCATGGAGGTTTTTTAACTCCTGCAATTCAAACAGTAAGCATTCCTGGTGTGCCCATGTTCATTTAACCCTCCAACAAGCGACTGACAAAACGATTTAGGGAGGTACGGCTGCCACAGGTTTTCACTACAGCAGCATATGTCATCTTGGACGATTTGAAGCATCTTACCTCGACTGAAATGCTAGTTGATGGTTCTTCTTCCTCCTCATCCTCTACCCAAGCAGCTTCTTCCTGAGCTTTCATCTTTTTCTCCTTCTTCTTCTTTTTCTTCTTGACGGGTTCCTCCTGTTCTTCCTCTTCTTCCACTATGGGGAGAATTATTATTATTACTGTATCCTTAATCCGCAGATCTCAGCGACATTAACATACAATATGAAAACGAAACAAAATGCGTGTTAAAAGTAAGAACAGAAACAAACTAATAATCCCTCCCCCACGACACTTTTAAAAATGCCAACCAGCCAAACACCTGGAAGAGGAACAGTTTTCAGCTGGCACCTAAAGGTGTATAATGAAGGCATCAGTAGAATCTCCCCGGGGAGAGGATTCCACAAACGGGGAGCCAACGCAGAAAAGGCCCTGTTCTCGTGTTGCCACCCTGTGGACCTCTCATGGAGGGGGCACACGAAGAAGGGCCTCAGATGATGATCTCAGGATTGGTTCATATGCGGAGAGATGAACCATCAGGTCTGAAACCTCAAGCACTGACAGAAGAACCGTCTACATTACTTACAGCGAGTGAGATCAGAAAATATAAACTGTGGAAACAATAATACTAACTAAAGCCTTCGTTCTTTGAGAGACAAAAGACTCTCCTGTGACGCACTATTTAATTGGGATCCGACATTATGGGATAGACCAAGTTTTAGAGATAAATAGTCATAGGGAGAGGTGAGCTCTTAATTTGTTATTATATCTGTACTTCAAGTCCGATTTGGCAAACCTCCCCTGGGAAGACTAATGTTTGATGCAACCTGTCTGGGAAAATAAATGAGCAAACGCTTAGATTTCATTGGAACTAAGAGAAGATGGCGTCTGCCACTAGAGAAGGACTTTTGGATTGATTCGGCATAAACACCAGCGTGTGAGGACATACTGCAAATAATAGACTTAACAGCTGCAAAGAAAAAAAAAAAGGAGAGTCATACACATTTCACACAGAAGTATATTATTGTTCACTTCAACTCGCCTGTGGAAACAACTCAGAGGCCATGAAAGAAGGAAGGATAACAACAGGAGGATTTAAAGAAGGAACTATTAGAAACTCAAGGCAGTAGAAACGTAAGATGATTGGAACCCCACTGAACTTGAAGCATGGGAAGCCCCAACAAAAATTTATAATTTGGCAAAATATTTGGACTGGCCTCGGTCCAGTATACCTGAAGGAGCGTCTCCACCCCCATCATTCTGCCCGGACGCTGAGGTCCAGCGCCGAGGGCCTTCTGGCGGTTCCCTCATTGCGAGAAGCAAAGCTACAGGGAACCAGACAGAGGGCCTTCTCGGTAGTGGCGCCCGCCCTGTGGAACGCCCTTCCAGCAGATGTCAAAGCGATAAACAACTACCTGACATTCAGAAGACATCTTAAGGCAGCCCTGTTCAGGGAAGTTTTTAACGTGTGATTTTACTGTATTTTTGGTTTTATGGAAGCCTCCCAGAGTGGCTGGGGAGGCCCAGCCAGATGGGTGGGGTATAAATAATAAATTATTATTATTATTATTATTATTATTATTATTATTATTATTATTATTACTTTATGATATATATTTGTATAATTTGGAATATTCAATGTGATTTGATTAGACTGTTAAAATGGAAAACTTAATAAAAATTATATATATATATATATATATATATATATATATATATATATATATATGCATATGCAGGTTTTGGTGTCTTCGGGTGTCTTCCCGTGTAAGAGTTGGGGTGTCTAGTGTTTGAGTTCCTATAAATACTGTTGAGGGGGTGTGGTATATAGCCTCCAACGTTCTGGGCAGAGGGGAAGTTCCCAGGTTAGTGTGTCTTTTCTTCTTTTGTTCCTTAATTACTTGAGGGATATCTTGAGTGATTTCTTGAGTGATATTCTGAGTACCACTTAGGTAACACTAACCTGGGAACTTCCCCTCTGCCCAGAACGTTGGAGGCTATATACCACACCCCCTCAACAGTATTTATAGGAACTCAAACACTGAGATCCTGCTCTGTTCCAGTAACAAGAAGCCGAAAGCACCAGCCTGAAGATGACGAGTGAGACCTCGTCGAAACGTCGCCTAGACACCCCAACTCTTACACGGGAAGACACCCGAAGACACCAAAACCTGCATTCCTGTACCCGTGAAAATCTACGAAAGCATATATATATGCTTCTGGAGATGAGAGTCTTGGCTACGGAGTTTATTTGTGCAGGGTGGTGGTGTGATTGTGCATGTAAGTAGCGGTTGGTGTGTGTTTTTTTCCGGTAGATAGTGTGTCCTAGGGAGCCATCAGGTTTTTTGTAGATTAGGACGTCAAGGAAGGGAAGTTGGTTGTTGGCTTCTATTTCCATAGTGAATTGTATTTTGGGGTGTAGGCTTTAGCAACTAATCCACACTTAATGACCCACCTAAGTGGTACTCAGAATATCACTCAAGAAATCACTCAAGATATCCCTCAAGTAATTAAGGAACAAAAGAAGAAACTAACCTGGGAACTTCCTCTCTGCCCAGAACGTTGGAGGCTACACACCACACCCCCTCAACAGTATTTATAGGAACTCAAACACTGAGATCCTGCTCTGTTCCAGTAACAAGAAGCCGAAAGCACCAGCCTGAAGATGACGAGTGAGACCTCGTCGAAACGTCGCCTAGACACCCCAACTCTTACACGGGAAGACACCCGAAGACACCAAAACCTGCATATATATATATATATATATATATATATATATACACACACACACACACCCACACACCCCTCAAGCACTGACATGGCTTCCGGGTAAAAGTTTTAAATCAAAGCGGAATTCAAGGTGTAGAAGAAAGCAGAAACTTAACATTCTAGGGGGATCTAGCTTTAGGGATGGCTGCAGCTCAGGAGAAGAGCTTCTGTCTTGCAAGCCGAAGGGTCCCAAGCTCCCATCCCTAGCATTTCCAGGCAGGACTGGGAAAGACCCACCAAAAATCCTGTACAGTCATCGCCAGTCAGTGTAGACTGTACTAAACCTGATATGGATTCCTCTCAGCCATGAAGCTTACTGGGTAACCTTGGGCCAGTCACTGTCTCTTACCCTAACCTACCTCGCAGGATTGTTGTGAAATGGGGAGGAGGAATAATAATAATAATAATAAGAATAATAATAATTTATTTATACCCCGCCCATCTGGCTGAATTTCCCCAGCCACTCTGGGCGGCTCCCAATCAAGTATTAAAAACAATACAGCGTTAAATGTTAAAAACTTCCCTGAACGGGGCTGCCTTCAGATGTCTTTTAAAGATAGGATAGCTGCTTACTGCATTCACATCTGAAGGGAGGGTGTTCCACAGGGTGGGCGCCACCACCGAGAAGGCCCTCTGTCTGGTTCCCTGTAACCTTATTTCTAGCAATGAGGGAGCCGTCAGAAGGCCCTTGGCCTTCTGTACACCATGTACACCACCTTGAGATCCTTGGAAGATAAAGTTGGTATATAAATGTAAGAAATTAAGAAGAAGAAGAAGAATTTATTGAATTTATATACCGCCCTATACACGGGGTCTCAGGGTGGTTCACAGAATAAAGTCAAGATATAAAACTACAAAAAAACATAGTAAAAATAAACAACAACAACCCAGTAGCCCCCCCCCAAAAAAACACATTTTAAAAGGGCATAGGATGTAAATCAGGTCAACCAAAGGCCTGGTTAAAAAGGAACGTTTTTGCCTGGCGCCTAAAGGTGTATAATGAAGGCGTCAGGCAAACTTCGCTGGGTAGAGCATTCCACAGATGGGGAGCCACTGCAGAGAAGGCCCTGTTCTTGCATTGCCACCCTTCGGACTTCTCAAGGAGGCAGCACACAAAGGAAGGCCTCAGAAGATGATCTCAGGGTCCGGGTACGTTTATATGGAAAGAGGCGGTCCTTAAAAGTATTGCGGTCCTGAGCCGCTTATGGCTTTATAGGTCAAAACCAGCACTTTGGATTGGGCCCTGAAACTAATTGGTAGCCAGTGCAGTCGGACCAGGATCACAGTAATATGCTCAAACCGTCTTCTTATGTTCCCCCAATTCAGCTCAGACTCCATTTGAAGAAGGAATATATTAATATAAATAAGAATTAAGTTGGTATACAATATTTTGGACTATACCGTTCTGTCTTTTGACAAACACTGCCCCCTATTCTATTAGACCCACTTATGAATAAAGAGCTTTTGGATGAAAAACACCCATCTCTTTTAGGCCGGAGGACTGCGGGCAACACACAGCATTCTGAGTACCAAAGCTACAAAACTCCACTAAAAAAGGATGTTTTCAGCCAACAAAAACTAAAGCCTCAGGCTTTGGCAATCTGTCAAGAGAGGGAGAATTGTGAAACTGAACAGACCATCGCCGTGGAGATTTAGAGGACAGTGGGTGGGTGTGGACTCAGCACTCGTTCCGACATGGGGAATTCTTTAAAAAGCACGTATCCTGCCCTCCTGTTTCATGCAGTCACTTAAAAAGCACGTATCCTGCCCTCCTGCTTTGCATGCAGCCACTCCAGATATGTGGTTATCTGCACGGCAAACCGAGATGCAGGGTGGCTGTTCCTTAACAGAGTTCTAAATGAGAAAACTCAGACTAGATAGATGACTTTTCTTCTTCGCAAGCTCCTTTGGGCTAGGAGCCTTTTCCTATGCTGATGACACTCAACTCTATCTGTTGATGGACGGCCATCCTGACTCGGCCCCAGACACACTGATCAGATGTTTGGAAGCTGTGGCTGGATGGTTACGTGGGAGCAGGTTGAAGTTAAATCCCTCGAAGACAGAGGTCCTTTGGCTGGGTCGGGATGATATGGGATGGGGGAGGGGGTAACTCCCATCTCTTGCGGGGGTGCAATTAGTGTCCGTTAAAGAGTTTGGGTGTAATCTTCGACACCTCCCTTTCCATGGAGGCGAAGACTGCAGCTATAACAAAGGCGGCATATTTCCATCTCCGCCAAGCTAAGCAGTTGGCGCCTTACCTCTCTCACCCTGACCTAGCCACTGTGATCCACACAACAGTCACCTCCAGACTTGATTATTGTAACTTACTCTACGTGGGGCTGCCCTTGAGACTGACCAAGAAACTCCAGCGGGTGCAGAATGCTGCAGCGAGACTCCTTACGGGGTTCTCGCTGCGGGATCACATTCACCCGGCGCTATATCATCTGCATTGGCTCCCGGTGGAGTACAGGATCAGGTTTAAGGTGCTGATTTTAACCTTTAAAGCCCTATACGTCCTAGGACCCTCGTACCTACGGGCCCGCCTCTCCTGGTATGTCCCACGGAGGACCTTACGGTCTTCAAACAAAAACATCTTGGAGGTCCCGGGCCACAGGGAGGTTAGACTGGCCTCAACCAGAGCCAGGGCTTTTTCGGCTGTGGCCCCGATCTGGTGGAACGCTCTGCCACAAGAGACTAGGGCTCTGCAGGACTTGACATTTTGCCGCAGAGCCTGCAAGACAGCTGTTCCACCAGGCCTTTGGCTAAGGCACAGTCTGATCCCCTCCTTTGGTATTCCTCACAGAACTCTAGCCCAAAGAGGAGGGTGGGAGGGATATAAATAAATAATTAAATAATAATAATAATAATAATAATAATAATAATAATAATAATAATAATAGCAGCCACTTGTAGCAATCTAGCCAGCTAGCCATTGAGAGTGTCAGGGCAGGCTTTGAGCCTAAAAGCCCAACAACAAAAAGCAATGCGTCGCAAGCTTCAGCTCCATGCTCATAAGCATGTGAAGTTCGTTTCCTCTCTAGTGAGCTGTGCTATTAATTTCAGTGGATGTGCAATAACGGTAACCGTGCGTGTGTGTGTGTGTGTAAAGCATTGAAACACCGAAGCAGTCAATCGGCAAACCCAGCCCAGAAGGTAAGGTAAAGGGACCCCTGACCATTAGGTCCAGTCGTGGCCGACTCTGGGGTTGCGGCGCTCATCTCGCTTTAGTGGCTGAGGGAGCTGGTGTACAGCTTCCGGGTCATGTGGCCAGCATGATTAAGCCACTTCTGGCGAACCAGAGCAGCGCAAGGAAATGCCATTTACCTTCCCGCCGGAGCGGTACCTATTTATCTACTTGCACTTTGACGTGCTTTTGAACTGCTAGGTTGGCAGGAGTAGGGACCGAGCAACGGGAGCTCACCCCGTCCCAGGGATTCGAATCGCCAACCTTCTGCTTGGCAAGTCCTAGGCTCTGTGCTTTAACCCACAGCGCCACCTGTGTCCCAATTGAAATGAAAAGGTGACAATTCATTTCTGCAAGTGAAGTCAGCCCATCACGTTCCTTGCCCACTAAACGTGCCCAGTCCTGGGGGTATTTTTTGCAGGGAGAGAAGGGTGAGCCCTTCCTCCCTCCGTCTTAATTGAGGGGTGGGGGGAAGACTGTTGTGCACAACAGACAATGAATTATTTTGATCCCTCTTCAGTCGTACCTCGGAAGTTGAACGGAATCCGTTCCGGAAGTCCGTTCAGCTTCCAAAACAGTCGGAAACCAAAGCGCAGCTTCCGATTGGCTGCAGGAAGCTCCTGCGGCCAATCGCAAGCCCCGTCAGACGTTCGAGTTCCAAAGAACGTTTGAAAGCCGGAACACTCACTCCCGGGTTTGCAGCGTTCGACAGCCAAAATGTCTGAGTACCAAGGCGTGCGATAACCAAGGTATGGCTGTATTTGATTTTTGTCTCCCTTCCTCCCATTCTGTTCTATCGTTCCTCCCATTTCACTGAGTTTCCTTGGGGCTTTTTTTACTGGGCATTGTAGGAAGTAATATAAATAGAAAAGACTGTAAGTAGAAAGAATGTTTTTATATGCAATGACGGCGGCAAGAATATTATTGGCACAAAAAAGGAAGCAAGAAGAATTACCGACGAAAGAAGAATGGAGGATGAAATCAATGGACTATGCAGAACTAGACAAACTAACAGGAAGGATTTGAAATCTGCGGGACCAGAGATTCACGGAAGACTGGTGTAAATTTACAGACTATTTGAAAAGTAATTGTGAGGATCAGACTGCGTTTGTAGGTTTGCAAGAAGTTTTGTGAGGTGAATTATTGGAACTATTACAAAAATGGATAAAAGGGAGGGTGGTTAGTTAAGACAATATGAATTTAAGAAATGCATAAGAAGTTACAAAAATGGTGGATCATCAGAGGTGCTGATAGAAGTCCCCCCCCCAAAATTGTATAAGTTGTGAAGTTTTGTGGTATGCATTATAATATATATGTTAAAATTAATAAAAATTATTTTTAAAAAAAATTTCCTTTGGGCTGTTTGGAAGGTACTCCCCCCCCCCCCCCGCTTTAGGGACTTATCCTGAAAAGGGAGTTTTTGTCTTTCTCCAAACCTGACTGATCTCCCCACCAACACCAGCTCCACACACACAAAAAGTTTCTTTATGTGGCTCTTGCTGCTTTGGCTACAAAATGCCAGGCACTCTTCCCAGAAGTTTGGAAGAGGCAGAATGGAAGATGATTTGCGGAACCTTTCAAGCCGACTGGGAAGCCCATCAAATTTGTTTCAGGCTACACAAAGAGAGCATAGTGGCGAGTCCAACGGCCGGCAGGGAAACCATTTTACAAAAGTACATTTACACAAAGGAGGTGGAAGCCAATCAAGTGACAATCAAGACGCAACTGAGATTCCGGAGGCACAGCAACTAACCTTTGATTTCTACTATTTTCGCCTTCTTTGCTTTTCCTGGGCCTGCTGTCGTCGTCGTCGTCTCCTCCTCCTCCTCGTCTTCCAATTCACGTTTGCGCTTTCCTGGGACCGGAGGAAGCGTCGACTCCCCAGAAGGGTCGTAGGTCTTCACTTCACTGGAATGACAAAAGGAGTTTTATTTTGGTTTTTTAAAAAATGCAAGGGAAAAGAACGAGAACTGAAGATCATGCCCATCTTTTCCTAGTCTGAATGACTCTGGGCACTGGTTTTCAACCAGCGAACCGTGGGATGTCTTGAAGGATGGTCAAGGGCGCCGTGGACAACACTGGCCTCTGTCCCTCTTTCCTTTTCTCCCTCCTCCGATGCCCTCTTGCGTCTCTGCCTCCCAAAGGATTGTGTGGTTGTTTGTGGCCCTGGCTACAAACAATATATATATATATATATATACACACACACATACACATATATATGTATATATGTATATATATGTGTGTGTGTGTATATATATATATATATATGTGTGTATGTATGTATATGTGTGTATTTTATATATATATATATGCGCATATGTATGCATATGCATGCTGTATTAATTTTGCAAACAGAAAAACAATCAACAACAACGATCCAAAATCAAAATGAGGAGAACAAGGAAAAGGAAACAAAGAAGGGGGGGGGGAATATTTGTCCAAATCACAAAATCATTTAAGGAGTACAAACCATAATTTGAATATTCTATATATAAAGTTCCTAGAAAGAAGTTACCTTCATATTTCTGCTTTTCTCTCTCTTTTTCCCTTACAGTCACATTCTTTCTGTTCCTCTAAAACGGTTTGAGTCCCTTATATGTTTTTTTGACTTCCCTCTAACTCTTTCTGGCTACTACACTTCTCTTACACTTAAGTAATCTGTATTCAATTATTTAAAAACACACACGCAATTTCCCTTCTATCTGTGAAATTACTTGAGGCACAACAAGTGTTGTTACTGGAACCATATTTTGGAGATAATTTTTAAAGTAATCCAATTCTTTTTTAATCTTGTCTCCTGAGTGATGTCTTATTAGTTCTGACATTTTGGTTAAGTCAAGGTTAGTGTTAACTCGTTTTTCCAATATTCCAACATTCTGGCTGCTGTTGTTGCGTAAAGAAGCACTCTTTTATTTTCTTTTGGAATACCGTATTTTTCGCTCCATAGGGCGCACCTGACCATAGGGCGCACCTAGTTTTGGGAGGTGGAAAACAAGAAAAACTTATTCTGAACCCCAGAAGCCAGAACAGCAAGAGGGATCTGGCTTCTGGGATACTGTGTGGCTGTTCTGGCTTCTGGGATAACCGCGCCAAGCCTCTTCAGGGCAGCGGGATGAAGGCTCCCCCTGCCCAAAGAGGCTGCGCAGGGCTAAAGCAGAAGCCAGGACAGGCGTGTCGGTGAAGGGGCGCTGTGCCTTCTCTCTATGCGCAGAGAGGGAGAAGGCGCAGCGCCCTTCAGCGAAGCTGGAGAAGGAACAGAAGGAGACCCTTCTGTGCCTCCTCCGGCTTCGCTGGACAGGCGCGTCGCTGCGAAGCTGGAGAAGGAACAGAAGGAGACCCTTCTGTTCCTCCTCCGGCTTCCAGGTCAGGCGCCTCGCGGCGAAGCCGAGGATCCTGCATTCGGTCCATAGGACGCACACACATTTCCCCTTCATTTTTGGAGGGGAAAAAGTGCGTCCTATAGAGTGAAAAATACGGTGCTTATTGTTAAAATGCCTAATAAAAAAGCTTCTGGTTTCTTTAAAAATGTATGTTTTAGCAGTTTTAGAACCAAGGTGCCACTGTATTAAAAAAAAAAGTGTTCTATCCACTATGGGCTGGTATCTGGACTCCTCCGGCTCATAATGCACAAACGTTGTATTACTAATCTGTATTAAACTAAAACGCCATCACCAAAGGTAAGGGGGGAAAAGAAGAGAGCTAGCAACGAACCAAACAAGCGACCCGAGACCCAGCTTGCAGCAAGCAAGGCTGCGCTGAGAATATTGAAAATGTTTCCACCAATGCAGGAGACAGTGAGGAAAAATTAAAACCCAAGCATTTGGGAAGCAAAAGAAAAACAAAACAAAACAAAACATACAACTACCAACCTCTTGTGCTGATATTTGTCTGCCCTGGCCAAGGCTTTTCCCGTGCCACTTATCCGTCTTATCTGAGGGGGAGAAAGACACAGCTATGAGGAACAAATGACTGATGATAAAATGTTGGCACAACATCGCTAAGAAGAATTAAGGTTCTCATAAGAAAAAGCAGGCTGGAGTGAACTACTCCTAATAACAGGGGAACCGTGGCTCTTCCCTCGCAGAAGAAACACAGGCTGGGCTAAAACAGCCTCCGCAAGCCTGATGTTCTCCAGATGTTCGGGGCAACAACTCTCCCCAACCCCATCATTATAGGGTCTGGCTAAGGCTGATAATGTTGTAGTCCAAAAACATCTGGAAGGGTGGGCTGAACTATTTGGATCTCCTTCCACTGGGCGGTTAACAGCAAATCCTAGGATTTCCATGCCTTCTTGTGGGACACCAGTTCCATATCCCAGAAGAAAAGGAATTAAGAAACAGCGTGGATGAGGACTGAGCAAGTCGAGAGTCAACCACAGCCACCTGCTATGGGCAGAACGAAAAGTTCGGTGCTTTGACGTTTCCAAAGTCCAGATTCTATGCTGTGAATGAACCAAGCAAAGATCTAGCAAGGCCCTTGCCTTCCTTCTCTTGTTGCAATTCCCACCCCACATGCTTTCAGGAGTTCTCCAAAGCCTAATGTTTCTCCTACTCTGGATTCTGAACTTCCCACCCCCATAGGTGGGTCATCTTGACAGGTGGGTGGGGGTCACCCGCCTGATGCCAGATGACCCATTTTTTTCCTTCATAATGCAGTTTGAGTTTGAGCTGTGTTGCAAAGGAAGAGCCAAGCTGATAAAGGAAAAGGAACCCTTGACCATTAGGTCCAGTTGTGACCGACTGTGGGGTTGCGGCGCTCATCTCGTTTTATTGGCCGACTAAGCCGCTTCTAGGGACGCGGGTGGCGCTGTGGGTTAAACCACAGAGCCTAGGACTTGCCGATCAGAAGGTCGGTGGTTCGAATCCCCGCGATGGGGTGAGCTCCCATTGCTCGGTCCCTGCACCTGCCAACCTAGCAGTTCGAAAGCACATCAAAGTGCAAGTAGATAAATAGGTATCGCTCCGGCGGGAAGGTAAACGGCGTTTCTGTGTGCTGCTCTGGTTCGCCAGAAGCGGCTTAGTCATGCTGGCCACATGACCCGGAAGCTGTACTCTGGCTCCCTCGGCCAGTAAAGAGAGATGAGCGCCGCAACCCCAGAGTCGGCCACGACTGGACCTAATGGTCAGGGGTCCCTTTACTTTTACCTATGACTGTATTGTAAGATAGAAAGATGGTATACAAATTAAAAAATGAATGAATCATGATGATCTCCTCTCCCGGTCTCCTCTTTTTCAGGCTAAACATACCCAGCTCCTTCAACCATTCCTCATAAGGCTCGGTTTCCAGACCCGATAGCCTTGGTTGCCCTCCTCTGCACACCTTCCAGCATCATCACTAGACTCTATAAAGTACTTTAAGCAAAGTGTGTGGACTGCTGCCGCCACTGAGAAGCATCCATTATGTGAACCGCCCTGAGACCTTTGGGTATAGGGCGTTATAAAAGTAATAATAATAAACACATAAAATTGTCTTTCCATCTTTTTGCAGGCTCACCCCTTTCTCCTCCAAGTGCCTCAGCCTTGTCTCGACTTTCAGCCTGTTTTCTGCTCCCATCTCAGCGCTGCTCGAGTCTCCGAGAGCATCGTAACGGATAGTCAAGGCTGTTTTAGCTGCCAGCATTCGTGAGATCTGGAAAGAAAAATTAAATTAAATTAAATACCCTCCCAATGAAACCAAGCTGGCAGTTGACTTTGCCCATGGTGCTCCAAGTCATGCCAACACAGGTTACCACAAAGGAAACTTCTGCGCATAGTTTAAGGCAACGAAGGATGAATGCTCACAAGGGTCTCCTTTGTTGAAAATAACAAGCTGCTTTTATAACAGTGAAAGCCTAGTATTTCAAAACAAATACATAGCTTTAACCACTACTAAATGGAGTAACTCATTGTTTTTCCTTCACTAAAATATTTATAAATCAGAAATCAGAATAGGAATACCATAGGACGCCCTTATGTATAAGGAGGCCTCTATTTTTTTGAACCCAAAATTAAGAAACAGTATTTCTTAATCAGTACCTACAGGACTGCCTCTCCTGGTATGCCCCACGGAGGACTTTAAGATCCACAAATAACAAGATGGTTAGATTGGTCTCAACTAGGGCCAGGGCCTTTTCAGTACTGGCCCCGACTCGATGGAACGCTCTGCCACAAGAGACCAGGGCCTTGCGGGATTTGACATCTTACCGCAGGGCTTGCAAGACGGAGCTGTTCCGCCTGGCTTTTGGTTTGGACTCCGTCTGACCCTTATGTTTCCGTCCCCTTATGGTTTCGATATATGGGTACTACTAAAAAGAGGCTGCATTTTAACTGGTATTTTAACCCGTATTTTAATTAACCGTGTTTTTTTCCTTTTAGATTTTATTCTAATTTTATTGGTCTTAGCCGCTCTGAGCTTGGTTCTGGCTGGGGTATAAAATAATAAATCATCATCATCATCATTATAAATTAGGGTTCCCAAAACCACGGTGGCTGGTTGACAAGAGCAGCAGCGGCAGCAGCAGCAGCACTGGTAGGGGGTTTTTATGCAAGCTATTCTTCCTCCTCCTGCTGCTTGAATAGTGGAGCTGAGCACCTCTTTCTGGTACTGCAGCCACCAAACAAACAGTGATAGCTACTGAGTGAGTGCCGTCTTTGACTCGCAGGGTTGCTGGGTGAGCTCAGCCAGAGCCAGCCGGGCTCCCCTCGCTCGCCATGTCCAGGGACGATCGGGCAGCTGAAAGTTCTTGAGTTTTTCGGGGGGTGATTGTCCTAAAAGTTGTTAAGCTTCTTTTTGGGTCTGAGTCGGCAAACCGCAACCCGCGATCCGAGCCAGAACCCTGTGTACCATCTGTGTATAAGACGAGCCCTAATTTTTTGCAGATTTTTTTAAAGCAATGAGAAGGCTCTCATGAAACTGAAACAACTAGGGTGTTCACTGTTAGTATTTATAATATTTCAGCGCCATTTTCAGGTTCCCTCTCTTCTTTTGCTTCCAATAATATAAAGAAGAGAGACATCACCTTGCCAAAAAAAGTCTGTATAGTTACAAGTTATGGTTTTCCCAGTAGTGATGTATGGAAGTGAGAGCTGGACCATAAAGAAGGCTGATCGCCGAAGAATTGATGCTTTTGAATTATGGTGCTGGAGGAGACTCTTGAGAGTCCCATGGACTGCAAGAAGATCAAACCTATCCATTCTTAAGGAAATCAGCCCTGAGTGCTCACTGGAAGGACAGATCCTGAAGCTGAGGCTCCAATACTTTGGCCACCTCATGAGAAGAGAAGACTCCCTGGAAAAGACCCTGATGTCGGGAAAGATGGAGGGCACAAGAAGAAGGAGACAGCAGAGGACGACATGGAGGGCACAAGGAGAAGGGGACTACAGAGGACGAGGTGGTTGGACAGTGTTCTCGAAGCTACCAGCATGAGTTTGACCAAACTGAGGGAGGCAGTGGAAGACAGGAGTGCATGACGTGCTCTGGTCCATGGGGTCACGAAGAGTCGGACATGACTAAACAACAACAAATATAAAAAAGCCACAAGGCAGAGAGGGTTTGGAGAGGGGTGTCACCCCAGAACTCTGGAAAATACCAAATTTAGACTAACAATGAAGCCTTACTAGAGACAAAGTCAAATGTCAAAAGTCTTGGTTCCTTAGTTACCTGTAGATGCAGGTTCAAGGAATCAGAAAGCAACGTGTGTTTTAGAGCATCTTACCTTTCCTTTGTTCTTGGCTGTCGTTTGCCCCACCAGAGAAGCGTGATAGATCAGACCAAACTTGGGTGTGTCGCGTTTAGTCTTCAGTGCTCTGAAGAGCGCCTTTTCGGCTCCCAGGATCTGAACAGTCGACGCCGGGTGCTTAGCCAGGTTCAAGAGAGAGCCTGCATTAAGAAAAGATGCAACAGGAGTTTGCAAGAATTAGCAGCCTTCAAAAGAACCAAGTTTCAAGCTTTATATACCTGAAGGAGGGTCTCCACGCCCATCGTTCAGCCCGACACTGAGGTCCAGTTCCGAGGGCCTTCTGGCGGTTCCCTCACTGTGAGGTAGGTTTACAGGGAACCAGGCAGAGGGCCTTCTCGGTGGTGAAACACCCTCCCACCGGGTGTCAAAGAGAACAACTACAGTGGTACCTCGGGTTAAGAACTTAATTCGTCCTGGAGGTCCGTTCTTAACCTGAGGTACCACTTATACATACCGTATTTTTTGCTCTATAAGATGCACCAGACCACAAGACGCACCTAGTTTTTGGAGGAGGAAAACAAGAAAATAAATAAATTCTGAATCTCAGAAGCCAGAACTGCAAGAGGGATCGCTGCGCAGCGAAAGCAGCAATCCCTCTTGCTATTCTGGCTTCTGGGATAGCTGCGCAGCCTGCATTCGCCCCATAAGATGCACACACATTTCCCGTTACTTTTTGGGAGGGAAAAAGTGAGTCTTATAGAGCAAAAAATACGGTAATTTGGCAATCGGCAGTAACATAATTCAACCCAGCCCTTGAAAAATGATACCAATAAACGAAGCATTTGTTGGGTTTTATTTGGGGGAGGCAGCCAAGGAGAAGGAACTACAGCAGAGCCCAGAAGACGTCTCAGAAGAGGTAGTGACTAGAGTTGCCTTCATGTTTCAAGATGAAATCAAGCAAACTTCAGGACAAAATCATCACTGACGACTTCTGGGCTTCTATTTTGCAGACACCAAAAGTCTTCACAAAGCCGGTCTTGGGTCAATGGACTTGTGTCCTTCGGATGCTGCGAAGTGCAGTACAGTTAAGCACAACACGTCTTTCCCCCCCATTGCGTCAAGCTTACCTGCGTGAGCGATGAGTCTCGCTCCCACCAACTCTCCCACCATGACCGTGAGGTTAGGCGCAATGGCCATCATTCTGTTTTTCAGATAATCATACAGCTGTGCTCGATAGTCCGATATCTCGATTACCTGAAATATGAAACAAGCCTGGTCAAGGCAATGCTTCTGCTGCAAATCTCAGAAGAACTGTTCACATTATGCCAACTTTAATGTCTTTAATTTAGCTATTCGAGATGGCATCAGAAGAGGTAGTGACTGTGCGACCCTCATGGTTTAACATCAGGGAAAGCATCATCAAAGAAATCATCACTGCCATCAAGAACGTTGGCCTGAAAGGCTTTCCAAAATGGCTTCTTGAGGATTTACTGCCAGTTAGGCTGGATCACTTTAGATTTAAAACAGAATTAGGCTCAACTGAAGGAAGCAGCACTAAGGCCTTTTACACAGGCTGCACATCGATTGTGAGCAACGCTGGAGGTATGGGCTTTGACTTAAATCGCTGTTTTCGTTTTGGACCAGCTATGAACTACAAATTCCATATCCATCCATCCATCCTCCCCAAGTGAATTTCAGAGGAGTAAATCCATAATGCAAATACGCCAATGAAACAAACTTTCGACAAAACCACACCGCCATCGTCATCACCTGGTCACAGAGATGTTGTATGTTGCTGATGTCTTCCTCTGACACCTCAGTCCCCATGGAGATTTCGGCAGCTGCTTTCACCTCCTCCTCAACCTCCTCAGGCAGGGCCTCAGACAGGTCAGAACAGGCAAAGTTTTTTCTGTCTCCTGGGAAGCAAAATACCTCATGTTATGTCCGCTTCATGTTACGTTCTTTCAGGATACGTCCTGCGGCGATCCAGAAGTACTGGAAAGGGTTACTTCCAGGTTTCACCGCTCGCGCATGTGCAAACGTGCAAAATGACCTCACACACATGCGCATAAGCGGCGAGTCGCAACCCGCACGTGTGCAGACGCGGGTTGCGTTCTTTTCATGTTGCGAACGGGCCTCCAGAACGGATCCCGTTCGCAACCAGAGGTACCACTGTAAAGGAGTTGGAATGAATGGCAAGCAGTGACAGAAGCCAAGTTTTAAAACATTTAACATCTATTCGCTTATGAACAGCCTTATACATATGTGCCGAGATGACTTACAACGTAAGGGAAATACCGTATTTTTCGCACCATAAGACACACCTAGTTTTTGGAGGAGGAAAACAAGAAAAAAAAATACTCTGAATCTCAGAAGCCAGAACAACAAGAGGGATCGCTGTGCAGTGAAAGCAGCAATCCCTCTTGCTGTTCTGGCTTCTGGGATAGCTGTGCAGCCTGCATTCGCTCCATATGAAGCACACACATTTCCCCTTACTTTTTAGGAGGGGAAAAGTGAGTCTTATAGAGCAAAAAATACAGTAGTTCTTAAAAATTTAAAAACAAAACCCTGAAGATACGATTTAAAAACGTGACAAGACAAATAGCTAAGGCAGAGCCCTTGCTACTTAGCTGCAAAAGCTTGTCGAAACAAAACTGTCTTCAACAGGTTCTGGAAAGCACAGATAACCGGGTGCCTGTCTTATCTCAACTTGCCAAGAACTTCTCTAACCATGGTGTCACAGGGTTGCAGAAAATCAAACATGGAAGCAGATGGGCTCTCGAAAGTCTTAATCAGCTGTGACTTTGAAGAACACTTCTCCACCACAGACAGGCAGCTGTGTCTTTCCACATTATACTTAATTTGAAATGGTAATCTCTATGGTGTTAGTTCCCATTTATGTAGAATTTGTGAGTGGGCCGGTGAGAGCGAGTTATTAACCATCGGCTCTTGCTGATCATTTCTTTTGGTTTACAACTCCAACGCAAAAGAAAGGAAACTGTACTATGGCTTGGTTAGCTTGCGATGCTAAACCAAGCCAAGCCAAGCCTCACCTTCAATAATTGTGTTGGGAGAAAATCACAACCGCTTCGCTCCTCTCCTGCCACCAAGAACAAATTCATGGTTTGTCTTAGTGTTGTGCCGAAACCCAGGGTTGTAGTTTGCCTCAATCCAAACAAACCATGGGTGGTAATCAAAGCATAAGAACTTTGGTTTGGACACAATGCTAAGCCAAACCATGGCGTAGTTTAACAACAACAACTTATTATTTATACCCCGCCCATCTGGCTGGGTTTCCCCAGCCACTCTGGGCGGCTTCCAACAAAAGATTAAAATTAAAGCTTAAAATTAAGTTTCTGTTAATCTAGCGGCGGCGGCAGCAGCAGGAGCCAGGAAGCAGCAAAGTGGACACCATTTTTCCTCTGTGCAACAGCAAGATTTCTTAGTCATGGTAAGCCATAGATTTGCTTAGTTCTCTCTTCACTGCTCTTTGGTATTTTTCATAGCTCAGTTACTGAAGAATTCTATAGAATGTAGGCAATAGCAGGACTTATAAATATAGCTATTAAAAGTAAAGGGACCCCTGACCATTAGGTCCAGTCGTGACCGACTCTGGGGTTGCGGCGCTCATCTCGCTTTACTGGCCGAGGGAGCCGGCGTACAGCTTCCGGGTCGTGTGGCCAGCATGACCAAGCCGCTTCTGGCGAACCAGAGCAGCGCACGGAAACGTCGTTTACCTTCCTGCCAGAGCGGTACCTATTTATCTACTTGCACTTTGACGTGCTTTCGAACTGCTAGGTGGGCAGGAGCAGGGACTGAGCAACGGGAGCTCACCCCGTCGCGGGGATTTGAACCGCCAACCCTAGGCTCTGTGGTTTAACCCACAGCACCACTCGCGTCCCAATATAGCTATTACTATTGCTATTATTATTATTATTATTATTATTAATAATAATATACAGTGGTACCTCGGGTTACGTACTTAATTTGTTTCGGAGGTCTGTTCTTAACCTGAAACTGTTCTTAACCTGAAGCACCACTTTAGCTAATGGGGCCTCCTGCTGCCGCTGCACAATTTTTGTTCTCATCCTGAAGCTAAGTTCTTAACCCGAGGTAATGTTTCTGGGTTAGCGGAGTTTGTAACCTGAAGCGTATGTAACCTGAAGCGTATGTAACCCGAGGTACCACTGTACTGCCCTATACCAGGAAGTCTCAGGGTGATTCACAGAACAAAAGTATAAAACCATAAAATATATAATCAAAATAAAAACGACAGCCCCATAACACCCCCCGAAAAGACCCACATTTTAAAAGGGCATAATATATAAATCAGATCAAGCAAAGGCTTGGTTAAAAAGGAATGTTTTTGCCAGGTGCCTAAAGGTGTATAATGAAGGCACCAGGCGAACTTCGCTGGGGAGAGCATTCCGCAGACGGGGAGCCACTGCAGAGAAGGCCCCGTTCTCGTGTTGCCACCTTCCGAACCTCTTGAGGAGGCGGCAAACGAAGAAGGGCCTCAGACGATGATCTCAGGGTCTGGGTAGGTTCATATGGAAAGAGACGGTCCTTGAGGTATTGTGGCCCTGAGCCATTTAAGGCTTTATAGGTCAAAACCAGCACTTTCATTTGGGCCCGGAAACTTAATTGGTAGCCAGTGCAGTCGGACCAGGATCGGGGTAATACGCTCAAACCGTCTTGCTCCGGGGAGCAACCTGGCCGCTAAATTCTACACTAGCCAAAGTTTTCAACCATCTTCAGAGGCAGCCCAACGTATAACGCATTGCAGCAATAGATGTTGTGCATTGTGGATCTCCAGCATAAAAAGGATGTAATGTACAATTTCGAGGGCAGTGAATACACCACAATGTGGCCGATATCCAACTATGGTGTTCCTGCTTGAACAACACACCTCTTATTTTATCTCCTCCCTCCTGCAGCCCCCTGCTCACCCCCCAAAATCTGCTCTGGAGGGCTGGGGAGATGTGTGGGGGCTGCAGGAGAGGAAGGCAAGTCCTACTGCGTCTACTGGTGTGATGTTGGATGTCACCTTTTATCTAAGGAGCCCAGCGCTACTCACCAATTTTCCGCACACATTTACAGTAGGTCAGATTATCTGTGATGATTTTGCCCAGTTCAGGGAAGTGCCACCCGTACCATTCTCGACAGCGCATTATATAGTTGTTCAGTTCTTTGTCCAAGTCATCAAGGAGAGCTGCGGTAGAGAAACGCAAGAGATACTTGAGCTTAGTTTCACTTTAGAAACTAGACCCTGAGCTATCCTAGGATTTCAGGGAAGAAATGTACTGGCTTGCTTTCCAAATATTAATAATAATAATAATAATAATAATAATTTATTTATACCCCGCCCATCCTGCTGGGCTTCCCCAGCCACTCTGGGTAGCTTCCAACAAAATATTAAAATACAGTAGTCTGTCAAACATTAAAAGCTTCTCTAAACAGGGCTGCCTTCAGATGTCTTATAAAAGTCTGGTGGTTATTGTTCTCTTTGACATCTGGTGGGAGAGTGTTCCACAGGGCGGGCGCCACTACCGAGAAGGCCCTCTGCCTGGTTCCCTGTAACCTCACTTCTCGCAGTGAGGGAACCGCCAGAAGGCCCTCGGCGCTGGACCTCAGCGTCCTGGCAGAATGATGGGGGTGGAGATGCTCCTTCAGGTATATCACCTTAAACCATAGTTTAAAAATGCTCAGGACTCAATCCACACTCTCTTCTGCTGGGAAGTAAGCTATGGTTTGGCTTAGTTATGCGCCAACCTGAGCTCATGGCTTGCTTCTTTTCAAACCCCAAGCTGTAACCAAAGTTTGTTCCCAGTTTATCACTTATGACTTGTTTGCTGAGGAACAAAGCATGACTCCGAATTCAGATATAATGCTAAGTAGGAACCACGGCTTATTTCCTAGCAGAACAGGGGCAAAAGGGGCAGGGGCCAAAGTGTTTGCAATTTTACCTCCATGCAATAGCAGATTGCACATTCACCTTTTAAACCATAGTTAAGTTTAATTGTAGTTGAAAGAGACTCGTGAACAAGAGGAAATCCAGAAATCTTGCAACACTTGCACCCATTAAAATCAACAAAGGTGTAGTAGCCAATTACACAAGTCACTTCAAATACTAACAGGAGAAAAGGTGCAAAAAGTTACCATCGCTGTTAGAAAATACCCATTTATCTGTTTCCTATTTCCCACAGAAGGGGAAAAAAACCCACCCATACCCATTTGTCAGTGGTGCATAATAAATTAATAATAAATTAATAAATTATAATAATAATAATAAAATAATAATAATAATAATAATAATATCATCATTATCTGGGGCTGCCACACCTACTTACTTTGCTCACTTATCCCATCCAGCTCACCCTTCGCCAAAAACACCCTGTCCCCTTTGACCAGGCATGGCCAAACTTGGCCCTCCAGATGTTTTGGAACTATAATTCCTATAATCCCTGACTACTGGTCCTGTTAGCTAGGGATGATGGGAGTTGTAGTCCCAAAACATCTGGGGGGCCGAATTTGGCCATACCTGCCTTAGACCTTGAAGAAACCACAAGGACCTTCCCCTTCACGTTTCCCCAACCACCACCACCACCACCTACTGGCAGCCACAGAAACTGCGGCTTGATGAAATACTTATCATTGAATTATACGGGATACCAAATAAACAAATGCAGACCTCAGCCCCATTCCCTAGCTACCTTCAACTGACCATGAGAAGCTGTTTCTAACTCACATAGTCATCTCATACTCGGAAAGAAAAGTCCAAGACTAGGCTCTTGCTGATCCATATTCAAAAATCCTACTAGAGAACCAGGTAACGTGATGGTTACAATACCTAGAAGCAGAATCCTTCTCTGGCTATTGAAGGAGGTTTGCCTCTCACTTACTGCTGTTATTTTAAAAGACTGATTTGGTCAGATTGCCAACAATCATCTGACACAGCATGGGGGTGGGTGGGATCACATAGGCCTCTCTAAAAACCCGGTGAGGAAAACTGAATTTGCTTTTTTAAATGTTTTGCTAGCCCACCTAACTAGCCAAAATTTATGCTAATCACTGGCCCTGCCCCTCCCCCCTCTTGACTCTGACATCACCCTGAGTTATGGAGGAAAACGGGAGTAACGGAGAGCCATCCTGACTTGTTCTTGTCCCCAGTTCTAAGATAGGCTTGGCTCCTGATCCTTCAGAAGGGTTGATAGAACAAAACAAAAATACACTCTACAGTGGCAAACTAGGTAGCAGAATGTTTGTGGCTACTGGTACAGTCGTATCTTGGTAGTTGAACGGAATTAGTTCTGGAGGTATTCGATTTCCAAAACGTTCAGAAACCAAAGCGTGGCTTCTGATTGGCTGCAGGAAGCTCCTGCAGCCAATTGGAAGCCCTGCTGGACATTCGTCTTCCAAATATAGTTCACAAACTGGAACACTCACTTCCGGGTTTGCGGCATTCGGGAGGCGAAATGTTCGAGAACTAAGCTGTTTGACTTCCAAGGTACGACTGTATTAAGAATTCAAAAGCTGGTGGCAGGCATATCAAGGTATTTAACTTCCAACCGTACTCACAAATAGCTTGGACAATCATGGTATCAACTTTGTCTGGGCTGAACTTCAGCTTGTATCGGGAGAGGCTGAAAACAGACATGGATAGAAACATTATGTAAATAATGCACAGGACACACAGATTCTCCCCCCGCCCAAATAATAATTATAAAGGCATTGCTATTGACTGCAATGGCGTGTTCACCTTTGCTGATGGTGCAGCGAGTACCGTATTTTTCGCTCTATAACACGCACCCGACCATAACACGCACATAGTTTTTAGAGGAGGAAAACAAGAAAAAAAATATTCTAAACGAAACAGTGGATGTATGATTTTTGTGGTTCATGCTGTGGCCATGGACATGTGATCTGACGGTGAGTTTGGGGTAGCCCAATGAAAAAATCCTGAGGATCCATGTGGATCTGTGCTCTGTAACCATGTTTTAAGTGGGGAGGGAAGGAAAAGCACTCAAGGGACAAGGAACACACGTGGGGTGGGTGGAGAAGGATGCTGTTAATAATGCAGAAGAGGGGTATAAGAGGAGAAGGCTCCTCTCCTCTCCCGCTTTGCTCCTTTTAAGCAAGCAGGCTCTCTGTCCCCCTCTCCTCCCCACTCAGCGGCTCTTCTCCCGCTTTGCTGTGTCAAAGCAAGCCATGGAGGAGGGAAGGAAGGGGAACCATGGATCCTCTGCTCACGACTGCAGCAGATCCCCTCCACCACCCGCAGGCATTCGCTCCATAACACGCACAGACATTTCCCCTTACTTTCTAGGAGGAAAAAAGTGAGTGTTATGGTGCAAAAAATACAGTAATCCTTTTCCTTTTTCATTTACTGACTTGTGTTTTTACAGGCAAGAAGTCTAAGGCAGAGAGCTGTGAAAAGCGGTTCGTATTACTCCCTACAGGCACAAGCGTTTCAGCGAGTTGGAAGAAACCCAGCAGAACTGAGAGCAGGACTAACTTGTACAAGTTACCGTATTTTTCACTCCATAGGACGCACTTCTTCCCTCTTAAAAACTAAGGGGGAAAGTCTGTGCGTCCTATGGAGTGAATGCAGGGGGGAGGCACGCAGGGAAAGCCCCCAAGAGCCGCAAAACAAGCTCCGCACGGCTCTTGCGGGCTTTTCCCCAGGAGGGAGAAGGGTCTGACGTGGCCAGTCCCTTCTCTCTCCTCGTAGAAAAGCCCGCAGGAGCCGCATGCTCCTTAAAGGGTGTGCGGTTCCTGTGGGCTTTTGTGGGAGGTGGGGGAATTGCCATAGCCGCACACAGCATCTCCAGCCAGGGGAGGTTGCCCAAGGCTAAAGAGGAAGCCAAGGCGGAGAGCGGGATGAACCGCACTCGCTGCCTTGGCTTCTTTAGCCACACTTCTTTAGCTGTTCTGGAGAGGTTTAGCTCCCGGCTGGAGAGGTTGTGCGTCTATGGCAGAAGCCAAGACAGCCAGTGGGATGGATCCCGCTCGCTGTCTTGGCTTCTTTGCTCTTTGGGGCTGGGGGGGGGGGGAGGAGGAGATAATATATTTTTTTCTTGATTCCTCTAAAAACTAGGTGCGTCTTGTGGTCCGGTGCGTCCTATAGAGCGAAAAATACGGTGCCATGTGCTGTAAGTAGATGCTGGGGCCAAAGCTTGCCATTCCACTTTGCAGAAAACGGTATCCTCAGGGGGATATTTATACAGAGCACAGAAACGAACAAGTCGGTGCTGGCAAGACGTCTTGATTACCTGTGTGCCAGGCCTAAACACATGGCTGCCATCTCCCGCGATGGAAGGCCAGTGATCAGCCCTTCCATTTGAGAACGGATGCCTCTCATCAGTTCAGTAACCATGGGGCTGTGCAGGCAACTTAAGTTCAGTTTCTCCTGCAGGAGAGAAAAAAGGTGACCCTCATTTTGATATTATTGCAACAACAAATTTGTTTACTGTTGAACAGCAACAGAACCTAAGAAGGGTAAGGTAACCCAACGCTAACCCACAGGCAGGGCTATCTTGCAGTTCTAGAAGTGAAATAACCATTGATAATTCTTATTTAAGCAAATTGGCAACCAACTGTTGTACCAACTTAGCCTTTCAGATAAAAACGAAGGCACTAGCTTTCATGTTGACATTAATTCAAACATTTCCCTGTTAACCTTTTTTTTAATCTCCATACTTCTTCATAAGTCAAGAAGATAGCACAAGACACAGGAGGTAGCAAAAAAATCCAGAAAAATGTGGCCCTAACAATCTTTTACTTTAGTCCAGTGCATTATCAACAAAGCTTATTTAGAACTAGTACAATCGTACCTTGGTTTTCGAACAGCTTAGTTCTTGAATGTTTTGGCTCCTGAATGCCACAACCCCAGAAGTGACTGTTCTGGTTTGTGAACTATTTTTGGAAGCCAAACGTTTGACGGGGCTTCCGATTGGGTGCAGGAGCTTCCTGAAGCCAATCAGAAGCCATGCCTTGATTTCCAAACGTTTTGGAAGTTGGATGGACTTCCAGAAAGGATTCCGTTCAACTTCCAAGGCACGACTGTACTTGAATTCACTTGTTTTCCTCTTCCCTCCCCACATCTTTTCCTTCTGTATCATGCCTACTACAATAGGGGTTCCCAAACTGGTGAGCTTCATTCAGGAGGTCCACGGCATCTCTGTGGATTTATGGTTGATGCATTAAATATTCAAACGGATTTGTAATTGTCTGTATGCAGCCCTTAGTAAACCTAAGTACCCTGTCATCAGTGTATAAATCATAATAATCATGAAGTCAGCAAAAAGCATGGTCCCAGAATATCAGTACCAACAAAATAAACATCGACAGCCATCACTGATTAATTTGCATTTAGCACACATCATTTCTGGATGCAGTGAAAAGGTCGTGTCAGAGCATTGGACAGGGAAGATATGCAGCAGTAACTCACTGTTCTGGAGCTACAAAGAAGACTAGCACAGGCCTTGAGAACACCACCTCATCTGAACACCACATCACCAGGGCACATAAAAACCAGAACTTACCTTTATTACACCTCCCAGTTTGGCATCTGCTACAGCCAACTGTTCGTGTGCATCTTTGGCAACTATCTTCTTTAAGATTTTCTTTAAGTTCTTGTTAATCTTGCCTTCCACCAGGGCAGTGGATGCTTAAAGGAGAAAGCACATCATTGTAAAAAAAAAACCTGCAGACTGTCTAACATTCCCAGCCTGGCAAAGTTCATAATGGAACAAAATGTGTACTAATACCCACCGAACTTTATCTGTTGTCTCTGTGGCAGTGACCAAAAATTGGGGATTCAGTTCTACGAATGAAGCATCAGTGACAGAAGGAAGCTAGTTTTTACTCCCTCCAATTCTAAGGCTACAATCTGCTATAAAATCCCACTGAGGTCACTGAGCTAATACATTCAGATGCAGGCAAATTTGCTCATCATTCGTTTAGGCATTGTCTGGGTGGCTAGCACAGAGGCACACCATATTGATTACATTAATTTGCCCTGGTTTATAAAGACGTATTCATCTGGAGAAGGGAAGGGAATGACATTTTCGTAAGCCACATGAAAATTAGTCCCTTCCTACCACCAACTGCTGATGTGCCACAAATAACTTGCATTAGCAGGCAGGGGGGTGGGTTTTCTTGTGGACTTAATAAGTAATATTAAGTTTTAAAACACCCTAGAAAAAAGTCACCTACTCTCACAGCTAATGATTTCAGGCTTGCCAGGAACAGATCAGCCAGCATCCAAAGAAAGGAAGGGATTGTCAGGGAACTGACATCAGAGCGAGAGGCGAAGGGGAGGCTCACAGATGATGCTGGCGAAGGACCCAGCAGCAGGGGGAGTAACAGCTCAGTAGAGGGGGAAGCAATTCAGCGCAACACCAGGGAGAAAGGGGGGCAGATGGGGGAATCGGAGAGAGGGCTCCAGGATTCTTCACTGGACATCAGTGAGGAGAGCCCAGGTCCTCCGCTGCCCACGCCCTCCCTGCGCAGAAGACTCCCGCGCAGTGAGAGGAGGAGGAGACTGGGTGTCAAACAACTTTTATGTTGGAAGAGGTTCAAGAAACGCCCACTGACGGATTCTGCCAGCGACTGAGGCAGCCGCGATGAGCAAGGGCTGTGCAGTCAGAAAGGTTTAACAAGGCAAATTAGCCTAGAGAGGCACCAGTTTACGCACAAGTAACTCATAGCCATTACAGGGATATATTATAACTCTCGGTTACCTGCAAGAGCTTCTGTGGTGTCTTGAAACTTCTCAAAGTGTTTCAGTTTCACTCTAAATAAAATACACCAAACAGTTTTTATAAACATCATGGGGAACAGAGTATCTGCTACCAACTTCTAAAACATAAGAAACCTGAAAAATGAAAAGCCTGCAGTGACCCATCAGGTTAACCTACCAAAGAGAAGAAAGGTACCCCTGGCCGTACGGGCCAGTCTTGACAGACTCTAAGGTTGTGCGCTCATCTCACTCTAGAGGCCGGGAGCTGGTGCCATCCGCAGACACTTCCAGGTCACGTGGCCAGCGTGATGAGGCTGCTCCGGCGAACCGGCACCAGCGCAGCACACGGAACGCAGTTTACCTTCCCGCTATAAAGTGGTACCTATTTATCTACTTGCACTTTAAGGGTGCTTTCGAACTGCTAGGTTGGCAGGAGCTGGGACCGAAAGACGGGAGCTCACCCCACCGCGGGGATTCGAACCGCCGACCATACGATCGGCAAGTCCTAGGCACTGTGGTTTTACCCACAGCACCACCCGCGTTTTACCCAAAGAGAAAAACAGAAGCTATTAAGTCTGACTGACAAATAGCTTACTGCTACTAAACCATAGATATTTAAGGCTTGCTAGATAACTATTCTAGAATGACAAAAAACATAGTTATTAAGTATACTATACCTAACCTTTCGAATCCTCGCGACGGGGTGAGCTCCCGTTGCTCGGTCCCTGTTCCTGCTAACCTAGCAGTTTGAAAGCACGTCAAAGTGCAAGTAGATAAATAGGTACTGCTCTGGCGGGAAGGCAAGCAGTGTTTCTGTGCACTGCTCTGGTTCGCCAGAAGCGGCTTAGTCATGCTGGCCACATGACCTGGAAGTTGTACGCCAGCTCCCTCGGCCAATAAAGCGAGATGAGCGCTGCAACCCCAGAGTTGGCCACGACTGGACGTAACTGTCAGGGGTCCCTTTACCTTTATCTAACCTTGCCTCATTGCTTCTGACTCCAACAAGATCAAATTTATTATCCAAAATTATTTCATACTCTGGCCCCTTCAGACGCACTACAGCAGCACTGTCCAACAGGTCGATTGGGATCGACTTGTAGATCATGTGATTGTCTCTTATCAATCTCTCCCCCCCCCCCCCAACAGCCCTTACTCTCGAGGAGCCAGCGCACAGGGCTTCTCCCACTCTCTCTGAAGAAGGAGAAGCAAGTGGCGAGGGAGTGGGGGACTCTTCCTGGCTGCCATCCCACCCATGCGGGGAGGTGTGTGTAGGGGTGTGTGGGTGTGGGTGTAGCCCTGCGCGCTGGCTCCTCAAAGAGAGAAAGGTTTAGGTTTACTTGAAAGGAAAGGGTGGGTTGGATCCAGGGGAAAGGGCTTCTACAGATTTCATCCAGTTCTTAAGGTGGTGCTTGAAGGCTGTCAACTCTGCAATTGAGTACCCCATTTCTGTTTCGAACTATGGGAGAAACTGCTGTGGTTGATATGTGCCCCTGACTCATTTGAAAAAACAGCAAGAGTCTGGGGTACTTTAAAGATGTAACACATTTATTATGGCATGAGCTTTTGTGAACAACAATCCATGCATCATGTTCTGATTATGTAAGACCCTGTCCTCAATGTTATTTTCTTATGTTATTGCAAGTATACAAAGTACCGTATTTTTTGCACCATAACACTCACTTTTTTCCTCCTAGAAAGTAAAGGGAAATGTCTGTGCGTGTTATGGAGGAAATGCCTACGGGTGGCATGCCTACGGATTTTCCTCCTCTAAAAACTACGTGCGTGTTATGGTCAGGTGCGTGTTATAGAGAGAAAAATACGGTATGTATTTTTTTTAAAATTATTGATTTATGATTAACTTTTCAGGTTTTATGGAAGCGGCTATCATTTGTTATTATTTTTATCATAAGCTCAGTCAAATATAATATGTTTAAGTTGAAGAATGACAATGGGAGAGTGTGGTAGATCACTGCCAGATTTGATATTGAATGGTAGATCTCAAGCTACTTTTGTCTGGACATGCCTGAACCAGAGTTCCCAAGGGAGGGGGGAATTCCCAGGTACCACCAGAACTTCAATTGTGTAGTCTGCTCTTCAAGAGCACCAACAATAAGCTGACTGTAGATACCTGCAGAAACACTTGTGATGTGCTTTGAAGCCCTGACAGCTAGTGCCCCAGACGTGATTTTACGCTCCCCACAACTGATTTAATATATGATGTCAGCTGTAGGGCAGGTGGTCATGGTTTGCCCAAAATGGCCTGGCAGGCCAAATGGGGAGGCCTGGTGGGTCGAATTATGCCTGAGGGGCAGAGCTAAGATTATCAACACATTCTGTTTCATGGTTATAGCTAAACCGCACTTCTGAGTGATCTTAACCCTGTTGAAAAATACTTTGCAAGCCTTTCCACGACAGCAAGGCTCCTGCCATCCAACTGCATCTATAGAGTTGTCATGTCAACAGTGGAGGATGAAGGTTAGCAGATTTATAACTCTAAGAGGAAGATGTGCGTACAAAATAACCCAAGGACTGGTGCTAGGCAAAAAACAGTGATTCCTATGTGAGCAGAGAGATGAAGATGTACTCTATACTGGAATGAAATAATAAGTTACTTGAGAAAGTTACTTACACTTTATTTGCTTTTTCAGGAGTTTCAAATTCTTTCCATAAGCTGTCAATTTCTTGGAGTTTCTTCTCATCCAGAACCTACGATAGATAAGGAGTAAGACTAAATACATACAAAATTGACAAGATTCAATGTTGCTATGTAAACAAGATGAAATGCACAAAACATCTCTGCAATTCCGATGTAGAGAACAGCCATTCCACCACACCAACTCTCTGCCACATCTCTAACCAGAGAAAAATCTACTTGCAAGTGTGAGATGCCATGTTTTAAAAGTATTCAGTAAACTTACATGCTGCTTCTCAAATAGAGGGAAAAGCCTGTGGTCTTTGACATCTCAATCAAGATGTCTGTCACAAGTACAAAATTAATCATGTTCCATGCAGTCTAATTTTATGCATCTTTACTCAGAAGACAGGACTTTTAAATAAAGATGTATGGAAGTTAACCCTAAAGCAGGGGTCGGCAACCCGTGGCTCCGGAGCCGCATGTGGCTCTTTCACACCTTTGCCGTGGCTCTGGGGCGGATACTAGCGAGGGGAGGAGGCGCATTGTGCGCCCCAACACTCCCCACTGTGGCGGGCGCTGTACTGGCTGTGACGTCGCATGGGGGCGGTGTGTGCGTTAGTCACGCACCGTCCCGTCACCTTTGCGCCCGCCCGCTACATTGTAAGGGGCATGTACGCTGGTCACTGTTTTGAAGGGGAGTGAAGAACACACACACACACAAAGGTAACTTGTTAATTTAACATTTATTTCTATGAGGAGGAGTAATTCTGAGGGGTCAAACAAAGAAATAATAAAAAAGTGACAAAAAAATTATTTTTATAATGACGAGTTTTGCGGCTCCCAGTTTTTTTCCCTTCGGAAACGGGTCCAAGGGGCTCTTTTTGTCTTAAAGGTTGCAGACCCCTGCCCTAAAAACTCGCTTTCCTTCTCTGCATTGCCAAGAACCCTGTTTCAGTGAACACACAAAGCTTGCTGTATCAACACTAGATCACCAGCAAAATCCTAAACAAAGTAGACTCCAACGTGCAAAATAAGACAGAAATTTTTGGCAGAAATGGGTGCAATGGCATACGATGGAGCAAGTGGATGCAACACAGGAGAGCTGGTAAAAGGCAAGAGAAGAAGAAGAAGAAGAAGAGTTTGGATTTGATATCCCGCTTTATCACTACCCGAAGGAGTCTCAAAGCGGCTAACATTCTCCTTTCCCTTCCTCCCCCACAACAAACACTCTGTGAGGTGAGTGGGGCTGAGAGACTTCAGAGAAGTGTGACTGGCCCAAGGTCACCCAGCAGCTGCATGTGGAGGAGCGGAGACGCGAACCCGGTTCCCCAGATTATGAATCTACCGCTCTTAACCACTGCACCAGACTGGCTATGAAGTCCCCAGCTAAAATGTCACTCTCTAGGCAGCCTGAACCAATTATCTCTCTCCCTCTCCCTACCTAAATCTGCTGTAACAGCAACAGCCCACCATCTCTGGTGTCCTTCAAATATTTTGAACTACGTTTCCCAACACCCCCAGGCAACACGGCTGGGAGCTGCCATGCAAAACAGCTGGAGGGCACCAGGATGGAGGAGGCTACCTCACAGGGTTGTTCTAAGGATCACTAACAAATGATGAGCTTAATGTCAGGGTCCTGGGTTCGAGCCCCACAATCCTGCGCTGGAGGGGGTTGGACTAGATGACCCTCGTGGTCCCTTCCAACTGTTGCTTTTGTTGTTTAGTCATTTAGTCATGTCCGACTCTTCGTGACCCCATGGACCAGAGCATGCCAGGCACTCCTGTCTCCCACTGCCTCCCGCAGTTTGGTCAAACTTATGCTGGTAGCTTCGAGAACACTGTCCAACCATCTCGCCCTCTGTTGTCCCCTTCTCCTTGTGTCCGCCATCTTTCCCAACATCAGAGTCTCCTCCAGCACCAGAATTCCAAAGCATCAATTCTTCGGCGATCAGCCTTCTTTGTGGTCCAGCTCTCACTTCCATACATCACTACTGGGAAAGAATTGATGCTTTTGAATTATGGTGCTGGAGGAGACTCTTGAGAGTCCCATGGACTGCAAGAAGATCAAACCAATCCATTCTTAAGGAAATCAGCCCTGAGTGCTCACTGGAAGGACAGATCCTGAAGCTGAGGCTCCAATACTTTGGCCACCTCATGAGAAGAGAAAACTCCCTGGAAAAGACCCTGATGTTGGGGAAGATGGAGGGCACAAGGAGAAGGGGACAACAGAGGACGAGATGGTTTGACAGTCTTCTCGAAGTACCAACAGGAGTTTGACTAAACTGCGGGAGGCAGTGGAAGACAGGAGTGCCTGGAGTGCTCTGGTCCAGGGGGGTCACAAAGACGGACACGACTAAACGACAACACAGCATGATTCCCCAGGAAGGCTTACAAGTTTTAAGCTTAGCGGGAAAACCTGCCAGCCTCCCAGAAAATGTTGTGGTAGGGAAAGAAACCGAGTCTGCTATGAGGGAGGATGGGGTCTCCCCGCGTTTATCCTCCTTGTTCCAAAACTATTTCCCGACTTATTGCTAGCGATCGTATAAACCGAGTGCACCGACCAGCCCTCTCCGCCCCGCCAGCACCTCCAATCTCCTCTAGCAGCAGCCACGTGGGAACCCTACTCGACACGTGTCGCGCCCTCAGATCACCTTGAAAATAGCGTATCCGGCCGCGGTCTCGAATAAAACCAGCATGGCGGCAGCGGGACGGAGCCGGGGCGCCTCCCGCAAAAAGCGGCTCTTTCCAAGCGAAGGCGGGCGAGCGAAGCGAAGACCCAGCGCGGGAGACCGCGAACTCCTAGGCGCGAGGACCACGAGGGCGGAAGTGAGGCGCTGCACCGGAAGTGATTCGCGCGGCCTTCTGGGAAACCGGAAACCCGGGGGAGGAAGTTGGAGCTTTGGGCTTCCTCTAGGATTGTGGCTCTTCACGCTCTCTATGCGCGGGGCGAAATTGGTCGAAAATGGGGCCCCATAAAAATAAATAAATTGCATACTGTAATTCAAAACAGCTACATGTTTGAGGGCAAAATAGGCGCAGTTTTCAGCAGTTTATATAGACAGCAGCTTTTGGAAACAGAGTTTTGTTGTTATTATTATGATTATTATTACATTATATTGATTTATAGCCCCTCTTTTTCCCTCACGGGGACTCAAGGCGGCTTACACATAAGAGCAAAAATCTCTAAAAACATAAGGGGACGAGTCGTTTAAAACCCCCCACACCATTTCAACGTTAATGGAATTAAAGCCATATGAATGTATAAAATCTTGCTTTAAAAACATACAAATATTTAACGTAAAAACAGCACGGTGCCAGCCCTTTCATTTAAAAAGCAGCCAGTTTCACCAAACGCACTGGAACATTTATATGCTGTGAACTGCCCCAATATCTATGGATGAAGGGCAGTATACAAATATAATAATAATAATAATAATAATAATAATAATAATAATAATAATATAACAAGAAGGAAAGACAGCAGGTTGCAAGCTGGTCTAGCTCCTCCAGGGAGTTCCAAAGTTGCCTGGGAGCAGCCACTGAGAAGAACTTCGGAGTCCCCGCCCAGGCGTGTATATTGTCTATTTCCATGCAAAATATCCTCAGCCAACTAAAATGCAGCCTACAGTTTTTAATGAGCTATGCAAGCTATGCATTCCATCTTGCAAAGCGGTGTTACTATATAAACAGTTGCCATGCAGTAGGAGTACCATGGAAGGGTTGGGTGAAAGAAGGACACAGCCTTCGCTTCAATATTTTCTCCATTCTCTGACGTCCTTGATGCTAATCTGTCATAAACAGCTTTGAAAGCTTCATATGACTATGAAGCAAGGACGGATGATTACTTATTCTGGTGCCCTAGTCCAGTGTTTCCCAACCTTTTTTGGGCAAAGGCACACTTGTTTCATGAAAAAAATCTCGAGGCACGCCACCATGCCAGATGGGAAAATGTCACTTTTTACTTATGTAAAAAAAAAAAAAAAAATAGTAACAGCATAGAAGGTAATGGTTAGGCTAGCATCCCTCTTCCAAATATGCTAGGTTTTTATTTGCAGGGACTGTTCTACATGGGAAAGCATTCAGCACTGTCATTCTCCCATCTGCCATCTGAATTGGTACTATTCTGGGTCAACTTACTCTGCTGCATGTGTAGATGAAAATGGCACCAAGTGTGGAGGAGGGGGCAGAACAGGTTTCAGATACAGGATATTAAGCATACACGTACTTCAGATTGAACTGGTTGCTTGCTTTGCAAGTTTTCATTTCCCAAATGACTGCCTTGGCAAGCGCAATACCTACCAGGCTCAATGCCGGTCTCGCGCTGCCGCTTCCCGCGCTCTCAAGGACCCGGGAGGAGGAAGGCGTGAAGGGAATCCCGAAGGCGCGAAAACCTCGCGCATGCGCAGGCCTTCCGCCTGCGACAGCCCAGTAGGCCGGCCGAAGCGAGCGGCGATGGGATGTGGGAGGGAGCTCGCTCGCCGCCCCGCGTGTGCCTATGTGGGGCACGTTACAGCCCCGTGACGTCAGCGCCACGCAGGCAGCCAGGCAGGCAGACGGCGAGAGCCCCGCGCTGGGCGGCCTCTCCTCGCCGCCGCCGCCCCACCTCTCGCTGCCCGCCTCGCCCGCCTCCCTCCCACGGCACACCAGGCAATGTCTTGCGGCACACTAGTGTGCCACGGAACACCGGTTGGGAAACACTGCCCTAGTCTGCATAGCTGTCAACCTTTCCTCTTTTTTCGGGAAATTCCCTTATGCGTTTCCCGCTGCTATCCCGAATTGTTAGATATCCCGTAGACTAAACCCCAGGATAGGTGAGGCTGCTGATCCCTTATTTTCAAATCTGAAAGTTGACAGCTCTGCCTAGTCTGGCAGATGATGGCATCACTCCCGATCTAAAAAAGTCTCAGAGCTGTGCTCTGCCCAGCACCACACCACTGTCCATATTACCCAGTGATGGGTGTAATCAGTGGCGTAGCGTGGGGGGTGCAGGGGGGGCCGGCCGCACCGGGTGCAACATCGGGGGGTTAGGCAAATCCACGGGTTAGGGGGCACAAATCCACGGGTTAGGGGACGCAAATTACTTGCCTTGCCCCAGGTGCTGACAACCCACGCTACGCCACTGGGTGTAAAAATAAAATTTAAGGTCATATATATGTGTGTGTGTGTATACATATACATATATATATATATATATATATATATTTGCTTTCGTAGATTTTCACGGGTACAGGAATGCAGGTTTTGGTGTCTTCGGGTGTCTTCCCGTGTAAGAGTTGGGGTGTCTAGGCGACGTTTCGACGAGGTCTCACTCGTCATCTTCAGGCTGGTGCTTTCGGCTTCTTGTTACTGGAACAGAGCAGGATCTCAGTGTTTGAGTTCCTATAAATACTGTTGAGGGGGTGTGGTGTATAGCCTCCGACGTTCTGGGCAGAAAGGAAGTTCCCAGGATAGTGTGACTTTTCTTCTTTTGTTCCTTAATTACTTGAGGGATATCTTGAGTGATTTCCTGAGTGATATTCTGAGTACCACTTAGGAGGGTCATTAAGTGTGGATTAGTTGCTAAAGCTTTCGTGTCTTGACCTCTTGAGCTTGTGAAGAGTTTTTCTGAGAAGATGGCTGTACTGCATTTAGTTGTGCTCTGGCTTGGCTTCGTGTATAGGGGCGAGCTGTGGTTTTGTGCCCTGTGCCAGTCAGATCTGTGTAGGGATTGCAGGGGGGTGTAGCATCCGGAGGTGCCACTATGGTTTGGCTACTGGATGGTGTCTGTAATTTATCTGTGGAGAGGGTCTGGGTTTGGGTCTGGTGTGGTTGATTGGTGATGGCGTTCTGTGTGCCTCTGGTTCTGGTGTCGGTTTTTGTGGGGAGGGCTAATTTCCAGATGTCTGGCAGGCGGGACGTGTCGTCACGCTTGTTCATGTTGTGAGGGTGTTTCTCTATCTCGATGGCTTCCATGATTATTCTCTTGTGGTGATGTTCCATGTTAAAGAGCAATTTGGAATCTGCAAAATTAATTTCGTGTCCTGTTTCTTTCATGTGTTGGAAAAGAGAGGAAGTTTTTTCTTCTTTTTTTGACGGCATTCTTGTGTTCTGCGATACGTGCATTTATTCGTCTGTTTGTTTGTCCAATGTACGTGGCTGGGCAGAGTTTGCAGGGTATTTCATAGACCCCTTGGTTTTCCAACTGGATTTTATCTTTGGGGTTTCTGAGGATATTGGCTATTTTTTTGGTTGGTGCAAAAGGCTGTTTTGATATTGTGTTTATGGAGGATTTTGCTAATTTTATCTGTAGTGCCCTTGATATAAGGAAGGAGGGCCATGCCATTGTTTTCTTCTGTGTCTTGGTTTTTGGGGGGTGTTTCTTTTTGGATTAGCTTCGTAACCCTGTTTTGCTGGTATCCATTGGCGATTAACACATTTGAGAGATTCTGTAACTCAGTTGTCAAGTGGTCTTTGTCAGCCAGGCGTTTGGTTCTGGAGATGAGAGTCTTGGCTACGGAGTTTATTTGTGCAGGGTGGTGGTGTGATTGTGCATGTAAGTAGCGGTTGGTGTGTGTTTTTTTCCGGTAGATGGTGTGTCCTAGGGAGCCATCAGGTTTTTTGTAGATTAGGACGTCAAGGAAGGGAAGTTGGTTGTTGGCTTCTATTTCCATAGTGAATTGTATTTTCGGGTGTAGGCTGTTGAGATGTGTGAGGAAGCTATCTAGTTTTTCTTTCCCGTGTGGCCAAATTACAAAGGTGTCGTCAACATATCTGAGCCAAAGTTTGGGTTTGTGTTCTGCCTTGTCTAAAGCATTGGTTTCAAAGTGGTCATCGCAAATTTGTACATGGAACACTTTGACTCTCATCTCCAATATCCTCAGAAACCCCAAAGATAAAATCCAGTTGGAAAACCAAGGGGTCTATGAAATACCCTGCAAAGTCTGCCCAGCCACGTACATTGGACAAACAAACAGACGAATAAATGCACGTATCGCAGAACACAAGAATGCCGTCAAAAAAGAAGAAAAAACTTCCTCTCTTTTCCAACACATGAAAGAAACAGGACACGAAATTAATTTTGCAGATTCCAAATTGCTCTTTAACATGGAACATCACCACAAGAGAATAATCATGGAAGCCATCGAGATAGAGAAACACCCTCACAACATGAACAAGCGTGACGACACGTCCCGCCTGCCAGACATCTGGAAATTAGCCCTCCCCACAAAAACCGACACCAGAACCAGAGGCACACAGAACGCCATCACCAATCAACCACACCAGACCCAAACCCAGACCCTCTCCACAGATAAATTACAGACACCATCCAGTAGCCAAACCATAGTGGCACCTCCAGATGCTGCACCCCCCTGCAATCCCGACACAGGTCTGGCGGGCACAGGGCACAAAACCACAGCTCGCCCCTATACACGAAGCCAAGCCAGAGCACAACTAAGTGCAGTACAGCCATCTTCTCAGAAAAACTCTTCACAAGCTCAAGAGGTCAAGACACGAAAGCTTTAGCAACTAATCCACACTTAATGACCCACCTAAGTGGTACTCAGAATATCACTCAAGAAATCACTCAAGATATCCCTCAAGTAATTAAGGAACAAAAGAAGAAAAGGCACACTAACCTGGGAACTTCCTATCTGCCCAGAACGTTGGAGGCTACACACCACACCCCCTCAACAGTATTTATAGGAACTCAAACACTGAGATCCTGCTCTGTTCCAGTAACAAGAAGCCGAAAGCACCAGCCTGAAGATGACGAGTGAGACCTCGTCGAAACGTCGCCTAGACACCCCAACTCTTACACGGGAAGACACCCGAAGACACCAAAACCTGCATATATATATATATATATATATATATATAATGTTCATAAATGTACCAACCAAGCACCTACATAGATCTGCACAAGAAGACCGTCCTGAAACCATTTTCACTCTCATGCTGACCAAATGTTTCTCTGCAAGGAGGGTAAAGGTAAAGGTACCCCTGCCCGTATGGGCCAGTCGTGACCGACTCTGGGGTTGCGCGCCCATCTCGCTTAAGAGGCCGGGGGCCAGCGCTGTCCGGAGACACTTCCGGGTCACGTGGAAAGCGTGACGAAGCTGCTCTGGCGAACCTGCACCAGCGCAGCACACGGAAACACCGTTTACCTTTCCGCTATAAAGCGGTACCTATTTATCTACTTGCACTTAAGGGTGCTTTCGAACTGCTAGGTAGGCAGGAGCTGGGACCGAACGACAGGAGCTCACCCCGCCGCAGGGATTTGAACCGCTGACCATGCGATCGGCAAGTCCTAGGCGGTTTTACCCACAGCGCCACCCGCTTCGCGCAAGGAGGGAGGAGGTGGAAAAAAACCTTCCTTGTTACAGGAATTTAGAAATCACCATCTCAAAGGAATGGCCAGACTACCAGGAAAGGCAATCAGATAAGGCGTTATAAGATAACCTGGCAGACAGGAAAAACAACAACATTCAAATTTCTGTTGTAGACCGCCTTTTCTGTGATGCAGCTATGTTTGTGGGGGGTGGTTGTGGTTACACCCCTTCTGTGATGTATGTATGATGTATGGAGGGGGGGGGTCTTGAGCTTCAGGGCAGGGAATTTAAAATGTCTATATAAGGGCAGGCACACCTTTGTTCTGGGTACTCCTTCTTTCCTGTGTGTGAGGGGAGACCCTGTTGCAACAGTTCAATAAAGATCAGGCTTACTAGCAGCTTTGCTTCTCAATATTCTCTGGTTGGCCTCTGTTATTTTCTCCTACCAATAGGGAACCCACGTAAGGACTCTATAAGGGCTCTTGGATACCCCATCAGGGAGAAAGGGCAGATTTTGTTTACAACATGGGCACATCTACCGACCCGCACCAGTAAAACCATTACGTTGAACATACTCTTGGCTTCAACTCCAATCAGAAGGATCTAAACGCAAACAGAAAGCAGAATGTGAATTCTGATGCAAATAGCGTAGTACATGACTACAGTACCTTTTGTTCCACTTTATACTTCAGTGAAATTAATCCTGATTTATAAGCAAAAGGTGAACCAAGTCTCTGCAATTCATGGCTGTAATCCAAAAGAGTTGAGCGCATGGTCACGAGGGAACTGCACACACAATCAGGTCTTTCTTTCCAATTTGATCATAGCTCTCTGAGCCAAACAGATGTTTTGAGTTTTACAGTATTGGCTCTGGAAACTGCTGTGATGTAAATTTAAGGCAGGAGGGAGGGACGGAGGGTGCTTTTTTGGACTGTATGTTTGTAAGAGAGCCGAGTTGTTCATTTATCCATTTGGAAGGTTGTGAATAGCTAATCATTTCACTGTATTTAACATTTTGATGGAAATATCAAATTTATATTTTAATCTTTCGGCCTGTTGAATTTGTTCAGCACCAGTCTTGTAAGTTTTGTCTCTCTTTCGTAGGAGACATTTTTGTAGCAGACATTTTGAATGGGAATTTGTGAGGTGGGGGCAGAAGGCTCCCCCGCTCCTATGTCCAGCACATAGCAAATACAGAGCAAAACATGAGACCTTAAAAAGCTTCCCTTGATCTGGACATTAGACTTCTGCTTTTAATTCTGTATAACTTCTTTTTGCCTGTAATAATGGACTGTACTGCTCCTAGCTAGCAATTTGGGAAAATTTTACTACTTTGTTCAAAAAAATTCTTTTCAGGAATATCAAATCTCTCTGCACCCCCCCATATCTTTATTTTATAATATTTTTTGCCTGTAGTCCTACCTTGGTTCTCAAATGCCTATATAGATATATAATTTTAGAAATTTTTAACATACAGTATTATTTGCATTAACCCATAACAAATTCAATATCTTCATAGCAGTTTTTCTGACCCCCGGATTCCCCCCCCCGCTCCCCGCTTTCCAATAACCATCTCTTCTCTTTTCTGTGACTAAATAGCTTTTATCCAATCTATTAAATCTCCTTTTTCGATACCCTTTATCCAGGGCCAGATTTAGGTTTGATGAGGCCCTAAGCTACTGAAGGTAATGGGGCCCTTTATATGTCCAGCTGTCCTTTGTCAACAACAAATTGCCGCTGTTTTGTGTGTGTTGAATACAGTGGTACCTCGGGTTAAGAACTTAATTCGTTCTGGAGGTCCGTTCTTAACCTGAAACTGTTCTTAACCTGAAGCACCACTTTAGCTAATGGGGCCTCCTGCTGCCGCTGCACGATTTCTGTTCTCATCCTGAAGCAAAGTTCTTAACCCGAGGTAATATTTCTGGGTTAGTGGAGTCTGTAACCTGAAGCATCTGTAACCCGAGGTACCTCGGGATGCAAATGGGATCCGTTCCGGAGCCCCTTTGCATCCTGAATGGAACGTAAGACGCGATGGCGCGTGCGTGGCTCGCGCTTTGCCACTTCCATGCATACGCATGATGCCATTTTGAGCATCTGCGCATGCATGAGCGGTGAAACCTGGAAGTAACGCGCAATCCGAAAGTGCTCAACCTGAAGCACATTCAACCCGGAGTATGACTGTACAGTGGTACCTCGGGTTACATACGCTTCAGGTTACACACTCCGCTAACCCAGAAATAGTGCTTCAGGTTAAGAACTTTGCTTCAGGATACGAACATAAATCGTGCTCCGGCAGCAGGAGGCCCCATTAGCTAAAGTGGTGCTTCAGGTTAAGAACAGTTTCAGGTTAAGAACGGACCTCCGAAACAAATTAAGTACTTAATCCGAGGTACCACTGTATATGCCACATAGTAATTTATGGACCTAATGGGTATCTAAAGCCATTTGCACGTAACAAAATATGTACATTATAGGAGCCTACACAACACAAAACGCTGCTGTATGAAGGTTTTATTCGATTTGTTTTTTTATCTTATATTTTGGATATGTACATCCAGTCCCCCCCCTTTAATTTTTGGGGGGGCTTCCAAGAGAGTGGGGGAGTGCAGACAGATTTGATATTCCTGAAAAGAGATTTTTTTTTTTAACATAGTAATAAAATTCCCCCCAAATGCTAGCGTTGTAAACAAAATCTGCCCTTCTTCCCTTATGGGGTACCCAAGAGCCCGTATAGAGTCCTTAAGTGGGCTCCCTATCGGAAGGAGAAAATAACTAGAGCTTGTCCCGCTTATAACTGCTTTTTCTCAAATCGTTGCGCGTTAACTTTGCGCGCCTCGGTTTTGGAACGCTTCGGTTTCGCAACGGCTGAAGTTCTGGTGAACCAAAGCGCCGCCGTTAACGTCACTATAGACTTCGGTCGGAGGAGAAGAGGGGAAGAAGGAGGGAAGGAAAGAAGGAGGGAATAAAGGCAAGCGAAAGGAAAGGAGGAGAAGCTTCTTTCTCCTCCTCCGCCGCGTCAGGGAGCGGGAAGTGAGCTCAGGCGCAGAGGAACTCCCTCCTTCGCCGGCCTGGGGGTTGTGCTCTCCGTCTCCGCTCCGTGTCTCCGAGAAAGAGAGAGAGAGAGAAGGCAGGAGGAGGAAGAAGAAGAGGAGGAAGAGGAGAAGGAGGAAGAAGAAGAAGAACTGAGGGCAGGCGGCGGCGGAGGCTGCTCCTTGGCGGCGGAGGGAGGCGGAGGCGGCCGGCCCAGCTGAGCCTGCGGCGGGGAGCCATGTCGGACCAGGTAGCCGCTTCCCCCCTCCTCCTCCCGGTCCTCCTTTCCCCGCCGAGGCCTCTCCAGGATCCCCGGGGAAGGGGGAAGGAAAAGCCCCGGGGGTAATAAAGCGCAAGGCCGGCAGGCCGAGGCGGCTTTCCCCGCTAAGAAGGCGCCTCTTCCCCGCCCCATAGACGCCCCTCGAAGGCTTTAGACCCCCGGGTTGTGGGGTGGGGGGGCGGTGTTTTCCTCTCTCCTCTCTCTCCCCACCCCACACTTTGGGGTCCCTGCGTGGGATAAAGCGAGAGAGGGGATTTGGGGAGGGTTGGAGCTGTGGGTCTGGCCGTGGGGCCTTTTGACCAAAAAAAGGGGTGCTGGGGTTTGTCGGGGTTCCTCTCCTCTTCTTGATTCATTTCGGACCCCCCACACTTTGGGGTCCCTACGTGGGATAAAGCGAGAGAGGGGATGGTTGGATCTGTGGGGCCTTTTGACCCCAAAAAGGGGGCTGGGGTTTGTCGGGGTCCCTGTCTTCTCCTTGTTTCATTTCGGACCTCCTCATAGCATTTCAATGGGGGTTGGGGGGGGGGGAAGCGAGCCAAGAAACAAAAGCAACGTTGGGTCAACATAGGATGGGAGGGAGGGACCCCCCAGGGTCATCTAGTCCAACCCCCCCTCTGCAATGCAGGGATCTCAACTAGATCCTACAGGGCAGGCGGTGCCCCCCCAACCTCTGCTCAAAAGATCCCGTGCGAGGCGAGTGCGCCAACCTGTGGGTCGGCTCGGGGCGTTAGAGCATGAGACCCTGAATTTTCAGGGTGGTGGGTGGGTTCCCAGCCCCAAGTCGGGCAAAAGGTTCCTGCGTCGCAGGGGCTTGGACTAGAGGACCCTTGGGTCCCTTCTGACTGCACGATTCAACCTCTAGTGGGAGTCCACTGTCCAACAGCTGTTAACTGTCAAGAGAGTTCTTCCTGGTGTTTTGAGTCAGAATCTGTTTTCTTGTCACTTTAAGCCATTGGTTTAGATCAGGCATAGGCAAACTCGGCCCTCCAGTTGTTTGGGGACTACAGTCCCCATCATCCCTGACCGCTGGTCCTGTTAGCTAGGGATGATGGGAGTTGTTCTCCCAAAACATCTGGAGGGCCGAGTTTGCCTATGCCTGGTTTAGATCCTAGCCTCTGGCATCCATATTTTGTATGTGTGCCTTTCCTGGAAAGACCTTGCAAAAATGAGGTCCCCTGTTTCGCTTTGTGTGAAATGTCCTTGAGTAGGAGATCATTTCTTGCCATGGTGATTGTTTGGCTGCAGTGCTGGGTGTATGTTTGGGGGTTTGTGTGTGTATGGGAGAAAATCTATTTGATGCCGTGATCAAATAAGAATTGTGAAATGGTTTGGTTGCAGCTGTTAATTTAAAAAAAATGGTTCAGCTAGCTATTTTTCAGCTAGTACAGAATATTTATCCTATTGGCCCAATTCGAATGTAAACTGGGGTTAAGGGTATGAGTGTTCTACTACCAGCATAACTGTCAGGAGGAGACTGGATGCGTCCTTTTAAATTAATACTAAACTGCAGTTAATTTAAAAGGTTACGTCAAAGCCCTAAATTGTGGTTAATGTAAACTAAAGCCTTTTGGAGCAAGCCAGCAACATAAACCACAGTTTGAAGGCTAATCACAGTTTTTCCTGGGTTCAGACATAACACTTTCTACTTCCCTGGGGTCACGCTGGGGGAAGCATAGAAGCCCGAAGCTAAACTTAGGTGTTGCATCCAAACATAGTCATTTTTTAAAACATGAATTATCTTTTCGGAGCTTTTCCTGTTATGGCGCATAAATACTTGGTGTGAAAACATAACCCATCATGAATTTGTTAGTCTTAAAGATGGTATAAGACTTTGTTTTAGTGACACTAGTTTTCCCCAACACAGTATCTCTCCTTTAACTCTAACCATTAATAATTATTTCCCTCATTCCATACTTACCCTTTGTTTACTTTACGTAATGCTGCACTTCAACCGTTCATCAATTTCTATTCTAAATTGCAAAAAACAAAACTAAACAAAAACCCTCCGAAAAGCTACTGGTAGCTCATCCGTCTATTGATATTGCGTTTATAGGTTATAATTAACTTTGTTTTACTGCTCTGGCTGTTTTACTTAATGTCGTTAATGAACTGTAGTGTTAAACAGAACACCCTTTCAAGAACTTAAACACTGCATTAACTTTGGTTATAAATATGATGTTAATGAAATGAAAACAATAGGGAAACAATCAACAGCAGTGCTACATTAGTGTTCTTCTTTGTAGCAGTAGCATAAACAGATTTGACGTGAGCTGTGGCTCAAAACACATAAATCTGCAAGTTCTTATTTGTGTTTGCCTTCAGTATCAAGTCATTTCTCATAGATGAATGTCATGGTGAGCTAAGGGTTTATATCTGGGCTCAGGTATGCAGGTGTTAACTCACAATTGTATTTTAATTGATTTCCAGTTGTTCAAAACTCTACCTTTTCCATTTACATGTTTGGCAACAGTAGTTAGCCTTTTAAACAGGCCCGCTTTATTGCTCCCAATTCCTCTGGTCTTGCATTTACCGTATTTTTTGCTCTGTAAGACTCACTTTTTCCCTCCTAAAAAGTATGGGGAAATGTGTGTGCGTCTTATGGAACGAATGCAGGCTGCGCAGCTATCCCAGAAGCCAGAACAGGAAAAGGGATTGCTGCTTTCACTGCGCAGCGATCCCTTTTGCTGTTCTGGCTTCTGAGATTCAGAATATTTTTTTTCTTGTTTTCCTCCTCCAAAAACTAGGTGCGTCTTGTGGTCTGGTGCATCTTATAGAGCGAAAAATACTTCACATTTTCAGGTTCTCAGAGGCTAGAAGCGTTACCTTATAAATGTTTCTGTTCATCAGCAATACAAACTATGGTCATGCTCTGCTGTGGAAGAAGTATATTCACTGTTACTGCCAATTTCTTTTAGTACAGCCATACCTCGGGTTACAGCCGCTTCAGGTTGCGTTTTTTCGGGTTGTGGACCGCTGAAACCTGGAAGTACCGGAACATGTTACTTCCAGGTTTTGGCAGTTGCGCATGTGCAGACGCGCTAAATTGAAACCCGCATGTGCGCAGTTGCGGGTTGCGAACGTGCCTCCCACACGGATCACGTTCGCAACCTGAGTGTCCACTGTATTCGCTTCTGGTTGGCAAACCATCTGTTGTGGGGTGAACTAAACAGGCAGTTAACACATTCCCCCGCCTTCAAGCTATGAAAAAGATAAATGGAAGGTTTAAGCAAGATTTTTGCTCAGCAAGAAGTACTAAGGAGTGCAGTGCTGTCCTTTCTGCAGATCTTTTCAGTACTTGCAAAGCCTTTTAAAAGATGTGAGCCTTGCAAGAGAACTTGCTTTGCTTATTTAAAAAAATGATAGCCTGCCCTCCAGGAAAGTGCTCTTGGTGTGGCTCCCCACTCCAGTTAAAACAGTAATGTAATTAAAGCAACAGAGGTGAAAGTACTAAGACTGGAAGAGAAAGAAACTACATAGATTCAATTGCTTTAAAAAAGGCTTGGGGGAATAGTCTTTGCCGGGAGGGAGTTTCCCTGGGGAGATCATTCCAGAGATGGGGAGCTACCCAGAAAAGGCGTACCAACCCCCCAAGTTGCCACTTTGGAGAACTCAAAATAATTATTTGGGGGAGTCTAGCTCTCCTGAAATTCTAAATTCTTGTTTTTCCAGATCAAGAATAAAAACACCAAGAAGAAGGCAATTGCTCCCATCATCGTGCTCTGTAGCTCATTATAAAGGAGAGTTGTTGGTCCTTTTTGCTTGTGCGTGGACTTGAAAACTTTCCACACCAGTCCCAATATATTATAGTGATTTTCAAAGTGTGAAAGCTTATAGCGAAGCAGGGTTACTCAGTGAGAAGATCAGTTCTTTGCGAGCAGGTTTCTCTGAAAGGCAAGCCTGACCACCATTTCTTTACCTGCAACGTGTTATTATAGGAAAATACTGGCTATGTACTAGGTTGTGCGCTAATTTCACATGGGACATGGCTGAGCTTTTTTATTGCCCCACATAAGTTGACTGTGTGCCCTAGATCCCTAGAGTCATTGCAGTATTCTGTCTGATTAATTCAATAGGTATAGGTTCCTATTGTGGCGCTAATTCATCGTAAACTTGCAAAAAGCTATCATAGAATTGACTAGTGGAAATAGTTTGTATTGTAGTTTATCACTTCGGGGTTTTTTTTGTTTCCTTTTCCTCTGCAGGAAGCCAAACCTTCAGCAGAGGACTTGGGAGATAAGAAAGAGGGAGAATACATTAAACTCAAAGTCATCGGGCAGGTGAGCTCTTAAATAGTCTATTATAATGTGAACATTTCAATTGTTCCACTGTTATAAGTTTAAACACTGGGTGGACTGCGGTGTAGTGGTTAAGAGCGATGGGAACCGGGTTCGCGTCTCTGCTCCTCCACATGCAGCTGCTGGGTGACCTTGGGCCAGTCACGCTTCTCTGAAGTCTCTCAGCCCCACTCACCTCACAGAGTGTTTGTTGTGGGGGAGGAAGGGAAAGGAGAATGTTAGCTGCTTTGAGACTCCTTCGGGTAGTGATAAAGTGGGATATCAAATCCAAACTCCTCTTCTTCTTCATCAAACGTTTGACACATTGACACATGCTTTTCATGCAGAAGGTCTTGGGTTCAGTTCCTCTCATCTCTGCTTAAAATGATGTTGGACAGCTGGACTAAAAACGACCTCTGCCTGAGACGTTGCATAGCTACTGCCACTCTGAGTAGATAAGTGGACTCTTTAGATGGTTTGACTTGTTACAAGGCTGATGAATGTGTTGACATGCAAAGGCTGATGGTTTTGCTATGGGTTGTGGTTTTGTTTACGTTAGCCAAAGCTGGTGAATAAAGGACACATTTCAATAAAGGCACAAGTCCAGAATTTAAGATGATGATGATGATGATGATAATAATAATAATAATAATTTATTATTTATGCCCCACCCATCTGGCTAGGTTTCCCCAGCCACTCTGGGTGGCTTCCAACAAAGTATTCAAATACAGTAGTCTGTTAAACATTAAAAGCTTCCCTAAACAGGGCTGCCTTCAGATGTCTTCTAAAAGGCTGGTAGTTGTTCTTCTCTTTGACATCTGGTGGGAGGGCGTTCCACAGGGCGGGTGCCACTAGTGAGAAGGCCCTCTGCCTGGTTCCCTGTAACTTGGCTTCTCGCAACGAGGGAACCGCCAGAAGGCCCTTGGTGCTGGACCTCACTGTCTAGGCAGAACGATGGGGGTGAGGTTCCTTCAGGTATACTGGACCGAGGCCATTTAGGGCTTTAAAGGTCAGCACCAACACTTTGAATTGTGCTCGGAAATGTACTGGGAGCCAATGTAGGTCTTTCAAGACCGGTGTTATGTGATCTTGGTGGCCGCTCCCAGTCACCAGTCTAGCTGCCGCATTCTGGATTAGTTGTAGTTTACCTTCAAAGGTAGCCTCACGTAGAGCGCATTGCAGTAGTCCAAGCGGGAGATAACTAGAGCATACACCACTCTGGCGAGACAGTCAGCTGGCAGATAGGGTCTCAGCCTGTGTACCAGATGGAGCTGGTAAACAGCCACCCTGGACACAGAATTGATCTGCAGCTCGATGGACAGATGTGAGTCCAAAATGTCTCCCAGGCTGCGCTCCTGGTCCTTCAGGGGCACAGTTACCCCATTCAGGACTCGGGAGTCCTCCACACCCACCTGCCCCGTCCCCCCAAAAAACAGTGCTTCTGTCTTGTCAGGATTCAACCTCAATTTGTTAACCACCATCCATCCTCCAACCGCCTCCAGACACTCACACAGGACCTGCACTGCCTTTACTGGTTCTGATTTGAAAGAGAGGTAGAGCTGGGTATCATCTGCATATTGATGAACGCCCAACCCAAACCCCTTGACGATCTCTCCCAGCGGCTGCATGTAGATGTTAAAAAGCATGGGGGAGAGGACGGAACCCTGAGGCGCCCCACAAGTGAGAGCCTGGGGGTCTGAACACTCATCCTCTACCACCACTTTCTGAACACGGCCCAGGAGGAAGGAGCGGAACCACTGTATAACAGTGCCCCCAGCTCCCAGCCCCTCTAGATGGTCCAGAAGGATGTTATGGTAGATGGTATCAAAAGCCGCTGAGAGATCCAGCAGAACTAGGAAACAGCTCTCACCTTTGTCCCTAGCCCGCCGGAGGTCATCGACCAGCGCGACCAAGGCAGTTTCAGTTCCATGATGAGGCCTGAATCCCGACTGGAAGGGATCCAAATGGTCCGCTTCTTCCAGGTGTGCCTGGAGTTGTTCAGCAACCACTCGCTGTATCACCTTGCAAAGCAAAGATAACCCCATCTATTTTAAAACAGAACAAAATGAAACTTCAGATTATTCATTTTGTTGTTGTTGTTTAGTCATTTAGTCGAGTCCGACTCTTCGTGACCCCATGGACCAGAGCACGCCAGGCACTCCTATTTTCCACTGCCTCCCGCAGTTTGGTCAAACATGCTGGTAGCTTTGAGAACACTGTCCAGCCATCTCGTCCTCTGTTGTCCCCTTCTCCTTGTGCCCTCAATCTTTCCCAACATCAGGGTCTATTCCAGGGAGTCTTCTCTTCTCATGAGGTGGCCAAAGTATTGAAGCCTCAGCTTCAGGATCTGTCCTTCCAGTGAGCACTCAGGGCTGATTTCCTTCAGAATGGAGAGGTTTGATCTTCTTGCAGTCCAATAATTCTTGCAGATTATTCATTAGCTACTGGTAATAGATATATTGAAGGAACAAGCAGTCAGACAAATGTAAGACAAACTTTTGATCATTATCTTCCATTGTAAACCATTGGAGAAACCAGTTGCCTTTTTAATAACGTGTGGGAAACCTAATAGATTTTGTATTCTGTTTTCAGGACAGCAGCGAAATACACTTCAAGGTGAAAATGACAACGCATCTAAAAAAACTTAAAGAATCGTACTGTCAGAGACAGGTTTGTGAAATTTGGGGGCTCTTTATTTTCCTTCTTAAAATACACTTCTCTTCCTGTGAAAGTGGAATTGAGAAAATGAAGAGGAATATTGTGTTGTGTTAATGTGTAATTTTGTGATGATGACACCTGTGTTAGCTTTTAGGGTCTCTGTGGTGCAATGGGCCTTTGGCTGTTAACCAGAAGGATGGGGGTTTGATCCCACCCAGGGATGGCTGTGGGCAGGATTCTTGCATTGTAATAATAATAATAATAATAATAATAATAATAATAATAATAATAATTTATTTATACCCTGCCCTCCCCAGCCAAGACTGGGCTCAGGGCGGCTAACAACCAATATAAAAACAAGTTGATTGAAATACGACTTAAAAAACAAGATTAAAATACAACATTAAAACATTAAAATGCAGCCTCATCACAGGAGGAGAAAGGAAAAAAGAAAGAGGGGGAGGGAATCAAATTGGTTCCAAGCCAAAGGCCAGTCAGAACAACTGTCTTGCAGGCCCTGCAGAAAGAAATCAGATCCCGCAGGGCCCTGGTCTCATGAGACAGAGCGTTCCACCAGGCTGGAGCCAGTGCTGAAAAGGCCCTGGCTCTGGTTGAAGCTAATCTAACTTCCTTAGGGCCCGGAACCTCTAGGGTGTTGCTATTTATGGTCCTTAAGGTCCTCCGTGGGGCATACCGGGCCCGGGCTGCCTTGGGTTCCATGATGGAAGAAAGGTGAGCTATAAACACAGTAAGAAAGCAAAATGCTTTCAGGGTGGTGGGCGATAAACTATTGAAACAACGAAAGCAACAACAGGATTAAAATAAGGATATAACTTGCTGATGATCTGCAGAAGAAGATTTGATCTGAATGACCAGGCAGGAGGGCAGGTGCATGGAGATTAAGTTATAAGCAAGCACAGTGTGTGTGACTATAAAACATACTTGCCCTATACATGGTACAGAAGCTAAGGTTGGGTTCCTTAACTTACATATTCCATGCTTTTCAGCTCATGAGAGAATTTATTGGTGCTTTAATTCTTCCATTAGACCGAAGAAAGAGAAAAAGAAGAAGCATTATCTACATTTTTCGGTTCTTTTTGTGCGTGTCTTACAAGTTGGAATAAAGTAATTTCTCCCTCTTTTCCCTTTTCAGGGAGTTCCTATGAATTCACTCAGGTTCCTCTTTGAGGGTCAGAGAATTACTGATAATCATACTCCAAAAGAGGTACGTTTTTTCACAGTGCACACTGCCAAATGCGCGGCTAAGACCGTTTGGAAGGTTAAAGCAGGGGTAGCTTACTCCCAGCTTTGGGGTTGAATTAGCCACACACAACCCCAACAAATTTTCTATGGGACCCAAGACCTCCACCAGTTTTGGTGGTGGCAAAAATGAAAGCACCCGGTTTCCGCCCAACTTTAGTGCCCTGATAGAGATGCAAAATCTCCTCTCCCTGTTCATTGGATGGATCATTTGATGAGTAGTTATTCTCCTCCTCAAGGGACGCAGGTGGTGCTGTGGTCTAAACCACAGAGCCTAGGACTTGCTGATCTGAAGGTCGGTGGTTTGAATCTCCGCGACGGGGTGAGCTCCCATTGCTCGGTCCCTTCTCCTGCCAACCTAGCAGTTCGAAAGCACACCAGTGCAAGTAGATAAATAGGTACCGCTCTGGCGGGAAGGTAAATGGTGTTTCCGTGCGCTGCTCTGGTTCGCCAGAAGCGGCTTGGTCATGCTGGCCACATGATCCAGAAGCTTTACGCCAGCTCCCTCGGCCAGTAAAGTGAGATGAGTGCCGCAACTCCAGAGTCATTTGCGACTGGACCTAATGGTCAGGGGTCCCTTTACCTTTTATCTTATTGCAGCCAATACTCCACCCTAAAATGGACGTGGGTGGCGCTGTGGTCTAAACCACTGAGCCTAGGGCTTGCCGATCGGAAGGTCGGTGGTTCGAATCCCTGTGACGGGGTAGGCTCCTGTTGCTCGGTCCCAGCTCCTGCCAACCTAGCAGTTCGAAAGCACGTCAAAGTGCAAGTAGATAAGTAGGTACCGCTCCGGTGGTTCGCCAGAAGCGGCTTAGTCATGCTGGCCACATGACCCGGAAGCTGTATGCTGGCTCCCTCAGCCAGTAAAGCGAGATGAGCGCCCCAATCCCAGAATCGGCCACGACTGAACCTAACGGTCAGGGGTCCCTTTACCTTTATTCTCCACATCTGATTTGTGTGCAAGAGCATGGAGTGGCTATGTCTACTTTCGGCCACGCTTGCAGCCCCCAGAGGATTTGCAAATGGTGAATGTAGCCCCTCCCCACCAAGTGGATCAAAAAAGGGGGGGGGGAATTGTTTTGAAATACAATTTAAAATAATTAAGCTGCAGTTAGGTTGCTGTTTTTGAAAACAGAACAGTTTAAAGGCGGATCTGAACATTAAAACTCGGCCGTGTTAAAGCAAAGCTTGGCTTGCATTTCACAGTTTCTTGGACTTACGACTTGGTATCAAACGCATTCAGGATCTCTTCTGTAAAGCATGTGTTATAGGTAAAAGATCTGAGCATTATTGTCATAGCACAGAATGGGGTGATACAGTTATCGTAAGGCACTAGAATTTAGCCCCTTTACAAGGAGACGCCATCCTTATGCTTCCAGCTGATGCCCTCTGAGAACTTAATCTTTCAGATTGTGCTTGGCTTTCAAATTAGGAATATTACTGACAACCAGTTGAATCACGTTTTCGGGAAGGGGGTGGGGAATGCATTGACATTTGCTCCTGGAAACTTCTAGGCAGTATCACCAGTTTTTTATAATTGTCCTGCTCACTGTTTTTATACGTGTACAGAGACAAATGGAAATCTATATTTTGAAATGAGAGCAGCTTGTAGTGTGTGTGTGTAGTTAGAAATAACAGCTCAAGTCTACCCTCCTAGGTGGTATAAAACAGTATGTAGTTGTAAATACACATTTTTTATGGTTAGATAGAACAGTGACTGTGCAACTTTTTTTTTAAAAAAAGAAATATCTAGAGTACAAATGAGGAAATCAATGATTTCAACCAGTCTTTCTGTTTTGAATCTGACTAAAGTCAGTAATTTTACGTAACCAGGGGTTGCTTGTTTGCAAACTTCTCTTGTTCACTGTCATGTCTTGACAAGCACAAGAAAAATTACAACGGTTCTGAATGCAGAATATCTATTTTTAAAATAATAATAATTGTTTCCTATTTTACAGCTTGGGATGGAAGAAGAAGATGTGATTGAAGTTTATCAGGAACAGACAGGAGGCCATTCAACAATTTAGATTGTTTGCTCCCCACCCCTCCTTTCCCTTTTATTCTTTTCTTATTTTTAAATAATAGTTCTTTTGTAATGTGGTATATAACACTGAATTGAAACCGGCACCGTACGCCCATATCCGGGGTCTTATTTACAAATGTCTGTTATAAATACTTGTGCTCATTATACGCTATCGTTTGTTTTCATTGTACTGAATTCTTGTGCTCCCACTGCGGTTGTACCTCCCTGTTTCCTCTTTAGAAGAACACCCGCCACCCACACGCGCATTTGTGTGTTCACAGGGCCCACGTATTTCAAGCACGCTGACAGATCTGACAGATTGGGCGCAAAGGTTTCCTAAAATTTCCGTATTGGCCCCAAGGTGTTTTTTTTAACGTGCTGCTTTTACTTGCGGATTTTAAGTTCCAAAGGAGCTGACGCTTTTCTGAGAGCTTAGCGGTGGAAGGATTATGTCCTCAGATTACGTCCTCAAACTTTGTTCTGTATCATTTGCTGGTGGCCTAGGACAGAACAGCGCCCAGATGTTGATGGGGAAATGTAGTCTTTTTCTTGGGTATGAGATACATGAAATCACCGAAGAGAACTTGGGAAATCCTACTGATTTTTCATCGGCGGAAGAGCCCAGGAACATTCTGATTTTAGTACTTTCATGTACTGAGAGTTGCTAATCATTTCATTCTTTTGTGGTACCTTTTGGCCTGAGATGTGGTTTTTGAATGCACACATAGACTGTACTGGCTTCCCTTTAAATAAATGAGAGGAAACAAATGTATAAGCATCTGCATTTTTTGAGATACCTGTGGCTTGGATACTGTTTGGCAAAAGCAGTGAGGAATATTTAAGGAACACTGGCTTTCAGCCTGAGGATATGACAGTGTGGCAACAACTGATTTTGTTATTCCACTTTGCGAACTAGCACGCTCTTTGCTGCTTGCTCTCAAATTTTAAGTAGCAATCTATCTTCAACTAATAGATGTCTTTTGTAAATGCCTCCTCGGTTCTGAAAACTAATGTTAGCGTAATGTTGAAAAAGGTTGCAAGAATTGGAGGAGGGGTGCCCAAGCCTTTTGTGAGCCCCCTGCCACGAACACTTCATGACCTTTTTAAAAGGTATAAAAGGGGCACACTAAGGTGTTTGTTTTGAATAGTCACAGAAAATGCTCACTTAAAATTGATGGAGCTCAAATTAGCCACAGCTAACTTGCTCCATTGATTTTAATGCAGTTTAAGCACGTGTAACTCTTTCTAAACTGAGCGCCTTGTGTTGCATTGGAAATCCTAGGTAATCTTGAGGTTCATCAAATGCACAAAAACCATGCATGAGCTCTGCTTTCTGCTTGCATAATACTAGTGTGAGACGGGCCAGAGCTACTTGCAAGACATGATCGAGAATTTCATCCTGCGAACTGCAAAGTTCTGTCGTGTGACTTTGTAGGATCATCATCAAAGCCCTTGCGCCAAACCTTATTTCTTGTATTATGTAGAAGTAAGCCTAACTGATTTCCAGGGAGCACACGTAAGCGTTCTTAGGGTGTAGGGATTCCTGAAAATATGTTTCAAGCCAACGCTGTCCCAAACCAAATGGTGAATGGTTAGAGCAGCTTTCCAAAATAAAAGCTATTCATCAGTTTTTGTGGAGTTTGTTCTGTGAAGTAGTATTCTTAATTGAGGGTTGGAAAACTGTATTCCCCGATTGGTTATCCCACTGAACACTTTTTGACCCCCATCCCTATTTTAGTAAATCGCGGAACAGTGTCATAGAAAACCTGTCAAGCTAGAAGGGGCCCTTTAGCTCAGGTTTATGGTATGAAGATGGCAGGATTAGAAAAACATTGCTCTACCTCTTTTGGTTTTCTCTCTTGCAAGGGGATTGGGGAAAGGACAGAAATTGAAACTGCAATGTTCTTAAGCATGTTTTTAATACACCATTTGATTGTGAGTTTAATTTTATTTTTAAGCTGGCACTTAATTGTAAAGTGTTAATGGATCTTCTCCAATGCTTGTAGTTCCCATGTCCCACTTCTGATGCCTTTTTGTACACATGCTAAACTTTTTTTAAAAATTAAAATTTGTTTTCAAAAATTGGCATATGGGGTTTAAGTGTTATCCATGACTACAGTAATAAACAAGCTGAGTGAAACGTGAATGGAAATGTGTTTTTAGCCTGGCACCTGCTGTTTTCCTCTTCTTCCTGGGCCACTCGAATGAATAACCCAACTAGCTCATAGGTATCAGTCTCCCCCACGTTCTGTAGAAATGAGCAAGCCAGGATTTTGCATCCTGTTCCATTTCCAGTTTCTACAAGCTGGTGGCTCACAGAGCCCTGCTAGGTGTTGCTGGATCATAGCTGTCAACTTACAGATTTGATAATAAGGGGCCAGCAGCCTTGAAAATAAGGGACCAGCAACCAAAATAAGGGACCTGCAGCCTCACCTGTTCCAGGCACTCCAGTCTTCCTGCAGTCTGGTCAAACTCATGCTGGTAGCTTCGAGAAAACTGTCCAACCAACTTTGTAACCGGAGGTTCAACTGAATAGAATCTGAATCACATGCACCACAAGGCCTATGCAGCCTCAACTTAAGATGCCTCCCAGGCTTGGCTTTGCACTGCAAAGTTTGCAGCAGCACGTGCAACAAAATGGCGTCCAGCATTCAAAAAACCCCTCAGATTGCATTAACTAGCCACACACAAGGCATGCAAGCTCCACCCCCCAGTCGTTCTTAGACTTCTTATTGGGTGAGCAACACAGCCAAGCAACACAGCTGGAGCCTCCCTCCTCCCTGGGCGGCAGGGAGGGAGGGAGAGGAGCTGCTTCCTTTAAAATTTAAGGGACATCCATCAATAAGGACAGCGGCGGGACATGGCGCTGGAATAAGGGACTGTCCCTTCAAATAAGGGACACTTGACAGCTATGTGTTGTATAACAAATCACATGAGTTGACATGGGAAAGGATCTACTCTGCAGTGGTGTCCCATTTGTAGGCCTGTCCTCTCAGAAGCATGTTTGGTGTCAACACTGCCACATTAAAACTTGTCTGTGTTCCTCAGGCATTTGTAGGAAACTCCTTTAATCAGCCTGGATGGATGAATCCCACTGGGGTGTTTTACCTCTTTGTGAACTGGGAATCGATCTGTTTTTATAGCTGTACCCCATTCTGAAGCATACGCTAGCAATGATAGATAAAACCAAAACTGGAGTGCCCCAGGCTGCCCAAGCTTTCCATAAGAGCTAAGGGTGACATTTGTGTGACACCACTTGAATCGGAACCTTCGTCGTACGGCGAGGCCGCTCTGAATTGAACGTTGTCGGACTCCCAACTCCCATACCAACCAGCACAGCCAGTGTTCAGGGATGAATGAAGCCACGGTCTCAACATCTGGAAGATCACAGGTTCCTCGTCCCTGGCCTTGAGAAAGCGCAAAACTAGTGAATTGGGGGGGGGGGGTTGTCCAGACAAAACTAACTTGCAGTCCATATGTTGCCTGCTGCTGTTGCTGCTGTTTATCTGTGTCCGACTCTTCGTGACCCCATGGACCAGAGCACACCAGGCACTTCTGTCTTCCACTGCCTCCCGCAGTTTGGTCAAAGTCATGCTGGTATCTTCGAGAACACTGTTCAACCATCTCATCCTCTGTCGTCCCCTTCTCCTTGTGCCCTCAATCTTTCCGAACACCAGGGTCTTTTCCAGGGAGTCAGGATCAGCTTCAGGATCTGTCCTTCCAGTGAGCACTCAGGGCTGATTTCCTTCAGAATGGATGGGTTTGATTTTCTTGCAGTCCATGGGACTCTCAAGAGTCTCCTCCAGCACCATAATTCAAAAGCATCAATTCTTCGGTGATCAGCCTTCTTTATGGTCCAGCTCTCACTTCCATACATCACTACTGGGAACACCATAGCTTTAACTATACGGACCTTTGTCGGCAAGGTGATGTCTCTACTTTTTAAGATGCTGTCTAGGTTTGTCATTGTTTTTCTCCCAAGAAGCAGGCGTCTTTTAATTTCATGGCTGCTGTCACCATCTGCAGTGATCATGGAGCCCAAGAAAGTAAAATCTCTCACTGCCTCCATTTCTTCCCCTTCTATTTGCCAGGAGGTGATGGGACCAGTGGCCATGATCTTCGATTTCTTGATGTTGCCTATGGCTCACCAATCTGCTGTTCGTGTTTTAGAACACGGAGTGCAACTTTCATTTGATTTCACTGACAGCTGACTTCTCCAACGGTGGGTTCTCCAGACTCTCCAGGTCTTCTTGCCGACAGATAATGCCCAGTGTCCAAAATTGCCCAGTTGTCCAGATGAAGCCATTTCCCCGGTCCGTTGCTTGTTTTAGGAAGAGGGCTTTGGCAATAGCTTGTGACTGGGAATCTGCCAGATTTTTAAGTCAGAATGCAACAGCTCTCATCATGTGGATTAACAACCTCTATTGAATTAAATACAAGTGAAGAACGGGATGCTGACATTTTGGATGTGTAAGGCGAGAACAACACAGCTACGTGGCTGCGAGTTGTTCTTGGAAAAAATTCTCTTTAATCCTCATCTCCCACATTTAAAAAAGGATGCTGGAAATACGAATAAACCCATGGGCGTGAAATCGCTTGCCGTCGTTCTAGCCCCCCAGCTTCCACAAGCAGTTTATAATGGAATTCCTTCTCCTTTTCCAAGTCCGCCCTTTGTCTGAAAGCAGAGAGGTGGATGAATATCAGTAAGCAGGTAACTCAGGCCATTACTTTCTGTTGCACAGTGTATATACCGTATTTTTCGCTCTATAAGACGCACCAGACCACAAGATGTACCTAGTTTTTGGAGGAGGAAAACAAGAAAAAAAATATTCTGAATCTCAGAAGCCAGAACAGCAAGAGGGATCGCTGCGCAGTGAAAGCAGGAATCCCTCCTGCTGTTCTGGCTTCTGGGATAGCTGCGCAGCCTGCATTCGCTCCATAAGACGCACACACATTTCCCCTTACTTTTTAGGAGGGAAAAGGTGAGTCTTACAGAGCAAAAAATACGGTAACTTGTCCTTAGGGTGGTTTACAATATTTTTTTTTAAACCACACAACTAATGACATAATACAATGAAACAGCAGGGAATGAAACACTGAATCAGACCTAGGTAAGGTAGGCCAAGGGACGCGGGTGGCGCTGTGGGTTAAACCACAGAGCTTAGGACTTGCTGATCAGAAAGTTGGTGGTTCGAATCCACGCAACGGGGTAAGCTCCCGTTGCTCGGTCCCTGCTTCTGCCAACCTAGCAGTCTGAAAGCACGTCAAAGTGCAAGTAGATAAATAGGTACCGCTCCGGCGGGGAGGTAAAATGGTGTTTTGTGCACTGCTCTGGTTTGCCAGAAGCGGCTTAGTCATGCTGGCCACATGACCCAGAAGCTGTACGCCGGCTCCCTTGGCCAATAAAGCGAGATGAGCGCTGGAACCCCAGAGTCGGTCACGACTGGACCTAATGGTCAGGGGTCCCTTTACCTTTACCTATATGGCTGGTGAGCATGGCTTGGCTGAAATGGATCAGGCCCCCAAGCTAGAGCTTCCCTGCTCTTCCATTCCAGTTATTTGGTGGGAACTGAGTAGACATGTATAGAATTGTGCTGCAAAGCCACCAAGCTAGTACACACTAACCTGGGAGTAAGTCCTATTGAACTCAGTGGGGCTTATTTCTGAATAGACATGTATAGGTTGGGTTGTACTACCAATGATCACAATCCAGTACAGAGCTAGGAGCCCATTGACCTCTCTCGTGTGCCTCCTCCTCAAGAGGTCCGGAGGGTGACAACACGAGAATAGGGCCTTCTCTGCAGTGGCTCCCCGTCTGTAGAATTATCTCCCCAGGGAAGTTTGCCCGGAGCCTTCATTAGTGATGCTGGTCACATGACCCGGAAGCTGTACGCCGGCTCCCTCGGCCAATAAAGCGAGATGAGCACTGCAACCCCAGAGTTGGTCACAACTCCCGTTTGTGGAAAAGGGAAAGGGGTCCCTTTTCCTTTACCTTTATGGTAGGCCTCAATCCATTAAAACACCGAGATCAAATGGCTAAGAATGTCTTGGCCAGATGGTAAGAAGACAAGAACTCAAGTACTCGCCTCCAGAGGCAGGGAGTCCTATAATCTAGGTGCAGTCACAGATAAGGCCCTGTTTCACAGCCGAACTAGTCATGCCCCAGCCAAAACCTCCCCAACAGACCTTAAGGACCAGGCAGGCTGCTGGTATGGGAGACCTGATCCTTTCAGTCAGGTGTGGGGAACCTCTGGCCCTTGTTGTGGAACTTCAACTCCCATAATCCCTGCTCATTGGCCATACTGCCTGGTGCTGATGGGAAATGTACTGTATTTTTCGCTCTATAGGACGCACCCGACCATAGGACGCACCTTGTTTTAGAGGGGGAGAACAAGGGGGGAAAATTCTCCCCCTCTCTGCTCAGTGCCCCTTTAGCGAAGCGGCAGGAGAAACGGAGCCCCGTTCATTTCTCCTCCCACTTTGCTGAAGGGGAGCTGCGCAGCTCTCCCTCTCTGCTGAAGCCAGGAGAGTCTTGCTCTCCCGGCTTCAGCAAAAGGAACCCGAAGCCTGCGGAGAGCAGCGGGAACTCGCGCTGCACTCCGAAGGCTTCAGGTGGCTATCCTTGAAGCCTGGAGAGCGAGAGGGGTTGGTGCGCATCGACGCCTCTTGCTCTCCAGGCTTCAGCGACAGCAACGTGAAGCCTCCGGAGCACGGAGGGAGCACTCCCTCTGCGCTTCGGAGGCTTCGCGTCGCTATCGCTGAAGCCAAGGAGCCTGCTTTCGCTCTATAGGACGCACACACATTTCCTCTTAATTTTTGGAGGGGAAAAGGTGCGTCCTATAGAGCGAAAAATACGGTAGTTCATCAACACCTGGCAGACCAAAGGTTTCCTACCCCATGGAGCAGCCATTTAGAACTTTAATTGCAATCTTTAGGACCTCGGTTGGTTTGTCTACACTTGCTTGGCACTGATTCTCAAGAGTTTCAGACAAATCGTACGAAGTTTTGTACCTTGCCAGTAATAAGGCTTGTCTCTTTGCTTCCTCTAATGCAAGTCTAGCCTCTTCATCTTCCCTTCTCCTCCTCTCCTCAGCCTCACGCCTCACTCGCTCCTCTTCTTCCTGCTTCCTTCGCTCGTACTCCAAGCGCTGCTCTTCTGCCATCTCGGCTAAGAGTCGCCGTTCCTCTTCCAGCTGCATTTCCCTTTCTTTCTGCCTCCGCTTCTCCGCTTCTGAGGGAAAGAGATCGTTATAGATAGTAGTTGGTGTAATAGAGCATATTACACCGTTTGAGCATTTTACACCGATCCTGGTACGACCGCACTGGCTACAAATTAGTTTCAGGGCCCAATTCAAAGTGCTGGTTTTGACCTATAAAGCCTTAAACGGCTCAGGACCGCCATACCTCAAGGACTGCCTCTTTCCATGTGAACCTGCCTGGACGCTGAGATCATCTTCTGAGGCCCTTCTTCATGCACCTCCTCCTCAAGAGGTTCGGAAGGTGGCAACATGAGAACGGGGCCTTCTCTGCAGTGGCTCCCCGTCTGCGGAATGCTCTCCCCAGGGAGGTCCGCCTGGTGCCTTCATTATACACCTTTAAGCATCAGGCAAAAACATTCCTTTTTAACCAGGCCTTTATTTGATTTGATTGACATCTTATGCCTTTTTAAAATGTGGTCTTTTGGGGGGATGTGTGTTATTGGATTGTTGTTTTTATTTTGATTATATATATTGTGGTTTTTATATTTTGATTTTGAGGGCGGTATAAAAATTCAAATAATAATAATAATAATAATAGTTGATAGCTGCTGTGATCAGTTTGAAGTCCAGAGATAAGCGGAGTACCCAATTAGTAATATATTTAAAAGTACACACACACACACACACACACACACACACACACACACATGGCTGCCATCTTAACATGCCACAGCATCCCAGCATGACATGGTACTGGGCGCTCGAGGGCTTTGTGATAAATAATAATAATAATAATAATAATAATAATAATAATAATAATAATAATATATTATTATTATTATTATTATTATTATTATTATTATTATTATTATTATTATTATTATTTATACCCCGCCCATCTGGCTGAGTTTCACCACCCACTCTGGGCGGCTTCCAATCGAGTGTTAAAAACAGTACAGCATTAAATATTAAAAACTTCCCTAAACAGGGCTGCCTTCAGATGTCTTTTAAAGATAAGATAGCTGCTTATTTCCTTCACAATCTGGTAGGAGGGTGTTCCACAGGGCTGGCGCCACTACCGAGAAGGCCCTCTGCCTGCTTCCCTGTAACCTCACTTCTTGCAATGAGGGAGCTGCCAGAAGGCCCTTGGCGCTGGACCTCAGTGTCTGGTGGAGACGCTCCTTCAGGTATACTGGACCGAGGCTGTTTAGGGCTTTAAAGGTCAGCACCAACACTTTGAATTGTGCTCGGAAGCATACTGGGAGCCAATGCCAGTAAAATGGTAGCTTGCAGTGCCAGTGGATAAGCTCACAGAATAGGGGGCCACACGGACTGACAGGAGGAGCCCATGGAGGGCATCTTATCAAGGTCCTCCCCACCTCAGACCTGGAACCTTCCTTGGCATACCTGCGCGTTCTCGCTCCTCCTCCTGCTTTTTCTTCTGCATTTCCAAGAGTTTCCTGCGGAGCTCCTCCTGCTGGTGCCGGGCACATTCCTGGGCTGCCTTCTCAGCTTGCTGCTGCCTTGCTTCTTCCTCTTCCTGCCGCCGGCGCTCTTCTTCCAGCTGCTGTTTCCTTAGACTAAAACGAAGAGGTGTCCGTTGGAGGGAAGGTCCAAGTAGGTCATGGGCATGCAGGGCAAAAGCAAGGGGACCCGCAAGGGAGAGGAGTTTAGCATATAGGGATGGAGAATCCGTGGTCCTCCCAGATGTTCCTGGACTCCAGCTCCCATCAGGCCCAGCCAGCATAGCCAATAGTCAGGGGATGGTGGGAATTGAAGCCCAACACCATTTGAGGGCTGCAGGTTCCCTATTATCTCTAATAAAAGGGCAAGATAGCCAGTCAGTGCATTCTATAGGGCAGTGATGGCCAAACTTGGCCCTCCAGCTGTTTTGGGACTACATCTCCCATCATCCCTAGCTATCAGGACCAATGGTCAGGGATGATGTAGTCCCAAAACAGCTGGAGGGCCAAGTTTGGCCATCACTGCTATAGGGCGAATCATAGCTGTCAACCGTCCCTTATTTGGTGGGAAACTCCCTGATCCTAGAGCCGTGTCCTGCTGCTGTCCCTTATTGATGATGTCCCTTAAATTTCCCAGGTTTCATGCTCGCCCGGCTCGGGAGGGAAGCAGCGGCTTGGGGTTCTCCGCTGTGAGAGAGAGAGAACGAGAGATAGCTAGATAGCCAGTCAGTGCATTCTATAGGGCAGTGATAATAATAATAATAATAATAATAATAATAGTAATAATAATAATAATTTTTATTTATACCCCTCCCTCTCCAGCCAAGGCTGGGCTCAGGGCGGCTAACAAGCAATAATAAAAACAAGTTGAATGAATACAACTTAAAAACAAGATTAAAATACAACATTAAAATATAGAAACATTAAAATATTAAAATGCAGCCTCAGCACAGGAGGAGAAAGGAAAAAGGAAAAAGAAAGAGGGGGAGGGGGAGGGAATCAAATTGGCTCCAAGCCAAAGGCCAGACGGAACAACTCTGTCTTACAGGCCCTGCAGAAAGAAATCAGATCCTGCAGGGCCCTAGTCTCATGAGGCAGAGCGTTCCACCAGGCCGGAGCCAGTGCTGAAAAGGCCCTGGCTCTGGTTGAGGCTAATCTAACTTCCTTAGGGCCCAGGACCACTAGGGTGTTGCTATTTATGGACCTTGAGGCTCTCCGTGGGGCATACCGGGAGATGGTGTAGTTTTGGGACTTCATCTCCCATCATCCCTAGCTAACAGGACCAGTGGTCAGGGATGACAGGAACTGTAGTCCCATAACAGCTGGAGGGCCTAGTTTGGCCATCACTGCTATAGGGCGAATCTACACTGGTCTGTCATAACGTTAAAGAATGGGTTATAAAAATGTGACACCAGAGGGCACCGTAGAGCAGCAATCCGTCGGAATGGGAAATGGCACTGAGAGCTATTTAACTTTTTAGAATAGCCTTTTTACATATTAGTGTAGACTCAGCCTAAATAAAGGGGATACAAGTCTAGGAATCATTTGCTGGTCTAGCATGGGAATCTGCCAGGAAACCTGAATCACCCTTAATATTTACAAGTTCGGTTTTGCAAATGTCGGATCTCATTTGCTTCGGGTTTGGGATGTAACTCTGAACGGCCTACACTAGGACCGTTAGTACCACATTGTGATGCAAAGGCAAATTGGACAAGTTTGAATGAAGGTTTCTGAATTGGCAACATCGCTTTTGACTGTCAGAATGCAAACTCCGGGGGTGGGGAGGCAATGGAGTTTAAAAATGTAAATATTTGTGTGCTGATGTGCATCTATAAAACAATATAGAATATCTATGTATCTGAAGGAATGGATGCAGGGAGGGAGGCTGGGTGTTGGAGGAAATGCAGGGAGGGAGGCTGGGTGTTGGAGGAAATGCAGGGAGGGAGGCTGGGTGTTGGAAGACATGCAGGGAGGGAGGCTGAGTGTTGGAAGAGATGCAGGGAGGGAGGCTGAGTGTTGGAGGAAATGCAGGGAGGGAGGCTGGGTGTTGGAGGAAATGCAGGGAGGGAGGCTGGGTGTTGGAGGAAATGCAGAGAGGGAGGCTGGGTGTTGGAGGAAATGCAGGGAGGGAGGCTGGGTGTTGGAAGACATGCAGGGAGGGAGGCTGCGTGTTGGAAGAAATGCAGGGAGGGAGGCTGGGTGTTGGAGGAAATGCAGGGAGGGAGGCTGCGTGTTGGAAGAGATGCAGGGAGTTTTGTAGGACGCTGAGGACACACTGCAGGCGAGTTGGCCCTGCTACATTAGGAGAGGGGTGTGTGTGTTTCCTGCTCATTCTCCTACCCCCGATGGTGGGCATCTTCCCCCTCCCTCACTAACCGCATCTCTGCCATCCTCTTCTGCTGCTCCTGTTCCATTTCTTCTTTCATCCTCTCCATGCGCTCCTGCTCTTCCTGCTCCTTCCGCTTCCGCTCCTCCTGCTCCCTCCGTTTTCTCTCCACCGCAAGCCGCCTCTTCTCTGCCCTCTCGGCTATCATTTGCTCTCGCGAGAGTTTCTCCTCCTGCTTGTTCCGAGGCGGGTCCAGTAGCTGGGAAACGCAAAAGGGGGGGAGGGGAGAGAGTGTGCTGTTGTGCTTAGATTCTGCTCAAGGGTTTCCCTGGAGGTATCTGGTTGGCCACTAGTGAAGGAATGGGTTTCTGTGCAGTGAGTTTGAAACTGACCCCAAACCCCCATTTTCCTTCCCCAAGGGAGCATTTCTAAAATGCATTAACTTGAGCTTTTCAAGCTCAGGAAGCTTGAGCTTGAGTCAATGTATAAACAGAAAGCTAGCTGTATAAACAAGTGCTCAAAGCCTCTCCCTTATCAGTCCGTGACAGCAATGGATGGCCTTGGCTGTTCCAGTGGAGCAGGGATGACACGTCTGGGTCTTATCTTACATCCTGACCACACTCTGACACACAGACCTAGTCTGGGAACAGTGCCAGGAGAGTTGGTGACCTTCTTACCCCAAGGTAAGAGTGCCAGAACAGGAATACCCTTATATGGTCAAGGGTACAGGAAGAGGAACACCCTTTTATGGTTAAGAGTACTGGAGCAGGAACATCTGTGGTGTCAACCTGCATGTATAAGCTGACGTGGCTGGATTCCTGGGGAAGGGGGGAGAGGGTGCCTGGAGGGATATATAGAATCATAGAATCATAGAATCATAGAGTTGGAATAGACCACAAGGGCCATCGAGTCCAACCCCCTGCCAAGCAGGAAACACCATCAGAGCACTCCTGACATATGGTTGTCAAGCCTCTGCTTAAAGACCTCCAAAGAAGGAGACTCCACCACACTCCTTGGCAGCAAATTCCACTGTCGAACAGCTCTTACTGTCAGGAAGTTCTTCCTAATGTTTAGGTGGAATCTTCTTTCTTGTAGTTTGGATCCATTGCTCCGTGTCCGCTTCTCTGGAGCAGCAGAAAACAACCTTTCTCCCTCCTCTATATGTACTCTATATATACTGCATGAAATTTCTTTCTCTTTGGACTTGCTGTGAGCTGACCATGCAAGTGCCTTCTGCTATCCGGAGAGCAGAATAAACTCTTTCTCTGAATCAACCTCGGTGTCATTTGACTTCCTTTCTCCCTCCCGGGAGCAAGGCAGACCCCACCAGTTGGTAAAGTCTAAGAAGGCTACACTAGGAGAACAGGAGAACGAGATGGGCCTTGGGCCCGATCCAGAAGGGCTCTTTTGACACCGTTAACCATGTGGAGTTTGCCTTTGCTGTGACTCAGGATGCTTCCACGCAGCAGTTTATGGTGAACTCAGCGCACATTGCGTGGTCTGCATCCGAATGCCATCTCATATTCCCACCCCATATTCCCTTTAATCGGGATCTATCATTTCTGCAGGAAAACTGATATGTAAAAAAACCGACCCAGACCCAAACCTGAAATGAAAACATGGAAACAGTAAATCTAGATTAAATTGTGAAGGGGTGGGCGTTTTGATGAGAACGGCATCCTGTGAATATTGGAAAAAAAAACCTTGTGTTCCCTTGTGTGGGGCAGAAGATTCCTCGAGGCCTAACTGAACACATTCCAATAAATGCATAGCATGCAACCTTGGCCAGGTTTTTTTTTAAAAAAAGTAATACCAAAAGGGGGATTTATAATGTATGGAGGGAAGGCACATTGCCCTTCCAGCCACAGTCCTCAGCATACTCCTGCTCACCGGTGGAAATTATTCTTATAAAAACAGCTTTAGGGCAGCAATGGACACTTTCATCTTAAGGGAATTGCCCTGCAAGGGGTGGGGGTGGGATTTGGATAGGGATTGCAGCTGGGGAGGGAAGAGCTAAACCTCCCCCCTCCCTACACATTGTGGTCCCAGTGAAAATCACCACCCTTTCAAGTATCAGCTTTAAGAATCACCTACATTTAAACCACAGAGCCTTGGGCTCAGCGGTTCGAATCCCCATGACGGGGTGAGCTCCCATTGCTCAGTCCCTGCTCCTGCCAATCTAGCAGTTCGAAAGCACACCAGTGCAAGCAGATAAATAGGTACCGCTCCAGCGGGAAGGTAAACGGTGTTTCCGTGCGCTGCTCTGGTTTGCCAGAAGCGGCTTAGTCATGCTGGCCACATGACCCAGAAGCTGTACGCCGGCTCCCTCGGCCAATAAAGCGAGATGAGCGCCGCAACCCCAGAGTCGTCCGTGACTGGACCTAATGGTCAGGGGTCCCTTTACCTTTACCTTTACATCCACATTGAAAGCACTTGCATGCATTTAATGCAACGTGTTGTTGGTCCTCAGGTATAACTTGCATTCCTAGCTTTTTAGATCCAGCCGCATGGGTGATTCTTATCCAAGAGCACCTCTCGCACAGCTGCGAGAAAGCTTACAAGTGGCAAGAACTTGTGTGTTGGCCTGGCTGCATGGGCCTCCTTGGTTGCATGGATCTGACACCTCCCTTCCTAAATGGTTCAAGAATGAACTCAGAAAGCAGCTCTTCAGGAAAATGACATTGTTTACCTCTGGTGGGTCATTGCTCAGAGCTGTGTCAGGCTGGGAGCCATCTGCAGGGGCAACTACTGGGCAATCAACAGCAGCCGTCTCCTCAGCAGGAACGGCATGAGGTCCAGAAGGATGGAGAACATCTTCAGCAGAAGGTTCTTCACCTTCTTCAAGTGGCAAGAGGGGTTCTTCCCTGAGAGGGCTGGAAGGAGGAGGGCTTTGATCCAAAAAGCCTCCCTTTTCCTCTTCGTCTCCGCCTTCTCCTTCTAGAAGAGAACTGATCTGCTCCATTTCAACAGCAACACCCCCTTTTTCTTCATCATGGTTTGTGTCCACAGCAGCCTCTGATCTTTTGACACCTGCTGACTTCTCTTTGGAATAAGGAACTGTTTTCCCAACAGCCTTCTTCTGTTTTGGTTTCCCTGCAAAGAGACAAACGCACACACTCACACATACAACGATGACACAGGAGCTGCGGCTGAGATTATCTCGTGAAATTATTGCACAAGGTTTTCTGGGCATGCCAAATATTTTTTTTTAATGCCCTGGCCAAACTATGTGTTATACAAATACAGTCGTACCTTGGAAGTCGAACGGAATCCGGTATGACTGTATTTGTATAATATATAGTTTGGCCCTAGCGTTTTTAAAAAATCCGTTCGACTTCCAAAACGTTCAGAAACCAAAGCGTGGCTTCTGATTGGCTGCAAGTAAGCCACATCAGATGTTCAGGTTCCAAAGAATGTTTGTGAAATATACTCGGAGTCGAGAGTGGATTTCATGCTCTTTATTCAGCTCATAGTGGTGAGGGGGAATGGAAGTTCCCCCAGAATGTCTGCTTTATATACATTATTTACACAATGGGCCCCACGTGATTGGCTAATTCCGGGATTCTCCTGTAGGCCAATCAAGTTGTGGATTCACTTCCACTTGGAGCTGGATTGGGTGGCTCCTGTGTACTAATCAGACTGCTGCATTCTGGATCGTATTGTTTTAGGACCAATCAGACTGCTGAATTCTGAATCCTATTCAACTCAGTACATAAGAACTAAGAAATGCAAACAGCCAGAAGTAAGTCCCACTGTTTTCTGTGAGGCTTCCTCACTATAGAGTGAATCAGTGTGTTTTTACATGAGTAGAATGTGTGCTTTTATTTAAAATGCACCTCTGGGTTATTTCTGGGTCATAGGAATTTGTTCATTTTTAAAATAAAAAAAATAGTCCACCCCACCACATGGTCTGAGGGACAGTGGACCGGCCTCCTGCTGGAAAAGTTTGCTGACCCCTGGTTGAATCCCTCACAAAAGAACAACATCCAGTTTTTAAATGACCTTTTCCTTTACCTACAACAAAATCTGTCCGTTTATCTTTCTTGAGTGTCTTCTTCTTCACTTTCAATACAGTTCCAGTTCTCATCGATTCAGGTTTCTTCTGCCCTGTCTTCGCTTTGTCCTCAACAACACCTGCAGCCTGCTAGTAAAGAAAGGAAAAGGGTGTAGAGTACAGGGTGGGATAAAAGACAGAAATTTAGTGCTTAACCAAATACAGGTTAGCATAGCACATTTTTGTTTGGGTGGAAATTTTAAAATTTGATTGTTAAGAGTTCTTCTTTTGTTTTCTTCTTTGGCCATCACTCATAGCCAAGTAAGGTGGTCTTCCATGAAAAGGGCACACACCATGATTTGTGATACATTGCTAGGTCAAAAATTATGAAACCGGTATCACAATATGGATTTCAATGCGGTTTTGGGCAATATATCAATATATCAACCCAGCCCTAACAGGCACTCTATTTGCTTCTCCTCCCCCCACAAAATAGGGACGGGGAGCCTGTGCCCCACAATCTTGTTGGACTTCATCTCCCATCTGCCCCAGCAGCATGGCCCAATGGTCAGTGATGATGGAATTTGTTGCCATAGGGACGTGGGTGGCGCTGTGGGTTAAACCACAGAGCCTAGGATTTGCCGATCAGAAGGTCGGCAGTTCGAATCCCCGTGACGGGGTGAGCTCCCATTGCTCGGTCCCTGCTCCTGCCAACCTAGCAGTTTGAAAGCACGTCAAAGTGCAAGTAGATAAACAGGTACCGCTCCAGCAGGAAGGTAAATGGTGTTTCCGTGTGCTGCTCTGATTTGCCAGAAGCGGCTTAGTCATGCTGGCCACATGACCCGGAAGCTGTCTGCGGACAAACGCTGGCTCCCTTGGCCTATAGAGCGAGATGAGCGCACAACCCCAGAGTCGGTCACCACTGGACCCAATGGTCAGGGGTCCCTTTACCTTACCTAACATCTGCAGGGCTTGCTATCCCTGCCTTAAGAGGTGGTCTAAGATGCTTCGGATTCTGAGGCAGAAAACCAACACCCTCCCATTACAGTAGTAAATATAATAATGAGCAAAATAATCAACAATTTGCTTCCCTTTAGTGGTACCCTAAAATGTCCATCTCACTTTGCCCTGTGGACCCAGATCAGTTTGCATAAAGATTTTTCCACAGTGGTTAACACTCACTCCTTTGGGATCAGTGGCCTTAGTTGGCGTTCTAGTTTTCTCTGGCAACGTTTTTTCATCATCATCTTCTTCTACAAGATCTTTTTCAGATGAATGGGTGCCCATTCTTGCGCCCTTCTCCATTTCGGCACTGCGGTCAAGAATCTCCATGTTGGTGCTGGCCAAATCAGAGACCTTCTCCCTTTGAAAAAGCAGTATGAAATAATCAGATGGGAGAAACACATGGAAAGTTAACAGACACATTGTCAGAGGTCCCTCTACAGATAGTGAGCACTTTGCGGAAGGGATTCCAGAAATGTACCGTAGGTTTGCAGAATTAAAGTGGGTTAAAGCGCTCTGTCCCGCTCATGACAAATCCGCTTTTATCAGAAAGACTTTTTGAAGTGGGGGAAATGCAATAAAAAGTGGAATAAACAAGCCAGTTATGGGATGATGTATATAACCTCTATGCAAGCAAATCAGGATGAGTGGCTCACTGCCGTATCCCCTCTCCGCCAACAAATCAGAACAAACGCTCAATGAAAAGCAGGAATCGTGTGAGCTTCGTGCAAGCAAGTCAGGATGAATGCTTGGTAAGCAGGGGATCTTTTCCTATGGAAAGAAGAAACTGCAATAACAAAATGGAAACTTTAGATGCTAACTACCTACCTGCAAGGGACGTGGGTGGCACTGTGGATTAAACCACAGAGCCTAGGACTTGCCTATCAGAAGGTCGGCGGTTTGAATCCCTGCAACAGGGTGAGCTCCCGTTGCTCGGTCCCTGCTCCTGCCAACCTAGCAGTTTGAAAGCACGTCAAAGTGCAAGTAGATAAATAGGTACCGCTCCGGCGGGAAGGTAAACGGCGTTTCCGTGTGCTGCTCTGGTTTGCCAGAACATGCTGGCCACATGACCCGGAAGCCGTACACCGGCTTCCTTGGCCAATAAAGCGAGATGAGCGCCGCAACCCCAGAGTCGGCCACGACTAGACCTAATGGTCAGGGGCCCCTTTACCTTTACCTACCTGCAAAGTGCGAGGGAGACAGTGAAAGATACAGGAAATTGAATGCAGATTTCCAAAAAATAGCAAGGAGAGACAAGAGGGCCTTCTTAAACGAGCAATACAAAGAAACAGAAGAAAACAACAGAATGGGAAAAACCAGAGATCTGTTCAAGAAAATTGGAGATATGAAAGGAACATTTCGTACAAAGATTACCATAATAAAGGACAAAAGTGGAAAGGACCTAACAGAAGCAGAAGAAGAAGATATCAATAAGAGGTGGCAAGAATACACAGAGGAATTATACCAGAAAGATATGGAGCTTTCGTACACCCCAGGTAGTGTGGTTGCTGACCTTGAGCCAGACATCCTGGAGAGTGAAGTCAAATGGGCCTTAGAAAGCACTGCTAATAACAAGGCCAGTGGAAGTGATGGTATTCCAGCTGAACTACTTAAAATTTTAAACGATGATGCTGTTAAGGTGCTACATTCAATATGCAGCAAGTTTGGAAAACTCAGCAGTGGCCAGAGGATTGGAGAAGATCAGTCTACATCCCAATCCCAAAGAAGGGCAGTGCCAAAGAATGCTCCAACTCCCACCCAATTGCGCTCATTTCACACGCTAGCAAGGTTATGCTTAAAATTCTACAAGGCAGGCTTAAGCAGTGTGTGGACCGAGAACTCCCAGAAGTGCAAGCTGGATTTCGAAGGGGCAGAGGAACCAGAGACCAAACTGCAAACATGCGCTGGATTATGGAGAAAGCTAGAGAATTCCAGAAAAACATCTACTTCTGCTTCATTGACTACACAAAAGCATTTGACTGTGTTGACCACAGCAAACTATGGCATGTTCTTAAAGAAATGGGAGTGCCTGATCACCTCATCTGTCTCCTGAGAAATCTCTATGTGGGACAAGAAGCTACAGTTAGAACTGGATATGGAACAACTGATTGGTTCAAAATTTGGGAAAGGAGTACGACAAGGCTGTATATTGTCAGCCTGCTTATTTAACTTATATGCAGAATTCATCATGCGAAAGGCTGGCTGGATGAATCCCAAGCTGGAATTAAGATCGCCGGAAGAAATATCAACAACCTCAGATATGCAGATGACACAACCTTGATGGCAGAAAATGAGGAGAAATTAAAGAACCTTTTATTGAGGGTGAAAGAGGAGAGCGCAAAATATGGTCTGAAGCTCAACATCAAAAAACCGAAGATCATGGCCACTGGTCCCATCACCTCCTGGCAAATAGAAGGGGAAGAAATGGAGGCAGTGAGAGATTTTACTTTCTTGGGCTCCGTGATAACTGCAGATGGTGACAGAAGTCATGAAATTAAAAGACGCCTGCTTCTTGGGAGAAAAGCATTGACAAACCTAGAAAGCATCTTAAAAAGCAGAGACATCACCTTGCCAACAAAGGTCCGTATAGTTAAAGCTATGGTTTTCCCAGTAGTGATGTATGGAAGTGAGAGCTGGACCATAAAGAAGACTGATCGCCGACGAATTGATGCTTTTGAATTCTGGTGCTGGAGGAGACTCTTGAGAGTCCCATGGACTGCAAGAAGATCAAACCTATCCATTCTTAGGGAAATCAGCCCTGAGTGCTCACTGGGAGGACAGATCCTGAAGCTGAGGCTCCAATACTTTGGCCACCTCATGAGAAGACTCCCTGGAAAAGACCCTGATGTTGGGAAAGATGGAGGGCACAAGGAGAAGGGGACAACAGAGGACGAGATGGCTGGACAGTGTTCTCGAAGCTACCAACATGAGTTTGACCAAACTGCGGGAGGCAGTGGAAGACAGGAGTGCCTGGTGTGCTCTGGTCGATGGGGTCATGAAGAGTCGGACACGACTAAACGACTAAACAACAACAACCTGCTGCCCCCGAAACAGCCCACATTAAGTTTGTTTTTATTTGCTTGCAAGCTATGAAACCCCACGAGGCACAACTCATGTAATTGTAATGGGCAGAGCTGCCTTTCTTTTCTTGTCCTCTCGCTACGGCAAAAAGGAAATAATATTCTCCTGTGCCTTTAATGGCAGTCCCAAGACTTTTCTCCACGGTTAATAATAAAAAGGATGCCCCTTTCATCTCAGCATCTCAAAAGCCTCATGGTGCACTCTGTTTCCCTGACAGTTGCCCATTGTGAAGAATCCCCAACCCCATCATGGTCCTAGCATCCACGCTGCCTTTCTATAGCCTTCCAGAATCCAGGTGCTATTTGGGAAATAGAGAGATTACAGCAGCTTGGGCCCAGAATACATAAGAGTTCCATCTCTTTTGCCTGGAGGTTTACTAGAATTCAAGATTTACTTGTCACCCTTGCTTTGGGCCAAGACGATGCCATAACACAGGTCTTATTTTACTAATGAACCCATCCAAGTAAGATACAAAAGGTTGACCCCACTTGGCTACTGTCTCGTTCAACAGAAAACTGAGCTTTGTTACAATCAAAGAAGGCTACAAACTTATTCAGAAGGAAATGTTTGTAATTTAGGCGACGTATTCCTCTTATGACCCATTCTTTTTTTAAAAATGAATTTTATTCGTATTTTCCACACAACAACAACAACACGAAAGATATCAAAAAATAACAATACACAACACACAAAAATCCACATTCAAAAACTAAAAAACACACAACAAAAACAAAACAAAACAAAACCAAATCCATATCTTACAAGTTAATATTATAAACACTATAAAAACAACAAGACATTGACTTCCACCACAGCACCTCCTTTATCTCTCATTGTGTCTTCCTGTCTTCCTGTTTTCTTTATCATCTCTATCCTAACATCTAGATGTAAATCCTTCTTTCATATCCTTTCACTTCACAAGGTTATTCCAGACTCAGCCAGATTTCTGCCCTCGAACCTTGACTTTTGAGGTATTCATTTAGGCACCCCCATTCTTTTTTTACTTCACTTTTTAAAGTACTTAACCCGAGGTACCACTGTATAATGTTAAGATTTAGACTTATTATGTTACTGTTAAGTCTGCTGCAATTGGATTTCTTATGGACAGCGCCTGTCCTGAATGTACAGTGGTACCTCGGGTTAAGAACTTAATTCGTTCCGGAGGTCCATTCTTAACCTGAAACTGTTCTTAACCTGAAGCACCACTTTAGCCAATGGGGCCTCCTGCTGCTGCCGCGCCGCCACCACGCGATTTCTGTCCTCATCCTGAAGCAAAGTTCTTAACCTGAGGTACTATTTCTGAATTAGTGGAGTCTGTAACCTGAAGCATCTGTAACCTGAAGCGTTTGTAACCCGAGGTACCACTGTATTGGATTTGTGACCATTACGCTCACGTGCCTTCAAATCAAATTTTATTAAACGGTCACAGACCAGATTAACTCGTACAGCTAGTCAGCGAAGCATAACACCGGAAAAAGCAAAGGACAATTTCAATACAGATTAGGCCATAACAGCAATTTAAAATTAGACAGCATAAATAAAATTAAGTATTTGCCTTCACCTGCATATTGACATTGGAAAGCTCTTGTTTCCTGCGCCTAATAGCGGCTACACAAAATTTGGCCACATTGATCGTAATTTCAGGAACCTTATCTTCTACCAAGGCTCTCATACGTTGGAATTCTGGTTCATTTTTAAGCTTTTGTAGAACTGGGGCAATAAAGGTCAAACGTAGATCCTCGTAGTAACTACAGTGCAGCAATACATGCAGACTTGTTTCCACTTCCGATGAGCCACATGGGCAAACACGTGACTCGTATGGTTTGCCCTCATATCTGCCTAGCAGCAGGGCAGAGGGCAGAACGTTAAATCTGGCCAGGGTAAAGGAGTGTCTGTACTTAGGTATTTGTAAATCAGCCAAATAATTTGCGGGTGAGAACCCTCTCCCAAAGTCTCTAATTGTGGCATGTTTATCCATTTTGCCCATATGACATTGCAGCTCTATGTCCCTAATGCGTTGGAGCACTTGACTTCTGGCTCTCTCATATCCTGCCGCTATCAAGATCTGCGGGGAGAATCCCAAGCTTCTTATCTTTTCAAACAGGGAAGCTTTCCAGGTGGAATGAAAGGTGTCTAAGAGTGTTAAAGGAGCCAAACCGGCTGGGGAAAAAATAAGTTTTAACCAGTAGTGTATCTTTAGAATCCACAGCCGCGCATTAACGGGTGGTTGTCCAACTTCTAAGCGGACAGCTATATTAGATACACAGGGGGGGATCCCCATTAAACACCGATAGAATTTTGTTTGAAATGCCTCCATAGGCGCAAAATTTTTAAAACTGCAAACCTGGGATCCATAAGTGAGTTGTGGGAGTATTCTCACGTGCCTTCAGTCGCAGTAAAGCTCTGCTGGATGAAATACAATTGCCTCTGGTCTATTTTGGGGGGGAATCCCACAACATGTTTAAGTTTTTACTCTACTAACTATACGTTGGAATTCTGCTCTGGATCAATATTTAGTAGAATTCCATGAGAGACTCAGCCCTTGGAAATGCTAGCGGCCGTCCCATTTCATATACTTACCTATCTGATGCAGAAATCCTGGTGGGATGGGCAATGTGTGGTTCCAGGTGTGAGGGGCTAGCTGGCTGGGGCAAATTGTCCAGTTGTTTTTCTGTATCTGCAGTGGGGACAGAGCAAAAATAAATGTATGTTACAAGTTAAGGTAGAACAGGCCTTGGCAACATACAAAGCAGAATATATAGACGACGGTCAATGTCTGTTCAGCCACCAGGGGGTGATAAAGCTCCATTGTCGTATTATTATTTTTGCAAATACAGCGGTACCTTGGTTTACAACCATAATCCGTTCTGGAGGTCCGTTTGTAAACCAAAACAGGTTGTAACCCAAGGCACACTTTCGCCAATGGGGCCTCCAAAATAAATTAGTTCATAATCCAAAAAATAAAAATAAAAATAAAAAATGGGTTGTAATCCCCCCCAAAAAAGGTTGCAAACCAAGGACACGCACTTTCGGGTTTGATGTGTTTGTAATCCAAAATGTATGTGAAATGTTACCATTTGTTTCCTAGAATCTTGTTCATCTCATGAAACAGAGGGGGCAAGTGTAGTTTACCAAACTTTTGACTTCCTCAAACCTTTCTCATGCAGAATTCTAAAAGCTGCCTTGATGTCCTTACAGGATTTTCAAAAGTGTAAACAACAGTAATATATGCCTAATATGATATGTGCCTGTGTGTGTGTGTGTGTCTATATATATATATATATATATATATATATATATATATATATATATATAGTCATAGGCAAACAAAAGCTCTGTATCCTTAACTGACAAATCCAGGAACACTTTTACAACACCTTAATTTCAGTGGGAACAAGTTAAGTAAAATAACTCTCCCATTAAAATCAATTAGAGTGAAAAGTGCTGTGCTTCAGATAGCTGAATTAAAGCTTGCTATATTCATGAAGGTATTTTTTTTTGTTATACACTGTTTTTTTAAAATCTAATTGTGCATCTTTATTTATTTAAATTGATTAAATATGTATAGGGAAGAAAAGTTGGTTATCTTAGAATGTGTGCAAATAAATCGAAATGTTGAATAAAAGACGCTGAGTATTATCACTAAAAAATAAATAAAAAATGTATGCAAACCAAGGTACCACTGTACAGGGAATTTGCAAACAGCTGATCAGCCCTAATACATCCTGCTAGCCAGCTGTGTTTGGATCATGAGTTGTGCAGTCTTGAGCTGGAAAGAGATCAAACTGGGGAGCATTAACTACGAACCCCAAACTTTGGGATCCTCTGGAAACATGTGCCAAAGTTTTGCAGGGTTTTTTTTGCAGCATTTTGAAGTGCCCCACAAACTGAGCAATTGCTACATCAAACACAGGATTCGTACTGAAATAAGAATGAAAATGGGGCCCCTTCAAGGGGTTCAGTTTCTTAAGGAAGTCTGGACCTTCGGAGAGAGGGTACCTTTTAAGGCTCAAACCTGTCGGGAAATGAACAGAGACCAGACCAGGATATACAAAAGCAAAGCGGCTATAAGCCTGATCTTTATTAAAACTGTTGCAACAGGGTGCTCCCCCACACGCAGAGAAGTGGGAAAGGGACCCAGGACAAAGGTGTGCAAGCCCTTATATAAACATTTTAAATTCCCCGCCCTGAAGTCCAAGACCACCCCCAGAAACATCATACATACATCACAGAAGGGGTGGACTACAACATAAATCTGAGCGCGTTGTTTTTTTCTCTTGTCTGCTAGGTTGCTCAATTGGATTACCTGGGCATACTGGCCACTCTTTTGTTACTCAATTCCTGAATCCAGGTCACAGGCTTACACCCTATCCATATCTTAAATGTGCCCTTAAGACAGGATTTGTGAAAGCGCCAATGGCAGATTTCCAATTTCCTCCGACCTTGCAGAGAAATATTTGAGGTCATTTTGGGAGAGAGAAAATGGTTTCAGGAGTTTTCTGTGGGTTTCAGGCATGGGGTGTTTACATATTTGTATGGGTTTGCTTGGTACATTTATGAACCTCTAATATATATATATATATATATATATATATATATATATATATATATAATGACCTTAACATTCTTATAACAGTACTTAACATTAACTACGAACTCCAAAATGTGGGATCCCCGCTTTTGATCTATCAATTGCTCAGTTTGCGGGGTGCTGCAAAATGTGGGGAGTCTTCGCTGCCAAACACAGAAGTACTGCAAAAGTTTGGCACCGGTTTGGAGGGGATTCCAAACTTTGGGTGGTTTTTTTTTTTGTAGTTTATTTTACTGATCCCACTGAACACACACCATCAGTACTTAGTTCAGATGCCGCGCTGTTTCGTATACTGCTGGTATTTGACCCTGTTCCTAAATCTACATAATGCAGAATGTAACTGAAATGATGTAGAACAGAGCTTTCCAAACTTTTCACGTTGGTGACACACTTTTTGGACACGCATCATTTCGAGACACGGAAATTATTTTTACTAGCAAACCAGAGGTTAAACTAGCCCCTTTCCAGCCCTTTGGGAGGAGGACAGGGAGCATTAACACAAGACACTTACACACAGCAGCCGACACACCAACATGTCACGACACAGTTTGGAAAGCTCTGATGCAGAAGGTAAGTAAAACATACACTGTGCATAGATTTTTCTTGCAGTAGTTTCTAAAGTACATTCTGGAGCACCAAAGGCCCCAGAGTCAAATGCCGTTGAGATGAGCGAGCTCTTGTTGCAGGAAACCCAACCCCCAATCATTTAGTTTGTACAAACTCGACACACACACACTCACACACAACATACGCAATGTTTCTGTTATAAACTCGCAAGAACTTGTAAGACGTTTCGTCTTGCGAAGCAAGCCCATAGGGAAATGCGTCTTGTGGAACGACTCAAAAAACAGAAAACTCTTTCGTCTTGCGCATTTTTCGTCTTGCGAGGCATTCGTCTTGCGTGGTACCACTGTATATTCACATGGCATTAGCCGTAGTCCATATTGTTCCTGTAGTTTCTTGGTTAAATACTTCCCCTACAAACCAGCTTCAATCAGATTAGAAAACCAGGTTTCAGAGGATGTTGTGATGCAGATAGAGGGGGCACTTGCTCCAAAAATTTGCAAGAAAATCCCACAGCAGTGCTAAGAGCCAAGTACCACCACTCTGATTTATGCTGGCTTTTCTTTTAGATTTAAGCAAACACCAAGAATGATATTTCCAGGCCATCTGTTTCTTACTGGTGCCTTCTTTCCCCTCATCCACCAAGTACCACATGCAGAAAAAGCTATGCAAAAGTACATATGGGAGTTCTGCACATCACAACCCATCATCATCATCACCATTATTTATTGAATTTATATACCGCCCTATACCCGGAGAAGGGACGCGGGTAGCGCTGTGGGTTAAACCACAGAGCCTAGGACTTGCCGATCAGAAGGTCGGTGGTTCAAATCCTCGTGACGGGGTGAGCTCCCGTTGCTCGGTCCCTGCTCCTGCCCACCTAGCAGTTCGAAAGCACGTCAAAGTGCAAGTAGATAAATAGGTACCACTCTGGCGGGAAGGTAAACGGCGTTTCCGTGCGCTGCTCTGGTTCGCCAGAAGCGGCTTAGTCATACTGGCCACATAACCTGGAAGCTGTACGCCGGCTTCCTCGGCCACTAAAGCGAGATGAGCGCTGCAACCCCAGAGTCGGTCATGACTGGACCTAATGGTCAGGGGTCCCTTTACCTTTACCTATATGGCTGGTGAGCATTGTCTGAAATGGATCAGGCCCCCAAGCTGGAGTTTCCCTGCTCTTCCATTCCAGTTATTTGGGGGAAAACTGAGTAGACATGTATAGAATTGCGCTGCGAGATATTGGTTATGAGTTTTAAATGTAACAGGGAAAATAAGAAATGTATACTAAGAGATTAGATTGGAAAATTTTCAGACAGGACTGACGTAAGTCAAAAAAATTGAATACGATGTAAAAATACGTTTAACTACTGTTGAAAATGGTATGTTACAAAAAACTAATAAAAATTTATATATACAGAAAAAGGAACAGCCTTCCTAACGCTTGGTCTCGTCCACTCAGTCTGCCAGAGCCCATCTTTGCATGCAGGAGAAGTCCCAAACTCACTGAAGGCATATTCTCCAACCTTTATCCAGTGAACATAAGGACATCCGAAGGAACAGCGAGACATTCTGGGATCAAATCAGAAACTGGCTTCTGTAAACCTGAGTCTGTCCCGGGGAAACAGGGACACTTGGAGCTTCTGTGAAGGTTTGATACCCATTGGCTACCGTTACTTGGTTTAGCTGTCCAGCTGACGGTGTTTCCTGGTGTGTGGCCATTCTCAGCTTCTAGGACCACAGGTGAGAGCTTAATGCAGGGCAAAGGTGGACAAACCACCCCAGAAGGAGCACAACGTGTCTCCCATCAGAGGTACTGCCCCGCCCCTAACACCCCATAGACCCCTAAATAAGTTATAGATATATGGTCTGGGGCAGGCTGGGCCAAAAGGGGGCTTGCAGGCACCATCAGCCAACTGCTTGGTAGCACCTGCAAAGGCACCCAGCAAACCACTTGGCCAGCATGCACAAAGCAGTACAGTGGTACCTCGGGTTAAGTACTTAATTCGTTCCGGAGGTCTGTACTTAACCTGAATCTGTTCTTAACCTGAAGCACCACTTTAGTTAATGGGGCCTCCTGCTGCCGTCACGCTGCCGGAGCATGATTTCTGTTCTCATCCTGAAGCAAAGTTCTTAACCTGAAGCGCTATTTCTGGGTGAGCGGAGTCTGTAACCTGAAGCGTATGTAACCTGAGGTACCACTGTACATCAAAACAGGTCACCTGGTGCCATTGCGACATCTGGAGGTTGACAGGTGGGCAGGTCTAGTTCCCCACCCCTTGGTGCACACGATTGCAGCTTCTCCCTTTCATACCTCCTAGGTGCGTGTGGTCTTCAAAGAGATCGTCATTATTATTTGTAAAAACAAACAGCTCTTCCAAAGACAAGCGAGTGCCAAGGAAAACAACACACCGTTTAGGGATCGACAGGTGGTGGCTGGGTTGGTGAGGAAATACTTTTAAGTGACATATACATGTCATTTATATTATTGGCCTTAAAGACAATGGTGCTCTGGAGTTAGGTAAAGGTAAAGGGACCCCTGACCACTAGGTCTAGTCCTGACCGACTCTGGGGTTGCAGCACTCATCTCACTTTATTGGCCAAGGGAGCCGGTGTACAGCTTCCAGGTCATGTGGCCAGCATGACTAAGCCGCTTCTGGCGAACCAGAGCAGCGCACGGTAACGCCGTTTACCTTCCCCCCGGAGCGGTACCTGTTTACTACTTGCACTTTGACGTACTTTCGAACTGTTCAGGCGATAATGTCTGAGGCAGTTATTCCAAAGCTGCCCAACTGAAACACAAACTGAGGGGGGTTCAGTTTGCAAATGCCATACTTTTACACGGCTGTTTCGCATGCCATGCTGGTCTGGCAATGTAGGAAAATGGGGAGATGCAGGTACCTTTGTGCCAGTTTTGGTGTTGGGAAGTAACCATGTCCTGCCTCCCCTCCCCCCCAGTTTCCTACATTCCTGGCAGAAGTGTGGAGGAGAATACATCTCATGCTAAAGAGGGGTGCTTCCAGATGATCTGTTTATTGAGCATCTGTCCTGATTTGGTATGCAAGGAGGCTAGATTACGACGGCGACTTAATGAACATTCATTTTGACTTGTTTTCAGGGTAGACAACATCAAGTATCATCCCACACTATCCAGTCCATTTCCCTGCCACTTTCCTTATTGCAAAAAGTCTGATCTTTCCGAGAAGCATGTTTGTTGTGCAAGACTCCTCCTCCCCTAGGAACATTGACTATAACTGCACAACCTGAATTTGATGGGATATGACTGATTACCTCCTATATAGCGGCAGTTTAGAAGCTTCTGAAGACCAGGTCTACCTACAAGCAAGCTTTGTGCAAGCAAGTCAGAATGGGGCGGGATGGTGGTGGTAAAACTGGTATTTGCCGATATGTGACTGAATCCTGCCTGAGAAAAGCAACAGTCAAAGCGGGATTGTAGCTTAGGAATTAGCCTTGAGACGTCATACACCCCAGCACCAAAGCCTTCTATGAATGGCTACAAATGAGATCAAACTGAAGTCCTGAGAGCAGCTCAGGCTGCTGTCTATTCAGTGTCCAAAGTGCAAGTAATTGTATCGCTCACATTCATCCCACATCCTGCAAAGGATAATATTCCATCATCTGTGCCATGCATGTGCTGCCCATAAACAAATGCATCTCTGCTGCTGATTATCCCCAGGGAAGTTGGAGATGAGGCCCTCGTAAATCAAAGCAAGGAAGTTGGCCCCTTTATAACATCCTGATCCTCGGCTTTCCTTCACACTTCTCCTCACACATCTTCTCAGCATGGGGGGGACCTGTTTTGCCCACCCACTAAGTCCCAAATCATAGCTAGCTACACTTCTGGGTTTTTTTTTTGTGTGGCTGGGAGTGGGGGCAACTTATTACATTGGTCTGAAACTCAATTTGCACCCAAAATACAACCTCGCAACACACAGATTGTCACTGTTTTAAGGAAGAGTTGGACCGAGATGCGTTAGGTTTCATCAATCATGTTCGTGGTTTTCTCAGAAAAGCTAAGTCGATTTTCACACATTCTCTGTCTTGGAAATAGTGTGTCAAAAGGCAGAAGCCTGTCTGTGGCTTTAAGAAAGAAGGTAAAAAGGTAAAGGTAAAAGACCCCTGGGTGGTTAAGTCCAGTCAAAGGCAACTGTGTGGTTGCAGCATGCATCTCGCTTTCAGGCCAAGGGAGCTGGCGTTTGTCTGCAGACAGCTTTCTGGGTCATGTGGCCAGCAGGACTAAACCGCTTCTGGTGCAACAGAACACTGTGGTGGAAACCAGAGCACACAGAAACGCCGTTTACCTTCCCGCCACAGCGGTACCTATTTATCTACTTGCACTTTGACGTGCTTTCGAACTGCTTGGTTGGCAGGCGCTGGAACAAAGCAACAGGAGCTCACTCCATCGCAGGGATTCGAACCACCGACCTTCTGATCGGCAAGCCCAAGCAGCTCAATGGTTTAGACCACAGCGCCACCCACGCCCCTTTTAAGAAAGAAGACTTCCATTTTGGGAAGGAGGCTACTCTGTGGTTTTCAGGGAAGTTTGTGGCTGGCAGCCAGCACTGGGGAGCTATAGCTCCCTATAGATACCTCTGGTCCAGCCTGGCTAGCTAAAAGCAGAGCTATTTTCCTAGAAAAAGAGTTGCCATGAACCTTGTTCTCTTGTAATGGCAATGCCGCCCACCTGAGAAGAAGAAGAGAAGAGTTTGGATTTGATATCCCGCTTTATCACTACCCTAGGGAGTCTCAAAGCGGCTAACATTCTCCTTTCCCTTCCTCCCCCACAACAAACACTCTGTGAGGTGAGTGGGGCTGAGAGGCTTCAGAGAAGTGTGACTGGCCCAAGGTCACCCAGCAGCTGCAGGTGGAGGAGCGGGGAAGCGAACCCGGTTCACCAGATTACGAGTCTACAGCTCTTAACCACTACACCACACTGGCTCTCAGTGAGAGATGCCGGAACTGAGTTCTGGCAAGTTGTGGCTGAAAAAATGCCCTGGTTAAAAGTCTACGCAATCTCAGCTACGTTGCCTTTGGGCCAAAATGGAGCAGGCGAAGGCCGTCCACAACATTAGAAAGACAGCGAGCTATGGGGCTTGCGTGAGTTTTAAACCTCCTGCGCTTCTGCATCAATAGCACTAGAAAAGCCAGTTTAAGATCTTTGGGATTTCCCCCTCCCTCGCTGCTTCTTTTGCTGAGCTTCTTCCTAAAGAAGAAGAAAAGGGAAAGGGGGGGGGGAAGCTAACATAAAATGAGCTCTTTGGATACAACTCTGGAGGGAGTTTTCAGAACTGAAACTGTCGAGTTGTTACGGGCTTACTCACAAGGATTTCTGCGCCTGTGTGTATGGAGAGTTCAGAAGCAGAAATCAACTGGAAGATAAAACCCATGCTGTGCGGAAAGGTGTACTTTATGAACTTCCCTGGTGTGAGCAATGGAGAGCTGGGGGAGTTAAGCGGTTTAGCTAACAAATGCCGGAGAATCACAGATTAAGAGAAAGAAGCTCCCTTGGCTCCCCCCCCCACAGCCCTGTTTTCTTTAGTGCGCAGGAGGAGAAATCTGCCACTGCTTCGCTATAGCCTGACGCATATTATACAGAGGTCTCGGTCCAATTACGCTGGAAATCAGCGCCGATATACTTTAAGGTGTTGCCTCATATTATATAATATTATAAAATCCTACTAATATTTTGCCACGTGCTTCAATATATTGCAGAAGTAGAACGACGTTTCTCTTTTGGTCAAAACATTAGATATCTCTATAGCCTAACTTGGGACACGGGTGGCGTTGCGGGTTAAACCACAGAGCCTAGGGCTTGCCGATCAGAAGGTCGGCAGTTCGAATCCCCGCGATGGGGTGAGCTCCCCTGACCATTAGGTCCAGTCGTGACCGACTCTGGGGTTGCGGCGCTCATCTCGCTTTACTGGCCGTGGGAGCCGGCGTACAGCTTCCGGGTCATGTGGCTAGCATGACTAAGCTACTTCTGGCGAACCAAAGCAGCGCACGGAAACGCCGTTTACCTTCCCGCTGGAGCAGTACCTATCTATCTACATGCACTTTGACGTGCTTTTGAACTGCTTGGTTGGCAGGAGCAGGGACCGAGCAACGGGAGCTCACCCTGTTGCGGGGATTCGAACCACTGACCTTCTGATCAGCAAGTCCTAGGCTCTGTGGTTTAACCCACAGTGCCACCCGTGTCCCTGCTTTTCCTTAGGGCGTCCCTATTTTCATCAGAGAAATGTTGGAGGGTATGGAGTCATGTGACTCTCCCCCCCTCCCCAAGCCAAGGAGATAAGTAACTATATTATACAACCTTTAGAAGATATCCGAACACAGCCCAGTATATGGAAGTTTTTTCATGTTTAATGTTTTATTATGTTTTTATCTATGTTGGAAACAACCCAGAGTGGCTGGGGCAACCATTCTTGTCCTCAACATGTGACTCTCCATCTAGATGAATTCCAGATCCTGCTTTTTCTAGATACCCGTTTGAAAACCCTCCCATTGGCTGGATTATCTACACCTTTTCCTCGCCGCACATGCCATCCGGGTGAAGGGACTTCCTAGGGGTTTCCCAGTTCTGGTTTCCCTGTATCAACTTGACATCGTTTTCAGCATTGCCTTAACCACAGGGAAAGCAGCAAAAATCTATACATAAGAGGCTCTTCCCTTGGCAGTTTATACCCCCTGCAAATCGCCTGGGCAAATCCATCCACGCCATTCCGTTCTCGGCCTGCTCACCCTTTGATTCCCGATGTATGAGGCTGATCTGAGAATTGATTTGCTCTCTGGGCAACTCCTTTCATCTGCTTTGCACAGGTGCAAAAGCGGTATCAAAGAAGACCACACAGCCGTAAGGAACGGCGGCAAGGAGAGCAGAATCGAGCCCGTATTGGCCAGGCTTCTCTCCCACCAACACCATGCTGAGGTTTGCTGGGCTTTGTTTCCCTTCAAATCGCACACCTCTTGTTGTTGCAAACGGCCTCGGGAGCTTTCAGTGAAGGGTGAGTAAGAACTCCTCGGGAGTAGTGTGAAATGAAAGCCTACACTGGCAGGAATGCACATTAATTTTTTGTATATGTGAATATATCACACTAATAATAATAATAATAATAATAATAATAATAATAATTTTTATTTATATCCCGCCCTCCCCAGCCGAAGCCGGGCTCAGAGCGGCTAACATCAAAAGTATAACACATTAACCTAAAATCAGACAATCAATTAAAATACATCCTCAAATCAGATCAGGATCAGAATAAAATCCAATCGGATGGCAACCCGCAGATTAGGGTTGGGGACCTTAAATGCTCCCCAGGCCCAACTGTTTGTGCTGAACCTATATGGGCCTGTGAGAAAAATTGGGAGGCCACTTTCATGCAAGTTCTTATGAAAGGGGAGAGGGAGTCAGACTGAACCCCGACCAAAGGCCTGGCAGAACAGCTCCGTCTTGCAGGCCCTGCGGAAAGATGTCAAGTCCCGCAGGGCCCTAGTCTCATGTGACAGAGCGTTCCACCCGATCGGGGCCACAGCCAAAAAAGCCCTGGCTCTGGTTGAGGCCAGCCTAACCTCTCTGTGGCCTGGGACCTTCAGGATGTTTTTGTTAGAAGACCGTAAGTTCCTCTGTGGGATGTCCAGAAAGGCTTCTAGGCACATCTAAAATGCCTCTTACGAAAATGCGCAGTGTCATGTTCCTACTAATTTCTGACTTGGCCCAGTATAGCTGAAGGAGCGTCTCTACCCCCATCGTTCAGCCTGGACACTGAGGTCCAGCTCTGAGGGTCTTCTGGCGCTTCCCTCACTGCAAGAAGTGAGGTTACAGGGAACCAGGCAGAGGGCCTTCTCGGTAGTGGCGCCCACCCTGTGGAACGCCCCCCCTTCAGATGTAAAGGAAATAACCAACCACCTGACTTTTAGAAGACATCTGAAGGCAGCCCTGTTTAGGGAAGCTTTTAATGTTTGATGTTTTATTGTGTTTTTAATATTCTGTTGGGAGCTGCCCAGAGTAGCTGGGGAAACCCAGCCAGATGGGCGGGGTATAAATAATATATTATTATTATTATTATTATTATTATTATTATTATTATTATTACAGCCATTGGAAACTTGAATCTTAATTTCCCTGTTCTATACCTAGGGTTGGATGGGGTGTTAGAGAAGAGGTAGTATCTCTGGCAGGGGACACGCCATGTTCCTTCTACGGTAGTTTGTTCACCTTTGGTCCCCATGAGTCTGACCAAACTGCGGGAGGCAGTGGAAGACAGGAGTGCCTGGCGTGCTCTGGTCCATGGGGTCACGAAGAGTTGGACACGACTAAACGACTAAACAACAACAACATGGTCATCTTGAGTTGCAAATCCACAGCAGAAATGCCATGAGAGGCTATCTGAATTAAGCGCCAGTGCAGTTTAAGGGGTATAGGTTTCCCCCAAAGAGCTTTTTGAAATGCAGCTCTTTGCGAAGGCTCCGGTGGTATGTAGAGAGACCAAAATCATATGCTTGCTTTTCCTTTGTTGTCCTAGCTAAAATCATAATAAGCGACCGAGAAAGCTGAATTGCATCCAGCCTTGCGAAGACAGGAAACTTTTAATGGCCCTCGACTCTGCAATCTAGGTCTTGTTGGCATGGAGATATATATTTTTTTCCCAGCTGTTCTGTGCAGCAGCGTGCCCTCTCATGTTCCTTGCACCGCTTCCACCAAGCAGTTTCCTGATAATTCCACCCTCAACATCCCCTCAAAGTGGAAACTATCAAGAGCTGCAGTTGTTTGATTTCCCTCTTGCCCAGGCTCTTTAAACTTCCGGCAAGCAAATTGTGATCAAAGTAATTACCCAGAGGCGCATGCTCACGGCCTTAATTGAGCATCTTCCTTGAAGCTAGCTGGCATCTCTTTTTGTGCAAGAAGAGAGGGTGGGGAGACACGCTCTATCTTAATTTGGGAAGGATCCTTGGGTAGCCACTCTTACGATCCCAAATCAAAAATGATGGAACAGCATTTTTACCTAGGTGGTCAGTGTGAATCAAGGGCCTTTTTAACACAGGATGCGCAGCAAAGGGCATGTACTACACCATGCGTACATGTTCTGGGAAGTCATTGCTAGGAGCTGTTGCTTGGCACACGTTCATAGCTGTCAACTTACAGATTTGAAAATAAGGGACCAGCAGCCTCAAAAATAAGGGATCAGCAGCCAAAATAAGGGATTTTCAGAGCACAGGTATGTTTGACTTTTGAGCCCCTCCAAGCCAAAGGCAGAAAGCCCAGCCAGCAGCCAAACGAAGCCTCAAGCGGTGGTTCCCACAGCGCAGCAACCCGGCAAAGGGGATGCAGCAAGGAAAACTACCGTCACCTCTCTGCTGTGAAGCGCTGAGCAAAGGCGAGTCCCGAGGCAACGTGGCCGATTTGATCGACATAAGGCATGCAAGCTCCACCCCCCCAGTCATTCGTAGACTCCTTATTGGGTGAGCAACGCAGCCAAGCAATACAGTTGGAGCCTCCCTCCTCCCTGGCCGGCAGGGAGTGAGGGAGAGGAGCTGCTTCCTTTGAAACCCGGAAAATTTAAGGGACATCATCAATAAGGGACAGCAGCGGGACACGGCGCTGGGATAAGGGACTTTCCCGCCAAATAAGGGACGGTTGACAGCTATGCACACGTTGCATATACCAGGTAGGAGCAAAGCAGTCCAAAACATGCACTTATGTCAACACTTTTTGCAGAAAAATTCTCTATCAATGGAAGAACTGTTTGCCTGCAGACTAGCCTATAGAGAGTAGGCTTTGGGCCCTGCATACCTGAAGGAGTGTCTCCACCCCCATCGTTCAGCCCGGACACCGAGATCCAGCACCGAGGGCCTTCTGGTGGTTCCCTTCCTGCAAGAAGTGAGGTTACAGGGAACCAGGCAGAGGGCCTTCTTGGTAGTGGCGCCTGCCCTGTGAAACGCCCTCCCACCAGATGTCAAGGAAATAAACGACTCTCTGACTTTTAGAAGACAGGCAGCCCTGTACTGGGAGGTTTTTTAATGTTTGATGTTTTATTGTGTGTTTAATATTCTGAGTGGCTGGGGCAACCCAGTCAGACGGGTAGCATATAAATAAATTTGTTGTTGTTATTGAGTAGAGAGGTGGCAATAGAGGTAAGGCAGAGCTGGTCCACTGATTTCACTAACTCTGCATTTGTTTCATCCAGCCTGAATTTTCATCCTGGTTTTGTAAAATGCAAGGCCGCTGAGAGAGCTAGAGGACACTGCTCTGAAAAGGTCATTAGCAAACGAGAACAACATTATACCACAGGAAGGAGAATAAGGAAATTATTCAAGCATTGTAGTTCCAGTCCCTACAGACCTGTAGAAACACTATTAAGCTGATGTGAAAGAATCATCGCAAGAGCAGACACAGAAAGACTTTTCTCTAAGCCATTGTGACTCTGCATTAATTTGCTCATTAAAGACCCTCTGCAGTATAGTGAGAAATATAGAATTCCAACCAAGATGCCTCAAATAAGGATGGACAAATCAAATAAATTCAATTTCTACATGCATAAAGGCCCGATTAGCGGACAAAGAAGAGAAAACTCTCAATTGAACTTTGCTCAGTATTTTCATTTCACCCAGCTGAGACACAGAAGGACAGAAGGATCAACACACTCAGCTTTTATTGAGTTTACATCGGAAACAGGGTTAATTAAAATATCAACATCAAATGGCTGGGCTGAGAACATCTTTCTGACTGAGAAATACCTCACACCAGTCGCAAACATGACAACTGAGTGACAAAATTTTTTTTGCCTGTGACTAGTTTTCATGGAAAGTCACAGCTGTCTTCATAAAGAAAAAATAACTTTATGCGTTAGAAGTGCATAAAGTTAAGCAAAACGAATTAAGCAGTTTAGTCCTTTATGTACAGACAAACCACACTAGAAAGCTAGATGGGGTGTGTGTGTGATGAATTTTTACAAAACAGATGACACTTGAGGTAACTTCTAGAAGGGGAAAAAAAGGAATTCTTTAAACCCGACACATCCCGTTAAATTTATTCCTCTATTCACATAAATGGATAAACTGTTGACAGTTTTCTCACTTGGCTCCATTTCTACCTCATTATAATGTCATCCCAACCATACGCCTCTCCCTATCTTTGGTGCAGGTATTTTATCTCTTAAAGTGTGTAGAAACTGGAGTACCTTGTAAGACGTTGCCAACATCCTTCTCCTTTCTGCTGTCTGTTGGTGGCAAGCTGGAGAGTCCCTTCTCCTCCTTACGCTGCACGAGATGTTTGTTCCCGCAGAGGCCATTTTGACTTTTCTGGTCCCCCTTTCTGGATTCAGCCAGAACTCTCTCATCCCCTGATGCAGAAGTACAGGGAAATGGCGTCAGTCACCCTTTTTTGCTATTTGGAGGAAGCATTCTGTGTCCAGGGCGGCTGTCTACCAGCTCCACCTGGTACACAGGCTGAGACCCTATCTGCCCGCAGACGGTCTCACGAGAGTGGTGCATGCTCTAGTTATCCCCCACTTGGACTACTGCAATGCGCTCTACATGGGGCTACCTTTGAAGGTGACCCGGAAATTGCAATTAATCCAGAATGCGGCAGCTAGACTGGTGACTGGAGGGGCCGCCGGGACCACATAACACCTGAGAGATCTGCATTGGCTCCCAGTACGTTTCCAAGCACAATTCAAAGTGTTGGTGCTGATCTTTAAAGCCCTAAACGGCCTCGGTCCTGTATACCTGAAGGAACGTCTCCACCCCCATCGTTCAGCCCGAACACTGAGATCCAGCGCCGAGGGCCTTCTGGCGGTTCCCTCATTGTGAGAAGTGAGGTTACAGGGAACGAGACAGAGGGCCTTCTCGGTAGTGGAACCCGCCCTGTGGAATGCCCTCCCTTCAGATGTGAAGGAAATAAGTAGCTATCCTATCTTTAAAAGACATCTGAAGGCAGCCCTGTTTAGGGAAGTTTTTTGATATTTAATGCTGTACTGTTTTTAACACTCGATTGGGAGCTGCCCAAAGTGACTGGGGAAACTCAGCCAGATGGGTGGGGTATAAATAATAAATTATTATTATTATTATTATTATTATTATTATTATTATTATTAACCTGAGTAGGTGTTATAAGAATTCTGAGGTCTCAAATATAAAACAAATGTTCATAAAGGCAAACACATGCATAACTATATAAAACCATGTGTCTGAAATAGTACAGGAAGGCCATTTTGACTCTCCCAAATTGACCTCAATATATTTCTCAGCAAGGAGGGAAGAAATGGGGAAAGACTCCCCATTGATTTTTGCTTGCAAATCCTGTCTTAAGGGCGTATTTGTGTATGAATAGGGTGAGCCCATGACCTGGATCCAGATCATCACAAAAGAATGGCCAGGCTGCCCAGGTAAAGCAATCAGTGACCAGTATCAGGTATCCTGGCAGACAGGATTTCTGCTGTAGACCGCCTCCTTCTCTGATGTATGTATGATGTTTAGGGGTAGTGGTCTTGGGCTACAGGGTGGGCAATTTCAAGAGTCTATATAAGGGCTTGTGCACCACTGTTCAGGGTTCTCCTCCCTCCTGTGTGTGGTGAGTGGGGACCCTTTTGCAACAGTTCCTTGAATAATGATCAGGCTTACTAGCTGCTTTGCTTCTCTATATTTTCTGGTTGGCCTCTGTTATTTTCTCCTACCAATAGGGAACCCACTTCTTGGATACCTCATAAGGGAAAAGGAACAGGTTTTTTTCCCTTACAACACAGGTAAAACCCTGGCAAATTTACCCTTGGTGCTTTGCTCATTTCTTGTGCCGTGCTGGTTCCCTCGCAGCTCCCCTGCTCGTTGCCCTTTCAGGGGTTCCTTTGAAAAGGAGAAGCCACATTTAGTTATACAATCTGTCAAGTTTTACCACGGAGGTTTACAGCAACCTTCTGCCTCTTTAGTAACTGTTGCTTTGTGGGAGGCTTCATAGCATAGCATCTTGTGCCCAAGAGCAGCGACGCAGCATCATTTGACGGTGCCCGGGCACGGAGGGTGACCAGAACCCGCTGGGCCAGCCCAGTTGATGCCGCTGTAATAAAAAAAATTAAGGTCTTCTATATATAATAAGGGACGCGGGTGGTGCTGTGGGTTAAACCACAGAGCCTAGGACTTGCCGATCAGAAGGTCGGCGGTTCGAATCCCCGTGACGGGGTGAGCTCCCGTTGCTCGGTCCCTGCTCCTGCCAACCTAGCAGTTCGAAAGCACGTCAAAGTGCAAGTAGATAGATAGGTACCGCTCTGGTGGGAAGGTAAACGGCGTTTCCGTGCGCTGCTCTGGTTCGCCAGAAGCGGCCTAGTCATGCTGGCCACATGACCTGGAAGCTGTACGCTGGCTCCCTCGGCCAGTAAAGTGAGATGAGCGCCGCAACCTCAGAGTCGGTCACGACTGGACCTAATGGTCAGGGGTCCCTTTATCTATATATAATAAATGTTCATAAATGTACCAGCCAAGCACGTACATAGATATGGGGACTACATGTCTGGAGCAGCACAGGAAGACCACCCTGAAACCATTTTGACCAAATGTTTTCTCTGCAAGGAGGGAGGGGGTGAGGGAACCTTCTCATTGTCTCAGGAATTGGGTAATCACCATCTCAAAGGAATGGCCAGACTACCAGGAAAGGCAATCGGATTAGGCGTTATCAGATAACCTGGCAGACAGGAAAAACAACATTCAAATTTTTGTTGTAGACTGCCTTTTCTGTGATGTAGGTATGATGTTTGTGGGGGGTGGTCTTGGGTTACACCCCTTCTGTGATGTATGTATGATGTATGGAGGGGGGGGGGTCTTGAGCTCCAGGGCAGGGAATTAAAAATGTCTATATTATAAGGGCAGGCACACCTTTGTTTTGGGTCCTCCTCCTTTCCTGCGTGTGAGGGGAGCACCCTGTTGCAACAGTTCAATAAAGATCAGGCTTACTAGCTGCTTTGCTTCTCAATATTCTCTGGTTGGCCTCTGTTATTTTCTCCTACCGATGGAGAACCTACAAAGGACTCTATAGGGGCTCTTGCGTCCCCCATAAGGGAATAAGGGCAGATTTTGTTTACAACACCGTTGACGCCACCAGGCGGGTGTGCACTGGGTGGGGGGCAGGTGGAGGGAGCCCACTGAGCCAGCCAGTCCCATGCCACTGGAGCCAAGTGTGGCTTTGCTGTGACAGCCACCTATCCACACAGTGGGGAGCCCGACTGGGGCGGCCGCCAGGACCACATAACACCGGTCCTGAAAGATCTACATTGGCTCCCAGTACGTTTCCGAGCACAATTCAAAGTGTTGGTGCTGACCTTTAAAGCTCTAAACGGCCTCGGCTCAGTATACCTGAAGGAGCGTCTCCACCCCCATCGTTCAGCCCGGACACTGAGGTCCGGCTCCGAGGGTCTTCTGGTGGTTCCCTCACTGCAAGATGAAAGGTTACAGGGAACCAGGCAGAGGGCCTTCTCGGTAGTGGCGCCTACCCTGTGGAATGCCCTCCCATCAGATGTCAAGGAAATAAACAACTATTTGACTTTTAGAAGATTAGAAGATATCTGAAGGCAGCCTTGTTTAGGGAAGTTTTTAATGATTGATCTTTTATCGCTTTTCTTCTTCTTCTTTTTCTTCTTCTTCGTATTCTGTTGGGAGCCACCCAGAGTGGCTGGGGAAACCCAGCCAGATAGGCGGGGTATATATAAACAAACAAATAAATAAATAATTTTATCAGCGTGGCCCTTTGTGGGTGAATCTCCCCGACACCCACAGAGAAGTTTTGTTTCGTTCCTGTTTTTATTACCGTATATATTTTGTGTTTTTATCTTGCAGTTTTATGCTCTGGACTGCCCTGAGGTCTACAGATGGAAACTTTAATTGTTATTAATAATAATAATTTATTTTCCGCCATCTCCCATCCTGGATGTGAAATTCACAACATGTCCTTTTATTCTCCCACCAAAGAAAAGGCGTTTTCCCTTTTTAATTTTCCAGCCGACTCTTACCTTTCCATCTTTCCATCAGGGCTGACACCTGATTAAAGAAATGTTCATTCTAACTCGGAGGGGTTTTCCTATTGCCTTGGCAAGGGATCGTTCAGAGGAGGGGGGGGGAACCACCCCATCCCAAATCTTAGCTTATCTAGGTGAGCCTAGCGAGGCGAGAAGACATGGCTCCGGGGAGATCTGTGCCCGATTAGAATTTAGGAGCCGACAGCCTCCAGTCGCCTGAGTGCAAGTCGCTAGACTGTCTCCCTCCTCATCTCATTATTGCATAACACTTTCTCCTTGGGGTAAGAACCGGCAGTGACAGGAAAATGAGCAAATGAGGTTGCTGATAGATGAAGGAAGGAAGAGACATATTGAGAAGCGATGAAAGAAACATCTGGGGGCAGTGGCCAATGCAGGGAAGGGCGGATAATCTCATTTTCCCTACTCCAGAGCAGAATCCCCATAGGAAGCCACGCTTTTCCAAAGCGAGGCCTTTTGGGGAAAAGTCCTTCTCATTCAGCTCTCATCTTGTTGACAACATTTTACGGGCGGTCAATGAAAGCTGTCTTCCGCAAGGTTGCTAGGAGAGGAGAGGGGCTGTAGCTTGGCGGAAGCGGGCAGGCTTTGTGCCTTGCATGTGGCAGCTTTCGAACTCAAGCCCTGGCACCTCCCATTAAAATGATCAGGGGGCGGCAAGTGATGGGGAAGACCATTCTTCGCTAGAGGACCGGACAACACTTGTGCTAGAGGGGGGCAGTTTGGCACCGTGGATTTAAAGCACATTCAATGCATCTTCAAAGCCACGAAAAAAGAGTTCTGATCGCGGCAAAATGGAAGAGTAATGAAATCCCCTCTATACCAGATTGGATCCAAAAGCTGACAGAATATGCCGAATTAGATGGTCTATCAGAAAAAATAAAGAATAAATCAAAACAGGAATTTGTTTCAAAATGGGAGGTTTTCAAAGAATATCTGAAAAATAAATATAGTAGTTTAAATTCTGTTGCAGCAGTCGAGGAACTTCAGTAATAGTTGCAAGGTAGATATAAGAAATTAGATATATTAAGAAAAAGTTTAATTATGATAAAAGTGCGTATGGGCAATAAGTAATTGTCTTCCCCTCTGCAGTGCTGGATGGTAGGTTGAGAGGAGTTCCCTACCAGGACAGACTTTGCTCGTGTGCCCAAGACATCGATTCCATAGATCATATTTTGTTACATTGTGCGAAGTATGAGCAGGCCAGGGCTGAACTGATACTACCCTTGCTGGTGCCTTTCCCGGGAAAGTCAGAGGCTCACTATGTCAGCTTCCTACTGGAAGACCGGACAAAAGCTAGAACGTTGGCAGTGGCAAAGTTTTTATCGGTGGTTGCAAGAACAAATGAGCCCTATATTCCAAAGAAAGTGCTTGATTAACCTGGAGGTAGGCTGTATGAACTCTGTATTGATTTGTAATGTTTTGTTGGTCTCTGGACCGTAATAAAGATTGTGTGTGTGTGTAATATGAAATCGAAATATGGAATAGACTGGAATGTTGGGTCTTTATTGTTAAGACCAATATATGTTTTATTGTTTGCTAAGAAAATTATGTGTCTATGGTTATTCCTGTGTGTAATTTGGTATTTGTGTTTTTTTCTTTTTTCTTGCTGTATCAATAAAAATCTTTTTTTAAAAAACAAGAAAGCCACAAAATTTCCCCCCAGAGAATCTGTAGTTTCTCCCTCACAATTCCCACACCCATTTCAAGGATTCTTTGGTGGGAGAAATGTGCTCTGAATGTATGGATTGGATCTGCTGTCTCCCTGCCCTGGAGTAAGGCAGCTTCCTCTGTTCCTAAGAAATAAACCAGTTTCCTAAAAAATAATAATGACCCCCTCCCCATTTCAATTTCTTGCCACTAAAATTCTGGCCGCCGTTACCCCATACATTAACAATGGTCTTTTCGATTTTCCTTTTTCAGTTGGCAATATACTTAAAAGAAATATTTCTGGTCTTTTTTAAAATGTTATTGTAAATCATTTTTTTTAGTATTTTTTGGAAAAATACTAAAACACCTAATATAGTAGACTGGCAAACATTAATGGTAAAATACTTTCAGCTAGCAAAGGTGACGGGAAGAGTTAGAGGCCAAACAAAACAAAAAGTCCACAAGGAATGGAGGATATTTAAAGAATATTTGAAGAACAATGGTATAAAGGGTAATCTCCTGGCAGACCTAGACTGAGATTTGTAATTGACAATTTATATAGAAATATGATAGAAAATAGAAGAAATAAGTAACTGTGCGGTAAAAGTGTATTTAACAGATAACGGACAATGAGAATGTTTGGAAGTTTTTTTGGAAACCTCAACTACTTTTTCTTCTTTATTTTTTCTTCTTCTTTCCTTCTTTCTTTTTTCATAAATTGTAGTAAAAAAAAAAAATAATAATCCCCCCCCCCCGCCCCTACGCTAGGAGAGCAAGACCTGGAATTTAGTCTTCCAGACTGACAGATCCTGATTCCGGAAATGCGAAACCAGCTTTCACAACATGCGATTAAGAAAATTAACCAGACATATCAACAACACACTTTCTCCAATTCAGGCGTCCATCAGCCCTGTAAGCCATAAGAATACAAGACAATACTGTAATATAGATTTCACAGAATTTAGTGCAACTGCTATACAAGACAAGCAGTGATTTCATTGTCATAACTTTCCTTGTAAAGGACCATTTTGCAGCTTTAGTTTTGTGAAGACGCTGGGAATTTGTGGCACAGATCATTGGCACACAGAACTTCAACGCCAGAGTTTCCCTTGCTAGAGATCCATTTCCATTAAACAGGTCTGAGGCTGTTTCATTTGGGTTTAATTTGTAGTGTAGACAGACACACCCTGCCTTTGTTTGGTAGGCTTCTTGAGAGTGCTAAACTCCCCATGCAGAGAAGCTATTTTCTGAAGCAGAGACATACCTTAAGGCTTCAGCCTTTGCTGATTTAATTGAAGTTGGGGTTTTTTAATAAACCAAATAATTCATAATATCAAATTGCTTTGGGATTGTGGCCAACAAAGTAAGGTCTGAAGAACACGCCATATACATTTGAGGTTATGTCCTCATAATAAAACATCTCTGACCATTTTAATAATGTTTTGCAAAGTTGATTATTCCATATATGCTTTTCTTTGTCTGTCTCTGCATGTAAATTGCCGCGTAATTATCTCCTGTTTGAACATACCAGCCTTTTATCTGCACATGGGGCATAACCCTCATTCTTCAGCGTAGCAAAGACTTGGACGGCTTCCTAGAATGATAAATACCGTCAAAGACGCACTCGTGGCTCGTTGAGACATAATTTCTGTATATCTATTTCATCATGCCTGAAAATGTTCCATGCGCTTCAGCAGTTCTGTCCAATTTATTGACTTACATGCTTACTTGATCATGTTATTAGACCCGTTTGGATTTCTGTTAACATGGTGCTGCTATTGAAGAGGGTTTAGAAACCTCAACTGGCTCATAGAGCTGCAGCCAGATTGTTAACCAGGGTTAGTTAACCCTGGCTGCACTGGCTATGGAGCGCCATTCAAAGTGCTGTCTGTTATCAATAAAGCCCTATATGACTTTGTTGTTGTTGTTGTTGTTTACTCGTTTAGTCGTGTCCGACTCTTCGTGACCCCCTGGACCAGAGCACGCCAGGCACTCCTGTCTTCCACTGCCTCCCGCAGTTTGGTCAAACTCATGCTGGTAGCTTCGAGAACACTGTCCAACCATCTCATTCTCTGTCGTCCCCTTCTCCTTGTGCCCTCCATCTTTCCCAGCATCAGGGTCTTTTCCAGGGAGTCTTCTCTTCTCATGAGGTGGCCAAAGTATTGGAGCCTCAGCTTCAGGATCTGTCCTCCCAATGAGCACTCAGGGCTGATTTCCTTCAGAATGGATAGGTTTGATCTTCTTGCGGTCCATGGGACTCTCAAGAGTCTCCTCCAGCACCATAATTCAAAAGCATCAATTCTTCGGCGATCAGCCTTCTTTATGGTCCAGCTTTCACTTCCATACATCACTACTGGGAAAACCATAGCTTTTACTATACAAACCTTTATTGGCAAGGTGATGTCTCTACTTTTTAAGATGCTGTCTAGGTATGTTATCGCTTTTCTCCCAAGAAGCAGGCGACTTTTAATTTCGTGGCTGCTGTCACCATCTGCAGTGATCATGGACCCCTTCATGGATCACTGCCTTGCCGTGGCAAAGGGGCTTGAATAACTCAGAGAAGCTATGAACTATGCCGAGCAGGGCACCCAAGATGAACAGGTCATAGTGGAGAGTTTTGACCAAACGTGATCCACCTGGAGGAGGGACCGGCAAGCCACTCCAGTATCCCTGCTAAGAAAACTATATGACTTAGGTCCAAGCTATCTGTACCTGCCTGGGTTCAGAGATCTTCGAGGGAAGCACACTGTTTGCTTCTAGATCAGCCCCACTGTTCTAAAACATCACCATGATTGGCAGGGCCAGATTTAGGTTTGATGAAGCCCTAGGCTACTGAAGTTAATGGGGCCCTTTATACAGTGGTGCCCCGCAAGACGAATGCCTCGCAAGACGGAAAACTCGCTAGACGAAAGGGTTTTCCGTTTTTGAGCTGCTTCGCAAGACGAATTTCCCTATGGGCTTGCTTCGCAAGACGAAAAACGAAAACGTCTTGCAAGTTTGTTTCCGTTTTCTTAACACCGTGAATACAGTTGTGACTTGACTTCGAGGAGCAACTCATAGAACGCGGTGTGGTAGCCTTTTTTGAGGTTTTTGAAGACTTTGGTGATTTTTGAAGCTTTTCCAAAACTTCTTTTAAACTTTTTGGATTTTGGGTTGGGGTGTTTGGAATTCAAGGACTTGCTGTTGGGGAGGGGTTTGCAAGAATCTGGAAGCTTGTGTGTTTTTTTCCTGCATTTTTATGATTTTCTGTGACCATTGGGCCACTCTGCTGTTTTTTAAAAAAATTCTGGATTTGAATTTCTGTGTGGTGGGTGGCTGGGGGAACAGTTGAGGAGGGGTTTGCAAGAATCTGGGAGCTTGTGTGGTTTTCTTTTTGAATTTTTATGATTTTCTGTAACCATTGTGCCATGTTGTGTTTTTTTTTAAAAAAAAGTTTTTCTGTCATGTTTAGAAACTTAATTTATTGTTTCTTCAATTTTTGAAATGCTCTTTACAGTATGTGTGACTTTAAAGAGCACTTAATAAACTCTTGTTGTACCAAATTTGGCTTTGTTTGGACTTTTTTTGACCATAGGAACGCATTAATTGAATTTCAATGCATTCCTATGGGATTTCGTGCTTCGCAAGACGAAAAATTTGCTAGACGAAAAAACTCGCGGAACGAATTAATTTCGTCTTGCGAGGCACCACTGTATGTCCAGCTGTCCTTTGTCAACAACAAATTGTCTGTGTTTTTTGTGTCGAATATATGCTATTTGGTAATTTGTGGGCCTAATAGGTATCGAAAGCCATTTGCACATAAAATATGTATCTTAACAAACTAATTGTTTTTTTATCTTATATTTTGGAAATGTACATCTAGTTGTTTTTTTCCTTTAAATTTTTTTGGGGCCCCCAAGAGAGTGGGGCCCTAAGCTATAGCTTGTTTAGCTTATATGTAAATCCAGCACTGGGTTGCCATATCCTCTCCCCGGCAAATTATGTAAAAGTAAAGGTAAAGGACCCCTGGACACTTAAGTCCAGTCAAAGGAGACTATGGGGTGCAGCGCTCATCTCGCTTTTAGGCTGAGGGAGCCGGCGTTTGTACACAGACAGCTTTCCAGGTCATGCGGCCAGGAGGACTAAACTGCTTCTGGCACAATGGGACACTGTGACGGAAACCAGAGCGCACGGAAACACCATTTACCTTCCCGCTGCAGCGGTACCTATTTATCTACTTGCACTGGTGTGCTTTCAAACTGCTAGGTTGGCAGGAGCTGGGACAGAGCAATGGGAGTTCACCCTATCACAGTGATTCAAACCGCTGACCTTCTGATCAGCAAGCCCAGGAGGCTCAGTGGTTTAGACCAGGGGTCAGCAAACTTGCCACGCCCCGGGCCGGTGTCTCCAGTGCTGAATGCGTGGTGGGCCAGAGGGCGGGGGAGCGCGTGCCTATATGCATGCGCACACGCTATTTCCGGCGCACTTCCGGGTTGGAGGAGCACCGGAAATAGCTTGTGCGCATGTGCACGGCCTCCTCCAACCTGGATGTGCACCGAAAATAAGGCTTGCGCATGCGCACGATGCTTGCGCAGGCGCACAAGCTATTTCCGGTGCTCCTCCGACCCGGAAGTGGGCAGCTGCGCAGCACAATGCCGGTAAGAGCGGGCGGCGGGGGTTGCCGCAGGCCGGATAAACTTATCTGGCCTGCAGGCCTTAGTTTGGGGACCACAACAGTATCCTGGTTTAGACCACAACAGTATCCTCTCCCCAGCAAAACAGTCAGAAGAGGCAATGCACGATGCCACCACAAAGGGATACGATACTAAGATGTCTGCACAGGTTCTGAGTGCGGTGTGTTGCGGGAATGTTTCTGTGTATCGCTGGCAGCGGGAGTTCGCAAAAGTGGCCTCCCTCATGCCGAGATGAAAAAGCATTGCTCAGAGGGAACCTCGAGCACAGCAACAGAGACATGTCAAAAGTATACAAGGAAGCGCTTTAACATCTGTAGATAAGAAAAGTATAGATTTGATTCTCCCTTGGCAGATTACAAGCCTGTTTGTGGCGGTGGGGAGCTAAATTCAGACGCCAGATAGGCTCCTTCTAACCCCCAGCTCCGGAAAAATGTCCCAATTGCATTCGAAGAACAAATGCAGACGTGTGACCAGTTCTTTCTATCGCATGTGTTATAAGAATTTTAAGGTCTCAGATATGGAGTAAATATTCATAAATGCACACATATCTAAATATATGAACCATGTGTCTGAAATAGTATGGGAGAGCAATCCTGAAGCCGTTTTGACTCTCCCAATAACCTCAAATATTCCTCTGCAGTAAGGGAGGCAAATGGGGAAAGCCTTCCCATTGACTTTTTGCTTGCAACTCCTGTCTTAAGGGCGTATTTGTGTACGAATAGGGTGAGCCCATGACCTGGATTCAGATCATCACAAAAGAATGGCCAGGCTGCCCAGGTAAAGCAATCAGTGACCACTATCAGGTATCCTGGCAGACAGGATTTCTGCTGTAGATCGCCTCCTTCTGTGATGGATGTATCACAGATCAGGCTTACTAGCCTGATCAGGCTTACTAACTGCTTTTCTTCTCAATATTCTCTGGTCGGCCTCTGTTATTTTCTCTTACCAATAGGGAACCCACTTAAGGACTCTGTTCGGGCTCCGGAATACCCCATATGGGAAAGGGAGCCGTTTTTCTTATATGTTTGCCCACACATCACATTATTGCGATGATTGTATCGGGAAGGAATATACAGGTGACCAAGCAGCTCCAGGAGAGAGACAGGATACAGTGGTACCTTGGGTTACAGATACTTCAGGTTAAAGAAGCTTCAGGTTACAGACTCCGCTAACCCAGAAATAATACCTCGGGTTAAGAACTTTGCTTCAGGATGAGACCAGAAATCGTGCTCTGGTGGCGCAGCGGTAGCGGGAAGCCCCATTAGCTAAAGTGGTACCTCAGGTTGAGAACAATTTCAGGTTAAGAAAGGAACTCCAGAACGAATTAAGTTCTTAACCTGAGGTACCACTGTATTTTGCCCATTTCAAAATCAACAAAGTGGGGAACCTGAAATGCGGCCCTTGCTACCTCCCTACTTGGCCCTCAGAACTCTTCCCAGGCTCTGAATTTCACCTCTCACCGACCCTGCTATGGCCCTTATTTTTGTGATTTAGCCTGTCTGGAATGTGTCCTCAAACTCTGAATATACCTCTTTGCTTGTATGGATGGCTGATAGAGAGCTGTATGTTTGTGTGTGTGTGAAACTGTAGTTTGAATTGTAGCCATTATTTCGTAGTCAAAAATATGAGGAATATCTCCATGAATAAAATTACAAGTAATTCACAATGGCAAATCCTACTTTGCTGATTCATAGCTCTGTATGAAACCAACCTTCCCATGCAGTTCTTCAGCTGCAGGCGGGGTCTCCGGTGACCTTATGGAAACAGCTGCCCTCGTTTTAAGGAATAATTTGCCATCCCCTGCAATGAAAACCAGAAGTATCCCAATGATTATGCTTGGTGCATTCACAAAAACTAAATAAAGGCGTGCTCTCTGCTTAATTGTGATGACTCTACCAAATACTGAAAACCAGCAACCCCTAAATCATCACACAAGCAAACCTCTCCCATGTGAGGCAGAAATATTCAACCAAAGTTAATTTTCATGAATTAAGCACAGGCAACCACAGAGTTCAGGGACCAAGCGACTTTTCCCTGGCTTCGTGAATAAACCAGATTTACATATTTGTTTTAGTAGTAAGGTTAAAGCTTACAGGGAAATGATATGTAATGAAATGAAAAGGATGTTTAAGATAACATTTGCAAAAACAAACAAACCCAGAAGCTTTTCTTTTGGGAATTATAGGGACAGAACTACCTAAAATGTATAGAAACTTATTCATGTATGCTACTACAGCCGCAAGAATGTTACTTTCCCCTAAATGGAAAGAAGCAGAAGTCCCAGCAAAGGAGGAATGTATACAAAAACTTATAGAATATACAGAAATGGCGAAACTTACCGGAAGAATAAGAAATCAAGATAACAAACATTTTTTTATAAAAGAATGGAAATGGTTTATTGAATATTTACAGATAAATTGTAAACAGATAAAAACATTGGCAGAATCATTGTAATAACCTGCAGTTTTAGAAGAGTATATATTTAAAGAAGATGAATAAATGAGTAAATTAAGTTAATTTGGATATGCTAAAGATATTAAAAACAAATTTAAGGAACTGCAGAAAGAGGGGGAAGGAAGTCAAGTATTGAAATGTCAAAATGGTTGTAGAATTAGTGAAATGTATAAACTTGAAAAGAATGAATGAATGAATGAATGAATGAATGGTTTTAAACTATGAGGAAAGTTTGTTTTAGCAGCGATTCCTGCAAAGTGGTTTCACAGGGATGGGGAATGGCCTTTCATTCGTAGCACTCTACTTGCGAACTGCGAGGAAGAGCCCTGATGGGTCAAACAGTGGGCCCATCTAGTCCAGAGTTTAAGAAGTTCATTTTGAAAAGGAATTACCGTAATCCCTCATTCATCTATCAACGACTACCAGTCACGATGGCTATGTTTTCTACCTGCAAATGTCGGAGGCGATATGCCTCAGAGAGGCACCGACTTGCACCCGAGATGGAGGGGGCCCGGCGCGCGTCGTATGTGTGTGACATCATACGCATGATGCGAGCACCACATTGGGAGAACACCATGCGTGGAGCCCAACCCAGAGCAACCTCAAGGGCTGGCGGCTCCTCCTCTCTCACATTCAGGAGGAGCTGGCCGTTGAAGCCATGCCTGGCTCCTGTATCCCCTCAACGTTGAGGGGGTCTGGCCCCCTCCCAACAGATGGGGGGGTTGACGACACCTCAGCCCCATAGAGCCATAGCTATCAACCGTCCCTTATTTGGCGGGAAACTCCCTTATTGTTATGTACTGAAGTTCTCACCCTGGGCCAGCAGGGGGATACTGTAGATAGTTCAGGTCCACATATGCAAATAAGGGATCGAAAGTGACGTTCAGTGATTGGATAGTTACAGAAAGTTGTTACAGTTACGTTGTACTGTAGCTCTATATAAGCAGGCTGACTGAACCCTTCAGTTCAGTTCTGTTCTGTTCTGGCCTGTGAATAAACAAGAGCTGTTTGAAGAATCACTGTGTCGTCTGATATGTTCACCCACAACTTAACACTTATCCCAGCGCTGTGTCCCGCTGCTGTCCCTTATTGATGATGTCCCTTAAATTTCCTGGGTTTCATGCTTGCCAGGCTCAGGAGCGAAGCAGTGGCTCGGGGTCCTCCGCCGCGCGAGAGAGCGTGCCTCAGGGGTGCGTCGTGAGGAGACGGGCGGCAGCGGGCGGGCGGGCAGGCAGCCCCTCTCTTGCGAGACTTCCGCTGTGCTGCCAGGGGAAGCCGCAGGCAGCAGCGGCGGCGGCGGCTGAGGAGGCAGCCTGAGGGAGAAGGAAGAGGAGGGGATGGGGAGGGACGCAGAAGGGCGGCGCTTCAGCGGCCGCGGTGGCACCGCAACCGCCTCATGCCGGGCTTGTGGGCGGTGTGGGCGAGAGTCTCTCTCCCTCCCCCCCCCCTCTCTCGGGCGGGGAAGGGCCGATGGAACGCCTTGCGCCAGGATGACGGCAGCCCCGGCGTGCTGCTTAGCATCCCCTCCAACCAGTGCAGCATCTTAACGTAGTGATTTCCCCCTCTGCATCCCTTTCATAACTCTATTTTTATAAATCATTTGTCCATACATAGTTCAAATTTTTACTACAAGTCTTCTGTCAATCCTACCAATGTATGTAGCTCTTTACAATAGTTTTCAACTAAATTATAAACTTTCCCCCTTCTTTATTAAAGAGGTCCTCTTCCTGGTTTCTAATTGTGCCTGTAAGCTTTGCCATCTCGATGTCGTTCATCAGTTTTGTCTGCCACTCTTCTTTGGTGGGAGTTGTAGACCCTTGGGATCATCTAGTCCAACCCCCCTGCAAAACACAGTCAGTGGCAGCCAAAGCAGCATGGCTCCATGAGGGATTTCTGTATAAGCTAAGCCAAAATCCCTTATTTTGGCTGCTGATCCCTTATTTTTGAGGCTGCTGGTCCCTTATTTTCAAATCTGTAAGCTGACAGCTTTGCAGAAGCTCTTTCACAATTAAATAAGAAAATAATCTTAATTATAATTTTTAAATACCCCAAAACAATCCAGATAACCCAAGCAACTGAGCCACGCAAAGTGCTGCAAGGAGAAGAAAAATTTCCTCAGATGCGCTAATCAGTGTGGCCTAAGGACAAATGTCTTTTTAACACCCTATAGAAAGAGCAATCAGGGCCCATAATATGTAGGCCTCCCCGCAAACCAGTTAAGCGACATCCCTATCAGTCAAGGTCCTGTTAATGCTCCTGGCCTTCTTGACACAATGCTAAAATGAAATCGCAAGCACTTTTGTTGCCCAAAGGGCTTAGCGGTGTGGACATATTTGCACATAGGTCAGAAGGTCCAACACTTCAGTTCTCGGCATCTCCCATTAAAGGGATCCCTGATAACAGGAAGGCCAAGAGACCTTGACTCGCCATTAGTCTTCAGCACAGGTAATGTTGCAAGGGGTCCCTTTTGCCTATGGTGGTTGTAGTAGCAGGAGGCTAGACTCTATCCTATGCTCATTTGCTGCTGCACAGCAAAGCATTCCATATCTCAAAATGATTTAAAAATTAATAATAATAATAATAATAATAATAATAATAATAATAATAATAATAATAATTTATACCCTGCCCATCTGGCTGGGCTTCCCCAGCCACTCTGGGCGGCTTCGAACAAAATATTTAAATACCGTAATACATCAAACATTAAAAGCTTCCCTAAACAGGGCTGCCTTCAGATGTCTTCTAAAAGTCTGGTGGTTGTTGTTCTCTTTGACATCTGGTAGGAGGGCATTCCACGGGGAGGGCGCCACTACCGAGAAGGCCCTCTGCCTGGTTCCCTGTAACTTGGCTTCTCGCAGTAAGGGAACCGCCAGAAGGCCCTCAGAGCTGGACCTCAGTATCCGGGTAGAACAATGGGGTGGAGACGCTCCTTCAGGTATACTGGACCGAGGCCGTTTAGGGCTTTAAAGGTCAGCACCAACACTTTGAATTGTGCTCGGAAATGTACTGGGTAGGTCTTTCAAGACCGGTGTTATGTGGTCTTGGTTGCCGCTCCTAGTCACCAGTCTTGCTGCCGCATTCTGGATTAGTTGTAGTTTCTGGGTCACCTTCAAAGGTAGCCCCACGTAGAGCGCATTGCAGTAGTCCAAGCAGGAGAAAACAGAGCATGCACCACTCTGGTAAGGCAGTCCGTGGGCAGATAGGGTCTCAGCCTGCATACCAGATGGAGCTGGTAAACAGCTGCCCTGGACACAGAATTGACCTGCGCCTCTATGGACAGCTGTGAGTCCAAAATGACTCACAGGCTGCGCACCTGGTCCTTCAGGGGCACAGTTACCCCATTCAGGACTAGGGAGTCCTCCACACCCACCCGACTCCTGTCCCCCCAAAACAGTACTTCTGTCTTGTCAGGATTCAACCTCAATCTGTTAGCCGCCATCCATCCTCCAACCGGCTGTGACTTTCCCCCATACAGAATGGGGAATAGCCTATGGTTACCAGATTTTTTTCAATGAATCCGGGGACACTTTTTGAAGCTGAGTAGCAACAGGGAGTCAGTAGTGGGGATGGTGAGGCAAAAGACCCTGGGCCCAAGCACACATGCATATTGTATAAAGGTGCAAAGGCCTTCTTTCGCACCCTGTGGAACATAAATGCACAGTTTTTAAAAAAACTGGGCAACGGCACGCCCGCAACTCCTGAGTCTTCCCCAGTCTCCTTCCCCCTTCCCCCTTTGTTTTGACAGATTGGGGAAGGCTCAGGAGTCATGGGCGGGCGGCCATTGCCCAGGAGGGGCACAAGTCACGCAGTTTCCCTGCCAGGCAAGGTGCAAAGCCCTTCTTTCGCATCTTTTGAAACATAAATGCACAGAGTTTTAAAAAAACTGGGCAACAGCTGCCCGCCTGCAACTCCCTAGCCTCCCCCAATCAGTCAAAACAAAGGGGGGAGCGGGCAGGAAATCTGTACCACCGGACGTCCCCAGTTCCCCTTCAGCAGTGGCAGTGGCAGTGGTAGTCAGCAGCCCGGAGTCAGCATGGTAGTGCAGTTGGCTCTGGCTGGCTTCAGGAGCTGCTCGCTGCCATGGCGCCCACTATTTTTCCTTGCCGGAAGTTCCGGCAAGGAAAAATGACGGGTGCCACAGCAGCGGGAAGTGAGCAACTCCTGGAGCCAGCCAGAGCCAACTGCACTACCAGGCTGACTCCGGGCTGCTGAGGCTGCAGCTGCCACGTTTCCCGGGGACAGATTTGCAAATCCGGGGACTGTCCCTGGGAATTGGGGACATCTGGTAACCCTAGAATAGCCTCAAGGCTCTCTCTATAATATAATATTATATATGCACATGGTTGCTAAAAGGCCTGATAGGGTATCTGAAATCTCATTATGACTCAAGTGGGATACAAACGCTCTGCAAAGTCCAGCTATTTTCTTCCAAGTGGTAAACAACTAAAAAAAAGTGATTAAATACAGATGCTGTCTCCTTTTATCACTCATAGGATTATAGTGTTTAGCTCGTTCCTGTTTATCTGAATGGGAATATTTGCAACCCCAGGAGTGCAGATAAAGATAACCATGATTAAAGAGAAAGAAGCAGAGAAAGAAAGATTTTGTGTAAATATGTTATTGCTGGATTTGGGAGAACTAGCACCATGCTGTGGAGACTTAATTAAATGTTAATTGTTTGCCAAGAGTTCAAGGGCAAATGCTTTGGAGCATGAAAAGTTAGAAGACATGAATACTGAGGCTGGAAGTATAGTCTGGTTGAAAAATGGAGACAAGGGGAAAAGCATAAAGAATTTATTTTTTTTACTGTGACCAAGCTGCAGAGTTATTCCTCTAAAGAGGTCCTGGTAACAGGAAGGCAAAAGTCTGCATACAATTTTAGGATGGCCAAATGGAAAATAGAGCTGGGCTCCTGCATCTTTAGTTCAGAAGCAGGGATTTCAATAGGAGCAGGGGCTGGGCCTTCTTTTGGATCCAGTCACGCAACTTGAATGCTGTCTGCCACGGAACTGGCTGGGGACTGTGAAGGAAAAGGCCCACGCTTCGTCATCTGTGTAGCTTGAATTGTGCCCACTGAAAGGGTGGTGGCACAGCTATCTCTGCTATAAGAGGACTTCAACCCTCATGTAGAGGGTGCTTTGGGAGTGTGCAACATTGGTGTCAGATGTGTGGCATTTGCCTTGCAGCTGTGCCTCGGCCCTGTGGTGTCTTTGATTGGTTTCTTCTGTACAGGACTGATGGGGCTGTGATGTCAGCACGCAATCCCATGATCGATAAGTGGAGAGGTGACATTCCCACGGTTGCTGTGGAACCACCTGTGTTTGTTAACATGCAATTTCTAGACTGTTTTGCTGTCTTATTTTGCTGCTACTGCTGCTGCTGCTGCTGTGTATAATGCATAGGATCTAATCCATTGCACAGGTATTATACTAGCATTAATGGCAAGACTAGGAATACTCTGCCCAGTGCGTGTTTTTGTACTAGACCTGGAGAGTGAGGAGTTGACTTATAAGCCAACAACATGCCAGTCAAATTCTGAAGATTGCACTGAAGTGCATTTCAGAAGCGTGGTGACTCATATTGGCTGGCTAAAACACAGTACAAATACCCGACCAGATTATAAATGAGCTACCATCTCCTTTAGATACTTGCTACAGAGTAGAGAAATACAGTGATTCTATTGCGCAAGTTCCAATAACAACTCTATCATCTCCCTCTCTCTCTCTCTCTCTCTCTCTCTCTCTTCTATCTATCTATCTATCTATCTATATCTATCTATCTATCTATCTATCTATCTATCTATCTATCTATCTATCATCTATCTATCTATCTATCTATCTATCTATCTATCTATCTATCTATCATCTATCTATCTATCTATCTATCTATCTATATCTATCTAATCTATCATCTATCTATCTATATCATCTACCTACCTACCTACCCACACACAAATACACAAATACACACAAATATTAACTTCTGTGTCTGAGCATAATAAAAACAGTATTGTCTGAAGAAGAAAAACTGTTCTGGCTAAACAAGTCGTTCAGGATATTATGTGACATTTGGGTTATATGTGCAGAGTTAGATGTGCAATCTGTTCCTTTTGGACAAGAGACTTAACCACAGTAGATTTTTACATCCACCTTACCTTCTTCGTTTGGAATGAATCCAGAGTGCCTGGGATCATCAGTAGTTTGGATGGATCCCAAGGGTGATGGATACGGGATTTCTGTATCAGGGGGGAGGTGGTGGAGTGAGGTGCCATTCTGATGTTCTTGAGAACAAAGAAGGGGGAGGGGGAAACAAGCACATGTTAAATGCTAGAAAACAAATTTGCCTTCTTTTGTATGTCTAGAGCACAACCATAGATTTAGCCAACTTAACTCCGGAAATATACAGTGGTACCTTGGGTTACAGACGCTTCAGGTTACAGACTCAGCTAACCCAGAAATAGTACCTTGGGTTAAGAACTTTGCTTCAGGATGAGAACAGAAAATGCACGGTGGCAGCGTGGCAGCAGCGGGAGGCCCCATTAGCATAGCTGTCAACCTTTTGCGGGAAATTCCCTTATTCCAGCGCCGTTTCCCGCTGCTATCCCGGATTGTTAGATATCCCGTAGACTATTCCCGGGACAGGTGAGGCTGCTGATCCCTTATTTTGAGGCTGCTGATCCCTTATTTTCAAATCTGAAAGTTGACAGCTATGCCCATTAGCTAAAGTGGTACCTCAGGTTAAGAACGGTTTCAGGTTAAGAATGGACCTCCAGAACGAATTAAGTTCTTAACCCGAGTTATCACTTTATCTCTATCTTCCAGTGCTGTTTCCTTCACTTTCCCTTAGAGTTTATGTCGAGAGCTATTGGCATGCTGCCACATCTGTGGGTTTGATGAACCAGGCAGGAAGCCACCAACTGGAATGAAACTCAGCCATTTTAAGAATTTCTGCATGGTTTGGTGTTTTGTTTTGTTTGCTTTAAAGGCAAGCTTCTAGCTCTTGTGACTGTGGAGAAACTTGCATCATATGGTAGCTATAAACTGTAGACCGTAAACTGATGTAACCTTCCGCCATTTTGTGTGGTCTTTTGTCCATCTGGCTTAGTAGAAGAAGAAGAAAAAGAAGAAGAGTTTGGATTTGATATCCCGCTTTATCACTATCCGAAGGAGTCTCAAAGCGGCCAACACTCTCCTTTCCCTTCCTCCCCCACAACAAACACTCTGTGAGTCGAGTGAGGCTGAGAGACTTCAGAGAAGTATGACTAGCCCAAGGTCACCCAGCAGCTGCATGTGGAGGAGCAGGGAAGCAAACCCGGTTCACCAGATTACAAGTCCACCGCTCTTAACCACTACACCACACTGGCTCTACACTGTCTACACAGTCGTCTACACTGGGGGAAGCAAACCACGTGACCTCCAAGTGCTGTTGAACTACAGCGTCCATCAGCCCAGCAAGCCAGGCCAATGACCAGGGATTGTGGGAGCTGTAGTCCAACGGTTACCCAGAGGACGAAGCTTGGTCTACAGCCTGGACTCTCAGCAGCTTGAGATGGGAGTCTTTCACAGCTGGAAGTGAAGATGCCATCGCTTGAACCTGAGATCTTATGCATGCAAAAAATATCGCCCTCCCCCACAGTGGGCTACATTGGGCGCCACCACATACCTCTTTGATATTGGCTGTTCTTTTCCGAATGCTCTTCTTTCTTTCTCATTTTCCTTCCATTGAGCAGAAACTCTCCATTATTTATTGGAGGCAGGTGGAAACTACCTTGGGAAGCCTCCGGGATCTCACTATTGATCATCATCCTCTCCTCCTGCTGCTGCTGATTTTTATGTTCTGGCTCTAAAATGAGATCATTCGGCAAAGGAGGCAGATGTTCATCACAGACATCGACCTCAGGTCTGGGTTCATTACAACTAGTTCCTGAAAGGTAAGAGAGAGAGAGAGAGAGAGAGAATAAATGGACTGTATCAACTAACATACAGGTTTTCACAGCATCTTAAAAAGCAGAGACATCACCTTGCCAACAAAGGTCCATATAGTAAAAGCTATGGTTTTCCCAGTAGTGATGTATGGAAGTGAGAGCCGGACCATAAAGAAGGCTGATCGCCGAAGAATTGATGCTTTTGAATTCTGGTGCTGGAGGAGACTCTTGAGGGTCCCATGCACTGCAAGAAGATCAAACCTATCCATTCTGAAGGAAATCAGCCCTGAGTGCTCACTGGAAGGACAGATCCTGAAGCTGAGGCTCCAATACTTTGGCCACCTCATGAGAAGAGAAGACTCCCTGGAAAAGACCCTGATGTTGGGAAATTGGAGGGCCGAAGGAGAAGGGGACGACAGAGGACGAGATGGTTGGACATGTTCTCGAAGTACCAACAGGAGTTTGACCAAACTGCGGGAGGCAGTGGAAGACAGGAGTGCCTGTCATGCTCTGGTCCAGGGGGTGACGAAGAGTCGGACACGACTAAACGACTAAACAACAACAACAGGTTTTCACCCATCCTCTCACAGACCCTCAAAGTGTCCCTGTTTTCCAGGGGCCATCCCAGATTTACAGAAGTCATCTCGGTTTCTGATTTGATCCTGGAATGTCTCGCTTTACCGCAGGACATTCCTATTTTCATTGGAGAAACGTTGGAGGGTATGGAGTTATGCAAGCCCCGAGTCAACGAGATAAGTCACTATACAACCTTTAGAAGACATCTGAAGGCAGCCCTGTATAGGGAAGTTTTTTATAAAATGTTTAATGTTTTATTATGTTTTTATATATGATGGGAGCTGCCCAGAATGGCTGGGGCAAAGTCAGATGGGTGGGGTATAAATAATAAAATTGTTGTTGTCGTCGTTATTGAATAACAGCTTTTTTTGTCGTCTGCATACAGCTTTTTTTATTTTATTGCTTTATTGAACTTAAAAACAACAACACATAACACAAAATCAAAATTGTCGATAATGAACAATAACAATAACAATAATTTATACCAAGCCCATCTGGCTGGGTTTCCCCAGCCACTCTGAGCAGCTTCCAACCGAATATTAAAAACAATACAGCATCAAACATTAAAAACTTCCCTAAACAGGGCCACCTTCAGTTGTCTTTTAAAAATAAAATAGTTACTTATTTCCTTGACATCTGGTGGGAGGGTGTTCCACAGGGCGGGTGCCACTACTGAGAAGGCCCTCTGCCTGCTTCCCTGTAACCTCACTTCTCGCAGCGAGGGAACCGCCAGAAGGCTCTTGGCCTCGAAGAGTTATCAGTATCTATTACACATTATCACAGTCTTCTTCTAGTTCCGTTGACTTCCCGCCCACTCCATCTAGCTTTAAATGTATATTTATCTAGCGCACTATTTATATTTATTTCCAATAATCACAGACAGCTTTCTGGGTCATGTGGCCAGCATGACTAAACCGCTTCTGGTGCAACAGAACACAGTAACGGAAGCCAGAGCGCACGAAAACGTCGTTTACCTTCCCACTGCAGTGGTACCTATTTATCTACTTGCACTGGTGTGCTTTCGAACTGCTAGATTGACAGGAGCTGGGATAGAGCAATGGGAGCTCACTCCGTCACCGGGATTTGAACCGCCGACCTTCTGATCAGCAAGCCCAAGAGGCTCAGTGGTTTAGACCACAGCGCCACCCGCAACACTATCTGGAGGGCAACGAATTGGCCTACAAGATGGGCAGAAGGTAGACCAGCTTCTTCTGGTAGAGATTTGGCTGATTTGCAATAGACAGGCAAGGGTTTTGACTTCTACTTGTCGTGGGTTCAAGCCCCATGTTGGGCAAAAGATTCCTGAACTGCAGGGCATTGGACTAGTAGATCGCCCTCGTGGTCCCTTTCAACTCTACAAGTCTATGATCCTGTTGAAGCCTATTGTTGTTTTACCTCAAGTAAAGCACTATGTGCGCTTTGATTCTGGCAGGGGGAGAACTTTTTGAAGTTAGCACAGAGACTGCCTTTGATGCAGGTACAGAATTTGAACGTAGCTGGGAACAAGCGCTGGGGGAAACATTTATTCTGAGGAGATAACGTGAGCGATGCTATAACTGGTATTGCCCAGGATGGGGGGACATACCCCTTTACTGAATGCGCACCTGCCATTTATCTAGGGTGGGGATGGTTTTACCTCTCAGGGTTTCTGCCTCGGGCTCCCTTTCCAGCTGAACAAGCAATGGTAAGGCCACAGGTTCCTTGGGAAGCTTTCCAGATTTAAGTTTTTCCCTATAAGCTCTGGGCGAGTCTTCGGATATCTGAGGTAACCTGCAAAGCTCTGGCACCTGGAGAAAAACAACAACTTCAAAATGTTTTAATGTTAGGGGTTTTTTTGGGGGGGGGAGGGGATGTTTTTGACAGCACTCATTTTGTCGCCACCCATTTCGATTCACCCCAGATGGCATTCCTGAAAATTGTTACCCAACTCTGCTTACGGAAGGACTCTAGAGGTGGGCAGAGTTTCTGGTTTTGGAACCATTACGTTTTCCTGCATGCATTCAATTGTAAGCATTCTGAAGAATTGGGAGAATCCATGTTTGTACTTGTAGTTTAAACACAACACTAGGAACCTAGTTAATCATGCTTAATCCCCTTTGATTTCAGTGGGGAAATGCCACCTTGTCCTATGTGCGATTACTCAAAAGTGAGCCCCGTAGAGATTAATATGACTTACCTATAGGTAAAGGAGCATAGAATTGCAGCCTAAGCCATACTTAACTTCGCTGTGCTGCACCCAAGGGTGTTGCCCTCTATTTCACTATTATTCATATGTATTGTTTTGGGATTATTAGCTGACAGTTCATCAGAAGCAGAAGGCTGCTAGGAATGGCATCACCGTTCACCATTTTACAAAACAACTTTTTTTGGTGTTAACCGCTACAATGTCAAACCAAAAAAATGCCACCTAAATCATGCTGCAATAGTAAAGGTAAAGGGACCCCTGACTGTTAGGTCCAGTCGTGGACGACTCTGGGGTTGCGGCGCTCATCTCGCTTTATTGGCCGAGGGAGTCGGCGTACAGCTTCCGGGTCATGTGGCTAGCATGACTAAGCCGCTTCTGGCGAACCAGAGCAGCGCACGGAAACGCCGGTTACCTTCCCGCCGGAGCGGTACCTATTTATCTACTTGCACTTTGACATGCTTTCAAACTGCTAGGTTGGCAGGAGTAGGGGCTGAGCAACGGAAGCTCACTCCGTCGCAGGGATTCGAACCAGCGACCTTCTGATCGGCAAGTCCTAGGCTCTGTGGTTTAACCCACAGCGCCACCCTTCCCAGATTATTTTTATTTTATTTTATTTTACATATTATTCGTATTAATATTTATTAATATCCCATCTTTCTTCCACCATGGGACACAAAGCAAATCACATGGGATTTCAGAGTGGTCTTCAATCCAGGCCTGGGCCAGACCTGGACCTACTAAACTTTTGGGAGTAAAACAAAAACAGACCTTCTTCCTATGTTCTTCCATGACTTCACTTTGCTCTGGCCTTGTTCCTGGTTGAATAGGAGAGAACAAGTCTGTAGTCACAGGGGTTCCTTTATCTCTCTCATGTTTGCCCTTCAGATACTTTCGGTTAACTGTGGAAACCAAGAGGAGATGAGAGATCAAATACAGTCATCCTGATCAGAGATGGGGAGAAATTTGGTTCCATTCACATTCTAATGCAAATCGACTTAATCACCATTTTTCTGAAACAATATGCAGACCAACATGCGAAATTCAGCAGGTGGAAACATACTGATGGAATTTTCTACCTTTGTCCTGCATTTAATCCTGTGGTTTTGAGACTGTTGCCAATCAACAAATTATTTGCCTCTGTTTTTAACAGCCAGAAACAATTGCTGTCGTTAGCAATCCTCAGAATATTTTGAATGGCTCACAGCAGCCTTAACTTTCTTACCGCTGTATGTGATCTTTTTTCCAGGGAAGAAACCTCCATAGAAAGTCACGTGGGATTTCTCACACCAAAGCTCGGAAGTATCAAGGCTGGTTTTCCCCGTTGCTTGATGATCTCCGGGTTGTTTTGCCACTTCTTCACTGTGGTCTTGGACCTCCCCATCTCGGTGAACTTCCACCAATTTGTCCTAGGAGATGACACAAATGTACACTTGAAAAGCAGCATTTATGGGAACATAGAGGGTGGCGCTGTGGGTTAAACCACAGAGCCTAGGACTTGCAGGTCAGAAGGTCGGCAGTTCGAATCCCCGCGACGGGGTGAGCTCCCATTGCTCAGTCCCTGCTCCTGCCAACCTAGCAGTTCAAAAGCACATCAAAGTTCAAGTAGATAAATAGGTACCACTCCGGTGGGAAGGTAAACAGTGTTTCCATGTGCTGCTCTGGTTCGCCCGGCTCCCTTTGCCAATAAAGCTGTACGCCAGCTCCCTCAGCCAATAAAGCGAGATGAAATCCGCAACCCCAGAGTCGGTCACGACTAGACCTAATGGTCAGGGGTCCCTTTACCTTTACCTAGAGAGCTGCCTTATACCAAGTCAAACTACTAGCTCAGCATTGTCAACAACAATGTCTGGCAATGGCTCTCTGGTCCACTTCATGCTTCAGATTTTGGACGCCATTAACAAGCAGCAAACAGTAATTTAACTAAGTATATATTTACGTGGTGTGGGTGTGGGAGTCCACTTACCTTGGGCCACTAAGCAGCTAGTAATAATAATAATAATAATAATAATAATAATAATAATAATAATAATAATGTTTATTATTTGTAGCCCACCCATCAGACTGGGTTGCCCCAGCCACTCTGTGTGGCTTCCAACAAATATAAAACCATAATAAAACATCAGACATTTTTAATGCAGGGCTCATAGACTCTGGGATTAAACCAGAGGTTTTCTTTAAAATAATAATAATTTAAAAAACTGCTCCACTCTCCAACACTTCAGTTTTAAGCCAGCAGAGGGAGGCAGGTGGTGCAAAATTCAAAGACTAAAGGGACGGAACTGAACACTGGAGTTGATTTATAAAGGATCTCGGCTTAGAGCTTTTCCTCACTTAACTTTTGCCCTGCTCTTTCCAGGCACAGCCCGCGATTTAAAGCTGTGTGTCCAAGCGCCCTTTGTTTTGCTCCAGAGCTTTCCCTGCAAAACCCTCTCTTTTAAAATATATTTTTAGAAAAGCGCACCCCACACCCGAGACCATTGCATTGTAACTACCCAACCTTCCAAAATTTCAACACCTCTTTGCGATGGTTTGACCCCTTTCTGTTTGAACAGTACGCATTCTACAAATACCTTCCATATCTCCCCCAAATCATTTCTCCTGCATATTCGCCGTCTTACCTCAATAGCACATGTTAACTTATCATTAACAGCTATCTCCCCACACCTCTTTATACTGTTCTTCCGTTTTATATTCACCTTGCCCCTTCCAAAGCCCACTCTTTGAAGCTGAACTGTAGCAGACGGCAAGTGGTGGAAAACCCACAAAGGTGTTTGCTCCGATTGAGCACCAAAGATCAGGTTTTCACAGGGGAAGCTCTGGGGCAGAAAAACAACAATGTTCGGACATGGAGCGTTGCAGACCTCTGCCTAGAAAGATCGGGCAAAAGGTGGATAAGCCCTTAGTTAGGCCAAGGAAAGATAAACGAAGGCTGCCTAAGTTGGGACAGTGTTATGGCATCATTCTACAATACCCACAAGGCTTTCCTGCATGTGTATTGCAGGCGCGCAGACACACACAGGGCTCCATGTGTGTGTCCATCCCTATGTGAAGTCAAGGCTCATGAGAGAACAAAGTGGTATCATGTGGAAGAGAGTTGTCCACAATTTGCTTGAAGGGCCTGGGGAGTCTGTAAGTTGACCAGAGAAAGTGGAGAAGGGATTTTGCTGGAACTCACCATGAATGGCCCCCTTGTTCTCTTACAATGGCAATGGCGGCCAACTGAGAAGGACCGGAACTGAGTTCCTGGGCATTCTTGATGAAAAAAAGCCCTGTTTCTAGGCCATGAAGAAGAAGGAATTTCAACATGTGCACCCTCTGCAACAATACCTATGGCCTAACAGTGGAGTGGGGACGCGGGTGGCACTGTGGGTTAAACCACAGAGCCTAGGACTTGCTGATCAGAAGGTCGGCGGTTCGAATCCCCGCAATGAGATGAGCTCCCGTTGCTCAGTCCCAGCTCCTGCCCACCTAGCAGTTCGAAAGCACGTCAAAGTGCAAGTAGATAAATAGGTACCGCTCTGGCGGGAAGGTAAACGGCGTTTCCGTGCACTGCTCTGGTTCGCCAGAAGCGGCTTAGTCATGCTGGCCATGTGACCCGGAAGCTATACACCGGCTCCCTCGGCCAATAAGGCGAGATGAGCGCCGCAAGCTCAGAGTCGGCCACGACTGGACCTAATGGTCAGGGGTCCCTTTACCTAACAGTGGAGTGAGGCCCTAGCCATTGGTCATGCTGACTGGGGCTGATGGGGCCACAGGTTCCCCATATGAGCATCTCACACACCTAGCCGGAAACTTTGGTCTAGTTATTAATACCTCTGGAATCCTGCTATATGCAGTGTGCTGGCTCCAGGTGGACTCCTTTGCTGGCTGCCGTGGAAGGTGAAAACTCAGTTTTCTTACTGAAATCCTTAAAGGAATACGAGCTCTTATTCTGGCATGTTTTCCTTCTTCATAGCTTTCCCCCAGCCTGGCTTTTTCCTCATATTGTTTCTGAGATGAGGAAGCAAGTCCTGTCAGACAAGTGAGCGTGTGAGTATCATGGCACAATACAAAGCAGTTGTATTGCTGTTGTTTTGTTTTCATCTTAATTTATAATGCCCAGAAGGCTTCTAACCAGTTTACAAAACATAAAAGAACCTGCACAACGTTGTTAAAATACAGAAAAAGACACCATAATTAAAACGCGCAATGAAACAAATCCATCAAACATTAAAATGTCAATTGTTATGATTAAAAGGTGGAATAAGACAGTACTATTAAAACAGGGGGCGCGCGGGGGGCGCTGTGGGTTAAACCACAGAGCCTAGGACTTGCCGATCAGAAGGTCGGCGGTTCAAATCCCCGCGATGGGGTGAGCTCCCGTTGCTCGGTCCCAGCTCCTGCCAACCTAGCAGTTCGAAAGCACGTCAAAGTGCAAGTAGATAAATAGGTACCACTCTGGCGGGAAGGTAAACGGCGTTTCCGTGCACTGCTCCGGTTCGCCAGAAGCGGTTTAGTCATGCTGGCCACATGACCCGGAAGCTGTACGCCGGCTCCCTTGGCCAGTAAAGCGAGATGAGCGCCACAACCCCAGAGTCGGCCATGTCTGGACCTAATGGCCAGGGGTCCCTTTACCTTTACCTTTATTAAAACAGGAAAAAAACTTTGACCCTCCTGATGTTTCTGAACTACAACCCCCTCAGAACCTTCCAGCAAAGGAGGATGGGAGTTGAAGTTCAGCAACATTGGGAGCAATTAAACACAGCAATTAAAACAGCACTTAAAACAGGGGACTTGGGTCAGGAGATCAAGGGAATGTCTATGTATAGGCCCAGTATACCTGAAGGAGCGTCTCCACCCCCATCGTTCTGCCCGGACACTGAGGTCCAGCGCCGAGGGCCTTCTGGCGGTTCCCTCATTGCGAGAAGCGAAGCTACAGGGAACCAGGCAGAGGGCCTTTTCGGTGGTGGCGCCCGCCCTGTGGAATGCCCTCCCATCGGATGTCAAGGTGATGGACAACTACCTGACATTCAGAAGACATCTTAAGGCGGCCCTATTCAGGGAAGCTTTTAATGTATGATATTTTAGTGTTTTTTGGTTTCTGTGGAAGCCGCCCAGAGTGGCTGGGGAAACCCAGCCAGATGGGCGGGGTACAAGTAATAAATTATTATTATTATTATATTATTATGTAAAAAGTTGCATCTTCAAGAGCCAGCGGAATGCCAATGCAGATGGGGGCATCTCGTATTTCAGCAATGAATGAGGGCCGCTGCTTGAGAAGGACACAACAGGCATGCGCCCTGCACCGTTTTTGCGAGTCTCACAAAGTAGCGCTAGGCTTGCAGGGTGCGGTGAGCACACCCCTCAAAGCAGGCCGGTGTCAGCCACGCCGGCTGACTGGGCTCCCTACTGCACAGCCAGCCAGCCAGTGCAGTGCAGTGCTGTGCAGCGCAGCGCAGCGCAGCGCAGCGCAGCCCTGCTCAGCTCTAGTGGGCGGGGCTTGCTCCAGCAGCAAACCCCACCCCCAGGTCTGCTGCGCGCGCCCTGGTGCATGCACACCCCGGGCACCAGCAAGGAACGCTCTGCCATTGCTCAGGCATAACTATTGTTGGGTTCCATGGGGCTTACTCCTAGGTAGGTATGCCTTAGGCAGTTTTCAACAGTTATTGTTATGTACTGAGTTGAATGGGATCCAGAATGCAGCAGCCTGATTGGTCCTAGAACAACAGGATCCAGAATGCAGCAGTCTGATTGGTCCTAGAACAATAGGATCCAGAATGCAGCAGTCTGATTGGTCCTAGAACAATAGGATCCAGAATGCAGCAGTCTGATTGGTCCTGGAACAATAGGATTCAGAATGCAGCAGTCTGATTGATCCACAGGAGCCACCCAATCCAGCTCCAGGTAGAAGGGAATCCGCAACCTGATTGGCCTACAGGAGAATCCCGGAATTAGCCAATCACGTGGGGCCCATTGTGTAAATAATGTATATAAGGCAGATATTCTGGGGGAACTTCCATTCCTCCTCACCACTATGAGCTGAATAAAGAGCATGAAATCCACTCTCGACTTTGAGTATAGTTCAGTTATGTTTACATTTTTGTTTTGTTTTTTTGGGGGGGCTTGTACACTCTTTACCACTGAATCAGAACAAACATCTGCCAGGTGCTCCTCAGATTGACATTTGCTCCAATTTAGGACTAAAGAGTGGGAAAACGGTGGGGCAAACGGAAAACTGTTTGGACCTGTGTTTTACAGACACAGGACAAGTGGAAGTACAGTGGACTTATGTACCACTCTGGATACATAATCTTCGGGTTGCAAAAGCAGCAACCCCAGAAGTGTATTCTGGGTTTCGCCGCTTGTGCATGTGCAGAAGCACTCTATCGCGCCGCACGCATGCGCAGAAGCGGCACCTCTGGTTACTGATTTTTCACGATGCGCACGGACCCCGAAACAAATTAAATTCATAACCAGAGGGTCCACTGCATGGGTGAGCCCTAAGATTCCATCCAGATAATTTGCCCCAGGGCAGTAGAAATGTGCATTTGGTTTTAATTTTCCACTTTCTCCTCTGCATTAATAACATTCACACATACACACACTCAGCATGATGAGAGAGTGTTCCCGGAGAGAATTTTAAAAATGTGAAAACAGGACCTCATGATCCCTGAGGCAGAAAATCTTAATGGTTTCCCTCGGTTAGCAGCGGAATACTAGGTAAAATCTACTGGGAAGTTTTCCTGAGCCAGCCTTGCTGAAATGAAGAGGAGCGAGAGGTGCAAAAACTGTGGAACGGGAGAATCCGCGCAGCAGACCGTCTCCTGGTCTGCCCATCACCTGCAAACACCTGGCTGCCCTCCGCAACAACCGAATGCTGCCGCCTAAAATGGCCACAGAGACCATCTGTCTCTCTCAGAGCTACAAAATTCAGTGTGAGGGGGCCAGAAGAAGGCATGGGCAGCACAACCTCACAGACGTCCGCTCAGAAAAAAGCCACATTGGGTTCAACAGGGTTTGCTCCCAAGTCCAGTCTACGTAAGATCACAGCCATCTTTGTTTCATGATTTATGACAATGGTCACTCCTCCCTCTTTTCTTCTATGGTGGCACATAATATAAATATAAATATAAATATAAATATAAATATAAATATAAATATAAATATAAATATAAATATAAATATAAATATAAATATAAATATAAATATAAATATAAATATAAATATAAATATAAATATAAATATAAATATAAATATAAATTCACTGTGCAGACATTACAATCAAGCCATAAATATCTGCATCCCACATTAATTTAATTTTCTTTCTTTCCTCTACTGTAACTCAGGCATCCCCAAACTCAGCCCCCCAGATGTTTCGGGACTACAATTCCCATCATTCCTGACCACTGGTCCTGTTAGCTAGGATGATGGGAGTTGTAGTCCTGAAACATCTGGAGAACTGAATTTGGGGTGCCTGCTGTAATTGATATAAGGAGAGGGGAATAAGAAAATACTAGTTGTGAGATGATGATGATAGATAGATAGATGATAGATAGATAGATAGATAGATGATAGATAGATCGATATAGATATTCATTCATTTGCTACTGTACCTGGCTTAGCCTGTTGTTCTTTGAATTCAGCCTGTAAGTATTGGTACGGCGAACAGAAAATATGCAGAAGATTATATTTCGGCGGAACAGCTGACAGATCCTGATTCTTTCTGTGATCTGGTGTGTCTTCCTCTAGCAACAGGGGGTCCCTGATATAGCCTGCAAAATGTATATATAGCATTCATATATCACTTGGGAAAAGACGGGAACAAAGGTAGATTCCTTATTCTGAGGCAACTCATTGATCCATTTGCCACGGTCTTAGACAGGATAAAACATAAAATACTTACAGATGTAAAAGATAGAGGCGGGTTTGCCCTCCCAGACCTTAAATTGTATTACGAGTCTGCTTGTTTGGTATGGATCAGGGACTGGACGAGATTAGACAAGCAAGAGGCATTAGAACTAGAAGGACATGATAACAGATTTGGCTGGCATGCATACTTATGGTACGGGAAAGGGAAGATTCATAGAAGTTTTTACAATCATATAAAATCATTAATGAGAGTATGGGAGAGATACAAAGACTTATTGGAACAAAAGACCCCGTGGTGGCTCTCACCACATGAAGCATTGCTGCTCAAACCACTTGGAAAGAAAGGAAAATGGCTCACATATGCTGATTTATTAAAGGAACATGATGGAAAATGCAAATTAAGAGATTATGGTGAGCTCAAAGACCACTTTCAGAGTTGGTTGCATTATCAACAACTATATGAAACACATAAAGAAGACAGTAAGAAATGATTTAGTTATACTAGATCTAGGTTTCAAATGGAAGTGATTGAAGGGAAAGTGAAACTACTGAAGGCCGCATACAACATACTATTAGAATGGGAGACGAAAGATGAAGAGGTAAAATCAGTTATGATTAAATGGGCACAAGATGTAGGTCACAACATTATGATGGAAGATTGGGTTAAATTATGGAAAACTGACTTAAAATTTACAGATTGTTCCCTATTGAAGGAGAATTACATGAAGATGATGTACAGATGGTACACAACACCAGTGCAGTTAGGGAAAATGTACAAAACTAGTTCAAATATATGTTGGAAGTGTAAGGAAAAGGAGGGAACATTTTATCATATGTGGTGGGATTGTAATGTAATTTTAAAAAATTGGAAAATGATATACAACGAATTGAAGAAAATGTTCCATTTAACATTTGTTAAAAAACCTGAAGCATTTTTGTTAGGGATTGTGGGGGAAGATCTGCCAAAAAAGCCGAAAAACATCTTCATGTATGCGACAACGGCCGCAAGAGTTTTAATAGCACAAGGATGGAAGACTGAAGAAACCCCAACTAAAGAATCATGGCAAGAAAAATTGATGGACTATGCAGAACTGGCAAAACTGACATATAAGCTACGGGACAAGGATAGCTGTGACTTTAAGGATGAATGGGAACCCTTTACAAAGTATCTGAAGATGCAACAAAGCGAACTGGACTCCTTGGCTGGCTTTGAAGAAACATTCACAAACTTTTTATTGATAATAATCAGCTAAATAGTTTAAGGATCTATACAACTCTGTAACATGCAGAAAACAGCATTCTCAGAGAAACCAAAGACTGGAACTGAGGGAAGCCGGGGGGTGGGGGTGGGAGGGGAGGGGAGGGAGGACAAATGGGGGGGGGGAATAAGGATGATATGTTTTTGGATAATATGTTTTGTTTTGTTTTTTTAATAAAATATTTATTAAGGTTTTACACAAAACATAGGTTTACACAATAGAGTTTACAAAAATCATAAGTTTACAATATAAGAGAAATTTAAAACAAAACTTAACAACCTAGAAAAAAAGGAAAAAGAAAAAAAGAAAACACATAGAAAGGATATATAAAAAGGGGGGGGGAGATACTGGCTAAATAAAATAAAAAAGAAGAAAGAAGATTTAAAATAAAATCCATCTTTCAATAATCTTTACACTCGTTTCCTTATTTCTTTGACCTCCTCACACCTCCCCTTTGTATTCCCATTTAAAAATCCTTTCAGCAAATCCTTACCCTCTATCATTTGTCTTTCCTCAATATCTTAACCTATTATAACTATATATTTTCAACCATTGTCAATCCATATTTGCATATTCTTAATAATCTTTTTGCCAATACTACTTATTTTCCGTTGGATAATATGTTTTGTTTTAATTTTGAATAAAAAAACAACAACAAAAAGATTAGTCAGTTTGATTTGTATGCTGTCGGCGGATTCTTGTTGTCGTCTTGTTTTTATTTGTCTTCTTGAAGATCATTATTTAGTAGGAAAACATGTTTCCTACAATTGCTTCCCCCCCTGTTTCCTTCCTTACAGCGGCGGAGCAAGTCGATCAGGCACCTGGGGCGGCATGTGTGCCCTGTGCCCAGGGGCAGGGCCAGCTGCCCACAGGGCGGTGCCAGACGGGGCAAGCCGCTCCCCGGGGCCTTTGAGGACTCTGCCTGCCTCCTCCCACTCAGCCGCCCTACAACTGAGGTGGAGGTGGTAGGCGGACCGTTTGGGGCAGCATGGAGGTGGCGGGTGCCCAAGCCACCACGTCACTCCCAGGAGAGATGTGTGGCTTGGGCACGCTGCAGGCCCCACAGTGAGTGCCCTCCGCCATTTTGTCATCCTCCCCAGTGGTGACACCCGGGGCGACCTGCCCCCGCCTCCTCCCCTTCCTCTGCTCCTGCATCCTTATAAAAACTTCCCAACAACTTCTCAAGTAATTTTTCACGATTTTGTTTCCGTGTGGTCCCAAATGTTCTCTGCATTATTCATGGCTTGTTTCTTTTTCTTTTTTCTGAATAATTTTTGTTGAATGATTTTATGTTACAAAAAACAATACAGCCATACTACCACTAAATATAATTAAGAAATAAAAATTACGTACATCAATCTTTAGTTTGTTATTTGTTATTTACCGTCTTATTTCCTCCCAAACATTCCATACAACAACACACATATGTGCAGACACCCACACGCAAAATGATAATAATGAAAGTAAATATTTGTCCCCTTTTATCTTACAAAATCTTTTCTTCAACTTTGACTTCCTGTCAAGTCCCTTTGCATATATTTTATCTTACAATCGAATGTACACACAACAATAAACCTTTCTATATAAATTTTCCAATACATTCTGAAAACATAATAAATCCTTAATTGTTGTCCACCTCCTTTTAGTTCCTTTATCACTCGCATGCTAGCACAGAGTCAAAACTATTATTGTATTTTTGAACATACCTTCTATAACCATCCCATTTTCCCGCAAATTTTTGCTTTGAGTTTCCTCTGGGTTAGCTAGTCAATTGAGCCGTCTCCACCAATTCCTGCAATTTGATTTGCCAATCTGTTATTTTGGGAGCCTCATGATCTTTCCATCCCTTGGCCACAAGTATACGAGCCACTGCAGTTGCATACAAGAATGCCTCTCTTAGATTCTTGGCTTGTTTTCGAGTCATACTGACCTGCACACTGAAGCTTTCGTAAAATGTTCGGGTGCCAGGTCTGAGAGAGTTTGAGGAGGTACCTCTTGGGTGAATAACCTGGTCTCATCTGTCTGTCAGTCCGGATGTCTGGTTCAGTTAGGAAGTGAAGGTATGGCTGCCAAGTGACTCTGTTCTTATCCTTGCATAACCATAATATAGATAACAAGATGTTAAAAAGCTTAAAAATTGCAGCTGAGTAACATTGGCAATTGACTGCTGTTAATAAATTACCCCCCCCCCAATATCTTTGAAGGAATCTCTAGCTAGGAGAGCTGGAGAGGGAAGCAATGCAGTCAGATAAGCGAGACCCCCAAATTATTTAGAAAAATCCCCAGATTCTTTTGCACGATGACGGTAAAGAATCATGGCGTATTTAGAAAGCAATCTTACATTATTCAGTGCAAACGTAGTATATATATTTTCTGTCCACCCCCCACCCCCAGTTCTGAATGTTTTCAGTGTACTGAGACCTCCGGGTATAGGGCGGTGTGTGTATATATATATGAAATAAATGGGAAACAGCCACCTTTGCAGGGTGCCTATTGGCTGGCACACTAAAATCAGCAACACACTTGTCTGTCAAACATAGCTGTCAACTTACAGATTTGAAAATAAGGGGCCAGCAGCCTTGAAAATAAGGGATCAGCAGCCAAAATAAGGGATTTTCCCAGCACAGGTATGTTCAACTTCTGAGCCCCTCCGAGCTAAAGGCAGAAAGCCCAGCCAGCAGCCAAACGAAGCCTCAAGTGGTGGTTCCCACAGCACAGCAACCCGGCAAAGGGGATGCAGCAAGGAAAACCACCGTCACCTCTCTGCTGGGAAGCACTGAGCAAAGGCGAGTCCCCAGGCAACGCGGCCAATTTGATTAGCACAAGGCATACAAGCTCCACCCCCCAGTCATTCTTAGACTCCTTATTGGGTGAGCAACGCAGCCAAGAAACCCAGTTGGAGCCTTCCTCCTCCCTGGCTGGCAGGGAGGGAGGGAGAGGAGCTGCTTCCTTTGAAACCCGGGAAATTTAAGGGACATCATCAATAAGGGACAGCAGCGGGACACGGCGCTGGGATAAGGGAGTTTCCCGCCAAATAAGGGACGGTTGACAGCTATGTTCCCAAAGCCCATTAGAAGTTTTCCAAATATTATTAAAGTGCTTGCATTTTTTAAAAAATAGGACAATGAATGAATTGAACATACATGCATATGAACATTTATATGCTACTTTACGTTTTTTTAAAAAGTAGGTAAAGGTAAAAAAGGTAAAAGGACCTCTGGACGGTTAAGTCCAGTCAAAGGTGACTATGGGGTGCGGCGCTCATCTCACTTTTCAGGCCAAGGGAGCCGGCGTTTGTCCACAGACAGCTTTCTGGGTCATGTGGCCAGCAGGACTAAACCGCTTCTGGCACAATGGAACACCATGATGGAAGCAAAAGTGCACGGAAACGCCGTTTACTTTCCAGCCACAGTGGTACCTATTTATCTACTCGTGCTGGTATGCTTTCAAATTGCTAGGTTGGCAGAAGCTGGGACAGAAGCTGGGAAGCTAAGGTTTGAGAACCATTCCACTGTGATGAAGGACTTCTATGAATACTTTTAAAATGTTACATCTATGGGATGTTAGATTGTTTTTGTATGCCACTACAGTGGCAAGACTGCTAATAGCAAAAAACTGGAAATCCCAAGAAATACCAACAATAGAAGAATGGCAGATGAAGATGTTGGACTTTTTGGAGCTGGCTGACCTGACTGGAAGAATCCACAATCAGAAGGAAGAGGAGACTAAAGAAGATTGGAAGAAATTTAAAGAATATTTGGCTAAATATTGTAATATAAGATAATGGAAGTTACTTGGAAGTAACAAATAGGCGGAGGATTACAATAACAACGGGTTGTAAAACAATAGGGATTAGAATTAATAAAAGAGAAGAAGATAGTAATTGAATGGATTTAATTTTATTAGAATTAAGATTTTGGAGAACTGCCACAAGGAGATACAATGAAATCCAGATGGGGGCTTCGAGGAAGTAAGTTAACAATGAAAGTTAAATCAGTCACTGAAAGTAATAACTGTTTTTATGTTTTTTCTTTTTAGTATTGTGTTTTCCTTTTCTGTTTTTCTTATTATGTATGTTTTATATTGTGTATGTTTTATATTTGTATTGTTATTTGTTTTTCGTTATAAATTTGGAAAACCAGGATTTTTTTTTTGAAAATAAAATAAAATAAAATATGTTACATCTATCTTCGCTCCGACTCACTCATGAGTAAAGATGAGACAACAAATTTTTACAATGGACTTCTAAGACTTCTTATTTTCTGTTTGGAAGTTGATGACTAACATTTACAATTTTGGGCAGTAAACAAGTTTATATTAAATAAAACTGAATTTTAACTTAAACCAGATGCTGGATCAAAGAATTGCGTGAATCATTTTGCTTCATTTTTTTAATAAAAAAAAAAAAATTGACATTCCAGGCTGAGTTTCAAACTAAGATTGAAAACAGTAAGGCTGTAAAAGTGCATGTGGGTCACACAGACCCTATTTTTCCTTGTGCACAGGAGCGCTTTCGACTGAACTGCACATCAATGTTTCCCACCCACACTAGTGTGTTGTTCTCTCCCATCGATTACTGTATTTTTCGCTCTATAAGACGCACCAGACCATAAGGCGCACCTAGTTTTTGGAGGAGGAAAACAAGAAGAAAAAAAATTCTGAATCCCAGAAGCCAGAACAGTAAGAGGGATCTGGCTTCTAGGATACCATGTGGCTGTTCTGGCTTCTGGGATAGCCGCGTGAAGCCTCTTCAGGGCAGCAGGATGAAGGCTCTCCCTGCCCGGAAGAGGCTGCCGCGGCTAAGGCAGAAACCAGGAGAGGTGCTTTGCTGAAGGGGCGCTGCGCAGAGAGGGAGAACGGCGCAGTGCCCCTTCAGCGAAGCGGAAGGAGGAACTGAAGGGGCATTTGTGTGTATTGGCAGATGTGTGAGAGGTGTAAGAAAAGAATGGGATGAGGGATAGTTGATTAAAATAGGTGTTATGTACTGAAGTTTTCACCCTGGGCCAGCAGGGGGATACTGTAGATAGTTATGCAAATGAAGGATCGAAAGTGACGTTCAGTGATTGGATAGTTTGTATGCAAATGAAGGATCGAAAGTGACGTTCAGTGATTGGATAGTTTTAGAAAGTTGCAACAGTTGTGATTGTTCTGGAGCTCTATAAGCAGGCTGACTGAGCTCCTCAGCTCAGTTCTGTTCCAGCTTACAAATAAAGAGCTGCTTTGGAAGAATCGCTGTGTCGTCTGATATGTTCACCCACAACTTAACAATAGGGACATACTATTCAATAATACTAATACTAATAATAATTTCTATTTATACTGGGTCGTCCCAGCCACTCTGGGCAGCTTCCAACACATATAAAACATAACAAAACTATACAGGGCTGCCTTCAGATGTCTTCTAAAGGTTGTACAGTTACTTATATCCTTAGCTCGGGGGTCACATGGCATGATTTATGTTGTATAATAGGGGAACCAGGAGTAATTATGAGGCAGAAACTGGGTGTGAAGTGTTCACATTAATGGGGGTGAGCGCTGCATATTGTGTGTTAGTCATCAAGTGGTATATTTATGTACGAAATAAATTTTAAAATGAGAATGAACAAGGAAAATTCCTAAAGAAGAAGAAATGGCTGCCTTCTCTTGCTGCATAAACATCTGCTTGCAACGTGACACAGTTAAATATCTTAAAAGTTTGAAAATAATTGCATTAAAAAGCAACTGCTGGAGCAAACATTTATTTTATTGATTTATTTGCCACATTCTATGTCTCAAGGAGCTCAAAGCAGCGCATGTTGTTTGAGAGAACAGCCGCTGGTTTTAAACTTGCTCTATTTTTGTATTTCTGCTCCGTTTGATTAAAAACACTTCAGTCTTCTGAAATATGTCAGCCTTCTGAAGGTAAGGATATGGTGGAATACAAACGGGAGAGGAGGAGAAATAAATAGCTTTAAAACGCAGCTGGAAAGGTGAACGGTGTTATCTGAAAACAGCAATTCATATGCCTCATTAATGGCAAAGAACTTTTGTTTGTCCTCTTTACCGTTTTGTAGCTGTCCTCCCACTTTCCAGCCAAAGCAAAACTTGAAATTTAGGGGAATTGATAAAGCTTAAATTGGTCTTGGTTTCTAACTGAGTCGAATGCCATTGTGTTGCATTATATTAGCATGTGCTGGTGCCTTGTTATGAAAACTATTGAAGTGCTTTGAGTAATCGCCGGCATGCTGAGACTTGTCCGTTTTCTTTGGTACTGCAGCTAGTTACTCCATATATTCACCCTGTTCCCAGGTTCCAATTTACACACTTCCGCTCAAGGGGATTTGGGTAGACATTTCTAGTTTCACTAGATAGTCATACCTTGGATCCGGAACACCTTGGGAGTCGAACTTTTCGGCTCCCGAACGATCAAAAACCGGAAGTGAGTGTTCCGGTTTTTGAACGTTCTTTCGGAAGCTGAACCATAGCTGTCAACTTACAGATTTGAAAATAAGGGACCAGCAGCCTCAGAAATAAGGGATCAGCAGCCAAAATTAGGGATTTTCAGAGCACAGGGATGTTCAGCTTCTGAACCCCTCCGAGCCAAAGGCAGAAAGCCCAGCCAGCAGCCAAATGAAGCCTCAAGCGGTGGTTCCCACAGCGCAGCAACCCGGCAAAGGGGATGCAGCAAGGAAAACCACCGTCACCTCTCCGCTGGTAAGCGCTGAGCAAAGGCGAGTCCCCAGGCAACGCGGCCGATTCGATCGGCACAAGGCATGCAAGCTCCACCCCCCTGTTGTTCTTAGACTCCTTATTGGGTGAGCAACGCAGCCAAGCAAACCAGTTGGAGCCTCCCTCCTCCCTGGCCGGCAGGGAGGGAGGGAGAGGAGCTGCTTCCTTTGAAACCCGGGAAATTTAAGGGACATCATCAATAAGGGACAGCAGGGGACACAGCACTGGGATAAGGGACTTTCCCGCCAAATAAGGGACAGTTGGCAGCTATGAGCTGAATGTCCGATGGGGAAAGCCAATCAGAAGCCGCACTTTGGAAGTCAAACGGACTTCCGGAACGGATTCTGTTCAACTTCCGAGATACGCCTGTATATTGATTTCCCCCAGCAATGGTGATTAAAAGCAGAAGAAAAGAACATGAGGAAACAGACCAAAGACCCACCCAATGGCCAACCAGATGTCTATTGGGAACTCCACAAAGAGGAGGACTTGAGCACAACAATGTTCTCCTCACTTGTGCTCCCTGGGGCACAAGTCTGGGCAGCGTTTATGGAGGTCCTGGGCTGCCCAGATGACAAGACCCCGCTCCTGGCCTTACCAATGTGGTCCAAAGGAAAGCAGTGCAATATGTTTGGCACCAGCTTGGCTGCAGGAGTTGCCAGTAGGAGGCGTACAAGGCGCCACCCAAGAAATTCCACACTGGATTTGTGTAGGGTTTACGCCTTAGCTTTTCCTTCTCCCAAAGATATCCCACAAAGCAGTGGAGATTATACCAGAAACAGTTAAATGGGGGCAGGATGAATTGTGGTTTGAAGGAAGGGCGGACTTTCCAAAAAGACTTTTTAGGACTCTGCTACTCTCCCAATAAAAAAAACACGCCCATATGCCTGATCAGATGGAGCAATGGGTTAACTCAAGGTGGATTTAGATTTGATGAGGCCCTAAGCTACTGAAGGGACACGTGCAACGCTGTGGCTTAAACCACAGAGCCTTGGACTTGCCGATCAGAAGGTTGGTGGTTCGAATCCCCGCGACGGGGTGAGCTCCCATTGCTTGGTCCCTGCTCCTGCCAACCTAGCAGTTCAAAGGCACGTCAAAGTGCAAGTAAATAGGTACCACTCCAGCGGGAAGGTAAACGGTGTTTCCGTGCACTGCTCTGGTTCGCCAGAAGTGGCTTAGTCATGCTGGCCACTTGACCTGGAAGCTGTACGCCGGCTCCCATGGCCAGTAAAGCAAGATGAGTGCTGCAACCCCAGAGTCAGTCACGACTGGACCTAATGGTCAGGGGTCCCTTTACCTTTACTTTAAGCTACTGAAGGTAATGGGGCCCTTTCTATGTCCAGCTGTCCTTTGTCAACAACAAATTGTCGCTGTTTTTTGTGTTGAATATATGCTATATGGCAATTTATGAACCTAATAGGTAGCTAAAGCCATTTGCACGTAACAAATAGGAGCCTACACAACACAAAACACTGTTGCTGTATGTAGGTTTTATTTTATTTGGTTTTTTATCTTATATTTTGGAAATGTACATCCAGTTGTTTTTTCCTTTAAGTTTTTGTGGGGCCCCCAAGAGAGTGGGGCCTTAAGCTATAGCTTGTTTAGCTTATACGTAAATCCGGCACTGTGCTAACTCCACCTTCCTTTCCTGCCATCTCCGACAGTAGCGTGATTTGCAAAAGCCTGCGAACATCCCTGTTGGATTCTAATTGTTCGTGGCAGTCGGCACACGATTCCATGTGTTTGGTCACAGCAGTACTCTTTCTCTCCTTTAATCTTTGATGGATGTCGTGCTTGGATACACTGATATGGCTCGTACCACAGGCAGTGATTCCAGGGGTGTCTTTTGTCTTCGTTCTTCAGGCATGGAGTCCTTATTGGGTCAGACAGTATTTAGTAAAGGATTCCCTTCCCAGCTATGTGAAACAGGGAATTCTGTTGGATGTAGACCATAATGGTCAGTGTTGTTTTTTTTTCTGGGGGTACTCAGGGGTACGCATACCCTTAAACATTTTGTGAATCTATGTTTGGCCTCATGGAGGGGCAGTATTTCAATATGAGTAGGAAAATGAGAGTACCCCTAAACTTTTTTAAAAAAGAAAAAAAGCATTGATTATGGCTAGTTTAATCTATCCATAGGCCAGAAACTTCTAATATCAGCTTGGTTGGACAGTGTTCTCGAAGCTACCAGCATGAGTTTGACCAAACTGCGGGAGGCAGTGGAAGACAGGAGTGCCTGGCGTGCTCTGGTCCATGGGCTCACGAAGAGTCAGACACGACTAAACGACTAAACAACAACAATATATATATATATGATATATGGACATAGACGATATTGAAATGCCCACATATGTGATCTATTAGGAGTGCATTCCCCTCCCCCATTTTTTTAATGTATAATTAGAAATAACCTACTAATTCTTGAATACAATTGGGCTGTGCTTGCTCTCTTACCTTTTTGCGTCCATATGCCAAGATGGCTCGCACCAGATCTTGAAGGGTGTGAAGCTCTATGTGTATTTTCTGGCTTTTGTTTCTAAGTCTTCGCCGCGTCTTCCTTATTCCTTTCAGCTTCCTTGATGGTTTGGCTAGATCTTCTGAATAGAGAAGTAACGCGCCTGTTCTCGTGCTGTAGGTTTTAGGAAGACACAGCCCACAGTCTCCCTCCAGGTCATGATAGTCGTGAAAATCGGTGTCAAGGCACTGCCAGTTCAAATAATCCTAACATGTAAACAACCAACAACCACGCATTATTAATTTATATATCGCTTAATGGCAAAACAGGCCTCTAAGCGCTTTTACAAAGCATAAAGCGTGTTCTCTAAATACAGTCATACCTTGGAAGTCGAACGGAATCCATTCCGGAAGTCCGTTTGACTTCTAAAATGTTCGAAAGCCAAATCGCGGCTTCTGATTCACTGTTAAGTTGTGGGTGAACATATCAGACGACACAGCAATTCTTCAAACAGCTCTTGTTTATTCACAGGCCAGAACAGAACTGAACTGAAGGGTTCAGCCAGCCTGCTTATATAGAGCTCCAGTACAACGTAACTGTAGCAAATTTCTGTAACTATCCAATCACTGAACGTCACTTTCAATCCCTTATTTGCATATGTGGACCTGAGTGAAAACTATCTACAGTATCCCCCTGCTGGCCCAGGGTGAGAACTTCAGTACATAACACTGATTGCAGCCAATCAGAAGCTGCGGAAGCCCTGTCGGATGTTCGGGTTCCGAAAGAATGTTCGCAAACTGGAACAATCACTTCCGGGTTTGCGGGAGCCAAAACGTCCGAGTTCCAGGGTGTTCAGGATCCAAGGTATGACTGTATGTGAGATGAGGAGGGAACAGCAGCAACCTTCCCCCCCCCCCCCGTTACAAAACACCATAAAATACTGTAAAATACTTTCACAACCCTCCTTATTACGTTATGGGGGCTTTACAGGGCAGCATGGTTGATCTCGTGTGAAGCACAAACACGGTACGCAAATCAGAAAAGCCTCCAGAACATACTTCAGAAAAAAGGACCTGCAACATTTGTCACAACCGAATCCATCAAATTTTGCTCACAGAGACTTGAGTGCAAAAAGAAAAGGTATTCCACATCAGCTCTGCGAAATGATTCCACAACACAAAATGGTTTCCCCGGTCTTTGTATTCTTACAGCTTCCCCCCTAGAAAAAAGGTTTCTCCAATAATCTTATTACAGGACCCTGTGTCACAATGTCGGCAGCTGCTGCCTGATAATAATAATAATAATAATAATAGAAAAACCCTGCATGGTTAAAGAGAATTGATCTCTGTTATGTTTCTCAATATTTTTAGACTGAGATGGTTCACCATGCAAACTATCTGAATAAGGTGCAATGTATTTGAGGAGTCTGAAAAGAAAACATTCATACCATAAATCTATTCAGGTACTCGCATGAATGCCACATGTGACTGGCAGCTAGCCTTACAACCAATTAACTACATGAAGGAATTGGGAAGGTTCTGACTTCTAGCAATTAAGCTGCTCTGTCAAACACACACACACACACACACACTGAATTTATCATTGGAAGTGGATTCACGTGATGGTCTCAGCATCCTCTGGGAGCAGCTGGAAGTCAGCAAAGGCGAGGCCTTTCCTGTGGCTTCCACATGATGAAGCGGTCATGAGATCAAGGCCTCAGAAACACGGGTTATACTGTATTTCGGCCTCGACAGGGGACTACTGTAATCCTCCAGCATCAACAGACATGGACTGTAGAGAAAGTCTTGGGGCGGAACCATGTGATGAGTTGCCACTAAAGTAGGCTTGCGACCTTAACAAAGAGGGCAGTCTCTCTCTGAAGAGCTGCCTGGTCCAAGTCCAATTTAATGATAAAAAGGGGCCTTGAAGTTGCCCACCGACAGTTAGCACCCAGACAGCAAGCTAAGCGGCCACAGCGGCGAGATGTATTGTATTTCTATTTGAAGTCGAGTAATTATCTTTACGCTCACTGGAAGGACAGATCCTGAAGCTGAGGCTCCAATACTTTGGCCACCTCATGAGAAGAGAAGACTCGCTGGAAAAGACCCTGATGTTGGGAAAGATGGAGGGCACAAGGAGAAGGGGACGACAGAGGACAAGATGGTTGGATAGTGCTCTCGAAGCTACCAGCATGAGTTTGACCAAACTGCGGGAGGCAGTGGAAGACAGGAATGCCTGGCGTGCTCTGGTCCATGGGGTCACGAAGAGTCAGACACGACTAAACGACTAAACAACAACAACAATTAACTTTACATTTGCATCTGCGTGTATATATATTTATATATATATATACATATATATGGACGCGGGTGGTGCTGGGGGTTAAACCACAGAGCCTAGGACTTGCTGATCAGAAGGTCGGCAGTTCGAATCCCCGCAATGGGGTGAGCTCCCGTTGCTCGGTCCCTGCTCCTGCCAACCTAGCAGTTCGAAAGCATGTCAAAATGCAAGTAGATAAATAGGTACCGCTCCGGCGGGAAGATAAATGGTGTTTCCATGCGCTGCTCTGGTTCGCCAGAAGCGGCTTAGTCATGCTGGCCACATGACCCGGAAGCTGTACGCCGGCTCCCTCGGCCAGTAAAGCGAGATGAGCGCCGCAACCCCAGAGTCGGTCCCGACTGGACCTAATGATCAGGGGTCCCTTTACCTTTTTATCTTAGCTGCAACAAATTGTGTACATGTGGGAGAGGATTCATAGGCAAAACATCTCTTTTAACACTGGTTGAGGAGGACAGATAGAAAATAACTGCGCCCGACTTCAGCATTAGTAGCTAAGTGTCTACATTGCAGCCTGGGGACAAGGACTCACCTCTGGATTGAAATACACCTCCAGCTTCTCCACCTTTTTTCGGACCACCTGCCCAGTGCCACGACTTAATATAGACAGGTGCGACATTTTAGAACGAGTGCGCATGTGTACGACTTCAGCAGCTTTTTCCTTTGCTCCTATCCATTTTAGGAGATCCACATCTAAGCAGAATGCTAGGCTTCACTATTTAGGCTTGGCTCATTTTAATGGCATGCATTATTCCGTAAACTTGATCTGCATCCAGGTATGGATAACATCCACAGAAAATCCCACTTGAAGCTGAGCCTTCTTGTCGTTTTCACTTTTCTGGGTGTGACTTTTTCGACTGCCTGTCCTGTGGCCGTTCCTTCCGTTCTGGTTGGTCCGAGGATTTGTGAAACGCCACCATGATCCCGATTGCGCTCTGAGGTTGTTTCTGCGTTGCTATGGCAGCAAAAGGAAATTAAGTTGTTGAAAGCAGCAAGAGGGAAGGTCAGGGAAGGGAGAGAAAGAAAGCCAGAGAGCAGATTGCGAAAGGATCAGACTCGGATTTCGAGGGTGGGTTTCCCTGCAAATGTCCCCCAACTGTGAGAGTAACATTATCCTTCGCAGAACTTCTTTCATTGTCTCCCTGCCTCCCCGCCCCCAATTTTAAAATTGCAGTGTTTTTCCCTATTAAAAAGAAAATGGAGCAGTATACTGCATGATCTGTAACTGATAATCATTTGGAGAAGGGGTTCATTCTGCATCTGAAGATCTGTCACTACAGTGGTACCTCAGGTTAAGTACTTAATTCGTTCCGGAGCTCCGTTCTTAACCTGAAACTGTTCTTGACCAGAAGCACCACTTTAGCTAATGGGGCCTCCTGCTGCTGCCGCGCCACCGGAGCCCGATTTCTGTTCTCATCCTGAAGCAAAGTTCTTAACCTGAAGCACTATTTCTGGGTTAGCGGAGTCTGTAACCTGAAGCGTATGTAACCCGAGGTACCACTGTACTTCTAGTCCACCTCCTAGTGCATTTTTTTAAAGTTGTGCAAAATGCTTTGCCTCAGGTTTGCGATTCATCTGAACTGAAATCTCTTGATATTCCTGTTCGTTGTCCTGATATTAAATGCTCCTCCATTCCACCTTGATTGTTGGAGCCTTTGTAATACTCCTTGACCAGCATTTGTCACTGGTAGTACCTCTGGTGGTGGTGGGGACACACCTCATGCTCCTTCTGGGATAGTTTGCCCATCCTGCACTCAGCTCTCACCTGTGGCTCCTAGAAGCTGTGCACATGCGAGAGTGGCCACACCCCGGGGGCAGCTTCAACTGGCTGGCTAAACCAGGTGAGGGTAGATGATGGAGCGTCTCCACCCTCATCGTTCTACCCGGACACTGAGGTCCAGATCCAAGGGCCTTCTGCCGGTTCCCTCACTGCGAGAAGCCAAGTTACAGGGAACCAGGCAGAGGGCCTTCTCGGTAGTGGCGCCCTCCCTGTGGAACGCCCTCCCACCAGATGTCAAAGAGAACAACAACTACCAGGCTTTTAGAAGACATCTGAAGGCAGCCCTGTTTAGGGAAGATTTTAATGTTTGATGCCACCCAGAGTGTCTGGGGAAGCCCAGCCAGATGGACGGGGTATAAATAATAAATTGAAATTGATGGGTCTCAACCCATCGGGGAGTTAGGGTCTTCCGCTGCATGTGAAGACAAGGCTCTGGCAGATGTGACCAAAAATGGGTCCTATGGTCAAGAAGGAGGTTTCTGCGTGAGCTATAGAGGGAAATGAGGGGCAGATGGGCTTGTCAACCTGGGAAGGGAACGCATCTAGATGGAAAACTCGGATCCTAAACCTCGCTTCCTTGAGGGATATCTTCAGGAGAAGAAAATGCTAAGCAGTAAACTCTACACCAATCTGGAGTGGAGAGCAGCCTGTACGCCTCCTTCCGGCAACTCCCGCAGGCAAGCTGGGGCCAAACATATTGCTCTGCTTTCCTTTGAACCACATCAGTGAAGCCAAGAATCTGGTTGTCTGGGCAGTCCATGACCTCCATACACACTGCCCAGACTTGTGCCCCAGGGAGGTCACTCTGGTGCTTCTAATGGAGCAATTTGACTTCACCTCTGGAGGCACATTGTCTCTTGAGACATATGTATACCAACAGGAAACCAACAGGGAGCGTGTGGCGCTGTGGTCTAAACCACAGAGCCTCTTGGGCTTGCTGATCGGAAGGTCGGCGGTTCGAATCCCCGCGACGGGGTGAGCTCCTGTTGCTCGGTTCCAGCTCCTGCCAACCTAGCAGTTCAAAAGCACACCAGTGCAAGTAGATAAATAGTTACCACTCTGGCAGGAAGGTAAACGGCGTTTCTGTGCGCTCTGGTTTCCATCACTGTGTCCCATTGCACCAGAAGCGGTTTAGTCACTCTGGCCACATGGCCTGGAAAGCTGTCTGCAGACAAAGGCCAGTTCCCTCAGCCTGAAACGAGATGAGTACCGCAACCCAATAGTCACCTTTGACTGGATTTAACCATCCAGGGGGCTTTTACCTTTTTACCTTATACCAACAGACTAACTTCAAGCAAACTAAATTTCATTTGTGGACCAAAAACAGGTTGGGAGCAACTGCAGGGGGAAATCAGTAGCTGGGGGGGGGGGAGTGTTAAGCTGAGGCTGTGTAAATGAGCAATATATTTATATGTTGGCTTATTAAGCTAAAATCACCCAAATGAGGTATTTCTTTTAATTTGCAGAGTCAGCAAGGGCACATGCAGAGATTGTGATGTAATCACCTGAGCTGGATCACAGGACCAAGCTGCTGGGTTTCCCATCATGCAAAGGATACTACAGTGATACCTCGGGTTACATATGCTTCAGGTTACAGACTCCGTTAACCCAGAAATATTGCTTTAGGTTAATAACTTTGCTTCAGGATGAGAACAGAAATTGTGCTCCGCGGCACGGCAGCAGCAGGAGGCCCCATTAGCTAAAGTGGTGCTTCAGGTTAAGAACAGTTTCAGGTTAAGTACAGACCTCTGGAACGAATTAAGTACTTAACCCGAGGTACCACTGTAACAGCTGAGACTGTGACTAAGGATTTGGAAATCAGTGTGACCTCAGAATATAACTAAAATAAACTGCACACATTAGCAAAAAATAAAATAAAATAAATGTTGTTTTCAGTTTATACAGTTTGTATGTCTCTAATATTCTTTTTCTTTCGCCCCCGAAGAAACTGTGTTGAAAATCCTCATTTTAGGGCAGGATTAGATCCTTTCCTCCTGGGTTTTCTTCCAACACTAAGTTGTCCTGAGAATTCAATTCGAACAGGCAGGGGGAGCGAGCACCATCTCGCTTGAGGTTGGGAGGCGAGGAGTGTTCTGCTTATACTATACGGGTGTATTCGCTGCAGAAACCGGTAAAGTCTGTCAAGTGCTCTTCAGCATCAATCTTCTGAAAGTGCCCCCCTGCTGACATGTACAAAGTTATACAGCAGGCTACTTTCAGCTAGATTTTGGTAGAGTGCCTTTCCCGCAACATGTCCTCGGAGTGCTTTTCAAAACACAAACAGCAATAGGAAATGTACAAAACAAATAAGCGTTCAAACAGGCGGTCTGGTTTCCCAAACAGACCGAAAGAAGCTTTTCAAAGCCAGGCATTAGGAAGGGATTAGAACTCCCAAGTTTGATGCACTCAAAATGGGGCGGGGGAAGGATATGGAGCTTATATACACTTGTAGGCAAAGGCTGGAGAGTCACAGAGTGGTCCCAGATCAGAATAACATGGCCTTGTTGTCTAGTCATGTCCGACTCTTCATGACTCCATGGACCAGAGCACGCCAGGCCCGCCTGTCTTCTACTGCCTGCCGCAGTTTGGTCAAACTCATGCTGGTAGCTTCGAGAACACTGTCCAACCATCTCGTCCTCTGTCGTCCCCTTCTCCTTGTGCCCTCCATCTTTCCCAACATCAGGGTCTTTTCCAGGGAGTCTTCTCTTCTCATGAGGTGGCTAAAGTATTGGAGCCTCAGCTTCAGGATCTGTCCTTCCAGTGAGCACTCAGGGCTGATTTCCTACATCACTACTGGGAAAACCATAGCTTTAACTATACGGACCTTTGTTGGCAAGGTGATGTCTCTGCTTTTTAAGATGCTGTCTATTTGCCAGGAGGTGATGGGACCAGTGGCCATGATCATTATTAATCCTTTCCTGACTTTTTGCTAAAAGAACTTCACATAATGCATTTCAACTGTGAGCGTATTCAGCAGTTAGAGTGTTCGCTTTGGCAGCAACTGCAAAATTACCTTGGGCATGTCTGTCACCGTGCGCTACTTATATAAATAGCAAAGGTCATAAAGTCCACGCAGCCCCAAAATAAATATTGCAGATGCACCGCCACATTCCACCTCTGAACTCTCACACTTGGCACCTGAAGACACCGCTGTGTAAATTGCTTCTCTTTCAACAGTTCTATTCTTTCAAGTGAATATTAGCTCCAGCAAAAGTTGCTGAGTTGATATCCTTGGAGATGATGGCTCCGGCTCTGTACACAAATTAGTTTTAGCAAAATGCATGCGCAGCGCAGTGCTACCAGCCAAAATGTCTGAACCACATTTATCAAGTTTTGGGGGGGGAGGGGGGGAGGAAAGAGAGTCGCTTTGCTCGCGTCAAAGGACTTCTTCTGAGGCTGTCAGTGTGGAAGCCAATTAGCGCCAGTTATGGCAGTGTGGTGTTTTTGTGCAAAATAAATAAATAAGTTGTGGGCATAGGAAATCTTCTCTTTCATTCCCACTTGCCAGGTTAAGCAAGTATCAGGCAGGGCTGCTGAGATTTTCAACAACTGTACGTTGCACCATTCCCAGTAGTGATGTATGGAAGTGAGAGCTGGACCATAAAGAAGGCTGATTGCCAAAGAATTGATGCTTTTGAATTATGGTGCTGGAGGAGACTCTTGAGAGTCCCATGAACTGCAAGAAGATCAAACCTCTCCATTCTGAAGGAAATCAGCCCTGAGTGCTCACTGGAAGGACAGATCCTGAAGCTGAGGCTCCAATACTTGGGCCACCTCATGAGAAGAGAAGACTCCCTGGAAAAGACCCTGATGTTGGGAAAGATGGAGGGCACAAGGAGAAGGGGACGACAGAGGACGAGATGGTTGGACAGTGTTCTCAAAGCTACCAGCATGAGTTTGACCAAACTGCGGGAGGCAGTGGAAGACAAGAGTGCCTGGCGTGCTCTGGTCCATGGGGTCACGAACAGTCGGACACGACTAAACAACAACAAAAAGATGCGCCAACTAGTGAGATAACTGACAAAGGCTCTTACTGAATCCCAACAACATTACCCGATCTTAGAACTGGTAAAAGGAAAGAAGGGCCTTCATGGTGGTAGAAGCCAGTCTCTGGAATTCTCTCCCCCAAGCAATGCAAGACAAAAGATGTTCATGGCCTAGATTGGAACCAAATTTTCATAAATATCCTATGAACTGAAGGCTGACTGAAGACATTTGGGTTCCAAAGAACGTTTGCAAACTGGAACACTGACTTCCGGGTTTGTGGCGTTCGAGAGCCAAAACGTTTGAGTTGCAAGGCTTTCGACTTACAAGGTACGACTGTATTTAGCTGTTATCTTTCTTCCTTTTGTGAAGTGATTTAAAGGGAGGCAATAAAAACTCTCACAAGCTTTATGAACAGCAACAAGAGCCCTTGAAATACATCGTTCCCCACAGATCCTGTGCTAAGAAGCAGGCTGTACTGGGTAACCTCGAAGCTCTCATCCAACGAAAAAATCAGAATTACATTAGGTGAGAATGGAATAAGGATGGAAAAACATTCTGAACAGCAAATTGGTGCTATATAAATGATGAACAATAATACTTTTTGTGCATAATTTCATAGATGGTAGATAAAATATTGCTGCTGTGTGGCTAAATATGATCATGTTTAAAGTCTGCATCCTCAGAGGCAAATTACTCTTTATTGAGCAGGCCTATTTATAATTTGTGGCTTCATCCATGATATACAGAGGCTACAGAAACTTATGAAGCACATATTGGGGAAAAGGATTCCACAAGAGGCAATAAAGCTCTGTTCCCGCCCTTAAAAAAGGTTAATTACATCAATTATGAATACAATAATGCTCCTTTTAAGCATTTTGAATACTAAATTAGTACCATGTGTAGATATGTTTAGAAAAGTGCCATCAGGGGTGGGGTGGGAAAGTCAATTTACAAGTTGTTAATGGTAAAGATATATTTCCAGGTTACATGAAAGACCGCTCCCCCCCCCCCCCTGCACAGACCTGCAAGATCACTTAGATCATCTGGGGAAATTTTGCTCATGGCACTGCACCCTACAGAATACCATACAGCAATAACCTGAAAACAGGCATTTTCTCCTATGGACTTTTTCTCCCTGGACTTGTGGAATGTCTGGCCTTCTGCATCAACCATCAGTTGCTTCAGATGTCTTTTTGCCCAGGCTTTCCCTAACCCTTAAGATTGGATCCTGTTTCATGTGAGTGAGTCCCTTGGATTTTGTTGTTGTTGGGGGGTTAGTTTTCTTTGCCTTGGCACAGTTTTTATACTGCTATGTTGTTAGTTTTAGGTTGCATTTTGTTTTAATGGCGTAATGGTTTGGTTTTTTTACATGCATACTGCTGAGATATTTCAAAAAAATATTAAGTGGTTTATAAATGCTTTCAAAGAACATAGAGAAACACAATCCTGTCTGCTCGGAAGTTAAGAATAACGTTGAATTCCCACTGCTTTCAGGTAAGAGGGTGTTATGTACTGAGTTGAATAGGATCCAATGCAGTCTGATTGATCCTAGAACAATGCAGCAGTATGATTGGTCTTCAGGAGCTACCCAATCCATCTCCAGATGGAAGTGAATCCACAACCTGATTGGCCTACAGGAGAATTCTGGAATTAGCCAATCACGTGCAGCCCATTGTGTAAATAATGTATATAAAGCAGATACTTTGGGGAAACTTTCATTCCTCCTCACCACTATGAGCTGAATAAAGAGCATGAAATCCACTCTTGACTCTGAGTATATTTCAGAGGGTGTCCATTAATTTGTTCGTGGCTGCACGAAAGGCTTCACTCTGTTAACCCAGCTAAGGTTCAGGTGTCTCTTCATAAGTCAAGTGTACTGATCCCGGGGGCTAACCGAGAGGCGAGGTCCGAGTCCAGTCCAAGGTCAATGGTGTGGTATGGAGGCCGTCCGTCAAAGCTGTAGCTGGGTCCAAGGCGGGGAGTCGGGTGGGGTCAGGACCTCTGGCAGAAGAGCAGGACAGGGTGCAGGCAGGAACAGGCTAGCAACAACATTGCTCCCGCAACTTGGGACTGGGGCTGGCTGGCTTTTATCTGCCCCGAGGCAAAGGGCGGCCTCGATCCTCTGGTGACTTGCCTCTCCTGGCCTGGAGGCGAGCGCTCCTCCTGCGGGAACTTAGTTCCTTCCGCCTCTCTGCCCTGAGCCTCTGCAGCTCAGAAGGGGCTGGAGGGTTACCGGACCCAGAGGCAACCTCAGCTTCCCCTGATGGGGCTGAGAGTGGAGCACCTGCAGGCAATGGGTCCACTATCACCTCAGGGGCCAGAGCAGTCTCAGCTGATGCCTGCACCTGAGGATCCAGCACAGGTGAGGACCCTTCAGGCTCAAGCCCCAGACCCGGCTCAGCTGGTTCTGGAGGCGGGGACTCCTGTGCAAGCTGGGACTCCTCAGGTTCAGCCTCTGAGTCTGAATCCCAGGCCATCACACCAAGCTAGTTTGTGACATCCATCCATCATTAGATTAGTGTGGATGTTATTGGTACAGCACACAGTCCTGAATGATGAACGTCAAGCCCAAGGGCCGAATGCAGCCCTCCAGGTTTCTCTATCGTGCCCTTGGGAATCTGGACCGCCCTTCTGAGCCATACCCCTCACCAACTTTGTTTGAGTCCTCCTTGAGTGTTTCTGTCTTTTTAGAAGATGCCCTCAGAATCTGATTCCTCTTGCTCAAAGGTAAAGGGACCCCTGAGCATTAGGTCCAGTCGCGGACGACACTGGGGTTGCGCACTCATCTCGCTCTATAGGCCGAGGGAGCTGAGTTTCCCCAGCCACTCTGGGCGGCTCCCAATCAAATGTTAAAAACAATACAGCATTAAATATTAAAAACTTCCCTAAACAGGGCTGCCTTCAGATGTCTTCTAAAGATAGGATAGCTGCTTATTTCCTTCACATCTGAAGGGAGGGCGTTCCACAGGGCGGGCGCCACTACCGAGAAGGCCCTCTGTCTGGTTCCCTGTAACCTCACTTCTCACAATGAAGGAACCACCAGAAGGCCCTCGGAGCTGGATCTCAGTGTCCAGGCTGAATGATGGGGGTGGAGACGCTCCTTCAAGTATACAGGACCGAGGCCGTTTAGGGCTTTAAAGGTCAGCACCAACACTTTGAATTGTGCTCGGAAACGTACTGGGAGCCAATGCAGATCTCTCAGGACCGGTGTTATGTGGTTCCGGCGGCCACTCCCAGTCACCAGCCTAGGTGCCGCATTCTGGATTAATTGCAATTTCCGGGTCACCTTCAAAGGTAGCCCCACATAGAGCGCATTTCAGTAGTCCAAGTGGGAGATAACTAGAGCATGCACCACTCTGGCAAGACAGTCTGCGGACAGGTAGGGTCTTAGCCTGTGCACCAGGTGGAGCTGGTAGACAGCCGCCCTGGACACAGAATTAACCTGCACCTCCATGGACAGCTGTGAGTCCAAAATGACTCCCAGGCTGCACACCTGGTCCTTCAGGGGCACAGATACCCCATTCAGGACCAGGGAATCCACACCCGCCCGCCCCCTGTCCCCCAAATGCAATACTTCTGTCTTGTCAGGATTCAACCTCAATCTGTTAGCCGCCATCCATCCTTCAACAGCCTCCAGGCACTCACACAGGACCTTCACTGGTTCTGATTTAAAAGAGAGGTAGAGCTGGGTATCATCTGCATACTGATGAACACCCAGCCCAAAGCCCCTGATGATCTCTCCCAGCGGCTTCATGTAGATGTTAAAAAGCATGGGGGAGAGGACAGAACCCTGAGGCACCCCACAAGTGAGCTGTCAAGTTGAAAGTATACATTCAGGCATAATATTTGCAACATTTAACTTTAAAGATGTGCCCCCCCCCGTGATTTCCGTAACAAAGCTGTTTATTGCGGCCTGGCGGCGGTGGATTCACTTAAGATTTGCCTTTCACTGCTCTCTTTGTGTTTGCGTGTTCGTCTGAATGTTCCCCAGGGCTGCAAGAGCCACCCGCTTTCCCAGCCGGCCCTTCCCTCCCTTCTCAGCCCAAAAGCCGGCCCCTGCGCTCCCTTCCTCCCATGGCGCGGCCTATTCTGGGGCCACGTGTCCATAGATCTGGTTCCCTGGCAACAGCTTCCAGGGGCTCATTCAGGGCCTTTTCTCTTCTTCACAAGGCCCCCGCGGCGACACCCCACCGCCGCCCCTAATCGCCATCTTTACGGCGTGTTTCAGATGCAGCTGGCAGGGAAAATAAATGCCGGCGAGCTGAGAGGCTCCCCTTTTTTAAGGGGAATTCCCTTATTCCGAATAGGATTCCTCGCAAGGAAAGGGGAAAGTTGACAGCTATGACTGGGGGTGAAACGCTGCTGTTTCGCTTACTGGGGGGGGGGGCTCCCCCTCAAAAATGATTTTTTAAGAGGGGTCTTCACACACACACCCCCCCAAAATGCATAAGCTTTTTGTGTTTCACTGAATAGCAATTTCCTGTTTCTGGCCGGGGTGGTGAAGTAAGCCTTGCTCGCCTGGACCATGCAGGGGGCGTTTGAGGGGGGGGGGGCTGCAATGAAACCCATATTGCTTGTCCTCCCCCCTCCCACAAGGGAAAAGGAGCTGGGAAGACAGAGGAGGAGGAGGAGGGGGAAATCTCCCCAACCTACAAGAACAAAAGGAGCAAAAGGTTGCTGCTAAAACGGCTTCAAGAGCTTTCTTAACAAAAGGGGGCACATTGCTGGGCTTCAAAGGTTGCAAAGTGGTTGAGGAGAAAGAAGAGGGGGGACCAGGGGCGCATATCCTCCGACATTTCTCCAGTGAAAATAGGGACACCCTATTCCATACCCTCCAACATTTCTCCAGTGAAAATAGGGACGTCCTATTCCATACCTTCCAACATTTCTCCAGTGAAAATAGGGACGTCCTATTCCATACCCTCCAACATTTCTCCAGTGAAAATAGGGACCTCCTATTCCATATCCTCCAACATTTCTTCAGTGAAAATTGGGACATCCTATTCCATATCTTCCAACATTTCTCCAGTGAAAATAGAGACGTCCTATTCCATATCCTCCAACGTTTCTCCAGTTAAAATAGAGACATCCTATTCCATACCCTCCAACATCTCTCCAGTGAAAATAGGGACGTCCTATTCCATATCTTCCAACATCTCTCCAGTGAAAATAGGGACGTTCTATTCCATACCCACCAACATTTCTCCAGTGAAAATAGGGACGTCCTATTCCATATCTTCCAACGTTTCTCCAGTGAAAATAGGAACACCCTATTCCATACCCTCCAACATTTCTCCAATTAAAATAGAGACATCCTATTCCATATCTTCCAACATTTCTCCAATGAAAATAGGGACGTCCTAAGGAAAAGTGGGACATTCTGGGATCAAATCAGAAACTGGAATGGCTTCTGTAAATCTAGGAATGTCCCTAGAAAATGGGGACACTTAGAGAATCTGGGGCATTGTCAGGATTTATGTTGGGGGGGCAGGACCCCCACGTGTCATCACCTTCTGTTTGGCTCTGCCTAGCAGATTTGGAATGAAATGTCTCAGCAACAGTTGATTTAAATTATTTTCTTTTGACCCCAAGAACTCAGGAAATCTGTCAAAATCTTTGCACAATTCCTACTTTGAGCTGACTTTTCTTATTTATTTACTTGATTTAGCTGGGGAAGCTGCCCCCCTCGCTCCCCCCAGGCTATGCCCATGGGGAGACGACCCTGTTGTGGGTCTAGGAACAGCCCCCCCCCCATTGTGTGCAGCAGAGCAACCCCACCCCTTGCCATTCATAAATATAGTAACTTAATTCTCCCTTTGCTCAGCTTTCCTTGGAAGAATTGTTTCAGCAGCCTGTCTTGGCTTTCTAAAGTGACTTCACACACACAATACAATATGATATGATGTTGTTTTGTTGTTTAGTCGTGTCTGACTCTTTGTGACCCCATGGACCAGAGCACGCCAGGCCCACCTGTCTTCCACTGCCTGCCACAGTTTGGTCAAACTCATGCTGGTAGCTTCAAGAACACTGTCCAACCATCTCATCCTCTGTCATCCCCTTCTCCTTGTGCCCTCCATCTTTCCCAACATCAGGGTCTTTTCCAGGGAGTCTTCTCTTCTCATGAGGTGGCCAAAGTATTGGAGCCTCAGCTTCAGGATCTGTCCTCCCAGTGAGGGCTGATTTCCTTAAGAATGGAGAGGTTTGATCTTCTTGCAGTCCATGGGACTCTCAAGAGTCTCCTCCAGCACCATAATTCAAAAGCATCAATTCTTCAGCGATCGGCCTTCTTTATGGTCCAGCTCTCACTTCCATACATCACTACTGGGAAAACCATAGCTTTAACTATACGGACCTTTGTTGGCAAGGTGATGTCTCTGCTTTTTAAGATGCTGTCTAGGTTTGTCATTGCTTTTCTCCCAAGAAGCAGGCATCTTTTAATTTCATGGCTCCTGTCACCATCTGCAGTGATCATGGAACCCAAGAAAGTAAAATCTCTCACTGCCTCCATTTCTTCCCCTTCTATTTGCCAGGGGGTGATGGGCCCAGTGGCCATGATCTTAGTTTTTTTAAGTTGAGCTTTAGACCATATTTTGCGCTCTCCTCTTACACGCTCATTAAAAGGTTCTTCAATTCCTCCTCACTTTCTGCCATATGATACAATACGATATCTTTATTGTCATTGTCCCATACAGAACAATAAAATTGAAAAATCTACATCAGACATTCAAAAACCCCTAAAAACTCTGAAACCCCATTTTAAAATACAATATACTCCTATAGAGACTCCTTAAAGGTAAAGGGACCCCTGACCATTAGGTCCAGTCGTGGCCGACTCTGGGGTTGCGGCGCTCATCTCGCTTTATTGGCTGAGGGAGCCGGCGTACAGCTTCCGGGTCATGTGGCCAGCATGACTGAGCCGCTTCTGGCGAACCAGAGCAGCGCACGGAAACGCCATTTACCTTCTCACTGGAGTGGTACCTATTTATCTACTTGCACTTTGATGTGCTTTCGAACAGCTAGGTTGGCAGGAGATAGAGACTCCTTATACTGCGTTTAAAACCAGAATTGCATTTGGGTAGAAACTGTTTCTCACACGCCCCTTATAGGCTGGGAGCTGACAAAGGAGAGATTGCCCATATACTACGTGACACTGAGAAGGATGCGCATTCCAGAAGTGTGAGGCAAGCGAAGAAAATCAGCTTGCTAGGGGCTGGGCAAGGGCCTAGCAGCCTGTGGAGAGAGGGGGCTTCTTGGGGCCAAGGCGTTACAGTGGAGAAATTTCCTGCAAGAGGATGTGCTTGCCCAAAGCTTGCCCAATCTTCCATCGCAATTAGCAAAGAAGCACCTCATGGACTTTCACAATGAGCCTATTTGGGGAGGGTATGAGAAAGCCAAAACTTTCCGCTAAAGCGGAAAGCTAAAGCTGTGAAAAGTATTATTTGCCTTTCAGGGCGTAGGGGGTCAGTGGGTGATGTTTGTGGTGGAGAGAATAGTTATTAATCCCATAGAAAGCGCATGTATTGTTCCCTGGCTGCTTGTCATCGTTCTAGCTGTCAGCAGATAAAATAATTTTCACCTGATATTTGATGGATTAAGCCTTGAGGGCAGTAGTTCTGCTGTGGACGCTTATAATTTATTTTATTTATTTCATTTCTATACTGCTTTATAATTGAATATGAAAACATCAATGTTATGTACTGAGTTGAATAGGATCCAAAAGGCAGCAGTCTGATTGGTCCCAGAACAATAGGATTCAGAATGCAGCACTCTGATTGGTCCTAGAACAATAGGATTCAGAATAGGATTCAGCATTCTAATTGGTCCACAGGATCCACCCAATCCAGCAACATGTGGAAGTGAATCCGCAAACAGATTGGCCTACAGGTGAATCCCGGAATTAGTCGTGGCCGACTCTGGGGTTGCGGCGCTCATCTCACTTTATTGGCCAAGGGAGCTGGCGTACAGCTTCCGGATCATGTGGCCAGCATGACTAAGCCGCTTCTGGCGAACCAGAGCAGCGCAAAGAAACACTGTTTACCTTCCCGCCAGAGCGGTACCTATTTATCTACTTGCACTTTGACGTGCTTTTGAACTGCTAGGTTGGCAGGAGCAGGGACTGAGCAACGGGAGCTCACCCTGTCACGGGGATTTGAACCGCTGACCTTCTGATCAGCAAGTCTGATGACGGTGGTCGATCTGCTTATACTTTCCCATCCGTGGCCGTTTGACCTCCATGCTGCAGCGACTCTGGCAGTACTCAGATTTGAGCAAATATTAACATCTTGCTTCCTTGAGAGATGACATTCTGAAATAAGATTCCCCGGTTTCTTTCTCATTAACTTCCACTTTCTGGAAACTGTTTCATGGTTTTGCTGAATCAGTCCAGTAGGGCTTCAAGTATTGCACCAATTAGCAATCAGTAGGAGTGCAAGTTATCCTTCTCTCAGCTTTTGCCTGGTCCTCCTGGAGAAAGAAATTTAATTTTCATGCCTCTCCCTGGGCAAAAGGAGAAGAAAAATGGAGAAGTAATCTCTGATATGTTAAAAACACAGTGCCCCCCACCAATATTCTGAGTGCTGTAGTGGTTCCATCTCTGGAGATCATTCAATCGTCTCTATTTTTCTTCTTTTAAAAACACCTCCAGTCCCAGGGTCCAATTTGATCAGTCTCCCTGTGCTGTAGAATAACGTATATATATCTTTCAAAGCCCAGGCTGCATAACTTATGAGAATACCATCAATTCTGCACTGAAATACTTTATACTTGTGCACATGCACATAAAGGTAAAGTTAAAGGGACCCTGACCATTAGATCCAGTCGTGACCGGCTCTGGGGTTGCGGCGCTCATCTCGCTTTATTGGCCGAGGGAGCCGGCGTACAGCTTCCGGGTCATGTGGCCAGCATGACTAAACCGCTTCTGGTGAACCAGAGCAGCGCATGGAAACACCGTTTACCTTCCCGCCAGAGTGGTACCTATTTATCTACTTGCACTTTGAGGTGCTTTTGAACTGCTATGTTGGCAGGAGCAGGGACTGAGCAACGGGAGCTCACCCTATCGTGGGGATTCAAACCGCCGACCTTCTGATCGGCAAGTCCTAGGCTCTGTGGTTTAGCCCACAGTGCACATAGACCTTGAAAATTGCCACAGACCTGAAATCAACTTTGCATCAGAGAACAAAGGCAGGCCGCAGAAGGAGCCGGAATGGTCCTGTTTTCTGAGTTGTTGCTGGAAATTTTCCATCCTGCTTTTTTTAGAAAACAGCAGGAATCCTCTCTCTCTCTCCCTAGTAGTCAATTAAAGAAACCCAAATTATTACCATTTGAATAAACAATAATTTCTTTGCCTCCCCTCGCAGAAGCTCATTACCAGTAACCAAAAGCCAGAACTAATTAAGTGATCTGATAGCGTAAATCCTATTAGGAATGTTTTTTATCATAATTAATTAATTCTCTCCTGAAATCGTATCTACTTTTAGAAAATGCCAACTGATTTTATTTATTTATTTTTAAAAAACCTTCCGTATATCTCTCTCCGTCTCTCCTCCTTCCACCCCAGGCTCTGCCAAGGTTTTCATTCTCTCAAGAGATGTGTGAGAGTCTTGTAAGAAATGTTCATATCAAGGAAGGGCTTTGCTGGCAAAAAGAAAGTGAATCGGAGTCTCACAGGATCCAAAACAGATACATGTGCTGATTTAAACTTTTTTAAAAAAATGCAGGCTTGGGCCACCTCTGGCTAAGGCATGTGATTGCTTCTTTCTTTGCTAGTCAAGAGAGGACCCTTATGTAATTGCAAGACTTGCTGCTATCCAGAGACAGACCCAGAGGCAATATCTTTGCTACTGCTTCCATTTCGGATGGAATTGAAAACTGGAGATTGAAAAATTATTAACATTTCAGGTGACCTGTGGAGAGTTTCAGGCTCAACTTCCATAAAGACAATGATGTAAGCCAAATTGTTATGGGATGTCCTGACGAGCTGCCAATCTGACATTTGTGTGTGTGTGTGTGTGTCCATATATTTTTTATTTATTTTCCATTTAATAATATACATTCACATCATTAAGGTAAAGGTAATGGGACCCCTGACCATTAGGTCCAGTCGTGGCCGACTCTGGGATTGCAGCATTCATCTTGCTTTATTGGCCGAGGGAGCCGGCGTTTGTCCGCAGACAGCTTCCGGGTCATGTGGCCAGCATGATTAAGTCGCTTCCGGCGAACCAGAGCACCACACAGAAACGCCATTTACCTTCCCGCCAGAGCGGTACCTATTTATCTACTTGCACTGGTGTGCTTTCAAACTGCTAGGTTGGCAGGAGCAGGAACCGAGCAACGGGAGCTCACCCCGTTGCGGGGATTCGAACCGCCGACCTTCTGATTGGCAAGTCCTAGGATCTGTGGTTTAGACCACATTGCTTTGTTCTGCTGATGCACGGGCAAAGGGGGGGGGAGGAAGCCGTTTCTCCGAAGCCCGACACCTGCTGAGTGGGGCTCTGGAAGAACCTGCCCTGACCCTGCTACTAAAACTCTATCTTGTCTTCAGCAGGTAGATGGCATGAGCTGGTCAGCAAGGACAGGTGTGATTGCAGGACTAGTCGCTAACCTCTATTGACCTGGATAAGAGAGCATGCATTCTGTACTGGTGTTTCCATTCCACCAACACGGAATGCAAGCTTCATTTAACTGTGCCTTTGTGTTTTACAGTTAATACTGTATAGGCATACCGAATGACAAAGAACCTCCCAGGGAAATGTTGCGAAAGTCTGAAAACTCAAGACACGCCATTGATTGCTGACACTCAGCAAAATATGATTGCCAGCATTCTCTGGCCTTTGTCCAAAAAGTTGAGAAACACACATTTATTTTTGGGCATGCATGTTGCAAAATCTATGTGGGATTGTTGACGCCTCCTTGTGTCAGACCTCCCTTACACTTGGGGGGGGGGGGAATCCCATTGTTTAAGAAAATAAAACAAGCATTGTTCCCAAAGTCTCAGCAATTACATATTCCAGCCACAGGCACAGTGGTTTTGATGTTATTAAAACAAACAAAAAAAAGAAACCCCACACCTTTTCACATTGGTCCAAGAGGAAAGTGTATTTAGGGTCTGGTCTTACACAGAAAGATGGCTAGTTGAGCTGCTACTAGGTACCTGTGCTCCCAGCAATGCTGGAATTGGACCCCAGGCATGGAAGAGACTTCTATGGCAGCCTGGAGAAATTCCACTCCGCCTTTTGGGTCAGAGTTCTTTCACAGATGTTGTTGTTGTTTAGTCGTGTCCGACTCTTCGTGACCCCATGGACCAGAGCACGCCAGGCACTCCTGTATTCCACTGCCTCCCGCAGTTTGGTCAAACTCATGCTGGTAGCTTCGAGAACACTGTCCAACGACCTCGTCCTCTGTCATCCCCTTCTCCTTGTGCCCTACATCTTTCCCAACATCAGGGTCTTTCCAGGGAGTTTTCTCTTCTCATGAGGTGGCCAAAGTATTGGAGCCTCAGCTTCATGATCTGTCCTTCCAGTGAGCACTCAGGGCTGATTTCCTTCAGAATGGATCGGTTTGATCTTCTTGCAGTCCATGGGACTCTCAATAGTCTCCTCCAGCACCAGAATTCAAAAGCACCAATTCTTTGGCGATCAGCCTTCTTTATGGTCCAGCTCTCACTTCCATACATCACTACTGGGAAAACCATAGCTTTAACTATACAGACCTTTGTTGGCAAGGTGATGTCTGCTTTTTAAGATGCTGTCTAGGTTTGTAATTGCTTTTCTCCCAAGAAGCAGGCACAGCTGTATTATTATTATTATTTATCACCTTTTCTCTGAAGATCACGGGGTGGTTCGCAACATAAACATACAAAATGAGAACACAAAATACACAATAAAACGAAAAAAATCTAACAACTCTCCTCCCACAAACACATTTTGAAGGCCATAAAAGTGTTGATCAGTAAAGGCCTGGTTATAGAGAATTTTTTTCGCCTGGTGCCTAAAGAAAGGCCTCAGATTACGGTTGGAGGGTCCAAGTCGGTTCAGATGGGTCACCACATGGGAAGACCTGCTCTTTTGAGCAGCCAATGCTAGGATGAGGATTGGAATGCCTTTTTCAGCCTCACTATCATCTTGCTAGAGGGACGTGGGTGGCGCTGTGGGTTAAACCACAAAGCCTAGGACATGCCGATTAGAAGATCGGTGGTTCGAATCCCTGCAACAGGGTGAGCTCCTATTGCTCGGTCCCTGCTCCTGCCAACCTAGCAGTTTGAAAGCACGTCAAAGTGCAAGTAGATAAATAGGTACCACTCCGGTGGGAAGGTAAACAGCGTTTCCGTGCACTGCTCTGGTTCGCCAGAAGTGGCTTAGTCATGCTGGCCACATGACCCGGAAGCTGTATGCCGTCTCCCCCAGCCAGTAAAGCGAGATGAGCGCCGCAACCCCAGAGTCGGCCACGACTGGACCTAATGGTCAGGGGTACCTTTACCTTTACTACCATCTTGCTGCTTGAATTATTATAGCCATTACTGTCTGTAGGGCAGCTTATGATTGCTTTGCATTCATAAAGTCCCTGATTCAATACTCCGAAATCCACTGCCCACCCCTGAACCTAGGAGAGGTGATTTGCATGTTCAGACCCAGAAACCTCCCCCCTAAATAAATTAACACTTGACTCAAATTTTTGGTTTGGTTTTTGGCAGAATTTAGGCCACAACTTTATTGATTACAGAAAGTGACTGGTTGCATAGGCTCTGGTTTAAGAGCCTATGCAGGTAGCGCTGACCCAGGGCACCAGCATAGGTCAGCCAAGGGTGAACACCTGGATAGGCGGAAAACCGGGAACGGGCTAACTCTGCCACCCAAATGTCTCTCTGGACTCAGGCACAGGCACAACCCCCTCACAGGGGTTCACCAAACCATTGAGTCCCTGGATTCCTTTAATGGAATACCCTTCACATAGGGATTGCGAAAGCGTTCTCCCATCCCTATCACTGAACCAGAGCCTATCTGCAACCTTACAAGTTGTGACAATTTGCTACGCGGCAGGCAAAACCCAAATGGCAACAGCCAATCAGCCAAGTGGGGAAAATTCCTGCCGTGCCCCTGTCCCAAGGACAGACAACACACAACGGCATAGCAAGGTCAAGCGCAACAAGCCCTAAATCTTTAGAGATTTAGAAATTTGGTCAAATTTGAAGCTTTCACTGCTAGGCCGTATTGCTGCGATAAAAATGAATGTATTGCCTAGAATGTTATTTTTGTTTCAAACATTGCAAATTTTGGACAAAATGGACTGTTTCAAGAAGTGGCAGAGAGATATCTCTAGATTTGTCTGGCAGGGCAAGAAGCCAGAATAAAATTTAAAATATTAACGGATGCAAAGGAAAGAGGCGGATTTGCCCTGCCAGACCTTAAACTTTATTATGAATCAGCAGCCTTTTGATGGTTGAAAGAATGGCTGCTTCTTGAAAACACAGACATCTTGGACTTAGAAGGTTTTAACAATATATTTGGATGGCATGCATATTTATGGTATGACAAGGTCAAAGCACATAAAGCATTCAAAAATCACATTGTCAGGAAAGCATTGTTTAATGTCTGGATAAGATATAAGGATTTATTTGAAAATAAAACCCCAAGGTGGTTGTCACCGATGGAAGCGAAGGCTCAGAAAAAGCTCGATATGGAGGCCAAATGGCCGAAATATTGGGAAATTTTGGAACAAGAGGGAGACAAACTGAAATTGCAGAGTTTTGAAAAATTAAAAAACAAAGTGCGAGACTGGCTTCATTATTATCAAATAATGGAGGCATACAATTTGGACAAGAAAATTGGATTCCAGGTGGAAAAATCAAAATTGGAAACAGAACTGTTAGAACCCAAAACAAAGATTTTGTCAAGGATGTATAACTTGCTGTTGAAATGGAACACTCAGGATGAAACTGAAATCTGCTATGTTTAAATGGGCACAAGATGTTGGACATAACATTATGATGGCTGACTGGGAACAGTTATGGACCACAGGTATGAAGTTCACGGCATGTAATGCCTTAAGAGAGAATATTATGAAAATGATATACAGGTGGTACATGACACCAGTCAAGCTTGCAAAAATCTATCATTTGCCCAATAATAAATGCTGGAAATGTAAGGAAACTGAAGGTACATTCTTTCACCTTTGGTGGACGTGCCCAAGGATTAAGACTTTCTGGGAGATGATTTATAGTGAAATGAAAAGGGTATTTAAATATACCTTCCTGAAGAAACCAGAGGCCTTTCTCCTGGGCATTGTCGGCCAATTGGTGCCAAAGAAGGGTAGAACTTTCTTTATGTATGCTACAACAGCAGCAAGAATACTCATTGCAAAGTATTGGAAGAAACAAGATTTACCCACTCTGGAAGAATGGCAGATGAAGGTGATGGACTATATGGAATTGGCGGAAATGACTGGCAGAATCCGAGACCAGGGAGAAGAGTCGGTGGAAGAAGATTGGAAAAAGTTTAAAGACTATTTACAGAAATATTGTAAAATTAATGAATGTTAGAATGATGCTGGATAGAAATTAAGTGGTTTTTAGCTGTAACACTATAAGGGAATATGAAAAATGGATTACTAATAGGTAAAAATTTAATGTTACAATATTTTAAGATTAAAGATTAGGATAACTAAATAGGGGAAGGATTTGCTGAACTAACAAATTGAACTGGAATACAAAAAAGGGAGGCGTGAGGAGGTCCGGGAAATAGGCTAATGGAAAATAAGTAATGGAAAGATTGAGTTCTTTTTAACTGTTTTTTATTTTTTATTTTTATTTTTTATTTTTTCATTTTGTAATATTTTGAAAATTTTAATAAATATCTTTTTTTTAAAAAAAGCGCAACAAGCCCTAAACCTAGGGAGAAGTGGGTGGGTGTTCCGAATGCACACGCCGAAAGAGGGAGCTCTGGGTCATGTGCATGGGCATAAATAGATCCCTCGAACCGTTTGGACTGCGTCCCATTGGCCAGATTGTACCCAGCTTTGAGGGACCTACCAATCGGGTGTTGTACCACCCAATTGTACTCACCCACAACACAGGGTTGTCCAGGTCTCACCGCAATACGTCCAGTATACCTGAAGGAGCATCTCCACCTTCATCGTTCTGCCCGGACACAGAGGTCCAGCGTCAAGGGCCTTCTGGCGGTTCTCTCGCTGCGAGAAGCCAGGTTACAGGGAACCAGGCAGAGGGCCTTCTCGGTAGTGGCACCTGCCCTGTGGAACGCCCTCCCACCAGATGTCAAAGAGAAAAATAACTACCGAACTTTTAGTAGACATCTGAAGGCAGCCCTGTTTAGGGAAGCTTTTAATGTTTAATAGGTTATTGTATTTTAGTGTTTTGCTGGAAGCCACCCAGAGTGGCTGGGGAAACCCAGCCAGATGGGTGGGGTATAAATAAATTATTAGTATTAGTATTAGTATTAGTATTAGTATTAGTATTAGTATTAGTATTAGTATTAGTATATACGTGCCCTCTTTAAGGGAGGACCTGATTTCTGCCATCTGTTGCAGCACCTATAGCACGAAGGACCTTTTATCTCTTCAGTTTTGAGTTCTGAATGGGTTACAGTATTAATAATAATGAATGCTTCCACACACCTCTGTTTTTCCTCTTTTCTTGCAAGGAAAAAAGATCTTTCTTTAGCTTAGTTTAGATCTACATTTCTTGAGCTATGTACTGATCAGGCCCATTAAGTGATACCTCCCAGTTTATCTTTAGCAAAGACTCCTGCTCCTCTCTAGGAGAGATGTTTAAAGAGCCACTGTTATGTACTGAGTTGAATAGGATCCAAAATGCAGCAGTCTAATTGGTCCTAGAACACTAGGATTCAGAATGCAGCAGTCTGATTGGTCCTAGAACAATGCAGCAGTATGATTGGTCTGCAGGAGCCACCCAATCCAGCTCCAGGTGGAAGTGAATCCACAACCTGATTGGCCTACAGGAGAATCCCGGAATTAGCCAATCATGTGGGGCCCATTGTGTAAACAATGTATATAAAGCAGCTATTGTGGGGGAACTTCCATTCCTCCTCACCACTGTGAGCTGAATAAAGAGCATAAAATCCACTCTCGACTCTGAGTATATTTCAGCTACATGCACACACAAGGTTTAAACATGAGGGCTCCCAAAGGGTTACAATAGCTTTCGGCGGATATTAAATGTATCCATTCAAAGGACTTGCTGGGTAAACGGTCCCCTCCATCATCTGGACTTTGGTCCTCCTGAAATGAATTCAGGTCCAGGAATTATCCTCGCAGAGATGGGAAAGTAATTGTTGGATCCCAAACTGCCTCGCCCCCTGATGAAGTTTGCATATCTGTCCTCTGCGTTTGAATATATTCGCTTTATGGGAACGGAGGGGTACATTTCCTTTTACTAACCTTCGGGGGAAATTCTGGGTGGATGTTAAAATGAGAAGCAACGTGAACAAAAAAAACCCAAAAAAACAAAAAACAAAAACCCAGCTCTCAAGTGGGTCCCCCCCCTTTCTCATCCACCCACATAAATGCCTCTCAGTTCCAGACTGCTATGTGTACATGTCGAAGGGTGTCAAATGACATCCCTTTTACTGGCTGCCAGGTCTGCTGCTATGCGCAGCTCATAAAACAAGAACAGGAAATGCTGCCTGAAACTTCTACGTTTACAAAGAAAGAAGGATAGCATTACCAGGCCTTTAAAAAAAAAAAGAATTTTGAAAAATCTCTTTTCATCACGGATTACGTTAAAAAACAACAACCTATCTCTTCGCTTAGGAGGGCTCGCCTTTCTGAAATCTGACTTTTGCTTCTGGTAATCAAAGCTGGCTTTGAACTTGCGTATGGGCGCACACACATACATTTCTCCCTCCTTGAAAAAACCACACACACACACACACACACACAGAGCTTTACATTTATTTCTTTTTCGAGAATATGAAAAATTCCAAAGAAAATAGCATGCTCATAAAACGTGTTCTCCCTAGCAGAGAGCGCGTGTTGCGGTGGGGGATACAAGCCACCCCAGTGTTGCTGGGCGGTTTTGCGGAGTGACCCAGGCAGTGAATGGGTTAATTGGGTCGCTGGGGAGAATTGCTTGTTGCCAATTTTGAAGGAGGGGTCAGAGGTTTTAAATATTGGACGCCCAACTTTGGGCGTCCTCTTGGCTGCTTGCAGCGGATCACCCGCCCACCCTCCCTGTATTGGGGGGGGGTTGTTCGCTTGACCTTGCTATGCCTGTCATGGGGTCCTCTGCTTTGAGGCAGGGGCCTGGTAGGAATTTGTCCATTTGTCTGATTGGCTGTTGCCATTTGGTTTTGCCTACTGCGTAGCAAATCGTCACAACTTGTAAGGTTGGCGGTTAGGCATTGGTTCAAATTGGTTGGTGGAGGGGTAAGTGCCTACCCCTCCAATGGTGGTGCAGAAAGGGAATTCCGTTAAAGGAATCCAGGGGCTTGCCATTCTTTTCATCCTTGTCCCTGGCATCGGACTTGGGCCGTGCAAGCCACCAGGAGCATGAGGGTGAGAAGTGAGGGACTGAGGCCCAGCTTCATTTTCTCCCCAAAATTGTTTCCCTCACTGGCTTCTGCTGGAATCCAGAAGTCCTGTTCTGTCCCCTGGGCAAGGACAGATAGTCGGAACCAATGCCTAAGCAACCACTCACTTGGGTGTATTTAAATAAAGTTGTGGCCAAAATCGTGCCAAAAACCCAAACCAAAATTGATGTGTGATGTGTGAATTATTGGGGACCTCGACATGCAAGGAAACCGTGCTGATGAGCACCCATGTTTAATTAGCAGCAAGCTGCATTTTAAGCGAGTGTTTCTGATTATGATATTGATTTCCCCACCTACTCACCCCTTTTCTATTTTACCAATGCTGGAATTTTGGCTACTGCTCTCCTTGTGACGGCTCTGGGTTAGGGGGTGTGTGCAAGGAATTCTTGGACAGGGTCCATGGAAAGACACTTGATCTGGTTCAAAGTTTAGACAAACATTTGGGAAGCAGTTCAATTTTACTGTCTCCAGTTCAGACTCTCTTAAAAACAAGATGATTTTGGGCCAGGAACACGCTTTGATGTGTATGGGGGGAAAGGAAAGGAAAGGAAAGGAAGGGGGGAACTATTGACAATTAGAAGCCAAGAGAAGTGTGGGTGGCGTAAACTTCAAACGAGAATGTGCACATTTTTACGGCGGACAACCCAGTCATATTTGCTTTATTATGAAGATAGGTCACCAGCTTTGAGGTTCTTGGCCTCATCCTCGCAGATTTGAATATAGGCAGAGGATAACCTCAGAGCAAAAATATGTGTTAAGTAGATGCTTTCATGGTTAGCTTCCCCAAGTGAAAAAAAAGAAAAGGAAAAAGCCTTTGAACTTCCACAGAGACAATCTGGAGACTGGCAGCTTGGCTCCTCGCACGAACGTTTGCCCACTGCCAGGTAGATGTAAAAACACAAAAACAATTGAGGAAAGAATTGGAACCAGAACTGTTGTGAGCTTGTGGAACGCTTTAAAGCTGGGCTGCACAACCCCATACCCTCCAAAATAGCTCCGATGAAAACTGGGACATTTTTTCCATAATAATAATAATTTTACAGTGGTACCTCGGGTTACATACGCTTCAGGTTACATACGCTTCAGGTTACACACTCCGCTAACCCACAAATAGTGCTTCAGGTTAAGAACTTTGCTTCAGGATAAGAACAGGAATCGTGCTCTGGCAGCGCGACAGCAGCAGGAGGCCCCATTAGCTAAAGTGGTGCATCAGGTTAAGAACAGTTTCAGGTTAAGAACGGACCTCCGGAACGAATGAAGTACTTAACCCGAGGTACCACTGTACTATCTCACTGGGTTGCCCCAGCCGCTCTGGGCAGCTTCCAAGATATATAAAAACATAATAAAACATTTTTAAACCCTCCCTATACAGAGCTGTCTTCAGATAGCTTGGCGGGTCGGATAACTCCATATCGTCCAACATTTCTCCAATGAAAATAGGGACATCATTTCATGCCCTCCAGCATCTCTCTGATGAAAACAGGGGTGTCCTAAGGAAAAGCGGGGCATTCCGGGATCAAATCAGAATCTGGGACGGTTTCAGGACTGTCCCTGGAAAATATGGACACTTTGAGAGTCTGCAGTCTATAGGATCTATATATGCAGTGCTTTTGTTTTCTTAAAAAAAAAAATGTTGAGGGGCACTCTCATCTTCCTCCTTATGAGGAAATACTGCCCTCAATGAAATTATGAAAGTATTATGAAATATTGCCCCTCAATGACGCCAAACTTAGATTCACAAAATGTTTAGGGCTATGTGTACCCCTGCGTCCCCCCAGGAAAAAAGCACTGTATATATGTACAGTGGTACCTTGGTTCTCAAACTTAATCCATTCCGGAAGTTCGTTCCAAAACCAAGGCGCGCTTTCCCGTAGAAAGTAATGCAAAATGGATTGATCCGTTCCAGACTTTTAAAAACAATCCCTAAAGCTGCCATTTAACATGAAATTTACTATCTAACGAGACCACTGATCCATAAAATGAAAGCAATAAACAATGTACTGCAGCCACACAATCAATCAGTAGCTGAACTGGGTTCCACACAGTCACAAAAGAGCCGCAAAAGCAAAAATGCAAAATAAATAGCAAAAACAGACAGATCTCAGCGTAACGCTCCAAACGAAAGTGTGGCACTCAAATCAGAAGCGTAACACTCAAAATGGAGCACGTTCGGCTTCCGAAAAGGTTCGCAAACCGGGACACTTACTTCCAGGTTTGCAGTGTTTGAGTTCCAAGTTGTTTGAGTCCCAAGACGTTTGACAACCAAGGTTTTTGTTATTGTTTAATCGTTTAGTCGTGTCTGACTCTTCGTGACCCCATGGACCAGAGCACGCCAGGCCCGCCTGTCTTCTACTGCCTGCCGCAGTTTGGTCAAACTCATGCTGGTAGCTTCGAGAACACTGTCCCACCATCTCGTCCTCTGTCGTCCCCTTCTCCTTGTGCCCTCCATCTTTCCCAACATCAGGATCTTTTCCAGGGAGTCTTCTCTTCTCATGAGGTGGCCAAAGTATTGGAGCCTCAGCTTCAGGATCTGTCCTTCCAGTGAGCACTCAGGGCTGATTTCCTTCAGAATGGAGAGGTTTGATCTTCTTGCAGTCCATAGGACTCTCAAGAGTCTCCTCCAGCACCATAATTCAAAAGCATCAATTCTTCGGCGATCGGCCTTCTTTATGGTCCAGCTCTCACTTCCATACATCACTACTGGGAAAACCATAGCTTTAACTATACGGACCTTTGTCGGCAAGGTGATGTCTCTGCATTTTAAGATGCTGTCTAGGTTTGTCATTGCTTTTCTCCGAAGAAGCAGGGGTCTTTTAATTTCGTGACTGCAGTCACCATCTGCAGTGATCATGGAGCCCAAGAAAGTAAAATCTCTCACTGCCTCCATTCCCCCCCCCCCTTCTATTTGCCAGGAGAACCATGGTACCACTGTATAATATTCAGCTGACCACCGCTGGGAGGCAAGAGGGTTCGGTTTACGGAATGCTGGCTGATGTAGTTAATTTGTGTGTCCCCTTATTCCAACTTGTCTGTAAAAAAAGGAAAGGCAATCTCAGTGGTAAGGCACCGTCTTTGCCTGCTAAAGGTCCCAGGTTTTAGTCCCCGTCATCTCCCAGTAGGAAAAGGTTCCTTGCCCGAAGATGTGCTTTGTCAGTACTGACAAAACTGAGCGAGATGAATCCCGTGGTCTGTCTTGGGATATGGCCGTTTCCTGTTCTCCCATGAGAGGGCATTAAAGTGATGATGGCATTCCACTGCTGGCTGCCAGATTGTTCCCAGCACCATGGCCCAGCAGGCACGAACTTTTCTGACCTTCGTACGAGTGACATGCTTGGCTGCCGGCAAGACGCTGCTTTAAATTCCTTGAAGGATGACTAGAAGTTAATTGTCCCTTGTCTGGGCTCAATGACATTTGGATAGCACAGCAAGGAGAGAATCGTCGTTTGGTGAGAGTGCCCTAGTCTTGCATCTTTTTCTAAGAATTTCTGTGTACGTTTTACGAAAACGAACAGAGCTTCCGAAATACCCTGGTGTGTCTCCAAGTCCACCTCCTTTTCAACTCAATTACTGGCAATCCTGAGTCACTACGAAAGCTTGTGAGCCCAAGTGGTTCGAGTAATATATCATGCATTTGAAATCAAAATGTTTCTGTAATTGTGCCATTGCCATTTGCGGTGGGAGGGTTGATGCTTTTCGATAAGGCACTTTGCTTTGCAAAAATAGGCCTGATGAATGATTCTGTGTGGTCCCGAAGCTTGAACGCCCCCTTTTTTTACCATCATAAAGGGTAAAGGTAAAGGGACCCCTGACCGTTAGGTCCAGTCATGGTTGACTCTGGGGTTGCATCTCGCTTTATTGGCCGAGGGAGCCGGCGTACAGCTTCCGGGTCATGTGGCCAGCATGACTAAGACGCATCTGGAGAACCAGAGCAGCGCACGGAAATGCTGTTTACCTTCCCACCGGAGCGGTACCTATTTATCTACTTGCACTTTGACATGCTTTCGAACTGCTAGGTTGGCAGGAGCAGGGACCGAGCAATGGGAGCTCACCCCATCGCGGGGATTCGAAGCGCCAACCTTCTGATCGGCAAGCCCTAGGCTCTGTGGTTTAACCCACAGCACCACCCACATCCCATTTACCATCATAAACCCGTCCAAAAAAAGAACACGACCACCTTGTCTACTTGCAGGCTTGTTGTTTAGCAGACGCACAACAATAGCAGGTTGAAATCCAGAAGATTCTGCAAAGTAAGTTCTGCTCAAACCCAAGACTGGATTTAGGTTTGATGAGGCCCTCAGCTACTGAAGGTAATGGGGCCCTTTATATGCCCAGCTGTCCTTTGTCAACAACAAATCGTCACTGTTTTTTTGTGCTGAATATATGCCATATGGTAGTTTATGGACCTAACAGGTATCGAAAGCCATTTGCACATGTTCCCATGCAACCAGTCCATGCAGAATGTAGGCACCCTATATACAGAAATGAGCAAACCAGTGATATTTTAGGGAGCAGGCAAGCAGGCGGCGCCCATGACTTACACCATAGGAGCCTACACAACACAAAACACTCTTGCTGTATGTAGGTTTTATTTTGTTTTTTATCTTATATTTTGGAAATGTACATCCAGGTTATTTTCCTTTATTTTTGGGGGGGCCCTCAAGAGAGGGGGGCCCTAAGCTATAGCTTGTTTAGCTAATACGTAAATCTGGCACAGCTCAAACCTGTTGTCTATATGTAAAACTCACACTGAAACAAGATTGATCTCGCCAAGCCATACTGTGACACGTTAGTGTACATTTGTTTAGGGATGTTAAAACCAACCTCATTTTTCTGTCCCACCACCCCACCCCCAGTCTTCACATCTGTATGTTTGCTACAATCCCAGTATTTGTTTTTGTTTTCATGCAACACTTAACACCAAATAAAAACCTACCTATATTCAAACCGAGTTGTGACATGGGCTTGGCAACCAGGTTGAACAAGCCGTTGCAAGTCAGAGTTTCCCAACACCAAGACGAGTCGGTTCACACTTGTCAGAAGTCAGCCTCGTAAGCCCTGACTATTTCATCTGTGTTTCTGCATTTAAATATATAAAAACCAGCTTTCTAGTACGGTTTAAACTGTGGCGGGGAGGGGTGAATTTTTGCCCTAGATTTGTGTTTTCAGAGACAATGTCCGAATTATTGTGGAGAATATGGATTTCAGAAAAACCCAGCCAGATGGGCGGGGTATAAATTATTATATTATTTCTCAGCGCTTATTGAAATTGGCAAAATTTTCTGGTTGTTTGGGGAAGGCCTGCTAATAATAATAATAATTTATTATTTATACCCCACCCATCTGGCTGGGTTTCCCCAGCCACTCTGGGCGGCTTCCAACAGAACACTAAAATACAATAACCTATTAAACATTAAAAGCTTCCCTAAACAAGGCTGCCTTTAGATGTCTTCTAAAAGTTTGGTAGTTATTTTTCTCTTTGACATCGGTGGGAGGGTGTTCCACAGGGCAGGCGTCACTACCGAGAAGGCCCTCTGCCTGGTTCCCTGTAACTTGGCTTCTCTCAGCGAGGGAACTGCCAGAAGGCCCTTGGCGCTGGACCTCAGTGTCCAGGCAGAACGATGGAGGTGGAGACGCTCCTTCAGGTATACTGGACCAAGGCCGTTTAGGGCTTTAAAGGTCAGCACCAACACTTTGAATTGTGCTCGGAAACGTACTGGGAGCCAGTGTAGGTCTTTCTAAACCGGTGTTATATGGTCTTGGCAGCCGCTCCCAGTCACCAGTCTAGCTGCCGCATTCTGGATTAGTTGTAGTTTCCGGGTCACCTTCAAAGGTAGCCCCACACTGAGCGCATTGCAGTAGTCCAAGCGAGAGATAACTAGCGCATGCACCACTCTGGTGAGACAGTCCGCGGGCAGGCAGGGTCTCAGCCTGCATACCAGATGGAGCTGGTAGACAGCTGCCCTGGACACAGGATTGACCTGTGCCTCCATTGACAGCTGTGAGTCCAAAATGACTCCCAGGCTGCGCACCTGGTCCTTCAGGGGCACAGTTACCCCATTCAGGACCAGGGAGTCCTCCACACCTGCCCACCTCCTATCCCCCCAAAACAGTACTTCTGTCTTGTCAGGATTCAACCTCAATCTGTTAGCCGCCATCCATCCTCCAACCGCCTCCAGAAATTCACACAGGACCTTCACCGCATCAAAGTCAGGCTGTGGAGTCATGAGGGACCGATTCCTGTGCAACGGAATCCATAATCCGGACTACATTTTGCCCTCACACAGAAGCAGTGTGCTTAATAAAAAAAGTGCCACCAAATCTTATACATAGACATAGGAGTCCCAACGAGTTCAACAGGGCATTGGTTCGAGCATGGTGCCAAGGCTGCAGGTTCGATCCCCGTATGGGAAGCGGCTTACAGTATTCCTGCATTTCAAGGGGTTGGACTAGATGATGACTGGGGTTCCCTCCAACTCTACAATTCTATGATTATTCTGTACAATTGCTCCTAGTCATTGCAGCAGCACAGCCCATTCCTGTACGCTTAGGCTGACCTCCTTGAAATCAGAATTTAAGCACATACGGTTGCATAGGGTTCAAGCCGTACTATTGCCACACAGTTTCCCACCCCCAATTTTCTCTACGCACGGCAAAGCTGCGTGTCCACAGAGCAAGAGTTTCCTTTAAAAGCCACACACACGTATACCCAACGTGACAACACTGGCTTACACTGATGCAAGAGACATGAGCTCGGTGGATTTTAAACAAAACGAAACAAAAAAAGCTCATGACATTACCCTCCAACCAGTTTCTCTGCCACAAATGTGCTGTGGTCGGTTACTGGTGAAAAGGGCCATCACATGAAGGTACAGTCCTTTGGTGGACGTGCCCAAGGATTAAGACTTTCTGGGAGATGATTTATAGTGAAATGAAAAGGGTATTTAAATATACCTTCCTGAAGAAACCAGAGGCCTTTCTCCTGGGCATTGTCGGCCAATTGGTGCCAAAGAAGGATAGAACTTTCTTTATGTATGCCACAACAGCAGCAAGAATACTCATTGCAAAGTATTGGAAGACACAAGATTTACCCACCCTGAAAGAATGGCAGATGAAGGGGATGGACTACATGGAATTGGCAGAAATGACTGGCAGAATCCGAGATCAGGGAGAAGAGGCGGTGGAAGAAGATTGGAAAAAAATTAAAGACTACTTGCAGAAATACTGTAAAATTAATGAATGTTAAAGGGATATTGGATTGAAAATAAGAGGTATTGGTAAAAAGATTAATAAGAATATGTAAATATGGATTGATAATGGTGGAAAATATATATTTATAATAGGTTAAGATCTTGAGTAAGGATAAATTAAAGGGCAAGGACTTGCTGAATCAAATATCTGAACTGGAATACAAAAAGGGAGGTGTGAGGAGGTCAGGAAACTAGTGAACGAAGTATAAGATACGAAAATATTGATTTTTTTTCTTTTTCTTTCTCTTTTTTCCCTTCCTTTGGTTAACTGTTTTCTATTTTGCATTTTTCATGTGTTTTGTTTTTGTATCTTTGTATTTTTGTAGTCTTTTTCTTTTTTCTTGTATTAGGGTTATTCTTGGTTTTTATTTTTTTATGTTTAAACTTTGAAACTTTTTATTGCTTGTAAAACCTCAATAAATATTATTTTTTAAAAAAAGAAAGAAAAGGGCCATCACAGTGATGGCCTCCTGGCTTTGGAGCAGTCCTCTTCTAGAGACATAATTAATAATAATAATAACAACAATAATACCCCGCCCATCTTCTCTGGGCGGCTTCTAGCAGAACATAAAAAATAACAAAATGTCAAACATTAAAACTTCCTGATACAGGGCTGCCTTCAGATGTCCTCTAAAAGTTGTGTAGTTCTTTATCTCCTTGACATCTGATGGGAGGATGTTCCACAGGGAGGGTGCCACCGCCAAGAAGGCCCTCCACTGCTTGTGTGGCACCAGCAAAGACCTTTTTATTTGTGCGGACTTTTGAACTTTTGTTCATCTGCTATATTTGGATGCTGCTTTCATGGAGTTCCTGACCGTAGCTCAACATATTAGGGATATTAAAGTGTTTTTAAAGTGTTCATTGCAAGCTGTCCTGATAATGCGGTTGGAAGGTGGGGTGCAGATCTAAATAAATGCACAAATATTCCCACCTTAACCCCCCCCCCAAAACACAACCTAACACACTCTGCACTAGGGGTAATCAATGTGGTGCCTGTCAGGTGATGCTGGATGACCACTGCAGATGGTGACAGCAGTCATGAAATTAAAAGACGCCTGCTTCTTGGGAGAAAAGCAATGACAAACCTAGACAGCATCTTAAAAAGCAGAGACATCACCTTGCCAACAAAGGTCCGTATAGTTAAAGCCATGGTTTTCCCAGTAGTGATGTATGGAAGTGAGAGCTGGACCATAAAGAAGGCTGATCGCCAAAGAATTGATGCTTTTGAATTATGGTGCTGGAGGAGACTCTTGAGAGTCCCATGAACTGCAAGAAGATCAAACCTCTCCATTCTGAAGGAAATCAGCCCTGAGTGCTCACTGGAAGGACAGATCGTGAAGCTGAGGCCCCAATGCTTTTGCCACCTCATGAGAAGAGAAGACTGCCTGGAAAAGACCCTGATGTTGGTAAAGATGGAGGGCACAAGGAGAAGGGGACGGCAGAGGACGAGGTGGTTGGACAGTGTTCTCGAAGCTACCAGCATGAGTTGACCAAACTGCGGGAGGAAGTGGAAGACAGGAGTGCCTGGCGTGCTCTGGTCCATGGGGTCACGAAGAGTCGGACATGACTAAACATCTGAACAACAACAACAACATAGTGAATGGGGTGCTGGTGGTGAAACAGAGCGTTATTTTTAACAGAGATAATTCAGTCTTGAGCATGGAGTCGAATTGGAAAGACACAAAGCAGCTCTGAAACAGATCAGGCTGCTTCCCAAAGTTACAGATACAAGTCGAATCTTGCGGCTGGTACACACACCCCTAATATGAATGTGAGATAGCAAGACAGATACTTTAGGGAAGGAGAAGGCTGGAAAATGTCATTTATCTACTTGGATTCACTGCCAGTATTTAATATTACTGTTCCCTTGCTTATAAAAATATGCACTGGAATGACCAATCCGCAACAGCAGCTGAACATCAAGTTTCTAAGATAAATTCTGGAGCTGATCTGAAACATACATTTTTGAAATATACTGAGCAATAAAACTTATCTTTGCCTTGTGAAAAGTGGCCGAGTGTCTAAAACCATCTGGAGTCCTAATAAAATGTTTTATTGCAGCAAAATGGCATTTGATGTCAAGAATTCTGGGAGCAATGTTTTTATAGGAAGTTAAGCACAGGTCCTCTTATTATCAAGCAAAATAGTGATTTGAAATGTCAGCTTGGATAAAGGTGATAAAATGAGTTCATTGGGATTAACAGCATAACCCTCTACATACCTAAAGGGTAAAGGGACCCCTGACCATTAGGTCCAGTCGTGACCGACTCTGGGGTTGCGGCGCTCATCTCGCTTTATTGGCTGAGGGAGCCGGCGTACAGCTTCCGGGTCATGTGGCCAGCATGACTAAGCCGCTTCTGGCGAACCAGAGCAGCGCACGGAAATGCTGTTTACCTTCCCACCAGAGCGGTACCTATTTATCTACTTGCACTGGTGTGCTTTCGAACTGCTGGGTGGGCAGGAGCAGGGACCGAGCAACGGGAGCTCACCCCGTCGTGGGGATTCGAACCGCCGACCTTCTGATCAGCAAGTCCTAGGCTCTGTGGTTTAACCCACAGCGCCACCCGCGTCCCTTTACATACCTACTTGGGAGTAAATCCCACTGTTTGCAGTCCTAGTCACTTATCTGCAGCCTATAGGATACCCGAGTGATGATGCCCCATTGCTCTCAGTGCGAATTCATGCTTCAGGTTCTTCTGCCTTATAGAACTGAAGCAAACCTAGAGAAAAACAGACACAATGGCTTGGGGAAAAAACACCTTTCTGAACCAAATACTGTCAAACGTGACAATTGCTTGTTCCCACCCTCCACCTCCGTTTTCACTATTGAGAAAGCTCCTCTCTCTATACGCCAACATACCTGGGACAAAATTTAGGAAGTGGTCAAGTTTTTACAGCCTTTACAGGAAAAGGAAAAAATTGATCGTGCATTGAGCAAAGAAGGAACAAATGTTGAGACAGCAATATCCTCTTTTTTGTAGAGAATTACTTCATTTACAAGTAACTCTCCAGTGATGGGTAACTGAAAGACTTGACCACCATCTAATCTGTAGAGAAGTGTTGGCTTTCCTTTCATACCCCAGATTTTCTTCAGTAAACTCAAGGAAGCATACATGGTTGTTCTCCAATCCCCTGTGTGACCCACAACAACCGTGTGAGGTAGGTTATAGGCTAAGAATGGATCAGTTCAGGCCTGAATGGGGTTTTGAGCCTAGGTCTGTGTTGGTTCCTAGCCCAACAGTCTTACATTATACCAGTTTGCTTAATTTAGCCCTAAGTGTCAGATTGTGACAGTAATGCCCAATGGGTGAGCATGTCACAAACAGTGAGTCCCAGAATGCTTTGCAACTTGCAGGTTTCCAATGGCAGACAATATGGTTATAGTCTTTAAATGTTTTCGTTTGGGTGCAGCCAGTTTTGCTTTTGTTACAGTTACGGTAAGTTGCTATCGTTTTGAATCTTATTTTGAACTTAAATTGTTTTCTTACTTATTGTTAAGCCACCTGGAGACGTTTATGTTACGGGAAAGCATGTAAATTCTGCAAATCAATACGGAAAGGATTAACTGAAGGTATACTGTTGGGAAAACCACTGGTTTTAAAAAGGAATGAAGTTTAATTCTGCAAAGCATTTTGTGCCCTCAGCTGGTGGGATGGAAAGAAGTCCCCATTCAGCCACGATGCCCTGGGCTGGTCACTCTCAACTTCACAGAGTTGTTTTCATAGAATTTAGAGTTGGACAGGACCCAGAGGGTAATGTAGTCCAATCCTCTGCAATACAGGAATCTTTTGCCCAATGAGAGGCTTGAACCCCAAAATTTAAGAGTCCCATGCTCTAACAACTGAGCTAAACTGCTCTCTACAGGAAAGGTGGGCTTGAAATGTGAAACTGTGGCTCCCCAAAATGTTGCTGCACTACAACTTCCATAATTTGTGGCCACTGTTTAGGGAAGTTTTTAACATTTGAGGTTTTATTGGTTTTTTAACACAGTCGTACCTCGGAAGGCAAACGGAATCTGTTCCGGAAGGCCGTCTGACTTCCAAAATGTCCGGGAACCAAGGCGTGGCTTCTGATTTGCTGCAGGAAGCTCCTGCAGCCAATCGGAAGCCGTGCCGGACTTTCGGGTTCCAAAGAACGTTCGCAAACTGGAACACTCACTTCTGGGTTTGTGGCAAAAACGTTTGACTTGCAAGGCGTTCGAGATCCAAGGTACAACTGCATTTTGCTGGGAGCTGCCCAGAGTGGCTGGGGTATAAATTATTATTATCATTATTGCTGCTGCCATGCTGCCTGGGGCTGATGGGAACTGGAGTCCAAACCACCCAGAGGGCCATAAGATGCCCATTCCACTACTAAATACATCAATTGAAAGATGACCACAAAGTCCTCAGCATGCTGATTTGGTAGGAATTCCTCTATGACTTCAGAGAGATAAGATTACCAGTAAGCAGTCTAGGACTGCTAGCTCTAACCTACCCTATTGGAAGCTGGCCCTCTTCAAAATAATTTGAGTTTAGTCTCAGGCCTGAATATCCCGGATTGTGCAGCCTGACCCAATCTAGTCATAATTTTTAAATAAATACAAATGGCATAAACCCACACAAGGGCTTTTGCTAATGCAAGAAGTTCCCCCTATTTCCTTGCAAGCCACCCAAAATTGGCTCTGGGAGAGTTTAGAACCCCCAGAATAGCATCCGGGGAGAGGAGGGAGGAATAATATTATCTGGCAAGCCAAAAAGCTTGAGCTGATGGAACAATTGCCACAGCACTGCACTGCAAGAACGATGCTTAGCAGAATGATGCATAGTTTGACGCCACATCCATTAAGCATTTAAGACACCCAATAATAAAACAATGAGGCAGGGGGAAAGAATATGAGAAGATAGAACTGTAAAAAAAAAAGTTATATTGTATTAAAAATCCATTTATTTTTGTGTTCTGTACATATGAATGGGTCTTACACAGACCATTTGAAGACAAAAAAGTAAATAAAAACATAAATACATATATATATTCTTACAAAATGTCAGATTTACAAAATATACATCTTGTACTTTTAGCTGGTCTTATTATCTTAAAAAAAAAAACCGGGATCTCTGAACCAGGGAGACAAAACATACTGCAAAATTACTGGGGTGGGGTTTTTTCTCTTTTGCTGCCTCATTCCCAAACACTACGCCCTGCACACACTCACCACCCCGACGACTTTCCCTTTCCAATACTTTCTATTTATTTAAAAACTTGGATCTCCGTTCATACATATAAAGAAGAAAGTTATTACAGCCATAGAAAGGGGAAATGGAAGCAGAGCTTGCTAAAAAAGCCTGCCGTTCTCCAATTAGTCTTTCAAGCAAAAATAAATTCAAACCCCTTAGGTTCACAGAAAGCTTAAAAAAAGAAAGAAAACCCCTTAATTTATCTATGTATGAAAAGGTCAATTTAACATAATTTAAGAGACTTGAGAGCACTGGAACATTTCAGAAAGGAACATGAAATGCTTCTGAAGTAAAACTTAATTTATTTCGATGAATGGCTGTCTGGAGAATTTCACATATGATGATGCTGTGCTGAAAACACCCTTTCCCTTCTTATTTCAGAAGACTTTCTATTTAACAAGGTTCAAGGAAAGAGACTGACAGCTCCACCCTATACTGGTCTACTCAGAAGTATTCCTTACTCACAGAATACAGCAAGGCAGACTCTGAACATGTACTTATTATGCTTTTTTTAAAAAAAGAACTGCCCAGTTTAGGAAGAAGAGAAACCAGCAGCTGCAGTTTACCATTCATTTAACAGCTTGAGCACAACCCCAAAAATTAGCTGTTTGGGACATGTCATCATTCCCCATCAATGGGACTCAAGATAGAGATGATTAATTACAGGCCACTCGGATCCTAAGTAAGCACCACTGTGTGGAACTTTTTTTTCCTGGTTATGTGTGCACAGGTTTGTGGCCTTACGACAACTTTTTGCTGGATGGTGGTCAAGCACACAAAATTAACACATTCACTACAGAATAAGCCCCAGCGAACCCAGCAGAACCTACACCAGCGTAAAAATGGACAGGAGTGCACTGAAAGTCTCGTTGCCGATAAAATCTATTTCTCCATAATAATGGCCACAACCCAGCACAGAATTAATTTTTTAAAAAGAAACTAACACTGATTTCAACGGGCTTTTAAAGCCACGTGAACAGAGAACGGGATTTAGGTCTGGGCTGATAAATATCTTTCTGCTGCAGTTGTCTGTTTCAAAGTCTTTCCCCCTTTTTCAGTATTTAAGGGTGATCTCTGTAATTAGCAGAGGAAACTGCAGCCTTGTGACCAAGAGATATTATAACCGCCTGCTTTGCGGATTTTGATGTGGCCTGTTTTGTCAAGTGTTCCAAATTAAAACTCCCATTTAAAAAAAACACAACAACAACAGTGGGTGAGTCTCAGATTGAGTTAAACAGGAGACCTTTCTGAAACTTCCCTCTTGTGTTCATAAAAGGAATGTGGACCTGCCTGAGCCAGCGAGCTCCATGGCTGAACCTCAACAAATTCTTTGTTAAGTTTCCCCATAAAAAACTGATCCCATGCTTATGCCTTGGCGCAGAGAAATACACTTTTGTTTCTCTTTTGTCTCCACTAACAAAAGGGAAGAGGGTAAATCGCATTCTACTGAAAATCAACATGTCAATTCTTTTTTCAGAATCCTGCACAGAAAGCTCCTCTCCTCCCCCACCCCAGCAAGATACCTTCTGCCAAAGCAGGGATTCATTTGGGGGGGGGGACTTTTAAAGCTGAAGAAGAGAAAACGTTTTCTGCAGAGCCAATTTAACATGCATTAACTCAGGAGAGAAGTTTCACAGAGCTCAGTGAAACTTAAACAGGGAAATCCTAAACGGGTCTACTCAGGCAGAAGACCCAATGGGGTCTTACTCACAAGTAAGTCTATAGAGGACGCTAAAATCCTATGCACATACTTACTTAGGAGTAAGAGCCTTGAAATTAAAGGGATGGCTTTCTGAGTAAGTCATGCAGAGGATGGAACTGAAGATTCCTAAAGAAGTTTGCAGACAGAAAGACACAGAAAACAGAAGTACAGGGAGCAAGACTTCCAATTTGCAGCGTTGTCTGAGAAAAATAAAATCCGCCAGGATGCAGTTGACAAAGGCTGTGAATCAGGACTCTGGATTTGGGGTGGGGGAGTTAGGAACTTCCAATCTGACAGCACATAAATCCACAAATGTGACCAATTTTTTTTGGGGGGGGGGATATATTGCTTTTCTTCCCTTTCCTATGCTGTCTCCCCAGCTTCTATCCCTGGCACAATCCCAATATTTCCCTTTGAACAGATACTGCAGCACTTTAAAAAAAGGGGGGGGATGGGAAGTAAAGAAATTCTCACAGGGTTAAGAAATTTACTGTCCCGAGGAGCAGTCTTAAGAAGGACACTTAATCTTCAACTCTTCAACTTGGCCAGCCTGCAAGGCGAAACAAGCCAGCAACCATCTTTATCTTTTTGGTGGCAAGAAGAAGAGGCAGAGTTTGAAGGAAAACAGCAGGCGTCTCACCAGTTTCCTGCTACAATCAAGTCTTCTCCACAAGAAGCAAGAGAGCAGCTTTGGGAAGACAGCCTGCCTGGGACGGAAGAGGCTCATACCGCCGTCTCCCCTTTGCTCCCGGTGCTGAGTCTGTGGTAGAAGCGGCGCCAGGACTGGAGGGTCTTGCCCGTCCAAATCCAGAAGCCGGTGGTGATGCCTACAACCATGGTCATGAGGTACTTGATGACAAAGACCGTGAAGTCAGGGCTCATGGGGGCCACCTTGGCAGGGCAAGGGATGGCGTAGCTGTTGCAGGTCTGCAGGAACCAGGACCTCTCCCAGGTGTCCCGGAAGGCCTGTTCGTAGAAGTAGCAGGCCAGCACAATGGTGGCCGGCACCGTGTAGAGGACGCTGAAGACCCCGATCCTCACCATCAGCTTCTCCAGCTTCTCCGTCTTGGTGCCATCGTGCTTCATGATGGTCCTGATCCGGAAGAGCGACACAAAGCCGGCCAGCAGGAAGGAGGTGCCGATGAAGAGGTAGACGAAGAGCGGAGCCAGGACGAAGCCCCGCAGGGCATCCACGCTGTAGATGCCCACGTAGCAGACCCCACTGAGGACATCTCCGTCCACCTGCCCCATGGCCAGGATGGTGATGGTCTTGATGGCCGGCACAGCCCAGGCGGCCAAGTGGAAGTATTGGGAGTTGGCCTCAATGGCTTCGTGGCCCCACTTCATCCCGGCCGCCAGGAACCAGGTGAGCGAGAGGATGACCCACCAGATGGAACTGGCCATGCCGAAGAAGTAGAGGATCATGAAGAGAATGGTGCAGCCCTCCTTCTTGGTGCCTTGCACCACCGTGCGGTAGCCGTCCTCGGAGAAGCGTTCCACGCACACCACCTTGTCTTCCAGGACGAAGCCGGCCACGTACGCCATGGCCACCATGAAGTAACACCCCGAGAGGAAGATGATGGGTCTCTCCGGGTAGCTGAAGCGCCGCATGTCCACCAGGTAGGTCAGCACGGTGAAGAGCGTGGAGGCGCAACACAGCACGGACCAGATGCCCACCAGCAGGCGGGCAAAGCGGACTTCCGCCTCTTTGAAGTACATCAGCCCGTGGGGCAGGCCCGGCTCACAGGGGGCGCCACAGTCCCTCTCGCCCAGGAAGCGGTAGCCCAGGTAAGGGGGCACCTTGAGCTGGCGGGGGCAGGAGAAGGCAGAGCTGGAGGGGGGCAGAGGGTGCGACGGGGGGTCGGGCAGAGCGGGAGTGGGCGTGGAGGCGGCGGCGGGGGGGTAGCCGCCCCCGGGGGCGCCGCCCGTCCCCCCCGAGGTGTCCGAGGTGTTTTGGCCCACGCAGATCTCGTCGGCGCCCTGGACGGGGAAGTTCTCGCAGCGGAGGCGCTCGGGCCACTGGAAGCCGAACTTGTTCATGAGGGCCTCGCAGCCCTGGCGCGCCCTCTCGCAGAGCGAGCGGCACGGCGGGATGGCCCGCTCCAGGACGGTGCAGACGGGCGCGTACATGGAGCACAGGAAGAAGCGCAGCTCGGGCGAGCACTGCACTTTCACCAGCGGGTAGAACTGGTGCACCTCCAGGCCCGCGTCCTCCTGGCTCGTGTGGCCCAGCAGGTTGGGCAAGATGGTCTGGTTGTAGGCGATGTCCGTGCACAGAGGGATGGAGATGGGCTGGCAGAAGCCGTGGTCCGGCACCGAGATGCCCTTCTCGCCCTGGTAAGGCTGCGCCCCGGCGCCCCGAGGGAAGCCCCAGACCAGGGCGCACCAAGCCAAGGCCCAGAGGCCCGCGGCAGGAGGAGGAAGGGGCGCCGCCCGCCTCCCGCTCGACGCCGCTCCCCGGCCCATGATCCGGCGCAGCGGCGGGCAGCCGAACACGCGCGCACCCGGGAGAGAAGCGCGGAGCACCAGGAAGGTCTGCGCAGCCCGGCACCGCGGGGCTCCCAAGGCAAGAGCCGCCGGACCTCCGCGACTTTCCTCCAACGGGGCGAGCTGCAAAAGGGGTCAGGCGGCGGCGGCGGGGCTGGCTCGCTCGCTCCTGCAGCCGCCTGCTCTCGGGTGGGGGAGGCGGGAGGGGCGGATCGCTCGCTAAAGGGCTGTGCAGGGATCCGTCTGCGGAGCAGCCAAGACCGGCAAGCCTCTCCGCGTTTGCCTCGCCTCCGGAACGGGTCTTTCCAACACTCAAAACACACGCCTCGGTTTGTCCCAAAAGTACCTGGTTCCCAACGAAATCGCAAGGGCTGGAGTCTTTTTTTCCCCGCCGCGCGAAATCAGTCCATAGGGGTTTTCTTCCTTTTTATATATAAAAAAGTTTCATTGGAGGCGTCGGGTGTGGAAGAACAAGTCCTTGAGAAAGTCCCTCCGTGGCAATTTCGCTTGCTCTCCGTTCCTTTAAAAAAATATATAATGCCTGGGATTTTAGGCTTCAGAGTTAAACCGATTACGATTGCTTCTCCCGCTTGATCCGCGCATTTTACTCCAGGGGCTTTTCAGTAATTTTTTAAAAATCCAATTACTGCGTGGTTCCTCCGCCCCGCGCTGACTCGGCTGCTTCTTCGCACGCTCTCGACACCCGGGTTTAAGAGGCAGCCGAACAGATCCCGCCGGCGCCCCCGCGCTTGGCAGATGCAAGCCGTCTCTCCGGCGGCTGGAGCGGCCGATGGAACGCGCCTTACAAAATGAGGAGGAGGCGGGGGAGCGGCAGAAAAGGGAAAGGACGCATTTATGCCCGAGCGTTCCATGGAACGCCGCCCCTTCCCCATTCACAAACCGAGCGGTGGGCGGGGCCACGCTATCCCAGCCCCTGCCAATGGCGCGGTCTGTTGTCTCCGCAGCTCTGCTTACGATTGGCTGGGAAGATAAAAGGGCTCTGAGGGGCGGGGAGGAATGTGGGCGGATCCCGGGCGGTGGGATTCCTCTGCTGAAAAGTTGAAAGAAACTTTCTCTGAGGCTTGAATGGACGGCGCGGGGGGCGGGGCGGGGGCGTTCAAAGAGAGCCCAGGACGAGATCAGAGCGGATGAGGTCACATCAGATGTACAACGTTCCTGATGTTGTCCCGTTCCTTTCCCAGAAATGAATTTTTTTCCGAAAACACCACTGCTGCGTCCCTCCTCAAACGTCCCCAGTAGGTAAGATAGGAACCCAGACTCCAGGTGGTCTGAAACTGCGTCCCGATTCCACGAGTCTTATTTAAACCCTCCTAGTGAAAGGAATGTGACTTATTTTATATGTAAGCGCTTTAAAGACCAGGATGTTTAAAATAATAATTGTACACCCTTTGATTTTTAAAGGGAGAAAGGATAATTATCAAGAATTCTGCAGAGTATACAGATTTTAAGGGGTTTAGTTGCATAGTGTCCGACTCTTCGTGACCCCCTGGACCAGAGCACGCCAGGCACTTCTGTCTTCCACTCCCTCCCGCAGTTTGGTCAGACTCATGTTTGTAGCTTGACTAAACGACTAAACAACAACAAAGTTGCATAGCAGATATGTCTCCTTGTAACTGTCCAAATACAGTGGTACCTCGGGTTACATACGCTTCAGGTTACAGACTCCACTAACCCAGAAATAATACCTCGGGTTAAGAACTTTGCTTCAGGATGAGAACAGAAATCGTGCTCGTGCGGCGCGGCGGCAGCAGGAGGCCCCATTAGCTAAAGTGGTGCTTCAGGATAAGAACAGTTTCAGGTTAAGAATGGACCTCCAGAACGAATTAAGTACTTAACCTGAGGTACCACTGTAATTATTTTGAGGGCAGTGTATGTCCATCTAAGGGAGAGGCCAGTGTATAGCACACAGCTTTACTGCCTACTCTTGAGTAGCCATGAAACTCAGTGGGAATACTTAGCACTTGTTTTATGAGTGTTTTAGTTGCGCAAAAATGTTATTCACACACCACAGCAGCTGCTACTAAATGCATACACAGGCATTCGTTCGGTTTAGTCGCTTCAGGACAGATTTAAATTCAAATGCTCTGAATTGTGCAACTTCAACGGAAATTCTTTTTTTAATCACATTTTTTATGGCCGGGACATTACCCTTCTCATAACACACCTTTTAAAATGCACTAAAGTTCAATATTTAAAGAAGTTCTGTTAAACTCTCCCCCCCCCCGAAAAAAATTCAGAAAAGAAAGTTGACATCATATTAAAGGGTGGAGCTGGTGTCTCATGAACTCCAGTGTGATATGCAATGCAAACGTAAGCACTTTTATCTCAGAAAGAAATCCCAGGAATTTACTCCCCAGTTAGTGTGTATAGCACACAGCTTTAATTAATCTGAAGCAAGCAGTACAGGCTAGGGTAGTTGAATTCGAGGAAAAGGTGCCAGGAAGATTTTCTGGGCCCAGGACACTGTATGTGGATTGGGTTCCCTTCACCTCTCACAAAAAGAGGATTCAGATTTGCATTATAGTTTTAATTCACAGGGACTAGAAACTTACTTTTTTTAAAGATGGGTGGAGCTCAGAGTCTGATTTCCTTTGTTGGCTTTGGGTCTGGTACAGCAGTACCCCCCCCTCCCTGCCCCACATCTCTGATTTCAGGGACTACATAATTATGCAGTCTATTTCTTTTCATTCCATAACAATGAATTGGTGGGAAAGGCTCTCCCCTACACTCCATTCACTTCTATGGAGGGCGGGGGAAGGGCTGCCGTCAGGAGCAGCCTTAAGGACGAATGCCAGCGGTCCCTTCTGCTGTTTACAGCAAGATGCAAACGACAAATGGCCAAATTTGAGTCTGTTTGAGTTCACCCTTCCCATAAGCTGCTGTCCTAACCACATTTCCTAGAGCGGAATTAAGGAACCCATTTCAATGAATCAGAGCGCTTACGAGTAGACGTGGTGTTATTTAGGATATAGTACGGCGCTGTGGGTTAAACCACAGAGCTTAGAACTTGCCGTTCAGAAGGCCAGTGGTTCGAATCCCCGCGACGGGGTGAGCTCCCATTGTTCGGTTCCTGCTCCTGCCCAACTAGCAGTTCGAAAGCACATCAAAGTGCCAGTAGATAAATAGGTACCGCTCCGGCGGGAAGGTAAACCGCGTTTCCATGCGCTGCTCTGGTTCACTAGAAGCGGCTTAGTCATGCTGGCCACATGACCCAGAAGCTGTATGCCGGCTCCCTCGGCCAATAAAGCGAGATAAGCGCCGCAACCCCAGAGTCTCCATGACTGGACCTAATGGTCAGGGGTCCCTTTACCATTACCTTACTTTGGAGATCTGAAAAACTTTAATGGCTTGGCTTTTCACGGTTTGCCCAACGTTGGATAAATTCTGGTTCTGGGGTATGGAAGGAAGCAAAATTCGCCTGTGGGTTCCAATGTGAGTGTGGTTAAGGAACTGCAGTTGTTACGCATCTGGCTTCAGCCTCTTGGTTTGGTAAGAAGGGCAGGGAAATAACTCTTGGAACAACAACATTTATAAAACACCCACATCCACACCCCAGAACAAAACATCATATATTCTTACGTAAGTAGCTGCTTAACCTCAGCAACTAAAACTGCACACCACAACAGCAACAGAGTTTGTGGAAAACACTTGAGTCTATTTCATGAGTCTTCAGGGAAAGGAAGTTATGTCTGGACGTAACCTCTGGGAAGCGTCAAGTGATCCGCAATGTTTTAACATCATGGCTCAGTTGTGCTGCGGGGTTAAGAACTGCTGTTTTGTTTTTATTTTATTTGTCAAATTTTTAAAATTAGTTTTCACAACATTATAAACAAACAGATAAGACAAACAAACATAAATCATAGCCTTATTGAAAATTACACGTATTAACATTAAGTGACTTCCTCGCTTCCCCTTCGTTAGATTTCATTGCATATCATTTTAACGGTTTTCCAAATCACAGTTCTTATAAAATTTAACTTAAACATTAACATCCTTAGATCTTCACATTATGAAATTAAACATAATAATTTATCACTTAACAGAAATAAAATCCTAAGCCAATTACCGGTAAGTATCTGCAAGCTGTTTTCAGTTAATTTAACTTAACATATTTAACTAAGTAATCATTAAATTTAATCCACTCTTCCTGATACTCCTCCCTCCTTCTGGTCGCGGACTCTTCCAGTTAGGTCGGCTAGCTCCGAAAAATCCCTCATCTTCATCTGCCATTCTTCTATCTTTGGTAATTCTTGGGTTTTCCACTTTTTAGCTAACAAAATACGAGCAGCAGTTGTGGCATACAAAAATAATTTAACATTTTTCTTGGGCAATTCCAAACCGCCTTTTTATCTGTAGATCTCAGGGCGGTTCACAGCATAAAAATACAAGATAAAAACACCAGATAAAATACATAGTTAAACAAGAACAAAACAAACCAATAAACCTCCCTTCCCACATCTCCACCCTCCAAAAAACACACACATTTATAAGGGGTATAACATGTTAACATGCCCTTTGTGGCTTAGGGCCCTCGTATTTACGGGACTGCTTCTCCTGATGTGCCCCTCAGAGGACCTTAAGGTCCATGAATAATAATAGTTTAGAGGTCCCGGGCCCTAAGGAAGTCAGATTATCCTCCACCAGGGCCAGGGCCTTCTCAGTGATGGCTCCGACCTGGTGGAATGCTCTGCCCCATGAGACCAGGGCCCTGCAGGATTTAACTTCCTTCCGCAGGGCCTGTAAGACAGAGCTATTCCGCCTGGCTTTCAATCTGAACTTAGCCTGATCTTTTATTCCCCTTCCTTCCCTCCCCCTCCCCTTTTTATGAAGATTACCCACTCTGGGATCCCACAGTTAATTCCCCCCTGGTCTCCTCGCTGGCCCAAATAGGACTCATTTAGCCAGCTAGCCCTGGTGATCATCTAATGTTTATTGGATGGATTTCGTCCCTAAATTGATTTTTGAATTCTGAATTTATTGTTATTCACGTTTTATACTGTATTTTATGCTGGTTTTTTTGCATCAATTAAGTGTTTTAAATTTGTTGTTACCCACCCTGACCCCGGTTTTCTGAACCGGGAAGGGCGGGGTATAAATAAAAATGTATTATTATTATTATTATTATTATTATTATTATTATTATTATTATTATGTTAGTCAGCCAAAGGCCTGGAGGAACAGTTTTGTATAATGAAGGTGGCCACAAATGGGGAGCCACTGCAAAAAAGGCCCCGTTCTCGTATTCCAACTCTCTAGACCTCACATAGAGGAGGCACATGAGGCTGTTTATGAGATGTCTTTCTAAAAGGAAGGGTGCAAACAGCCCAATCCTCTGCCAGGCAACCAGGTACAGAATTGCAGCTTCAATAAATACAGATGGGTATATTAGGCAAGCTGAATCCACTAGCAGTATTCTTTAAAAAAAGAAAGAAAAAAGTTTAGGGTAAAGGCTAACATCCCTTTGCAGTGAATGTTCACCCAAATAGTGATACAAAATCATTGCAGACTCCCACCCACACAATTCTATTTTTGCCTGCCCCAATTGACATGCCGCAATATATTTTTAATGTAGCAGGATTTGACTTGCTTCTGGGCTGAGTGCGGAGAGAGAGAAAAAGCCTTGGCCTTTTTTAATTGTAGGACTCTGAGACACAACCTTTGTCTGTGGTTAAGCAGGGTTAGTTTTCTTTTTTAAAAAACACACACGTATTTTCACGCAGCCACAAAGCGCTTAAGTCATGCAAACCCATTTTATCAGCGTTACCACCAGTGACATACCAAGGATGAGGTATTCCAACTCGATCCATTGTGTTTAACTTCATTCAGTCCCTGAGAGTATTCGCTTCAGGAGAAGCTCCGGAGGGATTAGGATGAACCGGGCAATATCTGTCATCTGTGCCTGCACAGATTTCTTATCTCTATTTGCATTTCTGTTAAAATGTGTGAGGCACAATCCTAGGCATGTCTGCTGGGAACTGAGTTCAAGGGGCTTAGCCCTAGGTAAGTGGGTATAAGATTGCTGTGATAGCTCAGTCAGTAGACTCTTAATCTCAGGGCTGTGGATCAATGTGAGGGTAGCCAAAGAGTTAGGGGTGGATGTGTAACATCACAGAACATGGGCAAGAATTGTGTGTTGTCTGGGTGGGTGGGGAGGGGGCCGAGCATCATAGTGGTAGTATAAAATGTAAAGGGACCCCTGACCATTAGGTCCAGTCGTGGCCAACTCTGGGGTTGCGGCGCTCATCTCGCTTTATTGGCCAAGGGAGCCGGCGTCCAGCTTCCGGGTCATGTGGCCAGCATGACTAAGCCGCTTCTGGCGAACCAGAGCAGCGCACGGAAACACCGTTTACCTTGCCGCCAGAGCGGTACCTATTTATCTACTTGCACTTTGATGTGCTTTTGAACTGCTAGGTGGGCAGGAGCAGGGAACGAGCAATGGGAGCTCACTCCGTCGCGGGGATTCGAACCACCGACCTTCTGATCAGCAAGTCCTAGGCTCTGTGGTTTAACCCAAAGCGCCACCCGCGTCCCAGTGGTACAATACAGCATCTTAAGAAGCAGAGACATCACCTTGCCAACAAAGGTCTGTATAGTTAAAGCTATGGTTTTCCTAATAGTGATGTATGGAAGTGAGAGCTGGACCGTAAAGAAGGCTGATCGCCGAAGAATTGATGCTTTTGAGTTCTGGTGCTGGAGGAGACTCTTGAGAGTCCCATGGACTGCAAGAAGATCAAACCTATCCATTCTGAAGGAAATCAGCTCTGAATGCTCACTGGAAGGACAGATCCTGAAGCTGAGGCTCCAATACTTTGACCACCTCATGAGAAGAGAAGACTCCCTGGGAAAGACCCTGATGTTGGGAAAGATGGAGAGCACAAGGAGAAGGGGACGGCAGAGGACGAGATGGTTGGGACAGTGTTCTCGAAGCTACCAGCATGAGTTTGACTAAACTGCGGGAGGCAGTGGAAGACAGAAGTGCCTGGCGTGCTCTGGTCCATGGGGTCACGAAGAGTCGGACACGACTAAACGACTAAACAACAACAACAACAACAAATGGTAGCCATATGGACGGAGAGTGGTAATCCCACTTTTAAGAATGAGCAGGAGAGCATTGTCTTGCCAGGACAGTGAACCCTCATGGGGATCCTTTGCGCATAAAGGTAGGACCATTTTTTCCTCTTAACCAACCAACCAACTAGAGATTTGGAATTTGCTAGACTTCTCCAGTGAGGCAGGTTATAAACATGACCGCAGAGGCATCTGCAGGTGAAGATTCTAGCATTTTTAATTGGCAATATACTGAAAATACTGTTGGCTGAATCTGTGGGAAACTCCTTCCAAGAATAGAAAAAAGACCTTGACTGATGAGTTCAATAAAAGTTGAAAAACGTGTAAAAAGTACACAGTTTATGAAGAAAAGGAAGTCAGTCCTGTCCCCACCCCACCCCACCCCTTCCAAGAAGCTCATTCCTCTCCCACTTTGCCAGGGACATCTGCTTGAAAGAGCTAGTTGGAATCCTTAAGGCACCAGACTGCCACTCTGTTGTTGTTAGTAGTAGTAGTAGTAATAATAATAATAATAATAATAATAATAACAATTTATTATTTATACCCCACCCATCTGGCTGGCTTTCCACAGCCACTCTGGGCAGCTTCCAAAAAAAATTAAAATACAGTGGTCTGTTATACATTAAAAGCTTCCCTAAACAGGGCTGCCTTCAGATGTCTTCTAAAAGTCTGGTAGCTGTTGTTCTCTTTGACATCTGGTGGGAGGGTGTTCCACAGGGCGGGCGCCACCACTGAGAAGGCCCTCTGCCTGGTTCCCTGTAACTTGGCTTCTCGCAGTGAGGGAACTGCCAGGAGGCCCTTAGCGTTGGACCTCAGTGTCCGGGCAGAACGATGGGAGTGGAGACGCTCCTTCAGGTTAGGTATTGGTCAAAAAGGAATTTCCCCAGATAAGATAGTGAGGGAGGTTTTCCACCTTTCCTCTTTCCTTCCAGTTACTTTGTGGTGTGACTTACTAATAGCACAGGGCTGTCCGTGATAGGAAAATTACAAAGGTGCTGCTGTTAATTAAACGCCTCATCAGCTTAAAGTGAGAAGGTTAATGAATTGGGATGCATTTGGATTGGCTGGTATCTTTAATGAAAACAATTAGGATTGAGTGCAATTTGGGATGCAGAATATGTGTTCTTTAAAAAAACAAAACAAAAGCCTGCGACTTTAAGACCTTGGATGGTTGAATATTTGAGGGGGATAAAGCCTGGCATAATGGATGCACCTGTATTGAACAATTATTTGAAGGCCAGCATTTGCACTTTTAAGATTCTGAGCAATCGATTACCTGGAGTTATTGCCTGCCAGCCTAGGATTCTGTAAGTGTCCATAAAAATAACCCCGAGAAAGCAAGGCCTATCACATCTTTCCCTTTGATCTTGTGCCTCACGCAGAAATGCAGAATGTGTTGTCGCATCTAAGCCTTTCAATAAAACTAAAGTGTGTTTGTTTTTAAAGTCTATTCGTTATCCATACACAAGGGAGACCCTCCTGTACCACTTGGTTCACACGCGCATCTTCAAAACTTGATGACTGCAGCAACCAGCGAGGACTCAGCCAGTATAATAGACCCTCAAAGTGTCCCTGTTTTCCAGGGACGTCCCTGATGTAGAGAAGCCGCCCCGGTTTCTGATTTGATCCTGGAATGTCCTGCTTTTCCTTAGAATGTCCCTGTTTTCATTGCAGAAATGTTGGAGGGTATGGAGTTATCTGACCCCCGAGCCGTCTGAAAGCAATCCTGTACAGTGGTGCCCCGCAAGACGAATGCCTCGCAAGACGGAAAACTCGCTAGACGAAAGAGTTTTCCGTTTTGGAGGTGCTTCACAAAACGAATCTCCTATGGGCTTGCTTCGCAAGACGACAATGTCTTGTGAGTTCCTGCTGTTTCCCCCCCTTTCCCCCCCTTTTCTAAGCCGCTTATCAGCTGATCCGATCAGCAGATAAGCTGCTAAAAGCCGCTAATAGCGCTAATCCGCTAATCCTTCAATGGGCTTGCTTCGCAAGACGAAAAAACCGCTAAACGAAGAGAATCACAGAACGGATTCTTTTTGTCTTGCGAGGCACCACTGTATAGGAAATGTGTGTTTTTTTTTAAAAAAATGTTTTTTTAAAATATTATTATTTATATATTGGAAGCCACGCAGAGTGGCTGGAGCAACCCAGTAAGATGTGCGGGGTATAAATAGTAAAATTATCATTATGGCATGGGACATCCCTATTTTCATCAGAGAAATGTTGGAGGGGATGGTATAGACAATGCTGAACTAATGGACCAATGGTTTGCTTCAGTATAAGGCTGTCTGCACGCAACAGTACCTTCAAAGTGCATTCAAAACACATTATTTCCCTTAAAGAATTCCGGGCAGTGGGCACAGCCTAAGGCAGTTTCTTCCTATGTTTCTTCCTAAATACCCATGACACAGATATCACAAACACCCTACAATCTAGCTCCAGCTGAGTTGACCTCTGCCTCTTCCGACCACCACCACTGCAGGACTACTCAAGAACCAGTTTGGCCTGAGGGGAGAAGAAATCAGTGGCGTAGCATGGGTTGTCAGCACCCGGGGCAAGGCAAGTAATTTGTGCCCCCTAACCCGTGGATTTGCGCCCCCTAACCCTAACCCCCAGATGTTGCGCCCGGTGCGGCCGGCCCCCCCTGCACCCCCCACGCTACGCCACTGGAAGAAATATTGCTTTCAAAAGGGGTTTCCCCCTTGTAGTTTATATTCTAATTCATGCTTCTTGTTTTAGGGCTTGCACTCACACTTTTATATGCCTGTTGTCTTTGTCCATGGAGTTTTCTTGACAGGGATAGTGGAGTGGCTTGCTGGTTCCTGCTCCAGGTGGATCACATTTGGTCAAAACTCTCCACTATGACCTGTCCATCTTGGGTGGCCCTGCATGGCATAGCTCATAGCTTCTCCCTTCGCCACGGCAAGAAAAGCAATGACAAACCTAGACAGCATCTTAAAAAGCAGAGACATCACCTTGCCAACAAAGGTCCGTATAGTTAAAGCTATGGTTTTCCCAGTAGTGAAGTATGGAAGTGAGAGCTGGACCATAAAGAAGGTTGATCGCTGAAGAATTGATGCTTTTGAATTATGGTGCTCGAGGAGACTCTTGAGAGTCCCATGGACTGCAAGAAGATCAAACCTCTCCAATCTGAAGGAAATCAGCCCTGAGTGCTCACTGGAAGGACAGATCGTGAAGCTGAGGCTCCAATACTTTGGCCACCTCATGAGAAGAGAAGACTCCCTGGAAAAGACCCTGATGTTGGGAAAGATGGAGGGCACAAGGAGAAGGGGACGGCAGAGGACGAGGTGGTTGGATATGAGTTTGACCAAACTGCGGGAGGCAGTGGAAGACAGGAGTGCCTGGCGTTCTCTGGTCCATGGGGTCACGAAGAGTCAGACACGACTAAACAACTAAACAACAACAACGACACTCACACAACAGGACTTCCTATTCTTTCTCCCTGCAGATCCCCTGTATACTTCAAATTGTGCTCTAATAATTGGTCACAGTGTCAGATTAGGACCAGGGAGACCCAGGTTGAAATCCCCACTCATCCATGAAGCTTGCTGGGGGACCTTGGGCCACCGCAATCTCTGTTTACAGGGTGGTTTGCAGGATAAAATGGGGAAGGAGAGAATCTTGTTTACCAGCTTGAGCTTCTCGGAGGAGATATACGAATGGGAGTTGTAGTCCACAAGATCTGGACGGCACCATGTTGGCTATCCCAGCAAGAGTAGTATGAAATTCTATTCTAAGTATCTGTGGAGCTTTGGTTCAAGTAAACTGATTTTATACAAATGGTAGGTTTCTGTTTAGCAGTCCTTAATCCAATTGTTACATTCCTCTCCACAGGAAAGGGAATCTGCACCTCAACAGTGACTCTGCAGGCCCTCAGGTGATGTTTTCCAGAGTACCTGCTTCAAGATTTGCAAGTTACAATTACCTTTTATTTTCCCGGCTTCCCCTCCATACAAAGCCTTGCTGACAGTGGCTGTCCTGGGTGATTATCACTGTTTATTGTGGCACTTAAGTCAAAACTTCTCTCCCTCCCCAGATTTATCTGAAACCTGTCTATCAGTTGGCTTACCTTGAGCTAAACCTCATCTCCCCATATCTTTACTTCTAACATCTCATGCGTTATGCGCGTCACACAAGGTGGCATAAAAGCACAAAGCAAACTTTCTGACTCCCTTGATGTAACTTAGGTGGCTTTAGATGTGCGAGCGCATAAGCTCGCGGATCGGTGTTTCTTAGAGACGGCTCTAACCATGTTATTGCACTTTGAGAAAGGAGTAAATATTGTTTCTCGTTTGAATTCTAACGTGCGGGGAAAGAAGCATTGGTACTTCATAGGTGGAAAGATAACAAAGCTCCAGTTTTCTTTTTTTCTTTTTTAAAATAAATTTTATTAGTATTTTCCACACAACAACAACAACAGGAAAAATATCCAAAAATAGCAATACACAACACACAAAAACCAACATTCGAAAAACTCAAAAAGCAACAACAACTAAAAAAAACAACAAATCCATATCTTACAAGTTAATAATATAAACACTATAAAAACAACAACAAAACGTTGACTTCTACCAATCCCACAGCACCTCCTTTATCTCTCATTGTGTCTTCCTGTTTTCCTTATCATCTCTGTCCTAACATCTAGATATAAATCCCTCTTTCTTATCCTTTCACTTCACAAGGTTATTCCAGACTCAGCCAGATTTCTGCCCTCGAACCTTGACTTTTGAGGTATTCATTTAGGCACTCCCATTCTTTTTTTCACTTCACTTTTTGGTTTTTGTCTTATTATGTCTGTCAATTTGGCTAATTCTAAGTATTCCGAAAGCTTACATAACCACTCTCCTCTAGTGGGTAACTGATTCTTTTTCCAATATTTAGCCACCAGGATTCTTGCTGCAGACGTTGCGTATAAGAAAAATTTAGTTTTGTCTTTCGGAATATCGTCATTTAAAATTCTTAAAAGGAATGCCTCTGCCCTTTTACTATATGATATTCTTAATATTTTATTTATTTCTTCGTGGATCCAGGGTCCAATTTTCCTGCTTGCTACCCACCTCCAAGGACCAGACATGATAAACTGATTGACAAAAGAGTATATGGGTAGGAGCTGGGAGACAATAGGAAAGCGATATTGCACAGGATGCACTTCCACACAGCGAGGGGCCTATATATTAGACGCCTTGTGAATGACTAAAATGACTGCTGGCCTGCAAAGCAATCTGCCAAAGGATTGGGGCAGGGCGGAATAGGCTTAATGCCTGCGATATTTAGTAAAGGTAAAGGGATCCCCGACCATTAGGTCCGGTCGTGACCGACTCTGGGGTTCCGGCGCTCATCTCGCTTTATTGGCCAAGGGAGCCGGCGTACAGCTTCCGGGTCATGTGGCCAGCATGACTGAGCTGCTTCTGGCGAACCAGAGCAGCGCACAGAAACACCATTTACCTTCCCGCCGGAGCAGTACCTATTTATCTACTTGCACTTTGACATGCTTTTGAACTGCTAGGTTGGCAGGAGCAGGGACCGAGCAATGGGAGCTCACCCTGTCATGGGGATTCGAACCGCTGACCTTCTGATCAGCAAGTCTTAGGCTCTGTGGTTTAACCCACAGCGCCACCCACATCCCCGCAATATTTAGTTACATGGAGGCATTGATTTGCAAATGTGCAACACGGAGGACGGATGGCGTGACTGAGACGTGTCTCTGAATTCTAGAAATAAAGCAGGAGGAAATTAACGTGGCTCCTCTGTTAAGTTGTGGGTGAACATATCAGACGACACAGCGATTCTTCAAACAGCTCTTGTTTATTCACAGGCCAGGCCAGAAGTGAACTGAAGGGTGCAGCCAGCCTGCTTACATAGAGCTCCACTACAACGCAACAGTAACAACTTTCTGTAACTATCCAATCACTTACGTCACTTTCAATTCCTTATTTGCATATGTGGACCTGAGTGAAAACTATCCACAGTATCCGCCTGCTGGCCCAGTACATAACATCCTCAGCGCTAAGCATGTAGGCGTGACTTCTTTTGCCGCGGGGGTGGCAAAACCTGTGTCTCGCCCGCACTGCAGTATCTCAGAATGGGTTTTCTGAGGCCTGTATGGAAAGATATTCCGTTCACCCTTGATGGGAAGACGGAGAGAGAGGTAGCAGCCATGGGAAACGCAGGTTCGTGGGCTGGTTGTCGAGGAGCAAGGAGTCAAGGCGGGATATCCTTCCTGTATACCTGAAGGAGCCTCTCCACCCCCATCGTTCAGCCCGGGCACTGAGATCCAGTGCCGAGGGCCTTCTGGCGGTTCCCTCATTGCAAGAAGTGAGGTTACCGGGAACCAGCCAGAGGGCCTTCTCGGTGGTGGCACCCTCCCTTCAGATGTGAAGGAAATAAGCAGCTATCCTATCTTTAAAAGACATCTGAAGGCAGCCCGGTTGAGGGAGGTTTTTAATACTTAATGCTGTACTGTTTTTAACACTCGATTGGGAGCCGCCCAGAGTGGCTAGGGAAACTCAGCCAGATGGGCGGGGTATAAATAATAAATTATTATATAATTATTATAAATTGTACACCTTGATTCAAAATGACCTGGTGGGCTTTGCGCTGTGCGTGGCTTCTTTCTAAAGCCTTCTGTGTAGCCTCTAGGTGTGGGAGTAGAGGGGCAGATATGGGGCGCACACTGAATTCTCCTTGAAGGCTGTTCTATCGCCTGGCAGAACCAGAGAAACAGTTTATTGATGCTTGATTAAAATTCATAGGCGCCAAGGAGGGACATGTTAATCAGTTGAAGAATTTGGCTCCAAAAAGCTGAAAGGAAAAGAGCTGTCATTTGATATGGTGGTTTCAAAGGGTCTAAGGAGTCTGTAAGCTGTGTTTACAAAATCTCTCCTTAACCCTTGCTTCAATTTCCAGGGATGGCTACAGTTAGGGGTTGCGGAGAGCTTCCCAAAGTGACTATCTCAAAATCTTACCTTAAAGATAAGCAACCAGCATTAAATTCTTTTGATTTGCTCTGTTACTTCCGGGTCACCGTGGAACGCAACCTGAAAATGCGCAACCTGAAGCAAATGTAACATGAGGTATGACTGTACTGAGAGGAGATATGGTCGCCATCTTCAAATATCTCAAGGGCTGTAACATGGACGATGGAGCAAGCTTGTTTTCTCCTGCTTTGGAGGGGAGGACTTGAACCAATATAATAATAATAATAATAATAATAATAATAATAATAATAATAATAATAATAATAGTAGTAGTAGTAGTTTATTTATACCCTGCCCATCTGGCTGAGTTTCCCCAGCCACTCTGGGCGGCTCCCAGTTGAGTGTTAAAAACAATACAGCATTAAATATTAAAAACTTCCTAATTAAATATTAAAAACTAGCTGCTTATTTCCTTCGCATCTGATGGGAGGGTGTTCCACAGGGCGGGCGCCACTACCGAGAAGGCCCTCTGCCTGGTTCCCTGTAACCTCACTTCTTGCAATGAGGGAACCACCAGAAGGCCCTCAGCACTGGACCTCGGTGTCCGGGCTGAACGATGGGGGTGGAGACGCTCTTTCAGGTATACAGGACCGAGGCTGTTTAGGGCTTTAAAGGTCAGCACCAACACTTTGAATTGTGCTCGGAAACGTACTGGGAGCCAATACAGATCTTTCAGGACCGGTGTTATATGGTCCCGGCGGCCACTCCCAGTCTCCAGTCTAGCTGCCATATTCTGGATTAGTTGTAGTTTCTGGGTCACCTTCAAAGGTAGCCCCATGTAGAGCGCATTTCAGTCGTTCAAGCGGGAGATAACTAGAGCATATACCACTCTGGTGAGACTGTCTGTGGGCAGGTAGGTTTCAAGTAACCAGAAAGGAGATTCTGACGAAACATCAGGAAGAACTTTCTGATGGTAAGAGCTGTTTTACAGTGGAACGGATGGTGGTAGACTCCTTCATTGGAGGTTTTTAAGCAGAGTTTGGATGGCCCTCTGTCATGGATGCTTTAGCTGAGATTCCTGCATTGCAGGGGGTTGGACTAGATGACCCTGGGAAGTCCCTTCCTACTCTATGATTCTCTGCGTCAGTGGTGGGATAATGAGGCTGTACAGCATGAATCTGACCACATGGTCCTTCAGTGGATTGATGGAGTCCAAGTCACTGGAAGCTACTTGAAATATACTCAGAGTTGAGAGTGGATTTCATGCTCTTTATTCAACTCATAGTGGTGAGGAGGAATAGAAGTTCCCCAGAATGTCTGCTTTATATACATTATTTACACAATGGGCCCCACGTGATTGGCTAATTCCGGGATTCTCCTGTAGGCCAATCAGGTTGTGGATTCAATTCCACCTGGAGCTGGATTGGGTGGTTCCTGTGGACCAATCAGACTGCTGCATTCTGGATCCTATTGTTCTAGGACCAATCAGACTGCTGCATTCTGGACCCTATTGTTCTAGGACCAATCAGACTGCTGCATTCTGCATCCTATTGTTCTAGGACCAATCAGACTGCTGCATTCTGCATCCTATTGTTCTAGGACCAATCAGACTGCTGCATTCTGCATCCTATTGTTCTAGGACCAATCAGACTGCTGCATTCTGCATCCTGTTGTTCTAGGACCAATCAGACTGCTGCATTCTGCATCCTATTGTTCTAGGACCAATCAGACTGCTGCATTCTGCATCCTATTGTTCTAGGACAAATCAGACTGCTGCATTTTGGATCCTGTTCAACTCAGTACATAACACTACTCCATTAGAGGGAGTTGGGCAATGCCCCAACTTAAGTTCGTCCTCAGCCAGCCCCCAGCTGCCTGACTTCGAACTTACATCTAGTGCAGCCTTTGCGGAACTCAACAGGGGGGAGAAAGAGGTCAGAACTCAAATTAGTTGCCTCTGGCTCCACCTACTGTTGGTCCTCCTGCCTTCCGCCCTACCACTCGCACCAGCCATCACCGGTCTGAGGGGCTGCCTTTCTGACGCGTCGACTGTAAGCTAAGGGGGTTGCTTGAAGCGCAGGCTCCTAGTTTCTGATGACAGGCCCTTCCTGAAATATTAATAGTACTCTGGAAGAGTGAATTTAGAGGCATGCAAAGGATGGAATCAGAACTCCGGTTCCTGTCACCCCTAGGAGACCGTGTTTGTGTTCTTCCGCGAGCAATCGTTACGGAAACCTTATTTGTGTCTCCTTGTCAGTCTCTCTTTGCAGTTGCCAATAATGGGCGCCGCAGTGCGGCTGAAATCGCTTTGCTTATTTCCCTCACGAGCACTGGGAAATAACATTCTCAAGCCGTTATTGATACTCTGGTGGGATGGAGAGCCTTCTCTGCTTAATTACGCGGCTGATATTTAAGGCTCTTCCCCTCCGACTGCCTTGCCTGGCAGTGTGTGGCGTCTGATGCTAATTGCAAAACTGCAGAGGTTTATTCCCATCCCATGCAGGCGGCTCCACGTGGACAGGTGGTGTGATGTACAGTCTTGTAGCTCCCGCTCTCGAAGGCTTAAACAAAAAACAAAAAATATCTTTATGTGTTGCACTGCTTGCCTAAAAAGAAAAAGGCTCCTGTGAACAGGTACTGGATTACATTTTTTATTCTATTTTTTCGGGGGCCAGAAACAATAATTGGAAGCATATGTGGAGCTGCGCATTGCTTCAGAGGAAGAATGTACTAGGGGTTGCCAGGAGTATTCTGTGGGAACACACCGCTGGATCTCAAACGGGCTTCAGCTGCAAATAAAAATTCCCGTGCACAAGCTAAAATGGAAATAGCCTCACGTTGTCGCCGTTATTTCTGCAGGGCTGAAAGTGGTGAATATCAAAGGCAATTAAAAGTTGAGGATGGAATTCAGTGCAGCGCAGTGCAGTGCAGCCCTTAAAATATCCCAGTATTGCAAGAGGACTTGCCTTGCTTCACAGTGCAGAGCTCAAATGATATACAGGAAGTAAGCCCCTGCAGGAGTATCTGATGACAGGATCCGTATCAGCATCCTTGTAATGCACATGGGTGTCATTTGACTTGGCCGACACTGTGGTGTTACTTTGAACAGGAAGACCCGGGTTTTCATTTTTTTTATAGATACAATTTTGTATTAGTTTTTTTAAACATATCATTTTCAACAGTAATTAAACACACTTTTACATCTTATTCAAATTTTTGACTTCCATCAATCCTGTCTGAAAATTTTCCAATCTAATCTCTCAGTATGCATTTCTTATCTTCCCTATTACATTTCAAACTCATAACCAATATCGCTATCTTTTTCTACTTTGTAACACTTCGTATATTTCTCCTTACAAAACTTCTTGCAGTCCTACTAGCGTGATTTGTTGATGACAGTTGCTCTTCAAATAATTCATATATCTCTTCCAATCTTCTGTAAATCTCTGGTCCTGCATGTTTCGAATCCTTCCTGTCATTTTGTCCAATTCTGCATAGGCCATTAATTTCGTCTGCCATTCTTCTTTCATCAGAATTTCTTCTTGTTTCCATTTCTGGGCTAACCATACTCTTGCCACAGTTGTTGCATATAAAAACAATTTAACATCTTGCCTATTAATGTCTTGACCTATAATACCAAGTAAAAAAGCTTCTGGTTTTTTTAAGACCCGGGTTTTCAAATCCCCTACAAAGCCTTGGCCATGTCGTTCTCTCTCCACCTAGCCTACCTGAAAGGGTCGATGTGTGGTGCTCTGAAGACGAAATCCGCGGTCCAAATGCGATACTCAGTGTATACCCAGGGCCGGGATTTACGTACAGTGGTACCTCGGGTTACAGGAGCTTCAGGTTACAGACTCCGCTAACCCAGAAATAGTACCTCGGGTTAAGAACTTTGCTTCAGGATGAGAACAGAAATCGTGCTCCAGCGGCGCGGCGGCAGCAGGAGGCCCCATTAGTGAAAGTGGTGCCTCAGGTTAAGAACAGTTTCAGATTAAGTACAGACCTCCAGAACGAATTAAGTACTTAACCCAAGGTACCACTGTACTTCTTCTTAATTGTATTTCAGTTCAACAATTACTTTGATAAAATACATATTTTGTTACGTGCAAATGGCTTTAGATACCTATTAGGTCCATAAATTACCATATAGCATATATTCAACACAAAAAACAGTGACAATTTGTTGTTGACAAAGGACAGCAGGACATATAAAGTTCCCCATTACCTTTAGTAGCTTAGGGCCTCATCAAACCTAAATCCAGCCTTCATGTACCCTATGAAGTGTACAAACCTTAAGACTTTACTAGGTACATGAAACAATTAAAGGTCAGCAATGCGTTTGATACATTACCCGGCCTTGTACTTGCTACTGCTCTAAAGAGATTTTACAAACTGCTTGAGGGTTTAAGAGGCATGTTAGGTTTGTAGTATCGCTATGAGGTTTGCTGGGAGCTAAGGCCCATTGATGCTTTTGAATTATGGTGCTGGAGGAGACTCTTGAGAGTCCCATGGACTGCAAGAAGATCAAACCTATCCATTCTGAAGGAAATCAGCCCTGAGTGCTCACTGGAAGGACAGATTGTGAAGCTGAGGCTCCAATACTTTGGCCACCTCATGAGAAGAGAAGACTCCCTGGAAAAGACCCTGATGTTGGGAAAGATGGAGGACACAAGGAGAAGGGGACGACAGAGGAAGAGATGGGTGGACAGTGTTCTCGAAGCTACCAGCATGAGTTTGACCAAACTGCGGGAGGCAGTGGAAGACAGGAGTGCCTGGCGTGCTCTGGTCCATGGGGTCACGAAGAGTCAGACACGACTAAACGACTAAACAACAACAAGGCCCTGACAAAAAAGTTCTATGCACTCTAGAAAACTATACTCATCACACTGATGATTATAAATAACTGTAATAGGTAGATTGACACTCATTCCTGCTAAGTTAACGGAAGCCTTCGAGATGTATGACTGACTACTCAAACTACAAGATGTTTCAATGTTATTTATTTATTTATAAAATCGTTATTTCTTTAAATAAGGGTGTGTGTGGATAATGTCATTATGTAGCTTAGTCACTAGGTGGCCCTGGACTTTTTGGGGGGTTGAGAGTTTCCTGTGTCTGTTCTGTTCCTGTTCAAGAGAGATGATAGAATTTGTGTTGAGCATCCTGGCTGGGCTGTTTCCTATGCATTCCTTGACATATAGACACTTACGGTATTTGTTCGCATTGAATATTTATGCTTCAACAGAGAAAAATAAGACATTCTCTCTTCTCTATGGACTATCAGTTTCTTTTGAGGGAAGTGAAGATAATAGAATCTTAGTCCTTCTTTTTTAAAATTTGCATTTTATAATAGAATCATAGTACAACCCCCTGCAATGCAGGCCATCCAACCTCTACTTAAAAACCTTCAAGGAAGAAGAATTTCCACCTCTCGTGGGAGTCTGCTCCTTTTTTTAAAAAATAATTTTTATTGATTTTAACATATAAATTATAAAATGTGCCACAAAACTTATCACTTATACAATCTTTTTAGACTTCTATCAGCACCTCTGATGATCCACCATTTTAACCACTTCTTATGCATTTCTTAACTTTATATTGCCTTTTAACAAATCATCCTCCCCCTTGTCCATTTTTGCAATACTTCCAATAATATTCCTCACAAAACTTGCAAACCTACAAATGCCGTCTGTTCTTCACAATTACTTTTCAAATAGTCTGTAAATTTACTCCAGTCTTCCGTGAATTTCTGGTCCCGTCGGTTTCGAATTCTTCCTGTTAGTTTATCTAGTTCTGCATAGTCCATTAACTTCATCCTCCATTTTTCAATCGTCGGTAATTCTTCTTGCTTCCATTTTTGGGCCAATAATATTCTTGCTGCTGTTATTGCATATAAGAAGAGCTTATGTTCCTTTCTATTTATATCACTCCCAACAATGCCCAGTAAAAATGCTTCTGGTTTCTTTATAAATGTATATTTCAACATTTTTTTCATCTCATTATATATCACCTCCCAGAAGCTTTTCACCTTTTTACATTCCCACCACATGTGATAAAATGTTCCCTCTTTTTCTTTGCATTTCCAACATTTATTACTGACTTTATACATTTTCACTAACTTAACAGGTGTAATATACCATCTATACATCATTTTCATCACATTTTCTTTTAGGGCATTGCATACAGTAAATTTTAAACCTTCTTTCCATAATTTTACCCAATCGCTCAGCTGTACTCGTGGGAGTCTGTTCCATTGCTGAACAGCTCTTACTGTCAGAAAGTTCTTCCTGATATTTAGTACTGAAAAGACAGAAAAGGAGTCATGGTGAAACGGATACCAACATATCTATGACAAATCAGGAAAGGATCTCCTGGTAGGAAATGTGAAATGGTGCTCCTTCCTTTTTGACCTACAAGCTGTGACTGACAGATGAGCTTGGAGGAGCCATATGGTCAAGAATCCTGAAGACCTAAATGGCAGAAGGGAAATGGACATGGGGCAGTGATTTGAAACCAGATCACCAAGGCAGAAACTGGCCGGGGAGGGATGAATGATTGCTGCTAAATCTGATTCCAACCATAATTTTGTCCATGGCTTCCAAGTAGCCAATAATAATAATAATAATAATAATAATAATAATAATAATAATTTATTATTTATACCCCGCCCATCCGGCTGAGTTTCCCCAGCCACTGTGTGCGGCTTCCAATCAAGTGTTAAAAACAATACAGCATTAAATATTAAAAACTTCCCTGAACAGGGCTGCCTTCAGATGTCTTTTAAAAAGAAGATAGCTGCTTCTTTCCTTCACATCTGAAGGGAGGGCGCCACTACCGAGAAGCCCTCTGTCTGGTTCCCTGTAACCTCACTTCTCGCAATGAGGGAACCACCAGAAGGCCCTTGGCGCTGGATCTCAGTGTCCAGGCTGAACGATGGGGGTGGAGACACTCCTTCAGGTATACAGGAAAAGGGCCGTTTAGGGCTTTAAAGGTCAGCACCAACACTTTGAATTGTGCTCGGAAACGTACTGGGAGCCAATGCAGATCTCTCACGACCGGTGTTATGTGGTCCCGGCGGCCACTCCCAGTGACCAGTCTAGCTGCCGCATTCTGGATTAGTTGTAGTTTCTGGGTCACCTTCAAGGGTAGCCCCATGTAGAACGCATTGCAGTAGTCCAAGCAGGAGATAACCAGAGCATGCACACTCTGGCGAGACAGTCAGCGGGCAGGCAGGGTCTCAGCCTACATACCAGATGGAGCTGATAGACAGCCGCCCTGGACACAGAATTAACCTGCGCCTCCATGGACAGCTGTGAGTCCAAAATGGCTCCCAGGCTGCGCACCTGGTACTTCAGGGGCACAGTTGCCCCATTCAGGACCAGTGAGTTCCCCACACCCACCCGCCCCCTGTCCCCCAAAAACAGTACTTCAGTCTTGCCAGGATTCAACCTCAATCTGTTAGCCAAAGCAGGTTTTCTCAGAACTAGACCAGAAATTGGACTGTGACTGAATGATAATGAATGGCCTCGATATTCATACGACAGGAAGGGCCTTAGCTCAGTGGTTGAGCATCTGATTCACGTGCAGAAAAGCTCAGGTTGGATTCCAGGCAATATCAGGGTCGGGCTGGAAGACTCCTCTACAATCCTGGGGAGGCTCTGCCAGCGGTCATGGTTGGCAGAGTGGTTCTGCAGGTCCCTGGGAGGGGGAAGGCGGGCGCGGTGCAAACACTGGCAGAACCGAGTTGCCTCTGCTTTGCCCCTCTCCCTCCTGGTAACTTGAAGAGTTGCTTGTGATGGGAGCTGTCAGGGACTGACTGGATGAGGAAGAGTGGTGGGAGTCCACCCCCCTCGCCCAGGAGCCCCCCCCGGGAGGGCACAGAAGAAGATGACTTAGATCCCGGATCCTGGTAGCGAGACACAGAAGATCAGTCTACAATTCCCAGGCACTGGTTTCCAGAAGCGTTGAGTTTTCTTAGAATCTGTAAGAAAAGTGGGCAAGTATATCCCTATGTATGAGAGACAGATAAAATTACAGTGGTACCTCAGGTTACATACGCTTCAGGTTACAGACTCCGCTAACCCAGAAATAGTACCTCGGGTTCAGAACTTTGCTTCAGGATGAGAACAGAAATCGTGCTCCGGCGGCACGGCAGCAGCAGAAGGCCCAATTAGCTAAAGTGGTGCTTCAAGTTAAGAACAATTTCAGATTAAGTACAGACCTCCGGAAAGAATTAAGTACTTAACCTGAGGTACCACTGTATGAGAGACAGAAAGAAAACAGACCTCACCTTGCCGACAAAGGTCCGTATAGCTAAAGCTGTGGTTTTCCCAGTAGTGATGTATGGAAGTGAGAGCTGGACCATAAAGAAGACTGATCGTCGAAGAATTGATGTTTTTGAATTATGGTGCTGGAGGAGACTCTTGAGAGTCCCATGGAATGCAAGAAGAGCAAACCTCTCCATTCTGAAGGAAATCAGCCCTGAGTGCTCACTGGAAGGACAGATCCTGAAGCTGAGGCTCCAATACTTTGGCCACCTCATGAGAAGAGAAGACTCCCTGGAAAAGACCCTGATGTTGGGAAAGATGGAGGGCTCAAGGAGAAGGGGACGACAGAGGACAAGATGGTTGGACAGTGTTCTCAAAGCTACCAGCATGAGTTTGACCAAACTGCGGGAGGCAGTGGAAGACAGGAGTGCCTGGTGTGCTCTGGTCCATGGGGTCACGAAGAGTCGGACACGACTAAATGACTAAACAACAACATAAAAGACAGAACATTAGGTGCTATAAAATGACCGCCTTGGTCACTGCAGTTTATCGTAGACTGTTGCCAATATCTGAATCATGGTGTCATTTGCTACCGGTCAAAAACCAGGGTCTGGTATTCATGGAAGTTGCTTTGGAAATTCCTTTGTGAGGGCCTGTCGCCAAATAGTGGCATCAGTGGGCTTCTCCCGAGTAAGTAATCTGAGGATTATAGCTATAAATAAATGGGAAATGACCACACAGTTATTATTGGAAAGGAAGCAGCTTGTTTCTGCTATTTAATCTGCCAAATGCTGGAATACAAAATAAAGTTGCCAATTATTTCCTGCTGTGGGCTCCTGTGCCTTTTACAGGTGGAAATTTAGCAGCTGAAGCCCCTCCCCCTTCCTGCTTAATTTCTGCTTGTTGGGCATCTATTCAAGGAGAAAAAAATCAGCTTTCATATCATCCCATCTGTCTGTGGAGTTCGTATTGAAGGGCCCTTTGTCATCTTGGTGTGTGGCCCTTTAAATTCTAGGAAAAAATGGGGGGGGGGTTTTAACCCTTCAGTTGTATCAGCTCAGTTCGGTTGGGCATTTCTTTGTTTTACAGCCTCTTAGTGGGATTTTTTAAATACTGTTGTTGTTTTTTTGTATTGTTCAGGTTTCTGGCGGGCTTACAAGCCTGATTCTCTCGAGAGACCATCTTGAGAATAAGGGGGTATTCTGTTGCGGGGCAGCTATTTTAAAACCCTGAATAGCTTGGCTTAGGGTTTTCTATTTACTTTCTTGAGCTGTTTGCTCCAAGGATTGCCTCACCTCAGAAAGGATATTGGAGAGCTGGAAAAGGTTCAGAAAAAGGGAGACCGAAACTACCAAGAGAATGGAAAGAGTCTCTTATGAGGAAAGGTTGCAGCGTTCGGGACTTCATAGTTTGCAGAGAGTTTAGTTTTAAGAGGCGACACGGTGGGAGTTCTTAAAATCGTGCCCTGCAAGCAGAGAGGGGACAGAAAAAAGTATTTCTTCCCTCATAACACTAAAATTTGTGGACACCCTGCAAAGCTGAATGTTGGAAGATTCAGGAGAGATAAAAGGAAGTACTTCGTGTAGCAGATTGTTAATCTGTGGAACTTGATTCCACAGGAGCCAGCTTAGATGTCTTTAATAGAAGATAGGACATACGAGAAATAAGTAAAAGAACCAAGCAAGTATTAGAAACCACCCCAGAATTGGCCTTACTAAACATCTTCCAAGACAATAAGTCCAAATTACACCACAAAGAATAGGGACGCGGGTGGCGCTGTGGGTTAAACCACAGAGCCTAGGGCTTGCCGATCAAAAGGTCAGCGGTTTGAATCCCCGCAACAGGATGAGCTCCCATTGCTCAGTCCCTGCTCCTGCCAACCTAGCAGCTCAAAAGCACATCAAAGTGCAAGTAGATAAATAGGTACCGCTCCGGCGGGAAGGTAAACGGTGCTCCCGTGTGCTGCTCTGGTTCACCAGAAGTGGCTTAGTCATGCTGGCCATGACTGTGCAATGGGAAGAAATTCAACAACTGAAGCTTTCCCTTGTGATGTCTCTGTGCAGGGAAAGTATTCTATCTGTAATGCAGTTATTAAAGACACAAAAGCACTGCCTAACCTAATTTGCAAAGTTGTTGTGATGATAATAATATTGAGCTCCTTGGAGAGATGGATGCTGTGTGTGCATGCGTGTGTGTGTGTGTGTGTGTGTGTGTGTGTGTGTGTGTTTGTGTGTGTGTGTGTGTGTAAATGTGACTAACCAAAATTATCTGATATTTGCACAAATAATTCGTCGGTGGAGGCAGGTAGTGTTTGTAGAGCATCTTGGAAAATCAGGCATCTCAAGGCATTGATTAACTAACTTGAGCTGAGCTAATGGGGCCAGCCACCTAAGAAAAGTCTGTCTAAGGCTGACTTGGAGGTTTGGGGGCAAAAGGTTGCGAAAGCTCCTACCTGTATGTGCACTAATATATATCAGTCATATATAAAGAAAGGAACAGGCGAACTGGGGCAGAAGAGACACTGTTGCTGTTTGGACGCTGTGCACCGCTTTGAATCAAGATGGGGAACAGATGGGGAACCTTGGTATTATTTTGTCTATTTGTGTGTGTGTGTGTGTGTGTGTGTGTGTGTGTGTGTGTGTGCAAAGGTTCAAAAGTAGGGCATAACTACCCTGAAAGAACCAGGACAGTCCCTGCTTGCTTTTGTTGTTGTTTAGTCGTTTAGTCATGTCCGACTCTTTGTGACCCCATGGACCAGAGCACGCCAGGCACTCCTGTCTTCCACTGCCTCCCACAGTTTGGTCAAGCTCATGCTGGTAGCTTCAAGAACACTGTCCAACCATCTCGTCCTCTGTCATCCCCTTCTCCTTGTGCCCTCCATCTTTCCCAACATCAGGGTCTTTTCCAGGGAGTCTTTTCTCTTCTCATGAGGTGGCCAATGTATTGGAGCCTCCGCTTCAGGATCTGTCCTTCCAGTGAGCAATCAGGGCTGATTTCCTTCAGAATGGATAGGTTTGATCTTCTTGCAGTCCATGGGACTCTCCTCCAGCACCACAATTCAAAAGCATCAATTCTTCGGCGATCAGCCTTCTTTATGGTCCAGCTCTCACTTCCATACATCACTACTGGGAAAACCATAGCTTTAACTATACGGACCTTTGTCGGCAAGGTGATGTCTCGACTTTTTAAGATGCTGTCTAGGTTTGTCATTGCTTTTCTCCCAAGAAGCAGGCGTCTTAATTTCGTGGCTGCTGTCATCTGCTTGATCATGGAGCCCAAGAAAGTAAAATCTCTCACTGCCTCTATTTCTTTCCCTTCTATTTGCCAGGAGGTGATGGGCCCAGTAGCCATGATCTTCGGGGGTTTTTTATGTTGAGCTTCTGCTAGCCCGAGGTTAATGTTGCACTATCACCGGTTATTCATTTAAATCTCTCCTCCAAACATTTCCTCCCCCTGTGATCAGGCGTGCTTTTCAGCTCCTTCTTAGGAAATGCTGTTGGGGTAATGGTTATGGAAATCGAGGCCTTTTGCTTACCAAATTGTTCTCTGCTGAAGCTGATGGACCTCTAATTGGGGAGATGTGGGAGGTCACTGCTACTAGAGCCATTCTTTACCAATTAGAAATCCAAAGCAGGCAACTATCTTTTTCCCCCCCAAGTAAATTTTTATTGTTTTCCTTACATATTCTTTTCCAACAAACCATATTAATACCATACATTCCCTTTGACTCTGCCGAGTCGCGACTCCCCTCCCTCCCTGCAATTGGTATATTTAACCCCTTTCTATCGCGCACATCATTCTCACAATAGTACTATTATACACTGAAGGTATTATGTCAATCCTGCTAGTGTCTTCACCTCTTTACAATTCTCCTTTAAGTATTCAATAAATTTACTCCAATTATTTTGGCATCTTTGATCTTCCTGGTTCCGGATCCTCCCTGACAATTTGGCAACTTTTGCGTATTCTGTCAACTTCACCTGCCACTCCTGGATGGTTGGTATGTCATGTGTTTTCCATCTTTGGGCCAGGAGGGTTCTTGCGGTGCCCGTAGCATACATGAACAGATTTTGGTCACCCATTTTGATTTCCATTCCTATTAAACCTAATAGACACGCTTCCGGTCTTTTGGGGAAAGTATACCTAAATATTTTTTTGAGTTCATTATAAATTGATTCCCAATTTTTTTTAACCTTATCACAGGTCCACCACATATGAAAATAATCCCCATCTACTTTTTTACATTTCCAACATTTTCTTTCTCTTTTACTATACATTTTAGCTAACTTTACTGGCGTCAAGTGCCATCTATACATCATTTTTAACAAGTTTTCCTTTAGAGTCATACATCCTGTAAATCTCAAACCCTCCTTCCATAGTCTTTTCCACGCTTCCAATTCGATGTTATGCCCATTATCGACCGCCCATTTTATCATTGATTCCTTTACTTCTTCATCTTTTGTATACCATTCCAGCAATAAACTATATATTCTAGACAATGAAGGGAACTATCACCTTGTCTGTGTCTACAGAAAGCGGGCATAGCCTTGACAGCAAGCGGGCATAGCCAAGTCCTGGTTGCACCCCATCCCAATGTAAAATCGATTTACAAATTTGATTACAGTTATCATAATTAAATTCTGTGGGGAAGAGGACTGCAGGGGTTACGGCTGTGCACAGGCTCTTAAAACCTGTTTTCGAAGGTGCTGCTAGCTAACCGATTTCCCTGCTGTATCTTAATCATCCCAGCTCTAGCTTGGAGGCTGCTGGATTTGCCGGGGTAAAATCCTAAAGCAAACATATCCTTTGTCAGGCTTATTCTTCTCTGCGTGTGACAGGGGGGTGGGTGGGTTCAGTTGCAACAGTCCTTGACTCACAAATGCTATTGTGCATCATTCGCCATTACCATTTCTGCTAGCAAGACAGGGCAAAGTATCAGCTAGGAAGACTGACGTCGTAACAAGTATGCTATTCATATTTCTCATGTAGCCATATTTTTAAAAACTTAATGTGCCTGCTAATATGCTCATTTGCACATATCCCCTTACATTTGAAGGATAAGCCTGGTGCAAAACTTTGCACATGCACTTTACAGAAAACGTGTTGCTGGAATTAGTAGACTTGACTGAAGTCTAATATAAAATTGTACCTTATTGCCTTACCTATTCCAGCTGGAATCTAATATAAACCAGTACTGCATAGTCTCATCTGTAATTGGTAAAACACCATCTGTCCCCGCTGACCCTGAACTGCTTCGCAGGATAGACGCACCATTGGCATATCTACAACTCAGTTTCCTACTGGTTTACTGGTACCTGGGGGTTGTTTCTTGGTGAGAGCAGTCAGTGCCAGATTTACATATAAGCTAAACAAACTATAGCTTAGGACCCCACTCTCTTGAGGGCCCCCCAAAAAATTAAAGGGGGGAAAAACACTGGTTGTACATTTCCAAAAAAGAAGATAAAAAACCAAGTAAAATAAAACCTACATACAGCAACAGTGTTTTGTGTTGTGTAGGCTCCTATGGTGTAAGTAATGGGCCCTGCCTGCTAGCCTGCTCCCTAAAATATCACTGGTTTGCTCATTTCTATATATAGGGTGCCTACATTCTGCATGGACTGGTTGTATGGCAACACGTAGCATGCAGCTGCAGACCGCAGTGCAGCACAGTTGAATGTAGGTCAACTGTTGAATGTAGGTCAAATGTTGTACCTGTTCTCTAATCTTAAAGAGTGCTTGTCGACTGATGATCAGGCAGCATGGACTAAGGGTATGAGTATTATGCCTGCTGATTGACTTCATGTAACACATTATTTATTTATTTTGATCTCATTATAAAATTACTTTAGAAAAATATTCATCTTGAGATACCTATTAGGCCCATAAATTACCATATAGCATATATTCAACGCAAAAAACAGAGACAATTTGTTGTTGACAAAGGACAGCTGGACATCTAAAGGGCCTCATTACCTTCAGTAGCTTAGGGCCTCATCAAACCTAAATCCGGCCCTGAAAATTTCCTGCTAGGGAGATCCCTCACTAAACTTCTGTTCCCTGGGGAGAGAATGACAGTTAAACTGGTGTAAACGTGTTATGTACTGAGTTGAATAGGATCCAAAATGCAACAGTCTTATTGGTCCTAGAACAATAGGATTCAGAATGCAGCAGTCTGATTGGTCTGCAGGAGCCACCCAATCCGGCTCCAGATGGAAGTGAATCCACAACCTGATTGGCCTACAGGAGAATTCTGGAATTAGCCAATCGCGTGCAACCCATTGTGTAAATAATGTATATAAAGCAGATATTTTGAGGGGACTTCCATTCCTCCTCACCACTATGAGCTGAATAAAGAGCATGAAATCCACTCTCGACTCTGAGTATATTTCAAAACGTGTTCTATACTTAAATAAATGTAGGGCATCATCAGGAGTAAAACTTCAACTCTCAGGACCTAGAACATGTGTGCAGGAAATAAATCATGAAATAGCTTTGCTAGTAGTTGTACTAGCATCCAGCATTCTGAGTTTCACAGCATATTCCTTCCCCTGCAATTTTATGAGCTGGCTGTGTGGGTGTGGCAGTTTCTTAGGGCCAGTTCTTACCTCTGCTATGTGGCTGCTGCATATCTATGGTCTACTGTCCATTCACCATGGTAACCTTTTTAATGAAGAGATTTCATGAAATAGACTGCTGGCATGGTTATTTTTGACATACACATAGCGCTTCTCTGGGGGCCAGCAGTACCGTCCCATTAACTTGTTGTTGTTGTTTAGTCATTTAGTTGTGTCCGACTCTTCATGACCCCCTGGACCAGAGCACGCCAGTCCCTCCTGTCTTCCACTGCCTCCCGCAGTTTGGTGAAACTCATGCTGGTAGCTTCGAAAACACTGCCCAACCATCGCGTCCTCTGTCGTCCCCTTCTCCTTGTGCCCTCCATCTTTCCCAGCATCAGGGTCTTTTCCAGGGAGTCTTGTCTTCTCATGAGTTGGCCAAAGTATTGGAGCCTCAGCTTCAGGATCTGTCCTTCCAGTGAGCAATCAGGGCTGATTTCCTTCAGAATGGATCGGTTTGATCTTCTTGCAGTCCATGGGACTCTCAAGAGTCTTCTCCAGCACCATAATTCAAAAGCATCAATTCTTTGGCAATCAGCCTTCTTTATGGTCCAGCTCTCACTTCCATACATCACTACTGGGAAAACCATAGCTTTTACTATACGGACTTTTGTCGGCAAGGTGATGTCCCATCAACTAGGAACCCCAAAATTTGGCATCCCCTCCAAACCTGTGCCAAAGTTTTGCAGCGAAAACCCTGCGTTTTGCGGAGCCCCACAAACAGAGCCATTGACACTCAAACCCGGAGGTCACTGGGTCACCCAAAACCCAACGCCGTCCGATTCACTCCAAACTGGTGCCAAACTTTGGCAAAGGTTTTGCAGTGTGTGACCTGCCCTTATTGTAACAAGAATGCATGGCGGGGGTGCAAGAGGGAACAGGACTCCCATACCTTAAACAGGGAATTTCAACAGGTGTAACTTGTCATTCAATAATTACAATTATTAAAGTTGCAAGGGCCCTGACTTCTGCATCTGGTTGTCTTCTCAGATATAGTGAATTGCAGCCAGAGCTCTGTGTGACATGCTTTCATTACTAAGCTTTCCAAAATTTTCCAGATGTTCATCTAACTGGCTTCAGAATTACACAACAGAAATTTACTGGATATGTTCATAGTTTCTAGCACATTCAGTTGTTAGGATATTCCAGCTACCAGAAAACATGCCACTTTGATCACACGAATGTTGTTGTTTCATTTAAATACATAATAATAATAATAATAATAATAATAATAATAATAATAATAATTTTTATTTATACCCCACCCTCCCCAGCCAAGGCCGGGCTCAGGGCGGCTAACAAGCAATAATAAAAACAATTTGAATGATTACAACTTAAAAACAAGATTAAAATACAACATTAAAATATTGAAACATTAAAATATTAAAATGCAGCCTCATCACAGGAGGAGAAAGGAAAAAGAAAAATGAAAGAGAGGGAGGGAATCAAATTGGCTCCAAGCCAAAGGCCAGGCGGAACAACTCTGTCTTACAGGCCCTGCGGAAAGAAAACAGATCCTGCAGGGCCCTGGTCTCACGAGACAGAGCGTTCCACCAGGCCGGAGCCAGTGTTGAAAAGGCCCTGGCTCTGGTTGAAGCTAATCTGACTTCCTTAGGGCCCGGGACCTCTAGGGTGTTGCTATTTATGGACCTTGAGGCTCTCCATGGGGCATACCGGGAGAGGTGGTCCCGTAGGTACGAGGGTCCTAGGCTGTGAAGGGCTTTGAGAGATCAGAGGTTCTCAAAGCTTCATTTTGGTGGTCAGTGGCAGGCCTGTGTCAAATATTCGTGTGGATTTTTAATTGTATTTAAATGGTTTCTTTTATTATTTTATTTTGTATTTCACCTTCCTGCCATCTGAATTCTCTGGAATGCAACTTGCAAGAAATGCAATATGCAAGCAGCGATAAGAATACAATTAAAAATCATAGAGCAGAAAAATCGTTACAAAACTATTAGCATTTTTCCCAAGTGGTCTGTGGCAGGGGGAGTTTGAGAGCCGCCGGTATAGATTTGGCAGACAACATTAAGCATGGACCACACGGAATATCGCACCGTCACTTTCATACAACTCACAGAGTTCCACTTTTTATTTCCTCGGGGAAAGAAGACGTTCCACTTCTTTGAATAAAAGGGGAGAAGCAAAAGGAGCCTTTTGTAATTCTGGGGCTATTAGTGACAGATGTCATTATGTGAACCGAACACTGTTGAGCAGCATCTTCTGTCTTTCCCCAACAGCTGGCTTGCTGTTACACCTGAAGAAGTAATTAGAAAGGGAGGTCAGAACACTAATTTGCTACACACAAGTCCTCCCAGAGAAGGTATTGCCATCACAAAGGGAAAGAATAGAACTCTTAATCCAAGCAAAGGGGAACTGTCCACAATTTTTCACTCGATTTGCTGTCAGCTCAAGGGCGACCTTTAACCTGTTCCCACCAGCCTCTTAAAAGAAGCTACAAGGTTCAAATGAGGAAAACCGAATACTGTCAGGATACAAAATGTTGAGCACACTTGTCTTTACAAAAGTGGCGATTATTCCGATTCCCAAGCTCTACGTTTCTTTCAGGAGCTTTGAAAAAGGCCACAAATTGTGTTTGCTATATGGTCACTAGAAGACATTATATATGGGTTTTTAAAAGAAGAAGAAAAACCCTCAAAACCGCGGAGAGGAGGGACCGGAATGGGAATCTGTTTTAGAACCCAGTGACGAGAATGCTTTCGACCAGAGGTATCTATTGACTTGATAAATGTTAATGGAGCAAACCTTTCAAAATGCACCCAAGATGTAGTCAATTTGATGCCATGTGGAAACATCAGGTTTGTACCAAAGTTGAGTTTGTTGAGTCGATTTAAGAGTGCAGTTTTTAAAAGTTCCTCATAGAATGATTTAAAGAAAGAAAGAAAGAAAGAAAGAAAGAAAGAAAGAAAGAGAACTCTCTGCTGATGGGTTGGTTTATGAGTCAAACTGCTTTGATAAAGACTCAGATGATTCCCCCTGCTAATATTTTGGTCTGCCAAAGGGCAGGCATTAGCAATAATCTTGCATATACAGGTGTTATGTAGTGTAGTTTCACCCTGGGCCAACAGGGGGATACTGTATATAGTTTTCACTCAGGTCTGTAGATAGTTTTCACTCAGGTCCGCGGCAGTTATTTTAGGCGGGAACTCTGGGCTGCTGTGGTTACAATGTTGACAGCCGGCTGCCTATAAATACAGGCCGGCTGAGCTGTTCGTAGTCAGTTCTTTTCCAGCTTACCATAATAAAGAGCTACTTGAAGAAATCGCTGTGCCGGCTGCTATGTCAACCCACGACTTAACACTGGCGACGAAGGTGGGATTGATGGACATCAGAGCACAGCCAGATGCGGCCAGCCTCTGAACTGAGCTGAATCACTGAGCTGAATCACAGAGCGAAATCACTGAGCGAAATCACTAGGCAGAACCAATTCAGAGCTGACTGTTCTGGCTAGAGCACTGTGTTCCATCCATCGCCCTTCACGCCGGCATCGGAATCATGGCTTCACTTGTGCCTCTACCGCCGTTTGCGCCAGCCTCTGAATCGTGGGACTCCTACCTCGCTCGGTTCGACTGCTACCTCCAAGCCAACGAGCTGACAGCAGTATCAAAGGATCGGAAGCGGGGCCTATTCCTCAGCCTCTGTGGGCCTGAGGTGTTTGAGATGGCCCGAGCGTTGGTTGCGCCTGAAGCAGTCCAGGCAACACCATGGGACACGATCCAAGAGAAGCTCCGCAACCACTACGCACCAAAGCCGTCCAGGATTGCTGCCCGCCATGCGTTCTACCACCGGAACCAGGCAGAGGGGGAGTCAATCAACAACTACACCACCGCCCTGCGACAGGCTGCAATGCACTGTGAGTTCCGAGACTTAGACGATGCCCTGATGGATCGAATCGTCTGCGGGGTCCGGGACATCCATCTGCAACGGCGCCTTCTAGCCAAGCCAGACCTCACGCTACAGAAAGCCATTGAGGAGGCTGTGGCCTCAGAAGCTGCTGAACGCTCCGCCCAGGAGATCCGCAAGTCCAGCAGCCCGCGTCTTGCTAGGGAGCCAGTTCCGGTGCATCATGAAGAGGCCAGCAGTGAGGAGGCATCCTCCAGTGAAGATGATGACGTGCACCAGACAAAGCGGGAGCGCAGGAAGTTCCAACAGAAGTCCAAGGGCCAACCGGAATGTGCTGGCTGCGGAGGCAACCATTCCCGTGCCAAGTGTCGATTCAGAGACGCCATCTGTAGGAAGTGTTCCAGAAGGGGCCACATCGCTAAGGTCTGCCGATCGGCTCCGTCTGACACCCCCCCTTCATCGACTCGCAAGTCCAAGTCTTCACTCCAGTCTGCCAAGGAAAGTTGTTTCGCTCTCACCAACTGCCGCTGCCCGTCTGGAACCACGATTGGCCAAACCGACTCGCCTACGCGACGCAAGCTGAACGTCACGGTTCTCATTGAAGGAGCTCCATGTGACATGGTGATCAACACCGGGTCTGCCCTGTCCATCGTGTCATGGAGCACCATCAAAAGACTGGTACCCAGAGTGTCCAAAAGGCAACTCGACTCTCACCGCGTACACCTGAGAGACTACCACATTCCCGTGGTAGGCGTTGGCCGGTTCCGGATCGCCTTCAAGGATTTTTCGGGCCTGCTCCGGTTGGTGGTGGTCGAAGGTCAGCGGCCAAGCCTCCTAGGGCTAGACTGGTTTGATGCCCTCGGCCTGGAAGTCACCGGCATCAACTGCATCTCTAACGCAGAGACTGAGGGTCTGGTCAAAGACTTTGCCGAGGTTTTTGACGGCACCTTGGGCCAATATACAGGTACGCCCATCTCCTTTAGCCTTGATCCACAAGTCGCCCCCATCAAGCTAAAGCCACGCCGGGTTCCCTTTGCTCTCAAGGCTAAGGTGGACGAACAACTGGACAAACTGATCGCCCAAGGAGTTTTGGAGCCGGTTGACCACGCAAAGTGGGAAACCCCCATCGTCACGCCTGTCAAGCCAGATGGCTCGGTGAGAATCTGCGCTGACTACAAGTGCACGATCAACAAGGCACTTCAGCAGCACGCTTATCCGGTTCCTGTTGTCCAACACCTGCTGCATTCCCTGGGAGAGGGTAAGGTCTTCGCTAAGCTGGACCTTGCCCAAGCCTATCAACAACTGCCAGTCGATGATGCCACTGCTGAAGCCCAGACGATCGTCACCCACCGGGGGGCTTTCCGTTGCCGCCGGTTGCAGTTCGGGGTGAGTGTGGCTCCTGGCATCTTCCAAAGCCTTATGGAGCGTCTCCTGCAAGGGCTTCCGGGCGTGGTACCATATTTTGATGACGTCTTGGTGTCTGCAGACTCACACCAGCAGCTGTTCGAGCGCCTCCGTGCCGTGCTGACCAGGTTCCAGGAGGCCGGGCTCAAGGTAAAGAGGGAGAAGTGCCAGATCGCCGTTCCACAGGTAGAGTTCCTGGGCTGAGCCTCTTCACCGACTCCTTAGCACTAAGACGCCTTGGGCCTGGGGTCATCGGGAGACGGCGGCCTTCAACGCGGTCAAGGCTCTCCTTTCTTCAGACAGTGTGCTGGTACAGTACAGTGAATCCAGGCCGCTGGTCCTTGCCTGCGACGCCTCACCTTTTGGCATCGGTGCTGTCCTTAGTCACCGTTTTCCAGATGGAAGAGAAGCACCGCTCGCCTACTTTTCCAGGACACTATCTCCGACGGAACGGAATTACAGCCAGCTCGACAAGGAGGCATTGGCACTTGTGGCTGGAGTGAAGAGGTTCCATGAATACCTCTATGGCAGGACTTTTGACCTCATCACTGACCACAAGCCACTCCTGGGCCTCCTCGCCGGTGATCGTCCAACTCCACCGGTCCTCTCACCACGCATGCTGCGATGGACTGTTTTCCTGGCTGCCTACCACTACCGGCTCATCCATCGCCCGGGGAAATCGATGGGCCATGCCGACGCCCTCAGCCGTTGCCCTCTTCCAGCATTTGTGGAAGACCCGGCTCCAGCTTCATCGCTCCTTCTGATTGAGGATCTTCCGGCAGCGCCTGTATCGGCTGCCACTGTGGCCTCCGCATCTGCCCAGGATCGCACCATCAGCCGGGTGCTCAACTGGGTGTGGAGGGGGTGGCCACAAGGGCCTTTTGCATTGGAGTTCCAGCCCTTCGCAACCAGACAACATGAACTCTCAGCTCATCGCGGCTGCCTGCTGTGGGGAGACCGCGTCGTGATTCCCCAGGGACTCCGTCAGCGCGTCCTGGAGGCTCTGCACGTTGGCCACCCGGGAATTGTAAAAATGAAGGCGTTGGCTCGGTGTTACGTCTGGTGGCCTAATATGGACGATGCCATCACTGCCTGGGTGTCCGCCTGTCAAGCGTGCCAGGAGTCGAGGCCTGCACCACCGGCAGCTAAGGGACACACCTGGGAGACGCCAAAGACACCCTGGTCGAGGGTGCACATCGATCTGGCTGGCCCCTTTCACGGCCGGACCTTTATGGTAGTGGTGGACGCCTATTCCAAATGGCTGGAGGTCGCCCTGATGCCCTCCACCACTACCGAAGCTGTCATCCGGGTGCTGCGAGGCCTGTTTGCAACGCATGGGTGTCCTGATGTCCTTGTCTCTGACAACGGACCGCAGTTCACGTCAGGCACGTTTGAGCGGTATCTTTTGGGACTGGGCATCCGCCATGCCCTAACGGCACCCTTTCATCCATCCAGCAACGGGCAAGCGGAAAGAATGGTGCGCTCGACAAAAGAGGCACTGGCGCGCCTGGACCGGGGAGACTGGCATGAGCGGGTCGCCGAATACTTGTTCGTGCAACACATCACCCCTCATGCGGCCACAGGGAGGAGTCCTGCTGAACTGCTTATGGGCCGCCGCCTCAGGTCACCGCTCGACCGGCTACACCCAGACTTTGCCGTGGCTGAACCCCCAGGCTGTGCCAACGCACCACGGTCATTTGTCCCAGGAAACCAGGTCTTTGCCCGGAACTATGTGGGGGACATCCCTTGGGTGCCAGCCACAGTAGTGGGAGTCACTGGACCTCGCTCGTACCAGGTGGCACTCGAAGACGGACGCTTGTGGCGACGGCACATAGACCAGCTTAGGCGCAGGGTTGGGGACTTGGACACTACCGAGGTGCCCCCAACTGCGCTTGCGGCTCCAGAAGAGACACGTACAGATGGCGAGGCCCCACCTACACCTCCCTCGCAAACTGCCAGCGTGGAGCCGAACCAAGCCGTTTCAGAACAGACTCAGACCACTCCACTTGCGGAGGCTCCACCCACAGCAGCGGATCCAGGGGAGTTGGTTCCAACGCCACCTAGGGTCGCACCACAGCCTCAGCGAGAACTGTGTGGCCCTCCGGACTTGGCTACCAGTCCCCGGCGGTCTGGCAGAGTTTCCAAGCGCCCAACTTATTTAAAGGACTATGTTGTTGGACAGGTATCACTGTTGGTCTAAGTATGGGAAATGTAACCGATATGCTTTTGTGCTTAATTGAACCATTACGCGTAGTGCTGTATATAAGGAAACCATTACGATTGTAACTAACGCCTTATCTCGGTGGGGAGGGGTGTTATGTAGTGTAATTTCACCCTGGGCCAACAGGGGGATACTGTATATAGTTTTCACTCAGGTCTGTAGATAGTTTTCACTCAGGTCCGCGGCAGTTATTTTAGGCGGGAACTCTGGGCTGCTGTGGTTACAATGTTGACAGCCGGCTGCCTATAAATACAGGCCGGCTGAGCTGTTCGTAGTCAGTTCTTTTCCAGCTTACCATAATAAAGAGCTACTTGAAGAAATCGCTGTGCCGGCTGCTATGTCAACCCACGACTTAACAACAGGGGTATGAAATTCCTGCATATTCTTAAGAGCAATGCTCTCAGTAATCATGGTTGATAGTTAGTTGGCAGGAAAGAGCTTGACTTCTTCAGCGGAGAAAAGTTCCTTCTTTCCTTCTGCACCGCAAACACTCTTGCTACATTTGACACTATCTGAGAGGCTTAGATGAATTCCAGGAACAGCAAAAAACACACACCCCAAAACAAACAGTTTTCCCGGTCATCACAAGGATCCAGAGGCCTGCAACCATTTTTCAAAGAGTTCTTTGTTTACAAAATGGCGTTTGCAGTGGGAACTTGTTTAGCTAGATTCTTGCCTTACAATTTCCCAATTCACCAAGTAGAAAAGAAAGCAGATAGAGTTTCGATGGTAAAAGAAAAAGAAATCAAAAGCAAAATCCCTGTCTGCTTCCAGAATAAGAAAACGGAAAATTATATGTCCTGGAGCTGATATTATAGAATTAAGGAATGCATTTTTGGAGATATGGCTATCAATACACCATTCATAGTTCGAGACAAACAATGAATGAGGCAAAAGTTCTGCTTATGGCAAGGAGAAGTTCCACACATGGAATCTCGAGGTCACAGTTCGCCACATCAGAGTTAAACAAACCACTGATTGTTCCACTTGAGGAAGGTTTTAGAAGCATGCCCAACACAATTTCAGTTTATAGCTCACCACAAGCAATCTGCAACTGGGGTGAAAACAATTGGCTCAGCAGGTCTTCACAGGTTCTGTGAATCGACTCTCATTACTGTACACACCAGGCTCGGAGGGGTGTGTGTGTGTGTTTTAATCCGATGCACACAACCAGATTTGTTTCACCATGCCTAAAAACACACATGCACACTCTGTTCGCGAAGCTGTTCGCGCACTGTCATCTGTGCATGCACAATGGCTATCTCAAATGCACATGTTGTTGTTGTTGTTTAGTCGTGTCCGACTCTTCGTGACCCCCTGGACCAGAGCACGCCAGGCACTCCTGTCTTCCACTGCCTCCCGCAGTTTGGTCAAACTCATGTTGGTAGCTTCGAGAACACTGTCCAACCATCTCATCCTCTGCCATCCCCTTCTCCTTGTGCCCTCCATCTTTCCCAGCATCAGGGTCTTTTCCAGGGAGTCTTTTCTCTTCTCATGAGGTGGCCAAAGTATTGGAGCCTCAGCTTCAGGATCTGTCCTTCCAGTGAGCCCTCAGGGCTCATTTCCTTCAGAATGGAGAGGTTTGATCTTCTTACAGTCCATGGGACTCTCAAATGCACATACCTCAGTTTAACTGAGAAGTAAATGTGGCTTCCGTTTTCAAATCAGATGGAAGCTGGTTTGAGCGGAAACGGATCAGAGAGTGGCATTTCTCAAGAAACTATAGGATAGATGTGGATCATGGCTAAGGTCATGTGTACTCTGCATCGGCCACCAGCGGTGGGAACACACTGGAACCAAAGTACAGTGGTACCTCGGGTCAAGTACTTAATTCGTTCCGGAGGTCCGTTCTTAACCTGAAGCACCACTTTAGCTAATGGGCCCTCCCGCTGCCGCGCCGCGATTTCTGTTCTCATCCTGAAGCAAAGTTCTTAACCCGAGGTACTATTTCTGGGTTAGCTGAGTCTGTAACCTGAAGTGTATGCAATCCGAGGTACCACTGTACACAGCCCCAGCAAAAGTTGCTTCTTCAAAGGAAACTAAAATTATTCTTCAAAATATTATTATCTAGGGCCCTAAGGCATTTCCTCCCAACCTGGAGCCCTCCAGATGTTTTGGACAACAATTCTTTTTGCAAACCGGCTTTTGAGATGTGTGTTTTCACGGTAAGCGCTATATAAATTTTATTAAATAAATAAATTCCCAGCAGACCTGGGCAGCACTGACAGGGACTGCTTGGAGCAGGGGCCAGCAACCTTTTTCAGCCCTGGGCTTTTTCAGCCACTGTCCCTCAGACCATGTGGTGGGCCGGACTATATTTTGGAGAGAAAAATGAACGAATTCCTACGCCCCACCAATAACCCAGAGATGCATTTTAAATAAAAGCACACATTCTGCTCGTGTAAAAACATGCTGATTCCTGGACCGTCCGTGGGCCGGATTGAGAAGGCGATTGGGCCGCATCCAGTCCACGAACCTTAGGTTGCCTAATCCTGGCTTGGAGTCATCCTTTGAAACAATCTGGAGAGCTCTGAGCTGGGGAAACCTGTCCGGCAGCCTTTCTTTGAGCAGAGGTTGTATAGCTGTTTTTCAAGTTACTTGTAAATTGTCCCTAATGGGGCAAGCAGATGCTTGAAGAATTGTTTACATTGGGGGAAATGGCTCCGAGAGGGTTAAAAAGAAACAACTTTGGTGCTGCAGTCTCGATCCAATTTATTCACACATGCCCACATACCACATGGATTGCTTTTTAATAAATAAAGTGAGGAAACATCAATCTAATTTAGTTAGGTCCTCAGTTGCAGCAGACGATCTACCCAACTTTTTTTAAAAAAAATAATATTTATTAAGGTTTTTAAAGTTACAGAAGGAAAAAGCAAAAAACACATTTTTAAACATAAACAATACAACACATCACAATAAAGAAAAAAGAAAGAATAGGAAAAAGAAAAAAACAAGAAAAAATAAAATCCATTAAAAAAGCAAAAAAGAAAAATACAACACATCTTCCCATAACTTATCTTTCATTAGCTTATTTCCTTGACCTCCTCGTACCTCCCTTTTTTGTGTTCCAGTTCAATTTGTTGGCTCAGCAAATCCTTACCCTCTTTGTTTATCCTAATCTTTGGTCTTAAAATAATAACATTAGATTTTTCCCTATTAACAACCCATTTTTCATCTTCCCTTAAAGCCTTATAGCTGGAAACCACTTAATTTCTATCCAACATCATTCTAACATCCCTTAATTTTACAATATTTCTGTAGATAGTCTAAATTTCCTCCAATCTTCTTCCACCAACTCTTCACCCTGGTCCCTTGATTCTGCCGGTCATTTCCGCCAATTCCATGTAGCCCATCACCTTCATCTGCCATTCTTCCAGAGTGGGTAGATCTTGGGTCTTCCAATACTTTGCAATAAGTATTCTTGCTGCTGTTGTAGCATACATAAAGAAAGTTCTATCCTTCTTTAACACCAATTGGCCAACCATGCCCAGGAGAAAGGCCGCTGGTTTCTTCAGGAAGGTATATTTAAATACCTTTTTCATTTCATTATAAATCATCTCCCAGAAAGCCTTAAGAATACCCATTCTACCCAACTTTTCAAAGCTGTGCAGATAAATTGCAATCTCCCCATACTCAGATTGCAGCATTTTGTTTCTGGGAAACGAGATGAAAATTAATCACTGTTATAAATCCGAGTTTGAAAGTGCTGATATTATAGGGCCAACTGTGTGCTCGTAGTCGTGAGAGACAATTTCATCAATTGCATTTCTTCCATCTGTGTAATATCCTACTAATCCACTTCATGAATGCAAAGATTTAAATTTTTGCACTTTTGGATGTATCTGCTCTATTTTCCAGGGAAGGAGAGAGGCAAAACATGCAAGAGAGCAGCTAGGCAAATTTCTTTCACGCCCTGTCAGTTCACAGGGACATATGAGTGCATCCACCACATCATTTGAATTAAATAGTCACTATTTTCTGAACTGATGTTGCTGTTCCCCACATTACATGCTACATTAAACACAATTCTGATAATTTGTGAAAGTGCCTGTAAAACTATAACATGAGATGGTGCCTACAGCTTCATTGGGATTTCTGTATTTTCTGGCGTCAGCAATTTCTGTCTTTCTCTTCCCACCCCAAGCCTGGTACTTGAAGTCTAAAATGTCTGACTGATCCTTTCTATGAGGGAAATCACTCAGTTCAATTCACACTCTACAGAAGGGCTGTTCACAATGCATTTTGAAAAACCCCGAGGCAGCACATTCATGTTGGGGAGTATAGCATACGAACATATTTTTAATATCTATTTCAGGGCATTTAAACCCAGCTTTGTAGTCAACACGGCTCCCAGAATAACTTATACTGTATAAGGTCAACAGAAACAAAGGTTGCAATCTAAGAGACACAACACAAAAAGACAAGGGGGTGAGGAGGGGAGAGGAAAAACAAGCAACCTCAAGCACCAGTTCTTAAAGTTTGTTGTTGTTTAGTCGTTTAGTCATGTCCGATTCTTCTTGACCCCATGGACCAGAGCACGCCAGGCACTCCTGTCTTCCACTGCCTCCCGCAGTTTGGTCAAACTCATGCTGCTAGCTTCGCAAACACTACCCAACCATCTCATCCTCTGTCGTCCCCTTCTCCTTGTGCCCTCCATCTTTCCCAACTTCAGGGTCTTTTCCAGGGAGTCTTCTCTTCTCATGAGGTGGCCAATGTCTTGGAGCCTCAGCTTCAGGATCTGTCCTTCCAGTGAGCACTCAGGGCTGATTTCCTTCAGAATGGAGAGGTTTGATCTTCTTGCAGTCCATGGGATTCTCAAGAGTCTCTTCCAGCACCATAATTCAAAAGCATCCATCCTTCGGCGATCAGCCTTCTTTATGGTCCAGCTCTCACTTCCATACATCACTACTGGGAAAACCATAGCTTTAAATATACCAGTGGCATAGTGTGGGGGGTGCAGGGGGTGCCGGCCGCACCGGGTGCAACATCTGGGGGGGCCGCACTCGCACTCGCAGCTCTCTGCCCCTACCTGGCTCACTCACTCTCTCTCACTGCAGTGCTGGCTGTGCGAATAAGATCCGAGCTGCTGGGTCGCCGCTCACTGTGGAGGGGGTGGGTGCCAGGCGTGCGGTGCGGAGAGAGAGCGAGGGACTATCTGGGGGAGGGACAGTGCAGCGGCCGCCCAGCGCAGCACTGAGCGCGGAAGAGAACCACGCCAGACCAGACCAGGCAGCAGCAAGAAGAAGCTGGCAGCGGCGGAAGGTTAGGGGTTAGGGGGCGCAAATTACTTGCCTTGCCCCGGGTTAGGGGGCGCAAATTACTTGCCTTGCCCCGGGATAGGGGGCGCAAATTACTTGCCTTGCCCCGGATGCTGACAACCCACGCTATGCCGCTGAACTATACGGACCTTTGTTGGCAAGATGATGTCTCTGCTTTTTAAGATGCTCTCTAGGTTTGTCATAGCTTTTCTCCCAAGAAGCAGGCGTCTTTTAATTTTGTGACTGCTGTCACCATCTGCAGTGATCATAGAGCCCAAGAAAGTAAAATCTCTCACTGCCTCCATTTCTTCCCCTTCTATTTGCCAGGAGGTGATGGGACCCAGTGACCATGATCTTAGTTTTTTTGATGTTGAGCTTCAGACCATATTTTGCGCTCTCCTCTTTCACCCTCATTAAAAGGTTCTTTAATTCCTCCTCACTTTCTGCCATCAAGCTTGTGTCATCTGCATATCTGAGGTTGTTGATATTTCTTCCGGCAATCTTTATTCCGGCTTGGGATTCATCCAGTCCAGCCCTTCACATGATGAATTCTGCATATAAGTTAAATAAGCAGGGAGACAATATGCAGCCTTGTCGTACTCCTTTCCCAACTTTGAACCAATCAAACCTATCTTAAAGTTACATAGTTCTTTTAATGATGTGTGGCATGAATACAATTCAGGGAGGGGAGGAGCCAAGTGGAGCTGGTCTCTCAGCTGAACTGATGGAGATGCTTCTCACCTCCTATGGATCCCAGCACTGGTGCCCTCAAAGGAATTGCCAGCAGCATCCACAGAGGACTCTGCAAAGGCGCTATGAATCTCCATGCCAGTGTGTCCCTGGTGAAAGTTGGGTTCCATCAGGTGGAGCCAGTTGTAATATGTAAATGAACAGAATCCAGATAGCCAGTTAAACATGAGAATGTAAGAGCCTACTGGATCACGCCAATGGCCCATTTAGCTCAGCATCCTGTTCTCACAGTGGCAAACAAGATTCCTGTATAGCTGAAGGAGCGTCTCCACCCCCATCGTTCTGCCCGGACACTGAGATCCAGCTCCAAAGGCCTTCTAGCAATTCCCTCCCTGTGAGAAGTGAAGTTACAGAGAACCAGGCAAAGGGCCTTCTCAGTAGTGGCACCCTCCCTGTGGAACGCCCTCCCATCAGATGTCAAGGAGATAAAGAACTGCACAACTTTTAGAAGACTTTTAGTATTGGGAAGTTTTTAATGTTTAATGTTTTATTATGCTTTTATATTTATTGGAAGCGGCCCAGAATGGCTGGGCCAACCTAGTCAGATGGGTACAAATAATAAAATTATTATTATTATTATTATTATTATTATTATTATTATTATGCTAGCAAGAGTGCAACAGCACTCTCCTCAGCTGCAATTCCCAGCATCTGGTCTTTAAATTTTCTTAGAATTTGTACAAGTTGTGTGTGCATGTGGATGTATGCGGGAATAACTGCTAAGTAACTGATCCTAATAGTATTTGAAGAAACTGGATGGAGAGAGAAAACTTTAGCTGGTCAGCATGTGACCATGGGCATTTAATTATTCCATTGTTGTTATTTGAGTAATTAGATACAGATGACTCATTATGAGTTCATTGGATCAAATGGTGGTACCAATGGGTCTTCTTACTCTTGAAGTCTCTTGGCAGTTTTTATTCTCTCCATGTTTCAGTGTGCCCTTATTAATATGTATGCATAGATGCTCAATCATTAAAAACCCTTTGCACATAAAAATCCATTTTTACAGAACTTAAATAGCTAGAAGGAATTGCACCCTCTGCTACTCAAAACATGTTAGTGATTCATTTATATACGAAAATATAAAGTCCATGTCCACGTCACATATATATTTCAACTTTCAAGTCTTCTTTTCCCACCCTGTCCCTCAAAAGGGTATTCAGAATAAGCATTTCAGTATGGAAAGTGAAATGTCTGAGTGAATTGATGTTAGTCAATTTAGTAAAACTAGAACAAATCAATGAACCACCCAGGAACCTAATGCTCTCAGTATTCCCACCGATGGCTCCACAACATCAAACAGTATGGAAAACATTTTCAAGGTAAGCCCTCTGTACTCGGAAACTGGTCCCTAAAGGCAGAAAGATATAACTTTCTTGGCCTACCTGTTTAAAGAAAGGTTATGGTCTGCATTCACAATAGGATCAAGTTCATGCATAGCTCATGAAAATGCATCTTGAAAAAAGGCTGGATTGGCCACAGTCTTCTCAAGAAGATGGGCAGTTGGGAGAGATGGATCTGACCATTGGATACATGGGACATTTGTCCAAGATTGGTGGCTTGCCAAAGGACACAGGCGGCTGAGCCTTCTTACAGCTCCCGTTGACCTTTGCCAATTTGCAGAACTGCTGCCCCTCCTAGTTCTTTTAACTGGTCAGGGTGGGGGCTGGTCTTTTAAAATATGGAACAGAAATGATAGGGAAACGGTTAAGTACACACAACATGGCTCCCCAAATCAACACAGACTGTGGAAACTTCACACTGGACTTCAAGCATCTGGCATTGTGTGCCTCCCCATTCTTCCTCCAAACTCTGGGTCCTTGGTTTCCAGATGAGATGCAAAAGCTGCTCTCATCAGAAAAGAGATTTGGGGAGCCATGTCATCAGCTGGTGTTGGTTCACTGTGCTTCATTAAGTCCAGGGTCAACGCAGCCGTCTACCAGGAGATTTTGGAGCACTTCATGCTTCCTTCCGCAGACGAGCTTTATGGGGATGCTGACTTCATTTTTCAGCAGGACTTTGGCACCTGCCCACACTGCCAAAAGTACCAAAACCTGGTTCACTGCCCATGGGATTACTGCACTTGATTGGCCAGCAAACTCACCTGACCTGAACCCCATAAAGAATCTATGGGGCATTGCCAAGAGACAGATGAGAGACATGAGACCGAGCAATGCAGAAGAGCTGAAGGCTGCTATTGAAGCTTCCTGGTCTTCCATAACACCTCAGCAGTGTCACAGGCTGATAACATCCATGCCACGCAGCATTGAGGCAGTAATTGATGCAAAAGGGGCCCAAACCAAGCACTGAGTACATTTGCATGCTTCTACTTCTCAGAGGTCCAATATTGGTCTATTTGCAATCCTTTTTTTGCTGATTTCATTTAATAGTCTAATTTTCTGAGATTGTTAATTTGCGGTTTTCATCAGCTGTATGCCATGATCATCACAATTACAACAAATAAAGGCTTGATATATCTCGCTTTGCATGTCATGATTCTATCTCATATATTAGTTTCACCTTTTAAGTTGAATTACTGAAATAAATGAACTTTTCCACTATATTCTAATTTTCCGAGTTTCACCTGTATTCTGGATCATGCAACTCACTTCTCTGGAAGTTTATGAAACAAAGTAAGTTGCTTTCAGTTATACAGTGGTGCTTCGGTTCTCGAACTTAATCCATTCCGGGAGTCCATTCGACTCCTGAAACCGTTCGGAAACCAAGGCGCGGCTTCCGATTGGCTGCAGGAGCTTCCTGCATTCAAGCGGAAGCCATGTCGGAGGTTTGGCTTCCGAAAAACGTTCGCAAATCAGAACACTTGCTTCCGGGTTTGCAGCATTCGGGAGCCGATTTATTCGACAACTAAGCCGTTTGAGAACCAAGGTGCCACTGTACACTGGTTTTTATTTATCCGTTAATTACATTTCTACCACACTGTTTTCTTTAAAAATAAATAAAACTATTTTATTCTTTTTTTTCCATAGAGAAAGTTACATTTTTTCCATAGAGAAAGTTACATTTGTTCCTCAACTATTATATTCCAGTTCAACAAAACTGGTGACTTTCCACTCACCCAATATTGATATTTACAACTCAAATTACATTGCAATTCATTTTAAGCTTCTGTCTTACCTATTTTTATCCTCTCCAACCTGTTTCTTAATATATCCTGATATTTTCTTACACTTCAAACCCCGCATATGGGAAATAACTTTTTCAGTATAGACTTGAATCATTTGTATCGCACCGTTTTCTAAGTCCCCCATTTTTTCCCTGACAACGAGCCTCTGAGACGAGCAGGTCCGATATTCTTCGTGACTTTAAGGGGAAGTGAACTTCTCCACCTCTAAAACATTCTCCCTGAAGTGGTGATGATCAAGTATCAGGGTGAATGTAACCAACTTAAAAGAAACCCCCCAAATGTTAAATGAATTTCTAAATGGAATGTAGGATAGTGTTTTCCAGTATGGAAGGTGTCCGTCCTATGTAACAAAGCTGGATTTAAGTGATACCCACTATATAAAAGATTTTCTTGTTTTACAGAAGTAAGTGTAATGTCTCTCGTATTTTTTCCATGGAACCTTTTTTACAAATCAGTTTCATTTGTTGAGACATTGGGGGGAGGGGGGAAGATGGGGTCAGGTGGCGATGTTTCTAATACATGCTTAGTTATTTTACATATTTCTCGTGTGGCTGTTGTCCAGAATAGTTGGATTTTGGGGCACTCCCACCACATGTGGAGGTATGTGCCTGTGGAGGTGCACCCTCTCCCGCATTTTGGTGCGGTTCCTGGGCATATTAGCGCTAGTTTTCTTGGTGTTAGGTACCGTCTGTAGGTGAGTTTCAGAGTGATACCCACTATATAACTGTGGTTGTGTAGAGGAGGTGTGGAGAACTTTTGGTCCTCCAGGTGAACGTCAACTCTCATCATCCCTGATCATTGGTCATGCTTGCTGAGACTGATGGGAATTGTAGTTCAGCAATATCCAGGGGACCAAAAGTTCCCCACACCTGGTATATTAAAGGTAAAGGGACCCCTGACCATTAGGTCCAGTCGTGGCTGACTCTGGGGTTGCTGCGCTCATCTCACTTTACTGGCTGAGGGAGCCGGTGTACAGCTTCTGGGTCATGTGGCCAGCATGACTAAGCTGCTTCTAGTGAACCAGAGCAGCGCACGGAAACACCGTTTACCTTCCCGCCAGAGCGGTACCTATTTATCTACTTGCACTTTGACGTGCTTTCGAACTGTTTGGTGTGCAGGAGCAGGGACCAAGCAACGGGAGCTCACCCTGTCGCGGGGATTCGAACCGCCGACCTTCTGATCGGCAAGTCCTAGGCTCTGTGGTTTAGACCACAGTGCCACCTGTGTCCCAACCTGGTATATTGGAAGGAAGCAAATATCTGGAGAGGGGATTGCTGGCCAGGCCTTATACCCTCGATTTAACAAATCTGCTTCATAGTGAGGAGAATTCATTTGGGTGGCTCGGCTATAACAGTTGGAAGCCTGAACTTTGCTCATAGCCCTTTTGAGGTGGCAGTTTCTGGCAACGATCCGTAGCAGACAAACGTTCCCAGACAGTGCCAATTTAGACTGCCGCAGGGGAAATGGATTGTGGCGGATATTGCTGCTGCACACCTCAAGCTCCCTGCATGCAGAATACAAGCAGCAGAGAAGTCTAGATCAGAGTCCTATTCCCTGATATGCTCCTTTTCTGCATGTGATGGTCAGGCGTCAGCAAACATTTTCAGCAGGGGGACGGTCCACTGTCCCTCAGACCTTGTGGGGGGCCAGACTATATTTGGGGGTGGGATGAACAAATTCCTATGCCCCACAAATAACCCAGAGACGCATTTTAAATAAAAGGACACATTCTACTCCTGTAAAAACACACTGATTCTTGGAATGTCCGCGGGCCAGATTTAGAAGGCGATTGGGCCGGATCCGGCCCCCGGGCCTTAGTTTGCCTACCCATGGGTCAGAGGATCAAGGAGAACATTCAGATTTGCAAATGCTTCTGTGATATCTGCAAAGATAAGGGTGCACCGTGTGTTATTTCTAAATTCGTAGTGTGCTCCTCTGTTCTTGGGAATTCTGTCAAAGTTGGGGTAAACATGAGAATACACAGAGTGCGGACTGAGGTGTCCCGAATAATCAAAATGTACCCCTCCAGTTAAACTGAACGTCACAATGCGTCTTATTCAGAAACTTCTAGACAGCCTCAAGGGTTTAAAACAAATAGTCTTTACTGCTTTCTGAATAAAAAATTCCTTCCAGTAGCACCTTAAAGACCAACTAAGTTAGTTCTTGGTATGAGCTTTCGTGTGCATGCACACTTCTTCAGATACCTGAAGAAGTGTGCATCTGAAGAAGTGTGCATGCACACGAAAGCTCATACCAAGAACTAACTTAGTTGGTCTTTAAGGTGCTACTGGAAGGAATTTTTTATTTTGACTATGGCAGACCAACACGGCTACCTATCTACCACTGGAACCATGGAAGGCACCACATTGAGCCGCATGAAATGGAAGTCCATCAACCAAGGTATCTGAAGAAGTGTGCATGCACACGAAAGCTCATACCAAGAACTAACTTAGTTGGTCTTTAAGGTGCTACTGGAAGGAATTTTTTATTTTGACTATGGCAGACCAACACGGCTACCTATCTACCACTGCTTTCTGAATGTCACTGTTTTGAAATCCGGATCTGACTTCCCTTCAGAGGTGCACAGAGTTAAAGGGAAATCCGCAAGTCTTTTGACGTTTCTGAAAATCAGAAGCAAGAAGCCTCTTGGAGCTGCGTGTCCCCAAAGTTGTCACTTTTGAAAACCTTGGCTTTTATTCATTCAGCTGCCACCCGTATTTTATCCTGATTTAGGATTCTTCTGCCGCCCCCCTCCCACTAAAGACAGAAAGTCCTGATTTACACCACAAGTTTTGTCTCGGGGCAAACGGAGGTATCCTTGTTCCCTAGCTACAACGGGGAATGTACCGTCATGATTTAAAAAACAACCACCCCCAAAACAATACAAAGAACCGCAATCCATTGTGCTACTAGTGCAAAGGTTGTGTGTCTTTGTGTGTGTGTGTGTACACACCACCCTTCCTATATCCAGACTTTCTGTGAAGCCCGGGTATTTTGGAAAACACAGCCCCGTTGTTTAAAGACGAAGTAATGAGATTAATATATACGGCAAATTAGAAGGAAGCAAGGAGATCGGGGCGAGGGGAGGGCAAAGGAAGCAAGCTCTTTCCCTGTTAAATATTTACCACTTGTGTTGAGCGCTGGCTCTTGCCTTTTGGTAATCCTAGAGGTGGTTAGTCTTTGTGTCAGTAAGGATGTGTGTGTGTGTTAATCTATTCCTCCCTCCGAACCCACCTTGCATGGGAAAAGGCCGTGGTAACAAAAAGCAGACTGTTCCTTGTTCATGAATATTAATCGGTAAACTCCCCCTGGTATTTTTAAATTGGAGGCGAAAACTCTCCCTCCCCGCTGCTCCCCACTCAGGCAGGCCCAGAGCAGGAAAGCTCTGAATGTCCTGGGAAAGCCATCGAGTTCCCTGACTTCCCAGGCAATGCCATATAAAACTCCGAGGTCACGGGGCCAGCGAAAGAGGAGAAATCAGCTTTGTCTGCGCTGTGTGTTGCTGAAAGCAAAACCTTTATGGAACATTCTGAGCTGCATTTTTGGCTATTTAACCTTCAAAACAAAAGGCTTATTTATTCCCTCCCACCACCCTCTCCCCTCAGACATTCGCCTTCACCCTTTTCGGTCCCACGTTGACAGCGGCGGCATACGAAGGAAACCTCCTCGCCTAAGGCGCAGGCCTTGGTCGGTGACACTAGCCGCTGCTTGCCCTAAAAGGAAGGGTGATGTGCTTTTTAGCACTCCTGTCTTCCACTGCCTCCCGCAGTTTGGTCAGACTCATATTGGTAGCTTCGAGAACACTGTCCAGCCATCTCGGCCTCTGTTGCCCCCTTCTCCTTGTAGAATCATAGAATCATAGAGTTGGAATAGACCACAAGGGCCATCGAGTCCAACCCCCTGCCAAGCAGGAAACACCATCAGAGCACTCCTGACATATGGTTGTCAAGCCTCTGCTTAAAGACTTCCAAAGAAGGAGACTCCACCACACTCCTTGGCAGCAAATTCCACCGTCGAACAGCTCTTACTGTCAGGAAGTTCTTCCTAATGTTTGGGTGGAATCTTCTTTCTTGTAGTTTGGATCCATTGCTCCGTGTCCGCTTCTCTAGAGCAGCAGAAAACAACCTTTCTCCCTCCTCTATGTGACATCCTTTTATATATTTGAACATGGCTATCATATCACCCCTTAACCTCCTCTTCTCCAGGCTAAACATGCCCAGCTCCCTTAGCCGTTCCTCATAAAGCATCGTTTCCAGGCCTTTGAGCATTTTGTGCCCTCCATCTTTCCCAACATCAGGGTCTTTTCCAGGGAGTCTTCTCTTCTCATGAGGTGGCCAAAGTATTGGAGCCTCAGCTTCATGATCTGTCCTTCCAGTGAGCACTCAGGGCTGATTTCCTTCAGAATGGAGAGGTTTGATCTTCTTGCAGTCCATGGGACTCTCAAGAGTCTCCTCCAGCACCATAATTCAAAAGCATCAATTCTTTGGCGATCAGCCTTCTTTATGGTCCAGCTCTCACTTCCATACATCACTACTGGGAAAACCATAGCTTTAACTATACGGACCTTTGTCAGCAAGGTGATGTCTCTGCTTTTTAAGATGCTGTCTAGGTTTGTCATTGCTTTTCTTCCAAGAAGCAGGCCTCTTTTAATAGAAAAAAACTTCCTGCCCTCTAAATCAGTTATCCTCAATCTTTTCCCACTGAGGTCAGACTATTAGCCTGCATAGGCAGTTGGGGGCCTATTTGTTTTAACCATACATTTGTACGATGGCTGTGTTGCTGCTGTGACCCACCTTTCGATCAGGCTGTGACCCACCACTAGAAAACCAATGCTGTACATGTTTTGGACTACTATTCCCATCATCCATTAACCCTGACCATGCTGACCCATGCATGTAGGGTTGCCATACGTCCGGAATTTCCTGGAGATTGCTGCTTTAATGCCCTGGAACATGCGGACTTATGGCAACTCATATCGGAAGTGTAGATTTGGGCAAATTTCCTTAAAAATAGCTGAAAAACAAAAAACGCTCCACTACTTTGGCCAAAAAGAAAAAAGGGCGGGGGGGGGTCAATGATTTTGCCAAAATGAAATCTGAAATATGGCATGTTATTTGTCTAGAGTAATAATACACACACACACACACACACACACATTCCATCTGTTAACAGAGAAATTTGTGGGCTCCCTTGGACAAAAAACAAGGACACCAGCCAGGAATTCCAGAGCAAAACAGCAGCCAGTAGGCTTGGTCTTTATTGAAGACTGTCGCAACAGGACTCCCACCTGCCACAAGGTGGAACAAGATGGAAGTCCTGAACAAAAGAGCCCCCAAACTTTTATTAGCTGCTAATCCCCATGTTAAAGTAAAGATAAAAGGGACCCCTGACCATTAGGTCCAGCGTGACCGACTCTCGGGTTGCGGCACTCATCTCACTTTATTGGCCAAAGGAGCCAATACAGCTTCCGGGTCATGTGGCCAGCATGACTAAGCCGCTTCTGGCGAACCAGAGCAGCGCACGGAAATGCCGTTTACCTTCCTGCCGGAGCGGTACCTATTTATCTACTTGCACTTTGATGTGCTTTCGAACTGCTAGGTTGGCAGGAGCTGGGACCGAGCAACGGGAGCTCACCCCGTCACGGGGATTCGAACCGCCGACCTTCTGATCAGCAAGTCCTAGGCTCTGTGGTTTAACCCACAGTGCCACCCCAAACTATATCACTCATATATCACGGTTACATCACGAAAGGGGAGGTCTGGTGGCAGTAGTCTGAGCATCCTGGACCCTGTCCCATGGTTCTCCTTGCCCTCCACCAAACATCCATCAAGTGTAACAAAAAATCTATTTACATTTCCCTGTTTCCCATCCAAGTTAATCACACCCTTTTGTCTTCATCTGGGTTTGTTATTTCTGGAATGGCTACCTGTCTGGCACTCAGGTATCAGGATGCCAGGAATTATCCCTCAGGCAGAGGGGCTGCTGAGTAGCTAAGCTGACATGTCTATATGAATTTCTGAAGTTTTCCCAGTGAGCCAGTACATAGATACATTTATCAGTGAATTCTTACATTTAGTATCATGCAGCAAAGGCCCTTTGAATAGATAGGAAGAAACTGTGATGAAGTGTTTTGTGGGGACAAGTCACAAAAGTCATTGTGCTGGTTTTGGTAGTGGGCTGCATGTGCCTGATATCTGCTGGAGGGGCTACCCCCCCCCCCACAACCTATACATAAATTCCTGCAACACATCTTAGATATATGATGCCGGATATATAATTCTTATGGATATTTATAAACAGCACATATTCTAAAACTGGAACGATACAGAGAGTAGCATGGCCCCTGTGCAAGGAGAACTCACAGAAGCATTCCATATTTTTAACCAAAGGGAAACTTTAATAACAATTATCACAAAAAAACCAAACAAAGAATTGTTGACGCTGGAGACAAAAATAATCTGCAAAGGATTTTTGTGGACGAAATAAACGTCGGTTGCCTTAGATAGCAGATAGCAGCAGTCAGATCCCGAGCAATGAGACATATTTGCTTGTGTATAAATAGCTACATTATGCCCTATTTACATTTTTACAGTGCTTCTCAGATTGCCTGATCCTGCCTCTCTGCCTGTCTGTGTGTCGCTGCTCCATTGAAATGCAAACAACACGAGGATGGAATGCATTGTTGACTTACCAGGAAAATCGCCCATAGACAGCCATTGTAGGGAAGAACAATGTTTGTTTGAATAGCATCCAGGGGGATGTTGGGTTGTAGAACGCGATAGGAGTAGGTTCCTTGACTTTTTCCTCCTCCTCCTCTTATTTTATTTTTTTAAGTATTGTGGCATCATAAGGCAAGCATCAACCTGCCACTAAATCTATTAATTTATTTGTGCTGCATCTTATATTGACGCTTCAGAATTCTGCTTCTAGCATCATAAACAAGGTTAGCCTAGCGTAGTCATCTCTTGCTAGCTTCGTGGAACTACAATCAGACTTACAGAATTACCAACTTTCTACGTTAGCGTTGGGAGATGACTACAGTGCTGCCGGCCAGGGCACACACACAAACGCACCAGCTTTTATTAGAAAGCAAGACAAGAAATGTAATAGGAACGTAGCGTTGCATAACTGGCGGATACTGGCACAGTATAACTTCCACTTGAGGCTGCATATTACATCAATTGCAAAATAACCCAAATATTGGTTATTCTCTCTCTCTCTTCTACAAACACCAAGCGAGTGCAATGGCCCCAAAATTGTCTTCTTTTTGCTGTAAATGTGTGTTATCTGGTACTGCAAGAGCCATCTATTGGTTCCAGACCACGAGTTTCCGGCATGAATTTCAAGCTCTGCAGGCTGTGGCTGAGAGTCTTATTTCTGCTTATTCTCTTAGCTCTGAGGCTGGGGAAATATTTGACTGTGGGCTCCTACAGATTACCTGTTTACTTGTTCATTTTATTATAGTTCTATCCCACCACACCTCTAAACAACTACATGGTTCTCCCCCACCCCATTTAATCCCCCAAAGAACCCTGTGAGCTAGGCTAGGCTGGGAGACTGGCCCAAGATCTCCCAGTGAGTTTTGTGTCTGAATGGGAGATTTGAACCCTGGTCTCCCAGGCCATAGTCAAATATTCTATGAGCTGCCATGCACAAAGCTTACATAGGGGTTAGATTACAGCAGGTCTTTATTGAGCTTTCATCCTGATTTGTTTGAGGTAAGGTTCTATGCCTGTTGTCTTTGTCCATGGAGTTTTCTTGGCAGGGATACTGGAGTGGCTTGCCGGTTCCTCCTCCAGGTGGATCACGCTTGATCAAAACTCTCCACTATGACCTGTCCATCTTGGGTGCCCTGCTCGGCATAGTTCATAGCTTCTCTGAGTTATTCAAGCCCCTTCGCCACGGCAAGGCAGTGATCCATGAAGGGACAGCATATTAAAAAGCAGAGACATCACCTTGCCAACAAAGGTCCATATAGTTAAAGCTATGGTTTTCCCAGTAGTGATGTATGGAAGTGAGAGCTGGACCATAAAGAAAGCTGATCGCCGAAGAATTGATGCTTTTGAATTATGGTGCTGGAGGAGACTCTTGAAAGTCCCATGGACTGCAAGAAGATCAAACCTATCCATTCTGAAGGAAATCAGCCCTGAGTGCTCACTGGAAGGACAGATCCTGAAGCTGAGGCTGCAATACTTTGGCCACCTCATGAGAAGAGAAGACTCCCTGGAAAAGACCCTGATGTTGGGAAAGATGGAGGGCACAAGGAGAAGGGGACGGCAGAGGACGAGATGGTTGGATACTGTTCTCAAAGCTACCAGCATAAGTTTGACAAAACTGCGGGAGGCAGTGGAAACAGGAGGGCCTGGTGTGCTCTGGTCCATGGGGTCACGAAGAGTCGGACACGACTAAATGACTAAACAACAACAAGGTTATATGACAATGAGCATTCGTCCCAAATTCATCCCAATTTGCTTCCTCAGTGGTTATACATATTTTTGTTCACCATTCCATCCTGCACATTTTCCTCTTCACTTTCCTAACAGCAAAATACCATTGGGATTTTTTATCAATGTACCGTATTTTTCGCTCTATAACACGCACCCGACCATAACATGCACGTAGTTTTTAGAGGAGGAAAAACCGTAGGCATGCCACCCGTAGGCATTCCCTCCATAACACGCACAGACATTTCCCCTTTCTAGGAGGAAAAAAGTGAGTGTTATGGTGGAAAAAATACGGTATTTGCTCTGTCAGGACAACAGAGCGATTTAGTCCACCTAAATTTAGCACACCTAAATTTCCACTATGCCCTTGAAACCCTCCTGCAAAATACTTACTGAAAGTGGCTCATGAGAGCATTGCTTCCCTCTGCCCAATTCAGGTCGGCAAGAAGAGATGCCCCACCTTTGAAACTAGGTGAGAGGAAGATGTTTATCACGTCAAGGAAAAAGAAGCGGGATAGAAAGACACACACCTCTGTTGTTTCTACTGCAAAGATAGAGGTGCCTGAGCCTAGCTGAACCACTAGAGAGGAACATTGCAAAAATTACGTATGTCTCTCCATCGATCCACATTTCCAGGGGTACTGTGCTCACAAACTCTGAATGTTCTGTACAGGAGAAATCAAACTGCAAAGAGCCGCAGAACAAAGCTTTTATCGTCAAATGAGAAAGAGGCAACTAGGAATGATGCAATCCCTTACATGCCTACTTTCTGTGGGAATGTTCAGGGAGGCAGGAGAGGATATATTGTTTTTTAATATCCTTCCTAACTTGCGCTAGCAGGTTCCTTTACTTAGCAGAGTTTCCGAGCACAACTCAAAGTGTTGGTGCTGACCTTTAAAGCCCTAAACGGCCTCGGTCCTGTATACCTGAAGGAGCGTCTCCATTCCCATCGTTCAGCCCGGACACTGAGGTCCAGCGCCGAGGGCCTTCTGGCGGTTCCCTCATTGCGAGAAGCGAGGTTACAGGGAACCAGACAGAGGGCCTTCTCGGTAGTGGCACCCTCCCTGTGGAATGCCCTCCCTTCAGATGTGAAAGAAATAAGCAGCTATCCTATCTTTAAAAGACATCTGAAGGCAGCCCTGTTCAGGGAAGTTTTTAATATTTAATGCTGTATTGTTTTTAACACTTGATTGGAAGCTGCCCAGAGTGGCTGGGGAAACTCAGCCAGATGGGCGGGGTATAAATAATAAATTATTATTATTATTATTATTATTATTATTATTATTATTATTATTATTATTATCCCCCTTTTTAAGCGCACAACGGGTAGATGGTTGCAGGCTTGTGTAAGCCTCTCACTGTTAGGTTCCTGGTAAAGGTAAAGGGACCTCTGACCATTAGGTCCAGTCGCGGACGACTCTGGGGTTGCGGCACTCATCTCGCTTTACTGGCAGAGGGAGCCGGTGTACAGCTTCCGGGTCATGTGGCCAGCATGACTAAGCTGCTTCTAGCGAACCAGAGCAGCGCACGGAAACACCGTTTACCTTCCCGCCAGAGCGGTACCTATTTATCTACTTGCAATTTGATGTGCTTTCAAACTGCTAGGTTGGCAGGAGCAGGGACCGAGCAACGGGAGCTCACCCCGTCGCGGGGATTTGAACCGCCGACCTTCCGATCGGCAAGTCCTAGGCTCTGTGGTTTAACCCACAGCGCCACCTGCGTCCCAGGTTCCTGGTAAGTTCCCTTATATCCCTCTTAAAAGAATAAATATGCCACAATCTTGTGTAAAGTATATAAAAGTAGTTTACTCACATTCAGTTCACAGTTGGATCCCTGAAGGCAGACTCAGTATATACAAAGTATATACATGTGGAGCTATAGGGGGATAATCCCAGTCTCCTTTGTTGTTTGGAAGCCAACAGAGCATCTCTACCTAAAAAGCTGCTCCAATGACGTGTGCCCTGTGTGCCCTGTCCTTTTGTTAACTGGACAGGTAAGGTCACGCCCACCTCTAGTCACATGCAAAGGAAGAATGTCCCAGCCAGGAGGAAACAGGAAGTTTTTGACCGGCTGGACCAAACATTCCCTGCATGTCCACTCTAGGAAAACAAGGAATGTTGTACTTGACTGCTACTTATGTATCACATCCCACACTACCACTGAGTTCAGTGGGGCTTACTGCCTGGTAAATCTGCATAGGATTTTAATGTGGGCTGCAACCATATGAAGCCTTGTGCTCCATGTCACAGTGAGGCAAGTGGCACTTTGGCTCAGATGCCCAGCAGCACTCACAGTGAATGCATCGACTGTTTCACCCACAGCTGTTCCTGAGAGGGGAAATAAGTGAAGAGGCTGCCTCTCCAGTTGGCAACGCATCTGGTTTTGGCTGGCATGTGCGTGGTCTCTTCCACATCCGTCTGCTCGGCTTCTTTGCGGGGATGCGTCAACTTGCAAGCATTCCATTGCTGCATCTGATCTTCTCTGGTTCCTCTTGGGTTGCATAAGAAGTCCCAGGCCACAACAAGCCCAAAAGGAACAATTTGCAAATAAATGAGATTCCAGGTTTTAGAGGAAAGGCTCTCTTGCCTGCCAGGAAGCGAACCTGCAAACGGACAGGGCTTGCTTTCAGTGTTGATAAGCTGACGGGTTGCAGGCTTGTGTAAGCCTCTCACTGTTAGGTTCCTGGTAAAGGTAAAGGGACCCCTGACCATTAGGTCCAGTCGTGACCGACTCTGGGGTTATGGCGCTCATCTCGCTTTATTGGCCAAGGGAGCCAGCGTAAAGCTTCCGGTTCATGTGGCCAGCATGACTAAGCCGCTTCTGGCGAACCAGAGCAGCGCACGGAAACGCCGTTTACCTTCCCAACAGAGCAGTACCTATTTATCTACTTGCACTTTGACGTGCTTTCAAACTGCTAGGTTGGCAGGAGCAGGGACCGAGCAACGGGAGCTCACCCCGTCACGGAGATTTGAACCGCCAACCTTCCAATCGGCAAGCCCAAGGTTCAGTGGTTTAGACCACAGCACCACCCACGTCCCTAAGATGTTTATTCCATCTTTCTAAATCTGCCATGAACCACAGTGAGGTCATCTGCCAGCCTGTTCCTCCTTCCGTAGCGCTGTGTTTCAAACTGCATTTTTCCATTGCCGTATATACCATGGAGAGGATGGGGTTGTCTGTACCCATTTCACATTCCCTGATTTGTTTCTCCCACTTGCAAACCACAATTCCAGTTCCACGAAGCTGCCGTCTGCCCATGGGCAGTGGCTGTCTGAAGTGTACACACCTCAGCTTACCCATGGCGTACCTTTTCAAATTGGTTCGAGGAAAAACATATCAAACAGGGGTATTCAAACGCTGGCTGAACCAAGAAGCTATGGTTTTAAAACAGAAAGGCAACTCACTCATTGGGGTGACCAGTTTCAGGATAAAGTTTTTAAGAAAAAAGAAGAAATTTCTGACTATGGATTCACTTTTCTCACACTTGCACCTCTGGCAATGTAGGACTGTGTCCATTCTTTAAAATGGAAGAGATTTCTCAAAGTTATATTAGTATACCGTATTTTTTGCACCATAACACTCACTTTTTTCCTCCTAGAAAGTAAGGGGAAATGTCTGTGTGTGTTATGGAGCGAATGCCTGTGGGTGATGGGGGGGATCTGCTGCAGTCGTGAGCAGAGGATCCATGGTTCCCCTTCCTTCCCTCCTCCGTGGTTACAAAGCATGGATCCACATGGATCCTCAGGATTTTTGCATTGGGCTACTCCAAACTCACTGTCAGATCACATGTCTGTGGCCACAGCATGAACCACAAAAATCATATATCCACTATTTCGTTTAGAATATTTTTTTTCTTGTTTTCCTCCTCTAAAAACTACGTGCATGTTATGGTCTGGTGCGTGTTATAGAGCGAAAAATACAGTACCTTCGAACTGCTAGTTTGGCAGAGCAACGGGAGCTCACCTGTCGCGGGGATTCGAACCACCCACCTTCTGATCGGCAAGTCCTAGGCTCTATGGTTTAACCCACAGCGCCACCCGCTTCCGTCTTCAAAGGTAAATTATTGCATCTTTTTTTTTGGTGATGCGATATAGTATTAGTATCTTTAGTGTTGTTGTTTTTTGGGGGGAAGAGGAGATTGGTAGCTAGCTATGCAGCATGTAGTAAAAATTCTTCCCAAAGGACACAGTCATATAGTCACCATTCTTAGGCAGGACACTTTTACTGTTTACTAACGATGACGATCCGCCGTTATAGCGGAGAGGGATTAGGCAAAGCCGGCACCATTTGTCTGGGTCAGTGAGTTGGTGTTGCCATCTTTGTTTTCATTGCGTTATTCAGCGCAATTGTAAGGTTTATTGCACATCCTCGTCATATTAACCGTTCCTCTTACGGTTGCTTGACTCAGCAGCCAAGAATGGCTGCAGAAGTCATTATGCTTCCTGGAGACCTGGCAGGAGTCCACTGTGGAATTCACAATAAAGATGGCCTTTCTGGTATCCTGACTGCATTCAGGAGGAGCAAAAAGAAAAAAAGGCCCCTGCTCTGTCAAAACTTTGCCCCGAAAAAGATGGTCAAACTATTTATGTATGCAAAAACAGCAGCCTTAATCCTGTACAGTGGTACCTCGGGTTACATACGCTTCAGGTTACATACGCTTCAGGTTACAGACTCCACTAACCCAGAAATAGTACCTCGGGTTAAGAACGTTGCTTCAGGATGAGAACAGAAATCGTGCTCTGGTGGCGCAGCAGCAGCAGGAGGCCCCATTAGCTAAAGTGGTGCTTTAGGTTAAGAACAGTTTCAGGTTAAGGACGGACCTCTGGAACGAATTAAGTACTTAACCTGAGGTACCACTGTACTCACAGAAATGAAATGGAAAGAATGCAGATCCTCCAAGTGTCCATATTTTCTAGGTACAGTCCCCAATTTAGAGAAGCCGTCCCAGTTTCTGATTTGATCCCGGAATGTCCCACTTTTCCTTAGGACGTCCTTATTTTCATCAGATAAACGTTGGGGGGGTATGGAGTTATCCAACACCCAAGCCTCCTTAAGAGAAGTTTTTTAAGTGTGTGTGTGTGTGTGTGTGTGTGTGTGTATGATACATCGGAACAACAACAAAACTGGAAAACAAAACAAAAACAATATACAGCAATAAAAAGAAATTAAAAATTAAATAATGACAATAAAAGTTACAACCAACGAAACGTCAACATTTACACCACATAAATATAAATTACATAAAGTTTTGACTTCCTTCACCCTGATATCGGCTTTTTAATTTCTTTCTTTTCAACTGTTTCCTTTGTGAATTATTGTATAGGGAAGCTTTTTCATGTTTAATGTTTTATTATGTTATATAATAAGAATAAGAATGATGATGTTTTTATATATGTTGGAAGCCACCCAGAGTGTCTGGAGGAACACAGTCAGATGGGTGGGGTATAAATAGTAAAATTATCATTATGGAATGGGACGTCCCTATTTTCACCAGAGAAATGTTCGCAGGTATGAGAAGGAGAAGTACCAACCAAGGAATAATGACTTCAAAAGTTAACAGACTGTGTAGAAACAGCAAAATCGACAGCAAAAATAAGAGATAAAAGAGACGAACTGTTTAAGGAATAGATTCAGCCGTGTTGGTCTGACGCAGTCGAAATACCGGTCTATAAAAAATTGTCCAGTAGCACCTTAGAGACCAATTAAGTTTGTTCTTGGTATAAGCTTTTGTGTGCATGCACACTTCTTCAGATAAGGAATAGTGGAGACCATCTGAAGAACTGCTATAGTCAAATGAAAACACTGCAGGATTCGAATTATGAGCAGCAGAGTGGATGAGAGTGAAAGAGAGTGAAAGAGAGGATATTTGTATTAATATGTTATATAAAGCAGTTGGTACAGGGTGGGAACAGAAACACAACACAGGTAAGGATGGGAAGTCAATTTTTAAAAGAAATATATATATTGAATTTTAAGTAGATTTGTAAAAGTTTTCGAAATTAATAAAAACATTATGGGGGGGGAGGAGAGGGGGAAGAACTTTGCTTCTCAGCGGAGTAGCTGCTCTCTGCATTGTGATTCGTTTTCTGCCCACGTGCATAAGAATGGCCGCTGGCAGGTGGCTGAGGAGTTGCCTAAATAGCTGCAATTGTCTGGATGTCAAAGGGATGAGGCAGCAAGCAGAACTGGGAATTAAAAAGACGGTGGGTGATGCCAAATTGGGAGGGGAGGCGGGGGTGGTGGAGTTTGGCTCAGTGAATTAGCCACCTCCTTCAAAGACACCCCCCCCTTTTATCTCTGCCAGTTACACCGTCTTGGCATCTAGGGAGGCATCTAGGGGTCTTCCAAAAGTGATGCTAGAGAGCTATTTGGGGGCCCCTAGAGATGTATTGGGACGCGGGTGGCACTGTGGTCTAAGCCACAGAGCCTAGGGCTTGCCGATCAGAAGGTCGGTGGGTCAAATCCCCGCGATGGGGTGAGCTCCCATTGCTCAGTCCCTGCTCCTGCCAACCTAGCAGTTCGAAAGCACGTCAAAGTGCAAGTAGATAAATAGGTACCGCTCCGGCGGGAAGGTAAACGGTGTTTCCGTGCGCTTCTCTGGTTCGCCAGAAGTGGCTCAGTCATGCTGGCCACATGACCCGGAAGCTGTACGCCGGCTCCCTTGGCCTATAAAGTGAGATGAGCGCCGCATCCCCAGAGTCGGTCACGACTGGACCTAATGGTCAGGGGTCCCTTTACCTTTTAGAAATGTATTGGGATGCAGGTGGCACTGTGGTCTAAACCACTAAGCCTAGGGCTTGCCGATCAGAAGGTCAGCGGTTCGAATCCCCGCGACGGGGTGAGCTCCCATTGCTCTGTCGCTGCTCCTGCCAATCTAGCAGTTTGATAGCACGTCAAAGTGCAAGTAGATATATAGGTACCGCTCCGCCGGAAAGGTAAACGGCGGCTTCAGGATGAGAACAGAAATTGTGCGGTGGCAGCGGGAGGCCCCATTAGCTAAAGTGGTACCCCAGGTTAAGAACAGTTTCAGGTTAAGAACGGACCTCTGGAATGAATTAGGTTCTTAACCGGAGGTACCACTGTACTTTTGTAAACCAAGAAATCTGCAATAAAAATATGTTTAAAAACCAAAAACTATAGTTACCAAGATACTTTGGTGGAGGAAGTCATGTGCTTCAAATACGCTTTAAATGTATGTTGTGGGTACCAGCCACAGACTGAGAAGACCCAGGTAAAAATACCATCTCCATCATGAAGTTCTCTCTGGTTAGCTCTGTCCAAGCCAGAATTTCTCTGCCTAACATTCTCCACTGGTTTGCTGTAAAGATAAAATGGGAGCATCTATTTGTTAAGAGTGCTTTGGAGGAAGGGCTGAATATATACAAGTTTATTTTTATTTTTAAAAAAATATCCCATCAAGTCTACATGACACATAGCACTGTCTCGGCTTTTGTTGACTATGTGAAGAATTGTCTGGGAAAAGGCATCAAGCTACCTCCATTGAGCCCAAGTCGAAGAGGAGAAACTGTTCAAACTGCTGAGGTTGGCACTGCCCTTGGCACTAAAATAATTGGTTAATCAGTGCCTTGCACTACTTGCCTGACAAGTTTGGCAAAGGGTTTCCACGAAACCCCTTAGGAAAATAATAATTATTTGCCAACAAAGGGCTTAGCATGCACCCTTTGGTTTTTGTGGCATCCGAGCCAAAACATTTGCTGTTTCTCCCTTTGTCATGTTAGGTGTCAAATTGCCACCCACTCTTGCTGTTTCTCTGGCTATGTTCCTTTGCCCACCCCACCCCACCTTGAATCCTGGAAACTGTAGTTTACCCCTCACAGAGCTATAGTTCCCGGCACCCTTAACAACCTGTCATTCCCCGATTTTTTGGAGAAAGTAATGTGCCTTAAATGTGTTTCACACATGCTGTGTGTATGCAGCTTTTGACTTCTAGGGAGTTCCTGCTGACCTCTATCAAGGGAGCCTCTTTGCTTTTTTAAAAAATAAATCTTTTTTATTTAAATTTAAATTCAAACAATAAACATCATCACCACCATTTAGAATTTCCTGGATCCTTTAACTCCCCTTCACCCTTCCATGGTAGTGATTTTCAATCTTTTCCCACTCTTTCCCTTATTTTCTCTATTTTTCTTAGTTTTTAGTACATTACAAACATTACTAAAGTTTTGAGTTGTTTACAGTGTTCCCTTAAGTACATTGTGAATTTTTCCCATCCCTTCTCAAAGGTCTTCTCTTTCTGGTTTCTGATTTTCCTGGTCAATTTCGCCATTTTGACGTAGTCCATCATCTTCATCAGCCATTCATCGCTGGTCGGGACTTTATCTTCTTTCCATCTCTGGGCCAGTAATATCCACGCTGCTGTCGTTGCATACAGAAATAATCATTTCTGCTCCTTTAGCATCTCCGCACCTAAAATTCCTAGTAAAAAAGCCTCTGGTTTCGCCCCCAAATGTTATTTTAAACATTTTTTTTCCAACTAATTATATATCCTTTCCCAGAATGCTTTTGTTATCTTGCATGTCCACCACATGTGGAAGAAGGTGCCTTCAGTCTCCTTACATTTCCAACATACATTTGAAGCAGTTCTATACATCTTTGCTAGTTTTATAGGTGTTAAATACCACCAGTACGTCATTTTCATGAAAAAGGAGCCTCTTTTCATGCGGTTGTTGGAAGCCCTGAGGCATCCTTGGCACTGTCAGGGCAAGAATTTGAGGAAAGAGCTCAGGGCAAGACTCAATAAAATGAGGAGGGCCCCCCTGCAAGACACTAGGGCCGACTTACCACATTATGACCCTTCCCCATCTTGCCTTTTTGTGTTGTGTACCAGTTGTGTACCAGTTGGGCTGGCACCCTGGGCCAGATTCCTCTTCTCCTTCCTTGTGTGTCCTGCCAATTCACGACATGAATGGACAATTCATGCCATTAGCCAATGTAAACAGGAAGGGAGCAAGAGGAACAGTCTCCTGCGTTGTGGATCTTTGAGGGGATGTTTACATGGGGTGAGGTCCCGTTGCTCGGTCCCTGCTCCTGCCAACCTAGCAGTTTGAAAGCATGTCAATGTGCAAGTAGATAAATAGGTATCACTCTGGCGGGAAGGTAAACGGCGTTTCCGTGCACTGCTCTGGTTTGCCAAAAAGCGGCTTAGTCATGCTGGCCACATGACCCAGAAGCTGTCTGCAGACAAACGCCGGCTCCCTCGGCCAGTAAAGCGATATGAGCGCTGCAACTCCAGAGTCCTCTGCGACTGGACTAAACGGTCAGGGGACCTTTTACCTTTTTACCTTACAGAGAGCTTGGAGACTCCTGTAGCACACATTGCTAAAACCAAAAGCTGGTGGCCGAGGGGACATGTAAGACAAAAGTCCAGAGTCTAAAAGTACTTCAGCTTCCTCTTCTACTTTGGTGAGCCCTCATAGCCGAGTAAGATTGTCTTTCATAAACACGGTTTTAACAGTGAGTCCGTAAGTGACTGTGGAGACCAATTCTGGATCCACACATCCTTCTACAGTGGGGACATAGGTTTCCGGGCGGGAGTTGATCACGGTGAGGGTTTGCCAAGCGTGCCTTCCTCTTAGCGTGTTTCTCCCTTTTGTCCTGAGTTCGAGCGTCTTCAAAGTCCATGATACCTTTGGTAAAGGCTGTTCTCCAATTGGAGCACTCACAGGCCGGTCTTTCCAGTTGTCGGTGTTTATACTACATTTTTAAAGATTTGCCTTGAGAGAGTCTTTAAACCTCTTTTGCTGACCACCAGCATTACGCTTTCCATTTTAAAGTTCGGAATAGAGTAGTTGCTTTGGAAGACGATAATCAGGCATCCGCACAACATGACCAGTCCAACGAAGTTGATGTTAAAGAATCATTGCTTTGACACTGGTGATCTTTGCTTCTTCCAGTACACTGGTGTTAGTTCGCCTGCCTTCCCAGGTGAATTTTCGGAGACACCGTTGATGGAATCTTTCGAGGAGTTGGAGATGGCGTTTATAAGTGGTCCACGTTTTACAAGCATACAATAAGGTAAGTCTGCTGCTCCAGAGAAGCGGACACGGAGCAATGGATCCAAACTACAAGAAAGAAGATTCCACCTAAACATTAGGAAGAACTTCCTGACAGTAAGAGCTGTTTGACAGTGGAATTTGCTGCCAAGGAGTGTGGTGCAGTCTCCTTCTTTGGAGGTCTTTAAGCAGAGGCTTGACAACCATATGTCAGGAGTGCTCTGATGGTGTTTCCTGCTTGGCAGGGGGTTGGACTCGATGGCCCTTGTGGTCTCTTCCAACTCTATGATTCTAAGGTGAGTAGTACAACTTTGGCTACACTACTCAGGGTCATAAGAAGGGTCGGCACTTGGCGGCTCCTCTCCACGCCAGCAAAACTCTCTGAAAAGTGGGGGCTGATGGTGCAGGGAAGAGATGCTGAGCAGATTTCTCCTTCCTTGAGGCTCAGAGGGTCTTGTGGTGCAGGCAGGCTCTCTGCTCCTGCTATCAGCTCCCACAGCACCATCATAATTAAAGAAGGGAGCAGGTTCCAGCAGTCTGGAAGTTAATGGCAGGACAATTTGTTTTGGGTATAGGAGCCTTGAGGCAAGCAGGGCCAGCCCAAGACAGTTTGGCACCTAAGGCCAAAGACGAGGAACACAGCAGTGGCACAAATCCCACAGTAATGAATATGATAGTGAATCACTAGTGAAATCATTTGGCACCCTTTAAAAGGTACCTGAAATCCGCCGAGAGGCTGGAGAAGTGAGCTACTGCAGTGTTTCCCAACCGGTGTGCCGCGGCACACTACTGTGCCGTGAGACACCGGCTGGTGTGCCGTGGGAGGGAGGCGGGCGAGGCGGGCGGCGAGAGGCGGCGGCGGCGGCGGCGAGGATCCGCGTCGAGCCGGGGGCGGCTCCGCGGTGGTGGTGCCGAGCGGCGGGGCAGCTCGCGCAAAAGGGAGGAGCGCGAGACAGCGGAGGAGGAGGAGGCCGGCATGTCCGGGCAGCAGCAGCAACAGCAGCAGCAGCAACTCCCGGCGACGGCTCCTCCTCCGCCCGCTATCGCCGCCGCCGCCTCAGCTGCCCTCGCTCTGCTGCCTCCTCCCACCCCGGCAAGGGGAAGGGAAAAAACGTTCACTTTTGTGCGTCCCGCCCCCGCGTGACGCTGCGCGCTGACGTCACGGGGCGGGGCTTTAATGGTGGTGTGCCGCGAGATTTTTTTCCGGTAAGCAGGTGTGCCGTTGCCCAAAAACGTTTGGGAAACACTGAGCTACTGGGTAGCTAAATTGTATATATTATTTCAATATTGTATTTTGAAATAATAATAATAATAATAATAATAATAATAATAATAATAATAATAATAATAATAAATTATTTATACCCCTGCCCTCCCCAGCCAAGACTGGGCTCAGGGCGGCTAGCACCAGGTATAAAAACAATTGATTAAAATACAACTTAAAAACAAGATTAAAATACAACATTAAAATGCAGCCTCATTTCAATCAAAAACTTTTTGGGGATGAAAACGTCAAATCTTCACCAAGGCCAACTATCCAGACTGGTCCTACGTGGGCCAGAAAAAAGCCAGGGAAGCCCCCAAATAGGAGTTCCATCACAGAAAGAGAAAGGAAAAAGGAAAGAGGGGGAGGGGATCAAGTTGATTTCAAGCCAAAGACCATGTGAAACCACTCTGTCTTACAGGCCCTCTGGAAAGAAATCAGATCCTGCAGGGCCCTGGTCTCATGAGACAGAGCTGTTAAGTTGTGGGTGAACATATCCGACGACACAGCGATTCTTCAAACAGCTCTTGTTTATTCACAGGCCAGAACTGAACTGAATTGAAGGGTTCAGCCAGCCTGCTTATATAGAGCTCCACTACAACGCAACAGTAACAACTTTCTGTAACTAGCCAATCACTGAACGTCACTTTCAATCTCCTATTTGCATATGTGGACCTGAGTGAAAACTATCTACAGCATACCCCTGCTGGCCCAGGGTGAGAACTTCAATACATAACAAGAGCGTTCCACCAGGCCGGAACCAGTGTTGAAAAGGCCCGGGTTCTGGTTGAGGGCAGGGGTGGGGAGTCTCAGGACAAATTTAGCCCATTTTGACATGCCAGGCCATTTTCCTAGACTATGCCCACCTGCCCCCAAACTGGACATCAGCATGTGACGTCAGGTGCACTGCAAGTACACAGATGGATCTTGCATCTAGAAAGCAGGATTGAACAGGCTGTGTGTCAGCTGGAGTGGAGGCAGGTTCAGTTCTCCTTGGTCACTGTCTCTCAACACCCCTGCGGGACAATGTTGGCAGTAAGGCACTCCTTGTCGGCTGGGATGGGAGATAGGACTTGCTGGGCTTCCTCCAGCAAAAACGTTTCCCACAGCAGCTTACAAAAATTAGCAGTAAAGTTTCATCACATTTTGAACATAGCTTTGGTTAAAAAAAAAGTTATCTAACAAATTAAGCGTCAAGTCAACCAATCGAAGAAGACGCGTTGCAGGAAAATGGTACTGTTTTTTGCAACGGGCAAGGACACTCTCAAGCTTTTCTTCTGCTCCTGTGTCACACTGTGGAGAGAACTATGGAGGTAATAAAATACATGCATTATCGACAAAATAGAAACGGCACACTCTTGGACGACTGTGCAAAAAAGTCTTCTGCCGTTTGTTTGTTTGTTTTAAAGTGGGTTATTTTCTTATAACAGATTCAGCAAAGCACTTTAATCCACTTTAATTGTACAAACCTAAATTTGTGGTTGGGACGCGGGTGGCACTGTGGGTTAAACCACAGAGCCTAGGACTTGCTGATCAGAAGGTCGGCAGTTCGAATCCCCACGATGGGGTGAGCTCCCGTTGCTCGGTCCCTGCTCCTGCCAACCTAGCAGTTCGAAAGCACGTCAAAGTGCAAGTAGATAAATAGGTACCGCTCCGGCGGGAAGGTAAACGGCGTTTCCGTGCGCTGCTCTGGTTCGCCAGAAGCAGCTTAGTCCTGCTGGCCACATGAACTGGAAGCTGTACGCCGGCTCCCTCGGCCAATAAAGCGAGATGAGCGCCGCAACCCCAGAGTCAGCCACGACTGGACCTAATGGTCAGGGGTCCCTTTACCTTTACCTAAATTTGTGGTATGTGATGGAATCCATCCCAAAAAATGGCCTGGAGGCATCACAATGAAGATGGTGAACGTAATGGGAAAGGTTTTCGAACATGCAAAAAGGAATGCACACGTTATGGTGGTTGTTATTGTTTATATGCCATTGGTTGCATCTAACTAACGTGCATTCCAAGTAGATCTAATTAAATTAATCCAAGCTAGGGTTGCCGTATGTCCGGAATTTTCCAGACATAGCCGGCAATCAGCCGTCGGAAGCAGTGTCCGGGCAAAAATAACTGAAACGTCCAAGAAAATCTGGACATATGGCAACCCATATCGGCAGTGTCGTTTTTGGTGGTTTTCATTAAAAATAGCTCAAAAAAATCATTTTTTTTTTTGAGATTTTGCAAAAAGAAGCAGCAACTTCAGGCAAACTATAAAAAAAGCCCAACGACTTTTCACTTTTTGAAATACGGCAACCCCATCCAAGTCTCTCATGTGCATTAATTTCAATGGGACTTCTCTACGATTAGCATTGGGTGCAGGTCCCTTATCTTTCCCTTCTCTCATTAGGCCGGAAAAATGCCTCCAGCAACTGGTTAGCTTTGAGCTATGTGCTCAGGGAAGATTTCTTGAAAATGATCTCTTAATTGTCATGGTGCTTCCTGCCAGACAGATGGCTGGCTTAATACTGCACACCTTTCACTAGCAGTGAATCTCTTGAAAGTGGCTCTCTTACTTAGTCATGTAGGAAACATTAATATCTCCTCTGCAAAGGGGAGTTTGACACTTTTTGTACTCAAGCCTAACTAACTGCATCTCTTAAAATAATAAAAATGCTGATAGCATCACATGCAACAGCTGGATGAGAGGAAGAAGATGCTTCTGCCAGATGTTGTTTCTCAGAAAGGAAGTTACCTGGATTTGAGCAAGCGGTTCCACTGGGAATGCCGGCGGAAGCCAATTGTTTAGGGTAAGAAAGCTGATTGTAGGGTTGCCATATTTTGAAGGGCAAAAATGAGAACACATTTGCCAACTTCTACTTTTAACTATGGATCAATATGATGACTCTACCCAGTGCTTTTTCCCCCCTTTAAAAATGTTTAGGGGGTACTCTCATTTTCCTACTCATATTGAAATACTGCCCTTCAATGAGGCCTAACTTAGATTCACAAAATGTTTAGGGGTATGCATACCCCTGCGACCCCCCAGAAAAAAAGCATTGGTTGTACCTTTATACTGGCTATGTTACATTTAAGGAATATCAGATTGTTTTCATCTTGACATGAGGCTCATACCAATTAAAAACCCAATATTTATTTACTGCTATACAGTACTTGCGACTAGTCTCTCTCTCTCTCTCTCTCTCTCTCTCTCTCTCTCTCTCTCTCACAAGATTTACACATTTTTGAGATTTTTAAAAAGTTTGCCTTGTTTGTAAAGAGGTAAAGGACCCCTGACAGTTAAGTCCAGACGCGAATGACTCTGGGATTGCGGCGCTCATCTTGCTTTACTGGCAGAGGGAGCCGGCGTACAGCTTCCGGGTCATGTGGCCAGCATGACTAAGCCGCTTTTGGCGAAACCAGAGCAGGGCACAGAAACGCTGTTTACCTTCCCGCCAGAGAGGTACCTATTTATCTACTTGCACTGGTGTGCTTTCGAACTGCTAGGTGGGCAGGAGCTGGGACTGAGCAACGGAAGCTCACCCTGTTGCGGGGATTCGAACCACCGACCTTCTGGTCGGCAAGCCCTAGGCTCTGTGGTTTAGACCAGTGTTTCCCAACCTTTTTTGGGCAAAGGCACACTTGTTTCATGAAAAAAATCTCGAGGCACACCACCATGCCAGATGGGGAAAGGTCACTTTTTACTTATGTAAAAAAAAAAAAAATAGTAACAGCATAGAAGGTAATGGTTAGGCTAGCATCCCTCTTCCAAATATGCTAGGTTTTTATTTGCAGGGACTGTTCTACATGGGAAAGCATTCAGCACTGTCATTCTCCCATCTGCCATCTGAATTGGTACTATTCTGGGTCAACTTACTCTGCTGCATGTGTAGATGAAAATGGCACCAAGTGTGGGGGAGGGGGCAGAACAGGTTTCAGATACAGGATATTAAGCATACACGTACTTCAGATTGAACTGGTTGCTTGCTTTGCAAGTTTTCATTTCCCAAATGACTGCCTTGGCAAGCGCAATACCTACCAGGCTCAACGCCGGTCTCGCGCTGCCGCTTCCCGCGCTCTCAAGGACCCGGGAGGAGGAAGGCGTGAAGGGAATCCCGAAGGCGCGAAAACCTCGCGCATGCGCAGGCCTTCCGCCTGCGACAGCCCAGTAGGCCGGCCGAAGCGAGCGGCGATGGGATGTGGGAGGGAGCTCGCTCGCCGTCCCGCGTGTGCCTATGTGGGGCACGTTACAGCCCCGTGACATCAGCGCCACGCAGGCAGCCAGGCAGGCAGACGGCGAGAGCCCCGCGCTGGGCGGCCTCTCCTCGCCGCCGCCGCCCCGCCTCTCGCCGCCCGCCTCGCCCGCCTCCCTCCCACGGCACACCAGGCAACGTCTCGCGGCACACTAGTGTGCCGCGGAACACCGGTTGGGAAACACTGGTTTAGACCACAGCGCCACCCGCATCCCATGATCACTCACAGTCAAGTAATATTGTCTTCCATGAATATGGTCTTAACAGTGTGTCTGTAAGTGACTGTTTTTACTTTTACCTTTATCTAATAACAATAAAAATAATACAGTCGTACCTTGGTTCTTGAAAGGAATCCGTTCTGGAAGTCTGTTCGACTTCCAAAAACATTCAAAAACCAAGGCGCGGCTTCCGATTGGCTGCAGGAGCTTCCTGCACTCAATCAGAAGCTGTGTCGGAAGTTTGGGTTCCGAAAAATGTTCACAAACTGTAACACTTCCGGGTTTGCGGTGTTCAGGAGCCAAAGAGTTCAAGTCGCAAGGCGTTCAAGAACCAAGGTATGACTGTAATTATTATTATTATTATTATTATTATTATTATTATTATTATTATTATTATTATTATTTTATTATTATTTATACCCAGCTGATCTGACTGGGTTGCCCCAGCCATTCTGGGCAGCTTCCAACATATATAAAAACATAATAAAACATTAAGCATGAGAAAACTTCCCTATACAGTGGTACCTCGGGTTAAGTACTTAATTCGTTCCGGAGGTCCGTCCTTAACCTGAAACTGTTCTTAACCAGAAGCACCACTTTAGCTAATGGGGCCTCCCGCTGCCGCTGCGCCGCTGGAGCACGATTTCTGTTCTCATCCTGAAGCTAAGTTCTTAACCCGAGGTACTATTTCCGGGTTAGCGGAGTCTGTAACCTGAAGCGCCTGTAACCTGAAGTGTATGTAACCCAAGGTACCACTGTACATGGCTGCCGTCAGGTGTCTTCTAAAAGTTGTATAGTTACTTATCTCCTTGGTTCGGGGGGGGGGGGGTCGCATAACTGCATACCCTCCAACTTGTCTCCAACAAAAATAGGGGGGCAGACAGGGTAAAAACTGCAAGGAAACAAATCAGGTAATAAGTTGTCATGGGACAAGAATCTTGTTCTAGATTAGCCACTCATGCCAGGTTTATGCTGAGAATCGCTCCCGCTTGGCTAATTGCCTTGCCCGTGAAATTGCAGTTTACCTTTTTAATTCTTCAAAGTGATGTTTCTGTTCCTGTTTTCCACCCAGCAAGGAACCTGTGTGTTTTGCCTAAGGATGATTTGGGAAACAGCCGCTGTTTATGTTTTCAGAGGGCTGCTCCAGACACCCTGCTTATGGAGCATTCGTGCTACACAAGGTCTACATGGAGGTTAAACTAGGTCCGGTCTTTATGGGTTGTGATTTGTTTGCAGGGAGGTTATACAAGACGCGGGTGGTGCTGTGGACGTGGGTGGACGCGGGTGGCGCTGTGGGTTAAACCACAGAGCCTAGGACTTGCCTATCAGAAGGTCGGCGGTTCGAATCCCTGTGATGGGGTGAGCTCCCATCGCTCAGTCCCTGCTCCTGCCCACCTAGCAGTTCGAAAGCACGTCAAAGTGCAAGTAGATAAATAGGTACCACTCTGGCGGGAAGGTAAACCGTGTTTCCGTGCACTGCTCTGGTTTGCCAGAAGTGGCTTAGTCATGACCCGGAAGCTGTACGCCAGCTCCCTCGGCCAGTAAAGCGAGATGAGCGCCGCAACCCCAGAGTCAGCTACTACTGGACCTAATGGTCAGGGGTCCCTTTACCTTTACTTATATGAGACGGAACGGTCATCCTGATTTCATTCTGTGCTGTTTATAAGATCTTCTCCTTAATCAATCGCCCCACACTTTCTAGTGCATCTCCACACCATTTTCTGATGTTCATTTGTTTTCAAGTGGATTTGTGGCACCGGGTCGGCAGAACAGGAACCTAAATTAACACTGCAAAGCTAAATTTCCAGTATGCATTTGAATTCCTCTTGCTGAATGCTGAGAGTTGACCAGGGAAGGCAAATCAGTCATTTTCATGCTGCTGCTTCTAGGCACCCTTCCTGCAATCCAATACCTGCATAGCATCTAAAAGGGCCTCATTTGAATGCCTACTTCCTCCCTCCTTTCCTAACACTGTGACCAGATGCAAAGTCTGTGGCTTCAAGAGCAGCCAAAAATACATTCCTTTCTCCCCAATTACTTTCTACACCACCTACGCCAGTGGTTTTCAACCAGTGTGCCGTGGCACCCTGGGGTGCCTTGAAGGGTGGTCAGGGTTGCCGTGGGCAACACTGGCCTCTGTCCCTCTTTCCTTCCCTCCCTTCTCTGATGCCTTCTCATGTCTCTGCCCATAGCTGTCAACTTACAGATTTGAAAATAATGGACCAGCAGCCTTGAAAATAAGGGACCAGCAGCCAAAATAAGGGATTTTCCAAGGAGGACAGTAATGTTCAACTTCTGAGCCCCTCCGAGCCAAAGGCAGAAAGCCCAGCCAGCAGCCAAATGAAGCCTCAAGCGGTGGTTCCTACAGCGCAGCAACCCAGCAAAGGGGATGCAGCAAGGAAAACCACCGTCACCTTTCTGCTGGGAAGCACTGAGCAAAGGTGAATCCCCAGGCAACACGTCCAAGTTCTTAGACTCTTTATTGGGTGAGCAACGCAGCCAAGCAACACAGTTGGAGCCTTCCTCCTCCCTGGCCGGAAGGGAGGGAGGGAGAGGAGCTGCTTCCTTTGAAACCCAGGAAATTTAAGGGACATCATCAATAAGGGACAGCAGCGGGACACAGCGCTGGGATAAGGGACTTTCCCACCAAATAAGGGACGCTTGACAGCTATGTCTCTGCCTCCCAAAGGCGTCTGTGGGTTCTTGCGGGCACACACACTAAACCCTGTCTGTGGTGCCTACCCTTTCCACAAAGGATGAGACAAGAGACCAGAGTATGGGTTCAAATTGGCCACAACTTTATTGTGCTTCAGAAGTGAGAACTTGACACAGGCCTTGGCAGGTAACCCTCTCAGCCTGTGAAATATACTTGGAGTCGAGAGTGGATTTCATGCTCTTTATTCAGCTCATAGTGGTGAGGAGGCCAGCCCCAGAGTCATCATTTGCCTGGGGAGCTTCTAGCCAGAGCTGCTGCAACAATTTCCTCCCTCCCTTCCCCACAAGTGGGCGGGGCTTGCGGCACCGAGCGGGGGCTCACCTGGGCAGGTGCCTCCCACCTGTTTGGGCTAGCCTTTGACCCACCCTCGGCCAGGGAGGACAATGGACGGCCAGCTGGGGGTGGGGCTAAGGCCATAGAAAAGCGGCTGACCCCTTTGTACAAGCCTCTTTTGGTTTTCTTCCTTCCAGGAACACCCACCCACCCTCCCTCAAATTAATAATTTTGTTATGTACTGAAGTTCTCACCCTGGGCCAGCAGGGGGATACTGTAGATAGTTTTCACTCAGGTCCACATATGCAAATAAGGGATTGAAAGTGACATTCAGTGATTGGATAGTTACAGAAAATGGTTACAGTTGTGTTGTAGTGGAGCTCTATATAAGCAGGCTGGCTGAGCCCTTCAGTTCAGTTCTGTTCTGGCCTGTGAATAAACAAGAGCTGTTTGAAGAATCGCTGTGTCGTCTGATATATTCACCCACAACTTAACAGTATGCATAACCCTAAACATTTTGTGAATCTTTGTGCTTTTGCCCTTTAACTGTATATCTGCAACCCAAATGTCTCTAAGCACGCTCCTGATTCCTGTGTTGCAGCCAAAAGCTGGTGCTTTTTGACTTTGGCATCTTTTTCCTGCTGGCAAACCCAAGTAGCTTTTCCAAACCCGGAAAGGACGCTCAATTGATTTTTCCAAACCTGTAGAAAGGTACGAGCCCTCTTAGATGCAGCTCCATATGATCTCCGCTGCGTGACTTAATCCAATCTCTGGCACACGCCCGCCAAGCCAAAGAAAACAAACTCTAGACTGCCTTCCTTTTAATTCTTTTTTTGCCGACCCTGATCTTCCTTTTGCTGGGAAAATATGCATTCAGGCTGCTTACTGAAGAAGGCCTTGGAGGAGAGAACTGGAGAACATCCTCTTGGGTCATAAAATATGAGGAGTAAGGCCCCCCCCCCACGCCAAATCTTACTCTTGGCTGCCCTGCGGCTTTTAATTAATATAGATTGTATCTATATCCATTAGAATGGTGGATAATACTGGAAAGAATTCCATCTCAGTGGGACTTATGGCCCCCTTCCCTCAAGTCATTTCCAGATAAGAGATTATAATTGTTGCCGGAGTTTGCCTGGATCAGTGTGGTTCAAACAGCAATAATCCACTGTTGCAAATGTGGGGCTCTATTTATTCAGGGAACAAATTGAAAAACAGGAGGCAAGGAAACGCCTGGTCATGTTAATTGGAAAGAAGACAATCCTTCACATTATAAAGTAGAATAATTATATAGTGCAAACACAGCTGCGGTTTGAGACCCTTAATCTGATTACTAAAGTGTTAGCAAGTAGAGTTTCCTCTGAGGAGCAACACACACATTCGTGGCGTCCCGTTCCTGGCTTGCGAGAATGAGACATCAGCTGCATAAATGAAATAAATTACATTTAAATGAAGTAGAGTCCCTCCAGGAGTATGGCCGCTGCTAGCCTGTTCAAGAGAATGCCACAACCCCAAAGGGATTGGAAATTAAAAGGAATTGTTGTTGTTGTTGATTAGTCGTGTCCGATTCTTTGGCGATCTGGCTTCTTTATGGTCCAGCTCTCACTTCCATACATCACTACTTGTTGTCTTTGTCCATGGAGTTTTCTTGGCAGGGATACTGGAGTGGCTTGCCAGTTCCTGCTCCAGGTAGATCACGTTTCGTCAAAACTCTCCACTATGACCTGTCCATCTTGGGTGGCCCTGCTTGGCATAGCTCATAGCTTCTCTGAGTTATTCAAGCCCCTTCGCCATGGCAAGGCAGTGATCCATGAAGGGGTACAAGGAAATAGTTGCTTCTAATGCAGACGTTTGCCGACATTCAGTTTTGCAAAGTTTTCAACAGGGATGGGGAACATGCGGCTGTCCTGTTGCTGCTGGGCTGCACATCCCATCACCCCTGACTGCTGGCCATGCTGTCCAAGGGCTGATGGGAGTTGGAGCCCATCAACATCTAGAGGGCTCCATTTCTGGCCACATGATGTTATTACATTATAAAAGCTAGCCAGGTCTCAGCCTGTTTGGTACCTGGATTGGAGAGTGCCTGGGAGCTGCATGTAAGCCACTCTGAGTTACGCAGGTGGCGCTGTGGTCTAAACCACTGAGCCTCTTGGGCTTGCCGATCAGAAGGTTGGTGGTTCGAATCCCCACGACAGGGTGAGCTCCCATTGCACTGTCCCAGCTCCTGCCAACCTAGCAGTTTGAAACCACTTCAAAGTGCAAGTAGATAAATAGGTACCGCTTCAGCGGGAAGGTAAACGGCGTTTCGGTGCGCTGCTCTGGTTCGCCAGAAGCGGCTTAGTCCTGCTGACTACATGACCCAGAAGCTGTACGCCGGCTCCCTCGGCCAATAAAGTGAGATGAGCACCGCAACCCCAGAGTCGGTCACGACTGGACCTAATGGTCAGGGGTCCCTTTACCTTTATATAGGATTGCCTTCAGACAGCCTGGGGGTTTGCATAACTCCATATCCTCCAACATTTCTCCAATGAAAATAGGAACGTCCTAAGGAAAAGCAGGACATTCGGAGATCAAATTTGTAAATTTGAGACTGTCTCTGGAAAAATAGGGACACTTGGAGGGTCTGGCTTTCACTCCCACTTAACAATTACATGAAAATTATGGGATGCGTGGGATATGGAACAGGGGGTATGTGTCAGAAGTAGTAAGAATTAAAAAACATAAGAAGGGAAAATGAACATATGTCTCATTTGGTTGTGAGCCGATCGCTCCCACCCTACCAAGGCCTGTATCCATTCTTCTAAGGAAGCTTAGCTTTGGCTAAAGTCATTGTTTCACCAATCCTCTCCTGCCCCCCCCTCCTCTCTTCCATAGCTGAGGTCTCTCTGGTTTCAAAGTCTTTCTGTAATTAGAAGGAACAGCTTAAATCCTGACTTCAAACATAAAGCCACCAATCTGCTATGTAAACAGAGAGCTTGAATGAGCTCCCAAGGGATTCTTTAAAATATGTTATCCTGACCCATGGCGGGAGAGGGGGGTGGGGAGAGAGAGCGAGAGCACAAATGTGGAGTGAATCAAGCCCTTTCATTGATGTAGAGCTAGCAAGGAAGCAGGCAGATCCAGGAGGCCGGGCAAGAAGCTGCCCTTCTGCCATATTGCAAGGTTCTCCAGCGCTGTAACAAACAGCTGAAATCGGTCCTGTGTAAAAGCTTGAATGTATCTGCACCCTAGAAGCATAACTGGAGGAAAGGGTGGGTGGGAAACAGGGTAATTTCAGACCCTCCAAGTGTCCCTATTTTCCAGGGACAGTCCCAGATTTACAGAAACCATCCTGGATTCTGATATGATCCCGGAATGTCCCCATTTTTCTTAAAGGTAAAGGGACCCCTGACCATTAGGTCCAGTCGTGTCCGACTCTGGGGTTGTGGCGCTCATCTCGCTTTATTGGCCGAGGGAGCCGGCGTACAGCTTCCGGGTCATGTGGCCAGCATGACTAAGCCGCTTCTGGCGAACCAGAGCAGCACACGGAAACGCCATTTACCTTCCCGTCGGAGCGGTACCTATTGATCTACTTGCACTTTGATGTGCTTTCGAACTGCTAGGTTGGCAGGAGCAGGGACCGAGCAATGGGAGCTCATCCCATCGTGGGGATTCAAATCACCAACCTTCTGATCGGCAAGTCCTAGGCTCTATGGTTTAACCCACAGCGCCACCCGCATCCCATGGCGCCACCCGCGTCTCGTTTTTCTTAGGATGTCCCTATTTTCATTGGATAATTGTTGGAGGGCATTGAGTTATGCAACCCCCGAGCCAAGGAGATAAGTAACTATACAACGTTTAGAAGATGTCTGAAGGCAGACCTGTATAATGTTTTATTATTGTTATGTACTAAGATTGGGTCCTAGAACAATAGGCAGGTAGGATCCTAGAATGCAACAACCTGATTGGCCTGAAGGAGCAGCCCAATCAGACCCCAGGAGGAAATTAATCAGCCTATTAGGCCAGAAGGATCCTAGAATACAACAACTGATTGGCCTGCAGGAGCGGCACAATCAGGCTCCAGGAGGGAAGCAGAAGCAGCCAGTCAGATGGGGCTCATTGTGTAAATAATGTATATAAAAATCCTGATGTTTGCGGGGGGGGGGGAGGATTCATTCACTGTTTTACGAGCTGCAATAAAGAGCATGAAATCACTTCATGAATCCAAGTATATTTCAATTATGTTTTTGTATATGCTGGAAGCTGCCCAGAATGGCAGGGGCAACCCAGTCAGGTGTGGTGGCAAGGTATAAATAATAAAATTGTTATTATTATGCAATAGGATTTCCCTATTTTAATTGGAGAAATGTTGGAGGGTATGTAATTTGTCCCAAAGTATATTCTGGAAGAGGTCCACAAGAGGCTTCAGAACCGTCTGCTATGTTTAGAGTGGTAGAAAATACTGTTAAAAGGTGGTGGAGTTTCGTTCTATAGAGACGTTCTTTCAAAAATGCCAGGTGAAAAGCCACAGAAAAATGTAACAGTCTATTGGATGAGGCCAATGTCTATTCTAGCATCCTGTTCTCACAGTGGAGGACCAGATGCGTGTGGGAAGCCTGTGGTTCTGAGCAACTGATATTCAGAAGAACTTCTGGTCAGCCACTGTGAGGACCACTGCTATGGAGAACACCTTCTTTTTCCTCTTCTTTGGAGATCACTCGTAGCTGAGTAAGATGGTCTTCCATGAACACAGTCTTAACAGTGAGTCTGTAAGTGACAGTGGAGGCCAATTCTGGATCCACACATCCTTCCACAGTGGAGACATAGGTTTCCAGGCGGGAGTTGATCACGGTGAAGGTTTGCCAAGTGTACCTTCCTCCTAGCACGTTTCTCCCTTTCATCCTGAGTTTGACTGCCTTCAAAGTCAATTATACCTTTGGTAAAGGCAGTTCTCCAATTGGAGCACTCACAGGCCAGTGTTTCTCAGTTGTCGGTGTTTATACTACATTTTTAAAGATTTGCCTTGAGAGAGTCTTTAAACCTCTTTTGTTTACCACCAGTGTTACGCTTTCCAGTTTTAAGTTCGGAATAGAGTAGTTGCTTTGGAAGACGGTAATCAGGCATCCGAACAACATAACCAGTCCAACGAAGTCAGCAACCAGGTCCCGCCAAGCCATCGGTGTTGAAGCACCCACCAGAAGTGCATAGCGGAGGGAGACTAACTCCTCCAGTTACACACAAACAAGCACAGACCATTGGCTTATGCCATGGGTAGGCAAACTAAGGCCCGGGAGCCGGAGCCGGCCCATTCACCTTCTAAATCCAGCCTGCAGACAGTCCGGGAATCAGCATGTTTTTACATGAGTAGTGTTATGTACTGAAGTTCTCACCCTGGGCCAGCAGGGGGATACTGCAGATAGTTTTCACTCGGGTCCACATATGCAAATAAGGGATTGAAAGTGACATTCAGTGATTGGATAGTTACAGGAAATGGTTACTGTTGCGTTGTAGTGGAGCTTTTATATAAGCAGGCTGGCTGAACCCTTCAGTTCAGTTCTGTTCTGGCCTGTGAATAAACAAGAGCTGTTTGAAGAATCGCTGTGTCGTCTGATATGTTCACCCACAACTTAACAAGTAGAATGTTAAAATGTATCTCTGGGTTATTTGTGGGGCTTAGGAATTTGTTCATTATTTTTTCCAAAATATAGTCCTGCCCCCCACAAGGTCTGAGGAACAGTGGACCGGCCCCCTGCTAAAAATGTTTGCTGACCCCTGGCTTATTATGCACACAAGTTCAGTCTCCTCACTTGCTATCAGATCATGGATGTGGGAGATCTTACTACAGGCTTCCTCAACCTCGGCCCTCCAAATGTTTTGAGACTACAATTCCCATCATCCCTGACCATTGGTCCTGCTAGTTAGGGATCATGGGAGTTGTAGGCCAAAAACATCTGGAGGGCCGAGGATGAGGAAACCTGTCTTACTATGAACTGACCTGGCTTTTAAAAGCAGCAGCAGTCGGTACAAGGTTGGTGGACAGGACAACCAGCTTCAGGGGCGATGGCAGAAGATTGCACTTCCCTTTGTCCTCATTATGAGACTTCTGTGCCTCAAAAAATTGTTTAGAATAGCGAAGGGCAGATTTCAGGCTTGTAGAATCTTTGTACAGTGGTACCTCGGGTTAAGTACTTAATTCGTTCCGGAGGTCCGTTCTTAACCTGAAACTGTTCTTAACCTGAAGAACCACTTTAGCTAATGGGGCCTCCTGCTGCCGCCACGCCGCCGGAGCACGATTTCTGTTCTCATCCTGAAGCAAAGTTCTTAACCTGAAGCACTATTTCTGGGTGAGCAGAGTCTGTAACCTGAAGCGTATGTAACCTGAAGCGTATGTAACTCGAGCTGCCACTGTATTTTACTAGAAGCCCTGAGATCCCTCAGCCATACCCTCCAACATTTCTCCAATAAAAATGGGGACATCCTACCATACCCTCAAAACATTTCTCCGATGGAAATAGGGACATCCTAAGGAAAAGTGGGATATTCCAGGATCAAATCTGAAACTCGGAAGTCTTCTGTAAATCTGGGACTGGAAAATAGGGACACCTGGAGGGTTTGCCCTCAACTAGAGCCAGGTGCAAAAGTAAAAAATAAAAAGGTAAATACTTAAAAATAAGGAATATGGTGCCTTTGAGCTCAGGGCTTGGGGATTTGTTCTGAGCACCAGAAAATGAGCAGACCTCACACAATAATCCATTCTTGGTTACCTTAAGACTTTCTTTATCACAGCAGATTGGCGTACGCCTGGGGGGTAGGGAGAATTATTTTGCTGTGGCTATTGTAAAGCAATTGGGAGCCAGGAATCCATGCTGATCTCCCGCAAATTACCAGGAGATGTGCTACTAGAGCTTACATTTTTGCATCTATCCCAAATTCAACATGTGTGCCTTGTGTGGCTTTTTGTTAATTTTGTTTTCCTTCTCGGAATAGATATATGTGCGTGTTTTTCAAATCCATTCTGTGTGTGTGTGTGCCTGTGTGTGCGTTTCTGTGATTCTTTCCCCAAATGTTTTTGGTACATTTTGTGAGCAGAAGCAAATTAAGCAAAGTCTTTCTCTCTCCCTCTCCCCCTCCTTTGCCTTCCTCCTACTCACCCCAAACCTCAACATGATGAAAAACTGCTGAGAAACAACTCCCACAATTAATGATGAGGTCATACTTAGTTCAGCACCATTGGCTGCCTAATTGGCTGGCTCTATTACAGTTCCCCTTATCTGCTTGCCAACACGGCTTCTGACAAGCCTCATTCTGGGTAATTAATCCTGTCCCAGACTTCAGATTCCTGAAGCTGGGGCTGGTTTAAGGGCATGTTGCTCTGTGTAGCACATTCTCTCTGAAGTTGGGAGGTGAAGGTCTTCCTCAGCCACAGCTCCTTGAAGAATCCCAACGTGGATCCAGATGGCAGATGTCTGTGTGTATGTATACAGGCGTGCACACATTACTTCACACCCGAAAATCGGGGTGTAACCTCAAGGAAAACGCACCCAGAACCCCAATATTCAGTTTCACTCCCCCCAAGCTTAGTAGGGGGGCAAGCAACACTGCAAAATGTCAACAACAGAGATGGGGAGGGGAGTAGCCCCAGATATTACGCCAATACACATTGTTTAATGAAGAGAAGCCTAATGAGACTTAATGATCCCTTGGGTAGAACACGGAAATAATGAGCTGGAAATAAAATTGCTCAGCAGAGACAGCACGTCGTCGACACAGGAGACAGGAAAAGGAGTGGGTTCGGGGAAGCCTTTTGGCTTCGGGGCTGGGAACGCAACTCTTGGCTCATGTAGAGATCTTGAAAATAGAGCGCAGGTGACGTGGGTCACCTTGGCAGGTGATTTGCATTAAGGAACTGGAAAGGGAACCAGGCACCCCTTTCTGTTTTGCTGGATCTCTTGGGGACTGTTATGTACTGAGTTGAATAGGATCCAAAATGCAACAGTTTGATTGGTCCACAGGAGCCACCCAATCCAGCTCCAGGTGGAAGTGAATCCGCAACTTGATTGGCCTATAGGAGAATCCCGGAATTAGCCAATCACGTGGGGCCCATTTTGTAAATAATGTATATAAAGCAGACATTCTGGGGGAACTTCCATTCCTCCTCACAACTATGAGCTGAATAAAGAGCATGAAATACACTCTTGACTCGATTTCACAGTGAGTCCGCAAGTGACTGCAGAGGCCAATTCTGGATCCACACGTCCTTCCACAGCAGGGACATAGGTTTCTGGGTGGGAGTTTATCACGGTGAGGGTTTGCCAAGCGTGCCTTCCTCTTAGCACGTCTTAGCACTCCTAAGTTGGAACATCTTTGGTAAAGTCTGTTCTCCGATTGGAGCGCTCGCAGGCCAGTGTTCCCCAGTTGTCGGTGTTTATACTACATTTTAAAAGATTTGCCCTGAGAGAGTCTTTCAACCTCTTTTGTTGACCACCAGCATTACACTTTCCAATTTTAAGTTCGGAATAGAGTAGTTGCTTTGGAAGACGATAATCAGGCATCCTCACAACATGACCAGTCCAACGAAGTTGATGTTGAAGAATCAACTGGTGATCTTTGCTTCTTCCAGTACACTGGCATTAGTTCATCTGTATTCCCCAGTGATTTGTAAAAAACTGGGGCAAAAAGGGGAAGTGGCCTACATCTAGAGACTTGCTGAGCGATCAAGAAGGGAAATGGAAATTAAAAGATTATGAGGAAATTAAAGATCACTTTCAGAGTTGGTTACACTATAGACAATTACATGAGATGTATAAGGAAGATATCAAGAAAGGGTTCAGTTACACAACTTCCAGATTTCAGAAGAAAGTTATAGAAGAAGAAGTGAAGCTGCTGAAGAAAGCTTATAGTATTCTGCTAGAAGGGGAAACAAAAGACGAGGAGGTCAAATCAGTCATGATCAAATGGGCACAAGATATAGGACATAATATACAATTTGAGGACTGGGAAAAACTGTGGAAGGTAGATCTGAAATTTACAGAATGTTCTCTCTTGAAAGAAAATTATATGAAAATGATGTACAGATGGCATGCCACACCAGTACAAATAGCAAAAATGTACAAAACCGGGTCAAATATATGTTGGAAATGTAAAGAAAAAGAAGTTACTTTTTATCATATGTGGTGGGAATATAGAGAAGTTAAAAAAAATTGGGAAATGATATATAATGAATTGAAAAAAAATGTTTTAAATGGCTTTTTTTTAAAAAAAACCAGAAGCATTTTTATTAGGGATTGTAGGACAAGACCTGCTAAGAAAAATAAAGAACTTATTTATGTATGCTACAACAGCGGCAAGAGTCTTGCTAGCACAAGGATGGAAGAATGAGGAAATCCCAACGAAAGAACAATGGCAAGAAAAACTGATGAACTATGCGGAATTGGCTAAATTGACATACAAACTGCATGACAAGGACAACTGTGACTTCAAGGAATAATGGGAACTTTTTACAAACTACCTAAGAGTATGTACAATTTTATAACATGCAGAGAACAATATGTGTTAAAGAAACCAGAAAGGGGAGCTGAGGGAAGTCTTGGGGGGGGGAGGGAGGGATGTGGGGGAATAATGTAATTGATTATTTGGACTGATAATTTGTTATGTTGAAATTGTTTAATAAAAATATTTATAAAATAAAAAATAATTTTTTTTGGAGACACTGTCGATGGAATCTTTTGGGGACTTGGAGGTGGCGTTGGAGTGGTCCATGTATCACAAGCATACAGTAAGGCTGGTAGTACAATAGATTTGTAAACAAGCATTTTGTGGTATTGCTTAGTACCACAACCATTTTGTTGTTGTCGTTTAGTCCGACTCTTCATGACCCCATGGACCAGAGCACACCAGGCACTCCTGTCTTCCACTGCCTCCCGCAGTTTGGTCAAACTCATGCTGGTAGCTTCGAGAACACTGACCAACCATCTCGTCCTCTGTCGTCCCCTTCTCCTTGTGTCCTCCATCTTTCCCAACATCAGGGTCTTTTCCAGGGAGTCTTCTCTTCTCATGAGGTGGCCAAAGTCTTGGAGCCTCAGCTTCAGGATCTGTCCTTCCAGTGAGCACCCAGGGCTGATTTCCTTCAGAATGGATAGGTTTTATCTTCTTGCAGTCCATGGGACTCTCAAGAGTCTCCTCCAGCACCAAAATTCAAAAGCATCAATTCTTCGGCGATCAGCCTTCTTTATGGTCCAGCTCTCACTTCCATACATCACTACTGGGAAAACCATAGCTCCTAACAACTGCTTGCAATATCAGATCCTAAGTCAGGTTTCATGAGCATTTGGGACAGGGGGTGTCTACTGAAAAAGTTGTCATTCTTATTTTTCCCTAATCATCATTGTCCTCAGAAAGCAAACGAATACCTCACCGTTGCAAGTATCTGCCTGGAATGACGCGTCTACTGGTTTGGCTTTCTCCTTCCGTAGAGTGTACAGACTGATTCCCCCCTATCCACATTCTTCTAATTCTCTAAAATGATACGGCAGCAATATTTATCAAAGGTCAAGAATGACCTGAGATTTGTTTACGGAGCAAAAATGCTTCTCCACTTGATTCCTGTGTGCCAGGTATTTTAAAAAGCAACAAGTTGCAGCAGAATATAGAATGCAGCGGTTGTTTGTTCTTTTCCTTTGATGGTGGTGGGAGAAGAAACAGGAACCAGTGTCCTTTGTGAAAATGCAAGCTTATCATTTGCCCCAGCCCATTTCCCAATATCCCTTAAAAGAAAGCCCTGCTATTCCAGAGTAAAGGAAACTTTCAGCAATGCAGCTGTTAAATGTGGCATCTTGTTTATTGCGTTATTTCCAAATGCTGTTCTCAAGAGGGAGAGAGAAAGCTTAGAGTTCCATGGGTGGGCAGCGTATTTATTTAAAATATTTGTTGGCCGTCTTTCAGCAATGCTCTCAGAGTGCCGGCGGTTCGAATCCCTATGACGAGGTGAGCTCCCGTTGCTCAGTCCCTGCTCCTGCCAACCTAGCAGTTCGAAAGCACGTCAAAGTGCAAGTAGATAAATAGGTACCTCTCTGGCAGGAAGGTAAACCTATTTATCTACTTGCACTTTGACGTGCTTCCGAACTGCTAGGTTGGCAGGAGCAGGGACCGAGCAACGGGAGCTCACACCATCATGGGGATTCGAACCGCCGACCTTCTGATCGGCAAGTCCTAGGCTCTGTGGTTTAACCCACAGCACCACCCGCGTCCCTGTTCTATAACTCTTACAATGCTAATTAATTTGATTGTGTAACGCCACACCCCATATGCTTGATAGCCATTAATTAATGGAAGGAGGATCGATTCCTGCCCTCCCCCCATGTACAGCTAATGGACATAGTTCCTGAATGCTCATGCAGAACAATGCACTTGGGGCAGCCTTTGGTAATAGGGCACCCTGAACGATGACAAAATTTGGCACCCTCTTGCCTTCCATCCTGCGCATGCTCTCAAGTGTGCTATGTCATAGTTTTCTTCTCCCCTCGGTTCGGCGCCCTGTGCGGGGGAACTGCCTTGTTGTTGTTGTTTAGTCTTTTAGCTGTGCCCGATCTTCGTGACCCCATGGACCAGAGCACTCCAGGCACTCCTGTCTTCCACTGCCTCCCGCAGTTTGGTCAAACTCATGCTGGTAGCTTCGAGAACACTATCCAACCACCTCGTCCTCTGTCGTCCCCTTCTCCTTGTGCCCTCCATCTTTCCCAACATCAGGGTCTTTTCCAGGGAGTCTTCTCTTCTCATGAGGTGGTCAAAGTATTGGAGCCTCAGCTTCAGGATCTGTCCTTCCAGTGAGCACTCAGGGCTAATTTCCTTCAGAATGGAGAGGTTTGATCTTCTTGCTGTCCATGGGACTCTCAAGAGTCTCCTCCAGCACCATAATTCAAAAGCATCAATTCTTCAGCGATCGGCCTTCTTTATGGTCCAGCTCTCACTTCCATACATCACTACTGGGAAAACCATAGCTTTAACTATACGGACCTTTGCTGGCAAGGTGATGTCTCTGCTTTTTAAGATGCTGTATTGTACCACAATATTGTAAAATATTGTACAAAAATATTGTAAGGGACGTGGGTGGCGCTGTGGGTTAAACCACAGAGCCTAGGACTTGCCGTTCAGAAGGTCGGCGGTTCGAATCCCTGCCACGGGGTGAGCTCCCGTTGCTCGGTCCCTGCTCCTGCCCACCTAGCAGTTCGAAAGCACGTCAAAGTGCAAGTAGATAAATAGGTACCGCTCTGGCGGGAAGGTAAATGGCGTTTCCGTGCACTGCTCTGGTTCACCAGAAGTGGCTTAGTCATGCTGGCCACATGACCCGGAAGCTGCATGCTGGCTCCCTCAGCCAATAAAGCGAGATGAGCGCCGCAACCCCAGAGTCGGCCACGACTGGACTTAATGGTCAGGGGTCCCTTTACCTTTACCTTATCATGAACTCAGATGAAGAAAAGGAGGAGAAGCACGTGTTTTTTAACTAAGCAGCCAAAGTTCTTCACTGCCTTCTGGTTCTGAAACCAAACAGGATGGTGTCAGGCCAGCTCTTTCTCCCCATCCACCCAAAGTGGAAAGAAATGCTGTATTGAAATTAAAAGTGACCATTTGATGTTTGATGTTATTCAGAGGTTCCTGTTCTTCATTTAGGGGGCATTAGTCGTAGTAACAGAAGCCTTAATATTTCAACAACAGTCCTGATTAAGAACATAAGGAGCAAAGTGGCAGCTAATCTCCATCTAAAAAGAACTATAACTAGTCCATCCTCCCCCCCCCAACCCACCCTACTATGCTGTCGCATTTAAATACCATGAATATTCACTGCTTGGCACCCAGCTGGCAGCTGAGCTGTTTTGATACAAAAAAGCCCCTTCAAACTCAAAAGAGTTTTTAATCAGCTGCAAGAGAAAGAAGAAGAAAGTAAAAGAAAGGAATAGGAACAGAGAGAGGGGGTGGAAACACCCCTGAATCAATGAGTTCAACAGAAAAGATAGGCAGAATCCAGTTAACCCCTTCGAGACCCTCTTGGTTATTGCACACTGAATTCCTGGCGACAAGCTGCCCTCTCTCTCAACCGGGCAGGGGATGCAAAGGGTGCTTCCTGCCATATTTTTTTACATCAGTACACCAGCTCCCTGCTGCGCCGCCAGTGCTCAAGGTCACTTGCGCAGAACTTCCTTTTCTGTGGCTGTCTGAACCATCAGGAGCTCACTGTCATTGCGCAAAAGGCGATACAGGCGCCGGTTGCCTTCTGGGATCCAAAACGTGTCAGATTCTACATGGAAGCTGATCTCTGGCACCGAATCCGGAGGCCTCAGGGGTTTCACTTTCTGTAAAACAGCCACCACAAAGCGTCCCGCCTCTTCATGTGTTTGAAATCATGCCACTTCACATTGCGATGGAGTGCAGAGGCAGCTGTGCTTATCTTGAGACAGGGCTGAAGTTGGGCTGTTTGTGAACGGCCTCCAATCCAACAAAAGCTTAAATGTGCCCAGGGTGTCTGCAATAGCCCCTCAAAAATTTATGGCATGTGAGAGACTCTTCACTCTTCCTGCTCAGTTCCTGTTTGCTTTGGTTCTGCCTATCCCTCCAACATTTCTCCGATGAAAATAGGGATGTCCCATTCCATAATGATAATTTTGCTATTTATACTTCACACATCTTACTGGGTTGCCCCAGTATATACCGGGCAGCTTCCAACATATATAAAAATATAATAAAACATTAAACAATTTTTTAAAATCTTTCCCTATACAGGACTGCCTTCAGACGACTCGGGATAAGACCATACTTATCTCCTTGGCTTAGAGGTTGCATAACTCCATGTCCTCCAACATTTCTCCAAGGAAAATAGGGACAGAAGTGGAAGAAATGGAGGCAGTGAGAGATTTTACTTTCTTGGGCTCACTGCAAATGGTGACAGCAGCCACGAAATTAAAAGACGCCTGCTTCTTGGGAGAAAGCAATGACAAACCTAGACAGCATCTTAAAAGCAGAGACATCACCTTGCCGACAAAGGTCTGTATAGTAAAAGCTATGGTTTTCCCAGTAGTGATGTATGGAAGTGAGAGCTGGACCATAAAGAAGGCTGATCGCCGAAGAATTGATGCTTTGAATTGTGGTGCTGGAGGAGACTCTTGAGAGTCCCATGGACTGCAAGAAGATCAAACCTACCCATCCTGAAGGAAATCAGCCCTGAGTGCTCACTGGAAGGACAGATCCTGAAGCTGAGGCTCCAATACTTTGACCACCTCATGAGAAGAGAAGACTCCCTGGAAAAGACCCTGATGTTGGGAAAGATGGAGGGCACAAGGAGAAGGGGACGACAGAGGACGAGACGGTTGGACAGTGTTCTTGAAGCTACCAACATGAGTTTGACCAAACTGCAGGAGGCAGTGGAAGACAGGAGTGTCTTGTGTGCTCTGGTCCATGGGGTCCCGAAGAGTCGGACACGACTAAACAACCAAACAACAACAAGGAAAAGTGGGATATTCTGGGATCAATTCAGAAACCGAGATGGCTTCTCTAAATTCAGGGACATCCCTGGAAAATAGGGACACTTGGAGGGTCTGTCCTAGATCAGATACCCTTTCTGCCAAGCATTTCATTGGATGCCAAGTTTGGACCCCCACCCTATTCTTAACAGCAGATTGCTTCTCTTGGTGAGAGAATATCTCCACACAAACACACACATAAACACACACACTGATGGAGGGGACATGTCCAAACCTGTTGCTTTTTCTGCTCGTTCAGTTGTGGCAGCCATTTCTTGCCACATCACACACCGCCTGGCAATTATTTTGTCTTGTTCTACACCAGCACAGCGGCTATTTTGCCTTGGGCCACACCCAGTGGTGGCCATTTTGTGACTGGAGCCCACAGCACTGCCTCAAAACTCAAAATGTGCTCTTAGCCAAAAAAAACCCTGCCATGATCTGCACTCCTAGAGAAACCCTCATACACCAGTCAACTGTAATTTCTTTTAATGGCAACACAGGGATCGTGGTTGGAGTGTTTCACTTGGAGTAAAACCATGTTCTGATTCCTACCAAGGGAGCCATGAGGCTCACTGGGCGTCCTTGGACAAAATTCTTCTCAGCCTAACACACCTCACATCATTGTGGTGAGTAGCTCAATGGCAGAGGACCAAGTTTGGCCCAAGAAGATTATTCCCCCATCTCATCCCATCCCATATATAGAATTGGATGGGGAACTTTTAGAAGACATCTGAAGGCAGCCCTGCTACCTTGTATCAGGAAGTTTTTGATGTTCTACGTTTTATTACTGGTATGTTTTATATGTTTTGGGGCAATGTAGCCAAATGCGTGGGCACAGCCTTTACCAAAGATGTCATGGATGTGGAAGACACTCAAATTCCGGCCGAAAGGAAGAAACGCACAAAGAGGAAGGCACGTTTGGCAAACCCTCATTATGATCAACTCCTGCCCAGAAACCAATGTCCCCACTGTGGAAGGACACGTGGATCCAGAATTGACCTCCACAGTCACTTACGGACTCACTGTTAAAACTGTGTTCATGGAAGGTGTTATGTACTGAAGTTCTCACCCTGGGCCAGCAGGGGGATACTGTAGATAGTTATGCAAATAAGGGATCAAAAGTGACGTTCAGTGATTGGATAGTTTTAGAAAGTTGTTACAGTAACGTTGTACTGGAGCTCTATATAAGCAGGCTGACTGAACCCTTCAGTTCAGTTCTGTCCTGGCCTGTGAATAAACAAGAGCTGTTTGAAGAATCGCTGTGTCGTCTGATATGTTCACCCACAACTTAACAGAAGACAATCTTACTCGGCTACAAGTGATCGCCAAAGAAGAAGAAATTATTATTATTATTATTATTATTAGCCAGAATTAAGACTCTGTGAGTCGCATTACATGGCCAAGCGGAATTCTGTTCTCCTGGTTGATACGCCGGAGGAATAAATTATTGTTACAGGGCCAGCAGGAAATATCAACCCTATTTATATCCCTAGTACTGTAAAATTAAACTACTAGGTGTTCAGATGCCTGGCTTTGACATCAGTGTATCGGGTTCTATCACTCAACTCCTGCATGCTTCACTTTCACTATGGCAGCAATTAAATTATGGTCTAGTTCAGAGAGGCCTGACCCCTCAGTGACATTTATTTTCGGAGCACTTTTGTTCAGCTATCTAAGTTCAGGTTGGTGAGTCATCTTGAAAGTCAAGGCTGAATGGATGTATAGCAAAGCATGTCAGAGGCATGTAGCTGTGCATTGGCATGCGTAAGGGCAAGAGAAAGATAGAAAGCACATTCAAGGGGAGAAGGTGCATTTATTTTGGTTACACACTTAAGCCAAGTTACAATAAGGGATGAGGATGGGTGGGTGTGCCAAAGGCTTCTCGGAAGTATTTTAACCACAGTGACTGATTTCCTGCGTGCTCCTGATGAAGTGGGCTTGAGTCCACAAATGCCATACTAAATTTGTTAGGCTGAAAGGTGTAAAGGTTGTTGTGTCCAGGGCAGCTGTTTACCAGCTCCATCTGGTACGCAGGCTGAGACCCTATCTACCCGCGGACTGTCTCGCCAGAGTGGTGCATGCTCTGGTTATCTCCCACTTGGACTACTGCAATGTGCTCTACGTGGGGCTACCTTTGAAGGTGACCCGGAAACTACAACTAATCCAGAACGCGACAGCTAGACTGGTGACTGGGAGCGGCTGCCGAGACCATATAACACCGGTCTTGAAAGACCTACATTGGCTCCCAATACATTTCCGAGCACAATTCAAAGTGTCGGTGCTGACCTTTAAAGCCCTAAACGGCCTCGATCCAGTATATCTGAAGGAACGTCTCCACCCCCATCGTTCAGCCCGGACACTGAGGTCCAGGACCGAGGGCCTTCTGACGGTTCCCTCACTGCAAGAAGCCAAGTTACAGGGAACCAGGCAGAGGGCCTTCTCGGTAGTGGCGCCCTCCCTGTGGAACGCCCTCCCACCAGATGTCAAAGAGAACAACAACTACCAGACTTTTAGAAGACATCTGAAGGCAGCCCTGTTTAGGGAAGCTTTTAATGTTTGATGTATTACAGTATTTTAATATTTTTTTGGGAAGCCACCCAGAGTGTCTGGGGAAGCCCAGCCAGATGGGCGGGGTATAAATAATAATAATAATAATAATAATAATAATAATAATAATAATAATAATAACAACAACAACAACAACAACAACAACAACAACAACAATAACTATTATTATTATTATTATTATTATTATTATTATTATTATTATTATGTGTTGCTGCAAGAGGCGTTGGGGATGCTGAGACAACGACGGCAACAGCAACCGGCTTGGCTACTCCCTCCACCCAGTTTGTTTGTTTTTCATATAAAACCTCCCCTCCCTTGGCGCTGCGGTAGCCACAAAAATAGTGCCGCACACTTTTCAAATTCCATTTTTTGCAGGTGGGATTGCATGTGATACGTTCAGCATCGCATCTCTTAGAGAAAACTATTTGAGTCGAATTGGAAATAATAGCCAACAACACAGGATTGCTTCGCCTGAAGATCTGCTTATAATCTCAAAGGATCATATAGTAGTAGTAGTAGTAGTAGTAGTAATAATAATAATAATAATAATAATAATAATAATAATAATAATAATTTATTTGTTTATTTATTTGTTTATTTATACCCCGCCCATCTGGCTGGGTTTCCCCAGCCACTCTGGGTGGCTTCCAACAAAATATTAAAATACAGTAGTCCATCAAACATTGAAAGCTTCCCTAAACAGGGAAATATACGCATTACTCATATCATCTGAATCTAAAACTTTGAGAGTACCTGGGACTTTCCCAGGGATATTCCTTGCTATGTTTTAGGGTTATTCGTCCTAATTGTTTGGTAACCTTTCGTAAACTTTGGCAAGGTTACATTAATGGCTATACTGACGAAAAACAACATGGTAAATTCTGAAAAGGGCAATTTCATGGCCTGGGATTTGCTGGGATATATGGTCATGTGATTTCAATTAGTAATTATTGAAAATTGTATATTTGTTCAGGTTGGTTGTTTTTAAAGGTTTGAAGGGAATTAACTTGACGTCCTCCTTTGAAGTTTCAGACTCAAAGCCTTTTGGTGAGTTCTAGTTTATCTGTTTTCTTTTATGCATAGTTTCCTTTTACTCCCGAAGGGCTGATCTGCTCGCTGTTTTATTGTATATTTTATTTTTTTAACAGAATTTTGGATTATCTTCACCACAGTGCTTTCTTTTTCTTTTTTTTGAAGGCTTTTGTATCCTCCTGTGAAATATGCACTATTTCAGAGTTCAGGAGTAGGTAATATTTTATTTTTCTGTTGAAAAGAGTTGGCGATGAGCAGAGTCAGAGACAAAAGTGTTTGGGATTGACTAATCTGGAATAAAGACTGCCTTGCCTCGGTTTCCATCATGGATACTGTTATGGACTGAAGGTCTCACCCTGGGCCAGCAGGGGGATATGGAGATAGTTTTCACTCAGGTCCACATATGCAAATAAGGGATTGAAAGTGACGTTCAGTGATTGGATAGTTACAGAAAGTGGTTACTGTTGTGTTGTAGCTCTATATAAGCAGGCAGGCTGAACCCTTCAGTTCAGTTCTGTTCTGGCCTGTGAATAAACAAGAGCTGTTTAAAGAATTGCTGTGTCGTCTGATATGTTCACCCACAACTTAACAGATACATCAGATTAGAATTTCCAATACCAGACAGGTCTACTCAGGAATAAGTCACAGTGAGTTTGAATTTACCGTATATAAGATGTGTATAAGATGCCCCCTATTTTGGGGGACTCAAATTTAAGAAAATGGGGGGAGATGGCATAGAGTTGTTGAGCTTCGTTTGCAGAGGGTTGCCCAGCATTGTTTTCGAAAATCGCTCACCCGCGTGCGCCACTAAATTCGCCCCTCGTCTGTCCCCTTGCTGGCAGAAGTTGCCAATTGCCCACCCAATTGCCACAGCAATAGCCAATCAACACTACCCATTGAACCAGCAACCAATAACATGCACAATAGCCGCTGACAGCCACGGCAGCAACCAATCAAACGTCCAACCTATGCACTACCCATGTATAAGCTGACCCCCATTTTTTGGCATTATTTTTTTTTAAAAAAAATCCTAGTCTTATACGCGGAAAAGTACGGTTGGTTACACTCAAAAATGTATACGGAGGACATTTGTTTGTTTGTTTGTGGTATTTGTACCCTGCTTAATTAATGAAGTGATTTAATAAAAATTATGGGAAATAAAAATTAATTATAAAAATAGAAAGCTTTCTTAAAATGCCTGCTGAAGGAGAAACGTCTTTGCCAGGCACCTGAAGGTCAACAAGGAGGAGAGCCTGTCAAATTTGAGGTAGGAGAGAGCAACACCCGCAAAGATTTCCGTGATCTGGAAGAGATATAAGGAATTGGATGGTTTCAAAGTAGTAATATGGACCAATACATTACTGTTCTGGAAAGTAATTGAAAGTAACTCCATTCTAAACGTTAGTATTTTGTTTCAGCCGCACGCACACACGTCAGAAGTCTACCAACACAACCAGAAGAAGTAACACGAGAAACTATCAGTTCATTTTTAATTGAATACAAGTATTTTTTTCTGAATAGCTCAGCTGCCCTTAGTCCTGGCAACCTTCTGCAGCAAATTCCCTCCCTGAACTAAATTAATTGAGAGCAGAAACTTTAAGACAACAAGGTGAACTAGCCTTGCTGTTCCCTTTAAAAGCTGCTTTCCTGACTTGGGCTGTTTTGTAGCCCTTTCTTGGTTTGTCTGTCTCCTTGCGTTTAAGGTGCTGGTTTTGACCTTTAAAGCCTTTTGACCTTTAGGTTGCAGAGCTTTGAAAAATTAAAGAATAAGGTGCAAGACTGGTTTCACTACGCTCAAATTCAGGAGGTTTTTAAATTGGATAAAAAAACAGGATTCCAGGTGGAAAAATCGAAACTAGAGACAGAACTGTTAGAACCTAAGACTAAGGTACTTTCGAGAATGTATAACTCGCTGCTTAAATGGAACACTCAGGATGAGACAGTCAAATCAGCCATGATAAAATGGGCTCAGGATATTGGGTATAACATCATGTTTGAGGACTGGGAAAGGTTATGGACCACTGGAATGAAATTCACGGCATGTAATGCCCTGAAGGAAAATATTATGAAAATGATATATAGGTGGTACATGACCCCAGTCAAGCTTGCAAAAATATATCACCTGTCTGATAATAAATGTTGGAAATGTAAGGAGGCTGAAGGGACCTTCTTTCACCTCTGGTGGACTTGTCCAGAAGTGAAGGCCTTCTGGGAAATGATCTATAATGAGTTAAAAAAGGTGTTTAAGTATACCTTTCCCAAGAAACCAGAGGCCTTCCTCCTGGGCATTGTTGGCCAGAAGGTGTTAAAGAAGGATAGAACCTTTTTTATGTATGCAACTACAGCAGCAAGAATACTCATTGCAAAATACTGGAAGAGTGGCAGACACAATTGATGGAGTATATGGAACTGGCTGAAATGACGGGCAGAATCCGAGATTTGGGAGAAGAAATAATGGAAGAGGACTGGAAAAAAATTAAGGACTATTTACAAAAACACTACAAGTTGTATGAATGTTAAGAATTTGCATGATTTGGAAATTTTAGCTTCAGCAACTAGATTTGGTGAACAGGAAACTAAGTTATAAGAAAGAAAAGGTTGAAATTTAAAGTAATATTATGTTTAATTCAAGGTATAAGTAATTGATAAAAAGTACTTTAAATCCAGAGAAATATAATATTTGAAAGATACAAAGTAAGGCATGAAACAAGGTAATAATTTGCTGATATTTTTATTGTAAAGAACGCAGGGTGAGGGAGATGTGGGGAAGTCCAGTTGGCTATGTAAAAATGTTTTTGAAGGCTGGATTTTTTTCTTTTTTCTTTCTTTTTTCTTTTTACTTCTTTTCTATGTTTCTTATATTTCTGACTTTGTATCTGAAAATGTAATAAAAATATTTTTTAAAAAAATAAAGCCTTTTGACCTTTAAAGGCCTCGTATTTATGGGACCACCTCTCCTGGTATGCACTGCAGAGGACCTTAATCATAATGAATAATCCATGAATAATCCATGAATAATCATAATTTAGAGGTCCCGGGCCCTAAGGAAGTCAGATTATCCTCCACCAGGGCCAGGGCCTTCTCAGTGATGGCTCCGACCTGGTGGAATGCTCTGTCCCATGAGACCAGGGCCCTGGAGGATTCAACTTCCTTCTGCAGGGCCTGTAAGACAGAGCTATTCTGCCTGGCTTTCAATTTGAATTTAGCCTGATCTTTTATTCCCCTTCCTTCCCTCCCCCTCCCCTTTTTATGAAGATTACCCACTCTGGGATCCCACAGTTAATTCTCCCCTGGTCTCCTCGCTGGCCCAAATAAGACTAATTTAGCCAGCTAGCCCTGGTGGCCATCTAATGTTTATTGGATGGATTTCCCCCCTAAATTGATTTTTGAATTCTGAATTTATTGTTATTCACGTTTTATACTGTATTTTATGCTGTTTTTTGTCGCATCCATTAAGTGTTTTAAATTTGTTGTTAGCCGCCCTGAGCCCGGTTTTCTGAACCAGGAAGGGCGGGGTATAAATAAAAATTTATTTATTATTTATTATTAATCGCTAAAGGACCCCAGCTTCAGGCCCCTCCAGAACTTTGTGGGCGAGGCATGCAAATTGTGTAAAATTAACTTTGTAATCAACTCCTACCATCCAGAGTAGTATTCTCCCTTCGCCCCTCCCTCACCAAACATAAATTAATACTTAGGCTGTTCGAGAGGATAATTACTTTGAACAGAGTATTCCCTGTGAAGCATGCCTGGAGCCGGATCAAACCTCACATGCCATACTGACAGACTGCATATTGGAGGAGATTCACAGCTGGATTCCTCATTTCCCCTCCATGCTACAAAAATAAAAAGGCAGTCTCCTCACCTCTTGTCTCTTCTACCTTCGCTTTATCTGCCTTTGCACCGCATTTTCTATTTCCCTTCCGAAAGAGCAAAGAATTCATTGCCCTAACTAAGAAACAAGGGCTTCGGTGGAATTGAAATAAGAATTCACTGTGGGCCAAAGATTTTGGGTATAATATACAGCTGAGTGATTGGGTGGAATTATGGAAGGAAGGTTTAAATTTTACTGCATGCAATGCCCTAAAAGAAAATGTGATGAAAATGATGTATAGGTGGTATATTACACCTGTTAAGTTAGCGAAAATGTATAAAGTTAGTAATAAATGTTGGAAATGTAAAGAAAAAGAGGGAACATTTGATCACATGTGGTGGGAATGTAAAAAGGTGAAATGCTTCTGGGAGATGATATATAATGAGTTGAAAAAAATGTTGAAATATACATTTATAAAGAAACCAGAAGCATTTCTATTGGGCATTGTGGGGAGTGATATAAATAGAAAGGAATGTAAGCTCTTTTTATATGCAATAACAGCAGCAAGAATATTATTGGCCCAAAAATGGAAGCAAGAAGAGTTACCGTCAATTGAAGAATGGAGGATGAAGTTATTGGACTATGCAGAATTAGATAAACTAACAGGAAGGATTTGAAACCGGCGAGACCAGAAATTCACAGAAGACTGGAATAAATTTACGGACTATTTGAAAAGTAATTGTGAAGAACAGATGACGTTTGTAGGGTTGCAAGAAGTTTCGTGAGGAGTATTATTAGAAGTATTGTAAAAATGGAGAAGGGGAAGGATGATTTGTTAAGAGACGTAAAGGCAATATAAAGTTAAGAAATGCAAAAGAAGTGGTTAAAACGGTGGATCATCAGAGGTGCTGATGGAAGTCCAAAAAGATTGTATAAGTGATAAGTTTTGTGGTATATTTTATAATTTATATGTTAAAATTAATAAAAAAATATTATAAAAAAAGAAATAAGAATTCACTGGACATATGCTGACCGTGTAATCCTAGGCTGCGTCCACACTAGGGCATGACTGTGTATACATGGCTGACTGTTTCCATGTGCACATTTGTGTGCTTTCATATACGCACGAGCACTTTCAATTTAATCCCTCCGAAATCTGTTTTAGTTGGTGGTGTAGCGTGGGTTGCCAGGGCTTGGGGCTACGCGGGAGGGAGGGGAGGGAGGGGAATGGATGTAAGGCTTCAAGTTTCTCACCTGTGTGGTTTTAAGGACGGTTGAAAATATGATAGCTCTGTGAACCCAAACAAACAGAAGCCACGAGGATCTTATGCATTAATGCTACTATCATATATATACAGTGGTACCTCTGGATGCGAACGGGATCCATTCTGGAGCCCCGTTCACATCCAGAAGCGAACGCAACCCACATCCGCATGTCTGCGTGTGCGCGGGTTGCAACTTGCCGCTTCCGCGCATGCGCGTGACGTCATTTTGACCGCCTGCGCATGCGTGAGCAGCGAAACCCAGAAGCAACGCACACCATTACTTCCAGGTCGCCACAGTGCGCAACCCGAGAATACTTATCCTGAAGCTACTTCAGCCCGAGGTATGACTGTGTGTGTGTAGATATATATAGATATATAGATATAAATTCAACCCAATGCTCTGATGGTGGTAGTTGGATTGTTGATTATTTTGAACCTATACATACCATTTACTTGATAGGTAAAGGTAAAGGGACCCCTGACCGTTAGGTCCAGTCGTGACCGACTCTGGGGTTGCGGCGCTCATCTCGCTTTATTGGCCGAGGGAGCCGGCGTACAGCATCCAGGTCATGTGACCAGCATGACTAAGCCGCTTCTGGAGAACCAGAGCAGTGCACAGAAACGTCGTTTACCTTCCCACCGGAGCTGTACCTATTTATCTACTTGCACTTTGAACTGCTAGGTTGGCAGGAGCAGGGACCGAGCAACAGGAGCTCACCCTGTCATGGGGATTCGAACCACCGACCTTCTGATCGGCAAGACCTAGGCTCTGTGGTTTAACCCACAGTGCCACCCGCGTCCCAATTTACTTGATATTTGGAAGCAAAACTCACTTTCCGCACAGCTGGGGCTTTCATTTCCTTTTGTTGATTGGGAATAAATTATCCCTGCTGGTGGTCATTTAGGTTCGCAGAGCTAATAGACTCTCACATACGTTTTATAGCCATTGCAGGGATTCTGGGCAACCCCACTGCACTGCCCGCAAGCTACTTGGTGAGATGAATCAGTTTTGGCAAAAACGGCATATTGTCCTTTTTGAATTCTCAATATACACACGAGACGTAACCCAATCACTATTGTGCTTGTCCACATAAGTGTGCATGCACACGAAAGCTCATACCAAGAACTAACTTAGTTGGTCTTTAAGGTGCTACTGGAAGGAATTTTTTTATTTTGACTATGGCAGACCAACACGGCTACCTATCTACTACTGGATCCATATAACTTTGTAACAGTTGCTGCTTACCACAGCTACTACTATGCCATAAGATCCACTGTCTTGTAATATCACATATGGTATGTATTGTTTGATATTATTTTTGTTGTAAAATGTGTGAGATCATGATATTGTATTTATTTGCATTACAGTGGTACCTCTAGTTGCGTACTTAATTCGTTCCGGAGGTCCGTTCTTAACCTGAAACTGTTCTTAACCTGAAGCACCACAGGTTACAGACTCCGCTAACCCAGAAATAGTACCTCAGGTTAAGAACTTTGCTTCAGGATGAGAACAGAAATCGTGCTCCGGCAGCGGGAGGCCCCGTTAGCTAAAGTGGTGCTTCAGGTTAAGAACAGTTTCAGGTTAAGAATGGACCTCCAGAACGAATTAAGTACTTAACCCGAGGTACCACTGTACTTCTGTGGAAATTTACAGTTGGATACAATGAATAGTATACCTTATTTATCTAATAACACAGCCAGTTATGTCTCGTGTGTTCATTGAGGATGCTTTACATGACCATAGGTTTGTTTGTTGTTGTTTTGTCCTTTTTGAATTAGCAAGCATGTGTACAGTCCATGCAGGGCAAATAGCATAGCACTTCCTGGGTTTTCTGAGGCATGTGTATTGCAGTCGGCCGAAATGCGGAACCACTGTGTTGCCATTGTGTCCAGAAGAAGCACATCCACCGACAGAGGCACCTCGCTTTGTCTTGGCCCATGGGCGCTTCCAGTCTATCGCTATTTACTGAGGGGGATTCAATTCCAGGGAAGATTCTGGAGCAGATCATTAAGCAAACAGTCTGTGAGCACCTAGAAAGGAATGCTGTGATCACCAATAGTCAACATGGATTTCTGAAAAATACGTCATGTCAGACTAACCTGATCTCGTTTTTTGACAGAATTACAAGCCTGGTAGATGAAGGGAACGCGGTGGATGTAGCCTACCTTGATTTCAGCAAGGCATTTGACAAGGTGCCCATGATATTCTTGTAAAGAACCTGGTAAAATGCGGTCTTGACTATGCGACCACTCAGTGGATTTGTAACTGGCTGACTGACCGAACCCAAAGGGTGCTCATCAATGGTTCCTCTTCATCCTGGAGAAGAGTGACTAGTGGGGTGCCACAGGGTTCTGTCTTGGGCCCGGTCTTATTCAACATCTTTATCAACGACTTGGATGATGGACTCAAGGGCATCCTGATCAAATTTGCAGATGACACCAAACTGGGAGGCGTGGCTAACACCCCAGAGGACAGGATCACACTTCTAAACGACCTTGACAGATTACAGAACTGGGCAAAAACAAACAAGATGAATTTTAACAGGGAGAAATGTAAAGTATTGCACTTGGGCAAAAAAAATGAGAGACACAAATACAAGATGGGTGACACCTGGCTTGAGAGCAGTGGTGTAGCGTGGGGGGTGCAGGGAGGGGCGGCCGCACCGGGCGCAACATCTGGGGGTTGGGTTAGGGGGCGCAGATCCACGGGTTAGGGGGCACAAATTACTTGCTTTGCCCCGGGTGCTGACAACCCACGCTACGCCACTGATTGAGAGCAGTACATGTGAAAAGGATCTAGGAGTCTTGGTTGACCACAAACTTGACATGAGCCAACAGTGTGACGCGGCAGCTAAAAAAGCCAATGTAATTCTGGGCTGCATCAATAGGAGTATAGCATCTAGATCAAGGGAAGTAATAGTGCCACTGTATTCTGCTCTGGTCAGACCTCACCTGGAGTACTGTGTCCAGTTCTGGGCACCACAGTTCAAGAAGGACACTGACAAACTGGAACGTGTCCAGAGGAGGGCAACCAAAATGGTCAAAGGCCTGGAAACGATGCCTTATGAGGAACGGCTAAGGGAGCTGGGCATGTTTAGCCTGGAGAAGAGGAGGTTAAGGGGTGATATGATAGCCATGTTCAAATATATAAAAGGATGTAAAATAGAGGAGGGAGAAAGGTTGTTTTCTGCTGCTCCAGAGAAGCAGACACGGAGCAATGGATCCAAACTACAAGAAAGAAGATTCCACCTAAACATTAGGAAGAACTTCCTGACAGTAAGAGCTGTTCAACAGTGGAATTTGCTGCCAAGGAGTGTGGTGGAGTCTCCTCCTTTGGAGGTCTTTAAGCAGAGGCTCGACAACCATATGTCAGGAGTGTTCAGACGGTGTTTCCTTCTTGGCAGGGGGTTGGACTCGATGGCCCTTGTGGTCTCTTCCAACTCTATGATTCTATGAATTGCACACCTGCAAATTTAGACTGTGCAGCTCAAATAGACTGGGTGCTTGCGAGCAACAAACCTGCTCCTGTCTCCCCCACTCTGCCTTCAGACTTGCGATAAGTAAAATTGAGGGGGAAATGCATGTGAAAGTGAGGGGAAATAAGGGCTTGATACAATATTGTATCCTAGAAAGCATCTTAAAAAGCAGAGACATCACCTTGCTGACAAAGGTCCGTATAGTTAAAGCTATGGTTTTCCCAGTAGTGATGTATGGAAGTGAGAGCTGGACCATAAAGAAGGCTGATCGCCGAAGAATTGATGCTTTTGAATTATGGTGCTGGAGGAGACTCTTGAGAGTCCCATGGACTGCAAGAAGATCAAACCTCTCCATTCTTAAGGAAATCAGCCCTGAGTGCTCACTGGAAGGACAGATCGTGAAGCTGAGGCTCCAATACTTTGGCCACCTCATGAGAAGAGAAGACTCCCTAGAAAAGATCCCTACACCAAAGTGGCTCTGATCCAGCCTCCCTCAAGGAAAGAAGGTGTTAAGTTGTGGGTGAACATATCAGACGACACAGCAATTCTTCAAACAGCTCTTGTTTATTCAGAGGCCAGAACAGAACTGAACTGAAGAGCTCAGTCAGCCTGCTTATATAGAGCTCCCGTACAACGTTACTGTAGCAACTTTCTAAAACTATCCAATCACTGAACGCCACTTTCGATCCTTCATTTGCATAACTATCTACAGTATCCCCCTGCTGGCCCAGGGTGAGAACTTCAGTACATAACAGAAGGAGTAGGATTTATCCATGTGAGCGCGCTGTGCCTTCTGGAACAGACCAAAGCAAAACAGGGAGTCTCTCTGAGCCTCTCTCACGCTTTTTGTGTCATGGGCAAAGGTTCTCCATGCGCCACAGAGTATGGAAAATAAATCAAATGCGTGCTCTAGCCCAGTGTTTCCCAACCTTTTTTGGGCAAAGGCACACTTGTTTCATGAAAAAAATCTCGAGGCACACCACCATTAGAAAATGTTTAAAAAATTAACTCTGTGCCTATATTGACTATATATAAAGTAACTCTCTTTAATAGGAATCAAATAAACACAAAGAAAGTATTTTATAATTACTTTATTATGAAATAGTAAGTTTTTTAATTATGTAAAAAAAAAAATAGTAACAGCATAGAAGGTAATGGTTAGGCTAGCATCCCTCTTCCAAATATGCTAGGTTTTTATTTGCAGGGACTGTTCTACATGGGAAAGCATTCAGCACTGTCATTCTCCCATCTGCCATCTGAATTGGTACTATTCTGGGTCAACTTACTCTGCTGCATGTGTAGATGAAAATGGCACCAAGTGTGGGGGAGGGGGCAGAACAGGTTTCAGATACAGGATAATTAAGCATACACGTACTTCAGATTGAACTGGTTGCTTGCTTTGCAAGTTTTCATTTCCCAAATGACTGCCTTGGCAAGCGCAATACCTGCCAGGCTCAACGCCGGTCTCGCGCTGCCGCTTCCCGCGCTCTCAAGGCCCCGGGAGGAGGAAGGCGTGAAGGGAATCCCAAAGGCGCGAAAACCTCGCGCATGCGCAGGCCTTCCGCCTGCGACAGCCCAGTAGGCCGGCCTAGCCTAGCCGTGCGGCAAGAGCGGCAAGAGCAGTCAAGAGCTAGCGTGCGGCAAGAGCAGTCAAGAGCTAGCGTGCGGCAGAGCGGCGATGGGATGTGGGAGGGAGCTCGCTCCTCGCCGCCGCCGCCCGACTCGCCCGCCTCCCTCCCACGGCACACCAGGCAACGTCTCGCGGCACACTAGTGTGCCGCGGAACACCGGTTGGGAAACACTGCTCTAGCCCAGTGTTTCCCAACCTTTTTTGGGCAAAGGCACACTTGTTTCATGAAAAAAATCTCGAGGCACACCACCATTAGAAAATGTTTAAAAAATTAACTCTGTGCCTATATTGACTATATATAAAGTAACTCTCTTTAATAGGAATCAAATAAACACAAAGAAAGTATTTTATAATTACTTTATTATGAAATAGTAAGTTTTTTAATTATGTAAAAAAAAAAATAGTAACAGCATAGAAGGTAATGGTTAGGCTAGCATCCCTCTTCCAAATATGCTAGGTTTTTATTTGCAGGGACTGTTCTACATGGGAAAGCATTCAGCACTGTCATTCTCCCATCTGCCATCTGAATTGGTACTATTCTGGGTCAACTTACTCTGCTGCATGTGTAGATGAAAATGGCACCAAGTGTGGGGGAGGGGGCAGAACAGGTTTCAGATACAGGATAATTAAGCATACACGTACTTCAGATTGAACTGGTTGCTTGCTTTGCAAGTTTTCATTTCCCAAATGACTGCCTTGGCAAGCGCAATACCTGCCAGGCTCAACGCCGGTCTCGCGCTGCCGCTTCCCGCGCTCTCAAGGCCCCGGGAGGAGGAAGGCGTGAAGGGAATCCCAAAGGCGCGAAAACCTCGCGCATGCGCAGGCCTTCCGCCTGCGACAGCCCAGTAGGCCGGCCTAGCCTAGCCGTGCGGCAAGAGCGGCAAGAGCAGTCAAGAGCTAGCGTGCGGCAAGAGCAGTCAAGAGCTAGCGTGCGGCAGAGCGGCGATGGGATGTGGGAGGGAGCTCGCTCCTCGCCGCCGCCGCCCGACTCGCCCGCCTCCCTCCCACGGCACACCAGGCAACGTCTCGCGGCACACTAGTGTGCCGCGGAACACCGGTTGGGAAACACTGCTCTAGCCAATGTAGGTTTTATATTCTTCACATGACCATTGAAGTGTGAATTGACTGAAGCTTCACAAGGGAGGAAGGGTTGTGAGAATCCGGTTGCAAGCATGCACGCCATTTAAGTAGCTGCAAATGTAATGCGAAGACAGGTCTGGCTGCTCCTGTCACTGATGTTCTAACCTCAGGATGACTCATTCTCAGTTTGAGAAAGATGTGGCTTTGCTTCTGGTTTTTGTGAAGATGGCTATAGTCCTGATTAAACAGGGCTGGATTTAACTCCCCAGCGGTGCCTTCTCTTTTTTTATATAATATTTTTTATTAATTTTAACATATAAATTATAAAATGTACCACAAAACTTATCACTTATACAATCTTTTTGGACATCCATCAGCACCTCTGATGATCCACCGTTTTAACCACTTCTTATGCATTTCTTAACTTTATATTGCCTTTACATCTCTTAACAAATCATCCTTCCCCTTCTCCATTTTTACAATACTTCTAATAATACTCCTCACAAAACTTTTTGCAAACCTACAAACGTCGTCTGTTCTTCACAATTACTTTTCAAATAGTCCGTAAATTTACTCCAGTCTTCCGTGAATTTCTGGTCTCGCCGGTTTCGAATCCTTCCTGTTAGTTTATCTAATTCTGCATAGCCCATTAACTTCATCCTTCATTCTTCAATTGTCGGTAACTCTTCTTGCTTCCATTTTTGGGCCCCAGCTGGGCCTTCTCACAGGAGAGACAAGAAGGAAAAAAAAACTATAATCCCACTTCTTTTCTCTCACTCTGAGGGAGATTGGGTTGCCCACCACCCTCCACACCATGCTGGGCTTCAGTCTGGCTAGAACCCCCCTTCCTCTTCAGCATCAAGATCCATATCAAAGGCCCAGACCCCACAGAGTTCATTAGAGGGCATTGATAATTTCTGCATTTTCTTAGAGAGTGGGTAGCTTTTATTCACAATGCAAATAGGTTGGCCTTAATTTCAACCCTCCTTCCAAGCTAGATATTTTTTTTTGGGGGGGGGGCAGTTATTTAAAAAAATGTTTTTCTTCTACAATAATAAATCATAAAATGCTTTTGCATGGTGTATAGTTTCTGTTACATCCAGCTTCTAGGAAAGCATACTGATATAAGGAAAAACAGAGTATGGGGTGGGGGACACCCAACCCCCCCCCCCCCGGTTAATTCCAGAATCCTCCTTTTGCTCTTCCCCTTGCTGATTAAATTGTGTGCTAATATTGAGCCACATTGGACAAGAAGGCTAACCAACAGTTTCTCACAAGGATGTAAGAGTCGTTTATACTGTGGTACCTCGGGTTAAGTACTTAATTCGTTCCTAAGGTCCGTACTTAACCTGAAACTGTTCTTAACCTGAAGCACTATTTCTGGTTTAGCGGAGTCTGTAACCTGAAGCGTATGTAACCCGAGGTACCACTGTACAGATTTCTGGAATATTGGCCTTGTTTCACCGTCCTGGGCTTCATCAGTAGTTAAAGCACTAAGTACAATGGTACCTCGGGTTACAGGCGCTTCAGGTTACAGACTCCGCTAACCCAGAAATATTACCTCGGGTTCAGAACTTTGCTTCAGGATGAGAACAGAAATCGTGTTCCGGCGGCACGGCGGCAGCGGAAGGCCTCATTAGCTAGGTTAAGAACAGTTTCAGGTTAAGAACAGACCTCTGGAATGAATTAAGTACTTAACCCGAGGTACCACTATATTAAGAAAAGGAAGGCAATTCTGAATCACCTGCAGAGGATATTAATAGAGAATATTACTGAAATGCTCCATAATAAATTGGTTCTGAGGAAGCCACTTCTTGAAGCATTGCAGGCCTGTGTCAAGTAAGCAAAAGGAAAGAAGTAATCAATACGAAAATGTGAATTTGGATTGCAAGCGTTTGGAGCGCCTGTGTTGCGAGATCTCTGGGGCGTATTCGATATTGTGTGCGTGTAAAAGTAAAGGACCTCTGGACGGTTAAATCCAGTTGAATTTGACTATGGTGTTGCGCTCATCTCGCTTTTCAGGCCGAGGGAGCTGGCGTTTGTCCCCGGACCAGTTTTCCCGGTCATGTGGCCAGCATGACTAAACCACTTCTGGCGCAACGGGACACCGTGACGGAAAACGGTGCACACGGAAACGCCGTTTACCTTCCCGCTGGAGCGGTACCTATTTATCTACTTGCACTGGTGTGCTTTTGAACTGCTAGGTTGGCAGAAGCTGGGACTGAGCAACGGGAGCTCACCCCGTTGTGGGGATTTGAACCGCTGACCTTGCAATCGGCAAGCCTAAGAGGCTCGGTGGTTTAGACCACAGCGTCACCCGTGTGTGTGTGTGTGTGTGTGTGTTGACTTTTTGTGCATGACATGGTCAGCAAAGCCAAATTATGGCTTACTGGGACCCTCTGGAAGAGGAACTCCCTGGTCCTTTTTCCTCCTGTGCTATGCCATGTTGTCTAGTCTAGACTTGTGATTAAGCTCTTAACTAACCACAAGTTGCAGCCAAAGTTTGTTCTTGGCTACAGCCAGTGGTGTAGCGTGGGTTGTCAGCACCCGGGGCAATGCAAGTAATTTGCGCCCCCTAACCCGTGGATTTGCGCCCCCTAACCCATGGATTTGCGCCCCCTAACCCTAACCCCCAGATGTTGCGCCCGGTGCGGCCGGCCCCCCCTTCACCCCCCACGCTACGCCACTGGCTACAGCACATGGTTGGTATGTAGAGAGCTTAACTATGAACATCGGTTCAGACAATAATAATAATAGTAATAATAATTTATTTATACCCCGCCCATCTGCCCATCTGGCTGAGTTTCCCCAGCCACTCTGGGCGGCTCCCAATCAAGTGTTAAAAACAATACAGCATTAAATATTAAAAACTTCCCTAAACAGGGCTGCCTTCAGATGTCTTTTAAAGATAGGATAGCTGCTTATTTCCTTCACATCTGAAGGGAGGGTGTTCCACAGGGCGGGTGCCACTACCGAGCAGGCCCTCTGTCTGGTTCCCTGTAACCTCACTTCTCGCAGTGAGGGAACCACAAGAAGGCCCTCAGCGCTGGACCTCAGTGTCCAGGCTGAACGATGGGGGTGGAGACGCTCCTTCAGGTATACAGGACCGAGGCTGTTTAGGGCTTTTAGGGCTTTAAAGGTCAGCACCAACACTTTGAATTGTTCTCGGAAATGTACTGGGAACCAATGCAGATCTCTCAGGACCGGTGTTATGTGGTCCTGGCGGCCACTCCCAGTCACTAGACTAGCTGCCGCATTATGGATTAATTGCAGTTTCCGGGTCACCTTCAAAGGTAGCCCCACGTAGAGTGCATTGCAGTAGTCCAAGCGGGAGATAACCAGAGCATGCACCACTCTGGTGAGACAGTCTGCAGGCAGATAGGGTCTCAGCCTGCGTACCAGATGGAGCTGGTAAACAGCTGCCCTGGACACAGAATTGACCTGTGCCTCCATGGACAGCTGTGATTCCAAAATGACTCCCAGCCTGCGCACCTGGTCCTTCAGGGGCACAGTTACCCCATTCAGGACCAGGGAGTCCCCCACAAGGATGGGATGGGGTGTGCGTGGCTTAATGAAGAGCCAGTTTCGTTGTTTCCTTTGTGTTGTTGACCATGTAGCCTACTGATGAGTTCTGGAGAGCTCAAAAGCCTTGTGACATTTGCGTTGGTCTGATAAAGGTATTGCCCCAATATGGATATTGGAATATTGCTCCAGCGAATTGCCTTTAACAGGGGTCAGCAAATTCTTTCAGCAGGGGGCTGCTCCACTGTCCCTCAGACCTTGTGGGGGGCCAGATTATATATTTTTTTTGGGGGGGGGGAATGAACCACTTCCTATCCCCCACAAATAACCCAGAGATGCATTTTAAAGAAAAGCACACATTCTCATGAAAAAACACGCTGATTCCCAAACCACCCGCAGGCTGGATTTAGAAGGTGATTGGGCCGGATCCGGCCCCCGGGCCTTAGTTTGCCTACCCATGAGTTAACAAATATTTGGAACCAAGCCTACACACTCCCCTCCATGCTTCTGTTTATGAAAAGTAGTACAGTGGTACCTTGGGTTACATACGCTTCAGGTTACATACGCTTCAGGTTACAGACTCCGCTAACCCAGAAATAGTGCTTCAGGTTAAGAACTTCGCTTCAGGATGAGAACAGAAATCGTGCTCCGGCGGCGCTGCGGCAGCAGGAGGCCCCATTAGCTAAAGTGGTGCTTCAGGTTAAGAACAGTTTCAGGTTAAGTACGGACCTCCGGAACGAATTAAGTACTTAACCTGAGGTACCACTGTACAGAAAGCTGCCATGTTGACATTCCCTTTGGAAGGAGAAAAGCAGAGAAGGAAAAGATGGAAATGGCAGGGAACGAAAGAGGAACTTTTAGGCTGTGAGCGTGTTCCCAGCTAGGGTATGACAACTGGGAAACCTTTTCTAAGACTGTGAAAATTTGTCCAGCTTGATCAGAGATCAGTTTTGGTGTCATGAGTCACTTGCTTCTTTCAAACGTTTGTGTGCCACACTCTTAAGCCGCTGCCCTCAGGGGCCGAGAGGAAGAGGCTGGGGTTCAATTTCTTAAGCAACCTTCCCTGCAGTTGGCCTATTCATGCTTGTTACAGTTGCGAACAGATTAATTTGCTGCCAAGCTTCTTCCAGGTAATCGCAAAAGAAAGCCTCTTGTCAGTGACGCTAGGGCTTCATATATTTGGATAGAGCTGTATATCGAAAGCTGTTGGTACTCCAAAAAGTATGAAAGCATTTAAACCTGAACGGGTGCAATGCCGGTTAGGTTAGTGCAAAGTCACTGTACCAAGCAAGGGGGGGGGGGACTTACACAGCTCAAGGGCCGCATTTCTTTCTGAGAAGCTTTCTGAGGGCCACATGCAATTGTGGGCAGGGCCAGAGGGAAATGCAAGTGGAGCAAGGTGTTAAGTCGTGGGTGAACATATCAGACGACACAGTGATTCTTCAAACAGCTCTTGTTTATTCACAGTTAAGTCCAGTCGCGAATGACTCTGGGGCTGTGGCGCTCATTTCGCTTTACTGGTTGAGGGAGCCGACATTTGTCCACAGACAGTTTTTCCGGGTCATGTGGCCAGCATGACTAAGCCGCTTCTGGTGAAACCAGAGCAGTGCATGGAAACGCCATTTACCTTCCTGCCGGAGCGGTACCTATTTCCGTACTTGCACTTTGACGTGCTTTCAAACTGCTAGGTTGGCAGGAGCTGGGACCGAGCAACGGGTGCTCACCCCATCGCGGGGATTCAAACCGCCAACCTTCTGATTGGCAAGCCCTAGGCTCTGTGGTTTAGACCACAGCACCACCCACATCCCTGAGAAATACATAGACAGGTGTAAATCCTGTTTCATGTTTTATATATAAAAGAACACCTGGTTTGTAAAATGTTCTCCATACAACAGATTTTTATATTGAACTGCGCCGCAACTCCCCATTATTCTTTCTGCACCCCACTGATTCAGAGGCTCACACAGAGGGAGGTGCTGAAACTGAGCCTCAAAATGTTGGTGTGCAGTGAAATCTCCGAAATCGCAGGCTCTTTTTTACCAAAAGCACACAATAAAGGGCATTCCCCCCTCCCCCGGACCATTTGCTATTCCCCCTCTCTGAGTCAATCAGCTACTTTGACATGGCTCCATCACTCCCAGCACTAACAGTGTGCAAACAAATAGAAAATTATTTCCCACTGGCAAACATGCTGTTTACTTTCCCGGAAAAATTGCACTTTTCAGCCTGACAGCTGATCAAGGGCTCTCCCTGCTGCTGTCAGCAGGAAGAAGTGTTTAAACACAGGGATGGGAGTTTAAACATTTTCTCATTATCAGAGAATAAAAAAATAAAAAATAAAATAAATGCAAGCGTTGAGAGCCACAGGACCACCCGCTGTGCGAGTAATGAAGCTGTGTCTCATGACCAGAGCCAGGGGACTTTTATCTCTGTCCCTGGTATCATTACTGAGGTGACACCTTTCCATGATCCAAGACGGGGCTTTTTTTTAATCTGCGTTTCCCAAACGCAGTCGCAGGTTGTGTGAGGGATTTTTGCTGGGTTTCTGAGAGAATATTGCCCATTGTTTGCCATTCTGGCTACGGTTGTGTCAGCGTTTAGACAAGAGATCTGTGGCTTAGTTCTCCTTTGGGTTGGTTGTGTTTTTTTTCTTAAAAAATGGTCATGAAATTTACTTTGTGGAAGAGGAGGAGGAAACGAAGAAGAATTTCATTTATTTTATTTTATTTTTAAAAAACCACATACTTGTAAAAATAAATAATGATGATTTTTTTGGGTAAATAATACAATAGTCAATTTGTTTGTTACTCAAGTATGCTACTTTAGCACATGATCCAATGGTCTAGGGGTGGGGGAACCCAAAGAATATTGCAGTATTTTGCCTCCGCAAGCCAGTACTTGAATTGACTGGGGGGAAACATGCCCCCCTCCTTTCCCCAAAATGTTAGCATTGCTCTGATAAAGGCCTTTTTTAAAACAGAAGAAAACCCTATTTTGGTACATCTTAACACATACTTTCTCTCTCCTTCGCCACAATTCGCTCCCCACACCCTTCATCTTCATGCATGACATAGTTCCTCATGTTGGTATAGTCTCAAATTATTTGAAGGTGTCATGAAGTTGTCAGAGGACGGGTTTGCTGTGATCCCGTTGTGAGGTTTTTGTGAATGACCTGTACCAAAAAAATGCCTCTGTGAAAGGCTGGGGCTTGGATTAATCCCAATGAGAAAATGAGAAACGAGAAAATGGCATGATAAAGTCAACGATCAGGTGGCTTTACCTCACACAGCCCACAATAGCATAAAATAATATACAAGGTAGCTAGACAGCATCTTAAAAAGTAGAGACATCACCTTGCCAACAAAGGTCCGTATAGTAAAAGCTATGGTTTTCCCAGTAGTGATGTATGGAAGTGAAAGCTGGACCACAAAGAAGGCTGATCGCTGAAGAATTGATGCTTTTGAATTGTGGTGCTGGAGGAGACTCTTGAGAGTCCCATGGACTGCAAGAGGACAAACCTCTCCATTCTGAAGGAAATCAGCCCTGAGTGCTCACTGGAAGGACAGATCGTGAAGCTGAGGCTCCAATACTTTGGCCACCTCATGAGAAGAGAAGACTCCCTGGAAAAGACCCTGATGTTGGGAAAGATGGAGGGCACAAGGAGAAGGGGACGACAGAGGATGAGATGGTGGGACAGCGTTCTCGAAGCTACCAGCATGAGTTTGACCAAACTGCGAGAGGCAGTGGAAGACAGGAGTGCCTGGTGTGCTCTGGTCCATGGGGTCACGAAGAGTCGGACACGACTCAACAACTAAACAACAACAACAAAGCTAAATTACCGGTAAAACTGGAGCACGGACCCTAATTTTCCCTAGCACTTTTTATAGGTATTCATGGTTCCTTGTGTGCATTATGATTTAATGTATGGATATCTATGGTTAATTTGTAAGGCACAGGGCTATCTAGTTCAGACTTTGCAGAATAATCCTTTTGACTAATTGTGGCATGATTCAGGAGCGTACTCATGCAAACAGGCTGGGGTTCTTAGTTGTCTAGCCAGCTGTGGTGAGTAAGAATCACCTCAAGGCAATATTTTTTTAAAAAAAAAATGTTTCTTTTAGGCCACAAATGACTAATACAGATCTGTGTGGGCAGATGGGCAATTAACTTTCATGGACTTAGTTATATAATTGCTAATGACTTTTATCATCTCTATATTTATTTCCCTCAGTTGTGGGCCTGATTATTTGGAGATAAGCAAGTTTGCCTTGGTTGACTGGAGGAAAACACAAGAGCAAGCCTTGAGTTTTCTTGTTCTCTCTGGAAACGAATTCTGATGAGAAACGCTGTGAGAATGCACTGTCTATGAAAGAACTCAAAAGATGCTCCCACCACATCAGAAGTCGCTTAAGAGCACCTTTCCTATTGACATTCTGTCATTCTGTCAAGAATGGCGAGATCAAGGAGATTAAATATGTGCTTCTGACTCACTAGAATATCTCTGGCCTCCGCTGAAAACTTCCACCACCAAAATTCCTCGGCTGGATCCATATAAGCTCACTTGCCATCCTTTCCTTTTTCAAAAGCAGACATATTTGGGATGGAACAGTTGAATTTAGCGAAATCATCCACCCACTCGGCACGTTTTGAATACTCCGTTGGCGTGGAACTGGTATAATGATAATCCCATTAGCGATGGTGGAAGGTCTCTCTAGGACAGTGTAACAAATATTAAACAATTCCTTTTGTTGACTTCATCCAATGAGCCATCTTTCCCCGGAGACTCTGCTCGACTTTAATCTAATCCTCTCCTTCCGCCAGGAATCCCTTTGTTGGGAAAGATCGGAAACCAACCCCAGGAATGACAAGTCTGTCCCTAAGCCTTGGATCAGTCAATACATTCTTGAAATTATCGGCTCCCATCTCTTCTGTTTGTCCACCCAGACCCTGGTCTGGCAATCTCTTTATCAAGGGACAGTCAGATTTATCCTAAGGGTCCAAAAATCAGACCGCACTGTTAACATCTCGGTTGCCAAGTCAATCTTACTGACACTGCTTTCTAAACAAAAGATAATACGCAACTCAGGACATCTGTTCCCTCTGTTACTGCTGAGATGTGTCGTCAGAGAAGGAAGACATGGCCCGTAACCAGATTCTGTTAGCATCTATGCTGGTGTAAGTCAGCCATAAATAAAGGGACCCCTGACCATTAGGTCCAGTCGTGACCGACTCTGGGGTTGCCCCATTCGAATCCTGAACAGAACGTAAGACGCGACTGTGCGTCTGCGTGTGCGCGGGTTGCGTTTTGCCGCTTCTGCGCATGTGCGTGACGTCATTTTGACCGTCTGCACATGCGCGAGCAGCAAAACCCGGAAATAACGCGCTCTGGTACTTCCGGGTCGCCGCGGAGCGCAACCCAAAAATACTTATCCTGAAGTGTATTTATCCTGAGGTATGACTGTACGTTGTTTATTAACGGGAAAGGCTGGAGGTTTCGATTATGTTAAATAAATAATATATTCATTAACAAACTCTGAGTGAAACATGCTATTTCTGGAGGCTACCTGATCAGATTCGTGGATGAAAGATCGGGAGGGGTGGGTGAGAGCATAGAAACTAGCCTTCTGTAAGGTAAAGGTAAAGGGGACCCCTGACCATTAGGTCCAGTCGTGGCCGACTCTGGGGTTGCGGTGCTCATCTTGCTTTATTGGCCGAGGGAGCCGGCGTACAGCTTCCGGGTCATGTGGCCAGCATGACTAAGCCGCATCTGGCGAACCAGAGCAGCGCACGGATACGCCGTTTACCTTCCCGCCGGTGCGGTACCTATTTATCTACTTGCACTTCCAACTGCTAGGTTGGCAGGAGCAGGGACTGAGCAACGGGAGCTCACCCTGTTGCGGGGATTCGAACCGCCAACCTTCTGATTGGCAAGTCCTAGGCTCTGTTGTTTAACCCACAGTGCCACCCACATCCCTTTGAAGTCAGCCATAGATTGATGTAAACATCAGAGATTTGCTAATTACAAAAGCACAGCCAAATCCAATTTATTTTTGTGATAGAAAATGTCTTTTCTCTTTTAAAAATGGAAAAAAAGCTTGGCTTTTGCTTGACCCAAATGAACTTGCAGCTCAAACTGTCCTCCGCTGTTGCTTTTGCTGTGTGAGTGTTGTTTGTGCTGTGAAAACTTTTGCTGTAGCACTCAGTAAAAATAAAGCTGAGAGTGGTGAGCCTCTTCAAAACAAAGGGAAAATGTCCTCCTTATAACTCATAGCTAACACAAAGTGCAGACCTTGGACTTAGGAGATGTGGGCTTGCTCCAGTGTTGCGACAGTGTGGCCAAAGCCCTTTTCCCAGCAAGATTAGCTCTCTTGGGTCACTACAACCACAGTCCCTTATCCACCTTCTTTCTTGGTCTTCTGAACAATGAAAGAGCACCGGATTATGATTCAGGCTGGATCTGAGGCCCAGCTCTGTAGGCCTTCATATATACATCCAGTCTCGCCAACCTTGATTGGTGTTGGTGCCAGCTGGCCTCGGTCCAGTATACCTGAAGGAGCGTCTCCACCTCCATCGTTCTGCCCGGACACTGAGGTCCAGCGCCGAGGGCCTTCTGGCGGCTCCCTCACTGCGAGAAGCCAAGTTACAGGGAACCAGGCAGATGGCCTTCTCGGTAGTGGCACCTGCCCTGTGGAACGCCCTCCCACCAGATGTCAAAAAAATAACTACCAAACTTTTAGAAGACATTTAAAGGCAGCCCTGTTTAGGGAAGCTTTTAAGGTTTCATAGGTTATAGTATTTTAGTGTTTTGTTGGAAACCGCCCAGAGTGGCTGGGGAAACCCAGCCAGATGGGCGGGGTATAAATAATAAATTCATTATTATTATTATTATTATTATTATTATTATTATTATGGCTCACTCTAGCCATGGGATCTTAAGACGGCATTAAGAAAGTGGCAGAGGGCCACCTGCCCAGCTGTGTTGAGCCAAAGTGGCAGCAGTAACAATGGGTGCTGTTTCCTTCACTTCGGTCCATGGTGGGCAAGAGCAGCTTCCACCACTGGAATAGAGAAACAGGCCCTGAATGACTTTCATCCAGTTACATGCTGGTAGAATGCAGCTGCTGGAGTAACACAGCAGTCGGGAAAGCATGCTTTGTAGTGTCATTACGCTGATTACGTCTGGAGAGCTTAGTATTGCTAGTAGAGTGTTGGTGCTATTTTATTGTTACAAAAGTTGAGTGTCACCCCCCACTCTCTGCAAGATTCCAGGGGATTCCAGGGTCTGTGTTCCTTTGGAGAACTGAGACATGCTGGAGACTGTTGTAGATTTAAGAACTATGGCTTATTCACCCACTGTATTTACACCTTCAGTCTGCATGGAGGGGGTCCAGATCTTACAGCATGGTCATTTCAAGAGGGGCATGTCTCCCACAGCAGTGCAGCCAGCCTTCAGCCAGCCTGCCCAAGATGGATCCCAGTCTTTCTTCTTCTACCCAGAACACCTGCTTAAAACTCTATTTTCCTGTTGCCTCACACCGTTACCCTGGCAACCTTCCAACTCCCCAGGCTCTGTTCACACCTCAGGCAAGCGGGTTAGGACCGTTCTCTTGCATTACCAATGGTCCTGTTTTGTTTCTTAATGGCCTTAGCTTGGCCAGGTCATTTTGCATGGGCTGGCCCAGGAGTTCCTCTGCAGCTTGTATTTCTCCCTTCACATTCCAGATAATCAAATTCCTACCATTTATTAAGGAAATCAGCCCTGAGTGCTCACTGGAAGGACAGATCCTGAAGCTGAGGCTCCAATACTTTGGCCACCTCATGAGAAGAGAAGACTCCCTGGAAAAGACCCTGATGTTGGGAGAGATGGAGGGCACAAGGAGAAGGGGACGACAGAGGACGAGATGGTTGGAAAGTGTTATCGAAGCTACCAGCCTGAGTTTGACCAAACTGCGGGAGGCAGTGGAAGACAGGAGTGCCTGGCATGCTCTGGTCCATGGGGGCACGAAGAGTCGGACACGACTAAATAACAACAAACCATTTATTAATGTCTAGGATTTAGGAGGGGTCCCCCCCAATCTATTACATTATTATCTGTTCGTATAAAGGTAAAGGGACCCCTGACCATTAGGTCGTCGCGGACGAATCTGGGGTTGCGGTGCTCATCTCGCTTTATTGGCCGAGGGAGCCAGCGTACAGCTTCCGGGTCATGTGGCCAACATGACTAAGCCACTTCTGGCGAACCAGAGCAGCGCATGGAAACACCGTTTACCTTCCCGCTGGTGTGTTACCTATTTATGTACTTGCACTTTGACGTGCTTTCGAACTGCTAGGTTGGCAGGAATCTGTTCGTATAGCCCACCTGTAATCAAATGGTCCCAGGACACATTGATAGTTGCACTTAATCCTGAAACCTAAAGGGGGAAAATATTTTGCTCCTTTTACTTATGCCTATAGTACAGTCTGCTCCTATTTTCTATGATCACTTCTTAGTTTTAAGGGCAAGCCCAGACTCAAATAGTGACGATGAACTGCATCCGTTGACTTCCTCGCCCCAGAAAAGAAGTCCACACTTCGTTTGTTCTTTTCACCAAAACTTGCTAGAGCTGATTTTGTGATGACCCTTCTCGTATGGAGCAAAGAGATCACACATTTCTGGTTTCAGCTTCACTCCGGGAACCGTGAAGATGGACTGTGCTATGAAGGAAACAAAGAAGCCAAGTATCAGTTACAGGGGAGCAATACAGGGGAGCCTGCACTGGGTCAAATCTGTCCTTGATGGTGACCCATATTGCTTGTCTTGAAAGAAAACTGCTCCTATGTGATGCTGCTTGACACAGGAGTAAGGTTATTCCTGGATGAGCTTCCCCAGATTTCTTGGAGAGCCTCTACACCAGTGCAAGTGGGATGGATAACCCATAACTCTCCAAATATTGTTGGCTTCCAACTCCCATCAGCTTCAGCCAATATAGTCAATGGTCGGGGATGATGGGAGCTTGAGTCCAAGAACATCTGTAGGTTCTCAACCCCTCTTCTAGTGGAATCTATCATTTTAGTAACATTTATGATAACTTTTTTTTTTTTAACCCAGTAGCTATGCCATGTCCAAGCTTTTGCAAGCCAGCAACTCTCCAGTTATTTTGGACTACAACTCCTATCTGCTGTGGTAGCTGGGACTGGTGGGAGTTCTACTCCAAAGAATCTGGAAAACACCAGGTTAATGAAGGGAGTCAGGCAATCTGCTCCAGAAATTCATTCACAGACTGAAACATACCATAGGGACCAGAAGCAAACTATTCCTGGACTCCTTCCCAAAGTAATTTTAACACGAAACCACCACTGGAAACTACAACCGTGGAAAGAAACATGTTCACTCTGCAGTTCTAGTAGTAAACCGGCAATCAGTTGATTTACTGGCAAAAAGTCACACATCCCCATTATTTAACAAGCAAGCAATGGGCTAGCTTTGCACGTTATAAGAAGTGTCAAAGAGCCAACATCCCAGTGACTAATGAATCCACCTTTTTGTAATCTTGAGGTTGTGTGTGTGCCCATCTTCCTCCCTGTGAGATGTGCAAGATCTGATTGTGGGCACAGATTATACATGTTCCCTGATCCTAGATGAGCCTGGAAGCACACAAAGTGGATGAGTCAGTTGCTTGTTATCGCTGCACAGCAGGGAATGGTTCCTGAGACATTATCCTTGGCTCCAGTTAGCCAGTTGCTTATCAGACTAAACTGATGGGGTTCCCACCCACCCCTGACAAGTCTTCCAGGTCACCTCTTTTGATGGCTTTTTTGATGGGATGCTGGGGGATTAAAAAACAACAACTAGTCACACCTAGACTTTGTCTGACCATCAGCCTTGGCTTGGCACTCCATCTCTCTCTCAGACCATACATTGCAGCCTGGATGCCTAACCTGTCCCAATTATGGACTGTTTTCCATTCCCCAGCCTCTTTCTTTTGGCTTAAGGGCTGGGAGAGATCCTTGTCTGAAATCCTGGAGACTTGCTCCAAGTCACTGTAGACAATATTGAGCCCAATGCAATGGGCTATAGGTCTGACTCAGTACAAGGTAGCCTTCCTATGTTCTTCCTGTGTGTGTGTCAAGCAAAGCCTGTCCTCCAACACCTTGCCACCGGTCCCAGTTCCCCCCAGCATCTGCTGCCTGACATGGGTGCCTCACTCTGCCCAATGATAGAGCCGGCCCTCCTTATCCCGGACACAAGTGCTTTTACTGCGCAGCACTTCGGGCAATATGTGAAGTTGACCAGCATTTCTACATTTCAGTCCCAGTAATCCTCCCAGGGAGGAGGATGGCGCTGTGGGTTAAACCACAGAGCCTAGGACTTGCCGATCAGAAGGTCGGTGGTTTGAATCCCCGCGACGGGGTGAGCTCCCATTGCTCGGTCCCTACTCCTGCCAAACTAGCAGTTCGAAAGCACGTCAAACTGCAAGTAGATAAATAGGTACCACTCTGGCGGGAAGGTAAACGGCGTTTCCGTGCGCTGCTCCGGTTCGCCAGAAGCGGCTTAATCATGCTGGCCACATGAGCCGGAAGCTGTAGGCCGGCTCCCTCGGCCAGTAAAGCGAGATGAGCGCTGCAACCCCAGAGTCGGTCACGACTGGACCTAATGGTCAGGGGTCCCTTTACCTTTAATCCTCCCAGGAAAAAAACCAACCCAATTCTCTTTATAGTTACAGTGGTACCTCGGGTTACATATGCTTCAGGTTACAGACTCCGCTAACCCAGAAATAGTACCTTGGGTTAAGAACTTTGCTTCAGGATGAGAACAGAAATTGTGCTCCGGCGGCACGACGGCAGCAGGAGGCCCCATTAGCTAAAGTGGTGCTTCAGGTTAAGTACAGTTTCAGGTTAAGAACAGACCTCCCGAACGAATTAAGTACTTAACCCGAGGTACCACTGTACTTTGTTTTTTTTAAAAAATGTAAAGAGGAAGAAACGTGCGTTAGTATTTTCCTAATATCATAATAAAAAGAAGCCCAGAAACTTCTACAAGTTTCCCTTTTCCATCTAGAGGGTGTGTGGAGTGAAGCTAGGATTCTCTAGCCATGCTTCCTGCCCTCGTAGGATTCTTATCTGGAAATTCTCTTTTTTTTAAATGCCAGGAGCCCCAGAAAAGAAATAATTTGGCATAACAGTAGTGGGAATGCAGCCTGCTAATCAAAAGGATTCAAATCTTCCTATGTGCTGCCAAGCTCTCTTCTTCCCACCCAGTGGAGGGCGGGAGGGAAGGGGAGAGAGGGGGGGGGGAGAGAAAAGAAGAGAGACAAAAAGACAGAGCAAACCAAGAGCGTGGTGGTTCCCTTCTTCAGCAATCTTAACAAATGCAAACGCTTCCACTCCACTGACTCCTCATTAACTTACCGAATCTGACAGTCTAATTATCGCAGCTGCTTTGCGCTTAGAATAAATAAATATGAAAGTGGATGTTTAAAGGAAAACGAGAAGGGAAAGGGCCGTCATCCAGGCAGTCAATAGAGAGAGATAGTTTGTTTTAAATTTTTATATCCGTGCGTATTTAGAGCATTTTGGGGGGGAAAGACAGTGCCATAGTTGTCTTTCAGACTAATTGAGTTCCTCACTTGGTGGATGATGGCTTGTTGTTGTCACCATTTCCAGCTTTAACTTTTAAACTTTTGTTCCCTGTGAAACCTGCAACTCTATTTTGCTCCTCTCTCTTCCTCTCCTCTGAGATTGTGGGTGGCAGCAGGGTTCAGCTCTGCCTAGCTCCCACAGCATCCCTGGCTGCAAAGCAATCCAACCAGCAAAATGCAGCGGTGGCACATTGCAGAGCACAGCTACTCTTTACATTATTTCTGTCTTGGGGAGGGGGGCACAAGTATAGTGGGATGGGGGGGGGGATTACAAGCGCTCCGGTTTAAATATTGCCTCTGCCGCTGGAACAACAAACACAATCTATGTAGTCCTTTGAGTCTTTTTCAATTTTCCTTTTCTACAGCGTAGCTGCTTTAGAGGCGGTAATTTGAGGAAGAGGACCAGTTTGGAGGGCGGGAGAGGAATTTCTGTGCCCTTCCTCCTCACACGGTTTTTCTGCTGGAAATCCCCTCCCCCCCAGATGCTTCTACTTCCACTACAAAAATATATACCAACGGTATGAGTAGCTTGGGAATGGGATTCTTAGGTTGTGTAAAAATTACCACTTACTCTGGCTCCGGCACACTCCCACTGGTGGTGTTTAAAGCTAAGTACAGTGGTACCTCGGGTTAAGAACTTAATTCGTTCCGGAGCTCCGTTCTTAACCTGAAACTGTTCTTAACCTGAGGTACCACTTTAGCTAATGGGGCCTTGTGCCGCCGCTGCCACGCGATTTCTGTTCTCATCCTGAAGCAAAGTTCTTAACCTCAGGTAGTATTTCTGAGTTAGCAGAGTCTGTAACCTGAAGCGTCCGTAACCTGAAGTGTCTGTAACCCGAGGTACCACTGTACACAAGATGTTAAACACAAATCTACAGGTATTCCTGTAGCTCAGTGATCCCCAGTTAGGTAAGTACTGCAGACCCTCTGCTTTTCAAAAGCCAAGCAATGGAACATTATTATTATTATTATTATTATTATTATTATTATTATTATTATTATAGATTTTGTTGATTTACAAAAGTGTGTGCAATGTCTCTCTCTCTTATTCCCCCCCCCATACTATTTGGTACCATTGGTCCATGCTTACTCCTGACAGGTCTCTCGGAACCCCTACTTTTGAAAATGTTGACATGTATGTGGTGAGGTTTTCGTTATGCGAATGGTGCCACCATACCCTCCAACATGTCCCAACACAAAACCAGGACATGCGTCTTCCGGGCTGCGCTCCCACATGACTCACATGACCTGCGCAAGAGCACAGCACCCCAAAACATGCATTTTTCAGTGCCACAATATTGTGCATTTTGGGGCACCGTGCTCCGCGCCCCCCCAAAAAACGGGATGTCCTGGACAGTTGATGGGTATGTGACATGGGTTACGCAGATCTCCTGGGGTCCATGGACCACCAATTGGGATCTTCTGCTGCAGCTTCTTGAAAAATACTCCTGTTTGATGTGCTTTCCCTCAAACCAGTTTCCATCCAGTTCAGCTAAAGTTGTATGTTTCAGGTAGCCACTGATCATGCGCAGATGTTAGAAGAAGAGAAGAAGAGTTTGGATTTGATATTCCGCTTTATCACTGCCCGAAGGAGTCTCAAAGCGACTAACAATCTCCTTTCCCTTCCTCCCCCACAACAAACACTCTGTGAGGTGAGTGGGGCTGAGAGACTTCAGAGAGAAGTGTGACTAGCCCAAGGTCACCCAGCAGCTGCATGTGGAGGAGCGGAGACGCGAACCCGGTTCCCCAGATTACGAGACTACCGCTCTTAACCACTTCACCACATGCCCAGTGGGGAGAACACATTTCATTTCTTCCTCAAGTGTGAAGTCCTGTCAATAACTGACAGGACTTGAGACTCTCTCACCTACTTGCCTGGCACATGCATGTTGTAATCTTATTTATTATTTAGTTTGTTTAGAGCGTTTGTACCCCACTCTTCAACCAAGAAGGTTACCAGAGTGGCTTGCTTACATGCAGTCAATAAAAACAAGACAGTCCCTGCCTACAGGGTGACAAACTAAAAAACGCAACACACAAGGGGAAAGGGACAAGGAAATCAAACTCTGGTACCAAACCTTAAACAGCTGTTTTCATAAATTCAGGACATACCACAGAAGAGAAATCCAGTGTTATCATTGTAGTGAATTTTTAAAAAATCAGTTATATAACATACCACTGACTCAAGTTTCATATGTGAAAATTTCCAAAGTCTGCATTCACTAGCGCTGAAACTTTACAATGGATAGATCAGATTAGTCCTTTTTAGGGCCCCACAGCTATGTGAAAGGTTTGAAGCTTGCTCAAAAGCGATCACACCAAGTGAACAGACGGACAGCTCCCTGTGCTGTTAGCACACAAGGGGAGGTGTGCTTGTTTGCACACTGACATAGATCAAAATGGATGAGAGAGGGGTCAGGGAGGCATGTTTGCTTCTTTAGCAAGTGCCCAAGCCACTTTAGGGAGGAATTGTCTCTCATGGGGGACGCGGGTGGCGCTGTGGGTTAAACCATAGAGCCTAGGACTTGCCGATCAGAAGGTCAGTGGTTTGAATCCCCGCGACGGGGTGAGTTCCCGTTGCTCGGTCCCTGTTCCTGCCAGCCTAGCTGTTCAAAAGCACATCAAAGTGCAAGTAGATAAATAGGTACCACTCTGGCGGGAAGGTAAACGGCATTTCCGTGTGCTGCTCTGGTTCTCCAGAAGCGGCTTAGTCATGCTGGCCACATGACCCGGAAGCTGCATGCTGGCTCCCTCAGCCAATAAAGCGAGATGAGCGCCGCAACCCTAACAATCTCTATCTGCTCCCAGCCAACATCCTTCACCAGCCCTGTTCTGAACTCCTTAAATGTTTTTGCCTGACTGAAATAATAGAATTCCAGTATACCTGAAGGAGCGTCTCCACGCCCATCGTTCAGCCCGGACACTGAGGTCCAGCTCCGAGGGCCTTCTGGCGGTTCCATCACTGTAAGAAGTGAGGTTACAAGGAACCAGGAAGAGGGCCTTCTCGGTAGCGGCACCCACCCTGTGGAACGCCCTCCCATCCGATGTCAAGGAAGTAAACAACTACAGTGATACCTCAGGTTACATATGCTTCAGGTTACATATGCTTCAGGTTACAGACTCCGCTAACCCAGAAATAGTACCTCGGGTTAAGAACATTGCTTCAGGATGAGAACAGAAATCGTGTTTCGGCAGCTCGGCGGCAGCTGGAGGCGCCATTAACTAAAGTAGTGATTCAGGTTAAGAACAGTTTCAGGTTAAGGACGGACCTCTGGAACAAATTAAGTACTTAACCTGAGGTACCACTGTACCTGACTTTTAGAAGACATCTGAAGGCAGCCCTGTTTAGAGAAGTTCTTAATGTTAGATGTTTTATTGTGTTTTTAATATTATTTTGGGAGCCGACCAGCGTGGCTGTGGAAACCCAGCCAGATGGGCAGGGTATAAATAATAAAGTTATTATTAATATTAATAATAAAAATTGTAAAGTTGGAAGGGACCACGAGAATTATCTAGCCCAGCTCTCTGCAATGCAGGAATATTTCACCTAATGTGGGGCTCAAACCTTGAGATTAAGAGTCTCGTGCTCTACCAATTGAGCTATTCCTCAGGGGAAATATGCTCTCGGATGCTGATAATGCTTCTTGCTTGCCCAGCTGAAGGATAGAAAGGGCTGGGCGTGCATATAGAAACTAGATAAAATTCACATCTGTTGCTTTGCCCACTTTAGCCTGTGACCTTGTCCACCATTGGCATGTGATTCTGAGTAGGTTGCTTAAAAGAAGAAGAAGAAGAAGAGTTTGAATTTGATATCCTGCTTTATCACAACGCGAAGGAGTCTCAAAGCGGCTAACATTCTCCTTTCCCTTCCTCCCCCACAACAAACACTCTGTGGGGTGAGTGGGGCTGAGAGACTTCAGAGAAGTGTGACTGGTCCAAGGTCACCCAGCAGCTGCATGTGGAGGAGCGGGGAAGCGAACCCGGTTCACCAGATTACGAGTCTACCGCTCTTAACCACTACACCACGCTGGCTCTCCAGGGAATACTGCTCCCCACCCGTGACATAGTGAGTCTCCTGTCCTGACTACCAATGACATGAAGCAGGGATGGCGGCACTCAGTGGTCGGTGACCAGGATCCACACAGTGGTGTTAACAACAATACATTTGGAATGCTCGCTGCAGAAAGGCCAATCTGCATTGGAAGTGGAAAATTAGGTGGGGGTGGCGCTGTGGGTTACACCACAGAGCCTAGAACTTGCCGATCAGAAGGTTGGCAGTTCGAATCCCCGCGACAGGGTGAGCTCCCGTTGCTCGGTCCCTGCTCCTGCCAACCTAGCAGTTCGAAAGCACGTCAAAGTGCAAGTAGATAAATAGGTACCGCTCTGGCAGGAAGGTAAACCTATTTATCTACTTGCACTTTGACGTGCTTCCGAACTGCTAGGTTGGCAGGAGCAGGGACCGAGCAACGGGAGCTCACACCGTCATGGGGATTCGAACCGCCGACCTTCTGATCGGCAAGTCCTAGGCTCTGTGGTTTAACCCACAGCGCCACCCGCGTCCCTGTTCTATAACTCTTACAATTAGGTGGGGGTGGCGCTGTGGGTTACACCACAGAGCCTAGAACTTGCCGATCAGAAGGTCGGCAGTTCGAATCCCCGCGACAGGGTGAGCTCCCGTTGCTCGGTCCCTGCTCCTGCCAACCTAGCAGTTCGAAAGCACGTCAAAGTGCAAGTAGATAAATAGGTACCGCTCCAGCGGGAAGCTAAACTGCGTTTCTGTGCACTGCTCTGCTTCACCAGAAGCGGCTTAATCATGCTGGCCACATGACCCAGAAGCTGTACGCCTGCTCCCTCGGCCAATAAAGTGAGATGAGCTCCGCAACCCCAGAGTCGGACACAACTGGACCTAATGGTCAGGGTTCCCTTTACCCTTTACCACCCACAGCTCCAAAATCATTAAAGCGGTGGCAGGGATGGGAGTGCGGATCTCACGAATGAAATTCAAAGCACTTTTCTGCAAGTTAACGCTGCAATCGCCCCAAAGAGGAAGAGGATTCTTAAGTATGCAATATCAACAGCTCTAGCTCACAGCCACAATTTACTGTTTTCCCTGGTCTTTACTTAAAGAAATCTCACATCAAAGTCAGCTACTCTGGTGAACAGACTACTTGGGGTCAGCTTAAATTCTGACAGGGAGTGGAATTAATTACGGTTCGAAGAACTATTCAAGAAGGGATAGAAGGGACCCTTGTTATCACTAAACTATTGTGCACCAGCACCAATATGGTCTGGCAATACAAGACTGGAGTTACCAAATGGAATTAACTTTCCCAGGGTTCATATATTTCCATTAATATGTATGGGAATGTGCAGCAACCTTGCCTTATAGACCTGGGTTGCACATCATGCTAAACCATGGTGTACTGATCTAACACTCATGAAATGCTAAACCACGATGTATTATTATTTATTATTATTTATTGAATTTATGTACCGCCCTATACCCAGCGGTCTCAGGGCACTTCAGAGAAAAGATCAGCATAAAAACCACAATATATATATATAATCAAAATCAAAACAGCAACCCAATAACGTGGCTAAACCACGGTGTATTAAACTATTGTTTATTAAACTGTGGCTTAGTGTTATGTGTGAAGCCTGCCCAGCAGTTTAACTATAGTTTGCTTGCTGCCAATAAAAACCCCCTCAATTTGTAGCCATGGTTTACTGTTGGTTTACAAACCGTGGTTTTCTTTAACTGCCTTTGGTTCCAACTCTATGTGCCCAGCAGTGTGCACGTGGCCCAATGTGTTTTGTATCTGTACCGTTGGATGTGTACTTTGCTTAGCAGCTGTTAGAATTTAGCCTTCAGTGGGCCAATCTATATATGGAAGTCATTTTCCCACAAACGTAGTTATTTTAATAATTTTTAACCTGCCTCTTCGGCCAACAAGGGCTCCCCGAGTGGCTTACAGGCAAACTGGAATTTATGGGTGAAAAGCGTGGTGATTGGTATAGTCTGAGGGTGATTTGTGGGCTATGTAGATTAAACAGCTAGAAACACGCAGTAAACTTCAGTATGAACAAGCCACCATCCCTGGAGATGCCAAAACCTTAAGAGATGTCCAGTGCAATCTTTACACAAGTATACTCAGAAGTAAGCCCTACCATAGTTGAGTTTGGGCTTACTCTCTATATAAGATTGCAGCCCCAGTGGTTCTCTGAAAACCAGATACAAGTTGCATGCTGAGTGCCTACTGATTTTATTAGTCACGGATTATAGTAATAGTACAGTCATACCTCAAAAGTCGAACGGAATCTGTTCCGGTAGTCCGTTTGACTTCCAAAATGTTTGGAAACCAAGGCACAGCTTCCGATTGGCTGCAGGAAGCTCCTGCAGCCAATCGGAACCTGCGGAACCTGCATTGGGCGTTCGGGTTCCAAAGAACATTCGCAAACTGGAACACTCACTTCTGGGTTTGTGGTGTTCAGGAGCCAAAACGTTTGGCACGCAAGGCGTTTGACTTCCGAGGTACGACTGTATAGGCAATTAGTAGCAGCCTCTTGACTGAATTCTACGATTGTGGGCTATTTGTTGAAGTCAACTTTTTCCAATCATTTTTAATTTGTTGGACTTATTGTCAAATGAAGTTTACTTTTCTACAGGAATATATATATGCATCCCTCGCCACGTTTAGGCCATAGCTACTCGAAGCAGTAGGTCGCCGATCAGAAAGTTGGCGGTTCAAATCCCCACAACGGGGTGAGCTCCCATTGCTCGGTCCCTGCTCCTGTCAACCTAGCAGTTTGAAAGGACGTCAAAGTGCAAGTAGATAAATAGGTACCACTCTGGCGGGAAGGTAAACGGTGTTTCCATGCGCTGCTCTGGTTCACCAGAAGCGGCTTAGTCACGCTGGCCACATGACCCGGAAGCTGTACGCAGGCTCCCTTGGCCAATAAAGCAAGATGGTCAGGGGTGCCTTTAACTTTACTCAAAGCAATGGCCAGGGAGAGGTCACAAGTTCCTCCCTCGCAGCAGCAGAGCAGCAGCCACAATCACTTGGGACAAGCGCCTGCTCACCCTCCTCCCTGAGCTCCATAGCAGTGGCACTGGCGGGGGAAATTGGGACATTTTGGAATCAAATCAGAAGCTGGGCTGGCTTTTGTAATTCCGGGACTGTCCCAGGAAAATCGGGACACTTGGAACGTATGCATTTGTAGCTCCACCTGCTTCAGCCTTTGACCCTGGCCGGAGGAGAATGTGGCCCTTCTGTCTGAAAAAGCTTTCCCACCCATGTTACAAGGGGACAAGAAGCCCCCCCACCCTTCCTGCAAACCTCCCTCCCGCCTCCTTTTTGCTGAACCAAAGCAAAGCAGCCTCCTCTGCCGGCAGTTCAGAATCCGACGCAGTTAACATCTGATCCTTCGCATTCTTTTCAATAATCGTTAAAATCTTGTTGTTGTTCTTGTTGTCATCATCAAAACTCCTTTTTTTAAAATAAAAAAGCGATCTTTGCATTGTTCATTTATCTCCCTCCCACCCTAGTCACCCCTGTGGCAATTTACAGGAAAGAGTGGTCCCTGCTATAACAATTTCATAACAATGTCCGATGGGGGAGGGGATCTCTCTCCCGTATCCTTTCAGATGAAGATAACAAGCTGATTCTTTTACCCACTGCCACTTCAAATTTGTACTTGAGCACACGAAAGCTAATCACCAGCATCCCCTAGACTAGGCTACAGCCAGAACACAATCTTGTATGCACTCAGAATGCTAAATTTTATGTAATTCAATTAAATTAGCTGCAGTGACCCTGGAACCCAAATATCTTGCTTGATTGTGAAAGTACAGACAGATGTTTGTCAGGAGTTTTTTGTTGTTGTTTTTTTGAAATCACATTGCTGTCGTTGGGTGATATCCAATATTAGCTATATTCTGAGTAGACCCACGAAAATCAATCGGCTTCAGTAACTTCAGCCGTTTATTTCATTGGTTATGACTAGCATTAAAGGTAAAGGGTAAAGGGACCCCTGACCATTAGGTCCAGTCGTGGCCAACTCTGGGGTTGCGGCGCTCATCTCGCTTTATTGGCCAAGGGAGCCGGCGTACAGCTTCCGGGTCATGTGGCCAGCATGACTAAGCCGCTTCTGGCGAACCAGAGCAGTGCACGGAAACGCAGTTTACCTTCCTGCCAGAGCAGTACCTATTTATCTACTTGCACTTTGACATGCTTTTGAACTGCTAGGTTGGCAGGAGCAGGGACCGAGCAACTGGAGCTCACCCCGTCGTGGGGATTTGAACCGCCGACCTTCTGATCAGCAAGTCCTAGGCTCTGTGGTTTAACCCACAGCGCCACCCGCGTTCCCATGACTAGCATTGGGTACCACCTATTATCATCATTGCAATTGTAGTGAATTCACTTGAGAATACGAGCTTGCTGGATCGCAAACTGCAATGGTTTCTGCCTGAAAGAATCTGGTTGGCTTCCCAACACGTTGGGTTGCCATGATGACATCATGGACTTGCCCCCAATCCACCAAGGCCCCACGGGCTGCAACTGGGGTGAAATAACAGCCACTGTAAGAAACACTCCAATATACCAACCCAGGGGACTGAGAAATGAATTCCTCATATGAAAATGATCCATCTCGTCTCCAGGAGTGACATGTTGTGTTCGCCAATCTGTTGCCTCCCTCCTTCCCTCCCCACCTTTTCCCCTCCTGCGTTTCTGTCTCTTTGCTCTCCCCCCCCCACACCTCTCCCCTCCACACACACACATTCTCTCTCTCCCCTTCTTTTCCTGTCTTTTGGCACGGGCACTTTCATCTCCTCCCTCGGGGATTTGAGATGTCACTGCAGGAAGTGCTTGTCTGCCTCTCAGGCAGCGGCAGAGCCCTGTGGCTTTGACAAACCTCATTTAATTGGGAGGAAGCCAGGAGGGTTTGAAAGAACTGAAACATCCACGAAACTCCTTTTATCAGGCATAATTTAAACTCTGCATGGAAAAAAACCTATATGTATAAAGAAAAGTCAACTCCCCCCCCCACCCTGCTGAGAGTCCTCCCCTCCTCCTCCTCGGCCTCCCCATCCCCCGGCAAAGGCAGGCTCCTACGAGATTCCATCTTTTCAATTTTCTAAAAGTGTCAAAGTAGATTTGTGCTCTGCGGCTGGTTGGGTAGAAAGGGGATGCAGTTCTCTCCCTTGCTCTATACACAGAGAGAGGGTGGGGAGAGAGAGAGAGAGGAGGCGGGGGGGGGGGAGTCCCATCGCACATGTGGACCTTGTTCTGTGCATGCAACAACTTCGTTTAATTCCGCCCATGAATCTCATGGTCTTTGTTGGCTTCTGCTCTGACTGTGACATGCCTCCAAAGTCAAAATCATTTATTTCCCACCCGCCAACCCACCCACAACCCGAGCCCGATAACAAGACGGGAAAAGCCTGTCAAGAGCTGTTTTCGTACGCAAAGAATATTGCGCCCCCGTCTGTGAGGTCCAGCTTTAATTCTCTCTGAGGTATTTCTACTGCTGTCAGTTATCACATTGATGGAGGCAGAGGAGTCCTAGGCTCCCTTGGTGGTCTTGATCATGGCCCTGAGAGGGACCCCTTCCGAGGTGGCCAAGTCTGGAGTGATGGTAGAGAAAATAGGGGCGTGCCAGACAGAAGGGGACCTCATCCAGAGTTCCATGGTGACTGAATTTTGTGAAGACTTCCATCCAGACAAGCGATTTGGCCATCGCTTACGTGAATTTGAGAGACGGGGAGGCCCACCCCAAGAAGTGAAATGGAAACGAGGTGGTCCAGGCATACTTTCCCCCCTGGCCACAGAGGATTCAATAAGGGAGATAGGAGAGGTCCAAACCGTGGACCCCTTGGCCCTTGGGGGGGATGGAGACCTTCAGACGAGAGATTTCCTCATGAGCCTGAGGACTATGGACCAAACAAAGATGGCGATCAAAACGATAAAAGTGAAATTCTAGGAGTCAATTGTAGGAGTCAAATTTCAGACTATGGACTGGAAATTCAAAAATTTTGCTTCTTGTCGCCTTTCACTGGGGAGGGGACCCCAGAGGGCCACCGAAAATAATGAATATAGTTGGGGCGATAATGCAGCCCTGATTAACACCTGATCCCACTTTGAATGGTTCACTTTGAGAGCCACTGTTATCTGCGATTGTTGCTGTCATATTATCATAGGAACATGCAAGCCCACTCACCACTACAAGGTGAGTGAGGCTGCTGCGACAGCCCACACCAGCAACCGGAGTCCTCCACCATGGTGCCCAGGGGAGCCTGTGTGTCATGCCCAGCAGCCCAGAGCAGCAGAGGCATGTGCCAGGGAGCACATGGACAGGCAAATGGGCTCCTAGCTACTCTGAGCCGGAGTGGAAAGGAGTGGTTTTTGTGCCACTCCCCGTGGGCCTTTCGTCCTTGGCAGAGGCCAACCTGAGCAACCCCTAGGTTAAGGTTACCAGACGTCCCCATTTCCTGGGGACAGTCCCCGTTTCTACAAATCAGTCCCCATACAAACTCCATTGAAGTTGAAAAGTGTCCCTGGATTCGTTGAAAAAAATCTGGTAGCCTTATAGGTGTGTCCCTGAATGGCGGGTGGCTTTAAAGTCATTGTCTGCAAAAGCCTTAGAAAGTAGACATTTTCCTGACAAGAAAGCTTCCCAGAAAGCACCGAGGGCCTTCTGGCGGTTCCCTCGCTGCGAGAAGCCAAGTTACAGGGAACCAGGCAGAGGGCCTTCTCGGTAGTGGCGCCCTCCCTGTGGAACGCCCTCCCACCAGATGTCAAAGAGAACAACAACTACCAGACTTTTAGAAGACATCTGAAGGCAGCCCTGTTTAGGGAAGCTTTGAATGTTTGATGTACAGTGGTACCTCGGGTTAAGTACTTAATTCGTTCTGGAGGTCTGTTCTTAATCTGAAACTGTTCTTAACCTGAAGCACCACTTTAGCTAATGGGGCCTCCCGTTGCCGCTGCGCAGCTGGAGCACAATTTCTGTTCTCATCCTGAAGCAAAGTTCTTAACTCGAGGTACTATTTCTGGGTTAGCGGAGTCTGTAACCTGAAGTGTATGTAACCCGAGGTACCACTGTATTACAGTATTTTAATATTTGTAGGAAGCCACCCAGAGTGGCTGGGGAAGCCCAGCCAGATGGGTGGGGTATAAATAATAAATTATTATTATTATTATTATTATTATTATTATTATTATTATTATCCCATGCGCAGGGAGTTTTTTTTTTTTAACTCTGGATACTTTTTGGTACCTTCCCCAGCTTGGTGCCCTCCAGATGTTGCTAAACTCCAACTTCCCTCAGCCCCAGACAACACTGTCAGTGGTCATGGATGCTAGGAGTTGTAGTCAGTGTCCCCCCCCCCAGTCTTTTCCCCATTGCAGGCCAGCGGTTCCCCCCCCCCTTGCTTCTGGCCTTTATGAACTTCTGAGAAGCCCAAAATGAACATTTCAAGTCAAAACAGAAGCTGGCCAGCATGTGTGAGTCTACACTTTTTTTTAGATCAATGACTCCACCTAGCTCCTACCCATGCTGTCTAGGTTTGTCATTGCTTCTTGGGAGAAAAGCAATGACAAACCTAGACAGCATCTTAAAAAGTAGAGACATCACCCTGCCAACAACGGTCCGTATAGTTAAAGCTATGGTTTTCCCAGTAGTGATGTATGGAAGTGAAAGCTAGACCATAAAGAAGGCTGATTGCCAAAGAATTGATGCTTTTGAATTATGGTGCTGGAGGAGACTCTTGAGAGTCCCATGGACTGCAAGAAGATCCAACCTCTCCATTCTGAAGGAAATCAGCCCTGAGTGCTCACTGGAAGGACAGATCCTGAAGCTGAGGCTCCAAGACTTTGGCCACCTCATGAGAAGAGAAGACTCCCTGGAAAAGACCCTGATGTTGGGAAAGATGGAGGGCACAAGGAGAAGGGGACGACAGAGGACGAGATGGTTGGACAGTGTTCTCGAAGCTACCAGCATGAGTTTGACCAAACTGCGGGAGGCAGTGGAAGACAGGAGGGACTGGCGTGCTCTGGTCCATGGGGTCAAGAAGAGTCGGACACAATTAAACGACTAAACAACAACAACAAAAGCTCCTACCCACTCCTAGCCATGACTGGTCAAGCCACAGGGCAGGGCCAATTCTTATTTCCTTTTCCTCAGTCCATCTCCCACGTAGTGGCAGCGAGCTTTAAGCTTTCCAGTCAGGCTTCTACCGCTGCATCTAGGAGAACGAGGGTGCTAGGGCGCATTTATTTGACCTGTACCAAAACCAGAAGCAACGCCCAAACCAGCTAGCGAGACAGTTTGCTGTAGTTTTTCACACTTCTGCGGGTGGTGACGGTGGCTGTTGTCAAACTGGCATCTGTTGAGGGCTGCCCTGAGCCGCCCAGTGACTTACTGTAACAACGTCATGGTGAATTCCGGCACCTATTTTTCTTGCGAGAAAAGCACTGGTTGTCATTCAACAACATCTGAAGGGCATCTTGTTAAGGCAGTTAGAAAATAGAATGACATACCATCAGAAAGCTGGTGCAGCTGAGAAGGTAAAGAGTTGAAAAAAGGATGACGACATGCTTTCTGTGCTGAGATCCTGTCCCGTGGACAAAGTTTTAGCATTCTCGTTGCCAAGTCTTCAGCTTCAGATTCTCTGCCCAGCCTAAAAAAAACAACAGAGAGAAATAACCAACACCAAAACAAGGCCCCGAGCCATAGGTTTAGCCACAGGAGAGACTCTGCCAACCTGGTGCCCACCAGATGTTTTTGCACTACAACTTCCACCAGCCCCAGACATCATGACTGTGTCAGCTTGGGCTGAAGAAAGCTGTAGTTCAAGTTATCAGCTTGAGGAAGGCTATCATGGGGGATCTTTCATGAGCGAACTGGCCAAAGCAGGGCGAAGGTAAAAGGTAAAGGTACCCCTGACCATTAGGTCCAGTCGTGACTGACTCTGAGGTTGCGGCGCTCATCTCGCTTTATTGGCCGAGGGAGCCGGCGTACAGCTTCCGGGTCGTGTGGCCAGCATGACTAAGCTGTTTCTGGCGAACCAGAGCAGCACACAGAAATACCGTTTACCTTCCCGCTGGAGCGGTACCTATTTATCTACTTGCACTTTGACGTGCTTTCAAACTGCTAGGTTGGCAAGAGGAGGCACCGAGCAACGGGAGCTCACCCCGTCGTGGGGATTCGAACCGCCGACCTTCTGATCGGCGAGTCCAAGGCTCTGTGGTTTAACCCACAGCGCCACCCGCGTCCCTTTGGGCGGAGGTATAGATAGAGAAATTTGAAAAATTGTGTGTTAACAACTCAGCCACAGAATTATGCCAGTTAAAGGTATATAAATGGGTCAATATATTTTGCATCTCCTCCAAATTTATTCCAAGTTAGGGACCTAACTGCTGGAGAATGCTATAGACTCATTTCCAGAGAAAGCTTTTTCCTCCCTCCTCCAAAGCCATCCATTGTGAAGCAAAATCACTACTTTGCAAGCAAAGGATTTAAATGCATGGGAAGGACCAATAGCAGACTAATGCAATGCATATTGCTTTTGTTACCATTAAATTTTCGCTTGAAATTGCAATGGTCATACTTGGGTCCAGTCCAACATTGTCCCCACTCACCCCAAACCTAAGAATAAATGTATACATTGGATTGAACAGCCAGGATTCTTTCCAAGCTGCACACAATTCTTTTACTAAATTTCTGGTTATGCAATGAAGACCCAGACCAAAAAGTATAATGTTCTGGTAAGAATAGACAATACTGAATACTCTGAAGGTAAAGACCAACGAGGGTAGTGATAGGTTATCCAACCTCTCCTTAATAACTGGGTGACAAATAGCTTGTTTTGCTTTGAGTCAAATGCTGAACTTAGGAAACTGATTACATCATTTGGGGGAATGATGAGGTAGGAAAGGCACAATAACCTGGGGGTAGGGGAGCTGAGGGACGTGGGTGGCGCTGTGGGTTAAACCACAGAGCCTAGAACTTGCCGATCAGAAGGTCGGCGGTTCAAATCCCCGCGACGGGGTGAGCTCCCGTTGCTCGGTCCTTGCTCCTGCCAACCTAGCAGTTCGAAAGCACATCAAAGTGCAAGTAGATAAATAGGTACCACTCTGGCAGGAAGGTAAACGGTGTTTCCATGCGCTGCTCTGGTTCGCCAGAAGCGGCTTAGTCATGCAGGCCACATGACCCGGAAGCTGTACGCCGACTCCCTTGCCCAATAAAGCGAGACGAGCGCCACAACCCCAGAGTCGGCCATGACTGGACCTAATGGTCAGGGGTCCCTTTACCTTTAACTTTAGGGGAGTTGAATGATGGTTGAATAGGAGGTGGCAGACTTAATACTTAGTACCCCAAGTAAAATCTCTACACCAAAGTGAGGACACATACTAGTAAGGGTTTGTAGATAGAGACAACCACTTATATTGAATCAGTTGGTGCCCTTTAACTGAAAAGGGTATTCCTGATATTCCTCATTGCCTTGTTCCTTGCAATGAGAGGGCCAGTCCTGGCCAACGCACAAGTACATGCAACTCCAAATAATCCTGCAAGAGAGTGGAGGCATTTATCTGTCTACCAAAACTAAGCCAAAGTCACCCTGGGTTGGATTTTTTGGCGCGGGGAGGAGTGGAGGGGCAAACCTGTTAAATTTGTGACATGTTCCGTTAACTTTGCCAGAAAAGTTAAGCATGGAAACTTTGTTGTGTCATTACGGCATTAAAAGGGGAGCGGGGTGTTTTTAACCGCCCCGTTAATCATTTCATCATACGCGAAGAATGTTCTTCAGATGCTCCATAGATCTGACATCAGAACGTTTTATTATATAAGCGCTCTGACTTCCTAGCCGAAACACTGTTGAGCCACTGACATTCAGTGTGGACAGACCAATGGTCTGATGTAAATCACTTTCATGTCACAAAGTTGTGCGGTTCCCCTCTCTACTCCCCACAGCTATGTCTGCGCGGGCGGGGGGGGGGGGGGACTTCAATGCCAAGTGGCTGACTCCTGGGGAACATGACAGTTTGGAGTGTAGGAAGCAAAACAGAAGAAGAAGACGAAAACGCCGCCAAGCAAACAAAAACAGTGCCCTGCGTTTTATAGCATTTAATTTGCTTGCTTATTCAGAGCGTCAGGTGGCCTGTTAGAGCCCCGGCTGCTGTGTCTCTCCTCACACCCTCCCCAGCCGGGCATTTCCCTTCCAAATGACATCACGCCGCTGGGATCTGCTCACTTTCATTCTCAGCCTGGAGCCCCAACCAAAACATACCCATAAAACGAACTGGGCTCGGAGCGTGAATATCTCATGTCAGCTGCCAACGCCTTTTGAGGAGAGGGGAGGTAGCGGGAGATGAGAAGAAGAGGGAGCCATTTACATGCACAGAACTGAGGGCCGGATTCTACCAGAACTGCAATGGGGTGCAGATAGGAATGCCTTATTACTGAGGTTCCATCAGCGCTATACAGCCCTATACGGGTTACATATGCTTCAGGTTACATACGCTACAGGTTACAGACTCTGCTAACCCAGAAATAGTACTTCCAGTAGCACCTTAAAGACCAACTAAGTTAGTTCTTGGTATGAGCTTTCGTGTGCATGCACACTTCTTCAGATACACTGAAACAGAAGTTGCCAGATCCTTCTATATAGTGAGAAGGTGGGGAGGGGTATTACTCAGAAGGGTGGTGGGAATGGGTGATTGGCAGATAGCTGAGATGAGCCTGTTGATGACTCTTAACGACTGCAATGGGTCTTACAGGAAAAGGCAAGGGGTGAGAAGGTGAAAAATGGCTTAGTCATGTATAATGGGATAAGAATCCAATGTCTCTGTTCAGACCAGGTCTCTCCATGGTTTTAAGTTTGGTAATGAGTTGCAATTCAGCAGCTTCTCTTTCCAGTCTATTTCTGAAATTCCTTTGTAGTAAAACAGCTACTTTGAGATCTTGTATAGAATGTCCTGGGAGACTGAAGTGTTCTCCTACTGGTTTCTCTGTTTTGTGATTCTTGATGTTTGACATACCAAAAGCTCATACCAAGCTCATACCAAGAACTAACTTAGTTGGTCTTTAAGGTGCTACTGGAAGGAATTTTTTTATTTTGACTATGGCAGACCAACACGGCTACCTATCTGTAACCAGAAATAGTACCTTAGGTTAAGAACTTTGTTTCAGGATGAGAACAGAAATCGTGCTCCGGTGGCGCGGCAGCAGCGGGAGGCCCCATTAGCTAAAGTGGTGCTTCAGGTTAAGAACAGTTTCAGGTTAAGTACGGACCTCCGGAAGGAATTAAGTACATAACCTGAGGTACCACTGTACATTCAAAGCAGCATCACGCAGCACTACGATTCCCAGAGTCTGCTGGGAAGAGGCATTGACTGTTAAACCACTCTGAGAATTGTGGAATGCTGTCCCCTGGGGCATTTGGATGCCTTTTGGCACCAGACAAAAAAATATATGTTCCTATTAAACCAGGCTTTTGGTTGATTGACATCCAATGCCCTTTTAAAATGTGTTAGAAGGGAGGGTTATTGGGTTGTTTTCGTTTTTATTTTACGTATTTTGTGTTTTTATCTTGTGAACCACCCTGAGATCTGTGGGTATAGGACGATGTCCAAATTTTAACAACAATGCCACTTTTTAGTTCTCTGTGGGCAATACTTTGCCCCACCTGCCCTGGGAATATGCTTCAGTTTGGGATCCCTCTTTCTCTTTTAAATAATTTTTTATTGGAATTTTATTTACAACATAACATAAATCCCCCCCCAATACACAAATCCACCCTCATTAAACGTGAACATAACATACAATAAGCATAACATACAACAATACAAACAACCAAATAAAAGACTTCCTTTATCCTGTATCTGGCCTCCTTATTTACTTCTTATAAACTGTTTCCTTTATGAATTATAAGATTTTTTTCTAACTATAACTTAAATATCCACAAAGTCTCCTGCAGACATTAATCAAAACAAGCCCAGGTATGTATTTTAGGGCACTGTTTTGTGAAGTATTCTCTGCATTTCCCCCATGCTTTTTGAAACTCTTGTCTAGTGAGATCTCTGTTAATCTAGCCAGTTCAACATACTCTAACAGTTTGTCTTGCCATTCCTTTTTGGTTGGCATAGTCCCCCCCACCCCAGTTTTTAGCAATTAGGATCCTTGCCGCTCCTGAGGCATAGAGGAATATTTTCTGATCTTCTCATGAACCGGGTGCCTTCTCCACTTCAAATGCTTTTATGCGTGTCTACATACTTGCGCATGCGTATGGAGCCCATGCCACCAAATTCCCATCAGACCAAACACCCTACCAGACACCTGCGCCTAATATGCAACAACTATTTCCTGAACAATTGGCAGGATTATATAGCTATCTGGGACACAGGTGGCGCTGTGGGTTAAACCACAGAGCCTAGGACTTGCCGATCAGAAGGTTGGCGGTTTGAATCCCCGCGACGGGGTGAGCTCCCGTTGCTCGGTCCCTGCTCCTGCCAAACTAGCAGTTCGAAAGCACGCCAGTGCAAGTAGATAAATAGGTACTGCTCCAGCAGGAAGGTAAACTGCGTTTCCGTGCGCTGCTCTGGTTCGCCAGAAGCGGCTTAGTCATGCTGGCCACATGACCCAGAAGCTGTACGCCGGCTCCCTCGGCCAATAAAGCGAGACGAGTGCCGCAACCCCAGAGTCGGTCACGACTGGACCTAATGGTCAGGGGTCCCTTTACCTTTACCTTACATAATGCAGCAGATAAGAATCTTTATTTGCGTCAGCCATCGGCCATAGCAATAAAACAACAATACGGCACACAAAGAATAAAACTAAAAAGTCAATTATATAAAATACATTTTAGGGGACGACAAAATAATAGTAGCAAAACATAACGATAATAATAGTAAAATCCTAGGAGAGGAACCTGGGCGACGACGCTAATGTCACTCAGGTAGCAGCTCTCAATCTCATTGCTCTCTCGACAAATTTGGCAACCTTCTCTGTTGTCGAGCCGTTCTGGTCGGCCAGGAGTGAGAACAGCTTGGCTTCGCAAGAGTGGCCCGGGATGGCAGACAGGAGCGGCGCGATGGTCTCGTCCCTGAGATCTTTATATAGGGAGCAAGACAAGAGGACGTGTGACACAGTCTCCACGCAGCCAGCTCCACAGGGGCAGAGCCGGTTCTCGAATGAAGTTCCTTGATATCTACCCTCAAGAACAGCCGAGGGTAACATATTTAGTCTGGCCAGTGTGAAGGCCCGTCTGAGTTTTGGAATGGTTAAGGTAGACAAATAAGGTGCCCGAAAATCAAAGTGGGAGGGGGGCAGATAAGCGTACCAAGCACTAAATTTCTTAATATAGGCCAGATTATTTTGCTGCTCAATATCCTTCATGCGCTGATCAATAATAGTTTTTGCCTTGGGGAGACCCATTTTCAGGAGATGCTGTGCTTGGAGGCCACATATAAGTAGTTTTTGATGCACTACTTTGGACCACCGACTTCTATGTGCATCTCGTGCTACTAGAGGTAGTAGTCCGGATGGGTTTAAATTTAAGCGAAGCCAATAGTTAAATGTTCTTAACCAGGTTCGGGTTTCGACGGAGAGGAGGCCAGTCTCCAGCCGTAGGGCCACATTTGGTGCGCATGGTGGAACGGCTAGAATCTGTCTTAAGAATTTAGACTGGACTGTTTCAAGTGTGCGGCAATGATTTCCTGTCCAGATTTGGGCCCCGTAGAGTAATTGCGCCAAGGGTTTTGCTTGAAAGACCTCCAGAGCTGCTGGGATACGTCTGCCCCCTTTCGTAAAGTAAAAGCGAGACAGTATTTTGGCGCTTTGAGATGCTTTTTCCCTAGCATATTTATGATGGGCCTCCCAGGCCCCTGTTGACTGGAAAACCACTCCTAGGTATTTGAAAATTTTGACCTGTTCTATTGGCTGATTGTCCATCTCCCATCTATGATGTCTGTGTCTCCTAGCGAAGACCATGACTTTGGTTTTTTGGTGATTAACCACCAATTGATCTCTCCTGCAGTAGGCTGAGAATTCTCTTAGTAGCCTTTTGAGGCCTACTTTAGTTCGTGATAAGAGAACCGCGTCGTCCGCATAGAGGAGTACTGAAATTGGTTTTTCGGCCAGTTTGGGGGCATGAAACTCTGGGGATGTTAGGTATTTGACCATGTCATTTATATATAAGTTGAATAAGGCCGGGGCTAAAATACAGCCCTGCTTGACTCCTTTGGTGGCTGGTACAGGGCCAATTAGTTGTCCATTTACTGAGGTTCTTACATATAACTTGGAGTCTTTATATAGGCTTTTTATCAAGAATAGTAATCTTTTATCAATGTTGGTAACATTGAGTTTAGCCCAAAGTTTGACTCGTGAGATCGAGTCAAAGGCCGCCTTCAGGTCAATAAATGCTGCGTATAGAATCCCATGTGTTTTATTGGCGTATTTATCAATGAGATGCTTTACCTTACATACTTGCGCAAAAGGTAGAAACATGTGGGGGGGGGGTGTAAATCAAGGCTGCCTCCGCTCTTCAACCGTCCAACAAACATGGGTGAAAGTTTGTGGGTGGGCATTAAAAAAAGACAAACATCCCTGGACTTGAGCGGTCGCCGGCCAAGCAGCATGGTCCCAATGCACAAGGCTGAAGGAAGTTCCCATGTCCAGAGACACAACCTGGAACCTAGGAAGTTGCCTTGATATGAGTCAGTCCATTGGCCCATCTACTTGAGGTCCGTCCACACTGACTGGCAGGATTTTGTGCAGAAGTTTTGTTTGCAAACTATTGTCAACAAACGGGACGTGGGTGGCGCTGTGGGTTCAACCACAGAGCCTAGGACTTGCCGATCAGAAGGTCGGCGGTTCGAATCCCCCGCGACGGGGTGAGCTCCCATTGCTTGGTCCTGCCAACCTAGCAGTTTGAAAGCACCTCAAAGTGCAAGTAGATAAATAGGTACCGCTCTGGCGGGAAGGTAAACGGCATTTCCGTGTGCTGCTCTGGTTCACCAGAAGCAGCTTAGTCATGCCGGCCACACGACCCGGAATTGTAGAGTTGGAAGGGAACTTGAGGGTCACCCCAACCATCTGCAATGCAGGAATTTCTGACCCCAACCCCTTGAGATGTGTGTATTTAGTAAGCATTGGGCAAGCTGGTAAGTATTTCAGTCTGGGTTTTTACAGAGTGACTACTATAAGCTCAGAGACCTCTTGCTTCATACTGATGACTTGTCGTGAAATGGTTCACTTGCGGCTGCTTAGGTAGTTCATGCAAATAGCCCAATAATGATGCCTTTTTTCTTGGAATCTGCTGCTTCCACAGACTACTTTGGAGTTGCCTTATTCTGACTCCAAGTCTGGAGTTAAAAGCTTGCATATAAAAACAAACAGACCCTAAGGGAAAGCATGATAACGCTGTCATAGGTAGTTTACCTGTCACAGATCATTCCGAGCCTCCGAGGGTTGCTGGCGAAGAACCTCTCTGGAAAGTTAATATGCAATCACCAGATTAAACAAAACCCAGGGAAACAGACCAAACCATGCACTTAGCTTTTCAAATCCTGCTATAAAATTTGCTGTTGGTGTATTTATAAAGCTACATTGCTTCTATAAAGCATGAGTACTGGTATAAAGCGATTCTGTAGAGCTCTTTACCCATTTGCTAAAGAATATAGGCACCGACGCTTGAATTTTCTTTTTTTCTTTTTTTAAGAAGACAGATTCTGCAACCAGGACTCCCAAATTCCGCAACTGAAACAGGGTATGTGGGTACAAGTGACTGGGTTGGGATTGCCGAAATAGTGGAAGGCAGACAGGGAGATGTAACAGGAGCCGTGAAAACCAGCTGATATCTATGTGTGACCATCTGTTTTCTCACATGACCTGCTACAACTGTACAGGGAGGCACAAGATCCGCAATCTGTCACTGCCTTACAGTGTCTCATTGAAGAGATACAACTTTCCCTAGATTAAGATCGGCAGGAGTCTAGAGCCCTCTCTTTTTCTTGGCCGTTGCTCTGTCCACTCTTCTGAATAACTGGAGTCTCACCCCACCCCTTTATCCTTTTGGCACTGCTCCTGTGGACTAGATACACCACTCAGAGATTTTAAAAATACTTCACAGGGTTGTTGAGCTCTCTGGGAGAAAAATATGGCATATAAATGAACAATAAGTAAATAATCAGTAATAAAATACAGTGGTACCTCGGGTTACATACACTTCAGGCTACATACGCTTCAGGTTACAGACTCCGCTAATCCAGAAATAGTGCTTCAGGTTAAGAACTTTGCTTCAGGATGAGAACAGAAATTGTGCTCTGGCGGTGCGGCAGCAGCAGGAGGCACCATTACCTAAAGTGGTGCTTCAGGTTAAGAACAGTTTCAGGTTAAGTACGGACCTCCGGAACGAATTAAATACTTAACCCGAGATACCACTGTACAGTAATATTAAGTGTTTTTGTATACCAGTTAGAAATTTTAAAATCTTAAGTGGTTTAGGAATTCTGATCAAGAGATGTCATGTTATCCTGGGCTAGACATTGCCCTTGCCATCGGTTACCAACATCTTTGCGGCGAGTTTCGTGCACACTCAAACACGCTCACACACGGCGCTCTATTACAACTCAAAGTGTCAGTCAAGGGTATCATGGTGAGTTTCCCTGTCAGCAATCCACATCAATGGCAGTTGCCGAGATAGAGAGGAGAATTCACAGCGTGTAACAACACTTAGGCAGGCTTTAAAGACTTTCCTAGACAATTTGAAAAGGATTCTTTTCCCTAAACTACACTTGCGCTAACCTCAACCCCGGTACTAGCGGAAAACATTCCACTTCTGTATCATGCTACTGTGGAAAACCTTGCTGATACTGTTTGTTCTCCACTGGTCCAGTCAGTCAGGGCAAACACTGTGGAGGAGGGGGAAAGCCTTCAAAGAACTTCCCCACCCCACCCCAAGGCCCAGAAAAATAGCCTTTGGGTGAAGGGTGGCATAGGAATTTCATGAGCAAATAAGTAAATAAATAAATAGTCTCCTTGCCTTTGTCAGTATTTACAATATATAGGTAAAAGGTAAAGGATTCCTGGACAGCTAAGTCCAGCCAAAGGCGACTATGGGGTTGTGGCGCTCATCTCGCTTTCAGGCTGAGGGAGCTGGTGTTTGTCCAGACAGCTTTCTGGGTCATGTGGCCAGCAGGACTAAACCACTTCTGGCGCAACAGGACATTGTTACGGAAACCAGAGTGCACAGAAACGCCATTTACCTTCCCGCCACAGCAGTACCTATTTATCTACTTGCACTGGTGTGATTTCAAACTGCTAGGTTGACAGAAGCTGGGACAGAGCAATGGGAGTTCACCCCATTGCGGGCATTCGAACCGCTGAGCTTCTGGTGTGCAAGCCCAAGAGGCTCAGTGGTTTAGACCCCGGCACCACCCGTGTCCCTTTACTTTTTACAATTTATAAATAATTGCAATAAATAAACTGTTGGTTTCCCTCCCAAAGCCTATCTGGGTGTTTCTGCACTCCATTCAAGCCAAGGCTGGCCCAAGACATTTTGCCACCTGAGACCCCCCTCTCCACATACTGAAGCCAGCTGGACTGGCAGCTGAATTGTCCTTCTATCTTGGCAACGTTGACATCCTCCACTTTACCTGAAGGCATCAGGCTAACTTAGGGGGCACGCACCAAGCTACAAGGCACACATATCTCTCTGTCCTCTGACATCTCACAAATCCCAGCATCCACAGCCTCACTTTACCTAATAAGACAGTGGCCTTGATTCATATTTTCACCACTCTGGACTCTTGCTAAAAAATATTTTTTTTAAAAAAAAGCCTAAGAGAGGTGTTATAATTGTCACCATGCCCATGCCTTTCTATAATTTCAGTGCCAATGAACATGTTGACTTGCAGTATACGAATATGTGTATGAGGGGAGGAGGGAAGGAGGGACAAGAGAAAACTGGTGCTTTGATTACAATGACAACAAGATTCCCTTGGAGCTCTCTAATGTAATTGAAGTAGCTCTTTCGTAACCGCCAGAATGCAAGACGCTGTGACTACTGATTAGAGATAAGTGATAAAAATAATAATTCCCAGACTGGGTGGATGAGCTGACTTAAAGCTGTAAGTTGAAAATTACTGATATGAAAGCACATCACACCTCTGGCATTTGTAAATATTCGCTGGAATGGGGCGGAGGTGTGCCGATAGCTCCCTCAGTGTGTGTAAAGCATGGATCTTCAATGGGTAAAGTTCGTTACTGAAAACTCCTGACCTAGGATTAAAAGAAGAGTCCTGTAAGGTCGCTGAGCATCACAGTGCTCAGGGAGATGGCCAAACCCGTAGACAGCTATATAAAGGTAAAGGGACCCCTGACCATTAGGTCCAGTCGTGACTGACTCTGGGGTTGCGGCGCTCATCTCGCTTTATTGGCCGGGGGATCCGGCGTACAGCTTCCGGGTCATGTGGCCAGCATGACTAAGCCGCTTCTGGCAAACCAGAGCAGCGCACGGAAACACCGTTTACCTTCCCGCCGGAGCGGTACCTATTTATCTACTTGTGACGTGCTTTCGAACTACTAGGTTGGCAGGAGCAGGGACCGAGCAATGGGAGCTCACCCCGTTGCGGGGATTCGAACCGCTGACCTTCTGATCGGCAAGTCCTAGGCAGTGCCACTGTGTCCCAGATAGCTATATAATCCTGCCAATTGTTCAGGAAATAGTTGTTGCATGTTAGGCGCAGGTGTCTGGTAGTTTGGTCTGATGGACATTTGGTGTCATGGGCTCCTATCCCCTTTTGCATTTGGGAACTTTGAAAAGAAACCCCTCTGCATTTCCAGCTCTCTTGCATGTTACTTGCCCTTCTTTCCTGTGGGGCAGGGTCTGCGTAGGTATAGCATAGCATAGCATAGGCAGGGACCCTGAATCTTGAGGGACTTGGTGCAAGATGCAAGTGTTGTTTAGCCCATTGGGAGCAGTGACCATAGTGCTTTTAAACAAAATGTACATGTAAACAGCCATTTGCCAAGAAACCCCAACATGGTCAGATTTGACTTCAAAAGATGAAACTTATCAAAAATTAGGGGATTAGTTAAAAAGGAAATTGAAAGGTAAAGTCAGGAGGGTCAAATCATTTCAAAATATGTGAGAGCTGTTTAAAGAACAATATTAGAAGTTCAAGTGGAGTTTATAAATGCAGATCAGGAAAGGTACTACAAGAGTCAAGAGCAGTGATGATCAATCTCGGCCCTCCAGCTGTTTTGGGATTACAACTCCCATCATCCCTAGCTAACAGGACCAAGTGGTCAGGGATGATGGGAATTGTAGTCCCAAAACAGCTGGAGGGCCAAATTTGGCCATCACTGGTCAAGAGGATGCCAGCGTGGTTAGCTAGCAGAGTCAAAGAAACTATCAGAGGAAAGAAGTCTTCCTTTGAAAAATTAAAAAGACAAAAAAGAACAGAAATTTTGGCAAAAGATGTGCAAGCAGACAGAAAGGCATGTTAAAAAAATATATTGAGGAATACATTGCTAAAAGCATTAAGATCAACAACAAGAAACTCTCTAAAAAATTAGTAGCAGGGAGGCAGTTGGGCCCTGGATGACGAGAGAGTCAAAGGTATGCTAAAGGAGGATAAGGAGACTGCAGAGAATCTAAACAAATTCTTTACATCTGTCTTCACAATGGATGATATAGGGCAGATCTCAGTGTCTGAACTAACTCCTGCAGGAAGGGAGTTTGAGAAACCTAGGAAGATAGTAGTGAGGAGAGACGAAGTTCTAGGCCTAATAGACAAAATAAAAACTGACAAATCACCAGGTTCATATGGTATCCACCTGAGAGTTCTCAAATAACTCAAATGTGAAATTGCTAAAAATATGTGACTTGTCCCTAAGCTCAATTTCCATGCCCAAGGACTAGAAAATAACCAAAGCAACACCTATTCTTAAAAGGGGATCTGGAGGGGGGTCCTTAATGAGAAACTTGGGGGGAATGTATTGTTAAAGATAAAAGTAACCAAGTAGAAATCAATGACAAACCTATACAGCATCTTAAAAAGCAGAGACATCACCTTGTCAACAAAGGTCCGTATAGTTAAAGCTATGGTTTTCCCAGTAGTGATGTATGGAAGTGAGAGCTGGACCATAAAGAAGGCTGATCACTGAAGAATTGATGCTTTTGAATTATGGTGCTGGAGGAGACTCTTGAGAGTCCCATGGACTGCAAGAAGATCAAACCGATCCATTCTTAGGGAAATCAGCCCTGAGTGCTCACTGGGAGGACAGATCGTGAAGCTGAGGCTCCAATACTTTGGCCACCTCATGAGAAGAGAAGTCTCCCTCGAAAAGACCCTGATGTTGGGAAAGATGGAGGGCACAAGGAGAAGGGGACGACAGAGGACGAGATGGTTGGATAGTGTTCTCGAAGCTACCAGCATGAGTTTGACCAAACTGCGGGAGGCAGTGGAAGACAGGAGTGCCTGGCGTGCTCTGGTCCATGGGGTCACAAAGAGTCGGACAGGACTAAACGCCTAAACAACAACAAAAATATATGAGAACAAGCCTTGCTGAAGCAAAGTCAGAATGGTTTCTGCAATGGCCAGTCCTTTCTCATGCACCTTTAAGAGTTCCTTGAGACTCTCAATCAACATACAGAGGTGATCAGTTTGACATTGTGTACTTGAATGCCTTAAGCACCATTTGAACCCAATGCAATTCAAACAGCCCACCTATTCTCAGGATTGCAGATGCAAACATTTACACGCCAGGTGACAGATCCAAAGTCTTGCAGTAGCATTGGGAGCGATTACCTGGCTACACATCTACACTGATCTGCCTATCTGTCTGTCACATTTGCAGCCCAACCTTCCATCAAGGTGAGCCTGCCATTTGTCAAATCTGCAAAGCTGCTGGATGTGAGTTGGGATTGATCTGATTTATGGCTTGAATGCATGTTTGAGCAATCACTTGGCTGCTTCGATGCTGAGTGTCAAACGCTGCATGGATCTATTAAGTCCACATATATTGCGTGAACTCCCTTCATCAGATCCTGTTTACATAGCACAAACTTGGCTAATTTTTGCCTTGAGAATGACTGTGTAAGGAGATTAGAGTTGGCGTACAATGACTTGCCCCACAATGGGTTTCATGGCTGAGTGGGAAGGGAACTGACCCTGAATTTCCCACATCTGAACTTTGAACTATTTATCTTAAATTACAGAGGCTGAAGGCACTCTCAGTTTGTCAGTGCATAACACGACTCTGCCAATAAGAGTTCCTTGAGGCCATGGTGGAGACAGCAAACTCCCTTGTTGATCCACACAGCAGCTATGATTACTTTTAGATCTAAACGCTCCTATGACAAGGAAGATTTGCCTTCATTTTAGAATTCTGTTTCTTTCAGCCCCGTAGAGATTTATTTTTTTAAAGGAATCAACCAAACTGGGAAAGGGAAGAAAAAGCTTTCAAAATATTAAAATACACATTCCAGGTCTTGGACGTCATTTATCGAACAAATGCATTCTGTTGTTGGGCGAGACTGCGCTTGTTGTTTCTTGCTTCCATCTGCTGGCAGAAAGTGAAAAGGCAAGAGGCCCTAAAAATAAAATAAAAAGAAAGCTCCTGTGCTTTAGAATAAGGGACAGTAATAATAATATTAATTTATTATTTATACCCCGCCCATCTGGCTGGGTTTCCCCAGCCACTCTGGGCGGCTTCCAAAAGAATATTAAAATACTATGTTACATCAAACATTAAAAGCTTCCCTAAACAGGGCTGCCTTCAGATGTCTTCTAAAAGTCTGGTAGTTGTTGTTCTCTTTGACATCTGGTGGGAGGGCGTTCCATAGGGAGGGCGCCACTACCAAGAAGGCCCTCTGCCTGGTTCCCTGTAACTTGGCTTCTCGCAGTGAGGGAACCGCCAGAAGGCCCTCGGTGCTGGACCTCAGTGTCCGGGTAGAACAATGGAGGTGGAGACGCTCCTTCAGGTATACTGGACCAAGGCCGTTTAGGGCTTTAAAGGTCAGCACCAACACTTTGAATTGTACTCGGAAACGTACTGGGAGCCAATGTAGGTCTTTCAAGACCGGTGTTATATGGTCTCGGCGGCCGCTCCCAGTCACCAGTCTGGCTGCTGCATTCTGGATTAGTTGTAGTTTCCGGGTCACCTTCAAAGGTAGCCCCACGTAGAGCACATTGCAGTAGTCCAAGCGGGAGATAACGAGAGCATGCACCACTCTGGCGAGGCAGTCCGCGTGCAGATAGGGTCTCAGCCTACGTACCAGATGGAGCTGGTACACAGCTGCCCTGGACACGGATTTCACCTGTGCCTCCATGGACAGCTGTGAGTCCAAAATGACAGGTCTTCCCATTTTCCGAAGGCTGTTTCCAGACACGGTATACAATGGTACCTCGGGTTACAGATGCTTCAGGTTACAAATTCCGCTAACCCAGAAATAGTGCTTCAGGTTAAGAACTTTGCTTCAGGATGAGAACAGAAATTGTGCGGCAGCAGGGCAGCAGCAGCAGGAGGCCCCATTAGCTAAAGTGGTGCTTCAGGTTAAGAACAGTTTCAGGTTAAGAACGGACCTCCGGAATGAATTACCGTATTTTTTGCACCATAACACTCACTTTTTTCTTCCTAAAAAGTAAGGGGAAATGTCTGTGCGTGTTACGGAGGGAATGCCTACGGGTGGCATGCCTACGGATTTTCCTCCTCTAAAAACTACGTGCATGTTATGGTCGGGTGCGTGTTATAGAGCGAAAAATACGGGTAAGTACTTAACCTGAGGTACCACTGTATATTCAAACCATGCCTGCAAATGGACATTTTGCAGGCAGTGTGAAGTCTGCATGTGGACTTCAGAGGGGCACTCTCACAGTGCCCATCAACTGAGCAGCGCTGAGAATAAGCCCTTTTGAAAGATGACGAAAGATGAAGAGGTAAAATCAGTTATGATTAAATGGGCACAATATGTAGGTCACAACATTATGATGGAAGATTGGGAAAAATTATGGAAAACTGACTTAAAATTTACAGATTGTTCCCTATTGAAGGAGAATTACATGAAGATGATGTACAGATGGTACACAACACCAGTGCAGTTACAGAAAATGAACAAAACTAGTTCAAATATATGTTGGAAGTGTAAGGAAAAGGAGGGGACATTATATCATATGTGGTGGGATTGTAAGGTAATTAAAAAAATTTGGGAAATGATATACAACGAATTGAAGAAAATGTTCCATTTAACATTTGTTAAAAAACCTGAAGCATTTTTATTAGGGATTGTAGGGAAAGATCTGCCAAAAAAGCTGAAAAACATCTTCATGTATGCGACATCGGCCTCGAGAGTTCTAATAGCACAAGGATGGAAGACTGAAGAAACCCCAACTAAAGAATCATGGCAAGAAAAATTGATGGACTATGCAGAACTGGCAAAACTGACATACAAGCTACGGGACAAGGATAACTGTGACTTTAAAGATGAATGGGAACCCTTTACAAAGTATTTGAAGACGCAACAAAGCAAATTGGACTCCTCGGCTGGTTTTGAATAAACATACACAAACTTTTTATTGATAATAATCAGCTAAATAGTTCGAAGATCTATACAACTGTGTAACATGCAGAAAACAGCATTTTTAGAGAAATCAAAGACTGGAACTGAGAGATAAAGAGCACCCAAGTGGTTCACATGAGACACTGACCAGGTCTATGAATCAGAATACGTCCTGGTTTGTTTGTTTTTAGTATGGGTGACCCTTGCTTCTAGAACGTACAGTATATGCAGGGACGCGGACTTATAAAAAATATTGGGGGGGCCCGGGAAAGCTCATGAATAATAAATAAGCTCATGAATATGCAAATAAAGTGGCGCCGCCTCCTCGTGAGCGAATAGGGGAGAGCGTGCTGCGCCTATTAATCAGCTCCGAAGGAAATTGGGTGGAGCTTTTGCTCGGGAGGGAGGGCAGGAGGCATGCAGCCCGACCCTGTGCATTTTGGGCTGGGGGAGGGGCGGCGGTGGCGCTCTGCTGGAGGGGCGCCGGAGATTATTGGGGGGGCGGAGCCCCCCCAAACGAATTTTTGAGGGGGCTCGGGCCCCCTCAAGCCCCATGGAGTCGGCGCCTATGAGTATATGCAATGGTTCTGGGGGGGAAATACCAAGAAAATAAAATTAAAAATGATTGTGCTGCCACATCGATTAAAAATGGGGGGGAAAGCAGTGCTTAGAGGCAAGGCAGTCCCCTGTGAGGATGCAGGTTTCAGTTTGATGCAAGTTTTAAACTAAGTGACCCCCCAAACCCCTCAATGCAGCAGGAAGCAATTTCATTTTGGCTAGAGCTGTCCCGTCATCCCTAATCCTTTCCTATCCTTGAACTCAGGATGTATCTAGAGCCCAACTGCCTCATTCTAACATATCTAGAAAAAGATCAGGCTGCTGGCTTTTAGGTGCACAAGCGGAATTGAGAGAGGATTTACATGTCTTGCTTTTCAGCATGGTGAAACAAACACAGCAGTGGATTAATGCGAGGATTTAAGCTCACCCAGCATGGGATGTGGGGTGGGGTGGGGGGTAGCATTGTATTAAAAGAGTTTACAACTTCCTCCCTGAATGCAGCAAAATAAGACAGTCCAACCAAATGAACAGGCACAAGGCAAAACTCTTGCTAAAGCATTAGCAGCAGGTAGGCAGAGGAACCAGAGACCAAATTGCAAACATGCGCTGGATTATGGAGAAAGCTAGAGAGTTCCAGAAAGACATCTACTTCTGCTTCATTGACTATGCAAAAGCCTTTGACTGTGTCGACCACAGCAAACTATGGCAAGTTCTTAAAGAAATGGGAGTGCCATGCCGGGGATCGGGGCGGTGGGGGAGGCAGAGGACATTTTCCACTGCCCCTTCCCTTGTTTTGGAGTTACCGGGGAGGGGGGGCGCCGGAGGGATCTTCTCACGCCAGAGCCTGTCTTTGCATACAGGAGAAGTCCCTAACCCACTGAGAGTTTGAGACCCGTTGGCTACCCTCACCTGGTTTAGCTGGCCAGTTGAAGTTGTTCCTGGGCTGTGGCTACTGTCACATGCTGACAGCTTCTAAGAGCCACAGGCGGGAGCCGAGTGCAGGGTGGGGACTAATAATAATAATAATAATAATAATAATAATAATAATAATAATTTATTATTTATACCCCACCCATCTGGCTGGGTCCCCCCAGCCACTCTGGGCGGCTTCCAACAAAACACTAAAATACAACAACCTATTAAACATTAAAAGCTTCCCTAAACAGGGCTGCCTTTAGATGTCTTCTAAAGGTTTGGTAGTTATTTTTATCTTTGACATCTGGTGGGAGGGCGTTCCACAGGGCGGGCGCCACTACCAAGAAGGCCCTCTGCCTGGTTCCCTGTAACTTGGCTTCTCACAGTGAGGGAACCGCCAGAAGGCCCTCGGTGCTGGACCTCAGTGTCCGGGCAGAACGATGGAGGTGGAGACGCTCCTTCAGGTATACTGGACCGAGGCCGTTTAGGGCTTTAAAGGTCAGCACTAACACTTTGAATTGTGCTTGGAAACGTACTGGGAGCTAGTGTAGGCCTTTCAAGACCGGTGTTATATGGTCTCAGCGGCCACTCCCAGTCACCAGTCTAGCTGCCGCATTCTGGATTAATTGTAGTTTCCGGGTCACCTTCAAAGGTAGCCCCACATAGAGTGCATTGCAGTAGTCCAAGCGAGAGATAACCAGAGCATGCACCACTCTGATGAGACAGTCTGCAGGCAAGTAGGGTCTCAGCCTGCGTACCAGATGGAGCTGGTAAACAGCTGCCCTGGACACAGAATTGACCTGTGCCTCCATGGACTGCTGTGATTCCAAAATGACTCCCAGCCTGCACACCTGGTCCTTCAGGGGCACAGTTACCCCATTCAGGACCAGGAAGTCCTCCACACCCACCCGCCTCCTGTCCCCCCAAAACAGTACTTCTGTCTTGTCAGGATTCAACCTCAATCTGTTAGCCGCCATCCATCCTCCAACCGCCTCCAGACACAAAGGTGGACAAACTACCCCAGAAGGAGCACAATGTGTCCCTCCACCAGAAGTGCTACTCCTCCTCTCCTAACACCACATACACTCCAAATTTTATATATAAATCCCCCGAAATGCCTGCGGAACTACTTCACACAACGTGCAGCGGATGTGCTTTAAATGTATGGATCTCCCCAACCAATCAAAGGAGGAAGGAAAACTGGCAGGTTTTGCCAGTGTGACGCTGTGTTGATTTCAGTGCAGGGGCTGTGCTCAGTTCCTTTTTGTGTGAGCAAAAGTGTAACGCTGTATCTGCCATGTGTCTCAGGAAACGAACTTAAAACCAGTGGATTTGGAAGCATCTCTGTCAATGATTCACTTGGTCTTACGGCGTTTTATAGCCCAGGTCAGGTTAACACCGAGCAGCAGTTGATCTTGTGTAAATGTGCCAACCACCACGTAAAAAGGGACGATAGCTTGAGAGTATCAAGTGGTGACTAATTGAGAACAGTAGGGGTGAAAGCAGAGAATCCAATCTTAAATCGTGCATTTATATTGCTCTTGCTAGGCAGACTCTTTGTTCTCAGTAGCCTTTGGAGCGTAATGTTCTCCATACTGTGAACACAGCACGTAAGTGTACACTTGAATGTGAAATAACTATTTTGCAAGGCAGCTGTCAAGGAACTCTATTGATAACGTTGCTCTGGAACGCAGGAGATGCAGGCTAATTAAACCATGATTGATACTCACTGCCTGGGCAGATTTATACATTCATCAAACCGGCAAAGCCTTCATATGATGGGAGTAGTGGACATGTCGCCCTGAATTAGGCATTAGACAGCATCTTAAAAAGCAGAGACATCACCTTGCCAACAAAGGTCCGTATAGTTAAAGCTATGGTTTTCCCAGTAGTGATGTATGGAAGTGAGAGCTGGACCATAAAGAAGGCTGATCACCGAAGAATTGATGCTTTTGAATTGTGGTGCTGGAGGAGACTCTTGAGAGTCCCATCGACTGCAAAAAGATCAAACCGATCCATTCTTAAGTAAATCAGTCCTGAGTGCTCACTGGAAGGACAGATCCTGAAGTTGAGGCTCCAATACTTTGGCCACCTCATGAGAAGAGAAGACTCCCTGGAAAAGACCCTGATGTTGGGAAAGATGGAGGGCACAAGGAGAAGGGGACGACAGAGGACGAGATGATTGGATAGTGTTCTCGAAGCTACCAGCATGAATTTGACCAAACTGTGGGAGGCAGTGGAAGACAGGAGTGCCTGGCGTGCTCTGGTCCATGGGGTCACAAAGAGTCAGACACGACTACGACTAAACAACACAACAATAAAGGTCCCATGGGATCACCTTGTTGTGTCTAATTCACAAGCTTCTACCTCTGTGTATTAGTGAGGATGGGGAGGACCCGCATCTCCATCATATAACAACTCTCACCTGTCCACTCACCTGTGCACCTACAACACAGGTGGGCAGCCCATGGCCCCAACCTCATTTTATGTAGCATCTGACAACTGATGAATCTGACCCATTCCCTCCATCCCATCAGAGTGCTTTCCTTCCTATCTGTGGTTTTTCTTGGCTTTTTAAAAGTTTCCTCCTTCTTTCTACATCGTTTCAGAATAATTGGAATGTACGGTGTTTTATTTGACATTCCAAAAAACAACAACACACATTTCCCCTTTGCTTTTTTCCTGGTTGTATGGCTTGGGAGAAAAAAAAAATCCCTACCCAGATGTCTGGGTAGGTTTATGCCATGTCTGTATAAAGCACACTGAAGTCAGAAATGAATTGCTTTCACTTGCTTTCCAGAACTGTATTATTCTGCTATATTAAAAAAAATAAAAAATCAGCAACCCAGCTCATGCCTCTCAGACTCACAAGATTTTGTGGTCTTTTAAAAAGCTTGTTATTCAGACATTTAGATCATTCCCATCTATAGAACTCATCAAGGTCTCTCTTAACAGCAACAACAAATATGAGCAATGACTATCCACCACTGGTGAATATTTCGCTTAACAAAAAGAAAAAAAAATGTTCCTTAGTTCTTTTGTAGTGATCTGCTCTCTCGTCCCAATGTCAGAATGTGCATCTTCTCCAATTTTGTTTTAAAGGACTTCGCTGGAGTAAGTACATCTACCCCTGCTAGCAAACTTACTTGCCCTTCGCACCCCCCCCCGGTTATTATGTGGGGAAGATGGGACACCCGACCCTTACGTCTGTAGAGGAAGGCGACACATTCTCATTTCACGCCAGTTTGATTAATGAGACTCGGCTAATTGTGTGAAAAATTCCAGACCTTTACAATGCAAGTTTGGGTTATTGTTTAGCCAATCACGGCTAGCATGTGAAAATAAGAAGAGGTTTAGTTTTCGAGCACTGGAGCCAGAGAAAGGGCAGTTTGGAGCAAGTCACAGAACAACAGCCACTTCTTTGAAGAGATGTTACTATGCTCTGCTAAACCTGCAAACCTCTGGCTGAAAGCATTCTCTCTCCCCCCCCCACCCCCATCACAATTCTTGCTACTCCTGGTTTTCAAACAGCTCCCTCCTCATCACTCCCAAGTGCGAGCAAGAGGCACACCAGCTAACACGCAGATGGATGGATTTCACATTGCAGGCTTTTAAATATTTCACTTTTAGATATATATATATATATTTCCAAAAGAATGATCCTGCTGAGAGGTAGAGAATTGGTGTTGATCATTTCCCAACCCCAGCCCTCTCTGGCACCTGGGTATAGTGCTCTGAAAGATATCCCACGAGAAAACATTAAACAAAAAAAGAGGAGGGGGGAAGGAAAGGAAAACCGGGAGGTGGGGGGGGGAGCCTTCTTTTCAAAGCGCACTTCTCAATCTGCCCACATCAAAATAAGAGACAACTGGCCCTTTGAAGTTCAGGACACAGAAGTCTCACCCAGTCTGCATGGGAATAAAAGAAACTTGCTTTATAAATCACATGTGCGGCTGTGCATGCGCGCTCTCTCTCTCGCTCGCTCACATTCTCTCACACACACTTCTTGCCTTGCCCACATCAAAATCAGAGACAGAAAGGCAGAGGGGACCCTCCAACCCATCTCAAGAAAAACTGAACAATACAGTGATACCTCAGTTTACGAACTTAATCCGTTCCGGAAGTCCATTCTCAAACCGAAGCCATTCTTAAACCGAGGCGTGCTTTCCCTAATGAGGCCTCCCGCCGCCAGTGCCCTTCCACCATTTGGATTACATTCTTAGACCGAAGTAAAGTTCTCAAACCAGGACACTATTTGCGATTTTGCGGAGTTTGTAAACTGAATCGTTCTTAAACCGGACTGTTCTTAAACCAAGGGTACCACTTTATAGGGACGCGGGTGGCTCTGTGGTTTAAACCACAGAGCCTAGGACTTGCCAATCAGAAGGTCGGCGGTTCGAATCCCCGCTACGGGGTGAGCTCCCATTGCTCGGTCCCTGCTCCTGCCAACCTAGCAGTTCGAAAGCACGTCAAAGTGCAAGTAGATAAATAGATACCGCTCCAGCGGGAAGGTAAACGGCGTTTCCGTGCACTGCTCTGGTTTGCCAGAAGCGGCTTAGTCATGCTGGCCACATGACCCGGAAGCTGTACGCCGGCTCCCTCGGCCAATAAAGCGAGATGAGCGCCGCAACCCCAGAGTCGGCCACGACTGGACCTAACGGTCAGGGGTCCCTTTACCTTTACCACTGTATAGCCACAATCTGTTCTATAGCACCAAAGCCAAAATATAATACCAGCCAGCGTGTTTCAAATTTGACAAGCCAACATGATCAGCATACACAGGGATCTCTTTAGGCTGATCAGAGATCATGTCACTATTCAATCTGTGGCCTCCACCTGTCGCCACCTCTTGCAGACTCTGCAGAGGAAGGACTCTGTGTGTTTGATGCACATGTACAGTGTCTAGCACAACGGCTGTATGGCTGATGGAAGGGGCAGACGGCACGTATCCTGCTGGTGCCCCCCCCCACCTACAGATTTCCCTAGCCTGTGCTGTCCCACACTGCCACCATGTGGTAATGCACCCGAAGGCCTGCCATACCGAGTGGAAAACAGAAAGACGGAACGAAGAGTAGAGGTGAGCTTCAGAAGGCTGCATACGCAGGGCTATGGGCATAGCCGGGGGGGGCAGGGAGGGGCAGCTGCCCCCCTTAAATTAAGAAATCAATAAAAATACATAGCAAACTAAGGTTCTGCCCCCCCCAACAAAAATCCTGGCTACGCCCATGCGCAGAGCACATTTTAAACACCTTTTAATCACCTGGGAAATGGCTGTTTCCCCCTCTCAGAGCTACAATTCCTTTTTCTTTCTTTTTTTAAAAAAGGTTTTATTGTTAAAACAATTCAGCTTTAATACACACATATTGCAAATATACAGGCATGCAAACATACATTTCATACAATCCTTAAAAATGTTCAAACATACCTACACTCAATCCCACAGATAATTCCTTTTCCCATCACCACCCACCACCCCTCACCCCACCTTTGTGTTAGACTTCCATTCTACTCACTTGCAATTTCTTTCCACTTCTATTACTTTCTTTCACACACCTTTAACCTAATTCCATGCTTCTTTTTCTATTACACATTGTTATCCATCTTATTTAGTATTTCAGTATTTAAAACGGAACTTGTTTATTCTAATAGGAGTTCTGATTTTTCGATATGGCTTTGCAAGTATCCTTTAAACACCTTCCAGTCCCTGTATATCGTCTCTTTTGAGATCCTTCCAATTTCTCCCATTGTTTTGGATATATTGTAGTACTGCAATAATTTGGAAAGCCACTCTATTTTTGTCAGTATAATACCACTTTTCCAAGCACCCTCATCCTCAGGATTTTGGGGGGAAATGGAGCCCTGAGTGGGAATTCCTGCAGGAAGGTAACAGAGTAGACTGAGAGGCAGAAGAAAGCCCAAGAAGGAGGCTTCCGACAAACAGCAAAGGGGCTTTTGAGGGAAAGGATGTTTAAAGAAGGAAGGGCAGAAGACACCTGGGGAGCCCAGAAATATAGGAGAGGAGGAAGGGGGAATTGGGCCAGAGAGGAGTCCGGGGGGGGGGGAACAGAAGTAGAACGGTTAGAAAAGGAAAGCAGAAAAAAGAGAGTAAAATACATGATTAAGTAGAGGGACAGAGGAAACCAGGAGCATAAGAGAGAAAGGAAATAATGTAGGATATGCTGGAAGCTCCCACAGTGGCTGGGGCAGCCCAGTCAGATGGGTGGGGTACTATTTATTATTATTATTACAGAAAAGAGAGGGCAACCAGGGAAGCAGGCAGAGGGCCTTCTCGGTAGTGGCGCCCAGTGGCGTAGCGTGGGGGGTGCCAGGGGTGCCGGCCGCACCGGGCGCAACATTTTGGGGGGCGCGTTTGGCCGGCCCCCCTTGAGGAAGCGGGAACCTCTCCAAGACGCAGCGCGCCGTCGGTGGAGGAAAAGAGCCGCGCAGCAGCAGCAGCAGCAGCAGCAAAGCCGGGAGGAGGAGGAGGTGGAGCGAGCCTGCTAATTGCTTGCTGGGAATTACCGTAATTTTCGCTCCAAAACACACACTTTTTTGCTCCTAGAAAGGAAGGGAAAATGCCTGTGCGTGTTACAGAGCGAATGCACTCATGCTTGCTTTACAGCCAGGAGGAGGGGGTGGAGCTGAGGAGGAGGGAGGGAAGGAGAGCCATGCCAGCAAAGCGGGCAGCAGCCGCTTACACGCGAGGAGGGACAGACGGGAGCCACAGCGAGCCGGGAAAAGCGCTGCGTAGCCAGCAACAGCTGCTGCAGCCTCAGCTAGCAAAGGTCCGTGCGCTTTCTAAATGGAGCAATGAGGCTGCAGAGGGACGGCAGGGCACAGGAGGGCTCTGAGCCACGAGCGCAGTGAAAACCAGTAAAAAGGTTTTTTAAAAGGCTGCTGGGGACAGGAGGGCACGGGATGAGGGAGAGGGGGAAATTACAATTCTCCCAGCGTCTCAGCTGATCCGCTGAGCAGGACTTGGGTTGCAGGGGATTCACCATTAGCTGTGTAAAGCAGCAAAGAGGGAGAGAAGGAGCAAAGCGGGAGTGGAAAGGAGCTGCTTACACTGCTGTAAGTGGCTGCTGTCCGGTTGGCTCCTTTAAAGCAACAGTGCTCTTTCCCTCCCCCCCCTCCCCGCTCAGCTCTCCGAAAAGCTCCTTCTCCACCCACCCCATGCGAGCTCCTTTTCCCCTTAGACACCCCTCCTGCATTATTAGCCACATCCTTCTCCACCCACCCCACGCGTGTTCCTTGTCCCCTTAGCAGTGGCGTAGCGTGGGGGGTGCAGGGGGGGCGGCTGTACTGGGCGCAACATCTGGGGGTTAGGGTTAGGGGGCGCAAATCCACGGGTTAGGGGGCGCAAATTACTTGCCTTGCCCCGGGTGCTGACAACCCACGCTACGCCACTGGTGGCGCCCGCCCTGTGGAATGCCCTCCCATCAGATGTCAAAGAGATTAACAACTGCCTGACATTTAGAAGACATCTGAAGGCAGCCCTGTTCAGGGAGGTTTTTAATGTGTGACATTTTAATGTATTTTTATTCTTTGTGGGAAGCCGCCCAGAGTGGCTGGGGAAACTCAGCCAGATGGGCGGGGATACAAATAATAAATTATTATTATTGTATTATTATAACCAGAGACAATAGCCAGAAGGGAGAAAGCCTATACCTTCCATAGCGTTATTCATCAATCATAGTATTAGCAATCTTTCTCTGGTTCTTGTTTAACACTGAACTGTTTTATGCATGAGCCAAAAGCTCTTAAAAGTGTTGCTACCTTCAGGATTGTGGGACGTGGGTGGCGCTGTGGGTTAAACCACAGAGCCTAGGACATGCCAATCAGAAGGTCGGCAGTTTGAATCCCCACAACGGGGTGAGCTCCCGTTGTTCGGTCCCTGCTCCTGCCAACCTAGCAGTTCGAAAGCACGTCAAAGTGCAAGTAGATAACTAGGTACCACTCCGGCGGGAAGGTAAACGGTGTTTCCGTGCACTGCTCTGCTTCGCCAGAAGCGGCTTGGTCATGCTGGCCACATGACCCGGAAGCTGTACGCCGGCTCCCTTGGCCAGTAAAGCGAGATGAGCGCCGCAACCCCAGAGTCGGTCACGACTGGACCTAACGGTCAGGGGTCCCTTTACCTTTACCTTCAGGATGCAACCATGGATTTTGCTCATATGAAAAGCCGCTTCAAATAGCATTTGTGGCATATTTGCCATCTGAAGAGAGATCATACCTGGCTTATAAAGGGGAAGCTTTGAAACCCCTGGCCATGTTCCTTCGGTTGGGACTCCCAGTACCTGCATAAAGCAAGAGACAAACCAGAAACAAAAGAACAACTCAGCACACACCCAATGTCTTTTCCAAATACATGTATGCAGACTAGATTCTAGTCTCAGTTTTGCTCCTGGAAAAGGGTGCCCAGCAAGGTTTTCTTACGAGGATGTAGCTAGGAATACAAATGTGCTTTAGCGACTGCAAAGACAGGTGCCATTTCAAATATATCAGCAGCAGTCAGGATCATGGTACAGTCTTTTCTTTACACCCAAGGTGCTCCCCTAGAGACCAGGATTGCATTGATGAGTGACTCCTGACGGTAGTAGCTCCCCCCAAATGATAGGCATTCCGAAGCCGTACACTGGCTGCGATGGAGATCCCTGCTGCTTTGAGATGAAAAGGAATAGATAGCAAACGAATCTTCTGACAGGTGTTCAAAAAACCCATCCGGGGCACAATTCAAAGACATTCTGGGCCTCAAGTACGCTGTATCTTGATGAGGTGGTCTGAGTCCACCTTAGGATTCTGCCCGCAAGCGAACAAATCTGTGCCAATGAAAATGTGATACGTCCTCCCCACCAAAGCAAGCTTTTTGTTACTGGCTGAGTGATCAATACTTCTGAATCTTTATTTGCCTTTGCAATTGGAGCAGCTACATAGCTCTGTTTTAAAAGCATCAGAAAATGCTAATAATGAAATGAATATTCATCCTATCACACTTTCTCTTTTCGCCTGGTATCTTTTGAAATTTCAAGTTCACAAAAAAACAACAACTCCAAATGTATAGATATCCCCCTTCCCCTTTGTGGCAAATTTGTGGTTCCAAACTTGAACAGATTCACAAGCAAAGCTCAAACTGATTCAAAACTTGTGATTCGGACCAATACTTTGAAGAGTTGGCTTAGAAAATGCTAAGGATTTTTAAAATTAATATTTATCCTATCAGTTTCTTCTGAGCATTTACACCAAGCATAGGCAAACTCGGCCCTCCAGATGTTTTAGGACTACAACTCCCATCATCCCTGACCACTGGTCCTGTGAGCTAGGGATGATGGGAGCTGTAGTCCCAAAACATTTGGAGGGCCGAGTTTGCCTATGCCTGCGGTATGCCATACCATTGAGTACCATCACAAAAAAGCACTGTTCCTGTTCCCAACATAGGGCTGCAGCTTTGGATAATCTTCCCAAAATAGCACCAAAACACACACACACAAGAATGCTGCTTTACACGACACAAAGAAATACAAGAGTTTAACAAGAGGGAGCAAAAAGTTCAGCAACTCCATTTTTGTGTTCCTCCTTCAACCTGCTATCCGTTTAATTGGCTTTAAATTTTTGATGAGACAAGAGAGGCATCAAAGGGAAGTCACTTTGATTTATCTTAGTGTTTGTGGGGAAATTGCCAAATATAGACCAGCCTATTGGCTACAACCCCAAACTTAACACACTGGGAGTGAGTGAGACTTTCAATCAAATTGCCTTATTTCTGTTGCATCCATCATTGGGACTAGATAGATAGATGGATAGAAGCTGACCCTTTTGAGATGCTAATGATCTTTGTTCCAGTTTCCCAGATGTATCATTATACTTACCACCCAGATCTTCTCCAACTGTTCAAAGGTGTTGCAAACCCCTGGAAACAGAGGCTGACCCTGAAGCATCTCAGCAAATATGCAGCCTGCACCCCTGGAGAAAAGGTATACATTCTCTTCACTCACTCAGTCTCACACTGCGGATATTAAATACACAGATAAATATGCCTAAGTCCAGATCGAGGTGGAAGAAAACCACATGCACTACGTCCTCAGTTACATTTTCTATTCAAAGTAAGAAGTGTTTCCCCAAAACATCAAACCCTCTGGCCTGATTTGGACAATCAATGGCTCTCCCAATTAAAGACAGTTGCTAAATAGGATTGCTCAATGGGGTTTGAGCAGTGGGGTGCCCAGCTCTTTGCTGCTCCCAACACACGCACCACGTTGTGCTCCTAATCCGAATCACTTCTCCAAAGCTGCTATATTGGCCATTGGGGCGGGCAGGAGGGAGACAGGTGCAATGCAACTACGGTGGTACCTCGGGTTACATATGCTTCAGGTTACATGCGCTTCAGGTTACAGACTCTGCTAACCCAGAAATAGTACCTCGGGTTAAGAGCTTTGTTTCAGGATGAGAACAGAAATCGTGCTCCGGCGGCGTGGCAGCAGCAGGAGGCCCCATTAGCTAAAGTGGTGCTTCAGGTTAAGAACAGTTTCAGGTTAAGAACGGACCTCCGGAACGAATTAAGTACTTAACCCAAGGTACCACTGCACCTGTATTTTTCGCTCCATAGGACGCACCTAGTTTTTAGAGGGGGAAAGTGGGAAAGCCCCGTTTTTGGGGGGATCAGTTCACAGTTTTGCACCTTCTTTTGCAAAGGGGTTTTTTTCAGGATCAGCTCAAAGTTGTGCAGCTTCTTTTGCAAAGGGGGAAAGCCCCATTTTTTGAGGATCAGCTCAAAGTTGTTGAGCTTACTTTGCAAAGGGGGGAAATCCTGTTTTTATGGGGTTCAATGCACAGTTCTGCAGCTTCTTTAGGAAAGGAAAAGGAGCCCTTTCTACAGTTTCCATCAGCAATGTCTAGGCAACACAATGACCATGCACATACGCAATAGACAATCTTTATAGAATTCCTTCAAACCATAACAAGTACAAAATGAAATCTTTAGTCTCAAAGTCTATGAAAATCTTTAAATGAAGCGAGGTACCAGACTTTGTACGATGAAAGACAAGCTGGGAAGCTTTGTATATTCAGCAAATATGATGTCCAACACTGAACAGTGATTCCAGATATTGGCTACTGTTTCGTAGAATTCTTCGTCAGTGTGGTGGGAGGATATAGAATTGCTTCATAAACCCAAACCCATCTTATTTCGAATGAGTGTATGTAAATGAAAATATCAAATGCTGTGGAACAGTGCTCATGTAATAATGTAGCCTACTTTCCAGACAGATAATCTAATCAGCCAGTCACATGTCACTGGGGGGGAAAACAGCCTCCATCTGCAGAACATTCAACAATGGAGGCCTGGGCAAGGGGGCGAGGCCTGAAAGGGAGCCAGCGATGGACCACACATTCGCTCCATAAGACTCACAGACATTTCCCCTTACTTTTTAGGAGGAAAAAAGTGTGTCTTATGGAGCGAAAAATATGGTATATGAGCAGCTTCCGGGAATAGGGAGGGGGTGGTGTCAGTCCAGAAAATGACACCTCCTTCACGCATCCCAGTTTCTGGGATGGCACTGGCTTAGGCTGCGGTACAGGTTTCTCCCATATTCCCCCGGCCGTATCACGTTTCAGTGGTGATCTGGGCAGGAGCTACTCTGCAGTGGCTCCCACTTACTGAGCATAATGCAGGAAAGGACCTGGCATCAGAGGTCAAGGAGATAAATAGCTATACAACTTTTAGAAGACACCTGAAGGCAGCCCTGTATCGGGAGTTTTTAATGTTTAATGTTTTATTATGTTTTCATATGTGTTGGAAGCTGCCCAGAGTGGCTGGAGCAACCTGTCAGATGGGCGGGGTATAAATAAAATAAAATAAAATACAGATAATAATTACAGGGCTTTTTTTCAGCCAGAACTTGCTGAAACTCAGTTTCTGGCACCTCTCAGGTGGACCCATTATAAGAGAACAAGGTGTTAATGGTGAGTTCCGCACCTCTTTTCCTAGAAAAAATAGCACTGACAGGTCTTAAATAACTAAAATGGACAGGAACTAATCATGAGCACTTGCACTGTTTCAAGTAAGTTAAGTTTGTCTCTCTCTTTGCCTCACAAGAAGAAAAGCAGCAGCAATGTCAAAAATAATTCAGAAATAAAATGCTATGTGGATCGGACGTATGTGTGATTCCTTGAAGTGGACGTAATGTCTAGCCCTCCTGCTGTCATTGCTAAAGGGACTTTGTATATTAGTTGCAGAGAGATAAAAACTCCTCTCAGCATCCTGTCAGGTGTGCATTTACCATGCTCAGATTGAGTGAGTACAGTGGTACCCCGGGTTAAGAACTTAATTCATTCCGGAGCTCCATTCTTAACCTGAAACTGTTCTTAACCTGAAGCACCACTTTAGCTAATGGGGCCTCCCGCTGCCGCTGCACCGCTGCTGCGCGATTTCTGTTCTCATCCAGAAGCAAAGTTCTTAAACTGAAGCACTATTTCTGGGTTAGTAGAGTCTGTAACCTGAAGCGTCTGTAACCTGAAGTGTCTGTAACCCGAGGTACCCCTGTATTGGCATGTGTGGTCTCCTCACCATGAACACAAGGGCATGGTAAAATATCTCACTTCTGCTTCTATGTTCTTCTGGACCTGTCTCAGTAAAAAAGAGGTAAGAATCTCCATATCTGATAGGGGCTCAAGTCCAATTCAAGTCTAGAAATGGGTGGTATCAGTTGGCTTGGGGGTAGGGATCTAGGTTCCATACACCGCACTTCTGTGTCAGCCTTGAAAGTCAAGGAAAGTTCTTCCTTTTATTATGCTTGCAAATTTACTTTTTATGTAAAGGTAAAGGGACCCCTGACCATTAGGTCCAGTTGTGACCGACTCTGGGGATGCGGCGCTCATCTCACTTTATTGGCTGAGGGAGCCGGTGTACAGCTTCGGGGTCATGTGGCCAGCATGACTAAGCCACTTCTGGTGAACCAGAGCAGCACACGAAAACGCCACTTACCTTCCTGCCGTAGCGGCACCTATTTATCTACTTGCACTTTGACATGCTTTTGAACTGCTAGGTTGGCAGGAACAGGGACCGAGCAACGGGAGCTCACCCCATCACAGGGATTCGAACCGCCGACCTTCTGATTGGCAAGTCCTAGGCTCAGTGGTTTAGACCACAGTGCCACCTGCATCCCAATACATCTCTAAAAGTTAAAGGTAAAGGTACCCCTGACCATTAGGTCCAGTTGCGGATGACTCTGGGGTTGCAGCACTCACCTCGCTCTATAGGCCGAGGGAGCCGGCGTACAGCTTCCGGGTCATGTGGTCAGCATGACTAAGCCGCTTCTGGCAAACCAGAGCAGCGCACGGAAACGCCGTTTACCTTCCCACCAGAGCGGTACCTATTTATCTACTTGCACTTTGATGTGCTTTCGAACTGCTAGGTTGGCAGGAGCAGGGACCGAGCAACGGGAGCTCACCCCATCACAGGGATTCGAACCGCCGACTTTCTGATTGGCAAGTCCTAGGCTCTGTGGTTTAACTCACAGTGCTACCCGCATCCCTAATTTTCATGTAGTTAAAGTGATTTATAATGATGGTCTCAAAAAGTGCTCTTATTGCACCCTGCCAACGTTCTGTATATGCTTGAAAGGGGAAGATTGCTACGCTCAATGTGATTTACAGCATCTCCACAGCTGGCTCTCACCAGATATCCACGTCAGCAGAATAGTCAGTGGCTCCCAGCAGCACATCAGGAGGTCGGTACCCCAATGTCACCACTTCAGCAGAGTACGTTTGACTGGGAAGGGACTTGGCACGAGCAAGACCTGCCAAAAAACAAGTCATTTAAAACCATGCATGAAATTATAATTCCAATCCACTCTCTATAGCATAAATATCACGGCCATTTCTATCAAGGTTAGGCTGCAATCCTAAGTGATATGCAATCCCGTCAATTTGGGTTTCTCTCAGTTTCTAATTATTCAAATTTCAAAATCAGTTCCACATCAGCTTGCAGAATTTTTGAAAAATAATTCATCAGCAATTTAGTACTAACTTCTAATGTTTTACCATGTAGTTTTGCCTAATATACACATTTAATAGTGCGATTTTCTCTAATGCAATACATTTCTGTATGCTATTTTCACTCATATATACATTTAATGCATACTTTACCCCAGTACATGCCTTTTTGTGGACATCACTTAGTGGGAGAATTGCATTGCAAAATTCAGAGAAATGTGAATTATAAAGGATGACTGTTTCGGTTCACACATTTTTTCAGAAAGTGAAAATTAGGTAGGTTAGCCTTTAAATGCAAATAGAGCCAAATTTCTCCTGCATTCCTACCTGGAGATAAGCCCCAGTAAATTAAAAAACAACTACAACACTTTCTTACTTCTTAATAGACAGGATTAGGATTTTAGCCTTTATGAAGTTTTCCTTTACAATTAACTGCAACACCAACCCATTACTATTATTTCGCATCTTTTTGATGTGAATAATATCAAATGAGTTTCTCGTATAGATAGCCATGCAAGGCCTTGAACATGCAGCCACTTTTGGTGGCTTTTCAGTTTCTGAATAACCTAGAAGCCCAAATATCTAAACTCTCAGTATCTTACACTTATTGGCCGATGTCAGCACTGTATTCACATCGTGATGAGAAACCTGTAGATTCTCCTCTGCAGCAAGTTTGAGCATAAGCCTAATTCCTGCTGATTTATTGTCCAAGGTTGTTCCAAGGGATCAACACTGTACCTATGTACAGAAACTGGGTTTGTACTGAGACTGTACTGACACACTGCCCAGTGGTGATCACAGAAAGGGGGAGGATGTTAAATTTCTGTTATGCCACTGTGCAGTTTTTGGAGTCACAAGACTCTGTTGACATTCCAGACCATTGGAAGTCTCATGGGAGACGGATATTAAAGTTACTGGTTTCCTGTTTCTTTTGTTCCCTGTTGTTCTCTGTCTCTCACAGAGAGCAGACGCATGTTCTTTTCTGTCCTGCATTGTTGTTCTTATTTAGTCGTGTCCGACTCTTCGTGAGCCCATGGACCAGAGCACGCCAGGCACTCCTGTCTTCCACTGCCTCTCGCAGTTGGGTCAAACTCATGCTGGTAGCTTCGAGGACACTGTCCAACCATCTCATCCTCCGTCGTCCCCTTCTCCTTGTGCCCTCAGTCTTTCCCAACATCAGGGTCTTTTCCAGGGAGTCTTCTCTTCTCATGAGGTGGCCAAAGTACTGGAGTCTCAGCTTCAGGATCTGTCCTTCCAGTGAGCACTCAGGGATGATTTCCTTCAGAATGTATAGGTCTGATCTTCTTGCAGTCCATGGGACTCTCAAGAGTCTCCTCCAGCACCAGAATTCAAAAGCATCAATTCTTTGGTGATCAGCCTTCTTTATGGTCCAGTTCTCACTTCCATACATCACTACTGGGAAAACCATAGCTTTTACTATATGGACCTTTGTTGGCATAGTTAGAAATAAAAGCAGCAATGTAGCACATATTTCTGGCTCCTTCTGCTGTCTGGGTACTCTGCGTAATGGGGAGCGTGCCTGAAGCCTCATTCAAAGGCTTAAGTCATTAATCACCATCAGAGGAGAGCCTAGATGGATTCCAAAGATACGACGACGAGGAGAGCCATTTCAGCTCGGTTGTACAGAGGCTCCGACTGCTAACTCATCCACTGTGTATTTTGGAAAGAAAGTGGTTTGTCTGTTTGATCACTAGGCGTTCAGCCGCCTCTTGAGATATCATCGCCAAAGGGTTCCCAATGGGGGCGGCAACCTTCATCAACGTTTGGATACAAGGCGCCATTTTGAATTAAAATGGCAAACCAAAACATGACTTTGGTGTGACTTCACCCAATTGTTAGCGTGACGGGTCCAAGCTTACAAATTATAACATCTATTTTGAAATCACTGGGGTTTTTTTTTTGGGGGGGGGTTTCTACAAAATCCTGGGCAGCAGTGGGCACTTCCCACTAGTGTCAATATAAAGTGAGCAGCCAACCCCAACTCCTCAATTCATCTTAAGTCAAAGCACTTGGATTTAAGATAATTTCCCCCAGTAGCTTCATGGGCATTAAACTAGATTATTTCCAAGTGCTGCCACTTAATTGGTTCATTACCGGGAGTTTAAGTGCCCAACGTTATGGTTCAGTTTGAACATTCTGGATGTGTCTGAGCCATTTTAATAGACAAGGACATTACATGAAGGGGCCTTAAAGTGCACATACTGTATTTTTTGCTCTATAAGACTCACTTTTTCCCTCCTAAAAAGTAAAGGGAAATGTGTGTGCGTCTTATGGAGCGAATGCAGGCTGTGCAGCTATCCCGGAAGCCAGAACAGCAAGAGGGATTGCTGCTTTCACTGCACAGCGATCCCTCTTGCTGTTCTGGCTTCTGAGATTCAGAATTATTTTTTTCTTGTTTTCCTCCTCCAAAAACTAGGTGCGTCTTGTGGTCTGGTGCGTCTTATAGAGCGAAAAATACAGTAATTGCCACAACAGTACAAAGAGCCCAAGGGCCTTTGTACATGGAGCAGCAGACTCATTTAACTCTTATTGGTTAGGGAGCTAAATTTATTACATTTATTTTATGCTACTTTCCTGCAAGTGTAGATTTTACATTAATGCCCTCTCCAGAAACGTACTCGTCCCTGTGCAAAGATGGAAACCCAAGATACAAGGCCAGCTATGAAAATGTAGCCAAACAGATACCAATGAAATAAATTGCAATAAATGAAACAACAACAACAACAACAACAACAACAACAACAACAACAATAATAATAATAATAATAATAATAATAATAATTTATTATTTGTACCCCGCCCATCTGGCCGGGTTTCCCCAGCCACGCACACAAGATGTGTCATGTCTGTGTGCAGTCAACTGTTTTCACCAAGGGCTATTCCATACATACAAAAAGGCAATTTTAAACCTTAGTATTGAATGCAATGCTGATGGCTGTACAATATGCCCTGCCAATGAACTATGGATCTCTGCCCCTTACTTTTAATTTTCAACTGTTGGCAGGCATGCGTTCCCTATGGAGCTGGAGAGAATTCTCATTTGAAGGCAATTGGTTTCACCAGGGATATTTTCTAAATTCTTTGTTTATTTTATGTTATACGTAGGAGAGGGATGATGACAAAAGACATTGTACAGCAATGTGCTCCTCCCAAAGATCAGTGAAAGCAAAAAAAAACCCCTGTCAATGTGGGATTCATAAAGATTGGAAAGCTGGCCTTTGCCAGAAGGTCTGGCTATTGTCCAGCAGTCTGACTATGATGGCTTACCAAAATCAGCTAGCTTAAGCTCTCCAAGGCAACTGAGGAGGAGGTTCTGAGGTTTCAGGTCCCGGTGAAGGATGCGGTGTTCATGGATGAAAGCCAAGGCTCGCAGAAGCTGGAATATAAAGAGCTGGCAGACAGAAAAAGGACATAATTCGTTAATGACTGATCAGTTTTACTGCTGCATTTCAAGCAAAAGAATAAACCCTTGATAGAAAAGTAAGCAAATACATATACCGTATTTTTCGCTCTATAGGACGCACTTTCCCCCCTCCAAAAATTAAGGGGAAATGTGTGTGTGTCCTATAGAGCGAATGCAGGCTGCGAATGCAGCTAAGCCCAAAGCCAGAACAGGGAGACGGAGCGCTGCGCAGCGCTCTGTCTCGCTGTTCTAGCTTGGGGTTAGCTGTGCAAAGCCTCCACAGGGCAGTGGGGTGAAGGCACCCCGCTGCCCTGCGGAGGCTTCAAAGGCTGTCCCCGAAGCCAGAACAGCGAGACGGAGCACTGCTCTCGCTTGGGGATGGCTGCGCAAAGCTTTCCCGGCTGGAGAGGTTGCACGCGGTTAAAGAGGAAGCCAAGACAGCCAGCAGGATGGATCCCGCTCGCTGTCTTGGCTTCTTTGCTCTTTAGGGCTGGGGGGGGGGGATAAGATTTTTTTTCTTGATTCCCCACCCCCCCTAAAAACTAGGTGCGCCCTATGGTCCGGTGCGCCTTATGGAGTGAAAAATATGGTAACCCTTGAAAGCCGCTTATAATCAACAGCACAGGCTGAGGCAGTAGACTATTATGGGGTGCTTTGCTTCAGAGCAAATCAAATTATTTACGTTTGGCACCAATGGACATACCTGTCTACAGCTTCAAAAAGAACCATTTCAAGGTCTCATTTATTGCAAGACCTCTGCAAGATAGGTACAGCTGCAAGAGAGAGACTTGCTAAATGAGCTTCGTAGTTGTATTTATGTATGAATGGAACTGATTTCTTTGAAAAAGAAGAAGAAAAAACCAAACCTCGTTTTATTGCAACTGATAATTTTTGAGCACCCATGCCTGGGCTTAGAAGCAGGACAGAAACTGTAAAATAAATATATAGCCAACTAACCAACCAACCAAACAGAGATTTGAACCAAGGCTGGATCTACACAGATATAAAAAAAACGCTATGAAAATATATATAGCTCACAATGCAGTTTACCATTGACTTTGGATTGCTGCTCTACAGCGCCATCTGGTGTCACATTTTTAATGTTATAATTGACCTGTGTAGCTGAGTCCCAAGTCTCCTCAGTTCAGTGAAACAATCTATCCAATAACCAGAGCTGCTCTTGGCATATGAGCTTTAGGCTATAATCCCATGTCCACTCACTTGGGAGCGCCTCCTATTGAACCCAATGGGACTTACTTCTGAGTAGACATGCATAGGATTGAACTGTTGCACACTTAAGAACAGTACATTTTTCTTCAAGAACTTACCTTAACATTATAAAGATGAAGCCCACCAGGATGCTGGGACATGTACTGTGCCAAGTCTGTGTGCTAAATAAATAGACAGGAAATGGAATTGAGGGCGGTGAACCCAATTTTCTTAGATACTTTCTGCAAAATCCATGCAACCACATGTTATGTGCCTTGCACAAGCCTCCTGCCAGCCCCTTGTTGATGAAACTAGTAGGGCATTGTATGGGGAGATGGAAACTCTCCTCCTGGAGCTTTGTGTGTGCCTTGGGGGCACACAAATACCGTATTTTTCGCTCCATAAGATGCACTTTTTCCCTCCTAGAAAGTAAGGGGAAATGTGAGTGCGTCTAATGGAGCGAATGGTGCTTCGCAGAGAGGGAGAGCTGCGCAGTGCCCCTTCAGTGAAGCGGAAGGCGGAACGGAGCCCCTTCTGTTCCTCCTTCCGCTTCGCGGAAGGGACGCTGCACAGCTCTCCCTCTCTGCACAGTGCCCCTTCAGCGAAGCGCCTCTCCTGGCTTCTGCCTTATTCAGAATATTTTTTTTCTTGTTTTCCTCCTCCAAAAACTAGGTGCACCTTATGGTCTGGTGCGTCTTATAAAGCGAAAAATACGGTATTACACTGATCGATGCCAGTTCCTTGAACTATGCTGAGCCAAAAGAGCATGATCTGAATCCATCTTTACTTTCAACACACAGCCATTTAAAAGTGTGTCGACCACGCAAGCAAGATTTCACAATATATAAAGTACATTAACATGGGCTGCAATACTTTCATGGTGTAGGAGTCTTTTAAAAGGGCAAATTGCATCTGCTGGAGAGCGGCTGACAATCAGCGGAATGAGAACAACCAGGGAGGGGTCATTTAACCCTTTCCACCCCTGCTGAGGTCCTGAGGAAAATCCCTCCTCTGAGCCAGTGTATGTGTGCATGTCGTCCCAGTACAAATATTAGCTTCAGACGAGATGTTTCTACAGGATCTCAGCAGGGGAAGGAACATTTCCCTTCTCTGCCTTCTGCAATTTTGATAATTAAAAGCTATGCCTGGAGTCAATAGAAGATTAAGATGAGAGCTAAGAAATTGAGGCAGAATCCAGACACTATGGAGGCTGCTGGTAGGTGGCCCTTCTGGCTGTGGAGGTGTTGTTTGACCTGTTCTTCTTCTTTTTAAAATACATTTTTATTAGGTTTAGAAATAAAAATACAAAGATTATTATGAAATATCCTTTTTTTGTCCAAACTAAAATGTTAATTTAAAGGCAAAAAGAAGAAAAGAGGAGAAAGGTGAAAAGAAAGAGATCGATATAAAGGGAGAGAAAAAGATCTTCTTCTTCTTCTTCTTCTTCTTCTTCTTATTATTATTATTATTATTATTATTTTCATACTGCTTTATAATTCTAAATAAAAATCTCAAAGCGGTTTACAGCATATTAAAACATCAATAAAACAATCCAAAATCAAGAGAGGAAGAAAGTTAAGAACTAAAGAACTTCTGATTCTTTGTCTCAGTGCTATATATCAGCATTACTCACGTCATCCACTCCAATATAACACCTAATAAAGCCACTTTCTATTGATCATTCTCTTCAATCCTCAAATCCAAGTGTCTTTATTTCTTTTTCTTTTTCATGCAAAAAGTCTATGAGAGGTTTCCAATCCTTAGTAAATGTTAACAATGACTTTTATCTGATTAAGCATGTCAATTTCGCCACCTCAGCTAAGACCATTAATTTTAACAAGCATTCCTCCACTGTTGGTAATAACGAGTTTTTCCATCTTTGGGCATATAAAAGTCTCGCAGTTTGTTTGGCCTGTTCTTAATGGAGGTTGCACTTCCTTCTGTAGGATTAATGCAAGAATGGGAAACCCGTGGCATTACCTATGTTCCTGGACAACAATTCTCATCATCCTTGACTATAGGCCTTGCTGGCTGGGGCTGAAGAGAGAACTAGCCAACAAGATCTGAAGAATTCAGGGTCCCCACACCATGACTGAATTAATCCCGCAAAAGGTTTGTCAGAGTATCACCAGAAGATTGTACACAGAAGGTAGGAGAATTTACATATACCTCACTGTGAGTTAAACCACAGAGCCTAGGGCTCGCCGATCAGAAGGTCGGCAGTTCAAATCCCCGTGACGGGGTGAGCTCCCATTCTTCGGTCCCTGCTCCTGCCAAACTAGCAGTTCGAAAGCACGTCAAAGTGCAAGTAGATAAATAGGTACCACTCCAGCGGGAAGGTAAACAGCGTTTCTGTGCGCTGCTCTGGTTTGCCAGAAGCGGCTTAGTCATGCTGGCCACATGACCCGGAAGCTGTACGCCGGCTCCCTCGGCCAATAAAGCAAGATGAGTGCCGCAACCCCAGAGCCGGTCACGACTGGACCTAATGGTCAGGGGTCCCTTTACCTTTAGCTTTACAGCTTGACGACTTTACAGTGGTACCTCGGGTTAAGAACTTAATTCGTTCTGGAGGTCTGTTTTTAACCTGAAGCTGTTCTTAACCTCCCTCCCATCAGATGTCAAAGAGATAAACAACTACTTGACATTCAGAAGACATCTGAAGGCAGCCCTGTTCAGGGAAGTTTTTAACGTGTGACATTTTAGTGTATTTTTGGTCTTTGTTGGAAGCCACCCAGAGTGGCTGGGGAAACCCAGCCAGATGGGCGGGGTACAAATAATAAATTATTATTATTATTATTATTATTATTATTATTATTACCTGAGGTACCACTTTAGCTAATGGGGCCTCCTGCTGCTGCTGCACCGCTGCTGCATGATTTCTGTTCTCATCCTGAAGCAAAGTTCTTAACCCGAGGTACTATTTCTGGATTAGCGGAGTCTGTAACCTGTTACCTGAAGCGTCTGTAACCCGAGGTACCACTGTATTTCTCTGCTTGTGCTGCTTTTACAATTATCATTACTCAAATGGTGAGGGAGGGAAAGGTTTTTGCATGTGTGCTTGTGAACGAACAAACCAGTGGTTTTACGAGTCTGTTGTCATGGCAGCTGCAAGAGTAATCAGTTCCTACCAGCTTTTTCTGCAAATGAAGCATGTTTTTAAAACGCAGCTGTTACTTAAGAGAAGTTAGGGATCTGAGAAGATAGCTCTCAAAGGCAATTAGGGAGAGCAAGCAAGAAACATATGTCACCATGATGGACTCTTACGCATTGCTATAAAACGCTGTGTAGCACTGCAAAAATAGGACCCAGGGTTTGTTTACCGGCTCGTGAGAAAGCTCACAAACCCTAAATAAACCTGAAAAAATCAACTCACCAAATACTCAAAGACTAACGTCAGGGTCTCCTTGGTCTGGATGATGTCATGAAGGAGCACAATATTGGCATGCTTCAAGCTCTTGAGGAGAGATGCTAAAGGACACATAAATAGGGGTCAGCCTGCTGTCTGCGAGAGGGGGAAACAATTTAACAGCACAGAAAGCAAGGCAAGACTGCCTTGTCAAATTCAACTGCCCATCATTTCCACACCTGGGATTTTGAGCAGGAGCTGGTCCCAATTTGTGTTCTTAAACAGGAGGAATGCCTCAGAAGCGATAGAACAGTTAAAATTAGAAACCTTTCCCACCATGCTTTTCTTATTAGAGGTTAACCAAGATGCCAAAGGGACGTGGGTGGCGCTGTGGGTTAAACTACAGAGCCTAGGACTTGCCGATCAGAAGGTCGGCGGTTCAAATCCCCGTGACGGGTGAGCTCCCGTTGCTCGGTCCCTGCTCCTGCCAAGTAAGCAGTTCAAAAGCATGTCAAAGTGCAGGTAGACAAATAGGTACCGCTCCGGCGGGAAGGTAAATGGCGTTTCCGTGCGCTGCTCTGGTTCGCCAGAAGCGGCTTTGTCATGCTGGCCACATGACCCGGAAGCTGTACGCCGGCTCCCTCGGCCAATAAAGCGAGATGAGCGCCACAACCCCATAGTCGGTCATGACTGGACCTAATGGTCAGGGGTCCCTTTACCTTTACCTTTAAGATGCCAAAACAGCCTAGATATTGGGGTCTCTCAATGACAGCACAGGGCAAAGCCCCAGATGCTGGCATAAAAGAACACTACCCTCTCCTACTAATTTCGGGTTGTATGCGACTCTGGATATGTTCACATTACTGCTTATTCCACATTTAGTACATTCCCACTCCTTCCATATTTATGCGAATCAACGAAGGCTGATCGCCGAAGAATTGATGCTTTTGAATTATGGTGCTGAAGGAGACTCTTGAGAGTCCCGTGGACTGCAAGAAGATCAAACCTATCCATTCTTAAGGAAATCAGCCCTGAGTGCTCACGGGAAGGACAGATCCTGAAGCTGAGACTCCAATACTTTGGCCACCTCATGAGAAGAAAAGACTCCCTGGAAAAGACCCTGATGTTGGGAAAGATTGAGGCACAAGGAGAAGGGGACAACAGAGGACGAGATGGTTGGACAGTGTTCTCGAAGCTACTGGCATGAGTTTGACCAAACTGCGGGAGGCAGTGGAAGACAGGAGTGCCTCTGGTCCATGGGGTCACGAAGAGTCGGACAGGACTAAACGACTAAACAACAACAAATCTGCCATCGAATCTAATGTACACCTCAATTTTCAAAACCTTGAAACCCAGAAAGCTTTTGCTGGCGAATGTAAATGTGCCATCAAATCTAATGCGCACCCTAATTTTTGCGGTAATTTGGCCAATAAAGGTGCGCATTACATTCGAGTAAATGCGGTAATTTTTGAAGCCTCACTCACACAATGTCAGCAACAATCCGTATTAGTCCTGTAGTTTCTTGACAAATGAGGGGTGTTTTTTTCTCAGACACATTTCAATCCCATGTGAGTAAGAGCATAATGTGAGCATACATTGACAGTCCTCGTGCAAGCACAGATGACAGAAACCGTAAAGGACATGTACATCGGGTGAAGACATCACTGCCCCCTCTCTGATGTGAACAACTCTAAAAATTTGTCATGAAACACAGAGTTTCAAGCCACTAATGCTGGTATGGCCAAACTCGGCCCTCCAGCTGTTTTGGGACTACAATTCCCATCATCCCTGACCACTGGTCATGCTAGCTAGGGATGATGGGAGTTGTAGTCCCAAAACAGCTGGAGGGCCGAGTTTGGCCATGCCGGCACTAATGTGAACGTACCCAAGTCATACTCAAGGAAGAGCCACTAAAAGCAATGAAATTGTTAATCATCATGACTTAAAAGTCTGTGGATTGCACTGCCTCTGTTCTGAGTATGACTTAGCTCAGTGATTCCCAAATTTGGGTCTTCAGCTGTTTTTGGACTACAACTCCCATCATCCCTGACCACTGGTCTTGCTAGCAAGGGATGATGGGAGTTGTGGTCCAAAACAGCTGGAAACCCAAGTTTGGGAAATACTGACTTAGCTGGACAAAATCTAGTCTTTTTCATTTATCCCAATGCACAATTTCATTCAGGATGAGTTAGGATGGGGGTGGGCAGACTTCAGACTTGTTGTGGGATCTCTATACCTTGCTTTTTCACTAGCACCCCAAGATCTACAAATGGAGACAGGTGCAAAATAGTGATTAGGTGTCATATACCTAGATATAAGAAACTGAGTGCCTCTTAGTATGTGCTCATATTATATGCCAGAAATATACGTTCAGAACTTCAACTGAACAGATAACCCTTCACACAAAAATCCACTGTAAGTCCTTTCTCCCTCCCTGCAAACTTTTTAAATCACAGTAACTAAATTTAGAAAAGAAAAAGAAAACCTTTTTCAATTGTGACTATTGTTAAATCCCCCAGAGATCTACCTGTCAATCTTGATCATTTAATTTTTTTTTTGCTCACCCCTAATAGGAAAGGCAGAGCTGAGTGGGGGAAAGAACAAAAAATTAGGAGCACCATGAGAAATTATTTCTGCAGCCCTTGCTCTTTCTAGAGGCTGGCATTAAATTGTTTATCTACTCCTTAGCAGGGGAAAATAATATGTTTCCACTGGGACTTAGAGGCAGACTAAAGCAACAGTCTTAATGGAAAATTAAACAAGCTGCTTTTGGATGTTATATCAGTGGGAGCATCTAAAGGCCTGAAGGCAATAATTAAAATCTTAATCTAATCCATCAACTCAGAGACACCAAGAAAACTCTGGACATTTTGCCCAGTACAAGATCAACGAAAACAATTATGGCGGGAGAACACTCTCAAAATAGGTATTGGTACCATACCAACAAAAAGAGTAACTTTTTGCCCTTGAGTAACTTGCAATTTCGGTGGTTCGAATCCCCGTGATGGGGTGAGCTCCCGTTGTTCGGTCCCAGTTCCTACCAACCTAGCAGTTTGAAAGCATGTCAAATTGCAAGTAGATAAATAGGTACCACTGTGGCGGGAAGGTAAACGGCATTTCCGTGCGCTGCTCTGGTTTCACCAGAAGCGGCTTAGTCATGCTGGCCACATGAGCCGGAAGCTGTATGCCGGCTCCCTCGGCCAGTAAAGCGAGATGAGCGCCGCAACCCCAGAGTCATTCGTGACTGGACTGAACTGTCAGGGGTCCTTCACCTTTACCTTTTAACTTGCAATTTCTTTGGTTTCTTAGAATTCCGAAGCAGCTCCAGTCACTTCTAGTGAGAATATACCAGGGATGTCCAAGAGGTCCATCGGGATCGACTGGGCAATCCCCGGGAGGTTAAGGTAGATCACGGTAGATCGCTGGCTCCTCCATCCGGTCCTGCCCCCTTCCCCCATCGTCTAGATTGCTAGAGCGGAAGCTGGACTTTCCTCTGTGTGGCAGACTGTCATTATTGATCTGTTTGTGAGCGTTTTTTATTTTATTTTACCCAAACCCCTAAATAAACGGATATTCCCTATGACCTGAATCCGCGCCCCTAAAATCGGGTTGTTCCTCCCTAAAACGCGTGATGTTCCTCTCTAAAAAAAGCTTAACAACCTTGACCTGAAACAGATTTTAATCATGTGAGTAGATCACAGTCCCCTGGAAGTTGGATGTCCCTGGAATATACTATTGTCATTTAAGCTAGGTAAAGGTAAAGGGACCCCTGACCATTAGGTGCAGTCATGGCCGATTCTGGGGTTGCGGCGCTCATCTCACTTGGCCGAGGGAGCCGGCGTACAGCTTTCGGGTCATGTGGCCAGCATAACTAAGCCGCTTCTGGCGAACCAGAGCAGCGCACGGAAACGCCGTTTACCTTCCTGCCAGAGCGGTACCTATTTATCTACTTGCACTTTGACGTGTTTTCGAACTGCTAGGTTGGCAGGAGCAGGGACCAAGCAATGGGAGCTCACCCTGTCACGGGGATTCAAACCACCGACCTTCTGATCGGCAAGTCCTAGGCTCAGTAGTTTCACCCACAGCGCCACCCGCGTCCCATTTGTGCTAGGAGCCCTCCTTAATTGTATGTGCCAGGAATTGCCAGATATAATTGGTTGCCTGAGAGACAGCAGGAAATTGTTTCCTCTCCTAAAGTCAAGGTGCATAGTACTGCTGATGAGGTTTATTTAGGCACCTGAGGCAGAAAATCCCACATGCATCTCTCTTTCCCCCCACCCCCCAAATCAGATGCCTGAGGCAGCCTGGCCCTGCTAGATGAGATAGTTTGGCAGCAAGGAACTGGTACTCTGCATGTATGTAGACGCACTTTTATTAGTTCCTATATTGTAGGGCTCAGCCCTGGTACAGAAAGTGGATTCAGGAACTGAGCCCTGCTGCCAGAGATGGTGAATATCTTACCTTCTCTTATGGTTGTACAAGGGACTCCTTCCTCAGTCTTCAGGCTGATGACTTTCAAAGCTACTAGCTGTCCATATATCCTAAAGGGACAGAGCACAACTGATGAAACCCCATACATAACAACTGGATCCACTATTTAAGGCACACACAAAACTGTTTCAACCTAGTTCAGCCACTGGTTCAGTCAACTGATTTAGTACCATTGAAGAAGCAAGTTGTGTATTACATACTAATGCGTGTAACATTTTTAAAAATATCTTTTTATTAAATTTTTACATAAACAGAACGGTGTATTTGGTATACCTGTAACCAAAAAGCAATGAATAAAATTTAAAATACAGTGGTGCCTTGCAAGACGAAATTAATCCGTTCTGCGAGTCTCTTCGTCTAGCGGTTTTTTCGTCTTGCGAAGCAACCCTATTAGCGGCTTAACGGATTAGCGCTATTAGCGGTTTAGCGGATTAGCGGCTATTAAAGGCTTAGCGGCTTAGCGGCTAAAAGGCTATTAGCGGCTTAGCGGCTTAGAAAAAGGGGGGGGAAGCGGAAAAAAATCGGAACACTCGCAAGACGTTTTCGTCTTGCGAAGCAAGCCCATAGGGAAATTTGTCTTGCGAAGCAGCTCAAAAACGGAAAACCCTTTCGTCTAGCGGGTTTTCCGTCTTGCGAGGCACCACTGTAATAGAAAGAGAAAAGAAAAAGAACAATCAGTGACTACTGTGTCAGGAAATATGATGCTGTTGTGTTGCCATAAATTAAAAGTTGTTTTACTCATTTGTAGAGTTTTGCAGGAGGTCCACATTTCTCACACCAGTTTCCAGTTATTATTGGAAAAGAAGTCATGGAAACTCAACAACATTGTAGTGCAAATTTCTTCTAGCACACATTTTTCTGCAAAGCAATTTTAATTAATATTATTCATTTTTGCAAGCTACTTCTACTGATAGATGCACTGAAAGTGCAAATTTTGAAGGGCGCCTGCAATTTGGTTCGTGTATTATTTCAGAAAGTGTGATTTAGGTTGGTTGGCCTTTAAATGCGAATTGAATCAAACTTCTCCCGCAAACCAATGTTCTGCGAGTTTTGAGAATACAGGATAAAAAACTTTCCCCTGTTCTCCACATTGCGGTCATATAGTATTATATGACATGTAGTTTTACAGACACATGAAAACAGTACTTGCACGGAGAACCCACTACTTTTAATGGTTGCCCAATATATTTATATATGCTTTAATAACATACACCCACAGTTTTCCAGCAGGGAAGCAGTGGAGTTAAACAGTGATTCTGTTAGGTAATGTTAGAGCCTGAACTTAATGGTCTTATTTGTTGTTGTTGTTTAGTCGTGTCTGACTCTTCGTGACCCCATGGACCAGAGCACGCCAGGCACTCCTGTCTTCCACTGCCTCCCGCAGTTTGGTCAAACTCATGCTGGTAGCTTCAAGAACACTGTCCAACCATCTCCTCCTCTGCCCTCCCCTTCTCCTTGTGCCCTCCATCTTTCCCAACATCAGGGTCTTTTCCAGGGAGTCTTCTCTTCTCATGAGGTGGCCAAAGTATTGGAGCCTCAGCTTCACGATCTGTCCTTCCAGTGAGCGCTCCATTCCTTCAGAATGGAGAGGTTTGATCTTCTTGCAGTCCATGAGACTCTCAAGAGTCTCCTCCAGCACCAGAATTCAAAAGCATCAATTCTTCGGCGATCAGCCTTCTTTATGGTCCAGCTCTCACTTCCATACATCACTACTGGGAAAACCATGGCTTTTACTATACGGACCTTTGTTGGCAAGATGATGTCTCTGCTTTTTAAGATGCTGTCTAGGATTGTCATTGCTTTTCTCTCAAGAAGCAGTCGTCTTTTAATTTCGTGACCGCAAGGTGATGTCTCTACATTATTATTATTATTATTATTATTATTATTATTATTATTATTATTTGTAGAGTCTTATTTGTAGAGGGTGAGAATTCTTCATATAGTCATGTGCATTACTTCCCTTAATTCAAAATATATGTCATCAGCCCTGCTGCAATTGCCGTGTGTGTGTGTGTGTGTGTGTGTGTGTGTGTGTGGACTTTTGCTCCATAGCTCTGCCCTGATGGCCCAGCTGGTACACCTCTGTCTATGTGCCATCTTCAACTCAGAAACACTTCTTCCCTCCCAGTGTCTGCAGGTGAAACATGTCTTCTGATCCAAGTCAGGCAAACTTTGCTGTATGAATCATATTCAGATAATTGTGTAAGAAAACTTTTTTAAAAAATATTACAAAAATAATATAAACATTCAGAAAACATTTTGCAAATGTTTAAAAAGGTAAAGGGACCCCTGACCATTAGGTCCAGTCGTGGCTGACTCTGGGGTTGCGGCGCTCATCTCGCTTTATTGGCCTAGGGAGCCAGTGTACAGCTTCCGGGTCATGTGGCCAGCATGACTAAGCCGCTTCTGGCAAACCAGAGCAGCGCACGGAAATGCCATTTACCTTCCCGCTGGAGCGGTCCCTATTTATCTACTTGCACTTTGATGTGCTTTCAAACTGCTAGGTGGGCAGGAGCTGGGACCGAACAACGGGAGCTCACCCCATCGCAGGGATTCAAACCGCCAACCTTCTGTACAGCAAGTCCTAGGCTTTGTGGTTTAACCCACAGTGCCACCGACGTCAAATGTTTACAAATGCCTAAAATTAGACCCCAAACTACTTATCTTCAGTATGACTCTTTCAAGCTACCTTTTTTTTTATTGCCTAGAACAGACGCACAAATATCAGACTTTTCATTTCCTCTGCAAACATTTTCTTTGCATTCTGGAATGTTGCTTGTAATACTTCATCTATCATGTGATGCTTAAGTTGATGGTGCTCAATTAATCTGATACATTTTAATCATTATAGGTTCAACTAATGCAAGAGTAGCCAAGGTTTCCCCTGTAATATCACTCACCTGCTGATTCCTTTGTATACTGTGGAATGAGAACTGCCACCCAGCTTCTCCAGATTCAGGTAGGATGAAGCATTTCCAAACGGGAGACCTCTTCTTTGCTTAGATGAGGGTGAGGACAGAGAAAGCCTGTATTCACTACTAGATTTAACAAAGGAGTTTCAAACCCAGCAGAAACACAGGCTATATTGTCAATGAATGGAAAACGGATGATACTTATTACTGGATGAATTTGGTATGGTATTGAAGTGAACACGCTTTTGAAGTTACCCAAAATTATTCATCGGACAAACTGGATAAGCAGCTGATCTTCAGCTGATTACATGATGCGGAACAAATCCGCAGCTGTTCGTTTCCAAAAAGAGAGGTGATGGGATTCAAGATGGCCGGGAACGAACAGAGTCTGACTTGCATGTCACCAACAAGTGACAGTAAGAGCTGTTTGACAGCGGAATGGTCTCTCTCGGGAGGTTGTGGACTGTCCTTTCTTGGAGGTTTTTAAGCAGAGGTTGGATGGCCATCTGTCATGGATGCTTTAGCTGAGATTCCTGCATTGCAGGGGGTTGGAATGGATGACCTTTGGGGTCCCTTCCAACTCTACATTTCTATGATTCTGTGATCATCATTGGCTCATCTATTACACTTATTGTCAAATTTATTTACAATGGGTTGGACTGCACATTTAAACACATAGGTAAAGGTAAGGGGACCCCTGACCATTAGGTCCAGTCGTGGCTGATTCTGGGGTTGCTGTGCTCATCTCACTTTACTGGCCAAGGGAGCCGGCGTACAGCTTCTGGGTCATGTGGCCAGCATGACTAAGCCGCTTCTGGCGAACCAGAGCAGCGCATGGAAATGCCGTTTACCTTCCCGTCGCCGTGGTACCTATGTATCTACTTGCACTTTGACGTGCTTTCGAACTGCTAGGTTGGCTAGGAGCAGGGACCGAGCAACAGGAGCTCACCCCATTGTGGGGATTCGAACCACTGACCTTCTGATCGGCAAGTCCTAGGCTCTGTGGTTTAACCCACAGCGCCACCCGCGTCCCTTACCTTTACCTTTAAACGCATAAAGTATGGGTAAAGGGACCCCTGACCATTAGGTCCAGTCGTGACCGACTCTGGGGTTGCGGCACTCATCTTGCTTTATTGGCTGAGGGAGCTGGCGTACAGCTTCCGGGTCATGTGGCCAGCATGACTAAGCCGCTTCTGGCGAACCAGAGCAATGCACGGAAACGCCGTTTACCTTCCCACCTGAGTGGTACCTATTTATCTACTTGCACTTTGACGTGCTTTCGAGCTGCTAGGTTGGCAGGAGCAGGGACCGAGCAATGGGAGCTCACCCCGTGGTGGGGATTCGAACCACCGACCTTCTGATTGGCAAGTCCTAGGCTCTATGGTTTAACCCACAGCGCCACCCTTTAAACGCATACATGACTATAAATGCCTTTTATTAATCACTTTATGCAAGCTTACCCACTGGAACCTCGCAGCAAAATCCAGCTCCTGAGAAGGATCACTGAGACGGCGTTGTCGTCGTCTTCCAGCTTTTTGGACCGGAAGTGTCTGGAACCACTGTGGCTGCGTTGAATCCATTGGCTTTGGCATCTTGTTTGGCTCTCTCGCCTGGCCAGGGCAAAAGGGCAAAAGAGAAGGCACCCAAATATAAATATTCCTGCCCACATCTTTCATTTCTTCACAATTTCTTACACTGGTGCTGTGTGCATACGTGGCTGTGTTGAGTAGAATGCACGTAAGTCAACCGTTATTAGTCGAGCCAATGAATTTACACCATCTTGCTTTCTCTCATGCTTTTTTTTGCAACACAGTTACATAGGATTATTGCTATTGAGAGTCCTACTCAGAGCCATTAAAAATAATGACTAACCCTAACCACTTTGAGGGGTTTTTATATATAAACAGATGGTATTAAAAAAATGTGAAATAAATAAACTTGGATCAATTAATTTTTATGGGTGTACCCTGAGACTCTACTCCAGAGATTTCCGTATACATCCCATGGAAAATATGACCCCTTTCCCTTCTCCCAAAGGCTGACTGGAATACCACTTACCTTCAAAACACAATCTGTTCCATTAGGCTGAATAGTGTCTTGTGATGAGTCTTCGATCTCTTCATGGCAACATCTGCAATTAGACTTGAAAGCGTTTCCGCATAGTACCTCTCCCATGTTCTCCTGTCTTCCGACGGTTTGATTTTATTCCTTTCTCTTGTTATCTGTTTCCCCTTCAGTTTGCCAGAGCTTGGAAAGACATGAATGTTCATATGACTTGCATAAGGTCTCGGCCACAATTGGTCTCATGACTTCAGAAACCTTTTTTCTCCCACCTACCACCCAGTATGTCGAATTCATTCTTGGTGCAGCTCTCTTGATTTAATAAACATGGCTTCTGAAAGCGAGCGTGCTCAGGTAATTTCCAGGTGATCTACTTATTATTGATCTGTTTGCAACAAAATTAAACACCAGCTATTCATTAAGCATTTGTGTTTGTTAGGTTAGACAACATGTCAAAGCAAGTGTTGTCCCACATTTTCTATTGCATTTTCGTGTTACAGTGGTACCTCGTGTTACATATGCTTCAGGTTGCATGCGCTTCAGGTTACAGACTCCGCTAACCCAGAAATAGTGCTTCAGGTTAAGAACTTTGCTTCAGGATGAGAACAGAAATCGGCAGCTGGAGGCCCCATTAGCTAAAGTGATGCTTCAGGTTAAGAACAGTTTCAGGTAAAGAACGGACCTCTGGAACGAATTAAGTACTTAACCCGAGGTACCACTGTACTTGCATGATCAGAAAAAGACTGTTCTTTTGAGGCTATGTTGTGCAAGCCTTTCAAACCAATTTTTACAGAGCTACCTGAATTCTCTGTCATGTGATTGAATTCCACTTGGAAAATGGCAATGGGCTGGAACAAAGTCTGTGGTCTGCCCAGGCAGGAGAAGAGACAGCTCTTCTCTTCTAGGGATAGTAGAGATATTTACATTCGATGTCGTTTGCATTTAAAGGCAAATCTACCTAATTCATACTTTCCAAAAGAATACATGAACTGAAATACAGTGGTACCTTGGGTTAAGTACTTAATTCGTTCTGGAGGTCCGTTCTTAACCTGAAACTGTTCTTAACCTGAAGCACCACTTTAGCTAATGGGGCCTCCTGCTGCTGCTGCGCCGCCAGAGCACGATTTCTGTTCTCATCCTGAAGCAAAGTTCTTAACCCGAGGTAATATTTCTGGGTTAGCAGAGTCTGTAACCTGAAGCGTATGTAACCTGAAGCGTCTGTAACCTGAGGTAGCACTGTAAAGCCATTCTTTGAAATCTGTAGTCTTTCAAATGCTGCAGTGTATAAATGTGTACAAAAATGCATACACTAGAGTAAAGTGTGTATAAAAATGCATATATTTATGAAAATAACACATAATGCACTTTTTAATTGGGGGGAAACCATTTTGCAACAATGTGTATATTGGATAGAATTTCATACAAAAAATGTGTATTTTAGGAGAGACTCATACTAAAATGCTGATGAATTTTCACAAAGCTTTTTTTTTTTAAAAAAAGGAAACTGATGCAGAAATGTAGAGAACTGAACTGTAAATTGGAAAAGGAAGAAACTGTACAGCATTAGTGGACTGGGAATGTGGGCTTTGGGGTCTGTGGTTTCACGTAGAAGTCCCCAACCTGGAACTCAGCTATACAGCTGCAAATAAAACGTTTTAAGTGCTATATTGCACTTAATGAGGATGGATGGCGGCTAACAGATTGAGGTTGAATCCTGACAAGACAGAAGTACTGTTTTTGGGGGACAGGAGGCGGGCAGGTGTGGAGGATTCCCTGGTCCTGAATGGGGTAACTGTGCCCCTGAAGGACCAGGTGCGCAGCCTGGGAGTCATTTTGGACTCACAGCTGTCCATGGAGGCGCAGGTCAATTCTGTGTCCAGGGCGGCTGTTTATCAGCTCCACCTGGTACACAGGCTGAGACCCTACCTGCCCGTGGACTGCCTCGCCAGAGTGGTGCATGCTCTGGTTATCTCCCGCTTGGACTACTGCAATGCACTCTACACGGGGCTACCTTTGAAGGTGACCTGGAAACTGCAATTAATCCAGAATGCGGCAGCTAGACTGGTGACTGGGAGTGGCTGCCGGGACCACATAACACTGGTCCTGAGAGATCTGCATTGGCTTTTCCAATACGCGGTTACAGCAGCAAGAATACTTCTGGCGCAAAGATGGAAGCAAGAAGAAATTTCAACAGTGGAAGAATGGGGAATGAAATTGACTGAATACGCAGAATTGGATAAACTAACTGGGAAGATTCGATATCAGAAAGACCAAAAGTTTATTGAGGACTGGGGGAGATTTACAGAATATCTGAAAAGCATATGTTATGTACAGACAACGCTTGTTGGTTTTGAAGAGTCTCTGTGAGAAATTAAGAAATATTGTAAAAAAGAAAGTAGGAGAAAGGAAGAGGAATGGTTAAAGGCAACAATAAGGTTAGAAATGCGTTAACAATAGAAATTTTAACGAAAGATTGGCAGAGAAACTGAGGGAAGTCAAAAATTGATGATTATGTGATTAAATATGAGCTGATTGTATAAAAATATTTGGAAAATGAATAAAAAATTTTATAAAAAAGAGAGAGATCTGCATTGGCTCCCAGTACGTTTCCGAGCACAATTCAAAGTGTTGGTGCTGACCTTTAAAGCCCTAGACAGCCTCAGTCCTGTATACCCGAAGGAGCGTCTCCACCCCCATCGTTCAGTCCGGACACTGAGGTCCAGCACCGAGGGCCTTCTGCTGGTTCCCTCATTGCGAGAAGTGAGGTTACAGGGAACCAGACAGAGGGCCTTCTCGGTAGTGGCACCCGCCCTGTGGAATGCCCTCCTTTCAGATGTGAAGGAAATAAGGAGCTATCTTCTTTTTAAAAGACATCTGAAGGCAGCCTTGTTTAGGGAAGTTTTTTTTATATTTAATGCTGTATTGTTTTTAACACTCGATTGGGAGCCGCCCAGAGTGGCTGGGGAAACTCAGCCAGATGGGCAGGGTATAAATAAATTTATTATTATTATTATTATTATTATTATTATTATTATTATTATTATTAGTTGTTGTTGTTGTTGTTGTTGTTGTTGTTGTTGTTGTTGTTAATATACAAGGTAACACCAAATAGCGATGGTGAAACTTATGGAAAATTCAATGTATTTAAAAAAACTTTTTTAAAAAAATTCAGAACGTTTTTTTTTATGTGTATGTAGATTCCACCCAGGATAGCACTTGAATTTATTGTGGTGCACTACCTGTCAGACAGAGTGAACAATCCTTTGGCCTACTGGACAGCCGGAAGCCACGTGTGCTAGGACCTAGGTTAGGTTACCCACAAGCTGCTGTCTTGCATACTGACCCAAATCCCAAGTGAGAGGGTGTTTTTGAAGATGGGTAGTTATAATTTCACCTATCACAGCCAGTTAAGAGGCTGAGTTGGTGGAGCAGGTGGTGTTTTTAAAAGTCAGTCACCTGCTGCCGGCATTCCCCAAACTCGGTTTCTGAGTGAGTGCCAGCTTCACACTCCTGGCTTACTGCACCCTTTGTTTAAAGTTAATTTTAAATCTGGGCTTTTTCACGGCAGTGCCTCAACTCTGACTGCTTCAATGGCTTTCAACTCTGAACTCGGGACACTCTTTGGTGTTCAGCACAGTGCCCAGGTGGGTTCTGCGGCCAACTTAATTTCTCCTGCTTCAGAGGGCTGGTTAAGGTAAAGGACCCCTGGACGGTTAAGTCCAGTCAAAGGCAACTATGGGGTTGCGGCGCTCATCTCGCTTTCAGGTCGAGGGAGCCGACGTTTGTCCACAGATAGCTTTCCTGTCTAAACCGCTTCTGGTGCCAAGACAGGCTCTGTTGCAGGAATGACGATCAAGAGGGGGAGGAAGCCGTGGCTTTGTTATCATATGTGACTCTGCGTTTGATCTGGCAGAACCCCCTGAAAAGATTGATGTCGGAGAAGCAGGTCTGAGAAAGCTAATGAGCAGACGCTGAGATTGTATTTTATGGAAATGTTGAAATTTCCATCTGAATACAACTCTTGGATTAATGCGAAAATCCACACAGGATTATAACAAAGTTTGTTTCAACTTGCTTGTGGAGACTGACTTTCAGAGGTTATAAAGAAAGGGGGGGAAATACGATAACAACAAGAAAATTGAAAGATGATTTGTAAAGGAAAACAACAAAGAGATGAATGGACAGAACTGTGAACATCAAAGCAGCAGAAATAAGAGATGATTGGACCCTTTCTGAGCTCGAAGCATGGGTACCCCCAACAAAAATTTAAAATCCGGTTTTGAAATTTGGAACTAATGTGATTTGATCCGTTTGTTAATCAAAATTATTTTAAAAAATAAAATAAACCGCTTCTGGTGCAACGGAACACTGTGATGGAAAGCAAAGCACACGGAAACAGTTTACCTTCCCACTGCGGCGGTACCTATTTATCTATTTGCACTGGTGTGCTTTCAAACTTCTAGGTTGGCAGGAGCTGGAACAGAGCAACGGGAGCTCACTCCATTGCTGGGATTTGAACCGCCGACCTTCCGATTGGCAAGCCCAAGAGGCTCAGTGGTTTAGACCACAGCGCCACCCGCTCCTGACATCCGGAGGGTAGGATTCGAACCCAATGCCTTCAAGTTACGAGAAAGGAGATTCTGACTAAACATCAGGAAGGACTTTCTGACACTAAGAGCAGTTAGACTCCACGAGGTGATGGACTCTTGCTTCCTTGGAGGTTTTAAAGCAGAGGTTGTGTGGCCGTTTGCCCTGGTTGCTTTAGCTGAGACCCGTGCATTGCATTGACACCCTGCAATTCTACGCTGAGAGCCCACAGAGGAGACTATTAAATTTATTGTCATGCTGCTTTACGCGCTAATCTTCCCACGGCAGAGAAAAAAGGCAGAACGATACACCTTGACAGGTATCTGAGGGGACGCTTAGGGCGCTGCAGTCAACGCTCTCCTCCATACCACAGAGATGATAATAGCAGGGCTGGATTCAGGTTTGATGAGGCCCTAAGCTACTGAAGGTAATGGGTCCTTTTATATGTCCAGCTGTACTTTGTCAACAACAAATTGCCACTGGTTTTTTGTGTTGAATATATGCTATATGGTAATTTATGGACCTAATAGATATCTAAACCATTTGCACATGTTGCCATGCAACCAGTCCATGCAGTGTAGACACCCTATATATATAGAAATGAGTGATATTTTAGGAAGCAAGCTAGCAGGCATTACTTACATCATAGGAACCTACACAACACAAAACACTGTTGCTGTCTGTAGGTTTCATTTTGTTTTTTATCTTATATTTTGGAAATGTACATCCAGTTGGTTTTTTCCTTTAAATTTTTTTTTTGGGGGGGCTAAACTATACCTTGTTAAACTTTGTTAACAGAGAAATCTGAGGGCTCCCTTGGACAAATAAATAAATAAATAAATAAATAACAAGGACACCAGCCAGGAATACCAGAGCAAAACAGCAGCCAGTAGGCTTGATCTTTATTGAAGACTGTCGCGACAGGACTCTCACCTGCCACCAGGTGAAACAAGATGGAAGCCCTGAACAAAAGAAGACCCCAACTTTTATTAGCTACTAATCCCCCATTCTACACCCCTAAGATTACATCATAACTACATCATTGACACATCACAAAGAGGAGGGGTTCAGGGAGGAGTTGTGGTGGTAGCCTGAGTGTCTTGTCACCTGTCCGGTTCCTCCTTTCCCCCTCCCCATGATTACATTCCTGAGGACAAAGAGGAGTTCACTGTTTCCTGCCCCCAGAGGGAAGGGCTGGTCACTGTCCTTTGTTTCAGTCAGTACTGAATCCACTTCCATATGCAGGTCCTTTGTGAGTGTAATGATCTTCTGTCTAGGATCATCAAGATTGGCATGCCAACTGGGTAGGGCTCCCTGCGGACGTGTTGGCTGCCTTGTGTCAAGTCTTCTCCCTTTGATAGTCCTTCCTTCATGGTGTAAAATAAAAGTGGAACAGTACAGATCCCATGTACGGGTGATTTTCTATGAATTTATAACAGAAGCGTCGCGTATGTCATGTGTGAGTGTGTGTCATGTTTGTACAAACTTAATGATGGGGGGAGGGTTCCTGCAACAACTTATACTGTACATAAATCCGGCACTGGATAACAGAATGGTCGAGTTGGGAGGGACCCCCAAGGGTCATCTATCCCAACCCCCTGCAATGCAGGAATCTTAGCTAAAGCATTCACCTCACATATGCGTATAAAATATCTGTGTATGTGTCATAGCTGTCAACCGTCCCTTATTAGGCGGGAAACTTCCTTATCCCAGTACCGTGTCCCGCTGCTGTCCCTTATTGATGATGTCCCTTAAATTTCCCAGGTTTCATGCTCGCCCAGCTCGGGAGGGAAGCAGCGGCTCGGGGTCCTCCACCACGAGAGAGCGTGCGCGAGCTGCCGCGTCTCCATCTCTCCCTTTTCCCCCTCAGGGGTGCGTCGTGAGGAGGCGGGTGGGCAGGCAGCCCCTCTCTTGCAAGACTTCTGCCGCGCTGCCAGGGGAAGCTGGAGGCAGTGGCGGCGGCAACGGAGGCAGCCTAAGGGAGGAGGAAGAGGAGGCGATGGAGAGGGACGCAGAAGGGCAGCGCTTCAGCGGCCGCCGCAGCACCGCAACAACCTCATGCTGGGCTCGCAGGCGGCGTGGGCAAGAGTCTCTCTCCCTCCCTTCCCCCCTCTCTCTCGGACAGGGAAGGACCGATGGAACTCCTCGCGCCAGGATGACAGCAGCCCCGACGTGCTGCTTAGCATACCCTCCAACCAGTGCAGCATCTTAACGTAGTGATTTCCCCCTCTGCATCCCTTTCATAACTCTATTTTTATAAATCATTTGTCCATCCATAGTTCACATTTTTACTAAAAGTTTTCTGCCAATCTTACCAATGTATGTAAATCTTGACAATAGCTTTTCAACCAAATTATAAACTTTCCCCATTCTTTATTAAAGAGGTCCTCTTCCTGGTTTCTAATTGTGCCTGTAAGCTTTGCCATCTCGACGTCGTTCATCAGTTTTGTCTGCCACTCTTCTTTGGTGGGCGTTGTAGACCCTTAGGATCATCTAGTCCAGTGTTTTTCAACCACTGTTCCGCGGCACACTAGTGTGCCGCGAGATGTTGCCTGGTGTGCCGTGGGAAAAATCGAAAAATTCGAAAGATTTAAAAATAAAGTATTTTATAATTTTTCACATTTCTGTTTACTTACTATTTCATAATAAAGTAATTATAAAATACTTTCTTTGTGTTTATTTGATTCCTATTCAAGAGAATTACTTTATATATAGTCAATATAGGCACAGAGTTAAATTTTTTAACATTTTGTAATAGTGGTGTGCCTCGTGATTTTTTTTCATGAAACAAGTGTGCCTTTGCCCAAAAAAGGTTGAAAAACACTGATCTAGTCCAACCCCCTGCAGAACACAGTCAGTGGCAGCCAAAGCAGCCTGGCTCCATGAGGGATTTCTGTATAAGCTAAGCCAAAATCCCTTATTTTGGCTGCTGAACCCTTATTTTCGAGGCTGCTGGTCCCTTATTTTCAAATCTGTAAGTTGACAGCTATGGTGTGTGTAGTGAGGGGACGGTGGAAGGTTGGCCGAAGTTCGCTTTCTTAGCACCCCTCGCACTAGTTTGTCCCACTCGAGGCCCCGTCCTCGCGCGCGCTCTCCGCCCGGCCTACCGCCCCCGCCTTTGCTTTCCCAGCCTCTTTCCCTAATCTTCCCTCGGCAGAGGCCGAAAGCCTGGCCCCGCCCCCAGGGCCCGCCCCTCCCTCCCGCCCGCTCTTTACGTGAATCAGCTGGTTTGAGCGTCCCTAGAAGCCGGCGGGGAGCTCGGCGGCTTACAGCGTAAGGCGCGCGGTTGCAGGTGAGAAGGGACGGGGGGGGGGGGGACGACGACGCCACACACGCACGCACGGGAGGGGGGGAGAGGGAGAGGGGTGGTTAGTAAGGGAGGAGGATGACGACGGCGACGCCGGGTTCCGAGCGGCTCGCGCGCGCCAACTCCCAACCGCCGCTTTAGCCCCCTTTCCCTCCTCCTCCTCTACCCCACCCCTCAGCGCGCGAGGGGGTGAGGGAAACTTAAGTCACGTGCTTAGCGCGCGCGCGCGGGGGGGGAGAGGGATGAGAGAAAACGGACGTCGCCCGCCTCACGTTTGGAACCAGCCTCACCTGCCTGTCGTCATTGCTATCATTGGCATCGTTGCTGTGGGCTGCGTGTCCCTTAATAAACCAGCACGAAATTTATTTTCTTTTTTCTGTTAGGGGGGGGGGCAAGGCACCTCCATCTATCTGTTTTCGTTAACACAAATATTATATATATATATATGTGCTTACGAGGTGAGGTGAGGGACCCTCACCTCGTAAGCACTGTGGCCTTTCCCGTCGTGAAGGGAAGGGGATGTTGTTTCCACTCCCTTCCTTCCTCCATAAACGTGAAGAGGCTTAAAACTAGCATCAAGTGTGAACCTGTTGAGTTTTGGAGTTCGGTCCTTTTCCCCTCCGCCACTCAGAATACAGCTTTTGCCTGCCTCTTAGAAGGGCTGGATAATGTTTCCTTCTGTGCCTTGCACAGGTCTTTTTGTGTGTGTGTTTGTATGGAAAAACAACTATCTGGCAAGGGATCGATGTGTGATGGCATTGGTCCCTCTTACCAGCTGTGGCTTAGGGCCTTTCCAAACAGAGCTTGCTTTTCCAGGGGGAGATGGTTTGCGGTTGCTGCTGCTACTGCTTTGCTCTGCGTAGTTGTGGCTAGTGATATCTCTGTTCCTGCTTTATTAAATGGAACAAGGCCAGCTTTGCTGCTGAGGGATAGTCTCCCCCCCCCCTTCAAATATATTTTTGCAAAGATGTGGAAGCTAGCACCGAGCAGATGACTGAAGAGGCCCCCAAGGGACAACTGTATTTTGAAGGACAGGGACAAAGATTTGCAATTATTTTAAAATGGAATGGAGCATCCCTGAAGAACCCTGAACAGGAGCCTACTATGCTGCAACATTTTGATGCAGATCTCACAGTATTATGTTCAAAAGTTGCTTCAGTCCTGCCTCACATACAATAAGAACAATACACTGTTCCAGAGGCATTCCTGCAGCACCGTGGGTGTAATAGTCCTGTCTGCTGGGAAAGAAGCATTTTTCTGCAACTGCAGCTACTGGAGAAACTGTGATTCCTTCCCACTCCCCATGGAAGCATATGCTGGTCTGATGTCTTGACTGATGTCATTCTCTTCAAGGGCAGCCATATTGTTTTGGGAATGAATTCCATATAGACCTGGGAGCCATTAAAACTAAACATTTAAGTATATCCAATCTTACCTTCAAGGGAATGAAAACTGGGATTGGAAGTGTTTACAAGCTTCTTAAATTGTCTGCAGTTGCCATCAAATTGCCTTAAGAATAAGAGTTCTGATTTTCAAGATTGGCTCCCATAATGGAAGATGTGACACCTTTTTTTATTTAAGGGAGGCTAGTGGCACCTTCATGTTGTATCCTGTTTTCTTTTATATTGCTGAATGAGATGTTCATGGGAATAAAGACATGGTTAAATGACCAGTCAGCAGTTTTTGCTTAGTTTTTATTTCGGTCTGAAGACAGGGATGGGAGGCAATTTCCTTGCGCAGCATTTTTAAAAAGTGTATAGGGAAGTGGCCAGGAAATGGTGAAGTCTTGCATCTTTAATTCTGGAATAGTGTTACACAACTGCAACATTTGAAGAGCTTCCAGTAGTTTACATGTCTTGCTCTAATTGGTCTAATGTTTGGTTACATTTTCTTCCTATAACTTTTTTAAAAATCTGCATTAATTGTTCCTTTAATCCTGAATGCTGTTAAGTTTTCAGTCTTCCTACTCTCATTTGCCATGGGTTTTGCATTCTCCAATGTCAATGTAACATCAATCAAATTTACTCATCTATGGGTTCAGTGGGGCTTAACTTCTAAAATGTGTACTTCAGGGGTCCAACTGGGCATTCATCCCAAGGAAATCTCTTCTGTGGGAGAGGAACAAGATCTTGTGGTGGCCATGAACACAAGTGGGAACCCCTGGAGCCAACCAAACTTGTGCTAGCCTTGAGTTGGCAGCTCGTTTGAGGAAGTGGAAATATTGGATGATTCTGCAGCTTCCTTCTGGATTCTCCCACAACTTCCCCAAGAGTGGTGTGTGAAATTGGAAGCCCAGAGCTAGCTACTTGGGAGGAAGTGAAGCAAGTGCAGGCACTTGAACTAGATTTAAGAACCTATGAGAGCTAGGAGGAGTGGAGTAAAGCTGCTATGAGAACCCTTTGGTTTTTCCTGAGAGTCACAAGTAATTGAACTGGTGCACTGTGCACTTATTAGGTATACCAGTTGGCTCCAGCTTGTTGTCTTTATTCTTTTTATAATGTGGTACTGGAAGTTTTTAAAAGGCCTTAGGGGAATATGACAAAATTTCAATGTTCAGGTGATGGTTCTGTGTGCGTTACTTCGTTTATCATCAAAGCAGTAAGCCAACATGAAAGAAAATAACCAGACATTCTCTTACAAAACAAAACTAAAATCGGGTTTAAAATACAGCTTCACAAATGTAATGATGGTCACTAGTGTGTATCTTGCCAGAGGCAGCAGAATATAGGAAGTATTGGGAATAGGCTGAGCTGACCTCACTGTGCAAACACCACAGTGACACAGAGCAGCAATATTTAGGATTTAAATCCAAGCATCTGATAAAGTAGACTGTAATCTACAAAAGCTTTATACCAGGCATGGCCAAACTTGGCCCTCCAGCTGTTTTGGGACTACAATTCCCATCATCCCTGACCACTGGTCCTGTTAGGGATGATGAGAGTTGTAGTCCCCAAACAGCTGGAGGGCCGAGTTTGGCCATGCCTGCTTTATGGTGCTACAAGAGTCTTTGTTTTGGGTAATATATACTTAAGCAGCTAAATTATATATGCAAGGCAATGTGATATCATTAGTAAATAGATTTTTTTGTTTTTAACCATCCAGTAGAATTGTTTGTCATACCAGATTTTTCTAAATGTTAGTGTTCTCACAAGTAAGGAAACAGAGATGCTGAATTATAGGGAGATTCTGTTGTTTCTTGGCATGTCATGTGTTTATGCCTGCCCAGCAGCAGGATATGTGTATCATGAGGGAAGAGGTAACACTTGTATGGTTTTCTTACTTGTATCATGGCAAGGAGCTGGGGAGGGGGTTCGTACAATACACACACAGTTCCAGCTTTGTAAGTATAGTCCTGTATATGGAAGTGTGAGAAGCAGCCATGGTTGTTGTTCTGCAACTGTGTATGCAAGAGATCTCTTGAAACTGAAAATGTATCTTCAAAACTTGCTTTTCCTAAGGAAAGAAAGTGTTGAATAATCACAACTTTCTCCTGAGGGCTATGACTGTCCTAATTGGACACTTTAACAGCGGTCATAAGAGTGGTGCTAGCTGAAAAGGTCTGTTTTGAAGGAGCGTTCTTTTAAAAAACTTGCAGTGAAAAGGCCTTTCATGAAATCTGTGGGCAGAGTAATTCTGTTGAGCTTTTGTTTCTAATTTTTTTTTAATGGCATAGCATAGAAACTTTTACGCATTCCAGTCTTCTGTAGATGTTCAAAGCTGAGATGCCTTTTTTTTTTTTTGCACTTTCTTGCACCCTGTAGGACAGTGGTGTCCAAACTTTTTTCAAAGAGGGCCAGATTTGATGAAGTGAAGGGCCGTGAGGGCCGACCAAAGGGCCAACCAAGGTTATTAAACTTTTATTTAGGATTGAAGTTGTTGAGCTTTTTTATTATTTTTACACCAAAGTTTTTTTTTTAGGACGTTTTTTAGGATTTTTACCCCAGGAAATAAACTGCCACAGAGTCCAGATTAAACCAACCGGCGGGCCAGATGCTTTTCCACATGTACTTCAGCTGCTAAACTTGAGTTTTGATTTCATCTTAACAGTTCCTATCTCAAAGAGGAATGATTTGGTAATGGCCTGTTCTTGCTGACTGATGGACCCTAAAGAAGAAAGGTAAGCCTACTTGTATTTGATGCTACATCTAAACAGGTGGTGCAAAAAAATTCAAACTCATAGAATTTTGGATCCACTTGCCTGTGACAAGGAAGAATCGCCTTTGATCCAGTAGGTATGGGGCATCTTACAAATTGGAAACAAGTGAATATTTCAGACTGTTGAGGTGGCAAAAATGGCTAACTGTGTATAGGCAGGCAGAGTAAAAGCCTTTTGCAGGCTAGTAAGGTTTCTGAACTTATTCACAAATCTGATTTAATATGCTTTTCAACCTGTATAACATATTAAGCCAAGGAAATAATAATTGATGGTATTCCAGCACACCTATTTAAACTCTGACTCTTCTTTGGAACCAGAGGATAGGGGAAAAGGAAAACAAATAGCCATTTTTGGTTCACAGCATTTTAAAGTATAAAGGTTTGCTTCTAATTGTGAACAGTAGTGAACAGACAGACAGAGATTCTGGTCCAAAGCCATCCATTGAGCTTAATGTTTGAGTGGGAGTTTAAACCTATGTCTCCCTGGTCATTATCCAGTCACTATCATATAATTTGTGCTGCACTGCTTCCCTGTCTTATCTGTACAAGGGATACTGGGAATAGGCATGCTTTAAACTTACGCAGACCGATGTTGAGGGTGTGCAAACTTGCTCTTAAGATTTCCTTCTACTGGTGTTTGGTATTTCACAATGAGTTGCCCTCCTGGATATTACATATGGATAAAACCTGCATTCTGAGAATGAAGTGCAGCTGAATTATCATGCATATGTGCAAAACAATTTCCTCTGAATTAAACTTGTGTAGACTTTAAATTCATCTTACATTATCAGCATTTTATTTATTTTGCTACATAGTTCAGCAGACCAAGAGGGAGCGCGAGAGAGAGGCCTGGTCTATACGTGGCAGGCTGGTTGCTGTTGTCCAGATCCTGAAAGACTTCCAGGTTGGAGTGGAAAGATAGTGTTGCAGGCAGCAGTTGGCATAAACCATGGTGTGCTTCTCTCAGAAGGTATGGAATGTTGGTCCTAAGAGCATTATTTAATATTTAAGATGATGATGATGATGATAGCATTTGTAAAATGAAATTTCAAAGTTATTGATTTTTCACATTTGCATTTTATGAGGATGGAAACAGTGGTTTTCAGTATTTAAAAAAATGTATTTATAATTGCACATTTGGACTATACCTTTGTACCTCTTTTTAATGAATTTGGTATAGCCAGAGAAAGGCAAGAACTGAGCCATGCATGTTCTCGTGAAGAAAGATGATGTCAAACTCTTTAAAATTTTATTCAAGATTTTTGTCCTAGATCAATTCTTTCATATGTAGGACCTTGCTTTGTGGGCAGATGTCTCTGAGCCAGTGTGGTGTAGTGGTTAAGAGCAGTAGACTCGTAATCTGGTGAACCAGGTTCGTGTCTCCACTCCTCCACATGCAGCTGCTGGGTGACCTTAGACTAGTCACACTTCTTTGAAGTCTCTCAGCCCCACTCACCTCACAGTGTTTGTTGTGGGGGAAGAAGGGAAAGGAGAATGTTAGCCGCTTTGAGACTCCTTAGGGTAGTGATAAAGCGGGATATCAAATCCAAACTCCTCCTCTTCTTCTGTAAATTTGCCTTCAGAACCAATGAAAACTAGCCTATTAATAGACTGATTCTCTAGTAATTGTACAGTATTTCCAGTGTGTGTGTCTATTTGTTTCAGATGGTGAGGTTTACAGTTTTGGAAAGCTTCCCTGGAGGGTTGAATTGGAAGATGCTTATATCAGCTGTCCCGTCTTGGAAAAGGCTTTGAATGGACAACATGTTGTTACAGTGGCAGCTGGCAGCTTCCATTGTGGAGCAGTGACTGAAGGTGGCGACGTGTACATGTGGGGTGGAAATTCTGCCGGCCAGTGTGCAGTGGCCAACCAGGCCTTTGTGCCGGAACCCAAACCCATCAGTATTTCTGACTCTGAAGCTAGCCATCCCTTGCCAATACGGATTTTGCAGCTGGCATGTGGAGAGGAGCACACCCTGGCGCTCTCCCTAAGCAGGGAGATATGGGCATGGGGAAGTGGCTGCCAGCTGGGGCTCATAACCAACACTTTCCCAGTTACCAAACCACAAAAGGTCGAGTACCTGGCAGGCCGCGTTGTGCTTCAGATTGCTTGCGGAGCCTCTCACAGCCTGGCTCTTGTTCAGTGCCTCCCTACTCAAGACATAAAGCCTATTCCAGAGAGATGCAATCACTGCAGCCAACTCCTGATCACCATGACCGACAAAGAAGACCATGTCATTATCTCTGATAGCCATTGCTGTCCCTTAGGGGTGGTTTTAGCTGACTCCCACTCGGAATGCCACATCTCTTGCTCCTCGCTAGAAACTCTAGAGAGGAAGAGTATAACAAGCAGTCAAGGTGACGATTGTCAGAAAACGCTTACAGAAGACCAAGCACTCGCTGCCGCAGAGTATGATGCAGCAAGTGTGTTTTCAAACAGCGATGCCCAGGAAGACAGTGGCATTTCTAGTCCAGGAAATCTCCTGATAATGGACAAGGTGACAACAAAGCAGCACTTGGCAAGTCTTCCGGATCATCCATTAAATGAGAAGCCTATGGATCAGCAACCTGAGCAGGTACCCACAGTCACTAGGCTGTGCTTTCATTGCTGTATGATCACGCTGTCCTGCAAAGTTCTGATGGTTCTTGAGAATGTGACTTTAAATGAGAGCTATGGTTCTGAAGGAGGCATAGCTTCCGTCTTCCCCTTAAGCTGTGGTCAAAAGCCCGCACAATTTAAACAATAGAAAAAATACAAAAGAAAAGCAAGAGTAGCAGAAAAATAAACCCTTCTTTTCCCAGGCTTTTGACAAATTAAACAATATATGGCCTTTTAAACTGTGTGGGGTTTGGGGATTATTGTTTGTTTATTAAATCAAAAGGTCCTTCACCTGGCACTCAAAATGTAGACTTGGTGTCAAATGAGCCTTTTTGGTAAGTGCATTCCAGAGTCAAGGTGCCATAACTGAGAAGACCCTGTTATTTGTTTTCATCAAACTCACTTGCAGAGGCAGACTTGGAGAGGGGTCTCCCAGAAACATCTTAGTAGACAGGTGGATTCATGCAGCGTTTGGTATTGGTTCTTTTATTATGATCTGATTGACAGCAGTTAGCGTTATGGATGTGTTCTATAGATTTGTGCGGAATTTTTAACTCTGGTTGTTTGGTGTAAAGCAGGAAAATAAAGGTTAAAGTTCCCTACAACTTAACTTGGGCTTTACAGAGGTTTAATGACAGAACCTGTTCTCAGTACTGTGACTGAATTCTGGGAAAATGGGGAGTGCCTTTCCCTCACCTCTAAGGGGAAATGGCTTCATGTTATAAATTAAACATAGATTGTGAAACATACTGTAGTTTCCCCCCTCTTGCTTTGTATTTTGAATGCTGCTGAACACTATGCAAGACTAAGCAGTGAATCTTGCATATGCTTAACATATGCTTTGTGTCTACCAAGAGAGACAGATTGTTCTGTGAATGTGAAGTAAAGATTTAATTCATTCTTTGTATATTAGCATTGTTTTCAGTGTTGGGCAACTTCTGTTCTGTGGATAGTTTATACCAAAGAAGCATTTGTTGTAGACACTTCCCTCATGTCTTTTTATTAAAGAAACTGCACAGTATCAAAGAAGATCTATATATGCTGCACATTTATTCAGCATTTTTCAGTAATACCTCTGGTTACGTACCGTCCTCCTTGTGAATGCTTCAGGTAACGAGCTCCGCTAACCCGGAAGTCGGTGCTCCTGGAAGTGAACTTTGCCCTGGGATGTGAGCAGAAGTCCCCATTAGCGAAAGCGCACCTTAGGTTAAGAATGGTTTCATGTTAAGAACGGACCTCCGGAACGAATTAAGTTCATAACCGGAGGTACCACTGTATAATCTTTACAGGACATTTTATAATCTTTACAGGATTCCTACTAATGGGAAGTAATTGCCTGTTCTGTAAGCATCAAGACATAATTGTTTACAGGAATTCTTACTTCTTTACCATAAGGTCCCAGTGCCGGTTACAATTATTTCATATACAATTATAAAAACAGATGCAACCTTTACTATGATAAAACAAGTAAAGCCATTCCAAATGGAAATAATTGCATAAATTTAACAAAGGAGGTTAGTCTCACAATAAAGAGTAACATCTTCAGTCAACTGTGTAAGCAGTACCATGAAGCTGCACCTCTGTGGGGAGGCAATTCCCCCATTTAGCAGCTTCCACAGAAAGTCCTTTTCCACTTTTGTAAGGGTGGTGGAATCACCAGGAGTTCATTTAGTGCCAAAAGTGGGAGAAGCAGAATCGATTCCTCATCTAAATTGGCCTGTGTCATTTGATTGCTACTCAGTATCATGGGAGGTTAAGATGATGTCTGATTATTTCCTTTCTTGATAATGAACAAAAACCCAGGAGTTCAGTAGTAATGCTCAAAACTAGGTTTTTTGTATTCTGGATACTTTTGTGCTGCAGTGTTAGGTGGCGTGCCAATCTTGATTTTTCTATAATGAAAAGATCACTGTCCAAGCAGTCTGTGTCTAAATATTTCCCGTTTGGCTGTAACAAATAAAATTATGCTGACTTTTCCTGTGACTATGGTCAGAACAGCCCTGCTTTGTGAACAAGGCATTTACCCCTTTTTCAGTTCATACTACAGAGTCTTGAACTGCTGTTCTGTGTGCAGTTGAGAGCTTTTTCAGGTCAGGGCTGCACATGTGCAGTTGACTACACATAAAGGGCACTGAAGTTCAGTCCCCAGCAGTTCTTGTTTTTCAGCTTTGGCATCCAGCTGAGAATTTAGAGCTCAGTGTTCCTTAGCACTTTATTCTGGGTGGGGTGGGGGGTTGGAATTGCACACGTGTACTTCAGAAATTGTTGAGAGGTTGTTGTTTTGTACTTTTATAATCACTTGAATCAACCACCAGAAATTGTTTGTGATTTTTATCCTGTAACCTAGATGTACGGAGCCTTTGGCCCTCCAGATGTTGCTGGACTACAACTTCCATCATTCCCTGGCCATGGTTCAGGTTTTCTGGGGCTGATGGGAGTTGGAGTTCAGCAACATCTGGAGGGCCAAAGGTTCCACACACCAGCTGTATTTAAAAACCTTGAAAACACATCTAAAACATTTTCTCTATTAGAAAAAAGAAAAATCTTTCAGGATAGGATGTACATGTGTCCATGTCAGGCTTGGCCTGAGTGCCAAGCCTTGAAAAACCTCTCAAAATCCCTAGCTAAGCCCAGTCATAGTCCAGCCATGGTTACCTTCTATGTGTAATATATATTCCTGGAACTGGGCTGACCCTACCATTAGGCATAGTGAAGTGGCTGCCTCAGACAGCTGATTGATAGAGCAATGGAAGGGACAACCAAATCTTAGTTAATGCATCATTGTATTTTTAATGCCAAAGGGGTGGAGGAGTGCTTCTGAGACTTTTTGCCTTGGGTGCCAGAATAGCTTACTTGATCTTGGATGCTGCACACCTTGACTTAGGGAGAGGGGATGTTTACTGCTCTGCCTCAGGCAGCAAAAGATCTTTGGGCAGCCCCGTTCTAGAGAAAGCTCTAAAACTGCATTCCTAAAAGCAGCCCAAGACTCTTTTAAATGGGGAGCTATCAGGGAGTGCAATCTCATGAAAATGAGCATTAGATAGCCTTTCCCCCTGTCTCAGATTAGTTATGAGGAAATAACCCACTTTACCTAGAATATCCTTGGAAGATATATTTCCTAACCCAGTTGTTAGGAAACCTAGTTGTTTTCTAACCTAGTCTCCCTTGAGACATAAGATACAGCATCCTTAGACTCCGAACACATCATATTAACACCCACTCTGTCCAAAACAAATGAGGTAAACAAGCATAGCATGTGAGTACTAAGAAATAGGAGCCCTGCAGTGAGTCAAGAACTGCATACAAAAGTAATGCTACTCTTTGGAGAGTGTGGAAGAATGCTTCACAATTGCACAATTGCTCTGAAACTAATTCAGAGACATAATTTCACAGTTGTTGTTTTTTCCTAATTAAACTTGTGCCATATTTTCTTCTAACCTGGGTCTGAATCTTGTACAGCCCTTGAAGTATTGATCCTTGGCTAACTCACTTCATTATTGTTGTTATTAATGTCTTAAATAAGCTAGTGACTGCAATAGCTGGCTTTCTAATATAATTGCATTTATTATATTTATAACCTGCCCTTCAGCCACAAGGCTTTCAGTGTGGTGCACATTTCATTAAAAATACAAAATAAAACCATTAGACACCCTAAAGCAGTAATTCAGCAGCAGAGAAACAGATTCTTTCAACTGACCGCTTCCATAGGCCTGAAGGAAAAGCTGTCTTAAACTGAGGTGAAAAAAGTTAGTGGGGGGGGGCAACCATATCTCCAGCGAACAGACCTTTACTCTAACCAAATATGTAATGTTATAAACAATGTAAGTCGAATAACCAATCCTCAATTCAGGCTTGAATAAAATTATGAAAAGTACACATGCTCAATATGATTTTGACCTGGTTTGCATTGCACAGTCAGCCAAACAATGGCTTACTGGAACTGCGCGAACATGCAAGCTCTTAGAAAGGAGCTTGCTTTCATTTTGCTCTTCCTGGTTCTACTTTCTCCCACACTGAACCCAAGTCCCTCCTCACTATGAGCTGTAGCCTTTTGGCCAAAACCTTGTCTTAGCTCCTTTCGGTGTGGGACGAAAAAGAACCAGGGAAAAGCTAAACAAACTACTTCCCAAGAGCCCTAATGTTTGCACAGTCCCTGTAAGCCATAGTTTGGTTTACCTTGTCATTGCAAACCAGGTTTGGATGGTAATCAAGCAGAAGAGTAGAGGTTATAATCTTATTTTAAAGCTTCCTTACTCTGGGTTTGCTTGTTCTAATTAGATTTTGTGGGGTTTCTTTTACTGTATTTCCAGCAATCTCAAGAAGAGGACCTCGCCGCTTGCCTACCCAGTCCACCAGGTCCAGGCACATCTGCCCTTAACAGCCTGGTAGTTTCTTGTGCATCAGCAGTTGGCGTAAGAGTTGCTGCTACGTGTGAAGCTGGGGCCTTGTCACTGAAGAAGGTAATGAACTTCTATGGCACAGTTCCAGGTGACACAGTATCCCCACCTAGCTCTGGCTCTCCAAGCCTGGATGGGGTGAAGGACAGCCGAGAGGAGCAGGTCAGGCTGGAGTCAATGCAGGGAAAGAAGAGTTCCAGCTTGGTGGATATTCGAGAAGAGGAATCTGAAGTCTGTCGAAGGCTTTCCTTACCTGGTTTGCTCTCCCAAGGTGAGATGCTCACAGGTAGTTCCAGCGTTATACATTTTGGGGATTTGGGTTCTTTCTTGATGTGTAATTTCTGTGTGTGACAGGGCACACATATTTCTCCTTACATTGATTGTCCATCATTTTTTTAAAATGCATAGTGTTACTTTGTTCTTGTTTATAATTCTTGTTACTCATTTCTACACAAGCACCTCAAAGCTGTTCACAAATATAGTAAAATACACAGTGCAGTATGTAAAAGCCAAAATAATTAAAAGCAAAGCACAGTGCAAGGTAATAAAATCATATAAACAACTCATCCATCCCCTGAAATAGGTCTAATCACCACATTGAGCTCCCAAAGATACATAAACACACACAAAACACGAACTGCTGCAACCTGCACAACCTGCTGTAGAAAAATCACAAAAGCTCCTCTTTAGGGGCTGCAAGTGCAAATACTGTCACTGTTAAGAGAACTGTTGATCTCAAAAATGTGGCGCACTAATAACAGCAGTGCATGCATTTTTTAGATCAGCAGTTGTCTTAACAGTAAGAGTTTTTTTCACTTGCACCCCTAAAGTGGAGTTTCCCTAACTTAAGGAACTCTTGGGACAAGTGCAGTCTAAGGGCAGGGGGCCAGGAACTGTCCTCCTGTATTCTGCACACGATTATTCATTTATGCAGCACTTTTAATTTACAGAGTGCTTTAAAATACCCAAGTGCATTGCCTTGCGTTATGAATTGCTAAGGCAGGTTGACAATCAATTTGGTAATCCATCTTGTGCCGGAAATGAAAGAGGAAGGAAGAAAGCTACTTAACAGTATCCCTTTCCTACCTAAAGCAAGTTTTTATGTAAAGCAGAGATTGCTGTAAAAGTATTGATGCAGTCTCCTGTGTTTGCAACGTTCCTTAATGTTTCCATTTAGTCTTAAGCATGTAGTAGGCAAACAAGAGGTCTAATAATACACTACTGCCCTGACTCTTGTCTCTGAATTCTGTTTCCGCAAACGAGGAGTGGCATTTCAAACCTAGGATAACCTTAAGGCAAGGTTTCCCATACTTGGCTCCAGCTGCTGTTGGACTAGAACTCCCATCATCCAGTGGTCAGGGATGATGGGAATTGTAGTCCAAAAACAGCTGGAGACCCAAGTTTGAGAAACCCTGCCTTAAGGTATTACCTAGGTTAGAATTTTTTCAGACACAGAGCTAACTACCATGGAAAATTGACCAGCCGTCATCTTCCCTGAAATTTGTAGAAGACTAGATTGTTGTTAAGCTGCAGTTTCTTTCTCCTCATGTGGCACTTAGGAAGCGTGGTGCGTCTTCTGTCCTCACAATCACATTCCATTCTCTGAGAACAAAATGACAGATCTCATTCAAATTAACTACCCAGTGCGCTCTGAACTACAGGTGTGAGTTGCCCTTAAGTGTATGTGTCTGTGTTAATCTTGGAGTTTATTTTGGGTTTGTTGACCTGGATTGACAGGGTGACAACGTGAAGGTGCTGCAAGGTGACATATTGCCTTTTCAGTTTAAAATGAAACAGCACTGTTTGACCAAGTCATACTTGTTGCATATTGCTTAGTCAAGATCTTCATAACATCCTGATGTTCCCAAATGACTTTGTGAATCAGCCCTCTTTGTTTGACTGAAATATTTTATTTTAGTGTCTGTACACTTTTTGTTTCCCGTGTTAAAAGTTTCTCCAAGGCTCTTGAGGAAAGTTGGACGAGCCAAGATGAGGACCGTGGCCCTCACACCAACCTACAGTGGTGAAGCTGACGCCCTTCTCCCATCTCTGCGAACAGAGGTGTGGAGCTGGGGTAAAGGAAAAGAAGGGCAGCTAGGACATGGTGATACTCTGCCAAGGTAAGATTTCACTGAGGAAATCTGTTCCATGCCAATAGGCAGTGATATTTGGGGTTGATCTTCTATAGCTGTTTGACTATGTTCTGTTGAATGCTTCATTATATCATAGAATCATAGAGCTGGAAGGGACCCCTTGGGGCCATCTAGTCCAACCTTCTGCAGTCATTAGATGACGAACATCTAACAACACAACAACTTGGGATCAAGATTTGCTTGATATTTTCATCTATATTGCTACCGATACCTTAGATGCAATGAAATCTTTCTCCTTATTCCTATGGAATATATAATTTGCTGTGTGTAGATTTCCTGTGTGCTTACCTTGTGGGTCCTGATTCTGTTTTGTGGGTTCATAGGCTCCAACCACTTTGTGTAAAAAGTCTTGATGGGAAGGAAGTAATTCATTTGTCTGCTGGTGGACACCATTCCTTGGCACTCACTGCCAAATCGCAGGTATGAGGGTGAAATACTGTTTGCTTCTTTTCCAAGGGGTTATAGTGGGGTCTGCTTGTTTTTCCTGGGTCAAACTCTCATTTCACTTTTCGGAAAAGGAAACTTGAGCAGCACGCATAATGGACTTCGGGGCCTTTTTACATAAGTGTATATATTTTTCTTTTTTCTTTTTTAAAATAATTTTTTATTAAATTTTCCATTATACAAATTTGCCATATCAAACAGTTTTCACAAATTTCAACTTTTTGGACTTCCATCAGCTTCTCTGCCAATCATCCATATTTCCCCATTTTTACACATTTTCTAAATTTAAGATTGCATTTTTAACCCTTACTGTGCTATTTCTGTTTAACAATACTCCTCTCACCTTCACAAAGCCTCTTTAAATCCCACTAGCGTTATTTGTTCATCACATATACTTTTCAGATATTCTGCAAATTTTCCCCAGTCCTCGAGGAACTTGTGGTCCCATTGATATCTTATCTTCCCAGTTAGTTTATCCAATTCTGCATAGTCTGTGAGTTTCATCCTCCATTCTTCAAGAGTTGGTAGTTCCTCCTGTTTCCATTTTTGGGCCATTAAGATTCTTGCTGCTGTTACTGCGTATTGGAAAACTTTGTGATCACTTCTATTTATCCCTCTCCCTGTTATTCCTAACAGAAAGGCTTCTGGTTTCTTTACAAATGTATATTTCAACATCTTCTTCAACTCATTATATATCATTTCCCAGAAACCCTTCACTTTCTTACACTCCCACCACATATGGTAAAATGATCCTTCTTTTTCTTTATATTTCCAACACTTATTACATGTTTTAAACATTTTTGCTAACTTAACCGGTGTAATATACCATCTGTATAGCATTTTCATCATATTCTCCTTTAACACAGTACATGCTGTAAATTTTATATTTTCATTCCATAGTTTCTGCCAATCATCCATTTGTATATTATATCCAAAATCTCTGGCCCAATGTATCATAACCGACTTTACTTCCTCATCCATCGTATGCCATTCCAACAACATTTTATACATTTTCGACAATATTTTATAATCATTGTTTATTATCTCTATTTGAAATTTCAATTCCTTTTCTGCATATCCACTCTCTTTAAAATCTTTTTTAAACATTTCATTTACCTGAAAATAGTGCAACCAGTCAAACACATATTCCTTTACTTGTTCATATGGCTTCATTTTCCATTTTCCTCCTTCTTTAATTATTAATTCTCCATATGTAATCCAATTCTCTCTCATAATAATTTTCTTTACACTCATAACCTCTAATGGAGACAACCAGTGTGGGACTTTGGGTTCTAATACATGTTTATACCTATCCCATATTTCAATTAAAGATCTCCGGAAGATATGATTCTCAAAACCCTTATGACTTTTCTTCTTCTCCAAGCATAAATACGAGTGCCATCCAAATCTGTTATCAAATCCTTCTAGATCTAACAATTTGTTATTTTTTAATTTTATCCATGCCTTCAACCAACAGAGACAAGATGCTTCATAATATAATTTCAAGTCTGGCAGGGCAAAGCCTCCTCTTTCCTTCGCATCTGTTAATAACTTAAATTGTATTCTTGGCTTTTTACCCTGCCAGATATATCTTGAAATTACTTTCTGCCACTCTTTAAAGATCATAGTCCCTTTGATTATAGGAATCATTTGAAATAAGAATAACATCTTTGGAAGTACACTCATCTTGATCGTTGAAATTCTACCCCCAAAAGAGAGTTTCATCCTTCCCCATACCTCCAGATCTTTTTTAATTCCATTCCACACCGGTATATAATTATTTTAGAATAAATCAATATTTTTTGAAGTCTACCATATTCCCAAGTATTTTACCTTCTTTGCCACTTCAATTCCTGTTTCTTGTTGCATTATTTCTATTACATTATGGTCCATATTTTTTACAATGGCTTTAGTTTTTTTTCTTATTTAATATAAACCCAGCCACCTTACCAAATTGATCAATCTCCTCCAGCACTTCATTTAAACTTTTTAATGGATCTTCTATCGTTATTACCAGATCATCAGCAAAGGCTTTAACTTTATATTCATTCTGACCTACTGTCACCCCTTTTATTAGTTCATTTTGTCTAATTGAACTCAAAAGGACTTCCAGGGCCATTATAAATAGAAGTGGAGAAAGAGGGCATCCCTGTCTTGTACCTTTCAATATCTTCACTTCTTCCGTAATTACATTGTTCACAATCAGTTTTGCTCTCTGTTCTGTATAAATCGCTCTTATTCCATTATAAAAATCTTTTCCTACCTCCATATATTCTAAATTCTTTAACATAAATTCCCAGGATATATTATCAAAGGCCTTTTCCGCATCTACAAACATCAATATAGCTTGTTTCTCATTCCTAGCAGTCAGATATTCCAAAGTATTAATTATATTTCTCACATTATCTTTCATCTGTCTGCCAGGAAGAAAACCTGCTTGATCTTCATGAATAAATTCTTGCAATACCTTTTTCAATCTTTTTGCTAATATTCCCGTAAAGATTTTATAATCAGTATTCAACAGTGAAATCGGCCTATAATTCTTAACTAGTGTTAAATCGGAATCTTGCTTGGGAATAAATGTAATAAAGGCTTCTTTCCAAGTTTCCGGAATATCCTTTCCCTTCAAAATATTGTTCATAGCTTCTTTCAATGGTACCATCAGGATATGCCTCAATTCTTTGTAATAACTAGATGTAAATCCATCTGGTCCTGGAGCCTTCCCTTTTTTAAAGTCTTTTATAGCTTCTATTATTTCTTCAATCTCAATTGGGGCGTTCAGTCTATCTTTCTTTTCTGTCGGGATCTTTTGCACCTTTTTATTTTTTAGATATCTTTCTATTTTCTTCATATTGTTCTTTTCTCTATTCCTATATAAATGACTGTAAAAAATCCAAGAATCATTTTCTGATACCTTTTGGATTTTCTATCTCCTCTCCATCGATAATAATTTTACTAATTGTGTTTTCTTCCTTTCTTTTCTTGATTTGCCACGCAAGCCATTTGCCAGATTTATTAGCAAACTCAAAGTTCCTTTGTCTTAACTTTTTAATATTCCACTTCACCTCCTTGTTTATTATCATTGCAAATTGTGTCTGCTAACTAGAGGTTTAAACCAGGGATGGGAAACTTGTGACCCACCAGAGGCTGCAGTGTCCCCAATCCCTATCCGTTACCCTTGCTGGCCTGGAAGTTGAGAGTTCAACAGCATCTGGAAGTTTCAGGTTCCTCAGCCCTGATGTGACCGTGGTTTGCTTTAAAATCAAAATCAAAAGTGGAAGCTTTGGGCCAAAATCAAAAGTGGAAACATGAGCCCACAACTTGCTGAGATTTGTGCATGTTTATTAATGAGAAGCTCATGGTTTCCTATTGCATCTGAACCAAGCCAGACAGTTTTAGTGTTCTTTCTTCTTCTTCCAAAAATGGGGGCTGCAGAACTCAGTCCTGCCACTGTGACCCACTGGTTGAGGTTACAGTATTGGGTGGTGAGGGAAGGGCATTCTGCTCATGGCTCCTGTGGGCAATAGGTACTTAAAAGGAACTGGCCTCTGATCTATAGGGTGCTGAACTGTACAGCTTCATGCATTTACCATCCTGCTCCTAAAAGGAGATTTGCTTCTGTAAAAGGTAGGAAATAATATCTGGATGGACTTCTGTTAATTCATATAATACTGTAGTCTCCTAACATACTGTAATCTTCATTATTTGAAAATGTCTATCCTTTCCCACCCCACCCCCTTCCCCTTGATCTTTTTACACAGGTATATTCATGGGGCAGCAATACCTTTGGGCAGCTTAGTCACTTAAGTTCTCCAACCACAGTCCCTCGCCTTGCAAAGGTACTATATGTGTCTTAAAAAAAAATAATCAGTACTATTTGTGACATGGCTTCCTCCTAGAGCAATGGTGGTTATTTATGTGGACTTCAATCTTAACTAGCAGTTTTTCCTCTTTGCATTGTTTATATTGGTAGGGGTGTTGGCTCATCTTTGTGGACAGAAAAAATTGTAGGCTCTAGGACCCTGTGTCTCTCTTGATAGGGATTGAGGTTTTCCCTGCTCCCAAACAGTGCAAATCGGGAACCGTCCCCAACTTCAAGCATCAAGCTGAGCGAAAGAAGGTGCAGAATTTTCCCTACCACTTCTGCTAGCTTGCAGCTATAGTGAGTTTGAAATGACCCTGCAGTTGCATTGCAGTTCAGAGGGCCTTGGAAGTGCAAGGCAAATGTGGGGATGATCCTTGCCCTCCCGCTGCAGCTTTGGTTTCATAAAGAAGCTGGGACTTGAAGCCCAGCACTAAAAATAAGCCCCAGCCCTCTTGAGCTCGAAAAAAGAAAGGCTGGGGTTTGTTTGGGTTCAGCAGTTGCCAGGTATTTGAGTGTCTGAGAAACGCAGCAGCCAAAAAAGTCTTTACCACTCTTTCTAATTCCAGAGCCAGAAAGGAGAAGCTTTTGTGTTTTTGACCCTATACCTCCACAGCAGCCAAATAATCCCCAGATTTCCTCCTACCCAAAACTATGGATCATCTCTATAGTTTCTCTGAACTTCAGAGAGCCTCAAAAGGTCTGTGCAACTGAGGTGATGATCTCCAGACACCTTTGGAGCTCCCAAAGTTGGGAAGAAGGCTGGAATTCCATCATCATGCTTATCAGACTATGGTGGTGCACTCACCATGGCCATTGAAAATGTTGGAAGGCTGGATATAGGCAAAATAAGCTTGGAAACTTAAATCATGCAGGCTGTTAAAATCCCATTGCATAGCACTTAACTATTGAAACTGTACAGGGTTGCATTTTAAATTCTTCCCAAATTCTGGTACAGCCAAGAGCATCTTAATTGATTGAAACCTGTCCCTGCTGCTTTAAGCAGGTGTCAAATTTCCGCATGTAAAACACTAAAGCCCTTTGATGAAAGCCCCTTAGAAGCCCATTTTCGATTGTCAACAAGGATTTCCCTTTTTTATTATTATGTCTTTTTTTTTTTACTTGCTTCTAGGTGTGCGATGACAAAGGCATCTGGAACATAGCAGCTGGTCCAGATTATTCATTATTCCTAGTAGATGGCGAAGAGTTTCAACCTTCGTTATACTATAGTGGTCGAGAAGAAAAGAAAGAGAGTGATGTTTCACCTGAAGATAGCTGCTTTAAAACTTCAACACTGTTGCTAAACTGTAGTAAGGTATGAATTAAGTTCTGTGTCCTAGAAAACTTTAGGGCCTAGCAGTGGCATGATAGTGCCAAGATGCAGAATGGTAGGGTTTGGAAAACTGTAAGCTGGAGCTCATCTCCCCAGTGAGCCCAAGCCCCTTTCCCCCAAAAAATTCAAATTCTCTTGCAAAAGTCCTCTCTGCTCCAGCTGCTCCCTTCTCTCTCCTGCTCAAACCAACCTTACAGCAGCAGGAAGGCCTTGAGAAGGGGCTCTTGTTAGCCCCTCAACCCTGCTGCAGCAGTATGCCGGGCACAACAAATGATGAAAATTGCATTTCCCATAGTTCCTTGCACCTGGGGCCTGCTACTGTGGCATTCCTGTTCCACCAGGCCTTTGGCCAGGGCACAGCCTGACTCCCTCCCTCGGCAATCTTCGCGGAGCTCTGGCCCAATGGTTGCCAGTGGCTTGAATTAATTAGTTTTATAATGAATGATTTTAGAATGTTGTTTATGCTGTACTTTTGTACTGTTTTATTGTTGTTAGCCACCCTGAGCCCGGCTTCAGCTGGGGAGGGCGGGATATAAATAAAATTTATTATTATTATTATTATTATTATTATTATTATTATTATTATTATTATTATTTTATTTTAATAGGTATGGGGGTTTTAAAATAAAAAAAGAAAGGTGATGGACTTTTGCTGAACTCCTGGTCTTGTCAGTGAGACCATGACATGGCAAACTTTGAAATTACCTGGGATAACATGATGCTGGGGAACAGGTGTTGTCCATCACTAGTCAAGTTTTAGGCTTAGTTACAGGCTATGTTATTGTACAGTAGGAGAGGAGACTTCATAAAGGTGTTCTAGGAGGCTGCTTCAAGCATGCAGGGCAATAAGAAAAGGAGGGCAGCAGTTTGAAGGAGCTGATGTGATCACACTGGATATCACAGGAAACTGTGGTATAACGAGTCAGGATATTGGTGCCCAAACTGAGTATGTGTTGCAGAGATGGGGGGAGAGTATTTAGGCAGAGACATCAGCTTGTTCTAGGACTGATAAAGCATATTTTATCAGTCCAAGATTGTGGCATATGAATTGGGCCAATCTAATAAGTCATTTGACTGCTATATTTATTTTTATATCTTGATTTCTGGCTATATAATAAGGTTTCTGATTAGAAAGTATACATATTAATGAAACCTATCTGCATTTTGTGAGTGCTCCATTGTGTAAGGTGTGTAACACAGAAGAGCTTGATTTCTATATTATTAAGTCATGGTTATTTGTAAACCCCTTATCTAGGGGATTTTTAATACAGTCTGTCTTCCCTCCAGCTAGGGTACATTAGCAGTGTGATGGCTGGTGGGAATAACTGTTTGGCTTTAGTGGACAAAAACATTATGGGCTACATTGCAAGTCTGCATGAGTTGGCTTCAATGGAGAGACAGTTCTATTCCAAACTGAGTGCTATAAAATCTCAAGTTCTCAGACCCCTCTTGGGATTAGGTAAGCAATCTATGCACAGCATCCCTTTTCTGATTGTGACTTCTTTAGAAACACAACCTCTTGATGTTTGTATGTTCCTGGAAGGCAGTACCTGCCTCAATCTTGTCTTCTGCTTCATTATGCACCCAAACCTCTGTAATCAGATATCTCTCCCCTCTCTGCCCATATGCATGATGTTTTGCTGAGAGGTTCAGATAAGGAAAGCACTGCAAGCTGTCTTTGTGCTAAAATGAATCTCCTGCTGTTTCTCAAGACACAGCACTGCTCTTTTAATACTTAATACACCACAAGCCCCCTTCCAGGTGAGCCTCAGCCGGCAGCCCTGACTGTACAGTCATACCTCGGGTTGAATGTGCTTTGGGATGAGCGCGTTCGAGTTGCGCTCCGCGGCAACCCGGAAGTAACAGAGCGCGTTACTTCCGGGTTTCGTCGCTTGTGCATGCGCAGACACTCAAAATGATGTCATGCGCAGAAGCGCCAAAACGTGACCTGCGGACACAGGTTACATTTGCTTCTAGATGCAAACGGCTCCCGAACGGATCCCGTTCGCATCTAGAGGTACCACTGTATCTATAAAGCAGCAGTCCGATCTTTTGACTGCCTTCCATCATGTTGCAGTTGCCGCCCGCCCACCCTTGCCTCAGGCCAGGCTTGTCTGCATCTAATTTTGACATCATCCAATTGGCCTTCTAGAAAATAGAGGAATCTATTCCTAGGCAAGTTGAATAATGGGCATTCACTCACCCACCAGCAGAGCACACCTGCCCTAGCAAGCTTGCGCAAGATTTAAAACATGATACAGTGCACAATGTCTTTGATCTGGTCTGATCCACATTTACAAAGGCAATCGTTCGTTGGCTTCTTTAAAAAAAAATCAAGTCACATATTTGGTGGTGAACATTAAGCTGCGTAAATGCTCGTATAATGGGGGGCGGGTTAATTTCTACAAGTAAGTAGTCCTTTTATGGTCAGATAACTTTGAATATATGGAGAATACAATGTCCATTTTGGCATCTTCAGCAAAATGGATCCTATGTCAGAAATATCCTGTAATAGCATTAGAGAAGAAATGGAACAACGTGGACATAGTACACTAGATGCATTACTCAGAACTGTAATAGATCTCTCTTCTTTAAGAGTACACATTCATAAATCCATGATTCCATAGTGGAAAAAACTTGCCAAATGTCAGACTAACATTTGGCAAACTTAGAGGGAAGACTGGACACAATGTTGTGGCTGCTTAATGTTGAGCTTGTGTAAGTAGTGCAATGGTTATTAATACTGGTGGTGACCATTTTGTGCAGGGATTCTGTTCCTACCCTCCATTTGCATTGGCAGAGCATACATAAGCCTACAATGCCCTGTTACACCCCGGTCTGACCTCTTCCAGGTTCAAAAGCACCCATGCAGCGACGGTCATGCGTCAGCTGGTTGTGCACAAAATTGTCGCTGACTGTAATTCTAATCCTAATAGACAACAGCACAGTCCTAACCATGTCTGCTCAGAAGCAAGTCCTATTGAATTTAGTAAGGCTTAATTTCAGGTAAAGGGGGTTAGGAATCGCAGCCTTGAAAGTTGTGTGGTTTTGTTTTGCAAGGAGAGTGGGAAAATGGTTAATGACATTTGTTGGCATCTCCTTTAAAATGACTGCATGTATTGATAGCCTGGATTAATTCTTGTTCATGATATGTTGAACTAAAAAAAGTTTCCACTCCTTAGTGCACACCCCAGCCTCAAATAGCTCACTGCATATTGTTTGCTCATCTCCTCTGCAGATAATTTAGGTGCTTCGTCGACAGTGCAGCTGTTGCAGGAAATGGCTAGTATGTTCAGCAAGCTGTGTTACCTAATCGGTCAGCATGGAGCCTCTTTGACAAGCTTTATTCAAGGGTCAAAAGAGGCAAAGAACTTGGCTGTCCTGAAGCATTCAAGCCTCTTTTTGGAAAGTTACACTGAGCAAGTATCTCATTTTTATTCTCTGGAGATTTATTGTTTCAGGCACAACGCGTTACAAGGAAAAACTAAGATGAAACAAAGAAAGACTTGAAACAGCACACTTGCTATCACCTGAATTATTGACTTGTACTGTAGGGCTGAACTTTACACATTCAGTAAAGTTGGCAAGTGTTTGTTCTGGACTGTATCACTTCAGATTGCAAGCCTCCTTGAATTCTCCCTCATGTAAAATTTCAAGAGAAAAGTCACACAGCCAGCCACATTTGTGGCTGAGTTGACACTGAAATGGAATGATTGGACATTTTAAATGTCCAGGCATCATTTATGTACTATTGTGGATATAGTGGAACGTTAAAGCTGCCAGTCATTTAATCTTTAAGGTGCAATCCACCAGAACTCGTGGTGTGAAATTGCTGTTCATTTTGATGCATTGTGGCAGATGCTCACTGTGCAAGCCCTGTTGAAATGGGCATTGTGCAAAACATTCTTGGAAGGCTGCATCCTATAAGCTAACACCATTATTTCAAAGGGGGCACATTGTGCTTGTGTTACCCCTGTAGTCCCACATTGTGAGTCTTCCTAAAATAGATTTTCACCCATTTTTTTGTGGTGTATATGGCAATACTAGTGTGGGAGGAAGCTGCAGTGTGGGCAAGGTGTTAATGGTTATTGAAGCAACTATTCTGCAGAGAAAGATTATGCTGCAAACACAATGTGAGACTGTAGGGTAGTGACGTAAGTTTTCCATTAATCAAAAAGAGGTTGTTCACACTCGCTCCTTAGGACCTTCATCCAGCAAATTCATCAGGCTGATTTCCATTTGAAATGCCTAGGCTTTCTCACTTTTCTTCATTAATGTCTCTGATTTAGGTACTGCACTTCCTTGACAAACTTTCTGGTGATGGGAGGATTTACGCTTCTCTCCAAACCAGCAGTGTAAGTTAGTCCTTCTGGATGTTGAGTCTGGTGATTTGATGTTACAGTAATGTCTGCAAATCCTGGTGTATTGCCAATGTACCCATGTGTGAATCTGGTAGCTCTGCTTACTGTGAGTGCTAAGATAATGGTTAGTAGTGCAGCTGCATAGAATCTTTTACAATCCTTAGCAGGGGTTCTACAGAAAGAGAGAGAAAAAAAGGAAGAGAGGTAGGTAGGTAGGGGTGGTCTGTTAGTGTCTGAGGTTGGTGTCTCAGGTCAGTTCAGACTGACCTTTGGCTCTTGAGGTGTATATTTTTAAAGACCTTAGTTTTGCCATTTTAAGTTGTTTTAGACTGTTTTTAGTATTGTGTAATATTGCGTTTTAATGTTAATGTTATGTTTTAATTGTTATAACACACCCTGGAATCATAGGGTGAAGGACGGGAAACAAATTGTAATAATAATACCCATCCCACCTTCCCAGCTTCCTAGTTTGTCCCTTCCTTTTGTCAGAAATAATCCCAGAAATAAAGTTTCTTACCCTTTAGAATAATGAAAACCCTTTTAGGATGTCATTGTGAGCTATCAGTGCTTTGCTCACAGGAAAGGATCCTGCCCCTTAACAGGTGAAATGAGACAAATTTAGTAGAAATCCAAGTTTCATCCCAAATTCTGGCCCAAACAGCCAGCCTGTAATAAGCATATATAACATTTGGATCCTAATGTCAGGTATTGTGTGGAGTAATAAGGGCCTTATATGGTGGTCAGAATCTATTAGGTAGCTCTATTCTTATTATCTGTGTTGAAAACCATTAGAAGCATTAGTCATTTCTTCCATTATGGGTATCAAAGGATGTAGGACTGTGTCTCTCCAGATAACGGTTATATGCTTAGAATGACTGATTCAGGAAATGAGATCTTTGCAGCAAGATACCAATGTCAGTGGCTAATGATATGAGATGGTCTTCTGTGACTATTCCTTTGTACAGCCTTTTAAGTAATTCATCATAAAAGGGAAGCAGCAGCTCACCAGGACTCCTCATTGTCAGGCAACTTAGCAGCGTTTCCTTTGAGACATTAGCCGAGACTTGGTCTTACGATAGTTCTGATACTCCTTGATGCTTGTGTATTGTGACTTCCAAGTGTTGCTCTCAAAGCACTTTAAAAATGCAAACCATCCAGATGGTTAGTCTGGTGGCTGAGAAAAAGAGCTTCCTGATTAAAAAAGAGAGAGAGAGCACTTCTCCCCCCTTGAAGCTCGTTCGAAAATGAGAAGTCGTGGAACTAGGCAAGGTAGATGCGTTTGATGCTTCTGTGGCAGCACCTCGTTAATCATGTAGAGTGGCCCTGCTGTTTAGTTCACTAAGCTACTCCTTTGTTCCCAAAGCTTTGATGTGTCGCTCTTCTCTGCCTTGCAAGCCTTCCTTTCCAAATTTCCACCTTAACTTATTTCGTAGCTGTGCAAATTCATTGCAAGTTCGATGTTTCATTGCAGACAGCAACACAGAAGAAGTCAAAAGCAGTAAATGGTTGTGTTCACCAACGCAGTCTCGTGTAATATTTGAGTAGATTTTCCACCACTTTTAATTTAGCACTTAAAATTTGCGTTGGAAAACTTGAAAGGCTCTATTTTTGGAGGCACTATACAGCTGATAAAGGACGCGGGTGGCGCTGTGGGTTAAACCACAGAGTCTAGGACTTGCCGATCTGAAGGTCGGTGGTTCGAATCCCCGCGATGGGGTGAGCTCCCATTGCTCAGTCCCTGCTCTTGCCAACCTAGCAGTTCAAAAGCACATCAAAGTGCAAGTAGATAAATAGGTACCACTCCGGCAGGAAGGTAAACGGCGTTTCCGTGCGCTGCTCTGGTTCGTCAGAAGCGGCTTAGCCATGCTGGCCACATGACCCGGAAGCTGTACGCCGGCTACCTCGGCCAATAAAGTGAGATGAGTGCCGCAACCCCAGAGTCGGTCACGACTGGACCTAATAGTCAGGGGTCCCTTTACCTTTACCTTATACAGCTGATAGGCAAAGGGTGTATCAAGTTCCTTCGGTGATTCAGGAAATATACTTGGCTAGTGGTTAGCAGCAGTCAGCTCTGGAACGCTCTGCCCACTGAATTTTGTTGAGCATGGTCTCTGATGGTATTCAGATGCCAACTCAATCATGGCTTTTGACCTAGGCTTTTGGGTATTGTTACTGATACTTATTCATATGTCCATAGTAGAGGCTTTGCTTATGATGACACTGTGATTTTTATGTATGGATATAACATTTTGTTGACTTTCGCTGTTACCGCTCTGCGATCTTTGGATATAAATGGCTTAAATCTAAATAAAAAATGAATTTCAAAGACATGCCACAGGGTGGGGCAGGGAACACCCAGAACATATTGCGGGGGTGGTGTATGGTCCACAGGTTAGATACCTCTAGTTTAAAGAAAGAAACTAGTATTGTTAATAAGTAGTAATTTATGTATTTGATTCCCAGTAAATCCGTATCACTTCTAACAAGAGATAGCAAAATACACAGGCTGTGTTCTCAAGCAGCTATAAACCAAGAAGCTTGGTGTAATAAACCACACTGTGCCTGAACTGTGTGCAAGCAGGAAACAAGCCAGGAAAGTGATAGCTTAGGGTTACATTTGAACTCAGGTATGTGGTTTGCTGCTCCGTAAACAGGCTATGATCCATAGCCCTGCCGTAAGTCATGGTTTGCTGTTTACATACGGATCATGGCCTGTTTTAGAGAGAAACAAACCACAGTTTTGGGTTGGAACCTAGCACTTAAGTCATCCTCTTGCTAGTTTGTTTATGCAGAGTAGGAATGTTCAGGTGCTTGCACAAAGAATGCAGCTTTTGCACAGTATAGTTTATTAAACCAAGCTTCTTGGCTTACCTTTTATGCGTGAATGCAACTGTAGGATTTTATACAAGTGAAGCTTGATGCTCTAAGGACTCCTAGAAATTAATGCAAAACATTAGCCTTGAGTATTTTTTAAGTGCAGTAGTCCTGGGGTAGGTCTAACTCAGGCTTCCTCAACCTCGGCCCTTCAGATGTTTTTGGCCTACAACTCCCATGATCCCTAGCTAGCAGGACCAGTGGTCAGGGATGATGAGAATTGTAGTCTCAAAACATCTGGAGGGCCGAGGTTGAGGAAGCCTAGTCTAATTCATACTGCCTGACCTATGTATCAGTGAAAGGGCATGTAACCATGTATATCTGGGTCCAAAGTCACATGGTGGTGTTCCACAGCTGAAGCTAAGCAGATCCAAACCAGTTTGCAAGCTGCCTGGGTGGAAGGACACCTGGAAACCATATATAAATATGTTCTGAGTTCCACAGAAGAAGAGTCAGACATAAGTATAGTAAGTGTTGCACTGAAAGCGTTGTCAAAACATTAACACACATCTGTCTTTATACTGCAGGGATTTCTTAACTAAAAACCAGGCTTTGCTTCAGGATCTGTCAGAGACAAATGAGGAGGCTTTCCCATTGGTAGAAGTGTTAAATACTCTGTTTTTCTTGCCAATCCGACGACTTCATAATTACGCTAGAACTTTACTAAAGCTTGCTACGTGTTTTGAAGTGGTAAGTTGTTGTATAAGAAAGTTTCACTAAACAGGAGACATTTTGTGTTTGTTTTTTTGATCTCATTGCTAACATAATCATTCCAGGTAGCGTAATATTTTTAATCAGTTCAAAAAAAAGTGCAAATGCAGTTGCATTTGTTATAATAACTAAGTGGTTTATTCTTCATTGTATTAGTGTTCTTTTTAGTTACTTAAATATTATTCATTATGTTCAATCACAGGAGAAGTTGTTTCAGTTGATTTAAATATAACATTTTCAGAAACTGCAATTACTGTAACAAAATATTGCAATAGGTCTCTGGAAGCAAGTGTCAATTGCTAACCTTGTTTTGTTTGTTCCTTCTCTGTAGGCATCTCCAGAATACCAGAGCCTCCAGGATGCCAGTTCTTGTTATGAAACCCTTGCTGTCCATCTTAGCAGGAAAAGGAAAGAAGCTGAATACACGCTGGGCTTCTGGAAGACCTTTCCTGGCAAAATGACAGTACGTGGGCATTGCTGTAGTCTCTGCTAGCACAACTCTTTCCACTGTAGGATTCCATTTTTCCCACAGTGATGTCACCGTAGTTCCCTTCCCTTCCCTTCCCTTCCCCTCTCTTCATGGCTGTGGTGCTTCCAATTTCAGAAAGTATTGTATTTAGCAAATAATCCTAATTTCCCGTTACGGCTGAGATGCATGTAAATTCCATCTGTGATGAGTGCGCACTACTGTTAATGACACAGGGGTGATAATAGGCATAGTAGACCTAATTTGTGTTCCTGCCTCACTCCTCAATTATAGGATTCCTTGAGGAAACCCGAACGGCGACTAATCTGTGAGAGCAGCAATCGGGGACTGTCACTGCAGCATGCTGGGAGATTCTCAGTAAACTGGTTCATCCTCTTTAACGATGCCTTGGTCCATGCTCAGGTAAGCGCATACTGGGGATTAGAGCTGAATTGTTCCCGTTATACCTGAATGGATGGGGCACCTCACAGTAAAAGGATATTTTCAGAGTTCTGTAGCAGTCAGATCTCTCTCCCCACGCTCTTCAGAAGAACACACACAAAGACGACCTGAGGTCCATATGGGTTGTCGCTAGGTCTAGTCAGTGGCGGAGGAAGGGGGCAGGTCACCCTGGGTGCCAGCCTGGAGGGGTGACATTGCCGCGGGCAGGTGCCTCCCCCTTTGGGACACTCGCACGGGCGACGTACCAGGCCCCTGGGTGCCACACCCCCACGACCCCAGGTACCGAAGCCCCTTCCTCCACGACTGGGTCACGTATGGGTGACAAGAGCCTTGGATACCAAGCCTGTTCTGTCTTCCATGCAACGTAGATCACTCCCCACCTCTCTCTATTGGGGTTCTGAAACACAATTCAGAATTGGGTCTATTCCACTTACCCAGCCACCACCTCATTAGTGCCATTGATATTGCCGGCATTAGGTTTTGGAACATTATGTTTTGGGTCTTTGAACAGCATTGCCTCTCACTTGCAAAAAAAAGTTGAAAGACAAAAAATAGTTGTGCACAGTTTCTCCCTGTTTTCTGGTGAGACTGGAAAATATCTTCCATCGCTAGCATACAGCAGCACTATCATTTGCTGCCCCTTAAACAAACTTTAGGAACAGGGTATCCTATGCACTGAGCTCTGGTTCATAGAGCCCGTTATTTGGCATAAATATGGTTGCAGCTTTGCAAGCTGTGCAATTTGAACATATCAAATTGGGGGTGGTTGGGAACTCGTTAAGAGATATAGCAGTTGCATTTCAGCAGTGTGGCTTAACGTCATTCTGTTTCCAAAGGGGAAGAAACACTGAAGAAGGAACACCCACAAAGAGTGAATCTAATCCTAATAGGAAGGTTGATGCTTTTCCTCTTTTGCTTTTCTTTACAGTTTTCAACTCATCATATTTTTTCCTTGTCCACATTGTGGGTAGAACCTGTTTCAGAAGAGTCTGGTAATATGTAAGTATGTCAAGGCCATCCCTCAAATAGAAATTATTTTGTTGCTGTTGTTGATGAGATGAGTTTTTCTTTTGAAATGTCTTGGGTACTCCAGGCCTTTTGTGCTCTTTGTCTCTGAAGTGATACTCGACTTGCATCCTTTAAAGGCAGTGGTGGGGAACCTTGTGGGTCTGTGCAGCTGCTTTTTGACTCCAACTCCCATTAGTCTTAGCCAGCCAATGGCTAAGGATGATGTTCATCATAATCCAGGAGCTGCTGGAAGGACCACAGGTTCTCCAGCCCCACAATAATGTGATTATCATGCTTGTGGTTAGTGAGATAGTTATCACAGGTGTACATGTTGGTCAGTTTAATAATAATAATAATTTTTTAATAATCACAATTTTTATTTATACCCCGCCCTCCCCAGCCAAGGCTGGGCTCAGGGCGGCTAACAAGCAATAATAAAAACAAGTTGGATGAATTCAACTTAAAAACAAGATTAAAATACAACAATTAAAATATTGAAACACAAAAATATTAAAATGCAGCCTCATCACAGGAGGAGAAAGGGAAAAGAAAAAAGAAAGAGGGGGAGGGAATCAAATTGGCTCCAAGCCAAAGGCCAGTTGGAACAACTCTGTCTTACAGGCCCTGCGGAAAGAAATCAGATCCTGCAGGGCCCTGGTCTCATGAGGCAAAGCGTTCCACCAGGCCGGAGCCAGTGTTGAAAAGGCCCTGGCTCTGGTTGAAGCTAATCTAACTTCTTTAGGGCCCGGGACCACTAGGGTGTTGCTATTTATGGACCTTGAGGCTCTCCGTGGGACATACCGGGAGAGGCGGTCCCGTAGATACGAGGGTCCTAGGCCGTGAAGCATGTATTTAAGCATGTATTTAAGCATGTATTGGCTGGACATTAAGTCTTGTAAATGCAGATATGATGAAATCATCCAAACCAGTGCAGTCTAATCTGTAATTATTATTACTATTCTCATCCTCATCATTTTTGTTTTATTAATTGCCTTCTAGATTACCATCTCAAGGCATTTTACATATAAGATAATTAAAAACATAAAACAGTCAATGCATTTAAAACTAGACTAAACCCCTAGGAAATATTCCAGTGTCACTTTTGTAAGGAAGAATGCTGTGGCATTTCTTGTGTTTAGACAGGTAAGACTATTTATGCAATGTGATACTGGTGCAGAATTCAGTTTCCTACAACCTTTTTTCTTAGCTTGAAGCAGGCTTTCTAGTCCATATGGATGTGAGTACAGTCGTACCTTGTTTTGCAGCCGGGATCCGTTCCGGAGCCCCGGCTGCTAGCCGAAAATGATGCAGGGCAAAGCGCCATGTCTGCGCACACGTGTGGAGCGGTTTGTGCTTCTGCGCATGCGCGAGCGGCAAACCTGGAAATAACCTGGTACTTCCAGGTTTGTTGTGGACATTCACCGGAATGGACGCTAGACAAGGCAGACATTCGCAGAGGTATTACTGTGTAGGCTTGGCAGCTTGGTAATTTCTTATGAAACAAAAGGATGGCTGAATAAATCTAGTGGCTTAAGGATCTGGCATAGGTAAAGTAAAAGATGCCAGATAAGCATAAATACTTTACTTAACTTGCATAACTTGGAACTTCTTCATTTTATTTTGGTACAGAGTACAGTCTTCCTTATAATCACTAGTGATAAGAGACTGAAATAGGATGGAAGGTGTTAGATTACGTGGCACTTTACTGTTGCAAATGGAGATTCTCCATTTCTCATGAATTTAGGGAAAGGGGGAACATTGCTTTAAGCCAGAGGCTAGAAGGAAAAGGACAGAAAATAGAATTCGACTCTGCCCCTTTGCTTTGGTATTAATTTTTGCCTGTGCTAGCTACAGTTGTCTGTTCAATTAATTTTTTTTTCTTTTCTTATGTTCTTTTTACATGAATCTTTTCGTTTTTTTGGTCTTCGTACTAGGAATGGTTTGAGAGTCACTACACCAGAAGAACAGTTCATCCTTGTTTCATCAACACCACAGGAAAAGGTAGGCAGGCACAGAGACTGCATTCTCTCCTCTCCTCCCCTGTTTGCACCACTTGCCAGTTGGTTAACAGCAGGAGCATAGGAAGCTGCCTTATACCGAGTCAAACCATTGGTCCGTTTAACTCTATTGTGTACACTGACCAGCAGCATTTCTTAGGGCTCCAGTCAGCATACATCCCCAGTCCTGTTTGGAGATGCCGGAGATTATACATAGTGCATGAATTGTGGTCTTCCTCCATTACTTCTCCACAAGGAATGTGGGCTTGGCTTACTTGTGAGAGCCATCTTAAGTGCCTTAGCTACTTTGAACATAGAGTACCGCATTTTTCGCTCTATAGGACGCACCCACCGTATTTTTCGCTCTATAGGACGCACTTTTCCCCCTCCAAAAATTAAGGGGAAATGTGTGTGCGTCCTATAGAGCGAATGCAGGCTGCATGGCTAAGCCCAAAGCCAGAACAGGGAGACGGAGCACTTCGGAGCACTCCGTCTCGCTGTTCTAGCTTGGGGATGGCTGCGCGCAAAGGAAGGCTGTTCCCAAGCCAGAACAGTGAGACGGAGGGCTCCGTCTCGCTCTTCTAGCTTGGGGACAGTTGCGTGCAAAGCCTCTGCAGGGCAGCGGGGCGCTGCGCTCCAAAGACTTCAGGGATCTTTGAGGCTGGCGGTGGGGGAAAGCAGCGCTTCCCCCCGCCGCCAGCCCCACAAGCTCGGGTGAGTGCACCTTGAATGCACCTTCTTTTAGAGGGGGAGAACAAGAAAAAAAAAGTTTTTCCTGTTCTCCCCCTCCTATGGTCCAGTGCGTCCTATAGAGCGAAAAATACGGTACTTTGTAAGCTTATTTTCTATGCTTATTTCACTCTGTAAGCTAAGGGAAATCAACGTGCGATGACCCTGCTTGCACAGCATGGCAAACCATAGTTAATGGTATACCGCAAACATGCCTATCTGGCTTGTTCTCCTCCTTGCTGGTTGCATGTGGATGAAACAAGCCACAATTTAGTGTTGCATCCAAATCAGAGATGGTGGTTCATTTTGCAACACAGTCTGTAAGCCGAGGTTTGTTCTTGGCTGATCATAGTTTGTTGGGAGTGAAATCATCCATGGATCAAATGTAATGCTAAGACAGGAATTGTGGTCTGTTTCCTGTCTGTGCAAATGGGAGGAGCAAAACTAACATTGTTTGCTCGTAGACGGTAGCCCATGGTATAGAAGACATGCAAGTATGGTCCACATTGCTGTAGCTGAGTATGTAGCATCTTGGTTTAGAAGGAGACTTTGACTAGATCACTGGTCTTCAAATAGTGACTTGTGATCCAGAGTTGGCCCAAAGATGGTTCATGCCAGTGCATTCATTGCCAATTATTATTTTTAAATTTAAGTTTAGTTTGTTGTTATGTGACGTAGAGAATGATGACCATAAAATGGTGGTGTATTAAAAACTCACCCTTTGTTCCAAGCAGAAGGTAAATGGGGCCCCAAGTCTGAAAAGGTTAAGATTGCTGGAGCAGATGAACTTTTGCAGTTCCGTGATATCAGTCATTTATTGATTCTTTGGCACCAATAAGTCTTATCAGACTAACTCCAAGAGATTCCTTCAGTACAGTAGTACCTCAGGTTAAGTACTTAATTCGTTCCGGAGGTCTGTACTTAACCTGAAACTGTTCTTAACCTGAAGCACCACTTTAGCTAATGGGGCCACCTGCTGCCGCCGCGCCGCCAGAGCACAATTTCTGTTCTCATCCTGAAGCAAAGTTCTTAACCTGAAGCGCTATTTCTGGGTTAGCGGAGTCTGTAACCTGAAGCGTATGTAACCTGAAGCGTATCTAACCCGAGGTACCACTGTATTCCCATAAAAGTAGTTATGAATAGAGAGGAAGAACACAAAGGGTAGGCAAAACCTTGAATACTTTTACTGTAATTGTTTCAGACTAAATGGCTGAGAGCGATAAGCCAAGCAGTGGATCAGGCCTTAAAAGGGACGACTGACTTGCCTCCTTATGGAGTTAGCGGGAACATTCAGAGGCAAGAGCCCCCTATCTCACGGAGTGCCAAATACACCTTTTACAAAGATCCTCGGCTTAAGGACGCCACTTACAATGGTCGATGGCTTTCTGGGAAACCACACGGCAGGTGAAACTGTGCAAATGTTTTTATGTACATGTTCACTAGTTAAGAGGCTGTCCTGTTTACTTAAAACCAAGCAGAAAAGCACCAATAATAATAGGCCAAAAAAGAGAGAGTTTTTCACTAATTGCATGGAAAATGTCCTGACTTCTGTTGTTACGGCATCGCTTGCATTTGGTGAAAATTGCTGCTAAAAACACGCCTCACGAGGAAGGATTTTTTCTTTAACATGTTGGACTTGCAATAAATCATTTCAAGCAGCTGAAGTTTTCCCCTGTTCTCTTCTTTTACATTTTCTTCTCTTTCTTTTTGCTTAAAGCTAGGTAACAAGTGAAAAGAGGCATGTAAAAAGTATTTAAATCTGAATAAAGCAGAGTACAATAAATGAAAAGCCGCCTACTCTATGACCACTTAACCCTGAGCTCTAAAGCCTAGCCAGAAAATATGCAGTAGTCCTTTGAACGATGTAATAGTCTTGCATAAAACGTGTTATGCTAATTCAAATGAGGAACTGGTCTAATTATGGCACTCTGTATATTTCAGGGGAGTTTTGAAATGGGCAGATGGAAGAATGTATTCTGGCATGTTCAGAAGTGGCCTGGAAGATGGGTAGGTACAAAGAGTTAAACCAAATTTGGGGTTGGAGAAAGAGGAGTCTAATTATTACTTAAAATTGTCTTACCACCAGCAAGATGTTAGATAACCTCCCTTTGGCTGATGGATTTATTTAGCTGTCAAAATAGTTTTTTAGGAGTTTTGTGAAACTAACTTAAGTTGTCACATCATATATTGGGTTATATCCAGTGTTGATCTTACTCATAGTAGAACCATTGAAATGTAGTGGGCATGACTAACTTATATCCATTAATTTCAATGGATCTGCTCAAAGTGCAACTTGGGTTCAACCCATGCTTACCTGGGAGTAAGTCTCAGGTACTATGGGTTTCATTTTAATCACTGTAACAAGCAGCTTGCAATGTAAAATTAAACCCTCTCCTTCACCCCCCATGTGCTTTTTTCTGTTCAAACACCTTGCCAGATTGGTGTGCATGTTAGAAATCTGGATGGTGCTAAAATAAAAGTACATCCATACAGTGCTTGTGCAACTGTTTCAGTATAGTAATCCTTTGCAGCTGAAGCTCCTGAACATGAAATATTGTAGCTGTGCACTCCTGGGGGGTTTGGGGTTGGGTTTGAGACATCCATGGTGTTAAACTAAAGAATTCTATTATGTAGTAGTGTACTTTTTGAAACAGTGTATTAGGGATTTGTCTGTAAGACACTTTCCTAAAACTTCTATTTAGCCTTCTATTTGACAGGTGAAAATACCAGTGCTGTTTCTCAAGTGATTTTCATCACTTTACCTTCAATTCAAAATTTGTATGAAATTCTGGAGAGCTAAACTTGTTCTCTCATGAAGTCAATGCAGTGTCAAAAATAAAGCAGTCACAGTTTGAACTGCATGCTAGGAATTGTTGGCTGAATCTGTTACGCGTGCTTAAATTTATATAGCTACCACTTCAGATATACACGTATAGAAAAGTGATATATAGGTGTTTTATAATTGCATACAGTGGTGCCTCGCAAGACGAAAAGAATCCGTTCTGTGATTCCCTTCGTCTAGCGGTTTTTTTCATCTTGCGAAGCAAGCCCATTGGAGGATTAGCGGATTAGCGCTATTAGAGGCTTTTAGAGGCTTTTAGCGGCTTATCGGCTGATCGGATCAGCTGATAAGCGGCTTAGCGCTATTAGCGGCTTTTAGCTGCTTTTAGCGGCTTATCTGCTGATCGGATCAGCTGATAAGCGGCTTAGCGGCTTAGAAAAAGGGGGGGAGGGGGAAAAAACCCAGCAGGAACTCGCAAGACATTGTTGTCTTGCGAAGCAAGCCCATAGGAGATTCGTTTTGCGAAGCACCTCCAAAACGGAAAACTCTTTCGTCTAGCGAGTTTTCCATCTTGCGAGGCATTCGTCTTGCGGGGCACCACTGTATCATATAATTCATTAACCGTTACTCCTTTACACATAATTCACAGATACATAGTACATTTTTAGTATTATTCAATACAGTGGACGCTCGGGTTGCGAACGTGATCCGTGTGGGAGGCACGTTTGCAACCCACAGTGCCGTGTCTGCGTACGCGCGGGTTTGCGATTCGGCGCTTCTGTGCATGGACAAAGCGCAATTTAACACTTCTGCGCATGCGCGAGCTCCGAAACCCAGAAGTAACCCGTTCCGGTACTTCTGGGTTTGGCGCAGTGCACAACCCAAAAACACGCAACCTGAAGCGTCTGTAACCCAAGGTATGACTGTACATGTTTACTCAGAAGTAAATCTTACAGTGTTCAATGGGTCCTACTGCCAAGTAGATGTGTATGGGATTGCTGCTCTTCATGTTATATTCTTGTTTTCTAGTTGCTCAGGACTGTTGTTGTTTTCAAATTGGCAGGTACGGTGAATACAAAATACCAAGCAAAATACTGAACAAGAGTGACCGCTATGTTGGATATTGGAAGGAGGGCAAAATGTGTGGACAAGGCATCTACAGGTAGTATACAAAACAACATGAGTATTGTTTTAAAGGTCATTGTGTGTAGTCCAAAAGAGAGCAGCATTTAACCCACAATGCACTTCAAAGGGCCACTTATCACACACACACAAACCATTTCTTTCTATGCAAAACTTTTCCAGGTAGGAACAGCATGAAACCCCTATGAAGATCACCATGTGTGACAGTTTTCACTCACGAACACATTTCATTGTGTGAACACCTCCTGGGAAGTTGCGTTTTTCCTTGTGTCCATGCAGTGAAATATTCATGTGCCCATGTTGCTTCACACGACAATCTGTGCATAGCTGTGATACCATATCTGTTCATGCTCTTTTTGCACAGAACTACATAATCCACAATACGGCACATTTCCATTCCCCCCTCCCCTTAAACTCCTCATTGGAAATAATTGTCCTGTTTTCACATTCCTGCCAAAAATGTTGTTTTCTGTGTGCAGAGGGGGAGAGAGATAACACTCTTTTATTTCAGCTATGCCACTGGAGAAGTGTATGAAGGGAGCTTTCAGGATAACATGCGTCATGGGCATGGTCTCCTGCGCAGTGGGAAACTGACATCTACCTCTCCCAGTATGTTCATTGGCCAGTGGGTGATGGATAAGAAGACTGGATATGGAGTATTTGACGATATCACAAGGTAAATAGATTCTGAGCATTCTAAAAACTTATGCTAAGTAGTTGCTTATCCCTCTAGTTTACTTGAATAAAATCACTAACAAGATGACATGGAATGCAATCTAAAGCTTGTATGTCAGCAATCAATCACCTGCCTTTGTTTAACTCAGGAGCTATTGCTTTAACTCATGAGCTATTGCTGCAATCTGCTCCGATTGTATATTTTATCTTTATGAGCACTGTTTTTATTGTGTTATGTTATGTGAGCTAGTCTTTGACCGTAATAAATTATCTCAATTATCTCTCACCTGCCTTTGAACTTACTAATTTATATTTTAGCTCAGCATTCATGTTTCATAAACCTTAATATAAGACCTCTTTGGAAATACTGAAAAGTGCGATAACATACAATTAAAAATAATAATGGCAAACTTATGAAAATGATACATAAACTGCAGTTAAGATGTACACTAGTTTGTGCCCTCCCCCCAACCCCATTATAGAGCTCTGATGTGACCCTAATAATTGCCGAAAAGGCTTCTCAACTGGTAGGGTAGTATGTCTGTTGTTTAGTTGTCAGAGTGTCACAGAACAGGAGATGGTATGGTGAGCCTTATTTCTTAAAATTTTGATTGCTTTGGCCCTTAATCCCTTCTTGTGTCTTCAGGGGAGAAAAATATATGGGAATGTGGCAAGATGACCTTGGCCAGGGCAATGGTGTTGTGGTTACACAGTTTGGACTGTATTATGAAGGAGCCTTTAGCAGCAATAAAATGATGGTGAGTACCGTACAAACCAGTGTCTTACGGTTGAAGGAGCATTCCCAGCAGTCCCTAACCTTACTCTGTTTTTTGGTGCTCAACGTATAAAAATAAAAATTCACTCCCTTTTTTCAAAGTAGCATTTATGCCAGATTGGATCCAGACTACCTGTGAGCAGTTCCTCTCTTGGGGTGCTCCCAATGGTAGAAGAGCAGAGGAGGCAATTTTTGCTAGTTACCCCTCCTCTTCCTGCAACCCCCTATACCCCAATGAAAATCTGCTCTGGAGGGTTGGGGGACTGAGGAGGACAGTGCAGAAGGAAAAAGGAATAGGTGAAAATTGCCTTCTTCCTTCCTCCACCTTTTTCCATTATGAGTCTCCACTGGATCTCTGCCCTTCCCGCTAAGGACAAGTTTGGATCCAGCACATTGACTGTTCTGTATCTTTGTGTTGCGGCTACTGTAAAAATATACATCTTCCTGCATTTCCCCCCCGTAATACTACTCTGTGTTTATGCGAACTATTCAGGACAGAGCTTGTAATGATTGTGATATTGTTTTATGCAGGGGACTGGTGTCTTGCTTTCGGAAGATGACACAGTGTATGAAGGAGAGTTTTCAGATAATTGGACTCTTAATGGAAAGGTTGGTAAATCATATTTTGGGGGATTGCTTTTTTTGAATAGAGCAGTCTTTCAAAATGAGTGATTTCATTCTTTTTTCACTCTCTTCCCTCCCCTCCATCCCTTCTTCAAAGGGAAGACTGACTTTGCCAAATGGAGACACTATTGAAGGTATTTTCAGTGGCGAGTGGGGATCTGGGATAAAGATTGCTGGAACCTACTTCAAACCCAGTTTGTACGATCATGAGAAGGACCGACCCAAAACCCTGTGAGTGAATGGAAGATGGCTTCTGTTTAGACTGTATCGTGTCTTTGTCTGTAGCTAGCCATGGTACCTGAGCCCTAGCACTGATTTGAATGCAAAGTAGGTTGCAGATCACAGCCTGTATTGCTTGTTTGCCCAGCTCTAGTTGTTTATTTCCAGCTCCTCTGCTTGGTTAGGCAATGGGGAATAGTACAGCGTCATTGCCAAGTCCTCATGCGGATTTCAGATTTGAGCGGAACACTACAGGTTTTGTCTGTGGTGCTTGGAAGACCATGGGGTCAAGAGATACAATGCTTGTTCTTTAGAAAAGGCTAAAAGTGGTGAAAATTCTGTAAGTCATATGATATCTGAGCAGCTGGTGACCAATGTGATGAAAGTGAAAATGTAGCAGCTGTATTTTCAGAGCCGGATTGGTCACTGGCACTTAAAGAGTGAGGGCCTCTACCCTTACACAGGCAGTAGAAATAGAGGTTCCTATAAACAAAATGTGGGACGCAGGTGGCGCTGTGGTCTAAACCACTGAGCCTCTTGGGTTTGCCGATCGGAAGGTTGGTGGTTCAAATCCCCGCGACAGGGTGAGCTCCTATTGCTTGGTCCCAGCTCCTGCCAAGCTAATAGTTCAAAAGCACACCAAAAAGTGCAAGTACAGTGGTACCTCTGGTTACGTACTTAATTCGTTCTGGAGGTCCGTTCTTAACCTGAAACTGTTCTTAACCTGAAGCACCACTTTAGCTAATGGGGCCTCCCGCCATCGCCGCACGATTTCTGTTCTCATCCTGAAGCAAAGTTCTTAACCCAAGGTACTATTTCTGAGTTAGCGGAGTCTGTAACCTGAAGCGTATGTAACCCGAGGTACCACTGTAGATAAATAAGGACCGCTCCGGCAGGAAGGTAAACGGCGTTTCCGTGCGCTGCTCTGGTTTGCCAGAAGCGGTTTAGTCATGCTGGCCACATGACCCAGAAGCTGTACGCCGGCTCCCTCAGCCAATAAAGCGAGATGAGCTCTGCAACCCCAGAGTCGGTCACGACTGGACCTAATCGTCAGGGGTCCCTTTACGTTTACCTTTACATAAACACAACTGGAAATGCATCTGTGCAGTGGTTGGACTGCACAGCCCATTTTGATTCATAATGGATGTTTTCAGGCATTTTTATAAGTCATCAGAGAGATGCTGTTGGGGAATAGGTGCCTGTCAGACTTGTGCAACAGTGCAGGACTGTCATCTCTGAAGAGCACTGGTGTGGCTGTCAGTTTTAAGTCATACAGTACCCATTATACATAGCTGTGGTTGTTTTTAAATTGTTAAACAAAATGAATGTCTATTTTATATTTATGGACAGCATAAGACTCAATTTCTCCCCGCCCCACCCGCTTTGGCTTTTATTTATGATGCTGTTAATTACTTTTGACATCACTGATGCCCAAATCTGACTTTGAATCAGGCTTCCCTGCCAAACTTAACAAACTTCTTAGGGAGCTGCTTTTTACCTCACTAGGGGGTCTATGAATAAATGTATGCAGGTGCCTCTGAAGCGAGGATTGTTGGCTGTCTTAAGTTCAAAATTTATTGCTTGATTTTTTTCCTAAGAAATAGTTAATGCTGCTCACTTGTCTAATGCAGCACAGAGAGAATCAGATTCTCTGCTTTTAAGCAAAGGCCTTGAAGTTACCGTAAGTTATCATTAAAATAATGCTTCTGGTCTTTACCCCACAATCCTTTGATCCTTACCACCTCATCTTTTCAGCTTGGGCACTATTAACTGTCCTGGTTATTGATATAATAAATAACAATTCATTTATGAATCATCTCCCATGAAACGCCCCCAAGTGATTGACAATAAAAACCATTTCAGCAATTGTCAGACGGCCCACCATTAGCTAATGTGTCTTATCAATTAACAGCAAGCTTGAGATGTTGAAGAGTGGAGGGAATGTTTCTGCCCTGCGCCACCCCATAATGCTCTAGATCTGCATGCTCTTAGGAGAAATTGCTGATCCACACCTCTCTTAAGGCGTTTCATTGAGAATTGCGATTCTTGTGGTTAAAATGTCCCCAGGCGGAAGCTTGGAAACCTTGCTGTTCCTGCTGATGAAAAATGGAAGGCGGTGTTTGAGGAATGCTGGCATCAGCTAGGCTGTGAGCAACCAGGCCAAGGGGACAGGTGGAAAGCTTGGGATAACATTGCTGTTGCCCTGACAACCAATCGGCGTCAACACAAAGACAGGTTAGTGGTGAGGGACACTTGTTCTTCAAGAAACAGCAGAAAAAAATATCAAGTGAAGTTCGGCCATCAATTTAAATTTACATTAAGATTTTTAAAAACAGCTTACTGGAAGTTTGCTATGGATATATATTGTAATATATGTAGTTTCACAGCATTTGTGTACATTTTTAAAATAGTGTACATGTAAAAAATCTGCCATTTTGTGTGTGGAAACTTCAGCAATTCTAGTGTTTTATGAATCTATTAAGTACTGACAGAATGTTAGTGTGGTGGCAAGAGCCTTTAGTTAGCATAGTTGATCACATACTGCCCAGGATTATTTTTAAATTAGTAAATTATAGGAAAAAATTCTTAAGAGAGAAGACGGATGTAAAAAAGGAGGAAATGTTTCAGAGCAGATATGAAAGTTTTCAGCAGGTTAGAACAAATGGCTAGAAAGAGCTATTCCAATTGGCAAGAATTAAGGGCAAGTACATTATATCGTGGCATACTTTAAATAGGGAAGGGTGATATTCACGAGCAGCCCTGTGACAGAAGCAGAAAAGTATTATTTTTGTACACTTAAGAAAATCTGTACCTTGTGGGATATTAGGAAACAATAGTGTAGTTATTGGAGAGAGAGGAAGGAATGAGTGTGGCAAATGTAATGGGTCCTGTAATATTAAGATGACAGAAAGAGCTAGTATAATTTATTGCATTTTTCAATATCTCTGGTTTTCAGGATTTGTAATTATTTTTCTTTTCTCGTGTGTGTTTTTAGGCTTACTTATTATTTAGCTCTTTACAGTTGGTTGGTTTGTAGCTACTTGACCCATGTGTGTTTCCTATATAGCTTATAACTATATCGCTTCCATTGTTGCAGCCCAGAACTGTTAAGTAGATCTCATGCGCAAACGTTGGAGAGCTTGGAGTTCATTCCAAAACACGTTGGTGCCTTCACACTCGAAAAATACGACAACATTAAGAAATATCTCATAAAGGTATTGTGACTGTTGTTAAATAAGTTCTTATCTATAAGCTGGGATACAAGCAGGGAACACACTGTGTTCAGTAAACGGGACCTGCATGCATTCCTACTATAAAGTGAGGATTTTTTCCACAAATAATAAATTTGTAAGAGCACTATTTCCAGTTCTTCCCCCAGGTCTGCTATAAACTCCTACAGATTGCAGTCTTTGGTATAATTTCCAGATGATACTAGAGCAGAGGTCAGCAAACTTTTTCAGTCGGTCCACTGTCCCTCAGACCTTGTGAGGGGCCGGACTATATTTTAAAGAAAAATAATGAACAAATTCCTATGCCCTCAAATAACCCAGAGATGCATTTTAAATAAAAGCACACATTCTATGCATGTAAAAACACCAGGCAGGCCCCACAAATAATCCAGAGATGCATTTTAAATAAAAAGACACATTCTACTCATATAAAAACACGCTGATTCCCGGACCGTCTGCGGGCCAGATTTAGAAGGAGATTCGGCCGGATCTGGCCCCCCGGCCTTAGTTTGCCTACCCATGTACTAGACTATAGCATTGATATTGTAATAATAATAATAATAAAATAAATTTTATTTATACCCCGCCCTCCCCAGCTAAGGCCGGGCTCAGGGCAGCTAACAAGCAATAATAAAAACAAGTTGAATGAATACAACTTAAAAACAAGATTAAAATACATTAAAACATTGAAACATTAAAATGCAGCCTCATCACAGGAGGAGAAAGGGAAAGAGAGGGCGAGGGAATCAAATTGACTCCAAGCCAAAGGCCAGGTGGAACAACTCTGTCTTACAGGCCCTGCAGAAAGAAATCAGATCCTGTAGGGCCCTGGTCTCATGAGACAGAGCGTTCCACCAGGCGAGAGCCAGTGTTGAAAAAGCCCTGGCTCTGTTTGAGGCTAATCTAACTGTACTCTAATATTGTAGAGTAAATGTTCTTCTTTTCTATAAGATGGGTAAGGTAAAGGTAAAGGGACCCCTGACCATTAGGTCCAGTCGTGACCAACTCTGGGGTTGCAGTGCTCATCTCGCTTTATTGGCCGAGGGAGCCGGCGTACACTTCCGGGTCATGTGGCCAGCATGACTAAGCCGCTTCTGGTGAAGCAGAGCAGCGCACAGAAACGCTGTTTACCTTCCCACCACTTTGACGTGCTTTCGAACTGCTAGGTTGGCAGGAGCCAACCCACCACTTTGACGTGCTTTTGAACTGCTAGGTTGGCAGGAGCAGGGACGGAGCAACGGGAGCTCACCCCGTCACGGGGATTCGAACCGCCGACCTTCTGATCGGCAAGTCCTAGGCTCTGTGGTTTAACCCACAGCACCACCCATGTCCCATAAGATGGGTAGGTTATGTATATTGTTTGAACTTCCATTGCTTTAAACAAAGAGCCTTAAATAAATAGGAGTGTTGCAATCAAGACTCTGCTTCTTTATGTAGCCACCTAATTCTCTGATCCTTTGCTTTTTAGGCATGTGATACTCCCCTGCATCCTTTGGGAAAACTTGTTGAGACCCTAGTTGCTGTATACCGAATGACGTATGTAGGCGTGGGAGCTAATCGGCGGCTGTTGCAGGAAGCAGTCAGGGAAATTAAATCCTACCTCAAACGCATCTTCCAGCTAGTCAGGTAAGGAAAAAAACCAATGAACTTTGTCTCTCATTTAGTGTAAAACCTTTATACTTCCACCTTTCTCTTTTAACAAACATGCATAAAGGAATGCATTTGTGCAGAAAAGCTGATCATCCAGCAGCTGTTGAATTGTTGCTAGGTTCTCCTGCAAGAAAGAAAATCGAAGAGAATTATTCGAAGAGAATTATATTTGAAAAAAATGGTTGCAACCCTTGTTAATAATTTTTGAAACAGTTTGGTGAGTTGTGGTTAATTTTACACACGTTTTGGTTTTAAGATTCCTGTTCCCTGATCTTCCTGAAGAGGGCAGTTCAATCCCACTCTTGGTGACTGAGACCAAAGGAAGGAGATCATTCTGTAGTGGAAAAAATGACTCCAGGCCAGAATCTCCAGAACCAGGGTATGTAGATAGAAATCTGTTTAGAAATGTTTGACATGGGATGGTAGGATCAGGGAGGAAGCTCTCCACAGCTGCTCCTTCTCTCATCAATGGCTAGGGCCAGACTAGCCCTCCCCTTTTTTCTCTTTCTTTCCAAATAATATTTATTATTTTCAGTAAATAAGCATAATACAAAAGAATTAACAGTATCAAAAACAAACAGAAAATAGAACAGAAAAAGATAGAAAAAAGGGGAAAAAAATAAGAACATACAATACAGCATAATGCCACTTAATTAATTACAATCAAGTACTATCCATCTTCATAAACATAGTATTTGACTTCCTCGAGTCTCTTCCGTCTGAATTTCTTAGTAATTATCTGTAGCAGTTTCCAATATCAATATTTCAAAAAACCAAATCACAGTCATAATCATATTACATCACTTTCCTTATCGTGCATTTTCTTATTTATAAATTTAACCCCAATTTAATCCTAGGCGTAATTGATTCTTTCAATTAAAAACTTGACAGACTAGTCCTCCCCTTGCTGTGGTGATATTCCTGAGCTCAGTGTGTACATGTGCACACCTCATAGTGCCAGTTGTTCCTCACACACAAATATGGAACACAATTGTTCCAGCTTTAGGGGCAGTGATGTCATCCAACATGGACAAAACATTTAAGCTGCTCAGGAGCTTAAGAACTGAACAGGGGATTGATTGCTCTTTGTGGAAAGAGGAGCAGGAAGTTTGGGGAGTGAATTTCCTATCACACCCACCCACCTTTCCTTGGACTGGTTGTCTTTCTTCCTCAACATGTGTTGTTGATAGGACAGGTTGATAATTATCTACGGGACAAGGGTTCAACAAGAAAGACCTGGCTATGTTTAGAGTGATACCGCATAGACAAATGTTCCCTGATACCAAGATGAGGGATTTGTTGGAATGCAGATAGAGAGAATTGATAAGCATAAATTATCTGTTGTGACCTTGACGGAAGCGTAGAATAGATGAGCCTTCTTGTTTTGGCTCATCTTCCTCTCTCTTTTTTCCTTCTTTTTTCCTTTTTTCCCTTTTTTCTTTTCTTTCCTCATTCTTCTTCTTTCCTTTTTCTTTTTTCTTTCCCATAATGGCTTATGTTTTACGCCATGTACTTTTTGTACATTTTTTGTAGATTTTTAGCTTTTTTCATTATTATTTCTAAGGAATTTTCTTTTGTAATTTTGGTTGTCTATATTTATATGTATTTGTGTCAGGGAACTGCCATCGGCTCAGGGGGGAGAGGGGAAAAGCCAGATGGATTACAGAGAGCCCCCAAAGATCGTGGGAAGCAGCACCTCCTCAGCGGAGGAAGGAAGCCACGCCTCCAGTGGAGAGGAGCTTCAGGGCTCGGAGGAGGCGAGGCGGTGCCAGGACACCTTGCCTGGGCAAAGCGGGGAGGAGAGAGGTCCTCCGTTACCCACACCCTCCTTGTGCAATAAGCTTTCGCACCGAGAGGGGAGGCACAGACTGGGCATCAAGAAACTACTTTGCTGGGGAAGGTTTAAGGACCGCCCACTCACGGATTCTGCCAGTGAATGAGCCAGCCACGGGAGAGTGGTGCTCTGGACAGATTAAGTTTATTTTGGCATCAAAAGCAAGGCTTCACAGCCGAGCAGGGAGGCATTTGCCTGCTTGCTCTCGAGCAACGCTTTGGAACCCCAACAATTTGTTTAAAGCAAAATAAAAGTATTTTTAAAAAGGGAAAAAAAGATAGGACTGGTTGAGGAGAGCCCGAGCCATATAATAAAGATTTCTGTGAGTTGCCCCTCGTTCATCCAAGCTCTTCCTTCATTTTGTGTTTTTCAGCTATGTGGTCACAAGCTCTGGGTTGCTACTTCCTGTGTTGCTACCGCGACTCTACCCTCCTTTGTTCATGCTGTACGCCTTAGATAATGAGCGAGAGGAAGATGTTTACTGGGAGTGCGTCCTGCGTCTGAACAAACAACCAGACATGGCTCTGTTGAGCTTTTTGGGGGTGCAAATGTAAGCATGCTTCAATGTGTTTCTCCTGGCTAGAGAATGCAGTACAGTGGTAACTCGGGTTATGTACTTAATTCGTTCCGGAGGTCCGTTCTTAACCTGAAACTGTTCTTAACCTGAAGCACCACTTTAGCTAATGGGGCCTCCAGCTGCTGCCGGAGCACGATTTCTGTTCTCATCCTGAAGCAAAGTTCTTAACCCGAGGTACTATTTCTGGATTAGCGGAGTCTGTAACCTGAATCGTATTGTCAGGGAACTGCCATCGGCCCAGGGGCAAGAGGGGAAAAGCCAGATGGATTACAGAGAGCCCCCAAAGATCGTGGGAAGCAGCATCTCCTCAGCGGAGGAGAGCAACCACGCCTCCAGTGGAGAGGAGCTGCAGGGCTTGGAGGAGGCTAAGCGGTGCCAGGACACCTTGCCTGAGCAAAGTGGGGAGGAGAGAGGTCCTCTGTTACCCACGCCCTCGCTCAGTAGGCTTCCGCACAGAGAGGGGAGGCGCAGACTGGGCGTCAAAAAACTACTCTGCTGGGGAAGGTTTAAGGACCGCCCACTCTCAGATTCTGCCAGTGAAGGAGCAAGACACGGAATAGAGGCGCTCTGCATTCTAACTGTTTTCATCATCAATAAGAAACCTTTTAAAACAGACTATTGAAGCTTATTGCCCGGTTGCTCTCGAGTATGTAAACTGAAGCATATGTAACCCGAAGTACCACTGTACCACTGTACTTATTTCCTGTTTGTTACTGTCGGGGGATTAATTGTCATCTCTCACAAGGGAGATATAGAGCTTTCCAAAGTCTTTTGGGCAGAAGGCTGGTTTTCTTATGGCCATTCCACAAAGAAATGTGCATTCTTCACTTAGTTCATCTTTGCTCTTAAGCCAACCTTTCCCAACCTGGTGTCCTCCCAGATGTTTCAGACAGCAACTCCCAGCAGCATCAGTGAAAGTTCCAGACCAATGGCGTCTGGAGGGCACCAGGTCCAGGAAGCTTGCATTAAGATGAGCCAAAAGGTTTTTGCTTTCATAGAATCATAGAATCATAGAGTTGGAAGAGACCACAAGGGCCATCGAGTCCAACCCCCTGCCAAGCAGGAAACACCATCAGAGCACTCCTGACATATGGTTGTCAAGCCTCTGCTTAAAGACCTCCAAAGAAGGAGACTCTACCACACTCCTTGGTAGCAAATTCCACTGTCAAACAGCTCTTACTGTCAGGAAGTTCTTCCTAATGTTTAGGTGGAATCTTCTTTCTTGTAGTTTGGATCCATTGCTCCGTGTCCGCTTCTCTGGAGCAGCAGAAAACAACCTTTCTCCCTCCTCTATGTGACATCCTTTTACATATTTGAACATGGCTATCATATCACCCCTTAACCTCCTCTTCTCCAGGCTAAACATGCCCAGCTCCCTTAACCATTCCTCATAAGGCATCGTTTCCAGGCCTTTGACCATTTTGGTTGCCCTCCTCTGGACACGTTCCAGTTTGTCAGTGTCCTCAGTGCTTTGATCCTCTCATTTGACTGATCCAGATATATGAGGAAATTCCACTATGCTAAGAACTCGGTCCCTGCTTCTGCCAACCTAGCAGTTCGAAAGCACGTCAAAGTGCAAGTAGATAAATAGGTACCGCTCCGGTGGGAAGGTAAACGGTGTTTCCGTGCCCTGCTCTGGTTCGCCAGAAGCAGCTTAAGTCATGCTGGCCACATGACCCGGAAGCTGTACGCCGGCTCCCTCGGCCAGTAAAGCGAGATGAGCGCTGCAACCCCAGAGTCAGCCACGACTGGACCTAAAGGTCCCTTTACCTTTACTAAGAACCTGAAACCTCAATTATATATTTGTAAGGGTGTTAGAAAACAAATTCTTTTGTTTAACATCCTTTCTTCCATGGCTGGAAAATAATTAACTATACTCATGGTACTTCTTTCAGGAAATTTTGGCCAATGAAAACCTGTATTCTTGGTGAAAATAAAAAGGTATGTTATATTTCATCTGGAGTTCCCTTAACAGCATATCTTTGATAGCCTTTGAATTGAATAAAGCTAGACTGCAGTCACTGTGTGTGTCAGTTTTAATACATTGCTGTTTTCATTAGCACTTGACATTTATATGTCAATCATTTTTACAGTTTACAGCGTACAGTTCTTCTAGATGCATGGCTCCAAGGACATGTAATATTTATCGTTTCCTGTCATTATTTCACTTAAGTGATTTTTTAAAAATGATCCCCAAATCATTGCTTCGTTAAAAGATACAGTACAATCTAATTATTCATTGATTTGGGTGGAGGCTTTCTTTTTAGATGTTCGTATTCTGCATGTGGTTAAGCTGCACTTTCTCTATTAAAGCAAAGCAATAATCCTTCCATATGGAATTTATAAAGTGCAGGTGTCCAGTTGGTACATTCTGCATGCCAGAGGCAGGCCACAATGTTGTTGCTAAAGAGGGAGAAAGTGAGAAAACTTTGCGTTTTGCAGACTAGGCGCCTTTGGGCCAGCACAGTCTGATGATATCATTTTGTGCCCATCCTGACTGCTAGCGTCTATAGAGAACAAGTGTGCAACCATGATGAAGCTGAGATTTTTGGACATGGCTCAGAAAGAACAGGGCAGCAGCATGTCACCAACTTGATATTCCCAGCCACAGTTATGTCTTGGCTTGGTTCTCATAAAGTGGGGACCCAAAGTAAGATTGATAATATTCACTGAAGGATTTTGAGAGTTGCATTTCTCAAGTGCAGATGTCTATCACTAACTAGATAATTGTTCAAGTTGATCCTCTTCTTTCATTTTAATTGATCAAATTTACACATGGCCAGAAACACAACTTTAATTCTATTTTTAATATAGTGACGATATAGAAGTAGGGATGGGCAGAGCAATCAAACTCCCTGTCAATTTTGCATGTGTTCATTCATAAGTCTGTTCTGTCTTGTTTCCACGTTACGCACATTTTTTAAAAACCCCACAAACAATCCATTTGAATACAGTACATATTTTATCATGAAACAAAAATTTAAAAATTCTCAAAATGTACTCATGGCTAGAATATGTTTTATCCTAACCTATGCATCTGAAAACACTCCCCACCCCCACCCCCAAAACCAAGAATTGAGTAAATTCAGAAGTGTTCGGAATTGAAACTTTACTTATTTCACATATAATAACATTCTAATTGGAACATTAATCTGGGAGGTGAGGATCGGGTCTGTTTGCACTGCAGTTCACAGAAATCAAATTCCTCAAGCATCCCTAAATGTAAGACAAACTAAAGCATAAAACTCACAGCCCTGATGTGCACTGTTGAATATATCATCTCCCCACCCCCATTTGAAGTAGCCTTCTCGAAACTGGAATTCATGCAGAAACTGAACTATTGTGGTGCTCTAGAAGTTGAGATTTATTGCAGTCTTAATCCAGCATCTCTGATTACTTCTGAAATTGGTGTGATGAATTATTCTATCCAATAAGCAGTTAGAAATCATCATAGGTTTTCATTCTTATGCTTAGGTATTGCCAAATACAAAAGATGCCTGTTTTGCTTCAGCAGTGGAGTGCTTACAACAGATCAGGTAATCTTGAACATTGACTCCTTATTGTCCTGTCTTTCTGGTCCTAATAATAATAATAATAATAATTTTTATTTATACCCCGCCCTCCCCAGCCAAGGCCAGGCTCAGGGCGGCTAACAAGCAATAATAAAAACAAGTTGAATGAATACAACTTAAAAACAAGATTAAAATACAACAATTAAAATATTGAAACATTAAAATAGTAAAATGCAGCCTCATCACAGGAGGAGAAAGGAAGAAGAAAAAAGAATGAGGGGGAGGGAATCAAACTGGCTCCAAGCCAAAGGCCAGGTGGAACAACTCTGTTTTACAGGCCCTGCAGAAAGAAGTCAGATCCTGCAGGGCCCTGGTCTCATGAGGCAGAGTGTTCCACCAAGCTGGAGCCAGTGTTGAAAAGGCCCTGGCTCTGGTTGAAGCTAATCTAACTTCCTTAGGGCCCGGGACCACTAGGGTGTTGCTATTTTTGGACCTTGAGGCTCTCCGTGGGGCATACCTAGTCAGTAGCGCTACTTCCACTTGGTGATCTGAGGATTGTGGTCTTAGGCTTCGGTAGTAACGCATTTGCTAGGAAGCAAGCCCCAATGTACACAGGTAGACTTACTGCCGAGTGAGCTGGAAGCATATAATGTATCACAATTTAACATGTCACTGGTCAGGGCATCCTCCAGCTGGACCCCTCTAGATATTTTGGACTCCCACTTCCAACATCCCTGATCATTGGCCACTACGGATAAGGTTGATGGGAGTTGTAGTCCAAAGCATATGAAAAGCACCAGAGTTTTGTTCTTCAGCCTATTTCTTGCTTTCATTTATGTGCCAAATTAAAAGGTGCAGTTCTCTTGTATTGGCTTTTTGACAGCTTCATCTCTATATAGGTAAATCCTTTGTCTGCATCAAGGTATCAGAAACTACTGTTTTCTTCAAAGTGGAAACTTGGGTTGTGCGTTTGATTTTCTTGTTAGAGAATGGGGTAAAACGGAATTCGCTCGCAACTATTTTACTGCCTTATTGAAATCTTTCAAGAATTTGCCTTGCCAGCATCACGAATGCTTTAATTTTGCTTTTTAAAAAAATGTCTTCCTAATAGTACAACTTTTACACCTGCTGACAAACTGAAGGTGATCCAGCAGACTTTTGAGGAGATCTCACAGAGCGTCCTTGAGAGTCTTCATGAGGATTTCCTTTGGTCGATGGATGATTTGTTTCCTGTTTTTCTGTATGTGGTGCTTCGAGCCAGGTGGGCAACTGTTTAATTTTTGCAAATGCAGTGAATCTTGTCATTTGCAATTGCAATGAATACTGGTAGAATTGTAGAGTTGGAAGGGACCACAAGGGACATCTAATCCAAACCCCTATACTGCAGGAATCTTTTGCCCAAACTCGGGCTCTAACCCATGACCCTGAGATTAATAATAATAATAATAATAATTTTTTATTTATACCCCGCCCTCCCCAGCCAAGGCCGGGCTCAGGGCGGCTAACAAGCAATAATAAAAACAAGTTGAATGAATACAACTTAAAAACAAGATTAAAATACAACATTAAAATATTGAAACATTAAAATTAAAGAATTAAATTAAGAATCTCATGCTCTGGCAACTGAGCCAAGATAGGTGAAATTCTTAATTAAACAAAGTTCTGGGTCTAAGTGGACTAAATCAGTGTGTCCCACTCACATTTTATTGATTACATGGGGCTGAGATAACACTACTGTTGGCTCTGATCCATTGGCAGTAGCACAATACTTCTTCATGTGTTACTTGAGGGGGACGGTATACCTTTGCTCTGGGGAATAGCTATCTTGTTACCCTGCCTTTTGTATTTCAATGTTGATAGGTGTGCACTCTGTACTCTTGGTGAAGTCTTGTGAAATAGTGGCTGGTTGACTTAAACAGCTGTTCCCTTTTTGTGACAGGATCAGGAATTTGGGTTCTGAAGTGCATTTGATTGAGGACCTCATGGATCCATATCTCCAACATGGGGAGCAAGGCATTATGTTCACTACTCTGAAGGCAAGCCTATAAATAATATCCTTATTGAAGACATTAATTGTTTATCTATTTTTTTTCTGTATACACATTTATATTTAGACTTGTTTGAACTATCAGTCAGATCTCTCACCTGCTTTGATCGCAAATACAATGTCCTTACCTTTAGTCCTTAATCTTTGTAATCGGCAATAGCTGGAACTAGGAAATCTGAAAACCGCAAAGCTGTTCTAACTTGCTGATAACTGATATTATTGGTAATATTGTATTTCATGTAAACACCGTAGAAGGTTTTGATTATTAAGATGTATATATATATCCTGTAAATAAAAATAATAAAGTAGCTTAATCTGGATCCAACCCACATAAAAGAATGCTAATTGTCATTTTTAAAAAACCCTTATTTGCAGGCATGTTATTACCAGATTCAACACGAGAAGCTCACCTAAACAATTCACCTAAATATAGAAGACACCGATGAACACAGCTTTAGTCTTCTTCACAGAAATGCACTTACGGTGGACTGAGAATCTTTATGCGGTGGATGCAGTTCTGAGGCCTTTAAAAAAAGAGAAAAAGCAGAGGCCAATATCAGTGGGGGAAAAGAAAATCTATAAGAAGCAAAAATAAGGTTTTCAAGGCAGCTTTCGGAGAAAAAAATATTTGCCCTTCAAAGTGGCGAAGTGTTTTTTCCCATCTCTTCACAAAAGCAATGTGTAGTGTGGCATCTACATGGAATTCATATAAAAGCATAGTCCGGAAATACGTTGCTTGTTATTCTGAAGAGACCGTCTGAGCTTCCCGAGGATTGAAGTGCACTATGGAACCACACAGTGTCTTTCTAAGTTAAACTGCCTGGGTCTGCGTATCCACTAAGATCTGTCTACAGAACTCATGGCTTTCCTACTTCTTCTGATCCATGGCAATCCAAGACTTAAGATGTACTGAATATACAATTCATAAGACTGGAGCAGTTTTGTTACACAGATTACAGAAGGCTAGCAATGTGGTCTGTCGGAATAAGTATTTGCTTGGTCATGCCTGAGATGCTGGTTTAGCATGCAGGGATCTTGAGTCTTCTGTTTTGCCTGCTTGGTGGAAGGAAACACTTTTTTTTGTTCAAACTTTATTTTTTGTTGAAGTATTGTTTAAAGAAGAGAGCCACAAAACAGTCATGCCATTGTTCTTGTGACTTTTCCTTTGGTGTATGTGGATAATGTTAGCTGACATCTTGGATAAAACAGGTGCTGTCCTTCACTATGTCTGTCACAGATGTGGGAGATACGAAAAATATTCTAGTTGAATTAACAAGTTAATACAGACAATGCCGATAACTTCTGGAAATCTGAATCATGGCTTTTGTGTAGCTCCTTTATTTAAAAAAAAATATATGGTGGGATCAGTGGCTGTAAATGGAGCAATTTTCATAATAAAGAATAATTCTGTGATTTCTTTTGTGGCAATTAATGCGAGCTTCATTTGGGTGCTATTCGCTAATCACTCCAAGGTGGTTTTTCTGTTAAAAAATTGTGAGTTACAGCTCTGTGGAAGGTACCATACATACTTAAAAGTTATTGGTTCCCATCAACTTCCCCTATTACCTCCATTTTATTCCACCCACAATTTAATAAAAATGGTACTGTGAGTTGATTCTCCAGTTGGCATTGATATTTACGGACTGGATTTCTAACAACCAGGTTAAATCTCTGGCTCGAATGAGAGAGGAGTGGGTTCTGCTTGTTCATTTCCAAGACTTTTTAAACAGCTGGAAAGCTCACCCAGAAGGCTTGAGACAGAGAAACAATCTTGAATAATTAATTTGAGAAAAACTCAAAATGTCAAAATTATACCAAGAAATCTCTCATGAGAGAGATTAAGCATAATTTTGACATTTTGTTTTCATTTTTCTTAAATTGTTTTTTCAAGATTATTTCTCTGTCTCAAACCTTCTGAACGAGATCCTAACCAGCTACTTAAAAAGTCTTGGAAACGCACAAAATTGTAAACATTGGCAGGGGCGCCGACTTATAAAAAATATTGGGGGGGCCCATACCGGGGTCCATACTGGCTGCAGGATGGCAGTGGTGCTTTTGCATGCAAGAACCGGCCTGCCCTCCCCAGGCTTCGCGCCGGGAGGCGGCCACCCCCTCCTACCAACGTCACCTTAGCCGAACCCAGAAAAAAAGCCCCGCTCCGGCGGCGGGAACTCCCGCCCCCTCCATTCTCCCCTCACCCCAGTCCCTTGCCGGCGACGAATACGCCGTTCCTCGGCCCCGCGGCTCCATTCCTTTCTAAAGTCCTGCTGCTGGGGGTCTTCCTCTGACTGACCGACCTGCCCGCCCCTTCTCAGGAGCTCCCGGTCACTTTGGGAGGCGCACGCCGGAGTCCCCTGCGTGGTTTTTGGCAAGGTGCCTAATAATTTTCTTAAATTATTGGGGGGGCAGAGCCCCCCCAAACGAATTTTTGAGGGGGCTCGGGCCCCCTCAGGCCCCATGGAGTCGGCGCCTATGAACATTGGTTGAAGCTTCTATTTCAAGTGATACATGCCCCCTACACCAGACATGCCATACACAGAGATGTTTTACAATCTGGAAATGGGCATTTAGCACTGTCCTAAGTATAAAAGGAGGGAGGGAATTAAAAGGGTGAGGAATCTCATTGTAGACAAAATATTTTTTTAAAAAGTATATTATGCATGCGTTTATAATTGTAAGTTGTTTTGAGAAGAAAATACAACATAAATATAGATCATATTTGCTGGATTGCTATCCATTCCACACATGGGACGAATAAGCAGCAATTGGTCGCTTCCACTACTATTTCTGTTTCCATCAGAATTCTCTGACTTTCCTGGTGTTGAATATGGGATTGTTTTACCTTCAGTATGAACACTGATCCCCAGCCATGTCATCAGGATAGGTCTTTGGGTCAGAAGCCCAGATTCCCACTTACTAGTATCTTAGCACATTTTGATGCAATGCAGCTTACAATCTTGTATAGCTGTTGCATCTTAAAATGTCCAAACCCTAAAATATTTTTACCCTGCTTTTCTCATAACTCCTTTGTGGAATGCTATGCTTTAATTCCTTCCAGTAGCACCTTAAAGACCAACTAAGTTAGTTCTTGGTATGAGCTTTCGTGTGCATGCACACTTCTTCAGATACACTGAAATAGAAGTTGCCAGATCCTTCTATATAGTGAGAAGGTGGGGAGGGGTGTTACTCAGAAGGATGGTGGGAATGGGAGATAGGCAGATAGCTGGGAGAGCCTGTTGACGACTCTTAACGACTGTAATAGGTCTTACAGGAAAAGGCAAGGGGTGGGAAGGTGAGAAATGGTTTAGTTATGTATAGTGAGATAAGAATCCAATGTCTTTGTTAAGCCCAGGTCTTTTCATGGTTTTAAGTTTGGTAATGAGTTGTAATTCAGCAGCTTCTCTTTCCAGTCTATTTCTGAAATTCCTTTGTAGTAAAACAGCTACTTTGAGATCTTGTATAGAATGCCCTGGGAGATTGAAGTGTTCTCCTACTGGTTTCTCTGTTCTGTGATTCTTGATGTCAGATTTATGTCCGTTTATTCTTTGGCGTAAGGTTTGGCCTGTTTGTCCAATATAGAGAGCTGAAGGACACTGTTGGCATTTGATGGCATACACAATGTTAGACGATGAGCAATTAAATAGTCCCGAGATGGTATGTGTGATGTTGTTGGGGCCAGTAATGGTGTTGTCCGGGTGTATGTGGCAGCAAAGTTGGCATCTGGGTTTATTGCAGGCTCTGGTGCCAGTGTCTGTGTTAAGTCTGGTTGTAGTATTATTGTGGGTTAGGAGTTGTTTAAGATTGGGTGGCTGTCTGTAGGCAATGAAAGGTCTTCCTCCCAGAGCTTGAGAAAGAGAACTGTCATTGTCCAGGAGAGGTTGTAGATCTCTGATGATGCGTTGTACTGTTTTAACTTGGGAGCTGTATGTGATGACTAGAGGTGTTCTGTTATTTTCTTTTTTGGGTCTGTCTTGCAGCAAGTTCTCTCTGGGTATCAGTCTGGCTCTGTTGATCTGTTGTCTAACTTCATCTGCTGGGTATTTTAGTTCTGAGAAGGTTTGCTGTAGATCCCTTAGGTGAGAGTCTCTGTCTGTAGAATTGGAACAGATGCGGCTGTAACGTAGTGCCTGGCTATATACAATGGACTGTTTGGTATGTTTGGGATGGTAGCTAGAGGCATGTAGATATGTTTGTCGGTCAGTTGGTTTGCGGTATAAGGTGGTGTCTATGCGCCCATCCTGTATTTTTATAGTAGTGTCCAAAAAATGTATTTCTTGCATAGATTGATTCATTGTAAGGTTGATTGTGGGGTGAAAATCATTAAATTTCTGGTGAAAGGTGTCCAGGGTCTGTTGACCATGTGTCCAGATGATAAAAATATCATCAATGTATCGCAGGTACAAGAGAGGTTTGAGTGGGTAGGAGTTCAGGAAACGTTGTTCTAAATCTGCCATGAAGATGTTGGCATACTGTGGGGCCATGCGGGTGCCCATTGCTGTGCCGCTGATCTGAAGAAACAGGTCATCACCGAATTTGAAGTTGTTGTGGGTAAGGACAAATTGGCAGAGTTTGGTGGCAAGGTCCGCTGTGGTTTTATCTGATATGGTGTTCCTTATGGCTTGTAAACCATCGTTGTGTGGGATGTTGGTGTACAGAGATTCCACATCCATAGTAGCTAGTATAGTGTTGTTGGGAAGATTATTTAAAGATTGTATTTTCCTCAGAAAATCTGTGGTGTCACGTACATAGCTGGGAGCATTGATGGCATATGGTTTCAGAACAGAGTCCATATAACCGGAGACACCCACTGTAACAGTGCCAATACCTGAAATGATGGGGCGTCCTGGATTTCCTGGTTTGTGTATTTTGGGTAGAAGATAGAAAGTTCCTGGTCGAGGTTCTGTTGGTGTGTTGGTGAGGATCTGTTCTTGGATGTGTGGGGGTAGCTCCTTAACAATCTTGTTTAGTTCTTTCTTGTATTCTTGTGTGGGGTCTGAGTCCAATTTTGTGTAAAAGGCGGTATTGGAAAGTTGTTTGTGAGCCTCCTGAATGTAGTCAGTTTTGTTCATGATGACGACAGCTCCACCTTTGTCTGCTTCTTTAATTATAATGTCTGGGTTGTTTCTGAGATTATTTATGGCTCTCCTTTCAGCATGGTTTAGATTTTGTTGTAAGTGATGGTGTTTTCTGGTCACATCTGTTTGGATTCTGTGGCGGAAGCAGTCAATGTACAAGTCCAGTGTGGTATTGCGTCCCTCAGGAGGGGTCCATGTGGAGTCCCTTTTTGTGTAACACTTTTTCGGTGGTAGTTGGTGGTCCGTGTTCTGTTGGGAGGGTGGTTGTTGTTCTCCAGTGGGTTGAGAGGCGTTGTGTTGTGAAGTTGATGTTTGTTCTGATTTGTCTTGTTGTTGTGTGTGTTGAAAATACTCCTTCAGGCGTAAACGGCGGAAAAATGCTTCCAAATCCCCGTAGAATTGAATCATGTGTGGGGATTTGGCAGGGCAGAATGACAGTCCACGTGAAAGGACTGATTCCTCGGCTGGGCTGAGTGCTTGTTGTGAGAGATTGACAATATTGTTGATCTTGTTTTGATTAGTAGCCTGTAGGTTGGAAAGGTTGGAGAGTTTCTTGTTTTTCTGTTTTTTCAGTAGCTCCAGTTGAGAGTGGTAAATGTTTTGTTTTTCCTTTTGAAACTCTTGCCAAGCTTGGTGGTTCCTGATAGAGTTGTCTAATACAAGGAGTTCCTCCTTTATTAGCTTCTGTTTAGAGTAGAGAACGCTGATCAGATGTTTGAGCAGCTTCTTAGAGAAAGTGTTGCATAGTTTTCTTGCATATTCAGTGGGATATGTGGATTGTAGAGGGTTCTTAATTCTAAGACCCTTGGGTATAATGTCCAGGTTCTTGCATTTAGTAAGAAAGAAGATATCAGTCTGTACCTGTGCAAGTTTCTTGGTGAGGTTGATGGACTTCCATTTCATGCGGCTCAATGTGGTGCCTTCCATGGTTCCAGTAGTAGATAGGTAGCCGTGTTGGTCTGCCATAGTCAAAATAAAAAATTCCTTCCAGTAGCACCTTAAAGACCAACTAAGTTAGTTCTTGGTATGAGCTTTCGTGTGCATGCACACTTCTTCAGATACACTGAAATAGAAGTTGCCAGATCCTTCTATATAGTGAGAAGGTGGGGAGGGGTGTTACTCAGAAGGATGGTGGGAATGGGAGATAGGCAGATAGCTGGGAGAGCCTGTTGACGACTCTTAACGACTGTAATAGGTCTTACAGGAAAAGGCAAGGGGTGGGAAGGTGAGAAATGGTTTAGTTATGTATAGTGAGATAAGAATCCAATGTCTTTGTTAAGCCCAGGTCTTTTCATGGTTTTAAGTTTGGTAATGAGTTGTAATTCAGCAGCTTCTCTTTCCAGTCTATTTCTGAAATTCCTTTGTAGTAAAACAGCTACTTTGAGATCTTGTATAGAATGCCCTGGGAGATTGAAGTGTTCTCCTACTGGTTTCTCTGTTCTGTGATTCTTGATGTCAGATTTATGTCCGTTTATTCTTTGGCGTAAGGTTTGGCCTGTTTGTCCAATATAGAGAGCTGAAGGACACTGTTGGCATTTGATGGCATACACAATGTTAGACGATGAGCAATTAAATAGTCCCGAGATGGTATGTGTGATGTTGTTGGGGCCAGTAATGGTGTTGTCCGGGTGTATGTGGCAGCAAAGTTGGCATCTGGGTTTATTGCAGGCTCTGGTGCCAGTGTCTGTGTTAAGTCTGGTTGTAGTATTATTGTGGGTTAGGAGTTGTTTAAGATTGGGTGGCTGTCTGTAGGCAATGAAAGGTCTTCCTCCCAGAGCTTGAGAAAGAGAACTGTCATTGTCCAGGAGAGGTTGTAGATCTCTGATGATGCGTTGTACTGTTTTAACTTGGGAGCTGTATGTGATGACTAGAGGTGTTCTGTTATTTTCTTTTTTGGGTCTGTCTTGCAGCAAGTTCTCTCTGGGTATCAGTCTGGCTCTGTTGATCTGTTGTCTAACTTCATCTGCTGGGTATTTTAGTTCTGAGAAGGTTTGCTGTAGATCCCTTAGGTGAGAGTCTCTGTCTGTAGAATTGGAACAGATGCGGCTGTAACGTAGTGCCTGGCTATATACAATGGACTGTTTGGTATGTTTGGGATGGTAGCTAGAGGCATGTAGATATGTTTGTCGGTCAGTTGGTTTGCGGTATAAGGTGGTGTCTATGCGCCCATCCTGTATTTTTATAGTAGTGTCCAAAAAATGTATTTCTTGCATAGATTGATTCATTGTAAGGTTGATTGTGGGGTGAAAATCATTAAATTTCTGGTGAAAGGTGTCCAGGGTCTGTTGACCATGTGTCCAGATGATAAAAATATCATCAATGTATCGCAGGTACAAGAGAGGTTTGAGTGGGTAGGAGTTCAGGAAACGTTGTTCTAAATCTGCCATGAAGATGTTGGCATACTGTGGGGCCATGCGGGTGCCCATTGCTGTGCCGCTGATCTGAAGAAACAGGTCATCACCGAATTTGAAGTTGTTGTGGGTAAGGACAAATTGGCAGAGTTTGGTGGCAAGGTCCGCTGTGGTTTTATCTGATATGGTGTTCCTTATGGCTTGTAAACCATCGTTGTGTGGGATGTTGGTGTACAGAGATTCCACATCCATAGTAGCTAGTATAGTGTTGTTGGGAAGATTATTTAAAGATTGTATTTTCCTCAGAAAATCTGTGGTGTCACGTACATAGCTGGGAGCATTGATGGCATATGGTTTCAGAACAGAGTCCATATAACCGGAGACACCCACTGTAACAGTGCCAATACCTGAAATGATGGGGCGTCCTGGATTTCCTGGTTTGTGTATTTTGGGTAGAAGATAGAAAGTTCCTGGTCGAGGTTCTGTTGGTGTGTTGGTGAGGATCTGTTCTTGGATGTGTGGGGGTAGCTCCTTAACAATCTTGTTTAGTTCTTTCTTGTATTCTTGTGTGGGGTCTGAGTCCAATTTTGTGTAAAAGGCGGTATTGGAAAGTTGTTTGTGAGCCTCCTGAATGTAGTCAGTTTTGTTCATGATGACGACAGCTCCACCTTTGTCTGCTTCTTTAATTATAATGTCTGGGTTGTTTCTGAGATTATTTATGGCTCTCCTTTCAGCATGGTTTAGATTTTGTTGTAAGTGATGGTGTTTTCTGGTCACATCTGTTTGGATTTAATTGTCTTTCGATCAGCAATTGCTAGAAGCCCCTTGCGTGTCTTGAGTTGGATTATTCCTAGGCCATTTCATTATGAGGTAATGATTAGCTAAAGAGAATCCCATAATTAAACGGGCATAGATTTGTTCCAGTAACCTGAGCTGCGTTTGAAAGCTCTGTAGCAGCTTTAATGTTGTTGCTGGTTAACAAAGAAATGGATTGCCTTACTTTTTTGGACTCTGAACTTGAATAGCTTCTATTCGCCTATATGGGTGTATTGCCAAAGGAGAGCTACCTAAATATAAATATCTTTATTCATTGCCTCATGCTACTGATTTGGAAAAACAAACAAACAGGAGATCAGATCTATCCATATGCAGGAATGGGTTTGCAAATGAAGAAATACAATATAATTAGACAAAAATAATAGTGTTTCAAGCCAAGTTTTAAGTGAGAAAACAGTTAAGAAGCTTTGTTGTCTCCTTGATAAAAAGAGTCGTCCTGGTTACGTTTCTGCGGATTAAAAAGGAAAGGATGTCCCTAGATTAGCTAGAGCAGTGAGGTGACTTAAGTTACTAATATCCAGCCAATGTTTTCCTTCTAGGCAATTCCTTCTAGGCAATTCTAGGAGACTGTACTGTTGTAAATTCTGATGGGAACTTCTGGTCCCTTTCAGAATCGGCAAGGCATCCTGTAGAAGAATTTCTCAGCAGCAACTGCGAAATTGAACTGCAGTTTAATACCTGGTAAGTGGGGTTTTTTCCCTTGTGAGACTTGATGATAAACGAATCAGGTCCATAGTTCAACTAATCCTCCTGCTAGATTAAAAAAAGGGGGGGTGTCTAGAAGCCTTAAAAATTGTAAAAATGAAGGACGATCATAATTTTCAAAGGAGTTGAACTCCTTTAGGTAGAAAAGGGGAGTTAATCCTTTTCCATTTGTAACTGGGTGACTGTCAGTAAACGTACAGTCATTTCCCTGTCATTGGGCGTTACTATGTCCTTCAAATGTCTTCAAATAATCGATAACTCATAACCAGGAATCAATTTGGTTTTGTATACTATTGAAATCCAGGTGTTTCTGGTTATGGGACAAGCCCAGATGAAACAAATCAGCGCAGGTGGAATCATGTCTCCGGCATTTGTCTGTTTTAGTGGCAAACGTTCAGCTTAATCTCTGTGGTTTAAAGTCCTACCTGAATATTAATTTATACAAATTTTCATTAAGGTTCATGCAGATTGTGAAGTGTGCAATATTTTTCCACTTCTGTGTCATTTGTGAAATGTTCACATGTCTCTCCTCCCATTTATAATGATGGGAAGCAGATTCACAAATGATCTACATTTAATAAGGCTTGGTTTCCTTTGCAAAATAGAATTTTCTTTTGTGTGTTGGGGTTAGAGGCTTACTTTGTCCCTCTTCCTTGTTTCATGACACCGTCAAGTGTTCTTAGAAATGTGCGCATAAGGAAAACTATTTGTCTGTAGCATGATGTGCTGATAGCTTCAGGGACTGTATTGCGTTGTTGATACCTGAGCATGTTTTTTCCTATCTACTTGGCACTGCAAACTACCAGGCATTTTTGTTTCATTTCTATTTATTTGGGCATATATGTCAATCAATCTTTATTATGGTCCAGAGACCCAACAAATCATTATAAAGCAATACACAATTCATACAGCCCACCTCCAGGTCAAACAAGCATTTTGTTCAGAATATAGGGATCATTTGTTCTTGCAACCACCTATAAAAACTTTGCCACTGCTAATGTTCTAGCATTTGTCCGGTCTTCCAATAGGAACCTGACATAGTGAGCCTCTGATTTTCCTGGGGAAAGGTATCAGCAAGGGTAGTATCAGTTCAGCCCTGGCTTGCTCATATTTTGCACAATGCAACAAAATATGTTTTATGGCATATATGTACAAATCACAGCCAGCTTCAGACCCCATTCTACATAGCTATGATTTGTTGAAATAAGCCAGGGTCATGGTTTGATGATGTCCTTTTCAAATATAACAATAGACTATACTTATGTAAAAATAGAAAGCAGATGCTTCTAATCTCCTCACACCGTGGAAAAGACAGGAAGGGGTGCAAACCTGAGCCCTACTTAACTGAACTAGACTGTGTGCACACATGCATTGAAGTTTCATATGGGTGTCCTTTTTTAATATATAATTGGGCTACCTGCACTTTTAAGATTCAGTTTTGTACAGTCAAACTCTCAAGTACGTGGTAGGCCTGATAAACAGCACCTGAAGAACTTTGGAACCTTTTTAGGACTGTCATGGCAACCTTTCTTCTTTCTATGTATGAAAGTATATTTGTTTTGGCAACAGTACTTTCCCCCTGAAGTTGTATTAGTTCCCATCCTGTGTTTCTCCATAGGAAAGTGAACTCAACAAGATAGAAGACTCTGCTCCCTGTTAGCAACCACATAAATCACACCCTCCAACATTTCGCTGATGACAACAGGGATGTCAGATTGTCATTGTCATTATTTTATTTACTATTTATCCCCCACCCATCTGACTGGGGGCTTTCAACATATATAAAAACATAATAAAACATCAAGCATTTTTTTAAAAAAAACCTTCCCTGTACAAGGCTGCCTTCAGATGTCTTCTAAAGGCTAGTTACTTTTCTCCTTGGCTCAGTGGTCGCATAACTCCATACCCTCCAACATTTCTCTGATGAAAATAGGGATGTCCTAAGGCAGGGGTGCCCAAATTTTTTCCAAAGAGGGCCAGATTTGATGAAGTGAACATGCATGAGGGCCGACCGAGGTTGCTGAGCTTTTATTGGATTGAAGTTGCTGAGCTTTTTTAAAAGGATTTTACCCCTGGACATATACTGCCACAGGGGCCGAACTACCGTATTTTTCGCGCTATAAGACGCACCGGACCATAAGACGCACCTAGTTTTAGAGGAGGAGAACAAGGAAAAAAATATTCTCTCCCTCTTTGCGCAGTGCCTCTCCAGCAAAGCAGGAGGAGAAACAGAAGGGGCTCCATTTCTCCTCCCACTTTGCTGAAGGGGCGCTGTGCAGAGAGGGAAAGCTGTGCAGCGCCTCTCCAGCCAAAGTCAGAACAGCAAGAGGGATAGCCGCGCAGCGAAAGCAGCGATCCCTCTTGCTGTTCTGGCTTCTGGGATAGCCATGCCAAGCCTCTTCAGGGAGGGGAAACGTTCCTCCCATTGCCCTGAAGAGGCTTTGCGTGGCTATCCCTGAAGCCAGGATGGCTTCAGCGATAGCTGCGCAGCCTGCATTTGCTCCATAAGACACACACACATTTCCCCTTTTTAGGAGGGGAAAAGTGCATCTTATAGAGCGAAAAAAGACGGTAAATGTTGGGGGCTCCCCCGTCACGGGGGCGGACCGGATCAGACCCCTGAAACGGACTTTGGACATGCCTGTCCTAAGGAAAAGTGGGACATTTTGGGATCAAATCAGGAACCAGGATGGCTTCTGTAAATCTGCCACTGTCCCTGGAAAATAGGGACACTTGGAGGATCTGCATATATATAAGATTAGCAGTCCCATACTGGAATGCACATATATGATCTGGGTTTGGAAAGCAGACTTTTCATCTTTCTGGAATCCCCCAAATAGGATGCTGGCTGACCTTGAGCATGCGAGACAGATCTAGGTGCTGGCAGAGTGCCTTCTTACCCAGACTGGGTTGTGTCAGTTGGATTACTTAGACACACAACTGTGACGTGGAGTGGAGCTGAGGATCTAAGCTCTGCTGCAGCATCTTTCCTGGGAGGAGGTGAGGAGTCAGATTAGAAAGGTGAGAAAAGCACAGAGGAGTCATTTAAGCTGGGTGGCGGCAGCGCACATGCATGAACCACAAGCTCTCTTACGCAGAAGGGCGCACATGCGTTCCACTTCTCCGTGATACAGGAGTGCGAGAGGATAAGCTTGGATGAGTTTTATGCATGCTGGTTTTAGGGCTCAACTTTGGAACTGCTGTGCCTAGTCCTCTGAAGTTCTGCGTGCCAAGGAGAGTCCTAAAACTGCATTCCTCTTTATGTAATTAGTATGTTTCATTGTTTAGTTGATTGCTGATTTCTCCCCAAGCCATAAAGAACTCTTACCAAAGGCTATGAATTTTCAAGGGATGTTCTCTGGAATCACTATATTGGATGAGCACCATTAAAAATGTGTAAGCAGATTATATTATATACAGATTGCTAGGTGTTTGAAATTCATTGAACATTATTTTACCATTGAAAACAAATACTGAATGATCAAATACTGAATGACAAATACTGTCAAATACTGAATGATCTAAACCTAGTTATTTTCTGCATGCTTCCATTTCTACCTGTCATAGGAGCCAACTCCTAGGGACCTAGGTCCCTCTGTCCCCCCAATAAAATATTTTAAGGGACTGCCCCCCATATTTATGGGCATTACCATTCAAATTGTGTGTGTGTGCCAGGTCTTGTGATTGATTATGTGGAGCAGGGCTTATCTGCCCCCTCCGATAGTTTATTCAAGTTGTCACCTCTGTTACCTGTATAGCTATGGAAAGTATAGTATTCGTTTGTTTATATCCCTGCCTAATCAAATGATAACCTAGCACAGACCAGTTAGTTTTGTCAGGCAGGATAGAAATTCAGAAATTAGGTATAGCTCTGGAGTGTCCGTAATCTAAAAATTAGACAACCCAAGGTTGAGAAAGGCTGTATTTATTAAAAACAACAAGGGCTTTCCTCCTATTCCGAATGATTTATTCATTGCCATTTTTATCCAGCTTTCTTGACTCTGGATGTCCCATATGCTTTGTTATTTTTAGGAAATGGATGGTTCTGATCTGATTTATATAACTCCTTTGTTTGAATGCTGGCGATAAATAGGCAGATTACTCCTGCTTAGCAAATAGAGTTGTCAAAGGAGTGTATGTGGATTTACCCCGTATTGACATACCAGCAACTGAAGCTACTGTATGAGGAAATCAGGAAATAGATGGGAGGCCTAAATGAATAGCTACTGTTGAAGGTGTTTTAGTGCAGGTTTGTGGGAAGAAAACCTGGAAGGAAATACTAATCAGAGGCAGGCATAACTGTATTCGTTTACAAAAGTGCAAATAATATATAGCTGTTAAAGGCAATGACTACAGCAGTGGCGTAGCGTGGGGGGTGCAGGGGGTGCCGGCCACACCGGGTGCAACATCTGGGGGGGCGCGCGCTCGCACTCGCAGCTCTCTGCCCCTACCTGGCTCACTCACTCTCTCTCACTGCAGTGCTGGCTGTGCGAATCCGATCCGAGCCGCTGGGTCGCCGCCCACTGTGGAGGGGGTGGGTGCCAGGCGTGCGGTGCGGAGAGAGAGAGAGGGACTATCTGGGGGAGGGACAGTGCAGCGGCCGCCCAGCGCAGCGCTGAGCGTGGGAGAGAACCACACCAGACCACACCAGGCAGCAGCAAGAAGAAGCTGGCAGCGGTGGCAGATTAGGGGTTAGGGAGCGCAAATTACTTGCCTTGCCCCGGGTTAGGGGGCGCAAATTACTTGCCTTGCCCCGGGTGCTGACAACCCACGCTACGCCGCTGGACTACAGCAGCATAGACACCATACATTCAATGCATGTGATGCCCTTCCCAATAATTCTGAAAACTGGTTTGTTAAGGGTGCAGGGAATTTCAGACCCTCCAAGTGTCCTTATTTTCCAGCGACATCCCTGATTTAGAGAAGCCGTCCCGGTTTCTGATTTGATCCCGGAATGTCCCGCTTTCCCTATTTTTATTGGAGAAATGTTGGAGGGTATGGAGTTATTCGACTCCCGAGCAGTCTAAAGGCAATCTTCTTTAGGGAAGGGTGGTTTTTAAAAAAACGTTTAATGTTTTGTTATGTTTTTATATCTGTTGGAAGCTGCCCAGAGTAGCTGGGGCAACCCAGTCAGATGAGTAAGCTTTAAATAGTAAAATTATCATTATGGAACGGGACGTCCCTATTTTCATTTGAGAAATGTTGGAGGGTATAGCTCTGGAGTGTCTGCAGCCTTTATTTTTAAAGAAATCTTGCAGTTTTGGTTTAAAACAAAAACTGCCAGTAAGCTACTAAAGCTCTCACACTCGCCATCTTAGAGAGAAATTTCACAACCAACATTTGCTATTCAGGGGTGTGGGATTATTATCATTGTTGTAGTTATTATTAGCAGTGGTTTTTTCCCTGGGGGGATGCAGGGGGGCACATACCCCTAAACATTTTGTGAATCTTTGTACTTTTGTCCGTTTGCTGTATTTAATTTTCCCGATTTGAACTATAAAATGGTGGTCAAAATGAGAGTACAGTGGTACCTCGGGTTAAGTACTTAATTCGTTCCGGAGGTCCGTGCTTAACCTGAAACTGTTCTTAGCCTGAAGCACCACTTTAGCTAATGGGGCCTCCCGCTGCCGCCGCACGATTTCTGTTCTCATCCTGAAACAAAGTTCTTAACCTGAAGCACTGTTTCTAGGTTAGCGGAGTCTGTAACCTGAAGCGTATGTAACCTGAAGCGTATGTAACCCAGGTACCACTGTACCCCTAAACATTTCTTTTAGGGGAAAAAAGCAGTCGTTGCTGCTGCTGCTTTTAAAAGATAGATAGATAGATAGATAGATAGATAGATAGATAGATAGATAGATTCTTTATTGTCATTACACTAGTGCAACATTGCACAAGTGCAACGAAATTGGATGCCATCCCTTAAAAACAACAAAAGCAAAACAACAGCAACAACCAAACAACCAAACCATAATATGGAACCAAAGCAACAGTTTGATTCCATCACTTCTGCCTCACCCCAGGGACTCAAGAACCAACCACAAAGTACAAAATTCCACCCTGCTTGTTGTCTCCCCCACCTCTTCTCCCTTTGGCACATGTTTGCATTATCGAGCCATTCCTCTTTCCCCTCCCTCTCTCCCCTCTCACACTCCCTCCCCTTTCTATCCTTATCTCCTATCTGCAGCGATTTGCCATCTTATGGTATTAACTTTTCAGACACAGGGATAAATACAGCTTTCCACGCGCTCCCAACTGCGCCTGCCTCTCGCATCTTCCTCCCATCTCTCTCTATTCTCCTTAGCTATCTTTTAATGACGGTGGAGTACCCAGAACGGCAGAAGAAAGGAAGCGAGTTCTAAATATAGGTCCAAAGAAGGGCAGTAAAAGTGACAGTAATTCCTTTGCCTTCGATAAGAAGATTGGGGTAATACAGCTGCAGAACAAAGCCACGGAAAATGGCTGCTGTCTTGTGTGGATAAACCCGAAGATAAGAAATTATACAGCATATTCTCTTCCAGGTTGGTATAATGTTACATTGCTTGCACCCCCCCTTTTTTTAGTGGAGCTAGGAGAGTGATTGTTGTGACACAACTGGCTGTATATATATATTTCTACAGTGATGGTGTTGTCTGAGTGAGTGGGAAGAATTCTACCTCAAGCAATTCAGCTGGTCAATGACAGCTTTTAACTAGGAGCTGAGCAATTCCTTGCAAGCTCAGATAGTGAGAAGTTTCACTAAAGGACAAGGAGTCTTGCTGCACTTGCCTCCACCTGGATCATAGCTGTCAAGCGTCCCTTATCCCAGCGCTGTGTCCCGCTGCTGTCCCTTATTGATGATGTCCCTTAAATAAGCTACTGAAGGTAATGGGGCCCTTTCTATGTCCAGCTGTGCTTTGTCAACAACAAATTGTTGCTGGTTTTTTGTGTTGAATATATGCTATATGGTAATTTATGGACCTAATAGGTATCTAAAGCCATTTGCATGCAACAAAATATGTATTTTATCAAAGTAATTGTTGATCCCTTATTTTGGCTGCTGATCCCTTATTTTCGAGGCTGCTGGTCCCTTATTTTCAAATCTAAGTTGACAGCTATGACCTGGATAATTACTATTTTTTTGAAGACTTTATACGGTACTTTCAGAACCACAAGCTGTCCAAAGTCATCTGTGATGGGAAAGGTTGAGAGGACGCCAACCTCATTTTATTACCCCCCCTTTAAATGGCTACTTATTTTATCTGTTTGTTTACCCCTTCCAGAAACCACTTCTGACACCAGTGACCCTCTAGCAGCATTTTCACAGCAAATTAGGGACTGATTTCTCTATATTAGAGAAATATATTCTCTCCTTCTTTTACCCATTCCTTGAAATAGATTGAGTTTGCATGCATAGCTCTCTTGACACTTGCCTTTTTGAAATAGTGAGCAATGTAGCCTCCTCTTTTCTGTAGTTGCTGTTTTCACATAGCGTGTTCTCCTTCATGGAGAGCACGTGTTGCGGTGGGGGCCGCCAGGACACTCCAAAGTTGGGGAGCGGGCTAATTGATTGTTGGCCACTGATGCGATTGGGGCTTCCCTTGTTGTTGGGAAGAAGTTAATGTTGCCATTTATTGATTGACAGCCAGAAATAGTAAAACTCCTGGCACGAGGCTAGGGCTTCCTCTTTTCGCACGTGCATCGGATTGCCCGTCCCTCCCTCCCTAGAATAGGGTTGTTCGCTTTGACCTTGCTATGCCTGTCATGGGGTCGTCTGCTTTGAAGCGGGGGCCTGGTAGGAATTTTGTCCATCTGGCTGATTGGCTGGGGCCATTTGGTTTTTGCCTACTGCGTAGCAAATCGTCACAACTTGTAAGGTTCGTGGTTAGGCATTGGTTTATGGTTTGGTTGGTTGAGGGGCGTGGACTGGCTGTGCCTGCCCCTCCAATGCTGCTGCTGCAAGGGATTCCGTTAAAGGAATTGGGAGCTAACTATTGCTTGTCCACTCTGTCAAGGGGGCTCGGACCATAGCAATGAGCTCCTGGTTGCATTTGGGGTGAGGGCAGGTTCCCTGCTCCACGTAACCCCCAAGCGTATTCCCCCGTTCTGACTCGACACGCAAATGTTCTGTTCTGAAACGTAAGCTTTTTATAGGTTTTTGAGTTAATGTTAGCCACGCATTCTCTGACATGGTCATGGTGAGCTTTCCTTTAGTTGCTGTTGCTTTTAACATGGCAAAGGCACATTAGTCACATTGTGGGGGTTCTAAAACCCCCACAACGTAAGGCTGTGTTTCTGGGATATTGTGCTTCTTCGGAATCTTGAAACATCAATATTTGTTTGCTGCACAGTGTAGTTGCTTGTATTCCAGCTAGTACATGCATTGCAATTTCTGTTTGACCTGGTACCTTTTGAAGAGTGAAAATGGACACTGCTTGCCCTTCTCTGCGTCTGGGTCTTTTTCTGTCTTAGTACAAACAAGGCAAGATGCGGGTGGCGCTGTGGTCTAAACCAATTGGAAGGTCGGCGGTTCGAATCCCCGCGACAGAGTGAGCTCCCGTTCCTCAGTCCCAGTTCCTGCCAACCTAGCAGTGCAAGTACAGTGGTACCTCAGGTTAAGAACTTAATTTGTTCTGGAGGTCCGTTCTTAACCTGAAACTGTTCTTAACCTGAAGCACCACTTCAGCTAATGGGGCCTCCTGCTGCCGCTGTGCCGCTGCTGTGCGATTTCTTTTCTCATCCTGAAGCAAAGTTCTTAACCCGAGGTACTATTTCTGGGTTAGCAGAGTCTGTAACCTGAAGTGTCTGTAACCTGAGGTACCACTGTAAATAAATAGGTACCACTCCGGCGGGAAGGTAAACAGGGTTTCCGTGCGCTGCTCTGGTTTCACCAGAAGCGGCTTAATCATGCTGGCCACATGACCCGGAAAAACTGCGGACAAACGTCGTCTCCCTCGGCCAGTAAAGCAAGATGAGCGCCGCAACCCCAGAGTCATTCATGACTGGACTTAACTGTCAGGGGTCCTTTATCTCTTTACAAACAAGGCAAACTTTTTAAAAATCTCAGAAGTGTGTAAATCTCGTGAAACTAGTTGCAAGTACTGTATAGCACTAAATAAATATTGGGTTTTTAATTGGTATGAGCCTCGTGTCAAGATGAAAACAATCTGATATTCCTTAAATGTAACATAGCCAGTATAAAGGTACAACCAGTGCTTTTTTTCTGGGGGGACGCAGGGGTATGCATGCCCCTGAACCTTTTGTGAATCTTTGTACTTTTGTCCATTTACTGTATTTATTTTCCCTGATTTGAACTATAAAATGGTCATTTTCTTGAATCAAAATGAGAGTACCCCTAAACATTTCTATAGGAAAAAAGCACTGGGTACAACAGCAAACTTTTATTATTTGCTTCATTAATGACGTTTGAAAATACTTTTGTCGTAAATGCACCCGTCTGTACTGAGACCTATGGTATTTTCTTTGTGTTGTTATTCCAGACAGAGGGTTCCAAAATTTTACACACCTAACAGTTAAACTTCAAAGAAGGTATTCTGCATCCGCCTCAATTCCCCCGCCGTCTTCATTCTCAAGTATTATTAAAAACTCAAATTTAACTATATAACCTATTTCTTTTGCTTTGTTTTCTAGTTCGGCTTCTGATTTTATACAGCTCAGATGATCCACTCAGAGAAACGTGCAGAAACTCCAAGAATGAGGGAGAAGATGGAGAAAGCTGCCCTGTTGCGTAGCCATGAAAATGGTGCGAACCATTGGTTTATTCTCTTTTTTAAATAAAAAAAATAGATGACTGTAATAGTAGATACGTATTCCTCTTCTTTCCACTTAAATCTGCGCAACTGCAGACCACCATACCAGAGTTGTCCAGTTGTACAAACTAGAAAGCCTGTTGTCTGTTTGAAAATATATACCTATTTTAATTGAAATGTTTACATCTGTTTCAAAAGGCCTAAAGGAGAGTTCCTAGGCAGTCTCCCATTCAGCCACTGGTCTGATCAAATCGGCTTAGCGTCAACAAGATAAATTCATCATATGCCTTTGGACCATTCTATGAGACTGACATTCCTACCCCCCCAAAAAAAATGTTATTGGTTTTCACAATATTATAAACAAACAAACAAACAAACAAACAAACAAACACACAAGACAAACAAACACACAAGACAAACAAACATAAATCATAGCCTTATTGAAAATTACACTTTGTTAAGTGACTTCCTCGCTTCCCCTTGGTTGAATTTCATTGCATATCCTTTTAACGGTTTTCCAAATCCCAATTCTTATGAAATTTAACTTAAACATTAACATCCTTAAATCTTCACCTTATGGAATTAAACATATTAATTCATCACTTAAAATCCTAAGCCAATTAAGTATCTGCAAGCTATTATCAATTAATTTAACTTAACAAATTCAACTAAATAATCATTAAATTTATTCCACTCTTCCTGATACTCCTCCTCCTTCTGGTCACGGACTCTTCTGGTTAGGTCGGCTAGCTCCAAAAAATCCATCATCTTCATCTGCCATTCTTCTATTGTTGGTAATTCTTGGGTTTTCCACTTTTTAGCTAACAAAATACTAGCAGTTGTGGCATACACAAATAATTTAACATCTTTCTTGGGCAATTCCAAACCTGTTATTCCAAGAAGAAAGGCCTCTGGTTTCTTTATAAATGAGACTGACATTCCAATGGGAATAATGCAGTTTCTTTTACATTGGTATTTCAGCCAACGTACTTTAGGTATTTATACTGCTGCTCCATTGCATTTTAATCTGATGTAGTGGTTTTATGGCTGTTGCTTATTTTAGAGGATTGTTTTACTGTATGAAGCTGTCCTGCAAGGTATAAAATATCTAAATATTTAAAGAGAAATTATTTTGATGATAACAGCTGAGAAATGAGAAGAGAATAAATTCTGCTTTGTTTAGATTTAGGCATAGAGAGACAAAGTCCCTAACTACTCAGGTGTTCCATCATCTTACCCTTTTTTTAAAAGTTAACAAATAATAAAGATGCCTTCAGAAATTAAAGGCAATGTGACAAATCCACTACTAAAATGTTTATAAAATTGAAATGCTAACTTATTAACAAATCATGAAAACCTGGATCTAGGGTGCCCCTGCTAAGTCCAAAGAACACCCTTTTATATTACACAGTCTCGGATTTCAAGACAGACAGCATTAGCAAAGCGGTCTAATGATGACATTCTTCTCCCCTTGTTGGTCACTGGCTCTGCCACCTTGGAAGACAAGAAATACGCAACCAATAAGTTGTATTTTCGGCTCAATTTGGAGAAACCACTTGAAGCATCCACTGTGTTGAGCTATTTCAATTGCTTTTGCGTGTCGAGGTCCCCAAACCACCCCCCGAAATAATTCACAATTCACACATAATTTTTGTTTAAGGTTTTTGGCATAATTTTGGCCACAACTTTATTAAAATACATAATCTGTGAGTGGTTGCTTAGGCATTGGTTAAGACTATCTGTCCCCCCTGCCTGGGACAGAACTGACCTCCGAACTCCCTCGGAAGCCAGTGAAGGGAAAACAATATTGGGGAGCAATGAAGCTGGGTCCCAGGCTCTCACCGCTCACCCAACCTGCTCCCCAGGGCTTGCCGGCCCTGGTCCCATTTCAGGGATTGGACGAAATCGTGGCAAGCCCCTGGATTCCTTTAATGGAATTCCCTTCCACACCACCATTGGAGGGGCAGGCCCAGCCTATCCTGACCCCTCCCCCACCAATTTTTATAACCAATGACTAACCGCAACCTTACAAGTTGTGACGAATTGCTAAGTAGTAGGCAAAAACCAAATGGCACCAGCCAATCAGCCAAATGGACAAAATTCCTACTAGGCCCCTGCCCCAACGGCAGACGACCCCATGACAGGGGTAGCAAGGTCAACCGGAACTCAGGGCGGGCGGGCAGGTGATCCGATGCACTCAGCGAAAGAGAAAGGAAAAGCTGAGTGCCCCCAAATTTAAAGCCTTTGGTCCCACCCACCACATCACAACATGCAATTCGCCCCAGCAACCCAGCCATCCAATCGTTGCCCCAGGCCAGCTCACTTTACCTGCCTTGCAACAGAGGATTGGCTTGGCAGACCCCACCGCAACACGTGCTCTCATTTCAGGGAGAACACGCTTGTTTGATTTGATCATTGCAAGCAGCCGAAAGTCTGTAAATTTTGATAATAAACCTGATTTGCAACGGGGGTTCGATTGCAGCTGTATCTTGGGTGTGGAAATGATGCCATCAATAATAATGCATGTTGTCTGTGGGCTAGGTTTATCGCATGTTCTGTCTCTGGTCCTGCATGAACTGAGTCTGTTCTATAAGAGAGATGTCAATGGTGTTGGTGTCTTGTATGACCTGCTGAGATCTCCGTGGCTGCAAGCTCTCCTGAAGGTAAGATCTCTTCCAGTGCGAGCAAAGTCATTTGGCAGCTGTTAGTATATAGAAATTGACTATATCTTCAGAGCTACCCATTTCTTTCCAATGTGGGGGCTGGGGTGATTACCGTATTTTTCGCTCTATAAGATGCACCAGACCACAAGACGCACCTAGTTTTTGGAGGAGGAAAACAAGAAAAAAAATATTCTGAATCTCAGAAGCCAGAACAGCGAGAGGGATCGCTGCACAGTGAAAGCAGCAATCCCTCTTGCTGTTCTGGCTTCCGGGATAGCTGCGCAGCCTGCATTCGCTCCATAAAACACACACACATTTTCCCCTTACTTTTTAGGAGGGAAAAAGTGAGTCTTCTAGAGCAAAAAATACGGTAAATCAACGGATGGAGAGATAATGCAGCCCCCCCCCGCCAATGATCAATAATCATTGCAGATCCAGTCTGTAGATGCAAGTGTAAATTACCATACTTCTCTGTGTATAAGAGTAGGGTTTTTTTACTTTAAAATTACAGTGGTACCTCGGGTTAAGTACTTAATTCGTTCTGGAGGTCCGTACTTAACCTGAAACTGTTCTTAACCTGAAGCACCACTTTCGCTAATGGGGTCTCCCGCTGCTGCCGCGCCGCCACAGCACGATTTCTGTTCTCATCCTGAAGCAAAGTTCTTAACCCGAGGTAATATTTCTGAGTTAGCGGAGTCTGTAACCTGAAGCATATGTAACCTGAAGCGTATGTAACTCAAGGTACCACTGTATGTGAAAAACTGTGGGTCACCTTATACACGGGGCACTCTCCCCCCTATTTTATTAAATTGGAGTCCCTAAAAATAGGGGGCGGCTTATACATGGAGGCGTCCTATACACGGAAAAATATGGCAATTCTTTTCCTGATATAAAATACAGAAGGATCCTTAAGCCTTATCAAAATGATCGAACCAGTTCAGGCAATCAACCTTCCAGCTTCCTGTCTGCAAGCATTTCCCAAACTCGGATGTTTCCCATTTAAACATGAGAGTATTAAGATATAATTATAATTATAATTATAATTATAATTATAATTAAATAAATAAAGAATTAATTTTTTACTTATACCCTGCCCACCTGGCTGTGTTTCCCCAGCCACTCTAACCCACATCCTATTTGATAGTTTCAGGAAATTTCATAATAATATTGGCACTGTAAGCAGCATATGAGTATACAGGTAAGTGTTGGAGACAGAGTTCTAAAAGAGGACACAAGCCTCTGGTAAAATCTATGGACAATTTGGCTACAACCCAGACCTAACCAAGATGCACCCTTTGGTGACAGAGGAAAATCAGGGGGATGTGAGCAATGTTAGGAGATGTGTTCCATATTACTATGTTGTGGCAGTGGTATCTTTCACCTTGAGCACTTCTACTCCTAGGTTTATGAATGTCTTCATCTGTATATCAAGAGAAGACCAATTCCACTCACACCACAGGCACGACCGCTGACCCACGAGGTGAGATTGCGAGATCAGATTCGGACTCAATGTCATGTACTGAAGTTCTCACCCTGGGCCAGCAGGGGGGTACTGTAGATCGTTTTCACTCAGGTCCACATATGCAAATAAGGGATTGAAAGTGACGTTCAGTGATTGGATAGTTACAGAAAGTACTACAGTTGCGTTGTAGTGGAGCTCTATATAAGCAGGCTGGCTAAACCCTTCAGTTCAGTTCTGTTCTGGCCTGTGAATAATGATCTCCAGAGGAGTAGCATGATAGCGTGTGATTTGGGTTTTCTCCGTATCGGTGATCAAATATGTACCTCATCATTCAGCTGCTAACAAAAAGATGGTGCTCTATAGAATTTCAAGATGAAATTAGTCTTCTTTGTGTCACCTTCAGGTGGTGGAGCTGTTGCGGGGAGTCCAACAGTCTCCGGAGGTTAAAGAGCTACGGCGACTTCTCCGAGGACCACACTTCAAGGCGAGTACCGGCCATGAAATTACTCAGCATTAAAGGAGAAAGTTTAGGAGTAGAGGGACGTGGGTGGCACTTTGGGTTAAACCACAAAGCCTAGGACTTGCCGATCAGAAGGTTGGCGGTTCGAATCCCTGCGACGGGGTGAGCTCTCATTGCTCAGTCCCTGCTCCTGCCAACCTAGCAGTTCGAAAGCACGTCAAAGTGCAAGTAGATAAATAGGTACCACTCCGGCGGGAAGGTAAACAGCGTTTTCGTGCGCTGCTCTGGTTCGGCAGAAGCGGCTTCATCATGCTGGCCACATGACCCAGAAGCTGTACGCCGGCTCCCTCGACCAATAAAGTGAGATGAGCGCCGCAACCCCAGAGCCGGTCACAACTGGACCTAACAGTCAGTGGTCCCTTTACTTTTACCTTTAGGAGTAGAACGTGGTTGGGTTGTTAATATGCAGCATACTCAGCGAGTATGGAAACTCCATCACTCTTCTCCCAACAACCCAAAAAAGACCATATCTGATATTTGGCAAGCAGATAGCATGCTAAAACTGGGAGGCCTCACTTCAGATCCCTCACAAATAGTCCATTGATTCATTATCTGTTAGTTCTCCTTTTGTAAAAGAATGACAACTGGGAGGAATGTTGTATGAAGACAAGATTCAGATACCAGGTGGGGATCACCTCTGGCGCATCAGCTTTTGGGCAGAATGGAAATAATAATAATAATAATAATAATAATAATAATAATAATAATAATAATAAATTTATTATTTATACCCCGCCCATCTGGCTGGGTTTCCCCAGCCACTCTGGGCGGTTTCCAACAAAACATTAAAATACAATAACCTATTAAACATTAAGAGCTTCCCTAAACAGGGCTGTCTTCAGATGTCTTTTAAAGGTTTGGTAGGTATTTTTCTCTTTGACATCTGATGGGAGGGCGTTCTACAGGGTGGGTGCCACTACCGAGAAGGCCCTCTGCCTGGTTCCCTGTAACTTGGCTTCCTGCAATGAGGGAACTGCGAGAAGGCCCTCGGCACTGGACCTCAGTGTCCAGGCAGAACGATGGAGGTGGAGACGTTCCTTCAGGTATACTGGACCAAGGCTGTTTAGGGCTTTAAAGGTCAACACCAACACTTTGAACTGTGCTCGGAAACGTACTGGGAGCCAGTGTAGGTCTTTCAAGACCAGTATTATATGGTCTTGGCCGCCGCCCCCAGTCACCAGTTTAGCTGCCGCATTCTGGATTAGAAAGAAACAAATGACAGTATCTGGATGCAAAGATGATGCTAAACATTGCTTAACCCTTTCTCCTCCTCCTCCTCCTCCTCACAGGCCTTTCTATCTGCTCATGATACGGTGGCCCAGAAGGACTATGAACCAATCCTCCCACCTCTGCCAGATAACATCCCTGAAAATGAGGAGGCGATGAGAATAGTCTGCCTGGTGAAAAACAAGCAGCCCCTTGTAAGATGGACATTTGATTCTAAACTTGTGCCATCAGCTTAAGCAACTTTTTTTTTCAGATTAAAAGGATGGCTTCACAAATGAAGAGTTTCAACACGAGCTTTAAAAATATGAGAAAGGAGTAGGATATGCCCATGAGGTGGTTTTCATGAAGAGCAGATTTCATCGTGTAAGAGTCTTCCTTCCCCAACGTTGCGCTTGATAGAGCATAGGCAGCGCCGCAGTGATCAGAGTAATGTGAATTATTTGCTTTGCTTTCAGATACAGAGAGGTGCGTATTTTCCCCTACTGTTAGGAAGTTGTTACATCTGCTGAGCTTTGAGGGCAGCCTTGTCGTGAAGCACTAGCCTGGTAGTCATAGGTGGGCAAGGAATTCCACGTAGAAGTCAAACAGGATGCCTGCTGCTCCTCACCCAATTTAAAAATGCAATGGGCTGCTGCAGGAGAGACAGAGCCCTAGCGTGAGGCGTTCCCAAAGTAAAGGAAGGATTGAACTCTGATTAATAAGAATACACACAGAGGCTTGAACCAGCAAGACTCTGGTAAGGGTGCGTATAATAATCTCCTTCCCTACCCCTCGGCCCAGGTCGTTTTATTCACAAAGAACTTTTTACAGAGTGTTCGTAAGAACCAATCAGATTTCTTCTGAGCATTTCAACAAACCCCACGTGGGGACAAAGTTAAACTACCAAAACTAATTAAGCACACATATTTCTGGAGTAAACAAAGAACAGAACTACAGAGGAGAGCATTTGGCAACCCCTGAGGTCATAAACAATCAATACACATGATAAGAAGGATGGCCAGGAAGACAGTGATCATTATCACCTTCAGGTGAGATCTGTTTCCTGGCCCTAAGATTAACATCCTAAGATTAACATATCAGAAAAGCTACATCAAAGAAACTGCCCACTGTCTTTGATGACCCAGGGTGCCTTCCTAGCAAGCAACTGGAAGCAACTGGGCTGCATACGTGACTTGTCAAGAAAGAGTAGAGAAAATGGCCAGAGATGCAGAGGGTTGTGGGATTTGATCAGAAATTATTGTCAATGTATCTAACCCAGTCAACACAATGCATTCATCGTGGACACAATGGCTTGATGCATATTTTATAATTCCTCATAGTAATCCCACCTGACCCCACACTCTGCATATTTGCACTCCTACACAGCGGATGCTAGCAACCTGTGTAGGCTTATTAAAAGGCTGTTTCGGGGGTAAAGCAAGCTAGAGAAGAAAAATGATATGGTTAGAAATGTTACAGAAGGTTATATGTAAGAGGCGGAGACATTGAGGAAGTCCAACTGTGACTATTGCATATTTTTCCCTTACAAAAAACCCTCTAGTGCAGTTAAGCGTATTATTTTGCTTATGTAATGTAAGGTAATTAAAATTGTTTCATGATATATAGGTAAAAAGAATGCCAGCTGTTAGCAACATCTGATATTTATAGAAGGAGTGTGTGCACATGGAATGAGGACTCCAGCCTTAATGTTTCTAACAATTTCTCACCATTTGCAATAATAGTTAAATACTTGCTGAATTCTTTGTTTCTATTTCATTCACTGGTTCAGTGATATTCTCTCTCTCTCTCTCTCTCTCTCTCTCTCTCTCTCTCTCTCTTTCTCTCTCTCTTTCTCTCTCTTCCACCCTAGGGTGCAACTATTAAACGCCATGAGCTAACAGGAGATATTACTGTAGCGAGAGTAATCCACGGTGGATTGGCAGATAGAAGTGGTAAGATGAATTCTAAAATACACAGCAAGGAAGGAATGGTAGTTTGGGGGTGATTTTTGTGTGTGCATGTGTTAGGTTCTGTAAATTGATTTCTCTGCCAATATTGCCTCGCGTATGATCATTGATTCCCCTTGTTTAGAATTCTGGCAAAGGATGCAGGCATCCCTCAGAAGGGCAGAATATTTTTGTCCCTCCTATTTTCTGGCAGAACTCTCAATGCCCTCTCTTCTGTCATAGGGCTGTTATATGCTGGAGACAAACTGGTCGAGGTGAATGGAGTTCCAGTGGAAGGCTTGGAGCCAGAGCAAGTAATTCACATTCTGGTATGATATGGTCAGCCCTTTACGTTTTTAATACCTCCCAATGAGAACATCAAAAGGTCTTAAGTTGGTCCATCCATCCCTGCATCTTTGGCACTCACCTGTAGACCCATTCCTTCCCTCCTTTTCTTTTTTTAACTTTGCAAAAAGGGAGCATGGAAGATTTGCAGGGAAACGGTTTGCAATTTTTATACCATCTTCCCATAAAAACATGCAAATTTCATTGATATGAAATATGCTTTTGAGTGCATTTCTTTAAACATAACATACTTTTGCTGTTAATATTTTGGGGGATGGAACTGCATCAAAAAATCTAGAAAGGTGCATCATCCGGCCAATACTTGCATTCTGATCTGCAAGGAGGTCCGGGAACATCAAATCAGATCAGTCCACGGGGAAAAGCAAACACCAGACCTGGTCTTGCGACACCATAAAGTTTCGTGCAAGTTATGCTGAATTTCAGGATATACTGTATTATATACACACAAACACACACACATGATGCAGGGGAAGGGGGGAATTGTCAGCAGGAAGACACAAAGGAAAGGAAATGCAGAAATGTCCAGTCAATGATTGCGGTTTTAGCAGTGGTCATTCACAAAAAAAATCCAGCTGTGTTGATACCACATAAATGCTGGCATTGGTAAGCCAATCAGCACATGCAGTGTGATTAAAAATCCACTGACACAATCCAGACACAACTGATTTTCACTCTGCTGTGTGTGTTAAATTGGATTTCCGGTGCCAGGGTGTCTGTTGTTACCAACACAGTTGTTTTCAAGGACAGCACTTCACCCGAATACCTGGACATCTGGTAGATTTGCAATGGTGCTATTGCATTAAATCGTAATAATTAAAATGTAATAATTAAACCGAACACCCAAAAACCACAAGGACAGCTTTCTACGCAAACAAAATGTTTATTGGTCCCCATTGGCAAGCCCACACAAGTTAATTCAGATGAACCTATTAAAAACTCAACTGTTCTCCACCACCACCATGCATAATCAATAGCATTCTTCCTGGGTTCTTTGGTGACGTGTTAATAAAATCTCCAGAAATGTCATCTAGCAAACAAATTGCATAAATGTCAGAGGCCTTGGGGATACTTTAAACATTTTATTTGGATCCTGCCTATCTGTTCAAAATGGTTTGCAGTTTAAAATACTGGCTTGCAATTCAAAGGACACACTACAAAACGGAAAGCAGGCCAGCATAAGCAAATTCAGGTATCATCTTCTTCTTTCTTCTCTTCTTCTTTGGTGATCACTCATAGACGAGTAAGATTGTCTTCCATAAACACAGTTTTAACAATGAGTCCGTAAGTGACTGTGGAGGCCAATTCTGGATCCACACATCCTTCCACAGTGGGGACATTGGTTTCCCGGCAGGAGTTGATCACGGTGTGGATTTGCTAAACGTACCTTCCTCTTAGCACGTTTCTCCCTTGCGTCCTGAGTTCGAGTGTCTTCAAAGCCCATGACACCTTTGGTAAAGGCTGTTCTCCAACTGGAGCGCTCGCAGGCCAGTGTTTCCCAGTTGTCAGTGTTTATTTTTAAAGATTTGCCTTGAGACAGTCTTTAAACCTCATTTGTTGACCACCAGCATTACGATTTCCATTTTTAAGTTTGGAATAGAGTAGTTGCTTTGGAAGACGATCATCAGGAGTCAGGTGGCAGCTGCCTCAGTTCTTCTTTGCATGCACCCAGGGGGAAATCTCTGCTGCTCAAAGCCTTATTAGCCCCAATAACCAACAATTACACACTTAAAATGGCGTCGCTGTGAACTTTATTAATCCTGCCTTCACAGAAGTGTCTTTTTAAAAATCTAGAACTGCTAATCTGTTGGTTTGGGTGCTGAAATACTATGCATTTGGCATTTTTGCAGGCACTGTCGCAGGGAACTATTATGTTCAAGCTGATTCCAGTTTCTGATCGGCCAGTCAGCAATCAAACGACGGTAAGATATGTTTATTTCTCCAGGTCTCTGTGGCTGCAGAGAGTTAATCAAAGTAAGTGTGGCTAATCCAGTTAATCCCAAAAGGAGAATTGGTACTGCCAATTCAACTCCCATTCCTGAAAAGCCCACAAACAAGGCCTGGGGGCAATCATGCTATCCTGTTCCCAGCAGCTAGTATTCAAAAGGATGATGTCATAATTTACTCCATCTAAGGCAGGGGTCAGCAAACCTTTTCAGCAGGGGGCTGGTCCACTGTCCCTCAGACCTTGTGGGGGCCGGACTATATTTTGAAATAAAAAAATGAATGAATTCCTATGTCCCACAAATAACCCAGAGATGCATTTTAAATAAAAGGACACATTCTACTCATGTAAAAACACGCTGATTCCCGGACCGTCCATGGGCCGGATTTTGAAGGCGATTGGGCCAGATCCAGCCCATGGGCCTTAGTTTGCCTACCCATGATCTAAGGGCTGTCAAATCGGTGCTGTTTATAGAGACATGTTACAGTGCATCCAGAGGTATACAAAGTCTTGAAGGCCCACTGGCTTCTATATGAACCTGACAGTTTATGATATCCAGGAGCAAAGCTCTGGTGTGTCCTGCCAGTTTCTGAGTTACATTTGGTAGGCATGAGAAAAAAAGGCATTTTCTGTGGCTGTTGCATACTGCAGAATTCTGTCCCTGGAGAGGCTTGTCCATTGCCGATTTTCAGGTCTTCCTTTCAGACAGGTCTTTGGCCTGTAAGATTATTTATTTCATGCTCTCCCTACTGTCAAAGGTGGATTTAGGGCAGCATAGCCGGTTCTGCCGCACTGGGTACTGAATTTTGACCTCGCACAGGGCGCTGCTGAAATTTGAAAGACCAGATTCCACCCTGATCCTGTTTACATTGTTAATGTTTTATCATATCATGTTTTAGCCATGCCTGTTGGGTTCTTCCCTTACACACAGCAGCCTTAAACCTAGTTCACAGACAGATGGGATGTAAATATTTACAATAACCCTTCTCTTTATAATATCAGCTCTATGTGCGAGCGATGGCAGATTACTGGCCCCTTCAGGACCCCGCTATTCCGTGTGCTGACGCAGGACTGCCGTTTAAAAAGGGAGACATTCTTCAGATTGTGGACCAGAACGATGCCCTATGGTGGCAGGCAAGGAAAGTCTCTGACCTCAGTGCCTGCGCTGGACTCATCCCCTCGAACCACCTTCTGAAGAGGTAAGAAAAACCAATGTCAGCTGAAAATAAGGTGGCTTTGTGGCTGAGTGGGGATTTGAACCAGAGTCTACCTAGCCCTAGGTAAAGGTAAAGGGACCCCTGACCATTAGGTCCAGTCGTGACCAACTCTGGGGTTGTGGCACTCATCTCGCTTTATTGGCCGAGGGAGCCGGCGTACAGCTTCCAGGTCATGTGGGTAGCATGACTAAGCCGCTTCTAGCGAACCAGAGCAGGGCACTGAAACGCCGTTTACCTTCCCGCCAGAGTGGTATCTATTTATCTACTTGCACTTTGACGTGCTTTCAAACTGCTAGGTTGGCAGGAGCAGGGACCGAGCAACGGGAGCTCACCCCGTTGCAGGGATTCGAACCGCCGACCTTTTGATCAGCAAGCCCTAGGCTCTGTGGTTTAATCCACAGTGCCACCCACGTCCCTTTTTTTTGCTATTTAGTGTTAGATCCTATAACACTGGAACAGTATAAACAAGAAATGTGGTTGTATTCCAGCATATGAGGATGTGTAGGCAAAAAGCGCGTAGGTTCTTCATTTGGTTTCCTTTCCTGTTGCTTTGGGCTTCTTTGAAACATAGGGTGGAAGAGGCTAGTTTTCCATCTTATTATCATTCGGGAGCACAGGGAATAAAAATGCCCTGTCTGATGTGGGATCCATGAAAACTGCATTTATTCTCTTTTTAAGGAAGCAGCGAGAGTTCTGGTGGTCTCAGCCCTTGCAACCCCACACCTGCCTCAAATCAACCATACGTGAGTAGAAAGATCTTCTGGTTGTGAATAGCGGGCGGGGAAGCTTCTCTAATACTTCATTTGCTGTATGGCCTCCTACCATTGTTGTTGTTGTTGTTCAGTCGTTTAGTCGTGCCCGACTCTTCTTGACCCCCTGGACCAGAGCACGCCAGGCACTCCTGTCTTCCACTGCCTCCCGCAGTTTGGTCAGAAGTGGATGTCTTTCTGGAACTCTCTAGCTTTCTCCATAATCCAGCACATGTTTGCAATTTGGTCTCTGGTTCCTCTGCCTCTTCTAAATCCAGCTTGCACTTCTGGGAGTTCTCGGTCCACATACTGCTTGAGCCTTCCTTGTAGAATTTTAAGCATAACCTTGCTAGCGTGTGAAATGAGTGGAATTGTGCGGTAGTTGGAGCATTCTTTGGCACTGCCCTTCTTTGGGATTGGGATGTAGACTGATCTTCTCCAGTCCTCTGGCCACTGCTGAGTTTTCTCCCACCATTGACTAGAGCACAAATCAGACCCCGCCATATATTGAGGGGCAGTGACAAAGCCCATATGGTGCATCTAGCTCAATACAGCCGTACCTTGGTTGATGAATGCCTTGTGACTCAAACGTTTTGGCTCCCGAGCGCCGCAAACCCGGAAGTGACTGTTCCAGTTTGTGAATGGAACCCAAACGTCTGACGGGGCTTCTGATAGGCTGCAGGAAACCTTGGTTTCCAAATGTTTTGGAAGTCGAACTGGCAGCAGCTTTCTGGAGTTTCAGAAAGGGAAATCCTAGCTGTGGAGGACTGAGGACTGAACCAGCAAACTTGTGCTTGCAAAGCGGTTGCTGAGTTATGGTTCTTCCTGGTATATTTTTATCTGTTGGAAGCCGTGTGTATGTTTTTGTGTGTGTATGTTTGTGTGTGTGTGTGTGTGTGTGTAGAGCAAAAGTTCTGGCAGTCTCCTTAACTCTCCTGTTTACTTTCTTTTTAATTTTCTCCATGGATTTTCTGTGAGTAGTAAGTACTGTGGAAGAAGGTAAGCACAGGCATCTTAATGTCATATATTTCCTTTTAGATATGCCAGGCAGTGGTGCAGTTAGGTAATTTTCATCTCTAGACCGAATGGTCTCACGGAGGAGAGATCGTTTAGATGGTAATGTACACAGACCCTCCAAGTGTCCCTATTTTCCAGGGACAGCCCCGGATTTACAGAAGCCGTCCCGGTTTCTGATTTGATTCCAGAAGGTCCCACTTTTCCTTAGGACGTCCCTTATTTTCATCAGAGAAATGTTGAGTTATGCGACCCTGGAGCCAAGGAGATGTAACTATATAACCTTTAGAAGACATCTGAAGGCAGCCCTGTTTTTAAATGTTTAATGTTTGATTATTTATATGTGTGTGTGTGTTGGAAACTGCCCAGAGTGGCTGGGGCAACCCAGTCAGATGGGCGGGGTACAAATAATAAAATTATTATTATGGAATTGGATGTCCCTATTTTTACCGGAGAAAGGTTGGAGGATATGGTGCACATTTAGCTTGAAATGTGTCAAGCCAGCATTGTTTTATTTTGTGGCCCTCCTGCTCCTCCTCCTCACATTTAAAGCCAGATTAAATCTGCACTTTTGGAAGCAACCTGAGAACTGAATCATAGCCACCCTTCAGTATTTGCGCTCATCTGAATTTTGCAGAGTAGTTGTCCAACCAAACAATGCTTACAAAGCTGCATACATTAGGGGAACATGTGCATTAAAAAATGAATATATTAGTTAAAAATGACACACTAAAATGCATTCCGTTAGGAGAAATTGCTTGCAAAAATGAGCACATTTAGTAAAAGCTGTGTACAAAAACGTGTTTGGAGAAATTTGCAGTGAAATGCTGGAAGATTTTCATACGGATTAAAAAAAAGGGCAAACTTCCGCAGAAAAACGGGGAACTGAATTTAAGACTCAATTTAAATTACAATTTAAGGGGGAGCAATTGAGAAAACTGAAATGGACTGGTTTTTCCATCCCTAGTGAAATGTAGCCTCAGTCTAAAAGAAAATTAGACGTACCTAGTATCTGAAGAAGTGTGCATGCACACGAAAGCTTATATCCAGAACAAACTTAGTTGGTCTCCAAGGTGCTACTGGACAATTTTTTAAATTTATTTCGACTGCATCAGACCAACATAGCTACCTACCTGAATTTAGACATACCTGTTAATGTTCCCCACCCCTGCACTGCCCCATGGTACAATACTGAAACGCCAGAGAAAATCGATAGAAATTGGATCTCTGGTTGGATTAGTGATTGTTTCTATCATTGTGTGAGGTTAAAAGCAAACAAACTCATGGCCTGTTTTTGTTTCCGCTTGCCATTTTTTTCATACAACGAACAGAAGAAGACATGCAGATTGATGAGAAGTGTGTAGAAACAGGTAATTGACTTTGGGTTTTTTTGGGGGGGGGGTGTTGTTGTTGTGCAAAAGGGACCACAAACCTGGGTATAAGTGAAATGCTCTGTTAAATTATCTCTGATGGAATATGCAAAATAAAGTGTGTATTTTAATTTTTTTAACGTGTTATCATTCTGGTTTTATCAACTGATGCTGATAACCAGCAGGAGAGGTATAAGTTTTGTAAGAAACGCTTGATTACACAGTTTAAGCCTCTCTTGTGACTGTTTCACAAGTATCACAAGCTGAAAAGCTTTCCTCCCTACCAAGCCATTTTTTGAACTTATGAATATTATTTGTACAGCAAGGGAAATGGGCCCTGCTTAATTCAAATGGGCTGAAGGATTAGCATTTCCCTGTTCCTCTGCAGATCTAAGGGGGTACAAGAGTGGTCATAGCCACCATTTTTGTTATATAGGAGGCACATACCTTGCAGATGTTTCAGCTAAAGGATGCCTTCTCCTGCCGTGCCTAAAACGTATTTGTTGTTTTGTTGTTTAGTCGTTTAGTCGTGTCCGATTCTTCGTAACCCCATGGACCAGAGCACGCCAGGCACTCCTTTCTTCCACTGCCTCCCGCAGTTTAGTCAAACTCATGCTGGTAGCTTCGAGAACACTGCCCAACCATCTCGTCCTCTGTCGTCCCCTTCTCCTTGTGCCATCCGTCTTTCCCAACATCAGGGTCTTTTCCAGGGAGTCTTCTCTTCTCATGAGGTGGCCAAAGTACTGGAGCCTCAGCTTCACGATCTGTCCTTCCAGTGAGCACTCAGGGCTGATTTCCCTAAGAATGGAGAGGTTTGATCTTCTCGCAGTCCATGGGACTCTCAAGAGTCTCCTCCAGCACCATAATTCAAAAGCATCCATTCTTTGGCGATCAGCCTTCTTTATGTTCCAGCTCTCACTTCCATACATCACTACTGGGAAAACCATAGCTTTAACTATATGGACCTTTGTTGGCAAGGTGATGTCTCTGCCTAAAACGTACAGAGAGTGGCAATTCTAAGAGTACAGTACTTGCATAAGCAGAATGTGGGTTGGTGTGATTTACATTACTAAATATGGAAAAATGCAAAAACAAAATAGTCTTTTGAGTGGGGGGACCTCATGCTAAATTGCATATTCTGACCTGCTTGCTCATAAATGGAGAAGGGATAATATGGGCTGGATGCAGAGTTTCAACAAGAGGAGTTCTGCTCCTGAGATGCTCTCTCTAGAAGAAATTTTCATCCGATTCCTAGTGCACCTTGAAAAGCCTCTCTGCAGGGTTGGAAGAGTAAGGAAGACAGCATGAATGACTGCAGTGGAAAGGAGGATTTGATGAAAGTCACCTACCTTTCTCATGAACTCCTGTCCCTTCTGTTTGTGAAAGGGAACTCTGGGAACAATCCTTTGAGCTAAGGATGAGTTCAAGCAGACTCTCTGAAACTGGCCAAACTTGCATGAGCAGTGGGGACTGTACCTCTGATCTAATATGCTGAGTCTGTTATTCCTAATTCAGTGGGGAATGCTTCTAGTTCAGATTGTTGAATGAGTGTGAAATCAGAGCATTCCTTGTTAAGTTGTGGGTGAACATATCAGACGACACAGCGATTCTTCTTACAGCTCTTGCTTATTCACAGGCCAGGACAGAACTGAACTGAAGGGTTCAGTCAGCCTGCTTATATAGAGCTCCAGTACAATGTAACTGTAACAGTTTTCTAAAACTATCCAATCACTGAACGTCACTTTCGATCCCTTATTTGCATAACTATCTACAGTATCCCCCTGCTGGCCCAGGGTGAGAACTTCAGTACATAACATTCCTCTTAATATCAAAGCCACCACCAATTTTAGAAAGCCATTTCATATTCATTGTCTCTCTAGATATAAAACCTTGGAGGGCTTTGTATGTTGCGATGAATGATGTTACCCAACGCTGAATCAAAATATTATGGAATATTCTTTCTTCCCTCCTTTACTCGGGCTGTAACAGCTGTGCTGGGAATGCAGTTTGGATTGAAATAAGTGTGGGGCAAAAGGTTTAAGTGCCCTGTCCCCTCGGTGCCGCTGCTGCAATCCAATTTGGCGCCCATCCCCACAGCACAGTTGCTTTTAACTAAAAATAAGATCCAATTATGGCTCTGTCCTGTAATGTGCACTTTGGCCCCTAAGCACGGATCAGAGGAGGAAATGAGAAACTAAGTGTGTCTTGTTGCTGTGGGGTTGGAAAGACCTTTCTGATGGGGTGAGTTTTAATTATCTTAGATGAGGATAATACTGAAATGTATTTGCTATTTTTGCTCCCTGGGTGACTTAAAAGACGAGGAGACTTTTGAGTCTGGTGAGTATACTTCTTTTGGCAATTTTGTGTTGCTGGCTATACTTTTCCTAATGATAATAAGCATGTGATGGAGGTGATCGGTTTCATTTTAAAAGTGTACCGTGGGATCCATGTGTGCGTTTGGAAAGCCGTTTGCTGTCTCAGGGTTTTCTGAGCCAGATCTGGAGATTTTAATCACCAAAATTAAAACACATTTGAGACCAACTGCCGCGTTCGTTCAGTTTTGAATGACTCCCATACATACGGTGAAAACTGCCAAACCACGCACGTGTTATGAGAGGACAGCTGGAAGATAATGAGATTACATTATGTAAGTGTGATTGAAGAGCTAATCTACTTCATGGCCTCCTTATTACTCCTGATGATGGAGGAGGATCCCTTTTGACACTTGGATGCTAGGATGAATTTGCACATTATATACAAAAGTAGGGCAGGTTTATGTGAAGCTTATCTGTCTGTAAACTGAGCAGATCGGGCTTAAAGCAACTGAGAACACCCAGCAGTGAGATCATGCTTCCTTAACAAGCAAATCTTGAGCCGTGGTCCTGTTTTTGTTTTTTTTACATGGTTCAGATTGTTAGAACAAATCAGAAGGTATGCTTGTAGTTTTCCAGCGCATCGGCAGTGACTTCAATACACTGCAATCCACAAAGCTGTGTGGAGACCATAACTGATAACGCTGGGAGACAGATTTTCATAAGTTTTAAGGCAGCTTGCGGAAAGAACTCTGTACACACAATACCTTAAAAGCACACTCTTTCCCTCAATTCTGGGCACTGTAGTTTGTTAAGGCTTGCTGAGAATTGCAATTTTGTGAGGGGTAAACTACAGTATGGGACGCAGCTAGCGCTGTGGGTTAAACCACAGAGCCTAGGACTTGCCGATCAGAAGGTCGGAGGTTCGAATCCCTGCCACGGGGATTAACCTGAGGTACCACTTAACCTGAGGTACCACTGTACTAGTAAGAAATGCTTGCTTTCGTACAAAGTAGCTCTAGTCATACTTGAATTATCTATATGTTCTGCTATACTGCTTTGGATGTGAATTTCACAGACCTAATTTTTAATATGCCCTCCTGTTTTTATTTTTTTTATGCAACAATGCCAGAGGAGCTTAAAGAAGGTAACTTTGAATTTCCCCCCTTTCCCTCCAGATCCCCCAAAGTAGGTTGTTTGGTCATTTCTTTATGGCTTAGAGATGTCAGAGACTTATATATTGAATTGCCTCCTTCTAGTCATGTCAGGTATATATGCGGATGGACCCGAGCAGGGACATGGATGCACACTTAGCAAATGTATGTTTACCAAATGATAACACATTTGTATGAACTAAGCGCTAACCAACCCTTATGTAAGTTAAGCTTCTACAGAACCTCTTTGGAAATATGAGGAAAGTTTTTGTGCTGCGTATGTGTGTGTGTGCTTTGACTATTTGGTTAGCATGTTAGGATGGTGGACAAATATATTAGCTGCTTATTTTTGCACCTGAGTGCTTCCCTCGCATATTTGATGTGTGGTCAGAAAATAAATACAGTGTTCAGCCAGTTTTTAACACGTAAAAAATGGTTCCATATTTCTTTCTTGCTTGCTTGGAAGGATATTTCAGGGCAACTTACGCAGCCCGAGTCCTTAGAAAGAGAAGATGTCATTATTAATAGATAGTTTTATTATTGCTCAGCAGGGCAATATTCACCAGCAGGTCCCAGGGCACTGACAACCATTTACAATATTAAATAGTAGTTTTAATTAACTGCTTTTACTAATAATTTTATTGCTTTGTTCTTTTTATAAAACTGCTTTGAGGGGTTTTAATTTTATGCAATAAAATATATAATTAAAGTTCAGAATGAAAAACAGCACAAACTGGTCAGGGGAATAGGGTGGGTATTGAAAACACATGCATCTCAGGTGTCATATTGAAGATGACTGGTGCCTTCTGTTAAAAAAAAGAAAGAAGTTTGTTTAAAAATATATTTATTTCAGCTAGTTAGATATTGCTTTAGTATTGTGATTTCTAGGCAGTGGGCAAAAAACCAAAACAATAAAAATTGATCATAAAACTGAGCAATATCGATCAAGAGTAAGCAGTCTCAAAACAGAATCAGAAGCCACATGGCTTCTGTAGCCACATTCAGCTGCCATTATTTGGTCACTGGGCCCACACCTAGGCTGAGCAAGCCAATTTCATAGCAATTCTCCACCCTTTTGTGCTTTCTTTTACTTAGGCCAACCTAACTGACAATTTGGAAAGCACTTTTAAAAATTTACCATCAACTAGCAAGCGAAGCCGGGACGCGGGTGGCGCTGTGGGTTAAACCACAGAGCCTAGGACTTGTCGATCAGAAGGTCGGTGGTTTGAATCCCCGCGATGGGGTGAGCTCCCGTTGCTTGGTCCCTGCTCCTGCCAACCTAGCAGTTCGAAAGCACATCAAAGTGCAAGTAGATAAATAGGTACCACTCCGGCGGGAAGGTAAATGGCGTTTCCGTGCGCTGCTCTGGTTTGCCAGAAGCGGCTTAGTCATGCTAGCCACATGACCCGGAAGCTGTAAAGTGAGATGAGTGCCGCAACTGGATCACAACTGGATCTAATGGTCAGGGGTCCCTTTACCTTTTACTAGCAAGCGAAGCACAAATCGAGAGAGGGCTTAAAACTGACGCGAGAGAGCAACTTAGGCATATAAGAAACAAGAGCTTAAAACGTGCTGTTGTGAAGGGCTGCCGCCATTGCATTGTCATTGTTTTTTAAGGATAGCTTTGTTGACGGTGTTTTGGGTTAGTAAATCTGGTCTCTTACATCTTTTTGGTGGCACCCTTAGGCATAAAAACGATACTAGCTGCATCTTTTGTATGAAAAAACAGGTAAAATCCTGCAGTTTGATAATCAGTCTGGCTTTTCATTATTTGTCTGACTTTAAAAAAATGTTGCTTTTTTCACATTGCAGAAGAGGAAGAATTCAGTGGATCTGGCAAGCGGGTCTTCATTAGTACGTAGTTGTATTTAGAGACTGGAGAATTGCTGTGTGCTGTTGCTACCTGTGAAAGTAGTTCCTTGTCGTTGTATTTGAGGTGCATTCGCCTTGTGCTTTCTTCCTGAATGTTCCTTTACTTGGATTTGGATTTGATATCCGGCTTTATCACTACCCTAAGGAGTCTCAAAGCGGCTAACACTCTCCTTTCCTTTCTTCCCTCACAACAAACACTCTGTGAGGTGAGTGGGGCTGAGAGACTTCAGAGAAGTGTGACTAGCCCAAGGTCACCCAGCAGCTGCATGTGGAGGAGCGGGGAAGCGAACCCGGTTCACCAGATTACGAGTCCACCGCTCTTAACCACTACACCACACTGGTTCCCTCTTTGCTGCGAGGGAGATGATCGTTTCAATTTTAGTGAAATCCCTAATATTATCCTGACTTGAAGTAAGATCTGAAGTCAGTTAATCCAAGTCCACTGCTTCATTTTAAGCCTCTAACCAGCCACTCTTCTGTACAGTTCTGTTTTGTAGTTCTAGTAGTAGTCGTAGTTGTAATAATAATATTAATAATTTTATTATTTCTACCCCAGCCACTCTGGGCAGCTTCCAACAAAAGATTAAAAATACATTAAAACATCAGTCATTAAAAACTTCCCTAAACAGGGCTGCCTTCAGATGTCTTCTAAATGTCAGATAGTTGTTTATTTCCTTGACATCTGATGGGAGAGCGTTCCACAGGGCGGGTGCCACTACCGAGAAGGCCCTCTGCCTGTTTCCCTGTAACCTCGCTTCTCGCAGCGAGGGAACCGCCAGAAGGCCCTTGGCGCTGGACCTCAGTGTCCGGGCAGAACAATGGAGGTGGAGACGCTCCTTCAGGTATACTGAAGGTATTCTTCCCTGCTAAGCCACCTCTCCAATAAATTTATAGTTCTCGTGGTTCCCTCTGCCTGATAAAAACAGACGAATTTCCACCAACTTCAGAGGCTTTTGACTCCAAATTGCTTAGCTTTTATTATGGGCTAATCAGAAAGACCCACTAATTACTGTGAATTCATTCTAATGTAAACCATCCTGAGAATTGCATTAAATGTTGACACAGCTGCAGTTGGAAGTGGTGCACAAGTTTTACAACCTCAGTGAGAACTAGACCCACGGATATTGGCCATCAGATCTAAGAAGAACCCGTGCCTTCCGTTAGAGGGGGATTTTCACTGGTGGCAGATGACAGAGACTGTGACACCATGAGACCGGTGTAAAACCAAATCACCGTATTTTTCACTCTATAAGACGCACCAGACCACCACAAGATGCACCTAGTTTTTGGAGGAGGAAAACAAGAAAAAAAATATTCGGACTCTCAGAAGCCAGAACAGCAAGAGGGATCGCTGCGCAGTGAAAGCAGCAATCCCTCTTGCTGTTCTGGCTTCTGGGATAGCTGCGCAGCCTGCATTCGCTCCATAAGACGCACACACATTTCCCCTTACTTTTTAGGAGGGAAAAAGTGAGTCTTATAGAGCAAAAAATACGGTAAATAAGGACTTTATTACAAAACAACAAACAGCAAAGCTTCTGGGGGTTTTTCTCTACAGGCAGAGTTCAAACGGCAGCTTTTCTCCTTTTGTAGTCATGGCCAGCTGCACCCAATCAGCCCAGAGCTTACAGAAACTGTTCTTAAAGGTACAAACATGTTTCTGTGCAGAATGATTCTTTCCCAACACCTTCAGGGAGAGCATAGCTCTGAATATCAGATGTTGCAGGTCAGAGATGAAAAATTTGTAGCCCTCCCGAGGTGGTTGGGGCTCCAGCTCTTCCCCACCCCAGCCTGCATGGCCAAATGGTCAGGAATGATGAGAGCCCAAAAACATCTGGAAACCCACTGGCTCCTCACCCCTTCTGTAGACAAAATAGGGACTAAGCATCACTTCCATGGCCAGCTTGTCAACTGTTCAGAGGCCTTTGGCTAGCTGCTGTTGGAATGGAGTAGCCATTGAGATGGACCACAGTCTATTCCAGCAAATGTTGTTTTCACAGAAACTGCCATCAGCTTCCAAGGCTCACCAAATGGCATGCAGGGAATTTAAATTCAAATATTTAAATTTTAAAGTATTTCTATACAGTGGTATCTCTAGTTACGGACTCGATTCGTTACGGGGTGCCGTTCGCACCCCAAAAAGTCCGTAACTAGAGCGCCGGTTCTGCGCACGGCATGATAGAGCACTTCTGCGCATGTGCGAAGCGTGCAGAAAGCTTCTGCACATGCACACGTGGTGAAACCCGGAAGTATACACTTCGGGGTTTGCCGCGTTGGCAAGCCGAAAAGACGCAACATGAACCTCATGCAACACGAGGTATGACTGTATTTAAGTACAGTCACACCTCAGGTTGAAGTAGCTTCAGAATGAGTATTTTCGGGTTGCGCTCCGCGGCGACCTGGAAGTAACGGAGCGTGTTACTTCCGGGTTTCGCCGCTCGCGCATGTGCAGACGCTCAAAATGATGTCATGCGCATGTGCGGCAGCGGCGAATCGCGACCCGCGCATGCGGGTTGCGTTCGCTTCAGGATGTGAACGGGGCTCCGCAACGGATCCCGTTTGCATCCAGAGGTACTACTGTATTTAAATAGGCAGCTTGTCACAAGTGATCTTCAAATATCTAAACATTGAAGATGGAGGAAGCTAGCTTTCTTCTGCCCTGGAGGGTAGGACTTGAACCAGTGGATGCTTTAGCCGAGATCCCCGCATTGCAGGGGGAGGGACGAGATTACTCTTGCGGGGGGAGGTGTCTCTTCCAACTCTACAATTCTATGAGTTGTAGAAATGTGGGGGGGGGGAGCAGCTCTGTCTTGGACTTGAGAGGCCAAACACAATAATGGTCTATCAGTCTGCTAGGAAGGGGAGTTTCAGGTTATGATGTGATGGGGTGGGGGGCCATCTGAGGCGCCAAAAATATTGCAGGCTGGCGCTGCCAACCGATCAAGTGTGCCCATCACATTCCTTCCATGACCAGTGCTCCATTCTCCATTCTCAGCCGGTTTCCGGAGAAGTATGCGCCTGTGCCGCAGGAAATGCCGTAACAGCCACCTGCCATGCTACACCCGGTGCCCCAGCGGCTGCTACAGTGCCGCAGCAGCACCTTATGAAGAAGTGGTGAGGTACCAGAGGCACCCTGGCGACCGAAACAGATTAATTGTGCTAGTAGGTGAGTTGCAACAAGTTGCCTACAACTTATCTAGTTACTGTTAGGATCGTCCTACTCTCGTGTAGGACCCTCTCCCACCTGGTTAGTCGTTCAGGAGCTTCAAAATCTTTCTTCTGCCTGAACATCACAGCGACTGATACCAAAAAGCATTAGCATGCTTAGGGATCCACAGAGTATTCACGGTTTGCATAACAGAACTCAGTAGCACAGCATTTTGGCTAATCGACGTTTATTTACATATAATACACTCGGAGCATTCTGACTTAGCTCCTTCCTCTTTCTCATCAGACAGCAAAGACAGAAAGAAACAAAGAACAATAGTCCCACTTCATGGAACACAGTAACACCAAACATCCTGTCTCCGTCACTTCCCACACTGTGGAATGAAAACATACACCGTCATGTGATAGACAACAGTCTCATGACTGCAGACACAGGGAATGAATCGCCAACATCCTCCCCCGATTCATGAACTTGTAGTCATCAGTGTAACTGCAACAACCATACAGATGTCATACACACAGTATACCCCTGTATCACCCGTTCCACTCTTGGAACTACCTGCAACTGGACTGGCCTTGGGCCTTCACCATCTTGCACTTCTGACTAGTCTTGGCGTCATAGCTCTCCTGACTATCAAGAAGTTTCACACCTGGCTTTGTTGGGACTCTAACCCTAGCTTCGTTCTTCTCTGAGGAATCGGTGTTGACACACACACAGCCTTTGGACGTGGTTCAGCTTCCTTCTCCAAGGAAACAGTGTCTACCCTTACAGCCTTTGGGCATAGTTTCCTGTCCTTTGAGGACAAACCCTGAACCCCTTTCAAGACTTCAAGTTCCAAGATCTGTGTCGAGCCACTAAAGGTAAAGGTAAAGGGACCCCTGACCGTTAGGTCCAGTCAGGGACGACTCTGGGGTTGCGGTGCTCATCTCGCTTTATTGGCCGAGGGAGCCGGCGTGCAGCTTCCAGGTCATGTGGCGAGCATGACTAAATCACTTCTGGTGAACTAGAGCAGCGCATGGAAATGCCGTTTACCTTCCCACCGGAGCGGTACCTATTAATCTACTTGAACTTTGACATGCTTTCGAACTGCTAGGTTGGCAGGAGCTGGGACTGAGCAACAGGAGCTCACCCCGTCACGGGGATTCGAACCGCCGACCTTCCGATCGGCAAGTCCTAGGCTCTGTGGTTTAACCCACAGTGCCACCCATGTCCCTGTCGAGCCACTAGCCACAGCTAAATCTGCAACAGCTGTGTTGGCAAACTCCTGAGCATACCTGGTGGTAGCTGCCTCAGATCTGCACATCAGGCACACATCCTTCACTGTATCAGTGGGACTCACCTCACCTCGCCTCACCTCATAACTTCCCTTGAATTTGTACAGAGAAAGTACAGGCGTACCTTGGCGATATCGCGAGTTCAGTTCCACACCACTGCAATAAAACAAATATTGCAATAAAGCAAGTCACTTTTTTTTTGTTTCCCAGTGCATGTAAAATTTATGTTTACACTATACTGTAGTCTTAAGGGACGTGGGTGGCGCTGTGGGTTAAACCATAGAGCCTAGGACTAGCCGATCAGAAGGTCGGCGGTTCGAATCCCCACGACTGGGTGGGCTCCCGTTTCTCAGTCCCAGCTCCTGCCAACCTAGCAGTTCGAAAGCACACAGTGCAAGTAGATAAATAGGTACCGCTCCAGCAGGAAGGTAAATGGCGTTTCCGTGCGCTGCTCTGGTTTGCCAGAAGCGGCTTAGTCATGCTGGCCACATGACCCGGAAGCTGTACGCTGGCTCCCTTGGCCAATAAAGCGAGATGAGCGCCACAACCCCAGAGTTGGCCACAATTGGACCTAATGGTCAGGGGTCCCTTTACCTTTACCTTTATACTGTAGTCTTATTAAGCCAGGCCCCCCTGGCTGCGGGGGGTGGGTTGGGATCCAGCTCTAGCCCTAGCCCTGTGGCCAGAAGAGGAGCATTGGAGCTTCCTTCTCCTGGGAGCAGCCAGGCTGATCCCATGTCCTTGTAAGGAGCAATGGATATATGAAGCGCAATCGTGCAAAGTGCAATAAAATGAGGTAATAATAATAATAATAATAATAATAATAATAATAATAATAATAATTTATTATTTATACCCCGCCCATCTGGGCGGCTTCCAATCGAGTGTTAAAAACAATACAGCATTAAATATTAAAAACTTCCCTCAACAGGGCTGCCTTCAGATGTCTTTTAAAGATATGATAGCTGCTTATTTCCTTCACATCTGAAGGGAGGGTGCCACTACTGAGAAGGCCCTCTGTCTGGTTCCCTGTAACCTCACTTCTTGCAATGAGGGAACCACCAGAAGGCCCTCGTCACTGGACCTCAGTGTCCGGGTAGAACGATGGGGGTGGAGACGCTCCTTCAGGTCTAGTGGGCCGAGGCCGTTTAGGGCTTTAAAGGTCCGCACCAACACTTTGAATTGTGCTCGGAAATGTACTGGGAGCCAATGCAGATCTCTCAGGACTGGTGTTATGTGGTCCCGGCGGTACACCTGTAATTCTTGGATTGGCATCTCTTCAGAAAGGCAGGTGCTCACTACCACCTCTGCAAATAAATTGTTTTTCTACTCTTTATATAACTTTGAGGAATTGTGATGAGCATTACTGGTCACGTGAAACTGCTCTTCTTCTGTTACAAATAGGGCGCATAGTACTGGGGACGTGATGCATTCATTTGGCTCTTACCTGTTTCCTTTCTTGAAACAGGTCCTTCAGGTGTGGGAGTGAACGAGCTACGGCGGCGGCTTATTGGTATAAACCCTCATCACTTTCAAAGTGCCGTGCCACGTACGTGACATTTTTCATATATCCTTAAATCTAGCAGTAGGAGGAGAGGGGAAGCTTTGCCAAAAGGTTTCATCCAAGTACAGTGGTACCTTGGGTCTCAAACTTAATCCGTTCCAGAAGCCTGTTCCAAAACCAAAGCGTTCCAAAACCAAGGCTCGCTTTCCCATAGAAAGTCATGCAAAATGGATTAATCCGTTCCAGACTTTTAAAAACAACCCCTAAAACAGCAATTTGACATGAAGTTTAATATATAATGAGACCACTGATCCATAAAATGAAAGCAATTATCAATTTACTGCACTATAAAATAAATAAAGCAGTATTGTAGATGATAAAAATAAAAATTTAAGAAATTTCTTACCCGCACCGATGATAGTCATTGTTTGGATGGGGGACTTTTATCCATTTCCGCAGTCACACAAACCATCAATCAATCAATCAGTAGCTGAACTGGGATCCACACAGTCACAAAAACAAATTAACTGGAAGACCCTCAAAACAAAAAACGCAAAATAAATAGCAAAAAACAAAAGTACCAAATATAAGCTCCAAATATCACCTCAGAACACTGCAATCGGAAACGGAAGGCTTGAATTACAATGGGGAGGGGGCGCAAATTAGCAGTGCAACAGGAAAAACGGGGACTCAGAGCACGTTCAGCTTCCGAAAATAAAGTTCAAAAACCGGAACACCTACTTCCGGTTTTGCAGCGTTTGGGTTCCAAGTTGTTCGTGAACTAAGCTGTTCAAAAACCGAGGTACCACTGTAATTATTTACCAGGGAATTAACAGGTTTATAACAGCGCTGCCATTTTTTTTTCTTTTTAAACAGACACAACTCGTGCTCAAAAGAGCTATGAAGAGAATGGCCGAGAGTACCACTATGTGTTGAAGGAAACCTTTGAAAATATGGTGTACGGTCACAGGTAATCCTTAGATTTACATTTCTTTGGGGCGGACGCATAGCTTCATTTCCAGTCTGTGCATTTCCAATAGCTTCCTGCTGATATTCTCTGACTTTTTATAGCACAAATGTTCCAGAGGGACGGGGGGAGGTTGTCCAGCTATTGTAGCGCTACAGTGCAACAGCTCCCCTCCAGGCAGCCGCAGTGCAGCAATACTAGAGAAGTGATGCAGAACAACTAAATAATAATAATAATAATAATAATAATAATAATAATAATAATAATAATAATTTTTATTTATACCCCGCCCTCCCCAGCCAAGGCCGGGCTCAGGGCGGCTAACAAGCAATAATAAAAACAAGTTGAATGAATACCACTTAAAAACAAGATTAAAATACAACATTAAAATATTGAAACATTAAAATATTAAAATGCAGCCTCATCACAGGAGAAGAAAGGAAAAAGAAAGGGGGAGGGAATCAAATTGGCTCCAAGCCAAAGGCCAGGTGGAACAACTCTGTCTTACAGGCCCTGCGGAAAGAAATCAGATCCTGCTGGGCCCTGGTCTCAAGAGGCAGAGCGTTCCACCAAGTTGGGGCCAGTGCTGAAAAGGCCCTGGCTCTGCTTGAAGCCAATCTGACTTCCTTAGGGCCCGGGACCACTAGGGTGTTGCTATTTATGGACCTTGAGGCTCTCCGTGGGGCATACCGGGAGAGGCGGTCCCGTAGGTACGAGGGTCCTAGGCGGTGAAGGGCTTTAAAGGTCAAAACCAGCACCTTAAATCTGACCCTGTACTCCACCGGGAGCCAGTGCAGCTGGAAAAGCACTGGGTGAATATGCTCCCATGGCAGAGACCCAGTGAGGAGCCTCACTGCAGCATTCTGCACCCGCTGGAGTTTCTGGGACAGAATGACGTGAGAATGTGCTGCGGCCACTGCACTATTGCACCATCGGTGACATGTTTCAGAATACAGCCACAAAAAGCAAATCACAAGTTCTGGTGGGACCCCGGAAGGAAATGTTTTTGCTACGCTCCCCAACACATTTTGTTCACCTGAAGCACAGGGTGTGAAGGTTTTAAATACCTTTTGCTTGAAGCAGGCCCCTCTCACCTTGCCCGTCTCCTCCTCCCTTGTTGATCGCCTTTGCAGAATGATGGAGTATGGAGAGTACAAGGGGAATCTCTACGGCACGAGCATTGATGCCGTACGCGCAGTGCTTGATGAAGGGAAGATCTGTATAGTGGACTTAGAGCCTCAGGTGAGTCACGAAGAAAATAATGTTACTGTCTACAGGTCATGTGCAAAGCTCCTTGGTTCCGTATTTGGAGGCCAGGGAAAATCTGAAATGAAATTTGAAACAAAGGGACTCTGGAGCACAAATAAAATACAAATATGACAAGGCTAGGGAGGAATAATATCCATGTATGTAATATATATAATATATATAATGTTAGGGCCACGGGTGGTGCTGTGGGTTAAACCACAGAGCCTAGGACTTGCCGATCAGAAGGTCGGCTGTTCGAATCCCCGCGACGGGGTGAGCTCCTGTTGCTCGGTCCCTGCTCCTGCCAACCTATCAGTTTGAAAGCACATCAAAGTGCAAGTAGATAAATAGGTACCGCTCTGGTGGGAAGGTAAACGGCGTTTCCGTGCGCTGCTCTGGTTCGCCAGAAGCGGCTTAGTCATGCTGGCCACATGACCCAGAAGCTGTATGCCAGCTCCCTTGGCCTATAAAGTGAGATGAGCACCGCAACCCCAGAGTCGGCCACGACTGGACCTAATGGTCAGGGGTCCCTTTACCTTATATAATATAAGTCGGTACCCAGAAAAACTGTCTGCAGACAAAAGTCTGCTCCCTCGCCCAGTAAAGCGAGATGAGCGCCGCAACCTGGACCTAACGGTCAGGGGTCCCTTTACCTTTACCTTTTTTTAAATCATGATTTAATTCTGTTTGAAAACTAATATGGCATTGTTACCGAAGGATGCCTGGACTATGAATGGTCAGTAATACTATTGTTTTTGTCGCAAGCATTCTTTAATGACTTTAAACTGCAGAGAGGATAGATCTAGTCCTGTTGGAGTCAGTGCATATGCATATTTGAATTGTAGCCTCTGTCTTTTAAATATACAGTTATTTTTAATCAGAATAAAACTTGAAAAAGACAAATGTATTTATCTTGTCTGAATGCAACACATCAAGTTGAAATGGCCGTGGGGTTTTTGAGGAGATTTCACCCCTCCCATACCCAAGAATCTCCTGATGATCTCCTGATGGTCTCTGCTGACTCTCCAGAGAGGAGGAGGCATGTCCTGCTATCTACTTATTCTGCCCAGCAATATATCAGTGTGTGTGTGTGTGTGAGAGAGAGAGTCAGTCAGTCAGTCAGTGTATCGGAGAGAGAGAGAGTGTTAGAGATAGTAGAGATAAGGTTGCTGCTAAGAGCAGCTGCAGACTCTCAGTGTAGCATTGATTTATGCTCAGAATATTCAGCTCTGTATATAGTTTTGTATCATAGTTGTAGTTACAGAATAAAAGGAAGATATTCTACAGAGCTGCTCTCCGAGTGGTTTATACTCTGCAAGACTCTGCAAAACTCTGCTGCGCAACGACTGTATTATTGAGACAGTGAATCCGGTGCTCTCAGCTCTAAGCTGTGAGTCCACAGCACTGTGACCTGTTCCTGTGAGAAAGGAGGTCTCTGGCGGTGCTACCCAGCTTGCCTAGCCCAGTCGGGGTTGAGTTGAATGAGTCCAGTTGGTGCACTGGCTCAAGGGCGATGCTGACAGTTTTTTGTATTGTATTTTTCTCTTTCAGAGTATTCCACTGGCTCGTACTCATGAACTGAAGCCTTACATTATATTTATTAAGCCATCAAGCTTGAGCTGTATGAAGCAGTCCCGGAAAAATGCTCGGATGATCACGGACTACTATGTGAATATGAAATTTAAGGTGAGAGGAGGGGAGGAGAGAGGTGGGGATGGATTGATGTGATATGACGTGAAACCCAACCACCTCCTTGATATGCCCTTGTATGCAAAATATCTTCAAATCCATGCTGCGAGGAAGACAATCATTTCAGTTTTATAGATGATATTTGGGGGGGACAGGACTCTGAAATAGTAAATTCCTAAAATTACCCTGACAATTAAGCTTGAAGTAAGATCTGAAGTCAATTAATCCAAGTTCACTGTTACACGCACTAGTACTCTTTAACTTTTTTAAAGCCTCATATTTATCGCATCACACGTTTTTAAAAAAACTCTTTGGGTCAACATTGTGGGAGTAAAAGAATTCTGACATTTAGAGGTTTATGTTTTATTGTGTTTTAAATATTTAGTTGGGAGCCACCCAGAGTGGCTGAGGAAACCCAGTCAGATGGGTGGATGATGATGATGATAATAATATTATTATAATAATAATAATTTAATAAATAGTTTTATTTGGCCTCTTTAAATATGGTTATGCCTCCCTCTTTATAGTATACCCAGCATGAGAACCTTGATTTCTGTGTCTCCCTTCTTCAATATTCAGCTCTTCCTTTCCCCCGCCCCCTTGAGTCCTGTTCAAATACAACAGCAGGGAGAGTGTTTAGGATAGAGTCTAAACCACAGAGCCTAGGACTTTCTGATCAGAAGTTCGGCGGTTTGAATCCCCGTGATGATGTGAGCTCCCATTGCTTGGTCCCTGCTCCTGCCAACCTGGCAGTTCGAAAGCACATCAAAGTGCAAGTAGATAAATAGGTGGGAAGGTAAATGGTGTTTCCATGTGCTGCTCTGGTTCGCCAGAAGCGGCTTAGTCATGCTGGCCACATGACCTGGAAGCTGTACGCCGGCTCCCTTGGCCAATAAAGCGAGATGAGCGCCGCAATCCTAGAGTCGGTCACGACTGGACCTAACGGTCAGGGGTCCCTTTACCTTTACCTTTACCAATGGCTTACAACCTAGCAGACCTGTATGGAGGTGCCATTTGTGAAAGCCAGCTCCACAATTTCATTCAGCAATTGTGGTTTGTGTGATTAGCAGGTCTTAAGACTGGGTTTCCACAACCACACTAATCACGGCAGCCAAGTAGACAGCCCCACGTGGAGGTGCTATAAACTGCGTATTAGCAGAAATGCTTGTTCTGTATTACTGGACTCAAGAAGAACACAACTATCAAAATGGGCATTAGATTAGCACTCTATTCAGCCGATATTGAAAAGCAGAATGGAAGTTGTAGTTCATGAACGATTTTGAAGTACAACTGGACTCTTATCTATTTATGGATATATGTTGAAGGTTTATGGATTTTATTTACACCAAGTTACAATTTTTACACAGGTACAGTATACAGTGGTACCTCGGGTTAAGTACTTAATTCATTCCGGAGGTCCGTTCTTAACCTGAAACTGTTCTTAACCTGAAGCACCACTTTAGCTAATGGGGCCTCCTGCTTATGCCGTGCCGCTGGAGCACAATTTCTGTTCTCATCCTGAAGCAAAGTTCTTAACCCGAGGTACTATTTCTGGGTTAGCGGAGTCTGTAACCTGAAGCGTATGTAGCCCGAGGTATCACTGTACACTGATCTGCCCTATAAAAAAAAATACTGTGCAGTTTTCTGACTTCTTACCTTCAGAAATGTTAAGAGTAGTCACCCCGTTGGTCTTGAAATAAGCCATTATTCACCATGTCTCTAAGTTCTGCCTTGAGCTTCTTGTTGCTTTGCTCTCTGTAGGAAGAAGATCTGCAGGAGATGGAAGAGTCGGCTAAGAAAATGGAAGCTCAGTTTGGTCAGTTCTTCGATCACGTGATTGTGAACGACAATTTGCAGGAGGCTTGTATGCAGCTACTGTCAGCTGTGCGCCGAGCACAAGATGAGCCCCAGTGGGTCCCGGCGACGTGGATATGCTCAGAAAACCAGCCATAATTATCAGAGCTATACAGTTCCACAAAAACGATAGTTCATGTCTCACAGCATTCATAATCATAATGCTGGGATTGCCAGAGAGAATACCTCATTCTTCGCAGGGAATTTTGGAGAGGATTAGGCAAAAAGCTAAATTAATGTTTGGTGTGGCATTCTTAAGCATTGTATGTTCAGTAACATTAATTTTGTACCCCAAAAAATTATATTGCTTTGTTGTAGTGTAAAAATATAATGGTTAAGAATAATAAAAGAATATATTTTGTTGCATTTGTTTGTGTGAGCCAGCTGCATTAATTTAATCATAATATCTTTTATTTGTGGCATTTTGATTGCTTCCTCTCTCGCTCTCGCTCTCGCATAGTAAAAAAATTCAAGGCTCCACCCAACAATTAATTTTCCGGTGATTTTGAGTTGGGGGCAGTCTTTGTTATTGATTTAGGGCAGGGCTGTCTGGCAAGAATTGCAGTCTCTGCTAACGTGACAATGGAGAACTATCAGCAGAGTTCTGGCCTCACTCAGGCATGCCTGAGCTTTTGTGACACCATTTGAATTTTACTTGAGCAGCTTACCAGTGTGAGAGCCAGTGTGGTGTAGTGGTTAAGAGCGGTAGATTCGTAATCTGGTGAACCGGGTTCGCTTCCTCACTCCTCCACATGCAGCTGCAGGATGACCTTGGGCTAGTCACACTTCTCTGAAGTCTCTCAGCCCCACTCACCTCACAGAGTGTTTGCTGTGGGGGAGGAAGGGAAAGGAGAATGTTCGCCGCTTTGAGACTCCTTCGGGTAGTGATAAAGCGGGATATCAAATTCAAACTCTTCTTCTTCTTCTTACCATATATTTCACTCTACAGGACGCACCCGACCATAGGACGCACCTTGTTTTAGAGGGGGAGAATAAGGAAAAAAAATTATCCCCCTCTCTGCTCAGCGCCCCTTCAGCGAAGCGGCAGGAGAAATGGAGCCCCTTCCATTTCTCCTCCCGCTTGGCTGAAGGGGCGCTGCACACCTCTCCCTCTCTGCTGAAGCCAGGAGAGTCTTGCTCTCCCGGCTTCAGGAAAAGGAACCTGAAGCCTTCAGAGCGCAGCGCAAGTTCCTGCTGCGCTCCAAAGGCTTCAGGCGGCTATCCCTGAAATCCGACGTTCTGCAATTTACTCAAAAATGGAGCCAAACTCTTCTGAATGCTCCCGAGTGGTTTTTGGGTGGAAACAGAAGGCTTTTTATCATCGGAATAATAATTAGCCCTTGACATCTGAACATTTGGAAAAACCTTTTTTGCAAGAATCCCTAACAATTTCAGCAAAAATCTGACGTTCTGCAATTTACTCAAAAATGGTGCCAAACTCTTGCAAATGCTCTCCTGAGAGGTTTTTCGGAGGAAACAGAAGGCTTTTTATCATCGGAATAATAATTAGCCTTCGACGACTGACCTTGCGGAAAAACCTTTTTTTAAAAAAATCCCTAAGCCGCACCGTCACAATTTCAGCAAAAAACTGACATTATGCAATTCACTCAAATATGGTGCCAAACTCTTGCAAATGCTCCCCTGAGAGGTTTTTGGGTGGAAACAGAAGGTTTTTTTATAACCGGAAAAAGAATTAGCCCTTGACGACTGAACTTGCGGAAAAACCTTTTTTTGAAAAAATCCCTAAGCCGCACCGTCACAATTTCAGCAAAAAACTGACATTATGCAATTCACTCAAATATGGTGCCAAACTCTTGCAAATGCTCCCCTGAGAGGTTATTCGGTGGAAACAGAAGGGTATTTATCATCAGAAAAAGAATTAGCCCTCGACGACTGAACTTGCGGGAAAACCTTTTTTTGAAAAATTCCCTAAGCCGTGCGTGTCAGGGAGAGGCAAACGGGGAAAAGAGCTAAGGGGAGAGACCAGCACTTATAGAGAGCCGAAAGAGATAATTAGTAGTCTGTCGTCTGACAGCAAAGAGGAGGCAGGCAGGGGTAGGCTGAGCCCGGAACTAGTCATTCTGTAAACGAAGGAAATCAGAGGCGGGGTTTTCGCAGACTTGCATGTTGGGCAAAAAAAAGGAAAAAGGAACCAGACACGGCATCTTTCCCGACAGGGTCGGACATGCTTTGAAGCACTGGAGATGTTCTTTTGAACTTTGTAAATAAATCAAACAGATTGTATCTGGCAGCGAGCCTGGAGTTTTCATCTATGCCGGCTTGGCAGCACACACCTCTCACAGCATGCCGTGTCACTAATTGCTGCTGAAAAGCTGGCGGAATAAGGAATAAGCCTCAGAATGGAGAAGGAGGTCTTGGAGCTGAGAAAGAGAAATGTCGCTCTGGAACAGAGATCGTCCGTCTTGCAGGCCCGTTTGGAAGAAGCCAGAGCTGCTCAGAGAGGACCCACAGGTGGGCTATCGGCAGATGGGGGCAAGCAAGTGTGGGTGGAAAGGTTCCATGGCGACCCGGAAAGTTACTTGGATTTCAAAACCGAGATGGGATATTTTTTAGAGCTTGAATCGGCTAAGTTTGGGGACGATGCCCTGAAAGTTGCTCACATAATTAGATACCTGGCGGGAGGGGCTAGAATTTGGATCCGGCCGTTAATAGCCTCGAATAATGAAGCCCTCAGAAATGTGGCCAAGTTTTGGCAAGCTATGGACTTTATGCAGATCAAAGTTTAATTGACAAGACGCAGGAGGAGCTTTTGGCTTTGAAACAAGGCAAATCCACGGTACGCAGTTACTGGTCAGAATTCGCTATGCTCGTGCAGAAACTGGGTTGGGATTTAGAGGCCGACCCTGTACAAGCTTTGTTTAAAAATGGACTGAACCCAGAAATTAAGGACGAGCTTGCAAGGGGCACCCGTCCTAAAAATATGGATGAATTAACGAAGGCTGCTCTTGCGGTGGGTTTGAGACAGGAAGCCAGATGGCGGGAAAGGAAGCAAGGCAGAGAGCCGAGTTTCCATGGTGACCGCATTCTTGAAATGCCTGCAGCTGCCTCAGAACGTCAACAAGAGCAGGAGCCCATGGAGATAGGCACAGCCCGGGTGCGGGAGAGTTTGAAAGCCCAACGGTCAGCAGGGAAGGAGAAAAAAGACTGGCAAGCGGCAAAAAGATGTTTTGTGTGTCAGAAGACTGGGCACTTTGCCAGAGTGTGTCCAGAGTGTTGTAACTGGCAGGGAATGGTGGGGGCCACCCAACAGGCAGAGGCAGAGGAAGCCCAGCCTTTGGGAAACGAAAAAGCCTGGCTGGTGGTGGACCGGGGCAACAGCCAGGTGGGAGCAACACCGAAAGTCCTCGGCTTGGGCACCCCAAAGCAAGCATAGTGTTGAAGGTGGTCCTAGAACTCCCAAATGGCCAGGCGGTGGAGGAGTTGGCACTAGTTGATTCTGGTGCTTCAGCGTCCTTTTTTAGCAAGGAATTTGCAGCGCAGCACCAACTGAACATGAGGCCTTTGGATTTTCTGCTGCAAGTGACCACAATTGATGGAAGAGAACTGCTGGGAGGTGAAGTGACGCATTGAACACCTCCGATGCGGATGCGGGTGTCTACCCACTCCGAGGTCATTGCCTTTCACGTGGCCACACTGGCGGGTCCGCCTATCATATTGGGCATGAGCTGGTTGGCTTTGCACGATCCGGTGGTTTCCTGGCATCAACGGTCCCTGACGTTTGGTTCGACGCACTGCATGAAGAACTGCCTGGCTCAAGGGCAACCTCAACAAAAGGAGGGCAGGAGGGCAGCAGCATGCAGAGCGGGGACGACCGAGATCCCGTCGTGTTACAGGGATCTACAGGAGGTGTTCAGCAAGAAAGCGGCTGACGCGTTGCCGCCGCATCGACCATATGATTGTCAGATCAACCTGGTCCCGGGGGCCACGTTCCCGGTGGGAAAGAGCTATTCCATGTCGGAGGGGGAGATTAAGGACCTAAGGGATTTTATTGAGAAAAATCTAAGAAGGGGGTTCATCAGGGAGTCCAAGGCGGCAGCGGGGAGCCCCGTTTTCTTCGTGGACAAGAAATCGACTAAAGAAAGGAGGCTTGTAGTGGACTTTAGAACCCTGAACAGCCTGACGGAACCGGTGGCTTTCCCAATGCCGAGGATCGACGATGTTCTGGCCCGGGTGCACAAAGGGAAGATTTTCACCAAGCTGGACCTCCGGGGGGCATACAACCTCATCCGCGTGCGAGAGGGGGATGAGTGGAAGACCACCATGTTCACACCACTGGGGGCATTTGAGTATCTCGTCATGCCCTTCGGTTTGGAGTGCGGAAGTCACTGTTTCCAAGCCTTCATGCACCACGTACTAGGACCTTTGCTGTACCAGAACTGTGTGTGCTTTTTGGACGACTTGCTAGTGTACTCCGAAGACGAGAAACAGCATGTAAAGGACATACGTCAGGTCCTGAGCAAATTTAAGGAGCATTGCTTGTGAGTCAAGCTGGAGAAATGTCAGTTCCACGCAAAGGAAGTCGAATTCCTGGGGTACCGGCTGTCGGACCAGGGTTTGGCCATGGATCTGGAGAAAATGAAGACGGTGGTGGAATGGGAGAGTCCCAAGACCAGGAAAGATGTTCAGCGTTTCCTGGGTTTCAGCAATTTCTACAGGAAATTCATCAAGGATTTCGCAAAACTGACGGCGCCCATAACGGATTGTCTCAGTGTCAAGAAAAGGTTTCAGTGGATTCAGGCAGCCCAAGAGGGGTTTGAGAAGCTTAAGAGGGCTTTCGCTTCGGAGGAGCAACTGATCCACATCGACCCTGCTCAACCACTACATGTGGAGACAGATACGTTGGATCAGACGATTGGGGCGGTGCTGCTGCAGCCATATCAAAAGGGGGAGTGGCGACCATGTGCCTTTTTTTCACGGAAACTGAACAAATCGGAGCAGAACTACATCTATGATAAGGAATAGCTTTCGATCGTCGCTGCTTTCAAACAATGGAGGCACTTCCTGATTGGGGCAAAGCACCAAATTTTGGTGTGCACTGACCACAAAAAAATTGGAGTACTGGCGTATGGCACGGGTGTTGTGCCAGAGATAGATAAGATGGGCAGAGTTCTTTGCCAACTTCAACTTTAAGATTCAATATGTGCCGGGAGAGCAGAATGCGAGGGCGGATGCGCTCTCCTGGAAACCCGAGTATATGACGGGAGAAGGGCCTCCGGTGGCAAGACTGATGTTCCCCGAGAGCAAATGGATGTGTGGGGGAACGTTAGTCAAGGACGGCGAACTAATGCAACTGCTCAGAGACGATGACTTTGCCAGACAAAAGATGGGGGAGTTAAGAGGAAAAGGGGGTGCCGAGGGGGGTTTTGAAGTGAAAGGGGGGCTCCTGTACCATAGGGGGCCTTGTACGTTCCAGGTGAAAACCTTCGGGGCAGAATTCTCAAGCAACTCCATGACAGCTGCACGGCAGGGCATTTTGGACAGCATAAGACCATGCTACTGGTCACATGGGAATTTTGGTGGCCAAGGGTGAGAGAGGACGTAAAGGAATATGTGCGAGGGTGTGACACATGCCAGAGGGCCAAAGGGGAAAGGGCGGCACCAGCGGGGTTGCTGGAACTGCTGCCAACACCAGGAAAGCCATGGGAGGTGGCAGGGGTGGATTTTATCACTGATCTGCCCAGATGTAAGGGTAAATCCGCTATCATGGTGGTGGTGGATCTCCTGACCAAAATGTGCCATTTCGTGCCCTGTTCGCATGCCATTACAGCGGAAGAAACAGCCCAGCTGTTTGTAGAGCAGGTGTTTAGGTTGCATGGGGTACCTGCACGGGTGGTTTTGGACCAGGGGGCTCAATTCACCTCACATTTTTGGCGCAAGCTCATGGGGTTGCTACAGGTGGAAGTGAGTTTCACTACGGCTAGGCACCCCGAGACCAATGGGCAAGCGGAGAGGGCGAATGCTGTTTTACAACAGTATTTGTGGTGTTATGTAAGTCAAAAACAGAACGATTGGGTGGACAAACTAGCCCTGGCAGAGTTTGCTTACAATAACGTGGAGAATGTATCCACTGGGATGACTCCGTTCTTTGCCAATCACGGGCATCATCCAAGGGCTTTCCCGGGAAGGGGAGAGGAGTCGTGGAGTGGTCCCGCAGCTGAACAGTTTGTGGAGGAGATGGAGGCAATCCACAGACAGCTGCAGTTGAATTTGGAAAGGGCTAAGGAGTTATACAAGAAGGAATCCGACAAACATCGGCAGCCGGGGGAGGTCATCAGGGTTGGGGACAAGGTGTGGTTGTCCACGCAAGGGTTGCCTTGGAGAGGGGGCTGCAAAAAGCTCAAGCCCAGGAAGGTGGGGCCTTTTGAGGTTATCCAACAAATAAATCCGGTGGCGTTTAAGCTTAGGTTGCCAGAGAGCATGAGAATCCATCCGGTGTTCCACAGGTCACTGCTGTTCCCCTACAGGGAGGGGGAAGGAGCCAGGGTAGTGGGGAGGGGGAAAGCCCACCACCCGAAATGGAGGAAAGGGAGCAGTGCAACGAGGTAACGGAAATACTGGACTCTCGTTGGAGAGGGGGGAATTTGGAATATTTGGTGGTGTGGGAAGGGGCCCCGACATCAGAGAATACCTGGGTCCCGGAAGACAGTATCACCGACAAGGGCCTGGTGGAGGGGTTCCACAATTTCTTCCCTGACAAACCCAAAACCAGGGGTAGGTTCTTTCAACAGCTTTTCGAAACAACAGACGATGAATTCGAAGGTTTCCCAGCATCGGACGAGGAGGAGGGAGAAGATGAAGGCGTCGACTGGGGAACACCAGGAATTGGGGGTTGGAGGGGGGTGTTCGAAGAGACGGATGAGGAAGAGGCTAGTTTTGCTGGCTTCTCCCCTACCACCCCGGAGGAAAGAGAGATGGGTACAGTCGGGTCTCCTGAGCGGGAGGGGGCCTTTGAGGAGGGGGTGGATGTCAGGGAGAGGCAAACGGGGAAAGAGCTAAGGGGAGAGACCAGCACTTATAGAGAGCCGAAAGAGATAATTAGCAGTCTGTCGTCTGACAGCGAAGAGGAGGGAGGCAGGGGGGAGGCTGAACTAGTCATTCTGTAAACAGAGGAAATCAGAGGCGGGGTTTCCGCAGACTTGCATGTTGGCCAAAAAAAGTTTTAAAAAACCAGACACGGCATCTTTCCCAACAGGGTCGGACATGCTTTGAAGCACTGGAGATGTTCTTTTGAACTTTGCAAATAAATCAAAGAGATTATAACTGGCAGCGGCCTGGAGTTTTTATCGATGCCGGCTTAGCAGCAAACACCTCTCACAGCGCGGTCACAATTTCAGCAAAAATCTGACATTCTGCAATTCTCTTAAAAATAGTGCCAAACTGTTGCAAATGCTCCCCTGAGAGGTTTTTCGTTGAAATCAGAAGGGTATTTATCATCGGAAAAAGAATTAGCCCTTGACGACTGAACTTGCGGGAAAACCTTTTTTGGAAAAAATCCATAAGCCGCGCGGTCACAATTTCAGCAAAAATCCGAAATTCTCCAATTCACTAAAAAATGGTGCCAAACTGTGGCAAATTCTCCCCTGAAAGATTTGGCATTGGAAACAGAAGGCTTTTTATCACAGGCCAAGAAATCAGCCCTTGAAGACATCACCTGAGAAAAAAAAATTTCTAAGCCCCGGGGTCACAATTTCAGCAAAAATCTGAAATTCTCCAATTCACTCAAAAATGGTGCCAAGCTGTTGCAAATTCTCCCCTGAAAGGTTTGGCGGTGGAAACAGAAGGCTTTTTATCATAAGGCATGAAATCAGCCCTTGAAGACATAACCTGTGAAAAAAAAATTCCAAAGCCCCGGGGTCACAAGAAATCAGCCCTTGACAACTTAACCTGTGGGGAAAAAAATTTCTAAGCCCCGGGGGTCACAATTTCAGCAAAAATCTGAAATTCTCCAGTTCACTCAAAAATGGTGCCAAGCTGTTGCAAATTGTCCCCTGAAAGGTTTGGCGGTGGAAACAGAAGCCTTTTTGTCATACGAAATGAAATCAGCCCTCGAAGACAAAACCTGTGGGGGGAAAAAATTTCTAAGCCCCAGGGTCACAATTTCAGCAAAAATCTGAAATTCTACAGTTCACTCAAAAATGGTGCCAAACTGTAGCAAATTCCCCCCTGAAAGGTTTGGCGGTGGAAACAGAAGGCATTTTATCATAGGAAATGAAATCAGCCCTCAAAGAAAAAACCTGTGGAAACAAAATTTTCTAAGCCCCGGGGTCACAATTTCAGCAAAAATCTGAAATTCTACAGTTCACTCAAAAATGGTGTCAAACTGTAGCAAATTCCCCCCTGAAAGGTTTGGCGGTGGAAACAGAAGGCTTTTTATCATAGGCCAAGAAATCAAACCTCGACAACTTAACCTGTGGGGGAAAAAATTTCTAAGCTCTGGGGTCACAATTTCAGCAAAAATCTGAAATTCTCCAATTCACCTAAAAAATGGTGTCAAACTGTTGTAATTCTCCCCTGAAAGGTTTGGCGGTGGAAACAGAAGGGTTTTTGTCATAGGAAATGAAAGCAGCCCTTGAAGACAAAACCTGTGGGGGAAAAAAATTCTAAGCCCCGGGGTCACAATTTCAGCAAAAATCTGAAATTCTCCAGTTCAATCAAAAATGGTGCCAAACTGTAGCAAATTCCCCCCTGAAAGGTTTGGCGGTGGAAACAGAAGGCATTTTATCATAGGCTAAGAAATCAAACTTCGAAGACAAAACCTGTGGGGGGAAAATTTTTCTAAGCCCCGGGGTCACAATTTCAGCAAAAATCTGAAATTCTCCAGTTCACTCAAAAATGGTGCCAAGCTGTTGCAAATTGTCCCCTGAAAGGTTTGGCGGTGGAAACAGAAGCCTTTTTGTCATACGAAATGAAATCAGCCCTCGAAGACAAAACCCGTGGGGAAAAAAATTTCTAAGCCCCGGGGTCACAATTTCAGCAAAAATCTGAAATTCTCCAATTCTCTCAAAAATGGTTCCAAACTGTTGCGAATTCTCCCGTGAAAGGTTTGGTGGTGGAAACAGAAGCCTTTTTGTCATAAGAAATGAAATCAGACCTCGAAGACAAAACCCGTGGGGAAAAAAATTTCTAAGCCCCGGGGTCACAATTTCAGCAAAAATCTGAAATTCTCCAGTTCACTCAAAAATGGTGCCAAACTGTTGCAAATTCTCCCCTGAAAGGTTTGGCGGTGGAAACAGAAGGCATTTTATCATAGGAAATGAAATCAGCCCTCGACAACTTAACCTGTGAGAAAAAAAAATTTCTAAGCCCCGGGGTCACAATTTCAGCAAAAATCTGAAATTCTCCAGTTCATTCAAAAATGGTGCCAAACTGTTGCAAATCGTCCCCTGAAAGGTTTGGCGGTGGAAACAGAAGCCTTTTTATCATAGGAAATGAAATCAGCCCTCGAAGACAAAACCAGTGAAAAAATTTTTCCTAAGCCCCGGGGTCACAATTTCAGGACAAATCTGAAATTCTCCTATTTTCTCAAAAATGGTGCCAAACTGTTGCAAATTCTCCCCAGAAAGGTTTGGCGGTGGAAACAGAAGGCTTTTTATCATAGGAAATGAAATCAGCCCTCGAAGACAAAACCCGTGGGGAAAAAATTTCTAAGCCCCGGGGTCACAATTTCAGCAAAAATCTGAAATTCTCCAGTTCACTCAAAAATGGTGCCAAACTGTTGCAAATTCTCCCCTGAAAGGTTTGGCGGTGGAAACAGAAGGCTTTTTATTATAAGAAATGAAATCAGCCCTCGAAGACAAAACCTGTGGGGGAAAAAATTTCTAAGCCCGGGAGTCACAATTTCAGCAAAAATCTGAAATTCTCCAATTCACTCAAAAATGGTTCCAAACTGTTGCGAATTCTCCCGTGAAAGGTTTGGTGGTGGAAACAGAAGCCTTTTTGTCATAAGAAATGAAATCAGACCTCGAAGACAAAACCTGTGGGGGGGAAATTTTCTAAGCCCCGGAGTCACAATTTCAGCTAAAAACTGGAATTCTCCAATTCACTCAAAAAGGTGCCAAACTGTAGCAAATTCCCCCCTGAAAGGTTTAGCGGTGGAAACAGAAGGCATTTTATCATAGGAAATGAAATCAGCCCTCGACAACTTTACTGGTGGAAAAAAAAATTCTAAGCCCTGGGGTCACAATTTCAGCAAAAATCTGAAATTCTCCAGTTCTCTCAAAAATTGTGCCAAACTGTTCCAAATTCTCCCCTGAAAGGTTTGGCGGTGGAAACAGAAGCCTTTTTGTCATAGGAAATGAAATCAGCCCTTGAAGACAAAACCTGTGGAAAAAAAATTTTCTAAGCCCCGGAGTCACAATTTCAGCAAAAATCTGAAATTTTACAGTTCACTCAAAAATGGTGCCAAACTGTTGCAAATTCTCCCCTGAAAGGTTTGGCGGTGGAAACAGAAGCCTTTTTGTCATAGGAAATGAAATCAGCCCTCGAAGACAAAACCTGTCGGGGAAAAAAAATTTCTAAGCCCCGGGGTCACAATTTCAGCAAAAATATGAAATTCTCCAGTTCATTCAAAAATGGTGCCAAGCTGTTGCAAATTGTCCCCTGAAAGGTTTGGCGGTGGAAACAGAAGCCTTTTTGTCATACGAAATGAAATCAGCCCTCGAAGACTAAACCTGTGGGGGGAAAAAATTTCTAAGCCCCAGGGTCACAATTTCAGCAAAAATCTGAAATTCTACAGTTCACTCAAAAATGGTGTCAAACTGTAGCAAATTCCCCCCTGAAAGGTTTGGCGGTGGAAACAGAAGGCTTTTTATCATAGGCCAAGAAATCAAACCTCGACAACTTAACCTGTGGGGTAAAAAAATTCTAAGCTCCGGGGTCACAATTTCAGCAAAAATCTGAAATTCTCCAATTCACTCAAAAATGGTTCCAAACTGTTGCGAATTCTCCCGTGAAAGGTTTGGTGGTGGAAACAGAAGGCTTTTTGTCATAAGAAATGAAATCAGACCTCGAAGACAAAACCCGTGGGGAAAAAATTTCTAAGCCCCGGGGTCACAATTTCAGCAAAAATCTGAAATTCTCCAGTTCACTCAAAAATGGTGCCAAACTGTTGCAAATTCTCCCCTGAAAGGTTTGGCGGTGGAAACAGAAGGCTTTTTATTATAAGAAATGAAATCAGCCCTCGAAGACAAAACCTGTGGGGGAAAAAATTTCTAAGCCCGGGAGTCACAATTTCAGCAAAAATCTGAAATTCTCCAATTCACTCAAAAATGGTTCCAAACTGTTGCGAATTCTCCCGTGAAAGGTTTGGTGGTGGAAACAGAAGCCTTTTTGTCATAAGAAATGAAATCAGACCTCGAAGACAAAACCTGTGGGGGGGAAATTTTCTAAGCCCCAGAGTCACAATTTCAGCTAAAAACTGGAATTCTCCAATTCACTCAAAAAGGTGCCAAACTGTAGCAAATTCCCCCCTGAAAGGTTTAGCGGTGGAAACAGAAGGCATTTTATCATAGGAAATGAAATCAGCCCTCGACAACTTTACTGGTGGAAAAAAAAATTCTAAGCCCCGGGATCACAATTTCAGCAAAAATCTGAAATTCTCCAGTTCACTCAAAAATGGTGCCAAACTGTTGCAAATTCTCCCCTGAAAGGTTTGGCGGTGGAAACAGAAGCCTTTTTATCATAAGAAATGAAATCAGACCTCGAAGACAAAACCCGTGGGGAAAAAAATTTCTAAGCCCCGGGGTCACAATTTCAGCAAAAATCTGAAATTCTCCAATTCTCTCAAAAATGGTACCAAACTGTTGCAAATTCTCCCCTGAAAGGTTTGTCGGTGGAAACAGAAGGCATTTTATCATAGGAAATGAAATCAGCCCTCGACAACTTAACCTTTGAGAAAAAAAAAATTCTAAGCCCCGGGGTCACAATTTCAGCAAAAATCTGAAATTCTCCAGTTCATTCAAAAATGGTGCCAAACTGTTGCAAATCGTCCCCTGAAAGGTTTGGCGGTGGAAACAGAAGCCTTTTTATCATAGGAAATGAAATCAGCCCTCGAAGACAAAACAAGTGAAAAAAATTTTCCTAAGCCCCGGGGTCACAATTTCAGCAAAAATCTGAAATTCTCCAGTTCACTCAAAAATGGTGCCAAACTGTTGCAAATTCTCCCCTGAAAGGTTTGGCGGTGGAAACAGAAGGCTTTTTATCATAGGAAATGAAATCAGCCCTCGAAGACAAAACCCGTGGGGAAAAAATTTCTAAGCCCCGGGGTCACAATTTCAGCAAAAATCTGAAATTCTCCAGTTCACTCAAAAATGGTGCCAAACTGTTGCAAATTCTCCCCTGAAAGGTTTGGCGGTGGAAACAGAAGGCTTTTTATTATAAGAAATGAAATCAGCCCTCGAAGACAAAACCTGTGGGGGAAAAAATTTCTAAGCCCGGGAGTCACAATTTCAGCAAAAATCTGAAATTCTCCAATTCACTCAAAAATGGTTCCAAACTGTTGCGAATTCTCCCGTGAAAGGTTTGGTGGTGGAAACAGAAGCCTTTTTGTCATAAGAAATGAAATCAGACCTCGAAGACAAAACCTGTGGGGGGGAAATTTTCTAAGCCCCGGAGTCACAATTTCAGCTAAAAACTGGAATTCTCCAATTCACTCAAAAAGGTGCCAAACTGTAGCAAATTCCCCCCTGAAAGGTTTAGCGGTGGAAACAGAAGGCATTTTATCATAGGAAATGAAATCAGCCCTCGACAACTTTACTGGTGGAAAAAAAAATTCTAAGCCCCAGGATCACAATTTCAGCAAAAATCTGAAATTCTCCAGTTCACTCAAAAATGGTGCCAAACTGTTGCAAATTCTCCCCTGAAAGGTTTGGCGGTGGAAACAGAAGCCTTTTTATCATAAGAAATGAAATCAGACCTCGAAGACAAAACCCGTGGGGAAAAAAATTTCTAAGCCCCGGGGTCACAATTTCAGCAAAAATCTGAAATTCTCCAATTCTCTCAAAAATGGTACCAAACTGTTGCAAATTCTCCCCTGAAAGGTTTGTCGGTGGAAACAGAAGGCATTTTATCATAGGAAATGAAATCAGCCCTCGACAACTTAACCTGTGAAAAAAAAAAATTCTAAGCCCCGGGGTCACAATTTCAGCAAAAATCTGAAATTCTCCAGTTCATTCAAAAATGGTGCCAAACTGTTGCAAATTCTCCCCTGAAAGGTTTGGCGGTGGAAAGAGAAGCCTTTTTATCATAGGAAATGAAATCAGCCCTCGAAGACAAAACAAGTGAAAATTTTTTTCCTAAGCCCCGGGGTCACAATTTCAGGACAAATCTGAAATTCTCCTATTTTCTCAAAAATGGTGCCAAACTGTTGCAAATTCTCCCCTGAAAGGTTTGGCGGTGGAAACAGAAGGCTTTTTATCATAGGAAATGAAATCAGCCCTCGAAGACAAAACCCGTGGGGAAAAAATTTCTAAGCCCCGGGGTCACAATTTCAGCAAAAATCTGAAATTCTCCAGTTCACTCAAAAATGGTGCCAAACTGTTGCAAATTCTCCCCTGAAAGGTTTGGCGGTGGAAACAGAAGGCTTTTTATTATAAGAAATGAAATCAGCCCTCGAAAACAAAACCTGTGGGGGAAAAAATTTCTAAGCCCGGGAGTCACAATTTCAGCAAAAATCTGAAATTCTCCAATTCACTCAAAAATGGTTCCAAACTGTTGCGAATTCTCCCGTGAAAGGTTTGGTGGTGGAAACAGAAGCCTTTTTGTCATAAGAAATGAAATCAGACCTCGAAGACAAAACCTGTGGGGGGGAAATTTTCTAAGCCCCGGAGTCACAATTTCAGCTAAAAACTGGAATTCTCCAATTCACTCAAAAAGGTGCCAAACTGTAGCAAATTCCCCCCTGAAAGGTTTAGCGGTGGAAACAGAAGGCATTTTATCATAGGAAATGAAATCAGCCCTCGACAACTTTACTGGTGGAAAAAAAAATTCTAAGCCCCGGGATCACAATTTCAGCAAAAATCTGAAATTCTCCAGTTCACTCAAAAATGGTGCCAAACTGTTGCAAATTCTCCCCTGAAAGGTTTGGCGGTGGAAACAGAAGCCTTTTTATCATAAGAAATGAAATCAGCCCTCGAAGACAAAACCTGTGGGGGGAAAAATTTCTAAGCCCCGGAGTCACAATTTCAGGAAAAATCTGAAATTCTCCAATTCACTCAAAAATGGTGCAAAACTGTTGCGAATTCTCCACTGAAAGGTTTGGCGGTGGAAACAGAAGCCTTTTTATCATAGGCCAAGAAATCAGCCCTCGAAGACAAAACCTTTGGGAAAAAAATTTCTAAGCCCCGGGGTCACAATTTCAGCAAAAATCTGATATTCTCTAATTCTCTCAAAAATTGTGCTGAACTGTTACAAATCCTCCCCTGAAAGGTTTGGCGGTGGAAACAGAAGGCTTTTTGTCATAGGAAAGGAAATCAGCCCTCAAAGAAAAAACCTGTGGGAAAAAAATTTCTAAGCCTCGGTGTCACAATTCATTCAAAAATGGTGGCAAACTGTAGCAAATTCTCCCCTGAAAGGTTTGGCGGTGGAAACAGAAACATTTTTATCATAGGCCAAGAAATCAGCCCTCGACAACTTTACCTGTGAAAAAAAAAATTTCTATGCCCCGGGGTCACAATTTCAGCAAAAATCTGAAATTCTCCAGTTCACTCAAAAAATGCTGCCAAACTCTTGCAAATTCTTCCCTGAAAGGTTTGGCAGTGGAAACATAAGGCTTTTTGCCATAGGAAATGAAATCAGCCCTTGAAGACAAAACTTGTGGAAATTTTTTTTTCTAATCCCCGGGGTCACAATTTCAGGAAAAATCTGAAATTCTCCAGTTCTCTCAAAAATTGTGCCAAACTGTTCCAAATTCTCCCCTGAAAGGTTTGGCGGTGGAAACAGAAGCCTTTTTGTCATAGGAAATGAAATCAGCCCTTGAAGACAAAACCTGTGGAAAAAAAATTTTCTAAGCCCCGGAGTCACAATTTCAGCAAAAATCTGAAATTTTACAGTTCACTCAAAAATGGTGCCAAACTGTTGCAAATTCTCCCCTGAAAGGTTTGGCGGTGGAAACAGAATCCTTTTTGTCATAGGAAATGAAATCAGCCCTCGAAGACAAAACCTGTCGGGGAAAAAAAATTTCTAAGCCCCGGGGTCACAATTTCAGCAAAAATATGAAATTCTCCAGTTCATTCAAAAATGGTGCCAAGCTGTTGCAAATTGTCCCCTGAAAGGTTTGGCGGTGGAAACAGAAGCCTTTTTGTCATACGAAATGAAATCAGCCCTCGAAGACTAAACCTGTGGGGGGAAAAAAATTCTAAGCCCCAGGGTCACAATTTCAGCAAAAATCTGAAATTCTACAGTTCACTCAAAAATGGTGCCAAACTGTAGCAAATTCCCCCCTGAAAGGTTTGGCGGTGGAAACAGAAGGCATTTTATCATAGGAAATGAAATCAGCCCTCAAAGAAAAAACCTGTGGAAACAAAATTTTCTAAGCCCCGGGGTCACAATTTCAGCAAAAATCTGAAATTCTACAGTTCACTCAAAAATGGTGTCAAACTGTAGCAAATTCCCCCCTGAAAGGTTTGGCGGTGGAAACAGAAGGCTTTTTATCATAGGCCAAGAAATCAAACCTCGACAACTTAACCTGTGGGGAAAAAAAATTCTAAGCTCCGGGGTCACAATTTCAGCAAAAATCTGAAATTCTCCAATTCACCTAAAAAATGGTGTCAAACTGTTGTAATTCTCCCCTGAAAGGTTTGGCGGTGGAAACAGAAGGGTTTTTGTCAGAGGAAATGAAATCAGCCCTCGACAACTTAACCTGTGGGGACAAAAATTCTAAGCCCCGGGGTCACAATTTCAGCAAAAATCTGAAATTCTACAGTTCACTCAAAAATGGTGTCAAACTGTAGCAAATTCCCCCCTGAAAGGTTTGACGGTGGAAACAGAAGGCTTTTTATCATAGGCCAAGAAATCAAAGCTCGACAACTTAACCTGTGGGGAAAAAAAATTCTAAGCTCCGGGGTCACAATTTCAGCAAAAATCTGAAATTCTCCAATTCACCTAAAAAATGGTGTCAAACTGTTGTAATTCTCCCCTGAAAGGTTTGGCAGTGGAAACATAAGGGTTTTTGTCATAGGAAATGAAATCAGCCCTCGAAGACAAAACCCGTGGGGAAAAAAATTTCTAAGCCCCGGGGTCACAATTTCAGCAAAAATCTGAAATTCTCCAATTCTCTCAAAAATGGTACCAAACTGTTGCAAATTCTCCCCTGAAAGGTTTGTCGGTGGAAACAGAAGGCATTTTATCATAGGAAATGAAATCAGCCCTCGACAACTTAACCTGTGAGAAAAAAAAATTTCTAAGCCCCGGGGTCACAATTTCAGCAAAAATCTGAAATTTTCCAGTTCATTCAAAAATGGTGCCAAACTGTTGCAAATCGTCCCCTGAAAGGTTTGGCGGTGGAAACAGAAGCCTTTTTATCATAGGAAATGAAATCAGCCCTCGAAGACAAAACCAGTGAAAAATTTTTTCCTAAGCCCCGGGGTCACAATTTCAGGACAAATCTGAAATTCTCCTATTTTCTCAAAAATGGTGCCAAACTGTTGCAAATTGTCCCCTGAAAGGTTTGGCGGTGGAAACAGAAGGCTTTTTATCATAGGAAATGAAATCAGCCCTCGAAGACAAAACCCGTGGGGAAAAAATTTCTAAGCCCCGGGGTCACAATTTCAGCAAAAATCTGAAATTCTCCAATTCACTCAAAAATGGTTCCAAACTGTTGCGAATTCTCCCGTGAAAGGTTTGGTGGTGGAAACAGAAGCCTTTTTGTCATAAGAAATGAAATCAGACCTCGAAGACAAAACCTGTGGGGGGGAAATTTTCTAAGCCCCGGAGTCACAATTTCAGCAAAAATCTGAAATTCTCCAGTTCACTCAAAAATGGTGCCAAACTGTTGCAAATTCTCCCCTGAAAGGTTTGGCGGTGGAAACAGAAGCCTTTTTATGATAGGAATTGAAATCAGCCCTCGAAGACAACACCTGTGGGAAAAATTTTTTTCTAAGCCCCGTGGTCAGAATTTCAGCAAAAATCTGAAATTCTCCAGTTCACTCAAAAATGGTGCCAAACTATTGCAAATTGTCCCCTGAAAGGTTTGGCGGTGGAAACAGAAGGCTTTTTGTCATAGGAAATGAAATCAGCCCTCGAAGACAAAACCTGTGGGGAAAAAAAATTTCTAAGCCCCGGGGTCAAAATTTCAGCAAAAATCTGAAAGTCCCCAATTCACTCAAAAATGGTGTCAAACTGTTGCAAATTCTCCCGTGAAAGGTTTGGCGGTGGAAACAGAAGGCTTTTTGTCATAGGAAATGAAATCAGCCCTCGAAGAAAAAACCTGTGGAAACAAAATTTTCTAAGCCCCGGGGTCACAATTTCAGCAAAAATCTGAAATTCTCCAGTTCATTCAAAAATGGTGTCAAACTGTAGCAAATTCCCCCCTGAAAGGTTTGGCGGTGGAAACAGAAGGCTTTTTATCATAGGCCAAGAAATCAAACCTCGACAACTTAACCTGTGGGGGAAAAAAATTCTAAGCTCCGGGGTCACAATTTCAGCAAAAATCTGAAATTCTCCAATTCACCTAAAAAATGGTGTCAAACTGTTGTAATTCTCCCCTGAAAGGTTTGGCGGTGGAAACAGAAGGGTTTTTGTCAGAGGAAATGAAATCAGCCCTCGACAACTTAACCTGTGGGGACAAAAATTCTAAGCCCCGGGGTCACAATTTCAGCAAAAATCTGAAATTCTACAGTTCACTCAAAAATGGTGTCAAACTGTAGCAAATTCCCCCTTGAAAGGTTTGACGGTGGAAACAGAAGGCTTTTTATCATAGGCCAAGAAATCAAAGCTCGACAACTTAACCTGTGGGGAAAAAAAATTCTAAGCTCCGGGGTCACAATTTCAGCAAAAATCTGAAATTCTCCAATTCACCTAAAAAATGGTGTCAAACTGTTGTAATTCTCCCCTGAAAGGTTTGGCGGTGGAAACATAAGGGTTTTTGTCATAGGAAATGAAATCAGCCCTCGAAGACAAAACCCGTGGGGAAAAAAATTTCTAAGCCCCGGGGTCACAATTTCAGCAAAAATCTGAAATTCTCCAATTCTCTCAAAAATGGTACCAAACTGTTGCAAATTCTCCCCTGAAAGGTTTGTCGGTGGAAACAGAAGGCATTTTATCATAGGAAATGAAATCAGCCCTCGACAACTTAACCTGTGAGAAAAAAAAATTTCTAAGCCCCGGGGTCACAATTTCAGCAAAAATCTGAAATTCTCCAGTTCATTCAAAAATGGTGCCAAACTGTTGCAAATCGTCCCCTGAAAGGTTTGGCGGTGGAAACAGAAGCCTTTTTATCATAGGAAATGAAATCAGCCCTCGAAGACAAAACCAGTGAAAACTTTTTTCCTAAGCCCCGGGGTCACAATTTCAGGACAAATCTGAAATTCTCCTATTTTCTCAAAAATGGTGCCAAACTGTTGCAAATTCTCCCCTGAAAGGTTTGGCGGTGGAAACAGAAGGCTTTTTATCATAGGAAATGAAATCAGCCCTCGAAGACAAAACCCGTGGGGAAAAAATTTCTAAGCCCCGGGGTCACAATTTCAGCAAAAATCTGAAATTCTCCAATTCACTCAAAAATGGTTCCAAACTGTTGCGAATTCTCCCGTGAAAGGTTTGGTGGTGGAAACAGAAGCCTTTTTGTCATAAGAAATGAAATCAGACCTCGAAGACAAAACCTGTGGGGGGGAAATTTTCTAAGCCCCGGAGTCACAATTTCAGCAAAAATCTGAAATTCTCCAGTTCACTCAAAAATGGTGCCAAACTGTTGCAAATTCTCCCCTGAAAGGTTTGGCGGTGGAAACAGAAGCCTTTTTATGATAGGAATTGAAATCAGCCCTCGAAGACAACACCTGTGGGAAAATTTTTTTTCTAAGCCCCGTGGTCAGAATTTCAGCAAAAATCTGAAATTCTCCAGTTCACTCAAAAATGGTGCCAAACTATTGCAAATTGTCCCCTGAAAGGTTTGGCGGTGGAAACAGAAGGCTTTTTGTCATAGGAAATGAAATCAGCCCTCGAAGACAAAACCTGTGGGGAAAAAAAATTTCTAAGCCCCGGGGTCAAAATTTCAGCAAAAATCTGAAAGTCCCCAATTCACTCAAAAATGGTGTCAAACTGTTGCAAATTCTCCCGTGAAAGGTTTGGCGGTGGAAACAGAAGGCTTTTTGTCATAGGAAATGAAATCAGCCCTCGAAGAAAAAACCTGTGGAAACAAAATTTTCTAAGCCCCGGGGTCACAATTTCAGCAAAAATCTGAAATTCTCCAGTTCATTCAAAAATGGTGTCAAACTGTAGCAAATTCCCCCCTGAAAGGTTTGGCGGTGGAAACAGAAGGCTTTTTATCATAGGCCAAGAAATCAGCCCTCGACAACTTTACTTGTGAAAAAAATTTTTTCTAAGCCCCGGGGTCACAATTTCAGCAAAAATCTGAAATACTCCAATTCACTCAAAAATGGTGCCAAACTGTTGCAAATCCTCCCCTGAAAGGTTTGGCGGTGGAAACAGAAGGCTTTTTGTCATAGGACATGAAATCAGCCCTCGAAGACAAAACCTGTGGGGGAAAAAATTTCTAAGCCCCGGAGTCACAATTTCAGGATAAATCTGAAATTCTCTAATTCTCTCAAAAATTGTGCCAAACTGTTACAAATCCTCCCCTGAAAGGTTTGGCGGTGGAAACAGAAGGCTTTTTGTCATAGGAAAGGATATCAGCCCTCAAAGAAAAAACCTGTGGGAAAAAAATTTCTAAGCCTCGGGGTCACAATTCATTCAAAAAATCTGAAATACTGCAATTCACTCAAAAATGGTGGCAAACTGTAGCAAATTCTCCCCTGAAAGGTTTGGCGGTGGAAACAGAAACATTTTTATCATAGGCCAAGAAATAAGCCCTCGACAACATTACCTGTGAAAAAAAAAAATTCTATGCCCCGGGCTCACAATTTCAGCAAAAATATGAAATTCTCCAGTTCACTCAAAAAATTCTGCCAAACTCTTGCAAATTCTCCCCTGAAAGGTTTGGCAGTGGAAACATAAGGCTTTTTGCCATAGGAAATGAAATCAGCCCTTGAAGACAAAACTTGTGGAAAATTTTTTTTCTAAGCCCCGGGGTCACAATTTCAGGAAAAATCTGAAATTCTCCAGTTCACTCAAAAATGGTGCCAAACTGTAGCAAATTCCGCCCTGAAAGGTTTAGCGGTGGAAACAGAAGGCATTTTATCATAGGAAATGAAATCAGCCCTTGAAGACAAAACCTGTGGAAAAAAAATTTTCTAAGCCCCGGAGTCACAATTTCAGCAAAAATCTGAAATTTTACAGTTCACTCAAAAATGGTGCCAAACTGTTGCAAATTCTCCCCTGAAAGGTTTGGCGGTGGAAACAGAATCCTTTTTGTCATAGGAAATGAAATCAGCCCTCGAAGACAAAACCTCTGAGAAAAAAAAATTTCTAAGCCCCGGGGTCACAATTTCAGCAAAAAACTGAAATTCTCCAGTTCATTCAAAAATGGTGCGAAACTGTAGCAAATTCTCCCCTGAAAGCTTTGTCGGTGGAAACAGAAGGCTTTTTATCATAGGCCAAGAACTCAGCCCTCGACAACTTAACCTTTGGAAAAAAAATTTTCTAAGCCCCGGGGTCACAATTTCAGCAAAAATCTGAAATTCTCCAATTCTCTCAAAATGGTGCCAAACTGTAGCAAATTCCCCCCTGAAAGGTTTGGCGGTGGAAACAGAAGGCATTTTATCATAGGAAATGAAATCAGCCCTCAAAGAAAAAACCTGTGGAAACAAAATTTTCTAAGCCCCGGGGTCACAATTTCAGCAAAAATCTGAAATTCTACAGTTCACTCAAAAATGGTGTCAAACTGTAGCAAATTCCCCCCTGAAAGGTTTGGCGGTGGAAACAGAAGGCTTTTTATCATAGGCCAAGAAATCAAACCTCGACAACTTAACCTGTGGGGAAAAAAAATTCTAAGCTCCGGGGTCACAATTTCAGCAAAAATCTGAAATTCTCCAATTCACCTAAAAAATGGTGTCAAACTGTTGTAATTCTCCCCTGAAAGGTTTGGCGGTGGAAACAGAAGGGTTTTTGTCAGAGGAAATGAAATCAGCCCTCGACAACTTAACCTGTGGGGACAAAAATTCTAAGCCCCGGGGTCACAATTTCAGCAAAAATCTGAAATTCTACAGTTCACTCAAAAATGGTGTCAAACTGTAGCAAATTCCCCCCTGAAAGGTTTGACGGTGGAAACAGAAGGCTTTTTATCATAGGCCAAGAAATCAAAGCTCGACAACTTAACCTGTGGGGAAAAAAAATTCTAAGCTCCGGGGTCACAATTTCAGCAAAAATCTGAAATTCTCCAATTCACCTAAAAAATGGTGTCAAACTGTTGTAATTCTCCCCTGAAAGGTTTGGCGGTGGAAACATAAGGGTTTTTGTCATAGGAAATGAAATCAGCCCTCGAAGACAAAACCCGTGGGGAAAAAAATTTCTAAGCCCCGGGGTCACAATTTCAGCAAAAAACTGAAATTCTCCAATTCTCTCAAAAATGGTACCAAACTGTTGCAAATTCTCCCCTGAAAGGTTTGGCGGTGGAAACAGAAGGCATTTTATCATAGGAAATGAAATCAGCCCTCGACAACTTAACCTGTGAGAAAAAAAAATTTCTAAGCCCCGGGGTCACAATTTCAGCAAAAATCTGAAATTCTCCAGTTCATTCAAAAATGGTGCCAAACTGTTGCAAATCGTCCCCTGAAAGGTTTGGCGGTGGAAACAGAAGCCTTTTTATCATAGGAAATGAAATCAGCCCTCGAAGACAAAACCAGTGAAAAATTTTTTCCTAAGCCCCGGGGTCACAATTTCAGGACAAATCTGAAATTCTCCTATTTTCTCAAAAATGGTGCCAAACTGTTGCAAATTCTCCCCTGAAAGGTTTGGCGGTGGAAACAGAAGGCTTTTTATCATAGGAAATGAAATCAGCCCTCGAAGACAAAACCCGTGGGGAAAAAATTTCTAAGCCCCGGGGTCACAATTTCAGCAAAAATCTGAAATTCTCCAATTCACTCAAAAATGGTTCCAAACTGTTGCGAATTCTCCCGTGAAAGGTTTGGTGGTGGAAACAGAAGCCTTTTTGTCATAAGAAATGAAATCAGACCTCGAAGACAAAACCTGTGGGGGGGAAATTTTCTAAGCCCCGGAGTCACAATTTCAGCAAAAATCTGAAATTCTCCAGTTCACTCAAAAATGGTGCCAAACTGTTGCAAATTCTCCCCTGAAAGGTTTGGCGGTGGAAACAGAAGCCTTTTTATGATAGGAATTGAAATCAGCCCTCGAAGACAACACCTGTGGGAAAAATTTTTTTCTAAGCCCCGTGGTCAGAATTTCAGCAAAAATCTGAAATTCTCCAGTTCACTCAAAAATGGTGCCAAACTGTTGCAAATTGTCCCCTGAAAGGTTTGGCGGTGGAAACAGAAGGCTTTTTGTCATAGGAAATGAAATCAGCCCTCGAAGACAAAACCTGTGGGGGAAAAAAATTTCTAAGCCCCGGGGTCAAAATTTCAGCAAAAATCTGAAAGTCCCCAATTCACTCAAAAATGGTGTCAAACTGTTGCAAATTCTCCCGTGAAAGGTTTGGCGGTGGAAACAGAAGGCTTTTTGTCATAGGAAATGAAATCAGCCCTTGAAGACAAAACCTGTCGGGAAAAAAATTCTAAGCCCCGGGGTCACAATTTCAGCAAAAATCTGAAATTCTCCTGTTCATTCAAAAATGGTGCCATACTGTAGCAAATTCTCCCCTGAAAGCTTTGGCGGTGGAAACAGAAGGCTTTTTATCATAGGCCCAGAAATCAGCCCTCGACAACTTTACTTGTGAAAAAATTTTTTTCTAAGCCCCGGGGTCACAATTTCAGCAAAAATCTGAAATACTCCAATTCACTCAAAAATGGTGCCAAACTGTTGCAAATCCTCCCCTGAAAGGTTTGGCGGTGGAAACAGAAGGCTTTTTGTCATAGGACATGAAATCAGCCCTCGAAGACAAAACCTGTGGGGGAAAAAATTTCTAAGCCCCGGAGTCACAATTTCAGGATAAATCTGAAATTCTCTAATTCTCTCAAAAATTGTGCCAAACTGTTACAAATCCTCCCCTGAAAGGTTTGGCGGTGGAAACAGAAGGCTTTTTGTCATAGGAAAGGAAATCAGCCCTCAAAGAAAAAACCTGTGGGAAAAAAATTTCTAAGCCTCGGGGTCACAATTCATTCAAAAAATCTGAAATACTGCAATTCACTCAAAAATGGTGGCAAACTGTAGCAAATTCTCCCCTGAAAGGTTTGGCGGTGGAAACAGAAACATTTTTATCATAGGCCAAGAAATAAGCCCTCGACAACATTACCTGTGAAAAAAAAAAATTCTATGCCCCGGGCTCACAATTTCAGCAAAAATATGAAATTCTCCAGTTCACTCAAAAAATTCTGCCAAACTCTTGCAAATTCTCCCCTGAAAGGTTTGGCAGTGGAAACATAAGGCTTTTTGCCATAGGAAATGAAATCAGCCCTTGAAGACAAAACTTGTGGAAAATTTTTTTTCTAAGCCCCAGGGTCACAATTTCAGGAAAAATCTGAAATTCTCCAGTTCACTCAAAAATGGTGCCAAACTGTAGCAAATTCCGCCCTGAAAGGTTTAGCGGTGGAAACAGAAGGCATTTTATCATAGGAAATGAAATCAGCCCTTGAAGACAAAACCTGTGGAAAAAAAATTTTCTAAGCCCCGGAGTCACAATTTCAGCAAAAATCTGAAATTTTACAGTTCACTCAAAAATGGTGCCAAACTGTTGCAAATTCTCCCCTGAAAGGTTTGGCGGTGGAAACAGAATCCTTTTTGTCATAGGAAATGAAATCAGCCCTCGAAGACAAAACCTCTGAGAAAAAAAAATTTCTAAGCCCCGGGGTCACAATTTCAGCAAAAAACTGAAATTCTCCAGTTCATTCAAAAATGGTGCGAAACTGTAGCAAATTCTCCCCTGAAAGCTTTGTAGGTGGAAACAGAAGGCTTTTTATCATAGGCCAAGAACTCAGCCCTCGACAACTTAACCTTTGGAAAAAAAATTTTCTAAGCCTCGGGGTCACAATTCATTCAAAAAATCTGAAATACTGCAATTCACTCAAAAATGGTGGCAAACTGTAGCAAATTCTCCCCTGAAAGGTTTGGCGGTGGAAACAGAAACATTTTTATCATAGGCCAAGAAATAAGCCCTCGACAACATTACCTGTGAAAAAAAAAAATTCTATGCCCCGGGCTCACAATTTCAGCAAAAATATGAAATTCTCCAGTTCACTCAAAAAATTCTGCCAAACTCTTGCAAATTCTCCCCTGAAAGGTTTGGCAGTGGAAACATAAGGCTTTTTGCCATAGGAAATGAAATCAGCCCTTGAAGACAAAACTTGTGGAAAATTTTTTTTCTAAGCCTCAGGGTCACAATTTCAGGAAAAATCTGAAATTCTCCAGTTCACTCAAAAATGGTGCCAAACTGTAGCAAATTCCGCCCTGAAAGGTTTAGCGGTGGAAACAGAAGGCATTTTATCATAGGAAATGAAATCAGCCCTTGAAGACAAAACCTGTGGAAAAAAAATTTTCTAAGCCCCGGAGTCACAATTTCAGCAAAAATCTGAAATTTTACAGTTCACTCAAAAATGGTGCCAAACTGTTGCAAATTCTCCCCTGAAAGGTTTGGCGGTGGAAACAGAATCCTTTTTGTCATAGGAAATGAAATCAGCCCTCGAAGACAAAACCTCTGAGAAAAAAAAATTTCTAAGCCCCGGGGTCACAATTTCAGCAAAAAACTGAAATTCTCCAGTTCATTCAAAAATGGTGCGAAACTGTAGCAAATTCTCCCCTGAAAGCTTTGTAGGTGGAAACAGAAGGCTTTTTATCATAGGCCAAGAACTCAGCCCTCGACAACTTAACCTTTGGAAAAAAAATTTTCTAAGCCCCGGGGTCACAATTTCAGCAAAAATCTGAAATTCTCCAATTCTCTCAAAAATGGTGCCAAACTGTTGCAAATTCTCCCCTGAAAGGTTTGGCAGTGGAAACAGAAGCCTTTTTGTCATAGGAAATGAAATCAGCCCTCGAAGACAAAACCTGTGAAAATTTTTTTTCTAAGCCCCGTGGTCACAATTTCAGCAAAAATCTGAAATTCTCCAATTCTCTCAGAAATGGTGTCAAACTGTTGCAAATTCTCCCCTGAAAGGTTTGGCGGTGGAAACAGAAGGCTTTTTTGCCATAGAAAATTAAATCAGCCCTCGAAGACAAAAGCTGTGGGAAAAAAGTTTTCTAACCCCAGGGGTCACAATTTCAGCAAAAATTTGAAATTCTCTAATTCTCTCAAAAATGGTGCCAAACTGTTGCAAATTGTCCCCTGAAAGGTTTGGCGGTGGAAACATAAGGCTTTTTATCATAGGAAATGAAATCAGCCCTTGAAGACAAAACCTCTCGGAAAAAAATCTTATAAGCCCCGGGGTGACAATTTCAGCAAAAATCTGAAATTTTACAGTTCACTCAAAAATGGTGCCAAACTGTAGAAAATTCTCCCCTGAAAGGTTTGTCGGTGGAAACAGAAGGCTTTTTGCCATAGGAAATTAAATCAGCCCTCGAAGACAAAACCTGTGGGGAAAAAATTTTCCAACCCCCGGGGTCACAATTTCAGCAAAAATCTGAAATTCTCCAATTCACTCAAAAATGGTGCCAAACTGTTGCAAATTGTCCCCTGAAAGGTTTGGCTGTGGAAACAGAAGCCTTTTTATCATAGGAAATGAAATCAGCCCTCGAAGACAAAACCAGTGAAAAAAATTTTCCTAAGCCCCGGGGTCACAATTTCAGGACAAATCTGAAATTCTCCTATTTTCTCAAAAATGGTGCCAAACTGTTGCAAATTCTCCCCTGAAAGGTTTGGCGGTGGAAACAGAAGGCTTTTTATCATAGGAAATGAAATCAGCCCTCGAAGACAAAACCTGTGAGGAAAAAAAAATTCTAAGCCCCGGGGTCACAATTTCAGTAAAAATCTGAAATTCTCCAGTTCACTCAAAAATGGTGCCAAACTGTTGCAAATTCTCCCCTGAGAGGTTTGGCGGTGGAAACAGAAGGCTTTTTCTCATAGGCCAATAAATCAGCCCTTGAAGACAAAACCTGTGGGGAAAAAATTTTCTAAGCCCCGGGGTCACAATTTCAGCAAAAATTTGAAATTCTCCAATTCTCTCAAAAGTGGTGCCAAACTGTTGCAAAATCTCCCCTGAAAGGTTTGGCGGTGGAAACAGAAGGCTTTTTATCATAGGCCAAGAAAGCTGCCCTCGACAACTTTACCTGTGAAAAAAAAAAGATTCTAAGCCCCGGGGTCACAATTTCAGCAAAAATCTAATAAATCTGAAATTCTCCTATTTTCTCAAAAATGGTACCAAACTGTTGCAAATTCTCACCTGAAAGGTTTGACGGTGGAAACAGGAGCCTTTTTATCATAGGAAATGAAATCAGCCCTTGACAACTTTACCTGTGAAAAAAAAAAATTCTAAGCCCCGGAGTCACAATTTCAGGAAAAATCTGAAATTCTCCAATACTCTCAAAAATTGTGGCAAACTGTAGCAATTTCTCCCCTGAAAGGTTTGGCGGTGGAAACATAAGGCTTTTTGCCATAGGAAATGAAATCAGCCCTTGAAGACAAAACTTGTGGAAATTTTTTTTTCTAATCCCCGGGGTCACAATTTCAGGAAAAATCTGAAATTCTCCAGTTCTCTCAAAAATTGTGCCAAACTGTTCCAAATTCTCCCCTGAAAGGTTTGGCGGTGGAAACAGAAGCCTTTTTGTCATAGGAAATGAAATCAGCCCTTGAAGACAAAACCTGTGGAAAAAAAATTTTCTAAGCCCCGGAGTCACAATTTCAGCAAAAATCTGAAATTTTACAGTTCACTCAAAAATGGTGCCAAACTGTTGCAAATTCTCCCCTGAAAGGTTTGGCGGTGGAAACAGAATCCTTTTTGCAATAGGAAATTAAATCAGCCCTCGAAGACAAAACCTTTGGGAAAAAAATTTCTAACCCCAGGGGTCACAATTTCAGCAAAAATTTGAAATTCTCCAATTCTCTCAAAAATGGTGCCAAAGTGTTGCAAATTGTCCCCTGAAAGGTTTGGCGGTGGAAACATAAGGCTTTTTATCATAGGAAATGAAATCAGCCCTCGAAGACAAAACCTGTGAGAAAAAAAAATTTCTAAGCCCCGGGGTCACAATTTCAGTAAAAATCTGAAATTCTCCAGTTCACTCAAAAATGGTGCCAAACTGTTGCAAATTCTCCCCTGAGAGGTTTGGCGGTGGAAACAGAAGGCTTTTTCTCATAGGCCAATAAATCAGCCCTTGAAGACAAAACCTGTGGGGAAAAAATTTTCTAAGCCCCGGGGTCACAATTTCAGCAAAAATTTGAAATTCTCCAATTCTCTCAAAAGTGGTGCCAAACTGTTGCAAAATCTCCCCTGAAAGGTTTGGCGGTGGAAACAGAAGGCTTTTTATCATAGGCCAAGAAAGCTGCCCTCGACAACTTTACCTGTGAAAAAAAAAGATTCTAAGCCCCGGGGTCACAATTTCAGCAAAAATCTAATAAATCTGAAATTCTCCTATTTTCTCAAAAATGGTGCCAAACTGTTGCAAATTCTCACCTGAAAGTTTTGGCGGTGGAAACAGAAGCCTTTTTGTCATAGGAAATGAAATCAGCCCTCGAAGACAAAACCTGTGAAAAAAAATTTTCTAAGCCCCGTGGTCACAATTTCAGCAAAAAACTGAAATTCTCTCAGAAATGGTGCCAAACTGTTGCAAATTTTCCCATGAAAGGTTTGGCGGTGGAAACAGAAGGCTTTTTGCCATAGAAAATTAAATCAGCACTCGAAGACAAAACCTGTGGGAAAAATTTTTTCTAACCCCCGGGGTCACAATTTCAGCAAAAATCTGAAATTCTCCAATTCACTCAAAAATGGTGCCAAACTGTTGCAAATTGTCCCCTGAAAGGTTTGGCGGTGGAAACAGGAGGCTTTTTCTCATAGGCCAATAAATCAGCCCTTGAAGACAAAACCTGTGGGGAAAAAATTTTCTAAGCCCCGGGGTCACAATTTCAGCAAAAATCTGAAATTCTCCAATTCTCTCAAAAATGGTGCCAAACTGTTGCAAATTCTCCCCTGAAAGGTTTGGCAGTGGAAACAGAAGCCTTTTTGTCATAGGAAATGAAATCAGCCCTCGAAGACAAAACCTGTGAAAAATTTTTTTCTAAGCCCCGTGGTCACAATTTCAGCAAAAATCTGAAATTCTCCAATTCTCTCAGAAATGGTGCCAAACTGTTGCAAATTCTCCCCTGAAAGCTTTGGCGGTGGAAACAGAAGGCTTTTTTGCCATAGAAAATTAAATCAGCCCTCGAAGACAAAAGCTGTGGGAAAAAAGTTTTCTAACCCCAGGGGTCACAATTTCAGCAAAAATTTGAAATTCTCTAATTCTCTCAAAAATGGTGCCAAACTGTTGCAAATTGTCCCCTGAAAGGTTTGGCGGTGGAAACATAAGGCTTTTTATCATAGGAAATGAAATCAGCCCTTGAAGACAAAACCTCTCGGAAAAAAATCTTATAAGCCCCGGGGTGACAATTTCAGCAAAAATCTGAAATTTTACAGTTCACTCAAAAATGGTGCCAAACTGTTGCAAATTCTCCCCTGAAAGGTTTGGCGGTGGAAACAGAATCCTTTTTGCAATAGGAAATTAAATCAGCCCTCGAAGACAAAACCTGTGGGGAAAAAATTTTCTAACCCCCGGGGTCACAATTTCAGCAAAAATCTGAAACTCTCCAATTCACTCAAAAATGGTGCCAAACTGTTGCAAATTGTCCCCTGAAAGGTTTGGCTGTGGAAACAGAAGCCTTTTTATCATAGGAAATGAAATCAGCCCTCGAAGACAAAACCAGTGAAAAAAATTTTCCTAAGCCCCGGGGTCACAATTTCAGGACAAATCTGAAATTCTCCTATTTTCTCAAAAATGGTGCCAAACTGTTGCAAATTCTCCCCTGAAAGGTTTGGCGGTGGAAACAGAAGGCTTTTTATCATAGGAAATGAAATCAGCCCTCGAAGACAAAACCTGTGGGGAAAAAATTTTCTAAGCCCCGGGGTCACAATTTCAGCAAAAATTTGAAATTCTCCAATTCTCTCAAAAGTGGTGCCAAACTGTTGCAAAATCTCCCCTGAAAGGTTTGGCGGTGGAAACAGAAGGCTTTTTATCATAGGCCAAGAAAGCTGCCCTCGACAACTTTACCTGTGAAAAAAAAAGATTCTAAGCCCCCGGGTCACAATTTCAGCAAAAATCTAATAAATCTGAAATTCTCCTATTTTCTCAAAAATGGTGCCAAACTGTTGCAAATTCTCACCTGAAAGTTTTGGCGGTGGAAACAGAAGCCTTTTTGTCATAGGAAATGAAATCAGCCCTCGAAGACAAAACCTGTGAAAAAAAATTTTCTAAGCCCCGTGGTCACAATTTCAGCAAAAAACTGAAATTCTCTCAGAAATGGTGCCAAACTGTTGCAAATTCTCCCATGAAAGGTTTGGCGGTGGAAACAGAAGGCTTTTTGCCATAGAAAATTAAATCAGCACTCGAAGACAAAACCTGTGGGAAAATTTTTTTCTAACCCCCGGGGTCACAATTTCAGCAAAAATCTGAAATTCTCCAATTCACTCAAAAATGGTGCCAAACTGTTGCAAATTGTCCCCTGAAAGGTTTGGCGGTGGAAACATAAGGCTTTTTATCATAGGAAATGAAATCAGCCCTTGAAGACAAAACCTCTCGGAAAAAAATCTTATAAGCCCCGGGGTGACAATTTCAGCAAAAATCTGAAATTTTACAGTTCACTCAAAAATGGTGCCAAACTGTTGCAAATTCTCCCCTGAAAGGTTTGGCGGTGGAAACAGAATCCTTTTTGCAATAGGAAATTAAATCAGCCCTCGAAGACAAAACCTGTGGGGAAAAAATTTTCTAACCCCCGGGGTCACAATTTCAGCAAAAATCTGAAATTCTCCAATTCACTCAAAAATGGTGCCAAACTGTTGCAAATTGTCCCCTGAAAGGTTTGGCGGTGGAAACAGAAGCCTTTTTATCATAGGAAATGAAATCAGCCCTCGAAGACAAAACCAGTGAAAAAAATTTTCCTAAGCCCCGGGGTCACAATTTCAGGACAAATCTGAAATTCTCCTATTTTCTCAAAAATGGTGCCAAACTGTTGCAAATTCTCCCCTGAAAGGTTTGGCGGTGGAAACAGAAGGCTTTTTATCATAGGAAATGAAATCAGCCCTCGAAGACAAAACCTGTGAGGAAAAAAAAATTCTAAGCCCCGGGGTCACAATTTCAGTAAAAATCTGAAATTCTCCAGTTCACTCAAAAATGGTGCCAAACTGTTGCAAATTCTCCCCTGAGAGGTTTGGCGGTGGAAACAGAAGGCTTTTTCTCATAGGCCAATAAATCAGCCCTTGAAGACAAAACCTGTGGGGAAAAAATTTTCTAAGCCCCGGGGTCACAATTTCAGCAAAAATTTGAAATTCTCCAATTCTCTCAAAAGTGGTGCCAAACTGTTGCAAAATCTCCCCTGAAAGGTTTGGCGGTGGAAACAGAAGGCTTTTTATCATAGGCCAAGAAAGCTGCCCTCGACAACTTTACCTGTGAAAAAAAAAAGATTCTAAGCCCCGGGGTCACAATTTCAGCAAAAATCTAATAAATCTGAAATTCTCCTATTTTCTCAAAAATGGTACCAAACTGTTGCAAATTCTCACCTGAAAGGTTTGACGGTGGAAACAGGAGCCTTTTTATCATAGGAAATGAAATCAGCCCTTGACAACTTTACCTGTGAAAAAAAAAAAATTTTAAGCCCCGGAGTCACAATTTCAGGAAAAATCTGAAATTCTCCAATACTCTCAAAAATTGTGGCAAACTGTAGCAATTTCTCCCCTGAAAGGTTTGGCGGTGGAAACATAAGGCTTTTTGCCATAGGAAATGAAATCAGCCCTTGAAGACAAAACTTGTGGAAATTTTTTTTTCTAATCCCCGGGGTCACAATTTCAGGAAAAATCTGAAATTCTCCAGTTCTCTCAAAAATTGTGCCAAACTGTTCCAAATTCTCCCCTGAAAGGTTTGGCGGTGGAAACAGAAGCCTTTTTGTCATAGGAAATGAAATCAGCCCTTGAAGACAAAACCTGTGGAAAAAAATTTTTCTAAGCCCCGGAGTCACAATTTCAGCAAAAATCTGAAATTTTACAGTTCACTCAAAAATGGTGCCAAACTGTTGCAAATTCTCCCCTGAAAGGTTTGGCGGTGGAAACAGAATCCTTTTTGTCATAGGAAATGAAATCAGCCCTCGAAGACAAAACCTGTTGGGGGAAAAAAAATTCTAAGCCCCGGGGTCACAATTTCAGCAAAAATCTGAAATTCTCCAGTTCATTCAAAAATGGTGCCATACTGTAGCAAATTCTCCCCTGAAAGCTTTGGCGGTGGAAACAGAAGGCTTTTTGCAATAGGAAATTAAATCAGCCCTCGAAGACAAAACCTTTGGGAAAAAAATTTCTAACCCCAGGGGTCACAATTTCAGCAAAAATTTGAAATTCTCCAATTCTCTCAAAAATGGTGCCAAAGTGTTGCAAATTGTCCCCTGAAAGGTTTGGCGGTGGAAACATAAGGCTTTTTATCATAGGAAATGAAATCAGCCCTCGAAGACAAAACCTGTGAGAAAAAAAAATTTCTAAGCCCCGGGGTCACAATTTCAGTAAAAATCTGAAATTCTCCAGTTCACTCAAAAATGGTGCCAAACTGTTGCAAATTCTCCCCTGAGAGGTTTGGCGGTGGAAACAGAAGGCTTTTTCTCATAGGCCAATAAATCAGCCCTTGAAGACAAAACCTGTGGGGAAAAAATTTTCTAAGCCCCGGGGTCACAATTTCAGCAAAAATTTGAAATTCTCCAATTCTCTCAAAAGTGGTGCCAAACTGTTGCAAAATCTCCCCTGAAAGGTTTGGCGGTGGAAACAGAAGGCTTTTTATCATAGGCCAAGAAAGCTGCCCTCGACAACTTTACCTGTGAAAAAAAAAGATTCTAAGCCCCCGGGTCACAATTTCAGCAAAAATCTAATAAATCTGAAATTCTCCTATTTTCTCAAAAATGGTGCCAAACTGTTGCAAATTCTCACCTGAAAGTTTTGGCGGTGGAAACAGAAGCCTTTTTGTCATAGGAAATGAAATCAGCCCTCGAAGACAAAACCTGTGAAAAAAAATTTTCTAAGCCCCGTGGTCACAATTTCAGCAAAAAACTGAAATTCTCTCAGAAATGGTGCCAAACTGTTGCAAATTCTCCCATGAAAGGTTTGGCGGTGGAAACAGAAGGCTTTTTGCCATAGAAAATTAAATCAGCACTCGAAGACAAAACCTGTGGGAAAATTTTTTTCTAACCCCCGGGGTCACAATTTCAGCAAAAATCTGAAATTCTCCAATTCACTCAAAAATGGTGCCAAACTGTTGCAAATTGTCCCCTGAAAGGTTTGGCGGTGGAAACAGAAGCCTTTTTATCATAGGAAATGAAATCAGCCCTCGAAGACAAAACCATTAAAAAATTTTTTCCTAAGCCCCGGGGTCACAATTTCAGGACAAATCTGAAATTCTCCTATTTTCTCAAAAATGGTGCCAAACTGTTGCAAATTCTCCCCTGAAAGGTTTGGCGGTGGAAACAGAAGGCTTTTTATCATAGGAAATGAAATCAGCCCTCAAAGACAAAACCTGTGAGGAAAAAAAATTTCTAAGCCCCGGGGTCACAATTTCAGTAAAAATCTGAAATTCTCCAGTTCACTCAAAAATGGTGCCAAACTGTTGCAAATTCTCCCCTGAGAGGTTTGGCGATGGAAACAGAAGGCTTTTTCTCATAGGCCAATAAATCAGCCCTTGAAGACAAAACCTGTGGGGGGAAAATTTTCTAAGCCCCGGGATCACAATTTCAGCAAAAATTTGAAATTCTCCAATTCTCTCAAAAATGGTGCCAAATTGTTGCAAAATCTCCCCTGAAAGGTTTGGCGGTGGAAACAGAAGGCTTTTTATCATAGGCCAAGAAAGCTGCCCTCGACAACTTTACCTGTGAAAAAAAAAAGATTCTAAGCCCCGGGGTCACAATTTCAGCAAAATTCTAATAAATCTGAAATTCTCCTATTTTCTCAAAAATGGTGCCAAACTGTTGCAAATTCTCACCTGAAAGGTTTGACGGTGGAAACAGGAGCCTTTTTATCATAGGAAATGAAATCAGCCCTCGAAAACTTTACCTGTGAAAAAAAAAAATCTCTAAGCCCCAGAGTCACAATTTCAGGAAAAATCTGAAATTCTCCAATTCACTCAAAAATGGTGCAAAACTGTTGCGAATTCTCCCCTGAAAGCTTTGGCGGTGGAAACAAAAGCTTTTTATCATAGGCCAAGAAATCAGCCCTCGACAACTTAACCTGTAAAAAAAAAATTTTCTAAGCCCCGGGGTCACAATTTCAGCAAAAATCTGAAATTCTACAGTTCACTCAAAAATGGTGCCAAACTGTAGCAAATTCCGCCCTGAAAGGTTTAGCGGTGGAAACAGAAGGCATTTTATCATAGGAAATGAAATCAGCCCTCGACAACTTTACCTGTGAAAAAAAAAATTCTAAGCCCTGGGGTCACAATTTCAGCAAGAATATGAAATTCTCCAGTTCACACAAAAATGGTGCCAAACTGTTGCAAATTCTCCCCTGAAAGGTTTGGCGGTGGAAACAGAAGCCTTTTTATGATAGGAATTGAAATCAGCCCTCGAAGACAACACCTGTGGGAAAAATTTTTTTCTAAGCCCCGGGGTCAGAATTTCAACAAAAATCTGAAATTCTCCAGTTCACTCAAAAATGGTGCCAAACTGTTGCAAATTCTCCCGTGAAAGGTTTGGCGGTGGAAACAGAAGGCTTTTTGTCATAGGAAATGAAATCAGCCCTTGAAGACAAAACCTGTCGGGAAAAACATTCTAAGCCCCGGGGTCACAATTTCAGCAAAAATCTGAAATTCTCCAGTTCATTCAAAAATGGTGCCATACTGTAGCAAATTCTCCCCTGAAAGCTTTGGCGGTGGAAATAGAAGGCTTTTTATCATAGGCCAAGAAATCAGCCCTCGACAACTTAACCTTTGGGGAAAAAAATTTCTAAGCCCCGGGGTCACAATTTCAGCAAAAATCTGAAATTCTCCAATTCTCTCAAAAATGGTGCCAAACTGTTGCAAATTCTCCCCTGAAAGCTTTGGCGGTGGAAACAGAAGCCTTTTTGTCATAGGAAATGAAATCAGCCCTCGAAGACAAAACCTGTGGGAAAAATTTTTCTAAGCCCCGTGGTCACAATTTCAGCAAAAAACTGAAATTCTCTCAGAAATGGTGCCAAACTGTTGCAAATTCTCCCATGAAAGGTTTGGCGGTGGAAACAGAAGGCTTTTTGCCATAGAAAATTAAATCAGCCCTCGAAGACAAAACCTGTGGAAAAAAAATTTTCTAACCCCAGGGGTCACAATTTCAGCAAAAATTTGAAATTCTCCAATTCTCTCAAAAATGGTGCCAAAGTGTTGCAAATTGTCCCCTGAAAGGTTTGGCGGTGGAAACATAAGGCTTTTTATCATAGGAAATGAAATCAGCCCTTCAAGACAAAACCTCTCGGAAAAAAATCTTATAAGCCCCAGGGTCACAATTTCAGCAAAAATCTGAAATTTTACAGTTCACTCAAAAATGGTGCCAAACTGTAGAAAATTCTCCCCTGAAAGTTTTGTCGGTGGAAACAGAAGGCTTTTTGCCATAGGAAATTAAATCAGCCCTCGAAGACATAACCATTAAAAAAAATTTTCCTAAGCCCCGGGGTCACAATTTCAGGACAAATCTGAAATTCTCCTATTTTCTCAAAAATGGTGCCAAACTGTTGCAAATTCTCCCCTGAAAGGTTTGGCGGTGGAAACAGAAGGCTTTTTATCATAGGAAATGAAATCAGCCCTCGAAGACAAAACCTGTGAGGAAAAAAAATTTCTAAGCCCCGGGGTCACAATTTCAGTAAAAATCTGAAATTCTCCAGTTCACTCAAAAATGGTGCCAAACTGTTGCAAATTCTCCCCTGAGAGGTTTGGCGGTGGAAACAGAAGGCTTTTTCTCATAGGCCAATAAATCAGCCCTTGAAGACAAAACCTGTGGGGAAAAAATTTTCTAAGTCCCGGGGTCACAATTTCAGCAAAAATTTGAAATTCTCCAATACTCTCAAAAGTGGTGCCAAACTGTTGCAAAATCTCCCCTGAAAGGTTTGGCGGTGGAAACAGAAGGCTTTTTATCATAGGCCAAGAAAGCTGCCCTCGACAACTTTACCTGTGAAAAAAAAAGATTCTAAGCCCCGGGGTCACAATTTCAGCAAAAATCTAATAAATCTGAAATTCTCCTATTTTCTCAAAAATGGTGCCAAACTGTTGCAAATTCTCACCTGATAGGTTTGACGGTGGAAACAGGAGCCTTTTTATCATAGGAAATGAAATCAGCCCTCGAAAACTTTACCTGTGAAAAAAAAAAATTTCTAAGCCCCGGAGGCGCAATTTCAAGAAAAATCTGAAATTCTCCAATTCACTCAAAAATGGTGCAAAACTGTTGCAAATTCTCCCCTGAAAGGTTTGGCGGTGGAAACAGAAGCCTTTTTGTCATAGGAAATGAAATCAGCCTTCGAAGACAAAACCTGTGGGAAAAAAATTTCCTAAGCCCCGGGGTCACAATTTCAGGAAAAATCTGAAATTCTCCAGTTCATTCAAAAATGGTGCCATACTGTAGCAAATTCTCCCCTGAAAGCTTTGGCGGTGGAAACAGAAGGCTTTTTGCAATAGGAAATTAAATCAGCCCTCGAAGACAAAACCTTTGGGAAAAAAATTTCTAACCCCAGGGGTCACAATTTCAGCAAAAATTTGAAATTCTCCAATTCTCTCAAAAATGGTGCCAAAGTGTTGCAAATTGTCCCCTGAAAGGTTTGGCGGTGGAAACATAAGGCTTTTTATCATAGGAAATGAAATCAGCCCTCGAAGACAAAACCTGTGAGAAAAAAAAATTTCTAAGCCCCGGGGTCACAATTTCAGTAAAAATCTGAAATTCTCCAGTTCACTCAAAAATGGTGCCAAACTGTTGCAAATTCTCCCCTGAGAGGTTTGGCGGTGGAAACAGAAGGCTTTTTCTCATAGGCCAATAAATCAGCCCTTGAAGACAAAACCTGTGGGGAAAAAATTTTCTAAGCCCCGGGGTCACAATTTCAGCAAAAATTTGAAATTCTCCAATTCTCTCAAAAGTGGTGCCAAACTGTTGCAAAATCTCCCCTGAAAGGTTTGGCGGTGGAAACAGAAGGCTTTTTATCATAGGCCAAGAAAGCTGCCCTCGACAACTTTACCTGTGAAAAAAAAAGATTCTAAGCCCCCGGGTCACAATTTCAGCAAAAATCTAATAAATCTGAAATTCTCCTATTTTCTCAAAAATGGTGCCAAACTGTTGCAAATTCTCACCTGAAAGTTTTGGCGGTGGAAACAGAAGCCTTTTTGTCATAGGAAATGAAATCAGCCCTCGAAGACAAAACCTGTGAAAAAAAATTTTCTAAGCCCCGTGGTCACAATTTCAGCAAAAAACTGAAATTCTCTCAGAAATGGTGCCAAACTGTTGCAAATTCTCCCATGAAAGGTTTGGCGGTGGAAACAGAAGGCTTTTTGCCATAGAAAATTAAATCAGCACTCGAAGACAAAACCTGTGGGAAAATTTTTTTCTAACCCCCGGGGTCACAATTTCAGCAAAAATCTGAAATTCTCCAATTCACTCAAAAATGGTGCCAAACTGTTGCAAATTGTCCCCTGAAAGGTTTGGCGGTGGAAACAGAAGCCTTTTTATCATAGGAAATGAAATCAGCCCTCGAAGACAAAACCATTAAAAAATTTTTTCCTAAGCCCCGGGGTCACAATTTCAGGACAAATCTGAAATTCTCCTATTTTCTCAAAAATGGTGCCAAACTGTTGCAAATTCTCCCCTGAAAGGTTTGGCGGTGGAAACAGAAGGCTTTTTATCATAGGAAATGAAATCAGCCCTCAAAGACAAAACCTGTGAGGAAAAAAAATTTCTAAGCCCCGGGGTCACAATTTCAGTAAAAATCTGAAATTCTCCAGTTCACTCAAAAATGGTGCCAAACTGTTGCAAATTCTCCCCTGAGAGGTTTGGCGATGGAAACAGAAGGCTTTTTCTCATAGGCCAATAAATCAGCCCTTGAAGACAAAACCTGTGGGGGGAAAATTTTCTAAGCCCCGGGATCACAATTTCAGCAAAAATTTGAAATTCTCCAATTCTCTCAAAAATGGTGCCAAATTGTTGCAAAATCTCCCCTGAAAGGTTTGGCGGTGGAAACAGAAGGCTTTTTATCATAGGCCAAGAAAGCTGCCCTCGACAACTTTACCTGTGAAAAAAAAAAGATTCTAAGCCCCGGGGTCACAATTTCAGCAAAATTCTAATAAATCTGAAATTCTCCTATTTTCTCAAAAATGGTGCCAAACTGTTGCAAATTCTCACCTGAAAGGTTTGACGGTGGAAACAGGAGCCTTTTTATCATAGGAAATGAAATCAGCCCTCGAAAACTTTACCTGTGAAAAAAAAAAATCTCTAAGCCCCAGAGTCACAATTTCAGGAAAAATCTGAAATTCTCCAATTCACTCAAAAATGGTGCAAAACTGTTGCGAATTCTCCCCTGAAAGCTTTGGCGGTGGAAACAAAAGCTTTTTATCATAGGCCAAGAAATCAGCCCTCGACAACTTAACCTGTAAAAAAAAAAATTTCTAAGCCCCGGGGTCACAATTTCAGCAAAAATCTGAAATTCTACAGTTCACTCAAAAATGGTGCCAAACTGTAGCAAATTCCGCCCTGAAAGGTTTAGCGGTGGAAACAGAAGGCATTTTATCATAGGAAATGAAATCAGCCCTCGACAACTTTACCTGTGAAAAAAAAAATTCTAAGCCCTGGGGTCACAATTTCAGCAAAAATATGAAATTCTCCAGTTCACTCAAAAATGGTGCCAAACTGTTGCAAATTCTCCCCTGAAAGGTTTGGCGGTGGAAACAGAAGCCTTTTTATGATAGGAATTGAAATCAGCCCTCGAAGACAACACCTGTGGGAAAAATTTTTTTCTAAGCCCCGGGGTCAGAATTTCAACAAAAATCTGAAATTCTCCAGTTCACTCAAAAATGGTGCCAAACTGTTGCAAATTCTCCCGTGAAAGGTTTGGCGGTGGAAACAGAAGGCTTTTTGTCATAGGAAATGAAATCAGCCCTTGAAGACAAAACCTGTCGGGAAAAACATTCTAAGCCCCGGGGTCACAATTTCAGCAAAAATCTGAAATTCTCCAGTTCATTCAAAAATGGTGCCATACTGTAGCAAATTCTCCCCTGAAAGCTTTGGCGGTGGAAATAGAAGGCTTTTTATCATAGGCCAAGAAATCAGCCCTCGACAACTTAACCTTTGGGGAAAAAAATTTCTAAGCCCCGGGGTCACAATTTCAGCAAAAATCTGAAATTCTCCAATTCTCTCAAAAATGGTGCCAAACTGTTGCAAATTCTCCCCTGAAAGCTTTGGCGGTGGAAACAGAAGCCTTTTTGTCATAGGAAATGAAATCAGCCCTCGAAGACAAAACCTGTGGGAAAAATTTTTCTAAGCCCCGTGGTCACAATTTCAGCAAAAAACTGAAATTCTCTCAGAAATGGTGCCAAACTGTTGCAAATTCTCCCATGAAAGGTTTGGCGGTGGAAACAGAAGGCTTTTTGCCATAGAAAATTAAATCAGCCCTCGAAGACAAAACCTGTGGGAAAAAAAATTTCTAACCCCAGGGGTCACAATTTCAGCAAAAATTTGAAATTCTCCAATTCTCTCAAAAATGGTGCCAAAGTGTTGCAAATTGTCCCCTGAAAGGTTTGGCGGTGGAAACATAAGGCTTTTTATCATAGGAAATGAAATCAGCCCTTCAAGACAAAACCTCTCGGAAAAAAATCTTATAAGCCCCAGGGTCACAATTTCAGCAAAAATCTGAAATTTTACAGTTCACTCAAAAATGGTGCCAAACTGTAGAAAATTCTCCCCTGAAAGTTTTGTCGGTGGAAACAGAAGGCTTTTTGCCATAGGAAATTAAATCAGCCCTCGAAGACATAACCATTAAAAAAAATTTTCCTAAGCCCCGGGGTCACAATTTCAGGACAAATCTGAAATTCTCCTATTTTCTCAAAAATGGTGCCAAACTGTTGCAAATTCTCCCCTGAAAGGTTTGGCGGTGGAAACAGAAGGCTTTTTATCATAGGAAATGAAATCAGCCCTCGAAGACAAAACCTGTGAGGAAAAAAAATTTCTAAGCCCCGGGGTCACAATTTCAGTAAAAATCTGAAATTCTCCAGTTCACTCAAAAATGGTGCCAAACTGTTGCAAATTCTCCCCTGAGAGGTTTGGCGGTGGAAACAGAAGGCTTTTTCTCATAGGCCAATAAATCAGCCCTTGAAGACAAAACCTGTGGGGAAAAAATTTTCTAAGCCCCGGGGTCACAATTTCAGCAAAAATTTGAAATTCTCCAATACTCTCAAAAGTGGTGCCAAACTGTTGCAAAATCTCCCCTGAAAGGTTTGGCGGTGGAAACAGAAGGCTTTTTATCATAGGCCAAGAAAGCTGCCCTCGACAACTTTACCTGTGAAAAAAAAAGATTCTAAGCCCCGGGGTCACAATTTCAGCAAAAATCTAATAAATCTGAAATTCTCCTATTTTCTCAAAAATGGTGCCAAACTGTTGCAAATTCTCACCTGATAGGTTTGACGGTGGAAACAGGAGCCTTTTTATCATAGGAAATGAAATCAGCCCTCGAAAACTTTACCTGTGAAAAAAAAAAATTTCTAAGCCCCGGAGGCGCAATTTCAAGAAAAATCTGAAATTCTCCAATTCACTCAAAAATGGTGCAAAACTGTTGCAAATTCTCCCCTGAAAGGTTTGGCGGTGGAAACAGAAGCCTTTTTGTCATAGGAAATGAAATCAGCCTTCGAAGACAAAACCTGTGGGGAAAAAATTTCCTAAGCCCCGGGGTCACAATTTCAGGAAAAATCTGAAATTCTCCAGTTCATTCAAAAATGGTGCCATACTGTAGCAAATTCTCCCCTGAAAGCTTTGGCGGTGGAAACAGAAGGCTTTTTGCAATAGGAAATTAAATCAGCCCTCGAAGACAAAACCTTTGGGAAAAAAATTTCTAACCCCAGGGGTCACAATTTCAGCAAAAATTTGAAATTCTCCAATTCTCTCAAAAATGGTGCCAAAGTGTTGCAAATTGTCCCCTGAAAGGTTTGGCGGTGGAAACATAAGGCTTTTTATCATAGGAAATGAAATCAGCCCTCGAAGACAAAACCTGTGAGAAAAAAAAATTTCTAAGCCCCGGGGTCACAATTTCAGTAAAAATCTGAAATTCTCCAGTTCACTCAAAAATGGTGCCAAACTGTTGCAAATTCTCCCCTGAGAGGTTTGGCGGTGGAAACAGAAGGCTTTTTCTCATAGGCCAATAAATCAGCCCTTGAAGACAAAACCTGTGGGGAAAAAATTTTCTAAGCCCCGGGGTCACAATTTCAGCAAAAATTTGAAATTCTCCAATTCTCTCAAAAGTGGTGCCAAACTGTTGCAAAATCTCCCCTGAAAGGTTTGGCGGTGGAAACAGAAGGCTTTTTATCATAGGCCAAGAAAGCTGCCCTCGACAACTTTACCTGTGAAAAAAAAAGATTCTAAGCCCCGGGGTCACAATTTCAGCAAAAATCTAATAAATCTGAAATTCTCCTATTTTCTCAAAAATGGTGCCAAACTGTTGCAAATTCTCACCTGAAAGTTTTGGCGGTGGAAACAGAAGCCTTTTTGTCATAGGAAATGAAATCAGCCCTCGAAGACAAAACCTGTGAAAAAAAATTTTCTAAGCCCCGTGGTCACAATTTCAGCAAAAAACTGAAATTCTCTCAGAAATGGTGCCAAACTGTTGCAAATTCTCCCATGAAAGGTTTGGCGGTGGAAACAGAAGGCTTTTTGCCATAGAAAATTAAATCAGCACTCGAAGACAAAACCTGTGGGAAAATTTTTTTCTAACCCCCGGGGTCACAATTTCAGCAAAAATCTGAAATTCTCCAATTCACTCAAAAATGGTGCCAAACTGTTGCAAATTGTCCCCTGAAAGGTTTGGCGGTGGAAACAGAAGCCTTTTTATCATAGGAAATGAAATCAGCCCTCGAAGACAAAACCATTAAAAAATTTTTTCCTAAGCCCCGGGGTCACAATTTCAGGACAAATCTGAAATTCTCCTATTTTCTCAAAAATGGTGCCAAACTGTTGCAAATTCTCCCCTGAAAGGTTTGGCGGTGGAAACAGAAGGCTTTTTATCATAGGAAATGAAATCAGCCCTCGAAGACAAAACCTGTGAGGAAAAAAAATTTCTAAGCCCCGGGGTCACAATTTCAGTAAAAATCTGAAATTCTCCAGTTCACTCAAAAATGGTGCCAAACTGTTGCAAATTCTCCCCTGAGAGGTTTGGCGGTGGAAACAGAAGGCTTTTTCTCATAGGCCAATAAATCAGCCCTTGAAGACAAAACCTGTGGGGGGAAAATTTTCTAAGCCCCGGGATCACAATTTCAGCAAAAATTTGAAATTCTCCAATTCTCTCAAAAATGGTGCCAAATTGTTGCAAAATCTCCCCTGAAAGGTTTGGCGGTGGAAACAGAAGGCTTTTTATCATAGGCCAAGAAAGCTGCCCTCGACAACTTTACCTGTGAAAAAAAAAAGATTCTAAGCCCCGGGGTCACAATTTCAGCAAAATTCTAATAAATCTGAAATTCTCCTATTTTCTCAAAAATGGTGCCAAACTGTTGCAAATTCTCACCTGAAAGGTTTGACGGTGGAAACAGGAGCCTTTTTATCATAGGAAATGAAATCAGCCCTCGAAAACTTTACCTGTGAAAAAAAAAATCTCTAAGCCCCAGAGTCACAATTTCAGGAAAAATCTGAAATTCTCCAATTCACTCAAAAATGGTGCAAAACTGTTGCGAATTCTCCCCTGAAAGCTTTGGCGGTGGAAACAAAAGCTTTTTATCATAGGCCAAGAAATCAGCCCTCGACAACTTAACCTGTAAAAAAAAATTTTTCTAAGCCCCGGGGTCACAATTTCAGCAAAAATCTGAAATTCTACAGTTCACTCAAAAATGGTGCCAAACTGTAGCAAATTCCGCCCTGAAAGGTTTAGCGGTGGAAACAGAAGGCATTTTATCATAGGAAATGAAATCAGCCCTCGACAACTTTACCTGTGAAAAAAAAAATTCTAAGCCCTGGGGTCACAATTTCAGCAAAAATATGAAATTCTCCAGTTCACTCAAAAATGGTGCCAAACTGTTGCAAATTCTCCCCTGAAAGGTTTGGCGGTGGAAACAGAAGCCTTTTTATGATAGGAATTGAAATCAGCCCTCGAAGACAACACCTGTGGGAAAATTTTTTTTCTAAGCCCCGGGGTCAGAATTTCAACAAAAATCTGAAATTCTCCAGTTCACTCAAAAATGGTGCCAAACTGTTGCAAATTCTCCCGTGAAAGGTTTGGCGGTGGAAACAGAAGGCTTTTTGTCATAGGAAATGAAATCAGCCCTTGAAGACAAAACCTGTCGGGAAAAACATTCTAAGCCCCGGGGTCACAATTTCAGCAAAAATCTGAAATTCTCCAGTTCATTCAAAAATGGTGCCATACTGTAGCAAATTCTCCCCTGAAAGCTTTGGCGGTGGAAATAGAAGGCTTTTTATCATAGGCCAAGAAATCAGCCCTCGACAACTTAACCTTTGGGGAAAAAAATTTCTAAGCCCCGGGGTCACAATTTCAGCAAAAATCTGAAATTCTCCAATTCTCTCAAAAATGGTGCCAAACTGTTGCAAATTCTCCCCTGAAAGCTTTGGCGGTGGAAACAGAAGCCTTTTTGTCATAGGAAATGAAATCAGCCCTCGAAGACAAAACCTGTGGGAAAAATTTTTCTAAGCCCCGTGGTCACAATTTCAGCAAAAAACTGAAATTCTCTCAGAAATGGTGCCAAACTGTTGCAAATTCTCCCATGAAAGGTTTGGCGGTGGAAACAGAAGGCTTTTTGCCATAGAAAATTAAATCAGCCCTCGAAGACAAAACCTGTGGAAAAAAAAATTTCTAACCCCAGGGGTCACAATTTCAGCAAAAATTTGAAATTCTCCAATTCTCTCAAAAATGGTGCCAAAGTGTTGCAAATTGTCCCCTGAAAGGTTTGGCGGTGGAAACATAAGGCTTTTTATCATAGGAAATGAAATCAGCCCTTCAAGACAAAACCTCTCGGAAAAAAATCTTATAAGCCCCAGGGTCACAATTTCAGCAAAAATCTGAAATTTTACAGTTCACTCAAAAATGGTGCCAAACTGTAGAAAATTCTCCCCTGAAAGTTTTGTCGGTGGAAACAGAAGGCTTTTTGCCATAGGAAATTAAATCAGCCCTCGAAGACATAACCATTAAAAAAAATTTTCCTAAGCCCCGGGGTCACAATTTCAGGACAAATCTGAAATTCTCCTATTTTCTCAAAAATGGTGCCAAACTGTTGCAAATTCTCCCCTGAAAGGTTTGGCGGTGGAAACAGAAGGCTTTTTATCATAGGAAATGAAATCAGCCCTCGAAGACAAAACCTGTGAGGAAAAAAAATTTCTAAGCCCCGGGGTCACAATTTCAGTAAAAATCTGAAATTCTCCAGTTCACTCAAAAATGGTGCCAAACTGTTGCAAATTCTCCCCTGAGAGGTTTGGCGGTGGAAACAGAAGGCTTTTTCTCATAGGCCAATAAATCAGCCCTTGAAGACAAAACCTGTGGGGAAAAAATTTTCTAAGCCCCGGGGTCACAATTTCAGCAAAAATTTGAAATTCTCCAATACTCTCAAAAGTGGTGCCAAACTGTTGCAAAATCTCCCCTGAAAGGTTTGGCGGTGGAAACAGAAGGCTTTTTATCATAGGCCAAGAAAGCTGCCCTCGACAACTTTACCTGTGAAAAAAAAAGATTCTAAGCCCCGGGGTCACAATTTCAGCAAAAATCTAATAAATCTGAAATTCTCCTATTTTCTCAAAAATGGTGCCAAACTGTTGCAAATTCTCACCTGATAGGTTTGACGGTGGAAACAGGAGCCTTTTTATCATAGGAAATGAAATCAGCCCTCGAAAACTTTACCTGTGAAAAAAAAAAATTTCTAAGCCCCGGAGGCGCAATTTCAAGAAAAATCTGAAATTCTCCAATTCACTCAAAAATGGTGCAAAACTGTTGCAAATTCTCCCCTGAAAGGTTTGGCGGTGGAAACAGAAGCCTTTTTGTCATAGGAAATGAAATCAGCCTTCGAAGACAAAACCTGTGGGAAAAAAATTTCCTAAGCCCCGGGGTCACAATTTCAGGAAAAATCTGAAATTCTCCAGTTCATTCAAAAATGGTGCCATACTGTAGCAAATTCTCCCCTGAAAGGTTTGGCGGTGGAAACAGAAGGCTTTTTGCAATAGGAAATTAAATCAGCCCTCGAAGACAAAACCTTTGGGAAAAAAATTTCTAACCCCAGGGGTCACAATTTCAGCAAAAATTTGAAATTCTCCAATTCTCTCAAAAATGGTGCCAAAGTGTTGCAAATTGTCCCCTGAAAGGTTTGGCGGTGGAAACATAAGGCTTTTTATCATAGGAAATGAAATCAGCCCTCGAAGACAAAACCTGTGAGAAAAAAAAATTTCTAAGCCCCGGGGTCACAATTTCAGTAAAAATCTGAAATTCTCCAGTTCACTCAAAAATGGTGCCAAACTGTTGCAAATTCTCCCCTGAGAGGTTTGGCGGTGGAAACAGAAGGCTTTTTCTCATAGGCCAATAAATCAGCCCTTGAAGACAAAACCTGTGGGGAAAAAATTTTCTAAGCCCCGGGGTCACAATTTCAGCAAAAATTTGAAATTCTCCAATTCTCTCAAAAGTGGTGCCAAACTGTTGCAAAATCTCCCCTGAAAGGTTTGGCGGTGGAAACAGAAGGCTTTTTATCATAGGCCAAGAAAGCTGCCCTCGACAACTTTACCTGTGAAAAAAAAAGATTCTAAGCCCCGGGGTCACAATTTCAGCAAAAATCTAATAAATCTGAAATTCTCCTATTTTCTCAAAAATGGTGCCAAACTGTTGCAAATTCTCACCTGAAAGTTTTGGCGGTGGAAACAGAAGCCTTTTTGTCATAGGAAATGAAATCAGCCCTCGAAGACAAAACCTGTGAAAAAAAATTTTCTAAGCCCCGTGGTCACAATTTCAGCAAAAAACTGAAATTCTCTCAGAAATGGTGCCAAACTGTTGCAAATTCTCCCATGAAAGGTTTGGCGGTGGAAACAGAAGGCTTTTTGCCATAGAAAATTAAATCAGCACTCGAAGACAAAACCTGTGGGAAAATTTTTTTCTAACCCCCGGGGTCACAATTTCAGCAAAAATCTGAAATTCTCCAATTCACTCAAAAATGGTGCCAAACTGTTGCAAATTGTCCCCTGAAAGGTTTGGCGGTGGAAACAGAAGCCTTTTTATCATAGGAAATGAAATCAGCCCTCGAAGACAAAACCATTAAAAAATTTTTTCCTAAGCCCCGGGGTCACAATTTCAGGACAAATCTGAAATTCTCCTATTTTCTCAAAAATGGTGCCAAACTGTTGCAAATTCTCCCCTGAAAGGTTTGGCGGTGGAAACAGAAGGCTTTTTATCATAGGAAATGAAATCAGCCCTCGAAGACAAAACCTGTGAGGAAAAAAAATTTCTAAGCCCCGGGGTCACAATTTCAGTAAAAATCTGAAATTCTCCAGTTCACTCAAAAATGGTGCCAAACTGTTGCAAATTCTCCCCTGAGAGGTTTGGCGGTGGAAACAGAAGGCTTTTTCTCATAGGCCAATAAATCAGCCCTTGAAGACAAAACCTGTGGGGGGAAAATTTTCTAAGCCCCGGGATCACAATTTCAGCAAAAATTTGAAATTCTCCAATTCTCTCAAAAATGGTGCCAAATTGTTGCAAAATCTCCCCTGAAAGGTTTGGCGGTGGAAACAGAAGGCTTTTTATCATAGGCCAAGAAAGCTGCCCTCGACAACTTTACCTGTGAAAAAAAAAAGATTCTAAGCCCCGGGGTCACAATTTCAGCAAAATTCTAATAAATCTGAAATTCTCCTATTTTCTCAAAAATGGTGCCAAACTGTTGCAAATTCTCACCTGAAAGGTTTGACGGTGGAAACAGGAGCCTTTTTATCATAGGAAATGAAATCAGCCCTCGAAAACTTTACCTGTGAAAAAAAAAATCTCTAAGCCCCAGAGTCACAATTTCAGGAAAAATCTGAAATTCTCCAATTCACTCAAAAATGGTGCAAAACTGTTGCGAATTCTCCCCTGAAAGCTTTGGCGGTGGAAACAAAAGCTTTTTATCATAGGCCAAGAAATCAGCCCTCGACAACTTAACCTGTAAAAAAAAATTTTTCTAAGCCCCGGGGTCACAATTTCAGCAAAAATCTGAAATTCTACAGTTCACTCAAAAATGGTGCCAAACTGTAGCAAATTCCGCCCTGAAAGGTTTAGCGGTGGAAACAGAAGGCATTTTATCATAGGAAATGAAATCAGCCCTCGACAACTTTACCTGTGAAAAAAAAAATTCTAAGCCCTGGGGTCACAATTTCAGCAAAAATATGAAATTCTCCAGTTCACTCAAAAATGGTGCCAAACTGTTGCAAATTCTCCCCTGAAAGGTTTGGCGGTGGAAACAGAAGCCTTTTTATGATAGGAATTGAAATCAGCCCTCGAAGACAACACCTGTGGGAAAAAAATTTTTCTAAGCCCCGGGGTCAGAATTTCAACAAAAATCTGAAATTCTCCAGTTCACTCAAAAATGGTGCCAAACTGTTGCAAATTCTCCCGTGAAAGGTTTGGCGGTGGAAACAGAAGGCTTTTTGTCATAGGAAATGAAATCAGCCCTTCAAGACAAAACCTCTCGGAAAAAAATCTTATAAGCCCCAGGGTCACAATTTCAGCAAAAATCTGAAATTTTACAGTTCACTCAAAAATGGTGCCAAACTGTAGAAAATTCTCCCCTGAAAGTTTTGTCGGTGGAAACAGAAGGCTTTTTGCCATAGGAAATTAAATCAGCCCTCGAAGACATAACCATTAAAAAAAATTTTCCTAAGCCCCGGGGTCACAATTTCAGGACAAATCTGAAATTCTCCTATTTTCTCAAAAATGGTGCCAAACTGTTGCAAATTCTCCCCTGAAAGGTTTGGCGGTGGAAACAGAAGGCTTTTTATCATAGGAAATGAAATCAGCCCTCGAAGACAAAACCTGTGAGGAAAAAAAATTTCTAAGCCCCGGGGTCACAATTTCAGTAAAAATCTGAAATTCTCCAGTTCACTCAAAAATGGTGCCAAACTGTTGCAAATTCTCCCCTGAGAGGTTTGGCGGTGGAAACAGAAGGCTTTTTCTCATAGGCCAATAAATCAGCCCTTGAAGACAAAACCTGTGGGGAAAAAATTTTCTAAGCCCCGGGGTCACAATTTCAGCAAAAATTTGAAATTCTCCAATACTCTCAAAAGTGGTGCCAAACTGTTGCAAAATCTCCCCTGAAAGGTTTGGCGGTGGAAACAGAAGGCTTTTTATCATAGGCCAAGAAAGCTGCCCTCGACAACTTTACCTGTGAAAAAAAAAGATTCTAAGCCCCGGGGTCACAATTTCAGCAAAAATCTAATAAATCTGAAATTCTCCTATTTTCTCAAAAATGGTGCCAAACTGTTGCAAATTCTCACCTGATAGGTTTGACGGTGGAAACAGGAGCCTTTTTATCATAGGAAATGAAATCAGCCCTCGAAAACTTTACCTGTGAAAAAAAAAAATTTCTAAGCCCCGGAGGCGCAATTTCAAGAAAAATCTGAAATTCTCCAATTCACTCAAAAATGGTGCAAAACTGTTGCAAATTCTCCCCTGAAAGGTTTGGCGGTGGAAACAGAAGCCTTTTTGTCATAGGAAATGAAATCAGCCTTCGAAGACAAAACCTGTGGGAAAAAAATTTCCTAAGCCCCGGGGTCACAATTTCAGGAAAAATCTGAAATTCTCCAGTTCATTCAAAAATGGTGCCATACTGTAGCAAATTCTCCCCTGAAAGGTTTGGCGGTGGAAACAGAAGGCTTTTTGCAATAGGAAATTAAATCAGCCCTCGAAGACAAAACCTTTGGGAAAAAAATTTCTAACCCCAGGGGTCACAATTTCAGCAAAAATTTGAAATTCTCCAATTCTCTCAAAAATGGTGCCAAAGTGTTGCAAATTGTCCCCTGAAAGGTTTGGCGGTGGAAACATAAGGCTTTTTATCATAGGAAATGAAATCAGCCCTCGAAGACAAAACCTGTGAGAAAAAAAAATTTCTAAGCCCCGGGGTCACAATTTCAGTAAAAATCTGAAATTCTCCAGTTCACTCAAAAATGGTGCCAAACTGTTGCAAATTCTCCCCTGAGAGGTTTGGCGGTGGAAACAGAAGGCTTTTTCTCATAGGCCAATAAATCAGCCCTTGAAGACAAAACCTGTGGGGAAAAAATTTTCTAAGCCCCGGGGTCACAATTTCAGCAAAAATTTGAAATTCTCCAATTCTCTCAAAAGTGGTGCCAAACTGTTGCAAAATCTCCCCTGAAAGGTTTGGCGGTGGAAACAGAAGGCTTTTTATCATAGGCCAAGAAAGCTGCCCTCGACAACTTTACCTGTGAAAAAAAAAGATTCTAAGCCCCGGGGTCACAATTTCAGCAAAAATCTAATAAATCTGAAATTCTCCTATTTTCTCAAAAATGGTGCCAAACTGTTGCAAATTCTCACCTGAAAGTTTTGGCGGTGGAAACAGAAGCCTTTTTGTCATAGGAAATGAAATCAGCCCTCGAAGACAAAACCTGTGAAAAAAAATTTTCTAAGCCCCGTGGTCACAATTTCAGCAAAAAACTGAAATTCTCTCAGAAATGGTGCCAAACTGTTGCAAATTCTCCCATGAAAGGTTTGGCGGTGGAAACAGAAGGCTTTTTGCCATAGAAAATTAAATCAGCACTCGAAGACAAAACCTGTGGGAAAATTTTTTTCTAACCCCCGGGGTCACAATTTCAGCAAAAATCTGAAATTCTCCAATTCACTCAAAAATGGTGCCAAACTGTTGCAAATTGTCCCCTGAAAGGTTTGGCGGTGGAAACAGAAGCCTTTTTATCATAGGAAATGAAATCAGCCCTCGAAGACAAAACCATTAAAAAATTTTTTCCTAAGCCCCGGGGTCACAATTTCAGGACAAATCTGAAATTCTCCTATTTTCTCAAAAATGGTGCCAAACTGTTGCAAATTCTCCCCTGAAAGGTTTGGCGGTGGAAACAGAAGGCTTTTTATCATAGGAAATGAAATCAGCCCTCGAAGACAAAACCTGTGAGGAAAAAAAATTTCTAAGCCCCGGGGTCACAATTTCAGTAAAAATCTGAAATTCTCCAGTTCACTCAAAAATGGTGCCAAACTGTTGCAAATTCTCCCCTGAGAGGTTTGGCGGTGGAAACAGAAGGCTTTTTCTCATAGGCCAATAAATCAGCCCTTGAAGACAAAACCTGTGGGGGGAAAATTTTCTAAGCCCCGGGATCACAATTTCAGCAAAAATTTGAAATTCTCCAATTCTCTCAAAAATGGTGCCAAATTGTTGCAAAATCTCCCCTGAAAGGTTTGGCGGTGGAAACAGAAGGCTTTTTATCATAGGCCAAGAAAGCTGCCCTCGACAACTTTACCTGTGAAAAAAAAAAGATTCTAAGCCCCGGGGTCACAATTTCAGCAAAATTCTAATAAATCTGAAATTCTCCTATTTTCTCAAAAATGGTGCCAAACTGTTGCAAATTCTCACCTGAAAGGTTTGACGGTGGAAACAGGAGCCTTTTTATCATAGGAAATGAAATCAGCCCTCGAAAACTTTACCTGTGAAAAAAAAAATCTCTAAGCCCCAGAGTCACAATTTCAGGAAAAATCTGAAATTCTCCAATTCACTCAAAAATGGTGCAAAACTGTTGCGAATTCTCCCCTGAAAGCTTTGGCGGTGGAAACAAAAGCTTTTTATCATAGGCCAAGAAATCAGCCCTCGACAACTTAACCTGTAAAAAAAAATTTTTCTAAGCCCCGGGGTCACAATTTCAGCAAAAATCTGAAATTCTACAGTTCACTCAAAAATGGTGCCAAACTGTAGCAAATTCCGCCCTGAAAGGTTTAGCGGTGGAAACAGAAGGCATTTTATCATAGGAAATGAAATCAGCCCTCGACAACTTTACCTGTGAAAAAAAAAATTCTAAGCCCTGGGGTCACAATTTCAGCAAAAATATGAAATTCTCCAGTTCACTCAAAAATGGTGCCAAACTGTTGCAAATTCTCCCCTGAAAGGTTTGGCGGTGGAAACAGAAGCCTTTTTATGATAGGAATTGAAATCAGCCCTCGAAGACAACACCTGTGGGAAAATTTTTTTTCTAAGCCCCGGGGTCAGAATTTCAACAAAAATCTGAAATTCTCCAGTTCACTCAAAAATGGTGCCAAACTGTTGCAAATTCTCCCGTGAAAGGTTTGGCGGTGGAAACAGAAGGCTTTTTGTCATAGGAAATGAAATCAGCCCTTGAAGACAAAACCTGTCGGGAAAAACATTCTAAGCCCCGGGGTCACAATTTCAGCAAAAATCTGAAATTCTCCAGTTCATTCAAAAATGGTGCCATACTGTAGCAAATTCTCCCCTGAAAGCTTTGGCGGTGGAAATAGAAGGCTTTTTATCATAGGCCAAGAAATCAGCCCTCGACAACTTAACCTTTGGGGAAAAAAATTTCTAAGCCCCGGGGTCACAATTTCAGCAAAAATCTGAAATTCTCCAATTCTCTCAAAAATGGTGCCAAACTGTTGCAAATTCTCCCCTGAAAGCTTTGGCGGTGGAAACAGAAGCCTTTTTGTCATAGGAAATGAAATCAGCCCTCGAAGACAAAACCTGTGGGAAAAATTTTTCTAAGCCCCGTGGTCACAATTTCAGCAAAAAACTGAAATTCTCTCAGAAATGGTGCCAAACTGTTGCAAATTCTCCCATGAAAGGTTTGGCGGTGGAAACAGAAGGCTTTTTGCCATAGAAAATTAAATCAGCCCTCGAAGACAAAACCTGTGGAAAAAAAAATTTCTAACCCCAGGGGTCACAATTTCAGCAAAAATTTGAAATTCTCCAATTCTCTCAAAAATGGTGCCAAAGTGTTGCAAATTGTCCCCTGAAAGGTTTGGCGGTGGAAACATAAGGCTTTTTATCATAGGAAATGAAATCAGCCCTTCAAGACAAAACCTCTCGGAAAAAAATCTTATAAGCCCCAGGGTCACAATTTCAGCAAAAATCTGAAATTTTACAGTTCACTCAAAAATGGTGCCAAACTGTAGAAAATTCTCCCCTGAAAGTTTTGTCGGTGGAAACAGAAGGCTTTTTGCCATAGGAAATTAAATCAGCCCTCGAAGACATAACCATTAAAAAAAATTTTCCTAAGCCCCGGGGTCACAATTTCAGGACAAATCTGAAATTCTCCTATTTTCTCAAAAATGGTGCCAAACTGTTGCAAATTCTCCCCTGAAAGGTTTGGCGGTGGAAACAGAAGGCTTTTTATCATAGGAAATGAAATCAGCCCTCGAAGACAAAACCTGTGAGGAAAAAAAATTTCTAAGCCCCGGGGTCACAATTTCAGTAAAAATCTGAAATTCTCCAGTTCACTCAAAAATGGTGCCAAACTGTTGCAAATTCTCCCCTGAGAGGTTTGGCGGTGGAAACAGAAGGCTTTTTCTCATAGGCCAATAAATCAGCCCTTGAAGACAAAACCTGTGGGGAAAAAATTTTCTAAGCCCCGGAGTCACAATTTCAGCAAAAATTTGAAATTCTCCAATACTCTCAAAAGTGGTGCCAAACTGTTGCAAAATCTCCCCTGAAAGGTTTGGCGGTGGAAACAGAAGGCTTTTTATCATAGGCCAAGAAAGCTGCCCTCGACAACTTTACCTGTGAAAAAAAAAGATTCTAAGCCCCGGGGTCACAATTTCAGCAAAAATCTAATAAATCTGAAATTCTCCTATTTTCTCAAAAATGGTGCCAAACTGTTGCAAATTCTCACCTGAAAGGTTTGACGGTGGAAACAGGAGCCTTTTTATCATAGGAAATGAAATCAGCCCTCGAAAACTTTACCTGTGAAAAAAAAAATCTCTAAGCCCCAGAGTCACAATTTCAGGAAAAATCTGAAATTCTCCAATTCACTCAAAAATGGTGCAAAACTGTTGCGAATTCTCCCCTGAAAGCTTTGGCGGTGGAAACAAAAGCTTTTTATCATAGGCCAAGAAATCAGCCCTCGACAACTTAACCTGTAAAAAAAAATTTTTCTAAGCCCCGGGGTCACAATTTCAGCAAAAATCTGAAATTCTACAGTTCACTCAAAAATGGTGCCAAACTGTAGCAAATTCCGCCCTGAAAGGTTTAGCGGTGGAAACAGAAGGCATTTTATCATAGGAAATGAAATCAGCCCTCGACAACTTTACCTGTGAAAAAAAAAATTCTAAGCCCTGGGGTCACAATTTCAGCAAAAATATGAAATTCTCCAGTTCACTCAAAAATGGTGCCAAACTGTTGCAAATTCTCCCCTGAAAGGTTTGGCGGTGGAAACAGAAGCCTTTTTATGATAGGAATTGAAATCAGCCCTCGAAGACAACACCTGTGGGAAAATTTTTTTTCTAAGCCCCGGGGTCAGAATTTCAACAAAAATCTGAAATTCTCCAGTTCACTCAAAAATGGTGCCAAACTGTTGCAAATTCTCCCGTGAAAGGTTTGGCGGTGGAAACAGAAGGCTTTTTGTCATAGGAAATGAAATCAGCCCTTGAAGACAAAACCTGTCGGGAAAAACATTCTAAGCCCCGGGGTCACAATTTCAGCAAAAATCTGAAATTCTCCAGTTCATTCAAAAATGGTGCCATACTGTAGCAAATTCTCCCCTGAAAGCTTTGGCGGTGGAAATAGAAGGCTTTTTATCATAGGCCAAGAAATCAGCCCTCGACAACTTAACCTTTGGGGAAAAAAATTTCTAAGCCCCGGGGTCACAATTTCAGCAAAAATCTGAAATTCTCCAATTCTCTCAAAAATGGTGCCAAACTGTTGCAAATTCTCCCCTGAAAGCTTTGGCGGTGGAAACAGAAGCCTTTTTGTCATAGGAAATGAAATCAGCCCTCGAAGACAAAACCTGTGGGAAAAATTTTTCTAAGCCCCGTGGTCACAATTTCAGCAAAAAACTGAAATTCTCTCAGAAATGGTGCCAAACTGTTGCAAATTCTCCCATGAAAGGTTTGGCGGTGGAAACAGAAGGCTTTTTGCCATAGAAAATTAAATCAGCCCTCGAAGACAAAACCTGTGGAAAAAAAAATTTCTAACCCCAGGGGTCACAATTTCAGCAAAAATTTGAAATTCTCCAATTCTCTCAAAAATGGTGCCAAAGTGTTGCAAATTGTCCCCTGAAAGGTTTGGCGGTGGAAACATAAGGCTTTTTATCATAGGAAATGAAATCAGCCCTTCAAGACAAAACCTCTCGGAAAAAAATCTTATAAGCCCCAGGGTCACAATTTCAGCAAAAATCTGAAATTTTACAGTTCACTCAAAAATGGTGCCAAACTGTAGAAAATTCTCCCCTGAAAGTTTTGTCGGTGGAAACAGAAGGCTTTTTGCCATAGGAAATTAAATCAGCCCTCGAAGACATAACCATTAAAAAAAATTTTCCTAAGCCCCGGGGTCACAATTTCAGGACAAATCTGAAATTCTCCTATTTTCTCAAAAATGGTGCCAAACTGTTGCAAATTCTCCCCTGAAAGGTTTGGCGGTGGAAACAGAAGGCTTTTTATCATAGGAAATGAAATCAGCCCTCGAAGACAAAACCTGTGAGGAAAAAAAATTTCTAAGCCCCGGGGTCACAATTTCAGTAAAAATCTGAAATTCTCCAGTTCACTCAAAAATGGTGCCAAACTGTTGCAAATTCTCCCCTGAGAGGTTTGGCGGTGGAAACAGAAGGCTTTTTCTCATAGGCCAATAAATCAGCCCTTGAAGACAAAACCTGTGGGGAAAAAATTTTCTAAGCCCCGGGGTCACAATTTCAGCAAAAATTTGAAATTCTCCAATACTCTCAAAAGTGGTGCCAAACTGTTGCAAAATCTCCCCTGAAAGGTTTGGCGGTGGAAACAGAAGGCTTTTTATCATAGGCCAAGAAAGCTGCCCTCGACAACTTTACCTGTGAAAAAAAAAGATTCTAAGCCCCGGGGTCACAATTTCAGCAAAAATCTAATAAATCTGAAATTCTCCTATTTTCTCAAAAATGGTGCCAAACTGTTGCAAATTCTCACCTGATAGGTTTGACGGTGGAAACAGGAGCCTTTTTATCATAGGAAATGAAATCAGCCCTCGAAAACTTTACCTGTGAAAAAAAAAAATTTCTAAGCCCCGGAGGCGCAATTTCAAGAAAAATCTGAAATTCTCCAATTCACTCAAAAATGGTGCAAAACTGTTGCAAATTCTCCCCTGAAAGGTTTGGCGGTGGAAACAGAAGCCTTTTTGTCATAGGAAATGAAATCAGCCTTCGAAGACAAAACCTGTGGGAAAAAAATTTCCTAAGCCCCGGGGTCACAATTTCAGGAAAAATCTGAAATTCTCCAGTTCATTCAAAAATGGTGCCATACTGTAGCAAATTCTCCCCTGAAAGGTTTGGCGGTGGAAACAGAAGGCTTTTTGCAATAGGAAATTAAATCAGCCCTCGAAGACAAAACCTTTGGGAAAAAAATTTCTAACCCCAGGGGTCACAATTTCAGCAAAAATTTGAAATTCTCCAATTCTCTCAAAAATGGTGCCAAAGTGTTGCAAATTGTCCCCTGAAAGGTTTGGCGGTGGAAACATAAGGCTTTTTATCATAGGAAATGAAATCAGCCCTCGAAGACAAAACCTGTGAGAAAAAAAAATTTCTAAGCCCCGGGGTCACAATTTCAGTAAAAATCTGAAATTCTCCAGTTCACTCAAAAATGGTGCCAAACTGTTGCAAATTCTCCCCTGAGAGGTTTGGCGGTGGAAACAGAAGGCTTTTTCTCATAGGCCAATAAATCAGCCCTTGAAGACAAAACCTGTGGGGAAAAAATTTTCTAAGCCCCGGGGTCACAATTTCAGCAAAAATTTGAAATTCTCCAATTCTCTCAAAAGTGGTGCCAAACTGTTGCAAAATCTCCCCTGAAAGGTTTGGCGGTGGAAACAGAAGGCTTTTTATCATAGGCCAAGAAAGCTGCCCTCGACAACTTTACCTGTGAAAAAAAAAGATTCTAAGCCCCGGGGTCACAATTTCAGCAAAAATCTAATAAATCTGAAATTCTCCTATTTTCTCAAAAATGGTGCCAAACTGTTGCAAATTCTCACCTGAAAGTTTTGGCGGTGGAAACAGAAGCCTTTTTGTCATAGGAAATGAAATCAGCCCTCGAAGACAAAACCTGTGAAAAAAAATTTTCTAAGCCCCGTGGTCACAATTTCAGCAAAAAACTGAAATTCTCTCAGAAATGGTGCCAAACTGTTGCAAATTCTCCCATGAAACGTTTGGCGGTGGAAACAGAAGGCTTTTTGCCATAGAAAATTAAATCAGCACTCGAAGACAAAACCTGTGGGAAAATTTTTTTCTAACCCCCGGGGTCACAATTTCAGCAAAAATCTGAAATTCTCCAATTCACTCAAAAATGGTGCCAAACTGTTGCAAATTGTCCCCTGAAAGGTTTGGCGGTGGAAACAGAAGCCTTTTTATCATAGGAAATGAAATCAGCCCTCGAAGACAAAACCATTAAAAAATTTTTTCCTAAGCCCCGGGGTCACAATTTCAGGACAAATCTGAAATTCTCCTATTTTCTCAAAAATGGTGCCAAACTGTTGCAAATTCTCCCCTGAAAGGTTTGGCGGTGGAAACAGAAGGCTTTTTATCATAGGAAATGAAATCAGCCCTCGAAGACAAAACCTGTGAGGAAAAAAAATTTCTAAGCCCCGGGGTCACAATTTCAGTAAAAATCTGAAATTCTCCAGTTCACTCAAAAATGGTGCCAAACTGTTGCAAATTCTCCCCTGAGAGGTTTGGCGGTGGAAACAGAAGGCTTTTTCTCATAGGCCAATAAATCAGCCCTTGAAGACAAAACCTGTGGGGGGAAAATTTTCTAAGCCCCGGGATCACAATTTCAGCAAAAATTTGAAATTCTCCAATTCTCTCAAAAATGGTGCCAAATTGTTGCAAAATCTCCCCTGAAAGGTTTGGCGGTGGAAACAGAAGGCTTTTTATCATAGGCCAAGAAAGCTGCCCTCGACAACTTTACCTGTGAAAAAAAAAAGATTCTAAGCCCCGGGGTCACAATTTCAGCAAAATTCTAATAAATCTGAAATTCTCCTATTTTCTCAAAAATGGTGCCAAACTGTTGCAAATTCTCACCTGAAAGGTTTGACGGTGGAAACAGGAGCCTTTTTATCATAGGAAATGAAATCAGCCCTCGAAAACTTTACCTGTGAAAAAAAAAATCTCTAAGCCCCAGAGTCACAATTTCAGGAAAAATCTGAAATTCTCCAATTCACTCAAAAATGGTGCAAAACTGTTGCGAATTCTCCCCTGAAAGCTTTGGCGGTGGAAACAAAAGCTTTTTATCATAGGCCAAGAAATCAGCCCTCGACAACTTAACCTGTAAAAAAAAATTTTTCTAAGCCCCGGGGTCACAATTTCAGCAAAAATCTGAAATTCTACAGTTCACTCAAAAATGGTGCCAAACTGTAGCAAATTCCGCCCTGAAAGGTTTAGCGGTGGAAACAGAAGGCATTTTATCATAGGAAATGAAATCAGCCCTCGACAACTTTACCTGTGAAAAAAAAAATTCTAAGCCCTGGGGTCACAATTTCAGCAAAAATATGAAATTCTCCAGTTCACTCAAAAATGGTGCCAAACTGTTGCAAATTCTCCCCTGAAAGGTTTGGCGGTGGAAACAGAAGCCTTTTTATGATAGGAATTGAAATCAGCCCTCGAAGACAACACCTGTGGGAAAATTTTTTTTCTAAGCCCCGGGGTCAGAATTTCAACAAAAATCTGAAATTCTCCAGTTCACTCAAAAATGGTGCCAAACTGTTGCAAATTCTCCCGTGAAAGGTTTGGCGGTGGAAACAGAAGGCTTTTTGTCATAGGAAATGAAATCAGCCCTTGAAGACAAAACCTGTCGGGAAAAACATTCTAAGCCCCGGGGTCACAATTTCAGCAAAAATCTGAAATTCTCCAGTTCATTCAAAAATGGTGCCATACTGTAGCAAATTCTCCCCTGAAAGCTTTGGCGGTGGAAATAGAAGGCTTTTTATCATAGGCCAAGAAATCAGCCCTCGACAACTTAACCTTTGGGGAAAAAAATTTCTAAGCCCCGGGGTCACAATTTCAGCAAAAATCTGAAATTCTCCAATTCTCTCAAAAATGGTGCCAAACTGTTGCAAATTCTCCCCTGAAAGCTTTGGCGGTGGAAACAGAAGCCTTTTTGTCATAGGAAATGAAATCAGCCCTCGAAGACAAAACCTGTGGGAAAAATTTTTCTAAGCCCCGTGGTCACAATTTCAGCAAAAAACTGAAATTCTCTCAGAAATGGTGCCAAACTGTTGCAAATTCTCCCATGAAAGGTTTGGCGGTGGAAACAGAAGGCTTTTTGCCATAGAAAATTAAATCAGCCCTCGAAGACAAAACCTGTGGAAAAAAAAATTTCTAACCCCAGGGGTCACAATTTCAGCAAAAATTTGAAATTCTCCAATTCTCTCAAAAATGGTGCCAAAGTGTTGCAAATTGTCCCCTGAAAGGTTTGGCGGTGGAAACATAAGGCTTTTTATCATAGGAAATGAAATCAGCCCTTCAAGACAAAACCTCTCGGAAAAAAATCTTATAAGCCCCAGGGTCACAATTTCAGCAAAAATCTGAAATTTTACAGTTCACTCAAAAATGGTGCCAAACTGTAGAAAATTCTCCCCTGAAAGTTTTGTCGGTGGAAACAGAAGGCTTTTTGCCATAGGAAATTAAATCAGCCCTCGAAGACATAACCATTAAAAAAAATTTTCCTAAGCCCCGGGGTCACAATTTCAGGACAAATCTGAAATTCTCCTATTTTCTCAAAAATGGTGCCAAACTGTTGCAAATTCTCCCCTGAAAGGTTTGGCGGTGGAAACAGAAGGCTTTTTATCATAGGAAATGAAATCAGCCCTCGAAGACAAAACCTGTGAGGAAAAAAAATTTCTAAGCCCCGGGGTCACAATTTCAGTAAAAATCTGAAATTCTCCAGTTCACTCAAAAATGGTGCCAAACTGTTGCAAATTCTCCCCTGAGAGGTTTGGCGGTGGAAACAGAAGGCTTTTTCTCATAGGCCAATAAATCAGCCCTTGAAGACAAAACCTGTGGGGAAAAAATTTTCTAAGCCCCGGGGTCACAATTTCAGCAAAAATTTGAAATTCTCCAATACTCTCAAAAGTGGTGCCAAACTGTTGCAAAATCTCCCCTGAAAGGTTTGGCGGTGGAAACAGAAGGCTTTTTATCATAGGCCAAGAAAGCTGCCCTCGACAACTTTACCTGTGAAAAAAAAAGATTCTAAGCCCCGGGGTCACAATTTCAGCAAAAATCGAATAAATCTGAAATTCTCCTATTTTCTCAAAAATGGTGCCAAACTGTTGCAAATTCTCACCTGATAGGTTTGACGGTGGAAACAGGAGCCTTTTTATCATAGGAAATGAAATCAGCCCTCGAAAACTTTACCTGTGAAAAAAAAAAATTTCTAAGCCCCGGAGGCGCAATTTCAAGAAAAATCTGAAATTCTCCAATTCACTCAAAAATGATGCAAAACTGTTGCAAATCGTCCCCTGAAAGGTTTGGCGGTGGAAACAGAAGCCTTTTTGTCATAGGAAATGAAATCAGCCTTCGAAGACAAAACCTGTGGGAAAAAAATTTCCTAAGCCCCGGGGTCACAATTTCAGGAAAAATCTGAAATTCTCCAGTTCATTCAAAAATGGTGCCATACTGTAGCAAATTCTCCCCTGAAAGCTTTGGCGGTGGAAACAGAAGGCTTATTGCAATAGGAAATTAAATCAGCCCTCGAAGACAAAACCTTTGGGAAAAAAATTTCTAACCCCAGGGGTCACAATTTCAGCAAAAATTTGAAATTCTCCAATTCTCTCAAAAATGGTGCCAAAGTGTTGCAAATTGTCCCCTGAAAGGTTTGGCGGTGGAAACATAAGGCTTTTTATCATAGGAAATGAAATCAGCCCTCGAAGACAAAACCTGTGAGAAAAAAAAATTTCTAAGCCCCGGGGTCACAATTTCAGTAAAAATCTGAAATTCTCCAATTCACTCAAAAATGGTGCAAAACTGTTGCAAATTGTCCCCTGAAAGGTTTGGCGGTGGAAACAGAAGCCTTTTTATCATAGGAAATGAAATCAGCCCTCGAAGACAAAACCTGTGAAAAAAAATTTTCTAAGCCCCGTGGTCACAATTTCAGCAAAAAACTGAAATTCTCTCAGAAATGGTGCCAAACTGTTGCAAATTCTCCCATGAAAGGTTTGGCGGTGGAAACAGAAGGCTTTTTGCCATAGAAAATTAAATCAGCACTCGAAGACAAAACCTGTGGGAAAATTTTTTTCTAACCCCCGGGGTCACAATTTCAGCAAAAATCTGAAATTCTCCAATTCACTCAAAAATGGTGCCAAACTGTTGCAAATTGTCCCCTGAAAGGTTTGGCGGTGGAAACAGAAGCCTTTTTATCATAGGAAATGAAATCAGCCCTCGAAGACAAAACCATTAAAAAATTTTTTCCTAAGCCCCGGGGTCACAATTTCAGGACAAATCTGAAATTCTCCTATTTTCTCAAAAATGGTGCCAAACTGTTGCAAATTCTCCCCTGAAAGGTTTGGCGGTGGAAACAGAAGGCTTTTTATCATAGGAAATGAAATCAGCCCTCGAAGACAAAACCTGTGAGGAAAAAAAATTTCTAAGCCCCGGGGTCACAATTTCAGTAAAAATCTGAAATTCTCCAGTTCACTCAAAAATGGTGCCAAACTGTTGCAAATTCTCCCCTGAGAGGTTTGGCGGTGGAAACAGAAGGCTTTTTCTCATAGGCCAATAAATCAGCCCTTGAAGACAAAACCTGTGGGGGGAAAATTTTCTAAGCCCCGGGATCACAATTTCAGCAAAAATTTGAAATTCTCCAATTCTCTCAAAAATGGTGCCAAATTGTTGCAAAATCTCCCCTGAAAGGTTTGGCGGTGGAAACAGAAGGCTTTTTATCATAGGCCAAGAAAGCTGCCCTCGACAACTTTACCTGTGAAAAAAAAAAGATTCTAAGCCCCGGGGTCACAATTTCAGCAAAATTCTAATAAATCTGAAATTCTCCTATTTTCTCAAAAATGGTGCCAAACTGTTGCAAATTCTCACCTGAAAGGTTTGACGGTGGAAACAGGAGCCTTTTTATCATAGGAAATGAAATCAGCCCTCGAAAACTTTACCTGTGAAAAAAAAAATCTCTAAGCCCCAGAGTCACAATTTCAGGAAAAATCTGAAATTCTCCAATTCACTCAAAAATGGTGCAAAACTGTTGCGAATTCTCCCCTGAAAGCTTTGGCGGTGGAAACAAAAGCTTTTTATCATAGGCCAAGAAATCAGCCCTCGACAACTTAACCTGTAAAAAAAAATTTTTCTAAGCCCCGGGGTCACAATTTCAGCAAAAATCTGAAATTCTACAGTTCACTCAAAAATGGTGCCAAACTGTAGCAAATTCCGCCCTGAAAGGTTTAGCGGTGGAAACAGAAGGCATTTTATCATAGGAAATGAAATCAGCCCTCGACAACTTTACCTGTGAAAAAAAAAATTCTAAGCCCTGGGGTCACAATTTCAGCAAAAATATGAAATTCTCCAGTTCACTCAAAAATGGTGCCAAACTGTTGCAAATTCTCCCCTGAAAGGTTTGGCGGTGGAAACAGAAGCCTTTTTATGATAGGAATTGAAATCAGCCCTCGAAGACAACACCTGTGGGAAAAAAATTTTTCTAAGCCCCGGGGTCAGAATTTCAACAAAAATCTGAAATTCTCCAGTTCACTCAAAAATGGTGCCAAACTGTTGCAAATTCTCCCGTGAAAGGTTTGGCGGTGGAAACAGAAGGCTTTTTGTCATAGGAAATGAAATCAGCCCTTGAAGACAAAACCTGTCGGGAAAAACATTCTAAGCCCCGGGGTCACAATTTCAGCAAAAATCTGAAATTCTCCAGTTCATTCAAAAATGGTGCCATACTGTAGCAAATTCTCCCCTGAAAGCTTTGGCGGTGGAAATAGAAGGCTTTTTATCATAGGCCAAGAAATCAGCCCTCGACAACTTAACCTTTGGGGAAAAAAATTTCTAAGCCCCGGGGTCACAATTTCAGCAAAAATCTGAAATTCTCCAATTCTCTCAAAAATGGTGCCAAACTGTTGCAAATTCTCCCCTGAAAGCTTTGGCGGTGGAAACAGAAGCCTTTTTGTCATAGGAAATGAAATCAGCCCTCGAAGACAAAACCTGTGGGAAAAATTTTTCTAAGCCCCGTGGTCACAATTTCAGCAAAAAACTGAAATTCTCTCAGAAATGGTGCCAAACTGTTGCAAATTCTCCCATGAAAGGTTTGGCGGTGGAAACAGAAGGCTTTTTGCCATAGAAAATTAAATCAGCCCTCGAAGACAAAACCTGTGGAAAAAAAAATTTCTAACCCCAGGGGTCACAATTTCAGCAAAAATTTGAAATTCTCCAATTCTCTCAAAAATGGTGCCAAAGTGTTGCAAATTGTCCCCTGAAAGGTTTGGCGGTGGAAACATAAGGCTTTTTATCATAGGAAATGAAATCAGCCCTTCAAGACAAAACCTCTCGGAAAAAAATCTTATAAGCCCCAGGGTCACAATTTCAGCAAAAATCTGAAATTTTACAGTTCACTCAAAAATGGTGCCAAACTGTAGAAAATTCTCCCCTGAAAGTTTTGTCGGTGGAAACAGAAGGCTTTTTGCCATAGGAAATTAAATCAGCCCTCGAAGACATAACCATTAAAAAAAATTTTCCTAAGCCCCGGGGTCACAATTTCAGGACAAATCTGAAATTCTCCTATTTTCTCAAAAATGGTGCCAAACTGTTGCAAATTCTCCCCTGAAAGGTTTGGCGGTGGAAACAGAAGGCTTTTTATCATAGGAAATGAAATCAGCCCTCGAAGACAAAACCTGTGGGGAAAAAATTTTCTAAGCCCCGGAGTCACAATTTCAGTAAAAATCTGAAATTCTCCAATACTCTCAAAAGTGGTGCCAAACTGTTGCAAAATCTCCCCTGAAAGGTTTGGCGGTGGAAACAGAAGGCTTTTTATCATAGGCCAAGAAAGCTGCCCTCGACAACTTTACCTGTGAAAAAAAAAGATTCTAAGCCCCGGGGTCACAATTTCAGCAAAAATCTAATAAATCTGAAATTCTCCTATTTTCTCAAAAATGGTGCCAAACTGTTGCAAATTCTCACCTGAAAGGTTTGACGGTGGAAACAGGAGCCTTTTTATCATAGGAAATGAAATCAGCCCTCGAAAACTTTACCTGTGAAAAAAAAAAATTTCTAAGCCCCGGAGGCACAATTTCAAGAAAAATCTGAAATTCTCCAATTCACTCAAAAATGGTGCAAAACTGTTGCAAACTCTCCCCTGAAAGGTTTGGCGGTGGAAACAGAAGCCTTTTTGTCATAGGAAATGAAATCAGCCTTCGAAGACAAAACCTGTGGGAAAAAAATTTCCTAAGCCCCGGGGTCACAATTTCAGGAAAAATCTGAAATTCTCCAATTCACTCAAAAATGGTGCCAAACTGTAGCAAATTCCGCCCTGAAAGGTTTAGCGGTGGAAACAGAAGGCATTTTATCATAGGAAATGAAATCAGCCCTCGACAACTTTACCTGTGAAAAAAAAAATTCTAAGCCCTGGGGTCACAATTTCAGCAAAAATATGAAATTCTCCAGTTCACTCAAAAATGGTGCCAAACTGTTGCAAATTCTCCCCTGAAAGGTTTGGCGGTGGAAACAGAAGGCTTTTTATCATAAGAAATGAAATCAGCCCTCGAAGACAAAACCTGTGGGGGAAAAAATTTCTAAGCCCCGGGGTCACAATTTCAGCAAAAATCTGAAATTCTCCAGTTCACTCAAAAATGGTGCCAAACTGTTGCAAATTCTCCCCTGAGAGGTTTGGCGGTGGAAACAGAAGGCTTTTTCTCATAGGCCAACAAATCAGCCCTTGAAGACAAAACCTGTGGGGAAAATTTTTTTCTAAGCCCCGGGGTCAGAATTTCAGCAAAAATCTGAAATTCTCCAGTTCACTCAAAAATGGTGCCAAACTGTTGCAAATTGTCCCCTGAAAGGTTTGGCGGTGGAAACAGAAGGCTTTTTGTCATAGGAAATGAAATCATCCCTTCAAGAAAAAACCTGTTGGGAAAAAAATTCTAAGCCCCGGGGTCACAATTTCAGCAAAAATCTGAAATTCTCCAGTTCATTCTAAAATGGTGCCATACTGTAGCAAATTCTCCCCTGAAAGCTTTGGCGGTGGAAACAGAAGGCTTTTTATCATAGGCCCAGAAATCAGCCCTCGACAACTTTACTTGTGAAAAAAATTTTTTCTAAGCCCCGGGGTCACAATTTCAGCAAAAATCTGAAATACTCCAATTCACTCAAAAATGGTGCCAAACTGTTGCAAATCCTCCCCTGAAAGGTTTGGCGGTGGAAACAGAAGGCTTTTTGTCATAGGACATGAAATCAGCCCTCGAAGACAAAACCTGTGGGGGAAAAAATTTCTAAGCCCCGGAGTCACAATTTCAGGATAAATCTGAAATTCTCTAATTCTCTCAAAAATTGTGCCAAACTGTTACAAATCCTCCCCTGAAAGGTTTGGCGGTGGAAACAGAAGGCTTTTTGTCATAGGAAAGGAAATCAGCCCTCAAAGAAAAAACCTGTGGGAAAAAAATTTCTAAGCCTCGGGGTCACAATTCATTCAAAAATGGTGGCAAACTGTAGCAAATTCTCCCCTGAAAGTTTTGGCGGTGGAAACAGAAACATTTTTATCATAGGCCAAGAAATAAGCCCTCGACAACATTACCTGTGAAAAAAAAAAAATTCTATGCCCCGGGGTCACAATTTCAGCAAAAATCTGAAATTCTCCAGTTCACTCAAAAAATGCTGCCAAACTCTTGCAAATTCTCCCCTGAAAGGTTTGGCAGTGGAAACATAAGGCTTTTTGCCATAGGAAATGAAATCAGCCCTTGAAGACAAAACTTGTGGAAAAAATTTTTTCTAAGCCCCGGGGTCACAATTTCAGGAAAAATCTGAAATTCTCCAATTCACTCAAAAATGGTGCCAAACTGTTGCAAATTCTCCCCTGAAAGGTTTGGCGGTGGAAACAGAAGCCTTTTTGTCATAGGAAATGAAATCAGCCTTCGAAGACAAAACCTGTGGAAAAAAAATTTCCTAAGCCCCGAGGTCACAATTTCAGCAAAAATCTGAAATTCTCCAATTCACTCAAAAATGGTGCCAAACTGTAGCAAATTCCGCCCTGAAAGGTTTAGCGCTGGAAACAGAAGGCATTTTATCATAGGAAATGAAATCAGCCCTCGACAACTTTACCTGTGAAAAAAAAAATTCTAAGCCCTGGGGTCACAATTTCAGCAAAAATATGAAATTCTCCAGTTCACTCAAAAATGGTGCCAAACTGTTGCAAATTCTCCCCTGAAAGGTTTGGTGGTGGAAACAGAAGGCTTTTTATCATAAGAAATGAAATCAGCCCTCGAAGACAAAACCTGTGGGGGAAAAAATTTCTAAGCCCCGGGGTCACAATTTCAGCAAAAATCTGAAATTCTCCAGTTCAATCAAAAATGGTGCCAAACTGTTGCAAATTCTCCCCTGAAAGGTTTGGCGGTGGAAACAGAAGCCTTTTTATGATAGGAATTGAAATCAGCCCTCGAAGACAACACCTGTGGGAAAAATTTTTTTCTAAGCCCCGTGGTCAGAATTTCAGCAAAAATCTGAAATTCTCCAGTTCACTCAAAGATGGTGCCAAACTGTTGCAAATTGTCCCCTGAAAGGTTTGGCGGTGGAAACAGAAGGCTTTTTCTCATAGGCCAATAAATCAGCCCTTGAAGACAAAACCTGTGGGGAAAATTTTTTTCTAAGCCCCGGGGTCAGAATTTCAGCAAAAATCTGAAATTCTCCAGTTCACTCAAAAATGGTGCCAAACTGTTGCAAATTCTCCCGTGAAAGGTTTGGCGGTGGAAACAGAAGGCTTTTTCTCATAGGCCAATAAATCAGCCCTTGAAGACAAAACCTGTGGGGAAAATTTTTTTCTAAGCCCCGGGGTCAGAATTTCAGCAAAAATCTGAAATTCTCCAGTTCACTCAAAAATGGTGCCAAACTGTTGCAAATTGTCCCGTGAAAGGTTTGGCGGTGGAAACAGAAGGCTTTTTGTCATAGGAAATGAAATCAGCCCTCGAAGACAAAACCTGTGGGGGAAAAAAATTTCTAAGCCCCGGGGTCAAAATTTCAGCAAAAATCTGAAAGTCCCCAATTCACTCAAAAATGGTGCCATACTGTAGCAAATTCTCCCCTGAAAGCTTTGGCGGTGGAAACAGAAGGCTTTTTATCATAGGCCCAGAAATCAGCCCTCGTCAACTTTACTTGTGAAAAAAAATTTTTCTAAGCCCCGGGGTCACAATTTCAGCAAAAATCTGAAATACTCCAATTCACTCAAAAATGGTGCCAAACTGTTGCAAATCCTCCCCTGAAAGGTTTGGCGGTGGAAACAGAAGGCTTTTTGTCATAGGAAAGGAAATCAGCCCTCAAAGAAAAAACCTGTGGGAAAAAAATTTCTAAGCCTCGGGGTCACAATTCATTCAAAAATGGTGGCAAACTGTAGCAAATTCTCCCCTGAAAGTTTTGGCGGTGGAAACAGAAACATTTTTATCATAGGCCAAGAAATAAGCCCTCGACAACATTACCTGTGAAAAAAAAAAAAATTCTATGCCCCGGGGTCACAATTTCAGCAAAAATCTGAAATTCTCCAGTTCACTCAAAAAATGCTGCCAAACTCTTGCAAATTCTCCCCTGAAAGGTTTGGCAGTGGAAACATAAGGCTTTTTGCCATAGGAAATGAAATCAGCCCTTGAAGACAAAACTTGTGGAAAAAATTTTTTCTAAGCCCCGGGGTCACAATTTCAGGAAAAATCTGAAATTCTCCAATTCACTCAAAAATGGTGCCAAACTGTTGCAAATTCTCCCCTGAAAGGTTTGGCGGTGGAAACAGAAGCCTTTTTGTCATAGGAAATGAAATCAGCCTTCGAAGACAAAACCTGTGGAAAAAAAATTTCCTAAGCCCCGAGGTCACAATTTCAGCAAAAATCTGAAATTCTCCAATTCACTCAAAAATGGTGCCAAACTGTAGCAAATTCCGCCCTGAAAGGTTTAGCGCTGGAAACAGAAGGCATTTTATCATAGGAAATCAGCCCTCGACAACTTTACCTGTGAAAAAAAAAATTCTAAGCCCTGGGGTCACAATTTCAGCAAAAATATGAAATTCTCCAGTTCACTCAAAAATGGTGCCAAACTGTTGCAAATTGTCCCCTGAAAGGTTTGTCGGTGGAAACAGAAGCCTTTTTATCATAGGAAATGAAATCAGCCCTCGAAGACAAAACCAGTGAAAAAAATTTTCCTAAGCCCCGGGGTCACAATTTCAGGACAAATCTGAAATTCTCCTATTTTCCCAAAAATGGTGCCAAACTGTTGCAAATTCTCCCGTGAAAGGTTTGGCGGTGGAAACAGAAGGCTTTTTGTCATAGGAAATGAAATCAGCCCTCGAAGACAAAACCTGTGGGGAAAAAAAATTTCTAAGCCCCGGGGTCAAAATTTCAGCAAAAATCTGAAAGTCCCCAATTCACTCAAAAATGGTGTCAAACTGTTGCAAATTTTCCCGTGAAAGGTTTGGCGGTGGAAACAGAAGGCTTTTTGTCATAGGAAATGAAATCAGCCCTTGAAGACAAAACCTGTCGGGAAAAAAATTCTAAGCCCCGGGGTCACAATTTCAGCAGAAATCTGAAATTCTCCAGTTCATTCAAAAATGGTGCCATACTGTAGCAAATTCTCCCCTGAAAGCTTTGGCGGTGGAAACAGAAGGCTTTTTATCATAGGCCCAGAAATCAGCCCTCGACAACTTTACTTGTGAAAAAATTTTTTTCTAAGCCCCGGGGTCACAATTTCAGCAAAAATCTGAAATACTCCAATTCACTCAAAAATGGTGCCAAACTGTTGCAAATCCTCCCCTGAAAGGTTTGGCGATGGAAACAGAAGGCTTTTTGTCATAGGACATGAAATCAGCCCTCGACGACAAAACCTGTGGGGGAAAAAATTTCTAAGCCCCGGAGTCACAATTTCAGGATAAATCTGAAATTCTCCAGTTCCCTCAAAAATGGTGCCAAACTGTTACAAATCCTCCCCTGAAAGGTTTGGCCGTGGAAACAGAAGGCTTTTTGTCATAGGAAAGGAAATCAGCCCTCAAAGACAAAACTTGTGGGGGGGAAATTTTCTAACCCCCGGGGTCACAATTTCAGCAAAAATCTGAAATTCTCCAATTCACTCAAAAATGGTGCCAAACTGTTGCAAATTGTCCCCTGAAAGGTTTGGCGGTGGAAACAGAAGCCTTTTTATCATAGGAAATGAAATCAGCCCTCGAAGACAAAACCAGTGAAAAAAATTTTCCTAAGCCCCGGGGTCACAATTTCAGGACAAATCTGAAATTCTCCTATTTTCTCAAAAATGGTGCCAAACTGTTGCAAATTCTCCCCTGAAAGGTTTGGCGGTGGAAACAGAAGGCTTTTTATCATAGGAAATGAAATCAGCCCTCGAAGACAAAACCTGTGAGGAAAAAAAATTTCTAAGCCCCGGGGTCACAATTTCAGTAAAAATCTGAAATTCTCCAGTTCACTCAAAAATGGTGCCAAACTGTTGCAAATTCTCCCCTGAGAGGTTTGGCGGTGGAAACAGAAGGCTTTTTCTCATAGGCCAATAAATCAGCCCTTGAAGACAAAACCTGTGGGGAAAAAATTTTCTAAGCCCCGGGGTCACAATTTCAGCAAAAATTTGAAATTCTCCAATTCTCTCAAAAGTGGTGCCAAACTGTTGCAAAATCTCCCCTGAAAGGTTTGGCGGTGGAAACAGAAGGCTTTTTATCATAGGCCAAGAAAGCTGCCCTCGACAACTTTACCTGTGAAAAAAAAAAGATTCTAAGCCCCGGGGTCACAATTTCAGCAAAAATCTAATAAATCTGAAATTCTCCTATTTTCTCAAAAATGGTACCAAACTGTTGCAAATTCTCACCTGAAAGGTTTGACGGTGGAAACAGGAGCCTTTTTATCATAGGAAATGAAATCAGCCCTTGACAACTTTACCTGTGGAAAAAAAAAAAATCTAAGCCCCGGAGTCACAATTTCAGGAAAAATCTGAAATTCTCCAATTCACTCAAAAATGGTGCCAAACTGTTGCAAATTCTCCCCTGAAAGGTTTGGCGGTGGAAACAGAAGGCTTTTTATCACAGGCCAAGAAATGAGCCCTTGAAGACATCACCTGAGAAAAAAAAATTTCTAAGCCCCGGGGTCACAATTTCAGCAAAAATCTGAAATTCTCCAATTCACTCAAAAATGGTGCCAAGCTGTTGCAAATTCTCCCCTGAAAGGTTTGGCGGTGGAAACAGAAGGCTTTTTATCATAAGGCATGAAATCAGCCCTTGAAGACATAACCTGTGAAAAAAAAATTCCAAAGCCCCGGGGTCACAATTTCAGCAAAAATCTGAAATTTTACAGTTCACTCAAAAATGGTGCCAAACTGTTGCAAATTCTCCCCTGAAAGGTTTGGCGGTGGAAACAGAATCCTTTTTGTCATAGGAAATGAAATCAGCCCTCGAAGACAAAACCAGTGAAAAAAATTTTCCTAAGCCCCGGGGTCACAATTTCAGGACAAATCTGAAATTCTCCTATTTTCTCAAAAATGGTGCCAAACTGTTGCAAATTCTCCCCTGAAAGGTTTGGCGGTGGAAACAGAAGGCTTTTTATCATAGGAAATGAAATCAGCCCTCGAAGACAAAACCTGTGAGGAAAAAAAATTTCTAAGCCCCGGGGTCACAATTTCAGTAAAAATCTGAAATTCTCCAGTTCACTCAAAAATGGTGCCAAACTGTTGCAAATTCTCCCCTGAGAGGTTTGGCGGTGGAAACAGAAGGCTTTTTCTCATAGGCCAATAAATCAGCCCTTGAAGACAAAACCTGTGGGGAAAAAATTTTCTAAGCCCCGGGGTCACAATTTCAGCAAAAATTTGAAATTCTCCAATTCTCTCAAAAGTGGTGCCAAACTGTTGCAAAATCTCCCCTGAAAGGTTTGGCGGTGGAAACAGAAGGCTTTTTATCATAGGCCAAGAAAGCTGCCCTCGACAACTTTACCTGTGAAAAAAAAAAGATTCTAAGCCCCGGGGTCACAATTTCAGCAAAAATCTAATAAATCTGAAATTCTCCTATTTTCTCAAAAATGGTACCAAACTGTTGCAAATTCTCACCTGAAAGGTTTGACGGTGGAAACAGGAGCCTTTTTATCATAGGAAATGAAATCAGCCCTTGACAACTTTACCTGTGAAAAAAAAAAAATCTAAGCCCCGGAGTCACAATTTCAGGAAAAATCTGAAATTCTCCAATACTCTCAAAAATTGTGGCAAACTGTAGCAATTTCTCCCCTGAAAGGTTTGGCGGTGGAAACAGAATCCTTTTTGTCATAGGAAATGAAATTAGTCCTCGAAGACAAAACCTGTGGAAAAAAATTTTTCTAAGCCCCGGGGTCACAATTTCAGCAAAAATCTGAAATTCTCCTATTTTCTCAAAAATGGTGGCAAACTGTTGCAAATTCTCACCTGAAAGGTTTGACGGTGGAAACAGGAGCCTTTTTATCATAGGAAATGAAATCAGCCCTCGACAACTTTACCTGTGAAAAAAAAAATTCTAAGCCCCGGAGTCACAATTTCAGGAAAAATCTGAAATTTTACAGTTCACTCAAAAATGGTGCCAAACTGTTGCAAATCGTCCCCTGAAAGGTTTGTTGGTGGAAACAGAAGGCTTTTTGCCATAGGAAAGGAAATCAGCCCTCGAAGACAAAACCAGTGAAAAAATTTTTCCTAAGCCCCGGGGTCACAATTTCAGGACACATCTGAAATTCTCCTATTTTCTCAAAAATGGTGCCAAACTGTTGCAAATTCTCCCCTGAGAGGTTTGGCGGTGGAAACAGAAGGCTTTTTATTATAAGAAATGAAATCAGCCCTCGAAGACAAAACCTGTGGGGGAAAAAATTTCTAAGCCCCGTGGTCACAATTTCAGCAAAAAACTGAAATTCTCTCAGAAATGGTGCCAAACTGTTGCAAATTCTCCCCTGAAAGGTTTGGCGGTGGAAACAGAAGGCTTTTTGCCATAGAAAATTAAATCAGCCCTCGAAGACAAAACCTGTGGGGAAAAAATTTTCTAACCCCAGGGGTCACAATTTCAGCAAAAATTTGAAATTCTCCAATTCTCTCAAAAATGGTGCCAAACTGTTGCAAATTGTCCCCTGAAAGGTTTGGCGGTGGAAACATAAGGCTTTTTATCATAGGAAATGAAATCAGCCCTTGAAGACAAAACCTCTCGGAAAAAAATCTTATAAGCACCGGGGTCACAATTTCAGCAAAAATCTGAAATTTTACAGTTCACTCAAAAATGGTGCCAAACTGTAGAAAATTCTCCCCTGAAAGGTTTGTCGGTGGAAACAGAAGGCTTTTTGCCATAGGAAATTAAATCAGCCCTTGAAGACAAAACCTGTGGGGAAAAAATTTTCTAACCCCCGGGGTCACAATTTCAGCAAAAATCTGAAATTCTCCAGTTCACTCAAAAATGGTGCCAAACTGTTGCAAATTCTCCCCTGAGAGGTTTGGCGGTGGAAACAGAAGGCTTTTTCTCATAGGCCAATAAATCAGCCCTTGAAGACAAAACCTGTGGGGAAAAAATTTTCTAAGCCCCGGGGTCACAATTTCAGCAAAAAATTGAAATTCTCCAATTCTCTCAAAAGTGGTGCCAAACTGTTGCAAAATCTCCCCTGAAAGGTTTGGCGGTGGAAACAGAAGGCTTTTTATCATAGGCCAAGAAAGCTGCCCTCGACAACTTTACCTGTGAAAAAAAAAGATTCTAAGCCCCGGGGTCACAATTTCAGCAAAAATCTAATAAATCTGAAATTCTCCTATTTTCTCAAAAATGGTACCAAACTGTTGCAAATTCTCACCTGAAAGGTTTGACGGTGGAAACAGGAGCCTTTTTATCATAGGAAATGAAATCAGCCCTTGACAACTTTACCTGTGAAAAAAAAAAAATTCTAAGCCCCGGAGTCACAATTTCAGGAAAAATCTGAAATTCTCCAATACTCTCAAAAATTGTGGCAAACGGTAGCAATTTCTCCCCTGAAAGGTTTGGCGGTGGAAACAGAATCCTTTTTGTCATAGGAAATGAAATTAGTCCTCGAAGACAAAACCTGTGGAAAAAATTTTTTCTAAGCCCCGGGGTGACAATTTCAGCAAAAATCTGAAATTCTCCTATTTTCTCAAAAATGGTGCCAAACTGTTGCAAATTCTCACCTGAAAGGTTTGACGGTGGAAACAGGAGCCTTTTTATCATAGGAAATGAAATCAGCCCTCGACAACTTTACCTGTGAAAAAAAAAAATTCTAAGCCCCGGAGTCACAATTTCAGGAAAAATCTGAAATTTTACAGTTCACTCAAAAATGGTGCCAAACTGTTGCAAATCGTCCCCTGAAAGGTTTGTTGGTGGAAACAGAAGGCTTTTTGCCATAGGAAATGAAATCAGCCCTCGAAGACAAAACTAGTGAAAAATTTTTTCCTAAGCCCCGGGGTCACAATTTCAGGACAAATCTGAAATTCTCCTATTTTCTCAAAAATGGTGCCAAACTGTTGCAAATTCTCCCCTGAAAGGTTTGGCGGTGGAAACAGAAGGCTTTTTATCATAGGAAATGAAATCAGCCCTCGAAGACAAAACCCGTGGGGAAAAAATTTCTAAGCCCCGGGGTCACAATTTCAGCAAAAATCTGAAATTCTCCAGTTCACTCAAAAATGGTGCCAAACTGTTGCAAATTCTCCCCTGAAAGGTTTGGCGGTGGAAACAGAAGGCTTTTTATTATAAGAAATGAAATCAGCCCTCGAAAACAAAACCTGTGGGGGAAAAAATTTCTAAGCCCGGGAGTCACAATTTCAGCAAAAATCTGAAATTCTCCAATTCACTCAAAAATGGTTCCAAACTGTTGCGAATTCTCCCGTGAAAGGTTTGGTGGTGGAAACAGAAGCCTTTTTGTCGTAAGAAATGAAATCAGACCTCGAAGACAAAACCTGTGGGGGGGAAATTTTCTAAGCCCCGGAGTCACAATTTCAGCTAAAAACTGAAATTCTCCAATTCACTCAAAAAGGTGCCAAACTGTAGCAAATTCCCCCCTGAAAGGTTTGGCGGTGGAAACAGAAGCCTTTTTATCATAAGAAATGAAATCAGCCCTCGACAACTTTACTGGTGGGAAAAAAAATTCTAAGACCTGGGGTCACAATTTCAGCAAAAATCTGAAATTCTCCAGTTCACTCAAAAATGGTGCCAAACTGTGGCAAATTCTCCCCTGAAAGGTTTGGCGGTGGAAACAGAAGCCTTTTTATCATAAGAAATGAAATCAGCCCTCGAAGACAAAACCTGTGGGGGGAAAAATTTCTAAGCCCCGGAGTCACAATTTCAGGAAAAATCTGAAATTCTCCAATTCACTCAAAAATGGTGCAAAACTGTTGCGAATTCTCCACTGAAAGGTTTGGCGGTGGAAACAGAAGCCTTTTTGTCATAGGAAAGGAAATCAGCCCTCAAAGAAAAAACCTGTGGGAAAAAAATTTCTAAGCCTCGGTGTCACAATTCATTCAAAAATGGTGGCAAACTGTAGCAAATTCTCCCCTGAAAGGTTTGGCGGTGGAAACAGAAACATTTTTATCATAGGCCAAGAAATCAGCCCTCAACAACTTTACCTGTGAAAAAAAAAATTGCTATGCCCCGGGGTCACAATTTCAGGAAAAATCTGAAATTCTCCAGTTCACTCAAAAAAAATGCTGCCAAACTCTTGCAAATTCTCCCCTGAAAGGTTTGGCAGTAAAAACATAAGGCTTATTGCCATAGGAAATGAAATCAGCCCTTGAAGACAAAACTTGTGGAAATTTTTTTTTCTAATCCCCGGGGTCACAATTTCAGGAAAAATCTGAAATTCTCCAGTTCTCTCAAAAATTGTGCCAAACTGTTCCAAATTCTCCCCTGAAAGGTTTGGCGGTGGAAACAGAAGCCTTTTTGTCATAGGAAATGAAATCAGCCCTTGAAGACAAAACCTGTGGAAAAAAATTTTTCTAAGCCCCGGAGTCACAATTTCAGCAAAAATCTGAAATTTTACAGTTCACTCAAAAATGGTGCCAAACTGTTGCAAATTCTCCCCTGAAAGGTTTGGCGGTGGAAACAGAATCCTTTTTGTCATAGGAAATGAAATCAGCCCTCGAAGACAAAACCTGTCGGGGAAAAAAAATTTCTAAGCCCCGGGGTCACAATTTCAGCAAAAATATGAAATTCTCCAGTTCATTCAAAAATGGTGCCATACTGTAGCAAATTCTCCCCTGAAAGCTTTGGCGGTGGAAACAGAAGGCTTTTTATCATAGGCCAAGAAATCAGCCCTCGACAACTTAACCTTTGGTTAAAAAAAATTCTAAGCCCCGGGGTCACAATTTCAGCAAAAATCTGAAATTCTCCAATACTCTCAAAAATTGTGGCAAACTGTAGCAATTTCTCCCCTGAAAGGTTTGGCGGTGGAAACAGAATCCTTTTTGTCATAGGAAATGAAATTAGTCCTCGAAGACAAAACCTGTGGAAAAATTTTTTTCTAAGCCCCGGGGTCACAATTTCAGCAAAAATCTGAAATTCTCCTATTTTATCAAAAATGGTGCCAAACTGTTGCAAATTCTCACCTGAAAGGTTTGACGGTGGAAACAGGAGCCTTTTTATCATAGGAAATGAAATCAGCCCTCGACAACTTTACCTGTGAAAAAAAAAATTCTAAGCCCCGGAGTCACAATTTCAGGAAAAATCTGAAATTTTACAGTTCACTCAAAAATGGTGCCAAACTGTAGAAAATTCTCCTCTGAAAGATTTGTTGGTGGAAACAGAAGGCTTTTTGCCATAGGAAATTAAATCAGCCCTCGAAGACAAAACCTGTGGGAAAAAATTTTTCTAAGCCCCGGGGTCAGAATTTCAGCAAAAATCTGAAATTCTCCAGTTCACTCAAAAATGGTGCCAAACTTTTGCAAATTGTCCCCTGAAAGGTTTGGCGATGGAAACAGAAGGCTTTTTGCCATAGGAAATTAAATCAGCCCTCGAAGACAAAACCTGTGGGAAAAATTTTTTCTAAGCCCCAGGGGTCACGATTTCAGCAAAAATCTGAAATTCTCCAATTCTCTCAAAAGTGGTGCCAAACTGTTACAAAATCTCCCCTGAAAGGTTTGGCGATGGAAACAGAAGGCTTTTTATCATAGGCCAAGAAATCAGCCCTCGACAACTTTACCTGTGAAAAAAAAAATTCTAAGCCCCTGAGTCACAATTTAGGAAAAATCTGAAATTCTCCAATTTTCTCAAAAATGGTTCCAAACTGTTGCAAATTCTCCCCTGAAAGCTTTTGCGGTGAAAACAGAAGCCTTTTTGTCATATGAAATGAAATCAGCCCTCGAAGACAAAACCTGTGGAAAAAAAAATTTCTACGCCCCTTGGCCACAATTTCAGCAAAAAACTGAAATTCTCCAATTCTCTGAGAAATGGTGCCAATCTGTTGCAAATTCTCCCCTGAAAGGTATGGCGAAGGAAACAGAAGGCTTTTTGCCATAGAAAATTAAATCAGCCCTCGAAGACAAAACCTGTGGAAATAAAATTTTCTAACCCCAGGGGTCAAAATTTCAGCAAAAATCTGAAATTCTCCAATTCACCCAAAAATGGTGCCAAACTGTTGCAAATTGTCCCCTGAAAGGTTTGGCGGTGGAAACAGAAGCCTTTTTATCATAGGAAATGAAATCTGCCCTCGACAACTTTACCTGTGAAAAAAAAAATTCTAAGCCCTGGGGTCACAATTTCAGCAAAAATCTGAAATTCTCCAGTTCAATCAAAAATGGTGCCAAACTGTTGCAAATTCTCCCCTGAAAGGTTTGGCGGTGTAAACAGCAGCCTTTTTATCATAAGAAATGAAATCAGCCCTCGAAGACAAAACCTGTGGGGGGAAAAATTTCTAAGCCCCGGAGTCACAATTTCAGGAAAAATCTGAAATTCTCCAATTCACTCAAAAATGGTGCCTAACTGTTGCAAATTGTCCCCTGAAAGGTTTGGCGGTGGAAACAGAAGCCTTTTTATCATAGGAAATGAAATCAGCCAACGAAGACAAAACCAGTGAAAAAAATTTTTCTAAGCCCCGGGGTCACAATTTCAGGACAAATCTGAAATTCAACTATTTTCTCAAAAATGGTGCCAAACTGTTGCAAATTCTTCCCTGAAAGGTTTGGCGGTGGAAACAGAAGGCTTTTTATTATAAGAAATGAAATCAGCCCTCGAAAACAAAACCTTTGGTGGAAAAAATTTCTAAGCCCGGGAGTCACAATTTCAGCAAAAATCTGAAATTCTCCAATTCACTCAAAAATGGTTCCAAACTGTTGCGAATTCTCCCGTGAAAGGTTTGGTGGTGGAAACAGAAGCCTTTTTGTCATAAGAAATGAAATCAGACCTCGAAGACAAAACCTGTGGGGGGGAAATTTTCTAAGCCCCGGAGTCACAATTTCAGCTAAAAACTGGAATTCTCCAATTCACTCAAAAAGGTGCCAAACTGTAGCAAATTCCCCCCTGAAAGGTTTAGCGGTGGAAACAGAAGGCATTTTATCATAGGAAATGAAATCAGCCCTCGACAACTTTACTGGTGGAAAAAAAAATTCTAAGCCCTGGGGTCACAATTTCAGCAAAAATCTGAAATTCTCCAGTTCACTCAAAAATGGTGCCAAACTGTTGCAAATTCTCCCCTGAAAGGTTTGGCGGTGGAAACAGAAGCCTTTTTATCATAAGAAATGAAATCAGCCCTCGAAGACAAAACCTGTGGGGGGAAAAATTTCTAAGCCCCGGAGTCACAATTTCAGGAAAAATCTGAAATTCTCCAATTCACTCAAAAATGGTGCAAAACTGTTGCGAATTCTCCACTGAAAGGTTTGGCGGTGGAAACAGAAGCCTTTTTATCATAGGCCAAGAAATCAGCCCTCGAAGACAAAACCTTTGGGAAAAAAATTTCTAAGCCCTGGGGTCACAATTTCAGCAAAAATCTGATATTCTCTAATTCTCTCAAAAATTGTGCCGAACTGTTACAAATCCTCCCCTGAAAGGTTTGGCGGTGGAAACAGAAGGCTTTTTGTCATAGGAAAGGAAATCAGCCCTCAAAGAAAAAACCTGTGGGAAAAAAATTTCTAAGCCTCGGTGTCACAATTCATTCAAAAATGGTGGCAAACTGTAGCAAATTCTCCCCTGAAAGGTTTGGCGGTGGAAACAGAAACATTTTTATCATAGGCCAAGAAATCAGCCCTCGACAACTTTACCTGTGAAAAAAAAAATTTCTATGCCCCGGGGTCACAATTTCAGGAAAAATCTGAAATTCTCCAGTTCACTCAAAAAAAATGCTGCCAAACTCTTGCAAATTCTCCCCTGAAAGGTTTGGCAGTAAAAACATAAGGCTTATTGCCATAGGAAATGAAATCAGCCCTTGAAGACAAAACTTGTGGAAATTTTTTTTCTAATCCCCGGGGTCACAATTTCAGGAAAAATCTGAAATTCTCCAGTTCTCTCAAAAATTGTGCCAAACTGTTCCAAATTCTCCCCTGAAAGGTTTGGCGGTGGAAACAGAAGCCTTTTTGTCATAGGAAATAAAATCAGCCCTTGAAGACAAAACCTGTGGAAAAAAATTTTTCTAAGCCCCGGAGTCACAATTTCAGCAAAAATCTGAAATTTTACAGTTCACTCAAAAATGGTGCCAAACTGTTGCAAATTCTCCCCTGAAAGGTTTGGCGGTTGAAACAGAATCCTTTTTGTCATAGGAAATGAAATCAGCCCTCGAAGACAAAACCTGTCGGGGAAAAAAAAATTCTAAGCCCTGGGGTCACAATTTCAGCAAAAATATGAAATTCTCCAGTTCATTCAAAAATGGTGCCATACTGTAGCAAATTCTCCCCTGAAAGCTTTGGCGGTGGAAACAGAAGGCTTTTTATCATAGGCCAAGAAATCAGCCCTCGACAACTTAACCTTTGGTTAAAAAAAATTCTAAGCCCCGGGGTCACAATTTCAGCAAAAATCTGAAATTCTCCAATACTTTCAAAAATTGTGGCAAACTGTAGCAATTTCTCCCCTGAAAGGTTTGGCGGTGGAAACAGAATCCTTTTTGTCATAGGAAATGAAATTAGTCCTCGAAGACAAAACCTGTGGAAAATTTTTTTTCTAAGCCCCGGGGTCACAATTTCAGCAAAAATCTGAAATTCTCCTATTTTATCAAAAATGGTGCCAAACTGTTGCAAATTCTCACCTGAAAGGTTTGACGGTGGAAACAGGAGCCTTTTTATCATAGGAAATGAAATCAGCCCTCGACAACTTTACCTGTGAAAAAAAAAAATTCTAAGCCCCGGAGTCACAATTTCAGGAAAAATCTGAAATTTTACAGTTCACTCAAAAATGGTGCCAAACTGTAGAAAATTCTCCTCTGAAAGGTTTGTTGGTGGAAACAGAAGGCTTTTTGCCATAGGAAATTAAATCAGCCCTCGAAGACAAAACCTGTGGGAAAAAATTTTTCTAAGCCCCGGGGTCAGAATTTCAGCAAAAATCTGAAATTCTCCAGTTCACTCAAAAATGGTGCCAAACTTTTGCAAATTGTCCCCTGAAAGGTTTGGCGATGGAAACAGAAGGCTTTTTGCCATAGGAAATTAAATCAGCCCTCGAAGACAAAACCTGTGGGAAAAATTTTTTCTAAGCCCCAGGGGTCACAATTTCAGCAAAAATTTGAAATTCTCCAATTCTCTCAAAAGTGGTGCCAAACTGTTACAAAATCTCCCCTGAAAGGTTTGGCGATGGAAACAGAAGGCTTTTTATCATAGGCCAAGAAATCAGCCCTCGACAACTTTACCTGTGAAAAAAAAAATTCTAAGCCCCTGAGTCACAATTTAGGAAAAATCTGAAATTCTCCAATTTTCTGAAAAATGGTTCCAAACTGTTGCAAATTCTCCCCTGAAAGCTTTGGCGGTGGAAACAGAAGCCTTTTTGTCATATGAAATGAAATCAGCCCTCGAAGACAAAACCTGTGAAAAAAAAATTTTCTACGCCCCTTGGCCACAATTTCAGCAAAAAACTGAAATTCTCCAATTCTCTGAGAAATGGTGCCAATCTGTTGCAAATTCTCCCCTGAAAGGGATGGCGAAGGAAAGAGAAGGCTTTTTGCCATAGAAAATTAAATCAGCCCTCGAAGACAAAACCTGTGGAAATAAAATTTTCTAACCCCAGGGGTCAAAATTTCAGCAAAAATCTGAAATTCTCCAATTCACCCAAAAATGGTGCCAAACTGTTGTAAATTGTCCCCTGAAAGGTTTGGCGGTGGAAACAGAAGCCTTTTTATCATAGGAAATGAAATCAGCCCTCGAAGACAAAACCAGTTAAAAATTTTTTTCTAAGCCCCGGGGTCACAATTCATTCAAAAATGGTGGCAAACTGTAGCAAATTCTCCCCTGAAAGGTTTGGCGGTGGAAACAGAAACATTTTTATCATAGGCCAAGAAATCTGCCCTCGACAACTTTACCTGTGAAAAAAAAAATTCTAAGCCCCGGGGTCACAATTTCAGCAAAAATCTAATATTCTCCAATAGTCTCAAAAATTGTGGTAAACTGTTGCAAATTCTTCCCTGAAAGGTTTGGCGGTGGAAACAGAAGGCTTTTTGCCATAGGAAATTAAATCAGCCCTCGAAGACAAAACCTGTGGGGAAAATTTTTTCTAAGCCCCGGGGTCACAATTTCAGCAAAAATCTGAAATTCTCCAGTTCACTCAAAAATGGTGCCTAACTGTTGCAAATTGTCCCCTGAAAGGTTTGGCGGTGGAAACAGAAGCCTTTTTATCATAGGAAATGAAATCAGCCCTCGAAGACAAAACCAGTGAAAAAAAATTTTCTAAGCCCCGGGGTCACAATTTCAGGACAAATCTGAAATTCAACTATTTTCTAAAAAATGGTGCCAAACTGTTGCAAATTCTTCCCTGAAAGGTTTGGCGGTGGAAACAGAAGGCTTTTTATCATAGGCCAAGAAACCAGCCCTCGACAACTTTACCTGTGAAAAAAAAAATTTCTCAGCCCCGGGGTCACAATTTCAGGAAATATCTGAAATTCTCCAGTTCACTCAAAAATGTTGCCAAACTCTTGCAAATTCTCCCCTGAAAGGTTTGGCGGTGGAAACAGAAGGCTTTTTATCATAGGCCAAGTAATCAGCCCTCGACAACTTTACCTATGAAAAAAAACAATTTCTAAGCCCCGGGGTCACAATTTCAGCAAAAATCTAAAATTCTCCAATTCTCTCAAAAATTGTGGCAAACTGTAGCAAATTCGCCACTGAAAGGTTTGGCGGTGGAAACAGAAGGCATTTTATCATAGGAAATGAAATCAGCTCTCGACAACTTAACCTGTGGGGGAAAAAATTCTAAGCCCCAGTGTCACAATTTCAGCAAAAATCTGAAATTCTCCAATTTTCTCAAAAATGGTTCCAAACGGTTGCAAATTCTCCCCTGAAAGCTTTGGGGTGGAAACAGAAGCCTTTTTGCCATAGGAAATTAAATCAGCCCTCGAAGACAAAACCTGTGGGGGAAAAAATTTCTACGCCCCGTGGCCACAATTTCAGCAAAAAACTGAAATTCTCCAATTCTCTGAGAAATGGTGCCAAACTGTTGCAAATTCTCCCCTGAAAGGTTTGGCGGTGGAAACAGAAGGCTTTTTGCCATAGAAAATTAAATCAGCCCTCGAAGACAAAACCTGTGGAAATAAAATTTACTAACCCCATGGGTCAAAATTTCAGCAAAAATCTGAAATTCTCCAATTCACCCAAAAATGGTGCCAAACTGTTGCAAATACTCCCCTGAAAGGTTTGGCGTAGGAAACAGAAGTCTTTTTGTCATAGGAAATGAAATCAGCCCTCGAAGACAAAACCTGTGGGAAAATTTTTTTCTAAGCCCCGGGGTCACAATTTCAGCAAAAATCTGAAATTCTCCAGTTCACTCAAAAATGGTGCCAAACTGTTGCAAATTGTCCCCTGAAAGGTTTGGCGGTGGAAACATAAGGCTTTTTATCATAGGAAATGAAATCAACCCTTGAAGATAAAACCTCTCGGAAAAAAATCTTCTAAGCCCCGGGGTCACAATTTCAGAAAAAACCTGAAATATTACAGTTCACTCAAAAATGGTGCCAAACTGTAGAAAATTCTCCCCTGAAAGGTTTTTCGGTGGAAACAGAAGGCTTTTTGCCATAGGAAATTAAATCAGCCCTCGAAGACAAAACCTGTGGGGAAAAATTTTTCTAAGCCCCGGGGTCACAATTTCAGCAAAAATCTGAAATTCTCCAATTCACTCAAAAATGGTGCCAAGCTGTTGTAAATTCTCCCCTGAAAGGTTTGGCGGTGGAAACAGAAGGCTTTTTATCATAAGGCATGAAATCAGCCCTCGAAGACAAAACCAGTGAAAAAAAATTTTCTAAGCCCCGGGGTCACAATTTCAGGACAAATCTGAAAATCAACTATTTTCTAAAAAATGGTGCCAAACTGTAGCAAATTCTCCCCTGAAAGGTTTGGCGGTGGAAACAGAAGGCTTTTTATCATAGGCCAAGAAAGCTGCCCTCGACAACTTTACCTGTGAAAAAAAAAAATTCTAAGCCCCTGAGTCACAATTTAGGAAAAATCTGAAATTCTCCAATTTTCTCAAAAATGGTTACAAACTGTTGCAAATTCTCCCCTGAAAGCTTTGGCGGTGGAAACAGAAGCCTTTTTGTCATATGAAATGAAATCAGCCCTCGAAGACAAAACCTGTGGAAAAAAAATTTTCTAACCCCCGGGGTCACAATTTCAGCAAAAAACTGAAATTCTCCAATTCTCTCAAAAATGGTGCCAAACTGTTGCAAATTCTCCCCTGAAAGCTTTGGCGGTGGAAACAGAAGGCTTTTTGCCATAGGAAATGAAATCAGCCCTCGAAGACAAAACCTGTGAAAAAAAAAAATTCTAAGCCCCGTGGCCACAATTTCAGCAAAAAACTGAAATTCTCCAATTCTCTGAGAAATGGTGCCAAACTGTTGCAAATTCTCCCCTGAATGGTTTGGCGGTGGAAACAGAAGGCTTTTTGCCATAGAAAATTAAATCAGCCCTCGAAGACAAAACCTGTGGAAATAAAATTTTCTAACCCCAGGGGTCAAAATTTCAGCAAAAATCTGAAATTCTCCAATTCTCTCAAAAATGGTGCCAAACTGTTGCAAATTCTCCCCTGAAAGCTTTGGCGGTGGAAACAGAAGCCTTTTTGCAATAGGAAATAAAATCAGCCCTCGAAGACAAAACCTGTGGAAAAAATTTTTTCTAAGCCCCGGGGTCACAATTTCAGCAAAAATCTGAAATTCTCCAATTCTCTCAAAAATGGTGCCAAACTGTTGCAAATTCTCCCCTGAAAGCTTTGGCGGTGGAAACAGAAGCCTTTTTGCAATAGGAAATTAAATCAGCCCTCGAAGACAAAACCTGTGGAAAAAATTTTTTCTAAGCCCCGGGGTCACAATTTCAGCAAAAATCTGAAATTCTCCTATTTTCTCAAAAATGGTGCCAAACTGTTGCAAATTCTCCCCTGAAAGGTTTGGCGGTGGAAACAGAAGGCTTTTTATCATAGGCCAAGAAATCTGCCCTCTACAACTTTACTTGTGGAAAAAAAAAATTCTAAGCCCCGGGGTCACAATTTCAGGAAAAATCTGAAATTCTCCAGTTCTCTCAAAAGTGGTGCCAAACTGTTGCAAATTCTCACCTGAAAGGTTTGACGGTGGAAACAGGAGCCTTTTTATCATAGGAAATGAAATCAGCCCTCGACAACTTTACCTGTGGGAAAAAAAATTCTAAGCCCCGTAGTCACAATTTCAGGAAAAATCTGAAATTCTCCAATTTTCTCAAAAATGGTTCCAAACTGTTGCAAATTCTCCCCTGAAAGCTTTGGCGGTGGAAACAGAAGCCTTTTTGCCATAAGAAATTAAATCAGCCCTCAAAGACAAAACCTGTGGAAAAAAAATTTTCTAACCCCCGGGGTCACAATTTCAGCAAAAATCTGAAATTCTCCAATTCTCTCAAAAATGGTGCCAAACTGTTGCAAATTCTCCCCTGAAAGCTTTGGCGGTGGAAACAGAAGGCTTTTTGCCATAGGAAATGAAATCAGCCCTGTAGAAAAAAAATTTTCTAACCCCTGGGATCACAATTTCAGCAAAAAACTGAAATTCTCCAATTCTCTCAGAAATGGTGCCAAACTGTTGCAAAATCTCCCCTGAACGGTTTGGCGGTGGAAACAGAAGGCTTTTTATCATAGGCCAAGAAATCAGCCCTCGACAACTTTACATGTGAAAAAAAAAATTTCTAAGCCCCGGGGTCACAATTTCAGCAAAAAACTGAAATTCTCCAATTCACTCATAAATGGTGCCAAACTGTTGCAAATTCTCCCCGGAAAGCTTTGGCGGTGGAAACAGAAGGCTTTTTATCATAGGCCAAGAAATCAGCCCTTGACAACTTTACCTGTGAAAAAAAAAATTCTAAGCCCCGGGGTCACAATTTCAGCAAAAATCTGAAATTCTCCAATTCACTCATAAATGGTGCCAAACTGTTGCAAATTCTCCCCTGAAAGCTTTGGCGGTGGAAACAGAAGGCTTTTTATCATAGGCCAAGAAATCTGCCCTCGCCAACTTTACCTGTGAAAAAAAAAAATTCTAAGCCCCGGGGTCACAATTTCAGCAAAAATCTAATATTCTCCAATTCTCTCAAAAATGGTTCCAAACTGTTGCAAATTCTCCCCTGAAAGCTTTGGCGGTGGAAACAGAAGGCTTTTTGCCATAGGAAATGAAATCAGCCCTCGAAGACAAAACCTGTAGAAAAAAAATTTTCTAACCCCCGGGGTCACAATTTCAGTAAAAATCTGAAATTCTCCAATTCACTCATAAATGGTGCCAAACTGTTGCAAATTCACCCCTGAAACCTTTGGCGGTGGAAACAGAAGGCTTTTTATCATAGGCCAAGAAATCAGCCCTCGACAACTTTAGCTGTGAAAAAAAAAAAAATTCTAAGCCCTGGGATCACAATTTCAGCAAAAAACTGAAATTCTCCAATTCTCTCAGAAATGGTGCCAAACTGTTGCAAAATCTCCCCTGAACGGTTTGGCGGTGGAAACAGAAGGCTTTTTATCATAGGCCAAGAAATCAGCCCTCGACAACTTTACATGTGAAAAAAAAAATTTCTAAGCCCCGGGGTCACAATTTCAGCAAAAAACTGAAATTCTCCAATTCACTCATAAATGGTGCCAAACTGTTGCAAATTCTCCCCGGAAAGCTTTGGCGGTGGAAACAGAAGGCTTTTTATCATAGGCCAAGAAATCAGCCCTTGACAACTTTACCTGTGAAAAAAAAAATTCTAAGCCCCGGGGTCACAATTTCAGCAAAAAACTGAAATTCTCCAATTCTCTCAGAAATGGTCCAAACTGTTGCAAAATCTCCCCTGAAAGGTTTGACGGTGGAAACAGAAGGCTTTTAATCATAGGCCAAGAAATCAGCCCTCGACAACTTTACCTGTGAAAAAAAAAAATTCTAAGCCCCGGGGTCACAATTTCAGGAAAAATCTGAAATTCTCCAGTTCACTCAAAAATGTTGCCAAACTCTTGCAAATTCTCCCCTGAAAGGTTTCGCAGTGGAAACAGAAGGCTTTTTATTATAGGAAATTAAATCAGCCCTCGAAGACAAAACCTGTGGAAAAAATTTTTTCTAGGCCCCGGAGTCACAATTTCAGTAAAAATCTGAAATTCTCCAATTCACTCATAAATGGTGCCAAACTGTTGCAAATTCTCCCCTGAAAGCTTTGGCGGTGGAAACAGAATGCTTTTTATCATAGGCCAAGAAATCAGCCCTCGACAACTTTACCTGTGAAAAAAAAAAGATTCTAAGCCCCGGCGTCAAAATTTCAGCAAAAAACTGAAATTCTCCAATTCTCTCAGAAATGGTGCCAAACTGTTTCAAAATCTCCCCTGAAAGGTTTGGCGGTGGAAACAGAAGGCTTTTTATCATAGGCTAAGAAACCAGCCCTCGACAACTTTACCTGTGAAAAAAAAAATTTCTCAGCCCCGGGGTCACAATTTCAGGAAATATCTGAAATTCTCCAGTTCACTCAAAAATGTTGCCAAACTCTTTCAAATTCTCCCCTGAAAGGTTTGGCGGTGGAAACAGACGTCTTTTTATCATAGGAAATTAAATCAGCCAACGAAGACTAAACCTGGGGGGGAAAAAAATTCTAACCCCCGGGGTCACAATTGCGGTAAAAATCTGAAATTCTCCAATTCACTCAAAAATGGTGCCAAACTGTTGCAAAATCTTCCCTGAAAGGTTTGGCGGTGGAAACAGAAGGCTTTTTATCATAGGCCAAGAAATCAGCCTTCGACAACTTTACCTATGAAAAAAAACAATTTCTAAGCCCCGGGGTCACAATTTCAGCAAAAATCTAAAATTCTCCAATTCTCTCAAAAATTGTGGCAAACTGTAGCAAATTCGCCACTTAAAGGTTTGGCGGTGGAAACAGAAGGCATTTTATGATAGGAAATGAAATCAGCTCTCGACAACTAAACCTGTGGGGGGAAAAATTCTAAGCCCCAGTGTCACAATTTCAGCAAAAATCGGAAATTCTACAATTTTCTCAAAAATGGTTCCAAACGGTTGCAAATTCTCCCCTGAAAGCTTTGGGGTGGAAACAGAAGCCTTTTTGCCATAGGAAATTAAATCAGCCCTCGAAGAAAAAACCTGTGGAAAAATTTTTTTCTAAGCCCCGGGGTCACAATTTCAGCAAAAATCTGAAATTCTCCAATTCTCTCAAAAATGGTGCCAAACTGTTGCAAATTCTCCCCTGAAAGCTTTGGGGTGGAAACAGAAGGCTTTTTGCCATAGGAAATGAAATCAGCACTCGAAGACAAAACCTGTAGAAAAAAAAAATTTCTAACCCCCGGGGTCACAAATTCAGTAAAAATCTGAAATTATCCAATTCACTCATAAATGGTGCCAAACTATTGCAAATTCTCCCCTGAAAGCTTTGGCGGTGGAAACAGAAGGCTTTTTATCATAGGCCAAGAAATCAGCCCTTGACAACTTTACATGTGAAAAAAAAAATTTCTAAGCCCCGGGGTCACAATTTCAGGAAAAATCTGAAATTCTCCAATTCACTCATAAATGGTCCAAACTGTTGCAAAATCTCCCCTGAAAGGTTTGGCGGTGGAAACAGAAGGCTTTTAATCATAGGCCAAGAAATCAGCCCTCGACAACTTTACCTGTGAAAAAAAAAAATTCTAAGCCCCGGGGTCACAATTTCAGGAAAAATCTGAAATTCTCCAGTTCACTCAAAAATGTTGCCAAACTCTTGCAAATTCTCCCCTGAAAGGTTTCGCAGTGGAAACAGAAGGCTTTTTATTATAGGAAATTAAATCAGCCCTCGAAGACAAAACCTGTGGAAAAAAATTTTTCTAGGCCCCGGAGTCACAATTTCAGTAAAAATCTGAAATTCTCCAATTCACTCATAAATGGTGCCAAACTGTTGCAAATTCTCCCCTGAAAGCTTTGGCGGTGGAAACAGAAGGCTTTTTATCATAGGCCAAGAAATCAGCCCTCGACAACTTTACCTGTGAAAAAAAAAAGATTCTAAGCCCCGGCGTCAAAATTTCAGCAAAAAACTGAAATTCTCCAATTCTCTCAGAAATGGTGCCAAACTGTTTCAAAATCTCCCCTGAAAGGTTTGGCGGTGGAAACAGAAGGCTTTTTATCATAGGCCAAGAAACCAGCCCTCGACAACTTTACCTGTGAAAAAAAAAAATTCTCAGCCCTGTGGTCACAATTTCAGGAAATATCTGAAATTCTCCAGTTCACTCAAAAATGTTGCCAAACTCTTTCAAATTCTCCCCTGAAAGGTTTGGCGGTGGAAACAGACGTCTTTTTATCATAGGAAATTAAATCAGCCAACGAAGACTAAACCTGGGGGGAAAAAAAATTCTAACCCCCGGGGTCACAATTGCAGTAAAAATCTGAAATTCTCCAATTCACTCAAAAATGGTGCCAAACTGTTGCAAAATCTTCCCTGAAAGGTTTGGCGGTGGAAACAGAAGGCTTTTTATCATAGGCCAAGAAATCAGCCTTCGACAACTTTACCTATGAAAAAAAACAATTTCTAAGCCCCGGGGTCACAATTTCAGCAAAAATCTAAAATTCTCCAATTCTCTCAAAAATTGTGGCAAACTGTAGCAAATTCGCCACTTAAAGGTTTGGCGGTGGAAACAGAAGGCATTTTATCATAGGAAATGAAATCAGCTCTCGACAACTAAACCTGTGGGGGGAAAAATTCTAAGCCCCAGTGTCACAATTTCAGCAAAAATCGGAAATTCTCCAATTTTCTCAAAAATGGTTCCAAACGGTTGCAAATTCTCCCCTGAAAGCTTTGGGGTGGAAACAGAAGCCTTTTTGCCATAGGAAATTAAATCAGCCCTCGAAGACAAAACCTGTGGAAAAAAATTTTTCTAAGCCCCGGGGTCACAATTTCAGCAAAAATCTGAAATTCTCCAATTCTCTCAAAAATGGTGCCAAACTGTTGCAAATTCTCCCCTGAAAGCTTTGGGGTGGAAACAGAAGGCTTTTTGCCATAGGAAATGAAATCAGCCCTCGAAGACAAAACCTGTAGAAAAAAAATTTTCTAACCCCCGGGGTCACAATTTCAGTAAAAATCTGAAATTATCCAATTCACTCATAAATGGTGCCAAACTATTGCAAATTCTCCCCTGAAAGCTTTGGCGGTGGAAACAGAAGGCTTTTTATCATAGGCCAAGAAATCAGCCCTCAAAAACTTTACCTGTGAAAAAAAAATTCTAAGCCAGGGGTCACAATTTCAGCAAAAAACTGAAATTCTCCAATTCTCTCAGAAATGGTGCCAAACTGTTGCAAAATCTCCCCTGAAAGGTTTGGCGGTGGAAACAGAAGGCTTTTTATCATAGGCCAAGAAATCAGCCCTCGACAACTTTACATGTGAAAAAAAAAAAATTCTAAGCCCCGGGGTCACAATTTCAGGAAAAAATCGGAAATTCTCCAGTTCACTCAAAAATGTTGCCAAACTCTTGCAAATTCTCCCCTGAAAGGTTCGGCGGTGGAAACAGAAGGCTTTTTATCATAGGCCAAGAAATCAGCCCTTGAAGACAACACCTGTGGGGAAAAAATTTTCTAAGCCCCGGGGTCACAATTTCAGCAAAAATTTGAAATTCTCCAGTTCTCTCAAAAGTGGTGCCAAACTGTTGCAAATTCTCCCCTGAACGGTTTGGCGGTGGAAACAGAAGCCTTTTTATCATAGGCCAAGAAATCTGCCCTCGCCAACTTTACATGTGAAAAAAAAAATTTCTAAGCCCCGGGGTCACAATTTCAGCAAAAAACTGAAATTCTCCAATTCACTCATAAATGGTGCCAAACTGTTGCAAATTCTCCCCTGAAAGCTTTGGCGGTGGAAACAGAAGGCTTTTTATCATAGGCCAAGAAATCAGCCCTTGACAACTTTACCTGTGAAAAAAAAAATTCTAAGCCCCGGGGTCACAATTTCAGCAAAAAACTGAAATTCTCCAATTCTCTCAGAAATGGTCCAAACTGTTGCAAAATCTCCCCTGAAAGGTTTGGCGGTGGAAACAGAAGGCTTTTAATCATAGGCCAAGAAATCAGCCCTCGACAACTTTACCTGTGAAAAAAAAAAATTCTAAGCCCCGGGGTCACAATTTCAGGAAAAATCTGAAATTCTCCAGTTCACTCAAAAATGTTGCCAAACTCTTGCAAATTCTCCCCTGAAAGGTTTCGCAGTGGAAACAGAAGGCTTTTTATTATAGGAAATTAAATCAGCCCTCGAAGACAAAACCTGTGGAAAAAATTTTTTCTAGGCCCCGGAGTCACAATTTCAGTGAAAATCTGAAATTCTCCAATTCACTCATAAATGGTGCCAAACTGTTGCAAATTCTCCCCTGAAAGCTTTGGCGGTGGAAACAGAAGGCTTTTTATCATAGGCCAAGAAATCAGCCCTCGACAACTTTACCTGTGAAAAAAAAAAAAATTCTCAGCCCCGTGGTCACAATTTCAGGAAATATCTGAAATTCTCCAGTTCACTCAAAAATGTTGCCAAACTCTTTCAAATTCTCCCCTGAAAGGTTTGGCGGTGGAAACAGACGTCTTTTTATCATAGGAAATTAAATCAGCCAACGAAGACTAAACCTGGGGGGAAAAAAAATTCTAACCCCCGGGGTCACAATTGCAGTAAAAATCTGAAATTCTCCAATTCACTCAAAAATGCTGCCAAACTGTTGCAAAATCTTCCCTGAAAGGTTTGGCGGTGGAAACAGAAGGCTTTTTATCATAGGCCAAGAAATCAGCCCTCGACAACTTTACATGTGAAAAAAAAAAATTCTAAGCCCCGGGGTCACAATTTCAGGAAAAAATCGGAAATTCTCCAGTTCACTCAAAAATGTTGCCAAACTCTTGCAAATTCTCCCCTGAAAGGTTCGGCGGTGGAAACAGAAGGCTTTTTCTCATAGGCCAATAAATCAGCCCTTGAAGACAACACCTGTGGGGAAAAAATTTTTTCTAGGCCCCGGAGTCACAATTTCAGTGAAAATCTGAAATTCTCCAATTCACTCATAAATGGTGCCAAACTGTTGCAAATTCTCCCCTGAAAGCTTTGGCGGTGGAAACAGAAGGCTTTTTATCATAGGCCAAGAAATCAGCCCTCGACAACTTTACCTGTGAAAAAAAAAAAATTCTCAGCCCCGTGGTCACAATTTCAGGAAATATCTGAAATTCTCCAGTTCACTCAAAAATGTTGCCAAACTCTTTCAAATTCTCCCCTGAAAGGTTTGGCGGTGGAAACAGACGTCTTTTTATCATAGGAAATTAAATCAGCCAACGAAGACTAAACCTGGGGGGAAAAAAAATTCTAACCCCCGGGGTCACAATTGCAGTAAAAATCTGAAATTCTCCAATTCACTCAAAAATGCTGCCAAACTGTTGCAAAATCTTCCCTGAAAGGTTTGGCGGTGGAAACAGAAGGCTTTTTATCATAGGCCAAGAAATCAGCCCTCGACAACTTTACATGTGAAAAAAAAAAATTCTAAGCCCCGGGGTCACAATTTCAGGAAAAAATCGGAAATTCTCCAGTTCACTCAAAAATGTTGCCAAACTCTTGCAAATTCTCCCCTGAAAGGTTCGGCGGTGGAAACAGAAGGCTTTTTCTCATAGGCCAATAAATCAGCCCTTGAAGACAACACCTGTGGGGAAAAAATTTTCTAAGCCCCGGGGTCACAATTTCAGCAAAAATTTGAAATTCTCCAGTTCTCTCAAAAGTGGTGCCAAACTGTTGCAAATTCTCCCCTGAACGGTTTGGCGGTGGAAACAGAAGCCTTTTTATCATAGGCCAATAAATCTGCCCTCGCCAACTTTACCTGTGAAAAAAAAAAATTCTAAGCCCCGGGGTCACAATTTCACCAAAAATCTGAAATTCTCCAATTCTCTCAAAAATTGTGCCAAACTGTTGCAAATTCTCACCTGAAAGGTTTGACGGTGGAAACAGGAGCCTTTTTATCATAGGAAATGAAATCAGCCCTCGCCAACTTTACCTGTGAAAAAAAAAAATTCTAAGCCCCGGGGTCACAATTTCAGCAAAAATCTAATATTCTCCAATTCTCTCAAAAATGGTCCAAACTGTTGCAAATTCTCCCCTGAAAGCTTTGGCGGTGGAAACAGAAGCCTCTTTGCCATAGGAAATTAAATCAGCCCTCAAAGACAAAACCTGTGGAAAAATTTTTTTCTAAGCCCCGGGGTCACAATTTCAGCAAAAATCTGCAATTCTCCAATTCTCTCAAAAATGGTGCCAAACTGTTGCAAATTCTCCCCTGAAAGCTCTGGCGGTGGAAACAGAAGGCTTTTTGCCATAGGAAATGAAATCAGCCCTCGAAGACAAAACCTGTAGAAAAAAAATTTTCTAACCCCCGGGGTCACAATTTCAGTAAAAATCTGAAATTCTCCAATTCACTCATAAATGGTGCCAAACTGTTGCAAATTCACCCCTGAAACCTTTGGTGGTGGAAACAGAAGGCTTTTTATCATAGGCCAAGAAATCAGCCCTCGACAACTTTAGCTGTGAAAAAAAAAAATTCTAAGCCCCGGGGTCACAATTTCAGCAAAAAACTGAAATTCTCCAATTCACTCATAAATGGTGCCAAACTGTTGCAAATTCTCCCCTGAAAGCTTTGGCGGTGGAAACAGAAGGCTTTTTATCATAGGCCAAGAAATCAGCCCTTGACAACTTTACCTGTGAAAAAAAAAATTCTAAGCCCCGGGGTCACAATTTCAGCAAAAAACTGAAATTCTCCAATTCTCTCAGAAATGGTCCAAACTGTTGCAAAATCTCCCCTGAAAGGTTTGACGGTGGAAACAGAAGGCTTTTAATCATAGGCCAAGAAATCAGCCCTCGACAACTTTACCTGTGAAAAAAAAAAGATTCTAAGCCCCGGCGTCAAAATTTCAGGAAAAAAACTGAAATTCTCCAGTTCACTCAAAAATGTTGCCAAACTCTTTCAAATTCTCCCCTGAAAGGTTTGGCGGTGGAAACAGACGTCTTTTTATCATAGGAAATTAAATCAACCAACGAAGACTAAACCTGGGGGGGGGGAAAAATTCTAACCCCCGGGGTCACAATTGCAGTAAAAATCTGAAATTCTCCAATTCACTCATAAATGGTGCCAAACTGTTGCAAATTCTCCCCTGAAAGCTTTGGCAGTGGAAACAGAAGGCTTCTTATCATAGGCCAAGAAATCAGCCCTCGACAACTTTACCTGTGAAAAAAAAAGATTCTAAGCCCCGGCGTCAAAATTTCAGGAAAAAAACTGAAATTCTCCAGTTCACTCAAAAATGTTGCCAAACTCTTTCAAATTCTCCCCTGAAAGGTTTGGCGGTGGAAACAGACGTCTTTTTATCATAGGAAATTAAATCAGCCAACGAAGACTAAACCTGGGGGGGAAAAAATTCTAACCCCCGGGGTCACAATTGCAGTAAAAATCTGAAATTCTCCAATTCACTCAAAAATGGTGCCAAACTGTTGCAAAATCTTCCCTGAAAGGTTTGGCGGTGGAAACAGAAGGCTTTTTATCATAGGCCAAGAAATCAGCCTTCGACAACTTTACCTATGAAAAAAAACAATTTCTAAGCCCCGGGGTCACAATTTCAGCAAAAATCTAAAATTCTCCAATTCTCTCAAAAATTGTGGCAAACTGTAGCAAATTCGCCACTTAAAGGTTTGGCGGTGGAAACAGAAGGCATTTTATCATAGGAAATGAAATCAGCTCTCGACAACTAAACCTGTGGGGGGAAAAATTCTAAGCCCCAGTGTCACAATTTCAGCAAAAATCGGAAATTCTCCAATTTTCTCAAAAATGGTTCCAAACGGTTGCAAATTCTCCCCTGAAAGCTTTGGGGTGGAAACAGAAGCCTTTTTGCCATAGGAAATTAAATCAGCCCTCGAAGACAAAACCTGTGGAAAAAAATTTTTCTAAGCCCCGGGGTCACAATTTCAGCAAAAATCTGAAATTCTCCAATTCTCTCAAAAATGGTGCCAAACTGTTGCAAATTCTCCCCTGAAAGCTTTGGGGTGGAAACAGAAGGCTTTTTGCCATAGGAAATGAAATCAGCCCTCGAAGACAAAACCTGTAGAAAAAAAATTTTCTAACCCCCGGGGTCACAATTTCAGTAAAAATCTGAAATTATCCAATTCACTCATAAATGGTGCCAAACTATTGCAAATTCTCCCCTGAAAGCTTTGGTGGTGGAAACAGAAGGCTTTTTATCATAGGCCAAGAAATCAGCCCTCAAAAACTTTACCTGTGAAAAAAAAATTCTAAGCCAGGGGTCACAATTTCAGCAAAAAACTGAAATTCTCCAATTCTCTCAGAAATGGTGCCAAACTGTTGCAAAATCTCCCCTGAAAGGTTTGGCGGTGGAAACAGAAGGCTTTTTATCATAGGCCAAGAAATCTGCCCTCGACAACTTTACCTGTGAAAAAAAAAAATTCTAAGCCCCGGGGTCACAATTTCAGCAAAAATCTAATATTCTCCAATTCTCTCAAAAATTGTGCCAAACTGTTGCAAATTCTCACCTGAAAGGTTTGACAGTGGAAACAGGAGCCTTTTTATCATAGGAAATTAAATCAGCCCTCAAAGACAAAACCTGTGGAAAAAATTTTTTCTAAGCCCCGGGGTCACAATTTCAGCAAAAATCTGAAATTCTCCAATTCTCTCAAAAATGGTGCCAAACTGTTGCAAATTCTCCCCTGAAAGCTTTGGCGGTGGAAACAGAAGGCTTTTTGCCATAGGAAATGAAATCAGCCCTCGAAGACAAAACCTGTAGAAAAAAAATTTTCTAACCCCCGGGGTCACAATTTCAGTAAAAATCTGAAATTCTCCAATTCACTCATAAATGGTGCCAAACTGTTGCAAATTCTCCCCTGAAAGCTTTCGCGGTGGAAACAGAAGGCTTTTTATCATAGGCCAAGAAATCAGCCCTCGACAACTTTAGCTGTGAAAAAAAAAATTCTAAGCCCCGGGGTCACAATTTCAGCAAAAAACTGAAATTCTCCAATTCTCTCAGAAATGGTGCCAAACTGTTGCAAAATCTCCCCTGAACGGTTTGGCGGTGGAAACAGAAGGCTTTTTATCATAGGCCAAGAAATCAGCCCTCGACAACTTTACATGTGAAAAAAAAAATTTCTAAGCCCCGGGGTCACAATTTCAGGAAAAATCGGCAATTCTCCAGTTCACTCAAAAATGTTGCCAAACTGTTGCAAATTCTCCCCTGAGAGGTTTGGCGGTGGAAACAGAAGGCTTTTTATCATAGAAAATTAAATCAGCCCTCGAAGACAAAACCAGCGAAAAAATTTTTTCTAAGCCCCGGGGTCACAATTTCAGGACAAATCTGAAATTCTCCTATTTTCTCAAAAATGGTGCCAAACTGTTGCAAATTCTCACCTGAAAGGTTTGACGGTGGAAACAGGAGCCTTTTTATCATAGGAAATGAAATCAGCCCTCGATAACTTTACCTGTGAAAAAAAAAATTCTAAGCCCCAGGGTCACAATTTCAGCAAAAATCTGAAATTCTCCAATTCACTCAAAAATTGTGCCAAACTGTTGCAAATTCTCACCTGAAAGGTTTGACGGTGGAAACAGAAGCCTTGTTGTCATAGGAAATGAAATCAGCCCTCGAAGAGAAAACCTGTGAAATTTTTTTTTTCTAAACCCCGGGGTCACAATTTCAGCCAAAAACTGAAATTCTCCAATTCAATCAAAAATGGTGCCAAACTGTTGCAAAATCTACCCTGAAAGGTTTGGTGGTGGAAACAGAAGGCTTTTTATCATAGGCCAAGAAACCAGCTCTCGACAATTTTACCTGTGAAAAAAAAAATTTCTCAGCCCTGGGGTCACAATTTCAGCAAAAACCTAAAATTATCCAGTTCACTCAAAAATGTTGCCAAACTTTAGCAAATTCTCCTCTGAAAGGTTTGGCGGTGGAAACAGAAGGCATTTTATCATAGGAAATGAAATCAGCTCTCGACAACTTAACCTGTGGGGGGAAAAATTCTAAGCCCCGGGGTCACAATTTCAGCAAAAATCTAAAATTCTCCAATTCTCTCAAAAATTGTGCCAAACTGTTGCAAATTCTCCTCTGAATGGTTTGGCGGTGGAAACAGGAGCCTTTTTATCATAGGAAATGAAATCAGCCCTCGAAGACAAAACCTGTGGAAAAAAAATTTTCTAACCCCCGGGGTCACAATTTCAGCAAAAATCTGAAATTCTCCAATTCACTCAAAAATGGTGCCAAACTGTTGCAAATTCTCCCCTGAAAGGTTTGGCGGTGGAAACAGAAGGCTTTTTATCATAGGCCAAGAAATCTGCCCTCGACAACTTTACCTGTGAAAAAAAAAAATTCTAAGCCCCGGGGTCACAATTTCAGCAAAAATCTAATATTCTCCAATTCTCTCAGAAATGGTGCCAAACTGTTGCAAAATCTCCCCTGAAAGGTTTGGCGGTGGAAACAGAAGGCTTTTTATCATAGGCCAAGAAATCAGCCCTCGACAACTTTACCTGTGAAAAAAAAATTCTAAGCCCCAGTGTCACAATTTCAGCAAAAATCTAAAATTCTCCAATTCTCTCAAAAATTGTGCCAAACTGTTGCAAATTCTCACCTGAAAGGTTTGACGGTGGAAACAGGAGCCTTTTTATCATAGGAAATGAAATCAGCCCTCGACAACTTTACCTGTGAAAAAAAAATTCTAAGCCCCAGGGTCACAATTTCAGCAAAAATCTGAAATTCTCCAATTCACTCAAAAATTGTGCCAAACTGTTGCAAATTCTCACCTGAAAGGTTTGACGGTGGAAACAGAAGCCTTGTTTTCATAGGAAATGAAATCAGCCCTCGAAGAGAAAACCTGTGAAAAAAATTTTTTCTGAACCCCGGGGTCACAATTTCAGCCAAAAACTGAAATTCTCCAATTCAATCAAAAATGGTGCCAAACTGTTGCAAAATCAACCCTGAAAGGTTTGGCGGTGGAAACAGAAGGCTTTTTATCATAGGCCAAGAAATCAGCCCTCGAAGACAAAACCTGTGGGGAAAAAAATTTCTAACCCCCGGGGTCACAATTTCAGGAAAAATCTGAAATTCTCCAATTCACTCAAAAATGGTGCCAAACTGTTGCAAATTCTCCCCTGAAAGGTTTGGAGGTGGAAACAGAAGCCTTTTTATCATAGGAAAAGAGATCAGCCCTCGAAGACAAAACCTGTGGGGAAAAAATTTTCTAAGCCGGGGTCACAATTTCAGCAAAAATCTGAAATTCTCCTGTTCACTCAAAAATGGTGCCAAACTGTTGCAAATTCTCCCCTGGAAGGTTTGGCGGTGGAAACAGAAGCCTTTTTATCATAGGAAATGAAATCAGCCCTCGAAGACAAAACCTGTGGGGAAAAAAATTTCTAACCGCCGGGGTCACAATTTCAGTAAAAATCTGAAATTCTCCAGTTCACTCAAAAATGGTGCCAAACTGTTGCAAATTCTCCCCTGAAAGCTTAGGCGGTGGAAACAGAACCCTTTTTGTCATAGGAAATGAAATCAGCCCTCGAAAACAAAACCTGTGAAAAAAAAAATTCTAAGCCCCGGGGTCACAATTTCAGCAAAAATCTAATATTCTCCAATTCTCTCAAAAATGGTCCAAACTGTTGCATATTCTCCCCTGAAAGCTTTGGCGGTGGAAACAGAAGCCTCTTTGCCATAGGAAATTAAATCAGCCCTCAAAGACAAAACCTGTGGAAAAATTTTTTTCTAAGCCCCGGGGTCACAATTTCAGCAAAAATCTGCAATTCTCCAATTCTCTCAAAAATGGTGCCAAACTGTTGCAAATTCTCCCCTGAAAGCTTTGGCGGTGGAAACAGAACCCTTTTTGTCATAGGAAATGAAATCAGCCCTCGAAAACAAAACCTGTGGAAAAAAAAAATTCTAAGCCCCGGGGTCACAATTTCAGCAAAAATCTAATATTCTCCAATTCTCTCAGAAATGGTGCCAAACTGTTGCAAAATCTCCCCTGAAAGGTTTGGCGGTGGAAACAGAAGGCTTTTTATCATAGGCCAAGAAATCAGCCCTCGACAACTTTACCTGTGAAAAAAAAATTCTAAGCCCCAGTGTCACAATTTCAGCAAAAATCTAAAATTCTCCAATTCTCTCAAAAATTGTGCCAAACTGTTGCAAATTCTCACCTGAAAGGTTTGAAGGTGGAAACAGAAGCCTTGTTGTCATAGGAAATGAAATCAGCCCTCGAAGAGAAAACCTGTGAAATTTTTTTTTTCTAAACCCCGGGGTCACAATTTCAGCCAAAAACTGAAATTCTCCAATTCAATCAAAAATGGTGCCAAACTGTTGCAAAATCTACCCTGAAAGGTTTGGCGGTGGAAACAGAAGGCTTTTTATCATAGGCCAAGAAACCAGCTCTCGACAATTTTACCTGTGAAAAAAAAAATTTCTCAGCCCTGGGGTCACAATTTCAGCAAAAACCTAAAATTCTCCAGTTCACTCAAAAATGTTGCCAAACTTTAGCAAATTCTCCTCTGAAAGCTTTGGCGGTGGAAACAGAAGGCATTTTATCATAGGAAATGAAATCAGCTCTCGACAACTTAACCTGTGGGGGGAAAAAATTCTAAGCCCCGGGGTCACAATTTCAGCAAAAATCTAAAATTCTCCAATTCTCTCAAAAATTGTGCCAAACTGTTGCAAATTCTCAACTGAATGGTTTGGCGGTGGAAACAGGAGCCTTTTTATCATAGGAAATGAAATCAACCCTCGAAGACAAAACCTGTGGAAAAAAAATTTTCTAACCCCCGGGGTCACAATTTCAGCAAAAATCTGCAATTCTCCAATTCACTCAAAAATGGTGCCAAACTGTTGCAAATTCTCCCCTGAAAGGTTTGGCGGTGGAAACAGAAGGCTTTTTATCATAGGCCAAGAAATCTGCCCTCGACAACTTTACCTGTGAAAAAAAAAAAATTCTAAGCCCCGGGGTCACAATTTCAGCAAAAATCTAATATTCTCCAATTCTCTCAGAAATGGTGCCAAACTGTTGCAAAATCTCCCCTGAAAGGTTTGGCGGTGGAAACAGAAGGCTTTTTATCATAGGCCAAGAAATCAGCCCTCGACAACTTTACCTGTGAAAAAAAAATTCTAAGCCCCAGTGTCACAATTTCAGCAAAAATCTAAAATTCTCCAATTCTCTCAAAAATTGTGCCAAACTGTTGCAAATTCTCACCTGAAAGGTTTGAAGGTGGAAACAGAAGCCTTGTTGTCATAGGAAATGAAATCAGCCCTCGAAGAGAAAACCTGTGAAATTTTTTTTTTCTAAACCCCGGGGTCACAATTTCAGCCAAAAACTGAAATTCTCCAATTCAATCAAAAATGGTGCCAAACTGTTGCAAAATCTACCCTGAAAGGTTTGGCGGTGGAAACAGAAGGCTTTTTATCATAGGCCAAGAAACCAGCTCTCGACAATTTTACCTGTGAAAAAAAAAATTTCTCAGCCCTGGGGTCACAATTTCAGCAAAAACCTAAAATTCTCCAGTTCACTCAAAAATGTTGCCAAACTTTAGCAAATTCTCCTCTGAAAGCTTTGGCGGTGGAAACAGAAGGCATTTTATCATAGGAAATGAAATCAGCTCTCGACAACTTAACCTGTGGGGGGAAAAAATTCTAAGCCCCGGGGTCACAATTTCAGCAAAAATCTAAAATTCTCCAATTCTCTCAAAAATTGTGCCAAACTGTTGCAAATTCTCAACTGAATGGTTTGGCGGTGGAAACAGGAGCCTTTTTATCATAGGAAATGAAATCAACCCTCGAAGACAAAACCTGTGGAAAAAAAATTTTCTAACCCCCGGGGTCACAATTTCAGCAAAAATCTGAAATTCTCCAATTCACTCAAAAATGGTGCCAAACTGTTGCAAATTCTCCCCTGAAAGGTTTGGCGGTGGAAACAGAAGGCTTTTTATCATAGGCCAAGAAATCTGCCCTCGACAACTTTACCTGTGAAAAAAAAAAAAATTCTAAGCCCCGGGGTCACAATTTCAGCAAAAATCTAATATTCTCCAATTCTCTCAGAAATGGTGCCAAACTGTTGCAAAATCTCCCCTGAAAGGTTTGGCGGTGGAAACAGAAGGCTTTTTATCATAGGCCAAGAAATCAGCCCTCGACAACTTTACCTGTGAAAAAAAAATTCTAAGCCCCAGTGTCACAATTTCAGCAAAAATCTAAAATTCTCCAATTCTCTCAAAAATTGTGCCAAACTGTTGCAAATTCTCACCTGAAAGGTTTGACGGTGGAAACAGGAGCCTTTTTATCATAGGAAATGAAATCAGCCCTCGACAACTTTACCTGTGAAAAAAAATTCTAAGCCCCAGGGTCACAATTTCAGCAAAAATCTGAAATTCTCCAATTCACTCAAAAATTGTGCCAAACTGTTGCAAATTCTCACCTGAAAGGTTTGACGGTGGAAACAGAAGCCTTGTTTTCATAGGAAATGAAATCAGCCCTCGAAGAGAAAACCTGTGAAAAAAAATTTTTCTGAACCCCGGGGTCACAATTTCAGCCAAAAACTGAAATTCTCCAATTCAATCAAAAATGGTGCCAAACTGTTGCAAAATCAACCCTGAAAGGTTTGGCGGTGGACACAGAAGGCTTTTTATCATAGGCCAAGAAATCAGCCCTCGAAGACAAAACCTTTTGGGAAAAAAATTTCTAACCCCCGGGGTCACAATTTCAGGAAAAATCTGAAATTCTCCAATTCACTCAAAAATGGTGCCAAACTGTTGCAAATTCTCCCCTGAAAGGTTTGGAGGTGGAAACAGAAGCCTTTTTATCATAGGAAAAGAGATCAGCCCTCGAAGACAAAACCTGTGGGGAAAAAATTTTCTAAGCCGGGGTCACAATTTCAGCAAAAATCTGAAATTCTCCTGTTCACTCAAAAATGGTGCCAAACTGTTGCAAATTCTCCCCTGAAAGGTTTGGCGGTGGAAACAGAAGCCTTTTTATCATAGGAAATGAAATCAGCCCTCGAAGACAAAACCTGTGGGGAAAAAAATTTCTAACCGCCGGGGTCACAATTTCAGTAAAAATCTGAAATTCTCCAGTTCACTCAAAAATGGTGCCAAACTGTTGCAAATTCTCACCTGAAAGGTTTGACGGTGGAAACAGGAGCCTTTTTATCATAGGAAATGAAATCAGCCCTCGCCAACTTTACCTGTGAAAAAAAAAAATTCTAAGCCCCGGGGTCACAATTTCAGCAAAAATCTAATATTCTCCAATTCTCTCAAAAATGGTCCAAACTGTTGCACATTCTCCCCTGAAAGCTTTGGCGGTGGAAACAGAAACCTCTTTGCCATAGAAAATTAAATCAGCCCTCAAAGACAAAACCTGTGGAAAAAAATTTTTCTAAGCCCCGGGGTCACAATTTCAGCAAAAATCTGCAATTCTCCAATTCTCTCAAAAATGGTGCCAAACTGTTGCAAATTCTCCCCTGAAAGCTTTGGCGGTGGAAACAGAAGGCTTTTTGCCATAGGAAATGAAATCAGCCCTCGAAGACAAAACAAGTGAAAAAAATTTTCCTAAGCCCCGGGGTCACAATTTCAGTAAAAATCTGAAATTCTCCAATTCACTCATAAATGGTGCCAAACTGTTGCAAATTCACCTCTGAAACCTTTGGCGGTGGAAACAGAAGGCTTTTTATCATAGGCCAAGAAATCAGCCCTTGACAACTTTAGCTGTGAAAAAAAAAAAATTCTAAGCCCTGGGATCACAATTTCAGCAAAAAACTGAAATTCTCCAATTCTCTCAGAAATGGTGCCAAACTGTTGCAAAATCTCCCCTGAACGGTTTGGCGGTGGAAACAGAAGGCTTTTTATCATAGGCCAAGAAATCAGCCCTCGACAACTTTACATGTGAAAAAAAAATTTCTAAGCCCCGGGGTCACAATTTCAGCAAAAAACTGAAATTCTCCAATTCACTCATAAATGGTGCCAAACTGTTGCAAATTCTACCCTGAAAGCTTTGGCGGTGGAAACAGAAGGCTTTTTATCATAGGCCAAGAAATCAGCCCTTGACAACTTTACCTGTGAAAAAAAAAATTCTAAGCCCCGGGGTCACAATTTCAGCAAAAAACTGAAATTCTCCAATTCTCTCAGAAATGGTCCAAACTGTTGCAAAATCTCCCCTGAAAGGTTTGACGGTGGAAACAGAAGGCTTTTAATCATAGGCCAAGAAATCAGCCCTCGACAACTTTACCTGTGAAAAAAAAAAATTCTAAGCCCCGGGGTCACAATTTCAGGAAAAATCTGAAATTCTCCAGTTCACTCAAAAATGTTGCCAAACTCTTGCAAATTCTCCCCTGAAAGGTTTCGCAGTGGAAACAGAAGGCTTTTTATTATAGGAAATTAAATCAGCCCTCGAAGACAAAACCTGTGGAAAAAATTTTTTCTAGGCCCCGGAGTCACAATTTCAGTAAAAATCTGAAATTCTCCAATTCACTCATAAATGGTGCCAAACTGTTGCAAATTCTCCCCTGAAAGCTTTGGCGGTGGAAACAGAAGGCTTCTTATCATAGGCCAAGAAATCAGCCCTCGACAACTTTACCTGTGAAAAAAAAAAGATTCTAAGCCCCGGCGTCAAAATTTCAGGAAAAAAACTGAAATTCTCCAGTTCACTCAAAAATGTTGCCAAACTCTTTCAAATTCTCCCCTGAAAGGTTTGGCGGTGGAAACAGACGTCTTTTTATCATAGGAAATTAAATCAGCCAACGAAGACTAAACCTGGGGGGGGAAAAAATTCTAACCCCCGGGGTCACAATTGCAGTAAAAATCTGAAATTCTCCAATTCACTCAAAAATGGTGCCAAACTGTTGCAAAATCTTCCCTGAAAGGTTTGGCAGTGGAAACAGAAGGCTTTTTATCATAGGCCAAGAAATCAGCCTTCGACAACTTTACCTATGAAAAAAAACAATTTCTAAGCCCCGGGGTCACAATTTCAGCAAAAAGCTAAAATTCTCCAATTCTCTCAAAAATTGTGGCAAACTGTAGCAAATTCGCCACTTAAAGGTTTGGCGGTGGAAACAGAAGGCATTTTATCATAGGAAATGAAATCAGCTCTCGACAACTAAACCTGTGGGGGGAAAAATTCTAAGCCCCAGTGTCACAATTTCAGCAAAAATCGGAAATTCTCCAATTTTCTCAAAAATGGTTCCAAACGGTTGCAAATTCTCCCCTGAAAGCTTTGGGGTGGAAACAGAAGCCTTTTTGCCATAGGAAATTAAATCAGCCCTCGAAGACAAAACCTGTGGAAAAAAATTTTTCTAAGCCCCGGGGTCACAATTTCAGCAAAAATCTGAAATTCTCCAATTCTCTCAAAAATGGTGCCAAACTGTTGCAAATTCTCCCCTGAAAGCTTTGGGGTGGAAACAGAAGGCTTTTTGCCATAGGAAATGAAATCAGCCCTCGAAGACAAAACCTGTAGAAAAAAAATTTTCTAACCCCCGGGGTCACAATTTCAGTAAAAATCTGAAATTATCCAATTCACTCATAAATGGTGCCAAACTATTGCAAATTCTCCCCTGAAAGCTTTGGCGGTGGAAACAGAAGGCTTTTTATCATAGGCCAAGAAATCAGCCCTCAAAAACTTTACCTGTGAAAAAAAAATTCTAAGCCAGGGGTCACAATTTCAGCAAAAAACTGAAATTCTCCAATTCTCTCAGAAATGGTGCCAAACTGTTGCAAAATCTCCCCTGAAAGGTTTGGCGGTGGAAACAGAAGGCTTTTTATCATAGGCCAAGAAATCAGCCCTCGACAACTTTAAATGTGAAAAAAAAAAAATTCTAAGCCCCGGGGTCACAATTTCAGGAAAAAATCGGAAATTCTCCAGTTCACTCAAAAATGTTGCCAAACTCTTGCAAATTCTCCCCTGAAAGGTTCGGCGGTGGAAACAGAAGGCTTTTTCTCATAGGCCAATAAATCAGCCCTTGAAGACAACACCTGTGGGGAAAAAATTTTCTAAGCCCCGGGGTCACAATTTCAGCAAAAATTTGAAATTCTCCAGTTCTCTCAAAAGTGGTGCCAAACTGTTGCAAATTCTCCCCTGAACGGTTTGGCGGTGGAAACAGAAGCCTTTTTATCATAGGCCAAGAAATCTGCCCTCGCCAACTTTACCTGTGAAAAAAAAAAATTCTAAGCCCCGGGGTCACAATTTCACCAAAAATCTGAAATTCTCCAATTCTCTCAAAAATTGTGCCAAACTGTTGCAAATTCTCACCTGAAAGGTTTGACGGTGGAAACAGGAGCCTTTTTATCATAGGAAATGAAATCAGCCCTCGACAACTTTACCTGTGGAAAAAAAAAATTCTAAGCCCCGGAGTCACAATTTCAGGTAAAATCTGAAATTCTCAAATTTTCTCAAAAATGGTTCCAAACTGTTGCAAATTCTCCCCTGAAAGCTTTGGCGGTGGAAATAGAAGCCTCTTTGCCATAGGAAATTAAATCAGCCCTCAAAGACAAAACCTGTGGAAAAAAAATTTTCTAAGCCCCGGGGTCACAATTTCAGCAAAAATCTGAAATTCTCCAATTCTCTCAAAAATGGTGCCAAACTGTTGCAAATTCTCCCCTGAAAGCTTTGGCGGTGGAAACAGAAGGCTTTTTGAGATAGGAAATGAAATCAGCCCTCGAAGACAAAACCTGTAGAAAAAAAATTTTCTAACCCCCGGGGTCACAATTTCAGTAAAAATCTGAAATTCTCCAATTCACTCATAAATGGTGCCAAACTGTTGCAAATTCTCCCCTGAAAGCTTTGGCGGTGGAAACGGAAGGCTTTTTATCATAGGCCAAGAAATCAGCCCTCGACAACTTTAGCTGTGAAAAAAAAAATTCTAAGCCCCGGGGTCACAATTTCAGCAAAAATCTAATATTCTCCAATTCTCTCAAAAATTGTGCCAAACTGTTGGAAATTGTCCCCTGAAAGGTTTGGCGGTGGAAACAGAAGCCTTTTTATCATAGGAAATCAAATCAGCCCTCGAAGACAAAACCTGTGGAAAAAAATTTTTCTAAGCCCCAGGGTCACAATTTCAGCAAAAATCTGAAATTCTCCAATTCTCTCAAAAATGGTGCCAAACTGTTGCAAATTCTCCCCTGAAAGCTTTGGCGGTGGAAACAGAAGGCTTTTTGCCATAGGAAATGAAATCAGCCCTCGAAGACAAAACCTGTAGAAAAAAATTTTTCTAACCCCCGGGGTCACAATTTCAGTAAAAATCTGAAATTCTCCAATTCACTCATAAATGGTGCCAAACTGTTGCAAAATCTCCCCTGAACGGTTTGGCGGTGGAAACAGAAGGCTTTTTATCATAGGCCAAGAAATCAGCCCTCGACAACTTTACATGTGAAAAAAAAAAATTCTAAGCCCCGGGGTCACAATTTCAGGAAAAATCTGAAATTCTCCAATTCTCTCAAAAATTGTGCCAAACTGTTGCAAATTATCACCTGAAAGGTTTGACAGTGGAAACAGGAGCCTTTTTATCATAGGAAATTAAATCAGCCCTCAAAGACAAAACCTGTGGAAAAAAATTTTTCTAAGCCCCGGGGTCACAATTTCAGCAAAAATCTGAAATTCTCCAATTCTCTCAAAAATGGTGCCAAACTGTTGCAAATTCTCCCCTGAAAGCTATGGCGGTGGAAACAGAAGGCTTTTTGCCATAGGAAATGAAATCAGCCCTCGAAGACAAAACCTGTAGAAAAAAAATTTTCTAACCCCCGGGGTCACAATTTCAGTAAAAATCTGAAATTCTCCAATTCACTCATAAATGGTGCCAAACTGTTGCAAATTCTCCCCTGAGAGGTTTGGCGGTGGAAACAGAAGGCTTTTTATCACAGAAAATTAAATCAGCCCTCGAAGACAAAACCAGCGAAAAAATTTTTTCTAAGCCCCGGGGTCACAATTTCAGGACAAATCTGAAATTCTCCTATTTTCTCAAAAATGGTGCCAAACTGTTGCAAATTCTCACCTGAAGGGTTTGACGGTGGAAACAGGAGCCTTTTTATCATAGGAAATGAAATCAGCCCTCGACAACTTTACCTGTGAAAAAAAAAATTCTAAGCCCCAGGGTCACAATTTCAGCAAAAATCTGAAATTCTCCAATTCACTCAAAAATTGTGCCAAACTGTTGCAAATTCTCACCTGAAAGGTTTGACGGTGGAAACAGAAGCCTTGTTGTCATAGGAAATGAAATCAGCCCTCGAAGAGAAAACCTGTGAAATTTTTTTTTTCTAAACCCCGGGGTCACAATTTCAGGAAAAATCGGCAATTCTCCAGTTCACTCAAAAATGTTGCCAAACTGTTGCAAAATCTACCCTGAAAGGTTTGGTGGTGGAAACAGAAGGCTTTTTATCATAGGCCAAGAAACCAGCTCTCGACAATTTTACCTGTGAAAAAAAAAATTTCTCAGCCCTGGGGTCACAATTTCAGCAAAAACCTAAAATTCTCCAGTTCACTCAAAAATGGTGCCAAACTGTTGCAAATTCTCCTCTGAAAGGTTTGGCGGTGGAAACAGAAGGCATTTTATCATAGGAAATGAAATCAGCTCTCGACAACTTAACCTGTGGGGGGAAAAATTCTAAGCCCCGGGGTCACAATTTCAGCAAAAATCTAAAATTCTCCAATTCTCTCAAAAATTGTGCCAAACTGTTGCAAATTCTCCTCTGAATGGTTTGGCGGTGGAAACAGGAGCCTTTTTATCATAGGAAATGAAATCAGCCCTCGAAGACAAAACCTGTGGAAAAAAATTTTCTAACCCCCGGGGTCACAATTTCAGCAAAAATCTGAAATTCTCCAATTCACTCAAAAATGGTGCCAAACTGTTGCAAATTCTCCCCTGAAAGGTTTGGCGGTGGAAACAGAAGGCTTTTTATCATAGGCCAAGAAATCTGCCCTCGACAACTTTACCTGTGAAAAAAAAAAATTCTAAGCCCCGGGGTCACAATTTCAGCAAAAATCTAATATTCTCCAATTCTCTCAAAAATTGTGCCAAACTGTTGCAAATTCTCACCTGAAAGGTTTGACAGTGGAAACAGGAGCCTTTTTATCATAGGAAATTAAATCAGCCCTCAAAGACAAAACCTGTGGAAAAAAATTTTTCTAAGCCCCGGGGTCACAATTTCAGCAAAAATCTGAAATTCTCCAATTCTCTCAAAAATGGTGCCAAACTGTTGCAAATTCTCCCCTGAAAGCTTTGGCGGTGGAACCAGAAGGCTTTTTGCCATAGGAAATGAAATCAGCCCTCGAAGACAAAACCTGTAGAAAAAAAATTTTCTAACCCCCGGGGTCACAATTTCAGTAAAAATCTGAAATTCTCCAATTCACTCATAAATGGTGCCAAACTGTTGCAAATTCTCCCCTGAAAGCTTTCGCGGTGGAAACAGAAGGCTTTTTATCATAGGCCAAGAAATCAGCCCTCGACAACTTTAGCTGTGAAAAAAAAAATTCTAAGCCCCGGGGTCACAATTTCAGCAAAAAACTGAAATTCTCCAATTCTCTCAGAAATGGTGCCAAACTGTTGCAAAATCTCCCCTGAACGGTTTGGCGGTGGAAACAGAAGGCTTTTTATCATAGGCCAAGAAATCAGCCCTCGACAACTTTACATGTGAAAAAAAAAATTTCTAAGCCCCGGGGTCACAATTTCAGGAAAAATCGGCAATTCTCCAGTTCACTCAAAAATGTTGCCAAACTGTTGCAAATTCTCCCCTGAGAGGTTTGGCGGTGGAAACAGAAGGCTTTTTATCATAGAAAATTAAATCAGCCCTCGAAGACAAAACCAGCGAAAAAATTTTTTCTAAGCCCCGGGGTCACAATTTCAGGACAAATCTGAAATTCTCCTATTTTCTCAAAAATGGTGCCAAACTGTTGCAAATTCTCACCTGAAAGGTTTGACGGTGGAAACAGGAGCCTTTTTATCATAGGAAATGAAATCAGCCCTCGACAACTTTACCTGTGAAAAAAAAAATTCTAAGCCCCAGGGTCACAATTTCAGCAAAAATCTGAAATTCTCCAATTCACTCAAAAATTGTGCCAAACTGTTGCAAATTCTCACCTGAAAGGTTTGACGGTGGAAACAGAAGCCTTGTTGTCATAGGAAATGAAATCAGCCCTCGAAGAGAAAACCTGTGAAATTTTTTTTTCCTAAACCCCGGGGTCACAATTTCAGCCAAAAACTGAAATTCTCCAATTCAATCAAAAATGGTGCCAAACTGTTGCAAAATCTACCCTGAAAGGTTTGGTGGTGGAAACAGAAGGCTTTTTATCATAGGCCAAGAAACCAGCTCTCGACAATTTTACCTGTGAAAAAAAAAATTTCTCAGCCCTGGGGTCACAATTTCAGCAAAAACCTAAAATTCTCCAGTTCACTCAAAAATGGTGCCAAACTGTTGCAAATTCTCCTCTGAAAGGTTTGGCGGTGGAAACAGAAGGCATTTTATCATAGGAAATGAAATCAGCTCTCGACAACTTAACCTGTGGGGGGAAAAATTCTAAGCCCCGGGGTCACAATTTCAGCAAAAATCTAAAATTCTCCAATTCTCTCAAAAATTGTGCCAAACTGTTGCAAATTCTCCTCTGAATGGTTTGGCAGTGGAAACAGGAGCCTTTTTATCATAGGAAATGAAATCAGCCCTCGAAGACAAAACCTGTGGAAAAAAAATTTTCTAACCCCCGGGGTCACAATTTCAGCAAAAATCTGAAATTCTCCAATTCACTCAAAAATGGTGCCAAACTGTTGCAAATTCTCCCCTGAAAGGTTTGGCGGTGGAAACAGAAGGCTTTTTATCATAGGCCAAGAAATCTGCCCTCGACAACTTTACCTGTGAAAAAAAAAAATTCTAAGCCCCGGGGTCACAATTTCAGCAAAAATCTAATATTCTCCAATTCTCTCAGAAATGGTGCCAAACTGTTGCAAAATCTCCCCTGAAAGGTTTGGCGGTGGAAACAGAAGGCTTTTTATCATAGGCCAAGAAATCAGCCCTCGACAACTTTACCTGTGAAAAAAAAATTCTAAGCCCCAGTGTCACAATTTCAGCAAAAATCTAAAATTCTCCAATTCTCTCAAAAATTGTGCCAAACTGTTGCAAATTCTCACCTGAAAGGTTTGACGGTGGAAACAGAAGCCTTGTTGTCATAGGAAATGAAATCAGCCCTCGAAGAGAAAACCTGTGAAATTTTTTTTTTCTAAACCCCGGGGTCACAATTTCAGCCAAAAACTGAAATTCTCCAATTCAATCAAAAATGGTGCCAAACTGTTGCAAAATCTACCCTGAAAGGTTTGGCGGTGGAAACAGAAGGCTTTTTATCATAGGCCAAGAAACCAGCTCTCGACAATTTTACCTGTGAAAAAAAAAATTTCTCAGCCCTGGGGTCACAATTTCAGCAAAAACCTAAAATTCTCCAGTTCACTCAAAAATGTTGCCAAACTTTAGCAAATTCTCCTCTGAAAGCTTTGGCGGTGGAAACAGAAGGCATTTTATCATAGGAAATGAAATCAGCTCTCGACAACTTAACCTGTGGGGGGAAAAAATTCTAAGCCCCGGGGTCACAATTTCAGCAAAAATCTAAAATTCTCCAATTCTCTCAAAAATTGTGCCAAACTGTTGCAAATTCTCCTCTGAATGGTTTGGCGGTGGAAACAGGAGCCTTTTTATCATAGGAAATGAAATCAACCCTCGAAGACAAAACCTGTGGAAAAAAAATTTTCTAACCCCCAGGGTCACAATTTCAGCAAAAATCTGAAATTCTCCAATTCACTCAAAAATGGTGCCAAACTGTTGCAAATTCTCCCCTGAAAGGTTTGGCGGTGGAAACAGAAGGCTTTTTATCATAGGCCAAGAAATCTGCCCTCGACAACTTTACCTGTGAAAAAAAAAAATTCTAAGCCCCGGGGTCACAATTTCAGCAAAAATATAATATTCTCCAATTCTCTCAGAAATGGTGCCAAACTGTTGCAAAATCTCCCCTGAAAGGTTTGGCGGTGGAAACAGAAGGCTTTTTATCATAGGCCAAGAAATCAGCCCTCGACAACTTTACCTGTGAAAAAAAAATTCTAAGCCCCAGTGTCACAATTTCAGCAAAAATCTAAAATTCTCCAATTCTCTCAAAAATTGTGCCAAACTGTTGCAAATTCTCACCTGAAAGGTTTGACGGTGGAAACAGGAGCCTTTTTATCATAGGAAATGAAATCAGCCCTCGACAACTTTACCTGTGAAAAAAAAAATTCTAAGCCCCAGGGTCACAATTTCAGCAAAAATCTGAAATTCTCCAATTCACTCAAAAATTGTGCCAAACTGTTGCAAATTCTCACCTGAAAGGTTTGACGGTGGAAACAGAAGCCTTGTTTTCATAGGAAATGAAATCAGCCCTCGAAGAGAAAACCTGTGAAAAAATTTTTTTCTGAACCCCGGGGTCACAATTTCAGCCAAAAACTGAAATTCTCCAATTCAATCAAAAATGGTGCCAAACTGTTGCAAAATCAACCCTGAAAGGTTTGGCGGTGGAAACAGAAGGCTTTTTATCATAGGCCAAGAAATCAGCCCTCGAAGACAAAACCTGTGGGGAAAAAAATTTCTAACCCCCGGGGTCACAATTTCAGGAAAATCTGAAATTCTCCAATTCACTCAAAAATGGTGCCAAACTGTTGCAAATTCTCCCCTGAAAGGTTTGGAGGTGGAAACAGAAGCCTTTTTATCATAGGAAAAGAGATCAGCCCTCGAAGACAAAACCTGTGGGGAAAAAATTTTCTAAGCCGGGGTCACAATTTCAGCAAAAATCTGAAATTCTCCTGTTCACTCAAAAATGGTGCCAAACTGTTGCAAATTCTCCCCTGAAAGGTTTGGCGGTGGAAACAGAAGCCTTTTTATCATAGGAAATGAAATCAGCCCTCGAAGACAAAACCTGTGGGGAAAAAAATTTCTAACCGCCGGGGTCACAATTTCAGTAAAAATCTGAAATTCTCCAGTTCACTCAAAAATGGTGGCAAACTGTTGCAAATTCTCCCCTGAAAGCTTAGGCGGTGGAAACAGAACCCTTTTTGTCATAGGAAATGAAATCAGCCCTCGAAAACAAAACCTGTGGGGAAAAAAATTTCTAACCTCCAGGGTCACAATTTCAGTAAAAATCTGAAATTCTCCAATTCACTCAAAAATGGTGCCAAACTGTTGCAAAATCTTCTCTGAAAGATTTGGCGGTGGAAACAGAAGGCTTTTTATCATAGGCCAAGAAATCAGCCCTCGACAACTTTACCTATAAAAAAAAACAAATTCTAAGCCCCGGGGTCACAATTTCAGCAAAAATCTAAAATTCTCCAATTCTCTCAAAAATTGTGCCAAACTGTTGCAAATTCTCACCTGAAAGGTTTGACGGTGGAAACAGGAGCCTTTTTATCATAGGAAATGAAATCAGCCCTCGACAACTTTACCTGTGAAAAAAAAAATTCTAAGCCCCAGGGTCACAATTTCAGCAAAAATCTGAAATTCTCCAATTCACTCAAAAATGGTGCCAAACTGTTGCAAATTCTCCCATGAAAGGTTTGGCGGTGGAAACAGAAGGCTTTTTGCCATAGGAAATGAAATCAGCCCTCGAAGATAAAACCTGTGGGGAAAAAAATTCTAAGCCCCAGGGTCACAATTTCAGCAAAAATCTGAAATTCTCCAATTCTCTCAAAAATCATGCCAAACTGTTGCAAATTCTCCCCTGAAAGCTTTGGCGGTGGAAACAGAAGGCTTTTTGCCATAGGAAATGAAATCTGCCCTCGACAACTTTACCTGTGAAAAAAAAAAATTCTAAGCCCCGGGGTCACAATTTCAGCAAAAACCTAATATTCTCCAATTCTCTCAAAAATTGTGTCAAACTTTAGCAAATTCTCCTCTGAAAGGTTTGGCGGTGGAAACAGAAGGCATTTTATCATAGGAAATGAAATCAGCTCTCGACAACTTAACCTGTGGGGGAAAAAATTCTAAGCCCCTGTGTCACAATTTCAGCAAAAATCTGAAATTTTCCAATTCTCTCAAAAATGGTTCCAAACTGTTGCAAATTCTCCCCTGAAAGGTTTGGCGGTGGAAACAGAAGGCTTTTTGCCATAGGAAATTAAATCAGCCCTCGAAGACAAAACCTGTGGGAAAAAAATTTTCTAACCCCCGGGGTCACAATTTCAGCAAAAATCTGAAATTCTCCAATTCTCTCAAAAATCATGCCAAACTGTTGCAAATTCTCCCCTGAAAGCTTTGGCGGTGGAAACAGAAGGCTTTTTGCCATAGGAAATGAAATCTGCCCTCGACAACTTTACCTGTGAAAAAAAAAAATTCTAAGCCCCGGGGTCACAATTTCAGCAAAAACCTAATATTCTCCAATTCTCTCAAAAATTGTGTCAAACTTTAGCAAATTCTCCTCTGAAAGGTTTGGCGGTGGAAACAGAAGGCATTTTATCATAGGAAATGAAATCAGCTCTCGACAACTTAACCTGTGGGGGGAAAAAATTCTAAGCCCCTGTGTCACAATTTCAGCAAAAATCTGAAATTTTCCAATTCTCTCAAAAATGGTTCCAAACTGTTGCAAATTCTCCCCTGAAAGGTTTGGCGGTGGAAACAGAAGGCTTTTTGCCATAGGAAATTAAATCAGCCCTCGAAGACAAAACCTGTGGGAAAAAAATTTTCTAACCCCCGGGGTCACAATTTCAGCAAAAATCTGAAATTCTCCAATTCACTCAAAAATGGTGCCAAACTGTTGCAAATTCTCCCCTGAGACGTTTGGTGGTGGAAACAGAAGGCTTTTTATCATAGGCCAAGAAATCTGCCCTCGACAACTTTACCTGTGAAAAAAAAAAAAAAACTCTAAGCCCCGGGGTCACAATTTCAGCAAAAATCTAATATTCTCCAATTCTCTCAGAAATGGTGCCAAACTGTTGCAAAATCTCCCCTGAAAGGTTTGGCGGTGGAAACAGAAGGCTTTTTATCATAGGCCAAGAAATCAGCCCTCGACAACTTTACCTGTGAAAAAAAAAATTCTAAGCCCCAGTGTCACAATTTCAGCAAAAATCTAAAATTCTCCAATTCTCTCAAAAATTGTGCCAAACTGTTGCAAATTCTCACCTGAAAGGTTTGACGGTGGAAACAGAAGCCTTTTTGTCATAGGAAATGAAATCAGCCCTTGAAGACAAAACCTGTGGAAAAAAATTTTTCTCAGCCCCAGAGTCACAATTTCAGCAAAAATCTGAAATTTTACATTTCACTCAAAAATGGTGCCAAACTGTAGCAAATTCTCCCCTGAAAGGTTTGTCCGTGGAAACAGAAGGCATTTTATCATAGGAAATGCAATCAGCCCTCGACAACTTTACCTCTGAAAAAAAAAATTTCTAAGCTCCAGCGTCACAATTTCAGGAAAAATCTGAAATTCTCCAACTCTCTTAAAAGTGGTGCCAAACTGTTGCAAAGTCTCCCCTGAAAGGCTTGGCTGTGGAAACAGAAGCCTTTTTAGCATAGGCCAAGTAATCAGCCCTCGACAACTTTACCTGTGAAAAAAAAAAATTCTAATCCCCGGGGTCACAATTTCAGCAAAAATCTGAAATTCTCCAATTCTCTCAAAAATTGTGCCAAACTGTTGCAAATTCTCCCCTGAAAGCTTTGGCGGTGGAAACAGAAGGTTTTTTGTCATAGGAAATGAAATCAGCCCTTGAAGACAAAACCTGTGGAAAAAAATTTTTCTAAGCCCCGGGGTCACAATTTCAGCAAAAATTTGAAATTCTCCAATTCTCTAAGAAATGTTGCCAAACTGTTGCAAAATCTCCCCTGAAAGGTTTGGCGGTGGAAACAGAAGGCTTTTTATCATAGGCCAAGAAACCAGCCCTCGACAATTTTACCTGTGAAAAAAAAAATTCTAAGCCCCAGTGTCACAATTTCAGCAAAAATCTAAAATTCTCCAATTCTCTCAAAAATTGTGCCAAACTGTTGCAAATTCTCACCTGAAAGGTTTGACGGTGGAAACAGAAGCCTTTTTGTCATAGGAAATGAAATCAGCCCTTGAAGACAAAACCTGTGGAAAAAATTTTTTCTCAGCCCCAGAGTCACAATTTCAGCAAAAATCTGAAATTTTACATTTCACTCAAAAATGGTGCCAAACTGTAGCAAATTCTCCCCTGAAAGGTTTGTCCGTGGAAACAGAAGGCATTTTATCATAGGAAATGCAATCAGCCCTCGACAACTTTACCTCTGAAAAAAAAAATTTCTAAGCTCCAGCGTCACAATTTCAGGAAAAATCTGAAATTCTCCAACTCTCTTAAAAGTGGTGCCAAACTGTTGCAAAGTCTCCCCTGAAAGGCTTGGCTGTGGAAACAGAAGCCTTTTTAGCATAGGCCAAGTAATCAGCCCTCGACAACTTTACCTGTGAAAAAAAAAAATTCTAATCCCCGGGGTCACAATTTCAGCAAAAATCTGAAATTCTCCAATTCTCTCAAAAATTGTGCCAAACTGTTGCAAATTCTCCCCTGAAAGCTTTGGCGGTGGAAACAGAAGGTTTTTTGTCATAGGAAATGAAATCAGCCCTTGAAGACAAAACCTGTGGAAAAAAATTTTTCTAAGCCCCGGGGTCACAATTTCAGCAAAAATTTGAAATTCTCCAATTCTCTCAGAAATGTTGCCAAACTGTTGCAAAATCTCCCCTGAAAGGTTTGGCGGTGGAAACAGAAGGCTTTTTATCATAGGCCAAGAAACCAGCCCTCGACAATTTTACCTGTGAAAAAAAAAATTTCTCAGCCCTGGGGTCACAATTTCAGGAAAAATCTGAAATTCTCCTATTCACTCAAAAATGGTACCAAACTGTTGCAAATTCTCCCATGAAAGTTTTGGCGGTGGAAACAGAAGCCTTTTTGTCATAGGAAATGAAATCAGCCCTCGAAGACAAAACCTGTGAAAAAAAAATTTTCTAAGCCCCGGGGTCACAATTTCAGCAAAAATCTGAAATTCTCCAATTCACTCAAAAATGGTGCCAAACTGTTGCAAATTCTCCCCTGAAAGGTTTGGCAGTGGAAACATAAGGCTTTTTATCATAGGAAATTAAATCAGCCCTCGAAGACAAAACTTGTGGGGAAAAAAATTTCTAATCCCCGGGGTCACAATTTCAGCAAAAATCTGAAATTCTCCAATTCTCTCAAAAATTTTGCCAAACTGTTGCAAATTCTCCCCTGAAAGGTTTGGCGGTGGAAATAGAAGGCTTTTTGTCATAGGAAATGAAATCAGCCCTTGAAGACAAAACCTGTGGAAAAAAATTTTTCTAACCCCCGGGGTCACAATTTCAGCAAAAATCTGAAATTCTCCAATTCACTCAAAAATGGTGCCAAACTGTTGCAAATTCTCCCCTGAAAGGTTTGGCGGTGGAAACAGAAGGCTTTTTAGCATAGGCCAAGAAATCTGCCCTTGACAACTTTACCTGTGAAAAAAAAAAATTCTAAGCCCTAGTGCCACAATTTCAGCAAAAATCTAAAATTCTCCAATTCTCTCAAAAATTGTGCCAAACTGTTGCAAATTCTCCCCTGAAAGGTTTGTCCGTGGAAACAGAAGGCATCTTATCATAGGAAATGAAATCAGCCCTCGACAACTTTACCTGTGAAAAAAAAAATTTCTAAGCTCCGGCGTCACAATTTCATGAAAAATCTGAAATTCTCCAATTCACTCAAAAATGGTGCCAAACTGTTGCAAATTCTCCCCTGAAAGGTTTGGCGGTGGAAACAGAAGCCTTTTTGTCATAGGAAATAAAATCAGCCCTCGAAGACAAAACCTGTGGGGGAAAAAATTCTAATCCCCGGGGTCAAAATTTCAGGAAAAATCTGAAATTCTCCAATTAACTCAAAAATGGTGCCAAACTGTTGCAAATTCTCCCCTGAGAGGTTTGGCGGTGTAAACAGAAGGCTTTTTCTCATAGGCCAATAAATCAGCCCTTGAAGACAAAACCTTTGGGGGGAAAATTTTCTAAGCCCCGGGGTCACAATTTCAGCAAAAATTTGAAATTCTCCAACTCTCTCAAAAGTGGTGCCAAACTGTTCCAAATTCTCCCCTGAAAGACTTGGCGGTGGAAACAGAAGTTTTTTTGTCATAGGAAATGAAATCAGCCCTTGTAGACAAAACCTGTGGAAAAAAATTTTTCTAAGCCCCGGGGTCACAATTTCAGCAAAAATTTGAAATTCTCCAATTCTCTCAAAAATGGTGCCAAACTGTTGCAAATTCTCCCCTGAAAGCTTTGGCGGTGGAAACAGAAGGTTTTTTATCATAGGCCAAGAAATCAGCCCTCGACAACTTTACCTGTGAAAAAAAAAAATTCTAAGCCCCGGGGTCACAATTTCAGCAAAAAAATGAAATTCTCCAATTCTCTCAGAAATGTTGCCAAACTGTTGCAAAATCTCCCCTGAAAGGTTTGGTGGTGGAAACGGAAGGCTTTTTATCATAGGCCAAGAAACCAGCCCTCGACAATTTTACCTGTGAAAAAAAATTTTTCTCAGCCCTGGGGTCACAATTTCAGGAAAAATCTGAAATTCTCCAGTTCACTCAAAAATGTTGCCAAACTCTTGCAAATTCTCCCCTGAAAGGTTTGGCGGTGGAAACAGAAGGCATTTTATCATAGGAAATGAAATCAGCTCTCGACAACTTAACCTGTGGGGGGAAAAAATTCTAAGCCCCAGTGTCACAATTTCAGCAAAAATCTAAAATTCTCCAATTCTCTCAAAAATTGTGCCAAACTGTGGCAAATACTCACCTGAAAGGTTTGACGGTGGAAATAGGAGCCTTTTTATCATAGGAAATGAAATCAGCCCTCGACAACTTTACCTGTGAAAAAAAAAAATTCTAAGCCCCAGGATCACAATTTCAGCAAAAATCTGAAATTCTCCAATTCTCTCAAAAATCGTGCCAAACTGTTGCAAACTCTCCCCTGAAATGTTTGGCGGTGGAAACAGAAGCCTTTTTGTCATAGGAAATGAAATCAGTCCTCGAAGACAAAACCTGTGGGAAAATTTTGTTCTAAGCCCCGGGATCACAATTTCAGCAAAAATCTAAAATTCTCCAATTCTCTCAAAAATTGTGCCAAGCTGTTGCAAATTCTCACCTGAAAGGTTTGACGGTGGAAACAGGAGCCTTTTTATCATAGGAAATGAAATCAGCCCTCGACAACTTTACCTGTGGAAAAAAAATTCTAAGCCCCAGGGTCACAATTTCAGCAAAAATCTGAAATTCTCCAATTCTCTCAAAAATCGTGCCAAACTGTTGCAAATTCTCCCCTGAAAGCTTTGACGGTGGAAACAGAAGGCTTTTTGCCATAGGAAATGAAATCTGCCCTCGACAACTTTACCTGTGAAAAAAAAAATTTCTAAGCCCTGGGGTCACAATTTCAGCAAAAACCTAATATTCTCCAATTCTCTCAAAAATTGTGGCAAACTTTAGCAAATTTTCCTCTGAAAGGTTTGGCGGTGGAAACAGAAGGCTTTTTATCATAGGACAAGAAACCAGCCCTCGACAACTTTACCTGTGAAAAAAAAAATTTCTCAGCCCCGGGGTCACAATTTCAGGAAATATCTGAAATTCTCCAGTTCACTCAAAAATGTTGCCAAACTCTTGCAAATTCTCCCCTGAAAGGTTTGGCGGTGGAAACAGAAGGCTTTTTATCATAGGAAATTAAATCAGCCAACGAAGACTAAACCTGGGGGGGGGGGAATTTCTAACCCCTGGGGTCACAATTTCATTAAAAATCTGAAATTCTCCAATTCACTCAAAAATGGTGCCAAACTGTTGCAAAATCTTCCCTGAAAGGTTTGGCGGTGGAAACAGCAGGCTTTTTATCATAGGCCAAGAAATCAGCCCTCGACAACTTTACCTATGAAAAAAAACAATTTCTAAGCCCCGGGGTCACAATTTCAGCAAAAATCTAAAATTCTCCAATTCTCTCAAAAATTGTGGCAAACTGTAGCAAATTCTCCACTGAAAGGTTTGGCGGTGGAAACAGAAGGCATTTTATCATAGGAAATGAAATCAGCTCTCGACAACTTAACCTGTGGGGGAAAAAATTCTAAGCCCCAGTGTCACAATTTCAGCAAAAATCTGAAATTCTCCAGTTCTCTCAAAAATCGTGCCCAACTGTTGCAATTTCTCCCCTGAAAGCTTTGGCGGTGGAAACAGAAGGCTTTTTGCCATAGGAAATGAACTCAGCCCTCGAAGACAAAACATGTAGAAAAAAAATTTTCTAACCCCCGGGGTCACAATTTCAGTAAAAATCTGGAATTCTCCAATTCACTCATAAATGGTGCCAAACTCTTGCAAATTCTCCCCTGAAAGGTTTGACGGTGGAAACAGAAGGCTTTTTATCATAGGAAATTAAATCAGCCCTCGAAGACAAAACCTGTGAGAGAAAAAAAATTCTAAGCCCCGGGGTCACAATTTCAGGAAAAATCTGAAATTCTCCAATTTTCTCAAAAATGGTTCCAAACTGTTGCAAATTCTCCCCTGAAAGGTTTGGCGGTGGAAACGGAAGGCTTTTTGCCATAGGAAATTAAATCAGCCCTCGAAGACAAAACCTGTGAGAGAAAAAAAATTCTAAGCCCCGGGGTCACAATTTCAGCAAAAATCTAATATTCTCCAATTCTCTCAAAAATTGTGCCAAACTGTTGCAAATTGTCCCCTGAAAGGTTTGGCGGTGGAAACAGAAGCCTTTTTATCATAGGAAATCAAATCAGCCCTCGAAGACAAAACCTGTGGAAAAAAAATTTTCTAAGCCCCGGGGTCACAATTTCAGCAAAAATCTGATATTCTCCAATTCGCTCAAAAATGGTGCCAAACTGTTGCAAATTCTCCCCTGAAAGGTTTGGCAGTGGAAACAGAAGCCTTTTTATCATAGGAAATCAAATCAGCCCTCGAAGACAAAACCTGTGGAAAAAAATTTTTCTAAGCCCCGGGGTCACAATTTCAGCAAAAATCTGATATTCTCCAATTCGCTCAAAAATGGTGCCAAACTGTTGCAAATTCTCCCCTGAAAGGTTTCACGGTGGAAACAGAAGTCTTTTTATCATCGGCCAATAAATCAGCCCTCGAAGACAAAACCTGTGGGGAAAATATTTTATAAGCCCCGGGGTCACAATTTCAGCAAAAAACTGAAATTCTCCTATTCATTCAAAAACGGTGCCAAACTGTTGCAAATTCTTCCCTGAAAGGTTTGGCGGTGGAAACAGAAGGCTTTTTATCATAGGCCAAGAAATCAGCCCTCGACAACTTGACCTGTGAAAAAAAATTTTCTAAGCCCCGGGGTCACAATTTCAGCAAAAATCTGAAATTCTCCAATTCACTCAAAAATGGTGCCAAACTGTTGCAAAGTCTCCCCTGAAAGTTATGGCGGTGGAAACAGAAGCCTTTTTGTCATAGGAAATGAAATCATCCCTCGAAGACAAAACCTGTGGAATTTTTTTCCCCTACAATTTCAACATAAATCTGAAATTCTCCAGTTCATTCAAAAATGGTGCCATACTGTAGCAAATTCTCCCCTGAAAGCTTTGGCGGTGGAAATAGAAGGCTTTTTATCATAGGCCAAGAAATCAGCCCTCGACAACTTTACCTATGAAAAAAAACAATTTCTAAGCCCCGGGGTCACAATTTCAGCAAAAATCTAAAATTCTCCAATTCTCTCAAAAATTGTGGCAAACTGTAGCAAATTCTCCACTGAAAGGTTTGGCGGTGGAAACAGAAGGCATTTTATCATAGGAAACGAAATCAGCTCTCGACAACTTAACCTGTGGGGGAAAAAAATTCTAAGCCCCAGTGTCACAATTTCAGCAAAAATCTGAAATTCTCCAGTTCTCTCAAAAATCGTGCCCAACTGTTGCAAATTCTCCCCTGAAAGCTTTGGCGGTGGAAACAGAAGGCTTTTTGCCATAGGAAATGAAATCAGCCCTCGAAGACAAAACATGTAGAAAAAAAATTTTCTAACCCCCGGGGTCACAATTTCAGTAAAAGTCTGGAATTCTCCAATTCACTCATAAATGGTGCCAAACTCTTGCAAATTCTCCCCTGAAAGGTTTGACGGTGGAAACAGAAGGCTTTTTATCATAGGAAATTAAATCAGCCCTCGAAGACAAAACCTGTGAGAAAAAAAAATTCTAAGCCCCGTGGTCACAATTTCAGTAAAAATCTGAAATTCTCCAATTCACTCAAAAATGGTGCCAAACTGTTGCAAATTCTCCCCTGAGAGGTTTGACAGTGGAAACAGGAGCCTTTTTATCATAGGAAATGAAATCAGCCCTCGACAACTTTACCTGTGAAAAAAAAAAATTCTAAGCCCCGGAGTCACAATTTCAGGAAAAATCTGAAATTCTCCAATTTTCTCAAAAATGGTTCCAAACTGTTGCAAATTCTCCCCTGAAAGGTTTGGCGGTGGAAACGGAAGGCTTTTTGCCATAGGAAATTAAATCAGCCCTCGAAGACAAAACCTGTGAGAGAAAAAAAATTCTAAGCCCCGGGGTCACAATTTCAGCAAAAATCTAATATTCTCCAATTCTCTCAAAAATTGTGCCAAACTGTTGCAAATTGTCCCCTGAAAGGTTTGGCGGTGGAAACAGAAGCCTTTTTATCATAGGAAATCAAATCAGCCCTCGAAGACAAAACCTGTGGAAAAATTTTTTTCTAAGCCCCGGGGTCACAATTTCAGCAAAAATCTGATATTCTCCAATTCGCTCAAAAATGGTGCCAAACTGTTGCAAATTCTCCCCTGAAAGGTTTCACGGTGGAAACAGAAGTCTTTTTATCATCGGCCAATAAATCAGCCCTCGAAGACAAAACCTGTGGGGAAAATATTTTATAAGCCCCGGGGTCACAATTTCAGCAAAAAACTGAAATTCTCCTATTCATTCAAAAACGGTGCCAAACTGTTGCAAATTCTTCCCTGAAAGGTTTGGCGGTGGAAACAGAAGGCTTTTTATCATAGGCCAAGAAATCAGCCCTCGACAACTTGACCTGTGAAAAAAAAATTTCTAAGCCCCGGGGTCACAATTTCAGCAAAAATCTGAAATTCTCCAGTTCACTCAAAAATGGTGCCAAACTGTTGCAAATTCTCCCCTGAAAGTTATGGCGGTGGAAACAGAAGCATTTTTGTCATCGGAAATGAAATCTGCCCTCGAAGACAAAACCTGTGGAATTTTTTTTCCCTACAATTTCAACATAAATCTGAAATTCTCCTATTCACTCAAAAATGGTGCCAAACTGTTGCAAATTCTCCCCTGAAAGGTTTCGCGGTGGAAACAGAAGCCTTTTTATCATCGGCCAATAAATCAGCCCTCGAAGACAAAACCTGTGGGAAAAATATTTTCTAAGCCCCGGGGTCACAATTTCAGCAAAAAACTGAAATTCTCCTATTCACTCAAAAATGGTGCCAAACTGTTGCAAATTCTCCCCTGAAAGGTTTCGCGGTGGAAACAGAAGCCTTTTTATCATCGGCCAATAAATCAGCCCTCGAAGACAAAACCTGTGGGAAAAATATTTTCTAAGCCCCGGGGTCACAATTTCAGCAAAAATCTGAAATTCTCCAATTCACTCAAAAATGGTGCCAAACTGTTGCAAATTCTCCCCTGAAAGGTTTGGCTGTGGAAACAGAAGGGTTTTTGTCATTCTAAATGAAATCAGCCCTCGAAGACAAAACCTGTGGAATATTTTTTTTCCTACAATTTCAACATAAATCTGAAATTCTCCTATTCACTCAAAAATGGTGCCAAAGTGTTGCAAATTCTCCCCTGAAAGGTTTGGCAGTGGAAACAGAAGCCTTTTTATCATAGGAAATCAAATCAGCCCTCGAAGACAAAACCTGTGGAAAATTTTTTTTCTAAGCCCCGGGGTCACAATTTCAGCAAAAATCTGATATTCTCCAATTCGCTCAAAAATGGTGCCAAACTGTTGCAAATTCTCCCCTGAAAGGTTTCACGGTGGAAACAGAAGTCTTTTTATCATCGGCCAATAAATCAGCCCTCGAAGACAAAACCTGTGGGGAAAATATTTTATAAGCCCCGGGGTCACAATTTCAGCAAAAAACTGAAATTCTCCTATTCATTCAAAAACGGTGCCAAACTGTTGCAAATTCTTCCCTGAAAGGTTTGGCGGTGGAAACAGAAGGCTTTTTATCATAGGCCAAGAAATCAGCCCTCGACAACTTGACCTGTGAAAAAAAAATTTCTAAGCCCCGGGGTCACAATTTCAGCAAAAATCTGAAATTCTCCAATTCACTCAAAAATGGTGCCAAACTGTTGCAAAGTCTCCCCTGAAAGTTATGGCGGTGGAAACAGAAGCCTTTTTGTCATAGGAAATGAAATCATCCCTCGAAGACAAAACCTGTGGAATTTTTTTCCCCTACAATTTCAACATAAATCTGAAATTCTCCAATTCTCTCACAAATGGTGCCAAACTGTTGCAAATTCTCCCCTGAAAGGTTTGGCTGTGGAAACAGAAGCCTTTTGTCATAGGAAATGAGATCAGCCCTCGATAACTTTACCTGTGAAAAAAAAAAATTCTAAGCCCCGGGGTCACAATTTCAGCAAAAATCTGAAATTCTCCAGTTCACTCAAAAATGGTGCCAAACTGTTGCAAATTCTCCCCTGAAAGTTATGGCGGTGGAAACAGAAGCATTTTTGTCATCGGAAATGAAATCTGCCCTCGAAGACAAAACCTGTGGAATTTTTTTTCCCTACAATTTCAACATAAATCTGAAATTCTCCTATTCACTCAAAAATGGTGCCAAACTGTTGCAAATTCTCCCCTGAAAGGTTTCGCGGTGGAAACAGAAGCCTTTTTATCATCGGCCAATAAATCAGCCCTCGAAGACAAAACCTGTGGGAAAAATATTTTCTAAGCCCCGGGGTCACAATTTCAGCAAAAAACTGAAATTCTCCTATTCACTCAAAAATGGTGCCAAACTGTTGCAAATTCTCCCCTGAAAGGTTTCGCGGTGGAAACAGAAGCCTTTTTATCATCGGCCAATAAATCAGCCCTCGAAGACAAAACCTGTGGGAAAAATATTTTCTAAGCCCCGGGGTCACAATTTCAGCAAAAATCTGAAATTCTCCAATTCACTCAAAAATGGTGCCAAACTGTTGCAAATTCTCCCCTGAAAGGTTTGGCTGTGGAAACAGAAGGGTTTTTGTCATTCTAAATGAAATCAGCCCTCGAAGACAAAACCTGTGGAATATTTTTTTTCCTACAATTTCAACATAAATCTGAAATTCTCCTATTCACTCAAAAATGGTGCCAAACTGTTGCAAATTCTCCCCTGAAAGGTTTGGCGGGGGAAACAGAAGCCTTTTTATCATAGGCCAAGAAATCAGCCCTGGACAACTTGACCTGTGAAAAAAAAAATTCCTAAGCCCCGGGGTCACAATTTCAGCAAAAATCTGAAATTCTCCAATTCACTCAAAAATGGTGCCAAACTGTTGCAAATTCTCCCCTGAAAGGTTTGGCTGTGGAAACAGAAGGGTTTTTGTCATTCTAAATGAAATCAGCCCTCGAAGACAAAACCTGTGGAATTTTTTTCCCCCTACAATTTCAACATAAATCTGAAATTCTCCTATTCACTCAAAAATGGTGCCAAAGTGTTGCAAATTCTCCCCTGAAAGGTTTGGCGGTGGAAACAGAAGGCTTTTTATCATAGGCCAAGAAATCAGCCCTCGACAACTTGACCTGTGAAAAAAAAATTTGTAAGCCCCGGGGTCACAATTTCAGCAAAAATCTGAAATTTTCCAGTTCACTCAAAAATGGTGCCAAACTGTTGCAAATTCTCCCCTGAAAGTTATGGCGGTGGAAACAGAAGTCTTTTTGTCATAGGAAATGAGATCAGCCCTCGATAACTTTACCTGTGAAAAAAAAAAATTCTAAGCCCCGGGGTCACAATTTCAGCAAAAATCTGAAATTCTCCAGTTCACTCAAAAATGGTGCCAAAATGTTGCAAATTCTCCCCTGAAAGTTATGGCGGTGGAAACAGAAGCCTTTTTGTCATCGGAAATGAAATCAGCCCTCGAAGACAAAACCTGTGGAATTTTTTTTTTCTACAATTTCAACATAAATCTGAAATTCTCCTATTCACTCAAAAATGGTGCCAAACTGTTGTAAATTCTCCCCTGAAAGGTTTCGCGGTGGAAACAGAAGCCTTTTTATCATCGGCCAATAAATCAGCCCTCGAAGACAAAACCTGTGGGAAAAATATTTTCTAAGCCCCGGGGTCACAATTTCAGCAAAAAACTGAAATTCTCCTATTCACTCAAAAATGGTGCCAAACTGTTGCAAATTCTCCCCTGAAAGGTTTGGCGGGGGAAACAGAAGCATTTTTATCATAGGCCAAGAAATCAGCCCTGGACAACTTGACCTGTGAAAAAAAAAATTCCTAAGCCCCGGGGTCACAATTTCAGCAAAAATCTGAAATTCTCCAATTCACTCAAAAATGGTGCCAAACTGTTGCAAATTCTCCCCTGAAAGGTTTGGCTGTGGAAACAGAAGGGTTTTTGTCATTCTAAATGAAATCAGCCCTCGAAGACAAAACCTGTGGAATTTTTTTTCCCCTACAATTTCAACATAAATCTGAAATTCTCCTATTCACTCAAAAATGGTGCCAAAGTGTTGCAAATTCTCCCCTGAAAGGTTTGGCGGTGGAAACAGAAGGCTTTTTATCATAGGCCAAGAAATCAGCCCTCGAAGACAAAACCTGTGGGAAAATTTTTTTCTAAGCCCCGGGGTCACAATTTCAGCAAAAATCTAAAATTCTCCAGTTCACTCAAAAATGGTGCCAAACTGTTGCAAATTCTCCCCTGAAAGTTATGGCGGTGGAAACAGAAGCCTTTTTGTCATCGGAAATGAAATCAGCCCTCGAAGACAAAACCTGTGGAATTTTTTTTTTCTACAATTTCAACATAAATCTGAAATTCTCCTATTCACTCAAAAATGGTGCCAAACTGTTGTAAATTCTCCCCTGAAAGGTTTCGCGGTGGAAACAGAAGCCTTTTTATCATCGGCCAATAAATCAGCCCTCGAAGACAAAACCTGTGGGAAAAATATTTTCTAAGCCCCGGGGTCACAATTTCAGCAAAAAACTGAAATTCTCCTATTCACTCAAAAATGGTGCCAAACTGTTGCAAATTCTCCCCTGAAAGGTTTGGCGGTGGAAACAGAAGGCTTTTTATCATAGGCCAAGAAATCAGCCCTCGAAGACAAAACCTGTGGGAAAATTTTTTTCTAAGCCCCGGGGTCACAATTTCAGCAAAAATCTAAAATTCTCCAGTTCACTCAAAAATGGTGCCAAACTGTTGCAAATTCTCCCCTGAAAGGTTTCGCAGTGGAAACATAAGGCTTTTTATCATAGGAAATGAAATCAGCCCTTGAAGACAAAACCTGTGGGGGAAAAAAATTCTAACCCCCGGGGACACAATTTCAGCAAAAATCTGAAATTCTCCAATTCTCTCAAAAAATGGTGCCAAACTGTTGCAAATTCTCCACTGAAAGGTTTGGCGGTGGAAAAAGAAGGTTTTTTGTCATAGGAAATGAAATCAGCCCTCGAAGACAAAACCTGTGAAAAAAAAAATTTCTAAGCCACGGGGTCACAATTTCAGCAAAAATCTGAAATTCTCCAATTCTCTCAGAAATGGTGCCAAACTGTTGCAAATTCTCCCCTGAAAGGTTTCGCGGTGGAAACAGAAGCCTTTTTATCATCGGCCAATAAATCAGCCCTCGAAGACAAAACCTGTGGGAAAAATATTTTCTAAGCCCCGGGGTCACAATTTCAGCAAAAAACTGAAATTCTCCTATTCACTCAAAAATGGTGCCAAACTGTTGCAAATTCTTCCCTGAAAGGTTTGGCGGGGGAAACAGAAGGCTTTTTATCATAGGCCAAGAAATCAGCCCTCGACAACTTGACCTGTGAAAAAAAAATTTGTAAGCCCCGGGGTCACAATTTCAGCAAAAATCTGAAATTCTCCAATTCACTCAAAAATGGTGCCAAACTGTTGCAAAGTCTCCCCTGAAAGTTATGGCGGTGGAAACAGAAGTCTTTTTGTCATAGGAAATGAGATCAGCCCTCGATAACTTTACCTGTGAAAAAAAAAAATTCTAAGCCCCGGGGTCACAATTTCAGCAAAAATCTGAAATTCTCCAGTTCACTCAAAAATGGTGTCAAACTGTTGCAAATTCTCCCCTGAAAGTTATGGCGGTGGAAACAGAAGCCTTTTTGTCATCGGAAATGAAATCAGCCCTCGAAGACAAAACCTGTAGAATTTTTTTTTTCTACAATTTCAACATAAATCTGAAATTCTCCTATTCACTCAAAAATGGTGCCAAACTGTTGTAAATTCTCCCCTGAAAGGTTTCGCGGTGGAAACAGAAGCCTTTTTATCATCGGCCAATAAATCAGCCCTCGAAGACAAAACCTGTGGGAAAAATATTTTCTAAGCCCCGGGGTCACAATTTCAGCAAAAAACTGAAATTCTCCTATTCACTCAAAAATGGTGCCAAACTGTTGCAAATTCTCCCCTGAAAGGTTTGGCGGGGGAAACAGAAGCCTTTTTATCATAGGCCAAGAAATCAGCCCTGGACAACTTGACCTGTGAAAAAAAAAATTCCTAAGCCCCGGGGTCACAATTTCAGCAAAAATCTGAAATTCTCCAATTCACTCAAAAATGGTGCCAAACTGTTGCAAATTCTCCCCTGAAAGGTTTGGCTGTGGAAACAGAAGGGTTTTTGTCATTCTAAATGAAATCAGCCCTCGAAGACAAAACCTGTGGAATTTTTTTCCCCCTACAATTTCAACATAAATCTGAAATTCTCCTATTCACTCAAAAATGGTGCCAAAGTGTTGCAAATTCTCCCCTGAAAGGTTTGGCGGTGGAAACAGAAGGCTTTTTATCATAGGCCAAGAAATCAGCCCTCGACAACTTGACCTGTGAAAAAAAAATTTGTAAGCCCCGGGGTCACAATTTCAGCAAAAATCTGAAATTTTCCAGTTCACTCAAAAATGGTGCCAAACTGTTGCAAATTCTCCCCTGAAAGTTATGGCGGTGGAAACAGAAGTCTTTTTGTCATAGGAAATGAGATCAGCCCTCGATAACTTTACCTGTGAAAAAAAAAAATTCTAAGCCCCGGGGTCACAATTTCAGCAAAAATCTGAAATTCTCCAGTTCACTCAAAAATGGTGCCAAACTGTTGCAAATTCTCCCCTGAAAGTTATGGCGGTGGAAACAGAAGCCTTTTTGTCATCGGAAATGAAATCAGCCCTCGAAGACAAAACCTGTGGAATTTTTTTTTTCTACAATTTCAACATAAATCTGAAATTCTCCTATTCACTCAAAAATGGTGCCAAACTGTTGTAAATTCTCCCCTGAAAGGTTTCGCGGTGGAAACAGAAGCCTTTTTATCATCGGCCAATAAATCAGCCCTCGAAGACAAAACCTGTGGGAAAAATATTTTCTAAGCCCCGGGGTCACAATTTCAGCAAAAAACTGAAATTCTCCTATTCACTCAAAAATGGTGCCAAACTGTTGCAAATTCTCCCCTGAAAGGTTTGGCGGGGGAAACAGAAGCATTTTTATCATAGGCCAAGAAATCAGCCCTGGACAACTTGACCTGTGAAAAAAAAAATTCCTAAGCCCCGGGGTCACAATTTCAGCAAAAATCTGAAATTCTCCAATTCACTCAAAAATGGTGCCAAACTGTTGCAAATTCTCCCCTGAAAGGTTTGGCTGTGGAAACAGAAGGGTTTTTGTCATTCTAAATGAAATCAGCCCTCGAAGACAAAACCTGTGGAATTTTTTTTCCCCTACAATTTCAACATAAATCTGAAATTCTCCTATTCACTCAAAAATGGTGCCAAAGTGTTGCAAATTCTCCCCTGAAAGGTTTGGCGGTGGAAACAGAAGGCTTTTTATCATAGGCCAAGAAATCAGCCCTCGAAGACAAAACCTGTGGGAAAATTTTTTTCTAAGCCCCGGGGTCACAATTTCAGCAAAAATCTAAAATTCTCCAGTTCACTCAAAAATGGTGCCAAACTGTTGCAAATTCTCCCCTGAAAGTTATGGCGGTGGAAACAGAAGCCTTTTTGTCATCGGAAATGAAATCAGCCCTCGAAGACAAAACCTGTGGAATTTTTTTTTTCTACAATTTCAACATAAATCTGAAATTCTCCTATTCACTCAAAAATGGTGCCAAACTGTTGTAAATTCTCCCCTGAAAGGTTTGGCGGTGGAAACAGAAGCCTTTTTATCATCGGCCAATAAATCAGCCCTCGAAGACAAAACCTGTGGGAAAAATATTTTCTAAGCCCCGGGGTCACAATTTCAGCAAAAAACTGAAATTCTCCTATTCACTCAAAAATGGTGCCAAACTGTTGCAAATTCTCCCCTGAAAGGTTTGGCGGTGGAAACAGAAGGCTTTTTATCATAGGCCAAGAAATCAGCCCTCGAAGACAAAACCTGTGGGAAAATTTTTTTCTAAGCCCCGGGGTCACAATTTCAGCAAAAATCTAAAATTCTCCAGTTCACTCAAAAATGGTGCCAAACTGTTGCAAATTCTCCCCTGAAAGGTTTCGCAGTGGAAACATAAGGCTTTTTATCATAGGAAATGAAATCAGCCCTTGAAGACAAAACCTGTGGGGGAAAAAAATTCTAACCCCCGGGGACACAATTTCAGCAAAAATCTGAAATTCTCCAATTCTCTCAAAAAATGGTGCCAAACTGTTGCAAATTCTCCACTGAAAGGTTTGGCGGTGGAAAAAGAAGGTTTTTTGTCATAGGAAATGAAATCAGCCCTCGAAGACAAAACCTGTGAAAAAAAAAATTTCTAAGCCACGGGGTCACAATTTCAGCAAAAATCTGAAATTCTCCAATTCTCTCAGAAATGGTGCCAAACTGTTGCAAATTCTCCCCTGAAAGGTTTCGCGGTGGAAACAGAAGCCTTTTTATCATCGGCCAATAAATCAGCCCTCGAAGACAAAACCTGTGGGAAAAATATTTTCTAAGCCCCGGGGTCACAATTTCAGCAAAAAACTGAAATTCTCCTATTCACTCAAAAATGGTGCCAAACTGTTGCAAATTCTCCCCTGAAAGGTTTGGCGGTGGAAACAGAAGTCTTTTTATCATAGGCCAAGAAATCAGCCCTCGACAACTTGACCTGTGAAAAAAAAATTTCCTAAGCCCCGGGGTCACAATTTTAGCAAAAATCTGAAATTCTCCAATTCACTCAAAAATGGTGCCAAACTGTTGCAAATTCTCCCCTGAAAGGTTTGGCTGTGGAAACAGAAGGGTTTTTGTCATTCTAAATGAAATCAGCCCTCGAAGACAAAACCTGTGGAATATTTTTTTTCTACAACTTCAACATAAATCTGAAATTCTTCAATTCTCTCACAAATGGTGCCAAACTGTTGCAAATTCTCCCCTGAAAGGTTTGGCTGTGGAAACAGAAGCATTTTTTATCATAGGAAATGAGATCAGCCCTCGAAGACAAAACCTGTGGAATTTTTTTTTCTACAATTTCAACATAAATCTGAAATTCTCCTATTCACTCAAAAATGGTGCGAAACTGTTGCAAATTCTCCCCTGAAAGGTTTGGCGGTGGAAACAGAAGGCTTTTTATCATAGGCCAAGAAATCAGCCCTCGAAGACAAAACCTGTGGGAAAAATTTTTTCTAAGCCCCGGGGTCACAATTTCAGCAAAAATCTGAAATTCTCCAGTTCCCTCAAAAATGGTGCCAAACTGTTGCAAATTCTCCCCTGAAAGTTATGGCAGTTGAAACAGAAGCCTTTTTGTCATAGGAAATGAAATCAGCCCTCGAAGACAAAACCTGTGAAAAACTTTTTCTCAGCCCCGCGGTCACAATTTCAGCAAAAATCTGAAATTCTCCAATTCTCTCACAAATGCTGCCAAACTGTTGCAAATTCTCCCCTGAAAGGTTTGGCTGTGGAAACAGAAGCGTTTTTGTCATAGGAAATGAGATCAGCCCTCGAAGACAAAACCTGTGGAATTTTTTTCCCCTACAATTTCAACATAAATCTGAAATTCTCCTATTCACTCAAAAATGGTGCCAAACTGTTGCAAATTCTCCCCTGAAAGGTTTGGCGGTGGAAACAGAAGGCTTTTTATCATAGGCCAAGAAATCAGCCCTCGACAACTTTACCTGTGAAAAAAAAATTTCTAAGCCCCGGAGTCACAATTTCAGCAAAAATCTGAAATTCTCCAATTCACTCAAAAATGGTGCCAAACTCTTGCAAATTCTCCCGTGAAAGATTTGGCGGTGGAAACATAAGGCTTTTAATCATAGGAAATAAAATCAGCCCTTGATGACAAAACCTGTGGAAAAAAATTTTCCTAAGCCCCGGGGTCACAATTTCAAAAAAAAATCTGAGATTCTCCAATTCACTCCAAAATGGTGCCAAACTGTTGCAAATTCTCCCCTGAAAAGTTTGGCGGTGGAAACAGAAGGCTTTTTATCATAGGCCAAGAAATCAGCCCTCGACAACTTTACCTGTGAAAAAAAAAATTCTTAGCCCCGGAGTCACAATTTCAGCAAAAATCTGAAATTCTCCAGTACACTAAAAAATGGTGCCAAACTCTTGCAAATTCTCCCCTGAAAGGTTTGGCGGTGGAAACAGAAGCCTTTTTGTCATAAGAAATGAAATCAGCCCTCGAAGACAAAACCTGTGAAAAAAAATTTTTCTAAACCCCGGGGTCACAATTTCAGCAAAAATCTGAAATTCTCCAGTTCACTCAAAAATGGTCCCAAACTGTTGCAAATTCTCCCCTGAAAGTTATGGCGGTGGAAACAGAAGCCTTTTTGTCATATGAAATTAAATCAGCCCTCGAAGACAAAACCTGTGCAATTTTTTCCCCCTACAATTTCAACATAAATCTGAAATTCTCCAATTCTCTCACAAATGGTGCCAAACTGTTGCAAATTCTCCCCTGAAAGCTTTGGCTGTGGAAACAGAAGCCTTTTTGTCACGGGAAATGAGATCAGCCCTCGAAGACAAAACCTGTGGAATTTTTTTTCCCTACAATTTCAACATAAATCTGAAATTCTCCTATTCACTCAAAAATGGTGCCAAACTGTTGCAAATTCTCCACTGAAAGGTTTGGCGGTGGAAAAAGAAGGTTTTTTGTCATAGGAAATGAAATCAGCCCTCGAAGACAAAACCTGTGAAAAAAAATTTTTCTAAGCCCCGGGGTCACAATTTCAGCAAAAATCTGACATTCTCCAATTCTCTCAAAAATGGAGCTAAACTGTTGAAAATTCTCCCCTGAAAGGTTTGGAGGTGGAAACAGAAGCCTTTTTGTCATAGGAAATGAGATCAGCCATCGAAGACAAAACCTGTGGAGGAAAAATTTTTCTAAGCCCCGGGGTCACAATTTCAGCACAAAACTGAAATTCTCCAATTCACTCAAAAATGGTGCCAAACAGTTGCAAATTCTCCCCTGAAAGGTTTGGCGGTGGAAACAGAAGCCTTTTTATCATAGGAAATGAAATCAGCCCTCGAAGACAAAACCTGTGGAAAAACATTTTTCTAAGCCCCGGGGTCACAATTTCAGCAAAAATCTGAAATTCTCCAATTCTCTCAAAAAATGGTGCCAAACTGTTGCAAATTCTCCCCTGATAGCTTTGGCGGTGGAAACAGAAGGCTTTTTAATCATAGGCCAAGAAATCAGCCCTCGACAACTTAACCTGTGAAAAAAAAAATTCTAAGCCCCGGGGTCACAATTTCAGCAAAAATCTGAAATTCTCCAATTCTCTCAGAAATGGTGCCAAACTGTTGCAAATTCTCCCCTGAAAGGTTTGGAGGTGGAAACAGAAGGCCTTTTATCATAGGATATAAAATCAGCCCTCGACAACTTTACCTGTGGGGAAAAAAAATTTCTAAGCCCCGGGGTCACAATTTCAGCAAAAATCTGAAATTCTCCAATTCACTCAAAAATGGTGCCAAACTGGACTTCCGGAGGCGGCGCGAAACGGCAATGGCGGTCCTCTTCGCGCTGTGAAGAGGGGCTCCGCAGAAAAGGGTCGTCCGCTACGGCAAAGCCCCCTGCCTCCAGCTCACCTGGCTGGCGCTCACGCCCCCCCCCCCGGAGGCCGTCCAACCAGGTGCCATGGGGGGGGCGTGTCCAGCAGCCTTTATGCTGTAGTGCCAGCCTCTCCCTGGCCTCATTTCTCTTTGTCGTCCTGTGCGAGTCAGGAGGATACTCTCTCTTCAGTGTTCCTGCAGCGAGAAGCGGCCACGTGGAGCTAACTTGGAAGAGGACTTCTGAGAAAGGGAAGCCTTTAATTCCTCCTTTGCTTTTACCTTTCCTTTACTTTACCCCCTTTACTTTGCCTTTTACCTTTACTTTAATCCCCCCACCCAACTCTCCACCTTTAATTCCCTCTTTACTTTTCTCCAAATACCTCCTAATTGTTCCTAATTTCATCTCTGATCCCGAAGCCTTTACTCTGTGTGTGTGTACTTCTCCGACTTTAAATCAGTCACTCTGTGTGTGTGTGCTGCTCTTCAGGCTTCAAAACAGACACTCTCTGTGTCTTTGCGGGCAGCATCTCAGCGTGCTTGGAAGGGGGGAAATCTGAGCCTTCACTAGCAGGCTCCGTGGTTTGGCTTGGAGCCCTTCCTCCCCCTCTCCCCACGTGCTGCCTTCTCCCTTTGGTGTTGCTCCCCCACGCCTCCGCGATTTCAGGGGGCGGCAGCTCCATTTAGAAACTTCTTTCAGACAACTGCATTGCCCCAATTTTGCTATTGTCCCATTTTGCTGCTTATTGCTTTACCTTAAACCCTTCCTGGAGCTCCCTCACTCCACCCCCCCCCCCCCCGCTTGGTTTAAAAGCGGATAGTATTTCTGGGTCTGCCTGGTGTTTCTCTCCCGCTGTTGCCCCATAGTAATAAAAGCTATCGCTGGGTGTTTCTTTATCCCCTTTAGTTTTAAAACTTTTCCTGTGCACCGGACTTGCAATCCCCCCCCCCCTGCAGTTGGATAGCACAGTTGGTAGAGCATGATACTCTTAACCTCAGGGATGTGGGTTCGAGCCCCACATTGGGCAAAATATTTGTGCATTGCAGGGGGTTGGACTAGATGACCCTTGTGGCCCATTCAAACTCTACAATTCTATGATTCTGTGCAGTCACAAAGATGATCCCCCCATTATTCTTCACCCTCCACTACCCCCCCACTCCCCTTCCCCTCGCATTGTCCTTTGATCACCGGCCAGGGTTGCTTTGTTTTCCCTTAAGCACCAAATAGCTGGGCAATTAACAGCCTCCTGGTCTTACAGAAGGCAGCTTATGCTTTAGCTGCAGAACCAGTTCTCTTTTGTTGTTCTAGTAACACCTTTACTGCCACCCCCTTGCATCCCCTTTGTCTCCGGGCGGGGCTGCTTTACCTGCAGTCGTCTCCGCCCATTGCTCACAGCAATTGAGTCACCTCAATATAATTGCTGATAGTATCAGTAGTTGTTGAAATTCAGTTTGCCAGATATATTGCAGATTAATTGAAGCAGGCCCCCTGGTGGAGGCAGGTTCCTTACTATCTGATATCTAGTGGTCAGCGGTGGTCTCAATTTCCTAATTAATATCTGCAACATATTATTTACATCTATTTTAAAATATCAATCAGGTAATTTGATCAAGCCATTTGATTTGCAGCAACATATTCCGTAATTGATTAGAGTCTAATTTAAGAGGCTTGAGATTTTACTAACTGGGGATTACATTAATTTTATATTATTTTAACTGATTTGAGATGCTTGAATAAAGTCTGAATTTGACCAGTTTATTTGACACAATAGGGTGCTAATTAACCAGTAGCAATAGCTAGTGTAAATTGATAGCGGCTTTATAGTAACATTAATTACATTGTAATAATTTATTGAGAATTAGTGAATCAATTATTAGCAATATATTTACTGATTAAATAAATAAATAATAATTACTTAAAATAATAATATTAATAATTTAAAATAAATAATAATAATAATAATTAACAAAAAAATAAAAACAATAAAAATAACTAATAATTAATAAAATTAATAATAATAATATTTTAAGAAAGATAATAATAATAAATAATAATAATAATATAAATATATAAATTTAATTAATTAATTACATTACATTTAAAAAACAAAAAACAGCATCCCCCTCCCCTCAGCCTGCAGAAGAGTTTTATTTCCTTCTTTCAGTCTGAATCATTCTGCTGCCTAGCTTAAGAAATCCCTTCACAATTGTCCCAGCTTCCAGGCAGGATACATTGTCGCTTAAAGACAGGCAGTTTGTGGTACATTGTTAATTCAGGTACCTGGCGGATGGCCAATCAAGGATACATTGTCTTTGGCAGCATTTTCCTTCTGCTGGGGCCTCCAGCATAACCTTTTGTTTTTCAAACTGTTAGTTAAAGGGACATTTCCCAGAGAGCGATTTTCTTTGATTCCATTTGATTGCAGTGTGGGGGCCGCCTATTGTTCCATCCCTATATGCTTGTGAGTTATTTAGCTGTGTCTATCTGCCTGACCCTTTGCTTGGTGGCAAATAAATAAATTTATAGGCAAATACAAACCAAACAGTCAAGTGAAGAGTAATTATTTCATATCATCATTAGTTATGGTAGACAATTGATAGCATCATCAATTAATTCTACTTACAGTGGTAATTATTTGAACAAATAATACTGGAATAGATTGTAATAAATAACAATAACAATAAATAATAGAATAATAACAGCAACAAATAAATAAATAAATAAATAAATAAATATTAATATCTTTTGATTTAGTCAAAATCTTTCTAAGAATCTAGCCTTAAGTGCTTTCCTGACACAAAGTTAATTTTTGCATTAAGCCAACCTTCTCCAGTCAGGTGGGAATTGTATTCCAAAACATCTGGAGAGGCCACCAGGTTGGTAAATCCTATGTTAGGCACTAGTATACAGACGTCAAATCTATTTTTCTCTAGTATCTATGACACAAGCAAAGGACACTTGAATTTCCCAATCTGTTGCCACCAGCGCTGCCATTTCACGCTCTTGTTGTGGCAATCCTTTGTCCCAATTTTTCTCCGAAGTCTCTGTGTCCTCTTTAATTCCACTTCCCATTTCATCCTTCTCTGGTCCACTTTCAAAATTCACCATTTCATCTGTCTGAGCTCTTTTAATTGCTCATCAAACTTTTGCTGAAGGATGCCCACAGTCGATGGAACGTCCCAACGATGTATTTGCCATACCAACTGAACCTACTAACAATTCACTTAAGATGGACGCCGGTGAACAAAGCAAGGGATGTTTGAAGAACTCCACTGCAGATGTGTGCAAAGGCACTAAGTCAACCATTATATTTTATACTGTTTTCTTTCATTTCTGTGTTCAAATGTGTAAACATATTTTGGAAATGTCTATATGCATTTTTTTTATGTAAATGTTCATGCATCTGTATGGATTGTTTATGCCACCGCCTCATCTTCTGGACAGAAGCCACCACTGAGCTTTAGGACTTGACATTCGATGTTGCCATAGCTGCATGCTCTTCACCAATGTGCAAATGTCGGAAGTGCCAGGTAATTCTGAGCCATGATTTCCAGAAAAAAGCTGTACTTTGATGCTGGACGTTTGATACTTGGAGCCATTCGCATGTCTGCAAACTAGCATATTGAATATATAAGCAGATTCTTTCTAATTTACTTTTCTTTGGTGTGCACTAAAAACCCTAACCATTACAGTGGACGTTTGGGTTGCAAATGCGCAGAAGTGGATTTGCCGCATGCGCAAAAAGTGCTCTGTGCGCATGCACGGAAGCGCTCTACAGCACCGCATGCATGCATGCACAGAACAAGTGAAGATTTCAGGATATGGTTGGGCATCTGGAACGGATCCCGTTCATAACCGGAGGTACCACTGTATATTACAAAATCTCAACTTTTCCATTCTGCCCTTAACGTATCTTAAGTCTTAGTGACTGTAATGAAAAATCACGTGTGTGTGTGTGTGTGTGTGTGTGTGTGTAGCATCAACATTGGGAACAAAAAGCCAGTGGGAGTTTTCTTTACAGACAACTGCTCTAGGGTTCCTAAATGTGGATTTTGAAACAATTGTGGGGAACCTTTGACTCTCCAGATGTTGGACCATTAGGTCCAGTCGTGATCGACTCTGGGGTTGTGGCACTCATCTTGCTTTACTGGCTGAGGGAGCTGGCGTACAGCTTCCGGGTCATGTGGCCAGCATGACTAAGCCGCTTCTGGCGAACCACAGCAGCGCACGGAAACGCCATTTACCTTCCCGCCGGAGTGGTACCTATTTATCTACTTGCACTTTGATGTGCTTTTGAACTGCTAGGTGGGCAGGAGCAGGGACCAAGCAACGGGAGCAATGGGGATTCGAACCCTGACCTTCTGATAGGCAAGTCCTAGGCTCTGTGGTTTAACTCACAGCGCCACCTGCATCCCTAGCAATATGCTTGAGGGTGACCTTTATTTTCACTTGAATTAGGAAGGTTTCCGGTAGCAGAATGTGCAGATATATGTATTCTAAAGCCTCTGATGTCGCTTGATCTCATATACCATTTTCACTCCAAAGTCAAAATCAGAGCCTAGGAAACTTTGCATGACCCCCCTCTGGAAATTCATGTCACAGACACCTTTGAAGTTTGCAGAGACTTTTGCATTAAACATTCATCTTTTGCATTAATAAGGAGTCAACCTTCTGTTGGAATGTATGCCACTAATTAGGTGACTCTATAATGATCTTTCCATCTTAAGAGGTTGGCTTGCAGTTGAAGCAGGGATATAATTTTACCTTGAGGTAGGAGAAGATAAAGAGCCTTGCAGGATCAGGTGAAAGGCTTATCTAGTCTGGCATTCTTTTTCCCCACTGTGATCCAAAAGATGCCTCTAGGAAATTGGGGGCTAGGCAATATCACTCTCCCTGCTTGTACTTCCTGGCAGCAGGTATTCAGAGGCCCATGGTCTCCCTCTGTGATAACCATCATGCCTAGAAGCCATTAAGAGTCTTATTCTCCATGGATTTGTCTAATTTCCTTTTGAAGTAATATGGCAGCCATCGCTACATCTTTGTGGTCACAAATTTCATCTTAACTGTGTTGTGTGGCGATGTACTGCACTTCCTGTCCTGGATCTCCCAAAAATTCATCTTTATTGGATGACTCCAGGGGATATTATAAGGGAGGAAAACTTATCAGCTCTCCTTTTTCCAGACCATACATAATTTAAGACTTTATGATGCCCTTCCCTGCTTTTTCCCCAAACTAAGAAGTTCTCTCTTTTTTTGGAAATATTTTTATTTTTTTTTACAAACAAAATGTTATAACAATACCAAATATATGACCTTATATTGAGATTTCTCTGAATCTCCCAACTTCCTGGTTCTTCCCTCCATGAGTCCAATTGTCAACATCTTCATCTGCATATTATTTCACAATCCATGTACTGTATCTCTTCATATTAACCACAGCGTTGGTTATGTTACAAGTGTTATTAAAATCCTGCTAATGCCATTATGTGCTTGCAGTGGTCTCGTAGGTCAATTTTAAATTTTTCCCATTCTTAAAGTTTTTGTTGTCTTGGTTTCCTGAGTTCTGCCATTTTGGCGGACTCCCAACAGCTTAATTTGCCATTCCTCTCTGACATTCCTCCTCTTCTTTCCATCTTTGGGCTAATAACATCCATGCGGCTGTTGTCACGTACATAAGTCTTTTCTGTTCCTTTGGTATATCGGTACCTATAATTCCTAATAATAAACCTTCTGGTGTTGTTTTTTACAAAAGTTATTTTAAACATTATTGTCAGTTCATTATATAAGAATGCTTTTATTACCTTACATGACCACCACATATGATAAAAGGCACCTCCTTTTTCTTTATATTTCCAGCAAGTATTTGTACTTCTCTTATACATTTTTGGTAGCTTAAAAGGTAAAGGTAAAGGGACCCCTTACAGTTAAGTCCAATCGCGAATGTCTCTGGGGTTGCAGCGCTCATCTCGCTTTACAGGCCGAGAGAGCCGGCGTTTGTCCACTCCACAGACAGTTTTTCCGGGTCATGTGGCCAGCATGACAAAGCCGCTTCTGGTGCAACAGAACACCGACACCAGAGCAGTGCACGGAAACGCTGTTTACCTTTCTGCCGGAGCAGTACCTATTAATCTACTTGCACTTTTTGGCATGCTTTTGAACTGCTAAGTTGGTAGGACCTGGGACTGAGCAACGGGAGTTCACCCCATTGCGGGGATTCGAAATGCCAACCTTTTGATTGGCAAGCCCAAGGCTCAGTGGTTTAGACCACAGCGCCACCCGCGTCCCTTTTTGCTAGGGGTCAAATACCACTGGTACATCATTTCCATATAATTTTATTTCAGTGTATAACAAGCCATGAATTTTAAGTCAGTTTTCCATAACTTTTCCCAATCTGAAAATTGAATATTATGCCACAGATCTCTCTCACCCAGTGTTTCATTACAGATTTAACTTGTTCATCTTTTGTATGCCACCAAACTAAGAAGTTCTAAACCCTTTTAAATTTTCCCATAAGGGACTTGTTCCATTTTAGTTGCCATTCTATGCACCTGTTAAAACTCTACCATACCTTCTGGAGGTGCAGCAATACCGTTCCTAGGGTGACTCCAGATTGTAAACGATTTTGCAAGAGGGATTCAAGCGTATACTGGAAGGTTTGTACTTTTGAAGTGGATCAAAGCGTTCTATCGACCTAGTGCTGAAAGCCCAACATAAAAAAATAAAATTCCTGGACTTTTTGTGGTTTGGAACGTAATGAAGAAATGCATTGCAAAGCATGTGATGGGTAGCAGGAAGAAGTGTAAACACCTCACAACCAAATCCGGCTGAATGCTCAGTGTCATATGAACCAGTTAAGCAAGGACTGGACCTAGGCTAAGCACCACGTAAGCTCTGTACAAGCCCATCAGGATGAATGCTGGAGAAGCAAGTTGGCTGTAAATTACATTAATATGTAATATACCCTTTTCACAGGTGCCACGTGTTTAAACTGAGCCATCTAGGGAGACTCCAAGATCTCTTTCCTGGTCTGTTAACCACTTCTGACCCCATAACCAGGGCCAGATTTAGGTTTGATGAGGCCCTAAGCAACTGAAGGTAATGGGACCTTCATATGTCCAGCTGTCCTTTGTCAACAACAAATTGTCACTGTTTTTTGTGTTGAATATATGCTATATGGTAATTTATGGACCTGATAGGTATCTAAAGCCATTTGCACATCACAAAATATGTATTTTAGCAAAGTAATATTTATTTTATCTTATATTTTGGAAATGTACATCCAGTTTTTCCCCTTTATTTTTTTTGGGGGGCCCCCAGGAGAGTGGGGCCCTAAGCTGCAGCTTGTTTAGCTTATAGGTAAATCCGGCACTGCCATAAAACAAAATCTCTCTCTCTCTCTCTCTCTCTCTCTCACACACACACACACACACACACACACACACAAGCTCGCGTTTTCCCCTGCCCCAGTGCGCAGTCATTTTGCACTTGTTTTGCTCCTGTGCTCCTTTTTCTAGGACTCCTGTGTTGCCCACCCTCCACTCCAGCTTTGCCCGCCTTCGCAGAGACCCACGACCCCATAGTACCCCCCAAAGGGATGGTGGAGAGGCAGCCTTGCCCATGTGATATCCAGCGGGCTCCTTGCAGGGGAGCCTGCGTCTTTACGCGCCTCTCCACGGTGCGCGCTGCCATCCTCTTAGGTCGTATCCTTTGACTTCTACGTTTACTCGGCACTCCTCGGCCAGGGCTTTTCCGATCCCGGACAGGGTCGCCTTTCTTCTCCCGGGAGGCTGGCTAATTGCTAGCAGAGGAAAACCCGCCGCGGGGGGATCCTAAACCCGGATTTCCCGCCCCCGGTCTAGGAAAGGGGAAAGCCGGAGAGGCAACGCGCGCATCCGCAGCCGCCTCCCGCTTGCCGGACGCGCGTTGCTGGCGCTGAGCGCACTTGCGCGCCTCGGCGGGCAGCATCTTGAACGCACCTGTGCGTCTCCCTTGGCTAGGCTTTGGGCAGCAGCAGCAGCATTTTCTTTCGACCGGAGGAGAAAGACTGGAAGGACCCGAAGCCGCCGCAGCCGGAGGGTCTCGTTTCTTTGCTGCGCCGATTCTTCCCCGCAGAAGAAGCCCCGACCTGCTCGTGGGATCGGCCTTGGGAGGGACTAGCAACTTGCCTCCGGGGTTCCCCATCTTAGCCATCGGGTTTCCTCGGCGCTTTCCTTTTATTCGACGTGACTTTTGCTCGGAGCTCGAAGCGTCTCCAACTTTGCTCTCCGGTGGCGCGCAGGATGCCAGGCTCCTGGGGACTCCTGGCGGTGAGCGGCTGCTTTCTGGCTATGGCTGCATCGGCACAGGTATTATTATTATCATAATTACTATTACTATTTATTAAATTCCCACATCTCCCGCCACCCGAGGATCACAGGGCGGTTCACAATATAAAAGCACAAAAAGACACACCAAACAAAAACAACCCCCCCGCACCCGACACACCGCTTAAAAGCTTCATTAGCCAAAGGTCTGGGTTTCCCAACTTTGCGCACTTTCCCCCATTACTTGCCCGGCTGCGGGTGGGAAGAGAGGGAACCGACGGTTTGGGTAGTTCCACCTTCCAGATCCGAGCGAGCTTTGCCGCATTGAGCGTTTGCAACTTCCAGCGGGGTCGGACATTCACTCCAAGCGAATCCTCAAGTTGAGCCACGCGCAAAGCCAACCTTTGCATTGGAACAGCGCAGGATTCGATCCCGTCCAAGGATGGGGCTATAAGAAAACGCGATAGGAACTTGCTTAGACCCCTAGCATTAGTTTCATAGAAAATACACCTCTCGATGTTTTGCTGTGCGGTTGAATCCTTAAACGGGTCTCGGAATCCTTCCAAATCAGTATTCTGGCTGAAAGTTTGTGGGTTATTTGAAACGCCTCCAGGAGGCGCTCACAGCTATGTTAGTTTTCATTACACGGATTTTCAGCCAAGGAATGGGGGACCGAAAAACCCCTTTCAGGCAGCAAAATTTGTAAACTGATGCTGTTGGTAAATAGGATTCTGCTAGTTTGAGCGAGATTCCTTGGGAATCCTCATTTCTGTTGCATCGGTGGCTTGTCCCGTTTTGGCCAGATGTTGTCGGTTGCTACTGTCAGTCCTCCTCCTCCTCTTCTGAGCCAAGAGTGATTCAGCTCCGGCTTCTGTCGGAAAGGGAGCTTGACTTGCTGTTTTGCTGGAATGCTGGCTGGTATTCTGTGCTATACTTTGCCATCTGTTTTTTTTTTAACCATTAAGTGTAAATCAGTCTTTCCTAGAGGATTGCATGTGCACTCAAGGTGAGATTTTCTTTTCCTTTAAAAAGCATTTAAAGAACCATGCAAGATTTAAGATATTCTTGGCTGCTGTTCATGTAAGCAGCTCTATACTGCACTGAGGCTGGTTTAGAATTTGGCCCTTTCTGTCCCACCTGTAGCTTGTCTGGCACTGAATTGGATTGTTGGCCTTGAGGCCAGATGGAAGGCAAATTGTCTCCATCTCAGACGCCTGTAGGAGCCTGGATGTTGTGGGCTACTCACATGAAACAAATTTCAGATTTTGATGTGTTTTGAAGGCACTGCTCGCAATTCTGATACCTGAAAAAGTGAATGTGGGGCAGGCAGGCATCTTTTAATAAGCGTGTTAAGAAAACAGCTTGTAACCTACAAACGCAGGAATATTCATGGTTGCCAGTGAAAGTCTCCCCTGCCCCATCCAAGGGCTGTTCCAAGTGTGTGAAGGATGAATCTCATGCCCCATTTGACACTTAGGGGTCCTGCCCAGTTACCAGCATGAATTGCTATCTCCTCCCATAGGAGCCTTACTGAAATTTGCCGAGGGGGGAGAGAGGCCCAGAGTTGCATTTAATGCAGCCATGGGGAACTTGTGTCCCTCCAGATGTTGCTGAACTTGAATTTCTGTCACCCTTAGCTATTGATGCTGCCGGCTGGGACCGGTGGGAACAATGTCAGGAAGGCCACAGCAGAGGCCGATTTAGGGGAGTGTGACCGGTTTGGTCGCACTGGGTGTGAAGCCTCTGGGGTGCTGCAGCTATTATGTAGAATGGAAGGCAAGAGGCAGGGAGGGGCACCAAATTTTGGCTTCACACAGGGCGCTGCTGAAATTTGAGGTCCACCGCTGGCCACTGATCTGCAGTGTTAGAAATTAGCCAGGCGCCTTGTGTGTTTTGCTGCTGGCGTGGGTCCAGGAAGTTTGGATGTGCCCTTAGAAACATCCATTTGAAGCAGTATACATATAGAGTCCAAATGACTAAAGAAAGGAGTCTAAATGGAGTCCCCTCCACACCTTATAAAACCACAGAATTGTAGAGTCAGAAGGGACCACAAGGGTCATCTAGCTCAACCCCATACTGCACTCCTCCCCCCTCCACCTCCTAGTATGCTGATCCCATTAGAAGCAGACCAGAGTGATACATGAAGGGTCTAGATAAAGAGGGGCTCCTGGTCTCCCAGGTGAGGGGTGGTGGTGCCTCCCTTTAAGGGAACTGGGTGGCTGAGAATTTAAGGACTATCTACAAAAACATTGTAAACTGTATGAGTGCTAAGAAGGATGCAGGACTGATAACAACATGGCACTAGCAAACTGTATGAAAGGACAATGAGAATATGGAAAATTTGAGAAAAAAGATAAACTCTGGATTAATATTGTGTCTAAATTTAAGAACTTATGTTGTTGATAAAAAAATATGCAAAGTTAGAGACATAATATTGGGAAAGCACAAAATTAGATTTGAAACAAGGTGATAATTTGCTGTTCAAAATTTATAATAGGGAACGCAGGAACGAGAGATGCGAGGAAGTCCAAAAATTGAAGAAAGTTTGGTTTTTAAATAATGGATTTTGTTGCTTGTATACTCTTTCTTTTATTTTTCTCTACTGTGTCTTAATCTTTTTCTTTTGTGTTTTTCTTTGTTAATTGTATTTTGGTGATGGTTTTATATATGTTTGGTGATGAAAATTGTTTAAAATCTTTAATAAATATTTATAAAAAAAATAAATAAGGGAACTGGGTGGCTGAGTTAGCAGCATGCTTAACTTGATCACAGCAGCTGGGAGGCGCCACTGATTTGTCATCATGAAAGGCCACTCTGTACTCATCCTGGTGGTTATCTTCTCCTTCCAAGTTGCACGAATACAGTAAAACTCACCGGCTGCACATTCCAGAAGTAAAAGGTGTTTTACTCTTATAGTGCTTACTCAGAATCACTTAGCTGATACAGTGGTACCTCGGGTTAAGTACTTAATTCGTTCCGGAGGTCCGTTCTTAACCTGAAACTGTTCTTAACCTGAAGTACCACTTTAGCTAATGGGGCCTCCCTCTGCCGCCGCACCGCTGCTGCGCGATTTCTGTTCTCATCCTGAAGCAAAGTTCTTAACCCGAGGTAATATTTCTGGGTTAGCGGAGTCTGTAACCTGAAGCGTATGTAACCCGAGGTACCACTGTAAATGGGTGCTTCTTCCCCATTAGTGAGTTGGTGCTTGAGGGGGATGGAAAGTTCTAATCTAGGTTAGCGATGGAGCATGAAACCAAGGTAGTTATTTTAGATTAATTCACATCAGACAAAGGCGTCATTTTTTTGTATGAAGCTAACAACTCCAGTCAGCTCCCCACCCCTTGATATTTTATTAGCAGAGGCCCTGCAGTGACTGTGGCTGAACTCACAACCCCTATGCATGTAAATATCTCTCTATCTCTGTGGCATTATTTAAATTGCTTTGTGACAGGTGCTATAAATCAAGAGAATTTCATAGGAACATGAGTCTGTTCTGGGCCGTTTTTCCTCCTCTGCCTTATCTTGCTGTCTGCAAGTATTTAACCTATGCCTTGGCAGCCTTTGCTTAATACAGTATTGATTTTTGCCAGTGTTGGAGTCAGAGGACAGCTCTGTTGGCCTGGGCAGATCCGCAGTGCTTATTGTGCTTTCCAGCTAGCAGCTCCAGGCTGGCAAGCAGAAGGTCAAGCAGTTCGTTTTCCCTGGGACTTAAGAAACCAGGAAGCCTGACTCCATTAAGAGACTTTCTCCAACAAATATTTTAGAAGCATTGTTTATATTAAGAGGGCCCCTGCAGAGTTTGTGGGCAGTCCAACCATGACCTGTAAATTCAGGAAGGGAAACAGTTGCCCAAACCTTTCAATAATTACAATCTGGCAGTCGGCTGACTCATCCATCCCCAATGAGGATGAAGCCTAAATCTAGAATAGAAAGCCGGGGTGGGGGGTGGGGTGTGTGATGTGGAAACATGATCTCACAGGCAGTTTTGGAGGAAGGTGTTGTGTTTTCTGCTTGCTGTCAGAAGGAAACTGCCCTTTCCATAATGACTTGATAACGGTATATTGCCTGTGGAAGTCTCCAAAGGCTAACCTGTCCATACCAAAATGAAAGGCTGGTGGGAATGCCCTTTTTACATTCAAAAGCGTCTTCCATCTCCTCCTAGGATTAGCTCAAAATAAACTGCAATAATAATCTATCACTACCAGGTTTCTTCAAAGTGAAGGGTCTTCTCCCCACTGCTTCAGAAAGCTCAGATCCACCTTGCTGTCCTCATTTATTGCAGTACTGTAAGTGGAGGGTTGGGGATGTGGGTGGTGCTGTGGGTTAAATCACAGAGCCTAGGACTTGCCAATCAGAAGGTCGGCGGTTCAAATCCCCACAACGGGGTGAGCTCCCGTTGCTCGGTCCCTGCTCCTGCCAACCTAGCAGTTCGAAAGCACACCAGTGCAAGTAGATAAATAGGTACCGTTCCGGCGGGAAGGTAAACAGCGTTTCCGTGCGCTACTCTGGTTCACCAGAAGCGGCTTAGTCATGCTGGCCACATGACCCGGAAGCTGTACGCTGGCTCCCTCAACCAATAAAGCGAGATGAGCGCCGCAATCCCAGAGTCGGCCACGACTGGACCTAATGGTCAGGGGTCCCTTTACCCTTTAAGTGGAGGGTCAGGCAGGCATCTCTGTTCATTATCCAAAACAAGAAGTCTTTTTTTCAATAAGAATCCTTCCGCTTCTTCCCATTTAGCAATAGTAACATTTGTTGAGCAGTAGCTTAGCAGGGGGCTGGGGGGGGGTCATGGCCCTGGATACCAAATTCTGAGGGGCACAACCAGGAGCCCCCATGCAGGCGCAGCCTTCCACAGGGATCCCCACCCCTCCCTGGCGAAGGCGGCAGAGCAGCTCAGGCCCATGGTGAGCAGGCATGGATGGCGGGAAGTCAAATCAAAGTGACCTCCCCGGAGCACAAGTCTGGGCAATGAGAGTGGAGGTCCTGGGCTGCCCAGATGACAAGGACCCCCACCACCCCGGGCTTGCTGTGTCCCAATTGGCAGATTGGGGGGGGGGACAGTGTAGGGGCACACAGACCTGTAAGAGAGGGAGTTGTCACAGCAGGCCTTTGCCCACTATAGCAAAATAATAATAATAACAATTATTATTATTATTATTATTATTATTATTATTAATAATAGCCTGCCCATCTGGCTGAGTTTCCCCAGCCACACTGGGCGGCTCCCAATCAGTGTTAAAAACAGTACAGCGTTACATATTAAAAACTTCCCTGAACAGGGCTGCCTTCAGATGTCTTCTGAATGTCAGGTAATTATTTATCTCTTTGACATCTGATGGGAGGGCGTTCCACAGGGCAGGCGCCACTACCGAGAAGGCCCTCTGCCTGGTTCCCTGTAGCCTCACTTCTCGCAATGAGGGAACTGCCAGAAGGCCCTCGGCGCTGGATCTCAGTGTCCGGGCTGAACGATGGGGGTGGAGACGCTCCTTCAGGTATACTGGACCGAGGCCGTTTAGGGCTTTAAAGGTCAGCACCAACACTTTGAATTGTGCTCAGAAGCGTACTGGGATCTGGCACTGTGTAGATCTGGCACTGCTTTGATGTTGCAGAGCAGAAAACACATGAAGCAGATTCTTAAGTAACTGGCTCTGCTGGAACAAGCTGAAATGTCTGCCTCTTCATAAATTTGGGAACTGTTACTAGGAAACCTGAGGTGACACAATCAAAGGCAGATCAGGTTATGTAAAGTCCTGGTGTCTTAACCACGGCCAAAGCTCTGGGTATTTATTACTTTAAAATGTGTCAAATACTTCAGAATGAAAGTGCAGCCACGATGAAATATGAAAGCTTCGCTTGTTTACCTTCTTTTCTCTCCTAAAAGAAGATCCTTCTTCACCAACCTTATTTCTGTCTGGGTTTGTGTTTGACAGGATGATTTCGATGACACCGTTACAATGGAGGACCAGATTTATCTTCTCCTGGAGGCCAAACTTCAGTGCGAACTAAATATCACGTCTCTGCTACAGGAAGAAGGAGGTGGCGTTTCTAAATAACTTGTTTTCTTTTCCCGTCCCGTTCCAGGCAGCATTTCTAAGGTCTTGTTCACATTCTTGCTTACTCTGCATCCAATGTGCTCCCACTGCTAGTTTCCAAAGCCTCATACACACCATGTTAGCCACAACATGCCTAGCGTTTCTTGACAAAAACTGCAGTTTGAGGTGCTTCCCCCCAATCACCTTCAATCCAATGAAGATCAAAAGAGAGTAAAACCACATTCCTTTTTATTATATACATATACATATACATATACATATACATATACATATACATATACATACACACACACACACACATATACACACATATATATATATATATATATATATATATATATATATATATTATAAGCATACGGTATTATTTGCATTAATTCATAACAAATTCCATATCTTTATAGGGGTTCTTCCGACCCCCGGTCTTCCCCCCCATTCTAATAATTGTCTCTTCTCTTTTCTGCGACTAAATTCTTTTATCCAATCTATTAAATCTCCTTTTTCAATACCCTTTATCAGAATATATTACAAGTGCTAATCCAATCCTGCTAACGTTTTTAAATGTTTACAATGCTCCTTCATATATTCTATAAAGTTAATCCATTCATTTCTAAATTTATTGTCCTCTTGGTGTCTAATCTTCCCAGTCAATTTCGCCATTTTGGCATAGTTCATCAGTTTCAATATCCATTCTTATTTCGATGTGGTTCTTTCTCCTTCCATCCCTGGGCATATAACATTCTTGCCGCTGTCGTCGCATACATAAATAGGACCTGAGAGTAAGACTACATTCCTATGCAAACTGGGAGCGAACCCCAATGAATATAACAGAGTGTGGTTCTGTGTAATCACACACAAGACTGCACTGTGAAATAATAATAAATTCCAAACACCGAGATAAAACTACATTTTCAAATTAAAATAAAGGAAATGGGAGATGATAGCTAGCCAAAACAAGCTTTAAGAGCTTTCCCCCTCCCTAAAAGGAAGAAACTCTAAAGCAGATTTAAGGTTGGATGGGAAAATACCATTATAGCTTCGATTACCATTAGAGTGCAAGAAATAATGATAACAGAAGGAGGAGGAGGAGGAGGAGGAGGAGGAAGGTGTTCAGAGAAAGGCAGGCTGGGAGACAGGGGACAGAAGAGCAATCAGCAACTTCATTGTCTACAACTGGGCAAAGACTTGATGAGGAGAAGCTAGAGGAATAGAAAGAAGGAGCATCAGCTTAACAATTGGAAGAAATGGAAAGAGTGAGAATCAATTGGAGGGGAATATTTGGCAGAAGAAACAGAGGGACGCATGGAGAGAGAGAGAGAGAGTCTGCAGAATATATTTTTTTCCTTATCTATATCTTGAAACTGTTTTATATTTCTCTTCGCTGAGGCTTTTGTTAACAAAATGCATAACGGCAGTCAGTCTGTTCCAGGTCTCTGTTCACTATCCTGAGGCAACGGTGTTGGTTCAGTCCACTGAAAATGTATATCAACTTACTTAATTCCAGGGGAAACAGCAATTTTCTGGGGGCACTATCAACCTAGAAGCATTTGAGACCATTCTTGGAATTTGTGTTCACTCTGACTAATTTGTTTGTTTGTTAATTATTTGAATTGCTTTACCATCCTTCATCCAAGGATCACAAGGAGGTTTACAATATAAAAACACAAAAATACATAACATAGAAACACACAACAACAACTCCTCCAGTTTAAAAGGCCATAGATTGTTTAATTAGCCAAAGTGCTTTCGCCTGGTGCTGAAAAATATGCAATGAAGGTGGAGAGAGCGTTCCACTAGTGGGGAGCCACCACAGAAAAGGCCCATTCTTGTGTTGCTGCCTCAGATGATAATTGCAGGGTCCAGGGACCAGTTGTTAAATTGCCATAGAACAAAATAAGATGACCCAAAGATATGTGCTGTTGTAACTGCATGAAATATGAAAAGTTGCTTCTTTGTAAATCGGAGCTGCTTGAATGCTCACATTGATTCTGACACAAATTGGAGAGTGACCGACAAACATATCTACATGCCTCTAGCTACCATCCCAAACATACCAAACAGTCCATTGTATATAGCCAGGCACTACGTTACAGCCGCATCTGTTCCAATTCTACAGACAGAGACTCTCACCTAAGGGATCTACAGCAAACCTTCTCAGAACTAAAATACCCAGCAGATGAAGTTAGACAACAGATCAACAGAGCCAGACTGATACCCAGATCTCCGGTTATATGGACTCTGTTCTGAAACCATATGCCATCAATGCTCCCAGCTATGTACGTGACACCACAGATTTTCTGAGGAAAATACAATCTTTAAATAATCTTCCCAACAGCACTATACTAGCTACTATGGATGTGGAATCTCTGTACACCAACATCCCACACAACGATGGTTTACAAGCCATAAGGAACACCATATCAGATAAAACCACAGCGGACCTTGCCACCAAACTCTGCCAATTTGTCCTTACCCACAACAACTTCAAATTCGGTGATGACCTGTTTCTTCAGATCAGCGGCACAGCAATGGGCACCCGCATGGCCCCACAGTATGCCAACATCTTCATGGCAGATTTAGAACAACGTTTCCTGAACTCCTACCCACTCAAACCTCTCTTGTACCTGCGATACATTGATGATATTTTTATCATCTGGACACATGGTCAACAGACCCTGGACACCTTTCACCAGAAATTTAATGATTTTCACCCCACAATCAACCTTACAATGAATCAATCTATGCAAGAAATACATTTTTTGGACACTACTATAAAAATACAGGATGGGCGCATAAACACCACCTTATACCGCAAACCAACTGACCGACAAACATATCTACATGCCTCTAGCTACCATCCCAAACATACCAAACAGTCCATTGTATATAGCCAGGCACTACGTTACAGCCGCATCTGTTCCAATTCTACAGACAGAGACTCTCACCTAAGGGATCTACAGCAAACCTTCTCAGAACTAAAATACCCAGCAGATGAAGTTAGACAACAGATCAACAGAGCCAGACTGATACCCAGAGAGAACTTGCTGCAAGACAGACCCAAAAAAGAAAATAACAGAACACCTCTAGTCATCACATACAGCTCCCAAGTTAAAACAGTACAACGCATCATCAGAGATCTACAACCTCTCCTGGACAATGACAGTTCTCTTTCTCAAGCTCTGGGAGGAAGACCTTTCATTGCCTACAGACAGCCACCCAATCTTAAACAACTCCTAACCCACAATAATACTACAACCAGACTTAACACAGACACTGGCACCAGAGCCTGCAATAAACCCAGATGCCAACTTTGCTGCCACATACACCCGGACAACACCATTACTGGCCCCAACAACATCACACATACCATCTCGGGACTATTTAATTGCTCATCGTCTAACATTGTGTATGCCATCAAATGCCAACAGTGTCCTTCAGCTCTCTATATTGGACAAACAGGCCAAACCTTACGCCAAAGAATAAACGGACATAAATCTGACATCAAGAATCACAGAACAGAGAAACCAGTAGGAGAACACTTCAATCTCCCAGGGCATTCTATACAAGATCTCAAAGTAGCTGTTTTACTACAAAGGAATTTCAGAAATAGACTGGAAAGAGAAGCTGCTGAATTACAACTCATTACCAAACTTAAAACCATGAAAAGACCTGGGCTTAACAAAGACATTGGATTCTTATCTCACTATACATAACTAAACCATTTCTCACCTTCCCACCCCTTGCCTTTTCCTGTAAGACCTATTACAGTCGTTAAGAGTCGTCAACAGGCTCTCCCAGCTATCTGCCTATCTCCCATTCCCACCATCCTTCTGAGTAACACCCCTCCCCACCTTCTCACTATATAGAAGGATCTGGCAACTTCTGTTTCAGTGTATCTGAAGAAGTGTGCATGCACACGAAAGCTCATACCAAGAACTAACTTAGTTGGTCTTTAAGGTGCTACTGGAAGGAATTTTTTATTTTGACAAATTGGAGAATATTTTTAGCTTCCGTTTAGGCAGAAAATGCTCTGTTCTTGCCTCATTTGGAGGGAAGTAATTTTGAAAGCATTAAAAAAACCCCAGAGGATCACACACTGTGCTCTTTCCTGCTTTTTCTCATGTTCTTCATTTGCAGTTTATTTCTGCTTTCTCCCTACAGAAGGCAACTGCTTCCCAGAATGGGATGGTCTGATCTGCTGGCCCAGGGGGTCTGTGGGGAAAACATTAGCTGTCCCGTGCCCTCCATATGTATATGACTTCAATCACAAAGGTACCAGCAACATGCTTCACGTTGGATTTTATCTTACACAAAACCTAGCTGGGGAGAAGCTTCTCATGGAAGCACCTCTTGTCTCTTGCAGGCCTGGCTTTCCGACACTGTAGCTCAAATGGAACGTGGGTCTCTGTGCAAAGTTTGAACCGGACATGGTCTAATTATTCAGAATGCTTTGACTTCCTGCGAGCAGAAAACAGCCCAGGAAAGGTACATGCTCTTTCACCAGCAAAGGAGCAGAGCTGTGGGTGCTTGAGGGTGTTTTAGTGCTGAGAGTGTTGGGGAACCTAACTGGCTTTTATTACTAATTAATCCATAATTTTAAGGGATGTGGGTGGCGCTGTGGGTTAAACCACAGAGCCTAGGGCTTGCCAATCAGAAGGTCAGCGGTTCGAATCCCCGCGACAGGGTGAGCTCCTGTTGCTCGGTCCCAGCTCCTGCCACGCTAGCAGTTCGAAAGCACAAAGTGCAAGTAGATAAATAGGTACTGCTCCGGCGGGAAGGTAAACGGCGTTTCCATGCGCTGCTCTGGTTTGCCAGAAGCAGCTTAGTCATGCTGGCCACATGACCCGGGAAAACTGTCTGCGGACAAACGTCTGCTCCCTCGGCCAGTAAAGCGAAATGAGCGCCGCAACCCCAGAGTCGTCCGCAACTGGACCTAACGGTCAGGGGTCCCTTTAATCCATAAATTAGAGGGTGGGAAGAGCTCAGTCTATTTTAGTCTTAATTCTTGCAATTAGATTGCACTATAAGGAGAAGGTGCATACATCTTGATAACGATTAAATATTGTAAACTGTCCCAGAAACTACAATGACTTGAGAAACGTCACCTTTCAGTCATTCTCCAGGACATGGCAAATCTCCAACACCACCGTGAGGGAGGGGGCACTCAGAAGAAATGTTGGTCACCCCAAAACAATGCATAGAAAGTGTTTAGCATCATACAACAGCCGTACAGATTGGAGCATACCTTCCCAGAATGGGTAACACAATGGGGTTGCAGGTACAATCCTGGCTTTACCTCCATGCAGAATAGGATTGTGTTGGTCTGTAAATGGCAACAGTTTAGCTCCAGACTGGATTCTCTTAAAGGACGTATTTTAGAACTTCTCAATTGTGCGCTGAAGGAGAAAATCTTCTGTTTCCTCCAGAGGGAATTCTTTGAACGCCTCTATGTCATGTACACCGTTGGGTATTCCATCTCATTCTGCTCTCTGGCTGTGGCGATCTTCATCATGGGCTACTTCAGGTGAGTAAATCACACCTCTAGAATCTGTCCGTCCTCTCTTAAACCTTTTAGCCAGTCCTAAGACGACATAAGGGACACGGGTGGCGCTGTGGGTTAAACCACTGAGCCTAGGGCTTGCCGATCAGAAGGTTGGTGGTTTGAATCCCCGCGACGGGGTGAGCTCCCGTTGCTCGGTCCCTGCTCCTGCCACCCTAGCAGTTCGAAAACACGTCAAAGTGCAAGTAGATAAATAGGTACCACTACGGTGGGAAGGTAAACGGCGTTTCCATGCGCTGCTCTGGTTCACCAGAAGTGGCTTAGTCATGCTGGCCACATGTCCTGGAAGCTGTACGCCGGCTCCCTCGGCCAATAAAGCGAGATGAGCGCTGCAACCCCAGAGTCGGTCACGACTGGACCTCATGGTCAGGGGTCCCTTTACCTTTACTTTAAGATGACATAATGTCTGCAATTTCATAATGCCTTGCCACTCACATTCTTTCCCTCACAATGGCAAGTGGATAAATTTAATTGCAGTATAAAATGGAGTGGCTTTCATGGGCTGAACACCTGAATCCAGTCAATATCATTGGGGAAACTGAACATTGTACACAATTGTGAGTAACAAAGCCCAGGCCTTTATATATGTATTACATTAAAAGCTGCCTCAGCAGGCTGAGATTTGAGCCAAGAAAGGGCATGGAGAAAAATGATTAATTTTTTCCCTGCTGGCCGCATCTATATTTATGATGGCAGATACACATCTAGAATCCCAGTGGGGGAAAGATGCTGGAGGACTTAATTCTGAGCAGAAAAACAACCGGTGGAGAAAGGATTAAGTAGTTCCCACAGAGCTGCTTCTCTACTAAAAATGTTAGCATCCCAAGTTCTTTCTCATTTTTTTTTAAAAACTGTTTGAGCCCCTTTTCACTCATTTGCATGCAATGTTTAGTTTGCCTCTCTCTTTGTTATGACACTTGAAGGGAACATAATACACTGGAGCTATGTTTAACATGCAGCGACGCCTCCTTAAGGGCCTGCGCTTATTTCACAAATGAAACCATCCTATTGCTGTCACATTTTAGAATGCTTACCTGTGCAATTGGTAGACCATTGTAACCTGCTGTTCAGGCAGCATGCTCACCTGATATCTGCCGCCAGTGATGCTCTTGAAACAACTGGAGGTTTCCTTTTCTGACGCGGTAAATTCAAGAGCTTTTCAAGAGTGCAGGACTGGGTCTGATTCAGCAGGGCTCTTCCTGAGTTCTTATGCTCCCTTTAATTAGGTTTTCCCCCCTTGCACACAGGAGACTTCACTGCACCCGGAATTATATACACCTGCATCTGTTTGTTTCTTTCATGCTCAGAGGTACCAGCATATTTATAAAAGACAGTGTAGTTCATGCTCATATCGGAGTCAAAGAGCTTGACTCGCTGCTCATGGGTGACCTGCAAAATATCATAGCGGCTCCAGCCCCGGACAAGTCCCAGTACGTAAGTACTTCTCCCCTCCTCTTGCTAAAGTTCATCCATCGTTACCTAACAGAATCACTGTTCAATATTCTCTTGCGCCCAATCCGCATCTGAGAATACTATCACGCAGCTGAAGCCAAAGTGACCCAGCAGGCAGAGACTGTGAGTGAAATTCAGCGTAGCGCTTAGTGGAGCATGCCCGGTGGGACCTTTCCCTTCTCCTTCCCCTGTGGACCCTCTAAACCTGTTCTGGGGACTAGCAAAAATGTATAGAGTAAGTAATAAATTGTGTTGGAAATGTCAAACAAAAGATGGTGAATTTTTTCACATGTGGTGGACTTGTGAAAAAATGAAAAAATATTGGGACATGATGTATAACGAAATGAAAAAAACTATTTAAATACACTTTCCCAAAGAAACCAGAAGCATTTTTGCTAGGGATAACAGGGGATGAATTAAAAAAGGAAGATTACAAACTATTCATGTACGCAACGACTGCTGCTAGAATTTTAGTGGCTCAGAAATGGAAATCCCAACTTTAATGGAGTGGCAGACAAAAATGTTTGAATACATAGAATTGGCGAAATTGACTTATAAGATTCAGAACGAAAAGAAAAGAAGTAAAGTTAGAAAAGGATTGGAGTAAATTTGTTGAATATACACGGAGTAATTGTAAGAATTTAAAAACTGTAGCAGGATTAATGTAAATCTTGTGATGTGGACGGAGTGTAAATAAGAAACTGTAAGAAAAGATTTGAGATATGAAAACCGTTGAAGGGATGGAAGGAAGTCCAGGCGCAATAATAAGAAGACATACAAATTTTTGAATGTAAGAGTATTTGTTTTATTTGTTGTTGTTACAAAAAAGCAATAAAAAGTATTGGGGGGGGGAATAAACCTGTTCTGGGGATTCCTCCAACCCTCCAGAGCATATTTATGGCACAGGGGGACCTCATTCCGTTACAGGAGTGGAACTCATCATATGCATGCAACACCTTCGTTGAGTCTCGCCCCTTATGGTTGGTAGCAGGAAGCCATTAATATTTCCCGGGCATCCAAATCTACTGATTTCAGTGATGGTCCCTGAGCCTTCCTAGTTGCTCAAACTTCAGTGCTGGACTCCCGAAAGAGTTGCATTTCAGCTGGTTCAGAATGGGCCCAAGTCACCCCACAGGAGTCAGCCAGTACATGCTGAAAAAGTAAATATATATAAATAAATACATTCCATACTTGGATCCTGGGTTCCTTCGAGATCCTGGGATAGAAATTCAGTAAATAATACTGAAAAGAATACAGTTCAGTAAAGAATACTGTCATTTAAGCCAATTTATTTGCAGTGTTGCTTCCCAGCTTCAGCAGAACTGTGAAAAAATATCTTAGGAATAATTGTATACGTTTCAGTGTGACCAGTCAATACCACGTATTGCTGCTACTACTACTACTGTTATCCTTAATTAAATTTCACCCAAAGATCACAGGGCAACACTGTGTATATTGTGTTTTACAATACATTGGTACCTTAGGTTACAGACACTTCAGGTTACAGACTCCTCTAACATTACCTTGGGTTAAGAACTTTGCTTCAGGATGAGAACAGAAATCGTGTAGCGGTGGTGCAGCGGCAGCAGGAGGCCCCATTAGCTAAAGTGGTGCTTCAGGTTAAGAACAGTTTCAGGTTAAGAATGGACCTCCAGAATGAATTAAGTTCTTAACCTGAGGTACCACTGTATAAAAACACAAAAACACATACCATAATAACAAACGAAAACCACCCCCACCCCAGTTTTAAAGGCCTACCACAAATTACGCAGCTGAGTTTACCGCATTTGGGTAAATTGCAGAGATCAGCACACCTGTTTCATCAATGGATGAGCCTCACCCTGGGAAAGCCATTTTTGTGACTCCGGTATCTACCCTGCTACATTTATTTTATGTTGGCACTAGAAGACAAGAAAGGCTGATTCTGAAACCAGACTGTGAGGGGTCTACTTTAGCTGATTGGAGCACAGAATTGCAGACTAGGAACTAGGAAGTCAGACAAGTGGCCCACCTAGTGCCATATTTGTCTTCAATGATTGGCAGTGCTTCTCCAGGACTCCAGGTGAGGGTCTCTCCCATCCCTAATGTCGGAGATGGAACCTGAGATCTTCTGCATGCAAAGTGGTTATTCTACCTCTGAGCTATGGCTCTTTCCTTGAATGAGTGAGCAGCAGCAGTAGTAGTAATAATAATAATAATAATAATAATAATAATAATAATAATAATTTATTATTTGTACCCCGCCCATCTGGCTGGGTTTCCCCAGCCACTCTGGGCGGCTTCCAACAAAGATGAAAAATACACTAAAATGTCACATATTAAAAACTTCCCTGAACAGCCTTCAGATGTCTTCTGAATGTCGGGTAGTTGTTTATCGCTTTGACATCTGATGGGAGGGCGTTCCACAGGGTGGGCGCCACTACTGAGAAGGCCCTCTGCCTGGTTCCCTGTAACTTGGCCACTCGCAGTGAGGGAACCGCCAGAAGGCCCTCGGAGCTGGACCTCAGTGTCCGGGTAGAACGATGGAGGTGGAGACGCTCCTTCAGGTATACTGGACCGAGGCCGTTTAGGGCTTTACAGGTCAGCACCAACACTTTGAATTGTGCTCGGAAACATACTGGGAGCCAATGTAGGTCTTTCAAGACCAGTGTTATATGGTCTCGGCGGCCGCTCCCAGTCATCAGTCTAGCTGCCGCATTCTGGATTAGTTGTGGTTTCCGGGTCACCTTCAAAGGTAGCCCCACGTAGAGCGCATTGCAATAGTCCAAGCGGGAGATAACCAGAGCATGCACCACTCTGGCGAGACAGTCTGCAGGCAGATAGGGTCTCAGCCTACGTACCAGATGGAGCTGGTAAACAGCTGCCACCATTCAGTATTGGTGATAGAATAGATAGAGAAGTTCTGATCCATTGAGAGCATTCAGGGTGGTCCCTCAAAGGTCTTCCACATGAGCAAATGTCCACAGGGAGTGTCTAGGAAGCAGCTTGACTATTGGCCCAGCCCTTTCTGCTGACCACCACCAATATGCTGTGTGTATAAAGACACATACGGCATGGACAGAAGCCCTTAATGAGCTGCAGCTTCCTGATGGGTCTGTCTGGGTATGTGAGGAAGCACGCCTTCAATTCACAGCTTTTGTGTCACTGCGTAAACACTGATTGTGGCACTGGTGGGCAGCACAACGGCTGCAAAAGTGTCGATCTGGTGGAAGAGACTGTTTTTAAGTAGCTGGCAATAACTGTGTAGCTTTTAAAGCACATAACAGACTCCCGTTATTTTCACAACCATTACATATGACTCACAATTTAATACAGAATTGAAACAATTCTTTGTGTGGGGACGACAAAGAACAGTAAAACTTACTGAACAACGTTAGTTAACATGAGTCATAGCCTTGGCCTTGGCCTTGATGCCAAATTAATAAGGCCACTGAAACTGGAAGACTAGGATAAATATGCAAGTATACTACTACATTTAACTGTTTCCCTGACCACCACAACTGTGCTGCTTTATTTTGAACCGATTGACAGGTCTGGTGCAAGATTACTGTGGTGATGTTTATTTACTTCTTGACGACCAACTACTACTGGATCCTGGTTGAAGGCCTCTATCTGCACAGCTTAATATTTGTGGCTTTCTTTTCGGATACCCAGTACCTGTGGGGTTTCATCTTAACAGGCTGGGGTAAGATACATTTGTCTCTCATTGAAATCTTTCCATTTAAAGCTAGATTAGTGCTGTCCATTCTAACATTAACTCTTGGGCAATGCTTTTCTATTTTTTATTTTAAATTCTTTTTGCAAACCACAAAATCAGAAGGGGGTGGTTTACGTATTTTCTCAGTTTTGTGAGTTAGGTCCAAACTGGCAGTGCAATGCTGAGGGTGCTTACTGAAGAAGAAGCCCCACTGTGTTCTGCAGAACATTTCCCCAGGTAAGCGTGCAAGGATTGCAGCCAAAATAAGTTTCGGGTAGGTCCTAGTAAAATTGGTATGGGTGATACCCAGCTTATCGGTTTTGCTACTGCAAGGATAGCCATCTGTCATGGATGCTTTAGCTGAGATTCCTGCACTGCAGGGGGGGTGGACTGGATGACTCCCGGGGTCCCTTCCATCTCTATGATTCTATGATTCTAAGGAGTTCTAGCTGTGCACTGGAACTCCCTACCTCTCTGTTGGGATGCGTCCAAGGGAACAGGGGCAATTGGCAGGCCCCCATCTGGCTCCAGCCCACCGGCCGGCAGCCGTGCGAATTTCGTGACTGCTGTCACGAAACCTTGGATCAGCATGTAACTGCGACCCAAGCTTCAAAAGCCACCAGAAGCTGGGCACGCAAGCCAGGAGAGATAAGAACTCTTCGCAACGGAAGGGCAGAGAGAGGCTGTGTAAAGCGTATTTACAGGCATTTTATTCAGCATCAGGACAAAGGAAAAACATGTCTGCTCTCCTTTGTGCCCAAGCAAAAGGGCAAAAGCTATACACACAAACGGAAGTTCCCAGCAAGCTGTGCTGGAGTGTAAACAGGCATGTGACACACAACAGTCATGCCTGTTCCTCTTCAGGTGGAACGGAATATTCTAACACTCTCCTCTCCCTGCACACACCCTAAATTTGTTCTGGGGGAGTTCCCTCAACCCTCCAGAGCAGATTTACAGGACGTGCAGGACTGATGGTGCTGTGACTTAAGTCACAATGATTTCAACAGGACTTAAGTGGAACGAACATGCAGTGCAATTGTATGCACGCTTACTCAGAAGTTCAATAGGATTTTTGTTGTTGTTTAGTCGTGTCCGACTCTTCGTGACCCCATGGACCAGAGCTCACCAGGCACTCCTGTCTTCCACTGCCTCCCGCAGTTTGGTCAAACTCATGCTGGTAGCTTCAAGAACACTGTCCAACCATATTGTCCTCTGTTGTCCCCTTCTCCTTGTACCCTCCATCTTTCCCAACATCAGGGTCTTTTCCAGGGAGTCTTCTCTTCTCATGAGGTGGCCAAAGTCTTGGCGCCTCAGCTTCAGGATCTGTCCTTCCAGTGAGCACTCAGGGCTGATTTCCTTCAGAATGGATAGGTTTGTTCTTCTTGCAGTCCATGGGACTCTCAAGAGTCTCCTCCAGCACCATAATTCAAAAGCATCAATTCTTCGGCGATCAGCCTTCTTTACGGTCCAGCTCTCACTTCCATACATCACTACTGGGAAAACCATAGATTTTACTATACGGACCTTTGTTGGCAAGGTGATGTCTCTACTTTTTAAGATGCTGTCTAGGTTTGTCGTTGTTTTTCTCCCAAGAAGCAGGCATCTTTTAATTTCGTGACTGCTGTCACCATCTGCAGTGATCATGGAGCCCAAGAAGGTAAAATCTCTCACTGCAATAGGATTTACTTCCATGTAATTAGGATTGCAGCCTTAGCCTAGATACAAATTTATTTCATGAATATTTCACAAAAGAATGTCTCCCAAATGCTAAAACTTCTAATCAGATAATCATTGTACTCAAGAAATAGTGAATAGGAGCAAAACGTTAACATTATTTATTGTTCCAACGTAACACAAACTTTAGTGAGAAATCTTTGATCTTTTGCACCGCCTTGCAGTCTCAGAGTCATATATAATTTGTCATTTTTGCTACAATGGCAATGCCCAAATCTTTTTTTAAAAATCAACCCAAAAAATCATCAGATGGGAGACTTTATAATGTATATCAGGATCCAAATCTGATTTGTGGCAAATCACCCATTGTCCAGCAACTCCCTCTTCCTCATCTCCTGTGCAGGACGGCCCACAGCCTTGCAGAAAGGCTTTAGGGACACAAGTGTCTGAAGGGAAGAAAAGAAACATCCCTTCCCTCTGTGAACTTCCTTGAGTTAACTGTCTTAGGATTCAAGCCCACCTCTGCTGCCGCAACCCTCTGGTCTCTCATTGTGGTGTGAAATCCCTTTTGTGGACTTGCCACTGAAGACAAGAGGCTCACAGGATGGTATGCTGCTTCGCAGAAAAGCACCTAGAGAAGCCTGCCATGTCTAGGAGAACCCTGGACCTTTTCTTCCTTACGTTTAGTTCAGGACCATTCCGTCATGTGAGACCTCGGGCGCTGCCTGAAATGGTTCAGTCCAGACACAGCTTTACCACCATCAAGTGAAAATGAGGAGTCTGTTGGTCTGTAGTTTGCTAGCAGCATCCGTGTCTCATAAAGGATTGTTTGGCCTCTGTCTGCCTTGTTCTCTGTTCTATCCATGCCTCCGCGCATGTCGCAGTTCTCGCTTGTGCTTGAATAGCTGTCTAGATAATGAGACACTTAAGGCGGGAGGCAGCCCACTCCCTGTCTCTGCTGTGTCAGTGCTTCTGTGTGCAGCCTTGATGTGAGGGAAGTTTCTGTGCACAACTTAGACCCCGAGTGATTTACGTTAACAAGCTCCCATCAGAACTAAGGCTGCTATATTTTGTCAGGATGCAAGGCTAGGAGTTTCCAAAAATGATGTGAAGCAGGGACCGTGACTAACTATAAGTTTTAATTCCTTTGAAAGCGAAATGCCAAATTCACCTGGTTCTTTCACTGTTTGGGGAGGTGAGGTACACATAATAATGTGAAACTGGCTTACACTGAATCAGACCGAATCAAAATAGTGTTTGAATCTAGCAGGATAGATGTTTATTTGATCATCACATTCCTTGCTTCTGACTATTGCCTCTGCTTAATACTTCTGAGAGACTCTGAAGCACTAACATAACCTGCAAGTTCTTGTTCGACCAGAAACAACAGATTAATTTCAATTTGCCTGGAGGCAGATTTCATTAAAGACAAATTTTAAATGCATTTTCCCTTAAGCTTGGAGCTATTAAAGCCACAAAGTTCTGATTCAAGAGCTAAAAGATGGCCGCTTTTTTACTCTCAAGCTCTCTTTTAAGTCAATTTAATGTTGGCAGAAGATCTTTTAAAATAAACACTATTATTATATTATTCTAGGCTGGTTATAAATACCTTACTAGGAAATATGTCCTATTGAAATAAATTGAACTTATTTCCAAGTAGACTACTAGGATCAAACCACGCACCAAACAATGTCCACTAGAACTCATTTAGGTATATTTCATGTGCTTGCAAAATCTCATTGCTAGAGTTTAATTTGAAGGAGCTCTGGTTATTATGTTGGGGGAGTTTCAATATTAGCTAATGGAATTATATAATAATAAAATCCTAATATAATAACACTCTTACAGATGCCAACAACAGCTAAAATATGTAGAAAATAATTGCTGAGGTGTGTGGGTCCCAAAATAAATAAGCTTTGGACAAACTCACATTTATTTTGGGAATGTTTGAAGATAAAATAATATTGGAAAACCGTTCTGTGTTATATTCATCAAATTACAGGTTATGAAATTGCTCTGAATTCAGTAGGTGTGTTATTAAATCATCAAGTGCTAAGTGACACGGATTTGGAAGAAGCGATAAATTTATTCAGTAGGCACTAAGGTGACAATTGCTCATTATTGGGGAAAAACCTCTTCCTCCTTCAGTGCCAGAGTGGTTATATACAGTAGCTATAATGATGTGAAGGTACATATCTTATCTGTTCAGAGAGGAGATACCGTGCAAAACAGCATTATTCAGAAATGGACCACATTCTTTCAACCAAGTGCTCAAAAAGTGGAAAGAGAAGTACAAGGGGTCTGTTTCAAAGTAGGACATGGTTATATCCCTTAAGTTTAGAGTTACCTGAAAAGGTGAGTTCTTCAAGCACTGCAATAAACATGATGATGATGAAGATGATCATGTTAGGTCACATGCCTTCTTCTCCTTTTTTGATAGCATTATAACTCTTAAAGTAATAATTTTATAGCATTTTTGAATCTGATATGTATGGGTTTTTATTGCCATATTTCTTGGATGTGTTTGGTTTTTTTTTTGGTTTGGTTTTGGGGTTTTTTTACAATCCATTTGATATAAACACTTTTCTTGTATTTTTATGTTTTGTAAATAAAACATACCTTAGGCTTCCCCCACCCAAACCTCTGAATGAAACCTCCATAGCCATCTCACAGTTCATTAATTCTTAGCATCACGTAATCCGGAATTTTTTGTTACTCCAAAGTGCATTGATCAGAATACCCAAAATATCTTAAGTGGGATGTATAAGGCCAAAACTGATTTTATAGATCTAATTCAGATAGTATAAAGTAGTGTACTTTAATCCGAATCGTTCATCTGCACTAGAGCAGGTGTCAGGAAGCTGGCTTCTTTAAATAAACCCTAGTTAAAACGGACCATAGTTTAGGCTTTGCATGATGATATAAACTGGTTACCGGTCATTGAAATGTGAACTTAGTGGAGGAGGAGATGGGATGGGAAGCAGGTGAGCTTCAGGCTAGCTGCAGTTTGTCATCAGCAGAAATTGAAGGTTTTTTTGCTTGCTGTGGATCGTGACCTTTCAGACATTCTGCTTTGTTCATGGGGAAAGGGCACTGTCTGGGTTTTTTTGTGCCTGCTCTTTCTAAACGCTTCAGTTAATATCCTCTGAGTGAGCAGAAAAGCATTATAAATTATTCTTTTGTTCCTCAAGAGAAATCTGTTCTAACAGTTGGCAATGAATTTTTCATATTTGTAGGGTTTCCGGCTGTTTTTGTGGTGGCCTGGGGAGTGGTCCGGGCAACCGTGGCAGATGCAAGGTAAGGGAACACTGTCAAGAGAGTTTACTTGAGCTTTCCTTTTTTTTTTAATCGATGGATGACTGGCACACTGCCATTCAAGTTCTGCATATATTTTGAGTATACACTGACATAGAACCAAAGGTAGCGGTTTGAAGAAAATAGATCTGCAGTGCACCCTTCTGAGACTGTTAATGGAAAATATGCTCAAGGTCCCTGTTTAGACCAGGCCTCCCACATTGCCTCCATTTATAAAAGTTTTAAACAGGCAAGTATTTTGTAATGTTATTTATTTCGTGCAATTTATTCACTGCTTGATTGTAAAAGAGTGTATCGAAGCGGTTTACAAGAGTGGCTTGGGCAATCCACTGACAAGATAAGTGGCATATAAATGTCAACATTATTATTATTACATATATGTTCCATTGTAAACTGTCCATATTTGATGTTGGCTCATGTATCAGTGTGAACTACCCTGGAATCATTTGGCAAAGGGTAAAGGGACCCCTGACCATTAGGTCCAGTCGCGGAAGACTCTGGGGTTGCGGCGCTCATCTCGCTTTATTGTCCGAGGGAGTCATGTGTCCAGCATGACTAAGCCACTTCTGGCGAACCAGAGCAGCGCACAGAAACACCGTTTACCTTCCCACCGTAGTGGTACCGATTTATCTACTTGCACTTTGACGTGCTTTCGAACTGCTGACAACTACGTAATTGCTATAAGTTTTTTGTTAATTCTGATCCCTTCAAAAACCAAATTGCAGGTAGCTACGGAGAACAATGGCACTATAAAACAAATTTATAGTAATTTTACTAAATGTTTTTTTCAAGCTGGCTTTTTGAAAACTGTAGCCCGGTTTTTAAAATTTAATTCTTCCCCTGTTCTGTTCTGAACGTTGAACGGGGAAGGGGCTCCTTCACCTTTCACGGTTGTGTCGGAGAGAACTCCAGGCAGGCTTGGCTTGCCTTTCAAGACACAGAGGCTGAAATTCCCTCTTCTGTTAAGGTTGCAAAAGCCCTCTCTTCTTTTGCATCTGGAACACCGTATTTAAATGTCACAGCGATATCGATATATGTTTATCTCATTTGGAGCAGTGAGATATATTTCACTTATTGCAGACTTGTTTCTTTCCAACCCCTCAGACAGATCTTTGAGCAGTGGTGCTTTCTGAATGCACTTGGCTTGAATTGCCTCGACTGGGGGCTTATCCAAACTTCCTCTTCCCCGGCTGCTTTCCCCCTCAGGAAAACTGCTCTTTGGCAAGGTTTCCATGGATTGCTGTTTGTTCTGATTTAGCACCAAAGAGTGGATTTTCCCGAGGAAAGCAGTGGGGCAGAGGCAAAACCCCTCACACCCCTGCTTTCTAGGCATGGGGCAAGTGGAAGCGTAGAGCCCTTATACTGGGGAAAATTATCCCAGTCACACACCCCTTGCCCCCCACTTCTCCTCAGCAACCGCTTATTGCTGACACTAAGTTTTCTTGTTTACCACCACCACCCGCTTAACATGTGGGGGAAACTTGTGGCTCCTGATCCAGCTGAAGACCACACAAAAAGAGGGCAAGCATATCATCCTACCTAGATCAGGAGCCAAAAAGGTGGGGCTTTGAGGCAGTTTTTTGTTTGCCATTATATTCCGCGAGGTAGCTATCAAAGGTGCAATCCAGCCAGAGTTAAGCAATATGAAATGCCACCTTACTTCATTTATATCCCTCTTTTTCTCTGCTGTGTGACTGAAGATTCTGTACCTTGAGGATTCCTGAGCATGTTCCTGTCTAGGACTAGTCACACCCGGAGCTACTTAGAGTCAGAAAGGCTGTTGCATCGTTTGCTGGAAGGCCATGAGACCATTGATGAAAATACAAAATTTAAGGATCCCATACTTAAACCTCTCCCACCTAAATCAATGGTGCCTAACAGTGCTTCATTAGGGCTGTAATGTGTCCAAGTCCATTCGTTCTCTCTCTCAAATTTGCCTCACTGAAATAATAAATTAGCAAATATCTGGAGAAAATTATAGTAAGCTCCCTAAGGATCAGACATGCCACGTATGATCAGTCAGGAGTCCTGCTGATATAAAAAATTGGCACTTGCTAGACTGGATTGCTTTGAGAAGGAAAAGGTAATTGAAAACTTTTTATTTCTCTCTTTAAAAAGAGAGCAAGATAACTGGTTATAAGGACAATTAATTCTTTTTCACAGGCCATGCTCCTTGCTTGGACAGCCTTCTAGAGTGAGTTGCAAGCTACAGACAGATGCTGTTATCTATCAGCAGCTGAGGTTTCAGAAGCCAATCTGAGGACAAATAGCTTAGAATCATTGAACCACAGAATGGTAGAGTTGGAAGGGACCCTGTGGGTCATCTAGTCTAACCCCCTGCAATGCAGGAAATCTCAGCACACAGTCTCCCATCCAATGTGAAACCACACCAGACCCTGCTTAGCTTTGCAAATGTGCTAGCAGTTTTGTTCCTTGCCTCTGGTCCTCCGACTAGAGGGGAAGGTCGGAATCAAGAGTTGAGCCCAGCCTGAAGAGAAGGCAGCCTTGTCGCCTGCTGCTTTGTGCTGCAGGAACACACCCCTGTGCTCTCAGCCAGCATGCGTATTATTGAAGTACGTGCAGAGAGCCCCTTCACACACTGGCCAGGGATGCAAACAATGGGCATAAGCCCCCTTGTATGTTTAAATAAATAGATTCCTGCTCGGCTTGCTTGTTCTCACTTTGTCACCAGTTAACATTAAAAAGTCACAATTGCTCTGATTGCTCCTACTAGTTTTCCTTCTGTGGGCCTTCCTAACCTCAGGGGAAAATGATTTCTACCCCCTCCACCGCCCCTTTTTGTATTTAAGGTTATTTTTTAAGGGAAATGACTGCTGTGCACACATTTTGTTGTTGTTGTTTAGTCGTTTAGTCATGTCCGACTCTTCGTAACCCCATGGACCAGAGCACGCTAGGCACTCCTGTCTTCCACTCCCTCCCACAGTTTGGTCAAACTCATGCTGGTAGCTTCGAGAACACTGTCCCACCATCTCGTCCTCTGTCGTCCCCTTCTCCTTGTGCCCTCCATCTTTCCCAACATCAGGGTCTGTTCCAGGGAGTCTTCTCTTCTCATGAGGTGGCCAAAGTATTGGAGCCTCAGCTTCACGATCTGTCCTTCCAGTGAGCACTCAGGGCTGATTTCCTTCAGAATGGATAGGTTTGATCTTCTTGCAGTCCATGGGACTCTCAAGAGTCTCCTCCAGCACCATAATTCAAAAGCATCCATTCTTTGGCGATCAGCCTTCTTTATGGTCCAGCTCTCACTTCCATACATCACTTCGAAAGGGTGGTGGTGGTGGAGGAATAATCTGAGTTTAGGGCTGTAGTACACACATTCCCCTCCCCCCCGCTTTTCCCTGCACCAAGTAACCCACCCAGTTCTACTTCTCCTGTTCCATATATTCCATTGCAGTGATTTTTGAGTTGAAAGAGCAGGCTCGCCCATATGCTACACTTAATGAACATTGTGTGCAAATTAGCTGGTGGTTTATCAAAAAAGAAAATAAAAAAGGGGATTTAAATCAGCCAGCCATTCACTGTTCTCGGCACTCAGAAAGGTGTTTTTTGTCTCCTTTCCCACTTCCTGAGCTCCAGCAGCGGCTAACAAGCAGCTGATATAAATCCCCTCTTTTCCTTTTCCTTTAAAGCACCCATTAACTAATTTGCACATGGTAGTCATTCCTCCTCTCCATTTATTTCCCACTGCTGGAAATTTACCCGATCGCTTACTAAAGGGAAACGGTGAGGAGGTGGAGAAAGAGGAGTTGCCGAAAGAGAATGGGGCGAAAGCTGAGCGAGGGGCCAACCGCCTCCTGTCTGGGATGTGGCATTGGCACATGATCTCTGGCTGTTTTGGGCCTTCCATGGATCCAAAAGCCCTGCAAGGTGGAGAAGTCTGGGACAGCACTGAGAAGCATAGTGCGACAGGACTACACCCAGCAGCCCTATGTTGCTCAGAGTACCAGCTAGCATTTACCAGGAAGGGCCAGGGCAGGCATCAACGATGGGCTTTGGGACTTAGGGGCACTGGCAGTGCCCAGGGATGTCAGCTGCTGACAGCAGATGGTATGTGCCCAAGTAGATAGAAAATGGAAAGCCCCTGACTGTCCCGTTGCAGATACCTGTTGCCACAAGGCAGACCAAGGCAGTGTTAGTATTTCACTCCTCCCATTGCAAGGATCATCTGATCCTCTTGTTTACTTTCTGTTCTGTGAGAAAGGAAGCCTGTCTGTGTGACTTCCATCTCTGGTACTATTGTACTTTTTCTTTCTGCTCTGTCTTGCGACGAGACAGGATTTCTGTATGAGGGCTGCTCCTTTCAGACGTGCTTTTTATGTTCTTTAATCTTAATATTTCTACTAATTACAGATTAAAGAACTTAATAAACATTATGAGGAGGTGAGGAGGCATCTGGGCTGCTTTACTGTTAAGTGGTGGGTGAACATATCAGACGACACAGCGATTCTTCAAACAGCTCTTCTTTATTCGGAGGCCAGAACAGAACTGAACTGAAGGGCTCAGTCAGCCTGCTTATATAGAGCTCCAGTACCTCGTTACTGTAACAACTTTCTAAAACTATCCAATCACTGAACGTCACTTTCGATCCTTCATTTGCATACAAACTATCCAATCACTGAATGTCACTTTCGATCCTTCATTTGCATAACTATCTACAACACCCCCCTGCTGGCCCAGGGTGAGAACTTCAGTACATAACATTTACTATGCTAAGACCGGGTGCTCACAAGAGAGCAGCTGTGAGTCCCAGAACACCAGGACCCCTTCCCAAGAATGCTGCGTAGCTGTTCCAGTTGCCAGAGAGGCCGTGGGGCCTGCAGGAGTGTTCCATTAGGCAGTTGCCTCAGGTGGCAGAATCCAAGGGTGCTTCTGCGGTCATGCCCCTACCCCATTGCTCCCACTGGGATCTCCCAATCTGTGTGCCCACGAAGGCTGTTGTGAGGTTGCACCAGAACCCAGAAGCTGCAGCTGTTTGTCCCCAGCAGGAGTGCCAGGGCTCTGTCCAATATTGTGGGTGCTCATTGAGTGTGTGTGATGGCTGCAGCTCCGGTGGCTGACATCTGGGCAGCTAGGTGGGTGCTGATGGGCAGCCAGCCTGGTGCACGTCACTTACTCCCCCCTCCCCAAATCCTCCAGATGTGTGCCCAGGCACCAGCTTCCTGGAACAGGAACACCCCTCCGATGTAGGGCTCTTGGGCTGCCTGTCCACCCGCCGGGCACCCACAGTGGAAATCTTGCCTATGTTCTCCAATAAGTAAAACTTGGTTGGGGGTGGCAAGTGGGGGTGAGCACTGTGCACACTGTCTGACCAGGGCAGCACCTTCCCGCTTCACCTCCAGCATTGGATCATGCCCCTGTTAAATGTTTTCTTGCAGAGTATCAATGCATCCTGGGGAAGGAAATTATAAGAATACAAGAATACATTATGAGCAAGAGTATTCCTTTAACAGTAATAATAGTTCTCCTCGCTATTACAGTGCCCCAAAGGTACCTCTGGAGACAGAACTATGCTAGAAAAGCTTAACCTTATACAAAATTATTAATCAGACAACTCACCCCTAATGAGCAATTACTAGCCAGTGGATGTGATGTGTCCTCAATTTCTTCTTCATTATGTGAAGAAAGTGTTGCATTTCCTTGCTGAAACAACCTCTCTCTTCAGATCATATGAATCTTTCGCCTCTTTCACCTGTTGAGGTTTAAACTAAATGCTGTTTGCTTAAAAAGAAATGTTTCAGGCTTTTAAATTGCTCTGAAATGTTCAGCTACCACAAGTCAGCGGGCACAAAATTCAGTCATTGCAGGCGGGTTGCAGGCCTGCTATATTTGTTCTCTCTCCTTCTGTGAAAGAGAAGGGCATGATCACACAGAAGTTGTTCTCCCAGGGCACGGCTGGTATACGTAAGAGAAACTACAGTGGTACCTTGGTTCTCAAACTTAATGTGTTCTGGAAGTCCGTTCCAAAACCAAGGCATGCTTTCCCATAGAAAGTAATGCAAAATGGATTAATCTGTTCCAGACTTTTAAAAACAACCCCAAAAACAGCAATTTCACATGAATTTTACTATCTAATGAGACAGACTCTCCTCCCTGGAAGAGAGGGGAGTGGTTGTGGGCGGGAGCCCGAGCTCCGCCCCTAGCAGGGGGCATTAGCCCCCTGCCTCCTCCTCTCACCTGGCTCGCGCCCACGCCCCTTGGCAGACACCCAACCAGGTGCCTCCGAGGGGGCGTGTTCAGCAGCCTTTTGCGGCGGCGCCAGCCTCTCCTCGGCCTCATTCTTTGCCGTCATCTCGTCGCGAGTCACCCACCCTCCACTCCCTTTGAGCTCAGGGTTTAGTTCATTGGCCTTGCTATGGACCTTAGGTTGGTCGCCCTGGTTGTCTAGGGGGCCTAGTAGGAATTTTTCCATTTGGCATTAGGCTTTTTTGGTTTTTTCGCCTACCTTGTAGCAATCGTCACAACTTTCGTGGTATTGGTGGGTAGGTTAGGCATTGGAATAATGTGTTGTGGTGTGTCGAAGGGCTAGGTGTGGCCATCGCCTATGCCTTCAATTTTTGGGTATTCCGTTAAAGGAATCTGGCGGTCGTGTGTTCTGTCCGATGCTTGATTGGCGGGAGGCCATGGCACGACCCTCGGTGACATCAGGGGAGAGCCTATAGTTGGATTAGCATCAACAGGCTCCACCTACTGGTGAATAAACCCACTTGTTTTAGACATCCAATGCCTAAGCCAATACCTTTTCACTGCTGTAATCAATAAAGTTGTGGCCTTTTCTTGCCCATTAACCTTATATCACATGTCCTTGCATATTCATTTCACATTGCGGGGGTCGGGTCCTCGAACCACAACATTGATCCATGAAATGAAAGCAATAAACAATGCACTGCAGTCACAAAATCAATCAATCAGTAGCTGAACTGGGTTTCACACAGTCACAAAAACGAAAGCGCAAAATAAATAGCAAAAACAGACAGACCTCAGCGTAACACTCAAAACGGAAGCGTGGCACTCAAATCAGAAGTGTAACACTCAAAACGGAAATGTAACACTCAAAACGGGAGCACATTTGGCTTCTGAAGAAAGTTCGCAAACCGGAACACTTTCTTCCAGGTTTGCAGTGTTTGGGTTCCAAGTTGTTTGAGAACCAAGGTACCACTGTATATTGCTCTAGTATTTATATGTCTGGATTCATAATCCATTAGCTTCCAGACCCAGTTCGAAGTCCTGGCTCTTAACTTTAAAGCCCTAACCAGCCAACATCTTCCATATCTCAAAAAGCTTATTCTCCATTTATTTGTGGTTAGTCTTTAGAGAAGGTCATCAGGGCCTTCTCTGCTGTGGCACCTATCCTTTGGAACACCCACCTCCAGATCATTAAATTTGCTCCTTCCTTGGGCAGTTTCAACCACAGGTGAAAACTTTAATTTGCTAAGGCGATTGCCAGAGCTTGGCAAGAGAGCAGGTTTCAGTCTTTTGCCTCTGTATTTGATTTTACAGGGCTGGTTCTAGTATGCCATTATTGGACCTTAATGTGTGGAGCTGGCTGCCATTTGCAGCCTGGAGCTGTAAGCGCTTTCTAGCCTCGTGATCTCCATTTGCAAACACTGGAGGTGGGTGCAGGTTACAATGTGAGTAAGAATGTGCTGAAAGAGGCTTGCCCATCTTGGATTGGGGCTATTTTAATGATTCAGTAAGCAAAGAGGCTCACCTTTCTGAGCACATGCACTCTCAAACACCCACACCATCCCTAAAAAAAAGCCAAGTTCCATTTGTTCAGCCTTTTGCTACAGGTGTTGGATTGGGTTAAAACAAAAGTTCTGTTTTCAGCTGCAAAATGCCTCTTTTCTGCTCCACTAAGCACTTGGAGAATGCCAGCATTTCAATGGGAAACCGATCCAGTGAGATCCCTGAGCCAGCCAACCGATGCTGCTCCTCTGTATATGACAATCAAGTTTGCCACAATGGCTGGAAGTCACCCAGGGGTTTTGCAGCAAATGATTTTAAAAGGGAACTTTCTTTTAGCATTTTTCACATTTGAACAGAAATGAATTTTTGAGTCGGGGATTCGTTTCCTGTCAATATGAGACCCTGTTGTGTGCTCTGCGCTCCTGTGCTATGTTGGAAATCTGGAATGGGGAGCCTGTAGCTGTTAAGTTGTGGGTGAACATATCAGACGACACAGCGATTCTTCAAACAGATCTTGTTTATTCACAGGCCAGAACAGAACTGAACTGAAGGCTTCAGCCAGCCTGCTTATATAGAGCTCCACTAGAACGCAACAGTAACCATTTTCTGTAACTATCCAAACACTGAACATCACTTTCAATCCCTTATTTGCATATGTGGACCTGAGTGAAAACTATCTACAGTATCCCCCTGCTGGCCCAGGGTGAGAACTTCAGTACATAACAGTAGCCATTCAGATTGGACTCCACCTCCCATCTTCCCCAAACAGCGTGTCCGGTGGCTGGGGATTGTGGGAATTGTAGTTTGATAACATCTAGGGTTGCAGGCTTCCCATTTCTGTCCTGGGACGGATCTTCAAAGCAGTCTCGTAGCTGAGAAATGGGGGTGTTTCTTTCTGCTAGGGTACTGCTTTGAAGACATGATCCCAGGAAAAATTAAATTGGAAGTAAAAGCTTGCTTTTGGACGAGATCCCTTGCAGGGAGCAGGCCTCAGTTTATTTGAGGACATCTTTGTGAAGGGCGGGCCAGCCCGGAAATCTTTTCCACCTTGGGTTTTGCTCTACAAGCTTGTGATGTTTGCATCTGCTTCTTGGTTGCCAAACTCCTGAGCCTTGCTTCTAGGCCTGCTGCCTTCTTTGCTAGGACTTCAGGACAAGGCAAATACCTCTTTATTTTAAAGGCTTGACAACCTTTGAAATTATTCTGCCAACCTTCGAAATTATTTTAAGCTGCTCTTTTCTTTGTCCTTTTTTTGTATTACAAAACAAAGAAACAAACTATTTAATGAGTTGTCCTGGGAATGCTGACCGGTCACTGAAAGGCAGGACATAAATGTTTGAAATATAAAAATAGAAAACCCAACACAATGAATTGAATGTGGCATTTAGGCTCAGAAGACTATGATTAAGCCTAGTTCTCACGAAAAAGATGGTGTGAGCAGCATGTTACTGGGCTTTATTGCTTTATAATTCAAGTGGCATAGTCAGAGTGGGGGGCCATTTACACCATTTTGCTGTTTCCAAGAACTGGGCCTCATCTTCATAATCTTTAATTATTCAATGGGTTGCCTTGAATTGTAATGAGAGTGGCAATTTCCACCCTGTGTGATACTCATTTGTTACTGCTCCCCAAAATCTGCATTTGTTTGTTAATAGTGAAGAATCTTAAAGCCGATTTTTTAAAAAGCCTGAAATGCTTTTTCTGTGCACCCTCCATAATTAATAGAGCCTTACCCAACTATGGAAAGAATATACTGTTTGGCCACTTATTCCTGCTCTGTTGATTGATGTAGAAATGTTCTTGATTTCGCAGGTGCTGGGAACTCAGTGCTGGAGATATAAAATGGATTTACCAAGCTCCAGTTTTAGTAGCGATTGGGGTAGGATTATTCATATGTATTTATTTTTAGTGAACATTGAAAATAGCCTCTGTCTATCCGTAATTGATGGCAGTAGTTCAGGGGTGATGTAAACAACCAGTACAAAGAATAGATAGGGAGCCAAGCAATTTCTGCATCTTCCTATCATTCTTACTGACTATGAGGGTTCAGTGGGGGTGGGGGGGATGACATCCCACCATCCCAGGGTCCTGATGAGGGAAGACTCATTGAAATCCTTACTCTTCTCCCTTTTTGGTGTTGTTTCTTAAAGGGAACTTGAGAAAGGTTTCTTTAAGTCATTGCTCTAGAAGTTACACAGGTGGTGGTGGAGCAAACAGGAAGAGATTTCTCCTGGTTCACTGCACCGCCATGGCCAGCAAAAGCTTCATCTGCTGATCTCTGCCCTGCTATGGTCAATAGCAATACTAGCAAGGGCAATGTGTCCTTGTTATGGGAACAGGCCGGGCCAGCTTGAATGGCCGCTTGCTTGAGGCTCGCTGTGGTCTGTTTTGGCAGGACTGAGCTGCAGGTGTGTTAATATCTGGTTGCAGAATATTTGTAGCTTGGATTATGTTGGCCCTGACCTGCCATTTGCTTTTAGGCTACAATCTGGACTTGCATCCTGGACATAGCGGTCAACCATCCCTTATTTGGCGGGAAACTCCCTTATTCCAGCGCCGTTTCCCGCTGCTGTCCCTTATTGATGATGTCCCTTAAATTTCCTGGGCTTCAAAGGAAGCAGCTCCTCTCCCTCCCTCCCTGCTGGCCAGCCAGGGAGGAGGGAGGCTCCAACTGTGTTGCTTGGCTGTGTTGCTCACCCAATAAGGAGTCTAAGAACGACTGGGGGGGGTGGAGCTTGCATGCCTTGTGCCAATCAAATCGGCTGCGTTGCCTGGGGACTCACCTTTGCTCAGCACTTCCCAGTGGAGAGGTGATGGTGGTTTTCCTTGCTGCATCCCCTTTGCTGGGTTGCTGCGCTGTGGGAACCACCACTTGAGGCTTCGTTTGGCTGCTGGCTGGGCTTTCTGCCTTTGGCTTGGAGGGGCTCAGAAGTTGAACATACCTGTGCTCGGAATCGGATGGATACGTCATCGACGGCCCACTCACCCTTGCAGGGGAAAAGGTTTGTCTAGAGCGGGGGCACATGGTGGGGGAAAAGGAAAGGAGCTGGTTGAGTACAATGGCGGGTGGCGATCTTGTGGGGGGAGCTTTTGGATTTGTTTTGGAGGCTCCTTCGATTGACTGTTATGGGGGAAAGGAGGTGGTTGACTAAAATCCCTTATTTTGGCTGCTGATCCCATATTTTTGAGGCTGCTGGTCCCTTATTTTCAAATCTGTAAGTTGACAGCTATGATCCTGGAATATTAACGGATGCCACCCAGGGAGCGTCCCTAACTGCATCTGTTGGAGAGGCGTATTCTCACTCAAATGCTTCATTGAGTTTCTGTGCTGCTCATTCCAGTTTTCCACTTCACACATTAGCCCATGGGCATGATGCCAAGTCAATGGAAGGGGGGTGGACTGGGAAGAAACTGGGGAAGGTTAAGTGCAGTAATGTCGGGAACTGGGCAGTTTGGAGCCTGGGCTTGTCAGCCTGGATTGGCTTAACGATGTAATCATCTCAACAGAAATGGAAATGAATGGGGAATCATTTCCTGCTCCTAAATTCCAGATGCACGATGCCCTCAAAACCTTCCAGTTATCAGAGGCAGATTTAGGGCAGCACAGTCAGTTCCCCACACTGGGTGCCAAGCTGCTGGGGGGGGGGCACAGCGCTACAGGGCACCACAACTATGACTTAGTGCAGGTGTAAAATAGAAGGCATGGGGGGGGGGGCAAATTTTGACCTTGCACAGGGCACCGCTGAAACTTGAAAGACTGAAGACCAAAGTCTGCCTCCGCTGTTATAGAGGCAAGCAGTTGATATTTCTAAAGGGATAGTGGGAATAATAACACACACCTGTAAACTGTTTTACAGCTAAACTTTATTCTGTTCCTCAATACTGTACGGGCTCTGGCGACAAAAATTTGGGAGACAAATGCTGTTGGCTACGACGTAAGGAAGCAATATAGGTAAGCCTCTACTAAATTAAGTTGTGTCTTTGTTTTCCAGTTGCCCCTCAGAGAGCTGAGGAACTGTCAGAATGCAATACTACTTCTGAATACGTCAAGGGCTATAACTTATTTCTTATGCTGAAAACATCCCCAGAGAAAATACTAGTTTTGCCAACTCCCCATATGAATAATTCACTTCTTCAATGTATATATTAATGTAACTTATATGCTAATTGATTTCATCATTCCCAGAGGCATCCAGCTCCAAGAGTGGCTCTCAAACATCACTTATCATAATTTTAAATCAGATGCATATATATTTATATGAAGATTTTCAAGTATGAATTAGGAATATAATCAATATTTGTCAGCTGTATACTTCTGATGTGAGGCAGATTTCAAGAAGGCTGAAAAAGGAGAGCTGTTTAAAAATTGGCTAGAAGCATTTTTAAGATAGAATACTTCTCCACTCATCTTAAGCATTGCAAGCCTCCCTGAGCATAAACTCCTTAATGTGAGTGTTATCCTGGGCTGAAGTATTCAGCTCTGACCTTTCTTGGAGAGGGAGGGAATAGCTTCTATAGATATCTGTCACTTTTAGAGGTGGCGAGCCTTTCTTTTTACTGATGAAAAAGGGATTTGCCAGAGGTTCAGGTGGTGGCTGAACTGCAACAAAAAGACAGCCCTGCAGTGTCTCTAATTGAGAATGGCCCCGTGGGAATGACACTGCCTTGTTCTATATCATGGGGGCATTCTTGGTTCGTTGGTGCTTTCAAAGATGGCTGCCTGCAATGGCTGGTAAGACTTAAAGGCCAAGGTTTGATTATAAGATGTGTTGGTTTCTATTTCCCTCACTGAGCAGCAACTGCAGTCACAAGGCATTGTTTTGCATTCCGCAGTCCAAGTTACTGTTGGATTCCCACGGGAATGGGAGACTGGATGTGACGTTCACTGATTTCCTGTTTGTTCTCTCGGGACTTTGTTTCTTTGTTAGAGAGACAGTTGCTTCTCTGCTCTCACAGAGGCAAGATGCATGTTTGTATTTTCTCAGCATAGAGTGGAAATAAAGTTAAGAATGTGGCACATACTGCTTATCCTTCTGCTGTGTGGACTACTCTGCTTGGGCTCAAGATAAGACGAGCCTGTATCAGCTTCAGGTGGGCCGAAGCTGGTCCAAGCTGGTGGCCTTATTCAGGATGCCAGGATGCTCACATAGAGATCCAGCCTTAACATTCAGCCTTAACAAAATGGTATAGTTACCATGTGCCTGACTAGAAGTGGGAAGACTCGGGTTCAAATCTTCACTCAGCCATGAGGCTCACTGAGGTGGCCTCAAACCATCTATCAGCCAAACCTCCCTCACAGGATTGCTGTGAGAGTAAAAGGGGGAGGAAGTACCAGGTATGCTGCTTTGTTTATTGGAGGGAAGGTGGGATATAAATGGAAGGAAAGAAAGTGGGGGGGGGGGCAAGAATAAAGCTGACCCGTACTTGGACTCCTAATTTGGCACTGATCTCTTTAAAATGCACCCTAGGGGACTGCGATTCAATTAGCAAATGGACTTTGTGTCTCTGGGACCCCTCCCCCTTCAAACCTCCCTCTTCGCCACTGTGAGCAACAACTCAAAGTGTATCCTTCTGTTTTCTCGTTGAAGTAGCCATACTAATTGAGAGAGCCTACAATAACTGCAGAGACAGCTTCATCTGCAGTCATAGAATCATAGAATCATAGAGTTGGAAGAGACCACAAGGGCCATCGAGTCCAACCCCCTGCCAAGCAGGAAACACCATCAGAGCACTCCTGACATATGGTTGTCAAGCCTCTGCTTAAAGACCTCCAAAGTAGGAGACTCCACCACACTCCTTGGCAGCAAATTCCACTGTCGAACAGCTCTTACTGTCAGGAAGTTCTTCCTAATGTTTAGGTGGAATCTTCTTTCTTGTAGTTTGGATCCATTGCTCCGTGTCCACTTCTCTGGAGCAGCAGAAAACAACCTTTCTCCCTCCTCTATGTGACATCCTTTTATATATTTGAACATGGCTATCATATCACCCCTTAACCTCCTCTTCTCCAGGCTAAACATGCCCAGCTCCCTTAGCCGTTCCTCATAAGGCATCGTTTCCAGGCCTTTGACCATTTTGGTTGCCCTCCTCTGGACACGTTCCAGTTTGTCAGTGTCCTTCTTGAACTGTGGTGCCCAGAACTGGACACAGTACTTCAGATGAGGTCTGACCAGAGCAGAATACAGTGGCACTATTACTTCCCTTGATCTAGATGCTATACTCCTATTGATGCAGCCCAGAATTGCAGTGGCTTTTTTAGCTGCCGCGTCACACTGTTGGCTCATGTCAAGTTTGTGGTCAACCAAGACTCCTAGATCCTTTTCACATGTACTGCTCTCAAGCCAGGTGTCACCCATCTTGTATTTGTGCCTCTCATTTTTTTTGCCCAAGTGCAATACTTTACATTTCTCCCTGTTAAAGTTCATCTTGTTTGTTTTGGCCCAGTTCTCTAATCTGTCAAGGTCGTTTTGAAGTGTGATCCTGTCCTCTGGGGTGTTAGCCACCCCTCCCAGTTTGGTGTCATCTGCAAATTTGATCCGGATGCCCTTGAGTCCATCATCCAAGTCGTTGATAAAGATGTTGAATAAGACCGGGCCCAAGACAGAACCCTGTGGCACCCCACTAGTCACTCTTCTCCAGGATGTAGAGGAACCATTGATGAGCACCCTTTGGGTTCGGTCAGTCAGCCAGTTACAAATCCACTGTTCTTATTTGGAAGAGAGAGCCAAGCAGAACGTAGTTTTTCTGTACTGCGCTGTAATAAGCTGTTGGTGTCTCTGGGAATGTACTGAGTTATTTCAGTACATTATTTCAGACCTCTTCTTCATACTAAAGATGATGGTTGAGAAGCAGAAAGGAAAGCAGAAGGAGGCAGGGAGAAATCAGCTTTGTTTCTGCAGCACAAAAGAGAGATGTATGTGCATATGTATATGTATATGTGTATATCAGTGCAATTTTTCTAGAAAGAGGTGCAGGAGCTCAGCACAAACATCTCCCTTGTTTTCTTATTAAGGCAGTGGCACCCACCTGAGAGGTGCTGGAACTGAGTTCTGGTGAAAAAAAGCCTTGCTCTTTGTGGGACGTGCTCTCTCAAGAACCAGTGAGTCAGTGAGTTTCTCTTAGCCTTCCCTGTGCACAGGCAGCAGGAAGGAAAGATAATCGCTGTAGATCATCAGGGCTTTGAGCTTCCAAGGATAGTGGGAGCCATTGTTGCTGATAGGATCTACAGGCGCCCAGTACTTATGTGAGAAAGTAGGCCTCTGATCTCCAGAGCAGATAGAAGAATTGGTTCTAGGGACAGGGAACGTCTAAGGGGCTCTTGTCGGACAGTCAGAAACACAAGGAACGAAAAAGAAGCCCAAGGGCACCAAGAAACCCTCCAGTTTTCACAGGCGATGAAATTCCAGGGGACTGGAGTATGCTATGGTCCTTGGGCAACTCCTACTGAATAAGATTGCATGTCTGCAATTCTGTTGAGAGCTAGGCTGATTATATCCTATTCTGCTCAAGGAGATTTAGGCAGCTTCAGGGATTGTAGGCTATGACACTTTTCTGTGCAGCATCTAGCACTTTGTCGGAATGACTGATGGTGATAACGGTGGACTGCCCTAAAACATTGGCTCAGGATTTCAGTGTTTAATCTAGGGAAGGGTTTGTACCAACACCTGACCAATGAGGAATTGGTCAGCAAATGGCAGAAAACCATGGCTAAAAAAGCCACCTCTATTGGTCTGTCTCCCTCCCCCCCCCCCACTGTATTACCTGGGTTATGAAGGTGCCCAAAAGATGTTAAAGCAAAGATTATGGGAAAATGCACACAGTGACTTGCGATCTCGATCACACGCAGAGCCAGTGTGGTGTAGTGGTTAAGAGCGGTAGTCACGTAATCTGGGGAACCGGGTTCGCATCTCCGCTCCTCCACATGCAGCTGCTGGGTGACCTTGGGCCAGTCACACTTCTCTGAAGTCTCTCAGCCTCACTCACCTCACAGAGTGTTTGTTGTGGGGGAGGAAGGGAAAGGAGAATGTTAGCCGCTTTGAGACTCCTGAAGGGGAGTGAAAGGCGGGATATCAAATCCAAACTCTTTTTCTTCTTCTTCTGTAGTCCGCTGGCAGTAGGAGTACAATATGGGTATGTCTTTAAGTTAACATCTTACGTTAAAAACCTGACAGTACCAAACTATCGAAGGCTTTTCACCAAAGCCAGACTAAATGTCTTTCCTTCTGCAGTGTTGGATGGCAGGTTGAGAGGAGTTCCCTACCAGGACAGACTTTGCTCGTGTGCTCAAGACATTGATTCCATAAAACATATTTTGTTGCATTGTGCAAAATATGAGCAAGCCAGGGCTGAACTGATACTACCCTTGCTGGTACCTTTCCCAGGAAAATCAGAGAAAGACCAGACAAATGCTAGAACATTAGCAATGGCAAAGTTTTTATCGGTGGTTGCAAGAACAAATGATACCTATATTCTAAACAAAATGCTTGTTTAACCTGGAGGTAGGCTGTATGAATTGTGTACTGCTTTGTAATGATTTGTTGGGTCTCTGGACCGTAATAAAGGTTGATGATGATGATAACGGCAACAACTTCTCTTCACTCTTCTAGAAAACTAGCCAAATCCACCTTGATCTTGGTCCTTGTCTTTGGCGTGCATTACTTTGTCTTCGCATGCCTGCCTCACACGTTCACCGGGCTGGGCTGGGAGATCCGTATGCACTGCGAGCTCTTCTTCAACTCATTCCAGGTGTGCTGATGTTGGTGCTTATAAGCCGTAACTGTTCACTTATGCTAACTGGAGAGGAGGTTGTTGCTGGGAGGCAGTAAATCCTTCACAGGCAGCTGAATATGGCAAGAAGGTATTTGTCCAAGACTCTGGAATATGCAAGGAGACCTCGTGTACCTCCGAGGGCTGGAGAACTGGAACCATTTTGGGAGAGTGCCAAACTTAATTGGGACGTTTGTGCTTCTTTAAACCTAAATAGCAACTGCAGGAGGGGCTGAACAAGACTGGGACTGGGGGGGGGGGGGGACATCGCCTCTCTTTCTTGCTGTGGTCCTGGTAAAAATTGCACCTCCCCCCAAAATCTGCTATTTGCATTTGGAAATAGGTATTTCCCTTCTGATGCAAATAGCAGCTTGCAGAAAGATTTCTGCCAAGACGGTGTCGGCCTTTCCCATTCCCACAGTCCCACACCTTCATAAGGCCTCCTTGCCTGCAGCTGCTATTTACGTCTGCATCTTTACCTTTAAAGAAAGATGCATTTTAATTGCATCCATGCAATTAATCTTGTGCCTAGGTTAACTTTAAGAGTTTGCATTTGCTGTGCTCCCCCCCCCCCCCGCTTTGCAGGGTGAGCTCAGCATCTTTTACTATGCAGAAGGCAGGTGTAAATACCAACGATTCCAGTGCTGATTTAGTGACTGGTCTCTCTTTCTCTCTCCATGCCTGCCCCATCATCAGCCCTTCCCAGTTTAGGCTGGCTTGGTGGCTTCCTTCAGAAATGTTTTAAAGTTTCCCATAAAACGCTCATTTGCCACCATTTTAAAACAAGAAGTGCTACCTGTTGTTTTGGGGTTTTTTAATTGGTATTTTATTGATTTTTCCCAATTATAAAGCAATAAAGTGATTTAAAAAAAGAAAAAGTGCTCCCCATTGTAATAATGTTGCGCAAAACTGCTGCAGGAACTGGAGGAAGATTTAGCCAATCAGTGCTGTGCAGAGCAGGCTTCTGCTGCAAACTCATGCAACCAGTTTTCACTGATTTTTGCGGGGATGAGTGGCGTGTCTAGCTCCAGAGGTTGCTGGGCTTCAACTCCTATCACCCTCACCCATTGGCCATGTTGGCTGGAGCAGATTCAAATTGGAGTTCAACAACCTCTGAAAGGCCACTGGGTCAGCACTTGTGCTTTAAATGCACCTTGAAATTTTTAACAGATGCAGAAGAGGGAAGACAAAATGAATATGAATCCAAACATTGCATCTTCTTCCTTCCTTCTCTTTTGCTCTCTGCTAAAGTGACACATGTTTAAAGCTATTATATAAGCCCCGTGTTTGTTTCCTGTGAGTCTGGTTTTGTTTTTTTGTAAAGTGCTGAAGGAGCCAGCCTTTGATCATCCTAACTCAGCTGCAGCTGTATGTGTTCATTTGCAGCAAAGATGTCCTTCAAAGTAGGTGCTGCAAAACTCTTCCGTTGTTTTCTTGTTTTCTTTGTGGATTGCCACAGGAAGGCCCTGTGACAATCTACCCCTCTGATTCTGTTTGTCTCTTATAAAACCTGCTCCCTTTTCCCATCAGTCTGGGATTCTTTTGGTTTCTGGTGTTAGACACTGGAGAGACCTGTCAGGAGTAAGCATGGACCAATGGTACCAAATAGTATGGGAAACAGCCCTACTAGAAAAATTAACTAATAAACTGAAACTGACACGGGGACAAACAGAAGAAGACGCCTTCACCCCGGTATGGCTCCCCTTTATCACATACACAGCCCAACAGGACAATGACAATAATCCACCAACAGCATACAAATCAAGCTGGCTAACCTGATCCAAAACACCCACCCACCTCACCCACACACGAAAACAAAGATCACCACAACCAATCACAAGCAAACAATCACACCCTAGGCCAACCCCAACCTCTCTCACCACCAAAGGAATACAAGTGAACAACACAAGCAACGCTGACACCAAACTCTACATACATTAAACATAATAGAAACACCGCCACCCGACCCCATCCCTATCCATCTTCCTTCTCTCCACCCCCCCTTTCTTTTTTCTTTTCTTTTTTTTTCTTCTCCCCCAATGCCTCAACAAATGAAACGGATTTGTAAAAATGTTACATGAAAAAAATAATACGAGGCACTACACTTCTGTAAAACAAGAAAATCCTTAATAAAATATATTTTTTTTAAAAAAAGAGTGGCAACACCATGGAAATAGAGTAAGATCAATGCATTGCTCAAGTTTTTGTTTATTTAAGGCTCTTGCATACCTCTTTTCATGCGGCATACACATCATAATACATTTGATGTGCCTGGCATGACTCAAAGAATTCTGGGAACTGTGGTATGCCAAGGATGCTGGGAATTTCTGGAGGCACAGATGGAGGAGAGGTGGGAAAATAGAAGTCCTTGACTAGGGCTTCCGCTGATGGGCTGCAGTTTACTCCTGCGCCATGCGTTTTAAATGTGCGGTCCAAACGCAGCCTCAGGTGAAACTCACAAAGCAGATCACTTGAGATGATTACAACAATAAGCATCAGGTTGTTTTTTTAAGTTACAATATAATAGAAGAGATGACTTGTTTGTATTTCCTGTGTTCCTGTATAGTTCTTGAATCAATAGCAGAAATCTACAGTCAGCGTTGGCAATTTGAAATTTCTCCCCCATTCTCTTTCGATAAATAGAATTGAATGCAGCAGAAAGATCAATGGAAGCTGCATAAAGTTTCGTCTTCTTTGTGTATTTCCTTACAATATGGTTCAGAGTAAAACATTGTTCAGTCCTTTGAAGCCCGCTTGTTCTACATGAATAACGATGCCATTTTGCATCCAGTGCATTTAGCCTGGGCTGTTTATGCAGGTAAATAAGTCAGCCAGGATAGGTCTCCACCATTAAATGCAATCCTTGTAGAGCTCAGAGGGAAGCAAATATTATCCAGGAGTTTTCTTCGATTTCAGGCAGGAAATAAGGGCCTTTGTCTCATACAGGAGTTTAGTTGTGTTTTAGGAATGTTTGAAAAATCATTACACACTACTGGCATTACACACAGACTGACCACCACGTATATTGGAGAAATATTTAACCCAATCAGAGGCAGGAATTGAGACTTCCTGTGATGATCTCACTTCATTTAAACCCCGGCCACCAGTTCCCAAAATTTGTCTTCTCTCCAACTTGTTTGTTTAGAAAATGCTATTATCACAAATGTGTTAATGACAACAGGGTTTGTGGGTTGTTGTGGGTTTTTTTGTAACCCATTGGATTTAGCCCACTCGTTTGTTGTGAATCGCTCTTACATGGCTGCGGCAACATTTAAATCACCCATCCACATGTGGACTGGGGCTGATTTGCACAAACCTGCCAATTGCCCCATTTTTAGTGAGACATCCCAGATCATGGAAGCCATTCCCAGCTTCTGATTTGATCCTGGAATGTCTCGTCTTTTGCTTTTGTTTTTTAATACTTTATTTTTGTTTTTTTTATAACAATGTTCATACAGTGGTACCTCAGGTTACATACGCTTCAGGTTACGGACCTGTTTTAAAGCAAGGGAAGGGGCAGCGGGGAGAATCGCCTCTCCCCGTTGCTGCCCCTTGGTTCAAAAGAGGTCCGGGGACAGCGGGGAAGATGCGCTGCACTTCCCCGCTATCCCTGGAGCTTGCGGGGCAAGCTTCGTTTTGCGAAGCAAGCCCATAGGGAAATGCGTCTTGCGAAGCGGCTAAGAAAACGAAAAACTCCTTCGTCTAGCGAATTTTTCGTCTTCCGAGGCGTTCGTCTTGCGGGGCACCACTGTATATATATAAGCATCCTTTGAGCCAAACGGCAGCTCCTGTATGTCTGCTGGCCCTAAGCCAATTGACACCATAAGCAAGGAAGATACTCAGATGCCCTATTAGCTGATGCCCCCAATGGCCTGGCACAGGAGCCGCTTCTCCATGACTGGCTCTTGCACCCAGGAGAATACTTGAAGGACTCAGCAACAGAGCTGGAGCCTTTCCCATGGAATCAGCACCCTACCGGGGGTGCAAGAATACATCACCAGTTCTTTGAAACAAAATCTCCCACTCGCACCAGAGCACCGAACCAAAAAACGAGAAAGTCCCAGCCAAAGAAGAATTTGATAACCAAGATGGTGGACTAAGCTGAATGGCGAAGATAACTGAAGAGCAGACACCAAGATGATAAAAAAATAGTCAAGAATGGAATTTTTTTATAGAGTATCTTAAAGACCACTGTAGATATCTAAAAATGCTAGCAGAATTGTAATACCACTTATAATGTAATATGACTTAAGTTAAAAAAGGATAAACATGAAATTGAAAAATGTAATTAGATGCAATAGAACGAATAGAAAAAATTGGAAACCATGGGGGCGGGGGGGGGGGAGTCCAGGGATTTAAGTAATCTCAGATGTGTACAAATTGAAAATGATTTAAATGTGTACAGTGGTACCTCGGGTTAAGTACTTAATTCGTTCCGGAGGTCCGTATTTAACCTGAAACTGTTCTTAACCTGAGGTACCACTTTAGCAATCTTCTCCCCGCCGCCCCTTGCTTTAAACAGGTCCAGGGACAGAGGGGAAGGCGCGCGGCGCTTCCCCTCTGTCCCCGGACGGTCTCCATAGGAACGCATTGATTGATTTTCAATGCATTCCTATGGGAAACCGTGCTTCGCAAGACGAAAAACTCGCAAGAAGAAAAAACTTGCGGAACGAATTAATTTCGCCTTGCGAGGCACCACTGTATAGTACTTATTACTGAAATATTAAAATATGGCATCTCACTTTTTAGCCCCTCGTTCACAAATTTCAGTTCAGCTGCATCCATGTGTAATTCTTGCTTCAAAGTGGAGATGGTGAAATGACTGATATTCTTTCATTGTTCTTTATTCTCCTGCAGGGTTTCTTTGTCTCCATCCTCTACTGCTACTGTAATGGAGAGGTAAGTCACTAGATGAATTGGGACAGGTGGCCTTCCTAGCTGTGAAATGGGGGGGGGGGCATGGCCTAGTCAGCAGGTGCATTTGGGACAGTGAACGAGATTTTAAGAAGTTGCTACCTGTTCCAAGCCACACACACACACACACACATTTTTAATAAGGCAGATGTTTAGGTATAAAGAAACACATAATTATATATGTGTGATTGAAATGACCTGTAAAGCATGAGAGGAAGACTGTGCGTGTTGCTTTGGATCCCAGCTTCTATTTATAATTTTGATTTCTCTTCTTACAAAATGCTTCCAATGAGATTGCACTGGTTTTACTTCTTGAGTAGGGCACTCTTGGGTTCTGTCCAAGAAAGTGCAGTTTGTTAAAAACCAGTAAGGACTCTTCTTGCACCTCATTAGTTGGTTTAATTAACTTACTGCCCTCTGGGCATTATTCTTCAAGTTTGCTAAGGGTGGGAAAGAAGGCGAGACAGAGAGATTTGAGTAATGACCATGACATATAAACACTTGAATAACTTTTTCCTCTCTTAAATAGTTCCCACAAAGCGCAACGCAATAATTAAATTTCATGTTTTTAGGTCGTTGTTTTGTGCAGTGACTGGAACTAATATTTGATGTAGATTCCAGATAAGATCTCTCTATTTTTAAAAATGTTTCTAGACCTCATGGTGTTAGAAATAAGAGCTAAATAAATAAATAACCAGCTCTTGTTGTTTCAGCAGAGCTTCTGTGTCTGGTGTGGCTCTCTGTCCTTCTGTTGCATAGTTTTTTTAATATACTGTATATACCTCCAAAACATATATTATTGTGCTCTCCTACCTACTCACTCAGGTGGCGCTGTGGGTTAAACCACAGAGCCTAGGACTTGCCGATCAGAAGGTCGGCGGTTCAAATCCCCGTGACGGGGTGAGCCCCCGTTGCTCGGTCCCTGCTCCTGCCAACCTAGCAGTTCGAAAGCACGTCAAAGTGCAAGTAGATAAATAGGTACCGCTCCGGCGGGAAGGTAAACGGCGTTTCTGTGTGCTGCTCTGGTTTGCCAGAAGCGGCTTAGTCATGCTGGCCACATGACCCGGAAGCTGTACGCCGGCTCCCTCGGCCCATAAAGCGAGATGAGCGCTGCAACCCCAGAGTCGGTCACGACTGGACCTAATGGCCAGGGGTCCCTTTACCTTTACCTTGCCCACTCACCGCAGCTTCCACTTGCCCCTTAATGCTTCTGCTGAAGAGAAGGCATGGCTCCAAGTTTAATTTGGCAGTCCAAGCAAATATTAACTGAATGAATGTTTCATTTTATTATTACTAACACAACTGGACGTAGTTGCAGTTGTTATGGTGAGGAAGAGGGGAGCTGTATGTTTGTTCCTATATTCAAAATTATTTTTTAAAGAAGAAGACGCGACATTGGCCTAAAACTCTTCCTTTGCGTTTTGATCTGGCCATTTCCTTCCCCTCCAGGTGCAGGCTGAGATCAAGAAGACCTGGGCTAGGTGGCACCTGGCTGTGGACTGGGAGAGGGCGGCTCCTTGTGGGAGCTATCGCTATGGCTCTGTCCACATGAACATGACGCACAGCACCAGCAGCCAGTCTCAGATGGCGGCCAGTTCCCGCATGGTAGTAATTTCCACCAGGGCTGGCAAAAACGTCACCCGGCAGAACGACACCCAGATAACTTTGCCCGGGTATGTTAGGAGCAACTCTGAACAGGACTGTGTGCACTGGTGGGCTCATGAAGAGGCTGAAAAAGAAGAGGAGGAGGAGGAGAAAAAGCTGGATGCTGTTTCTCTCAAGGAACCCTTTACACTACAGGGCCATTGCGCAGGCTCCCTTAACAAGGAGGTGACGGAGAGCAGGGCTGAAGTAGAGGCAGCACTTTAGCAAGCCAGAGAGGCATGAAAGAGAGGCCGGGAATTAAAAATAATAGAATCATAGAATCATAGAATCATAGAATCATAGAATCATAGAATCATAGAGTTGGAAGAGACCACAAGGGCCATCGAGTCCAACCCCCTGCCAAGCAGGAAACACCATCAGAGCACTCCTGACATATGGTTGTCAAGCCTCTGCTTAAAGACCTCCAAAGTAGGAGACTCCACCACACTCCTTGGGCAGGCCCGTCTTCTCCTACCCAAGTTACTAAGCTCTGCATCAGAGCCCGCCATCTTGGCTCATCTTCATCAAAAGCTTCCTCAAACGCAGCTCATGTCATGTGCTGACTCAGATCTGTGTAGCCCACTGTCATTGACGGGCTCTTTGCTGCCTCAGGCCAAAGCTTCTCTCAGAGCTGCAACCAGGGCTTCCTCACCATAGAGAGCAGGGGGTTTTCTGCATGCAAAGCACATCTTCTACTGAGCTCTTCATGACCCAGGAGCCTCACAAGCATTTATGCACTGCATGATGTCCCTGTGTTAGCAAGAGGTTTTTTCTGCCTTAAAAACATCAGGGGCACCAGTGAAGTCGAAATTCAGTGGAGTTTAGGCAGAAGAGAATTATTTTGATTAATGGAAGCTTCACACACCATTCACACACACAAACTTATATATGAAGTCCAAATAATGCAATATCACAGCCATCATACCTATCCCCACTAATGAGGCCAGAAGTCCTTGCCAATCAGATATGTTGCAGCAAAGCCAAACTCATGTTCACATCCCTTCCAACATGTAACAAATGTCAGCACTGAGTCAAAGATGTGTGCGACCATAATGTTCCCCCTTAACTGTATCATATGTGCATTTCCTCTCATTGTTATGAATCTGGTCGGTCTCCCCAGCCCCTCAAATGTTTGTTTATTTGTGATAATTGTAGGCATGGCCTCACAAGGCAGATTCCATGAAAAGGAAAATACAATACACAAGTCAGAAATACAAACGACATATCAACCACCATTAAAACAATAACATGTAGTAAGCATGAAAGATGACCACAGCGTTAAAAATTACAGTATCAGACCAGCATAATATCATCGAATCTATTTAAATGTTAACATTTCAATCCCAACATGTTTCTAGGAAAAGGCAATTCAGAATAGGACGGTCTTTAAAACTCACTTCCAGCCCAAAAGAAGGGAGGAGGCGATCACACATGTCACACCCTGAAAAGACTTCCGCCATTATGGGGCTACAAACAAAAAGCCCCCGTCTCTCATGAAAGCCAGATAAATCTCAGTCATGGACATGTGTGAATGGCCTCTGGTGCTAATCTGAAAGCACAGGCAAATTGATGAGAGGGAAGCTGGTCTTTGAAATAACCTGATCCAAAACCATTAGGGCTTTGGAGAGCCACACCTAAATCTTAAATAAGAGCATAATAAGAGTCCTGCTGGATCTGTCCAAAGGCCCAATTTCTCCTGTTCTTCTAGTGGCTGACCAGGTGCCTATTGGAGTCTGCAAGCAGCGCTTTCCCCACTTTGTTGCCAAGCAACTGGTATTTGGAGACCGCTGCCTGCAGTATGGGAGGTAATACACAGCCTTCATGGCTAGCAGCTGTCGATAGCCTTATGCACTGTTCACTTTTCATGGTGAATGCCATAGCTTATGTGCTGTGTTGGAAGGGAAAAAACCCATTTGGCCTCTCGTGCATCTTCCATTATTCAACCACATTGTGGAATTTGCCTTTTCCTTTGTTTTTTACAATTGGTTTTTGCAGTTTACATTTGTGTTCAAATCAATCATAATCATAAAGGATTCCCTGATTCCTTGGACTTTCCTCTGCCCCTCTATGGGTTCCTTTTTCAACTGCATCTTATAAGATTCTCCATTTTCTTAAAAATTCCCCATTTCCCCATAGTTCTTGTTACATTATAAGTATCGTTATAGTCCTGCCAAAGTTTTTAGTTGCTTACAGTGTTCTCCAAGGTAACTTACAAATTTTCCCCATTCCTTATTAAAATTTCTGTCTTCTTGATTTCTGATCTTCCCGGTCATTTTTGCCATTTTGGCGTAATCCATCATCTTTATCAGCCATTCATCTCTGAGTGGGACTTTCTCTTCTTTCCATCTCCGAGCCAAAAGTATCCACTCTGCTGTTGTCGTATACTTAAATAGTCTTTCCTTTGGTTTTTCTGCACCAGAAACGCCCAATAGAAAAGCTTCTGGTTTTTCCACAAAGGTTATTTAAAACATTTTTCAGCTCATAAATCATTTCCCAGATTGCTTTTGTTATTTTGCATGCCCACTACATATGGTGGAATGTGCCTGGAATTTTCCACAGCTGCCACAGTTCAACATTTTTCTTGTCTTATCCACCACTTGTCCTATCCTGGGACCCCTTGCCTTCAGAGCAGCTGCTTCAGCCTAGAGCTACAGCCCAGAACATCTAATCAGAACACAGAAGCCAACCTTATAGCAAGCCTGACGGTTGATTCATCTAGCATCACCTTTCCAGGGTTTCAGACAGGAGTTTGTCCCAGGCCTATTGGGAGATGTTTGGACTTGATTAAGGAGCTTTGTGCATGTAGGACGTTTGCTTTTTCCACCGAGCTACAGTCCTCATACTAAGAACAAAGTACAAAGCTTTCTAGGAAAAGTATGATGAGGATTCGACTTTGATCTGCAGCGGAGAAACTTGAAAATACATTATCTCTCTCCCTCGGCTCATTTTTAAAATGTAATTTAAAATTTTAAAAATGTGAAAACATCAGCTTGGAAAAAAAGAGGTGAAAGAAAAGTGTAAAAGACCACAGTTCTTCAGATAAAATACACATAAGACAACAGCTACTGGGGGGGAAACAACATTGTTGAAAAAGCAGAACGTAAATGAAAGGGAAATACAAGCTTGGACTCACATTGTCAGGGGTGCTTTTGTAGAACATTAGTGGAAACGAGCCTCCCAGATTTTAGTAAGTTTATGTCTAATTGATTTCTTTGGGGGAGGCATGTGCTTGAGCATGAAACTAGACCTCTGGCAGCAGGCCCAGGTCTTGGAACCTGTGTTTCCATCAAACTCTTGAGAGGAGTGAAGGTTGTGATTTGGAGAAAAAAAGCAGCAGTCAGGACAGGGAGTGCTTAACTCAATTGCCTCCTGCTATTTCTCCCTTTCAGCAATGACAAACCTAGACAGCATCTTTAAAAGCAGAGACATCACCTTGCCAACAAAGGTCCGTATAGTTAAAGCTATGGTTTTCCCAGTAGTGATGTATGGAAGTGAGAGCTGGACCAAAAAGAAGGCTGATCGCTGAAGAATTGATGCTTTTGAATTCTGGTGCTGGAGGAGACTCTTGAGAGTCCCATAGACTGCAAGAAGATCAAACCTCTCCATTCTTAAGGAAATCAGCCCTGAGTGCTCACTGGAAGGACAGATCGTGAAGCTGAGGCTCCAATACTTTGGCCATCTCATGAGAAGAGAAGACTCCCTGGAAAAGACCCTGATGTTGGGAAAGATGGAGGGCAGAAGGGGACGACAGAGGACGAGATGGTTGGACAGTGTTCTCGAAGCTACTAACATGAGTTTGACCAAACTGTGGGAGGCAGTGGAAGACAGGAGTGCCTGGCGTGCTCTGGTCCATGGGGTCACGAAGAGTCGGACACGACTAAGCGACTAAACAACAACAACAAATTTCTCCCTTTCATCTCTCTCACCTGGTAGCGCTTTTCCTAGCTGGGTTCCCAAATATATGGTTGGTTCACTTCAGGAAAAAGTACAGGGAAAACGCTAAGACTCTTTCCTGCCACATCTCCAGTCTGTTGCCAAGGGTCCACCCAAACGCAAAATGCTTCATTGTGACAACACTGGACATAAACCAGGAAAAATGTTTGCTCCCTATTGGCTGACTAAGCTTTGTTTGCTTATTGATTTGTTAATATGTTTGTGGGTTTATAAATTGGTGCCGCCTGTATTTTCAGCAGGTATTTGCCTACTCAAATACACGAGAATTAATGTTAATTGATGTTAGCAGCTATACTGAAGTTGATAAACCTGTTTAACCGTGTAAATATTGTGAAGTGGTGCACAAGATCTATTAAATTTTGTTTTGTTTTTAAGTTCTGTCTGCTTTGCTTAAAAAAAAAAATCATTTGAGGGAAAGAGATTGGGTTGTATGCAGCATAGCACCAAGTTAAAGTCACTTGGTGTTATACTTCTTGCACAAGAAATAGTGCAAGAACATTACCAAAGATTGTTGTGCCACAGATTGTGCAGCCAGAATCAGCTGTTACCTATCAAGTTTGGGACTCCTTTGTTGCACAGCCTTTAAGCTCTTGCACCCAGTGGACAGAGGAGGTGAGACACAGCCGATTGTACTGTAATGACACCGAGGTGTAAAGCCCTTGGTTCAGATCTCATCACCATGATTGCTCCCTTCATGCATGACTCTCAAGAAGTGATCTTAGCTGAAATTGTGTAGGCAAAACCCATGCAATCAAGTTCAGGGTGTAACCTACTGATTATTAACATTATAAATGAGTCGAATGGAAAGAAAAGAGCTGGTTCATTCCTCTCTCTTGATGACTATAAGGCTTTTGATAATATTGGTTCATTGTTTTTGACACACCTGCTAAACAAATTTAAATTTGGATCTAAGTTCTTGCACCTCATTAAGCAACTCTACTCCAAATCAAAGGCAATCATTTCAATCAATGGCTTTGATGCTCAAGCTATAGGTCTCTTAAAGAGCTGCCCTCTGTAGCTCTTTAAGAGACCTATAGCTTGAGCATCAAAGCCATTGATTGAAATGATTGCCTTTGATTTGGAGTAGAGTTGCTTAATGAGGTGCAAGAACTTAGATCCAAATTTAAATTTGGATTGTGTTGTTTGTGTTGGTCATAGAGCGACTAGTCATGCAACTACGTAGATGCTTCTATAGATGGGGTCAACGTACGGAACAAGGTACACAAAGTGAATATGTTTGCAAATAACACCCTCTTATTTTTGCAAAACCCAACAGCAGCCCTTGAGTCACAATGACAGAAACGTATCACAGTTGTAGCAGGATTGCAAATCAACTATTCTAAATCCGTGCTCCTTCCTATCAATTTAGACGACACTCAAAGAGACTTGTGACTAGTTTCCTCTCCATTTGCCACAGTGCATGGAAGATTTAAGTACTTAGCTATTAGCCTCATCACAGGGACAAGGCAACTGGGACTTAGAAACTATAGGGGACTGTATAAAGGCATTCAACAAGAACTTAGGTAATGGAAACATCTCAGCCTTAGCTGGCTTGGGTGATTGGTGTGGTCAAAATGTCTGTGTTACCTAAGTTCTTACTCTCCCCCCCCCCAAGTTTTGCCTATTCCCATCCCTCCTCTTCAGCTAAAGAGATGGCAAAACAAACTTGATGCATTTGTGTCAGGAGGCAAAATTGTGTCAGGAGGCAACCAAATTCTCTACAGACGTAGAACAGAAGCAGGGATGTAACATTAAGTATAACTTAATGTTATACTATGCTGCTTTTCAAATCAAATCCTTGATTCCATTGCTCAGGGGAAGAACAGAAGCATCCACCAAACCAATTATAGTTTGCCATTTGCTTTCAAAACGTAATGTGTATTTTTGGAATTTGAGCCCCTTTCTGGGCAAAAAGATTCCAGCATTGCAGGGGTTTGGGCTAGACGACTCTCGTGGCCCCTTCCAACTCTATGAGTTTTCACATTTATTGCTATCTTTCTATGTAACAACAACAACAATAATAATAATTTAGTATTTGTACCCCAGCCACTTTGGGCAGCTTCCAACAAAGGTTAAAAATACATTAAAATGTCACACATTAAAAACTTCCCTTAGAATGCTTCATCCTGTTAGCTGTTTTTTATTACATTTTGTACATTCCCTTGAGGTGTGTGGATGCAATAGATAGATAAATAAACAAAAGCAGCTCCCTCTGTGGAAAGTTGGTTTCACTCTCAAATAGAACTATTACTACAAAATTGTCTTGAGCACCCGGATACAAAAGCTGGACACCCTTTTTCCCTTCTGAATCATACCTATGTGAGATGTATGATTCAGAATCATTAAGAAGATTTCACTTATGGTAAGTACAAATACATTCGCAAGTGAAACAGCAAGCACCTGTTGTTTGTCAAAATTACTTCTTTTGCTAAATCTCTTTGTTAACACCTCTGTGCTGAAAGCAGTCTTCTTCCTCCAGAGCTGCTGACAGCATGTCCATTTTTCTAAAAGACGTGGAAATAATCAGGAACAGGGTAAAACCATTGTTACTGACCATCAGGACTGAGGGACAGGGCTCACAAGGTGATAGAAATGGAACATGCTGCTCCTGACCTGAGGACACCTATGAAAATCAAATAGATCCTCTGCTCTATGAGATGATAACATGCTCCTCTTGCAAAGTTGCTGTAGGTATTTCTGCATCACTCTTTAACAATGGCCAGAGCATTCCTTTACTGAGTTAAGTACTGAGCTTTGAAAAGTCAAGTTAGAACCACACAAAGGACCAAATCAGATGTCATGAGAGACTCACAGCTGCGTCTGACTCAAAAAACATTTGGAGTAAGAGACAGGCTGCGCCGGCACTTTCCTGGCCTCAAAAGCAGCAGTTAATGAATTTGCACCGTGGCCTCTTCCAAACCATGCCCCCCTCCCCATCTCTGCTTCCGGCGATGTTCTGGCGAATGGCGTCATCAGGCCATGCCACCAAGTTTGGAGTGGGTCGCCATGTTTGGACAGAGAGGCAGGGACAAAGTATTGAAATCGGGATGTCCTGATTACGAGTCAGAAGCTGTGATGGCTTTACCAATTCCAGGACCGTCATGGGAGAATTGGGGCAGTTGAGGTGTATGTGACAAGAGGCCTTGCACTACCCAGGGAGCCCTCAAGCCCCGAAGTGGCTCAGTCCTTTTGGAAGGGAGAGATGGGGCTTCCAGTTAACCATAGATGTACTGGGGGGGGGGGGCAAGGGTTTTTTCTTTTCAAAAGTTTTAGAAGGGGCTCGCACTGCTCAGGCTCCTTCCCTTTTGCCTCTACTTTCTAGCAAAGCTTCAGGGCAAAGCGGCTCCATAGAATGTGAAATATACTCGGAGTCGAGAGTGGATTTCATGCTCTTTATTGAACTCATAGTGGTGAGGAGGAATGGAAGTTCCCCCAGAATGTCTGCTTTATATACATTATTTACACAATGGGCCCCACGTGATTGGCTAATTCCGGGATTCACCTGTAGGCCAATCAGGTTGCGGATTCCCTTCCACCTGGAGCTAGATTGGGTGGCTCCTGCGGACCAATCAGACTGCTGCATTCTGAATCCTGTTGCTCTAGGACCAATCAGACTGTTGCATTTTGGCTCCTATTCAACTCAGTACATAACAAAATGCCATGTTGTGGCTCTGGCACACTGCTTCCCTCTTGCTATGCTTCCCAGAGTACCCCTGGAGCAGCACTTTGCTCTGAAGTGTGGGCGGGGGGAGTACAGAGGGAGCAGCAAGCTCTTCTTTTTAAACTTTAAAAAAGAGGGGGAAAGCCCTCTGCCACCTTGCACATCTCAGCAAGGGGCTCCCTGCATGGCCCTTGCGCAGGTGCCCTTGAGATCTTGCCCTGGTGCCTGCGAAACCTCTGAGTTCTACTTCCCCAGTGGCGTAGCGTGGGGGGTGCAGGGGGGGCCGGCCGCACCGGGCGCAACATCTGGGGGTTAGGGTTAGGGGGCGCAAATACACGGGTTGGGGGGCGCAAATCCATGGGTTAGGGGGCGCAAATTACTTGCCTTGCCCCGGGTGCTGACAACCCACGCTACGCCACTGTACTTCCCTCTTGGTGGAGAAGGTGACTATTTGTTTTTCCCTTGAGAATTAGGCTCCCACCTCCATTTCCTCCACCCGTTCTATGTGTTTCCCCCCAGATCTCTTGGGGGAAATGAAGCGTATGCTCTTTCTGTGGTGGACGGTGGGCATGGGCTGATCTGGGGTGGGGAGAAAAGTGACCAGAGAGGGCAGCAGCCACAGCTTTTGCCGGAAAATCAAAATGTGGCTATGAGCCTAAGAAGGTCAGCAACTCTCTTCTAAGGTAAGAGGAGGGGGCCATGGAAGGCTCCCGATTCAGAATCCTTTCAAACCTGACAGCAACTTTGAAGTTGAGGCTGTATTAGTCCAGAAAAGTCTTGCCATGCCTGCGGAATTGCACTCGGTTTGAGCTCACTTTGATTAAGTGTTGCCTCCCTGTTGCCTCCTCTCCATTCCTTATCTGTTTGCAGCTGTCGTCTGTGAAAACCACCTCTTATGGATTGTTATCTTTTCCCATCTTGTTTCTGAGCAATATTTTCCTTTACTATTACAAAATAAAAAAATTGCTGCTGCTGCTGTTATTTTCAACACCCTACCCTGAGCCAATGAAGCCACAGGGACACTCAAAATCTTTGCTCTAACTTGGTATGACAGCAAAGCTATGTTCTGATAGCAGACTTTTTTCTTCTTATTATCAAGGATGACACTTGGAGGATGAGAGGGAAAAAGAGTTTAAGATAGCTGGGCGGAGGGTAAAATGAGCAATTCAGGCAGCTAGAACATCTGTGGTATGAAAAGTTAAGGGATTTTTGCACTGATTGGAAATGAAGCAGTATAGGTGAATCTGCTTGAATTCCCTTCTTACTGCATTTTATTCATTTAAATTTCTGTACCGCCCTTCATCTCAGGATCACTGCATGCCCTTCCCCAAATGTTTGAATACTAGGAATATGTATACAAGGAACACATGTCTGAGTCTTTAGCTAAGAGTCATGCCATGGCATGCTATGTAGGGTTTGCCATACGTCCGGAATTTCTCAGACATATCTGGAACACCACATTCGTCAGCATTGTCTGAGCAGAAATCGGACAAATGTCTGGAAAAATCCAGATGTATGGTGTTAACAGAGAAATCCAAGGGCTCCCTTGGACAAACAACAACAACAACAACAACAACAACAACCAAGGACACCAGCCAGGAATACCAGAGCAAAACAGCAGCCAGTAGGCTTGGTCTTTATTGAAGACTGTCATGACAGGACTCCCACCTGCCACCAGGTGAAACAAAATGGAAGCCCAGAACAAAAGAAGACCCCAACTTTTATTAGTTACTTATCTCCCAAACTACACCCCAAGAACTACATCACAACTACATCATGACTACATCATTGACACATCACAAAAAGGAGGGGTTGAGGGAGGAGTTGTGGAGGTAACCTGAGTATCTTGTCACCTGGCTGGTCCCTCCTTTCGCCCTCCCCATGAGTCATTTCCTGAGGACAAAGGGGAGTTGGCAGTTTCCTGCCCCCAGAGGGAAGATCTGATCATTGTCCTTTGTTCCAGTCCGTGCTGAATCCACTTGGCTCTCCTAATGACTACCAAATATTTCCTCTGCAGCAGAAGTATCTTGGAAAAACCTTTCCCAGTAGTTGTTTTCACCTACAAATCCTGTCAAAAGAGCATATTTTGTGTGTGACTAGGGGAGGTCTGTGACAGTCATTTCAGAGACTAGGATATTGATAGGCCAGGTAACGCAGTCAGCGAGCATTATCAGGTATCTTTTCAAACAGGAGACAAGCTGCACTCATTCTTTTTTGTAGTCTGCCTCTTTCTGTGATGCTTATATGATGCTAAGTGGTTGGGTAATTTCTAAAGCCTTTGTTCTGGGTCTTCACCTCCTTGCAAGCACTGCTAGGAGTTGTTTCCTTTTGTTTTTCAATGTATTTATCAATTTGGTGCAAGAAATTGTTTATTCTGAAAGTGGGCCCAGAGAAAAAGGTTTGAGAACTGCTGTACCTTATGCCCTTTAAAATCAATAACCTGCTGGTTAATTCCTGTAGTAAAATATATATGGAAAACAAAAATTACCACAGATCCGGTCCCAGTGGATATTTTCAGTAGCCTCTCTCAACTGCATCCCCATTGCTATCCCACTCTGCAATTCAACCCCCCACCTCGCTTTTCATCTCCCGGGTCTCTGTGGTCTACAAAGGATTTAAAGTTCTCTGGAAAGCACCTGCGTCTCTTATAAGTGTGTTGTTATTGTGTCTCGCAGTCACAAAGTGAGTTGTTGATCTGGCCACAGGCTATAATAAGACTCACAAAGAACAGGCTTTTGAGGAGTTGAATGCAGTACTTGTAGAAAAGGAGAACTTTTTATTTCAGGAAAAATAACATTATTCAACAACACTATTGTCCATTTTGCTTCCCCTATATTTACTCTAAGTTAAATTAAACCGAAGGTTGTGCTGAACAACTGACAGCAGGCATGAGAAATTAAGGACCTGGGGTGCCCACAAATTCACCAGCTCTGTCATTTATCGGTGGGCTCAAAATGCAGGCATGCAGGTCCCTAATATAGTTTGAAGGCTTAATATCCACAATTACTATAAACTTGTTTCCACAATTCATGGTGCATTTGGGAGTATGCACTGAGGACACAAAATCTGTGAACGAGATTGAAAACATATGGCTGGCTAAACCAGGAAAGTCATTCCCTGCATACATTAGGCAGAATTTGATCGAGATTTTCCCCAGATAGTATAGAACACTGGTCCAGTTGTTCCACATGACTTCTGGAATAGCATCAATATGTTACAGATGCATCAACTGCAGAGGGAAAGTAGCATCATTTTTGCTGAGGTTGCCCAGTGCTACATTTTGGGGGGGGGGGGATACATGGGCATAGCCAGGATTTGGAGGGCAATACGCGGGTGGCGCTGTGGGTTAAACCACAGAGCCTAGGACTTCAGAAGGTCGGCGGTTCGAATTCCCACGACGGGGTGAGCTCCCGTTGCTCGGTCCCTGCTCCTGCCAACCTAGCAGTTCGAAAGCACGTCAAAGTGCAAGTAGATAAATAGGTACCACTCCGGTGGGAAGGTAAATGGCGTTTCCGTGCGCTGCTCTGGTTCGCCAGAAGTGCCTTAGTCATGCTGGCCACATGACCCAGAAGCTGTATGCCGGCTTCCTCGGCCAATAAAAGCGAGATGAGCGCCGCAACCCCAGAGTCGGTCATGACTGGACCTAATGGTCAGAGGTCCCTACCTAACATTTGGATCCCTTCCAGTCGGGATTCAGGCCTCATCATGGGACTGAAACTGCCTTGGTCGCACTGGTTGATGATCTCCGGCGGGCTAGGGACAAAGGTGAGAGCTGTTTCCTAGTTCTGCTGGATCTCTCAGCGGCGTTTGATACCATCGACCATAACATCCTTCTGGACTGTCTTGAGGGGCTGGGAGCTGGGGGCACTGTCATACAGTGGTTCCGCTCCTTCCTCCTGGGCCGTGTTCAGAAAGTGGTGGTGGGGGATGAGTGTTCAGACCCCTGGGCTCTCACTTGTGGGGTGCCTCAGGGTTCTGTCCTCTCCCCCATGCTTTTCAACATTTACATGCAGCCACAGGGAGAGATCATCAGGAGGTCTGGGCTGGGTGTTCATCAGTATGCGGATGATACCCAGCTCTACCTCTCTTTTAAATCAGAACCAGTGAAGGCGGTGAAGGTCCTGTGTGAGTGTCTGGAGGCGGTTGGAGGATGGATGGCGGCTAACAGATTGAGGTTGAATCCTGACAAGACAGAAGTACTGTTTTTGGGGGACAGGAGGCGGGCGGGTGTGGAGGATTCCCTGGTCCTGAATGGGGTAACTGTGCCCCTGAAGGACCAGGTGCACAGCCTGGGAGTCATTTTGGACTCACAGCTGTCCATGGAGGCACAGGTCAAATCTGTATCCAGGGCAGCTGTTTACCAGCTCCATCTGGTACGTAGGCTGAGACCCTATCTGCCTGCAGACTGTCTCGCCAGAGTGGTGCATGCTCTGGTTATCTCCCGCTTGGACTACTGCAATGCGCTCTACATGGGGCTACCTTTGAAGGTGACCTGGAAACTACAACTAATCCAGAATGCGGCAGCTAGACTGGTGACTGGGAGCGGCCGCCAAGACCATATAACACCGGTCTTGAAAAACCTACATTGGCTCCCAGTACGTTTCCGAGCACAATTCAAAGTGTTGGTGCTGACCTTTAAAGCCCTAAACGGCCTCGGTCCAGTATATCTGAAGGAGTGTCTCCACCCCCATCATTCAGCCCGGACACTGAGGTCCAGCTCTGAGGGCCTTCTGGCGGTTCCCTCATTGCGAGAAGCAAAGCTACAGGGAACCAGGCAGAGGGCCTTCTCGGTAATGGCGCCCGCCCTGTGGAACGCCCTCCCATCAGATGTCAAAGCGATAAACAACTAGCTGACATTCAGAAGACATCTGAAGGCAGCCCTGTTCAGGGAAGTTTTTAATATGTGACATTTTAGTGTGTTTTTCATCTTTGTTGGAAGCCGCCCAGAGTAGCTGGGGAAACCCAGCCAGATGGGCGGGGTACAAATAATAAATTATTATTATTAGAAGAAGAAGAAGAGTTTGGATTTGATATCCCGCCTTTCACTCCCTTTAAGGAGTCTCAAAGCGGCTAACATTCTCCTTTCCCTTCCTCCCCCACAACAAACACTCTGTGAGGTGAGTGGGGCTGAGAGACTTCAGAGAAGTGTGACTAGCTCAAGGCCACCCAGCAGCTGCATGTGGAGGAGCGGAGACGCGAACCCGGTTCCCCAGATTACGAGACTACCGCTCTTAACCACTACACCACACTGGCTCTCTATTATTATTATTATTATTATTATTATTATTATTATTATTATTATTTGTATCGATTCTTACTCATTGGGGGGCAGCTTCCCCCTGCCCCCCTTGTTTATGCCCATGGGGGACTACAACCCCAAAACTTGGAAATCATACAGGAACAAATTGATTTTACTCCTCAGTTGTCCCTACTGTCACTCTTTGAGTGGACAAATGATGACATAAAGGCAAAGTACACCTATGGATAATATCACTTGTAGCAACAAGGCTATCTGCAATCCATACATGGAGGAAACTGCAGGATTTAGGCTTAACGTAGATTGATAGTATTAAAATATTTGGAAAATGGACTTAGGGGGTGGAAAATAATGTATAAGGTTACCAGTGACGGGAGGAAAAAGAAAGAACAGATGCTTTTAATGCCATTCACTGGCCTTTTGTTCCATGTATGGAAGAAACAGGGGTCTACATAATACTTTATAGGCAGTTTCAACACAAATGTGGATGCTTTGACAATGCAAACTCATTGAATTTTGACCATGGAAGTTTTTCCCTCCATCTTTACACACAACAGTCCTGTGAAGAATAAAACACAAGGTGAGGAAGACAGACTGGTTTCTACTGCTGCTGGCGAGACCTGTGTGGTGAGGGGTGCACTTGTGTTTTGTTCTCCTGCTTTATTATTATCTACTATTGAAAACCAATAAAAATATATACTTTTCCATATAAAAGGCTTAAGGTTGTATTCAAGCACACAGTGCTACCTCTTTACACAATCTGCTTCTGACAATTGCACAGAACCATAGTGCAATTGAAAACATCTCATCCAGTTCAAATTCTACTTTAGCCAACAAATTCAGTGGCCTTGGGCAAGCTACTATCTCTCAGCCTCAGGCTGAACATCTGTAACATGGTGATAATAACACTAGTTCAGAAAATCAAGCTATTTCCCAAGCAAAGTAAGAAAAACAGCTTAGTTCTGATCTGAAGATTATTTTTCTCTCACACACCTGGTATTCACACCTCTCCTTCCAACCTACCATGATATGTTTGGTGGGCCCCAGATCTCTGTCCTGTTGTCCTCTTCTCCCAAAGTTACTTCATGGTGGCAAGGTTTATCTCCAGAGAAACTCTTTAATGAACAATCTGGGCAAAAATCATCTACTAGGATCTTTTCCAGCTATTGCCCCCACCCCAAGTCTAACTGACAAATCTCATTTCCTTTTATTGATGGAGTTACAAGCTTGACGGATCAGAGTTATGCTATGGACATCTTGACCTCTGTAAGGCTTTTGACAAAGCCCCTCATGATATTCTTGTGAGGAAGCTGGTAAAATGTGGGTTGAATGAGGTAACTGTTAAGTGGATTTGTAACTGGTTGACTGACTGAACTTTGGTAGTTTTTTAAAGAAAAGTTACTAGGAAAAGATACTAAAGGGTGAAATGATAGTTTTGAGCCAAATTCACTCAGATATAAAATTGAATTGACTCTACTTTTTTGCCAGTTGTCCCAGATCCTATTAATCTAGCTAATTCTGAATTGTGTTCATCAAGATGTATTTTCAAGATTGCTTTCTGGGCCTGATTCTTTCTGAAAGCAAAACTTATTTAAACTGGGTAAGATGTTTTAATACTGTAAATGTGTGCTGGCTGGTTATACAAAATGGATCTCTCAACTTTTTATATAGTTTGTCAGTTGATGTTGGAGAATAAGATCTATTAAATGTGCTCTATTAATGGCCATTTCAAGCTCTTGTGATTGGTGTCACTCCACACTTGTCTCAGTAGGGGCTGAAATCATAACTATACAGTTTTCCATATGGAAATAAAAGAGAAAGGTCTTCATTTGGAGCTGGAAACTATTACTGTGAGGTTTCTGCCTGGAAAAAGCAGCTCTTTGGCCTTTGTAGTTCTGGTCCTTCACTGTTTAAGACAGTCATCCCAAAACATCTGGCGGGCCAAGTTTGGGGCTGCCTGGTTTAAGGCCTAGTGGCAACTGCTTCCCAGCTGTTCTGCATTTACATCTGGGAATACTGGTGATAGAAATAGAGGTGTCGCTGCGATTGAGGTGAAGTGGATAAAACTGGGGGGGGGGGAGCAGCAGCAAGCCTTGCCAAATATCATAGGAGAAGATCAAAAAAAAATTTTTAGAGGCGTTTGGACTTGATATCCCACTTTATCACTACCCCAAGAAGTCTCAAAGCGGCTAACAATTTCCTTTCCCTTCCTCCCCCACAACAAACACTCTGTGAGGTGAGGGGCTGAGAGACTTCAGAGAAGTGTGACTAGCCCAAGGTCACCCAGCAGCTGCGTGTGGAGGAGCGGGGAAGCAAACCCAGTTCACCAGATTACGAGTCCACCGCTCTCAACCACTACACCACACTGGCTCTCCGAAGAAGATCAATATTTTTGAACTGACTGATGGGGAGGGGGCTCTCTTCCCTTCCCAAATAATGCCCCTACAATGCCATGATTATGTTGCATACTGTGCGGGGCGTGTCGGTGGATTGGGGAAGAGAACAGGGACAGATGAGCTAGTTTTTTAAAGAAAGCATTGAAGTACACTTCTGCAGTAAATAAACAGTTTGTCGCAATTGAGGTCCCATAAGTCTCTCTCTCTCTCTCTCTCTGCAAGGCAACTGACACTGGGAATCCTGGCTACCCTGGGAATTCTTTACCATTCCATTCAGCAAGGTGAAAAGCACGAAACAGTAGCAGCAATTCAAATGCCAGAGTTGTGAATCCCTGCTCACTGAAGACCTGGGTCTGTTACCTGTGTGTGGCAAATATCTATAAACCAGAGTGCACCATGGGATTTGATTCCCCCCAAAAGCTAGCATCAACCCATCTTTTCACAATTTGTATTATTTTACATAATATTTGGAAAGGGGAAGGACTTGGTGGCATGGCCACGTACCTGCTGATGCCTCCTTGGCCCAGGACGTGGGTGGGGAGCAGGTTCTCATTCCTCGGTTGGGAAAATGCTGGGGTGGGGGTGGTGCTCTGCTTGGGCCTCCAAGCACACCTCCATTGAGAAATGAGGGGTCACCTCAGAAGCCTCTACTACAATTGTGGTTTTTAGGCAGGGGGAGAGCACCCGAGGGAGCAATGGAAGGACTTGGTTGCAATCTTTTTAGTCCGACAGGCACTGACCCCTTCCTCTCTCTGTCCTTCAAACTGGGAAATGGAGCTATGGCTCCCATAGACACGTGCAATGCCACCAGAGCCTCCAGGAGTGTGTGATTGTCCAGTTCTTGGTTTGAGCAACACCCGGAGGGTCTCAAAATGAAAGCGGCTTACTGTTTTAAGACACTCTTTCAGGGCATATCCACAATTACCTCTCCTCTGTGCTTTTCCGGCAAGGTCTGCATTTTTAAGCTGTTTTCCAGTGCTCAGATTTCATGACTCTGGAGCTTTCCCCACAAAAACCTGCTCTTTAAAGCTGAATTGGCGGAAACAGCAATTCGTGGAAAACCCAAATTGCCATTTGTTGCACTTCACCAGATGTTGGTAAAAATGAGTAAAGCTCTTCAAGGTCCAGATCTCTCTTTACTGTGGTGACAGGGGTGGAAAGCTAGCATAACTCTTTGGCTGAGACGAGAAGTGTTGGGTTTGGAACTTAACGGGTTAAGTTGTTCCCATGATGCCACACCATTCTGACGTCAGTTTTCGAAGCTGGGAGGAGTTTGGGAGGAGTTTTGTTATTCTCACTCTGTGTTGTGAGGGGAAAGGAGCAGCTTTGTAATGGCTGCAAGCAGTCCTGGTTTTTCCGGAGATATGTTGGAATAAACGGCTGTAAATAGACAAACCTGTACTCTGTGTGTTTGTCTGGAAGCTGAGCCAAGCTACGTGACAGTTTTTCACCGCTGTGTTAAACTCTGCTGAGGCGTGACTGAGAGCTGCGGAGCGGAAGTGTGCCGGGCGGCCATAAATCGCTAATTGAGGATTGCAAATCAATTAGCGGGAGTCACGTCAGACCAATAAAGTCCAAGAAGAAGTGGGCCAGAATACTTTTTAATCTGGTTTCGATGACAGTGTGAAAGTGTGAGTGGAGAATGACATACCGATTCCCCCAGTTAAGAAGAGAGAGATATTGGATCGTATTGAAGATGTGTTTGAATTGCTTTGATACAAAAGAGGTCAAGGAGAGAATTATTTCATTTTATCCATTCCAAGACTCAATGACTACCGACATTGGCCCACAATTTGAACAGGGGCTACTACAATTGTTACACCAATGGGGAAACTGTTGAGCTTAGACACTGGCAGGGATGATATGAGAATCATTGCCAACAAATTTTCAATTCCTTGGATGAGTTGGAAGCTGAAGTCAGATTGCTTCGGAGTTGTGACAGATCTGCTCCAAAAGGTAGCACTCCAAACACCTCCAAGAATGGCTCGGTTGGCTAAAGGAATCCAATCAATCTCCCCTGTTTCATGCCTTTTACAAATCTGTTCAGTGCTGTGCAGTTACAAGCTGTTTGTGTGAAAGAGACTTCTCAAAATTAGGACAAGTAAAATGTCCCCACAGTGCCTTGACTCGTTTGTGGTTTTTATACTGTATTGAACAAGAATTGGCTTTCTCTGTTAATTACAATGATGCGACTAAAGGAATTTAAATCCATCACACCCAATGAGCGAGGTCTCATTTTCTAGGACAGGAAGAGTTGGAGTTCAAAGAAGGGGCTTAAAAAGGGAAGAGAAGAAGACACAGGGCTGGTATTATTGTCAGCCTGGTGTTATCAAGGAGCAAAGTGAAAGCTAGTGTCAGAGAGGTAGAGGGAGCAACATGATGTAAAAGAGAGTAAGCTTTAAAGCAGAGAAGCATTGGGATGGGTGTGCCTTGGCGCAGTGTGGAACTGGCAGGAAGAGGAAGGGATCCATTACCAACACCAAGGCTCCCAGAGGAGATGGAGAGACCACCTAAGGAGTTGGCAGATTTCAGACTTTAAAATAAGTTTGTATTAGTTCTGGAGGAGAACTCGCCAGATATTGCATGCTCACTGAGACAAAGGAGATTGCTCCACTTGAGAGCATATTAAAACTCAAGATGTACTTAGAAAGCATACTGAGCTGCACATTGCAACTAAATCGACCTGTCAAGTCGGCTTAATGCAAAATCAGGGGCTATTTGCAATAAACAGTAGCAGAATTAAACTCCACTCACAGACTGCTTAATCCCCACCAAGCTATTTCCAAGCAACCCAGAAGTAAACAGCTTCTATGAATTATATCCATCTCTCAACAGAGAGGATTGAACAATAGGTATATGAGCTGCGGGTATTATTAATGGGATATCTTACAAATGTGCTGTCAGCTTTACAGTTTTCCAATCATGCTTTAGAGAATGAACGTGGATTGCTAATTAAGATTCAAATAGCTGAGAAGAAATGTCTCAGTGTTCCTGAGTAAAACTGCTTCAGAGAATTCAGGGAAACAAAAATATTCATTATTCGTTGCCCCCGAAGACTTCCCCTGAGATACTGTTATGAAAACTTGACTCTGTTTTGGCCATTTATGGTTGAGTCCAATGAGCCATTAGCCGTTTGTAATGCAAGCCACGCTCATTTTCCAAGATGCAATTGAGAGCATGGTTTTGCCTGAAGACATTGCGTTTGTGTGTGTTACACATTGCAGCGCCAGAGGACGGCTCCTGAGAATTGTGGAACACAGGAATTCTAAAGGAGGATGCCGAAAATGCCTGAATGATCAGTTCTATTGTCTTTATTAAGAAGGATTTAGACTTACAGCAAGAAGCAGCCTGTCGTTTACAGTTTCATCTCACGCAGGACAAACACCGCCAAGCTAGAAGATGATGGACTGCCCATGCCCAAAGATACATACATTCTTTATACAATAGAACAGCAAATGGGAACACGGGTAGCAAATGCCCAGACGTTACTGATGTTTCTCCTTCTGGGCTCTCGGACATCAGTCCCTGGTACCTGCTTTCTTCTGCAATGTTACAGGGAGAAGCAGAAGAATGTAAAATATATGCAACTTTTAAAAACCTTTTAAAAGGCATAAAAATAAACAAAACACTGTTATTGGAAGGTGCTTTCTTTTCTTTTCTGTAACATGTTTCATAATACATGTATCTGACAGACAGCTAAAACAAAGGTCTACTGAAATAATGCCCCGCCCACTTTGTGAATATAACAGATTATGCACAATAATGTACTGAAATAAGAATTACTTTAAAAATAGTATTTTAAATGTCACAAATGTACAGGAAAGAGATCACGCACAGTAGTCTGGTTGGGAGACAAAATGTCATTTACTCTTAACACAACATAGCATAAGTGACAGGTGGCTGTTTGGGGAATTACAGAGATTGGCAGTTTTTCTTCGAGCAAGGAAAGCTCATCTTTAAAATATATTCTTTGTATTAATGCTGAATGGATAGTCATGATGCTTTTGACTCAGGTTGTCAAGTGATTAATGCACTGTGATGAACACATTGTGCAAATTCAGCCTGAAATATTATTTTGATTATTTATTTACTTTTGCTTAAATGCACACCTCACTCCATGCCAGAGCCTCGGGGCAAGCAGCAGTAGCGCAAACTCACATAAGAGCCATCCGTACAAAGTCAAAACGCTGCGATTGGTGGGACCCTTCCTTTTCTTAACATATCCCAAGCCTTGCAACACCAGCAACAATGCAAAGGTGTTTCTGTGTGCTTCCAGAAGGGACATGAATTTATGTGCAAGTGTTTGTTCAGAACCCCTGCCCAGTGGCGTAGCGTGGGTTGTCAGCACCCGGGGCAAGGCAAGTATTTTGCGCCCCCTAACCCGTGGAGCGCGGCCCCCCAGATGTTGCGCCCGGTGTGGCCGGCCCAGCCTGCACCCCCCACGCTATGCCACTGTAGCACAGAACACCATCCCTAATCCTGCAACTGCAAAAAGTTCTGCAACACAGCACAACAGACCGTGCAAAAGGATCGTTGTTGATGCTTTTATTAAAAAAATGTAAACAACAGCCATCTTTATTTACACTATGAGCTAACTGTCTGAGATGGGTAAAACCAATCCCAAAGGGCCCTTACAAACAGTAGATTATGCTACATTTTCCTTGTTTAAATCCACAATGTTTTGGTTTTTTTAAATGCACTCTACCTCCCCACCCTTATACCCTTTCCACCCAAGACGTACACCTGATGCCTTTGTCACACATTACATGCACCCAACCCCTTCCCTGCAGTCAGCTAGATTTCCCTCGCAATAAACGTGGGTGGGTAGGTACCGGAGAAGGGAAACCTGAAAAGAGGAAGCGGCTGCTTTCCTGCATTCTGCCTCAGGGTCTTACTGCCCACCCTGCTCTGTTTCGTTGCTGTGTTTGCTCAAACGGAACAAAGAGCAGGGAAAGCCCCTCCCCTCCAGGCAGAGAGAGAGAGAGAGAGAGAGAGAGAGAGAGGCGCCCTCCACGAGTTGTCGAGCTTGGGCAACGGCTGCGCGGCCGACGGCGAGGCGCTAAGGCGCCGGCTCCCCAGGCTGCAGCGCTTGGCCAGGCGCTGCGCTTGCATGCCTGGCCGCGCCCAGCTCGCCTCAGCGCAGCAGAAAACAGAAGCAGTGGCGGAGATGACGACCCCCCACCCCAACCAAGCCTCGATTGCTTGTCCCTTCCCTCTGGACTCACGCCCCCCCAGGTGTTGCGCCCGGTGCGGCTGGCACCCCTGCCCCCCCCCCACGCTACGCCACTGCCCCTGCCTCCCCTGTGTCAAATTTTAACTTGTAAGCTCCTGGGGGCAGGGGTCTGCCCTCTTTGGCTCTATAAAATGTCATGTGCACTAATGGAACTATCAAAATAATAAATCACCCAGTTTCTAGAACTGATGCATAACCAGAACGTAGGAGCATAAGAATTGTACTGTTGAGTTCAACCAATTTACCTAACTGAGTAAAAGGTAAAGGTAAAGGTACCCCTGCCCGTACGGGCCAGTCGTGTCCGACTCTAGGGTTGTGCGCTCATCTCACTTAAGAGGCCGGGGGCCAGCGCTGTCCAGAGACACTTCCGGGTCACGTGGCCAGCGTGACGAAGCTGCTCTGGCGAGCCAGCACCAGCGCAGCACACGGAAACGCCGTTTACCTTCCTGCTATAAAGCGGTACCTATTTATCTACTTGCACTTAAGGGTGCTTTCGAACTGTTAGGTGGGCAGGAGCTGGGACCGAACGACGGGAGCTCACCCCACCGCGGGGATTCGAACCGCTGACCATACGATTGGCAAGTCCTAGGCACTGAGGTTTTACCCACAGTGCCACCCGCGTCCCTAGCTGAGTACTCTGCTTCTAATGGTGGGCACCTACCTTTGTGAATGCTCACAAGGGGTGTGTGGAGGTGACAACACGCTTCACCTGAGCCCAAGTTAGCCTCTAATAATGAAGGTTCTGTTTAGCCATTGTGACTTAATAGTCATTGACGGTTTTTTCCTTCATGAATTTGTCTGGTCATAAAAAAATAAAATAACTCCATCTAAGGTATTGGCTACCATCTCCACAGCTCGTACTCAGGAATTCCATAAGTCAGTAAGATTTTGTGTGGAAAAAAGTTTCCTTTTCTCAGTCCTGGACCCTACTTCATTGGGTGCCCTCAAATTCTGGTATTTTTTTTCAAGAGGGAGGAGGGAAAACACCTCTCTATCATAATTGTGAACATGCAACTAGAAAGAGGCATGTACAGTGTTTTTTTAAAATCCCAATCCCAAGGGTGGGGAATTTCCCCCCACAGTGTACGACTTTCCAGTTATGTGAAACCAAGATGTTTCAACACACTCATCTCCCACATCGACTTCCTTACATTCAGGCAAGCGAGAGGCATCATCATAGCTCAGGAACGTATTCCAGTGGTCAAAAAAACGCTCAAAGGGATGTGTGGAGCAGGGCTGGAAGGTGTGTGTGTGTGCTGAGATTCTGTTTCCCGGGAGATAAATTAGCCACCAAGGCTGAGCCAACAACGTAATGGCCTTGCAAGGCCCAGAAGACCCAGCCTTTCTAAAGAAAAAGCACGTTTGAGATGGTGCTGAGATTTATAGAGCAAATTAGGAGGTGGTAGTGAGGGAACAGGCGAACTTTTAAAAACGTACTTTTAAAAACGTACCATGCCAACAAACCCTACTGTTATAGGCACTGCAGATTGCTTTGAATTTGTACTCCCACAGTCTTCTTCCCTTTGCTATATTGCCAGGCATTATTTATTTCAAAAGGGTTTCCTCCCTTTCATTTTCTGTCAATTAATCCCTGATTTTCCACTATTATGGAAAGAAACCTAATGATCAAATGGAACCAGTAGAAGACTGCGGCTCACTCTTCTTTCCCCCTTTTCTGATCAGTAGTATTCTGGAGGTCAAAGGGAATTTGTCTTATCTCTCTTTGTACATGTTCTTTAATGGACAGGCTGGATTTGAAATCACATACAAGTGATTAGATCAGTAGTTCTCAAACTTTTTTCTCTGCACCACTGTTCCAGAATAAAAATTTGCTCGAGCCACACTGAGTTTTTTTATTGATAAGAAATACATTGGAAAACCAAAAGAAACAAGTCCTAACAATGCTTGATTTAAAACACAGAACACAACTACTTTATAATCAAAGGCCTGGAAACGATGCCTTATGAGGAACGGCTAAGGGAGCTGGGCATGTTTAGCCTGGAGAAGAGGAGGTTAAGGGGTGATATGATAGCCATGTTCAAATATATAAAAGGATGTCACATAGAGGAGGGAGAAAGGTTGTTTTCTGCTGCTCCAGAGAAGCGGACACGGAGCAATGGATCCAAACTACAAGAAAGAAGATTCCACCTAAACATTAGGAAGAACTTCCTGACAGTAAGAGCTGTTTGACAGTGGAATTTGCTGCCAAGGAGTGTGGTGGAGTCTCCTACTTTGGAGGTCTTTAAGCAGAGGCTTGACAACCATATGTCAGGAGTGCTCTGATGGTGTTTCCTGCTTGGCAGGGGGTTGGACTCGATGGCCCTTGTGGTCTCTTCCAACTCTATGATTCTATGATTCTATGATTCTATAATATGATCATGGGACATCCAGAAAGTGTAAAACAATTCTGCTACATAACATGAATCATTCCCAAAATACAATTATAAATGAGCCTGTTACATATGTACCTTAAGTATGTATACAAACTCTATGAGAGGCATGAGGTTGCTTTTTCCAGGTAATCTCATTTATATTAGGTCTAATATGAGACAAGCAAACTCTCACCTCCTCATCAACACAAAGAAGCCTTTCTCTCTTCTGATCTTCCGTATCTGCCAGAGTTGAAAATACCTGTTTACAACAATATGTCGTGAAAAACTGTTGAAGAATAGCCATTGCTCTTGAAGAGAGGTGTGGATATTGTTTCTGGTAGTATATCCCTAAAAAAATGTTTTTATGGTATGCTATGGTTGCCATAAGGGATGCAGGTGGCGCTGTGGGTTAAACCACAGAGCCTAGGACTTGCCGATCAGAAGGTCGGCGGTTCGAATCCCCGTGACGGGGTGAGCTCCCGTTGCTCGGTCCCTGCTCCTGCCAACCTAGCAGTTCAAAAGCACATCAAGTGCAAGTAGATAAATAGGTACCGCTCCAGCGGGAAGGTAAACGGCGTTTCCGTGTGCTGCTCTGGTTCACCAGAAGCGGCTTAGTCATGCTGGCCACATGACCTGGAAGCTGTACGCCGACTCCCTCGGCCAATAAAGCGAGATGAGCGCTGCAACCCCAGAATCGGCCACGACTGGACCTAATGGTCAGGGGTCCCTTTACCTTATGCTATGCTATGCTGTGGTTGCCATACGTCAGAAATTAATAAAATAACAACCCCTATCAGAAGTGTAGATTTTGACGAATATCCTTAAAAATAGCTGAAAGATTTCAACAACTTTTGGGCAAAACTAAAAAAAAAAAAGCTCAACAACTTTCCAGATTTTAACTTTTTGAAATATGGCAACCCTATGCTACGCTGAAATGTTTAAATGTTTGATTATCCCTTAATCTTCCTGCCATACCTGCCACACATTTCTGGCAACATCTTTCTTCTTAAAATAATCACCACTGCAAAAGAAAGAAGAACATACAGTAATAGAAAAGTCACCTTTTGTTTCTGAAAAGAACAGAAAACTTCATTTCTTTGCAGTTCATTTGGTAGGCTCTAATATGCAATCAGGGAATTTTTGGAAATTTATTTCTTAGCCTTCCTCTATACAGTTCAAGGTAGCATTTATTGTTGTTGTCCTGCAACAACTTTTGAGGTGGGGTAGGGTACAGAGGTGGCCCACGCATTAGGTGGGGTGAAGTAGCTGCCTCAGGTGGTGAAAGTGCCCGAGGAGGCATCCCAACCACCCCACCACTTCTCCTGGCGCCAGAATGCCCAGCTCTTGTGGGGGTGGAAGTGGTGGGGTGGGCACCCAGGCAGGGGTAGGTAGGGGCAGAAAGTGGCACATTCCCGTTTGGCTTCAGGTGGCAAAATTGAATGGGCTAAGAACCACAAGTGTTAGCAAGGATGTTATTATTATTATTATTAAGAAAATGTGAATTGTTTATATACCATATTTTCCTGTCTTTATGTTCCAAAATATGACTTACAGAAATAAAAAGGGATGGATTGTTGTTGTTTTTTACACAAAAAGGCATGGATACAGAAGGATAGAATTTTACTTGGCCAACTAGGGTGTTAGGGGCACCACTAGAAGGTACACTTGCTAGTTGACCATGCAGCTACACTTCCGTTGATCCCATCATCCCCCCCCCCCAGTGGCGTAGCGTGGGGGGTGCAAGGGGGGCCGGCCGCACCGGGTGCAACATCTGGGGGGGCGCGCTCGCTGCCTCCGGAGTCGCCGAAGAGCCTCGGGCGCAGGCTGTAGCAGAGCCGATGTCTCGCGGAACCTACGAGCTGTGTGCGCGTCCGGGCTGAAGGCGTCCGGCAGGCAGCGGCTCTCAGCGCTCGCCACGGTCCCCGCGCATCAGGGCCGCGGAGGACGCGCCAGGCAGCCCCTCCTCACAGCCCTGCCTCCGCCGCTGCTGCTGCAGCTGCTGGGCCATGTTGCATTTTCCTCGCCTCTCTGCCCCCCCCCTCCTCCGGGCAAGCGGCGTCGTTTGGGCAGCAGCGCCAGCGGCAACTCGCCTCAGATCACCTGACGCGGCAGGTCAGGGGTTAGGGGGGGCGCAAATTACTTGCCTTGCCCCGGGTTAGGGGGCGCAAATTACTTGCCTTGCCCCGGGTGCTGACAACTCACGCTACGCCGCTGCCCCCCCCCCCCGGGAAACCCATGGTTTAGCACTGAAACAGAACAAATGGCAATCAGTTTTTGCGCGGATTGCTGTTTGCTCTGATTTAACACTAAAGAGCAGGTTTTCCAGGGGGAAAGCAGTGGGACAAAGACAAACCTGCTCAGACCCATGCCTAGAAAATGTGAGACAAGTGGAAATCTTCTTGGCTCCCATTCTTTCTAGGCATGGAACAAGTGGAAGTGTGGTGGAACCCATAGTGAGCTTGATGCTCTCTTACATCAGACACTCACAGGTGGCGGGAAGAACGGACTAATGCCACCTTTTCATCAGTAAAGACCATTGTTAAGTTGTGGGTGAGCATATGAGACGACACAGCAATTCTTCACACAGCTCTTGTTTATTCACAGGTCCAGAACAGAACTGAACTGAAGGGTTCAGCCAACCTGCTTATATAGAGCTCAACTACAAAGCAACAGTAAGAACTTTCTGTAACTATCCAATCACTGCATGTCACTTTCAATTCCTTATTTGCATATGCGGACCTGAGTGAAAACTATCTACAGTATCCCCCTGCTGGCCCAGGGTGAGAACTTCAGTACATAACAACCATACCCAGAACTCTGAGTAAAAAGCCATTTTAAAAGAGCTCGAAAGCAAGGTGGTGGTGGTATGTATGCCCCACTAATAAATATTGCAGCAGAATGCTTGCTAGCCTGTTTCCCTTTTTCCACCTCACCTCTATGTGCAATTTAGTAAAGTGGTGTTTCTGAATGACCTGCTTCAGGCAAAATATGAAATGTCAAGTCTTTTGGGCAGCAAAAGCATTTTCAAGTAATTTTGTACGACTCGTTGACTTTGGTGGTACTCTGAGGAAAAATGGTGAGTCAGTGAATAATAGAGACTTTGTATAGATTATTTGCATGCTGTGGTCTAAACCACAGAGCCTAGGGCTTGCCGATCAGAAGGTTGGCGGTTCGAATCCCCGCGACGGGGTGAGCTCCTGTTGCTCGGTCCCTGCTCCTGCCAACCTAGCAGTTCGAAAGCACGTCAAAGTGCAAGTAGATAAATACAGCCATCTGTCACTTATGCTATGTTGTGTTAGGAGTAAATGACATTTTGTCTCCCAACCAGACTACTGTGCGTGATCTCTTTCCTGTACATTTGTGACATTTAAAATACTATTTTTAAAGTAATTCTTATTTCAGTACATTATTGTGCATAATCTGTTATATTCACAAAGTGGGTGGGGCATTATTTCAGTAGACATATAGATAGATAAATTAAATTAAGGATCTTTATAATTTTATAATATGCAGAGAATACATGTATTGAAAAACCAGGGAGAGGAGCTGAGGGAAGTCTTGGGGAGGGGTGAGGGAAAAAATAGGGGGGGGGATTAAGGATGACATGTCTTTTGATAAAATGTTACGTTGAAATTCCTAATAAAAACTTTATATATAAAAGAAGTGCTGACTAGGCTTTGGGAAAGAGGCAGGATGACTCTAGGACCCTCTCAGAACCTCATGCCTCCTTCCCAAAGCCCAGCGCCTAGTGCATGCGCAGTGCTGACCCATCCCTAAATCTGCCCCTGCTCTGCTTCCTAGGACATAGGGACAATCCCCACACATATCTGAAGGAGCGTCTCCACCCCCATTGTTCTACCCGGACACTGAGGTCTAGCGCCGAGGGCCTTCTGGCGGTTCCCTCACTGCGAGAAGCCAAGTTACAGGGAACCAGGCAGAGGGCCTTCTCGGTAGTGGCGCCTTCCCTGTGGAACACCCTCCCACCAGATGTCAAAGAGAACAACGACTACCAGGCTTTTAGAAGACATCTGAAGGCAGCCCTGTTTTGGGAAGCTTTTAATGTTTGATGTATTATAGTATTTTAATATTCTTTTGGAAGCCGCCCAGAGTGGCTGGGGAAGCCCAGCCAGATGGGCGGGGTACAAATAATAAATTATTATTATTATTATTATTATTATTATTATTATTATTATGCTCAGGAGAGTAGTAGTCAGCCAGAGCTCATGTCCATTCTTTGGGTTTTGCCATGGTTCACCAATGCAAATGTGCCTTTACACACACACACACACACGGGGGGGGGGGGAGACAAACAGACAGACAGACAGACAGACAGACAGACAGGGCAAGGTATACATTCAGATAATACCCAATTATTATATAGAAAAAGAGTATAAAACATAATACAGATCATAACACAGTATTACAACATAAAGAACAAAATAATAATAATAATAATAATAATAATAATAATAATAATAATAATAATAATAATAATTTATTTCTACCCCGCCCATCTGGCTGGGCTTCCCCAGCCACTCTGGGCGGCTTCCCAAAAAATATTAAAATACTGTAATACATCAAACATTAAAAGCTTCCCAAAACAGGGCTGCCTTCAGATGCCTTCTAAAAGTCTGGTATTTGTTATTCTCTTTGACATCTGGTGGGAGGGCATTCCACAGGGCGGGCGCCACTACCGAGAAGGCCCTCTGCCTGGTTCCCTGTAACTTGGCTTCTTGCAGCGGGGGAACCACCAGAAGGCCCTGGGCGCTGGACCTCAGTGTCCAGGTAGAACAATGGGGGTGGAGACGCTCCTTCAGGTATACTGGACTGAGGCCGTTTAGGGCTTTAAAGGTCAGCACCAAGACTTTGAATTGTGCTCGGAAACGTACTGGGAGCCAATGTAGGTCTTTCAAGACCGGTGTTACCGGTATATGGTCTCGGCGGCCGCTCCTAGTCACCAGTCTAGCTGCCACATTCTGGATTAGTTGTAGTTTCTGGGTCACCTTCAAAGGTAGCCCCACATAGAGCGCATTGCAGTAGTCCAAGGAGAAGAACTGAAGAAGAAAACTGCAGAAATAAAATAGATAGTTGGGAAAGACTTGCTATTCCCATGCTAATATGCTGCTATTCCCTCCCCTTTTCTTTTTTTACTGTTCAAGGTATTCTCCCTCCCCCCTCAAAAAAATAAATGGTTCATTAAAAAAGAACAAAATAGACACATTTTTGGTTTTCAACACTTCATTCAGCTCCAGCAATTCTGGTTATCCTCTTGAAAATTTGTTTTACTGTTTGCTCGGAATTAAGTTACATTAAATTAAAATTACTTTTGGATAAGTGAGTTTAGGATTGTACCATTAATGAAGAAAAGTGAAAGAATCCCGAAAGCACCACCCTGAGGCACAGGGATGCCATTATCCTTTCAAGCTTCCTGCTGTTTGGTTTCTTATGAGAATATTGAGCACAGCAATATCTATCAGCCCATAGCAGAGCCCTGAGAAGACGCCCACAGGGAATGCCATAATACTCTCATTTGCTCTGCAGCTCTGAGTTTTTCAGAATACTGAATTCAACTGGATTCTTTTGAAAAACAGAATAAAACAAGTGAATGAAAAAAAATTGAAAGCAGCAGCAGCAGCAGGGAGATGAATGTGTGGACATCTGGGTTCAAGTTCAACTTTTCACAGGCCACTTGTATTTACAATCGTACCTTGATTTTCAGACAGCTTAGTTCTCAAACATTTTGGCTTCCAAATGCTGCAAACCCGGAAGTGACTGTTCCGGTTAGGGAACTTTTTTGGGAAGCTGAATGTCCGACAGGGCTTCTGATTGGCTGCAGGAGCTTTGGGCAACATTTTGGAAGTCGACTGTATTAGTATTTATTAGTATTATTTAGCATTACTTGACATTTTCAGAAGGTAAAATGTAAAATTATTTGGTTTTCCTAAAGCAGTTTATGTGTTTCTTCATCAAATGTAGACTTAGCAAGATAAATGTTGTTCTTTAGCACTATACAGCAGGCTGTAATCAACAGGTGAAGCTTTTTCAATCATAGTTTTGAGCCCCTTTCCATATAAGAAAAGTCAGCAACTCTTAATAACTGAATTATCAGTGTGCCACATCACTGTTGTTTTAAGGGTGGTAAATTCCTATTATATTTCTTCTCTTCCTGACAAACCAGACTGATTTATGTGGCACAGCCCATATTCCACATGTTATTTTTGAGGCTGTATACAGATTCTCGTTTATTATACATGCATTGCGCTTCCTTTGAAGAAGAAGAAGAAGAAGAAGAGTTTGGATTTGATATCCCGCCTTTCACTCCCCTTCAGGAGTCTCAAAGCGGCTAACATTCTCCTTTCCCTTCCTCCCCCACAACAAACACTCTGTGAGGTGAGTGGGGCTGAGAGACTTCAGAGAGAAGTGTGACTGGCCCAAGGTCACCCAGCAGCTGCATGTGGAGGAGCGGGGAAGTGAACCCGGTTTCCCAGATTACGTGACTACCGCTCTTAACCACTACACCACACTGGCTCTCTTTGCTGGCTTGAGAAGTTGTGCCCACAGATGTTCACTAGAATTCCCATATATTCTGTAGTTTCTTGGGAGAAGCAATATTTTGATACATTTCCCCTCAAACCACCTTCAATTTTATTTGAAAATGTAAGCCATAGGAAGAGATTCGCACCCCATTTCTGTGGACAGACAGAAAGCGACTTGGAAATACGTCCAGCCTTATGAATGTGCTCAACAAGGTGCAAATGCCACATGACACACAGTGAAAACCTAGCATTTTAAGTTGGTAATGTGTGCCCAGGCTGGGTGGGTCTTTGGGCTCAGCCACGCTTCTCTTTGTGCCGTGATTTCTAGGCACAAATCAGAGAGGTTTTTCTTTTGTAGCGCCGCTTTCTCTGGGAAAGTTCCTTGTTTACTTCTGTATTGGAACAAACGTCAACCTGCAGAAAACCTGATTGATATTTGTCCCAATTCTGCAGTAAACTGCGGGTTTTCCCAGGGAAAGTGGCAGGACGAAAGAAAAAGCACTTGGACCTGTGCCTATAAATCATGGAACAAACAGAAGGATGGAAAAGAATTTTTTTTTGAAATTAATTTGAAATTAATTTGAAATTAATTTGAAAAGAATTAAGTAGCACAGACACTTAACATCAGTAAAGTCAAGTCATGTAAGGTATTCTAGTGTGTCCCACCCCTTTTCTAGAGGGGTAATAATGCTTCTCTGTACTGTGGTCATTTGTTGTTGTTTAGTCGTTTAGTCGTGTCCGACTCTTTGTGACCCCATGGACCAGAGCACGCCAGGCACTCCTGTCTTCCACTGCCTCCCTCAATTTCGTCAAACTCATGCTGGTAGCTTCAAGAACACTATCCAACCATCTCGTCCTCTGTCGTCCCCTTCTCCTTGTGCCCTCCATCTTTCCCAACATCAGGGTCTTTTCCAGGGAGTCGTCTCTTCTCATGAGGTGGCCAAAGTATTGGAGCCTCAGCTTCAGGATCTGTCCTTCCAGTGAGCACTCAGGGCTGATTTCCTTCAGAATGGAGAGGTTTGATCTTCTTGCAGTCCATGGGACTCTCAAGAGTCTCCTCCAGCACCATAATTCAAAAGCATCCATTCTTTGGCGATCAGCCTTTTTTATGGTCCAGCTTTCACTTCCATACATCACTACTGGGAAAACCACAGCTTGAACTATACGGACCTTTGTTGGCAAGGTGATGTCTCTACTTTTAAAGATATTTTTATCTTAAATCATTGAAGGCAATGCGCACAACAAAGTGGTTGCCGTCATTAGGCAGCCTTGAAGGCGAACAGCGCTGGTGACAGCAGGTGGGGAGGAGGACCTTTGGGGATCCGGGAGGGGCTTCTGAATGGAGTCGAAGTTCCCTCCATCATTTTAAAAATCTTGGAAGGTATGTTTAAATATTTTGCAGGGGCAGCCCCAGGGCTGGCCCAAGACATTTTGGCACCTGAGATGGACTCCCAAATGTTGCCCTCTTCCCCACCAGAGAAGAAGGGGACAAGGAAGATTTACAACAGGAACAAGCAGGGAAGAAAGATTGACAGTGGAATCTGCTGCCCTGGTGGACCCTGCTCCTGAGGAGGCTGCCTCGCCTTCCCTTGTGCATGGGCCGGCCCTGGACAGCCCTTTCAGAGCCTCTTCTGGAAACGTTTTGTTATATGGGCGTGGGGTGGGGGTGGGGAATCACCTGCATTCAATTTTTATGCAGTGCACAATTTACAATCCTAGTTTGGTAATGCACAAAGTAGAGAGCTGATAAATATCATCCTGGCAATTTTTTCTATCTTTCATAGCAGCACATTATTTTGGGCCACACAAGTCACTTGTAGAATGAGAAATTGCAGCATGTTTGTCTCTTTCCAATATCACGATTGAATATCATGTTTATAAAAGCATCCCTCGGGTTCAAAGTCTCATTATTGCACCGTGTTTCTACTTTGGCTGATGTTATGAGGACTGCATTTTAAAAGGTATTCCTAGGACAGAGACTAGTGCTATGGAAAGAAACATGGCCAAAGATATTCAGCAATGAAAAACAATGTGCATTTTATCTTCATCTTTCTTTTTTGAAATAATTTTTATTAAAGGTTTTCATGAATTATAACAGACCGTGCAATGTCTCTCCTCCAGGTCATAAAGTCATTTGGTTACATTCAATGTGGTTTCCAGAAGGCCCGAACTTTATCTGAATGCCATTGATACTGAGGGAAAGATTCCCATCTGAAACACTTAAGGGCCGTTGCAAACCAGTAAACAATGCAGTGTTCAGTGGAACTCTATCCATATTTTCCAGTGAATTTTCCTCTCACTTTCATTCCATCAGAAAATCCAATCTTTTGGGTTTGTTGTGCAACACTTCCCAATCTGCTATTACTGTGTGACCTGAATTTGCCAGTATATGATCAAAACACAACAGTCTGGAAGCATCCTCACATCTCCTTTGCTGCAAATCTTTAATCCCCTCTCCCAACATTTACAAGTTACCAGCAAAATATGCCAATAAAAAGTATCCGAGCACTTGCTTATAAAGGAAATCTGTCCAAAAACATGTATCTGTAACTGTCTCGCAAGACTCCCCTTCCAAGAAAAGAAATCATAATTATGTATCTTCACACTTTACTCCCAATAGCAAATTGTTCAATAAAGGTCAATATTTCCTGAGACTGTTTTTAAAGCAAGTTGCTTGGCCGTTACAGAACCTCTTCTGCAACCTTGCTTCTTCTTCTTTCAGCAGTTCTCATTAAGAACTCTTTGCTTGTCTTCCGTTCTGTGTGCTCAGCTGCCCAATGGCCTCTAGACTTTCCTCAAAAGCTGTGCTCTATTTCATCATCTTTTATCGCTCTGCTTTTTCAGCTTGCTTTCTGCATGTTGTAGAATCTTTGCTAGGTTCCTCTTGGGGTGCACATAGCCTGAGCATTTGTGTATTCCTTTAGAATGTTCTGGTCTATATTCAGAAGAGACCAGCTGACAACCTTGGTTAATGGGCAGTCTTATATGGAGAATATTGTCAGAGCTGCCCGAGGTCCCAGCTCACAAAGGACCAACGCCGGTTCGTTGGTATATACAAAAGTCTTTATTGAAGTTCAGTTTCGCTTTCACAGCCGCAGCGTGCAGCTCTACGTCTGAAACTCTAGACCGCTGAAGCTCCGTCTGAATCTCCTCCCCCCAGACACCAGTTTAAGACTCTAGCCTTGCTCCACCTCTTCCTTTGCTCTTTCCTCCTCTTGTTCCGCCTGTCAGCTGGGGTCTTGCCCTTCCTAGACTCTTCTGACGCTGAGTCCCCTGAGTCTTCCCCCTGCCTCCGGCGGGCTTTAGGACCTGGTTCCCAATCCGGGTTTTCTGCCGTCCCACGCGCCTGTACATTTGAACTTGGCGCGCACGCCCAGCCAGCAACCTTCCTCCTGACCGTTACACTGCTCCTGTCACTGCTTCCCACTTCGGGGGGGATAGCTGGACCTGACCTCCCCTCCGTTCCCCCACTCTCCGATAGAGGCGTGGTCAGCACTGACTCATCTTCTCTCCCTGCTGGAGGAGACGCTGGCCCTGACACATGGGACTCTTCCCCCCCACTACGCTCTGGTGGGGAAGCTGGTCCTGATCTCCCGCTGCTGCTTTGGGAGTCCCCGCTGGCCCCTTGTTTCTGGTGCATCCCCCCTGGGACCCCCCTTGCCCTGGCCATCGGCGCCTCCTTCTGGGAATCTTCTGATTCGCTGGAGAAGCTCATGGAATCTCTCGGGTCACTGCCATACTCCCCTACGCTGCCCTCAGATTCTTCCCCTTCGCTCTCCATTTCCTCTCTCCCCTGTGCCTCTGTTCCTGAGCCCCTGACATCTATGTAAGAAAGTCTGAAGAGATTTGGTGCTTTCCCAATATGGATATCTTTGCCACCTAATCCTATCTGGAACTGTTTTGTGTGTGTTATTTTCCTACTGGATAAAGACACAGTTCACACTTAACAGGGGACAGGAGTGCTTGGAAAATGAAATGCTTTCTCTGACAGAATGAATTCCAGCATGAAGTGAGTTTGTCATACACAAAGCTCTTGATGGCCTGTGTTTGTTACCATGATGCACTTGCAGATGTCGGTACAAATCCCCAGGAGGTTAGTCAAAAGTTAAAGGCATTTCAAAATAGGGAGGTAAAACATGGATAATATTGTCCTGGCTTTGACTGCTATCATCTCACCGATTTCTGCAGCTTTACTTAATTAAACAGCTTCATTTTTTTTTCTAAAACAACAGAAGAAATGTTCTTAATCTTGTAGAATATTTGCCCTCAATACGCACACAGAGAGATTTCCAGAGATACATTCCGTTAATGAACCAGAGTGAAAAGATATTCTGCTGAATATCTCTAAATGAGTTGTTACGTATTATGAGTCACCAAAGTGTTGTTTGCTAAAAACTTGAAAAAGAAAAGAATAAGAGCAAGAAAACAGCAGGAGCCTAACAGCATTATTCAACTCCAATCTTTTTGCTAAATAAGAAAAATTACGCTATAATAGGAAAGGGGAATAGGAAGTCTCATGTATACAACGGGCTCATTCTTTGTGGAATGTACATGTGTATTTCTCAAAGGTCTCATCAAAGATCATGATGGGATCCAATCAGCAGCCGGGTTCCTAGCCATTCCAAGCCAGAATGGAAAGGCACAATTTTTGCAACCAGGTGTTTTACGGCAAGCCAACTGGGATCCAAAAAACCTGGTGCAGAGCCTTCCCCACACGCATGAGCACCTTCCTACCTTGCCTCCCTTAGGCACCTCTGCAAAGTTACTCCGGAGTCTTAGAAGACCCCCTGAAATAGCCTCCAATGCTAATAGAAGGGGGGGGGGACTTCAGTCCCAATGAATTCATGGTAGTGGTTAGATCAGGGGTCAGCAGACCTTTTCAGCAGGGAGCCGGTCCACTGTCCTTCAGACCTTGTGGGGGGCCGGATTATATTGGGGGGGGGGGGAATGAGCGAATTCCTATGCTCCACAAATAACCCAGAGATTCATTTTAAATAAAAACACACATTCTACTCATGTACAAACACCAGGCAGGCCCCACAAATCACCCAGAGATTCATTTTAAATAAAAGGACACATTCTACTCATGCAACAACATACTGATTCCCGGACCGTCCGTGGGCCAGATTTAGAAGGCGATTGGGCCGGATCCAGCCCCCGGGCCTTAGTTAGCCTATCCATGGGTTAGATGATGAGCATTAAGATTACACGACATTTGGCTGCCCTTTTGCACATTTGCTTCAGGGAGTTTAAGAAATCATTTCTGTAGAGGGGTTCAGAAAGCAAGGGTGAAGGGGTTTTGCTGGCTAGCTGTACCCCCTCCCAGCCACTTTTCTGGTGTCTGGGTAAAGGAGATTGTATACCAATGTGTACCAATATCCCTGCCTCCTCCATATGAAGCTGATGTGGTGGATTTCCTCTTGTGTGAATGAAGTGTTCGCGTGGGCATAGGACTGTTTCAGCCCGACACTGAACACGCATCCAGCTAGTGTATCGGGAGTAGAGCTAGTTGCTACAACTCAAACCTCCCCCTCCAAGCTTGCTTTCAACATGTGAGGGGAGTTATCTTGAGCCTACTATGGGGGGGGGCAGGCCCAGGGGGTTGCAAAAACCATGCTTCTCCACTCTGGCTCGGAGTGGCTAGGAGCTCCCCTGCACACTCCCTGGGAAGCTCTGCTACTGCTCTAGGAGGTTTGGCGAGGCATGTCGACTCCTCTGGGCACCTCTGTAGAGGAATCTGGTGGTTGGCAAGGGCCATCGCAGCAGCCCTCTGTGGCCCCCTCCCTAGTCAGCCAGCAGCAGTATTTGAAGTGTGTGTGGAGGGCCCAGCGGGGCTCGGAAGGAAGACAGAGCAGGATGAGTTGCAGGAGGGGGGAAAGGAAGGGAAGGAGGAAGGAGGCCGAAGGGAAGGCAGCAAGCTGTTTTTGAGTTTCTGGTCCATGGTTTCTCTTGGCTTTGGGGGGACCAGTACAGCTTCTTGCCAAGAGTGTAAGTCAGCCTGGGCCCATCTCCGCCTAGTAGAGACGCTTGTTCTGCTATTATCCAGAGACAACAGGAAACAAGGGAAAGGTGGGAAGGCGATGGAAGGGCAGGCAACAGTAACCAGAGTGGCTGGGTGAGAAATCTCAAGGGTTTTCCATTTAGGACAAGATCATGTTGGATACGAAAGAAAAGGCATTGAGCTGTTGGTTCACCTTTGAAGGTGGGTCCACTGGCACATAGGGGAAGAAGCAGGCGCAGTCTTCATGCACGGGCAAACTTGTACAATACAGTGGGCATTAGAACATGATGTCTCCAAAATAGTGGAGTATGTCAAGCACTGACTTTTTCAAGTATTTCCTTGCTGCTTTACTATGAGCACCTTCTCTTTATTACAGAAATGTGCCTGTTTTCATTTAATAAATGTTGGACTGAAGGAGTCTATCTAGGGATTTGATGGTGAACCAAAGGATTTGATTGTAAACAATAGAAATGGCTAGCAGGTGGTAAAATTGGAGGTTTCTTCCAACAGCAGGCAAGAAATAATTTATTATGCTTCTTAGGTTCCTACTACTTTTCTGTACTTGTGATGGCTTGCTAAGCTGATGGGTATCAGCAAACAAAGTTCAGGAGATAATGAAGCCACGTGTAATGGCATAGTGAACTAATCATTAGTGTGCTTCAGCCTGTCTTATCCCTGACAGTAGTAACCCTATCTTTTGGCTGCTAGTAATTGATGAGCCATTAGATGTACCTTGCAGCTGTCAGCACTGCCTCCAGTGAAGTCTTGGGTAATTGCCTACATTGGCTGTATTAAAGAATTCTCCTCTAGAAATCTATTTGTTTGCTTCCCAATTACACAAAAACACTTGTCAGCATTCTGCCAGCTTTGGGCAAATCTATAGAGGATAGCTTTGTTCAAATGTTCTGTTGCTGCTTGATCCAAAAAATGCTTTCACAGAAAAAGTACAGCAGCCTCACAAAATGTCACAATTATTTAGCTATATTTATTTAAGTCACTTTATTTGGCATTACTAGCTGTTTTGTTATGTAACTGGAACCTGGTGGGATTAATTTTCCACCCACCTGTGAGCAGCAGAAGTTTCTGTTGGAGGGGAAAGTTTTCTTTGAGATGGCTTCAAAACACTCACTTGAAAGTAATGCCAATTATAATGCTATTGAATATAAATAAGATCTATTTGTGCATTCTCTGTCACTGAAGAAGATTTAAAAAGCAATATATCCAGGGCTTCTCAACATACTGCAAAACCATTTTTCAAGTGAAAAAATGCTGAATAACAATCAACCAACAAATGTGGCAGATGAAACACCATGTTGTCGTGCAACTACCAAAAGTAAATTGCGGCTCCTAAAGAGCTGCCTAAAATAATTGCTACTTTCACATCATAAAGTGTTGTTTCTCTTTCTGTAATTACGTTCTTGTTAAACACAGCGATTTATTCGTTCTGCTTATAGATGGCATCTAATTAACCGAGAACCATTTTATATCACACACCTTCGGTGAGTAGGGTTTTCCCCTGCTTACGAAGACAAGCTCTGGCACATTCAGCGGGCAAGACTAAGAGTGGGTCCAGCCGTCAAGAAGGCGGTTTCCGCACATTCTGTAGAGGGAAATGAGGGACAAATGGGGCTCATCAACCTGGGAAAGTAGCCCATCCAAGAAAGGAGAAACTCTGAACCTCTGCTGCCTGGTGGCCATACACATTTGTGAGAAAGGCTTTGGGTCTGTGATAGCTACTGAAACATCAGCGGGGACTATGGAAATTTGAGTTGAAATAACCTTATAAGTGGATTCAAGACAATGGCAGCTCTTGAATTGTTTGTACAGTGGTACCTCGGGTTACATATGCTTCAGGTTACATACGCTTCAGGTTACAGACTCCGCTAACCCAGAAATAGTACCTCGGGTTAAGAACTTTGCTTCAGAATGAGAACAGAAATTGTGCTCCAGCAGCGCGGCGGCAGCAGGAGGCCCCATTAGCTAAAGTGGTGCTTCCGGTTAAGAACAGTTTCAGGTTAAGAACAGACCTCCGGAACGAATTAAGTACTTAACCCGAGGTTCCACTGTACTCAGACTGACCGTGTTGGGAAAGTCCCAGTAGGAAAGAACCTAACATATTTCAGGACCCACTGTTGAACGGACAACCAGAGAAGCCTAGCTGGAGGCAAGCGTTTATAGTCTGACAGGGGTTCTTTTGAGCTACTCCCTTCAAGCTCCCCAGTTTTACCTGCCCTTTTATTAGCCAGACAGTGGCGTAGCGTGGGGGGTGCCAAGGGTGCCGGCCACACCGGGCGCAACATCTGGGGGGGGGCGCTCGCTGCCTCCGGAGTCGCCGAAGAGCCTCGGGCGCAGGCTGTAGCGGAGCCGCATGTCTCGCGGAACCGACGAGCTGTGCGCGCGTCCGGGCTGAAGGCGCCCGGCAGGCAGCGGCTCTCAGTGCTCGCCGTGGAGGATGCGCCAGGCAGCCCCTCCTCACAGCCCCGCCTCCGCCGCTGCTGCTGCAGCTGCTGGGCCGTTGCATTTTCCTCGCCTCTCTGCCCCCCTCCTCCTCCAGGCAAGCGGCGTCGTTTGGGCAGCAGCGCCAGCGGCAACTCACAGGTTAGGGGTTGGGGGGGCGCAAATTACTTGCCTTGCCCCGGGTGCTGACAACTCACGCTACGCCGCTGTAGCCAGATGTGCTGGAATGCACAAAGTTTAAGGCAGAGGCTGCTAACCAAGTGCTTGCAGCAGTTGCCTGCAGTCCTGGTAGCAGAGGCACACGCTACAGATTTACATTCCAATTACACTGATTAATTTTCACACTCCTTTCCTCATCTCTCCCCAGTACTCTCTGACCTCTTGCTTCCTGCTATTGCGGCCAGGGAGGAACGATGCATTCCTGAAGAGTCGATGGCATTGGCAGAGATAGGCAAAGAGGAGAACTGCAATTCAGGGCTAAATTACACATTATGTTAGCTGTGCCTTTATGTGCAGAGCTGCTGTTGTTCTGCATAAATGTCCAGCATGTGGGGACTAATTGGAATCTAGCATGTGGGTTAATAGGGATGCGGGTGGCGCTGTGGGTTAAACCACAGAGCCTAGGGCTTGCTGATCAGAAGGTCGGCGGTTCGAATCCCCCTGATGGGGTGAGCTCCCGTTGCTCAGTCCCTGCTCCTGCCAACCTAGCAGTTCGAAAGCACCTCAAAGTGCAAGTAGATAAATGGGTACTGCTCGGGTGGGAAGGTAAACAGCATTTCCGTGCGCTGCTCTGGTTCGCCAGAAGCGGCTTAGTCATGCTGGCCACATGACCCGGAAGCTGTACGCCGGCTCCCTCGGCCTGTAAAGCGAGATGAGTGCTGCAACCCCAGAATCGGCCACGACTGGACCTTTACCTTTACTTATGTGGGTTAATCAGGACTTTAGAACCATGTCTGCAGTTTCTCATTCTTCTATAGCATCTCACGCCCATCTTTGGATAGAGGCCTCCTCAAGTTCTCTCTGGCAATTTTTGTTGTTTGCCTCCTGCATCCATTAAGATTGCATGGTCTCCGTATTAACACTGCTGAGTCGTCTCTGGCCCCATGTCCTGCCTATGTCCATTTTAGCTTTGCGGCCTTTTCCAATAAATCCATATCTGTGGGTCTTTGTCGTATCCAGTTATTAGGTTTTCTACCTTGTAGTGAGATTTTTTAACACTGCGTGTTCCATTGCATTCTGTGTTGCTCTTAAACTGTTCGTGTTTCATGAGCAGCAGTTTGCATAATAATAATAAAAGGTTCCCTTGCAGCACGGCAGATCATAGATCTCCTCATTTATTCATTTATTTGTTATCTGTAATTCTGACAGCTCACCCTATTGATTTATAAAAATCCCTGCATACTGCTATTTCGTGTAAAATATGAAGGTATTGTACAGTGATGTATGCAAATAATACGTACAGATACATTAGTAATAGAAAACTAATGCGGAAGTCTAGGAGGCCCGAGTTCACCAGGGCAAAGTGTGAGACGATAGCAAAATAAAAATTTATCCAACTCATTCACAAGGAGATGTTGCAGTTCAAGATCCCGCCACAAACTTCCCAAGTGTGAATGGGCTGGTTTGCTTTTATCGGGAACGTCTGCCCCATTCACATCACAAGATGGAAGAAGGAATATCTCCATCTGTACTCCGCAATGGCACTGGGGATCCCATTCCTATGACTGTGTCTTCATATCCCACCCTGCACTACAGACTGTGAGCCCAATTCCAATCCAGTAGGATTGAGAATTTCATGCACTGCCCTGTTTGGAGTGCATATTTCGATTCAGCCAAGAGATGCACTTGTAGAAAACCTAATTCTTCACGCAGTTCTTCTTCGCTCGATCAGGGTGAAATATACTCAGAGTCGCAAAGTGATTTCATGCTCTTTATTCAGCTCATAGTGGTGAGGAGGAATGAATGAAAGTCCCCTCAAAGTATCTGCTTTATATACATTATTTACACAATGGGCTGCACATGATTGGCTAATTCTAGAATTCTACTGTAAGCCAATCAGGTTGTGGATTCACTTATATCTGGAGCATGATTGGGTGGTTCCTGCCAACCAATCATACTGCTGCATTGTTCTAGGACCAATCAGACTCCTGCATTCTGAATCCTATTGTTCTAGGACCAATCAGACTGCTGCAGTTTGGATCCTATTCAACTCAGTACATAACACAGGGCAAGTCTAAGAATCTCCACGGTGCTCTATAGTAGATCTGCCTTGCCTGAATCCTGCTTGCTCCTCAGCGAGGATAGCCTCGGCGTCAATCCAGTTGGTTAGTTTGTTATGGAGATGCTTTGCGTTTAGTTTGCTAATAATAGGTAAGAGACTGATAGGTCTACAGCTAGCCAGATCCGATGTAGGGCCCTTTTTGAATATTGGGATGATTACTGCAGTGGCCCAGATGTTGGGGAGTAGGCCAGATGAATCAATATGAGAGAATATTGCCGCAAGCAGGGGGCAAATGATCAATGCCCGGGGCTTTATTGTTTTTTAGCTTTGTAATGAGGTTTTTGACCTCAGTTATAGATACTGGGAGCCAAGCTGGTAAATTTTCTGGAGATACTGTTGGGTGATTAGGCTGAGCATCCTGATCATAGCTGTCAACTTTTCCCTTTTCCCGAATAGGAATCCTATTCGGAATAAGGGAATTTCCCTTAAAAAAAGAGAAACGTTGACAGCTATTGTCCTGATCTTGGTAAAGTGAGTGATAGTACTGCATCCATTCTTGGGGTTTGATAGTGCAAATTGATTGTTGATTCAGGAGCCTAGACTGTGCTTTTATACTAAAATTCCCTTTTCTGTGTATGCAAAATAAACATTGTTTTATTGTTGCTATGGCCATCGACTGATGCGAATAAAGTTTGTTTCCATATCTCCACGGTACTCTCCTGCCATCTTGTGGACCATCTCAGGATTTACAGTTTGCAACTTCATCCGGAGCAGCAGTTTTCTTGCACAACATTAAGTAGCTCATTTGCTCTTAGCCCCACCGCCTCCTCTGTGTGTTCCATATTATTTCAACAGAGGATTTGGCAGAAAAATAAAACAAATGTCTCAGCTAGTGCAGGATTCATGTTTGTGCCCAATTTAAGCCTCACATGGGAAAAAGTTTCAGAGATGACTGATCAGGCATACCCCTGACATTTTGGGAGGGCAAATCAAGGGGCCCCACCCCACCACCCCACTGACCCCTCTTGCCCCCTTCCTCACCCACCCGCCCCCTCACCACGACCTGCTCAGTTGTCTCCTCCCTCCCCTTCTGGAAGGCAGCTTCCAGAAGTGCTGCAATGGAAGGAGAAGAAGAGTGGTGACATTCGGTTTTTCTGGTCCTGCGCTGAGCCGGAATGATTTTGGTTCGGTTTGCCAGCTCCCAGCTCTTGATGGGACGCAATAGTCACCTGTACCCACCATCAGGAGTCCCGGTGTGATCCTGGATGCTTCTGTCTCTATGGAGGCACTGGTCACAAATGTAGCTAAAGTGGCATTTTTTAATCTATGCCAGGTTAGGCGATTGGTACCGTATCTGTCCCGTTCCAGCCTAGCCATGGTGATCCATGCAGCAGTCACCTGCACACTAGACTACTTTAACTTGCTCTACATCTCAGCCAGGGAGGGCAGGGTATAAATGCGATAGATAGATAGATAGATAGATAGATAGATAGATAGATAGATAGATGATAGATAGATAGATAGATAGATAGATAGATAGATAGATAGATGAGAGATAGATAGATGATAGATAGATTAGATGAGAGAGAGAGAGAGAGAGAGAGAGAGAGAGAGAGAGAGAGAGGAAAGATAGATAGATAGATGATGATAATAATAGATAGATGATAGATAGATAGATAGATAGATAGATAGATAGATAGATGATAGATAGATAGATATAGATGAGAGAGAGAGAGAGAGAGAGAGAGAGAGAGAGAGATGAAAGATAGATAGATAGATGATAGATAGATAGATAGATAGATAGATAGATAGATAGATAGATAGATGATAGATAGATGATAGATAGACAGATAGATAGATAGATGATAATAGATAGATAGATAGATAGATAGATAGATAGATAGATAGATAGATAGGTGATAGATAGATAGATAGATAGATAGAGAGATAGATAGATAGATAGATAGATAGATAGATAGATGATAGATAGATAGATAGATAGATAGATAGATAGATGATAGATTGATAGACAGATAGAGATAGATAGATAGATAGATAGATAGATAGATAGATAGATAGATAGATAGATGATATATAGATAGATAAAAACGCAGGGCTACCCTTGAGACTGCTCCAGAAACTCCAAATGGTCTAAAATGCAGGCGCATGAGTTCTTACTGGGACTTTGTGGAGAGCCCACATTCAGTTGGTTGTTCATCAGCTGGATTGGCTCCAGGTGGAATATCGAATCAGGTTCAAGGTTTTGGTGCTAACCTTTAAAGCCCTAAGCAGTCTGTGACCTTTCTTATCTGTGGGAATTATCTCACAATACACAGCCCAAAAGAGCATGACGCTCATCTAACAGCAACCTACTGGTGGGCCCTGGCCCAAAACATATCCAGCTGTCCTCAACCACAGCCAGAGCCTTTTTGGTGGAATGAGACCAGGGCTCAGTGCAATCTATCTCAGTTCTCTCAGTCACTGGATCATCACCTTGTCATGGTGAGTGGGCTTGCACATTCCTATGACCCTTGTGAGTGAAGCTGTTGGGAATCTCGTACTCCCAGCAGGGTCACCCAAGGCGGTAAGGTCAAAGGGAATGAAATATATTCGGAGTCCTGCAGTGATTTCATGCTCTTTATTGCAGCTTGTAAAACAGTGATTGAATTGCCCCCCCCCCCCCAAACCTCAGGCTTTTGTATACATTATTTACACAATGAGTCTTGGCTGATTCTGCTTCCCTCCTGGAGCCTGATTGGTCTTTTCCTGCAGGCCAATCAGTAGTTGCATTCTACGATCCTACTAGCCTAATAGGCTGATTAACTTCCTCCTGGAGCCTGATTGGTCTTTTCCTGCAAGCCAATCAGTTGTTGCATTCTACGATCCTACTTGCCTATTGTTCAAGGATCCAAGCTTAGTACATAACACCCCTCCCCTCTAAGTTCCTGTTGTGCCCAGAAGGTTAGCATTCGTAGTCGTTGAGGTATGCTGGTTGCCTACGTATGCGTTGTGGTCTCGGGTGTCTCTCGTTAGGGGTTCCTGCTTCTGGCTCTTGTTCTGGGGCTGCCGGCTGTGACGGGGCCATTGGGTTGGGCGCCGCTGGTCCACTCAGTCGTGGTTCTGGTTCCTGTGGCTGCTTGGCCTGGGGAATCACTTCTGGACTTCCTAGTTCTGCCTCCCTTACCCGCTCCTCCTCCTCTATGGGCCTTACCCTTCTGCTGTCCCCTTGGGATTCCTCTGTCCAGCCCTTCTCGCAGTTTCCCCCAGGGAATCGTCACCGTAGTTGATCGCAGTGACAGTGCCAGGCTTGGCGCCCCCCCCCCCCCCGTTAGCACCTCGTCCAACACGGGGCTGGTCGCCCTGGTGACTGTGGTGGGTACCCATGCTGGGCCTGTCCCGAAGTTCTTTGTATACACTGAGTCGCAGGGCTGGAAGGTCCGGGGATTCCTACCTTCCCCCACTGCTGCCTCGTCATGGGCCCTGTCGGGGTGAAGGCGGTCCAGTCTTGTTGTGAGATGTTGGCCCATGAGTAGTTCCGCTGGGCTCCGGCCAGTTGTTGTGCTGGAGGTGCTATGCTGGGCTAGGAGAAAGGCAGTGAGGCGGTACTCCCAGTCCCCTTGCATCGTGCAGCGGAGGGCGTCCTTGGTGGTCCGTACCATGCACTCTGCTTGGCCATTGGTGGAGGGGTGGAACGGCGCTGATCATGCGTGGCGGATGGCATTTTGCAATGCGAAGGTCTGGAACTCCTCTGATGTGAATGCTGTTCCGTTGTCCGAGATGAGGGTGTCAGGGAGCCCGTGGGTTGCGAACAGCCTACATAGTACTCGGATGGCTGCAACCATGGAAGTGGATGGTACCTGGGCGACCTCCAGCCATTTGGAGTATGAGTCCACCACTATGAAGAATGTCCTTCCCTGGAAGGGGCTAGCGAGGTCCACATGCAGGTGGGACCAAGGCGCTTGGGCGGACTCCCAGGGTTGGACGGGGGCCCTCGGGGGATCTGGGCGGGACTCCTGGCGGGTCTGGCAGTATTTAACCCAGGCCTCTATTTCCCCGTCGATTCCTGGCCACCACACATAGCTCCTTGCAAGGGCCTTCATTCTCACTACCCCTGGGTGTGTTTCGTGTAGGGCTGTGAGGACCTTTTGGCGCAGAGGCTGGGGAACGACCACCCTGCTTCCCCATAACAGGCACCCCTTGTAAGCTGACAGTTCATGTTTGTGGGTCGCATAGCCCGCATATGTACAATCACCCAGAAGGCTTTAGGTCTGCTCCTGACTGTTGAAATGATTCCGGGGAGGCTGTAAGCAGCAATTCCTCAGTTTCCAGTCAGTAAAAATTTATTGTACATATGCAATCAATCAATAAAATAATAATACAGTGGTACCTCAGGTTACATACGCTTCAGGTTACAGACTCTGCTAACCCAGAAATATTACCTCAGGTTAAGAACTTTGCTTCAGGATGAGAACAGAAATTGTGCTCCGGCGGCATGGCAGCAGCAGGAGGCCCCATTAGCTAAAGTGGTGCTTCAGGTTAAGAACAGTTTCAGGTTAAGAACGGATCTCCGGAACAAATTAAGTACTGAACCCGAGGTACCACTGTACAGCAGCAGCAGCAGCAGCAGCAGCAGCAGCAATATAATTTTATTATTTATACCCCACCCATCTGGCTGCGTTTCCCCAGTCACTCAGGGTAGCTTCCAGCAAAAGTTAAAAACATCAGCATACTGTAAGGGAATGCTCATGACTGTAGAAAGTGCTTTTCTTTAGAGCACCTCTTAACACTGTAAACTGCAAACTGAGTCCAAAACACAAACATACATGCCAGTATTTGTAAATATTACTTATTCAATAGACTTTTGGCTTTGGCCACTGTTGCAGGGGCCGAGCCCCACTGATGCTTGTGACATTGGGGCTCCCAGCCTCTGTGTGTGGGTACGCAAATGCGGATGGGGGTGCCAAACTGAGTATGGGTAGCGTTCAATACTCCCATTGTTCCAGTTGCACTTTACTACGGGAAACCCACCTTTTGCAACTGGATGGAGATTTCTGGAGCCACCTCTGTGCCTAGCATCTCTCCATCTGCCTGGCTGCAGTCCTCTCCTAAAATGGCGTCAGTGGCACTCTCTGCCCTCTTCCACCATGGAGGCACTTCTGCCGGCTATTTCCCTCTTCAAAAATGGCGCCCGCAGCCTATTTCCGCAGAGGGTCCTCGCTCCTCCCTTCTTCTCATGTGAGGGCCATTTCCTGGCCTTAGGTCCCTCTGATCTCTGTCTGGTGTCTGGAATGTTAGGGGAAGGGGGTCTTACCTTGGGGGGGGGAACGGTTCCTGTTCTGGTCCCCCCCCCCAACAGTCTGCTCTCACCCGGGGCTCCTGGAAGCTGTCAGCCTGCAGCAGCAGTCTCACCCTGGGAAACAGCTCAGACTGGCTAGTGACCCTGAATCAGTTACTGTTATTCTTACTATTATTATTATTATTACTATTACTAGTATTGTTATTATTGTTGATGCGCCCTACACCCTCAGCTCCCAAGGCAGATGACATTAAAATAAAAAAATAAAAACCCTGAAACAACTCAGAATCACAGAAAAAGGTGAGTCCTACTTCTTGGGTTTTTTTAGGCTTTCCTTTGGCCCTGCACACATTTCCTTTGCCTCTCGCATGTGGCCCTCATGAAGAAAAATGGAAACCAATCCCACTGGTATGACTTGACAATGTTTCAGACTCCAAGCGCTAGAAAACCAGAGAGCAGCCGGGAAGAAATGTGCCCTGAAGTGAGGGTGGGAGGGAGAGCATCTCTTTGGGACCTTAGAGTTAGGGGCCCCACGACAGCCACTCGTGCAAATTCCTTGCACGTCAGTCACAGTTCTGACTTTATTCATTGACAGAAAACGCTGAAAGGCAGGGGCAGCCAGGCTGATTTCCAAAATCCCTCAAGGTGCCTGCACATTTTGCACGGTCCCTTTCCTTCTGGGACGGCTAGGGGCTTCCTTCTCTGAAATATACTCGGAGTCGAGAGTGGATTTTATGCTCTTTATTCAGCTCATAGTGGTGAGGAGGAATGGAAGTTCCCCCACAGTGTCTGCTTTATATACATTATTTACACACTGGGCCCCACATGATTGGCTAATTCCGGAATTCTCCTGTAGGCCAATCAGGTTGCGAATTCCCTTCCACCTGGAGCTGGATTGGGTGGCTTCTGTGGACCAATCATACTGCTGCATTGTTCTAGGACCAATCAGACTGCTGCATTTTGGATCCTATTCAACTCAGTACATAACATTTTCCTTCTCCTTCTTTTCTAAAAGAAAGCTTGAGTCAGGGCTGCGGTTCCTGGCAAGACTCATCCACACTTCCTGAGAGAACCCTTTTCTTCTCCAGTATGTCAGTTTTATAAGAGAACAATGTGTTTGCTTTGTAGGATTTGCGGGCGCCTCTCATTAGAAAAGAAAGAACTTGGCAGAAGATCAAGGGATTCCTTCTGTTCTCTTATTGGCTTCCTGAGAGCAAAGGTGGATGAGCAAAACTTTAGTATGGGGGTAAAGATTGCTCCTCTATCCGTCTCCAGGTGGGTCTGCCCACATGCAGATACACCCACATATGAGTACCCGGGGTGATGACATCATCTCACCAACCCCATCTTCCCCCACAACTTAAGCATTCAACCTGCCCATTTTGTGGTCTCTCCTTCCTGGGAAGTTTTGAAGCAGAGGTCGGACGGCCATCTGTCTTGGATGCTTTCACTGAGATTCCTGCATTGCGGGGTCAGACTAGAAGACCCACGGGACCCTATTCTAGGATTCTATTTTACGTTTTTCCTTTTCACCTTTTCATTTTACTCTGTTTAAATCAAGGGCTCTGTTGTAAAATGTAGCAATCCTACCAAACTTGTGTGTTTCACACCCGCCGTTTCAACCCTGATCCTACTCTTTGCGTGTCTCCTAGGATGACACCACTGGGCCCAGCATGGTGGCAGCGCCATTTCCGCCGGTGGCTTCTGCCTCTGCCCGCCCTCAGGACGTCACACCAGAGGGCGCACTTGGCATCATGCTGTGCCCTCACCCACCATGGCGGTGTTACGTCCCCAGCAGCGTCTGCTCTGTTCAGAACGGGCACAACCCTGACTGGCCACAAATGCCAGGCACAGTGTGAGGAAACGTGTGGACAGAGAGGCGAGGCTGTGCCAGGGAAGTTCAGCAATAATAATAATAATAATTATTATTATTATTATTATTATTTATTTGTACCCCGCCCATCTGGCTGGGTTTCCCCAGCCACTCTGGCTGGCTTCCAACAACGATGAAAAATTCATTAAAATGTCACACATTAAAAACTTCCCTGAACAGGGCTGCCTTCAGATGTCTTCTAAATTTTAGGTAGTTGTTTATCTCTTTGACATCTGATGGGAGGGCGTTCCACAATGTGGGCACCACTACTGAGAAGGCCCTCTGCCTGGTTCCCTGTAGCTTTGCTTCTCTCAATAAAAGGAACCACCAGAAGGCCCTCAGCGCTGGACCTCAGAACAATGGGGGTGGAGCAAATGGGCCCTGGAGGAATTGCCAGGGGATGAAGAGTCGGACACAACTAAATGACTAAACAACAACAAATTTGCTGAGTCAGAGCAGTGTCGCAGGGGCACCTGAAATGGCCGAGTGGCTCCTTCTTGCCTATCCTTCTCTTTCGCAGCTGCTGCGAAGGGAAGACTCTCCATGGCAGGAACCCAGTGGATCCAGGAGGACCCAGGATCCTCAGTGCCCAGTCTCGGGCTGCATGTCATGCGGTTAGGCTGGTGCTGCCAACATGTCTGAATGAGAGTGGGTGTTTCCATCTTGTTTCATATGTGAGCTACTTGGGGAGCCCTTTGGGGGTCACCAAATGCAGTAAACAAAGAAACAGAACCTTTTTCTGGCTGCTTTGTTCATATCAAACTGCTGTGAGAAGTATTCCAAACAGATCCGGCTGGAGATTCCAGGTTCTAGGGCAGCTCTGGGGAGGACGTGAGCCTCTCCCAATCCTCCGGATTGTGTCTCTGGGTTTATAACTCTGGTGAGCCTTGTGGTGAAACCTGAACTCAAGACAGCTGATGCCCCGGAAGAGTCTCCGCTGTGGCTGCAGCCACTGGCACCTAGTTTGTGCAAACTGGCCTCCAATGCACCCAGACAGCGGATGGTAGGACTGCCTTGGGTGCACCCCCCTCCAATCACAATGGCTTTCAGCTCGTGAAGCATCTCTGGGTCTGCACCAAGCTGGTGCCCTCAGGACCACAACTCCCCAGAGAACTAGGAAACCGGGGGGGGGGGGCTGAGTAAGCAGGGCCAAGACTGGCCGCCCCCACCCCACCCCACCCTGGTCCAGGGAGAACTATCATTGCAGTACAGGGAGGTTGGGGGAAATCACACAGGAAGCCCTCCAGTAGGGCTATTTTGTGGGGAGGGGTGTGGGCAGCCCTGCTTCCCCCCCCCCCGGGCAACCTGACCAGCTTCCAACCAGGTGGAAAGAGAGGGCCCTTTGTGAACTTCACAAGCACCCCACCCCCCAACTCCACCCCATGGAAGGCAATTCTTGCTTGACCCTGCTCAAGCCAGTAGCTAAAGCGGGCAGCCCCCACTTCCACAGAAATAGGCATCCTTTTTCAATAATAAAAGAAAAGACATGAAGAACACACCCCCCCCCCCGAACCCGCCTCCTCAAGGGTGCTTTCAGTGTGCAAGAGTTAAAAAGAAGAATAGTGGATATATTTTCCTTTGTCTTCTGTTTCTTTATTATGAACCGTTAAGAGCACAGCATCCAGGCAACGGTGAGGATCCTCTGAGGTTCTTTTACTTGGCCACAGAATATATTTCCCAGCCTTGTGACCCCAGGCAGTTGGTGTGTGGCTCCCTGCCCTCCACAAAGCAGCCAGTTCCCACAGACGGCCACCTTACTTCCAAGGGACACTAGGAAGCCTTTGCAGTGGCAGAGGAGGAGGAAGAGAGAGAGCGGGCACCAAATATGGGGAGCTGAGGCTGAGTGGCGCTGCCAATGGAGGCTGAAGGGCACGGCTGCTTTGGCCCACAAAGCGATCTTTGGTGTGAGAGTCCTAGGAATGTTCTGTCACCTCATGCCCAGAAAGGCAACCACAGCAGCTCCTTTCACTTCGGATAAGGAAAGAACAGAGCAGAAAGCGCATGGGAATGTGGAAAAAACGAGTCTGTGCTGGAGAGGAAGAGAGGAGGCGGAAGGGGAGGCAGAGTCCCCCTCGAAGCAGCTGATTTGGCCCATAACGAAAGGGAACCCTGGCGACCAGTTGCCCCAGACCAGCCTTTCCACAGGTTTGGGGTTTGGCAACCTCTGCCTCCAAAGGACTGAGGTGATGGGTGCTCTTACAAAGCACTAGAGGGCCCAATTTTGGCCCCAAGGCCCTCAATTCTGGCACCCAAGTAGCCAGCAACTCCCTGCCTCCCATCCACCTAACCCACCTCCAGTTCAGAGACGCAGAAGAAAAAGGGGTCCAGGGAGAGCTCCTGCCCCACTCTGCGCCCTTAAGTGCGCCTGCAGAGGGACACCTGGAGAGCAGACTGGGAGCAACCCCCAGTGAACGCCGGCAGAGTTAGGAGATGACGCAGGCGCATTTCCTGCAACAGCAGGGGCAGCATTTTCTGAAACAGGAGCAGCAGCAGCAGCCCTCCTGCTGGCTCGTCCAGTGGAAGGGTTGTGGAGAGCCCTGGTGAGGCATCTTGAGGCTGGCATAGGGGTTGTAGGGCTGGGCCCACGATTCCTGCGTCGAGATCCTCTGCATGCCCCAGGGGGCGTTGGGTGGCCCCCCCTGCGGAGCGGCCTCCCTCTCCTTCTCCTGCTGCGCCGAGTAAGTGCAGTAGCTGCTGGGGTCGGAGAGAACCGTGTCTGGGGTGCAGCCCTCGCCCAGGTAATACTTCAGGAAGCTGCCTGGGAGCTGGGCACGAGGGAGGCTCACGCTGGCGTAGGGGTTTTCGACAGTCAGCCCGCGATCCATGGGAATCCAGCAGGAAGATCCTGGGAGCCACAGGACGAGAAGTTACAGCCGGGTGATCAATGGGAGAGATGCCTTTCAGGCTAGCAGCAGATCACCCCAGCTCTATAGAAGAAAGAGCGTGGGGAGAAATGGTTGAAAAATCATCAGTTGTATTTTTCATTTATATGTAAGAAATTACCGTGTATATCACTGTTACAGACATTACAAAGACATGGGCAGGGGTCTGCAACCCGCGGCTCCGGAGCCGCATGTGGCTCTTTTACATCTTTACCGTGGCTCCGGGGCGGATACTAGCGAGGGGAGGAGGCGCATTGTGCGCCCCGACACTCCCCACTGTGGCAGGTGCTGTACTGGCTGTGACGTCGCATGGGGGCGGTGCGTGCGTTAGTCCCGACGTCACCTTCCCGCCCGCTGTCAGATCGCGGCTCTGGAGATATATTTGTTTTAAATGTCGCAATGCTTTTGCGGCTCCCAGGTTTTTTTTCCTTCGGAAATGGGTCCAAGTGGCTCTTTTTGTCTTAAAGGTTGCAGACCCCTGGACATGGGGATAAGTGCTTTCACACATTCCCCAAACCCCACACATAACAGCAGCTAAGGCAATAGGAGCTCTTTTGTCAAATGGCCTGACAATATAACTCTCAGACCCTGCTATTCCGGGGACAATTCCAGAACTACAAAAGACATCCCAGTGGTGTTTTTTTTTGACACTGGAATGTCCTGCTTGTCCTGTTTCTCCGTGTCTCACAGAACCATTAAAAGTGGTGCAAAAAAGAGAGTCCTACTTCCATGGAAAATACAGTCCCTGCACTCAAGGAAGGAAACAGGGAAGTTGGCATACGAAGGCCTTCAAAGTCACCACTTCCAGGCCTTTCATTGAAATGCTTTCTTGCAGGTTTGGAAGCAGAGCTTGGCTGGCCATCTGTCCTGAATGCTTGGTGCGGGGATTCCTGCCTTGCAGAGGGTTAGACTAGGTGACACCTGAGGTCCCTTCCAGCTCTACAATTCTATGATTCCAGGACTGAAGGCAGCGGGGAAAACAGGTCCTCTCTCTGACCAGGAAGGGCAGGATTTCCTCCTAAACTCAGCCAACTCTGTAGAGCTTTTCTTAGGAGTTGGGCAGGTGGCCAAAACCAATATTTTGCCATCTCTCTCCCTGCTTTTAACCAGTTGTCTGGCTGCCGCTCCCCCTTGGGAGAAGAGTGACAACGAATGTGGCAGACAGAAGGGAGAGGAAGGCTGGGAGGGAGCAGCCGCCTGTTTTTCCCTGGCTTGCTCATGCGCACCAATACAGTCAGGTCAAAGTTCAACTGGGGGTGCTTTCCTCCCTGCACACAAGCAATGCCCTTGCCAGGGGACAGGAGAATAGCGGTCAACTTTCAGATTTGAAAATAAGGGATCAGCAGCCTCAACTGTCCCGGGGACAGTCTATGGCAGGGGTCTGCAACCCGCGGCTCCGGAGCCGCATGTGGCTCTTTTACACCTTTGCCGTGGCTCCGGGGCAGATACTAGCGAGGGGAGGAGGCGCATTGTGCGCCCCGACACTCCCCACTGTGGCGGGCGCTGTACTGGCTGTGACGTCGCATGGGGGCGGTGCGTGCGTTAGTCACGCACCATCCCGATGTCATCTTCCCACCCGCCCGCTACATTGTAAGGGGCATGTACGCTGGTCACTGTTTTGAAGGGGAGTGAAGAACACACACCAAAAAAAAGGTAACTTGTTAATTTAACGTTTATTTCTATGAGGAGGAGTAATTCTGAGGGCTCAAACAAAGAAATAATAAAAAGTGACAAAAAAGTTATTTTTATAATGACGAGTTTTGCAGCTCCCGGTTTTTTTTTCTTCGGAAACGGGTCCAAGTGGCTCTTTTTGTCTTAAAGGTTGCAGACCCCTGGTCTATGGGATATCTAACAATCTGGGATAGCAGCAGGAAGCAGTGGGAAACGGCGCTGGAATAAGGGAATTTCCCGCAAAAAAAAGGGAAGGTTGACAGCTATGGACAGGAGGCTTCCTGCTCCAAGCTGTGAGGCAAGGGGATTATTAAGATTGTGTTGATTGTCTAAAGTGCTTGCTATGCAGTTTAGGGAGAGTGAGTCCAAGGGAGGGTGGGAATGGGGAAAGTGTTAACCCTAACCGCACACTCCAGAGGTAAAGGCTTAAAGGTGAAGGGTAAAGGGACTCCTGACCATTAGGTCCAGTCGTGACCGACTCTGGGGTTGCGGCGCTCATCTCGCTTTATTGGCCGAGAGAGCCGGCGTACAGCTTCTGGGTCATGGGCCAGCATGACTAAGCCGCTTCTGGAGAACCAGAGCAGCGCATGGAAACGCCGTTTACCTTCCCACCAGAGCGGTATCTATTTATCTACTTGCACTTTGACGTGCTTTCGAACTGCTAGGTTGGCAGGAGCAGGGACCGAACAACGGGAGCTCACCTCATCGCGGGGATTCGAACCACCGACCTTCTGATCGGCAAGTCCTAGGCTCTGTGGTTTAACCCACAGCTCCACTTACAGCATCAGATTTCCTCTGTGCCAGGCATCATAGAAGTGTAGCCTTCAATGAAGGAATCTTGTTCAGCATGGAACTTGAACCCATAACCCTGAGATTCAGAGGCTTCCCATACCTGTTAAGGGGTGGGGTAGCTATACAACGCACAGGAGCAGGGCCAGCGGAAAAAATGTGGCAACCCAGTTTGGACAACTGCCTGAAGTGCTAATCTAAACAGTCAAATGTCAATGTGGCTGCTGACAAGACACCAGAGTCCCTGGCATGTATCAGTCAAGGGATAAGCTGCTTGTGGGGTCAGGACATTTATAGGATGTGATCCTTGGTGAAGCCCCAGAAATGTGGGGGGGGGCCCTACAGAATTAGGGAGAATTAAAATCCCCCCAATGCTGAAAGGCTGGGAGATAAGAGACTGAAAACTGCACCAGTTGAAATTTGGGGAGGGGGGAGAGGAAATCAGGATATATAAAAAATCAGGGTTAATCACTCCTATCATTTTCAACTTGCCTTCTGTGCCTATTTCTTATTTGTAAGATGCAAATCTTACGTACCGGAGGGTGGATTCTATTCTGAGCAGGAGCCCATAATCAGTTGGGAGGAAACTTTGGCTTCAGTGACAGCCTGCCTGCAGTATTGACCAAACTGGGGTTCAGGTGTTGATTTTTTTTGTAGAGTTGGAAAGGACCATGAGGGTCACCTTGTCCAACCCTCAGGGATCTTTTGCCCATGACCATGATGTTGTGTCTCATGTTCTACCAACTGAGCTAGAAGTTGCTGTTGTCATTTCAAATGCAGCTGCATGTAAACCATGAAATTGGTTTGTTGCTGTTTATTATTATTATAATAATACTATAATAATAATAATTTATTATTTATACCCCACCCATCTCTCTGGGTTTGTCCAGCCACTCTGCTCCATCGCACCTGTGTTTCTTAAGATTGTTGTCATTTTTAAAACATATTGAAAAGCACATTTCCGAGGACAATTCAAAGTGTTGGTGCTGACCTTTAAAGCCCTAAACAGCCTTGGTCCAGTATATCTGAAGGAGCGTCTCCACCCCCATCATTCTACCAGGACACTGAGGTCCAGCTCCGAGGGCCTTCTGGCGGTTCCCTCACTGAGAGAAGCGAAGTTACAGGGAACCAGGTAGAGGGCCTTCTCGGTAGTGGAACGTCCTCCCACCAGATGTCAAAGAGAACAACAACTACCAGACTTTTAGAAGACATCTGAAGGCAGCCCTGTTCAGGGAAGCTTTTAATGTTTGATGTATTACAGTATTTTAATATTTTTTGGAAGCCACCCAGAGTGGCTGGGGAAGCCCAGCCAGATGGGCGGGGTATAAATAATAAATTGTTATTATTATTATTATTATATAAAAAGCCTCTGAGCAGTCTTTTTCTGGAGAAATGTCTATCAAATAAACAAGTCATACAATAAAATAAGAAACACTCCCGAAAATAAAATCACACGGAAATGCTGACAGCCTTTACGCACACGGAACAAGATGAAGATTTCAGGAGAGGGTTTCCCCTGCTAAGTCTCCTTCCAGGAACTGCCTCAGATCCAGGGAGTCCCTGCAGGGTGCTGAGCCAGTGCTATTTCCCCCGGCAGACCTCCCTTGTATCCCTGCACCCAGAAGGGCAGCCCAGGTGGGTTCTAAGGGCAGGTATCCAGACACTCACCTGGCGCTGGGCTTGTTCCTCCTCGCTGGCACTTGCCGCCCTCTGGGAGACCCCAAAGTGGCTGCCTGGCTGATTTTCAGCCAGCCACACCCTTGGGACGCCTGGCCAGCTGCTCCGGCCCCTCCTTCCCCCATGAGGTCACTGTTGGCTCACAGGCCCCTCCCAGAGCACACCTTGAGCACACAGACGACAGAAGCAACCTGAGTCCCCCTTGCGGAAAGGAATGTGGCTGCCCGACTCAAACCGGTTCATGTTTTCTTTTGACAATCCCAAAGCTGGAGAGTCAGTAGCGCAGGAACTGCCTCAGTGGAAGAGTTTCCATTCTTTCCGCATCTCATTGCTAGAAAAACCAGGAAAAAGAATGATAGAATGGTTGGGATGGGTCACGAGGGTCATCTAAAGGGCCTGCTAAAAGTCAGGCGTCATTTGCCCAAGGCGGGGTGCAGAAACTATAGGCATCAGGCATGTTTCTTTGCCCAGGGACTCAGACAGCAAGAAAAGCCAGCACAGCCCTTTTAATCCACATCTGAGATGTTATTTCTTTTTTTTTAAAAAAAAGGTGGTTATCTGTCATGGAGCAGAAGTCCCCCAAATAGGGGAGTCACCTGTGCCCTTTTCGGTGGTCCTTGCCTAGGCCGCTGACCACCTGCCCAGAGTCCAACGCACTCCCCCTGCCCCCCTTCGGGAAAAGGGGGTTCTTGTCTGTGGCTTCCTTTGTCCTCATTCGGCAGAGATCTTTGGGCAGGTCTCAGCTGCTGCTTGATGGACCCTCCAGTGCCAGAGGCAGTTTATCTACAATCCTTGCTGAAGCATCCTATGGGCAGCTTCCAAGTTCCAACAAATCTAAAAGCCTAATAAAACATCAAACATAACAAAGGTCCCTGTCTTTTTGGGGAGGGGGGGGTCCTGCCTCTTCTTGTCTAGGGTGCAATCTTTTTTCTTTCTGTCCCTCTCAGTAGTATTGTTGATGCCATTGGTTTGTTTGCTATTGTTTTTATTGTTAACTCTAACCCTAAACCCTAACCCTGAACCCTGAACCTAACCCTAATCCCTAGCCCTAATCCTTGAACCCTAACCCACCCCAAACCGTAACTCCCTAACCCTAACCTCTAACGCTAGCCCTAACCCTCTAATCCTAACCCCACTATCCCTTAATCCTAACCTAACCCTAACCCTAACCCTACCCCCTAACCATAACACCTAACCCTAACCACTAATGCCTAAGCCTAACCCCAAATCCCTTGACCCCTGATCCTAACCCCTAACCCTTACCCCGAAACCCCTTGCTTAACCCCAAATCCCTTGACCATTGATCTTGGCCCCTAATCTCTAACTCCTAACCCTAATCCCAACCGCTAACCCCTAATCCTGACCCCTAATCGTGACCCTCAGGGGGAGTTTACAGTTGTATTTGCATCAACAGGCTCCTCCTATTGGTGGTTAACCCTTGATAGACTCACCCCTTCCTGAGGGGGTGGAGTCACGCCCTGTTGTTTTATCCAATGCCTAAGCCAATACCACTCACATGCTGTAATCAATAAAGTTGTGGCCTTTTTTAGCCCATTAACCTAATATACTGTGTCCTTGTGTCTTTCTTATCCTCAAGCAGGTGGTGGGTCCTCAACTCGCAAGTCAGGCTCTAACTGGTGTCTGGTCCAATTCAGAATGTGTTTTCCACCACCAGCGCTCTAGCTGTCTCAGCGATTGTTTCATCGCCCTCAGCTCTGGAGTAAACCATGGGGCTGTCCGGGCTCCATGCAATCGGAGAGGGCGCTTTGGAGCCAGACAGTCGATAGCCCTGGTTATCTCCGCATTCCAGTGGGCCACCAGGGAATCAGCTGAAAGGCTATCAACATGGGATAAAACATCCCCTACCACTCTCTGGAAACCATTTGGATCCATTAAGTGGCAGGGGCGGACCATCCAAATTGGTCCCACCTCCCTGCAGAGGGGAAGGGTCGCGGAGAAGTCCCGTTGCACCATGAAGTGATCCGACCATGGCAATTCTTTTGTTTCACTTTTACTTAGTGTCAGATCACCCACATCTGTAGAAGTGAACACCAGGTCTAAGGCATGTCCACAGCTATGAGTTGGGCCAAACTTATTCAGGGACAGTCCCATGGAGGCCATGCTTTCCACAAAGTCCCAAGTGGCCCCTTGTAAGGTCGTGTCAGCATGGATCATAAAATCCCCTAGGACAACCAAACTAGGTGTCTCCAGGAGAACATCCTCCACAACCTGCAGCAGCTTGGGCAAGGTGGGGAGTGATGACATAGGCTAAGCCTGGCAGGACAGCTTTACTTAACCCCCTTCATGCACTACTTAGATTCAAATATGCTAGAGTTATATGTACGAGGCTGGAACCCTACAGGATGTGCGCTGGGAAGTGGCAGACTCCAATCCTGTACTCACCACACTGACCTCGCCCATGTAGAACCACCTCCAGTAAAAGAGAAGGCTTTTGAACAACTTGGTTGGAGACAAATTGGCAATGGCTTAAGACTCCAATCGGAGTGAAGATGGAGTCTTGCCTTGCCCCGGGTGCTGACAACCCACGCTACACCACTGCTGCTACTACTACTACCTCTCTCTGGCTGTCAGCCACTCCAGTCTCTTCCAAGCAATTTTCCTCTCCTAGCTCAGCTATGCCCCCACTCTCCCTCCTGCATTATAAGGTGTTATGAAGCCTCATTTACCACAATTGTGTCTCCTTCCACAAAGCAAAGCACAATAAAGGCTGGACTGGGATTCCAATAGGTTTTCCCCTCGCGCTCCTTGCAGTTTCTTGGCCGGGAGGGGGAAAGGAGGAAGGCAGCGCAGCGGTGGAGGGGAGGACCATTGGCGAAGCTGCATGCTCCGCTACCGGGGGGTGGGGGTGGAGCAGGGAGGGTGTGGCTGGCACGCCTGCGGGGGGGGGGGCATGGCATGCTGCCCGTGAGGGTGTCATGCGCCACCCACAGGGACGTGGCGCGTGTTCTGGGGGCGTGGCGCACTGCCTGTGGGGCGCGGTGCCTGGCATGGGGGGTGCAGTCCGCATCCAGGGGTGCCGTGATGGTACCCTACCGAAATAGTTGTGCCGGGGGCGGTCCGCTCCCTCCGCACTCCCGTTTCCCCGCCGCTGGGGAGGAGACCGTCAGATGGGCGGGTTTTTGCAGGCGAGGCATGCATCTCCCGGCACCTTCAGCACGCTTTACGCAAACACCCTCCCTCCAAAAAAACGCCACCACCAAACCCCCAACACAAACTCTACTCCGGCTAAGAAGCGGGTGACAGTAGAAACCGGGACTTCTGCGCGCGCCAAGTCCGCCCTGGGGAGGGGAAGGCGGCCCCGATTCGGAGCGACTCCGGATTGCATTCGGATCAAATCAGTATGGTGGGTGGTGAGGAGGAAAGCAGGGAGAGGGGATCCCGGCAGAAAGGACGGACCCATCGACTGCGAGTAGCTTGTTGCCTGCGCCACGCGTGGCACCAGCGCCTGCGCCACGGAGCACAAGCGGATCTGCTGCCTCGGAAGCGGCTCCCAGCCCAGAGCTGTGGCAAGAGCCGCGCCGGGGGGAGGGAGCTCGGCCACGACCCTCCGCTGCCGCTGGGAAAGGCAGCCACTGCTCCAGAGCCGAGCAGCGGTTGGCGCCAGCAAGGATGGCCCTCTGAGCAGCTGCTTCGCCCGCTCGCCTCCTTCTGAGAGCGGGGCTGGCGCGGCAACGCAGGCGGGCAGCTGGAGCCAGGGAGCCCAAAGAGCCGCGCGCCTGCCATCCGATTTGCCTGCACCCGCCCCGCTGTGGGAAGGAGGCAGGCGGGTGAAGCAGCCGCTCGGAGGGCCATCCTTGCGGGCGCCGACCGCAGCTACAAGCCCTCCTGTTCTGGGCTGGAGGCGGCTCCCTCATTCGCCGCCGCCAGAGGGCTGAGCTCCGCGCTCACTCGCTCTCCAGCTGGTGCTTTGTGAGTCGAGGACCCGCAACCCGCATAGGATTATAATAAGACACACAGACACGTTGTTCAGCAATCACACACTCAACAGCGGCGTAGCGTGGGTTGTCAGCACCCGGGGCAAGGCAAATAATTTGCGCCCCCTAACCCGGGGCAAGGCAAGTAATTTGCGCCCCCCTAACCCCTAACCTGCCGCCGCTGCCAGCTTCTTCTTGCTGCTGCCTGGTCTGGTCTAGTGTGGTTCTCTCCCGCGCTCAGCGCTGCCGCTGCACTGTCCCTCCCCCCAGTGGTGTAGCGTGGGGGGTGCAGGGGGGGCCGGCCGCACCGGGCGCAACATCTGGGGGTTAGGTTTAGGGGGCGCAAATCCACGGGTTAGGGGGCGCAAATTACTTGCCTTGCCCCGGGTGCTGACAACCCTCGCTACGCCACTGCCTCCCCCAGATAGTCCCTTGCTCTCTCTCCGCACCGCACGCCTGGCACCCCCCCCCCCCACAGTGGACGGCGACCCGGCAGCTCAGATCGGATTCGCACAGCCAGCACTGCAGTGAGAGAGAGTGAGTGAGCCAGGTAGGGGCAGAGAGCTGCGAGCGCGAGCGCGCCCCCCCAGATGTTGCGCCCGGTGCGGCCGGCCCCCCCTGCACCCCCCACGCTACGCCACTGTGAGGAGCCGCCACCCGCATAGGATTATAATAAGACACACAGACACGTTGTTCAGCAATCACCCACTCAAACACCTTGCCCAAGATTTGAGACTGGGCGGTAGTTGGTCATATTGGCCAGGTCCAAATACAGTGGTGCCTCAGGTTACAAACAGTCCTGCTTATGAATGCTTCAGGTTACGAACTCCACAAACCTGGAAGTAGGTGTTCTGGGTTGTGAATTTTGCCCGGGATTCAAACAGAATCCACTTCTGGGGCCACTGGAGGCCTATGTAAGGAATGCACCCCTTGGGTTAAGAATGCTTTGGGTTAAGAATGGACTTCCAGAACAAATTAAGTTCATAACCTGAAGTACCACTGTATGTTTTTTTAAGAAGCAGTTTAATAACTGCCTCTTTCAGTGGGTCTGGGAAGGCTCCCTCACAGAGGAAGGCAGAGGAGCCCATCACCCAGCCCTTCCCAGCTCACATTTATCAAGGAGACATGTGTTCGGTTTCACTCACCCAAGCAGCCTGTCCACATCCTCGGAGGTAATGGATTGGAACTGATCCCATGCATCTTGAGTAGACAGCACTCTAGCAGTCTCCTGTCCCAGCCCTGCTCCCATGGTGGAGTCTATCTCAAGTCACTGCTGCAGCCCTAACCCTAGCCCTAGCTTTAAATGTATCTCCAGCCCTACCCCTACCCCTACCCCTTAGGGAACCACAAAGCTATCCCTAACCCTACACTAACCCTAATGCTAACCCAAACCTAATGTTAACCCTGACCCAACCCTAACCCTATGGCAACCCGCCTCCACAGGCACCCTGGCCACCCCAGCCAGGGTTGTGCAGACGAGGCTCCTGGCAAGATCTCACAGAGCTCTCAAGATCTTGTGAGATCTCACCGGAAGCCATCACCACTGCCACCACGCAGCCCTGGAAAGCAAGGCTTTGATGCGGGGGCAGGGGGGAGCAGCTTCCCATTTTGCTTCAGGCAGTGAAACAGTATGGGCCATCCCTGGTAAATATCCTGGAGATATAGTTTAGGGCCAGTGGGGCAGTGGGATAAAATATTCCCCATACCACCATAAAAATTTCAACACATTAGTTAGAATGAATATCTTCTTTTAAACAGACTTAGGGGACTTCTTCTGAATATATTAGCCTTGCCTGATGAAAAGACTTACCCACTGATAATAATTAGGTTTTTTTAAAAAAAAATCCTGTTGTGTTTCCTTCATTCCAAAGGTCCTGGCTGTCTTTTCAGCTCCTAGCATTCCAAAGGGAGGAACCATGAGGCTGGAGACAGCAAGTGAGAATTCTCATCAGATCCTGACAGCTGAGATAGTCCTGATTAAACACAGTGATGAATTTCTCCTGCGTACAACAACTTGTTAAAATTGAGAGTGGAATCAGATTTGGCAGGTTGCTGGCCTCAGGATTCCCAAGAAACATCACAGAAATATTTTCACACGTGAAGCAGAGAACATCTTTAAAGCACATCGAAATCGAATGAGAAAGCTACAACTGAATTCAAAATGGACCTCTTTTGCTTTTTATAGCATAGTAACATTCGTATTTGAGATGAAAAGGCATTTGTAAATTTAGGAGGTACTCGGGTCCCCCTGTTAAAGAACTAACTTCTTAATGGGAAGCTACCCCAATATAATAAATCAACAGTGTGAAGCTGATTTCATGATATACACACACAAACAGCAATAAACTGTAATTTTATTTTCTCATCAGTGAAAGAGAATAGGAAAACATAATATTCACAATGTATGAGGTGGAGTCCCTGAAGGATCTGGACTGTGATCACTGCTTTTTAACTTATTCATAAGTGATCTGGAGTTAGTGTTGATGATACCAAAGGTTTCAGAATGAGAAAAACAAAAATGGGATTGCAGGATTGCGTCCAGGAAGACAATTGGAGAATAAGACTATAAGAGGCTACTATTCATAAGGGCACTGGGCTATGTGCTTTCACAGTCTCTCATTTTCAAAATAAAAAAATTCCTTCCAGTAGCACCTTAAAGACCAACTAAGTTAGTTCTTGGTATGAGCTTTCGTGTGCATGCACACTTCTTCAGATACACTGAAACAGAAGTTGCCAGATCCTTCTATATAGTGAGAAGGTGGGGAGGGGTATTACTCAGAAGGGTGGTGGGAATGGGAGATTGGCAGATAGCTGAGATGAGCCTGTTGACGACTCTTAACGACTGCAATAGGTCTTACAGGAAAAGGCAAGGGGTGAGACAGAAGGTACATACAATGCAGGCAGCAAATTAGCACAGCAGCCGCAAGCAGAAGGGCATCCTCATTCATTGCTCCACAACTTTGCAACAGCAGTAAAATGAAATACACAAGCTTGCCAAAATCTGGAGGATCTGCTATAAGCACCAAAGAGATAGTAAAGACACAGGTAGATTAGGTGCTTTATATTTTGGATAAAGTTCCCCCAAAGCTTAGAAGCCAAAGGTAGCCATGAACCATGGCTCTGGTAGTCAGAAGGTGGGATTTTTCTGTACAACTTCTTTTCCCTCTGACACCAGTCTGTTTCACCTTCTTAGATGTTACTCGTTTTCTTCCTTGTTTTATGCTATGTGGAAAAATCCAAGTATTTCAAACAATTCAGTTTAAGCACCCCCCCTTTCCATTCTAGAATATAGGTGGCCCTAAGTCTAGTAAGGGTGTGGGTTAAACCACAGAGCCTAGGACTTGCCAATCAGAAGGTCGGCGGTTCGAATCCCCGCGACGGGGTGAGCTCCCGTTGCTCGGTCCCTGCTCCTGCCAACCTAGCAGTTTGAAAGCACATCAAAGTGCAAGTAGATAAATAGGTACCGCTCCGGCGGGAAGGTAAACAGCGTTTCCGTGCGCTGCTCTGGTTCGCCAGAAGTGGCTTAGTCATGCTGGCCACATGATCCGGAAGCTGTACGCTGGCTTCCTCGGCCAATAAAACGAGATGAGCGCCGCAACCCCAGAGTCGGCCACGACTGGACCTAATGGTCAGGGGTCCCTTTACCTTTACCTTTTAAGTCTAGTAAAGCATGATAACTTATTGTAAGCTTTGAAAAGGTTCTTAATTCTACTAAAAGGTATTGACTGTTTTGATTGAATTGACTGTTTTGACCCAATGTGCACTACATTAGCTCTAGAGGGTTGCTGTGTTTCTATTGTTAGTACCATTCTTTTGTTACTCACTTCCTCCTGTAGCTGTGTGGGTTTGGGATTCTTAAAAATTTGGCAGCTCACGGAGAAGCCAGTTGCCAGCTTTCCCTGCTGAAAGTGCCTGTTGTTGCGCAGAGCAGTCAGTTTGCAAACATGCTGCCTACACCTTGGGTTCATTCCTTCAGTAGTGCATTAAAAAAAAATAATCCTTCAGTAGTGCAGTTCTCTTCTGTAGACTGGAACTGGGTTTCCCAGGAGCTATGGATGCTAGCTGGTTTCAGCATACTCCACTAGCCTTAGAAGGACTTGCAAAGGAACTTTAAACATAAACATACATTTTGGCTTCCAGAGAAGCACCCGCAAGCAGGGACTTATTGGAGTAACATACCCTTAACAGGGATGCAGGTGGTGCTGTGGGTTAAACCACAGAGCCTAGGACTTGCTGATCAGAAGGTTGGCGGTTCGAATCCCCGCGACGGGGTGAGCTCCCATTGCTCCGTCCCTGCTCCTGCCAACCTAGCAGTTTGAAAGCACGTCAGTAGATAAACAGGTACCGCTCTGGCAGGAAGGTAAACGGCGTTTCCGTGTGCTGCTCTGGTTTGCCAGAAGTGGCTTAGTCATGCTGGTCACAACCCGGAAGCTGTATGCCAGCTCCCTTGGCCAATAAAGCGAGATGAGTGCTGCAACCCCAATGTCAGCCACAACTGGACCTAATGCTCTGGGGTCCCTTTACCTTTACTTACCCTTGACAACTCTCAACCAGAGCTGACCCAAGACATTTTGGCACTTCAGGTGAAGCACAAAATGCCTCTGTCCAGGGAATAAGGGGTGAGTGAAGATCTATATTGGCAGGGGGAGTATTTATTAACCTTACTCGACAGTTGAAATGGGAATCAAAGACAGTCACAGGTCAGAAAGGGGCTTGTTCTGAATCAGGCTGAGTGCGTGCAGAACCCAGGAAACGCCAAAGGCAGCCTCTGCCATTCCTCCCCAAGGGTTGAAGGAGACCAGCAGCAACCTCCTATTTGCCAAGAGGCCACTGTAGAAGTGGCACGAGGAGGACTGCCGAGGAAGTGGCAGGTCTGGCCTCAAAGGAGCCACAGCTCTTGCCAGCACTAAGGCAGCAGTGGGTGATGCGTTCCTTGGTGGCCGGATCTGCTGCCCCTGGGGATCCTGTCGCCTGAGGTAGCTGCCTTGCCTTGCCTCAGGGATGGGCCAGGTCTGCTCTCAACATAGTATGAAGTGGTGACGTCTTAAAATAAGTTGCAGAAAAGGTACTTTTAACAAAGGAGAAAATGGACCACAGTTGGCATGGCAGGCAGCCATGTTTGTTAATGAGTCTGCTCCTTTTACATATAAATCAGGGGCAGGGTGAGGATTTAATATTTCAAGCATAAAATATGTACAGGTGAGGGGAACTGAACACTTGCTCCTCCCCTGCCTTACCATCCCCCTCTCCATAGAAGAATTATCTAATTTAAGATAAAAAATTATCTAATCTAAGATTTAAAAAAACAGCATTTATCTAATTGTTTATCGTTAAAGCTCAACATGGCAAGAAAATATGTCTATGTGAGTTCCTTCTTGACATGACAAGGCACAAGATTTTTGTCATTTGGCTTATATGCTACCTTCAAGTTGAATTTAATAGTCAGTGTAAAGTTCCTTAACTCTCATATTCTCTGGAAAGCTCCTTGCCAAGTAATATAAAATAAATTTTGTCAATTTATCTTTTTATACTGCTACACTGATCATTTTTTCTATCTCACTTCCAAGTTATCTTAGCTGTCAAGAAACCACCGAAGAATAACCACTCTTTGATTACGTCTTTTCTTGAATCTCTCTGTTCATTTGGGCCTGGTCAGCAGTTGGAAAAGAGTCCCTAGGAAACTTCTGGGCAGAATAAACTTGAAAGACAGTGCAGGCGTATACTGTTGATACGCTGCCTGCTACACATGATCCTAGATCCTTCAGCCCCCAGATGTTGCTGAACTACAACTCCCATCAGCCCCAGTTAGCCAGTGGTCAAGGCTGGGCAAAATCCTGAAGTGGCCCAAATAATGTTTTCTGTTTTCCATCTACAGGAAATCCTGGAATCTGGTTTTTAAATAAAAAGGAACACATGGGTAAAAGAAGGACCACTCTATCCTGCCCTGATCAGACCACACTATGTCCCGTTCCAAGCACCACGATTTAAGAAGGATATGGACCAGTTGGAAAGTGGGAGGGGAAGGCAACTAAGATGGAAACCAAGCATTATGAGGAGTCAGATGGGTGGCATATAACGAGGAACATTATGAGGATGTCATTATGAGGGAGTTGGGTATGTTTAGCCTGGAAAAGAGAGTGAGAGGAGATATGATAGTTGTGGGATGTAAACACAGGAGCAGTCAATGACAACATTCCTAGAGTGTACATGTTAGAACATGGGGAGGGATGTCTGTCCAGCAAGCAGGTAAACTTCCTGGGGACGGACTTCCTCCGCATGTGACCAGAGGTGGGTGTGGCCTCACCTGTGCAGGTAATGACAAAAGCACAGGGCAGGCAGCCATCTCTCTCTCTGCCATTTTCCCTCAATGAGGAAGCATGTGAAGATGCCCTCTTGGCTCTCAGCCAAGAGAGGAGATAAGGTCTATCTTGCTACAAGATAGATTCCAAGTATATGTAACCTTTTTAAGCCTGCCTGCCTTCTGGGATCATGTTGTGAACAGAACGTGAGTAAACTCTTTTATACTTTTATAAAGACTGTGTTGTGTCTTGTATTTTAAGAGGGAACAAAGGGGAAATTACCAGAGTAATTATTATAGAGGTTCTAGCGAACCTGTGCACACGTTACCGTTGCGAACTTAAAGGGGAATGTTTATAAACTCTGCTGATATTTTGGGAACTTGTTAGCACAAGTTGGATAAGGATATAATTAGTCAATATATCCTCTCCTGCACCCCAGAACATTCCCACAATAGTTATCTTCAAATAGCTCAAGGGCTGTCATGAAAGATGGAGCAAGCTTGTTTCCTCCTATTCTGGAAAAGAGTCAAGCCAATGGCTTCAAGTTACAAGAATTGAGATTCTGACTAAACATCAGGAAGAACTTTCTGACAGTAAGAGCTGTTCAAGAATGAAACATACTCTCCCAGGGAGTTGATGAACTCTCCTTCCTTGGAGGTTTTTAAGCAGAGGTTGGATGGCCATCTGTCATGGACGCTTTAATTGAGATTCCTCCACTGCAGGGGGTTGGACTAGATGGCCCTCATGATCCCTTTCAACTCTACGATTCTATGATTCTAAGTGGAGCCTTGCCTTTCCCTCACCTTATCTATCAAAACTGTATCACCCCAGGAACATTTTTCCTAGCCCAGTTTGAGGGAGATACAGCACAGCACAACAATCTGTCTGCCGTGATAAAATTGGCATGGCTCTTTTTCATCCAGTCCTCCTGATACAATAACATCTTATATACAAGGTCTAACCATTTTAAAGTATAGAAAAGCTTTCTCAATCAAATGTTCTGCCTTAAGCAGTATCTGAAGATGATTTTACAAGAACTACATTCCTAAATTGTATAAACCCATATGGAAATGTCAGTATTGACTCATTGGCTCATGGATGCTATTGTGCTCCTTTTTGCAGAGATTTGCATAAAGAGTAATTACTCCAATATTACTATCTCACCCAGAACAATTGGCTGATTTCTACATGACTTTCCTCTTTGTGGACCAATACAAGCCACTGACAACAAGGCTGCAAAATTTCCAGCTGCCATTAAAATAAGGACCACCATGGTGTGATTTGTACAATATTTAAGTTGTGTGTTTTTAATGTTTGCTCTTTATGCATAAACTTCAGGCTGGTGGCTGATGCAAATAAAATACCTGTCTCCCAGCCCACTTTCTGTTGAGGATGGGTTGGGGGAAAGTTGAGGCAGCTGACCTTGGGGAGCAGGAGCGTTTCAGCAGAATCGGTTCCCTTGCACCTTTTGATGTTAACATTAGACACCCACCCACAGCCAAGTCACATGAGGCATTTACATGATTAAACAAATGTAATTGCTCTTGTCCTGTCTAGTTTTCCTCTCTGCCTTGTACAGTGAAACATCAGGGAAGAAAGGAGAAGCTGTCCTCTCTCGTGACCTAATTGTCACATCACCTTAGGAATATTATTTGTGTCTGCCACAGACAGTGCTTGTGTTTTGGGCAACAGGGCATGGACAGAAACACACACACCCTTTGTTTGCTACAATCAGCTCTGTGGGCAACTTGGTTGTTGACATCCTGAGATGAAGAAAGAGAGCTTTGATATGAACTCATTAGTTCTTAATAGCTCCCCATGCCAGGGACAGCTGGGAAAAGCCGTATGGCAGTGGGACAATCTCAGAAGGTTGTGGAGGTTTTTAAGCCGATGTTGGATGGCCATCTGTCATGTATGATCGACTTGAGATTCCTCAAGTAGGGGGTTGGACTAGATGACCCTCAGGGTCCCTTTAAACTTTACAATTCTCGGAATCTATGATTCTATGCCCTCTCCTCGCTTTTACCACCAAGGGTGTGAGGAAACCATGGTGGAATGTGGAAGTCACCATCCCTTCTGGGGTTAACCCAGGAAATAGAAGCATCTGTGTAGAAGTGAAAGCAGAACACCAGGACAAACTTTTGAAGTTGCCCAAGTGTAGGGTTTGCTGTGGCCACCACAGTTAGGATGTAAATTGCCCCCAGTATACAACACAGCTGCCTGCTAACACTTGAGAGCAGGGCTTTTTTTTTCAACCGGAACTTGCTGGAACTGAGTCCCAGCCCCTCTCAGGTGGACGCCATTGCCATAACAAGAGAGACAGGCATGGTGAGTTCTGGCCCCTCTTTTTCTAGAAAAAGTATCACTGCTTAAGAAGTGCATGGAAAGAGGGGAAAAAAAATATTTTTATTTTATTTATAATAATAATAATAATAATAAATTTTATTTATATCCCGCCCTCCCTAGCCGAAGCCGGGCTCAGGGCGGCTAACAGCAATAAAACAATACAAAAGTACAACATAAACAACATTCTAAAATCATTCATTATAAAAATTAATTAATTCAAGCCACTAGCAGCCATTGGGCCAGAGCTCTGCGAAGATTGCCGAGGGAGGGAGTCAGGCTGTGCCCTGGCCAAAGGTCTGGTGGAACAGCTCTGTCTTGCAGGCCCTGCGGAAGGATGTCAAGTCCCGCAGGGCCCTGGTCTCTTGTGACAGAGTGTTCCACCAGATCGGAGCCACAGCCGAAAAAGCCCTGGCTCTAGTTGAGGCCAGCCTAACTTCTCTGTGGCCTGGGACCTTCAAGATGTTTTTATTTGAAGACCGTAGGTTTCTCTGTGGGGCATACCAGGAGAGGCGGTCCCGTAGGTACGAGGGTCCTAGGCCATATAGGGCTTTAAAGGTTAAAACCAGCACCTTAAACCTGATCCTGTACTCCACCGGGAGCCAGTGCAGCTGGTATAGCACCGGGTGAATGTGATCTCGCAGCGAAGACCTCGTAAGGAGTCTCGCTGCAGCATTCTGCACCCGCTGGAGTTTCTGGGTCAGTCTCAAGGGCAGCCCCACGTAGAGCGAGTTACAATAATCCAGTCTGGAGGTGACCGTCGCATGGATCACAGTGGCTAGGTCAGGGCGAGAGAGGTAAGGAGCCAACTGCTTAGCTTGGCGGAGATGGAAAAATGCCGCCTTTGTTATAGCTGCAATCTGCGCCTCCATGGAAAGGGAGGTGTCGAAGATTACACCCAAACTCTTAACGGACGGTGCTGGCACTAATTGCGCCCCCGCAAGAGATGGGAGTTGCCCCCCCCAATCCCATATCGCCCCGTCCCAGCCACAGGACCTCTGTCTTCGAAGGATTTAGCTTCAACCGGCTCCCACGTAACCATCCAGCCACAGCTTCCAAACATCTGGTCAGTGTGTCTGGGGCCGAGTCAGGATGGCCATCCATCAACAGATAGAGTTGGGTGTCATCGGCATACTGATGACAACCCAGCCCAAAACTCCGAACAAGCTGGGCGAGGGGGCGCATAAAGATGTTGAAAAGCATCGGGGAGAGTATCGCACCCTGAGGTACTCCACACACCAAGGAGTGGCGCGATGACAATTCCCCCCCAAGCGCCACCCTCTGTCCCCGACCAGAGAGAAACGAGCGCAGCCATTGAAGGACTGTGCCCTGGATCCCCACGTCGGCAAGGTGGTGGTCCAGAAGTTCGTGATCAACCATGTCGAAAGCTGCTGATAGATCTAGAAGAATCAGCAGCCCCGACCCGCCTCGATCCAGCTGTCTACGAAGGTCATCTGTTAGGGCGACCAGAGCCGTCTCGGTCCCATGACCAGCGCGGAAGCCGGACTGGAATGGATCCAGAGCCGATGTTTCATCCAGAAACCCACCAAGCTGTTCAGCAACCACTCTCTCAATCACCTTACCCAGGAACGGAAGATTCGAAACCGGGCGGTAATTGGATAGATCTAAAGGATCTAATGATGTTTTCTTTAAGAGCGGGCGCACCACTGCCTCCTTCAGTTCCCCTGGGAATGTCCCCGTGCCAAGGGACAAATTGATGATATCCCCCAGGAGGGCCCGCACCTCGTCTGGACACGCTCTAATCAGCCAAGACGGGCACGGGTCGAGAGGACAGGTGGTGGGCTTTCCAGCTCGGAGGAGTCTGTCCACATCGGCTGGGGATATCTGGTCGAAGTGGTCCAATACTGGACCCGAGGACAGTCGAGGGGCCTCCAGTTCCTTTATTGTATCCAAATTGGCAGGGAGGTCATGGCGGAGCGACAAGACTTTCTCCGCAAAAAAGCTCGCAAATGCCTCACAGCCGTGTGTCAATTTGTTATTTAAATTTGGCTGTCCCTCAAGGGACGTTAAAGACCTGATTATACTAAATAATTGCACTGGGCGAGAGCTAGCGGATGCAATGGAGGCCGAGAAGTATGACTTCTTAGCAGCCTTCACTGCCATCTCGTAGGTTTTCATAAAAGCCCTATAAGATGTTCTTGAGGCTCCGTCACGGGCACCCCGCCATACTCGCTCTAGCCGTCTGAGGTCCCGCTTCATTTTCCGGAGCTCCTCGGTAAACCAGGGAGCCCGGTTTCTGCGGGGTCGCAGAGGGCGCTTAGGTGCGATCTCATCGATGGCTGCCAGGAGCTGGGCATTCCAGCCCTCAACAAGCTCAGTCAATGAGTCGCCAGGGGGAGCAAGGTCCCGCAAGGCTTGGCGGAATCTCTCAGGGTCCATCAGCCTCTGCGGGCGAGCCCAAATTGGCTCGCCACCTAAGCAGGGTGGGGGTGGAAAGTCAATCCTGGCTTTCAGAGCGTAGTGATCAGACCATGGCAACTTCGTCGAAGGAGACATGATCACATCTATACCGACGCCAAAGATCAAATCCAGCGTGTGGCCTGCTTGATGTGTGGGGCCCGAAACAAACTGGGAGAGCCCTAGTGTCGCCATGGAAGACACCAGGTCCAGAGCCTGTGAGGAGGGAGTGGCATCGGCATGGATGTTGAAGTCCCCCAATACCAATAGGTTAGGGAACTCCAAGGCCCAGCCGGCCACCGCCTCCAGCAGGCCTGACAGGGTGGCTGCTGGTGCGCTAGGTGGCCGGTACACCAGCCAGACAGCCAAGCTCTCCTCGGAGCCCCACACTAGGCCAACACATTCGATGCCGGGGATCGATGGCGATGGTAGAGCCCTGAAAGGACAATCTTCCCGGATTAATAATATTTATTTTATTAAAGTAAAAAATAAAATAATATTTATTTTATTAAAGATTTTCTTGCTTTACAAAAGTACGTGCATTGTCTCTTTTTCAGGTGTTTTCTACAGATCAGTTACATTTGTTTTGAGACATTAGTGTTGCTGGGGGGGTGGCAGTTATTCTAAGCTATGTTGCTGCTGGAATCTTTATTGCCATCTTCTGGATCTTTCGCAAACTACACCAGGGTTTCCCCCACTTTGTAACAAGCTGATCATTCTCCAGTGTCTACAGTGGTACCTCGCAAGACGAATGCCTCGCAAGACGAAAAACTCGCAAGACGAAAGAGTTTTTGGTTTTTTGAGTTGCTTCGCAAGACGAATTTCCCAATGGGCTTGCTTTGCAAGACGAAAACGTCTTGCAAGTTTGTTTCCTTTTTCTTAAAACCGCATTCCTATGGGAAACCGTGCTTCGCAAGACGAAAAATTCGCAAGACGAAAAAACTCGCAGAACGAATTAATTTCGTCTTGCGTGGCACCACTGTATTTCCACAGGATAAATGAATAAGATATCATGGGATGTTTTCCCACCACAGTATAATAGTGGGCAATTCATATCTTACTATTTCAATACTGAAATCGAGGGTGGAAACAGGTCATTTATACTTAATTGCTACAACAGACCTTTACTGTTTGGTACAGGAATTTTAGTTTTTGAGTGAGTAGAAAGCATTGCTCTCCCCTGGCCTGACGTGAGGGGTGAAGATCTACCATCTGTTCAGCTATTTGCATGGCTGATCTGCATTGTTTAAACATGAATTTCAATACTACTAGTGAGGACAAAGTGTCACTTCAAAATCCTTTATTTGTGTACTGTTTTTAGCTTCCCTTATGTGATTCTCTAGATTCAGGTAAGCAAAACACAATTTTAAAGGGAATTTGTATATATAGGACTGAAGTTCTAGCAAGAAACTCAGTCCCAACTCACTAAAACCTAACAGCAAACAACAACAACAGGGGACTTCCGGCGAGCCGCGATCCCAGCGCAAGCAAGGGTTTGCACCGCGTGGTGAAGCCCGAGCTATTCTGAAGGATTGGGGCGACTCCAGGGCGCGGAGACCCCTCAAACTCTTTGGAAGGGTGTCCGAAGAGTCTAGTTCCCAGCACGACCGGAGAAAGGATCAAACCGGCTACCAGGTAACCCCGAGAGAGGCGACGAGAGTAGCGGAAAGATCCAGCGGGTCCGGGGAGCCATTTTCTTACCTTCAGATAGCGAAGCCCTGCGCTTGCAGGAAGAGCGGCTTGTTTTCAAAAAAAGGAGACTCCGATATTTGCAACTTTGTGGCCAAGAGGGGAAACAAAGAAGTTTCGGAGTAACAAAGAGAGATGAATGGAGTTCAGCGGGTGGCCGAAATCAACTAAGACACGGCAGGAACGCAGTATAAAAAGAAAGTGAGTGACTTGCCCGGGCGGAAATATAGTTTCTTTTTCGGCTTTCCCCCCCTCATGAAAGTAACGCTGTTATAAAGGGAGAAGGGGAAGAAAAGAATTTCAGAGGGGAAAGGAAAGAAACCGGAAGGGTCCAGGTGAGAGGGAGAGCGGAGGTCCCTGATCTTTGGTGATTTCTGACTCTACTGGCGAGTAGAGGTTGGGAAGGTTACGGGCAATTCCGGAAGAGAAGCCTCGCCGCCATTTGAAATAGGAGCGTTTGTGCGAAGAAAAGCGAAATTACGTTACTACGTGTCAGCGATCTATAGAGAACTATACACCTTATCAGGAACTGCATATGGGAACAGGAGTAAGAAATGCGAACTCTGAGGACAATTTAAAGATTTGGTAAGAGCGGATGCAGATTTGGGGTAGAAGCGGGAGTTAATTGGGAGAGCTTCTGAGGGCAAAATGGAGCATGTGAGTGGCGTTTAGACTTTCTATCCTTCCTCCTCCTGGCTCTCCCCCCCTCCCCCTCCATTAGATACCCGTTGTGCTCCCGTTCCTATCTACCCAACCCCCCTCCCCCTTTGTTAAACTCCCTGAAGTTCCCGTAATTTAGGGACTAAGCGACAGGCGAACTAGAGAAGAAGCATCGGTCTCTGGATATTGCAGTCTGCCGCCAGGAATATCAGACACCCTAAAGACTTATTTTTGAACTATAAAAAGACTTTGTTTGATAAATAAGACCACGACCAGAACTGTGAGAATACGCTACGATAACTCGCTAAGATTTAATTTCATTGTTTTGGAATGTTATATAAGAGTTTATAGTTTATTGTTTTAGAAAAGATAAATTATAACAAGGGAAAGAAGCGAACGTAAGGAAACTGTGGGAGAGATTAAGAACGATAAACGCGGGTGGAAAGGGACGGTGGGGAAAAGAATTACATAAAATACAAGATGTCTCACATAGGAAGGAAGGGAGCAAACGGGGGTACACCTGTAGAGAGGAGAGGCTCTAAACAGGAAACGGACTTTAAGACAGACATTCTGAGGATGTTTGCAGAGATTAAACAAAGTCAAGTAAATGTTGAACATAAGTTAGAATCGGTGGATAACAGAATTGGGAAATTAGATAGAAAAATGGAGGAAACTGTGAATGAAATTAAGGGCCAAATAAAAGAAATAGCTAGGAGAACGCAGCTTACAGAAGAAGGTCTGAAAAAGACAAAGGTAGAGATAAGAGAGGTTAGAAGAGAGAAGGAGAAGATCAGAGCAGATGTGACGGAAATATGTAAGACACAGGAAGAGATAAAAGATATTATAGCAATGAACGAATTGAGGCAAAGGGAGGTAAATCTTAGGCTGAGAGCAATCCCAGAGACACAGAATGAGAATATAAAAGAAAAGCTAACGAAGGAGTTAGCAGAATGGATGGGTTTGCCTGTAGAAGAAATGGCCAATAGTATACTAAACGTGTTTAGAATGCGTGTTAACACAACAAAAGCAAAGAAATTTCCGGGCGATTGTCTGATCACATTTGATAATAAAGCAGTGAGAGACAGGATCCTCCAAAGGAATAGAGAAAAAAGATTGAATATAGATGGAAATTATATAATTATTTTTAAAGACGTCCCAATAAGATTGCTCAAAAAGAGAGATGCTTATAAACCTTTGGTGCAAACACTGAGGAAGAATAGGGTGGAGTTTAGGTGGGAATTCCCGGAAGGGATAACATTTACATATAGAGGTAAAAAACATAAGTTGACAAACCCTGAAGAAACCGGGAAATTCCTTAGGAAGTACAAAGAACTTAAAGCGGAAACTCAAGAGGTAGGAAGAGCGGAGGGAGCCTCTCCAGAAGATTTACCAGAAGAATTAAAAGTGTTGGAGGAGGGGGAGGAGGATGAGTCGGAGGAGGAGGAGGAGAAAGAAGAGGAAACAGAGGATCCAGAAAATATATAACGGATAGAAAATCTCAAAAATAACAAAAGGCTAATATACGGGCTATGGGGTTAAAAATTAGGAGTTGGAATGTTAACGGGATGAATGATAAAAGAAAGAGAAATAAAATCGAACAATGTCTAAAGAGGAGAAACCTGGATGTTATCTGTCTCCAGGAGACACATGTGGCCAGAAAGCACAGAAAAGTGCTAATCAACAAACGGTTGGGAAATGAGTATGAAGCCCTGGATAGGGTAAAAAAAAGAGGTGTGGTATTGTACATCAGTAATAAGATAGAAGCAAAAATAATGTTTAAAGATGAGGAGGGGAGGATGATAGCGGTAAATATCAACTGGCAGGGAGAAAAAATATTGTTAGTGGGGATATATGCTCCGAATGGCAGCAAAACTGAATTCTTCAAGAAACTAGAAGAAAAATTAATGGATTATGCTGACCAAAAAATAATTCTAATGGGGGATATGAATGCAGTCGTCTCACTTGAGATGGACAGACTTAGAGATAGAGCAAACAAAGAAGGGAAGTTGCCAAAATCTTTTTTCTCTATGGTGGAAAACTGCGGATTAGTAGATATTTGGCGCTTGAGATACCCGCTAGAAAAGCAATTCACCTTCTATTCAGAACCCAACCAATCCTTCTCTCGAATAGATCAGATCTGGATTTCTAAAGAAATATGCCCAAGAATCAAAAATATAGAAATAAAGCCAAAAGTAATCTCAGATCATAACCCACTAGAGATGGAATTGGACAGCTATGAGAAAAGGTCTTATAGATGGCGATTAAAAGATTACCTGTTGGATGATCAAAAGGTGGTGGAAATGGCAAAGAAAAAATTGACGGAATATTTCAAGGATAACTGGGGTAAAGGAACGAAAGAAAGTACAGTCTGGGATGCCAGCAAGGCGGTCATAAGAGGATTTTTCATCCAACAGAACGCAATAAAAAACAGGAACAGAGAAAGAAATAAAGAGGAAATTCTAAGACAAATAATGATAAACGAACGAAAACTAGTCCAGAAACCTAACTGTACAGAAACAAAAGAAAGAATAAAAATCCTTCAAACCCAGTTTGCCACAATAATAAACAGGGAGGTGGAATGGAATATAAAAAGACTTAAACAAAGGAACTTTGAACATGCTAATAAACCAGGCAAATGGCTTGCCTGGCAAATTAAAAAAAGGAAAGAACAAGGGATAGTTAATAAAATAATAGTAGAAGGGGAAGAAAGAACAGACCCTAAAGGAATAAGGGGTGAGTTTATGAGTTTCTATGGCAACTTATATAATGACCAAGAAAAGATAGGACAAAGGAAGATAGAAAGATACCTGAGAGAGAAAGGGGGACAAAAAATACCACTGGAGGGAAAACAAAGACTGAATACACCTATTGAAAACAAGGAAATAGAGGAGATAATTAAAAATTTGAAGAGGGGAAAAGCCCCAGGCCCAGACGGGTTCACGGCAGGCTATTATAAGGAAATGAAATCAGTCTTAGTGGAACCCCTGAAAAAGACAATGAATATAATATTAAAGAAAGGGGAAATCCCGGAAACCTGGAAAGAGGCGTTTATCACATTCCTACCCAAACAAGACTCGGACCTAACCCAAGTCAGAAATTTTAGACCAATCTCATTGTTGAATGTAGACTATAAGATATACGCAGGAATCCTGGCCAGAAGACTAAAAGATGTACTGGCAGATGTTATTCATAAGGATCAGGCGGGATTTCTGCCAGGTCGGCAGATGAGAGACAACATAAGACACATTGTGGACATGTTGGAATTCCTGTCTATTAGGTTTAATAAACAAGTTATAATGATGTTCATCGACGCCGAAAAGGCGTTTGACAATGTGGTATGGAATTTTATGTTAAGAAATCTGGAGTACATGGGTGTAGGTAGTGATTTTTACAATGGGGTGAAAGCAATATACACGGAACAGAAGGCCAAGTTGATTGTAAATGGAACAATAACGGAAGAGATCGAGATAAGGAAGGGAACAAGGCAAGGATGCCCTCTCTCTCCGTTACTATTCATAACAGTGTTAGAAACCCTCCTAAACTCTATAAGGAAAAACGATAATATAAAAGGGGTGACTCTAGGCCAGAACGTTTACAAAACCAAGGCCTTCGCGGATGACTTAGTAGTGATGACGGAAGAGCCATTAACATCAATAGGAGAGATAATGAGAGAGATAGAAGCATTCGGAAAGGTGGCTGGATTTAAATTAAATAAGACCAAAACAAAGACGATATATAAGAATGTGGACCCAAAGACAACAGAATTAATCCAACAGCAATGGCAGATAGGGAAAGCAAAGAAAGTTAAATATCTCGGCATCTGGATAACATCTAAAAATATGGATCTTTATAAAAATAACTACGAGCCGGTATGGAGGGAAATAAGGAAAGACTTAGAGAAATGGGGACGTCTAAAATTATCTTTATGGGGAAGAATAAATATGATAAAGATGAATGTTTTACCAAGACTGATGTTTCTGTTTCAGTCCATACCTATAATAAAAGGAAGTAAGACTATAAAAGAATGGCAGAGAGTAGTTTCGAGGTTCATATGGCAGGGCAAAAAGCCCAGAATCCAATTCAAATTGCTTACAGATGTAAAAGAAAGGGGGGGGTTTGCGCTGCCAGATCTTATGCTATACTATGAGGCGACATGTTTAAGTTGGCTAAAAGACTGGGTCAATTTAGAGAATACGGAATTACTTGATCTGGAGGGTTTCGATAACCACCTTGGCTGGCATGCCTACATGTGGAAAAGTGAAACGAAAAAACACAGGGGATTCAGAAACCATATTTTTAGAGGACCGATAATAGAAGTGTGGGAGAGATATAAAAACATACTAGAACCGAAAACACCCCATTGGTTAGCACCACTCGAAATAATAAATAGGAAAACCATCAATATGGGAGGTAACCGGGTAACATATAACCAACTAGTAACTAAAGTGGATGGGAAATGGAGAATTAAACCCTACGAGACGATTAGAGAATATGTATACGATTGGTTTAGTCACCAACAGATTAATCAGATGTTTAGTAGAGACATCAAAGAAAGAGGGTATGTAGACAAAGACTCAAAATTCCAGACGGAAATAATAAACAGTAAGGTGAAAAATATATCTAAAGCATATAGGATGCTGTTAGACTGGAATTTGGGAAACGAGGAGGTGAAATCAGTGATGATTTGTTGGGCAAAGGACGTAGGCCACAGTATACAATACGAGGACTGGGAAAGACTATGGAAAGACGGTTTGAATTTCACAGCGTGTACGGCGATAAAAGAAAACGTTATGAAAATGTTTTATAGGTGGCATTTGACACCTGTAAAACTTTCAAAAATGTACAAGGTTAGCAAAAAGTGTTGGAGATGTAAAGACGCAGATGGCACGTTCTACCACATGTGGTGGGAGTGCGGGAAGATAAAACAGTTCTGGGAAAAGATATATACAGAACTGAAAAAAATATTAAAGTACACGTTTAAGAAAAAACCAGAAACTTTCCTATTAGGAATATTACAACAAGAAATAAGGAAGGAGGATTGTAAAATGATATACTACGCGACTACGGCAGCAAGGATCTTAATAGCTCAAAGATGGAAACAGGAAGAAACCCCAACAATAGAGGAGTGGAGAAGCAAATTAATAGATTATGCAGAGCTAGATAAGTTAACGGGAAAGATCAGATATATAAAAGATCAAGTGTTTATCAGAGACTGGGGAAAATATGTAAATTATCTGGAAAACATCAGTGATGGGCAAATAACGCTGAGGGGGTTTAGAGAAGTACTGTGATAGACCAAGGTTATTGTATAAGGAAAATAGAGATCAACAATCGACATAATGACAATATAAAGGATGAAACGTGCGACCTTATTTACTGACTTCGTATGATTCGCGGTCAGGCTGAAGGAAGTCCCAAAACAAAGAAATAAGTTATGAAAAAACTATGGAAACAAGAATTTTGAGTGCTCTTTTTGTTTGTTGTGACTGAGAATTTTTGTATTTTTCTTTGTATGTTTGTGTTTTGTTGATTATTTGTGTGTATGTTGTCTTTGTGGAATAAAAATAAAAAGAATTTGAAAAAAAAAAAAAAAAAGCAAACAACAACAACAAATAGGTTCCCTCTCCTAAAAGAAATCCAGACTGACAATTTGATGAGCTAAAGCAGGCCGGACTTTCCAAAATAATAATAATAATAATAATTTATTATTTATACCCCGCCCATCTGGCTGGGTTTCCCCAGCCACTCTGGGCGGCTTCCAATAATAATAATAATAATAATAATAATAATAATAATAATAATAATAATAATAATAATAATAATAATTTATTATTTATACCCCGCCCATCTGGCTGGGTTTCCCCAGCCACTCTGGGCGGCTCCCAATCAAGTGTTAAAAACAATACAGTGTTACATATTAAAAACTTCCCTGAACAGGGCTGCCTTAAGATGTCTTCTGAATGTCAGGTAGTTGTTTATCTCTTTGACATCTGATGGGAGGGCATTCCACAGGGCGGGCGCCACTACTGAGAAGGCCCTCTGTCTGGTTCCCTGTAGCCTCACTTTTCGCAATGAGGGAACCGCCAGAAGGCCCTCGGTGCTGGACCTCAGTGTCCGGGCTGGACGATGGGGGTGGAGACGCTCCTTCAGGTATACAGGACCGAGGCTGTTTAGGGCTTTAAAGGCCAGCACCAACACTTTGAATTGTGCTCGGAAACGTACTGGGAGCCAATGCAGATCTCTCAGAACCGGTGTTATGTGGTCCCGGCGGCCACTCCCAGTCACCAGTCTAGCTGCCGCATTCTGGATTAATTGCAGTTTCCGGGTCACCTTCAAAGGTAGCCCCACGTAGAGCGCATTGCAGTAGTCCAAGCGGGAGATAACTAGAGCATGCACCACTCTGGTGAGACAGTCCATGGGCAGGTAGGGTCTTAGCCTGCGTACCAGATGGAGCTGGTAGACTCTAAGCATTAGTGGGGGGAGGTAGGACTTAGAGAAACTCACAGACATCACCCTCTGACTCGTCATCCCCCCCAAATTAGGGGAATTATTAAAAAAAGGATTGGGTCATCACTGCTTCCCCTATAATTTGAACAGTGTCCAGAAGCAAAGGCAAAGGCCCTGGCACTAGTTCCACGGCTGCGTAAGGTGAAAGTAAGATGGGATAGGGGGAAATTAGATTCAGGTCTGCCTGAATCAAATTGCTCTCTGAAACAGCATGCAAACTAAAACACAGCCATCCTAAATAGACACTTATCTGAAATTTGCAGTGCTGTTCTCCAGCTAATTAATGCGTACAAAGTGCAAAAACAAGAGTAAAGTGTAATACAATAATGCATAGTGAATAGTGAAAATAACATACAAGAAGACATCATGTTAGAGAAAGCTGCTTTGCAAAAATCTGTATATCCAGCAAAATTGCACACAAATGTGTGTATATGAGGATGAATCTTCACTGAAACGCTGTTGAATTTTCAAGAAGATATTAAAATAATAATAATAATAATAATAATCACACACTGATGTAGAAATGTAGAGAAATGCACTTAAGACTGAGGAAGAAAAGAAACTCTGAGAAACCATAATTGAGCACCAAAGCCTTAGGTAAAGGTAAAGGTAAAGGGACCTCTGACCATTAGGTCCAGTCGTGGCTGACTCTGGGGTTGCGGTGCTCATCTCGCTTTACTGGCCGAGGGAGCCGGCGTACAGCTTCCGGGTCATGTGGCCAGCAGGACTAAGCCACTTCTGGCAAACCAGAGCAGTGCACAGAAATGCCGTTTACCTTCCTGCCGGAGCGGTACCTATTTATCTACTTGCACTTTGACGTGCTTTCGAACTGCTAGGTGGGCAGGAGCAGGGACCGAACAATGGGAACTCACCCCGTCGCGGGGATTCGAACCACTAACCTTCTGATCAGCAGAGTCTTAGGCTCTGTGGTTTAACCCACAGCACCACCCGCATCCCAACCAAAGCCTTACATGCACTTAAATGTAAGATGCATTCAGAGGTGCCCTTCTGTAAGTGGAAGCTTCTTCCTCATGCAGAAAGACTTTCTCCAGTTAGCACAAGATCCTTATGTGAGAAGTGGGGAAACCAAGAACTGAAATCCAGAATTTTGTTACTGTTTGTGCAAAGCACAATCACAGACTATCCTCTTCTAGCTCTGAGTTCACAACAGTTCATAGAACAGTGTCACTGCTAAAATTACTTTATTATTGCACTAGTGCATCTCTGAATCCAGCCCCTGTGGGCAAATGCATCTGACCCTCTCAGGTCCGCTTTGGATCATAGATAATCAGATGAGATGTCCAAAGGAACAAGGAGAGAGCTTCCTGCATTAAACCCAATCTGCTGTAGTGCACAGAGGGAAGAGACTGGCAGCAAACCAGAAAGGAAAGGGCAGTTGCATACTCCACTAGCCCAAGCCTCCTGGTTTTCATCTAGAGTAGCACCACTCAGAAAGGTACACAATAAGGCCAGTCTAAGACGACAAAGGCAATTGTCACAAATTACGGAATATCCAAGGCAGGAAACCCCTGTCTAGAAACATGCTTTGCTCATTCTTCAGTTAAAGAGTACTTCACCACATGACTCTCCAAAGTGCAAAATCCCCTTTGTGCTATGAAATTTGCCTGTCCCTTCTGAAGCCTTTGATGTTGCCATAGCAATGCAGGAAAAACATAACTGCAAGCAATTGCAAGGTATTTGGAGTCAGTTCCATAGACAGTGTCAGACTGAGCAATGGTACAGAGAATTTCAAAAGCCTAAGAATCTGGCATATCTAAAGTGCCTTTAACAATATCCCTATTAATGGAGGCAGAGGTCAACAGCATTAGAGAAATACCCACAGTGTTTTATGACCTGTATGAATGAACTGATTAATGTAAAGGATAAATGTACATGCAGACTCATTCCCACAGCAAATGGATTCCAAAGAAAATACCGTATTTTTTGCACCATAACACTCACTTTTTTCCTCCTAGAAAGTAAGGGGAAATGTCTGTGCGTGTTATGGAGGGAATGCCTATGGGTGGCATGCCTACAGATTTTCCTCCTCTAAAAACTACGTGCGTGCTATGGTCAGGTGCGTGTTATAGAGCGAAAAATACGGTAATTAAAAGCCTTTGTGCTTTTCAGCCTGTGGGAAAGCAGATCCAATAACTGAGCTAGTTTCAAGCATTGCATACACACATCAATTTATCCACAACTAACCACCTTCTTGGTGGTTCCTAAACACTATCATTTGCATAGATTAGAATCTACCACCCACAGGAATGGGAGGAGGGTTATAATCCCTTTGTCCCTTTGAGTTCAGAAGGGCAATTAGAGATAAAAAGAGCTAAACTAGCATAGAGGAATGTCAAAAGGCTCAGCTGTAGATGGAGATGGACCTGGTTAAGATCCTGCCTCTAGCCTTGTATATGCCATTGGGTGGCACCATCATTCTCTTGTCCTCCCTCCAACATCACCAAAGAATTGATGCTTTTGAATTCTGGTGCTGGAGGAGACTCTGGAGAGTCCCATGGACTGCAAGAAGATCAAACCTATCCATTCTGAAGGAAATCAGCCCTGAGTGCTCACTGGAAGGACAGATCCTAAAGCTGAGGCTCCAATACTTTGGCCACCTCATGAGAAGAGAAGACTCCCTGCAAAAGACCCTGGTGTTGGGAAAGATTGAGGGCACAAGGAGAAGGGGACGACAGAGGACAAGATGGTTGGACAGTGTTCTCGAAGCTACCGACCTGAGTTTGACCAAACTGCGGGAGGCAGTGGAAGACAGGAGGGCCTGACGTGCTCTGGTCCAGGGGGTCACGAAGAGGCAGACACGACTAAACAGCAACAATGGGACCAGGCAAAGGGACCTCAACAAAGCAATTTTGCATCCTAAAGTAAATGCCACTCAAAATATTGCCTGTGTTAGAAAACCACACTTTCCAAATGCTTATTTCCTATAAGGAACAGTGTTAATTGAATGCAGTCTAAGCATCACTATTAAATGTAATTTGCAATCATAAAGAGCCGACACTATAAAGCTATTCCAGCCACAGCCAATCTCATCTGCATCTATTGCATGCACATTTGCTGTAATTTTGCATTTCACTAGGAAAATAACATACTTCAGAGTACCAGACTGATTTGGGGGGATAGAGGGAGATGTCAACATGCTGTTACTATGGCAGCAGTCTCTATGGAATGAGGAAGCAATGTCTGCTGGATCTATGTGGGCAAACACATGTGTGTGTGCTTGTACACACACACTTAAATGCTAATGTGCAATTCAACCTTCTCTGCATAGCCACCAAGCAGCAGAAATATCCAGCTTCAGAAAAGAATTATGTGTCCCCATAAATCTGTAGCTCAAAGTGTTATCCCTGACTTCCATGCTGCCGCTAAGCAGGAAGGTTATTTCGGTGTTTATTATCCAGTAAAGTATTAATCACTTACAGATGAGTGACATTTCCTCAGTTGTTTTTACCATGTCTTTATTTGCTTCCTTTGGCTTCCAATCTTTTACTAGGTCACCCCACAAGCAAGCATATTTTATAGGAAAAAAACATCACAAATAGTTGATATGATACCTAGCATTGCCTACAGCAATGCATAAATGAAAAATATGCTTTGGATGCTGCCTGACTGAACTAGAGATATTTCTGAATAAATTCCTGAATTTTTAATAGATTTTACTTATTTGTGAAAATCCACACATCTGATTTTAATTCCTACATCATTTACTGGGTGTATTTCTGCCATAATAAAGGTAAAATGGTAAAGGACTGCGGACGATTAAGTCCAGTCAAAGGCGACTATGGGGTGCGACATTCATCTCGCTTTCAGGCCTTGTGAATTCAAAGTTTTCTCCCAGCTTTATGACTTTATTGTTATTCTTTGTTTGGTTCTGTATTGCAGTTTCACTGTTGGGAAAGATGCAATATTTCAATCATTTTAAAAGGTGCAGCATTTTAACCATTTATCCATTGCAGATTGCACAGGTATTTGGGGTGATTCCAGGAATTGTTTTACTAATCTGAATAGTTTCTGAAACAACGAGTTCCTGAAACTGGGGAAAAGGATATACACAATGTTTCTTAACACCCTGTGGGCTCCTCAATTATCTAGCAGCAGGTGTTTCAACACTATAAAAATGCTAATCCATTCTAATTTGATTGTAGGGCAATGTTTGCTCTTCAGCAACATGGTGATGGGGGGGGGGTTCTATCACCCTTCCCTTTGTGCTTCCTATTTGACATTTTACATAATGTGGAGGGAATTAAGACACGTCCTTTGGAAAAATGGGAAATCCTGCTGCTTACACAGGAGGCTCAGCAGAGGGCGCTGTGGTGTTACACTGATATTGGCACAGCCTCAACCTGCCAAATGCTTTCACTTTGTAAATGTATATACTGTACCGTAGTTGACTAGCGGAAAGCTTGGCATCTTCTAACTGGGAGGAGAAATGCTCTTTTAAAAAGCACCTTTGATTTTTTTTGCATTTATCTTGTTGGCATAGTGCAGGCATGTGCTTGCCATATGTAACTGATTTTATCTGCCTGGATTTTGGGCTAATCACAAATCCATTTATGAATGCAAAAAGTAATACATGACACATAATAGGATCTTATGAACCTTGAGATTCCTTCTGTTTCAGTGACTTTTCTTGTTCACTTGTTCATATGCTTAACGCTCATCCATTCTCATTCCAGGCATTAAGGCTCTTCTCCAGGTGTAGAATGAACCAGCCCTGTGCACTGAAAGACTCGCATGCGCACAGGCAAAATCGCACATGCGGGTGGCAGGAATAGGGCCTGCTGCCACCCACCTCCTCATTATATGCACGGAAAAGCGCCCTAGTAGCTGAAAATGGCCTGACAAGCAACTACTGAGTTAAATAAATAAAGTACTTTACACAAGTACATAGTTGAACTATGGAATTTGCAGCAATCCTCACCAACTTGGATGGCTTTAAAAGATTTCTTCTAGGAAACCCAGTTAAGAGGGGTGAGGGAATCCCTCGGGTCTGTTATACTAATTCAGATACCTCAGGAGTGGGATTGCTAAGAGAGCAGGTAACTGACAGAAAGTGGCCCTTGCTCATGAACCAAATGAGTTAATTGTGAAGGAAGCTTTGCTGTGTTAAGCTGCCATAACTAAGCAAAAGGACCCAGAGAGAAGTAACAGAAACTGGAGTGTCACAACTGATTTCTGAGTAACTGAAACACGTATACTACATATACGATGCCTTTGACATTTTTATACTTAGTTTAAGTAATAACTTAACTTCAACCTGAAAGAACACATCTCCTGACCCAACTTTGTTACACCGTCTTTTTTGTACATAAAACTTTTCTTGTTTGAACCACTCCTGACTGAGATCCCCTGAATCTAAGTTTCCCTCACACAAGACCCCCACAAGTTAGCCTGTGGTAAATTGCAGAAATTTGTTTAATTGGCATATAGTGTGGTGGGTCTGCAATACTTAATTAGGGGCAGTTATAAGGGTAGGTCTGCTACAAGTGGTTCCCAGATCTGATAACTTGGGATTTTGTCTTGTCCAGATGAGGTCCCATTCCTTCTGAAAGAACAAGGAGGCGGTTTAGGAGAACTCTGGGAAATACCTTTTGCCCACCAAAGCCCAGGTGGCCTCTATCTACTTCTTAGGAAATACAACTTCCATCTTCCAATCTGCAAGGGCAAGAAGGTCTTCAAACCATTACATAATAGATGTTGAATATTTATCCTTCCATGCCTGGAGCAGAGGGTGTGTGTGATCCTACACATGTGCATAAATGGGCATTAGGATGCTATATTGGCTCTGGCTTCCCAAAGTAAGCACACTGCATGGGCATACAAGGATCGACATATGTACAGGGTCATCACACACAATGCTCATTAAACTAGCAATACTTTTAATTCCAGTTCCTACACAGAGGAGCAAATTGGCTTTAAGCTCTGGTCTTATTTTAGATTGGACCCTACATTCAGCCTTACAGTGGTACCTCGGGTTACATACGCTTCAGGTTACATACGCTTTAGGTTACAGACTCCGCTAACCCAGAAATATTACCTTGGGTTAAGAACTTTGCTTCAGGATGAGAACAGAAATCGTGCAGCGGTGGCGCAGTGGCAACAGGAGGCCCCATTAGTTAAAGTGGTGCTTCAGGTTAAGAACAGACCTCCAAAACGAATTAAGTTCTTAACACGAGGTACCACTGTATATGAGTCTTATTATGGGGTGCATTTCTGATACAGCTGGGGACAGTTGTTGAGAAGCTGCCCGGAGGGGATGGGGTGGAGGAAAGGCTTATTCTAGATCTTTGCCACAAAGTAGCTGAAAGGCAAGCAGTACCATCCCAGAAATCCAGGATTTTGCAGGTTGCTTATCTTACACTAACAACCACCACCACCAACTCTTTGAAACCTGACAGTAATGCTGAACTTTAGTTTGCTACAAGGGTGAGTCATATGGGCAACACTCCTTCTTGGGGTCCCAAAATCCCAGGACGTAATGATAGCATGGCCTGCTCATGTTCTTGTGGTGCCTTAGACTTCAGCCTTCATACATATAGCAGCCCACAGTTATCCACTGGGCATAATAGCACAATGCCATACATACCCTTTGTTGACTCACCAGTAGATGTTGTTACACCTTAGAGGCTTTTGATAGGAAGCTCTGCACAAGCCACTCTATTTTGAGGAAATGTCTTACATTTGCTCTTGCTGCAGTGAAGTGGAAACTATGTCCCTTTCAATCTCTCTTCTGTAATATAGCTGAATTCAGGGTAGAACATTTCGCCACTTTGCAGTAATGACAACTAGCAGCCCAGTGGGTGACATTCTATGGCTCATGAAACACAGTGGAGCAAGATAATAGTTCTTTTTGCCCATAACCCTCATAGGATTTCTTATGGTGCATGTTGTTCTCCTAAAATAACAGCTCCGTTGCCAAAATATCTCAGGTTTGTTTATGCACAGCTTAAGCAGAGTGAAATGAGTTGAAAGCAGTGGGAGGATGCAGGGGTACGCATACCCCTAAACATTTTGTGAATCTAAGTTTGGCCTCATTGAGGGGCAGTATTTCAATATGAGGAGGAAAATGGGAGTACCCCTAAACATTTTTTTTTAGAAAATAGCACTGATTGAAAGGAAGATAAGAAGTCCCAGGCCAGTTAAAACTCCTCAACCAATACAGCGGTACCCCTGGTTATGTACTTAATTCATTCTGGAGGTCTGTACTTAACCTGAAACTGTTCTTAACTTGAAGCACCACTTTAGCTAATGGGGCCTCCTGCTGCTGCCGTGCCACTGGAACACGATTTCTGTTCTCATCCTGAAGCAAAGTTCTTAACCCGGGGTACTATTTCTGGGTTAGCAGAATCTGTAACCTGAAGTGTATGTAACTCGAGGTACCACTGTATCTAGATAGGCCACCACTGACCTGGTGCGCTCCAGGTGCTTTGGTCTATAACTCTTGCCAGCATGGCGGCGATGAAGGGGGGAAACAGTGGTGCCCGTCTGCTGGTGGCATCACCACACTCATTAGGTGGGGAGAGGGCAGGACAAGGTGGCAGCAGGGAGGTGGGAGGAATCTGAGGTCTTAACCCTGCAGCTATACATACATCTGTGAGATGCCATCACCTAACGGGAGCTCCTCCAACCTCCCCCACACCAACTACTCTGGGTTCCTTCCACAGTAGTTCCTTTATCTGGTCACTGGGTTTTTACAGGGAGCCCACACAATACTGCTAACAGATTGTTCCACTCTGTCTGGCTGTGTTTTTGCAGAAGTAATTTGTGTTGCTTTGGAGTAATAAAACACAAATGATGCATCAGCCTGTGTAATATGGACAAGCAAAATCCTTTTGAGGATTTTAAAGGTTACTGTACTTTTTGCTGAAAGTTGTATATCTACAAGGCTACTCCATTTTATTGTTTGCTGCTTGGAGTGGTTGTGTGTGGCCTTTAAATGGGCAGGATTCAAGTCCTGTCAGCAGAAGGATGTCTGCATGAGCAATGCGGCTTACTGCCTCTCCTCCACAACTGGCTCGGGGGGGGGGGTGCCAGGAGAGCCCCCTGGGAACAGCACAAAGGAGAGGGGGATTATTCCATCTGGCAAAGGAAAATGCTTCCCTGACCAAACGATCCCCTTATGGATTCTCCCTATGAATTTATTTAGAGGCATTTATACCCTTTGCCATGCAGTCTTGACTCCCAAGACGGGTTACATACAGCTCAATACAATTAAACCATAAATTAATACCCCACCTTTCGAGAAAGTTTCTCCTCAAAGCAGCTTACAACAATACTTAAAATCACAACATTATTACAATATGTAAAATATTCATTCCATGACTATTCTAAAAATAAAGCCAATCGCCAACTATAAATCAATTTAAAAACCAAGGCCCAGCATTGAACAACAATGTACATTAACTCCCAAAGGTTCTCAAGAGGAAAACAGTTTTCAAGGATCTAGTAAACGTTGATGATGATGATGAGGCCTGCCTCACCTCAGAAGAAAGTCACTGCAGAAACGGCTCAATTGTGCACGCCTTTCTGGGTGGGCCTTTAGGCAAGATCTCAAGGTACAGACAGTTTGGTATGGGTATAGGTGATCTCCACTAACCTGCTCCCAAACTGCCCAGGGCTTTGAAGATCAGAACCAGCACTTTGAATTGAGCTGGAAGGGCAATGGCAACCTGCACAACTAGTACATTATAAGCATAAAATGTTCTGACCACCTAGTCCCTAAAGGAAGTCAGCAGCCTAATTTTGCATCAGCTGAGTGCATCGAATAATCTTGAAAGGCAGGCCTATTTAAAGTTTATTTCAGTAATCTATTCTGGATGTGACAATTAAAAACAAAAGAATTGCCTCCTGGATCCGGACTGTGGCCCACCAGCATACCGGTCTCACTGTGGCCAGCCGGATGCCTAGATGTGCACAGGTAAGCCTACTTCCATTCAAAGGCCAAAAAGAGCAATCGCTCAGCAGCACTAAATGCTCTAGCAAGCAAGGTCTCTTGAATGTTGTTAGCAAAGTTTGCTTTAAGACAAAGGGACAGCTGTTTGTTACAAAAGGTTGCTCTTTGACTTCCAGGAGCCTTTCGTCACAGCTTACAGATGGTGTTGTGATGGGTGTGCAACCGAGACATTTTCTGGAAAATCCCTGATTAGAAATTGCTACCGATACAAAGCTGTGTACGGGCCATCCATCTGGAAGATAAATTGTAATCTGTATGTGGCCAGTCAGGCAAGCCACAGAGGCTAGCAGGCTAGCTATCTATAAATCAGATAATTTTGGGCATAGTTTATGAGAAGCTCGTGCACCGACTGATCCAGCCATGGGCAAACTGAGGCTACCTGGGGAGTCACTTTGCCACTTCTTGAGGACTTCCAAGTGGCAGATTGAGATACTTGCTTGGCATGTACAGATTGCTTGCTGTTTAGAATAAAATCTTCTCATTCACTTGTGTTTTGTATTATGTCTGAATCTCATTTTAAAAGAACCACCTTGCATTTGGCAAGATAATGTTTTCCTGAACTTCTGAACTGTTTTGATGGTTAGTCAGTATGGGGTGTGTACATTCCTCGTTCAAGAATGTCCTAGTCAGTCAGAAGTATTTGAAGGATCTGCTAATCATTATCCTTTGTACTGTTTGTTTCCTTGAAGCTCACCTATATATTTTAATATGGAACCTGAAACTTGACTCCAAACTGGTTTTAGAAATATGGGGAAATATCCAGTCTTTCTCTGCAATGCAACCCTCTGGATAAACCAACTGAGCTTTACAAATGAGTTGCTGTTTGGTAAATTCAAAACACAATCCTTTACCCTGTAAGAGCAAGAGTTTCTCTCTGCATCTCTATGAAATAGTGAATGAATGGTTGTGTGTTGCGTATCAGTTATGTATGAGAGAGAATATACTGTTGGTATAGTGGCCCCTGAAGGTTATCCACAAGGTATGTGTGCCTTCCCACACTGGGAAGCAGCAGGAGATGGGATGACAGGTGTGGCAAGACTGAATGATGGGAGAAGTCTGGCAGGAACCTGTCCTTGTCTGTTCTGAAGCAAATATCACCCCCAAGCAAGCAGTTGCTCCATTTGCTCTCTCCACCTCTGTCATTTTTGTGAACAAAATGACTTCTAAAGGGCATTTCTTTTCTCCATGCCCTCAGACCAAACCTTCCTTGGACATGCAACCGCCCAACAAACATGGTGTATGAACCCAACAGCAGCATGGCCAACCCACCAATTCCCACAGCCATAGCAACACATTTCCCACCTGCTGCAATCGCTGGAACTGCTGCAGCGCATAGCCATGGCTGCCTGGCTAAAGGGCTCATCAGGGAATGGTATTTGAGTCCGACAGCTCATGAGTACTGGTGAATGGCCTCTCAGCACTGCACTGTGCTCTTTTGCCTTGCTTTAGAGACTTGGAGCCAGATCTTTAATCCAGCCAAGGGGTGGGTAGGGCCAGCAGCCCACCCACAAGGCAAGGCAACCGCCTCAGGTGGCAGGATCCATAGGGGCAGCACATCCAGGCTCATAGAAGCCAACTCCTAGAGCTCAATGTCCCTTTGGGCCTCCCAATAAAATATTTGAGGGGACCGCACCACATGTTGATGGGCATTGCCATTCAAATGGTGGTGGTGGGTGTACTGTATCATGTGATCAGTTATATGGGGCAGAGGTTACCTCTGTTTGGGCTCCAAGGAATTGCTCACCGCTGCTCCTGCAGTGACAGCGACAGAGCGCTGCAGCACGCTCCTTGCAGACTGGATCTGCTGTCCCCTTGGCAGCCCCCCCCCCCACTGCTGCCTCTACAGTAGCCTCTTGGTGAATAGGACTCACTGCTGGTCTCCCTCCCTCCCTTGTTCCACTCCACTCCTTCTCCCTAAGCCAGGGGTGGGGGGGAGAGCAGCACCATTTGTGGTTTGCCTCAAGAGCCAAAATGTCACGGGCTGGCCCAAGCAAATGCTTCAGAAGGATTTTCTTCAGGTCTGCAGCAGGAGAGGCACTCTATGTCTCCACCACTGTGAAGATGAAAAGGGACGAACCAGAGATACCACTGTATACCCCCCAAAAAGCAAACTATCCCCCTGAAGTAGCTACCCTGTGCCTGCCCCATAACCACTTCTGATGATTGAATGTTTCTCTGGAGGCTCACACGAAATTTGTGGACATATTTAACTAGCTATCAGGAGGAAGGAGCCTGTTGAGAGACTGCATTCTCTCATGCAAACCTGCCTGGGCTTGGAGCTCTTTTGAGGAGGCCCTTCTCTTGGTCCCACCACTTTGGACCTTCCTCTCTAGAGAGGCTAGACGGGCTGCCTCCTTGTTCTCCTTCAAGGGGCAGCTGAGGACTTTCTTGCCCCAAGGGGCTTTGGGGAAGTGACCGCCTTGCAGTTTTTATTGCAATGATTTTACGTGTTCTTTTATGTGTACTGTATGTATTTTAATTCCACTGATGTTTAACTGTGTTTCGGTTACTGCGTTTCTTTCTGTATGTTTTCAGCCGCTTCGATTTTAGTTGTAAGCAGCCTTGAGTCCCCTTAGGATGCTAACAGTCCTTCCTCATCCCCTCTTCCTCCTTAGTCACAGGGGTTTTTGTTCCATCTACTTCGGATACGACGGCGGCTCCATTCGGGAAGCGCTCACCTCCAACTGGAAAGTGGTACAGCCCAGACGCAGGCCGGCCACCTGGGGAAGGGAAGGAGAAAGGCCCATTCGGCGAGGCGAAGGGGCGGGAGATCGGTGGGCGGGGAGCCCGAGGGAAGAGGAAGCCGGGGAGCGGCGGGCGCGGGGAAGGGAGGCTGTGGCGGGGGCGCGCGCGCTTGTGCAGCCCCTCCCTTCGCCGCTCTCCGGCTGGGCGTGGGACTGCGCGCTACGGAGGGAGGCGGGAGGGCTTTGATGGATTGAACTGCAGTTGCGGGGCTGGAGGCTGGCAAGGAGCCGCTGGGAGCGCGCGCGGTCGGGGCTTCCTCCCGGGCGCCTGGTCGGGGAAGGAGGCCTCTTCCCTCGGGAAGGTGGGCACAACCCAGGAGGAGGAGGAGGGCGCCGCCGCCGCCGCCGCTGCTTCCCGCCTGAAAAATGAATGAATGGGCCGGGAGGCGCAGCTGAGCCGCCGCCGCCGGAGCCCCGAGTCTCTCCGCCTCCCTCGCGGGTGGAAGGTCTCGCCGGCGAGCCGCCTTTGTTCGGCGCTCGGCAGGGCTGCGGAGTCATGAGCGCCGCCGGCGGCCGCCGCCGCTCGGAGCCGGGCGCGTGGTGAGAAGGCGCCGCCGGAGCGAGCGAGGCCAGGCTCGCCTCTCCGCCAGATCCGGGAGGAGGAGGCTCTTTCGGCGAGCCGGCGCTCCGTCCCCCCCGCGCGTCCGCGGCGCCATGGGGAACATCTCCTCCAACATCTCCGCCTTCCAGTCTCTGCACATCGTCATGCTGGGCTTGGACTCGGCGGGCAAGACCACGGTGCTGTACCGGCTCAAATTCAACGAGTTCGTCAACACGGTGCCCACCATCGGCTTCAACACGGAGAAGATCAAGCTGAGCAACGGCTCGGCCAAGGGCATCAGCTGCCACTTCTGGGACGTGGGCGGCCAGGAGAAGCTGCGCCCGCTCTGGAAGTCCTACAGCCGCTGCACCGACGGCATCATCTACGTGGTGGACTCGGTGGACGTGGACCGGCTGGAGGAAGCCAAGACGGAGCTGCACAAAGTCACCAAGTTCGCCGAAAACCAGGGCACCCCGCTGCTGGTCATCGCCAACAAGCAGGACCTGCCCAAGTCGCTGCCGGTGGCGGAGATCGAGAAGCAGCTGGCGCTGCACGAGCTCACCCCGGCCACCACCTACCACGTCCAGCCCGCCTGCGCCATCATCGGCGAGGGGCTCACCGAGGGCATGGACAAACTCTACGAGATGATCCTCAAGCGCAGAAAGTCCCTCAAGCAGAAGAAAAAGCAGCGGTAGACCAGAGAGCCCGAAAGGAAGCTGCGGTGACACGTCCCTTACGGAGCCTGGGCCCATCCACCTCTCCATGCTGCCCCAGACCCCTTCCGTTGCTTCCCCATTAAGAGGCAGGGTATCGTTTTCGTGTTGGCTGGCACTCGGGATGCAGGTCAGATCTGCGCATGTCCGCTTCCCCCTCCCGCCGCGAAGCCGCCATGAGCCCGAGGCAGAGGAGGGAGCCTCGCCTGAGTTTCCCCATTCTAGCAGGACTAGAATACAGGCGAGGACCACGTGGTTTTATCAGCTGCTTCCGTCCCTGTGGACTAACCTACACAACGCATACCCTTGTTTAAATTCCTCTGGAAGGTGTCTTTTTAACTAGATATGGATCTATGTAATGGGAGAAACGACTTGTAATGGGAGATGAAAGCCAGAAGGCTGGATAGCGCAGGGCAGGACCCTGTTTCATCTGGATTAAAGTTTGTGCTGCCATCTCAGGATCTCAGTAGAAGCCCAAGGTGATGTGTGCATGAAGAACTAGACTTAAGAAATATTGCTTTGTAGGGAAAAGATGCTGTGGTTGGGAGGGAAAAAACTGATGCAGATGAAAGTACATCTTCAGTGTATATTGCTTCAATGGCTCATTGAAGCCAGCCTTTGTGGAAACTGTTTTCGGTCCTAAGATAAGATAGACATCGCCAAGGTATTTATGGTCTGGCATTGTGTCGGGTTCTTATTACCACAGTCCACATGATGCGGTGCTACTTCCTGGAGTGACGTGTGTTCCGAGAAAAGTGTCCCTGCCATTTCAGTGTGAGGGTGTGCAGCAGTGCCTGAAAGGGGGGGGCGGGGGGGAAGGAGGACAGCCCTTTAGGCTTCGTTCAGAACGCAACACCCATGTACTGCTGTGTTAAAAGAGAATTCTGTATGTTGATTGTGTGTTGATGCACTTGAATTGTAAAATCTTGAGCTGCCCGGGTCCTTTGTGACCTGCAGCTGCTGCCTGGTGCTGTGTTCTAAGCATTATGCTAACAGATTTTATTATCTTTTCATAACCAGTCTATACACTGTAGCAATAACCAGGAAAACATTTTCTCAATCATACTTTCTTACTGTAACATTTGACTGCAGACATCCCACCCCTTCTTCACTAAATCCAATCAGACTTAAATACTCTGACTGGCTTTTCAATCTATTAGTGCATCGTTCTGATGATTTCCATGAACCAGAGGCCCAGCTCACTGCAGCAATGAGAAGCATTGGGTTGTGGGAGGAAGCCCAAAGACACTTTGACTAAGCTGATGAAGTACAAAGACTGATTCCGTACCAAGTGGATATTCTGAAGAGAACAAATATTTTGTGTAAGCGAGAGAACTGCCCCCCGGGCTGACAAGTCACCTCAATGGGTGGAATTCTGAGTTCCATCAGTGAAAGCATTTGAGTTTGCTGGACCCTCCCCTCACTGTTCTGAGGGGGTTCTCTCAATCCTCCAGAGTAGATTTACAGGGAGGGGGAAGGGGGAAATCCCAATTCCTCTAGTGTGAGAACCTGTGCAGGGCTCCCAAACAAGAGACAGGTTTCTTTTTCAATCCATGGTTAGTTATGCTGCTAAGCATAAAGAAAATGGCAAGAATACTCCCCCATTGTAGGATTCCTATGGGTTTCTGCAGTCCAGGAGAAATTGGTATTGTTTACATGGGTTCTCATCCTGCAAAACTAACAGTGCCATCCTATACGTGTCTGTACGGAAGTAAGACCCATGAAATAAATGGGGTTTTCTCCAAGGTATCTAGGATTGCAGACCCTTGGAATTCCATGGGACTCACGTCTAAATAGGCATGTATAGGATTGCACTGTAAGGCTGCAAGTCTAGTCATACAGTTGTACCTCTTGTTACGTCAGTCTCCGGCTGCATTTTTTCAGGATACGAATGCGGCAAACTCGGAAGTGTATACTTCCAGGTTTCTGCACATGCACAGAAGCGCTCTGTGCACCTCACGCGTGTGCAGAAGCGGCACTCTAGTTGCAGACTTTTCTGGGTGCAAACAGCACCCCGGAACAGATCGAGTCCGTAACTAGAGGTACCACTGTACTTAACCTCAGAGCAAGTTCATTTAGTTCAGTGGTATTTACATCTGAGCAAACATGGATAGACTCAGGTATGCACACTTACTTGGGAGCAAGGACCATTGAGCATGGACTTCTGAGTGAACATGCCTAGGATCAGTTGCACAGCCAGAGATGATACAGTAAGACTATCAGGAAAACAGATTCATGAGAAGTTGGGAAGGGAGTTTGATCATCTTGCCTAGAGTGGTTATTATAAAGGCTTTGCGTGACAAGCCCCTTCGTGTATTAAAAAGCCTGTAAAAAAGAAAGCTTACATGCCACATGAGAGAGTTACACCTGTGGTTCACTGATTTTAGCTTACCTAACTTCTGGAGCTATGATTATCTGTTTTCTGCTTTAAAATGTCCCTTCCAGAAACAGCAACAGAAGAAGCCTAAATTGCCAAAGGAAGAGGAGAAAGGAGATCTAATAAATGATTTTCCCCTTTCACAGCAAGCTTACTTGAAAGGTCTTTGTAGGAATCCATGTAGGAATTGCCAACTTTTTTTCTTGCAGGGCTTCTGAACCTTTTTACAGCTGCATATTAGGTAAATATTCAGAAAGCCAAGTTCTTGGGTTTGTTGCCACTGTTGTAATTTCATGTTAGAAAAAGTTTTACCTGCTGAATGTTTGCCTATTGTGCAACTGTTTAGGGTACAGGAGCCCTGTTAGATAAGAGGTTAGCTGGTAACCTCTGCAGTCAAGTATTACTTACATGCCTGGAGAATTCTAGTTACATGCATAGAAACTTGTTCATTGATCTACAGAGCGGGCTGGTCCCATTGTTTTAGAACACCATAGAACTGTGGTTGTTGTTTTTTTAAATTGTTTTTATCTTCTTCCACTCACAGCTCTCTCAAGCACATTTGTTACCTCATAACTGAGAGAGACACAGAGAGAATATATTTATTTTGAAACAATATTAAAAGCCAAATGCTGTAATTTTGTAAACACTGTTTAGGAATTAGAAAATACTGCTCAGATCAAACTCCACTGTGCCATAAAAGCCAGTGAGTATGGGTTCTTTTGTCATTGGCACAAAATGTTTCTTACAAGCCTTAGAAACAATCGCTAAAAGCTAAGTTATCACATAATCTGCTCCTGCAGACAAAGTTGCACAGGTGCTAAGTGACTGGTGCTTAGGCCTTTATCACCCCAGTTCAGCAATACAACGTATTAGATATGCCAATCTCTCTGTTGGACCAACTTCAGTTGGCACAGGAGTATGCGGACTTGTGAGTTATACAGAGTTCTTCAACCAGCAGAATGGAAAGGATGTGGATGGATTACACCCATATACATTTAAACACTTCTGTTTGGTGAAAACAACAAGCCTGAAAGATCTTACACATTTTCTGTGATCCATAAGGCACCTATATTGTCTTTGAAGCAAAGCATTTAAACATATTCCTGGCCTGATGGAAGCTTATGCACCTCCTATAGACCTTTACCTGGGAGTAAGTCCGACTAAGCGTTGAGGGACTCATTCCTGAGTAGACGAGTAGGATTGCACTGTCAGGCACTTACTTCCTTAACTAAGACCAGTAAATGGGAGTTTGAATGCCCAGTTGGTGCCCCTAGCATGCAGACTGCTTTTTACTGCCAGTTGCTTTCTTGTTATGAATAGCCAGCACAGTCTTTCCTCTAGCCAAAAACAGTCCTGACAGGCATCTTCATCAGTAAATTGCCTGATCAAAGGCAAAGGCCTGAAGAACTAAGACGGCAAAAACACCTTGCCATTAAAGCTTTATATTTGACCCTCCTTTGAGAACAAATTCTTCCCACTCCCAGTTATTTTGTCCTCTTCAAATAATGTTGGCAGATTTTTAACAGATGTTACAAGATGCTAGTCACATTTCAGATGTTTTCTTCACCATGCACCAATTAAAGTATTCTAGCAAAAAACTTCTCTGACCAATGTTATATTTTCATTTCATGTTATCTCTTTCCGGGCTTGCTATCTCTGTTTTTATGATACAGATGTGAAATTATTCATTCAATGGGGCGGGGGAGAAAAGTAATCCTCATTAGGAAAGGAAAGGCCTCTCCCTAAGAGCTCTGGAAACATGGAAGGGACTCCATTGGAGCTGCTTGCACATACTAAAATAATCTGCAGAACCTTCAGACAGTTCTTCTGATAAAAGGTTGTGCACTTCAGAGGTTACAGGAAGCAGTTTGCAATCTGCAAGAAGGCCATACATGTTTTGAGGGCACAAACAGGTTTCTGCAACACAGATGCTTTATATGAGCCAGGAAACCTCTGCCTCACCTTTGCTCGCCCACTCATGTCTATATGCAATGGAACCCACATGTGCAGTTATCACAGGTTGCATGTTAATTCTTACACAGATACTGGGCAGTATCGTAACTCAGTCCATTGGTGCAAGGTTTTACACCTGAGCAATTTCCTCCCTTGCCTCCTCCCGCACTCCTTTCCCAATCTGCTCTGGGATTTTCCTCAGTCCTCTGAAGCAGATTTGGACAAGGATTCGGGGTGCACATCCAGAGAGAAGCGGGGCAGTTCTGTTGCACAAGCATAAATCTTTGCACTGATGGGCTCAGTTTGATACTGTCCATACATTTTACAATGTGTAAAGCAGCCTTCACTTGAATTCTTGTTTAGTTAATTTTCTCTGTACTGTTAGGCAACAAAATATTTCAAAGCAGGCACCAGTTCCACCTCAACTTGCATGCAAATATGCAATGGAGCTCTGATGTTATTTTTCTTAAAGAAGAAACGTATGATAAATCACACAAATGGAGCTTGATCATAAGAAATCCCATACTATCGTGCAATTTGCTAATAAAATAATGCTGTTTTAAGACATTTTGATGTTTAACTGATAGTAACAGGATGATCAGACTTCACAATCTCATTACTGTTTATAATTGAGTTGACTACAACTTGAGGTGGAGCGTATAGACCTAGCAAGAGCTTGCAGTCTGATGAATTAATGCAAAGCTCAGTCTCAGATGCAAGGAACTAACAAAGAGTGAATGTTTTCTATCTGAAAACCAAGAGTCACAAAGACCAGATTAAAACAGTATTTTAAAACCTTAAACACATATAAATAAAGGTGAAATAATGTAAGAAGCATTTGAATTTTTAACATAAGCAAATGAGCACCTGCTACAGACAATAATACTCCCTGAGAACAATGCTCTATATTCAATTTAAATAATCAAAACCAATATGTGAAGTTACAGAAATATTTAAAATAAAATTAATAAGTTTTCAATTTTATACAGTTTCCTTAATTTACTTTTGGACATTTTGTTTCCTAATAAAACTTATTAAATTTAGTAGTCCTTAACCCATTAAGACTGTTTTTTTTTATCAGAACATCTATGTAGCATAAACAAAAAGTTCAATACAGTGGTACCTCAGGTTAAGAACTTAATTCGTTCCGGAGGGCAGTTCTTAACCTGAAACTGTTCTTAACCTGAAGCACCACTTTAGCTAATGGGGCCTCCCGCTGCACGATTTCTGTTCTCATCCTGAAGCAAAGTTCTTAACCCGAGGTATTATTTCTGGGTTAGCGGAGTCTGTAACCTGAAGCCTCTGTAACCCGAAGTACCACTGTACAGTCAAACCTCGGTTGTCGAATGCAATCTGTTCCAGAAGCTCGTTTGGCTTCCGAAATGTTTGACAGCCGAGGCGCAACTTCCGATTGGCTGCAGGAGCTTCCTGCACTCAAGCAGAAGCAGCGTTGGACGTTCGGCTTCCAAAAAAGTTCGGGAACCGAAACGTTCCAAAAGAGGAATTTGGGAACCGAGATTTGACTACAGTCTCTAAAATCCTAGCCTTATTTAATTATGAAAGATAAAGTTTGGCATTTTCATAAGAATGGTTTCACACCTGGTTTCATTCAAGTAAATGGTCATGCCTGAAAGTCATTTGACCCTTTCGTGTGTTGTTTAGTCACTTAATTTATCTTATTTATTTAGGCTTCAATGTACAGAACTTTGTAATGATTTCACACGACAGTAAGATCAATAAAGCTTTGCTTCTAGAAAGCATTCTGTAAAAAAAAGCGTGCACACATTTCAAAGGGATAAAATACCCAAGTTCTGTAGGTGTGGAGGAAAGCATGAAAACTGCACCACTGTTTGGTGTGGTGTGTGTGTGTGTGTGTGTGTGTGTGTGATAATGGGGAACAGAAAGGAAATGCAAAGCGGCCCAAAATGCTATAGTCAAGCCTTTAAAAGTGTCACATGATTTGGGAATGTGACTTTTGTCTGGTCGCTTTCTTCATTGCCTTGAAAAGGACTAACCTCTTCCCTATTCTGTGTACTGTCTGGCTTGGATTTGCTTTTATGCTTTCAATGAGAGATATCCTGAGCAAACGTAATGCCCTTCTTATCTTTGCTTTCTTACTAAGCTAAATCCCTTTTGCCTTTTAAATGGGATTTTGTTCTCAAGAAAGCATCCTGTTTAAATGGATCATCCAGCTAATACCAAGATACACTAGAGTGAGGGGGAAACCTTCATTGCTCAATTATCCCACAGAGAATGATTTGTTTCATTCACCAAACTGTATTAGGTCTTTAGACAAAGACATCATGTAGAAATAGTAAAAATTCAGGCAATTACAACTGCATTTATTATAATCACTTTGCCACATGAATTTTGGTTTTGGTTGCTTCTTAGCTTTGGGCAGAGGTAGCCAATGCAATGCAACAAGAAATTTCAGGGTTTTTTTTAGCTTTCTCCACCTCAGGGTCTCCAGTGGGCAGAGTCCGGGGACCAGAATCAAAGGGGCAGGCTATTTTTTGCTTGGCTTCTTGAGACCTTTAGCTATTTTCATCAGGCCGTGACCAGACAGTTGGGCTCTTCTTCTGGCCTGCCAGAAGCTGTCCCATCCCATAATTGTGTGCCACCAGGTTTTGCCAGGCTAGGTAGCACCCCTCAGTTTCCAGGATCCACATTCTGAATCGGATCTTATCCTCAAAAGACTTGTAAACCTGCCATCTGGGAGGCAGATAAGTCCCTTTCAGTATAGTAGAAGACAATGCCAATGATTAAGGTCAACAGTGGTTAATTATCAATTGGATGGACAAACACATGGAACAATTACTCTTTGTTCATTTCCTGGCTCACTGATGGGCCTTTCAGAATACAGAATACAGGAATGGGGCTCATGTGAGAAATTAAAGACCCACTTTAGAGAACAACATTAGTTAGATCGCCTTTAGATGCATCCTTGATTTCAAGCAGAACCATTTCAGGAAAAGGAGGGGATCTATAAATAAGATAAATAAGGGCTAGAGGAGAAGTAACATGAGGGAAATTGGAGAGAGAGAAATTCTTCCAGTAGCACCTTAGAGAGCAACTAAGTTTGTTGTTGGCATGAGCTTTCGTGTGCGCTTGCTCAGTTGGGCCTCCCATTGGCAACATGGCAATAGTAATACTGGTCTACCTTGCCAGGTTGTTGGAAAAAGTACAAGAAGATAATGTATTTGAATCCTTTAGAACATTTGAAAATGCCATAGATATGCTGTGTTATTATGATTTTATTTATTTGGGAGGTTATACATTGCCTGTTGAACTGAAATAACTAATCACTGCTAAAAATAAATTATCCTTAAAACAAAACAGAAATTACCAAACAGCCAAGAAAGATTACCAAAGGAAATAAACAATAGATGGAGCAGAATACACTAAAATGGGGATTTTTAAGTGGCTCAGCTGGACACCTGCAAAATTCTGCATGAGAAAATGGCCCAACAAAACTCCCCTGGTCTATTTCTCTAGGAAGGCTATGAGCGTCCCTGCCGAGAAACTGCCCCAGTTTTATATGGGGAATGTGGTTTGATCGTGCATTATAGCTTCTGTGATCATTTTATTTCCCCCCACTGCCTTGTTGACTAATGAAAATGCAATGTCCCAAATTTGTGGCTGATTTATTTCAGTGCAGTTCTGCCCAGGATCACTCAAAGGCAGTTCACAAAATCTGGTCTGATTCATACCTACCTTCATGATAATAAATAGTCATGATGACAGGTTTGATCATGTTCTGTGGCTGATAGCATTTTTGGCAGGTTGCCTCTTCAGTCTTAAGCAATGAGCTTCTAGGTGCCCTATGGGAACAAGGAATTTGCCAGCTCATAAGCAGGCAGGCAAGAGCAAGGAGTGGCACAAACTAAAACAAAAATTCCTTCCTTTAGGACATGCTATGGATCTGAGGTATGCTGGAGACCTGGAAGGTTTTTTAAAATCCAAGTGCTCACATGCTTTAATGGCACCACAGCTTTCTGTGGCTTATTCTGTTGCACTGCATATAGGCGTGTATGCTTAAACAAAATGGGTGGAAAACCACGTACTTTGTAATGCATTTTGCAGATCACCAAATATGCTGCAGACAATTCTGAGAAAAATCTGATTTCAAAAGGCTGCCAATTCTGCTCTCAGAAAGTGCTGCAACAATTAGAAAGAAGTGGATTCTGCAGGGCTACTCCAGCTCTGCATAGTAGATTATAGTCATATATGCAGTCATAAAATGCACTGCAAAAAAGAGGGTTTGAGCTTCATTTTTAAAATACAAAAGTAAACATTGCCCAAAGGGTGCTCATCAATGGTTCCTCTTCATCCTGGAGAAGAGTGACTAGTGGGGTGCCACAAGGTTCTGTCTTGGGCCCGGTCTTATTCAACATCTTTATCAACGACTTGAATGATGGACTCAAGGGCATCCTGATCAAATTTGCAGATGACACCAAACTGGGAGGGGTGGCTAACACCCCAGAGGACAGGATCACACTTCAAAACGACCTTGACAGATTAGAGAACTGGGCAAAAACAAACAAGATGAATTTTAACAGGGAGAAATGTAAAGTATTGCACTTGGGCAAAAAAAATGAGAGGCACAATTACAAGATGGGTGACACCTGGCTTGAGAGCAGTACATGTGAAAAGGATCTAGGAGTCTTGGTTGACCACAAACTTGACATGAGCCAACAGTGTGACGCGGCAGCTAAAAAAGCCAATGCAATTCTGGGCTGCATCAATAGGAGTATAGCATCTAGATCAAGGGAAGTAATAGTGCCACTGTATTCTGCTCTGGTCAGACCTCACCTGGAGTACTGTGTCTAGTTCTGGGCACCACAGTTCAAGAAGGACACTGACAAACTGGAACGTGTCCAGAGGAGGGCAACCAAAATGGTCAAAGGCCTGGAAACGATGCCTTATGAGGAACGGCTAAGGGAGCTGGGCATGTTTAGCCTGGAGAAGAGGAGGTTAAGGGGTGATATGATAGCCATGTTCAAATATATAAAAGGATGTCACATAGAGGAGGGAGAAAGGTTGTTTTCTGCTGCTCCAGAGAAGCGGACACGGAGCAATGGATCCAAACTACAAGAAAGAAGATTCCACCTAAACATTAGGAAGAACTTCCTGACAGTAAGAGCTGTTTGACAGTGGAATTTGCTGCCAAGGAGTGTGGTGGAGTCTCCTACTTTGGAGGTCTTTAAGCAGAGGCTTGACAACCATATGTCAGGAGTGCTCTGATGGTGTTTCCTGCTTGGCAGGGGGTTGGACTCGATGGCCCTTGTGGTCTCTTCCAACTCTATGATTCTATGATTCTATAAGGCCAAAAAACAGCACTCTAGTTAAATGCCTATCACTGATACAAGCACCAAGCCCCTTTTTGCAGTGCATTTTATGCCTCCTATGGGACGTGGGTGGCACTGTGGTCTAAACCACTGAGCCTAGGACTTTCCAATCAGAAGGTCGGCGGTTCGAATCCCTGCGACGGGGTGAGCTCCTGTTGCTCGGTCTCTGCTCCTGCCAACCTAGCAGTTCAAAAGCACGTCAAAGTGCAAGTAGATAAACAGGTACTGCTCTGGCGGGAAGGTAAACGGCATTTCCATGCACTGCTCTGGTTTCACCAGAAGCAGCTTAGTCATGCTGGCCACACGACCTGGAAAACTGTCTGCGGACAAATGCCGGCTCCCTCGGCCAGTAAATCGAGATGAGCGCCACAACCCCAGAGTCGTTCGCGACTAGACTTAACTGTCAGGGGTCCCTTTACCTTTACTTTATGATTCCTGTATCTTCACAACAGCCTTGTCAGACAGAGAGTTGGTGACTGGTCCAAGTAAGTGAACAAAAATGATGAGTTAAGGTGGTTTTAAATGAGAAGCTTACATCCAACATTTCTCTGAAAATAGGGACATCCTATTCAATAAGGACAACAACAACGATAATAACAACAACCATAATAATAACTGGGTTGCCCTAGCCACTTTGAGTGGCTTCCCATCATATATTAAAATATTATTAAACATTACACAACTTCCCTATCCAGGGCTGCCTTTAGATGTCTTCTAAAGGTTGTATAGTTACTTATCTCCTTGGGGGTCGCATAACTCCATACCCTTCAACATTTCTCAGATGAAAATAGGGACATCTTTAGGAAAAGTGAGACATTCCGGGATCAAATCAGAAAATGGGGCGGCTTCTGTAAATCTGGGTCTGTTCCTGGAAAATAGAGACACTTGCCAGGGGTGTGTGTGTGAGATTCTCAGGGTTTATTGTTCTTGATCAAAGCTGGCAAGATGTCTTTTGTTTGTGTTTTGCTGGGAGTTGTAAAACTCCACATGCTCTGAGTATTTTTTGTAGACTACAGAAGTTTATGTCATAGTAGGTTTGTTAGTCTTTAAGATACCACAACACTTATTTTCTGGTGCCTTATTTCATGACTTATTTTGGGGAAATGGGGGCCCTGTTTTGCAAGCTTCACCAAGGGGCCGAATCGCCTTTAATCTTGCCTTGTGCACACCATTTTGGCATTACCTGTTCCAGCAGACACCACCCTAGGGAGTGTTCCATTTCCAGTGCTAAATAGACTTAGCAACACCTCACAACATTAATTTTTGGCAGCTACATATCTATCCTAGCCCTCCCCTTTGCTATAAAGTTTCTTTTTGTAATCCTGAGGGTTGCATGGAATGAATGTGTTTAGGCTGCTTCCCACTGAAATGTCTTTTTTATTATTTGTTCCCGATAAACGTTTGCCTGTCCAAGGCAACTCAGTAAATACAACAAGGAATTTAGGGAAGTGAAACTGTTATTAATTCTTACTGTCATCATTTCATCTGGCAGTTACGCAGCACAATAGGAAAGAAGGCTTGCTCAATTCCAGTGAAAGAATGTTTATTAGGAGAGGTACAAGTGTGCCAGAGGAAGTATGGCAGCTTCCTAAGGTCAGGAAGCACAAGAAAACCAACCATCTGTCTTCTGAAACATTGTCATCTCTGCAAATGGTAGTGTGGATTTCAGATTAAGAAGATCTTTATTGGGTTAAGGAGGCTGCAATACACCATCACCTCAAAAAAGTAAAACACCACAGCCCCCTAAAATGCCTTTGTAAGGCTGCTGGGGGGGGGGGGAGACAAGATTTCTCAGCAGTTGCAGAAGTCCCTGGCCTAAAGAACTGCAAAGTGAAATTTCTTTTGTGTGTGTGTCTGTGTAATGCTTTTTATTGATTTCATTAGATCTTACAAGTATTCCATTCATCTTCGAAGCAACACAAGATACACAAAATACATAAAAAAATCATGAACCAACACCCATACATAATGAAGAAGTTTCAACACTATACGTCTTCAGGATCTTAAATCTAGATTAGTTAGTCTTTTACTTTTTAAAGGAGACTTCCATCTACCTCAATGTGGGTCTTCCTCCCTTTCTCCCCTCCTTTTTATTGCATCCATCACCTTTACCTGGACATGTTATGTCCAATATTGTACAATATTTATCAGTCCTGCAATCTGCAAAAAAATAATCCAGGCATACTAAAGATCTTAGTAGGGGGAAATGATTCTTTAAATACCCTCTATAACATTTCTTCATGGTTTGTTTAGTTCCTGATTGTTTCTGTCATTTTTGCAAGTTCCAAATACTCAAACATTTTTATCTGCCATTCCTCCTTCATTGGGATTTTCTCTCCCTTGCAGTCTCTGGCAACCAACATTCTCGCTGCTGTTGTTGCATATAAAAATATCCTTTTCTTATCACCTGGGATATCTGTTGACAAAATGCCTAGAAGGAAGGTTTCTGGGTTTCTGGGTTGGTTTGTTTTTTGTTTTTTACAAATGTCTGTTTGAACATTTTCTTTAATTCTTGAGAAATGATATCCCCAAAGCTTTTAATTTTTGTGCAACACCACTACATATGAAACTGTGTCCTCCACCTGCTTGCTCCTCCAACATAAGTTTGTATTGTACATTTTAGCCAATTTGCTGGGGGTCATATACCACCTGTAAAACATTTTCATGAAATTTTCCTTTAATGTGCAAACTTGAGATCTTTAGTCCACAATTTTCCCCATGCATCTGAATGCTATAACCGAAGTCCTTTGACCATTTAATCATTGCTTCTTTAACCTCTTCCTCCTTTACCTCCCAATCTAGCAGGAGTCTATACATTTTCGATAGCAATTTCCTTTTGTTTTGTATTAGATCTTTTTCCAGCCTTGATGTTTCCATCTCAAACCTTCTTCTTTTATCTAATTTAAATATTTCATTTATTTGGTGCTACTACAACCAACCCATAAAATAATGTCTGACTTCTTCAAACTTTCTTAGCTTCAATTGATTTTCTTCTTCCAACATTTCTCTATAGGTTGCCCAATATTTTTCCTCTTTACTTAAGTAGCCTCTAGGGCTGATACCCACCAGGGTGTTTTTTGCGCTAATAATTTTTTCTACTTATCCCACACTGTGTATAATGAATTCCTCATTATGTGGTTCAAAAAACTCCTGTGTACTTTAACTTTTTTGTATCCCAAATAAGCATGCCACCCAAATGTTGTCCCATCCTTCCAAATCCAGTAAGTCTGTGTTCTGCAGTGTTATCAACTCTTTTATCCAACATATCAACTCTTTTATCCAACCATTGTTTGGTCCCTGTTCCTGCCAACCTAGCAGTTCGAAAGCACGTCAAAGTGCAAGTAGATAAATAGGTACCGCTCTGGCGGGAAGGTAAACAGCGTTTCCGTGCGCTGCTCTGGTTTGCCAGAAGCAGCTTAGTCATGCTGGCCACCTGACCCGGAAGCTGTACACTGGCTGCCTCGGCCAATAAAACGAGATGAGCGCCACAACCCCAGAGTCGTCCGCAACTGGACCTAATGGTCAGGGGTCCCTTTACCTTTACCTCGGTACAACCCAGAAAACATGGGTGGGCAATGCTGATTTGATCCTCTTCTTCTTTATTCTCTGTCATTTTTCCTTGTTGAACCAAGGATTTCTGCTCATTTGGATCATCAGAACCAAAAATTCCACTCTAAATAAATCCTGCTGTAACCATCTCCTTCTGACTGAGTCTTATGTTCATTATGGAAGGAATTAGGCAACACACTGCTGTTTCTACAGCACATAATCTGCTCATCCAAGACAAGAAGAGGCTTGTAAAGAATGTTAATAATTTGTGAGAAGATACAAGAAAAACCGCTCTTTTACTGTATTGTTTTCCTGTGACTGTTCCTTATTAATGCCACTGAAGTCCAAATCAAACCCCCAAACAGACTGAACTGACAATAGAGACAAATAGATGGCTGATGGACAAAGGTGTTAGGAAGATTACAGAGAGCCTCATTAAACAGAATTAAAAGAGGAAATAACAGGAAACCCTTGACTCAGGGAAGTCACAAGGAGCTTTAAGCTTTAAACTCTGGTGGACAAGTGAAATGAGTCCTGAATTATCTACGCTGTAGTTAAGTTTATCAGTACAGTTTATCAGGGGAATATGAAGTTGACCACATTTGCGGGTGCAGTAAGATATAACAGACTTATAGTGCATTGGGGTGGGGAGTAGAATTGGTCTGGCAGGTCATCTCATCTCCTCCATCCTTCCAAGGTCACTGTGGTCAGTCACCTGCTTGTCACCATGAAATGAAGTGACTCAAAGCCAAAGGAAATGATGAGTTTTGGAGCACTCTCTCTTCTCTCCTTCCTTTCTCTGCAGTCTGACTTGAATGCAAGATGGACTACAGAAGATCAAAAGGTGCTGGTAAACAGTCAATTAGCTGGTGGGCACTGACTGTTAATCCTACTGCAAATGGCTGGCTTCACTCAGGGAACTCCTGGGTTTTGGCATGGATCAGCTTTGCTCAGGAGTTCCTTTGCTCAAACTCCTGGTGGACCTAAATTGGCCCTATGCCTGCTATATATTATGTCTACTCAGAAGTAAGTCCCATTGACTTCAGTGAAACTTAATCCCAGGTAAGTGGGTCTTAAGGGAGAAACTATTACTTGAATTTCTATTACTTTGACCTGTTGCAGGTAAAAGACTCTAGGGGGGAAATAGTAATTAGGAATATTGCAAGGTGATAAAATATGAGAATGGGGACCTTTCAGCAATGTTTCTGTTAAATAAAACCAGCCTTGCTTTAGGCAAACAGGCAAGTATTCCATGGAGGTGAGTGAATGGACTAACGGAAGACACGATGCTTCATTCCTCTGACTGGAAGTCAGAAAATGTGTCCCCCACAATCAGAATGGATCCCTCCTTCTATGTGAGCCCATTTGGCAGAAATCATTTTTTGCTATTATTATTGTTATTGTTATTATTGTTAGTGGTGGTGGTAACTATTTCTTGCCCAGGGCAACCAACCAACCAACCAACCAACCAGGCAGACACAGATACAAGAAGAAAGAAAAATACATTTTTAAAAATTCAAGTGATTGATGAAGGAAAGAATATAAGAAAGGAATAAAAGATTGAGGAGCCAAGTCACCTACTCGGAAGATTGAGTAGAATTAAATCAGCGGCGTTGACGACTGGTGAGAGGAAATGAGAGAAGTTTAAAAGTGAGTCACTAACATGAAGAGTATTGTGTTAAGACTTTATTGCCCAATGCATGTTTCCTCAGAAGTATGCTGCCTTGAGTTAAGTGATGCCTACTTTTGGGGAAATTGCAGATCAATGGAAATGAATTACCTAAGTGTAAAAACATGTGAAGGTGGCATAGACTAGAAACAGACATCTCTCCCTGGCTGCACCCCACTCAGGGCTAATGCTACCCCAAAACTGGTATTATTTAAGGGGCTAAAGACTCTTTACTGAGTTGTTGTTCTTTCCCAAAAGACTTAACACGTTTCACAGTTGGAAAATTCATCCAGGATAACAGAGGGCTGGGGAAAGATGGCAAGCAACACCTTGAGACAACAAAAGGCAGAGCATAGAATCTCCAGTCACAAGGCATGGATGAGAGCGGCAAGCAAAAGTTCTCAATGTGCTAAAAGCAAAGGACTCCATCTAACCCAATAAGCTTTTGTCTTGCTTAAAAACTGTAACATACCCAGGTAATCTTCAAATGTCAAGGAAGAAGAGTTTGGATTTAGATTTGATATCCCGCTTTATCACTACCCGAAGGAGTCTCAAAGCGGCTAACAATCTCCTTTTTCCCTCCCTCCCCCACAACAAACACTCTGTGAGGTGAGTGGGGCTGAGAGACTTGAAAGAAGTGTGACTGGCCCAAGGTCACCCAGCAGCTGCATGTGGAGGAGCAGGGAAGCGAACCCAGTTCTCCAGATTACGAGTCCACCACTCTTAACCACTACACCACACTGACAAGGGGAGAAATGTTGATGTGCCTGCTTCCTTTGTAGTTCCTTCCTTTGCAAATATTTTAAAAAACTATAACTGTGCAAGTCAATTTATTTTAGAAGGTAATTACAAAGTGTGTCCACAAAACTCAGCCTTTTAGCATCTGCAAAAATGTCCAAGGAATCTGATTAAATAAGATCCAGAGTACGGCTTTTTCCAGAGTACAGCAAAATTAGAGCCATGTCAGGTGACAATTAGTCACTTCAGGTACTTACCGACAGGTAATTGTGGTGGTATAGAAAACATGACCCTAACATTTTCCTACCAGTGGTTGAGCTTCACAAATCCTGGCTTTCTTGCAAAACACTGGTAACATGAAGGTGGTCGTTTGTGTTCCTCTTGTAAGAGAATGGGGCATTATATGCCATTAGGGCAGGGAGTCCTGGTCCCACAACCCAGCTCCCTCCCTAAGCACCTGAGAGCGTGCTGTTTCAATGGGCCAAGCAGTGTCCAATGAGCCACCTGTCTGGGATGAAACCCTGTGGATCCTACAACTGCTGCCCCAGGTACCCTACCACTCCCTGACTTAACAGTGATTAGAGAGGCAGGAGGAGAGCATTGATTTTCAACCAGTTTGCAGTTGTACCCTGGGGTGACTTGAGGAACATTCAGAGGAGCCCTGGGAGAGGGGAGACCCTTTCATTAACTTGCAGGGTATATCTCCCTGCATTACAGTGGTGCCCCGCAAGACGAAATTAATTCGTTCCGCAAGTTTTGTCGTCTAGCGAATTTTTCGTCTTGCGAAACACGAAATCCCATAGGAATGCATTGAAAATCAATTAATGCGTTCCTATGGTCAAAAAAAAGTCCAAACAAAGCCAAATTTGGTACAACAACAGTTTATTAACTGCTCTTTAAAGTCACACATACTGTAAAGTGCAGTTCAAAAATTGAAGGGAAAATAAATTAACTTTATAAACAAAACATGTCTTTGTTTTTAGACAAAGGAAACAAAGCCGCGAGACGTTTTCGTCTTGCGAAGCAAGCCCATAGGGAAATTTCGTCTTGCGAGGCAAATCGAAAACGGAAAAACCTTTCGTCTAGCGAGTTTTTTGTCTTGCGAGGCATTCGTCTTGCGAGGTACCACTGTATCTATCTCTCTTTCTCTGTGAGGAACATTCATGAAAAGCCGGCAACTTTAACTTGCAGCCCATTATCTTCCTGAAATAAAACAGTGGCCAAAAATATGGGGAACACTTTTGCATTACTATTTAAATTCTTAAAATCTCTCCCCCCCCCCAAACAAAAATCCTCCCCAGCTTCAGGAACTAACAGTTCCTTAGTTTTACACTGAGGACTTGAGAAATGCAAGAAAAAAGCAAAGTAGCTTGGTGGTATGTGTGACTGGATGTGTGTGTGCTCTATAAGGAGGTATTTAAAAATAAATCTGAAAGTGAGGAGTGTCTTCTATGTCCAACATTCCTCCCTCCTTCTCTACCTCTCCCCTTCAGGGAACCCCTCTCATCCTTAACAGCCACCCAGCTTTATGGGGACAGGGAGAATGTTGCAAGAAAGGGTCATGTCTGCGTGTCCCGTACTGTGTGCTTCTCGCTTCCCTTCCCTGCAATAACAATATATTTCTGCTTCTGATCTTAATCTTGTTTTGCCCTCTCCACCCCCCGCAATGCGCACACTAATTTTGGAAAGGCAGGCTGGGGCTGCCATGTGGAGTGCACCAGCTTGTCCCTGGAGAGCAGTGGCATTGCTTGGGTTGACATATGCATTCCCACTTACATTCACACCCCAAATGGTGTCCCCAAGGGGCAGGGTGCACAACCTACGTTTCCCTCATTTATTTGCCAAGATAAGGTTCTAGCTACCATGGTTATATAGGGATATGGTAAGATATATTCTGGGAAAAGGTCTGTAGCAGAGCACACTGCATGCAAAGATCTGTGGTTAAATCACTGACATTTCCAGGTAGAACTGAGAAAGACTCCTGTTTGTAACCCTGGAGAGTCAAGGTATCACAGAATTGAAGAGTTGGAAGGGACCCCACGGTCATCTAGTCCAACCCCCTGCAATACAGGAATCTCAGTTCAAGCATCCATGACAGACGGCCATCCAACCTCTGCTTAAAAGCCCGCAAAGAAGGAGAGTTATCAACCTTCCGAGGGAAACCATTCCACTGTCAAAACAGCTCTTGCTGTCAGAAAGTTCTTCCTGGTTTAGTCAGAATCTCATTTCTTGTAACTTGAAGCCATTAGTTTGGGCTAGATAGACCACTGGCCTGACTAGGTCTGAAGTAGCCGACTCTTTCTTATGTCTGAGACTGGGCAGCCAGCAGTAGCCTGTGGTTCTGTTCTTCAAGGAGTGGTATTGTTACACCTTACACAAATTCTCTCCCCTCTTTTCAGCATTCTGCTCCTGTGCCTCTATCACTTCTCACCAAAAAAGAAAACTCACATGTATGCAAGCAAGCAGTGGCTCTGTCTTGGCTTGCTTAGGGCATTACAGTTGAGGAATACGTCTTTGGACAGAAGAGCATAACAAGGAATGCAGCCTTGAGTTTCCTACATTCCCTTTATGGAGAATTCTGTTTGAGACACCATCAGCCAAAGGTACAAAGATGCGTGGACACGTATGAAAGACTCTTGTCGCTCAAGATGTCCCTGCATCAGAGTTTGGCTCAGGAATCCAAAATTTAATTATCTGTTCACCATTAGTTTCCTTGGACGCATTATAGTGGTACCTCTGGTTACGTACTTAATTCGTTCCGGAGGTCCATTCTTAACCTGAAACTGTTCTTAACCTGAAGCACCACTTTAGCTAATGGGGCCTCCCGCTGCTGCCGTGCCACAGGAGCATGATTTCTGTTCTCATCCTGAAGCAAAGTTCTTAACCTGAGGTACTATTTCTGGGTTAGCGGAGTCTGTAACCTGAAGCGTATGTAACCCGAGGTACCACTGTATTACCTTGTGTCTGGGTCAGCTTCTGATGTTACATTTCTCTGCTTGTTCTTGATACATGGTCCAAAAACGAGCAAACATGCCTATCTTTGTAATTTTGAAATGTGCAAAGGCCAGGAGGGGGTGTGTGATGTTTAAAGGAGATTCTGTGAGCTTTACAAGTTTTTATTCCAATTTAAGCTGGTTTGTGCCAGCCATGAAAGTCATTCCAGTTTTAGTTGGCAAATGAACACTTTTCCTCAGCTACTAAAATTTCTCATAAAGAACTATGCTATTAAGGTCACATTTTAATTTTTCTAAAACTTGCTAGATTTGAGTGGGATGAGCTGGCCAGCTAATTTTAACACCATACATGAGAAGACTAATCTAAAAAAAAATATTTCTGCCTTGGAAGGATTATGTGAGAGCTTCATAGCATGCATAATTAATGCAAACCCCGGGCAGGATTTAAGCAAATCATTCAGGGCGCTGCATATAATTTTTTGAAGTAGTGGTCAGAAAGAGACAGTATTTCACACCAGATGCTGCCAGCTACTGAAATAATCATTAGCTGTGGGGACCAAAGGAGTTGTTGTTTTTCCTGGAGGATTTATTTATTGAGATGGTATTTAACTGGGCAATGCCCCTAAACTCTGGAAACAACACTGGCGTGTTCAAGCAGAGCTTCTCAAAAGGCACATGTTCCATTTATTTTATGAACAGAAGGTCCCTAATGACAAAGCATTACTGTAGAAGAAGAAGAAAAATCACTTGTGATTTCTAGCTTGGTTAAAGACATGGCAGAATGAACTCTATCCACCCACTCATTTCCCATTACAGTGGCAATATTGTAACAGGAGGTTGGTTCCTTAAATTTGCTCCCCTGTGTAAGGTGCTCTTAAAACCAATGACAGCCCATCACTATAAGAAAATAGGCAACAATAACTTATTACACAGCAGTTGGAACATAGCAAGCTGCCTTCATGCAGTCAGACCATTGGTTCATCTGGTCCAGGATTATCTACATTGACTGGTAGCAACTTTCCAGAGTTTGCCTATACTGACTAGCTACTGACTGTCCTACAGAGGACGTTTTCAGCCACGCTTGGAAACAGTGTGGGCTGAATCTGGACTTCTGCCTGCAAATCAGTTGCTCAGCTATTGATCCTTCACCTCAACTCAACGTCTATTCTTTTGTGCTACCAACATTTTCTTGAAGGTAATGGAGGTTTCCTTCCTTACCAAATGGTAAAGGAAGGGAAAGGTTGGAAGTTGGACTCAAAGGAAGTTTGAACATTCTTAAGCCAGCAAAGGTAAATGGAGAAAGCCATTAGCTGCCCTGAATCACCACTGGCATAGAGCTGGCAGCAGCATTCCACCTGATGTACCATTCTGTGGGGGCTCAGTACAAAAACAGGAAATTTGGGAAGGTCCTACAAACCACTAGGGAAAACCAATTAACAGGATAAGAATGAAGAATGCATGTATACCAAACCACAAAGCCTCCTCCACCACAGACGTCTTCTGAGTCCACTCAGGGAGGTAATTCATATTTGCAGCTAGCCTTGTGCAAGCACCTGTTGAGTGAGAGCTTGTGGCTGGGCAAGAGGAGGCCAGTGTGGTGTAGTGGTTAAGAGCGCTGGACTCGTAATCTGGTGAACCGGGTTCGCGTCTCCGCTCCTCCACATGCAGCTGCTGGGTGACCTTCTTTGAAGTCTCTCAGCCCCACTTACCTCACAGAGTGTTCGTTGTGGGGGATGTTATGTACTGAGTTGAATAGGATCCTAAATGCAGCAGTCTGATTGGTCCTAGAACAATAGGATCCAAAATGCAGCAGTCTGATTGGTCCTAGAACAATAGGATTCAGAATGCAGCAGTCTGAATGCATTAATAATGAAATAATAATGAAATATAAATATAATAATAAAATGCAATAATAAAATGCAATAATAATGAAATAAATTGATTATTTGCTGCCCTTTCATGACACGCAGAATCAGCTGCCTGATGCAGCCCCCTCCCTCAGCCTAATGATGTATGCCAGCTGGGGCTGGTGGCAACTTTAGTCCAAAACATCTGGAGGGCACTGAAATAAATAAAAGGTCTTATATATATAATAAATGTTCATAAATGTACCAATGTCTGGAGCAGCACAGGAAGACCTTCCTGAAACCATTTTGACTCCCAAACTGATCAAATGTTTTCTCTGCAAGGAGAGAGGGGGGAGGGAACTTTCCCATTGTCTCAGGAAGTGGGTAATGGTAATCACCATTTCAAAGGAATGGGCAGACTACCAGGAAAGGCAATCAGACAAGGCATTATCAGAAATCCTGCCAGACAGGAAAAACAACAACACTCAAATTTCTGTAGTAGATAGGTAGCCGTGTTGGTCTGCCATAGTCAAAATAAAAAAATTCCTTCCAGTAGCACCTTAAAGACCAACTAAGTGTATCTGAAGAAGTGTGCATGCACACGAAAGCTCATACCAAGAACTAACTTAGTTGGTCTTTAAGGTGCTACTGGAAGGAATTTTTTTATTTTGACTCAAATTTCTGTTATGGATTGCCCTTTCTGTGATGTACCGTAGGTATGATGGGGTGGTCTTGGGTTACACCCCTTCTGTGATGTATGTATGACGTATGGAGGGGTGGTCTTGAGCTCCAGGGAAGGCAATTTAAAATGTCTATATAAGGGCAGGCACACCTTTGTTTTGGGTCCTCCAAGCACCCTGTTGCAACAGATCAATAAAGATCAGGCTTACTAGCTGCTTTGCTTCTCAATATTCTCTGGTTGGCCTCTGTTATTTTCTCCGACCGATGGAGAACCTACAAAGGACTCTGTAAGGGCTCTTGTGTTCCCCATAAGGGAATAAGGGCAGATTTTTGTTTATTACAGCACCAACTTGGCAAGGTCTGGCGTCCATGAGACCATCAGCAATGCCACACAATTCCTGAAGCCAGTGATCTTTTGTGGGATTGGTCCAGGAAAGCCTCCCTTCCCCCACCATTGCAACATTATTAAAGAACTACATAACTTTTAGAAGACAGCCCTGTATCAGGAAGTTTTTACATATGCTGGAAGCCACCCAGAGTGGCTGAGGAAACCCAGGCAGAGTGGAGGGGTATAAATAATAAAATTATTGTTGTTATTCATATTTAGGAAGCTGCTCCCCTCCTTCTTCTGAGCCTGCCATGAGCAAAGCTCTTGCCATACCCCCCTTGTTTCTTACAGGCATGGCTTTTCCTGAGAAGGTTGCTCTTGCTATCTACAAGTTTAAGAGGTCAGGCCTTTAATCTCAGAGGTGGTTTTGTTTTCATTCTCTAGTGACATCTGCTCATGGGAAGCTCAACTGCATGTCCCAGTAACCAGAAAGGGCATTTTAAAAAAGGAGGGGTAAACTCTCTGGAGGCATTCTGTTAATCTCAAAAATCTTGTTTGCTAGTACGTCAGAGCTGAGATTAGCTTTGTTTGCTTAAGAAACTAACCGTTCCATAGCAGAATGTCCAGATGAGTGTTTCTGACAGGATGGTTTGAGGTCCTTTTTATGACGCAAAAGTAATGCCTTGCCAGAGTAATGTGTAGATTTTGCTGACATGGAAACAGAAATGGGTGAAGGGCCCACCCATGAGACAAGATGAGGCGACCTTGGAGGTGGGAGCTGCTGCCTCCTTGGCAGCCCCCCCTCAAAAAAGTCTCCTCCACAGTGGCCTCTCTGCAAATAGGGGGCACTCATGGGTAGGGAGGAAATGGCAGGGGCTTCCCTCTGGGGTCTCAGGGGCATGAGGTGTGATTCAGACCCCTTTCTGCTCCGGGGTGGCCTTTGATTCCCATTTCAACCATCGGATAAGGTTGATTTGATCCCCCACCCTGTTCCTGATGTAGATCTTCACTCATCCCTTCTTCCTCGGTGGGGAGGGGGGCACCATTTTGTCGTTTGCCTCAGGTGCCAAAATGTCTTGGGCTGGCCCTGAATGCATGACAGTTATAAAGTTTCATTTTACTCTTCCTTGCTGGTTGATCGTTTCCTTATCCAAATCATTAAAAGTAAAGGTGAAGGACCCCTGACAGTTAAGTCCAGTTGCGAATGACTCTGGGGTTGCGGCGCTCATCTTGCTTTACTGGCTGAGGGAGCCGATGTTTGTCCGCAGACAGTTTTTCCGGGTCATGTGGCCAGCATGACTAAGTCGCTTCTGGCGAACCAGAGCAGCGCACGGAAACGCCGTTTACCTTCCTGCCGGAGCAGTACCTATTTATCTACTTGCACTGGTGTGCTTTCAAACTTCTAGGTTGGCAGGAGCAGGGACCAAACAATGGGAGCTCACCCCGTTGCGGGGATTCGAACTGCCAAACCTCCGATCGGCAAGCCCTAGGCTCAGTAGTTTAGACCACAGCACCACCCACGGCCCTTATCCAAATAATTACTTCCTCCCTATTCTTAAAACCCTCTCATAAGATTCTAGAAGCCAAAGAGCTGAGTCAATATGAGTAATTTGGTTGATGTGGGGAACAGTGGGAACCCTAGATAAACTTCAAGCCTCTAGGGCTGTGTACACATTACTGTTTATTCTGGCTCCAGCGTCACTCCTACTATAAGACATTTCCCACAATCCATCAGTATTCTGTTGCTTCATGAGAAATACTCCTGTCTGGTGTGCTTTTCCCCAAACCAGTTTCCACCTGATTTGAAAACAGAAGTCACGATTAAGCTGAGGTACCTCTATTTTCCAGGGACAGTCCCGGATTTACAGAAGATGTCCCAGTTTCTGATTTGATCCTGGAATGTCCCGCTTTTCCTTAGGATGTCCCTATTTTGATCAGGGAAATGTTAGAGGGTATGGACATTTCAGGCAGACATTGCTGAGCATGTGCAAGTGAGCACTTCAGTGAACTGAAATTTGGGGTGGGGGTGGGGTGGGCAGGGAGCCTGAATTGCACTCCTTGGATTTTTGCTTTTGTTTCCTATTTTGCCCCCAGATGTTCCCATTCAATGTTTCACATGTTTCTGGGTTTTGTTCCTTCTGACTTTCTTGTTGGGTTTGGCTGACAGACTGTAAAAATATCAGAACTAAGTGTACATACAGGTACCTGTATGTTCTCCTATGAACATAACTACCTTTCTTTGGTATGTACAGTGGTACCCCGCAAGACGAATGCCTCGCTCAACGAAAAACGCGCAAGACGAAAGGGTTTTCTGATTTTTTAGCCACTTCGCAAGACAAATTTTCCTATGGGCCTTTCTCGCAAAACGATAATTTTTTTTTGAGTTTTCCCCCACAGGCTCCCTCTAAACTTCAGCGGAGCGGGGCAGGCTGGGAGGGAATCCCTTGGCCCCCCGCCGGACTTCCCGAAGCTCTTTTGAAGTCCGGCGGGGGTCCAAGGGATTCCCTCCCAGCCGCCCGCGTTTAAAAGCACTCCGTTCTCCCCCCGCCTCCCTACAGAAGAGGTTCGAGGAAAGAGGCGAAGGAGCGCTGCCCCTTCACCTCTGTCCCCGGAGCTTGCCATTCTCCCCCGGCCTGCCTTCAGAAGAGGTCCGGGGACAGACTGTCCCCGGACCTGGTCTGAAGGCAGTCTCCATAGGAACGCATTAATTGATTTTCAATGCATTCCTATGGGAAACCATGCTTCGCAAGACAAAAAACTCGCAAGAAGAAAAAACTCGTGGAACGAATTAATTTCGTCTTGCGAAGCACCACTGTAAATAAAGAGGGAAGGGGAAAACCTTCAGAAATTATTATGAGTAGGACAGAAGGGTAGATGCACTTGTACAAGGCAAAATTGATGGATAGGTGGACATACTTTGGTTTAAAGGGGGGAAGCTTTGCTAAAGCTGAGGGCTAAGGACTGTGCAGAAGATACAGAGAAGCACTGCTCACATGATCATGACTTTACAAGAAAATGAGCTATTGTCCAATCAACAACCCCGCAGGATGGTGGTTCCTGGAGCACAATCCTAGAGAGGAATAGGCATAACAGACCAGAATGTAGTCAGCGGTGGAGGAAGCCACTTGGGCGCCAGGGGTGGACCAAGCTGCCCTTGGGGGGGTGCACCATGGGACCTCCAGAGTCTGCCTGCCTCCTCCCACTCAGCCACCCTACAGCTGGGTGGGGGAGTGTAGTGATCAGATGGGATTACTATGAGGAATTATAAAATATGCATCAAGCCATTGTGTCCACGATGAAAGCATTGCGTTGACTGGGTTTGATTCATTGACAATAACTTCTGATCAAATCCCACAAGCCTCTGCATCTCTGCCATTTTTCTCTATTGCCCATTTCTCTATGTCTGACAAGCAAATATAAGCATTCTAGGACACAGACCAGTTGCCAATTGCTGCACCAGGCCATAAAGTTAATAGGTTACTTTGATGTAGTTTGTTAATCTTTAGATAGATCTTAGGGCCAGGAAGAGAGTTCAGGAAGAGAGTTCACAAAGAGATGGTAAATACTACCCATCCTTCCTTCCTTTACTGCTTGTTTATGACCTCCAGGTTTGCTGAATGCATTCCTCTAGTCCTGTTTTATTTACTCTCAGATATGTATGCATGCTCAGAGTAGTCTTTGTAGTTAAAAGAATTTCTTCTGATCTGACTTTGTCCCACGTGGGGTGTTTTGAAATGCTCAGAGGAAATCTGATTGGTTCTTACGAACACTGTGTAAAAAGTTCTTTTGTGAATAAAACGACCTGGGCCAAGGGGTGGAGAGGGATTATTATACACACTCCTCCCAGAGTCTTGCTGGTCAAGCCTCGTGTGTATTTTATTAATCAGAGTCCAATCCTTCCTTACTTTGGGAACACTACAGGGGAGGCAGAAAGCGGACCGTTTGGGCAGTGCAGAGCCTGCGCATGCCCAAACCACCGCATCTCTCCCAGGAGAGACATGTGGCTCAGGCACACTGCAGCCCCCACAGTGAGTGCCGCCTAGCATTTTGTCACCCCCCTCAGTGGTGACACCCGGGGCAGACCGCACCCTCCTTCCTCCACCCCTGAATGTAGTAAGCTGCCTTCTGAAGTGGAATTATCTGCTGCATATTACAAATCCTGGAAGATGCATTTATTTTTCAGTGGCTTCTGATAGCTACAGATAAGACTGTGTGCATTCTGCATTTTTCGCTTTACTGAGAACTTGCAGTAGGAGAGGGTTACAAATTAAAGCAAATAAATAATTTAATTTTTTTGGCATCCGTCTGTCTTGAGAGACAATTGAGTGCACCTCCGGGGTGAAGCCAAACTGCCGTGTTAGCAGCACCAAAGTGAACACAAACCTGGGCAATGTGTATGGAGATCCTTCGCTGCCCAGATGACAAGACCCTCTCTTTGACTTCACTGATGTGGTCCAAAGGAAAGCAGAGCAATAAGTTTGGCACCAGCTGGGCTGCAGGAATTGCTGGAAGGAGAGTCCAACTGCCATAGGGACTCTGCTCTAGATTTGTGTAGGGTTTGCGCCTTAGCTTTTCGTCTTCCAAAGATGTCCCACAAGGCAGCAGAGGTTTAGGATCAGAGTTTTCCTCCTCCTAGATGGGAAGCTTTCCCAGGTTGATGAGCCCCATCTGCCCCTCACTTCCCTCTATAGCAGGCATAGGCAAACTCAGCCCTCCAGTTGTTTTGGGACTACAACTCCCATCATCTCTAGCTAACAGGACCAGTGGTCAGGGATGATGGGAATTGTAGTCTCAAAACATCTGGAGGGCTGAATTTGCCTATGCCTGCTCTACAGCACATGCAGAAACTGCCTTCTTAACTGTTGGACCCTCTGTTGATCTGGTCCACTCAATCTGCCAGAGCCTGTCTTCGCATACAGAGGAAGTCCCTGACACAGCTTCTAGGAGCCACTGGTGAGAGGAGAGTGGGGACCTAAGGTGGACAAACCACCCCAGAAGGAGCACAATGTGTCCCCTACTAGAGTTCCTACCCCTTCCCAAACAGCTTGTACACCCCAACTTAATAAATATATAGTCAGGAAAGGACTTGGTATTTGGTGCTCTTTGTTCAAACTGCTATGCAATCAGATGTAGGTAGTATAATTTCTGAGAGGCGGAGGCTGCAATCCTAACTCAGTTTACCTCAGAGTAAGTCTCATTGAATTTAATAGGTCTTACTTCTGAGTAGACATTGTAAGTTATACATAAGGAAAATTCTGCTTTAAATGTTATCTCTGTCATGAAGTCACTAGGCACCCTTAGGCCATTCTCTCTCATCAAACCTCCCCTCTGCTTATCTTACATTGTGACCTTACATGTCTGCCCAGGAAAAGATGCAGACCGTTCTCCTTGCCCTGCCTTGGCTCCCTGCACTCTCTCCCTAGATGCACTTTGTTCTGTACTGAAGTTCTCACCCTGGGCCAGCAGGGGGATACTGTAGATAGTTATACAAATGAAGGATCGAAAGTGACGTTCAGTGATTGGATAGTTTTAGAAAGTTGCTACAGTAACGTGGTACTGGAGCTCTATATAAGCAGGCTGACTGAGCCCTTCAGTTCAGTTCAGTTCTGGCCTCTGAATAAAGAAGAGCTGTTTGAAGAATTGCTGTGTCGTCTGATATGTTCACCCACAACTTAACACACTTCTTCCCACAACACAGCCTGGCCCAGTGAGGTAGTCTGGAGAGAGGCATAGATAAGTGAGGTAGGGAAGAGAACATGATTGACCCCATTCTCCACTTTAGCGTGAAGGAGGTAGACTGTGCCCTATCCACTGTGTAGCTTCTGCCCACTTTTTAAAAGGAAAGTCAAATTTTAAAAGGGAGGGAGTGTTTCTTCTTCACCTTCAAGCACCTGGCTAAAGGTGAGAGTTGTGCAGTACCTAAAAATAAAGTAGTCAGGCTCAAAGTCCTTTAAGTACCAGTGGCTGAAGCAAGGATATCTATTTCTGATCCATATAAAAAGGTCAGTCAAGCAGCTATTGCTATCTTGATGAAATAAGGTTTGCTCTCTTTTTAAAAACCGAGATTGGAGCTTCTCTTGCAGAAGTCATTTCTCAGCATCCTTTGTTGAGGATCTTCAGTTTATTCAGTGGTTCTCAGACTTTTTTCTCTGGCCCACACTTTCAGAACAAAAATGTCCTTGCGCAATACTGAATTTTTATTGATATGAAATGCTTTGGAAAAGAAAAAGAAACAACCCCTAGCAGTGTTTGTTTTATAACATAGAACAACTACTTTATAATGGGAAATCCAGAAAGGATAAAATAATGCAGCTACATAAGAACATGAATCATTCCCGAAATATATTAATGGTCCTTGAATCTTCCTGCCACCCTCTCTTGCCACCCTGGGAGCCTTTGAGCACCACTGTGATAGACTCTTCCATGGCAGGGGCGGGGGCAGGAACAAACTAATACTGTATAAGAGTAAATTTCTCCTGCAGGGACCCTGAGCCTTATGGTTCACAATCATCCTGCCAAAATCATCATCATCATCATCATCATTTCAATTTATATATCACCCTTTATCAAAATATCCCAGGGAAGTGTACAACATTAAAAACACATTGCAGAACATCAATGATAAAAACATAATAAAAAGCATACTGTCAGGCTTCAGGGCGGCTTCCTTCTCACTTTGACCATAGATAAGCAAAGCAAGATAAAGCAGTCTCTTACCAGCAACAGAAATGTTTAATGAATGCAGCAAAAGAACAAACGACCATTCTTGCAGTGCAGGTGCTCCCAATTAAGTTCCTCCCACTTCCGTCTTCCCATCTCTTATTTACCCGATCTCTCAACCAATAACTGTTCTGCAAAGTTACCTTATCCAGTCTCCTAGCCCTGGGACTAAGAGGATGTATGCCTTCCAGTGAGGGAGATTCGGTTAACTCTCTCTTCTCCCGTTCTGCCTCTTCTGGTTGTTCGCCTCCCAGTTCTGCCCAACTCCCTTCCTCCGAACTGTGCCCCTCAGCAAACCATCGTTCCAGGTCGATACTACTCTTCTGCTCCTGTGGAGCCCCAGGATCCTGGTACTGAGTGGGGGGGGGGGGTGTTTCCCACCATTCCTCATCAGAGTAGTACTCCCCAGCCTGATCCCTGACACATACTGACAAACAGCCTAATACAGTGGTGCCCCGCAAGACGAATGCCTCGCAAGACGGAAAACTCGCTAGACGAAAGAGTTTTCTGTTTTGGAGGTGCTTCGCAAAACGAATCTCCTATGGGCTTGCTTCGCAAGATGAAAATGTCTTGTGAGTTCCTGTGGGTTTTTTTTCCTTCCCCCCCCCCCTTTATCTAAGCCGCTAAGCCGCTTATCAGCTGATCCGATAAGCCGATAAGCAGCTAAAAGCCGCTAATAGCGCTAATAGCGCTAATCCATCAATGGGCTTGCTTCGCAAGACGAAAAAACCGCTAGACGAAGAGAATCACAGAACGGATTCTTTTCGTCTTGTGAGGCACCACTGTAATAATATAGTCATCATAATAGCAGTCCTTTCTCCCACACTTTTACAGGCCATTGATTATTTAATAGCATTTACCTGGGTAAAGAGGAATGCTTTTGCCTGGCGCCTAAAGACATGTAATGATGGTGCCAGGCAAACGTCTCTGAGGAAAGCATTCCACAATTGGGGAGCCACCACAGAAAAGGCCCGTTCTCTTGTTGTCACCCTCCAAACTTCTTTGGGGGGGGGAGATGGACATAGAGAAGGGCATCAGAGGACAAGCGAAGGGTCTGGGTCAGTTTGTACAGGGAGAGGCAATCCTTAAGGTACTGTGAGCCTGAGCTGGGTAAAGCTTTATAGGTCAACACCAGCACTTTGAATTGGGCCCGGAAACTAATTGGGAGCCAGTGCAGTTGTGCCAGAATTGGTGTTACATGCTCAAAGCAATTTCACACAAACACAATTTTGCTGCCTGCCCTTGTACATCTGCACAACAAATTACTGAATCCTCCTTAGAAAGTGCCTTCCTTAGAAGTGCTAACCTTAGAAAATGGGATAGTTCCACATTAGATCCAAACCTGGGATTGTTCTTTGCCTTGCCTCAACAAACCAGAGTTCATAATCCAACAACACAAGCTTTAAGGGTGGCTAGCATGAACTCATAGTGATGAATTAGTGTTACTTGCTGTTGAAGTTCGGTAAATATGTTGCAGTGGCGTGCAGAATCAAATTGTAAGCTAAGCAAACTCATGACAAACAGAATCATTTTTACATGTGTCCAAGATGGAGGCAAAAGCACCTACTGATCCTGACCTGAACTAACCTGGAGAAGGAACCAGAAGGGAGTTAGAGCCTGAAAGGAAGTAATCTACCAACAAGTTGTTACTTAAGAAGGAATCAGGTGGCCTTTCTAGCTACCCCCCCAACCCCAACACTTATGGTCTTCTTGAAACCAGGATGTGTATCTTCTAGTATAATCAGCTTTCTAGTTCTCTTTTTCCCATACCACAACATTGGGCTCACTCCTGCCTTTCAGAATCTTCTGTCCCTTCAAACCTTCAAATTCGGTGACTTTTTTTAAAAAAAGGTGTTAGATTATTCTGAATCTATTACATTCAGCTAACAAGAAACACAGGAAACCATGGAACAGGAAGGAGAAAGGGGAGAACCACGCACAAAAAGGGAATGCTGGGGTGGGGAGCCACAACTGGAACTGAACAAGCAAATAAAATTACATTAAAAATGTTTTGCTACTAAGCAGATCTGAAGTCTGCAAACATCTAATAATGTTTGTTTCCCCACAAAGTTCAGAATGGTGAATCTGCCTTCACTTTTTTAAAGAAATGTTTATCAGCACTTGAATAATCAAAGAAACAGTATATTTCAGCATACCTGTCTAGGATCATGGGACGTCAGCCCATTGACCCTTCTAGCTTGGTATTGTCCACACTGACCAGCAAGTCACTCTCCAGGAACTTTCCTACCTGGCAGCGGTGTAGCAACCCCCATCAGAGTTGATGGGTCCCCCTGCACCACCCTAAATGGCTGGCAAATGCCGTGCCATCCTCAAGCTCCTGTGCCACTTAGAAGCCCAGCCCCTGACACCCAGCAGCCACCGTGCCACCAGACAGACCCCCCTGCCTAGCTATGCTACTGCTACCTGGAGATGTTGGAGATGGACCCTGAGACCTTCTGTATGCAAAGCAGGTGGTCTACCACTAAACTATGGTCGTTTCCTCATGCTTACATCATTGCAGCACTGTAGGGAACCCCGCGGGCACCCGGGGCAGGTGTGTGCTCACCACTCGATGGAGGGGGGTGTGCCACCAGAGTGACTGCATCCCACCCAGGTGCCCTCCAACTGAAGGGCGGCTGAGGAGGAAGAGGCATGTGTGCACCACCCTGCATTGCTTTTTTGGGAGGGCGCACTGCCCAAGCCACCACATCCCTCCAGGGCAGCAGCATATCAACCCCTGCAGGTGCAGTGTGCTGGGCCCGGGGGTAACCCAAGCAACACAGTCCAGGTCTGGTCCTGAATCCAAGAGTTCCGTGAAGAGTCAGTCCGACAGGGCCAAGGCAGGAAATCAGGCGAGGTCAGGCACAGGGTCACAGGCAGGTTCTAGCAAACAGCACTGTTGTTCCCACAACCTGGGGCGGGGTCCAGCAACCTTTTAACTCTGTTGGGGTAACGGCCGGTCCTGATCCCCCGGTGACTCACCTCGCTGTCTCGCCCAAAGGCAAGCACTCCTCCTGCAAGTACTCAGGTCTCTCCTTCTCTCAGACCTCAGTCTCTGCAGCTCGGGAGATGTCGGTGGGTTACTAGACCCAGAGGCCACCTCAGCCTCTCCTGACCCAACTGGTAGTGGAGCAGCTGTAAGTGTTGCCCAGCTGGAGGCAACGAGGTAATCCCTGCATCTGGAGCCAGGGCAGGCTCAGGCCCCTGACTCGGCCCACCTGCTACTTGTTGCCAGGGGAACCTGTGCAGACTGGGGCTCTTCAGAATCAGGCCCCAGACTTGGTTCAGATGCCACCTGAGGCAGAGGATCCGGTGCGGACTGAGACTCCTCTGGTTCCGAGTCCGAGCCCGAGTCCCAGGCCATCACACGCAGTTGTTGAGCTTTTTTAAAGATATCGGCCAAAGTTGTTGAAGGAATATGAGTTACAGGCTCTGGCCTGGAATGCTTGCTCTCTGACCTGGTTGTGATCAATAGTTTACCTGAGAACAACCAGGAAACAGAAACTGAAGGGAATTACTTAGCTTGGGGCTGAGGCAGCTGATGACAGAAAGGTTTTTTCTGAACCCTCAACTTGCTTCTGCCTCTGGATGTGAAGTGTGGCTAAGTTGCTTATCATTACATAGCTGCCTGTCAAAGTGGAATTTCCACCACAGAAAACAGAGCCACAAAGGAATGCAACGATCTGCCTGTTTTCCCCTTACACCTCTAAGCCTTGCTAAGTGCAGCTTTGAAAGGCACAGCAGGATGGGGGTGGGGTGCCCATGATTGGTGGTGCTTTGGCATCCACCATCTTCCTCCCATTTCCGAAATATTTAGAGAAGAACAGAGGTCCAAATGGAAGTGCTTTCATTATGCCTCTCCAGACGTAGCGCTGCCATCTACTCCGAGTGCAACATGCCAGTGACCCCAGAGATAGGTGGGGAGGATGATGTTTTTCTAAACAGTGCACAGCTTCTCTTACTAGGGTTCATCAGCTTGCTGTGCATTCGTCTTGGGAAACTGACAGTGTTACTTCTCTCCATGTGTGACTTCCACCCAAAGTAAGAGCGTGGCCCAGAATCCACTGTGCTTCAGAGACAGCAGCTTTTTCAGTTTACTTGCACTGTAAACTGGTCTGGGACTCTGGGCCCTGGCAAGAGCACAACTTTGCCAAAAGTGCTTTCACCAGCCATGGATTTTGTGGCCATGAAATTCACAGGCCAGAGAAAATTCAGATTCATATTTGATCACTAGCACTTTCTGGTAGGCAAAGTGAATCCTCTTCTATCTATTTCTGTTAAGATTAACACAGGAGAGTTACCGTATTTTTCGCCCCATAAGACGCACCGGCCCATAAGACGCACCTAGATTTTAGGGGGGGAAATAAAGGAAAAAAAAATTATTTCCCCCCCAGGTGCGCTGCGCTAATCCAGAAGCTTGGGGCAAGCTGAGGTCAGCGCGCCCCAAGCTTCTGCGTGCCGGCAAGCAGTCCGCTGCCGCCCCAAGCCTCCCGCACCCGGCAGGAGGTCCCGCTGGGTGCGCAAGGCTTGGGGCGGCAGCGGACTGCTTGCGCGCACCTAGAAGCTTGGGGTGTGCTGAGCTCAGCACGCCCCAAGCTTCTGCATGCCGGCAAGCAGTCCGCTGCCGCCCCAAGCCTCCCGCACCCGGCAGGAGGTCCCGCCCCAAGCTTCTAGGTGCGCGCAAGCAGTCCGCTGCCGCCCCAAGCCTCGCGCACCCAGCGGGACCTCCTGCCGGGTGCGGGAGGCTTGGGGCGGCAGCGGACTGCTTGCGCGCACCGAGAAGCTTGGGGCCAGCTGAGCTCAGCCCGCCCCAAGCTTCTAGGTGCGTGCAAGCAGTCCGCTGCCGCCCCAAGCCTCGCGCACCCGGTGGGACCTCCTGCCGGGTGCGCGAGGCTTGCAGACACTCGCCCGAAGCAGGGGGAGCCCTCCAGAGGGCTCCCCGTGCTTCGGGCGACAGGCTGCCGCCCCAAGCCTCGCGCACCCGGTGGGACCTCCTGCCGGGCGCGCGAGGCTTGCAGGCATTCGCCCCATAAGACGCACCCCGATTTCCCCTTCATTTTTGGAGGGGAAAAAGTGCGTCTTATGGGGCGAAAAATACGGTAACTCAAAAGTTTGCATGCCCTTTCTTTGCCTATCCAGCAGAAGTTGTCTTACCTGCTTGGTTTCTTTCATTCTGAGTGGAGACCAAAATAGCAGTAACTTCCTTGTAACATTTACTTTTGAGTCTGTGTAGTGGAATGCTCCACAGACGTCTCTTTTAAGTGAAAGGGTGACAAATGGAGTTAAAAGGGGCAAGGCAGGAGAGTTGTCATGACTCTCCTTGAAACCCACCCAGGAGCCCACGGGGAGTTCACATGCCTCAGGCTGAGCAGCTCTGTAGCGCTGCATTAAGCAAAGGGACTAACATTTGTCATATGTGATTTGTCTCTTCTCATCCTGCTCCTTGGGGGGATGGAGCGGTGCACACTGAAGCACACTGCCTAGCTGGCAATTAGTTTTAAAATGCCATTGATTAAAAAGTGGGGCAAGCTGGTGTTGAGCCAAGGCCGTACCCAGAGGTCACCAACCTAAGGCCTATGGGCTGGAAGTGGCCCCCAGAGGCTGTTTGACTGGCCCTGAGCTGCCCCTGAAACGAGCTGCCCACTCGTGCACTGAACTAAACCGGCGCAATGTGTCACAGGGACTCACTTCTGTGGCACCGGAAATTGCATCTGTGCAGATGCCGAAAATCGCAGGCTCACAGAGGGATCTTCGTGGGACCGATTTGGCCCAGGCAAGATAAACTTTGACGACCCCTGGTCATACCACAAAGCCAGTTTGGCTTTTGTCTTCTGCTCTGGAATAAAAGATCTGAAGAAAAGATATAAGGAGTTGTAAATGAAAGGGGTATTTCAGCCACAGCACCCTTTTTGCCTTTTGCCCTTTGATGTGCTGTAGCCAAGCCTTTCAACAAGCACAACAAGCAAACAGCTAAGTGGTTGGCTGGCTTATTAACCAGCAATATCGAAAGCAACACGATGGCCAGAAAAAAATTACATCATAGAAAACTTTATGAAATAATGCAAAACATCAAAACTATCAAACTGAAGTCCTTGAATAAGTCCCGGTGCCAGACTTTACCAGGTGGAGATCAAGCTTGTAAAGTTTTGTATAACCGGCAAATGTCCAATTCTGATGTCCAACTCTGAACTCTGCTGAACAGTGTTTCCGGATAGCAAACTACTGTTTTGTTCAGTTCTTCATCAGCCAATTAGTTCAACAAACACTCGTAAGTACAAAAATGTGTAATTTAACCAATCTTTTCCCCAATTGATATAATATACATGAGAATGAAAAATACTCTGGAACAGTGCTCATCCAGTTTATGATGTGCATCCTTTGTGTCTTAGCTGCTATTTTTGTCCCTGGCAGCATTGGAAACTGCCTGCTGCCTGACACCAGACCACTTCATAAATCTGCTCTGGCAGCAGCTCTCCAGGGTCTCAGGCAGAGAGTTTGTCACTTCACCCTGCTAAGCTGATCCTTTTAACTGGGCAGTGAACCCGGGGCATTCTGCATGCAAAGCACGTACTCTACCACTGAGCACATCTCCATGGACCCTGCCATCTATTGCTGCTACAGATGCAAGGTTCAGGTTGTGTAATCCTGTCCTTCAACTTGCCTGGTTGCAACTCTAGCTTTCACTCAGATCACAGTCCCAAGTTCTTTGTTTTGGGTGGCCTCTTTCTCCACTTTCTCCACTTTCTCCACTTTCTCCACTTTCTCTACTTTCTCTACTTTCTCCACTTGTCCCATGTTACTACTTCATCCAAATGTTGCTAGTGTAGTATGGGATCCAGTGAGGAAGGAGCTGCTCCATACTGGTAACATATGTACAGGCCATTTTATTTATTTCATTTAAGGGTCGGGGACTGTGTGTGTTATTACCAACTCTTTTCTCTCTATGTTAGAAATGTGGGAATGTTCAGGATGGCAGGAGAGGATATATTGTTTATTAATATCCTTACTAACTTGCAATAGCAAGTTCCTTTACTTAGCAGTTACACCCCCCTTTTTACATGAACAGCAGATAGTGGGCTGCAGGCTCGTATGAGCCTCTCACTATTATACAATTCAGTCTGTCTTCAGATTGAATTGTACGTTCCTGGTAAGTTCCCTTGAATCCCTCTTAAAAGAATAAAGACACCACAATCTTATTCAAAGTAAATAAAAGAAGTTTACTTACATCAGTTCACAGTTGGATTCCTGAAGGCAGACTTAGTTACAAATATGTACATGTGTATCTACCCCATATGGGGGAATAATCCCAGTGCTTTGGCTAGCTGAGAGCTAGTAGAGCAGTCCTAGCTAAAAGCTGGTCAGGTTCGGTCACTCCCACCTTCTATCACATGCAAAAAGAAGGATGCTCCAGCCAGAAGGAACAGGAAGTTTCGACTGGCTGGACCAAACATTCCCTCGCATGTCTTCTCTAGCATTTCAAGGAATGCTGTACTTGACTGCCTCTCATGGATCACATCCTACATGAGATGTTTAGGCATGTTGATTCTGACCTGTACCAGTGACAATTATGAGGTAATGGAGCTGGATTAATTTTGGGAATGCACTCAAAGGGTCCATTCAATTCCTTCATACCTTCTCAATGATAAAAATTCATTCCTTCAATAATCTTCTTCCATTGCTTTTCACTATTTCTTTGTTTAGAGTCTACTGTACTGTCCTTGAAGTACTGAACACTGAAAGGGAAGACGGACCATAGACTCCTCGTGTCAAATTGTTCCATGCTCTGTCTATCATTATGCTTTGCATTCGACCAGCTGCCAGTGATGATGGTGTTAAATTATTTGTCATTTTCCAGCCCCCTCGTCTCTTGCTTACCATTAGATATCAATGCTAAAAATACAATTGCAACTTTCATCAGCATATCTGAACAGCTCAGGCTCATGCATTTTGCTCAGGGCTTACTGTTGTGAAACAGCTGCTGCTGCTGTTACTACTGTTGCTTTCAGCAACTACAATGAGATGAATTTGGAGCTTAAAGGGACCAGCACCAGACTCCTAGTCCTGCTTGCTTTGGATGGTGCCTCGCATGACCCCTGCACTGTCACTGCCTGATTTCATTCCATTGCCTGCAGAGCTATCCTCCCTTTCAGTTCCAGGGCTAAACGACGCCATCAGCTCCTGGTCTCTGGTCCTCACACCCCAGAATGCTTTTCGCTTTCAATACTCTTTTTCCCCCTCTATCAGCCAGCATTAAAACATTAATTGGGCTACGTTTTGCAGTACTCTCTGTAAATTATATGCTACATATTTTAGAAACCTTTGCTGTAATCCAATCCTAGGCTTCTGCATTTTGGCTTCTGCAAAGAGAATGTGTTGGTTTGTGGACAGATTACATCTGTGGAGAAGAGAGAAGTTCTGTTCTGAAACATGTCCTCTTTGCTTCTCCTGACACTCTGGCAGTCACTGGAGTATCACTTACTTAGCCATTCATGGGGAGGAAAATCCTTCTGAGGTGGTGGATGGAGGAGCTTTACTGCCTCATTTATGGCCAAGCAGCAACTATACAAAAAATGGGACACACAAATATTTTTCTATCCCTACCCAGACACACCCCTGGGGGGGGTATTCATGTATTTTATTATAATTGTTTTAATGGTGAAAGGTAGTAGTAATTCCTTATTTTTCATCCTAAAACCATCTTGGTAACACCAGTATCAGAAGCAGTTGAAAGAATACTTTGATTACAGTTGTATTTTTCCTGTTGTTGGTGTTTAGTCATTCAGTCGTGTCCGACTCTTCGTGACCCCATGGACCAGAGCACACCAGGCACTCCTGTCTTCCACTGCCTCCCGCAGTTTGGGCAAACTCATGATGGTAGCTTCGAGAACACTGTCCAACCATCTCGTCCTCTGTCGTCCCTTCTCCTTGTGCCCTCAATCTTTCCCAACATCAGGGTCTTTGCCAGGGAGTCTTCTCTTCTCATGAAGTGGCCAAAGTATTGGAGCCTCAGCTTCAGGATCTGCCCTTCCAGTGAGCATGCAGCCTGTCACCATCTGCAGTGATCAGGGCACCCAAGAATGTAAAATCTCTCACTGCCTCCATTTATGTTTGCCAGGAGGTGATGGGCCCAGTGGCCATGATCTTCGTTTTTTTTATGTTGAGCTTCAAACCATATTTTGCGCCCTCCTCTTTCACCCTCATTAAAAAGTTCTTTAATTCCACCTCACTTTCTGCCATCAAGGTTGTGTCATCTGTATATCTGAGGTTGTTGATATTTCTTCCGGCAATCTTAATTCCGGCTTGGGATTCATCCAGTCCAGCCTTTCGCATGATGAATTCTGCATATAAGCAGGGCGACAATATACAGCCTTGTGGTACTCCTTTCCCAATTTTGAACCAATCAGTTGTTCCATATCCAGTTCTAACTGTAGCTTCTTGTCCCACATAGAGATTTCTTAGGAGACAGATAAGGTGATCAGGCACTCCCATTTCTTTAAGAACTTGCCATAGTTCGCTGTGGTCGACACAGTCAAATGCTTTTGCGTAGTCAATGAAGCAGAAGTAGATGTTTTTTCTGGAATTCTCTAGCTTTCTCCATAATCCAGTGCATGTTTGTAATTTGGTCTCTGGTTCCTCTGCCCCTTCGAAATCCAGCTTGCACTTCTGGGAGTTCTCGGTCCACATACTGCTTAAACATGCCTTGTAGAATTCTAAGCATAACCTTGCTAGCGTGTGAAATGAGTGCAATTGTGAGGTAGTTGAAGCATTCTTTGGCACTGCCCTTCTTTGGGATTGGGATGTAGACTGATCTTCTCCAATCCTCTGGCTAGTGCTGAGTTTTCCAAACTTGCTGGCATATTGAGTGTAGCACCTTAACAGCATCATCTTTTAAAATTTTAAATAGTTCAGCTGGAATACCATCACTTCCGCTGGCCTTCTTATTAGCAGTGCTTTCTAAGGCCCATTTGACTTCACTCTCCAGGATGTCTGGCTCAAGGTCAGCAACCACACTACCTGGGGTGTACGAGACATCCATATCTTTCTGGTATAATTCCTCTGTGTATTCTTGCCACCTCTTCTTGATGTCTTCTGCTTCTGTTAGGTCCTTACCACTTTTGTCCTTTATTATGGTAATCTTTGCATTAAATGTTCCTTTCATATCTCTAATTTTCTTGAACAGATCTCTGGTTGTTTTCCTCTATTTCTTTGCATTGCTCGTTTAAGAAGGCCCTCTTGTCTCTCCTTGCAATTTTTTGGAAATCTGCATTCAATTTCCTGTATCTTTCACTATCTCTCTCACATTTTGCTTGCCTTCTCTCCCCCACTATTTGTAAGGCCTCATTGGACAGCCACTTTGCTTTCTTGCATTTCCATTTCATTGGGATGGTTTTCATTGCTGTCTCCTGTATAATGTTACGAGCCTCCACCCATAGTTCTTCAGGCACTCTGTCCACCAAATCTAAATCCTTAAACCTGTTCCTCACTTCCACTGTGTATTCATAATGGATTTGGTTTAGACTGTGTCTTACTGGCCCAGTGGTTTTTCCTACTTTCTTCAGTTTAAGCTTGAATTTTGCTATAAGAAGCTGATGATCTGAGCCACAGTCAGCTCCAGGTCTTGTTTTTGCTGACTGTATAGAGCTTCTCCATCTTTGGCTGCAGAGAATATAATCAATCTGATTTTGATGCTGCCCATCTGGTCCATGTGTCCATGTGTAGTCTCTTGTGTTGTTGGAAAAGAGTTTGTGATGACCAGCTTGTTCTCTTGACAGAACTCTATTAGCCTTTGCCCTACTTCGTTTTGAACTCAGGCCAAACTTGCCAGTTGTTCCTTTTATCTCTTGACTCCCTACTTTAGCATTCCAATCCCCTATAATGAGAAGAACATCCTTCTTTGGTGTCATGTCTAGAAGGTGTTGTAAGTCTTCATAGAATTGGTCAATTTCAGTTTCTTCAGCACCGGTAGCTGGTGCATAAACTTGGATTAATGTGCTGTTAAAAGGTCTGCCTTAGATTCGTATTGAGATCATTCTGTCATTTTTGAGATTGCATCCCAGTACAGCTTTTGCCATTCTTTTGTTGACTATGAGGGCCACTCCATTTCTTTTATGGGATTCTTGCCCACAGTAGTAGATATGATGATCATCCGAACTGAATTCACCTATTCCTGTCCATTTTAGTTCACTGAAGCCCAGAATGTCAATATTTATTCTTGCTATCTCATTTTTGACCACATCCAGCTTACCAAGGTTCATGGCTCTTACATTCCAGGTTCCTATGCAATATTTTTCTTTACAGCATTGGACTTTCCTTTCACTTCCACAACCGAGCGACCTTTCGGCTTTGGCCCAGCCGCTTCATCAGCTCTGAATCTACTTGTACATGTCCTCCGCTCTTCCTCAGTAGCATGTTGGATACCTACCGACCTGAGGGGCTCATCTTCCAGTGTCCTAACTTTTATATGCCTGTTGTCTTTGTCCATGGAGTTTTCTTGGCAGAGATACTGGAGCGGCCTGCCAGTTCCTGCTCCAGGTGGATCACATTTAGTCAAAACTCTCCAGTATGACCTGTCCGTCTTGGGTTGCCCTGCACGGCATAGCTCATAGCTTCTCTGAGTTATTCAAGCCCCTTCGCCACAGCAAGGCAGTGATCCATGAAGGAGATTCCCACCCCACTTCCCCGTTAAATATAAGCAAATTAAGGAAAATACCAGTACTTGCTTGTATTGTCTATGGATTAAGCTTCTTTTGTATAGACACTTTCTGAGGAAAAGATTAAGATTTCCTCATTATCGGTAGTGAATTTCAGCTGTCATGGCATCAGATGTACCTCCTCTCTTTTATAGTCATGAGAAACAAAGCATAGCCAGGTTTAGCTACAGAGAAACAACTAATAAAAGCCTCCCTTTATCATGCAGCCTCAGAAAGATAAGAACTGACGTTGACTGGCAAGAGGGTTTTTACTCCTGACTTTTCATCAGAATGAATTGCATTGCACACCTCCAGCCACAGGGCTTGATTACAAAGTTCTATTCATTTAACATCTCTAGAGCTCAATGCCATGGGGCATGGGCAAAGGTCCAGGCATATCTGGTGTGACTAAATTCCACAGCCAAGTCCTAATGGTTTTGTACTAGTGGACGTGTAACCCAGTCACAAGAACTGCAAGAGTCTTACTGCAATGAAGGTCACTGGAGACTGTGGTGTATACTTGTGCGGGGGTGACATTCCGGACCCTTGCACATAAGTGAAATCTAAGTAGGGAGCACCCTTATGTAAGTGGCTCACTTTCCTCATGGCTCACAAGGAAACCCTCTCCAGAGCCACGGTGACTCTTCAGGGTGCTCCCCACTTCTGGGTTCCCGGCACCGTGCATGTGCATAGCCAAGGTCAAGTAGATCTCGTGCAAGTGGGTAATTGCTTGTATATGGTTTCGTTTCTGTGCACGCACGCACACACCATAAAATGGAAGGACTCATGGCCTTAACATGCTGACAGATCTTGTTTCCCCATTAGGTTTCTGCAAGGGTCCCCAATGCCATAGCTTTAGATTCAGCACAGGGAGCAAAACTGGAAGTTTCCAGTTTCCAATTTTAGACCAGACTAGACAAAAATGAGCTCTTGGCATATTGCTCTCCTGCCCTTATGATGGTGTTGCATCCAGCCAGGTGGAGCAAGGGAGAAACTTAGCACTTCCTTGAAGAGTGCCAGCAGCCAGTCATTGTCATGGCAACACATTAGTACTTGATCAACTCTTTAGTCATGTAAATGGATGTCAAATAGACTTAGCCAAGCCCATTGCCTTAGCACAGAGACTGGTCTGATCAGTTTAGCTGTCCTTTCTACCACAAAATCTTATCTTTCAGATATAAAACCATATATTTGATTGGGACCTACCAGCATCACCCACTAATCCTATCACACTATAGATAGCTTGCTGAGTCGTTTTCTGCTACTTCATAGAGTACTAACTTCTTTACAGTTACATAACTGAGAGCCACCAACTGATCTCTTGGTAGTTGATCTATTGTGTAATCTTTCCCCCCTCTAGAGGTCAAAGAGTAGCTTTGGCCATGAAGACATTCTGTAAATATTTGTATTGTTATTAACTGATACTGATGGCTCACCAGCGTTAAGCTGCTAACATGTTTAAGAAGTTATGTTACACCATCTGTGCTGATTTGATCACTTTGATCTGCAGAATGTTCCCTTGTACATATGCCATGCAATGTCCATTCTGCATTTGTAAGGAGCCATTCCTTTAGTGTGGAAGCACCTGTACTGCGAAACACTCTGCTTATTGGCATTAGACAGGCACCATTACTGTACTTTTTTTTAGAAACAAAATTTTCTGTCCCATGAGACTTATTCAGACACATTTTTTGGTTATACATGCTTTTAACATTTCATTGGGTCTCATTTTTATATGTTTTTACGGTGTTCATATGTTCTAAATATGTTTTATTTGCATATTTAATAGTATGCTTTGGGCTCTATTGGGAGAAAGGGCAGAACATGAAATAATAATAATAATAATAATAATAATAATAATAATAATAATGATGATGCATGATAATTTATGAAAAGTAGCAAAAATTATCTCTTGGCATGGAAACATCTATTGGCATGGCAACACTATTTTCAGATGGTTTTGTGTTAATGGAGATTCTGGCCTGTTAGAATCAGCAGAGTAGCAAGGGCTCAAGGCAAGTCTACCTTGCATCCATTGTGGACCATTTCACACAATACATTGGCTTCTCTCTTGAGTTTCACATGAGCTGTCTTCTAGCATGCACACCTGGAACGGAAGTGTTGACTCTTAGTGACCATCAGCCCTATTGTTTTTGCATTTTATATGTGTACAGTGGTGCCTCGCAAGACGAAATTAATTCGTTCCGCGAGTTGTTTCGTCTAGCGAATTTTTCGTCTTGCGAAGCATGGTGTCAGAAAAGTTTTGGAAAAGCTTCAAAAATCACCAAAAACCTCAAAAAAGGCTACCACACCGCATTCTATGAGTTGCTCCTCGAAGTCAAGTCGCAACTATATTAACGGTGTTAAGAAAAAGGAAACAAACTTGCAAAAAACGCAAGACGTTTTCGTCTTGCGAAGCAAGCCCTTAGGGAAATTCGTCTTGCGAAGCAGCTCAAAAACCGCAAAACCCTTTCGTCTAGCGAGTTTTTCATCTTGCGAGGCATTCGTCTTGCGGGGCACCATTGTATGTGTTTCATGTGAATCACCTTCAGGATATGATCTTGTGATGTTAATGTTTTATCTGCTCACATTTACGTTCTGTTGTTGTTCACTATGTTGTAGCTTTTAATTTCATTTTTTACTGGGGTTTTGAATTATTGATTACTTCAAAAGCTTACATGCTGAGCACGGCAAATTTACAAATACCCAAACAAGCAAACCAATTCAAATGGTAATTTTCACAAACAATTCTGAAACTATTCATAAGAAAACTAACAAATCAAAGCTTTGCTGTATTCTTTATTCCTTCCCACGCCCAAGAGAGAATCTGCTATATCCCCACTCATCCCAAGAGAATCTGGCAGGAAAGTTATTTTAACTTCTGGCTGAGACAATAATTGACCACCACTACTCAGCAATAATACGGACTACCCTATTTTGTGAAACGAGATTGGGAAGACTTTAACACTTGCTCCTTCAGCATAATTGATGACAGTTCCATCTCTATTCTGCACTGAGCATGGAATAGAGTATTGTAAGCAATGGCTTACTGCAGGGGTCAGCAAACCTTTTCAGCAGGGGGCCAGTCCACTGTCCCTCAGACCTTGTGGGGGCCAGACTATATTTTGAAAAAAAATATGAATGAATTCCTATGCCCCACAAATAACCCAGAAATGCATTTTAAATAAAAGGACACATTCTACTCAAGTAAAAACACGCTGATTTGCAGACTGTCCGTGGGCTTGATTTAGAAGGTGATTGGGCCGGATCCGGCCCCTGGGCCTTAGTTTGCCATCCCATGACTTAGTGCAATAGTATCTTGGGTTAAGAACTTTGCTTCAGGATGAGAACAGAAATCGTGCTCTGGCAGCGCAGAAGCAGCAGGAGGCCCCATTAGCTAAAGTGGTACCTCAGGTTAAGAACAGTTTCAGGTTAAGAATGGACCTCCGGAATGAATTAAGTTCTTAACCCGAGGTACCACTGTACTCGATTACACACTCAAAAAGAAAACAACAAAATTCATGCCAGGTTCTTTTATCATATGCAAAAGGTGTAAAGGCAGCAGAGTAAATATGAAACTAATCACGCACACAGAGGACTGAGCTTTCAGTAAATGAACATATTTACAAAGACAGTGGCAGTTGACTTAAACATCAGCTTTGTGCAGTTAAGCAACTAACAATGCACAACATTGAAAAGAAACCAGCATCAAATTGGCCTCTTACTTTAGGCACTTAATGGCCTGGTGAAGATAGATGAGAGGTCAGGCTGGTTAAATATTTTAGGAATGTCATCTACCCATACTGACAAGAAGGCAGCTCACAATCTTCTGCATTCCCATTAATGGATTACCTTTCCAAGGCACTGTCAAGAGCAAAAGATGCTGAAACAGACTATCACTCCAGCAATATTTACTTAAAGCCGAAAGGGTCATTGTAAAGGGCAGGCTTTCAACTGAACGTACATTGTTTTCATCAAGAAGGTATTCCAAACAGAAAGAGGATAGTGGATTAGCATAAAGAAGGAACAGGAGATAATGACCTAGAAACATTCAACTGCCCATAATAGCTGAGCTAATATTGTTGTATGAAAGAATGAAAGAATAAAGCATCTTGGAGCATATGGATAATGCCTGTAGTGAATCACTCAAACCAACCTCCTGAACCAGATCTCTGCTTTCCATTCTGCTTCCCATTCCCTGGTCTAAAATGATTAGAGAATGTTTCAGGATATAGCCATATGAAGCTATCAATCTGCCATGCCAAACAATAATAATAATAATAATAATAATAATAATTTATTATTTATACCCCGCCCATCTGGCTGGGCCTCCCCAGCCACTCTGGGCGGCTTCCATAAAAACCAAAAATACAATAAAATATCACACGTTAAAAACTTCCCTAAACAGGGCTGCCTTAAGATGTCTCCTGAATGTCAGGTAGTTGTTTATCGCCTTGACATCTGCTGGAAGGGTGTTCCACAGGGCAGGCGCCACTACCGAGAAGGCCCTCTGCCTGGTTCCCTGTAGCTTTGCTTCTCGCAATGAGGGAACCGCCAGAAGGCCCTCGGCGCTGGACCTCAGAACTAAGAGCACATTTCCAGAACTGGTTGCATGGTGTGAATATTAAATACAGTGGTAAAAGGTAAAGGTACCCCTGCCCGAACGGGCCAGTCTTGACAGACTCTGGGGTTTGTGCGCCCATCTCACATCTATAGGCCGGGGGCCAGCGCTGTCCGGAGACACTTCCGGGTCACGTGGCCAGCGTGACAAAGCTGCATCTGGCGAGCCAGCGCAGCACACGGAACGCCGTTTACCTTCCCGCTGGTAAGCGGTACCTATTTATCTACTTGCACCCGGGGGTGCTTTCGAACTGCTAGGTTGGCAGGCGCTGGGACCGAGCAGCAGGAGCGCACCCCGCCGCGGGGTGGTACCTCGGGTTAAGTACTTAATTCGTTCCGGAGGTCCGTACTTACCCTGAAACTGTTCTTAACCTGAAGCACCACTTTAGCTAATGGGGCCTCCTGCTGCCGCCGCGCCGCCAGAGCACGATTTCTGTTCTCATCCTGAAGCAAAGTTCTTAACCTGAATTACTATTTCTGGTTAGAAACAAACGCCATTACAAAAGCCATACATGACTAAGCCATTTTTCACCTTCTCACCCCTTGCCTTTTCCTGTAAGACCTATTGCAGTCGTTAAGAGTCGTCAACAGGCTCATCTCAGCTATCTGCCAATCACCCATTCCCACCACCCTTCTGAGTAATACCCCTCCCCACCTTCTCACTATATAGAAGGATCTGGCAACTTCTGTTTCAGTGTATCTGAAGAAGTGTGCATGCACACGAAAGCTCATACCAAGAACTAACTTAGTTGGTCTTTAAGGTGCTACTGGAAGGAATTTTTTATTTTTACTATTTCTGGGTTAGCGGAGTCTGTAACCTGAAGCGTCTGTAACCTGAAGCGTATGTAACCTGAGGTACCACTGTAATCATTTAGTTTCATGCTTGGCAGAGATTTAAGAATTACACCCTCACTCCCCCAGTGTTAATAGCTTTGGGAGAGGATTCCTTAATCTTTTGCTGGTTCTCAGGTTGCTACTACAGAAGGAAGGAGAATTACCACCTCAGGATGCAGAAGTCCTGCTAACCCTTTTAGGGCAACAGCAACTAGACTGCTTCATCTTCCTATCACCCGAATCATACACAGGATCACCAGGGAAATCACTCACCATAAGCACTGCATTGCTCAGATCCACGTGGCCTCGCATCCACATCGCACACTTAGAAACAAACGCCATTACAAAAGCCAGAATTGCTTAGGAGACCAAACCTTTGGGGCATCAGTAATTGGAGGCTTGAATTTCAAGTTTCTTCAACTCAACATTTATCCCTGCCAGCCTCCCTTTCTCCCACTGAAGTTACAGCACTGTATGAACAAGCAAGGACTGTTTTGCAAATGTGTACTTGTGCTCATTCCCTACGGCCATCATAATTTTAAGCCAGAGAAGGAGAAACCACAAACCGCCCATTTCATGAAAACTCATCTCATTGGCAACTGTCATCAGGATACTAAGCTCAGGCATATATTTTGTCAAATTGGTTTATTTTCCCTTTTGCCCTTTTATTTTGCTCTTGTTTCTTTTTTGCCCACAGGAACAAAATATGTGCTCCCCATTCTCAGCAAACACTAACGATATTGCCTTTCTGATATAGGTTTTTATATGCAGATATAGACCAGGCTTCCTCAAACTCAGCCATCCAGATGTTTTGAGACTACAATTCCTATCATCCCTGACCACTGGTCCTGCTAGCTAGGGATCATGGGAGTTGTAGGCCAAAAAAATCTGGAGGGCCGAGTTTGAGGAAGCCTGTTATAGATCATCAGTGGCTACCAGGGCAGAAATGTTTTCTATGCATTCCCTATAATTTTGTTCTGTAACTGTTTATTGGTATAAATAAAAGATAGGATCACGTATCTTTTTGATCCAAAAACCAGAGAATAATGCCATCTCTTTTGCTACTAAGTTTGGAGCATTCCACAATTTTAAACCATTCTGCAGCTTTAAACTAGCCAAGGGTGGGGTTGTTTTTGCCTTCTGAACACTTGTCTGAAGCTCAGTCTGAGCACTGAACAGCTGCCATATACACATGCAAATACTGTATGCAGTGGTCTCCTCCCCAAAGGAATTATGGGAACTATATTTTGCATGTACTCCATAACAAATAATAATGGGAGACACTGAATTTTAACTCGTGACATGACTGTTGGAGGTGGGTGTGGGGACTATAAGAAATAAGAACCCGTATGCTGAATATGCTTATATGGAGGTGTTTATTTCAGAATTGCATCCACATGCATACTGGTGTTCTTCCTTCCACAAATCCCTTTCCCCTTGTCTACCTACTGGAGGTCCTGGTGTAGACCAATTTATCACTGGCCGCTCTAAAGCATTCTAGAATCCTGGTCTGGATCATGAAATGGATCTGGCATTGACACAACACTTTGGGCTTTGCCTCATTCTGCATGGGTGGCGCTTCTTAAATGGGTAGTGGCAATGGTGAACTAGCCAGAGAACTTCAGTCAGAGACAGAGGTGCAGGTGCAGGACATGTCAGAAGCAGAGGGAGAGGCTGTTCAGGTGAGGGGCAGGCCCCACTGTCTCCTAGAACTGGGAGGAGCTTGAAGAGGGAAGCACAGCAACGACTTCCATGCAGGAGAAATCTCATGCTACATGTGCGCACCCCGTCAGACAAGGGTCCATAATCCCAGGGGTGGAGGGTGGGGTAATGGTCCTGCTATTGCTTCAACTGCTCCACCAGGCACAAACCTGGAAAAGTTAATGCCAGCTACGTAGTTGCCAGATGTGTGTGTGTATTTGATGCCACTTAGGAGCTGCTGTAAGTGCATTCATTTGTCAGTAAATAATTAACTCTTGGAGGTTTTTCCTCCTTGGCTGGGTGTATGCTGGACACTCATGTGTAAAAAAACACAATGAAATGATTCAACACCTGAGCAGTTAAAATTCACTGGCGCACATACCTGTCTGCCCTTATGACTTCTCCAGTCACATTCACAAAGAGGTTTTCAGCATGTATTTCACCCCACAGATGGTATTAATATTTGAACATGTTATGCTGGGCAAAAAACATAAAGTTGCATGTCCAAAGTGTTGCAAATTGACAGGCTGAAATGAAAACCCACGCACGTTGAGGAGAAGAAAAGGGTTTATTGTCTTTATTGGCCAGTAAAGTTGACCCAGAGGAATCAGTTTCAAATTCTGAGCCGTGCTTACAGGGCAGGCGCTCTCTGATAGACAGTTCTTAAGGCATGAATATGCATAAGCTTCTGTCCAATCCTAGCATTACACATTCTACTAATGAGATCCTTATATGGGCAACTCTAATTGCATATGTATTAGAGGCAGAACAAAGACTCTTTCTAAGTATCACCTTGCAGCACGGGAAGAAGAGGGGGCCTCTTCTTATTATGCACACACTCTGGTATGTGGTAAACAAGATAAGGAGTAAGGGCCGCTCCTGGTACCTTAAGGACAGAATGTTTCCTGATACAATGGGGCAGACAAAAGACTAATTTAATCAAATTTAAAATGGGAAGTGCTATTGTTTAGTCTTTTAGTCATGTCCGACTCTTCGTGACCCATGTACCCATGGACCAGAGCACACCAGGCACTCCTGTCTTCCACTGCCTCCCGCAGTTTGGCTAAAATGGGGAGTAGGCAAGCACAAATATTAGAGAAACACTATTCTCCAGCAGTTTGATTGCAGATCCTGCCATCTATGATTGTGGGTGTAGTTACCTGATATGCCCTTGAAAACCCTTCTCTTGAATAGATTACCCTGGCCTTTTCTTACCATCACAAGCCCCAGGTGAATGGAGGAAGGAGCGCTTGTAAGCTTGGTATATGATACAAAGTCATAGGACAAGTGTGGACACACACTCAGCACGGCACATATGCCCTTGCTGCCCAGGGCGGGCACATGGGGCACACCCCCAAGGAGGCGAGGCGCAGAGGGCGCCCTCCACGGGTCACAGTTAAGGGTTAGGAGAGGGGTGGGGAAGCTGCTGCCCACTCTCCTCCTGCTCTGGTCTGACCTGGCAGTGGAGCTGCTGCAGCCTGGCAATGTGGTGCCTCGCAGCCAAGGCAACAGCACTGCTGCCGACTCTCCTGCTTTCCACTGCTGGGGCAAAAGTGACTTGTTGGTAGAGCTGCTGCAGCGGCTGAGGAGGGTGGACAGCAGCGCTGCTGCCCACTCGTCTCCTTCCCCGGGTCAGGCCTGACCCAGACCCCACGGAGCTGCGCCAGGCACAAGCGCAGCAGCTGAGACACAGCTCCTTCTGGTGCAGAGTCAGGCTCCAATGAAGGAGCCTGCTGTGGGGGCACCTGTTTGCGCCCCCTCTCAAAATTGGGCCTGGAACCATGGCACCCACAGCACCCCTCTGCTTGCTGCCCATTCCAAATTGCCCAGCTGAAGCCTTCTTAGAGAGGGAGTTGGTAGCAGACCTGTTTGCTATGCTTTGTTGTTTGCATTCTGTAGCTGGTGTAGCTCAGGCGCCCGGAGTGTCGCGTGCACCCTCCACCCAGGGGCAGGGCAAGCCACCCACTGGGTGGGATGAGCTGGGGCAGGGCACGCTGCATCGAGCCTCACCACTGCCACCCCCCCAGCTGCAGGGTGGCCAAGGGAGAGGCAATGGGCGGATGCAAACCCTATGCTGTCATTCTGGGCAGCATGGAGCCTGCAGGTGCCCAAGCCACTGTGTCACATAGCCCATAGCCATTTTGTCACCCCTTCAGAGATGACGCCCAGGGTGGCCCACACCCATCGCACCCCCCTTCCTATTCCACTGCACACACTCCATTGCTGGGACCACCTGCATCTATTTTCAAATGGACACCCCATGTGGGTGATGCAGATTCAGCCAGCAATGAGCCTTTATTTTCAAAACGAAACCAGTTTCTCAATAAGCACTTGTCAGGGACAACGAATATATGCAATAGCTCTAGACTACATAGAACTAGCAAGTACCCAGCCTACATTGATTGTTGAATAAAATGTTATTTGTTCACAGACTAACTGAATTAGTCAATTATTAAAAGCAAATGAGGTCACTTATGTGAGCATAACAGTTTTGTGAATAGTTATTGTGAGACTCTGGAACACTTCTGTTTTATAAGACAATATGCTTTCTTTTGCTCTGGTAACTACCTTATCAGGGTCTGCAGTCTAGTGTTGCCAGATTAACCACTGAGAATCAGCGGCCTTCATTTAGCACATGCTTGAGGTCATTGTGGGCTGCAGTTGATGGGGAGAGGGAGCTCAGTATCCTTACCAGCGCTGCAACAAAGGTCAGAAGCCTCAGCACCACCTGCAGGACCTTGCGTGGCTGCTGACTGGTTAGGAGTGTTGTGTCCCAGGCGCTGGTGACAGTACGCTGTGCATCTGTAACTCTGCTGGATCAGGGGGCAAACAGTATGAGCCTATAAATGCCTACTCAGAAGTAAGTCCCATTGATTTCTCTGTACAAGTGAGTATACAGTTACAGATTTAAAGACTTAAGAGCAACCTTCCTCTGGGTTGCTGATCCAGGTAATCAATAAGAAAGGCAAAACAAAAACAGGCAATCTTTAACTTTGGGCTTCTTCTTGGAAAGAAACATGGTACTAAGAAATGACAATGACGACATCTCAGCAATTGGCACCAAGATTGCTAAGTGGTGCTCAGGAAACACGGCCAAGTTTAGATGATCAGGCCTAAAGAATCAGCCTCTGGTTCAGGAACAAGCAATTTCAGCTGTTTCTAAAAATGCAATTCTCTCTTCTTCTTTAAAGTAGTGCTAGCTCAGCAGTGGTGTAAGCCAAATCCCTGTATTTATTCACAACCAAGACTGAGAACCACAGCTTTAACTCTAGTTTATCACCACAATAAATTTTAGGGTTGGCTTTTGCACATATGAAATCATAGTAATACTTCCCTTCCTTTTATATCCTTTTAATTCTGATGCCTGCTTTGTGGGATAGAGTATTCCATATGGAGCTGTGTGAGAACAGAGATGTGCATTGTAATGAACTGAAAGCGACAAAGAATTCTTGTGGTGCCTTAAAGATGCATTGTGGCATAAGCACTAGTGACTCAGGTGCTGTTTGCTTGGTTTTTGTTTGCTTGTTACATTTCTATCCATTTCAGCCACATTCTCTGGGCAGTCAACAAATGTAATCTGAATTAATTATTATTTTTAATTGATCTGCCCTCAAGCTTGGTGGAAACTCTAGATGTGGGGTCTCCCCTGCCAAGTGACTTTGTTAGACTCTTCATATTGTTACGGAAAAATCTGGGTGCGGGGTTACTCTGCCACCCAGCTCGTCGGACTAGGTCCCTGCGGAAGAAAATGAGCTCAGCCGGACAGGAGCAAACTGCAGAAGATCCAGGTTTATTGCGCAACAGGTTCAAGGCGAGATTGAACAGCGAGAAGGGGGTGACATGAACTTTTGAAATTTTCCTTCATGTCCCAGAATACAGTGCAAAATACATCCCAGTTACATCATGAATACATTAAGAAGAGGTTGGGTTACACAGATTACATCACGAATACATTAGGAAGAGGTTGGGTTACACCAGATTAACATATGGAGGAGGGAGGGGGGAATATGCAGAGCTGGAGATATGCGCAGATAAGCACATCCTGAGAAGACAATGGTCCATGTATGCATAGTTTGTCACCTGGCATCGCCCGGAGGAAGGGCTTGGCGGAGCGATTTGACCGGATTAGGGTCTTGACACCTTGCTTGAGGGATTATGGAGGACAGGGGAGGTGTCATGGGGTCCTAGAGAAATTGAGCAAATTGGCACGTCGATTTTCTATGAATTTTATAGATTTTAGTCCCTTTTGACATTGACAATTGGAAATAAATGGATATATTGTAGCGAAGAAGGAGGTGAAGAAGACATGCCCCCCCTTCCGTATCAATATTCAGCTGCCAAGGTTTACATTCATTCATGGCACTGTAGAATAACATACCACTCAACAGTCCTGCTTTGACTGGGACATCCTGGATTTACAGAAGCCATCCTGATTCATGTTTGAAATCCCAGGTGCCCCACTTCTGCCCCCTGACCTCCATTTCTGTGGTGGCTGCAGCAGCCATGGTGGCTTCCACAATGGCCTTTGCTGCTACCACCACCACATACTCCCAGAAGCACGCGCAGCACTTCTGGTGGCCGTAGTGAGGCAGAGGAGGCTGTGAGAAGGCTTAGGTGGCCAAGACCAAGCTGCCGCTGCCACAGTGGCAGAAGATGAGAGAGAGCCGGCGAGAGTAAAGTGGCAGTGGGTGGGTCAGCAACAGTCAGAGGAGGGGCAGCATGGTGTGTGGGGAGGGGTGTGTGGAATAAGACGACAGTACAGACATCACCTCAGAGGGGTGGTACAAGCAGGAGAACTAGTCAGTCTTCAGAAGCCTTTTGCACCTTGTTAAAGCAACATTGCCCCTTCTGCCAGTGCCCTGACTATGCCATCACTCTGCCTCACTTGAACGTGACTCTGCCACTCCACTAAGAAGTACCACAACAGTAGCTGGCTGCCCTGGTAGCTCAGAGCCCAGCTGGGGCAGGGCAAGATATTAAGAGTATCACTCAAGAGAGAATGGCACTGTCTGGGGACCACCTGCTCAAACACTTCACTGCCCAGTAAGGGGATGTTCACAACCAGCCTGCCATTATTAACATTTTTTTTTTTGCTGCAAGTGAGATTTCTTCAGGAGCAGGCTAATACTGCTTCTTTTAAATTGGCTGGGATGGTGGGACTGCTATGTCTCACAATTCTGCAATCTTTTAGAAATACACACATACAGGCAGCCATGAAATAAGGCAGCCATAGTCCTGCAGAACCCAATTATGTACAGTGTACAATGAACTTTTGTTTTATTTCACATACAGTCATACCTTGGGTTAAATATGCTTCAGGTTGAGCATTTTCAGGTTACGCTCCACGGTGACCCGGAAGTAACGGAACGTGTTACTTCTGGGTTTTGCCACTCACGCATGCGCAGACACTCAAAATGATGTGACGCGCATGCACGGAAGCGGTGGATTGCGACCCGTGCATGCGCAGACCCGGGTTGCGCTCGCTTCAGGATGTGAACATGGCTCGGGAACGGATCCCGTTCGCATCCAGAGGTACCACTGTACACTGCTCCGGCTCAGGTTATGGACAACAGAGGTCGATAAAGCTACTCTGAGTAGCAGAATAGTTCATAAATAATATGCTAGAATGAATCTTACAGACTTATGAAATCCACACGATTTCATGTTTTTGAGGCCTGAGAATTGCCTCTGCATAAAACCCAAGAGACCCATGTTTCTATGGCTTGGTGCAACCCCCCCTTCCTAGCAGATATAGCTTCCTTTCTCTTTCTTCCCCTTTCCTACCCTCTCCTGTGCGGCTCTCACGGTCTTCTTCACCCCTCACTCTGGGAAAAGAGGATTGAGGAGTTGCTAAGCAACCACAACATTGCTACTCTTCATCTATCAGATATATTCTATTGCTTCAGCCTTGGTCAAGGTTATGGACAAGGCTTGCAGCTCTACAGCTCCATGAACAACATTATCAAAATACAGATTTTATGTTAAGAAGGGAGAGACATGGGGTTAATATTGAATTGAGTCCTTGCTTTGATCAATGGTTTCTTAATGTTTCTTGTACATCATCAGTCAGTAACTATTAAGGTGGGCAAGTTATGCAGCACTGCATCAAGCAATCATCATCCAACACTTTCCAATGCATTTTACCCATCACTTCCTAATTGCTAAAAGTATAAGGGTTTTTGCAGACTGGGCTTGGGGCAGGCAGGTTTGTTGCACAAGAGCACCAAAGTGATTTTAAATGCATAACCTGAATTTCCCAGTAGGTGTTTGAATTCCACCTGAAAATAGCAACAGTCTGGAATCACGCTTGACCAATGGTCTGAGAGAGTCTGTATGTCAGCTTCAAATATTCCTATACTATTTGGCCACAGAACTCTTTGAAATGTCACTTAAGGCTTAAGATGCTTCTCACAGGACATTTTAAGGAGATATGACTTATGTGAACTACTGCCTCAGAAAAAAGCTTGCATAGCCATGAATCAACCCTTCCCACCTGTTTGACTTCAGAAACAGCAAATGTGCTGCAATCTGCTATGAAGGGTTTTCTATTTAAGAAAGTTCTTCCTGATCTTTAGTCTGAATCTCCTTTCTTGTAACTCTCATCCATTGGTTAAGGTCCTACCCTCCAGAGCAGGAGAAAACAAGCATATTCTATCTTCCACGTGACAGCCCTTCAGATAGTTGAAGGTGCCAAAGGCTAAAAGGCAGAATGTAAGGTGTCTGTCATGTGCCTATTGTGAGTTGCTTTCTATTTTGTGTGTGGATGAAGGATATGCAACTAACACAAGGGCTTAGGGACATTTGTAACAGTAAGTTGTGTTTGTTTTGTGGCTTATCATCAGGAATACCAGCTCCTTGGGACCCAGCCCTTTTGGTCCCCCCCCCCAAATATTTTGGGGGTGAGGGCTACTGCCCCTAATGTCCAAAAGGCACAGAGGCGAAGCGTGGAGCCAAGCGTGGAACGGCTGCAGTGGCTGACTCCTTCTCCTCCTCCTGCTGTGGAGGGGAAAGAGGGTCAAAAAACCCTCCTGCCAGTAGCTGCACCCCAGCTGCTCCTGACGTCATGCGTGCAACATTGCCCTCCCCCCATCGCCCTTGCAAGCTGGCACCTCGGCTTGATGCATACCTTTTGTATTTTTCCTACTTAGATAATCTCATGGTCTTATGATAGTCTGCAGATTCCTACTGAGGGGGAAATTAAATGCCTCACAGAAGAATTGGACCCAGGCAGCACTTATTTTGGAGACTGGAAGCACTGGCCCATTACTACATTCCAGAGAGGAACTGAATAAGCCACCTTGGCCAAACTTCCCAAAGCAAACGTACCTCTGGGGAAGAAGGAGCTTCTCATACTTGTAACTGGGAACTTGCACACTTGCCTTAGAGAGCATGAAGCTGCTGCCTGGGCATGCACATTAAAGGTGCACCACTGAGGCTATGAGGCAATCGCAAACTGGGTGCACAGCAAATGGGAGCAGCAGGAAGCACCACAGCTCCATGGTTATTCTGCATGTAGAACTGCAGTCTCCAGTGAGATATCATGGTTGACATGCTTTATGTATTGTTTTTTATTGTTACCTTTATATTCTAACCTTCTTCCCAGAAGAGCCCAGAATGTGGCTTCAGCTTCCAAGAGCTCCTAACCCTAACCCTAACCCTAGAGCCTGGCCACAATGGGCTGCTTCATGTATTTTACATTTGCTCCATTGGGACATTGGAGGATAAAATAAAGAGGTAAGAATTTTTTCTGAATTCTTTCCCACCCTCAATAATTTTAGGGAGAGGTAGAATCAGCTCCAGACGCGGGTGGCACTGTGGGTTAAACCATAGAGCCTAGGACTTGCCAATCAGAAGGTCGGCGGTTCGAATCCCCATGATGGGGTGAGCTCCCATTGCTCGGTCCCTGCTCCTGCCAACCTAGCAGTCTGAAAGCACGTCAAAGTGCAAGTAGATAAATAGGTACCGCTCTGACGGGAAGGTAAACGGCATTTCCATGTGCTGCTCTGGTTCGCCAGAAGTGGCTTAGTCATGCTGGCCACATGACCCGGAAGCTGTATGCCGGCTCCCTCGGCCAATAAAGCGAGATGAGCGCCACAACCCCAGAGTCGGCCACGACTGGACCTAATGGTCAGGGGTCCCTTTACCTTTAGAATCAGCTCTCTGATCTCATTAATCTCAGAGTACAAAATACAGTCCTGATTCAATCTCTTAATGCTTATCTCTTCTCCCTGTACATTAACATTCACCTGCTGGTGCCAGCGAACAAAAGCAATCTTTCTACACAATTTTTCCTATTTGGGGGGCCATCACCACCACCATCATCATCATATAAATTTATATACCACCCTTCATTTGAGAATCACAGTACAGTGGTGCCTCGCAAGACGAAAAGAATCCGTTCTGTGATTCTCTTCGTCTAGAGGTTTTTTCGTCTTGCGAAGCAAGCCCATTGACGCATTAGCGGATTAGCTCTATTAGCGCTATTAGTGGCTTTTAGCGGCTTATCGGATCAGCTGATAAGCGGCTTAGCAGCTTAGAAAAAGGGGGGGAAGGGGAAAAAAAACCTGCAGGAACTCGCAAGACATTTTCGTCTTGCGAAGCAAGCCCATAGGAGATTCGTTTTGCGAAGTACCTCCAAAACGGAAAACTCTTTCTTCTAGCGAGTTTTCCGTCTTGCGAGGCATTCGTCTTGCGGGGCACCACTGTATACAAACACAAAAATACATAACACAATAGCAAACAAAACAATACCCCCTTGGAGGTCCCAGGCCACAGAGAGGTTAGGCTGGCCTCAACCAGAGCCAGGGCTTTTTCGGCTGTGGCTCCGATCTGGTGAAATGCTCTGCCACAAGAGACTAGGGCCCTGCGGGACTTGACATCTTTCCACAGGGCCTGCAAGACAGAGCTGTTCCACCAAGCCTTTGGCCAGGGCACAGCCTGACTCCCTCCTTTGGCAATCTTCACAGAACTCTAGCCCAATGGTTGTCATCAATCTGATTTGAATTAATTTTATAATGAAATGATTTTAGAATGTTGTACTATTTTATTGTTGTTAGCCGCCCTGAGCCCTGCTTCGGCTAGGGAAGGCAGGATATAAATTATTATTATTATTATTATTATTATTATTATTATTATTATTATTATTATTATTATTATATTTAAAAGGGCATAGATTGTTTAATCAGCCCAAGGCCTGGGTGAAAAAGAATGCTTTCACTTGGCACTTTAAAGATATTGTTATAGATTTGGGGGGGGTGCACTAAACCCTAAAAATTAATAAATGGTAGGATTTTGAGTATTTGGGATGTGAAGGGAAAATACAAGCTGCAGAGGAATTCCTGAGCTAGCCTATGCAAAACGACCTGGCCAAGCTAGGGCCATTAAGAAACAATACAGGGCCACTGACAAGGCAAGAGAGCAGTCCTTCCTCCTTGCCCTGAGGTGTGAACAGAGACTGGGGGTTTGGAAGGTTGCCAGGGTAACTGTGTGTTTGAGGTGACAGGAAAAGAGAGTTTTTGGAACAAGGTGTTATGGGAAGAAGAAGGGAGAGGAAAAGACTGGGATCCATCTTGGGCAGGCTGGCTGCAGGCTGGCAGGGGGAGAAGCCTTGAACTCAAAGGCTGCGCTGCTGTGGGGTTCAAGCCCCTCTTGTAATGACCTTGTTGTAAGATGTGGACTCCCTCCAGGCAGCCTGAAGGTGTAAATAGGTAAATAAGCCACATTTGTTAAAGCTATTACAGTCCACATTTGTTAAAGCTATTACAGTCTCTGCCATGTCTCAATTCTCCAAAGGAACACAGACCCTGGACGAGTGCCTGGAACCCCCAGGAATCTTGCAGAGAGTGGGGGTGGCACACGCCTTTTGTAAAAATATGTAATGAAGCTGTCTCTGGGGAGAGCATTCCACAATGTTTGGCTCCAGTCTATTGCAGATCAGGCTGCAGGGATCCTTCGTGAACATCAGACCTTTCTGATTCCCTGGCTTTCAAACACAAGAGAAATTGTCCCTTTAAAAAATCTGCTCTTTCCACAAGCACCTGAACTTTCGCTCCCTGGTGGATTGAGACTTTCTTGCCTTCTGAAACTGCCTTCCATTTTTCAGTTTTTAAAGATTCAGGATCCCCCATTAGCCCTAGCTGGAAAGATCAGGCCCATTTTTAATTTTTAACTGTTATCTGCCTTTCCCCTTCTTTCTCTATTTTCATATTTCACTTTATTTGCCCTTGACTCTTTCTTCCTGTCTCTTTCAAACAAACATAAGTGAGAAGAAAATGGTGACGGCTCTTTTGGGAGGGATGTGCCTTAGAGCGGGCGCAACATGGTTGTGAATGACAAGTCACCACAACTCACCAGAATGATACTTCTTTCTCCTGCTGAATCCCCCTTCAGCATTTCAAAACACAAGTAGGGAAATGGGACATGAAAAACAACCACAAAAAACAGCCTGAACACTATTAGGTATAGTACATTGTCTCAGACAGTGGGGTCACGTTTATTTTTGTTGAAACAAAGTAATGCCACAGCTTTCATGGAAGCAAAGCTCTGAGCCAAGCAACACACTTTCTTCTAACGCCTCTGCCTGCCTTCAAACCCACCGATAGTGACGGTCAGTCAAATTACCTCTCTTCTGGTCTAGTGTCCACCCCACCCTCTTCATCTCATTACTGTAATTGGCTTGGACTCTTCACATTTCTTAGAGCAAATACTCTTTGGACAGAATGTCTGTCTCTTCTAATTCCAGACCAGCACATCCAGCACCTGGATAAGGAGAGAGGGGAAGTACCAAGTACAAATGGAAACCACTGTACAGTATAAACCTCTTTAGAAGGGAAAGATCCCACATGAAATTCAGAGCAAAATATTGATGTGTCAGAATAAATAAATAAAAATCCCACAGGAGAGCCTGTGAGAGAAAGATGGGTTTAAGTGCCAGGAACATTTCTCACTCGTACTTGAAAAGTGATTCTGGTTCTCAAACTGTGTGACACTGAAGTTTGCTAATGGCTAGGATTATGTAGTATGTCCAGAAAAAAATCCAAACCACTCAACTCTCCAATATCGGAAACTGGAGATGTTATGTGGCAGAGGATCACCTGTAGACCGTATAAGTGGCTTTGGAGAGCCCTTCTGTAATTCTTATTATTTCTTATTTTAGTTCTGCTCCCAGCAAATTTATCAAAATGTAGGAGAAATGCAAATGTAGCAAAGGCTGCTCAGGATTGCACAGAGTTGAGTGAAAGGATTTCATTTGCTTAGCAAAGGATGTCTCTGTGAAAGTGATACACATCTGAGGCAACAGAGCTGGTTTGCAGGACCAGGACAAACCATGAGGCACACAGAGCTCTGTGTGGGAATGACTGTGGGCTTCTGAAGAACAGTCAGGGAGCTACCGCTGTTTCCCCAAGCATATGCCCACTGAGGCAGATGCCTCACTCTGCATAATGGTAGGGGCCCTGACTTTGAATTACAGAGAATCTAGATGCCTCATTTTTCTGTTGCCAATTAGTTTTGGCCATATTGTAGGTTTGGAGCCGTGTCCAAGCCATTCCTGTCCTTCCTCCAATTTATACATCACACAAAAACACACACACACACTATCTCCTTTCCCACAGTCTCTTGGAATTACTTGTCCTGACAGACTTTGGTAATCTTCTGCAATGGCCTCAGTATATGAAAGTCAAATGTACCTCTGGGAGCTCTGTGTCACCTGTAATCACAGCACCCCCTGTTCACAGAAGCACTTACAATGGCCGCGCAGAATACACCACTGGAAATGTTGTCAAGTTTTAACTTTGTGATATTATTCTCTTTCAGCTCAAAAGGATTTGGAAGAATAATTGACTTTGGGAACAAAGAAATGTAGAAGTCTACCCCACCCACCCATCCACCCGTCTTGTCAGCCACTATCTGTATCTAATTACAAGAGCCGCCACATCTTAGTGAATTCCAAAAAAGATAATTTGTGAGGACACTCAGTATGCATAGTTAATTTTAAAGGTAATTCTCAGTACAGACCATACTTCTTCAAAAAAAATATTTTGCTTGCATGTGTCCAGTGCTCAAACCTCTGGGCTCAATGCATACTTGTAACATTCAAGCCCCCCCCCCCAGTCAGTGACCCCTTGTCTAGTACAGTATTTATAAATTTCACTTACATTTGCTCTCTGCATAATGTAATCAGTGGAATTAATATTACAAAAATTCTTCCAACATTTCTTTTGTATAAATAGTTCTCCTCTGAAGATGAATAGTTGGTCTAACAACATCTGGTGAGCCACAGGGTTCCTACCTCTATTCTAAATACTATGGACACCAAGGGCCCAATCCACTGATCCAGCGTATTCCTTGTCCAGCAAATTCTACCAGCTGCCCTGCCTTCCCATTACACTGGAATGCCAATGCCCTTGATGCTGGTTCCTTCTTCTTTCTGTCAATCAGCCACCAGGGATGTAATCCTTGAGAGAACATGTCGTATACGGTGGCACACTGTGGTGTTCATACAGAGTCCCCGGTCATCTCACGGACTATTGACCCGTACACCACTAATCCGCTGCCACCAACCAGGTCCTCCCTGGTAGAATCATTTCAGTCTCGGTCAGCTTTTCAATTAATAAAGAAGAGTGTATTTTATTTCAGACGCAAACAAAACTTTTACAGCATTCCAAATGTTGTTGCTCTTTACTTTCTTAGTCTTATTTTCCTCTCTCTATCTCTTCTACCTCCCCACACTCAAGAACCCACTGTCCTAAATGTCTCTCTATTACCAACTGCCTTTCCCAACCAACTACCCACCCACAACTCCCAACCAACTCCTCCCAGAACTAGTTTTATATGACTCCACCCCCTGGGTCCCATCTGTGCAACCTATTTAACTATTTCCCCTCCAGCACTCTCTCATAATAATAATAATAATAATAATAATAATAATAATAATAATAATAATAATTTATTATTTATACCCCGCCCATCTGGCTGGGCCTCCCCAGCCACTCTGGGCGGCTTCCATAAAAACCAAAAATACAGTAAAATATCACACGTTAAAACTTCCCTGAACAGGGCTGCCTTAAGATGTCTTCTGAATGTCAGGTAGTTGTTTATTGCTTTAACATCTGCTGGAAGGGCGTTCCACAGAGCGGGCGCCACTACCGAGAAGGCCCTCTGCCTGGTTCCCTGTAGCTTTGCTTCTCGCAATGAGGGAACCGCCAGAAGGCCCTCGGCGCTGGACCTCAGCGTCCGGGCAGAATGATGGGGGTGGAGACTCTCCTTCAGGTATACTGGGCTAAGGCCGTTTAGGGCTTTAAAGGTCAGCACCAACACTTTGAATTGTGCTCGGAAACGTACTGGGAGCCAATGTAGGTCTTTCAAGACCGGTGTTATATGGTCTCGGCGGCCGCCCCCAGTCACCAGTCTAGCTGCCGCATTCTGGATTAGTTGTAGTTTCCGAGTCACCTTCAAAGGTAGCCCCACGTAGAGTGCATTGCAGTAGTCCAAGCGGGAGATAACCAGAGCATGCACCACTCTGGTGAGACAGTCCGCAGGCAGATAGGGTCTCAGCCTACGTACCAGATGGAGCTGGTAAACAGCTGCCCTGGACACAGATTTGACCTGTGCCTCCATGGACAGCTGTGAGTCCAAAATGACTCCCAGGCTGCGCACCTGGTCCTTCAGGGGCACAGTTACCCCATTCAGGACCAGGGAATCCTCCACACCTGCCCGCCTCCTGTCCCTCAAAATCAGTACTTCTGTCTTGTCAGGATTCAACCTCAATCTGTTAGCCGCCATCCATCCTCCAACCGCCTCATATATGTTAACGTCACACACACATCACCCAGTATCTCAAACCTAGGAATTCTAGAGTTTCCAGAACAGGTGCACCCTCTAAGCCAAATTAGTCGATATCTCTTGTTGTTGTTGTTGTGAATTAAATTTGTATACCACCCTTCATCTGGAGATATCAGGGTGGTTCACAACATAAAATACAGAATAAAACCACAAAATACATAATTAAAACAAGAGCAAGAACAAATCAAACCAAACCAACAACCTCCCTACAGGTAAAAGGACTATTAATCAGCCAGAGGCCTTGTTGAAGAGGAACATTTTTGCTTGGCGCCTAAAGATGTGTAAGGAAGTTACCAGAGGACTCTCCCTGGGGACGGGGAGCCACAGCAAAAAAGCCCATGAAAATATGGCCACCCTCTGAATCTCTCACAGAGGAGACACACAAAGAAGGGCTTCAGAGTCCAAGTTGGTTTATATGGGGAGAGACGGTCCTTGAGATATTGCAGTTCTGAGGTGTTTAAGGCTCAGGAATTGAGGCTGGAAACTAACTGGCAGCCAGCGCAGTCAGGCTGCGTGTAATATGTTCAAACATATTGGTGCAATATGTTCAAACTGTCTTGCCGCAGTGAGCAACCTGGCTGCCAAATTCTGCACTAGCTGAAGTTTCTGAACTGTCTTCAGAGGCAATACAGTGGTGCCTCGCAAGACGAAATTAATTCGTTCCGCAAGTCTCTTCGTCTTGCGAGTTTTTCGTCTTGCGATGCACAGTTTCCCATAGGAATGCATTGAAAATCAATTAATGCGTTCCTAGGGAAACCGCCTTCAGACCAGGTCCGGGGACAGTCTGTCCCCGGACCTCTTCTGAAGGCTGGGGGGGGGAACAAGGGCTTTTCTTCCCACCCCCAGCATTTTAAAAAACCCCGGGACAGCGGAGGGCTTCTCCGCTGTCCGGGGCGATCTTAAAATGCTGGCGGGCGGCATTTTAAAATCGCCCCGGGACAGCGGAGGACTTCTCCGCTGTCCAGGGCGATTTAAAAGCCCCTGGGAAGGCAGGCAGGGGGGACAAAGACTTTCGCCCCCCGCCCGCCTTCAGAAGGTGTTCCCGACCCGCCGCCCGGCTTCGGAGCAGCGTTCCGAAGCCCGGCGGCAGCAGGAGGAGGCATTCCCGCCCCACCGCCCGGCTTTGGAGGAGGTCCAAGGACAGTGGGGAAGACGCGCTGCGCTTCCCCGCTGTCCCGGATATTTCCCTATGGGCTGTCGTCTTGCGAAGCAAGCCCATAGGGAAATTCGTCTTGCGAAGCGCCTCCAAAACGGAAAACCCTTTTGTCTAGCAGGTTTTCCGTCTTGCGAGGCGTTCGTCTTGCGAGGTACCACTGTACTATGTATACACGTTGCAGTAATCTAACTTAGAGGTTCCCTGTTGTCTGTATATTGGAGGTGGGGCAGGAATGCTCAGTGGGTGTGCTCTTCCCTTACCCTGCATGTTGTGCAGAGGGAAAGAGGGAGGGACAGCTTATGTTCAGCTGAACTTTGTTCATTCTCAGATGGACCCCATGCCTGACCCACGGAAGGAAAAACAGTCAGTTGAGGAGTCTGTCGGTATGGTACTTTGAGCATAGAGATCTGGAGACCTTTTGCTATGCCAAACCTTCTTCCAGCAACCAGCTGACAACAAATTGCATGACGCACTTTAAAAAGCACCTAGGTTTCACTCCTAGTCTCATATGTGCTCTGCTGCACGTCTTCTATAAGCAGCCAGTGATTCCATTTGCAGAGTAATTTAGCAACATATTGATTCAATGATCCACAGACAAGTGACCTCGCTGTGCTGTGTATTTCAGGAGAGGAGTTCAGACTATTGCATTAATATTTGAACAGATTTACCATGCAGTCACTCTGCTGAGAGAAAATCATCATAAGAACTGGTGCAGAGGAGATGGGTTTTGCACAAGAAAAGACAAACAGTGCCGTTAACAGATTTTTGCAGCAGCAACAGCACCCCTTTGCATGGCCCAGATTTCCCCAAGCTGCTGCCCTCCAGATCTTTAGACTACAACTTATTCTGTCATCTCTGGCAGTCTAACAGCATTATGGGGGGACCAGGCTGGGGCAGGCTGCAGTAATCTGTGGTTTGATCTTTGTTGAAACATTTGCTTGCGACTATTTAGACTGTTTTCTCCTACAAGTATTTGTACCTGCTGACAAACCTTGTTAGGTTATCACCAATGGTACTATCCTTCTGCAGTGGGACTGCTGATTTAAAATGCACGAAACCCACACATACACTTTTGCAGGACTATTTGGGCCCCACAGAAAGTGCAGGGAATTTCCAGCCAATTGTGCAGCTGGAGGCTGAAAACTACTCATATTGGGGGTGGGGGATGGAAGTTTACCTTTGCAGTAGGAGGTGGCAAAATTACTGGTCAGTGGAATCAACCTTTTCCCTCTCCCTGCAGCGGTGTCCCAGTGCATTGTTTCCATTCGGTCATTCTCTAGGAAGGCGTCACTAGATTGCTAGGGTCCTGACCGCAGCTCCACTTCTTCTTGAAATGTCAGCAAAGTTTTCCCCCTTCTCCCTGCCTTAGTTAAAGGAAAGTAACTGAAGCTCTCTGCTGCTACTTCTCATTGTGGAAAGTCCCTCAGAATGAATGGCTTTTACCAGGAGTAGTCCATCCTGTCTCACAGCCTAAGAAAAAACAGGAAAGTGCCCCCTTTCCCTGAAGCCTTGCTTACTGGCATGGCGTAGACGGGTTTTTTGTTGGGGGGGGGGAGAGAACCTCAGTATGTATTTTTATGTATTTTTATTGATTTAGGGGACAGCTGCCCTTCCCTGCCCGCCCCCTTGACTCATGCTTACTGGGGCCAGTGGCAGACCCCAGGGCCTCAAATTTCAGCAGCGGCACCACTGTGAGACATACTGTACTTTTTCAACGTCTGCTTAAAACATTTTCGTTTAGACATAAATTGTATGTTGGCATATGTTTTAGTCTTTTTGTTCACTGTTGTCTTTAATGTTTTTGGGAATGTTGTTAAATGCCTATTTTTATTGATATTTTTAACGTTTTTAATTTTTTGTAAACTGCTCACAAATATTATTACAGTCAAGCAATATACTAATTTTGTTGTTGTTGTTTAGTCGTTTAGTTGTGTCCGACTCTTTGTGACCCCCTGGACCAGAGCACGCCAGGCACTCCTGTCTTCCACTGCCTCCCGCAGTTTGGTCAAACTCATGCTGGTAGCTTCAACAACACTATCCAACCATCTCGTCCTCTGTCGTCCCCTTCTCCTAATTTACTAATTTACTAATTAATTTACTAATTTACTAATTTAGTATAATAAATAAATAAATATCTGCTTTAGGAGTGCTAGTTGTTATATGCTTTAGATATTGTATGTTTCTCTTTGTAAGCTGACTTAATTCCATTACAGTGGTACCTCAGGTTAAGAACTTAATTCGTTCCAGAGGTCCATTCTTAACCTGAAACTGTTCTTAACCTGAGGTACCACTTTAGCTAATGGGGCCTCCTGCTGCTGCAGTGCCACTGCCATATGATTTCTGTTCTCATCCTGAAGCAAAGTTCTCAACCCGAGGTACTACTTCCGGGTTAGCGGAGTTTATAATCCGAAGTGTTTGTAACCCAAGGTGTTTGTAACCCGAGGTACCACTGTACTTGCGGAAGGACAGAATATATGTTTTTTAAACAGCAAATACATAAAGTTTGATAGAGGAATGTATTCAGAAGCTTTGTGTGCATGTTGGCATTTGATTTAAGTGGAACCACAGTTCAGAAGGTTGCAGGGGCAACAGAATTCACCTGAGCAACATTCAACCTTTCCTTCAGCTCTCCATTTGTTGCAGCATTTAAGTATACGTCTAGCTCAGGGACATTTAATGGAATGGCTATAGTATTCTGTTTCTGCTTCATCAGTTTGAATCACATCCCAAGCAAAACTAAAGGGCTATTTTGCAACTTTCAGTAGAATACCATAGATATTGCTGGAAAGAGTTTCAGGCTCATACCATATAGTCACATTACTGTATAACAGTTCCGGATTTACAAAAGCTGTCCTGGTTTCTGATTTGATCCTGGAAGGAATGTCCTGCTTTTCCTTAAAGGTAAAGGTAAAGGTAAAGGTACCCCTGCCCGTACGGGCCAGTCTTGACAGACTCTAGGGTTGTGCGCTCATCTCACTCTAGAGGCCGGGAGCCAGCGCTGTCCGCAGACACTTCCGGGTCATGTGGCCAGCGTGACGAAGCTGCTCTGGCGAACTGGCACCAGAGCAGCACACGGAAACGCCGTTTACCTTCCCGCTATAAAGCGGTACCTATTTATCTACTTGCACTTAAGGGTGCTTTCGAACTGCTAGGTGGGCAGGAGCTGGGACCGAACGACGGGAGCTCACCCCGCCGCGGGGATTTGAACCGCCGACCATGCGATCAGCAAGTCCTAGGCGCTGAGGTTTTACCCACAGCGCCACCCGCGTCCCTTGCTTTTCCTTAGGATGTCCCTATTTTCAACGGAAGGTATGTAGTAATGTGACCCCCGAGTCTAGGGAAGTTTTCTAATGTTTAATGTTTTGTTTTGTTTTGTTTTGTTTTGTTTTGTTTTGTTTTGTTTTGTTTTGTTATATATAACGGAAGTCAACTAGAGTGCCTGGGGGACCCCAGTCAGATGGGTGGGGTATAAATAATAAAATGGTGGTGGTGGTGGAATAAGATGTCCATATTTTCCTCAGAGAAATGTTGGGTGGTATGTTATAACACTGTGGTTAACTATAGAGATGGTTGTGTTATGGGTTTGGGGGGGGCAGGCTGTAACCCCTGGGTCCTCTTCTAATTCATGGATCCAGCGCAGATTCAATGGAATAGCCAGCCTAGGTTTCTGGCAAGGTAATGGTCCTCTAAGAATGGGCTGTTGAGTTAGCAAAGGAAGAAGGCAAATGGGTGAGTCCTGCTCACGGGATAAAAAGCTTTGCAATCCAGGGGATTCTGCTTAAAGAGGTGCACCAACTGTTGTATAGCGTGCAATGCCTCCTCAGATGATCTTAGGAACTGGCCACAGGGGTGTATGGGGAGCCGTAGGGTAGGAGAGTCTTTCTGTGATCAAGCTAACTATGTGGGGCTACCTTTGAAGGTGACCCAGAAACTACAACTAATCCAGAACACGGCAGCCAGACTGGTGACTGGGAGCGGCCGCCGAGACCACATGACACTGGTCTTGAAAGACCTACATTGGCTCTCAGTATGTTTCCAGGCACAATTCAAAGTGTTGGTGCTGACCTTTAAAGCCCTAAACGCCCTCGGTCCAGTATACCCGAAGGAGCGTCTCCACCTCCATCGTTCTACCCGGACACTGAGGTCCAGCACCGAGGGCCTTCTGGCGGTTCCCTCACTGCAAGAAGCTAAGTTACAGGGAACCAGACAGAGGGCCTTCTCGGTAGTGGCGCCCGCCCTGTGGAACACCCTCCCAACAGATGTCAAGGGAATAAACAACTACCAGACTTTTAGAAGGCATCTGAAGGCAACCCTGTTTAGGGAAGTTTTTAATGTTTGATGCACTATTGTATTTTAATATTTTGTTGGAAGCCGCCCAGAGTGGTTGGGGAAACCCAGCCAGATGGGCGGGGTATAAATAATAAATTATTATTATTATTATTAGGTATGGGCAGTATCTAACGCTGCTGTTCCACTTTCATAACACACATCCACTTTTGCAAAGGGGTCTTCCCCTTCCTCTCATTATCTCTGAAGCCCCCTCCAGCACCCTCAGAATTTGCCCCAGAGGATTGGGAGACCCTTCACAGCAGGTGTGCCAGGTTCCAACCAACATTGGGGTCCCCGGTGCGTACATGACAACACACAGTGGGAGGAGGTTCGATGGGGCCTGTCGTGCTCTTGGAGGAGGCCTTGCCACAGCCACAGGAGGACCCAACGGATCCTGTTACAGCTGTTGGAGGGCTCAATGGGGCCCGCCCGACTGTGGAATATTGAGGGGGCCCGGTCCCCTCATTGAAAATTTGGGGAGGCCTCAGTCCCCCTGGGCCCCCCATAGATGACATGGCTGCTCCAGAGCATATTTTGGGTGTGTGTAGAAGGAGGAATGGAAGGGGGAAGTCCCACTGCATAAGGGAGTCCCACTCACACAGCACTGAATGCAACCTTACATGTAATGAGTTTCAGGATGCCCTGGTTTTTCCTTGTTGCTTTGATGTGGGATCTTGGCTACAATGTTATGCCATCCTTACAGTGCACTATCAAACACAAAATGGATGGTGGATCACAGGTCAGCATTTCATGGCCCTTACTGATGCTCTCCTGAATTTGCGATACATTTCAACACAGATTCATGCTAATAGGAACCAATTTACATTCCAGAGGTCTTGAGCTGGTCCTTTGCTATACAGATGGAACATTCTGTCTATTTTTCCATCTGTGCATTTGATATCTTGCGCGCGCGCACACACACACACACACACACACACACACACACTAGTACACATACAATCACATTAAATTGGTAGATTTTAAATTTGTTTACCAAAATAACTATAAAGGCACTCTTCACCCAATATCCCAGCTGTATATCAGCACAGTTCAGTTAAAGTTCCCTCTGTGAGGCATAAAGGACTAGTAGGATGCATGTTAAATCATTAATGCCGGCCTCCATTCTCTTTTGTCAGTTGTCTGACAAAATGGAGATGATAAATCACTTCCAAAGAAGTTACAGGATTTCACTTTACTCCCATTTCAATATGCTCCAATTTAATGGGTCATTTGTTCCATGTTTGAGAGGATCTGCATCCCTGAAAGCTGCCACCCACTTTCCTCATACTCTGATTGAAAGGGCCAGCTGAGCAAAGTGCTCTCCGGAATGGTCTTGTGAAAGTAAAACGAACAGACATCATCTTTTTTTTGGTAGCGGAAGAGCTAGAATTGGAATTGTGGTATCAGTTTCGCACTTGTTGTCTCTCTCAGACTTTGAAGTGAAGGCACAAGACTGGGGGTTGGTCATCAGGTGAGCTGCGCACAGGTGAGCTGCATGCAAGCTGCCGGCCAGTCCTGTGGAGCCTCCTTTTATTGAGACAAATATGCAAGCTAGGCAGATACATTTTGGGCTGTGACCTTTACACATCTTGGTCCTGAGATCGTGGGGTGGTACAAAGTTATTTTGGCACCTGTTTCCACCACGTCATTTTCCCCTTGCAGTGTATGACGAAGGAGACAAAAAGTCTCAGGGACAAAGGTTACAGACAGGACACCCCTGACTGCTGAGACCGCAAAAGGTCAGACAGAGGGAATGATGTTCAGACAGCTGTGGCTTGTCTGGGGGGGATGTGCCCTGCACCCCAGGGTCACGCATGCAGGCAGACTGTGGCTGCCTGCTGGTGGGGAGTGTGCTCTCTCCGGACCCCACTGCCCACTCCGCGATATCCCTACAGACTTGTCTCATGATGGGTCCAGCCATGCACTGCCCTCAGGGGGCACCTTCAGCAAGCCACCTTCAGCCGTTCCACCTTGACATGGGAAGGTGATAGTCCCTGGGGGGACAGGAATGTGCACCTCAGCCTTGCCCGCGACTTAATGGGGCACTGGCCCTACTCCCAACCTCTACATGCTTTTTGCACAAACCTCCTCACAACCAAGCAGAAGGGAGTTTGCAAGCATGCCAACCCCCCTCCAGCACTTTGTCCCCCTCCAGCACCTTCAAAACTTGCTCCAGAGGATTGGGAGACCCTCCAGAGCACATTTCGGGGGTGCATACAGGGAGGAAAGGAAGGGGGAAGACTGTGTTTGTATCATAGGCATCCAAATTTTGGTTCCTTTAACCAGAGTGATGCTTCTTTGTTTTAGAAAGGGTCATGGATGAAGTTATTCTAATAATAATAAGCCATGATAGAAATTTACAAAAATTATGCATGGGGAAAGGAGCTACCAGTATACCTCTGCAGATCAGTTTTTAAGGGGCCCAAAATAAGTTCCCCAGGATAGGGCCTTCCTGGTCAGCTGAAAGGAATCTGGAATCACTGAAGTTAGTTTTCACCAGATAGAAGACGTCTTTTTTACTTGCTTTGACAGCAAGTTCTTGCCTCTCCCAGCAGTCACTTGATAGATTGGCATGTCAAAACAGAAAGTCAAGGTAGATTTGTCAAAGGCATACAAAGCCTTCAAAATGAATTAGGTGCAGTTAATCCGTGAAAAATAGACTTCACTGTATTATTAACAGAATAATAAATTAATTTCTAGCCTTTGGTCACCAATGGACCTGGCTTGGCTCACATCGAAAACAATGTTAACATTTGCTACAATGGAATATTCTGAAATAAAAACAACATTTTTGGCAATACATTCATCTTAATCACAGAAATTCTACCTAATAATGACAAACTCATCCTTCCCCAGATTTCTAAATTCCTTTATATTTATTTTCATAATTTTTCATAATTATCTTTAAATATATTAATATTCTTGTCTGCCAACCATATTCCCAAATTTTTAACTTTTTATATATAATTATCTCTGTTTTCTGCTGTATCTCTTTTTTATCTTGCTCTGAAACATTCTCTACTAAAAGCTTATTCTTATTTTTATTCAATTTAAAACCTGATACTTGTTCAAATTCCTGTATTTTTCCTATTACTTTCAGTAATGCGTTTATAGGGTCTTCAACTGTTATCACAAGGTTATCCACGAATGCTTTCAGTTTATATGCTTTATTTCCTACTTTTATTCCTCTGATGGTTTCTTCTGCTCTTATATTTCTCACCAGAATCTCTAATACTAAGATAAACAATGATGGTGACAAGGAGCATCCTTGTCTTGTCCCTTTTAGAATTTTGCATTTCTCAGTAATAACGTTATTCACAATTAATCTTGCTTGTTGCTCTGAGTAAATTGCATCTATTCCTCTTCTAAACCTTTCCCCGAAATTCATCTCTTCTAAAACCTTATATATTAATAACCAAGAAATATTATCAAATGCCTTTTCAGCATCAATAAACATCAAGGCTGCTTGATTTTCATTTCTTACCTCCAGGTACTCTATGACATCAGTTATGTTCCTTATATTATCTTTCATCTGATGACCTGGAAGAAAGCATTTTTAATGTTATTTTCATTAATATGCACACTTTTAACTAAGATACGACAGGAATGCCAACTTGGCCCTGCGACCATGGGTGCCTGGGGCTCTGGCTGCCATGCAGGGTGAATGGCCCTGGCACCAAAATTTGTGGGTGCCCCACCCCTTCATGGGGAATTTTGTGAGTACTCAGGCACCCAGGGCCCCAGGGACCCAGCACCTATGGATATGCATTTTTGTAAACACTGGTCTATCACTCTCCCCCTTGCTCCTGATGTAGATCTTCCCTCATCCCTTCTTCCCTGGCAGGGGGAGGGTACCATTTTGGGGTCCACCTCAGATGCCTAAATGTCTCAAGCTGGCCCTGCCGTTCTTTCCAAGCATCGTGACCCGGAAACTACAACTAATCCAGAACGCGGCAGCTAGACTGGTGACTGGGAGCGGCCACTGAGACCACATAACACCGGTCTTGAAAGACCTACATTGGCTCCCAGTACGTTTCCGAGCACAATTCAAAGTGTTGGTGCTGACCTTTAAAGCCCTAAACGGCCTTGGTCCAGTATATCTGAAGGAGCATCTCCACCCCCATCGTTCTACCCGGACACTGAGGTCCAGCACCGAGGGCCTTCTGGCAGTTCCCTCACTGCGAGAAGCCAAGTTACAGGGAACCAGGCAGAGGGCCTTCTCGGTAGTGGCACCCACCCTGTGGAACGCCCTCCCTCCAGATGTCAAAGAGAACAACAACTACCAGCCTTTTAGAAGACATCTGAAGGCAGCCCTGTTTAGGGAAGCTTTTAGTGTTGGATGGATTGCAGTATTTTAATATTCTTTTGGAAGCCGCCCAGAGTGGCTGGGGAAGCCCAGCCAGATGGGCGGGGTATAAATAATATATTATTATTATTATTATTATTATTATTATTATTATTATTATTATGGGTCTGAGTAGCTTTCTGCTTCCCCCATGCAAAACAGCTCTTTAGTGGTAAATTGGATGACGCGATTGATGTCTGCTCCAATTCAGGCCTCATGCAGACGTCCTTTTGTGTCATGTTTCTAGGCACAGATTCCTACTCTAAAGTTCTGTGTCCACTGCTGCTTTCTATACCCTGCTTGTTATGTCCATGAATGCTGAAAGGTGGGGGATGGATGCTGTTGTTTTGCTGTACCTTGATAGCCTCAAGGTACAATATTTCAGCTAAAAATGTGGAAAGGGAGAATCTGTCTTTGAAAACTGGTAACAACTCTAACCAAAATCTGAAAGCTGAATGGTACAAATTCCAATGTGAATACAGAAGGAGTTCTTGCTCTGACAATTGCTGCTTCTCCAGTCCTGGAACAGTCCTAGTCCCCTTTTTGTTGTGGAGGGACTGGGGATGAGGCTGAGAGGCAGAGCCAGTAGTTCCAACCACTACAACTCACTGCCCTTTGCAGAGGTAACATATCACCGTGTATGCCTCAAAGATCACATAGGCTGTGGTCACTGAGTCAGGTACTCAAGGGATGCAAAAGGAGACAGCAGAAGTCAGGTCAAAGAGGTACTGGCCCTTTGTTCGGAAGGAAGAACAAAGGAAGACTTTATAAAGATCTCTTAACCAACACAATTCATACCCTTACCAAAGTACCATGAGATTGCCACAAACCAAGAAAGCCTACAAACGTTATGGTAAAGTTTCTGTGATGCAATGAACTCTTTATTGGTAATGTGTACAGCTGCTGGACCAAGAAACTAAAGCAGCTATGTATTTGAGAAATAAATCATGTGATTCATGAGAAACAGTTCCAGATGATTCAGCTCCCCATATTTCTTCACTAGAGTTATGAAGTGATCTGTATTTTCTTTAACAAATTCTTCTAAATGAGCGAACATTTCCATGTTTGGATTATTATATTTTATGAAGCTTACTGATAACAGCCATAGTATAAGACAAAATGAAAGTGGCAAACTGAATATTAGGATGAGCTGAATGTTGTGATTAGTTCTGCGGTCTTCCTTTTGAAGAGCACTGTGAATGTTAGTGAGGCATTAAGAACATTAGTTTTCCTTCTTTCCAGAAAGTATGAGTCATTGAGGGGTTTTTTTTTGGGGGGGGGAAGCTGCTAAGTCACAAGTATCAACAAGTTTGTCTGGTGGTTGAGACTTCCTCCAGTAGCAGGAGCCCATCTGCTCTGAGCTTTGCATGCAGTCTGCCACAGCTGCAGTCGGATTTAGCATTAAACCCCACCACTGCTCTTATGCAAAGTCAGCCTGCAGCCTTGTGACAGATTAAAATAATTGAAAAACTACCAAGGAAGCAAGAAGCAGATCAGGCAATCTACAATGGCTCACGTGCTTATATGACTGCTTGGGCTGTATTAACATCAGCTTGCAAGGCTGAATCTTCTCCTCAGCATCCTCACACCTGAAAATGTCCCTGATGCAAAAGAATTCTTGTGTATGTCACGCTTTTCACGGACTTTTACGAGCTTGTGCTTCCAAACAGATAAGATTCCCCAGACATGCCTGCACATGCTCAAAATTCCCTAGATTTAAAACCTGGTACTGCATTCTTCTTCAGACAACCCTCCATCATCTAAATCTTGACTAACTGCATTTTTGTACTGCTTCTTAATTACATCTCTTTCTGCTTCACCTCGTAAAGGAAGAAGTCAAATGCAGACCTCACTATACATCCTTGAAGCATTGTCTCTAAGGAGGCAGTGGCGTAGCGTGGGGGGTGCAGGGGGGGCCGGCCGCACCGGGTGCAACATCTGGGGGTTAGGGTTAGGGGGCGCAAATCCATGGGTTAGGGGCGCAAATCCACAGGTTAGGGGGCACAAATTACTTGCCTTGCCCCGGGTGCTGACAACCCACGCTACGCCACTGTAAGGAGGAGTTCCTCAAATGTACAGATACAATGAATTCAGGAAACAGTGTTATTGCATCCCCAAAACCAGATATACCAACCTCTGGATTTTTGAAAACCTTCTGCCACAGTCACAAACTCAAAAGGGAGCATTTCTCTCTCTACTGAGCATCTCTCTAGCAACACCAACTAACTCAGCCCACAGAATAGCACCGGCTAATGCTTCCCCAAACATACAAACCTGCTACCCACTAGAGAACAGATGGAGGCAAGAGCAGCACTCAGAAATGCTGTGGGAGTGGGAAACAGGTGTCCCTTGCCCCAGACTCTTTTGTGCTAAGTGAGGGGAGAATTGGCTTTGGGTTTTCCTAGCCAGTGTATATCGAATTGTGCTGGATTAGGCCCATTCTGCCTACTGGTTCAGGTTGGCTTGGCTTGGCAATACATCGGGTGTGGGGGGGGGGATCCCTGGTCGCTCTAAAGGCTTGTGGGAAAGAGTAACAATGGCTGCTCTCTCTGAAAATGCAAAGACCAGCAGTTATGGGCATTTATTTGTAGCAGAGGGCAGAAAAAAGAACACATGTTAGCAAAGGTGGAAACTGATTTTACTAAACTAAATTAATAATAATAAATTAATAATAATAATAATAATAATAATACCCCACCCATCTGGTTGATACAATCTGCTTCCTAACAAATACATTTTATTTTATTTGGAGACAGCTGACATTCTGTGGTGTTGGCTCCTTAACTGATTATCCCAAAATGATAATCCAATGATTTCGCTTAATTTCCAGAACTCATTGGCCCAGCATGTGACAAGTTCAGCCACAGTTTAAAACAAGCTGTGTAAATGAATTGTATGCTGATGGATCTTGCTCAAATGGTGCTCCTCTGACTTGCTGCATAGTGCAAACTTTGGCTCCTGGTTTGTTTCTTTCCAAAGCCAAGAACAAACCTTGGTTACTAAACATGGTTTGTTTGGCAAGAAACAAATCTTAAATTCAAGTTCAATTGTTTCGTTCACACTGCGGCACCAGGAGCAATGGAGCAGCCCCATGTGCTCATTCACTTTAAACCAGAATTTGTTTTAATGTGACATGTGAGTCAGGCCACAATGCCACCAAGATCTTTACTACAGCCAACTTGCAGGGGCCAAAGTCCCTTTGCCGCCCCCCATAAAATATCTGAGGGGCCCAGGCCTCCCCAAAATTGATGGGCATTGCCATTCAGATGCCATGTGTGTAACATATCTTGTGATTGATTATGTGGGGTGGGGCTTACCTTGTCCCTCCCATATTTTATTCAAGTTGACACCCCTGGATTTGGAGATTGATAAGTAAATCAAAGCATGATTGACTCAGCTAGTAGCAAGTTAACCCATAATACTAAACCACATTTCCCCCCATTTTTTGGCATATGGGTTTGGTTTGCAGCAAGACAATCCTCTTTCAGGGAACTTTTGAAGAGACAGAGGGAGAACATCATCTGATCTCTGTTTTGCTGCTTAATTTTTTGAGAAAAATATCCCTGCTGCTTTATTATTTATTAATTAGACTTAAGCATGTTGGTTATATGAGGTTGGTTTTCCCACAGATTTTTCATTTGTTAGGTATCATCTTTCTTAGCTGTTTGGTATTAAAAGGCAGAAGATCAAGGTCAGTAACAGGAGTGGCCAGCCAAATTCAGCAGGAGGATAAATGAATAGATCATGGCATCATCTGAGCCAATGTGTGTCACCAGAAAAAAAGTGTTTGACAGCATCCCAAACCCAAACCCACCAGCTCTCTCACTTTAGGCAGGTGACTCTGGATTTTGAAAATGTCATTAGCTTGCTTGCTACTTTGTGTAGGCTTCCCATACAATTTTCCTTTAAAAATACCTCAAAAACTTCTTTTAAAAGTTTTTTTTTTTTTTTTTTACCAAAAAGCTCAACAATTTTGGGCAGGATTAGAAAGCTCAACAATTTTTCTGTCCCGATGTTCGAAATTGGCAATCTTAACTTTGTGGGCACTTTAGTCGGTGCTAATACAGGTATTAAACTACTGTAGATTTTAGGCTTGATCCTCCTTGAGTCTTGTTTGGAGGTCTGCTGTCCATTCCTGCCTGGGCTCTGCTGCTTTGGATAGATCCACCATCACTGATGTTTTGTGAACCATGTTCTAGCAATTAAAGTAAGTTTTCTAGATGCAAGTAAAGCATTGTGCAGCACAGTTCAGCTCCTTTTCTAGCTAACTGGGGAGCAGTATTCTTTTTAAGAGCTTGTGAGAAGCTTTTAGTTCCTCCCCGGCATTTCTGATGCCAATAACTGCACAGAGACATTGATCTTTTCCACACCGGGAGCACTTTCACCTTCTCCTCTAGCATGCACCATGTAGCCAAGATTTCTGTAGGCAGATCTTATTGCATCAGAAATGCTGAGGAAGGAAAAGAGAAAGTTCAGTGTGTGTTTATGTATGTCTTTAACCTCTATCAGAAGTGAAGAGGGAGGTTAAAGTGGATATCAGAGGGGGATGGAGCGTGTGTGTGTGTGTGTGTGTGTGTGTGTGTACATGCACACATACCACCAGTGCTAGGTAAAGGTAAAGGGACCCCTGATCATTAGGTCCAGTGGCGGATGACTCTGGGGTTGCAGCGCTCATCTCGCTTTATTGGCCAAGGGAACCAGCGTACAGCTTCCAGGTCATGTAGCCAGCATGACTAAGCCGCTTCTGGCGTACCACAGCAGCACACGGAAACGCTATTTACCTTCCCACCGGAGTGGTACCTATTTATCTACAGTGGTGCCCCGCAAGACGAATGCCTCACAAGATGGAAAACCCGCTAGACGAAAGGGTTTTCCGTTTTTGAGCTGCTTCGCAAGACAATTTTCCCTATGGGCTTGCTTTGCAAGATGAAAACGTCTTGCGAGTGTTCCGATTTTTTCCCACTCCCCCCCCTTTTCTAAGCCGCTAAGCCGCTAATAGCCTTTTCGCCGCTAATCCGCTAAGCCTTTAATAGCCGCTAAGCCTTTAATAGCGCTAATCCGCTAATAGGGTTGCTTCGCAAGACGAAAAAACCGCTAGACGAAGAGACTCGCGGAACGGATTAATTTTGTCTTGCGAGGCACCACTGTACTTGCACTTTGACGTGCTTTTGAGCTGCTAGGTTGGCAGGAGCAGGGACCCAGCAACGGGAGCTCACCCCGTCGCGGGGATTCAAACCACCAACCTTCTGATCAGCAAGTCCTAGGCTCGGTGGTTTAACCCACAGTGCCATGCTATTTTCTATAAAAAGAGGTGCTGGAACTCTCCAAGAATGCCTCTCGTTCCCTTATAATGGCAATGAAGCCCACCCGAGAGGTGCCAGAACTGAGCTCTGGTGAGTACCAGCTGAAAAAAGCCCCACATGCCACCATGCAGCCCCCCAACACTTGGTGTCCAAAAAATTGCCCCACCCTGTGCTTGTGGGGAAAGTGCTGGTGGTGTTGCTGTTCTATGAACTGCTCTTTAAGAGCTAACAGAAGACATTGCATGATGTTACATAAGACGTTGTCCAAGAGATGCTTGTACTAGCCTGCATTTTTAGAGCTGGGGGGGACGACACTCTGGATTCCAGCTCTTGTTTCTCATGCAAGGATCTTGTGCTAAGACAGAAAAGCTATTCTGCCTGCCAGTGTGGTGTAGTGGTTAAGAGCGGTTGTCTCGTAATCTGGTGAACGGGGTTCGCGTCTCCGCTCCTCCACATGCAGCTGCTGGGTGACCTTGGGCCAGTCACACTTCTCTGAAGTCTCTCAGCCCAACTCACCTCACAGAGTGTTTGTTGTGGGGGAGGAGGGAAAGGAGACTGTTAGCCGCTTTGAGACTCCTTAAAAGGGAGTGAAAGGCAGGATATCAAATCCAAACTCTTCCTCTTCTTCTTCTTCAGCGTGGGTGTCCCCTGCAGCAAGACCCAACTGCTTAGAAAAGGCCACCATCACGTATTTATTGGCCTTTCTGACCCAAGACCAAGATCTTCCCAAACATTCCAAAATCTAGCACTTCTGTGAGTCCACAAAACACGAGCTGCATCCAACATGGAAAAGCGATCAACCCTCTCTTCAGATATTATTTTTCCTCCTCAATAAAACGGATGGGTTAAACAAAAAACAAGTGCCAAATAATACCCCCCCTCCACATCTGTAAGAACTCAATCATTTTGTGTAGCAGCATCTACACTTTGGAACTCTCTGCCTATTGATATCAAGCAAGTGCCTTCATTGTACTCTTAGAAATGCTGAGATTAATCTGTTTTTATATTTTAACTTGTTGTATATTTTAAAGTATTGTAATTTTTCTTGATTTTATTGTTTTATCTTTTTGTAAATTACTTTAAGGGTTTTCTTTGCAATCAAGCAGTGTGTGAATTTTATGAAATAAATAAATAAATAAATGATAACATTGAGTTATATTTCCAGCCCAAGTTTCTTTACATTTGATTTTTTTCAAGCTTCTGAATCATCCTGCTTTTCTCTGATGTCATGGAAGCTAGGAAAATGCTGTGTGTGTGTGTGTGTGTGTGTGTGTGTGTGTGTGTGTCTTTCATTTTTAAAAGAGGGACACTTTCTGGTTCTATTATTAACACCACCATAAATTAGGATTGTTCCGTAGTTACTCGTTACGTTGTTCCAAGCGCAATGTGCATTCTGAAATCTCTCTTGCCAATTCCGCCACCTAGTGGCTAGTTCATTAGTTTTATCCTGAAAGGCAAAAATGCATACCTGTACAGGCAATGGCCTAACATGAACCTAGTTTAGGTACAGATAAATCCTACACACAAACACACATTACCCTTCCCATGTGAAACATAATACAGTATTGCTTTTTCAGTACCAATTCTAACTTTTTCTTTGAAGAACATCTAAAATGCAATGTTTTGTTTTATTTTATTGATTAAAAATGTGTTAGTAGGTTAATGGTTCAAGCCACCTATATTCCAACCAATCATAAATTCAGATGCCCCATTAGCCATCCTCTATATACCTTTTAATAATACTCATATGAGAATGCTTGGTGAGCTCCTGGGCTGAAAAAACTTGCCTCTGTCACAGGTTTACAATGACTTAGCAGGAACTTGTAATAAAGTGTCATGGTGCTAACAGGCATGGAATTAACTCTTTATTGCCAAAAGTACACTTACCAGTTAGGCAAATGATGACAGAAAGCAGCTGTTAATTTAAGATTTTTAAAAATCCATTCTAACCTACTAAACATGGTGATATACCACTTTCACAGACAGACTACATCAAAACATGATTATATGCAGCAGTAGATACATCTTCTATAGAGGCAAACATAAGAAAACTAAACAGCTTATTTTGTTGTCCAACTTCTTCTGCACACACGGCAATTTTTAAATTGTTTTCCCCAGTTTTTCTTGTCTACTACTAGCTAGATAGGACAAGTATTGTAACCTCAGTGCCAGAAATCTTGACTACCGCTGTGGTTTTATGTGGGGCTGCCCTCGGCTCTGGAAGCTCCAGCTAATGCAGAATGCAGTGGGTAGATTGTTGATGGGGGCAGATGGCAGACAACATGGAACACCTCTGCTAAACAATCTGTCCTGGATGCCCATATGCTACCAGGTCAGATTTAAGCTTTTTATATTAACATACTTGGCTCCAGCATAACTTGGACCACCTTAGCAGAATCACCGAGATCTTCCAGAAGAGTCCTGCTAGTTCTCCTCTATGTTTCAGAAGCCCGTCGGCCTTGTGAGGCAGGGTGGTCATGGTCTTATTCACATGGTTCAGAAGTATACAAAGGCAAGGAAGCTGCAATATAGAGATTTGTGTGGAAGTGGCAGCCCACATTTGTATGTTAGCACATCCTACAAGGAGATCAGAACAAATGACAAGATGTGCTAGATCTGACTGGCATCAGAAATCCCAGAATATGATGTATGTCAACATAAAGCATGAGAAACCAAATCAGAGGTGAACAACAGGGGACACCAATTTGTAACAAGCCCCTTGTTTCCAAGGAAAAGCAACATTCCAGTAACTTGCTTTGAAATGCAACCAGGGTGACTGTGTCAAGTGGGAAGTGACAGAAGTGAATGAATGAAAGCAGCTGCTTGGCGTTGTTCACAAGGTCCCAACAAGTTTGATTAAGTGGGAAGGGCGGCCCTAGAGAGCTATGGACCTTTTCCCATGAAAAAGTAGCATTTTACATATCATTTAACTCTATTTTTTTACAATCTGCCTGTTATGTACTGAAGTTCTCACCCTGGGCCAGCAGAGGGATACTGTAGATAGTTTTCACTCAGATCCACATATGCAAATAAGGGATCGAAAGGAATAGGGTTTTTTTATTATTATTAAGGATTTTCTTGTTTTACAGAAGTAAGTGTAATGCCTCGTATTTTTTCCCCCATGTAACATTTTTACAAATCCATTTCATTTGTTGAGGCATTAGGGGGAGAAGAAAGAAAAAAAAAGACAGAAAGGAAAAAGAAAGGGGGAGTGGGGGGAGGGAAGATGGGTGGGGTCGGGTGGCGATGTTTCTATTATGCTTAATGTATGTAGAGTTTGGTGTCAGCGTTACTTGTGTTCCTTTGGTGGTGAGAGAGGTTGGGGTTGGCGTAGGGCATGATTGGCTGTGGTGATCTTTGTTTTCGTGTGTGAGTGAGGTGGGTGGGTGTTTTGGATCAGGTTAGCCATATTGATTTGTATGCTGTTGGTGGATTATTGTCTTGTTGGGCTGTGTATGTGATAAAGGGGAGCCATACCGGGGTGAAGGCGTCTTCTTCTGTTTGTCCCCGTGTCAGTTTCAGTTTATTAGTTAATTTTTCTAGTAGGGCTGTTTCCCATCCTATTTGGTACCATTGGTCCATGCTTACTCCTGACAGGTCTCTCCAGTGTCTGGTTATAGTGTTTCTGGCTGCTGAAAGTAGGTGGGTTATGAGTTCTTTGTGGTGTAAATGGGCATTGTTGTCTTGGAAGATGTTTAGTAGGGCCAATTCTGGGGTGATATCTAATACTTGCTTAGTTATTTTACATATTTCTCGTATGGCTGTTGTCCAGAATAGTTGGATTTTGGGATACTCCCATCACATGTGGAGGTATGTGCCTGTGGAGGTGCACCCTCTCCAGCATTTTGGTGAGGTTCCTGGGCGTATTAGCGCTAGTTACAGAAAATGGTTACTGTTGCGTTGTAGTGGAGCTCTATATAAGCAGGCTGGCTGAACCCTTCAGTTCAGTTCAGTCCTGTTCTGGCCTGTGAATAAACAAGAGCTGTTTGAAGAATCGCTGCGTCGTCTGATATGTTCACCCACAACTTAACACTGCCCACTAAGCAGAATGCGCCTTCAAATTCATTTATCAGCAGGAGTGGGGGACCAAGTATCCCCTTCTCCTCCCAGGAGCCACATGCTAGTGGTGGGCAGGGCCAGAAACAAAGCAGGCAGCACAATGAAAGTACACTAGATTAGCTTCTACACAACCTCTCTCACACACCCCTCTCTCCTCCATCCTGGAAAGGAAGAGATCATCAGAGGCAAAAAAAACTTCAAGGAGGTGCCTGGCTAGGGTGGAGAGGGCTGTGGCCTGGGAGAGTCCCAGGGGCCAGATAGAGGCCAAGAGGGCTGCCTTGGGCCCCTGGGACTGAGGGTCCCCACCCCTGAGCTCGTGCAGAGTGTGTTCTACTAGCTGGGGAAAATGAGAGACAGAATCAACTGCGGTGATCCTTACAAATAACCTTATGTAGGAAATCCAGCCATTTCTTAACTAGTTGTTTCTAAACCACCAGATTCAAAACTGAGCGACATCACATCACTACAGTGGTACCTCAGGTTACATACGCTTCAGGTTACAGACTCCGCTAACCCAGAAATAGTACCTCAGGTTAAGAACTTTGCTTCAGGATGAGAACAGAAATCGTGCTCTGGCGGCGCGGCGGCAGCAGGAGGCCCCATTAGCTAAAGTGGTGCTTCTGGTTAAGAACAGTTTCAGGTTAAGTACAGACCTCCGGAACGAATTACGGTAAGTACTTAACCCGAGGTACCACTGCACTTGTAAACTTAATTTTGGAGCTCTGGCTTCCCTGAAAGTTCCTCCTCAGACCTTGAAGTTTAGCTCACACCCCCAGAGACAAGGAGTAGGTGAATTATGGTTACTCTGTAGTGAGCAAATGATGTATCTGGCCACAGACAAAAGTTCAAAGAGTGTTAGGATTACAGGAAGTCAGAAAGACCTCAAGCTTGAATGTGCCCTTGCTTAGACAATTATCTAACTGCAGGGGTGGTGGGTCATCTGTAGCTGCTCTGCACTCCAGCAATTGTTCAGAAGAAATCAGGGGATGGTGTGATAATTTCTGCAAGCTTAAGCTTAGACAAATATTTCTCTATAATCAACAACTAGGCTCAGGAAGCTTCAGTACTGTAAGTTACATATAACAACTAATGATTGTATTGAAGAGTTAATTTTCTTGATCAAAACAGGAAGGTGGAATGTAATGAAGTCTCTTTCTTCCCTTTGGTACCAGATTTAGCACTTAAGCTGTTGCTTATTCAGTTACGTTCCACTTCTGCACAAGCTTGTGCTGCTGGGAGAAGTTTCTTCTTCAATCCAGGAAGCTTTCATCTGAGTTTGTTTGCAAAATCTTTCAGAAGACCTTTCAGATCATTCAGCTTCAAATTAAAAACAAACAAACAAAAAGCATCTCATGAGAGGGTAACAAGCGCATGGAATTATAAGGCGATGGCAATCATTGTTACAATTCAAGCGCAGGATTTGTCTCCTGACTAGTAGAAGAGACTGCGTAGAACTGTCTGTAAGCTCAGCCTTAAACTAACCCAACTAAGTAGCAGATTCCAGTAACTCAGCTAATACTTCCTAGTTTGCAGGCATACACCATAAAATAACTTTGCTGGTCATGCAATCTGAGTGCACCAAAATGAAGCTTACATTTTTGCAGTTGTCCTCTGAATTCAAGTGAGGAATGACACTGTCCTGTCTTGCTCCTATTTCTTTAGTGGAAGACAGATGGCAAGACCTGCCGTTGCTTCCCACAACTGCCACCCCCCCACAGATGCATCACTTTTTAAGAGCAGGGCCACCATAAGAGCTTAAAATCTACTCCTCATGTTGGATTATTATTGTTGTTGTTGTTGTTGTTTCCCAAATTTCTTAATCACCCTTCACCTGAGGATTGCAGGTCAGTTTACAATAATTAATAACAATAACACTTGTTACAGTGGTGCCTCGCAAGACGAAAAGAATTCTCTTCGTCTAGCGGTTTTTTCGTCTTGCGAAGCAAGCCCATTGACGGATTAGCAGATTAGCGCTATTAGCGGCTTTTAGCGGCTTATCTGCTGATCAGATCAGCTGATAAGCGGCTTAGCGGCTTAGAAAAAAGGGGGGGAGGGAAAAAAACGAGCAGGAACTCGCAAGACATTGTCGTTTTACGAAGCAAGCCCATAGGAGATTCGTTTTGCGAAGCACCTCCAAAACAGAAAACCCTTTCGTCTAGCGGGTTTTCCGTCTTGCGAGGCATTCGTCTTGCGGGGCACCACTGTATTTAGACAGCACATATAAACTGTTCAAATTGCTTCACTTATATTACCTTATTAATCCTTACAACAAGCATACTATGGTAGGTGTTCATTCAACAAAGGAATATGGTTGACACAACCCTTTGTTGTGACACCAACAGCAGGGCTGTGAGTGCTGAAGGCCGCTCCCTGAAAGGCCCACCCTGCCCTAGTCCAGTGACTGCATTTAAATGATTTTAAATAGTTTTAATTTGCAGTGCTTTACATTTTGGTTTATCGTTTGGTTTTTGCTCTGTTGGGGGAGGGATTAATGTTTAGTAGGGGCTAGGGGTTCATTTAATTTTTAATATAACTGAATTGTTGTTGTTTTTTAAATTAGTTTCTATTGTTTTATAAAGTTTGTATTTGATTCTTAAGTGGAGAGGGTCAAGGCTGCCGGGGAGTGGACCCCAGCCAACAGAATGACTGGGGCAGGTTCCACAGTGGGCGGGATGCACTAGGACACCCGATCTCAGTGATCACGTGTAGGAGGAGGAGTTATGCTGAGACCAGACCACGTCATTACCGAGGAGGCAGGTTTAGTCGTTGTTTGAAGACTATTCCTGCCTCTGGGTATGGTCTTGACTGGAAGGATACTGGAATCACCAAGGGAGACCCACATGACCTGAAGGTGCTGCTGTGCAATGCCAGGTCAATGATTCACAAGACGGCTGTCTTCCACAACTTGATCGGGGATGGGGGACTTGACCTGGCATGTGCGACAGAGACTTGGTTGGATGAAGCAGATGGGTCTGTTCTTGCCGCTGCTTGTCCACCAGGTTTCTCTTATGCACAGCAACCCAGGTCATGTGGGCAGGGAGGGAGGGTGGGGGTTGCAGTGATTTTTAGGAGAACAACACCAAACCTCTGGTTATGTGAAACATTCAATAAACACACAAGACGTAACCAGCTGTACGTTTGAAAAAATAATATATATTATTCATTGTATTGAATTGTTGATTTCAACAGAAGTAGCTCATAAAGTTCAACAAATAAAGTAGAAGACCCAGTGGATCAGTTCATTCTCTAGTCAGTTTATGAATAAGGTCCATATATGTGAAAATGTCTATTCCACTAAATCCATATGCACCAATATATCTTTAAATGACTTAGTGTGTCGTTTGGCGAAAAGGGGGATATTCTCACACCCAGGGATGTCCTTAAGAATATGCCAATTGCGTCTAATAATTTTCTCAATTTCAAAAGTCATATGGTTGTATTCTAGGGAAGCATAAATACGTGAAGATCTAGTCTTTACATGTGAACCAGATGTAAGAAGGGTTGATCTCTTTCTTAATTGTGTTTTTTGAATGGCAGATGTTATTACAGAGTTCGCATAACCTTCTTGTATTAAGGATGTAGAAAGCAAATTAGAATGGACTTTAAAGTCTTTTGGGTCCGATGAATTGCGTTTTAGTATTAGAAACCGACCTAAGGGAAGGTTATCACGGAGATGTTTGGGATGATTAGATCTATAATGTAACAAGGAATTTCTATCTGTGCTTTTCTTATAAGGACGTACTTTAATTCTTGACTCATCCACAAAAATTTCTAAATCATTTGTAAATACCTAATTCATTTGAGATCTTCATGGGTTTATACTGGAAGGCTGCATATTACTGCCATTACTGTTATTATTTTTATTACCATATTTACTGAAATGTAATGTGCACCTTTTTTGGCCAAATTACATTGGGGAAATTAGGGTGTGCATTAGATTTCATACCGCATTTACATTCGCCAGCAAATACTTTTTTGGTTTCAAGGTTCTGAAAATTGAGGTGTGCATTAGATTCAATGGTGCATTAGATTTGCATAAATACAGCAGTTTTCAACAGCAAATAAACAAAACAATAAGTTTTACCCATACTACTATTATTATTAATAATAATAATAATGTACCTTCATATCCAGTTGTCTAAATCGTTGGGCCATTCTGTGAAAGGAAACATAACCATCAGGAATGAAGCTTTGATTTATGGATGTCTTAACTAGAGACACAAATCTAGCCAGGGGTGCCAACCTCAATAAAACATTTGTGGGGTGGGGACACAATCATAATCCCCGCATAATCAATCACACGACGTGGTGCATGCACACCATTTGACTAGCAAGGCCCATCAACTGGGGAGCAGCCCCCTCAAATATTTTCCTGGGGCCCAAAGGCCCCAAAGCCCTAGGAGTTGTCTCCTATGGATGTAGCCATGCAACCTATAATGTAATCCTTAAAGGTAAAGGGACCCCTGACCATTAGGTCCAGTCTTGACCGACTCTGGGGTTGCAACGCTCATCTTGCTTTATTGGCCGAGGAAGCAGGCGTACAGCTTCCGGGTCATGTGGCCAGCATGACTAAGCCACTTCTGGCGAACCAGAGCAGCGCACGGAAACGCCGTTTACCTTCCCACCAGAGCGGTACCTATTTATCTACTTGCACTTTGACGTGCTTTCGAACTGCTAGGTGGGCAGGAGCTGGGACCGAGAAACGGGAGCTCACCCCGTCGCAGGGATTCGAACCGCCAACCTTATGATCGGCAAGCCCTGGGCTCAGTGGTTTAGACCACAGCGCCATCCGCGTCCCTAATGTAATCCTTAGGAGAGTCCTTACTCCCTCTCTGCACGCCAAGGATGCTTCTTTTCAGATGTTGCCACAAAATACATGTGCACATTATCTAAAAAACAAAGTACCCGTGCTTCTTGTTTTACCTATTTGTAAATTTAATCAGTTAATAGCCTTGTACAATTAATTGATTAAAATTTCTTTAATCAGGTTGAAGTCCTACATTATACATAAATGAGATAGAGTTTAAAATAAAAACTAAAGCTACTCATTTCAAATTTAGTTTTGTTTCGTTCTAGTGCTGTTACTTAAAATATACTTTCATCATTGCGCTGGTGGCTTTGGGGTTAATTACCTATGCTATTTTTAAAATGTTGGACACAGTTAACATCTATAGCCATATTTTGGAATCTTTACAAGTTGGCTTGTATTATTAGCACCAGAACTCTTCTAACTGTTCATTCTTAAATGGAAAGCCAATATATATATGAATCAATTGAAGAAGTCTTTAAGAACATGAAGCACTGCAAGGTCTCCAGTATGGGTTTCAGAATAAAATATAGGCTCTGAAGTTTGATTAGATGGGAAAGACAAAGAAAGCAAGAAAACATACTCTTCTGATGAGTCATTAGCCTTGATATTGATTTTTACTAGATAATTTTCTTTCATGACAGCTTCCCATGCCAGCGTTTCATTATCTTCATTTTTTGAACCTTCAAGATATAAAATCCACACAAAATTGGAACATGGGCATATTTATTGACAAAGCAGACAAAGAGCTCTTGAATGCAGCTAAAACAGCAACCTCAGTTTGTTTCAGAAGATCTGATGCTATTACAGCTCAATTCAGAAGACAGACAAGAAAAAAGCCCTATTGAGTTCAGCTAAGTGTGTCTTAGCTTAACCCAGTACTGTGGTACCTTGGCTCTCAAATTCAATCCGTTCCAGAAGTCCGTTCCAAAACCAAAGCATTCCAAAACCAAGGTACACTTTCCCATAGAAAGTATTGCAACCCCTAAAACAGCAATTTAACATGAATTTTACTATCTAACGATACCATTGATCCATAAAATGAAAGCAATAATCTATGTACTGGACTATAAAATAAATAAGACAGTATTGTAGATGATTAAAAATAAAAATTAATTATTTTTCTTACCTGCACTGATGATAGTCATTGTATGGATGGGGGGCTTTTATCCATTTCCGCAGTCACACAATCAATCTATCAGTAGCTGAACTGGGTTCCACACAGTCACAAAAACAAATGAACTGAAAAAGCCTCAAAAAGAAAAACGCAAAATAAATAGCAAAAAACAAATGTGCCAAACTTAATCGGTTCCGGAAGCCTGTTTGACTTCCGAAATGTTCTCAGCTTCTGATTGGGCATGTGCCCTGGAAACAATAGCTGACAGCGGAATCAGACATTCAGTTTCTGAAATACGTTTGAAAACCGGAACACTTACTTCTGGGTTTTTGGCATTTGGGAACCAATGTGTTTGAGTACCAAGGCGTTTGAGAACCAAGGTACCACTGTATTGGAAACCATTTTCTCTTTAGCTAGTTTTCTCTTTAGCACCCCATACTTCGTTCCAATGAAGGGCCATTTTTACATGGGGACCCTTTCAGATGTAGTAACTCTCAAAATGAAAGTGCAACATTGGACAAACAATTGTCTGAGAAGCGTTCATACACTTCTGTGACTCCTACCCTTCCTCCCATAAATAGTTACTGTGCAAAATACTGCATTACTTACAACAAATTGATGGCTGTTTACATTCATTTTTACAGCAGCATTTTAAAAGTTTCCTCATCACCATGTAGATATAGGCAAAGATGACAAAAGGAAATGGTATAGTTAAGCGGCTGCAGTACTCTTGAATCAGAAAGTAGCGCTGGAACTTCCATACTTGGTCATTGTTCTCTTGAACCGATCCAACAGTATAACTAATGGATAGATTAACACAGGGGGTTATTAGTTCCATATCTACGTTTGCTCCTTATCTAATATGTCAACATCAGCACATACTTCACTTTTCAGTAAGGGTTGGTGATAATGGATCAATTACAGGGACTATGAAAGCCTCAAGATTTCCAAGCTGGAGGGGAGTTCACACTAGTGTTATGAGTTTGCAGGGGGCAGAGTCTCCTAAAAGTCCTAGGAACCAGATCCCCACCCCAACCCCACCCCAAAAATTGTAAGGTAAAGGTAAAGGGACCCCTGACCATTAGGTCCAGTCGCAGACGACTCTGGGGTTGCAGCACTCATCTTGCTTTATTGGCCAAGGGAGCCGGCGTACAGCTTCCGGGTCATTTCTTAAAGACATAGCCTCCGCTGTGTCTTGACTTCCCAAAGGAAACAACGCTTGGTGAGCGAATACCTGGCGTCCCCTGGGATCTCGCTACAGCTCCGTAGCAAGTGGTGGCACATATTTTTATTTCCTAGTTTATATACTGTAACCACTGGTTAAAATTCTATCATTAATACAGTAATTACTACATTGTTCTTTCAGTTAAAAAATACAAAAGCCACATGTGGCTTTTTCCATTGCTATTTTCACTTTTTAACACTTTTTGTACTTATTGTTTATCTACCGTACCTTATTCTAATCATGTTGATTTTTCTTCAAGTATGAATGCATTTTCTCATTTGGGCACATCTAGTGGCAGCTAGACTGGTGACTGGGAGTGGCCACTGAGACCACATGACACTGGTCCTGAAAGATTGGCTCCCAGTACGTTTCTGAGCACAATTCAAAGTGTTGGTGCTGACCTTTAAAGCCCTAAACAGCCTCAGCCCAGTAGACCTGAAGGAGCGTCTCCACCACCATCGTTCTGTCCGGACACTGAGGTCCAGCGCTGAACCGCAATGGCGGTTCCCTCATTGCAAGAAGCGAACTTACAGAGAACCAGCAGAGAGCCTTTTCGGTAGTGGTGCCTGCCCTGTGGAGCACCCTCCTACCAGATGTCAAGGAAATAAATATCTGACTTTTAGAAGACATCTGAAGGCAGCCCTGTTTAGGGAAGCTTTTAATATTTGATGAATTATTGATTTTTAATATTTTGCTGGAAGCCACCCAGAGTGGCCGGGGAAACCCAGCCAAATAGGCGGGTTATAAGTTATGTTTTTTTTATATTTTTATTATTATTATTATTATTATTATTATTATTATTATTATTATTAGTGTCTCAGTATATTGACAGTAGAAAGGGCAGAGTTAGGGAAACAGTGGCAAGCAGAGGAGCAGCTGTGTAAAAGTCTTGCTTTGAACTAGTGTATCTCAATTTCATCAAGATCGGAGCCGTCCCACTTACTGTGAAATCCTACACATGTTTATTAAGAAGTAAGTCCTGCTGTCTTCAAGGGAGCGTATGACCAGGAGTGTGTGCATAAGACTGCAGCATAAGAATCCATTTCTATTCAAAATCACATTGCATTGACAAAGAATAACTTTGCAGAAAACAGTGAAGTAATTTGACAGTTTGTGATGGTAATGTTATTTCACCAAAAAATGGCTATTGGTTGCTGACGTGCTGCTGATACCACATCACTAATTAAAATGCATTGGCAATTACAACCTTACTTGTGGAGATTAAAATCATATGTTGGATTGAAATTAATCCTATTCTAAACAGTTTAACCATTGAAAGAGAACTAAAAATAGATGACTGGTGTGATCCAGTCCGCTGCATTTCCGAAACAATTTGTAGGCAGCTAGAACTCATGTTAAAGGTAAAGGGACCCCTGACCATTAGGTCCAGTTGTGGCCGACTCAGGGGTTGCGGCGCTCATCTCGCTTTACTGGCCGAGGAAACCAGTGTACAGCTTCCAGGTCATGTTGCCAGCATGACTAAGCCGCTTCTGGCGAACCAGAGCAGTGCACGGAAACGCCATTTACCTTCCCGCTGGAGCGGTACCTATTTATCTACTTGCACTTTGACGTGCTTTCGAACTGCTAGGTTGGCAGGAGCTGGGACTGAATAATGGGAGCTCACCCCGTCGCGGGGATTCGAACCGCCGACCTTCTGATCAGCAAGTCCTAGGCTCTGTGGTTTAGACCACAGCGCCACCCGCGTCCCAGAACTCATGTTAAGAAGAGTGAAAAACCATCAGCCACACCCTGTGGCGTTACACCCAGCACATCAGTCTACATACCCAAACATGGCTATTAATAAGTTAACCAGGAGAATATTGGTGGACAGCATGTAGATGCACACTAGTGGAATGGTGATCCACTCTGGGAATCGGGGAACATTGTTGGAATCCACTTCTACACACAGAGGCTTCGATTCATTCCCAGTGACAGTACACTGATCACTCTCCAATGTGGTACCTATCATGAAAGGAACAGAAAAGACTCCTGAAATTCCAAAGCTCTTGTTAAGATTATGACACCAAACTCATGACATGTGTTGTCAGCACATTCTTTAGTGCTACCGGCACCTTTGTCTCTGCTGGATTTTGCTGAGCTAATCTAGTTGCCTAATAGGAGTGCATAAAGCTAGAATCCTATACAGATAACTTTGTGAAAATTGTACATTGTAGAGATTACTGTGCAGAAGTGAATACCTGCTGAGCAAAGATGTGCCCAGAAAACAGAATCCCCATGTGGCTGGCTGCACAATTTAGTTCTAAACTGCATCCCATTGTAACATACTCACAATACAACTCTGAATGAGATTTTATTCAGCATGCAGACTTTTGCCACTCCAGTCTTCCTTCTGGCCCTACAAGGAAAGTGACTGGCATAGTCCCAGCATGGATTGTGCAGGTGGTGTGGGCCGATTCAATTTGGATGGAATGACCTGAACTGAACATAAGTCCACTTTACAAGACCACCTGAGAGCTCTAGTGCCCTAGTCATCTGTGAACACCAGACTGATTTCAGTAAGCCTTTGTGATACTGAAAGAGCTACCTGAATTCTAGCAGCACATGTTTCCCACTAAAACAGAGGGGGGGTGATGAGCTTTGGGCTCCTTAAGGACTGTGCTCCTATCTCCTTATTACGCTGACCCATTGTTCATTGGGATTCATTGTTCATTGGGATTGTATCTTAAGATGGATACCGTCAATATCTGTAGGATAGTGGCCAAACATTACAAGGTAAGGCTCATAGACAACAGATCGAAATATCCATTCCCAGCGGTGTTCATTCTTCCGCAGGATCCCTTGTCTGGCTACACCAAAAGCCACCATCCACACCGCAAAGAGGAACAGGAAGAAAAAGACATCAATCAGCTGTGAAAGGGAACATTTAAAACACAAGTCAGGATGATTCTGTTAAGTCATTCCACGCATAAGGCTAAGGGGGGAAAGATTAAAAAAACAAAATTCAGGCAACTGTCTCTTGCTTCTCACCGTGCATTTATGAGAAAATCTCGCTTGGCTGCTTTGCAGAGGTCATGCACTCCTTGTTGTTTATTTTGAAATCATGTTGTTTATTTGAAATCGGAGCAATGTGCATGCTTCCAAGGCAGGGATGCAGAAGCTGTGGCCTTCCAGATATTGGGCCACAGTCCCTGGCCAATGGGCCACGATGGCTAGAGATGATGGGAATTGGAGTCCAACAACACCTGGAAGGCACCAGACTCCACACACACACCCCACCAGCTCTGCCCTAGAGGATACAGCCAGGACAGATGCTCCTGTAGCCAGCTAAGTCCAGCACATAATTGCCCAAGTAAGCACTCTATTCACTTGAGTGGAAATGAGTGGAAATGAGTGCTCATGAGAGCTTGCAGTGGCTAATTAGATTAGGTGGGGTTTTTATTTTGTTTTTAATCACAATATATACTTTCACTAGATCACAGAAGTAGCTCCTCCAAAGAGGAGAAGTCCCCATAGCAGATGAAAACTAGCATGTGGAATAACAAATGGGAAATGATTCAACATCTGCAGTGGCTCCTAACCCCTAATGTAGTTTACACAACAGTGTAGCGTGATGTGCCTGCATCTGGGGCACGCATACCGGGGGCAGGGTGTGGAGGGTGAAGGGAGCCTGCCATGCCAGCCCAGCCCTCACCACCAATGCCACTGGAGCAACCCCTCTCCTGCACCAGAGCCAAGTGGGGGCGCTCAGCTGGCTGACACAGCCCCCCCCCAACACCGGCAGAGAAGAGTGGCCGTGCTGCAGTCACCCTTGTCCACCTCCCTCCATCTGCGCATGCTCACCATCCAGGGAGTGCACTGAGCAAGGAGCAGTGATCTCTGGCCGGGTGGCCATTCAGCAATGGGGCTGGGGATACAGCAGTGAGGCCAGGCTGGGCTCCGGAGCCCAGAGACCCCTGGCAGCAGGCAGGGAAGGACAGGGAGCCAAGGACAGGACCCAGCAGGACGCGCCTGGGCGGGACAGGAATCATGGCAAAAGCCAGCGCCCACTCAAAATTGTGTGCCCAGGGCCCTGGACCTCCTGAGTGCTACACCCCCGAGTGTACATGTCTTCCTGGCTTGGGAAGGAGTTGTGCTCAGCACCGATGCCTGTTCTGCTACATATAGTAATGTGAGAATGACGTTTCAGCCCAAAACACTTGTGTAAGTGCTGCCAAACCATAAGACACATTTCTTTCCTTGTTCAATGAAGGTATAAGATCAATGATGGCAAGATTTTGCAAAAAGTATCTGCAGATGTGTCACATGCACACAGACCCACCTCACATGACAAGAAACCAATTGCCGGCTGGGATGGGGTTTGGTGATGTTATGTATTGAAGTTATCACCATAACTGTCAACTTTCAGATTTGAAAATAAGGAATCAGCAGCCTCACCTGTCCCAGGGACAGTCTACGGGATATCTAACAATCTGGGATAGCAGCGGGAAGCAGCGGGAAATGGCGCTGGAATAAGGGAATTTCCCGCAAAAAAAGGGAAGGTTGACAGCTATGGTTATCACCCTGGCCACCAGGGGTATCATGTACTATATATAGTTTTCACTCAGGTCCACGTCAGTTAGTTTAGGCGGGAAACCCTGGGTTGTTGTTGTTACAATGTTGACAGTCGGGTGCCTATAAAAGCAGGCTGGCTGAGCTGTTTGCTGTTCAGTTCAGTTCCAGCTTACTATAAAGAACCACTTGGAGAAATCTCTGTGTCGTCTGCTTTGTCAACCCACTACTTAATAGGTGACACAACCTCCAGCTCTCTGTAGCACAGCAATTGGCTGTAGAGCAGCAAAGTATTGCTGGCCTCAGATCTGAGCCCTATAAGGGATGTTCTGTCTTGTAATTCAGGGCTGTTGCTGAAGATTTGTCACAGAGGTTTGACTGACAGGCACTGCAGAGTTCCTGCACTAACGTCCCTTGCAGAGGATTAATCATGAATCAATCTATCAGCACACAGATGACAGAATGGAAACGGTAGGCCCAAACCAGACAGTCGTTCTCTGGTTAAACTTTTATTTACACAGAGAGACCTCTGGGAGATTCAGGCTTGAGTCACACAACAATTACATTTCATATTGAATCAATCCATAGTCCTTACCATTCTCTGAAGCATAATGATCTTGGGTCCTAGATTCCTGCTTACAGTGAAAATATGGATGAGTCTTAGAGTGAAAATAATGTAATCCAGGCAAAAAATTACTCTGCCGGAATACCAGGATGCCTCATTTGAAGAATGGAGCCTGTGCAAAGAAACAGATATACAAAAATTCCAGTTTTCAGTGTTCCCACTTAATAATATCAACTTGGGCACAATTCGTTTTCTCTCAGATCAGATGTTATGACAGGGTGACACCTTCCCACCCCATTTCCCCTAAATACCTCAGCTTCACCCCAGGAAGCATCACCTTATCTCATTATCATCACCACAACACGTTTGTCTAGTGCAGCCTCTCTCCATCTTGTATCCCAGCTGTTGGGCTATAATTCCCATCATCCCTGACCACTGGTCTAGTAGCTTTGCAGAAAACAAAACCAGGTGCAGTAATGGCCGGACCTGTTACAACTCACCTGAACACAATTCCTATTATGAAGTAAAAAATCCCAAGGGTGTCCATAACATTCCACAAGTCAGAAAAGTACTTACTACCGTTCATATACCACTAAAGAGGAAAAAGAAGACAAAAGTCACCAAACAAAGGTAGGAGTTCAGAATCCCACAGAGCAGAGTAAGCTGTTAGAAGTGGTTGGACTCCAATCGTCAGAGATTATGGGAGTCACAGCCCGGAGGGCACCATGTTGGCTACTCCTGCCATAATCTAACAATGCCACAAACCAACCTTATTTACAATGCATAGCCTTACTATCTAAATTAACATTGCTCATTGAGAAATCGTGACTCAAGAAGCTAATAGAAGAAGAGCGAGTGCAGTGCTGGACTAAGAGCTGGGAGGCCAGGCAGGGCTCCCATCTCCACTCAGCCCTGAAGCTCCCTGGGCCAGTCACTGCCTCTCTGCCTTACCTACCACACAGGGTTGTTGTGAGGATAATATGGAGAGGTCCTTGGAAGAAAGGTGGGATATAAAAGCATAAATAAACAACATACCCTGCTGCCTAATCCTATCCCTGCTTATGCAGAAGTAAATCCCATTTTGTTCAGCAGGACTTTCTCCCAAGTAAGTGTGCAAAGCAAACTAGCTAATAATATCTTATAGCTGCAACATTTTTAGTATAATTAAGTCTGTAGTCTGCTGGCAGTAGGAGTACAATATGGGTATGTCTTTAAGTTAACATCTTACATTAAAAACCTGACAGTACCAAACTATCGAAGGCTTTTCACCAAAGCCAGACTAAACGTCTTTCCTTCTGCAGTGTTGAGAGGAGTTCCCTACCAGGACAGACTTTGCTCGTGTGCTCAAGACATCGATTCCATAAAACATATTTTGTTGCACTGTGCAAAATACGAGCAAGCCAGGGCTGAACTGATACTACCCTTGCTGGTACCTTTCCTGGGAAAATCAGAGGCTCACTATGTCAGGTTCCTACTGGAAGACCGGGCAAATGCTAGAACATTAGCAGTGGCAAAGTTTTTATCGGTGGTTGCAAGAACAAATGATCCCTATATTCTAAACAAAATGCTTGTTTAACTTGGAGGTAGGCTGTATGAATTGTGTACTGCTTTGTAATGATTTGTTGGGTCTCTGGACCGTAATAAAGGTTGATGGTGATGATTAGTATAATTAAAACAATTAAATACAAACAAAAGGACAATACATAAGATGTCAAACAGTAAGGACATTGATTAAGATTCTTCTCTGGACTCCTCAACTAAGCACAGATTTCCCCTGTATATCATACTGTTTTTATGTACCGTCTTTAATACAATCTCATTGTAACCCCCTTTAAAAAATAATAATGACCATGCCTTGAAGAAGACCATCACGGATCCGACTGCACTAGAATGTGCCAGATCCCTTGTGTCAGATCCACCAGCTCAACGGTGTTCCTTCTTTTTAGAAATACTCCTGGCAGCTTTCATTCATCTCATTTGCTTCTTTCCTATCTAACATTGTCAAATGTTTTCCTATGAATACTGATTTGCATAGCCTTTTCGTGAGTTCGTTTCCCCACCTTGTGACCCATGAGCCTAGTATGACTTTGTGGATGGCAACTGGGAGTATCAGCTGGAACGCAAGGCAACGAGATTGCCAAGCAGACCCATGACAGGCTGTGTGCAAATATTTATGCAACCCAGAGATGTTGCAGGGATCTGGGAATATACAGCTGCAAAATTACACACAGAATCTGTACTTATGCAAAAATACACATCAGATGGATGTGTGGCTGCTGTAGACACACATCTAAGCTCAGGAATGCTATCATATATTAGGAGCTGAAATGTAAATGTTTCTTAAACTGTGCAAAAACACCCCAGTATAAATATACCTAGTCCTAGCTCAAGTTTTATTATGAAACAGTGACATCTATTGGCATATAGAAACATTTATAACTTGTTTTGCTCTCAGTACCCCAAAGATGCTTCTAGCACACTCTTAATGCATTAGGAAAAGACTGAGTTCGGCTTTTTATAGCTGTCTTACTTCAAATATTCAGTCTTAGCAGTTCCCTTCTCATCTGCAAATCATTAATTTTCTCCATTAACATCAAAATCTAGGTGGGTGAATTATTTGTTAAGTGAGAGAAATAGTGCAGCCTATACCATAGACTGTATCTAAGGCTCTGGGAGCTGGCATATTTGGCCAAATGAACAAATATATTGAGAGTGAGAGAAGGGAGACAGTAATTTGCTTATATTGAAAAATAGAGCTAATTTGTCATGTATTGGCACAATAAGAAATAGAGAAAAATGCATACAGCCATATATCGTATTTTTCCATCTATAACACGCCCCCAAATTTTGGATATTTTTTAGGGGGGGGGACCTAGTCTTATACACAGGAAAATATGGTACATTACTAAGAACAATCTAAGTACCCTGGGAAGGAATATATTGCATTTAGATATGATTTGTTAATATATATATACAATGAACCACTATTCTTCCTTTTAGATATTGTTAATATGGAACAACTGATTGGTTTAAAATTGGGAAAGGAGTACGGCAAGGCTGTATATTGTCTCCCTGCTTATTTAACTTATATGCAGAATTCATCATGCGAAAGGCTGGGCTGGATGAATCCCAAACCGGAAATAAGATTGCCGGAAGAAATATCAACAACCTCAGATATGCAGATGACACAACCTTGATGGCAGAAAGTGAGTAGAAATTAAAGAACCTCTTAATGAGGGTGAAAGAGGAGAGCACAAAATATGGTCTGGAACTCAACATCAAAAACACTAAGATCATGGCCACTGGTCCCATCACCTCCTGGCAAATAGAAGGGGAAGAAATGGAGGCAGTGAGAGATTTTACTTTCTTGGGCTCCACGATCACTGCAGATGGTGACAGCAGCCACGACATTAAAAGATGCCTGCTTCTTGGGAGAAAAGCGATGACAAACCTAGACAGCATCTTAAAAAGCAGAGATATCACCTTGCCGACAAAGGTCTGTATAGTTAAAGCTATGGTTTTCCCAGCTGTGATGTATGGAAGTGAGAGCTGGACCATAAAGAAGGCTGATCGCCGAAGAATTGATGCTTTTGAATTATGGTGCTGGAGGAGACTCTTGAGAGTCCCATGGACAGCAAGAAGATCAAACCTATCCATTCTGAAGGAATTCAGCCCTGAGTGCTCACTGGAAGGATAGATCCTGAAGCTGAGGCTCCAAAACTTTGGCCACCTCATGAGAAGAGAAGACTCCCTGGAAAAGACCCTGATGTTGGGAAAGATGGAGGGCACAAGGAGAAGGGGATGACAGAGGACGAGATGGTTGGACAGTGTTCTCAAAGCTACCAACATGAGCCTGACCAAACTGTGGGAGGCAGTGGAAGACTGGAGTGCCTGGCGTGCTCTGTTCCATGGGGTCACGAAGAGTCAGACACGACTAAATGATTAAACAACAACAAATATGCAGTTGATTTTTCATCCTTTGTGCATTGTCAGTCTCTCCGTCCCCACCCACCTTGATGTATGCCACATTCCCAGTGCCGGATTTACATATAAGCTAAACAAGCTATAGCTTAGGGCCCGACTCTCTTGCCCCCCCCCCAAAGAAAAAACCTGGATGTACATTTCCAAAATATAAGATAAAAAACAAACAAAATAAAACCTACATACAGCAGCAGCGTTTTGTGTTGTGTAGACTCCTATGATGTAATGTAGACTCCTATGATGTAATGGGCCCCGCCTGCTAGCCTGCTCCCTAAAATATCACTGGTTTGCTCATTTCTATATATAGGGTGCCTACATTCTGCATGTGCAAAGGGCTTTAGATACCTATTAGGTCCATAAATTACAATATAGCATATATTCAACACAAAAAACAGCAACAATTTGTTGTTGACAAAGGACAGCTGGGCATATAAAGGGTCCCATTACCTTCAGTAGCTTAGGGCCTCATCAAACCTAAATCTGGCCCTGCACAATCCAGTGGTCCCTCTCAGGGGCTGGGACTAGGTGTTACAATGGATTGTCTGAAAATTGAAAACTCATTTGGCCATGCAATGGAGCAATCAGACAACCATTTCTCCAATACAATTAGAGCCATTTCTGGTTCTGTTTTGGCCAGGCATAGGCAAACTCTGGCCCTCCAGATGTTTCGGACTACAATTCCTATCATCCCTAGCTAACAGGACCAGTGGTCAGGGATGATGGGAATTGTAGTCCTAAACATCTGGAAGGCCTGAGTTTGCCTATGCCTGGTTTTAGCCCATAAGCTCGTTAGTAAAATAAGTAAAATCATGCTTTATTTTTTTTAAAAAGAAAAGAAAATCCAATATACTGAACCTATATTGTTCTGACTGATCAACATATATTTGAAATGAAAATGCTGTCAAAAGTTCAAGCTTTGAACCATGGCAGGAATAGGATGCCAATAAACCAAGAATCCTTCAAGCCACACTACCTAGTATTTCCATAGAAACAGCTGTATTACAAGACTGCTCAAACGCAACATGGATGCTTTGCTTAGTGAGCTCCAGCCTGCTTGTCTCCTCTGTTTTACAAAACTAGATATGTGGAAGTAAGAGGATGCTCTGAAGTTACTCCTTCCATGCCTGTCTGCTCCACAGACTCAGGAATTAATTCTGTGACAGTGTGTTCACCATTTCAGATATTTCTTTTAATCTAGATCTCGAGGACAAACCTTGTGACATGACAAAGTCATGGGGTCAAAGGAAGGGGCCATATTGTAGAATTCATATTCCTTGTCTGTTCAGATTTTTTCCAGTCTCAGAATAGTGTAACACAGAGCCTACACAGATATAACAGACCTTTACCAGGATAAATGATTTGCTGCCTTAAAGCAGTCCATGGGACTACATGCTCACTTTCCTTCCCTTGCACACATCAGTTCCCCCTGCCCTTACAGGCTGGCTTTAACTTTAGTTAAGCATTTTATGGACACTGATCTTCCCCATGGTTAACACTAAGTGGAACTAGCTCTGAACAAGGATCTGAATCCAGCCACAAATTCTGTATAGCCTCATGGACTGGGGTACAATGGAAGCAGTGGCAAATTGCAACCTCAGCAGAGATACTATAAATTAATCCATGAACTCAGGTTAAGTAATAATGGCCTGGATATAATTCCAAATGCTCTAGTGGGACCTTCATGGAAAATCAAGAAAACGTTAGATTTCAACTCCACTGGAGCCCCATTCAAGTGCACTGATTCTGTGTTAAATCAACCTGCAAGAGGGGAAAGTGATGAAAGGTGTACTCAGCATCAACCTCCACAAACTGGAGTGACAATATTTGAAGCATGGGGAGGCAATACAGTGGTGCCCCGCAAGACGAATGCCTCGCAAGACGGAAAACCCACTAGACGAAAGGGTTTTCCGTTTTTCAATGCGCTTCGCAAGACGAATTTCCCTATGGGCTTGCTTCGCAAGACGAAAACGTCTTGCGAGTCTTGCGATTTTTTTCATTCCCCCCCTTTTTCTAAGCCGCTAAGCCGCTAATAGCCTTTTAGCCGCTAAACCGCTAATAGCGCTAATCCGCTAATAGGGTTGCTTCGCAAGACAAAAAACCGCTAGACGAAGAGACGGATTATTTTCGTCTTGCGAGGCACCACTGTACATGCAGTGAAGGATCCCCCACTGCAAAACTTCTCCCTTCAGCTCATGGGTAGCAGTGACAGAGGACACTAGCATGTTCATCCTCTCTCTCCTGATACATGTGTTGATTAAACTCGGAAGCAGAAGACCTGAATAGGGGTGGAGCCTCTTCTTTTTCCTGCAACTGGAATAATCTCCTGGAAATAAAAACTCCTGTTGATTTCCAAGAACTCCCTACTTGTCTCACTTCATCACAAAGCAGGATGAAGACCAGCACGTAGAGGATCAGTTCCAGCATAGTGGGTTCCTTCTGGAAGTCCATGAGCAGGACATAGGCAAAGAGCAAGAGGAAGGCGATGTAGAAGATGACAGTCCAAGAAAAGACAACAAAGGGTGAAGTGAAGAACCAGGCATAATACCAGAACATCTTTTTGCTCCTCTCGGTTGGCTTTTTCCTGTGAAAGAGAAAGGAACAGCTTAGAACAGGATAACCAAGCGGAAAACGAGCCTGCTGCTGAGTGGAGGCACACAGTAACAACAATGGGATACTATCAGTGCTCCCCCCCCCCCCCCAGAAAAATTGGTGCTGGTACTCACCTTGAAGTTGTTACAGCAAGTGTCACACTTTTTAACAACAAAAAGAGGTGCCAATACTGCATACCCTTGAGTACCCCTTAAAAAAGCACTGGATACTATCAAACAAGACCAATCTAGGAAATGCAATAACACTACCAAGTTATTCTGACTCCTGTCTATCCAATGGATGGCTAGGCAGCGGCACAGCCACTTGCTACATCATTCTGACATTAACAGCGATTACATTTTTATTTATGTAAGTATCTTTAGGGTGCCTTTTAGGGTACAACTGTCCCAGGAATTACAATCACCCCTTTGCATATGTGGAGATTTCTCTGCAGTGGAAGCAAACCCGAAGCCTGTGTACTTACTACAAAACATGGCAGCAATTGTATTTTTGGAGAGGAAACCCATTATAGCTTTATTAACTAAAAGTAATTTACCTGAAAGAGATGAAACCACAGCCTATTAAAGGGAAAAGGAAAAGGCACAAGATAATCTTCCAGTTCTTGGTGTCTCTAGAGATCTCCCCATACCATTGTTTCGAAAGAAAATTCTGAAAGACAGAAATATAATAATAATAATAATAATAATAATAATAATAATAATAATAATAATAATATTTATACCCCACCCATCTAGGATGACTTCTTTTGTTAGGTGACTTCCAAAAAAATATAAAACATCAGTCATTAAAAGCTTCCCTAAACAGGGCTGCCCTCAGATGTATTTTCAAGGTCAGAAAGTTGTTTATTCTCTTGATATCTGGTGGGAGGGCATTCCACAGAGCAGGTGCCACTACCAAGAAGGCCCTCTGCCTGATTCCCTGTAACTTTGCTTCTCACAGTGGGAATGGAGACGCTCCTTCAGAGATACTGGGCTGAGGCCGTTTGGGGCTTTAAAGGTCAGCACCAACACTTAGAATTGCGCCCAGAAACGTACTGGGAGCCAATGTAGGTCTTTCAGTGTTATGTGGTCTCAGTGGCCACTCCCAGTCACCAGTCTAGCTGCCTCATTTTGGATTAGTTGTAGTTTCTGGGTCACCTTCAAAGGCAGCCCCACATAGAGAGCATTGCAGTAGTCCAAGCAGGAGATAACCAGAGCATGCACCACTCTGGCGAGACAGTCCACGGGCAGGTAGGGTCTCAGCCTGCATACCAGATGGAGGACACAGAATTGACCTGTGCCTCCATGGATAGCTTTGTGTCCAAAATGACTCCCAGGCTGCGCACCTGGTTCTTCAGGGGCACAGTTACCCCATTCAGGAACAGGGAGCCCCCCACCCGCCCCCTGTCCCCCAAAAACAGAACTTCTGTCTTGTAAGGATTCAGCCTCAATCTGTTTGCCGCCATCCATCCTCCAACCACCTCCAGACACTCACACAGGACATTTAAAAGAGAGGTATTTAAAAGAGATGCAGAGTTGGGTATCATCAGCATACAGGAAATAATAATTCATCAGGAGATAGCATCATATAAGACATTACAGCCTACTTGCTCAGAAGTAAGTGCCACAGAATTCAATAGGTCTTACTCCCATGTAAATGGGCATATAAATGCTGGCTTAACTATTTCTGTTTCACTGAATAAAACTGACCATCGATTATCTGTTTGCATCTTGGCGATTATACCTGGACTCCTGGCTGGGCAATGAATTGTTGGTCCTTTGCTTCCACAGCAAGTTCCAGACAATTGCTTCCACCCCAGGCTTCACAGGAATAGATAAGAAGCTGTTCAGCCAGATCTTCATCACTGCTGTAACATTCTGTGAACAACTCTAAAAAGTATAAATGGACAGAGAATCAGAAGCATCACCGGTCTTTTGAGCTCTTCCTGAAGGACTTATGCATATACAATTAGAAAAAGACTACGGAAATTATTTCAATACATGATGGCAACGGTAAGATTTTTTAATGCACATAAATGGGAAGATTCATCATTACCTACCATGGAGGAATGGTTGTTAAAATTATTGGACTTGGCTGAGATGGGCTAAGTTGATGTGCTTAATCGGAGAAAAATCCTTGTCAATATTTACTAAAATTTGCAATGCATTGCTTGGAGTTCAAAGCTAAATCTGAAAGTTTACCGTATTTTTCGCTCTATAAGACACACCAGACCACAAGAGGCACCTAGTTTTTGGAGGAAGAAAACAAGAAATAAAATATTCTGAATCTCAGAAGCCAGAACAGCAAGCGGGATCGCTACACAGTGAAAGCAGCAATCCCTCTTGCTGTTCTGGCTTCTGGGATAGATGCGCAGCCTGCATTCGCTCCATAAGACGCACACACATTTTCCCTTACTTTTTAGGAGGGAAAAAAGTGAGTCTTATAGAGCAAAAAAATACAGTAACTTTGCTGATTTGCTGCTTTCCCATTACAATTTTTGTAGCAAATATTTGCATTAGCTCCACTCTTGAGTTTGAGCCTTTTAGATCGAAACCTACCAACAGCTCTTGTCTCATATTCATTTGCCAGCTCCTCTGATTCCCCAGCAGCATTGATATCATTCTTCACCTTAGCCAGGCTTTTCAGGAGCTTGCTGGCCCCTAATGCTGCCAGAGTGCAGCCTCTAGTCTGCAAAGAGAAAGAATTGCCAGGTTACAAAACAGCATTACTTATGAGTTACTGTAACTGTGACACAATTCCAGTAACATCAGTTCATATCCCAAAACAGCAAGGCAACTGCATAATTTAATAGTACTCTGTTCCCTGAAGCTGTATCTGAGAAACCATGTGGGTGCTGCAATTCTGTTTCATCTTACAATTCTCAAATTTGGAGAGGAGTGTCAAACATCTTGCTGCTGAAACTGGAAGCTAAAACCTTAAGGCCATCTGCCTTAAAGTAGGGTGCTGGAGTTGGCTGAACAATCTTTCCTGACTGATCAATCTACTCCAACCCCTGCCACTCATGCAACTGGGGCCCCCCCAAACAGTATACAAATCAAGATGGCTAACCGGACACAACAAACCACCGCCCCACACACACATACATACAAACCATACTGCAACCAACCGAATGCAATCAGCCAAGCCCTATACCATCCAATCTCTTACAATGGCAATAAAAACAATTAACTATATAAATAAAGGACCTAACAATAGAGTGAAAATATCATTATCCCGCCAACCCTCTCGCTCCCTCTTTTCCACCAGTGTCTATAACAATAGCATCTTACTGAATGCAAACAAACTCTAAAGGTCAAGGTAAAGGGACCCCTGACCATTAGGTCCAGTCGTGACCGACTCTGGGGTTGCGGCGCTCATCTCGCTTTATTGGCCGAGGGAGCCGGCGTACAGCTTCCGGGTCATGTGGCCAGCATGACTAAGCTGCTTCTGGCAAACCAGAGCAGCTCACGGAAACACCGTTTACCTTCCCGCCGGAGCGGTACTTATTTACGTGCTTTTGAACTGCTAAGCTGGCAGGAGCTGGGACCAAGCAACGAGAGCTCACCCCGTCGCAGGGATTCGAACCGCCAACCTTCTGATCGGCAAGTCCTAGGCTCTGTGGTTTAACCCACAGCGCCACCTGCGTCCCTACAAACTCTATCTGATGCTTATTTCCCCTAAATTGGTTTTTGATTTTTATTGCTATTCTTGTTTTTATACTGTATTTTATGCTGCTTTTATAATTAAGTGTTTTAAATTTGTTGTTAGCCGCCATGAACCCGGTTTTTGAACCAGGAAGGGCGGGGTATAAATAAATAAATTATTATTATTATTATTATTATTATTATTATTATTATTATTATTCTGAATGCAAACAAACTCTATGAAAAATGACTCTAGGAATTGAAAGGTGCTATACATACTTTTTCTTGCTTATTTGTTTCAAATCACAAAAACTTTAATAAAAACTAATTAAAAACAAACAAACCTCTGTCAAAAGCCTCACAGGTCTTTTCTTACAAACCTCCAAGAATTGAGGCTCCACTATTTCCCTACACAATTTTTTTTCTGAGCTGACTTTAGAACGTGTTCCCGAGGTTTCACCCTAAGTCACCTACCTGAAGTTTACATCCACCATTTTTCATCGTATCCTCACACCCAATTACTGTTTCCCTCTTCTTTCTCATCTCCCTTTGGATGTTTAAAAGTGAGCAGGCTTCATCTTATATTATATTAAATTATTCAAGTGCAAAATGCCACCACTTTCCAATCACAGTTCTCATGTATTTCAAAAGCAGGGAAACTGCCATTTCCACCCACAGGGAGGCGTCAATATTAATTAAGGAGTACATATTTTCTAACTGAACAAGCTCTAGGTCAAACTCACATGTAAGCATAATGGACAAAAGTCATGCTGGAAGTGTAGCATACCTGTTCCCAGATCACTTTGGAGAGCTCCTTTTTGTTTTGAAGGACTGCCCAAATAAACAGAACCTGCAAGGGGTGTCTTGAGATAAGGGAGGCATCCTGAAAGCATATAAAAACAAGAATAAAGCTAAAGTTGCTGAAAAAGGAAACTTTGGTATTGACTCTTTTCTGAATCCCTTTGGGTGGTATTCAATTGTTACTCAGAGTAGATCTATTTAATCTGAGTAAAACTTAGCTGAATACCACCCTTTTGTTGTACCTGGTTCTAAGTGTTAACAGATGTACTCTGCTATATGCGCGTCTGAGTTACATACCAGCAGCTGTATCTCAATGTCCTCCTTGCTGCTCTTCTCCTCTTTTTTGGCACCTTTTCTGAAATCCTCCACCATTTTCCACACAAATGTAAGGAGGGCATCGTTGTAGGAGTTCTTAGCAATCTGTAGATTCTTAAACACCAGACTGCTGAAGTTGTTGGTATACAGATCAGTTAGAACATCATTCGTAAGAAACTTCATCAGATTTAAGCCATTTTCCAGAAAGAGACGGACAAATTTTGGCCTGTCCTTTATCAGGGCTGTGAACATGACGTCCTGGAGGTCTGCAGACTAGCAAGGAACAAAAGACAGCAAAATGTTGACCCAGTTTGAAAGCAGAAGTCTTTCTCTAGCCCCTTGGGCTTCTCTTCTGATACACAAATTGTGATTAATTTCTTATGGCAGCCTTAATATTCTCAACAGAATAAAATATTCCTCCTGAGACAATAGGCTGTAGCTTCATATTGTCCACACACACTGAAGATAATTTCCGTATGGAGCTTCAGAAAATTATCTCCATTTAAAGCTTGGAGAAGTTTACAGAGCAGCCTCTCATGTTAGTGTGCATCTAGGAGTAATTGATAGGACCTTGTGTTCCATCCTATTTTGGGGGGGAAACCAATGGGCACATTGATTGACTGCAACTGCACAACACGGATTGCCTTGCCTTTCCAGGTTTTCCTGCCATTAAACAGATGGACTCCTGGCACCAGCCTTTCCATCCAAGAGTGTCAGCCTTGTCCCTGCCTGCCTGGTGGCTTTTTCAAGGCGAAAGCAACATAAGCTGCTCTACGTACCTCCCAGCGTCGATCATTAGTAAAGATCTCTTCACTCGCCAGCTCCAGCTGGTTCCATTCCAAAAGCAGTTTGAGTTGCCCATTCCAGTTATCTTTATCTTGTTCATTTGTGCTGAAAGCTACAAGTGCAGAGAGATGTTGGTGGTTGATTAATATTAAAAACAACTCTCTGGTTTGTTTCCGGTTCTCATTTGAGTCTTGGGGTGGGATGAGGAAATGCTGAGGGGTGGAGATGACATCCCCCCCCCCCACCTTAACAGCTCTCTCAAGACCGCCCATTAACCAAAAGGAAGATCTCTTTGTCTATGAATGTGCTTTATTCTGAAAAGAAACAGAAATACTGTTGCCATGTAAAAAAAGGAGAGAATTCTGCTCAAATATTGCAGTTCTCATGGTGCAGAATCCGGCCCTGCACCCAAAACTGTGGTAATCATATTTTAAAATATAATAATCAGCATGTTTTCATGGTTGTATGATGGATCAGAAAGTATTTGTGAATAGTCACTGTACATATTTTTATGTTTATATTAGTATTTTTTTTACATTTCATTTTCTTCAGTCCTCGCTATTTACTTTCCCCACACCCTCTATTTCCAGGGGTTGACAACGTGCGGCCCATGGGCGAAATTCAGTCCACCAAGTCCGTTTTACCGGCCCACGAGCCACTCGCAAACTGAGCCGCCCGCTCAGCAAGTTCCCCGCACACGGCGCTAAACCAGCACAGCACGGCATGGGGACTCGCCGAGTGGCGCCAGAAATGGCGTCTGCACACACAAAGATACCAGAAATCATGTCTGCGCATGTCCAGACACCGAAAATCGCTTCTGTGCAGGAGCGATTCCAGCGTCTGGGCATGCGCAGAAGCAATTTCCGGCACTGCGGACATGCGCAGGCGCGATTTCCAGCATTGCGCCGTTCCAGTCTGGCCCACGGATGATCTCCGTGGGAGTGATCCGGCCCATGGCCAGTAAACCTTGCCAACCCCTGCTCAGTAAACATTCCCCCATCTGATAAAGTGAACTCTAGTTCATTCATTAGAGTTTAAGATACAGCTCATAACTGTTAATGTTTTATTATAAATTGTTCATATATCCAAATCAAATAAATATGAAACATTAAAAAAAGAATTAAGGCATTATAAAATGGTTGATTTTGCTGCAACAGGCTTACATGGCTGTACTTCTGAAAATTCATACAAGAAGCATCATGCACGTATTCTCACAATTATCAGCATTCATTTGATAGCAGAACAAAGAAACAAAATAGCTCCTTTAACGGCTGCAAATTCCAAGACAGCACCAAGGCTCCTTTAGATGTTTGAAGTTGTACTCTGAGTTTCCATTCCAGTTTGCTTCAAAACATAGAAAACTATGGAGAAGTTCAAATCTATAAACCACCTACTACTTTTGATCCATTACAGTGTCTGATCACACTCACTTGTATTTTCTATGATATTCATGATTGTTTCAGTTCAATGGAAATGGAAGCTTTTACTGAACACCACCAACAATTGCCCAATGCACATTTAAATCTTCCAAATTCCAGTGCGGATCTGAAAATCCTGATGGTTCCATACCAGGGAAAGAGAAATTGCCACTCAGTGCTATTCTAGCAAACTCTTTTTCAAAAGGGAAAATGGGGATATTGCTCAAATTTGTGTACAATTCACGACTGATGGGTTGCAAAGTAAATTGTTTTTAAGGTAATGACAAAGTAGAAACTATTAATAACGCAATATGTGTTTTTAAAAAATAAATTTGGTTGTTTAATGAATTGGTTAATTAATCAATTTTATGAACTTGCACCCCAAACATTCTAGATGGCTTCCAAAATTTATTAAAAATGCAATGTAAGCAACTGAATAATATTAAGAGACAAAACCAGCAACAGCATACCTTTATAAAGAGCAAATGAAATTGCATTGCTCACAATTTCATCTCCTGCTTCTTCTATTTTGATCACAGTTAACAGATGAGGATTTTCAAGTACTTCTTTAATCTGCACAAGGAAAGTCATGGTTTACTCTATCCTGAGGATCTTCATAATCAACTTACTCTCCTTTGACTACAGAATATCCTGTCAAGTTTAACTAGAACTTATTACACAACAGGTATGCTCTCTTACTATCCACTGTTGGAGAGAAGTGGAGCAGGAAGGAATCATTCTGCTAGTCTTCATAACAATTTTAATATTGTATATTTTTCTGTGTCTAATGGACAAACAACTCACAACAGCAGTTCTGTGGCTTGAAATGGCACTACAGAAAAATATAGGAAGGATTGGGTCAATGGACATATTGGCAAGTTTACCCACATGTGGTCAGGATTATATACATACATACATACATAATTAAATAAATATTATATACTGCTGCAGAGATAGAGGAGAGAGACTAGAGGTGGACAGTGTCCTGATAAAGATGGAGTCACAAAGATCCAGCTTTGCTGTGTGGAAAGAGAAAGAACTGAGAAGAGGAAAAACCTGGAACTTCCGAAGTGGGGAAGCTTGAACCATAGTGTTATGGCGCAACAACTGAGTAGCATGTGATGGAATGCCATGATTATGTAAAATCTTCTTTCTGACGCATCCGACAATGCTAGTATTTCCAGGAATAGGTCAACATTCAAAGTGGGAACCAACTACTGTTACAAGAGGTTAAGGTAAAAAATTTTGCCTGAATTCTAGCAAATATCCATGAAGGAGCAAAATGTAACAACGCTTTTAAAAATCTATGGAAACAAAACGGTGAGCACAAAACGTAAGAGAGCTTCATTAGCAGTCCTGAGAAGCCATTTCTGTCTTCTAAGATTATTATAGGTAACAGGTAATGGACCAAAAAAGAAACACTGGACCATTAACTGAGAAAGCCATTTCCTCCTGCCCCCCCCCCCAAAGAACTAAATTACTTCTTCACTAGGGCTTAGTGCCATTCTAAAAAATTAAAAAATAAGATTTTCCATGCACTCAGTTTTTCCTGGTGCTTGAAACAGAACAAAAATCCAGAGATGGATGTAACCTCTGGAGAGGTTTCCTGCACACCATCCATTGAAAGGACCACTCCTGCTCCACCTCCTAGTTAGAGAACTAGAATGGTGCCGTGGGGTAATTTTAGGTTAGGAACATTTCTGTGGCCACCTCAACTGACACCAAAACCTTCTTGTTTCAACAGACTTTTGGGAATTGACTGTTTTTAATGAAAGGGCTGGTACCATACTGTTTTTATTTTAATTGTTTGTATGTCTTAAACAGATTTTATATATGTATATAGTTTTAATTCTATTACTGTTTAATTGTTTTTTAAATGATAGTTTTTTTCTATGTTTTTAGTGATTCTTGTTTTTACTCTGTAAGCTGCTTTGAGTCCCATCAGGGAAAAAGGCGGGGTATAAATAAATAAATCATCAACAACAACAACCACTAACAATTCCCTTTTAATGCAAGTAAAATGTTGTGCTAAAATTCCCAGAGCTTAGCAGCTAGCCAATAAGTCTCTCCCAAAAACCATTCATTTGGTTGAGCCTCTGAAGAAAACCGAAGTGTACACAGGGCTCCTATCAAATGGATGAACTTACCCATTTGATCCAGTTTTCAGTCTCCTCTTCTGTGAGTCTAGAAAGAGTTCGAGGCAAGTATCTGAGTAATTTCTCTTTGACAGATGAGGACGTAAGCGAACCTTCTGCCTCTGCTAAGCTTGCAATCACATCTGCAATCTGACCAGAACCTTCCACCACCACACAGGGAATTTTGCTCTTGACTGCGGTGTTAATAGCCTATGGAATAAACCGTTAGGATGAATTCAGGGGGGGAAACAGTCATCTTGCTGTAACAGTCCTTCTCTCCAGACCAGTGAAAGGGATAGATCTCCAAAGGCACCTCCATTCTGCCAGACATAATTCATTTTCATTTGCAAGAGAGGCACAACGAATTGTCACTCTTGACATGCACATCACTCAGGGATTATGCAAATCCCCATGTTGGCCATTGATATTCCAGAATATTTTGCTAAGCATGGGCAACTGCAACACTGAACTAGCCGTCTTATTTGAGGTACAGTGGTACCTCAGGTTACATATGCTTCAGGTTACGTACACTTCAGGTTACAGACTCCGCTAACCCAGAAATAGTGCTTCAGGTTAAGAACTTTGCTTCAGGATGAGAACAGAAATTGTGCTCTGGCAGCGCGGCAGCAGCAGGAGGCCCCATTAGCTAAAGTGGTGCTTCAGGTTATCCAAAATATCCATACAATGTTCTGTGCTGTCCAACACAGGATCAGCATCTTAGAAAACATGAAATAATCCATACAGACAACTTCTCTGTTCAACTTCCTGTACACCTGGGTAAACAGGTTTTCACTGGGAAGCACCTTAATATTTACAGGGTTCTTTAAAGAATGGAAGTTTTGAATATGACAGGGTGTGACAATGTGTTCACCCTGCTGTAGCTGCGATGTCTCCTGGCCATACCTCAATTATCTTGAGGACAAGAAATAGTGAGCAGCCATTAAAATATCTAAAGCAATTGCTGATGGTAAATTAGATTAAGCAAGAGTTATTTTTTCAGCTGATACAAGAAATGAATTACAAATATGAACCATCAGTGGTGGTTTATTTTACCCGGTGACAACTTTTATTGTTAGAAATCTAGTTATAACAACCAAAATGTATGTTTATACAATGATTCAACAATACTTAGTATATGTTGTGGTTAGGGTTTTAGGACTGTATCAGTCTTAGTACTGAGGCAGTTGCCAACCAAGTCAATGGGATTAGTAATTGTTTTAGGATGATGAGACAGATACTCACGCTCCACAAAGCTATTAGGTGTATTTGCTTTCAGAATATTATTAATGCAGCATGTCTGGTACAGCACAATCCTATTTTGCAGACAATATCTCTGAGTGGATGCAACCAACATTTAACCACATTGCAGGTGAATAGTGAATAGAAAATGCTTTGGAACGTGTGTGTGGTTAACAAAAATTGAGTCTGTGGTCCAGACTCAAAACCACATAAATGTTCATTACACTTTAGATAACAAGGAATGCTAATGGGACCAGAAATATTCGAAGAGGAGGAGGTCTAGCAAATAACACAAACACAAGGATGCAACATAAGGAACCCAAAAACGTCTCAGATAAATAATGAGAATATTTCAAATAAGGACTAGCTGTAGGAGCCTGCCACATGTTGAAATTTGGAGCTAATAAGCAAGGATATTTCTCAGGGATCATTCTTGGAAATTTTTGGTGCATAGAGTCTACTGCAGTACTGCCACAAATGGAACTTAGAGACAACTTTGAAGATACCAGCCATTAAATAAAGACAGAAGAATGAACGCTGACACTTATACTAGAGGTGAAGTTGACAAAGACTCTCCTCCCTGGAAGAGAGGGGAGTGGTTGTGGGCGGGAGACCGAGCCCCGCCCCTGGTAGGGGGCATTAGCCCCCTCCCCTCCTACCTGGCTGGCGCCCACGCCCACTGGAGGTGGCCAACCAGGTGCCTCCGGGGGGCGTGTGTAGCAGCTTAATGCTGTGGTGCCAGCTCCGCCTCCTCCTCATTCGTCGTCGTCCCTCAGCGAGTCACCCACCCTCCACTCCCATTTAGCTCAGGGTATAGGTTTTTGGCCTTGCTATGGACCTTAGGTTGGTCGCCCTGGTTGGCTGGGGGGCCTGGTAGGAATTTTTCCATTTGGCATTAGGCCTTTTGGTTTTTTCGCCTACCTCGTAGCAATCGTCACAACTTTTGTGGTATTGGTGGGTAGGTTAGGCATTGGATTCATGTGTTGTGCTGTGTCAAGGGCTAGGTGTTGCCATCGCCTATGCTATCTACCGTGGGTTATTCCGTTAAAGGAATCCGGCGGTCGTGTATTCCGTCCGATGCCTGCTTGGCGGGAGGCCATGGCACGACCCTCGGTGACATCAGGGGGGAGCCTATAGTTGGATGAGCATCAACAGGCTCCACCTACTGTTGAATAAACCCACCACCTATAGTCATCCAATGCCTAAGCCAATACCTTTTCACTGCTGTAATCAATAAAGTTGTGGCCTTTTCTTGCCCATTAACCTTATATCACGTGTCCTTGTGTATTTATTTCACATAGCGGGGTCGGGCCCTCGATCCACAACCATTTATCCGGATTCATGATATAGTAATGCAAACTGATTTAATGTAACTTAATGAAACAATGTAAGATAGGCTGCTATTAATATAATTAGCAAGCATGAACTCATTTTATAACCATTTTAAACATCACATGAGACTCCTGATATTTTATACTGAAGGTCCTAAAATAATTGACCGTGCAAAACAAATGTTCAAGAAATCAAAATAAGAATAATGCATATTTCAAATGCCAAAACAATTTCAAACCAAACAAATTACCTAATTAGGAATTTACGGTATTCACTTGCAAGCCTTAACAGAATTTATTGGATATTTAACTACTGAAAGCTAGCTTTTCTGCTCAAGCTTTTGATGCTGAACAAGCAGAGTTCCCTCCGTCACAAGAGGGGTGGACAGCAGCATGATCATGTGCATATTTAGTTGGAAGTTAGCTCCATTGTGTTTGGTGGGACTTCCCCCTTAGTAATAAACGGCGTTTCTGTGCGCTGCTCTGTTTCGCCAGAAGCGGCTTAGTCATACTGGCCACATGACCTGGAAGCTGTCTGCGGACAAACGCCAGCTCCCTTGGCCTATAGAGCAAGATGAGCGCGCAACCCCAGAGTCATCTGTGACGGGACCTAATGGTCAGGGATACCTTTACCTTTAGCCCCTTAGCAAAGGTCCTTCAGAGCAAAGTTCTGTGAAGACGAATTGTAAATTCTATAAAAATCAATTGGATTTGCTGCCCGATAAAGGGATCAGTCAAGAGCAGGCTTTAGTCTCCGCATTGTGATGAGAGAGTGGAGAAGTTGCCAGCTTCAGTCTTAGGAACAGAAATTGGATGGGGTGGCGGGAGAATCTGCTTCATGCTGCTAAAAGTCAGTAATAGTCTATACTAGAGGTACTGTAAGTAATATCTATTTGACTGACATATATTCTTTTAACATGCTTGCTTGGTGGCATGACATATGAAGAGTGGGATTTATGGCATTTGTGTGTGCACACACTTTGGCCCTCCACTAGTTCAGTTCTGTGCACTCTGGTCTCAGAGCTACTCCTGTTTTTCATCTGTTTAATAATGCAACTCTTCTGCTTCTCTTTTGGAGTCTCAAACTGCTGCACAGTTAGAAGGGAGGTACACAAGCACATGAATAGATGCACAAGGGACCCATTTAAGAATATTTTGATGTCAAGGGATCTCTGATTTTGAGCTAGTTGTCTAGAGATCACAAAATAGCCCCCCGAGTTAACAATGCACTAGAATATCAACCAATCAATCCACCCAGTAATTCTTACAATGGCTATAAGCAACCATTTTATGCTCTCTCTCACACATTCACACCAGGGTTTGACCCAAGAAAAAAAATAATTAGAATTAACCATTGAGATCTTTTTGCCTCCTTCTGTTGATATTGAAAAAGCTTGCTTGCTCAAGAAACTTAGATTACATACACACACACACACACACACACACACACACATATATATATATTCCTTCCTTTTAAAACAGAAACCATTGCCAAGAACACTCAGGATTTTACTGAAACCTAAGCACACAGTCCTTGAATCTACCATCATACCTCATGTTACAGATGCTTCAGGTTAAGTGTTTTTGGGTTGCGGACCGCGGGGAACCCGGAAGTACCAGAATGGGTTATTTCCGGGTTTCACCGCTCACACATGCGCAGAAGTGCCAAATCACGCCAGTGCCTGCGCAGATGCGGAGCTTCAGGATGCGAACGTTGTGGGTTGTGGATGTGTCTCCGTCACAGATTACATCCGCAACTTGAGGTTCCACTGTGTATGAATGAAACACCAAACTGCTACCCTCCATGCACACCTAACCTAAGATGTAGAAGATAGAGGGAGATTGGGGGGGGGGGAGAGGGACACATACTTACTTTCAACGTTTCTATTCCACCTCCTTGGGCAAAACACACAATTGGAATCTTCCCACCATAATTAGAATCTGAAACACAAATGCAGTAATAAACAGATGTATGCATTTCCAGAAGAACACTTCTCTGTTTATAATTATCAGAATTGTCCTTTGACCAGACTTTGTGTATTCCATTCTGAAAGCAGGCATTCATTAAAATGTGCCTGACCTTTCCATAATTTAAATAACCTCTCTTTATATAGCACTAGAATATTTTGCTGAATCTATTTTGATTCCTAGATTCACTCTTCTCAGCATTTTAAGGAATGGCTACAGTCCTCTTTGTTAATCAATGCTTAGAGGCTTTTTCTTTGTTCACTTCAACTTGTACACAAAGCCCTTTCTCTCTCAGCTCTCTCTCTACCATCTCATGTTGATTCTTGGTATCTCTGTTCATAATTTCATTCATCTCTTCCAGCATCACAGCATCATCCTTTATCTGTTCCAATTTTCCAAACATCTATGTGGATATCCACTCCACTTCATCATCTGGTGTTTCCCACTTTGCCTGTACTTTCTCATGTTCAGGCAGATCTGGATCAACATCTTTTTCCACAGGTCCTTTTTCCACATTCCGGCATTCTTTAATCCGATGTTTCTCTGATCCATTCTCATTTATCATTCTGCACATCTCAGTTCTTAATTCTGACAGCTGTTCACCTAGCAGTTGTCGCATGATACCAATAATCAATGGGATATTCAGCAGTATCTTTGCCATGTTGGGTTCTATTAGTCTCCCTCGTGGCAGTCTCTGCTTTAAGAAACTTGTGTCCATCTCCTTAAGCCTGCATTAATCCTAAATTCCATTCCCACGCTGATAAATTGAGTTTCACTTTTGCACATGCACATATTGGAGGATTACAGTTAATATAAAGTAAAGGTTTTAAACAGATTCAGAGCTGCCTTGTCCATGGTACTCTTTCATAGTCTCCAATAATTAAGATAAACTTTTTGGTTTGTTTTTTAGCCTGCCAATTAGTGCCTTTTCATCTTGCAGGTGTCCATTTGTTTTCTGGGTGCTAACTAGGTAAAAAGGTAGAGGGACCCCTGACCATTCAGTCCAGTCGTGGTCGTCTCTGCGGCTGCAGCGCTCATCTCACTTTATTGGCCGAGGGAGCCGGCGTACAGCTTCCAGGTCATGTGGCCAGCATGACTAAGCCGCTTCTGGCAAACCAGAGCAGCGCACGGAAACGCCATTTACCTTCCCGCCAGAGCGGTACCTATTTATCTACTTGCATTTTGACGTGCTTTTGAACTGCTAGGTGGGCAGGAGCAGAGACCGAGCAACGGGAGCTCACCCCGTTGCGGGGATTCGAACTGCTGACCTTCTGATTGGCAAGTCCTAGGCTCTGTGGTTTAACCCACAGCGCCACCCGTGCCCCTGGGTGCTAACTAACTGGTGGATAAAAAATCCATTTCATACTTACTTACTTAAATAATTAAAAGGAGGTTTTGCTGACCTGATGTCCTCAATTAATGATTGTTATGTGGCGCATGGGCCCGATGAAGGTTCCGCGCTCAAGATATTCCTCCGCACACAAAGACTTCCTTGTCTCCGGTGTGATTAATATCTTCTTCTGAGCATGTGCAGTTGATTCCCAACCCCCCTTATCTCCCAAGGGAGTTTTAGTAACCAAGATTTATGCCTTGGTTATCTTGGTCAGCAGTCAATGACTAGTCTGCCATCTTTCCATCCCACAAAGCTCTTATATGTCCTGCCCACAGATGCCCACCTCAGTCCCTAAGAGTTGGATGACGCCTTGTACACCACAGTCATTGCTGCCACTATCTCAGCAGCAGCAGATGCAGTCCTTGGAGGCCAGTTCTGCTGCCCAAGGTGGTCACTTCACCTTGCCTCATGGGTGGGCTGCCCTGGCCCAGGTCATGTATAAAGCTGGGGGCAGAGGGCCGATTTTAAACATCAGAAGAGGCCACAGACTGTCACAGCCTATGGCTTTCCTTGCTACCACCAACTGGAGCCTGACTGCTTCTACTTAAGCAGCCCTATAAGCTCCGTAACTGCATCCTGATCCAGCCAACTGAGCAGTGGGGTAAGGCACTTGGGGGGGACGGACGGGGATTTGGTTAGGATTTTAATGAGAGCCTATCTAATTTGCACTTTACATGAACCAAAACACAGCTCCTTTTTTACATTTTCTAATGGCTTGCAAAAATGTGTACATCAAGCAAAATTGCATAAATTTTTCACTAAATACTGACATATTTTTATGAGCATTGTTGTTAAACCAATATTTTCTTGCCACTATCTAGGTAAAACCTCCTGGATGCTATCCTAAGATTCCTGCGTGAACTTTGAGGCTCTTCCATTATGCTTAACATTTTCAATCTCCCGTCCTTTTTTTTTTTGTTTGTTTTGTTTGGCTATTACTTTAATTTGGGTTCTGCTTAACATACAGTTGTGCAAATAAAGTTGGGGGCGGGAATTGAAACTGTACTCACCACTTTGTTTTTTGTTTTTTTAAAATATTTTTTATTGCATTTTTTCCAGATAAATATAAACAGCACAGAAAAACAAAGAGAACAAGAAAAGAAAAGAAAAAAAGACAGATTATTTCCAAAGCTTGTTTCAATCCACCAGCGGACTTCCCCACATCTCCCGCACAGTGCATTCTTAATAATAAATTTGTCAGCAAATTATAACCTTGTTTCATGTGTTTCTTTTGTACTTTCAGTTACATTTTAAGTTTAAATTACTTATTGTCCAAATTACTCAATAAACATATATATTATCCTTTTTTAGACATTTAAACATTGGTTCTTTCATTATTGTTATCTAATTTCATATATATTCCACTCTCATTGCTGGGGCTATCCTTCCAAATCGTACGAAATCCTATAATTCATATAACTTATAAAATTTCTGCAAATAGTCCTTATATTTCTTCCAGTCCTCCTCCATTGCTTCTTCTCCCAGGTCTCGGATCCTGGCAGTCATCTCGGCCAACTCCATATAGTCAATCAATTGCGTTTGCCACTCTTCCAGTGTACTCACCACTTTGTAACGGTTTTTAAAGTTCCTGTTACGTTTTGGATATTTGCCTTGTTTACCTTGCCTCTCCTCTCTCCCTTCTCCTCTCTTCATTATTTTTCCTCTGTAAGCTCCTCCAGGCAGCAACCTCAGGTTACCTTAAGCTATTCTGTGTTTCGTTATGTAAACTGACTAAGCCTTATAAATAGTAATAATAATATTTCACATGATTTCCATCCAGAAACAGTATAAAATTAATGCTTTGGGTTAATAGATTTAATCAGCAAAAAATCTTTTACTAAGATACTTTAATTTATTTACTTACTTAATATATTCTTAGACTTCCTTTCAAGCATAACTTCTTTGAAGGTATTTTACCATAAAACCAAATAAAACACTCCTGACTAGGTGTTGAATGTTGTCTCTTCTTGCCTGTTTGCCCTTTGTTATTGTTTTTGTTTAAACCAATTCACAAACCAAGAACCTATAAATTGACCACTAATAATGAACCCAGGTCGCAGAAATTACTGCAAATTTATGATGCTATTTTTGTGACATACAAATGGCATGAGAAGACTTGTTTGACTTATTTGTAGTATTTATTACCCTTACTATCCTTGTTTATAAAACTCAATAAAAAGTTATTTAAACAGAGAAAGAAAGAAACCCAAATTAAAACAATTCACAATTACAACCAGTTCATTCTCCCTCAGATATTCCTTTAATGCATTGCACCAACCCTCATGCTCCTTAGAAACTGACCTGGCATAATGCGTTCTGAAATATATTTTTCTAACTGGGTTCGTAGCTTGGCCTCTATGCCAGGGTATCCATTAGTTCCGTTATCAACCAGAATTAGATGTGTATGGTTATTATCCAGACAGTACAGTGGGTCCCTCTTGAGGTCATCCATGATATAGGGTGCGGAATAATACACCTGGAAAAGACAGCCACATGAATAAAAATTAAGCTACTTCCACCAACTGATTACAGTTGTTGCGCAACAGGATACCTCTAGCCACCTATTATTTTACCTCTTAGAACTTTGAAATACTCTTCCGTACATATAGCAAATTTACAACCTATTTCCTCACTCTTTGTAAATAGCCTCTTGTGAATCATGGTCATCACCCGCATTGCTCTTTCCTTTCTCATTTTTGTATTGCCTAGCCTGACCCACCTCCAAGAACCTGTGCCCTTTCTAAGCCCACTGCTGCCCTGGCAGTTTAAAACTTTACACCCTTCTCTTCTAAGTATACATCTACCCAGAGTTCTCCAAATTCCTAGAGACAAAATTAACTAAATTGCCTTCTGAATTTTGCATTAAGGTTGGAATGCACTTTTAGCTATTTCATCAACAATATATCAAAATGCAGGGCTGTTTAAGCTTCAAAAAGAATAAGCCAGGATATCAGTGCACATAAGGGTGTGCTTTAAGTAAAGAAGCCAACACCTCATTTATACAGCAACAAGCTACATTTATAGGGTTACATAAACGAGTTGGAATCTAGGAAAGATGTAACATAACTGCAGGATGTTAATCAAGTTCAGTACCTCAGCACTGCAGTTTCTAATCAGACTCTCGCGGTTAGAAACCATCCCCCAAGCAGCTATTCCAATAGCAACGACATTCTCTTCGGAGCTCCTGCTGATAGTGTTATCTCTTACCACTTCCCCAATATACTTCATCAATCCATAGTGCGTTCCCCCAGTGAATATCCAGGCCCCTGTAGTTTGAGAGTACAAAGCCAGGCCAAACAGGGTCATGTTGAATGTGTAAACTGTTTCATAGATTTTACAACATTTAAGGAAGCTTCCCATACCCTAAATTGTGTGTGTGTGTGTATATCACTATAACATGACTGTAGCCGGAGGGCAGAGGGGCAGCTGCTCCCCAATCAAGTAAATAAAAAAAAAAACCTAACTAAAAAATAGAAATTGTAGGAAGAGTTTGACAGATTTTTCTGAGCGCTTGGGGTCAACAGAAAGTAATTTAAAGCAACTGTTTTAAAACAGCATTTGGAATCTGCTAGACAGAGCCAAAGAATGATGACAAGTGGGTCTTGGCCTCACTGGTGTGGAACGCAAAGGAATGCAGAGCGATACCTTTGGCACCAGCCTGGCTGCAGGAGTGTCAGGGACTGGCTGGATGAGGAAGAGTGGTGGGAGCCGCCTGCCCAAGAGCCCCCCAGGGAAGACAAAGGAGATGACAATTTAGACCCCGGATTGTGGTGGTGGGACACTGAGGAACAGTCTGGGGAAGAGATGAGCTGGGAGGAGCTGTGGCATTTGAGCAATCAAGGTGGGTCAGGAGAAGGAGGCCCTTCAGGACAGGGTTAGAGGCTGAGAGCCACAGCATGAGCACAGAGGTTGCCCTTGTTGCCCAGCAGGAAAGTCCCAGTCAAGAAGAGTCCTGCACATTGTTGAGAAATGGGCCAGAGAGGCCTAGAGTAGGAGCCCACCCTCTCCATATGGCCTTCATCTACTTGGGAGGGATCCAGAGTGAGAGGATAGAGGGGGAAGGGAAGGATCAGTGGTCAGTTTCTGCAATGCCTGAAATTGATTCCATTAATTCCTAAAGGCAATAAACATGCAGAACGGAGAGCAGGTTATGCTTCAGACACTGTACCTCCTTTCCCCCACGCCTTGAGGCTCATTTTTAATTTTTGCTTACGAAAAAGCAAGTGTTTTGGGAGGAAAGGCTTGGTTGTTTTACCTTTAGATTGTGCAATATAGATCAGCCTGCTGACTATCTTACGCATACGTGGCTTTAAGGCAAAGTTTTTTGCTCCGCCCGTGACAGAGATGATGAGGTTGGGTGTTTTCAGGTGCCAGTGCTGGGTCATGAGGTCGTAGAGTGTTTCCGAGTCTGTGTCACACGAGAGGCGAATATACTTAAAAGGGAGGAAAATCATATTTACAATAAGAAAAATATTCCACTTAAGCCAAAAGGCAGGTGCCTCATTTTGTCAAGACCTTCTCTTCTCACACGCTCAGGATGCTGCCATGTCTGCTTTAAGCTCTTCAGCCAAGAGCTGGTGTAAATAAGATGCTGACTGCATAAAAGGCACCAACTTGTGCAAGGTTCTGTGATGTGCAGCATTTCATTTTAAGGATTCTTAATCGATGCACCAGCCCTATTCACCTTGGATGTCTTCTTTAATCCTTCCTGTTGGTGACTTATGATGAATGCCTAAGCCTGCAATCCTAACCCCACTTACCAGACAGTAAGTCCCATTGAACTCAATTCATTCTAAGAGCTCTTCAAAGTCAGGTTGGCATTTATCCCTTCATGCGTCCACTGTGTGAGTGTGCATGCAAACAGAGATTTTGCCTCAGTCTTCAATCTTAGTTTTAAACATCTACTCTATTCTTTCTTTGGTGCCAACAGTTATCCCAGCACCTACAAACTCCCCTCTGAATGTATCCAAATGGAAAAAGAAAATTAATAAGTTTCCTGGCAATTTTATTTTGAAAGACTGAGTACTTTTTGGGGACTTAATATACTTCATAGAATCACAGACTCAAGAGAATTAGAAATAATAGATAAGACTCTCAGCCCCAAAACATTCTCGTCTTTTGAAATTAATCCTTTAGAAAATATGACAACCAAAAATCCTATAGAAAAACGAAGAGGACATTTAATTGACTTACTTTTCCTGTTTTGCCCAAATTTTCAAACTCAATATCGCCAAAGGCATCCGTTGGGAATTCTTTAGTGTGCTTCTTATAATTCCATTTTTCATGGTTGCTCATCTGAGTCCCTTCTACATGCTGTGATTTCGCGTACCCACATTTACATAGATTGTCACTATCAAGAAATGTATATTGGGGAAGAGAAATAACAATTAACCATCAAAGTTTTTGTTTGTTTCCGTTTTGACAGGGAACATAACAAAGCGATCTGAAATAATTCAAAAATCTAAATGATAAGGACAAAAGAATTCAAGGACTGCTGGCCAATTAAAGAAGGAAGGGTCATTAGCCTGTGGGCCTCCAGATGCTCTTGTGGGGCTGAAACTCCAAACAGCCTTGATGGGAGTTTAAGTCCAGCAATACTTGGAGGGCTGTAGGTTGACTACCCCTGATCTAAAGCTGGGAGCTGGAGGCACTGTTATACAGTGGTTCCGCTCCTTCCTCCTGGCCGTGTCCAGAAAGTGGTGTTGGGGGATGAGTGTTCAGACCCCTGGGCTCTCACTTGTGGGGTGCCTCAGGACTCCATCCTCTCCCCCATGCTTTTTAATATCTACATGAAGCCACTGGGAGAGATCATCAGGGGGTTTGGGCTGGGTGTTCATCAGTATGTGGATGATACACAGCTCTACCTCTCTTTCAGATCGGAACCAGTGAAGGCGGTGAAGGTCCTGTGTGAGTGCTTGGAGGCAGTTGGAGGATGGATGGTGGCTAACGGATTGAGGTTGAATCCTGACAAGACAGAAGTACTGTTTTGGGGTGACAGGGAGTGGATGGGGGGGGTTCCCTGGTCCTGAATGGGGTAACAATGCCCCTGAAGGACAAGGTGCGCAGCCTGGGAGTCATTCTGGACTCACAGCTGTCCATGGAGGTGCAGGTCAATTCTGTGTCCAGGGCAGCTGTCTACCAGCTCCATCTGGTAGGCAGATTGAAACCCTACCTGACTGCAGACTGTCTCACTAGAGTGGTGCACGCTCTAGTTGAACTATTGCAATACACTCTATGTGGGGCTACCTTTGAAGGTGACCCGGAAACTACAACTAATCCAGAATGCAGTTGCCAGACTGGTGACTGGGAGCGGCCGCCGAGACCACATTACACCAGTCTTGAAAGACCTACATTGGCTCCCAGTACGTTTCCAAGCACAATTCAAAGTGTTGGTGCTGACCTTTAAAGCCCTAAACGGCCTCGGTCCTGTATACCTGAAGGAGCGTCTCCACCCCCATTGTCCAGCCCAGACACTGAGGTCCAGCGCTGGAGGCCTTCTGGCGGTTCCCTCATTGCAAGACGTGAAGTTACAGGGAACCAGGCAGAGGTTCTGTCTATCTGACGTTTAGAAGACATCTGAAGGCAGCCCTGTTTAGGGAAATTTTTAATGTACAGTGGTGCCTCGCAAGACGAAATTAATTTGTTCCGCAAGTTTTTTCTTCTTGCGAGTTTTTCGTCTTGCGAAGCACGGTTTCCCATAGGAATGCACTGAAAATCAATCAATGTGTTCCTATGGAGACCGTCCGGGGACAGAGGGGAAGCGCCGCGCACCTTCCCCTCTGTCCCCGGACCTGTTTAAAGCAAGGAAAGGGGCAGCGGGGAGAATCACTTCTCCCCGTTGCCGCCCCTTGGTTCAAAAGGGGTCCGGGGAGAGAGGGGAAGGCGGGCGCCTTCCCCTCTGTCCCCTATTTGAAGCAAGGGGCGGAGGGGAGAAGATCGCTTCTCCCCGTTGCCGCCCCTTGGTTCAAAAGGGGTCCGGGGAGAGAGGGGAAGGCACGCGCGCCTTCCCCTCTGTCCCCAGAGATTGCGGGGCTGGCAACGGAGAGAAGAGATCTTCTCCCCGCCGCCCCTTGCTTCAAAAGAGGTCCGGGGACAGCGCTGCGCTTCCCCGCTATCCCCGGAGCTTGCGGGGCAAGCTTCGTTTTGCGAAGCAAGCCCATAGGGAAATGCGTCTTGCGAAGCGGCTAAGAAAACGAAAAACTCCTTCGTTTAGCGAGTTTTTCGTCTTCTGAGGCGTTTGTCTTGCGGGGTACCACTGTATTTAATGTTTTAATGTATTTTTAATATTTTGTTGAAAGCCGCCCAGAGTGGCTGGGGAAACCTAGCCAGATGAGCGGGATATAAATAAGTTGTTGTTGTTGTTGTTGTTGTTGTTGTTGTGGCTTATCAGAATGGGATCTTCAGTCTTTTTCAAAAGATCTGGTTTGGCAGGGTTTGATTTCTTGCCAGTAGACGTAGCAAGTGCTAGAATCAGAAACAGCTGGGATTCATGTCTTACAAATGTGTTCAATGAGTAGCAGTATGTAAATGTTTACACTGGAGCTTGTTCAGAATTTGGCAATAAATATTTGCTTACATTGACTTGGTATCTTTAGTGAAAAAGACACACTCTCTCTTCTTAAAGTTTTCTTGAATGAAGTGCACCAGGTCCTATGAGAGCAAGATGTAAAAGAGTTGAGTGAAATCCGATTGCACACTCCTCAAACAACGAATTACCATCGTGTGTAATACACTCTTTGAAATACATACATTGTCTCCTAAAAGGTAATTAGCAAAGGTAGAGCTATGTTTACTTTACAAAGAGCAAAAGGTCATCAGAACAGAATTGTTATGAAAACACTATTTAAACAATTCTATTTTTTAAAAAAACCATTCACTTCACTGTTAAGTTTAACCTAGGTGATAGCCTTTTAAAAGTTCATGGATAGAAATTTTCTATAAATGCAACAAAACACAGACAGCTACTTAATATGACTCCAACTTGCGTGTGGATTTCACACATGGTGGGGTATACAGATCAGCGCTGGGCTTCCAACTCTGCCCCACTGTTCAAAGAACCTTCAGTGAGAACCAGGCCTCTGCGTCCATACCAAATGGTGCTTAACACTTAACAGTTTCAAACGTTCACAATGATAATTCTACATATGGTGTACTGTGTGAAAAACCAACACAGAACCTCAGATAATAGCAATATCTAGTATAATTATAACTGCATCACATAAACCCCACAGAAAATGAAAATTGGGCTTCTCTTGAATTAACCAAAGAAGAACTGTGATCTCAAATTCTTGCTTGAAGGTCAGGGTAAAATAATTGCAACCCTACTTTAAAAAATATACTTTTTATTAAAGATTGTTTAGTTTACAAAATACATGCATTGTCTCTTTTTTCAAGTTGTGCTTTCTAAAGCTCAGTATCATTTGTTATAAGACATCAGTGTTACATACAGTGTTAGGTTAGGAAGAAAAGAGGGGGAGGGGCATGGCTAGTGGGGTGGGGTCGGGTGGCAATGCTTTTATACTTCTACTTAGTGTATGTTTTGTGTCACTTGTGTGGGTTCTCTTACTCTTCGCTTGTTGTATATCCTTGGTGATGAGAGAGGTTGGGGTGGCCTAGGGGGTGGCTGTCTTTGGTTGTCTTTGGTTAGCTGTAGTGAGATTTGTTTTTGTGTGAGAGAGGGGGGTGTTTGGATCAGGTTAGCCAGATTGATTCGTATGCTGTTGGCGGATTCTTGTCGTTGTCTTGTTGGGCTGTATATGTGATAAAGGGAAGCCACACTGGAGTGAAGGTGTCTTCTTCTATTTGTCCCCATGTCAGTTTCAGTTTATTGGTTAATTTTCTAGAAAAGCTGTTTCCCATACTATTTGGTACCATTGGTCCATGCTTACTCCTGACAGGTCTCTCCAGTGTCTGGCTATGATGCTTCTGGCTGCTGAGAGTAGGTGGGTTATGAGCTCTTTGTGGTGTGAGTGGGCATCTTGGAAGATGTTTAGTAGGGGATTCCAACCCTACTTGTCAAAGAAAATATACTGATCAAGGGCTCCTCCTTTCAGACAGTATACAGCTTGCTAGTCTGATAGCTCACAAATGACTTGTGAGACTGATTGGTAGATTTGCACAAACTGTACTGTTAAGTTCTGGAAAACTGCTCTCTAGATGTACTTGTCAGCATCTGTGAGCAAGAAACCCAGGAAGGGACTACCTTGGGTCATTTAATGATTGAAAAAAAGGTAAGGCCAGGATTTCAGAAGACACGGAATATGGCTGGTGAAACTGTTGTTGTTGTTGTTGCTGCTGCTGCTGCTGTTGTTGTTGTGAATTGAATTTATATACCGCCCTATACCGGGGGGTCTCAGGGCAGTTCATTTATTCATTTATATCATTGGTGAGGGACCCTTTTCATCCAAGAATCTGTGCACATTCACAGGCAAACTGCTACTCTTGTTCTTTCCTCTCTCCCTTCCTTCCTTCCTTCCTTCCTTCCTTCCTTCCTTCCTTCCTTCCTTCCTTCCCTCCCTCCCTCCCTCCCTCCCTCCCTCCCTCCATCAACAATCTGACCCTTTTCAAATCTGTGCAAACTCTTCCCACACGCAACCTGCTACTAAGAATGGGATATGACAGACCCTACTTTACCCTCCACGACTAACACAACTAAACCAAACTTTGTCCATCTTGCCTAGAAACCTCTGTTAAGTAAAGGTTCATTGTTCAAAACTTGAAATTTGCTGAGTTTCACAAAGGGAAAATCAAAACATAAAGGGAGCAATCCAACTAATTCATAGTCAGAGCATCAGAGCAGACATATTGAAACCAATGGACAGTCACATGTTATACCAAAGAAAATGGTAACAAGGGCATAAGATGATACCAGCTCTACATGTACAATGATGGCTAAGCATGAGGTCAACTCTGGACTTTTGTTTCAGCTGTAAGCTGATTACTTGCCTACAGTATCTTGAACTATTCGCTGTCAGTTTTTACACAATACTCACAGTAAATTTAAAAGTAGACAAGCTCTGTAAATCCCAGAATCTGACCACTAATAAACAAAGGAAGTTCATCATCAAGTATATGCTTTCTCCATACACAGCACAGTCACATTTTGCATCAATCAGCTAATGAGCCTAGGAGAATTTTACAAATATAAGTTGAATAGAATCCTTCTACTTACATTCTCGCTGTATGATAGATCTGTGCTACGAGAAATACTGGAATAAAGACTTTTTGAGCTCTCCAAGGTACCATTCTTTCGACTTCTCATGGTATCTTCAAAATCTGAGTAACACCATCTGCCCAAGGAGAGAAGCAAAGTGATATCTCTTACATTTTAAATGGAATTTTGGGATTCAAACAGTCATTTTCAAAAAATAGCTTAATGTGATTTCATTTGCTATTAGTTTTCTTTTTAATAATCATGACAGTGAGTTCCCCATAAAGGTTTGGAAAGTGTACCGTGATGTGTGGATTCTCTGCATGCCATCCACAAAGGTTTTCAGCCACTACCTTATCCTCTAGGGTCCCACCCATTTCTTATAGAAGTGATTCCTTTAGTATAATGGTCTCTTCATTTTATTTTCAATAAAGGTTCTGCTACTTCAGACTGTCCATAGCTTCCTTCGCAGACAGAAATGCTTAGTGATCTCTGAGCACAGCAGCATATTACAGCCTAAAAGACCCAATGTAGTTGGGACACATTGTGGTTCATTCATTTTTCTGTCCAATGCTCTGCAAACATGTCACCACTATTCAGACACACATCCCCTACTGAATACAGTAACCTCCCCACTGAGGTCTATTTTATTTGATAGGACAGTGATGGAGGTGATTAAATTTATTACCTGCCCTTCAACAGCAGGTCCTAGGGTAACAAGGTAAAATTCAGTATTGAAAGCAGTTTAAACAAATTACAGCCACAGGTATCAGGTGGGTCCTAAAAACATACTCCAGGCATCAAAGGCCAGGGGGAAGAGATGCATGATCAGCATTCACTGAAAACTATAAGGTGAAGGTTTCTCTCTGATGAAGAGGGTTATGCAGACACCCATAAAAAGGAGAAGAAGAAAAGGTACTAGGAATTACACGGAAGGGGAATATTTAACCAAGTGTTAGCAACATGGCTGTCAAATGGAAGAGGGAACAAGTTTGTTTTCTCCTGCTATGGAGGCCAGGAGCCAAACCAATGAATTCAAGTTGTAAGGAATGAGATTCCAACTAAACACCAGGAAGAACTTTCTGCTAGAAAGAGCTGTTTGACAGCAAAATTGACTCCCTCAGAAGATGGAAGACTCTCCTTCTCTGGAGGTTTTTAAGCAGAGGTTGGGTGTCCATCTGTTATGGATGCTTTAGCTGAGATTCCCGCATTGCAGGGGGTTGGTCTAGATGACCGTGGGGTCCCTTCCAACTCTACAATTCTATGAACACATACCACTGCAACTGTTGATATTAGCATTTGGGTTTGTTGAATTGGCCTTGAGTGTGTGAGGAAATGCATTTTAAAACAATGAGTAAAGTTAGCATCCCCTATGAGGATATAGTAGAGTAGCTAAAGGCAGCAAATTAGGAAAACTATGGTTCAGACCTCCCCTTACTCGTGAATTCACTAGACAGCCTTAGGCAAGCTACACTTTCTGAACCTCACTTCCCCTAGGCGTAATAATACACACACACACACATTATTATTATTATTCTTTGTGCACTCATGGTTGTTATACAAACTCTAAGTTTTGCTATTCATATTTCAGTTAAACAGCATCATATCATTACATTTCCAGAGATAGAAAGATAGATAGATAGATGATAGATAGATGATAGATAGATAGATAGATAGATAGATAGATAGATAGATAGATAGATGATAGAGATAGATAGATAGATAGATAGATAGATAGATAGATAGATAGATAGATAGATAGATGATAGATAGATAGATAGATAGATAGATGATAGATAGATAGATAGATAGATAGATAGATAGATAGATAGATAGATAGATGATAGAGATATATAGATAGATAGATAGATAGATAGATAGATAGATAGATAGATAGATAGATAGATAGATAGATAGATAGATAGATGATAGAGATAGATAGATAGATAGATAGATAGATAGATAGATAGATAGACAGACAGACAGACAGACAGACAGACAGACAGACAGACAGATAGATAGATAGATAGATAGATAGATGATAGATTTGTGGGAGCCCCTACAAAAAACAGTCAGCACATACTAGAATGGGGGGGGGGGTCCACTGCTTATTCAGCATTGTAATGAGAAGGGGCAAGGAGGGATCTGAGTATTGCTTCCACTTTGCTTCCCTCTATTTCATGTACGACCTGCTTCCCTTCCCTTTCTTGAATTTCTCTTCATGCTTCTTTCTCAGTTGGCAAAGACCATCCCTAAAGATCATATTCTCATATTCCTGTCTGCTACCTGGGCATTTTGCATTTTTTCTGATTGGGTACTTCTCTTTATACCATTTTGCCATGAATGATATTGAAATACAGGGTCTCAGGTAGAATATCTGATGGATAAATAATGCAATAAAAAACCTAATTGTACATTTGAAAAATGTGAAAGCATTTTTTTCAATGGAAACCCACCAGGAGCAGGAAAATGTAAATGGATCTGGAAAGGATAAACAATATTCTCGTTCAGTGACAAAGTGTGCTTGAGACTCAAAACACATGTGATGGCAGTAGCTCTGTGCAAGGATCTGCCCCCTTCATATGCAAAGTGGAAGCAGGGAATGGACCTGTTGGAGCAGAGACTGCTGGACCTCGGCTGCCTGCTCTTCCTTCTCCCATAATGGCCCCCAGAACTGGAGTCACAGCTGACTAGAGGGGGGAAGTGGGAGAAAAGAACCTGGGGAGAAAGGTTGTGGGAGGAAAATGGACTGGTGGGGCAAGGTTTCAGATTTTCCTCTGTGTGTGCACCTTCACCTCTGCTTTATACAGTGGTACCTCGGGTTACAGGGACGTGGGTTGCGCTGTGGGTTAAACCACAGAGCCTAGGACTTGCTGATCAGAAGGTCAGCAGTTCAAAACCCCATGACGGGGTGAGCTCCCGTTGCTCGGTCCCTGCTCCTGCCAACCTAGCAGTTTGAAAGCACGTCAAAGTGCAGGTAGATAAATAGGTACCACTCTGACGGGAAGGTAAACGGCGTTTCCATGCGCTGATCTGGTTCGCCAGAAGCGGCTTAGTCATGCTGATCACATGACCTGGAAGCTGTACGCCGGCTCCCTTGGCCAGTAAAGCAAGATGAGCGCCACAACCCCAGAGTCATCCATGGCTGGACCTAATGGTCAGGGGTCCCTTTACCTTTAACTTTATCTTTACCTTGGGTTACAGACGCTTCAGGTTACATACGCTTCAGGTTACGGACTCCACTAACCCAGAAATAGTACCTTTGCTTAAGAACTTTGCTTCAGGATGAGAACAGAAATCGTGTGGCGGCAGCAGGAGGCCCCATTAGCTAAAGTGGTACCTCAGGTTAAGAACAGTTTCAGGTTAAGAATGGACCTCTGGAATGATTTAAGTTCTTCACCTGAGGTCCCACTGTACTTAGAACTGATCTGTACTGGGTTTGAACAGTTTACTATGGGTTTCCAACATTTCTTCAATGAAAATAGGGATGTCCTAAGGAAAAGCGGGACCTTCTGGGATCAAATAAAAAACTGGGATGGCTTTATTAAATTCAGGATGTCCCTGGAAAATAGGGACACATGGGTGTCTGATTTCATAAAGTCAGCATCAATTAATGATACCCCTAAAATAATTATTTAACTTGGTCTTGAGGTATGCCCTTGTATCTGGGTTTATCCAACATGCTGTGTCCTCAGAACTAACACTGCTCACTATAAATCTATCAATTCAGTAATAGACTTTTTGAAGTATTTAGCCTTCTTTCTGACTCACTACAACACGCAGTATTTTGCTCAAAAGCAAAACAGACATTTCATGATGTGAACAGACCACCTTTTAAATATTGAATAACTTCATTTCCTTCAAGTCCTACTCCGCTCTCACCTCTCTTTACAAATAGCTCCTTTCTGGAACTATTTGTACACACCAAAAAAGGACACCCTTGAAACGTCTCAGCTATTTCCATTCTCAAGCATTTTAACAACAGCACTTACCAATGTACATGAAATGATACCGCTGGGTGCCATCACTGTGAAATCACTATGTTTCATAGCAACGCCATGGGGGGGGGGTGTCAACCTATTGTAATTATGTACCAATTTGTCCTGTGTGCTCCATATCCCTAGCAGAACCCTCTGAGATTTGGCTCACACAAGCATCTTCCAGTTGATGGCACCAGTCCTTTCTACTTGGCTCCAGCACTAAAAATCCATCAAAACATGGCACTACAACTTGACTATCTCCTGTGTAGCAGTCAATTATGCTCTACAATGGATTTCACTCTGAATTACTGCAAGGGGGGGATTCAGATGAGCATTTCCATAGCAACACTAGTGTCGCCTGGAGGATTTGCTACAGAACACTGTTGATGGTGTTGAAGCAGAGAGAAGGGGGGAGGTCTTTTCCGTATGGGTGCCATTCCTAAGGGCCAGTGTCACAATGGATACATTGATAACATAAGTATATATTAAAGCTGCTAGAACGGTTGAAGAGCTTTACAGTAACTTAGGATGTATACTCACAGCAGGTCTACTTTCTATAACTGAGTCAGTACAGACATACGTCATTTTGATCAGATGTGCAATATTCCCTGCAGTACTGATTCTAGGAGAACTGTATCAGCCTGCCTAAGACTCGAATGTTGGGGAGGCCTTTCTTTCTGTCCCGTTACCAGGGGAAGTATATTGGCCGGTCACATGGGACAGGATCACCTCCGTGATGGAACCTGCTTGGCACCTGCAAGGCAGCACTTACCGTATGGACATTCTGGCACCCGATTAAAACTTTTTTGTCCAGGTTGCAAGTTCACTACTGTAACTGTTTGTGCTTTTATGTTTTTTATTCTGGATTATTTTACTTGATCTCATTTTTCCTGGCTTGTTGTTTCTGTTTTAAATAATACTATAACTTACCCTGCAATCATTTCATGAAGAGCAGGCAAAGAAGACTTCTGAATGAATGAATGAATGAATGAACATGGTTCTGCTAGTTTTCAGCAAAGGACAGTTTAAACAAATAAGCAAGCAAAAAAAATATTGATTAATATTTATTTGGATAAAATCGCAATGTGTTTGATTATTATTTTTTAATGACAGGCTGTCTACTTGCAGAGGAAAGAAGAAGAAATCAGGATATGAACTCCAAGGAAGCACCAAAATTGGGGGACAACTGAGCTCACTCAACAGTAGGAATGCCAGCATACATTTGCACACCCCCATGAGAACTACTGAATTTCAAAATAGGGAGAACTCTTTGGTATAATAAGTATAAAAGCTGCACTAGCACCCACACAACAATATCTCACAGCAGTGAACATTTCAGTGATGAAAGCACAGGCACGCTATTGAATAACAGAAAGAAATATTCACCCTTCATATTTCAACCAACTGAAATCACACCCCCACCTCCCAAAAACGGTAACAAATCATTCTAGGTGGGTGTAGAGTCCACCCTTTTTTGACCCAGGACCCACATGTGGCCCAAGTTATATATTTTTCTTTTTGTCATAAATTTACCTGGTGGTAGTGCTACTACTGCAACTCACCTTAGGTCAGGCCTTAATCCTGTGCAGAGGATCCCAATCCAGGAGCTGAATAAAAATAATTTTGATGGGCTTCCAAAAAGATTACCAGAATTTTCAAATCTACAGGGCATTTTGAGCTTAGGGCTGCTTAACACATTTGGATTTAAGAAATACATGTAAAATATTGCCTCTATGCTTCTAATGAAATTCCAGTCCCAAGATTTAGATTCAGTTTCAGCAAGTGAGGAAATAGGTCATTTGGAAAATACAAATTCCAAAGAGCCAGTTGTATTTGCCCGCACCTAAGTCATAAATAATCCTGAATTCTGACCACAATCAATAGACTTGACACAATGGATTTGCACTCATAGTCAGGAAAGCAAATTATTCCATCATTTTATTTTTAAAATTACCACCATAATGTTTCATAGTATGACTATTCTAGATAAAGTGTCCATACATTATTTGTTGGTCTGTTTCTGTCATAATTACTAGCTTCACCGCCTGGTTTATTTAAAAGCCTTAACACCCAAAAAAGAAAAAGAAACTGTGGACAGTACTTCAGTTAAGCTGGATGTGAAGATGATTCATTATTCATTCAAAGCTCAAAAGGATTTAAATAATTCCACTATCCACATGAATTATTTAAAGACAAATGTATTATAGACAGCTGGAAAAGTTTTGTGAATGAACATAGTGGCAACCTCAAGCCTATGCCATAGCTGTTTACAAGGATTTATACGGCTGAGTAGTATCACTATAAAATGCCAGATATACTCTGAAAATAAATGTATCTCAGCAGCACTCCTCAGACAGGGGAGTACATATTTTCCCCTAATATTTGCCAGTATTTAGTAACTATGATGTTTTGTTCCTAACTAAACATAAATGGAAGCACACAACAGGCTACAAAAGCTTATTAACACAGATATTAAAGGAAATATTCAGCAGTAACTAAGGATAACTACTAAGATAAGAATGACCAGCAGTAACTAAGGATAACTACTAAGAAGCTGAAGGCAAAGTACAATATTACATACCTATTTAATAATATTAGAGCACTCTGCAACAGCTCCTCAGCCTTGGAAAAGTAGTGTGTGCAGCAGGAGGATTTTGACAGACTTCCACTATCCACTGCTCTGCCTGGTCATTTGTGTCATTCCACCTTTCAAAAGTGGGAGGAGCTGAAGTAGGGGGGGGGAATAAGGAGTTTGCAACAAATCACGTTGGTAATAAGTACTAATGGCAGGAGAATATTTGCAAACAATGTTGATAAGAATGGAAAGTATTTGCTTTTCATACATCTAAAAAGTGGAAATCTGCTATGATATAATATTTGCTGTTTCCAGTAAAATTGCAATCCCCACAAATATAAAATATTCCTTAAGGAAAATTAATAAGCTTGCATGACTGCAAGCTGGCATCTCACCTGCTCAATATTGATCAATATTAATATTGATCAATATTGTTAAAAAAAATCAGATATGAAAAGGCAGCAACCTGCTACTGACTGGAGAAGCATCTCATTAAAAAAAATGTATTGGGGGTGGGGAGAGACTCTTAATAGGTGATTGACAGTAACTCTATAAAGCTTAATATTAGAATTAACTCTCAAAGTCTTAGGCTCAAGATATTTCGATTAGGTTTGTGGGTTGTTGATTTTTTGGGGTTGTTCATGTGTGCTTCGCTGCTTTGACATTTGGAGTGGAATTTAGAATTTACATAAAGCATGTAGATTTTATATATGCATCATCTCTACTTGTGTTCAGCTGAATATGAGTAAAACACTCAGCAGGAATTTGTTGGCAGTGTGCATTCATTGACACTGTACCTTTTCTGACGCTACACTCCAAAAGATTTACTCCGAGCCAAAGTTCTGCTCAAAGAAAAATCAAGAGCACTGTGGGTAAAATCATGCGAGTAGAATTATACAAATATTAGTTATTTGATCTAAAAATAAGCAAATGTTATTCAACAACATGGAAAATGCACTCTACAGTATTAGTCATTCTTGTTTGTGACTGAAGATGGATTCCTATGAACTTCCTTTGACTCCATCAGCAGGCGTCTTTTTTGATGAGATCCATTATCCATTATATAGCCTCTTAAGTAATTAAACCCATTTCAAACATCTTAGGTCATAAATGTACAGAAGCTTGATATTTTTAGGTTAAGTGCTATCTGTTGTTTCAAAATGCTATGCGACTAAGCTCAGCTGTGAAATTTTTAATAAGTGAAAGTAGCTATTTTTGTAACAGGTCAAAAAAGCTTGCAGCTCCAACAATTACTTCATTATTGCTATTATTTTGCAACTATAAAAAGGTACCCTTAGGTCCAGCTGCAGACAACTCTGGGGTTGTGCGCTCATCTCGCTCTATAGGCCGAGGGAGCCGAGCCGGCGTTTGTCCGCAGACAGCTTCCAGGTCATGTGGCCAGCATGACTAAGCCGCTTCTGGCGAACCAGAGCAGCACACGGAAACGCTGTTTACCTTCCCGCCAGAGCAGTACCTATTTATCTACTTGTACTGGCGTGCTTTCAAACTGCTAGGTGAGCAGGAGCAGGGACCGAGCAACAGAAGCTCACCCCGTCGCGGGGATTAGAACCACCGACCTTCTGCTCGGCAAGCCCTAGGCTCTTTAGACCACAGCGCCACCAACTATACATTAGCACATAATATTTTAATACTGGTTTTACATTTTCTCTAAAAGTTTTAGCTATTGATGCGTAGTCACAGAAACTCCTTTTAATCCTTGTGTTGGTTCCATAATGCATCAGGTGCACCGAGCAGAGAAGGTGCCGATTTCTGCTATTTTTTTCTTCCCAGTTGCAGACTAAAGCTGGGGCACAAAGGGCTGCAGCAGGAAGCCCTTTGTTAATTATCCTCAGTCCTCATAGAATCATAGAAATGTTGAGTTGGAAGATACTCCCAAGGGTATTCCAGCCCCTTGAAATGCGGGAACCACAGCTAACTTATCTGTCACCTTATCTCCTTTCTCATGAAACCTGCTCCCCTGCTGATCCATCTAAACAGGTATATCATGCTTGATGACCACAGTATGTAACATGACAGCACCCTGTACCTTCCTTTTTTCTATTTTAATAAATCTAGTCAGAAATCTGAACAGTTTGTTTAAGTTTAGGGGTTTTTAGTAAAGCTGGCAAATAGCTTTTCCTAAGTGATTTAGGGGTGTTTAATTTATTTTGGCATTCACACGTATCCCAAGGTAATTTATAAACACATGAAGCAGCTTTTAAAAAGGGGGGGGGGTTAAGTAGAAAAAAGAAGTTTTTTAACAATACAAAATCAACATTGAAAGCAAAGACCTTTTCATCCAGCTATGAAGCTTGTCAATTGTTTCCCAAAGGTAGGTAGGTGCGGTTTGACCAAAAAAGCAAAACAAAAAAGAGGGGCAAGAAAACAAAAAGCCCTACTCAGAGTTACTGGGACTTAATGAGAAACTCCCTTTACAGATAGATCAGTATTTATTTTATTTATTTATTTCATAAAATTTAAAAACCACTGAAGTGAAGGCACAAGACAGGAGTTGATCATCAGTGAGCTGCATGCAAGCTGCCGGCCAGTCCTGTGGAGCCTCCTTTTATTGAGACAAATATGCAAGCTAGGCAGATACATTTTGGGCTGTGACCTTTACACATCTTGGTCTTGCACAGTGTATGACGAAGGAGACAAAAGGTCCCAGAGACAAAGGTTACAGACAGGACACCGCTGACTGCTGAGACCGCAAAAGGTCAGACAGAGGGAACGATGTACAGACAGCTGTGGCTTGTCTGGGGGGGGATGTGCCCTGCACCCTAGGGTCACGTGTGCAGGCAGACTGTGGATGCCTGCTGGTGGGGAGTGTGCTCCCTCCGGACCCCACTGCCCACTCCGCGATATCCCTACAAACCACAAAGCGATTTACAGAAGCAGGATGCCTTTATTTGCCCACGAATGAGGAACTGGAGAGGTCTGTCCTTGGTAATAAATGGGAGCAGGATAGGAGAAGGGAGCTAGCTCTTCTTCCAGCTCATTATATTCAAGGTATCCCAACATCTCCTACCAGTCGTAGGCTGTTGCTGTTTCATTCTAGATTGGCTTCAAATAAAATTGCTATGATTCATGATTTGATCTTGGACTAGGGTGACAGACTGCTGCAGCATGGAGACCAGGTGAGATGAGGTGGCGCCCTGCTTCTGGCCAAATAAGTGCAGCATCAACAACAACAAGGCATGCAGAGATGTAAAGACGGGGAAGGTACATTTTACCATATGTGGTGGGATTGCAAGATCATAAAAAAAGAATTGGGAAATGATATACAATGAACTGAAAAAAATGTTTAAAATAACCTTTGTTAAAAAAAAAATCAGAAGCCTTTCTGTTGGGTATTTTAGGACAAGAATTTCCAAAAGAAAATTGGACATTATTTATGTCAACATCATCAATCTTTATTACGGTCCAGAGACCCAACAAATCATTACAAAGCAATACACAATTCATACAGCCTACCTCCAGGTTAAACAAGCATATTGTTCAGAATATAGGGATCATTTGTTCTTGCAACCACCGACAGAAACTTTGCCACTGCTAATGTTCTAGCATTTGTCCAGTCTTCCAATACGAACCTGACATAGTGAGCCTCTGATTTTCCTGGGAAAGGTACCAGCAAGGGTAGTATCAGTTCAGCCCTGGCTTGCTCATATTTTGCACAATGCAACAAAATATGTTTTATGGAATCGATGTCTTGAGCACACGAGCAAAGTCTGTCCTGGTAGGGAACTCCTCTCAACCTGCCATCCAACACTGCAGAAGGAAAGACGTTTAGTCTGGCTTTGGTGAAAAGCCTTCGATAGTTTGGTACTGTCAGGTTTTTAACGTAAGATGTTAACTTAAAGACATACCCATATTGTACTCCTACTGCCAGCGGACTACAGACTGCATGTGATCGAGATCGCAAGTCACTGTGTGCATTATCCCACAATCTTTGCTTTAACATCTTTTGGGCGCCTTCATAACCCAGGTAATACAGTTGGGGGGTGACAGACCAATAGAGGTGGATTTTTTAGCCATGGTTTTCTGCCATTTGCTGACAAATTCCTCATTGGTCAGGTGTTGGTACAAACCCTACCCTAGATCAAACACTGAAATCCTGAGCCAATGTTTTAGGGCAGCCCACCACGCTTTAGTTGAAATTGGGCATTCACCAGCTTCTAGCAGAAGTACGGAGTTGGGGACACAGTTGGGTACCTGCAGCAGAGATCGTAGAAATTTTGCCTGAAAAATGTATACTACAACAGCAGCAAGAATTTTAATAGCACAGAATTGGAAGACTGGAGAAATACCATTAAAAAAAATGGCAAGAAAAGCTGGTGAACTATGCAGAGTTAGCAAAGTTAACGGATAAACTGTGTGAAAAGGACAATAGTAACTTTGGAAAAGAAAGGGAACCTTTTACAACTTACAGTATTTGCAGAAACAACAAAAAAATGGACTCGGCAGGATTTAAATAAACATTTGCAATTTTATTTACAGAGAACAAGAAATATAACAGGTGATTACATAGTATTATGTACAGACAGCAGAATGTAACATTTGATGTAATAAACCAGAAATGGAAGTTGGGGGAAGTCACAGGGAGGGGGGAAATTGGAAAATGATACTGGATATTTGTTATGAGAAAAGAAAATCAATAAAAATTATTTTAGGGGGGGCGTGGAGAGAAGGCATACAGGGAAGCAGGGATTCCAAAAAGGATTCCATTCCCTTTGCCGGGCAACCTATGTGCCCTTTGACCCATGGGGACACTTGGTGCCGGAAACTAGGGATAGGACAGGGACTAGTTTTGACTCAATTGACTGAGGTACTCTCAAGCTTGGTGTGAAGAACAAGAAACGGAGTGAATATATTATTATTCATGGTGGCAAGGGTCCTCACGGCCCAGTAAAAGAACAGAGGCGCCATTGGTTATTAAGTGGGAAGTCAGGAGATGGTCTTGGATATTAAGCTGATGTATTCTGTTAGGGTGAGAGAAATAAATATTGTAAAAGGATGAAACACCTTGATAGATTTTTACAGTACAATAGTAAGAACTCTAAATTAGAATTGGATTGATCTGATGAATGATTAATATCTCAAAATGCTTAGAAAAGCTAAATTATCAGGTCTCAATGCAACTTTAAAAAGTTGTAACTTAAAAAAAAAAAAATCTTGATAGATGCTTACAGTGGACCTGGGGGTATCCAGTGGAGCCGAGTGGTGGAAGAGACCAACTGAAACACCGCTTCACACATCACATAGTTAAACTGTGGAATTACCGTACCTCATGTGCTGATGGTAACCAATTTAGGCAGCCTTCAAATGGGATTAGATAAATGTCTTCATGTGCTACTCATGAACTTCCAATGGTCATCTGGCTGTCCACCAGGGAAATAGGATGTGAGACTGGTTACATGCCCTCCAACATTTCTCTGATGAAATAGGGATGGCATTATTATTATTATTATTATTATTATTATTATTATTATTATTATTATTATTATTATTTTACTATTTATACCCCGCCCATCTGACCAGGTTGCCCCAACCACTCTGAGCGGCTTCCACATGTATAAAAACTTCCCTTCAGCCAGCTTGGGGGTTGGATAACCCCATACCCTCCAACATCTGATTCTATGAGTCTATTATTTCTCTGATGAAAATAGGAATGTCCTAAGGAAAAGCATGAAATCAGAAGCCAGGATGGCTTCTGTAAATCTAGGACTGTCCCTGGAAAATGGGGGTACTTGTAGGGTCTGTGGTTAGGCTTTTGGTCCAAGCCAGTAGAGCTCTTCTCATTAGATTTAATTTTTACTTAGTTTTTTTCTGTTACGTAATGTGAAGAAAACAATGTAGTTTATTTGTTGTCATTGTTAAATATAAAAAGTGGCCATGGCTCAGACTAATGGTCCACCTAGTCCACATCCTGTTTCCCACATTGACCCACCAATGCCTACAGGAAGCCCATGAGCAAGACAGGAGGGCAGTCATAAATAACATCTGCTGCTGCTGTCCATGCTGCTGCTAAACAACTTCTCCTCAGTAGCATATTGCCTCTCAACCTGGAACCTCTATGTACTCATCATTCATTATTAGTAGACATTAATGATGTTGCCCTCAATGGACTTCAACAACCCTGGTGAGGCTGCCTTATCAGGTGCAGCTCAGGAGCTCCTAATTGCCATAACCATTGTGTGCCTGTTCCAAATACATATCACAACACGCTGCTGTCCATACAGTAGGCTCGGTGTTCTCTATAGTGCATAAAGAGAGAGAATTGTGGGTGAGGAATATGCCTTGACTCATTTCTCATGGACAGATAATTTCCTAGTGAAGCTTGGGTTATTGAAGACTGATGTTTCTGCAGGCTACGCTGCTGCACATCCCGTTTCACCGCCTAACGTAAAATAGGAAAATACTGTCCCGTCCCGTCCCCACCCCAAGCTTCCCTTACTTGAGTTGTGTGGCCGCACCCACAAAGTGGCAGCCACAATGGCAGCGACGACAAGAACTCACAGAGTGCACAAGATCTTGCAAGAAACCTCCACCACTGTTGGCTCGGATTTTCCGCTGGTGGGCTTCCATTGCCGGAGGCAGCTGCCTCGACTCACCTCTTATTTATTTACAGTAATTATTAAATTTCTATGCCACCCTTCACCTGAGGATCACAGGGCAGTTTACAATATAAAAACACACAAAAATATAACATGCACATTATGGCTCTGCTGCGGGCTTTTAGTATGAAGAATGCCCTCAGCTATGATACTGAGTGGTGGGAAAAGACACAACACAATTCTGAATTGTAGTAATCTTGTTTCCGAGATCAGAGACGTGGTACCTCAGCAGTGTTGGTGCTGACCTTTAAAGCCCTAAATGGCCTCGGTCCTGTATACCTGAAGGAGCGTCTCCACCCCCATCGTTCAGCCTGGACACTGAGGTCCAGCGCCGAGGGCCTTCTGGCAGTTCCCTCATTGCGAGAAGTGAGGTTACAGGGAACCAGGCAGAGGGCCTTCTCGGTAGTGGCCCCCGCCCTGTGGAACGCCCTCCCATCAGATGTCAAGGAAATAAACAACTATCTGACTTTTAGAAGACAGCTGAAGGCAGCCCTGTTTAGGGAAGTTTTTAATGTACTTTTAATCTTTTGTTGGAAGCTGCCCAGAGTGACTAGGGAAACCCAGCCAGATGGGTGGGATATAAATAACGAATTATTATTATTATTATTATTATTATTATTATTATTATTCAACAACCTTCTCTGGATTCAGTGGTGAACATCTCAGTTCAAAACAGAGGCAAAAGGTTTTAAAGGGAAACTCAGTGAGAAAAGTCTAGATTAAGGGTTAAGAAAGTTGACTATATTAAAATATTCCAAATGGTGTCATTTATTCATTTCATATACTGGGATTTTTCGGGGGGGGGGGGTTGGAACCAAGAAAAAATTCACTGACATCAAAAATAAGGAAGAACTTTCTAACAGTAGAAGCAGAAATTCACCACCAAAATGCTTCAGGTACAAGATATTTTGTCTCAGATCAGGAAGTGGTACGTGTGTGTACATGTTCCACTGGGTCACAACATTGATGAGACACGATTTGAGAAGAATGTGTCTCAACTTTCAATGTGGATTTATGGTAAACAAATAATACCACATTGCCTACCAACCCTCTTTTTTTAGCATGCCATTTCATATTGATTTTCTAAATTGGCTCTCCATTATCACACATTAAAAATGAGTCCAATCACCTTTGGAAAAGTGCTTGTGCTACAACACAGCAATGCAGAAACATAAGGCCAGCAATTTTCCATCACTTGAAAGGTGATTAGAAACCTAAAAATAAGTTTTGGACCTTTGAGGTCAAATACAAATGACTGTAAAATATTCAATAAGCCTTTCTCCACCCTGCTGTCTGCCTTACTTTGCTACTTTAATCACATAGCACCATTCTCCCAAGCCATCAATAACTTTCTCAGTTCTTTATAGAATCATAGAAATGTAGAGCTGGAAGAGACCCCAAGGGTCATCTAGTCCAACCCCCAGCAATGCAGAAATCTCAGCTGAAACATTCCTGACAGATGGCCATCTAACCTCTGCTTAAAAACCTCCAAGGAAGGAGAATCCACCATGTTCCAAGAAAGTCTGTTCCACTGTTGAACAGTTATTACTGTCAGAAAATTCTTGCTAATGTTTAGCTGGAATCTCCTTGATGCCATTGGTTCTGGTCCTACTCTCCAGAGCAGGAGAAAACAAGCTTGGTCCATCCTCCATGGCACAGCCCTTTAGAAATTAAAGGATGACTATCCTATCTCCTCTCATACTCCTCTTCTCCAGGTTAAACATACTCAGCTCCCTCAAAGATAAGACCCTTGGTCATCTTGGTTGCCCTCCTCTGCACACATTCTGCTTGTCAATATCATTCTAAAAATTTGGCTCCCAGAACTGGACACAGTATTCCAGGTGTGGTCTGGCCAAGGCAAAATAGAGTGGTGTGATTCCTTCCCTTGATTTGGACACTATATTTCTGTTGTTGCAGCCTAAAATAGTGTAAGCTTTTTTTTTTTTTACTGCTACATCACACTGCTGACTCATGTTAAGCTTGTGGTCTGCTAAGACCCCCAGATCCTTTTCACATGTACATGCACGCCAGGTGTTCCCCCATCTTATATTTGTTCGTTTGGTTCTTCCTGCCTAAGTGTAGAACCTGTTCCTATTGTCCCTATTGAAATTCATTTTGTTATTTTGGACCCAGTTCTCCAATCTGCTAAGGTCATTTTGAATCCATATTCTGTCTTCTGCAGCATTGGCGTCTGCCTGCCCCCCTTGTTGTCACCTGAAAATTTGATTAGCATTCCTTCAATTCCTTCATTCATGTTGTTTATAAAGATGTTGAACATCAACGGGTCCAGGACAAAAGCCCCTGGCACCCCACTTGTCACTTTTTTCCAGGGTGATGAGGAACTGCTATTGAGCGCTCTTTGGGTTTGATCAGGAAGGAATTTAGAATGGTATATTTATAGGTCTATCAAATTGTGTGCTCCCTAAAAGAGGGCACGTGTTGCAGTGAGACCTGGAGACTGATCTCCTCTGTTGTGGGTGGGTAGGACTGGTCAGCCACAACACCCGATTGGTATGTCCCTCGATGTTGGGTTCAATCTGGCCAGTGGGCGCAGTCCAAATGGATCGAGGGACCTATATACGCCCATGCACATGACCCAGAGCTTCCTCTTTTGGTGCGTGGATTCGGAAGAAGCTAGCAGCGTGTCCTCTGTGCAGCCAAGAGAGAGTGAATTACCTTCGACGGATTGTCTTGATGATTTCTTGTGTAGCGACTTTTAATCTCGGATCCAGCTGCAGCTGCAGCTTCAAGCGCTTTGAATTTATGCAGTGCTGGGGCGATTTATGAGTTTCATTGGTGGATTGTTCTGTACAGCCGATCGCTTTTGTATTGTTTGAGAATTCCCTCTCTGTTGGATCGGTGAGTTTCATTGCCCGTTTTGCATAAAGGCTGGTGGGGAATTTTCCCAGGGCTGCGAAACCCCGCCCCCCTTGGCCCAGTCGCCATTTTAGCCCCAGCTAGTTTGGCAGGAGCGCCATTTTGTTTTGGCGGGAGCGCCATTTTGATTGCCTGAGTGCTCTTTATTATTGTGTCTTTGTTTAGTATTCCGCCTGCGTAGTAAAGAAGGGATCGAGATGCCTATTAAGAGGAATCCTAGTCCTGATCTCCCTTCAAAAAAGGTGATTAGAGGCCCGTCTCAGTCACTGCACCTGCAGTTCCTCAGCTTACGCTGGATCGCTTGGGTGAAATCATGGCTGATATTGGTTCAGACCCTGCTGCCATGACAAGGTTTAATATGGAGCTTGAGTCATTGGCTCAGCAGTTTGGGAGGCAGCCTGATTCTCAGCCTGGCCCCTCCACGTCTTCCACTGTTTTTGAGGCCCATGGCCCTTCAGATGTGAGCGAAGGGAGGCTTATGATCCTTCTGGGGCCTTGCTCTCCCAGTTTTAGCCTTCCAGGATCCCAGTGCCAGCTATCCCTAGGGGTCGTCCTAGGAGTATGGATGCCATGGTTCAGCAGTCCTTCTGGCCCGGGCTGCCTTGTTCACAGTCGGCACCCCCGGGGTCTGGGAGTTCAGAGCCTCAAGTTACACAGCATGGGAGGGGGGGGGACTTCTTTCCAGCCAAGCTTCTCACATGTTTTTAGTTCTGTGCAGGTTCGGTCGGTCCCTTCAAAGGAGGCGCTCAGCATCCAGTCTTTGGAGGAGGGTCCCTTCATCCGGTGGCAAGCAGCAGAGGAGTCGTCGCTCCAAAAGCAGGGCCAAGAGGTGCAGAGAGGCCTTCCATGCACACAAGTGTTATAGTTTGGATCATGAACCCAAGGAGGTGTCCAAGCACACACCAACGAGAGGTTTAGAATCTTTTCCTGGAGTTATGAAGTGCATTTGTTATAAATACATGTTTACCCTTAACCTTTTGCCTATAAGTTCTCACACCAAATGAATAAATAAAGTTTGCTTTATTATATGAAGTAGAAGTGACAGAATACAGTCAAACCTCGGTTCTTGAATGGCTCCGTTTTCGAACGTTTCGGCTCCCGAACACCGAAAACCCGGAAGTAAATGCTCCGGTTTTCAAAAGTTTCTTGGAACCTGAATGTCCAACGCAGCTTTTGCTTGAGTGCAAGAAGCTCTTGCAACCAATCGGAAGCCGCGCCTTGGTTTTCGAACATTTCGGAAGTCAAACAGCCTTCCAGAATGGTTTACATTCGACAACTGAGGTTTCACTGTATATCAAAATGCTGCTTCAGACAGCAAAATTACAATTTAAGAGGCAGCATCTCACATAATACATACACATGTTGTTCAAAAGAATAACAGAAATACCTATTTTCAAAAAAGCTTGTAGAAAAGTGAGTATGGCAACTTTGCCACAGAAACCTGCACTAAATAGCAAGGCAGAAATGGTTAGGGAAGAATATACCAGTCCTTCAGTTCATGTATGTTGGTCCTTGAGAGCACTGGGCAAGTTCTATTGGAGCTAGCAGAGCCAACTGACTACTCAAATATCTGAGGTTTTAATAATACTTCTAGTAGGGAAGGGGGCGGGGGCTTGAGATGAGCAATTCCTGTCTTTCTCCCAGAGTTCCTGCCCATTTTAAAGAAAGTCATCCTAGTGGGCTGTGACTGAATTTTCTGCCCTCTGTCTGACCATTCTCTGGATGCCCCTCATTCAGGAATTTGAATAGATTATACTTGGCAACTAAATTTGCTTGTGTTGACCTTTACAAGGACCTTTGATGTATTTCTTGAAAGCCTTCAGGACACATTTTGAGATGAGGATGGTATCAGGCTTGCACCAAGGTCAAACAAGGTTCATGATGGAGAAGCTTATGTCACATTTAAATTATGTCAACCTTTATGCAGTGGTTCCGCTCCTTCCTCCTGGGCCGTGTCCAGAAAGTGGTGGTGGGGGAAGAGTGTTCAGACCCCTGGGCTCTCACTTGTGGGGTGCCTCAGGGTTTCATCCTCTCCCCCATGCTTTTTAACATCTATACGAAGCCACGGGGAGAGATCACCAGGAGTATGGACTGGGTGTTCATCAGTATGTGGATGATACCCAGCTCTTCCTCTCTTTCAAATCAGAACCAGTGAAGGTGGTGAAAGTCTTGTGTGAGTGTCTGGAAGCACTTGGAGGATGCATGGAGGCTAAGAGATTGAGGTTGAATCCTGCTTCAGTGTCCTTCCTTTTTCATAGAATTGTAGCGTTAGAAGGGATCATGATGATCACATAGTCCAATCCCCTGCAAGGCAGCAATCAGGTAAATTTCAGGGCCCCTGGGGTGGGGCGGTGTAATAAGCAAAGGCAGGCGCAACTTTCAGCCAAGTTGGCTCTGCCTGACAGTGGTGCTCACTTTTCCAAGTGACCCTATTCAATTTATTTCAACATCCCTAAAAGCTATATTGCTGCATTTGCAATTACGCCCCTCAATTAAGCTTCCATAATGTGGGCACGAAAGTGGCAGGTTTAGGACTGCCCTAGATATCACTCTGAGCTGCTTCTTGCACTGAAGGAGTCCAGGTGACACCTCCATTTGTGCAAAACAAGACCTAGTGGACATCAACCTTTGTGATGGCCAATCCTCTCCAGTATTACCCAAATCAGAGAAGTGTGCAAAAGGATGACAAATATTTCATAAAAATTCCTTGGGTATTCAACATCTGTGTCAAAAGCTGAAGATTTAATCTCCAGCAAATGAGCGAACAACTTAAACTATCATGGATGCAACAGCCCACCTTCTGTCATCTAGAAGGAGTCACCATCCAAGTGCAAGGAAATACTGCCACCAACTGGTCAGACGGATGTCAGTAACCTACTTTTCATCTTTACCTGGAACAACCAGATGATATACAAACACAGATGTTGCAACTTAAAAACTGTACTGAAATCGTGAGGACCCATGTACCCAAACTGCCAACACAAACAAACCTTGCATTGGGAAGTATTTGTTTAAATGTCCAAGTCACTTTGACCAAAATGGTCAAAGGCCTGGAAACGATGCCTTATGAGGAACGGCTAAGGGAGCTGGGCATGTTTAGCCTGGAGAAGAGGAGGTTAAGGGGTGATACGATAGCCATGTTCAAAGATATAAAAGGATGTCACATAGAGGAGAGAGAAAGGTTGTTTTCTGCTGCTCCAGAGAAGCGGACACAGAGCAATGGATCCAAACTACAAGAAAGAAGATTCCACCTAAACATTAGGAAGCACTTCCTGACAGTAAGAGCTGTTCGACAGTGGAATTTGCTGCCAAGGAGTGTGGTGGAGTCTCCTACTTTGGAGGTCTTTAAGCAGAGGCTTGACAACCATATGTCAGGAGTGCTCTGATGGTGTTTCCTGCTTGGCAGGGGGTTGGACTCGATGGCCCTTGTGGTCTCTTCCAACTCTATGATTCTATGATTCTATGAAATGACCACTTTGCAACATGCGCTTTTGAATTAGAAAACAAGTGACCATCCATCCTTCCAAAGACAATGGAAATTGGTTGCAGCATTTTTCATTGAAGACGTTGCAGGTAAGTAAACTTGTACTTGAACTCAGCACTGAACTGTGCTATATGGCTGTATGGAATCATAAAGATAGTCTACTATCTTTGATACCATCGACCATGACATCCTTCTGGAGCATCTAGAGGAGCTGGGGGCACTGTTATACAGTGGTTCCGCTCCTTCCTCCTGGGCCGTGTCCAGAAAGTGGTGATGGGGGGTGAGAGTTCAGACCCCTGGGCTCTCACTTGTGGGGTGCCTCAGTGCTCCGTCCTCTCCCCCATGCTTTTTAATATCTACATGAAGCCGCTGGGAGAGATCATCAGAGGGTTTGGGCTGGGTATTCATCAGTATGTGGATGATACCCAGCTCTACCTCTCCTTCAAATCAGAACCAGTGAATGTCCTGACTGGAGGCAGTTGGAGGATGGATGGCGGCTAACAGATTGAGGTTGAATCCTGACAAGGTAGAAGTACTGTTTTTGGGGGCAGGTGGGTATGGGGGACTCACTGGTCCTGAATGGTGTGACTGTACCCCTGAAGAACCAGGTGCAAGGCCTGGGAATCATTTTGGACTCACAGCTGCCCATGGAGGTGCAGGTCAATTCTGTGTCCAGGGCAGCTGTTTACCAGCTTCATCTGGTACGCAGGCTAAGACCCTACCCGTCTGTGGACTGTCTCGCTAAAGTGGTGCATGCTCTAGTTATCTCCCACTTGGACTACTGCAATGCGCTCTATGTGAAGGTGACTCGGACACTACAACTAATCCAGAATGCAGCTGCCAGACTGGTGACTGGAAGCGGCCGTCGAGACCACATAACACCGGTCTTGAAAGACCTAGTACGTTTCCAAGCAGAATTCAAAGTGTTGGTGCTGACCTTTAAAGTCCTAAACAGCCTCGGCCCAGTATACCTGAAGGAGCGTCTCCACCCCCATCATTCTGCCCAGACACTGAGGTCCAGCGCTGGAGGCCTTCTGGCGGTTCCCTCATTGCGAGAAGCCAAGTTACAGGGAACCAGGCAGAGGGCCTTTTCAGTAGTGGCACCCGCCCTGTGGAATGCCCTCCCATCAGGTGTAAAGGAAATAAACAACTATCGGGCTTTTAGAAGACATCTGAAGGCAGCCCTGTTCAGGGAAGTTTTTTATTTTTTTATTTTTATTTTTTTTGCTTTTAATATTATTATTAATATTCTGTTGGGAGCTGCCCAGGGTGGCTGGGGAGGCCCAACCAGATGGGTGGGGTATAAATAAATTATTATTATTATTATTATTATTATTATTATTATTATTATTATTATTACTATTACTACTACTACTACTACTAGAGGTAGTATTTAGTAACCTAGCACATGGTCAAGGAAGTGAGGAGCTGATGAAGTGGTTCAAGTGGAACACCCTGCTGAATCCTGGCATATTACTTCTACGATGGGTGTTTACAACCAGCAAGAGTTCTTAAACATTCAAACATGGAGGAAAGCAAAATGGCAGGTCTTTTTCAGGGGTTTAAACAGGAGTCATATTTTTAAAACTTAACTTCCCATTCCATTTGTATCTACAATGCATACCCTCCAAAATTTATCTGATTAAAATAGGGACGTCCCACTCCATAATGATATTTTTACTATTTATACCCCACACATCCTACTGGGTTGCCCCAGCTTCCAACATATATAAAAACATAACAAAACATTAAACATTAAAAAAAAATCTTCTCTATACAGAATTGCCTTCAGACAGCTTAGGAGCTGAATGACTCCATACCCTCCAACATTTCTCTAATGAAAATAGGGACGTCCTAAGGAAAAGTGGGACATTCCGGGATCAAATCAGAAACCAGGACGGCTTCTCTAAATCAGGGATGTCCCTGGAAAATAGGAACACTTGGAGGGTCTGTACAATGCCATCATTTTATCAATAGAAAGAACATGATAAAGGAGACTACCTACTCGGTGGTCTGGGATCCTTTTAGCTTTTAGTGAAATATACTACCTAAAGAATATACTTTGAAACTAATTTAAAGAATATTTCATGCATCCATGTTATCCTTATAGAAATAATGCTGGCACACAACCTACAAAGGTCTACACTTGTGAAGAAACTTTTGGGTCCCAAATGGAGGAAGAAGTACAGACTCAATGTTTTAGTGCCAGATTATCTGTTGTAGCATGCATAAATGAAATGAAGGTGATTAACCAGTGAAGCTTCAATATATGCTTCTCTTGTGGATCAAATCCAACAACCGTGGACAGTTCAAGTATTTCCATTCCTAAGTTTCCATTCCTTCAGGGTTTTGCCAACTCAGGAAAGGTTTTTCTCCCATTCTTGCTCATCCCAGACAAAACTGGTGTTGCTAGACTATGAAAAGATCCTAGGTATCCCACAAGGAAGCAAAGGCTGCAGAGGCAACAGACTAGTTCAGTGGTATAGCACGCTTTGCAGGCAGAAGGTTTCAGGTTCAATCCCCAGCCAGCATCTCCAGGTGGAGCCAGGAATGCCCCCGTCTGAAACCCAGAAGAGATCCTGCTACTCAGTGTGCACAATACTGAGTTTGATGAACCAATTATCTGACTGTGGAAGGCAGACTCATGTGATGTTCCTAGGAGGGTGTGGGACATTTCAATGATGAAGTTCAGTCAGCCAGGAAATGCATTTAAACTGTAATCCTCGACTTGTTTACCTGGGAGTTGGCATTTGAGTACAATTGCATAGAATTGCATTGTTAATGTTCCTGAGGCCTGGTTGACAGGAATAGGCTGGCCAAGTACAAATGCATCTATTAATACTGCTGAGCCACGTGAGTTTCAAAAATGGTGTAGTGAGTCTTAGTTCTACTGTTACCTTTACAGTTAACAGGTTGCTAGCCTAACGTCACAGAACTGGGAGCAAGCCCCACTTAGTTCAATAAGGCTTACATCTGAGTAGACATGGTTAAAGCAGCAATCTCATTTATTTTGCTATTCTCTTACTGTGCTTTTCCATCTTATTGCCTGATAGGCAATTACTGTACTTTTGTTATTTCACATGGAATGGAATGAATACAATGTGCTGTTGTTACAAAAACAATCAGTCTATTGTGCTGTACATTCTCATTACCAGCCTGGTCTTGCAAAATATTTAAATAAAAACAATGTTGCTGTTTTTGGAAAACCTGAACTGCAGAAAATGAAAAATTCAGGCAAACTCAGAAAACAACTTGGGAATTATAATCTTCTCATGTGGAACTGAGGTGATGCAGAACAGCCATTAGGAAGCGACAGACCACCATTCTTTTGAGTGTAGGTGTGTTGGGGGGGGTGATAGTCTACACAGCAAAAAGCTTACCTTTTACATTTACATTTACAGAAAATGACTGTGAAAAGATTTAACATTTCAATACCAAAAAAATCCTTAAAATATTATTGCTTTCTCATATGATTAAAAACTCCAAACCCAGAATATTTTTTACTGTGTTTCAGTAAATTCACACTGGTAGCTTGAGCTCTGGTAGGGGGAAAGAAAGAAGGAAGCATTTCAGAGATGTTTACATTCTTACAGCACAATCCTGAGAAGGTTTACTAAAAATAAATCCCACTATGCTCAGGGGGGCTTACTTCAATGTAAGTGTACATAGGATTTTATCCAAGTTTGTTCAGCCTCATTCATTTAAATGTCTTCCAGGCACCTGATCTGAATTGTAATTATCTCTCCAGAGTCAGATGACAGAAATGAGAGATAGAGATGGATGTCATCCACATATAAATTACATCCCTACCCAAAATTCTGGATGCCATCACATTGATCCACTATTAAACATTGACAGGGTAATACACATACCCTCCAAGTGCTACAATTTGGCTGGGACAATCACAGAAAATCATGAGCTGTCACGGATTTGTACCTTTGTCCCCAATGTCCCGAATTGCATTTCACTCTACACTTTACTCTCTCTGTGACCACTTTTTTATCTCTATACACTCCACAGGCTTAGGAGGGAACGCCACCCTACTCAGCAATGAGGCTTACTTCCACGTAAGTGTGCAGGGCTTCTGTGGGGGGCAAGTGGGAAACAGTGTTGTTGTTATTGTGCATGTGGAGGGGGAGACCTGGCAAGAAATGTCCCGATTTCTTCTTGGAAAATGTTCGAGAATATGAATACATTCAGTGGGACCTACCTGAAAGTTACAAAATCATTTGCAAGGTTTGTGGAATGCTTCTTCAGGAAAAAAATAAATGGTGAGGCATTTGGAGGCATGCTAAGAGAAAGATGCCCCAGCGTGGGCTGTGGCATAATTTCAGAAATATCAGAAAGGTAATTTTAGACTTTAAATGCAACCTTTTCTTTCCAACCTATGGGAGGGGGTTGCAGTGCGTAGGTGGGAGCAGACCCATGTTGCAAGTTTGTACTGGGCCCTGAAAACAGATGCCTGGGCCCTGAGAGGCGCAGTGGCCTCTTCCATAGTGTTGGTGCAGAATGCAGCTGCCATTTGGGATCAGTCCTTAACTGCACCTGTAGTAATAATAAACAACTATCTCAATTAAAGATAAGCTAAATTGGCTACATTACCACCAGATTAACGAATTGTATAAGCTGGATAAGAAAAATGGTTTTGCCTTGGAAAAATCTAAGTTGGAGATGGAGTTGTTAGATACTGAAGGTAAAAACTTATCTAAAATGTACAAGCTTTTGCTGGACTGGCATACGAACGATGAACAAGTTAAATCGGTGATGATAGATTGGGCAAGAGATTTAGGACATAACATAATGTTTGAGGACTGGGAAAGATTGTGGAAGAAAGGGGTGAAGTTCACCGCATGTACTTTGTTAAAGGAAAATATTATGAAAATGATGTATAGATGGTATTTGACCCCTGTAAAATTAGCAAAGATGTATCATAATTGTGATAATACATGTTGGAAATGTAAAGAAAAGGAAGGAACATTTTTTCATATGTGGTGGACCTGCTCCAAGGTGAAAAACTTCTGGGAAAAGATTTATAATGAATTGAAAAAAATGTTGAAATATACATTTATAAAGAAACCAGAGGCCTTTCTTCTTGGAATAACAGGTTCGGAATTGCCCAAGAAAGATGTTAATCTATTTTTGTATGCCACAACTGCGGCTCGTATTTTGTTAGCTAAAAAGTGGAAAACCCAAGAACTACCAACAGTAGAAGAATGGCAGATGAAGATGATGGATTGTATGGAGCTAGCTGATCTAACCGGAAGACTCCGCGACCAGAAGGAGGAGGAACACCACGAAGAATGGAAGAAATTTAATGATTATTTAGTTAAATTTGTTAAGCTAAAATAACTGGAAATAGCTTCCAGATACTTAAAGGGCTTAGGATTGTATCTATGTTAATTGATAAAATAATATGTTTAATACAAGAAGGAGAAGATTTGAAGATTCAACTAAGGGGAAACGAGGAAGTCATTTTACAAAGTAAATAAGGTTATGATTTATGTTTTGTTTGTTTTATATTTCTGTTTGTCATTGATATTGTAAAAACTAATAATTTTTTTGCAAAAATAATAATAATAAGCAACTATCTGACATTTAGAAGACATCTGAAGGCAGCCCTGTTTAGGGAAGTTTTTAATGTCTGATGTTTTATTGTATTTTTAATATTTTGTTGGAAGCCGCCCAGAATGACTGGGGAAACCCAGCCAGATGGGCGGGGTATAAATAATAAATTAGTAATACAGTGGTACCTCGGGTTATGAACTTAATTCGTTCTGGAGGTCTATTCTTAACCTGAAACCGTTCTTAACCTGAGACACCACTTTAGCTAATGGTGCCTCCTGCTGCCGCCGCACCACCGGAGCACGATTTCTGTTCTCATCCTGAAGCAAAGTTCTTAACACGAGGTACTATTTCTGGGTTAACAGAGTCTGTAACCTGAAGCATCTGTAACCTGAAGTGTCTGTAACCCGAGGTACTGTAGTAGCAGTAGTAGTATTTCTGCCCAAAATTGAGCTGAAAGTCTTAGATGAAGGGTGGATGCAAATATAAATAAACAAACAAATACCAATGAATTAATAAACAAGCAACCCTGCGGGATAGGTCAGTTTTATCATCTCTAGTACCTTTCTTGGGTTCAAAAATGAGATGCTGTTACTCATATCTTGATAAAAGTACTGTTCGTGTCAGCACAAAATGGGCTGATGGAAAAGCTGTGCCTGTACTCTGTTCTGGTGAGTACTGTCACACAAAAAAGCTCTGGTCATCTCCACAGTGCAGACAGGGGGATGAGAGAGCATCCTAGTGCCCCTAGCCTATCATTCTGACTGTGCTGCTCCAGTTCCAATTACACAGTAGGAAGATTTTCTGCTCTGTTGTGCTAGTTGAGGACTTGGAGCCTGAGGCCAGCTTGCCTCTTTGCTTGACATATTTTCCAACCTCCCCAAGCCCACCTTTTTTTAAAAATACCCATGCAGCCATGCCTGTTATAAGCGTTACTGAAGACAACTTAATTAATATAAGTTATATAAACCAATGTATCTTTGGTTTTAAATAATGCTTTTGTACTTTTCACATATTGCCACTAAAGTCCTTGACTAATTAAGATGGTTTGAGTGTACTATTTACATGATTGCTAAGCAAGGGGTTTGTCTCTATAGCAACAGCTGTATGAAAAAGCCTCCTTCCCTAGTAAAATTAATCCTCTGGGATTGAGATGCTGTACTGGGAATATAACAAAGACATTATTTTATATTTAGATTGGCTTGACACGGTCCACAATCTTATTTATATAAAGTAAAATTTAAAATTACTACAATGAACTGGTGGATGGTTTCATATCTTCCTTGTTTAATAAAGTCTACAATAATGTATTAGTTAACATTATTTCACATCTCATGTGGGACAATGGACTTGAAGCAGTCAGCTTCTGTTAGTAATATCACCTTTTCAATTCACCAGCCTTTTAAATCCCTCCCATTACATGTGAAACATGATACAAATCTAATTGTCATTATCCATTTACAATAGCATCTTTGGGAACTGCAGAAGAGATTGCCAGTTAAATATGAAATAGTACACCATAAAAGGCATTTTAAGAAGGAAGTGTGCTGTGATTTTATTGGTTCAATACTTTTCGGCATTACCCACAGAACTTCAAATTTCATTTTCGTTTGGCTCAGAGAGCCCTAGCAACTTATGGGACCTTTGTTAATATCAGTTCTGTTACAAATATGCAAGCTCAGCAGGCTAGATGCAAAAAGGCACTCCTGCAGCAGCCAGCAAATCCTCAGACAGCAGCTGTTGCAGCCTTGCCCTACCTCCAAGGTTGCAATTTGGTTTTTGTGAGTCGAGGACCCACCACCTGCAGAGGAGTATAATAAGACACAGGGACACATTATTTTAGGTTAATGGGCAAAGTTAGGCCACAACTTTGATTGGTTACAGCATGTGCGTAGGCTTAGGCATTGGATGAAACAGCAATACCAGACTCCACCCCGCACAGCCGGGAGTCATATCAGGGTTAACCACCAATGGGAGGAGCTTGTTGATGCAAATACAACTGGAAGCTCCCCCATGATGTCACCGGGGGTCCTGCCATGGCCCTAGCCACTAGCTGGGCATCAGACAGGATCCAAGACCGCCGGATTCCTTTAACAGAAAACCCAAAAGAAGAGGGGTAGATGATGGTGCGTAACCAATCCTCCAACACAGCACACATATTCCAATGCCTAACCGCCAATACCAGAAAATTGTGACAAATTGCTACGAGGTAGGCGAAGAAACCAAGAGGCTGGTGCCAATTTGCCAAATGGATAAAAAAGTCCTACCAGCTGAAGAAACCAGAGGCCTTTCTCCTGGGCATGGTCGGCCAATTGGTGTTAAAGAAGGATAGAACTTTTTTTATGTATGCTACAACAGCAGCAAGAATACTCATCGCAAAGTATTGGAAGACACAAGATCTACCCACCTTGGAAGAATGGCAGATGAAGGTGATAGACTACATGGAATTGGCAGAAATGACTGGCAGAATCCGAGACCAGGGAGAAGAAATGGTGGAAGAAGATTGGAAAAAATTTAAGGACTATCTACAGAAATACTGTAAAATTAATGAATGTTAAAGGGATGTTGGATTGGAAATAAGCGGTGTTGGTAAAAAGATTAATAAGAATATGTAAATACGTATTGAAAACGGTGGAAAATATATATTTATTATAGGTTAAGACGCTGAGTAAGGTTAAATGATAAAGGGCAAGGATTTGCTGAACTAAACATCTGAACTGGAATACAAAAAGGGAGGTGTGAGGAGGTCAAGAAACTAGTGAAGGAAATACAAGATATGAAAATATTAATCTTTTTTCTGTTTTGATTATTGGTGTTTTTTATCTTCTTCTTTTTTCTCTTATTTTGTTAACTCTTTTTTATTGTATACTTTGTATGTGTTTCGTTTTGTATCTTTTTTATTTTTGCTATTTTTCTTGGCTTTTGTATTTTATGTTTAAATTCTGAAGAATTTATTATATTTTAAAAAAAGTCCTACCAGGCCCCTTGGGCAACCAAGGCAACCAACCAAAGTCCATAGCAAGGTCAATACGCAAAAAGAAGCTGACCTAAGAGGGAGGGAGGGTGGGAGATCCGAAGAAAGCAGGAACAGACTGGGAGCTGAGCGCTGCCGCGGCTGTTTAAATGTGGCTAGCCCCGCCCACCAGCCAGCCCTATTGGTCGGCTGGAGGGCTTGGCCGCGGCAGCAGAAGCAATCAGGAGCAGGGAGCCGAGTACGCCTCCCTGCCCCCAGCGGGAAGCGGCTCCCGCTCACAACCCCTCCCCTCTGGGAGGAGGAGAGGCCTGTTGTTGTTTAGTCATTTAGTCATGTCCGACTCTTCGTGACTCCATGGACCAGAGCACGCCAGGCACTCCTGTCTTCCACAGATTGTCTTTGTCCATGGAGTTTTCTTGGCGGGGATATTGGAGTGGCTTGCCGGTTAGAGGCCTAGCTAACCCCAAATAAACTTTCAGCTCATTCTGCTCCAAATATTGCAAACTGGCTCCACACAGGAGTGTCCACAGGAACATTTTGCCGGGGGGGGGGCAAGTAAATGCTCCAATTAAATAAACAAAAGTCTACCCTTTATAGTACCGGTATATTTGGTAACTGCGTGGTAGGAAGGCCTAGCTAGACCTAACCTCTGAGAAACTTTGCTTGTTTCTGCTTTCCATTGATGGATCCACCTGGATGCTTTAGCACTGAAACCCTTTAAGTCATTCCCCAATTCTCTTCACCCTCCAGTCCTTAATTACCGGTAATTGTGCTGCTGCCACAATTAATTTCACAGCCCTTCCCCTGTAATTTTCCTAAAAAGCAAACAAACAAAACCCAAATACCAGGATAGGTGGTATAATAATGGTGGACTCTATTTGCATTGGCATCAGCAGAACAATTTTTAAAATCAAACATATCTACTTCCAACCCTTGCCAACACAGCCTCAGTGTATACATGAAGGAGTGTTTCCACCTCCACACTGAGGTCCTCCTCTGAGGGTCTTCTGCAGGTTCTATCACTGAGAGAAGCGAAGTTACAGGGAACCAGGCAGAGGGCCTTCTTGGTAGTGGCACCCTCCTTGTGGAACACAGTTGTCAAGGAGATAAAGAACTACATAACTTTTAGAAGACACCTGAAGGCAGCCCTGTATCAGGAGGTTTTAAATGTTTGCTATTCTACTATGATTTATATGTGCTGTAAGCTGCCCACCTAGCAGTTCAAAAGCACATCAAGTGCAAGTAGATAAATAGGTACTGCTCTGGCGGGAAGGTAAACGGCGTTTCCATGCGCTGCTCTGGTTCGCCAGAAGCAGCTTAGTCCTGCTGGCCACATGACCTGGAAGCTGTATGCCGGCTCCCTCAGCCAATAAAGCAAGATGAGCGCCGCAACCCCAGAGTCGGCCACGACTGGACCTAATGGTCAGGGGTCCCTTTACCTTTAAGCTGCCCAGAGTGGCTGGGGAAACCCAGCCAGTTGGGCAGGGTATAAATAAAGTTGTTGTTGTTGTTACACTCGATACTCACACAGCTCTTCCAAGCCCTCATTTCCTCACAGCACCTTCAACACACACACACACACACACACACACACACACACATACACCCTGCAGGCTCTCGCAGTTTGCCACAGACTCCCCTCTCCCTCAACAGTTTACCCCCCTCCTACAACCTCTCTGTCAACTGCTGCTGCCAGTCCCAGAGTAAAGCGGGGTGGAGAGGAGGAAGCCTTTCTCCCCTTCACCTCACACCACCACTGCTGGCAGAAGGAAGTGTGCATTTTGAAACAACAAAGCAAGAATGCAAAGGCTTGCCTGGGCTGGAGCACCTGCCCATTCACACACACACACACAAAGTTTTATTTGTATGCCACCTTTCCACAGTTCAAATTATGCTGAAAGCAGCTTACAATATGAAAAATAATACATAACTACAACATAACTATTGCTACTTTTACAATAAATTAAACATTTTAAAAATCCACAACCAAACGGAATAATTTCCACATAAATCACAACAAAATCTAAAACAAATATAGAAAAAACCAACAGCAACAACCCCACACCCACAAACAGCACCCCTACCCAAGAGTCTCAGTTTTTGTAGCTGGAGTCAGTCACGACCCCACCCCCACCCTGGCCAGGCAGGAAAGGGTTGCTAGGCAGGGAACAAGACTCACAGCCAAGTACGGCACATTAACTCAGCCCTGGGCTTCCCTTGCCCGCTTGTGCCTGCCTGCAAGTGAACAAGGGAGCAGGTGGGGTGGGAATATAGGAAGGCCTGCCTGGGCCACTGCTTTGCTCGCTTGCTCCACTTGCTGTTATGCTGCAGTTTGCAGGGCCACCTACTGGCAACCATGCAAACTTTAGCATTACAAAAATGTTATATAGTAAGAAATAAGACCTGAGTTAAAAAGGTCGTGTTCTCATGTCTTTGCTGCTCCCTTTTGTTTCTGGGCTGACACTCACAGCTTCACTTATATTCTGGAGATTTGAATTGTTTCCTGTGAGGCAGCAGTCCCTTCTCCACTACAGAAGACCAACTTAAAAACAAACCAAAAGTATAGATAATTGACGTTTCTTTGTAATCTTCTGCCCATAGCTGTCAACTTACAGATTTGAAAATAAGGGACCAGCAGCCTTGAAAATAAGGGACCAGCAGCCAAAATAAGGGGCCTGCAGCCTCACCTGTTCCAGGCACTCCAGTCTTCCTGCCCTCCTGCAGTCTGGTCAAACTCATGCTGGTAGCTTCGAGAACACTGTCCAACCAACTTTGTAACCAGAGGTTCAACTGAATAGAATCTGAATCACATGCACCACAAGGCCTATGCAGCCTCAACTTAAGATGGCTCCCCGGCCTGGCTTTGTACTGCAAAGTTTGCAGCAGCACGTGCAACAAAATGGCATCCAGCATTCAAAACCCCCCTCAGCTTGCATTAACTAGCCACACACAAGGCATGCAAGCTCCACCCCCCAGTCGTTCTTAGACTCCTTACTGGGTGAGCAACACAGCCAAGCAACACAGTTGGAGCCTCCCTCCTCCCTGGCCGGCAGGGAGGGAGGGAGAGGAGCTGCTTCCTTTGAAATTTAAGGGACTTAAACTTGTCCACCACCCTAGTTCTCAACCATAACTATCTATATAATATTAAGTAATTATTTACTCACAACAGTGGTGGAAACAGCCTCAAATAGATTGCAATGCATCACATTGAAAACAAAAGGATTAAAACACAACAATAAATAGTGCTGTGCAAAAGCAATACAGACATTCAATATATAAGAGGATGAAATATCCTGAAATGGTAATGCTAGTTGCATTGTTCCCATGATTGCTCCCAGACATCACATTGTACAAACAAGATGAATGCTTGTTGAAGGAAAAACAAGGAAGCCGCTATGAGAAGAGGGCAACCAAAACAGTCCAAGTTATTTCAGTATGGCTTTAAACTAATAGTGGCAAACAGAGTATTGCATGTCAGTGATATTGTGGGAGAGATACTTCCTTCAAAGCTCACTTTGCATAGAAACAGAAAAGCAATTGTCTGGCATCTTCATATTCATCCATTGTATCAAAGCCTCATTGGCAGCCTGTGGCCAAAGCTTGTGACACTATTAAAAGGGTTAGTTCATTTTTGCCTTGTGTAGGAGGCCAAGAAATGGCAGTTATGTGACAAGTGAACAACATCATAGCAGAGTGCCATTTCCAGGCTGTTTACTTCAGTTCTCACACTACAGTTTGTGAGCACTTCCACCGGACAAAAGGGTTTGGTGTGTATCAGGTGAAGTGATTCAATATTGTTCACTGCCTCGGAGAAACACTGGAACTGTGCCAGATTCCAGTTGATGTCCAAATGGCAATGGTTGTGCCGAAATTCCATGTCACTTATACCAGTTTGTCCTCATACTGTCAGGACCGGCCCACCCATGAGACAAGCTGAGGCTACTGCCTCAGTCAGCAGGATCCACAGAGGCAGCAGATCCTGATGTAGATCTTTAGTCCAGCCCCTTGTTCCTGATTTAGAGTGCCATTTTGTGCTTTGCCGCAGGTGCTAAAATGTCTTGGGCTGACTGCTTACTGTGTACACAAACAGAAACACACACTTCCAGTGCTGCAGTAATAAAAACCAGCCATGAAATCGACTGGTGGAGTAGAACTCAGCAAACTTGAACAGGGGCATAAAATATTGATTTTTTTAAATGAGAGCGCTTAATAAAGTCAGTGTAATGGTATAAAGGGTGGTGAGGTTATCAGAAACATAACTAAACCCTCCATCTGATGGCTTTTTGCTGCTCCTATCTCATTTAAATTTAATTACATGTATTAATTGAGAACAAAGTGCTGTGAATGCAGATTTAATAACTCAGCTGCTTTAAATACAATGTTTCACAGGAAATGCCCAAAGACCTTTGCCCCCAAAGCAGCATATAAATAAATATCAATATAACATAATGTTTCCCCATTACTTGAATGTCTGTATTTTTCCCCAGTGGGTCTAATAACAATTATTTGGGCCTCCCCCATCAACATCACTGCTCCAATCAAAATGATATTTTCTGGCCATTAACACCAGTAGGCCGTTGACCTAAAGATTGCAGTTATAGTCTGAATTCTGTTACTGCATTGTATTTTTGTTTCTGCACACCCCCTTGCATGGGAGACAGCATATTGATTGATTGATTGATTGATTGATTGATTGATTGATTGAAAATTGCATTGAGACACTTTGAAGAGGAAAAAAAGAGAAGGTCTGATAATGGATCTCCATTGTTGCACCCATTATCCCTTGGCAGAAGGTATCATTGCACCCAAACATGACAGGAAATACAGTGGTGCCCCGCAAGACGAATGCCTCGCAAGATGAAAAACTCGCTAGACGAAAGGGTTTTGCGGTTTTTGAGCTGCTTCGCAAGACGAATTTCCCTATGGGCTTGCTTCGCAAGACGAAAACGTCTTGCGTTTTTTGCAAGTTTGTTTCCTTTTTCTTAACACCGTTAATACAGTTGCGACTTGACTTCGAGGAGCAACTCATAGAACGTGGTGTGGTAGCCTTTTTTGAGGTTTTTTGGCGATTTTTGAAGCTTTTCCAAAACTTTTCTGACACCGTGCTTCGCAAGATGAAAAATTCGCTAGACAAAAAACTCGCGGAACGAATTAATTTCGTCTTGCGAGGCACCACAGTAGTTTTGTTTTTAAATACATGTATCAAGGCTGTAATCCTAAACACATCTACAGAGGTCAAAGCTCCAGTGTACAACTCTCATGAAATTAAAAATGCCCAACTGTTTATTACTACATCCTGTTTGAAAAAATCCAGTATGACTAAGATGATAAAGAATATGGAAACTAAGCCTTACGAGGTGCACTTGAAAGAGCTGGGTATGTTTAGCCTGGAAAAGAGGAGACTGAGAGGAGATATGATAGCCATTTACTTTTACAAATATCTGAAGGGCTGTCACATGGAAGAGGGAACAAGCTTCTTTTCTCCTGCGCTGGGGGATAGGACTTGAACCAATGGCTTCAAGTTACAAGAAGGGAGATTTCAACTAAACACATGGAAGAACTGAGAGCTGTTCATCAGTGGAACCGTCTCCATGGGGAAGTTGTGGACTCTCCTTCCTTGGAGGTTTTTAAGCAGAGGTTGGATGGCCTTCTGTCATGGATGCTTTAGTTGAGATTCTTGCATTGCAGGGGGTTGGACTAGATGACCCTTGGATCCCTTCCAGCTCTACGATTCTATGACATAGAAATGCTTAGAAGGCACTTCTCAGGTGAACTGATAAACTGATGCTTTGAAAACTCTACTCAAAAGTATCATATATTTATGAAACTTAGAATTCTGTTCTATTTTTGCCTTATATTTTCACCACCTCTTACATTGCACTAATTTCATTCTTCTGTTTAACTGAGCAGCTATGATCTGTGCTGGATTCAGATTCAGCGTTGCCTCACCTGTTGCATGCTGCATGTCCACTGAGGCTTTTTGCGCAGCATTCCTCTTTGTTTTTTCCCCTTGTCCCCTGTTTAGACACAGTTCAGCATGAAATTCTTACTTGGCTGGTACACAGCTGGGAGGGCAGAAAAACGCGGCAGGAGGAGGTTGGTAGTGCAGGGTTCTTTTATTTAACAATCCTTCTTTAATACAACAGCAGCTTTGAAGCACTAAGGCTCAGTTTACAATGTGACAGCATCTTCTAAAGTAGGCTTTAAAGATAAAACATTCTACAGCGGAACCTCGGGATACGTACTGTCCTCCTTACGAACACTTTGGGTAACGAGCTCCACTAACCCGGAAGTAGATGCTCCTTGTTGCGAACTTTGCCCCGGGATGCGAGCAGAAGTCGTGCACTGCTGGTGCAGCTGCAGCGAGAGGCCCCATTAGCAAAAGCGCACCTCATGTTAAGAATGGTTTCAGGTTAAGAATGGACCTCCGGAATGAATTAAGTTTGTAACCGGAGGTACCACTGTGCGAACTTAATTCGTTCTGGAGGTCCATTCTTAACCCGAAACCATTCTTAACATGAGGCACGCTTTTGCTAATGGTGCCTCCCGCTTCCGGCATGCCACTACTTCCGGGTTAGCAGAGCTCGTTACCCGAAGCATTTGTAAGGAGGATGGTACATAACCTGAGGTTCCACTGTATTACATTTAAAATATGGAAAATTGGGGGGGGGGACCTTACTGTGCCTCTATATTTTGCTGATTTTAACATGAATTCTGCATACAAATAAATGAACACTATTGCAAGCCACCCCAATCTCTGAGGGTTCAGTTTCCTCAGAATGAGGAAGCAGAGATTGCAGTGTCTTTATGATATATGGTTTATTTGCACATATGTATAACCCGAGTCACAGGGTTCACAGCATTAACACCCCAAGAAGGTCTTGCTTCAGTTCTCCCATAGCTGCAGCCTTGATCTGAGCAGAAATCAGGCTTGGTTCTCTTTGTCAGCTGCCTGGTCTGCAGCTCACCAGCTTCTAGCTCACATAACGCAACTCACCCATTTCTTCTCTGGCACAGAGCCACTTCCTTTGTTACCTTAGGGGGCCATTTTGAAGAAGCTGGCCTGGCTCTTCCAGCTGTTGAATCCAGGAATTAGAAGGGACTCAGGCATGCAGCCTATCCCCTCCTCTCATAATACTACCTCCCTCTAAGAACCAGACTTGTGTCCCCAGATGAACAAACAGACAACAGGATAACAGCTTCCCTGTAGAAAAATAACAGACAAGTTAACGAAGGCATTAAAACACACATAATCAGAAAGAGATAGTAAAACACAATTATACTTTTAACCCAACACCAGTACAGTAACAGCTTCTTCCTTTCAAGCCAGTTTCCAGTCCATCGCAATCTCTTCAGACCCTCTTCTTTCTCCTTGGCGTACACAGTTCTGAATCCAAACTGCTTACCCAGTCCCCACACTTGGTATACTCAAGATGATGAACTCCCGACATGTATAAGCCAGTATACAAGCCTCGGTACCAGAGCTGCATTACCCAAATGCCTTGCTCATTATTTCCCTTGTGCTGTTGCAGCACAAAGCAGTTTACAAACACACACACAGTTATCAGTTAACAATTCCTAAAAATCATTAAGCAGTTCCTATCACCACAAACATGGGAAAAGCACAGATCAATAGCATTGGAATAGGGTCATCTAGTCCAACCCAAACATCTTGTTTGCCTTCCTCTGAGCACATTCATCAAGCTGCTTGCTTTTGTCTTGCTCCATTTTGTCAATCGGGGGTCTCTTCTGCTCTGTCATAAGCTTTATCTGTCCCAGAAGTTCCTCTGTTGTTCCTCTCTCCATTTCAGCTGAGGCACAGCTTGCTCACAGGTTCCCCTCTGGGAAATATCTATCCAACTTCTAACACCAGTGTTGCATGGTGTGAGATTCCAGGTGGTTACCCAGGATTTGGTTTCCTCAGAATGACAGTAGAGACTGTGGTATCTTTATGATCTATGGCTTATTTACACATATATACAACCTGACTTGACAATGGAGAGGCTCACAGCATTAACACCCGAGAAGTTATTCCTTCTCCCATAAGCCACAGCCTTTGAGGAGAAGGGGAGACTGAGAGCAAATGTGTTAGCCATTTACAAATATCTTAAGGGCTGTCACATGGAAGATGGAGCAAGCTTGTTTTCTCCTGCTCTGGAGGGTAGGATGTGAATCAATGGCTTAAAGTTACAAGAAAGGGGATTCCGACTAAACATCAGGAAGAACTTTCTGATTGTAAGATCTGTTTGACAGTGGAACAGACTAACACATGAGTTGGTGGGCTCTCCTTCCTTGGAGGTTTTTAAACAGAGGTTGGACGGCCACGTATGATCTAGTTGAAATTCCTGCATTGCAGGGGGCTGGACTAGATGCCCCTTGCGACCCCTTCCAGCTCTACAATTAAATGATTCTATGATTCTTCAATTCTGTTTAACATTTTTTAGTCTATACAGCTGATCATAAATCTTTTACTGACCTCTTGTATGACTGATTACTGCAAGCTATGCTTGATGAAACTTCTTTCTCAATATGAGTGTTGAGAAACTTCTTTCTCAACACTAGCACTTAAACTCAGAGGTGCCATCAGTATTTCATCTAATCTTTAAATGCCATTAGATAAGGATACACAGAACAGCATTTATCATCTCTCTCACACATTGGCCTCTACAATATGAACAGTCTACTTGTTTTCCCAGACTATTTATGCCAGATTGCTGTATTAGCCCTGGCTCTGAATACACTACTATACTTATTGTTTTATTGTATTTTTTATAATTTGGGGTGGGGTGGGGGTATTCAGCTATGTTTTACTCAGAGTAAACCTACTGAAATTAATTTCAATACAGTGGTACCTCAGGTTACGCACTTAATTCGTTCTGGAGGTCCGTTCTTAACCTGAGGTACCACTTTAGCTAATGGGGCCTCCCGCTGCTGCCGCCGCGCGATTACTGTTCTCATCCTGGGGCAAAGTTTGTAACCCGAGGTACTACTTCCGGGTTAGCGGAGTTTATAACCGGAAGTGTTTGTAACCTGAAGTACCACTGCAGATCTATGCTGTGTAAAATGTATTTGAATACAACCTATTGTTATTAACTGTCTTGATACTTTTTATGAAAGGCGGTGTAAACAAACAAATAAACAAAAACTTTAACCAAGTCCCAGCAGCGAGCTGAGATAACAAACTTCAGTCTTATCAGGACTAAGCAGTTGAAAAGACTGTTCACCAGAAGTTTAGATGACTTGCCCAAACTGGAGCATTACTCAATAGGGTTGTCTAAAGTTATTGTACACTATTGTGCAACCTTTTAAATTTTTTAAAATCAAGGTGTACAAGACTTCTGAAGATTATTGAAGCATGAATGTTTAATAATGCTTCTGCTAGCAAAAGCCCAGTTGCCTCAGAATTGAACCGTACGTGGATGAAGTTCTACTATGGGCAATTTTCTCACTTAATTAAAGAGAGAGGCCCTGAAATACCACATGGATAATCACACCTTATTGTTGTTAATAACCACCTGGAACATGAAGTGGTAGATTAGCAACCCAAAATTTTTATGAGTTCCCGCCCTGCCCCCCGCCATATTGTCAGGGTACATTTGACCTCACTTGTCAGTGAAGTGTCCAAGAGTTGCTTGTTACTTGAGAAATGAACACTTTTCTGAGAAGGTACTGGGATCCTCTAGGGAACAATGTTGACATACCCAAATCATACCATGTTGACGTACCACTTGAAATATTTAGTTCCTGCATTTATAGTCCTTAATTCTATTTACACCCTCCCTTAGAACAAGCAATCTTGGATGAATAAAGACTACTAAGCATTCCTTGAATTTCTAGTCAAACCACAAGTGTTTCATTCCCCACCCCTCAGCCATTTTGTTCCAAATGCTCTTGATTTGGTCCTTCGATATCTTGTTCCTTTAGGATTATTTTTTATTTCAAAGTCTACAAGTCACCCGCTCAGCCATATCTTTATGGAGAGTATATAACAAATTCATACTCAGAAAAATCTAGGCCTTAACGGAGATATATGAGGTGATGAGCTTTCTTCCCTGTCACCAAATGTAAATATTGTAAGGTTTAAATGAGGCAAAGTTTAGAGAAGTAAGTTTAGGGTTTATCCACACTTACTTTTGCTCTGTTCTTTCCAGGCATGGTTCGTGCTTTAAAGCTCGATGTGTCCAAGCAACCCTTTCCCCCCCTTTTTCTTTTTGCTCTGGAGCTTTCACTGTGAGACCCACACTTCAAAGCTAAAATGGAGCAAACAGCACTCCTCAGAAAACCCGAATAGATGTTTGCTCCAATTGAGCGCTAAAGAGTGGGGTTTTGCATGGAATGAGTGCAGAGCTTTTAAGCGTGGCCCTTTGCCGGAAAAGAGTGGGGCAAAAGGTAATTAGTGTTACAAAAGGCATGTGCCACCCCACTCCCTGCAAGATTCCTGGGGGTCCTAGGCACTCACCCAGGGTCTGTGTTCCTTTGGAGAATTGAGACACAGCGGAGATTGTCGTAGCCTTAAGAAATATGGTTCGTTCACCTATTTACACCTTTAGTCTACATAGAGGAACTACAGATCTTACAGCATGGTCATTTCAAGAGGGACTTGTCCCCCACAGCAGTGCAGCCAGCCTGCCCAAGATGGATCCCAGTCTTTTCCTCTCCCTTCTTCTTCCCATAACACCTTGCTCCAAAAACTCTCTTTTCCTGTCACCTAAAGCACAGTTTCCCTTGCAACCTTCTAAACCCCCAGTCTCTGTTCACACCTCAGGGCAAGGAGGAAGGACTGCTCTGTTGCCTTGTCAGTGGCCCTGTATTGTTTCTTAATGGCCCTAGCTTGGCCAGGTCGTTTTGCATAGGCTAGCTCAGGAATTCCTCTGCAGCTTGTATTTCTCCCTTCACACCCCAAATAATTAAAATCCTACCATTTATTAATTTCTAGAGTTTAGCCGCCCTCCAAATCTGTAACACCATGGGTAAACGCTTAGTCTAACATTAAATGTGAAGTACAAATATTGACACCTATCACACAACTATTTCATGGTACTGTGCTGATGCAATATTTTGTCTAAAATATTATCTCTTGCTTACAAATCCAGGTTTTCTTCAGGAAGTTGCTGCCCAGCTTGTAAGTATATCTAAAGTTGGATTCTCTTCTATGACTATGCTACCACTCAGTGGATTTGTAACTGGCTGACTGACCGAACCCAAAGGGTGCTCATCAATGGTTCCTCTTCATCCTGGAGAAGAGTGACTAGTGGGGTGCCACAGGGTTCTGTCTTGGGCCCGGTCTTATTCAACATCTTTATCAACGACTTGGATGATGGACTCAAGGGCATCCTGATCAAATTTGCAGATGACACCAAACTGGGAGGGGTGGCTAACACCCCAGAGGACAGGATCACACTTCAAAACGACCTTGACAGATTAGAGAACTGGGCAAAAGCAAACAAGATGAATTTTAACAGGGAGAAATGTAAAGTATTGCACTTGGGCAAAAAAAATGAGAGGCACAAATACAAGATGGGTGACACCTGGCTTGAGAGCAGTACATGTGAAAAGGATCTAGGAGTCTTGGTTGACCACAAACTTGACATGAGCCAACAGTGTGACGCGGCAGCTAAAAAAGCCAATGCAATTCTGGGCTGCATCAATAGGAGTATAGCATCTAGATCAAGGGAAGTAATAGTGCCACTGTATTCTGCTCTGGTCAGACCACATCTGGAGTACTGTGTCCAGTTCTGGGCACCACAATTCAAGAAGGACACTGACAAACTGGAACGTGTCCAGAGGAGGGCAACCAAAATGGTCAAAGGCCTGGAAACGATGCCTTATGAGGAACGGCTAAGGGAGCTGGGCATGTTTAGCCTGGAGAAGAGGAGGTTAAGGGGTGATATGATAGCCATGTTCAAATATATAAAAGGATGTCACATAGAGGAGGGAGAAAGGTTGTTTTCTGCTGCTCCAGAGAAGCGGACACGGAGCAATGGATCCAAACTACAAGAAAGAAGATTCCACCTAAACATTAGGAAGAACTTCCTGACAGTAAGAGCTGTTCGACAGTGGAATTTGCTGCCAAGGAGTGTGGTGGAGTCTCCTACTTTGGAGGTCTTTAAGCAGAGGCTTGACAACCATATGTCAGGAGTGCTCTGATGGTGTTTCCTGCTTGGCAGGGGGTTGGACTCGATGGCCCTTGTGGTCTCTTCCAAATCTATGATTCTATGATTCTATGATTCTATGATTCATTCTTACCGGGCAGTAAGACAGAGACTCCTGGGTTTGGAGGTGAGGAAAGGAATTTGGAATTAGGCTGTAAAGCTCAGCTATGAGCTAACGTTAAATAGCCTTTGTCAAATTCATTGCTGAACTAATTTAAATGGTGGCTTATTGGTTCCTTGAATTTTGATTCAACTTTTGGCAAGTTTTGGCAGGAATGTGTTATCCAGCCATTTGCATCTATGGTAAGACAGTGTAACAGCCAGCATGTTAGTTTGGTAATTGTTTTCTCCTATGCTTGATTTTATATCTCCCATATTTCTATGAGACATTTCTTAACAATGTTCCTAAATTTTGCATTGGATTATTCAAGACATGATGACCATCCCTGCCTCCGATGGTATTTTATGCATCAGTCCAACAAAGAGCTTGGAAAGCAATTCATGCTTCAGAATGCTTTTCTAGAGCAACAAGTCAATCATAACAGTAGAATAATAATAATTATTATTCTATTATTCTATTATTATTATTTTATTTATTTATAGAAGAGGAAATGCAGCTTCTATAGTTTCTCACTATGGCATGTTTCAGGTGCTATCAACGTAAGGAAGTGGCTTTTTGAACCTAACAACTCATGTCTCTTGGCCGAACCCACCTTATAGGATTCTTGTGAAGATAGAATGGGGAGTGGGGGAACATTGTACACCACCTTGAGGTCCTTGAAGGAAAAGTGGGATATAAATGTAACATATCTCATGTCAACATTATTCATATTTTATCCAAGTTGCTAGAGTCAATGATAGAAATTGTCATATCTATATTTTATCCCACATTTTGGAGACAACTTAAAATTAGCTTGTTGTCAATTACTCTTCAATATCATGCTGGAATTCTGGAGAAAAACAATATCTAAAGCAAAATCCCTGATTCCTTCTCTGAGGATCAATTAATCACACTGTTGTAAAAGAGGGCAGTCTCCAGTACCAGGGTGTGCGTTTTGCTATCAGAATATGAATGGGATTGTATGAAAAAGCACTCATGTGCATAGAATGAGCAGGCTTTTGAACAGACATATATTTCATACCACTAAAGCAATATTGAACAGCCTTGCCTAGTCTAATGAGTAAAGAGAAAGTTTACAGCTTTCATTCAAGTGCCCCCCGTTTCCATTCTTTTAGAGATGCAGTGATACATCAAAATGGGGGGCGGGGAGTGTTTAAGAAATATGTACGCATCTTTGGGGAAATATGCATACTATTGTTTTGATGTGATTTCAGAACTCCCATTTGCCTGTTAATCCCCTTTACTTCAACTGAAACCAACAGTTCCAGTTCTAATGTGTTCTCAGTGACCTATTTTACTGTAACCTCCCATGGGATTTGGGCTGCTCCGCTTTGCACAGACTTACCAGGATTTTTGTTGCAAGTTTCAAAGATGGTTATGGCAAACTGCAGAATTAGATATCTAATTCTGGATGGGGGGGGGGATTGGCAAGAGGGCTGTCTAAGCTAAAAATACCCATGAATACATTAACAAATCTTTCTCAGTAGCAAAAATATTTTCCTCTTGTGCATCATACTCCTGCTCTTGCCAGGCCATTCTCATTTCACAGGCAGCAATTGTTCAACTGTCAGAAAAGGCTGTCTGCCAAAGGTTCCACAGGAAGTAAATACCAGCATAGAAGAAGTAATGAAGGCTTCATTGATCCTGTTCCAGGAAAAGACAGGACATAAACAGTACCCCAACCATTCTTATCTCCCCATAGATTTTTTTAAAAGGAGATTTTATTGATTTTTAAAGCTACACAAATAAGCAATCCTAGATATAAAATTGTGTTTCTGGGGCATACCAACTATCTATCTGTTTTAAAATAATGGTGGATGGCAGTCAGTTGAGGTGACACAAAAATATATTGGGAGATATAGAAGGGAGAAAGTGCATTTTCCTCTGTTCTAGTACTAGAACTTTAGCTTATCCAATGAAGTTGAATGCTGGAAAATTCAGACAAAAGCAAATACTCCTTCATACAGTGTGTAGTAAAATGATGGAATCTGCTCACACAAGATGTAGTAATAACCATCACACTGGACAGTGTTAAAAGGATTTTAGACCAATTCATGGATGATAAAGCTATCAGTGGACACTAGTCCTGCTAGTTGTGTCTTATCTCCAGAATAGGAGAGGTTTTGCCTCTGAATACCAATTACTGGGGAACATAAGTGGGGAAAATGCTGTAAGGTAGAAGGACCACACAGCCCTATGGTCACTGGGTCAGATTCACTTGCTATTTTTAATCAGGACAGAATCCTTGCTAGTATTGTATCTAGGTTTCTATATATGGAACAATTCCCTTCCCTCATGTTGTGAGCCCATCATCTGCAGACTGAACTGATACAGGCCAGACAGGTTTGCCACTTGAGTGCAAGCTATGGCCAAGTATCTCTTTCTCTCACACATCTACAGATTACCCGTGAGCCTTTCCCACTAAGGAAGCCTGACAAATAAAGAGTTTCTGGAGAGGATTCACCAACATATGAGGTAGTAAAAAATAATAATATGATGATGATTTATTTATATGCCACCCATCTGACTGGGTTGCCCTAGCCACACTGCGTGGTTTCCAAACATTAAAGCACAATAAGACACCAAAAATTAAAAGGGTTCCCTACAAAGGGTTGCCTTCAGATGTCTTCTGAAAGTCAGATAGTTGTTTATCTCCTTGACACCTGATGGCAGGGAGTTCCACAGGGCGGGCGCCACTACCGAGAAGGCCCTCTGCCTGGTTGCCTGGAACCTCACTTCTTGCAGTGAGGGAACTGCCAGAAGGCCCTCGGAGCTGGCCCTCAGTGTCTGGCTGAGTGATGGGGATGGAGACGCTCCTTTAGGTATGCAAGTCCAAATCCATTTAGGGCTTTAAAGATCAATGCCAACACTTTGAATTGTGTTTGGAAACATACTGGAAGCCAATGTAGATCCTTTAGGACTGGTGTTATATGGTCCCAGTGGCTGCTCCCAGTCAGCAGTCTGGCAGCTGCATTCTGGATTAATTGTAGTTTCCAAGTAAACTTAAGAGATAGCCCCACATAGAGCGCATGGCAGTAGTCCAAGTGAGAGATAACCAGAACATGTACCACTTTGGTGAGACAGTGCGCAGGCAGGTAGGGGCTCAGCCTACGTACCAGATGGAGCTGGTAGACAGCTGCCCTGGACACAGAATTGACCTGTGCCTCCATGGACATCTGTGAGTCCAAAATGACTCCCAGGCTGCGCACCTGGTCCTTCAGAGGCACAGTTGCCCTATTCAGGACCAGGGAGTCCCCCCCCCACACACACCCCAGATGCCCCTGAGAAAGAGTACCACAGTACCTCAAGGACCACCTCTCCCCATATGAACCGACCAGGATCCTGAGATCCTCATTGGAGGCCTTTCTTCATGTGCCCCCTCCATGACAGGGCCAGAGGGGGGACAACATGAGAAAGGCCTTTTTTGCAGCGGCTCCCCCCTTGTGGAATGCTGCTCTCCTCAGGCTCGCCTGGAGCTCCAGGAAATGGAGCGCATAACTGGCGCTCCAGTTATGCTCCAGGAAAAACATTCCACTTTTGAATAATGAAGCCATCTATGGCCTTTTAAACTGTGGGTGTTGGTGGTATCTGAAGAAGTGTGCATGCACACGAAAGCTCATACCAAGAACTAACTTAGTTGGTCTTTAAGGTGCTACTGGAAGGAATTTTTTTATTTTGGTGTTGGTGGAGGTAATTGTTTGTGTTTGGTTATTATGGTATGTATTTTTGTGTTTTTATATTGTGATGAAGGGTGGTCTAGAAATTTAATAAAGAAGCAAACAAATAATAAGGGAAACTTGGGCACAAATAGTTCATCTGAAGGCACGGAAGTTTTTAACGTTGGATGTTGTATTGTGTTTTAATTTGTTGGAAGCTGTCCAGAGTGGCTGGGCTAACCCCGCCAGATGGGCGGCAGATAAATAAGACAATTATTATGACTTTGAAGACGCCGCCCCCAGGCTGCTGGCTATGCAAATGGTTTAAAGCGCCACCAATCGCCCCATTTCCTCGGGTTTCGCTTGTTTCTTCTTCTCGCCAGGGAAAGGGCACCGAGGCCGGGTGGGCACCGCAGGGAAGCGCTCCCTCGCCAACCCCCCGTGACCCGCGACCTGAGGGGAAGAGCTCTCCTCTCAGGCTTCCGCGGGAGAAGGCGGGGAACGTGCGCGTGTGTATGCGCGTTGCGTGTCGGGGCGGAATACCGCGGCATTTACTCATTATTATTTTACCGAAGTTAAATACTGGCGCGATGTCAAAACCGAAAAGAGAGGATTTTCTTTTTTAAAAAAGCGAGCCCTGGCAGATCCCCTGAAAACTACGCTTCCCAGGAAGCAACGGGCCCTTTCCTGACTCTCCTCTCTCCTCTCTCCCTCTCCCCCCGCCCCCCCCCCCGGGACGGGGCTTGGGCCTAGAACGATACGCGGGATCTATAGATGTGGGGGAGTGTTTACGCGCCTCTGAGGGGAGGAGAGCGGCGGCGGAGAGGAGAGCGACGGTTGGGGAGCGTCGGCGCGGGGGCGGGGCTGGCGCGGACGTTGGCCGGTTCCGCGGCGGTGGGCGGCGCCTTCGGAGCCAGTCCGGGCGTCGGGGTTTTGCGAGCAGCGGTTGCCTGAGGCCCGGCGTCGCCGCCGCCGCCTTTCGTGTGTGCGCTTCTCTTTCCGGCGTGTGTGTGTGTGAGGCGTTTCTTGTTCCTGCGTGTGTTCCGGGGGCCTCCGCGCCCGGCCCTTTCCTGACAGAAGGTGAGCTGACGAGAGCGCGGCTCGGCGAGTGAGGGGCGGGCGGGCGGGCGGGCGGCGAGCGCCTGCCCGCCTGCCTTGAGGGTGGTCGCTCTGCGGCGGGGACGCTCCGTCGCCGCTCCGCCCCCCCGCCATGAACTACCAGCACCTCCAGCAGCAACAGCAACTGGCCAACTCGGCGGCCATCCGGGCGGAGATCCAGCGCTTCGAGTCGGTGCACCCCAACATCTACTCCATCTACGACCTTCTGGAACGGGTGGAGGAGCCGGCGCTGCAGGGCCAGCTCCGGGAGCACGTCATCGCCATCGAAGGTGGGTGACGCGGCTGGAGTTGCAGCTGCTGCTGGTGTTTATCTCTCTCCCTCCGCACCCCCCCCTTCTCCGTCTGCCCTGATTCGGAAGCGAGCCCTTCTGCGCTCACCGGAGTGTTAGCCTCACCCCCAAAGAAAGATCGCCGCTGTGCCTCTCCCTCCGCCTGTGACGATTGCAATCCTGCGCACCCTGGTAGTTCCTTGCGGAGCAAGCCCCCTTGAGTGTAGCGAAACTTGTTTCTGAGCGATGAGTCGCCAGATGGCCCACTGACCTCTCCCTTGCTTTTATACAAGGACAACAAAAATGTTTAGCACTCTTAGTGTGTGCAAAAGCACTCAAGTTGTCGTGGTTCTTGCAATAACTGTGTAAGGTGCAGGTGAAACTCGAAAAATTAGAATATCGTGGGAAAGTGCATTTATTTCAGTAATTCAACTAGGTGAAACTAATATATGAGAGAGACTCATGACATGCAAAGGGAGATATGTCAAGCTTTTATTTGTTATAATTGTGATGATCATGGCGTACAGCTGATGAAAACCCCAAATTAACAATCTCAGAAAATTAGAATATTAAATGAAATCAGCAAAACAAGGATTGCAAATAGAGGAATATTGGACCTCTGAGAAGTAGAAGCATGCATATGTATTCCGTACTTGGTTTGGGCCCCTTTTGCATCAATTACTGCCTCAGTGTGGCCTGGCATGGATGCTATCAGCCCGTGGCACTGCTGAGGTGTTATGGAAGACCAGGATGCTTCAGTAGCAGCCTTCAGCTCTTCTGCATTGCTCAGTCTCATGTCTCTCATCTTTCTCTTGGCAGTGCCCTATAGATTCTCTATGGGGTTCAGGTCAGGCGAGTTTGCTGGCCAATCAAGCACAGTAATCCCATGGGCGTTGAACCAGGTTTTGGTACTTTTGGCAGTGTGGACAGGTGCCAAGTCCTGCTGGAAAATGAAGTCAGCATCCCCATAAAGCTCGTCTGCGGAAGCATGAAGTGCTCCAAAATCTCCCAGTAGACGGCTGCATTGACCCTGGACTTAATGAAGCACAGTGGACCAACACCAGCTGATGACATGGCTCCCCAAATCAACACAGACTGTGGAAACTTCACACTGGACTTCAAGCATCTGGCATTGTGTGCCTCCTCATTCTTCCTCCAGACTCTGGGTCCTTTGTTTCCAAATGAGATGCAAAGGTTGCTCTCATCAGAAAAGAGGACTTGGGACCACTGAGCAACAGATCAGTTCTTTTTTTCTTTAGCCCAGGTAAGATGCTTCTGACGTTGTTTCTTGTTCAGGAGCGGCTTGACAAGAGGAATATGATATTTGAAGCCCATCTCCAGGATCCGTCTGTGTGTGGTGGCTCCAGCCTCATCCCACTCATTGTGAAAGTCCCCAACGCGTTTGAATGGTCTTTTCCTGACAATCCTCTCCGGGATGCAGTCAACCCTGCTGCTTGTGCACCTTTTTCTTCCACACTTTCCCCTTCCGCATAACTTTCCATTAATGTGCTTCAATACAGCACTTTGGGAACATCCAACTACTTCTGCAATTAACTTTTGAGGCTTTCCCTCCTTATGGAGGGTCTCAATGATGGCTTTCTGCACAACTGTCAGGTCAGCAGCCTTCTGCATGATTGTGCTTCCTACTGAACGAGACTGAGAGACCATTTAAAGGCTCAGGAATCGATTGCAGGTGTTATGGATTGAATAGCTACTGCACCTTTTCATAATATTCTAATTTTTTGAGATTGTTAATTTGGGGTTTTCATCAGCTGTATGCCATAATCATCACAATTATAACAAATAAAGGCTTGGCATATCTCCCGTTGCATGTCATGAGTCTATCTCATATATTAGTTTCACCTTCTAAGTAGAATTACTGAAATAAATGAACTTTTCCACAATATTCTAATTTTTTGAGTTTCACCTGTATGTCGGTGCCGTCACCGTACTGAGACAGATAGGGGTTGGCCCTAAGGTGAAGAAAGATTAGAGGCGCCAGGGCTTCCTTATTTCAGTTCTCAGTTCTCAGGCACTGAACTGCAGTGAGGAGTCAGGTGCTTTCCAGTCAGAGACTGGAAAAGCTACTGTATTTTTCGCTCTATAAGACGCACCAGACCATAAGACGCACCTAGTTTTTGGAGGAGGAAAACAAGGGGGGGGATTCTGAATCCCAGAAGCCAGAACAGCAAGAGGGATCGATGCACAGTGAAAGCAGTGATCCCTCCTGCTGTTCTGGCTTCTGGGATAGCTGCGCAGCCTGCATTCGCTCCATAAGACGCACACACATTTCCCCTTACTTTTTAGGAGGGAAAAAGTGAGTCTTATAGAGCAAAAAATATGGTATTTTATTTGCTGTGAGTTCCCTCTACCTTTTTAATAGAATGCCATGGAGTGTCTTGCTGTGTGGTCTGCATAAGGCTGATCTGATAAGCTAGACTGATTCCCTAACTGTTCTATCACATTTGTTTGACGGACCTGTAAAATATTGCGAAGAAATACTTAACAGAACATTTTTTAAAAAAGTTTTCAGGGGAGGGTCTTAAGGAAGGAGCACCTTGGAAATAAATAAATAGTGCTGCTTTAGAAATGCAGCTGCTTCTTGGAAGTGCAAAGTACACATGTGGTGTTTTGATGTTGCATATCAGACATGAGCCTGCACACTACAGCCTCTTGAGGCAGGCTGTTGCTTGCCTGTCTTACTGTGCAGCCTAGTTAGCAAGTCCCTAGAGAATTCGTATTGCTCTGCAAAGCCTGTAGGATGTCTTTGGTCCTGGTCAGGTTGCAAAAAGACCAGCTGGAAAGGAGTTATTGGACTATATAAAAGAGCCTTATAGTTTGACGAGTATTGGAAAGTGTGGCTGTTCCAATGCCTTTTTTGGTTGTTTGGATTTCTAGTATATCATTTTAGCATATAAGCATAATATAAATAAATAATATTTAGTTGTTGCTTTTTAAATGAGCAGGAATGCAAGATACCTCTAACATTAACATGTTTTTTTGTTGCTCTCTCCTATTATAAAGGAGAAGAGGGCAGAGGCATTGAAGAGTTACTTGCATAGCCATATTGCAGAAGCTTAATCTAATCCTTTAGACTGAGCAGGTGATATCTACTTGCTGTCTCATGAGCAAGTAGCTCAATTAAACCAAATATTCTTAGAATCATTAAGCTCCCTCTTGCTGGCTATGTCAGTGCATTATTGTTAAGGAGTGGTTTATATTCTGTATGGTATTTGTCCTGATTTGTATGGTATGTGGCTTGGATTGAAGTATTCTTGTAAATTTTAATGCATTTTAGTTAATCTAAACTAATTTCCTCTTTACTACTCCCCCCGTCCCGTCACATGATCTCTTGCTTTTATCTGACCATTTCCTCTCTTAAGGGTTATCGTATAAAGTTTATTTGCATATTTTTACTGTTCAGGTATAACAGAAAGCACCTCTGAAGTTCAACTAGTGTGTATTATTACTTATATTTAGAAGTTGGTAAATTTAGTGCTTGCTGACTGTAATGTTCCGCCTGTTCCTTTGGATCAGGATTCCTTCTCAAATCTTTGCTTAGCTGCATATGTTTTTGTGTTTTAGTATATGATTTTCATGCATCAGTTTGGAATGCTGCAGTACAACCACTTCACCATCTTTCTATCACAGTGCCTAGTCACAAACACAAATATGTACAACTTTGAGCTTTCACATTCTTAAGTCTGCCTTTTTTACATTTGCTGCATGTGATATAAGAATATATGGTAGGTTGTAATCTTTCTGATGTGAAAAATGTAGCACTTCAACTTTTTACTTTGCTTAGTGTTTCAAACCGGTGTTCCTGAATTTGCAAGAAAGAATATGGTTGTTTTTTGTTTCTTTGGGGAGAAATATGTGGTAATTATATGGAGGCATGTTATAGTGATTGCTGTTGAACTGAAGGGAGCTGTAGGGGCCAGGGTGTTTATCCATTTGTAAGTTAAGGAAATAACATTTACGTTACACTGATATTGGATAGAGGTAATAGGCCATAATATTTTGTGTCTGGAAATGCTTTGAAATTTATCTGTTGAAAGTGCTTTAATATTAGGTACTGTATTGGCAGTTATCAGTGTAGTTTAGCTCACTATACAGTGGTACCTTGGGATAAGAACTTAATTCGTTCTGGAGGTCTGTTCTTAACCTGAAACTGTTCTTAACCTGAAGCACCACTTTAGCTAATGGGGCCTCCTGCTGCCGCCTCGCCGCCAGAGCACGATTTCTGTTCTCATCCTGAAGCAAAGTTCTTAACCTGAGGTTATTTGTGGGTTAGCGGAGTCTGTAACCTAAAGCGTCTGTAACCTGAAGTGTATGTAAGTGTATGTAACCCGAGGTACCACTGTACTGTTCATTGGTGGCTAGCTTCAGACTCTTCAGGAAGTTAACAGTAGAGAATAAAGGCTAGCTATCTTGTCCTGTAAATTACTGGCTGGTGACAATTTAAACTACCTGAATATAGCAGGTATCTGACTTAAACATTTCAACATCACAATATCTTCAAAAGCAAGTATAGAATTGCAGTCTACTTTCCAGTGTCTCAAACTATTATGTTCCTGGAAACTTTAAAAAAAACGTTATCTACTTTTATTAGGCAGTTTTGGGAAAAGGCATTTTTGTAGATTATCTTGGGGTAAATGATGCCACAGTTAAGGGGGCCTGCCCTTTGCTTTGGATTGATGGCATCTTTGATCTTTTATCAAATACTGTAGTTCTCCATCCTTGAACTAGTGAGCTGGTTTTCGAAAGTGGAAGCTCATCCTGAAGATAAATCAGAAATATCTTTCTGAGTGAGGAAAGGTTTTTCTGCATTAAATGGAATGCCTTTTTGTGTGTGTAATTCACACTGTGAACTCCAGAATCACATGGATATTGTTATAGCACAAATTGCAAAGGCTGTCCTGTGATAGCCCACACTTTGGAAAGGGTAAAAGCATTACCTCTGAAGATAAATGATGCCAAGTGCCAGCTTCTCTGTAGGTAAGTATTAATTCCAAACTTCTCCCTAATTTGATTACATTATTTTGGTGTACAAGATGCAAAGTGTGAAAAAGTAGAGAAATGCTCTTATTTTTAATTCACTAACATTTCCCACTTTTTTCCTTAACTGAAGAGCTTGATAATAATGATAGGTTGAGAAGTCTCTACATAAATATTCTATGTGGAGTAAACATGATGTGTGAATGGAAAAACGGAAAAGGCATATATATATAGGAATTGCTATTTAAAATGTGATATTAAAAATGTGTCACTGATGTAAACTGTGTATTAGTTCATGTATTTTGAAAATATAAGTAGAAAGTGTCACTGAATTGAAAAAAAAGTGACTAGATGCTGTTGTGGCACCCATAACGTAGGTTCCAGAAGCCATGTGGCAAACAGCTTTTCAGTCCCAGTTTCTAACACTGCTCTGATGTGATAGAAGAATGGGACAGATTCACGAGGCACTGGGGGCAGCAAAAATACAGTCAAAAGTACATGTGGCCCCTGTGCTATAGACTAGACAGAGTTGGAGAGGAGCTGTTTCCATTTTGCTATCCCCGAGGTTGCTGTCAGGCATGTAATTTTTCAAAAGTAAAACAAAACCACATTATTAAAATAGGAATCAACATTGAATAGTTCAAGATGAGCATTTCAGGAAAAGGAAAGCACCGTGTGCTTTGAAAATGATTGCAAATTCAGATACAAAATAAAATAAATAAAGCAACAGCTTTAAAATACACCCAGAATGTATTTATTATTTTTAAACTTTATAATATGTAGAAATTCATAAAGCCTACTGAACTATCCCCGAAGAGAGTTTACTATTTAATATATTGATGCGCACAAATATTAGTATATTAAAGTGCAGCACTGATTGTTAATAGGCCTTGTGACAGAAAACTGCAACAGCTGCTGCAGCAGCTCACTAGTGGCCAAAGCCTTTGAGATTACTCCAGAATAGACAAACAGAACAAATAAATGCAGATTAAGTTCATTGTTTAAAATACTCCATACACAGCATGTAAATTAGAGGCATATAAATTATTATTAATAAATTGTTGTTATGTATTAGAGAAATAACCAGTCTCAAATTGTTAAAAGGCCAATTGTATTAAATATGAAACACAGTTGTTACCATTGTTAACATTCACGTTGAATGCAAAATAATATTCACAGCACACCTGAGTGCTAAGTGTAAGAAAGAGTGTACTGATGTGAGGCAATAGATTCAGATATCAAAAAAGACTATTTTTCCTTGGCTGCAAAAAAGAGAGAAAGGCAATCACCATTGCAATACTCTAACCGTTACAATAATCAATACTGCAATAATTCCAAAGCAATGTCTACCATATCATGTACACTCACTTGATATTCTAAATGAATGTCTGTCATACATACACCCCCTACCCTGCAACACAAACCACTGTGAAAACCAACATGAGGAGAAGGAGATGTAGCAGTAGCAGCAGAGGAGAGAGCAAGCAATTGCCCCATGACAACTAATTATCTGTGGAGGCTAAGTATATAGTTTATCACTTCTTGAATGCTGGAAGTCTAAACTTGTACAAGACACACAAAATATATGAAGCCGAACCATTTGCTTTATTTTTATACAACATTATGTTAAGCTACATAAAGTTTATCATGAAGATTTTCTAAGCCAGGAGGATATCATTTCTGCACATAGGCAGTAATGCATGTAGGCCAGGAGGAAAACAAGCAGCTAGAATTTCTGCAATCATTGTTTCTGAACTCAGCACAGGTGGAGCAAACACTTTTGTCAAGGTCAACCAAGACATAATGCTTACATGCACTTCTAGCCAGGCTTGTTCCCAAGTCAGATTTTTTTTTTTTTTTTAAGTGTGGGTATTTTTAGATATTACTAGGTGAATTCAAGATTTACTCATTTGACTATTGAAAATGTAGTTTCTACTGAATAAACTGCAGCCTGGCAGTTAAGATGCCACAAGAATACAGTGGTACCTCGGGTTACATACGCTTCAGGTTACATACGCTTCAGGTTACAGACTCCGCTAACTCAGAAATAGTACCTCGGGTTAAGAACTTTGCTTCAGGATGAGAACAGAAATCGTGCTCTGGCGGCGCAGCAGCAGCAGGAGGCCCCATTAGCTAAAGTGGTCTTCAGGTTAAGAACAGTTTCAAGTTAAGAACAGACCTCCAGAATGAATTAAGTACTTAACCCGAGGTACCACTGTAGTATTTTTTGTCTTTATTTTGCCATTTAGATAGTGCCAGCATATATTGCGCAAAATTCCTTTTTTATTTTAGTGTGATTTCACAAACACCCCCCACCTGTCTACCAATTCTTCTCAGAAATCAATTCTTGCCATCTAACCAAGAAGAAAGCTTTTTAAATAAATTTGTTTTATCAAATAAAATACTACCTCTTCCAGTCGTTCTGACCCTATATAGAGAGGGCAGCACTTTTAAAAGCCAAGAGAATGTGGAGTAAATGAACAGTAAGGTACTCTGATGCAGGGTTCAATATTAGCCGCATGCCAGGTGCATTTTGTGATTGGGGATTGGTAGATTGTGAGCACTTTGAGAAGTCTTGGTGCCTCCCCACCCAGCACGCAAGTGAGATTGCTGGCAGCTCCCTTCCCTTTACTGCTTTGCGTCCGGCCCTGCCCCCCCCCCCCGTGAGATCGCTGAATGCTGCCTTCCAAGTGCCGCTTTGCCTCCTCCCGCAAACATTTAAGTTCAAATTCTAGCACCATACTTTACTCACACATACACACGTATGTCCGTATTTGTAAATATTAATTATTCAAATGACTATTTTGGCCACTACTGCAGGGGCTGACTCTGTTAATGTTTGTGGTGTCGAATCAAGAATTCTCAGTTAAACATCTGGCTAGTTCAGATGACAACCTTGAGCTAGGTTAAGAACTATGAGAACTGAAAGAAGAAAAGTAAACTTTATCCAGGGACAGTCTACATATATATTGGCCTATTCTTATATTTTTTTTTCTTAATGGTGACACGGACCATTCATAACGTAAGAATCATCTTCACAACTGTGAGCAGGGCTGTGCGGGGGGGGGGGGAGGAGTGAACACGAGTGACAACAATTAACTACAGTGGTGCCCCGCAAGACGAATGCCTCGCAAGATGGAAAACTCGCTAGACGAAAGAGTTTTCCGTTTTGGAGGTGCTTTGCAAAACGAATCTCCTATTTGCTTGCTTCGCAAGACGACAATGTCTTGCGAGTTCCTGCTGGTTTTTTTTCCTCCCCCCCCCCTTTTGCTAAGCCTCTAAGCCGCTTATCAGCTGATCCGATCAGCAGATAAGCCGCTAATAGCGCTAATAGCGCTAAGCCGCTTATCAGGTGATCCGATCAGCAGATAAGCTGCTAAAAGCCTCTAAAAGCCACTAATAGCACTAATAGCGCTAATCCGCTAATCCTTCAATGGGCTTGCTTCGCAAGACGAAAAAAAACGCTAGATGAAGAGAATCACAGAACGGATTCTTTTCGTCTTGCGAGGCACCACTGTATAGCAGTGTTCACTGCTCCTGCTCAGGCTGCACAGTAAAACCATTTTGGCTCCTGAAATTCATTCGGATTGTGTAGATGAAATATAACTGATAGAATTCTACAGAATCTACTTTCAGGAAGTTCATGGAAAGAATGTTTCCCATCCCTTCTTCCTGCCCGCTGCAGTCATCTGTGCCTTTTGAGGGTTGGGAGGACCTCCTGACAAAGTGGGTTGGTTTGCAGGGGCTACTGTGGGAGGGGGAAATCACCCTCAAACTCTGTGTGATTTTGTGCAATTCCCATCCCCTTTTGCCCCACCACACATTGTTCAGGAAGGGCCCCCTTATACTCTGGAAAGGCTTTTCAGGCATAAATGTGGCTGAAGCATGGGGGGGGGCAGGAAACTTCTTCCAGCCACTTCCAGCCAGCGTGGTGTAGTGGTTAAGAGCGGTAGTCTTGTAATCTGGGGAACCGGGTTCGCGTCTCTGCTCCTCCACATGCAGCTGCTGGGTGACCTTGGGCCAGTCGCACTTCTTTGAAGCCTCTCAGCCCCACTCACCTCATAGAGTGTTTGTTTGTTGGGGGGGGGAGGGAAAGGAGAATGTTAGCCGCTTTGAGACTCCTTAAAGGGAGTGAAAGGCGGGATATCAAATCCAAACTCTTCTTCTTCTTCTTCTTTAAGAACCTTCCCCAAAGCCTCTTGAAGTTTTCCCATTCTTCCATCACATCAGAGTACCTCCCTGTTCCTTGCATTGCTGTACACACGTCACACACTCTTGGCTTGTGTCTCTTTGGTTGCTGTGAAATGAGACTACCACATTCTTAAAATGTTCTTGCTGCTCAGTAGATATTGATGAATCATATGGTTAGATGTATTTCAGTTATGCCTTTTTTAAAAAACGTGAAGGGTGTGGGGACGAGTTCTTTGACCTTGAGGTAAAAGGTGCATTTTAAACAGTGTATCTGCTATACTACTAGATGACAGAAATGCTGTGCATTTGTCCAAACATTGTAATAATCTGGCGAAAAAGAGGAGAAATACATATCTGAAGCCATGATTTTAACTCTAGATAACCAATTGTACTCTGCTACAACTTCAAATAGATTTTTATTCACTGATGCTACTGTGACATAATACCAAGTTCTTTCTTACTGACACACAGATAACAAATAATGTTGTGCTAAATTTAAAAATACTGTAGCTCCATTAGTCGAAACAAAATAATAAAAAAAACCTTCCAGTAGCACCTTAGAGACAAACTAAGTTTGTTACTGGTATGAGCTTTCATGTGCATGCACAGTTCTTCAGATACCATGTAGCTCCATTAGTTGCATTTAGGTTGAGACCGGGAAACCCTTTCTTTACACTTGAAAAAGGCCAACTGCTTAAGTTTAAAGAATCACTTTTATCTAAGTTTTGCACTTTAAAGTGCACTTTAAATAAGTTTTGCACTTGTATAGATGAGTTCGTTTACCGTACTTTTCCATGTATAAGACAATATTTCCCCCCCAAATTTTTAAAGATTAAAATTGGGGGTTGTCTTATACACTGAATGTTGTAATTAAATATGTAAATAAATACATGCCGCCATCCATATTCTTCCCCCCCCCCAGCCTCACCTCACTATTGGCCTCACGACAAACCCTGGTCTGGTACTCCCCCCAGCGGCCCCCACTCCGGACATTGTCCCTTCCACCCGGTTCCCTCAGCTGCCCCCTGGCTACCCGAACCCCCCATTCCTCAAGCACAATCACTCAGGCAGTTCTGGCAGTCACAGCTTCTCACAGTGGCGGAGGAATCCGCTCCGACGCTTGGGGCGGAGTAAGCCGCTCATAGGGACGGGGTGCACTGCGGGGCCTCTGGAGTCTGCCTGCCTCCTCCCACTCAGCTGCCCTACAGTTGGGGGGGAGGCAATGGGCGGACCATTTGGGCCCAAGTGGCAGAGTGCAGTTCGCTCCCCTAGATGTTTGAGAGTGGAGCAGAAAAAGGCAATTTGACTTCTGCAGCATACGAACTCCCTCTTAAAGGGTTCTTTAGCTATGATTCTTGCAAGTGATACAACTAGTTAATTAGTATTGAATACATGCTGGATTGATAGCATGAATCGGATGTTTCATGACACTCAAAATAATGTTCTACAGAAGAATAGTAGCCTGGGCATGTTACGAGAAAAGTACATGAAAATAAACATAAAGAGTGATTCTATAACGATGTAAATATGTCATTAGGGTGGGATCCAGAGGATTTCTGCCTGTAGAAGTCTGCCTGGTCTTCAAATGACTTGGGAAGAACCTTCTGATACCTCTATCTTTAGCGGAGTCAGCAGAGTTGCAACGCCCCAAAGTGCCTTCCCAGTGAAGGCACCCTGGCTTTGGAACAGCCTCCCCGCCAAAGTTAGGTTGGTGCTGACTCTCTCCATCTTTTGGCACCAGCTGAAGACTTTCCTCTTCTTTCAGGCATTTGAAGTAAGGGCTTTTCAGTGGCAGATGTGAGAGAGATTAGCAGTTGTATCTTCTAATTACGGTTTTCTTGTCATAATGTCTTTTACTATTGCTGTCCACTCTGATAAAATTTATGATTAAGGTACAGAGAGGGATTAAAAAATAAATTAATTAACAATGCTAAAGTGTTACAAGCTGCCCCCTGGCATCTGATGGAAAGGAAGGATACAGTTATTTGTTACTTCTTCATGGCTTCTTTTTTTCTCTAAAGGTATTGATTAAGGTTGCAAGTAAAGTATGACGATGTTGCTAAGAATGGTCCCTGTGCTTATTTTGCATATATTTAAGGTTAACTGAATTGTTGTTGTTACAGACTTTACCTTTTGCATTTCATTGCCATTTAATCCTGATGTTTACACATTTTTCTCTACACCATCCTGTGTGTGTATGCATATGTAAACATAATTGCAAACCTACCAACTGAGGTTAACAGTTCATATAGCTGATGAAATAGCGGACTAGCCCAAGAGAGCTTGTGGCATAATAAATTGGTTAGTCTTTAAGGTGCCACAAGACAAACAATTGTTTGTTAACATGATATATTATTATTAATAATAGAGGTTTTTAAAAATCACTTGCATCAGTTAAGAGCTGCAATAAATCCTTCATAAATTGTGTGTGTGCGCACAAACAGGGGGTATCCAAATCTAACTGGTGCAAAGGCATGGAAATTTTACATGTTCATTTGGGTGCTGGGGGAGCATTTAGAGTACCAGTTAGCTTGTGTCCCTGGTGTTACACATTGCTTGTTCCATTTCACTTATTTTCAGTAGTTTGATTTCCATGTGGATTTTAAAGTGGGGCACAGATGCACGTTTTTGTGTTTAATGCATGTGCATAATTATAAGTGTAAGATCACAGTAAATAATTCATGTCAGTTGGGGTCTTGCTGCTTATAATGAGTTCTCATGGGCAAACCTGGATTGCTTAGCTTCTTTCAGATACATGTAACACTTTATGCTTCCTATTGGGTAAAACTGACACAATCTCATTAGCTGTTAAGAATGAAATGGGAGAGAGTCCATAGAATTTCTAAATTTTCAACTCTCATGAAAGAAGCAGAAACGTTTGGACATGATATCCCGCCTTTCTCTCCCCTTAAGGAGTCTTAAAGTGGCTCACAATCTCCTTTCCCTTCCTCCCCCACAACAAACACTCTGTAAGGCGAGTGAGGCTGAGAGACTTCAGAGAAGTGTGACTAGCCCAAGGTCACCCAATAGCTGCATGTGGAGGAGCTGGGAAGCAAACCCGATTCACCAGATTATGAGTCCACCGCTCTTAACCACTACACCACGATGGGTCAGGTAACAAACACCAAACATATCAACCTGTTGGTTTCCAACACAGCTAGTAAGCTGATTAGAATCGTAGAGTTGGAAGGGACCCCCAAGGGTAATCTGTTCCAACCCCTCAATGCAGGACTCTTTTGTGCAAACCAATAACCATGAGATAAAGAGTCTCATGTTCTACTGACTGAGCTGCCTCAGCTGTCAATATATGTTGGGTTCTCTTGTCTGTGTACAAACATGGGAATTACAGAGAAGTAACCCTGTTTTTGCTTCTGTAAACTAGTTGTGTTTTTAAAAGTTAATTGTGTAGTGGTTAAGAGCGGTGGACTCATAATCTGGTGAACCGGGTTCACTTCCCTGCTCCTCCACATGCAGCTGCTGGGTGACCTTGGGCTAGTCACACTTCTTTGAAGTCTCTCAGCCCCACTCACCTTACACAGTGTTTGTTGTAGGGGAGGAAGGGAAAGGAGAATGTTATCCGCTTTGAGACTCCTTCGGGTAGTGATAAAGCAGGATATCAAATCCAAACTCTTCTTCTTATTGTCACACAAATCTTATGGGCAAAATTCAGAAAATTGGATAACTGGAGACAGGATTTAAATGGTTGAATATGTGATCAGGATCAACTGACAGAAGACTATTTTATTATGTGCTGGTTTTAATGAACCAGTATGTTTAACACATTGGTTTTCGGGTTGGGAACCTCCAGCCACTGGGCCAAATTAGGCCTAATTTGATTCACAAGACTATTTCCTCAACCATGCCCATTTGTGACGTTGGGGACAGGGCAGGTGGAGAACACCAAACTGGAGCATTAACACCTACTCCCCATTGTTCCTTGACAAGCTGTTTGGAAATTCTGTTGTGCAGCTCATCCCTGTCCAAAACGGGGATTGATGTATGTGCTGAAATTGAATTTTTGTCAGGACAAAGTCTTTTAAATATTAGTACAGTTCCAGTTGTAGATACCTTGTGTTCAAATGGATGTTACTTCCAATTGTTTGGCTGAGACTTCCAAGGCAACTAGAACGAAGCTTCTAGTCAGAAATCAACCTAGTGATTGACAAATTTTATGCAGATAAAAATATTTTTGTCTAATTGTGCAAATATTCTGCTGCCAACAACATTTGAGTCCTGAAAATGCCTCAGTTAAGTATAAATAACATATGTTGTAGCTCTGTTTTCTCTGAGGTATATCTTGGCCATCTGCTATATCTGGAATTGGACTTGTGTTCTACATGCTGCAGAAATCTGTTCTCCCTAAATAACTTTAAGGAGTTGATAGCTAATAAGGTGGCCTAATTCAGAGTTATCAGATGTATTACTGTAGATTAGCTATATCATTGCAATATAAAACAACTTGCATACAAGCAATTTTAGATCCAGGTATAAAATAATCTAGCCAAGCACGATACAGTACTGTTCATGATCAAGGACCAAGTGTTCCTCTCCTTGGACACTTTATTTTAGGGATTTTTATAAATATTTGTTTTACATGAGCACTTAATACTGATTTCGGGATACATGAATAGCTAGGTTTTCCTGACACATGGACTTGAAGCAAGGAATATTCATTCCATGGTGTATAGAAAATAGTATATGTGTTCTTCTCAGTCATTCTGAATATTATGCCCAGGAGTTAACTGAGTGTTAACTTAAAGTGTGTTCACACATCCCTTCTTCAACCTTACACTGATACAGCACAGCACTTTGTTTAGCCTCTTTCCCCCACCTTTTATGGAATTGGAATGTCTACATTAGAATCTCTAAAAATTTCAGTCTCTATCTCTCTCACATACTGGTTTCATTTGGATGTCACAATAAACCATTGCTTATTGTGCTGTTCAGTGAAGGATGAGATATAAATAAAATAAAACAATTACCTTGGTGAATGGTTTTGACAGTCTGAATCTTGATGTATATCTAATCAGTATTTGATGTTTTTCCTTGTATTTTTATGTTAAAATTTTGAATGAGTGTAAGGCTACAACTCACTTATCTGGGATTAAATGCTGGTAGCTTGATTCTGGGTAAAAAAATATGTTTATGGAAAGGGGAAAGACTGGTTGCACAAGTAACCTTTCACTCATGCAATCATATGCCATGTGTGCATGTATAAAATGAGGGTTGTACACATGTTGTGGTTGTTACACTGGTAGCTAGTTACAGAGATTACATAGTTTAGGCATAAAATGAAAGCCAGATGCAAGATCCAATTGTTTCAGTTGAGTAAATGGTGCATGGTTTCAAGAACTAGAAATGTATGAGCCTGAAGATAAAAGCAAGCCACGTCTAAGAATAATGCATACACATACAAGTCTGCGTGCACACACACAAACAGCACATTCCTTTCAGACTTCAAGAAGTGACCTACATTTGGCTTGCTTCTGGCTATCTTGAACACCATCTGATTCTGTCAGTGTGTTTTCTTTAAATGGAAAATATCTAGAGAATCTTATCATCCTTTCAACTGAATCAGCCAGAATACCTGAATTACACTGCGTATTGAGCACGTTTGTGTACAGAATAGAATTTATTTGTTATATAGGTAAATGGTGTTGCAGTTTTTCTTTTGTTCATTTTTTGCTGTGATTGGTAGGCATCTGGCTAATTTAATTTGCAATCTTGTAAATTAATAGAGTGGCGACCTCTAAAACAGCCTTTTAAACAAGCCCACAAATGTTACCAACCTACACAGAAGAACTTTCATGTGAGCAAACAAATTCCTTCTAACCTACAGATGCTAGGCTGGTGCTTCCATGCACAGTTGCCCTGAATGATTTCCCCTCTCTTAATTTCATGTGCTATTCTCTTTCTCATGGACTCTTGACTCCAGTTAAGGGGAAGTAATAGTACGGCTCTATTCTTCCTTAATCAGACCACACCTGGAGTTCTGTGTCCAGTTCTGGGCACCACAATTTAAGAAAGATATTGACAAGCTGGAATGTGTGCAGGAGGTCAACCAAGATGATCAAGGGTCTGGAAACTAAGCTTGATGAAGAATGGTTGAGGGAATTTGGTATGTTTAGCTTGGAGAAGAGGAGACTGTTGTAGAGTTGGAAAGGCTCTTGAGGATCATCTAGTCCAACCCTCTGCAATGCAAGTCTCTCCACTAAAGCATCCATGGCAGATGGCCATTCAGCCTCTGCTTAAAAACCTCCAGTGAAGGAGAGTCCACAACCTTTTGAGGGAGTTTATTCCAATGTCAAACTGCTCTTACTGTCAAAATGTTCTTCCTGATATTTAGTAGGAATTTCCTTTTTTGTAATCTGAATCCACTGGTCTGGGACCTAAGCTCTGGAGCAGGAGAAAAGAAGCTTGTTCCCTCTTCCATGTGACAGTCCTTAAGATATTTGTAAATGGCCATCATATCTCCCCTCAGTCTTCTCTTTTCCAGGCTAAACATACCCAGCTCCTTCAAATAATCCTTGTAAGGCTTGGTTTTCAGACCATTTATCACCTTTATTGGCTTTTTGCAGTAGGGTAGCGCTGCAGAGAGCTTGCTGGGGAGACCATGCATTAAAAAGGGACCCAAAAATAACTTAAACAAGGTTTTAATTACAAAAACAAAAACTCCTTATACACTAAATACATCAACATCAAACCAGACCCAACCACCAACCCATCCCCCAGGGTAATGGGAGAGCTAGCTGCTGCTCCTTATATACTACACCCAAATGCTGACACAGCTTAATCAATACAACTCAGCAGCACCTGCTATGTTTCACAGCTGTAAAGCTGGGTCTCGTTAGTTTGTTATGGCCCTTGCTCTGGCCCCTTAAAGACATACACATCGGATGGAACAATGATGAACCTTTACATTTAAAGAAACCATTCAACAGGTTGCACATGTTTCAGCTTGTCAATATCCTTGAAGGATGGAGCAAGCTTGTTTTCTCCTGCTCTGGAGGGTAGGACCTGTACCAATGGCTTCAAGTTACAAGAAAGGGGAATCTGACTAAACATCAGGAAGAACTTTCTGACAGTAAGGGCTGTTCCTGCATTGCAGGACTTGGACTAGATGACCCTCAGGGTCCCTTCCGACTCTACAGCTTTATGATTCTAGAAGGTAAACAAGGATCCAGGTCAAACTGTCTGGCAAATACAGTTCTAGACACGTTCCTAGATTTCATTTGAAGTCTACTCTTCAAGTTCCTGTAAAGCCCACTTAAAGGTTTGGAAATTTCTTCTGGTAGGTTGAAGGGTAGGTGGGAACTGTTACTTCTTTAACGTTTTGCAGCTTACAGTACTCTCACCATGATCCATTGACTACACTGAATTGATGATGAGATGGATTCTGGATGGAAGTTGGTGTCAGTCTCCTTAGCAAATGTACACAGTCTCTTCTACCCTTTCATTATATAGCCTTTTCCGTATGCTGAAGATGCACTTCTTTACTTTGGCCTTTGACACTTAAGATTTACATTTTCAGGACCTGTTCTAGTTGTGATTCTAATTTGTTTGAAATGGTTCTTAATGTTGTATTTTACATTGACGTAATCCTCAATGGGTGGGGCTTTTTCTCATCAGGCTCCATTTCTTTGCATCTTCAAGTGGCTGGGGAAACCCAACCAGATGGGCCGGGTATTATTATTATTACTATTATTATTATTACTATTATTATTATTTGTAACTGGCTTTTAATCTATGATTTGTGACTTTCTTTTATGTTATTTCTGTCATTTTCTGCTAGTACTGCTACTTTGTTATATATTTAATTTATCTGTTTAAAATTATTTCTTTTACTGTTGTATACCACATCAATTACTAGAAGCATGTATTAGGCAAGTGAGCATTTATTACTTACAATTTTTGTGAACAGCAGGGGCAAATTTTGCCCCAGTTGTTTTGTTGCTGCATATCTACATTGTTGATATTGCTTTTTAAAATTTAAACCTTGATCCACATTTTTGACTCTTAAGAGGTACAGTGGTACATCGGGTTACAGACGCTTCAGGTTACAGACTCCACTAACCCAGAAATAGTACCTCAGGTTAAGAACTTTGCTTCAGGGTGAGAACAGAAATTGCGCTGCGGCGGCAGCAGGAGGCCCCTGAAGTGGTGCTTCAGGTTAAGAACAGTTTCAGGTTAAGAACGGACCTCCAGAACGAATTAAGTTCTTAACCCGAGGTACCACTGTATACTAATATGTTCAGATAATTGTTTTAAATTCTGTCTAAAACAATTGCATTATTAGTCTTTGGAAATGTTTTAAGAGCACAGTTAATATATGGCTTATTTCTTTATTGAAATCCTGAGATCCACCAGCTGGAGTTAGATGCAAAATAATGGCTAGAATTAGCAGAACATAAGAAACAAATGTTAGACAATATTTATTAATGTGTTAAGAATGGAGCCTTGCCAGAAGATGTTCACTTTTACAGGCATCACTTAAAAGCCAATAAATATTGCCAGATTCAATAGATCACTTTCCCAAGTAAAAAAATTCTCAGGTTGTGTATTCATTATTGCCAGTGTATCAAGTGTGAATGCTTGTATTATTAAGTCTTGCAGATACTGTATATCAATGGAAAGATAATGAGGAATGTAATGCAACAAGGTTTGTTCAATTATCTGTATTCTATCAAAAGCTATAGGCAAATAACCAGAAAAAGGAGTGTTGAGAGCCAATCAGGCGTCATCTTGTTTCGACAATACACCTCATAACACCACTTTTTTTGGAGTAATACTACAAAATTATATATCAATGGAAAGATAATCTAGTGAAGAATGTAATGCAATAATTTTTATGAAAGATTATTTATTACAACATAAATAAGGAGGACATTTGTCAGTGTGTTATATGATTGCTATCAAGTTGGTTGGGGTTTTTTGTGCTTTCATTTAGTGAGCTTGTAAAACGTAATAAAATTAAAGAAATGGTGGAAAGAGTTGACTGGTGACCCAGAAAGTGATGTAAAATAGTAATATTAAGTGAACAAACTACAGTTATGAAGAAAGTAGAAGAAAAATCAGTGGAAACTTAACCAAAGGTGGCATTTCTAAATTTTTGAAGAGGTATAAGGAGACTCAGTCACTACAAAATCAGACTGGTAAAGGCAGGAAAGGTGCACAACAAGAAGTGACGATAGAAGAATTGAGAAACTGTGCCTACGTGACAGAAGAAAATCATCTGGATGTATACAAGATGACATGGCACAATGTATTGTGAAGTTGAGTGCAAGGACTGTTCGTCTCAGACTGCAGGAATATGGTATAAATGCTAAAATTCCAAGGAAAAAGCTATTGTTATCTCTCAAACAAAGGTTGAAAAGATTAAACTGGGCTAAAACCCATGTTAACTGGACAGTGGAACAATGGGACAGTGTTATTTGGAGTGATGAGACCCAAATCTCCTTGCTTGGTAGTGATGGCATGTAATACGTGTGGGGGAGTATCAGAGAAGATTTACATTCTACTTGCCTTGCACCTACCATGAAACACCCAGTTAGTGTTATGATCTGGGGTTGTATGACAGCAAAAGGTGTGGGCAGAAATTGTGTCAATGGGAATATAAATGCCCAAAAATACATAGCCCAGACATTAACCCAGTCAAAATGGAGCTGACTAAAGAAGCTTGTTAGTCAGAAGCAACCTAGCAATAAAACCCAATTAATAGAGGCAATAATTCAATCTTAGTTTCCCATTATTACAGCTGCAGAACTAAAAAACTTGGTTCACTCCATGGGAAGGCTAAAGGTTACCCAACTAAGCATTAACTGACATGGTGAGAATTTTTGTATATCTCATTTTTTCTTTGCGTTCCACGTTTCTTCTTTATGAAAGTTGTTGTAATAAAAAAATCCTTCATAAAAATTATTGCATTACATTCTTTATTAAATTATCTTTCCATTGATATACAATTTTATGGTATTACTCCAAAAAAGGTGGGTTTATGAGCCATCATTGCCAAAACCAGATGACACCTGATTGGCTCTCTAAACACTAGTGTATGTAACTCTTGAAAGGGGTGTGTGCATATAGAGAAAGAGAATCATACCTCTGAAGAGACTGAAATCTTTGAACACTGCATTTTTACTTGAAAGTCTTAATGCTGCTGATTGAATAACCAAAAGCTGATGAAAAATTACATTGCCTCAAACTATCATTGTTGGGACCAAAGACAAAAAAACAAAACTTGTATTACTTCCAGTACCAGGGACCGTATTACTAGTTGCTGAGGAACAGGAGTGGTAATAAAATGCTGGAGTAAATAAATAGGCCTTATATTTCTTGCTTAAATATGCAAGAGTATGGCTCAGATTAGTCAAGTAATGTTAATAACACCTGAAAAAGGCAGGTGTGCACAAAATCAAGTTTCTTGAGGACCCCCCAATATCTATCTATCTAATACTGTATTAGTTCTGCTTCCCTTAATGGGAGGCTAGTGAGTGTGTGTGTGTGTGTGTGTGTGTGTGTCCAGTAGCACCTTAGAGACCAACTAAGTTTGTTTGGGAGGCTGATGTTTGAGATACTGAGTGAAAACATTGAATGTGGCTTTTTAAAAAAGCATAAAGTGGTTAATTAAAATTGACATCTTCCTAAAGTTCCTCGTGGATACAGTGGTACCTCAGGTTAAGAACTTTATTCGTTCTGGAGGTCTGTTCTTAACCTGAAACTGGTCTTAACCTGAAGCACCACTTTAGCTAATGGGGCCTCCTGCTGCCGCCGGAGCACAATTTCTGTTTTCATCCTGAAGCAAAGTTCTTAACCCAAGGTACTATTTCTGGGTTAGCGGAGTCTGTAACCTGAAGCGTATGTAACCCGAGGTACCACTGCATTTCTATTAATACTCTCTTTAAAACAGAGAAAAACTATCTATCTTTGTGACTCTTAACACAATATTTCAGATGAACAAGATAGAACAAATCTGTGCACTGAGTTGGGACTGTAAATTATCAGGACCATGGGCGTAGCCAGGGTTTTTGTTGGGGGAAGGCCTTGGGGGGGGGGGCAGAACCTCAGTTTGCTATGTATTATTATTTATTTTCATTGATGGGGGAGCTGCCTCTCCCAGCTCCCCCTTGGGTATGCCTATGATCAGGGCCATCCAGAAACTGGTACCCCTTTCCTGCAAGACTGTTAGTAAACGATCTAGTTACAGGCAAGTAGTCGAAACAAAATTAAGGTGCTACTGGAAGGAATTTCTTTATTTTGTTAGTAAAGGAGTATAATTCAGCAGCAATCAAAGGCTTCAGACCTGAGCACACTTAACTAGGGAATAAGTACTACTAAATTCAGAATTTATGAGTAAATATATTTAGGATTGTTTTATGTAACACTTTTATTTAAGCTAGTTTCAGAAACATTCTGAAGAAATTGGAGTTTTATTTGCTGTGGTAGTTCAGTAGTTTTATTATTAAGATTAAAAGCAGATTGCTAGCTTTTTGGTTTCACAAAACCTGGTTTTGTTTGACTGGTATGGAACTGACGAAACAAACCCTGCCCTTACAAAATAATTTAAAAAATAAAGTCTAGTAGCACCTTAGAGACCAGCTAAGTTTGTTCTAGGTATGAGCTTTGTAATTCCTGCCCTTACAGTAAGTAATTCCTGCCCTCAGTCTCTTGGGCTACTTTATGTTCCGGTATTTGCAAGCTAACTCATTCCGCAGAGAAGCTGTGTTCCACTCCGGAATTTGCCTTTTCTCCCCGTTTCTTGAGACCAAGCTCTTTAGGATATCTGCTGCTTTCTGATACTGGGAGACTGTAGTACAGTATGCTGATTGCAGCCGAGGAACGTGTTTGTCTAGGAGTCGGATTACGCGGAGGCATCCTGCGATTGGTGGCAACGGGGAATTATTATTATTTTCAGCATCGTTCTTCCTTTTGGGCGACAGTAGATTGCAAGGATAATACAGGGCCGGCGCTTCATTTAGTATATTAAGAGGACGAGATATAATCGGATTTGCTCTGCAAAAAGGACACAATATGCGGACGGGCAATCTTCTGTAAACAATAAAACCGAGGAGGGCGGCTGCTGCTCCTCCCCTCGCTAATCCTCTCCGGCGCTGCTTCCAGAGATCTGCGGGAGGAGAGCTCGCTCTGCTCCCTCCCGACCGCCCCGGCTTGGATTTGGGGTGGTGATGGTGGGCGCGCGTGGCCGGGAGGCAGGAGAGAAAGGGAGGCTCCGTGGGGCGGCTGTTTCATAGGCAGGCTCTGCTGTCGACATGGAGCGATGCGCTTACCTCCCCAGGCAGCCGAGCCGGAGGAGGGAAGGGCAGCCGGAGCTGCCGTGCCTCCCGAAGTGACTGCAGGCGGAGGAGATCGCCGCCGGAGGAGAGGCAGGGACAAAGGACCTGGCCTCGGTTAGTCCCCCGCGGCGGGACTGGAGATGTACCTCCTGGACAGCAGCGACCCGACCTCCGCCCCTTCCTCCCCCGGCGCCGCGGAGCGGGGGACCCCCCAGCGGAAAACGGTCTACCGCATCTCGGTGACCCTGGTGAAGAAGGAGCCTCTCGGCTCGGCCGCCGTGCCCCGCGATGGCTTCCTCCCGGAGCAGCAGCAGCAGGAGAGCGCCGGGGCTGCCGCCGGGCACGCTTTCCGCAGCTCGCGGGCCCTCAGCACCGGGCAGCTGGAGCTGGGCCGCCTGAAGGTGACCAGGCGAGCCGGGCTGGGCTTCAGGTGGCCGCCGGCAGAGGCGCGCGGGAAGAAGGACGCGGCGCCCGAGGGGGGTGGCCGGCGTCCCCTGCGGGGCTCGCAGCAGCAGGAGGAGGAGGAGGCCGGCCCCGCGGGGATCCCGAGACACTCGCCCGCCGAGGAAGCGGCCCCCGGCGGCCTGGGCCCCACGCGGCCGGCGGCGGCTCCTCCGCTGCGCCGGAGCTGCAGTTTCCGGCACTGGAGCGGCGGGGAGGCGCTGCGGCTGCGCGCCTTGGCGCGGACCAAGCGCCACAGCAGCTCCGGCTGCCTCTCTCTGCCTGCCGGCGGCGCGGGAAGGTCGCTAAGCGCCGGCAGGCGCCCCCCGCGGGCGGGGGCCGAGGCGGGCGGGGGCCCGAAGAGCCCGGCCGGCGAGCTGCAGATGCTTTCGGAGCGGCTGGGGGCCTGGGAGAGTTCGGCCGGGAGCGTCGCCTCTTCGCCGGAGCGCCGCCTGCTGCGCTTCTTCAGCGGGGTCTTCTCGCCCTTCGGGAGCCCCCTGGGCAGGTCTCCCCGGGCCCGGGCGGGCAGCAGCAGCAGCCTCCAGAGAAGCGCCGGCGCCCGCGCGCAGTCCAGCACCGAGAGCCTCGCGGAGCCCCTGAGCAGAGGTGCCTCCTGGGTTGGGCGGGGACGGGGGCTTGGCGAAGGGGGCGGGCAGCACTCGGGCGAAATGCGCGCCTTGGGTTTGGCGAACCCGAAAGGGATGCCCTTTCTCGCCTGGGTATTCCTGCGCCCTTCCATAAATCTGCACTAGTCGTTGAGCTTGGCTCCTCTGTGTTGGGTCTTTCTATTGGAGAGCAGGAGGAGAGCCTATGGGTTTCTTATATAGGTTACTAGGTCAGTGAATCTTCACAGTAGCATGCACACCCTTTGTCTTTGTCAAGTAATGCTTTTCTTTTCTTTTCTCTCCCCCACCCTCACACATTTTTTGGTAGAATCCTGCTCTCCTTGTTGTTAATGTTGCTGTTGTTGATGGTGGTGGTGGTAGTTCAGTAGGACACTCCTAAAGGGCGCTGTAGGTTCTTTTAACTTGTTGGAATAATGTTAATTTTTATGCCAGTGTGAGGAATGTTAAGTGTGTATGCGCAAACAGTGCAAGGTGCTTTAAAAGCCTATTTTAGACCTTGTATAAATTGTATTGGGATGAACACTTGTTCTCAAAGGCAAGTAGGGTCCTAGTAACACAATGCAATATTGGGACAAAATGGAACTGGTTGCAGGTGATATGCTGAATTAGTGACATTCATAAAACTGCTGATTTCTTCTGAATGGCTCAGTGAATGTTTGTGAAGTATACAGAGAACACTGGTTGGTACCCTCTTCTGCATCCCATTACGCTAGAAGCTACAGCAAAGCTCCTTTTGCTCATCAAATATTTAAGCCGGCAAAGATGAAGGTGGCAATCTTTGTTGAGAGTAGTGACCTATTGCAGTGCAGGTGCATAGCCCTAGACATAGGAAGAAAAAACTGGAGGCATTGTATGTAGTACATGTGATACAGTATTGATGTTTCATCTAGATAAACAGACATAGGCCTGGTTTATAAGTTCCACTGTGTTCCATCAGTGTGGCTTATTTCCTGGAAAAGGAGTATAGATTTGCACTTTAGAATCTCCAGATTGGAATGAACTAGGCTCTGTTTTTTAGATGAAATGTAATAAAGGGAGTAGCTCTGTCAGTAAATATAATGAAACAGAGGAAAGGGCTATGGAATTAAACATCTCTTTAAAATGTGAGCAGGGTTGGGGGATGTGAAAGCAGCAACTCAGTGGGAAATCATTAACATGTTATTAATTATTCCCTGCGTTTTAACTTAAATTTACTCCAGTATGATTATTTCATTCATTGCTTTTATTTATGTAATGTGCATCATGCTTTCCCTTCAAAAAATGGACAGTGGCATTTCTGTTCACTAATTATGCCAAGTAGATTAAAAAGTGACTTTCCCAATAAATGGGGGAGTTAGAAGAATTAGAACTTGAATAGGAGAGACTTGAGTACAAATTCAAGGGGTTGTATCCAACAAAGCGATACCATGTGCACAAGGACTGCTACTTATGCAGTGGAACTTTCCTTTATATGTGTCCCCCTGTGTACCCCCCCCCCAAATGGTTTTCTTCTTGGATGGCAGTTGGCTGGCAGTGGGACAAGGGATGAACAGAGCGAGCTCATGGGAAGTGGTCCTTTTAATTATTGGCAGCACAGTTAAGAGAGAGCCTTGCATCTTCACTGGGGAGGTAAAGGAGGCAAAGAAGACATGTTTAACTGAAATCCCATCCTGCAAATTTGAATATGGGCTATTGAGTAGCTTTGTCAAGGGATGTTTGATTGACTGTCACATAGGCCATGTGGGAAGACTCTAGAGAGGGGCGGAGTTCTGATTTGGTCCAAAAGGTTGGCTTCCCAAAGCTGTGGCCTGGTAGAGGATGCTGGTGTACAATCAGCAGTCTTAAAGTGCACTTGTGATTGCAGTTTGGAAGGGAAGGCATCCTGAATCATAACAATCATAATGTTATTATTTACATGCCACCCAGCTGACTGGGTTGCTCCAGCCATTCTGGGCAGCTCCCAACAAAATTTTAAAAGCACAATAAAACCTCAACATCAGAAACTGTACAGGGCTGCCTTCAGATGTTTTCTAAAAGTCATATAGTTGCTTATCTGTTTAACATCTGATGGGAGGGCATTTCACAGGGTGGGCACCACTACCAGACAGAGTGCATCCAGTTCTCAGCCATCGTACCAGATTGAGCTGGTTGACAGCTGCCCCGGACACAGAAATATCCTGCACTTCCATGGACACCTGTGAGTCTAAAATGATCCCATGGCTGCACACCTGCTTCTTTAGTTACCTGGTTGAGGACTAGGGAGCCCCCCCCCCCGCAACCTGCCTGTCCCCCAGAAACTGTACTTGTCAGGATTCAACCTCAACCCATTTTCATGTCTGACATATATATATGTATATATTTTGCTGGAAACCGCCCAGAGTGTCTGGGGAAGCCCAGCCAGATGAGGGGGGTATAAACAATAAAATAATTACTATTTTAATTATAATTATTATAACTGCCACCCCACTGAAGAAATGGAGGAGCCTCCAGACACTCACAGAGGACGTTCACTGCCTTCACTGCTTCCAATTTAAACAAGAGGTAGAACTGGATATCATCTGCATAATGTTGAACACCCAGTCCAAACCCCTGGTGATCTCCCCCAGCGACTTCATGTAGATGATGCAAAGCATGGGGGAGAGGATGGAGACCTGAGGCACCCCATAAGTGAGTGCCGAGGGGTCTGAACACTCACCCCCCAACACCACTTTTTGGCGATGGCCCAGGAGGAAGGAGCAGAACCACTGTATAACTGATTGATGTTATCAGAAGCCACTGAGAGATCCAGCAGAACTAGGAAACAGCTTTCACCTCTGTTCCTAGCTCGCCAGATCATCAACCAGTGTGATCAAGAAGGTTTCAGTCCCATGATGAAGCCTGAATCCTGATTGGAAGGGATTCAAATGGTCCACATCCTCCAGATTTGCTTGTAGTTGTTCAGTGACCAGTTTCTTCTTTGGGACTTTGAAGTGTGCAATCACCTGATGTTATTATGATGACAGGTGGGGAGGGCTAAGAACATAAGAGCCTCCTGGATCAGGTCAGTGGCCCACCTGTCACACCCTCTTCTCACAGTGGCCAGCCAGATGCATAGGAGAAGCTGGCAAGCAGGACCTGAGCCCAAGAGCCCTCTCCCTTTTTTGTGGCTTCCAGCAGTTGGTATTCAGAAGTGTAACTCTAACCATGGAGGCAGAACACAACCATCTTGGCTAGTAGTCATTGTTGGTTTTCTCCTCCATGAATTTGTCCAGTCCTCTTAAAACCATCCAGGTTTGTGGCCATCATTGCCTCCTGCAGTTTGGTCTGCAAGGCTAGGTCCCGCTAAGATACTAACTCATGGAGCCAAAAGGTCCCCACCCTGCTTTAGAAGCAATACTTCTTGATCTTTGCCATCCACGTTATACTAGGACTAGCTTCTGTTTGCCATTTTTCACGCGAGATGACTGATGGAATGGAACAAAACAAAAGAGAGAATTCCTGTAAACCATGGCCATGCCTCCTGTTGTTTACTCCTTGGTTTTTAGATTGGTCAGGAAGACCAAACTTCTTCTCCCTTGTCAACAGTTCGTGTTGCTTTTTAGTCTGCCTTGAGTAAACATTTGTACCTTTTCAACCTTTCACATCACAACTTTATTTATCCTCTGCTTAATATATTTATTGAGTACATTTTACTCAAAGCATTGCCATAACCAACTGTCACATTCACAGTTGATGGGGAATGAGTGGATAATCTTGAATACTAATTACACATCTGTCACTCTGCTGAGAAGTAATTAGGCAATTCTACTTAGCAGATCAAATCCTTTAACTCTGGTAGCATTTTGAAAAACTATACCCCTCATTCACTCTTCAGTTTCATATTGGATATGAAATCTAACACAACACTCATTCTTAAAGAGAGGATTCTATTTCATGTTAAATAATTCTCCTTTTTGAGCCCCATTCTTTAACCACCTTGCGATATTGTGAGAAGGAACTATTAGGAGTGTCAGTGCCCTCTCCACTTGGGAGTTCAAGAGATTGCACTATGAAGTCCAAAGGGACATCAGCCTAATGCAGTTCCAGCTAGACTTAAATACATTAATACCTTATATCTCCATATCATACTGCATTAAATGTTCCTGTTAATAACATGTTATAGTTGCTTAAAACAGTTGCCTTGTATCTGAAGAAGTGTGCATGCACATGAAAACTCATACCAAGAACAAACTTAGTTGGTCTCTAAGGTGTTACTGGACACTCTCTCTCTCTCTCTCTATATATGTGTGTGTGTGTGTATGTATGTGTATATATATATATATATATATGCCTTTCACTGTTAGACCATGATGTAGAACTTGTAATGTGTATACAGTGGTACCTCGGGTTACATACGCTTCAGGTTACAGACTCCGCTAACCCAGAAATAGTACCTTGGGTTAAGAACTTTGCTTCAGGATGAGAACAGAAATCGTGCTGCGGCAGCGCAGCGGCAGCAGGAGGCCCCATTAGCTAAAGTGGTCTTCAGGTTAAGAACAGTTTCAGGTTAAGAATGGACCTCCGGAATGAATTACGTTCTTAACCCGAGGTACCACTGTACCTAGATACTGTAGCTACAAAGATCAGAGTTAAAATGACTTCATTTCATGAACAATGGTCCTTTTGCATGCTTTTGTGGTGGTTTTAAGGTATGTATCAGTTGGACATATTAATACAGTATTTGGATACATTATGAAGCTGTTAAGAAACTGTCTAGTTTAATTCTACCAGATTTTGCAGAAGTAGTGTTTTTTTAATCAAGGTTGTTGCTGGACCATACCAAAGTTATGCAAGAGAAGGCATTCAGGAGGCAGTTAACACTTAATTCTTCACTGATGTAAATTACATTCAAGACATGGATGCTATAGAATAAAGGATTGTATCAAAATTAGAACTTTTAGGTCATGATGCGATTAAAATGGAAATATTTGAAAGTGGATTGTTTTAGTGTATTTACTTTTTGTAAGCTATCTTGGGAGAGCTTGATTCTGAAAGTTGGCATACGCATTTCTTAAATAAGTATACATAAATCCTTACTGAGAGTTCTTTGCAAATGATACTGATTGTGAGTGTACTACTACTACTACTACTACTACTACTACTAAAAGGTACCCCTGACCATTAGGTCCAGTCGCAGATGACTCTGGGGTTGCGGTGCTCATCTTGCTCTATAGGCTGAGGGAGCTGGCGTTTGTCTGCAGACAGCTTCCGGGTCATGTAGCCAGCAGGACTAAGCCGCTTCTGGCGAACCAGAGCAGTGCATGGAAATGCCGTTTACCTTCCCGCTGGAGCGGTTCCTATTTATCTACTTGCACTTTGATGTGCTTTTGAACTGCTAGGTGGGCAGAAGCAGGGACCGAGCAATTTATATACTGTTATTCATAAAAACCCACCAAAATGGTTTACAACATAATAAAAACCATGTAAAAAATAAATATGCTGTCCTGAGCAAAATATTCTGAGGTAGGTTAGAATGAGTGAATGACTGACCCACAGTCACTTAATGGGTTTCACAACTGAATGAGGATTCAGATTCCCTGGTTCTAGTCAGATGCTACCCGCTAGACAGGGGCCTTTGCCACAAACTGTTTGGTGGAGATGCCTGCAAGAAATAGTGATTTCAATTTTTTTTTGGGGGGGAATGCAAAAAAGACTTGGAAGGGGGTAAAACAGGGAAAGAAGGAAAAACCATGTCCTCCCTTAAATTTTCTGTTCCCCGCCCTGAGCCTTCCCATCTCTAGGTAAGTGGCAGTGACATGTGGCATTGGGAAGACAGGAGAGCAATGCAGGCCTGCCAGATGCTACTTTCTTCAAGGACAGCAGGGGGTCAGTGAATGCACTTGCCTGACTTCTGCAGAGCTAGGAACAAACTGCCTGCCCTTGTAAAGTTGGGGAGAGGAGCCAGGAATAATATGCAGATCAGATGTGGATCACTTCAGAATCATTACTCTTACTAGATTCCATGATGCTGTGATCTGAGGACTATTTACTTCTTCCTTATTTTTTCAGATAATAGCTGTCTGGAAGCAATTGCATCATTGTATTTTGTAGTTAGCAGCCATATATGCCACTACTAGAATCCTATTTGTTTGTTTCTATACTTTCTTATCAGGAGTTTTCTATTTAAAGCCATATATAACTTTTTCCTCTCTTCAGCGCACGCTTTTATGTTAAATACTGTCATGTGTTGATGGAAGTGGGTTAAAAATATTAGAAGGTTTCAGGTCAGAGGCAAAGAAGATGCCAGATGTACTGAAATAGCCAGATGATTAAGAACTAAACTAGTATTAAGGTCATGGTCTGAATTAAATAGGGGAGAGATTAATGCTTGCAATAATTCAACTGTATGCCAGATGGTGGCCTTAGTAATTTTAGTGATGGCACAAAAATATTTTGTTAGCATTTACAACTTTTTATTTAGGTATTTTGGCCACCATTTACAAGTTGATCTGAGACAGAAAACATCTAAGGGCTATAACATGCATTATGTAAATTAAAACACACACCACTATCTGGTGGAACGCTCTGTCACAAGAGACTAGGGCCCTGCGGGACTTGACATCTTTCTGCAGGGCCTGCAAGACAGAGCTGTTCCACTAGGCCTTTGGCCAGGGCACAGCCTGACCCCCTCCTTTGGCAATCCTCACAGAACTCTAGCCCAATGGTTGCCATTAATCTGATTTGAATTGATTTTATAATGAAATGATTTTAGAATGTTGTATCATTTTACTGTTAGCAGCTCTGAGCCCGGCTTCGGCTAGGGAGGGCAGGATATAAATAAAATTATATTATTATTATTGTTATTATTATTATTTAAGGCTTATTAACTTTAATTTAAGCATGGATACATTTATACACATGCAAAGTTCTTAGGGGAGAGTAATTTGAAAAAGTTAAGTTTGAAAGATTCACAGTTGCAATTGACTGTTGTATTCATTTTTTATATTAATTTTACCAAACTATCCCCTTTTGGTAATACAGTTGTACATCAGCTCCCGAACACCATGGGAGTCGAACATTTCGGCTCCCGAACAATTGAAAACCAGGAGTGTTCCAGTTTTTGAACATTCTTTTGTAAGTCTACTGCAGCTTCTGATTGGCTGCAGGAAGCTGCAGCCAATCAGAAGCCGCACTTTGGAAGTCAAATGGACTTCCAGAACAGATTCTGTTTGACTTCCAAGGTACAACTGTAGAAGATTTTCCAGCTCACATCACTGGTAGGGAGGCAGATTGCTAAGGTTTCCAAGCCCATGCAAGGTTAAACTAGTTCATTAAACATGTGTTCCAGAAGCCAGTGTCTAGAAGGTCAAGGCAAGTGATGCTCAAACTTCTTAACTTCTCTCGGTAATCTGTGCTTCTTGAATGGATGTTGGGAGTCTTGAAGGGTATCTCAGGATATGTATATCTTAAAAACCTTAGCGTAAAGCACTTAAGACACTTTTCTGTTGAAGATCTATGCTTCAACATGTAGATCTTTTGCATAATTCAACCTTGTTCTTGATGCTTTGACTTTGGGCTGCCCAAAAACTTGAACATGGGCCCTTGGGCTCTTTTGGGAGGTGGGGCAGGAAATAGTAGTGTTAGTGGTAGTGCTTGTAGTAGTAGTTAGATACAGTGGTACCTCGGTTTACAAACTTAATTCGTTCCGGAGGTCCATTCTTAAACTGAGGCGCGCTTTCCCTAATGAGGCCTCCCGCCACCGGTGCCCTTCCACCGTTCAGGTTCCGTTCATAGACCAAGGTAAAGTTTGCTAACCGGAACACTACTTCTGGTTTTGTGGAGTTCATATACCAAATAGTTCATAAACAGGGCTGTTCTTAAACCGAGGTTCCACTGTACTTGGTAATATTTTTCAACCCAAATCTTCCTAACCACATGCCTTTACTTTACAAAAAAACCACAAAAAATCAAAATGGAACAGATGCTGTCCCCATTGGGTGGCAAAATAGTTGCACATAGAATTGTTTTTAAAAAGAAGAAAAAAGTTATGAAACAGAAGTGTACATTCTTAATGTATATGTGAAATATGGAAATGTGAAAACAAGACAGACATTTCTATTTAATTGAATAGCCATGCACTTACTATTTTAAGGAAGCAAATTGTGTCTTAAAAACCATGATTTCATATTTTTTTAAAAAATTGGGTGTTAACATGAAAGGAATAGTTTATGTGTCTAGAGACCTATATCTATATGCATGTTAGGGCATGAGTTTGACTAAACTGCGAGAGGCAGTGGAAGACAGGAGTGCCTGGCGTGCTCTGGTCCAGGGGGTCACGAAGAGTCGGACACGACTAAACAACAACAGGGCAAATAATGTTACTGTGCCATGCTGGCCATTAAGTGGTTTCTAATTTTGGCATTTCCTTCCTTATTTTAAAATAAGGAAACATGTTCCTGTATGAGGTACCTCAGAGTAGATATCACCTATGATTCATTCTGGTATAAGTAATGGGTGCAAAATGGCAACGGAGAGTAGTACTTAGGATTAAACACCATACATATTTTGGACTTCTGTTGCTATTCCAGAAGAACTGCAAAAAATAGAATAAGGATGTCTAGGTAGAATAAGCTTGAGAATTTGTATTAGTTACAACTTGATACATCTGTTTGTGAAAGTGTATTGACTTTGCCACTGTATGGTTAATGGCCCATCCACTGTATGGTTAATGGCCTAGAGGATAAGCAGGCTAATAAAATTAGGAGGGTACACTAGTCACTCTTGCTGATTACAGGCTGGATATGCCAGTTACTTCCATGTAATGCTGCTGTCTGTCCTCATTCATGTCAACTTGGCATATCTTTACCGAAAGTGAAAGGTATTGCTTTAGCTACAGTGATGCACATTACTATATTTTGCCTGCATAATATTAATAAATGGCAAAGCCTTAGGTGCATAAACTTAAGCTGTTAAGATTCTAAATTAATGGGCAAAGTATACATGACTATCTTACAGTTAAGTGTTCTTAGCACAGAAAATGACATGCATCACAGAGCTATCTGTTTTTCAGAAATGAGCTGTCACTGAACAGAGCTATGAAATAGAAGGGTTTTCTTATTAAAATATAACTTGATGGGAATCAAAGATTATTTGCATGGGTAGAAGTGCCTTTTTTCTTGTACAATTTGCCCATCCAATTCTGCTGAGTCCCCCTTTCTGCTGCAGGCCACTCATTCCTCATCTTTTCAGGGAAAGTCCCCCAAATCTCAAAAACAGTTTTGACAGGTGCAGGGGGCTCCAGTGGGGATGCGGGTGGGTGGATGGGTGGGAAATCCCCATTATGCAGCAGAGCTCTGCTCTCACTTTGGGCCCAGGCAATAGATAATAACATGAAAATAAGTTAAGTCACCTATAACAATTATTTAGTACTGATGTATGGTTAAAATGCTTTATTAAAAAATGTTCAATTTTACAGATGCCTTTGTAAATAGCCAGGAGTGGACACTAAGTCGATCTGTGCCAGAACTCAAAGTGGTAAGTAACATTTCAGTACGCTACTTTTAGTTTGTTTCTTAAGTTTTTTGGTTTAATGCATGTTGACACTGCAGATGAAATATTTGTTTCTTTCACTCATTTAGTTGAACAACTACTGTGAATGGCTCTGTACCATGCCAGGTTCTAAAGCTTTCAAATGTAACTCAGGAGAAAAATAAAGGTGTTTATGTTTGGGTTGACTACTTGGCACTGATACTAGGACCTTTCCTGGTATCAATGCCAAGCTCACCAGCCTGTTGTTTCTTGGGTCTTATCCCCCCCGCCCTTTTTGAAGATGGTGTAGCACTATTGTCAAAAAGCTGGAAGGTGCTTGAGCAAAGCCTCAGTCTTGTGGCCTTTTCTCTTCCTTGTGGCCAGGTGAAAGATCTTGCTGGTCTTTGCTTTCTCTTTGAAATAATACTTGCTTTTTTGTGTTGCGAAAGCTGGAGGTTGTGGGTTATTACAAACTATGGTCAATTTTATTTAAAATCATTGGTTATGAAGCTGGCCTTTTTAAAATGAGAATGATTGATAGAACCATTCTGGTCATACAGCACAATAAACAGTAAATGTGAAACTAAATACTGGCAAAGTTGTCCTCTCTGATGTGCAGGAGAGGGGAGGTGGAAGTTCACAAGCCTGAGGCTTTGCTCTGGCTTGTTCTAGTTCATGCATGTATTGCTAAGCCATGGTTTAGCGCAGCATTAAAACATGGTTGAATAAGAATGTTTTTCTTATTTTCTGAAGTATTCTATTTACAGTAATATACAGTCGTACCTTGGAAGTCAAACGGAATCCGTTCCAGAAGTCTGTTTGACTTCCAAAATGTTCGGAAACCAAAGCACGGCTTCTGATTGGCTTCAGGAAGCTCCTGCAGCCAATCGGAAGCCGTGGAAGTCCCACCGGATGTTCGGCTTCCAAAATCCACCTCAACCTGGTATTTCTCGTTTGGGTTTACGGCGTTCGAGAGCCAAAATGTCCAAGAACTAAGCTGCTCAAAAACCAAGGTTTTGATATATTTTAGTTGGGATGAGTCGAGGCTCCTTTTAGGTTGAAGTACGATAAGTTTCTTATTCCTTATGTGTGGCCTGAGGGGGCAGAACAAGGTAAAGCATATTGTCTCCAAACAGCCTGCGTATTTCTCAAATTATTGTTTCTACTTTGGTATTATTTGTTTTTAAATTTTAATTATAATATGGTTATTTTTGCCATCTGTTTTTGTGTACACATACTGAATATAACTGCATTGTTACTCTTTTTAGTGGCTCAACTGCAGTTGGGTTTTGATTGCTTCAGTTAATCTTAGTACTAATTGAAGGGTTTGTTCTGTGTTCCAGAAGTAACTGTTTGAGGAAGCTGCTTTTATAATGTCTGAGCCACACCCTGAGCTATTATGTACAAGAATAGAAAAAGGAGCTAATTATAAGTACCATTGCAGCATCCGTTAACTGTAGTTAATTATACCTAGTAGCCTATTAATGGAAATAAAACTATAGTCATTCTGTCTTGCACAACCACCGTTTTTCAGCAGTGTTTAATTTATATGGTTAATAGTTTAATTTTAATATCTAAAATAAAACAAGCCAACTTCAAACTGTTTTTAAAACTGGCTTGTTATCTGAAGAAGTGTACATGCACATGAAAGCTCATACCAATAACTAACTTAGTTGGTCTCTAAGGTGCTAATGGAAGGAATTTTTTAATTTTGTTTCATTTATTTTGTTTTGTTTCAGCTAACGCTGGATAATGTTAACCACAGTTCTGGATCCAAGCATGAACAAATGCAGAAGCTAGAGCTTCTAAACCATGATTTAACATGGCATGAAAATGATAGTTTCTTCAGTGCAGAATATTGCATTGCAAAAATAGGGAAATGGGAATAAGATGCTGTAGAAAAAGTATAGATGTATTTCAAAGAGTGAGTCTACAATGTTACACATTTTGTCATCGTGTAGAATAAGAGAAATGCTTAAATGCACAATTCTGCAGATGCACTAAGGGTGTTAGGAACGCACGGAGGTGAACAAGTTACTCTGAAGTGGTACTTGAAGGTGGAAGCTAATTGGAGCTAGCAGCGGTCATAGGCTAAAAGGAGAAATACCTGCTTGAGGTGGATTTCTTCCTCTTTTTGCTTTGTCAGCTTTTCAGGAACTGTTCAAGGGAAGCTTCTTCTGAAGATTGGTCAGGAAATTCAGCTGGTACAGAATGGGCCTTTTCTGAAAAAGGACTGACAATCTCGGGACCGGGGGGAGGGGACGCTGGAAGAAGATTGGATTGTTTTTATTCTCTTTTTTATCATTAGAAATGTTTTATGAATGTTGGAAAAATGTTGAAATGAAATTACTTGGCTCTTGTAAAAATGTTTAAAAAATTAGGTAAAAAGGTAATGGTTATGAGAAGCTGGTAAAAATAAGATTTAAGTCTTAAGTTTTAAGGTTTTTTATAAGATAAGATGAAAATAGAGTAAGGTAATGTAATGACAGAATATTATGAATTATGGAAAGGATTTGCAGTGACAATTATTAATCAAGATACAAGAGATGGGAGGAGGAGGAGGTCATGGAAAGAAGGTAATGAAAGTGGAGAATTTGAAAATGATGGTTTTATTTTTTATTTTTCTGTTTTCTGTTTTTGTCTTTTTTCTTTGTAATTTAAAAAAAATATCTTTTTTCAATAAATATCATTTTTAAAAAAACCACCAGAATGGGCCTTTTCTGCAGTGGCTCCCCATTTGTGGAATGCTCTCCTGAGGGAGGCTCGCCCGGCACCTTCATCACATATCTTTAGGCGCCAGGCAAAAACTTTCCTCTGTAATCAGGCCTTTGGCTGCTTACATCTTTTAAATGTGTTGTGGGAGAGGGTGGAGGTGTTATTGGTTTGTTTTGGTTCTTGTTTTGATTAGGTATTTTGTACTTGTCTTTTTTAATCTTGTATTTTTTATGTTGTGACGCGCCCTGAGATCTACGTATGGATGGAGGGTGGTTGTAGCAGACCCACCCCATCAACTGCACCCAATTACATATAGCAGACCCACCACACAGTACGCCAGTTAAACCAATTTGTACAATTAACACAGGCTAACTTGTGGGGGTCTTGTGAGAGGGAAAGTTTGATTCAGAGTTGATAAACAAGTTTTATTCACACACAAAAGGGGTTTGGTGAAGCAAAGTTGGGTCAGGAGGTGTGTTCTTTCAGGTAGAAGTTAAGTTATTACTTAAACTAAATAAAAATGTCACAGGCTTAAACACAGTATATGGACAGCTTTTCTTAAACTTCAGTTACTCAGTAATCAGTTGTAACATCCAAATCAGAACTAATTCTCCCTCAGACAAACCCTGTCCTAATCCTTTTCTCCCATCTCAAATCCAGCCCTTATCCAACTCTCTCCCTCAGAAACGGCTCCTTTTATTTTCCCTCCCAAAGTGCTGGCTCCACCCCCTTCTGGCTGGCTGTCTTGGTAGCCAATCAGAGAGGGGCTCCATCCCTTTGGTGGAATTCCGAGGCACTGCGTCACCAGACACTGGTCTGGCTCAGCTGTCCGTCACAGCGGTATACAAATTAAATAAGTGAATAAATACAAGACTCTCCCAAGTCATGCCTGTCCAAATCTTATTTTAGTGAGGAAATCCCAGTCATTGAAATACTTGTGTTTTCCAAATCCTGTTATGGCCAGGAATTCCTCACCACTGTGAGGCTTTTCCTTCCTCAAGTATTGCAGTATCCAGGAAGCCTGCAGTACATTGTGAGGCCATGGTAAAAGGTAAAGGACCCCTGGACAATTAAGTCCAGTCAAAGGTGACTATGGGGTGCGGCGCTTATCTTGCCTTCAGGCCAAGGGAGCTGGCATTTATCCACAGACAGGTTTCTGGGTCATGTGGAAACCACTTCTGGTGCAACAGGACACCATGATGAGTGCCAGAGCGCACGGAAGCGCAGGGACGCGGGTGGTACTGTGGTCTAAACCACTGAGCCTCTTGGGCTTGCTGATCGGAAGGTTGATGGTTCAAATCCATGCAACAGGGTGAGCTCTGTCCCAGCTCCTGCCAACCTAGCAGTTCGAAAGCACACCAGTGCAAGTAAATAAATAGGTACTGCTACGGCAGGAAGGTAAACGGCATGAGACCATGACTGCCCCTGTTTGTCTTCCTCCACACCTATGGGCAGGTGCATGTTGCCTCCTGGCCCCTGCAATCTTCCTGGCCCCACAGACTTTTGCTATGAGGTCAGGTGAGAGGTCTTTCTGAGGAGTCCCCCACAGGCTCAGAAGGGCCCATCTAATTCTGAATTGAGATAAGTGGTTTTCCCTATTAGTGCACAGAGGACATTTACTGCTTTAATTCAGAATAGCAAACATAAGTTTAGCTTAGTACCTTTTCCCTTGCCTGATTATGCTTCCTGCTTCTGATGTTATTTGAAAGGAGGGTGTTGGCTTGAGTATCTAAATTTAGTATTGGTTTAGCATTAAAAGTAATTCATTTCCATTTGCAAATTTGTCAAGTGACATCTCCACTTGTAATAATTTGAAGTTGAAGTAAAAAAACTTTTCACCTTTTATCTCCACAGGGAATTGTGGGCAACTTAGCTAGTGGTAAATCTGCCCTTGTACATCGATATCTGACTGGGACGTATGTCCAGGAGGAATCACCAGAAGGTACAATGACTGATAGACCATTGGAAGCATGCTTTTATTAAACCTTTATGCTGTCTGTTAGCAACAGTATTTTGTGTGATATTAGCATACAAGGGTATTGTGTTAGAAATTGAAAACCTCCAGGTATAGGGCGGTATATAAATTCAACAAATGAATGAATGAATGAATGAATGAATGAATGAATGAAATTGGAATTGGAATTGGAATTTTGCATACTTGCCTCCACATACTCTTAAAAGGAGCAAGCTGGTAATAGCTAGCTTACCTTGTTTCACAAAGTGTACCCAACTGCAAGGAGTCTAAATGCTAGCAGAATGCTTCCCATTCCCCATCACAACTACTCTGGTTTTAGTTGTGAATTCTTCATGTGGGCAATATTCTTAATCTGATTTCATAATTTGCCTCTTAAACTACTTGTGAGGACATCAGTACCAACTCACATTTTAGTCCTTTGCCTTACTGAAGAGGTTGAGAATATAATTTGCATGTCACTTGTTCACTTTATTGTTCCGCTCAATTTTTAGAAACAGCTATAAAAATAAAAAAGTTGTTAAAACTCTGATTATGGCTAATTAGTTGATTTCAGTTGAACAAAGTGGGTTTAGGTTTGAAATTGTATGAATAATAGTAGCATCTAATTAAGGTAACACTCACAAAAATTAATATCCTGATATTTTTATTCTCCTTATGAACTTTAAAATGCAACTGAGACACTGAATTTCTGGTTCCTTCTTTTCCTTACTGGCTGTTCCATTCTTTGCAGATATGGATGCAGGTAACTATATGTCCTCTTCATAGCAGCACTTGTTTTGAAGAGAGGAAGCAAAGCTTTTGTACGAGTTTCCCCTTGTTTTGTGTGCCATTTTGTTTCCCTTTGATTTTAAGTTACAAACGCATCCCACTGTCACTTGCTGTAGATGTCTTAGTAATAGTCATACGTAGAGTCATGTGTCTGTAACAACATCTGTTTGAAATTAACATTTCCTAAGGTGCTCTTAACTTCTGTATGCTAACAATAGTTACAAAGGGAACCCACAAAAGGCATTTGATTTTGACTCAGAGCCTTCTAACCCCAAAATCTCCCAAATCTTGGTTTGTTAATAGGACAGGGCGGGAGAACAGTTAAGTCCATGCTACATTCATTGTTGATTCACTGACTTCACAAGTCAAGGCTAAAGTAGGAGAGAGTGCTACTCCAGTGTTTACAGTCTGCCAGTCTGCCTGAGATGCCTCAGTGTGGTTTTGCATCCATAGAGCAAGTAGTAGCGCTGTATAAGAAGCCACAAGAAGAACGCTTTGTGCCTGCCCTCAGTTAAGCTGTATAGCAGATCTGAGCTGGTGGTAGTATGGGGTTTTTTAGAGACTCTTAAAACCCCCACCCTCACCCCCCCATTTTAATTGAAAGAGAGCTTTGCCTGTTTAAATATAGATAACTGCAGAGTGATTATGCTGTGTCAATACTGAGATTCTTATCTGGATAATTGTTCCAAGGTCAGAGCACTATATGTGTCACTTGCTGTTCACTTTTGCTTTCTTAATGAAAGTGCCAAAAATATTTGCTCAAAAGCCACTAAGTGAGGAAAACAAATTCATATGAGTTAGATGTAGAACCCCCAAACTCCCCTCAATTCATGATCTCTGATTAACTTTTGGGAAATGGGCTACAGGAGAATCACTGAGTAAAACATATTTACACTTGCTGATTGCAGTACTGTGTGGCACAGTACTGGATAAAGCTCACAATTTTTAAAAATCATGTACTAAGGGACATGTTTATAGCATGTAGCACCATAGGTTGAGCTTGCTGGTAAAAGTGTGCATGTCATGGGGTATAGCCCTTCCCACTGCTAGCAGAAAATATGAATGCATAATACGGAGCAAAGGAGGTGGAGTTACAGAATAAGCCAGCCGTGATGCAGCTTCTTTGCTATCCATTTTGAACTAATGCCTTCATCCCTACAAGATAGGTTATTTTTAGTTGTGCTATCTGTTTGCTTTTTTACTGGTCTTAAAGCAGGGCAGAAATTGAGATGGGAATCTGTAGTTATTAGCTATCATGTCACTCTTATTTCTACACCTTTCCCCACAACTAGTTAGTTGATTGTTTTTCAAATTCTTTAGGAGAAATTGAAATGCTATTATGATTCTCCCTGATCTGTCCTCACTTTTTAACCTTAAAAGGATAAAAAAATAAAAATAGTTGGGTCATGAAGACAATATATAAAAAGAAAGTGTGTTTTGTAAGCCAATTGTATGCATCTGAGGGCTTATCTAATGTCTCTTAACATAGATAGACTTGTCAGACAATATATGTCTCCTAAAAGATTACTCTCTTCCTTGTTGGCTATGGGAGTTATATTCCAACCCATCAGGAGGGTACCAGGTTGAGGAAGGCTGGCAAAAATCCATGTTGCCAACACTTCATAATGTGATAATGCCTTGCACATCATTTTTCCAATATGGAGGTGATCTCTGTGTATGAAAAATGAAGGTGCCTAAATGTAGTTGTGTTAGCTTTCAGATCCCTATAAAGCTTTTTTTATGATGTCTCCAATGCATTGTAAAAAATGAGAATGATTTGTAGTAGCTGAATATAATTGAAAGTATGTATATTTACATATATCTAATATCTGTAGTTTGGTCATACCTTTGCTAGGACCAGCCAGGTAAGGCACAAATCAGGGCCTGCAGCAGGGGAACAAGGAAAAATACCACTCCCCCATACAAAGATTAAGCTAGGTAAGGCCAGTTTGTAGACTCAGTTCTAAGATGGAGACTGCGTGTTAAATTGGTCCCTCCCCAATGCTACAAATGTATGGTTATTCATTGACTATTCTGGGGTAAAGAAGCAATCTTATTCCCAGTTTCTAAGCAACTAAAGTCTGAATTGTAACTTAGATCTGTCTTGCACTTTAAACAAACAAACTATATCGGTTCTTGGGTGTGTAGACTACATTTTGCTTCTGCATACTTGGATGTTTCTGAATATTTCTGTGAGAGAAAAAATAAGAGTAACACTTGGGAGTTGGGTAGGGAATTTGTGTTATGATTATTACAAGGCTTGAGTGGTTTAGCAGCATAGCCACCCTACTGATTATTGGAAATTGCTGTATGTTTACTTTTGGTGATGGGAGTGTTATAGACTGGTATCTGCCTGTTTAACCTGATCATTCTAATACTGAGTAGCAATTTTAAGAATGCAGGAATTGTATATAAGGGCTACCACAGGACCAGTAAAGTATTTAAAGAAATAATTAGTATTGTTCCCAGGAGCATAGTCTACCAGCCATGTTCCTGGGAATGATGCTGTCATGATGCCACATCATTCCCATTGAACCATTCTGTTATACACTCTGGGCAGCTCCCAACAGAATATTAAAAAAATGATAAAACATCAAACATTAAAAACTTCCCTAAACAGGGCTTTCTTCACATGCCTTCTAAAAGTCAGATAGTTGTTTATTTCCTTGATGGGAGGGCGTTCCACAGGGCGGGCACCACTACCAAAAAGTTCCTCTGCCTGGTTCCCTGTAACTTCACTTCTCGCAGTGAGGGAACTGCCAGAAGGCCCTCAGAGCTGGACCTCAGTGCCCGGGCAGAATGATGGGGGTGGAGACGCTCCTTCAGGTATACTGGGCTGAGGCCGTTTAGGGCTTTGAAAGGTCAGCACCAACACTTTGAATTGTGCTCGGAAACGTACTGGGAGCTCTATTGCCAGTTCATTTTTTCATTAGAGGAAAGAAAGAGGAAACCTTCTTAATAGCTATTCTCATAATGATAGGCTCACCACCCTTCCCAACAAATGAATAGATTTCACTACCATCCCAAATGGTCAGACAACTTAGGTCCAAAGCTAATTTCTACTACATCCTTGAAAAACCCTACGATTCCCAAGATGGGTTATAGAAGAAATCTTTAAAAAAATTAAAATACGTATGAAAGAAAACCTTAAAGTTGTAAAGTACTTTAAATAAGCAGCATAAAATCCTCAGCCAGGTGCAGAAGAAGGGGGGGGTGCGGTAGGGGTGGTTCGTACCGGGTGTGACCACTGAGGGTGGGTGACAAAATGCCAGTTTAAACAAGCATCCTCATTTATAATGCATTATAGGAGTCCAGTGTGGAAATTACCAGAATATGAATAACTGAATCTAAGCTATCTCTCCAGATAGTGTTGCAACCTTGTGAAATTTGCTCTGTTGCATGGAGACTACCCACAGGTATGCAGTTACACCCCAGGAGAATCCCCTAGACTGTGAAGCTTTAGGGTAGGAGTGGGGAACCTGTGACCTTCCAGATGTTGTTGGAATATAATTCCCATCTTCCCTGACCATTGACAAAGCTGAAAATGAATGAACTGCAGCTAAAATATTATGTTCAATTTTCACATGTTCTAGTCCTTCCCCTACGCACCCTCTTAATATTCTTAAGAGGGTCTCTTCTCCAGTCTTCAGAGAGTAGCTGGAAGTGGGGAGGCAGAAAAAGGTCCATCTTTCCTTTTACTCTGCAGTTTTAATCTGAAATCTTAGGCCCAGAGCTCAGAAACTACTTCTGCTAATGAAATTCCCTGTCACAAAAAGTGCCTAGAACAATGGGAGTTTTGAACACTGACCAGGCTCACAGCTTGGGTATGTTTCTGGACTCTTCTCTAACTGGATAAGTTCATGTGGTTGCAGTGCCCAGAGCTGTATTCAGCCAACTTCAGTGATACACCAGCTGTGACCCTACCTGGAGATGTTGGACCTCGCCATGGTTACTCACACACTGGACCTCAGCAAAGAGCTCTGCCCAGGGCTGCCTTTGAAGATGCCTAGGAAGCTACCACTGCTACACTCTGCAGCTCCCTGGCTTTTGTCTGGAGCAAGGTGATCAGATCAGATCAGATCTCACACTGATATTTTGCCACTTATACTGGTTGCCAGTGTGTTTCTGGGCTCAATTCAAAGTTCTGGTGATAACTTTTAAATCCCTGAACAATATTGGACCAAGTTACTTTAGGGACCACTTGCACCTATTTCAGCCTACCCATATCATAATATCTATATCTGAAGCCTGTTGAGATGATCGCTGGTAAAAACTTTTGGGCACAAGGAACAGCACTCTTCTGAGGTGGCCACCATTTATGGAATTTAATTGCAATCAAATTCTGTCACTCACTTTTTTTAAAAAAAAAGCCCTAAAGACATAGTTGTTTTAGAGTGGCCTTTGGGGATTAAATGTGATGTTGGCAGTTGGATTAGAATGGTTGAGGCACATATCTAATGCTAGTTTTGACCTATGTTAGTCTGTGTCCTGTTTTGCATATCATGGTAAGCTAAACTATGCTTACTGGGATTGCATGAACACTCTGGCTTCCAGAGATGAACTCACAGCTGATTTCTTCCTCCCTGGTCCTTTTAGCTCAGCTGTGTATGGCAGCTAAGCCAATGTTTGGTTTAGCATGTTGGCTGAACCCAGGATTGTAGTTACACTCTCCTCTTTAACCACAGTTGATAGCAATAACAAATCATGACAACAGATTGTCGTTCATGTGGTAAGCTTAGCTGCAATGCAACATCAAGCTGAGCTGAAAGGTCCAAGGAACAAAGTGGATGTGACCTCCCCGAAACCAGCATGTTTGTGCTAAGTCATGGGTTGGCTTAGTGTTGCAAATGTTTTATTGCAATCTGATTTAATAGTTTTACTGTTGTATTTTAATTGATTGACACTGATGTACATTAGTGATTGTATAACACTTTGTGAGACTGTTGTTATAAAAAGTCGTATAAATGAATGAATAATAAATACAGTGGTACCTCGGGTTACATATGCTTCAGGTTACAGACTCCGCTAACCCAGAAATAGTACCTCTGGTTAAGAACTTCAGGATGAGAACAGAAATCGTGCTCCGGCGGCGCAGCAGCAGGCCCCATTAGCTAAAGTGGTGCTTCAGGTTAAGAACAGTTTCAGGTTAAGAACGGACCTCCGAAACGAATTAAGTACTTAACCCGAGGTACTACAGTAGTAAACAATATTTTCAGTCACACAATCATTAGGAAACTAATTGGCAATAATACCTGTGTAAAAGTACAGACCTGTTTTAATTTTCATGTTTTGGCATCATCATAGCTGTCAACTTTTCCCTTTTCTTGCGAGGAATCCTATTCGGAATAAGGGGATTTCCCTTAAAAAAAGGGAAACGTTGACAGCTATGGGCATCATGACCTCTTTGTAAACCCTTTTGTGTGAAATGCTTCAGCATCCAAGAATTGATTTAAAAGGAAACAGCTCATTTGTACTGGAAAACGTTTGATGTAATTAGATACAGAGATCATATCTTTAGAGCTTATGTTATGCTAACTGGTATGCATTTCATATCAGAGAAACAATATTGCCCTTCAAGTCGAAGAAACTCCTGTGGCCTATGTTATAAAGTTGCAGACAACCACATAATAAAATCTGTTACTACTTACTGTACATGGAGTGTGTGTGTGCCTGTGCAGCTACAACTAATATATCTGAATAATAACACAAAAGTCTTACTTTGAACTTTTATTCTTGTGTCAAGTTGACAAGAAGCCTTTAAAAACCACTTGTAAATGGTCTAGAGGTATTATTTATGATTTAGTGGGCTATAATTATGTTAAATAGGGACATGGGTGGCGCTGTGGGTTAAACCACAGAGCCTAGGACTTGCTGATCAGAAGGTCGGCGGTTCGAATCCCCGCGATGGGGTGAGCTCCTGTTGCTCGGTCCCTGCTCCTGCCCACCTAGCAGTTCGAAAGCACATCAAAGTGCAAGTAGATAAATAGGTACCGCTCTGGCAGGAAGGTAAACGGCGTTTCCATGCGCTGCTCTGGTTCGCCAGAAGCGGCTTAGTCATGCTGGCCACATGACCCGGAAGCTGCACACCGGCTCTCTCGGCCAATAAAGCGAGATGAGCGCCGCAACCCCAGAGTCGGTCACGACTGGACCGAATGGTCAGGGGTCCCTTTACCTTAATTATGTTAAATAAATAAAATAGAAATTTGCGAGATTGAGTAAATGAAGATAATATAAACCCATTTGGTGCTTGCAAGATTTGGCTATCTGTATGTGCCATTTCTTACTGAGTCAGTGCACCTCATGTGTTTGTCATCACATGAGATTTGCCTTTTACATTGAGAGCTCTTTCCAGTAATTGTTTTAATCCTTTTGTCAGCAAAATAATAGTAAAGAATTACAACACCCAATTTAGGACGATGACTGAATATTGTAACGAGAGTCCATGTAGTAGTAGTAGTAGAAGAAGAAGAAGAAGAAGAAGAAGAAGAAGAAGAAGAAGAAGAGATATTTGATTTTGGAGCTATATCTCGGCATAACCTGGTGGTAGAAATCATTCAGATTTGTATCCAACACTGCTGTTCTGCTAGCAAGGAAGACACACACCTGCCCTCCCCACTGCTATACCCCTTGCACACCTTCAAATTCTGTTCCAGAGTGTTGAACACTTTGGAGCAGATTTTGAGGGCATGTAGAAAGGTGAAGTCACATTGTGCAAATGGAACAGTGCATGCAGTGTTGGGTATGACCTTCAGTGTTCTATAAAATAGATGGAACTTCACTAGAGGCATGAGTTACAGTTTGTTAGAATGCAAAAAGGATTATTAATCTCAAATTAAGCTCTCAACTCTGAGTCACAGACCCTAACTTTTTGCTCTTTGACTAGATGAGTTGTGCTTCCTCCCATGAACAGAAGCTCTTCCTGAGTGAAAGTTAAGGAACCAAGCTTATCTTAATATTTAGAGAGCTTTTTAGTTGCTCAAGCGAGGAGGCAAAGGGCAAATCATGTTGTGCCCCAGCACAACAGAATTTGCACAGTACATTTCATTTCTTTTACAGAAAAGTAATTTTATTGGGTTGTAGCCAGTTGTGTCCTTCTGTCCTACTGTTCCAGTGAAGGCATTAATTGGTGGAAAGGGTGGGGAAATGATTTTCACAGTTTTCCTCTTCAGACTCCTATGCACACACATACACATCTGCCTAGAAAGTTGGGTAACCCTTTGGAATAATGTGGGATGTGGCATGATGAGTTGTAGAGAAAGGAAGAATTTGCAAAAGTCACTCCCCCACACCACTCACATAAGTCTTTGTTGCATCAAAGTGGTTTACAATTGGATGCACCCCATTGTATTAAATTATTTCACTTCTAAAGAATATGGCCATAAGAACACATTTTACCCAAACACTAATTTATACATATATACATGAGTTACAGATAGCATTGATTGCAGCATTCATGTTTGATCAAAGCTCTTCAACTCCACTTGCTACGTACAAATCTAGGAAGACACTATAAGCTTAAATGGTTTTTATTTTTGTTTATTTTTTTCGTTTAAAGTGAACTGTTCTTATAAGAGTAAAATAAGCTGCTTTTGGATTTTTTTGCAGTGAATTCAGTTCTACAACAATGGGGGTGTTATTTTTAACTTGCTACTTACTACAGTGGTACCTCAGGATGTGAACGGGACCTGTTCCGGAGCCCCATTCACATCCTGAAGCGAATGCAACCCGCATGTGCGCGGGTCACGATTCGCCACTTCTTCACATGCGTGTGACACCATTTTGACCATTTGCGCATGCGCGAGTGGCGAAACCCGGAAGTAATGTGTTCCATTACTTCCGGGTCACTGCAGAGCACAACTCGAAAGCGCTCAACCTGAAGTGTATTCAACTCGAGGTATGGCTGTATATGGTATGCTGAAGTATGGCTTACCCAGGACGGCAGACACATGCTGTGTGCCATAGAAGAGTTTTCAGTATTTTGCTCCTCCCTGGTCCAAAGTGATGCAACAGCTGAGCCAAGGGTTGGTTTAGCATGTCATTCCAACCTGGTCTCATGGTTCTCAACTCATTAACCAAGAGCTTTAGGCAAAGTTTGTACTTGGTCATAGCTCATGGTTAAGGAGCAGAGAGCTTAATCATGAGCCCAGGTTTGGCTGACCCTAAGCCAAATGTTTACTTAGCTGCTGCACTGCAGAGAGCTAAAAGAACTGGAGAAGAGCAAAGCAACTGTGATGTTATTCCTGGGAGCATATATGTTCACACTTAGTCATGTATTGGATGGGAACATAACTGGTATGTGATACTGCTGCAATAATGGTTTTCTACTTAAGAAATATATATTTAAGGAATATTTAAGGAAACACGCAAAATACTTAATATCTAAATGGAAAAGTGATTTAAATGCTATGAAACTAAGGATACAATCCTATAAACACTTAGCTGGCAGTATGTCTCACTAAGGTTAAAGATAGTTACTTCTGAGTTGTCGGTCACCCTCTTCATTCCTGGTCAACATAGCCCAAACGATGTATTTACAGACTAATTCCCTGTTCCTTCAACATATGAAGGTCACATGAGTTTCCAGTGTAGCACAAGTGCCTTCACTTTCTGAGGCATTGTTTAAATCCATACTGAGACTTTCAGCAGGCCAAATTGGGTAATCCCTTCTTAGTCTATTACACTAGAAAGCCTGAACATGTTTTTGCATTATCTTCACTCTGTCATGTGAGAGAAAGCATGGTGCTTAAAATATTATTTGATTTCAGAGGAGTTACCACTGGCTGTTTAAGCTTGAGGTACAGCTGTGTGTGTGTGGTTCCCCTGCCCCCTGTTGTTCATGTGCTAAATACTCTCCTTTCAAAATAAATTCTTTGTGCAGATTAAAAATTCATATACTTAGTCATTTTCTAACTGAAACCTACAACAGATACTGTTATAGTAAATTTTCTTTTTTTGTCTAACACATGTTGTAGTAGTATAGTTTTTTTCCTGTAATAGTGAGATATCATTTTCATAATGTGTGTTTTGCTTTGTAGAACTAGGCTTCTCTTGATGAAAACTAAAAGTTCAAGGAACTGAACGCAGATGTATGAAGAGAGTGCTCACACAGCTGGATTGTTCATATTTTTGAAATTTAGTTATTACTCATTTTTTTGAAACCAGAGAGCCAAACTAAAAGTTGGATTGTGTGCCTCAGTTATTTTGAATGGGGTAGAATGTTTTATTCAAACTGAACTATAAATGCACACTGGAACATGTCTTTCTTTGTTATCTTCTCTGTAGCATTCAGTAAAATATTAATAGCTGTAATGCCACAACATGTTTCAGATGAGTAGGAGTAGTTTTCCTCAAGAAAAGCCTTTATTATTCTGTGTTTGTAACTGTTCTGTAACTAGTTGTTTTGTGTGACAGGTGGGAGATTCAAGAAGGAGATAGTAGTTGATGGACAGAGTTACCTGCTGCTGATTAGAGATGAAGGTGGTCCTCCTGAGGCACAGGTGAGCACAGTGTTTAAGTGATATTAACAGAACGAAAAATTGGTGACAAATGCCACACCGTTATGCCAGAGTGTAAACTGGTGGAATCAGTGCTTGCTCAGTGCTGTCCAAATAAAAAAAAAGTTCTTTCATAAGCTACACCAGAACCAGCCCTCATAGCCTGTTTCCCACTAAAAAGCCCCTGAGTTTGCCAGTAGGAGCATAACCTCCAGCAGCAGAACTAGTCTAGTAATACTATAGGTTTGGATACGTTCAACCTTCTGCTCTGCAGATTAATGATCTGAAGGGCAGATATTATATGATTTTCTTAGCCATCACAATGCTTCCCCCTGGGCCTGTTTGTGCTCTGCTTCTGCACCCTCTTTTTGTTGTTCAACTCTTTTCAAGTGGATTTTCAGGTGTGCACAGGCACAAACGTGTCATAATAGCATACAAATTAAATACCCAATAAACTTGAGAGAGAATGAGTATGAGTCATGTCCCATATTTTGGCATTGACCCTATTTAAGGAGCTTAGGATATCATAGAATGGTAGAGTTGGTACCCCAAGGGTCATCTAATCCAATCTCCTGTAATGCAGGAATCTATGACAGATGGCCACCCTACCTCTGCTTTAAAACATCCACCACCTCCAAAGGGAGACCGTTCCACTGATGAACAGCTCTTTCTGTCAGAAAGTTATTTCTGATGTTCAGTCAGAATCTCCTTCCTTGTAACTTGAATCCATTGGTTCAAGTCCTACCCTCTAGAGCAGGAGAAAACAAGCTCGCTTCATCTTCCATGTGACAGCCCTTTAGATATTTGAAGATGGCTATAATAGCTTCTCTCAGTCTCCTCTTTTCCAGGCTAAACATATCCAACTCCCTTATCGGTTCCTTATGAGACTTGGTTTCCAGACCCTCAATCTTGGTCGCCCTCCTTTGCATACATTCCAGTTTGTCAATATTGTACCCAGAATTGGACACAGTATTCCAGGTGTGCCCTGACCAAGGCGGAATAGAGTGGCTCTGTTACTTCCCTTGATCAGAACACCATACTTCTGTTGATGCAGCCTAGAATAGCATTAGCTTTTTTTGCCGCTGCATCACACTGTTGTCTCATTTTTCAGCTTGTGGTCTACGACCCCTAAATCCTTTTCACATGTATTACTGGTAAGCCAGGTGTCCCCCATTTTATATTAGTGCAGATGGTTTTTTTCTGCCTAAGTGTAGAACCTTGTATTTGTCCTTATTGAATTTCATTTTGTTAGTTTTGGCTCAGTTCTTCAATCTGTTAAAGTAATCTTGAACCCCGATTCTGCCTTCTGTGACATTGGCCTCCGCTCCCAGTTTGGTGTAATCTGCAAATTTGATGAGCATCCCCTCCACTCCTTTATCCAAGTTGTTTATAAAGATGTTGAACAACAATGGGCCCAGGAATGAACCACTTGTCACTTTTCTCCAGGATGAGGAAGAAGTTAGTGAGCACTATTTGGGTTTGGTCAGTCAACCAGCTACAAATCTACCTAACAGCTATCCAGTCCACAATTTACCAGCTTCTCCATAATAAGATCACGGGGGACTTCATCAAATGCCATACTTAAATCAAGATACACTGCATCCACAGCATTCCTCTGATCTACCAAGCTCTAAATCTCAAACAATATGTGAAAGTTCATAATAGGGCCATTGTTTTAGCTGTTCTAACTGTTCATAATTTGTGTTGGTTTTTGTAGCTATTTGTTTTTGTTGAGGAAAAGGAGATGTGTCTTGGAGGAAAGGAGCTATGTACGCTGTGAGGGGATTACAGTGGTTTGGGGTTAGGAGGAGCTATGAGTTGAGAGGTGGGCAGGCTGTGTAAAGGGCACATCACACAGGCAGTTAGTGACTGCCTTGTGCCAGCCCTTCCTCCAATCTGAGGAATTGCAGTTGTTTTATCAGCCAGCCTTTGAACCTGAGGCAGCTGCTGTTGAATGCCTGTTCAGCTCTGAATAAGACTCATCCATGATCTGATGTACAGTGGTACCCCGCAAGACGAATGCCTTGCAAGACGGAAAACTTGCTAGACGAAAGAGTTTTCCGTTTTGGAGGTGCTTCGCAAAACGAATCTCCTATGGGCTTGCTTCGCAAGACGAAAATGTCTTGCGAGTTCCTGCTGGTCTTTTCCCCTCCCCCCCTTTTTTCTAAGCCGCTAAGCCGCTTATCAGCTGATCCGATCAGCAGATAAGCCGCTAAAAGCCTCTAAAAGCCGCTAATCCTTCAATGGGCTTGCTTCGCAAGACGAAAAAAACCGCTAGACGAAGAGAATCACAGAACGGATTATTTTTGTCTTGCGAGGCACCACTGTATATCACTGAGACCTGGGTGAGTGAGCAGAGTTCAGCTGGTCTCTCTCTCTTTTTCTCTCTTTCCAGTTGAGGGCAAGGGATCTATGTGTTTTTGGCACAGGGCAATTGGGTCAGATTACAGATTTTGTTATTTTAACCGCCTACCTTGCTGCCTAGCAGTCTCCCTATCTGAGCTGAGAGAACTGGTTTCGGAGGTGGTGTTGAGAATTCCCAGACTGCTAGTTCAAGGGGACTTCAACTGATGCCTTTGTTACATATCTTTAAGTGCCAGGCAAAATCATTCCTCTTCTCTCAGGCCTTTGACTGATTAAACAACCTATGGCCTTTCAAACTGTGTGTGTGGGAGTGGTCATTGTTTTTGTTTGTTGTTAATGTATTTTTTTCTTTTTGTATTTATATTTTAAACTGTCATGTCATCTTCAGATAAAGGGTGGCTAAATAAATAAATGACAAGGACCTACAAATAAGGACAAAAAGCAGTATTGTAATTACGTACCAAAATATATGTTATGCTTGTAAAATGCCAGACACATATGTCAAGAAACAGGATGTGAAAAAATCCAGTTTATCACAGAATGGCATTTTAATACACAAAAACTGAGATTCTACATAGCAGTGCAGTAAAAACACTTACACAGTAAACATCCAGTAAACTGGATGTTGACTATAAGTAACCACTGCACTGCAGAAATATACTAAAAGTAACTAGTTATACTGTGGTGGATACCAGCCTTGACAAAGCATGGGTGTCACAATTGAATTGTGCATATCTATTGTTGCTTCTGTAAAAAAACCAAATCAAAACACTTGGGGGGGCATTGAGAAGTTTCTTTGTATGCAAGGTGCTTTTTTGATTAGGAAATGTAATTAACCAAGAGTAGTTCTTTAGGGAAGCTGGATATTTATGGTTTGAGTTGTGTTAAAGATTGTAGAATGCATGCACCCTCAGCACATCATCTGATAACGCAGTCTATAGTCCTGCTGGCTTCAGGGGTCAATAGGACTGAAACCTGCCTCCTCATCCATGAGCTGAGGTCACCCTGTGATGCCAATTGAGAAACAGTTTGGCATGGGTTGGGGGAAATCCCCCATCCCTGTCCTAAATCCTTGATATCTGAAATCAGCCACTGCATATCAGTATTTGCTATCACACTCTTAATAACAGAATGGTGTACATTCTAAAATGTCACTTGATATTTGACGTAAGTCCAAATACATACAGTAGGGGGTTGGTACCAACTGGTATATTACCCAGTCCAGCATATGCTAGTGTTTGGTGGTGGTGGTTGTTTTTAAAAAAAATAATATTCTGTACTGATCCTGTGGAAGAATGCAGTGGGCTGTTGCAGCACCATGGAGAGCTCCCACTAAGCTGTGCCTACTGATTTTAAACAATTGGTAGCATTTCTACTCCTGAAGAAGCTACCCTGGATCCTGGGATTTATAGCAGCTATTGCCCAGTCACAAATACAAGCTTCTTGTGTGTAAGTTGGTGGAGAGAGTGGTGGTACAACAGTCACAGGAGATCCACTGGACTGGCAGGCTAGAATAGTTCATGGAGTCTGGTGGAAAGCACCTGGGAGTGCTCTGGTTTCAGATCTTAGGAGCCCTGGTGTTTTGAGATTGGGTTCAGTGATTCCCCTGATCACTAGTATTGGTCAGAGCTAGGACTGGATCTGGCTCCTAGCAATAATTTTGAAAGAGAATGGGTTAAAGTTGAGGGAGAAAACTAGCTGTTGTTTGTTCTTCCTTACCTTTTCCCCTTCAGTAACACCTTCCTATCAACAGTGGTTGCTCTCAGATAAGCCAGTGAAATAATATTACAGGGTTAACAGGGATTTGATCAAAAGATCTGGCATAATTCCTAACTTTATCATGGTAGATAAATTTCTTCCTCTGGGTTTGATGTAATTGCTAACCATTTATTTGTGATCTGTATGCATTATTCTATATCTAAAAATGAAATACATTCATGACTGTACTTAATGGAAATTTCAACTTTGAATGTATAGTATTGGTTAATTTATGGGATAGTGTTATTTCTTGGGACATGAATCTATTCCTGATCTATCTTAAATACAGTGGTACCTCAGGTTAAGTATTTAATTCGTTCCGGAGGTCTGTTCTTAACCTGAAACTGTTCTTAACCTGAAGCACCACTTTAGCTAATGGGGCCTCCCGCTGTTGCCACGCCGCCAGAGCACGATTTCTGTTCTCATCCTGAAGCAAAGTTCTTAACCTGAAGCACTATTTCTGGGTTAGCGGAGTGTGTAACCTGAAGTGTATGTAACCTGAAGCGCATGTAACCTGAGCTACCACTGTATACTGTAATTATGTCATAAAGATATCAGTTTTTTTAATGACACAGAATATTTGGGATAAAATAACTTCCTATAAATTAAGAAATTAGTATTTATCTTTTAATTTTATCTTTGACTTAAGTTTATTTCCAACACCACTACAGTGGTACCTCAGGTTACATACGCTTCAGGTTACATATGCTTCAGGTTACAGACTCTGCTAACCCAGAAATAATGCTTCAGGTTAAGAACCTTGCTTCAGGATGAGAACAGAAATCGGGCTCCGGCGGTGTGGCAGCAGCGGGAGGCCCCATTAGCTAAAGTGGTGCTTCAGGTTAAGAACAGTTTCAGGTTAAGAATGGACCTCCAGAATGAATTAAGTACTTGACCCGAGGTATCACTGTATAGCATGTTTCGGTGAATACAGTGGTACCTCTGGTTACAAACTTAATTCGTTCCAGCTAGTGGAGCTTCCCGCTGTTGCTGTGTTGCCGGAGCACGATTTCTGTTCTCATCCTGGGGCGAAGTTCTCAACCCAAGGTACTACTTCTGGGTTAGCAGAGTCTATAGCCCAAAGTGTTTGTAACCCAAGGTACCACTGTAGTTGTATATAACAAACTTTTGACTAAAGTCGTTGCCATTCTAGATTAATATGTACATATAAAGCATGCAACATACATGAAGGGAACAGGATATTTAATAAAGTCTTCTACACATTTACCGAGTAGAGCAGTGTTTTATTCTGATCTTGAAATGTTCGGCCTGCTAAGTGGAGGCCATGTATGGCTAGAACCTTAGGATATGGATTGATCAGAACACTAATACCATGTTTGTTGATTGTTCCTTTATTTTGGGACACCCCCCCCCTTCCCTTCATTTTTTTGGCAGATACTTTCAGTTTTATCAAAATGAGGTTTTAACCCTGGCTGCCTTGCTTCACTATTCTTCCTACAGTAATAATTAACTCTGGTTCATTTGAATCCTGTAATCTGGAACTATTGTGATCACCACTGAACTATAAGTTGCCATCTCAATATAAGTGTGTTCAACATCAAAGTGCAGGTATAACACTGTTTCCTCTTCTAAAACAAAGGGTAGAACCAAACCATTTGGCTTAGAAGTACTGGGAGGGAACACTTCCATCCTGCAAGTATCAGTGCCACCAAAAAGCCACTCCAAAGGGACATTGGCAATAGGAAAATTCCCTTCCTTGAATTTTCTTAAGTTAACTTAGGATCCATGCCTTTGTGTTAATGCTCACAATCATATGGTTTCTAGAGCATGTGTGTTTGGCATGTTTCAGGGTGTTATTAAGAGTTACATAACATGACATGCTGTCCTGGCATTATTCTAGTAGCACATTTCTGTTTCACTCTTCTGATTTGCTGAGGAAGTACAGTCATACCTTGGTTTTCCCGAACGCTGCAAACTCGGCAGTAAGTGTTCTGGTTTGCGAATGTTTTTCGGAAGCCAAAGGTCCGATGTGGCTTCCGTGGCTTCCGATTGAGTGCAGGAAGCTCCTGCAGCCAATTGGAAGCCACACCTTGGTTTTCAAACGTTTCCGGAAGTCAAACAAACTTCTGGAACGGATTACGTTCAAGAACCAAGGTACGACTGTATACGAGATTTCCTTCTCCACTGTATCAAAAGGAAGCTCTTGTGAGGTAGATTAGGCCAAGAGATGGAGCTTCAAGACTGAATGGGGGTTTCAATCTGAGTTTCCACATTCAGAGTTAAAGCTAAAATAAAAAAAATTCCTTCCAGTAGCACCTTAAAGACCAACTAAGTTAGTTCTTGGTATGAGCTTTCGTGTGCATGCACACTTCTTCAGATACCAAGAGTTTTTAACCAGAGTTAAAGCTGCTACACTGTTTTTGCTCCCAAAGTGGCATAGACTGCAAGTGTATGTGTTTAGATAGTCCTCTGTTGTGGACTGACTAGTGGTGGTGGATACAGTTGAAAGGATTACATACTATGTATTCTCCCTTGCAAGTGGTATCCTTGTTTCTTACTGTACATACATATGGACTGAGATCCAACATCAGCGGGACAGGGCAGCACTTAGCTGTGCTCCCATCACCAGCACCACTGCAGCTTACCAGGAGGGGAGGCAGTGGGGAAGTTGGTGCAGTGCGATTGTGCCTGTACCATGTGCCAGCCCCTCCTCCAACCGAAGGAACTGTGCTTCTCCTATCAGCCAGCCCTTAGGTCTGTGGCTGCTGCATCTGCTGTTGAATGCCAGGTTGGTTCTGCATCACTGAGACCTGGGTGGGTAAGCAGGATGCAGTTGCTTTCACCCAGCCATGCCTACCTGGGTACATGGTACAGTATCAGGGCAGAGTTGAGGGTCAGGGTAGTTGCAGTGGTCTATAGAAATGCCATATCTCTCTCCAGGCTCTCTGTCCAGTTGAGACAGGACACATTAGGGATTCTACTGGTTTACCTCTCACCTTGGTGCCCAGTAGTCTCCCTGCCTGCATTGACAGAGGTGGAGTTGAGGACTCCAAGACTGCTGGTTTGGGGGGACTTCCACATCCATGCTGAGGCAACCGGCTCTAGGGTGGCTAAAGACTTCATGCCTGCCCTGATTGCCATGGGGCTGTCCCAACTTGTCCCTGGCACCAACACATGTGGCAGGCTGCACTTTGGACCTTATTTTCTCAACTGGGCAGGAAAAGGGTGAACTTGACATTAGTCTCTTGTTGTGGTCATATCACTTCCTGTTGAAATTCCAGCACCTTTTCCCCTCTGCAGAGGCGGGGGACATATGAGGATGCTCCACCCTCAAAGGCTGATTGATCCAATGGGCTTCCAGGTGGCTCTGGGGGATTTTCTGGCTGATATGACTGGTATTTCTGTTGAAGCCCCATCTGGACAAGGATAGCCTAACTTCTTTTATTTATGCTCTGGTAACATCTAGGTTGGTTTATCTCAACACATTATATATGGGGCTGCCTCTGGAGATGGTTCAGAAACTAGCTTGTGCAGAATTCAGTGGCCAGCTTGCTCACTGAGGCAGGATGGCTTGAGCATATAATGCCAATTCTAGCTTGACTGCACTGGCTGCCAGTTAGTTTCAGGGCCCAATTCAGAGGTGAGTAGCACCCTTTGCTAACATTCATAAAAGTGTTGTGTCACTAAATGTTTACAAAAATATACCTTTTATTGGGGAATAATAACCTGATGACAGGTTAGATCGTAAGGAATAACCCATTAACCATTTTGGTCACCGCTTGGTTTCAGTGATGTATTGGTGAGAGTGATGATATAGGACCTGGGGGGGAAAGGTAGGGCTGCCGTACACCTGGATTTACCCAGACATTACCGGGATTTCAAAGGCAGAAGTGACATCCGGGGGGGGGGGGATTTCCGGAAGGTGGCGGTTTGTCCTGGATCTTCAGCAAGTAAACAAAAAAATTGCACCTTTGTTCTCATTCACCTTTCTGCAAGTCCTGACCAGATAGGATCTCTGAGGATGGAGGAACTTGGTCAGAGCAGAAAACGAGGCGACACTTGTTTCCAGATGGCAGGGCAGTGGGTGCAGCTGCTCCCCCTTCCTGTCTGACTTCCTTCAATAGAAAATGGTGTCCACGTTGCTATGGCCTCTGTTCCTTGAGGGTTCCTATCGCTTACTCTCTTCCTGCTAGGCATTGCACTTCGCCTTCAGCTGTGACAAGATAAGCAGCGCTGGGTCCGTGTGTATGTGGCACAGGATTGGCTGCTCAAGACCCCCAAGCGCTGCTCTGAGAAACCTAACTGGGATTGTCATGCAGAATTACAGGCTTTTAGCCAACGGTTACATAAGGAGTTTTCACCAAAAAAATCACATATAAAAAGCTCAACAATTTTGGGGGGTCCTGGTTTTTTACTTTTGGAAATATGGCAACCCTAGAAAAAGGTTCAAATCCCATTCAGCTCATTGGGTGACTTTGGGCTAGACACCATATTTAAGCCTGACCTACTTCACCAGGTTGTTGTGATGATACAAATGGGGAGAAGAACCATGGACACTATCTTGAGCTCCTTGGATGAAAGATGGGATATAGATGTAAAGAAGTGCTGCCTGCTAAATATCTCTCATGTTAAGAGTGTGGTGTTTTTAAAAATATCAACAAGAATTGTTTATCCATGTTCTTTTCCTGCAGTTTGCCACGTGGGTAGATGCTGTTATATTTGTCTTCAGCCTAGAGGATGAAATTAGCTTCCAAACCGTGTACCACCACTATAGCCGTATGGCAAACTATCGCAACACTAATGAAATCCCAATGGTACTTGTGGGTACTCAGGGTAAGTGTTGTCTCATGTGCCATATATCTTTCCTTGAAAAATACTTCATTTAATTGTTTGGCCCTTGTTCTTTTATTTTTATAAGTAAGTCTTTTGAGAGAACTTTGTTGATCTGTTTACCAATAGTACCTAGGAGATTTCTAATAGTGTTCTAAGATTTTGTTTGTAAAACACTCTTATGCCTGGAGGCGGTTGGAGGATGGATGGTGGCCAATGGATTGAGGTTGAATCCTGACAAGACAGAAGTACTGTTCTTGGGGGACAGGGGGCAGGCGGGTGTGGAGGACTCCCTGCTCCTGAATGGGGTAACTGTGCCCCTGAAGGACCAGGTGTGCAGCCTGGGAGTCATTTTGGACTCACAGCTATCCGTGGAGGCACAGGTCAATTCTGTGTCCAGGACAGCTGTCTTTCAGCTCCATCTGGTTCACAGGCTGAGACCCTACCTGTCCACGGACTGTCTTGCCAGAGTGGTGCATGCTCTGGTTATCTCCCACTTGGACTACTGCAATGCGCTGTATGTGGGGCTACCTTTGAAGGTGACCCGGAAACCACAACTAATTCAGAACGCAGCAGCTAGACTGGTGACTGGGAGCGGCTGCCGAGACCACGTAACACCGGTCCTGAAAGTTCTACATTGGCTCCCAGTACGTTTCCGGGCACAATTCAAAGTGTTGGTGCTGATCTTTAAAGTCCTAAACGGCCTCGGCCCAGTATACCTGAAGGAGCATCTCCACCCCCATCGTTTTGCCCGGACGCTGAGGTCCAGCTCCGAGGGCCTTCTGCCAGTTCCCTCACTGCGAGAAGCAAAGCGACAGGGAACCAGGCAGAGGGCCTTCTCAGTAGTGGCACCCGCCCTGTGGAACGCCCTCCCATCAGATGTCAAAAAGATAAACAAATACCTGACATTCAGAAGACATCTGAAGGCAGCCCTGTTCAGGGAAGTTTTTAATGTGTGACATTTTAATGTATTTTTTAATCTTTGTTGGAAGCCGCCCAGAGTGGCTGGGGAAACCCAGCCAGATGGGCGGGGCACAAATAATAAATTATTATTATTATTATTACTTATTCAGAATATGTTTTATGTCTGGTCAGTGATGTTTAATTTCTGAGGACTGGGAGCATTTCTTCTTCTTCTTTATTTATTTATTTATTTCTATACTGCTTTGTAGTTTTAATAAAAATCTCAAATCAGTTTACAGCATATTAAATCAATCAATCAATCAATCAAACAAACAAACATTAGCCGGGTCTATGTTCCTCCGGCCTCATGAGGAGACTCTTCAGTAGGGCTGGTGAGTGTGGGCCTCGCCCCCTAGGCCAGGTGGAGAGGGCCTTGCAGGCAGTGGCCTTCACACTCACAGCCGGGCGATATTCCTCTGGCCTCATGAGGAGCCTCATTCTTCTTTTGTCTGTTTAGGACTTTAGGCAAAACAATATGTTTACCAGGTCTGGAACATCAAGATAGGCATTTTATTTTTTTGATAGATGCAAATCCAAGATGTTCAAATTTCCAGTGCCATTTAGTCGAATAAAATATATACAATAAAGCTAATTTATTAATCATATTTGCATTTGGCATTTCTGCATTATGGTACTATGTGATTATGTGTTTACAATAGCATCGTATGTTGGATTTTTCTTACCCCCTGTTACCATAGTAAATCTGCATAGAAGCTTTTGGCCACTGTTTTGAAGCATATAAGAAGAACTCTCATTTGTTGCATGATTATTAAATTAACTCTCTTGGGTGTGATTTAATTTGCATCCTTGCTTAAAGTCTCAATAAAGCAAATGCATTTGAGATTGGCCAGTGTAATATACAGGATGTGTTTTGTCATTTATTTTTATTCTGAAATTTGATGGCAAATTGGATTTCTATAGACCTTGAAGTTTTCAGTTCAGGTGCCAAATTAGAGCAAGATTCTATTTAGTGCATCCTAATGGCTTTGATCCCCACATCCTACTGTGCTTTCTTGTACTTTTTCTTGTACTTTTACGGCAGTTACCCCTTCTAAGCCTGCATAGTCTCTCTGGAATTGATTTTGGGGGAGGCGAGAGGAACTTCAGATAGGTTATAGGCATCTCCCCCTCTCTGTTCAAGCAGAGGACATTCTTGACTGAACCTTCAGTTTCAGACAGTGACCAACCATTGGGAAGCTCACAAGTGGAACAGAACCCGAGTGTCCGTTGCTTGTTTGTAGCATTTGACAATGAAGGTGAATTTTCCACACTCTTTCAGGGCGTATCTAAAGATATTCCAATACACTAAATATTAAGTTTTGAGTAGTGGTTATTCTTGATTCTTTTACGTTGATTTTTAGACTGAACTTGGTGTGAGGGAATGTGCTGCCCAGCAGGGGGAAAATGAATATACCCTTGTCAGTTCATGGAGTGCCAGAATTGTGGCTCAGTGGGACAAAATCTTACTTTTTGGCATGCTCTTTGCTGCTTTAGAGCAGCTTTGAGAATTACCAAAAATATTGTGCAACCTGGTTTTTCCAGTTTCTTTTGATCTTCTTGACCTTTAGGCTAAGGCAAGAGTGAGCAATACCAGGCAACTTTTTAATCTTGATCTTGTTGTATTTAGACAATAGAGTTTGAAAGCTCCTTGTTTATAGAGTTGTCTTTAGAATCTTAATGAGCTCATAAAAAGTACATTCTTAGTTTAGATTGGGGTGTCCAAACTTTTTTCAAAGAGAGCCAGATTTGATGAAGTGAACATCCGTGAGGGCCAACTATTTTGCCTGACATACTTTGAACCATTAAAATTAAATGCAAATTAACAATTTTATGCAAAGTTTATTGCAAACGGCATACCTTTCATTTCGTCACATGGATGACAAATCTAAACAGGCGTTAAATCACTCTGCCTTTCATATCTGAAGCTGAAATATATGTCAGGAACATTGTAAAGTACATTACATATTATTGGTAATAAAGGTTGTCAACTTTTAAGTTCAAAAAATATGAACAGGAACATAACACCAGGTATACATGTTGTGTCCAAATATATTTATACCTGATTTAGACCAACTGACATTAACTGAGATTTTACAATGTATTCATCTCAATTGAAAAAAACCAACAACTTGCCTGTACTAATGTGAAGGGTGAAGCTGAGATCTGGACTGCAGCAAATAGGCTAGGTCTGGTTCAAAGGCAGTGGTTTTGATTCGCAAAATGTCATGCAGGTGAGAGTCACTTAGTCTTGTCTTCACGCGGTTCTTGTTAAAGTTCATAGCAGAGAATGTCTTCTCACACAAATATGTTGAGCCAAACAAGCTCAGCATTTTCTTAGCCAATGTTCGTATCTCTTGAAACCAGCTCTTATCCAGTTGGCGGTAGAAGTCCACAAGAGAGAGCTGTTGGTGACGACTGCGTAACTCGCTGTCACAATGCAGTTCAATGAACTCGAGCTGCAGCTGACCTGACCTGGAGCATCATTGGGGTCAACAGAGAAGGGAGAGGAAGGAGAAAAAGCTGATCTCCTTTTCAATAGCAGCAAAATCCTGAAAGCGCTGTTTAAACTCCCCAGCCAGAGATATAATGTCTGCTGCATACCTGGTTGTTTGTGCACTGCTACTGTCTTGTGCAAAACTGTTCATTATTTCCTGCAACGCTGAAAAATGTATGGTATTGGGCTGTGTTTGTGACAATTGCCTTTGGAAAAGTTGCAGTTTTGTCCCAAAGGCCTTGAGGTGTGAATAAAGCTGGCTCACCGCTGCGTCTTTCCCCTGAAGACTCGTGTTCAGTACATTCAGATACTTTGTTATGTCAACTAAAAACCCCAAATCAGCCAGCCAAAAGTGGATCAGATAGTTCTTGCATCGGTTGTCCCTTTGTTTCCAATAATTCTTCAATTTCCTTTCTGAGAAAGTAAAAACACTGCAGTGCAGACCTCTGACTGAGCCACCTTACATAGTTGTGATACAAAACATCTTCGTATTCAGCTGGAGGTGACACAGGGCTTTAGAGTGAATAAAATTAATAGTCTTTAGCACTGGTTTCATAACATGATCATATTTGAGATTATGAGCACAGAGAACTTGTTGATGAATAATACAATGGAGTTTAATAGCTTTGCCTCCTCCTTCGATCACCTTGTTACTGATTAGGGTTGATAATCCACTTCGTTCACCAGTCATGGCAGGTGCCCCATCAGTAATAATCCCAGTAACTTCGTTACGAGGCATTTTCATGTCATCTATGGCGGAACTAACAGAAAGAAACAAATACTTTCCTCTTGTTTGGTCCATAAGGCTCTGGAGGTCAAGTAACTCTTCAGTCACATACATTTCATCGTCCACCCCTCTCATAAAAATCAGCAGCTGAGCTGTGTCAGATAGGTCTGTGCTTTCATCACAGGCTATTGAAAAGAAGTCAAAATCCACTCTTTTGGACATCAGTGGTCTCTTAACATCTGATGAAGTATCTTCAGTTCTCTGTACTACAGTGTTACGAGCCAGGCAAACCCTTGCTTCCTCTCAGGACGGATATTCTCAACCATTTTTATAACACATTCTTTGATAAATTCACCCTCAGCAAAAGATTTGCAATTTTTAGCAATTAATGTTGCCACCTCATAGCTCGCCCTAGTGGCATTTTCATCTGACTAACGGGCTCTTGTGAAAAAATCTCTGTTCTGACATTAAAACAGCTACACTTTTCACTGCGTTCATGCCCTCTTAGCTTGTCGTATGTGCTATGTCTCGACTGGTAGTTTCTCTTGACATTAAATTCCTTATAAACAGCCACAGTCTCTTGATATATCAGACAAACACAGTGATTCCGTATTTCATTGAAGAAATATTCCACTTTCCACCTGTCCTGGAAGTGGCGGCCCTCACTGTCAACTTTCCTTCTCTTATTTACAGTCGCCATTTTAGAAATTGGCCAGAAGGGGAAGAGATCATGTGAGCGCAGTTCCAGTGCCAACAAGAATTCGCCAGAGATCTCTTCCAAATGAAGTTACACTGTAATGTACAGTGCTAAATGCTGGTGGGTCACAAGTGAGGGGTAGTGTCTGGAGGCAGTGTCTTGTAGCCTCATGTAATAAACCTTGATCTTTTTACTGTTAGCTTTATGCACTCTTCTGCACCATTTTCTATTGTCCCCTGTCCTGAATAAAGATGGAAAGTGCAGGTTCTCTTCAGTTGCAGCAAAGATGAATTGCCTGCCTTTGTGGCTGTGTGTGGTGAAGACACAGCGCAGGGAGAAGGAGCGCACCAAATCCTGTGACGTCCAAGAGATTGTGAGAACATAGATGTGAGGACGTGCAGTCCCATGGCGTTCAGAGATCCCAGGGGTCCTGAGAGGCACTCGGAGCTTCACTGGGGGCCACAACAGATAGATTTTGCCAAATTACCTGGGGGGCCATATTAAACAGGAACACGGGCCACAATTGGCCCACGGGCCAGACTTTGGACATGACTGGTTTAGATGAATAATGTGTAGATTACAATTTAGTTGATTAAAATGGTTGTGCCAAATATTTACGTAATAGTGGTTCTATTCAGAAGAAATAGTTGAATTAATAAAATCTTCCCTAGATTGTTCATGAAAATATAGTTTCTTTTAAAATTGCAACTGGATCCTTTGTCTAATTTCTTCTTGGTTCATCTCAGCTATAAGTTTGAGTTATATCTAAAACCCTGCAGAGGGACCATCTGAGGAAAAATGAGCTCTTCCAGTTGATACCCTTTATGACATAAAAGTAGATGGGGCTCCTATATAGGAATGCTTCATCTTGGATAATTTCATTCTGTAAACGACCTACACTTAGCCTCAAAAGCAAAAGGATTATGTCAAACCAAAATGAATTATTCTAGCTTGCTGCATTATAAAGATTGGGAATGGATTCAAAGTACACAAACAAATACGTGCTGCAGTCTGTCATTTTACTACCAATACATAGGGTGGATCTACAGTGGTGCCTCGCAAGATGAAAAACGTGCAAGACGAAAGAGTTTTCCGTTTTTTGAGTCGTTCCGCAAGACGAATTTCCCTATGGGCTTGCTTCGCAAGATGAAACGTCTTGCGAGTTCTTGCGAGTTTGTTTCCTTTTTCTTAAAGCCGCTAAGCCATTAATAGCCACTAAGCCGTTAATAGCCGCTAAGCCCCTAATAGCCGTGCTTCGCAAGACGAAAAAACTGCAAGATGAAGAGACTCGCGGAACGGATTAATTTCGTCTTGCGAGGCACCACTGTACGAACAGGGGATAAAAATGCTATGGAAAATTTATTTACTCTCTAGCGCCATCTGGTGTTGCATGTTCAAAACACTGTTTTTTGACTAATGTAATTGAGTCCATAATCCTGAATAGTAGTATCATAAATATTTTTTAGGGGGGAAATTCAGTCAGCCTCTTGACTGGATTTGAAAAATTGCATTTTGTTTAGGCAAGATCTTATTAGCATGTAGGGAGGTTAGCAAATATGTTGCATTCGGGATCAGAGGATTAGAAATGACTTTGTGTTTGTTGTCATAAGAGCTTCAACAATTCCCAGTTCTGCACAGCAAAAAGCAAAGTTTCTAGAGTTTTGCAAGGCTATTGATGTCTCCTTTCTTCAAATATGAATAAGTCTGTTCTGAAAAGTGCAGTTCCCAAGCACAGCCTTCATGAGAGGGGAGTGACAAGAATTCTACTCAATACTGATCCAGAGCAAAACTTCAACATATAGTTAGCAGAGTAAAAACTTAAACACGTTGCAGGATTCCCAAAAAATAGACCAGAGGCAATTGTATTTCATGCAGCAGAGTTTACTACTGCTACTGAAGGTAAATGAGCATAGTGGTCACAAATCCATACATTCAAGATTGGCACTGTCCATAAAAAATCCAGTTGCAGCAGACGTAACCTAAACTTACAATAACTTATAATAAGACTTAAACCTTAACACTTAAGCATACTATGTACACAACACCACACCAAAGGGGAAGAGAGATAGAAAAGTGAAACTCAGGCACTTTCTGACCTGTTATTATAGTCAGCATGACCTTGTCTGAAAGAGATGACAGAACCACTCCAAATCAGCTACAGTGGTGCCCCGCAAGACGAATGCCTCGCAAGACGGAAAACCCGCTAGACGAAAGGGTTTTCCGTTTTGGAGGTGCTTCGCAAAACGTATTTCCTATGGGCTTGCTTCGCAATACGAAAATGTCTTGCGAGTTCCTGCGGGGTTTTTTTCCTCCCCCCCCCTTTTTCCCAAGCCGCTAAGCCGCTTAACAGCTGATCTGCTAAGCCGCTTAACAGCTGATCCGCTAAGCCGCTTAACATCTGATCCGCTACTAAGCCGCTAAGCCGCTTATCAGCTGAGCCGCTAAGCCGCTAAACCGCTTATCAGCTGAGCCGCTAAGCCCGCTAAGCCGCTAATGGGCTTGCTTCGCAAGACGAAAAAACCGCAAGACGAAGAGACTCGCGGAACGGATTCTTTTCGTCTTGCGAGGCACCACTGTATTCAGATTCTCCAAAGGAATAACCCAAACATCAGGAACCTTCTGCCTGTTTTTAGGCAGAATAAAAAGTTGCTTGTTGGCTAGGAACCTCCAGTTTGCATTACCTTGTATCACACAGAGAAGCTTCCAGAACCCTCCTGAATCAATTAAAATAGGAAAGATCTCTACACATTAGATCAACTTTTCTCTCCAAAAAATGCACACTGACAAGGAAATTCATGAAGCCGTAGTGTGAGTTTCTAATATGGATGTGCCCCAACCACAGGACTTGGTTCAAGCCTCCAATCAGCTCCGCAGGAAGCAGTCCACCTCACTCTGTTGTGCTTCATAGATCCTCCCCCCATTCATTATGGGTGATCAAAGAACAGCTATAAATTGTTTACTTTTGGCAGAAATGGGTGAAATTTGCAGGAATAGTAGGCCCTCTCCTAGGAGTGGATAGTTCCTGTAAAATTAAAGGCAAATAGGTAGAGGGACTTCTGTGTGGACTCATTAAGTTTTTATTTTTAAAATATCCAGGAAACATTTTAAATTTCATTTTATTTTAGTACGTGCTTATCTGCAGATTTCTTTAAAAAAATCGGAATAATCTCTGCTTCAACTGATTCAGCTTTGTACGGATCTCATTTTACCTCAGTTTGAATAAGCCTAAAATCCCTCTAGGCACCTTGACTTGGAATTTGTTCAAATCTGACGAACACCCCTAGTTTCTACAATGTTTTTCTTTTTTTAAGCATCCAGTTGATTTGGACACAAGATTCCCAAAAGACAGGAAGGTTAGCTTTGCATATTGCTACAAAAACTCAGAAGACCCACATGACCCACATGACCCGTAATTCTTCTTGCTATTCTTGGAGTAATGCCAAAGCTGCCTCCATGTGGGGAGCATTGATATCTCCCAGCAGGACGGGAATTACAGATTTTTCCTTCTAGGGCTAACTCTTTGATCTTGATCTTCCTCTGTGGTTTCTGCTGATAATGTACAAAACCTCTTGAGAGTATTTCTCCCCCTGCACTATTCAGGCTGTTTGCTGTCTAATAACAATGCTGAAACCCCTTGCTTTAATTTATGAAATGTGTGTATTTATACCCCCCCCGGTAATAATAAAACAAATTATTAATGCTCAGTTTCCTCTTAAGCTACTAGAATTCATGATTGATGAGCTTTTGAAATCAGATCAAGTATTCCTCTTTTTTGTAATCTAGCTGTAATATTCACACATTAGGTGTATGATGTCCTTGAAGGCCACAGTTCTAAGTTATTCTACATTTCTATGGGGATGCAGACTTTTTTTTCTGCCCACAGAACTCCCAGTTTATTTACCAACCCTTTTGAATTCTGTCCAATTATGAGAAACACATGGGGTTGAAAGGAAGAAATGAATGAACTTGTGGCCACAGACAGTAGCTCTTTTAAAATGGTACATGGGAATAGTTTAAGGTTGTTCTGGTAAATATGAACAAAATAATGTTTAAGCATCCTAGTGTGCATGACTCCAGACACTGGTCCAAATGCTAGGTGCTTATGCATTTAATTCCATAATTCCTATACCTCAGAATAGGAATTCAAAAATAAATTTAAGTAGAAGTGAAACTGGTCTAAAGAGTACTCTCAGTAAACTCTATTTAAAATTTTGTATCTTGTTCTTGTATTTGATGAAAAAATTACCCTACTGTTTTCTTTGTAGATGCTATAAGTTCCAGTAATCCTCGTGTCATTGACGATGGTAGAGCGCGGAAACTGTCGAATGATTTGAAAAGATCTACCTACTATGAAACCTGTGCTACCTATGGGCTGAATGTGGAGAGAGTCTTTCAGGATGGTAAATAATTTTTCCTACATAGTATCAAAGAGTACCTAATTCAAATTTATCTTACCCTCCCCACCCTCTCACTATATATAAGGGTCTGGTGACTTCTGTTTCAGTGTATCTGAAGAAGTGTGCATGCACACGAAAGCTCATACCAATAACTTAGTTGGTCTCTAAGGTGCTGCTGAAAGGAATTTTTTTATTAATTGAATCAAGTTGTGTAAAAAATAGATCTTGAGTCATGCTGTAGATCTATAAACATGTGTCTGGGCTCTACCACTTCAGACTGTGGAGGCTTTCATGCTTGAATGATATGCCATGCAAACATTTTCCCTGCACATAAAGACAACATCTAGACGTCAAAGAGAAGGTCAAGGGAGAGCATTTCTCTCTGACATCTAGTTTTCTATGTGGTGAGGATTATTTTGTATGGAAGAGCACTTAGTCATGTGCCCACAGACTGCAGTGGTCTAGCTCGCATGCAGATATACCACCCTGGTAAGAACAAAAAGGCATATCATGCTTCACTGCTGCCTCTGGCTCACTTCTTTCAGGACAATCTGCTTACTATTGATGCAGATGCTGTCCAGCCCAGGAGCAGCACATCCTGTTTTGCCACCTGAGGTGAAACAGGAACGTGCTGCCGCCACCGCCTCTCTTACCTCGGATGCGTGGTGATGCCTATGAGGTGGGTATTTCCAGTGAGATCTTTCTCTTACCAGAAACTAGTTCCAGTGCCACTTCTTCTGCCCAAGGGAGCTGCTTCATCCCACCTCATGGGTGGTCCAGCCCTGTTGCCACCCGTAGCATTTTACAAGTTTTGAAATCAAGCACATTAACTATATTGTAGAGTACTATATATGAAATCTAATATGTTGAGTGCTTAAGAATCATTATCAGGTGTTACTCCATCCAACTCTTATGTGTCTCAGTTCTCTGGACCAGGGGTTGGCAAGGTTTACTGGCCATGGGCCGGATCACTCCCACAGAGATTGTCCATGGGCCGGATTGGCGCAGCGTGACACCGGAAATTGCGTCTGCACATGTCCGCGACGCTGAAAATTGTTTCTGCGCATGCCCAGACGCCGAAAATCGTGCCTGCACAGACGTGATCTGCGTGTGTGCAGACGCGATTTTCGGTACCGCTTGAGTTTCTGCACCGTGCTGCAGTGTGGTTTCCAACATCTATATGAAGCCTCTGGGAGATACCATCAGAGGGTTTGGGCTGGGTGTTAATCAGTATGTGGATGATACCCAGCTCTACCTCTCCTTTAAATCAGAACCAGTGAAGGCAGTGAATGACCTTTGTGAGTGTCTTGAGGCGGTTGGAGGATGGATGGTGGCTAACAGATTGAGGTTGAATCTTGACAAGACAGAAGTACTGTTCTTAGGAAACAGGGGGTGGGTGGATGTGGAGGACTCGCTGGTTCTGAATGGGGCAACTGTGCCTCTGAAGGACCAGGTGTGCAGCCTGGGAGTCATTTTGGACTCACAGTTGTCCATGGAGGTGCAGGTCAATTCTGTGTCCAGGGCAGCTCCATCTGTTACTCTTGCTGAGACCCTACCTACCTGTGCACCGTCTCGCCAGAGTGGTGCATGCTCTGGTTATCTCCTGCTTGGACTACTGCTCTATGTGGGGCTACCTTTGAAGCTGACTCAGAAACTGCAATTAATCCAGAATGCGGCAGCTAGACCGGTGACCGGGAGTGGCCGCCAGGACCATATAACACCGGTCCTGAGAGACCTGCATTGGTTCCCAGTACATTTCCAAGCACAATTCAGAGTGTTGGTGCTGACCTTTAAAGCCCTAAAGAGCCTTGGTGCTGTATACCTGAAGGAGCATCTCCACCCCCATCGTTCAGCCCAGACAATGTGGTCCAGCTCCGAAGGCCTCCTTGTGGTTCCCTCATTGTGAGAAGTGAGGTTATAGGGAACCAGGCAGAGGGCCTTTTCAGTAGTGGTGCACACCCTGTGGAATGCCCTCCCTGTCAAGGGAGGCCACCTAGAGTTTATTTCCCTGTCAAGGAAATAAACAGCTATCGAACTTTTAGAAGACATCTGAAGGCAGCCCTGTTTCAGGAAGCTTTTAATGTTTGATGTTTTATCATGTTTTTACTATTCTGCTGGGAGCCACCTAGAGTGACTGGGGAAACCCAGCCAGATGGGTGGGGTATAAATAGTAAAATTATTATTACTATTATAACTGCCAATATCATAATGTTGTTATATAAAACTTTGATGTAACCACATTTGGAATGCTGTGTACAGTCCTGGTCATCTCACCTCAAATAGAGTAAGGTAGAAAAGGTTTAGAAAAAGACAACCAAAATGATCAGTGGGATGGAGCGACTCCCGTATGAAGTTGAGGCATCTGGGACTTTCCAGTTTAGAGAAAAGGCAAGTAAGAAGTTACATGATGGAAGTTTATACAGGGCATGGTGAAAAGTTTTTATTACCTTTTTCATAACATTCTGTTGTTGTTTTTTAAAGATATTTATTGAGAAAAATTTTTGAATATAAGAAAAAATGAAAAATAAACATACAAAATAATAAGCAGTTAAAAACACACATTAATTTTCAATAACATAACTTCCATACCCTTATTTCCTCCAACTTCCTCATACTTCCCTTCTTTGTATTCCAGTTCAGTTTGTTAGTTCAGCAAATCCTTACCATAAAACTTTTACCCATTTATAATCCTTTTTTTCATATCTCCTAAAGCATTACAGCTGGAAACCGCTTAATTTCTATCCAGGATCTTTCTAACATTCCTTAATTTTACAATATTTCTTTAAGTAGTCTTTAAATTTCTTCCAATCTTCTTCCGCCGTCTCTCTTCCCTGGTCTCGGATTCTGCCAGTCATCTCAGCCAGTTCCATGTAGTCAATCACCTTCATCTGCCATTCTTCCAGAGTAGGTAGATCTTGTGTCTTCCAGTACTTAGCGATTAGTATTCTTGCTGCTGTTGTAGCATACATAAAAGAAATTCTGTCTTTCTTTTGCACCAATTGGCTGACAATGCCCAGGAGGAAGGCCTCTGGTTTCTCTTTTTCATAACATTCTGACCCAGGGACATCCAGTGAGGCTAAGAATTGAAAGATTCAGTAGACAAAAGAAAGTAACTCTCCACACAACACATAAGCCATGGATCGTGCGCCCCTAGGAGGCCATAATGGTCATCACCTTGGATGGCTTTAAAAGGGGATTGGATGAATTCATGAAGGATGAGACTGTCAGTGGATATCATCCATGCTGGCTTGTTAATGCCTCCACTATCAGAGACAGTGTGCCTCTGAATAATAGCCCCTTTGGGAACATACTTGTTGATGAGAAGCCGATTATCTGTTTTTGTACAGTCAAACCTTGGTTCTTGAATGGCTTAGTTGCCGAACAAATCAGCTCCCGAACGCCGCAAACCCGGAAGTGTTCTGGTTTGCAAACGTTTTTTGGAAGCTGTACATCCGTCGCGGCTTCCTCTTGAGTGCAGGAAGCTCCTGCAGCCAATCAGAAGCCACGCCTTGGTTTTCGAATGGTTTTTGGAGTTGAACGGACCCTCGGAACAGATTAAGATCAAGAACCAAGGTACCACTGTATTTCCAAAGTGGGAATCCCAGAGCACAAGCATCAATAACACCCTCATAATTTGCTTCTCAGATCCTGCCTTTGTGTACTAAAGTCTTACATTATTTTAAAAGTGAATTTTGCTACTTACATCATTTTATTATGATGCTTGTTTTGAAGTGCTTCCCAGACTAAAAGATGTTAGATAAATTAGACTGAAAAAACTTTTATATGGCCACTCTTAAATCTAAACACTTTCCTGCCTTCCAGAAACAGCTGTTTTCCTCATTTTTACTTGCATCGAGCCTGAAGAAGAGCTCTGTGTAACCCAAAAGCTCACATACCACATTATGAATTTTCATCCCAATAACATTATTTTACTACTTTTGTATGGTTTTTGATATTCTTCAGAAACATAATCTTGCAAGCTAGATTTTTGTATTCACTGAAAATATTTACTACTCAACCACTCTTTCCAACTTATCATCAGGCTAGTTAAAGAAAGGCAGAGAGAGAGAGTGTGTTATTGTACTATACTGATTCCAAGCAGTATGGCTCTTTTTCTTTAGGTTTTGATAGATAGGATGCCCTAGTGGTGCAGTAAGTCCATAGCTGTCAACCATCCCTTATTTGGCGGGAAGCTCCCTTATCCCAGCGCCATTTCCTGCTGCTGTCCCTTATTGATGATGTCCCTTAAATTTCCTGGGTTTCAAAGGAAGCAGCTCCTCTCCTTCCCTCCCTGTCGGCCAGGGAGGAGGGAGGCTCCAGCTGTGTTGCTTGGCTGCGTTGCTCACCCAATAAGGAGTCTAAGAACGACTGTGGGGTGGAGCTTGCATGCCTTGTGCCCAGCCGCGTTGCCTGGGGACTCGCCTTTGCTCAGTGCTTCCCAGCGGAGAGGCGACGGTGGTTTTCCTTGCTGCATCCCCTTTGCCGGGTTGCTGCGCTGTGGGAACCACCACTTGAGGCTTCGTTTGGCTGCTGGCTGGGCTTTCTGCCTTTGGCTTGGAGGGGCTCAGAAGTTGAACATACCTGTGCTCGGAATCGGATGGATGCGTCATTGATGGCCAACTCACCCTTGCAGGGGAAAAGGTCTGTCTAGAGCGGGGGCATATGGTGGGGGAAAAGGAAAGGAGCTGGTTGAGTACAATGGCGGGTGGCGATCTCGTGGGAGGGGGGCTTTTGGATTTGTTTTGGAGGCTCCTTCGATTGACTGTTATGGGGGAAAGGAAGGGAGCTGGTTGACTAAAATCCCTTATTTTGGCTGCTGATCCCTTATTTTCGAGGCTGCTGGTCCCTTATTTTCAAATCTGTAAGTTGACAGCTATGAGTGAGTCTGGCTATTAACCAGAAAGCTGGTGGTTTGAGCCCACCCAGGGATGGTTGTAGGCAGGATTCCTTCAATGCAGGAGTTTAGACTAGATGACCCTCAGAGTTCCTTCCAACTCTACAATCCTGTGAGTCTATGAACCCTGAAGCAGGGTGGCAGGCATCTAAATTGGTTATGCGATGAAGCAAATGCATTCTATACATATTCAGAGGGACTTTTCCCTGCTTGAAAAAGACCTTGGGGTGGTGCTGATTATTCACTATGTAGAGGACAAAGTATATATTCCAAAGCATGCACAGGCACACCCACAAAAATTCAGGTATGTGCTGAAGGAACAACATACAGTGCACTCCCACTACAGCTTCACAGACTTCAGCATTTACCTGCCACCACTGTTCCAGATGACTGGGTCAACAGATGATAGGTACAGCATGGGATCTGTTTGGGAAAACAGTTTTATAGCAGCACCTGTCCTGCACACATGCCTTATGCATTGGACTTGGGAAATAATCTGGACAAGTGAAAAGTGGATAGAAAGACATCTTACAGTATGAAATAACATTCACAGAATTGTCAGCAATTGATTTTATATTGAAAGCAGTACACTTTCCTAAAAAATGCTTTAGGATTGAAATGGAACTTTTGGCTCCCTCTTGTGGAAATTCCTCTCCAATACATGTAATATTCACTGTCCTCTCTCCCCCCTCCCCTTCCACATACAGAGCGCTTCTTGCTTTGGACATGAATTAGGCACTGAAACATCATTGGTCATACTTTGTCAAGGGAGAGATGACATAATTTATATCAACATTTCTATACTGTCCTTAGTAAAAAAAAAAACAGTTTACAGTGTAGGACATAATAAACAATTTATGTCATAACGTAAAATCTGTACAATACAAAAAGTTAAGACATTTCTATGGCTATAATGCACAACAACAAGACATAATACACAAATTCTGAGTAGCAATGTCATATGCACAATATCATCCCAGCAACCATCTCCACAACCACTGTGGAATCTACAATCACTGGTGTAGTGGTGAAACATAATACATACCTACTAACAGCATCCTGAAAAATAGGAGTGGGAAAAGTCAGCAGCAGGATATCTGAAGTGCAAAAAACTATGCAAGTGCATCTTATCTCTCCTTGCTCAGAGTAAGCTCTTGATTCATCCCTGCTCACCTCCTTCTCGGAAAATGACAGACCCTCCCAGCCCTCACCTGGGAGCTTTCCTCTCCTCTCTTTGTCTCTCACCCTGGGAGATCTCCACTTCCCTGCCTCTCACTCAGGGTCTTCCACCATCTTTCTGCCACTTTATCTTAGTTTATCTTGATTTGTAACATTTTGTGAAATATTAACTCATTTTGGAAAACTGAGAAATTCTTATGCCACATTTACCCTTTCAGAATGAGTGATTAAAAAAATAGTTTTATATTTCTTACATCCATTTATCCTGCTGCAGATAATGATGATGATTATCCTAGAAGTTGCAGAAGTGCTGCTAGAAGTTGCAGGATTTAGTTCAAACTACAAGTCTTCTGTAGGGACATGGGTGGCGCTGTGGCCTAAACCACTGAGCCTAGGGCTTGCCAATCGGAAGGTTGGCGGTTCGAATCCCCGCCACAGGGTGAGCTCCCGTTGCTCGGTCTCAGCTCCTGCCAACCTAGCAGTTCAAAAGCACGTCAAACTGCAAGTAGATAAATAGGTACCGCTCCTGCGGGAAGGTAAACGGCGTTTCCGTGTGCTGTTCTGGTTTTTCCAGAAGCGGCTTAGTCATGCTGGTCACATGACCCGGAAGCTGTACGCCGGCTCCCTCAGCCAATAAAGCAAGATGAGCGCTGCAACCCCAGAGTCGGTCACGACTGGACCTAATGGTCAGGGGTCCCTTTACCTTTACCTTTACAAGTCTTCTGTAGTTAACATTTAACATCACCTTTGGACAGCAGAACTTTCTCTGCTTCTTAGGCATCAAGTGGAATAAACAGATAAGTGATAGAAAAACAGACATGCACACATCATGCATTTGACACCTTTTTATATAGTTTCTGTTATATGCTGAAGATAAACCTCTTATTCTGGTCTTTGATACTTGAGATATGTTTTCAAGACCCACCCTATTCCTTTGACTGTAATTTTAAAAAATTTAAATAGTGAATGTTAAATTGTTGTAATTCACTCTGGGACCTGATGGTGACAGGAAGGTAATAAACTGAATTTTATTATTATTATTATTATTATTATTATTATTATTATTATTATTATTATTATTATTATCATCATCATCAACAACAGCACCAGTAGCAGTACAACCACCACCACCAACTTGATAACATATGAGAGTCAAGAAGTTTCTTTCAGTTTATGAAAACTACCATTTTTGGAAGTCCATGAAGCTCATGATGGAAGTTGAAAAGCCATGGATCTTTTAGACACAGACTGGATAAATTATTTTTACTTATGTATGTCAAGTATGTTTGCAAATATCTTTACCAAGATGAACCAGGATATACATGTGTTCAGGATAAGTTTTTTTTCCTTTAGTGACTAGGGGTGCACAGATCACCTAACAATTATAATAAGAAATTTAAAGCTCTCATTTAATCAAATTATTTCATAAAACAGAGCACTAGCAATTCTCTGTGTTAAAAAATGTAATGATGATGATGATGATTTATTTATTTATACATACATACATACCTCGCCCATCTGGCTGGGTTTCCACGGCCACTCTGGGCGGCTTCCAACCAAATATTAAAAATACATTAAAACGTCAGTCATTAAAAACTTCCCCAAACAGGACTGCCCTCAGAAACAGGTTTGGGAAAATAATAAAAGGTCTTCACGCATGCTGCAAAGGAACCAAAATTAGTGCCAGGCGAGCCTCTCTATGAAAGGAATTCTGAAGGTGAATTGCCGCTACCAGAAAGGTCTTACTTGTAACGGTAAAGGAGCCTGACTAGACGAGGGTCAGAAGACGTAGGTCAGCTCAGAGCAAGCACTTATTGACTTCCACTAATCCTAAACTGTATAGGGCAGGGATGGCCAGCTCCCAAGAGACTGCGATCTACTCGCAGAATTAAAAACTTTCTGTAATCTACCCCCTTTTTGAGGTTCAGGTCAAAGCTGTTGAGCTTTTTTTAGGAAGTAAGTAATGCCCCGCTTTTTGGGGGGTTGTTGAGGAGGAGAGAAACCCCTATATTGTATACAATGTGTTCAGTGCCTATTACGGCATAATATTGAATCTTATTAAAGACAATTTTTATCAGGAACATCTGAAAATATCTAATTATTTTGATAGGACAGTGTAGTAATTACTTTGTTCTGCCTCAGGATACTTCATTAATGATTTCAGCCTGTTAGAATTAGTTTGATGTGCCATTAATGAAGAAGGATTGTTCTTGCTTTTGTCTGTGTGTTGTCATGTGTTCCGTGTGACCAATATAATTCATTTCAACATGCTCATTGCTGGAAAAGAACATTGTTATATTGCTTGCTTGACCTTGTGTGGTATGTTAACCTTTATAAGGGCATTAATGGATGCATGTAAAACAGTATGACCTATACAGCATGATTTTGTACTGTCAAAGGTTTCAGTCTTGTATAGTGAAAACTTGAAACAAGTGCATAAATTTGTTAATTCATATTTTATAAATAATCCAGACTGTATGCCGACTGAAGGCTGCTCCCAAACAGTTTTGCCTACAAATTACTTCTATTATGATAATGTAAATTTTCAGGACTTTTGTGGTTTTGGTTTTATCCTCCTTACTATATCATGGCCAATATGCTGTATTAAAAAGAGGTCATAGCTTCTTTGTGCAATATTTTGATGTAATTTAATTAGTCAAATGACTAAGGGCAGTATGTCTGCAGCCATGTCACAGTAATAAGAGGTGAAGCAATTAAGCTTCTGAACTGAACTTGGATTATGTGCTGTGAAAAGCGAAAGCAGGTTTAAAGGAGAATAGGTTTTATAGCTGTACCAAAGAAGGTAGACAAGATTGCTTGGACATTCAAGCCTGTTGAATATATACCATCAATATCAAATTTTGACCACTGTAAGCCACCCCTCAACTAAGTTTTCATATTTTAATGAGATTTATTCATAGTCCGCATTAGTATGTTAAATAAATTTTTACTGTTTTTCACAATTTAAGTCCACATTAACATCAATAAAAAATAACATTTTTTTACCCCCAATCCCCGTGTATAGCAATATCTTTTCACAACCTTTTCTTTGAGATTCCAGGAATCTCCAGACTTTCCTCCAATCCCCTCTTCTGGTTCTTTATATAAACAAAATTCTCTTACGTTTCCATATCCATACCCAATTTTGTAATAATTACGCATAGTTAATCAAAACCTACCAACACATCTCTGCTTATTGCAAGCGTTTAATCAAAGACTGCTAATGTACCAATATCTACAATATTTTGCACATAAACAATAACAGTTTCCAAGACTATTTCCCATTCTTTTTCCTTTGGAGTGCTGTAATTTCATCAGCAGACATCTGTCAGTTGAGGCAGGTTTCAAATCCAGCTCGCCTTTCCTTGTACTTTCTGCCTCGTTTTCTCCACCACAACCTCCTCAAGTGTTTTCTGCCTAAACCACAAAACTTCCAAATCTACCCTGTTCTTTTGGGCTTTCTTCATATCAATCATCTTTTCCCAGTTTTCAGGCTTCCTCTTGCAACTTTGCCTAGGAACATCCCCTTCCTCAGTTCTCCCTGTACAAGACTATTATTTCTGATTTGACAAAGGATGCCCCTTTCCAGACTGTCTCGTCTGTTGTGCAAGACTCTATTGTTTCAGTTGGTTCCGTCTCTCTTTTAATGCTTTGATTCTTTCAGGTTGTAAACTCATCTGTTATCTTAGCCACACTTTCCCTCATCTCTTTCATAAATTTCAATTCAAATTGAGATATATCCCCCAGGTCCTGTACTTGGACCCTTCTGTCCAGACTCAACTCTGTTTAATCACTGTCATATTTTCATCTTTCCGTTGTTCTCAAAACAGCCAGTTTTCACCACCACCTTATCAGTTTCAAGACCATTCCATGTAAGCTCCCAGTAAACAATAACAGTTTCTGTGCTTTCCCCTGTTCTTTCAACCCGTGTACTTTATACACATATGCAATTTAACATAAAAACCAAATTTTAAGTTGATTTTCATATATAACAAATATCTACCTTAAAAAAGAGACAGAAAATATATATCCATAAGAATTACCACTTATTTGGGCAGGAGAGAGAAAGAGTACTAAATTCAGTATCCAATTTTCTAAAATGTCTCAGGGTAGAATGAAGAGTTGAAGCACTTGAAGATCCTTATAAATAGGTATATCAACCTCTCTTGCCAGTTTTTTCCCCTCCTTAAAATTCCGATTTATATACAGGAAACTGAGTTTAGTGCTCTGTAGATCCCTCCAGCCGAGATAAGTCTTTCTTATATTCCCCCAACAGAGTAATAATAATATAATAATAAGTTTTTATTTATTTATACCCTGCCCATTTTGCTGGGCTTCCCCAGCCACTCTGGGTGGCTTCCAGCAGAATATTAAAATACAATGATTAAAATCTTCCCCAAACGGGCTGCCCTCAGATGTCTTCTAAAAGTCTGGTAGTTGTTTATTCCCTTGACATCTGGTGGGAGGGCGTTCCACAGGGTGGGTGCTACTCTGCCTGGTTCCCTGTAACTTCACTTCTTGCAATGAGGGAACCGCCAGAAGGCCTTCAGCGCTGGACCACAGTGTCCGGGCAGAACGATGGGGGGGGGGGAGACGTTCCTTCAGGTATACTGGGCCAAGGCCGTTTAGGGCTTTAAAGGTCAACACCAACACTTTGAATTGTGCTCGGAAACGTACTGGGAGCCAATGTAGGTCTTTCAAGACCAGTGTTATGTTGTCTCGGCGGCCGCTCCCAGTCACCAGTCTAGCTGCCACATTCTGGTTAAATTGCAGTTTCCAGGTCCCCTTCAAAGGTAGCCCCACGTAGAGCGCATTGCAGTAGTCCAAGTGGGAGATAACCAGAGCATGCACCACTCTGGCAAGACAGTCCGTGGACAGGTAGGGTCTCAGCCTGTGAACCAGATGGAGCTGGAAGACAGCTGTCCTGGACACAGAATTGGCCTGTGCCTCCATGGACAGTTGTGAGTCCATAATGACTCCCAGGCTGCACACCTGGTCCTTCAGAGGCACAGTTGCCCCATTCAGGACCAGGGAGTCCTCCACACACACACACACACACCCTGTTCCCCAGAAACAGTACTTGTGTCTTGTCAGGATTCAACCTCAATTTGTTAGCCACCATCCATCCTCCAACCGTCTCCAGACATTCACACAGGACCTTCACCACCCTCACTGGTTTTAATAGAGCTGGGTATCATCCACATACTGATAAACACCCAGCTCCAACCCCTGGATGATCTCTCCCAGTGGCTTCATGTAGATGTTAAGAAGCATGAAGGAGAGGACGGAGCCCTAAGGCACCCCACAAGTGAGAGCCCAGGGGTCTGAACACTCATCCCCCAACACCACTTTCTGGACACAGCCCAGGAGGAAGGAGCAGAACCACTGTATAACAGTGCCCCCAGCTCCCAACTCCTCTAGACAGTCCAGAAGGGTCTGGGAATGCCCCCTCACAGAGGGAAGCATTACCACCCCGCAGAGCCCATCACCAAGCCCTTCCCAGCTCACTTTTATGAGCCAGGATGGGCAAGGATCAAGGAGGCAGGTGGTTGGTTTCACTCATCCAAGCAGCCTGTCCACATCCTCGGAGGTAACAGATTGGAGCTGATCCCACACAACTTGACTAGACAAGACTCTGGCACTCTCCCGCCCTGGCCCTGCTCCCGCAGTGGCATCTACCTCTTTCCGAATCTGAGCACTTTATTTGCAAAAAACTTTGCAAAATCAAAGAGATCTTGGGGCCCTTACCGGGCCCCGGTGGCACAGGTGGTTCCATTAAATTGCAAACCACCTGAAAGAGTCTCCTGCTGCTGTTTTCTGCAGATGCAATAGAGGTGGTGATTGCTATCGCCACTTGGTAGGCTCAATGTTGAGCTCTAACCAATCTAGCCATCTCAGTGATTGTTTCATCGCCCTCAGCTCCAGGGAAACCCACTTGGCTGTCCGGGCCCTATGCAGTCGGAGAGGACGCTTCGGAGCCAGACAGTCGATAGCCCTGGTTAACTCCACATTCCAGCGGGCCACCAGGGAATCAGCTGAAAGGCCATCAACATGGGATAAAACATCCCCTACCACTCTCTGGAAACCATTTGGATCCATTAAGTGGCAGGGGCGGACCATCCAAATCGGTCCCACCTCCCTATGGATGGGAAGGGTCAAGGGGAAGTCCCGTTGCACCAGGAAGTGATCCGACCATGGCACGTCCTTTGTTTCGCTTTTACTTAGTTTCAGATCACCCACATCCGTAGTGGTGAATACCAAGTCTAAGGCATGTCCACGACTATGAGTTGAGCCAAATTTATTCAGGGACAGCCCCATGGAGGCCATGTTTCCACGAACTCCTGAGCTGCCCCTTGTAAGGTCATGTTGGCGTGGATCTTAAAATCTCCAAGACAACAAAACTAGGTGTTTCCAGGAGAACATCCGCCACGACCTGAAGCAGCTCAGGCAGGGAATCCTTGGTGCAACAGGGAGTTCGGTACACCAAAAGGAGTCCTGTACTGCCCCTATTGCCCAACCTCTGGAACATGCACTCAGAAAACTGGGTCTTTCCAATAGGACGCCTGGTTCAAGCTAATGACTTACTAAAAATCACTGTAACCCCCCCCGGCCCGGCCCGGCCACATGGCCTCGCTTGCTGTACGTAAAAGAAACCTGGTGGACAAGCAGCGGCAAGAACAGGCCCATCTGCTTCATAAGTACTTGTCTTAATCCAAATTTCCTCTGCTGAGTTCAGTTTTAACAGTGGCTGCAGTTCTAAATCCAGTTTCCACATTTATACTCCAGTATCGGTAACAAGCCAAGTAGAGTAGATTTCAGTTGCCTTAACCTTTCCTCCCCGCAACTGACGAAAAGCTTTGGAAGGTGTAAGGGCTCTCAGATGTTTTCTAAGTCGTGGCACAACCTTCTTTTTTCCATACACAAATACCAAGTTGTGGCCAGCTTTAAAATCCTGTAGCAATGTCAAACAATAAAGAATGGGTTTCAGTTGCCTTGAATTCTCCCATCAGCAGGCCCACACCATAAATATCAAATAAGATAATAGTTTTCCACTTGCAATTTTTCCGCCATGTACAGTTAATTACCCAGAAGACGAAGAACGGACTTCCTTTTTAATCCTTCGTCTGATGCCAAATTAATCTTAATTTAAATAGTAAATCTTCTTACGTTCCCATCAGCTTGAATGTTAGTTATGGGAAATCTCTGCTGGTGGCCTTAGCATTAAGGCTTTGCTCCCGTGGAGACGTGTTGCTGCCCAGACTGCACTCAAACCTGCTTCTTTCCCCCACTCTCCTGAACCTTTCAGCGCAGGGGTCTGGGAATTGCGGGAGAGCTCTTTGCAATCTGCTGGACCTCTCAACGTCTTGAGAACCTTCTCAAGACTTTTTTGGGGGTAAGCCTCACCTTGGCGTTTTCGCCTGACGTTTCGCGGGGCTCAGATCTGTCGGAGCGATCAGATCTGTGCTCCGTTCGCCATCTTGCAGAGATTGGAAGTGATAGTATGGACAAAACTAAGAACATAAGAAGAAGTGTGCTAGATTAGTTAAAGACCCCATTTAAGTCCAACATCCTTCTCTTACTGTGTCAACCAGATGCCCATGGGAAGTCCACAAGGAGCGCCTGAGCACCGCATCATTCTCTCCTTTTGTGCTCTCCTGCAGTTGGTAGGGCATTCTACCTCCAATATGGGAGGCAGTACTCAGCCATCATGGCAAGCAGCTTTTTATAGACTTAATCTTCCATGGGTTTGTGCACTCACCCTTTAAAACAATTCAACTTGGTGAGAGGACACCAAGGGTAATCTAATCTACCCCCTGCGATGCTTTTCAACAGTGGAACGATCTCCCTGGGGAGGTGGTGGACTCTCCTTGGAGCTTTTTAAGCAGAGGTTGGATCTTCATCTGTCATGAATGCCTTAGCTGAGATTCCTGCGTTGCAGGGGGTTGGACTTGATGACCACTGGAGTCACAGTACTTCCAATTCTGTGTAATGACTACATCTAGTGGGAGTGAAATCCATAATTTAACTCCTTTGTGAAGATGTACTTTGTTTTGCTTGTCCTGAATCTTCCGACATTCAATAGCCCATGGTTCTAGTATTATGGGGGTGGCATCCGTCTTCTTTCTTGACACCATACATAATTGTATACCCCTCTATCTTGTCACCTTTTAGACTCCACAAATATTGTAATTTTTCCATGTAGGGATTATCATTTTGGTTGCCCTTTTCTAAATACTTTCCCATTCTTCAATATGCTTTTATGATATTGGCAGTTTTATTTTCACTCATTTTCATAATTATCCCCAGTGTGGTGTTTACCTTTCTTACAGCTGTAGCACAGGGTGAACATTTTTATTAATCACCATGATTATAGATCTCTTTCCTGGTCAGCCACCACCAATTCAAACTCCACGAGCCTATATGTGAAGTATGTTTGGGGTTTTTTAACACCACAGATAAGCATTTTCACATTTGAATTCTTTAACGCTCAGGTGGATACATCCCAGATGTTTACAAGTCTGGTTTTACCTTTTTGTGTTATATCTGATATCATCCTTTTTGATAAAAGGATATGATGCTCCCCAAAACCATAGAATATTATTGCCTTCCTATTCTGGTGATTTGCTAATGTTGCATGATAATTTCTACTCCTCAGATTAATTACTTTAGCTGTTTTGTTCTCTTGGGTTGTGTCTAATATACCATGGTCCAGCCTTAATTTCTTTGGTTTATTGTATTGCCTTGATTTGGAGGTGGGTTTTTGTATTTATTTTTCTTTATTTAATCTTAAATTTGTATCTTAAGCAAACGTCTGTTAATATATATATGGCAAATTGTGATGTGCATAAGCCTCTAGAATACACACTCGTGTCATGCTATACCAAGGAGTAATTCCCCTGGTGCCTATAATTTGTTTCAGTAATGTGCAGCTGTGACCTTTATAGAAGAATGCTTATGGCCATAGCTAAGAATCTGAAGTGACATGCTGCCCTGATTTCTCATTAATAGACTGTCCATCTTTAACTACACAGCTTGCTTAAATACTAGATGCTTGCAGTGTAGTATTAATGAAAAGCAGAGTTGCAGTCTTGGTTAAGAAAGCTTGCTCACCCTGTGGTGGTTTACAGTGCTATGCTTAGTACTTAGAAGTTCAGATTAAAAATTGAGCATTGAGTCATCGCCCCCCTTCCCTCCCACTTCTGACAAGTTACAATCCCTATGGGGCAGAGGATTATGTTTTGTGAGGTTTACAGAACAATCCACACAAGAGTTGGGCATGCCCAATGGGTTTTCCCTTATCACACATGCCTGTTACTACAGCAGCTGGAGCAGAGGCTGCATGTAGCCCATTCATGCTTTGGTTAGGGAGGTTGTGTCTTGTGCTTAACCCAGGCATGACAGGGGACTCGAATCTGTTATATTTTGAGTGGAACTCTGACCATGGGAGTCCGTCCCCCCCCCAGCAGAAGAGGAGGATGGAGAGATAATTTTTCACTCTGCCACCCAGTATGCTCCCTAGAAATCTGCTCCAGCATTGGGAGGCCTTGAATAACCTGGGAGGTGGGGGGAGTTGTTGAGATTTACCTTTCTTCCCTCTTCTGTTAGCTTATGGGAGCTTCTGTAGGATCAGTGGCCCTTCTGCAAATGGTAGGAGCCCTTTTATATGCAAAGGAGTGAGATAAGGTCCACTGTGGAGTGTTTTGCAGTACATTAAGTATCAAGAGTTGTTTAAAATTAAATAGGTGGCAGAACAACCTTTTGAACAGATTGTGGGGGTGAATGGGAATCTGACAGGAGTCCCCAGGATGAATGTGAAAAATGGATGATGGTTCAAATGTGGACAGGGTAGAATTAGGCATTGAGACAGCAGTTTTGAGAGGCTAAAGCACAATTTCCAAGGCATTTGGGGAGAGGCACCATAGACAAGTAGTTATATGCCAGTGCTAGAAGGCAGGGAAGTTCCATTGCACAGTTAAAAGTCCTTGTGCTAATGGAACTGTTTACTTGGATGCCGCCTCTTATATTCTAACATCCATGAAAAGCACCAAACACTGGGTGTGGGTAATTTTCCTGTGGGGCAGTTCTGGGAAACTAGGGCATCTTCTTGTGTATTGGTGTATGCTATTCTCTTGTGGTAGCAAGTATGAGGTTAATTATGAGCGACTGGACTATATCCACCCCATTTTTATGATTGATTTTTTTTTTCTAATGGCGAGTTTTCAAATGAATTTTAAAGTTGTATTTTAAATTGTAATCTGCCCTGGGCCCTTGGGATGAAGGGCAGGCAATAAATTAAATGATAATTAAGAGTAAGGGTTGGGCATCTATGTAGAAATGGGTTTGAACCAATGTGGCTTTTTGTTTCCTGTTGCTAAGCAGTGATGGAAAGAGCTGTACAGTGGTACCTCGGTTGTTGAACGTAAACCATTCTGGAAGACTTCCGAAACGTTTGAAAACCAAGGCACAATGGGTGGTCAGCAAATTCCAATGAGAAAATGGAGTAACGCACCTCAGAAGCCGTTCGACTTCCGAGAAAACTGAAACGTTCACTTCCGGGTTTTCAGCATTTGAAAACCGAAACATTCGGTTTCTGAGATGCTTGAAAATCAAGGTATTGCCTTTGGAAAATGCAAAACAGATACATCACTGTTCAAGTGGATACTATTTAGAGATTGGATTTTGTTAGCTTAACTTTCTCTATAAAATTAACATTTCAATGTGCACAACATGCATTTAGAAAGCTAGAGTTCGCTTTGAAGTTTGCTTGTAAAACCACCACCACCTAATCTACATCACCTGTGAATCCAGTAGTAGATAGGTAGCCGTGTTGGTCTGCCATAGTCAAAATAAAAAAATTCCTTCCAGTAGCACCTTAAAGACCAACTAAGTTAGTTCTTGGTATGAGCTTTCGTGTGCATGCACACTTCTTCAGATCACCTGTGAATGTTATCAGTAGTTTCAGTTTAGAATGAACTTTGTAGACTCAGCGAGTGTCCACTAGGGGTCAGTGCAACAATAGCAAAATATATTAAAAATACTCATTCCTTGAGCCCCTGCTTTTGTGTTCAGTAAACACAGTAAACCCAACACATTGGTTTAAGACCATTTAGAGTTGCAATAAGACACACTCAATAAAATAAGCAAAGTTGCTGGATCAGCATTACTCAGACCTAAGACTGAAGATGTTAACTCCTTAATGCGCAGAGTTATGAAGTAAGCTGATTTAAGCAATGGAAGTGACTATATGTGACCGCTTTTCAATATGCAGTTATAAATTTGGAGAGGACCCCCCCTCAACACTAGAAATTAATATAAAAGCTAGGATTTTGATTAATTGGAATATGAAGGGAAAATACAAGCTGCAGAGGAATTCCTGAGCAAGCCTATGCAAAACGACCTGGCCAGAGTGGGGCCATTAAGAAACAATACAGGGCAATTGGGAGCCATTGACAAGGCAAGAGAGCAGTCCTTCCCCCTTGCCCTGAGGTGTGAACAGAGACTGGGGGTTTGGAAGGTTGCCTGGGTAACTGTGTGTTTGAGTTGACAGGAAAACGGAGTGTTGAGCAAGGTATGCTGGGGAGAAAAGGAGAAGGAAGACTGGGATCCATCTTGGGCAGGCTGGCTGCAGGCTGGCTGGGAGAGATACCTTGAATAAGTTGCATGGAATCAATTCCAATCTGTTACCTCCAAGCATGTGAACAGGTTGCTTGGATATGTGAAACCAACCACCTGTCTTCATCCTGTAAAGTGAGTCGGGATGGGCTCTGCGGGGTGGTGAATGCTTCCCTCTGTGAGGGAGACTTCCCAGACCTGCTGAAAGAGGCAGTCATTAAAACGCTTCTTAAAAAAAAACATCTTTGGACCTGGCCGATATGGCCAACTATCGCCAAGTCTCAAATCTTCCAGTCTCGGGCATGGTGATTGAGTGAGTGGTTGTTGAACAATAATAATAATAATAATAAATTTTATTTATATCCCGCCCTCCCCAGCCAAAGCCGGGCTCAGGGCGGCTAACAACAATCAAATAATCAGTCAAATAATCACACAATCTAAAAATTCCATTATAAAATTAATTAAATCAAATTGATGGCAACCAGTTAAGCAAAATTCTGTGCAGGTTGCCAGAGGAGGGAGTCAGGCTGTGCCCTGACCAAAGGCCTGGCGGAACAACTCTGTCTTGCAGGCCCTGCGGAAAGATGGCAGGTCCCGCAGGGCCCTAGTCTCTTTTGACAGAGCATTCCACCAGTTTGGAGCTGCAGCCGAGAAGGCCCTGGCTCTGGTTGAGGCCAGCCTAACCTCTCTGAGGCCTGGGACCTTGAGGATGTTATTATTTGCAGACCGTAGGTTTCTCTGTGGGGCATACCAGGAGAGGCGGTCCCGTAGGTACGAGGGTCCTAGGCCGTATAGGGCTTTAAAGGTTAAAACCAGCACCTTAAACCTGATCCTGTACTCCACCGGGAGCCAGTGCAGTTGGTATAATACCGGATGAATGTGCTCTCGCAGCGAAGACCCCATAAGGAGTCTCGCCGCGGCATTCTGCACCCGCTGGAGTTTCTGGGTCAGTCTCAAGGGCAGCCCCACGTAGAGCGAGTTACAATAATCCAGTCTGGAGGTGACCGTCGCATGGATCACAGTGGCTAGGTCAGGACGAGAGAGATAAGGGGCCAACTGCTTAGCTTGGCGGAGATGAAAAAATGCCGCCTTTGTTATAGCTGTAATCTGCGACTCCATAGAAAGGGAGGTATCGAAGATTACACCCAAACTCTTAACGGACGGTGCTGGCACTAATTGCACCCCCGCAAGAGATGGGAGTTGCCCCCCTGATCCCATATCTTCCCGCCCCAGCCAGAGGACCTCTGTCTTCGAAGGATTTAACTTCAACCGGCTCCCACGTAACCATCCAGCCACAGCTTCCAGACATCTGGTCAGTGTGTCTGGGGCCGAGTCAGGATGCCCATCCATCAACAGATAGAGTTGGGTGTCATCAGCATACTGATGGCAACCCAGCCCAAAACTCCGGACAAGCTGGGCGAGGGGGCGCATAAAGATGTTAAAAAGCATCGGGGAGAGAATTGCACCCTGAGGCACTCCACACACCAAGGAGTGGCGTGATGACAATTCCCCCCCAAGCGCCACCCTCTGTCCCCGACCAGAGAGAAACGAGCGCAGCCATTGAAGGACTGTGCCCTGGATCCCCACGTCGGCAAGGCGGTGGTCCAGGAGTTCGTGATCGACCATGTCGAAGGCTGCTGACAGGTCTAGAAGAATCAGCAGCCCTGACCCGCCTCGATCCAGCTGCCTGCGGAGATCATCTGTTAGGGCGACCAGAGCCGTCTCGGTCCCATGACCAGCGCGGAAGCCGGACTGGAATGGGTCCAGAGCAGATATTTCATCCAGAAACCTACCAAGCTGTTCAGCAACCGCTCTCTCAATCACCTTACCCAGGAATGGAAGATTCGAGACCGGGCGGTAATTGGATAGATCTGAGGGATCTAATGATGTTTTCTTTAAGAGCGGACGCACCACCGCCTCCTTCAGTTCCCCTGGGAATATCCCGGTGCCAAGGGACAAATTGATGATATCCCCCAGGGGGCCCCGCACCTCGTCTGGACATGCTCTAAGCAGCCATGACGGGCACGGGTCAAGAGGACAGGTGGTGGGCTTTCCAGCTTGGAGGAATCTGTCCACATCGGCTGGAGATATCCGGTCAAAGTGGTCCAATACTGGACCCGAGGACAGTCGAGGGGCCTCCAGTTCCTTTATTGTATCCAAATTGGCAGGGAGGTCATGGCGGAGCAACAGGACCTTCTCCGCAAAAAAGCTCGCAAATGCCTCACAGCTGTGTGTCAGATTGTTATTTAAATTTGGCTGTCCTTCAAGGGACGTTAAAGACCGAATTATACTAAATAATTGTGCCGGGCGAGAGCTAGCGGATGCAATGGAGGCCGAGAAGTAAGACTTCTTAGCAGCCTTCACTGCCATCTCATAGGTTTTCATAAAAACCCTATAAGATGTTCTTGAGGCTCCGTCACGGGCACCCCGCCATACTCGCTCTAGCCGTCTGAGGTCCCGCTTCATTTTCCGAAGCTCCTCGGTAAACCAGGGAGCCCGGTTTCTGCGGGGTCGCAGAGGGCGCTTAGGTGCGATCTCATCGATGGCTGCCAGGAGCTGGGTATTCCAGCCCTCAACAAGCTCAGTTAATGAGTCGCCAGGGGGAGCAAGGTCCCGCAAGGCTTGACGGAATCTATCCGGGTCCATCAGCCTCCGCGGGCGAGCCCAAATCGGCTCACCACCTAAGCAGGGTGGGGGTGGAAAGTCAATCCTGGCTTTCAGAGCGTAGTGATCAGACCATGGCACCTTCATCGAAGGAGACATGATCACATCTATACCGGCGCCAAAGATCAAATCCAGCGTGTGGCCTGCTTGATGTGTGGGGCCCGAAACAAACTGGGAGAGCCCTAGTGTCGCCATGGAAGACACCAGGTCTAGAGCCTGTGTGGAGGGAGTGGCATCAGCGTGGAAGTTGAAGTCTCCCAATACCAATAGGTTAGGGAACTCCAAGGCCCAGCCGGCCACCGCCTCCAGCAGGCCTGACAGGGTGGCTGCTGGTGCGCTAGGTGGCCGGTACACCAGCCAGACAGCCAAGCTCTCCTCGGAGCCCCACACTAGGCCAACACATTCAATGCCGGGGATCGATGGCGATGGTAGAGCCCTGAAAGAACAATCTTCCCGGATTAATACTGCCACCCCTCCCCCCCGGCCCACAGTCCGTGACTGGTGGAGGACGGAGAAACCCGGGGGCGCCATCTCTCGTAAGGTAACAGTTACCCCTTCGCGCACCCAGGTCTCCGTCACACAAGCCAGGTCAACTCCCTGCGAGATAAAGAAATCTCGCAGGGTAGCAGTTTTGTTGCCTATAGACCTGGCGTTGCACAACACCAGTGAAGGAGGTGAGTAATCCTTGCTCACCCTACCCTCGTCCCTCGGGATGGGGCGCAGATTGGAAGGGGTACGAGCATATCCATATCTCGATCCCCTTCGCCTATAACATCTGCCGCCACCGCCATACCTCCCTCGCCCCTCCACGGTCGCAATCCCAAGCCTCATACTAACCTCCATTTACAAATAGAAAACAAAACAACCAAAACAATTATGCCCAAACAAAACCAATCCCCGCCACACTCAGTGTCCAACCCCAAAAACAATACAAAATGGAACAAACAAAAATACATAAATAAAAACCACCATTCACGGTGGTACAACAAAGTAAACAATAAAAGCACCTTTAAAACACCTTAAAATATATATAAATATATATATATATATATATATATATATATATATATATATATATATATATAAACATCTTTAACATTTGCAGCAGATAATGAAATAATATAATATTATAAAAAACAACAACCCCCATTTAAGGTGCTGCAAATTAAAAGCAATTAAAACATTTAATATAGCATATAGTTAATATAGCATCATTGCTACATCACTGACATGTCACAGAAGGGGAGTGGTTAACCTTGGCAAACATGCCCAAAGATTAGCATAAGCAGACATGGTAGGGCAAGACTCAGGTATAAGATTAGCATAGACAAATATGTCTTAAGTACCCACCACGCAAAAGTCCAATAGAACTTCCTTTGCATGTCTGGAGCCTGAGGCGAGTCAGGTGATGAGATTTGGCTTCCTTTGGCTAACAATGAGCCCAGCAACTGTCACCTCTGAGAACTTCCTGGAGTCCTTTTGCAAGGGGAAAATAGCTTTGGAATGGAGGAAACTGGGAAAGGAGATGATTTTATATTATTTTTAAAGCTAGGTAACTTCCCTGAGCTGTCACGTTGAAAGGATACATTCAGGTATAATATTTATAATACTTAACTGTAAAGATGCGCCCCTCCCCGTAATTTCCGTAACATTTAGATTGTGGGGTGGGGGACCCTACATTTAGATTGTGGGGTGGGGGACCCTACAACTCCAGGCACGCCTGGAGGATGCAGACCATTTGGATCTCCTCCAGTCGGGATTCAGGCCTCATAACGGGACTGAAACTGTCTTGATCTTGCTGTTAAAGGTAGGTAGCCGTGGTGGTCTGCCGTAGTCGAAACAAACAAACAAAAAATCCTTCCAGTAGCACCTTAGAGACCAACTAAGTTTGTTATTGGTATGAGCTTTCGTGTGCATGCACGCTTCTCGCTGGTCGATGATCTCTGGCGGGCTAGGGACAAAGGTGAAAGCTGTTTCCTTGTTCCTACTGGATCTCTCAGTGGCCTTTGATACCATGACATCCTTCTAGACCGTCTAGAGGAGTTGCTGGGGGCACTGTTATACAGTGGTTCCACTCCTTCCTCCTGTGCCATTTCCAGAAATTGATGGTGGGGGATGAGTGTTCAGACCCCTGGGCTCTCACTTGTGGGGTGCCTCAGGGTTCCGTCCTCTCCCCCATGCTTTTTAACATCTATATGAAGCCGCTGGGAGAGATCATCGGGGGTTTGGACTGGGTGCAGATGATACCCAGCTCTTACCTCTCTTTCAAATCAGAACCAGTGAAGGCGGTGAAGGTCATGTGTGAGTGCCTGGAGGCAGTTGGAGGATGGATGGTGGCTAACAGATTGAGGTTGAATCCTGACAAGACAAAAGTACTGTTCTTGGGGAACAGGGGGTGGGTGGGTGTGGAGGACTCCCTGGTCCTGAATGGGGCAACTGTGCCTTTGAAGGACCAGGTGCGCAGCCTGGGAGTCATTCTGGACTCACAACTGTCCATGGAGGCACAGGTCAATTCTGTGTCCAGGACAGCTGTCTACCAGCTCCATCTGGTTCACAGGCTGAGACCCTACCTGCCCGCAGACTGTCTTGCCAGAGTGGTGCATGCTCTAGTTATCTCCCGCTTGGACTACTGCAATGCACTCTACGAGGAGCTACCTGTGAAGCTGACCCGGAAACTGCAATTTAACCAGAATGCGGCAGCTAGACTGGTGACTGGGAGTGGCTGCTGAATCACGTGGAGAGCAGGGAGGAGAGGGGTGAGGGGGAAAGAAAGAGCCTGTTCACTGTTGGAAATTCCATTCCTCCCGTGCTGCAGATGTGTGGGATTCTTACATGTCACATGTCTGTTTACATTCCAGCACTGATTATTGGAATCTTGTGAGCGGAAATAGAGATACGCTGTTCCGTTTTTATAGCTTTTGCTTTTGCAGCTCTTTCTCCGAGGAAGAAAAACAGAGGGAGAAGCCATGTTTTTCTTTCTTCTGTTACATTTGATTTAATTTGCATTAAATTAGGCTTAGATGTTACTCCTCAAGGCTAAGCTTCTGTTTCAACTCTGCTTGTCATGTGCTCATGCGTTGGGGGGGGGGAGGCACCGGCCTCGGCATTATCACCCAACGCTATCATCTCTGCCTCAATGCTCGGCTGCTTCCACCTCACTGCTTGGAGTGTGAGGAGCAGCTTGCGTGCTGTGCTCGGCTGGCTCCGCCTGACTCAGTTGAGGGGCCCGGAACAGAGCGGGAGCAGCTAGGCTGGGCAGAGGGGCGGGTGATGTGAGAAATGTCCTCAGGTGCACGTGGAGAGGGGGAGAGGAGCAGCCCGGCCCTATGTCCCTCTGGCTTTCTAGTAATGAACTCTGGCGAACTCTGTGCTGAGGCAACGGCGCGTGTGCCCACAGAGAGGGCTCTGAGTGCCCCCTCTGGCACACGTGCCATAGGTTTGCCACCACTGCCCTAGGCCATCAGCCTTGAGGTCTCAGACATCTTTCTTGAGACAGCCTCCATCAGCTCAGGCAAGGAAACTGTTGGCTGGCAGGTTTCAGTGGCACAGACCAAGTTCAGCACGGTCAAGATTGTTTTTCTTGGCCAATCACTTCTGAATGTACTTCTCTACTTTGACACTAGTCATATACAGGGTGAGTCCTTTAAAAGAGGCCCCGTGGATACAGAGTACACATGTTCTTATCTTAAGGAGTTAATATTAACCCTAACAGGCAACATCTCATTTATTCAAGGTTTGACAGTTTCAGTGATTACCATGGGGTAGGTAAGACAGAAAGCCAAAATTGCTGACATGTATATGTAGTGGTGTATATTATAGCCTTATTTGTGAGCTCTACATCAGCTTGTATCTACCATCCTCCCATCTTTCCTAATAGGGTAGATCAGTTGAGTAATTTTCTCATAAAATACAGAAGGCTCATTGAGCCCACATTTTTAGCAATTTCGTTGGATGATTAATAGATTCAGGATATGGAATAGTTTGCATGCAAAGGGTGATATCCAAATTGTAAATTCACATTTGACCTAATTATGCCTACATAATACTAAGCTTACTCTGTTGTTCATGGTTTTATTAGCTTTTTTTCCAAAATCCTAAGATTAATGGCGTATTTGATGCATGATAGTGAGAGCCAATGTGAAAAAACGTTAATGAAGGGGAATGTATATGAGAAAGTTCTGACATGAAATCTAGGTTTTTCTTGAAACTATGAATGCAAAAGAGAACTGGCAGAAAACCAAGTTTTAGCCTATTCAAAAGGAAGCAGTCCTATGCCAGGTTAACGTAAGCCATACCCTTCCCTAATTGTAATAACTCTAACAATTTTTTGCCAAGTATAAAACACATTAGTTTAATGTTATTAAACAGTGAAATGAAACTACAAAATAATGGCAGTGATTTTTATGGCTAACAGTGTTGTACTGTGAATTTGTCTGTGATAATTTAGGAGATCAAATCGTATTTAGTTGATATTTGAAACATCATGGATTGCTGGTTACATTAAAAAAAAAATTAAAACACACAATAGCTGCAAAAGATAAGTTGCTTCTTCAATTTGGTGAAGAAATGCCTGATTGTGTATAAGCACAGCTGGGCTTCTGCAGGGCTGGGTAGAAAACACACCTGTCATTGCAAATCAGTTGACATGGTGATACAACCGAATATTTGCCTCCTATAAAAGGTCTCATAGGCCAAAGTGCAACAAATAAAGTACAGTGAAGTCCCTCACAAGTCCTCTGGATTGGCTCTTTTTGTGTTGATACACAGGTAGGAAAATTGAAAGTGCTCTCTTAATCTTAATGGAGGAGGCCATTCTTCTGACTAATAGGTCAAAGAGGGCCTTCAGTGGGGACAGAAAGCCTAAAGGAAGCCAATACACCACTGCTTCAGATTCTGCAGGGTGATGTCTTACTCTCCTTGGGTGGTGATGTGCCCTGCTGTGCTTGCTCCTGCAGCTTCCAGGCAGGCTTCACTTACAGCCTCTCATACTGTCCTATTCAGCACTGTAGTTGTACCTTAGGAGGATGTGCAGCTGTGGCAAGATTATGAACATATATGGAAGGACTGAGGCCTTCTGTGGGCTCTAAACACCATATATGTGGTGACTCTAATATAGACAGGTCTTCAGTGTTGTGAAGTATCTTGTTGTACCTTTCTGTCTTGGTGCACATATGTAAATTGGTCCAAATTCTATCAGGGATGAGTTTTAGATTAGGAAAATAAAGGAATCTACTATATATTCTGGAAAAACCTTTTTTACCATTTGTTCTCAGTAGGTCTGGCCACCTCTTGATACCATCATCAAACTTGGTATGAGGGTTTCTGAGGTGGGGTGGCAGTTTTTGTTGATGTGGGCAATGCAGCCACCATTTTGAATCAAGATGGCAGTACGATATGTGACTGCCTGATTTTTGGAGTGATGGGTACAAACTTGACTGATTTCAAACTCTACATGATTGTTCCTGGGGTGAGGGGGTCTGTGGTTTTCTTCAGTGTTGGACTACTGGTCACCATTTTGAATCAACGGTGGTCCAAAATGTGACTTAGGCTTGTCTTCACACATTTTTTGTGTGGTGGGTCCTAATGGCACCAATTTCAAACTCTGCATGAGATTTCCAGAGGTGAGGGTAGCAGTTTTTGTCAATGTGGGGATGCTACACACTATTTTGAATCAATATGGTAGACCAGAATGTGGCTTAAGTGGGATTTTGTCTGATTTTGGCCATAACCATTCTAACCTGTGCTAATTTGTATGCCTCTGAAGATGTCAGCACCTAACTTGGCACAAGGGTTCCCAAGATGGATGAGGTGGTCTTCATTCATGTTTGGATGGCAGTTGCCATGTTGAATCAAGAAGGTGGACCAAATAAACCACAATTAAACATTACCACCCCCCACCCCCAAAACACTGATTCAGGGCTGATGTTCCCCAGGTCAGGTAGGAGCTCTGAGGTGTGTGTGTGTGTGTGTGTGTTTGTGTGTTATTAGTTATCCATCCTTCACCCTAAGGTCTCAGGGCAGGTAACAACAATAAAACACAATATTGCTCTGTGTGTAATACGCACACATACTGCACACGTGCACATACTGTAAAACTCACAGATTACCCTATCCACATAAAAACCACCATATTCTTTGGTAGACGGCACCAGGGCCTCCCTGCCAGTTCTAAATATGTGGCTTTATATCTGTGCCCCTGAAGCGTCCTAAGGAAGCAAATTCTAATAATACATTGAAAAACCCGAAAAGCATTAAAAAAACCCACAACTGGGTGAAGTGGATTATTCAGGAATATGTACGTGGTAATAGATATTCAAGAGGTTACTTCTCACTTTAGTAGGCCAACAATAGGTTGTTGTTTTTGTCCCAGTCTGTTGTGATTAACAGAAATAATTTCTTCTAATACAACAATGGGGAACCTTTTTTTCCGGCCGAGAGCTGCATTGACCCATTTAAAACTGTTGTGGGTCTCATTCCAGTAGTGCACTAGGCACAACTTAAAATCACTCTGGATGTGTGTGGGGCTTCATGCCCCCATAATAGCATTTCCTCCAGAGGAAACAAAATACTGATTTGAATCAGGTTGTGGTAGATTGATTACAAATTTCTGAATCGCTGAAATATAGAGTGAAAACTATTTCACTGGAAAACTTGATATACTTCTCTGCAGCACCCTCCTTTTTTGAAAAGACCATTTTGAGCCTGCTCTGTTCTCATTCTGCTTAGAATTATTTTACCTTTTAGAATCAACATGAGTAGCTTTGACTTTGTTCTGTCTTGAAGGTAACTATTTATTACTGTGGTTCTTTAAATCTCTCGATTAATAGGAGCAATTAAACAATAGTTTAATTTCCATCAAATTAACTGCCCTAAGAGATAATTGCAACATAAATGAAGATAAATTTGTTTCAATACACCAAGAGTTTTATATAAGTCAAGAACTGAACCTCCAGTTTAAAATCAGAGGTGAAACTTGAAATGACATGTGACCTAGTCTTAATACATGACTCAGATGGGCAGATGGGTCTGAGGATTAGATCCATGTGTGTTTGGACCTCTTGTGAGTGGCATTTGACATTAGCTGTGCACCAGTCACATTTTGCTACTGACAACTTGCCTTTTGTGACTAGGTGGAGATATCCAGGCGCCACCCTTGGTGCTTCGCAACTCCACCTGCCTAGCTGCAGTCAGCTGGTCCGCCAATTTTTGTGCATCAATTTTTGCTGCTGTGCTCCATCCACCAAGCACCTGAATTGCCTGGTAGCGCAGCAACAAAAGACACACTGCCGAGCGGATCACATGTTTGGCGGGATAGATGCATCTTTTGCTGCCACGCTACCCTGCAGACCCCCTGATTCACCAGTCAGTAAGTTATTTTTGCTGCCCCGCTCCTGGGCAAATCAGGTGTTTGGTGGGGTAGAGCCCTACCCTGCAGACACCCTGATGCACCCAGCTTGCTCAGTTGTGCTGGTCCCAAGCTACCACTTGGTGGAATGGCATGTGGGGCAAATCTCTGGGAGGTAGAACACTTTGGTAACAGGTACCTCTTCTCAGCCTTCCCTGGTGTGATAGCTCTGCTTTTTTGAAGATACTACCATCATCCAAGCTTTAGGACAGCCTTTCCCTCCAAACATTTTAAATGAAACTTCCATCAGCCCCATTCAGTATGGCCATGGTGACTAGGTTGGAAGTAGTCTCAAACATTGGGAGGGTGACCTGCATTGGGACCTTGAGATAGACTACTTAGCGAAAACTGAAGCTGAAATATCCCTCAGTTTGGCCTTCCTTTTTTAAACTTGGTGCGGATCTACTCCAGGAGAAGTTACAAAAACAAATACATCCTGCGTCAAAAGCTGCCCCCTCCTTTTTCTTTTTCTTGGAGATGGAGGCTGTGTTTCATTCAGAATAATTCTAATACTGTGACATTCTATCTGCGGTGTTCTAGCTTCCCTCTTGAAAACAAATGATTCACTTAACTGTTCTCATTTCAAATTCATTCATGTGGAATCCAGAAGAAATTGATTTAACTTTTAAAATATTTATTGTGATTGAAAACACATCTTGGTTTCAAGAGATTTGTGGTGTACACCAATAGCCTATATATTACTAATAACAACAGCAACAACAGACAAGTAAGCACTTTTACCATTAGCTTCCACTCCTCTGTAGTTTCTTTGTGCATCAGCTGCAAGACTGCCAGTTTATGTTGTTGGTCAGATCATGAAATTGCTCTTTAATGGACGCAGGACTCTGAACAGAGGAGCAAAATGCTGCATCACAGGGTTTCTATGTAATCAAATTCTTTTAATTTTGTCTTTACAGTTGCACAGAAGATTGTTGCAACAAGGAAAAAACAGCAACTTTCGATAGGCCCTTGCAAATCCCTACCAAACTCTCCAAGCCACTCATCTGTATGTTCAGTCCAGGTTTCGGCAGTACATATCAGCCAGGTATGAAATAGAATGTAATTATTTGCATCCCTTTTAGTGGTAGATACAGACTGGGCAACGTGAATTGGCATTGGTAACCAGTGTTCTTGCATTTGACTCAGATTCTTCATATCACAAGGCAGCACTTTTACACCTAGGATTGGAATATGGGTTCTGACAACCTCAGGCAGAGAGTATTTTCAGTTGTTCTTTGGATAGCTTTCTTTGAGTTGCTGTGCCCTTCTGTTACCTTAATTTATATTGTATTTAGCTTTGAAGGTTCATAATGTGCAACCACAGTTAAAGAGCTAAAGAATCCCCAACCTAAATATGCTTTATGACCTTCTAAAAAAGGCCACTTAAATAGAGCCTGGAAATTGCTTCTAAACTATGTAAAGTTTAAACTATGTTTTTCCATGTGTCTTTGTTGTCTGAACTTGGCCAAATGTGTGATACTTTAAGAGGTAGTTCACAATCAAGTTTAGAGATTGCCTTGGAGGTACAGTCATACCTCGGGTTGAAGTTGCTTCAGGTTGAGTGCTTTCAGATTGTGTTCTGCGTTACTTCTGGGTTTCGCCGCTTGCACATTCGCAGACGGTCAAAATGACGTCATGTGCAGAAGCGGCAAATCGCGACCCGCAGACGCGGGTTGCGTTCGCTTCAGGATGCGAACGGGGCTCCGGAACGGATCCCGTTCGTATCCAGAGGTACCATTGTATAGGGTAAGAAGGGCATCTTGTATTAGGCTCAAATATTGTAGGGGTATATACATAAAAAAACCAACCAACCACCACACAACAATGCCTTGTTTTAGAGCCACATAAAATCAATGCAGATATTGGAGCATCGGTGTAATATACTCTTCCTCACAATCCTTTTACAGGAGACACTTGGCCTATTCACCTGAAGTTGGTGAGCAGCTTACATGCATCCTCAAAAAGCATCTTATGAGGGCACTTCACCCAGTTACCAGACACTGTGCACATATCTCCCTTTGCGAAATCACTTATGCAGCCTAAAGTGTCTATGTCTTTGTGTATAGTTGGAAGCAGAGCACGGCCACCTGCCAGCTTACCTGAGGGCCAATATTTACTCATTGCATGCAACTAACATTTGAAAGCTTTGTTGAACATTAAGAAGTTTCAAATATGAATAAAACATTTTTAAAGCCATGGTAAGGAACCTGTGGACCTGCAGGTGGCAGTTGGAGTCCAGCAAGATCTGGATTTCCCACACGTTCCTCACTTCTCCTGCTTTACAAGTTATAAGACCACATCAGAACAGGTTTATCGGACAACAATGCTTTGGGAGGTATGCTCTATTGGAACAGTGATCCCAGGATTAGAAGTCCCAGATGTCCCTCTAATAATGTATGTTTTATGTTCATTGTTTCCTTAGTGAGAAAACAAGCATATTGTGTTAGATTCTCAAAACCCTTGGCCAACAGCAAATGTTTATAGATACTGTACTTTCCCAGTTTCCACAATGATGGAAGCTGCTACTACCCAGTAACTATAATAGCAGTGGGAATTTTGCGGGGAGATGTTCCCCAGTGGAACCAGGGTGGGGCAGTACTTAATTCAGAAGTAGCATTTTTTTAAAAAACAAACAAACGCAACAAACCAATCCAAGCTCTTTAGCAAATACCAGTTTTGTGAAGCTTGGGGAATCCTTCCATTCCTCTCTACATGGGCAACCTTCACAGTTCATTGAAGGGGATATCCCTCAGCTGTATTAGAGTGCTCTAATTTAACTCCTAGTCTGGAGAACTTTCAAAGGAGGAATCTGTGCAAGATACTAGGCAGGATTGTCATGTTCCACAAAACAGTTTTGCTCTAAACTCTCAGTGACACAAGATTAAAAGAATGAGGGAGGTGCTTCTAGCAGGCAACCCAAGATAGAGTGTGCAGTACACTAAACAATGGGTTCTAAGGATCAAACTCGGGGGACGGGGGATGGGAACACACACATTTTTGGATGGCCCTGCTGGCCAGCCAACATTTGTGATGGTCAAGACCATGCTCATCTCTGAATAGGGAAATGTGAGATCCTGTGTGATGTCATGCTGAATTTAAGAGATACTTGAAGTGCTAGCACAATGCAAATGCCAGGGCTAATCCTCCACTCGTGAGAAAAGGCAGACTTTATAACATGTGTCACTTCTGTGGGGCTAAAAGTCTTTCCAAACGATTTGTCACACGGATGAGCTCCATCCCTCTTCCCAAGCTTAAAGGTGCAAAGGGGAAACACCTGCAGTTGTGCTGGGCTTTTGTAGTGTTTGAAGCACCTATCAAGCCAATCCAGCATGGACAAGATCCAGCCATTGTTCAAGCTCTGGAAGGATACGGAGGATTGTCCCAGCACTTGTGCTGTCCTTCTGAGGTATTCTGAGTGGAGGAGAAGAGTTGGGGCTTATCAGTATTTATATTACACTTTTTAATGTGCTTAGAGCATTTCTGAAACACAATGCGAAATAGCTATTTCCTCATACCTCTTTGCAGTTTCTCATGTTTGCCAGAGGAAGATGGGACACACATAGTATTATGTGGATTTTGGACAAGTTTGCCAAGATACTGGAGATTTATAATCAGAACGTATACCTCCTTTAACCTTTTCTACTAAAACAAAACTCATTTTCCTAGTATGCATCCTTATGTATCCAAAATGGCACTGCCTGCACATAAGAAGGATGTATTAGAAGACTCAGAGATGCCCCAACATTTGCAGGGGGGAAACTATGGAGTCGGAGAAATTTAGAGCATGCTCAGTTTGGAAAGCCGTTATACTGGAAAACTCTGGGAGTGGGAGTGGAATGAAAGAGGTTAGGCTGGCTGGCTGAAACCTTAAACTCCTTACTACAGAATTTTGTTGCCAGTCCAACTTCTGTCTTTCAGAAGAAGCTGTGTTGGGGAGGGGCAGCCCAAATTGACTTGAGACTCTGGTGCTTTACGTCCAGTGAACCTTTCCTAAACTAAAACTTCCCCCAAATTTCTGTTTGCCTATTAGGGAAAACTTACAGGAAAGTAGCATGTAGGACACGGATTAACTCCCTTACAGTTCTGATCTAATTTGCTCCCTCCCCAGCTGCTTTTCTCTTAAATATTGAGACAATAGTTCCTGCCATGGATTTCCAGTATTTTGTCTGTTTTAGTCTTAGGTATTATACATGTCCATGTGAAGTTATGGAAAATATTTTTTATAGATCCCCTAATAGCAGCCTTGCGTTGACCTTCCATTAATCTTATCAAAGATCAGTGGTCTGCCTAGAGATCCTTGCATCAGATGCATAAGGATTAAACACAGTAAGAATTGTAAATACACTGCCACTCCTCTGTCAGCCTGTGTGGCTTTTTTGTATCTAAAGGCTACTGCATGTAATAAGTGGCTAGGGTGAAATGCCATGTGGAATCCGCACTGTGCAAATTTGTTGGGTACATACTGAATATTTTTTCCTCCAACGTGTACCGTTTTGTTTTTTGCTAGTTTTTATTTATATCTGCTGTAGAAGACGGTTGTGCCCATTCCAAGAGTCAAATGTCCAACCAGAAACAAACTTATTCTTTCCTATAATTAATATGTGTTGAAAATCAGTGTTCTCAAGAAAATAATATTACAACTCATACTCTTCCATTCAGGACTTACTCAGTATTCTATGTAGTGTCCAGAAGGAATACACCTTGTGAATGATTCTAGACCTCAAATAGTTCTCTATATACTCTATATACAGAAAATTTCTTCACACCAATCTCTTCCATGGTATCTGGATGATCTACTGATCAGTTCACTCAGCTTCCAACAGGGACTTAAGAATGTGTACTTTTCCTCATGCCTTCAGTTGCATGACTTAATTAGCAACAAAGAAAAGTGTTTCTGCTTATTATTCTGCAAAGAAAACATCTAGAAGGGAACATGGCATGTGGAGAGAGTGCTTCTGTTCCTGGACAGGCAACAAAAGATTCAGTAGCTAATCATCACAGTGCTGATGTATTTTCACACCAGCCTAATGAGGAGCACCACTATCAGATGTCCTGCCAGGATGTGATTCTGTGGATGAGGTTCTGCAAACAAGCCTCTTCAGAGATGTTATGTTTCCTGTCTCAAGCCTGGATAACTCAGCAGCTCCATCTACTAGGAATTCTACTAATGACTGAACCAAGGCCTCATGTAAGAGAGATTTTTCCTCTCAGGCACGTCCCCTAGTTACTATGAAGCCTCCTTGAATGAAGGGCTAATTACCAAAACACACAGGTTCAGTGGATGTGGTCAAAGACAAAGTGACTGGAGCTTTGAATCCCATGACTGGTGCTGTGAGTGTTCAAAGGGTGGAGACAACTCATCAGCAAAGGTATGCATTGCAGAAGTCCAAAGAAACCGGCCAAACTTTGCCCCAGGCACAATATGGAGCAGGGGCACAAATGCAATAGTGTGCTGTCTCAGTAGGAATAGTTCCTGTGATCTTCCATCAAATCTGTATTTGTAACACAGAGTGGGGAGAGATTTCTCTTCATTCAGATGTCTCTAGACCTGTGGGCAAATACCCTGGATAATAATTGACCAAGGGAAATGGAATACACTTATTCTCTTATCAGACTCATTCACAGAGTCAAACAGAAGATTTAGGAGGGGAGCTTACTCTTATCACCTTGTACTTGCCCATTAGACGGGTTCGTGCTCTTCAGATCTCTTCGGGTTGTCATCTCTCTCTCTCTCCCCCTGCAGTTTATTGGTAAAAAAAACCAAAAACAAAAACAAAACCAATATTAAGACAAGACAAGTCAGTGTCATGTTAGAAATATTTAGCTTTTAAATAGCCTACGGTTAAAGTATATCATATTCCCCACGTATCCTAGAAAATATTTGTATTAATCAAGTATTAAAAGATCAAGTAGTAGTTAACATGTTTAATTTCTTATTTTAATCATCCCATTCGCCATCATTCTCCAAGTCAGATTCTTCGGTATCTGAAAGATGTATTGCCATGTGTCACTTCTGAACAACATCCTTAACAGCAGCAACTGTTTCTTCATCAATGGGAGGTGTTGGATTCTGAGCCCCTGGTTTCAATTGTTTCCCTTTTCTGAACCGACTCATTAGAACATCTTCGGTGAAAGGAGTTAATTCATTGTCACTCTCTGACCTTTTCAACTGCACATCCTTCAGATTTTGGTTCAAATTGTGTTTGCCTTTGTCTCTTTCAATACTGCCTCTGCGCCCCCACATTTCTCAATTACTTCAAAAATCTTCTTTAATTTTCTCCTGTCCTTCAGGTAGTCCTGCGTTATGCCAGCCTTAGCAAATATCTTAGCAAAGAACTTCAGGATCTAAGCTGGTAGCAAAGCCAGTTTGGGACCTCATCCAATGTGACAGATATGTTTGAAGTTTCTGGGGTTCCCAATATATTCTTTGCTTAGCTTATGTCTTCTGGATTTTCCTTTCCAGTTTCTTATCTCAAGCGATGCTTGAGAAGCACACCATGAAGGAGATGAGACCTACAGTTTGGTGATCTTGTACTTGGATGAGGATAAGATAATGGACAAAATGCCTCAGCGGCAGGAGCAATAATAACAACACTTCTAAACAACGTCATTTTCTCACAACTCAGGCTGCATTCTGTCCCACAACATTTTAAGGTTGTCAACTCAGTAACCATTATGTCCCTTGATTACTATGATATGCCCTCCCAAGACCAAGACCTCAGCTGGGGCTACTGTATCTGAACATCAACAACTTTGCTTGTCTTCTCTTTCATAATACCTTATCTTTTAAAAGTCTTGAATTGAAAAACTCCAAGCAGTCTCCTGGACCTTTAAACGATTTTGTACTCTCAGATCTTATTTGGAATTCTTTGTCTATATCCATCCACAACACATTTTGTTGTACGCCCAGCCAGATTGCTAATTCTTGAGTCAACTTTTGGTCAATCCTTTCTTCTTGTGCCTCTGGGAGACCTTTGAAGCGTAAAATCATCTCTCTCTGGTGCACCTCCAGCAGAGCTATCTGGTCCAAAGTAGTTTCATATAATGTCACTAGATCCTTCATTTCTTCATTAGTTGTTTCTTGATTTTTCCTCGGCCCTTTATTTTCATTCACTAATTTCTTAGAAGTGTCTTCCTGCTTGTTGATTCTGCTCTTGAGGTCCTGGACTGATTTATATGTGTGTTTATGTTTGATTGTTAGATCTTTTATTTGTTCAGAAAGTTCTTTTATTAATTTAGCATTCTGCTCATTTTTGCTATCCATTGCCGTTTAAGTTTTTGTCCATTTTTGCTATCATCTCTTTTATATCAAGCTTAAATATTTGAATCCTCTGGGATTATCTTCCCTCTTTCCTTTCCATATTGCTTTTACCTTTTTAATGCTAATATTTGTGTGAGTTACTTTCTCATCCCCCTGTCCTAGCCCCCTGATATTTTCTTAGTTAGTCTTATATCTATTCTGCTTGAGTTTAAGGGTGTTCCCAGACTCAGAGCTGCGGGAAATCCCTTCCCCAGGGTGTCATTGGCAAAAGGATACTTCCTGATAACGTAAGAGGAGGTGCCATCCCTGAACTAGACTGCCCATCCCAGAACCTCAGAATGGGAATTTGCTGTAAGGCTAAATTTTCTACTTTCCCTCTCTGTTGACACTGAATATGTTTTTATAATCTCATTTCAAAATGGTTTTAATCAAATCAAAGTAGGTGCTTCCTTGGTCTTCTGCTCGCAGGTCTAGCTATACTCCATTTCCCCCCTTATACTAATAATTTCATCTTAACTTCAGCAGTTCTACCTGTTTAGTTAAGGCAGGGATGGGCAAATTTGCTGAAACATTCTCTCCAGGGGTGGGGAAGTTCATGGGTTGCATACCAGGGTGGGGTGGTGGTACACCTTAATGCAACCTTCAGGAATGGTAGACAGTTACTCAGCTGCTCCTTTCCCTTCGTTCTTGTGCATCCACTATTAATCCATATGGCACTGAAGTTTATTCCACAGTTGACTTTCTCCATGCACAAGTGCATGTGATGGTAGCTCATTCCCACAGGAGGCAGAGATGAGCACCAGCTTGGATGGCTTCAAAGAAGATTAAACAAATTCATGGAGGAGAGGGCTATTGAAAGCTACTGGCCTGGATGGCTTTGCCTCTGCAGTTGGAGGCAGCAATTCTTCTGAATACCAGTTGCTAGAAGCCACAGAAGGGAAGAGGGCTTTTGTGCGTCTATCCTGCTTGGTTTTGGTTAGAACAGGGGGTGCTGGACTAGACGGGCCATTGGCCCCGTCCAGCAGGCTCTTCATGTTCTTATGTTCTTATTGCATTCAGATTAATCAGCTGAAGAGAAGTGCTTTGGAAGGACTGTGTGCCTTTTCAGCCTTGCAAACAAGGTGGCTGTGGGGGCTTTTGAATATCAAAGCTGTTACTGTAGTATTTGTGGATGTCCTTTTATAAAAGGAGGACAAGAGCAAAAGGCTATACTCCTAGTTATTGAATTTAGTTTGGGGATATAGTTGCTGCTAGATGAATGGAACTCTGAAATAGATTCTGTTGAAAAATCCTATGAATTAAGATCAGCTTGACAGCAGAACAAATTTTGTAACAGCTTTGGTCATCTTTGGATTGGTCCCTTAGTTGAAGCCACCTAGAATGTTGTTTTTCCTTCATCTAAAGAATCAGATATGGGTGATATGCTGAATGATCAAGAAAAATGTACTTTGCAAATGCTAAATTTTATTGTGGGTTTTTTTTTGGGGGGGGGGGGTTACTTGAGATTGCTCAGTTTGGCTTGAAATCCTCTATCCCCACCCCACTCCATTTCCAGTGCAAACTGGCTAGTGGTTCTAGGATTCTGTGACCTCAGCCCCAGTCCACTATAGACATAGCACCACAAATTTTGGACAGTATGACTGATTTGTAAACGGTGTATAGTGCTATGCATCAGAAACAATATGGACAATATTCAGCTAATAGAAAAGAGAGGTTAGCTTTACAGTTCTTAACCGGAGGTACTATTTCTGGGTTAGCGGAGTCTGTAACTTGAAGCATCTGTAACCTGAAGCATTTGTAACCTGAAGCGTCTGTAACCCGAGGTACCACTGTATTCCAGTTGTCTCTTCCAGTTAAGTTCCAAGAGTAAGAGAGATTGTGGTAGTTTTTTATTTTTATTTTTTTAAACCTACTCTGCCTGCTAAAGATGAAATTAAACTTGTGAAGTAGCAATTGGCTTTCTTCCTGTAAAATGGATTTTAATCATTGCAGACCAGCAACGGAGGAGGGAGTTTAAGTGATTATTCCTCCTCTGTCCCATCTACTCCAAGCACCAGCCAGAAGGAGCTACGGATTGATGTTCCACCTACCACAAATACTCCAACTCCTGTTCGTAAACAGTCCAAGCGCCGGTCCAATCTTTTTACGGTAAGTGAACCAGGAGACAGAATGCTTGTCTGTGTTAATTCATCATTGCTCCTTGATTTACTTCTCTAGTGTTATCTATGCTGACCAACTAGGCATTTGTTTTGATTCTTTAACAGAACAATAGAGAACCTAGCTCTTGAAGTAGGGACATGGGTAAGCTATGGATAGGGTTCAGGGGCATTAGGCTTCCCTGGAATAGTGAAGGGCTTCTCAAAATGCTCTTTCTTCTGTAGTACAAACTATGACAAAAGTAAGGCGTCAATACTGCTGTCCTGCTCCTGATTCCACTCGTCTGCTTTCCCAGGCAGGAGCCAACAGGCCCTCTGCTGCACGTCCAGTAACCTTTTCCACACCATGGCACCCACCCATGGCTTGCCGCCTGAGGACTGTTCATGCAGGCACAGTTGCACTTGCTCTCCTTGTGCTCCATGGACGTTTCAGGTACAGTGGGCAGGATTATGTTAGAGAGTCTTTTCTGCTGTGGTGCCCAGAATGTGGAACTCTGTCCTAGTTGGTTTGCTTGGCTGATTTGCCAGTATTTCTCTCTTTGCCAGAAACATTTTCTTTTTGATAAGCTTTTGATTTACTTGCTACGCTGCTGTTTGTGATTTGTTTGTTGACTCCTTTGTGGTTAACTGTCTGCTGCTTTTTGTAGGTTGGTTGATTATGGTTTAATGGATTTTTTAGCTCGGAAGACGCCTTGAGCCCTTCCATCGAAAATTGGTATGCAGTTTTGAATAAAGAAAATAAGTTTTGAGCTTATCTTGAATTCCTTTTTCATGCTGTGTCTATTCCTTTAAGCAGTATAGTAATAAAGACAGAATAATCTTAAACACTTCAGCAATGAACTTATTTTGTTTGCTCCTTATGGTCAGGACTGACCCAGTGGCAGGTGTTATGGCAGGTGACAAATTGTATGTGCTGGTGGTGTTTGAGTTGTGCTAATAATAGCTTGGAATGGGATCTGCCTAGTAGTCTGCTGTATATTTTAGTTTAATTCTAATTTTAGAATTTCTTGTTGTAGATTTTGTTTAATTTTATGAGTTGTTGTATATCATTGGTACTGTAAACTGTCCTGTGGTCAGTCTGGACAAAAGGTGGGTTAGAAATAAAGCTAACAAATAAACAGTTGGTTTCAGTGTTGATTGTGATTTTATGTTGTTATATTCACTGTTGTTTTACAGAATATGTGCCCTGACCTAAGATCAATGGATATAGGGTGGGAGATGAATATTTTTAATGAATTAATAAATACTACAATGTTATGCTTTCTAGGAAAAGTGGAATGTACTGGAATGTGCACACATTAGCTTAATGGTGATGTGACTCTGCTGTGTTGTGAGATTGTTAGAGATAATGTTTTCCTCCACTAGATGTCAGTGTCAGTCAAGGAACAGACTGTAGAACAGGCGAACTTGAAATGGTCTCTAGAAAGACCATTTGGATTTGTATGCAGAAATTACAGCTGCTGCTTCTTCTGCTCATATTTTGTTTAGGATCCTGATGTGAGGATGTGCATATTTTAATATTGAAGGCAATGGATTAAAATGGAAGGGTTAAGCACACAGAGTTGTATCTAGTCTTCCCAAGAGCACTGTTCCAGACAGGGGAAGCTCTGCTGGAAGAAGCTGGGATGGCCATTGTCTCCCATTTCCCCACTGTCACCAGAGCCCCCAGGAGGGCTGGGAGATGTTGCCAGGGGAAGGGCAAACCGGTGACTATCGCCTCTGCTTTGCCATTCCTTCTGCTAGTGGGAGCCTCTTTTCATGCAGGGACATTTCTAGATCCAGCCCATTCATACGGTTGCTCTAATATTTTTACATACAACTACAAATTTGAAAATGGGATTTTTGTAGTTCCAAGAAGAGAAACACATCATGATTGATCAGATAATGTAAAAACTGATAATACTAACTAACTAGTTGTTAGTTTCATTTACAGAGGGCATTCTCCACATAGAAAATCCATGATAGATTATGCTGTGTCCCATAACAAAACAACAAATATGCTAGAAATTAGATAGAAACTTACAACAAATTGATCTTTAAAAATATTGTTTCTACAAGGATGCTGATACATTAGTGTTCATCAGAAATGATGCTGTATTTCATACTCTTTCACTTGAATTAAAGGATGGTAGCAGTGGCCATTTCTGTAATGAATAAAACTTTCTAAGACTAAAACTTCCTTTCCAGATGCTCAGATTGTTGCATGACACACTTTTGTGGACTGAAGGAGCAACTCAGCCTGAGCAGCTGCAAGGTTTATCATATTTTGTGAAATTAGTTTTATAATACATAAGAAATCCCACATATTATTGTGGCTATATAATCAGTAGTGTGATTTCTCTGAAGAAATTTAATTTGTGCGCAGCTTTTTATGATATAAGCTATTTTTTTAGGTCTATTGTTCAAAGTACGCAGATATAGGTCATTGTTGACCAAGCCACCTAATCTTAATTACCCTTGGAAGATAAATAATATTTACTGTAAGCCAAATGAGTACCCATCTCAAAGTAAGGCTTATTTGTTTAGTAAACAAAAGCGCAAGTCATTTTAATGAAAATTTCGCTTCACTGAGCAATGGATTTCTGCATCTCATTATATGCAGAGTATTATATATTATATATGGTATGGTTGTGTCTTTAGATAAAACTATTATAAACAAATTGTTCTTTCCCAGTTTTTTAAAAAAATAAAAAGTAGCAGTAGTCCATTAAGAATGTGATCATACCTATTTCCTGGTTTTGAATGTGAGCCATATGTAGTTGAAAAGAGGGGTAGGGGAATCTACTTGCCCTCAAATATGTGAAATTACAGGATCTATTAGGAGCATAGATATTCTAAAAGTGCTAAAAGATCTTGAATGTGGGCTGCATAAGATATATGGTGTTGGAGAAAACTAGAGCAGGCTAAAGCAGGTTTTTTGTGCCTGATAGGACTAATTTTATTTTTTAAATAATAAAATATATTTCTGTTAAAATATTTAAAGTGGTTCACAAGCAAAATTCCCCAGCCAAAAATGTACAAACAGGAGCTGTTCCTAGCCAACTATTATGGATTTAGGGAAGGATATCCAGAAGGACTGAGGAAAAGCTGTGAGAAGCATGCAAATGTGGAAGAAAAAATTAGCCTGCTCCCGAACTTGAGAGAAGCGGGGACTTTGGCATGTAGTTGAGGGTGTGGTAAACTCAAGAGCTTTTACTGAGGCCGTAACTCAGCAACAGGGAGTATGAGGTTCACCACATGGTGTTGGACTCCAACTCTGATCTGTCACAGACAGAATGGTCAACACAGTAAGGGATATGGGAAGTTGCAATCCTGAAGGACCACATGTTCCCCTTACCTGCTCTACCTGGCTAGCCGTACAGGTGAGTCAGGTTGGGAGAATGCAAGCTACCCCCTTTTAGGTCATCCAAATAGTATGAACTTATATCAAAACACTGTATACTTCTCCTGTTCCCTGAACTATACATATTTTGTTTTTCACATGCACTTAATTCTATGATGGTTATTCTTTGAAATTCTGTGGTCTGAAATTTTAGTTTTCTTCTTCCATTCCTTAAAATACAAAAAGTAGTTGTGACTGATATCCTTATTTTAATTTGCATTCCAAATTTAAACGTTTTAGACAACTCAGTAATGCATTGTAGATAAGCAGCATGATTTCACATCACTTGGTTTTTATTAGCATTCAGTTGTGGCACTGGACATCACCAGTATGTTCACTTCATATATCATCTATGATTTGAAAAGCGCATGAAAATGTTTCCCCATTTTCAATATTGCGTGAGTAATGTTCCCACTGAAAAGTAATGGAGTGAAGTTGTCACTTGTCAGCATAGTTATTAAGGGGGATGACTTTTAGGTCTTGCTCATAATAAAATAAATCTGTCACATGTAGATTTACTTATCTCACAATAAAGGAGGAGGGTAGGAAGTTCTATTTAAATAAGATTGTGTGTATTTGTCCCACAGCTGTGTAAAAGCAAGCAAGATGATTCTTACCCCGTGAAATGCTTTAAAATAGACAGTACTTACGTTTTGTTTTTGTTCTGTTTTTAAATTAACTAAGATAAAGTAGCCGTTTGTTTTTAAAGGAAAGCTTTATTGTATCTTATCCATTGATCTTTATAGTGAGAGAGGTATGCAGATAAGAATGATTAGCATTTGCCACTTTTATGCTTCTCAAAGCAGCTTGGTTTTGAAAGCATTGTTGGTTTGACTTTGATGCTATCATTCGAAAGTAGTAAAAGAGGAAATTTAATGAAATTTAATTCCAATCAAGGTAATCCATAAAATTACACTGCTGAGTAGTTAATAGCCTTTTAAAATCCCATCAGATGATAATTAAGTATATACACTTGTATAAGGAGTTGCCTATGTAGAAAGGCACACAATTTCCTGTTAGCTTTTCTTGTGTCTGCATTGAATTCACAGGAGTTGCTGCTGAGCCCTTTAAAAGCTTAAATATTAATATGTAGGTAATATTTTAATTATGTCTTCTGATCTATCTTCTGGTGTGTTAAAACAGCTTTTTAAATTTCAAATGTGAATATGGGAAAATATGTGAATTGGTGTTATTAATAACAGTGTTAACTTTGCTTTTACCTTGCAGTCTCGGAAAGGGAGCGACCCAGACAAAGAGAAGAAAGGATTGGAGAGCAGAGCAGATAGTATTGGAAGCGGTCGTGCAATCCCAATTAAACAGGTATATTCTTTTGTGTGTGTGTGCGTGTGTGTGTGTATGCACACAGGCCTCCGCACACACACGTTTTCCTGTAGTTGGAGACACACCTCAGGTCTTAAACACCCTGATGCTGGGCCTGTGTGCCAAGATTTGTTTGATGTGCTGTGGTGATGAATGTTGAAGTCACTCACTTGACATCAATTAGGAGAGGTTCCTATGTGTATTAAAATAGGATCATTAGAATAAGAAGAGGGAAAATGTGACAACAGGCCTAATGAAGTGCAGTCTGCTGGCCTGCATATGGAGCGTGCTTCTAGGCTGAGCTGGCTTCAAAGCCTGCCTTTGTAGAGAGGGCTTTGATTGGGCCGTTTGCTGCCAGTCGACAAGGGTAAATCAGATCGCTGTACAAGAGCCCCTTGTGATCACAGAAATAGCCTGATGTGGCCCTCATTTGCTATTGCAGAAAGACATCTGAACACTGTTCCAGGCTGGTTTGCAACAACTAGGCAATTAGTTGCGATAATCATAGCTGGTGTGTCAGCTGTGCACTCTTGTTTGTAATTTGCTAATGAAGGAATTGTAACTTCATTTAGACCTTGTTATATAGGAGAACATTTACAGTCATAGTATGTGGCCTTAATTAAACTTCCTCGTTACACTACAGGATTTGAAATTGAGGATTTGTTTTGGTTTGTTTGACTAGTGCAGGTTCACTTGAGTAATGTGTGTGTGTGTGTGTGTGTGTGTGTAGAGAGAGAGAGAGAGAGAGAGAGAGCGTGAGAGAACATATCTGTTACTAAACTTAGGACTCATAATTTTTTGCCTGTACATCAGTTCAACATATTTATGATACTTGGGTATTCTGAGGGGTTTTTTGGCTTTGATAACTTGACCGTTGAAGTCAATGTCCTTGGTCCCCATTAACTTGCTCGGAAAGTTTCCCGTGGCAAAGAAGTTAGGTGGTGTGCCTTCTCATAAACATTTGCCGTGTTTCCTTGATAATTTAGGTGATTTAACCTGTAATGACTTGTGGCCCTCCACATGTTGTTGGACTACAGCTTCCATCAGCCCCAGCCAGTGAGGTCAGTGGTCGAGAATGATGGGAGTTGTAGCCCAGCAAAATCTGGAGGGTCACAGGCTCCCTACCTTGGCTTTGCATCGTGATAGTAGAAAAATGCAAATCTTCTGTGTGCCACTAATGATGTTACTAAAAACTATTTTTAATAATAATAATAATGTGATAGCAAAATATTTCAGAATATAATTTGTATAGGGATTTTTACAAATTAGCCTTCTTAGACTCTATTTTTCTCAGGACACATGTGGGAAAGGCTAGAAATTAAAGTATTGAAAATGGTTGAAGATTTATCAAAGGCTAAACACCACCCCCCCAATCATCTGCCCCTAAACTCATGTGTTGGAGGATAATTTTAAAGTTTCATTGGGGTCTGTGAAGTTGAACCTCGATAAAAGTTGCTATGTTACTTGTGTTTACACTAAGGCCAGAAAGTGCTTAGTAATCCCCATATTTCTATTTTCCCCTTAGGTGCGCAAAAAATGTGGTTTATTGAATACCAGGCTTGCAATATACGTAGTAGTGATTTAAATTCTGAGTATGGCTTGGAGATTGCAGGATTTTTCAAGTCCAGCTAGAGAATAACTAATAGCTGGAACAATAGTCAGCTGTTTGACACTGTTGCCAAAATCAGCACCAGTGTCTCCTATAAAGAGTGACTGAAATGCCACATTTCTATGTCAAGATTGCCTTTGTTGTGAATATTGCCCTTTCCCAGTATATTGGGAAACCCAAAATCAGGGAGTCAAGCACTGTTCTTTTCATCCCTGGCAAGACCTTTGTGCTCAGATTGGCCCAACAATCCTTCAGCATGGCTATCATCCTCTAAAACAGGGGTCCTCAAACTACGGCTCGTGGGCCAGATCCGGCCCACCAGGGCCCTGAACCCGCCCCACCTGGCAATCGCTGCAGCTGCAGCAAGATGAACCTTTTCGGCCTGCCAAGCAGCACAAGGGGAAGCCGACAGCCACTGCGGCAGCGGCTCCAGTGAGAGCAAGATCGAGAAACAACCTCGCTGGGTGGGTAGGTGGCGCTTGGGCCCCCCAGGCCCAGCACAGGTTGGCAGGGGTGAGAGAGTGGAGGCGGGGCGAGAGGCGAGCTGGGAGGAACACCAGCCTGTGCTGGGCTCTGGCTGCCTGGCTGGCTAGGGTTGAGGTGAAGGAAGCAGCGCGGCCTCAAGCAAGGGCTGCTGTGGCGGCGGCGAAGCAGCAGCAGCAGAAGATACAGTCGGGGGTATGGCATGTTTGGGTTCTCTTCCCTCGCTGCTGGGCGCATGGCTGGGGCCCGAGCGGGTGCGTGACAGCCGAAGGTGAGAGCCCTTCTTTCCCATGACATCGTCCTCTCGCTGCCACCCACCTCCCTTCTGTTCCTTCCCTTCCCTGTCCAGCCCCCAACAGTGTCTGAGGGACAGTGAACTGGTCCCCTGTTTAAAGAGTTTGAGGACCCCTGCTCTAAAAAGAAGGTTTGGAGTGAGAACTTGTTTTTATTTCTAAAACGTCTGCTTCTGGGCCAGTAAACTCTCATAGCTCACACATTTTAAAATATATTTCATGTAGCAAAACAATTAGTATGGAAACCAAATAATAAACTATCAATTGTAAAACAGCAGTTGGGAACTACAGGCCACATCTAGACACAGTAAGACTAACCCACCACTAGCTAGAGCTCAATTGTTTCTCAGAAAAAATGAATGCTTTCCAAAGTAGGAAAGTTTCAGCGGTTTTAACTGAAGGAAAGGAGAGAGCTCAGCAGGCAAGAATTCTTGGGCAAATAATTCCTTGTAGCTGCTTATTGAGAGAACATGCACTGAAAAGGATATATCAAGAACTGGCCACAAGTTTCAATATAAGGAATAATTCCTACTCAAGAGTTGAAATGAAAAACGTGTATATTCTGCTAAGAATCACAGTTTGAAGCTAGTAGTAAATTTAAACACAACGTGTAATTGCGATAGTTTTAAAGTAATAGTAAGTTTGGACACAACGTTTAAGTACAGAAATAATGTAGTTTTGAATATACAATGATATAGTACAAAGGTACATGAAGCAGAGCCTCTTCTGCTTAACTTGAGGACATCCATACCTCCATTTGATTATTGTAGTTGTTACTACAAATGTTTCTGTCTGCTATGTGTTTTCTAAATTGTGCTTTTTGGTACTGTTGGCCTTGTCATCTTTTTTTACTATCATTTCCATTCTATTCCTGACGTTCAGTCCATGAGTGCTGTTGCTCACATCATCAAAACTGTATCCCCATTGCCCAAGAGTGAGCTCTGAGGGTGCTTGGGACACCCTGCCACTAAGGCTTGCAGAAGTCCAAACATTCCTTACCCAGAAATTCTAAGACAGCCCAGAGAAGACTGTCACTGTTTAGTGCTAGAGATGGAAGGGAAACCTGCTGGGAGGAGAATGGAAGGGAGTTGTTGAGATTCTGAGTAAAGAGCTTGCTCTCCCAAGGGCAGCATTTTGTTGCCAATCCAAACTGTATTATTTATTAAAATCTTATTTATCCTCTGTTGCTGTTTTATTTTGTTGGAGTATTTTTTTTCCATAGCAAGCACTATATTTCAACAAAATCAAAGTAAAATTGCAGAAATTTCATGTTGTGAAACACTTTTCTTTCCTTGGGCATTTACTCATACTTGGTTTTCATAACAACTAATAACAGTGGAGATACATAAACACGCACGCGCGCGCGCGCACACACACACACACACACACAGTATCTATAATGTGACGGGGGTCCCGTACTCCCTTCTGCTGCTGTGTACATAATAAAGGGGTACTAGTTATTGAAGAGGTGTTTTGTGTTTCCATTCCGTTTACTATTTTTTATTTTATTTTATTGGTACTGTTCTGTTCTGTTCTGTTCTGTTCTATTGACTAGCTTCTTTGCTAACGATAGTTGCCAGATTTTATTGTAGCATGAAGACAGCATGGCATCCTTCAACAGTTTCCAATATCTGGCTATCATTAGTCTTGCTGCTACCAATAATTGTCCAGTAAGGTGTTTATAATGCAGGTCCATAATATCTCTCAAATAAAGGTTGGGTAGTGCCAACTCTGGACATTTAATAACCTGCCCCGTTATTATTTTGACTCCCACAAAGCATGTTCATCATATATGCTGATGCTGAAAAGAAAAAGATGTGCTGCTGAACTGAGTTGCCATCGAGCTGTTTGCCGTGAGACCAAGATATTCTTCCTGCTAAGCCACCACCAAATGTTGCACACTCTTCTACCTGCTACCTGTCCCTATTAAATCTTCTACAATGTGTGGCTTTTGTTAGTTGATATATTTCAAATATTTTTAAGTTTGCTGCCTTCATGGTTATATATGCGGAACTCAACATTTTTAATTACTTGACCAAGAAAAACGTATGTAGTTTTAATTTATCTAGGGCTGTGAATAGAATGATTACATGTGACTATGTAAATTGAAAAGAAATGTGATTCACGTTTGTGAAGACATATATAATTACTGGTACATATAGGAGTGTTCGTATAAACATATTCCTCACAAAATACGATCATTAAAATATGCTTTCCTGCAGCAGTGCTGCCAAATAAGAGGGCTATGTTTGAAATTGTTGTGAATCTTTGCGTTCCCTGTTTCCACCCCTCTGTCTAGCTGCAGATGCACAAAAAATAATTTAACATCAAGTCAGCTATAAAACTGCTCCAATGCTTTTCAGTAAGTTACAACTAGTACATGAAATTTCATGAACAAAATTACTCTTACTGTAATGTTATATAGCATAACCTTGACTAAATAAACGGTAGCTTCTTCCCAGTACCAGAATGTTAACAGTTCTGTATAGCCAGGGCTGGAAACATATTTTTCAAAATTCCAGACACTAAGTATTTGTGGGTCAGGGTTCTAGGAGTCTACCCACACACTGCAGAGAATAGTCATATATGTCAGTGAGATAGATTTAGTGTAAGTGGGCAGTAGACAAGACTTTATGCTACTAACCAATCTGTGATAGGGCTGTGACCATCTTTTTATCCAGGCAAGTGTTGTACATAAAAACTAAATCTTAATTTCAATTGATGGTTTGAAAACAAAATAGCGCTCGTCACAGTTTGTGTAATTTTCTAATCTGAGACATTGTCTGATTTGAGCCAATGGCTAGATGCAGTTTGAAAGTTGATTGGGGTATATATTCAAGGCAGAATTGAGTGTTCCATAAAAGCTCCCGAAATTTGGTTGTTGCCCTCTGTCTTGTCATGGGAGACAATGGAGGAGTAAGCCTTTGGGAGTGAAGTCAAACTGTTGGAAGGTTTCAGCGTCTGCTGTGATTTTATGCAGAAGAGACATGTTTTGTTGCAGCTGGGGCAGATGAAGGCAACTGGTTGTTCTGCTGCAGCTGCACCATGATGTTCCTTCTCTCTGCACTCCTCCCAACAGTCATTCCTCCTCTGGTCATTACAGATGCATAACCTGTCTGTCTGTCTCCAGGCACTGGGGTCGTCTGCCAGGGATTCCCACATGGCAGGATGTTGCCAGCCTTCATGTTACATTTGTAGACATCTTTGTAACACGGAGTTGGTCTGCCAACAGGCAGAGCATGTCTTTGGAGATCCTGCCATCCTCCATTCTTTGGACATGACCAAGCCAGCATAGATGTCACTGAGATGGGAGTGTGAACATGCTAGAAATGTGGGCTTGGGAGAGTACATCTTTGTTTGAAACTCTTATTTTGAAATGTGATACTCAAAATCTTCCAGTGCATGTGGAAGGCCTTGAGGCATTGTTCCTGACAGTTGTAAGTTGCCCACAGCTCACTTCCATAAAGCAGCATGCTGAATATGCAAGCCTGGTAGACCTTCATATTGGTATTGGATGTTATCATCACATTCCCTTTTCGAGAGCCAAGCCATTGCTATAGCTGTCTTGTCAATACAATTGTGCAGCTCAATATTGATGAAGAGGTTGCTGATTATGGTGCAACCCAGGTAGACAAAATCGTCTACCACCTCAAATGTGTGATTAACAGTGCTGATGTGTGGAGTGCTGTCGAAATCCTGACTCAGGATGTTGATCTTTGGCTGTCTGGTGGTTAGGCCGAAATCTCTGCAGACTTGGGTAAAAAGGTTGTTAAGTCTCTGTAGAGCTTCCTCGGGAGTGTGTTGTCAAGGCTGTGTCATCTGCACACACTACCTCTTGGATAAGGACCTGCCATGCTTGTCTTGGCCCAGTGACATTCCAGATTGAACAGACCCTGTTGCTCCTCAAATGACAGTACACATCACCTTTGGTCAAGCTGAAGGCATGTGAAAGCAACAGGGAGAAGAATGTGCCAAAGAAAGTTTGGATGTGAACACAGCCCTGTTTCGCACTGCACTTTATAGGGAAGATGTCCCAAGAATGAACTGTCATACTCAACTGTGCCGCATATGTTCTTGCTGAAGGACACAATCATCTTATGAAGCTTAGGTTTGCATCCTATCTTGTTGAGCTGTGTGAAAAGTCCATTTTGGCTGACGAGGTCAAAGGCCTTTGTCAGGTGTATAAAGGTGATGTACAAGGGGGGGTCTCTGCTCTCTGCATTTCTCCTGAAGCTGGTCAGGTGAGAAAATCATGTTGGCCTCTGAGCTCTAAAGTTGCACTGTGACCTAGGATAGACCCTGTCAGCAGGTGACTGGTATATGTTGAGAACTACACAGGTAAAGGCTTTCGGGATATCTCACGGTAGTTTTTACAGTCATGGTGATCACCTTTGTTTTTGTAGGGTCACAATGCTAGAGTTGTGGCATGAATCCTTGTTCTCAAAACTGCCCAATCCTTTGGGCATCACTCCTTGCCTTTCTCAGTGTAGCAAGTATCTTTATGCAGGGCACACACGTAACTCACAAGAGCCTTACCCTTTGCAGCGATAACAGGCTTCACGCCCTTTATGCAGGCCTCAAACCAGTCGGGGATCTGTTGCTCTCTTTTGCCAAAGGAGGACATAGCTCTGTTGTAGACTGCCTCTTCGATATGGTTCCACCTTGCTTTGATGCTATCTCTGGGGCAGTTCATTAGAGCTTGTTTGGCGGAATTAGAGAAGCATTCACAAAGTTCAGGTATGATGTTCTGGCAATGTTGATTTGAGGCCACACTTTCTACCATGGCCCCTCTTTGACTAGAGATTATCTGATCTGTATCTGGAAAACTAGTGAAAGATTGGGGTTGAAACTTGATTGCTTATTCATCTTGTCAAAGTGTGATGGTTACAGTATTGGACTAGGTCCTGAGAGACCAGGTTCAAATTCCCACTTAGCCATTAAGTTCACTGGGTGATGTTGGGCCAGCCACAGTGTCTGAACCTAACCTCACAGGGTTGTTGCAAGGATATAATGGGGGTGGGGCAAAGTGTGTCCTCAGAGGAAAGGTGTCCTTGGAGGAAAGGTAGGATATAAATGTAAAAATAGATAACTATATCACTAAAATAATTCCCTTCCTGCAGGTATGTTTTGATACCTACTTTATTTTTTAATTAAGTTTAACTAATCTAATTTTAATTTCCACATGGTGCCTTAGTAGGCATTGTTAGTGCCTGGGGGGCACTGTTGTAGAGGGTCCCCTCTACCTCCAGTGTATTGCTGTGCGCATTGCTGGGACCAAGTCTACCCTAGGGCAGGGATGAAGAACCCTTTTCAGCTGGTGGGTCAGATCTACTTGTGGCCAATCTCCACACAGGCCACATTTCAAAGGTGGGTGGGGTCATTTGATGTCAAGTTTATCCAGCCCACACTTGAAGCGGTGCTCCTACTTTTTCCTTCCTAAGTGTGGCTAACCTTCACTGTCATTTAAATTTGGCAACAAAAGCAGGTTGTGCTGCTGCTTCATTTGGGAGCTCCCAGCTGAATCTGACGCTGGCAGCACAGCTTGCATTTGGTGCCAATTGTAAATGGCACCAAATATAAACCACAATTTGCAAAGGAACAATCAGGTGCTCGCTCTAAGGCACGCAATTGGGCTCACAATTGTTACTCTGCAGCTGCCGCTTTACTTGACATGCATCTGATGTCATATCACATCAGATGAATTACAGGTTTGTATGGCTGGGGAAAATGGCTTCATGGGCCAAATGAGGACTCCTAGAGGGCTTAATTTGTCTCAGAGGCCAGAGGCTCCCTATGCTTGCCCTCTAGGGGTGAATTCTGCTTCAGGTTGGCTTTAGCGTGATGGAGGAAGTAATACTCTTATAGTCCAACACGTTTTTTCTTATTCATAATTCTTATTCACTTTTGGGAGGTGGGGGAGAATCTTGTTGTCATGCAAAGGCCAAGTCAGAATGAGATTTGAAAAGTGTCAAGATCAAACACAGAACCCATATGGATAATCTTATACTTCTATTTTTATGCCCTCCAACTACCTGAACTATGCAATACAGTTTCTCAAGGTATGAATATTTACAGCTGTGCCATTTATTTTAAGGTTACCAGATTTTTTCCAAAGAATCCGGGGACACTTTTTTTTAAAAAAAAATTAAAATAATAATTAAGTAGTAATATCTTCTCTTCTGTGATCTCCTCTGTCAAGCAGCCTTCCTCTGGGCCCCGGCCTGCTATCTTCGAGTGCTAGCTGCCGTGGAGTAGGCTCAGGTTGGGCCTGGGCTCTGCCACGTGTCCTTGCCCTCCTGGTGCTCTCCTATGTCTCCTCCTCAGTGGTGCGGCAAGGTCAGGGCTCCCTTCTTTTTTCTCCTTCCTCTTTCTCCCTCTTCCTTCTCCTTCTCCTCTCCTTCTTCTCCCTGCTGGGAGCGCCGCTGGGCAGTCAGCTGGGTGGCCAGGCACTCTCGTTCCCTGCTCAATTTGGGTCCCGGGGGGGTGTCAGCAGTTCCCCCAGTTGTCACGCTGGGCGTCCCTTGTTCCCCCTTGGCTGTGGCAGTGGCAGCAGCAGTCTCAGCAGCTCGGAGCTAGCCTGGTAGTGCAGTTGGCTCTGGCTGGCTTCAGGAGCTGCTTGCTGCCATGGCGCCCACCATTTTGCCTCGCAGGAAGTCCCCATATGATGTGTCTTGTGCCGTTGAACCAATCACACAACGTTCATTCCCTACAAATAAATCTGCAACACTTAAAATATAAATCCAGGCACATTAAATGAAATCCGGGGACATTCCGGGGACGGATTTGGAAATCCGGGGACTGTCCCTAGGAAACAGGGACATCTGGTAACCATAATTTACTTCCCATCTCATGGAGAAACATTGTTTTTCCCGGTAAATACAAACCCTTGCTTGTGAAAAATTCTGGATACTTCTAACCTGATCCTCATTCCCACTTCGTCTATTGGGAATTACTTGCAAATATAATAAAATTGCAGCCTTGACCTTCAGGGTTAGGGATGCTGCTTAGTATTCTTGTGTGTGTACAGGTAAACGGCATTTCCGTGTGCTGCTCTGGTTCGCCAGAAGTGGCTTTAGTCATGCTGGCCACATGACCTGGACAAACGCCGGCTCCCTCAGCTAGTAAAGCAAGATGAGTGCTGCAGCCCCAGAGTCGTCCCCGACTGGACCTAACGGTCAGGAGTCCCTTTACCTTGATGTGTACAGATATGCAAGCAAGTCCTTCTTAAGTATAAGCAGACATAATTCAGCAGTGCACATAAAGCTGGATGAGCAACAGTATTGGATTGTATCCCAAAATTATATAAAATGTCTGTTTAGTTTTGGATATGTTTCGATTGTTATAGCAAATTTGTTTGAATGTATGCTTGTTGGGGAAAAATAATTTGAAATGTGAAACTTGTTTTAAATACATATTCAAAGTATTTCTTTTCATGGTGACTTAAATAATGATTTAAATCAACTGCTGCTGCTGTATTGTGTCCCATATTTTATGTTGGTATACAGTTTATGATTTTGTTGTGTAGGATCTCATAGAACAGGAGTCCACCCGCACTAGATTATATAAGCTGTTTTCAGCTTCCAAGAATCATGTTTGTAAGCTTGCTTTCCATTTTCTGCCAAATCTCTGTCAGTAGGACATATTAAAGCAAAAAGTGCACAACAAGATACATAAAAGCAAGAGGCACAGCTCAGCAGTGAGTGGGCTTGTCGTGTATTAATTTTTCATTGCTGTGGAGAATTGTACGTACATAATCGCTTGATTGCAGTGGGAGTTAGCAATCTCCTATGGTGTCATTTGCATAAATCTTGTTAAGTCAATGGCAGTTAATGAAGTACAAATGAGCCTGGAGAAGGTGACATGCAAATCGTGGGTGGCAGATGGGAGGTCTGTTTTTGGGATGGCAGCTGTGTGCTATTTCCCTTTTTTCTTTCTAAATTGGGGCATAAATAAATAGTAAGAACTGGCCTTTAATGCTCTGGCTCTGTGTCTCCAGTATCTATATTACTGAAAAAACACACCATTTAAATAATAAACATATATGACTTAATCAACAGAATACCTTCTAGATTTTCAGTAAACTTTGAATAATCAGTTTTTAGACAACAAATCTAATGAGGGCAGCAGCCGTTCACCTCCAATGCAAAACAGAATGAGAAGCGAATCTCTCTAAAACCATCAGAAATGTGTCAGCTAACAAGCATTCCCCAAAGGTAACTGGCTAGAGAGCAGCAATGCCTGAGCAAGAGTTGTTTATACAAGAAGAGTAAAATCTAATAGCAAGTGACTGACTCACTTTCAGCTCAAGTTTGTCAACTTAAATTATGGGCATAAGGACTGTATCTCTTGCTAAGATAGGATTGTGACAAATGTCTCGACATTTTCTTGATTTAATAATCATACATTTTATTGTTTCAGATGTTTAATATGAATTAAATAAAAGGAGGTTGCAAGTGGATTCAGAGTCTGTCGAAAATATCACTGCTTGCATTATTAGCAAACTTTAAACAGTGCCAAATTTAAATGGCTCTCAGTCATTCCTTTGCAAGTGCACCTTGTATTCAGTGCTGTTTAAATTTGTTTCCAAATTCAAGCCATGCTGCTTTGAGACAGGGCTGGAGGAGGATCCAGTTGGTGTCATATGGTGAATGATTCCCTGCTCCTGAAATAACATTTTGGGCGATAGGATGGCAGATGCACAAGCAACCACTGTCCAGGACAGCTGAGCTTGCCTCCTCTTGCCGTTCAAGAGTGCATCAAACCCTTTCTGGTTGTCCAGTAGGAGGCAGCTGGATTGGTGCGCTGGTGGCTGCTGCTGGCACAGCAGCCGGGGCTGAATGCATCCCTTCCAACTAGGGGCTTGCTGGTGAGGAGGGTTTGGCTCAAATGACAGCCCTCTGGACAGCTCCTGGACCCTGATACCCTCAAGGTTAGAGTAGATGGATTATATCAAGTCCTTGCAACCTAATGAAAGAAGCAGAATGAGGAGAAGTGGCACAGGCATTTTTGCATGTTTCCCCCTTTAATATTAGGAAGAAACAGTAAACATATGAGTAGGCAGAATTGGGGTCCTTTACTGTCTCCTTTTCATTCAAGTGTTATATTAGTTTTCTTTCCTTCCAACAGTAAATCCGCTCCACTTCCCAGTGGGGAGGAGTTGTGGTGGACTGCGTGGCCACCCACTCCCCACCGGGGGTGGGGGACCTTGTCTCCCGTTGCCTGGGGGATATTGGCCACGTCAACCCGCCAACCCGCTGGCCGGGGGGGCGTGGCTGGGGCCATTTAAGCGGAGGAGCGAACCAGAAGACTTCCTCTTTGGCTCGCTTCCTCAATCACCCGCCCTCCCTCCCTATTTCGCAGGTTAGACAATGGCCTTGCTATGGACTTCGGTTGGTCGCCTTAGTTGTCCGAGGGGCCTGGTAGGAATTTTTCCACTTGGCAAATTGGCACTGGCCACTTGGTTTTCACCTACCTCGTAGCAATCGTCCCAACTTTGTTAGGGTTGCGGTTAGGCATTGTTTGACCTTGTGTGTGGGGGGGAGGTGTGGCCATCACCTGCCCCTCCATGCTTAAGGGTATTCCATTAAAGGAATCCGGGGGTGTTGTTCTAGTCTGAAGCCCGGCTGGGGGGCTAAGGCCTTGACACGACCCCGACAGGAACACCAGGGGGAGCTTGAGTTGGTTTGCATCGACAGGGCTCCCCCTACCGGTGGCTTACCCTTACTGGACTTCCTGCACAATGGGCAGGAGTCAGATATAGTCAGGTCCAATCAATGCCTAAGCCTATACCACTAACATTCTGTAATTTCAATAAAGTTGTGGCCAAAAATTAGCCCAATAACATAAACCTAATATCCGTGTTCCTGTGTGAGTTATTTCCAACGAGGGGGTGGCTGTGGGGTCTCGACACGCAATTGAGATCTTGCACGGAGACCTAAACACCAGTGCTGCCATTAAGGCTCTTCAGAGGTGGCTCCTGTTCTGTGGATCTCCCTTCATTAGATCCATTACATTCCTTGGCCTTTTGGAAGAGAAGTTAAAATTTGGATTTCATCGTACACCTCAGTCTAGGTTTTATATTGTCCCCTGGTGATGTTTTTCATACATTTTTTGTTACGATTTGTTATTTTTAATTTTTGTTTTAGGTTGGTGTTACCCACTTTGCGAAAGTGATAGCTTAAAAAAGCACATAAATGGAAGCTGTAAGGCAGTTACAATATTAACAAAGAGCAAGGGATAAATAGATAAATAAACATTTCTTCATTCTGCAATTTTTTTGAGGCAGATTGCATCCTTGTTGCTAACATTTGGAATAAAATGTTTTGTTGGCTTTAGACAACTGTTATTAAGATGTTTCAACAAGGTTCAGTCAAAATATCTTTGAAATAGGTTTTGAAAGCAGAGCCACATCTACCTACAGGCAGTCAGGATGATTTCATTAGTCCTCTTCACATGGAGGAGAATCCCACAGTGCTTCAGGCAAGTGTCAGACCTGAAACCTGTGATCACTGTGAATAAGACATGTTTTACAGCAGGTTTCATGGATTAACTTAATATTTCGACAGAGGAAACCTCAACCTCCTTGTAGATGTGGCTTCAGAGGATGGAGGAGTGTCACTTAATAGAAATGGAAGTGGTTTAAAGGAGTAAAAGATACTATATATCACTATAACATTTTACTCCTGTGCTTGCTTAAAATAGATACTGGAATGCTTGGCTTTACACATTTCAGTTTAATTCCTGCATTTATAATTTTAAAAATTAATATTAGCACTCCACCCTTCTGCTAAAATGCTCTCATTCATGCACTACTGCATTCTACTTATTATTCTTAGCTTGACAGCATGTGATACCCAGATAAACACTTGACATCTCAGGTCTTGCAAATATGTTGGAATATTGTGATAGTAATTTAAGCAGATTGACTTTACTTGGATTTGTGACATCAAAGTCTGGATATATTTCCTGCCACCTTGACTCTTGGCTCCCACTAGGCTATTCTGTTCCGCATTCTGAAAATGTGGGTTGCTTAGCTTATATTTTATTCTTTTATTATATAGAGGTGCGTTAGCTTGTGTGGAAAAATATCCAGGGGCGCTTTCAAATGTCCGGAGCAGGGAACAGGTTCTTCACACAATTTGGATATTGTACGGACATTCTGCAGACTCTTGGTTTGCAATGCATGGGTGTTATGCAATGCATGTATACTAAAATAATGTCAAAAAATTCAGCAAAATATCCCACCCCACAGCAAGTAGCTGTTCTGAGAATATGTGTTTGGCTGGATACAGAATCATAGAGTCATATAGAATTGTTGAGTTGGCAGGGACCCCAAGGGTCATCTAGTCCAACCCCCTGCAGTGCAGGATTCTCAACTAAAGCATTCATCACAGATGGCCAACCTCTGCTTCAAAACCCCCCACGAAGGAGAATCCACCACCTCCCAAGGGAGTCTGTTCCACTGTCAAACAGCTCTTACTGTCAGAAAGTTCTTCCTGATGTTTAATTGGAATCTCCTTTCTTGTAACTTGAATCCGTTGGTTTCGGTCCTGGCCTCTGGTGCAGGATGAAACAAGCTTGCTCCATCTTCCATGTGATAGCCCTATAGATATTTGAAGATTGCTAGTTCATCTCCTCTCAGTCTCATCTTTTCCAGGCTAAACATATCCAATTCAGTAATCACAAAAGGAAGGAAGAACGATAGAGTTTGGGAGGTGGGGACACTGAAATGACAGTTACGGGAATGCATCTGCCTGGGGATATGGTGTTATAGTTCCACTGGTTATAGTAAAGTGATGTAAAATGTATGAAATACTGAGAGAAAGAATAGAATTATCTCATAGTATTACTCAGGATAAACTATGAGGTTCTGACTCCATTTTTCAATAAGATTTCCAATATCTATGTAGAAATATAATGTGAACTGCCCTGAAACCTCTGAGTATAGGGCGATATATAAATTCTAATAATTCTAATAATAATAAGTTAGTGCATGTATAAGTTAATTGTGATGTTTAAAAATAAGAAAGCATAGTGGCATACTTCTGTGTTTGGTCACGTCCTGTGATACCAATATTTTCCCCTTTAACTTTTGCTACCTTTCTATATCTATATTTTTACTAAATCAGTGAAAGTTCTAATCTGCTGAAAAAGCTTTTCATATAATTGTAGCATTGCAACGGTTATGAACACAGTGAACAACAATATAGTGAATATACTATTTCATAGGCCAAGACAAAATAACAAATTTTAGACAAACAGTTGCAACTCAGAACAGTTAATCATGGAACCAACAATAGAGGAGATGAAACTTGATTTAATCATTAATAGTGTTTAGGTTTTGTGTCAGGTACAAGCGATGTTGAACAATGTGGAGCATTGACCACAGTGCTATCCAGTTCAGTGTATGAATGCAAAATTGTCCCAAAAGTTCAAATAGAAGTAGATTTAATCGCCAAAGAGAATGTTTCTTTTGAAATGAATGGTTTAGCAGTATTTCACAATTCTGTTCACACCTACCATATGTTATAGTCATTGATCCATTGCCCACTGTGGAGAGTGAGAAGAGGTGTCTAATAACAGAAACCTCCTTCTGTCCCTGTTTTACAATCAGTCTAGCTGGTCTATGACCAGTGAACAGCCAATAACCATTCCAATTTCTTAAGCTTTTGTGCCCAGAAGATTTGTGCCCAATGGCCTGAAGGCACACTCTTCCATTGTCTAGCAAGACACATGGATGTCAACATGCATGAACTGTTTTTATTGAATTCTCTCAAATATACAGAGAAAATGGCTTTAGTGTGCCAGATTTTATTGCCAACAGTTTCATCCAAGGCCTCACCCAAATCTGCTTTCTCCACCATTCATAAACTAGAAAATGAGGGGAACCATGAGGCTAGTCACGTTGAATATAAATGAGACACTTGCCCTTTTGTATAATTATTTGAATGAAAAAAACAACAATCCATCTTCCATGTAAGTTAAAGTCTGAGTTGCCTGTGCACTCACTGCTGGTTTGGATACCAAGTGTAACCACTGGAGAAACCTCAACCAATTCCAAGCTGGGTGGAATGAGCTGAGCATGAGGCTAACCTGAAGTTGAGGGAGATCCATCATCATAGAAGTCATATGTCCCAGGAGCCTGTATGTTTGTTCATACATACAGAGCCAGTGTGGTGTAGTGGTTAAGAGTGGTAGTCTTGCAATCTGGGGAACTGGGTTCGCGTCTCCGCTCCTCCACCTGCAGCTGCTGGGTGACCTTGGGCCAGTCACACTTCTCTGAAGTCTCTCAGCCTCACTCACCTCACAGAGTGTTTGTTGTGGGGGAGGAAGGGAAAGGAGAATGTTAGCTGCTTTGAGACTCCTTAGGGTAGTGATAAAGCGGGATATCAAATCCAAACTCTTCTTCTTCTTCTTCTTCATTTGTGCTAATGCAATGGTTTTGGCTTATTGCATTGGCTTAGGCCAGGCATGTCCAACTTTGAGTAGGGTGTGATCTACAATCCAATATCAAAAACTGGCAGTGATCTACCACCCTCCAAAGTCATTTAAGTTAAATGAATGAATGAATGGATCTTTATTTCACAGATACCGTGGTTATGTTTGGATGACAGATCCAAATACTTGTTAGATGGACAAGTAACTAAACAAGTGAGAAAAGTCAAACTATATTTTTATATTAGTTTACACAGATCTGGGAAGCCAGTCAGAGTGTGCCAGGCTTTTCCGTCTTTCCCCTACTGTTGCTTTAAATTGTAGCTGACTTTGTGTCAGCATCCCCAAGCCCTTACTCCACCTCTCTTTCCCCTACTGTTGCGTTAAAGCAGACTTCCTCAAACTCGGCCCTCCAGATGTTTTCAACCTACAACTCCCATGATCCCTAGCTAGCAGGACGAGTGGTCAGGGATGATGGGAATTGTAGTCTCAAAACATCTGGAGGGCCGAGGCTGAGGAAGCCTGAGTTAAAGTCTTTCCCTCACTCAAACTCATGAAGCGCTAAGGGGGCTTTCCCCCATGTGTTTTGTTTTTTGCCTTCCTGGCTGTTGGGGAGGGTTCTCATGCCTTTTGTTGCATTTGAACTAGTGGGCGTTTCCTGCCTCCCCCCCCCTCCACCATGTCCCCCTCACCCCACCACCAGAGCTCTACCCCCCCCCCCCGAAGGCAAGCTGGCTTCAGAAGGAGGGAGGAGGAGGAGCCTGCAATCAACCCATATCAGTCCCAGGATCTATGTCTTGGACATGCCGGGCTTAGGCCAGTGAGTTAAGCCTTGGTCACCAGAATGCATAGAAGAACTGTCAGTAGATCCCAGACAGAAAGCAGTGTGTGGAGAGCCTTTCTCAGTCCACTTCTGTAATTAATATACACAAATTCAATTCTGCCATAATATACACACACGCCATACAGAAGAGCCTGCTGGATCAGGCAAAAGATCCAACTAGTTCATTATCATGTTGTCACAGTGCCATGTGCCAGACCAGCAAGCAGGTTATAAATACAAATAAGGTAGTTTTAAGTCTTGTGCATCCTTTAAATTATTTTAAGTTTTTTGCATTTTTAAGGACTTGAAAGGATCAGAAAAAGTTAAAGGACACTAATCAACCCTCTATCTCCCCACCCTGCATAATTTATGAGGCCTTTTTTAGGGTGGATGAAAATTTTGTGTATGGCTCAGATAAATTTGTGGTCTGGTACTAACTATGCACTATATTCTTTTCAACCTTTTTAAAACATTAATTCACCCAAAGTCAGTGGTCTCCCAGAGTGGCATCCCATAAGGGGGAGGGCTAAACAGAAATAGTGTTCCTACAGCAGCAGTAGCAGAAACACCAGATGTAATGCAATTTTTGCTCTAAAATATTACTATTATTAATAATAATACCCCACCCATCTGTGGATACATGTGTGGGTATATCTGTGTGGGTACATCTGTGGGTACACTCTGGGCGGCTCCCAACAGAATATTAATAACGCGATAAAACATCAAACATTGAAAACTTCCTTCAGATGTCTTCTAAAAGTCAGATAGTTGTTTATTTCCTTGACATCTGATGGGAGGGTGTTCCAAGGGTGGGCACAACTACCGAGAAGGCCCTCTGCCTGGTTCCCTGGAACCTCACTTCTTGCATGGAAGAGAGTATTTTAAAATAGTACAGTACATCTAGAAGCAGCCATTTTTCCATAGGGGAGCAGGGCTACATTTCATAGAATCGTAGAATTGAAGAGTTGGAATGGATCCTGAGGGCCATCTAGACCAAAGCTCAACTAAAGAACCCATGACAGAGTGGCCATTAAACTTCTACTTAAGAACCTCCAAGGAAGGAGAGTTCACTACCTTCCAAGGGAGACCGTTCCATGATGAACAGCTCTTACTGTCAGAATGCTCTTCCTGGTGTTCAGTCGTCATCTCCTTTCTTGTAACTGGAATCCATTGATTTGAGTCCTACCCTCCAGAGCAGGAGAAAACAAGCTTGTTCTCTGCTCCATATGAAACCCTTTTAGATATTTAAAGAAGACTACCATATCTCCTCTCAGTCTCCTCTTTTCTAGGCTAAATATACCAAACTCCCTCAGCTGTTGCTCACAAGGCTTGGTTTCCAGACCCTTGATCATCTTGGTCCCCTTCCTCTGCACTCACTCCAGTTTGTCAACATCCTCCTTAAATTGTGGCACTCAGAGCTGGACACAGAATTCCAGGCGTGGTCTGACTAAGGCAAAATAGAGTGGTGTGATTACTTCCCTTGATCTGGACACTATCCTTCTGTTGATGCAGCCTAGAATAGTATTAGCTTTTTTTGCTGCTGCATCACACTGTTGACTAATCCCTGGATCCTTTTCATGTGTACCACTGGCAAGCCAGGTACAGTGGTGCCCCACAAGACGAATGCCTCGCAAGACGGAAAACTCGCTAGACGAAAGAGTTTTCCGTTTTGGAGGTGCTTCGCAAAACGAATTTCCTATGGGCTTGCTTCGCAAGACGACAATGTCTTGCGAGTTCCTGCTGGTTCCCCCCCCTTTTCTAAGCCGCTAAGCCGCTTATCAGCTGATCCGATCAGCAGATAAGCCGCTAAAAGCGCTGATAGCGCTAATCCGCTAATCCATCAATGGGCTTGCTTCGCAAGACGAAAAAACTGCTAGACGAAGAGAATCACAGAACGGATTCTTTTCGTCTTGCGAGGCACCACTGTATTCCCCATCTTGTATTTATACCATCTTGTGTGTGTTTTATGTTATATAAGCAGGTTCTTTGGCTGAAGAGGGGTTAAATGAATGAATACCGAAGAGGAGAATCAGAGTGTTGATGCTTGTACCAACTAACTAGCATTATACTACCATTTAAAGAGGATTATAGATCACTAAATCTTAGGGAGTTAGTGAAAACCTATGAAGAGTTGTGTGCAGATTTAATTAAGTTAATCCATGTGGAACAAATCAATGTTTCCACTTTACAGTCATCCATACAAGAAAAGGATGTTTTAGCTCTTAAAATCTGTCTAAGATGCCCATGCTTTCTTTTTGAGCCCTAGTTAATGAATATATTGAACTAAGAGTACACAGTGCTTTCCTGCATAGTGCCCAAAAATGGATGATTGCGGAATCAAAATCCTTCTTGCGTTTGTTTCTAAGATAGCTGGAGACAACACAGAATGGTGAGATGCCTCCAGTTTTACATGTGGCTAAAGCCTTTGACATTGGGCATAGTCTCTGAAGATGTGCATTTTTACAGCTTTTTTTTGCTGGCTGAACATTTAAAATAAGAACTCTACTAGCTGTTCAGGTGAATATAACTATTCACTATTAGTTTCTTCCTCTTGCTTTTATTACTAGTACATACCCAAGCACACACAGCGTCAATATTAGCATTTGGGAATTGGGGAAAATTTCTCTTATTTTTACATATCAGCCTTTTATCTTGGCACAAACTAGAATATCTCTGGATGCTTTTTGAAGTGCAAAAATAATTTAGCTAAATGTTTTTTTTTCTGAATAATTTCACAGGTTTTTTCAAGTAACTGGAGTATCAAGAGTACTGTGGTAATTATTTGATTGCTGATTATTATAGTGTTGTCTTCACTATAGTTATTTAAATTGTTAATGGAAAGCTACTAGTATAATTAAATATTTCTGAGCACTTGACTACAGTTGCATTGAACTGTGAAGAAATAATGTTATATAGCCAATCAAAAAGAGATACATGTAAACTCATTTAGAGCGCCAGTGTGTGTTAGGACTATCATGGTGATGCTTACTGCAGGAGAAATTAAAGATACATTTTTATGCTAAGAGGCAATACAGAAATTAGTTCCTGAATTAGTTGTTAATTGATTTGGTAATTCCCTCGGGTATGCATGCTCTTTTCCCTTTTTTGTTGTTGCATTCAGTTAACAGTGACTATTCCCAGAGCTCTTGAAATATTTTTCCAATTAGATCAAATGTGCCCTTATATCAGAGTGGCTAGCGCCAGGGATAACTGCGTACAATGTTTAATCTGCGTATGAAGGCTGCCCGTAATTCCACTGTTTGTTGATACGAACAATATGTTAAACCATTATTTCATAAGCTGTGGTGGTGCACGCAAAAGTAGTGGTCTGGATCATAAGTGCAGTTAAACGTGTTTTTTAAAGTTTGAAACTTTGAAGATTAGTTCTTTTTTCTTCTTCATGTGCTTGTCACCAAGTGCCTGTGGCTCCAGTCACTCTGATATGAGTCTGATATAAGGTCGCCTTTAAGGTCAGATTTGATCTAATTTGAAAAAATTGTTGTTGGTATAATGAAATTTATAGGGAGACAATGCAGCTTCTCTGGTGCAGATGAGAATGAGGGATTTTTTTCCTTCCAGTTCTTCTAAATTACCTATAGTTAAGGTTGTACACTCAGCCATGTGAAAGTAGTCGTCCAAATTATTGTCCTATATGTTCTCCTTCCACTGATTATTCAACAAGAATACACAGCCCAAATACTGAATGATCTGGATCTTACCATTGCACAACAGTATTAAAGTAATTCTCTGCAATATTGTTAGATGTCGTCTTTCAAATACACAAGATTAAAAGAACATTTTTGATGTGGGGGAAAATGTTGCTGGTTTGCCATGTGTGAGAGACTTTTAGAAATGGTTTTGGTTTTATGTATTTATTTACAATATTTGTATAATGCCCAATAACCTATAGGATTCAATTTATTTAATGTATATTGTTGCAACATGCAGATTCCAAAAGAAGCGTTGTAGGGAACGCTTAGGATTCTTAGGACTCTTTTTGCATCAGTGTTACACATTTATTGCATGTTAGCTCTGTGGCAATTAATACAGTGTACTTGTCAAATGCACTTGGGAATTCCTCACAAATTCCTTTGCTTCAGGCATTAAAAAGAAACAGTGTGTACAATCTGAAAATGTTGATGCCAGGGTTCTTTCATCACGTAGTGTATGGAGGGAATTAGCAGGGAGATGAAGTGATTTACAAAATGAGATTAAGTAGAATAGTGATGACAGTTAGCAAGTCAGATTGCTTCGTAGACTTTTGTTGACACAAGGATTATTAATATGTTGTAGAGATGTTAAGGGAATTCTGCCATATTTGTATGGTTGCCAACTAAACGTTGACACTTGCATTGTGCCTAATAAATTCATTTAGATTTATAAGCATTGTTTACAGAACCTATACGCCTGCTGAAACTCTAACAGCATCTGTTCCTTCTTACTAATTAACAGCTAATTACGAATGAGCTTTGTGTGTTTGTCAGTGTAACCGGCTCATGCATTTTGTAGGGAACATTAACAAATTGATTTACATAGTAGGAAAGCAATCAAAAGAGTAAACTGAACAGCAAGTATTTAAAGGCCCTTAGCTTCTTCTTGAACAATGTAAACTTGTGACAGTCTAAATATTTCCATGCAATTTAAGTAACTGCACAAATGTGCACCAGTTACTTGTTGAGATAATGATTTTCAAAGCAAAATTGTGAGAAACGGAGTTGGTATGGTGCATATAAGCAGGGCGTTTTTCATCTGGAACTGGCTGAACTCAGTTCCAGCCCCTCTCAGGTAGGCACCATTTCCCTTTTTATGGAGTTGGAATTAGAGATGGGAAGACCCAGAAAAACAGAAAAGTCAAGGCGGGGGGAGGGGATACTCTTCCCCCTAAAGTGAGGGAGAACTGGTCTTCCCAGTTTTTCTCTGGGCCTTTACATCTCTATATGGAATTCTTTGTCAGAGTCTTCCCATGCACCATGGAGAACAGTTGGAGGTTTTGATGCAGTTTTCAAAACAGGACCCCCTTTTTTCTTGGTAATGAAATAAGGTACCACAAGAGAGATCTTATGATATCTGAAAAACATTTATAATGGCATAAACATTTGTGGACAACAAAAACCTGAGCAGACTCTCCAAACTTTTTCTTTTTTACCTTGATAAACCTTGTTTATCAACCTTCATAAACAAAAGGAAAATGCTCTGACTTAAGTGCACACATAAGTGCCCCGCACAGACTCTGTCTAACCTTCCTCACTTGGCTGTTGTGAAGCTACAGAAGGGAGTATAAAATAGCTGCAAGAGGGAACTTACCATCAAATTTTGGCTCCTTTAACCGGCCTGGTGCATCTTTGTCCTATACAGGCAGAATTCTTTTCGTGACAGTACTCACAGGCAGTCATTTCGTCTTGGCACCCACTACATTTTTATGAATATATGAGTACTTGCACCCTATTTGCACCGTATCATGTTTATCTGCAGACACCCCCTTCATACACATTAGTGCAGCTTCAACCAGTCTGCTGTGGTTTTTTCATGTTTTAGATCCCATTTTTTTAAAAAAACCAGTTTCCAATGTTTTGCACTGAAAATAAGCATGCCTAACCAAAGGCATCTCAGTCAAAAGAAATTTAAAACCCACATTCTGACTTCAGTGTAGCACTCATTGGGATATGCATCCAGGGAGCAGGGTCCACTTATGCAATGATTCTTTCCTCCCCTCCTTCCCCATGTGGAGGGAAACCAGTGGTTCCCAATTAGCTAAGTACTGCAGACCTCCTGTTTTTCAAAAGCCATTCGTGGACCTCTTACTTTTGAGCATTTTTATATTTCCATGGTAATTCTTGTTAAGTGAATGGTGTCACAGACCCCCGAGGGGGGTTACATTGACCCTCCCCCCGGGGTCTACACCCCACATATTGGAAACCACTGCTGTAAACCTATTCTGGGTTTTTCTCCAACCTCCAGAGTCAATTTAGAGAATAAAGGGAAAGGGGAAGAAAGTCCCATTGCATGATTAGACTACATTCTGCACACACAACAATTTAGTTGAATCCTGCTCGTAGCAATGAGTTTCATTGAGCATTCTGACACAGGCATTTCCCCCCTTTCTTTTGCACACGCACACACATGCACACATACACTTGTTGACAAATTCTGCTTTCCAAAGTAAACAAGAGAATGAAGACAGGTCATGTGGCCTGACAGCTGGGCAGTGAGCACATCCGATCCTCATTGCTCCAGCAGCCCCACCTTCAACAATGAGAAGCTGCATAACTGCTTGTGTCAAACCCAGACCCAGAAATTAAAAGATCCACATGAGAGCCTAAGGTAAAGTTTCAATTCATATCTGAGCATAACAGGTATAAAGTGTAAAGATGTAGCATTTTCACTAAAGAGTTAGTGGGTTAAATGTACAACATCTCTAATGTATTTTGGGGTATATTCTAGCAAATAATAATAAAAACAAATAAAAACAAATAAAGTAAATAAATAATAAATAGATAGATAGATAGATAGATAGATAGATAGATAGATAGATAAATGGGGTATATTCAAGCAAATAATAGGTAAAGGTACCCCTGCCCGTACAGGCCAGTCTTGCTAGACTCTAGGGTTGTGCGCTCATCTCACTCTATAGGCCGGGAGCCAGCGCTGTCCGCAGACACTTCCGGGTCACGTGGCCAGCGTGACAAGCTGCATCTGGCGAGCCAGCGCAGCACACGGAACACTGTACCTTCCCGCTGGTAAGCGGTCCCTATTTATCTACTTGCACCCGGGGGTGCTTTCGAACTGCTAGGTTGGCAGGCGCTGGGCCCGAGCGACGGGAGCGCACCCCGCCGCGGGGATTTGAACCGCCAACCATGCGATCGGCAAGTCCTAGGCGCTGAGGTTTTACCCACAGCGCCACCCGTGTCCCTGAAGCAAATAATAGTAATGCTTTAATTGAAAATGGCTCAAATGATTAGCTAAAACATGCTTTATTCACTAAAAACTATATATTAGACCACAATCCTATATTATACAATCCTATATTAGACCACAATCCTATATTATACAATCCTATATTAGACCACAATCCTATGCACAGTTACCTGGAAGGAAGTTCTTTTGAACATAATGACCAACCAGATGCCTGTTGGAAACCCGCAAGCAGGACACATTCCCAGTAGTAACTACTAAGAGCCTTATGATGAACAAGAGGTAAAGGACTGAGAAAATAGATAGCTGAATACTAGAAAGATTAGTACAGGGTTCATTTGCCATTTAACTTGACTGTAATGATCCAAGAAAAGAGAGCAAGTAGATTAACAGAAATGGATGAAATCATATTCTATTCCACTTGGAAGAACTGTAAATGTCAATTGGGAGAGAAATTAAGTAAGAAGACCAAAAGCATCGACAAGAATGAAATGAGGCTAAAATTTAAAAGCACCATAGAATGAGACAAATACATACTGCATTGACTCAGTGGCACTTTGACATTCTTTTAGTGCCCGACTTTGGCATTTTTTTAGTTTCTCTCACAATGTGCAAATAATATACTTAGGACAGTTCCCAGTCTTCTGATGTTTATACTGTTTTCTAATACAGTGATGCCCTGCAAGACGAATGCCTCACAAGACGGAAGACTCGCTAGACGAAAGAGTTTTCCGTTTTGGAGGTGCTTTGCAAAACGAATCTCCTATGGGCTTGCTTCGCAAGATGAAAATGTCTTGCGAGTTCCTGCGGGTTTTTTTCCTCCCCCCCTTTTTCTAAGTCGCTTATCAGCTGATCCGATAAGCCGCTAATAGCGCTAATAGTGCTAATCTGCTAATCCGTCAATGGGCTTGCTTCGCAAGACGAAAAAACCGCTGGACGAAGAGAATCGCAGAACGGATTCTTTTCATCTTGCGAGGCACCACTGTACATGTGGCTGATAAATTAGTCTAAACCAATTCAGTATGTTTATCATAAATGGTTTCAAACAATTCATTATAGTACAGTGGTACCTTGGTTCTCAAACTTAATCTGTTCCGGAAGTCGGTTCCAAAACAAAAGCGTTCCAAAACCAAGGTGCACTTTCCCATAGAATGTAATGCAAAGTGGATTAATCCATTCCAGACTTTTAAAAACAACTCCTAAAACAAAAAATTAACATGAATTTTACAATCTAACAAGACCATTGATCCATAAAATGAAAGCAATAATCAATGTACTGCACTATAAAATAAATAAGACAATATTTATTTATTTATTTATTTTACCTGCACTGATGATAATCATTATTTGGATGGGGGACTTTAATCCGTTTCCGTAGTCACACACTCAATCAATCAATCAATCAATCAGTAGAGTCACAAAAACAAATTAACTGAAAAAGCCTTAAAAACCCCCACACAAAATAAATAGCAAAAATGAAAGCGCCAAACAATCTGTTCCGGAAGTCCGTTTGACTTCTGAAATGTTAAAAAACTAAGGCGCAGCTTCTGATTGGTGCAAGCGCCACGGAAACGATAGCCGACAACCACATTGGACATTGGGCTTCCGGAAAACGTTCAAAACCCAGAACACGTCCGGGTTTTTGGCGTTTGGGAACCAAGGCATTTGAGGACCGAGGTACCACTGTATCTTTAACTGAGGGGTATGTAACAGACATGGGCACTTACACAGATTCATGACTGGCTGAAGAAACAAGAAAAAGAGCTGTGATGGACAAAGTTGTTGATTCTCCCCCCCTGCCCCCTCCTATGAGGTGAGGCAGGTGGCTAATAGAAAGAGGGCCTTCTGGGTGGTGGCATCCGGCTTCCCCAGCAAGGTTAACTGGTGTTATCTTTATGGTCTTTTGGCACTGGGTGGATTTCCCTCAAACCCCAACCCCAGGGCTTTTAATAAAGTTGTGCTTTTAAAACCAGGGTTTCTCAACTAATGATTTCTGTTTTATTGTAATCCATGTTATAAAGTACTTTGATACTTTTATGCTGCTTTTATTGTGTTGTGTTTTTTCTTTCATTTTTTTGTGAGCCATCCAGTAAATGGGTCATTGGAGAAGCATACTGGAAGGAAGTCACAGAGCCTCTTGCTCTTCTGTCAGGCTGGCAAAAAGTTGTCCTTGCAGAATCTCCACCTGTTTTAAAAGTCTTCCCTGTTGATGATTTTGCATAATACATTTTAGGAAGGAAACCTGGGAGTGGGGAGCAGGGAGAGGCATAAATGGTATTGTTTTGTACACCGATTGGAGAGTTTTAGTAGTTTAAAGAATCCAGTAACTGTACTCTTAGTTGCTACATTAAAACACAGACTTCTAATACACATAAGGTGGTTTTCTTTGATTCTCCCTAAATTTGCTTTTTCACTATAATTACCAGATTACATGGGAGGAATGTAGAGGTGACACATTCTGCAACAAGAATGCAAAAAGGAGGAACCTGTTCCCTAAAGTGCCAGCTAAGAGGATTTATTACAGTTCAGCGTGTTTCAAAAGCACAAATCTCTTGTTTAGGAACAGGGTCATTCCACGCCAAATCACCTGGTGCCATGTGCTCTCACGTCTCAGATCTTGTTCAAAAAAATAATTATGTGTAGATACCTAGGAGATAACCTCCAATTATTTTTTAAAGGTTTTTTGGTCCAAAATTGGGCGCAGGGGAATTTTTAAAAAATGTCAATTGTCACACGATTTAGGCTAATGCAATTTCTGCGTCAGATATTGCATACACTGGCCAAAACAGCATCATTGACCATATTACATGTATGGGAAACAAAATAGCTTTGAGCATACTATTTCACAAGTGTTTTACACAATAAAATGAACGAGGGTTCCAAGACATCTTTTGTTTTTATTAAATAAATAATAAAACTTGATTTTTAAAAAATATTTTATAACCACAAAACACCCTTCTTATTTTTAAAACATAACAAGTTCATGGTTAGCCCATTCTACAAAAAAGTATGATACAGTGGTACCTATGTTTACCAACTTAATCCGTTCCAGAAGTCCGTTCTTAAACCGAAACCGTTCTTAAACCAAGGCTCGCTTTCCCTAATGAGGCCTCCTGTTTTCGGTGCCCTTCCAGCATTTGGCTTCTGTTCTTAGACTGAGGTAAAGTTCACAAACCTGGACACTACTTCTGGTTTCTCGCAATTCATAAACCAAATAGTTCGTAAACAGGGCTGTTCTGAAACCGAGGTACCACTGTACATGTGTTAGTTGTGGTTTGTGCACTACTTATCGAACCTACCAAGGTAGAAAAAGACTAAAATTGACTTTGAATGGTCAATGACCCTTTTCTGTGGCACTTAATACCATTTTTATACCTTATTTTGAAAGAGACCAAAATTAGCTTTATTTTGATAATAAAATAAGCCCAATTGGTTGAAAAATAAGTGGAAAAGATTTTTTCTAAACTGATGCAGAAAAATCATTTCACCTAAATCATGCGAAAATTGAATTTTTTAAAAAAAATTCTCCTGTGCCCAATTTTGGACCAAAAATATCTTATCTCATAGGTAAGTGCACACACAAAAATTTTGAGCAAAATCTGAGACATGAGAGCACAGTCAAGTATTAAAATCAGGTGATTTGGCGTGGAATGACCCAACAATCAGCCTCAGTAACTGAAGCAGCTTGCTTAAATATTTCTGCCTGGGTGGCAACACGAGGAAACAAGCAAAATGATCTTAGAAGTAAATTTGAACCATTTCCATTGTGATGAATCCTGGAGGAATCCTTTCTTAAAATTGTAGGATTACCACATCCTTACGTCTATTATGCCAAAACAAATTCTCTGTTCTCCTTTTTCAGTGGTATCTTTTAGTTTCCTTATAAAGAAAGTAATTTCTGTTTCCTACAAATAAAAGTAATTTGAAAACAATTATTTAATGATAACAACAATAATATTGCCAGCATTTCCACTACATTTGCTCCCTGAATTCTTTGTAGACACACCCATTGTTAAATAGTTGGTCAGTGGAATCTTTTATTGCATTATGCCATGAGAAGCTGTATGAATTGCTGCTGAAGAATGAAGATACTATTTTTATTTATTCATTGTTTATCCCTTTATCCAAAGGAGCCCAGTTTGGTCATACAGTACATAAATAGCACAACAAAATTAAAATTAAAAACACGATAACGATGTAAAACAATTGAAAATGCATTTTCATTGTGCATATACAGACCAGTTTCCAAGCTGCTGAACATACCCCCCACCCTTAGGTGCTAAATACCTGAGTGAACAGGAGTGCTTTCAGGCTCAGTCTAAGTGATGATTACATAGGGGGCACAAACCCATTTCCCCAGTAAGGGAGTTCTGTAATTGCAATGTGGCCACAAAGAAGGTGCTGTGCAGATCACAATCTTCTGGGCAGCATGGAAGAACCTTTCCTTAGTTCGGAGTATATAGGGCATTATTAGGTACATAGCCTATGACAACACATCCTTGTATACCAGAAATCTAAGGGATGGGTTGTGTTTTTTTATTGGCTGAAAGAGCCATAAAGTTTACTTGATGACTTTTGTATGTCATTATATGTTACTATTTATTTAGAATCATTCTTTCATCTGTGCATGTAAAATTCCTGAATATTTTTGAAGCTCTTACTCTTCACTCTAACTGAACAGGTAGCATAGTAATACTATTAGTCAGAGCTCTAAGTAAAAATGACTTTGCTCTGTGCTATGTTAAATTGGCTGGTTAATTCTGGTGTTATTTACCCTGTAATTCATTAGTTTTACTCTGCCATTGGCAGCTGACAGGCTGTAATTTCACGCCTTGCAATAAAAGATGTCTCATAATCTGCTTCATTTAGCAGCAAGAGAATTTAATGAAATTAACTGCAGTCCTAATTATGCCACTGAATACTAAAGACTGCTTTCAGATTTCCTCAGAAAAGGACAAGGTCCACTTTTCTAGGCCACATTTTCCTTAAGAAAGTTGCAACTATTTCCACTGGATGAAAAGGACAAATTCCAACAGTTGATGAGGCTTTAACGGTCTAGTTCTCCCAAACCAGTCTTTAAACAAACAAACAAACATGACCTACCACTTTAGATCAGGTCACATTTTAGGAGAATTTTTATGGAGCTTCCTCTCCTATAACCTGAAACTCATTTGTTTTGTAGTAGCACATTTTGGGTCCAGATTCACAATACAGTCAAACCTCGATTCTCAGACAACTCCATTTTCAAATATTTTGGCTCCCAAACGCTGAAAACCTGGAAGTAAATGTTCCGGTTTTTTGGAACCCAGACGTCCAACGCAGCTTCCGCTTGAGTTCAAGAAGCTCTTGCAGCCAATCGGAAGCCTCACCTTGGTTGTCAAACGTTTCAGCAGTCAAACAGTCTTCTGGAACAGATTACGTTTGACAACCGAGGTTTGACTGTAGATTACAAGTGAAACATCAATTTTCTGAGAAATAGGACTCTATGAAGTAATAGTTTGAATTACTGTATTGCATTATTCATGGAGCTGCTTCTGAAGATTATTCGGAAACTTTTGTTGGTGCAAAATGCAATGGCCAGATTGCTCACCAGAACAAGACAGTTTGAGCATCTAACACCAATTCTGGCACAGCTGCACTGGCCCCCAATCAGTTTCCAGGCCCAATTCAGAGCGCTGGTATTGACCTATAAAGCTTTGCCCGGCTCAGGACCTTAATACCTTAAGGATTGCTTTCACCTATTCAAACTGGAACCTGTGCTTGTCCTCTGAGGCCCTTTTCTATGTCCCCCCCCCCCCGAGAAGTTTAAAGGGTGGCAACAAGAGGACAGGCTTTTTCTGTGGTGGCTCCCCAATCGGTTGTATCTGTGAGGTTGAACTGAAGTTATAGTGTTAGACATAATGAAAACAGCTAGGTTCCAATGATAAGGTTTGGAAACCAAAGGTGCTCTCAAAACCTAGTAACTAGTTTGTTTATTTAAGACCATTTGCATACCATTTAGTACATAAACTATCTCTTAAGCAGTGCACAGCAATTAAAAATCACAAATATTTCAGGAAATCTATCATAAAACCATCAATGTAGAGTGCTGAAGATGAATTTCTAGTCATAACAGTTCCTCATCAGCATATTACCCTAGTGCTGAAAGGTTTGGCACTTGCTGCCAGTACATTACTAAGCTAGTTTAAGGTCTTACTGGTGGTGTATAAAGCCCTAAACAGCCAAGAACAAGGTTACCTTATATCGTCCAGATTGTTCCATGTTACCACATATTTATTTAGTACTGTATTTTATGACGTTTTCATGCTTTTATCATACACTGCTATTTTTCAATGAGTTGGTTGTTTATTTTATTTATAAGAAAAATTCTAAATACAAATGACCAAGAACGTCAATTAAAAGCAAAGGAGAACAAATAAAGCATTATGACATACAGGGGGCAGGGTTCAAGTTTAACAGTCAGTACTATCTACTGTTTGAAAAACAATCCTCAGAATTGCATTCCATCATTCCACGGAGGGTGGGGCCGTTTGAAGTAGTGGGGCAAATTAACACTGTGTCATTCTGGCTCAGACTGCCAGCTTTGATGAAGATCCATCCATACGGCTCTCCTGTCACCAGTCACTCCAGCCCACCGATATCAAAAGCAGTGGCGTAGCATGGGTTGTCAGCACCCGGGGCAAGGCAAGTAATTTGCGCCCCCTAACCCGTGGATTTGCGCCCCCTAACCCATGGATTTGTGCCCCCTAACCCCCATATGTTGCGCCCGGTGCGGCCGGCCCCCCCTGCACCCCCCACGCTACGTCACTGATCAGAAGCCTAGGCAAGCACCCCCTCCTCCCGTACTGGTCAAGAATCAAAAGGAATATGAGGTGGAGGAGATATTGGACACTAGATTTTTCAGGAGAAAGTTGCAGTGTTTGGTGTCCTGGAAGGGTTATGGACCTGAGGAAAGTTCCTGGGAGAGAGGCGAGGATGTAGGTGCCCCTGCATTGCAGAGAGTTCCATCGCCATTACCCACACAAGCCCAAACCTAGAGAGTGGAGGGAGGAGGCTAGCCAAAGTGAGGAACAAGAAGAAGAAGAGTGCAGGATGGGGGAGACCAGAAATGAGGGAGCCCTTCACAGCAGGCAAAGAGGAGGAGGGAGGACTTAGAGGGGGGTGATGTCAAGAACATGGCTTCTCCAAGTGGATCCTCCCAGTGCCAGCGAAACCTCAGAGGGAGAAGGGGGGCAGACGGATTTACACAGGGAGAGTAACGGTAGCTCTCCCCCCTCAGGAATGCCAGACACGGATTCCACGGATTCCCATGAGGCAGGATGAGTTGAAGGGGGGGTCGGCTCGAGAGGGTGAAGGAGAAGGGAAGGAACAAGCCCTCCCAGAATCTCCTCGCAGTCGGCGCATGAGCAGACTCCAGGACCAATGTCAGCCACGCAGGAGGTTACTCTTCTGGAAGGGGAGGAGCCAGCCACTGGAGCTATCTGACTCTTCTGGAGATGATTGATCGTAGGGGCTAGGAGTGAGCTACTGTGCAATTACCCAATAAATCCAAAAAACTATAAAACTGTCGGCCTGCTGTGTCTTGGTGTGAGAGGAGCAACATAAATCCTTACAACTGATGCGCTTGATCCAGTGGTACCAGCTTTTCAAAGTCCAATAGTCATTTACAGCACCAGAGCACCAATGCTGTATGATTGTGAGTCTGTTTGTGGGTTTGGCTGTGTGTTCTGAGGCCGAGGGGCTACTGCTGAGAGGAAGCCAGACGGAACGAGGAAATGTTGTGGGTGGAGTTAACAGGCAGCAGCAGTTCTTTGCTGACTGCAGCTTCTGGGAGCTCATAAACAGGGGTGTTTGTGGGGGTGTTTAGTGGCACTCCAAGGTGACTTTGGAAGGTACAGTGGGGGGGACACCTGGCTTGCCAGTAGTACATGTGAAGAGGATCTAGGGGTCTTTGTAGACCACAAGCTTAACATGAATCACATGGAAGACATTTTTCTCCTGCTCTGGAGGGTAGGGGGTACTCCTGGATTCTTTGCTGTCGCTTGAGGCTCAGGTCACCTCAGTGGCCCAGAGTGCCTTCCATCAGCTTCGGCTGGTGGCCCAGCTATGCCCCTATCTGGACAGGGATAGCCCAACTACTGTTGTCTATGCTCTGGTAACCTCAAGGTTAGATTACTGCAATGCGTTATATATAGGGCTGCCTTTAAAGACAGTTCAGAAACTTTAGCTGGTGCAGAATTCAGCTGCCAGGTTGCTCACTGGAACAATACGGTTTGAGCATATTATACCAATCCTGGTCCAATTGCACTGGCTACCGATTAGTTTCCAGGCCCAAATCAAAGTGCTGGTTTTGACCTACAAAGCCTTAAATGGCCCAGGACTGCAGTACCTCAAGGACCACCTCTTTCCATATGAACCTACCCGGACCCTAAGATCATCCTCTGAGGCCCTTCTTCGTGTGCCTCCTTGAGAGGTCAGGAGGGTGGCAACACGAGAACAGGCCTTCTCTGCAGTGGCTCCCCTTCTGTGTAATGTTCTCCCCAGGGAAGTTTGCCTGGCGCCTTCACTATATACCTTTAGGTGCCAGGCAAAAACATTTCTTTTCAACCAGTCCTTTGCCTGACTTGATCTACATCCTACAGTATACCCTTTTTAAAATGCTGGCTCTTTGGGAGTTTTTTTATTGGGTTGTTTTTGTTTTGATTTTATGTACCGTATTTTTTGCTCTATAAGACTCACTTTTCCCCTCCTAAAAAGTAAGGGGAAATGTGTGTGCGTCTTATGGAGCGAATGCAGGCTGCGCAGCTATCCCAGAAGCGAGAACAGCAAGAGGGATTGCTGCGCAGCGAAAGCAGCGATCCCTCTTGCTGTTCTGTCTTCTGGGATTCAGAATATATTTTTCTTGTTTTCCTCCTCCAAAAACTAGGTGCGTCTTGTAGTCTGGTGCGTCTTATAGAGCGAGAAATACGGTATTTGATATTTTATGTGAACCGCCCTGAGACCTTTGGGTGTAGGGTGGTATAGAAATTAATTTTAAAAATATAAATTAAAAAATGATAGGACCCAAACCAATGGATTCAAGTTACAGGAAAGGTGATTCCAACTAAACAACAGGAATAATTGCAAATGCAGTTCAGTGTAAGTGCCATGTCATCATGCACATCTATGGTGTGAACATGTTTGGAATACTTTGTACAGTCTGGTTGCTGCATCTCAAAAAAGACAGTGTAGTGCCAAAAAGGGCCTCTCTAATGATCATCTCCCTGAAAGAAAGGTTATTTTGGGGAGGAAGGTGGATGTGATCAGTGCCTGTAAAATTATGCATAGTGTGTAGACTTGTAACACTAAAACCTTGGCTTATCATTGGTGTCAAATTGAGAACAGACACACTTAACATAAGTAATCTTCTGAGAAACTGACAGAACTCCATTTGTGGTTACCTTCCACATCTACTAAAACCACTCCAACATACCATCAATATTCTGAAGCCTGTCATGCACTCTGATGCTTCTATCACTCTGCTAGTCTACTTGCCTTTATTACAGATGGCGTCCTAATCCAAAACAGCTACATAACATACAAGAACTGACCACCTGACAGACACAAACCACACCCTGCAACAAACCCAGATGCCAGCACTGTCCCTAGATCTTATTTTGCATATATTTAAGCTGTAAGTGAATTGTCACAGGTGACATTTCTCACCCTTCTATACAGTGTGCAGGAGGGGCCACAGCTCACTGCTTTGTACACCAAAAGCCCTAGTTTACCTCCTGGTATCTCTAGTTAAAAGGATCAGGCTGCAACCCACAAGAGTAACTTCCAGTCAGAGTCCTATAGTTTTGGACTAGATTAACAACTAGTCTGTGTATCATTTGGCTCCCCTGTTTTATACTCTCCCCTTCCCTTTATACCTGTGCTTACCTACTGAGAATATCATTTGATGCATCTGATGTAGTGGACTGTAGTCCTCAAAATATTGCACCATAATACATTTGTTAGTATTTAAGATGTCAAAAAACTGTTTCTTGTTTTAAGTAAAATGCAAGTAATAAAATAAAAGTGGTTGTGAAGCAAAAGTAACATTTTTAAAAATATCCACAGCAAAGAATATTAGCTTGCAGCTTCAACGTGGAATTTTAATTTGGCACATGGAATAGCACACCTAGTGCAGATCTCTAGTTAAAAATCAAATAAGAGAATTGCATGTCCAGTACTCATTCTTTACAAATTCAGCTGGAGTGGTGGATTCTCCTTTCTTGGAAGTTTCAAGCAGAGGCCATTTGTCATGTATGATTTAGCTGAGATTCCTGCATCGCAGGAGATTGGACTAGATTAGTGTGTGTCCCTAGAAAGCCTGAGCTTAAAACATGAAGCTTCACACTTTTCCAATAGTGACATGTTGCCACAGGTCTGAATGCCTGAGATATTTTCAAGACTGCCTGAGATCTTCTTCAAGTATAAAGAAGAAGGTACAGAAACAAGAGGTGGGAGAAGAGGCCAAAACAGCTAATTATCTTACCTCAGGTTGTTTCTAGTCAGCCTTATCCTTTTGGTACAATAGTTCTACTGTTTCAAACTTCAGGATAATGTGGCCTAAATGGGGACATGTGTGTCAAAATCATAGAAAGATATGAAACAGTTTATAATGAGGAGTGAATGTTGCTCAAATAATGAGGGTGGTCAATCTGTAATGTTAATAAACTGGATAGTATATCTGGATTGTTTCAACAAAAGGTACCTCCAAAGTAAAATCATATTGCAAGTAAACATATGGCTGTAGAGTGAACTGTATCATGGTGTGTCTTCAGTGCATGGGAAACATTTTCCAGGGAAATTTTGATGTATTAAGTAAATTAGGGTAAAAAAACAAGAGGCCATATCACAATATTGCAAAGAGGGTACTTGCTCTATACTCCCCCCTTCCACCTTTCTAAGCAATATGATACAATAAGATAATGATCTGTTATTCAAATGGGTTAAAAAAACAAACCCTAGTTTGCAGTCTTTGAAACAAGATTCAGAATCCTTTTCTGAACAGAAAAGATTGGTCATTCAATACTTTTAAGAGCTACTTTTTGTCAAATAGAAGGCAAGTAGGCAAAAATACAGGAAGGTATTCCAGATACCACAACAATATGATTGCTTGGGAATACAATACAATATGACAACATTGTATGTAAAACCACAATTGCAACATTAACAAAGGTAGAGCTAATTAATCTCTTCTGTGTTCATTTCTTACGTGCAGCTGATTTGGCCAGTTAACTTTAGTTGAGTTCCACAGAACTAACAGCACAACTTCTGGCACCCAAAATTAAAAGTTCAATTTAAAATGTGAAACAGATCAGAAGCCCTGTCAAATGGAAACACAGCTGGAAAAAGGAACTTTGATGTACCTAATGTCTATTGTTTAATGTCTGGGTTTTTGCTTTTAAATGCCAGCGCCCAGCATGGAAGCAATGCCCTCCCATTGTGCAACAGAGGGTGCTTTGGGTGATGGGGGTGGGGGGGAGAAATGTTCCACCTAGAGAAGAAAAAGTTGACAGGCCTGGAGATCTTTTTTAAGAAATTGTGTGCTAAATTGAGCAAATAAGCATTTCGTCTCTCTCTGTGTGTATGTGTGTGTATGCAAAAGTTAGCAGTCAGTCAAGTTTTTATCTCTTAATGAATAGAGACTGCTGAAGTAAGGGTTAGGTAATTGAGTTTATAATTAATTAGCCATAACCCTCATCAGATAAAGCAGTTGTCGAGATTTTTTTTATCTCCTTCTCTCCTCGGGGCCTGCCCTTCTTTGTCCTTGTTCTGACAGCCAGCACTTATCTTAGGCCTACTCTGGGCTTTTGCCCATCAAAGCCCTCCCTGCCTTTTGCTGTTTTTGGTGGTCAGCTGAGGCCCTTATTGTAGTGTGTGGCTCACAATCAACCTAGCTGTCTCATGCTTGGATGATGAATTAGCGGTAGGAGTTAACATAGAGGTGAATTTCAGATTTGTCCACTGATAGCTTGTAGAGCCTGTTCTGTGTGTTAGTCACTCTCCTGGCCTGATATACTGCTGACACTTTGCAACAAAGAGGTTAAAAAGGTAGATGTAGTAAAAATGTTGCCTTTTCCCAGAAACTTAGTGTTCTTACAAAGGAGCCTTAATTTCCTCTGCCATGCACTTGATTATAACAATACAGATAAAATAAATGGGATTTTTCCACTATTTCTTTGGGTGTCCTTATCTCCTCTTTATTCTGGTGCAAGCTAGGTTGATCAAAATGGAGTGTTCATGTGTTTGAATGTGTGTCGAATCTTGTAGTATCTAGATGTTTAGTTATGATATTGGCTCAGCATGCCTAAGTTTCACCTCCATAAAGGTTCTCTAAATGTTGGCAATAGTAAGGGTTTTTAAAAAATAAATAAATTCTTAATGCACTTATGTTTATGTTAACAAAGTTTGCCTCCACTTCATAGAATTGTAGAGATGGAAGGCACCCCAGGGGTCATCTACTCCAACCCCCCACAATGAAGAAATCTCAACTAAAGCATCCATGACAGATTGCCATCCATCTTCTACTTTAAAACCTCCAATGAGGGAGAGTCCACCATCTCTTGAGCGATTCCGTTCAACTGTCATACAGCTCATACTGTCAGAAAGTCCATCTTGATGTTTAGTCATAATCTCCTTTCTTGTAACTGAAATCCATTGGTTTGAGTCCTACCCTCCAGAGCAGGAGAAATCAAGCATGCTCCATCTTCCATGTAGCATCCCTTGAGATATTTGAAGATAGCTATCCTATCTCCTCTCAGTCTCTTCTTATACAAGCTAAATGTACCGAGCTCCCTCAACCATTCCTCATAAGGCCATGAGCACATTAGTTACCCTCCTCTGCATACATTCCAATTTGTCAATATCCTTCTTAACTTATGGTGCACAGAACTGGACACAGGACTCCAGGTGCAGTGTGACTAAGCAGAATACAGTGGCACCAATAATTATCCTGGAGCAGGACATTAGCTTTTTTGCTGTTGCATCACACTGCTGACTCATGTTCAGCTTGTGGTCTGTTAAGACCCTTAGATCATTTTCACATGTACTACTGGGAAGCCAGGTATCCCCCATCTTTTATTTGTGTAGCTGGTTCTTCTTTCCCAAGTGTAGAACCTGACATTTGTCTCCACTGAATTTCATTTTGTTGTTTTGGGCCCAGTTCTCCTATACTGAGAATAGTAACTTGGGAAAGAAGGCCTGAGAACTGGTCTTGTAAGATATCGAACTGTGCTGTGGTGTCACAGTAGATGGTTGTGTTGTAGTGTCAAAAGAAGACGTTAAAGGTGCTAGTCATTTATTGTTGGTGGTTGTGTCATAGTGTTGAAGTTATTGCAGCAGAATTGTTTATAGTGAGAGCAATTATTATTTTCTTCAATATATGTTCATCACAGTCATTTTGCTTTTGAATAGGCATTTTTTCTGTTTCTGTCAGCATGTTTTGCAATGCTTTGCATTTCCTCCCTAACTTTTATGGTATTATGAGGGCTTTATTTCGGTGGGAACTCACCAGAACTCAGTTCTGGCACCTCTCAGATGGGCACTATTGCCATTCTAATAGAACGATGGAGGCGTTCATGGTGAGATCCAGCACCTCTTTTTCTAGAAAAATAGTGCTGGGTATTATAAATGTAAAAAATATTGTTTTGAAGTGTCTTCAGGAAGGTTTTCACTTGATAGTTTGAACTTAGGTGAAGACACAGGAGTACAAAATGCACAAATACTGCCCCGTGTGGGGAGCACACATACTTTCTTCTTAAAGTACACAGTGGTGGCATCCAGGATTGGGGTCCTGCTTCCTTTTATTATACAGTGGTACTTCGGGTTAAGAACTTAATTCGTTCTGGAGGTCTGTTCTTAACCTGAAACTGTTCTTAACCTGAGGTACCACTTCAGTTAATGGGGCCTCCCGCTGCCGCTGTGTCGCCGCCGCGCGATTTCTGTTCTCATCCTGAAGCAAATTTCTTAACCCAAGGTACTATTTATGGGTTAGTGGAGTCTGTAACCTGAAGCGTATGTAACCTGAAGCGTATGTAACCCGAGGCACCACTGTAAAGGGAAATGGAACTGTTTATATGGCCCTGTGCCCACATATGTGTTTTCATACTTGCTTAAGTATAAAACAGCAAGTAGAAGCCATCTTTATTACTTGTAGTTGAATCTCTGGTCTGATCTGAAAAAAACATTTCCTTCCTGCCTTTGGGGGATAGATGTGAGCCAGATAAATTGGCCAGCAGATTTAGTTTGATTAAGGTCAGCTGTGGCCTTTAGGATAATCAACTGAGTAGGCTCAGTTAAAATGATGTGAGCCTTGTTTGTCAAGAGACCCAATGAGCTCTTGGGACAGGAGAAATGTAGAAGAATTTGGTTAGAGATATGCTGTAAAAAAGGGGGTTTGAGCCTAAATTTTTCATGCTTTCTGTCTCTGCCGAGGAACATGGATGTATACCCAGTATCCTTTTTATAACTATTATTATCATTACCACTGGCTGCCTGCTGTAGTTTCTCTCCACTTGCTCGTCGAGCTCATTAGTACTATTATTGACCGTATTGGAATGTTTTAGTTCCATTTATTTACAGCAGGATTAGACCAATTTGGGGAGCAGGGGTATGTTTTGTTTTGGATACCCTGAACAAATTAAAATCCCCATTTTATTGTATGCCAAGCAGCATAAAAATAACACAGTGAATGATAGAGCTGACTAAGATAAGATCTGATACCTCCTTGTGTCCTCTCCTTTGCAACCTTGTATATGCTCCTAGAGCAGGCATAGGCCACCTTCGGCCCTCCAGATGTTTTGGCTAAAACTCCCATCATCCCTAGCTAACAGGACCAGTGGTCAGGGATGATGGGAATTGTAGTCCAAAACATCTGGAGGGCCGAAGGTTGCCTATGCCTGTCCTAGAGGCTGGTTAAGATCAGAAGGGTCTTGATTGTGTCTTCTGAATATCATGCAGCCAAGGAGCTGCTATGCTTGGTTCTCAAACATAATCCATTCCGGAAGACCGTTTGACTTCTGAAATGTTCAACAACTGAGGTGCAGCTTCCCATTGGTTGTAAGAGCTTCTTGTACGCAAGTGGAAGCCGCATCGGACATTTGGGTTCTGAAAAACCTTCAAAAACCTGAGCATTTATTTCCAGGTTTTGGGCATTCAGGAGCCAAAATGTACGATAACAGAGGTGTTCAGGAACTGAGGTTTGACTGTAAAGTTTTTTTGCACTACGGTCTGCTTCATCAAATGCATGCAGAATAAAGGATAACACTTCGTAACACCGATGAAGCGAACTCTAGTCCACAAAACATTGCACTGTAATAAATTTCTTAGTCTTAAGATGCCACAATACTTTTTGCTGTTTTTTTCTGGTTTACCTTGCTGGAAATTCTCAAGGAGAGTGTCTAGTTGTATTCCATGACATTTGCATAGCTGAGAAAGGCACCCTGATATTTGCACTTGCTTCTCCAGTTACGCCTTGATTTCAAGAATAACAAATTGAAACAGTGACTTGTGACTTGCAGCATATTAACAGAGTAACAGTGTCAAGCAGAGAGGAGTTCCCATCCAGACAGACCCTGAAGAAGGGAAGTCAGGAAGGAAAAAGTGTTGAACTGAGCAATAAGGCCGTAGGAATTGCGCTGTTCTGCACTTGCCACCTGATCCAGGGAATGAAGTGGATCTTGCCCTTTGAGCAATGCCTTTCACAATCAGGTTTTAAAAAATTATTTGCTTCTAGAGTCCAGGAACCAAGCCTTATGGGGAACAGTGGGGAGAGTTGGGTCTGTTTAGCCTGCATAAGAGAATACAGAGGTGATAGAATGAAGACATGGGTTTCCCAAACCCAAAACTGACTGTGCAGGCAGTTTGAAACAGGCACCAAAATCCCTATTTTTCCTTAGCTAAGATCCATTAACTTGAGCTCTGAGTCAATGTATAAACAAAAACCCGGCTGAATAAACAAGTGCTCAGAGCCCTCTCCTTTATCAGTTCATCACGGCAAGGATGGCCTTGACTGTTCCAGTAGAACAGGGATGACACGTCTAGGTCTTATCTTACGTCCTGGACACACTCTGACACACAGACCTAGTCTGGGAACAGTGCCAGAGTGTGTTCTTGGAGTTGGTGACCTCTTGCTCCAAGATAAGAGTAGGAACAGGAATAGCCTTTTATGGTCAGAGGTACAGGAAGGAATACCCTTTTATGGTTAAGAATACCAGAGCAGGAACATATGTGATGTCAACCTGCGTGTATAGGCTGACGTGGTTGGATTTTAAACAGAGTTTGAATGGCCGTCTGTCAGGGATTATTTAGCTGTGATTTCTACCTGGCCGTGCAGAGAGTTGGACTAGAGGACCCTTGGGGTCCCTTCCATACTTTTCTATACAACAGAATATGGAATATCATTTGCAGAGCAGGATAACTTTAGAGGTAACTTCTATTTTCTATAACATTATAATGCATTGGAAAACAAACCACAATTATTCCCTTTCCTCTATCACTCTAAATGTGTAGCTTGTTTTCCTAACCTGAGACTTCTTTATTTGATTTTAATGTGGACTATGAACTTAACCCACACTATAAAAAGGGCTTATCTTTCTTATTGATGAATTCATCATGTGTCATTGCTGATTTGACCCAGTGTGCTTCCTGCATGCTTTCGCTTTAAAATATCTGAGTATACATAGTGCCATTGTGCTTAAATTTATACTAGTTTATTGTTTATTTATTTTTATGCTATTGTAGCATTCCTGTGAGTAGAACTAATAATACTTGCTCCTTTATTCGCAATTGTATGTCTAATTTGAAACCTTGTTGTTACAAACATGATCTGTTCTCATCAGCTGAATTTGATAGCTTTTTTCCTATTTAACCACACTTAGCAAAGCACTTGAAAGCGGTTTGCCTGTAATGGTTTTCCGAAAATTTCTGTATACTATTGCACATCCAGTATTCCGAATGTTGGGAGTTCTCTGGTAGATATTGTTCTCGTGGGGGAATTCTTTGAGGGATAAGGATGTCATATATTTATCGGTGCACGGTTGTTTTGGGTCTCCAGTCCACTAGTATAAATATGTGTAGGCAGTAATGCTAAACAACAAACTGAAGAATGTTCTCTCAAAAGCTTTGCATTTGCTGCTCTGGAAAGGTCTGGTCTGGTGGTTGCCTTTCTGTTGTATTCCCAATAATGTGGGCATGTCTTACTCTTAAGACCCAGGAAAGTTGTATATGTTATGTGTGGCTGTGTGTTTGCAGTTCAAGTTTCTTTCATTGTGGGACTGCCTAACTAGATATGGACTGTGGCTTGTTCTGTGCAACATTTGGTATGAGCTCAAAAAGTGAGAATATGAAAAGGTACGAAGTGCTTGAAGTTGTCCATAGACTCATTACAGTGGTGCCTCGCAAGACGAAATTAATCTGTAAGTCTCTTCGTCTTGCGGTTTTTTCGTCTTGCAAAGCACGGCTATTAGCGGCTATTAGCGGCTATTAACGGCTTAGCGGCTATTAACGGCTTAGCGGCTTTAAGAAAAAGGAAACAAACTCGCAAGAACTCGCAAGACGTTTCTTCTTGCAAAGCAAGCCCATAGGGAAATTCGTCTTGCGGAACGACTCAAAAAATGAAAAACTCTTTCGTCTTGCGCGTTTTTCGTCTTGCGAGGCATTCGTCTTGCGAGGTACCACTGTACTCTTGTTGCTGGCACCCGTCTGTCTTGAGAGACAATGGAGTGTGCCTCTGGGGGTGAAGTCAAAGCACTGCATTAGCAGCACTGAGGCGACCTCCCCAGGGCACAAGCCTGGGCAGGGTGGATGGAGGTCCTGGGCTGCCCAGACGACAAGACCCCGCTCTTGGCCTCGCTGATGTAATCCAAAGGAAAGCAGAGCCATACATTTTGCACTAGCTTGGCTGCAAGAGTTGCTGGGAGGAGACATAAAAGGCACCATCCAAGCATCTTAGGGACTCCACTCATATTTGCTGTACAAATTACCTTCAGGCAGAAGCTTAGCTTCAAAATGCTATGTTACATTGAATGGGTATTCAGTGATTTCTCAGTCTGGAAAGAAGGTATGGTGGTTTGATCTGATAGTCACAACATACTGAGTGCTAACTTGACATCAAATTAGAAGTAATATTTATGAATGCAAACACTTAACACTAGAGAACATAGTATTTTCAAATGCATTTAAATGGAAAGGTAGAAGAGTGATGTACATGGTGACTTATTATACATACTAATTAGATGTTTTGACGTATAACAAATCTGTAAATTTTGACGACTAAAATGTTTCTCTAGATAAGACATTATATGCACGTTTCTTGCTGGTGATTGCTATCTTAAATTCAAGGTTGTCCATATTGTGTTTCTATTACAATGTTAACATACATTTTTGGAGTTATATTAAGATTTGAATGTTACATATGGAAAAGGATTTATTTATCCCCATGGAATTTATATTCAAATGATGAAAAATTTTCTGATCACACCTAAGCACAGAGAAAGCTGAAGTTAATGTGGTATCAAACAACAGAAGCCATAATTGACAAATAATACCCCTCATAAATACTATCAGTCTTTTCAATTAATTTTTGTCTAAAGTTCTAGATATAAAATGATGACCTGTCAACTGACAATGGATGACAAAAATTAATAAATTGTCTTCTAAATAGTGTGGACACTTAAGAAAAATTGGGCAGCCAATTTAGCACAGCATGAACCAGGGAGGAACCTTTTGTACTGTTGCCGTGCCACTAATGTTGTCTGGGCCTTTATTAATGGTGCTTGGCTGCTACTGACAGTTTTGTTGCTACTGGCAACTTTCTTCATTAAAATTAAAGCCAGCGTCAAATCCCATTAGCTACACTCTGGGTACCTTGGATGGGGATTTTTTAAACTTCATATACACAGTTTGTGTATAATATGTGCACACACATATGCAACTTTAATAGCACATTTTTAATATATGTCAAAAGTTGAAGTGGGATAAAAGCAGACCTTTTTCATGGTCATCCACTTATTTTTTTAAGTATAAACATATTAAATGTCGACTAAATGCCACACACCCCCATGCAATTTGTAAAAAGCTTGTTTTACCAACATGCATTTTTTGAAGGACAAATGTATGAAGCCGGTGAAGAGTTCTTGCATTGTGCCTCTTTCACTTGTCATTTTTTGAAACAATGAACATCCTTAATCCTGTGTCGCCTGCCTTTTGCAGGAAACAGTGACTGATCTTGGGGACTGTTGTTCTTACAAATAGAATATTGAAGGACAGTTATTGTGGCTACATGGTTACTAACACAGCTGTCACTTTGATCAGATGTAGTGGGAGAGGTTTAAATAACTTTTGAATCAAGAGGACTTTAGGCGACAACATATTAATTCTTGAGAGCAGCATTGATTTCCCCCCCTTCCCTCTCCTGTATTTGTTTTCTCTTACTTACCCATATGAGACAGTGAAATGCCTGTCAGTTTTATTATATTGGTTGTTAGACTGCTGTGGCTCAAGGCCTGGGTCCCATCCTAAATTGCAATTAATGTTGTACAGGCTTTGTAGACTGAATGTGAAGAGTATTTTGTCTTTCTGTTTTTGGTGATTAAAACTGTTAAGTGCCCTGTATTGTTTACTTTTATTATATTATCCTTCTTCTTGTTTTAGTTATATTTGTCCTTCTTTGAGGTTGTAACTCCTCTCTCTACTTACGTTACAAAATAAAAGAAAGACATATATGATGGGGAGAACCCATTAAGTGCAAAATAATAATAATCCTTGATCCAGCTCAAACTCATGGTAGCATGCATGTGTATCTAGAATTGAAGACAGCACATGCTCTTACTTCACTAATTAAAAGATTGTCTAGCTGCTATCTAGTCATAACTGTGTGAGAATGTCCAATAAACTAAAATGGACGTGCAGTGGAACCAACTTCTTGCGTTTTGTTTCTAAGTGAGGCATGATTTTTGCTTTGCCAGAAGCTGACAGTGGCCAAGAAATTGGGTCCTTTTCTGTCACAGCACAGAAAAATGAAGGAAAACTAACAAAATTAATTTCATCAGAAATAAATGTCAAGTTCTGCATTTAGGTAGGAAGAATCAGTGGCACAAATGCAGGCCAGTTGGCATTTGGTTTGACGTGCAAATAATCTAGGGATTTTAGTAGACCAAAAGCTACACATGAGTTAGCAGTGCAGTGTAGATCAAAAAAGTCTAATGTATTTTTAGGTTGCACCAAAAAAGTATAGGTTGCAGATGACATGAAGTAATGGTATGACTCTATTTTGCTTTGGTCCAGTTAAGTTCTAGACACCCCATTTTTAGAAGAAGAACTTGGGCTGAAAATGGTGAAAAGTCTAGAGATCCAGTCCTATGAAGAAAAATTGAAGTAGTTCAGTTTCATTAGCCTGGCAAATATGCTATTAAGAGGCAATATGGTAACCATCTAAAGATATTTGAAGGGTTATCACGTAGATCAGGGACATCCAACTCTGCAATCTCACAGTATAAAAAAACTGGCAGTGATCTACCCAAAGTTGTGGAGCTTGAGCTTTTTTTTAGGAAGCCAAAGTTGTGGGCTTTTTTGCTTTTTTGTAAGGAGATCGCTGAGGGGCCAGAGATCAACCAGAATCTACCAGGAATATCTGATACCTGTTGGACATGCCTGACGTAGATTATGGACTACAGTTATTTTCTGTTGCTCTAGCATGTATAACTTGAACCAATGAGTTCAAACTACTACAAGTATTTAGACTAAGCATTAGGAAGAACTAACTGACATGTCCCGGCTTCTTATCCCAATCCCGGATGTCTCGTTTTGGCTCCTGTGCTCTGGTTGTGCCAGAGCGTGGAACCAAAAAATGATAGGAAAATCCCACACGTTGCCACTCTTCTTCCTCCTTCTATTGTGGCACTTCCAGAAGCTGGCTTCTGGAAGTATGTCTGTGGTGCCAGAGAAGGAGGAGGCTGTGATGGGATCAGCGGGATGGTGTGGAGGGTGCCCTGAATTGACCCCCAAGGATTTTTTGAGGGGTATGAACTGATGGTATGAGCTATTAAACAGTGGGGCAGATTGTCTCAGAAGGTGGTGTATTCTCCTTTAGAGTTTGTAAACAGAGACTTGGTGGTCACCTGTCAGGGATGTTGTGGCAGTGGATTTCCTGTTTTGGCAGGGGATTGACTTTTGAGATCCTTTACAACTCTTTGACTGTTCCTAATTTAGCTTCAGACTTTAAAAGCTTCAATGCACTGTGCCTAAAATGGTGATAGTGCGAATAATATATTTGTATGAACAAAGGTAAAGGACCCCTGGATGGTTAAGTCCAACTGAATTCAGGTTTGGGTGCAGTGCTCATCTCCACTTTCAGGCTGAGGGAGCCAGCGTTTGTCCGCAGACAGCTTTTCTGGGTCCATGAGACAAAAATGAGCATGAGACAAAAATGAAGTATTGGAGGCAGTGATGTCATGTATCCATTTCCTGCTCCTGACTTTAGAATTTCAACGAGCAAGAAATAAGGTTTGCTTTTGTTAATTGTGATCAGCTATTAATCTAATATAAACAGGTTGCTGAAGCCTTTGCTGTACATTTGACAAAGCACACCTCTTATACCCTGATGACAAAAAATATAATCTGACGTTTTTGGGAATAGAATTAGTTAAAGCATAGGGCAACCACCAACAGCATGCAAATCCAGGTTTTCAGCTCCGTCATTCTATTTATCTACATATCTTTGGAAGTTTGCTTTCAGGTAAAATTTTCTATGAAGACAGGGCTTGCTGCCTACAAATGGTCTTAATTTAGTGTTTGCTGCTGTCAGAACATGTAATGCCATAACCTGAGCTCTTCTGCTGACAGGAGGTCAGATGTGAGAACTGAGAAGTTCGTGGAGTTTCATAATGGATAGTGGAACATTACAATCGAGTAAAGAACAGTGTCTTATATGTTTCTTAATTAATTATGTTCTTGGGTGGATTTGAAACCAATATTGTTTTGGTTTTGTTTTAAATAGAAAGTAGTTGTCATTTGTATTGATTCCTACAAGCTTTGCAACTTTACAATTAGACCTTTACAAACTGATTAAGGGTTGACCTATTTAAAAAGCTATATAAAAAGAATACAGTGGTAAGAAGTAGTAGTGTAGAGAGCAATTAGAAACCAGAAGGAGCTAAAACTTGGTAATGCCCCGCTAAGGCCCAGCAAAAGGCCTTCTGCCAACTCCCAAAGCCCTTACCCTGCCCATTCATCTGTCCACTCTGAGCATGTGAGCAAGGGCAAGGGAAAGGAAAATAAGAAGCTTTTCTTGCATTTTGCCCTTTCCCTCTTGGCAGTGGTGTAGAAAGGATCCCGAGGGAGAAGGCAAACAAATAGCCTGGGAGGTGGGCCTACTCTCAAATACCATTTTACCCAACAGCCCTCCTGGAATATCTGTCCCTAGTTTAATATATATGTTTACTTAAAGTCTTTATATTGGCTGCCCAGTAACATAATTCTCTGGGTGGCTTACAAAGATAAGATAATATCAAAAATAATTGTAGCAGAGAGACCTAAAACCAAATTCACAGTACAACTAAAAAAATATCAAAATATATATCAAGGGAGATAATAGATTTTCAAAATCTAGGAGGTAAAAAATGTATTTTTCTGCTGCTGACAATACCTTTCTCTAATTACCAACTTCCTTTTGTGGCAATGTTCAAAACTCAGATATACTGTGGTACCTCGGGTTACATACGCTTCAGGTTACATACGCTTCAGGTTACAGACTCTGCTAACCCAGAAATAGTACCTCGGGTTAAGAACTTTGCTTTAGGATGAGAACAGAAATCGCATGGCAGCAGCAGGAGGCCCCATTAGCTAAAGTGGTGCTTCAGGTTAAGAACAGTTTCAGGTTAAGAACGGACCTCCGGAACGAATTAAGTACGTTACCCGTGGTACCACTGTATAAGCTAATCACCAAATGACACCTTAAATCTCGGTTATGGTTGCCACAACAGAATGTCTAGGTGCCATTTCCCTCCCCCAAATGAGATGGTGCTCTCTAGATATTTGGATTACCTTGCTGGCTGGAACTAGTGAGAGTTGTAGTCCAAAACATAATAAGTAGAGCAGCAATTTATGGAAGGGTGCTCTATGATAGAACAAATTAATCAGATAATGGCAGCCACTAATTTTATAGTGTTATTTTGGATCAGCATTACAGCTCAACGACTTAAGTGTTTGTTTCTAATGCTTATTACCAGGTATGCATAGAGAACTTGGGTACTTCTTGAAGGACCAGGGATTGGGTATATTTATTTCCCACAGTCTTAAGAGCCCCTATATGTCATCCAGCGTCCAACTGATTATTTCTGGTACAGATGTGATATCACATTTGTGAAGTTATTGAAGAAAATAGCAAATAATGTTTAGATGCCACCATCTGGCATACTAATTTTATGCCATTATAACATGGCTGTTTATATAAAATTACATTTTCTGATTCAGTATGTTTACATTACTCATCTGTATGACCATAGTGTTTTGAAAACCCGTGTTTTAATTAACAGCATAATATCTACAAGCATAATGAGATTGAAATCTGGACTGCATATTGTCTTGTGTTCAGATCATTTAATTTTATAGATATATGTCTAAAGTTATTATATTAGACTAATATTTAGAATATTATATTAATCTATACATTAAAGAACAATGTTCATAATATATAGAAAGATGGTGATAGCTTTTCCTCCAAGCATCCCCAGACTGCCTTTCATTCCACAGATTTCGGTGTCAGGGCTACATCCACAGTAGTTTATGGTTCGCTTTCTATTTAACAAACTTAACCTGAGATTTCTTCTGTTTCTTTGACTGTGCCATTGGATAGGCTGCCCTCTGTACCTCTGTCTACATGGCATAAGTAATTTTCTAGGTCACTGCTTCTTCTATCTCTTCTGTCGCTATCTCTTCTGTCGGTTCTTGCTGTGGTGCTTAGCTAACCAGAACTAACTAGAACCCTACTAGGTTCCCAGCGGCCAGTAATGATCTTTCTTCAGGATAAGACTTTCTCAAGTGTTGTGCTTCTTTTACAGAAAAATACTGTGCTAAATGATATCTTGAAATTAATTTCTGGAACAAGTTGCCACTGAAATGTCTTGGACTTCGGGATAGTGTCTATGAAATATAAAATATGTGCTTTTTAAAAAATTAGTAATCAAATGAATACCAATGGATAGATTTTGTGGATTGGCAGTATAATTCAGCAGGCTTCGAAATTTTCATCCATAAAGCAGATTCTCTGCCTTGAGGGGAAAATAACATCCTTGCTACAGGACAAAGTCTATAATAGTTGGACCATGACAAAAAGGTGTCTTCTTTTTAACTCTTGTGTTTCCAACCTAGGTCAGAAAACAGTTGTTTAAGATAAACTGTAAAAACTAAAATTAAAATGTTTTTCTAATATCTTGGAATCCAATCTGCTGTATTAAAAATCTATTATTGTATTTGTAATTAATGTAAAAATGTCTATCTATAATGGCGCTAATAGCTCTAATATCATAAAAACAAATAGTTTTACAACAAATTTTGATAGATTTTTATTATGAATCCTTGAGACTTGAAGGTGGCATATAGTCATTTTTCAGCACCATTTTTTTAAAAAAAACAGAGTTTACTCTGAAGTATACTAGAGCAGTAGTGTGATAGAATCATTGATAGAATTGACACTTGCAAGACTGCACTCAAGAGAAATGAATACATTCTCCTGATTACCCATATCCAGTGCAGTAGAATGTCGTCCTCCTGGAATTACAGTAGTTCATAGTTGGCAACTTCCTCAGCGGAAGAAAAGGTCATCATTCATTTGCATGTTAATGCATTTAAATGTATGCAAATTCAACATTTCATCATTGCCTAATATCAAGGGTGAGTTTAAAATAGAAATTAGGTAGGAGGAAGAAAAGCCAATCAGGCCAACTTAATGCTGGCCATGTGGCAACCTTAGCACTTGTTCATAGTGGCCCAAAGGCCACAGACTATTTCATGATATGGAAGATAAAATGTATACCCAACTAATAATCCTGATTTCCCCCCCCCCCCATGGCAGCTCTTTTTGTGTGTTAGCTTTCATTACCTAACTTGCATTCTAGTTATTTTTAGGTAGATACTAAGCAAGTAGTCATTTAAATCAATGGCCAGCCTCAGGTTTATCAGACGTGCATTGTGAATTCATATAAATACAGTGGTACCTTGGTTTACGAACTTAATCTATCCCAGAAGTCCGTTCTTAAACTGAAACCGTTCTTAAACCGAGGCACGCTTTCCCTAATGAAGCCTCCCACCACCGGTGCCCTTCCATCATTCGGCTTCCGTTGTTTGACCAAGGTAGAGTTCGTAAACTGAGACACTACTTCCGGTTTTGCGGAGTTCGTAAACTGAATCGTTCGTAAACAGGACTGTTCTTAAACCGAGGTACCACTGTACTCAAAAAGCTGTAGGTCAGGCAAGTAGGCATGGATGAATCTTTAGAACAAATTGCAATGCAATCATTGCCATAAACTCAGAGAATCAGCACATTTAGTGCATCCCATGTCTCTAATCATATAGAAAATATATTCCTTCATTCAGCATCAGTACAGAGAAAATGGCTTTATCTGGTGTGTGTGATAACACATTTACATTTTTCTTTTATACCTACATCAGACTTGTAAGACCATGTTTGTTCATAAGCTGGGTTCCCACATAATTTCAGATAGCATAGGCATAATTAAGATGAACAGGTAAATGTGTGTCTTGGGATCCGCATACCTGAATGCTCCTCTATACAATTTTTTTTAACCCACCACATAGAAACCTTGCACATCAGAAATTAAGCTACCCTGGAACCCGCCTCATTGATGTGTAGTTTTCAGTAAGAATGGAATTTATATGGAATAGCATTTAGCTTGAAATTGTACAGTCCAGACAGAGGTTTATCACCTCATATTCTGTCTGTAAGAACTAGGTTCTAGTTTCATAGTATTTTAAATACAGTGGTGCCCCACAAGACGAATGCCTCGCAAGACGGAAAACTAGCTAGACGAAAGAGTTTTCTGTTTTGGAGGTGCTTCGCAAAACGAATCTCCTATGGGCTTGCTTCGCAAGACGACAATATCTTGCGAGTTCCTGCTGGTTTTTCCCCCCTCCCCCCTTTTCTAAGCCGCTAAGCCGCTTATCAGCTGATCCGATCAGCAGATAAGCCGCTAAAAGCCGCTAATAGCGCTAATAGCACTAAGCCGCTTATCAGCTGATCCGATCAGCAGATAAGCCGCTAAAAGCCGCTAATAGCGCTAATCCGCTAATCCTTCAATGGGCTTGCTTCGCAAGACGAAAAAAACCGCTAGACGAAGAGAATCACAGAACGGATTCTTTTCGTCTTGCCAGGCACCACTGTACTCCTGAAGCACTCTGCTGTTGCCATACCAAATCATCAAACATTCCAGCTATTTGCCAAAATTTAATCCTTGCTAAAGTAAGAGAATGGATGTTTATTTGTTTGTATGTTGCGTTTCCTCCAGAGAACTTGATACATGGTCTCCCACTAGTTTATTTGCACAACAGCATTGTGTAGAAGGCCAAACCGAGAGTTTGTGACTGGCCCAAGGTCACTCGGTGAGGTTTATCTCTGAGTTGAGATTTGAATCTTGGCTTTCCCAGCCTTGGTCCAACACTCTAATCACTACACTGTGCTGGCTCTATTTTGGAAAAAACTCACTGAATGTTTATTTTAAGAACATAAGAATAGTCCTTCTGGATCAAGCCAGTGTTCCGTCTAGTCCTGATTCCTTTTCTCCCAGTGGCCCATTAGATGCCCATGAGAAGCCCCAAAGCACGACCTGAGCACAAGAGCACTCTCCTGTGTGCAGTTTCCAGCAAATGTTGTTCTGAGGCATACTGCCTCCAACAGTGGAGGCAGAGGAGATGCTTCGTGGCTAGTAGCCATTGGTAGACTTGTCCTCCATGAATTTGGCTAGTCTTTTAAAGCCATCCAAGTGGGTGGCAATCCCTTCCTCCTGTGGGAGCAAGTTCCATGCTTTCACTATGTGCTGCCTGTAGAAGTCCTTTCTTTTATCCGACCTGAATCTTCCAACTTTCATCTTTATTGGATATTCATGAGTGCTATGAGAAAAGTTTTCCTCTATCCACTTTCTCCATGCCGTACATAATTTTATATACCGATATTTCCTTAAACTGAAAAAAACCCTCAAATGCCATAACGTTCCTCATAGGGGAGTTCATGTTTGCATCACACAGTAAGCCATAAGCCACAACTTACCATACACAGGCAATTAATAATAATAATCAAATGTATGGACTGCTGCACAGCTTAAAGCCATTGAAGTGGTGTACATGGTAAAAACAGAATAAAACACTGAAACACAAGCACAACAAAAAAAATCAGTTCAACAAACTCAGCAATAAAACCATCCATATAAACTCTAAAAACAACAAGACAATTTCATTAGATACAAAATTAGATCTTCCATATATGATTGGGTTACACCCCAGGGAAAGCCTTCCTAAACAAAAATGTATTCAGTGGACACCTAAGCACTTGGTGCCTGTCGGATTAAATCTGGTAATCAGCAAAATTTATACAAATAAGTTTAAATATAAAAAATGAGTGAAAAGGAAATATGCAAGAAATATGAAGTGTGGTGTAGTGGTTAAGAGCGGTAGTCTTGTAATCTGGTGAACCAGGTTCGCTTCCCCGCTCCTCCACATGCAGCTGCTGGGTGACCTTGGGCTAGTCACACTTCTCTGAGAATTGGAAATTATGTTATTTGTTATGATGTAATATTGGATATATGAAAATTTAATAAAAAATAATTATAATAAAAAATTAAAAATATGGTAATTTATTCCAGAGAGCTGTAGCTGTAACACTTAAAGCCCAGTTCCTAGTACATACTAGGTGCACCTCCAGGGTATATGGTACTCTCTCAGCAGTGTCCCATCTGAGGACACAGTTAGTGATATAGTGGGCATGGTGGTCTCTTGGGAATCCTGGCCCCCAATTGTTTAGGGTGTTAAATGCTAAAATAGGTGTTTGAACTGTGCCTGGTTGCATTTTGACAGTGAGTACAACTCCCTCCGCAGAGATCTTACATGGTGTTGGCAAGGGCACCCTAGTTAAAAATCTAGCTGTCCTCATCCAGTCCACAACTGCTGCCAGACACTGGCCAGAGCCTTCATGGCCACTTCTACTTCAGATGTTATGGAGAAATAGAGTGGGATGTCATTGGCATATGGATGACACTTTGCTCCATATTCCCTAATGACAGATCCCAAGGCTTCATATAGTGCTGTGTGGCACTCCATAACCTAAATGCCATGGGGCTGATAAACATTCGGGACCCTGCATGTAGGACTTTCTGGACTCTGCATGCAGGAACTGAACCACCATAAAATAGTACCCCTGACACCCATCTCATATAAGTTCAGGAGGATAACATGGCCAATGGCATCGAAAGATGCTGAGAGATCAAGCAAAGTAAGTAAGATTGCACTCCCCTTGCCCTCGTCCATCAGGGCAATGAAGTCTGATTTGTTCCTGAAGCCAGGTCTGAATCAAGAGTAAAATAATAATAAAATAATAATAATAATAATAATAATAATAGTAATAATAGTAATAATAATATTATTATTTACCCCCCCCTCCCAATCTGGCTGGGTTTCCCCAGCTACTCGGGGCATCTTACAGCACATTGTAAAACATTGTAAAAAATTGTAAAACATTAGTCATACAAAAATTCCTGATACACGGTTGCCTTCAGAAATGGGTCTATTCATCCAAGAAAGCCTGCAGCTGCTCTGGCACACCACTCTCAATTGCCAGACTAGGCTTTTAAAGGAGTGAACATACCACCACCTCTTTCAAAGCAATGGGCACCACTTAATGGCCCTTTTACCACACCCTGAGCCCACCCAGACATGACTAGATTTTATTAATCAAGAGGGAGAGGGATCAAGGAAGCATGTGGCTGGACACATAACTGCTAGCACTGTGTCAGTGTCTTCAAGCCTCAACAGAAGAAATTGATGCCATAAAACCTGACCAGATACGGTGTTTGGTTCTGTACCAACTGTGGTGTCAAGATCACTATGAAGCCAAGCAATTTTACCCTCATAAACTCATCACAGCAAGCCTCCAAGGGGTCCAGGGAAACTCCCCCTGGGACCAATAACCTCTGAACCACTAGTAGAAGATGTGACTGAGGCAGCAAAGTGGGCCTTCTTCATGGTAGGCAAGCCAGTGTTCAGTCGGCTTCGGCACAAGATTTCTACCATTTGCACTCTAGTCTTCACCCAGGCTATTTTATCAGTCACAATTTCCTGGTACACCAGGGAGTAAAGGGAGCTACACAGAAATAGAGAGGGCATTCAGAAGTCATTGTTGATGGCCCATCTCATTTCTCCATTCCAGAGTGATACTTGTGCCTCATTGAGGTCAAGTCTTGCATCTCTGCTGAGATGTTTTGGGGTCTGAATAAGTAGCACTAACTAAGGGCATCCTTATAAGGGGTCTGTGTTATACAAGCAGATGACACTGCTTGATATTGAGTCAGATCTTGGTTACATAGAGCCCAGTATTGTCTGCACTTTGCATTAGAGGCTATTCAGGGTCTTAGACAGAGAAAGGTCTGCTGAAGGTGGCACCTGTGGCATGCAAAAGGATGTGCTCAGCCATAGATCTGTGGCCCCTCCCCTAACAGGAGAGGGCCAGGTGAAAGGAAAGAAAGATAAAGTAAACCAGAGAGTAACTAGAAAAATCAAGAAGGTATTCATCACCCTAAAAGAACACGCGTGCACACACACGCGCGCACACACACACACACACACACACACACAATCCACCTTGCACAGGTTTGAGGAACAGATACATATTATTTTTAACTTGGGACGTTCTCTTATTTCAAAAAACTCATATAGTTCAGGGTTTAAGGATTGCTCACAAAGCCCTTTTTGGTCCACAACATGAAGTGTGAACCCTTTTTGTGAAATAATATGGGCCACGTTTTTTTTTAAAAAAACCTTTCGTTTTTCTCTCAGTGTTCCAGGTTTTGTTATTCAGTAGATGTTATATTAAATTGGATTTTGTGTCCATCATTATTAAAATGTGAAGTGTGTCGGTCACAAAACATACATTTCAGGGCAGTTAGCTGAATAATTCTTTTCTTTATTATCCCAAATTACTGCTGAGCTCTGGAGAGGTGAGCAGTTTAGCCAATTATTGCCATTTGAGCTGGATTTGTGGGTGATTAGCTCCTGGTCGAATTCAGTCCTGGTAAGGGCTTTGAAGCCTTCACTTGTGTGATTTTCACAGCAGTGAGGTAGGAATAGACGCAGCTAATGACAGGAAGGTCGCTTGGGTTATGTGACCTGTGAGGTGGGGTGGTTAGGTTTAGCAAATAGGGCATCCACAATAACAAGTGTGTCACTAACCCTGCCGTGCATAATCGAAGTTTTATAGGATTGTTGGAGATGCTGACAGCTCAATTAAAGTGTAACCCTTTGTACCGTACACCCTGGTAGAATGACAGAAATATTACCAACAAAAAAGGAGGGGGCCACAAGGGAACTGGTTAAGGATCCTATATTCTTTTTCACTACTTCATGGAAGGATCTACAGAGTGAGCTGCAAAAACCATCCATTTGTGAAATAGCTTGTCTGGGGGAGGGGGTCCAGTACCAAACATGGATTTTTTTAAAAAAGAGAAGCTTCTATTAAGTGTTGTTCCTGATGTTCCTATGGAAACAGTTTCGATGAGAATGGAAAGTTTACTTCTGTTTTTAAAGCATTGTGGGGCTCTCTTCCTTCCAGCCCCCCCCCCATCTATACCACTTTTTTATATCTGGCTAGAAAACATGATACAAGGTGAAACGACTGAGGGCTGAAGTTGGTTAACTCAGATTTTGGATACAAGTATAAGTATTCAACATATGCTCATATTTTGCCTTTGTGAAAGAATATTCATATTTTCTGCCCTGCAAAATAAATCAAATGTATTGGATTTACACAGTTACTGAATTTTATAGAATGTAGTATAATAGGCCATGCTGTTTTCATATCCATTGTAGTCAATTGTGTTGGTGCATAAATGGTTTAAACTGGGCTAAAGGGCTGCTGATTTCTATACCCAAAGACATCCCAGTTCCACTGCTGGGTTTATTCAGCACTAAATAAATGCTCCATCACTAAAGTTAACTACTTTCTTCTTGGGAAATTTAGACTTTCTCTGATGTTGAGAGATAAACAACTACTTGTACCAAGGGGCTATTAAATCTGCTGCTTATTAGCAGAATGGTGTCTTTGTTGTGGGTAGGAGGAGAAACACTGCAGAAAGCAAAGGGAACTCTGTGCTGCAAAGCAAAGAATGTTGACTAGCCTGGTGTTGAACTGAGTATAACCGCTGAAGTATTTTAGAGCATATGCTGTATGATAATTTCAATACATTTAAGATCATGGGGCGGCTCACAAAATAAAAACACAAAAATACATACCACAATGACAAACAAAAACAATAGCCCCTGCCACAGTTTAAAAGGCTGCAGATTGTTTAATTAGCCAAAGGCCTGGGAGAAGCAGAATGTTTTTGCCTTGCACCTAAGAATATGTAATGAAGACACCAGGCAAGCCTCCATGGGAAGAGCATTCCACATATAAGGGGCCACCATAGAAAAGGCCTCTTCTCATGTTGCTGGATCTCTTGCGGAGGAGGCAGAAAAAGAAGGGCCTCAGATGAGGGCCACAGGGTTCCCATCAGTGGTACATATGGAGGAAGGTCGGTCCTTCAGGTACTGAGGTCCTGAGCTATTTAAAGTTATAGGTTAAACCCAGCACTTGGAATTGGGCCTGGAAACCAATTGGCAGCCAGTGCAGTCAGGCAAGAATTGGCATTATGTGGTCAAACCAAATTTCCCCCTGTAAGCAACCTGGCTTCTGAATTCTGCACCATCTGAAGTTCCTGAACCCTTTTTAGAGGCAGCCCCATGTATATCACATTGCAGTAATCTAACTTAGAGGTTACCAGAGCCTACAAAACAATAGTTAGGCTGTCCCTGTCCAGACAGGGGTGCAGCCGAGCCACCAGCTGAAGCTGATAGAAGGCACTCTGTGCCACTGAGGCCACCTGAGCCTCAAGTAACCGCAAGGGATCCAGGAGTACCTGCAAGGTGTGCATGCTCCTTCAGAGGGAGTGGAACCCCATCAAGAGCAGGCCACCTCCCAGCCATCCAGTCTAGAGAACCGCCCTCTAACAGTACCTCAGTCTTATCTGGATTGAGCTTCTGTTTGTTGGCTCTCATGCAGGCCATTACTGAGCAAGAGATTGGTCCAGCACTTCCACTGCCTCACCTGCAGATGTAAAGGAGAAGTAGAGCTGTGTGTCATCAGCATATTGCTGGCAATGTACTCCAAACCTCTGGATAACCCCATGGGCCTGGTGCATAATTTATTCACTGCCTCATCCCAAGAATGAAGAATAAATCTGGCATCAATTGGCAGAGCACCACATAACCATTTCTTGTAAACCTGGAAGGTGGGCAGTGTGTGCCACATGAGCAGGTGACCAACAAGAAAAAAAGGGGCACCATTTGAGGCCACCTCCTCATCCGTTGGAGCTCTGGCTTGTCTTTCCTGACAAACTTGACTGAGAGGATGCAGCAGCAGGATAGTGTGCGCCAATGTGTTTTGTCATTGACTATGCAGACTGGGACTGTGATGGTCTAACAAAACACCTGGAGAGCACCTTAAGTAATTTTGAGGGGAAATACCATATACATTCCAAGTTTTTCTGATGCTTGAGGAAAGCCTATGGGTACAAACACCAAACTTTCTGTTTCTATCTTAACCCTAGATCTCACCCACTGCCTCCCCATTCCCAACCCCACAGCACAGTGTCCAAGAAGCCTTTTACATTATTATTATAAAGTTTAGTAATTTACTTGGCTAGTGCTTTCTTCTTCCTTTTCCTTCTTCTTCATTAAATTTGTATACCACCCTATTTCCACAGGTCTCAGGGCAGTTCACAAGATAAAATCACAAGATAAAAACATTAAAAAACAACAACAACCCAATAATCCCCTCTCCTCAACACATTTTAAAAGAGCATTCTACAGTATGCCAAAGGCCTAATTAAAGAGGAACAAATGGGGAGCCACTGCAGAAAAGGCCTGTTCTTGTGTTGCAATCCTCCAGACCTCTCATAGAGGAGGCACACATAGAAGGGACTCAGAAGATGATCTCAGGGTCCAGGTGGGTTCTTCTAGTAGTATTGGAATACTCTATATTTTCTAGGAAGAGTCCCTGTTTTCTCTCCCTAGTAAAATAACACTCCCTCTTTTTGTGCCTACTTTTTTCCTTTTGGGATGCCCCATTCATATATATTTTTCTTATTACTGTAACTTTCTTCAGTTATGTTTTAGGGTTCAACCCCCAACCTTTGGTCTCTGCAGCTAACCTTTTTCCCTCTAAGGGCCATATTCACCCTTGGCCAACCCTCTGGAGGCCAGTCGTCGGTGTCACTATCATCTCCTCTCTGGTCATCAAATTATCAGTCTGATGACTGAGGAGGGGACAGTTTGCATCTCCATCAATGAACTGGACTTTGCCCACCATAGCACCGTTTCTCCTTCATTCTGATTTTGCTTCTACCGCCAAAATCAATGGGGTCTAGGTACCAGGAAAAAAATCCTTGGAGTTCTCTAGAAGTTGAATCTATAAGTGGGATATATGCTTCCCATATTGTACATCCATGTAAATGCATACACATATGAAGTGCATAGCCAGCCATTTCATATACCACATTCAGTGGCATAATTTGAATAGGTCAAGAACTCTGCTAGTTTCTGAGTAACACTGGGACCTTGGATTTTCCAAAATGTTAAGCATACAACTGTCTCTCTCCCCTTTCCTCATTTTTTTAAGGGGAAACCCCCCCAAGCTGACTGGGGAAATGCCCAGAGCTCAAGATGGGATGGGGTGGAGAGGTAGGGGAATCTTTTGACGAAAAGGTCTATCTTTTAATCATGGTGATTTGGAGAAGGAAAGTTGAAGCAAATAAACAGAGTTGTTATTCATATGGGTCACCTTTCTCCGAGTTTTTACTGTGAGCAGGGTCGCCTGTTTCTTTCTCAACTGTTATTTTTCCTAGCAAACATTTGAAAATCATAGCAGTCTTTTCCTTCATGGAGGCTACTTCCAGGAAGGGGGTAAGAAAAAACTGCCCCCCCTTTTTTTAGCTCCTGGACCTATTTATATGAACTTTGGTAGGGGGACCTCTTTTATGTACCCAGTTTTCAAACTGATTGCCCTCTTAGGAGAAGGAATGTGGTTTCTATCTTCCTACTCCAAAATGATAAAGTCTGTCCTTGCCCACTGCACCAATCTTTCTGAAACTAGGCAGACTTCATCCCCTCAGAATGGTGATCCATGTCTGCAATTTGCATCAAATTTTTAGCAGAAATGTTTTGTTTTTTTTATAAAAGAAAACTTTACAAATTTCCTGCACAAAAACCCCTGAATGTATCTGCCTGAAATTCAGTTAACTTAATGCACTTTGGAAAGGCTCCTTTGCCTACATATTCCATCCACTTATGTAAAAAGAGAGTAGTTTTTAGCTGTTTTTAGATCCACCAACAAAGATAAAATAGAGCTTTGGATTTAACAGATCAAATTTGGAGCTGAATAACAAATTGAATCACAGTGAAAATTTGGGTTGCTTCCAGATGCTACAGATACAGATAAGGTAAATCATGTAGTCATTTCACACCCTTACCAGAGGACATATGTGTAGTACATCACTTCCCTGATTGGCCAACCACTACTTTTAATTGATCCCAGGTGGGGTTCTACTCGTTAACTGCACATTGTTACCATAACAATCTTGATGCTGAGAATGGCAGTGGTCTGGACCATAGTTCTGTGCCTTGAAGGCCAGTATCTGAGGTTGATTGGCTCAGTTAGGAACTCAGACCTTAACAGCAAATGAATCAATAAATATTTGTTGGTAAATAATTGCTATTGAATAGAGCTTTAATATAAATTTATGATTGGTGATTATCACAGCTTTGGGCTATAGTGAGCCACTTAGTGATGGATTTAAGATAAGACTTAAATTCATTATGTTGTTATTTAACGTGAGTTATTTAAACATTGTATTCTTAACATTGCTTTTGGCTTACAATGACCTCCTGGGACTAGACACAAAATATGTATTCATAGAAAGGTGTTCAAAAGAAAGTAAGTTGCTCTTACTTATGCCCAATAAGCATGTCTTTCAAACAACTGGGAAAATGAGTTGAAACAGTAAGTAAAGAGCTTGAAGGTCACACATCTCTGAATGTAACGAGTTTTTTCTGGAGTAAGTTACTGAAATAGTAAGCAAACAACAGTGTGTACGGGTATATGGTGTGAACATCATAGAGATAGAATTGCATTCACAATTATATTAAGAATAAATTTTAAACCCTGGTCAATAAATCACATTTTAAGACATGCCCCCCAATATTGCTAATGAAGATGTTCTCGCGTAGAATTACAATGTATTTCAGTAGCTAGCTAGCTATATAATCTGAATTTCCTGAATAAAAAGTCTGTTTTTATAAGAGATGAGGGTTTACTTACAGCTAACTGAATATATTTTGGAAATAAAAGTATTTTCTGGCCTGTCTATACCTAGTATTTGGAAGACACAATTTATCAGAGACATGGCAGAGGGGAAGGAAGAAGCAGAGGAAAACAGAAGGCTGCCTGTCACTTCTCAAAGCAACGCCGAGATGCAGGAGGCAGGTGGTAGTAGGGGGTTGGATTCAACTCCAGAGGAGAAGGAATTGGCTGTACCTAAGTCTCCCAGAAGTAGGAGGTGGAGCAAGCGATTACAGCAAAGGAAGACTAGCTGGAAGCGGGGGCGGGATCAGCATATATCTGGCCTTGGAAGGGGCCGGAGGCCAGTCGAGTCAACTGACTCCGATAGTGAAGAATGAGCTGTGGGAGGCTCTGCTTGCTGTAAGCTTGTAATTGCCAAATAAAGCTAAAGGAGTTAAACTGCCAGCTTGCTGTGTTGTGTGTGAGAGATGTGCTAAACCTAAGACAATTGAACAAGCAAGCTTTGGCTTTTAAAAAATCTGAATTTTTGATAGGGAGAACTGCAGTCACCAACAAAATGCCATAGTGTTCTAAGTGTGTTCCTGTTCAGGATTCCAGTAGCCAGTCATCTCTTCCCTCAGGATACCATATTCCTTCCCCTCCCTTTCCACTTTTCCTTTCATTTTTTCCAACAGATACTCAACATTCCTTAGGCACTTAACATGCTCAATCCACATTGGGCCGTTTTGGGATTTTATTTTATTTTATTCCCCTCTCAGGTGGTAGCTTGCTTTGTAAAGTTGACTTGTACTGCAAGCCTCAATGTTCTCCGGATTATGCTGATACCTCCCTTTGTTTTCCTGTTGACCCCATTGTGGCTCTAATCCAGTTGGTATCACTGTATGAGATTGCTGTTAGAGGGAGTGTGGCATTATATATTAATTTACATATTTGGATCAGCAGCACTGAAATTAAGTTGGCAGGTATTTTGATTAAGTGGTGCAGATCTTTGCCTGCTGATCAAAGTTTTGTATTTTTAGAGTACAATAGCAACACACTCTTGACTTAAGTTAACAATCAAATATGTGTATCTAATGTGGAACTACATGAGATGAAACACATAAACGACACAACTTGGCAGTCCTCTTCCTCACAACATGGTTTGTACACAATTTTAATGAATATAATGGAGTGTTTAATGAGTTACTGAAATAATGGCTTGCATCTCAAGAACTGTGGGTGGCATTTTGCTTGCACACAGTGGACCTTTCTTTCCCACTCTTTCTGCTGCAGTGGGGTCTCCTGCTCAGGCTCAGATCCAAAGGTCCTTGAACATGATGTATTTAGGACACTTGGAATGTTGCATACCTTCCAACATTTCTCAAATGGAAATTGGGGTGTCCTAAGGAAAAGCGGGCCATTCCAGGATCAAAGCAGAAACTTCTGTAAACCTGGCATTATTTACAGACATGCATGGTGGAAAAGGACATGGGTGGCACTGTGGTTTAAACCATCGAGCCTCTTAAGCTTGCTGATTGTAAGGTCATCTGTTCGAATCTGCACAACGGGGTGAGCTCCTGTCACTTTGTCCCACTCCTGCCAACCTAGCAGTTCGATAGCATACCAGTGCAAGTAGATAAATAGGTACCACTGCGGCAGGAAGGTAGACAGCGTTTCCATGTGCTCTGGCCCTCGTCACGGTGTCCCGTTGCACCAGAAGCAGTTAAGTCATGCCGGCCACATGACAAATGCTGGCTCCCTTGGCCTGAAAGTGAAGATGAGCGTTGCACCCCATAGTCGAATTCAACTGTACTTAACTGTCCAGGTGTCCTTTGTACTACATGCAGTCCTTGTACAAAACAGAATCCTTTCTTTAATTGTGCTAGAGACCACAGTTTCTATGAATATGAGGCAATCACTCTATCTCAACTGTGGGAGAAAAAGGCTCAAAAGTAACACTACAACAATCTCACCATTCTGTGACTTGTGGAAGACACCCATTTCTTTTCAAACATGTTAGAGAATTTCATAAAGGGTTGTTACTCTTATAGCCTTTATTTTACTGGGTTGGTATTGGATCACATGTGCCTGTGTGCCATTTCAAAGTTTGGTTTGTTAATTTGTTTGCTTGCTTGCTTGCTTGCTTGCTTGCTTGCTTGCTTGCTTGCTTACTTGCTTACTTACCGCTCTTCATCCGCAGATCTCAGGCAGTTTCACAACATAAAATTGCAGTATAAAAACTATAAAATACATAGTACAAATACGAACAACAAAAAAACAATAATTCACCCCCCAGACACACACATTTAAAAGGGCATCACTGCAGGAGGAGAGATTAGCAACCGGCCAGTAGTTATTTTCCAAGTCCAGGGAGGGGTTCTTGAGGAGTCATTTTACCACTGCCTCCTTCAATCAGGCAAGGACCACCCCTCTCGCAAGGAGGCATTAATAGTTCCCTCCCTGCTAGTTTTAAAAAGCCAAGAGGGGCAAGGGTCCAGAGCACATGTGGTTGCCCTGTCCAATCAAAGCACCTTGTCCACATCCTCAAGTCTTACTAACTGCAACTCATCCAACACGACTAGAGAGTGCTCTGGACAACCCTTGAGATTTGTCTACTTTAACAGTGGAGCCAAGATCCTGGTCAAGGCAAGCAGTTACGCCATAGTGATGATGCAATGGAGGCAGCAAAGTAGGCCTTCTTTGCTGCCTTCACTTCCACTAGGTAGGCTCGATGATGAGCCTTCACCCGTTTTCAGTTGCATTCAGCCTAGTTTTTCCTCCAGTTGTGTTTGAGCCATCTCCCAGCTCAAGATGTTACAATGCAGTGATGTTATATGAAGACTGCATGTATAGAATTTACACATGTTTAGGAGTGGTGCAGTAGTATTCAGTAAATGCTGTTCTGGACTTTCTTGGGAGGAAGGATGGGATGGGATGGGATGAGATATGATATGATACGATACGATACGATATGATATGATATGATATATGATATGATATCATTTTTCTCTAACTAAAATGCCCCTCCTTTTAAGCGAAGAGTTGCAACATGAATATTTCTGCAAATTAGGGATCACGTGATTGTTTTAAAGCCTGTTTTACATTATTTAAAGACAGTCATAGCAGCCATTATTTGAACAGATGAGGCTTTTGTTGTGCGACCACTGATTGTCGTCATCACATCAGCCAGTTAAAGTAACAGTGGGGGCTAATCTGCCCAGTAAGAAACATGGTGGGTGTTTGTGATCACTTACTCATCAGCATGATGATTAGCACTGTTTGAGAAATAGAACTTTTACAAATTGATAATATACTGCTTTTTCATACTAAAACTTCACTTTAAAACATTTACAGCATTCTAAAGGTTAGTTTTGTGGCCTTCACATAAGTCACCTTTCTGCAAGCACAGCTAGATAAAATATGTCCTGTCAACAGTGCTTAGTCACTATTGTCCTCAGCTGGAAATGGTGGGGGAAATATAGGGTATATTAAATAACTTAGGAGCACACTAGTGGAAATACTGACATCTTGCAGGCTTTATTTTTTTCTTTTATATTGTCATCAAGCATTAAAGATGATACATTTCATTTATATCATCAGATGAAATAAAAAAATTCCTTCCAGTAGCACCTTAAAGACCAACTAAGTTAGTTCTTGGTATGAGCTTTCGTGTGCATGCACACTTCTTCAGATACACTGAAACAGAAGTTGCCAGATCCTTCTATATAGTGAGAAGGTGGGGAGGGGTATTACTCAGAAGGGTGGTGGGAATGGGAGATTGGCAGATAGCTGAGATGAGCCTGTTGACGACTCTTAACGACTGCAATAGGTCTTACAGGAAAAGGCAAGGGGTGAGAAGGTGAGAAATGGCTTAGTCATGTATAATGGGATAAGAATCCAATGTCTTTGTTCAAACCAGCTCTCTCCATGGTTTTAAGTTTGGTAATGAGTTGCAATTCAGCAGCTTCTCTTTCCAGTCTATTTCTGAAATTCCTTTGTAGTAAAACAGCTACTTTGAGATCTTGTATAGAATGTCCTGGGAGATTGAAGTGTTCTCCTCCTGGTTTCTCTGTTTTGTGATTCTTGATGTCAGATTTATGTCCGTTTATTCTTTGGCGTAAGGTTTGGCCTGTTTGTCCAATATAGAGAGCTATACAAAGGAATTTCAGAAATGTTCTGATGTAAGCACTGACCTCAACAAAGGCAAAGCAAAGACTGGGGCACTCTGGACAACTGATTGGGAGCTTGTGACCAGGACTTGTAAACAGGGGTGTTTGCTAGGATGTTTTGAGTGGTGGGGGGGGGGGCTAGAGTGCTGTCTCATGGTGTACGTAGGACCAAGGGCATTGCAGTGACCTGCTTCCTGCCTGAGAATGCAGATTCATATAAAGCCCGCTGACCACAACCCCTTCTGATTCATACAAACAATGCTGCCAGCCACAGCCTTTGACATATAGCAAGGGACTATGAGACTGCAAAAGAAGCTGAAGGGCTTTGAGGTATAGGTGGTTTTTTTCATCGCTCCTTCCTGTTGAAGGTTGTGGCCCAGGAAGAGAGAGGAAAATACTAGGCGCATAGGTGGTGTCGTCAGGAAAGCTTTGGCTTTTTGGACCATGGTCCATGCTTTCTTTAGGAAGGACTTTTGGGAAGATACATGTTGCACTTCACAGCATTTGGCAAGAATGTCTTTGCTAAAAGTCTTGCGAAGCTGAAAGCAGGGGAGCACCTGGGACAAGGGATATTGTTATTGTTTAAATTTGTATACCACCCTCCATTTGAATATCTCAGGGCAGTTCACAACAGAAAAATACAAATTGAGAATAGAAAGTACATAATAAAAAACAAACCAATAACCCACAGCCGAACACCTGGTTGAAGAGAAACATTTTTGCCTGGCGCCTAAACTTATGTAATGAAGCTGTCAGGTGAGCCTCCCTCCTGCCACCTATTGGACCTTTCACAGAGGAGGCCCACAGAGAAGGGCCTCAGATGGTGATCACTGGGTTCCTATGGGTGGTTCCTAAGGGTATAGGCGGTCCTTGAGGTATTGTGGTCCAGATCTATTTAAGACTTTATAGGTCAAATGTTGAACTACATGATCCTTGGGGTCCTTTCCAACTCAACAATTCTATGATTTTATGATTCTATGACTCATGAATGGTATATGAGAAAATAGCTCAGATGTTACTTGAGCAGCAGTTACTCTTGGTCTGAACCTTATGTATCAGCTGCAGCTTCTGGCTGGCTCTCCTTTCACAGAGAGATGCCTCTTCATTTATAGGATTCTAGCCTTCTCCAGCAGATAGAGCAGGGAAGACTTTGGTTGCACTAGGGCTTCTGCTATTAGAGTCATTTGAGTCAGAGGAGGTCAGTGTGATGTCTTCATGCCAGAAGGTTACTCTCTCCAGAGTAATGTCCCCAGTGGTGAATGCTCAACTTCATGGAACTGCTAGCAGATCATTTAGGCATGGCTGAGGTCTTCTGGTTTTCTCCCTGCCCTCCTTCCTTTCAACAAAATAGTGGGTACTTAAACACTGAAGTTGTATAAATTCAGCACCTATGGGTTATCATGGTTCAGAAGGGGCCACTTCTGTCACAATTTCTGGTTTGGGTTCATAGCACAATAACCACATATTATTCAGAAATAAGTCCCACTGAATTCAATAGAGATTGTTCCCTAAAAGATACGTGCAGAATTGTAGCTTGGCTTGATTAGTCTTAAAGGTGCCACACAGAACCATTAACAAGGGTTCCCATAAATTGATCATTAAAGAACAGGAAGCAGAGAGTAGGAATAAATGGACAGTTCTCATCATGGATGGATATAAGAAGTGGGGTCCCTCCAAAGATCAATATTGGGACCACTCTTTAACTTGTTGCCTTCCTCCTAGTTTGTATCCCCAACTGGTTAAAATGTATAAGATATGACGCTGCCGGCGGGATGGGGATGGGTGATGGGTATATATACTGATAATGTTATTTTAAAAGAATGTACTCACTAGTATGTGAATGAAGGAGCCATATCAAAATAGTGCAACAACAAATGCTGTAAAACTTTATAGGATATGAGCATATATGTGTGTGTGTATGTCTAACAGTGTGTTTCATATTACCTCTTTCTTCTTCATAGGGCATGCTGCTGAAGCGAAGTTGCAGATCTTTAAATAAAGAGTGGAAGAAGAAATATGTTACTCTCTCTGATAATGGTGTACTGACCTATCATCCAAGTTTACATGTAAGTGTACATGCATTTCACAATTATCAAATGATGTTTCAAAACCAGGAATCAGACCCACACAAATTACAGTGGTACCTCTGGATACGAACGGGAGCCCAGGAACCCCGGAGCCCTGACCGCATCCTGAAGCGAATGCAACCCGCATCTGCGCGGGTCGCGATTTGCCACATCTACGCATGCGTGTGGCGTCATTTTGACCATCTGTGCGAGCGGCAAAGCCCAGAAGTAACGTGTTCCATTACTTCTGGGTCGCTGTGGAGCGCAACCCCAAAACGCTCAACCTGAAGCAACTTCAACCCGAGGTATGACTGTAAGTAATAATCCATTTTATAATCAAGAAACATAAAAGCCTAATTAGTGAATATTCTTCAGAACGCAGCCCAACAAGCAAACAACAAGAACCCACCAACAGCATATGAATCGATATGGCTAACTTGACCTTGCAACCCCTCCCCCTCGCACTCACAAGCAAAACTCACTGTGGCCAACTGAAGACAACCAACCAGCCCCTGGGACCCCCGATCCTCCCCCAATTAAAACTAATACATGAATAGAAAGAGAAGCTACCCATTTGATGTTAACACAGAAATGTTGCAAATACACTAAGTAAAAGAAGAAAAGTTTATTACCCACCTTCTCTCTTCCCCGCTCTCTCCCCCCACTTTCTTCTCCCCCAACCATATATTGTCTAAAACATTAGTGTCTCATGTTGAATATAACTAGTTGTAGAAAGGACTCTATGTATTGAAAAGCACAGGTGCTATATGTACTTAGGTAACCCAAGAAAATATTTAATAAAAACAACCTTTAAAAAAGAAAAGAAAGGAACTACCATTTTATTATGAGATTAATTCTAAGCACACATTGGAGAAACTAAAAGTTGTAGAACATACACTCTAGAAACCAGAGCAGAAGATACTAACTACTTTTTCAAAAGACATAATTTGATGCACATGCACATACCTCCATATGTGGTGGGAGTGCCCCCAACCCTTCTGGACAGCAGTCCTACAAGAATATGCAAAATAACTAAACAGGTATTAGAACTGGCCCTATTTAACATCTTCCAAGATAATAAGGCCCACTGACACTATAAAGAGCTCATAACCCACCTACGCTCAGCAGCCAGAAGCATCATAGCCAGTCACTGGAGAGACCTGTCAGGAGTGAACATGGACTACTGGTATAGGAAACAGCCTTACCAGAAAAGCTAACCAATAGACTTAAACTGACATGGGGACAAATAAAAGAGGGCACCTTCCCCCCAGTATGGCTCCCCTTTATCACGTACACAAACCAACAAGACAACAAGAATCGACTGACAGCATATGAATCAATATGGCTAACTTGACCCAACAATCCCCTCCACACAAATTCACTACAGCCAGCTAAAGACAACCAACCATGTCCTGCCCCCCCACCTCTCTCACTACCAAAAAAATATAATAAGGGAATAGAAAGAGAACCTACCTAAGTGACACTGACACAAAGCCCCACACTAAGTTAATGAATATAAGTTTTACCACCCCATCCCCTCTCTCCCCTCTTTTCTTCCTCAGCCTTATACAGTGGTACATATACAGTCAAACTTAATCCGTTCTGGAGGTCCGTTCCAAAACTAAAGCGTTCCAAAACCAAGGCGTGCTTTCCCATAGAAAGTAATGCAAAACTGATTAATATGTTCCAGACTTTTATAAAACAACCCCTAAAACAGCAATTTAACATGAATTTTACTATCTAACAAGACCATTGATCTATAAAATGAAAGCAGTCATCAATGTACTGTACTATAAAATAAAGAAGACAGTATTGTAGATGGTAAAAAATAATTTTTTAAAAAAGTTCTTACCTGCACTGATGATAGTCACTGTTTGGATGGGGGGCTTTTATCCATTTCCGCAGACACACGATCAATTAATCAGTAGTTGAACTGGGTTCCACACAGTCACAAAAACAAATTAACCGAAAAAGCCTCAAAAACAAAAACGCAAAATAAATAGCAAAAACAAAAGCACCAAACTTAATCTGTTCCCGAAGTCTGTTTGACTTCCAAAATGTTCGAAAACCAAGGCACACTTCTGAGTGGTGCAGGTGCCCCGGAAACAATAGCCGACAGCCGCATTGGACGTTTGGCTTCCGAAAAATGTTTGAAAGCCAGAACACTTCCAGGTTTTTGGTGTTTGAGAACCAAAGTGCCACTGTGCTGTATGCAACACTAATGTCTAGAAATTTGACTAGAAAGCCCATGTTTCCTGTCTCTGCTCCCTAGAGCACTTCTCAAATATGAATTGTTTGAAAAAAGGTATTCAAAATGTAATCTGAGTCGTGGTACCATATAAGTCTTTTTCTACTCATACTATACCTGCTACAAAGCCAGGCCACTCCTGGCCACAAGAAGAATGCATGCAGCATGATGTAACTGAGGATGAAGATTACAAGGCAACTGAATATCTTGCATGTTTGCATGTTTCAAAATTATTCCAACATTAGTAAATGGAGGAATATAGTTCAATCTAGTCTTCACATAATAGGGTATACACTTACTTTTAACCTGTTTGGTTCTAGTCCAGTGTGTGTGTTCCTTTTTCCTATCAGTGAAGCCTTTGTGATAATGACAAATCATAGAAACATAGAATTGTAGTGTTGGAAGGAATCCTGAGGGTCATCTAGATGGCAAGACATTTTGCTGGTTCCTAGTTTGAGATTCCACCATAAAAAGGCTTTTGCATGGCAACATGCCTTTCCCCACCCCAGTTACCTATAGATAGTCATATGAGAAGAGGTTTTTCTCATATTCCTAAACTGGCATTTGTCAACAAGAGTAGAGCTGCTGAGCAGGTATTGTGCCTTTCATTAATTATTCTAAAGCTATATGCACTTTATTAACACAAAGCTTTATTTTCATATATATTTTTGCTTCCTCTTTTTGGTGCAGGGCAAATTTGGTAACCCCCCCCCCCCCCATATTTAAGATTATCCAACAGGCTTGAATCATTTCAACCTACGTTGACATTTCCTAGTATCTCTTCACTAGTAGGTTCGGTAAAGGTAAAGGGACCCCTGACTGTTAGGTGCAGTCGTGGACGACTCTGGGTTTGCGGCGCTCATCTTGCTTTACTGGCCTAGGGAGCCGGCATTTGTCCGCAGACAGCTTCCGGGTCATATGGCCAGGATGACTAAGCCGCTTCTGGCAAACCAGAGCAGCAAACAGAAACGCCGTTTACCTTCCCGCTGGAGCAGTACCTATTTATCTACTTGCACTTTGACGTGCTTTCAAACTGCTAGGTTGGCAGGAGCAGGGACTGAGAAACGGGAGCTCACCCTGTCGTAGGGATTTGAACTGCCGACCTTCTGATCGGCACGCCCGAGAATCTCAGTGGTTTAGACCACAGCGCCACCCGTGTCCTGTAGGTTCTGTAGGAAATTGCAAATGCTTTTCTAAAGAAATGGGCTAGAGAGCAAACTTCTTTCAAGAAGGTGGCAAGATACAAATTAAGTAAACAGCTTTCATTATAGATTGTGTTTTATTTAAATATATAAGAAGTAAAGGTAACTGTGTTAAGCCATAAGGAAAAATTTCAGAATCCATAGTAGGTCAATATGTTTATTTAATGAAGATATGGCAAATAGTGTGCATGTTTTCAAGTTCTGTTAGGCAGAAAACTATCCAGGGAACTTTTCTTTATGTATAGAACATCTCTGTTGCAAAAAGTGAATCATCTGATCAGGGAGGCATTATCTTCCTCTCAGATGATAGAATACTTAGTTTGCTTTTTAACATTGGTGGGAAGAATTGGCGTAGTGCAAAGTTTTCATGTACAACCTGCCAGCTTGCAAGGTTAGTTAATTTTTGAAGGAAGTCGAAGGTTTTTGCCTGGTGCCTAAAGATATATAATGAAGGTACCAGGCAGACCTCACTGGGGAGAGCGTTCCACAAACAGGGAGCCAGTACAGAAAAGGCCCATTCTCTGAAACTCATATGGAGGAGGCATACAAAGAAGAGCCTCAGATGATGAACACAGAGTCCGGGATGGTTTATATGGGGAGAGGCAGTCACTGAGGTATTGTGATTCTGAACTGTTTCCATAACCTTTCATTGCCTACAGACAGCCACCCAATCTTAAACAACTCCTCACCCAGCAGCAAGCAGACTTAACATGGACACTGGTACCAGAGCCTGCAATAAACCCAGATGCCAACTTTGTTGCCACATACACCCAGACAACACCATCACTGGACCCAACAACATCAAACATACCATCTCAGGCCTATTTAATTGCTCATCTTCTAACATTGTGAAGGGAGTGGATAGAGGTTGACTGTCAAAGTATCCATTATTTTTTTAAAGGAAAACGCAGTTCTAATCAATGTGAAAATTAGAATTAAAAACATACTTTGATTAGTTGAGTATTAATGGGGGGGGGCGTTTGATAAGATACATAAGTGCCATTTCACACTTTGCTTTGATAAAGGGAATGGTTGATAAATGTAGCTTTCAGTAGCGTTATTGGAGAGCCATAATGCATAGTTTATTTTCTGTGCAATATTAAGCCTCCATTTAGGCTTTATTTATTTGCACAGATTTTGGTATTTTTATAGAAATCATTCTTTTTTCACACTAAATGACAATGTATTAAACTTTCTATGTCTTTTCCAGTGGAGTAGAAAGTTTGCTAGGAACATTTCAAAGGCAAACATAATTTCTTTTTAAGAATATCATCTCCCGGCACTTGGAAGTAACCCTGTATTTCTAAATTTAGACTGAAAGTATCACTGTGTGTTATCCAGTAGTACTGAACATATAAGAGCAGTGTTCATAACGATGTGGCTACATCCAGCAGTATTTTATAAATACGTGTTTTTGGCTAAGCTTATAACACAATTGTAGATTTCCTAAGGTCTTTCGTAGCAGGAGATGATCTCTTTCCCCCCCAGGTGTGCCTGTGGCCCCAGTGGAAACCAATCAAGGTGCGATTTATGTTCATTAAGTGCTTGTCAAAACTGAAAAATTTTCTAATCAACAGCAATCTAACTGAAGCCTCCTCAGTGGCTGGGAGTGTCGCCTCTGCAGTGTCGGCTACTTGCCTGTTACAACTCTAGGCTAGAAATCCACTGATGATTACATTAGGCTAAGCTTCGAAGTAAATGAACCATATCTTATTTAGGTGCAACTAGCTTCAGTGTAGTCCTGCCCTGCAGGGCACTTTATAGCATTTTATGGCTTTAAAATTAGTGTAGCTTCCCATTTGCTGCAGGGTGCTACATGTTATGCCTTTGAACCCCATAAGCAAAGGGAAGGGGGTCTTTGTTCCCCTCCCTTTATTTTTCCTCTGCATTTTAGCTATTTTATTTTGCATCTTTTCCAGACGGCATTTTGCAATAAAAATGTCTGACTTCCCTCTGTACACAAAAAAGTAGAGTCATCAGCATTTGCCAGTCAGTACATACAATACTCTCAAACAATACTTAGCAATCTAAATAGATTTGCAGGTTGTTAACCAGTTTTCAATGATCTTTTTCAGTTATAAAATAGCGTTTTGAAATAAGATTTGTAATTTGCTGTAATTTGTTGTTTTCCTGTAAAGTATGGTTTGTATGAATTAAATAAATTTTCAGTCTACTAAGACTGAATTAAATTAGTTATTGATAGGGAAACAAAAGCACAAAGGCATTTCACACAGTTAATGGGATAGAAGTATGACAAGCATATTAAAGACAAAGAATTTAACTTAACTCACTTAATTTCTGCAGAAATTAATATTGCTAATTATCAGAATGGTAAAAGATTGATGTGTTTTGCTTACTTTGATTGGAATAAGGAGGCATTGAACAGTGGTGATAAATAAAATAAGGGATGATTAGGTTAGCAGACATTGGATAGGGTTGTTATAGTTAGTGTACTCTATTATGCCCACATAGATTATAAAGAATTGTTGTCATTGAGTCTTTTTAAAAAGAATGAGATTTTTCATCAAGTAAGCTAAATAAAAGTAGAGAAAATCATTGGCCCTGTGTGATTTCTAAAGTCTCCAGCAGGGCACAGTATGAAACAGTGCAAGGTAAATAGGTCCCATGCCAGATCTAGTTAGAAATCAGGAAACCTATTCTGCATGTCCCATAAGACCTTTTGAGCATAACAATTCATGCATATGGTCTATGGTTTCTGAACTGCTCAGTCAAGCCCTGATTCTGCAGTGTTCTTAGTAAAGTCTAAGTAAAGCTTTGCCATTAATAATTTCGCATTTTATATCACCTCTGCACCACTATGAATGTACTACTCATACAGGGAGATGAAGTACAGACTGATCCCCAACCAAAGATGTATTTTGCAAATCTTAGTTTAATATTATATTTGTAGAAAAGAGTGCATTCTAAAACCTTTAAGAACTTGTACTGCATGAATACCAGGGATATTTGATTTAAAAAAAAAAAAGAAAGAGTAGAATCTGTCCCCACATCACATTTATTAACTAATACTGGTACTTTCCTCTGCCCCTCATATGTCATGTATTTCTCCCTTTCCTTTCCCTTCTGATTCTGGTTAAACGTGGATCATTGGGAACATAGGCCTTGATACAGAATCAGACCATCGACCCACCTAGCTCAGTCCTGTCTACAATGACTGGATTCCAGCCAGGAGGCTCCTCTTGCCCAACCTGGAGATTCCAAGAATTGAACCGGGAGCCTTCTACATGCCAGGCAGATACTCTGCCACTGAGCTACAGTCTTTCTTTTGCCCATGAAATTAACTCTGGCCAATGTCACCCTTCCTCTTAGAAGAGTGACTAGTGGGGTGCCACAGGGTTCTGTCTTGGGCCCGGTCTTATTCAACATCTTTATCAACGACTTGGATGATGGACTCAAGGGCATCCTGATCAAATTTGCAGATGACACCAAACTGGGAGGGGTGGCTAACACCCCAGAGGACAGGATCACACTTCAAAACGACCTTGACAGATTAGAGATCTGGGCAAAAACAAACAAGATGAATTTTAACAGGGAGAAATGTAAAGTATTGCACTTGGGCAAAAAAAATGAGAGGCACAAATACAAGATGGGTGACACCTGGCTTGAGAGCAGTACATGTGAAAAGGATCTAGGAGTCTTGGTTGACCACAAACTTGACATGAGCCAACAGTGTGACGCGGCAGCTAAAAAAGCCAATGCAATTCTGGGCTGCATCAATAGGAGTATAGCATCTAGATCAAGGGAAGTAATAGTGCCACTGTATTCTGCTCTGGTCAGACCCCACCTGGAGTACTGTGTCCAGTTCTGGGCACCACAGTTCAAGAAGGACACTGACAAACTGGAACATGTCCAGAGGAGGGCAACCAAAATGGTCAAAGGCCTGGAAACGATGCCTTATGAGGAACGGTTAAGGGAGCTGGGCATGTTTAGCCTGGAGAAGAGGAGGTGAGGAGGTTAAGGGGTGATATGATAGCCATGTTCAAATATATAAAAGGATGTCACATAGAGGAGGGAGAAAGGTTGTTTTCTGCTGCTCCAGAGAAGCGGACACGGAGCAATGGATCCAAACTACAAGAAAGAAGATTCCACCTAAACATTAGGAAGAACTTCCTGACAGTAAGAGCTGTTCGACAGTGGAATTTGCTGCCAAGGAGTGTGGTGGAGTCTCCTACTTTGGAGGTCTTTAAGCAGAGGCTTGACAACCATATGTCAGGAGTGCTCTGATGGTGTTTCCTGCTTGGCAGGGGGTTGGACTCGATGGCCCTTGTGGTCTCTTCCAACTCTATGATTCTATGATGATTCTATGATGATTCCTATATTTCCTGGCTTCACACAGCCCATAAATAATGCTTAACAAGATAGTTTGTGGGTAATCTGATAAAAGTGCAGGGCAGCCGCCTTATTTACTTCTGTTTAGCGAGAAACAATATAATGTGTAGCAATGTGGGTGGTGGGTATTTTGCTTTTGATATGTCCAAAACTAAAGCAGAAGCTCTAGATGTCAAACATTTGGATTATTTTGAAATACAACGATTCTGCAGGCAGATACCCTTTTCCTAATGGGGCGATCTGAGGGGGGGGTGTTGAGATTCAGGAATTCCTACACCCCTAGTTCTAATCAAGCAGCCTTCTGAAACGATCTATTTGTTTTAATTTTTAATCTAATCTTAATTTAGCATCTGCATGCTTCTTTTCCAAAAACAATGTTGAGATAAAAAAGGCTCACAACACTAACAATGCAATAGAAAATAACATATGTATGATCTTATTTAGGTGCAACTAGCTTCAGTGTAGTCCATGGCTTTAAAATTAGTGTAGCTTCCCATTTGCTGCAGAGTGCTTCATGTTATGCCTTTGAATCCCATAAACAAAGGGAAGGGGGTCTTTTATATGGTTATGGTGTTATACTGATACATTTGTCAGCTGGGGTCTCACTCACCCTGGAGGGAACATACACTCCCTTGCAAACAGCAGCACAACCAAGCCAGGATTGCAGACTTTGCAGCTCCAAATGTCTGTTAATGGCATGCAACTGATAAAGAGAGACAACACCTTCTTTTCTAATAAAGAGGAATCTTACTCCAGAATGGATCTGTTTCCGATTTCACCTAACATGACTCAGGAAGCATACATGATGGACTCATAGAACCATGTAATTGTAGAGTTTCACTAGTAAGAGGATAGTGCAACTCATCTATGTGCGTTTAGGACTTTTTATTTTAAGAGAAAAGGTGATTTAGAGAAGTCACTTTTTTGCATGGTATTCAAAAAGCTTTTCTTTCTAGCTCAATGCTAGAACTTGTGGACATGAAACTGGATGTTGGTAGTTTTACTGCAGACCAAAAAAGTACTTCACACAGCCCATAAAGAGGTGTTGATGGCCACAGACTTAGATGCCTTCAAAATAAGATTCATGGAGGAAAGGGCAATTAATGGCCTCTCCACCTCCACTCTCAGTTGCTGGGAAATACAAGTGGGGAGAGTCCTGTATTCAGGCTTCCCATGGGCATCTGGTTGTTCTCTGTGAGAACAGGAAGCTGGGCTAGATGGGCCATTGGCCTGATCCAGGCTCCGCTTATTTTCTTATGAAGCTAATAAAGGGTCTCCTAGCCACACTCCTCTTCAAAATGTCCCAATAGAAGTGGGATGGATTACCGTAATTTTTGCTCTATAAGACTCACTTTTTCCCTCCTAAAAAGTAAGGGGAAATGTGTGTGCGTCTTATGGAGTGAATGCAGGCTGCGCAGCTATCCCAGAAACCAGAACAGCAAGAGGGATCGCTGCTTTCACTGCACAGCGATCCCTCTTGCTGTTCTGGTTTCTGAGATTCAGAATATTTTTTTTCTTGTTTTCCTCCTCCAAAAACTAGGTGTGTCTTGTGGTCTGGTGCGTCTTATAGAGCGAAAAATACAGTAATTTTAATTATTATAAAAAGAAAGTTCAGCAAAAATTTAAGATAGTTGTAATCTCTGACAGTAGTCCCTAACTTGGATTGCACAGTTACTTTTTATTTTAAAATTGCAAAATATTTGGTAATTTCCTCTTAGTCATTTATAAGCAAAAGTCTATTTCAACACATGTGTCAGGGAGAATTCAGAGGAGGAAGTGACAGAAGAGGTGGAGCAGGGGCTCGGGGATGCTGTGGAGCCCTTCAACCGCCCAGAGGCCCCGGAAGGGAGCTCAGACTCTGGAAGGGAGGGGGCTTTCAAATCAGCAAAGATTTGAAGGAGGGAAATGAAACATAAGGGTCAGAAATGTCTTGCGAAATTTCCCCACCTCCTTTGTTGGCGGGAGAATCGAAGGAAGCCACTCCCCGAATCTGACTCAACGACTTCAGATGCATAATCCTGAACTGTAGCTGTTTCTTGCACATATGTAATAAAAAATGTAAATATCAAGCCGACTGTGCCGGGGTGTTAATGTGAAGGGGAGACACCACTTTTACAACATGTTGTACAGCCTTATGTGCAGTGAGCGGTAGTGTAGTCAAATTATCATATCAGCACTGCTCTGTTTGCACAAATGCCAAGGGTATCCTCAGAAAGAAAAGCAGTGGCTATCAATATAGTGGGTGTATGGTAGGAATTTATTGATTGATTAATGTGTTTTGAGTTTAACTTCAACTACCACATTGCCCACAGCTGACTAAGATGAAGTTGCCAGTTAATGATAACTGTAGGCAATTACGTATGTTGTATTTTACTAGCACAAGAGAATGTGTGCAGATCTCAGTTTAACAGAAATGCTTGCATCTAGGTAACAGAGGTAAAGTGTATTTTCAATGCACTATGCTGCTTTACAGCAATTGCTGTGCAGATATTCAGAACAGATTGGATGTGTTGTTGCATATTATTATTTCTGTAGGAATCCGTTTGGTGTACTGAAGTCCTAATGGAATATGCCACGACCTTCCCCACACAAACTGCCTGCCCAAATCCCCTTGAAAACAGCTCCACAGAAGGTGGTACCCGTGTTAAGCTGTGCTTCTGTCAGCAAGCTGAGAGCTGTGGGTCTCTGACATGGCACTCAATTGCTAGCAGGTTTCTCTCATTGCACCTCATTTGCATCTGGGACATCAATTAGCATGTTTGTTGAGGCTAATTGAATGAAACTCAATCATAGCTCTTAATTGCTTGACTATGTGAAAAGAAATCACATTAATGCAGCTAATTAAGTGTATGGCAATAGATGCAACATAATTAGGAGTGGAATGTAAAAAACAAGCGATGGCAGAGGTGCAAGAGCCACGGGGTACAGGGTATTCAGAGGCTCAGTTACCTTGATATGAACACCTTTCGGGAGGAGACCCTCCTGGCTCCGGTGCTTTTTGTATGCTGCTGAATTATGAACGTGGAAAACTTGAGAGGCAAAATGTAAATGGATTTGCAATTACTACTTTTTCAAGCTGTTGAGGGGCAGAAGATAGCACTTCTGGGGTGGGCCACTATGGAGTGGGCTCTGGGGACTTGTTAAGTGCTGTTTAAAAGTACTTGGCTTTGAATTACCCTCGTGTCTTGTTAAAGGTTCTTTCCCCCTCCTGTCCCCCCATCTTTTTTTTCTGCGATCAGCATTTTCTACAACTAACGTCTAGGGGAGTTTTCTCTGTAATATTTGCATATCAAAATCAGGCTTGCTATCTTCTCTTTAACACAGCATATTCCAGATGACAGGGTCATCTTCATCTTTTTCTAATGTGATCATACAATAAATCACTATTCTGAAGTGGCTATGCTTTTTTGTAACCTTTTATTTCTCCAGGGCAGCAAAATTTGCGATGGAAAAGTGTTGAGATCTTGCTGGAAGGAAACAGCACTTTGCCAGTTTCCTAGTCTGTGAAACAATTACTGTTATGTACTTTATATACAGTGAAAGGGACTGTTGCATTACACAGTGTTGAAACATTAAGGAATAGTTGAAGATGACATTTCATACAGTGATGTTAGCGTCACAATTTCATTGGAAAACAGTATTGACATCTCCCCCTGAAACACTCCCCTCTGCCGCCACCGCCTAAAATGTATTTGTGGCTTATATACTAGAAGCCATACTATATTGTAGCTGGAAAAGGTGAGGGATTCATAACATGAGACTGATAAAATGGACAGAGAACTACTGGAGCCAGCCCCACAAACAATTGTTATGGGGGCCCCAGGCACCTACTGATTTTGTAGAATCTGCAGTGGGTAAAAACACCGGGTTTAAAACCGCTCCATCGAGCAGAATGTCATGATATGTTGGGAGATAATAATAAAGTTCACTATCCCTGGTCTAAAAGTTTAGGATACATTTTGAAAACATTTTATTTCATTTACATGGAATACACAGTCAAGGTTTAATTATTGTTCTTGTCTCAAGTTGAGCCATGGACACTTAACATGTATGTTATAGAAATTTGAAAGTGGGGGCTAGTATTGACTTCAAAAGGTAATGTATGCTTTTTGCAATGATACTGTATGCGATTTGTCAAGACTAGCTTCTGAACTGTCAATGTCTTTCATTCCTCTCCCTCAGTAATAACCTTTAAAAACAATCATACGGCTACACTATTGACCAGGCCTTTTTTTTCATCCATTTTTCCTTTCTTTGCAGTTAGATTTTGGAAATAAGTAGTACTGTCGGTGAAAAGCATAGATGCATAAGAGTGAATTCCCCTACTTTGTACCTCATTGGAGTGGCTTTGCCTCATACCATGCATCTAATTCTGGGCTAATTCTTTCATTGGTGCCTTTTATGCCTTTATGCCTGTTGAAAATTAGGTCTGTTAATTGTGTTCTGCATGACTCCTACATTGATGGAGCTTTTTCACATTCATCTGCATTTTATTGTTATAAGTCACTTTAATTTGTCTTTTAAAAAATACCAGTTTTTTAAATAAATAAGGTCTGTATCATCAATCAAGGCTGTTATACCATGGGGTAGATAATTTAAAATACTGGTACTCATTTTAGGCAGGCATCTGAAAACTGTTCTGTTGAATAAGCTAATACAGTTTCCCACTCTCTGTCTATGCTTTTGCATGTCCATGTGCGTCATGTATAACAAAAATATTACTTGTTTGCTGTCTTTCATATATAGGCTCCAAAGAGCTGCTTTACATGTACCTATGGGTTTGAGCATTCCCAGTGGGAATTATATACTTTCCTGTTTAACAGCCTACCATCTCCTATGCTATGTATAGTCTGCTTTCAGAAGTTCTCTGAAGTTCAACAGTATTTTGCATATAGAACAGTGCACTGCTGTTTTAATAAATCAACACCCAAAGCCCTGTTGGGCATATGGAACTAGTTGTGTAAGGTCTTTGGATCCTACCATCTCAAAATCACATCCATCCTCTCTCCCACATTAAAATACATACCTTCGTGTTCCTTTCATGCAGGATTATATGCAGAATGTTCATGGAAAAGAAATTGATCTTCTGAGGACCACAGTTAAAGTCCCAGGGAAGAGGCCACCTCGAGCTACGTCAGCATGTGTACCCATCTCCACTCCGAAAACAAATGGCTTGTCCAAAGACATAAGCAGTTTACAGATCTCACCAAATTCAGGTAAGTTTTAAAGCAACACGACTACAGTCCATTGCAGTTCTATGATTTAAGTGTTGCTGGTTTTTTGTATGGAGGATCACTCTATTGTGTGACCCCAACTGCCATCTGAAGTTGTACATTCCAGGCATTGTTTCAGTGTACCTCCCAAAGTATTGTAACTGGTGTGCAGAATGCAGAACTGCTAAGGAGTTTGTAGTTAACAACTTCTGCACCCCAGGCAACATTTCTGACCCTACAAGCAACTTTTTCAACCCCCAAGACCCATTTTGCTAGTGGAGGTGAAGTCTGTAGCAAGGAAAGAAACCTGTGCCCTCTCCACTTTTGAAATGATCAAGAGGGAACAAAATACCTCCCCATGGCTCTGCATTGGGATCTCTCTGCATGTTAGCATGTGTGTGTCTGCCTGCATGTGAGAGTAGGTGTTGTGTGTAGTGTAAGAGTGTGGGGTGGCCACATCCACCAGTGGCAGGCAACAGTGCCGTCTCGGGACAAAAACATGTCAACTATCTAAGTCTTGATTTGATGATGCAATGATCGGGGGACTGATAGAGCAAATAATCAGCACAAGAGTGGCTACCAGATAAAATTTCAGCTTGTGAGTGTTAAAGCACAGTTTACATAAGATGCGTGTTTCCCTCACATTTACCATAAGGTCAATGGGTCTTTACTTCTATGACGTGTTTAGAACATTTGATACCTGTTTCAGTGTTTAGTGTTGGAAGCTGATATCTTAAGACTGCACCAGTCTACTTGCGTTGGCAGCAGCATATACTTCTTTTATCCCCTGCCCAGTGTGTTGGGCTAAAGACTGTTTGAGACTGCCTAATGGTTTTCATGGAGGCCATGAAGTGACAAGACGGCCCAGCAACAGGGGTCCTCCAACACCTCCAACTTGGTTAGAGATGCTGGAAGGCACGAGGGTGGTTGATAGACCAGCAGCATCCCCAGTCTGTCTCTGGCCCAATACCAGGTGCAGACCTTCTAAATCCATTCCAAGATCAAGTGGTTTTCTGTTGAGGTGGCGCTTGTATGAACAATAGCACTTGCTGCCCTCAGCCCCTTAGTCTAGTCTGGTGCTGAATCGAGAACCCAGATGGGCACAATTGAGTAAGGTCAGGGCCACCTAGCATTAAGGTTACCAGACGTCCCCATTTCCCGGGGACAGTCCCCGGATTTACAAATCAGTTCCCGTACAAAATCCATTGAAGTTAAAAAGTGTCCCCAGATTCATTGAAAAAAATCGGGTAACCTTAACCTAGCTCACCTATCCAAGTCGCAATAAGGCAAGCCTTTCATCCACAGTCAAGTCATGGACAAGCATGATCTTGATACATGATCTTGATACCTGGCATTCAGTGGCAGCACCTTCAAACTAGACAGCTCAAATGATAAAGTAGCAGTAGCTTCCTGAGGTGTGGGAGTGCTGAAACAGGACAATGACCAAACATATGGGTCTCCACCCCAGATAACAGTCAGCTCCTCCACTCCAACTATACCTGCTGTCTGCCTACCCCATCACATCCTAGCACCATCACTCAATGCCATACAGTACAGCAGGAACATTAGGACCACAGATAATAAACAACCACTTGAAGTCTGAAGGTGCCACTTGAGTCACTTTCCACAAACCAACAATATTTTGAATCCCAAACAAATGTTTTATTTTGCTGTTTCTACTCACATAGTTCAGGGGGGGGGGAGGATTCTTATAATTTCTAACGTCAAAACTAAGGTAAAGGTAAAGGTACCCCTGCCCATCAGGACCAGTCGTGACCGACTCTAGGGTTGCACGCTCATCTCGCTCAAGAGGCCGGGAACCAGCGCTGTCCAAAGACACTTCCGGGTCACGTGGCCAGTGTGACTAAGCTGCATCTGACGAGCCAGCACCAGCGCAGCACGCGGAAACGCCGTTTACCTTCCCGCCAGAGTGGTACTTATTTATCTACTTGCACTTTGATGTGCTTTCGAACTGCTAGGTTGGCAGGAGCAGGGACCAGCAACAGGAGCTCACCCCGCCGCGGGGATTCGAACCGCCGACCTTTCGATTGGCAGGTCCTAGGCTCTGTGGTTTAACCCACAGTGCCACCCGCGTCCCTAACATCAAAACTAGTGTGATTCAAAACAAAATACTGCGGTGGCCAGTTCATCATATGTTAAAATTTGTAAGCAGGAACTGGTTTTTCTGAGTACCAAATGCAGGCACAGAGTCTGGGGGGAATGGTGCCCACATGCAGAAATTGTAGTTTGAAAGGACATGGACGTGGTGCAAAAATGGGAAAGGATTGGGTCCTTGCTGGTCTGGATTTTGCCTGCAAAATGTGTGCTCTATATGCAAGAATTAGTATAGAGTGCATCATATAAAGCAGCTTTGCATCAATTTACTTCTAAAACACGCTTTTTTCTTTAAAAGAATAAATGCTTAAAAGAGTCTTTACAAAAAACTTTTTAACATAATACAGGGGTTACACCTGTGTTCCAGGGGGCAACAACTGTGACCCTCCATATATTGTTGGGATTCCAACTGTCATGAGCCCCAGCCAGCATGGCCGATGATCAGGAAGGTTGGGGGTTAAAGTCTGGCAACTTCTGAAGAGCCACAAGTTCCCCATTTCTGAGCTACGAGAACACATGAAGGAAAAAAGTGGACCCAAATTTTGTGGGTGGAATTAGTGAAAATTGCTTCCAAGTTTCTCAGGGGTTTGTCCAGTTGGCCTATTTTCAAAAGGCACTGTAATGAATCTATCTTTATCAATGGGGGGGGGATTGCTTTTTCATATGACATGGGGTGGGAATTGCAAGAAGGCAGTTTGATTACCTGTTTTGAGTAGTTTACCAAAATATAGGGAGAAATGAAAGTGAATGTAAGTTAGCAGCATCTTACAGTTGTTGCTCATGTTTTAATCCAAGTCATTCTAAAATTTACCAGATGCAAGTCCTTGTAGTTTGGAGCAAGAACAAATTTGTCTTAGCTCCCACTATGCTTATATGACATTGAAATCTAATCTGTTTGTTCTCATTAATATTATTATTATTTATACCCCGCCCATCTGGCTGAATATCCCCAGCCACTCTGGGCAGCTTCCAACACAATTAATGATGGTGGTGATGGTGATAATAATAATAATAATAATAATAATAATAATAATAATAATAATAATAATAATAATAATAATTTATTATTTGTACCCCGCCCATCTGGCTGGGTTTCCCCAGCCACTCTGGGCGGCTTCCAGATGTTTTTGCCTACAACTCCCATCATCCCTAAATAATAATAATATAATAATATAAAGCGATCAAACATTGAAAACTTCCCTAAACAGGGGGGCCTTCAGATGTCTTCTAAAATTCAGATAGTTGTTTATTTCCTTGACATCTGGTGGGAGGGTGTTCCACAGGGCACCACCACTGAGAAGGCCCTCTGCCTGGTTCCCTGTAGCTTCACTTCTTGCAGTGAGGGAACTGCCAGAAGGCCCTCAGAGCTGGACCTCAGTGTCTGGGTAGAATGATGGGGGTGGAGACCTTCCTTCAGGTATACTGGGCTGAGGCCATTAGGGCTTTGAAGGTCAGTGCCCTAATTCTGCTCGGAAACATACTGGGAGCAAATGTTTTGTTAACTCTCTCTCTCTGGTTCCCCCACCCCTCTCCCTGAACATATTTTCAAGTAATACCTAATAATAATAATAATAATAATAATAATAATAATAATAATAATAATTTATTATTTATACCCCGCCCATCTGGCTGAGTTTCCCCAGCCACTCTGGGCGGCTCCCAATCAGTGTTAAAAACAGTACAGCGTTACATATTAAAAACTTCCCTGAACAGGGCTGCCTTAAGATGTCTTCTGAATGTCAGGTAATTATTTATCTCTTTGACATCTGATGGGAGGGCGTTCCACAGGGCGGGCGCCACTACCGAGAAGGCCCTCTGTCTGGTTCCCTGTCTGGTTACCTTATGTACCAGAAAGGTGTAACATTGGAGCTGCACTGCAGGGAGAGTAGCTGAGCCCAGACAGGAGAGAAAAATGAAAATACAGCTCATCAATCTGATTTCCATACTTAAAGATAGCTTCTGTCATTTCATCCACAAGTGAAACCTGTTATAACATAACCCCAGATTTGAAGAGAGAGCCAGACATTTTGTAAGATCCAAATGATTTTTTCAAAAGTTGAAACAAACTAATTTTTTGCCTTGCATTTTTATTTCTTTACAGCTGCTCTGTGCAGGTGTGCCATGAAAACTGAATATATAGCAGATGATAAACAATAGCCCCTGCTCATAGTTGCCAGTTATTTAACTAATATCCACAGAGCCAGTTATTATTTTAAATTCAAGAAACAAATACCATGCTTGTAAAATCTATTGCATTAAGAATTTTTTGCATACTAACAGAATATGTGGGGGAAGTACATTACTAATGTTAAATTATTATTATTATTTTATTATTATTACTTATATAAAATAATATTAATATGCTGTTTATATGTAAAAATGACTTCGAAGCAGCTTACAACTATAAAATCAATATATTATTAAAATACACAATAAGAAACAGCTACTTTATGGACTAGAAGTATGAGGATTGGTGGAAATTCATATTTCAGAGGCAGCCCAAAAGATATTTCATAATATCTTACATTTACTTTTTAATACCCCAACTTCACACATTAGAGTTGAGACAGGGCAATTTTCATTAGTTGCCACAGCAGAAATTCACACAGTTCATACCAGCTACTGATAGGCTTGTATGAATGACAGAGTTCCCAAATTGTATCTACAAGAACAAGTCTCATAGTTCAAAATTCTGCAAAGGATAATTGGCATGCCAACATAAAAATCAATATAATTTTTCAGAGGCCTTTGTGGCACAATTGAGCTAGTCAACTCAGCTAAATTGCAGATAGGAATAGGATTTGAATGTTAAATGTTCAAATGCACAGTAGCAATACAATTGGTTCCATTACTGCAAAAGGGCCTGCTTCCTGGAATGCTTCACCAGGCCCTTGTAAGCTCAAAGGAGCCTTCAGGCCAGCTTTCAGACAATGTACTCCGTGGAATAGTGTGGTCAGCTGCTATGTGAAAGAACACCAAATATTTGTGGGTCAAATGAGGAAGAAGCATTGGATCGCCGTTTACCTTGTGTCTACTATCATTCTCAGACAAGAATGCTTTTTTAAATAAAATTTGACATTACTGTAGTATCAACCAAGCTGGAACATTTTATTCATGGGAAAATTTAAGATCGAAGTTACAGTGTGTCGATTTTGAACATTGATATGTTGAGTCTAAACGACGACTCAACAACCTGCTTGATAGCTACTGATGAATCCATGATCATTGAGCATGAATATGAAAAAGAACTATTTTTTTCCAAATAATCATTTCTTCTTTAATTTCAAATTAGCTTATTCTGTTTCAGCTGTAACCCATCATGTAGATCAGACCTTGAGGCAGCACTGTGTTACTGTGCCGCATTTTCATAGAAAAGGGAAATGCGTCCCTGTGGGTTCTGCTGGATCTTAATGGTACACATATCATCAGTCAGGTTATCTGTCGGGATCCCCTAAATGGGCAGGAGTTGAATGGAATGCCAGATAGTGCCAGGAGACTCATGCTTGATGCTGTGGCCTTTGTCTTATGATATCCACAGTGTTGCATTTTATCTTCCATGCTGTTTACATCTATATGCAACCACATGGATGGGTTGTTTAGAAATTTGGAGTTTCGTATCATCATTAAACTGCTGCTACTCAACTCTCCTTCCCATCACAGCTTGGGGAGGTCATAGAGATTATGAATTAACGTTTGACTGAAGGAAAGAAGGGCCACACTCCGAGGCAGTTGACTCACCAGCCATTATCCACCTCCCATTCAGTCAACACTCATTGTTCACTCCCCATTCCCAGGGGGCTAACTGAATTTGAGCCACACCTCCTGACCTCATTGGCTACTACAGTAGCCAGGAGGAACCAGCCAGGAATGTACATAAATTTAGAGCCAGTTAGCAAGAGAAGCTCGCTCCATAAGCTAGAGGGAACCTCAGCAGAGGAAGCATCTCAGCCCAAGATGACAAAAGCACCAAGGTGAGTTAAGCTGACTTGGGAGGAGAACATAAGTAACACCCATTTATTTAATTATTTAATCAAAACAGCACAAGGCAAGGGCACAGTAAGGTCACTCTTCTAGGATCTAAATTCTGTAAGATCCAAATGGTGTAAGAATTTGCAACTCAGGAACTAACTTCTAGAGGTAGGGAATTTATAAAAAAACTAATGCTCTACCTTAGCAGGGAAACTTGGGGGCCACAGGAAATTAAACTAAAACCTTCATATTTTAAAGAAGGCGTAAAAAGTATATGTTGTTATACATAACACAAATCCTGCCCTTTTAGTTTTAAAAAGGGCATGCTGATCTGAATTGGAACCTCCTCAGCTCCTGTCGACTCCGCGCCCCCATCAGTTCAAAAGCTGCACTGTAGTTTGTTCGTCACATCAGTCTCCATTCCTGAGGACTGGAAAGTAGTCAATGTAACACCAGTTTTTCAAAAGGTGTCCAAGGGAAGTCCTGGAAATTACAAGCCAGCTAGTTTAACATCTGTCCTTGGAAAATTGGTGGAAAGTATTGTTAAATATAAAGTAACCAAGCATATAGAAGTTATCTTACTGAAGCAGAGCCAGCATGGCTTTTGCAAGGCCGAGTCCTGACTCATGAACATATTAAGAGTTCTTTGAGAGTGTCAACAAGCATAGGTGATCCATTTCACATAGTATGCTTGGACTTCCAAAAAGCTTTTGACAAAGTATCTCACCAAAGACTCCTAAGTAAGCTTAGCAGTCAGTGAATAAGAGGAGAGAACTTATGGGCCAGGAATTGGTTAAATAGCAAGAAGCAGAGAGTCTGAATAAATGGACAGTTCTCCAAATGGAGAGGCGTGGCAAGTGGAGTCTCCCAAGGATTGTATCTGGACCTGTGCTTTTTTAACAATATAGAGTTAGGGGTGAGCAGCGAGGTGACCTAGTTTGCTGATGATACTAAATTGTTCAGGGCCATTAAAACAAAAGGAGATTGTGAAGAGCTCCTTTCCAAACTGAGTGAATGGGTGGTAAAATGGCAAATGCAATTCATTGTAAACAAGTGTGAAGTGATGCATGTTGGGGCAAAAAAATCCTAATTTCACAGGTGTGCTCATGGGTTGTGATCTGGGGATGACAGACCAGGAATGAGGCCTTGGGGTCGTGGTAGATAACTAAATGCTGATGTCGACCCAGTGTGTGGCTCTGTGAAAAGGTCAAATTACATGTAAGGGATCATTAGGAAAGGAACTGATAATACAACATAGTGCTGCTATACAGATCTATAGTGTGCCCACATCTGGAACACTGTATATAGCTCTGGTTGCCTCCTCTAAAAAGAGAGAGAGAGTTGGGAAACATTCAGAAAATGGTGACCAAAATTATCAAGGGAATGGAACAACTCCTCTGTGAAGAAGGGTTGCAACATTTGGAAATTCTAAGTTGAAAGAAAAAGGGAGTAAGAGGTCTATAAAATTATACCTGGTATGGAGAAAGTGTATAAAGATGTTTCCTCCACCTGTCAGAACATTAGAATTTATGGACATTCAGTGAAGCTGAAGGTTGGAAGATTCAGGACAGATCAAATAAATTACTTCACGCAGCACGTAATTAAACTGTGCAACTCACTCCCTTAGTGATAGCCACCAGTCTAGATGACTTTAAATGAGGACTGGACAAGGGGAGGGGGCTACTCTTGTGCTCGAATCCCGCGTGCGAGTTTCCCATTGGCGTCTGGTTGGCCACTAGGTGAAGAAGATGCTGGGCTAGAAGGACCATTGTCCTGATCCAGTAGATGCTCGTCTTATGTTCTTAATAAACTGGATGGAGGCCAACAAATTGGCTGCATCCAGTGACAAGAGTTCTTCCTATTTTGGATCTGTTTGAACTTGCCTTGAAAAAATCAGGTTTAGTGTTGGGAGTACTTCTGGATGCCATGTATTGGCTATGGTTAGGACTGCTTTTCTGGCTTCAGTTCTTATTGAAATATTTAGCCAAATGCAGCTGATAATTTTTTGACTGGCCAAGTAGAGAAAGCTTATTGCAGAATCATTTTGATATGTTGTTTAGTCGTTTAGTCGTGTCAGATTCTTCATGATCCCAGAGCACTTCCCCTAAAAAGACCATGTGTGGTTTCATGTCTTAAAAATGGTATTCTGTGTGTGCTGTATTATGGTTGTTTTATGATTTGCACACTACAGAAATCTCCATTTTATTATGTATTAATTATATTTAACACCACTGGAATATCCTGTATGTGTTAATGGTACAGCTGTTATTAGCAATCATTAATACTTCTAACCATTATTATCTGTTAACTATGTGTGACACTTTGGACATGTTGCAAAAATATGAAGTTTGAGCCTCATAAATGAGAATTTCATATCTTATTAATCTTGATCATCAAGGAAGCTATGCAGTGGCCATTAGTAGGCTTATTTTATGGTAAAGTGCTGAGAATCAGATTAAGCTGTAATGGTCTGCCTTCAGACATTTCTTTTTTTAAAAAAAAGAACAATTTAAGTGAGACTAACCTTCTTAAAAGTGTGGAATTTTTACATTCTGTAAATGGGAACAGGCAGAGGGAAAAGATCTGTCCTGGATTAGTTTCTCCTGCTGTTCCTGCCAACTGCTTTGTGTCCTGGAAAATGTGAGTCTTGAACAGTGGATCCACAGTGCTTTGCTTGACTTGAAAACCAACTTTAATTAGTGGTCAACCCTGAGCTTTCCCCTGCCCTAAGGCCACCAGAGAATTTAGGAAAGGGGAGAATTTATATAAGGAAGTATCCTCCATGCTAAAGCAACCACTTCCTTGATTGTGGAAGGTCTTTGAAGACACTCAGCCCCAGCCTCCTCCTCTCCAACTCAGGATTCTACTTTGCCTGTTGCTTCCAGAATCCCTCCTTCCTCCTCTTACGGGACCTGGCAAAACAGTCCTTTTCACATTATCCTGGCTTCTGCCTCCACACTGCAGAGATACCTCTACAGGGATGTGTATCTGAGCTTTGAGCAAGGAGAAGGAAGTGAGTTTGTGTCATATTGTGTTAAAAAGAGATCCTCCTTGCTGCAGCAAGCTGGCAAGGGGATTTGTGGAGGCTTGATCTTGAAGGATTCTGTACAGCGTGAAAGATCAGCAAAAGGGCGCTGGGATTGAATGCTTAGGGTGGGGGCTACTGGAAGAGATTTCCTACATCTCCTTCAAAGGAAGGGGGAATGATTGCCATGTTATTATATTCCACAAAGCCATTTCCGGCTCCAAGGAGATGGGGTTGCGGGCTTGCTCCACCCCACTCCCGCGCGGGGGCTGGCTTTCCCCCGCGCGAGAACAGGGAATCCCTGGGCGTGTCTCTGAACCGGCCAGCCTATTGGCTGGCCGGGGAGGCAGGACCTAGCCTATTTAAGACCAGGCACGCCCGGGGATCGCCCTCTTTCCACTTGGACCCCAGTGAGGTTTTCCCATCCCACCCACCCGTAGGTTTAGCTAGTCTTGGCCTTGCTATGGACTTCGGTTGGTCGCCGCAAGGGGCCTGGTAGGAATTTTTCCAACTTGGCGCACTTCGTGCCTTTTGGTTTTTTCGCCTACCTCGTAGCAAACGTCACAACTTCTCCGGTGTTGGCGGTTAGGCATTGGCAGGGGGAATTGATACGCAAATGAGAGGGGGGGAAGGAAGCGCCATCACCTTCCCCCAAATAAAGGGGTAGTCCGGTAGAGGACTCCGGGGGGCGTTGTCTTGTCCGAAACCTACGGAGGTAAGGGCCGCTGGCACGCCCCCGAGCGGTGACACCCGTGGGATCCTAGTTGGCGTACTTCAACAGGACCCCCCACGGTTTGTGGACAACCCTCCCGGTCACCATGCCGGGTAGTCGATAGGAGCCAATGCCTAAAGCCAATACCTTTCAATTCTGTAATCAATAAAGTTGTGGCCTTTTTTATGCCCATTAACCTAAAATATTGTGTCCCGTGTCTTCATTTCACAATGGGGGGGGGGGTGGAGTATTGCCACGCAATGTGTGTTCTAGCTGTCACCATGTTTTTGAGGGCTTCTTGAATGCTTCCAGTGCTGTGTTTTGCACAGTGCGAGAATGCATAGATTGGGTTTTCCAGGTAGCCAACAACTAAAGCCCAGGAAGCTTGGAGCAGGCATGCAGCTGCAGTTTACCACTAAAACATTATTTCATTGAAATATTTTCCATTAGGCTGCCTCAATAGGAGAGATGAGAAGCAGGACTCATTCAGTCAGCTCTGCTGAAAGACCAGCTCCACCAGGCACCAGCTGGTCATTAGAAGAACTCCTGTTCTCAGACACAAAGTCTTAAGACTGGAGTTTTTTCCTCTTTTCACACTGCCCCTTTCCCCTATGTGTCATATTTCTTAGACTGTAAACCTTCAAGCAGGGACTGTCTGATTTTATGTAAGCATTTGGCTGAAGAGTGGGGTAAAAATGCTATAAATGTATGTTACTTGTATAGTAAACTTCTACTGACAGTTGCAAACACAGTCCCTGTTCCGAGTGTTGCTTTCACTTTCCTTGTCCCTGTTTAAGGCCATAGAAAAAAATATGCAGTTAATGTCTTGATTTCTTTTTATTATTCATGGGGTTATAATTTGACTGAATAAGAAGGGGAGGCGGTCACAGAAGGCAGACGTTTTAAAGTCAGGGCTGTTTAAAACACAAATGTTAAAACATTAACACTGAAATTAAATTATAACCTAAGTGCTAAGATTTGGAATGGTGTAGTAAGTACTATGTGTATTTGAAGTTACTTGCGTGGCTAGGGCTGAATGGTATGACCCCCAGAGCAGTCATCAGTGAAGTGTCCTGATCATTTGGGTAGCCAAATGTAGGGGCCAGTAATACACTCCCTCCCTAGCCTGCTCACTTTTGTTCATGATCGTCTGGTTTGTGTGTCTCATGTCTTGGTGTGCCTTGTAGCTAAGATTAGTGATTCATCCTGTTCTACTGAAGTTATTATGTTGGGCTCTGGTGGTTATATTTTGCAATAGCAACCGTTTGAATGTTAAAACCTTTTCAAGAAAACCAAGCATTTTCATTCACACACCCCCTTCCCTCTAGTGATTTTTCAAATACTAAAGCCATCAGGAGAGTTGAAAGAGCTGATTTAGCCCCCAAAAGGAGGGGAGAATTCGCATACCTATTCTCAGTATTGAACTGCCATTGACATCTAAAGTCCCCACCATGCTGTTTTCCTCCACACTCCAGCAATCAGGACATCCAGCAAACCCATAAAAATCCAAACTAATAGCATGAATATTCAGTGACCTAGAATACTAATTATTGTCATGAATATTAATGTGATCGGACTTGCTTTTTCCTCTTCTGTTTCTCTCTCTCTCTTTTTTTCCACTCAGCCAGCTCTAAAGATGGGCTATAATGAGAGCATTTAAGAGAGAGAGCGCTCTCCGCCGTGACAGGGACTGGGGTAATAAGGAGAGCTTGATTAACGTGGTGCACTTGGGGGAGAGATGAGAGGCTTCACGTGGTCCTGTTGTGGGGGAGGCAACGAGGCACCGGCGGCTGTGTTGCTGCTCCCTCAGATTAATGAGGCCTAAGAGTGCATTAGGAACAGTGACAAAGGTTTGATCTAATGGGTTCAGTCATTTTTCCTTTGAGTGACAGACGCACAGAAGTAATTGGCTGTGCAGAATGGCAGCTCATTGGCAGTACTTAAGGATACATTATCCCCGTTGTGTGGCCCGCAGAGGCTGTTTATCAAAACTGCTCACACTGCAGACATGCATTTACTAGGCTGCTGTTAGATGTAATAGCTTTAAAATATAATAATAATAGTAATAAATAAATAATAATAATAATATAGGTTCAAAATCTTTGTGTGTCTCTTTCTGAAAGTTTCTCTTCCTTTTAGTTTTAAAGAGACTCAATAGTTTAATGACAATGGTTTGCTCTAATTTGTAGGTTATTGCCCCTTTATAGCTTGGCATTGTTCATATACAGTACTCATAAATTTTCTGTAACATGTTGCTTATTTTTTAAGTGTCTATACAAAACCAAAAATTCCTTTTATAAAGGATTTTGGAAGGAATTGCCCATTTTTTGAGAACTCTAATGATTTCTATTCTAAAACATTAATGGATATTTCATATTTTCATGACTTGTTCATAAGGCAGTTAGAAAAAATGCAAGAGCTATAGATTTGTTCCAAGTTTAACATTCATTTATTTCAACAGTGAAGACACTTATTTTAATTTTTTTTTTTTTTGCAGAATTAGGGCAAAATATTTTCCACAAATTTGTGACATTGAAACCATGCTGGTAGTAAGCTTAGAAGTCAATACCACTTTTGTATTTAATTGCCAGATTCCTATTGAGTGCCATGATGCTTAATTTATTCATGTATGTTTTGATGGTGATGTACTTGGCATTGCTGTTTTTGTACAATTAGCAAGTTCTGTTAAAATGGTTTTATTTGAATAATTTTTATTACAGACTTGCTGGCATTTTTACCTTGAAAGGAAAGATTTTCAGGGTGGTAGTGTTTGATACTGTTATCCTGTTGGGTGAAAATATTTCAGAACTCTGACATTCTCCTTTCTTTGATTTTGATCTGATTAGTTGGGTTATATGACAATGAGGTGAAGCAGTCTTGGTGCGAGGCGGAAACACATTGGGCAGAGTGTTTAAAGGTGATGTATTCTTGCACATCATCAGCCAGGACATCCATTTTTAGTCTATCTACATTTAATAGGCTTTGTCAGTCACTTAAATTTAAGATAACACTAGCTAGCTCTATTGCTGCTAAAAATATGTAGCAAGGCTATATTTGTCTTACTAACTTACTCTGAGTGAGTTCTGCTGGATTCGGCTTTAATTAGGCACATGTAGTAAAGTGTCTGTCTTAACTCCAAGACAGGTCATACTTTGCTGAGGGAAAAGTAGCAAGTATCTCATGTTACCTTAGAAACATTTTTGATGCGTTCTTGAAAGCATGACACATGATTCCTGAGGAGACGGCAGCCACTCATAATCTGCTACGGAATTATCATGCCAGCATGTACATTGAGAGGTTTTGAAGAAGACCCAAAGAAAATAAAGATTGCTAAATGACATTCCTTTTTCTCTGAAGGCTTGTAAAAAGAGCAGTTGAGAATTGTGTATAGATCTCAAAGCCTAGGATAAAGGAAAATGCTTGAGCATCTTATATTTAGCTGCTAAATCCATTTTCTCATCCTTATTTTGTATCACATCTTTCATTATAAGCACAGGTGAACTGAATATTTGATAGCAGCTGAAACCTGCCACCAAATGTTGCAGTGTATCACCACCCTGTAAGAGGAGTGCTCTGTGCAATGAGTGGAAGTTAAATCTCACAGCAGGTATCTCTCCCCCCCCCCCCCCGTGCCAGATACTTACTATGAGTTGTTGCGGGCTTTAGCAGGTCAAACTTCTCTTCTTTCCTACCCCTGCTTGCCTTTTTAATCGCTCTGTTAACACCTTAGCATGCTGTACATTCTGGAAGCTCACTAGTGCTGGTCAAGACGCATAAGGGTTTAAAACTTTCCCCCATTTTAATTTACAAATGTAAATGTGTACCTAGAGAAGCCCAGTATTATTTCCTTATAAACTAGTTTATGTGGGGTCATGTTACACCTTTACCCCAGTCTGATATGGACAGATAAACTTTTTAATTCTTTACTCCTATTCAGACTGTGCACATCAGCAGCAGCAAGAAAGGAGAGAGAGCTGTGTGTTAGCATACCCATGATATTTTGGTTTAGTTCTTTAAACAACCTTTTGCAGGAGTTAAACAGTATGTTATGCCTCATGCTTTAAGATGGAACCTTGCACATCCTTGTAGTACAACTGCTACAGGACAGAAGAGCAGGCCGCAGTTCCCATCCTAGACAGACAATCCAGAAGCAGACTGTTCTTGATGGTGCTGGAAAACGAAGAGGTGTGCCCTCACCCTGCCCTCTCCTAGCACAGGTGATTCCTAAATGGGAGTCGGAAACTAAATTGATGTGGGTGCAGCCACATCTGCACACCTTTCCAAAACAAAAAAGGATATCATTGTTTGACCAGTAAATAAATTTTTAGGATATAATGTGTTGTCCCATCTCCCCTGCCCCCTGAATGCACCGTGCTAAAAATTTGCTCCCAATGTGGTTTCTCAACTAAACTACTGAGCCTCTTGGGCTTGCCGATCAGGAGGTCGGTGGTTTGAATCCGTGTGACGGAGTGAGCTCCCATTGCTCTGTTTCAGCTTCTGCCAACCTAGCAGGTTGAAAGCATGCCAGTGCAAGTAGATAAATAGGTACTGCTGTGGTGGGGAGCTAAATAGCGTTTTCATGCATTCTGGCACTCATCACAGTGTCCCGTTGCGCCACATGCTGGCCACATGACCCGGAAAACTCTCTGTGGACAAATGCTGGCTCCCTCGGCCTGAAGCGAGGTGAGCACCGCACCCCACAGTCGCCTTTGACTGGACTTAACTGTCCAGGGGTCATTTACCTTTACCTTATATTTGAGATACCTGACAGACAACAGACTCTGAGAAGTCAGCATTATTATTCTATGGGGCATAGAGGAAGCAGTCTCTCTAATACTTGGAATAGCATTGCTGCACAGATTCAAGTATTTGTTTTGTCATCAGCCTGTTGTAGACACTTCTATGAGCTGTAGCCTATGATTGGACCATATCCATTCAGTCTCTCTCCACTTGTGCTTAGGTTGTCGCCCAATGTATTGCTTGTACTGCATAACTTTCTCTAAGTCAGCACAATATAGGGTTACCCACTGTCTCGAACTACTTTAACTGTTTCAGTAGACCCTTTTGCTCTATTTTTAAGACAGTCATGCTGCTAAACTTGGTGAAAGATGGGTTGATGGAACAAGAAAAACTTAAGAACAAGCTTCCTGCAATTTTCCTTCATATTCACTTGTGTGGATGAAGAGAAGGCAAACTGTTCTCCAGGCAGCATCTCAGTCCTGGCTTGTTTTGAAATCATTCCTGGTTTGCACGTAACAGGAAGAAGCTATGGCTAACACCAGCTTCCTGTTTTGTTTTCCTGCTTGTACCAAAGGAGGAATAAACCAGGACCCAAGGGACTACTGTATATTCTGGCATGTCAAGGCAGGATTTGTTTGTGCAAACATGGCCAGTACAGTGGTACCTCAGGTTAAGTACTTAATTCGTTCCAGAGGTCCATACCGTATTTTTCGCCCTATAGGATGCACTTTTCCCCCTCCAAAAATGAAGGGGAAATGTGTATGCGTCCTATGGGGCGAATACAGGCTTTTGCTGAAGCCTGGAGAGTGAGAGGGGTCGGTGCGCACCGACCCCTCTCCCTCTCCAGGCTTCAGAAAGTGCTGCGCAGCCCTAAGGAGCCCGGTGCGAAGCCACGCCGGGCTCCCGAAGGTTGCGCAGAGCTGCCTGCGCTCCCGGGCTCAGCGCAGCTTCGCACAACCCTCCGGAGCCCGGAGCAAAGCTCCCGAAGGTTGCGCAAGCTTTGGCATCGCTCTGGCTCCCGTTCTGGGGGCTGGGGTCGGGGGAAGCTCGGGCTTCCTCCGCGCCTAGGTGGGGGGGGAAATAATTTCCCCCCTTTATTCTCCCCCCCCCCAATCTAGGTGCGTCCTATGGGCCGGTGCGTCCTATAGGGCGAAAAATACGGCAACCTGAAACTGTTCTTAACCTGAAGCACCACTTTAGCTAATGGGGCCTCCCGCTGCTGCTGTGCTGCCGGAGCCCGATTTCTGTTCTCATCCTGAAGCAAAGTTCTTAATCTGAAGCACTATTTCTGGATTAGCGGAGTCTGTAACCTGAAGCGTATGTAACCTGAGGTACCCACTGTATTGCTAAAATGTCAAACCATGTTTTCTTCAGTTAATGAAATATGGGAACCTACTGTCCTGCATGCAAAATCATTTGTCCATCTTAATGATTACTCTGGCTTCCTAAATTCAGATATATACTCTATTTGTGTTTTCTGCTTAGATTTTTATGTTCTGTTTTATCTTATGCCGTTATGTTCCTTAACTTTTATATTTCATTTTATACACAAATTCTTCCTCTTCAGGAGTTTCCCCTCCTCTTTATAGAGCCTACACTTCTGAAATAAGATTTGCAATTGCTTCTGGAGCACCCTAGATATATGGAGCCACTCTGTGTTTTTCCTTTATTAAAGGAATTGTGAATCTATATTGAATATTAAAGACTCTATAAAGAAAAGAAAAAAAACTCCTGAAGAATAATAATTTAGAATTTCACTCTGTGGAGTTGAAACCCAGAGCTAGTCTGTACATTTTTAAAGATTGTGGGGTCCTAGCAGACCACAAGCTTAACATGAGTCATCAGTGTGATGCAATAGCAAAAAAAAGTTAATGCTATTCTAGGTTGCATCAACAGAGGTATAGTGTCCAGATCAAGGGAAGTCATAGTCCCACTCTATTCTGCCTTGGTCAGACCACACCACACCTGGAGTACTGTGTGCAGGTCTGGGCACCACAATTTAAGGAGGATGTTGACAAACTGGAGTGTGTGCAGAGGAGGGCAGCCAAGAGGATCAAGGGTCTAGAAACCAAGCCTTATGAGGAACGGTTGAAGGAGCTGGGTATATTTAGCCTGGAAAAGAGAAAACCGAGAGGAGATGTGCTAGCCATCTTCAAATATCTAATGGGATGTTACATGGAAGATGGAGCAAGCTTGTTGTCTCCTGCTCCAGAGGCTAGGATCCAAACCAATGGCTTCATGCTACAAGAAAGGAGATTCTGACTCAACATCTTCCTGGTGGTGAATCTGTTTGATAGTGGAACGGGCTCCCTTGGGAAGTGGTGGGCCCTCCTTCCTTGGAGCAGAGGGTGGACGACCATCTGTCATGCATGCGTTAGTTGAGAATTCTGCTTTGCTGGGGGTTGAACTAGATGACGCTTGGAATCCCTTCCAGCTCTACAAATCTATGAAAGCTTATTGGCCAGCTGTCAAGTGGCAGGACCACCCAGAAAAATAAATTGCTAATAAAACATATTAGAAAGGACTTGCAAGGGTGGTTATGGGTGGGTATATCCCTATGTTAACTGGAGACTTAGCCTACATAAATAACACCAAAAACTTCTGAATAGGATACAAGTCTTGAATATTAGCAAAGGTAAAGGGACCCCTGACCATTAGGTCCAGTCGTGTCTGACTCTGGGGTTCCGGCGCTCATCTCGCTTTATTGGCCAAGGGAGCCAGCGTACAGCTTCCGGGTCATGTGGCCAGCATGACTAAGCTGCTTCTGGCGAACCAGAGCAGTGCATGGAAACGCTGTTTATCTTCCCGCCGGCGTGGTACTTTCCATATATTCCTTCCCATATTTTGAATAAGTAGTAACACTGACCCAAAAATATATCTAGCAATGTACCTCCAAAATATGCACTAGGACGTTAAGAGGGGGCAGGACCCATTGATTTAAATGGGAGGAATTTAGTTACGTGCACTTCTGTTGATTTGAATGGGACTCAATCTTCCTTAATTTGGGTCAGATTGTGCTCATTTTGTTTTGCTCTAAGTCACACAACTAAGTCATGCAACTAGCTTCTGGCCCTCCAGGTACTGTGGGACTACAGCTCCATCGTCCCTGCAAGGACAGATGTGAGATAGAACCCAGCAAACTGTAGAGAGAGCCATAGGTTAGGCAACCCTGTTCTAGACAAAACTATACATTGCATACAGTTGTGTGTCCTTGTCATTTTATGTGTGGTTGTTTTAAAAGAAAAACAGCCATGGAAGGCTGCAGTCTTGATTGGAGCATTAATTATTGGCAGAGGCTGCTTCGCCATTCCCTCTCAGGTCATTTTGCTGCTTAAAATCTCCCTCTTCTCTCTCCCCACAGGGGAAGGCATATCTGCCCCCCTCCAGTCCCCCCACCCTGCTTCAATACATTTGCAAGCAGAATGAGACTCTGCTGCTCCAGTGTAATCTGTAGTTCAGCTGTGAGGGCTGCATACTGCAAAGATCAGAAAAACTACGGTAGGTTTTGTAAACTGCCCTAAAACCATTGCTGAATGGTTGTATAAACAAAGTACAGTGGTACGTTGGTTCTTGGACTTAATCCGTTCCGGAAGTCTGTTTGACTTCTGAAATGTTCAAAAACCAAGGCACGGCTTCCAATTGGCGCAGGGCAGGCGTCCTGGAAACAATAGCTGACAACCAGGTTGGACATTTGGCTTCCAAAAAGCGTTCAAAAACCGGAACACTTACTTCCAAGTCTTGGAGTTCAGGAGCCGAAATGTTCAAGTACCAAGGCATACGAGAACCAAGGTTCCACTGTAATTTACACCATCTGTTCTTTGCCCTTTCTTAATTAATAAAATATAAATTCTGTTCCTAATATGTATCTTATACATGATAATTTATTTGCTGTCAAAAATATGGTGTTCGTACTCTTTATACCAGGAATTAAGTTATCTTGGATTGTAATGTTGATGTCAGCCATTGTTTCTTACCATTGTAGAAGAATGTTTTGGATAATTTTTCCCCATAGTAAAATATTTTAGAATATCAGTTGAGTATTTTAAATGTAATAAAGGTTCCTATAACTGAAGGGTTTTTTCCTTTGTAATGTTACAGAAGATGAAAAACATTGTTCTTCAATAGAAAACCAGCATCATCCTTGCTCATTTGAGCCCATTTTTGGCAACATACTGGTAGTCATTCATATATAAATGCAATAGTCACTTTGAAATGCAAATAGTTAAAGAAAAATAGCATATGTTAGAGGTAAGTACATTTTCAAATCAGCTCCTACATTTTACAGATGCGAATACAGCTAAAATTATTCTTTGGAAAGAATCTGGAGCTTTTGACACACTGAAGCTTGAACTAATCAAGGTTTCTCAGTAAGCATATACACATATCCATATCAAGGAACCAGTGCTGAGAATACATGGATTAGCATAGTAATTTAACTGCCCCCTGCTAATCAACTAAAGCAGCCAGATGATGCGTATATGATACATTTGTAGAGGCAGTCTTTCAGAACTCTGAATAAACCAGGTAGTTGACCATGTATTTTATGTTAATTCTAATAAACTGAAAGTGAGGCAGATGCTGAAGTTCTGCTAGCCCTTGCATGTAAGATTTTGACGTTAAAGCTTTACAAGAACCTCTTCACAAGAAGATCTCTCTCATGAGATGCAGAATCCTAATAAGTGACTGAATTCATGCTCTGGCTGGCCAATCTGTTATGTTCTTGGACATTTTTCAGTATCGTGTTGCATGAGTATTGCATAAATATGTTAAATATGGTCATGTTAAAAAATCCTTATTGAAGTTGAGAGTGGGACCTTGCTTCCTGGAGGACTACTTTGCAAGAGCTTTGTGATGAATATGTGATAGAAGCAGCAGTTACCATTAACACATTACAGTGCTGTGATTATAATAGCATGGCTGGTATTTTTGATTGAGTCAAAATGTTTAAAATATAAATTTGGGAGCTTTACATAGTAGTAACAGGAATAAGGTTTGTCCTATGCAGGGCAAGCCATATTGGGAATTCTGTAATTTTAATGTGAGACGTTAACTGTGTGTGTGTGTGTGTGTGTGTGTGTGTGTGTGAGAGAGAGAGAGAGAGAGAGAGAGAGAGAGAGAGAGGTGAGTGGCCTGAGTTCAATAGAGTCCCTTCTTTTTTCATCTGCTCCCTTGCAAGCTGCCATAGCCACTGTTAATTTAGCTTTACCCTTCTTTTTCTCTACCAACATACAGAAATCGCAAGATTATATAGACTTGGTTCACATCTCGTGCTAAGGCATAACTTGGCTTAGCAACCCCCTCTCTGTTCCCTTTTGCTGCCTCACTGAGCTAAGCATGTTTAGCTTTAGCTTTGCAGTTGTCTGAATATGGGCTCGTGGTTAAAAGCTCTCCAGACTAATCTCAAACTAGTGGCTTGATTGTAGCCCATGGAAATAGCTTGACCGCAAGCGTTGGTTCAGCCAACCCAGCTATGCAGCATGGCAGCAAAAAGGGCTGGGGAGGAGCAAAGCCTCTGTGAGCCATTCTCTGGAAACCTCCATGTTCATTCTAAGCTATCATTTGACTTGGTGGAACATGGGAAACAGGCCATGTCCCACTTCCATTCAGTTTATTTTATTTTATTTCTATACTGCTTAATATTATAAAAATATCTCTAAGCGGTTTACAGGAAACCAAAACAACAACGGACAGCAAAAATACACAGTTACATATTAAAATGTTATATTAATTCAGAATTACTAATATATTGTCTTCCCTTGAAGGTTCCCTAGCTGGTTCCTCCCACCATTCCTCTCCATCCAACCAGTCCATGACACACATATATATATAAATCAATATCAATTCATTATCCTTCTGACACTCCCTCTCACCCAAGGTTCAAACAAACTCTCAGCTCACCCACAAAAGTGTCACAATGAGAAGAGTTGTTCACTGTTATCACTAATCACTGGTGTACCACTGCTGTTCTCCTGTCTTCAAAATTTCTTACAACAACCCAATCTTCGATGAAGACAAAGAAGAGTAAATTGCCTAATTCTAACTCTCTGCAGTAGCATGACTTGGATAACTCCATCTAATAAAATAATGATTTCAAACATTTCAAGTGAATTATACAATTACTTAGCATGTATTTATTATTTAAAAACAACTTTGAGACTGACATTTGAGGCTTCCAGATTTATCATTATGCCTTCTCTCATAAACTCTGTTTGGTTTGGAGTTTTCATCATAGCCAAATGTAGGTTCATACTTTTAATTCCCAACTTGATTTAAAACAAAGGGAGTATACAGAGAGATTTTACTAGCGGGGCCGGGTGTGACTCTCTCTGTAAGGGAGACTTTGGAAGAGAAGATACCTAATAATGACAACATCAATCAGCATTATGTCAAAGATTATTGTTTCTTTGTTCCCACTTTCTGTTATCCTGAAATTTGTTTTTCACTTTTAGTAACTTTCAATCCTTTTGTTTCTAGGAAATGTGACTACTAGTACTTCTGTGTCTCAGATGGCAAGCGGCATCAGTCTGGTTTCCTTCAACAGTCGCCCTGATGGGATGCATCAGCGTTCCTATTCAGTCTCCAGTGCCGACCAGTGGAGTGAGGTGGCAGTGGCTGCAAACTCAGGCATTAGTAGTGGTAAGACAGTGGGAGAATTTTTTATTTTAACAGTTTTATATAGATTCATAAAATGCTCTCCACAGAGAGATAAGAATCATGGTAAAGCATGTTATTCAGAATGAGTGTGATGACAAGGATCTTTGCACCAGCAGTGCAAGCTTTGGCCCATGGCCTCATTAGACTTGCCCAAGTCTCTTTGTCATTCCCAAACCAAACCCATCTTCTATCACAACAGGCATGGGACAAAGTAAAACCGTGAAGCCAAACCAACAAGGATGCTGGTCGATTTCAGCACTTTTTGAATTGCAGTTGGAAATGGAGCACGCTTAGAGCACACTTCCAATTTTTCCTTTGCAGCCACAGCTTGAATTCGGCCTGTGGCTCCAGCTGCAAAGGAGGAATTTTCCTGAGCCACAGCTGCAAATAGTCTTCCTTTGCAGCCAGAACTTGAATTATAGCTGGGGCTGCAAAGGAAGAAAGGTGCACTTGATTCTTCCTTTGCCTGGTACGGGGTCAAAGTTTAATCACCTGATGTTGTGTGATGTCAGGTGATTGACAGATGACTGGCCCCTGTAGCCAGATTAAGTTTCTCCCCACTCCTGCTTTACACTCCATTAGTCTACGGAAACACAGCCAATTTACACACTTCTCTGCCCTATGGAAGAGGGGTGGGATTTTTCTTGAAAGGTGCCATGCACATATTGCCAGGACAGTTGTACCACAGGGCCTATTTCTGCACATTAGTGGATTAGGAGAGCTGGGGGGGGTGGGAATCACATCTGGCAACCAATGCACCCTTTGAGTTTCAGGTAGTACAAGTCTAAAAAGCCTGGGACACAAATTTTAACAGCTCTAGTGGCTATGGGGGCTCATTTACCAGAAGTAATGTATTTAGTGTTAACGCTGGAAGTGTATACAGTCGTATCTCGGAAGTCAAACAGCTTAGTTCGCAAATGTTTTAGCTCCCAAACATCGCAAACCAGGATGTGACTGTTCCAGTTTGTGAACTATTTTTGGAAGCTGAACATCCGACGGGGCTTCCAATTGGCTGCAGAAGCCGTGCTTTGGATTTCAAACATTTTGGAAGTCAGACGGACTTCCGGAATGGATTCCATTCAACGTCCAAGGTATGACGGTACAGTGGTACCTCGTGTTAAGAACTTAATTTGTTCTGGAGGTCCGTTCTTAACCTGAGGTACCACTTTAGCTAATGGGGCCTCCTGCTGCTGCTGCTGCACCGCCACCGCACAATTTCTGTTTTCATCCTGAAGCAAAGTTCTTAACCCGAGGTACTACTTATGGGTTAGCGGAGTCTGTAAGCTGAAGCGTCTGTAACCCGAGGTACCACTGTACTTGATTCTGACCAAACTAAGCCTTCTATCTAGCCACTAGAGCGCCGTGGAAATTTGTGTCCTGGGCTTTTTAGACTTGTCTACTCTTGTACTATAGGTGGCGCTGTGGGTTAAACCACAGAGCCTAGGACTTGCCAATCAGAAGGTTGGCGGTTCGAATCCCCGCGACAAGGTGAGCTCCCGTTGCTCGGTCCCTGCTCCTGCCAACCTAGCAGTTCGAAAGCACGTCAAAGTGCAAGCAGATAAATAGGTACCGCTCCGGCGGGAAGATAAATGGTGTTTCTGTGCGCTGCTCTGGTTCGCCAGAAGCGGCTTAGTCATGCTGGCCACATGACCTGGAAGCTGTATTGGCTCCCTCGGCCAATAAAGCGAGATGAGCGCCGCAACCCCAGAGTCAGCCACGACTGGACCTAACGGTCAGGGGTCCCTTTACCTTTTACTATCTGAAACCAAAGGGGCGCATGGGTCGCCAGATGTGAAGTATATTGGCATTATGTTCAGTTCTCCTACCCCACTGCATGATTGGACACCTTGAAGTCAACAGCAATTAATTGAAATAAACTACCATACCCCACCCCCCAAAAATATTGCAGCAATTCACACTTATACATATCTCCTCAGAAGATAAGTCTGATTAAATTAAATTTGACTTGTAAAGTAAGTGCATACGGACTTTCTGTTTTTACCGCGACCAGGACGGGTGCACTCTGTGGGCTCTGTGGAGCAAGGGCAGTGGTTGTTGGGGGTTTTGGGGTGATGTGGAGGCTACACGACCCCCCAAAAAGCTCAGGGGTGACCCTGAGTTGAAGTGGTTCCAGCAGCATCAAAGAGGGATTTCCCTTTCTCCGTCGTCAAGCGATAGAGGGGGGAGCCCCAGCGCAAGGAGAGGACCTCCGCCGCAACAAGAAGCCTCAGACCCGAATCGGCACAGACGGCGGTAAAAAATTCCGGACTTCACTTTATAACTCTAACTAATTGGCTATTGAAAACCATCCTCCAAAATAGAAGGAAAGAAAAAGCTAAAAAATAAGAGTGAAATACGCAAAGGGGGTGTGATGTCTAAGGCGAATAATTTGAAATAGAGAAGCCTTAAGAAGAGTTGAACAATGCAAAGCCAATTAGACGATTTATGTAAACAGCTGAAAGAAACCAACAGGGAATATAAACTGAGTTTATTCTCATTGTAATTGAACTCTAAACACAGCTGCTTAACGCAAGGCTCTGCAACGAAAATGAGTGAAATTTAAAATCTGCCTTAAAGGACTTTATTTTACAAAGGTGAGATCAAAACAAAGAAAGAGTAGCATACTGACGGAAAGAAATACTTGAATGGATTTAAATATTAAAAGGAAACCAGCAGTTGCCACAAAAGAGACCACAAGAAAGGAAAGGAACCCACTGGTTTGTTTGCGTTCTATTTTGATTGCTTTGTGTGGGCGTTTGTTTGTTGGCTTTTGGACCTGTTCCTCTGGCAATGATGGCGTGGCGTGGTTCAGAGGAGGGATGGGCTGCTTAAAGGACTAAATGAAGAAACCGGAAACCACATAAGGAGACTGAATAAAAGAGGTGAAAAGAAACAAGAAGGAAAAGAGCCTTTGGAAAAGAGAAAATAGTGGCACCAAGTGGCGGAAAATATAATTGCAACCAATAAAAAAGAAAAAAAGAAAAAGAAAGGAGGGAGAGAGAGAGAGAGAAACAAAGGCTTTAATTGAGACTGAGCAGCAGTAACAAAAGAAGAAGAGGAATTAAATGTGAATAGCCTTTGACAAAAGACAACAAGAAAACCAACTAAATGAACTAAGTGGTAATAACATAAAGGGATAATAATAAGATAAATTGGTTACAAGAAAGGTGACAACTGTTTATATTGTATATAATGAATTTATGTAATTTTTGGATAGGAATTTAGGGGGCAATAGAAAAAAAGATTTAAAAAGTGATGAATTCATAAAATACCAGTAAAAGAGATAAAATCTGTGTGGGAATTGGGATAGGAGAATATTAAAGTGAATTATATAATTTACTGGGGGACGGAATAGAATTGATTATATTATAATTAAGTGTCCATAAGTGTAAATTTTTTTAGCTCAATTATTAATCCTGTTAATTTGAAATAATTTTGATTAGATTTTTTAATTCCGATAATTTGAAAAAGGATTGGGTGGACTGTGATGAAGGGAAAATAATTATTAAGACACATTAAGAGAAATATCTTAACTACAAACCTCCATAATTTAAGAATGTTAAAAGGTATTAAGAAGGTGGCAATAAGGAAATAACGAATTGAGGAACACCTTTGAAATTAAGGGACCTAACTCAAAAAGGAAATTTTGAATTAAGAAATACTCAATCCCGCCCCCCTCTTTTCTTCTTGTTAAATCCTAACCCTAACCCCAACCCTCCCCCCCAAAAAAGTATAGAAATATCGAAATAATAAAACATTCAAATTGAAAACAGAAGAATAAGGGTAAATATGTCCTCATCAAGAAAACCTTCTTTGCACAATCAACACGGAAGGAGGAACTCTGGATTGGATTCTGAGATGGATTTAAAAGAATTAATTTGGAGTCTGAAAAATGACATAGGAGAATTAAGGACAGAGTTGAGTGAGAAGGTTAAAGGAATCAATGATAAATTAGACAGCATGGAGGGGAAATTGAGGAAAATACAAAATCGATTGCAGAATTGAAAAAAACAGGTAAATGATCTCACAGGAAAAATAATGAACTAACAAAATCTATGCACAAACTTCAAAAGAATTTAGAGAGAATAAGAAAGAATGGGAAAGGACTAAAAAGGAAAATGAAGAATTCAAAATAACAGAAGAGGCAACATGGGACGCAATTGCTATTTTACAAATGCAGACTAGAGAAAAAACTCTCAGGCTACGAGGGGTCCCAGAAATCCCAGAGGAAAACATACAAACAACAATTATTAATCAACTGGCCACTTGGTTAGACATGGAAGAAGAGGAAATAAAAAATACCGAGAATGTATTTAGAGTAAATTCAAAGAAAGCTGAGGTAAATAAATGGCTAGGAGATTGTTTAATTACGTTCACTTCGAACAAACTAAAAAATCAAATTCTACAAATAAGAGGCCAAAAAAAAAAATTTGATGGAAATGAAACTATAATCTTAAAAGAAATCCTGTCCCGTCTATTAAAAAAAAGAGATAAATTCCAGTTTCTAACCAAAGCGCTCAAAGCGAAATCTATATTCTTTAAGTGGGATTTCTGGAAGGAATTTCCTTCAGTGTTAAAGGGAAAAGGAGAAAAATCGAGGATGCCAATATTTTCTGGAGGAAATATTGGAAGGAGTTGGGAGGAGAAAGACAAAGAACAGATGGTGACTCCAGCCCCAAATCTGTGGTTCCAGAGCAAAACTCTGAAAGTGAATAAAAGTGCCAAAAAACTTGCTGCACACAAAAAGAATTATTATTGTAATCACTTTGTTTTAACGAATAAAATATGAATCTAACATTATTATCATGGAATGTAAATGGATTAAATGAAAAGAAAAAGAGACATAAGATAGAACATATATTGATGAAAAAAGACTTGATATCATATGTTTACGAGAAACACGTAATAAAAATCATAGAAGAGCCTTGATAAATCCAAAGTTATGATCCGCATTTATCTCCTCAGATCAAGGTAAAAAAAGAGGAATAGTAATTTATGTTAAACCAAGGCTTGAACTAGAATTGTTATACAAAGACTCTAATGGAAGAATAACGATAATTAGAATTAAAAACCAAGGGGAAGTAATTATCCTAGTTGGAATATATCCCAATGAAAAGAAAGCAGAATTATTCAAAGACTTAGAAAAAAGGTTGCTGGAATACACAGAAGAAAAAATGATCCTCATGGGAGATTTAAATGGGGTAACAAACCCTGAGGTGGACACCAGGAAAGAGAGGAGGGAAAGAAGGAAAACTGCCATGCAGTTTTTTTTTAATTGGTAGAAAATATGGACATAAAAGATGCATGGAGATTTAAACATCTAACAGAAAGGGATTATACTTTTTTTTTCAGAACCAAATAAATCCGCCAGTAGAATAGTTGCTGTTTGGTTATCTAAAGAGCTACTTGGGAGAATAGATAAGACACAGATTCTACCAAATACTATATCGGACCACAATCCAGTATTTCTAAGTTTAAAAGGAATTGGGAAAACTGGAAGAAAAAGATGGAGACTAAATGAATCCTTATTAAACGATGGAAATAAAATACAAGGAGCAAAAAAACCACAAAAAACGATAGAGGAATTTTTTGAATTCAATTGGGATAAAGGTATAGACAGAAATGTGGTCTGGGACACAGGTAAGGTAGTGATCAGGGGCTACTTTATTCAGCAAAACTCTATTTCGAGGAAGAAAAGAGAAGAAAAAAGGTAAAACTATTAGAATAATTAAATAAGAAAGAAAAAGAACTTAACAAGGACCCAAAGAATGAAAAGGTAAAACAAGAAATTAGATTATTACAATCAGATTACACAACTATGATAGAACAAGAAATGGAATGGAATTTAAGAACTTGGAAACAATGCAATTTTGTATTTGCCAATAAGCCAAGCAAGCTCCTAGCTTGGCAGTTGAAAAAAAGGCGGAACAAAAAATTAATCAACAGATTGAAGATAGAAGTAAAAGTATTAGAAGACCCACAAATGATAATTCAGAGCTTTGTGAAATATTATGAAAAATTATATAAGAGATACAGAACATAGATGAGATACAGCAGTATTTAATACAACACGGAATTCCAAATACCACAGAAGTAAAAATAAAGAAGAACTCGCAAAGATGTATAAAAAACAGACCACCAATTTGCTTGAGGTGTAAAGATGGTATAGGGTCATCTATGCACATGTGGTGGGAATGCACAGCCATTAAAGAATTTTGAAATAACATCTACAATGATTTTTATTATTATTATTTTATTTAATAAAATATGAAAGTTTTCATTTAAGGAAAAAACCTGAAACCTTCCTCCTGGGAATTATGTCACCAGAAATCAAAAAAGAAATTAGATCACTTTTTATGTACACAACAGTAGCAGCCAGGATCTTAATTGCAAGAAACTGGAAAAGTGACAAAACAACTACAATAAATGAGTGGCAGGTCCAAATGATAGAATATTTACAGATGGCCATGAAGACGGGGAGAATTAGAGGTTATCCAAAACAGAAAGTACAGAAAGAATGGAAAATCTTTAAAGAGTATCTGGAAAAACATTACAATAACAAATATCTCCTGGCAGAAATAGAATGATCCTTGTAAAACAACAAATATAATGTATTTTGATAACTGACAAAAACAAAGAAAGCAATACAATAATTTGGAACTGTGTGTGAAAAAATAGCAGAAATAATAACACAATGAGTCTAATCGGAAGTCAAATGTGTTTGTTTTGTTTTGTTTTTCTTTTCCTCTACCCCCACCCCTCCTTCTTCTTCCTCTTCCTTTTTCTTTTTTGTGCCTCCTTTCTTGGTCTTTCTCTCTTTGATCTGTTAAGAAAGAGATAAAGAGATAAAAGTGTAATATGAAAATTTCAGTAAGTTAAAAGTGATGTGTAATTTTTCAATTACTATTTATATATTTAAAATTGGTTAATTTAATGAATTGATGTAGCAATTGCTGAGTTTTTTCTTTTCTTACTGTTGAATTCTAAATAAAGTATTATTCTTTTTTTAAAAAATGTAAAGTAAGTGCATACAGAGTTGTCGTGTAAACTTCTGTACTTACACCAACATTGATACAGTTGTTAGGTGTTTGGTTAAAAAAGAAAGAAAGAATTTTTAATTTAACATTATTGCTCAGTCCTGTTATGTTTGTTGTTCAATGGGGCCTGTCCTTGATGTATTTGTGCACACAACTGCAAACATGTTTACTTGATAGTAACTATTTACTGTCTTCTTGTGTGCAATTGTGTTTAGGATTGCATTCTTACTGTTCACCTCTTCCCCTTCTAATATTCTGTCCAAAGGCAATGCCTTAGGCCTGCATGAGCTAGGAACCAGCACATCTCTTAGGTTCTGTTTGCAGTTTTATGCAAGCAAGGGGTCACCCTGATATATAGGTATCTTTCCGAGCAAATGTCAATGTTTGTGAATTACATCCTGGATCTTTCTTGTGTAACCAACATATGTTAATGAAACCACCATCTTCTCTGGTGTTCTCTGCAGAGTCTTAGGTTGCAACAGCTGCCCTCTGTCCCTATAAATGGCTTTATACATGCCCCCTTTCAGAATTTACAGAAGGTATTGTCTCACATGAAACTGAGTTCTAAGATTATCAGCCTATTTGCAGAAGCAACTTGTGTTTGACTTTGTTATACCACCGAAGAAGACCTATGTTTGATTGAAACATGCTATACCTTGATGTTTACCATATATAAACATTCACTTTTTTATTTTCCATGTACCAGTCTATTGGTTTTTAAATTTTGGTGGTTATAAAATTTGATAAATTTTATTTTCTAGCATTTGGTTTTTGAGCTTGGGCTATATGCATTTCTCTTTGGTTTTTGCTTTGCCTTGAAAACCTTCAACGTGGATGTAAATGGATGAAGGGGGAAAAACAGAACCTCAGCCCAGACAAGGCAGGCAGGAATGCAGTTGGTTAGTGGCCTCTAGATCCAGGGCCCTGGTGATCAGCCTGCTCTGGACAAGGTTGCACTCCCCATCAGTGACAATGTGTGCAAATTGTAGGCCCCGTATTGCTTTGGGACATGCCAGTGGAATCTGTGGTGCCCAGTGCCCTGGCCATGCTGACTGGGGCCAATGAGAGTTATAGACAAACCCAACTGGAGGGCACCATATTGGTGAAGGCTGGACTATTCAAAGCAATACTAAGATCACATTTCTGTAGACAATTTTAGCTTCTAGGATTGTTTCACAGGATGGGAATGTGGTAGGGTCTGACGGGGTGGGAAGGTCATAAGGAGGTAACCAATAGTTCCAATAGAGAAGAAGGTTCCCTCTCTTCCCAAGGGGTTCTTTACTCTCCAAATGTCCACTAAGTCCATGTTATCTGTCATCTCAAAAAATGTTTTTGGTAATATACCATCCTTGGTGACTACCTGTCTTTGTGCCTTGTCCCAATAGTTCCATCCATGTCATTTTTTTAATTGATCTCATGGTTGTGCCCATTTTGTTGACGAATGAAAGAATCTTTTTAAATTTCAGCCTTTTCACCTATGCTCAATAAAAGGTTTTTATGTGTAAGCTGCAGAAGCTAAGTATCTTTTTTAGTTCAAATGCCAATATGCTGGAGAACGTGCCTGCCACATGGTTTTATTTTAGGCAAAAAAACATATTGGGATTCATTATTTCTCTACACTTTTTCATATTAAATTGAATTTTGGTAGCTCTGGATAAGTTTTCAAGGTTTTCCTATCAAGATCTTTGGTTCCCTGCAGCTTCCGTCTTTTGAGCAACTGTGAACATCCCCTAATTAGATAAATTACTTTATAGAGAGTAGAGCTACAAAACAGGAGGTGCTGGTTAAATTAAAGGGGGGTGTAGAAAAATTCATTCTAAGAAATGGAATGCCCCACTGCTTTATGACTATTACAGTTGTAAGGTTTTACATTTAAGTACCCAAGGTTTAAAATTAAATGTCTAATATAATTTGGCACTGGTAACATGAAGTCTGTGACTGTCCTCAGAGAATATCTAGACAGTTTCGTTGCATGATTCAAATTGCTGGGCGCTTCGTAGTGAGAAAATCATGCAACTGGGTCCCCTTTGAGTTCAGTGCCAGGTGCCCCAGCATAGCTTAATCCAATAGCACATTAAGCTTTGAATTCCTTTCTAAAACTGTTTCGGAACAATACAGCATGAAAAATCCCTTTTCTGTTTACTTCTCTCTTCTCAGTGTTTGACAGAAGTAATCTTAGCAGCGAGAGAATAAAATCTGGAGGTAGTAAATCCCTGTCGAAGAATCTCTTGTGCAGATTCTTTATGGGGCCTCAGTTGATCTACACATCAGACCCTGGTGCAGTTTAAACTGTTTATCACTCTAATGGTGGCAGTGAGACCATGGACATGGGCTTATAAGCCCCGTGCAAGAAAGTGGTTTCTGTAGTCGGTGATGAAGTGACTTGGTGTTATTGATTGATTTGGAACAATTATCTCTGCAATAACTATTGGCTGATAGGTCATGTTGTATCTGATTTGGTGGCATGCACTTCTGTTTTAATCATTTGCTGTGAAGTTTATCTTTAACTTCACACTCCTGTGCAGCAGTAGGGTCACTTGGCCTCTGGAAATACGTTTATTACCATTGTTGTTCCTGCATCAATGTGATTGCTTGAACCAAATGCCTTTGGTTTTTGGAATACCCCTCTCTTCCTAGGCATTGTTTCTTCTAGGCCCCCAATCGTAAGCTGATCTCCCCCACATGTTTACATTTACCATTCAGAATGAAAATGAATGTAGCAGCATGTTCATATCTGAGCTGCTTGATTGCTATTTCCACTTGGTCACATCTTGAGATGGACAAATCAGTTAATCTTTGGCGTCTCGTTTTTCCACTCCTAAGTTCCATTCTCCACATTTCCACAACCGTTTGTAAATTTTCATTAAAAATTCATCAATATTTTAGTGCATATGTGTCCTAATTGTAGATTCTAACACATTTTTGCAAGCAATTCTTAATGGCTTTTTTGCTAATACATGCATTTTGTGCACTTTCCTCAATTTTGTACACATTTAGTTAGAAAATTGCATTGTAAATTTGGAGAAATGTGAATTTTGAAGGGTAGCTGTGTTTTGGTTCGTATAGTGCTGCATTGTAGTTCACACATTGTTTCTGGAAGTGCAAATTAGGTAGGCTTAAAATGGAAACTTGCGTGCATTACTCCCCTTGTCACACCTTACGCTGTGCTTCCATGATGTTAATGTGGTGGTGCCCTGACTCTGGAATGCTCTCCTCAAACGGCATTAGGCCCCAACCGTACAATATTTTTGGTGCCAGGTTTTATTTGACAGGGCATTTAAACAGACATATTTAGTCTGCATGATTGTTTTACAATATTATTGCTGTCTCTCATTTTTGACATTCCATTATGAATGTTGATGTTTTGTTGATGAATTGGCATATTTATATCCTTTGTACACCATCTTGAAATCTGTTTGGATGAAGGGCAGTCTAGATATCTTGAAATAAATGCTAAAAAGCAGAAACAGTGTAGAATCATATTGGAAGGGGTCCCAAGGGTCATCTAGTCCAACCCCCTGCAATGGAGGAATCTCAACTGAAGCCCCGGCAATGAGGAATCTCAGTGGTAGAAGGGTTGAAAGATGTGTTTTTCCCCTTATTGGCATCATCTCAACTTGCAGCACTGGTATGAAGAGTAACCACATCATGTGTGGTTTCCTTCTTTTTAAACCTCACCAGAACAGTGTGGTATGCAACCATGTGGATGAAGAAATCAAGCTAGTCTGGAAGGGTAGAAGAACTGGTTGTGGAGCATTTGTTCCCCAGTAGCAGCTTTACACAGTGCAGCTTTTGAGAGCAGCTCGCCTCCAAAAGCTCACCTCTATCTTTCCCCAAGCAGGCATTGTCATGGAGGAGGGTTTGGGTTTGAGCACAATTAAGAAGCAGGAGTAGGTTTTGCCTGCGTTGATTCTGCTTGCAACAATTTGAGCAAAATGGTGGAGTACTCCGGTTCTGAATGTTTTGCTCCTCTCTAGAGTAGAAAAAAAAGATTCAGAAGCAAGACTGTTTTCATATGTTTATCAATGCTCAAACTTTTTTGTTTTGAAGAAATAACTGAATACTGTACTAAATTGATGGTTTATGCCAAATTCTTAGAAACCAGAAGGGGTCAATCCTAGGATATGATAGTAATTTACTCGGATTATATTCCTAAACTCTGTCACGCTTCCTGCATGAGTGTTACAAGCATGTCTGTCTAATACATGCATACACTAGTGGCCAAAATTGTGGAAACCTTTTGGAAAAAAAATATTTCCAAGGTTTGATGGCTCATAACATGAATTTTTGGGGGAGTAATGCCATAAAATTATATATCAATGGAAAGATAATTTAATGAAGAATGTAATGCAATAACTTTTATGAAGGATTATTTATTACAACAATTGTAGCATTTAAACCATATTTCTGCAGTCTGCTCCGAACAGTCCTTGCACTCAACTTCACATTACAGTGGTACCTCAGGTTAAGAACTTAATTCGTTCTGGAGGTCCGTTCTTAACTGAAACTGTTCTTAATCTGAGGTACCACTTTAGCTAATGGGGCCTCCCGCTGCCGCCGTGCGATTTCTGTTCTCATCCAGAAGCAAAGTTCTTAACCCGAGGTACTATTTCTGGGTTAGCGGAGTCTGTAACCTGAAGTGTCTGTAACCCGAGGTACCACTGTACATTGCGCCATGTTATCTTGTATACACCCAGATGATTTTCTTTTGTCAAGTAGGCACAGTTTCTCAATTCTTCTATCATGACTTGCTGTTGTGCACCTTTTCCTGCCTTTACCAGTCTGATTTTGTAGTGACTGAGTCTCCTTATACCTCTTCAAAAATTTAGAAATGCCACCTTCGGTTAAGTTTCCACTGATTTTTCTTCTAATTTCTTCAAAACTGTAGCCTTGTTCACTTAATATTACTATTTTACATCACTTTCTGGGTGCCCAGTCAACTCTGCACCATTTCTTTAATTTTATTACGTTTTACAAGCTCACTAAATGAAAGAACACAAAAACCCCTCAACTTTATAGCAATAACTAATGTCTTCCTCTCAGCTCCAGTACATAACATCTAGCTGAATCCTACTGTGAGCTCACTGGGTCATTGCCAAAACAAGATGACAGCTGATTCGCTCTCTAAACACTCATACTGATTGGCTACATTCAAATGAAGGAAAGCTACTGCATATCAACCTAAGCAAGTTTTGCTTCCTTTTTCTGGTTATTTGGCTGTAACTTTTGATAGAATATATATAATTGAACAAACTTCATTGCATTACATTCTTCATTAAAATATATTTCCATTGATATATAATTTTATGGTATTACTCCAAAGAAAAGTGGTGTTATGAGCCATCAAACCTCAGAAATACACATTTTCCGAAAGGTTTCCACAAGTTTGGCCACTAGTGTAAGTGTTGTTGTACAGGTACAGTACAAGGAGGACCTACTTTAAAAATTGTAGTGTGTTCTTCCCCTGTAGAGAATTCTACTCATGCCTTCCTCCAGTCCTCTGACTACTACATGGCACTGGCTCATATAAAACCCTATAAAGGCCTCAAGGATCGCTCCTTGAGCTGTGCAGCTTGTCTCTTCTGTAAGGACACTCTCTTCATAAGATCCATTTGATCCATCCTTAGTTTTGACAATGTGCCTGTTTCCAGCCCACTTGGACTGACACAAACTCCCTTCCTTCAGGTTTCAAACCTGACCACGTGCGCCTGACCAGATCCTTGCTTGAGGCTTGACACTGATTTTCCAGTGACACTTTTGCTACACTGTTCAGGAGCATTTTGGGTGGTGTGTGACCATCCCTCTCTGCATGGGCAGTCTTCTTTAACCAGTATCGCCCAGTCCCATGCCTCTGTTCTTCGCCTCCACTTCCAGCTTCAAAATCCTGGAGAATAAAGGCAATGAATATTTTTTTTAATGCCTTGGGCAGCTTCTCTCCAGTCTGCAGCCACACATCACAAGGAATCACGCTGGCTTGCTTCTGCTTCCCTGCTGTACATCCAAGGCTGACCCAAAACATTTGGCCACTGAGGAGGATCCCAGAATGGCATCTTCCCGCCCCTCAAGGAAAGAAGGGGTGAGGGAAGATCTACATCAGGAACAAGGTAGGAAGAAAAATCTTCATTAGGATCTGCTGCCCTACTGAATCCTGCCGCCTGAAGCAGTTGCCTCACCTTGCCTCATGGATGGGCTGGCCCTGTGTACAACCATGTTGAATACTGCAGGAACCCAGCACTCCAAGGTTATCTGTTGAGGGATGCAGAAAGCAAACCCATTTGCACAGCTTTTGCTGGTGTCCTGGCACCAGTGCTGAGCTCTGAACCACTTCAGAAGGTCCTGGCTGACTGCCCAACTTGGGCAGAGGGTGCATGTAAAAATAAAAAAATCAGTGTGCATGGATTTTTTGATTTTTTTACCATGCACATGGTGGCTTAGAACACATGATAAGAAATGCCTTATGCATTTGTATGTATTCCACAAAATCATGTTGAAGAATAAAAATATGGTGAGAGACACTGGTCCTATACCGTCGTTTTATTTTGTATGCTCCAGGTTAATCACCAAGATATGAGCAGTAAAACATTTTTGCTCTCCTTACACTTTCTCTTCCTTGAACATAGGAGATACTATTCTTACCGAGGTGATTATTGCTTCTTAAGCCTTGAGATTGTGAATGTTCTCTATATCTGGCCTTCATGAACACATCCAAGAGAGATCTGACCTTTCAGGTGAAAGGTTGCTCTGCAGTTGAAACAGCACCAAACTTAGTACTTACAAAGTAAGATGAGTCTGACACTGTTATCTCCAGAAATCTGAGAACATTACATTGCTCTTTTTTTATAAGCTGTCTGTTTGTCTGACTTTAACTACAAGATAGTTCTTCATAACTCAAACTGTTGGATTTTGACAGATAAGACAGATGGTAAAATACCTTCATTCTTCAATTTGTATATTGTCATTTGTGAAAAATTAAAGACCACTGTCTGAGTTGACACCACTTTTAGAAGTGCAGTAGTCCTCACTGGAGTGATTTTTATGACTTTTGTTGTTGTTGTTTAAGGATGATAGTATTTTATTTTGGCCTGAATATGGTCTTCATAGGCCTTTAAAAAGCAGAGACATCACCTTACCAACAAAGGTCCGTATAGTTAAAGCCATGGTTTTCCCAGTAGTGATGTATGGAAGTGAGAGCTGGACCATAAAGAAGGCTGATCACCGAAGAATTGATGCTTTTGAATTATGGTGCTGGAGGAGACTCTTGAGAGTACCACGGACTGCAAGAAGATCAAACCTATCCATTCTTAAGGAAATCAGCCCTGAGTGCTCACTGTGGAAGGACAGATCCTGAAGCTGAGGCTCCAAAACTTTGGCCACCTCATGAGAAGAGAAGACTCCCTGGAAAAGACCCTGATGTTGGGAAAGATGGATGGCACAAGGAGAAGGGGACGACAGAGGACGAGATGGTTGGACAGTGTTCTCGAAGCTACCAGCATGAGTTTGACCAAACTGCGGGAGGCAGTGGAAGACAGGAGTGCCTGGCGTGCTCTGGTCCATGGGGTCACAAAAAGTTGGACACGACTAAACAACAACAGGCCTTTCACCAGGAAGGACAGTCTTCTTGACATATGGCTAATATTATGCGTCCAAAGCTAGAATTTTATAACTTTTACTCCAAGAAACATTATTGTTCACCTTAGCTCCTACATAATTTTTAAAAAACTTATTTCAAAATTTTAGAACATTGGAAAAAATCATAATAGAAAATTCAATTTAAATGTCTACCAAGATCTCTTCACAGAAACGCTGCAATGCAGACGTGAACTTGACATTTACACCACAGCACTCGTGTGTAGCAGCCAATAACGTACCAATGGGGTGAGCCATTCAAATGCCTCATAATCTGCCTAAAGTTTCTAAAGTGGAAGCTAAAAATACATTAAATCAACTGGGACTGCAATCAAATAAAGACAAACAACTGAGAAGTAGGCAGTGGAGAAGACACAGAACTCAAAGGAGGAGACTGTTATGTAGTGTAGTTTCACCCTGGGCCAACAGGGGGATACTGTATATAGTTTTCACTCAGGTCTGTAGATAGTTTTCACTCAGGTCCGCGGCAGTTATTTTAGGCGGGAACTCTGGGCTGTTGTGGTTACAATGTTGACAGCCGGCTCCTATAAATACAGGCCGGCTGAGCTGTTCGCAGTCAGTTCTATTTCAGCTTACCAGAATAAAAGAGCTACTTGAAGAAATCGCTGTGCCGGCTGCTATGTCAACCCACGACTTAACACTGGCGACGAGGATGGGATAGATGGACATCAGAGCACAGCCAGATGCGGCCAGCCTCTGAACTGAGCTGAATCACAGAGCGAAATCACTGAGCGAAATCACTGAGCGAAATCACTGGGCAGAACCAATTCAGAGCTGACTGTTCTGGCTAGAGCACTGTGTTCCATCCATCGCCCTTCATGCCGGCATCGGGATCATGGCTTCACTTGTGCCTCTACCGCCGTTTGCGCCAGCCTCTGAATCATGGGACTCCTACCTCGCTCGGTTCGACTGCTACCTCCAAGCCAACGAGCTGACAGCAGTATCAACGGATCGGAAGCGGGGCCTATTCCTCAGCCTCTGTGGGCCTGAGGTGTTTGAGACGACCCGAGCATTGGTTGCGCCTGAAGCAGTCCAGGCAACACCATGGGACACGATCCAAGAGAAGCTCCGCAACCACTACGCACCGAAGCCGTCCAAGATTGCTGCCCGCCATGCGTTCTACCACCGGAACCAGGCAGAGGGGGAGTCAATCAACAACTACACCACCGCCCTGCGACAGGCTGCAATGCACTGTGAGTTCCGAGACTTAGACGATGCCCTGATGGATCGAATCGTCTGTGGGGTCCGGGACATCCATCTGCAACGGCGTCTCCTAGCCAAGCCAGACCTCACGCTACAGAAAGCCATTCAGGAGGCTGTGGCCTCAGAAGCTGCTGAACGCTCCGCCCAGGAGATCCGCAAGTCCAGCAGCCCGCGTCTTGCTAGGGAGCCAGTTCCGGTGCATCATGAAGAGGCCAGCAGTGATGAGGCATCCTCCAGTGAAGACGATGACGTGCACCAGACAAAGCGGGAGCGCAGGAAGTTCCAACAGAAGTCCAAGGGCCAACCGGAATGTGCTGGCTGCGGAGGCAACCATTCCCGTGCCAAGTGTCGATTCAGAGACGCCATCTGTAGGAAGTGTTCCAGAAGGGGCCACATCGCTAAGGTCTGCCGATCGGCTCCGTCTGACACCCCCCCTTCATCGACTCGCAAGTCCAAGTCTTCACTCCAGTCTGCCAAGGAAAGTTGTTTCGCTCTCACCAACTGCCGCTGCCCGTCTGGAACCACGATTGGCCAAACCGACTCGCCTACGCGACGCAAGCTGAACGTCACGGTGCTCATTGAAGGAGCTCCATGTGACATGGAGATCGACACCGGGTCTGCCCTGTCCATCGTGTCATGGAGCACCATCAAAAGACTGGTACCCAGAGTGTCCAAAAGGCAACTCGGCTCTCACCGCGTACACCTGAGAGACTACCAGGGAAACGACATTCCTGTGGTAGGCGTTGGCCGGTTCCGGATCGCCTTCAAGGATTTTTCGGGCCTGCTCCGGTTGGTGGTGGTCGAAGGTCAGCGGCCAAGCCTCCTAGGGCTAGACTGGTTTAATGCCCTCGGCCTGGAAGTCACCGGCATCAACTGCATCTCTAACGCAGAGACTGAGGGTCTGGTCAAAGACTTTGCCGAGGTTTTTGACGGCACCTTGGGGCAATATACAGGTACGCCCATCTCCTTTAGCCTTGATCCACAAGTCGCCCCCATCAAGCTAAAGCCACGCCGGGTTCCCTTTGCTCTCAAGGCTAAGGTGGACGAACAACTGGACAAACTGATCGCCCAAGGAGTTTTGGAGCCGGTTGACCACGCAAAGTGGGAAACCCCCATCGTCACGCCTGTCAAGCCAGATGGATCGGTGAGAATCTGCGCTGACTACAAGTGCACGATCAACAAGGCACTTCAGCAGCACGCTTATCCGGTTCCTGTTGTCCAACACCTGCTGCATTCCCTGGGTGAGGGTAAGGTCTTCGCTAAGCTGGACCTTGCCCAAGCCTATCAACAACTGCCAGTCGATGATGCCACTGCTGAAGCCCAGACGATCGTCACCCACCGGGGGGCATTCCGTTGCCGCCGGTTGCAGTTCGGGGTGAGTGTGGCTCCTGGCATCTTCCAAAGCCTTATGGAGCGTCTCCTGCAAGGGCTTCCGGGCGTGGTACCATATTTTGATGACGTCTTGGTGTCTGCAGACTCACACCAGCAGCTGTTTGAGCGCCTCCGTGCCGTGCTGACCAGGTTCCAGGAGGCCGGGCTCAAGGTAAAGAGGGAGAAGTGCCAGATTGCCGTTCCACAGGTAGAGTTCCTGGGCTATCTTATCGATGCCTCCGGCCTTCATCCAACCACATCCAAGATCCGCGCTATCCAGCAGGCCCCCACCCCAAAGAACAAAACGGAGTTGCAGGCATTCCTGGGGCTGCTGAACTTTTATAACATGTTCCTGCCCCACAAAGCCACAGTGGCTGAGCCTCTTCACCGACTCCTTAGCACTAAGACGCCTTGGGCCTGGGGTCATCGGGAGACGGCGGCCTTCAACGCGGTCAAGGCTCTCCTTTCTTCAGACAGTGTGCTGGTACAGTACAGTGAATCCAGGCCGCTGGTCCTTGCCTGCGACGCCTCACCTTTTGGCATAGGTGCTGTCCTTAGTCACCGTTTTCCAGATGGAAGAGAAGCACCGCTCGCTTACTTTTCCAGGACACTATCTCCGACGGAACGGAATTACAGCCAGCTCGACAAGGAGGCATTGGCACTTGTGGCTGGAGTGAAGAGGTTCCATGAATACCTCTATGGCAGGACTTTTGACCTCATCACTGACCACAAGCCACTCCTGGGCCTCCTCGCCGGTGATCGTCCAACTCCACCGGTCCTCTCACCACGCATGCTGCGATGGACTGTTTTCCTGGCTGCCTACCACTACCGGATCATCCATCGCCCGGGGAAATCGATGGGCCATGCCGACGCCCTCAGCCGTTGCCCTCTTCCAGCATTTGTGGAAGACCCGGCTCCAGCTTCATCACTCCTTCTGATTGAGGATCTTCCGGCAGCGCCTGTATCGGCTGCCACTGTGGCCTCCGCGTCTGCCCAGGATCGCACCATCAGCCGGGTGCTCAACTGGGTGTGGAGGGGGTGGCCACAAGGGCCTTTTGCAGCAGAGTTCCAGCCCTTCGCAACCAGACAACATGAACTCTCAGCTCATCGCGGCTGTCTGCTGTGGGGAGACCGCGTCGTGATTCCCCAGGGACTCCGTCAGCGCGTCCTGGAGGCTCTGCACGTTGGCCACCCGGGAATTGTCAAAATGAAGGCATTGGCTCGGTGTTACGTCTGGTGGCCTAATATGGACGATGCCATCACTGCCTGGGTGTCCGCCTGTCAAGCGTGCCAAGAGTCGAGGCCTGCACCACCGGCAGCTAAGGGACACACCTGGGAGACGCCAAAGACACCCTGGTCGAGGGTGCACATCGATCTGGCTGGCCCCTTTCACGGCCGGACCTTTATGGTAGTGGTGGACGCCTATTCCAAATGGCTGGAGGTCGCCCTGATGCCCTCCACCACCACCGAAGCTGTCATCCGGGTGCTGTGAGGCCTGTTTGCAACGCATGGGTGTCCTGATGTCCTTGTCTCTGACAACGGACCACAGTTCACATCAGGCACGTTTGAGCGGTATCTTTTGGGACTGGGCATCCGCCATGCCCTAACGGCACCTTTTCATCCATCCAGCAACGGGCAAGCGGAAAGAATGGTGCGCTCAACAAAAGAGGCACTGGCACGCCTGGACCGGGGAGACTGGCATGAGCGGGTCGCCGAATACTTGTTCGTGCAACACATCACCCCTCATGCGGCCACAGGGAGGAGTCCTGCTGAACTGCTTATGGGCCGCCGCCTCAGGTCACCGCTCGACCGGCTACACCCAGACTTTGCCGTGGTTGAACCCCCAGGCTGTGCCAACGCACCACGGTCATTTGTCCCAGGAAACCAGGTCTTTGCCCGGAACTATGTGGGGGACATCCCTTGGGTGCCAGCCACAGTAGTGGGAGTCACTGGACCTCGCTCGTACCAGGTGGCACTCGAAGACGGACGCTTGTGGCGACGGCACATAGACCAGCTTAGGCGCAGGGTTGGGGACTTGGACACTACCGAGGTGCCCCCAACTGTGCTTGCGGCTCCAGAAGAGACACGTACAGATGGCGAGGCCCACTTACACCTCCCTCGCAAACTGCCAGCGTGGAGCCGAACCAAGCCGTTTCAGAACAGACTCAGACCACTCCACTTGCGGAGGCTCCACCCACAGCAGCGGATCCAGGGGAGTTGGTTCCAACGCCACCTAGGGTCGCACCACAGCCTCAGCAAGAACTGTGTGGCCCTCCGGACTTGGCTACCAGTCCCCGGCGGTCTGGCAGAGTTTCCAAGCGCCCAACTTATTTAAAGGACTATGTTGTTGGACAGGTATCACTGTTGGTCTAAGTATGGGAAATGTAACCGATATGCTTTTGTGCCTAATTGAACCATTACGCGTGGTGCTGTATATAAGGAAACCATTACGTTTGTAACTAACGCCTTATCTCGGTGGGGAGGGGTGTTATGTAGTGTAGTTTCACCCTGGGCCAACAGGGGGATACTGTATATAGTTTTCACTCAGGTCTGTAGATAGTTTTCACTCAGGTCCGCGGCAGTTATTTTAGGCGGGAACTCTGGGCTGTTGTGGTTACAATGTTGACAGCCGGCTCCTATAAATACAGGCCGGCTGAGCTGTTCGCAGTCAGTTCTATTTCAGCTTACCAGAATAAAAGAGCTACTTGAAGAAATCGCTGTGCCGGCTGCTATGTCAACCCACGACTTAACAGAGACTGCCATCAAATGTGGAGTAGAAGGGCAGGAAAAACAAGATGACACCTTTAAAAAAACCAAAAACCCACAACATCAAAAACAGCACAGAGATTGCTTCTTCTCTGCTTGAGGCCCCACTTCAGCTACCAACTATAAAAGTTTGACAGGGAGCTACAGGCTCTATAACCAAAACGGGCAACAAATGGGCTATTGTTTTATTTTTGATTGCAATATAACAATGTAAAACATTTTCTACTTCTGTGGGGAGGGGATTGATGTTTTCGTCCCCCAATTTCAGCTTAGTGCATGAGCATTTGGCTCCCGAAGGAAGAGACAGACAATTCCACTCTCAACCCTAGGTGTAGGAGTTAGTCTTTTGGGGAAGGTTACAGGGATTAGGGATGGAGAGGAGAGTTTGAATATTGAAATTAATCCCTTTTGGAGTTAAGACTATCTTTATTTTGTGCTGATGGAATATGATAATAACACTGAAATCACTATGATGCAGAATAGATTTATTGCAGGGTATATGATCTATAATTTTAATTTAATTTATTGCATTTATATACATTCCTTCTTCAAAAGATCTCAAGCGGTTCATAGAATAAAATACAAGATAAAACACAAGTAAATAATTAAACCAAAACAATATCCCCCGTGCCACAGACACATTCCAAAGGCTATAGGATATTAATCAGCCAAAGGCATGGTTGAAGAGAAACGTTTTTGCCTGATGCATAAAAATATCTATTGAAGGTGTCAGGCAAACCTCCCTGGGGAGAGCATTCCACAAATGGGGAGCCACCACAGAGAAGACCAATTCTTGTGCTGCCACCCTCTGGACCTCTTGTGGAGGAGGCACATGAAGAAGGACCTCCAATGATGAATGCAGAATCCGGGATTATTTATATGGGGAGAGGTTGCACTCCACACCACCAAGGCCACCTGAGCGACAGCAGAGGATCCAGGAGTATCCGCAAGGTGTGCATGCTCCTTCAGAGGCAGTGTAACCCCATCAAGAAAAGGCCACCTCCCAGCCATCTGGTCTAGGGAACTGCCCTCTAACACAGGCATAGGCAAACCCTGGCCCTCCAGATGTTTGGGACTACAATTCCCATCATCTCTGACCACTGGTCCTGTTAGCTAGGGATGGTGAGTTCCAATCCAAAAAATTCCAATCTTTAATCAGACTCACCAGGAATCATTAAATCAATATTTACTCTAGCAGAAATTCAAACTGGGGGCAAAAATGTGTCACATAGAAAATGGAGTAAGCTTGTTTTTTCCTGCTCTGGAGGCTAGGACTTGATCCAATGGATTCAAGTTACAAGAAAGGAGATTCCAACTAAACATATCGAAAGACTTTCTGACATTAAGAGCTGTTAAACAGTGAAATAGACTCCCTTGGGAGGTGGTGGCCTCTCCTTCCTTGGAGGTTCTTAAGCAGAGCTTGGTGGCCATCTCTCATGGAGGCTTTACCTGAGATTCCTTCATTGCAGGGGGTTGGACTAGATGACCCTTGGCATCCCTTCCAACTATGATTCTATGGTAAAATAGCTATGTTGTATGTATGTGGTGTTACTTTCTTAAAGTTTAATTGGCAGATTTACAAGCTACAAAACATTTCCAGATATGCATTTAGTAAATTGTTTTCCTTATCCATAGCGAATCTTCCTTTTTATTTACTAAGAATTAGTAGTTATTGTTTGCCTACTTGGTGTCTTTCTAGTTTTGACCACAGAGCTTGGGGTGCAAGGTCACGATTCATCCCTTAACCTGCAGAATGCAACACTTCAAAAAGTAGAAGGAAGCCTGCATACTAAATCTGGTGCTGTGTCCAAATAGATCTTTGAATATTAAAGGTGAAGCAGAGAGATGGGGGCTTCCTGCCAATGGAGGAAAATCTCTCTTGTCAAGTGGTGGCCAGACCCCATAATTGGTTGGAATTGATACTTAACTTGATAATCATAGGCTTGCTACCCACAGCCTGCACTAAGATAGGAAATGACACACTGCGTGTGAATCTCTTAGCAGGGTTCGTGTAGTAAAGGTTATGAATACTTGCATGAGAACCAGAAAATATTAAATGTCTTTCCTGTAAACCACTGATTACGCCACCACCACCACCACACTATATCTCACATGAACAGAAACAAAATCCTAAAGTTCCAGATGAATAGATAACGGAGATGAGGAACATCTTTGGTTCTACTTGGTTTAAATCCATAGTAGTTTTGGTCTTTACTTCCTCTAGCAAATTAGAGACTCATAAAAATGGTACAGAAGCTAAATCTCATTCCCAGTTATGAAGATAAAGTAGCTTTAGTATCACTTTACCAGAAGTTGTTCAAGGAAACATTTTCCTTGCTAACAATTAAGCCATTATTTAGGCCTGGGTGATACACAAGAGTAAGGCCTGCTTTTTAAAGTTCTATTCATAATTTAAATTGCACCATCTTTTTGTGGTTCACGTGATTTTATGATGGATCTGATAGTGGTGTTTGATTTTGTCTTGGTTATTTTTATTTCTGTGCTGTTCAGTAGAAGAAAAGCAAGATAGAAATATCAAATAGGATCATGGGCAGGTATCCTGTTGGCAGTGATTATTCATTAGCCATGCATTTGCTCTTTAGAGGGAATTGTAGAAAGATGGCACTAGCTTCCAAACTTTGAGGCTGCAGGAGGAATTTAAAGAGGTGCTGCCTTGGTAGCTATGTAAATATCTGGAGACAAGTTGGGGAGTGAGGAGAGCAGTTTTGTTAGGAGTTTATTGAAATATGCACACCCACGTACTGTATTCCAAGGATCAGTGTCAAGACGTATAGGGTTCCATGTGCAAATTAAAGAATGCCCTATTAGGGCATAATTCTCTCAAAAAAATTAAGAGGGTATGGAGGGACAGTGGAGCTGGGGGTTCGGGTTCGGGTTCTGCCCCCACTGTTGTGTACTCTGCTAGCCCCACCCTTCCTGCTGCCCACAACTCAGGGTTTTGTCTGTAAAAGTGAAGCCCATTGCAGGGAATCGCCCATCCAACTTTAAATTGAAAATCACCTTGCCCATTCTAGTGGGTGATCAGTTGCACTAAAAAATTTGCAGGTTGTCTCTGGCTGCACATGTGCATTTCCTCAAATGTTGCAGTCAAGGAAATAGCTCCAGAGATCTGTGTTTGTGGTGTTTTCTGGCTTAGGAAATTGATCCCATTTAATCCTCTAAGCCTGAAACAAACCAGTATTGGGGTGTAAGAGTTCAGTGAATTCAGTGTAGAACCTTGCTTTAAAATGTTTGTGTAACTGTTCCACTGTTTAAAATATCTGCATGATAATATGCTTAAAATGTAAAAGTCATTGAACAAGACCACTGATCTATATAGCATAGTGGGCTCCAACATGGCAGCTGCAGTTTGTCACTTTCTTAGATCACAACGTTGTTATACTTTATTTAAGATGACCTTGTTTTTAGCCTGCTTTTTAGCAGATCCAGCTGGAGCTGATAAACTTGAGTTTGGTATATCCAGTTGGCTGTACAGATCTGCCCATAACGCCTGTTCTAAAAATTAAAAATGTTGTGGTTGAAATTTTATTGTTTGGGGACAATTTTGGATTAAATAGTATAACATTGTAAAACTCACATGTGTTGTAGCTCCCTTAGAGAGGTTCTTATATGCAGGGAAAATATCCTTTTAAGAAACCACGGCACAATGAATTCGTGGTAAGTCTTCCTGTGCCAGATTCACATTTAACCATAGAAGTTAGTTGTCCTAACTCATTTTGGCTAGTAATATGTCCATCACCCTTGCTAAGATGCTAAGATATCTAAGGATGAAGTATATGCCTCTGCTCTTTGCATGACAAGCCTCACTGCAATTCCCATTGCCCTTGCTATCTAAAATATAGCAGTAACAATCATATCTGATTCCCTAACTTGATGCACAAGTTATTTGTTACTATCTGTACAACAAATAGTGCAATTATAATTTGTCATGTGACAAAGACGCATGAGAGCAGAAGCAGCAAAGTAGACTGGGAAGTGCTGGGACTGTACAATCATTTGGACCTACTAAAGTTATTCAGGCCTAACTGCTAACTGTTGACTCATTCTCCCCATAAGAGCAGCCATTTTATCTCTGTTCAGATTTCAGTCAGAGTCAGTCTACCTCAGTTGTGAGCAGAGTTGGTTTGTAATCTCAGTCAATCTGTTTACGCTGCACGACATAATTAAGGACACATATTTTGGCTTTGAGCTTGAATGGAGATACTGATAACCAAAGGCACAACTAGAAGGCTCAACATTCCATATTTCTGTCAGTATCCTGCTGCTCATTTTTAAAAAATGGCTTTTATCATACATTTTTGCATGAATTTCCAATTTTGTTTTGTTTCTCCGGAGGTTTACACTCCTCTAATTTCACGTGTTTCCTGGTGTCTGCTCACGAACAGAAGGAACCAGTACGTGTGTGAGTGGTTACAAATCTGAGAGAATTAGTGAAGGATACTTCATTTCTGAATGGTCACAGAAAACCCTCTGGAAATGAAGGGCAGCAGGGAAATAATTGTTTGGTATATTTTTGTCTTGTTCCTGTTTTGTTTGGGAGTCTATATTCCTGAACCCTTATAAATCTTAACCCAGGCAGCCTAATTTTTTTGTTTTTTAAAAAATTGCTAGTGAGCATAATGTAGCTATAAATCCTGAAACTGATGACCATCATCAGAAAAGCTGCCTGTAGCTGCCATTAGTAGCTGCTGAGCTAATGATGGGCTGGGCAGATAATCATATGAAAGTTAATTGTAAGGTTTGATATGGCATCTTGTCAGCAGAGATAAGTTGTCACGTTTTCCACTTGAGCTGAAACTAAATGATTGTAAAATAAGTTATGAGTGTCCTTGGGCCTGTCTGCCAGAATGATGGCTAAGAATACATTCCTGGCCCATCAGTCTCAAGAAGCCGGTTTGATATTTATGCGAACTGAATGTTATTTTATTCTCCCTCTAGTCATGCTTGCCAGCTTCCCGAGTGAAAAGTGAAACTGCTTCTTTGACTCATACATCAAGTACTGAAGCTCAAATGTTGCACAGATTGTTATTATTATTGTTATTACTAGTGTTATATATATTTTTGAGGGTATGCATTGAACATTGATGCTCGATTAGGAAGAACTAATGGCTGAAATTGAACATACAGGATGGCTAGAGAACAGCCCATCTCAGCTCAGTGCGTTTTATGAGTTCTAGTGCTTCTGTCAAAGCTGGTTAGGCTGTGGAGTAATGAGGCGCTTGTTTCTTTTTAATTTGGTATGCTTCTTATATTTAATAGTAGCAGCCGTGGTCATCTGTTCTCACATTCAGTAATTGATACCAAATAAAATGTGTTATTTGTATTCAGTCAGGGGTATAAAATTGTATGCAGTGAGTTGAAGCTAGAACTCCTTTACAATTTTCAAGAGGTCACTTTTCAGTTTGAAGAATAAATTCCTTGTCAAGGAAGCAAAGTAGTCAGAAATGGGAAAAGCGTGCATGTAAGCCTAGTGGACTTTAGTGGCTCATATTTTAAAGCAGACAAATGCAAAGTAACCTAGAATACTGGAAACTAGAATGCTGTGTGTTAATAGAGAAACAATGAAAGCCTAGTTCTACACCCCAGATTCACATTTCTTTTTCCAGATGAGGAGGGAAGCAAATACCTCAGGCTCTCTGCACTTTAGAGCTGTTTGACCCAGGAACAGCACACTATTATCTGAAAAGCATTGTACATCATAAAGACTTGCAGCAGCAAGTTCATTTTTCAGTCGGCCCTTCGCTAGAGAAGTTTTGTGTTGCTGCTGTAGGATATAAGGAGTGATCAGGCTTAAACAGATTCCTCTACATGAACCTTTGCTTGTCGATGAATTAAATGAGGCTAATGCAGAAATATCAAGAGAAGATAATACCCACCTCTTCCGTTTTAATACCAGGAAGGGTTCTGTGTTCAATTGAAGCATCATTTCAGTTCACTATATCTTAAATGGAGTTTAATATCACTTTTCTTCTCTCGGCACATTATATATAAATACATAAATTAAAAATGTAGCAATATCAAAATATGACACAAAGCAATATTATGAATGTCAAGCAGAGGAAAGGAGGAAATGGCTTGTAAAAGAGTATTTATTGGGTCAGTTAAGAGATTGATTTGGTGTGAAATAGTGTTCCACATTATGTTTTTTTAGAACAAATGCAGGTGAAGTGCCAATTCTCAGGCAGTCAGGATTCAGGTTGTTCCTCTGGATAATATCAGGCCTAACAGGTCTTTGCCAGACAGGTGGGAGCTTCCATGCCCCTGTTTCATCCGCTTTTAAGTAGTGAAGGCATTGATATAGGTAGCTGTAACCAAACACGAGAAGGGCAGAAGGATGCCCAATGTTCAGAGAAGCAAAAGGAGAAAAAATAGTGACTTCGAGGAAGAGCCACAATTTAGTGGTAGAACACATGCTTTGTATGTCGAAGGTCCTGGGTTCAATACCTGACACGCTTAGACAGGGCTAGGGAAAGACGGCTGCCTGGCATCCTGGAAAGCCAGTGCCTATGAACTAGATAGACCCAGTGGACTTTGCACACATCCCAATGAGCCACAGCAAATGGCTCTCCCCCTGGCAGGCAGGGTTTCCCCATGGTGTTTTCCACACCTACAACATCTGTGCAGTTCAAACAAGCCACACTACAGCTTACTGTGTTCTCTGAAACTAACCATTTGTTTGAAACAAACTAAGCAGGGTGTCTGGGGCAACCCAACCAGATGGGCGGGGTGTAAATAATAAACTTATTATTGTTATTTGATTTGGATGACACATCAAGCCCATACTATGGCTTGTTCGAGCCATTGGGATGGATGGATAGGCAGTGGGGAAAAGCCACACAGGGACCAGTGCAAGAGGGAGGAGGCACAATTAAAACATGGTTTAATGCACACTATGGGCTGTTGTATTGTATCTTTTTCACATGTTTTGCTGGCAATCCAGTATATTTGTGCAGCTGATTATTCCTGCCTTAGTGTGGAACCTTACATATGTCCATACAGTGGTGCCCCGCAAGACGGAAAACTCGCTAGACGAAAGAGTTTTCCGTTTTGGAGGTGCTTCGCAAAACGAATTTCCTATGGGCTTGCTTCGCAAGACGACAATGTCTTACGAGTTCCTGCTGGTTTTTCCCCCCCCCCTTTTTCTAAGCCGCTAAGCCGTTTATCAGCTGATCCGATCAGCAGATAAGCCGCTAAAAGCCGCTAATCCGCTAATCCGTCAATGGGCTTGCTTCGCAAGACGAAAAAACAGCTAGACGAAGAGAATCACAGAACGGATTCTTTTCGTCTTGCGAGGCACCACTGTATTGAAATTCATTTTGCCCATACTATCGGGGGAAATACCTATCATCATAGAATTGTAGAGTTGTAAAGGACCACAAGGATAATCTAGTCCAACCTCCCTGTAATGCAGGAATTACATTAGCCCAACATGGGACTCAAACCCACAACCCTGAGAGTCTCCTGGTCTCCTGATTGAGCTATCTCAGTGTCATCTTCTGAACATTAAGAAGTTTTGAGTGAAAATTTTGATTTTTTAAAAAACTGGCTGTAATCATTAAAAAAAAAAATCAAATATACAAATGCTTGGTTTCTGCTTTTTGTTGAGAAAAAGAGATGTACCTTACCTCATGTTTTATTTTTGTCCCCTGTTCTGATTTACAGATACCGGCTTGGGAGATTCTGTGTGCTCCAGTCCAAGTATATCTAGCACCACAAGTACTAAGCCAGACCCTCCTCCTTCTCCTCATGCAAACAGAAAAAAGCATCGCAGGAAGAAAAGCACAAGCAATTTTAAAGCTGATGGTATCTCAGGCAGTGCCGAAGGTATCTATTTTATATTTTCACCAGGTACAATCACTCTGTTTTGACACATCTGAAGTAGTTTTCATGTGGGCTTGGACTTAGGTTTGGGGGTTTTTTTGGAGGGGCGGTGTTTACTGCTTGCTTGCTATAATGTCTTAATGATAGTAAAAAGTAAATCTTTCCTACCATTTTTTAGAGACTAACCATCTTGTAAATGTAGTTGACCAGTTTCATCTGCAGTCCTATACCTACTTTACCTAACAACTGAGAGCAGGATTATGTTGAAATCTCGTGATTTTATTCCAAGAAATACTTTTGTGTCATGCCATATTTTTCCTGTTAAGCAATTTTTGTTTTTATGTTTTCCTGTGAGTTTTATTCATGTTGCTGCAAGCTAACTTTATTCAACAAATTAGTCAAGAAATTGCTTGTGTCATGATTATGTTGATGGGAACAGCTTTCTTGGGTAACTTAAGAGTGTCTCTAGAAGTGGGTCAGTTCCGCGAGCAACTGCTCTCTCACACAGTCATTTAGGATATCTAGAAAAGTTTCCTCTTTCTGGTATTTGGAGCACACACTTACCTGTCTGCTTGAGGGTCATTGAAGTCACCTTTTGCTACAATTGTTCTTTTGGATGCCTCTTTGATTTCATTGTCCATCTCAATATCATCCTGAACATTTTGGTCTGGAGGATTCACAGTATTAAATAACTCTTGGCGCCTGGTATCACCACCAGCAATAATTCCGTGGAGGAGTCAGGCCCTTTTGGTATTTCTTCCATTTAATTTCATTCATTAGGCTTATGGACTTTATGAGCAACACTACCTCCAGTAAACCCTTCTCTGTCCTTCCTATGGAGCTTGTATTCAGAGATAACTGTGTCCCACTGGTTCCCTTCATTCCAGCCGGTTTCCATTACATGCACTATATCTGTGTGGTCCTCTAAGGCCAAGCACTTCAGTTATCCAAATTGATTTGGGGGCTTCTAGCAATAGTATATAAACATTAGTGTATCTCTCCAAATGTCTTTGGCACTTGTTTTTAGTCTACGGTGCTTTGGATTCTCTATAAATTGCTATGTGTCCCTGCATTCTCAATACCTACTTCTCCCATTTAAACAAGCATACTTTTTTTTTTACCTTCTTTCATCTTTGGCGGAAGATTGATTTTAAACTGGACCCTCCTCAGCTCCTGTCAGCTTTCCCTCAGGAATCGGTTTTAAAACTGCTCTGCCCCCCTTTTAATGCTAAAAGTGGCAACAGTCTGCTTCAGTCTTGACTTAAGTAGATTCCCTCCCATTTGTCTAAGCTTGACAATGTTCCGAGGACCAGGAGCTCATTGCACAATGTGGTTTCTGTTCAGCAGGCAGATGGCCATACCTGCAACAATCGGTGCAACGCACTAGAATGCCCTCACTCCCTTGCTGGCTTTTGCATATGTCTTTTTGTAATTTATGGAGTTAATGTACTTATGAGCTTGGTATTTGCTAGGTCAAAGGGCTGAACTCACACAATTGCTTAACTTGCCCAATAGCTTAATATTTTGTCACCTGCTTCATTGCTGTGCAGTTCCATATGTATATACCTTGCTAGCTTTCCCTAGCTGCTAATGCAGGCAATGAGATCAGGCAGTTTGGCTCAAATTCCAAAGAGTTGGAATTTGAAAGGTGACTGGCTTCAGATCAGTATAGCACCTTGGGAATAGGCAGTGGGTGTTGAGTTAACTGGGTAATAACTCCCCGTGAAAATTCCTTCCTCCTTCCTTGTGCAAAATTCTTTTTTATTTTTAAAGAATTATAACTTATTTGTATCTAAATCAAATACTGAAACTTTCAGCTATGTCAATTTTTCACCTTTAAAAAAAAACTACAACCCTTGGTAGAATAAAGAAATTGAGGGGAAATACTGAGGTTTTTAAAAGTGCAAGTTACACTGAGGTTTTAAGTTGTAACTTAAAACTCTAGCAGTGATAAACTGAACTAGTCTTCAACTAATTTTAAAATGAACTGAAAGCTTAACATTTGGCCAAGTATTTTTCCACTTAAACATCCTCTCAACATTTTTAACATAGGAAAGCATATGCACTGAGCATGATCCGGAATCTAGGTTGTCCTTTTTATTATCCCTAACTAGCTAATCAACTAAACAATAATATATTGGTAGGCTTTTCTTTTACCATTTCTCTAAAGTTGGGATTTCTAGGTTTCTTGAAGCTTTCTTGATAAGGGAGAACCGAAAACCAGGTTTCCACCATATTATAATCTCTAGGATTTAACTCTTGAGCTATAAATTATCATAGTGTAGCTCCCAGCACACTGTGCTTTTATCAGTCTTACACTGATGCTTCAATGGGTATTACTTGCCAGTTAGTAGTCCAGACTGCTTGACTTTTCTACTAGCTTGATGTTTTGTCGCTGTGGGCCTCTTTGTCAGGTGGGCCTCCCTCGAGTTTGTGGAGCGGGATCCTTCACTAGGTTGTTCTAGTTTTGTATGTAAAATATGCTCAGACATAACACTGAACACTGGCTTAGCTCAAAGGAGAATGGGAGCAGCAAAACCCAGAGGAGGAGCAAAATAACTGCATTCATCTCTCTCAAACACATTCTGAACCAGACTGGACACGGGTAAGAGCTCAACGTCAAGCCTACCAAGTGGCGATAGAGACCGCAAAGAGGACCATTTATTTCATGGGATGCTGGGAACAGTGGATTGGGTATTTCCTCTCTCATGACCTCAGGCAGGAGCAAAGGCTTGTGGGAGGCAGGCACATCCTCAGTTTTTTCTCCTGCCTCACTCAGCAGGTTGTTTCTGCTGGCTCTCCTGCTTCTGCAGATAAGTTTTCAGTTTTTGATCTCATTTTATTGTTGCTTTATTTCCCCTAGTTTTCCTTAGTTTTAGCAACTTTGAGTCTTACAAGTGTGTGTGTGTGTGTGTGTGTGTATTCCAAAAAATATTTTGTCCTGCCCATTTGTTTGCCTTAGCAACCTTAGTTCTTCCTGTTTTTCGTTTATTTAGTTTACTCTCTTGCAGAGCGTCCCTGTGTATTGCTCTCTTACAGAGTTGCTAAATGTGCTCTTTTTTTTCACGCTGTGGCTTCGTTTTGCCACGCACCAGTTTATTGATCAGATTTAAAGATAAATGGAGGGAGATTCTACCCGAGGCTTTTCACAACCGCGGCTCACTTTCAGTAGCCGCTGGCTCCATATCACCACCTCATTTTTTGGTGATTTCTACAGTCTTTAGCCTTTATTTCCTGTATCATTTCAGGCTTCATAAGGCTTCATATTGACTGCTCTCCTGGTCCATGGTACGGCAGAAGGAGCTGGGGTTATTATTCCTCAGCAGTATATTCTCCTCCCAGTTCGCAGTCGCACTGGTAGACTGCTTCTGAACCTCCTAGTTAAGGAGTGATTCAATTGTTTATTATTATTTACACTTACTAGTCTGCGGCTTGCAGTCTGTTTCCTCCTAGTCCACTTGTGACAGCATTGGAGAGACGTATTTTTGTGCCTCTTCCCATAGTCCACTTTTGTGGCATTGGAAGTGAATGCTGCTCAGTTTTCCCGTGTGTGGCTGCGTTCAGAACAATTTCATTTATTTGATACAGTGGATGGGGCACTTTGATACAAAGCATAAATTGTATGAGAATGGTAATTATTTACAAAAAATTAATGGGGAAAAAATTTATTGTGAGAGATCATAATCAGCCTTACAATTTGTTATTTAAAATCTAAATTACGTATCAAAACTAACAGTGTTTCACAGATATCATAGACTTTATGGCAGGTTTTCTTAACAAAACATAATTTTTTAAAAAAAAAACATAAAAACTTATACTAATCTTTCCTCAAACACCTATACGTTTAAAAAAACTTTGGAAAAACTTTTTAAAAATATAAGAACTCACATTAGGTAGACAAAAAATAGTAATTTAACAAAATGCTTATAAAAAATAAGATAATTACTTAACATTTAACTTTTATTGCACATCATATCCACTGAAGTCAAAAGAAAAAGTATAAAGAGATGGTGTTCAAGATGTGCCCTTTGAGAAATTTGGTTTTGGCAACTGCAAAACAACATCCTTGAAATCAACGCTTGCCTTATCTTCTACAATGGGGAAGACAAACATACAAGATCCTGGTTTTTTCCTGAGATATGACACTTGATAATCGGTCATATTATATTTAGAAATTACTTTGGCCACATACTACACAACAGTTTTTTCTTTTCAAATTTCATGAGTATGAAATCAGTTTTGAGATTTCATGCAAACTTGTATATTGGGGCACTATTGTACATTAGCGGGGCACTTTTATACGCATCAGTGTGCCCCGTGTCTTAGTGTATCAAAGTGCCCCAAGTGACATTTTCAGAAAACTAACAATTATTAATAAAACCACTGAACTTATTTAGAAATCATGAGTAATCCTGGTTACTGAGTGGGATAACTTACCTTTGGTACTTTTAAATCTTAACTAAATGACATAAAACAGCATTGGAAAACTTTTACATTTCACATAATTTTTTAGTTGGCTGCGCTAAAAACACACCTCCTCTCGTCAAACGCCAACAGCAAACTGGTGGGCAGCGCAGTCGCAGCTGTTATACTCACACAGGTATAGACATGTTTTAGTGATGTCACGACATGAATAACATTTCTCGATATTGACATATTGTTGGTGTATCAATGTGCCCCTTGCCTCAATGTGCCCCACCTCCCCCTATATTGGGAATGGCTCCAAAACCTGCCTTTGAGAGTCCAGTTTCTTGGCTCCAACATGGTCTGATAAATGGCCTTTGACCAAATGATTTAAAACATCACATTTCCACCATTTCTTTGATTTTAGGTTCTGGTGGTTGTGCTTCGTTGTCACAAAATCTGCTAATCAAAAGTTTCCTCGAAGGAACTGTGTTACAGCATCCTCCGGTAGCTCATTGTTTTTGCCATGGAACTTAACATTCTGTTCTGTCAGCGCTGCAATGGCTTCCATTTGAACCGCTATGCCAAATCTCATTAAATAACCTTTCTTTAAAGTCCTATTTGTGGTTGCGATAACTTCAGCGAGAAGGGTTTCATAACTGTCAGCCTTGTCGGTAGCAAGCATTTATGCATCTTCCATAGGGATAAGGTGGTCTTGTGTACAGATCCCTCCTTTCTACCAAAAGTTCTTACAAAATTCCACATTCAACAGGAACTTTCTCCTGACTCTTGTCCTGATCCAAAACATCCATTGGGAAAGGTTTGCACTCCTTGGATGTCCACAGAGCATTAAAAGTGTATATACACCGGACTCAAGTCATTAGAAAGAGGAATTCTTTGTTTGTATCTTTCATCCTTCCTCTTAGCAGGAATGGGTCACTTCAGCTACTGTAGCTAGATGGATTAGGGCGTGCATTTCCTTAGCTTACGATACTATGAAATTGCCCCAACCATCTCATAATTCCACTAGGTCAGCCTCCATTTCTGCTGCCTTTATGGCTAATGCCCCTTTAACTAGGCATTATAAATTAGACCTAATGTCTTCAACGGAAACAGCTTTTGGCCGTACAGTGTACACCAAGTTTTGTAATCAGTGTGTCAGCAGTGTGGACCAACCCAGTTATTGGGAAGGGCTGTGGTATGTCCCAATCCACTGTTCCCAGCATCCCATGAAATAAATACAATGAATGGCTTAGCTGAAGTGTAGATTTATGAATTGGGGACTCTGGGGACAGTGGAACCCTCCCTATGATGCTTTGCAGTCGCACTCATTTTTTTTTTCCTTTAAAAGGGGTGCTATTGTTGCTTCTATTTTATTGATTTATGAGCCAGGAGGCAGGCTACTATTCCTATTTCAGGTGCTTCGGTGAACATTACTGCTTGGTGAATCTGAAAAACTGAGGACGATGTGCCTGTCTCCCACAAGTGTTTGCTCCTGCCTGAGGTTATGTGAGAGGAAATGCCAAATCCACTGTCCCCAGTATCCCTTATTCATAAATCTACACTTCAGATAATCCAGTCATTCTTTCCTCACTGCCTCCATTGCATCTGCAGAAAACAGCAACAAGAGACTCTTTCTGGTGGTTCGCAAACTTAATGGAACCACCTTTGCCATCGGGGCCTGGTAAGGACCCCAAGATCTCCTGCAATGATTGTGCAAAGTTTTTTGCAGATAAAGTCTCTGAGATTCATAAAGAGGTAGACTCCACCATGGAAGCAGAGCTGGGGTGAGAGAGTGCTAGGTTTGAGTCCTGTCTGGTCAAGTTGCATGGGATCAGTTTTAATGTTACCTCCGAGGATGTGGACAGGCTGCTTGGACAAGTGAAACCAACCACCTGTCTCCTTGATCCTTGCCCATCCTGGCTCATAAAAGCGAGCCACGAAGGGCTGGGCGATGGGCTCTGTGGGGTGGTGACCCGCTGAAAGAGACGGTTATTAAACCACTTCTTAAAAAAACATCTTTGGACCCAGCCAATATGGCCAACTATCGCTCAGTCTCAAAACTTCCATTCTCGGGCAAGGTGATTGTGCGTGTGGTTGCTGAACAACTCCAGGCACGCCTGGAGGATGCAACCCATTTGGATCCCTCCCAGTTGGGATTCAGGCCTCATCATGGGACTGAAACTGCTTTGGTTGCGCTGGTCGATGATCTCTGGCAGGCTAGGGACAAAGGTGAAATCTGTTTCCTAGTTCTGCTGGATCTCTCAGTGGCCTTTAACACCACTGACCATGACATCCTTCTGGTCCATCCAGAGGAGCTGGGGGCACTGTTATGCAATGATTCCACTCCTTCCTCCTGGGCCATGTCCATAATTCATTTGCTGTAACTAATACTTTTGCTCAAGAGGAATAAAGCAACAAGCATACAGAACAACAAAAAGAGTTTGTACTCACACAACAGTAGTGTTTATAGTGGTTTAGCATGAATGCACAGATAGCTCCCGCTTCGCTCCTTCCTGAGCAGGATCAGGAACACCAAGTCATGATCCTTGGCTTAGCATTACATCCAGAACAGGGGTTTAACCACAATGTTAAACCTAGGGTTATTCTTTAAGTTGTGGGAATGACCCGCAGACCAACTCCTGTAACTGAACATTTCATTTACCGTCTTTTAGGAGATATAAAAGTGGCCTATCATAGTACTCCTTGGAAACAGAGGGGTAGAAATTCATAAAACCAAAACTGAATCCACAGAGTTTCACCTTTAAGCAAGGCACAAAGGTCACTAGTTGGGAAACTGTCAGTGCCGGTTGTCACAGCCTATCTGACATAAAAGGATTGCTGTTGAAAGGCCGCTATGTTGATGCTGAGGAGTGGAAGACAAGGGAAGAGAAACTCATCTATTGTTTTAACCCACTTCATTGCAGACTAAACAAGTTGAAAGCTTTCTTCTGGTCTTTCAATTCTTGTTAACTTCAGGGTCAGGAGAGGATGCAAGTAACACCTCCTTCCCAGTAGGAAGGAAGAATATCGTGGTAGCCAACAGGAAAGCAGATTCTTGGAAGGGCAAGTACTGTACTGTACTGGAATGAAGTGATTTATATTGCTCACACTTGCATAGCTAGCAAGCCTGAAGCAGGAAACTATAGAATAAAGCTTAACTCTCTGTTCTGTTGGATTCAGGTAGCCTGCTGGCATTGCATTAGTGTGGGGGAGTTTACTGGTGCTGTAAGAAAGCACCACAGGTTTTCAAAGACTGCAGTAATGATTCCCCATCTAGTTGTTAGGATATGGCAGTTAAGAATATTGCAGAGGGTTCATTTAGGGTGTTTTTGAGTGGTTGTTCAAGGTGTTTTATCTGTTTGCTTATTACCTATCGGGTGTAGAATTCTGGAAATGTGTTGCATCTGAAACTGATTTGTATTGCAGTAGCAAGGTTCCCACCCCCGCTCCTTTGATTTATCATTTGTTACCATCAGATAAACTACCCTTAAGTTTAAGTTTTGAAAGCAGTTAGGTACACAAAGTATTACTGGGAATTTGTTTTGTTTGGCACACATAAAGGTAAAGGGACCCCTGACCATTAGGTCCAGTTGTGGCCGACTCTGGGGTTGCGGTGCTCATCTCGCTTTACTGGCCGAGGAGCCGGCGTACAGCTTCCGGGTCATGTGGCCAGCATGACTAAGCCGCTTCTGGCGAACCAGAGCAGCGCACGGAAACGCCATTTACCTTCCCCCCGGAGTGGTACCTATTTATCTACTTGCACTTTGATGTGCTTTCGAACTGCTAGGTTGGCAGGAGCAGGGACCGAGCAACGGGAGCTCACCCTGTCACGGGATTCGAAGCACCGACCTTCTGATCGGCAAGTCCTAGGCTCTGTGGTTTAACCCACAGCGCCACCCGCGTCTGTATGTATGGCACACATACAGTACAATAAAAGCCATTTCCTTCATAGGCAGAATTCACAGTGGTCTTGCCTCAGTAGCTGTCTCCATGCAGCCATCCCATTCAAACTTCACAGTGCATCAAGTCACTTGTACATCAGCAGAGCTGGATGATCTATGCCACAATTCAGGTCTGGTGTCAGGAGTGGTATCTGCACTACAGTGCCTTCAGCCTGGTGGCTGACTTTGGAGACACAAGGCATCCCACCCTCCCATTTCTGCCACGTCAGAGCTGCTGCTTCCCACAGTGCACAGACTGCCTTTGGATTCACTTCATATGCTTTTTTAGGTCTTTCCCAGCTTTAATTTGTGGAGCTACTTTGTGAAGGAGAATCCATTCAGACTCCCTTCACAAGCAACACCTTTAAAATGTGCAAAGTTATTATTATTTACCTAAAACAAAACAGCTGCTTCAAGAGCTACTCATTGTGCATCAGTTAACAGTTACTGTGACACACAACATATATAGCTTATTAATTTCTAATCTGTTATTACAGTGTGCTGCTTTTATTGAAAATTGGCTTTATAGCGCATTTCTTATCTGGTCCATGTTTAGTTTGTAACTTGCTTAATCAAATCGTTATGCAGTTCATAATATGGAGTTGTAGAAAACGTATGTGTGTGTTGGAAGGGACCCCAAGGGCCATCTAGCCTAACCCCCGCAATACAGGAATCTCCACATGACAGACGGCTAACTTCAAAGCTTTCAAGTCCACCACCTTCCAAGGGAGCGTGTTCCATTATTTTTGTTGAGTATCTAAAAATAGTTCTGATATTCTTGTGCCTTAATTCCAGGAAAAATCTTGAAGCAGACTGACTGCTTGTATGTATTTGCTGCTCCTACTTGGAATAGTAGCTTCCTTTACTGAGCAAAGAGCTTGGTAAGGGAGAAATAAGTAGCATAGATCTTAAGGGAGCTGGACTGGATTAGCCTGGAGAAGAGGAGGTTAAGGGGTGATATGATAGCCATGTTCAAATATATAAAAGGATGTCACATAGAGGAGGGAGAAAGGTTGTTTTCTGCTGCTCCAGAGAAGCGGACACGGAGCAATGGATGCAAACTACAAGAAAGAAGATTCCACCTAAACATTAGGAAGAACTTCCTGACAGTAAGAGCTGTTTGACAGTGGAATTTGCTGCCCAGGAGTGTGGTGGAGTCTCCTACTTTGGAGGTCTTTAAGCAGAGGCTTGACAACCATATGTCAGGAGGGCTCTGATGGTGTTTCCTGCTTGGCAGGGGGTTGGACTCGATGGCCCTTGTGGTCTATTCCAACTCTATGATTCTATGATTCTATTCTATGATTCTATGATGTCAGTGCTATTGTAAAGAGGGACATTCAGAAAATCTATACCAATGTTTATTTCAAGCTCCCAATCACTCAGTCTTCTGCAAAAAAGAAAGAAAGAAAAAAGTCTATTGTTAGATTCTAATAAAGTTTTCTTTGAATTCCTGGTTGTCAGAATTAGTCGCCCACATACTTCCTATATGGTCTTCTATTTTTGTCATGCATTTAGACCCTTGGCTAGCCAGCTAGTCTGTACTGCAAGTCCTCCTACCTTTCCCACCATAGGTCTGGCTTATGTGCTAAATTCAGCACGTATATGAAAGAATTGAATTAAGTAGAAAGGCAACTTGAGTTTACTAGTCTTCCCTTCCCAAAGTAATGAAAGATTCTTTGTAAGTAGAAAATTGGCCTTTTGCCTGTGAGTTAATAGGTTTTCATATAGCAAAGCTTATCAGATGATTAATTTAATGGCAAAAAATCAGATGATAAAAATACTGAGCACAACTTAATTCTGTTTAATTTTTAAGAAAGCAAGCAAAATGAAATTGAGTTTCTCTTAAGATGATTTAAGATGATTTCTGTTTTTTCTTAAAAGTGCCTTTTTAGTTGCCACACAGTGATGTGATCATTATCTGTCACCTCATCGCCTTGCTGCCTCAATACGCAGTAAAATAAAAAAAAGGGGGACCAGAGAAGCTTGTGAAGTATGACTTCCTATCCCAAGACTCATTGCCTGCGATTCGTACCGCTTGACAGTAATGATCTTATTACAGTACTCTGGACCTTGAAGAGATTTCATGAGGAGAGTGAAAGGACGTGCCTCCATGTAATCAAGTGGCGCTGAATATTCCACGCGTTTTTGATCACATACTGATTGGGCACAGTTTTAGCCCATCTTCTAGTCAATTATGCATGGCCCCTTGTGCTCTTGTGATAGTCAGAAACATTGATAGCGGTTGTCTGGGTTTTGGCAGCCAGCCAGCAGTTTGAAGTGCCTTATGCGTAGTCATTCCAGGATAAGTGCTTTTTAGTTAGAATTGATTACCTTTCTTTAGGTTTTGCTTAATAGCAAAACTGCATTGGAGAGGGCTTCAGGTGAAAAATGGACATATTAGCCATTTAGAGTATCTGAACTCCTAGTCAATTTTTTAGCCTTCCCTTGTTTCTATCTAATTTATATTTAATGGTGTAATGTTTAGTAATATTTAAAATATTTCGTCTCGGTTGCTCCCAAACATACAACTTGAACTTTGGGCCATCAGTTTTTAGATTTAACAAATTAATCAACTGTAATTTTTAATATACTGAAGGCTTTGCTGGTATCTGCTGAGCTGACCTCTTAATTTTCTAATCCTCTAATAATAGGATTCAGATGTTACTGCTTTTGAGTCGTTCCGATATTTTGAGATTTTGGTCATATAAATATTGTGGCCCTAATAATAATAATAATGATGATGATGATGATGATGATAATTTATTATGTATACCCCACCCATCTGGCTGGGTTTCCCTTGATGTTGGCCTCAACAAAATCAATGAAAATTCCTTGATATAGTAATAGTGCTCACAGAAGCCTAGCACCAAATATTTTAAATAAATAAAACTACCTTCCAGTGAATCTGTTTAGCCAGTATCAGACTTGGATGCTGAGGGAGGGCTGAGGATACAGCCCTTGGCAACTATCTTTTTTTATATATAATATTTTTTATTGGTTTTTCACAGTTTTTGTAAACACAAACAATACACAATACAAACAAAAACAAACACACAAACAAACATGTATAATTTCATGCGCCTTTTTCTTAAACCTTACTTCGCCGACTTCCCCATACCTCCCCTTTCTACATCCCAATTTCAAAAATTATTTCAGCAAATCCTCACACTTAATTTTATCAAATTTTCCCTTTGTTCTTTTCTTTTACTTAATCTTTTACAGCTGTAATCTCCTTTTTTAAAAAAAAAACCACGACATTTTAGCATTCATTAATTTTACAATGTTTTTTAAGGTATATTTTGAATTTCTTCCAGTCTTCTTCCACCGTCTCTTTCCCCTGGTCACGGATTCTGCCGGTCATTTCAGCCAGTCCCATATAGAGCCCTTGACAACTATCTAGGGCTCTTTTATTATACATAGAATATAGTGTTATCAGTGCTGTTGATATCCAACTTATATCTGATCAGTTTGTAATGGTTGACCTTTTGATCCCTTAACTAAGAACGATAGACTGGTTGAAGATGAATACACTGAAACTGAATCTAAGAAGCACTAGTAGTAGGTGAACCTGAAGGAGGTGATTATCTCTCTGACAGATCAGGTACACCACTTGAGAAGGGTACCGAACCTACCAGTTATCCTGTGGAGCTTAATAGTAGAAACAGCTAAGTGCCTACCATTGTTTTTTACCAATGACTTCTCAAGTTCTGCCTGTAACACTTCTTGGAGAGCAGGGAAGTTGCCATCACCATTCATGCGTTAGTACCTTCCCAAATTAATGACTGTATGGCTGGACAAAACACAGGGCTGCATTTTGAAGGTCATCTGAAAACAAGTTGATGCCGAAATCTGTGGTGCTTCTTTGGATCTCCGTGAATCTTTCCTTAAATGGTGTGATGCGCAGGTAGCAAAGGCACAGCCTTGCTCTGTTTATTTTCACTCCATGAAAGGAGAAGTTCCCTAAGTAGGACCAGTAGAGCACAATGGTGTTTATTTTCATACACTTTTCCCCCCCTTGTGCTCTGTTTTATATTTTATATTTCTCTAGGTCTCCTCCATCTCTCTAGAAGACTTATTCTCCCAAGCTTTTTAAAGGGCTTTTACAGGCCCTTGAAGCTTTTGAGAATTTCTGAGACTTGGGCACAGAATGTCTTAAGATCTGTCTGTGCTGTGAGAGTCATGTAGTATGGCTGATTTCACACTATTGGAGCAGGCATCAATTCGTACAGAGCAGTTCACTAAAGTGGCCTTTGGTAAGCCCCTGCCTTGTGGAAAGTGAATGTATGTGAAGTGCTTTGAACAATCAAGTGCTATAGGAATGCTGAGTAACCATTATTCAATGTCATGAGTTTCTAGGAAAAAGTGACTGTGCTAAATTGTTTGAGACCTGGTTTAGAATGTTTATTTGATTTTAGTTTTGACTTGAGTAAAAGTAAACAAAATTTGAAAAGTATTCCATGTTTATTTTACAAGTAAATATCCCAAGAGTTTTTTTCCAGTAGCAGGTTGAACTGAAGTACAGTGGTACCTTGGTTTGTGAACTTAATCCATTCTGGAAGTCTGTTCTTAAATCGAACCCGTTCTTAAACCAACTAGTGGCTGTGGGTGCCATGGTACCTGTTCACAGCCTTCTTTGTCACCCCTGGGTAGGGCCCCCAGACTCCGGGCTTCTATTATTATTATTATTATTATTATTATTATTATTATTATTATTATAAAAGTACAGTGGTACCTCAGGTTACATACACTTCAGGTTACAGACTCTGCTAACCCAGAAATTGTGCTTCAGGTTAAGAACTTTGCTTCAGAGTGAGAACAGAAATCGGGCTCCGGCGGTGCGGCAGCAGCGGGAGACCCCCGTTAGCTAAAGTGGTTCTTCAGATTAAGAACAGTTTCAGGTTAAGTACGGACCTCCGGAACGAATTAAGTACTTAACCTGAGGTACCACTGTAAGCCTCTACTTCTAAGAAGAAAGTTATGAAGCAAAATGTGCAGGAAGCCTCCTAAGCAGTTTCTGTGAAATGAGCCAGCCTGGCTGCTCTCACCTGTCAGTGTTATTAGCTGATGAGTGAAGAGCTGTAAGAATGCTTTTTTAAAACAACAACAAACCTACTGCTTCTTCCCCCCACTCTCCCTTAGTGCACCTTTCCTGCTTCTGTCTGATTTTCTAGTAGTCCTTGGACTCTCCATAGTTTGCCCTTCCTTTTTTCCTAGCAGCTAGGATGCATCTGTTCCAGTGGTCTGAGAGCAGATACTCTGCAAATACTAGCTGGGTTAATTAATCCCCTTCCCAAATGGCAACTGCAAAATATGAACATTTTGCAAAGTGGCTTAGGCATGTCTCCTGCTGAACATGAGCAGAAGTCTGAGCACTCCTTAAGAATTCATTGTATAATTACCTTACACTACAATTGTATACATATCTACTCAAAAATAAGCTTCTTTGTGTTTAATAGGGCAACCTATGGTTTGGTTTAGCATTGGCTCATTTTGTTACTGACAACCCCAGAATGCTCTCAAATTTGAAATTGTCAAGAAAGGTTGGCAAACTCTGGTTTAGGGTGCTGCTTTTTCTTTTTCTTGGAAGAACACTGGTTTTCTAAACACTGGTAAAACTTTTCTGTTTGTTTGTTTTTTCCTTAAGGAGGAAATAGGTTTTTGAAAATTTAAGGTTGAGGTGGTTTATAAATAATGCTGGCGCACCTTTTAGCACATTGCTCTTTTTTCTGAATGAGTGACTTCAGCCATTTTGGGGGCATATAGAATCAACCAAGAGGTTGCTGTAAATGGGCTCCTTATAAATATAAAACTCCATTTCTTATTCATCATGTTTCAAAGGAAGCTGCATCCTTTTGCTCTTCCACATGCAAGATGGAATTTGTGGCACACAGGCAAGGAATGTAATATTGCATTACAACGTAACAAACAACCTTGACAGGACAGTATGATGCTGCAGTTCTGATGTTGCCATCAAGGAAATCTATAAACTATACTGAGCTTTCTAAAATCATTAATGCGCTACTAGTATTGATGATTTCATTTCTTTGCTACGAAGAGCATGGCCTTTTAGCTAACATGCTGCAAACTGCAGCTTATAGTTTTTATGATATTCCTATTTCTTTCCATACTCTCTCTCCTTCCACCCAAAATCCATTGCATAAATTGATCTGGGGATCAGCCTTGATAAAATACCAGTCTTCAGCCCCTCACAACATCATAGCTGTATTGTTAGCTGTTCTTGATTATTTGGATGCTCTGGCAGAAGCTGCCACCTCTGAGTTGGAGGTGCAGGGAGATTAACTGGCGTCTGTCCAATCATTCGTCATACAAATAACAGTGCCAGTAGAGTGAAATACTATAAATCATTTCCCCCCAGGATTGAAACCTTTTATCAGTTGTGTCAGTTTCATTATTCAATAAGCGATTAGTAACAGCCATTGTCATTTAGCCATTTAGTTAACAACTTACAGCTTTTGGTGGCAAGGAAATGGTTTGACACTAGATTCTGATACAAAGGGAGATTTTAATATCTATCTGTCCAAATGAAGTGCAGGTAAACCTGCTAGTCAGTTACTTAATGCTGCCGTGTTTAACACGAGAAACTAAACTTTCTGTGATGCTGTGGTTATGGCTTGTGACATTTGGTGTTTGACAGTGAATTAAGTTGCTTTACATACTTTCAACAATTTAATCTGGTCATGTAATTTAATGCTAAAACCTGCAAATACTAGAGTATTAGCTATTATCCTCCCTAGGTCACAAAGTCTATTGCCTAACATTAATTGTCCTTTCCTGATTTAGTTTGCATGCAGTTTTGCCAACACAATTAGCTGCTAAGCCCTGTGGCCCTAGATCATATCAGGAGATAGTATTTCTTGTCACTGGTGTCTGCCTTCATTTCCTTGTGTGATCTTTCCCTACGCCCTACGTCAGGCATTGGCAAACTTGGCCCTCCAGATGTTTTGGGACTACAACTCCCATCATCCCTGATCACTGGTCCTGTTAGCTAGGGGTGATAGGAGTTGTAGCCCCAAAACATCTGGAGGGCCACGTTTGCCTATGCCTGCCCTATGTTAAGTGATGGTAGGAGGTGAAGAGAAGGGAGCCCTTACAGAGAAAGTAATGAGGAACAATCATCCCATCTGAGGTGAGAAGGCATGGTGGCAAAGCTACAGTAATCCTTTGCTGCCACAGCTGTGTCCGCACCACACTAATCTCCCCATCACTTTCCCCTCTCGGTTACTGGCAGTGACTTCCATGTTGAGAAGCCAGGTGAGTAATTTCAACTCACTGTCCCATGACTACTATCTAGAATGAACAGTTCCACTAATCTAAGGAGAACCTGCAATGGTGTCTCCAGCCTCAAATGGTAAACTATATCTAGGCTTTGTGGAGTTCTAACACATGCAATAGAGTCTTTTTACCCTGTCAGTGCCTAGGGAGAGATTTCAATCTCAACAAGATCAACACCACAAATGCATTCTCAGTTCCTAAGTTAATATAAAAATAAATTGACAGGTCCAAAAGGCTGATGGTATCTGTGTATGTCTTTATGCAGAAGGACAACTGTTTGACCAGCAACTGTTCTGAATAAGGCAAGCTTGGAAATGCTTAGGTTTTTCAGAAGCCTGAATCCATTTTAGGATTTTGATCTGCCCTAATAGCAGCAGATCTGAGCCCATCCTACACTTCCTCTCCCATGATGTAAGCTCATTAAGGTGAGGTAACTTGTCATGGGTGTCCACTTGGAAAAGCTAACCTTAGAAACTTACAGGATAAACGCAACAGAGCAAATGCAATATGCTCTTATTTTCCAGTTTTTGAAACTGGTGGTCCAGTGATCACAGTCAAGTAATTATGGGCCTTTTTAGATGGCATGTCTACTCATCATTAAATAATTATACCTTTAATTAGTTTCCTTAGCTGATCATTGCCTTTGAAATTTGATAGTATAATTTAAAGCTACCATAAAGAGACATTTTAGATGGCTAAAGAGTTTTCTGTATTTATAAAGGATCTGCAGTGCTCCACTGTAGAGAAAGCCCTGAAATGAACAATCCAACTGCATTGAATGGGTTTGTCAGTCTAGTAGCATAGCATTTAGTTTTATGGAAAAAATAGAAATCCAGATTACAGAACAAACACCTTTTTATATTTTTCTTGTTTTAATATGTCCACTTTGACGTTTTAATACTAACCTAGAAATATGTAATGTTAATACATTGAATTAAGTTGAGATTTGCGGGGGTGGAGTGGGAATAAGTAGAATGCCTTAAAAACTTCTTGCCTAATTAGGCTGTATTATTTTTATCCCCCCCCCCATTTTTAAGTATACATAGATGGGGAACCTGGGCACCAAATTATTGAAAGAGCAGTATGATACTCAAATATAAGTGAAGAGTCTTAACTAAATAAAAGTTGGCCTTACAACAAAATGTCTTCCATCACCACCACAAAAATAAATAATAAATTTACGCGGATCTAATGCGCACACCTCAATTTTCAAAACCTTGAAACCAAAAAAAGTATTTGCTGGTGCCATCAAGTCTAATGTGCCCCCTAATTTTTGCAACATAATTTGGCCAAAAAAGGTGCACATTACATTTGAGTAAATATGGTAAGTTAGGAGGGCTCCAGCCATGACTTGGGCAAGCCAACTCACTCTGCTCCCCTCTGCCCACCTTTTCCCTTGGTTTTCTTTACTAGGATGCCAAAATGCCATCTCTTTAAAACACGGATATCTAAGAATGAAGTTGCCTTTGGAGTTTAGTAATGTATTTCAAGTGGATATGCATGTTTATAAGCTTTACATTTAAAAAGCAGTCAGAAAACATGCTATATTGCTGCCTGGATATCGCTTGAATTTATTTAATCACTTCTGACATTCCCATAGCTGTTGTGTGTTACTGGGGGTGGGGATTGTGTTCCTGGAGCTTGTTGTAGTCAGCATTTGATTCACTGAATATGTCTGTTTTTAAACAACTCATTCCCACACAATGTCCCAGTTTGCATATAATGCGAAGCCAAACCATGTCTTTGCATGAACATGCTTAGAGAGGAGACTGCAACCTCTTTGTTCTGCTGCTGCTGAGTTCCTGTAGCCAACTCATGGTTTGTTCTAGCATGTAGTCTGAACCTGGGCTCATGGTCTGTCTCACTTCAGACAATCCATGAGCTGCAAATCAAGAGGAAACCTTACTTTACATTTTGTGAAAATAAAAAAATTCCTTCCAGTAGCACCTTAAAGACCAACTAACTTAGTTCTTGGTATGAGCTTTCGTGTGCATGCACACTTCTTCAGATACATTTACATTTTGTGGTTCTTCAGATACATTTACATTTTGTGGTTTGTCTGGAATGAGACAAACCACAAATATGGGTCCAGACCAGTGCCGTACCTACCGGGGGTGGGGTTGCCCTAGATGAAGCCTCCAGAGGGGAATCATTGAATCTTGCAGCCTGTGTGAGCAAATACATGGAGGGGGAGGCTGCCAAACGGGGTCTTTTTTAAGCCTAGTTTTACCCCTAGTCCATACAACATGCTAAGCGCAAAGTTTGCAGTAGCAGCAGGAGCTCATGTGTTCATGCTAAGTCATAGTTTGGCTTACCATACATGTGAACTGGTTCACTGCTGTTGCCCTTATACTATATAAAAGAAGAAGATGTACCTGTTTTGTAGAATGCATTGCTGAATTGTACAAAATCATCTCTACATAGCTATAACTCCTGAGGAATTATTCTCTAATTTATAGAAGCATAGTAAGAATACTCTTAAGACAAAAGGACAAGGTTATTATTTTAATAATGATTGCCCTTGTTAGTGCTGTGATCTTAAATTATTTCTCTCTGAACAGCCTCGTATTTATGTGAAACTTGCTTTATTTATAGAAATGTACCTCATACAATAACATTCAAATGTAGTCTTGTGTGTGTGTGACCTTAGATTTCCTTACTGCATTGAAACCTTCTTCAGAAAGGAAAATAGTATGAATGAATTGGGTTATTTATTTTGTGGTGATATTTCCCAGATATGAGTGGCATTCTGGCTTGATCACAGCCCCTTTTATCCGGTCTAGGTGAAAGATCCTATTATTTCTCATAATTGATGCTGAGGGCTGTGGCGTTCCTCTTTTAATCAGCTCTGTTCAGCACACTCCAGGGATGTAATTCATGCACACTTTAACACCCAACATGGCTGACAAGGCTTAGACACACAACCTAACGGCTACATCATTTTTTAATCAGCTATCTGAGAACTATTTATCTAATCACCAAAGGACGCCGTCAAATTGAGATCAGTGATGACACTAACAAGTTTTGTTAATGATAAGGGATTGTAGAATATTTTTGTTTTGCTAGCAAACTGCAAGGAATAGTTATTTTAAATATAGATTAAATATTAAATACAGAAGAATATGCCAGACATTGTGGTTTCTGAATCATATGTACTAATGAAGAGTGCTAAAATAATAAAATTGTTGATATTCCTGAAAATCCTAAATTTTAAATGGAAAAATCAAATGAATAGTCATGTCATGAAAAGTTTGAACACAAATTCTGAGGTATCTTTGAAGCAATAAATTCCTTTCAGGTGTAATTAGAACATTTCTTTCAGTGCTTCATATAAACTGATCTTAGATTTGTTCAAATGATTTTTTAAAAAAAACAACTTCCCAATTTGCTTTCCATTACCACCTTTGTATTTTTAATGATCTTGGCTTTATTTATTTGTTAATGTTACTGCTTGTTTTCTATTGTGTTTTCTATAAGCTGCTTTGAGTGTCTCCTTTGTAAGTGGTGGACTGTTGGGAATCAATACCTTGATATATAATCTTTGGCAAGTGTTTGGTTCCTTCCATACTAGCCCATTGCTCTGGAACTGCCATTGTTTATTAACTGTAGTTCTGGAGTATCCTGATAATGATGTTGCAGCTTAGTGCATTGTAGTGTTTTCTGTGTTACCTTCCTCTGTTTTTTTAGATCTGATATATGATGATTTTTTGGTAATAACAGAATTGCAGCATCAGCCCTACCTACTGTGTGTAGACAAAGCACTACTGGAGCTTTTAAAGGTGCCTGAATCTTTAATTAAGCAATGCTCATTTCATGTTTTCTGTTTGCTCATGACTTGGGGAATGATGAGCAAGTCAGATCTGAAACAGTGGTTCAGGATACTTCATTCCATTTTCTCTCTTGCCTTGTTTTCAGGTGAGGTATCCAAGTTAGTCAAACATTTCATGGCTACAGATCATGCTCTATCTCCCTTGGGCTGTTTTCAAGCCCGCCCCCCAATCCTTAGGGTTTCCCCAAAATTTTTTAATTAACATTGCTTGGAATCTTTGCTATAGAAGGATCTTGGCCATGGAGATGGCATGGCTTGAAAATATAGCACTATATTAAGTGCTTGTGTGAAACCTCTTATAATTCTGCTTCTCATTAACGGTGGGAAAGCAAAGCTTCAATATTGCTAAAGAAGCCTAGTGTGGAAGCAAACCTAGTTCTTTTGCATTGCATGTTCTTTGCCCTTTAAAACCATTAAGGCAGAACCTCTGGTTTAAAATATAGACTGCAAATCATACTTGCCCCATCTAAAAATGAGCACTAAAATCCAGATTAATTTTCTATCTGTTTGGAGATTCCATATGGCAGGATCTCCCCCAACCAACTCCTGGTCTAATACCGTATATGCTGCCTCTGGACATCTTATCTTGCAGTCTTCTTTTACTAACAAAGATACAAAATAAAAAAATTCCTTCCTGTAGCACCTTAAAGACCAACTAAGTTAGTTCTTGGTATAAGCTTTCGTGTGCATGCACACTTCTTCAGATACACTGCCAGTGCTACAGGAAGGAATTTTTTTATTTTGACTATGGCAGACCAACACGGCTACCCATCTGTAACAAAGATACAGAATTTCATCCTGATCTGAAAGGTGATAAAACAGGAAGTTGTGGAGATATTCCTTGATTTTAAAATGCAAATATAGCTTTCAGACAATCTGGACTGTTGGGTTTGCTCTTTGCCTTCTGTAACAACAGAGGACATATCTGTTCCATCTTCAGATATGTGAAGGCTGCTGTTGTATTCCCCTTTAATTGTCTTCTCCAGGCTAAACATACCAGCTCTTTTAGCTGTTCTTCGCAGGATTTGGTTTCCAGTCCTTTCACCATTCTAGTTGCACTCCTTTGGACACGCTTCACTTTTTTTCAATATCATTCTCAAAAGTGTAGTGCCCAAAATTGTATTTGGTACACTAAATGCTGCCTGACTCGTGCAGAATAGAGCAGATAAATAAAACCATACTTTATAGTCAAGCAAAATCCTACCAACTTCTAATTCTTACACAGAGCAGCTTCTTCCCAAAAAGGCTCTCAGCTCTTCATAATTTATTGTCTCACTGTCTACATAAATTCAGGTAGGTAGCCATGTTAGTCTGACGCAGACGAAATAAATTAAAAAATTGTCCAGTACTACCTTAGAGACCAACTAAGTATGTTCTGGGTACATGCACACTTCTTCAGATACACTGAAACAGAAGTCACCAGACCCTTATATATAGTGGGGTGCAGTTTTTCTCAGAAGGGTAGGAGGGTGGGGTGGGGTTTATCCCTTCTGAGAAAAACCCACCCCACCCTCCCACTATATATAAGGGTCTGGTGACTTCTGTTTCAGTGTATCTGAAGAAATGTGCATGCACACGAAAGCCTATACCCAGAACAAACTTAGTTGGTCTCTAAGGTGCTACTGGACAATTTTTAATTTTTATTTATTTATTTTGTCTATATAAATGTTGGGCACTTGTGATTTTCTGCTGGCCTGAACTCAGTAAAGGGTTTCCTGGTTTAAATGAAAGAAAAGGTAAGCAATTTATTTGATCCATTTTGTAACAGTTTTGTACAATGTTGTGGACCTGTTATAAAACATATAGAAACCATCTATAAGCCTTGTGCCTATTTAGTATTGAAAACTGTCATGTTCAGGAAGGGGGAATAACTGAACCGTGGGGAGCAGAGTACCTGTCCTCACCTTGGCCTCAGTCAGGAGCTGTACGAGTGCAGTAGAGCTCTTGCTTCATTTTCCAAAATACATATACCACATCTTATATTTAAATAATCCCATGTGGTATAGTCTTAGAAAATGTAAACAGAAGTCATTCTTTAGTGTGCCTGTATTGGGGCTCATAAGATCATACCTCCAGATACCAATCCAAAGATCCTCCTCTCACAAACACATTGTAAAAGCTGACAAAGGCAGCTGCTTGTGTGACAGTTCTGGTTTACTACAATCAGCCCCTTATCCAGCAGGACGTGTGATGTAAGCAAGTCTGCTCTGGACCACATATCACTCTTGCTAGTACTATTGACTAATAATTATTAGAAGAGTGTCCTGTTCTTCGGATAAAAAGGTACAAACAGTAAAGGAAATGAATTGTCCAATCAATATGAAATGTTTTAACTACAAGAACATGCAGTATAAATTACCCTTCTTTACATCAAGTAAATCATGGATATTTTCCATATAACTAGCAGTGAATATACATAAGAATATTCTTGTGCAACTAACTTTTTAATTGCTTCGGCTATACTGGCAACCCAGTTCAGAATATTGAACGGGCAAGTTTTCTTGTAGTGAACAGTTCGTAGCATTTAAAAAGACCCCTTTCACTTAAAATAGTTAAGAGTGAGGCTGACAATATTAAGCTTTTAAGAAATAATGATAGTGTTTTGGCAATTACGATTACAAATCTTGTGCCAGGAAGAAAGGAGCAGTTTTGCAACTTTAGTCTTCAATCAGAACCCAACAGCCCATGTAATCCTTTGTACTACCGGCAGGAAAGAGAAAGGAACTTTGACCTTAGGCGGAGACCTAAGAAGCTGAGTGGGAAGACAGCTGAGGAGAGAAGACTGAGAATAAGAGTGACTTAGTGGTCTAAGGAACAGAAACATGGAGTTAAGTGTAAGATATAGGTATAGGTCTTGTAAGCAGATGCGGTAGCAGGACTGTCTTCCTTGAAGGTGGTACTGCTGCCTTGCATAACTGAATAATTCATTTAAAGCCCCAGCCAACCCCTGCACATAGGGCTGGCCCACCCATGAGGCAAGGTGAGGCAACTACCTTGGGTGGCAGGATCCACAAGGGCAGCAGATTTGATCTCCAAAGAATGCCTCACCCATTGCTGCTGTCAAAGTAGGAGCAACTGCTGTGGTACACTCATTGGAGGCCAGATCTGCTGCCTCCTTGGCAGGCCTGCCAGTGCTGCCTCTATAGTGGTCTCTTGGTGAATAGGAGGAGCTGCTGGTCTCCTCCCTCCCCTAGGAGTGTGGGGGAGACCATCAGCAGTGCCTCCTCTTTGCTGAGAGGCCACTGTGCAATGCCACCTCCACACCCCTAGGGAAAAAAAGGCAGGGGCTGCCTTCTGAGATCTCCACCCATCCACCATTCACTGGCCACAGCCTTTGATTCCCCCTTCAACTGTTGGGTAAGGTAGATTTGATTCCACCCCAATCCTGCTTTCCCCTTATGTAGATCTTCACTCACCCTGGCAGAGGGGAGGTTGCCATTTAGTGGTTCGCCTCTTGGGCCTGTCATGCCTGCGTGTAGGAAACCAGATATTGGAGGAAAGGCCTCTAGCTTTCCTTCTCCCTGGCATGCTATTTTATAATGCACAGGGACTTTTTTGTTTGCAGTCTAAATTGGTGTAATGGAAGTTCACCATTTTATCTGGTTTTTGTGAGAACCAGACCATAGAATCCTGTGTTGGGGGGAAATGAGGGAACCATAAAATAACTCAGTTTTGTTCCCGTCCTCCTCCTTGCTGTGTTCTACAAATGGAGGATTGGAACAAGACTTCGCATCAGGCATGACAAAGCCATGTGCTTTTAAAATATACTGCAGGGAAGAGGCCCTAGTGTCGTGAGCAGCCAGAGAACCTGGGCATGGGAACTTGCTATGTGGCTCCAGGGACAGAAAGGGAGCAGCTGGTGGCTATGGACCTGGGAGGGAAGAGGACTATGTTGCAAAGAGACGCATCAGTCTCAACTAACCAGTGAGATAGGTAGCTGCAAGAGTCTTACATGCTAATCTTACTTTACTGGACAAGTCTCTTTCGACAAAATGATGCTAAATTGTTCCTATCGCAGTTCAGTGTGGATATGCTTTAGCACCATTCATGTATTTTACATGTCTAAATTAGGAAAGCTTTTTTAATTGAAAAATTAGGACTACAATGTTCAGAATTGAATTAATTTAGAAATAAATGGAAACTGAACTTGTAGCATGTAATACAGTGGTACCTCAGGTTACAGACGCTTCAGGTAACATACGCTTCAGGTTACACACTCCGCTAACCCAGAAATAGTACCTCGGGTTAAGAACTTTGCTTCAGGGTGAGAACAGAAATCGCACACGCGCAGCGGCAGCAGAAGGCCCCATTAGCTAAAGTGGTACCTCAGGTTAAGAACAGTTTCAGTTTAAGAACAGACCTCCGGAACAAATTAAGTACTCTGGTTGAGGTACCACTGTAGTGTATTTTTTCATACATATGGAAGCCTATATTGAACTAGTTATAAAACAGTAACTAGATTTTATGCAGTTATTAAACATAAATTTATTTTGGTTTGATGTTTCAGATACAGACATACAAATGCCTAATAGCATTAACGTGAGACATTATTAATGAGTTCATGATTACTGTTACTTGGAAATAACATGCCAAAATAAAGACAGTCTCCTAATTGTCATTTGAGTTTCTGAGCAAAGACCATTTGAGTTGTTCCCATAACTCAACCTTTTGAAGGTTGCCTTTGACTTTTTCTGGTGGGAACATGTGGTGCTAGCCAAGAGAGCATAGCACTGCTGATAACTGCCAGGGTAATTGATGTTGCAAATTTCAGAAACATATTTTGTCTGCTAAATATTCATTTTTTAAAAGAAAAAGGAATGACACTTGACACATCAAAGTTGATCATTTCATCAACAGGCTAACAGAGAATAAAGCTGAAGATTTAGTTCTTTTATATTGATACCAGTCCTTTAATACGTGATTGAAACATGAAAAACTATAGAAGATGGAGCCAATTGGGAAAGGGGTTTTATGTACTGCAGATTTTCTCCTTGGCAGCAGGGTGCTGTGCCTAGACGTTACCTATTTATATGTAAATTTTCAGGAATAAAAGTTTTCAACAGGTGAATTTAGACCCCACACTGCATAATTCCTACTGAGGTTTCCCAAATCTTTTCTAAGAGAAAAGCTGTAATACTTTAAAAATCTCTCTCTTAATTTTTATATATAGACAAGATTAACTGCTATTAAGCCTTCTCAGCATAAGTTCTTTCTTTAAAAAACAAACAAGGAAAGCAACTACAGAATTCAGGTATGCAGTTTAACTTTCCCCCCTTGCTGTCATTAAATATAGCATGCCATATTATTGGTAGGAAAGCAGTCACAGGACATTTAATATCATGGGATATACAGTATAGATGTTCGTTTTCTAGTTAATTACTATTTTATTGATTGTGGGCAGATTGCAGGTCCTCATTTTGATAAACACCTACAGGGAAAAGGGTTGTCCAACAAACTTCAGCATTTGTATCAGGAGAATTTTATGCAAGATCTTCAGATAAGGGTTAGAATTTTCCTAATTTTTCTATTATAACTTTTGAATGAGCCAGCTGCAGTGTTGCATTTTGTGCTGGTTATAACAATATTAACAATAAAACGGATTTTCACAGCTATCATTTAAATCAATATTAGCATATGTACATAGATGTTGCATCTAGTTGGGCCTGTGTGTGTGTTAAGTAGTACAGAATATGCATTGCTCAGTACAGATTCCAGTACAGTGGTACCTCGGTTTACTAACTTAGTCCATTCCGGAAGTCTGTTCTTAAACCAAAACCGTTCATAAGCCAAGGCGCGCTTTCCCTAATGAGGCCTCCCACCACCAGTGCCATTCCACTGTTCAGCTTCCGTTCTTAGACCGAGGTAAACCGGGACACTACCTCCTGTTTGGTGGAGTTGGTAAATCAAATAGTTCGTAAACAGGGCTGTTCTTAAACCAAGGTACCACTGTATTCTGATAATCCCAGTTTTTGTTTAGAAGAGGGTGACAGTATTTGACAGTATTTCTGTCCTCATTCTACAGAGGTAAACTTGAAGTACGTGGTGAAATCTCAGTAGGCAGAACTTGGGCATAATTTATATTTATGCATACTTGCATATTAAAGTTACAAAATTCAACTGTACTGCAACATATTTTAGGTTGCTTTATCACCAGATTTCTTCCTCCATGGCCGGACCTAGATTCTGTGTTTCAAAACTCATTGCCAGGGCTTTGGAAAGTGTACACAAAAAGTCTATCACGGGGTCAGCAACCTTTTTCAGCCATGGGCCGGCCCACCGTCCCTCAGACCATGTGATGGGCCAGACTATATTTTGCAAAACAAAACAAATTCCTATGCCCCAGAAATAACCCAGAGATGCATTTTAAGTAAAAGCACATTCCTGGACCATCCACAGGCCGGATTGAGAAGGCGATTGGGCTGCATCCGGCCCACAGGCCTTAGGTTGCCTACCCCGGTCTATCAGAATGAACATTGCACTTTTAGACCACCTCAGGACACAGGAAGACCGACTGGACTGTTTATTCAGGCACGAGACAGTACTTTGCTGTTATGAATCTGAATGAACAATGCTGTACTTCGGTTGACAGATAAGATATTGTACAAAGTTACATGTTGCAGAATCTTGATCCATGTTATTTTTTTAAAGAGCTGTAGGAATCCTGAACTAGATCAGAGCGACAGCCTTGCTGTGGGGTTGGGGGGTGGGATAGTGATGGTGTTAAACCCTTTCCTCTTCTTGCTGTGTCCACAGTTGGACTCTCCCCCCTCAAGTCTGCTGCTTTAGCCATACTTTGGCAGAGGGCACAATATAAGTCCTGGTTTCTTCCCTCAGCGAAAACTGATTTTGATCAGTGTTATGCCCTTCCCAGTAGAGGCTGATCCATAATGGTGAATGAGTCAGTTCCACCTCGCATGGGCTCCAGCTCCACCAGTGCTCTGCCCCACCAGTCCCAATGGCCAACACTGCCCACCAATCCTGGATCCAATTTGGGATTGCCATAGTTGACGTGTGATTACAGATCCCCTGCATAATTTGTGGCTTGTCCCTTAGAGGTGCAGCATGCAAATATATAAAGCTGTCTTATTCTAAATCAGTCTTGGTCTGTCTAGCCCCTGCCAAAGAGGCTCCATCAAAATTGTTATACCCCTCTTTGAATTGCTAGCAGTGTGGGGCAAGCATTATTAATATGGTGTTGGCCTACCCAGTTATAAAGTATTCTGAGGTGATGTTCTGGAAACAGTTTAGTATTGGAATCCTCACTGTGCTTTAAAGATGTGCATGTTTTAATAAACTTCTTGTACTCCGACACTTAAGGCAGAAAATAGCACCTTTCGCACAGGATGGGTGTTTGTACTGTTTAAGTTAACATGAGCATGTGTTGTTGTTGGCATCCATCTTGTCTCTGGAGACAGTGGAAGAATGTGCCATCCAAGGCAAACCATTGGATACTTCCAGTACCTGCTGTGGCCATAGAGAGCAATACGTTTGGTTTCGCTGTTAGATGCACCATAGAATTTATTCTCTCTGTGCTCCTCCCAGAAGAGCATAAAGAGCATATTTAGTGTACATTGCTTCTTCCAGTTCATTTGCTTGAAATAACACAACTCACTTTCCTCTCTCTCCTCTCCTTCTATTGTTCCCCCACCTTTGGGGGGAAATATTATATATGGGTGGGGTTTTCTCCTTTTTCCTTACTTGTGATTGGTTTAAAAATTGCAATTTAAACATGTTTACTGGCACACTATCATCTACTCTGACTGGCAGTAGTCTCTCCCATATTCTTTTACTGGCAATTCCAGGAATTTTACCTGGGGCCTTCTGCATTCAACACTTGCGCACCAGCACTAAGCTATGGTCCTCCTTCATTCCAATGTAAAACATCTTTCCTTGCTGCCATCATTACCGTATTTTTCGCTCTATAAGACGCACCAGACCACAAGACGCACCTAGTTTTTGGAGGAGGAAAACAAGAAAAAAAATATTCTGAATCCCAGAAGCCAGAACACCAAGAGGGATCACTGTGCAGCGAAAGCAGTGATCCCTCTTGCTGTTCTGGCTTCTGGGATAGCTGTGCAGCCTGCATTCGCTCCATAAGACGCACACACATTTCCCCTTACTTTTTAGGAGGGAAAAAGTGAGTCTTATAGAGCAAAAAATACGGTACCACATTATAGATATAATAGTGCATTATCACGTGTCTTCAGTCAGATTCACATCAGGATTTCCTCCTCTTGCACTCTAGCCACAGTCCCACCAAGTGGGCCTACACATCTCACCATGCCCTGGCAAAACCAAATCTTGACAGGTGCACCATCCATGTCAACCAGAAAATCATCCAGGGTAAGGCATCCAGATTCTGTAGGTTTTCAGGGGTGGATCATCCCAATGCCTCCACCCTTGGGTGGTACTGCCACAGCTATACCAAACCTCACCAGGGTATGATCTGTTCTTGACAATGAGCTCAGTACTCATTGGTACTTAATGGAATCAAGCCAGCCAACTCTGTTACAAAGAGCGGGTCAAGGGTATGTTCAGCCAAATTACTTGGAGCACTGATCAACTGGGATAACCCCATAATTGTCATAGATATAATGAAGCCCCAAAGTATCACACTGGAGGCCACCTCAGCCTGGATGTTGAAGTCACTCAATGAATACTGGAGGGCTTCTCCAACACCATGTCCAGCAGTTCAGCCAGGGCAATGTTGTACAACCAGCAGGGAGCACACAAGCACCATCTCCAGTCTGCCATGGTGGCCCAGCACCAAGAACAAATACTCAAAACAGGTCACAGAGTAGATTGGCCTTCTGGTGAGAGGGATCAAATTCACATGACTACCCCAACTCTGCTCCACAGATCTGAACTGGTGCTGTACCGAGTACAGGATGGGCAAAAGTTGAGTCAACCTTCTAATTCACCTACCCTGCTCTCTGTCATGCCCCTGTCACCCACAATTTTGATAACTGGCTTATTTTGGACAGACCTGTAAGTCACCAACAGCAGCACCAGAGCTGAGTGCAAGTTTTCTGGCTTCATCAAATCCTGATTACAAATGGGCATAGTAGAGGGAACAAGGACCTTGATGTACTTCATCTCTCAACTCTGTATCATGACCCCCCCACCTGCCTTCCCCCTTCCTCTTCCTTCCACCCAGTTCCAGTCACACAAGCACATGATGTCACACATTTTGAGCACTAAAATGATGACACTAGTGAAGGAAATCAATGCACATCTCATGTGTCCCTCTGCCCCCCCCTCCCACCTTGCTGAGGCATAATCTTATCCCATTGTGTTTGCTTCTGACGATGTAATAAGGTGCACTTAATCTAAAACAGAAGTGAAAGCTTCCAAACCCATCCTTAAGGCTTCCCCAGGAGATTACAGTGGAAACGAAGAGCCCACAAGGCCAGCATTCACTGAGGCTTATTCTCATAATGTTGAACCATGCTCTGGCCTTATGACTGAGCAAAGCCACTATCTCCCATTCCCGCCTGCCTCAAAATATTGCTGTAGAGATAATGGGGCTTGTGGTCAGAACATGTAGTGTTGGTTGTTAGCCCCTGTAAGTGTGGCAGTACTGAAGCGTGGCATACAAATCTTTTAAATAAACATGTAGGAAGCCTGAACTCCCTCAAATTACCGTATTTTTTGCACTACAACACTCACTTTTTTCCTCCTAGAAAGTAAGGGGAAATGTCTGTGCGTGTTATGGAGGAAATGCCTACAGGTGGCATGCCTACGGATTTTCCTCCTCTAAAAACGAAGTGCGTGTTATGGTCGGGTGTGTGTTATAGAGCAAAAAATACGGTAAATAAGTAAAATGATACTAACCCAAAAAATACTAAAAATCCTTTGGAAACCAAAAGGAGTAACTAGTCATCAACAGCATCACTTAAACCTTGCCCTTCAAACAAGAATTTATACTTTCTGTGTCTGAAAAAGAGTAAAATTTGCATACGGACAACATCAGCGTAAGTTAAAACAATCGTTAAGTTAATAACATGTAGGCAAATAAAAACGTATCTGAGGCCGTTTGCCTTATCTAAATGTATTGCTCTGTCACCTGGAGTAAAAGTTTTATGCTTCCAAATATCAGGATTTATGCAATTGAATTTGTTATTTTGGAAAAGTGGAGTTTCTAGTGTCGCACTGACTACTGTGAATTACAGTCATACCTTGGGATAAATGTGCTTCAAGTTAAGTATTTTTGGGTTGCGCTCTGCGGCGACCAGGAAGTAAAGGAGCATGTTACTTCCGGGTTTGCCACGCGTGCATGTGCAGACTGTCAAAATGATGTCATACGCGGAAGCGGCGAAACACAACCTGCGCAGACGCGAGTTGCGTTCGCTTCAGGATGCGAACGGGGCTCCAGAACAGATCCCGTCCACATCCCGAGGTACCACTGTAATTGTGGTTATACCATTTGTCTTAGAGGAGAATACCTTTTCTATTTATTTAGCTTTTACATTTTGATGATAAAGTATTCTGGTTTAAAGTTCTTAAGAAGTTATGAGCTTTTGATAAGAATCTTCTTTCTGCTTGAAAAGCAAGGTGTTTAAAAGCTTTACTCCGGGCAAGATGTGTGCAGCTGTTTCCCACATAGGCTTTTGCTTGTATTTTACTTCATATGCTGCTTCAACCTTTTTTCCCCTCCCATTTTTTTTCATTTTTTCTGTTCTTTCTTTTACTCTTCTCTTTTTTTCTCTCTCCCCTTTCTGCTCTCTGGATGCAGCCAAACGCAAAGCGTGGAAACTAAACCGTGTTGGTAGCCTGCGAAATATATACAGCAGCAGCAGCACCAACACTGAAGGTAACAAAATCAAAGCACCATCATGTAGAGGAACTGCTCCCTCTCCCAGCGGTATCTTCCTTGCCTCTCCCTTTCCCCCAAATCCTGGGATAGCAATAAAATTTGCCCAAAGCACGTGTGCTTTCATGTTGTGTATGCAGAGCCATTCCTTTGGTCTTTTCATCTTTCTGTTTGTGTGTTTTATTTTGCCATTCATGTTCCTTTCAGTTTACTTAAATTTTGACCTTTCCCTCTAGTCGTGGAGTAGTGATGTTTAAATTACTTCAAGAACCCATTTTCTTCAATTTTTTTTATTTTCCCTTTATACATGTGGGCACTCAATGTAATATTTCCCAAGTTATTACAGTTTTTTAAAGTGTTGGTATCAGGTGTAATGATCTGTAGCCAAATACAATAGTGTGCTGTGACATTTAAGTAACAGTCTTAATTTGTTTTGTGAAAGCATTCTCCATAATGCTTTCTGCAGCTCTAATCCAAAAGCGAGACAGAGCCAAACCATTTGCATGTGCTACTCTTGCTTGTAAATTCTGTATATTGTTGTATTTCTAAAGGTCGCCTGGTGCCAAAGTTCACAAATTGACTTACATTGCTGTTTTCAGTGAAGGCAGCCATCATGGCTTTTGTATAATAGCAGATTGAATTTCTTTCCTTCACCTTCATTTGAACAATGCAATTATAAACTGCCTTCTTTTTTTCCTTTCTTTTTTTTACAAAGGTCAAAGGTCAAAATTACTTGGAAACCAAGGGGGGGGGGAATCTTCATCCACCATCTCAGAGACCGTATAAACGGTGATGCTGAATGCAAAATAGGTCACAATTCAGTAATCTTCTTGTAATGGGGGGAATTTTTTTTCACTTAAGTGCAAACCAAATGGGTCAAGTAATCACAAGCGCATGCCCTTACACTAATTGACTTATTTTGGAATGATTATAACTATAATATTTTTCTTAATGTCACTGTTTTCTGGGCTGTTGGTTTTAGTGATTGAGAAGAGACAGCATTAAATCTCTTGTAAATTTTAAATTGCATGCTATTTCTGTAAACAAGTCCCTGTGTTCACATTCTGATCATTAACCTTTGGTGATTTATATCACAATCTCTTTTTTTCACAATTACTACTCTATCTCAGGCAGTTGCCTTACTTACCACCAGATAAAATGTATCTGGGACACAAAAGTGCTTTTTTACAGCCACTTGTTAGGGAGCAATTTTACTATAATATTGGTTTATTTTCCATTGTAAAGATTAAATTGTCACCTTTTAAAATAACAAAGCTGTAAGCTCTGAGACAATATTTGCTACCTTTCAAATGGCTTTTAGAAGAAAAACTGGGACCAAATTAGTCATAAATATCCACTGCCTGGGAATAGTAAATAAGGATTGTTTTTTGCAGTTAAAACAGAACTGCACATGTTCACTGCTTTCACCCCCAAAGTGCTTCACTGAATATTTCTGTATTTTGCTCTTTCATTTGTTGTGTCTACATAGTGTTCCATTTCATCTTGATAATATTAGGTTTCATTATTTCCTAGTTATCATTTTGAGAGGTGAAAGTATATTACCTTGTTTGCCACCAAAATATTTATTTAATTAGAAAATGTTTAAAATATTTGCTGGGAAATATATCCTAGCAGTGTGCTAATTCCATTATATATAAAGCGTGACTAATTTCCACCAACCAATTAAAAACAAATGTGCATAAAATGATTATTAAAAGCAAAGATAAAAATCAATAAAACATTCAAAACAAATATAACTGACACGTGATTGGGTAAGCTTGCTAAAAGAAAGGTTTTCAGCAGTCAAACAATATAGCGAGGGCACCTCCTTACACCAATGGGCATAGAATTCCAGGTCAGAGATATTGCCACACTAAAGGAATTACATCTTTCAATGTGGAACAAACAAAAAGCACTTGCAAAGTTCTGGTTTTGCAAATCAAAGTAATCAGATAGGTGCATGGGGTAAGACTATCCCTTAAGTGAACTGGCCTCAAGCCATTAAGGACTTGCATGTACTGATGGCAACACCTTGAGCATGGCCTGCTAATCAATCGGCCTTGGTCCAGTATACCTGAAGGAGCATCTCCACCTCCATCGTTCTACCCAGACACTGAGGTACAGCACCGAGGGCCTTCTGGCAGTTCCCTCACTGCGAGAAGCCAAGTTACAGGGAACCAGGCAGAGGGCCTTCTCAGTAGTGGCGCCTTCCCTGTGGAACACCCTCCCACCAGATGTCAAAGAGAACAACAACTACCAGGCTTTTAGAAGACATCTGAAGGCAGCCCTGTTTCGGGAAGCTTTTAATGTTTGATGTATTATAGTATTTTAATATTCTTTTGGAAGCCGCCCAGAGTGGCTGGGGAAGCCCAGCCAGATGGGTGGGGTATAAATAATAAATTATTATTATTATTATTAATCAGTAGCCACTGCAGAACTTTGACCAAAAGCTGACAAACTCTCAATGTGGCAGCATTCTGAACTTAACTGCACTTTCCAGATCAACCACAAGAGAAGCCACACATAGAGTGCATTGTCGTAATTCAACCTTGAATTTGCCACAGTGTCTGAACGACTGTGGACAAACTATCCGGATCCAGAAATGGTTGCAACTGTCATACCAGTGGTTCTAATCACTGAGGCTGCTTGGGCCTCCATTGACAAAACTGGACCCAGGAGCACCCCTAGACTGTGTGCCTGCTCCTTTGGGGGAGTGCATTCCCATCCGGAACAGGCAATTGACCGATACAGTCAGATACAATACCCACTCAACCACAGAGCCTACATCTTGTGAAGATTCAAGATGTTTGTTTTCTCTCAGTCAGCCTACTACTGCATGCAGGCACCAATCTAGGGCCTGTATGGCCTCCCACAATTCCGATGTTATGGAGAAGTAGAGCCTTTGCCCCAAGTCTCCTAATGGCTGCTCCCAATGGCTTCATGTAGATGTTAAACAGCACTGGGGAGAAAATGGTGACCTGTGGCACTCCATAGCATAACTTCCAGGGTTCCAAAAGCATACTTTCAGTTTTCAATAACTCACAAGGTGTCAGTGAGTTTCTCTTTAATCAGAGAAACAAAACAGCTCAGGCCTAAGCACAGCAACTCTTCCCAGTGGTCTTGCCCCAGTGAAGCAATTGTAAGGGCTGAAGGTCTCCTCCTTCTACAGCTCCCTAAGTCCCCTCCTCCCCCAGGCCCTTCCCAAGCAACCTGAGACTTCTTTGCCTTGTCTCTGTTCTGCCCTCTTCATACATCTGTGGGTTCTGGGAGACCAGGGGGGAAGGAAGCTTGTCACAGCAGGAAAGGGAGATACCTGTGCTTTTTCACAAACCTGACTCATCTCTGCCTTTTGGCTTCCCTCCCCCCCTTATTTCAGCTTTTGCTTCTGCCTCTGATTCTGGACTGCTCTCTGTTACAGCCTCTTCTTGCTCACTAAACCCTGTTGCCTCTTCAGCTTCCAACACCACCTCTTCCCAGTCTGTTCCCTCTTCTCCCTCTGACCACTAATTGCCATCCCACCACCAATCCCCTGGCTCTGAGCCTTCTTCCCTTGAGGGTTCTCCACCTGGTTCCTCCCACCACTCCTCTGCATCCAGCCAGTCCGTGACAATACAGGAGGGAAACGGAGGCCCATTTGGTCCCATTACTTGGTCCCATGACTGAAGTTCCACACCCCTGACTTTAAGAATCCAGGAAAGGCACAATTTCATGGTGACAAAATAGCCCAGAAGAGGATGTTGGAGATAGGTGGTTCAGAGTTAGTATTGGAGGAGAAACAGGGAAGAGATGATGATGATGATGATGATGATGATAAGGAAATGCAGGCAGAGGAGGTAGACTGTGCTGAAAGAAGGGGTTTTGCAGGATACTGAGTAAGTCTGCAGGCTTTAACAGGCTGATGCAATACTCTGTGAAGTGCTGGGTCAGAGTGACTCAGCGGGAATGTGATTGGCTATCACCTGTTTTAAAAAGGAAAGCCTGTTCAACAGTGATTGTGGTGGTTGTGCTGTGGGGTGGTGGTGCTGTGGTGGAGAGTATTCGTTTGCCTTAAGGAGCAGGTACTCTGTATGGACTGTTTTTGTAAATACTTGTATATAGCTCACATTAAAAAGACTGCACTGAAAAGAAACCTGGGACTCTGAGCGTTTCTGCTGAAAGCGCCGCGAGGAATTCGCGACAGAGAGAACCCCACCTAAGGCTTATAGACAAGGAGTGTTGTGGTGTTGCTTGGGAAGGGAGCAAGGAACATGAAGATACGAGAGGAGAGGACTCTTGAGACAGGCTGTAGGCAGAGACATTCACATAGAGTTGTAATATGTCCCTGGCCTTGGATATCCCTTGACCATTATTTTTTTTTATTAACAAAAAATAAATAAAAATAAACTCATACAAGTTATCTTACCATTTCAGAATGCTGACTGTTAGAGCTGTTTCTTATCTCTCTGCTAGTTCCCATGATACACAAGTGTTACTAATGACTAATTTGGACTTCTGAAAGCTCAAATATATGCTATTTTACGAATTCTTTTTTTACTTTGAGAAATGTGTTTTACAGTGGTGCCTCGCAAGACGAAATTAATCCGTTCCGCGAGTCTCTTTGTCTAGCAGTTTTTTCGTCTTGCGAAGCAACCCTATTAGCGGCTTAGCGCTATTAGCAGTTTAGCGGCTATTAAAGGCTTAGCGGCTATTAAAGGCTTAGCGGATTAGCGGCTAAAAGGCTATTAGCGGCTTAGTGGCTTAGAAAGGGGGGGGAGCGGGGAAAAATCGGAACACTCACAAGACGTTTTCGTCTTGCAAAGCAAGCCCATAGGGGAAATAGTCTTGCGAAGCAGCTCAAAAACGGAAAACCCTTTCGTCTAGCGGGTTTTCCGTCTTGCGAGGCATTCGTCTTGCGGGGCACCACTGTATTATTATTATTATTATTATTATTTACATAAAAGTGCTATTAAAAAATGAAGAAAAATAGAAGAAAAAGTATATAGTATATCACTATATTGTTAGCAGTTAACAATTACCATTTTTAACATACTGTATTTTGTATAAATGAGTTCCAAATTTCATTATACTTGTCCATGCAAAGTCTACCTCTATAAGCAATCTGCTTATAGGTGGCAAGAGTAGTCAGGTCTTCAATCCATTGAATTAACGGAGCCGTACATTTATCTTTCCAATGCAGCAACATCAGTCTTTTGGCCCTAGTGAGGGCATGGAGAAACCATTTGTGTTGTCCAGTGCTCAAATTCTACGTAGTAGATATATAATTCAAAAGCGTATTAACCTCTGAAAAATAGGTATTTGCATTTTGGAAATCAATTAATAAAACTAGTATGATAAGTTGGATAGATAAAAGTTGTTAAGTTTTTATTTATACTGGAGCAAACAACTCCACTGAGTGCTTTCTTGAGTGCCTTCACCGTTTAATATCCAAATCCCCCCAAAGTAGTTATTTACTTTCTGCTGTCCTTCAAATATAGAAAACTTCCTGCCTGTTAACCCTCTGTATGCTAAATTCCCAGGGGGGAGGGGTGATGATTAATTGGCCCACTAACCTTTTAGAGGAAAAATAAAATAAAGAATGGCAACAACCTGGATCTGTGTTAAGAGTAGGATTCTTTTTGAAATCAGTTTGATGGCCAAGTTGCTTGTCCCTGAAGATAACAAAATTAGCCACGTGGGACTTCGTCTGCATAGAAACTGGACACAATTAGAGTAATATTCACTGTTGTTAATGCAGTTTGGGATAATTGGGCAAGTTGATTTTGACAGGTTGATGGTGCTAAAATACTATTATAGTGGACCTTTCCATGCATAACAGTTAAACTTAGGAAACTGTTTAATAAAATGTTGTGATTGGGCTCACAGGGATTTAAACTGCACGAACTGCAATACTGTTGGGTTTAAAAGTTAACCATTTAGTTCTGAAACCAGCTTTTGAGAGTATAACCATCTTTCCATCAGACCTTTTGTGAACAGAGATAACTTCCTCAGGATATGTCTGAACTGCATTCAGAGTCTGTAGAAGCCAAATCCCTGTAAGAAATGTCTTGCTATGGATATTCAAAAGTGCTACCTAACTCCTTATCTCTGGTGACTACATAGGAAGCTGCCTTATGCCATTGGTCCATCTCACTCAGTGCTGTCAACACTGACAGGCTGCAGCTAACCGGGCCAAACTAAAGAAAAAAGCTATTGAGCCTGTGCCCTTCTGTATGCAAAGCAGGTGTTCTACTAATCAGCAGTTGCCCTCAGTGAACAGATGATGATCAAACAGTCATGATCTAGAGATCTCCTTTCCTGAGAGCAGCAGTAGTCTTGTGGCCTCTGCACCTGCAGCCAATCAACATCTCCTGACTGTATCACAGGCCACTGTTTTAACTTTGTGTGGGGTTTGTTGTTGGTAGTGATTTTTATTGAGGGAGGGGAGGTGTATCTGGGAGGAGAGCTGGGGAGAGCCTGGGGGGGCAATTGCAGTGGTTCAGAGTAGGGGGAAGTGTGGCATGAGAGGTGGGGCAGGCTGGGTAAGGGGCACACAGCACAGGCAGTTAGTGACTGTGACATGTGCCAACTCCTCCTCCAACATGGGGAATTGCAATTGTCCTGTCAGCCAGCCCTTGGATCTGCCGCTGCTGTTGCTGAATGCTAGGTGGATCTGAATTGGACCTCCCTCATCCATGATCTGATTATGGATGAGGAGACTGATCTGGCACGTATCATTGAGATCTGGGTGGGTGAGCAGGGCAGAGTTGGTCTCACCCAGCTGTGCCCATCTGGGTGCTTGGTGTAGCATTAGGCCAGTCAGGGAGGGGACTTGACTGGGCAATCGAGACAGATCAGGGATTCTGCTAGTTTACCGCCCACCTCACTGCCCAGCAGTCTCCCTGCCTGAGCTGAAAGAGCTGGTTTGGGAGGCAGTGTTGAGGATTCCCAGACTGCTGTTTTTGGGGGACTTCCACATCCATGCCGAGGTGACTGGCTCTGAGGTGGCTCAGGATTTCATGACTGCTATGATGACGCGGGTGGCGCTGTGGGTAAAATCGCAGTGCCTAGGACTTGCCGATCGTATGGTCGGCGGTTTGAATCCCCACGGCGGGGTGAGCTCCCGTCGTTCGGTCCCAGCTCCTGCCCACCTAGCAGTTCGAAAGCACCCTTAAGTGCAAGTAGATAAATAGGTACTGCTTTATAGCGGAAAGGTAAACAGCGTTTCCGTGTGCTGCGCTGGTGCAGGCTCGCCAGAGCAGCTTCGTCACGCTGGCCACGTGACCCGGAAGTGTCCTCAGACGGTGCCGGCTCCCGGCCTCTAGAGTGAGATGAACGCACAACCCTGGAGTCGGACACGACTGGCCTTCGGGCAGGGGTACCTTTACCTTTACCTTATGATGACCATGGGGCTGGCCCAACACATGTGGCAGGTCTAGACTTTATTTTCTCAGCTGGGTAGGAAGAGGGTGATCTGAAAGTGGGGGATATTGATCTCAGTCCCTTGTCATGGTCTGATCGCTTCCTGTTGAGAATTACGCTTTCCCCTCTGTAGAGATGGTGGACTATTAGGATGCTTCACCCGCCAAGCCTGATGGATCCAATGGCTTTCCAGATAGCTCTGGAGGATTTTTCTTGATGATATGACTCATGCTCCTGTCAAAGTCCTGACCAACCTCTGGAATCTCAACTAAAGCATCTATGACAGGTGGCCATCCAACCTCTGAGAGCCAGTGTGGTGTAGTGGTTAAGATCAGTAGACTCGTAATCTGGTGAACCGGGTTCACGTCCCCACTCCTCCACATGCAGCTGCTGGGTGACCTTGGGCTAGTCACACTTCTCTGAAGTCTCTCAGCCTCACTCACCTCACAGAGTGTTTGTTGTGGGGGAGGAAGGGAAAGGAGATTGTTAGCCGCTTTGAGACTCCTTGGGGTAGAGATAAAGCGGGATATCAAATCCAAGCTCCTCTTCTACTCACCCAACCACTCCCACCCCAAACTGGGAAATAATAATATTGGCCTACCTTGCAGGGCTGTTGACCCTTTGTGTGTCTCTAGAACTCAACTATGAATAACAGCCAGGCAGCCTGCACATGCAAACAAAAATACTGTAATGGGGGGAAAGGGGGGGGCAGCTGGAACTTTGCCTGGGTGGCTTGGCTTAAGTGACTGACTGCGCATGTGCTCCTCTGGCAACCCGCTCCTCATCAGAGATGCTCCTGTGGGGAGTGGCAGTTGTTCCATAGACAAAGGAAGGAATAGGCAGGGGAAAGCTAGACTGATGTGGCTGTCGGTATGTCCACTGAAAGCCACCTTGCTTTCAGGGGCACCACTCATATTTTTACAACATGCTCCGCACCTCATCCCTTGCCATTCGCAGAACTAAACCATTCATTATTTATATTTTTGATCTTTTTGTAAACCGCTTTGAGCTTTTTTAGCAATCAAGTGGTGTAGACATTTTATAGAATCTCTCCCACTCTCGCACACACATTTTAAAAGGCTGGAGCTGTTCCTGAGCCCAGGAGGAGAGAGCCATTTTCTCCTGCACCTGAAGGGATGTGGTGAAGGCCAGCTCCCTGTGCAGGGTGTCCCACAAGTGGGCAACCATCTCACAGAAGGACCCCTCAGGGCACCGCCACCTCCGAACCTCCCGAGGGAGGAGGGCTTGCAGAGAAGGATCCGTGATGCTGAGGGACACTAATGGCTTCAGTCACAGCCTGCCTTGCCCTTGCCCTTCACCACAGGCCAAAGGGAGGGCCATTGTGCGCATTACTGGACCATGCGGGTGAGTGACCAGGCACTTCCTGGGTGCAGCAGCCATAAGGTCTCCCTGGTAGAGGGGCGCTCTGTGCAACATCAAATTCTGGTGCCCTCACCTCTTACCTGCCATTGCCCGCTCCCCTAGAGTCGCTTCAGCACTGCTTCAGTGGCGGATGAAGGGGGTGCGGTCTGCCCCGGGTGTCATCACTGAGGCGGTGGGACAAAATGAGGTTTTTTTTTAAATTGGGCTCACGAAACTTTTTAGGAGTGACGTGGTGGCTTAGGCACCTGCAGGTTCATTGCTGCCTGAAACAGCAGTGTGGGACTTGCATCTGCCTACTGCCTCTCCCTCAGCCGCCCTACAGGGGGAGGTGGCGGAGAGGCTCCAAGCGCCGGAGAGGCTCGCCCCACCCCATGGGCACATTGCCCCGCCCCCACAGGCGGATCGCCCCGCCCCCGGCTGCAGGACATGCCCCCGCACCAGGCACCCAAGCGGCTAGCTATGTCGCTGTGCTGCTTTCTGAAACCCATCCTCCCCCTCTCCAGCCCAAGCAGCTGTCAAATTTAAACCTGAGAAAGGAGCACTTTGTGTGCTCCATAGAAATCTGCACCTGAGGCAATGCCCCCCCTGCCCCTGCCCACGCTACGTCTCTGGCAGGGAGGAAACAGCCGGTTGGACCAGGGAGGTGATTAATGCCTTCTTGTGAGAGGGGGTGGTCCCTGCCTGCTTGAAGGAAGAAGAAAACCCTCTCTGGATTAAGAAAATCTAAGTAACTACTGGCCACTTGTTAATCTTCCCTTCTTAGGCAGAGTTCTTGAGTAGGTGGTTGTCAACCAGATCCAGGCACTTTTTGAAGAAAGAGATTTTCTAGAGCCTTTTAAATCAAGGTTTAGGCCTGGTTTTGGTACAGTAACTGCTTTGATCCTCCTGTATGATGACCTCTGTCAGCAAAGAGACAGGGAAAATGTGTCCCTGTTAATTCTCCTTGACCTCTCAGCAGCTTTTGGTAGCATTGACCATGGTCTCCAAAGTCCTCTCAATTGTATAAATGCAATAAAGTGTATGTGGGTGTTTGTTCGCTTGCTTCTCTGACTACCAGTAGGAGTTATCTGGAGCCAGCTGCTTGTATTCCCTTTTGGTTTCCACTTTCTAGTTGCGGCATAGTTTTAAGTGTGGACTGTGTTGTCCCTACCACTTTCCCAGTCCCTGGGCTGCCAGACTCTGCCCCCAATCCCATCCATTCAAACTATTTTCATCCATGAAATAATGAAAAGATTACAGTGTTAGAAAATGGGCCTTTTATTGTTTTTACTGTATCATATGGGAAGGGGCAGGAGATTAGACTGAACTAACTCAATATGAATTCAAAACTCTTTAAAAAACAACTGTGTGGTAATGGTGAGAATGTGCTAAAGTTGAGCTTCAAAACATTTACAACCATCATCATAGAAGAAATAAACATCCTACAACAGATCAATTTTGGTTACTTTGACAAACTAGACATGTCAGGAGTTTTTTCTGCTTTCCTCATCTTTTAAACTTAGGTTGAAAGTTCATTTTCAATATAAACCTACCAATAAATAACAAGAGAAGATAAAATAGGACTTAGAAGCTTGGGGTAAATACAAACGAGTGATTAAGTGAATGTAAAACTGGTTGTGATAGCCAGCATAAATAAGTACAAAGGAACATTCATCCGAGAAGAAGATTCTAGAGTAAAAGAATGCAAAAAGATTCGAATAGCAACAAAAGCAAAACTCTATATCTAGGCAGATGGTCTGACCAAAAGGGAAGTTGATTATTTTGAAATTTTGTTTCTCCAACTGTCTCAAGCAGAGCTTTCCAAGCTGTGTGTTGTGACATGTTAGTGTGTCGGCTGCAGTGTGTAGGTGTGGCACACAAACACTCCCCGTGCTCCTCCTGGGGCTGGAAAGAGTTAGTTTAACCTCCGGTTTGCTAGTAAAACTAAATTACTGTGTCACAAAATGATGCATATCCAAAAAGTGTGTCACCAACTTGAAAAGTTTGGGAAGCTCTGGTCTAAAGTCAAGGTAGAGCAATGATTCCAGTGATGAGCAATTTCATTCTTCAGCCAACAAACAATATTAGGGCTTTGTGACTTACATGGTACATATCCTCTGGTTGAGTGGAATTCAGGTTGAATGGAAAAATTTGACAGACAATTGAGATTTTTTGAAGGATTTTTACCCACAGTATTGCACTACTGGGCAGGATCTACCACATTTTAAAAAGTGTCCACACCCTAACATCCTCTCCAGCACACATTAGAAAAATCAGTGTTCCTTTTTGCCAATTCCACCAGGAATTCCACTGGGATCCACCTTAGTACCACTTTTATCATGGACTCCTTTACCCTCCTATATAACCTAAATAGGAGACATCCGCCGTATAACACTTGCTGAATTGTATCTTTTATTTTTGATCCCAAATCTGCTCCCCAAATTTCTTTCAGATTCTTTTTAGGACTTTCTCCTATTTTTTTCAAGTGAAAAGTAGAAAATTTGGGGAGAGAAAACTTACCCTGCTTTCGTGGCATTTCCCTGTGATGTGTGTCCAGGTGTGCTATGGTCAGCCCCTCTTTTCATTTTCCAAATGAGGGACAGAGTTATGAGCACCCTTTGTCTGCTGCATCTGTTCTTTTCTTAAAATCATGTTTTAATTTCTTTTAAATATATTTATATATTATATTATATTTAATTTCTTTTAAATATAAGTTTTAACCCATCATTCTCTCCCTCCATTTTCTCTTTCAGAACAAGAAGATAACTTTGAATTTATCATTGTGTCTCTTACTGGTCAGACTTGGCACTTTGAAGCTACAACATATGAAGAAAGAGATGCTTGGGTCCAAGCTATAGAGAGTCAAATTCTGGCCAGCCTGCAGTCATGTGAGAGCAGCAAGAATAAGGTAAGATAAACAACATTGATCAGAGGAAAAGAATATATGTCATCAACATTTAGACCCTCTACAATGTTTTAAAGGAGAAATTCCTGCAGCATTATTATGTCTGGAATGTTTTGCCTTGCTTTGCATTTAGATTTTTAATAGTAACTTATTTATTTTACTTTTCCAGTTTTCTATATAATTTCACATTAAAATAACTCATTTGGAATGAATAGTTGCTGCTTTTAAATTGATCTAAATCTTGCTTTCAGTATTTCGAGTACAGTACTGCAAAGTAGTAGTTTTTTCTACTTTGTTCCTTTTCAATTTTTCATGGAAGCTGTTGTGTTTCTCTAGGACTAAAAAATGTACAGTGCTTTATATTTAATACTGCAGGAATTCTTCAGGATACTATTGTGTACAATTTCCCATTTCAACATTTGTCTACAACTGTGATCTAGCTAAAGTTAGTCATGACTTAATCCTCTTGAAAGCTGTGGGACAAGTTGGTCACAACTAATTTCTTCATTTCAATGGGGATTTGTCATTACTAAATTTAGCTGGATTGGGACTTACGTTTCAAGATACATGTTCACAATTTTTTGTTCTTTTGACCTTGGCTAAGGAAAGCTTAGTGGGGGGGGGGTTCTTCTCTGTAATTAGGGGTGATTACATGTTCAATGTATAAATAAAATTTAAGTCTTATGGCTTTTAAACAACAAATAGATTAAATTGAAAAGGGGAATATAGTAGTACCTTCATTCCATAATGGCTCGTACATGTTTTACATTCATAATGTAGAATAAGCTAACTTGAACAGTTATGCAAAATTAAACTTTCTAAAGAAAGAGATTGAGGAAACCACCAAGACACATCCCTGATAATGGTAGATCTAGATACCAGCTTACATAAAGTGTTGTATATAGCTTCCATTGAAATCTATAACCGGAAGTTCATGATCTGATACAGCTAGTTGAATTTGCTCAGGACTCAGCTGGTATAGAAACTGAAAGTCCCTTTCTATAGAGATTATCTTTCTGGGTCAAAGTAGAGGTCACTGGCAGGCCACTGTGGAGAGAGGTCCGTAACGCAAGCCATAAGATCAATTCTGATCTTTTGATGGTAGAATGCTCTGTTCACCATTGCTTCTGTTCCCAAATCTTCCTAACAATCAATAACCATGAAAGAAAAGTGGTACAGGAATTAATTTAATTTAACGGAGTTTATAAGAATGGACTGTTCTGTGATCATCTGTGGTATTAATGGCACACTTCAGTTCTGAGCTTGCTTTCCACTGACAACCGCCTTTGGATTCCTGATGTCCTGTACGCTCTATGCCCCAGTGGTTCAATAAAAGCTTGAGCTGTCAGAAACATGGATAAAAACTGTGAGCTGTGCTTGTCAGACACAGAATTACAGTACTTAAAGATGCTAAAGGATCAACTTCTGAGAAGCTAACCAAAAGCATCAAATTCCATGATCATGTTCATTCAACCCATTTCTGAACTCTCTTTTTCACCAGCTGACGGAAATGTTGTCTCTGTCTTTTCTTTGAGTTCTTATTTCCTGTATGTCTGTTTCTTTAAATATACACAGTCCCGACTGACAAGTCAGAATGAGGCCATGGCCCTTCAGTCAATAAGAAACATCAGAGGCAATTCTCGCTGTGTGGACTGTGGGGCACAAAGTGAGTACTTTTTTCCACAAGGAACATTATCCTGGGCTTTATAAAGCTTGTAGTCTCTTTGCTTCAGTGTTACATGAACACCTGTTCTGGTTCTTGCCCTCTTGGTATTGTATTCAGTGTTCTTTTCACTAGTTAGTGTTCATTATGGAATTTGATTTGTGTGGTGTATTCCTATTAAATCCTAATTAACACATGCTGCTGGTTAGATTAAGACCTCTCTTTTTTTTTTGTAAGTACTGACCTGGAACACTTTTGAGGAGGGAGATTTTTTCTTCAGTTTCGCATTCCTTTTCAACTTAACATGCTACTGTTATGCTCTAGATAAGAGGGGAAATAATGGCTCCGATGAATTTTAGGGGATTTTAAAGTCATTCTTTCCAGACAAAAAGGAAAAAGCATGTGATATTAGAAAACGTACAATGCCTATCTTAATATTAGCATGAGATTCACAAATATATGTATATGTAAAACCTTGAGCCTGGCTCAGGAGTCCGTGGGCAGCCACTTGCTTTTTAACTCAGCTGATTTGACCCCTCCCAAGCTAATCTGGCACTTGCTATGGGCTTTTGCGGCTAAATTGATACAGGCCTAGTTGGTCCTTCAGATAACTCAGTTTTCTGAGTGGAAGGTGATGGGATCTAAGTTTTAGCCTGAGGTATGGCCTGGGCATGAGGGTTTCCCCTGGAGCAGCTGGAATGAAGAGGTGAGGGGGTCAGCTCCCCCTGTGCACATCCTGCATTAAAATTGGACACACCTGTCTTTTTTTAGTATGTAAAACAGGCCAGACACGCATGGGAGAGGTCAAAGGTCATGTTTGTCCCCTTAACTTCTTTGAACATCATTGTCATTGTGGGAAAGGCTTGACCCTAATTTCCTTTTGAGTGTGGGCAGGCTTTGTAGGAATGGATTTATACACTAGGAGAGGATATATTGTTTAGTTATTATTCTTCCTTGCTCGTGTTTATGAGATCAGCAGAGTACCATCCTTTGCAGCTTAAACTCGGAAGCCAATTGTTAATAATAATAATAATAATAATAATAATAATAATAATAATAATAATAATTTATTATTTGTACCCCGCCCATCTGGCTGGGTTTCCCCAGCCACTCTGGGCGGCTTCCAACAAAGATGAAAAATACACTAAAATGTCACATATTAAAAACTTCCCTGAACAGGGCTGCCTTCAGATGTCTTCTGAATGTCAGGTAGTTGTTTATCACTTTGACATCTGATGGGAGGGCGTTCCACAGGGCGGGCGCCACTACCGAGAAGGCCCTCTGCCTGGTTCCCTGTAACTTGGCTTCTTGCAGTGAGGGAACCGCCAGAAGGCCCTCGGAGCTGGACCTCAGTGTCCGGGCAGAACGATGGGGGTGGAGACGCTCCTTCAGATATACTGGACCGAGGCCGTTTAGGGCTTTAAAGGTCAGTTAAGAATTCTATCGCATGTCTGTTACAGTCCACCTTGGATACAAGCTTCAATTTAAACAAGTCTCCTATCCAGGTGTGGTGTGAGTGTTTACTAGCAAGACCATGAGTCAATTTCAAATTTTCAAGGATCATAGATTCGCAAAAGGGACCCCAAGGGTCATCTAGTCCAACCCCCTGCCATGCAGAAATATCAGCTAAAGCATCCATGACAGATCTGCTTAAAAACCTCCAAGCAAGGAGAGTCCACCTTCCTGCTGTATCGCTCCTCTTGATGTGGACCATCTGGCTATCTGAAATACTACTCAGTATTATAAGCACTGCTAATTGTGCTTTTCCCATGCCTCAACTGGTGTCAGTAGGCTTTGCATTTTCAATGCAATCCAAGATTTCTCTAAAATCAAAAGCAGCACATACTTCCTTGAAATTGCACAAATCAGATTGGTTTCTTTTTAGCTGTGGGATGGAGTGCCTTGTTCATCTTTTCTCATCATACTGGCATGTGTTAAATATGAAATAATGAATTTGCAAATGATGACAGTGATTATTAGGAGAGTAGCTGCATTTAGTAGTACATGGTAGTACAGATGTGAGGAACCTTTGGTGCACCAGATGTCAGTGGACCACAGTGGCCCTGGCCATGCTTCTAGGGGCTGATGGAAGTTGTAATTCAGCTTCTTAGGGGCCAAAGTCTCCCCACACCTGTTTTAGTGGGCTTGGTTTTTATCTTGGACTTTTAGAGCTGCTCTTTGGTTGCTGTCTCTTTGTCCTGAGTTGTATAATCATCTTATTTCCTGTCATCTTCTCCATTTTGCCACCATATTTACCCCATGATAGCTAAATAGGTTGCACTTGTACCTTTATGTAAAAACATCATCTTTAAATTACTTGCTTCTAACCTGTACCATGCTTGTGTTGGTAGAAAAACATTTGCTATAATAATTCTTAAGATTTTATTCCCCAAGAACCATGAGCTAAAAGTTCCTTTAATTGGCTAAGAATTAGATATGGGATCCAGACTCATCAGCATCATGTATCATTCAGGGGTTCGGTTAAAACTTCAAATAAGAGTTGATTACTGGTAACCTTGCCATAAGTGGGAAAAGCTCTTAGAATGTATATTCATTGTGTTGCTTTGTTTTCTTTTCCTATAGATCCTGACTGGGCAAGCTTAAATCTGGGAGCACTCATGTGTATTGAATGCTCAGGGATACACCGAAACCTTGGCACACACGTGTCCCGTGTGCGCTCACTTGACTTGGATGATTGGCCTATTGAACTCATCAAAGTAATGTCCTCCATTGGGAACGAGTTAGCAAATAGCGTGTGGGAAGAAAATACCCAGGGACGTGCAAAACCCTCTCCAGACTCCTCAAGGTAAGCTGTTTCAGTATGCATGCAGGCCTTAAAAAAGTATGTGAAAGATATCTAACCCAATGTTTATCTTTTGAAAGTACCTCTGCACTACTCTCATTGGCTGCAGTCTTAAATGGGAGCTAATGCTTAAAGACCACTGGATCTGTATATGACCCTTCCTTCTCCAAGAAGCTCAGAGTGGTGTAACTAGTTAACTAGTCCTGCAAGGGAGAGAGATTCCTCTAGCTAGCTAGTGTTTACCCTGAAGGATGCAAGCGTGGTCCTTCTTTGCCTGTGTTTGTGTGTGCTTACTATATACATTGTGTGCATACTATATACATACTGTATACATTAAGTGAATCACTTCAGTTGGGAGCAATACTTGCCTACCCCCAGACTGGTGCTTGTAAGCAGATTTGGGGTTGCGGTATCAGAGTTCTTTCTCCAGATAAACATTGTAATTCACAAACACCCTAAGTATAGTTAGCAAAGCATAAGGAAGGTGCCCTGTAAGTTCAACACTGCCCCCTCCTCATTAACCATTTGTACAGGTCTCTTTGATTTTGTCATCTGAACAGACTGTTTAAGAGCCAATTTCATATTTTTCTAATATCTCCATTAATTACATTGATTTTATACAAATAAATAAACAAGGAAAGGCTGTTTTCATTGCTGCCTTTAAAAATAACACTTGTTGTTGTGGATAATAGTAATAATAGAATACAATTTTAGATGAATATATAAGAGTTTTAAGTTTCTGTGAATTATTAATTACTGCCTTTATTTGAAGAATACTGGCTCAGGAAACATAATACAGCATAATACTTTAAGTAATAAAAAAGCTGTCTTCATAAGTGTATTTCAGACTCTTTTCCCCCACTAGATTTTATTAAAGTTTGAAAGAAAATACATAAAGGTTAATATTAAGCTGGAAAGAAAATACACAAAGGTTAATATTAAATATCCAATATATTTTTTATCAAAGATAAATAAACAAATCTAAATAAAAACCCAAACCCAAAGGGGAACCAGAAAAGAAAAGAGAGAATTCAGACTCATTTTTATTTCCCATTACCTTTCAGGCAACAAACACTGTAGTAGAACTTCAAATACCTGAGTGCTTTCTTCCTAAATAGGAGTGTGGGGGTGTTAAATGTTCTTTCTTTGGTTTCTGCTCCATAACATTGTAAAAATATAAACCCTGGTGTGTCTTTTGCTAATACAGAACAAATATAGCTATTTGTATCATAATGTCAACAGTGCCATTACATTAATCCGTAAATATAAAAAATGAATTCTGGTGCCATCTTTTATTCATTATCTGATTACTATATATGCAGACATTTGTATAGACATAAATAGTAAAAAAGTTTATACTGAAGTTTATACTGAAGTTAAGCTAAAATGGTAAAAAAGTTGATACTGAAGTTAAGCTAAAATCCAGAGAAAGTTTGATCTGCCCATAACCCATTGAAACTATATGCTTACCTGTCCTCATAAATCTCAGTTGCCGGTATTTCAATGGGACAAATCATGTCAATGGGACAAATCAACTACTCATGAAGTAGTTTTGTTATCTGACAATGTACATCTTTCTTATACAAAACAGACAATTAAAGGTTGTGCATTATAACTTTCCATTTGAGGAATATTTAGTTTTCTACTAGTTTGTAATACACCTGCCCTCTTGTTTTCTCCTTTTTCAAACAAAAAAAGTACCATGTTGCATAAATGTATGATGTTTGCTTTAATATTGTTGTTTCAAACACAAGGTGTCAGCAAAACCATAAAGTATTTCTTACCTGTTTTGCATCCTTATGATTGCCTCTGAGCACTGGTAGCCAGAAAGGGCATACTTTTTTAATGTACCAAAAATTATTACTTTTTTAAAAAGTAGTTGAATGATTTCCAGCATTATGTCTATCTAAACTGAAGTTTACAGACTGTAGTTAATCCACAGGTAGAGTTCTATGTCAAATGATTAATTTTCTTAATTGCTAGAAGCTGAGTTAAGGAAGCCAAACAGCTCTCCCAAGCCAGTAACCTTCCATATCACTCTTGCAGATTGGTTGTGATACATAAATGATTTTGTAGTAGCATTAGTATATGTAGGACACTAATAAGCACCAGGGACATATGAAGAACTGTCCTACCATTTCATGCATATAGCCACCTTGCAGAAAAGTGGCATCACATACATTTATATAAAAAAGCACATATGTAATTTTTGCCAAAAAAAAAATAAAATCTAAATGGGTTCACATATTGATTTGCATGTTGGTTGATACCCTAAGTTTTCATCACTTCCCAAATAAGTGTTAGACAGCTTGCAGTTTCAGAGCAGACTCTTATCTCCAATGAGCAAACTACTGTGCCTTCGTCCCATTCTTACACTGATTTAACCACACAACACAAATCACTCTTCTTGCCCAACCTTCTTTGTTCATGGAACCATGATAACGGTTTAGAAACCAGGTGTTCTGTTCAAAATACATCCATAGCTGTAAATGGGAGAAGTTTGCATCAAGACACTGTAATTAACATATATTTGTTGCATTCCTAAATACACTAAATTTCATGCCCCCCACATCCAAATTTGGGCCAAAATTAGTACAGGTAAAAATAGGCCAAATCTGTTACATTCAGTTTCTGTATACTGTAGTCATGGCAACTGTCTTTCATGCACTGATACTCTATCAGATAGATTACTCCTAACCCATCCAAACTCTGTTATATGGAAGTGCACTTTTTTTACTCATGGGCCATAGATATTTGGGGAGGAACAGAGGAATGCTCTGACTGCCACCAGCATGCACACTGCTACTGCTCCCCCCAAGGTTACACTCTGGTTCTTCCCAGCCCACGTACCTGGTCTCAATCTGAGTGGCTTCAGAGACTTATGTAATTAAGTGAAATTTTGCACCCTCAGTAGAGTATAGAAGACTTTGTAACCTAAAGCATTGTGCCCATATCCTAAGCCTAAGTATGACTGAAATAAATTCATCCTCTTACCTTGTTTGCCCTGCTTACACTTACTGTATTTTTCGTCCCATAGGACGCACCGGCCCATAGGACGCACCTAGGTTTTTTGGGGGGGCAAAGGAAAATATTTTTTCCTTTATTTCCCCCTCAAAACCAGGTCAGGGAATCCAAAGCAGGTCGGGGAACAGCGGGATGGCGGTGCTGCGCCTCCCCGCTGTCCCCCGAGCTTGTGGGGCTGCCCGAAGCGCGGGGTGCTCTGCTTCAGCGCGCCCCATGCAGCAGGCTGCTATCCGCAGCCTAGGGAGCCCTGCAGGAACTCCCGCAGGGCTGCCTAGGTTGCGGATGACTTCCTGAAGCGCCAGGTGCTCTGCTTTCAGCGCGCCCCGCACTCCAGGAAGCAGGCTGCTATTTGCAGCCTAGGGAGCCCTGCGGGAACTCCCGCGGGCTCCCTAGGCTTGCTGATAGCTTGCTGAAGCCTGGAGAGCGAAAGGAGTCGGTGCACACCAACCCCTCTCGCTCTCCAAGCTTCAGCAAAAGCCTGCATTCGCCCCATAGGACGCATCCAGATTTCCCCTTCATTTTTGGAGGGGGGAAAGTGCGTCCTATAGGGCAAAAAATACGGTACCTCTTGCTCCTGTACTGAATTTGGGGTTGTAAGCTTCTTTGTGCAGAATTTCATAAAGAGCAATGTACATTCATTGTGCTATGTAAATAATACCAATAAGAAAAAAAAGTATTTTGATTCTCCACCATTTAATACTATCAAATAGGGTAAATTTCAAGTCTTAGTATGGGAAATACTTCCACTCTTGTAATTTTTAAGTTACTATGAAAATTCAAATATTTCAGGCAATCTCAACATTAACATCATACCTAACTTTAAAATCTGGCAGTTAGAAACAGATCATTCTTCATAACCAGGAGTGCAGTGGAAGCTGCAATGAACTTTAAGCAGAGGTTTCATATGATTCGGAGGAAAATCTTGGTGAGCAGCTACAGCTTGCAAGTTAACATTTGTGGTCTGTGATTTGTGTGACTATACCAAGCACAAAAAAGTTTATAAAGTTGCAGAGCAGGAGGGGAGCTTTTGAAACTACTGTAGAAACAAGACCAGCTGGCTTCTGATTGTTTTCAGTGGACCACTGATTAGGTCAGCTTTAAAAAGCTTGTAATTGGCTCCAGCAATTACCAAACAACCCTGAGAACCGCTTCTCAAACTTCTGGAGCAGTGTGACAAATTGAAGCTGACTGCTGCAGGAGGAATATCGACTTCCTATTTCTAAACAGGGGATCATTAGTCAAGAAAAGCATCTTTTAATTACTCCCAGGAAAGGGAGAAAAAGGGGAAATCTTTTGGTATGGATTGTGCAACAGCTGACATTTTTTCCCAGTGTATTCAATATTAAATTTGATGTCTTGGGGGCATCTGTCCTTAAACCCTCCCTTCGTAATGTGGGTCAAATTAGATTTGATCAATGTTATAATTAAATGAATTGGGGTTCAAATCAAGACTTTCCCTCCATCCAGTTGCTATTGATACCATTTAAGCAGGCACCTAAAGCATTGATTTTGACTGGTGTGACAGTGAAATGGCAGTGGTGTCTGAACAGCCACACAGGGACAGAATTCTGCTTGATAAAAGAAAGTATCGCTTTTGAATAACATAAAAAGACTGTCCATCTTTAAAACGGGAATTAATAAAATGTTTGCCTGTATCTTGATGCTGATCTGGAACTACCTCATTAGTTATTTTTCCTCAGTGTTCATCTTAGAATATGCTTTGTGTGTACAAATGCGCTGCCAACACATGGGCTCTGTCCAGATTGCGGGATGTCCTACAAGTCACAGCAGTACAGGAATGTGATCTAAGTTGGGTTCCTCTTGTGGAACACTCAGACTTCAGCAGACTTATACACATATCTAGAGGTTGCCCAAAAAAGAACTGGTAGCAATTCATGTTAATATTGTGATAGGAAATTGAAGAGCTCCATGTCTTATCTTTCCCCTTTTTTTGTTCTATATGCAGTGGCGTAGCGTGGGTTGTCAGCACCCGGGGCAAGGCAAGTAATTTGCGCCCCCTAACCCCCAGATGGTGCGGCCGGCCCCCCTGCACCCCCCATGCTATGCCACTGTCTATATGTTGCCATTTTTTGTAAATTGCAACATAACTTTGTGGTCTCTAGTGATAAGTTTATAACTAGAGGTTTATTATAAGTATGTCAACAATTTGGGAGTTTTGTACTGAGTTATTTTTGTACTGAGTGGTAAGGGAAATGAGAACTCTGGTAACAGCCCATTAAAGACTCAGTGACCACAGAATACTGGCTGGGGTAGAAGCAGAACAGAGTGGCTGGACAAAGGTGGGTGTGGGTGTGTAGAAAGAAGAATTTCAGTGTCCAGGTAGGTTACTTCCTAGTTCGTACTTAAATTGATTGATTGATTGATTGATTGATTGATTGATTGAAAATAGCTTCTATTTGTATGTTGCCTTTCCACAGTTAAAACCATGCGGAAGGTGACTTACAGCATATTTTAAAAAATATGTAACTACAAACATAACCAAAGTACAGTGGTGCCTCGCAAGACGAAAAGAATCCGTTCTGTGATTCTCTTCGTCTAGCGGTTTTTTCCGTCTTGCAAAGCAAGCCCATTGACGGATTAGTGGATTAGCGCTATTAGCGGCTTTTAGCGGCTTATCTACTGATCGAATCAGCTGATAAGCGGCTTAGCGGCTTAGAAAAAGGGGGGAGGGGGAAAAACCAGCAGGAACTCGCAAGACATTGTCGTCTTGCGAAGCAAGCCCATAGGAAATTCGTTTTGCGAAGCACCTCCAAAATGGAAAACCCTTTCGTCTAGCGGGTTTTCCGTCTTGCGAGGCATTCGTCTTGCGGGGCACCACTGTAGTCAAACAATAAACAAAACATCAAAATGTGTGCAACCAGATTGAACAATTTCTACATCAATCGTAAGATCCAAAATGAAGATACAGGAAATTGACATCAACAACAGCCAACCCCCCCCCCCAACCCCACATGAACAGAAGTGGTTGTCATCCATAGACATTCATGAAGAAAGTCAAGGTTTTCATGTAGCTGAGCCTGGACACAAGTCAGTCCACACACCCCTCAAAAAAACAAAAAGAGGGAAAACACAAATGTAGCCCAATAAAGGCTGAACATGCTCAGTGGAGCCAGAATATTTGTTTACTTTTATTTATTCATATAACTATATTGTCTTGCTTTTTCAGACATTGAGCACTCAAGATGGCTCATACTATCATAAAAACACAGTGTAACCAGCAATTTAAGCTATAAAAAGACAACAGCATTAAACATTAGTAAAGAACATCTTACACAGTTAAAGTCAGTGAGATAAATAACATTAATATTGCACCTTACAAATTACCCGCTCATTTGTAGTTTCCTGAGTTAGTGTCCTCAGCAAATTATCCTTATTCAAGTGAAAGTGGTCCTTGGAAAGGTGGGTTTTTTAAACCCCCTTTGAAGTCTGCAGTGTCAAAACTGCAGGGTTGACTCCCAGCAAATTTGGGAGGAAATGCCACAGTCTGTGAAGCACCATGGGAAGCCCCTGTCTCTCATGCTCACCAACTTCAGCAGCAGGTGGGCATCATTTCCGAAGTCAGTCCCACAAAGAGCATATGGCAGGAGCCTAATCTGAGAGTGACTAATGCATGAATTACTGAGGCATGGTCTTGTGATAGTCCTAACTGGCCTATCAGCCCAGGAGAATCCCCTATCTATCAGCTTTGTTTTCCATCTAGAACCAGTTGTACCCCTTCATCTCAGTCAGCTGACTTTCCCAGTCACAGCACTTCCATCCACTCCAAAACTGTCTCCACAGTCTCCCTGGAATTTGCAGATGAAAATAAGTGATAGAGCTGGGTGTCACCCATATATTGATGACCTCTTAGTCCAAACATTCACTTGACAGTTATTTGCAACAATGTTTGCATTTCAAGTTGAAAGCTAAAGTTTGCATTGCAGCTAGCTGAAGGTCTTTTATTAATGCTTAGTGTGTCCTCTAAGGTAAGTTGGTTCTCTGAACATCTGCAAGTGTCAGCTGATTCTGAAAATAATTGGTATTATGCTAAGTGCGTCTGTTTGGGTTTTTTTTTGGGGGGGGGTGTTCTGTATGTTTCTGTATATATGGGTCAGTACAACTGTGTCCATGGGATGTGCCTATGGGGGCCATCACATTGAGCGCCTACACTTCAAATTTAGCCACTATACCACTGGCTGGCTGCTGAATTGTTGTGCTGATGTGAGTGGCAGGACTGTAAATATAGGTAGCAAAGTACTGATTCCCAGCCAGGCTCAGGCAGTGATAGCCAAGTGGACAGCCAGGGCTCAGGCAAGGAAAGACCAGAGCTGGCAGGTTGGCCACAGAAGCAAACATTAAATGCATCTGTCTCCATTCTGCTCTGAGTACCTGAATCACAACAACCACTATGCCGAACAAGGCTGGGGCTTACTGGCAGGCAACTGTCATCACAGCATTAATGCAGAAGCAAGACTGACTGTTGCCCTGCCCATTCCAACAGCCCGGCTAGGCAGAGACTTACTAGGTGGTTGTGAAGATGATTCCACACCTCAATAAAGCCGTATATGATGCTGATTGTCGTTTGTGGCAATGCCAGCCGAGGGGCCTGATGCTCTGCATCCTCCTGGCTGCTGCTTTCTGTCCAACAGCAACTTGGGGGTTTTGCTGGGCAACAGTGCCCCACCCCTCAAAATTCTGAATTACTAATGCCAGGCTGGTCTGGAATGGAAGTTATAGCTACTCCTATTGAGAATCGTGCCAAGGGATGGCCTATCAGAACTGCTTGTAGCTCAGATGCAAACAACTACATTGCAACCTTTCTTTGCCTTATTAAATCTGATCATACAATGATGGTGCAGTCATATCAGTCTTGAATTTCTGATAAAAGGATGTAAGTACCATTAGAGATAGAGCCTCTGGGAACATTAGTACCTGTATTTTCACTGTTGTCAGGCTTTATTATTTCTTACCATCTCTTTTCCTGGTGAGGTCAGTGTTATGCCCCTTTTGAATGTGCTTCCATGCTTGACACCTTTCGGGGGGGGGGGGCTTTAAAAAAAGACTTTATTGTGATGGGCTGACCAGAACCCATCTGCAGTTGGGTGGCATCTGCTCCCCACATGTCACTTCCCTCATTAACAAGCAATTGAATTAATTAAATGCTACTCAGAACACGCATAACAAGCTACCGGCAGTGTCCAAATTAGCACTGATAATCAAGGATGATTTCCTTTATTATCCTGCTAAGTGGTGTGCAGCTTCTGATCTCCCTGTCTGCCCTCATCTATTTACATACCCCCAGCTTCTGCCTTTTAGAAGCTGAGGTTATCTTACCTAGTTAATTTGCCACAATCACCAAGCATGGCGGATTGATATTCCTGCCTCTGCTGAAGCAAACCCCCCCCCCCGTCCTCTCCCCCTTTTCTCCTTCCCCATGCCTGGTCCTTTGTATCTCAAGCTCACTGATAAATTAAAAGCCACCCCTGTGGTCTCTCAAGTGAGTAATAGAGGCAGAAATTTCATTTTGCAACTGGCTGATTTAATGATCCAAAGGGTAATTAATGGCCTGATTATCTTAATGTTAAATATGTCCGGCAGCAATTACTGTGACCTCCCGCTTGTCAAGGTCCGGGCTGTGCTCTTCTTTCAATTAAGTTCTCTGGGGTTTAATGGTATGAATAAACTCCTCTGATTCTATCATTCCGGACTCTGAGATATAAGCGAGCTAGAGGCTCGTTTGGAGTTTTAATCAGCCCGTCTTCTACTTGAGCGATCAGCGTTAACAATTATAACAAGGACAGTTTAACTTTCTTCCCGCCCACCCCCATGCACACCCCCATTCCCTTTATTTTATTTTTTAAGTGCTCTGAGGGAATTCTGCTGGCTGCAGCTACAGCTTTGCTAGACTCATCTCCCCATTTATAAATTATCATGTGAATGTTGCTGTTTTTCTATTTGACAGGCTAAATTAATTGGCAGGAGCAACCGAAAATGACAGTGCCACTAATTACAACTCAGAGTAAATTTTTGTCATGGTGGCACGCTTGTCAGTGGGCATGCCCCAGTCCTTGCTGTGGCCAGGGTTTGTTGACGCTTTCCATTTCAGTTTTCACATCTTATTGGGGAACATGATTGTATATGATAGCACTAACGGACCAAGATGTGCCTTCGGGTTCTCCAGGCATCCAATTTGCGTGCAAGAATGACATTTAGTGCCAATAAAGTTTAGGCAGCTGTGCTTCCACAGACCAAACAGCTGCTAGGGGACACACATTTTACATAGGATATTTTAGCAAGTTCTGTTGGTTAAGGAGACTTCTTAATTCTCTCAGAGTGTTGTAATTCACTCTTGCACATGACTGAGCTATCCTCATTAACTCATCTTTGAGTACATTACAGTTAATTGCTTATTAGTAAATATTAAGCTACATGCGTAAATCTGCAAATTGCAAAAAGCTCACTTCTTATATGATTGGCAAGTGCCATTATGATAACCAATCCATTGCTTTCCAGTAAACCAGAATCTTCTAAATACTGCATTTTACTTCAGGAGTACTTTCACATGAAAGTTTTGCACCTTCTTGAGCATTCTTAGGTGACCATAATTAAGCAATGGTGTTTTTTTAAGCCTGCCACATACACTTCTACATACACAGGCAAGAATGACATGCCACAAAATGTGATGTTCACATATTTTGGACCCATGTGTGAAAAACATTCATTATATGTTAAAGTAGTTGTTACAGGATTGACTGCTGTACCAGCCAAATTTACATTGGCTGAATATATTTCCATGCAAGTATAAAGGCCAAAGGTTTGGTTCCTGCTTCGAATCAGTATGTAAACATCAGCTTTCCTCACCTCTGCAGCACATCTCCCTGTTGTTCTTCCATCACAGTCTCCTCCAACTGGTCTATTTCTTATTCTTCCCCCCCCCCCCTTAAGTCCTTCTGAACACTTTGCTTCTCTTTGGGTTCAGAAAAGCTAAGCAAATGGTAAGTTGGGAGGCTTTATTGCCATCAGCACTGCCACCACAAATTCCCTTAGTGCCGAGCAGAATATCAGTAGGTATCTCAGAGGCATTGTGCTCTTAATTAATGGTATTTCTAGTCCCTGTGTTACAGACTGGGATGTTGAGTGGGTGGCAGATGGACCTTGGTGATAGGAATGTTGCAGCTGTGGTGCAGTTTGGTCTCTTTAAAAAAAAAGTACATGTTGATGCTGTGGAAGAGTAGATATATTCATCTGGCAAATCAGATTTAACAGAAAGCCTTCTCTCTGTTTGGGGTTCTAAGATTTAAGTAACTGGGGTTAAAATCCAGCAGCGTCTTGGGGTGCATTCTAGGAGCAGAGAGAAGTTTATCAAACAGCAGCTGGGGGTAGGATGTTGTGGAGGAGGAGGTAAAGCAGCAATCATCTGTTGACTGAGACTTGGAAAAGCCTGGGGGGAAATAGAGACCTGCACCGTTATTGCGATATTATTGGAGGATAAGGCCATCAGCTGTGGGATAAAGCTGTCAGTGGCTACTTGCCATGATGGTAACGTTCTGTCTGTCTCCACTATTTGAGACAGTTTTCCTCTGATTGCCCATGCTGGGATTCACAAGTAAGGAGAAGCTGTTGCACTTAGGTCCTCCTTCCTGGAAGCATCTGGCTGAATACTGTGAAATAATTACACTTTGGGTATAAATTGCAATCACTGAGTATAAATTGCAAGTCCCTGAGCCAAAGCAGGGACTTGGAGTTGAGCATTTCACCATTGTATTTGTCCCCTGCAGAATGACACATAAAACATATCCCGTATATCAGGGGATTGGGGAAGAGAGAATGCCTTCCCATACTTCTATATAGGGGGCTTCCTGTTTCCGGTGCACCAGGAATGGAGTCTCTCCAATCACCACAGAAGAGACAGATGGAGATAACCAGATAATGATGGGGGAATTTCATTAGGTTTATTCCTCTTTGGTTGAAAGAGGAACCAGGCTCCCATCCGCAGTTTGCCTGGCAGTCTGGCACTCGATTCCCCATGGAATGCGAGGGCAGGCAAAGGCACTGGGGGCATGGAGCACTCCAGCTGCCATGACCCTCGCCCAGTCCCATTCTTGGAAGGACAGCTCATCCTGCTAATTAGATTCTAATTGGAGTAAACTACAGATGCTAGAGACGATGAGATAAGAAACTGTGAAAACAACCCATCTACAAGGATGTAAAAGGTTTGGATTGAGAGCGAGAAGTATTCTGACTGCTTCCATTGGAGGCTTGCGTTGAGCAATTACCTATCTTCCTTCAGAGCTTGAATTTTGAGGATCCACCCATCACCCTTTCCTAAGCAATTATAAACTGGTGTTTCAGCATTAGTACTATTGTTATTGGTCATGATACTAAGCTCCACATACTATTTCTTTCCAATATGAAGTGTGACTACGACCGTCAGTCCCTTCTTTCCTTATAAAAGCATCAGCACCATGCAGGGCACACTCCAGACAGGGTTGAAACTAGGCTTTATTTCACCCAGGTCAAAGACCTAGTTTGGCACCTCCCATGCCTATTTGTGTGTGTGTAGAGAGAGAGAGAGAGAGAGAGAAAGAGAGAGAGAGAGACTGGGAGCCTCAGTGGGGCCCCTCTGGAGGCTTCAACCAGGGCAAAAAACCCAGCTAGCCCCACCTCCCGCCCCGGCTGTGGCCCCAGAATCTTGTAACATTTTGGATTATACTCAGGATTCACTCACTGTTTGAAGGCTTGGCCAGTATCATTCTTTGATAACTTCCAGATTAGATTAGAGCACTATAACATGTTCTTTGTAGGCCTGCCTGTTCAGAAACTTCCAACTAATGCAGAATAAGGTGCCCCTTATTATTATTACGGTATATTACTTGCTTGTTTTGCCTTTGAAGCCTTTAAAGCCCTGAACAGTTTGGGTCCTCCTGATCTCTGGGAACAAGACCACCCCCTCTGAGCACTTAGCATCTTCTGATATGTGGAGGCTAGATGAACCTCATTAGGAATAGCACTTGCTTGGTTTTAGCCCTGATGCTCTAGTACTGCCTTTCAAGAAAAATCTACAACTTTCTCCCAGCTGTTTTTCAAAAATAGTTTTATTTTTTTAATCTTTTATTTCAGATTTGTTGCTGTTGAAAATTGCTAGTTGGGTTCTTGATTGGCCAGTGCTGTATTCCATTGTGCTGCCAATATTTATTAGTGTTGTTGTTGTTGCTGCTGCTGTTGCATTGTGTTTCCATTTTTAGCTGCTTGGTTTCACTTGTATTATTTTATTGCTCTTTGAATTTGAGTGAATGATAAAATATAAATATTTTTAAATAAAATAGTCTGGACTGTGGACTGGACCTTGGGGGGGTGGATCCGGGAGCATGTTTCTCCCATTTTCCCTGAGGAATGGAAAATGGGAGGTATCTGTTTCATCTCAGTACTGACAATAGTGTAAAGAAGGTTTCTCCTAGACTTGTTGTAGTGTCAGAAGGCTGAGGACTTCCATCTGTTTCTTCTGTCCTGTTCAAATATAATATACCACTAATAACTGCAATCATAATGAAATATAAGTAATGAAATAATTCCAGTGCTAGTCAATCATGCTGTTCTTATCTGGTCACTTACGAGGTCACAGCAGTGTGAAGCCCCAGAACTATCATAGAATTATAGATCTGTAAAGTTGGAAGGGACCTTGAGAGTCCTCTAGTCCAACCATGGCCAGGCAGGAATCTCAGCTAAAGCATCCATGACAGGTGGCCATCCAGCCTCTGCTTAAAAACCTCTACAGGGCTTGAATGGACCTGTGTAAACTTAGCTGACCAGTATAGCAAGCATTATGCTTTGAATAGTTTTCTGGCTTTATTGAAATCATTCCTCCACGGCAGGTTTAATTAAAGTCAGTGGAGGATTTTAAAACAGATGAACAGGAGCAGGAAAAAACATGCTTCTTAATTAGGATGGATAATTTCTTGCTCGCACCCAAAAGCACATTCAGTAAAGCACCAGATATCCTCTCCAAATCCCCTACTGGAAGCAATAAAGCTTTGTATATGTCAGGCTTGCCAGTTTTTGATTTCTTGGGTTTTTGGAGGTTCAGTAAATTAGTCTGATTTTAAACTCTCTTTGGCCAGTGCCCCAATTGTTTGTTTCAGGTTGCAGGGAGATATTAAAGCGACAACCAGCACAGTTTTTGTTAAAGTGTCTGAGGAGCTAATTACAGGGGAAGAGAACAAAGGGTTGTGCTAAAAGGCAAATTGCTGAGTTGGAGATATTTTTCAGATAGTATAACGGAAAGCTGAAACATCACCAGGAATCACCCCTCTAACTTACAACAAAGGGGATCCTTTTCACAAAGTGACTTAGCCTCAGTTGTTTCCTAACAATTATTGTATAATGGTAGCAATGGGATCTGTAGGCATCCTACACGTATGTTTGTTCCAAGCTACTATTTAATTTTGAATGCATGCACGTTTCCCACTTCCTCATGTACTTCATAAGTTTTCAAAAACATAAAGGACCACTGACAAATCACTACAATTTGTAATACAGTGGAACCTCGGGTTAAGTACTTAATTCGTTCCAGAGGTCCGTACTTAACCTGAAACTGTTCTTAACCTGAAGCACCACTTCAGCTAATGGGGCCTCCTGCTGCCGCCGGAGCACGATTTCTGTTCTCATCCTGAAGCAAAGTTCTTAACCTGAGGTACTATTTCTGGGTTAGCGGAGTCTGTAACCTGAAGCCTCTGTAACCTGAAGCGTATGTAACCTGAGGTACCACTGTAGTGAGTTCCAGAACCTAATTATGTACCATGTGAAGTACTTTCTTTCATAAGGTGATAATGCATTCTGGTGTTAGGAGATCAGGATAGAAAACTTCTCTCTACCGCTCTAAACATTAATAATTTTATAAATCACTATAAAATCTTATTTTCTCCCCTTTTTGAAGACGGGGACAACATGTGCCCACCTGCAGTTTTTAGAGACCTCACCTGTTCTCCAAGAATTCTCAAAGATTATAGACAGGGGCTCTGAGTTTACCTCCTCAAACTCCTTTAGTACTCTTGGGTGAAGCTCCTCGGGCCCTGAAGATCTGAATTCATTTAAAGTAGCTAGGTGTTCCCTTACTACAGGCTTCCTCAACCTCGGCCCTCCAGATGTTTTTGGCCTACAACTCCCATGATCCCCAGCTAGCAGGACCAGTGGTCAGGGATGATGGAAATTGTAGTCTCAAAACATCTGGAGGGCCGAGGCTGAGGAAGCCTGCCTTACTGCCTCTTTTTCTATCTTGGGCTGCAGCTCTCTCTTTGCATCATTTATTCTGTTATCACCAGGTTGGGCATCACGTTCCTTTTGGGTGAAGACAGAAGCAAAGTAGGTGTTGAGCAATTCCGCCTTCTCTCTGCCACCCAATAGCATTTCTCCGCCTTCTGCCAGGTGTTCCCCAGTGCCAGGTGTCCCCCTGCCATCTGTAGTATTGTCTCCCGCCCCCTCAGGATTTAGTTTAAAGCTCCCCTGACAATGTTCCTGAGACACATAGCAAGCACATTATTGCCAACCGCTGCAAGGTGCAGGCCATCTCTTGCCAGAAAGCCTTCCTCAAGAAGGGTCTCTGTTCCGGAAGCTGCTTGCTTCTCATTCACTTTAGTAAATATCACAAGATCTGGGCAGTGAGTACATAATTGCAGAGAAACATGTTTTAATAAATAGCCTTAAGCATGATCTACAATTTCCCCTCAAACCCATGATAATAGAGTTACAACCTGGGCTAGCTCTCAACCCACAAAAGTGTTCTTTTTTTCCTCACCCTCTCCTCCTTGTGCCCTGCTCAGGACCAAACTGGAAGTGGCATTAAATATGTATTTGCATCTAAGGTGCAATTTTTAAAAAATATATGTGCAAATTTCATCAGCTGGTATGATCGTAGCAGGCAATGGAGGGGGGATGTAACCTTTTCCTCCCTTTTCTGAAACTGGTGTTTGCTTCACAGGGGAAATTTTCCCTAGTCACCAGTGCCAAAACAAAGACTCATTTAATGTTGCCTCGGTTTTGGCCATCAACAATTTGTCAGTTGGTGGAACTGTAGTAGGATCTATGACTTTCAGGTTCTTTATTTGGAAAATTATCTAATGGATTGGCATGCTGTAAAGCAGCATATCAAGGGAAACAGTTGCATTTGAAACACCAGAAACAGCACATTTGGGTTTAGTGGCTCTATTAGAAAGGAATTTTAGGAACAGAGTATTCAAGTAACATCCTCTTTTAGATTTTATTTATTGTGCTATGCAAATCAGCATAAAACAAAAAAATGCAAAAAAATGTCTGAAAGCTAAATAGCTGAGGAAAGCAGATCACTAAATACGTGACTGGTCCTTGTGAAGTCTCCTTGACTGTAACTTGCTGCATCCCATAGATGTCCATTTCTGTAAGTTTTCCCTTCAGAATAAACCTATCATTTTTCACCACAGGATATTTACAGCTTCAATCAGTGCCAAATTCAATTGGCTTCTGATCTCATTGCTGGAAGTTATAGATGCAGATATTATTTGCACTGTGGTTAATTATGGAGCAATCAAACTTTGGCTTTTCCACTGTAATTTCCTCTGCCAGCTAATTTAATTAATCACCCCCAGCTCAGCTCTTCCAGCTGCGACCGGCAGGGTCATTAATTAGGCATGTGGCGGTGGCTCATACACCAGTTCCTGTTGAGGGGCTGCTGCCCACTTGATCTTTAAGGGAGCAATCGCTTTTTCTAAATATTCAGGCAAGGTTGGGCTGCTTGATACAGTGCAGCATTTCCTCAAAGAGGAAAGGTTCTTCCAAAATAATGCATCAGCAGCAACCATCACTTTTGAAACTGCTATTTTGAAGAACTGTCACGAGTTGCCCTCTTGCCGGTAAGAGAGAGGGCCAGGTTGAAGCTCTGCTCCTCAGCTCCTGACCAGCTCTGCTTCATGATCAGGAAGCAGGGATTGAGAAAGGTTCTTGGGGGGGGGTATTATTTTCCTGTACTTCCCCACTTTATCCAGTGACCCTCAAATGGGCTGGGGAATTCATGTAGGTGACTATTCTAGTTTTTTGGGGTGGGTTGAGTTTCAGCAATTACCTCTCCACCCCCCATCTTTTCTGATTGGCTGCAGAACTGTGTTGGGAACCCCTCCCCAGCCCATATGCATGTCTCCTCTTCTTCTCCCACTCAGTGGCGTAGCATGGGTTGTCAGCACCCGGGGCAAGGCAAGTAATTTGCGCCCCCTAACCCGTGGATTTGCGCCCCCTAACCCTAACCCCCAGATGTTGCGCCCGGTGTGGCCGGCCCCCCCTGCACCCCCCACGCTACGCCACTGCTCCCACTCCACCTTGTCAGCATGACATAGAATGGGTAGCTAATGCCTGAGGACAAACACCTTCCCACTAACCACCCACCAGTCAGGGAACAGTGCTTATCCCCTTCCTGCTATTCTCTGGCCTTTTTCCTTGGTTCTTCTCCCTTCCCTCTCTTAACCTTCTCCTGAATGCACTATCGGGGGCAGAGATGGAAGGAGTTCTCGCTGGCGGGGGAGAAACCTCTAGAAGATCTCCATGCTCTGTCTTCCAGAGCAGGAGATGTGGACAGTAAATCCATCCTTTCCTCTCTCAGCCTCACAGGGGAGCCAAACTTAAGCTTCCACTCTTGAAATGGATTAAGGCACAGGTGGTTCAAGAGATCAGAAATGCACCCATGGCCCATAGTTTAGGGGAGGAGAGAAGGCATTTTGCTACCAGATCTCGTTCCCTCATAGGAGATCTCATAAGGGGCAAAAGAGGAATAAGAATGTCCATAAGCCACTCAGGAGGTGGTACAGACGCGTTTGCTCCTCCCAAAGTCATCATATCCCTGCAACCCTCATGACTTGGGGGTGGGTGTCCAGAATAACTCTCAGCCAGGCCCATGCAGAGTTTTCACAATGAATCTTGCTTCAGTGCTGATACTTAATCTGATCTCACGCTGCATGCTAGTACAGGTCCAGATTTTACTATTGAAGCCTTGCAGTGCATACAGACTGACATGGGCTCATTAAGTCCCCAACCAACTGGGAGGTACAGGGTGTTCTTGGCATAACAACATAAGTCCGGGAGGCCCCTGGCAGGGCCCCCTGTACCCAGCTGCTCCCCCCACTCTTCACGGGCCTGCTATCATCCCTTCTCACTCTATTCGCACACCTAAGCCTGTGATCTCCAAGGAAGCCCAGAGGGGAAGCAGAACTCTCTGAACAGAGAGAGAGAACAGCCCTGCAATGCTGCCAGCCAAGTCTGGCTATCCAGTAGTTGCTGTCACCACTGCTTCTGGTTACCCACGGGGGTGGGGACTGGGGGTAGCCAACTAATTGTTAAATCCTAGGGTCCCAGACCAGCACCCCTCACCTCCTATATATATGACTAGCATATATATTTTGAAAGGGTTTTCATAAATTCTCACTAGAATTTATGAATTGCTTCATCTTAGAAATTTGATATCGGAAAATTCATCCTCTGAGAAGCTGGTGTTGACATTAGTTGATAAGCATTCTTTGTTACTTCAATACCTTCTCATTGGGATACTTGAAGTAGCACATACGTAGAGCTGGCATATACTGTTTTATTAGCCATTTTGATTATGGCATCAGGTGAAACTAATTTCTACAGTTGGGATACCCTGTGGTGAGTAGCCTTTAAAGTACACATCTGACCATTAAAGTAATCAACCAACAACAGCAACAAGAACAGAAGTATTTCCCTCCGATGGCTAGGTGCCAAGGATAAATTATATAGGCCTGAGAGAGTCCGCAGCTTCAAATAACCTGGACTGAAAAAGAAATAAGTAATTATCTAAAATATAGATATGTACAGACTCTAAGAAATATTTAAAGTGCAGTAGACTCATTCTAGTTGCTTAAGTATAGAAATTTCTGCTATCACAATCTCCCGTTTTACAGATTTCTATACACCTTCAATGTATTTTCCCCCTTCTTAAACACAGTAGCTGACAGCCCAAATGTTTAAAATAATTGGATTCTGCATTCTAATTCATCTGTAAAGTATTCGTTGATTAAATTAGCCTAATAGATATTATTTCTTACATGACTGCATAATTTCATCCTGATTGGATCTCTCTGACACTAACGAGTCCTCCAATTTACTGTTGACTAGAGAATCAGGCTAGCCCTAACTGTCCTCTTGTTTCGATTTTTCTTCCCAGGCTAAAAGTTAAACTGATTTATACTAAAAGGGCATACTGTTAATGCTCAAGTGCAGTTGTGCAGTATATTTTATTCTTTAAGACCAGTGTTAGAAGAAATATATTGTTTTATATAATCTTCATCTGACTTTAATTTGCGCAGTGGGATGTTCTGAAGCAGAAACTGGCCATTTAAAGACCTTAGAGAAGGAATTGCATTTTCTGAAAATCAAATACTTTATAAATAGTTTTCCAAATGGCAAATAAGCCCTCATTAGCTCTATTCAGGATTATAAAGGACATTGCCGGAGGTAGACCAATAGTCTTCAGACTTTTCAGATTGGGGACCCACCTTTAGCCCAGACATGCTTTTGGGGACCCACTTCATAATTTTTACCCAATGTTTGTATGGTGGCTGCACCTTAGGTAAGGTGGCAGCCAGAGGCACCAACTTCGGAGGGAGAAGGGGGGTGGCCAAAATGGCATGGCATCAGGACATTGGAAGGGGCTGGGGGCAGAAAGCAGAGGCAGTGCAGCGTTTTCATTATACTATCATGGAAGACAGTTCTGTCCTTTGTGCTCAAACACCACGTGTCAAGGGTGCGAGGAGCATGGAGCAGGGAGGGCTTCAGCAGATGCCCTTAAGAGGTGGGCTGCCTTTTTCTGCATGTCCTTTTGAGGATCACCCGGGTGCCTTTGCCCTGTCAGAGAAGCAGTGGGAATTTTAAATCAGTGTCTGATGGAGGTGTTGGAATGGATAAGGGTGAACAAACTGAAGCTTAATTCAGTTTCTGCAGTTGGTACAAAATGGGCATCCTGTTTCTCAACCATGAGTCATGGTGTGACATACATAAAAAAGTGAATTGCAAATAACTGATCCTTGAAATGATTATAATTCCTAAAGAGTTAAATTTCAAGTCACAAAATTTGAATCCTGATACTTAGTCCACCTTTCTGGGGGTAGATTTATGTAATGATTATAAACAAAACATGCATACAGTCCTGACCCACAGTTTACTTTCATTTTAAAATACGCCTTAGCTTGCCAGGTATTCTCCCTAACTAAAGCCATTTAACATAAACTTAAGGCAAAGTAGAGACTGAAAGGTGAAAATGTATTATACAATGTTCTCACACAGATTGTTTACAATCCCTTTTTATGTATTTGAAATATGTAGCTTATGCTTTCATTGTGAATAAACTCATAGTGGTTTGCATGCAATTGTTAACTTTCCAGTAAATACTGCCCAAATTATTAAGTCAATTTTTAGATACAAAAGAAGATGCCTTTGTAACTCTGTTACTGAATTGCCATAGAATACATTGCATTCTTCTTGAGAATGCGTAACAGCACATTTTGCAAAAGTGCAAACAGCTGGTAAGTTTTGTATGGCGTCGGTGAACTGAGCAGAGGAAGAAAAAGTGTTGGCAAATACTAAGCAGACCCAAGACAGAAGAGGTGGGTAAACTCAGGAAACTGTTTTCATGAGTAAACTGAAGAGACAAAGGCACCCAGCAGGAACAGAAGAAACACCCACTCCTCCTGAATAACGCTGCTATAACAGAGCTGAAAGGGAAGAAGTCCTATTTGCTTCTGGGAATCTAATAAATTGTTTCAGGAAGTGAAAGTCTGTCCACACTAATGGAGCTGTGATTGACAGTTGGTTCTCATTACGGTGCTCATCAGGGGACAAAGTACATTCCACTGTTGTTTAAGAGGTTAAAAAATAAAATGTAGGTGAGCACTCTAAGGCTACAGACATCTTATGATCGAGTTTGTTTGCAGAGATAAGACTCTACAGAATTAAATGATACAGGAATGAAGGATCGAGTTTGTCGCCAGGGAAATAAAATATTAAAAGAAGGTTAGAAAATTCTATGGCCTTGTTCAGATTTAATATTTCAGCCAAAGTAAGTGCAAAATTTATGTTCACGAAAGACAGAGATTAGCAATCCCATGCAGCTGACATCCTGGGCCTCCTAACTAACTGCCTGTGAGAAATGACAGTTTCCTTGCATTCTCCTCTAATGACTCTCAGTCCTCCTTGGACTTCGTAGCACTATCTGTTGTTACAGACATAGAAATTCTTAATTTTTTAGCGTTATCTTTAGCTGCTAGGGACTATCAGTAAAGCAAAGTCCACTTTGCAACCTTTTAACAATCTTGTACAGGTATCTCACATCTTACACTTGTTACACTTACATGATCACAGATTTTTGTGCAGGGGGAATAAATAAATAAATGGAGAGTGGAGGACACCCACTATTTATTCCCCCCCCCCAAAAAAAAAATCCATGCACAACTGAGATCTTGGGCTTTGGGAGGGTGGCACGAGGGCTCTGGCAGGGTCCTAGATCCCTCCCTCCACCTTCTCAAAGCCCAGTAAGCACTTGCTCAGCAGAAGGAGGGCATTAGGATGCTACCAGAGCCCTCGTGCTGCCTTCCCAAAGCCGAGCAAGCAGCCCTCCACCTTGAGGGGGCCTGATTCCTCAGGCTTCCGGCTTTATGCATCTTCACATTTACACGTAGACCCCCGAAACTGAACTCTCATGTAAGATGCAAGTTACCTCCATTCCTTTTTTTATAAATCAACATTTACATGTAAATAATTTTTTAATGGGAAGAATTCAGCCAGCCTCCTTTGTACATTAAAATAACTTTCTATTGAGAACCAGTGTGCTGTCGTGAACATAGTTTTAAACCCAGACCAGGAACACCTAAGCTAAAGCCCAAGGCCCCAAATAGTTTGACTACAAAGGCAAGATTGGAACCAGTGACTTTTTGGTTGAGTAGCTCATTTTGTTAGATGTTATATGATTGATTGATTGATTGATTGATTGATTGATTGATTTATATGCTGCTTTGTATTTTTAAGAAAAATCTCAAAGCTATTTACAGATTGTATTCATCATGTTTCTCCTCCATTTGCTCCTCATTGTATTTAACTAATTTATGCTTTATACAAGTATTACAGTATTTCTGATCAGTGCACCATCTTAACCATGTGACTATTCAAGGGGCTCTGTATAACTGAAATTGTCAATGGTGCAATAACATGTAGGGCTGGAAGACTGTGTTATGTTTCCTTGCTGATGAAACTTTCTACCAACACATCAGTACTCAAAATGGTGCTGTGGAGTTGACTGGAGCAAATCATGTAAAATTTAGCTCAATCAGATCACACGTGCTTACATTCTCATACAAATGATAAGTAATTTGAACAGAAATATGCCTGAGTCACTTGTAGTTAGATTAACAGCATGTCTGCTTGACACTTTTGTCAGTAAGATCACAAAGACTGTTAGAGAGAATCCTAGAGAGTGAATGCTGCTTCAAAGCTCATTAATTTCCCTAGTTTCAGGTGTAGTAATTCTGAGCCATTGCCAGAATAAGTCTACCTCTGTGTGGTGACATTTTACTATATATCTTGGCTTGCCCACAGAATTCACAACTTAGACTAGAGGGGTGGTATATGACTTTTCACTAAAGGGTGTCATTTCTTTTTATCTGGTCACATAGTGTATAACCCATCATGAAACCCGAGCTTCATTTATGGATGTACCACATTGTAATGCATAATGTTGTATCTTAAGCAGGGATCAACAGTTTTGCTGATTAAACCAAAACACTCAGATTCTGCATCCACAAAAGCAGAATTTGTAGCTGAATAAATTATGAAAAATGGACAGCTCTGCAGAAGCCTACTTAATTAGCATTCTTCACAATTTGCACAGTCTTAATGGGCTTTAGTAACATTTAGAATTTTGTGTTCAATTTATTTTATGGTGGACCTGGAGAAAGAAATATGGGACTAATGAGAAAGTATTTGTAGAAGAGATCTTTGAGGCAGACTTTTTCTTAACTATTCACCTAGTGTGAAATTCAATCCAAGCAGGCTAGCAGAGGAGGGACTTGGCTTCCATTCTAACCAGGGAGGAAGAGAACCCCCATGGCCAGCAAAAAAATCAAGTAAGCTGTTGGAGGAAGAACAAAGTGATCCATCACTGCCAGCCCACTGCATTTCTGTGAAGGATATGACATCGCTTCATATCTCCCACAGAAACACAAGCTGGTGGTGAAGGGACAGAGTCACCTGCTCCAAAGTGGCCCAGAGGTGGGTGCAGTAGGTACTGATGCCCCAGGCGTACAGCCAGCAAGGAGCCCAGACTCTTGAGTTTTCATTGGGGGGGGGAGTTTCTCCAGCCCTCCTAGAAAGTTAAGTTAAGAAGAAAAATGAGCAGATTTACTTTATCTGGGATGAGATGAGCCAGCCTGGCTGCTCCCACCTTTCGGTGTTTTTAGCCAAGGAGTGAAATCAAAGAGCGAGTTGTTTGGACACCAGGCTATAAGAATGTCTGGAGTCCTATGACTCAACTAAATTGTTGTGCTATTGGAAGCCAGCACAAGGATCCCCTCTAGTGCATTGGAACTTTCCTCTTCTCACCATTACACACCTCCTGTGCCTCCACAAATCTGCTGCAGAACAAATGAGGGATGGCATGCTCTATCCTTCTTCCACCAACCCCCTTTATGGGTAAAAAGTAGGAGAGTAGCTGTGGAAATGTTGAGGGTGGCAGGAGAGGATATATTGTTTATTAATATCCTTCCTAACTTGCTCTAGCAAGTTCCTTATGTAGCAGAGTTACATTCCCCTTCTCATGCACAGAAGAAACTCGTACTATTATGCAATTCAATCTGCCTCAGGTTGAATTGTACATTCCTGGTAAGTTCCCTTGAATCCCTCTTAAATGAATAGGGACAGCACAATCCTATTCATAGTCAACAAAAAGTAAGTTTACTCACATTCAGGCAGTACACAGTATCAATCCTGAAGGCAGGCTTAAAGACTTAAAGTTACAAATAGCAACATGTGGATTTACCCCATATGGGGGATAATCCCTGTGCTGCTGTTGGCTGAAAGCCAACAGAACAGTCCTAGCTGGAAGCAGGCAAAAGGAGAAAGAGAAAAAAGGGAGGGGGTGCTGCGTGACTCGTCCTTTTGTTACCTGGACAGGTAAGGTCACATGCAAGAGGAAGGATGCTCCAGGCCAGGAGGAACAGGAAGTTTCAACTGGCTGGACCCAACATTCCCTTGCATGTCCACTCTAGCATTACAAAGAATGTTGTACTTGACTGCTACCCATGGATCACATCCCACAGTAGCTTTGGGGCTAATTTACAAGACTGCATGAAGACCAGTGAGATGATGGACCGGAATGCTGAAGGGAGCCAATAGAATCTGTGGGTGGCACTTACGTCATTTCTGTTGTGATCCATAATCCACGCTTTACCCCCTGTCCCACAATCTAGTTGTGGGACGGGGTAAAGGATGATACTGTGTGTTCAGTTGTATCACAGGAATTTTCCAAAACTTTACTGTCTACTAAATTCCATTGTTGTGTGCCCTTTATCATTGACCACTGACATTCCCAGCTATACTTTATTTTCAGTGCACAGAAACTGCCAGCACATTTTTCAGGCCTTCACAATAACTGTAAAGGCCAGAAAGCTTGCCTTTTGTACCTTTTTCTTTTCATTCTGCATTAGAGACCATATTCCACACTCCACGTAATGATCACAGTTGTGCTGCTTAAAACCAGGGCTCCTGTCTTTAACTACACCAAGCTGAAGAACCTGACAGCTGGAGGTGGGAACTCTTCAAATTAAATGCTCCTTTTGGATCCTTACAAACATGGCTTTGAAGCAAACAAAGTATTGGTTTGAATATCAAAGCAGGAATCTTAACTCATTAAATTGATCCCATCTGATAAAACTAGAGTGGAATATGATGTGATGTAATTAACAAGAACAAATCTATATAAAGGAAGTGTATAATATACAGAATTTTGAAAGAGGTAACATGTCCATAGTTAGTTCTTCATGTTGAAGGAAGCTGCTAATTAGTCTCTAGAACTACAGTTGTAGAAAAGAGAGAATTGGAAGGAGACTATTAATTTAATGTATCAATAGAATTTTCATGTTACATGGTGTAATTTTACCAAGCACTGCACTGGTGGTTTGTGGATGTGTTAAAATGTCTGAGTTTGAAGTCTGTAATAAAACTGGTTCCACACAAAATTAATATTGTAGTCAACTTTAGTTGCCATTTCAAGCTCAGACCCAAGCAGACTGAATTGCTTGCAGATGAATGGCAACTGCATGTGAAAGTCAACAACTGTATTTTTTTCTGCGGAACTTTCTGGATGATAATAATGAAAATGTTGTAATGAGTGTCTTAAGGATAGCTCAGAATTATGAGATTGAAATATGGCCTTTTAAAATAAGAACCCAATTGGCAGTGCTGTCTTTGATTAACTGAAGATGCCTAACGGATACAGATATAGGTATAATGCATTCTAATTTTATTGACATATTCTACTTTTCCAGTGGTGTATCTTCTCTTTTCTACCACTAAAAAAATTACCAGTTTTCAGGATTTATTTAAGTCACAGTACCACTGGATCCGTGGGGGTAAAATAGTGAGAACCCTGTAATGCTATTAGAGAGCTCATTGAGTTGTAATTTTCAGGGGCAATGGGCCCCTGAAAATTACTCCTTTTCATAGGACAAACTAAAAGGTTGAATGTTTACCTATTTTACTTTTCTTCTTCTTTCTCCCATTCATCCAACGCAGTCCCACAAGTTTGCACAAAGACCATTAGGAATTAGCTAATCAGTTTGGCAGCCCTGAGGCTGCAGCTGCCATAAACCAATGTATGCACTTTGTAGGAATTATGATTTTGTGCCAGTTCATGTGGCAGGGCTTTGATGTACTTATTGATACATTCAGCCCTCGGGCACATCAGGCAAATAAGTGCACACCCTCTTGTTTCAAGAGCATAATAGAAATATTCAGAAGGAGATGTAATTATTTCAATTACTTCTCTGTGGTTTTGAGACGCAGTCGAGTCTCAAATTAGAAAATAATATTCACATGTTTCTTCTAATTGGTAACAGATTAGAAGTATTTTATCTTTTTAAATGATTTCCAAATGGTGCCCTGAAGAGACTGTGCAGTAGGGAAAATAACAAAAAAAAAGTGTCATGGATTTTGCTAGTAGAAAAGTATCACCACAGTTTAAATTCCTGTAAAGTCCTCATTGGAAATACTTGATAAAATGTCATCATTGTAGCCTTTCCTTTTGTTTGAATCACTAGGAATAGTTTCTATCAACCAATTCTAAGTGAGTTTATAGGCAATTAAACCATAACATCCTCTTTTCTCTCCCCAAGCACACTGTTTTCAAATCTCAGAAAGTACATTTACATGAAAGTAAGTTCCATGAAGAACAGTAAGACTTATTTCCAAATAAGTATGTTTAGCCAGAAATATCAGAATCCAGACATCAAAACTAAAGCAGTTCTCCCTTTAAAAAAAGTAAGAACCAAAATTTTGGTTTGACCAGTTTTCACCACAACCAATTTAATTCTTCAGGTTAGCAAAAACCATATAAACTATCCTTTATTCCAATCCTTTACATGTTTTCATTTTACATCGTCCATGAATTTTTCTTATACCTCATCTAACTAATATTAGACAGAAACATGAACCTTTACTTTGCTTTCCAGTTTGTCCTAATTAATCCCATGCAACCTCTTTAGTTTAGTCCACAACTGTCATTAAAAAAATATTTAAAGTTATAATTCACATATGGTGGAAGCTGCGTGGAACCTAGATTTTCAGCCTTGTTGTTTAAAAGGCATTGATGCAGTTGTACTTGGGATACTTCTCTGTTGTATAGTATTATGAGAAGAGGAAAAGCTCCATTTCTTTTCTTTCATATGTTTATGATGCGCTATGTTCCAAAGCAGATCACATCAGCGACTGTTATGGTATTCTTAATGCAGTGTGATAGCTACTTCACAGAAAGAACTGCTGTAAAGCACATTGCTGATGTACATCCCTGTGATAGGCCACATTACAAGGAGCAGGGATGTATGGAGATTTATGTGTTTAAATATATGTGTGTCAGTTTTTCTACTGCTTAGCTTACTAGGTACATATTTATGCAGATAAGAAAGAGATCATGGGTAGCTTATGTTTTTGATATTTCAGCTCTCTTTTTTAAAATTATGCTATTTAGGCTCACCTTTTTCCTTTTTCAGGGACAGTTGAACTTGCATAATTCAGGTTGTATTTAACATAATGGAGTGAAAGTGTCTCTAAAATCAAAATATTTATTAACATGGTATTTCTCATAGAAATGTTTCTTGGGTAGCGTATGCCTTTTTGGCACTTTGAGTCAGAACAACTTCTCTGACGTGCAGTAAAGGTTATTCAGTTAAAAAATAATAATTCTATTTCTTAGTATGAAAACATCATGTGCTCTGTGTTTAACCATAACATCTCTTTCCCCACAACTGGCTAAATAGCAGTGATGCCAGCAGGGGCAGGCCAGTCATGAGGCCGAAGGAGACAATTGATTTGGGCAGCTGGACAGGGCAGATTGGCACTCCTAGAGTCCCCACTTGCTTGCCTCATTACTGCCTGGCCCACTCCCCTGCCTATCTCAAAGGAGAGGCATGCTTTAAAAGCCCCAAGTTCTTTTCAAATCTCTCTTGGCATAAGGCGGGATCCCTTCTTACCTCAACTCTTGCCACTTTGGGCTCTTAATCTCCATTAGACTGAAGATGCCACAAAGGTAAAACTAGAGGGTAGGAACCATCCTCTATGGGTGACTTTTTAAAGCAAGAGACCATTAGATCAGATTGAATAGAGGGTTTGAAGGTATGTGGGAAGCCCATTCCCCCCCCCCCCGACACACACATATACATATATATACTGTTTTGACTTCTTTTAGTGTTGTTTTTTTTAAAAGTGACTTTAAAAGATTATACCCCCTCCCTCCTTGTGCTGGTCTACGACCCGTAATAGAGTGTTGATGTTGTTGTTGTTGTTTGTTGTTGTTGTAGAGCACATTCCATTCAACGTCGTACTCCTCTGTGTCCTTTTAAGTTCAGTGGGAGGATTATATACCGATTTTTTTCTTATTGAATGCAATGGGATCATCCTCATACAGTTTTCCCGTGTGGAATTATATCTGTTTAAGAAAATAATTGTATTGTGTGAACCAGGTATCACTTTGAGACATTAGTCTTGCTTCAACCATTCAGCTTTACTGGAGTTTCCTCCTACTGCACTTGGGCCCTGGAACATGTCATTGAGATTATTATAAAATGACAGTTACTTTTCCTGAGTTACTCTTTTAGACTTCTGTTCCATAAATCAGGCAGTTAGATTAAATGACTTTGAGATTATGTAAACTTGACTCTGCAGAACTTTCCAAACTATGTGTTGCGACATGTTAGTGTGTTGGCTGCAGTGTGTAGGTGTGTCGTGCGAACGCTCCCCACGCTGCTCCTGGGGCTGGAAAGGGGTTGGTTTAACCTCCGGTTTGCTAGTAAAACTGAATTACTGTGTTGCGAAATCATGCATGTCTAAAAAGTGTGTCACCAACATGAAAAGTTTGGAAAGCTTTGGGATACTGTGTCACTTTTCATTCAAGTTCCGCAATAAGATTAGCATGAAGATGAGCAACAAAATAATCTGTTTCTTGTTGAGATTTTTTTCTATATCTTGAGTTTCAGGCATGTTCCTGAAATCCATTGACTCTGAAACTGTCTTATAGCATAGCTTGCAGTGTGTATCAAAAAGTAAGATGAAAATAAAGACAGTTTTATCTGACCTATGGGTGTAGCTAATTAAATAAACTTAATTTATTAAGCTTCTTACCTCCAGCAAGCGATTTTTGAAAATGTGTAATTTCTAATCTTCTAGATAGGCATAGCTGTAGCAAACAAACTTAAATATAATTGCTCCCCATACTTGTACCAAGAGGAACAGTCCTGCAATATCAATGCTTTTTAGCAACATCCTTTCTGCATGCTTTGTATGTAATTTATTTTACCTGTCATGTCACCTGAAGTGTAACTTGAAAGACCTAATAAGCTTAATAGGTTGGTTTTATTTAATTAATGATTATTGTTTGTTTTTAAGTCTCATAAAACACCCTGCAGGTTTGAAAACACATATAGTATTGACCGGGAGGCACAAAGAAATTTATTCCTTTTCTTCCACTTCTCAGTGCACATAAATTCTTGTATTTTGTCAGCAGGCACTGTTTAGTGGCGGGTTTCCCTACAAGCTTTCAGTAATTAGAGAATCGGCATCCATTGGTCTTTGTCTGCATCCCTCTGGTTTGCAAGGAACTTGTATCCCTTGAGGGCCTATGCTCCTTTCCCCTTAGCAACGCAGGCAAAGAGGGAAGGAATGCATGCAAAGGAAGCAGCCAACTGCTAAGCACTCACTTTGCCAAAGGGTTGGGGCTTCTCCTGCAGAGACAGAGGAAGCCCCTCTGTTTACTCAGCATATTGTTCCCAGCCCTTCTTCCATGCGTCCCTTCCAGTTCCTGCTTTGCTTGAGGCAGGAAGACAGTTTGGGAAATTCCTTGCAGCTAGCTCTTTTCTCTCTCTTCCTCTCTCACCCTGGTCCATTTCAGTCATTACTGCAAAACTGAATTTGCCTTTCCCTCTTCCCACTGTACCCCCGTGCAACCAAACATGCCCTCTTCCTTACTTGCTCCTCCAAGCCATCTGTCTACTAAACCCCACAAACTTTCTGCCAGCATATTTCTCCTGTACATTTTTCTAGGAGCCAGAAGTATTACAGTAAAGTAAGGGTCTGGATTATGAGGCATTTCATCAAGTTGTGTTGACATACTGCCTAGATTACTAAATTAAGACATTTTAGGATACTAAAGGGGACAGATTGATAGTTTGTGGTAGGACAAGACATATTTTTGTCTATTTATCAGTGGCTAGCAAATAAGGCCACTTATTTTCCTTTGTTTTTAGGTTACTGCGTAGCTTGTCGTATTTCTGTTCTGTTGTATCAGAGCAATGGAAATCCAGAAATCTGCATGTTTTAATATTTTGTTCATATTTCTGTGTGCAATTTGCATGAAAAGAACTTTTAATTATAGTGGTTTTGCAAAGTTGGTTGTAAAGCATCCTTCCCAGCATCATAAACTGATGTATGGAGTGATTGGATGTTTTTAGCACAGCATTAAAGCATAGTGTTCACTTAGGTACACTTTACATGTTTAGGTACTTTGTTAAATATACACATGAATTGCACATTGAGACATGGCAGAGAGATGCCACCAAGAGCATATTCCCATTCTAACGCATGGGAATTCTTAATCACATGTGTTTCCTGCCTTGGCTCCCCATCTTGCACTGGCAGGGTGAAGGAAAACTACAACATAGAAATGCAACAACACGGGAGTTTTTCTAAACACTGCAGAAAAGGACAGGGAGGAAAAGCAACCCCAGGAAACCATTTTGGTCAAAAATAACATGTAGTACTGCCCTAAAAATGTACAGTGGCAATGCATTGAACATGTATGCAGCTGCACTTCTCAGGAAGCTGTAATCATCACTACCTCCCAACATTTAGTGGCTTCTTCTGCCTATTGTGTGAAATGTATAGGTACCATGTGTTGAAAAAAGCTTTTTATGGAAAGTTGTGTGAAAAACCCAACTGCTCAAAAGATCGTGAATCTAAGTCCTAATGACATTAGATCTCGGATGGCAATTTTTTGCAATAAGCCTGCAAAGCTCCTTATTTATTATGTGACAATTCCAGTATTGCTGTATCACACAGATACAGAGTAAAAGTGGTTTGAATTTTACATTTCTATCACTGCATAAAATTTGTCGAAGGACAATGTTAGGAAAGAATTGAAAAGGACATGAGGGAAAGTTAAGAGAGACAGTGAACATTCAAAGCAGCATACCTGAATAGATGTCAAGTGAATAAATATAGAATCTTCACTTTTTTTAAAAAAAAAAAGTGTAATATTGCATTGGAAATATGATTTCATATGTCCAGGGCATGAACTCGTAACTGAATATTTATGCTCTGCCATGCTGTGATGGCAAAGCACAGTCAAGTTTGTGAAGCAAAATGGTTGTCAGAAATGTATCTGCTGTTTGCCTCCTGTCCATTTTTCTTCCCCCGTCACTTCATCCCCACCAACGTTTTCTGGTTTATTTGTTTTCAGATGACAATGATATGGCGCAAATGGCAGAGTAATTTAAGTAATTGGATGTTATCTTCAAGGAGCTAAATAAACGAAAGGCTTTTGTGCTATTTTTGAGTAGCCCATATGCAGAGTCGGAAGCAGGGCTCTGTTTCCATTATTTGCATTAAAAGATGCTTAGAGTTCATTGATGGTAGAGATGCATATTAAAGCCAGGAAATTGATGGTGCTGTTTCGTCAGGCTTTAATGCATCATCACTTCTCTGGCATAGAGGAGGAGGCAGCATGATTATTTGCATCCAGTTATATCAAGGCTTTGTTATAAACAAGGCTTTAAATTTCTAACAGTAACAGGTTGAAAGGAAAAGAGATTTGATTTTTACTAAGTATTGTCTGGTCTTATTAACTATATTTCTACTTTTTTCCACTTCTATGTTTAGTGTTAATGGTTCCTTATTTGAATCACCGATAACTTGGAACAGTGTTATTCCAGTATTTTGAAATGTATTTTGAATCAAGTTACTGAAAGAAAGTCCTTGTCCTACCAATTGATATGTTCTTGGATTTCCCAGGGTTGTATCAGAGCATTGCTTAATATTTTAGTGTGTTAGTCTTAACCCGTTTTGTGATCCCAGGGAAATAGATTATAAAATTTCAATTGCAATCAAATAAGACAACTAACTAGGTTGACAACTAGCTAGGTGGGGGCGGGTGTTGGCTACTGTGATTGTAACATGATGCTTTAGTGAAAGAGAAGTTTTGCATAAAAGAAAGAAAAACATTTAGAGCAGATGTTCAGTTGCACGTATCTTTCACTTCTAGGGAGAGGTTCACTATCTCTTTGCTGATTAGTTGCTCTTCCTCTCATTTCCCCTCACTCTCATACAACTGATTTATTTAAAGGTATGTCAGCACTGGCTAAAATGAAGTACTGTGCCGCCTCCTTTCTGCTTATTGCATACTGCTCTAATAATTCATTTTTTAGTTCATTAGCTAACAGGGTATGCGAACAGTGGTCCTCAAGGGGATTGGAATGAGGTTAAGTGATCTAGTGCTGACAACTCTGCTCTTGGGCTGGCCTTCCTTGGGGAAAAAGGAATCTGAACCAAAATAAGCTGTGGATCCCAGCAACAGTCTGTGATACCAGACCAACAATTTAGTGTTTGTGCTCTTTGAAGTGATTTCTAGTCTTAGCCAGGTACATTGAATCTAACATCAGCTTAAGTCATCCAGTGAAAGAAAGTGAATTAAGTGAAATACAGTAAACAACACACCCACCATTCCAAACCACTATGTAGCCCAGAGCTGTCCAAGTCTTTATTTAGTCATCTTAATGTTTTCCTTGTGAGTTCCCACCCCAACTCCAAATAATTCTTTCTATACTGACTACCATTTTTCTCTCTAGGTTGACCAATTTTCAGCTCTAGCTCTGCCCATTACTGGCCTGCAGCCCTTGATGGATTATCCCCAAGAGAACGCGACCCTCAGCATAAAAAGTTGCAACCCCTACACTACTGCTTTTCTTTGTACCTTCGCCGCATCAAGCAGTTGGTCCCTTACCTTTCCCGCCCCGACCTGGCCACAGTGATCCATGTGACGGTCACCTCCAGGCTTGACTACTGTAATTCGCTCTATGCGGGGCTGCCCTTGAAGCTGTCCCAGAAACTCCAGTGGGTGCAGAATGCAGCAGCGAGGCTCCTCACGGGGTCTCTGCCATGGGAGCATATTCACCCAGTGCTTTTCCAGCTGCACTGGCTCCCTGTGGAGTACAGGGTCAGATTTAAGGTGCTGGCTTTGACCTTTAAAGCCCTTCACGGCCTAGGACCCTCGTACCTACGGGACCGCCTCTCCCGGTATGCCCCACGGAGAGCCTCAAGGTCCATATATAGCAACACCCTAGAGGTCCCGGGCCCTAAGGAAGTCAGATTAGCCTCAACCAGAGCCAGGGCCTTTTCAACACTGGCTCCCGCCTGGTGGAACGCTCTGTCTCATGAGACCAGGGCCCTGCAGGATCTGATTTCTTTCCGCAGGGCCTATAAGACAGAGTTGTTCCGCCTGGCCTTTGGCTTGGAGCCAATTTGATCACACACACACCCCTTCTTCCTTTCCTTTCTCCTCCTGCGATGAGGCTGCATTTTAATGTTTTAATGTTGTATTTTAATCTTGTTTTTTAAGTTGTATTCATTCAACTTGTTTTTATTATTGGTTGTTAGCCGCCCTGAGCCCAGCCTTTGGCTGGGGAGGGCGGGGTATAAATAAAATTTAATATTATTATTATTTGTGCCCCTCCTTTGCACCTTACTACAGTGGTGCCTCGCAAGACAAAATTAATTTGTTCCGCAAGTCTCTTCGTCTGTCCCCGGACCTCTTTTGAAGCAAGGGGCGGTGGGGAGAAGCGATCTCCCCGCAGCCCCTTGCTTCAAAAGAGGTCCGGGGGCAGCGGGAAGCGCTTCCCGCTGTCCCTGGACCTGGGGCTGCGGGGAGAAGATCGCTTCTCCCCGCCGCCCCTTGCTTCAAAAGAGAAGACCCGCTGTCCCCGGGGCAAGCTTTGTCTTGCGAAGCAAGCCCATAGGGAAATTCGTCTTGCGAGGCAACTCGAAAACGAAAAAACCTTTCGTTTTGCGAGTTTTTCGTCTCGCGAGGCGTTCGTCTTGCGGGGTACCACTGTACAGGGATATGGTTGTGGTTTTTTCCTTTTCTGGCATCCTGATTTCATTGGAATGTAATCTAGAACCCATTTGGAGGTACCAGCTATCAGAGCTGGGTCAGATGCAGGTCAGCGCACAAGACACAGACTGGGAAGAGGAGGTGTTGAAAACTGAAAAGTTTACAGCTTAGTGAGCTGGGAGAGTCTGGCGTGGTAGATCACTGCCAGATTTTAATCGTGTCAGTAGATCACAGTCTCTTGGAAATTGGATGTCCCTGATCTACATGAAGATGTGGACTGAGGTGTCACCAATATGTGAATTACACCCAGCTCCCTTTCAGCAATTGAGGCAGTGGGTGTTCAGAACCAGTGCATAGGTGCTGTCGTGGATTGGATGAGGGCCAATAAACTGAGGCTGAAGACAGACAAGAGTGAAGTGCTACTACTGGGTGGTTTGTCTGATCACTGAGTGGTCAGTGGTTCAACCTGTTTGGAGGTGGTGGTGCTTCCCCTTAAATAATCTGATGTATACTTTGAGGGTGCCATTGGATTTTTCACACCCTCTTGAGCTTAAGTGGCCTTAGTAACTCAGAACACTTATTATTAGTAATAATACACCAACATAGAGGTAACCCTGCTACAATTATCCGTGTTCTGGTAACCTCCTAATTGGATTACTGCAATGCGTTACATATTATAGTCTACTATATTATAAAGCATTACTGATCATAATAGATCGGCTTCCAAAAGCAGGATTGTAATCCTCCCGCCAGCCCCACAAGCTCAGGGGACAGCGGGGAGGCAGAACGCCACCATCCCGCTGTCCCCCGACCTGGTTTGGAGGCTGGCGGCGGGGAGAAGCGCGCTTCTCCCCGCAGCCAGCCCCACAAGCTGGGGGACAGCGGGGAGGCGCAGCACCGCCATCCCGCTGTCCCCCGACCTGGTTTGGGCTTCAGGCAGATATCCGCAAGGCGTGGGAGCCCAAGGCTTGCGGAGAGCTGCCTGTTCTGGGGGCTGGGGGGGGGGAGCTTGGGCTTCCCCCGTCCCAGCCCAGTGCCTGGGGGGAAATAAAAAAAAAATTTCCCCTCCAAAATTAGGTGCGTCCTATGGGCCAGTGCGCCCTATGGGGCGAAAAATACGGTAATCCTTTACAGCTTGAGGACCAGTTACTTGAAGTATCTTCTCCCATACATACCTGTGGAGACCATAAGCTCAGAGACCTTTCTCAGAGTGTCCCTACCAGATGAGCTCTGCAAGGGCCTTTACAGCTGTAGTACTCCAATTGTGAGAGGCTCACCTGGTACATCAATTATAGTATTTTTGGATTAGATGAAGACTTTTGTATTTTCCTAGACTTTTTAGATTTTTAATGCTTTTTGGGGGGGTTCTTTGCACTATTGTTTTCAGTACCCTATTTTGTTCTGTTAAACTTTTAACAAATACCTTAGGTCTGTTTTTATACATCCTGGTTATAACTTCTTTTTGTAAAGTGCCCCAAGAGCTTTTTGCTTGTTGTTGTTTAGTCATTTAGTCGTGTCCGACTCTTTGTGACCCCCTGGACCAGAGCACGCCAGGCACTCCTGTCTTCGACTGCCTCCCGCAGTTTGGTCAAACTCATGCTGGTAGCTTCGAGAACACTGTCCAACCATCTCATCCTCTGCCGTCCCCTTCTCCTTGTGCCTTCTCCTTTCCCAACATCAGAATCTTTTCCAGGGAGTCTTCTCTTCTCATGAGGTGGCCAAAGTCTTGGAGCCTCAGCTTCAGGATCTGTCCTTCCAGTGAGCACTCAGGGCTGATTTCCTTCAGAATGGATAGGTTTGATCTTCTTGCAGTCCGTGGGACTCTCAAGAGTCTCCTCCAGCACCATAATTCAAAAGCATTCATTCTTCGGTGATCAGCCTTCTTTATGGTCCAGCTCTCACTTCCATACATCACTACTGGGAAAACCATAGCTTGAACTATATATGGACCTTTGTTGGCAAGGTGATGTCTCTGCTGTCTAGGTTTTTCCAGCATTGTGTAAATGGACTTCTGCCCATTCCATGGGGCTTCACCATCCTGCCTCACCCCCCTGCAGCCCCCAAATGTGCACTGAATAGTCCCCCAACCCCCTTGAGCAAATTTTCAGAGAGAGAGGAGAGGAAAATGAAGTCCCTGTTATACTATCAGAAGTCTGTTCTACTCACACACAGACATCGTTAATTAATTTTGTTGCTTACAGACCAAGGCAGCAATTGTGTACTCACTTATGTGGAAGTGAGCTCTGTTGAAATGAGAGAGGTTTACTTCTGAGTTAGACATGCATAAGATTGAACTGCAAGTATTCCAAAATATACTGAAATGGTACCCAGTCTATTTTTTATTTTTAAAGTTTGGAAAAAAAACAATAAAAATCATGTTCACAAAAAGAAATAAAAGCTTTTCACAGCTATTTGGTAGCATCCTGCTTCAGATATGTGAGGGTGGGAGAATGTCCTTTATAGATGAAATCTCTTACCTTTGTGAAGCACATTATGTGGGAAGGTTTGCATAAAAGTATTCAGGGAGGTTATGTTAAGGTCATCCTTGCTCACCATGAAGTGATGCAAAACTAATCCAGATTTACTTTGTAAATGACCTGTTTACATAAGCATTTGAAAACAGATTAAAGCTAACCTGACACTACATTACTAGAAGAAGGGTAAGCATTGCTGCAAAACCTCAAAGGACTGTTTATTTTTGTACTTGAAGAACTAAAGCCAAGGCATGACCACACTTCCTTACTTCGGGCTGAAGTGGCTTTCTGTTTAAAGAGATTACCACAATGAACAAGGATGTCTTCAAAAGTAACTTTATTTGGGATCAGTTTCTGCAAGTCTACTGTAACGTTGGCAGGAACCAGATACTCCATTCTATTAGCCCGCTGCTAATTTTCCAGAATTCTGTGGTCACTGAGTATGCTCGTTCTTCATTGAGCCCATTTCCTGGTTCCCCATCAGGATATCTTTGTAAAGACTTTTTGTAGTTTTGCAAGCCTCCAGGTTCCCCCATGCCCACCCCAAGTTCGATGGCATTTTCCTCTTGTACACTCCTGGTGTCATTTCAGCTACAGAAGCAATGGCACTCTCCCCTGAATATTGGAATCCATATATGTGATAAGTTGTAGGAGTCTGAGCGACCAACAGTGCCCATTTCTTTCTCCCATTCAATCAGTGTTTTATCTCCAAGGATGTACACTGGTGTGTGACCATGTACACAGTGCATACTATCATACATAAAGATCCTCTTGTCTGTTCTGCCAACGTGCCGTCATTGGCAACTGCAAAAGTGCTGCTTCCCGGCAAAAGAAATCCACTTTCTTTCCCCACACCTGCATAGGGTATGAAGGGGTCCCCAGTCAAATGCATTAAACTTGTCGCATTGTGTTTGTATAATCTAGGACAGCCTCCTCCAACCTGGAGTTGCCCATACGTTTTGTACTACTCCCATTATCGCCGACCAATGGCCATGCTAGTTGTGCATGATGGGAGCTTGATCCCAGCATTTGGAGGGCACCTGGTTGGGGAGGGCTGATCTAGGAGAATAGCTTGTGGGAGCATTTGTGCAATTCAGAGTATGCATCTGTATTTACAGTTCTTTCTTATATGTAGAGATGGCATTTTCTTCTGACCTCTGGTGAATTACATGGCATATATTAGCGTTGTGGTGTATTTGAACCATAAATCTACATTCTTACCATTCTGTCTTTCTTACTTGTGGCCCAGATGTCCTAGAAAGTGGAATAAATAGCGTATTTCCACAGTATACAACTGTTCTCTTGCTATTTTTATCCAAAAGAAAATAAAAACCAGAATTTCAAGTGTCTGGGTTTTTTTTTAAAATAAAAAACCCGCTAATATTAAAAATGCCCTCATTTAAATAAAATGAATTTAAATAAAACAATTTAAATAAAATTATTTTTTAAATAAAAAACCGGCTAACATTAAAAATGCCCTCATTTCAACCCAACTATTAGATTGTCCAGATCATCTGCAAAACTAGGCATGTGTTAGAACAAACTTAACGCAAGGATGGATCTGTAGGAGATGCATGATCTAATATTGAATGATATGTTTGTTTGCTTCCCTAGGGAAGAAAAAGAGCACTGGATCCGAGCAAAATATGAGCAGAAGCTCTTCCTTGCTTCACTGCAGTGCTCAGAGTTTTCCTTAGGCCAGTACCTGCTAAGAGCAACTGCGGAGGAAGATTTGCGAACAGTCATCCTGCTTCTTGCTCATGGGACACGAGAAGAAGTCAATGAAACCTGTGGAGATGGAGATGGGCGTTCGGCCTTACATATAGCATCCCGGAAAGGAAATGTAGTGTTGGTGCAACTGTTAATTTGGGTGAGTATGTGCTACATGAATTTGAGAGAGTAGCCCTGCATTAATGGGTGTGTTTGAATTGTCACTTTGGTTTATCCAGGCCATATATTACAGCTTATGTGTTTGATTTGATACAAGTGTTTGGAGTGTTGTGGTGGTATATACGCATTAGGGGAAATAGAAGTGGAACAGTTAATGGGCAAAACAACTGGCCATTCTGCACATTCACCAGGCCACATGGAGAATGTGCACATAATCTACCCATGAAGAGGAAACTCTGCATGTAACCTGCTTGCAGGAGACTCATGTGGCCAGAAAACAGAGAAGAGTGTTGATCAATTAAAAACTTGGAACGGAATTCACCTTCTCAGACATTAAAAAGAAAAGGGGAATTGTAATGTATACAAACCCTAAAACAGAGGCAAAACAAATCTTTAAGGATGAAGAAGGTAGATTATTGGGAATACAATTAAGGAATGGAAAAGAAAAAATATTTGTGATAGGAATTTATGCCCCAAACGGGAATAAAACACTCGGGTTACATACGCTCCAGGTTACATATGCTTCAGGTTACAGACTCCGCTAACCCAGAAATAGTACCTCAGGTTAATAACTTTGCTTCGGGGTGAGAACAGAAATCGGGCAGCAGCGGCAGCAGGAGACCCCATTAGCTAAAGTGGTCTTCAGGTTAAGAACGGACATCCGGAACAAATTAAGTCCTTAACCCAAGGTACCATTGTACTTTAAATCAGTGGAAGAAAAATTATTAGAATATATAAATGAAGAAATTACCCTACTAGGAGATTTTAATGGTGTTACCTCAGTGGAATTAGATTGAACAGAGAGAAAGAGGGAAGACTCCCACACACATTTTTTCAAATGGTGGACAACCTAAATTTAAAAGATGCGTGGAGACCCAGACATCCAAAGGAAAAACAATACACACATTATTTAGAGGCTAGACAATCAGCAGGAAGAATAGATGGAATATGGACATCAGTTAATTTAATTTTGAAGATTAAAAAAAATAGAAATGCAATGCAAATCAATAACAGACCACAATTCAATTACGTTAGAATTAAAAAATAACAAACAAATAAAAAGAAGATGGAGAATGAATGAAAAAATTCTAAATGATGAAAATTTTTTGAACAAAGCACAACTTCTTAAGGAATTTATCCGAATAAACGTGGCACATGAAACAGACATCAGGGTGACATGGCACTCAAGCAAGGCCTATATAAGAGAACTTTATCTCCAACAAAATATGATACAAAGAAGAAGCAGAGAAGGGGAAATGGGTCAAATTAGAAATGAAATAGAAGAGAATGAAAAAATATTAGCCAAACATCCAAAGAATGTGAGTGCAAGCCAAAAAATTAAACTTTTGCAAAATCAATTGTCAACTTTACTAAATTATGAAATAGAAAACAATATTAAATGGATGAAACAGAGGAAAATGCGCACATATTGGACTTAGAGGGATTCAACAACAGGTACAGATGGCACATCTGTTTAGTTTATAATAAGACAAATGTACATCAATGATTTTCAAATTATATAATCAGAAATTCTTTATTTAAAATTTGGAGGAAGTATCAAAATTTATTCGAGCCAAAGATTCCATGGTGGGCCGCACCATTAGAGGCAATTTCGATAAAAAAGAAAAATATGGATAGAAATTGGGCAACATATAAACAATTATTAAAAGAAGAACAAGGACAGTTAGAATCGAAATCTTATGAAGAAATTTCTCACCATTGTACGAGCTGGTTACAATATTATCAATTAAATGATATATTTAAAGCAGACAAAAATGGATTCGAAAAAGAAGAATCAAAATTTCAATTAGAATTCAATTAGAAATGACGGCAACAATCAGATTACAATCTAATCAAAATTTAAAGAAAGAATGGGAATGTGTAGAGGAATACATGGCAAAACAATGTTCCAAAAGTAATTTGTTGATATGTTTAAACTGAAACCCACGAAGTTAAGAGGAACAAAGTATAAGATCTTATGGTTAATCGTATTAATATATTGCTTAAACACAATTTTAAGATATGTATTAAATTTAATGATGCCAAACACAGGTGGAGGGAAGTCACAGGGAATTAAGAGGGTGAAAATGAAAATGAAAAACAATATTTTGATATATGTTCATAGAAGGTAATGTAAAAATGCCAACGTTGGTTTATTTTATTTTTTACTTTGTTTATATCACTGTTGTGTTGTATTATTGCAAGAATCAAATAATTTTAGAAGAAGAGGAAACTGCACATTTCTGAATCCATCTACAAGTCTTGGGGATTGTATATATATTAATTTTGTACATTCTGCAGTTATTATGCATGATTTACAAGATGTACATTCCCTAACATTCCCCTAGCATGTATATATTCCAACCTGGTGCAAAAGTCTTATGAATGCTGGCAGCTCAGAATCAGTGTACAGTGTGTATCCCTTAAAATGTGTATATAGTTTAAAAGAGCTTGCTTAATTTAAAAATGCTCTTCCTTGAAAGTTGACGAGCGCATCTAGGGGCAGCATGCATGAAGCTCACTTCTCAAGGAGTGCTGCTGACCTCGGCTATGGTAGCTGGATGCACAACAGAAAGCTGTTCAGATTAAAAACTAGGTAATGAGAATTACCGTATTTTTCGCCCCATAGGACGCACTTTTTCCCCACCAAAAATGAAGGGGAAATGTGGGTGCGTCCTATGGGGCGAATGCAGGCTATCGCTGAAGCCTGGAGAGCAAGAGGCATCAGTGCGCAGCGACCCCTCTCGCTCTCCAGGCTTCAGGAAGCTATCTGCAAGCCTTGCAAGCCCGGTGGGAGTTCCCGCGGGCTCACAAGGCTTGCGGGCAGCAGCCTGCAGCCCCCGCGAGTGTCCGCAAGCCTCGCGCGCCCGGCAGGAGGTCCCGGCGGGTGCGCGAGGCTTGGGGCGGCAGCCTGTCGCCCGAAGCACAGGGAGCCCTCCGGAGGATTCCCCGTGCTTTGGGCGAGTGTCCGCAAGCCTCGCGCGCCCGGCAGGAGGTCCCGCCGGGTGTGCGAGGCTTGGGGCGGCAGCCTGTCGCCCGAAGCACAGGGAGCCCTCCGGAGGATTCCCCGTGCTTTGGGCGAGTGTCCGCAAGCCTCGCGCGCCCGGCAGGAGGTCCCGTCGGATGCGCGAGGCTTGGGGCGGCAGCCTGTCACCCGAAGCACGGGGAGCCCTCCGGAGGGTGCCCCGTGCTTTGGGCAGGTGAGCGCAAGGCTTGGGGCGGCAGCCGGGGGGGAATAATTTTTTTAAATTCATTTCCCCCCCCCCAAAAAAAAACGAGGTGCGTCCTATGGGCCGGTGCGCCCTATAGGACGAAAAATACGGTATTTATTTCAGGTGTTTCTACCAGCTACTGCTCCTAAATGCTGCATGTTCTTTCCACAGTACGGTGCTGACGTTATGGCCCGCGATGCCCATGGAAACGGTGCTTTGGCCTATGCCAGGCAAGCCACCAGCCAAGAGTGCATTGAGATTCTCCTGCAGTACGGCTGCCCAGATGAGCGTTTTGTCCTAAGTGTTCACCCGTTATAAATGGGGATTGCCATAATAGGAACGACAGCAGTGCGAAACCGATGAGAGCAGATGAGGATGGTTCAGGCAGTTACCAACAAGAGGCACAAACCAGGACATACCGTATGTTCCGGCGCATTAGGCGACTGGGCGTATAAGACGACCCCCCAACTTTTGCTGTTAAATTATAGAGTTTGGTCTCCTGCCAAGTACCGCCAGGGGAAGAGCGTGCACTCCTGCGCTGCCTCTGCCATTGCAGCAGCAGCAGCCCGAGGCGAGGCATTTGGTGGGCGGAACAAACCGAAACCCGCCACCTGGAGGGAGGGGGGCCCGGCCCGGCTCCCTCCCTCCGGGAAAAGCCCATGAGTGGCCGCTTCAGAGGCTGCGTCCCCTTAGTGTTCTTCCGTGACCCCACTTTATCCCAATTTATCACGGAAGAACACTAAGGGGACGCAGCGCCAGGCCCCGCCTCTTCCATACTGGCAGTGTGTGTTCGTTGCCCGCCTCACCACGGAAAGTCCTTCCGAGCGCGGCGCTCGCCCGCCCACCTGCTGCGGTCGTGGGAGCCAGAGCTGGCCTCCGCCGTGGCTTCACTCAGCTTGCGGGCACCATGAAGAGCCTGCCGTGGCGAGGTGGTGCGCGGCTTCCACTGGGGCTCCAAAGAGCTGGGCATCCCCACAGGTGAGGGTGGGGGAGGCCGAGGCGGCCGCTCATGGCCTTTTCCCGGAGGGAGGGAGGGAGATGGGCCGGCCCTCCCTCCCTCCAGGTGGCGGGTTTCGGTTTGTTCCGCCTACCAAATGCCTCGCCTCGGGCTGATGCTGCTGCAATGGCAGAGGCGGCGCAGGGGTGCACGCTCTTCTCCTGGCGGCACTTAGCAGGAGACCAAACTCTTATAATTTAACAGCAAAAGTTGGGGGGTCGTCTTCTACGCCCAGTCGCCTAATGCGCCGGAACATACGGCATGTCCTGGTTTGTGCCCCTTGTCAGTAACTGCCTGAACCATCCTCATCTGCTCTAATCCAGGTTTATGGTGCTGAAGGGGAGCCAGGGGGTTGCTGTGGGTCTCCTAATAACTAAATAATATCGTAGTAATCTTGTACTCACAACATATTAGTAGTGTCAGAAAACAAGAGCCAGTATTTTCAGATGATGGTGGGCATCCTTGCACTGCTGTTGTTCCTATTATGCCTACTCCTAATTTATCACGGAAGAACACTAAGGGGACGCAGCCTCCTGGGACGCAGCGTGAGGCCCCGCCTCCTCCGTACTGGCACAGCACATGTTCGTTGGCCACCTCACCGTGGAAAGTCCTTCCGAGCGTGGCGCTCGCCCACCTGCTGCTGCTGCTGCTGCCGTTGTGGGAGCTGGATCCGGCCTCCGCCGTGGCCGCGTGGGGCTTCGCTTGGCTCGCGGGCGCCATGAAGAGCCTGCCGTGGCGAGGTGGTGCGCGGCTTCGGCCGGGGCTACAAGGAGCTGGGCATCCCCACAGGTGAGGGCAGTGGAGGCTGAGGCGGCCGCTCATGGCCTTTTGCCAGAGGGAGGGAGAGGGCTGGGCCGGGCCTCCTCCCTCCAAGTGGTGGGTTTCGGTTTTGTTCCACCCACCAAACACCTCACCTTGGGCTGCTGCTGCTGCGACAGCAGGGGTGCGCGCTCTGCCCCTGGCGGCGCTTGGCGGGCAGCCAAACTCTATAATTTAACTGCAAAATTTGGGGGGGGGGGGTCGTCTTATACGCCCAGTCGCCCAATACGCCGAAACATACGGTATGTCCTGGTTTGTGCCCCTTGTCAGTAACTGCCTGAACTGGTTTGTACCCCTTGTCGGCTAATACGCCAAGTCGCCTAATACGCCGGAACATACGGTATGTCCTGGTTTGTGCCCCTTGTCAGTAACTGGTGCTGAAGGGGAGCCAGGGGGTTGCCGTCTCCTAATAACTAAATACAGTGGTGCCTCGCAAGACGAAAAGAATCTGTTCTGTGATTCTCTTCGTCTAGCGGTTTTTTTCGTCTTGCGAAGCAAGCCCATTGAAGGATTAGCGGATTAGCACTATTAGCGCTATTAGCGGCTTTTAGAGGCCTTTAGCGGCTTATCTGCTGATCGGATCAGCTGATAAGCGGCTTAGCGGCTTAGAAAAAGGGGGGAAAGGAAAAAAAACCAGCAGGAACTCGCAAGACATTGTCGTCTTGCGAAGCAAGCCCATAGGAGATTCGTTTTGCGAAGCACCTCCAAAACAGAAAACTCTTTCGTCTAGCGAGTTTTCCGTCTTGCGAGGCATTCGTCTTGCGGGGCACCACTGTATATCATAATAATCTTGTACTCATAACATATTAGTAATGTCAGAAAACAAGAACCACTATTTTCAGATGATGGTGGGCATCCTTTTCTTTCTCCCAAGGTTAACCAGACGAGAAAAAGGAAAGCATGTAAGTCAACTACCAACACAAAAACTTCAGATATGAATTGAGTGCTCTAAATAACTACTTCACCCTAATATTCTATCAACCACACCCAAACAAAAGTTACTTTCACACCTGAAGAAACTAGAATACATGAAAGAAGAGTAGGGGGAAATTTAAGAGAACAATTGCCTCAACCATCACTTTCAATTTTTAAACTCCCTGCTCAGTGTGCTCCTCAGCAACACTTATATACAAATGCTATACAAGTGGAAGTAAAACCTGAAATGTAATTATTCAAAACACCTGACTGCAGAAGAGCAGCTTGGCATTCCTAGAGTCAAATGCCGCTATCTGGCTGAAAGTCGCAATGCTAAAATCAGAACTTCACTTGATACTGAAAGAACAACTCCTGCCTCATAAGCTCACTGTTCCTCTTGCATTTCCTTCCCTGCCACTTTCTTGGATAAAAGTGCCAGGCATTGAATCAAAATATATTAAATCACAGGGACAACAGATCTGACTATTCCATACTTGCATGTGGCATAAGTGGAGTGTGACATGTTTGTTATGAGTACAGGATTATAATGATATATTTAGTTGTTTTTAAAGAGGAAAACCATGCACTCACCCTTTTCAAGGATTCTCCATGATGCTCAAAGCATCTTGTTTTATTTGGGCCAAGCCAGATACAGTGGAAAAGATGTGGTGTGTCTCCCAATGCTTTCTATTTTCACTTTAATGTAACTATGGTATGGGGTGTGTCCCCAGATTTAGAGAAGCAACAGGAAAAGGGTGTTTTAACTCTTTCCCCCTGATCATTTGCCTGCTAAATACTTTTAGCTACTTAGATACTTTGCTCACGTATCTTTTTCCCCCTCAGAGAGAAAAGCAGATGGGGAGAGATATTATGATTGGGAAAATGGCCTATGGGAAAATAGTTAAGTACTGCCCTCCCCACAGTAGCTCTATCATATTCTGAGCCCCCTGCAGCAGCATTACAGTAAAAACAAAACCCATTAGGAGACATTCTTTATGTCACATCTAGCTCAGCCTGTACAATCCTGCTCCTATGCAGGACTGGCGTGTATTAACCAGACACTCGTATCTATAGTACTATCTACATCTCTTTCGTTATCCACGCAGCACCCATATTTCTGTGGAACTATTTACATTAGACAATTTATACTTGTGAAGACCCACTTCATGTACTTTCAGATTTGTGCATATAAAATAGGCACATAGATGTACGTTATTGTATACATGAACATCTATCTATGGAAACCTGATTTATGCTGTAAAATTACATAGAGGTATTTGCAGTATATAAAGCCATATTTGATGAATTGTGCAAAAACAACAAAGTCTTGTGGTGCCTTAAAGGTGCCACCAATTATATTCAAACTTTGTTCTGACTTTTCTGAGCCATTTTCTCCAGCGTGATGAATGCCCAATGTTTATCCTTTGCATTTGTGAAAGACCACAAGGGGTGCAAGAGGTGACACACGATACCTGCAGGTGCACACAATGAAATGAAATGTTTACTTCATTAACGGAGTGATGCTCCGCAAGTCAGGTTGTTTTTCCTGCAACAGCATTGCTTAAATCCAGTCACTCCTTCCCCCCTCTCCCCCCCCCCCCGGTGAAATGTTGTAGACATGTAGACATTGCTTTCACAGCTGAAGCCCATGAGTCTGTAAAATAGCCCTTCTTTTCTCCTCAGTTCTCAGTTTCTCCAGAGAGGGCAGGAATTGCCTGGCTACTGTAAAAAGACAAGCAGGAGAAAAGAGGACTGCAGAGACCATTTGTTTTAATAAAAAGAACTCAAAGGGTGAAACTGTAGGTGGGAGGGGAAGACAAAGAGAGGTCATGGATTCACTAATGATAGCACATGACATGGGACCATTGACTGGGTGTCTCGAGGTAAAGCTCTCAACGCAAGTATTGCATGAGAGTTACTGGAGGGAAACAACAGGTGAAATGTTGTAGACGTTGCTTAATGCCACCAGCATTGATTTGTGGAAGACTTATACTCTGAAAGTGGTGTGGAGATACCCTTGGTGAGACTATGTCTTCCATGGAGAAGTAGTTGTGGCGATCACACAGGGTCTCTGGACGTTTCACCGTCTATTGATCCCTGTGCCACCACTTCATTTCTCGCTGCCACCACCCAGGCCCTACCTGGTAAATACTGAGTCCAGTCAGGGTTAAATTGGAACATAAACTTCTGTTTATTTATTGCAGTTTAACAAGCGTGCGGTTTCATAAACGGTCTCAGTCAATTACAATCATGGGGTGCCTATCCAGACCTACAACTTCCGCTACCTGCTCTCACTCACTAAACCACCCCTCAGATAGTTACTTGTCTTCCTAGCTCCTAACTGTTCCTGACTCAGCTTATTTCGCTACACTAACTCCACCTACCCCCAGACTCTATCCCAGTTCACTCCCACTCCAACCAACCTCCCAACGAACTCTCCTCTTCACTCCTCCCAGAGCTGGTTTTATACTCCCTCTGCCTCCACCCCCCCTGGGTTCTGATTGGGTAACCTGTTTAACTATTTCACCTCCAGCACTCTCATAAGTTAACGTCACAGTAGTCCAGGTGGAGCAGTGAAATACTATGATCCTTCCCCCCAGAAAGGATGGGTGGCTGTGGGTAGAACCCAGAGGAATTAGCAGATGAGGGAGCTCCATCAATGTGAACATGTTTAACATTCACACAAAACATTAATGTGAACATGTTTAACATTCATACAATTCACCTCTAGCAAACTGAACATTTGGATTTCATTCCCTTTTCTGAAGAGCTTGACAGCATAAATCAGAATCAAGCACAAAGTTTGTCAGGTCTGAAGCTCCTATGATGGTATGTGTCAAATCAGTTATCAGTTATTTAGATTGTGTATTGTGTCTTTTGGTTATGTGTATGTAAAAGATTCTATTCAGATTTTTAAATGTTCATAAGTATGCATTGATTTTTTTTGTAAGGCAAAAATACTTCGGTTAATTTAAAAACTATAATTGATGTGAAATAATGTGCAGATATTTAGGATCTAAGGGATCACAGATTGTAGTAACAGATTGTGAAAACACTCCAGACAAAGAAATACTTTTTCCTTTGATGAAAAGCATATCTGTCTAAGATGCTGGCACATGTTAACAGAAAAGGTGTTGGGAAATACGGTTTGGAAAGGCAGACCATTGTCTTCCAGAAGCACAAACGTATTTCACTGTATGCTTCCTGAAAATGTTGTGGAGGGTGCTTGGGAGCCAGAGTGCTTGGGAGTACAAATTATTATAAAGATTAACCATTTATTAAGCACTATTCAAAAGAAGAAGAGTTGTAGTTTAAAAATTAATTACTTCACACAATTGTATGTGCCAAAATATATTTATAGTACAAACCTTATAATCACTGTACAAATCATCATAAAGTAGTATAAACCAAAACAATCTTGGACTACTGAAGCAAAAGGGCACATAACCTCACTCCCACACCCTTTCTGTTGAAATAAAGAAAAATGGCAAAGGTTTGATTATGAAATTTGTTTTTTTTATAAGATATTTATTAAAGTTTCAGAAATAAAAAAGAAGTTACAATAGTAATAATAAGAAGGGAAAAAAGAATAAAAAAGAAAAAAGAGAGTACAAAATACGAAAAAAGTAAAAACAATTAAAAACAAATCAATCTTTCCATATCTTGTCTTTCATTCGCTTGTTTCCCTGACCTCCTCACACCTCCCCTTTTTTGTATTCCAGTTCAGTAAGTTAATTCAGCAAGTCCTTTCCCTCTTTGTTTTTATCTTAAACCTTTGTCTTAATATGTAATAACTGTATATTCTCATCTGTTAACAGTCCATTTTTACATACTCCTTATAACATTGCTGCTAAAAAACCCTTAACTTCATTCCAACATCATTCTAACATTCATTAATTTTACAGTATTTCTGTAGAGTCTTTAAATTTCTTCCAATCTTCTTCCACCGACTCTTCTCCCTGGTCACGGATTCTGCCAGTCATTTCCACCAGTTCCATATAGTCCATCACCTTCATCTGCCATTCTTCCAGGGTGGGTAGATCTTGTGTTTTCCAGTACTTTGCAATGAGAATTCTTGCTGCTGTTGTGGCATACATAAAGAAAATTCTATCCTTCTTTGGCACCAATTGGCCGACAATGCCCAGGAGAAAGGCCTCTGGTTTCTTCAGGAAGGTATATTTAAATACCTTTTTCATTTCGTTATAGATCATCTCCCAGAAAGCCTTAATCCTTGGGCACGTCCACCAAAGGTGAAAGAATGTACCTTCAGTTTCTTTGCATTTCCAACATTTATTATCGGACAAATAATAAATTTTTGCAAGCTTGACTGGTGTCATGTACCACCTGTATATCATTTTCATAATATTCTCTCTTAAGGCATTACATGCCGTGAACTTCATACCTGTGGTCCATAACTGTTCCCAGTCAGCCATCATAATGTTATGTCCAACATCTTGTGCCCATTTAATCATAACAGATTTCACTGTTTCATCTTGAGTATTCCATTTCAACAGCAAGTTATACATTCTTGACAAATTCTTAACTTTAGGATCTAACAGTTCTGTTTCCAGTTTTGATTTTTCCACCTGGAAGCCAATTTTCTTATCCAAATTGTATGCCTCCATTATTTGATGGTTTGATTATGAAATTTGGCAAATGTAATTGCAATTGTTTTCTTCACAAAAAGCAAAACAAAAACAAATGATCACATTTTTGGTCCTTTACATGTGCATTCTCAAAGAGTTACAGCTAAAATGAATAAACACGGATTTACAAAACAGTAGTTATAAATCCCATGAGCAAAATCTGTGCTTGACATTTATTATGTCCACATTTAATTTTCCTAATCACTTTTAATAGGTTAAAGCAAACTTGCCCCCCAAATGGAGGTCAATGTGGGCCACAGACCTCATTGCTACATCATGCTGTTCAGTATCGGTTTTAAGGGATTTAAGGGAATATTAATTTTAGATAATATAAGGAATCCAGACTTTTAAAGTCCTTCCCCCATTTTATAGTAAGTTTATTCTTCCGTGATGCAATCTTCAATGGAAATCTATGCCTTTAGTTAAAGAGATGAAGAAGCAGACAAGTTAAACAGAATTTTAATTCTCCAGCAATGCCATTACTTGTATGGTGATGATGATTTCAGTTTATACACTGCCCTATACCCGGAGGTCTCAGGGCGGTTCACAAACAAGAGCACAACATACAAAATCAAACCGAAAGCAGAAACCCAACCCCCCCCCCAAGACACAATACACAATCTAAATAATTTAGGGTGAAACTCAACACATTTATATTGGTGAAAGTGACACAATGTATTTCTCACAATGGAAAAAATTAGCCTTTTATGTAGTTATTCTCATAAATGAGCTTGAAATATTTTTTCCTTAGCAGTATTCATTAATCCTTTTTGCATTTCATAGCTATTCTTATTTATTTTTTCCATTTTGTTTTTACACCAAGGAGGCTGCAGTCAAATAATACTCAGCAACTGATTTCCTCTCTTTGGACTGAAAAATTAAACAGATACTAAATTATGACAGTGAATTTAGAAAGGAGGGCTCCAAGGGCTTGAAAGAACATGTCTGAGATAATATGATGCTTCTAAGAATATTGCAATCACATCCAAGCAATCACCGAAGCGTGCCATGTAACTACCTCCTCAGCTAATATGCTTTTTTCTCCGTGATGACTAATCATGTTCTATTAAACAGCAGTAATGCTGGAAGAACTCAACTATACAAGTGTAATGAAGCCAGTATTCTCCCTGGACAGATTAGCTACAACTGATTTGACACATACCATCATAGGAGCTTCAGACCTGACAAACTCTGTGCTTGCTTCTGATTTATGCCGTCAAGCTCTTCAGAAAAGGGAATGAAATCCAAATGTTCAGTTTGGTAGAGGTGAATTGTACTGATGTGCTTAACTGTCAGTTAAGGAAAGTTGCAATTTCTTCTCATCTTCCCCCTCTTGTATATTACTGCATGTTCCTTCTGAATTTGAAAATATGTGGGTTAATATATATAGTATTTGTATATCTGTGAGTTCAGTGCATCTTGTTCTGCTTATCCCCTGCGAGCAGAGGATCCCGGCATTGGTTCAAAATGTGACTATTCTCTATAGCAAACATACTTGCCGTCCTGTGCAAATGCTAGCAAAAGAGAAATCACTGGAGTTCACATTGGCCTGAGATCACCTACTGCTGTTTGGCTTACACCAAAGCTTACAGTTTTTATACTATTATGAACAAACTGCACATGTAAATGTACGGAGTGTTAACATCTTAATGTGTATACTCCTAGGGGAAGGGAAAAGAAGAAGTGGTTATGGATAGCATTAAAATACATATGCTAAAATACATATACTAGATCAAAGGTCCCCTAGACCATGAAACTGATGCAAAAATATAAATATAAGCTTCCCTTTCTTTCCAAAAGGAGGCTAAGATGGGGATGGAGACTTGAGGGTTCCTAACAGAGATGCTTAGGAGATATGCGTTTAGACAACTTCAAATTGCTACACAATCTCTTAAAGAGCTGACACTGCCAGTAGGTCAAGGAAAGCTGTGTTAGTCCAAACACAATTATGCCTATGCTTTAGCTACATGAAAGGTTAACACTCTGGGCTTGTAGAATCTGTCACATTTTCTATGATACACATGCACTTCTTAAAGGTATCGCTTCAAATATTCTCCCATAAAACAAACAAACAAGTATAATTTCACAATGAAAATACATATGCATGGTGGAATGCAGTGAGCTGCTATGCTAATCTTTCACTTAAACAGGTCTTTTAAAATAGTTTAATGGGGGGATAAATGAAAGTGCATTGCTGTTAAAGTGGTTAGCATTTAAAAATACATTGTCTGGGATCTGATTTTCAAAATGTGCTAAAAAAACTACCACTGGGACGGGGCATCCAATTGTTCATGAGAACTACTGACACTCAGGACAATTGGATATGAGCTATAATATCACATGACACACCAGCCCCTTCATTGTGGTAATGCCCAAGAGTACCCCAAATGAAGTCAACAGAAAGTACTTAGTTTTTGTACCACTAAATTGTATTTTGTCAAGCCTTATTTTAGTAAACTGTCAGGAAGAAAGCTTAGGAAATTGTACCTTGCCCAACAAAGGAGGGTGTCACAGCGCCTCCCCTAAAAGACCAGAGAGTCTGCAACCCCACGTTCTGATGAACATGGCAGTGATGAAGGGAAGGCATCAGCCGATTGCTAGTGTCAAACAAGTAGTGTTATGGAAGCCACATTAAAACTAGTATCTGCCTGAACATCTTCAAAGCCACAAATGTGGACTCATGCTGCGAAATTCCCGTGGCTCTTTTATTTCTTTTAAATACTCACAGAGCTGAATACATGAAAACAGAAAACCAATGGAATAAGGTGGCCAACTCAAGCATTGTTGCACAAAGACTGTAGTTTGTGCCTGTGACAACATTACAAAAGTATTTCTTCTGGTCTTCTCAGCACAAATTCAGTTCTGTGCTTTATTTTCTCCAGTTATTTTCCCCTTCAATGGAAAATATAGTCACAAAGAAATAAAATACCACAGGAGTGTTAAATGCAGATAAATGTATATTTTCTTGTTGCATGTAAAGGATTTTTCACTGGTATCTCTCTCAGGCATTTTCAACATTCATTCCTTCTCTACAACATACCCTTTTTCCTACTCGTGCCTCGCAATTCAAAACCACAGAACCCACAAAGGAGACAAAAGCTAAAAACAGTTCAGTGCTACCAAAACATTGAACCTGTAATGGTTATCTAATATCCTTCCCAGAAGTCAGCCATTCCACGAGATCCATTCTGGAGGACAAGAAGCTATGTTCGGACCCTGCTTCTTGCATACTTTGCTTCTGGCTCCCAGGCACCCTCCACAACATTTTCAAGAAGCATACAGTGAAAGACATTTGTGAGTCGAGGACCCTAACCTGCTTAGTGGAGAAATAATGGACACAGACACAAGTATTTTAGGTTGATGGGCTGGAAAAGGCCACAACTTTTATTGGTTACAGCATGTGAGCGGTATTGGCTTAGGCATTGATCAAACAACCTATATCCAACCCCACCCATGCAGCGGGGGGTCATTTGAAGGTTAACAACCAGTGGGAGGAGCTTGTTGATGCAAATACGACTGAAAGCTTCCCCTGATGTCACCGGGGGTCGTGCCATGGCCCTAGCCACCAGCAGGGCATTGGACAGGATCCATGACCACCGGATTCCTATAATGGAATACCCAGAATGGGGCAGGGTAGGTGATGGCCACACCCAATGCCTAACTGCCCGAACCGGAAAAGTTGTGACGGATTGCTACGAGGTAGGTGAAAAACCAAGAGGCTGGTGCCAATCTAGCCAAGTGGACAAAAACTACCAGGCCCCCTACCAGGGCGACCAACCAAGGTCCATAGCAAGCTCAAGAGCACAAACCTAGCCTAATGGGCGGGCGGGTGATCCCACGTCTTCCAGGAAGCAGAACGAGGCTGAGAGACTGCCATGGCTGCTTGAATGCAGCTAAACCCCGCCCCCAGGCCAATCCTATTGGCTGGCCCGCTGCAGGGCGGGGTGGCAGCCAGGGAGATGATGCCCCCCTGCCGACACGGGAACGGTTCCCGCTCACCACACCTCCCATCGGGGAAGAGGAGGGGCTTTGTGCTTCTGGAAGCAGCTGTGAAAGCAGTGTCTACAACATTTTACCGGGGGGGGGGCAGTGACTGGATTTAAGCAATGCTGTTGTAGGAAAAACAACCTGACTTGCAGAGCATCACTCCGTCTTCACAAGTATAAATTGTCTAATGTAAATAGTTCCACAGAAATATGGGTGCTGCGTGGATAAAGAAAGAGATGTAGATAGTACAGTGGTGCCTCGCAAGATGAAAAGAATCCGTTCTGTGATTCTCTTCGTCTAGCGGTTTTTTCGTCTTGCGAAGCAAGCCCATTGACGGATTAGCGCTATCAGCGGCTTATCTGCTGATCGGATCAGCTGATAAGCGGCTTAGCGGCTTAGAAAAAGGGGGGGGGAACCAGCAGGAACTCGCAAGACATTGTCGTCTTGCGAAGCAAGCCCATAGGAAATTCGTTTTACAAAGCACCTCCAAAACGGAAAAATCTTTCGTCTAGCAAGTTTTCCGTCTTGCGAGGCATTCGTCTTGCGGGGCACTACTGTATACGAGTGTCTGGTTAATACACGCCAGTCCTGCATAGGAGCAGGATTGCACAGGCTGGGCTAGATGTGACATAAAGAATGTCTCCTAATGGGTTTTGTTTTTGCTGTACTGCTGCTGCAGGGGGCTCAGAATATGTGCTGTGTCTTAAGAGGGAGGGGGGAGGGTTGCCAAGCCCCTTTTCAGAAATACATGTCCTGGTTTGTGCCCCTTGTTGGTAACTGCCTGAACCATCCTTATCTGCTCTAATCCAGGTTTACGGTGCTGAAGGGGAGCCAGGGGGTTGCCGTCTCCTGTTCCAAATCTCCAGCCTCTGTCCTGCCCTCTGGGGATTATTGGGCTACTGTTTTTGGGATGTTCCTCGTCTCCTTAAATATATATATATATCCTTCACTGATACGATGTAGCTGATTTTTCACCTTTGTTGTTTCTAAGCTGTTTTCTTATTGTAAGAGAGGTAGAAAAAGAAATATTGAATGAACGGGTGATTTTATAAAGCATTCAGATTTCTTGCCAGAGCTTCGTCTTTTGTTATGTTTTCTTCAAATTCACAAAAGGTGTGAACATGCTTTCCTGACATTGACATAATGCTTCTTGGCTTCTCTGGAACTTAAAGCACATGTTTACATGCTTTTGAGATTCAAGACTTTGCTCTAGCATCAGACCCACAATATAGCTCTGGGACCTCAGTGTCCAGGCTGAACAATGGGGGTGGGGAGCATGGTTGCAGGATTTTTTCTATAGAAGATACATTGTCCCAAAATTTGTGGTGGTGATTTAGCTCTTATAGTGCATCAAATGTTATTTGATCCCATTTTCCCCAACTACCTACATTTCCTTTTGTAGCATCAGTTATGTAATTCCTACTGGCATGGGAGGAAGGGGAGTGGGTGAATTCACGACTTGAGGCAGCCAATACTTAGCCAATGGCTGGTTTTAGTTTCTTTCTTTCTGTAAATAATGTATAAATGATGACACAGCAGTGTGGAAATTTTAAAAAGTTGGGTTTTTAAAGATTTTTTTATTATTACCTCATTCAGCAAATTTGTTTTACAATGACTCCATGAAACTTTATTTATATTGTTTGTATGATTATTAAACATATTGATACATTTCACTTTGCTTGTTGTTTCATATGATCTTGTTTGATTAAATATCAATTTGTATTATGTTTCCCTCTCGCTTTCTCCATCCCTTTTTAGTGTGTCAGCTGTACAGTATTCTGAATTTTAAAAATGTTGTAAAGTAATGCAAAGAGAGAGACTGCTACATTGGATATGTCTCTTTCTAATAAATATAAGAAAATACCCTTGTTTGCCTGTAGTTGTTGTTCTTTCACATCTTTCCACAAAGGCAACTGCTGAGATTTCTCTCGTTACTAAAGGTACAGAACATTTCCCCCCTAAATAAATAAATACTTGTAAAATTCATTGAGTGATAGAGCCCAGTATTGGCTATCGTCAGTGTCTTTCTAAGTGCAACTTAGATGCTTTTCAACTGGACAGCCCAAGGATTGAGCCTGCAACCTTGTTCGTGCAAAACATGTCACCTGTTTGTGGCCTCTCCTTTCCATTTAAGTTGATAGCTGAATTCTACACTTGTACAGCTTCTGTCAAATATATAAGCACTTACTCTAAATGTTGATGAATTCATTTTTTTCCATTAACATATATATTGTAATACCTATTAGTTGACTCCACAGTCAGTATATGGACAAGATTATCAACAAATTGTAGCTAATATTAAATTGAATGTTACTGCTTTAAAAATTATTGAGATCATATATGTGAAGTCCCCTTTTCATCACTTTAAAATGCACTGCACATTATAGGGCTGTGGTGAATGAGCATGTAATTTGACCAATTTCCTTTTTTAAAAAATAGGGAAGATCAGAAAACGGTCACTAAAATGCTTGCACATTCACTCTAGGTCAAAAATCATAGAAATTGTAAGGTAAGGCGCCTCCTTAATGCCCATGCCATGTAAGCAGTCAACATTTTCCACATTCTCACCTCACGCACTTGCTGACAAATTTAAGCTTCATGCACCCAGACTTTCTCCTTCAATTTTAACCTGAAACATCTTCCCCTGCAGGTTTCAGGAAAAGTGAAGTTATAAGCACTTTAATTCCTCTCTTTAACTAGATTGTGAACCCGACAGCAGGGTCTGCATCTTTTTATTATTCTTACACCCTGCCTAGTTGATATATTTTATACATTGTTGTTCTTACTGTTATTCTCTCTTTCGTATCCTCATACGGAAACCCATTTTCCATCATCCTGATTTGGCTAAGTTAAAGGAAAGGAAGGAATATCCTTTGGAGTTGACCCGATCAAGTGCTCATTTCAGTGCAGTAGAAAGATTTGTAATCTCTGTGTGACAGATCTGGGTGAGAGATACAGGTTGTGCTTCCTCACTCTCCTCTCCCTTTGTTGCAAACTCTCTAAAGGCTGTTTACTGAGGGCTGGTAAAGCAGATTGAGAGATGCCTTTCATTTCAACAGCTCTCTCCTGCCCCAAATCCCACCTCCACATACCCTTGCAAACATTCTCAGCTGGTGGCACTCACAGATCCCCAGGAAGAAAAGAAAATGTATGCTACAAGGCAGCAGAGTCAAAAGAAAGAAAGAAGCGAAGACAAATGGAAGCAGTGCTGCTATTGGAAATAGAAGAGCCCCTTGTTTTTAGGGTGAGATAGCAATTACTTTTAGAGACCCAACTCTTGGCTGTGCTGTGCAGTGCCTCTCTATGTTTTGACCAGACCCACAAAAGAGCAAATCAGGGCAGGGCACTGAAGGGGAGCTCTTGGTAAGTCTCTTCCCTAGTTGAGTGGCCAAAGGTCTGGTCTTTCCTGGAATCTACTAGTATTGACTCCCATTCAGAGCCCTTCACTTACGCCCATCTGGTTTCACCATTCACCTTTTGTCGTTTTTCATCTGACACCTATTAAAGGGAGGACGGGCTCTGTGCAAAGGGATCAGAATACACTGCATAGCCTGATTCTTAATGCTTGGAGGAGGAGCATAAAATCTTGCTCATTGGTTTAAAGAAAAATAATTTGTTTCACTCACACTGATCAATTTGCTGCACAGATTATGAATACAGTGGTACCTCGGGTTACAAACGCTTCAGGTTACATACGCTTCAGGTTACAGACTCTGCTAATCCAGAAATAATACCTCGGGTTAAGAACTTTGCTTCAGGGTGAGAACAGAAATCGCGTGGCAGCAGCAGGAGGCCCCATTAGCTAAAGTGGTGCTTTAGGTTAAGAACAGTTTCAGGTTAAGAATGGACCTCCGGAACGAATTAAGTACGTAACCAGAGGTACCACTATAGCTTCATTGACCGTCATTCTGCTGTTGTCTGCAATGTGGCACCTGAAGATTACTGTCTTCCCAACTGTTATAGTGGGAACCTGTGGCCCACCAAATGTTGTTGAACTTCATCACCCACCATCACCATCCAGCATGACCAATGGTCAGGGATTATTGGAGTTCTAGTACTGCAACATCTGGTTAATATTACTGAATTAAATTATGTTTTTAAACAAACAACCCTCTCCTCAAATTTCCACATCATTGTATTTTCAAGGCCAGGGTTTTTTTTTTTTGGTGGGAGGAGGGAGTAATACTGGACTAATGAAGTTAGACTCGGGGATCCAGAAAATGTCTTTTTTTCTTTGGATATGATACTCAATAATCTAATAACAGAGATCTAGCTGGTGAAGTGAAAATTAGCTAGTGAAGTAAAATGTGAGAAAATAAGCTAGTAGTTTTTTTAAAATATATATTTTTATTAAATATTTCTTAATTTACAAAAATACATGCATTGTCTATTTTTTCCAAGCTACGTTTTTTTACAGTTTAATTTGTTGTGAGACATTAGTGTTGTATACAATGTTAGGAAGAAAAAGGGGAAAGAGGGGAGGGGGTGGTGGGTGGGGTGGGGTTGGGTGGCAGTTCTTCAATTCTTCTACTTAGTGTGTGTATAAGCTAGTAGTTTTGAAGTGTGCAACGCACCCCTAAAGTTTAAGCCCCCATGCTGAATGCATCTATCTGTGATGTGTAGCATGTGAAAGTCCTGTCACCATTGATCCATCCCTCACTGCCAGCATATAGAATCACAGAATTGTAGAGTCAGAAGGGACCCAAAGGAGACTGAAATGAAATGGGATCTGGGGTGAGCAGTAGCAGCAGTGCAGTCATTGTGTTCTTGTAGCCCAAAATAAAAGTTACGATGACCAAGGAAATCACACTGGAGGTGAAGTTCTCTCCCAGGAGGGATTCACAGTTCATGGTGTTGCCATTTAAACATTGTGTTTATTAGGCCAAATATACAGTCTAACCACTGTTTTAAAAAATAGAAAAGGCATGGAAGAGGAACAAGCACACTGGTTCCCAGGGTGTCATGGCAAAGTTTGCAAGGGTGGACCACAGACCTGGACCCTCTGGTGAAGGTAGAGTCATAGAATCATAGAATCATAGAGCTGGAAGAGACCACAAGGGCCATCGAGTCCAACCCCCTGCCAAGCAGGAAACACCATCAGAGCACTCCTGACATATGGTTGTCAAGCCTCTGCTTAAAGACCTCCAAAGTAGGAGACTCCACCACACTCCTTGGCAGCAAATTCCACTGTCAAACAGCTCTTACTGTCAGGAAGTTCTTCCTAATGTTTAGGTGGAATCTTCTTTCTTGTAGTTTGGATCCATTGCTCCGTGTCCGCTTCTCTGGAGCAGCAGAAAACAACCTTTCTCCCTCCTCTATGTGACATCCTTTTATATATTTGAACATGGCTATCATATAACCCCTTAACCTCCTCTTCTCCAGGCTAAACATGCCCAGCTCCAGAGAATGAAGTGAAAGCAGAGCTCTTGACTCAGCCACCCTCACGCCTTTTGACAACCAGCAAACATGCACCAAATGGTGCTAAGAACATTACCTGCTGATGACTGACAGCATGGCTTTGCTGAAGAAGTCCCACCTCCTCCTTGTATAGATCCCTGAGAGAGAAACTTTTGAGGCCCTTGACCAAGTGACCAGTTGGCCAAAGTTCAATCCAGTAAAGTTTAAATTTAGAGATACTGATAAGAATGTGACCCTTAGAGCAGCCTTTTTTAAGTTGGTGCAGCCAAGATTGGTTCCTAGGTCCAGAGCAATTATTTGATATACTGTGGTGTCCTCCAAATGTTTGGGACTCCTCACATCAGCTCCAGCCAGCATGCCCAATGGGTGGGGGTTGTTGCAAGTTGTAGTCTCTGGAGGGAACCACTTTGGCCACCCCTGGTTGAGGGCATTGAATAGGATTGATACAGTACTTTTACACAGGATGATAATGTGTTATAGAATATTATTGTGAATCTGTTTAAATGTCTGTAAGCCAACAGTTTGACCATACAAGAAATACGGTCCTGATCTAGAGGCTAGATAGTGATTAAAAAAGAACTTGAGATAACTTGTATCAGAATTATAATTTCGGGATTTGGGGTTTGAAACAAAACTGAAATGAAACAAAATTATTCACATTTTAGTTATTCTCTTTACTAGGAGCATAAGAAGAGGATTTCACAGCAGAAATTCCTTGGACAGATTGTTAAGTATGAATGAACCAAACCATGGGCAGCCCATCCCATTTTGCCACCTGAGGCGAAACAGTAAGGTACTGCTGTCCCCCACTGAAACCTCACTGACCAAGGTTGTGCAGCTGCGATGGAAGAAGGGGTGGTGGCTTCCGGGTTCTAGCCATATCTTGTTGGAACCTGGAAGCCAATGCTTCCGCCACTTCTCCTGGCTTCTGTGGCAGAAGGGATAGGGGGGTGGACGTGAGGAGAAGCGACAGCAGTAAGATCTCATGCAGAGCCTGTGAGATTTTGCAAGGCTCTCGCGATATCTCACTGGAACCTACCCCCTAACAAAAATCCTGGCTACACCTATGAAAATCAGTACTTTGATCTCTGCCAGAAATGTATTTTTATCCAACACACACAGACACAGACCTCCCTCCCCTTCCATGTTATCCTCATGACAATCCAGTGTGGGAGGTTACACTGACACACTATTCCCAGTTTCAGTGAAGGTATGTTCCTCCTTTCATGAATATGTGGTGTTCCTCCAACACCTCCCTCTTCTTTTCCTTCCTTCCACTGCTCACTGCTTTCTCTTTCTGGTCGTTTCCTAGCATTCCCTTGAGAATCATTCTAAATGCTGAAATGATTGTTTTATTTTTATATTTTAACTAATCATTCCTGATCATATGATATTCTAGTGGCAACATTGTTAGGAAAGAGGGTGATCCGTTCACACTGAGGAGATGCAATGCATAAAAGAACATGGAAATCCAGCTGCCAGCCATGGTCTACTTGTTGATTGACCAGAAGCAAGCATCTGTTGTGGCCTTTTAGGCCAAGTCTGGGTTTCTTAGTCTTGCAGTCAAGTTTTCTCATACCCTCTTAATAAAACACTTTAAACTTATTCCTCAATGCACAGTTTCTTAAATAGGTATGGATATTTTCTTAGATGTGCCCAAGTTGCCATTGGGATTATTAACACAGTCACCTGGGTGAAGGTTTAAAAAGGATTTGAACCTGGCCTGGAAGTACCAGTGCCGCTGCTTCAACAAAGCATGTTGACAATGGTCAGCTCCAGACAGAAACCTCACAACAGCATTTTGCACCAACTGCAGTTTGCAGGCCATCCTCAAAGGCAGCCCAGCTGCGAAACTTGCAATGATCAAGTACTGAGATTACCAATGTATAGATCACTGTGGGCAGATCTCCACCAGCATACGAGGCAGGTGTCAGGGACTGGCTGGATGAGGAAGCATGGTGGCAGCCCCCCACCCAAGAGCCCCCAGGGAGGGCACAGAAGATGACAATTTAGATCCTGGTGATGGGACACTGAGGAGCAGTCTGGGGAAGGGATGAGCTGGGAGGTGCTATGGCATTTGAGCGATCAGGAGAAGGAGGCCCTTTCAGGACAGGGTTAGAGGCAGAGAGTCACAGTGTGAGCACATACTCAGACAGAGAGGAGTCAGAGGTTGCCCTTGCTCCCCAGCAGCAGGACAGTTCCAGCCTTTCTGCCTCTCCTCCCCCTCTGACACCCCAGTCAAGGAGATCCTGCAATTGCTGAGCAGAGGGCCAGACAGGACCAGAGGAGGAGTCCTTGACACAGTCTTTGTCTACTTGGGAGGGATCCAGAGTGAGAGGCTACAGGGAGAAGGACGAGGCCAGTAGTCAGTTTCAGCAGCGTCTCAGCTGGAGCCAGAAAACACTGCTGTGTTGTTGTTTTTCTGCTAATAAAAAGCTAAATGCATTCCAGGCCTCCCATACTTTCCTGCCCTGTGGACGACCTGGGTTCACTTGACAGCTCCTTGACACCAAAGCTCGTAGATGCTGGTCCTAACCAACGAAGTCACTTGACTCTCTTAAGTGATAAAGATGAGTAAGTTCCCACCTGCTGCTTCAAAGGGAGTGCAACCCTGTCCAGGTGGAACAGGCCAATGGTCAGTTTCCTCGACCTGCAAGCCACCCACCCACTGGACTTCTTACTTACCAAGCTTCAGACTCAGTTTACCAGCCCCATCTAGCCCAACACTGCATCCAGGCAGGACTGCATCCAGGCTCAGGACTTCCACTGATTCAGAAAAAATATTGGTGAGTGATCAGCACACTGAAGAAGTCATACTGAAAATCGCCTAATAACGGCCTCTCAGTGGCTTCATATAGATGCTAAATAGCACTGGGGACAAAATAGTGCCATTGGGCAACCCATGTCATAACTGCCTGGGGTCCAATAGTGCTACTGTCTGGAACTGGCCCTGCAGTTAGGAGCAGAACCACTGAAGAACAGTGCCACCAACCCCCCAGTCAATCTAGTCCGGGGACAGGCCCACCCTGTTTTGCCGCCTGAGGAGGGGGCTGCCCCTGCCATTGCCACCCTCCCTCCAAAACATCTCTTACTGGGATAGCACAGCCCCTGCCATATGACCCCACTGGCAGCAAGAGTGGGCAGGGCTCCCACAGGGGGCTCAGCCCCATGGGATTCCGCCACCTGAGGAGGCTACTTCAGTCTGCCTCATGGCCAGGCCGGCACCACCAGAGTTGCGTAACAGGGATGTAGTCCTGCTGTTCCTCTCCCAATAAAGTTCATCCAGCACAGCAACGAAGACAGATTTCATCCCAAAACTAGGACAAAACCCAGACTGGCAAGGGTCATCCTACAAAGCAACCCAGTGACTAACCATTTAATTCATGCCAAGACCTAAATTTGCATACATAATGTGGGTGGTGACAGCCATATCCATGCGTAAATAATACGAAGGATGCCTCACAGCCTGTCCTATGGTGGGAAAAAGTGCAACACAACCGTCACTGTCTTGCTCGGTCCTTTGCACACTCATTTCAGCTTTTAATTGTATTATTTCTCTAATTTCTACAACATGGGATCAGTTCTGTGACTGATTCATCAAAAGCCAGAATGAACTCCGTGCTCCGGGCAAAGAATGCACAAGTCTTTGGAATGTGCTCATTTTAATGAGGCAGCTGCAAACTGCAGTGTGTTGGGAGATTGCGGTAGTGGATGGCAATGCACATTTGAAATGCGGGGGGAACGAACCAGTCACTAATCTAGGCAGGCCAGACTTCTTACCACCACCAACACAAAAAGAAGAAGAAATATGTTTGAAGGCGTACTTGTTGTTTAGCCAGCTTGCTAGGAAACCTCTGTAGTCTTCTTCCTGAAAGGGGAGAGTGATTAGAGGGACTAATTGAGATCACCTTACTTTACAAATGTTACTCTGCAAAATGAGACAGGAAGATGGATTGATCTCAACTATTATTCATTAGGGAAAGTCCTTTATAAATTTCAGATTAACAATTTCTCTTCAGGAGCTATGCTGCTATCCTTCTCTCGTAGTAACTTATCACTGCACTGCAAATGTTGAACCATGAAACTTACTAGAAATTTTGTGGAACTAAAGAGAGTTCATCACCTTTTTGTTTGTTTAAAGAACTGGTGTTTGTTCAAAAGTACATAATGCTCAGTTGCAATGGCTGCACTTAAAAATACTGCTGTCTACGGGGTTCGGCCTTCACATCCCTCTATGTAGCCATGCCAATTTGTGAAGCGTTTCTTTTGGCCCTCCGTTTTCCAAGTTGATCAAACTCCCTCTCTGGAGGCTCCACAGGGTCTCTCTCCCATGCCCAAGCGCACAACTTTGTATGGGAATGCAAATTTAGGCAGAATTCTTCAGGTCAGGAACACAATTCCCTCATCTGTAACAAGCCTATTTCTTACCTTTCCTGACAAGTCCTGTAAGTGACTTACCAGTAGCAAAATATTATTTTACATGAGAATAAGCTGTTGCATCATTTTCACTGACAAGTCCCCCGGTTGGGGTATCACACAAAACAAGCTTTTGGTTATCATGTGGGAAATCCTTTAGTTCATAAATCTACCTTCAAACATGAATACTGTACATTTCTCCCCTGTCTAATTTGTTGTCTGTTCACCAGACAAGGGTCTGTCAGTATGACTGAGTGCCGTTGAACCTTCCTCCACCTGATGCGTCTTCATTCTCAGTCTTGTGTCTTTCTGCTTGGCCATCCTCTCCTGGTGATATTGACTGAATTGCTTTTCCCAGGCCACTTTGGGCCCATATTGGCCGAGGAATGGTGCTTTGAGAGATGCTCTCACAGTCACAGAGAGGCTGGGCTATCCAGGCCCAGACCACCGACTGCAGTTAGAGGTTATCTTTAGTCTGAATTCCAAGCTTTATGAGCAACAAATGGGGAATTAAACTCCCTTGGCCATGGTATCAAGGAAGTGGCCCCTGGGCAAGTAGATCAGTTCAGCAGTATCAAACCCCTTAGCTGGAATTAAACTTGTTTCTTTTAGGATATGAATGTGGGGGGGGGGGGAGATAAAATAGAAACATCTCCCCACCTCCCACCCCTAGTGTTCCTGTCAGTATCCATGCATTCATTAGACTCATGGAACAATTGGCTGCGCTTAAGCATGTTACAGCCTTTTATGTACTGAAAAAGAGAAAGGTAGGCAGATAATAATGGTGGTTGGGAGCCATTGAGAGGAACATGCATCCCCTTTCATCTGCCCTGCCCCAACTCATTTACTCCAGTTGTCTAACTTCTCACATTTCTCCCTTTCTATTTATTTAGCAGGGTAGAATCATGTACCCAACAATGAGTGACTTGGAATCTCATAATTTCATGATGGCTACCAGATAATACATTAGATCAGTTCTTGTCAGCCCATGTGCTGCAGCACCCTGAGGTGACGTGATGATCAGTCAAGGGAGCTGCAGGGACCCTCCTTCTCTCTCTCTCTCTCTCTCTCTCTCTCTCTCTCTCTCTCTCTCTCTCTGTCCCTCCCTCTTGAATCACGTCCCAGATTCCTTCTATCCCTCCTCCAGCTACACTCTCCATTTTTGGCACATCAGCGGGTAGTCTGCCTTCCTTTCTGTCCCTGACTACCCTGCCTCCATGAAGATGAAGTTCCCCAATGGCTGCCCTTGCCTTAACAAGAAAGTAACTGGGGGAGGTTAACAAGGGGCCACAACTGTGGGAGGAGGGACAGAGCTTGAGAACTCTCCAGCAAGGGAGGGAGGGAGAAGGGGTTTCCGTGCCTGCTGTGCCATTGGGGGGAAAAGGTTATTTCATCCCTGCTCAGGTGCCTGCCTTCTACTCACAAGTAAATCCCAACAATTTCCTGGTGTTTAGCTGAATCTTTTTTCTGGAGATGGGGGGCGGGGAGGATATAAAGAAACTTGAAGTTAGACTCACACATCTTGACGATGAGTTTATTCTGTGGTTGAAAGCAAGGACACAGAATATTAGGGCATCATTTGAAGGGTGGGGGGAAATGGTCCAAGAGCAAGAGAGGAAATTGGTCCAAGTCGCTAACAGCATCTCCATGGGGTTGTTTAGGGCTGGGCAGGTGGGATGTATCCCATGAAGAAGTTGTTATTGTTGTTGTTGTTGTTGTTGTTGTTGTTGTTGTTGTTATTATTATTATTATTATTATTATTATTATTATTATTATTATTATCCCCTCTCTGCACTAAATGTCTTTTCACCCTTTCTCATGATACAAGAACCTCAGCACCATCTAATGAAACTGAATTTCAGAAGATTCAGGACAGATCAATGAAAGTATTTCTTCATCCAGTGTATAGTTAAACTATAGAACTCATTCCCACAGGTTGGTAGTGATGACCAGCAACTTGCATGACCTTAAAGGAGGGTTAGATGTACATCAGTAGCTACAACAAATGATGGCTCTGCCCCACCACTACTGTCTGAGGCAGTAGGTCTCTGAATATTAGTTAATGGAAACCATAGTGGGGAGAGTGTTCTTGCGCCCAGGTCCTGCTTGCAGGCTTCCCATGGGCACCTGGGTAGCCACTGTGAGAACAGAATGCTGGACCAGATGGGCATCGGGCAGACCCAGCAGAACTGTGCTCTTATGTGCTCCTTGAGGCCATGAACTCTGGGTGCCGTGTACTCGCCACAGGACTCTTTTCTGGCTTAAATTTCAGGAAAGGATCAACTCCCTCAAGGCCAACATTTTGCTGCCTTGAAAGCAGGCTTCTGTGGGATGCGATACATAAGTAGCAGTCAAGTACAACATTCCTTGTTTTCCTAGAGTGGACATGCAAGGGGATGTTTAGTTCAGCCAATCAAAAACTTCCTGTTTCCTCCTGGGCTGGAGCATCCTTCCTTTTGCATGTGACTAGAGGTGGGTGTGACCTTACCTGTGCAGGTAACAAAAACACAAGGCACACAGCCCTCCTCCCTTCTTTTCCATCTTCCTTTTGTTGTGTGAACTGCAGTGACTGCCAGTCTGCAGTCACTGGGATTAACCCCCCATATGTACATATGCCTTCTGGGATCCAACTGTGAACAGAATGTGAGTAAACTACTTTTATGTACTTTAAACAAGATTGTGGCGTGTTTATTCTTTTAAGAGGGAAATAAGGGATATTACCAGGAATCTGTTGAAAAGCTTAAACCAGCTTGCAACCAGCTACCTGCTGTGCGTTAAAACTCTGCTAAGTTATAGAACTTGCTAGCACAAGTTAGGAAGGCTATTAATAAAGAATATACCCTCTCCTGCCTCCTTGAACATTCCCACAGCTTCCATATCCTTCACCAGCCTGGTACACTCCGTATGTTTTGGGTGTCATCAGCCCCACCCAGTACAAGTTGGTGATGGCTGCCCTGTGTGCTTGTGGTAAACACATTAGGTGATACCACATTATCAGGTTAGGTCACATAGGCTGAATTAAATTTCTGAGCAACACTGAAATAAGACACCATGCTATTGCTTATGAGACTGCACATATGATGCACTTCTTAATGAAATCAAGTTTTCCTCATCTCAAATGGCACTTGCCCATTTTGTTTGCAATTCAGATTTGTAAGTTGCAAATTGTAACAGAGTTCAATTTATGCATCCCCAAGACGGTGCCAAACAAAAGTGTTTTATGGTTTTATTTAATCTTCCCTTGCAAATGTTCCCTCTGTGCATGACTGTGGGCTGGGAAACAAATGTGGACATTCTGAAATGTCAGTTTGAGTTGTTATAGTAAACATATATGGTTTGCCTAAAGAAAAGAAAGCAGAGGGGAGAGTCCTTCTCTTCCCATAGATGTGGCATGTAGACATTTCATAGCAATCAGCAGCAAAATCCAGAATCCAGTCCAGTTTGGGCATTGACCCTGGGGGCTACGAGGGCAACTTCCAGTGACAGGGATGAGAAAGGTTTAGCTGTGGAGAGAGAAATCCCCCCCCCAAAAAAAGGAGTTACTAGGGTCTAGGGACCCGGGTTTCCTTGAAGTACACAGAAGGCAGAGCAACACCAGCTGGCTGCTCCCATCAGAGCAGAGCTGTGACAAAGAAAGTCATAGTGAAGGAAAAAATTACATTTTTCGCAGCTCCTTAACCTGAACAGCCTACCTGAATTCAAACATTACTACTCTTTTGAATTTGACTTCGGGGGGGGCAGCTTTTGGGGGGCCAGCAACTTGGGCCAGCAACCATATTATGCTACCCACTGGGAGATTTGAAACACAGATTCATACATGAGATCAGCAGCTAGGACAACTTCCATGGACGGAATCAGTTCTGAGTAATCCTGCTGAGAATTGGGTATATTATCCAAGCCACACTTGCCTGCTGTTTTCTTTCTATCCTACCCAATAAGCTAGTCAGCAAAAAAAGGGAAACAAACAAACAAATAAAGGCTGCATCAAAATTGTCATTAATAGGTCAAATATCAGTGGTTAAGATGAGTGTATTGCCAAAGATGTTGTTTTTATTTCAAGTCCTACCAATTATTGATAATGTGAAATATTTTAATGAATGGCAGAAAGCTTTGTCTAAATTTATCTGGCAGGGGGGGAAACCCAGCATTAAATATAAATTATTTACAGATTCAAAAGAAAGAGGGGGATTTTCCCTGCCAGACGTGAAAATATACTTTCAAGCTGCAGCTCTTTGCTGGGTTAAAGAATGGATACAATTAGACAATGCTAATGTTCTTGACTTGGAGGGGTTTGACAATGTATATGGTTGGCATGCTTATTTAAGATAAGATATTTATCTTATTTAAGATAAGATAAAGGCCCATAAAGGTTTCAAAAACCATGTAATCAGAAAATCATTATATAATGTTTGGATAAGATATAAAGATCTCTTAGAAAGGAAAACTCCCAGATGGCTCTCACCAATGGAAGCTAAGCCCCCAAAAAAGTTAAACATGGAAAGTAAATGGTTGAGATACTCTGATCTTTCGCTAGAGGATGATGAAGGATTTAAATTAAGATCATTTGATCAAATTAAAGACAAAGTGGATTGGCTTCAATATTACCAGATCAATGAATTATTTAAGTTGGATTTAAAAAATGGTTTTGCAAAGGAAAAAACCAAACTGGAAACGGAGTTGTTAGATACTAATGTCAAAAATCTGTCTAAGATGTATAATTTATTGTTGGAGTAGCATACAAAGGATGAACAAGTGAAATCTGTGATGATAGATTGGGCAAGCGATTTTGGTCATAATATAATGATGGAAGACTGGGAAAGGTTGTGGAAGAAAGGGGTTAAGTTTACTGCATGTACGGTGTTAAAGGAAAATATTATGAAAATGATGTATAGATGGTACTTAACCCCAGTAAAATTAGCAAAGATCTATCATATGAGTGATAATTTATGTTGGAAATGTAAAGAAAAAGAAGGTACCTTCTACCACATGTGGTGAACATGTCCAAAGGTGAAAGACTTCTGGGAAAAGATATATAATGAACTGAAAAAAATGTTGAAATATACATTTATTAAGAAACCAGAAGCCTTTCTACTTGGGATAATAGGAATGGAATTGCCCAAAAAAGACGTTAGACTGTTTTTGTATGCCATAACTGCAGCGAGAATTTTACTAGCCAAAAATTGGAAATCACAAGAAATACCAACAGTGGAAGATTGGCAGATAAAGATGCTGGACTTTTTGGAGCCGGCCGACCTTACTGGAATAATCCGTGATCAGAAAGAGGAGGAACATTAAGAAGATTGGAAGAAATTTAAGGAATAACTAGCTAAATATTATAATATAACATAAGTGGAAATACTTGCAAGTATTAAATTGGTTTAGGGTTAAAGTATGTTGAATTGTATAATACTATGGATTGAGATTATGATGAAAAGAAAGGAAGTTAGTAATCTGAACTATTTAATTGTATTGGAAAGTGAATATTGGAAAATTGCTAAAATGAGATTCAATGAACATCAGTTAGGAAGGATCCGAGGAAGTCATTTAATAATGGAAATTAATTTGGATTTGAATGGGAAGAAATTTTATGTGTTTGTTTGTTTTTCTTTTTATATGTTTTGTGTTGTGTTGTATTTGTTATAAATTTGGAAAATCAATAAAAATAAATTGAAAAAAATAAACGAAGGCCGGGGATAAATTATTAGAACAGAATTTAATATTATTACACAACCATTTAAAAAAACAATTTATCAGCTGCTGTCTTGGCTGGCTTTGACCAGTTTTGTGATGTTTATTTTCCTGCCTCTGCATGCAGAAATGACGGGAGCAAAGTTTTAAGAAAGTTTGGAGAGTGAACTGAGCAGAGGTCAATGCAGATCACTTGGCAGGATTTAATAGGATCAGGCCAGTGTAATCTTGTTTTATCCATTGTAATTCAGGCAGCCACAGAGACCCCAAACGAGAGGGGAAGGGGCTTCTTAAAAGACTGGCGGCCATACCACAAAGCCGGGGGCTGGAGCCAGGACAAAAGCATGAGAGGGGATGAAGTGGCTTGAAATAAATAGATTAGGGTTCTCTATGGCCCGCGCGCAGCAGGAAAAAAGAGCAGCCACGGCGCAGGCAGGCTCCATTCTCTCGCCCTCCTCTCCGCCCCCCCCCCTTGGCTTCTGCATGGGGCTGCAGCATTTCCCCATTTCAAAGGCCAGCATTCTCCCGGGAGGGGGTGGGGAGAGGCAGGCAGAGCTCTGCCTCCATCTTGCAGGCTGCCGAGAGGGAAAATCAAACGGGGCTGGAAAAAGAGCGGGTTGGGGAGGAAGACATCTCTCTTCCGTGGAAGGGCGCAGGGCGAGGAAGCTGGTTTTGGAGCAGCGTGGATTTGTGTGGCACGTCCTGCGGGTTAGCTGCTGGCATGACAAACCATGGACATAGTTCTTTGAAGGTGCTCAGAGGGTTGTAGGCTGCGCCATGCTAAGTGCTTTACAGAGAACTTACGAGGTGATGCAAAAATGCATGGGAGAGGCATTGAAGAGCTACGGTTGTCCCTGAAAGAGTGTGATGACTTGAGAAACTTTGGAATATAAACCCCATCTTGGGGGCATGTCAGTGAGGAGGCTGCTTTGAATAAAAGGGAAACAAATGTTTGAGCAAGCGAGTTCTTCTTCTATCCTTGAATAACTATACTACTATCAGAAGACAATATCATGTATTTAAGTTTTAATCAGGTTTTGAGTGTAGCATTTGCTTTATTTTCTTTAATTAAAAATGGTGGTGGTGGGAATCATCTTATGAGTACTTGCTTTCCGTTTGGAAAACAAAGGCACCTTATTTTGTGAAGGGACACCTTCAGGACTCGACCCGAGAGAGGGAAACGCAACCGCCCCCCCCCCCCCAAGGACTGCTCTCTCTTCTCCTCGCCCCGCAGAGCTCCTGTCAGCTCCAGCCAACACTTTTTCTAGAATTGATGAGTAAATTATGGGTTGAATCCAGAACACATTCATTGCACTTCAGCCCAGCTGAAATTAATGTGAGAAAATGTTCATAATTCCCGTTGATTTCAGTTGGAATTCAGTTTGTCTGGATCGAGCCTGATGTCTTTTTGGATTTGTAAAATATAAGAGCTTTTGGACATAGAAAACATAAAGTTCTATTTTTAACTAGATCAGTTACTGTAAAATTAAAATGTAAAAAGTTTGTGTTAAAGTTGTATTTTTATTTTATTTATTGTTGCTGTTATTATTATTGCAGTATTAAATGTATTACCTGCCCTTCACCAGCAGGTTCCAAAGTGGGTTACAACAGTTTAAAGCAAAGTTGCTTCCCAGTGCTTAGGCACCTGGTAGTCTTAAGCATCGCCCCATTGCTGTAGATAGTACCTTACAGAGTAACATAAGCAGCAAAGATTTCAGAATAATGTGAGCAGCAAAGCATAGCCTCCCTTCCCCTCGCAGGAGCTTGCAGTCTAAAATTTCAACAACAGAAGATTCAAAGGGAGGGAGGGTAAACAGCGGCAGCTTCTGTGAGCTGCTCTAGTAATTCATTGGACAGAAGAATTAAATAACAACCATTTTCATACTGAGCCAGTATTCTTCAGCACGAGACTCCAAACAGGTTGACAACTTTTCCAACCTACCTAAGCGACACGACTATCAAGATGGTCTGGTGGAGTGACCCTTGATCTTGCAGGTCTGGAGAGCTCCCTTCTCAGCCTTGGGCTGCTGTGGGGTGGAAACCTTAGTAAGCTCACTCATGAAATGGAATCACAGAAGAGCAGAATGAGCCCGTTGCACCTTGGAAATGTGGCACGAATAGGAAGCAGCCATCACCAGTTGGTTGAGCCAGGAGGAAACTCACTCTCGGCTGCTGAACTTTTTTTTTTTTTAATAACCAGTAGCGACTAGGTGATGCTATTAATTGCATTATAAAATCGTCCTCAATGTGTAAAAGTGACAGGAATCTGTTTCACTCAAAAGCTTGTCCTGGGTTACACCAATGAACACGTTCCAATGAAATTAAATAGTACAGGGGGATAGGTGTGTGTGTGTGTGTGTGTGTGTGTGTGTATTATATAGTTAAGAATTCTTCATATAGTTAAGAATTCTTGATTCACCGTACCTGTTTAAATCTGAATCATAATTCCTCAATTGCATGAAAAATGGGCCCATGGCAGAAGCCAAAATGTGCACTGGCTTTGCAAAATACCTGAGATCATCTCCAGGCAGGGAGGCTGAGGTGACCTTCTAGGGGGAGCATGAAGACAGTCAACAGCAGTTTGGGGTGTGTGTGTGTCTGTGTGTTTCTGAATAGTTAAAATAGGCAATCAATTTTTATGATGTAATTTATAATTCATACAGGTTGTCTTCATACATATGGTGTTGCTTTTGTGTGTCAATGTTTCAGGTAGTTTATTACTGTGACAGTGTGATTTGCATTCATGTTCAGTTACCCCGCTCATATTTCTCATGTTTACACCATAAGGGCTGCATATGAAGATTGATCTGGCGGGGTTTTTGATCTGGCTAGGGCTTTTGCTTGCTGTTAAGGCACATATAGGAAAGTTGCTCCACATTTTAGGCTACCTACAGAGCTGGCTGCTGGTATGGGAGATGCATCTAATAGCTGGTTTTCACTGCTAGGTTTCAGAAAATGGGAGCTTCTCTCTCCCTAGGCCCGACTACCGTGCGAAGCAGCTCGCAGAAGCTGCAAGCAAGCGGGAAGTTCTTACTCAGGTGTTCAGTGGAGTTTGCTAGATAATGAGAACCAGGAAATTTATTATACAGTATATCTGCAAAAAAATAAAAATAAAAATTCGAAGAGTCTTGTGCAACCACAAAAACTAGCCCGTTTATTATGGTATTTTTAGTGGACTCTACTTCTGTGTAGTCCAGGAAAGCTTATACTGTACCACTTTTTTTGCTGGGAGAGACTCCCAGGGCTACCGCACTGGAAATTAAACACCTGCATTTCTAGCTATCCTTTCTCACACACCTTTTGAAAACAGGGGATGATGCTCGGGGATAGCTTGTGTTCCACACACTGAACTGGTTACGTTTTATTTCTGTTTGGATTATCTAGTCTGGAACCGGGCATTAAAAACCAGCAGAAATCGGCGCAAACAAGCTGGCTGCTTGCAAAAGCGCTGGAGGCAGCGGATTGCCAGCCGCGGGGATGCGAATGCGTTTAGGATTGCGCTGCCTCCGTGTTTTGTGGCACAGGGGCGTAGGAAGCGAAGGCTTTCGCGGCTTCCACTCGCCCGATTTCCAAACTGCCGTTTAAAGGAGCGCAAACATTCGGGTTCGGTCTAAGTCTCCTCCTTGCTGTCGGTTGGCCCGGATCTCTAACCCGCCCGCCCCCACAGACACGCGTCCCCTCCCTCGTCTTCCAGGCGTCTGCTCAGTCCTGCTCTCCGTCCTGGCTGGGGGAGGGTCTTGTCCTCGGCCTTGGACCTTCCCCTGGCCAAGAGGATGCTGCTTGCCTCCCCAGTTCTTCGCATGGATCCCCAAGTGAAGTTGCTTCCCTTCTCTTGTCTAAGGAGAGGCAGGGCTCAGCAAACCTTTTCAGCAGGGGGCCGGTCCACTGTCCCTCAGACTTTGTGGGGGGCCGGACTATATCTTGGGGGGGGGGGAATATGAACGAATTCCTCTGCCCCACAAATAACCCAGAGATGCATTTTAAATAGAAGCACACATTCTACTCCTGTAAAAACACGCTGATTCCCGGACCGTCCCCGGGCCGGATTTAGAAGGCGATTGGGCCGGATCCGGCCCCCGGGCCTTAGCTTGCCTACCCATGGGAAAGAGAGTGCGCGTGAAAACGTCGCAGCTGACTCCGGCTTCAGGTCTGTGCGGGAACAGAGCTTTGTGGAGCCGGGAAGCTTACCTACTTCCCAGTGCCCGGCTTGGGAGGGTTCGCCAGATGCAGTGCGTCTTTCGGTGGCCCAGTTTACAGTTTATTCAGCTGAAAACGCTATTTCGTTTTTTAAATGGTTTTTAATGTTTGGTGCCTGCAAGAGTGAAAGGAGAGGAAAGCCGCCTTCCCCACTCCCACCCAGGCTTTCCTGGCCACGAAGGGCCCCTTGAGACTCTCACTGAGCTTTCCAGAGGGACCTGCCGCCTTTCCTCCCAGAGATCCCGGCGGGGGTCCCTGGGGCACCAAAGGGGCGCTTCCAAGGATGCGGCGCTGTCTGCGGCTCGCCAGTCCCAGCCGAAATAATTAAACCAATTAAGTCAATACAAACAGAATCAAGAGGGAAGAGTCCGGCTCTGATCCTTGGGGGGCCGCGGGGGTGGGAAGGAAGAGAGAAACAGGCCTGGCTGTTCTGCGGAGAGCAGGAGTCCGAGCGCAGCCTGGTGCGCATCCCCAGCCAGGACGCCCCAGAGATGCGCAGCGGGGAGGCCTGATCCGGGGCGGGGTTGGCGCGGAGGGAAGCCCTCTTTCCCTCGGTCCTTTCGAGGAGACCCCAGCTGGCCCTCCAGTTGAAGGGCAGCAGAGTCGGGCTCCCCTCCAAAGCCTTCATCCCGGCGCCGGCTGCGAGAGAGAAACAGGCTTTTGCCCTCTCTTTCTGGGAAGACCAAACTTTCCTTTACTTTCTGTCAGGGTCGGGGAGATGGTGTCCTTGCTCGCCCTCCGCCTTCCCTTGTCCAGAGGCACCTCTGCCCAGCGCCATCCAGTTTCTCTTCCGGGGCCGCAGTTCTCGGTGCATCCTAAAAACCTGAATAAGATTTATTTATTGATTTATTCATTTTCCCAAAAGGGAGATTTCGTTCCTTTTCCCTTTCCCGAAATAGAACATTCGGAATCCCGCTCTTTGTGGTTTAAAAACGAATTCGTTCTCCTGCCGCAGAGCTGCGTTAAATGGCACAACAATTAGCTGTAGAGTAAAAAGACGGTTCTTGGTTGCTGGCTTGCTTGTTATTTCTAAAGGGAGAAAGAAGACCCGAACCCGAGTATTTCTAATCAAATGTTAAAAGAAGCGGCTCTCGAGTTGGCTTTGCTGGCTGAGAGCGGGGCGGCCCCGGCGCTTTTCCAGCTTGGCCCTCGGGGTTCTTGCTGGGACGGGGCCGCGAGGGCTTTGTAATGATTTGATGTGCAGATGTAAGTGAAATTTATTGTAACAACAAATATAGGGATGTCAAAGCCCAGCTCTGGATTAAAGCAGGCAGCCCAAGGTGGGGGGGAGTGTATTAATTTCAAACAGCATCAGAGGCCAGTGTCTATTAGCGCGAGCTATTCTTCAGGCCCCCCCATCAGAATTAATCATTGAGAGTTAATTTGAAGCGCAGACAAGTTGCTGTTAATTTAGTGCGGGGAGGATGGGATGGAATAAAAAGCTGAGGTGCCGGCCAAGCCTCTTGGGTCTCATTAATCAGCGAGCTGAGACGGCCTGGCTTGATTACAATTTGCAAAAAAATTCATTAGAGCCTGGGCGATTGACAATTTTTCTCTCTGCCTGTGATCTGACTCATTAGGCAGCCAAATGAAAGCCAGGATGGTGATGATGACAGCTATCAACCCCCCTCGCTTGTTTATCTTCTTGGCTTCTGCCTCTGCCTTGGTGGCTCCCACTCCGGGGCTTTTCCTGACCCTGCCTGGATGCAGCGCAACACGCGCCCCCCCCCGCCTCTGCCCGGTCGCTTCAGATTATTGTCTGAGGGGGGGGCGAGAAGTCGGCGGTCCTCTGCCGCCTGCTCGGGCTCTTGCGCCTTCCTCTTGCTCGCTCTCCCACCACCCCCTGGTCTTCCCATTTCCTCGCCGTTGTGTTGGAGGGGGCGGGGGCCGAGCAGCTCTTTTGCAGCGGGGCAAACGGGTCTTTGGGTGGCGGCTGCTTCAGCGTCAAAGAGCTGCGAAAAGAGGCGAAAAGATCCGACCATTTGCCCCGTCTGTGTGCCAGAATGTAGCTTTTCCTTTCCTTTCCCCACAAAACGCAGGTGCTTGGGCTAGAATGTAAAAGTTGACCCCTGCCCTTTCCCCTATGTGGCTTTAAAGCTTTGACAGCCCGTTCCTCCAACTTAAAAGTTATTCTTGGTGTGTGTAGCATGTATATGCATATATGTGTGTACATGATTACTCTGATTATCCAGAAAGAAGCAGCATCCATACATAGTGGCCTCCTTCTGGGTAATCAGAGTTCGCATCCATGGAGAGCTGGGCTTGTGAAGATACGGCACACGTGTCGACTCGGCCGCCTGGGATCCTGGCTCTCTTTCGCTCCAGGGCTGCACCTCGGCGCCCGCCATCCAAGCCGCTCCACACGCCGGCAAGGAAAGACTAACGCCGACTTCAGCTCGCCTCTCTGCCTCGGCAGAAGCAAATTATTTCACTCTGAAGGCGAATTCCTGCGCAGCTCAGCCGCGGACGCTCGCCTGGGAAGTCGGGAGCCCCGACCTCTCGGACATCGCACGTCAGAAACCCAGAACACAACCGCGTCGTTTTTTTAAAAAAATGTTAATGCAAAACATGCAGATCTGGCTACTTAGTTGGAAACTTGAAGATGGTGATGAAATTCCCACGCCAAGAGCATCTTACGGGAGCAGAACTCGCATTTCCAGGCTGTGCAAACGAAATCCCACACCTTACAAAACGATGTCGTGAAAGTGATAGATTTCTGTCCCTGTGCGACCGGCCTCCTTCGAGCTCAGGCCGGACCCTGCGCTGCTCTCTCCGTCCCGGGAAGGAAGGGGCGCTTGGCATCTCGGCCTCCTTTGCCCGCTCGCCCCGTTCAGCTTTCATTTTCACGCGTCTTGACTGGCGCCGGGTGGACCAGGGGGCCTCAGTCGCGTTTCCAAGGCGCTTTTCCGCAGGCGAGTCGGGGCAATTCTTCCGGCTTCTCCCCGCACCCGAACCGCCTTCTCCACACCCGCCTTCCCCGCTCCTCTCTGCCCTCCCGCCGCAGATCCTGAGCTTGGGCGAATCCCTTTGCAGCCTGGTCAGAACACGGAGGCGCCTCTTTCTCCGCGCATCTGCTGAGGCAGAAAGCAGCGCACCGTCCTTCGTGTAGACAGAAGGAGCGGGCCAAGTGGGAGCGGAGCGGGGAGGGTGGCAGGCCGCCCCGCTTGGCTCCCGCTTCTTTCTTCCCCCCAAGCCCACCTCCCTTTCTTCCCGGCAAGCCAGCCACCCCCGCGCCCCACCCTGCCCCAGCCCATTCCTTTGGATTTGGGTCTGCAGAGCCCTTTCCCATCCCCTCGCAGCCCGGAATGAAAGCGGAGCTGTCCGCGGACGGCTGCGCGGAGCTGGGCTAGGCGCGCCTGCAGTTATTTGGAGGGGCGGGAAGGGCTCCCTCACCCGACAACTGAAAGGGGCGGGTGCCCCCCTTCCACGGAAGCCGGAATATCGCGTCCTCCTGCCCACGGCACCCTTCCAACCCGTCCCCTGCAGTGGGAACGAATCCCTCCCCCGGTTCTTCCGACGACCCTGGAGTGAGGCGGGTTATTAATCCCCCCCGCCTGTGCTTTTGGCTGCCCTGAGGAGGAGACCTCCCCGCTGGCGTCTGATCCGGCGGCAGCTCCAGCTTTCTGGGCGCCCTCTCCTCCCCGCTACGAGGAAAGCGCCTCGCTGGCCCTCGCGCGCCAAGAAGCCTCGCCAGACGCGCAGAAGGAAGGAGAGCTGGGTCACTCTGAGCATTTCCCCCTTTTTCTTCCTTTTCTTTTTTCAGGTTTTTATTTATAACATTACTGTGTTTCATTTCGTTTTCATAACTTAAGAAAAAAGCGTAAACTACATTTGAAATAAATTAATGCAACACAATAGAACAACAACCAAAAATAAAAAAGGTCGTGCATTTGAAATAGGAAAGGAACGTGGCTTAGGCGAGGCAACCAAGTCGAGAGAAGGCCAGAACTTTAAATAAAATAGGGGAATCAATGGGGGGGGGGGCAGGGATCCACCTGAAGAATGCCTCATTCGCTCAGCCTTCCGCCGCAACCAAAAAGAAAAAAAGAAGGGGAGGGAAGGAGGGAGGGAGAAAAGAAGCAGCAGCAGCAGCAAAAATTAAACCGGTCCTTTTCGTCTTATTTTCTCTCCCGAAAGAAACGGGGCTGGGGAACATCTCCCTTCCCCGCCCAAAAGTCCGCAGTTCTGGAATGTAAGACTTGACGCCGCCGCTCCTTTGGTCCTGTCTCAGTCAAAATCCCGCAGCCGAGATCCAGCGCTCTATATACAAAGTTCGGGCAGTCCAATAAATAGGTAAATCGTCTTTTCCTGGCTTGCGAGACTCCCGCTCCGGAACCCGACCGCGCCAAGGCACAGCCTGCGCCTCGCGGGGAAGTTCGCCTTCCGTTTGGCAGTGGAGGGACCGAGAGAAAGCGAGCCAGAGGGAGGGCTCTCCCCGGAGCCCGGGCCGGAGTTGCAGGGGAGGCGCGCGTCTGTTGGCTTGCGTGTTTGTTTCCCTCCAAACTTTAGCGGGGAGGGGGCCGAGGAAGAAGGTGGCCTTTCCCCTCCCTCTCTCCGTCTCTCTCTTTCCCCTCCGCCCTCGCTCAGGGCCTGGCCTGCTCCAGCTGCTGGTGTTGACTCCTGATGGCGAACCTGCTGACGTGGACGGGGATGGGCACGACGATCTTGGGGTTCCGCGAGGGCTCCCCGGTCTTGGAGTTGGCGTTGCCGGCTTTCACCCGTTTCCACTTGGCGCGCCGGTTCTGGAACCAGATCTTGACCTGCACCTCGCTGAGCTTGAGCGCGTGCGCGATCTGCGAGCGCTCCGTCAGCGACAGGTACTTCTTGCAGTGGAACTCCTTCTCCAGCTCCAGCAGCTGCTCGCTGGTGAAGGCCGTCCGCCGCCGCCGGTTCTTGCCCGTCGACGTGGTGCTGTTGGCGCTGGCCGAGCTGGGGCCGCCCTCCTCCAGCCCGTGGCCCGAGTCGTCCTCCTTGTGCGCCGCGGGGCCGGGCAGGTTGTCGTCGGAGCTGTAGTCGAGGTCGCTGTCCATGGAGAAGCTCTCTTCCTTGCCCTTGGCCTCCTCCTCCGCCGCCTTAGCGTCCTCCTTCCCCGACGCGCCTCGGACGGTTCCTGCGGGGGAGCCAGAAAGAGCACCGCGCGTTACTCCTTGCGCCTCTCCCTTTCCCCGCCCGCCGCCCCTTCCCGCGCCCCCCTCCGCCCGCCTCGGGCCTGCAGGACGGCAGAGGGGAGCGGGGGCAGCGAGAGAAAGCCCCGGCCTGCCTCCGGAAGAAACTTTCCTTCCGTTGGGTCCCCGAATCTGCCGCGGCGTCAGCCCCGGGGAGGCGCAGGCCGCTGCACCCCATCCGCCAAGCGGGTTCGCTGGGTGTCAGGCCGAGATCAGCTGTGTCGTGGTGAACGCCGCCGGGCAACATCGCCCGACGGCAATCTCTGCAAATGGCCCCTTGGCGAAGAAGGGAGTCGGACTAGGCCTGCCAGGCCGAGACGCCGCTCTTTCCCAGCCCAAGAAGGGCGGCTTAGTTTTGAAGCGGGCGGCGCCGCCGGAACTAACTTGAAGCAGCTCCAAGCCGGCGCTCCCTCCCTCCCTCCCTCTTCGCAAGGCCCTTCGACGGCTGGGCAAGGGCGTCCCCGGGGAGGGGCGCTTCCTCCCCGCCCTTCTCTCTCCCTCCAACTCCTGGGAAAACAGTCACTCACGCCAGGGAAGTGCTTGCTTTACTGGGCCTCAATGCTTGGCTTTTCCTTCGACAAGGCTGCGGCATCACCCCGCTCAGACCCCTTCCCGGTCGCTTCCGAAGTGATTTAAAAGGAGCAGCCAGAGCAGCAGCAAAAACGCCACCAAGAGCTTGAGCAGCAGCCCGAGAAGGGAGCATTTCGGGGCCTGCACCAGCCCTTCCTGAACTGGAGAAACGGGACGGAAAGGCTGAAACACTTAAACCAATCCGTACAAATGGGGCCGCTTCAATTTCCAGTGTGTGACTCGGCGACTGAATTCTCCGAGTCTCCTTGGAAGAAGACCCGGCCATCCTCTGCGCCCGGGCTGTCCCACACCCAGACGGCCTAACTCTGCCCAGGGTGTCCTTTCAACTTCAGGAAGCTTCCAAAAAGCCACGCTCCGAAACGGAACCTCGGCGACAGGGTGCTGTTTAACTGATCCGATTCCCGCCCCAGAAAGGATAAATGTGGATTGAATTTGGCCGGGGGAAGGCGAGATCACCAGCTAACCTTTGGAGGACAACCACCTGGTGTGGCCGCTGCAACAAACCCAAGCCCAACGTCCCTGCGTGGGGAGTGGGGGTCGCGCCACGGAATCCCCTTCCCCTCCCCGCGCCGCCGCGGCCCGTTTGACTCACCGAGGGACGCCTGCACCGCTTCGGAGGCCGAGAAGGCCAGCAGCGAGCCCTCCTTGGCCAGGAACGCCTTGCCGTCTTCGGCCTCGGCCTGCAGGCCGTCCGCCTTGTCGAAGGTGCCCTGGAGCGCCGGCGGGGCGAACTTCCTGGCCGCCTCCTGGTGCTGCGCCGAGGCGGAAAAGGTGCCCGGCAGCGTGGCCATGAGCGTGGACGTGAGCGCCATGCCCTGCGCCAGGCTGGAGCAGAAGCTGGCGGGCAGGCTGGGCATCTGCGCGTGGTGGTGCCCGTGCGAGGGCGGCAGCGCCGGCTGGGGCAGCGCGGCCGGGGGCGGCGGGGGCGGCGGCGGAAGCACCACGGGCCGGTAGGGCATGAACATGGGGTAGCCCGTGTAGACGAAGTGGCCCGGGCTGGGCTGCGGCGGACTGCCGATGAGCGAGTCTATGCTGAAGGCAGTGCTGCTTCCCAGAGGGCGCGGCATCATCATGAGCGACGGCGGAAAGGCTGCACTCATAGAGGCGCTGCGGGGCCGGCGGGCGCGTCAGGCGGGAAGCTGGACGGGGCGGCGGGGCGCCGGCGAGGGCGGGCGAGCAGAGCCGCGGCGGCGGCGGCGGCGCAGGAGGCTCAGCGCGGACTGTGCCTGGCCGGGGCCGGGCGGCATCGGGGCGCGGGGCCCTGCTCCAGTCCGGCGCGCTGCTGGGGATCCGGCGGCCGGGCGGCGCTCCCTCGCTGGACTGGGCTTGGTGCGGGCGCGGCTGCCGGACTGGCTCCCCCGCCTGGGTTCCTGGGCGAGCCCCGTGCCCCGATCTCCGTCTGGCGCGCTCCGTCGCTCCCTCCCGGGCGCCGGCAGAACCTTTGAATCGCGCTCTTCTTTCTCATTCACATTTTGCCAGCCTTGGACCCTTCCCGGCCCCACGTGGACGCCTGCGCCTCTCGCCATTGGCCGCGGAGATGCAAGGAGGAAAGCGCGCGCGGCGTGTGTGTGTGTGTGTGTGTGTGTGTGTGTGTGGCGCAGTGTGGGGAGAAGCGGCGAGAGACGGGCTGGTGGCCCCGCCCCTCCGCGCGCCCCCTCCCTCACTCCCGTCCAGCAGAAGGGAGCCGCCAGGAGCGCGGCGGTCCCGGAATCGGGGCGCGGAGGCTACCTCGGTGGGAAGCTCCCTGTCAGCCAGACGCGCGCGGTCCGGGGGCTTGGGCTGTGGCACCAGGACAAGGGGACTCCGCGCGCGTCTGCGGGGTTACCCCCGGCACCTTCCGGGTCACTTGGCCAGGAGCTCTGCAGCAACGGAGGCTCGGTGGGGTTTGGGGGTTTGGGTGCTCTTTTGGGGTTCCTTTTCCGTTTATCCCCTTGAGTGATGGCGGGGATGACCCCTCGAAGTTAGCCACTGGTCCTGTCCTCAAAAACCCTCTTCACGTTTGGAAACCACGCAGTCACGCCTTGATACACGCCTTGTGGGAACAGGCTAGTCGGCTGCTTTCGCCTCTCCAGCTTAGGAACCCCAACTGATCTTCCTTGGCCCTCCTGCTCCCTTACAACCTTTGGGGGGGGGTAGGTAAAAGAGGTGAAGGATCCGCGCGTGTAAAATGAGTCGTGTGAATGACCTTTAGGGAGCGAAGAAGTCGGGCGGCGCGTCAAGGAGCTAAGCAACCGCGAGCGGCCCCCACGACGGAGGGAGAGAGACCTTGAAGCAGAGACGAGCCATCGAAGCAGATCGTGCTTTTGCAGTGGAGATTTAACGACGGCAAATGGGCAGAAATCTCTTTTGGAGGCGCTAACAAGATAACGATCAGAGAGAAATGGGGCCCGTTAGGCGGGTAATAGGAATTTCTTTACATGCGTAGTTAATTGGAAAATAAAGACCGATCGATATTTATGAATGTATCGATCCAACCCTTTGTAGATCCAGCCCTTTCTTTATCCCCCTCCCCCTTTCCCCTTCAGTCTCTTGACTCCACAACATCGCTGGGGAGTAAATGCCTTCTCCCAGCTCAGACCCTTGGCAAACTCAGTTGGCCCGTGAGACCAAGCTGGGCGAAGGCTCGCAAGTGGCCCTCCGGAGGCGCTCCGCCCCCCCCCGCCGGTCACCTTGGGGCCTAACCGTGCGCGGAAGGAGGACAATAAAGAGGAGTAGCTGGGGGGCGCAGGGAGGGGGCCCACCCGCCTCCCCTTGGAGCAGGCATCTCCAAACCCGTCCCTCCAGCTGTTTTAGGACAGCAATTCCCATCATCCCTGACCACTGATCCTGTTAGCTAGGGATGATGGGAGTTGTAGTCCCAAAACAGCTGGAGGGCCGAGTTTGGGGATGCCTGCCTTGGAGCACGAGTGGGACCCCTCCCAAGCCCCCGCCTCCCGCTTTCGCAGTGGGATGAAAACCTCTTTCCACCCGGAGGTTCAGCGCGCCGGGGAAACGAGAAATGCTGCTGGCGAGAGGCGCCTCGAGATAGGCGGGGGTTCTGCCCCCCTCCCTGCCTCGGACGGGGCGTCCTCGCTCCTTTTCTGGGCGGGCGGCGGGACTGCAAGACAGACATCGAGAGCCTCCCGCGCCCCGGTGGGGAGAGTCGGGGCTTCTGTCATCCGATGTTTAACTGCTTAGAAAACGAGCGGAGCTGCGAGCTGCTTGTAAAACAGGGTCCCAGACGCGGTTAGCCGCGATTAACCAAAATCGATCCCAGGCTCCTTAAGAACTCTCTGCAGTGCGTTTAACGTCGGGCGGCTGCGGCTCATAAAAGCGCCCTGCAGCCTCCCAAGCAGCCGCGACGGGAGGCGGGTGGCCCGGGCAGGACGGACCGTCTGGCAGCAGCAGCAGCAGCGCGGGCGAGTCGGCGGCTCTTTCCTGGCTCTTGAGACGGCGGGCTCGCCGGCTTTGCGCTCGCAATGTGGAGCCTGCCGCAACAGCAGCCGCGTTTGGGCTCCCGGAGAGCAAACTTTCTCCCCGGCCCTGGACCCCGCGGGCCCCTCCTCGACCCCCGGCAGGTGCAGCGGGCGATCTCCGCTCCTGCGACGGGGCGGCCGGGCGTGGCTCCGCGGGGCGGGGATGGGGGAGTAGATGGTAGTTGAGACTGAATGGTGCCCTTCCCTGAGGGGAAGAGGGAGGCGGGGAGGGGGGGGGGCTCCTCTGGTATTATTAATTAGCCGTGATTTTCTGGCTCTTTCGAATGGACGGCTCCTTCCATCACCCAGGCAGCTTTTGGCTGCTGTCTCAGTGGTCCCGGCAAACTTTCCTTTGAGGAAACCCTGGGCGAGAAAAGCCGCCTTCCCCCATCCAAGTTTGTCTGAAAGTGACCAGGGTGGGTGTCACAAAGGGGTTCTTGTGGGGTTTTTTTGTTTTTATTTTTTTAAAAAAACCTCCCCCACCATCAGATACACCAATTTGCAAGGAGCAAAAGGCACTGAACCTTCTTCTTTTCTTTTTTTTCCTAAAAAGGCAACTATTTTATTCACGCTTTTATAAATGGAGGATGGGGGGGGGGTGCAGAAAGAAAGAAAATTCCGAAATGCCCCCAATAGACTCCATGTGGGCCTTAAAGTGAAGGCAGCCCCTCCTTTGAAAGCGGCTCCTGCAATTATGTTCGCGAGTTATTCACTCGCCGGGCGGAATTAAAAGGGACGGAGCCTGCTCCCTTTTCACGGGCGGGCCTCTCATGTTTGGCTTTTCAAAGCCCTTCCAACACGATGTCTTTCTTGAGGACAAAAGGCAGGACAGGGCGGAGGGAGAAAAAGGCTCCAAACTTGTAAATTGAACGTCAAGGGAACTTTTAAACAATTTAGAGCCCATAAATAATGATAAAGGAACCTGGCAAAAAGGCAAACCCATTCAATTAATGGAGATTCTCAAGCAAAGATCAAGTGGTTTATTAAAGCGAATAATAAAAAATAAGAAAGGGGAACTGACTTGCATTCTTCTAGCTTGGAACACTTTGCCTTTTTTAAAAAAAAATGTGGACAGCCACTGGCTTTTCCTAAAGACCCGGGGGCGGAGGAAGAGGGGGGCGGAATGAGCAAGGAAAATAAACTTTTTCACCGATTCTTTTTCTTTTCCGAGCTGAATAGAAGTGCCTCTCTGTTGTTGGAATGGCTCTTTTCCCTTTCCTTTCTTGTTTGCAAGTTGGAATTGGCCACTTGGCAATTCAGGAAGATCTCTTTTAAGGTGCTTTACTTAAATGTTCCGAGTTCCATATCTGCTTTTTGAACATTTGACGTTATAAAATAAGAATTTTAAGACCTCCGGGTCACGCTTTTTTCAAGAGGAGGCAGAGAGCACACTGGCTCTTTAAGTGCGGGGATGTTTTAAAACTCGGTCTCCCCTCCCCCTTCGTCATTTATATTTGCTCATTTGGGATTCAGATTATGCGTAGGCTTTGCCTTTGACTCCTTGACAACAACCCCCCCTCCCTTAAATTTGAGTCTGGATTTTCTCTTGGCGTTTCACTAATGGCTGGGGTGGAGTTGTCGGATAACAGATTAGGGAGTGACCATTTCGAGTGGAGTAATGGATCACTCTGCCCGATTCGTCCCATGTCCCACTGGCTCTTTCCCTCTTTATTGCCTTAAACATGACTTCTAATGCTAATATTTTTAGAAATTAATTTATAAAGCCATCCACAAATTTTAAAAGGGTGGGGAAAATCTAATATGTGTATATACGTTTTCGTTTGAAGATAGCCTGGCTCTCGCACCCACATTTACAGGACCGAGGATATAAAACTGGTTTCCCACCCCGATGTGTAACGAATCCATAGGAAGGGGGGAGGAGCAGTTTGCGCTTCAATCGAGAGCAACGTGCCCGGAGGAAAATCCCCCCCCGGGCTTCTCTCACGGTCGCCGGGAGCCCCCACCGCCACGCCAAAAAACACCAACCCACAGCGGGTGCAACTTCTCGGAGCCGGCGGGCGAGTGGCAAGGCAGAAGGGATCGGGATCGAGAGAAAAGTCCCTTCTTGGGGACGACGCTGCGGAAAGAGGAAAACTGGTCGGGCGGGCGGAGGAAAAGGTGCCCTCGGGGCTCCCCGCCGAGTCGCCAGCTGCGCCCGCCTCCGCGGCCAGCGCTTCTGATCAGGGACCGGGGCGCTGGCCTCCTCTGTGCCGAGGAAGGCTGGAGGGCCGCAGAGCCGAGTCCCCGACGAGGGAACCACGCAACGCGGTCTCCACCAGCCCCGCGACTCGGAGCCGGGAGTCCCGCGCGACCCTTGACCCGCTCGGCGCGCAGGCGAGGCGGCCTCCCTGGCCAGGTCCCTCGCGCCCACGCAGCTCCCCGCCAAGTGGATGGGCACTGCCACTCCGAGGGGGCGGGCGGGACGGGGCTTCTGCCGCCCGGCCTTATTCGAGTCGCCTCCCGCAGCCGGGCGCGGGGCTCTGGAAGCTCGGCCGGGCAGGCAGCCCGAGGTCAGGCAGCTGTTCAGAAATGCTCGGGACGGAGCCTTTCGGGGTGGGGGGAACAGAAGAAGCCGGGGCTCCGTCGAAGGGCCGCGCCCAGCAAAGCCCGCCAGCCCCGAGGAGCGCCGACTGCCCGGCTCCCCGGCGGCGGGTTCGCTCTGGAGAGGGAAAGACCGGGAGAAAAGAGCAGCGCCTCCTTTCCTCTCCGAAGGCCGCCCGGGAAGCGCGCAGGCGGAGCAGCCCGAGCCCCTCTCGTCCTCTCCCCGCCGCCGCCCGCGGAGGCCTCTGGCCGGAGGGGCGGGGCGTGCTGGGCGGCCGCGCGAAGGAGGGCAGGCCGAGGGAGGCCTGCAGAGCCGGGCTCCTCCGGGGACAGGCCGAGGCGGAGGCGGCCCTGAATCCCAGGAGCTGCGGCTCCTGCCCCGCTGCTCTCGGGCTTCTGCTGGAGACGGGGCCGTGGACTAGATCCGGCGGGAAGGAGCCTTTGGCGTCCAGATGCCGCCGAACTGAAGTGGCTGCCGGGGGTTGGAGGAGGCGACCCTCGGGGTTCCTTCCACCTCCACCGCTCTAGAATGCTGCGCACTACAACTCCCAACCCCTCTGGCTTGCTGCGCCTGCGGGTGGGAGTTGCAGCTCAGCAACTGGCGGAGGGCCGAAGGTTCCTCTCGCCGGCGCTCCCGGGGCCTCCGAGCGGGTCGGGGAAGAGCCTGTGGCTCGCCTGGCACGGAGCCCCTCTCCTTGGCCCGCGGAGAAAGTGGAGGGCGCGCCCCGGGCCAGAAGGGCCGCAGGAGGCGAGGCGGGCAGGAGCTGCCGCCGCCCGGGCTCCGCTTGGGTGGGGTTCCCGCTGAGTTCGCGATAGATCCGGCCGAAATCCCGAGTGAGCAGGAAACCTCATTCCATGGAAAGGCACCTGCAAGCGGGCTGGCCCTGATCCACGCGAGACACGTCGTCTCCTCCCTCTGCCTGGTCTTTCCAGCGTAGAATGGAGAACAGCCAGTGAAATACTGTGCTCTCCTAACTGAAGAGCAAACCTGCAGCTGCCCAAGCCCAACTCCCAGCAAGGAGCGCTCATTTCTCCCTTAACCTGAAGAAGGAAAGGGAAGAGGCCTGCTTCTGCCTGGGCTTTCAAGGATTCAAGGCTTTGCCCGTCGCCCTCCTTGTAAACCACAGAAGATCCTTCAGTAAATAGTAGCACTTGAAATTTTGGGAGAGAAACCCCCAGATCCTGAACATATTTACCCACTGAAGAGTGCAAAGAGAATTACTTTTATTATTTTATTTCGACAATTTATACACGGCTTAATTTCCAGCCGTTTCTAAGTAGCGCGCAGGAGACTCAATGCAATGAAACCAAAGGACGTGCGTTTAGGGTGGCAGCTCTTGTCGGTGAGGTTTCTGCTTTGGCTCTGGAACTTCAGGCGCTGCGCGAAGGGAGCGTGTTGCTGAAAGAAGCTCCTTTTTACCGCACATCTCCCCGTGTCCTGATCCCCCTCCTTCAGTGCTCTGCAGTTTACTTACACAGCATCTGCAGTGTTTGCTTGTTGTTTTTTTAAAATCTATTCAATTGGTACCCGCAGCTGTTCTTCTTAGGTATTTCCTCCAGGGGACTGCATGAACACCACATATTTACCAACCTGTGGCAAATGTTTGATGGCACCCGTTCTTTCTTCACCCCTTTTTGATTAACTGCCATAGCAAATTCTCAACTCCTCTCACCCATTTCTACCTGTTGATGCTGCAGTGTGGGAGAATTTTGGATTAAGACCACTATGATGGATTAAAACTGCAGCCAAGCTAAAAATTAGCTATAGTGTCTTCTCTGATATTTAACTTCTTCAGCACATTTACCATATACCATAAATATGGTACCATAAATATTAATTGTTGAAGCAGGGAGTTAGCAAATCGATGAAAGCTATTGGAGCTGCATGTGAACTGAACTGAAACAGAAATTGCAACAAACCCACTTGTTCTCTTAAGTGTTGTGGTTTCCAACCCTTAAGATAAAAACTGGCCACATATATCTGGGATGAAAATGCCACTAGGGTCAACATCCATAATCTATGACCCAAGAACATCTGCATAGCTTACTAGATCCTCTGGATGAGAGAGGTGTTCATATAGCTTTCCAGAGTCTCTAGATTAGAGGTTCATGTCCTCTCTGCTTCACTCCTATTTAGGCAAAGGAATGGACAGGTTTGCAAAATAAGTAAGTAAATGTAGCTCTTCCACTGTTTATGCCTCCTTTTTTCAGAATTGCCTAGGGCAGCATGTTTGCTGGGCTGTGAAATTTAGCAGAATTTAGCTGCTTTGGAAATCTGGTAGCCATCATTTGAGAGTTGTGGGTTAAGTCCCTCAGATAGACAATTCATGAGCATCAGACTGGGAAGAGAACTTTCCATATCACTGGGAGTGATGAGGCCTTTTGGCTTATACAGCCTGGTCCAGGGTGGTTTTGTTATGTTTTAGCTCGGTACCAGCTTGCAGTCCTGACTGTGCAACTCCAAAGAGCTTTTGTGTGGCTGTTTTGAAAGCCCCTTAGCTGTTTCTTCTGTGCTGTGATTCAAAGGAGATGCAGAAAGTTCGGTCCAGCCCAGGCTGCTATTCCTCCCAGAGGTTCTGCGCACTGACTGCAGAAATAACTGTTTAATAGAATTATTATGTGAAACTATATTATTAGAGAGACAGAACCCCTTGAACAGATAACATGTTGAAATGATGATAAATCTGATACTTATCAAGAATCACAGCAGAAAAGGACCTCATCCAGCAAGCCCAAGTTATACCTGACTATTTATGCTGCCTCATAGCATGAGAAAGTTTGATGATAAAATGGCACATGAAATTCTAGGTTGGCAGCAAGTGCAAGATGAAGCACATCAGGAGACAATGAGTTCTACATGATGTTGAGTAAGAATTAACAATCATTCCTTGCCGTGCCCTAGAAATAATAAGCTTCCTGCGCTGGCACTGAAGCAAAATGTACCGTATGTCCCTTCACCATGCGCCAAACAAACACAAATCTGTACAAGAAAACATTTCACAATGTTCTATCTGGTATGTTCACATCACATTTTGAAAACTGTTCACAGTTCTGATCACTAATGACATTAATGACAGAAAATACATGACAGAGATGGTTGTGGGATATTTTTAAAGAGCAATGCAAACTCCAGAAGGTGGCTGTGTTAGTTCTTTGCAGCAAAAACAAGAGACCTGGGCTACCTTAAAAGCAGAGAGAGAGATTAATTCTAGGGTCCATGGATTAGAATCCCTTTCAGCAGCTGCACAGTCTTATCTTGTATACAATATAATAACATTTATATACCGACTTCCCTGGGCATTACATTTGACCTCGACAGATCCCCTGTCCGCTTTCATGGACTGAATAAATAAATAAATAGCTGCCAGTTGTGGATAACACTTTGTGCATTGATGAAGTGGGCTTCATCAACCCATGAGTGCTTAAGCCACAGCAAATCTGTTAGTCTTCAATGTGCTGACCACAAAACTCTTGCTGCAGGCAACACAATGCAGATTATCAATCAATCAATCAATCAATCAATCAGTCAATCAATCAATCACCTTCAACCCTGAAGACAGGAGACAGTGAAGAAATAAGTATATAATTTAAGAATTTCCAGAGGGGTAACTGTTACAGCAAATACAGTCCTGTGGCACTTTAAAGACTAGCAAGTATGTTGTAGCATAAGCTTTTGTTGATGACAGCCCCCTTCAGTCCTGGGATGAGGAATCTGTGGCCCTACAGATGTTGTTGAGTCTAACTTCCATCAATTCTAGCCAGCATGACCAATGGTCAAGGATGATGGTCAATTGCCTGTGGCGGGAGGATGCAGGTTATCTCTCTCTGGAGTAGCAGAAAAGCCAAGAAGAAGAGGTGGCTTATTGCTTCATCTGTGACAAGAACTAGAGCACACTCACTGAAAGGATGACAAGGTAAGTTTGAAACATAATTACTTCACCTTCTGTACTGCTATCCTGCTAAACTCACCTTTTCCACTAAGACTCTGGCATTATAAGAGACCTTTGCCATCAGAGGTAGCAGCAATAGGCCAAGAACATAACTTTAAAACAAAACAAAAAAAGCAAACAAGTTGGGAACTGAGTGTTCTTTCAATAGTGCCACAATTGCTCAAAGGAAATTTGGAAATGAGGGCTTCAGCTGCCTCTTCACTTACAACATGCTCTGTGGTTAAAGGAATTGTGTTCTTTGACTGAGAACTGTCGTATTTCATTTTGACTTTTATTTATTTAAGTCTCTAAGTGGTTTAAAATAATTATTAAAATTTATTGTACTGGTAAAGATGGTGTTTAATTTTTGATTATGGGAGTTTAAAAGTTAGACCTGAGTTTAAAAGGTGGGGTGAATTAGTGGGCTAGTTTGGACATTAACAGGTGGTCAGTGTGATCACAGTTTTTAAAAGGTGATCCAAGAAATTACAGCCAGTTAGGTTAACATCTGCTCTGGGTAAATTAATGGAAAGCATTCTCCTGCCCAAACCTCTCTCCTGAACTCTTCTCCGAGGCTGGAAATATGTCTGACTTGGGGGGAAAGCTTGGCCAAGGGGTTCTATGACTTTGAAAGGGTAGGTCTGCAAGCTCTGGGTTCAGAAACAATATGCGCTTGGTGTGTTGGTTGGCAAAGTGTGGGTTATAAATCAAACCAAATAAATAAATAAGCAAGCAAGCCTCTGATTATTGCTTACTGGGGTACTGTTGGCTATATAGGCACCTGGTTGGCCCCTGGGGACCCTTGGTCTGACCCTGCAGGGCTTTTTAAAAACTCTTATGAGAGGTAATTGTGTCCCAAGTCCTGTGTTCTTCGTATGATGTCTTTTCTGCAATATTTGACTAAGATAATGGCATTACTGCCTGTCTGTTACAATGCCTTTTTCGTTTAATAAATGCTGCTCACTCTTAGGCAACAGCCTTATTCGCTTGAGCATGAAACATAAAACAGCTCTCTCCAGTTAAAGCACTACAGTATAAATTAATAAAAACCAGGACATTATATATTTAGACCTTCATATCTGTCTTATGTGACTATGTATGCCAGCATGCTGAGATTTTTTATATGAAAATTTCCCTACCAACAAGAGCAACTTAATGATTTTCTTAAGTCTTGATTACTGCCCTTCTGTCTGACTTTTCTCTTTTACTAATTGATTACTCAGAATAAAGGTTGTAGGTTCTTATTTTTTGCAAGAGAAAACAGAGGTTAGTGTGATTGAACCAACACAAATGCAACAAGGTCAAATGCAGATGGAGGAGAGTCTAAAGGTCTCAGCATTTCGGCCAAAAGAAATCAAGATTACTCACTGGATTTCATAGATTACGTTTGAAACTGTTTTGACATGAAATTAAATTTGATTGGATTTATATTTTGATACATGCTTTGTTTTGTTATATTTACTTTCATTCTAATATTTTATGTTAGCTGAGCTTAAAAATATGCTAACATACTTTAATAATGCTCCTTTATACAAAAGTAAAAAGAGGTGCTTCTCTTCCGGTATTCTACATCTATTTTTTAATGTTAAGTTAGAACCAACTGTGCAGATTTCTGAACAACATTACCTAGTGATGAGTTAAAATTTTAGCAAATCTGAAACAAAGCTAGATTCAATACATGGATGCCTAGATGTTCCCTGTGGGCAGGGCTTTTCCTCTAGCAAATGCATGAGCACTGCATTCACTGCCTTTAAAGCTGCGTGGGACATTAGATGTTTCAAATTATTCCTTAGGGAAATATTCGCTTGCAGTATGTAAATCTCTTGCTCTTTTGGAGTTCATAGATAGGTTTGCCTTGACCTCAGTGAAGCAGGTTGCAGGCCCTGTCTCAGCCCTATTCTTAGCCCCTACCAACTAGATAGTAACAACTGAGCAGACTGTGCACATAGATATATCTATGTGCACAACTGCACATGCATGTTTAATGCAACAGTCTGTCCAACTGCTCTCCCTGAAAAACAGCCGCTCTAGGTTCTCCATTGTGCTTCCAGCCCAGCCAGTCCATGCTATTTTTGATTTTGATCTATTTCTTGGGACGCCTGCTGGGAGGCAAACAGGATGATCCATTGGGGAGGTGGATTTGGGGGGGGGGAGGGAGAGGAGCGTGGCCAAAGGTTAGTGGGGGTGGTCATAAAGCCTCCCTTCAGAGGTGCTTAAGAAAACCAGAGGCCAGATGCGAGAGTACAGGCAGCAAGCCCAAAAAAGCAAGCTCATTCAGCAAAATCAAATGGTGGTGGTATAGTTCTCCTGGGAACGCCACTTTACAATGTGCACACATCACTGTGGACTGCATTACTGAAAGAGTCCCCTAATATTGAAAAAACTCTCATATAACATGGAAGATTAGTATTTCAAAGAGAAAACATTTTAGCCCTAGGTTATAACCTGGAGGAGACCTATGAGCTACTGGAGGAAAAGCTATAGAATCTTAGTCATATGACATTCCACTTTTACAAATACTGCAAGAATTTCAGGCCTTTCCTGAGAAATTCCAGAGAGGTAGCCATGCTAACTAGTTGCATCAAGAGCAACAGATCCTTGAGGCACCTTAAAGACTGACAAGATTTATCATGGTAAACTAGTGCTGCTTTTATCAGTTAGGTAGGACAGTCCCAAACGCCAGAATGAATGAAAAGCCATCAGAGTGAATTCAGTGGTTGGGAATCTGTGGTTTTCCAGATACAGTATTCAACAGTATCTCCAACTCCCACCAGCCCCAGCCAGGATGACCAATGGCAACGAGGGGAGCTGCAGTCCAGCAGCCTCTGGATTATTTATATTTGTATACTGCCCTTTATCCATAGATTTTAGGCAGGCCACAGTCTGATCTAGATGAATATGCACAAATAATTTAGAAGAGCATTTTGGTGTGTTTGACACATACGTTAGACAGAGTTGAAAATATGGCTGCAGTACTACAAGGGAAGGCAACAGGAACTCTCTCTCTCTCTCTCTCTCTCTCTCTCTCTCTCTCTCTCTCTCTCTCTCTGTGTGTGTGTGTGTGTGTGTTGGCTGTTCCCTGTTCCACCTTCTTTTTTTAAGGCTAAATGTATGCTCCAACAGAGAAGGAGATGGGAGAGTAAAAAGCCCCCAAATACTTTTTAACAAGCACAGTTGTTTGCAAATTATACCTTAACTGGTAGGGTATTGTTGCTCTGCTGTGTGTGGAGAGTGTGGAAAAGGTCGATGCGGAGATGAGGCAATTTCAGAAAAGGGCCAGACGCTAGAGGGTTGCTGTTGGAGGTATGCAGTAGGCAACTACATGGCCTCCTAGTCATAAGAATAATTAAGGACAACGATCACAACCAATAAATCAATGTTCACAAAATGATGCTAGAATAGGGAAGAATATGTGTCATACATCATGAATCATGTCACCATTCATATCCAGGAGGGCTCCACGACTCTGGTTAGCCTGAAGAGTGATAAAAGTGCTTTTAGTGTTTTGCTAACTTCAGTCCAGTCAACTAATTTCACAGCATTATGACTATTTTCAGAGCTATTATAGTCAAGTTATTTAAAACTTTGTGGATGCTGGATAGCAATAAAACAGAAGCATATCTCCCTGGGCACAAAATATAGCACCTTGACTTCTGAGAAGACAACAGAAAGGAATATGTGAGAAGAAAGTGCAAGAAATTAGAAGTAACTGTATGTGAAGGTACAATAAATTGACTGTATGGCATATACATGACCGTACAAGGATGACTTCTCTCCCAGCCTAAACTGCCTGCCCCTCTCTCCAGCTCTGTCCCTTCCAAGAGAGGCAACCCAACTTGCCAGAGTGCTCAAAGTGGGGGATTGGCATGGATGTGAAGCCCCACACGATGTGTACCATAAGACACTGAGTTCCTTTTTGGCTTCTGTTAATGAGATTAGAGAAATAAAACTGTGAAGCATCTACACAGCTCATATACCTTGTCCTGGCTGGATGAATCTGCAGAAGCTATCTTATTTTGGTTTCCATTTGATATTTCACAGCCATAAGAATGGAAATCCTTCCGTCACCATTCATGTCTGTCCTGCTAATCCCAGAAACTGAGATGGGTAGATAAACTAGCCCTAGGAGTTCCAGCTGCGGCTCCTAATTGATACCTGGGCCTTGGGCTGTTCTGTGAACATTTAAACACCAGCCCCCAGGCTTCTGTTCTCTTTGGCTGAAGCTCTATTTTGAAGCTAATTTTAGGAATATAAGTGAAAAGCATACTTGTTAATTAGCACTGGCTGACTTTATTGTTTGATCTGGTACGGAATTATTTTATTAATTTTAAATGAAATTGTGCTGAGTCAGATATTGTCATTCATTTGCTATTTCTGTTTTTGCTATTATTCTGTTGTGGTTCTGCTATGCTGCTTTTATACTGTTTTCTGATGCTTTCAGGTAGTTTTGTTCTTAGTGTGTTTTCATATTTATATATATTTATATAATAAAAACTGCCTTGTAAGGGCTTGGCTCTAGTGGGTAGCTTTAAAATATTCTAAATAAAATAAAATAAACAGTACAGTATCTTTCTGAATGACTCTTTTATGTTTGAGATAGGAAATTTGTAGGTTGAAGATATGCACGTTTACAGCATAATTTTTATACATCTCATTGTGCAACCAGGAAAAGTATAATGAAATGTAATCCCTACTTAATTGTGTAAGAAATGGGATTATGAGTAGCCAAAGGGCAAAACAAAGGACAATGAATTTTTAATGGTTCCCATCAAAAGGGCTGTTCTGTACAATAGATCTGTTATTGACATCAACATGTCGCCCACCAAGTAAGACTCCTGTTATTCTTGATTGTCAACATATTTTGCACTGGGCAAAATGGCATTTGCTGGATGCTTGTTGTCCCAGAGAGATGAACAGAGGCCGTGCCTTTCTTCATAAAAGGGCTTGGCAGTTAAGCAGCTTTCACTGACAGTGGTAAAAGTGGATTTAGTGTTTTGCCAATACCAGTGGCAAAAACCACCAAGTAAATTGATTTCGCAACACAATAATGACACTTCACATCACTTATTTTAAATGATTGATAGGTCACTTTCTGGGTGTTGAATAGCACTAATGTCCTTCTCATGAGCTTCTTTGAGCTCAGAAGCGCGCAAGGGAGAGGATGGAGGAAAAAGAAGCTCATAACTCCCCATGAAGCCCCACCTCATACACAGAGGACTCTTGATTTTCAGAATGCATTCAGTGACGGTTCTCTCTGGCTGGAAGGGCTCAGGGCACAAGAAGCTGAAGTAAGACCATTGGTCATTTATCCTAGTATTGGCTGCTGGGGGCAGTACAAACTCAGGATGAAAGGGAAAAACGAGCCAAGAGGAAGGCATACTTGGCAAATCCTCACTGTGATCAACTGCCCCCCCCAAAAAACCCCTATGTCCCCTCTGTGGAAGGACATGTGGATCCAGAATTGGCCTCCACAGCCATTTATGGACACACCATTAAGGCGGTGTTGATGGAAGACAATCCTACTCGGCCACGAGTTATCACCAAGGAACAAGAAGACGGGGGTCTGCTTTTCAAGTCTGCTTCAGCTCCTTTTAACTGGGGTTACCATGGATTGGATATGGGACCTTCTTCTGCTCTATGCACCCACTGATATATGGTCCTTCCCTACATGCTTTGGAGGTCTGGTACTATGTCCCTTGAGAATGCCATCTGCTTTGCTCATTTATGTGTGAGAAGAATGACTGGAGCCTTTTCTATTTTAGACAGTGGTTTTACATGCCAGCCATCTAGCAAGAAACAGTATCTGCTTTGTGACTTACTGTGAGGATGTTTATTGAGCTCTTGATATGAAAATGGGACTATGCTGCCAGCTGCCCATTTTAATATGGTTGATGTTGCTAAGGAGGCATTTGTGACACTAGAGTATGGCAGTGATTTGAGGAAATACCTAGACAACATTGTCCATTTGGAATGACTTGAGGGGGTTATTTAATGAGCTAGTTTTTGCTCTGCCTGACAAGGTGTGCTGGCACAGATTTGCCCGATTCATAGCAGGATATAAAAGAGGTGCCCATTGTACGGATTCATTTGGGCAGAAACCTTATGGTCCTGTATGAGAGAAACAAAGACAAATGTATGTGTTCTCATTGCAGAATGGTATAGCTCTTCCATGAGGAACATACAGGGTCTCTACCATTGAGACAATGGAAAGTGGATTGCTGAGGAATCGGTACTCAGTCTGAGCCCCATTCAGGGGCTGGCATCTCTTCCAGAGGCCAGTCTTTTGACTTCGGAAGTGGGATTTCCTATGCAGTACTGATCAACTGGTTGGAACATGCATTTGCACCTATCACTTACCCAAGATCCCCAGCACACTTATTTGGTATCATTAGGCAGTCCAAATACCTGCTAAGGGAAGTGTCTGCCAAATGGGCACAGATCTCAACAACACTCATTTAAGGTCAACTTAAACACTTAAAAGTGCCAAATCTGTCAAATATGAACAAGTATCTGAAGCTCCAATCCCGTGTGCACAGTGAGTTTTATCTCCAGTGGGACATATTGCATGGCAGTCTTCTTCCTGTATATGCCCGTCTGGTGCTTAATATCTCCATGTGAGGTGCCCTTCTTCAGGTTCTCTGCCCTGAGTGAACAGAGGTGTGTGGTCACTGGGGAGGGGCCAATTAGGTTCACCTGACACCTATTTACCGTATTTTTTGCACCATAACACTCACTTTTTTCCTCCTAAAAAGTAAGGGGAAATGTCTGTGCGTGTTATGGAGGGAATGCCTATGGGTGGCATGCCTACGGATTTTCCTCCTCTAAAAACTATGTGCGTGTTATGGTCAGGTGCGTGTTATAGAGCGAAAAATACGGTATTTCCCCAAACATTTTAGTTATATTTCTAGAACATTTTATATCTTTCGGCACTGCTCTTTATCAGCCCCTTCTCACCCACGTTGGGTTTAGCCAGCTTTGGTATTGTTTTAATGTGAGCTTTAATGATGGTTTTATTGAATTTATTTTTGTATTTAAATTTACCCATTTCTGTTGCTTGATTGTATTCTATATATTGATAACTTCTGTAAATAGCCCAGAGGACTGGGTTGATGGGCAAGATACAAATAGCATAAATAAACGGATTTCAAATTCACCCCAAAATAAAATGTTGGCCAGTGAAGAGGGCATGTAACTGTTTAACTGGTGTGGGGTTTGGATTGCCAACCTTTTTCTTTTATCAGGGCTCCTGCGTCTTTCAGTTTAGCGACAGGGGCAACTCGGCTCATGAATCTTTCCTCGTCACTGAGATGCACTGAGGGAGAAAATGACATTTTGACAGCTCGGAAGAACAGCTCCCTCCCCCCCATCCCTGGTCTCTACTTCCTCTGTATCTAAAAGCCTAGGCATTGTTTTTAGGAGCCACAACTCAATAACCTTCCTGAATACAAGAGAGGAGTTGTTCTTGCACATCTCCCGTGCCTTTTTGGCCTCTGCTCCGCGCCTTCGGGTCGGCTGGCACCTCGCGCACGATCGAGTCGACGGCTTCTCGGACCCTCCGAGCCTGACAGCGAAGCTGGAAAGGGGAGGGGGCTTCCTAGGTAGAAATGCTGGCGATGGTGCCGCGCAGAAGCCTCTCAGCTGATTCCGGTTGCTGCTGGCTTGCGAAATACATTAGCTTTTGGCTGCTCCTGCTGGTTTTCTCCGTTAATCCGTTTGCATTAACGGATCTCAGGGTCATTTTGAGACTTGCGCGCTGCTTTGGGATCGGCAAAGTCGAAAAGCAACAAACGCATATAATACAGAAAGGAAATCTGGAGGCATTGAAAAAGTAAAAAGCCCTGTTCGTTCTACTTGAGCTCCTAATGCTTTTTGCTCGCTGCTGGTTTGAGGGCGCAGAAGCTCCCCGTGCGCCGCTTTAGGCAGCCAGCGCGGCATATAAAGCCGAAGGCCAGTGGATCAAGACCTGAGCAGGGGGGCGGGGGGCGTCCTCTGCTCAGACGGCCCAGGCAAAGGTCCGCAAGGTTTGCAGCCCAAACAGCAAAGGAGGGAGGGTTTCCTCGCCGGCTGCCTTTTGAAGAGCACGGAACCAAACTAGATTGGAGTGGTGGATCGCACGCAGTGGGACGCGCATTTATTTTCCCCAAAGCTGGAAATAGTTTCTGCCCTGTCGACTGCAGAGCAAAATCCTGCGCAACCTTCTTCGCGTTTGTGGGGTTTTATTTCTTAATTTTTGCCTTTGGCAAAACTCCCCCCCCCCCATATGGGGTAGAGGGGGAGCGCGAGAACACCAGCCCTGAAGTGCTGGACGCAGTGAGGCAGAATTCGGGGAAACGAGTAGAAGACAAAATGAGCAGCAACCCCTGGTCTGGAATTTTCTACCCACCGATGATGACTCGGGAGCGAAGCGCGGTTCACTTCCCACAGTAAACGGGATCTGCGCAATCTGTTCCAGCTCTCGGGTATCAACGTATTGTATTTGTAAATCGCTGTGGAAAAGATTCCCGCAGGTCACAAAAGGCTGAAACCAAACTCTTGCAAATCGACCGGGCCATGCGGGGTGGGGGCCCATAATACGGATTGTATTCGAAGTAAAACTAAGCAAAGGGATTTTTAAGCGTTAAACGGAGCCGGGTGTCCGCTGGAGAGTTTTCCGAGGCGGCCGCGCTCTTCCCGCAGGCGAAAGGGCAGGGCGCCTAAGGTGAGAAACCGGCCCCTTTAAAAAATCCTGCCTAAAAGCCTCCAAATCTTCGTAGGTCAGAGGGCCACAGTCTCATTAAAACCACTCTTGTTCGGAATCTGCAAGGCAGACATTAAAGTGCAGTATTTTTCAATTAGAGCTGACGAATTCAATCAAAATTCCATAGATTAGGATGAAATGAGGCATGGGTCATTTACGGGGGAATTTAATTGCAGAGCCATTAGACAAATAGTATATTTGCCATTCTCACATTATCCATCATTTGAGACATCAAGAGAAGCAGCCGCAGCAGCCGCATCCTGGCCAATCCTGCCCCGCCGCCCGCGACCCCCCACCCTGCCGGGAAGCCCGCCCCTCGCGCGGCGCCCAAGCCCCTCATTAGCATTGGAGTTCACTTTAAACCGGGCAGGGGGGGGGGTTATAAATGTTCATGCAATCAGGTTCATTAGGACTCCCTCCCCCCCCGAAAGATGCACCTCCTCCTTTGATTCGGATTGCTTTGTGGAGCCGGTTCAAGCGCCGGTTCAAGCGCGCGCGCCTTCCAAGAGTCAATGCGGCTTCTTTGCAAAGGCCTTCCCTCGTCTCCTCCGCCTGCAGCGCCTTTCCCGGCAGGAGGAGGGTCGCCCCCCGCCGCCCGCTTCCCCCAAGGCGCCGCCGCAGCCCCACTCTCCTGAGCGACCGAGGTTTTTCCGACGTGCCGCCTCCGGGAGGAAACCCGGGGTGACCTTTCCCACCGCCCCTAACCTCCGGCTCTCCCTCCCCGGCTCTTCGGGGCCTTTCCGCGCCCTTCCGATGGGCTCCTCTCCGCCTTTCGCGCTCGCCTCCCCTTCTCGCCCCTCTCCGGGCTTCTGCTGGCTGCGCCTTAGCTGCCTCGCTTATTTAATTGGGACGCGACGCGACAAAGGTGTCCTTTTGGGGGGAAATTATGCCCGGCTTTCTGGAAATCTCATCGTGTTAACTAGCCGCCCGCTCTTGGGGCTCCTTCCTTCGCCGGCATCCTGATCGCATTCATTTGACTTTTGCTGCTGCGTGGGAGGGCGGCGGAAGCCGAGCCCCTGCTCTGAAATAGCCGCGCTACGACCAGGCTCCGGGATCCTAAGCAAACGGCGGGAGAATGGCGTATTTCAGCGGGGACCCCCCCCCTCCCCGAGAGCCAGTCGACGGGCGCCTTCTCCCAGGCGCAGAGCGAGGCCCGGAGCAGTGGCGTAGCGTGGGTTGCCAGCACCCGGGGCAAGGCAAGTAATTTGCGCCCCCTAACCTGTGGATTTGCGCCCCCTAACCCCCAGATGTTGCGCCCGGTGCGGCCCCCCCTGCACCCCCCACGCTACGCCACTGGCCCGGAGCCCGAGCGCGGGGCGGGGGCGGCCTTCCGCGAGCAGCGCCCCGACGGGCGCAGTTCAGTCCCGCTTATTGCTCGCAAGTTGCATTACAAAGGGATCGGGTCTCTCTGAACTGGGGTGCGGAAGGCGAGCCCCGGCCCGGGCGAAGCACCCCGGCAGCTCGACCTCCCAGCAGCCCCTCCGCCGGGCGCGGAGCGTCGCTGGAAGGCGCGCAAGGAGCAGGCGTGGGCGGAGAGGCGTGGGCGGCCCCCCGGTGGCGCGCGACGTCCGCGGCCCTGCCGAGTGCGAGGAGGAAGGACGGGCGCCGTCGGGAGCGCGCCTCTGAAACTTCCGCGCAAGGGGAAGCCGCCTGCCTGCGCCGGGCCGAGGGAAGCGATTCTCGTGAAAGTGGCGCCACCTCCAGGCCGGAGCGACGCGCCGCTGCCCCGAAACCAAGCGCGCGCGGCTCTGGCGCGCCTCCTTTCCCGGGGAGCAGCTCAGCTCTGCAGGCGAGGAAGACGGAGCCCCAAGGCGCGAGGGCCGCCCAGCCCAGCCCAACAGTGGCGCCCTCGAGGAGCAAATGAAGTCTCTCTGTGTGTGTGTGTAAAAAAAGAAACCCAAAAGGGTGGAGGCAGGATCCCCCCACCCCCCACATTGCCTGCTGCTCCTTGCCGGCCTCCCAGTGTTCTGCGACACACACACGTGCACACACACACACGTGTGTACAAAGGCGCTGGGACCATCGGCAAGCCCGAGGCACATCTGAATAAATCCCGACAATATTTTATTCCTATTTCATATATTTCTTCCAGCATCCTGGACTATCTGTGCTTAGGAGGTTCCGGCTCTTCTGCGTCTACCTTTCACCAAGAGGAGCCCTAAGAACACAATGTCTGGCTACTGGCCTGATTTCCACAGTCTTTGCTCGGCTAAATCGCCCGTGATAAACCCATAAAACCTTACAATCCCTATAAAACCTTCAGCTAATGGCCGTGTTCTCTGAATCGAGCCTGGCTGTATAAATGAAACACAGGGAGCCCGGACACCCGAGGGGCAAGGCAGCGCTGCCCAGGGCTTCTCGCTGTTTTCTCCGCAGCAACAGAATCCACTTCTGCATTGTGCTCCAAATCTAGTTGAACATTGTGTGGCCGATTTCAGTCTCTCTCGAACTAGTTTTGCCTTCTGACCTGCAGCTTTGCCCGGGTCTCAAAGGTGCCACTTTGGCCTGGCAGGGCAAGTGCCCTGACTCCAGCTGCAAAAGCCGAGGCTGCTGACCATCGCCTGAGCTGCCTCGCCCTTGAAGCTCCATTGGCAGGACTGGCAGCAACAGTAGCAGATATGTTCCAAGCTCAAGACTTAGTTTTTTGCTAACTGCTGTTTTACATGTGCATTTTATATTTAACTTCCTTTAGGAATGTTTGCTTTTGAAGAGTTAAGACAAATTTTTTTTGGTAAATTTTGCTGCATTACATGTGCAGCATTCTGTACATGACCTTTTTTCTAATGGTTTATTTCAAAATCTTTAATAGAATAATTTAGTTCCTGTTAATTATGTTGATTTGAATGTATACTGTGTTCAATGTTCTTTGTGTACTGTGTTAGTTTTATGATGTTAGCTTCCCTGAGCCCAGCTCCGACCGGGGAGGGCGGGGTACAAATAAAAAATTATTTGTATTTATTTATTTATACTTTCTATTTGATTTTTTTTTAAAAAAATATTTATTCAGAATTGTTTTATTTGATGTTTTAATGTAGGTTGTAAACTGCTTTGAGATTTTTTTCCTTAAAACTATAAAGCAGTACAGAAATGAACTTAATAATACTAACGCTAATAATATCCCTATGTGGTGAGGTATCTAGCTGGCCATCCAGGAAGTGGGAGCGGCACTTGGAGACACTCTGGACCACATTGCACCAAAACCTTGGCCCACGGTTTTCTCTGTGTCCTGACCTGCCCTCCCCAAAGTACAAGGTAGATGGCCACACGGTCTTCCTTTTATAAATGCATGCGTGCTTTAATTCAGTTCACAGCTGTTTCCCTTCCTCTACAGATGCGTTCGTTGTACCTTAATCAGGCCATAGAACTATATAATACAGATATGGCAAATATTAAACATATGCGTTTGACCAAACTCATATCTTATTTTTGTGATTGAGGAGGAACGTGACTGATGGCGGCAGTTATATGCATACTTACTTGGGAGTCAACCTCATTTATATAGTGGAGATTTACTTCTTATGCATGTTTACTTTCAGGCTGTATGATGTTAATCAGGCTGGTTTTTAATTTTGTGAAGCCAAGAAACTCCAAAAACCATGTTCCAATTTGCAGCAAGGGAAGCAATGAAACTACATAGGATATTATGAAAACTGAGCAAATTTGATGTGCTTAAGTATGAATTGGGCCTAATGCTTATGGTCATCTTCTTAAGTGGCATCTGTATAATGTTGATTGATATCCTGTTAATTAATTTATTGCCACAATAATATAATGGTAATTTGAAGAGTTATATAAATTGGGGTATGCAAAAGATATATGTAGACGAGAATGTGAAGGAACCATTATGCTGCTTGTCAGGGTTATATATGGTGCTACCCACTGATAACAAAATGATGACTAAGAAGCTCTGCAAAATGTTTTTGCGACTGCGATTCATGCAGAATTAAACCAATTCATTTAAAACAGCAATAACCAATTGCCACTATGCTCCAATTAGGAGGTGGGATATCCTAAAGGGTGTTTCCTTCAGGCCTATAATAAGCCCACTTAAAATAACCATTGTATTAAATTTTGAAGATTTCACATCAGTTAAGTATTTTAAAATATATGGGCATAGAAAGCTGGCATATGCATATACTTCTCACGTGTTTTCCATTAACTAGACTATAGCTATGCCATGTAGATTGATCTCATGTAATAAAGCACATTTCTTCAGTTTTTCTGAAAAGATTAATAATTTGAAAATTTGAGTACGGTCAAGGTAAACAAGGTGGTCAACAAAAAAGAGAAGGGTTGTATTTTTTACAGGTGGGAAAAATGAATTTGTGTGTGCTGTACAGCAAAGAACAGAAAATTCTGTTAATTGTAGCAAATTAATTAAACTTTCAGCAAGTTAATTAAAACTCAGACTAAGAGCCATATTTTGTGAAATAAAAGTATTTTAATGTGATGTACAGCTGCCTGTCTTTCTGTTTTGAATACAAATTAAGTCTGTTAGTTAAAAATGTTGGAAGATGGAAGGGTATTTTGAGTGCCCTACAAGGAAGAAGACTTGGTGTTATCATTTTAGAGGAAACCAAGGAAATGCTATTTTAAGTGTAGAAGCCGAGAATTGTGGAGTTGGTGAAGGAACCTGGAATCTCAACCAGAGATGCTGGAATCTCACCTATCCATGACAAACGGTGTAGAGAGATCTGTTATTTCTGTTTGTGTTTAGGATTTTATTCTAGAAATAATTTGGTTTCCTTTACTAAATTACTAAGAGCAATTCTGAAGCCATTTTGTTCAGGAATAATATTTAGGGAATGTAATTTTAGCTGGAATAAAACAGCAGCTTTCATCAAACTGGCATCCAGTGCAGCAGAGATGATGGTATTTTGCTTATTCTCAGCATTCGGAAGCAGACCTAGAAAATGTGCTTTGTGTCATTTTTCCACGTGGTCTGCAATATGGCACAATAATCTGATTTTCCCTTCCCACAGATCTGGAATATTCTGCAATAAATAATTTTGCTGCCAATCTGATGATGAATGGGGAGGCAGCAGGGTGGGGAGAAGAATACTGTGAAGAGCTGGGAAAAGACCCCAGAGTTTTATAATCCCGAAATTTCCAAATTGTAACAAATTCTATTTCACAAATCAAGTCTGCTTTTGTAAGTTTTTTTTTTGCAGAGGGGGCAGAGCTGCACATATGAAGTAGGTAGTATGAAAGGAGTTTTCAAATTAAAATTTATTAGGATTACACATTTAAGTTGGGTGGGCTGCATTTGCTTTTGGGGGTCTTAAAAAGGAGCTCTGTGTGGATCTTTAGTATGATAAGGAAGAGTTGTTCTTTTACCTTCTCATCAGTGTGATGTAGGCAACTGCATCCCTTCGTTCTTTGATTGACAGGTCCTGCAGGTCAGTGTGGCTTTTCGGCTTCCTAGGTTGTCTCCTCTGGGGCTCTGGAACAATGCTGAGAATCCATGTGGGACTGCTCCACCTCTTTTCCTTTGTTCTCCTTCCTTTTATGCAGCCCACTATCTTCCTTTCATCTTAATTGTGTGTGTGTGTGTGTGTGTAGCTTGGCTATGCAAAGTTTGTCAACATCTGTGCTATTCATATGGTACCCTCTTTTTTTATTCAGATACACTAGGGTATCTCTAAAGAGGGTCAGAACCCATGTCACATAAGTATAGCTGAAATATTTTACCTATGCTAAATATACAGTATAGATGGAAATACAAAAAGAACAACTTTCTATTTTCTTTTCCTGTTTTACAGGGGAAACTTTTAAAAGCTCCACTGAAATACAGGGAAATGTTGGCTGGCTATTCTAAAGAGTCTTCTGCCAGCTTAAAGACTAACTAATTTATTATGGCATAAGTTTCCTTGCACTACAGTCCTTGTCATCAGAGGCAAGAGGTATTGCCTGAGTTATAGGTGCGTGTGCATACACACACACACACACACACACACACACACACGGTTTTGCAAGGTGAAATTGTAAGCAGTGAGTTAAGAGGAAAATGAGATGCTGCAAAGTACAGACAGTGATAATTATGGGTTAGGTCCAGTTATGTCTGCCCACTTGCACAAAAGGAATAATGTACTGCTAGTACAACAGAACTACTGGCTTCTCCCCTCAAGAGCCTGGACCCTCCAAACCTGTCCAGAGGGCTCCCATTCCTCTGGAACAAATTTGGGGGGATGGAGGGAGTATGGAGAAGCCCCATTGTACTAGCAGATGCCACCTTACCCTACACTGGATTAACCATGGTTGTTGATAGCACATATCTCATGGCATTGGTAAGCCAATTAACACATATGAACACTCACGAGCCTTTATCTCAGTTCAGTCCACAAGTGATAGCATTGAACTACTTGGAGTATTTTATTTCAGTGTTTTCATATTGTAGTCTCTTAGGAACAATCAATCTGATGTTGAACGAAACTCCTGAGCAGTTCTCATAAAAAAGGCAGTTATTAAGACACCCTGGAAACAAAGAATGTTTGCAGCCCTTTTGAAAGACCAATACTCTGAATTAGTTCAGAAAGCAAACTGGCTATTCGGCCTATTGAAGATATTTGGCAGCGAGCCAACATGACAGTGATATGGAATTGAGGACTGGAGAGATGATTCTGTGATATGGCAGTGGACAAAGCCGTATTGTAATTTTTGAATAAACATGTACGGTATATACCGTATTTTTCGCCATATAAGGCGCACCTCGTTTTTTTGGGGGGGGGGAAATGAATTTAAAAAAATTATTTCCCCCCCCCCAGCCGCGGGGCTGGGGCTGGGGCTGGGGCTGGGGCGGGGGAAGCCCGAGCTTCCCCCGACCCCAGCCCCCAGAACAGGCTGCCGCCCCAAGCCTCACGCGCCCGGCGGGACCTCCCGCCGGGCGCGCAAGGCTTGCGGATAGCTTCCTGAAGCGTGGAGAGCGAAAGGGGTCAGTGCGCACCGACGCCTCTCGCTCTCCAGGCTTCAGCGAAAGCCTACATTCGCCCCATAGGACGCACACACATTTCCCCTTCATTTTTGGAGGGGAAAAAGTGCGTCCTAAAGGGCGAAAAATACGGTAAATAAGTAACTATGAAAAAGGAAGCAAATTGGCAACCAGTGCTAATGGGGACTTTTCCTTGGATGTCATGCTAGCAGTGGTGGCAGTGATGGGATCTTGGAATCTGGTGTCCTCTCCTAGAATATAAGCACTTGCCATTTAGTTGTTAATTTATTCTCTGCCCTTCTTTGCTTCTAAACAGCACAGCCCCCCATTTCAGCTTTGGAACTCCTGAGCCTGACTCAGACATTTCCTCCCTCCCTGGCTTGCTGCTGGAGCTTTCAGCCCAATATGCTGCCTGCTTAGGTTTCATGAAGGGACGCGGGTGGCGCTGTGGGTTAAACCACAGAGCCTGGGACTTGCAGATCAGAGGGTCGGCGGTTCGAATCCCCGCGATGGGATGAGCTCCCGTTGCTCGGTCCCTGCTCCTGCCAACCTAGCGGTTCAAAAGCACATCAAAGTGCAAGTAGATAAATAGGTACCACTCCGGCGGGAAGGTAAACGGTGTTTCTGTGTGCTGCTCTGGTTCGCCAGAGGCGGCTTAGTCATGCTGGCCACATGACCTGGAAGCTGTACGCCAGCTTCCTCGGCCAATAAAGCGAGATGAGCGCCGCAACCCCAGAGTTGGTCACAACTGGACCTAATGGTCAGGGGTCCCTTTACCTTTAGGTTTCATGTGCATTTTGCACAGGATTTCATCAGCTAAGTTTTACTCAGAGTAGGCCTATTGAAATTAACAGACCTAATTTAGCCATGCTCATTAATTTCAACCGTTCAACTCCAAGTAGTACTTAGCTGAATATCACCACATGACCCGCGCTCTGTATAGAGGACACAGGCAGAATTATTTGGGAAGCAGCGAGAGAGAGGTGGGAAAATAACAGAGGTCCTTGGAGAGGCAGTGCTTTGGGACTCTCCTAGCTGCTGCTTTCAGCTTTCGGGAAGTCAGGAGGCTGCTTTGAAACCAGGATTCCATTTGCACTCCTTTGGTAAAAAAACACCACAGTAATAAACAGAGATGCTTATTTCTAAATTACATTTTTTAAATCAAAGATTATGACAACATTGCCATTACAAGCTGTTCCTTCACATTTTATTAGCTCTTTATCAATAGTTTGTTAATTCGGAATTCAGTCATCAATTACTATTATTTTGGAAAATAAAAACATTATTGAAAAAAATGACATTTTACTAGAGTTCAGCACTTGAGTATGAAATTTTATTTACCTAAATGTTCCAAAGCCTCTATTCTTGTTACTGTGAATTATTTGTGCTATTCATATTGTATTAACAGATCACTAAAATCTGTGAGGCCACAAACAAAAGTGCATCAAAAGATTTCCAAAGTACATTTTACAGAAATGGTATGCAAATAAAAGCTTCAAGTCATTGTAATAATCTGTGGTTTTATTAATGTAAACCCCTGAAAGCACTTATTTGTTAGAAAATGGGGAAAACCTTTACTGTATTCATAAGCAATTCATTTATCATGCGCCAATGAGGACCAAGATATGATGAGATTTGGTGGCTTGGGACAAGATATTCAAAGCAAGACTCCCTCAGGTTCTAACAGCAGATAATTTTGTAGTGGTTTGGGAACAGGCAGTAAAGGGATGAGAAAATGGCACCTGCTGCCAAATTTTCTCCTGATGGCACAGCGGCACAAATGTTGCAGACACCGGACCTTGTACATCTGATTCTGGAAGGACTCATAGAAAGATAGATGCCTCTGAAAGAGAAAGAACAGTTTGCAAAGTGTGACTACCTGGAATTTATCTATTTATTTATGGCACTGTGGGTTAAACCACAGAGAGCCTAGTGAGCTCCCATTGCTCGGTCCCTGCTCCTGCCAACCTAGCAGTTCGAAAGCACGTCCAAAGTGCAAGTAGATAAATAGGTACCACTCCAGCGGGAAGGTAAACGGTGCTTCTGTGCGCTGCTCTGGTTTGCCAGAAGCAGCTTAGTCATGCTGGCCACATGACCCGGAAGCTGTACGCCGGCCAGTAAAGCGAGATGAGCACCGCAACCCCAGATTCGTCCGCGACTGGACCTAATGGTCATGGGTCCCTTTACCTTTACCTTTACCTTTATACTGCTCTGCATCCAAAGATCACGGGGTGGTTCACGGCATAAAAATTCAAAATGAGAAGGCAAAATTCATAATAAAACAAAAACAAAGACAAACCAGTAACCCCCCCTCCCACAAACACATTTAAAAGGCCATAAAATATTAATCAGCCAAAGGCTTGGTTGAAGATAAACATTTTCTCCTGGTGTCTAAAAGTATATACAGTGGTACCTCAGGTTAAGTACTTAATTCGTTCCGGAGGTCTGTTCTTAACCTGAAACTGTTCTTAACCTCAAGCACCACTTTAGCTAATGGGCCTCCTGCTGCTGCTGCTGCGCCGCTGGAGCACATTTTTTGTTCTCATCCTGAAGCAAAGTTCTTAACCTGAAGCACTATTCCTGGGTTAGCGGAGTCTGTAACCTGAAGCGTCTGTAACCTGAGGTACCACTGTAATGAAGGCACCAGGCGAACTTCCCAGGGGAGAGCATTCCACAGAGAAGACCAATTCTTGTGCTGCCACCCTCCGGATCTCTTGAGGAGGAGGAACGTGAAGAAGGGTCTCAGAGTCCAGAACAGATTATATGGAGAGAGGTGGTTCTTGAGGTATTGTGGTCCTGAGCTGTTTAAGGCTTTATAGGTCAAAACTAGCACTTTGAATTGGGCCTGGAAAATAACTGGCAGCCAGTGCAGTTGGGCCAGGATCAGTGCAATATGCTCAAACCGTCTTGCTTCTGTGAGCAACCTGGTCATCGAATTCTGCACCAGCTGAAGTTTCTAAACCATCTTCAGAGGCAGCCCCACATATACTGCATTGCAGTAATCTAACCTAGAGGTTACCAGAGCATAGATGACAGAAGTCGGACTGTCCCTGTCCAAATAGGGGCGCAGCCCAAGCTGATATAATAATAATAATAATAATAATAATAATAATAATAATAATAATAAATAAATAATTTATTATTTATACCCCGCCCATCTGGCTGGGTTTCCCCAGCCACTCTGGGCGGCTTCCAAAAGAATATTAAAATACTATAATACATCAAACATTAAAAGCTTCCCTAAACAGGGCTGCCTTCAGATGTCTTCTAAAAGCCTGGTAGTTGTTGTTCTCTTTGACATCTGGTGGGAGGGCGTTCCACAGGGAAGGCGCCACTACCGAGAAGGCCCTCTGCCTGGTTCCCTGTAACTTGGCTTCTCGCAGTGAGGGAACCACCAGAAGGCCCTCGGTGCTGGACCTCAGTGTCCGGGTAGAACGATGGGGGGGGGAGACGCTCCTTCAGATATACTGGACCGAGGCCGTTTAGGGCTTTAAAGGTCAGCACCAACACTTTGAATTGTGCTCGGAAATGTACTGGGAGCCAATGTAGGTCTTTCAAGACCGGTGTTATGTGGTCTCTGCAGCCGCTCCCAGTCACCAGTCTAGCTGCCGCATTCTGGATTAGTTGTAGTTTCCGGGTCACCTTCAAAGGTAGCCCCACGTAGAGCGCATTGCAGTAATCCAAGCGGGAGATAACCAGAGCATGCACCACTCTGGCGAGGCAGTCCGCGGGCAGGTAGGGTCTCAGCCTGCGTACCAGATGGAGCTGGTAAACAGCTGCCCTGGATACAGATTTGACCTGTGCCTCCATGGACAGCTGTGAGTCCAAAATGACTCCCAGGCTGCGCACCTGGTCCTTCAGGGGCACAGTTACCCCATTCAGGCACTCTGCGCCACCGAGGCCACCTGAGCCTCAAGCGACAGCAAAGGATCCAGGAGGACCCCCGTGCTATGTACCTGCTCCTTCAGAGGGAGTGCAGCCCACTGGGAGCAAGCCACCTCCCAGCCTTCTGCTAACAGGGACCCCCCCCCCCCCACTAACAGGGCCTCCATCTTATCTGGATTGAGTTTCAGTTTGTTGACTCTCATCCAGTCCATTACTGAGGCAAGAAAAAAAAGATGATTTAACCAGAGTTAGTAATATGAGGTATTTGTCAACTGATGATTAGGACCAGCAGCATAATTATATTGAGAAAGAATGAAAAAAATACAGCAGTCATCGCATTTTTGTGAAAGTGGCAGTGATTTGTATGACTTGGCCACCCGCTCACTTTCTCAGTTTCTTATATGAGTCTCCCCCAACCAGCAGATAAAAACAATCATATTCAAAACGATTAAAAACATAAATCTCAGTGCAACACGTTTAATAAATTATGCAACAAAATCAGCATAATCCTGTGACAGAACAACAACATATTTACCTATACAGTGGATGCTCGGGTTGTGAACGTGATGCATGCAGGATGCACATTTGCAACCCACAGTGGCGCGTATGCGCACACGCAGGGTTGCAATTCGGCGCTTCTGCGTATGTGCAAAGCGTGACCACCGAAACCCATTCTGGTACTTCCGGGTTTCGGCGGGTGCATAACCCGAAAAACGCAACCTGAAGCGGCTGTAACCTGAGGTATGACTGTATTTCAAATGCCTATATTCTGAACAGTTCCCTCTTGAGGGTCTTTGATACTGCACCCCTATGACCCCTATAGGTATATCCTGGGCTTTATAATTTTATTTTCCATTATACATCCTCAGGTTGAACTGGCTGGTTCTTTTGTAATATGTGCAGAATCACTGAAGAGGTCACTAAATAAATATCTGATTGGCCATCTAGACCACTGAGACAAACAATCTGTCGACACCCCTGTACACTTCTCCTGATCCTGAATTTCCATAAAGAGGTGAAGCTTCACCTCGTATTTCATCTCTTGGAATCATTCAACAAGGTTAAGAATGAACCTCTCTCTCTGAACCTCTCTCCTGGAAGGAACTTTGCACATTCTCTGAAACCCAAAACTCCACTCAATCATTTAACATGTAACTAGCTAACTTAGATTCAATGGACTACATTCTCTTAGATTGCCCTTTACACAGCAGACCTCGCCAACTGATGCTGAGCAAAATGTTGGACCTCCGGCCCACAACTCCGAGAAGAAGCCAAATAAGGTTTCTCCCGGCAGATCAGGACAAAGATATTACTGCTTTAGTAGCTTCCTTTTTAGCTACAATTTTACCCGACAGGGTTCCCAACCAACTATCCTTTCGGGAAATAGACAGGGCATAGCAGAATATCCAAATGCACACGACTATAGTGTGACCTTATAACCCTCGATAGCTTCACCCTTGTCTTTTTAATTATTCCAGTTACTTGAAACATTTTACACTGTGATGCCAATAAAGGTATTTGATTGATTGATTAAATAGATGGTTGTCACACACACACAGCCTATAAATCTTCAGCACAAAGTCCTCTAAAGAAATCTGATGCTGCCAAGGCTGCCCTGAGTCATCCTGTTACTCTGTATTTTGAAGAGAGTGAAACCATACATTGTTTTACTCCCCACTCACTTGCTAAAGCACTGACAGCTCAGGAAAGCTTCCTTTGTAATGCCCTGGAGGAGACCATCCCAAAATAATTAGATAATTAAAGGTTCAGGTGCTATTTACAAAGCACTACTCTCACACAGTGGATTATGAAATTTACCCCCAAACTCCTAATCAATGTTCAGTTTAGAGGAAATTCTCTTAGCCTTGGATGAGATTAGAGCACCTAAAAGGAAAATTTGGGAGGAAACTGGGTCAGGGTAGTGGTTGGAAAGCATTCTCAGATGGGATTGTAGAGTAAAAAGAAAATATAGGTGCCACAAGGTAAAATGCTCTGGCGGCAATGCATGCTTATTCAGACTGGATGTAAGTCCCTGTGATAAGTGTATTTAGGATTACAGCCTTTGAACACAAGAGTGGAATGTTTCAGAAAACCAGAGAGCTCCATAAGCAGATTAAAAATGTGAGTGAGAGGAGCCAAGAGGAGACCAGCAACTTTCTCTTCTTCTTCCATACAGGTAAAAGGTAAAGGACCCCTGGATGGTTAAGTCCTCAAGCAGGAAAGATTAATCCAGAGAAGACGACTATGCAATTCCTTTAAGCTGCTTAGAAGGGTCCCATTCCTTGGGGGATGACCAGTGATCCTCTTGGGCTAAGGATGCTTCTATCAGGGGCTGGAGGGATACTAGTAGTGGGTGATTTGATCATTAGGATCAAGGAGAGCTGGGTGTGTGATGGGCCGGCAGACTGCAGGGTGATGTTGCTCATCATAAGGGACGTGGGTGGTGCTGTGGTCTAAACAACTGAACCTCCTGGGCATGCTGATGGGAAGATTGGTAGTTCAAATCCACGTGATGGGGTGAGCTCCCATTGCTCTGTCCCAGCTCCTGCCAACCTAGCTGTTCAAAAGTGTGCTCTGGCACTTGTTATGGTGTTCTGTGCTCCAGAAGCAGTTTAGTCCTGCTGGCCACATGGCCTGGAAAAGCTGTCTGTGGACAAATGCTGGCTCCCTTGGCCTGAAAGTAGAGATGAGTCAAATTTGAGCGGACTTAACCGTCCAGGGGTCCTTTACCTTCACCCTTTACCTTGCTCATCATCTAGATGGGCTGGTAGATAGTGCTGGGGAGGAGTCAGGGGTGCATGCTGGCACCAGTGGCTTCAGGAGCTGGGAGTTCCTGGAAGTGAACTCTACCTTGCTTGGTAAGATGCTGACAGGCAGGCCCTACAAAGCAGCTGTTTTCTGAGATTTTCTTTACTGTCTTTATTTCTTCAATTGATATCCCCACCTTTTTATTCAGGGAGCTCAAGGTGGCATGAATGGTGCTCTGCTCTCGTTTCACCCTCACAGCAACCCTGTGAGGTAGGAAAGGCTGCAAGGTAGTGCCTGGCCCAAGGTCCCCCAGTGAGCTTCATGGCTGAGTGGGGATTTGAACCCTGATCTCCTGGGGCCAGCACACTAACCACTACACCACACTGTCTCTCGCCAGTCCAAATACCACCTGTTCCACATGTAGGGTTATCTAGACAGGTACAGGTATGTGTCAATGGTGGTGTTGGGAAGAGGGATCTGGATTTGTTAGGTACTGGGGAACATTTTGGGAGAAGCCAGGCCTGTTCAAAAGAGAGAGACTCCACTTGAACTGGGATGAAACCAGGCAGCTGGCACTATGGCTTCCAGGAAGGGCACAGCCCCTGGCACAGCACTTTTAAAAAGGCTTGCTTGTTCTTTCCATAGAGTTCAAAACAAGAGTCTCCAGTTATGGAGTTCTGTCCATGGAGAAGCTAACTTGTTACCAACATTACTATATGTGGGTCACCAGGCATTCTTTTTGGTAACATTTCTCCCAGCCTTCTTAATGTATTATAATTTCAGTATGTTGTAATTTATTATATTCCATGTGTATTTTTCTGTTTTGCCATGTTTTTGTAAATTGCCCTGGCAGCACTGCTAAATGGCGGTATATAAACCATGTAAACAGACAAATAAATAACAATTAACAACATTGCACGCATCCTAGACAAAACAGCACAAAAGAATTGTTCTTATTTTGGCAACACAAATAGTTCTGGAAAACAGCCCAGAATCTTACACTGGATGCTTGGTACAGTTACTGCTCACTTTGCAATATAAGTATAATGGAGAAAGTTACACTTAATTTAAGATTTTGACAAGAAATAGAATCTCCAAAATAGAAAGTTTCTTTTATGACATATGCAGCAGAACCAGCATTCCTCAAACTCGGCCCTCCAGATGTTTTTGGCCTACAACTCCCATGATCCCTAGCTAGCAGGACCAGTGGTCAGGGATGATGGGAATTGTAGTCTCAAAAACATCTGGAGGGCCGAGGTTGAGGAAGCCTGTTCAAGGCAATGCTCATCGCAAGCCTGGAAAATCTGAAACTATACTTTATAATCTGATAATGTTGATAAGCCTTTGCTTGGGCGTTGTTATTTTAACCTATGTGCAACTATAATCATTCCGTGTGCCTATTTTATAGCGTCCCCCCCTTTTCACTTTTGTCTATTGTTATAATTGGTTCTCTCTGTTTTATATACATTATAAAATGAAATAATAATAAACTTTATTTTAAAAGAAGTTTTATGGCTGTAGTGTGACACATGTTAATCTGATTATGCTTTACTCCATTTGCTAAAGTTGCAAAATCAAACCCGGATTAGATAAACAAATATAAGCAACACAATTTGTATAGCTGTTACCTGAAATTCTTCATTTGGGATGACTTCCAGCCATTTTTCAGAGATGGGAAGATGAGGGTAAGAATTATAAAGGATTTCAATAATCTCTGGCACAGAAGCACAAGATTTCAGCACCTAGTGGAAGAAAAATCATTGCAGTAAATACAGAGATCGAGAGAGAGGGGGAGAGGGAGGGAGGGAGAGGGAAAGGTATGGGTTAAGCACTGTGACTGCTGCAGGTCAATGGTATTTGTACATTGACTCCCAGTATGTGGCCTGTCCTCCATGTGAAGTAGCTGCTGCCATGGTCAAACTAGATTATTTTGCAAGCCACTAAAAAGCCCAGTTTATGCCTTCCTTATTCTCAACCCGAAATTTGAGTTAGGGAGAGTTTGGGTGTTTTTTGTTTTTTTGTAGAGGGAAATAAGGAAATTGTTAATTTTGCTCAAGACCCATCTGCTCTAGACCCATTCCAGTCCGGCTTCCGCGCTGGTCATGGGACCGAGACGGCTCTGGTCGCCCTAACAGATGATCTCCGCAGGCAGCTGGATCGAGGCGGGTCAGGGCTGCTGATTCTTCTAGATCTGTCAGCAGCCTTTGACATGGTCGATCACGAACTCCTGGACCACCGCCTTGCCGACGTGGGGATCCAGGGCACAGTCCTTCAATGGCTGCGCTCGTTTCTCTCTGGTCGGGGACAGAGGGTGGCGCTTGGGGGGGAATTGTCATCACGCCACTCCTTGGTGTGTGGAGTGCCTCAGGGTGCAATTCTCTCCCCGATGCTTTTTAACATCTTTATGCGCCCCCTCGCCCAGCTTGTCCGGAGTTTTGGGCTGGGTTGCCATCAGTATGCTGATGACACCCAACTCTATCTGTTGATGGATGGCCATCCTGACTCGGCCCCAGACACGCTGACCAGATGTCTGGAAGCGGTGGCTGGATGGTTACGTGGGAGCCGGTTGAAGTTAAATCCTTCGAAGACAGAGGTCCTCTGGCTGGGGCGGGACGATATGGGATCGAGGGGGCAACTCCCATCTCTTGCGGGGGTGCAATTAGTGCCAGCACCGTCCGTTAAGAGTTTGGGTGTAATCTTCGATACCTCCCTCTCTATGGAGTCGCAGATTACAGCTATAACAAAGGCGGCATTTTTTCATCTCCGCCAAGCTAAGCAGTTGGCCCCTTATCTCTCTCGTCCTGACCTAGCCACTGTGATCCATGCGACGGTCACCTCCAGACTGGATTATTGTAACTCGCTCTACGTGGGGCTGCCCTTGAGACTGACCCAGAAACTCCAGCGGGTGCAGAATGCCGCGGCGAGACTCCTTATGGGGTCTTCGCTGCGAGAGCACATTCATCCGGTATTATACCAGCTGCACTGGCTCCCGGTGGAGTACAGGATCAGGTTTAAGGTGCTGGTTTTAACCTTTAAAGCCCTATACGGCCTAGGACCCTCGTACCTACGGGACCGCCTCTCCTGGTATGCCCCACAGAGAAACCTACGGTCTGCAAATAATAACATCCTCAAGGTCCCAGGCCTCAGAGAGGTCAGGCTGGCCTCAACTAGAGCCAGGGCCTTCTCGGCTGCGGCTCCAAACTGGTGGAATGCTCTGTCACAAGAGACTAGGGCCCTGCGGGACCTGACATCTTTCCGCAGGGCCTGCAAGACAGAGTTGTTCCGCCAAGCTTTTGGTCAGGGCGCAGCCTGACTCCCTCCTCTGGCAACCTGCACAGAATTTTGTTTAATCGGTTGCCATCAATTTGATTTTAACTAATTTTTATAATGAAATATTTTTAGAATGTGTTATTATTTGATTGTTTATTTGATTGTTGTTAGCCGCCCTGAGCCCGGCTTTGGCTGGGGAGGGCGGGATATAAATAAAAATTATTATTATTATTATTATTAAGATGTGAACTGCACATATTTCAATCAAATAGGGTTGTTTAAACTATTTAAATAGTTCTTACAAAGCAGGGCAAATCTACAGATGCTTCACAGTTCCTACATTACCTGTATAGACTTTAACAAGCTGGGCTGACCTCCTTGGGATCAGAGATTCCCAAATCATTAAAAGAGTTATTATGACAGCCCTTGAAGGGGCTGGAGTCATGGCCTTGAAGAGTTAATTCACTCATTTTTAACTTAGAAACACAGGTTAGGGATTGAGAATGTGAGCATCCAGCGCTGTGCCCATTAGGATTAGAAGAGCAAGATGGAAACTCTCAAGACTGACGTGATGCCAGTTAGTGAAAGCTTGGTAGATTAAACCTGCTACTTTCTGGAACCTGTTTGAATTGGTTCAACTTGGTTTCTTTCACCTAGTTTTTATGGTATAAGCAAGTTTCATTTCAAATATATGAAAAACAAGCTAACTCTGATATTCTAACTCAAAATGGTGGAATCTTCCTGTGATAACTTTTGAAACCAGGAAAGCACTTTTGATGATAAACACTGATGATTATAACAGTTCTGCACCAAAAACTTCTCCAATTCCCTTTGAATGACCATGCCTGGCAATTCTTGCAAAGGTGGGTCTGGTTGCACAGGTCTTTCCCTGTCAGCATCCTGCATAGAGGAAAGCTGCCTGTTGGCTGGAAAAGGCTCTGACGGCTCGACTGCCGTTTTTACATTCCCTCCCCAATATTGTGAGAATAACTCCCCAGCTGCTGAGTAAAAGAGCCTGCATCTAGTCAGCAGACCAATGAAGGGTGTAATCCACTGGGTTAACAATCTATCCAATCCTGGAATGGCTGGAGATGGGTCTTCTACAAGCTCTGCTTCCTGAAGGGGAGTTGTAGAATTTCAAAGCTGAAGTAAAGGCACCAATAAACACAAAGACAGTTCCTTACTGTTATGTACTGAGCTGAATAGGATCCAAAATGCAGCAGTCTGATTGGTCCTAGAACAATAGGATTCAGAATGCAGCAGTCTGATTGGTCCTAGAACAATAGGATCCAGAATGCAGCAGTCTGATTGGTCCTAGAACAATAGGATTCAGAATGCAGCAGTCTGATTGGTCCACAGAAGCCACCCAATCCAGCTCCAAGGTGGAAGGGAATTCGCAACCTGATTGGCCTACAGGAGAATCCGGGAATTAGCCAATCACGTGGGGCCCATTGTGTAAATAATGTATATAAAGCAGACATTCTGGGGGAACTTCCATTCCTCCTCACCACTATGAGCTGAATAAAGAGCATGAAATCCACTCTCGACTCCGAGTATATTTCACTTACCTTGACAAAAGCTGTGGGCCACAGTTTTTGAGAGCCGTGGTTTATCAGGGTCTGTACTGTGAGATGGGGCCGCTGCTCTCGCTTGAAAGCTGCAGTCTGCAGGACACACGACATTGGATATGCCCCATTGTAATCGATGGCGTTGACATCGGCTTTCCTCTTCAGCAGGAGCTCAACCAAGCTGTGATGAGCATTCCCGCAGGCTTTATGAAGCGGAGTCTTCACTTCTTCATCCACAGTGTTGACTTCTGCTCCATATTCCAGCAGCAGCTGACATACTTGCAAGTAGCTCTGCTGGCTCTCCCTGTTCTTTGCTTCTCTGCAAGCCACACTGAGTGCGGTCTCCTCCTGGCTGTTCTTCTGGTCCACAAGAGCACCGCACCGCAGGTACAGGAGCGTGTGGTCGGGAAGACCATGCTTAGCTGCTACGTGAAGAGGTGCTTCTTGGGATTCTTCACTTGGCTGGTTTACCAGGGCACCAAAAGTCACCAAAGCTTTAGCACACCTACAAAACAGGAATTGTATTTTTATTTTTTAAAAAATTATGAGCTGCCATTCAAAATTCATTATTTTCCCATGGTGTCTTACAGCATTAAAAACAATTTAAAGCCATATAAAATACAAACAAGCCTATGCAGAATGTTGACATGCATTTGAATCTCCTTTTGCTTACAGTGGATTTTAGTTATCTTTTACCTGCTTTAATGTGAATTTTTTAAGGTTCCTTTTTTTGTAAACTGCTTGGAGGTTTTACTACCATCAAGCAGTATATAAATGTGAAATAAATAATATCAGCAGGCATGCTGTGCCTGAAAATGTCAAAAAACACTTCTGCATATTAAGATGTTGCAAAAACAGTACATAGACACCTCCCCAGAGTGCTATGTAGACTACTTTGTTCATCTTTGATTTGGGGGTGAGGGATCTATGCGTTTAGCCTTCTCTTCAAACAAAGGCAATCCTGAAAGGCAAAGCTCTTTACCCATGTGTTAATTTTAGCCCAAACAACGTACGACACCAAGAACACAAAGCCACAAAGCGACTCTGTCCCCTGACCCTCCACGTGTGTGATCAAGGAGTCAGAGCAGCTCTGTACTTTCTCATTGTTACCGGATAAATAAACGTCCTGTAACTGCACAGTACATGACCTGAGCGGCTGTGGAACATGTACAGGCGCGAGGAAGCATTACAAATGAAGCACAAGTTATTTCAACTGAGGGGGAGGGAATCCTCATAGGTTCATAATGGCAGTGAACTGGCAGGCAAAGGCCGGCAGAGTCACACGACCAGCACCGGGACTGACAAGACGCGTTTGCCTCTAGTTTTGAGGAATGTGTTGTTTGAATGGGAAGGGCCCACAGATCAGTGGCAGGGCGCATGTCTTGCACATGGAAGGACCAGGTTCTCCAGTAGGAAAGGCCTCTGTCCAAGGTGGGTCTTTGGCAGTTACATTAGACATGGCTAGGCAAAGTGGACCAGCCGTCTGACTCGGGGTGAGGCAGCTTCATGTGTTCTGGGTGCAAGAGGTTCTTGAGCTGAAATCATTTCAGTGATTCATCCCTGCATTGCTCCTCCCACCAACCGGCATCAAGTGTTCTAGAGTTTCTGGAGTTCCAGAATGTCTGCATAGGGCTTTCATCTTCTAGAAATGCAAATATGGTGTTAAATTGAGTCCTCAACAATGGGAAGTGTGTGTGTGTGTGTGTGTGTGTGTGTGTGTGTGTGTGTGTGTGCATACACCCCTTTTAAAATTTGGAATCAAATTTTAGTAGTTAGTTCTTTTGGCAAATACCCACATGCTGGGAGTTTATTCATTATTTCTTTATGGAATGCTGTGGTGGAATAACTCTTCAATTTATTAACATATCACATCAGGTCATGGGTGTAGCCGGGGGGGGGGGGAGAGGCATCAAGAAAAAACAATAAAAATACATAGTTAACTGAGGTTCTGCCCCCAACTAAGAAAACACCTGCCCCCCCAAAAAATAATTCCTGGCAATGCCCTGCATCAGGTGCAAAGCTCTAATGCCAATGGCTAATACAATAGTAAATACCTACCCACTCTCTGTTTTGACAAATACGAAGAGAAATGAATGACCTTTGTGGATTAACAAAAAGGGTTAGAGACATGGGCATAGCCAGGATTTATGTGCCCCCCCCAAAAAAATTATGGGGGCAGAACCCAGCTATCTGTGACGCAGTTGGTGGGTCAGTTAGTTAAGAATTTTTATTTATTTACAGTCGTACCTTGGAAGTCGAGCAGAATCTGTTCCAGAAGTCTATTCGAATTCCAAAATGTTCAGAAACCAAAGTGCAGCTTCTGATTAGCTGCAGGAAGCTCCTGCAGCCAATCGGAAGCTGTGGAAGTCCCGTCGGACGTTTGGCTTCCAAAAATAGTTCTCAAACCGAAACAGTCACTTCCAGGTTTGCGACGTTCAGGAGCCAAAACATTCGAGAACTAAGCTGTTCGAAAACCAAGGTACGACTGTACTTGATTATGGGGGGGGGGCCTCCTCTGCCCCCCTGGCTATGACATTTGCAGAGATTTCTTTATGTAGTTCCCATTTGCTTGAAGGATCGGGTTAGCTCAGTGGCGTAGCGTGGGGGGTGCAGGGGGGGCCGGCCGCACCGGGCGCAACATCTGGGGGTTAGGGTTAGGGGGCGCAAATCCACGGGTTAGGGGGCGCAAATCCACGGGTTAGGGGGCACAAATTACTTGCCTTGCCCCGGGTGCTGACAACCCACGCTACGCCACTGGGTTAGCTAGCACATAACTAGCAGCAATCAGCGAGCCACTTTGTGAGAACTATTTCCATTCTTGTGCCATGGTCTCCCAGCTCCCTGTTGCCAGTCACATGTTCATGCAGGCATCAGACAGACAGACCCTAGTAGATAAAGCCCCCCACCCCAAGTTTCTCCCATAACTTTCCTGCAGGTGAAATAAAAAATTAATCAGAGATTGACGGATAGTATGAGTACACTATATATTTGCAACCTGCCCTGGGACCATTTGGTAAAATTTGGTATATTAGTGCAACCAACCAATCAATGCATACATACGTACATACATGGAACTTGCCTAAAATCTGTTCTGGGTTTAGGAGTCCTTTTGTAGAAGCTGGGGGCTGGGCTGATGGATATACAGTGCACATCCATTTTTCTGTAGTATGGGGTCCCCTCCTTTATGAATGCCTCATTCCTAAACATATTTACTTGGAAGGAAGTTCTACTTACCAGTGGAATTTATTTCTGAGCAAGCATGCACAGATCTGAATCACTTCCAAAGCATTAAGGCAGTAGAATGTGACAAAGCTTTGAACAATGATGTGGGACACCTTCTGTCTTCACAATATTATTTTACATTCGCTGCTTAAAATACCTTCTGACAAACAGAAGAGGCTTAGAGATAAAACAGTCTACAGCAATGTTTTTAGTGCAAGTAAATTAATGTGATAAGCTAGTCTAAATGAATCAAAATGACTGTTGCTTTGCTTTGAGATGTTGACATTGCTACTCATGAAATGGTTGGCACAGTCACACAGCAAGGTCAAATCTTCCAGCAGGTGGAAGAAGAGCTGGCAACAAAGCCCCTCCAAGGAGCCTTTCCAATCCTCTTACCTAACCCAAAGATTTTGTAAAGGTGAGGAACACTGGCAAAGGGAGGGGCATCGTTTACACATAACTGACTAGGGTGTAGTCTTAATGACAGGCATATAAGAGATTGCATGGTACCTTTCAAGATAATCTGATGCAGGAAAATTTGCAAGGTTTTTAATTCCACAAGGATCTTCATTAGGTAAAAAAAAAAAAGGATGCTACAATGAAACTGATATTGCAAAAGAAAATGACTATGCGAATATTTGCATTAGTATCTTTTCAGGTAGGCCTTTATTGGTAGCAGCAGATGGCAACAAGAAGATAAACTGCCAAGGAATCAAAGACTGCTATGTTGTTTAGCAAGTTCACACCTCTGTGTAGGCAATCGTTTTAGGAACATGGCATAACCTATTGCTGCTGGTGAAATCAAAGCAACGACTTATGAGGACAGAACTGAATGTAGTTATTGCACTGCAAGTGTCTGGGGCTGGAGTGGAGGAGGGCAGTGCATGCAGACCCTGACTTTTGGGGTCAAAGGGGGATGTTTTTCATCCTTTGTTTCTCTGATAAGAGCTTCCCCTTCACTTCCACTTTATGGGAAATGTTAAATTGCATTTTATAAAGGCTATGGGACTAGACTTTCTCCCAAAGGTGTCTACTTAAAATATTTGCAATGGTATATATCCTCAGTTCTGGCTGCTGAGGTAAAGGAAAGCAGCGTGTCTGCCTGTTACAGAAGTATATTATTTGAGAAGTGTATGGACACACCACGGTGCCCTTTGGTCCTACCAGACAGCTGACTGTGCCTCCTGGCCTCCTCCTTCACTCGCTGGCAGACACTCGCTGTCACACAGCAGCCCTAAAGGGTCCAGCCCTGCATTCACCTCTTGAACCCCTTTTTCTGCTGTTCCACGTAATTAACGGAGAGGTGGTGATAAAAAAGAAGCCTAGAGGCGAATGCACCGCCTTGGATGGTGAGCTCCCCGGAGGCTCTGCAGGGTGCCTCCTGAACAGCAAGGGGCGCCTTCCGTTTTATCTTAAGTAACCAACCTTATTAAGCTAAAAATAGCCTTGAAAACAGACGTGGATGGAATGCACTAACACGGCCAGCAGGAGAGGGAGAACCGGGAGCGGAGCAGGTGGGGGAGGACATTGTTTACCGGAAAGTTTGCTCTGCATATGCTATTTCTAGACACTTACAGGTTTGGGATATAAGAAATCTGGCAGACCATCCTGGATTCTTTCCCCTTCAGTACTGTATGCCTAGCATAGTGGAAATATCATCTATACATGTGGGATTTAGGCAGAGTGAATTAATGGTGCTCTATCCCATAACTCCTGGCTGTCTCCTCAGGTACACGCACTCAAGGACTGCAACTGTTGGCTCCTTGTCCCCATGTGTGACAGTCACGTCCAGAACTCTTTCCAGAGAGAGACTTGCCAAATGTTCAGAAACTGAGACATGGTCTGAGCGCCCACAAACTATTAAATAAGTCAGGTACAGTAAGAAAGAAGGCTCACACACAAAAATTTAAATAATCCAAAAACTCCCTCACACCGAAGCCTAGATGTCAGAGGAAAGTGTTCTAGCACGGCCTTCTCCCTGACCTGCTAGATTAAAACATTGCCGTGATGCCAACCCCAATAGCCCCTTCTCCTGTTCAACCCTCCAAGCTCACAGCCATGCAGCCCCCCCAAGAAGATGCAGTCCTGTGAATCCTTGCTTGCAGTCTGGTGTCACCCAGAAATAGATTTATCACTTCATCTGCTCAGGGGCGGAGGAAGGGGGGTGCAGTGGGTGTGGGCCACCCAGGGTGTCTCCACTGAGGGGGGGTGACAAAATGCCAGTCAGCACTCACCGCAGGGCCTGCAGCACGCCCAAGCTCCATGTTTCTCTTGGGAGAGAAGCGGTGGCTTGGACGTACGCAGGCTGCATGCTGCCCAAACAGTTCACCCACTGCCTCCCCCCAGCTATAGGGCGGCTGAGTGGGAGGAGGCAGGCAGACTCCAGAGGTCCCCAGAGGTCGCCTCGCTCCTGGGCAGGTGCCCAAGCGGCTTCCTCCATCGCTGCATCTGCTGCCTATGATAAGATAAACCATGGACTGCAGACCACAACAAAACAAACCTGACTCCTGATGATGCCACTTCATCATTCAGGCAGTAAACAACCATTTGAAGGAGGAATTACAAAAGCATGCTGCAGAAATGTAGCATTTGCTGGACTTTACATTGTTATTTGAACACATGATCATCTCTTGGGAGGAAACTATCTGATATTTGGGCAATGTCTTTTGTCTGCACCATAGTTAAGGTCAGCATAACTATGTAGAACAGATACTCCATTGTGGCACGGGCACTCTAAGTGGATTTCAGCCTGCTCTGTTGAAAGGCCAGGAGGGGTTAGGGTGTATTTAAAATAAAACTTGCAGCCTGAGCCTATGCATGTTTTCTGGGAAGTCTCACTGAGTTCAGTGAACCTTTTTTCCCCTGGTAAATGTGCTTCTGATTTCAGCCATAGATGTAAAAAGAAGAGTATAGCTATTCATAGAACCAAAGACTCATAGAGTTGGAAGGGTCCCAGAGGGTCCTCTAGTCTAGTCCAACCCCCTGAAATGCAGGAATCTCAACAGATGGGCATCAAACTTTGTGCTGCTGCTTCTGCTAGAAAATTAATAAATAGGAAAAACTGAACGTTTCTTTCTTATACTCAGCAGACATAGGAGCCGAGCATCACAAGCTACACTGAGACTCTGTAGCAACTCAAGCAAGGCATTTCCTGCCATGTGTCAGCACTGTTTATTCAAGAAATATGCCACCCCCCTTCTCCACATTCAAGAGGTCCTACAGTTGTAGTAATAAGATAAATATAAGAGAATTTATTTCTGTACTAAAACAGTTTTTGGAGGGCAGGTGGCTGGCTAGGACAAGTTAAAATAAGAACAGGTTTCGTACAGCATCAGACCTATAGTTAATTTATGTTCCAGGGCAGGCATAGGCAAACTTGGCCCGCCAGATGTCTTGGGACTACAACTCCCATCATCCCCGACCACTGGTCCTGTTAGCTAGGGATGATGGGAGTTGTAGTCCCAAAACATCTGGAGGGCCGAGTTTGCCTATGCCTGTTCCAGAGCATAATTTTCAAAAGGCAGCTATCTGGACAGGGCACAATTGTCATCTGCAAATGAGATTTCTGCTCGGATTGACATGGAATACCACACTCATTTCAAAATACTTGCATTTACCACCACCTGAATGAAATCAACGGGCCATTAATTTTCCTTCTGACTTTTATACTTCTGCTCTAAAGCCTATGACAGCTTCCCCGGTGTTTTGTTAAGAGAGTGCCCTTTTTGGACTTAACCCTGACTCAGAGACCCTGTATTTGTATTGTCTCTTATTTTTAACCCTGTGGCATGGCCAAAGTATAGAAACAAAGACGGGTTTCTCCTCCTCAATTCTAGTTTCTACAAAAGCCTGCACGATTCTCCTTTTTTTAATCATCCCAGTTTTAGCAAAGGGAGTGCAGTGAATTTGTAGACTCCTCTTACCCCACCATGTTAATTATCACTACTATAAAAAGAAGGTCAAGGAGAGGAACTCAACTAAATAGGGCGAAGTTGGCATGCATGGCTCCCAAAGTGAAGAAGATAGAAATGAACTTTGCTGGAACTTTAAAAAAAAAAGGGGGGGGGCTTCAAAAAGCTTCTAGATTAAAGCTACGACATCTTTCTTTTCCTTTTTTTGGTTGAATTCTCATGGATTGTGAAAGTTGAAATGGTTGGAAGGAAGCCCAGATAGTTTTTTATCCCAGTCACTGAGAGGCTCAAAGGTTTTAAGTCCTGCCCCCATGGTGAATATGGGAACACAGAAGAACCTGACACATAGGTGTTCAGGCCATTGTTACAAAGAGGGAGCCAAATAAAATAGCTCCCTATGTAGGTCAATGACCTGCTCTTTATTGTCAGTAAAAAATTAGGGATGACCTTCAATCCGTTACCTGGGAAAAAAAATCAGCAGAAGTAGTTTCCCCTAATCAAAGAGAAAATGTTTGTTACCCAAAGCTTGACCTCCTCACTATCTAACTTTAGCACAACTCTCTGCGATTGAGAAGCAGTGGTCGAATCCCTTCTGAAATGTCTGTTAATTTTTGATCCTTCCAAGTAGATGGCTTAGTTATTGTAGAGGCATCCAGTTGTGCTGCTGTAGTTAAGGCTCTGGCAGCATTTCCATTATAAAGCCATAATATTCAAGGGCTTAGGGCTGGCTCCGTTCTTTCAACATTGCACCTGTGATGTGCGTGGCTTATAGGGCGGCAGTTCAAGTGCTGCCCCCTTGGCATTTGTATAAAATATGATGTACCGTATTTTTCGCCCCATAAGACGCACTTTTTCCCCTCCAAAAATGAAGGGGAAATCGGGGTGCGTCTTATGGGGCGAATGCCTGCAAGCCTCGCGCGCCCGGCAGGAGGTCCCACCGGGTGCGCGAGGCTTGGGGCGGCAGCCTGTCGCCCGAAGCACGGGGAGCCCTCTGGAGGGCTCCCCCTGCTTCGGGCGAGTGTCTGCAAGCCTCGCGCACCCGACAGGAGGTCCCGCTGGGTGCGCAAGGCTTGGGGCGGCAGCGGACTGCTTGCCGGCATGCAGAAGCTTGGGGCGTGCTGAGCTCAGCACGCCCCAAGCTTCTAGGTGCGCGCAAGCAGTCCGCTGCCGCCCCAAGCCTTGCGCACCCGGCGGGACCTCCTGCCGGGTGCGGGAGGCTTGGGGCGGCAGCGGACTGCTTGCCGGCATGCAGAAGCTTGGGGCGCCCTGACCTCAGCACGCCCCAAGCTTCTAGGTGCGCGCAAGCAGTCCGCTGCCGCCCCAAGCCTTGCGCACCCGGCGGGACCTCCTGCCGGGTGCGGGAGGCTTGGGGCGGCAGCGGACTGCTTGCCGGCATGCAGAAGCTTGGGGCGCGCTGAGCTCAGCACGCCCCAAGCTTCTAGGTGCGCGCAAGCAGTCCGCTGCCGCCCCAAGCCTTGCGCACCCAGCGGGACCTCCTGCCGGGTGCGGGAGGCTTGGGGCGGCAGCGGACTGCTTGCCGGCACGCAGAAGCTTGGGGCGCGCTGACCTCAGCTTGCCCCAAGCTTCTGGATTAGCGCAGCGCACCTGGGGGGGAAATAAATTTTTTTCCCTTTATTTCCCCCCCTAAAATCTAGGTGCGTCTTATGGGCCGGTGCGTCTTATGGGGCGAAAAATACGGTAAATCAACAAAGATGCCTTCACAGCTGGACAGACATAGGGACATGCGGAAAACTCCGGTGACATAGGTAGAATGAAGGATTCTGTCCACCCTGCACTTTTCAAAAGCCAGACTTCTCCAAATGTCCTCCAGGGTACAGGATGCAACAACAGCAGGTGAGGGGACTACATTCTAAAAAGGAACGTGGCATCTAAACTCAAAATGCCTTGGCGGGTGAGAATGCAAATCAACTGTTTCCTTTTGCCAGCCCTTCTGCTAGAAATTAGCTGCCCGAATTCATTCCATTTCTAGGACAGTATTTTAATTTGTCCTGTTTGCTAACATGTGGAGGACCAATCTCTAGCTGACCTAAGTTGCCTTTTGGTGTTTACAGAGACTCAAGAATACAAAATAACTGAGAAATCTGAATCTGAAGTTCTTTGAAGAAGAAGTAGTTTAGATTTGATATCCCGCTTTATCACTACCCGAAGGAGTCTCAAAGCGGCTAACATTCTCCTTTCCCTTCCTCCCCCACAACAAACACTTTGTGAGGTGAGTGAGGCTGAGAGACTTCAGAGAAGTGTGACTGGCCCAAGGTCACCCAGCAGCTGCATGTGGAGGAGCGGAGACGCGAACCCGGTTCACCAGATTACGAGTCCACCGCTCTTAACCACTACACCAAACTGGCTCTCTTTGGCGCTAGTGCTGTTGTATGGGGTACATGGGAGTCCTGCAGCAGCATAACAAAGCAAACATCTCTGGCTGCACTGTGGTAGGTTACTTGACTTCACTCAGAAGAAGGAAAATTTCAACCAGTCATAATACCTACTGGTAGTTAATGGTGCATTTAACTGCGAGCTTTTCATTTATTTATTTATTTATTTATACATACATACATACAAGGGACGCAGGTGGCGCTGTGGTCTAAACCACAGAGCCTAGAACTTGCCGATCAGAAAGTCGGCGGTTCGAATCCCCGCGACGGGGTGAGCTCCTATTGCTCGGTCCCTGCTCCTGCCAACCTAGCAGTTTGAAAGCACGTCAAAGTGCAAGTAGATAAATAGGTACCACTCTGGCGGGAAGGTAAACGGCGTTTTCGTGCGCTGCTCTGGTTCGCCAGAAGCGGCTTAGTCATGCTGTTCACATGACCCGGAAACTGTCTGCGGACGAACACCGGCTCCCTTGGCCTATAGAGCGAGATGAGCGCAGCAACCCCAGAGTCATCCGCGACTGGACCTAAAGGTCAGGGGTACCTTTACATACATACATACATACATACATACATACATACATACATACACGGCATACCACTTCTAAGCAATTTTCATGCATTAATATAACAAATCCTACAAAACTTACTAGGAAATATTTAGCCTGTTTGAGGGTGCAAGCCTTTACTGCAGCAATACCGACTGAGAGGCTTGAGAAATTTATGATACATCGACACAACATGAGAAACATCACTAAGCATGGCAAATGCACGGACAGAATTCCCTCAGCTCACAGGTAGAGGGAATCATGCCAGCAGAGCCATTCCACCAGCAAAGATACGCCAGCTGAGCCGCCTAAATGGGTCGTGGGAAGTGGGTGGGGCAGGCTGGTGAAAGGGGAGGAACGCACTTAACATGGCATCCTATGTTCTCCCAGAGACTGGGCTTTTTTTTTTTTAAAAGCATTGTCACTGGAGGGGTTGGTGAACTCAAAAGGACACTTAAAAATCAAGCTAAAGGGAATTTTAAATCTTCAGTTTAAATAAGCACACACATTTTAAAATAAATTCGCCTGCTGCCCATGAGCAGCGTGAGATTCCAGAGGTTCCAGGGTTTGTGTTTCCTTTGGAATGAGGGGTATATGGTTTATTTACACATATATGCAACCTGAGTCAGCATTGACACCCCAAGAAGGCATAGCTGTCAACGTTTCCCTTTTTTAAGGGAAATTCCCTTATTCCGAATAGGATTCCTCGCAAGACAAGGGGAAAGTTGACAGCTATGCAAGAAGGACTTGCTTCTCCCATAGTCACAGCCTTGGATTGCAGCAGAAATCAGGCATAGCTCTGTTTCTCAGCTGCCCACCTTCCAACTCCTGGCTCACAACAATCAACTCTCAACTCTGCCTTTGTCTTTCTAACTACCAGCGAGTTGAGGGATGGGGCACTTCCTTTATAATAATAATAATAATAATAATAATAATTTATTATTTATACCCCGCCCATCTGGCTGGGCTTCCCCAGCCACTCTGGGCGGCTTCCAAAAGAATATTAAAATACTATAATACATCAAACATTAAAAGCTTCCCGAAACAGGGCTGCCTTCAGATGTCTTCTAAAAGTCTGGTAGTTGTTGTTCTCTTTGACATCTGGTGGGAGGGCGTTCCACAGGGCGGGCGCCACTACCGACAGGGCGGGCGCCACTACCTTTGTTACCTGAATGACTCCTACTTAGGCCATTACCTCACCCCAGAAGCTAGCCTGGCTAGTCCAGGAAGCTGAATCGTGGCTTAGATTTTAACCCTTACTAGACCCAGGAATAAGAAGGGTACAGCCTACCCCTCTACCCACAACTCATAACAGCCACAAATCATGTATTTTAATGATAAATTATTGTAATTTTTTAAAAAAAATGGCATTTAAAATCTAATTTTAAATGGCCAGAACTCTGAATTTGTTTATTTTTTAAAAATTCTGCTCAGCCTAACTCTCTGGAACTGTTTTCTTCTGTCTTGGATTCAAAGAAAGTGGACAACAGCAGGCCGGGATCACAATAGGCTGTGCCAATCCCATTCAGAGCTATGTTTAGCTGTGCATTAACTATCTGTGTTGTCATACTTGCTCATGTGTCATCTACTATAAGATTATGTGGGGACACAATTCTTTCAGTTTGCATTGAGTGTGGTGAGAGTTGTAACATTTCTGCCAGACATTTCTGCACCATGCCAGAAGCTATGGCCCTACACACAATGGCTTAGAAATGTTGTTGTGAATTTTAATGTTTTATTATTTTAACTTCCTGTATGTTTTAATGTAATGTATTTTCCCCCTGATTTTATGGTTTTATCTTTTTGTTAACTGCCTTGACGGTTTTTGTTACAATCAAGCAGTGTACAAATTTAATGAAATAAAGTAAATGAATAAAATGAGAGGTGACAGCTGCCAAGACTCAGTGTGAGGGTTGTGGTACTTCAGAAATTATTTGCCCTGCTCATGTGCTTCCTTCTTCAGTTAAAGGGGCTGGCAAAGGACCCCATAAATTTCCAGAACTATGGGGGAAAAAAATATCCCCCCCCCTCAGTGGCATAGTGTGGGAGGGCTAAAGGGGAGCAGCCCTGGGTGTAAAATAGCACGCCCTCCCCCTCACACGGGACGTGGGTGGTGCTGTGGGTTAAACAACAGAGCCTAGGGCTTGCTGATCAGAATGTCGGTTCAAATCCCCGCGACGGAGTGAGCTCCCGTTGCTCGGTCCCTGCTCCTGCCCACTTAGCAGTCTGAAAGCACGTCAAAGTGCAAGTAGATAAATAGGTACCGCTCCGGCGGGAAGGTAAACGACGTTTCGCCAGAAGCGGCTTAGTCATGCTGGCCACATGACTGCATCCCGGCTCTCTCGGCCAATAAAGAGAGATGAGGGCCGCAACCCCAGAGTCGGTCACGACAGGACTTAATGGTCAGGATCCAGTTACCTTTACCTTGGAAGTATGCCACACAATTTTAGATAAGAGTCTAGGTGCAAAGAAATTCTGAGAAATGGTCCCATCTCAACACTCTACCACCCAGTGTCCTGGTTTGCAGGGCAGGGAGAGGGTAAAGATGAGAATCCTGCCAGTTAGCTTCCAGAGAAGAAAAATGTACATGAGGACCAACTACTCCAGGTCACCCCAGCATCTTCATACAGATCTGAGCAGGGGCAGGTATTATTTGGAACTATGTGTCTCAGAAATAAAGCACATGAACATGCGCAGAATGCCCCTTGCTTGCCCAAAAGAGATATGTTAAAAGCCTCTAGGCATGCCCCCATGTCTTCTTCAGGCCAATGAGCCTTCTGATTTCTTCAAAGAAGAGTGAGTGAGTCGGGCTGCCATTGTAAGTAGAGTCCTTATCCTCAGCGGGCAACATCTCAACATTTAAAAATGGCATAAAAGCAACAGGCATCCCAAATTAAAATAAGAAGCATACATTTAAAAAGAAGAGCTCGGGACTGACTGAAGATGCTCTGCATTCTTCAGTGATGTAGCAGGGGGGAGGATTGGGGGCTATGGCCCCAGGCACATTTTGTTTTCCCCAAATGTGAACTAGGTCCAAGCACAATAAAAAGGAAAGACTTTGAGGAGAGTTTTGAGTTTACTGGGCCAAATGAATTCAAGAGGACAGGGTGGGGTGGGGAATTTCCCCTGCACTTTATATGTTAAGAAATGCCCTGCTTCCTCATCATGGGCATGTCCCTATTGGTGGCAGAATTTGGAGCAGGGCCTTTAGTGATGCAGTGCCAGCCCCCTGGAGTCCCTTCCTTTCCATGTCAAATCAGTGCTGATAATACTAGACTTCCAACACTTACTCAAGACATCTTTGTTTAGGAAGGTATTTTCACGTGTGTACTTCAAACTATTTATTGTGTTGTTTTCTGCTCGCTGATTTTTATCTTTGTTTTTATTGAATTTCATGGTTTCAATCTTGTATGCCACTTTGCTAATGTGAAACAATAAGGAGCCAAGAAATAAACACACGTTTTATGCCTATATCTAATTCTGAGGCCTAAAGTTGTCAGAATGAATCTGTGGAAGGACTAGAGTCTTGCCCAAACATCTTGCTCCTTACCCTAAGGTGTTCTGGCTGGTGCACAGGTGCAAAGGTGCTTGCCCATCGTCACTCAGAAGATTGGGATTAGCCTTGTGTTCCAGTAGCAACTCTGCGCATTCTCTGTTGCCCCTCTGGCAGGCTTCATGCAGGGCGCTCCGTCCTCCTGGAGCTGCGTTTGGGTCTGCTCGCCAGAAGAGCAGGTGACGAAGGCAGGCAGTGTGTCCGTGGATGGCCGAGATGCAGAGTGGGTTGGTCAGATCCCTCTTGTATTCCAGAGACCACAGGCCTGGAGCAGACAGGGATGGTGGGCGGGAGAAGAGAAACAGAAAAGAAAAGCAAGGATGGGCTTGGGGCTGAGATTTGGGATCAGAGGGTTTTTCCATGTCTCTAGGTGTACAGGGATTGCAGGTGTTTGTTAATGTCCATTATTGTTATGAATCTGTGGGTGCAAGACACCCTGAATGAAGGCTGAGATGTTAGAATTGGGGAATAGCCAGGCAGACCCAAGTGTGTATTAGGGTGTAGCAAAAGGTGGGGTGGCCCCACGGAAAAGCCTCTGCTATTGGCATAAGGTAAAGGTAAAGGGACCCTGACCATTAGGTCCAGTCGTGGCCAACTCTGGGGTTGCAGAGCTCATCTCGCTTTATTGGCTGAGGGAACCAGCGTACAGCTTCCAGGTCATGTGGCCAGCATGATTAAGCCACATCTGGCGAACCAGAGCAGCGCACGGAAACGCCGTCTACCTTCCTGCAGGAGCGGTACCTATTTATCTAGTTGCACTTTGACATGCTTTCGTACTGCTAGGTTGGCAGGAGCAGGGACCGAACAACAGGAGCTCACCCCGTCACGGGGATTCGAACCGCTGACCTCCTAATCGGCAAGTCCTAGGCTCTGTGGTTTAACCCACAGCGCCACCTGCGTCCACTATGCTATTGGCATAGTGAAAGCTAATTAAGTCAGGTCAGCGTCCCAAATTATGACCCCCTCCTTAATCTAGGAAATCAACATGAGTTAGGCACTAATTAACTCTGGCAAGTTTCCTTGGAAGGAGGGGTAAACAATTAGGAAGTTCATCAAAGGGGCTAGGTGTGGAAAGGGCACATGGAAAAGGCTTCCTCCCTCCCTCAGGGGATAAAAGCTGAGGGTTTAAAGCAGCAGGTTGGAGTTAAGAAGGATTCAGCTGGAGAGGGGGCAGGGTGTGCTGCTTGCTGTCTGTTTGAGTGCAAGGCTATGGGGTGTGTGTGTGTGTGTAAATAAATCATTTATCCTAAGGACCCTACAGTCTTTGCTGTGCCTCATTTGCCGAAAAGGAAACACAGAGGCTGGGTTAATGCCCATGCAGATTGGGGTGGCATGTAACAATATGAATGTTGAATGGTATAATCTATGTATGCTTAACATTTTTAAATGCAAGTGGTTTGGAGACCTTTCAGGTAACAAGCAATTAATAAGTCTGAATAATAATAATAATAATAATAATCCTTCTATGAGCTTTCTGTCATGTCTCAGTATTGAAATGATTAAACAAACATGCAAACAGTTGATGGATCCTGTGGCATTCGAAGGCACTCAAACACATTTTTTTATTTCATAAAATTTATACACTGCTTAATTGTAAAAAACCTCAGAGTGGGTTAGAAGAGAGAAAACAGTAAAATCAATTTTAAAAATACAGCCCTACTTTAAACCATACAAAAGTTAAAATACTAAAATAGATTAAAATGATCTCACCTTTCTAAGCATCTGGATAGGCTTGTCTAGAGAGGAATGTCTTTAGCAGTCACCAAAAACAGCACAGCAAAGGCAACTGCTTGATCTCATGAGGCAGGAAGTTCCAAAGTGCAAGTCCTGCCACACTAAATGGCCAAGTTCTTACACATGCGAAGTGGGCATCATGTGGCACCAGCAGCAATGCCAATTCCACCAATCCAAGTGGCTGGGTGGACACATGTGGGGTAAATTGCAAGTAAATTGCTCCCAAGTTGCTAAGGGCTTTGTGTGCTAATAGCCTTGAACTTGGCCTGGTAGCAAATCAACAGCCAGTTCAGATCTCTGAGCAGACGTGTTTTGTGCTGACAAGGCCTCACTCACCCCATTACAGCTGGACCAGGGGTTGCAAACAGCTTGGGGCTTGAGGGCCACTTTCGTTGTTAGGCAACCCGCCAGGAGCCTCATCCCCAAAGTGGGTCTAGACCAGTGGTTCCCAACCTTTTTTTGGCCATGCCTCACCTAAGCATCTCTAAAATCCTGATTCCCCCCTGTGACATATACCGTATTTTTTGCTCTATAAGACTCACTTTTTCCCTCCTAAAAAGTAAGGCGTCTTATGGAGCGAATGCAGGCTGCGCAGCTATCCCAGAAGCCAGAACAGCAAGAGGGATTGCTGCTTTCACTGCGCAGTGATCCCTCTTGCTGTTTTGGCTTCTGAGATTCAGAATATTTTTTTCTTGTTTTCCTCCTCCAAAAACTAGGTGCGTCTTGTGGTCTTGGTGCGTCTTGTACAGCGAAAAATATGGTAATTCTTATGATTCAAAAAGTGAGCTCCTATTCATGTGGAGGAAGCCTAAAAGGCCATTAACTTGGTCTAAACAAGCTTCCAAATTGGGATCCATGGGTCTAGATACAGATGCAGCCCCCTCCCAATCTGTGCAGAATAGCTGAGGTAGGGGGTTAACCCCCTCCCTGCTCATCAGAAAATGGGGCTCTGGGTGGAAGTTTGGCTGCTCATCTGGCCACAGGCGAGAGAGAGAAACTTCAACCTCTCCACCCACCTTAGCCCTGGTTCTGTTTTTCTTTTTGACATTCTTGCCAAAATTGATGGGATTGTGGGAAGAGAGAAAATTGTGGCTCACTTGCCAAAAGAGGAAGCCACTTCTCCCGAAAGGAATGGATCAAATATGGTACCAGGGAATACAGCTCGAGGTATCTTAAAGGCTAACAAATTTATTTTTACATAAGCTTTCATGGACTACAAAAATACACTGAGCGTGTGCAGTTTCACAGCTCTCAGCAAAGCACAAACAAAAGACATTTTGGCAACCTTAATATTTTAAGCATGTGCATATTTTAAACTCACTTTTCATTCTTTTTGCTCACTTCCTAACTCGGTTCAGTCATAAACTCTCAGCCTAACCTTTGTCACATGTTTGTTGTGGAGATATAGCAGGTGACATAAAATGGCTGCAAAAGGGGGCTCAATGCTAAAATTATGGTTGATAACATATCCCACTTTCATAAAATAATGTTAAACACAGTGAATTGCCTATATTTCAGATCTATTTGTTTAGCATTGATACTGGCTTACCCCTTCCTCACAAGAAAGCCAAGGCTGCAAGTCTGTACCCAACTTACCTAGGAATAAACCCCATTAAACACAAAGAAATTTATTACTGAGTAGACATGCAGATTGTTGTACTGTAAGTTAAGCATACAGTGAATTCTCAAGGATTGCCTGGACTTCAGCTACTTATTGTGTTGCAGCATTTGCAGAAAAAAACACCTTGTAGGGGTTACCTAATGTTAGATGAAACCACTAAAGGAAAGATTCATCTTGGTTTGTTAGGAACAAACAAAGAACTAAGGGGAAATTTAGGATCTTTAGATTAGAACTATAACAATTCCAAGGACTAGAAAATGAAACAGAAGCAGGAAGGGGAAATGAACTAAAGTGGAGGGGACAACAGCTGCTTTTTGGGACTACAGTGATTCTCCAAATAACGCAGTCATGAATCAAAGTTCTGACATTACGCATTGGCAAAAAACACTGACAGAATAGACAGGAGCAGTCAGTTTGGCTGATCTCACAGAAATGTGGAAGGATGCCCACACATTTTGCTTTATAACTTTCCTTCTAGTAGCGCTAGAGGCTACTATATATATATATATATATATATATATATATATATATATATAGGATTGGGGGGAGGGTGGGGAGAAGAGGACATCAGGACATCAGCATGCAATCTTTTTAAGCAGCACAGAAAATGTAATTCTTACGCAACTGGAAGGTACCTGACTGAAAAAGACAGTAATATCTCCTGGTTCTCCTGACAGCGTGTGGAAAAGGGACTGGGGGAAACTTCAGCCAAGGGAAATGGTCTTGCTATTGAAAAGGATCACTGGCACCTCACAGTCAACCATTTCAATACTTTCCTTCGTTCTGCAAATGCTGCCAAGTGCTCTTGCTGGATATGACAGTGACACATTACACTCTCCCCCCTCCGACAACATGCGGGGCTGGGGGTTAGCCAATACGAGTCAGGGTGGATATAAGAAGCAAGCAACAATAAAAAGAAGAAGTCCCCAGTGAATACACATCAGTGGCCTGGATTTCACATGGCACACAGAGGTGCCTTCTTGTCATGAAGGAACAAATCAATATTATGCCGGTAACAAGCTATAGAAACTTTGCTGAGAAACTTTGGAAAAGACTTTGTGCTAATTGCTCCACTGCACTTAAAGCAAATATGCAGCCTATTGAAGTCCAAGCATGTGCAACATACTGGTCACCCAACCACTAGACAATGAGCTAACAAGGCTTACATTGCTTTTGAAGAGATAACACTAAAATGTTTATCTTGGGGCCCTGGTCAAAATGTTGCTAGCACAGAATGGGGTCCTTTCCCATTGCAGGGAGAGATCTTTTGTGCAAATCTTACTCGTTTCTGTCCCCCCCCCCCTTTTCATTTTTGGTTCTACAGGTTTACTTTTCAGTTTTAAAGCAATTATTTTGTTATTCCCTCTAAACCCCTTAATTCTACCCCTTTCATGGCTGTTCACTACGGATGACAGCCACTCCCCCTCCTCAAATGAACCAATATAACTATATTCTGATATCACTAAGGGCAGGTGAAGCCTATTTAGAGTGAGGGCAAAGCTTCCTGTATAAATCATGTGGGCAATCCTTGCCAATTAGGGTCAGCGTTAAAAACTGAAAACTTCTGATGGATATCTTTCAATACTGACCAAGAATTTGGAGGAAAGAATTTGCCTGTTTTGGCTCAGCCCTAGGATGAATCATGATACACAAACAGACCAAATAAAAAGCTTTGTGTAGAGATTTCTATATTTGGTAATCCCACCATCTATCAAGAAGTTTTTCCTTGCTAAACCATTCCAACCAATCAAATAAATTAGGAACACTATTTCATTCTGCCTGGCTAACAGGATATTTATATTTTCTACATTGCTATCACATAGCAGAGCTGGAGACCTGCTTCTGCAGCTGTTCAAGCAAATACAGGGACTCCAAGAAGACTCTGCCTGACCTACTGAGCAAACAAACATAAGTCAGAGATGGCCTTAGCAGGAGGCAAGAAGGTTCATTCTTCTCTGTTCCTTGCGTTATACACAAGGCAGCCAGGGAGAGATCAGCAGTCAGGATGCTGGATGAGACTGCATGACCAAGGTTCACAGAGAACATTCAGCAGCACCTTTACCTGTGAGCACCCCACACAGAACAGCAGGCAGAAAGGGTAAAAAGAGGAGATGTGCAGGAGGGGAGAAAGGGTGGCAGCTCTGCCTATACTGGGAAACAGTCCTGCTCCTCTTCCACCACCCCTGCAGGCAGCTCCCACCACCACCAAACAGTCCCTACAGCAGAGCTTTTGCACCAGACTGTGTCACATAGACCTCTCCTTTCAGCATGTGGGGAGAGATGGGAGCAGAGGCCTGGGAGGACAGCAGAGGACTGAGGGGATGCAGCAGGAGCTGCTCAGCATGACTACGGAGATGCAAGTCCTACACACTGCCCAAGGTGATATGAGAGAAGCCCTGGCTCCATTGCCAGGTGAGGGAGTTGTGCTCCCTACCTTCGAAAGGTATGGCAGCCATGAATGAGCTGGGGAGAAAACAGGAAATGTGGCCGGCGGGGGGGGGGGGCTCACCTGGGAGACAGCACTGATGAGCCTGAGGTGATCAGACCAAGGAGGATTCCCTTGGAGCACGGCTGGCTGACTGGAAGGTAAGCACGAACCTGAGGAGGAGGAAAGTGAGGGGCTGCTCAACCCCTCTCACTTGGTCTGTGGCATCAGTGGGAATCCCAACCCAAGAACCCCGAACTGCTTGCTGAGACTTTCTATGATGCTAACAATACTGGACACATCTGGATCCTCTTCAAAGAGGGTCAGTCCTGCTCCTTAGACCAGATTAGCACATCGCCATTGCCACCTTGCTCAGTTTCCATTAACCTGTCCAGGTCTAGAAACATATGGTGATAGCAAGCCTACAAGCCTGTTCACTGCTGACAGTGCTCTACGATACTAGCCAAAGACCCTTGCTGACCCACGTGAAAGAGCTGCTGGGAGGGAAAGAGGGAGGGAAGGAACCAGCCCTGCACACAGACTCTGGGAGCAACTGGATAGCCACAAATAAGAGAACACTTTTAAAAAAGCACCACTTGCCTTAATTTGGATTAGTAAATAATACCTGTTTAAGTTTGAAAGTGGTCCTTGAAATCTAGAGTACCTGACAGTCCATAAGCAGCTTTCTTTTTCACCTGCCATTCCAGCTCATTTTTACTGATCTCAAAGACCACATTGACATCTTCGTAATACTGATCGACCAGAGCTTTGAGCTTCTTGAGGTTTCCTGTGACCAGAGCCTCAAAGTATTTGTCCAGAGGGGCATGGCGAGTCTTCAGCTTGCATCTGGATCCTCCTGGCTCAAAGATCTGCAGCTTGTCTACAGCAGGTCCTGGCACCTCTTCCATTGCGCTAATCTGCAGCTAATTTTAGTCCAGAACCTTGTTGTGCAGATTACGGAGGTCTTATTGTTTGTGTGACTCTGTTTGTGCTGCCCAATTAAATTCTAGTTAGGGCTCTGACATAGCTTGTATTTAAATCTGGTGCTAATTGTTACTTGATACAATTAAAGTCACGTGGGTGGGTGGGTGGGTGGGTGGGTGGCTACAATAACAGCCACTTTACTACTGAGATTACATGTGGAAATAAATATAGCTTGACAAGGTCAAATATTCACAAGTCTGCTTGTGCTGGAATTCCTTCATGGAGATATTTTAATTCCAAGCATGATCTTGGCAAGGAAACATTCTCATCCACAGTGAGGTTTTTCCCTATAATTGATGTTAGCCTATTTTAGTCCCGGTGACAAGCAATGGTTTGCATGCTTTGGGATCTCTTGCATTTCAAACTTTTATCGTCTGCTTATCCACATGATTTTCAGCACCAGGTTTTCTTTCCATGCCATCACCATGAAATACAGTTCTGTGATTAGGATATATATCCCGGTCATGTACAATGCCATAAAATATTGACTTTCTTTATTGCATTAAAGTGTCATAGCATTTTTCACTGAGCAAATTCGAATCTGTTAGCCCTTTTTTATGCTGCAGAAACTGTAATTCCTAAGGACTAGAAGCCAATGCAATAGAATCCATCTGTGCTTAAGGTTCATGACAATTTTTCCATTGCTTTCAGCTAGGTTAATAGTGGTGCTGGTGGTGACTAGACTAATATTTGACTCTAGAAGTAGGATCAGTCCCTAAACTCACTGACTGAAGGGCACACAGGGGACAAGCCAGAAACAGGAGATGCCTAGTTCCTGTCTGTGCCTAGGGCTGTGCCTAGGGTTCGGCAACAAAGCTGTTTACATGCAAGAAGTATCTGATATCACAACCAGGGGCTAACTTTTGCCAATAGGGTGTGTCATTAGAAATGCCTCAACACATTCCCACAGCAGTACATCTGCAAATCTAGAAATTATCATAATAAATAAGAGAAATAATTCAGGGGTCTCCCGCAGCAGGTGATAGACTCGCCTTCCTTGAAAGTTTTAAAGCAGGGATTGGACGGTCATCAGCCATATAGGAGATTCCTGCATTGAATCTCAAACATTCGGGTCCCAACTGTTTCTATGGTCTTTTGTATCAAATGCAAGCTGATTCCTAGCTTGTTGCAGAGCAGAATAGGGCATCCTTAGAAAAGATAGGACACTTCAATAAGGAAAGTTTTCAACTTAAAACCTTATATTAATTAATTGATTCATTATACCCTTTTCAAAACATGTCAGGTGTTTATTGTGGCATGCTATAAAGTTTCAGCATACATTGCTGTCGGCCATCAATTATGACTGTCCTTTAGCATGTGTTTGCAAAGCTTACAGTTAACATTGATTAGGCCAGAATCTGCCTAAAATGATAAAATTTTGTTCTGTGAACCACACTGGGACCTCCTGTTAGGGTGGTATATAAATTTAATAAATAATAATAAATAATAATAAAGAGTCCATCATCCTTGGGCTCACTATAGAGGAAAGAATTAGCTGCTCTGTCAATCTGAATGGTGAAGAGTTTTCTGTCGTTCAAAGCTTGAATTCCCTATCAAGTCTTTGTGGTCATTACCTTTTCCCTTAATCTCTGACTCCTCTTTCCCCCTTACTTTCCAGTCATCTTCTTTCCCCAGGAGTTCATTTTTCACCTTGGTCCCTTTTATTTACAGGAGGAAATGTTATGAAGTACGGGTCCTTGAAGCTTTACATCTCACAAGTGAGACTAGAACGTTGCTTCACAAGGATGCTCTTAAATGCTCTTTTGCTTTAGCTCAGTGAGAAGTGGCCAGTTGTTGTTTGGCAGAAGAATTCTAGCAAGTTCTCCTGTAATTGAAGGATTCCTCATGCAATGAGATTATCCACTAGTGGCTAAGAGTTGTAACACTCACAATCCGCATTCTAGTGCCTATTGGGATGCAATCCCTAGGGATATTTGCTGTTTGCCCAAAACACAAACCTGAACATTTAAGATTGCTGAAATACTTATTTCCTCTTTTTGATACTGCAATCCCTTTTGCACTGTAGCCAAAAGGTCTGCTTGAGCAAAAGCAAATGGCAACCCAAATTCATCTCTTGCCATCTTCATCCAAGTGGTGCTTTGCACAAGTCACACCCCATGGTGCTTCATGACCTCTCTGCATGAGGCAGAGAGAGAGAGAGAGAGAGAGAGAGAGAGAGAGAGAGGGGGGGGGGACTGAAGTGTCTGGGCTGAAATGTGTGGAATTGATGGTTAAATAACTGGGAAGTGGGAAAAATGGTGGCAAGCTGGCCTGGAAGTTGGCAATTTGTGTGGCATTCTTCGCTGTCTGCTGGACTCATACAGACGAGCCAGTTTAGATGAAAAGCACTTAGACTAGATTATCCCTCCTCTGTTTCATGAGTGCAATAAGACACTTATTTAATTTACTTGAAAAATGTATTGTGCTGGACCCGGGGGCGGGGCGGGGGGGGGTTACCGAGAGGCGTGGTCAGAGTCCGGTCCTGAGTCGAGGGTCCACCAAGGGCGAAACGGGGTCCAAAGCAAGAAGCCGGGCGTGGTCGGGAACTCCGGAAGAACAGGCCTGGGTGCTGGCAGAAATAGGTTTCCAACGATGTTGCTCCCGCAACCTGGGACTGGGGCTGACTGGCCTTTATCCCCTCTGAGGCCAGGGGCGGTCCCAGCCCACAGGTGACCCGCCTCTCCTGGCCTTAAGGCAAGCACTCCTCCTGTGAGAACTTAGTTCCCTCCGCCTCTCTGCCCTGAGCCTCTGTAGCTCAGGAGAGGCTGGAGGGTCACTGGACCCAGGGGGAGGCTCACCTTCCCCTGACAGGGCTGGGAGAGGCGCACCTGTAGGCAATGGGTCCTCAACCACCTCCGGAGCCAGAGTGGATACATCTGGTGTTTGCTCCTTCAGATTCAAGCCCCTGCCCCGGCTCAGCCAGCCCTGGAGGCGGGGACTCCTGTGCAGGCTAGGACTCCTCAGGTTCAGCTTCTGAATCAGATTCCCAGGCCATCACATTAATCTTTGAATCATAGAACTGTAGAGTTGGAAGAGACCATGAGGGTCATCTATCCCAACCCCCTGCAATACAGGCTGAATCTTTTGCCCAATGTGATGCTCGAACTCGTGGCCCTCAGAGTCTCGTGCGATACTGACTAAGCTATCACAAACCTACATCTTGTTGGAGAAATTAATGAGTTGCTGTGGATTTGGCATCTGAGAGTGATTCATGCACATTTAATGCACATTCTTTCCTTGGGGACAATCTCAGAGCTGATTTAAAGGTGTGCAATGACAAACGTAGACAGCATCTTAAAAAGCAGAGACATCACCTTGCCAACAAAGGTCTGTATAGTTCAAGCTATGGTTTTCCCAGTAGTGATGTATGGAAGTGAGAGCTGGACCATAAAGAAAGCTGATTGCCAAAGAATTGATGCTTTTGAATTCTGGTGCTAGAGGAGACTCTTGAGAGGCCCATGGACTGCGAGAAGATCAAACCTCTCCATTCTGAAGGAAATCAGCCCTGAGTGCTCACTGGAATGACAGATCCTGAAGCTGAGGCTCCAATACTTTGGCCACCTCATGAGAAGAGAAGACTCCCTGGAAAAGACCCTGATGTTGGGAAAGATGGAGGGCATAAGGAGAAGGGGACGACAGAGGACGAGGTGGTTGGACAGTGTTCTCGAAGCTGCTAACATGAGTTTGACCAAACTGCGGGAGGCAGTGGAAGACAGGAGTGCCTGGCGTGCTCTGGTCCATGGGGTCACGAAGAGTCGGACATGACTAAGCGACTAAACAACAACAACAACAACAACAACAACAACAACAACATTGTCCAGCCCTGCATGCAGCAGAGGAAGGGGGTTTGTGTGTCTCAAAGCAGCTCCACACCAGACTTTCTATGCACATGGAAGATTAAAAAGTCAAGTTGGCCTCTGCTAGGCTGGAAGAAACTCCACTGAGGGAAGCAGGATTGCTCCAGAAGATCCCTACTGCATCCCCTTCAAGGGCCCCCATTTTCCAGGGTCACTCCCTCTGTTTCCCACCAGTGCTACAGCCGTCAAGCTTGGGGAGGAGGAGGAGGAACCGGCAATTGTCCTGAGTGGCGGCTGTGGAACTTGACTCCATGTGAAGTGAGGCAGCCTCCACGCATCCACATATGATTATAGTGGTTTTTAATGGCTTGTTTGCGGCTGTATCTGGGTATTTAGTGTGGTCATTTTAGTGCATACAATGTAATGAAAGGCTTGGGGTGTTTTTTGTTTTTTTGGTAAAATTTGGTTTGAGAATTGTATTATGGTATATTTTGCTTGTGTACATTTTTATGCACTGCTTTGGGAAGGCTTTTGTTTGAAAAGTGATCTAGAACTCTTTTGAATGAGTAGATATTCTGTATGTGTAAGCTAGCACATCTGAATCAATGCTGTGAACTTCAGGCCACTACAGATTATCTTTCTTTTAAAGCAAAGTTAACATGTTTTATGTGGGGATATAGATAGTTTTCCTCCAATTAGCACTTCTATTGTAGTGGAATCATATTTCTCTGGCAAAGACACCAGCGAGTCTTCCTTCATCTTTGGGCATACATTGTTCTCCTTGCCATGTAGAATTTTGGATAGCTTCTTCTGGACATCCTCCATGATGAGTGAAACAACCTCTGCAAACACACACACCTCACTTGCCTGATTTTTTTAATCACCTTTATGGTGGTTGTTTTTTTAAAGTTTCCATATTGGCAGATTGCTTACTCTTGTACAACTCAAGGGCTTATGGTGCTGCTTCTTGCTTTGCATAAGAAAAAGGAAGATGGCAAAAAGCAGCAACATTTCCCCTTCCTCCTGCAACAGGGATACCATTACCTACCATTTCACAAACCATTGAAAACTTATTTTAAATGTTCTTTTCTTTGCAGGAAGTGCCCTCTTCCTCCCTATCACTGGAGGATTACATTTCTATTGGTTAGTTTTTGTAGAAGGAAAAAGGGAAATGGGCTAGCAAACCTCCCTTGTGGACAGAATACTGAGCGCCTGCAGCTGGACTGGGGTGGTGCGTCTAAGCGTAGGCCTCTTATTTTTAAAAAATTGTCTGAGTAAGCCTCTGATGGAATAAAGCAAAGAACTTCACCTTATTTCTGCTATATTCCACACACACCCTTGGCTGCCCCCAATCAATCTGGATGATGTAATTTGCCTGATAAAATTATGTGTACTAATTATGCAAATGAGCTAGACTAAATTAGCATGCCCAGTCTGCATAATTTCTCATTCAAGCACAGAGGCATGCAGGGAGGGAGTGGGCAATGGAAGGTCACCTTTCTTGACTGCTTGGCCTGCAAAGAGACGGACTGTTTTCACTCCAGAGATTTTGTGCTGCTAGAGACTTCAAGAGGGAGGCTGCCTCTTTCCCCATCATTCAGAATACCTGCTATTCCTCTAACCCAAACATTCCCATTTCTAGCACCCAATTAGTAGGACCATCAGGGCGTGGGAGAAGCTTGCTGTGAATATTCCACAGAATACTCTTGAAATGTCAGCATTAATATGTGTGTGTGTGTCTACACACACAAATTGTAACTTTGCAGCCCTGGACATCACCATCCTGTCTGTACAGCTAGACACCCATTTGGCTGGTGACACTTTTTGTAACATATGAAGAACTTAACACGTGGCACGAGAGCAGGCTGCTGTTGTGTCTGCCGAGGGTGACGTATTAACACTTCAAGGGTGATGGCAGATGTAACAATCCTAAAAAGGTGGAAGTCGCAAACCACATATTCATTGCCCTTAAAGCATATTCCAGAAACTAGAAACACAAACTGCCTCTCTCTTCATCCTAACTGTGGTGGAAATGGTTGGAACACTTATTTTCCTTGGTTTTCAATGCAGTAGATTTTTTTTCAAACCAACCACTTATACCATACTTAAAATATGATGTATTTTTCAGCACTACCAGTTGTGTACGCACATAATTCAGTTGGGAGCACTCCTTCATAACAGCCAAGCGCTTTCTAGGAGGAAAAATAGAATCAAGCATGCCACCGTCATTTCTTTAGCAGTTATTGAAAAGCAGGAGTCAGACACTTGACATTCTGTTTTCAGGTCATAAAGTACCATCTGATAGCTTGCAGCCAAAATAACCTTTAGCAGGGGCTTGCAAAGAGCTTTGAGCTCCTGACAACCAGCCGATTGTTGGACCTTCAAAGCACCGTTTCATCTGATGCCATTGTGATGTCAACTGATTGACAGATGGGCAACCCTGCCTTCCTGTCCAATTTGACCAATTGCGGGGGAGTGGTAGGGGAGATAAAGATCTGGCGAGTGAGTTACTTTCCTCAATCCCATGCCCTAGCTGGTAAGTAGAAGCAGATAATATCATGCTGTAGCTCAGCCTAATGACTCAATTTTCTATATCTTTGGAAGTCAACTGGAGTAGAAGTGCAAATAATGCAAGATTCATTATAAACACATACATTGCTTGAGGATATCCTCTCTTCAAGGTAAAATTATCCTTTGTGTTCCTTGTTTGCTTATTGAACTGATAGCAGAACTATTTCAAACAATTTGCCTTAGGGTGATTCACTTTTCTCCTCCATCGAAATTTGTACCCTATTACTTCCAAACTCCCCTCCACCAGGAATTAATTTTATTCAGGACATCCAAAGAATGGGTTGCAAAAGAAATGCATGAGAACAGGGAAGAATTGTCCATACCACATGAAAAAAGAAAAGGAGGATGAACAAGATCTCACATTCCAGTAAATTTATAACATATTTAATAAAGAGCTGAAACTTAGGAACTGGCAGCAGCTGCGCACAAAATGGCTGCCCCATGAAAGGTGCCCATTTAACACTGGGTTGTGTGTGTGTCTCCACCACACACAAATAACTTAAGCACAGTATTTGACCTTTCTCAGTCAGAACTGGTTTGGATTTGTATCAAACAAAAGAATACAACAACTGAACAAATTATCCAAATACCTCAGGTAGCAGCAAATGCCAATTGATTTAAACCACTTCCTAGCCCAGCTCAGTTGCACGCAGAGGCCTTGGGCTTAGTTGAGAAGCAGGCAGACACACACAAGGAGAGCAATGAATGAAAATCTCAGATTTACACAGAAGTTGGCCAGCATTTGTCAGTCTAGAGTTTTATCAGTCTAGGGCAGGGGTTGGCAATGTGTGGCCCATGGGCTGGATCCGGCGCACGAAAACCGTTTCACCGGTCCATGAGCCACCCCCGAACCGAGTCGCCCACTCGGCAAGTCCCCTGTGTGCTGTGCTAAACCGGTGCAGCGTGGTGCGGGGACTTGCTGAGCGGTGCCGGAAATCACGTCTACGCATGCGCAGATACCGGAAATCACTTCTGTGGATGCCCAGTTGCCGAAAATCGCTTCTGAACAGGTGTGATTTTCGGTGTCTGGGCATGTGCAGATGCGATTTCCGGCATCACGCTGCGCTGGCCCGGCCCACGGATGATCTCCGTAGGAGTGAACCGGCCCATGGCTGGTAAGCCTTGGGTTTATATACTGAGTGCTAACAGGTAGTTGTTAGTTCTGCCATCATCAAGTGAAGGACATTAAATTATAGCTGAAATAAAAACAAACTGTGATCTGGCTTAGCATTATGTTTTAATCCAGGCTCATGGTATATTTTCCAGAATGAAATGTAAGTGGTAAGCCAAGAGCAAAACTTTGTTACAACACATGGCATTTTTGGAGAGACACAGACCATGAGTCTAGGTCAAAATGTAGCAATAAGTGAGACCATGCCATTTCTCAACAGCCCTGGCGAGGGGCAAAACACCCACTATCTCAGCAGCATTCAAAAGCACTTTATTTTGTGTTCACACAAAATCATAGTTTATGATAAAGATGGTCAATACTAATACTAATACTAATAATATATTATTTATACCCCACCCATCTGGCCATGTCTCCCCAGCCACTCTGGGTGGCTTCCAACAAAATATTAAAAATGCATTAAAACATCAGTCATTAAAAACGTTCCTAAACAGGGCTGCCTTCAGATGTCTTCTAAAAGTCAGATAGTTGTTTATTCTCTTGACATCTGATGGGAGGGCATTCCACAGGGCAGGCACCACCACCGAGAAGGCCCTCTGCCTGGTTCCCTGTAACTTTGCTTCTCGTAGGGAGGGAACCACCAGAATGCCCTCGGCACTGAACAACGGGGGTGGAGACGCTCCTTCAGATATACTGGACCAAGGCCGTTTAGGACTTTAAAGGTCAACACCAACACTTTGAATTGTGCCCAGAAATGTACTGGGAGCCAATGTAGGTCTTTCAGGACCGGTGTTATATGCTCTCAGCAGCCACTCCCAGTCACCAGTCTAGCTGCCACATTCTGGATTAACTGCAGTTTCTGAGTCACCTTCAAAGGTAGCCCCGTGTAGAACGCATGGCAGTAGTCCAAGCGGGAGATAACCAGGGCATGTACCACTCTGGTGAGACAGTCTGCGGGCAGGGAGGGTCTCAGCCTGCGTACCAGATGGAGCTGGTAGACAGCTGCCCTGGACACAGAATTGACCTGCACCTCCATGGACGGCTGTGAGTCCAAAATGATCCAAAATGGTCCTTCAGAGGCACAGTTGCCCCATTCAGGACCAGGGAGTCCTCCACACCTGCCCGCCCCTGTCTCCCCAAAACAGTACTTCTGTCTTGTCAGGATTCAACCTCAATGTGATGTGTGAACCAGGCCAATGAGTAAACTAGGCTGAAAGACAAAGCGTTGGTTATTTGATTCCACTAGACTAAATTTTTGCCTTGGACCGTCACAATAATTCCTAGTTAGCCACTCGGTGTCTCAGATTGCTGTTCCTACAACAACCTAAAGACATTCAAGCATTTGAAGGAGGCCCTAGTCTCCGTTTTTGCTGGCAGTTTCACTTCTTAAAACACAACAAGCTGAGTCAGATAGGATTGTGTTTAGTCCTCAAGCATGAAAGGTTGCATTTCAGGTTAAAACCAAAGTATGGCTGTCAAGGCATATTCAGAGTGAAGGGTTTGAGACATAGAACGTTCCAATAGATACAAGTTTTAAGTTCCAACAGCGCTGACTCCCACAAATCAAATGGGATCTGTCCCAATCTCTGTGCTGCTTTCTGCTGTCGAATCACAGGATCTGTGAGGCTGTTAAGTTTCAATGGTTATAGGATCTCCAAACTCTCATGCTAGTCAATGCTTCCTTCAGGAAAGTATTTTTCTCCCTCGCTATTGTTTGGTACTACTGTTGCTCCTGGAAGCAAGAAACTTCCAGGGCTTAATATGATTGTTGTGAAACAATCTTTTAGTGGTGGCTTTATTATGCATTATTTCAGCTGTGCTGAGGGTTTGTTTTTTACCCAGTGGAAGTTGCATTCATGATGTGAGGAGGTGCATTTTATGTCCAGAGAACCTTGCAAGCTTTCCAGAAATTGGGAATGAAGCAGACATGCCCTTTAATGTAGCTACAGTGGTACCTCGGGTTAAGTACTTAATTTGTTCCGGAGGTCTGTACTTAAGCTGAAACTGTTCTTAACCTGAAGCACCACTTTAGCTAATGGGGCCTCCTGCTGCTGCCGTGCTGCTGGAGCACGATTTCTGTTCTCATCCTGAAGCAAAGTTCTTAACCTGAAGGACTATTTCTGGGTTAGCGGAGTCTGTAACCTGAAGCGTATGTAACCTGAAGCGTATGTAACCCGAAGTACCACTGTACTAGTACTTGTCTGCCTGTCTGTAAGAATAGACTACATTCCCCCTCATCCTAATATGCTACTTGCCAAAATTTCTGCGGAACCTAAAACTGCCTTCTCAAATTGAGCAAGATTATGTTCAGAAAGAAAAATGGCAATAATTATATACATAACTATTTTTTAGGTCAGAATTCAAGTGTTCTTGGTATAGTGACTATCCTATAAAGGGAACCATTTAACCTAGCGCACGCTTTACTGCTGCTTCCTTAATTAAAATGAGTCAGTTTTTAAATGCACAAATGATCCAGTTACCTACTAACACCAGAGTGTGCAATTGAGCTGTCGGGGTCTTCATCCAGTCATCGTTAGACAGCTCTATGGTGGCATCTGCATGCTTAACTTCACTGCAGAGTAAATCCATTACGACCTTTTCGTCCCCGGCTTCTAGCGCATTCTTTAATCTTGTAACCAAATCTGAGTTGAGTGGATGATCAGGGATACAGTCAAAGGAGGACTGTCTAAGCACTTTGTGGACGGGAACCATTTTTTCGGGCGGCGCACGAAGTCAGCCTGCTGTAAATGAGAAGTGTTCCTTGGTCGGCTAAAAATAGAAAGAGCCTAGCTCCTCTTTCGCCAGTGGAATTAGTGGGGGGAGGGGGAGGTGTAACGGAAGTCATTGAAAAGGGGCTACTAATTGAAAAGAGCCAGAACTCAGTAACTGAGAAATACTGTGGAATATTTTCTCCAAGAAATACTTGGAGAAATATTTTCTCCAAATGGAAACACAGAGAAATGTTGATAGCAGTGGACAGGTGCTCTTTTCCTAAACTGCTTCCTATCACTGAACCAAAACTGAGAGAACAGATCATTAGCAAACTTGGGAGGGAGCATTTTTGGGACCCAATTCTCCTGATGAAAGAACTGGCAAGTTTTGTTCAAGATGTTATATGAGTTTTCTTTCAGGACGAGTTTGAGATTAGCTTCAAAAGCTCTTGACCTGGCCTTTCCCTTCAGGCCTTTCCTAAAAGCCACAGCTTTGCTCTTCAAACTTGTTGCCTTCTCTCTCTGCAGCCTTGACACTGCAAATATGTCTAACACAATTCCTAAAACTACCCAGAAAGTTTGGCCCTAACGTTGCCTCACACACAGGTAGGGCTCGTTTTTGCAAGCGTGTGTTTCTTTCTTTTTTACTTTTTAATACTTTTTATTAAAGTGAATAGAGAGCCTGCACAAGTCACGCTGACACAATTCCCCCCCCCCATGCACTAAGTAAAAGAACATAAGCTTTCCCACTCCACCCCCTCTCTCCTGTCCCCCCCCCTCTTTTCTTCCTAACCCTATATATTCCAACATCAACATTTTCAAAAAGGGGAAAAGAGAGGACCCAAATAATTACCGCCCAGTCAGTCTGACATCAATAGCAGGGAAGATTCTGGAACAGATCATTAAGCAAACAGTCTGTGAGCACCTAGAAAGGAATGCTGTGATCACCAATAGTCAGCATGGATTTCTGAAAAATAAGTCATGTCAGACTAACCTGATCTCGTTTTTTGACAGAATTACAAGCCTGGTAGATGAAGGGAACGCAGTGGATGTAGCCTACCTTGATTTCAGCAAGGCATTTGACAAGGTGCCCCATGATATTCTTGTAAAGAAGCTGGTAAAATGCGGTCTTGACTATGCTACCACTCAGTGGATTTGTAACTGGCTGACTGACCGAACCCAAAGGGTGCTCATCAATGGTTCCTCTTCATCCTGGAGAAGAGTGACTAGTGGGGTGCCACAGGGTTCTGTCTTGGGCCCAGTCTTATTCAACATCTTTATCAACGACTTGGATGATGGACTCAAGGGCATCCTGATCAAATTTGCAGATGACACCAAACTGGGAGGGGTGGCTAACACCCCAGAGGACAGGATCACACTTCAAAACGACCTTGACAGATTAGAGAACTGGGCCAAAACAAACAAGATGAATTTTAACAGGGAGAAATGTAAAGTATTTCACTTGGGCAAAAAAAATGAGAGGCACAAATACAAGATGGGTGACACCTGGCTTGAGAGCAGTACATGTGAAAAGGATCTAGGAGTCTTGGTTGACCACAAACTTGACATGAGCCAACAGTGTGACGCGGCAGCTAAAAAAGCCAATGCAATTCTGGGCTGCATCAATAGGAGTATAGCATCTAGATCAAGGGAAGTAATCGTGCCACTGTATTCTGCTCTGGTCAGACCACACCTGGAGTACTGTGTCCAGTTCTGGGCACCACAATTCAAGAAGGACACTGACAAACTGGAACGTGTCCAGAGGAGGGCAACCAAAATGGTCAAAGGCCTGGAAACGATGCCTTATGAGGAACGGCTAAGGGAGCTGGGCATGTTTAGCCTGGAGAAGAGGAGGTTAAGGGGTGATATGATAGCCATGTTCAAATATATCAAAGGATGTCACATAGAGGAGGGAGAAAGGTTGTTTTTGTTGGAGTTGGAACTTAACTGGTTAAGTTGTTCCCAGGATGCCTCACCATTCTGACGTCACTTTTGGAAGCTCGGGCGGAGCTTGGGCAAAGTTTGCCAGTCCCACGATGTGAGCTGTGGGGAAAAGACGCAGGTCTTGGCATGGCTGCCAAAAGTCCTGGAAATTCCTGAGAAATATTGGAATAAATGCTGTAAATAGACAAACCGGTGCTGTGTGTGTTTGTCTGGAACGTGACAGTTTTACAACGCTGTGCGAAGCTCTGCTGAGTCGTGACGGAGTGGCGCAGCTAAGGGAAGCGCGCCGGACCCGGGAAGTCATAAATCGCTAATCGAGGTTCGTAAATCAATTAGCGGGGGTCACGGCTAATGACCACAAGTCACAGGTTATGGACCCATAAATTATCGCTTGTAAATCTGTCACGGAAGCTTTAATCTGCGGTGTCGAGCAGGGGGCCGGCAAGAGGCGGAAGAACTTTTTGCCTGGTGTTGAAAGGCAAGGAGAGCTGCGGAGCTAAGAAAGCAGCTGGCTGAAAAAACGCTGAGAACTGCTGTGGAGCCAAGGAGCTGAGAGCAGCAGGGAATCGTTTCTCCACGCCAGGGGAGCTGGAAGTCTTGTGAGTACAGCTTGAGGGCGCTTTTGGAGAACGGGAGGCCGGAGTCTGAGACAAGCAGGCAGGCAAGCTGAAAGCCGCTGTGCTGAAAGGCTGCAGAGAGCTTGGAAGTGTGCCTAACGTTTGAAGGCAAGCTGACGACGTTGCTGATGCCAGCTTATAGTTCTGCCTAAAGTCCAAAGAGGCAGGGGAGCTGATCTGCTAGACCGGGAGCGAAGAGCGGCTGGTTGTTTACGTGAGTACGCTGGGCCCCGGGGGAAGATGGCAGGCTGCCAGGTCTTGGAGGACTGTGGGAGGCTCACTTTAAGAAGTTGGGCAACCTGGCTGCTGATCTGAAGTCTACTGTTCTGGGTGCCAGGAAGCCAGAGGCCGTTCAGCGCTCCAGGGTGTTTGTGAGGCTGGAGGCGGAAAGCAAGGGCCGGGAGATGGCTGCTTCAGAACAGAAGGACAAGATGGCGCTGATCACCTACGTGAGAGCCGGTGCACAGCTGGGGAAGGCTGTGGGCCCCAGAGGGGGGGCAAAGGGACAATTGACGCTTGGAAATGTACTGCTGTGTTTGCTGTGAAGGCTCAGCAGGAGGCCAAGGGCAAAATTGAAGCTGGAAGCCTAAAGATGGCTGGAGCCCCTGTTCCTGATGCTTTAGCCTCAAGGAGTGCTAGTGAGCATGTCGGGGGGGTGGAAAGTTCCAAAGGCAAGTTTGAAAAGTTTTCCACTGAACCTGCTGGTGCGGAGAGCAGCTTCAGGGGGGGCGAGGCTGGTGGGAGGCGCCGTTCCAGGAGGAGGAAGGCCAAGCCAGCTGAGAGCCCCAGGCAGTGTTTTTCCACTGGAATTCGTCGTTGCTACGTGTGCAAAGCTCCGGGACATCTGCGGCGAGATTGCCCCCACCGGAGCAGAGAGAAAAGGCAGGATGTTGCGGATGTTGCCAAGGTCAAACTGTTGATTTCTCATGGGAACCAGTCGGGTTACCATGGCAACCGGTCTGGAAAAACAACCAGGCGCGGGACTGAGGCTGGTGTACGTGCCAGGTGCCAGCAAGAGACTCGTGGAACAAGGCCAGAGCAGAGTGTTGTTATTGGCTCTGCTGCTGACTGCAATTTGATTCCAGAGACATCTGCTGGGAAGCTGCGGAAATGCAGGGCTGTTTTGACAGGGATGACTGTTGGGTTCACAGACGGAACACAAAAATTAGTCTGTGGTGTGGTGGCTAACGTGTTTTTCTCTACTTCACAGGAGAAGCGAGAGATCAACGTTGTGCCGGGACTGAAGTGTTGTCTTTTATCTGTATCAGCTCTAAAGAAGCAGGGATACAATGTTCGTTTTGAAAATGACACCTGTTCCATTTTCAGAGGGGGGCGACAACGGGTCAACATGGCGAAGAGCAAGAACAACGTCTTTGTTCTGGAGTCACCTATGGAGGGTGGTGGGAATGCTGGAAAAGCACAGGTGAAGTGTGCTAAGGTTCCCAAAGATGTGCAAAAGTTGCACAGGTGCACAAAAGGGTACAAGCTCCGGAAATGTGGGAGGAGGTCCCAAGGGTGCAGGGCATGCAAAGGTGCAAAGGTGCTTGGTTTTCCCGGGTTTGGGAGAGTAACCAAAGAGCCCTTTGAGCTGGTTTACACAGATCTGTCAGGACCCAAGAGGTCTGAGAGTCTGGGTGGGACCAGGTATGTGCTGTCGCTGACAGGTAACCACAGCCAGGTTGGCAGGTGTTTCTCTCTCAAATCACAGGGGGAGGTGGCGCAACTGTTCCAGGATTGGGTTGCGGAGGTGGAACGAAGGTTCTCCACCAGGGTGCAAGGGTTCAAGAGCGACCGAGGGTCACAATTTACTGGGTCTGCTCTGGAGAAACTTTTCAAGGAAAAGGAAGTGCGTCACCAGGTGACGGGTGCAAAGTCTTCTCAAGGGAGAAGGGAGGCTGTGGCTGAACCCAGTGATGGGGATAAGGTCCAGAATCAGGGTTCAGATCCCGGTGATGGGGACCAGATCCAGAATCAGGGTTCAGGGCAGGTTTGGGCATCTCCAAGGGTTGTGAAAGGAGTGTCCGGGTGTGAGGCTTCATCTCCGGTAATGGAGAAAGCTCACGGAAGGGTTGTCATGTCAGAGGGGGAAAAATCTGACGGAGAAGACACAACTGCTGGCCCTAATGGGTCAGTAGGGTATCAGATCACAGGTGCGTGGAAAAGTGTCGCACAGTGTGATTCTGGGAGTGTTGAAGGGGTTCAACAGGTGCCTGGGAAAGATGCTGGGAAGGAGCACAAGGCAAAGGGAAAGGTGTTGAACTCAAAAAGGTGTGGTCAGAAGGTGATGCAAGAGGGGGTGTTGGAGTTGGAACTTAACTGGTTAAGTTGTTCCCAGGATGCCTCACCATTCTGACGTCACTTTTGGAAGCTCGGGCGGAGCTTGGGCAAAGTTTGCCAGTCCCACGATGTGAGCTGTGGGGAAAAGACGCAGGTCTTGGCATGGCTGCCAAAAGTCCTGGAAATTCCTGAGAAATATTGGAATAAATGCTGTAAATAGACAAACCGGTGCTGTGTGTGTTTGTCTGGAACGTGACAGTTTTACAACGCTGTGCGAAGCTCTGCTGAGTCGTGACGGAGTGGCGCAGCTAAGGGAAGCGCGCCGGACCCGGGAAGTCATAAATCGCTAATCGAGGTTCGTAAATCAATTAGCGGGGGTCACGGCTAATGACCACAAGTCACAGTTTTCTGCTGCTCCAGAGAAGCGGACACGGAGCAATGGAGCCAAACTACAAGAAAGAAGATTCCACCTAAACATTAGGAAGAACTTCCTGACAGTAAGAGCTGTTCGACAGTGGAATTTGCTGCCAAGGAGTGTGGTGGAGTCTCCTACTTTGGAGGTCTTTAAGCAGAGGCTTGACAACCATATGTCAGGAGTGCTCTGATGGTGTTTCCTGCTTGGCAGGGGGTTGGACTCGATGGCCCTTGTGGTCTCTTCCAACTCTATGATTCTATGATTCTATGATTCTATGATCTCACAACAAATGGAACTGATCTGTAGAACACACAACCTGAAGAAAGAGAGACTGCATGTGCTTTTGTTAAGCAAGCATGTGTTTCTCAGGGCCAAATGACAGGAGACCCAGGAGGACTGGATCTGTGAACACCTTTCATTTTACTTCAAAGTAGCCTCAAGGGACCCGCTGATTTGATTGGTGAAGCTGTGTTGGGGAAAGGTAGTTAATCCCTTAGGGTTAATTTTTGCTTGGGAGCTGTGGAGAGCACTCTGGTATTTACCACATTCATTTATCAGCTTGGTTGCTGAAGAAGAATGGCGTTGATATAGAGCAGTCATTGTGGATTCCCTAGGATGATTATTTGGATGTATGTGGAAGATTCCCTTCTTCCTCCCGGCCCACAGCACAGAGGAAGAAACCTGCTCCTGTTCCCCCTGCCTTGTGCTGTGTCTCCAAGTAGGACGTGGCACCAGTGGCGTAGCGTGGGTTGTCAGCACCCGGGGCAAGGCAAGTAATTTGCGCCCCTTAACCCGTGGATTTGCGCTCCCTAACCCTAACCCCCAGATGTTGCGCCCGGTGCGGCCGGCCCCCCCTGCACCCCCCACGCTACGCCACTGCGTGGCACTGAGTAAGTTTCACTTGAAAGTCCCCCTGTACAAGCAGCCTGGCTATGCGGTGATGGGAAGAGGGGAGAGCAGAGGCATCTGCTTGCCTTAATGGAGGAGATTAGAGGAGTCATTTAGAGCAATGGGAAGAAGGTCCTTGATACAGGACCCTCCCCCTTCAGATGGGAGACTTCACGGCTGCAAACATCCTGTGTGATGTCTAAGTGCAAAGTAACCTTCATCCACCCTCAGTCAAGGAAGAGCTGTGACAAATGAATAATTTTGACGGGCTTCTGGTAAGGCTCATCCACACAACAGGAAACCACAGTTTTTGTCAAAAGGTTTAAAGCCCATTTTAACAACACGGTTATTAAGGACACTTGCTTGGATGCAAACTAATTTTAGTCCCACCAACATAAATCTAAGCTGCCTAAATGGCTTGCAGCTTGGGCTGCTCCGGCGCCAGAGCTCTTGACAGGCCTTCCAAGAGTCATGTTGTAACAGGAGGAAGATGCTCAGAAATCAGTGTGTTTAGCTTTGTTATACAGTGGTACCTTGCTTCTCGAACGGCTTAGTTGTCGAACAACTAAGAGTCCACTAATGCCAAACCATGTGTGAGCTTAATGGTTGTTTTTCATTTGACTTCACATTTCTGCATGCTTTTGATAGCACATTGCACGGCTTATACTAGTCCTGGATCAAAATCGGACATGTTCCACTACTGTTTCTTTCAGTTGAATTGATTTTGAGTAATCAAGTCTGGCTGGTTTTATTAATTTAATTTGATTCCTTTTGATAAATGGCTGAAAATGAACAAAATTAAGCAAATTTACTTTGGCTTGCTTAGATAGCTAGCCTTTCTCACATGTTGAAACCAGTAGTTTTACAAACAGCAGATGAAACACAATGCCTTTTACCACCACCTTTTGTTCCTCAGGAGGTGTTAGCAGCCAGCAGCAGTTTTATTTAGCGGATTGCAGCCTCTGGAAGCTCGTGACCAGGATGTGTAGGCAGGGGTGTCTGTGAGGGCGCTTTGAGGGGGAGGCCTGATGTACGCAGGACCAAGAGACATGGACACAAGGAAGCTGCTGCAGTGACCAGCAACAGCTGTGCCATGTTTGCCTTCCGGCCTGAGCCTGTGCAAAACCACACCTGCAGCAAGTGCAAGAAGAGAAGGTACAGCAACGTGAGCTACTGGGCAAGGTGAGGAATTTCTCAAAAGAGCAGAATGGACAGCGATGCAGGTGGGGTGCCCCTAGGCAGGAGGAAGATCACCTATAGCTGAAGACAACCCCCTGGAGGAACGTGACACACAGAAGCAGGACTGTCAGGAGCAACAGGCTCCTCTGGGCACCTCCCCAACAGGGATCCAAGGGCACAAAGGGTGGGCAAGGGACAGGGGGATGGACGGATACAGCTCCTTGCCAAGGGTGCAAGGGAGCCTAGGTATGCCTCTGTGTCCAACACCTTTATAAACGACTGGGATGAAGGAACTGCAGATGACACCATATGCAGATGAGACAAAACTGAGAGGGGTAGCTAGACAGAATCGGGATCCAAGATTACCTTAACAGATTAGAGAACTGGGCCCAAGCTAACAAAATGAATTTCAAGAGGGACAAATGTCAAGTTCTGCACTTAGGCAGGATGAACCAGATGCACAAATATAAGATGGGGGACATCTGGATTGCCAGTAGCACATGTGAAAATGATCTAGGGGTCTTGGTGGACCACAAGCAGCAAAAACAGCTAATTCTCTTCTAAGCTGCATCAAGTGTCCAGGTCGAGGGAAGTAACGACCACTCTATTTTCTCTTGGTCAGACCAGTTCTGGGTGCTACAATTTAAGAAGGATATTGACAAGCTGGAACATGTGCAGAAGAGGGTGATCAAGACGAACAAGGGTTTCGAAAACAAGCCTTATGAGGAACAGTTGAAGGACCTGGGTATGTCTAGCCTGGAAAAGAGGGGACTGAGAGGAAATATAATAGCCATCTTTCAATATGTAAGACAGAGCCAGCTTGTTTTCTCCTACTCCGGAGGGTAGGACCTGAGCCAATGGCTTCAAGTTACAAGAAAGGAGATTCTGACTAAACAGCAGGAATAACTTTCTAACAGTAAGAGATGTTTGCAGAGCCTGGAGTCTCTCTGCACCTTGACCTGAAACAATATAATGCTATGAAAACTCTGCCATAGACCATTAATATTCTGCTCTGCTAAGTGTTCCCTCCTATTTATAGGCTTCTCTGGTGCGAAGAACACAAATCCACTGCTTTAAGCTGGATCTCTGCATTATAGCTGAGCTGTGAGAGGGGTTTGCTGACAGTGGTGTGTGACGACATTTTTCATAGGGGAACAGTTAGGGCCAGAGGCGCCAGATTGCAAGGGATATGGGAAAGTGACATTGTACACAGGAGCACCCGCCTCCTTCCCTAAGCCAGGCAGAATCTTCCTGGACTTTGGGGAGGAGGCGCCAGGCTGGAATGCTTTAATACTCTAATTTAATCAGAACATTTAGGGGACTAGCCTAGTCCCCCTAGTCCATTGACTGCACACCACTGGGTTTGCATTTGCAGTATTACTAGCTGCTTGAAAGCTGTTTAAAATCAGCTTGTCAGTACCTCTTAAAGAAACACATTTATTCAGCCAGGTTATTCTATGAGATATGCATGAAATTCTAGAAGGGTTTTCACACCTCAGTAGAACATTGGTTCCTGAAAGGTATTTTTTTTTTAGTTTCCCGTCCTCCTGGTTGCAACATCTATGCAACAGAACACCTGTACACCTCATGTTGCATAGGTTTTACACACTTTTCTTTCTTTCTTTACTACTAATAATAGGTAGGATTTACCTAATGAGTCTGTTGGCAGAAGCCATGCACAAGGACTATGGTGTGTACAATGAGGCTTTCCCCCTCTCCTCCCTCTATCCCCCAGGGGCTGGAGGGGTTGGGAGAGAAACCCCAGAAGAGGTGGAAGGAGGGGGGGGGTCATCCCATCTTGCAAGCTGCAAATATTCAACCCAGCGCGACACTTAATACCACCTAAGAATAATAAGAATGCCTCAAGTATAGCAAGGGAGTTTCTACAGTGGAACCTCGGGTTACTTACTGTCCTCCTTACGAACGCTTCAGGTAACGAGCTCCGCTAACCCGAATGTAGATGCTCCTTGTTCTGAACTTTGCCCCGGGATGTGAGCAGAAGTCGTGCGCAGGTGGTGCCGCGGCAGCGGGAGGTCCCATTAGCAAAAGCACGGCTCATGTTAAGAATGGTTTCGGGTTAAAAACGGACCTCCGGAATGAATTAAGTTCATAACCGGAGGTACCACTGTACATGGAAAATAGATTAAAATTCTGCTCCAAAGTAACAGAAAGTCAATTCCATGAACAACTGAGCTTTGCAAGACATGTAAATGAATCTTCGTATTCTCCTTCTGCCAGTCATGGGGAGAAGCAAGGCAGATTGGAATGGTGTGCAGCCCTTCATTCTCCTCAGTCGCTGATTCCTGTCTTTCAGGGCTTTGCCAGATTCTGTATTGGCAGCTAGAAGACAAGAACATTTAGAGACATGGCTATCTCAAAGTTCATATTGTCATACTACTAAATGCCACGCTCCCTGCTTTGCATACTTGGGCAGAATTGTGGAATGCCCACAAGCCTTTTGATATATTTGTGTGTGGTGTAGTGGTTAAGAGCGGTAGTCTTGTAATCTGGGGAACCGGGTTCGATTCCCTGCTCCTCCACATGCAGCTGCTGGGTGACCTTGGGCCAGTCACGCTTCTTTGAAGTCTCTCAGCCCCACTCACCTCACAGAGTGTTTCTTGTGGGGGAGGAAGGGAAAGGAGAATGTTAGCCGCTTTGAGACTCCTGAAGGGGAGTGAAAGGCGGGATATCAAATCCAAACTCTTCTTCTTCTATATGCCTGCGGGGGGGGGGGGGGGGAGACACAGAGAGAGAGAGAGAGAGAGAGAGAGAGAGAGAGAGAGAGAGCGCACTACCTGGAAACAGTGTTGTTATCAGGTCAGAAAGCATGTCTCTTCTTTAACAAGTGATATCCCTTGGCACACGCATGGCCCTTCCTCACCAGAGATCCTGAAGCTTTTTCCTTGGCAATGAAATGAGGTTGCAGGGGCTTAGATTATGCCCTTAGGGGTTCAAAAAAGAAATTACTAGCGCTGCCTTTTCTGAAGTCCTCTTGCAAACATTTCAACTCGTCTGTCAGATTTCCCCTTCTGCCCAGATATCCCTATGAAGTTTTTGATACTCAGGCACTGACCTCAGGAGGATAGCAGTACAAATAGTATAGCATGCTGCCCATGGATGGAAGGCACCCTCTGCTGTGCTTGTGGGCCAGGAAGTCACCTTCCTTCCTTTAAAAATCAAGCAATTGGCTACAGAAAATGGAATCCAGAAAGAGGGTCATTCTGACTCAGAAGGGCCAGGGAGAGAGCACGCTGCTTTCTTTCATCTGAGAAATGCATAAAAAGAATCACCAGTGCTTGTTTGTTCTGTAGGAGAAAGAGCCCCCTGTTTGCAATGCGTCAGAAGAAAATACCTTTGCAGGAAATGGCACTTCCCTTATGAACTCTGGCAACATCTTATGTTTGTAGGGAAAGTGTCGCTGGGAATTAGCTGGAGCTGCATTTCCCGCTTTGATTGACGTGCTAAAATAGTTCTATTGGACAGCATGTGGCTGGTATGTGATGCCTTCTTTAGAGAGCCTTCTTCCTTCCTCCCTCTGGGCAGTGATCAGAGTCTTGTTGAAGCCCCCATTTCCCGATCCTGGGAGGTTTGTGTAATGTCACCTGCTCACTAGGAGGGGAGGTCAATCCAGTCGATGCCACAGTGCCAGAAACTTGCAAAGCAAATTCCAGAGAGGAGAGCTCTAAATGATTTGGGGTTTTAATACAGCCCGTTACCTCAAGTAATTTTTAATCACAGCAAGGAACGATCCCTTTTTATTTTTGAAAGAACAATAATGGCTTTGCGCCCTCAGAAAATAAAAGGGAGCTCACCATAGCACAGTGATGATTTGCAAGGCTAGACAGACTCCATAAGGCTTTTTAAAATAGACTCCAATATTTCCAGTGCTTAAAGAGGAACAAGTATGTGATAGTTTTTGAAGTGCTGATTTTACAATAGACCCTAGCTGAGCACATTCTAATTTGCTACCAGAAGTTCCAAAGTACTAGTACTTTCAATAATGAGGCGAGAAACCCTAATATGAGAAGATTTCTGCATTGTGTCTAATGAAAAGCGAAAAAATGTGCTAATTTGTAAGTCCTGTTGTGGTGGTAGCCTTGGAGGCTTTTGAAACACCTTACTGACTTATGAAGGATTAAGGAAAAACTGACATTTGCTACTAGCAGAAAAGTCAATTATAAAATTTCCACCCTTTAGAAACTTCCTGATGCAGGATGGACGTTAATAGAACAGTCAGTTTCACTTTGTATTACAGAGTTTTGTATTTGCTTGAGAGAAAAGGCATATTCTGTTTTCTTAATGGGCATTTAAACAATGAGCTGCACTCAGGTGTGTGTGTGTGTGAATGGAATGCTGAGGTGTGCCATTAAAGATGCTGTGAGGCATGGAGGCGAAATGGAGATCTTTTGCTGCTCACAAAGAACCGCGGTTGGGAAGGAGGACAAGCCCTCGTGCTGGTTATTGATGTGGGGCTTCTTAGTCTTATGTACAAGAGTTTACATTGTTTTCAAAAAAACATACGTCCTGCAACTGAATACATCTGCATAAAGAACTCGAAAAGGGCCTTGAAGCTTTGCAGGTAGCAATGTGCCATTGTTCTCGGCCTGAAATATCCTGCAGCCCAAAGAATGGGACGTGCATTAGAGCTTGTTTTCATCCCCATCAGAAGTAGTGCACTTGAGGATGGGGAAAAATGACCACTGTTATTATTATTATTTTTTAAGCAGGTACTATATCATCAAGGCCAATATATCATCCTATATCATCCTGCCAACCTAGCAGTTCGAAAGCACGTTAAAGCGCAAGTAGATAAATAGGTACCGCTCTGGCGGGAAGGTAAACGGCGTTTCCGTGCACTGCTCTGGTTCGCCAGAAGCGGCTTAGTCATGCTATCCACATGACCTGGAAGCTGTACGCCGGCTCCCTCGGCCAATAAAGCAAGATGAGCGCTGCAACCCCAGAGTTGTCCACGACTGGACCTGATGGTCAGGGGTCCCTTTACCTTTACCTTATATCATCAAGGCAGCACCTTCTGCTGAATAAATGACAGGTTGAAATGTGCTACCCACTCCATCTGGTCTATAATGCTTTGGGCCCAAGGTTTGCTATTCAATCTGAGCTACTTGAGAAAATATTTCCTGGGCCAAGCTGCTCTCACCATCCTCCTTCCTACTTCCTGTTGCTGTAATCTTGTTTTACAACTTTGGGTTATGCTTTCTGCCTTTGTCCCCAGCTGGATGAATGCTTGCTCCCTTTAGACCTAGAGCTTTGATCCTGTTGCCCCTTGGGATGCCATCCTCTAGCAAACCTCGACAGTTTGTAAGGTATAAATTTGTAAGGTAGATCTGTGGACTGGCGCCCTTTGATCTGCACATGGTAGCATCTGGTAGATGTTTGCGAAAATGGAACAAGATGGGCGGGGTATAAATAATAAGTTGTTGTTGTTATCATCATATTAAAACATTATTATGTGGATTAATTAATTAATTAAATTTCCTGCCCTTCACCCAAGGTGGATACAACAATTTAAACATTCCCAAAAATTGCAATCACAAATAATAGGATGAGTCCTGAAAATATACATTTCAAGTGTCAAAGTCTGGAAACTGTTTCGGGAGGGTGCCGGACACATCTCTGTGGGGAGGGACTTCCACAGCTCAGGGACTGGCACAGAGAAGGCCCTCTCCTGGGATACCACCATCCCATGCTTCTGAGGGTGATGGAATCACCAAGAAGGCCCCCTCTGCCAACCTTAGCACCAGAGAAGGTATTTAGGGAAGGGGGCTGTCTTCAGATTTGGGGCCCTGAGTCTTTTAGTGCTTTACACATTGACTTTGAATTGGTCCTGGAAACGAGCTGGCAATCAAATGCTCATAACAGCATGGGGAGACTAATTGCTGAATCAGAGCAATAGTGGCAAAAATGTATAAAGCAGGTATAGTAGAAGTGACACAACTGTGTTGGATATTTCAGGGCTGTTTATAAAACCCATACCAAAAAAGGAATGGACTCCAGCTGCTTTTTCACAAGCACCCTTTCTCTAAACTTCTCTTCAAATAGTGCTAACGAAGAATGCTCAGTATGCGACTCGCCATATTCAAAGGCAATAGTGGCTCTGGGGATCACATCTGCTAAAAGGAGTTGGGTCCAAAGTCCAATAATCTAGGGTTTGGCATTGCTCAGGGTTGTACTGCTGTAGGCATGCACTATGAAACTATGACTTCATGACATTTTCAGAGGTGTATAACTATCTTCTATTTTAATGCAATGCTTTCTTGTACCACATGAATCCCATCAGCTTAGGCGCATGCTGTTGCTCCTCTGCAAATATGATTTAGTGTGTGCTTTGTTTATGGGCAACAAGGATTTGTGGTCCTATGTTTGGAAAGAGAATTCAAAGGTCAAATAGCATTGTTCTTTCTTCATTCATTCTCGGTACATGAAAGGCCTGCCTTGAGAGCATTGATGAAGGGCAGTCGAGAAATGCTCAGACTAAAATACATTAAACTGTGCTATTTTATTCCTTGCCAAAGCAATCTAAAAACAATTTGTTCTCAGTTGCTCGCATGTTTAGGTTACTAGCATTTACTTTCTCCAAAGTTCAAACTCTAGATAGTTTTTGCTTTCTTATTGGTCAAGATGCACAGGTGTGGAGTAGACTTGCCTCATACCTAGCGGATTTGGAAATTATGCAAATTTGCAATTACGTAGCAGAATGGTACGTTCTTAGCAAAGGGACTCTTGGTATTTGACAATTGGCTGATCTATATGGAGTGGTACCTCGGGTTAAGAACTTAATTCGTTCCAGAGGTCCGTTCTTAACCTGAGGTACCACTTTAGCTAATGGGGCCTCCCGCTGTAGCTGCACCGCTGCAGCGCGATTTCTGTTCTCATCCTGAAGCAAAGTTCTTAACCCAGTACTATTTCTGGGTTAGCGGAGTCTGTAACCTGAAGCGTCTGTAACCTGAAGCTTCTGTAACCCGAGGCACCACTGTACATTGGTTCAATCACAGTGGTATAGACTGCATGCAATCATATGTGTCTCAAAAACTCGATTTTAAACTTGCCCAGTAAATTGGAGGGTGGTTTGGATGCCTCCATGATTTGTCTTGTATACCTAAATCACTATTATAGAACTCTGAATAAGAAAATAAAAGTGGGTTTCTGGTTAGTTGGAAACAGTGAAGACAGATGACTTTGCTAGGGTTTGAAAGTGGCATATTGTAATGGGTATGAGTTACTCATGCGTAAACTGGTGCCTTTCTCGGCTAATTTGCCTTGTTAAAACTTTCTGACTGCACAGCCCCTTCTCATGGTGGCTGCCTCAGTCACTGGCAGAATCCGTCAGTGGGAGTTTCTTAAATCTTTTCCAACATAAAAGTTGTTTGACACCCAGTCTCCTCCTACTCTCTCTGCGCGGAAGTCTTCTGCGCAGGGTGGGCGTGGGTAGCGGAGGACCCGTGCTCTCCCCGCTGGTGTCCGGTGAAGAGTCCTGGAGCCCTCTCGCCGATTCCCCCATCAGCCCCTCTATATCCCTGGTGTTGCGCTGATTTGCTTCCCCATCTGCGGAGCTGCCTCTCTCCCTGCTGGGCCCTTCTCCAGCATCATTTGAGAGCCTTCCCTCCGCCTCTAGCTCCGATGTCAGTTCCCTAACACATATAATGCAGGGTTGCCATATTTCAGAAAAAAACCAAGCCCCCCCTGAAAGTTGTTGAGCTTTTTTTTCAAGAGACTTGCCTAAGATCCCAGACAAAGCACTGCCTTTCTGAAATCCCCCCCGGACCTCATTTCTGCCTTTGAATGTCCTGGAAAAGCCAAACATATGGCAGCTCTAATATAATGTATAAGCTGAACTTTTTCCGTAAAGAATAACAGTATGAATTCACATGGCTGTTTCCCCGCTTAACAAAAGCAGTTGTGCTGGGTTCATAGCAGGATGAGGGTCACAGTATGCAGAGACGTTTTTTAAAACCTTCCCTATGCCACAGTTCCATCAAAAATGCCCTTCAGCTGCTTTTAGCCCCACGAATGATGCTTCTCTAGCTCAGTCGGCAGAGCACGACCTGGGTCTCAGCGTCCTGGGTCTGAGCCCCACATTGGACAAAAGATTCCTGCATTGGACAAAAGATTCATTTCTTCTAGGCATTGTTGGCCAATTGGTGCCAAAGAAGGATAGAACTTTCTTTATGTATGCTACAACAGCAGCAAGATTACTTATTGCAAAGTATTGGAAGACACAAGATTTACCCACTCTGGAAGAATGGCAAATGAAGATGATGGATTATATGGAATTGGCTGAAATGACTGGCAGAATCCGAGACCAGGGAGAAGAAATGGTGGAAGAAGACTGGAAGAAATTTAAAGACTATTTGCAGAAATACTGTAAAATTAATGAATGTTAATATGATGTTGGACTGAAAATAAGTGGTTTTGGTATTAAGGTTAATAAGAATATGTAAATATAGATAGTTATATGGATGAAAATTTATAGTTATAATAGGTTAAGAATATAGAGTAAAGATAAATGAAAGAGGGTAAGGATTTGCTGAAAGGATTTAATAAATGGGAATACAAAAAGGGGAGGTGTGAGGAGGTCAAGGAAATAAGCAAATGAGCCTAAAGATATTGAAAAATGGATTATTTCTTTTCCCCCTTTTCCCCCCTCTTCTTTTTCTACTTGTTTAAATGTCTGTTTTTTCTGTATTTTTTACCATACTGTTTTTCTTTTTTGTAAAATCTCAATAAATATTTTTTTTTAAAAAAAGATTCCTGCATTGCAGGGGGTCGGATCACATGACCATTCCAACGCTAAAAATCTGTGATTCTATGAAAACATGAGCTTCTCTCCTATGCCAAATACCAACTTTGGGAAATGGAGACATATTTTTGGTGGGAAAGGTTTTCAACCTCATCTCTTCGCATGTCGCAGTGCTAATCCTGCTTGCTCCTAAAGGAAAACAAACAAACAAATGCATCCACACATTTCATGACACACCTGTTTTGGCCCTGAATGATGGAAAGTCTGTGCTGATGCTGCCCCTCAACACGGGTGTTTGTGACGGAGCCCTGTGGTCTAAGTTTCTATAAGAATTATAGAAGCTTTGTAGCAACTCAATAAAGCCTAGTGAATCTGCAGTTACTGATCTGACACAGTCTGTTCCTTGCTTAGGTCTCTGTTATATAATCAAAGACAGAGATGTTGCCCCTGGTCTGTCCATAAATGGACAAAAGCTATGTATTGGGAAGAATGAGGAGAGTAGTGGGTTGGAATCCGATAACTGCTAATGCCAAGGCACCATAATGGAAGCATTCGCTTTGCACAATGTTTCCATAACTTTCAGCTGAAAATGAGCAAAAGTTGCTATTGATTTAACCCCCGTCACTTGTTAGCAGTGAAATTCACCCATGTAATGTGATGGTGGATCCATAGCCAATAAGAATGTTTCCAGAGTCCCTCCCCCATAAAGTACTCACTGCCCCCAAATCTCATTCTGCACTTGTAGGAACTCCATAGGTTCTTGCTACTTACACAGAGCCTTGCTAAACACTTATGTTGTGGGATGTCTAAAGCCTGGACTGTGCAGAAGAGCACCTGAGCATTTTAAAGTAATATATTAAGTGTTTCCTACCTCCCCGAGTAGTAAGAGGTTTTATGGCCTGCACTGTTGGACTTAGTTTCCTTTGGGTAAGAGACACCCTGGAGATTTACAGTGCAGTGTTTCAAATACTGAAGTAGAGTGTTGAAGAGAGCAATTAGGCTCTTATATGGAGATAGCAAAACTACTGAACCTGTTTAAGATTCCCAAAACTGACTAGTTGTCTCCTGTGCAGATTGGCCCAACCCAGAGGTCAGCAACCTTTTTCAGCTGTGGGCTGATCCACCGTCCCTCAGACCATGTGGTGGGCCCGACTATATTTTGGAAAAAAAATATGAACGAATTCCTATGCCCCACAAATAACCCAGAGATGCATTTTAAATAAAAGGACACGTTCTACTCATGTAAAAACACACCGATTCCTGAACTGTCCGTGGGCCGGATTGAGCCACATCCGGCCCCTGGGCCTTAGGTTGCCTACTCCTGGCCTAAGACATTTGCTGCCTGAGGCAAAGGACAGGATAGTTCTCCCTTCTGATTCTACCTGCGGAAGCCACCTGAACTGGCAGTTACCATATTTTTCGCTCTATAACATGCACCAGACCATAACACACACGTAGTTTTTAGAGGAGGAAAACAAGAAAAAAATATTCTAAACGAAATAGTGGATATATGATTTTTGTGGTTCATGCTGTGGCCACAGACATGTGATCTGACAGTGAGTTTGGAGTAGCCCAATGCAAAAATCCTGAGGATCCATGTGGATCCATGCTTTGTAACCACGGAGGAGGGAAGGAAGGGGAACCATGGATCCTCTGCTCACGACTGCAGCAGATCCCCCCCGCCACCCGCAGGCATTCGCTCCATAACACGCACAGACATTTCCCCTTACTTTCTAGGAGGAAAAAAGTGAGTGTTATGGTGCAAAAAATACGGTAAATCTTACTGGTCCTGGTCCACACTCCTTTTACCCTCAGGTAAATACACTCCCGACGCACTGAAGTGAGATTCAACAGCCAGGATGGTCATCTGTTGTGCATGAAATAGAAGCAGGCTGCTTTCTTCACTCCAGGCAGCCAAATGCCTTGGGCCAGCCTGGACTCCCAGCTTTCTTTCTTAAGTCTTTTGTCTCCCAATTAAAACTTGCCACAAACTAGTTCTATGTGTATGTGTATGCGCGCACTGGACTTTAGAAGTTTGGGGATAAATTCCAGGTCATAATGGGACATTAAATTTCTTTTGTGAAATTCCTGGTCTCCATCAGACAAAATCATAATCATCAACCCATTCACAGTAATTAAGATGTTTTAATTTCATAATACCATGCAACTTTTTCTAGATTAAAAAAAGTAGTTAACTCAATTTATTGGTAAATTATCTTATGATGAAGCTCAGAATAATTGCAATGGAAGTCTGACATTCACATCATCACTACCATAATTACAGGCATTATGATTGTTCTTGCAATGAACACCCAGTAATTTAATAATAATAGAGGATATAAATAATTTAACTAAAATTTGGTAGATCCATCTCATTTACAAATGAGAACATGACATCTTCTTTTTCTAGTCACCTTGGACTAGTCTGCTGTAGATGAATCACTTCCTTCTGCCAAAAGTACTTGAGTAATTGCACTGGAATTTCTTTAGTAGCAATCAGTAAAAGGAAGGCGAAAGCAGGCCTCTTTTGAAACACTCTTCAGTGAATTTCCTTGCACATTTGCTTTTAAATCATAGCCTTTTAAAAAGAATATTGTACTCATGGTGGTTCATATTTGAACAACAGAGGGGTCAATGCCCTGCTTAAAAGTTGCCTCATGAAATGGTGGGTCAGTGTAACCCAGTATTTCCATGACAAAATCTTAATGGAAAATAAGTCTCTTTCCATAGTGAAGGAGGTCAGATGTTTTCCGCCCTATTTTAAGGGTGCCCATCATGCTGTCAGGGCTTTTGGTACTGCCTGGACTGCCTGTGATGAGTGTGAGACCATTTAGGTAAAGTTAAAGGGACCCCTGATCATTAGGTCCAGTCGTGACCGACTCTGGGGTTGTGGCGCTCATCTCGCTTTACTGGCCGAGGAAGCCGGCGTACAGCTTCCGGGTCATATGGCCAGCATGACTACGCCGCTTCTGGCGAACCAGAGCAGCACACGGAAACGCCATTTACCTTCCCGCCGGAGCGGTACCTATATATCTACTTGCACTTTGATGTGCTTTCAAACTGCTAGGTTGGCAGGAGCTGGGACCGAGCAACGGGAGCTCACCCCGTCTCGGGGATTCAAACTGCCAACCTTCTGATCGGCAAGTCCTAGGCTCTGTGGTTTAGCCCACAGCGCCACCCGCGTCCCTGTGAGACTATTTAGGCAATCACAAAATCCTGACAGGCAGAAGAGCCTGAAATGGGGGTGGGGAGGGCGAGTCTGTGGCCCTCCAAATGTTGATGGACTATAACTCCCATCATGTCATGGGTGGGCTTGGGACTCCAACAACATCTGGGGGTGGGCACAGGTCCCCCCCAAAGCATAGTGGTTTTAAAACACTTTCATTTATTCTACAGTATTTGCATACTGTTTCTCAAACGATAGTGCCCTCACATATTGGTATCAAACTAGGCTGGCAGCGGCACCCAACTTCCTTGGGCAGATGCTGGGTCTCAAACTGGTGATGCCTGTCCTATACAATCCTTTAAAAAAATCCTAAGTTTTGTGGTCACTAGCAGAGTTCTCAGCAACTTATAGGTGGCAATTCTTCCTGTCTCCACCAACCCCTGGCTTTAATGTTTTGCACTGGGATCCTGAGGCATTGGGTGGAAACCACTCAAGGAAGAGTTCTGCTTCTGCTGCGACTCCCTACAAGCACCAGCGGCAAAGTTCTTTGTAAAAAAAAGGAGGGGGAGCCACCTGGAGGCCACTGAGAAAGGCCTGCAGCCACCATTGGTGGTGGAAGCAAAACTTAAATCCACTGTAAGACTCTCCCAAGGTCCCAATCAAAACTGGAGAAGGCCTCTGCCCCCCCCCCCCCGGTAAGTTATACATTTTGAACTGGCTGCATCTTTTGATATTATTGAAAACTGCATGTGCATCTAGTCATTTGCTTTGTAGATTATGAACTCCAGCCAATCCAAACATTTCTGAAATTTGGACTCATTGGTTCTGGAATCTGTGGAACCTGAGACCCAGGCAGGCCCCTGTAATTTTAAAAATCATCATCATCTATGTTCAGTGGTTTGGATACCATGTTTCGAAATGGAAGTTAAATTAAAATAGAAAATAACCTTTTGAGCTCTGAACATTTTATTGAAAAGTAGAATACATCAAGACTACAGATACATACAGAGGCTAAAAAAGTTTTGTCAGGCATAAACATATATGACCTATAACACAGAGAAGCACCTCCATAATGCTCAGTTGAGTTCCTACCTGCCCCAACTTCCATGCCCAAGGAATGGGAATTCGTGTGCCTCCCTCTCTCTACACTGACAAGTTCTTCAAGTTCTGGGACTTCCCATTCACTGCTCAGCTCTTTGTGGGCTGATGAAGAAGGTGGAAAGTGAGAAATGGGGCTTTGTGGAGCCCCAAGGAGATTCCTTTGCGTGTGTTTAAGCTGCACCTTCAACGGGGGAAGCGTGAAGGAGGAGGAATGATAAAAAACGAGCGTCTAAATATGCAATTACATTTTTAGGCAGATTACCATAAATTCTATAATACATTTCTAAGAATCTATCCTATCTGAGTTCATAAGAAATAGTCTAGGTAGCAATAGTAAAGTTCAGTGGTCACTAGTTTACCTTAAAGGATTTGAGCGTCACACTGATGCCTTGTTCAATACATTTTTAGATATAGGCTGTTCTGGGATATCAAGCAGGGAACTGTGATTTCAAAGGAAGACTCTCCCCCCCATCCATTCAATAGGTAACAATGCTATCAGCTGTGTTGAGTAGCAAGCAACCGCTTCTACTTCTTCTTCCCTTTCTTCTTCTTCTCTTTCCCCTTCCCCTTATCTTTCCCCTTCCCTTTCCCCTTTCCGGTATCTTCATTCACGGTCAGCGACTTGATTCGAGCTTTCCCCAAAGGAGTCCTTGCATACCAAGCCTACAGAATCAGACGGAAATCATTTTTTTAGAAGCTTGAAAGTATGCAAGTAACATGTATTTTTCTGCCCGCTGTAGCCCTTTTCTGATAAGAACCCTAATTGTGGGTGGCTCGTGTAGAAGCGGCATCACAGTCTTTAGATCTCCTGAGAACGCTATTATAACGAGAACAGTAGCAATCATCTGCTTGAAGTGGCTCATTAACATGAATACATAGCTGTGGTACTTAAGTTGCTATAGTTATGATAGCATTACAATCTCTGTGATCAACCCTATTTCCCAGGGTATATAACTGTAGTTGAAAATTCTGTTCTTTGAAATTTGGCAGTGTCGCAAGATGAGTGAGTGAGTTGGGTTATCTGATTTCAGTGAGTGGGGAAATCATTAACTGTTTGTCGCAGGCTTTCCTGATTTTCTTTTCTTTTTTTACAAAAATTAAACAAGGAATGTCAGCTAGGAATTTTAATAGTGTTTTTGTTTTTTACAAAAATGAAGTAGATGCAAGCGGGCAATGATTACAATTAGGTGATAGAAAATTTTAAAATCATTTTGCAACACTTGGTTTTCAAATACTACAGTATATGGGAATTCTTTGGCCTTAAAACACTGCCGGTATCCCAAGAAGTAGGAAATGGCTGCTTTTGAGATGGGTCTCTTTCTTGACAGAATGAATTCATTGGGTATTCATCTCAACAAACTTGGGATAATGGGTATTTCTCATTATGGACTGGCACTCTTACTATAGGCATGTCATGTAAGGCATGCCATGTTTTGTAGAGTAATAATAGAAAGTACTTCTGTTATTCTAAAGTGGGGTGCCTGATTCCATAGAAGAAATATTCATTTGAAATGTGACTGTGGACTGGACTCAGGAGAATCAGAGGTTGCTGGAAGAAAGCTTAAATATAAACGTGATAAAAGAATAAAAAATATGATGTTTCTACATGTACTGATGTGACATAGGCTAGAAGCTAGATATTTGGTTTCAGTGCATGCTTGGTCATATTTAACTCTTTGTAAATACAGGACAGTTGTATAACCAATTCGTCAACAAAACATTTTCTTGCACCAACAGATTTTGCCCTCTCATCATTTTCTCAATATGGTTGGTAGAGAATATCAGCTTGCATTCCACATTATTTATTTCCTTCATTTATTTTTAAAATTTGTATCCTGCCCTTTGCTGGAAGACATTTTGGTGGGTTATACAGTATGTAAAACACGGTGAAAGGCTCATTCATATATTGTGTACAGGATGAGGTGGGACATCAGGATTGACCCCACTGTACCACCCTAGTTCACCTAGTTCAGTAGGGGAATGTAGTATCTACATGCAATGTGTGAGAACTGATTGCAAGGCAGGTGTGCAAGATGCTGCGGAGTCTTTATCCCTCCAAATCAGGATGGTCAAAAGATCACAGGTTATCAGGCATATCTGCACAGCATGCAACACACGCAGCATGCCGGCATCATGCCAAATCTGTGGAGGTGAAGGGAAATCAGGATGTTAACACACACCTCCAAATATATGTTGAGACCCCGGGGGCAAACCGTACTCTTGAAAGTGCTGTGCAAAACTCTGTTTTTCTGTTTAATTAAGGCAAAAAGGATTATCACCAGGTAAGCACTACCTTGTATGTTTCTTCCTCCTCCTTGTAAACGGGATCCTGCCTGGCTAGGCACACCAGGAATTCAGCAGCAGTCAGTGGCTTCTTGTTCAGCTGCATCAGGCGCCGTTCAGTTAAGACGGATTGAACTGCTTTGATTATGTGTCCCTGAGTGTAACCATCAGAAACCTGTGCCAGGCAGCTGACGTTCAGATTTTTGGAGAATACCCCTCCATTCTGCTCAATGACGTGTTTCCATAAAACTGTCCAATAATAAAACACAATCAGGTTATGACCTGAATGTTCAGAAACCTGCTTGTGTAGCAGTGGCAGCTCTAGCAACACAACAATCAGTTTAAGCATTTGACTGCATGTCTACTAATTTAAGAAACAACTAGAATGTCTGGTATCCCATGCTGACTTTCTTCAGAAGACTCTGAATGGACACTACAATTAATCTCAAAACTGTGGTTCCACATATCCTGATGCAATATTTTTTTAAAAAAACTGATACAGAATGTAATAAGCTATAACTTTTGTCTGTGTGTGCAAAATCATTCCCAGGACTGGTTCATCCTGCAAAACTCTCCCCAAAGGTAAAAGTACAATTGCTTCAGCAGAGGTCATATGGCTGCAGGAATCTGCTCTGACTGTGCTTATTTCAGTTGCTTGCTTTTAAAAGGAAGGCGACCAACTATGTGGCAACTCTACAGTACTGTTCTATAAATTGTGGTTATCTCACCCCTAAAACCCTGGAGAAAATTTGGCTACCCATTTCTCCATATTAGACTAAGATACCAGGGGAAATCGTCAGTATGAGAGTGATCAGTCTTAGCAGCAGAATGCAAATGCTGCACAAAGAACCTTCCCTCTGTAAAAAAATATAAACCTTGGCCTACTTTGCACGTACCATAAAGAATGGTTTAGGACAGAGGTTCCCAAATTTATTTGGCTTAAAAAGGTAAAGGTACCCCTGAACTTTAGGTCCAGTCACAGACAACTCTGGGGTTACGGTGCTCATCTCACTTTACTGGCTGAGGGATCCGGTGTGCAGCTTCCAGGTCATGTGGCCAGCATGACTAAGCCGCTTCTGGCAAACCAGAGCAGCGCACAGAAACGCTGTTTACCTTCCTGCCGGAGCGGTACCTATTTATCTACTTGAACTTTGACCTGCTTTCGAACTGCTAGGTTGGCAGGATCAGGGACCGAGCAACGGGAGCTCACCCCGTCACGGGGATTCGAACCGCCGACCTTCTGATCGACAAGCCCTAGGCTCAGTGGTTTAGCCCACAGTGCCACCCACGTCCCTCCTATTTGGCTTATGGACCCTTTAAACAAAAACACAACTCATTGCCCCCCTGTGCTCAGTCCAATTCACCCCAGGGGCAGGGCAGGTTTGGTGTTGCAGCCCGCCTGCCAAATAGTCAGGCAAGCTATGATCCACTTCCCAGGCTGAGTGAAGACGAAAAGGGTTCACCCAAACCCAGGAAAACCTCTTGCCTTGAGAACAAGTTCAGGGGAGGCATCTCATTCCGCAACAGCGGAATTGGCAGGAAGTGTCATTACACAACAGATGAAACAGTTTTTCAAAATGTTCTCCTTTCTTTACGCTTCCACCACCCCGTTATTATTATCCAATTCCCCCCATTGCATCCGAGGCTCCTGCCGCCCTCCTGGATCGTTCCAGCGCCTCCCAGGGGATGGTATTGCCCACTTTGGGAAACACTGGTTTAGGGCCTCCAGGTTTGCACGCTCCCTCTCTCCTTGTCTCCTCTGGAGATCAGAAACTTTCACTTCTGTTTCAATTAATGGTGGTGACTTGCTACGTCTGAACACAAACAAACTGCACCTCATCTTAACTTTGATTTAGTGAAACAAACCAATGGTTGACTTTTACTGTGCAGCCGACTACTGTATAATCTGCTACTCCTGATGGTGTTTTTTGGAGGGGGACATGTTACAATACGTAGTCCAGGGGCCACCAATCATTTTGTGCCCACGGACACATTTGAAACCCAGAGAAACTCTTGTGGGCACCACACACGCTGCAAACAACTTTGTCTAGGATGCATTTCTGACAGCCTATTTAATATAATGCACTTTACAAATGTTTTGAGCATGTTTGCATAAATTAGCTTTATGTAAAGAGCACATTCATCACGTTTTCAGATACTTGCCAAATCTTGATGCGTAGTCTGGCCTTGGAACCAGAATGATTTTCTTGTAAACTCTGCAAAAGGGTTTGAGGTCTGCATCAAAGGGACGCTTACTGGTTCCTACTATCAATACTCTGTCTTCAATTTTCAGGGTTTTCAAAATTTTAGGAAGTTGCTTTTTCAGTCGTCTGGGTTCCAACTTCCAGATCAAATACAAGTAAGTGAAATGTTAGATAGGAGTAGGTATCATATGTGAAACTTTTATTTGGACCAATATACGATTTTAGAACAAACTCACTTGATTTTATGATTATGAAGGCATAACTTGGTATTAGACTTCTCATATATTTGCAGGAATAGTCAATTCTATTTGGCAGGACTTGCTTTGATTACAGTAAACCAAAAGCTTTTTTGGGTAGCCTGTTCAATCTTCATAGCACAAATATGTGACATATTTGCTAGGATTTGTCATGGTGATTCTGTCCTTCCTTTTCTTGCTTAGGCTCATTTACAGGTTCAAACCCACCCTTGTTGAATTTACAAATTAAAAACTCTGCCTTGAGACGCTTGCTAAAACTCAGGTTAATATTCTTGGAATAATTCCTAGACATTCTGTTTATATATCTGCTGAGCTGCCCTGATCTAGCGACAGTATCAAAGTAATGTTCTTACATCATTATTGTGATGTTCCAATGTTACAGTAAAATATATGCTGCTACTCCAGCAGCCTATTTCCTTATGGATCACACTTTGGAACAAAGCTATTAATATACACAAGAAAGAGTGTGTAAACAGATAACAGTTTTTAAGTTATGGAATCATTCCCATACCAATTACACACACGTCCTGCTATCTGCACACTCACTATCTGAAAATTCACTTATCCTCACTTAAGAGAATTATGCCCAAAACCCACTATATGCCCTACAGATTCACTTATCCAAACAGATGAATTCCTTACTTCCTTTTTTTGTGCTTTGCTAGCCAGCAACAGCCATTTCCAGGTAGAAATCAAAGGGTGGGGCAGATCCGATGAATCAAAGAGGAGGAAAAATCGGATAAATCAGGGAGCTCAGACATTCCCCCCCCCCGCCTTTACCTCTCTTTTGTGGATTGGCTGAAGCCATTTCAGGAAGAAATCATTAAGAGAGCAGGGCAGGGAAGAGATCAGACAAATCCCGGATTGGAAATATTTCAATAGGAAATAATGGAAATTGTGGACTCGTTATGTGAACACTCACCCAGTGAACGATTTCCAGGAAAAACATTGTGTTCGCTAAGTGGGACCCACATGTAACTATTAAGTTAAAATATTGTGGCATACTTAGGAATAAAAAATACTCAATCCACAAAAGAATATACTTGATCTCTGCTGTATCTGTGGGAAACTTGGCTTAGATGGGGAGAAGTCTTGCGTAACAAGATTTCAAGGCTAGAACCCATGAGTCAAAGTACAGCATTAATCTTTAGCATGGTCCTCCTGTCCATGCTAAAGAAATGGTTATTTTCAAAGCACAACTCTGAAGCTAGTTTTTGGTTTAAATGAATTACAAGTTTGTAAATGCTGCAACTAAATTTGATAGATATACTAGTAATTAATTGGATGGTGCTTTGTTATTCTGGATTGGGACTGGAGTAAGGGTTGCTCCATTCACATTCAGGGGACTTGAAAGGTTCCCCCTTTAAACAGCAGCCCCCATATGCCAGAAAACCCTACCTAAAGTTAGGGGCCTCATTAGAGCAGCATCTCATAAGGTACAGAATGATGTTTCGCCCGTCTTCATCTCTTACAGTGCTATATGTACATTCGTTCAACTAATTAATCCCCTCTTTTCAATATTTCAAATTGAATTAACTGCCATGGAAAGGAGAAGAGGAAGTGGGTAAGAACCAGTCAATCAGCACTCTGAACAGAAGCTTCTGAAAACAGGAAGAAGAAGCTATTCCTGTATGTCTGATCAAAATGCCCTCTCCCAGCAGACAGTGATAGCGACCAACTTGGATGACTTTAAAGGAGGACAGGACAAGTCCTTGGGGGAGAGGGCCATCGATGGCTACAAGCCAGCATACCCCCGCTCTACTTCCATGGTTGGAGCCAGCCATGCTTCCGAAAACCCGTTGGTGGAAACCAGGGGAGGGGAGAGAGTGGGGAGCTCATGTTCTGCTCCTTGTTTGGCCGCTGTGAGAATGGGATGCTGGACTAGGCGGGCTATTCTTGCATGTAACACGGCCACCACTGAATGGACTCTTAGCTTTAACCAGCTTTAACAACTCAGCCAACTCTAAACACTTATTGCGTTCACTAATATTGATGGATGAGATTTAATCATTTGTTAAATTCTCCCTTTGAAATCAATGTGCTTCATTTTGACTTGACTGCCTTCTATGAACCTTCAAACTTTTACACACAAAGGGTACAAAATCAACGCTTGGTCACAGTTCAAGTGTTTATGTGGAACAGTTTGAGATTAACGGACTCTTTTACTTTAGGCTATGAGATACAAATCATTTAATGGAGTACTTTCTGTTGCTGTAAGAGTACATGAAAGAGTTTGTGGAAGAACATTGGCCCAATAACACGTGCAGCTTTATTCCATGAGATCAGTGTGGCAAGCTGTTTATGCCAACTTTAACCAGTAGAGGGCATCAGTCACCTCATAGCCAGGTTCAACATTTACATGCAATTTTTGAAAAGCTTATCTCAGATGTCTCTGCAGTTACACCTAGAAACGACCAAATTTAGAACTAAAATCAAGGGGTAACATCTGCAGGATTAAAGCTTCTTTTCAACTAATATTTCACTAGTAGGCAAATTTGCTGTTTTCATTTTATCATGAAAACAAATGATGAATAGAAAGTAATTAAGACATATTAATGAGTAGATAAGAGTTTCAAGATCTGAAGCTTGATACATCTGTGCTTGTTCAAGACTCACATTTGAGCGTCTTATATGTAACTGATTTCTAAAAAGTAAAAAATTCAGATTCTAACATCAATACAAAACTGAAAATTTGGTTTCAATGTTCTCCATAAAGTCACCATTACCTTTACTTTTAAACTCGCCTCTCCTTTTTGCCTTTTAAAATGATTTGGTTTTTCCATTTTCATAGGGCCCAGTGAAGAATTCTGTATAAGCCAGAAATTAGCATATGTTCCATGACCAACCAGTGGAGGATGAGGCAGTCTGTTTTTCAAAGGAAAAACAAAGACCAGCCACCCAGTCTTGTGATGCTGTGAAATGCTACCTTTTGTTTGTGATTCTGCTACTATAGTATGGAAAACTGGATTTACCTCCTTTTCAGCTTTAGGCACCTTCTTGTAGAAAGTTTTCTCCGCGTCTCCAATCCATATGACTGATGGTTGTAGCTGTTTGGCGACCTGAGAGGTGAAAGAGTTTCACGTCATAACACTACAATATACCAGTCAGGCTAAGTGAAGACGAGAGTTCTGCATCTTGACCCAGCGCCATGTTCCAGGGATGGGAGCTTCTTCATGCCTTCTCAGACCATGAAGTGTCTCCCTCATTGACTTCAGTCAAAGGAGTCACAGCCAAGGGAACGACTTTCAAATGGGGCTCCTTTGGCTGCCGAGGAGGAAGAGAAGGAATCTGGACGGGACTGGAATGCAGAGAGGAAAAGGAGCAGGACTCGGGCTGGGTCAGGGAAAGAATCATAGAATCATAGAGTTGGAAGAGACCACAAGGGCCATTAAGTCCAACCCCCTGCCAAGCAGGAAACACCATCAGAGCACTCCTGACATATGGTTGTCAAGCCTCTGCTTAAAGACCTCCAAAGGAGGAGACTCCACCACACTCCTTGGCAGCAAATTCCACTGCCGAACAGCTCTTACTGTCAGGAAGTTCTTCCTAATGTTTAGGTGGAATCTTCTTTCTTGTAGTTTGGATCCATTGCTCCGTGTCCGCTTCCCTGGAGCAGCAGAAAACAACCTTTCTCCCTCCTCTATGTGACATCCTTTTATATATTTGAACATGGCTATCATATCACCCCTTAACCTCCTCTTCTCCAGGCTAAACATGCCCAGCTCCCTTAGCCGTTCCTCATAAGGCATCGTTTCCAGGCCTTTGACCATTTTGGTTGCCCTCCAAAGAGACAGAGAGAGAGGGATAAAGACACAGAGAGATTTGCAGATATGAAGGAAGGATGGCTGATGTGAGGAAGGAGGGGGGGGGGGAGAGGAGGACCTTGACCATGGGCATAGCCAGGATTTTTGTTGGGGGAGGGCAGGCCTCTTGTTTGGGAGGGGGGGCAGAACCTCAGTTAGTTTTGTATTTTTATCGATATTTATTGAGGGGGCAGCTGCCCCTCCCTACGCCCCTGACCAATCATTAAGTCACCCATGGGTGCTGAGCCACAGTGGCGTAGCGTGGGGGGTGCAGGGGGGCCGGCCGCACCAGGCGCAACATCTGGGGGTTAGGGTTAGGGGGCGCAAATCCACGGGTTAGGGGGCGCAAATCCATGGGTTAGGGGGCGCAAATTACTTGCCTTGCCCCGGGTGCTGACAACCCACGCTACGCCACTGCTGAGCCACACAGGTTAAAACTTCTGCCATAGCCTTTTCTTATCCCAAAGATGCCCCGCACCAAGGTAGTGGAGGTTTAGGATCAGAGATTTCCTTCTCCTAGGTGGGCTCCTTTCCCAGGTTGATGAACCCCATCTATCCCTCACTCCCTCTATCTATAGAATGTGCAGAAACAGCCTTCTTGACCTTGTCCACTCAGTCTTCACATGTAGTGGAAGTCCCTAACTCACTGAAGGTTTGAGATGCGTCACCTGGTTTAGCCAGCCAGTCAAAGGCATTTCCTGGGGTGTGGCTGCAGTCGCCTGCTGACAGCTTCCAGAAGCCCCAGGTGAGAGGTGAGTGCTCCTGAGGGTGGGGGCAAAAGGTGGACAAACTACCCCAGAAGGAGCACAATGTATCCCCTAACACCACATTCACCCTGCTGAACCCAAGAACATTATAAAATGCACCCTTTAGCCAGTACATAATAAATTCACTGATAATTCTACCATTTTTTTCTGTTAACAATTCTAGATAAAATTATGGATTTTTAAACCGTGTGACTTTGGAATTCCTATTTTTCCTTCTCTTCCTGTGTTTTTGTTTTTTAAATACATTTGTTCTAAGGAGCTGATCAGTTATACACACTGCACAATTAAGCTTCTACAGTATAATCAATATTGTTAAATAGACAGGTGCAGATCCTAGAATATTACTGTCTGTTTTGCTGTTAAATAACCTAAAGCAAAACAGGGAGTGTTCCCACTTTATATTAACTCAGATAAATCATCCATCTGATGGCCTCTATTTTCTAGTTTACAAGAATTAACTATTAATGAGCAGATTAGCCTATGTGTAGAACAGGGGTATTCTGTTGTCTTGATCTGATCAAGAGTCTGCTGTTCTGCTGTATTTTTTAACCAAATGAGACACCCACAATCCATTGGTATCTAATTGAAATTGTTGGCAGATATGTAGCAGACTGTATGTTCCAATGAAAGTACTTCATTTGAATTATCCATGAGTAGTTTGAATCTATGTATAATTAAATGGACTATGCAATTAATTTATAATTGAAATTTTATTAGAGTGCTTTGCTCTTCATTTTGTTGCAGCCACCAGCAGATGGCTCCTTAACCTTTCTAATACTGCTTTAAGTGAAGACTGTGATAGCATTTCATGGCAGATGAAGCTTGTTGTTCTCAACTGTTCAGCCTTTGTTTCCAGGAAATGTTCTGTAAACCAGCCCTTTAATGCTTGTTTAGCAGAAGTTTATTCCTTTGTTGCTTGTTCTCATGTTGTGATTGCATTCTATTTCTATTACAGAGAAGTAGCAATAAAAACAGCTGTTTGAGGCTTCTATTATGTGTGAGCAATTTGTAGCCTCAAGACTATTTCTTAATGTTATATTTTTAAACTCAAGGTTGCACAGAAATACTTTACACATCCAGCGATATCAGCCGAAAAAAAGACTCAGAAACCAAATAACCATATAATCATGCTTTTAAGCAGAGAATTATCTCGTGCTTTGCTCGATATTCACAAGAATAACATTTATACTCAGAAATCTGGGTGTATTGTGGTTTAAGTGTTCAATTGGCAGACCCTAATTCATCAAATACTGATAATATTTGCAATTATTCAAATTATTTTTCTGCTACTACTACCAGATACATTACAAATACATGGTCAGAAAAGACCAAAAGGATTGCAAGTTATCATGAAGTTAAAAGGCAAGTCTAATTATTTGCTTATATAGATATAAAGTGGTATTAACTCAAGATTTATTCTATGGATCTGTTCCTTTCTACCTGATGCTTATAAGATACTTATACTTAGTAATCTGTTACATTTACTTCAGCATAATATATACCTATTTTCCAATGTCATTGGCCTGGTCACTAACACAATATAAATGCTGTACTTGTTTGTTTACTCAGCTTTTATAAAATAGTGACATTAACGAAGTCATTCCTATGTAAATATATAGTGGTACCTTGGTTCTCAAACTTAATCCATTCCGGGAGTCCGTTCGACTCCCGAAACGGTTTGAAAACCAAGGCGCAGCTTCCGATTCGCTGCAGGAGCTTCCTAAACTCAATTGGAAGCTACGTAGGGCGTTCGGCTTCCGAAAAATGCTAGCAAACCGGAACACTTACTTCCGGGTTTGCAGCATTTGGGAGCCAAAACATGGAGTAACAAGGTCCAACTGTACTTGCATCTCAAGATAACATAAAACTACCTTTGACTGGGGAAGTAATGAGTGCCTTCTACAATTCTGTTTAAATTAAATTTAGCTAGTATGTTAACTGGTATGGCCAGCTGAAAAACAGATGATTATAATCACCTGTGATAATTTTGCACACACCAGTGTAGAACTTCCAGTGCCCAATCTCTCTGGAAGAATCAGCGAATTACAAGTAATATGTCAATTTCCCAAACTCCGAAGGTCAGTGCCTCCCTCCCAAAACCCAGGGAGAGAAAGACAATCAGTTTTTTTTTATTGTTACCAAACAGTAAAATGTATTTACATTTAATCAATATGCTAATCAGTTGGTTAACTGAGTAACCACACTTGTTAAATTTAAATTTGCATATTACTAACCCTTTGGTACAAATGTTGTATTCATTATAAATGAATGACAAGCAAATTTGCAACAAAGGTTAACACACATTGGCTAAAAGACTGCATAACATGTTCCACAAAGCCAAGGTGTCCGGTTCTGGGAGCCACCATTTAGGAAGGATACTGACAAACTGGAACATGTGCAGAGGACAGCGACCAAGAGGAACAAGGGTCTGGAAACCAAGCCTGGTGAGGAATGGTTGAAGAAGCAGGGTCTGTTTAGCTTGGAAAAAAGGAGACTGAGAGGAGATATGATAGTCACCTTCAAATACCTAAAGGGCAGTCACATGGAAGATAAAGCAAGCTTGTTGTCTCCTGCTCTGGAGGGTAGGACTTGAACCAATGGCTTCAAGTTAAAAGAAAGTTACAAGACTAAACTCCAGGAATGAATTTCTGATGGTAACAGCCGTTCATCAGTGGAATGGTCCCTCCCTGGAGGTGGTGGACTCTCCTTCCTTGGCGGTTTTTAAGCAGAGGTTGGAAGGCCATCTGTCATGGATGCTTGAGCTGAGATTCCTGCACTGCAGGGGGTTGGTGTCAGGGAGAATTCGGAGGAGGAAGTGACAGAAGAGGCGGAGCAGGGGCTCGGGGATTCAACCGCCCAGAGACAGAGGAAGCGGAAGAGAGTAGCCAGGGAGAGCAGGGGCTGAGGGATAATGCAGAGCCCTTCAACCACCCAGAGGTTCGGGAAGGGAGCTCAGACTCTGGAAGGGAGGGAGCTTTCAAATCAGCACAGACAAGGAGGAAAATGAAACGTAAGGGTCAAAGACGTTTGGCGCGGGAATCAAAGGAAGCCACTCCCCGAATCTGACTCAATGGGTTTGGACGCATAATCCTGAACTGTAGCTGTTTCTTGTAAGGTAAAGGTAAAGGGTAAAGGTACCCCTGCCCGTACGGGCCAGTCTTGACAGACTCTAGGGTTGTGCGCTCATCTCACTCTATATGCCGGGAGCCAGCGCTGTCCGCAGACACTTCCGGGTCACGTGGCCAGTGTGACGAAGCTGCTCTGGTGAGCCAGCACAGCACACGGAAATGCCGTTTACCTTCCCGCTAGTAAGCGGTCCCTATTTATCTACTTGCACCTGGGGGTGCTTTCGAATTGCTAGGTTGGCAGGTGCTGGGACCGAACGACGGGAGCGCACCCCGCTGCAGGGATTCGAACCGCCGACCATGCGATCGGCAAGTCCTAGGCGCTGAGGTTTTACCCACAGCGCCACCCGTGTCCCATCTGTTTCTTGTACATATGTAATAAAGTCTGTAAATACCAAGCTGACTGTGCCAGGGTGTTAATGCGAAGGGGAGACACCACCTTGACAGTTAGACTCAGTGACCCCCAGGGTCCCTTCAAACTCTACAAGACTATGATTCTATTAGTTCTTGAACAGCAGCCACAGTATTGCTCACTAACTGCTTTGGAAAGCTTCAAAAGCAAATTCTGGGCAATTTTAAGTCCTAATCTGCAATGGTCGGAGGGCAGAGGTTTCTGTGGGGAACCAGGAATGCAATTCCTCTTCAGGTGATGGAGCTGAGGACTACCAATTCGGAAGGGGTGGGGCAAGCAGAAACGCTGTTACCTGACACACCTGTGAGATCAGCATCCCTCTCCCAGATGGTGTGGCTCTACTGTGATGGCTTGGGACTCGGGCTCAAATTCGGACCCAGAGGAGACTCAGTCTGCACTGGATCCTTTGCCTCAGGCATCATCTGTACCAAGTCTAGGGCCAGTCCCAGTCTGCACAGGTTCCCCTGCAACAAACACCAGCTGGGCCGAGTCAGGGGCCTGAGCCTGCCCTGGCTCCACACGCGGGGATGACCTCGTTGCCTTCAGCTGGGCCATCACTTACAGCTGCTCCACTACCAGTTGGATTGAGGCGGCCCCTGGGTCTAGTAACCCACCAACGTCTCCCAAGCTGCAGAGACTAAGGTCTGAGAGAAGGAGAGACCTGAGTACTCGCAGGAGGAGTGCTTGCCTTTGGGCGAAACAGGGAGGTGAGTCGCTGGGGGATCAGGACCGGCCGCTACCCCGACAAAGATAAAAGGCTGTCGGACCCCGCCCCAGGTTGCGGGAGCAACATTGCTGTGTGCTAGATCCTGTCTGAGATCCTGTACCTGTCCTTGCCTGGTTTCCTGCCTCGTGTCCTGCCTTGACCCTGTCGGACTGACTCCTAGCAGAACCTTCAGATTCTGGACTGGTCCTGGACCGCGTTTCCCGGGTTACCCCTGGACCCAGCATATCTACTACCCTTGGACTCTACTGAAGAACCTGTGAGGCTAGAGTCTCCCCTGCTCTGCCACTCTAGGAGACCGCTGGAGAGGGCTGAGTCCCTTTAGCACCTTTCAGTACAGGTGGTGCTAACCATTAGATGCAGCTGTGGCCGCTATACAGGGCTGGCAGGGGTCACATTTGTTCCTTGCTAATGCAACATTGGAGCTCTGTGTTCCTAGAAAACAGCCTGAGCCCTGAGATCAGCCCAGACCCTTCTCGCGCTTGCCTTGTCTCAGTCTGCCTTGCACCCAGCGTGAGTTCTGCCTTGCTTTGCCACAGAGGCGCCTGATGCAAACACGGAGTTGAGGACGAAGCTCTGGGCCTCCTTGTTTCCCCCATCTAATTCCATCAGCTTCACATGCCCATCATTTTTATTTAGAAAGCTTATCAGTTCAGCTTAGGGGTTGGTTGCTCACCCTTCATCCGAGGCTCACAGGGCAGTTTACAATATAAAAACACAAAATTACACAACATAGTTAACAAAGTATAAACCCTCCTCACACAGTTTAAAAGGACTGCTTAAATAGCCGAAGGGGTGGGAGAAGAGGAATGTTTTTGCCTGGCGCCTAGACTTATGTAACAAAAGCCCCAGGTGAGCCTTCTTACTTGTTTTTTCACAAAGCTTGTAGCTTTGAACAACATTTACAAAAAAATTTATAAAAATAAATATTCAGATATTCTACATTTGAAGCACATTAGTTTAATGACTTGGGCTCTATGATCACTGCAAATGTGACAGCAGTCACAAAATAAAAAGACGCCTGCTTCTTGGGATAAAAGCAATGACAAACCTAGACAGCATCTTAAAAAGCAGAGACATCACCTTGCCAACAAAGGTCCGTATAGTTAAAGCTATGGTTCTCCCAGTAGTGATGTATGGAAGTGAGAGCTGGACCATAAAGAAGGCTGATCGCCGAAGAATGGATGCTTTTGAATTATGGTGCTGGAGGAGACTCTTGAGAGTCCCATGGACTGCAAGAAGATCAAACCGATCCATTCTTAAGGAAATCAGCCCTGAGTGCTCACTGGAAGGACAGATCCTGAAGCTGAGGCTCCAATACTTTTGGTCACCTCATGAGAAGAGAAGACTCCCTGGAAAAGACTCTGATGTTGGGAAAGATGGAGGTCACAAGGAGAAGGGGACAACAGAGGATGAGATGGTTGGACAGTGTTCTTGAAGCTACGAACATGAGTCTGACCAAACTGCGGGAGGCAGTGGAAGACAGGAGTGCCTGGCGTGCTCTGGTCCATGGGGTCACGAAGAATCAGACACAACTAAACGACTAAACAGCAACAACAAGTTTAATGACTTAAGATTCTCTAATGTTATAATAACCACCAGCCAGTGGCTTTATGGACAAAGAAGCTGCCTAATGGTGAATCTCTGCTCCCTGGGAATAAATTTAAGTAAAATCTCTTAATTTTTCATAGCAATTGGTAAATGGAATATCTTAGTTACCTCACCATCACTGTGAGTTCTAAAATAATACTTGGCAATTAGCAAGTGGTATTATAATTATAAAATATGAGAAGGGACTACACTTGGGTCTTTCTGAGTTCTAGTTATCAAGCCCCAAATCTGTATTTTAACTGCCAGTATGGGAGCATTTGCTATGTAGACCACATTCAGATGAGTAAGAACTTAAGAAGAGCTTGCTGGATCAGGCCAACAGCCCATCTAGTCCAGCTTCCTGTTCTCACAGTGGCCAAACATAGAGTAGAACCTGAGCACAAGAGGCCCCCTCCCCTCCTGTGACTTCCAGCAACTGGTATTCAGAAGCACGGCTGCCTCTGACTGTGAAAGTAGAGCAAAGCCGTCCATCACGGCTAGTAGCTACTGATAGTCCTCTTCTCCGTGGACTTGTCTAATCCCCTTTGAAAGCCATCAAGCTGGTGGCCATCACTGTCTGCTGCGGGAGGGAGAGCCATAGTTGGATTATGCACTGCAAGAATGAGTCTTCCAGTTCTTGGCTGCACACAAGAACTGGAATCAAGTCAATGAGATGGATGGATGCCAACAACTAGGTGCCAGACACTGACATCTAGCGATCACTAAAGTGGTGCACCTGCATCTGACATGATGCTCCTCTTTTCAACAAATAACCAACAACGTTGAAAGCTATATGTTAGGGAGAAGACTATACCAGGACATTCATTCCTGAAATGCTGTTCTTCTATGTGTAGGATATTAATGATTTCTTTCTTATGTAGGAGCATCCATCACAGATTTTCCATCTCATTGAGACTGTGCATTGTTTCTGATGCACAGGTTAACCTCGGGTTAAGAACTTAATTCGTTCTGGAGATCCGTTCTTAACCTGAAACTGTTCTTAACCTGAAGCACCACTTTAGCTAATGGGGCCTCCCGCTGCCACCGCATGATTTCTGTTCTCATCCTGAAGCAAAGTTCTTAACCCGAGGTACTATTTCTGGGTTAGCGGAGTCTGTAACTGAAGCATCTGTAACCTGAGGTAAAGGTAAAGGGTAAAGGGACCCCTGACCATTAGGTCCAGTCGTGGCCAACTCTGGGGTTGCGACACTCATCTCGCTCTATAGGCCATGGGAGCCGGCATTTGTCCGCAGACAGCTTCCGGGTCATGTGGCCAGCATGACTAAGCCGCTTCTGGAGAACCAGAGCAGCACACGGAAACGCTGTTTACCTTCCCGCCAGAGCGGTACCTATTTATCTACTTGCACTTTGGTGTGCTTTCGAACTGCTAGGTTGGCAGGAGGTAACCCGAGGTACCACTGTACAAAAAAGATGTTGCTAATAAATAGGCAGTTAAAAAGAATGATTAAAATGTTAGTAGAATTCTTACTATTTACTTCACAAGTGTGTCATGTGCTCTGTCATGTTTGAAACTTTAAGTTGGTAAGCAATTTAACACTCTCTGCTAGAACTGGGGTTACTAGTGAATGATTAGTCCATGGGTCGGCAAACTAAGGCCTGGGGGCTGGATCTGGCCCAATCGCCTTCTAAATCCGGCCCGCAGACGGTCCAGGAATCAGCGTGTTTTTACAAGAGTAGAATGTGTGCTTTTATTTAAAATGCATCTCTGAGTTATTTGTGGGGCCTGCCTTACAATTTTATTTACAATAATAATAATAACAATACTACTACTACTACTACTACTACTACTACTACTACTAATAATAATTTTCCCAGCCACTCTGGGTGGCTCCCAACAGAGGACTAAAAACAGAATAAAGATTCAAACATTAAAACTTCCCTAATGTATTATTGTATTATTATAACAATGAATCAAAATGAGATACACAATAAATCACCTATTAGCATATGGAATAGAATACTTACTGTACAACTAAAATACAGTTTTATATAAATTTGCAGAAAAAATTAAAATGAGAGGATCTTTTGTGTTCCTACCTTAAACACTATGTGGAGCATCATTTGCAAACCAGCCTTGCCAGGGTATTTCCCAGCAATATTAGCTGCAGATAAATTGAAGAGGTTGGCTCCCGTTTCCGTGCAGAGAGCATGAATAAGCATCTTTTTCCCGACTCCTTCGGGTCCAGCCAAAAGCAAGGCTTTCACTAGAGGTGCTTTCTCATGTACAGACTGAGAACCTATGAAGGTGAAATGGGAACAATATGACGATGTATAGGTACATATGTAGTCATTCCAGTATTCCACCATGTGATTCCCAAGTGCTGACCCAGACATTAGTGGTTTGGGGGAAGACTTGACAGTGCCAAAACAAGAGCTTTTGTTTTCAGGTCAGCGGCTGGAACGTGTAGGGTGATGTCTAACATCAGACTTACTCTGAATAGACCCATTTCATCCCCAACAAGATCTTTATTAAAGTTTTTCACAATACAACAAGATAAGAGCAGAGGCTTGACAACCATATGTCAGGAGTGCTCTGATGGTGTTTCCTGCTTGGCAGGGGGTTGGACTCGATGGCCCTTGTGGTCTCTTCCAACTCTATGATTCTATGATTCTAAGAGCTACAATAATTACAAACGGAACAAGTAAAATATGGAGTCGTCTCCTAGAGGCAATTCCAAATAGTCATATTGAAATTTATGGGTTTAAGTAATTGAAGTCAATTGACTTTAATGGGTCTACTCTGACCAAACTCCACTTTCCTGGGAGTATGTCCCATTGAATTCAATAAGATTTAGTTCTGAGTAGATATCACCCATAAACTTTTAAAAACAACTCTTGCTTCTAAACAGTTTAGAAAAGAGACACAGATAAGAAAATTCACCCGCCCTTCTACAAATAGTGTATCTAGTAAATGCATCTGCAAAAATTCAGTACGGCAAAACACTTGGCAAGTTATGTACTTGTAGGCCCCAATGATTTCAGTAAAAGAGCAAAGTACTTAACTATCCCATTGAAATCAATAAGCTTTACAAGTGTGTAACTTTGACTGGATTGCAGTCTTGGGAGCTTCTAATTGTTCTCACACCTTTTCTGGCCATGGCCATGGAGGTGAGGGAATTCAGTTCATTTCATACCGTATTGGCCGGAATAATAAGCCACACCTGAATATAAGCCGCACCTTTAAAATTCAAGGAGGAAAAAGAAAAAAAGACGATCCCTAAATGTAAGCCTCTCCCTTAAAATTGGAGAGGGGGGAATTCCAAAAGGCACCCGCCCAACGAAGCGCAATCACACAACGAGGAACACACACATGACGCTTGTCCAGGGAGGGGGGGGATGTAAAAGGGGGTCAACAAGCACCCGTCCCAAACAAGCACACTCTCACCACCAAAGCCCATGTGGTCGTCTGCTGCCGAATACAGTAACTGGAAAACGCCCCCTGCCCAGCTGTAAAGGAACTGCCTCACAGCTGACCAGAGATTGCAGCACGTAGGAGACCTTGCGTGGGCCAGGGCCGCTGCTCAGCTTGGGGAACGCTGCCTCACAGCTGATAGGCTTCTGCAGTGTGCCTGGAGCCCACATGGTCCCCAGCGCTGCAGTCAGGCTCTGCCAAATCCAACAGTGTCGCTGCTGCAGACCAATTCAATGGCTCCCCACAACAGTGTGCCGCCTCGCAACCGATCTAAAAGCCAATTTTGGTAAGGTCGCAAATATAAGCCACACTTTAACTGCTCACGGTTGGAATTTGGGGGTTATATTCGGGCCAATGCGGTATTTAAAGCTGAATTTATCAAATTAGCACTTTGTGAGATAATCTGAGAACCAAAACACAGTCATCCTTCGAAATTCACACTTATCTGAATTTTGCGATGCAGTTCTCCATCCAAACTATGTTTAGGAAAATGCATGTATTAGGCGGAAATGTGCCTAAAGATGATTATATTCATGGAAATTATATACAAGTAGTATTATATATGGGAGAAACTGCAAACAAAAACCTGTTTATTGGGAGAAATTCACACAAAAATGCTGACTAATCTCAACAATTTTTTAAAATTGCAAAAATCTTGCAGAATTCTAGATTGGAAAAATGAGAAACCGAAATTGACAGATCCTTCCATCCCTACTGCTAACATGGATCTGTTCTGAAAATCTGCAAACTGGCCCAGTTTGGAGGTGTGATAGGATGTTCTTTCTGTAAAATTGACTGGATCATGTTCAGAAAAGTGACAGGAGCTCTACTGCAGCCTAAGGAAAAGCCTCCCCCCCCCCCGAGTAAAGGTTTATACTTATCATATTGGAACAATATACTATGCAGATAGTACATTTAAGAAATATACATGTTTGGTTATTAATTTCTAGAGTTTTAGAAGGCAAGAACAATTAAAAGCACTTTCTCCAATATATGAAATGAGCTGACTAATTCCATAAATGCTCCCATTGTTCAACAGCAAGACACATTAGCTGGCTTGTAAAAGGTAAATTGCAACCTTAGCCTTTTCCCTAACTTGATTAAATTTATAATCACTGGAGCTTGTATTAGCTATTACCTTTCCCAAGTGACTTCCTTTATGTGCTACAGCTCCCAAACTGTTAACATGCAAACAAGAAATGGCAAAGAAACGGCATGTCAAACACATAGCAACCACGCTCTCCTTTTAAGTATGCTATTAAAACCATACTGTATCAGTTCAGAATACTTAATTGAAAAAGAATTCTGCAGAATGCTTTCAACCAAAATCAATCAAGCACTGTCATAGCTAGTAAAAGTATATGAGGCTGACAGGAAGCAAAGCATGGTGTCTGCCCTCTGACCATTTCTCCTGTGATCTTACCTAATGGCAATATGCCATACAGAGCGATGAGCTGCCTGACATCTGTGAGAGAGGGCATTGGTTCTATGTCTTTCTGCCGAAGGGTAGAGCCCAGATAGCTGTACTCACCTACAGGGAAGAGACAAAGGCTTCTTCATAGGTGATACTGTATTATTACAAAATGTGTAACTCCAGACATTAGAAACTGCCAGGGAATACAAGTTTAGCATTCTGATAAGCCATAACAGATTTAAATCTATGAGTTCTAATAGTTATTAATATGGTTTTGGAATGCATCCCCCAACATGAATACAAAATAAAAACAGAAGTGGAAATATTCAGCCGGCAATTTAAATGAATGTGGACTTGATTTTTGACCCTCATGCTATTTTTCTACAAATGTGTAAATTATTTCACAAGTATACCATCAATTGGCAAGTACATAAAAATGACAACTGCACAGTGGGCAGAATTCATAGACAAACTAAATAGATTGAATCCTTGCAGCACTGATGTGAGATAGGTTTACACTGTTCCAATTTTATAGGTAAAGAACAAGGGCTTGACTGTGGGTGTGCTTGACAGGTCTCTAAATGCAGCTGGCATCCAGTGTGCTATCTCTGGGTCCACAGTGGCTCTCCTTGCTAGCTGAGTCAGTCAGCATGGAAACGTGGATTCTAGCTGCTGAGACACCACAGAGTATGTAACCCATGGACATAATCACAGGTTAAGAAGGACTGACATGCAGTGAGGAGAAATGTCTTAAGAGTACCATTTATCATCATCAGTAGAAGCATAATCTGTACTGATGGCATACATTTATGTAAACTTTTTATTGCTAGTATTTATTTACATGAACATATTTTAAAGGTTTTGCTTTTGAAACCTGTAATAGGTATGAGTTACTCGTGCGTAAACTGGTGCCTTTCTCGGTTAATTCGCCTTGTTAAACCTTTCTGACTGCACAGCCCCTTCTCATGGTGGCTGCCTTAGTCACTGGCAGAATCCGTCAGTGGGCGTTTCTTGAACCTCTTCCAACATAAAAGTTGTTTGACACCCAGTCTCCTCCTCCTCTCACTGCGCGGGAGTCTTCTGCGCCGGGAAGGCGTGGGTAGCGGAGGACCTGGGCTCTCCTCACTGATGTCCAGTGAAGAGTCCTGGAGCCCTCTCCACTTCCCCCGTCTGCCTCCCTTTATCCCCAGTGTTGCGCTGATTGGCTTCCCCCTCTACTGAGCTGTTTCTCCCCCTGCTGCTGGGTCCTTCGCCAGCATCATCTGGGAGCCTCCTCTTCACCTCTCGCTCCGATCTCAGTTCCCTGACAAAACCTTTATGTGCCTTTGATAAATGCAAATTTATCAAACAGTAAATTAAATAAGACTGAATCATAAAAATAGAAAAAGTGGGTGTTTTCTTTACAAGCCCACAGCAGAGAGCTGGTGCACTTTCATTTCATTTCATTTATTTATTTACGGCTATTAGCCCATAAAATATGTACAAACATAAAAAAGCACAAAGGCTTAAAAACCGAAATATCTGACAACAGAAGGTGAACACTGCGATGCAAGGGTGGGTCATTGGGCAGAGCCAAATAACAGGATGTGGCCCAGAGAGCTCCAAGGGACGGTTCACAGAAAAAGGAAAACTGAAGACGAGATCCGACATGCACTCTCATCATAACTGTCCGATTAGATTTTGATGTTGTTGTTGTTGTTTGGTGGTTTTTGCGTGTGAGATAACCGCATTCAGGAATCTCGCCACCTGCAGAGTAACAGAAGGATCTGTATCCTGCAAAAGCAGTGCGGCGTGTGACTCAACAGGCCTGCTAACCAAGCGCAGTAAAGCAGGGCCCAGGAATTTAGTCCTGGCTATGCTATGTAGGGGACAGTTGAACATTATATGTGGAAGAGATTCAACAGTTTTCCCATCACACACGCATAGCGGAGACACCAAACCCTTGGAAAATCTGTGGCTCAGCAGGTTCGATGGAAGGACATTGAACCTTGCACGAATAAATGCAAGTCGGTGTGGTACTGATGAAAGAGATGACATGTATGATGGAAGGTCAAGTGGTGGGGTTATTCCGTGATACCTGGGGGAACAGACACCCCCACCTCTGGCAAGGTTGTGTTGATTTTCAATGTCTGCTAATCTTTGCTCAATGAGGCTTTTAGCTGAGCGTAAGTTCATCTTTAGGGAGTCCGCTGGGGAAATTCCGATGCTCAGAAGTTTGGCATGGATTTTTCCTACCCACGGATTAACAAATTTGTCCCGCCAGAGGCACTGAAAAAGGTAATGGTCGGGAAGCCTATGCCAGCTGGACAGCCAATAGCCAAAGACTCGCTTCCAGATGACAGTCTCCAATGTTGCAATCCTTAACTCCAGACGTATGGCTGCGTTGCTCACACACATGGGGAGTTTCAGGAGGCGACGGAGAAACTGATTCTGCAATGTCTCCAGCGATGTTAAATTGGACCCAGGGGCCCAGAGCGGGGCAGCATAGCAGAGGGTGGAAACCACTTTTGCGTGGTATACCTTCAATGCAGAGGGGATGTGGGAGGCTCCGTCAGCCGCAAAAAATTGGAGTAGAGCATAAAGTATTGTTTTCCCTTTGTTTAGTAAATACTGTATCTGTGGCTTCCAGCTTAGGTTGTAGTGAAAAAAGACTCCCAGGTATTTAAATTTGAAAACCTGTTCTAATTGGACTCCATCTAACTTCCAGCTGTAAGTTTTCCGAGACCTGGTAAAGACCAGGACTTTAGATTTCCCATGATTAATTGTCAGACGGTTGAGTTTGCAGTAAGCCGCAAAAATCTTTAGAGCTCTGCATAAACTGACTCTAGAGTAGGAAAGGATCGCTGCATCATCGGCGTATAGGAGCAAAGGGCAGCGAAAATCGGCTAGGCGGGGGGCATGAATGTTGGCTTGAGACTCATTCAGAAAGAGCTTCATATCGCTAATAAACAGGTTGAAGAGGAGTGGGGCCAAAATGCAGCCTTGGCGCACACCTCTATTTATTGGGACCTCGTTGGATAGGTTTCCCGCAGGTGTGAGTCTCACTCTAGCCGACGACCCGTGGTGTAATTGGGTTATAAGCCATAAGAGTCTTCTATCTATGCCCCATCTCTCTAGTTTCTTCCATAGACAGTTTCTTGGGATACTGTTGAAGGCGGCCTTTAGGTCTATGAAAGCGACGCATAGGCGCCCCCGCCTCGGGGCAGAATATTTTCTGGCAAGATGATACGTAATTACCATATGGTCAGTGGTCGAATAATTGTTCCTAAAGCCCGCTTGCTCATGGCCAATCAGGTTTGAGTCGTTTGCCCAATGGGACAGCTTAGACAGCAAAAATTTTGCATAGATTTTCCCGATGATAGACAAAAGGCTGATGTTTCCATAGTTCTCCGGGTCAGCAGGGGGACCCTTTTTATGGACTGGCACAATCACGGCCTCCTTCCATGACCTAGGGATAAGCTCCGTAGAATTAATTGCGTCAAAGACTTTGGCCAGAATTTCAGCCCACCACCTCGGTTGCGCAACAATAGCCTCAGCAGGGACTAGATCCGGCCCGGGGGCTTTGCCCGTTTTCAGATCTAATATCAAGTCCATTATCAGGTCTGGGTCGGTAGAGGGCCACAAAGGTAGATGGTCGGCTCGGAATTCCGTGGATGAGTTGGATTCCTCTGCCAAGGAGAAATATTTACTCAAGAATTTTTCCCATGTGGGCGCAGGGATAATCGTCAGTGGGTACTTCCTTCCTCTTATGTTTATCAGAGCCCAAAATTCCTGTGGTCTGCGGGATCTAGAGGCCGCTATCAAGGCTCGCCAACGCTTTTGATGCCACTCGCGTTTGGCCAGCTTTAAAGTCTGTTTGTATGCTCTTTTGGCTTGTAAATAGGAGGATGGTAGAGCTTGGGCATTAGAGTTTTTGTATTCATTATAGATGGAACGAAGAAGGGATCTTGCTTGTTTGCAAGAGGTGTTTTCTTTACAAGCCCACAGCAGAGAGCTGGTGCACTGGCTAAGATAATGAGGTGTGATGCAGGAGGTTGTTAATTCAAGTCTCATCTCAAGTACAAACTCACTTGGCCTGAGGAGACAAGTCACTAACTCTCAGCCTCCTCTCTTCCCTATGGAAATACTTATCCACAGCATCCACACAGAGTTGTTGTGAGGAGAATGCGGCAATGGGTGTGAAGCACCTTGAACACTGAAAATACTGCATAAATGACCAGTTTAGTTGCCCACTGGTTGTTAAGGATTTGTAAAGCTGGCAGCTCTTTTTAGTGTTGGACAAATTTGGCAGCTTCTGGTATCTTATATGGCAATAGCAAATCCATTCCGTGAAAGCTGATCTTTGTATCACCCAAAGGCACAATCCGTACTCAAAGCGTTTCTCCCAGCACTTTGAATACAAGCTGCTTTCTCTGCAGAGGGGAAAGTCTTCCAGTTCTAGGGAGATTTCCCCCTATGCTGGGACTTCAAAGGGGCTCCCTCTAAGCAACCATCAGCTGACTGTCAGCTAAAAGGACTGAGGCATGCTCAGAGGAGGCTGCAGTGTAGCAACCATCTTTGAACAATTCCCTGATGTCAGATGATTGACAGGCAGGTGGTCCTGCCCACCTGTTAAAGTTGGCCCTCAGTGGGTGGGCAAGATCTAGCACATCAGGCTTAAAGGGTTCCCCCATCCCTGTACTACAGGGAAGTGTTTGCAGGGTTGGATGAAAACCAAGGTGTGCAGAAGTGCAAACAATGTTTAGAAGACTAAACCACAAGGAGAGGAAACACCCCTACACACACACACGATCCAATGTTCAGTGGGCATAGAATACTGACTGTAGTTTGGGAGGGGGAATGGAAAACTGACGTGCGGGTGGTGGAGAAGAGTATTCTGGCTGGTTGGAAGGAACCCTGAACAGGGATATTCCACGTTGCAATTTTTTGCTGCCTTGGAGATTGGAACACAAGGGATTTTGACACTGACATCATCTGATATACACGTGGGTTGCCCCTGACTACCTGTCCAAATTTGACCCATGAGGCAGATCCTGCAAAGGGTCAGGCTTGTGAAGCCTGTTTCAGAGGGGCGCAAGAGTTAATACCATACGCAGCTCCATGCCAGCAAGCCAGACCTGTTTGCCATTAAAAGTCTGAGCATATGTTGAGATTGTTTCAGCCCAAGAACCACTAATCAATTGCTTTACCAGATAAACTGCAGGAGGGTTTGGGTAATGAGCACTGGCTACCCCGAGTGAAACTTCAGAGGGAAGCAGCAGCTATTGGATGGTTCGGTTGGTCTTTTGCCCCCATACGCCGGCTGGATGACTGATTTGCACATCAGGACCTGAAGCAGTTTGCATAACTGGAGCAGAGTATAAAAGTGAGTCAGAGAAGTGGCACCATAGTGGAACCCACTTATACTCTATCAGATGTTTTTAACTTGGTCTAAATTATGCTTTTGAATAAATGCTTACATTCTTCCATATTTAGGGCTGATGTGGATGTTACTTTTCTCTGCCCAGGTTTTAAAAGCCTGTAAGGGGAAACAGCCTGGAGATAGCTGGTGCCAGTGCCTTTGCAACAGCAAGGGGGTCAGATTTAACTATGAGACTAGAATTGTGCTCAGTTCATGTGGCATCTCTGAAGTGCACAGTCTGACCTTTGCAGCTTCCCAAGAAACATCTTCAAAACACAGGTAGGGAAATGCTATTGGAAGCATCATCTAATTTAGTGTTTGGTGCCAGCCAGATGTAGAAATGACAAAGCACCAGAATTAGAAAATATGAAGATTATAAATCACAGACTAAATCCTGAAGATCTCTGCTTCAACTGTCATACTGGGTCAGAAGTTAAGCTTATATTAATTTTTATATCTGGAACCAGCTACATCGGTATGAATGGTGTGGCTTGTCTATTCATAGTCTATTATAGAAACACAAGGCAGGTTGCACAACATTGCAATTTTAAAATATTATATGTAAATGTAAAGGAAATCAAGATGTACTTCTGTATTGGTACATAAAGTTAATACTTTACCCACATAATCGCTGAGTTTCACTTTCTTGGCTCTTATTAATATCTGTGCTTCTACCAGCTCCTGGTAGAGAGAATCAATTGTCCTACAAAGAGATACATAATTTAACACCCAGATTTGCAGATAAAAATGCAAATCTTTTTTTAAAACACACACCCTCATGTAAGCATTTGTAATGTCTGTATATGGCTAAAATGTACAATAATTACATTTTCATTTTTAGGGAAAACACACTCGTACACTTATTGTAACATTTAACAGCAATTTCCATCTATTAGCAGTATGAAATACTGTGGAACACTAACAATACAATAATGAAATTATTTCATAGAAATTTGGAGTTTAAACATTTTCCCAACACAGGTCCTCTCACATTACTACGTCCAGGCTACTTGAAACATAACCTCACCGTTCAACATCATTGCAGAGTTCCTGCAAGTCAGTAGAACAGGGTGAATAAGCAGCTTTTAGGAAGCTATTTTTTAAAAAGAAAGAAAAAGATCGTGTATTTTGAAATGCTGGAGGCAACTTCGTAGTACACAGATCTTATCTTGGACCTAGTTAGTGGTACAATACCACACAGGGCCAGCCCACCCATGAGGCAAGGTGAGGTGACCGCCTCAGGTGGCAGGATCCACAGGGGCGTCAGATCCAGCTGCCTGGCAGCCCTCCCAATGCCACCTCTACAGTGGCCTCTTGGTGAAGAGGAGGAGCTGCTGGTCTCCTCCCAGCCTTGCTTCTGGTGTCTATCTTCACCCACCCCTTCTTTGCTGGCAGGAGAGGTACCACTGTGCAATTCACCTCAGGTGCCAAAATGTTTTGGGCCAGCCTTGTTTGTGAATGAATCATAGGGGCACTATTCCATATTTAATATTGGAAGTGGTAGTCAGTAATGTTCTGAGAGTGGGACGGCCTCCCCAACCCCCACCACTCAATGAATATGGCATAAACTCTTTTGCATGGAGATGGAGTTTAGTAATGTTATTTGTGGTAGTCTGGAAAAATCTAAATAAAAAACAAGGATGGACATTTAGATTTGAAGTGTCAGGTAACTGGCAAAGGTAGTAAAACTACAGCTATTCGTTGTTTACTTGTTTTTTAATGTCCACCCCACCAATACGGCTTCAAAGAGATTCCAGAGCAGCCGGCAACACTATTTACCCTAAGCTTCCTATCGTCAGCCCAATGGGCAGCAATCTAAGAGGAAGCATTAAGGATTATACTTTATGATTTGTTTTATATAGGGAATAAATGCTGCTTTGTTCAATTATTACAGAAGGACTAGCTAGTGTCCTATTTCAGGGATGTTAAAAACAGATGGAAAATCTGATACATATCTGAAACTACCAGGTGTTCCTACACCTGCCACAAGGAATAAAATTTAATGACAATTCTTCAAAGAACCATTAGAGATATGATGAAAATGCACAGAACTAAGGTCCACAGTACATATAACCTAAAATGAACTCTCTGCAAATTGGTGGTTGACATTTCCTATCTAAATCTCTCTCTATATGTTATCCATTTTAAAAGAATTCTATGTTAGATTCTCCATAATTGCTAAGGAATTGGAGCTACCAGGTTCAGGCTTAGGCATACCAACTTTGACTCTCTTTTGTGTTTGAACAAAGCAAAGAGAGAGAGAGATGTGTCAATGTGAATCTCAGAGGAGCAGGTGCATTTTTACCTGTCAGGAGTCAGATCTTTCTCCTTCTTAGATTTTTTCTTCCTTCCACCCTTTTTCCCTTTTTTCTTTTTCTAAGGATCATAAATGGAGAAAGTTAGTAAAGGCAATACTTCTACACCCAGCTAAAAGTTAGCACAAGATTCTGAATAGTTTTAGTGGCCTCTGGTGATTTAACTCCTCCTGCCCAAATATATATATATATTATACACATTGTTTATGCTTTCTTCACTTTAGTGTTTGCAATTTATTCTTGGAGGAAAATTGCAAGCACACTTAACTACACTCAAATACAGTTGTACCTTGGTTGACAAACTTAATCCGTTCCAGAAGACCGTTCTTAAACCAAAGCATTCTTAAACCAAGGTGTGCTTTCCCACAGCAGCGGGGGACGCAATTTACAAATGGAACACACTCAACAGGAAGCAAAACATGTTCTTATTCCAAGGCAAAGTTCACAAACCAAAACACCTACTTCTGGGTTTGCAGCATTCTTAATCCAAGTTGTTCATAAACTAAGCTGTTCTTAAACCAAGGTACCACTGTACCTGTATTTTCTTGACCAACTCCCAAAACATTTAATATTTCCCTTGAGTCTTCTTCTCTCCCCTTTGCCCAGTCTGCAGTGGCTCACGTGGGACTGTTCTGGCTACACACTGGTGAGGAATTGCAGCATGGGCTGGGCCAGGAAATCCTGGTGTGTTATTATTTCCTTGTGATTATTTCCATGTTCTTCAGGAGGGATCAATGTTACATGGTCCTCCTCCCTCTTGAGGAGACATGTTGGATGCATCCTCCAACACACAGCCTTCATTTTTCAAGGTGAAGTTCAGTCCCACTGACAGGACACCTGTGTGGTCTGGGCTGCAACTTGTGAATCACTGCATCAATCTCATTAATTGGGACATACAGGTCAAATCTGTGTCCAGGGCAGCTGTTTACCAGCTCCATCTGGTACGTAGGCTGAGACCCTATCTGCCTGCGGACTGTCTCGCCAGAGTGGTGCATGCTCTGGTTATCTCCCGCTTGGACTACTGCAATGCGCTCTACGTGGGGCTACCTTTGAAGGTGACCCGGAAACTACAACTAATCCAGAATGCGGCAGCTAGACTGGTGACTGGGAGCGGCCGCCGAGACCATATAACACCGGTCTTGAAAGACCTGCATTGGCTCCCAGTACGTTTCCGAGCACAATTCAAAGTGTTGGTGCTGACCTTTAAAGCCCTAAACGGCCTCGGTCCAGTATACCTGAAGGAGCGTCTCCACCCCCATCATTCTGCCCGGACGCTGAGGTCCAGCGCCGAGGGCCTTCTGGCGGTTCCCTCATTGCGAGAAGCAAAGCTACAGGGAACCAGGCAGAGGGCCTTCTCGGTAGTGGCGCTTGCCCTGTGGAACACCCTTCCAGCAGATGTCAATGCGATAAACAACTACCTGACATTCAGGAGACATCTTCAGGGAAGTTTTTAACGTGTGATATTTTATTGTATTTTTGGTTTTTATGGAAGCCGCCCAGAGTGGCTGGTATATTTATTATTATTATTATTATTATTATTATTATTATTATTATTATTATTATTTCAGCAGCACGTGCCGTATTGCATATGAGACATTGTGGGCCTCAAATTTATCACATTTTCCTGTCCCCTCCGCTTCTGGCAGTACAAGTACTGCTCAACAGAGAAGAGCGCCCTTACCAGTCTCACAGCTGGCACACCAAGCAAGCCTTGCCTTGAAAGCAAGGACAAGAGCTTAAAACCTCTTTCCATGCTAAGTGACCACAAGAGGACCTGGCATTGTTTAAGAGGGGTGTAGTGATCCCCTGGCGCTGTCATCCGACCAGAGGAGTCCCAGGAATGTGATTTATAGAAGGTTGGGAAACTAACAGAAGGTATCAGAATCCAAATGTTAAGACCTAAGATGTAACAACTATACAATTAAGTTTAAGGAGCTGAAGTGAAATAACTGAAAAGAAGCTATGTGTTTACCACCTTGAGAAGCCTATAAGGTCAAGGTAAAGGGACCCCTGACCATTAGGTCCAGTCGTGACCGACTCTGGGGTTGTGGCGCTCATCTCGCTTTATTGGCCGAGGGAGCCGGCGTACAGCTTCTGGGTCATGTGGCCAGCAGGACTAAGCCGCTTCTGGCGAACCAGAGCAGCGCATAGAAACACCGTTTACCTTCCCGCCAGAGCGGTACCTATTTATCTACTTGCACTTTGACGTGCTTTCAAACTGCTAGGTTGGCAGGAAACAGCCACCAAATGAGAGAGAGAGAGAGAGAGAGGGGGGACAGATATTTATCTGTTTCTTGAAAGAATTCTATCTCCTAACACATCTTTTGTTTTACCAATTGTTCTGTAAAATAAAAGCTTTTATCTGTTTAGCTTCTCCCTAGAAGAGTCTTCTTCATAAAAACCAAAACCTGAGCAATAGTTAAGAGGGGGTTTGCCACAACAGCAACTCCCTGGCATCTGTATTACATGATTTTGCCTGGAAGAGTGTTAAGGCAGCAGGGAATTGGTGGCTCACAGGCAGGAGCCAGACCTGAGAGTCTTTTCCACTGGCCTGACAGCCTTTGGGCTCAACCTCTGCCCTCCTCTGAGTAACAGCAGTGACATTCAGAAACAGCAGAGTGACATACAAGCCAGACACTGCAGCACACACCTCTGCAGCGCCCTTCTTGCTTTTTGGGCAGTTGGGGGGGGGGAGTTAAAGGTGAAAGCCTGCCAGGATCACTTACAGTGGCCCAGGTAGCCTGATGCTGGCTCCCAACTACCAGCATTTCATTCATTCCAGGAAGAGACAGCTGGAGACTCTGGCACCACGGTTTCCTCAACCACCACTCTTTTTCTCCTGCTAGGCTTAAAAATGCCGAAGACAAAATAAAACTGTGTCTGCCTAAGGGCATGAAAAGCCATTTTTGAGGAACTGGTGAAGCAGTGGATGAAGGAGGCAGTGGGGGCAAGATTCCCAATGACAGCACTTCCTGGAATGATCGAAAAAACATGAAAAAATAGAGCTATCAAACAACTTCTTAAAAAGCTTCATTATACATCTTTAGGCGCCAGGCGAGAACGTTCCTCTTCAACCAGGCCTTTGGCTGACTAATATTCTACCACCTTTTAAATGTGTTTGTGGGAAGGGGGTTATTGTTATTGTTTTGCTTTTCTTCTAACTATTCATTTGTGCTTTTATCTCTTGCGAAGCACCCTGAGATCTTCAGATGAAGGGCAGTATATAGATTTAATAATAAAAAACAGTAATAACTAAAAGGCTGTTGATTTGAGGAAAGTGACTGATTCATTGAAGGCCGGGGATCTGCAATGGCCAATGATTCTGAGCGTTATGAGTGACTAATAAAGCCAATGAATGAGGTAGATGCTTGTGTGTGTAAATGGATGAATGTGTAGGGTTGGCTTGGGTCCTATCCAGTTTTGGCACCAGCCCCACCCACCATTGACTTGTATCAATTTCACTTGGTGATCCCATAGTCCTGTCTTTGAACTTGGAAAGGCCCAACAGGAATCACATTACCATCTGTTATCAGACAGATGCACATTTATTAGCAAGACATTTTGGATACTTGCAGAACATCTTATGACGCAAGGGATCTCTCTCTCTCTCTCTCTCTCTCTCAGACAGACAGACACAGAGGCAGTCTGAGGTATCAGTTAATCAATAAATAGAAGCTCTACTGATACAACATCGGATTCTATCATTAAAGCGATTTGGGCAGCACCAGAAAGTATATCACATATCAACCTGGATTTACAAATATAACAACAACAACAACATCATATTACAGTAACATTTTTATGCATGCATCTGGTATTAGTAATCAAAGCTTCTTATGGGATACATAACATAATACATCTTTGTTTAGCTCCGCAAAGACACTGAAGATGCACCAATTTCCTCTTCCCCATCCCTGTTTCTTTTCTTTAGGGTCTATTATCTTTTGGCCCATTATCCTTCCCTAATTTAAAAATGATCACATCATGGAGATTAGATCATTTCTGCTTACACAGACAATGAGCATATGTTCAGCATATTGGCCAACTGTTAGCTTCCTTAAGGCAATTTCTCCACTAGAGTAATTTGGAAGTTTTATATACAGTATGCTGTGGGAAAAAGTCTTTCTAATTAACATCAAGATTTACGGGAAAATTGGCATGTGCTAAGCAGAGACTGAGAAAATATTTTTGTTTGTGGCTTTCCTACGTGCTCTACTTCATGCCATAGAAAAACTTCCTTTTGAGAGAAACTCTTTAACCCCCTTATGAATTTAATGAAACACATTTAATGAAAACCACAAAAACATATCAAAACAGTTAATTAGCAACAGTCCTCTTTATTTGCATCTTTATTTGGTTTTTTCTTTGTGGCTTTTTCTGTTGAATGCATGCACTTTTTTGTTGGGGGGGGGGGGAAATCAAGGTGTTGGTGGAGATGTGTGTTATGAATTCTTCACTGAAATCTCAAATTCTAAGTCCACGAAACCCAAACTCTATGCAATAATCAAATAAACCAAGCTACTTCCTAAGAAAATAATCGGGAATTGCTCAGATTATTTCAAAGTCAATCCAAATGTGGGTATAAAATGAAATAAGGCCTTTCTAAGAGCCCCCAAATCCCTCCTAAGCACCTACTTAAGTATCTTCCAGTTTTGCCCCATTTTCTGCTGCACCAGCAAAATAGACATGTTTTCTGACACCTGCAAAGTGGTTCTCTCTTAGCTATATCCAACATGATTTTCAATCATTTGACATCAGTGATCTTTCCTTCAAACCTGTTTCATATGGGAAGGTTCTGGCTAGTGAAATTATTTTATTTGCCATCTCTGTTGGGAAACTTTTCCATAGTCCAGTTGCTGCACTGGGAACTATTGGTGTTATTTATTTAGTCTAATGCAATGCTACTGGATTAGTAAATTAATTGATAATTTGCTAGGTAGTAATTATTATTATTATTACTATCACTCATTTTTAAAAATTTTATGGAACTGTTTTGTGTGCTATCTTTATGAATTTGATATATTCATTGCATTGCTTTTATAAGTTTAAGTGAACGATGGCTTGGTGTAGCTGGCGTTGTTGGGAGCCCTGCTCAGTATGAACTTGTTTATGGAAAGCAGAAGGCAAATAGGAAATACAGAAAGACAGCTGTGTTTTTGTTCCTTTGCAGTTCCACTTGTAGAGGGAACCTTCTATCAAGCTGCCCCAGAGCAAAATACTGGACTGGCATGGAATGCTTTCATTTTACACAGCTTTCCGAGGTTTAAAATACCATTTTATACTATTTTTGAATTCTGACGAACAGAGAAACTTATCTTAGGAGAACTGATTTAAATAAGAGTTTCTTACAAATAAGGTGTGTCCTTTTTACATTACATTTGTTGAAATGTCCTACTTTCTTTATATATATATATATATATATATATATATATATATATATATATATATATTATTGCTTGCACCTGATGATATGATACCTGGGCAAATGTTTCAGAACTGCACATACCCCAAGTGCTTTATTATAAAAGGGATGGCCTCTATTTTGTTGTTGTTTCCTTGAATGCCTTCTGTGATACTGTGAATACTTAACAGAATAATAAGTCATGAATGAAAATTAAGAAAGGAAAATGGATAGTGCGCTTGACAAAAAAAGTGGTAGATGGGAAGTCATTATAGATGAAAGAAGAACTTACTGTTATTTGATGTAACATACACTACTGTTTTTATTTTTCTGGACGAATTTCTGTTTGCTACTTTTCTTTCATTTCAATAAAGCACACAATAAAGTACACACACACACACACACACAGAGAGAGAGAGAGAGAGAGAGAGAGAGAGAGAGAGAGAGTTGTTATTTCTCCATGGTAAATCACTTATCCCATTCTGTTCCTATTTTTATTTTTGCCTTCCGATCATGCCTTGCTGCTGCTGTTATCTGTAAGTTATCAGCTCTCTCTGCAGGATCTCTTGAAGCTGCATCTCAAAGTAAGTGCGTGGGTGCGCCTTGTCTCTAGTGCATGTGCAGATATGCATGGATAAAACCATGAAGCATCAAAATCTATGAAACATCTTCTGGCACTTAAAGAGCCATGCTCTTCATTGCCTGGCATTTCACACACACACACACTGCCAGAAGTGTTTAAAATTTGATGTTTTATTGTGTTTTTATGTTTTGCTGGAAGCTGCCCAGAGTGGCCTGTCTGATGGGCAGCATATAAATAATAACATTTTTTTTTATTATTGTTATTATTAAGTGGTCCATTCACATCATGCTGAGGCTTATTTCCCTTCTTCAACTTGCCGCATTCCCAAAGGCATACTATTTTCAAGGTCTTCCTGGCACATCCATAGATTCTGTATGTTTCCAAGCTGACCAGCTGTTTCATGGATATGAAAACTGTAAGTGCAGATTATTCTATTTAACTCAAACTGCTTTAGGTGTTGGGTTCAGGCTGGCAGCAGCTCCCAGTAGCTGACATTTATCTGAACATTTAAAGTGGAACTAATATGAGCCTATGGACTGTTGTGAGTTATGTTTTTCTTGTAGAAAGCTCTTCATTACAAACTGAATTAACTCTTTTTTTCTGAGATAAACTACTTGGTGAATTAAACTTGTATTATTGTTTCAAGCAGAAATTGTCCTGGAGAACAGCTAACTCTAGAAATGGAGAAGGAGAAGACAGATAGCAGACATTAAGAATAAAAGTTCACAGGAATGTGAAAAGCTGTCTCCTTATTTCTGCCCTATGGATAGCTGAGAAACAGGTCCAGTTCACACAGAAACCTGAGTAAAACTATGACTAAGTGTGCAGGTACTCACAGGAAAAATCACAGACACTTTGCTCCTTTCCTACTTCTGCCATTACATCTGAATTTGGCCTTGCGGTTTGTCTCGCTCCAGACAAACCACATCCAATATGCCAACAAAAACTCTTGGCTACATCTCACTGTTGTTTGAAGCAATATAAACCACAAGCAGTTATTTCTGCTGCTAACTTGTAGAAAACAGTGTCTGCACTGGTTCAAAGTGAATTAGTAATTCTGCTTCTAATATAGCTATAAACGTCTACTCACCTTTCCTTTTTTGCCTTTTTGGCCTTTTCTCTCTATCTCTCTATCCACAGCTAACTTTAAATTCTTCAGTTCCTGGCGCATTAGCTCATCAACCTGTTTGGATAGATATATACAGGTTAGTCTGGAATGGCATGCTTTTTACTCCTAAAGACTCTTTAACCAAAAAATACAAATCATATGCTGGGAATAGGCGAACAACATGCATTATCCAATTTTGGCATGTATATTTTTGTTTTTGCTATGTGCTGTAGGATTGGGCGTGTAAAATCTTACAAGATCAGGAGGCAGAAGGGCAGGAACTGGAAGCCTGCTAATGGCAAAATCAAGCATATTTTTTATCAGATTCGACCAATCCCTTGTGAATTCTTTTCATCCAAGACTTCACATTATCCAGAGTCCATACAGTGGTGCCTCGCAAGACGAAATTAATCCGTTCCGCGAGTCTCTTCGTCTTGCGGTTTTTTCATCTTGCGAAGCACGGCTATTAGCGGCTTAGTGGCTATTAACGGCTTAGCGGCTATTAACAGCTTAGCGGCTTTAAGAAAAAGGAAACAAACTCGCAAGAACTTGCAAGACGTTTCGTCTTGCGAAGCAAGCCCATAGGGAAATTCGTCTTGCGGAACGACTCAAAAAATGGAAAACTCTTTCGTCTTGCGCGTTTTTCGTCTTGCGAGGCATTCGTCTTGCGAGGTACCACTGTATCTGGTCTGAAATTAATGGAGTCTCCTGTGCAGTGCAGCTGCTGCCCAGAGGTTCTAGGCTATATGTTGAGGTGATTAAACACCTCAGGAACTACTATGGCATCCATGCGGGGAATGAAGTGATCTCTTCCAATCCTACATTGTGCTGCGGACCCTGGGAAGCATAGCAAAAGAGCTGGTGGAGTTTAGTGGCTAAGGTGTGAACTGGGAAGTCTACAGTTTCACTCTTACTCTGCAACTACAGAGCAGGTGGCCTTAGGCAAGCCACTAAGGCAGCGAGAGTCTCCGCCCTTAATCTCCATTAGAAATCCAGCTTCTGCAAGCGATCTTTGTTGCGCAGATTACTGATCTACACATTTAGCAGAATGAGGGCATCAAGATTCCTGAGGTGGTATATTCTCTACTTGAGAATAGAGATGGGGGATTATGATTTAAATACTTCACGTTCAAGATGAAAACTGGCATATCAAATAGAAAAGTTTTATCCCACACCTCTCCCTGCTAATTCTTTTTGATTACATAGGAGAGCATTAAAAATCTGATCCCAACCTGAAATTTTATGGTATAATCTGTTCTGTCACCTAATGACTCTATTATCTTATTCTCGCCTCATTCTACTGCATGTGTAAGATCAGACCCAAGATAATGCATGTGATGTCCTAAAGTACTATATAAATGCTCAGTAACTATTGTTGTTGGCATTTATTCAAATGTCTCAAAGCAACTTTCAATTGTAAAAGAGCTCCCATTTCTAACCAAAGGAACTATCAAAGGACTATACTTTAGTTACTTCATAGCACAGAGTGACTGGGGAAAGGCAGATCAATGTCAATCGATTAATATGCCTAACAAGTTTTTACTTCTCTGTAGAAATTCTCTTTGGCAACAGCCAGTGTTTGTGGCCTGCTATTCAAAGTTCACCTGTACTCTGATCTCTTCTTCAACTTCTTTCCTCTTTTCCTCCTTGATTAGTTCAGGGTCATATTCCTGTGAGAAGTTCCATCCCTCATCTCTGTTTTGCCAAACATCTATTATCCAAGAGCAAAAAAGAGAGTGGCGTTTTTGCTTTGTTTTATATTTTGTTAAAGTAGCTCTACAGTGATGCTTATATTGCTATTATCTGACAACTGGATAACAGTAACAAGCCCTAGCATCTTTACACCACACGCTTATACATCTCTACTCAGGAGTAAGTCCCACGGATTTCAGAAGGACTTCATCAAGTTTACTGCATGAAATCATATTCTGAAATGGAAAACTAACGGTGTCTGTAATGATTAAGTTTCAACTTTTAGTTGCAATTGTATTAGACTGATTTTTATATAGTCCATGGCAAATATAATGTTATAAAATTGCTTAATTTCAGCTGTTCTGTTGTAGGTTTGTGGCTTTTAATGAAGCCTACTCATAATTTATATTGTCAGTAGATTTTTTTTTTTAAAAAAGAACCCTACAACAGAGAAGCTGAAATTAACAACCTTTTTAACTCCTCCATAAGAAGAGGAAAAGAATGACACATCTGTCTTCTTGGTGAAGGCAGACCACCAGTAGCATACTAGTGTACAAGGCCTGTTTGAATTTCAGTTCAAAGGAGACTTGGGGCATATTATAGTTATAAAGATCATGCATGGAAGATGCTTCTTCATGGTTTTTTTGGTCTTATTATGATGTATATTATAATTTCCCCCATTATGATTTAATTCTGCCTATCCCTGCAAAGCTGTTGGAATAAAATGAGAAAGACTGCTGCTCATTCCCTGTGTGCCTACAAAGAATAGGTTTGAGAATGCTTGTCAATCGCCTTGGAGCAAGATTCCAAGAGTGCATGATCAGGTTTCCTACCACTGTCCTTGGCCAAGCTTTATGCCCAGAATATTGAGGAGAAGGTAGTACTACTTAAAACGCCCAGCTCACCTCTCCTGATTCTCCCATGTTTCCTCTTCTGTAATGTTCTAAGCTGCACAATGAAGGACTGGCACCGAATGCCAGTATTGCAAGCTGAACACAGGAATCAGCAGGGCAAATTTGTCCTGGCAAAATATGTTTGGGTATCTACTTTGTTTCTCCTGAGTCACTGATCTGGATCAGCAAAGGCATTAATCAAACATGGCCATACTGCACTACCCACCCACCCCCGCAAAGGTTGCCCTGTTTTGTGAAATATGTGACTTAATCAGGTAGGTTGATAGTATTATGAGTTTTTCCCCGGGGGTGGCGGCGGCGGCTGTATTCCCGAGCCCCCTTCTAATTCCTGGATCCAGAACTGATTTAATTCCCGGAATAGCCAAGCTAGCTTCCTGGTGAGTTAATGGCCCTCTAAGTATAGGCCAGTAAGGCAACAAAGGAAGTGGCTCCGTGCTGGACGAGAAATGGTGTGTGTGTGTGTGTGTGATGTGGGTGAAAACTAGAAGTGAGAAACTGCAGCTGGGAGACAGAACCATGCCTGGTTTCTGCTGGAATCCAAGGCTGTGGCTATGGAAGAAGCAGGACCCTCTAATGCTGTGAACCCCTCAAAAGACCTTCACGTTGTATATATTTGTAAATACTATACAAGTTGGAGGCTTTGCTCTACAGAAATAACATGTCTACAGAACAGCCACTTTGACCTGTGAGGATTCACTCGGATCCTCACTGCAACTGTTCAGCCACTGTGAGAACAGGAGGCTCTTCCTAGGTTCTTAAAACAAACATTTAGTGAGTTTTTCTCATATGCAACCAAAATGGGTTATGCTGAAAAGCATTCATTTTTAAAAGTTGCTCTTAAGCTTTTCAATAATATGATGGATGCACTGAGATATATAAGCTGAGAAAGCTGGCATGCAGTATTAGTAACGGTAGTGGTTAAAAAGACACTTCCATCAGGGTTACCAGAGTTCGGACTTTAAGCCTGTGGGGAATATGACCATTATATAGATTATTTGATTTTTACAGAGTTTTCTGGGTGGGTCAGCAGGTTTGGAGTGTTATGTTTTCACATGGACATTAGGACCTAGTTATTTGTTATTCATTGATGGACCACACTGGGTTTTTTAAGAAAGAACTTATTTATTGTACTAATATGTAACCAGATGAATGATACCATTTCTCTAAGGACAAGGCAAGCAAAGACTTCACTCTACCTCAAAGGAATGGTAAGAAGGTTAAGGTCACAATGTTCACATATTATAACTAGTAAGGTATGTATAGGGTAACCTTTATTCAAATAAATGTGAAATATGTTCATAGTTGTGACAGTATCTTGCAAAAAATCTGCAAAGTCATCTAGTTTTAGTACTTGAATTTTGGAAGGAATGTAATAAAAACACAAAACACACACAATATACCAATGTCCCAACATTCCTTTCTCTTCTTCTCTTCCCTTTCCCCCCAAAATGTTTATCTGTTTTACAAATATAATCCTATGGACAGGATTCCTTGTTTTTTTCAATATTGTTATTGTTTTGCCATGACTTTTATTATTTATTATTATTTTATGATTATTTGGGGGTTGCAGGAGAGCCCTTTTGTGGGCCTCTGGACCTCCTGACACCCTAAGCACCCTCTCAGGGCTTTCTGGAGGGTGCGCCTCGCCTTGGCGCTTCCCCGTTTCTCTGCGGGGCTCAAGTCTGTCAGGCGATTCAGACCCTTTCCACCATCTGCAGAAACTGGAAGGCCAAAAAATAGGACACAATAAAATGAAAATTTCTCACAGTTGGAACACCTCTTAGCTGTTTAGAATCTAGAAGTCTGGGATAGCTCAGTCAGTAGAGCATGAAACTCTTAATCTCAGGGTTGGGGGTTTGAGCCCCACTTTTGGCAAAAGATTCCTGCATTGAAGGGAGTTGGACTAGATGACACTTGTGGTCCCTTCTCACTCTACAATTCTATGATTCCCTGTTTTTTCTGTTCCTCCAGAGATAATGGGATAACCAAGATTTATGGCTTGGCTGTTATTAATCACCACATAATTATCTTTGTCAATGGAGTGTTGACAAGAGACGTCTAATCCACCATGATTCCTCCCCAGAAGTCCAATTCACAACACAGTTCTTCATGACACTAACATTATGGCATTAGTAAGCCAGTTAACACAAAAAACGCTAAAAATTCTTTGTCTCAGTCAGTACACACGTGATGGCACCAAAACTTTTGACCATAATTCAACAGTTTCACACAACTGTGAATTACTTCTTCTAAAAACTTAATTATCACAATCTTTACTGCATTTCCTTTCCTTCTAACCTCACTTTTTACAACCCCCATCTGTATATATCTCTGTGTGTGTACACTCCCACACCCACACTAACTTAGGATAACACTTCAAGTATCACACACCATCTGTATTAAACAGTAAAAGCTTGGGGACATTAGTGTATTTCCACATGTAATCATTCCAAACAGGAAAATTAAGCTAGAGGCAAATTCACCAGCTGCCTTCCTTTGTTCCACCAAACAATTTCCCAGCTCCAAGCATAGTCTTATAGAAACTGTGACTCATAACGAAGCCAAATGCAGCCCTCCAGCCCTACCCTGGCCTTTCAGCTACTTGACAACCTGCTCTTTTTTCCAGCCCAAGAAATGCAGGTTTATGACGCTTCTGGTGGGCTGTCTGATATTTGGGTCGGTAGATCACAAGTTGTGCTGGCCTCCTCTAATATATGTACGGTTTTTATAACAATGGAGTGGGAGTTCCTATACTGGCAACTCCTGGAAATAAGCACACATCTGTTTTCAGTTAGGGCTCAAGAAATTAACACTACCCTCCTCTTGCCACTGTGTCTACATGACAAATGGAATTGTTTGATGAAGAAATCCACCATACCATATCCTGTTAAGCTGCTCTGAAATCCCCAGATGCATATTTAAAACATAAATCTATCTATATCTATATCTATATCTATATCTATATCTATATCTATATCTCTATATCTATATATATATATATATATATATATATATATATATATATATATATATATGCTTTCGTAGATTTTCACGGGTACAGGAATGCAGGTTTTGGTGTCTTCGGGTGTCTTCCCGTGTAAGAGTTGGGGTGTCTAGGCGACGTTTCGACGAGGTCTCACTCGTCATCTTCAGGCTGGTGCTTTCGGCTTCTTGTTACTGGAACAGAGCAGGATCTCAGTGTTTGAGTTCCTATAAATACTGTTGAGGGGGTGTGGTGTATAGCCTCCAACGTTCTGGGCAGAGAGGAGGTTCCCAGGTTAGTGTGCCTTTTCTTCTTTTGTTCCTTAATTACTTGAGGGATATCTTGAGTGATTTCTTGAGTGATATTCTGAGTACCACTTAGGTGGGTCATTAGGTGTGGATTAGTTGCTAAAGCTTTCGTGTCTTGACCTCTTGAGCTTGTGAAGAGTTTTTCTGAGAAGATGGCTGTACTGCACTTAGTTGTGCTCTGGCTTGGCTTCGTGTATAGGGGCGAGCTGTGGTTTTGTGCCCTGTGCCAGCCAGATCTGTGTAGGGATTGCAGGGGGGTGCAGCATCCGGAGGTGCCACTATGGTTTGGTTACTGGATGGTGTCTGTGATTTATCTGTGGAGAGGGTCTGGGTTTGGGTCTGGTGTGGTTGATTGGTGATGGCGTTCTGTGTGCCTCTGGTTCTGGTGTCGGTTTTTGTGGGGAGGGCTAATTTCCAGATGTCTGGCAGGCGGGACGTGTCGTCACGCTTGTTCATGTTGTGAGGGTGTTTCTCTATCTCGATGGCTTCCATGATTATTCTCTTGTGGTGATGTTCCATGTTAAAGAGCAATTTGGAATCTGCAAAATTAATTTCGTGTCCTGTTTCTTTCATGTGTTGGAAAAGAGAGGAAGTTTTTTCTTCTTTTTTGACGGCATTCTTGTGTTCTGCGATACGTGCATTTATTCGTCTGTTTGTTTGTCCAATGTACGTGGCTGGGCAGACTTTGCAGGGTATTTCATAGACCCCTTGGTTTTCCAACTGGATTTTATCTTTGGGGTTTCTGAGGATATTGGCTATTTTTTGGTTGGTGCAAAAGGCTGTTTTGATATTGTGTTTATGGAGGATTTTGCTAATTTTATCTGTAGTGCCCTTGATATAAGGAAGGAGGGCCATGCCATTGTTTTCTTCTGTGTCTTGGTTTTTGGGGGGTGTTTCTTTTTGGATTAGCTTCGTAACCCTGTTTTGCTGGTATCCATTGGCGATTAACACATTTGAGAGATTCTGTAACTCAGTTGTCAAGTGGTCTTTGTCAGCCAGGCGTTTGGTTCTGGAGATGAGAGTCTTGGCTACGGAGTTTATTTGTGCAGGGTGGTGGTGTGATTGTGCATGTAAGTAGCGGTTGGTGTGTGTTTTTTTCCGGTAGATAGTGTGTCCTAGGGAGCCATCAGGTTTTTTGTAGATTAGGACGTCAAGGAAGGGAAGTTGGTTGTTGGCTTCTATTTCCATAGTGAATTGTATTTTGGGGTGTAGGCTGTTGAGATGTGTGAGGAAGCTATCTAGTTTTTCTTTCCCGTGTGGCCAAATTACAAAGGTGTCGTCAACATATCTGAGCCAAAGTTTGGGTTTGTGTTCTGACTTGTCTAAAGCATTGGTTTCAAAGTGTTCCATGTACAAATTTGCGATGACCGGTGAGAGGGGTGATCCCATAGGTGCTCCTTCTATCTGTTTGTATCTTTGTCCATTGTGGATGAAGTACGTGTTGGTTAGGCAGTGGTTGGTCAGGTCCAGGATGTATTCGGGGGGATTGTATTTGTTTTGAATGGCTGTCAAGGCTTCATTAATGGGCACTTGTGTGAAGAGAGATACAACATCGAAGCTCACAAGTAGGTCATCGGGATGTAGGTTTTGCTTCTTTATTGTTTCTATGAACTGGAAGGAGTTTGTAACGTGTGAAGCGATGGATTCTGCATAGGGCTGAAGTTGCTTAGCGAGAAATTTAGCGAGATTTTGTAGAGGTGAGCCTATGGAGCTGACTATTGGTCTGAGTGGTGTTCCTTCTTTGTGTATCTTGGGGAGACCGTAGAGTTTGGGGCATCTGGATGATTTTTCTCTGGGGATGATTCTAAGCTGGATTTCTTCACTGATAGGAGAGGCTTTTATTTTGGATTTGGTGGTTTTTTCCAGATAGGTGGTGGGATCTGTTTTTATAGGTTGGTAGGTAGGGTCTTGGAGTAGATTTGATAGTTTTGCTTGGTAGTCCGATGTGTTCATCACAACAGTGGCATTACCTTTGTCTGCTGGGAGAATGATTATGTTGTTGTCTTTCCTCAGGTTGGTGAGTGCTTTCTGTTCTTCTTTGTGTAAATTGCTTCTGGGTGGTTTGCTGGAGCAGAGGATGTTGGTGACTTCAAGTCTGATTTTATTGGCTTCATCTGGGTTGATTTTGGTTAGGCTAGCTTCGACTCCGCATATGATGTTTTCCGTGGGGATGCGTCTCGGGGCGACTGCAAAGTTGAAACCTTTGGAGAGTACTTTGGTTTCAGTTGAGGTGAGGATCCTGTCTGATATGTTATGTACTGTTTGTTTCATGGGTTGTTGTGGAGGGTGGCTGGGCTTCTGGCGTTTCTCTAGTTTGTGGAGTTTGTTGGTGTGTCTGTCTGTCTTATGTGAGGTCTCAGTTTCAGCTCTCCAGACGGCTAGTTGTTTGCATTTGTCCCAGAGTGCAGGGTGGATTTTGTTACAGAGTTTGAGGTGAAGAGTGAGCAGATCTTTGTTGGTTTGGTTTAGTAGGTATCTTTTCTTATGTATTTCGTTTCTGATTAGGGATAGTTCAGTTCGTTTCAGGATCCTTTCGGTAGCTGGGGTTTTAGAGTGGAATTTAAGTTGGAAGCATGTGGGAATTAAGTTGTTGTCTCGGCAGTTGCGTAGGAACAAGAGATCACATAAGATGGTGGCTCTTCGGATTTCTAGTTTCTCGTAGGTTCTTGTCAGCTGGAAGGTTTCCTCCCCGTAGAGGTGAGATATTTGCTTTCGTAGATTTTCACGGGTACAGGAATGCAGGTTTTGGTGTCTTCGGGTGTCTTCCCGTGTAAGAGTTGGGGTGTCTAGGCGACGTTTCGACGAGGTCTCACTCGTCATCTTCAGGCTGGTGCTTTCGGCTTCTTGTTACTGGAACAGAGCAGGATCTCAGTGTTTGAGTTCCTATAAATACTGTTGAGGGGGTGTGGTGTATAGCCTCCAACGTTCTGGGCAGAGAGGAGGTTCCCAGGTTAGTGTGCCTTTTCTTCTTTTGTTCCTTAATTACTTGAGGGATATCTTGAGTGATTTCTTGAGTGATATTCTGAGTACCACTTAGGTGGGTCATTAGGTGTGGATTAGTTGCTAAAGCTTTCGTGTCTTGACCTCTTGAGCTTGTGAAGAGTTTTTCTGAGAAGATGGCTGTACTGCACTTAGTTGTGCTCTGGCTTGGCTTCGTGTATAGGGGCGAGCTGTGGTTTTGTGCCCTGTGCCAGCCAGATCTGTGTAGGGATTGCAGGGGGGTGCAGCATCCGGAGGTGCCACTATGGTTTGGTTACTGGATGGTGTCTGTGATTTATCTGTGGAGAGGGTCTGGGTTTGGGTCTGGTGTGGTTGATTGGTGATGGCGTTCTGTGTGCCTCTGGTTCTGGTGTCGGTTTTTGTGGGGAGGGCTAATTTCCAGATGTCTGGCAGGCGGGATGTGTCGTCACGCTTGTTCATGTTGTGAGGGTGTTTCTCTATCTCGATGGCTTCCATGATTATTCTCTTGTGGTGATGTTCCATGTTAAAGAGCAATTTGGAATCTGCAAAATTAATTTCGTGTCCTGTTTCTTTCATGTGTTGGAAAAGAGAGGAAGTTTTTTCTTCTTTTTTGACGGCATTCTTGTGTTCTGCGATACGTGCATTTATTCGTCTGTTTGTTTGTCCAATGTACGTGGCTGGGCAGACTTTGCAGGGTATTTCATAGACCCCTTGGTTTTCCAACTGGATTTTATCTTTGGGGTTTCTGAGGATATTGGCTATTTTTTGGTTGGTGCAAAAGGCTGTTTTGATTTTTTTGTTGGTGCAAAAGGCTGTTCCAAATTGCTCTTTAACATGGAACATCACCACAAGAGAATAATCATGGAAGCCATCGAGATAGAGAAACACCCTCACAACATGAACAAGCGTGACGACACGTCCCGCCTGCCAGACATCTGGAAATTAGCCCTCCCCACAAAAACCGACACCAGAACCAGAGGCACACAGAACGCCATCACCAATCAACCACACCAGACCCAAACCCAGACCCTCTCCACAGATAAATCACAGACACCATCCAGTAACCAAACCATAGTGGCACCTCCGGATGCTGCACCCCCCTGCAATCCCTACACAGATCTGGCTGGCACAGGGCACAAAACCACAGCTCGCCCCTATACACGAAGCCAAGCCAGAGCACAACTAAGTGCAGTACAGCCATCTTCTCAGAAAAACTCTTCACAAGCTCAAGAGGTCAAGACACGAAAGCTTTAGCAACTAATCCACACCTAATGACCCACCTAAGTGGTACTCAGAATATCACTCAAGAAATCACTCAAGATATCCCTCAAGTAATTAAGGAACAAAAGAAGAAAAGGCACACTAACCTGGGAACCTCCTCTCTGCCCAGAACGTTGGAGGCTATACACCACACCCCCTCAACAGTATTTATAGGAACTCAAACACTGAGATCCTGCTCTGTTCCAGTAACAAGAAGCCGAAAGCACCAGCCTGAAGATGACGAGTGAGACCTCGTCGAAACGTCGCCTAGACACCCCAACTCTTACACGGGAAGACACCCGAAGACACCAAAACCTGCATATCTATATCTATATCTATATCTATATCTATATCTATATCTATATATATCTATATATATATAGATATAGATATAGATATAGATATAGATATAGATATAGATATAGATATCTCCCCATTTGTATTTCTGGACTCTTGCTTACATATTATGGTAAACAAGCCCTATGGTAAAGAACCCACATAAATTTATCTCATTAGGCATGTCTTAAAGCTTGAATATTCAACCTACATTTTCATTTGTTGAATTAGGCACATGCTAAATGGTTTTGTGCTGTCATGATTGTGCCCAGCAATGGAGTATACTCTGGATCCACAGACTTGCCTGAATATCATGCATTAAATTTTACAGTCAACATTTACGCTAACTATGCTTTCTCTACTTGCCTTTGTATTTGTTGTTTCCTGCTTCCATTACCGGGAGAAAATTACTAGGTGACATTTTCCAACCTTCTTCTTCTTCCTTAATTTACAAAAGAAAACCTTGACCTCAATAACTTAGAAACACAGACAATTAAAAGTTGATGTTACAAAACAGGTAAAATCAATAGTGGATGGTATCAGTGGTCCCCATACAACAAGATTCCACTTCCTTTCATCAGGGCATCAGTGCTCCAATTTCACTCTCATGGTGGCTGAAATTGGAGCACTGATGTCCAGAAGACATCCTTGTTGTCTAATATTTCATGAAGTGATAAGTTTTCTTTTCCCAACCTAATCAGTATTGTTCTTCATCGGTTTCTGGAAACTGTGGTTGAGTGGATGGGGTTAACAAAGCTAGAGGTGCTGGTGTTTTGGAGTCGCTATGATCTGGTAAAAAGAATTAGGGGCTGAAAAGAATAGAAGAAGAGTCTACTGGGTCAGGCCATTGGCCCATCCAACCCACCATCCTGTTCTCTCAGTGCCCATGGGAGGGAAGCTTGCAAGCAGAACAGCACTTTTTCAACCTGCCATTCCCAACAAAAGATATTCAGACTCTTACTGCTTCCGTCAGATTCAGTTCAGTTTGATTTACTGTGTTTAGTGAGCAGCCATTACATGCATTAAAAATAATCATAACAAGAATACAGTGGTGCCTCGCAAGACAAAATTAATTCATTCCGCGAGTTTTTTCGTCTAGCGGGGCAGCAGAGGTGAAACTTGGCTCACACAGCTAGCAGCCATTGGTGGCTTTGTGATCTGTGTTATGTCACCCAAGTTGGTGGGGATCACTGCTTCTTATGAGAGCAAATCCCACAGTTTAACTAGGCACTGTGTGAAGTACTTTTGCCTGTCCTAAATCTTTCAACATTCAGCTTCATTAGATGCCCCTGGATTCTCTAGGAAATGAGATTTTCCCACCCTGTAAAGTCTTCTCATAACACTGAATGTTAATGATCACAAATAGTAAAAAAAAATGGGGAAAAACCCCACACACTGCGTGCTGTTTGCTCTAATGATAATGAAGTGGTATATAAATCTGGTTAAATAAAAAAGAATAAATACACATAGGGGCTACCCTTACAATTTAAAGGGTGGATAATCAGGGTTCTAGATTGTGCTGGAAGCCCCCACGTGTGAAACAAGCTCTCCACAGCAAACATTACGTCTCAACATAGTGACGGCTGGAGGAGTCCAATAGCTCTGGACGTGGGGCTAAACTTGCAAATCCCAACCCCTTTCCTCATGCTTGGCTTCTTTATATCAGTGACAGCTGTCACTTGGGGAAGAGGAGAAATGGAGAAAGAGAGGTGGGGGAGAGAGAAACCACAGATAGCTTTCCTCCTCAATTCTTCCCCTGTGCTTATATATGGCAATGTAAAGCACTCAGGTTTGAATCTGACAGCCTGCTCTGATCCTAAGGTTTTCAGGAACTATTTAACACAGTGGAGGAAAGTTTTAGGAGGGTGGGAAACAAAGAAAGGGTCCTCTGAGAGTCCATATGGCTCATATTTCAGGCTGGCTGGAAGCCTAAGCAGAAGCTTATTGTGGGTCTCAAAGTGTACACATAGTTCTCACCCAGATTCTACCCAACATTAATTGAATCAACAAAATTTGATAAGAGTTGTGCATTAGCATTTCTTGCCTGCTCTTTCTTCTTTGGTTTCGTCTCTTTTTCTTTCCCTTGCTTTTTCTTTTTCCCTTTTTCTTTCTTTTCTTTTTTCCCCTTTTTCTTTTTCTTCTTTTTCAGTTCTTCTTCTTCTTTAGCAATTATTTCAGCAGCCACCTGGCAGAATGAAGCAAGGAGCCTAAACAAAACAACTAGCTTCATTCCAGCTATCAAACCAACAAATGTAACAAACATTTATAACATAGTTAACCCTTGCAACTTTATGTTATCTTGAATATTTTCTTGCTAAATGATATAGAGTTCAGCCACCAAGATCAGTCCACCCTGAGCAAAAACGAATCATCGCTATTATTTTACTCACAATAAAAACATAACATTTCATGTAGCCACTCCTCCAAAGAAGGAACCTTTAGCAATCAATGCTCTTGCTACCGCTATCAGATTCGTTATCAGTCTCCTGTTTTCTGATATGTGTTTCTTACTGTGCTATTTTTAAAAATACTTTTTCATTTTTTGTCTATAGCTAAAAAGATTACTCTAGAGATATTGGTGCAGAATAACTGTAACATGAAAACTAGCCAGTTTGGTCCAAAACATCTGGAGGGCATTAGGTTGGGGAAGGCTGCAGCAGCCCATTGCTCAGCAGGTACTCTTAACCTGGCCTGGGTAGAAAAGACAGGCATGTGCCTCACCTTGCAGGAAGGCCTATAGGCTTAAAAGGGAGTGGGAAGTAGTGCTTTCCTTGAACAGTAACCAGGAGTGGGCACAAGGCAGATCAGGATCTACTGATAGATCTCTGGCTGATCAAATCAAATTGATGATCTGATTAGCCACCCCTACATGCAATGAAGTAAATTATACTGCTGATATTTAAAAAGCTTGGGACGCGGGTGGCACTGTGGGTTAAACCACAGAGCCTAGGACTTGCCGATCAGAAGGTTGGCGGTTCGAATCCCCGCGACGGGGTGAGCTCCCGTTGCTTGGTCCCTGCTCCTACCAACCTAGCAGTTCGAAAGCACGTCAAAGTGCAAGTAGATAAATAGGTACCGCTCCGGTGGGAAGGTAAACGGTGTTTCTGTGCGCTGCTCTGGTTTCGCCAGAAGTGGCTTAGTCATGCTGGCCACATGACCCAGAAGCTGTATTGGCTCCTTCAGCCAATAAAGCGAGATGAGCACCACAACCCCAGAGTCGGTCACGACTGGACCTAATGGTCAGAGGTCCCTCTACCTTTATTTTAAAAGCTTGGGGAAGAGGGTGAGCAGAACTGAATTTTCCTGTGGAAGGGCTGTGAGCTCTGTTTAATGCTGGTACTCAAAATCAACTTCTAGGCTCAGAGTTTTTAGTTCCAAGTGCCTGTCTTTTGCACCTGGTGGATCTGGGGTTCTAGTAAGAAACTGAGTACAGTGGTGCCCCGCAAGACGAAATTAATTCGTTCCGCAAGTTTTGTCGTCTAGCGAATTTTTCGTCTTGCGAATCACGAAATCCCATAGGAATGCATTGAAAATCAATTAATGCGTTCCTATGGTCAAAAAAAGTCCAAACAAAGCCAAATTTGGTACAACAACAGTTTATTAACTGCTCTTTAAAGTCACACATACTGTAAAGAGCAGTTCAAAAATTGAAGGGAAAATAAATTAACTTTATAAACAAAACATGTCTTTGTTTTTAGACAAAGGAAACAAAGTCGCGAGACGTTTTCGTCTTGCGAAGCAAGCCCATAGGTGAAATTCGTCTTGCGAGGCAAATCGAAAACGGAAAAACCTTTCGTCTAGCGAGTTTTTTGTCTTGTGAGGCATTCGTCTTGCGAGGTACCACTGTAGATTCCTTCCCACCTGGAATCTTTTGCCTGGAGAAGCAGACAATAGTCCAAGCTGCACATGGGAGTCTCCAGGGTCACATATCATCCGTCACAAATTCACCAGGGTGGCTTGTCTAGAGCAGCCGGCACTATCGCAGCCCCCCACCCCACTCATAACATGGAAATGATGACACTTATAATTATTTCAGAGGAAAAATAAAAACACAAGAGCGTAAGAAGAGCCCATCTAGTCCAGCATCCTGTTCTCACAATGGCCAGCCAGAAGCCTATGGGGAAACCTGTAAGCAGGATCCATGCGCAGATCTCTCTCCACTATGAAACAACCCCCCTCTCTTCCCCCCACCCCACATTTCCCGGCAGTTCTCTTGACCCCTCTAGCCCATTTTGTAGGGAGCACGGACTCCCACCCAATTTAAGCATTACAGATACTGTATAATAATATGCGTGAAGCACTTTGATATAAATGCTCACTATTGTTATGCAAAGTAGGCAAAGAGCTGTAAATATTTGAGTAAGCCTATGAGGAGGGAAACAGAGGCATGGAAGGAATTGGGAGGAAGAACAAGAAGAAGTGTCAAGGGTTGAAATGGTGCAGTGGCCAGGATCCCAGGGATCCTGGGAGAAGTGGAGAAATTAGAAGGTCACAGCAGCGGAGCGAGGTTCATTTCTACAGTTGTATCTCCTAAATATTTGACACCCACTGGCGAATCTTCAACTCTGAGTGTCCCTATATATGTAACAAATTCCAAAACGCTGGCATTAAATAATCCTGTGGCTCTTTTAGGATGAATAGATTTACAGTGGTGCCTCGCAAGACGAAAAGAATCCGTTCTGTGATTCTCTTTGTCTAGCGGTTTTTTCGTCTTGCGAAGCAAGCCCATTGACGGATTAGCGGGTTAGCGCTATTAGCGGCTTATCTGCTGATCGGATCACCTGATAAGTGGCTTAGCGGCTTAGAAAAAGGGGGGGGGAGGAAAAAAAAACAGCAGGAACTCGCAAGACATTGTCGTCTTGTGAAGCAAGCCCATAGGAGATTCGTTTTGCGAAGCACCTCCAAAACGGAAAACTCTTTCGTCTAGCGAGTTTTCCGTCTTGCGAGGCATTTGTCTTGCGGGGCACCACTGTATTATGACATGGGCTTCTGTAGGCTAGTCTTTACCAAAGAAACAGTAACTTCTGGAACACTGTCAAGGGGCAATGTTAACACAGTACACAGTACTTAACCTCGAGTGAAGTACTTAATTTGTTCTGGAGGTCCGTTCTTAACCGGAAACTGTTCTTAACCTGAAGCACCACTTTAGCTAATGGGGCCTCCCACTGCCGCTGCGCCACCGGAGCATGATTTCTGTTCTCATCCTGAAGCAAAGTTCTTAACCTGAAGCACTATTTCTGGGTTGCGGAGTCTGTAACCTGAAGCGTATGTAATCTGAAGCGTATGTAAGCCGAGGTACCACTGTACGTAATTACATGCTGAAGAAGAAGTGTGGCCAGTAGCATAAACCAGGGATAGTCAATGTGGTGCCCCCAGAGAGCCCCAGCCTTCAGTCCATGCTCAAGGCCGATGGGAGCTTTGAGTCCAGCAACATCTGGAAGGCATCATGCTGCCTACCCCAACGGAGATTTGCACGCCTAGCGTTCTGTGGGTATAGAAATACTTTAGGCTGGTTTTTGCATTGCTTTCCGGATGTGGGATGGGATGGGGAATGGCTCCTGGAACGTGGCAGAAATTGTTAATACATGTGTGGAGCCTTCATGTGACTTGACTGGCAGATCTCATTAAAGGACTCTGCAGTGGAACTGTTTGGTGTCTAGAAATTGTAACCAGTGCCTCAGAATCAAATTCTCTAATGCAGAAATCACGTAACAAGCTTTTAAAAAAGAGAATATGAGTTAGGAAGGGGGATAAAAAAGTCCTAGTGCAACTGTGTTCAGACCTCTGAGTTCCAGATGAGATTTTAATTTTAATTTGGGGTCTCCTAATATCCTTTTTGGCTGCACCTGTGGATCCAACCCAGTAAGATCAAATTTGGTACTATAAATCTGGGCCTACCATAGGTAAAGGTAAAGGGACCCCTGACCATTAGATCCAGTTGTGGCCAACTCTGGGGTTGCGGCGCTCATCTTGCTTTATTGGCCGAGGGAGCTGGCGTACAGCTTCCGGGTCATGTGGCCAGCATGACTAAGCCGCTTCTGGCAAACCAGAGCAGCGCGCGTAAACGCCGTGGGCCTACCATACATTGTTTCAAAAAGGGAATGAATAATAATCCTTTTTTAACCTTATGTCTGAAACAAATGCTACCTCCTCTGGAGTTTTTTCAGCAAAAAGAATAGCTGAACCGCCTTGTTCTTCGTCAGGGTAGTCCGGAAATCTTCCTGTCATGTGCCTGTGTGAGAGAAAAGGCTCCATTTCAAAAACAGCACAGAGCCACATGTTGTTTTTAAGTATTAATTCAAAACAGTTAGATAATTATATATGGCTAATCAGCAAAATGGTGTTCCTACTCAAAAGCAGTTTGATGTGGGCAGGCGAAGCAAATAACTAGAGATGAAGTGTGATGTGGTAGAGACAGCTACCGTATTTTTCGCTCTATAAGACACACCAGACCACAAGACACACCTAGTTTTTGGAGGAGGAAAACAAGAAAAAAACTATTCTGAATCTCAGAAGCCAGAACAGCAAGAGGGATCGCTGCGCAGTGAAAGCAGCAATCCCTCTTGCTGTTCTGGCTTCTGGGATAGCTGCGCAGCCTGCATTCGCTCCATAAGACGCACACACATTTCCCCTTACTTTTTAGGAGGGAAAAAGTGAGTCTTATAGAGCAAAAAATACGGTATATATCCGCAAGACGTGAATGCAACTCCTTTCTAAGGCAAGCCGTGTTCTCTTCTGCTCTATTCCAAATGTATGCAATGGAGATGGGTTGCTCCCATCTTAAAGGGTTCTTGCGATCACTCTCTTGCAACTGCCCTAAACATCATTTACATTAGTCTTACTCTGTTAAGTACCATGCATTTCATCCTATATTCTAAATTACTGAGGCAAAACTGTAAGAATGAGATGTTGGACCACATTTTCATGTAAGTTAGCTTCCTGAAATTGCATTCATAGATTGTTCCATCTAATTCAGAAATTCTCTGACAAGCTCAGTGCCCATACAGTACCTTTCAGTAATTGTTTGTTGACATGTGGGAAATGAAACTCTGTGTTTCATCCTTCTGAAGTAATTCCCTTGGTTCTGCAAAGTTCTCCTTGTCCATAAAAATTAAGTGTTGGACAAGGGGCAGAATCTGCTTAACGTGAACTATCTCACCCAATAATGGACATCTCTCTTTCCCTTATTTTCAACTTTTAGTAGAGTAAATCCCACAGCTGAGCAGTAAATGGCTCTTTCTTTCTTTCCCAGATTTTTTTTAACATGACGGGGGAAATGGTTTTTACATACAGAATTATTTCTAGCAAAGAAGAACAAATATAAGGCACAGATCCAATTTTCTATTTAACTTAAATATTAAAAGTCATGCCAGATTATTCTTTTTTATTTTTTTACTGCCTTTCAATGCATGCATTTGAAAAATGGCACTTGGCACTAGAACTGAAGTACAGATGATTTGGCTTGCTTCATATTTAGGCCACATTAGAGAGAAATGTGTTGTTAAAAACAAGCATAACTAATGACTCACTGCAGCCCTTGATTGCCCCCAAGTCAATTCTTTAGCAGTTTCAGCTGTTCCCATTATTAATCTGTCATGTCCTCTGTGGGGAAAGATGGTCCAGCACGAGGCACTGGTTTCAGGCTCTGTACATCTGCGCTATGCTCCATTGCACTGTGCCTCAACATTATGCAATTAGTCAAATTTTAAACATATGTACACCAGCTGAATCTCTGCAGTGGCAAAGGCTGACATGCTGTTCTCTACTACATCCTGACCTTGCAAATATGTTCCAAAGAGCTAGGTGCAGATGAAAAAGAACTTCAATGCAGAGAGAAGGCTGAATCACCTTTTGTAAATCAATAATGTAGGGCACAAAGAAGCCCTCTTCCTTTTTGGAACAAGAGTAATGTTGAGGTTCAGGCACTGAGGAGAAGAGGAACATGGTGCTGACCTTCCACTGTGATCTGTATGTGTTGTGCGCCAGTGCCAAGCACAAGCAAGCTCAAGGCAGAGGGCTTCATTGGCCACAGTGCCTGCTGGATCCTGCCCAATGTTGGGGCATCAACTAGATTATCTTGTCTTTCAAAATGCAGTAATTATTTTCAGACTAAAATGTATATTTAATATCTGGGGTTGTTTTAAGGCTGTGGTTGTAATTTATTGCAGTTATGACTGCTTTTTAGATTCTGCTAGGCCAACTTAATGAGTTTGACCAAACTGTGGGAGGCAGTGGAAGACAGGAGTGCCTGGCATGCTCTGGCCCATGGGGTCATGAAGAGTTGGAGACGACTAAACAACAACAACAAGGCCACCTTATTAATGGTTTAACTCAGGACAGTTATCTCCAATAAAAAAGGCTCAGTTTCAGAGGGCCAAAGAAACTTCTCATATTTCCATGGTTCACACACGTACTCCCTATGATGCTCATTTACTATCTTAGTGTTAAAGGGAAAATTTGGGAACCATTGCTCTCCAAAAGGTTCCACCTTAAAAGGAGTTTTGTACAATGTTACCCAGTGTAGATAATGCCAGGGACACTGATCCACAATTTCCTCTGGTCTGCAGGAGTCCTGGCACTGCATAGCCATACCACCAGAACAGCACATAAGTAAGAGACAGTGATCATTAGGGTTTAAATGTTTGGAGAAGCCAGAATTGTTCCAAAGGCAGTAGATTCAATACTGACTTTCTGAAATATTTCCTTATGTTCACATAAGCAAGAATCCGGATATCTTTTAGCCATAGTTCTAGCTCACTTTTAGCCTATATTGGGATGTAGCAGATTAACTGAAAGCATTCAAAATAAGCACTTCCTCTTTGGGTGGCGTCCAATACTAGTCCTATTCAGGCATGATTGATTTTTGGGTCATTCATTTTAATGGGTCTACTTATATATAACTTAGTTGGATACAATCCTTTCCTTTTTTTTACTCCTATGACTACTGTGACACATAAGACCTACTGTATTCCTTGGGACTCACCTGTAAGCAAACACGTTTACAATTATATTGTAGGTCTCAAAAGAATTGAATTTGTAATTTGTATTTTTTGAAAATCTACGCCAAAGAAAAGTGAGTAGTATAACAAAGAACTATGTCACAGTTAATTAAAGCAAGTGAACAGAAAATATTCTCATTATAAATAATAGTATTATGATGAACTTAAATTATTTTAAGAGTACTTCAGCTACAAAGAGCTTTCCCAGTTTTAAAAAAATACCCAGCACTGAATTGCAAGGAAGTCTCTAATCATACTCTTTAGTCTCCAATTAGAGCGTAGTTCTGAAACTCTTTCTGGTGCCCGGCAGACTTTGAAGAGAAAGAATGCTTCTAAAATTAGATTGGTATGCCCCTTTCGTCATTGCAGCCACCTTACAATGGAAACACGCATGAAACATGGTTGTGGCATACATCCCAGGTTCAATCAAGTTGTGAGGTGGCACAAGTCTGGCAGTTCTAAAGCTGTATTGCTCCCATAACCTCTGATCCAATAAACATATGGACCTCTACAGTGTGGCTTGCAGAATGCAGAAAACCCAGGTATGTACATATTGGCTTGCAGACAGGCAGACCTAATTACCTTAATTGCCAGTACAACTGGAGGGCGTTGGGAATACTTTTCACAGCCTTTTTTTTTTTTTTAATAATTTTTATTGCATTTTTTCAGACATAAAGCAAGAAAAGAAAGAAAAAACAGAAAAAAATAAAGAAAATCATGTCCTTCCAACAACTTATTTCCACATTCCAACGAACTTCCCCACATCTCCCGCACAATGCATTCTTAACAATAAATTTATCAGCAAATTGTAACCTTGTTTCGTGTGTTTCTTTGTACTTTCAATTGCAATTTAAGTTTAAATCCCTTATTGTCCATTTACTCTAAAAACATACCATATTAGCATTTTTAACATTTAAACTTGATTCTTTCAATAATGTTATCCAATTTCATAGATATTGCACTCTCATTGCTGGGGCTAGAAATTTAAATTATGCGTCTTTTATAGTTCATGTAACTTATAATGTTTTTGCAAATAGTTCTTAAATTTTTTCCAATCCTCCTCCATGGCTTCTTCTCCCAGGTCTCGGATTCTGGCGGTCATTTCGGCCAACTCCATATAGTCAATCAGTTGCGTTTGCCACTCTTCCAGCGTGGGAAGATCTTGAGTCTTCCAATATTTGGCGATCAGAATTCTTGCTGCTGTAGTAGCATACATAAAAAACGTTCTATCCTTCTTTAACACCTTTTGGCCGACAATACCCAAGAGGAAGGCCTCCGGTTTTTTAGGGATGGTGTACTTAAACACCTTTTTTAACTCGTTGTAGATCATTTCCCAAAAGGCCTTCACTCTCGGGCAAGTCCACCAAAGGTGAAAGAATGTTCCTTCAGCCTCCTTACACTTCCAACATTTGTTGTCAGACAAATGGTATATCTTAGCAAGCTTGACTGGGGTCATGTACCACCTGTATATCATTTTCATAATATTTTCTTTCAAGGCATTACATGCCGTAAATTTCATACCGGTGGTCCATAACCTTTCCCAGTCTTCAAACATGATATTATAACCAATGTCTTGGGCCCACTTTATCATGGCTGATTTAACTGTCTCATCCTGTGTATTCCATTTAAGCAGCAAGTTATACATTCTCGATAATACCTTAGTCTTTGGTTCTAGCAACTCTGTCTCAAGTTTCGATTTTTCCACCTGGAATCCTGTTTTTTTGTCCAACTTAACAACCTCATTAATTTGGGCATAGTGAAACCAATCCTGCACCTTATCCTTTATATCTTCAAAGCTCCGCAACCTCCAATTATCGCCAATTTTTTCTACTAATTCCCAATATTTCGGCCAGCCGACCTCCATATTGGGTTTTTTCCACGCCTTGGCCTCCACTGGTGATAGCCACCTCGGAGTCTTACTTTCAAGTAAGTCTTTGTATTTCATCCAGACCATAAAAATTGCTTTCCTGACAATATGGTTTTTAAACATTCCATGTGTTTTTACCTTGCCGTACCACAGATACGCATGCCATCCTAACGAGTTGTTAAAACCTTCCAGGTCTAGGACATCTGTGTTTTCTAGTAAAATCCAATCTTTCAACCAGCAGAAGGCTGCCGCCTCATAGTATAACCTTAAATCTGGCAGGGCAAACCCCCCTCTTTCTTTTGCATCAGTTAGTATTTTAAACTTTATTTGGGGCTTTTTGCCCTGCCAGATAAACTTTGAAATATCCTTCTGCCACTTTCCAAAACATTCCACCCTGTCCACGACCTGCAAGGCTTGAAATAAAAACAACATTTTTGGCAAGACATTCATCTTAACAGCAGCAATTCGGCCCAGCAAGGAAAGTTTCAGTCTCGACCACGTTTCCAGATCTTTCTTAACTTCTAACCAACATTTCTCATAGTTATCCTTAAACAAGTTCAAATTTTTAGGCGTCAAGTGTATCCCCAGGTATTTCACTTTCTTAACCACAGTTAGTTCTGTTTCCTTCTGAAACCCCTCTATTTCTAAAGGCGTCAAGTTTTTCCCCAGAACTTTAGTCTTTTGTTTGTTCAACTTGAATCCTGCCACCCGACCAAATTCTTGTATCAGTTCCAAAACTCTCTTTGTACTAGATTCTGGCTCCTGTACTGTTATTACTAAGTCATCTGCAAATGCTTTCAGTTTGTATTGTTTCACTCCGACCGTGATCCCCTGTATCTGCCGGTCCCTCCTAATCATATTCAGCAAAACCTCCAGGACTGATATAAATAATAGGGGGGATAGGGGGCACCCCTGGCGTGTTCCTTTTTCAATATGGAACTCCTCTGTCACCACATTGTTCACTATCAACTTAGCTTTTTGTTCTGAATAAATTGCTTCTATACCATTTTCAAACCCCCGACCCACTCCCATCCCTTCCAAGTTCTTCTTCATAAACTTCCAAGAAATGTTGTCAAAGGCCTTCTCAGCATCAATAAAAATTAACACTGCTTTAGTGTTAATATTTGTTTGTAAGAGTTCTAAGATGTCAATAATATTCCTAGTATTGTCGAACAAATGCCTACCAGGAAGAAAGCCTGTGTGCTGGTCCCGGGGGTAAGGTACCTTGGGTGTAGCAGAGTCCACACAAAGAGGGGCAAGGTCCGAGGCAGAGAGCCGGGCGGGGAACAGGAACGCTGGAACAGGAGGCGGTGCAGGGAACAGGAACACCGGATGGTCGGGAACAGGAGGCCGAGCAGGGAACAGGAGTACCGGATAGTCAGGAACAGGAAGCCGAGCAGGGAACAGGAGTACCGGATAGTCAGGAACAGGAAGCCGAGCAGGGAACAGGAGTACCGGATAGTCAGGAACAGGAGGCCGAGCGGGGATCAGGAACACAGGAAGGTCCGAAGCCAACAACGACGTTGCTCCCGCAACCTGGGGCCGGGCTGACTGGGCTTTTATCCTCTTCTAAGGCCAGGGGCGGTCCCGGCCCCCAGGAGCCCCGCCTCCTCTGGCCTTAAGGCGAGCACTCCTCCTGGGGGCAACCAGTTCCCTTCGCCTCTCTGCTCTAAGCCTCTGCAGATCAGGAGAGGCCGAAGGGTTACTGGGCCCTGGAGGAGGCTCACCTGTGGCCACTGAGTCGTCAAGCCTCTCTGGGGCCAGAAGGGCTTCACCTGGGGCCAGCTCCTGATGCACTGCCACAGGTGCAGGCTCTTCAGCATCTAGGCCTTGCCCCAGTTCAGCCGGCCCTGGAGGCGGGGACTCCTGTTCAGGCTGGGATTCCTCTGTTTCATCCTCCGAATCGGAATCCCAGGCCATCACACCATCCCCCCTCCCAGGCCCCCCCCTCAACCGAGGGTCCGGACCCGGCTTGCCGGGGTACGTCGCATGGAACTCTCGGAGGCAGGCAGGTGCGTGGACGTTGGCCGCTGGTTCCCAGGAACGGTCCTCCGGTCCGTACCCCTTCCAGTCAATGAGATACTGCAGCTTTCCCCTGTGGTATCGGGAGTCCAGGATGCGTTCCACCTCGTACTCAGGCTCTCCCCGAACCAACACTGGCTGCGGTCGGGGACGGTTCGGATGGAACTCGTCGGGTGGGGCCACCGGACTCAAAAGGGACCTGTGGAAGACCGGGTGAACCTTCAGGGTTGCGGGTAACCGGAGACGAAATGCCACAGGAGAGACTTGGTCTACGATAGGGAACGGGCCGGTGAAGCGGGCGTCCAACTTCCGCGAAGGTCGAGAGGGGTGGAGGTGGCGAGTGGAGAGCCAAACCAGGTCACCGACGCGAAGTTCCGGCCCCACCTGGCGGTGGCGGTCGGCCTGGGCCTTGTACGCTTCATTGGCCTGGTGCAGTTGCTCCACCAAAAGCTGTTGCTGGGACTGGAGCTCTTGAAGCCACTCCGTCACCGCTGGGACCGCGGATGTCGGCAGCACCTCTGGAAACAGCCGTGGATGATAACCATAACTGGCCTGGAACGGGGTCTGCTGGGTGGACGCATTCACCGCGTTATTGTAGGCGAACTCCGCCAATGCCAGGTGGTCGACCCAGTCATCCTGCTGGTAGCTGCAGTAACACCGGAGGTACTGCTCCAGCACCGCGTTCGCCCGCTCCGTCTGGCCATCGGTCTGTGGGTGGTAGGCTGACGAGAGGCAGACCTCCGTCCCGAGGGTCTGGTGTAGTGCTCGCCAGAACCGGGATGTGAACTGAACGCCCCGGTCGGACACCACGCGCTCAGGTAGGCCATGCAGGCGGAAGACATGCTGAAGGTACAGCTGAGCAGTTTCCTTGGCTGTGGGTACAGATGGACAGGGAGCGCAGTGCACCATCTTGGTGAAATGGTCGGAGAAAACCAGAAGGCAGGTACAGCCACGAGACGAGGGTAAGTCCGCTACAAAGTCCAACGAAACCGTGTGCCAAGGGCGCGGTGGAACTGGCAATGGCTGCAGTAGGCCGGGGGGTCGCCCGGTAGGTCCCTTGGCGCGCCGGCAGACATCACAACCAGCAACGTAGCGAGCCACGTCAGCCTTCAGGCGGGGCCACCAAAACTCTCGACTGACCAGATGGGTGGTCCGATACCGTCCAAAGTGCCCCGCTGCTGGGGCATCATGGGCCATCCGGAGAACCTCCAGCCGTAGTGGCCCTGGCGGGATGTACAGACGACCGTGGTGCAGCAGAAGGCCCTGATGCAGGACCAGCCCCGGATACTGTGGGCTGGACCCTTCAGCCAGCTCCCGGAGTCGTTCCTGGGCCCAAGCGTCGACCCGCTGCTGTTCCCGCACCCGAACCTGCAGTGGCTGCGCCTCCTGGGTGGCCAGGAATGCAGCCGGAGGTAGGATCGTGGTGGGTTCTGCTTGCTGTACCGTGTCTGTGTTGTCTTCAGGTTTCCGGGACAGGGCATCCGCCTTCTGATTCTGAGAGCTAGGGATGTAGCGGATCCGGAACTGGAACCGGGAAAAGAACAACGCCCACCGGATCTGTCTTTGGTTCAGCTTGCGGGTGGTCTGGAGGTACTCCAGGTTCCGGTGGTCGGTTCTCACCTCCACCGGATGTCGTGCCCCCTCAAGATGGTGGCGCCAGACCTCAAAGGCTACCTTGATGGCCAGTAGTTCCCGCTCCCACACAGTATAGTTACGCTCCGCTGGTAGGAGCTGGCGGGAATAGAAGGCACAGGGTAAGAGTGGCGCTTCAGGACCAATCTGTTGAGACAAGACGGCACCGAGAGCCGTACTGGAAGCGTCGGTCTCCACCACAAAGGGTCGAGAGGGGTCAGGATGTTGTAAGATTGGTGCCCTCTGGAAACAGGCCTTCAACCCCTGAAACGCCTCCTCTGCCTCCTTGTCCCAGGAAAACGGCGTCTTTGGGCGCAGTAGCCGGGTCAACGGGGTGGTGCGATGAGCATAATCAGCGATGAAGGTCCGGTAGTAATTGGCGAACCCCAGGAAACGCTGTAGGTCCTTGCGGTTCCGGGGTGCCGCCCATTCTTGAACCGCTGTCACCTTCCCCGGGTCCATTTGCACCCCATCTGGAGAGAGCCGGTGACCAAGGAAGTCCACAGTCCGCTGATGGAACTCGCACTTGCTGAGCTTTGCGTACAAACGGTGCTCACGCAAGCGCTGCAGCACGGTCCGGACATGTTCCTCATGGCGAGCCGGGTCACGGGAGTAAATCAGTATGTCATCCAAATACACCACCACGTACTTGTCTAACAAGTCCTGAAACACGTGGTTGATGTAGCGTTGAAACACAGCAGGCGCGTTGCACAAACCGAAAGGCATAACCAAATATTCGAACTGCCCGTACCGGGTGCCAAACGCTGTCTTCCACTCATCCCCGGCTCGGATCCGAATCAAGTTGTAGGCCCCCCGGAGGTCCAGCTTGGTGAACACCTGTGCCCCTTGCACCCGCTCCAGCAGCTCCGAGATAAGGGGCAAGGGGTACCGGTCTGGGACGGTAATTTTGTTCAGGGCTCGGTAATCATGACAAGGGCGGAGTTCCCCACATTTCTTCTTAACGAAAAGCACTGGTGCCGCGGTAGGCGAGGTGGAAGGCCTAATGAACCCACGCTCCAGGTTCTTGCGCAAGAAGTCCTGCAAAGCCTCGCGCTCTGGCTCTGTTAGGGAATATAAGCGACTCACTGGTAAAGGCGCTCCGGGTTGGAGGTCTATGCCGCAGTCAAAAGGCCGATGCGGCGGCAGCTGGTCTGCCCCCTGTTCCTCGAACACGTCCTGGTAGTCCTGGTACACGGCTGGGAGCGTGGGTGCTGCCTCCTCTGAGGGCGCGGCCGCCAGCGTTCCGGATTGAGCATGGGAACATGGGTCTGGGAAGTGCACGGTCCGTTTGACCCAGTCAATCTGAACGTTGTGGGCTTCCAGCCAGTCCATCCCGAGCACCAGGGGGAAGCGGGGCATAGAGGCAATGTCCAAAGTTCGCAACTCCCGGTGCTGCTGGAGACACAGGACCAGGGGCTGGGTCTCCTGAGTAACGGCACCTGAGCGCAGAAGTCGTCCGTCAATCGCTTCCACCTGGACCGGTACTGGCTTGTTCCGAAGTGGCACCCGATGATGGGCGGCAAAAGCAGCGTCCATATAGGAGCGGGTTGCCCCTGAATCTACCAAAGCATGGGTGAGGATCCAGGGCCCACCTGGAGGGTATAAACGTACCGAAACCATAAGATGTTGCAAGTCCATTGGTGCGGGCCCATTCTGTACGGTTTGGGACCCCCGGTAGCTAGGGCCATCAGCTACTGGGGTTGGTGGTTTCCCTGCGGCTGGCGTTTCTCAGGGCAGGACCGAGTGAAGTGTCCACTTCCGCCACAGTAAAGACAGAGATTTCCCTCCCGACGCCGCGCCTTCTCTGCGGGGGAAAGGCGTGGCCGCACTGCCCCGAGCTGCATAGGCTCCTCCGTTAAATCAGTTGTGACCGTGGGGCTGCCGGAAAAAGCTGGTGCCGTGAACTGGAAGTGTCGACGACCCCGGGCCTGACGACGATCCTCCAACCGGTCGTCTATTTGTAGACTCCGTTGAATGAGAGTGTCCAGCGTGGTGGGGCGTTCCATTGTGGCCAACTGGTCCAGTACCTCGTCCGAAAGCCCTTCGAGATACTGGTCCCGCAGTGCCGAGTCATTCCAGGTCAAGTCCTGTGCCAACAGCCGAAACTCCGTGGTATATGTGGCCACCGTGGACTTGCCCTGTTTCAAACGCTGAATCGCCCGGTTGGCTTGACTCTCTTTCTGGGGGTTGCCAAACGCGGCCTCCAAACGATTGCAAAACCCCGTATAGTCTGCCAGCAAGGGGGAGTCTTGCCTGAGTAGCGGCAACGCCCACTTGGCCGCCTGGTCCTTTAACAAACTAATCAAAAAGTGCACCTTGGTGCGGTCGTCAGGAAAGTTCCGGGCTCGCCCCTGAATATACAGCTTGGCCTGGGCCAGGAACATGGGAAAGCTGGCCGGGGCTCCATCAAATTTCTCAGGCAAAGCCACTGGGTACTTGCCCGGAGCCGGGGCGTCGGCCCCAGGAGCCGGTAGAGCTTCCAAGCGTTGCTGAAGTGCCACAACCGCGTCGCTGAGCTGCTGCACGGTGTGAGTCAAGGCCTGGTTCTCCTGGGCCAAAGCCACCAGTGCAGCCGCCTGTTCAGCCATGGCCTCTGGCTCTTCCCGAACGCACCCCTACGAAGGGGGAGTGCGGGTGTGGCGGGAGCAAACTGTGCTGGTCCCGGGGGTAAGGTACCTTGGGTGTAGCAGAGTCCACACAAAGAGGGGCAAGGTCCGAGGCAGAGAGCCGGGCGGGGAACAGGAACGCTGGAACAGGAGGCGGTGCAGGGAACAGGAACACCGGATGGTCGGGAACAGGAGGCCGAGCAGGGAACAGGAGTACCGGATAGTCAGGAACAGGAAGCCGAGCAGGGAACAGGAGTACCGGATAGTCAGGAACAGGAAGCCGAGCAGGGAACAGGAGTACCGGATAGTCAGGAACAGGAGGCCGAGCGGGGATCAGGAACACAGGAAGGTCCGAAGCCAACAACGACGTTGCTCCCGCAACCTGGGGCCGGGCTGACTGGGCTTTTATCCTCTTCTAAGGCCAGGGGCGGTCCCGGCCCCCAGGAGCCCCGCCTCCTCTGGCCTTAAGGCGAGCACTCCTCCTGGGGGCAACCAGTTCCCTTCGCCTCTCTGCTCTAAGCCTCTGCAGATCAGGAGAGGCCGAAGGGTTACTGGGCCCTGGAGGAGGCTCACCTGTGGCCACTGAGTCGTCAAGCCTCTCTGGGGCCAGAAGGGCTTCACCTGGGGCCAGCTCCTGATGCACTGCCACAGGTGCAGGCTCTTCAGCATCTAGGCCTTGCCCCAGTTCAGCCGGCCCTGGAGGCGGGGACTCCTGTTCAGGCTGGGATTCCTCTGTTTCATCCTCCGAATCGGAATCCCAGGCCATCACAGCCTGCTTGGTCCTTATGAATTACTTCATTTAAAACCTTTTTCAATCGACTTGCCAAAATGTCTGCAAATATTTTGTAATCCACATTTAGGAGTGAGATGGGACGGTAGTTCCTAAGTTGAGTCTTTTCAGTTTCCACCTTGGGTATCAATGTGATGAAAGCTTCTTTCCACGTTTCCGGTGCCCTTCCTCCCCCCATGATCTGATTGCAAACCTCCATTAATGGTAGAGTCAAGTAGTCTTTTAATGTCTTATAGTATTTGGAGGTAAGCCCATCCGGGCCTGGAGATTTGCCCAGCTGCATATTCTGAATGGCATCCTCTATTTCTTGTTGTGTTATTTTACAGTTCAGGGTTGATCTCTTCTCCTGAGATAGTTCTGTTAGACCGTTGAGTTTCAAGAATCGTTCCATCTCAGACACTTCCTCAGGCCCTTGTGTATACAACTTTTTGAAGTATTTCTGGAAACACTTTCTAATTTCACCTGGTTTCTGAATATTTTTCCCTTCCACCTCTAGATTGGTAACGTAGTTAAGTTTCTGTCTTTTTTTCAACTGCCATGCCAGCAGTTTCCCACACTTGTTTGCTGACTCAAAGGATCTTTGTCTCATTTGTTTAATTTTCCATTCCACTTCTTGATTTATCAATTTCAAATATTGTGCCTGGTGAAATTTAATTTCTCGCAAGATCTCTTTGGATTTTGGTTTAGATCTCAGTCTTTTCTCTCCATCTCTTATCTTCTCTAATAACTTATCCTTTTTCCCATTCCAGAGTTTTTTCTTAATTGTGTTTTGTTGTATCAGAAACCCCCTCATTACAGCTTTACTAGCGTCCCAGATTGTTCTTTTTTCCACTGAAGTATTTCAAGTTGATTTCAAAGTAATCCTTTAAAGTTTTTTGGGCCTTCTTTACGATCTCTTGATCTCTAAAGAGGGTGTCATTCATTTTCCATCTAAAGGAGCCGGCTGGAGTAAGCCTCAATTCCATTTTCAGGGCATTATGGTCGGAGCAAGTCTTTGGGCAGATTTCCACTCTTATAGTCTTCGGTGCCAGCCCTCTAGCTGTCCAAATTTGGTCGATTCTCGTCCATGATGAGTGGGCCTCAGAAAAGAAAGTTCCTTCTCTACCTAGGGGGTTCCTTGTCCGCCAAATGTCAATCAAGTCCATATTGTCTGTCAGTTCAAAGAAAGTTTTCGGTAGTCTGCCATCCTTAGTTAAATTTTGACTTTGTGACTTATCCATCAAAGTAGAGACTACCCCATTCATGTCTCCCATCATAATGATGTTTGAGTAGTCCAGATAGTCCAGTAATGTCTCATGTAGCTTCTTGTAAAATTCTGCTTTCCCCTCATTTGGTGCATAAATTCCTAATATCAAAACTTTTTCTCCTTGTGATTGTATTTCAATTGCCAAAATTCTTCCTTGCTCATCTTTAAACAAAAATTTCGGTGCTAGGTTCTCCTTTGCATAGATCACCAGGCCTCTCTTTTTGACTTTGTCTGATGAGATAAATTCTTGGCCTAGTCTTTTGTTGATTAGTACTTTCCGATGGAGCCTAGTCACATGCGTTTCTTGCAAGCAAATTATGTCCAAATTTTCTTTTTTCAAAATATGAAAAATCCTTTTTCGTTTTTCCGGGGAATTTGCGCCATTAATGTTCCAACTGTACAGCTGCAGAGACATCCTGTATCAATCTGTTGTTGCTCTTTATGGGGTGTCCTCTTTTTTGTCCAAATCCGAGGGAGATGGTGTTGGTTCCAATCCAGGCTGTGGCGGAGGCCAAGGGACTGCTGTTCCCTTCTGAAGGTCCTCTCCGTTGTCTTGCAAGAACTTCTGGTTGTCCTCTTTTGTCTTAATTCTGACCTTCTTTCCTTTGTATTTAAATGATAGGCCTTGTGGGAACTCCCACCTATACGGTATCCCGTTACCTCTCAAAAGTCTTGCTAGGTCAGTATAGTTGGCTCTGAGATCCAGTAGTTGTTTTGGTATATCCTTGTAAATTTCCGCTCTTCTGTCCTGGATCCCAAGTGGTTTGTTAAAATGAAGGTCAAGTATTTTGTCTCTCTCCTGTTTGTTCCTTAGAATGATCAGGCAGTCTCTAGGTCTGTCCTTCCTGGTGACACTTCCCAATCTGAATGCCGTTGTTATTTTAAAATCTTCGTCTTCCTTTATACCCCAGAATTTGGAAAATTCTGCTGTCAAAAATCCAGTCAAGTCTTCTTTTTCAATCTCTGGGATAGAGCGTAATCTCAAATTATTTTCCCGATTTCTCAATTCCACCATAGACAGGTAGGCCTGCTGGTCACCAATATGCTTATGTAGTGGCCTTACCTCTCCCTTCAATTCATCCACTTTTTGAATTGCTGTGTCAGCTTTTTCGTTCGCAGCTTCAGCCAATTTCCGGTTCTCAGAAGTAGCGTCCTTTAGATTCCCAATTGTTTGTGAGTGCTGTGTCACTTGTTCAGATAGCTTTGTGATAGAGGATGTGGCTAAGTCAATTTTTGCTGTTTGATCATCAACCTTCTTGTTTAAAATTGCAAATTGTTGTAGCATTTCTTTCAAAAGTGCATCAGATCCACCTGCAGCCATATCCTCTGTTGCTGGTTGTTCAGCTTCCTTTAGTTCGGCTGTTGTTGAAGGTTCAGTTCCCTTCAATTCAGCTACTGTTGGAGGGGCAATTCCCTTCAGTAAAGCAGGAACTGAAGATCTACGTGCCTGAGAAGTCAAGGTTGTTTGCACAAGTTGGGCTTTCGCTGCTTTCGCTTTTGCAGACCTTGTTTTCGGTTGGCCACTCATTCCCCACCTGTCTATGAGTCAAGGTCAGACTGTCAAGTGTTCCATGGGAAGAACAGGCTTCAGTGTAGATAACAACAGCAGAGAGTCAAAACAAAGTTAGTTCCCAGGAAATTGTAAATCCAGTCTCCACTAGAGGGAGTACAGTTAGAGGGAGTACAGTTGAAGTTCAGGAAAGAAGGAAAAAAGTTTGGTCGCCATTAAAGTTCCTGCTGCTGAGTAATTTAACAATAATCCTTAAAACTTTTTTCCACTGGCAGAGCCTTCCAAAATTGCCACAAAAGTCATCTCCCTAGGTGCAAGATACAGTTGCTTAGTTAAGTAGTCCAAAGTTGCCTCTATGTATCTGATTCAGTTTTATAAATTGTATCCGCAAAAGGCATTCTTTTCCCCCGCCATCCCGAGGCTGGGTTTAAAGCTTTAAAATCCACCAAAGGAGAAGGTTCCCAAGTTACTTCAACACTTAGAATAGATTAAAAAATAAACTTGCCTTTCCTTTCAGACTCCAATTCTGTCAGACGCATAATACTTCCACTTTAAAAGTTCTTTTTCTGCTGCTCCAGCCTGTCAGTTCCTTTGCCTTTGATCTGTAAGCGTTGTCGGAAGACGGACTTCCTCTTTTTCGTCTCCCGCTTTCAGCCGAATTTCTAAATTTGTAAATCCAATTTAGAGTGTCGCTTACTCGCGAGTAGGTGCTTTAGTATCCAATAGTTAAGGAAGAAAGGTCGGCGCTCATCGGCAGCAGCCGCGCGGCTTCGCTCCCGCAGAAAGAGCGATGAACTCTCAGCACCGCTTCCCCTCCGCGCTTCCGGAACCCCTTACGGGGTCCCTTCTTCGTTTCGGGGGTCGCTCCAGGTGCCCGCCGAGTCCCACGGCCACGAGCTCACTCTGCTCGTGGTTTTTCTTGATGGATCGTCGCTGTGCCGTAGCGAACGATCCTTTCCTGCGGAGCCCCTCTTTAGACACTAAAGAGGACCGCCATTACCGTTTCGCGCCGCCTCCGGATGCCACTTTTCACAGCCTTGACTCAAGGTAGCCAGAGGGCACCTTGGCTGTGAGGCCTGGAAGAGAAGACCTGCTCCCTGCCTTGCTAGCCTTTGCCCACCTGACAGATTCCAGCTACAAAAGCTAAAGCTGCTGAACAGACTCTTGGGCTGGGGTGCTGTTTAGGGGCTTTTATTGGGGTGGGGTTGTTGCTGTTATTTTATATTAATTTATGTATCTTTACTTTTAATTATGATGTACATGGAAATTGTTCAATTTGGTTGTGTACTTTTTGATGGTTTATTTATGGTTTACGACTATTTTTGTTATGTTTGAAATTATGGGGTTTTTTCCTGTTTTAAGCTACCTTGAGGATGGTTTGAACTATGGAAAGGTGGCATACAGTGGTGCCTCGCAAGACGAAAAGAATCCGTTCCGCGAGTCTCTTCATCTTGGGGTTTTTTCGTCTTGCGAAGCAAGCCCATTAGCGGCTTAGCGGATTAGCGCTATTAGCGGTTTAGCGGATCAGCTGATAAGCGGTTTAGCGGATCAGCTGATAAGCGGCTTAGTGGATCAGCTGTTAAACGGCTTAGCGGATCAGCTGATAAGCGGCTTAGCGGCTTAGGATCAGCTGATAAGCGGCTTAGCGGCTTGGGAAAAAGGGGGGGGGAGGAAAAAAACCCCGAAGGAACTCGCAAGACATTTTCATCTTGCAAAGCAAGCCCATAGGAAATTCGTTTTGCGAAGCACCTCCAAAACGGAAAACCCTTTCGTCTAGCGGGTTTTCCGTCTTGCGGGGCACCACTGTACAATTAAAACTATGTATATATGCCCTTATGGAAGAGTACGGCTGCTGCTGCTGCACTGTGAGTTGGGAAGGCCGCTCCCTCCTCAGGCTAATTCCACCTGGCCCAGGGGGCCCTGGTATGTCCCACAGAGAAATTTACGGTCTGCAAATAAAAACATCCTGAAGGTCCCAGGCCACAGAGAGGTTAGGCTGGCCTCAACTAGAGCCAGGGCCTTCTCGGGCGCGGCTCCAACCTGGTGGAACGCTCTGTCACAAGAGACCAGGGCCCTGCAGGACTTGACATCTTTCCGCAGGGCCTGCAAGACAGAGCTGTTCCACCAGACCTTTGGTCAGGGCGCAGCCTGACTCCCTCCTCTGGCAATCTGCACAGAATTTTGCTTAATGGTTGCCATCAATTTGATTTTAATTAATTTTATAATGAATGTTTTTAGAATGCTGGATTATTTTGATTGTTGTTAGCCGCCCTGAGCCCGGCTTCATCTGGGGAGGGCGGGATATAAATAAAATTTATTATTATTATTATTATTATTATTATTATTATTATTATTATTATTATCATTCATCCTTTTATCTGTTATTACAAGATGACCACTTTTAGTCATTAATGTTCATTCCCATTTTTGAAGTTTTTGTAAAATTTTGTATTCTGTATGATTTTATAACTGTAAGTCACTTGCAAACATTTAATATAGTGAGTCTCAAATAAAGGCAATACATAAAAATAATTAAAATATGATTATTTGTTGTAGTAGTAATAATAATAATAATAATAATAATAATAATACAGGTAAAACAACTTAATTTAAAGGCCCTTCCTCCTCTTTGTCCAATAGGAAGGTGCTGCTTAAGTACCACCCCTGGTGATCCCTGGACTAAAAAGAGGGAACCCAACCAATACTCAATCCTGGGTGTTTGGTTCAGCGCATGTTGAATTGATCTCTAAAAATTGTATGTAGTAGCAGAAGGATCTCTTTGTGGGAAGGGGGGGGGGTTCACTCAAAGAATTTGTAATATAAAAAAAAGGTTCTGAAAATTCAACATTGGTTGTATTTATTATTAATTTATTAAATGTGTATCTTGCCTTTGTGGATGCCCAATATGGCTAACAATAAAATACACATTAAAAGGTGCGACAGCGTGCAACTCACAGAAAAGTTGGAAATCCCTTGAATTGTTACAAAGTACTCTCAGTTCACACATTATATTTTCACATCCAGGATGTTTCATGAATACAATTATAAAGTCAATGTGAATATGGCAAATAGAGGTTTGTAAATACTTGCATTATATAAATATAGGGAGCTGTGATTACCTGTGATTTTTCATGGAGTATATACCGTATTTTTCGCTCTATAAGACACACCAGACCACAAGGCACACCTAGTTTTTGGAGGAGGAAAACATGAAAAAAAAAATTCTGAATCTCAGAAGCCAGAACAGCAAGAGGGATCGCTGCGCAGTGAAAGCAGCAATCCCTCTTGCTGTTCTGGCTTCTGTGATAGCTGCGCAGCCTGCATTCGCTCCATAAGACGCACACACATTTCCCCTTACTTTTTAGGAGGGAAAAAGTGAGTCTTATAGAGCAAAAAATACGGTACTTAGGCTGCATTCATATGCATTTTCCCAATGTTCCCTAACATTAATTTCCCATTATATTTGAGCTTTCACATGAACACTAAACCTGCACTATACTTTGCTATATTTACAAAGTAGCATTTAAATAATGTGAAAGCTCAAATATACTGCTGAAATTAACAATCATGGAAACATAATAAGAACCGAACAAATGATTGTGTACAAGCAGCCTTGGTGGCTAAAGCTGCCATTTTAACCTCACGTGCCTGGGAGGAATTCCCACGGAACTAAATGAGACTTATTTCTGAGAAGACATGGTTAGGATCCGTGCTTTCTTTCTGGAGTACTGGCACCTTTTTCCCTAGAAGAAAAGCACCACTTGGGGTTGCAGCCTAAGCCAGGTTTTCTGCCACACAAAGTCTGACATAGATAAGGCCAGCCTCTGCAAGGTTCAGTGCGCAGAAATAGATGCTTCTTGAAGCATTTTACAGTATGTGTCAGAGGGACAAAATTGGGGTGGAGGGAAGGAATATTTGACAGCAAGGAGTGGGGAGGGAGGAAAGTATTAAATAGCAGTTGAGGGCAATTAAGATGGAGCTATAAAATATTTCAAACAATGGGAGGCAACAGAGTTCCCCATGAGTGAATGTCTGGCTCTGCCACAAGCATATATAACAAATATTTCAAAACACACTCTTTTATAAATTGAAAAGCACAGTGAGATAGAATAACAGAGACTCTTTTGGGTAAAGATATGAGGAACGCTGTGTGTAAGATGTACATATTCACAGCTTTGTAAAACAAAATTCCAATGTTTACATGGAGTGGTCTTCACTTTTTGAAATAAGCTGGCATGCTATATTTCCCTCCAAATACTTTCCCCTCCCTTACCTGTATGTAGCTGTTTCATTCTGCTTATGAGTTACTTGGAAATTTGGTTAGAACTGAGTTAAATGTGTGTGTGTGTTTTTTTAAGCATATTATTTACCTGGACCCTCAAGTGTAATTGGCAAAAAATGCCCTAAGGACAACCAAGAATTCCAAATTATTTTAGTTAAGACATGCAGTGAATTAATTGTGTCAAAATACACAAAGGAGCTGCACACTGTACACCCCAAATAACGCTAACAGACTTCTCCCTACCCACCTTTTTGCAAATCATTCTCAATTTAAAACTTACTCTCTGTATCCTTCAAAGTGCGGTACTGATGGAGATTTATGTCAGTACAACTCTAACCTAAACATTTCCCTAGTAATAGACTCAACTGTGTACTACCTAATCTCTATATTTCTGCATGGCTTTACGTGTGCTGCTCCCTTCTCCCCCTCGCCATAACTCCTCTCCCTAATTGCCTAAAGGGCTCTGTCAAGATAATAAAAAATAGTTCTTCTGAGAATAAGGATAGCTGCACTCATTTTCAAGATTATAAGGAATGTTAGATTTGTTATGAAACAAGACATGAAAAATTACTGTGCAATGTAAGAAGCACAGTCAATCTTTCTGGGGAGTAATGGGCTCTGTGTTTCAAAATCCCACCTTTGAGTCATTCTTTATAACCAGTTATGAGGCAAACTTTATTTATTTTTGTTTTTATTGCATAATTTTATTACATAATAAAAACAGTTTGGGAAGGAGGGATTGTTATAGCAGTGAATGTTTGAGCAACAAAATCCTCCCCAATAGATGCTTCAGGAGGGCCCAGGGGCCACAAAAACCTGCGTCTGCTCAGAAAAATAAGTCCCACTGTATTCAATGCAATGTCCGCCCGAGTAGTAAGTCTAGGGCTGCAGCCTTAATATAGAAGAGTGAATCCTTGGAGAAGACTGATAAAGTCCGAGACTCGGGGGCACGGCCGTGAAGGAAAGGAGAGGGCTGCTTAAACTCTAAGCTATGCTCCAAAGCCCAGAAAAACAGCTTGGAATGAAAGCCCCCTGCTGTCTAAGAAAACCCCAAAGCTTGAAGATAAGAGAGGGCTGACCAAAAGGATTCCAAAAAGCTGAAAAGAAAAGATTTTATTCAAAAAACACTAATGCATTCAAGGACATTAATGTAGGCGGCAGCGAAGATGGCACTGCCCTCAAGAGGCCTCTTCCTCTTTGGAGAAAGAAAATGGTAAGAATATCTAAAGGGAAGAGTTTGCAGCACAAGAAGAAGCCATAAAGGAGCTTATTGAAAACACTTGGAAAGACCTAATGCTCCCAATGGAAACGAAGTTGGCAGAACTCAACACGGGGCTTGACTCTTCAACAGAAACTACAGGCAGCCCCACCCCCCATTTACGCATGTTCAGTACATGCGCAACCATGTGTAAGCGCATCAGGCCGAACCCGGAAGTGACCCAGAAACATCATAAAGACGTCACTGAAACGTCACTAAAAGGGCAGAATGGGGGCAGGCTGGGGATGGGACGGGATGCTTGCAGCTTTCCAGTGGTTTTCAATTTTACATGATTTCCCCGACACACAAGGTACTTCCGAACGTAACCCCTGCGTAAGCAGGAGGCTGCCTGTACGGCAACAAAAGAATTAAACCAAATCCCTGACAAAAAGATCAAAGAATGAAAAGAGAGATATATGCAACAGGTTTGAAGATGCAAATTGATTCTCCTATTTTGATTTTCTACATTTCTGGGTTTTTTTGAAGAGGGAGCGGAAGAGAATGGATTCCGCACAATTTATTGCTTCATGGCTTAAATCACTGCTTCCAGACCTCATAATCTCTGCTGCTGATTTTGAATGGGCACACATGGCAATTGCACCCAAACTGAGAGAGAGGTTCACCCTCCACCCTGCCTGTGATATCATTTACAGATAGGTAGCTGTGTTGGTCTGCCATAGTCAAAATAAAAAAATTCCTTCCAGTAGCACCTTAAAGACCAACTAAGTTAGTTCTTGGTATGAGCTTTCGTGTGCATGCAGTTGGTCTTTAAGGTGCTACTGGAAGGAATTTTTTTATTGTGATATCATTGTCTGCTTTGCCCCTTACATGGAGGAGGAGGAAGTGTGGAACAAATGTAGAAACCCAGTATCTGTAACTGATAAAAGCATCCTAGTTATGGTGATGTGTTTCAGATCTGGCTTCTGAAACACTGAAAAAGGGGAAAATTCTACATGCCTGCACTATTAAACTGCAAGAGACTAGAAATTTCTGAAATTCTGTCATTCACTAAAGAACCGACTTAAGAAAGCATCTGACACATCCAAACCATTACCAAGATGGACAACCAGAAAGTGCAGCAGTTAAGATTTCAGCCTGGTGTTATCAAGTAAGAAAGGGATATTGGGGATATCAACAACTGGAGAAGCCAGGCTCAAATGAACAGCAGCTGGCCTCTCCAGAAGCCAACCAAAAGGCAAAGGGAAATGTGGTCAGAAAATCCTCTCGCTTTTCCACATTTTGTGGAGTGTTCATAAGGGATGAAAGATCTGCATGCTATGAACACAGAAAGCCGTCTTATATTGACCTAGATCATTGGCTACTGCTGACAGAGATAAGATGCCAGGGATCAGAACTTCGGCTGCAAAATGTGCTGATCCCTGCAATTTCCCCAAATGCAGGAAACTCGAGTGCATAATTTCACTGAGCTATGGACTATGGGCATTTGATGGAGAAGCTGCCATGGGTGCTTGCTTGCTGTGGCCTCCAAGGACAGGGTCAGAAATAGGGTCAGAAATGTTTCTGTCATGAATCATACCTCCAACTACCTCACACAAATAATGGACAAACTATAAAGCCTAAGCACTGAAAAAACAATCAAAACTGGCTATGTTAGATCCTTCCTTCCTTTTTTACAAGAACACAACATTGTGATGAAATGAACTGTGCAATTTTGGATTTCTTTGCTTTTCAGTCACTAACACATAACCTTCACTCAGCCCACTGAAAAATTATTTTTGTGCCAGGAAGTCCAGCTTATATTTTAATGCAGGTCATAAGCAAATTTACCAGAATTCAAAGTTTGGCTTAATATGATATGTGAACTAAACGAACTTAAACATTAATTCAATTCTAATGGCATCCTATAAGAATCCCCCCCCCCACAAATTCCCAGCACAGCAAACACAGTTTATTTAGAAAATATGGATGAAACCAAGAATTTATTTACCTCACAGCCAGTAACAATAAGCTATTTTGCTATGTTGATTCTCCTGAAGGCTGCTGCGTACATCTGTTCTAAATGGTTTCCTTTCTGACGTTTTTGAAGAATCATTTATGCCTCTAGATTGTCTATGCTTACAAGTGACTGTAATTTATGCCTGGATTAAATCTTTTATAATCAATATTTTGAATTGTGCAAGGCATTTTTTAGCCTCATGTCAGTGTTGTGCTAATGACATTACTGTTACGCTTGAGAAGGCACTTTGATTAAGGAGGGTTACAAGTGCATTTTCTACTAAAGAAATCGGAGAAGGCAATTTACCATTAAAAAAAAATTAGATGACTGTTGTTCCTATGCTTAATTTTTAGCACACACTAGACATTATTGTATCAGAACATTACGCTGCATGTTAAGAGAACTATTAAGTTTCATTCATGGTAATAATGATTTTATTCGAACAAGAATGGAATAAATAGCATATATACAAAAGCGGTTACAATGGTTTCACACTATCTTGTTTCTGGGGCCTGCTCTAAATAAACCAATATGCTTAGGAGAAAAGAGAAACTAGACTATCAGTTTAGTTATACAGAAATGTAATCTTGAATTTATTTATTTTTCAGGGATGCTGGACAGTGAAGATCAAATACCTTCCAGATTCCTAATACAAAGCATAAGCTGATACAAATTGGCCAAAACCTTGGCGTGCTTTCTGTGACTTCTGAAGTGTGAAAGATGATGAAGAGAAATAAACCAGATGTCTTCAATTAGAAGCTAGCCCTAGTCTAATGCGGAGAGCCCATTTATCAGTGCTGCTAATTGAAAAACTCTGTTAGCTTTGCAGTCCAAAAAACACATTACAGTGCCTTGGGATGCCAATCTCATTAGCTCCCACTTTTCATATTTGCAAAAGAGAAACCGACAGCTTTGTGTTTTTATCCATGTAGTTACCATGTCTGTTTCCTCAAATAGCAAGCTTAACTGCCTGATTTGGAGTCAAAGCAGGGATCCCTAAAATAAGGTAAGGTTTCTGTATACTAGGGGGACTCCCTAGGTATGCAGAAGCATGTGGTCTACCAGCTATGACCATTCATGGACAGAGATAGTTTGGTCTGGTAACCTTCAGATTGGGCTATTGCTCTTTAGGTTGATTGCACTGAGTGCAGAATTCTGAAGATGGGCTTCTGGTTGGAAAGTTCTGCATCAGTACGCTACATTGGTGCTGAAAGCTGTGTATACCCAGTGCACTACTGAGCTAAGTTCCATGTCCTACTGTCAGTAAATCAGGGGTGCCAACTTGAATAAAATATGGGGGGCAGGTAAGCCCCACCCTACAATCACATGATGGGGCTCTCCCATACCATTTAAATACCATCGACTGGGGGGGACCTGGCCCCCTCAAATATTTTATTGGGAGGGTGAAGAGACCTTGGCCCCTAGGAATTGGCTGTTATGCAGTACACAGAGCCAAAACAGCTAAGGACCAGGTTGCCTTATCACCTTGTCCCTTATACAGTCATACCTTGGTTCTTGAACGGAATCTGTTCCGGAAGTCCGTTCAATTTCTGAAAACGTTTGAAAACCAAGGCGCGGTTTCCAACTGGCTGCAGGAGCTTCCTGCACTCAATCGAAAGCTGTGTAAACTGCGTCAGACATTTGGCTTCCAAAAAATGTTCACAAACTGGAACACTTACTTATGGGCTTGCGGCGTTCAGGAGCCAAAGCGTTCAAGTCACAAGGCGTTCAACTTCCGAGGTACGAGTGTACACTCAAGATCATCCAAAGCACCTCTCCCGATTGTCCCACGGACAAGCAAAGACTTTTAGTATAGTGGTGCCATTACTCTGAAACGCAATTTCTACTGTAATCAGACATGCACATACAGATGTTGTTTGCTGATGATGCAGCCTTGACAGCGCACTCCAAGGTAGCAGCTGTTTTACCCAAGCCTGCAGGAAGTTTGGACTTACCATCAGCCTGACAAAGGCCAGTGTCCTGGGTCAGGATGCCACCAACACTCCACACATCAGCATTGGTGATCACACGTTTGAGGTGATAGATGATTCTGTCTACCTGGGCTGCACCATAACCAGCAACCTCTTCATCATTGCTGAGTTGCACAAGTGTACTGGCAAGGCAGCTACGGAAACAGCTTGCCTCTCCAAATAATGTGAACATAAATATCCAATATCAAGATGAAGGTCTACCAGGCTTGTGTGTTGAGCACGCTGCTTAATGGGAAGTGAGCCATGGGCAACGCCTTCCACATCATGAAGATTTGGGGCATCACATTTCAAGACAGCTTCAAACACAGATGAGCCCTCCCAAGCCCACATTCCCAACATGTTTGCACTCCTGTCCCAGTGACATCTAGCTGGCTTGGTCATGTCCATAGAATAGAAGATGGCAGGATCCACAAGGACATGCTCTACACAGATCTGGCTTCAGGCACCAGGCCCCCTGGCAGACCAACGCTGCATTACAAAGATGCTTGCAAATGTGACTTGAAGGCTGGTAATTTGTTCTACAGAGGTTCTGTGAGCTTCCAAGATATATGGAATGTTGAAGTGTCAGTTGAAAAAGGGACAAAACTGGAAACTGGGAGAGAGAATTAGCCAGATTAGGGGTCTAGGGTTGCAGGGCTCTGTGCTTCAAAGTAAAAACAACACCTTTTCCCACACAATACATGGATGTGTCAGGAGATAGGAATGAAAATAGCACATCTTTTTTCACCTTTACAGAAGCCCCTACCTTACCATATAGCCCTCATGATCTCTGCCCATCATGGCTGGGAAAGTCCACTACAAGGTTGACTGGATGGATCTACTGCCTTGTAAGATGTGGTGGTGCAGCCCCTCTTGAAGAAGTCCTCCCTGGATCCAAAGGTTTAGAGAACACCCATCTAGCCTTTAATATTCCCTTCTTGGGGCACACACACCTTCTGTGCATTCAGCATTGAATGTGTGAAAAGGATTTCAGTTGCTGCTGTTCCAGGTTGGCTAGAATTACGGCAACCCCAGTTCATCTCTGGATATGTACTGTTTCACTACAGCACCGAATAAAGAAAATGCAAAATTAGTGATTGTAATACTTGCTTAGAAGTTTTCTTTAGAGATCTGCAGGTTAAACCAACAGCACAGGTCTCCAGGATAGATCTACTTTTTACAGGAACTTCCCCAAAACAAGAGACACAACCTTAGCTAAGCATTGACAACATGGAAATGCACCACCTATCAGCTGAAGTTGTGGTTGTATAATCAATGTTATAAAAACAGAGAAAGAAAAAAAAGAAGAGATGAAAACTATAATCAATGCCTTCCCCCCACACAAATCAAACAAAACAAAACAAACCCTAGACCGAAGTTGTGGCAATTAACACTATTCAAGGGGCAATTTACAAGTTGTTCATCACTTAAACCTCCACCCACACTCATCAGGAAGCAATAAAATGGGCAGACTTGAAGTGTTTAATAAAAGGCAAAGCAGCAATTAAAGGCCTTAATACTACTTTGCCTGCCCCAACTAGACAAGCTGGTGCTGCAATTGTAATACAATTCACCCAGCTCACACAAGAAATGAGTTCTGAAAAACCACAGGAGTCAACACAGAATATAGCAGAATTCAATGGGCTGATATTGCCTGGATGCACTGTAGCAAGTGAGTAAACAAAGGATGTCAACTCCAGGAAAAAGCACATGTGGAAGCCTCAGGTGACGTGGCAGCCCTGGATTTCTCCAGGGATGGACATTTACCCTATTTCGGGTCCATGTCAGTTTTACTTGAGTTTGTTCATAAGACAGTTAGTTTGTTCTTAAACCAAGGTACCACTGTATTTAACTACACATTTAATCTTAATGTATGCATTTCTATGCATGCTTTTATGCATTTTGGTACAATTTTTTGAACTACGTCACAAAATTCAGAGAAGTGAAAAATCCAAATGATAACAGTATTATAATCTGCATATTAGTCCAGGAGGTGAAAATCTGGTTTGCTTAAAAATTGACATATGTTCTTTTTTAAACACTTAATGGAATGGCAAAATCAAGAAACTATTTACAACTGTTGTGGTGACACAACTCAGCATTTCAAATTTTGTAAACATTAGTGCAGTAAGAAAAATATTGTATTTGGTGGCTTGACTCTGGTGTTCAACAGGCTGTATCACTGCAAAATAACTTTTTCTATTTGTTTAATCAAGTACAGAAAATGTAAGAAACAGGGGCTTCTGGCTGATCCTCTCCTAAGCCCCCAAGCTGCCTCCATTACTGTCGGAAACCCCATATATTTATGTCTAGACTAAAGTAGGCAACTTTTGCCATTGCACAGAAGCTACATCAGTGTCTCTGGCCTCCTGTAAATCCCACAGCACTCAATAAAACAGATTGACTACATATGGGCTTAACTACCCTCTTTCTGGAAATAAACATGATTCACACTAATGGTATGAAAAGGGTTATACAATTAAACTAACAACAATTGAATATATCTTTCAGGTTTCAAATTGAGTAAAATTTTCCTGCAAAGCAATTCTGAGATGTTTCCCTCTTCCATGTGTTCATTCTTTACAGTGCTCTCCTAACCTTCAGTCTGTTCCTTCTGCTCCCCCTAAAATACTTCTCTTCTGTTCAGTGGACCAACACGCTTAGCCATTTGTTTTGACTGCTTATCTATTAATCAAGAAATGCATTATCTAGCCAGGCATTTATTCTTTTCCTATAATGATTAATAATACAATCATTTTCAAACTTTCTACATTCAGAGAACACTTTCCACGCAAATTGTCTGCTAAGAAATTGCCCATGAAGAATATGCTAGACTGATTACTGGTCAATATGTGGCACAGCCAACAGTGCCAACTCCAGATTTTGGGATGTCCACGTGAAAATGGGTCTCCTTCAAATATGCCTTCATGTGTCATCACTCATCCTGCTTAAGGACATTGCTTCTCACCCAGTAGGGTGGGGCAAGCTAGATGCCTAGTGCTCGTTTTGGCTTGACCTGTTTGCAAAATGTAAGACTGCTCAGTGTCACTGTAGGGGCCTCTGGGACGATTTATATTTCCTAGTGGTACCCAGCCACACCAGTACAGCTGTACCCATCTGAAATGTATGGACTGCAAGGAGACCAAGCAGGATATATCTGAGGAGGGACAAAATGAAAACTAACAAAATGAATTTCAATTGGGACAAATATAAGGTTCCACACTTAGGCAGGAAGAACCAGCTGCACAAATATAAGATGGGGGACATCTGGATTGCCAGTAGTACACGTGAAAAGGATCTTGAAGTCTTGGTAGATCACAGGCTTAACGTGAGTCAAGAGTGTGATGCAGCAGCAAAAGCTAACGCTATTCTAGGTTCCAGTTACAGATAGGTAGCCGTGTTGGTCTGCCATAGTCAAAATAAAAAAAAATCCTTCCAGTAGCACCTTAAAGACCAACTAAGTTAGTTCTTGGTATGAGCTTTCGTGTTCATGCACACTTCTTCAGATATCAGTATCTGAAGAAGTGTGCATGCACACGAAAGCTCATACCAAGAACTAGCTATTCTAGGTTGTATCAAGAAAAGTCTAGTGTCTCAATCAAGGGAAGTAATAGTACCACTCTATTCTGCCTTGGTCAGACCACACCTGGAATACTATGTCCAGTATTTTGGGCAACACAATTTAAGGAGGATATTGACAAGCTGGAATACTTGCAGAGGAAGGCAACCAAGAAGATCAAGGATATGGAAATCAAGCCTTATGAGGATTGGTTGAGGGAGTTGGATGTGTTTATTCTGAATAAGAGGATATTGAGAGGAGGTATGACAGCCATTTTCAAATATCTGAATGGCTGTCCCAAGCAAGCTTGTTTTCTCCTGCTCTGGAGGACTCAAACCAATGGCTTCAAATTACAAGAAAGGAGATTCCGACGAAACATCAAGAAGAACTTTCTAACAGTAAGAGCTGTTCAGCAGTGGAACTGGCTCCCACAAGAGGTTGTGGACTCTCCTTCCTTGGAGGTTTTTAAGCAGAGGTTGGGTGGTCTTCTGTCGTGGGTGCCTTAGTTGAGAGTCTTGCATTTCAGGGAGCTGGACTAGATGACCCTCAGGATCCCTTCCAACTCTACAGTTCTACAGTCTTTTCCTTTGTTTCTCAGTCAAATGGGGGCCCACTCTCAGTCTGGAAGTTTGGCAAGTGCTTCAATATGATGACTGCTGACACCAGGCTCACCGGGCTTCATAGCCACGCCACATGAACTAAGAATGCTCCCCAGAACAGGGATTTCTCAAGCACTGCCTAGTTTTCCTCCTCACTTATCTGGCTCTACCTCCAAACTATGCTATAGCTCTGGGTTGGACCAATTCCTGAACCAAGAATTCCTTCTTTGGTGGGTAAAGGCGCCAAGATATCTGGGGGGGGGGGGAGAAGTGAAAGTTTTCCCTTCTCTGAGATGAAAGAGCCAGAGGAGGTATTGAGGGGAATTAGAAAGTGAGATAAAAGGAGAGGTAAGAGGAGGAGAAGGAGAAATGGGAAAGAAAAGGTGGCAAGGAGGGTTAGAAATTAAGGTGGTAATAGAGGAAAGCTCTTACAGAGGGAAGAAGTGAATGCACCACAGCCAGAGAGGAGATGAAAGATACTGGCCATTGCAGGGTGGAATGAAGACTAAGGCACAAATGAAGTATGAAAGGATAAGGGGGTAAATTATAGGGGGAAGGGTAAAAATACTTTGAGAGGGATGTGGGGGTGGGAAGGCGAAAATGCAAAAGAAAAAGCTCAAAGCTACATGCTTTAAAAAACATCTTATTACCACTACAGGAAAAAAGACAGTAAACTTGATTTAATTGCACAAGTGTGAAGCTATAGTAGGGCTTATTTCCTAGACAAAACAAATACTTGGTAAAAGAAAACATTACTAAACTCTCTAAACTATGGATTGATTGAATCAGATAATATCAAGCACTTTTACTAAATATTACATTTATCTTTGGACACAAGAATGTACAAGTGTGGTGAAAAGAAATCCAGAATTCACATCAGCACACAAGCACTATTATTTTATCTTTTATTATGGAAAACATTCTTTTGTCTCCATCCTCCACTTCCTCTCCCCATCTAACTCCTGCTTTCCACAAACCTCTGAAAGCTTGTTGACATTGCACTTGGCCCGCCATCCATTTAAACCTAGTCTGAAAGGGCATTTATTTCTTCTCCATCTAAAAAATTAATCTACATTTGTCAGAATAATGCATAGTATGTACATGAAAGCTACTATTACTTAGATCTTCTGTTATTAGGTCAGGAATGCCAATTTAGAGTTCCCCAGGGCACTTCAGAAACACATAAATCCTCCATGAAATTCAGACTAATGTGTTCTAGCCAGAGGCCACAGGATGGGTTAAGGCCGTGATTGTGAATCGGGCTGAGTCGCTCTCCAAAAGGCCCAGGGTTTACTTGATTAATGTTTTGATTCCCCTTCAGATATATCTAAATCCCGACATTCTACAGAACTTTGGGTTGCTTTAACTACAATGGGAGCATCTTAATGCTTAACTCTTCAGAACCAGTGAAGACTGACCTACTTTGAAGAATTAATCATAGTAACTTCTGCAGTTGAGATTCAGACTGCAGTTCACAATCCCTAACACGGTGTTGCGTTCAGCACATGGGGGGCGGGGACAAACTTTCTTTTAGCCAATGTGGGTAGAGAGGCAAAAGACCGGTGGAGTAAAAGTGGGTGGAGACTGTATCTTTGTACGGTAGGTATTGTTATATAGTCGTACCTTGGTTCTCGAACAGAATCCGTTCCGGAAGTCCGTTTGACATTAGAAAATGATCAAAAACCAAGGTGTGGCTTCCAATTGACTGCAGGAGCTTCCTGCACTCAACCAGAAGCCGTGTCAGACATTCGACTTCCAAAAATAGTTCGCAAATCGGAACACTCACTTCCGGGTTTGCGGTGTTCGGGAGCCAAAACATTCGAGAACTAGGCGTTTGAAAACCAAGGTAGGACTGTATTTATATTGATTTATACCCCATATTTTTCCCTGAGAGGACTCGAGGCAGCTTACAGATAAAAACAAGAACTGCTACAAATATAGAAAAACCAATCATTAAAATACAATTAAATCTGTTTAAACACACCAACAATTACAATACAAACAAGCACAGCACCAACCATTTAATCAAAAGCAGCCAGTTCCCCAAAGCCTGTTGGAACAAGAAAACCTTCACCTGCTAGAGGAAGGACAGCAAGGAGGGACCCAGTCTAGTAGTACTAGAAACCTGTAAACAAGCAAGTGTGGAGGGCTAGGAAGCGATGATTGCACCAAATCCCCCTTTATGCAGGGAAGCAGGGAGTGTAGATCCACATGTGCAAAAGCAAAAAAGCAATCTGCTGCTGTAGATTTCTGAACCAGAGTTCCTACAATGTGAGCAACTCTAGGCTCATGAAGTAACGATGACGCAAAGAAATGAGATGGCCTAATAATCTACAAGTGAATAACAAGTGTTTCTCCAAAACCGTTAAATGCACAAAAGCAGTTCCAATGGGATAAGATAAAATGACAAGTGTAGTTGCTGTGGTAATATATATAAATCTGCTAGTTCCTCACCGGCATTCAATGAACCACTGGCGGATCTGGTCCTGGAGGCTCTCTTTGATGTCAGGACCTTCAATTTCTTTCACACGCTCTTTGATGCTGACTAGAGCTTTCTGGAAGTCTAATTCATGTTTCTCCTGAAGTTCACATCTTATATTATCCACCTTCTGGGCACGCAGTATTGAAATGCTAGGTTTTTTGAAATGAGGAGGTGGAATCTAAAAAAGAAGCAGGAATAAACATCAAAATCAGTCCCATGTTGTATTCCTGGTTTTATTAACAGTGTTATTCTGGTACAGTGGTACCTCCGTTTACAAACAGCCCTGTTTTTGAATGATTCAGGTTAGGAACTTCCGCAAAACCAATAGTTTACCTCGGTCTACAAATGTTATCTCAGTCTAAGAACAGAAGCCGAATGGTGGAAGGGCACCGGTGGCGGGAAGCCTCATTAGGAAAAGCAAGCCTTGGTTTAAGAATGGTTTTGGTTTAAGAACAGACTTCCAGAATGGGTTAAGTTCGTAAACTGAGGTACCACTGTACTAACATCAGAGGCAATTATTTCAAGTTCTGTCACAATCAAATGTTATTTCCCAGTCTGTCTTAATATGTTCACTTATGTGTCTTGTTTTGGATAATAGCCCATTTCCTTCATTCCACTTCTCGTTTCATCTTTAGCATCTGGATTAGGATGAGGTCATAGCCTACATCACTCACTCGTGTGACACTGGCAAGCGCTACATAAGAAATGCCTGAATGTGTGAACCACATTGATATCAGTTATATGGCATGGCTCAGTGGTAAATCAAGCCATGTTCTTTGCTGAGTGGTGGAAGGAAGGCATGCTTTGCAGGTTCTACCACAGCAGAAAGTGCGCCTGTGACTTTTGAGAGCTGCCACCATCTGAGTAGACACTGCTGAGCTAGATGGATCAATGGCTAACAGCTCAAGAGAGTTGCAGATGATCAGCTGCAGAGAGTGGATAAGCTGCCACACAGCGTTTCCTTTCTCAATACCATGCTATATGTGGGACCATCTATCACATTTTTTACTTTAAACAGATATTGGAAGACAAGTTTCTCATAGTCTATGATAGCACCGTAAGCACTTAAAGTCATCAGTTAATTCACAGATTGCTATGGAAGATTGTCTGATTAATGTGCATATGATCATCACATTTTCATTCCATAAATGGATGCAGTGTTTCTCATGAGTAAAGGGTATTTCAACCAATTATCACCATAAAAGACACGTCTCCCCATCCTTGAACCACTCCTACCGATATTTTTACTATCAGTTTCACCGAGATGTTTGGAACTACAACTGGTTGATACAGCACTGACTGAAATGAGTCCAGTATCAAGTTTCCACATTAAAACAGTAGTAAACTGCCTGTACTATACATCTAAGGATGCATAGTAAATGCTGCTGGATCAAATTATTCCCAGTCTTAACTTAATTTTCTCAACATTAGGAAAGACCTGCTTCTTTAAAAATAAAACAGACAAAATCCCTGAATGTACACAGTGGATTACTATGAATGTTTCATTGTCAATTAGCAATACTGTAGAAAAATGCTTTAAGTGTTGGGTCATGGGACGCTTCATAAAGGCGGGTGAGAAGACTGCTGTTTAACAAATGCAATGTTTATCCATGTCAGAAGGGTGCCTAGGATTTTTAAATTGAATTTCCCAATGTTTGCACTTCCCATTGGTTCTGTTTAATTAGTGAAGTATTGTTTCTAATTTGTTCACTTAAATTTTATGTGCACTGTTTAGTCAGTTGCTTCCTGGCATTTTCTTGCAGCTGGTAAGAGACTGTGAGAAAATCCACTTCCCCTGAGGGGGGAGAACTGTGGTAAAATGGATAAAATAAAAATTAAAAGAGTAAAATGCTTTAATAAAAAAATACTATAGATGTTTCCCATTATTTTAATAGCTTCATCTAACAAAAAGTAAACCAGCATAGGGAGCAAAAGCTCAGCCTTCTTGCTGCTTTTATTACAACATTTCAAGAAAAGATGTTCATTTTTACCTACTACTGTGACTGTAGATGTTTTGGAAAAATTAATAGTTGAATCCTGTGCTCAACTTCACACTAGCCAGAGTTCTGCATTGGTTCCATGTAGCCTCTGTTGACCCATCTGGACTCCCTGGGGAAGGAGCAGCCTTAGCCTGAGTATTAAACTCGCTCAGATTTCACTTCCAGCCACCATACCAACTAAAATTACATTCCCAAATGAGGTGAGGTAAAGCATCAACACCCTTCCACTCAGGGCCCAAGAATCAACTTCTGCACTGTCCATACCACAGCAGAGCATAGGATTTCAACAAAATCTGCTGCACTCAAATCTAAATCCCGTAACAGATGATAGGGAGGATGACCTCATGTCATACACACAAGTGGGAATGTTATGTACTGAATTGAATAGGATCCAAACTGCAGCAGTCTGATTGGTCCTAGAACAATAGGATCCAAATTGCAGCAGTCTGATTGGTCCTAGAACAATAGGATTCAGAATGCAGCAGTCTGATTGGTCCAAGAACAATGCAGCAGTATGATTGGTTGGCAGGAACCACCCAATCATGCTCCAGATAGAAGTGAATCCACAACCTGATTGGCTTACAGTAGAATTCCAGAATTAACCAATCATGTGCAGCCCATTGTGTAAATAATGTATATAAAGCAGATACTGTGAGGGGACTTTTATTCATTCCTCCTCACCACTATGAGCTGAATAAAGAGCATGAAATCACTTTGCGACTCTGAGTATATTTCAGGGAACTTTGGTGACAGGAAGTATAGTTGAAAAGGCACTTGGCACAAAAAAACTCTAAATAGGCATCACAATAAATTCAGAGCACTGCCACCACCTCTTCCTAGCTGCTTCCCCCCGCAAGAGCAGTTTTTGCCTTAGGGAAGGAAGATGGATGACTAGTTTAGGGACCACAGCAGATCTGCCAGTCATTCAAAGGGAGGGCTCGCATATTCAGTTGCCACTGCTTGGAATAGTTGTCCCATGCCTGGTCCATCTAGCCCAACATGCTCCCAAAGTTGACAGCAATGCCTGAAGCTAATAATAATCTGCTGTTGCTTTCTAGTAAATAGTACTGTGTTCAGTTGTCCATTTGCTCAATTTGGAGCAATGCTATGGGAGCTATTTAAAACCAATTTAAATTCTCAGTATCCAGAATAATTGGAAGTCATCAGTAAATGTAGCCATTTCACTGCTAAGGAGATCCCATCTCTCCATTCTTCCTGTTGCTTCCTGTTCTTTGACCGGTTAGCAATCCATGAGTCTATCCTCGAATTACTGGTACATACTGTTAATTCGCTCAGGAACCTTTGAGTTTGTTACAAGTTTTTTGAAAGTCTAAATATGTCTACTGGATCCACGTGGTTGCTAATACTCTCAAAGGACTTAAATTTGAGGCAGGGTTTTCCTTTGCAAAAGTGATGCTGATCCTTACTCAGAAAGAAATGTTTTATTGTATGTTTGATAAATTTAATAATGTTTACCACCAATTTCCCTAGGACAATAAACTAACTGCCCTGTAATTGTCCATATCTGCCTCTTGATATTTTAGAAAACATTTACATTACATTGGCTATTTTTAAATCCTCTAAAACATAAGCCAATTTAACAAGTTGCTTTCTTTTGTTAGACAACCAGTAGTTTCACCTTAGATTCCTATTAGAACTCTGGGATGGGTGCTCTCTGGGCCTAGTGACATTGATTTTAATTCATTGGTAAGTCCAATAACTTCTCTTATCACTTTTTCACTCAGTTCCCTAGTCTCCATGCATTTGTAATATGCTCCTTAATTTCTGCCCCACTTCTATTAGTTTTGCCAGAATTGTGCTCCTTTCCATTCTCCTGACTTAGACAGGAATTCACTTTTCTGGGGAAAAAAATATAGTTCCTTAGACACAGCTTATGAAGCACCCTGGCATTCTTTTGAACTTGTTGGTACTTTCCCTAAATTAAAGCATGCATTTTGAACTTCTACTGCCATGGTTCCAAACAAGGTTCTTGAAGATATCTGTTCCTATTGATGCCTCCCTGCCTTTGAATGTCAGAATTTAAGGGTTAGATTTAAAAAGTATCTTACAATTTATTTATTTTTTTACTACTGATCAGTGTTGCTCCCATTCAACAGAGTAAGGAGACTGTGGCTGAGGCATCAAATGAAAATGTGGAGGTCAAACTAGAAGTGAGCACAGTATGTGCGGCAGCAGAATGCGTTTCCCTCTTACATGACATGGAAGCTTAAGCAGGCACCTTAACTTAGCCTTTTCCCATGTATTTTGATGCATGAGTGAATTTGTAAGTACCACGTGAAATGAAATTGGCTTTTTGAAATCCTAGAACTGAATTCTTCATCTTCTTCTTAATAACCTGCTTTCATTGTGCCATTTTCAATTGTGCCCCAAGCTTCAGAATGCCTACTGAAATCTGTGCGTAAGCGATTGTGGGTATTCAAACCAAAGCAAACACTTGATCCTTTTACACTCTACCCATTATGTCGATTTCCTAAACCTGGGAGGTATTGCACCTTCGCTTTTCCTTTAGAATTGCCTCATATTGTTACGTTCAAGCTTTTTCCTGGTTGTGCAAATTTCAAATTTGTTAACTCACCCTATGAGCAGTTACTCATTTAAAAATAAATGTATACGTCTTGGATGCAGGCTGCATATTTAGTAGTATGTGATGGTCATATCAGCAGTAGAATAATACATCTTAATGAAGGTTTCCTATGTGAATAGAAACCATTATGTTTACAAGCTTCCTACAGTTAATGACCCAAAACAGGATAACGAAATTCACATATTTAGCTGGGTCCTCTGTCAGCAATAATATGCCTATTAATAATTGATGTTTCTGTAAAAATAGGCTGCAATAGGCACTTCTCGTGTTTGTCAAATGATAGGACTATATGGCCCATTAACTTAAAATGCTTATCTAATGTTTGATGAGCTTTGTCTTAAACTGTTGTTTAAATTGATAAGGCAAAAGTGGACATTAGTCCATGAAACAAACCATTCCAGCCCATCAGTCACAAAGTATGCTTTGTTCTCGAAAAAACTCCTTATTTTCATTTTTTAAAAATGGGAATTCGTTGAATTTCATGCATGATGGTCACAGTTTCGATTCACCTGAAAAATAAAAATAAACTCTGGTGTTGGCCCTAGGAATCTGCAGGTTGGCTGATAAATTAACTCAGAGCAACAGCTCTGAATGTAGGGTGCTCAATAATGCAATAAAGAAATATTTTACCAATGTAATATGACAATGAGAGTTCTTGCTAAATTCACCAATGTTGCAATGAAATAGCTGCTTTCTTGAGAACGTTCTAGGTGTGCTCTGGGTATGCTGTTAAACCTCTTTTACTAATGTAATCCCCTCATTCAAAGGAGATTACTAAAACAGTGCATGCTCAAAACAGGCCTGCCACACACAGGAGCATACCTAGGGGTTGGGCAGCTTGGCTCCTGCCAAAGGCGCAGGCCCAGGGAGGCACAAAAACCGCCCCTCTCCACTCTGGTTCGGAGCCCGCCTGCCTGCCTGGGCACTCCCTGGGCCACTCCGCTGCTCTGGGTGCCTTGGCAGAGGAATGCAAGGGACAAGGCGGATGCTGAAACAGCTCCTGGCCAAGGGCAGAAGGGAGCCTAGCTACACCTCTGGCCACATGGGTATCCCAATGGGGAAATGTGCACAATTCCAAAGGTGTTACCCCTTTGACGGATAGGGCTCCTTTTTTTGCATGGCGGCAGCCTCTTGCTCACTTTTGGAAAATGCATAATTTAGAACTAGTGGAATGTCTTTTACCAGTTTTGTGTCTTTTAAGCTGCTTTCACTATATCACTAGTACAATAGGACAAAACCATATTTCTTGTACGCCTAGCGATTGCTTATCTCCTGAAAAGTAAAAAGGTGCCCTTTCCCACTTCCTCCCTCTCAAAAACTGCCTTGTCTCTATGGGAGTTTTAAAAATCTAATTTCACACACACCCAATCCCAATTCCCGCAAAGTGTTGCAGTTTAACACCAACAAGGAAAACCTTGCTAGCCTGCATCAGAAGTCTTATAGTGCTCTATCCTTGTAAAGGATAACTTTTTCTTCTTTTCCAGGCTTGTGCTGCTAAGCTATACAGAGCAAAGGGGCTTAGGACTGGGGTTGGCTGTCACACCTGAACATGGTGCAGCTTGGGGACAAGAAGATTCCTAAATTTGGAATGCAATGTGAATCTCCTCCTCCTCTTTCTTTAAGGAACAGGTTTCCCCAGAATTTCATTCCTCTACGTCCTCTGGATTCCAAAGGTCCCGGTCCAGTTTATTTGACACAAGTTTTTTTCCAGGGAGCATCCTACTTTTTTGTGAAATGAAAAACCAGCAGATATATAAACAATGGTTATTTTAGAGCATAAAAAGGATGTAAAGTAGTCAAAGTTTGGATTAATGAGATCAGTAACACAACAAGGAACTCTAGAGAGTAACTGCAGAAAATAAATAAAGCCAAAATGGCATTTTCAGATATGCTTAATGAAACAGACATCTGACACCCCTGAGCTATCTTATTTTCCCGTTTGCAGGAGCTGAAGAATATTCACGCTCTACTTATTTATAGAGCTTGAAGTTTTGCTATAAGGAATCTAATTATTTCTTTGACCACAGTTTATATTATTTATAATGAGAGCCATTCTATGGAGAGATTTACTTTTCTAACTAGCTGAAGCACAAGAGGAAATAAAATACATTATTCAAGCCATGTAATTAAATAAGTATATATAAGATACACATTAAAAGAGACAGAGAGGAAAAGTTACTGATGGTCAAATTATGTCCTTTCATATGAAAAAGCTGCATTTAAGTACATTCTAAAAGTGATTAAGAAAATAGTATTTGTATATGGCCATCCATAGCTCAGTTAGTCAAGAAGGGCTTGACTTTTTCCTGGACTTGAAACAGCACTTAGATTGTTGCATCTTTTCTGGGCAGCCACTCTAAGACTGTCTGCATGCCACACAAGACAGACAGGAAACCAGGTTTCCATGTACATGAGCTAACAGCAAAATATCTGACCTGCATGCAACTGAAACCACCCATCCAAAACTTGTCTCTCCTCTCCACTGGCAAGGAATAAGGCCCTCCTACATGTTGAGGGCTGCTCTTGAGTGTTGAAGGTCTTGGGCTGGCTGGAAATGGCTCCTTCATTATGCCAGCAAGAAAGCCACACAGGCTTTTAAACAAGGGAGAAAGGCAGAGAGAAGCAAGGAAGAAAAGTGAAGTGAGAGATGGAGGAAAACTAGATTAAGAAATAGGGAAGGTGAGGACATAGTTTGACCCTGACTCCTGGAGCAGCAAGGACAGAAAAACTGTGGGGGGAGCCCTCTCCCATGCAAGGAATAACGATGGCCTGATTTGTATAGCCCGGCCTCCTAGAGCAGGAGAAGCAACCCAGATGAGAATATCTTCCTCCCCCATAGGAAAAATTAGTCATTCTTACTAGACACGTCAGTATCTGTTTGAGGATAAGTTTAAAACAACAGAGGACCATGTGCAATTCATGTAACTCTGAATGCGTAAGAAAAGCAAGCCCTGCAAATAATTTTATAGTAATAAAAAAAATATACTGGTACAATCATATATCAAAGGGGGCTTGACCACTACTGCTGCCCCACCCCACATGAACATCAACACGAACGTGTATGAGACCTACAAGGTTCCCCAAGTGTTCATGGAAGAGAACATAATCTTAAAGAGGATCACAACCAGGACTTACGAATAACAAAAGGCCATTTTTATTCTGAATTAATCCCACCCATACTCTCTTTACTGGATATTAATTGACTGGCAAGACACTAAGTGATTTAAATTTAGCATATCTAGACTAGCGTCCACTTCCCTGGTTCATCAGAGGGCCTTCTTGGCAGTGGCGCCCTCCCTTCAGATGTCAAGGAGATAAAGAATTAGACAACATTCAGAGGACATCTGAAAGCAGCCCTGTATCAGGAGGTTTTTAATGCTTGATATTTTTATTATGTTTTTAGGTATGATGTAAGCTGCCCAGAGTGGCTGGGGAAACCCAGCCTGATGGGCAGGGTATAAATATTTATTTATTTAATTATTATTTAGCAGGACACATTCCTCTACCAATGGGAAGGCATCAGCCTATGGTTTAAAGGAGTCATCTTCCTTTTCCCACCCTGGTTACTTGCAATTACATATGGGTGGGGAGTGATACACTGTTGATAGAAATTGTGTTAATGCTAAGTATCTTTCTTTCTCACACATTTAGAGAGTATTTTTCGCCACTCTTTGAATATTTTTCAGAAACCCATTAGGCAGAGGAAGCTTTCTTTAAATGTTGGGGAGTGATAATAATAATAAATAACAACAACAATATCCAAATCATTTCTAGTGGGTGGCAGGGGGGTGTGACTATGAGAAGTACCACTGATCCAACTTTTGATATGCTCTTCAATCACATCAATGTCATTTACAAGATTGGTTTGGAATAAATAGCACATTAAAACCTGCTTGTAATTTTTATTCTTAACCTCATTTCTGTAGGTATAGCGTATGGAAGAAGTACCCATGCAAGGATTCCCATGGGGTTCAATAGGAGTGAATGTGGTGTAGTGGTTAAGAGCGGTAGTCTCGTAATCTGGTGAACCGGGTTCGATTCCCCGCTCCTCCACATGCAGCTGCTGGGTGACCTTGGGCCAGTCACGCTTCTCTGAAGTCTCTCAGCCCCACTCACCTCACAGTGTGTTTGTTGTGGGGGGAAGAAGGGAAAGGAGAATGTTAGCCACTTTGAGACTCCTTCGGGTAGTGATAAAGCGGATATCAAATCCAAACTCTTCTTCTCTTCTTTCCTCGCTCTCACACGCACTAGGAGTACACTATTGGTATCAGGCCAGTGACTTTGCTGTGTCCTTTTTGGCCCCTGCCAAACAGCTTTAATCTGTTTTAGTCTATTCTATTGCAGTTTTAAATTATGGCTGTAAAATTTTTAGAGATAATTTTATTGTTTTACCTTTTTGAAATTCCACTGTGATGTTTTCTCCTACAACAAGTGGTATACCATGGTTAAGAAATAAATGGATGAAGTGTGGGGAATGATCAGTCCCTTCCCCTGAGATGCAAGATGTTTCTGCCCTGGGGCAACAAAGTGTGGGTTCTACTAAGCGCTATGGGAATCCTCCCTGAGTGCTACCTCCGGAAGTGACAGAAAGACAGGCAAAACATAGCAAGGACTGTGCACTTGCACAGATATCAAAGGAAACTGTAATATTTATTAACTTAAAAGAGTCATATTCAGTGCTGGTGTGGGAGAGAAGCTACTCTATCATCAATGTTAGGTGATGACTTAAGGAGCAGCAGTGCAGCTGACCACCTCACACTGCTCTCCTCATTTGCCACTTAGTGGTAGTAGTGATATACTACATTCACCCCCGACCCAAATTATCACTTTCCTGTTCTTATTTTGGTTAGGTATACAGGATACAGTATTCGTAATGACAACTGGGAACTGTTTTGATGTAGACATTTATTCTTGTTAGCAGGTAACCTTTATAACACAGAGTTTTAGAACACCCATTTGATAGCATCTAAAATCTGGAATTCTTTAAAATGGCAAATTGGAAGGAAAGGTACATGAAGACTCACCATCCCTAGAAATACCATTTCTTCTTCTCTGAGTTTCGAACTTTTCTTCCACTGGGCATATCCACGCCAAAGCTGAATTTGGAATACAAACCTAATGAGATTAATTGCCCTTTTTACAACTTCCTGCACAGCAGCAAGGGAAAAAACAAATAGAGGAAGGAAAAAACAGACTCCAAATCTAGCAATGTATCATTAACAGTTACCATCTGGGGGTTTTGGCATTGGGTCTTAATCTTTCCTGCTTTGTTTGTAGTGTAATTTGGAGGTGATAATTCTGTGAATTCATTTGGGATTTGTATGATTTATCTTTTAACCCATTTTAATCCTTTATTTCTCTCTGTCTTTTCAAATAATTTTGCACAACACTATGCACACAAATGCTATGTTAAGAAATGACCTAATCATTGAAGCTGCATCCTTTTTTCACAAAAATACTTTTCAAATGCAGAAGTAATGTAAGAAGAGATATGTACAGTTGTAAGAATTGAAGGAAATTCTTAAGCTTTCATCAAAAAGCGTTTTACGATCATAGGGTAACATCCAACTAATTCATACTCAGGGTAGACACATTCAAATTAATAATTTTCCCCCAATGAGTCTGCTCCAAGGATAAATAACATCACCCACACATATTTACATAGAGTCATGTTGTTGAGAAACATGTGCTGGTCATATAATCTAATATGAAACGAATGCTCCTTTGATTGATATCAAGAACCCTGCTGGACAATTTCCCCATAACACATTTCCTGCAAATATGAGGGTTGGATTTATATTTTTAAATGAAAACTAGAATGATTTTCGATCTTCTACCAAGAGCCCATGGGTTTTCCAGCTGTTTCAGGGGCTGCATGTGCTCCACAGGGCTGTGGTTGCCCATTCTTCTAGGCATAAAAAAATCTGTTTGCCATTTAATGTCTTAGGAAGCTTACTCCTTCAATATTATCACTAGTTTTTCATTTAAAAACAAAGACAACTCTGCTTTCATTTGAAATATTCCCAGTCAGGGGGGGGGGCGGGCTACAAGGAAGATTAGAAGACATGAATCCTGATGGCTTCAAGTACCATCCCTTGAATGCATTCAGTGACACGACTTCTTACAAATATTACAACATTACGATATATCTTTCTTTATATCTTATAGTTACCTGATATATTTGTTTACTAAAAATTGTTAAGTGAGCAGAATATTTTTGGCAATTTACAATTCTTCCCTATTGTTTTAAGTGCCCCTATCCTGCCAAAGATGCCATTTTTATCAGAGAAACAAACAGCTCACCGAACAGCTGTTTGGAAACGTCACAGCAGATTTCAGTACTGTAGAATCCATTGTCTTGGCGTTGTTGTTTCCCCCAGTTCCACCTGGCTCAATCAACTGAGCCAGGAAGAACAGAAAACTATAGTGCCTGGGTGTGTCAAAGCATACTCTGGAGCATGGAACGTGTGCAGAGGAGGGCAACTAGGATGATCAAGGGTCTAATAGCCAAGCCTTATGAGGAACAGTTGAAGGAGCTGGGTATGTTTAGCCTGGAAAAGAGGAGCCTGAGAGGCGATATTATAGCCATCTTCAAATCTCTGAAGGGCTGTCACATAGAAAGTGGAGCAAGCTTGCTTTCTCCTGCCCTGGAAGGCAGGACTCAATCCAATGGCTTCAAGTTAGAAGAAAGGAGAGTCCGACTAAACATCTGGAAGACGTTTCTGACAGTAAGAGCTGTTCCACAGTGGAACGGTCTCCTTCAGGAGGTTGTGGATTTTCCTTCCTTGAAGGTTTTTAAGCAGAGGTTGGAAGGCCACCTGTCAGGGTTCTTTAGCTATAATTCCTGGATTGCAGGGGGTTGGACTAGATGAGTTGTAATCCCAAAGAAGATTGCAAACCGGGACACGCACTTCTGGGTTTGACGTGTTTGTAATCCAAGACGTATGCAAACCAAGGTACCACTGTATGAGAAATCGCGTTGGGAAAAAATGGAACTCCACAGCGCCATCTGGTGTTACAGTGTTATAATGCATAAACAACACATATAAAACACCTTTTCTTTACCAATCTAGCAGAGTCCTATGATTCTATTGTCACCCTCCAGCACCACAGTTGTGCGGTGGCAGCTTCCAGAAAGATCTTGCAGGAGTTCCACAAGACCCCACCAGAAGCTGCTGCCTCCACAGCCACACAACCCTGGTAAGGGAGGTGGTAGCACATTTTAGGAGCAGGAAGAAGTAATGACAGCAGGAGGCTATTGGCAGCAGAATAAGGGATTATCACAGATCCAGGCTTTCCAAGCTTTTTCTTACAGAACTTTCATAAAAAAACCCTGAGCTTTCTTCAAGAGACCTCTAAAAACATCTCAGAAAAACGAAGTCAATTAACAAAGCATGCCAGGATTAGAAGAGATTGTGGATTACTAATTTAAATATAGATTATTATCCTTTCCCAAAGGCAACTAAACATGCATTCCATTTTCATAGCAATATATCTCTGATTAAAAAGAAGATATTTTACCTTCTGAATGAATAACACAGCGCCATCGACATCTAGGCCTTTCTCACCCGTAAGCCTGGCTAGCCTCTCTCTCTTTTCTTCCAGATAGATTTGCTTCATGAATGTAGCCCGGAGTCGGCCCTGACGAGCCCGCTCAGCTATCTGAATGGTTCTAATAGCTTCTTCCAAGGGCATGAGCTTCACATCTTTTTTCTATAACATAAAATGGAAGCATAGGACAAAAATAAATACATCTAGAACATTGTCTTTATCCTGTCCCAGAGGAATTCCAATTAAACAATGTTGCTCTTTCCTGTTTCTTTGCAGAAATGTGTCAGGTGCACAAAATTCCATCAAAATGCTTGTATTTTATACTCCTGCATTTATGCTTCCCACTTTTTCTTTGCTGCTATGGCAGCATACTAGGTATCAGAAGCCAGGGGAAGCTTTTCAGCACACCAAAGTCCTTTCAGTGGTTGTCAGACACCCTGGAAACATTTCCCAGGTTCTCTAGAACCTATGAAGGCAGGAGGGAGACATGGAAAGAAGTGTCCTTCTGACTCAGATTACAACATGCACCACAGAATGGCTCACATGGCTGTAATGTTTGCCTCAGATTAAAGGCAAATGTTACAAATAAAAAAACCCCTAAGGTTCAGAAGAAGGAGGAAGACATTACAAACTTCAGCAATGTTAGTAACTTCTACTACATGTTTTATTAAAATTTAAATGCATAAACTTCCTGCTTCTTCCAAACCCCTGTTAGAAAATGTATATATGAGTACATTATTTATAACTAACAAGAAAAAAAAATGCATGTGGATTCCAAAGTAATCAGGAATGGGAAATCAGGGAAGTCGCTAGGGCTGGATGGACTGTCAGCCTGCTATTGCAAGAAAATGAAAGAAGCTAGATCTCAACTTTTAAAAGAAGTGATGAACGATATACTAACCAAAGGAAAAATAATGGAGATTGGAAGGAAGCCAATACAGAACGGTAATCCCCAAACAGGGGACAGACTTAACACTCATCTCAAACTACAGACCAATTTCATTACTTAATAACGATTGCAAATTCTTTGCAGCCATCTTAGCAGAAATACTAAAAAAGACCCTGAGAGCAATAATCCATGAGGACCAAGCAGGCTTCCTTCCCGGACAACAGATAAACGACAATATAAGAAACCTTATTAATATACTAGAATACCTAGAAGCTAGAAACGAAAAACTAGCAGTACTTATTCTAGTAGACGCAGAAAAGGCATTTGACAACATCTCTTGGAGCTTTATGAAAACACAAATTAACTTAATGGGTCTTGAAGAAACATTTTGCAGAGGAAAACAGCCAACAAATTTTAAGCAGCGAGTCAAACTTGTCATAAACAGCAATATCACGGATAGTCGCAACAGAATGAAGGGTACAAGGCAAGGGTGCCCACTGTCCCCACTGCTATTTATTCTAGTATTAGAAACCTTGAATAGGAAAATAAGAGAGGACGAGAGGATAAGAGGTATCAGGGGAAATCCTACAAATTAAAAGCTTTTGCAGATGACCTCATTATAACCACAGAAAACCCGAAAGAATGTTTACTAAGACTGTTGGAACTGATAAACGAATTCAGGCAGGTGGCGGGTTTTAAACTCAATAGCAAAAAACCGAAATTACTGGTAAAAAATATGGGGATCCAGGAAAAAAGTGAATTACAAGAAATTTGTGGTTTGGAAATTAGGAAAAAAGTAAAATACCTGGGTATATGGCTCATGACAAAAAAATATTAATCTATTTCAGGATAATTACTGCATTTTTCCGTGTATAACATGCCCCCCTGTATAAGACTACCCCCCCTTTTTAACATTATTTTTTAGTAAAAAAACCTAGTCTTATACATGGAAAAGTATGGTACGTTAAGACCTGGAAGGAGATAAAAAATTATTTTGAGATTTGGAGCAGGTTAAAGATCTCCTTTGGGGGAAGAATTTCTACAATTAAAATGAACGTGCTCCCAAAAATGATCTTTCTGTTCCAATCAATTCCAGTGATCAGGGGGAGCAAGCTGTTTAAAAGATTGGCAGAGGGACATCTCAAGATTTATCTGGCAGGGTAAAAACCGCAGGATTAAGCACAAACTATTAATTGATGTTAAAGGGGGGGGGTCACTGCCAGATCTGAAACTGTATCATGAGGCGGCTTGTCTCTCCTAGATCTGGGAATGGTTGACACTACAAAACACTGATTTGCTGGATCTGGAATGATTATCAGTACGGTTGGCACACTTATCTAGGATATGAAAAGGCTTCTTGAACCACATGGTTAGGAAATCGTTATATGGTGTGAGCTAAGTATAAGGACTTACTAGAACCAAAAATGCCATGGAGGCTATCCCCGACAGAAGCATTCTTGGTAAAGAAAAAAACACATGAGAGGTAATTGTCAATTCACCAAGATTTATTGGAAGAAAAGGAAAATAGGCTAGAATTTTAAAAATTGGAAGAAATTCGAACCCATTTAACAGATTGGTTGCAAATGAACAAGACATTCCGAAAAGACAAACAGAAAAGGCTTTTGCACAGAACTTTCAAGACTTGAGAAAGATTTAATTTAAAAAAAACCGCTCTCTTAAAATGTACAGACTTCTCCTTGACTGGGAGGTCAAGGAGGAAGAAGCAAAATCAGTTACAGTCCAATGGGCCAGAGATTTTGGTTACAATATCCAAATGGAATCATAGGAAAGGTTATGGAGGGAGGACCTGAAATTCACTGTGTGCTATGATTTGAAAGAGAATTTCACGAAAATGCTTTACTGATGGTATCTAACACCTGTAAAATTGACCAAAATTTATAAAACCAGGTAAAGCATTCGTTGGAGATATAGGGAGGTGGAAGGCACAATGATCCACATGTGGTGGAACTGCCAAAAAAAAGGGGGGGGGGAATTCTGGGATACAATATATAATAATCTTAAGAAAATGTTTAAATGTTCCTTCCCTAAGAAGCCTGAAGCCTTTCTGCTGGGTATAATGAGTAATGAAATTCTGGAAAATTTAAGGAGAATTTTTATGTATGCAATAGCAGCAGCAAGAATTCTAATTGCAAAAGGATGCAAAGGAGACTCCCTTCCTTCCAAATTGGATTGGCAGACCAAAATGTTAGAATATGCAGAGCTAGCAAGAATGACAGCAAGATTCCGAGATGATACCGATCAAATATTTAATAGAGAGTGGGACATTTACATACAGTGGTGCCTCGCAAGACGAAAAGAATCCGTTCTGTGATTCTCTTTGTCTAGCCGTTTTTTCGTCTTGCGAAGCAAGCCCATTGACGGATTAGCGGATTAGCGCTTTTAGCGGCTTTTAGCGTCTTATCTGCTGATCGGATCAGCTGATAAGCAGCTTAGCGGCTTAGAAAAAGGGGGGGGGAAGGGAAAAAAACCAGCAGGAACTCGCAAGACATTGTTGTCTTGCGAAGCAAGCCCATAGGAAATTCGTTTTGCGAAGCACCTCCAAAACGGAAAACTCTTTCGTCTAGCGAGTCTTCCGTCTTGCGAGGCATTCGTCTTGCAGGGCACCACTGTATAGCTAAAAGAATATTGTAAAAATCTAAATTCTTTGGCAGGCCTGAATTGACTTCTGCATGAAGTAAGAGAATTTTACAAAACCAATACAACTGAAATAACTTAGCAGAGATAAAGGAAAGTGCATAGTCGAAAATGTAATATAGGAACCACAATGGAAGTCATGTTGGAATTAGTTATGTATGAATCTAAATTTTTTTTGTAATATGTATCGATTTTCGATTGTTTTTGTAGATTGTTTTGTTTTGTTTTTAAACTCAATAAAGCATTTTTTAAAAAAGAATTCCAAGGTAAGTCACAGCCTGATCTAAACAGATTAATTTATAATATTATTTTTGTATTGGACCATTTACATGGTGCATTATATGAGACAATAAAAGCAACACACTCCTGAATGAAGGGGCTCACCATTTATAATTTACCAGAGGGGGAAATACTAACAGGAATATCTGTCTAGGACGCTGTAATCACGTAACCATCTGACAGCACTCCCCATTACTGGATCGTAATTTTGCTTTGTCTCCATCAACTCAGGAAATAGCAAGATAACTTTGTTACCTAAAAATCCTAATATCTGCTCTCTGTCCAAATGTCTAGCACTCCTGCAGTGAAAGGTATGCTGTGCAGAGAGTCAGAATCAGGATGACAGATGTAAGAGGTGAATGGATCATGGGCCTTCCTTGGGTGCTCCAGAATCTGTGTATTAAGGGTTGGTCTAATCACGTGGCAGGATGAGACCACTACAGTGGTGCCCCGCAAGACGAATGCCTCGCAAGACGAAAGAGTTTTCCGTTTTTTGAGTCGTTCCGCAAGACGAATTTCCCTATGGGCTTGCTTCACAAGACGAAACGTCTTGCGAGTTCTTGCGAGTTTGTTTCCTTTTTCTTAAAGCCGCTAATAGCCGCTAAGCCGCTAATAGCCGTGCTTCGCAAGACGAAAAACCGCAAGACGAAGAGACTTGCCGAACGGATTAATTTCGTCTTGCGAGGCACCACTGTATTTCAGGTGGTGTTGGGTGGCATCCATCTGTCTCAAGAGAAAATGGAGTGCACCTCCAGGGGTGAAGTCAAACCGCTGCATTAGCAGCACCAAAGTGACTGCTCCAGGATGCAGCGTGTCTGGAGGTCCTGGGCTGCCCAGATGACAAAACCCCCTCTCAGCCTCGCTGATGGGGTCCAAAGGAAAGCAGAGTAAGACATTTGGCACCAGCATGGCTGCAGGACTTGCCATACTAGGCGCCATCCAACTGTCTTAGGGACTCCATTCCAGATTTGTGTCGGATTTGCTCCTTAACCTTTTCTTCTCCCATAAGTCAGCAGAGGTTTAAAATCAGAGCTTTCCTTCTCCTAGAGGGCTACTTTCCCAGGTTGATGAGCCCCATCTGCCCCTCACTTCCCTCTACAGCACATGCAGAAACCACCTTCCTGACCACTGGGTCCACTATTGGTCTCGGCTGCTCAATGTGCCAGAGCCTCTCTTTGCATGTAGCGGAAGTCCCTAACTCAATGAGGGTTTGAGATGCATCAGCCACCCTCACCTGGTTTAGCCAGCCTGTCAAAGGCATTTCCTGGGGTGTGGCTGCGGTCGCCTGCTGACAGCTTCCAGGAGCCACAGGTGAGAGCCGAGTGCAGGGTGGGGGCAAAATGTGAACAAAGGAGTTCCCTCCATAGAGGCACTGCCCTCCCCTAACACCCCATACACCTCTCAGGTGCAAACTGGAGCATTCCTGGGCCACCACCTTGCCTGCCTTATTACTGCCTGGTTCTCTCACCAGCTGGCCCTCCTGCTACGGCTGGTATCCCTGGTCACCCAACCTGGGAGGCCTTAGGAGTCGTTACTAAATGCAATATATTCTGGGCAAGGCGGCCAAGAGAGTGCATGAAACATCACTGTGGTTTGCCACAGTCGCTAAAACTGTGGTTTAAACTTTGGAAATGTTATAACATTTTAAAGTAAGTTCGGCATCTTTTTTTTACTAGGTTTAAGCATGAATTCTAGACATTGCACTGATGGCAGCGCAGGCACTCTCCTGGCACCTCTCCCAGAAGGCCTGGCTGCGAGGAAGGATGCTCTTGGGCCTTCCAAGAGTGAGTAAGTGAAGAGCAGGGACTAGAAGAGAAACTGCCTCTGCTATCACCACTAAGGCATCAGATAAACAAGGGTGGAGAAGATGAACAGGAATAGGAATGGGTCAGCAATGGCAGTGGAGGAAGAAGAGGACAGCAGAAGGTAGAACCATCTCTTTCAGCAGCTCTGCCTGAACTGATTACATAGATATACTCACAGGTTCGCCATCATACATCCCAGCATCAAGCATTATCTGAGCAAGGATTTTCTCCCTCTCTTTCAACACCTTTATTTTCTCCTTAATAAAATACCTTGGGATTGGAATTTCAATGTTTTCCTATTGGGGAGGAAAAGTTAATTTTGTAAATCATGCTGGTCATTCAATGAATACAATTTCTCTACAAAACAGTCAAAAGTGCCCATATTAAACATACATTTCTGGGAATGTTGAATTATGGATGTGCATAAAAGTTGCTATTATTCTGCAATTGTCTTAACTTATTTCAGCAATATAAAATCCCAAAGAAGGGATTTCTGAATCTGGTTATGTTGCCTTTCAGTTGTCTTATACTGAGTGCTCGGCTATGAAATGGGTTATAAATCAACAAGATAATGTGATATATGAACATTTGAAGATGCTAATAAAAGCACAAAAGGTACTGCATCAGGCTGCAGTACAGAAGATACCTGTTGAGTGTACTTATTCATTACTAATTATTGCATAAGAAATCCTTAAGTGCAACCCACTGTTGAAAAGAGCAACTTATACTAACATATTAGGCTGTAGAATGCCAAAGCTGTATTATTTCTATTTGAACATCACTCACAAATACTATCTTGGTAATCTGCCTTTACAGGTAAAATAAGAGAATGCTATATCTTCAATATGTTGTCTAGAAATTAGCTATACAATTTCTTTAATGTGTTGTATTTCTTGCTTGGATAAAGTGCTTACACGGATCAGGGCTAGCCAAAGACACAGATGTGGGTATTTCTGCATGTGGGAGAAGAATGAGACATTTATGGCTTGCTAACCATTAGTACAGGAGATGCACCACTGATAGGCTATTTTCCCTCAAACCACCCTGGTGAAAGAGTCTTTTGAAAACTGCTTTTGGAACTTAGGGGTTCTCAAGGAGCAATGTGAAGGTTCTCAGTAGCCATCTTTTGTAAAGGTAGCTTTGTGTGAATGTAAACATAGCTTATGTGCCGAATTTACAGTTTAACATCTTTTTTTAAATGAAAGTTTGATGCAGTTCATGAAGTGGGCAACAGGTGGAGCTGTATGAGAGAAATAAATTAAATCCATGATTCTCAATGAGGTTTGCTGGGGTATTATCAGCTCCCCCCCCCCCCCAACGCACTGAAGCCCAGTTTTTGTATGTGTTCCTTGATTACAGGTGAAGGTGATATGTCTCCATCCTTAGGTCCATCCTTAGTATCTTCTTTGCACTTGGTAGCCAGGGCTTAGATTTAACCTGTTGTGGGTTGGAGCAGCTTTTTGCATTTCTATGGTGAAACTGAAAAAACCTCACATACTATAGTTGAAAAATGGAAATGGAATAACAGTTCAAGAACCAAGTATTCAATGGAGTGGGGCTCTTTGAATTTTTTTCATGTGATTTTTACAACTGAGAACAATTGGACAGCTATATTAAGATGCACAAAAGTCAGTTATTTAAAGAAAACAAACAGTTATTTAGGATTTGATTCTACAATATGAAAAACAACATGAAGGGACTATACTTACAGGAGCCAGCTTAAGATCTTGTAAAATGTCATCAAAGTAATGATATTCTGACAACTCCAGTTCCACCATTTCATTCTTTAACTCCAAAATACGACCCATTACTCCATCAAGCATTTGCCGAATAATTAAACGCTTTTGTGGGTGAACAATCTGGTCATAAGCAGCTTCCAAATTTCGAAATATCTGCACATACTTGACGTAGAAAGTGCCTAGCATTTGAAACACTACTTGGCGATCTTTCAATGGTTTGTGGGATTTCTCTTCTATCTCCTTCTGTAACAGGCAGTTGAGGGACTCCTGGGCTTCCGCCCACATTTTATTGTAAGTGCTAATAAAGTGGGTTGGGGGGTTGGGGAAGAGAACACTTTAGTACATACAAAGAGAACGAAGTAAAATATAGCAAATAGTGCAACCCTATTCATGTCTACTTAGAAGTAAGCAGCACCAAGTCTAAGGTTACCATATTTTTTTCCAATGAATCCGGGAACACTTTTCAGCTTCAATGGATTTTGTATGGGGACTGACTTGTAAATCTGGGGACTGACCCCAGGAAACGGGGACGTCTGGTAACCTTAACCAAGTCCGATGGGATCCACAGGTACTTACATTTAACCAATGTTGAATGGGATTTACAAATGCAGGTCTGTGGCTTAGTGTTTTTTTTGGACCTGGCTTTGACCCTGGATGGCCAAGAGTCAGCTACAGCCAGAGGGCCTTGGCCCAGCTGAAATGGGTGTGCCAATGACACCTGTTTCTGGAGGAAGCACATCTTGATTATTGCATTGCACTTTACATAAGGGGTGCAATTGAAACTGGGCAACTCCTTGATCCAGAATGTTAACGGGGGAAACTTTTCAGAGCATGGCTCGCCTAATGGAACAGTTGCACCGGCTTCAAAGTTGGTTCCAGGCAGAATTCAGAGCATTTGTGATGACGACGTTTAAAGGCCAAAGTAATTTCGGATTGCCTTCTTCCGCACAAAGCGACCCAGCTATTCGGATCATCTTCAAGGAGCACTTGAGCTCCTGGACCGTATTGCAATATGTGTCTCTTACATATAATATGCACTTAGGGGAGAGTTTTCCCTTGGGGTTTAACCAGAGGCTGAACTCTGCCGAGATCGGGCCCTTCCTTGGAGGCGCCTCTGCTAGGAAAGAGGCTTCTGGGCCCCGAGGAGCGAGCCAGCCTCCTTCTCCCCGGGGCAGAGGCGCACTTACTTGTGGGACATGGCGGCAGCGGCGGCGGCGGCCCAGACTTCCCTTCCTGGCGGGGTGGACGAAGAGGGGCGCCGCCGGACCCTGTTCCTAGAGGGGGGGGGGCTTGTTAGAAGGCTCTTTCAGCCCGAAGCCAAGCCGCCCTCGCCGGGCTCCGGGGTTTTGCACGGCGACACCCGCAGCCTCCTCCTCCTCCTCCTCCTGCTCCAGGCGCTGCTTAGCAACGGGGCGCCAGGCCCAGCCAGGCCCGCGGCGGAGGCGCCCCGGGAGGTTGCTATGGGAACACCCGGAGGCGGGGGGGGGCAGCGCAGGGTCACGTGGCTCCTTGGGGGGAGGCTGTCTTCGCCCCCCCCCCGCCGGGCTGCCTACCTGCCCTGCTGCTGCTGCTGCTACGCGCCCCCCCCCAATACTAAGGCAGAAGAGCAGCAAGGAGGTGATGGGTTGGCCTTGCTGCCCTCCTCGCCTTTATTAAGCGTTTTGAGTTTTTCTTTTGTGTTTCTACGCTGTGCACCGCCGCGATGTGTACATATGTCATAACTAAACAATCTTTATGATTATGATTAATTAAATTTGTATACCGCCGAGGGGTATACATCCGTAGATCTCACAGCATGAAAATACAAGATAAAAACACAAAAGTACATAATAAAAACAAGAACAAAAAACCACTAACCAATAACTCCTCTCCCCCCACCCACTCCCACAACCACATTTGAAAGGGTATAAAGGTGAAGGGACCCCTGACCATTAGGTCCAGTTGCGGACGACTCTGGGGTTGCGGCGCTCATCTCGCGTTACTGGCCGAGGGAACCAGCGTGCAGCTTCTGGGTCATGTGGCCAGCAGGACTAAGCCAATTCTGGCGAACCAGAGCAGCGCACGAAAACGTTTACCTTTCTGCCGGAGCGGTACCTACTTATCTACTTGCACTGTGTGCTTTTGCACTGCTAGGTTGGCAGGAGCAGGGACCAAGCAACAGGAGCTCACCCCGTCACAGGGATTCGAACCGCCGACTTTCTGATCGGCAAGCCCAAGAGGCTCAGTGGTTTAACCCACAGCACCACCCACGTCCCTTAAAAGGGTATAAGAGGACGTTCATAAAAGACAGGGTGGTGCTGGATGTGGGGGGAGGGGCAGCATGTGTCCCCCAAACAAGGAGCTTGCCCTCCAACACCCCCTAAATGCTGCACTCCTGTTATTTTCTTTCAGAGATCGTGTAGGGCACAACTCTGCCAGCTAGAAATATATGTTGCTCTTTCTGTGACACCCCCCCCAACTTCTTCTTTTGGTGCCACCACCATCCTGTCCCCAAACACTTTGCAGCACAGAGAGAGGTCCCCGTACAGTCCTAACCCATAGCCAGAAGTAAGCCTGCTGAATTCAATAGGATTTACTCTGAGTAGATGTGGTTAGACTTGGGGGGGGGGGGAGGATAATTCCAGCTACCCATAGATGTGATTTACTACCTTCTCACTTCTCTTCACTTCTCCCTCTTCAGTCCACATCAGTCCACTTCCCCACCTGCATCCACTTCCAGGACGTATCCTTAAACTCATTTAATACTACTTTATTGACCATCACCCTGAAACCCTTTGTTGAACTCACAAGTGAACAAAATAAGAATCTCCACTCTCTGCATACAATGCCTTTTATGTTGCCCTGCAAAGGACAAGTGCAGTTATACTTTTGGAATCATAGGATTGGCACTTAGGTCTGTTTTTCAGCATGAGTGGTAGTTTTAATTTCAGGTTCCTAACTGTCCTCAGGCCATATAACCTTCCCTAATAAGCTTTCCTGGCTACTTCATTTTGTCTTGTAATGAAGTCTGTGGGCAGCATTGAGGGTGTGGGGAACAGCTGCTGGCTACAAGGACCTACAGCTGCAGTGATGCTCAGTTCAAGGCAAGATGGTCAGTACAGTACTGTAGTTTGTTTTGTTTGACTTTGATACAGTAGCAGCATGTTCCTCAGGGCTGCACATAGTGCATGGACCTAGAGGTTTTGGAGGAAAGTTGAAAGACATAAAGTTCAAATTTAATTGGAAGAATCCCACTCCATACTTACAGGGAAAGTGACCCCATGGTGACAAATATAAAATGTCATGAATAATAAAAATGGAGTTGGCCAGATATTAAATATTATGCCATATGCCACATTTTTTACTGCAGAGTAAAAAACCTAAATCATGGTTTTGGGTGCAAATTAAGGTAGATTTTAAAAAAATAAACAAATCTAGGTCAAACTACACTTTATTATGAAATATTTTCATGGGAAAGCAGGGTGGGGTTTTTTCCGTTTTTTCCACCAGTATGTTCATATAGGATGCCACTCTAAAACAGATAATGTTGCAAATCTTACACACAATACAAATTGCACTTAACATATACCAGATGTTTGGGCAAGAAAGGAATACTAAACCTCTGGCTATTAGCCAAGTAATTTATTAGCAGATAGTTTAGAAAGCTATTTGGCTTAACATTTTGCAAGGGTCAATGTATATATTCACAATTCATCAACACCAGAACAGTGTCAAAGTTTAACCAGTTAGGAGGTTAGAGGTCATTTTTGTAGTATAGTAAAAAGTAAATATCAGGAAATTAGAAACTAAACAGTGATGGCCAGAACATGTGCAATGTTTAATATTTTCTGCAACCTGCAATCTGTCAAGTTTTAATGTTTTTAATATGAATGGAAATAGAACTGCCTCTGTACCATATGCGCGTTAAAGCATGGCTGAAGGATATTATCCCATGACATTTTCTTGCTGAATACAGCTGGTCAAGGACCCTTTCTACATATATCTGTTGCTTTAAAACTACACCTGCATGGAAATATGATGAAACCGAAATTGATGTTAGGGCCCTCCAGGTCTTCCCCTGGTGCCCATGAAGCCCCTGAAGCCCCTTTCCGTTATCAGGTGAGGGTACTTAGCTCCCTTCTCCTTGAGAAGCACATAAAGCTGAGAGGAAGTTGGAAGAGCTATCCTCTTACTCATTTCCTCTTTCAGCTCAAAGTACTTTTCAAGTGTGGCTGCTAAGCAGAAAGTAGGAAGGAAAGAGGAGAAGAGAGGAAGTGAACTGGGAGACTGGGCAGGGGGAAGAAAAATGGGCTGACCAGAAAGCAAAAAGTGGGGTGATGCATGAATCAGGAGAGGGAGAATAGAGCATCAGAGAGAAGGCCATGTGAAATCCATGCATATTTAATGGGTCCCTGCACTCCCCAACCACAATCACATGATAAATTATATTTGTCTGAACTGTAATACCATAATGGTGGCATCTTAGTTTATATCTTTCCCAGTAATCTTATATGTGTGCTTAAGAAAATGAGTAGAAGACTGTCTACCATTTTCCAGCTCAACATAAGTACAGTACCTAGCTACTTCCGATGGGTGGGAAAACAATTGGAGGCATGGTTTTGAACAGAAAATGGCTGGAGGGAATAGGGGTAATGTTATGTACTGAGTTGAATAGGATCCAAACTGCAGCAGTCTGATTGGTCCTAGAACAATAGGATCCAAAATGCAGCAGTCTGATTGGTCCTAGAACAATAGGATTCAGAATGCAGCAGTCTGATTGGTCCTAGAACAATGCAGCAGTATGATTGGTTGGCAAGAACCACCCAATCATGCTCCAGATAGAAGTGAATCCACAACCTGATTGGCTTACAGTAGAATTCCGGAATTAGCCAATCATGTGCAGCCCATTGTGTAAATAATGTATATAAAGCAGATACTGTGAGGAGACTTTCATTCATTCCTCCTCACCACTATGAGCTGAATAAAGAGCATGAAATCACTTTGCGACTCTGAGTATATTTCAGGTAAACATCCCCTTCAGTGTTCCTCCACACCTAGACCTAGACCTAGACAGTGTCAGTTTATTGGTTTTCAGCCATTGCCACACCTGGGCACTGATTTAAAATGCCCACTGCCTCTTCTGGTTTTGATGAAAGATGAAGATAGAACTTGTTGTCATTTACCTCTTGACACTTCTCTTCCTTTATCCATATTACCTCACCCAGGAGTTTCTTCACATGGAAGTTTAACAGTATGGGGGATAAGAGAGAACCTTGCAGGACGCCAAAGCACAATTGCCAGAGGATTGAGCAGAAGTCCCTCAGCACCACCTTCTGGAATTGGCCAGCCAAGTAGGAGCAGGACCATCCCAAAGCTCTGCCTCCAGCACCCGACTCAGACAGCCTGTCTAGGAGGATACCAGGGTCAGTGGTCTCAAAAGTCACTGAGAGGTCCACAGGAATTAAAGAGCTGTACTCCTCCTGTCTCTTTTGTCTCAACAGAAGTCATCCTGCAGGTGACCAAGATGGTGTGTGCTAAATTTGGTCTTTGGTGTTCACAAAATAGTACACTTGTATTTCCCCTTTGCTGAAAAGGGACGTTCTTCTCTTTGGTTTGTAAATCTAGCTGTGGTTTTTTTTGTTTTTGCGTGTTACATGCTAAGTTGGCAAATATGGTAAAACATAAGTCGGCCAAAATTACCGTATTTTTCGCTCTATAAGACGCACCAGACCACAAGACGCACCTAGTTTTTGGAGGATGAAAACAAGAAAAAAAATATTCTGAATCTCAGAAGCCAGAACAGCAAGAGGGATCGCTGCGCAGTGAAAGCAGCGGTCCCTCTTGCTGTTCTGGCTTCTGTGATAGATGTGCAGCCTGCATTTGCTCCATAAGACACACACACATTTCCCCTTACTTTTTAGGAGGGAAAAAGTGAGTCTTATAGAGCAAAAAATATGGTAAGTTTGAAAGTTCCTTTGGTTTCAAAGGGAGACAGTGAAGTGCATGCTTAATATGTCTCAAGCGTGCCTACTTTGCACTGGATTGTTTCCCCAAAAATCCCAAAGCATCTCCAAAGGGTTAACAATCTGGTTTGAGTGGACAAGAGAATGGAAAACAGACTGGTCAAGAGAAGGGCTTCCCTTCATTTGCTTCTGCATCACTTCCCCATGGAAGTGCGGCTCGTTTCCCCCTCTTTCCAAGCAGGTATGCTTTTATTGACAGGCTATAAATAAACCTTCCAGTGTGTGAGAAAAAAGGGGGGAAGAATAGCAACTCTCTGTGTGACTGTGTGTGTTCTAGTGGCAGGATGTTTTTTATGATCCTGTTTCTTGTAAACACTGATGCAGCTTTTGTAGCACAGATGTGAAGGAGGCGGCTACTCATTGTTCGAACACCTGCTGTCCTTTAAAATGGACACTATTTCCATAAGCCATTGAGAAAACACAGGCTAAGAAATATACTTTGCAGGCCAAGCCTTGTGGATAATTTGGTAAAACCATTGAGAAACTAGCACCTGCCCAGTTTTCATTATATTTTATTGGGAGAGGAAAGAGATTTCCTCCATCATAATAATTATACAGAACAATGGTTTCAATATCCAAGGTGTCAGTGTGAGAAAAATCCTAACAGCATTTTTAAAAAAATCGGCTGCATTTATAAATGAAAGTCGGAGCTGTAATTTGCATAGCACTGTGAATGTTTGAGGTGACTAGAATTGCATTGCAAATCGCTAACAAGATGTTTATAACCATGTAACAGTATATTAATAGTGCTTTAACTCAGAAGGTAGTATTCTCAGTTCTTTCAGAGAAACTTCCAGAACCCTCTTGAATTAAGGAGAATAGGAAAGATCTCTACGCATCAGATCAATACTTTCTGCACTAAGAAACGCAAACTGACAGTGACCCATGAGCCAAGGAGATATGTAATAATAATAATAATAATAATAATAATAATAATAATAATAATAATAATAAATAATTTATTATTTATACCCCGCCCATCTGGCTGGGTTTCCCCAGCCACTCTGGGCGGCTTCCAAAAGAATATTAAAATACTGTGATACATCAAACATTAAAAGCTTCCCTAAACAGGGCTGCCTTCAGATGTCTTCTAAAAGTCTGGTAGTTGTTGTTCTCTTTGACATCTGGTGGGAGGGTGTTCCACAGGGAGGGCGCCACTACTGAGAAGGCCCTCTGCCTGGTTCCCTGTAACTTGGCTTCTCCCAGTGAGGGAACCGCCAGAAGGCCCTCGGTGCTGGACCTCAGTGTCCGGGTAGAACGATGGAGGTGGAGACGCTCCTTCAGGTATACTGGACCGAGGCCGTTTAGGGCTTTAAAGGTCAGCACCAACACTTTGAATTGTGCTCGGAAACGTACTGGGAGCCAATGTAGGTCTTTCAAGACCGGTGTTATATGGTCTCGGTGGCCGCTCCCAGTCACCAGTCTGGCTGCTTCATTCTGGATTAGTTGTAGTTTCCAGGTCACCTTCAAAGGTAGCCCCACGTAGAGCGCATTGCAGTAGTCCAAGCGGGAGATAACCAGGGCATGCACCACTCTGGCGAGACAGTCCGCGGGCAGACAGGGTCTCAGCCTACGTACCAGATGGAGCTGGTACACAGCTGCCCTGGACACGGATTTAACCTGTGCCTCCATGGACAGCTGTGAGTCCAAAATGACTCCCAGGCTGCGCACCTGGTCCTTCAGGGGCACTGTTACCCCATTCAGGACCAGGGAATCCTCCACACCTGCCCGCTTCCTGTCCCCCAGAAACAGTACTTCTGTCCTGTCAGGATTCAATCTCAATCTGTTTGCCGCCATCCATCCTCCAACTGCCTCCAGACACTCACACAGGACCTTCACCGCCTTCACTGGTTCTGATTTGAAAGAGAGGTAGAGCTGGGTATCATCCGCATACTAATGAACACCCAGCCCAAACCCCCTGATGATCTCTCCCAGTGGCTGCATGTAGATGTTGAAAAGCATGGGGGAGAGGACAGAACCCTGAGGCACCCCACAAGTGAGAGCCCAGGGGTCTGAACACTCATCCCCCCCCACCACTTTCTGAACACGGTTCATATGTAACTCTACAACCGTTAGAAGACATGTGAAGGCAGCCCTGTAATGGGAAGTTTTTTAAAGTTTAACGTTTTGTTATGTTGTTAAATATGTATGTTGGAAGCCGCCCAGGGTGGCTGGGGCATAAATAGTAATATTATTATTAAGGAATAGTATTTCCCCCTATTTTGATTGGAGAAATGTTGGAGGGTATGTATTGTGTGACTTGTAGACTCCTGAAAAGGGAAGTTGAAAACAAATTGTGTGTTCAGCAACACTTCAGATAACTTCAATTAAAGAAGCATGTGAATTCTATCTAATCTTCCCATCTAGTTCTTTCTTTCTTTCTTTTCCTCTGCTCCCCCTGCTGCCAATAGGCTCATCACAGACTTCCTCAACTGGAATGAACAGGATATTGTATGTGTCATACCTGACAGGGATCCAGACCTTACTGTACTTTGAACCAGGGCTCACAACAGAATCTGTTGGGGTTCTTCTTCACAATCTGTGAAGCAAAAATGACCAAGAGGGTATTTTGAACATGTGCACAGTTCATTTGTCTCACTAATCCCAAATTGGGGACATGCGATTCAAAGTCCAAAGGTATACCTTCCAGATAGATTTGTGCCACATTTTAGAAATTAATCACTTATACTGAGTCCTTGGAAGTCTGGCTTTCACAATGGAAGATTGTTGTAGGCCCCCTTCAAGAGGAAAAATGACTGGCCTGACAGTTTGATTCTATGAGAACGTATACATCCGTAATTTGTTCACACATTTAGCCACCCTGGCACTTCCTGCGAACTGCGGCTGCCCCAGTTTATCAAATACACTGTGGTGACTGTTGGCTCCATACTTTTCAAACTGCTGCTGTGTGTTGAAGTGTTACTGCCTCCTGAGCCATAAGACTAATGAAAAAAACATTCTGTTTTCACTTAACGTGCAGCCATTCCTAAGCCTTTCAGCAGAGCCAAAAGGAAACCCACAAGCCAGACATTTTGAAGGTTGCGTGTGGAAATAATAAGAAAAAAGAACTAATTCAAGTGTATGCATTTATGAAAAATGTAATTTTTGAAATAAAGTTTAGTATAAAAAGTTTAGTTTTTATACTGCAGGAAAGGGCAGTGATTGAGACTGCTCCTTAAGGACCTCGTGCTGAACTGTATTGAGGCCAGCATGATTTATAGCTCTCATGGGGTGCGTACATACTGCACAATAACGAGCATTCAGTGCTGGATGGAGGCACTTTTTGGGGGTGCTGGGTGCATGTCATCCTTGTGTCATCCCTGCCCCACACTACTTGTCAATTCAATAATGCACATTCTGCTGTTATACAGTACAATCTCGTCTTGCACACATTTAATTTGTGCAATTTCATCCATACATGATTGAAGGCAGACCGGTTGAAATTGTGCAAGTTAAATCCAAGCAGACAGCTTGAAAGCTCTTTTTGTGCTGCGTCCACTTGGCTTTCCTGGTGCAAAAAGATCTTTTAATATCCCCACCTTGTTTGCTGAGCAAAACCTGCTCAACTTGTAGGCCCTGGGAGCACTGGGGATTCTGTCTCTCTCCCCCTCACTATCACCCACTAGCTGCCAAGCAACTCCAAGGCTTTGGGTATACAGTGGTACCTCGGGTTAAGTACTTAATTCGTTCCGGAGGTCCGTTCTTAACCTGAAACTGTTCTTAACCTGAAGCACCACCTGCTGCCGCCGGAGCCTGATTTCTGTTCTCATCCTGAAACAAAGTTCTTAACCTGAAGCACTATTTCTGGGTTAGCGGAGTCTGTAACCTGAAGCATATGTAACCTGAAGCGTATGTAACCCGAGATACCACTGTACATGATTTTTGTGTATACACAGAACCATTGGAACCAAACCCCGGAGTAAGATGCGATTGTAAAGTAATCCATTTTGTGTCAAGAACGCACTTCTCAAGAGCTTGCTCCCTATGTGTGTACACAGAGAGCGTTTTCTCAGGGTGCCTCCTTTTGGGGCAGGGCTGTGACACTCCACAACACCATGTTGATAACTTGTCTAGGAATGAAACAGGCACACAGGAAGCTGTACAGTAATTTGCCAACCCCTCTCTCTTTAAAAGGATGGTGGAAGCACTAATTGAAGGGACAAAAACAGAGAACAGTGTTGTGCACTCATTTGGAAACATGCCCCCCTTTGTGTACAGACAACACAGCTTGCAGCTGCCACTTCAGATGTGATCGCATGATGATGGTGTGTACAAATGCAAATCGCTATGTACAAAAGTGTGTTGTGAGTAGGTGACCCAAGGCTATGTGTGTATAAGGCACCACCTTATAGTCTTTTTCCAGCACCCCCTGAGGAGCCCCAAGCACATCACAGTGACAAGCCAAGCTGCTCTGGTACCCAGACCAAAGATCCTGATCCTGAACACGGTACAAGTATTTTATACATTTCCACAACAGGTGACACAGCCATTGCTCCTCTGTCACTTAAATAGAATAAAAACACCAGATGCCGGTGTGTGTGTGTGTGTGTGTGTGTGTGTGTGTGTGTGTTAAAGGAGCTCAGCACATGGAGCAGAGCACACTTCCCCTACCTTCAACAAAGGGATCCATTGGGAGGCCTGCCCCACTCACCCTGAGACAATGTGAGGCAGCTGCTTCAGGTGCTGGTTGCTGGGATCTGGGGAGGGGCGATAATCTGGTGATAATCTGGCTGCCATTCCTCTTGAGCCTCCTGTCATCCCTGCTGCCATATTGGAGGGCAAAGCTGTGAGCGCCTCTGCACGCTCCCTCCCCAGCCCCCTGTACCATGGAGGATACAGTCCCCTCTCAAGTGTGGAACTAAAATTCAGCTGCCCATCAGTTTGGCTTCTGTCCATGGAATAGGGCAGACGGCAGGAGGGCCAACTCGAATAAAATATTTTTGGGGGGGGCAGGTAAGCTTCACCCTGCATAATTAATCACATGACAGGGCACATTTAAATGGCAATGTCCATCAATTGGGGGTGGGCTCAGCCCCCTCAAATATTTTTTTGGGGGGCATGAAGGGACATTGGCCCTCAGGAGTTGACTCCTGTGGCTGAAGGAGACATAATAATGTCCTTTGCCTCAGGTAGCAAAACACCCTGAACTGGCTCAGGTTAGAAGGATTTAATGTGCTCACTCACAGCAGCATCTGAGCCACTCAACACGCCAAGTTCCTTTGGGCCAGAATAAATGTGTATTAAATTGGATCTGCCATAGTGAGAGATTTAAAGGGCTGGCAGGGCCCATGTTTTGGCCCCGAACCTGTTTTTTAAAGTTATTTCACTCCCAATGAGACTTCACATTAGCTCCGCCAAGAGAGAGATAAAATGTTAGAAAAATCAAGATGGAATGAAAAAGTATGAGCTAGGGAGCATTCAGATTCCCTCTTCCACATCCATCCATACTGAACTTTAAATTGCCCCCAGACCTACTTCTTCTTAGGACTTGGCAAGCCTGCGTCCTGCTGCCATGTCTCCTTGTGCCTCAGTTTTTGCTGAGTTCTCCTGCCTCCTGCCTGCACAGGAACAATAGCAGAGGCATCAGACGTGGCACTGTCTACCAAGACTGACACAAAATTCTCCCATGCCACACTGTACATTAATTGGCAGTTTTCCTGGACTTCTCGTTTAACGCTAAAACACTGTACTGGGAGAAACTCCTATGCCGACCTGCCTTCCAGGAACTTACTAACTCACCCTAAAACTTGCAAATGCCCTGGTCCGTGAACACAGCTGGAATTCTGTACAGAAAACTACAGGACAAAGGAGTTAGTTTCTTAAGTGCACTGAAATTCTAGTTGGTGTGTGTTTAACCTCAAAGCATCCTTGGGTTTTAATGCCAAATTGCACAAGCAGTTAACCTTCCCTCGAGGTGCAAGGCTGCTTGGTGCAGTGGATTCCTTTCTTGGCAGCTTCTCTTGGAAAGTGAAAATTTAAAACAGGCGTGTGTGTGCGCGCGTGTGCACTTGTGGGGGCATTTAGTTATTTATACAAATGATGCAAAAGAAGGCCTTGGGACTTTAGTGGAAACATTTGGGTTATGGTTATTGGCTGCATGACTCATTCCGCAACTGGAATACAGCAGTGGGAGTGATTAATATGAAGCAATACAAAAGGGAGCTCCTTTCGCACTTGTAATGTTTCAGTGTTAAAAGGCTAATGTTCCATCAAGGGATAACTTGGTTAGAAGTGATGGAGGGCTGCCCACAAACCAAGAAACTGCCGATTAGAGAGTGATGTACATTTCAGATAATTCACTAGCATTCAGGGATCCGTTATTCAGGGGTCCTGGATATACAGTCACCTGGCACCTTCTTTAGGAGGATTTAAGCGAAGATGTATTACACTGGAGTTCTTTGTGTTGAGCTATTTGTAGCTAGGACTATAGAAGACTGAAAGAGCAATTTACTAATCACCGATACAAATGCAAGGCATGTGATGGAATGAGTAGGAATCCAATTAAAGGTTCAAGGAATAAGAATAGTCTCCTATAAACTGGGAATTTGTTGTGTAATACTTGAGTAACGACGGGCTGCCCAGAAGACAAATCAATATGTGAAAAGGCCAAATGTTATGTACTGAGTTGAATAGGATCCAAACTGCAGCAGTCTGATTGGTCCTAGAACAATAGGATCCAAAATGCAGCAGTCTGATTGGTCCTAGAACAATAGGATTCAGAATGCAGCAGTCTGATTGGTCCTAGAACAATGCAGCAGTATGATTGGTTGGCAGGAACCACCCAATCCTGCTCCAGATAGAAGTGAATCCACAACCTGATTGGCTTACAGTAGAATTCCGGAATTAGCCAATCATGTGCAGCCCATTGTGTAAATAATGTATATAAAGCAGATACTGTGAGGGGACTTTCATTCATTCCTCCTCACCACTATGAGCTGAATAAAGAGCATGAAATCACTTTGCGACTCTGAGTATATTTCACCAAAGGATCTAGGAAGGCTTACCTTGTGGGACTGGGGTGGGGTGGGGTGTGCAAAGCAATCTGAAACAGGGAACAAGATGACAGGATACCAGGCTGCGGCAGAATCATCTTTCATTTTCTTGCCCTTAATAGGGATGTGGGAGTAGTAGCAGTTTTCAATAGTGGAAAGTGATATTAAGCTCAAAGAATGAGAAAATATTCCTTGCTACAAAGCAGCCTGTTGGTGGGCAAAGCTGAACGGGAAGGTGTGGAAAGGCCTCCATTTAGCAGCCTGCGGGGCTGGAGAGGCATCTCTCAAGGAAGCTTTCAGCCTAAGATTTCCTGCTTTGGGATACGGACTAGATTAGAGGATCCATATGCTCTACTCCATATGATTCGAAATAGTTCTATAGGTTTTTTTTTTAAAAAAAACCCCAAAGAGAAAATATCTGTTCTTGTCCTTACTTCTTATTCTCTTTTATCCAGTTTTTTAAAGGCAAATTTAGCAACACTGGAAAACAAATAATAGAATCAGAGTTGTAGAGTTGGAAGGAACCTCAAGGGCCATGTGAACCGCCTGAAACCTGTAGATATAGGGCAGTATATAAATTTAATTAAACATCATCATCATCATCATCTAGTCCACCTTCCTGCAAGGCAGGACTATTTGACTAGCATACATATGGTCACATGTATACATATGGTCACATACGGACTGTTCTATTATCATGTAGTTCAAGACAAGAAGGACATGGTTTTGACCACTGCTACAATGGCCAACTTTCTCAGTCAATACAATCCCAATTCCAGTACTCCACGGTTAGATAACAGGCACACCACAGGAATGTAGGTGTCACAGAAAACAGCTTCAAGTAACCCAGGAAAGTGGACAAATCTCTGTGAATCAAATGAAATTCAGGAAGACTGTTAGTTATTGGCTGTGTCGTTCATTTCTTAAATTTACATTATACTTTACTATCTATTTGTCAACTATACCATCTCTCTCTCTCTCTCTCTCTCTCTCTCTCTCTCACACACACACACACACACACACACACAGACAGAATGGCTGCTTGTCTGGTCTGGAGGTGGGCAGTGGTTGTGGCCCTGAGTGGCAGCCCCTCACCCACCCAGGGGGGAAAGGACTTTGCCATGATGAGTGGCCGTAGGAACTCCTCCCCAGCTGACTGCCATCCTGAAGTTCAAAATTGCCCTATCAGGGGCAAGCTGAGGGGTGGGGCCTGGATGGCGGGCCGGAGTGGAGAAGTCTTCACTCTGGTCCACCACCTGGAAATAAAGGCTGACTGCTCCCGAGTGCAGCACTGCAGTCAGCTGAAAAGCAGCGCAGAGCAGAAGAAGGATGACGTGGAGACCAGGAGTGATGAGGCATCATGGAAGCAAAGCGGGCAGGACGGGATCACCGTCATCATTGGAGCGATGTGTTGGCATAACTAAAATTAACCAGATTGTGTGAGAAGCTACTTGCTACAGTTTTTCTGTGCCTCTGTCTGTGCTGGAAGAACTTTCTGACAGTAAGAGCTGTTGGACAGTGGAAAGGTCTTCCTCAGGAGGTGGTGGACTCTCCTTCCTTGGAGGTTTCTAAGCAGAGGTCATCTGTCAGGGATGCTTTAACTGAGATTTCTGCATTGCTGGGGGTTGGACTAGATGACCCTTGGGTCCCTTCCAGCTCTAAGATTCTATGAAGTGTTATGCCAGAACCAGGGCTTATTCTTCCAACATTCAGCTCAAGAGCTAAGTAGCCAGCAGGCTTGCAGTTTGGGGTTACTCCTGGATTTAGTCCCGCCTCAGGCTGCCCAGGCAGCAGTGGGGTAATGGATAGGAGTGGCCAGAATTACCAACTTTGCTTTGTACACCGACTGATCCTTTTCTTAGAGACACCAGACCTGGTCTTGATCATGTATCCTGTGGTCTCTTCTGGATTAGATTATTGTAAAGTCCTCTGTGTAGGACTGCATTGAAGACTGTCTGGAAACTGCAACTGATCCAGAAGGCCAGGTTTATTTTGATGGGAGTTGGTAGATCAGATCACATTAAACCGGTTCTTTCTCATCTTCATTTGCTTCAGGGCACAATTCAATGCGCTGTCCTGAATGGCTTGAGGAAGTATCTCAAGAATCATCCCTCCGCCCCGATATGAGCCTGCCTCCAAACCTAAGTCCACTATTGTGGGTCCTGCTGCTTCATGGCAGGGCTCTTGATGGGGCCTTTCATTGTTAGGGCAGGCAGCATTTGGAAGCTGGAACCATCTGCTAAGAGACCCATGACTTGCCCTTGTGGATGAGTGGAAAAGACAGTGTTCATAGAATCATAAATGTAAAGGGTAAAGGGACCCCTGACTGTTAGGTCCAGTCGTGACCGACTCTGGGGTTGCGGCGCTCATCTCGCTTTACTGGCTGAGGGAGCTGGCGTACAGCTTCCGGGTCATGTGGCCAGCATGACTAAGCCGCTTCTGGCGAACCAGAGCAGCACACGGAAATGCCGTTTACCTTCCCAGTGAAGCGGTACCTATTTATCTACTTGCACTTTGACGTGCTTTCGAACTGCTAGGTTGGCAGGAGCAGGGACCGAGCAACGGGAGCTCACCCCGTCGCGGGGATTCGAACCGCCGACCTTCTGATCAGCAAGTCCTAGGCTCTGTGGTTTAACCCACAGCGCCACCCGCGTCCCTCATAGAATCATAGAATGGCAGAATTAGAAGGACTTCCATGGAGGATGAAGGCAGCCAAACCTGGCTTAAAGTGACCAATATTATTTCCAAATGCTTGCCTCTTCTAAGCAAAAGCCTCCCAGAAGCTATGGACATTATCACAAGCAAAGTGAATCCATTAACTCACCCTCTGTGGATCATTCATATAAACAATGTAATTTATTGCACCAAATAAAATCCATGCAGTAAAATCTACACAGACATTTAGTCTAAGGCCACACCAGTCTAAAACATAGCAGATTGAGAAATATTAACAAAACTATTTTCCCACTTTTTCTCTCTAAAAATGCTAGCACATTTTTTTTAATGTTACCCTTACCCTCCAACATTGCTCAATTGAAAATAGGGATGCTCTATTCCATAATCATAATAATCATCATATTATTATTTATACCCTGCCCATCTGACTTGGTTGCCCCAGCCACTCTGGGCACCTTCTAACATGTTAAAAAAGTATAATAAAACATTAAAAATTTTAAAAACTTCCCTATGCACGGCTGTCTTCAGATGTCTTCTAAATGTTGTATAGTTACTTATCTCCTTGGCTTGGTGGTCACATAACTCCATACTCTCCAATATTTATCCAATAAAAATAGGGACATCATATCATACCCTCCAACATTTCTCTGATGAAAATAGGGATGTCTTAAGGTAAAGTGGGACATTCCGGGAACACATCAGAAACTGGAACGGCTTCTGTAAATTCAGGACTATCCTTGGAAAACAGGGACTCTTGGAGGGTCTGCCCTTGCATTTTAACAAAAACGTTTAAATAAAACAATGGAACAATAATAAAAATCCCAGAACAAAATAAAACACACATACAGAGTCAGAACTAAGATCAATAAAACGCTTTGCAGCATTAAGAAGTCTTCAGGGACTGCTTAGACTGGGACCACTTTAAGGACAAGAGGTGAAGCAGCCAGGTGGGGTTTTTAGTGGGGAAGAGGGCCCACCACAGAAAGGGCCCTGTCCCTGGACAGGCCAGAGAGCAGGTACCTGGAGCAGATGCTAGGGTCCAAGCAGATTCATAGAACTGGAGGCTGCCCTTTAAATAACTTGGTTCCAAACCATTCACAGTGAGGCTGCATAGCCATTTGCCTGGGATGCTGTAGTACTTGTGTCTTGCCTTTTGGATGCAGCATTGATCAGGCAATTGGACTTGATGACCCGAAAAACACCATCTCTATTATTCTACATTTTTGTGTTTCTGCTGCCTACCCTAAGCATTTGAGTGCTGTTGTAAAACAGATTTGGGGCCTGGACTGGCTGCTGCAGACAGAGAGGGAGTAGACAATTTCATCTGGAAGTGGTAAAACAATTTTGTATATATTCCTGCTAATCTTCACATCCATGTGATTTAAACACTAGCTGAGAAAAAGATGTCACCAATAATTAAACAAAAGCATCTGGCTCCAGACAGTAGGTCTTAATTTATGTCCTTGTACTGCGATTGCACCAGCTGGGGCCAAGCGCTGCATTCTTGTATCTAAAGCCTCAAAGGGTGACAACCTCATCCAATTTGAGAATGAAAGAGCTGAGAATTCGGAGCCTCCTCAGAATGCATTCTTCCTGAGCCCCACCTAAGTTCCTCTCTTCATGACCTACAGCTCAAACCCTGCATAGTTTTGCTTTTTCTCATCCTCCACTTTTGCTCCCACAGCTTCCCTACATGCATTCCTGAAAAGACTGTCTTTTGTACAAACAACCGCCAAGCTGTCTATATAAGATCTTATTTTTTTCACATCAGTTTGGCTGCAAATTCAATGTCAGGGCTAACTACAGTCAGCAATAAATATTTCATAAGAGGTGGACAACCTGAACCACAGCGTGGTAAATTACGAGAATTTAAGCCCATTTGTATCTTTACTTCGGTGGGAATTTGACTGTGATTCTAAGCACACTTACACCTGAGTCCAAGGGCTCCTCTTTAAGCAAAAGCGAGAGAGAAACAAGATGATGATGATAAAGATTCACTCAGAACTGATTTCCAAAAGGCTTACTTCAAAGGAAATCAGAGTACTTTGGCATAAGAGAAAAAAGGGATCAAATTGAGAAAAAGGAAACAGTGAGACTATCCAAAGAATGTTCGTAGTCTCTGGAGCCGTTGGCGATATTAAGCCCCCATTCGGAAGGCTATCTTGTGGTGCATTTGCGACAGAACTCTGCAGTTAAGATGGAACTGGGTTTTAGCATTCTAACATTGCACAGCATAAAAGTTCCATTCCTTATAAAGATAAGTTTTGTTCCTTATAAAATTAGGACATCATTTATTTTGATAAGCAGAAGGCTACCAGAGGCTGGATGTTACCCCATCCACATTTTGCTGTGAAGTTTGTAAATCACAGGTATTTCCACAGCGGCTTGAGTTTTACCCTGGAACTTTACGTTTCACATCTGAGGGCCTAAGAAGGAAGTTAACAAGTACCCTTTGATATTGCTGCTGCAAAGCCTGGCTGCTAGAGAATGGCTGGGAGCACACTTAGGTCACCCATTCTGCGGCTCGTAGTTGCGAGTCCAGGTATGGCATTGTGTGCCATACAATGTAATGGAAGAGCAAAAGCAGAGGGCTGGAAGAATGGAGCAGGGCTGCTGCAGGCAACTGAAGTTTCCAGCAGCTTTGTGCATTACTTCTGGCTTATTTTTACTCAGTTGAGAGAAAGGACGGTGTTTTCTTGATATACTGATTTTAAAAAATACATCGTTAGTACATACTTCTCAATTCATCTAGTTTTGGGGTAAATATGTAGTAAAATGTTGATTAAAAGATCTGATTGTTCATTCCAAGAATTACCATAAAAATCTAGCAGTGGGAAAGGAATCCCTTAGTTGTCCCACCAGTCTGTTTCCATGGTAACCATCCTGATTGCATTAGTTCATAAATCAGTTTCTGTGAACTTTTAGCATTTGTCCTCTCTGATGTCATCAGGATTTGAACCTGCGACCTGGTCTCACATAGGCCATATCTCATTACTTGGTGCCTTTTAGCTACGAAGCCATTTCCTTTTCGCAAGGAAAATAAATGCGGAATTAAGCATTTCGCATTGACTTAACAATTTTAAAAAAACCCAACCACTCCATTGCTGCAAAACATAAAATGTAAACATGGGATCGACTCGCGAGCTGCAGCCCTTTGTCAGGATTGCTACATCCAGATGCCCACAAACAAAAGAAGCCTGTTAAGTAGCATCTAGCATCTAGATCAAGGGAAGTAATAGTGCCACTGTATTCTGCTCTGGTCAGACCTCACCTGGAGTACTGTGTCCAGTTCTGGGCACCACAATTCAAGAAGGACACTGACAAACTGGAACGTGTCCAGAGGAGGGCAACCAAAATGGTCAAAGGCCTGGAAACGATGCCTTATGAGGAACGGCTAAGGGAGCTGGGCATGTTTAGCCTGGAGAAGAGGAGGTTAAGGGGTGATATGATAGCCATGTTCAAATATATAAAAGGATGTCACATAGAGGAGGGAGAAAGGTTGTTTTCTGCTGCTCCAGAGAAGCGGACATGGAGCAATGGATCCAAACTACAAGAAAGAAGATTCCACCTAAACATTAGGAAGAACTTCCTGACAGTAAGAGCTGTTCGACAGTGGAATTTGCTGCCAAGGAGTGTGGTGGAGTCTCCTACTTTGGAGGTCTTTAAGCAGAGGCTTGACAATCATATGTCAGGAGTGCTCTGATGGTGTTTCCTGCTTGGCAGGGGGTTGGACTCGATGGCCCTTGTGGTCTCTTCCAACTCTATGATTCTATGATTCTAAGTATATGACTCTAGTATACATTTGTGCACATTGGTGGCTATTGATGGAGGATGAAGTGATCACACTCTGGAAAGATACCCCCAGAAAATCAGCTTTTATCTACAGCGCATCCCACTTAAAACTGTTAATATTATTACAAATTGGAAGGAAATAATAGCTGCTTTGATGTGTCTACCAAGACTTTCCTTTAGTCAGGAACCACATATTGATAATTAAATTAAATTTAAAATGCTGAAACATGTAGTAAGTGCACTAAGTTTAACACACTTATATTATCATCCTATGGTAAATAAACTCCAGACATGCTCAGGGGGACTGTTATTTTCTCTCTGGCTCCAAAGCCCAAATTGTTCCAGTGGCACCATGTAATTGCTAGCCATTGAAGCAGACAGCTATTTTCTGTGCAGGCACTTTAGTCCTGGTGTTGCTCCCCAAAATCTATGGGAAACTCCAACTTATTCTGCACACTGCGGTCCAGCTCTCAGCCAGAGCAGGCTGCAGAGAAAGAATCTAATTCTTTCTGTTGATTTGTACTGGCTGTCAGTTTGTTTTTGAACCAAGTCTGAGGGACTGGATTTGATTTACAGAGCCCCAAGTGGCCTGGGATCATGATGCCTTACAAAGCACCTTGCCCCACATGTGAATACTTCCTGCGAATTCAGGTCAGCTGAAGGGTCATTGCTCTAGATGTCACCGCCATTGTTAGTGAGGTTGTCCGCTAAAGAGATGGAAGTGTGCCTTTTCACCGAGAGCAACACAGTGGAGACTCGGTGGATAGTCTCAAGTACACACTTGGAAGCACGTCCAAGTCTGGCCTGTGTTGATTAAGCAAGTGATGAATGTTTCTGGGCATGGATCAGAGGAGGAAGTAGAGTGGATCAGAAGAGGAACTACAGTGGTACCTCGGGTTACATACGCTTCAGGTTACAGACTCCGCTAACCCAGAAATAGTACCTCGGGTTAAGAACTTTGCTTCAGGATGAGAACAGAAATTGTGCTCTGGCAGTGCGGCGGCGGCAGCAGGAGGCCCCATTAGCTAAAGTGGTGCTTCAGGTTAAGAACAGTTTCAGGTTAAGAACAGACCTCCGGAATGAATTAAGTACTTAACCCGAGGTACCACTGTACAGTACTTAACCTGAGGTACCACTGTACACTTATTCTTAAAGTAAAAAAAATGTGGGGGCAACATACACAAAACTGTAAAAGAAGACCACAGGTCAATTATAAGTGTGTGAGGTGTGGTGAACCTAAAGGCTGCTGTTTTATTGTGGGCATATGCAGCAACATGCCATGGATGTGTTCAAAGCAGATTTGACATGGATTTATTCTGGACATGTTCTGCAATGCTTACCGAATGTTCCTGCATTAGTGCATCCATCCCCTTCCTTGTCCATTCCATTGTCCATGTTCCTGACCCCCACACTGTTCTCCTGCTCCAGGGATACATTGATGACAGCCTTGTAGGGCAACCAGCCTCCTATCACAAGCATGCTTGAATCTAATTAATGTTCTTGGGCCGGGTTTCCCAAACTCCCACCACTCCTGACCACTGGTTCTGCTAGCTAGGGATGAAGGGAGTTGTAGTCCAAAAATAGTCGGAAACCCAAGTTTGGGGAACCCTGCCCTAGAGTAAGCTGCCCTGCCAGACTTAGTCTATGCCACTTTCCCTCATATTGGGAGGAAATGGGCAACCAAGCCTTTTGTAGTACACAGTCTGTGTGTGAGGAGGTCTGAGCTGGTTGCTCCAGCTCAGTTGCATGGCTTTAACCAGACTCTTCTGTTTCATACAAGTAGGGAGCCTGAAACTTCCATTTTTCTATACCAATAGTTTAGGAACTTTTACCATTTTGTAACCAAGCAACGTTTTACTGCCTGTGCAACTTTTTCTGACCGCTGTATGGAAAAGCACACGAATCTGACCTTTGAAGAGTTTTGTAAATAAAATATGTTATAACTTATCAAATGTGTGGTCTACCTTTTGCTAGGGAAGTGGGACTTTGGAGAGAACCATTAAAAGTGGGATACTTTTGGAGTTCAGTGGAAAGGCATGTTTTAAAAGTTTTACAGCCTATATTTCCACACTTTTATTTGCTGCATATTTTGCCGTGTTAAATCTCTGCTGGGATAATGACACACTAGTGCAAGCTTCGCCCTCTTCGTTTCAACGGTGAGTTGGTTGCGTTGTGTTGCCATCCCACCTTACTTCCATCTGGACACTTTCTCACAGTTTTCCTGCTCAGTTTTCCTGCTCAGGCTGGGGCTGCTGTGCCAAATGGGTGTCTGCTTCTATGGAAAGCCCTCAGGGGTGCCGGTGTCCAGCATAAGGAAGATATACGTGGGAGAGGTTACATCACAAAGGAGCAGATACATTTGAGAACATTGCCAAGGCGCGCTTGCGCTACAGCACATTAAAAGCGGGACCGGGGGGGAAGACTGGTGCATTTGGAACATAGAAAGCTATGGGATTTTAGCAGGAAACCACAGGGCAAACATCAGTTGCAACCGAGACATTGGCGGGCGCAAATGGTATTGAAAGCGTGATTGCATATAACCACCCCAATGAACGCAATGCATGCTGAAAGCACAATAAGAAGGATGTGTGGAGCACCCCCAGGTGGTGGGAGAAAAATATTCCAAACATTGCTAAAGACCACTCTTCTTTTTCTAAGTATTTCTCATGGTTGAAAATTACCGTATTTTTCACTCTATAGGACACACTTTTTCCTGGCAGGGAGAGGTTGCGCGGGGCTAAAGAGGAAGCCAAAACAGCGAGATTTTTTTTCTTGATTTCCCCCTCTAAAAACTAGGTGCGCCCTATGGAGCGAAAAATACGGTAAGTCCCTCATCCATAATTAGGTCTTTTTTCTTTTCATTTTTCATGATGGGGAACCTGTAACCTATTTGTTCCCCCTTATTACTTTTTCTATTTTCTTTTGGCATGTATTTTTCAGCCTTTCTGACGGTAAGAGCTGTTTGACAGTGGAATCAACTTCCTCAGAAGGTGGTGGCCTCTCCTTCCTTGCATGCTTTTAAGCAGAGGTTGGATGGCCATCTGTCATGGATGCTTGAGCTGAGATCCCTGCATTGCAGGGGCTGGACTAGATGACCCTCAGGTCCCTCCCAACTCTAAAATTCTATGATTCTATCAATTTTCTCCACCCCAGTTTCTACCATCCCATAGCTTCACTGAGGTTAGAGGAGAATAGTAGTGGGTTAAAGGTAAAGGGAACCCTGACCATTAGGTCCGGTCGTGGCCGACTCTGGGGTTGCGGAGCTCATCTTGTTTTATTGGCCAAGGGAGCTGGCGTACAGCTTCCAGGTCATGTGGCCATCATGACTAAATCGCTTCTGGTGAACCAGAGCAGCACGGAAACGCCATTTACCTTCCCGCCGCAGTGGTAACCATTTATCTACTTGCACTGGTGTGCTTTCGAACTACTAGGTTGGCAGGAGCTGGGACCAAACAAAGAGAGCTCACCCGTTGCAGGGATTCGAACCGCTGACCTTTCGATCGGCAAGCCCAAGCGGCTTAGTGGTTTAGACCACAGCGGCACCAGCGTCCCCTAGTAGTGGGTTACCAAGGCGCATTTCATAGTGGGGTAGTCCTTAAATGAATGCATTTTATGGCTGTCTGACTTGAAAAGTGGTCAGTACAAATGAGACACTGTATGGTTTTTAACCACTTTTTAGCATTTGCAACTAGCATTCACACATTTAGTATTTGCAATGAAAGTGGTAAATGGGTAGTTTTATTTCCCCCCCACTTTACATTTAAAAAAGTAAACTAAGATCCGCTTGCTTCTTTAGCATGCAATGGAAACTTCTGAGAAATCCAGGGCTGTCCAGCGTTTCCCTGTTTTATTTTTATTCTTCTCTCAAGGGCAACCTGAGAACACACCAGAGACCACAAACTTCCTGATTTTCTCAGGAGCGGGTGGAAGCCTTCCAAGGATTGTTTTCTGCTCCCCATATGTCCATAGAAGTGTGCTGTAAAATGCTTATGTAGACAATTGGTGCTTATATAAATGATCCCACAGAAAAATCTGTTTTGTGATATTTTAAACCAAATTTCAAATTATTTTGGCCCAGAATATTGCAAATGCACATATTAAGTTTGTGAGAATATAGAAAAGAATGCTGTGATTATAAAGAGCCAGTACTAGTTTCTTAACAATGAGGAGGGTATGACTCATTCTTACCTCCTTTTTTGGGATAGAGTTACTATCTTAGTAGATCAGGGCTAAGCTGTGTACTGTATGCGGTACCTCAGGTTAAGAACTTAATTCGTTCCGGAGGTCCGTTCTTAACCTGAAACTGTTCTTAACCTGAAGCACCACTTTAGCAAATGGGGCCTCCTGCTGCTGCCTCGCAGCTGGAGCACGATTTCTGTTCTCATCCTGAAGCAAAGTTCTTAACCCGAGGTACTATTTCCGGGTTAGCGGAGTCTGTAACCTGAAGTGTATGTAACCTGAAGCGTATGTAACCCGAGGTACCACTGTATATAATATATCTTGGTTTCAGCAAGGCTTTTGATACTCTTGTTGACAAGCTGTAAAATGTGGGCTAGAGAATGCTACTGTTAGGTGGATCAGTAATTGACAAATTGTACCAAAATGGCTTCTTTACAGCCTAAAGAGAAATGCTGTGGGGTCCACAGGGTCTGTCCTCCTGCGTCTGGTGTTCTTCAGTATCTCCATGAATTACTTGGACAAAGAAATAGAGGGCAGGCTCATGACGTTCTCAGAGGACAACAAAACTGGGAGGGGTAGCCATAGCTGTCAATGTTTTCCCCCTTTTTAAGGGAAATTCCCTTATTCCGAATAGGATTCCTTGCAAGAAAAGGGAATGGGAGCTATGGGGGTAGCTGATGCCGTAGATCAGAGAAACATGATTCAAGATATTCTTTACAGGTTGGAGAACGGGGCACAAACAAAATGAATGTCAAAAGAGGTAACTAGTAATTTGCATTTAGGTGAGAGAAGATCATCAGTTCATGTGAGAAGGATCCAGGGGTGTTAGCAGACCACAAACTAAACATGAGTCAGCAGTAGCTTCATTAGCTATGCACCCTCAAAACTGGTGCCAGTGTTTTGCAGTCTTTTTGCAGTGAACACCCCATGTTTTGCAGAGCCCCACAAATGAAGCAATAGACCCTCAAATCTGGAGGTTACAGGGTCACCCAAAAGCCCAAAGCTGTGTTTTGCAGTGCCACACAGAGTAATTGATACATCAAACCAGGGTTTAAAATCTACTACAATTCTAGGCTGCATCAACAGAAGTACGGCACCCAGATCACTGGTTGTCCCATTCATGCAGTCAGGGAAGGAAAGGGATGATTGCAGAGAGTTGATCTGTATCCTAAATACAAGGGGAGAAAGTCCTCTGTTTTCATTTTTATACCCTGTTTTTATATCTGTGTTTACTCACATAGCAAATTATATTTCTTTCCAAATTTACTGTGTTAGTTGATGGTGCTAGGCTTATGTATAAGACTTTGGAAGGTTAATTGGTTTCCTGCTTTAAGGATCTCACTCTCATGAAGAGCAGTAAAAAAATATAGCCTGGTAGGTCTCCTTTTCAGTTTCTCAACTAAAGCAGGCTGGCTGCTGCTGGTGTTTGGAAGTGGGAAAATTTTGTGCATTGTCCTATGCTTGCTACATGTGCGCTCTGCTTTTAGTGCTTAGAATGCACTTACATGGATAAAGGTGAATTTCACAGGCTTCGGCTCTCAAGATACCTATTACTGCATGTAACAACTCATGAATTGATTTACATTTGCTCTGCAAAAAGTGTTTTTCTTTAAAAGTACTAGAGATGTATTAAAAGAGCTCTAAACGATTCTTGTAAATCTTTTTAAAACGCATCGTGGGAACCCAGAACCACTCAAGAAGGTTCATAATTTGTTACTACTTGTTTTTTTCAATAGCATTTTGAAAGCATTTGTAAATATCTATGCACGTGCATCCCAGCAACGTCAACATCCACAGGATGTGGTCTGGATTATTTATTTATTTTTAAATCCAATTCATTCCACCCCACCCCATACGGGCAACAGCATGCTAAACCTCTCTAGTCCAGGGCATAACAAAGCAGCATTAGAGGCAAGTGAGATGCTAGTGCTGTAAGGAAGCCATTGGTTGAGAAGCTGGCCCTGTCCCAATGGAGCAAAGCTTATGAGCGCCAAACAGGACCATTAAATCCATGAAGGGCTGGGCTGGGAAAGCAGAACCTACAAGGAAAGCAGCCCTGCAAAGTCCACACAATTTATTGGTTCACACATTGTTTTAATAGTTCCCCTGACCTCGTGAGCCATTGTGGTATAGAAAACAGAGTTGCATCAAATAAATATCCTGGAACTCTCCAGAGACCATTACCCATTTTGCTCCTTAATGCTCATCAAAACCAGTGAGTTTACATTTCGTAGTACAGGTAGACTTTTAAAGACATTTATGCATCCTTTATAATATTGTCTGCTTCCACTTTGGTCCTTAATGAAATAAAAGTTCAATTCACATTATACCCACAGAATACAGAAAGAGAAAACACTGTCCCCCTGACTTAAACTCTGAAGGAGCTTGAAGAACTGAAGTTGCACACATATTGCAATTGTACAGGTTTAGATAATCAGCCTCTTATTTCCCTTCCTATAATGCTATATACCCAGGTTTCTGACAAGCCTGGAACAATTATACTACACTGGGCAACATGATGGAAGGTTTGGATTGTTTGAATGTACAGAGATGACATAGCTACTGGGCTCAGGGCCATGCTGGTGGTCCCACCTGCAGGTGTCCATCATTGGTACAAGGTCTACATCAAGAATGCCTCTGCTCCTTATGCATAGCCTCCTTCAAGAAAGGCAATCCATGCAAACTGGATGGTGGAGTCTGGCGGTGGAGTCAGAAGCATGCCTAATGCTGAAGGGGGCAGGCTCTACACAGTCCTAATTCTGGTACTCAGGTGAAGGATGCTATTGTCACTTAAGAAATCTCAACTATGGCTTGATTGTGTCAGTGTCCATGTGAGTTGCGTACATGGAACAAGGAGATCCAAATGCCTACTCTGCTCATCTTGGACCAGCTACTATTCTCACTCTGCCCACCTCACAGGGTTGTTGTGGCATTTCAGTTGTGAAGAATGAAAAAAATTCCCAGTACAGTGGTACCTCGGGTTACATACGCTTCAGGTTACAGACGCTTCAGGTTACAGACTCTGCTAACCCAGAAATAGTGCTTCAGGTTAAGAACTTTGCTTCAGGGTGAGAACAGAAATTGTGCTCTGGTGGCGCGGCAGCAGCAGGAGGCCCCATTAGCTAAAGTGGTGCTTCAGGTTAAGAACAGTTTCAGGTTAAGAACAGACCTCCGGAACAAATTAAGTACTTAACCCGAGGTACCACTCTATTTTAAGCAGTAATCATCAGTTAAGCTTGGGGTTTGCTGCAGGATTAGAGTCAGTGCTTTTTTTCTTTAAAAAATGTTTAGGGGTACTCTCATTTTGACTCAAGAAAATCACCATTTTATAGTTCAAATCGGGAAAAATAAATACAGTAATTGGACAAAAGTACAAAGATTCACAAAATGTTTAGGGGTATCTGTACCCCTGCGTGCCCCCCCCAAAAGCACTGATTGGACTTCTAAATATAGAATGTATGTTGCTGCTTAGTGGTGTCCGACTCTTCGTGACCCCATGGACCAGAGCACGCCAGGCACTCCTGTCTTCCACTGCCTCCCGCAGTTTGGTCAAACTCATGCTGGCAGCTTCGAGAACACTGTCCAACCATCTCGTCCTCTGTCGTCCCCTTCTCCTTGTGCCCTCAATCTTTCCCAACATCAGGGTCTTTTCTAGGGAGAGTTGTTCCTTTTGTCTCTTGACTCCCTACTTTAGCATTCCAATCCCCTATAATGAAAAGAACATTCTTCTTTGGTGTCATTTCTAGAAGGTGTTGTAAGTCTTCATAGAATTGGTCAATTTTAGTTTCTTCGGCACTGGTAGTTGGTGCATAAACTTGGATTACTGTGATGTTAAAAGGTCTGCCTTGGATTCGTATCGAGATCATTCTATCATTTTTGAGATTGCATCCCAGTACAGCTTTCACCACTCTTTTGTTGACTGTGAGGGCCACTCCATTTCTTTTATGGGATTCTTGCCCGGAGTAGTAGATATGATGGTCATCCGAACTGAATTCGCCCATTCCCATCCATTTTAGTTCATGATGCCCAGAATGTCAATATTTATTCTTGCCATCTCATTTTTGACCACATCCAGCTTACCAAGGTTCATGGTTTTTACATTCCAGGTTCCTATGCAGTATTTTTCTTTACAGCATTGGACTTTCCTTTCGCTTCCAGGCATATCTGCAACTGAGCGTCCTTTCGGCTTTGGCCCAGCCGCTTCATCAGCTCTGAATCTATTTGTACTTGTCCTCCGCTCTTCCTCAGTAGCATGTTGGATGCCTTCTGACCTGAGGGGCTCATCTTCCAGCGTCATCTCTTTTATATGCCTGTTGTTTTTGTCCATGGAGTTTTCTTGGCAGGGATACTGGAGTGGCTTGCCGGTTCCTGCTCCAGGTGGATCACGTTTAGTCAAAACTCTCCACTATGACCTGTCCATCTTGGGTGGCCCTGCATGTCATAGCTCATAGCTTCTCTGAATTATTCAAGCTCCTTTCCCACGACAAGGCAGTGATCCATGAAGGAGGTAGAATGTATAGCCTTGCAATAATGAAAATGTACTAGGGCAGGAGTAGCAGTTTCGACTTCCTTCAAAACACATAGGCATATTCGCTCTGAATATGGTTTGCCTTTAATGTTAGTGTTGTTTTATAGACTGTGAATGCTGTAATACTTTGTGAATACTACAATATGACTTTGGTTGCAATTGTGTTGTTTAGGTTTCTTTTTTAGCTGTTTTCTTATTAGTTTTTTATAGAGTATAATTGTTTAATTAATGATTAAACAGTTGTTAATTGTTCTATATGATTTGTGCTGTGTTTGTGATATTCTATTATGTTCTATCATGTCATTGCTATTGATTGTTTGACTGCTTTGGGATTCATTTGAATGAAAAGCAGCACAGAAATATAATCAATCAATCAATCAATCAATCATTTGTTCGAGGCCAGCTGTAATGATAATGTCCTCAGATGTATTGGTTTAAGTTTTGCTTCTTTTAAGTAGATGGGCTTATCACTGGGTTTGTTGGTTGTTGTACAGAATTTAATTGCTTTAATCAGAAATATTGTGAACCACCCTGGAGTATTAAAAATATGCTAAATAAACAGAATTGCTGACTAAGTGCTAGAAAAGGCCTGGGGAAACTTTGGCCCTCCAGATGTAGCTGGACTACAGCTCCTATTCTACCCAGTAAGCCCAGAGTTTGCTGGGAAGAGGGAATGATCGCTAATCCACCCTAAGAACTGTAGCGGGGGGGGGGATAGGGGGTCTTCTAACAACTTTCAGCTTCTTTAACAAATGACCATTCCCAGGATTCTTTGGGGAAAGTGGTAGGATAGTGCTTGAAATGCGTGGCATGGATGGGACCTTAGTCTCATAACCAGGGACTCATCCACACTTCCATTTGTTCTGTGCCTAGAAAGCACAGATCCAAGAAGCCTTTTGCTTGTCTTGTGCTTTCTAGGGATAGGTCTGAATGGTTTTGAATTTGCTCTGCAGCTTTCCCTGCGAAAACCTGTTCTTTACCACTCACTTGGAACAAACGCAAACAGCAATCTGCAGAAAACTGGTTGCCGTTTGGTCCGGTTCGGCGGTAAAGGGCAAATTTGAATGCTGCATGTGATGGAAACGTCATGAGATATTAATGGTCCACTTGAATAACTTTCTCATAGAATCATAGAATCATAGAGTTGGAAGAGACCACAAGGGCCATTGAGTCCAACCCCCTGCCAAGCAGGAAACACCATCAGAGCACTCCTGACATATGGTTGCCAAGCCTCTGCTTAAAGACCTCCAAAGTAGGAGACTCCACCACACTCCTTGGCAGCAAATTCCACTGTCGAACAGCTCTTACTGTCAGGAAGTTCTTCCTAATGTTTAGGTGGAATCTTCTTTCTTGTAGTTTGGATCCATTGCTCCGTGTCCGCTTCTCTGGAGCAGCAGAAAACAACCTTTCTCCCTCCTCTATATGACATCCTTTTATATATTTGAACATGGCTATCATATCACCCCTTAACCTCCTCTTCTTCAGGCTAAACATGCCCAGCTCCCTTAGCTGTTCCTCATAAGGCATCGTTTCCAGGGGAAAATACATTTCTTCATGTTGGAAGTACAGCAGTAGGGATCATTCAGTGCATGTCTTTAGAGGTTAATTTTGTTATCAGTCTAGATGACAGTAGACTATCACTGGCTGGAGAGAATGGCAAAGCTTGAAATGCGTCAGGTCATTTTGTAAGAAAAACCCCAGCCTGGCTATTTTCCCTTCTGTTTTTGTCGCAAGTTTGTGCAGCTCTGTCGTTGCTAGACCACTATTACTGTACAAACATACTTCCATTTGCAGAGGCATATACAGGCATACCTTGGAAGTCAAACGGAATCTGTTCCGGAAGTCCGTCCGATTTCCAAAATATTCGAAAACCAAAGCACGGCTTCTGCAGTCAGTTGGAAGTCCCGTTGGACGTTCAGCTTCCAAAAATAGTTCACAAACCGGAACAGTCACTTCTGGGTTTGCAGTGTTCAGGGGCCAAAACGTTCGAGAACTAAGCTGTTCAAAATCCAAGGTACGACTGCTACAGTCATTCTGGAAAGCATGGTGTTCCCTTTCTGAACAGCAACTCCAGGGGCAATCCTGCAGAGTTGGAAAGAGTAGCAGCCTTCTCTTGACTTCCTGCCCTGCAACATTTCAATCATATTGATACTGCAATACTAGCAGGGAGGAATGTGAAAAGTTGTTGTTGATGATGATGATCCTTTTGATATTGCATGGCCTCAGGTTTCTATTTCTTTTAATTCAGCAGTTAGGCCTGGTGGTCTTTCGACAAAACAGCTCTTAAGGGTTTTAATATAATCAGCATGCTGCAGCCTGTCTATGTTAGTTTGTGCACCACTGGCAGAAGTTACATTGCAGATGGCATAAAGTAAATAGTAGCTCCAGTGGACCATTAATCTCCATCCTGAGGTTATTCTTCATGGCACATTGACCTATCTTGAACCTGCAGTAAATCACAAAGTATTATTGATAGTCCATCTCATTCCCAAGATGCAACATAAACATGGTAAGTGGCACCTTCCCTTCTGTGTAAACAGACTGCACAACACTTTAAGTAACAGTTACAGCCCACATCCGGGTGGCGGCTCTACATTCCCTCCAGTATTGTCTCTGACAGAGCCAGGGCCCCATGTGCAGAGTGCTGGAGATGGAAGCAACAAGTCATTTGCTCCAGATGTTTAGCTGACCCTTAACAGCGCTCATAAGTGAAAGGCTATCACTGCCAGTCAAACACCCCCTAATGCCCATAAAAAATTATTTACACCTCCTTAAGAAAAAGATGTCTCCCTAGGAAATGTTTGTGTGTGTGTGTTTGTATGTATGTATGTATGTATGTATGTATGTATGTATTTAAGCAAGCCATGTTAGTTTCACAACTGCAGCAACAGTTTGCCTTCATGCACTATGGAGATCTTCCTGTTCCTTTTGCATTTGCCTGTTGACCTGGCTTTGTAGTATGAGATCTCTCAAACTGAGGCAAGAACCACAAAGATACATAAACAGATGGGAAAGGGAGGTATGAGCTCCATGATGATGTTCTGATTTTGCCAGGGGGGTGGTGTTGAAGTGGGGCACAGGTACATGTGAATCTGGCCAACTCTGGTCTGCTGGGCATCATCCAGCAAACAGTCTGGTAATGATACTGTGTCCTCTTTCTTTATTAGGGGTTTAAAGCAAAAGTATCTTGAGTGACATCTTCTTGTGTATCTTGAATTCAGAGAATCAGAGCCTCCCTCGTTCTCTTATAATGGCAACAGCGCTCACCTGACAGATGCTGGACCTGTGTTCTGGTGAGTTCCAGTTGAAAAAAAGCCCTGGTTATAAGACTTATTTCACTGACAGATTTATCCCAAAGCAAACATACTTGAGGGAAAGTCCATCACATGTGGAAAAAAGAAACTGTATTGTTGCAACTTCTCCAGTAAGTTATTGAGACAGTATTATTAATTTTATGTATGAATATAGGCTGCATATCTGTAAATTATCTTCAGTGTGCTTTCTCTGCTGATGGTGGAGGTGATGATGATGATGATAATAATAATAATTTATTTATACCCTGCTCATCTGGCTGGGTTTCCCCAGCCACTCTGGGCAGCTCCCAACAGAACATTAAAAACACGATAAAACATCATACATTGAAAACTTCCCTAAGCACGGCTGCCTTCAGATGTCTTCTAAAAGTCAGACAGTTTATTTCCTTGACATCTGATGAGAGGGCGTTCCACAGGGCGGGCACCACCACCGAGAAGACCCTCTGCCTGGTTCCCTGTAACCTCACTTCTCGGAGCTGGACCTCAGTGAATGATGGAGATGGAGACGCTTCTTCAGGTATACTGGGCCGAGGCCGTTTAGGGCTTTAAAGGTCAGCACCAACACTTTGAATTGAGCTTGGAAACATACTGGGAGTCAATGTAGGTCTTTTAGGACTGGTGTTATATGGTCTTGGCGGCCACTGCCAGTCACCAGTCTAGCTGCCGGATTCTGTTTTTTTAAAAAATATTTTTTAAAATAATTTTACAATTTAAGATTCCACACATTTATCATATAAAAGAAAAATAATAAAAGAACCCAATTATCCCCCCCCCCCTATGACTTCCCTCAACTTCCCCTTCCGGTTCATTACATGTTTGCTACTTCTGCTTAATTTGTTTTCCCCTTTTTTTGTTAATCTTTTAATTAAATGCGCTTATAATCTTATCACTTTTTTTCTACCGTATTTTCTTTCCAATTATGTCTTACACTTAATTAGTTTCCAAGTTGTTGTTTCTTAATCTTTACATTTGTTTTCTTAATTGTGTTTACTCAAATCCTGCTAATGAGTCTATTTCTTCGCAGTATTTCTGTAAATACAATATGAACGGTTCCCAGTCTTTTTTGAAGTCTTCATTGTCATTGTCTCTGAGTCTTGCTGTAAGTTTCGCCATTTCTGCATATTCCATAAGTTTAACTTGCCATTCTTCTTTCGTTGGTATCTTGTCGTCTTTCCATTTTTGGGCTATTAGAATCCAAGCTGCTGTTGTAGCGTACATGAAGAACTTATTCCGCCCTTTTTGGCAGTCCCTGCCCTATAATGACTAACAAGAAGGCTTCTGTGTTTTTTTTAACAAAAGTTATCTTGAACATCTTCTTCAATTCATTATAAATCATTTCCCAATGATTTTTGATTACTTTACAACTCCACCACATACGATAAAATGTACCTTCTAGCTCTTCACACTTCCAGCACTTATTAGTTTGTCCTGTACATTTTTGTAAGTTTAACAGGGGTCATATACCATTGATACATCATTTTCATATAATTCTCTTTCAAGGTTATACAGTCAGTGAATTTTAAATCCACCTCCCATAATTTTCCCCAGTCAACCATTTGTATATTATGTCCTAAATCTTGCACCCATTTAATCATTACACATTTAACTTCTTCATCTTTAGTTTCCCATTCTAGCAACAGATTGTACATCTTCATCAATATTTTAGTATTGTCGTCTATAATTTCTCTTTGAAATCTAAATAAAGTATAACTAAATCTTTTCTTACTGTCTTCTTTCAATACCTCATTTAATTGAAAATACTGCAACCATAGACTACATGGGACTGGCTGAAATGACTGGCAGAATCCGAGACCAGAGGAAAGAGACGGCGGAAGAAGATTGGAAGAAATTTAAAATCTATCTTAAGAGATATTGTAAAATTAATGAGTGTTAAAATGTTATGATTATAGAAAGTAAGTGGACTACAGCTGTAAAGATTAAGTTAAAAGAAAAGAAAAGAATACAACTAGATAAAATTAAGGGTGAGGATTTGCTGAATTAAATTTGAAATTGGAATGCAGAAAGGGGAGGTATGAGGAGGTCGGTGAAGTAAGGTTTAAGAAAATAAGGTTTTGAAATTATACTTGTTTGTTTTTGTGTTTGTTTGTTTGTAGTGAGTATGTTTATATAATTTGTGAAAATTCAATAAATATTATTATATAAAAAAAAGAAAATACTGCAACCAGTCATTGACGTGTTCTCGGACCTCTTCAAAATCCTTCAATTTTAATTTCCCTTCCTTTTCTTTAAGAGATCTCTATATGTAAACTATTTTTCTTTCTTATTTATTTATTTTATTGCTATTGCTTTTGTTGGTGACAACCACCACAGTCTTTTGTTCAAATAAATCTTTATATCTTTCCCAGGCTTTTAGAAGTGATCTCCTGATTATATGATTATAAAATCCTTTATGCACTTTATCATATGACAAGTACGCATGCCATGCAAATCTATTATCATGTCCTTCAAGATCTAACAAATCTGTATTTTCTAATTTAATCCAGTCCTGGATCCAAGCAATGCAGGCAGCCTCATAATATAATTTCAGGTCTGGAAGAGGAAAGCCTCCTCTGTCTTTAATATCTGTAAGTAATTTATATTTCATTCTTGGTTTTTTCCCTTTCCAGATAAATTTTGAAATATCCTTTTGCCATTTCTTGAAGCATGCTGCATTGCTTATAACTGGTCCTAACTGAAATAAGAATAACATTTTTGGCAATACGTTCATTTTAATCACTGCAATTCTTCCTAACAATGATAAATTCATTCTTCCCCATATTTCTAAATTTCTTTTTATTTCATTCCAATTTTTTCCATAATTATATTTAATAATATTAATATTTTTGGTTGTCAACCAAATTCCTAAATATTTCACTTTTTATCGATCTTTATTTCTATATTCTGTTGCAATTCTTTTTTTATCATTTTCTGGTAAATTTTTCACTAACAGCTTTGTCTTATTTTTATTCAACTTAAAACCTGCCACTTGCCCAAACTCCTGTATTTTTTCTAACACTTTTGGAAGAGAGTACTTGGGATCCTCAACTGTAATTACAAGGTCATCTGCATATGCCTTTAATTTATACATTTTCTTATCCACCGTAATTCCACTGATAGTTTCATCTGCCCTGATATTTCTTGTAAATCAAAATAAATAATGAAGGTGATAATGGACATCCCTGTCTCGTTCCTTTCCGAATTTTACAGTTATCTGTTACTACCTGATTCACAATTAATTTGGCTTTTTGATCAAAGTATATCACTTTGGACCCCTTTCCTAAAATTTTCTCCAAAAGTCATTCCTTCAAGGACTTTTTTCATAAATTCCCATGAGACATTATCAAATGCTTTTTCCGCATCTATAAACATCAATGCTGCCTGTTTTTCATTTCTTACTTCCAGCTATTCTATGACATCTATAATATTTCTTATATTATCTTTCATTTGTTTGCCTGGAAGAAAGCCTCCCTGATCCTGATGTATAAATTCCTTCAATATTGTTTTCATCCTATTAGCCAATATATTAGCAAATAATTTGTAGTTGTTATTTAATAATGAAATAGGTCTGTAATTTTTTATTGAAATCAAATCTGTATCTTGCTTTGGAATTAAAGTTATATAGGCCTCCCTCCATATCTCTGGGATCTTCCCTAGCTTTAAAATTTCATTCATTGTAGCTTTTAATGGTGCTAATAGTTGTCTATTTAATTTTTTACAGTATTTAGCTGACAATCCATCTGGTCCTGGTGATTTCCCTATTTCTGCCTGATTTATTGCTTCCAATACTTCTCTTGGTGTTATTGGGGCATTTAGAATTACTAATTTCTCATCTGTGATTTTTGGTAGTTTACTTATTCTCAGATATTCCTCTATTTCAATCTTTTTTCTGCTCCTGTCCTATATAAATCTGTAAAATATTTGACAAATTCTTTCCTGATCTCTTTTGGGTTGTCTATAAGTTTTCCCTTGACTTTAATTTTATTAATAGTATGTTTCATCTCATTTTTATTTAATTGCCATGCCAACAGGCTTCCCTGGTTTATTGGCATACTCAAAATATTTTTGTTTCATTTTTTTAAAAATTTTCCACTCTACTTCTTTGCTAATGATCATTGAATATTGTGTTTGTGATAACTTAATAGCTTGCCTTGTACTTTCTTTGGTTTGCATGTTAACTCTTTTTCCTTTTTTATCAGGGCATTCTAAAATTTCCCTTTTACTCTGTTCTTTCAATTTCTTTTGGTATGCATTTTGTTTGATAAAGAAACCACTCATCACTGCTTTACTAGCATCCCAGACCATCTTAAGATTTGTTCCTTTATTTAGATTTAGCTCAAAATAATCCCCTAATGTTTTCTCTGCTTTTTCTAGCAAATTCTGATCCTCTAACAAGTCTTTATTCAGTCTCCATCTAAGAGTGAAATGTTTTTCATTTTGCAGTTCTAAGATTAAAGGATTATGATCTGATATTGTTCTTGGCCTTATTTCTACCTTTTAAACTCTTAATTCCAATTCTTTAGAAATCCATATCGCCTCAATTATTGCGCTTTCATGCACGTGTGAAAAAAGTGAACTCCCTATTTAATGGGTGTTTGGTTCTCCATATATCTATCAAATTTAAATTCTCTACCATGTAAAAAAAAACCTTGTTGGAAGTCTCCATTCTTTAGTGTCTTTAGTGTTCCATCTATTTCAAGTGAAAACACCCAATTTAAATGATCCATTAAAATAATTCCGACTAAAATAATTTTACACTTTGCACTACAATCTGTACTGCAATCACTCTTCCTTGTAAACAGCGTTTACAAAAAATATGTTTAATAGGGGAAATGTGGATAAAAATGAATATATTAGTAAAAATAACACACATAAATGCACTGTAATAGGGGGAATTGCTTGCAAAAAATGTGTACATTAGTCAAAACTGCATATAAAATGTGTTTATCGTGATAAATTCATACTAAAATGCTGAAGATTTTTTTAAAAGAAAAAATTCAAATTGCTGCAAAAATTAAACTGAATTTTAAGAATGAGAAACTGAGAAAGCCAAAACTGGCAGCCCCTTCCATTCCTACTCTTCATTTGTTTGATTGCAAGACAATGATTTTCTTGTCTAGCTAACTGCTGAATAAACTCTCCTGATTAAGAGAACCAAAACTCATTAGGAAGTGCTTTTTTTGTTCACCTTGTCTTCTGTTGTGGTCCCATTTCGTACTGTTATTATGCAAGGTAGCTAATACACAGGCGACTAAGATTAACACAGATGATGACAAAAAGCCCTCTCTCCCAATCCCCTTGATGGGATACATGATGAAGAACTACCCAAACTCTGTAGGCTTCGGTGATAGTTGCTGTTTTTTTACAACTAAGATTAATTTTCGTAGCTACTAGCATTGTTAAATTGTTCATGTCATCCTCACCTTAATAGTCTATCAACTGCTTTGCACAAAATAGGCATTCAGGGTATTTCAAATACCATTTCAAATGCACCTTCTAAGGAATGTCCATTTCCTCTCTGAAAATATGGACACTTATTCACTCCTCAGACAGCTTCTGTCTTCTTTGAAACATTCCTTTGCAAGTATTTGGCTTCTAGCATATAATAAAAATCCACCCACACGAATAAGCTTCTGTCCAGTTTCTCATATAACATGGTAATTTACGGCACAATCCTAACCATGTCTACTCAGAAGGAAGTCTGGGGCTTAGTTCCAGATAAATGGTGTTGGGTTTGTAGTCTTGTTTCCAGAGGAACTGTTACTCAATTACCTTGGTGTAAGAATTGTCACAAAAAGGGATCACATGGGCCTAAACAGTCTAAGCTGAGGACAAAGTAGGAAAAGCAGGTTGCTAGCACGTCTTTCTCAAAAGCCTTACAGATAGCTCACTCCAGCACTGCAAACAACCCACAGATGATATCTACCCAGTAGCGCTTGGTGGTATCTCCCAGCCAGTAGCACTTGGTGGGCAGGTAATCTGTTAAATAGCCTGGCTTGGGGGGAATTCCTTGGTCCAGCATTATGGTTAGAGCCTCAGGTGAGGCTGAGGATGGTGGTGAGAATGAGGGGGCAGCAAGCTTTTACTGGCTTCAGCAGGATCACCCGCTACACTCTATTCTGGGTAAGCTGGGCATCACCATAGTAATCCATGCTGTATTCCTAGAACAAATTATGCATATGGTAGCCTTTAGAAAATGGCTGAAGAACTTGTGGTCCTCCTCATATTGCTAGACTTCAACTCCAACCAAGGATAGGAGTTGTAGGGCAGCAAATTGGAGGTCCATAGGTTCCCTGCCACTGTTTTAGAAGACACAACTGGTACACAATATTGCCATCACGTTGCTGCCTGGGCTCAATTGCAACTGCTGGCTTTAACTTTTAAAGAGCTGAACAGCTAAGGACCTGAGTAACTAACAGAGCAGTCCTATACAGACTTAACTGGGAGGAAATCCCATTGGATTCAGCATAACTTACTTCTGCCATTTTCCACCTCTGTGTGTCACCTTGTATATTCTATTCAACATCAGAGGCTTTGCTCTCCATCCCTGTACTGAATGAGGGTTGTATTCAAGAGGGGAAACCAGTATCAGAACATCCGAGCCCAGAGTTTTCCAGTGAGAGTCAGTGTTACAGTGACATTTTGGCCTTTGACCTTTTGCTACTTGATTGATATTGATATGTGTATTAAGCAATTAACAGAGTGACGTGTGGCCTTCAGAAACTAGTAAATCAGCTTCTTAGTCTAAAATCACAGGAGAAAATATTGGGCCTTTTCAATATAGAACTCTGTAAGGTATCAGGTTATCAAAGTAGCATTTCTAATCCAAGTCAAATTCCACTCATTTCTAAATACAGATAGGTAGCCGTGTTGGTCTGCCATAGTCAAAATAAAAAAATTCCTTCCAGTAGCACCTTAAAGACCAACTAAGTTAGTTCTTGGTATATTGTAGAGGGTTCTTAATTCTAAGACCCTTGGGTATAATGTCCAGGTTCTTGCATTTAGTAAGAAAGAAGATATCAGTCTGTACCTGTGCAAGTTTCTTGGTGAGGTTGATGGACTTCCATTTCATGCGGCTCAATGTGGTGCCTTCCATGGTTCCAGTTACAGATAGGTAGCCGTGTTGGTCTGCCATAGTCAAAATAAAAAAATTCCTTCCAGTAGCACCTTAAAGACCAACTAAGTTAGTTCCAAGAACTAATTTAGTTGGTCTTTAAGGTGCTACTGGAAGGAATTTTTTCATTTCTAAATATTTCAGGTTTTAATTTCCTTTGACTACAATTACAAAATGATAACTGGTTACTTAAATCTTAACACGCACCCACATTATGCTTAAAGCCTGCCCAGTTCCCCCATTCAATGTGTGTACAAACCACATCTGCCTTGAGAGTGCAATGAGAGGCCTTTTATATGCATGCGGACCAATGCCGTCTAAACTAATTGCTAAGCTGTTTGATGCATCAGTACTGGTTAAACTTTTAAAAAAGCATTTGCTGTTTGTAAAAGATGCTTGGCACCTTTGAGCCAAGTTCTGCTCAAAAGTTCAAGGTTCTTTTTTCTTTTAGTACATGAATGTTGTTCTTGTGCTCTCTTTGGATTTTTATTTGCACTGGGCTTAACTAATCTTGATCTATAACTTCATCATGTTTCAAACAGTAGTCAATGGGGTCATTGACTTGGCTCACCTGGGTTTGTTTTTAAGGTCATCTCAACTCTTTGACCTAATTCTGAACCATAAGCATATTCCAAGACTCCTTCATGGGATGTAAACTCCTGCAATGTGGTTAACATTGTAATGAACTAACAATGCATTGTCTACATTAAATAAAAAACAACAACATCAAGCGAGACAGAACCTCCCCATATTATCACCCCTTATTAGGGTCTTGGAGTTTACACAGTTGGGCATATACACATGCATAGGAAGTATTTTACAAATGTATTTTCATTTTTAAAAGGGCAAAGGTTTCCTGCTATAAACTTTAGTATTTTACAGAAATAGGGACTTAGTGAAGACAGTCTGGGTGATTTGAGAGTTGGTGTCAGTGTAGCAACTAAAACCCAGAGGTATGGATCACAAAATCACTGATTTAACTCTCACCTCTGCCCTGAACTGACCAGATTGCCTTAGGTAAACCTCAGCCCCCTCCCCCATGTAACTCAATTACTTTGGCGTAAGCAGAGGCTTGACAACCATATGTCAGGAGTGCTCTGATGGTGTTTCCTGCTTGGCAGGGGGTTGGACTCGATGGCCCTTGTGGTCTCTTCCAACTCTATGATTCTAAGAATTGTCACAAAAATATATACAACAACAACAACAACAAATCAGTCAATTTGAGTTGTGCCACTCAAATTGGGTCTACGTACTTATTACACCTTAATTTTTTTACGGAATGTGGAGTAACGTTGCTTCTGGGGCCCCTCCAGGATTGGGGCCCTGAGGCTGAAGCTTCATGTGTTTCAAGGTAGATCTGCCCTGGCAGGAGTCTTTCCAAGCCGTACCTTGAGATGCCAGGGACTGATCCTGGGACTTTTTGCAGGCATAACAGATGCTCTACCACAAGGCGCTGGTCCCTCCTCAAGTGTCAGGCATTTGAAGTACAGTAATGCTTCAGTCCAGGGATGTGGGTGGCGCTGTGGGTTAAACCACAGAGCCTAGGACTTGCTGATCAGAAGGTTGGTGGTTTGATCCCTGTGACGGGGTGAGCTCCCATTGCTCAGTCCCTGCTCCTGCCCACCTAGCAGTTCGAAAGCACGTCAAAGTGCAAGTAGATAAATAGGTACCGCTCTGGCGGGAAGGTAAACGGCATTTCCATGCACTGCTCTGGTTTGCCAGAAGCGGCTTAGTCATGCTGGTCACATGACCCGGAAACTGTACGCTGGCTCCCTCGGCCAATAAAGCGAGATGAGCGCCGCAACTTCAGAGTCGTCCATGACTGGACTTAACGGTCAGGGGTCCCTTTACCTTTAATGCTTCAGTGTACAGCAGGAAAAGAGAGGCTGGAAACTGGACCAGCTGGTGAGAGCAAGAGGGGTGAGAGTCTTTCCTTGTGGGCTGCTGAGATCACCTTGGAGCAAGGGGAAACAGAGTTCCACAAAGGCAGCCTAGATCCAAAACGGGTGTAACTGGCTTCCCAGGACAAGGCAAAGCTTTTTCCAGCCAAAGCCCAGAGCCAGGCAAGGCAGGCACCGGATCAGGGCTCCCAAGATCACTCTCCCAAAGCACAAGACTCTTCATCTCAGGGTCGTGGCCCCAGGTTGGGCAACAGATCCCTGCATTGCCAGAGATTGGACTAGATGACGCTCATAGTCCCTTCCAACTCTACAATTCTATGATTCTGTAAATGGGGGCAGAAGGCCACAGATAAGCACTGCTTTTTGGCTAATTGGTTTGCCAAATACCCATAACACTGCTTATTATTTTATTTATTCCACTTATAGCCCTGAGAAGCTTTCAAAGCGATTGGCAAAAGGTTATTATAATTAAAAACACATTCAAGTCAGTTATCAGCAACAGAAACAATACGCTGTCCCTCTGATACAACTTCCTTGAGTGAGTTTGACAAAACTATAATCCTGGCAAATTGTGGTACAGCAGTCTCAATTTTCTCTTCAACAATGCCAGCCTCAGTGGCTGAAGGGCTGCTTCTCACACTCTGGCTTGTCTAAACATTTAAAAGAAAGTAACATAAGGTTATTAACATTCCTTTGGTCATTTGCGATTAAGGAAGAAGATTTCGCTCATGTGACTGAGGCAGAAAGGTTCAGGAGGTAGAGGGGGAAGTCCTTATTCCACACTGCAATTTGCTCCAGTTCTATACGTCAAGATAACTTGGTAAATGTTGTTTGCTGTTGTCTAAACAACACACACATTTACACACCCATGCTAAGGATGACAATATGTTGCATTGCTGAAATTCTGTGGGGTTTTTTTGCCTTGTGAAATGTTCTATTATGCACCCTTAGACAGGCATGATTCTGGCATAATCTAGGACTGGGCATTTGGACCCAGTAATCCAGTGCTCCCTTGAAGCCCTAATACTTTCTAGTTCTACTCAAAATGACAGTTCGATAATTGGGGCCCCTTTCCAAGGCAATTTTGAATGGCAGTGAAACCTTTTAGAAATAATGATTAGATTATAAACTGGTTACTCTAAAGATTTTCTTAGCTAAGTGCAATAACTGCTGATGACAGAATTTCATGCTTGCTCAGTATCCTCCTTCATCCTGTGCTGTCACAGCCCATTGCCTTTTCAAGTAAATTATGTCAGTGACAGCAAATTATGAAAGTACCAATGACATCCATAAGTTACACTTTTATTTAGAGGGCAAAGGCTTAGATGGGGGGAGGGTGGATTACAAAGTGGGGTCATCTACAATAATTAGTTACATGGGAAAGATTTCTAATTACGCTGAAGGTTTTGGGCTTTAGCACTTCAGAAAAAAGGTTTGCCCATTTATCTCCTTTTGCCCTTCTAGAAAGAAATGCCAAGGACCAGCAACATCAAAGCATTTCATGGAAGGAACTAAAATATCATCTGGATCCCTTTCCCAATCCCCGCTATAAAGATCTGCCTTATTTCTGAATTGGTCCACCCAGCTCATCATGAGACCTGATAGCATCTACAGTTATGAAATGTGCACATTTTTAAAAAAATGCAAACAGCAGGTGCAGATCTGGACGTCTACATTTCCAGTTTAGATTGGAAGGACAGTTTCCACTGGCATTAACTGAAGTGTCTCTCCCAATGTACACAGCAGGCTTGAGGACCTTGATCTGGATCGGGACCACAGCAAAGAGCAGGAGAAAAGCCTCTCTGCCTCCCACCTGCTAGTTCCTTTGTTTGCACTGTTAATTGCTGATTGTGTGACTGGTATGTCTAGATTGGCCCACCTGCTTCAGAGCAACTTGCCAAGCCACTGGTCTTATTTTAGCACACACTTTTAGCACACACTTTTGTCAACTCTAGACTATAGGTGACAGCAGGACTCTCATGTGGGAAGGTTAAGGATAGTAGGAAAGGATATATTGAATAAGTATTATCCTTCATTCACTCACGCTAGTATGCATATAGTACAGTGGTACCTCGGGTTACATACACTTCAGGTTACATACACTTCAGGTTACAGACTCTGCTAACCCAGAAATAGTGCTTCAGGTTTAGCCTGGAGAAGAGGAGGTTAAGGGGTGATATGATAGCCATGTTCAAATATATAAAAGGATGTCACATAGAGGAGGGAGAAAGGTTGTTTTCTGCTGCTCCGGAGAAGCGGACACGGAGCAATGGATCCAAACTACAAGAAAGAAGATTCCACCTAAACATTAGGAAGAACTTCCTGACAGTAAGAGCTGTTCGACAGTGGAATTTGCTGCCAAGGAGTGTGGTGGAGTCTCCTTCTTTGGAGGTCTTTAAGCAGAGGCTTGACAACCATATGTCAGGAGTGCTCTGATGGTGTTTCCTGCTTGGCAGGGGGTTGGACTTGATGGCCCTTGTGGTCTCTTCCAACTCTATGATTCTATGATTCTATGATTCTAGGTTAAGAACTTTGCTTCAGGATGAGAACAGAAATCGTGCTCCGGCGGCAGCAGGAGGCCCCATTAGCTAAAGTGGTGCTTCAGGTTAAGAACAGTTTCAGGTTAAGAACGGACCTCCGGAACAAATTAAGTACTTAACCTGAGGTACCACTGTATATATAGCAAAGCAGATTCCCCTCAAAATAGCAGGAAGCTAGTTTGCAGATTCGTTTGAATCTCTTTAGTTAAGTAATCCAATCTCGTTTGCCCAAATGGATTATTCCTGGTGTCCCCTTTTATCCCTCTTAAAAGAATAAAGACACAAGAGTCTTTCCTTAAAAGTAACAAGAATTTTACTCACATTTCACTTCACGATTTGATCCCTGAAAGGCCGGCTTTACTGTACTTAGTAGTTACATCACAATCTTTGAGTTCATCTCATATGGAGATTGAGATCATGTGCTGCTGGCTGAGAGCCAGCAGACAGAACAAAATGGCGTCAGGAGAGCAGCAAGCAAGAGATCAGTGCGCGAGAGAGGTCGAGAGAAAATGGCTGTGTGACTCGGCTCTTTTATGGAGTCACGCTCATCTCTCAGATCACATGCAGGTAGAGGACGCTCCAGACCAGTGGAACAGGAAGTTACACTGACTGGAATAACATCCTTCTGCCTGGGACCATTCTAGGGAGACAAGGAGTGTTGTACTTGACTATTCCAAAGGATTACACCCCACATCCCAGCTCAGTTCCCACTCTTCTTAGCATTGCTTCTGCATCCGTGTGTTTTGTGCTCATTGATATTAATCCTGCAGAAGCTCAAACTCTTATTCTGGTGTGGTGAATCCTTTTACCCAAAAGATTATCTAGCTTAGAAATGTGAAGTGTGACTAAATAAAAAAGTAAGAAAATGCTAGAAGCTCCATAGGTCATTTTAAAGGGTGATGAAGAATTGTGTGCTCTGGCTGACACAGCTTTGTTCAGGGAGGTTGGGTGTGCCAATGGCCACCACTGTAGGACATTGGAGAGAGACAGTCTAAGGTAAACAATGTCTGAATAAAACTCACCTAACGGTTTCCAGCAGCCTTCAATCAGGTTTGTAAGGGTTTGGAAGAAACCAACAAAAGCCAGGCAATGTGCTCCACAGTTTCCTTCCATTTTCACTACCTCCTTTCCATCTGAAAAGGAAATCCACTGGCATAAAGGACACAGTAGAATTGCCTGACATTTGTGGGAGAGGGTGCTTAACTTGACTTAGACCTGCTTGGGGGCAAGAGTTAAATTCCTTTGGCCATCTTGTACTGTAATGCCCTGCAGAACAGAAACACAGTACAGCAGGCATTAGCTTAGATAAAATCTAGCACTATTAGTCATCAAACATTTCCACTAGAATGACAATAAACCCATACTCTTCCTGACTGAAGAGACTGAAGAGAAACCGGAATGATGCAAGAGAGAATAGTAGTGATTTGGGATAGAACATTCCAATATAAAACAGCAAGAAGCTATTCTTGACGGACAAAGGAGCTGGATATTCAGTTTGATCTTGTGTTTATGAGACTAATTCTATGCATGTTTGATCTGAAGTTAAGTGCCTCTGAGTTAAATCAGGTAGGCTGTCAAATAAATGTGCACAGGCTTGGAGACTTGCACTTTATGCATCTTCACTTGGAAGCAAGTCCTGATGCATCACATTGCCATCGTAATATCTCTCTCTCTCTCTCTCTCTCTCTCTCTCTCTCTCTCTCTCTCTCTGTGTGTGTGTGTGTGTGTGTGTGTGTGTGTGAGAGAGAGAGAGAGAGAGAGAGATTGTTGTGGAAGTGCCATGAAAAACCTGTTGAGCAGAAAGGGTTCTGTATAATCAGCAGCATATGCACTGTATAAAATGGCTTGTTAATTTTTCTTTTTCTTTCCTCATATTCTTAGAAACGGGTCAAATTTCTGCACTCATTTCAAATGTGTCCTTTTAATCTTTGAATTTCATGCTTAATTTAAAAGTTTGGTATCAGTTACTCCCTCCTCCTGGTCTAATACTTTTACAATAGAACGTATGTATATATACTTCAGGGATGCGGGTGGCGCTGTGGGTTAAACCACAGAGCCTAGGACTTGCCGATCAGAAGGCCGGCGGTTCGAATCCCTGTGACGGGGTGAGCTCCTGTTGCTCGGTCCTTGCTCCTGCCAACCTAGCAGTTCCAAAGCACATCAAAGTGCAAGTAGATAAATAGGTATCGCTCTGGTGGGAAGGTAAATGGCGTTTCCATGTGCTGCTCTGGTTTGCCAGAAGCGGCTTAGTGATGCTGGCCACATGACCCAGAAGCTGTACGCCGGCTCCCTCGGCCTGTAAAGCGAGATGAGCGCCGCAACCCCAGAGTCGGCCACGACTGGACCTAATGGTCAGGGGTCCCTTTACCTTACCTATATATACTTCTGTTTAATTCAGTCTAAGATTCAGGAGTAGTTTTTTTTTAATCTGAGACAAACTGAAGACAGCAATGTAAGAAAGGTCCTTTTTGGAACTAGCTGAGGTGGGCAGTGATGGGTGTGAGAGTAGGGCTAAGGCAGGGGTCTGCAACCCGCGGCTCCGGAGCCGCATGTGGCTCTTTTACACCTTTGCCGCGGCTCCGGGGCGGATACTAACGAGGGGAGGAGGCGCATTGTGTGCCCCGACACTCCCCACTGTGGCGGGCGCTGTACTGGCTGTGACGTCGCATGGGGGCAGTGCGTGTGTTAGTCACACACCATCCCGACGTCACCTTCCCGCCCGCCTGCTACATTGTAAGGGACATGTACGCTGGTCACTGCATTGAAAGGGGGCGTGTACGCTGGCCACTGTTTTGAAGGGGAGTGAAGAACACACACACAAAAAGGTAACTTGTTAATTTAACGTTTATTTCTATGAGGAGAAGTAATTCTGAGGGGTCAAACAAAGAAATAATAAAAAGTGACAAAAAAGTTATTTTTATAATGACGGGTTTTGCGGCTCCCAGTCCCCCCCCCCCCCGGAAACGGGTCCAACTGGCTCTTTTTGTCTTAAAGGTTGCAGACCCCTGGGCTAAGGGGTTGTCACCCACATACTCCGTAAGTATGCCAGTGTGCCTTTCTCTGTGGGATGAGGAGCCATGGATCTCACTTGCATTTCTGATCCCAGCATCACTGAAGGAAGCTGGGAGTGAAGGGGTATCTTAAAGCTGCTGTACTTCCATAGGAAGCTGCCTTACACCATGATGGCTGGCCATTGACTGGCAGTGGCTTCCCAGGTCTTTCCCCTGCCTGGAGATATTAGGGATGGAGCATGGGACCTTCTGCAGTCAGTGGATAGCTGTGCTCCTCTGTGTTACTGGGGGTGCCAGTAACCTCTTTTGTATATATTGGGGTGATGCATATGCAGAAATACATTCCCCCCATGCATGGATGGGGCCTGTGACTTTACTAATTCATCACTATAAATAAACTAGGATTTGAAGCATGGTCTTTGGCAGCAACACCTCACTCTCAAGGCCCCTGTAAAATTAACATTTTTGCAGCACCTCCCGTTATCCTGTTGTATGTTTGTTTGGTCATAACTGAGATTTTTAAGATCACTGGGTTCTTTCCTACTCTAAAATTCATATACAGTGGTACCTCGGGTTACAGACGCTTCAGGTTACAGACGCTTCAGATTATAGACTCCGCTAACCCAGAAATAGTACCTCGGGTTAAGAACTTTGCTTCAGGATGAGAACAGAAATCGTGCTCCGGCGGCGCAGTGGCAGCAGGAGGCCCCATTAGCTCAAGTGCTGTCTCCGGTTAAGAACAGTTTCAGGTTAAGAATGGACCTCCGGAACGAATTAAGTTCTTAACCTGATGTACTACTGTACTGTATATAAACTTTTCAGGATGGATTGTCCCACACAGTTTTGGAGTTTTGGAAGTGGAGTTTCCCCACTTCCCGGTTGTGCTGGAGCATCTATCTGAATGTTCTATTCAGTGAGCATTCAGTAAAAAACAAAACAAAACAAAACAAAACAAAACAAAACAAAGAAACACCTCTTGAGCAAAGGACTGAACTGAATAATCACCCCAGGCCTATATAAGAAGCCTAACATTTATGTAATATTTATTTAGAGCCTCAGCATGTTCAAGAACCCAAGGCTAACCGCAGCTGGCAGGCATGATTTAAATTAATGCTTATTCACAATGCTTATTTGTTATTAAAAATGAGTTTGTTAAAATATGCAAAATAAAATTTCAAACCAAGGTATTTCTGTTCTTACTCCCACATCCTCCAAAAACTTAACCATGTTAGTGGGACAGAATTGCTTTATTCAAAAGTGTTTGGTGAATGCCATCCACATGGACTGCTTGGGCGTTTTATAGCTGTCAGCGCTGTTTCAAAAGCTTCGCTGTGTAGGTGTGCTTGACTTGCATCTCACTAAAGTGAACGACTGTTTAGCTGGTATTTTCCCCAGGGAGGAAATTGTTGAGTAATTGAAGTGTCCTTTGGATTTAATTGTACAGCAGAAAGTGTGTGCATCTTGACGTTTTTATAAGTTGGTACATTACAACATTCCTTGTTGTTAAGTGGGACGTTCTAAACGCTTTGCTTTTAGTTCCCTAACAGCCACTAGAGCCCTGAGCTGATTGGAACTGGCAATTCTTTTTACCCCCATGTTGCTTTTCTGTCATTTGGTCCAGGAGTACAGGTGTGTTTGTTATCCTCCATTGTAGAATCTTTTCAGATTCTGGTGCCAAGGGAAAATAGTTAAGCCTTTTGCCCCCCTCTCCCTCCCTCCCTTGAAAGAAATATTTCTTTCTCTTTCTCCATGTGAAAGAGGCTCCATTTTATGAAGAGTCTTTCTGTCTATGGAGGAACTTCACTGGAGTTGTGAAAAGATTTGTGTGCACATTCATTCAAAGGAGAATGCATTTTAGAGGCTGAATGGTGAGATATAGATGCATTTTGACCTTACAGAACAAGAGTCAAGTTCAATGTAGATAGAACAGATTCCAGTTTCCAGCACCTTACAGAATCTTCATGTCAGATCAAAGATGCTTAGTATTAATTTTGAGTAACAGCACAATTTTAGGGACACCTATATTAAATGAAATAGGATTTACCCCAGGTAAGTATTTCTAGGATTGCAGTAAGTCTTACGTTTCCAAGAATGAGTGCTAGATCTGTTCATATTCCACTTTAGGCATGGAATTTCTTTGAGCAAATAATTATATTTCAGCATTAATTATCACTCTGTATGCCAACCAAATGTGGAACTCAGACAATATACAGAATCAATATCTTTCTGAGTTATCCACTGAAGCAGAAACCCTGTATATTTGTGGAAAGATCTAACATAACTGAAAATTATCCTAAAAATAATAATAAATAACAAAAATATATTTGCCCAATAGGAGCTACAGCTTCCTCTTGACCACAAATGGGAATTGTGAACACATGTGGTTGTTGCCATGACAACAAACACTTGCATTAAATATGCTAATTAAACAGTGACCAATAAATAACAAAATTTCTGAGCTGAATATGTGGCAATCTCATTTTCCACAGGTAGGTTTGAACAAACTGGATTCAGCCCTTCACTTAAATACGTACACTGTGACCAACTTCATTTGTGAGCCTAAAAAATAAGTTTGAATATGGTATATTCAAAATGTTCAAAATACTAAAGGCAAGTAAAAGATTTCTGTACTTTCAAATTTCATGATTTATACAAACCTCTTGTGAATTTGAGAGTCTGATAACTTTTCATATCTGGGATTGTCTATATTCCTAGCACAAAAGAATGTGGTGTCAAAGATTTGCCATATAACAGGGCAGAGAACTTAGAACTGTGTATATCTTTTGAAGACGTTAGTTAAAGATTACAAGAAACTATCCTTGTTTTAAATAAGCCAGCTATCAGTGTGTTATTTACTGATCCTGAGACTACAAATGGAGCTAAATGATCCAAGGTGCTGATACGGAATCTGCAAATACACAAACTCTCTTGCAGGGATGCTTTTGGTCTTTGGGGCAGATTCATAACTTTGGTACCAAATGCCATTCTTCTGGTGATGGTTGAGTGTTTTTGAAGCATGGCCTCATTTGACTGGCAGCAGACACGAAAGATCCTAAAAATGGCTGCTTCCTAGGCCTCGTGAAGAAGGGACAACTGCAGGCTTATTCCAAGCAAAATAATTCCCCCTATTTGTGCCCTCGCATCCACCATGTTCATGCTTGTTTGTTAACAGTACCTCTTGGAAAGAAAATCAGTAAACTGTGGCATATAATTACGAGTCTCCAAAATGGTGTTTCCCCCTCCTTACAATCCAACAATAGACAAGGAACTGCGTAAGTACAAACAAGTACAAAAAAATCTGCAGAAGGGGCCTAGAAGGGACTTAAGGGCCTCGGACATTAGAACTCCAGATTGATGGACTAAGTAAATGACAGAAAGGACTGATACGACCCGAAACCAGGAAGAAGGGACGTTGGATGAAAATTAGAAATTTGAAGGGATTTTTTTTTTTTAATGTTAACTTTGGAATCAGTGTAAAATTATTGAAATTTGAGGGTTTTTGTCGGAAAGGAACTAAATTGGCTTTAGTAGAAATGTTTTCAAGGAGAAAAGTAGGAATGTGAAGTGTTTATGAAATTTTAAGACTTTTAATATAAGATAAGGATAAATGGAATAAGGTAAATTGAATAATAGATTATGCTAAAAGAGGGAAAGGCTATGTGGATTAATAAATAAGATAGAGCGTGAGGATTAACTATTTAAATTAAAATTGAGAAATATGGGAAGAATTTGCTGAAATAACGAACTAAACTAGAATACAAAAAGGGAAGTGTGAGGAGGTCCAAGAATTAAGCAAATGAAAACTGTAATTTGAGACTTGTATTTCTTTTTTTTTCTTTTTCTATTTCTTTTTTTACTGTTTTCCTTTTTGGGTTAGGGTTGGGCTTTTTTATATGTATTGATGAAACTCCGAATAAATATCATTTGAAAAAAAACAAGAACAAAATGGTGTTTCCCCAAAAGGAGGCAAAAGGAAGTCTTCTGTTTGAAACCCTTGGGAGCCACAGCCAGTCAGGGTAGACAGTACTGGGCTAGATGGAGCCTGGTCTGATTCCTGTTCCAAAAATGAATGGGCGTCATGAGCACTAGCAGCAGGGGTGTCTACCACAGAGAAAGCCGCAGTGGCTAGGCCATTGAACCAGGATCCCAATCCCTGCTCAGCCACAAAGCTCAGATCTCTCAGGCTCTCTCTCAGCCTAACCTACCTGAAAGGAGGATGAAACAGAGCTGGGTGAGAACCATAAGTCTCTCCATATGACATCATAGGGTGGGATAAAAAAATAGTGGTCAAAATAAGGAGCAAGGTCAAGTGGTCCTTGTCTCCAGGTGATGCAGGCCTCTGTAAAGGTAAAGGGACCCCTGACCATTAGGTCCAGTCATGACCGACTCTGGGGTTGCGGCGCTCATCTCGCTTTACAGGCCGAGGGAGCCGGCGTGCAGCGTCCGGGTCATGTGGCCAGCATGACTAAGCCGCTTCTGGCGAACCAGAGCAACGCACGGAAATGCCGTTTACCTTCCTGCCAGAGCGGGACCTATTTATCTACTTGCACTTTGACGTGCTTTCGAACTGCTAGGTTGGCAGGAGCAGGGACTGAGAATGGGAGCTCACCCTGTTGCGGGGATCCGAACTGTCGACCTTCTGATTGGCAAGTCCTACGCTCTGTGGTTTAACCCACAGCGCCACCCGCATCCCTGTAGGCCTCTGTAGTTAGGACTAAAACCCTTCTGTGCTCATTCTTGATACCTGTTTCTTCCCCATGCAGTCAGTGTTCCTCAAACTTAGGGGCCCAGCTCTTGTTGGACTACAACTCCCAGCATCCCTAGCTAGCAGGACCGGTGGTCAGGGATGATTGGAGTTGTAGTCCAACAACAGCTGGGGACTAAAGTTTGGGAAACACTGTACACTATGTGGTGTTAACTGGGTTTGAGCTGTCCACTCCAAGGAGATTTATGAACAATTCCGATGCACACCTGGAACTCTGCAAGGGGGAGGGCAGCTTGGAGGAGGAGCTGCAATGGAAGTGTGGTTGGCAGGGTCCTGGCTCAGGGTTCTTGTTCCTTGGATGTTTCTCTGCTTCAGATCAGTGGCGTAGCGTGGGTTGTCAGCACCCGGGGCAAGGCAAGTAATTTGCACCCCCTAACCCGTGGATTTGCGCCCCCTAACCCGTGGATTTGCGCCCCCTAACCCTAACCCCCAGATGTTGCGCCCGGTGCGGCCGCCCCCCCTGCACCTCCCACGCTACGCCACTGCTTCAGATTACCCACTCTCTGCGCTGCTTCCCCCCTACAAGAACGGGTTGTCAGAAGTTTATTATATACATGCCATGGGTGACGCCACTCATTTTCATGGGAATTGTATTGTTTCTGCATTTTTGAAGGACCTGTGCACAGTTCTCCTCATTTGGAACAGAGCAAGCCCACAGCTCCTGTGCCTGCAACTTGTGCGCATTCAGCTTTATGTGTACGGCAACTGGCTTACCTCTCAGAGTTACAATCCACAGCCGCCATTAATGAACTACCGTGCCCAGAATTCTTGGGAGGGGGAAACTGTGCTTCCCATGTGTTTTAAAGGCCTGGTGTGTGCACAGCTGTACACCTTTGTGCTTCTGGGCTGCTTGTGTACATTACTCATTAAACACTCCACTGTCTGCTATATGGTGCTTTTCAATTTTTATTTCGGATATCTGAGCTGGGTTTTTTTTGTTTTAGCGTGCCTGCATGTCAAAAGGTTTATTATTTCCTTTTAGGTTGGTGAAAGCATGTCACATATCAAACTACACCTCCAGAAGACCAGAACAAATACACAGGTCATTTCTGTTCCTGTGATGACCAACCACCTACTTTTGGGGGAAACTGGGTCTGTGAGTTGTTCTGCTCACATATCCTGCTTAAGCTCTTTTGCTACAGCTTTTCTTTTTCCCTTTTTCTTTTAAAAAGAAGAATTATATTTGTCCTTCATGACCCTCCACCTGATTGTTCATTTACCGGTATATGATCTGCTGAATGCTCAGCAGCAGTTTTCAACAGTTTTCACTTATGGTGCTCAACAGGTACATTAATGCAGAATAGTCCATAATGTCATGCAGAGATCCTTGGGGATCCTGCAGTTTATTTCCTTTTATTGCAGGAAATAAGCCATTTTCAAGCCCAAATCAAAATGTCAGAATTGTGGCTGCCCCTATTCTTGAATGGAACTTGGTTTTGTTTTCATTTTTAATGGAACAGAAAAAGAGATTTGAGGCTGGTTGCCCTCCTGCTTGGAAATCTGCTGCCTGAAGCAACTGCTTTGTGCTGTTTTATAATAAGATTTATGCCTGCCATCTGCTTTCTGGTTTATTTGTTTATGCTTCACATTCAGGAATCCCGTGCCCACTGGACCAGAGTGTTTGTTGTCGTTCTGAAAGGCCGGTGTCGTTGAGCCGATGCTTCTCCTCACAGAAGCCATGGCTGACTCATCAACTGCAAGTCTCGCTGCCCTTCTGCATGCGTTGTAACCATTGTGGCCTTTGTCACGTTTGCTTTCCGTTTACCGGAAACACAGCTCAGGCTTTATCCTTTGTCACATTTATTTGCCGTTTGGTGTCTCAGCTACATTGCCAGGAAGCAAGGCTGCTGGTTGTGGCGTATGAACATCTCTCCAGCTATCCTTCACAATGAAGACAGAGGCAAAGAATCTGTCTTCCTTCGGTTCTCCTTTGCACCTTTGTCCTCCAGCACTTCTCTGGCAGACTTTCCGCTTTCTAATTACTGGAAAAAGAATATTTATTATTAGTTAGTATCAGAGGGTGGCAACTGGATCTTCACCTATGTGTTTGATTGCATTAAAGGTAAAAGGACCCCTGACCATTAGGTCCGGTCGTGGCCGACTCTGGGGTTGCGGCACTCATCTTGCTTTACTGACCGAGGGAGCCAGCATACAGCTTCCAGGTCTTGTGGCCAGCATGACTAAGCCGCTTCTGGCGAACCAGAGCAGCGCACGGAAACGCCATTTACCTTCCCGCCAGAGCGGTACCTATTTATCTACTTGTACTTTGACGTGCTTTCAAACTGCTAGGTTGGCAGGAGCAGGGACCGAGCAACGGGAGCTCACTCCATCGTGGGGATTCAAACCCGTCGACCTTCTGATCGGCAAGTCCTAGGCTCTGTGGTTTAACCCACAGCACCACTCGCATTCTGAGCCAATTTCTGGTGGTGTTGGGAGAGCATTCTTCCCCCCACCTCACCAGACCCTTGGCACACCTTGAGAGCTGGTGTGCCATAGCTGCTAAGTGCCCAAGGAAACGTGTTAGTTTAGTTTCCTAAAGATCAAAGCAGCAGTGGAGGTTTGTCTCTTAGAGCAAAGGGGGCATTGCCCCACCCTTCTGCCCTCAGCCCACCTGACTGCCTCCTTGTGTGTGGCTGCCATTTTCCTTGGCTCCCCCTACTGTTGGGCCCCCAGTCCGAATTGGCACCTGGCACCACTGGCACTCACGGATCAATGCTGTAGTTTGGAGCAGGGGTGCGGGTGGGGCATTCAGACATGCAGTTTTCCTGATTTAACACCCCACTGCTACCTGCTATTTGTTTCAAGTGGGAAATGTACACACATTCATTCAAAAAATTCCTTCCAGTAGCACCTTAAAGAACAACTAAGTTAGTTCTTGGTATGAGCTTTCGTGTGCATGCACACTTCTTCAGATACACTGCATACACACGAAAGCTCATACCAAGAACTAACTTAGTTGGTCTTTAAGGTGCTACTGGAAGGAATTTTTTTTTTATTTTGACTATGGCAGACCAACACGGCTATCTATATGTAACTACATTCGTTCAAGTGAACCAAATAGCTGCTTGGCTATAAGTCACTTTGGACTGCCTTGGGCAAGATAACAAATGAAATAAAATAGTAAAAATAAATGATAGTAACAGCAGACTGGAGTGGTGGCAATAAAAATGGGAGAAATGGCATGTGGAGGATGGGTTAAGGCCATAGCTGTCAACGTTTCCCTTTTTTAAAGGGAAATTCCCTTATTCCGAATAGGATTCCTTGCAAGAAAAGGGAAAAGTTGACAGCTATGATTAAGGCCCTCCAAGTGCACCTGCCTGATTTGTCACTCTTTTATAATATCATGTCAGATATTGATCTGTTAGAATCTTATTTCTGCCATGGACTCACCTTCGGTACACTGCTCTGTCTCTGTAACGTGGCGGGAGCAAGAATAATGATCTACTTGACCAGTTTGTCGACCGAGCTAAAGTAGGCGAAGTGCTTTGAAGCAAGTGAAATGTTCCGGAGCCGCGAAGAGTTCCCATGCCGCTTTGGCGAAGTAGCTGCGCGCTCCAAGTTCAGCGTACACATGCCGCTTACTGAGAACGACTCGCAAATGAAAATCGCAGCCTTCCGGACAAGCGCACCGTGATCCTAAGGCTGCCCTTGGATGGGGAAACCAGACCCGCGGAGTTGAAAGGACCGGGATCCTCCTCGGGGCAGGAGGATTTGGGATTTGCAGACGCGCCGCTTTCCCTCCGGGGACAAAGAAGAATGCGCGGGGCGCCTCCCCCTCTTGCAAGGATCGCCCCGGGCGCGCTGCTGCCTTTTTTGTTGCGCGCGGGTTGCGCAGGATGCAGGTGCTCTCGGCCCGGCGGAGGGAGGGCGCGGGGCGGGGCGGGCGCGGGGCGAGCCGGCCCCCTCGGGGCTGTGGGGCGGCCCGTGGGCCGAGCTGCCCCCTAGAGGCGCCTTCCCGCCGCGCGCGCCCCGGCCCAGCCCCGCACGCCCCGATATAAGCGGCGCGGCCGGCGGCCCGAGAGCGCAGTGCCTGGCGAGCGGCGCCCCGAGAGGACGAGCGACGCGCGCGGAGACGGCGAGGTAGGGAAGGGGAGGGAAGGGAAGGGAGGGCGGCTTGCCCGGGCTCGTCCCGCCGCCAGGCTTCTTTGTTCGGCGCCGGCCATCGGCCGCGAATGTCTTTGTGCGCGGCGGCGGCGGCGAACGAGGCCGCTTCTCCGTCTGCGGAGCCGAGCGCGGCTCTGGCCAGGGAGGGCGAGAAGCGGAGCGCCGGGCCAGCCGAGCCGCGCTGCTTCCCGCGGCGCTCCTCTCCGGACATCGGCGTCGCCAGAGCGGATGGAGGGCGTCCCGGGGCGGGCATCTTCCTTCGGGAGAGTTTCCTCGCTGGGGCTGCCGGCTGGGCAGCCTGATCGCCAAGCGAGTTGCAGCACTTGGGCTGCACGTCCATTTCCAAATGCATGATTTTGGGTGGGTCAGTGGGGCAGATGAGAAAGAATAATGAAGTGCTTGGAATTGCAGCCTGTAGCCCTATTGATAGGGACCCAGGTGGCACTACCATGCACACTGAAGAAAGCGGGGCTTACTTCTGAGTAAGCGTGCAGGGCATCAGCCTGCAGAGCTACAATGCTGACCACATGTCCTTGGGGGTGTGCACATCAAATGCACTGTGGTGTTTTGGGATGACATGGCACATGTCAAGGGACTCTCAGCAGAAATGGGCTGCGGGCAACAGTCAGTGCTTTTGATCCTCAGTGCTAGGCAGGCCAGTTAACAAAGGAGATTTACATCAAGGGGAAATGCTTTGGCCACATCACAGGAATCTGTACGAGGACTGCACTCCTAAGCACACTCATTAGAGAAGTAAGTCTCATTTACCCTAAGCAAACATACTTAGGATGGTAGGACTCAAACCAACAACTTCAAGTTACAAGAAAGGAGATTGCGACTAAACATCAGGACGAAATTTCTGATAGTAGGAGCTGTTTGACAGTGGAACAGACTCACCCAAGGAAGTATTTTAGCAGAGGTTGTGTGGCCATCTGTCATGGATGCTTTAGCTGAGATTCCTGCACTGCAGGGGGTTGGACTAGATGACCCCTGGGGTCGCTTCCAACTCTACAATTCCGTGAGTCAATGATTCTAGGATCACATTGCAGAAGTTTCACAAAGCCACACTTTGAAAAGGAGAGAACTTGTCACCTGCTCTTTTGTATGCGTATCCCTGTTTCAATAGGAAGCTAAACACCCCTGGAGAAAGAAAAGCTGCTTTTGTGTTGTTGTTGTTGTCATTTCTTGGGGTCAGGCAGTCTAGCGGAGCTCCTTCCTTCGCTGACAAGCATTCAGGGGATGGGCAATAAACAGCCACCCTGTAACTTTCAGCAGTAACGAGGAGTTGTAAAGTTACTCTGTTTAGTTGCTAAAAGCAGGATAATGAGGGTTAAAAGAAAAAAGTCAGAGTGCCTCATTAAAAGTTTTATGATCCTCTGAAAGTATTAGTGGGCATTCCCAAGAATATTTTATTCTGCAAAGTTTCAAGGCTATGGCAACTTTTTGTTTGTTTGTAAGTTTAGATGTTGCCGTTGAGTCTCAGACTTGCAGGGGAAAGTGACAAAGAGTTGTGCAAAGAGGTGTTTCTCTTCCCTGAATTTTCCTCCAGCAGAAGGTCTGATTCATTGCCAAAGGGTTCCAGGAACAAGTTTTCTTTAAAAAGAGAAAGAGACTCCTCCCTTGCCTTGCACATTTCAGATGTTTCTGTGTGTTTGCCACTGTTTTATTAAATAAGCTACAAAGAGTGAAATGTTAAATGTTCTTTTCCTGTTAACTTTTGACTAAACAGAGCAGGCGTTAGGTAGGAAGATTCACGTGGTTTGATGGGGGAAGAAGCAAAGCGTGCCACAAAGACACTTTCCACAAGGAATCATTTTTCTTTGAACAAGCTGATATACTTCAGCAAGACACCACACCAGAAAGAAAGGAGTCGTGCTGTTATTTTAATTGACTTTATTAATAGGTAGCAGCATTGCCTATAAATGCCTTCCAATATCGCATGCCATCTAATATTGTCTGCCTAGTTTTGAAGGTGTAAAATGGTATTAAGTTGGGTTCATGCCCTGTTGGTTTGCTTGATCTCAGTCACAGAATCAAAGTTGGGGAGCTGTTGGCAGGATAGCTTTGTGAGCTTGTGGAAGAAGAGCTAAAAGAAATGAATATTCAGAATATTTAGCTAAGACGTTCTGTGGGTGGTTGAGAAGATACAGAGCAACTTTCATGTCTGTTTTTCAGATACACTGCATATGTTTGCACCCAGCCTTGACAACACAAATAAGACTATCTGATGTAGAATAGGCTGCAATTTTTTTCTACAGCTCCTTTATCATGTCTGTTTGAGGTGATTCCTTAGGGCATTGGACTACTGTTTTTCAGGCATGCTTAATAAAAGTGAGTGATGTGTTTGACCTCACATTGAGCTAATTTAATTCTCTTAATCCAATTGTTCAGATCCTGTTCTTACACTCGGATGGACTGGACTTGGTGGTTCTGGCTTGGGATGGCAGTCAGGCGGATTCTTAGAAATACTTCCAGAGTTTTGCTTTTAACAATTGTAGACAAAGAACACCAAGTCGCTCTGAAAATATTGTGGAATATTTTAAAAGCCCTTCAACAGTGGATAGACTAAAGATTTCAGATTTTTAAGACCAACAGAAGTTATGCCAATAAAGTATGAAATTCTGTCTTTGTTTTAATATTAACCATAATAAATGTTGCTGTGGAATCAGGTGTGTGTGTGTGTGTGTGTGTGTGTGTGTGTGAGAGAGAGAGAGAGAGAGAGAGAGAGAAATGTGTAATAGGAACACTATAGGCTCAGTATTCTACTCCTTATGCAGAATGAAATGATACGCTGACATGGCAGAATTCTGGGCTGTGTCTCTTCGGATGGCAAGTGTAGTTCTATATTTTTTAAAGCTCCCTCTCTTTAAAAAACACTTTGTTTAGAAAAGTGGGATAAAGATTTGCCCAGCCCCAGCCCTTGATGTACAAGGTAGGATGTTTTTTACATGGGAAACATTCAAAATAAGAACCCATCCTGCAATCTGAATTTCACCACCTGATTATCCATAATGTGCAGAATGATTTGAAGTTTGCAGAATTGGTTTCTGCATATTAATTCCAAAATGCCAAAGGCCATGTTAAAAGTAAATTTGCAGCTATGCAGTAACAAAGGCGGATGCTTTAACTCCATCACGCTTTGCTTCTTGAAGGCAAAGGGGACAAGGGGAGCTATTTGGCTGTGTGATTTGGTTACGGCAGCAAACATCCTCTCACAGAATCAAATTCTTTCTTGGGCAAAGGAAAAGGAAAGGGCGAGCTGGGAAATCAAGTGCCTGGAAGGACTTGGTTTTTTTATGTATGAAGAGGATGAATGACTAACAGGGAAGACTGTATAGAGCTTTGTTTTCCTGCTATGATTCCAGATGTGGACTGTTTCAGAAACCTGATTTCTCTGTCACCCAACCCACCTGCAGTTCCTTTAAGTGCAGCCTTAGTTACCCAGCCTGCCATTCTCGCTGCCCTTCTAAATCGAGAGTAAGGGGCAGAATAAGCTTTGGTCTCCCTGGCCAGAGGACTGAGACCCCCCCAGCTCTGCTTACTGGAACAATCCCAGACAATAGCCAGACGGGTCTTCTACTGCAATTGTCTTTGGATATGGCTGTCCCTGATCTTCAATATCAACAGCTAATCCCCGTGGCGATTTGAGCATATCACTTTTCTGGCTGGGGCTGCGCATTGTTGGCATGCAAGCATCTAAATAGCATCGTGGGGTCTTGCCACGCAAACATGGAGGTGGCTGCAGAATAAAAGTAGACTGGGCAGCACAGTTTCTCAGGCCTGTCCTGGGAGACTTCGGACTGGCATGTGGTAGGACCTCAGAGCCATTCATTAACAAACAGTCAAGATTGCTTTGTTTTACGTTTCAGCTGGCACACTGGGCTAGACTCCCTTGCTATTCTGGGGTGAGCACTGGCAGGGGGCCCACAAAGCCTACAATCAGCTTAAATCCTTTTCTTTCATGGGCTGTTATTCTATCCCATTGCAGGGAGGAGGGGCATGGCTTTTGCCAGAGAATAGGAACTCACCCAATTGTTGATTTCACCGTGTTGATCTAGCACTACCCTTGATCAATCTGAGCTCCTTTTTGAAAACATTTGCTTAAAACTCACACTGAAATTCTCATTGCATTAGTTGGAATGTGATGCTTTTAGTGGGACAGTTAAAGTGTAATGAGCTGTTGATTCCACAACATTAAACCAAGTTACTTTTAATGTGCTTGACTCAGTCAGGAGATTCCTTTTTCAGTTTCTATTTCCATTGTGGTGATAAGCCAGTACTGTCAGCTGCAGTAAGCTGATTAAGCCAAGTCAAAGCAAACATGCCTGAATCCTGCATATAAGCAAGTAAAACTACATTTTATTTTCTACTTTAAGCATGATTGAAACGTCTTTTCCACTCACCCCTGTCCTTACAGATTGTAGAGTATTAGTAGTAACACAATTCTTTAAAGCAAGTAAATGATTTTACTAGCCAGTTAGTATTAGGAAAGTAATGGGTAAGATACATCTAGACAATTTAAAATAGATATGAAGAACCCCTTTGATGAATAGGCTAAATAAATGTGTTGATTTCCTTCATTTACACAAGTTGAGTACTGCATTCCAATTGTGTAAGTTGCTCGCATTGTTTTTGCACTGAATGTCCGAGGAGAAGAGATAGGAAGAAGAAAGGGTAGTAACTGAAAGCCCTCCCAAGGTATAGAAGTCCCAGGGCTACAGTCTAAAAGTCATGTGATGCCGCAACCTTGTTGAAGCTAAGCAGGTTTGGACCCGTTCAGTACCTGGATGGGAGGCCACCTGGGTAACTTATGGATTCCCTTCTTTAGCTTCCTGGTGAAAGGGTAGGATAGTAATAAACTTTCTTTTTTAAAAACTTAACAATGAGGATTAGAAACTTATTTTATTTTGGGGGGAGGGGGAGGAATTGGTTATAGCTCTAAAGCAGGGTTTCCCAAACTTGGGTCTCCAGCTGTTTTTGGACTACAGTTCCCATGATCCCTGACTGATGGTCCTGCTAGCTAGGGATGATGGGAGTTGTAGTCCAAAAACAGCTGGAGACCCAAGTTTGGGAAACTCTGCTCTAATGAGTTCCAGCTTCTCTGAGTCGTGTGGTTGTAAATGACATGGTTTTTTTTCTTGTTAATAAGATTTTCTTGTTGGTATAACTTAATTTTTTTTTTAGTATCAACACGAGTTGAATGCATAGAAATATCGCATCTCTGCCCCATGGACATGCCATTAGATGTCCAAATCAGTGGCAGCAGAAGCAGTTAGTGACTTGCAGGTGAACAAGAGCAGTGATGAGCAGGGATGTAGAGAACTAAGTGACATGGGTGGTGCAGGCAGGTAACGTGGGTAGTTTCATGACAAAATTCGCACTCTTTTTATTCCCTTGGGAAACATGTATTTTAACCAAATTGTTTGTGTGAGGCCTCCTTAGTCTGTTTTCATGAAATATGAGGAAGATGGCCCTGATTCCCTGATAGCCACATGTTTGTTTACTGATACAGTGGTACCTCTGGTTACAAACTTAATTCGTTCCAGAGGTCCATTCTTAAGTTGAAACTGTTCTTATCCTGAGGTGCGCTTTCGCTAATGGCGCCTCCCACTGCGCGACTTCTGCTTGCATCCCAGGGCAAAGTTCGCAACCAGGAGCAACTACTTCCGGGATAGCGGTGTTCATAATCTGAAGCGTGCGTAACCAGAAGCGTTTGTAAACAGAGGTACCACTGTATCTAGAACTGGGCCAAAATGACCCAGAAATTCCTAGGCAAATGTTTTTTACAGAGACATTTCATTTTCTCACCAACCTGCTTTTCCTCTGAATATTCTCCATTTATTTGTGTGCCACCCCCTTCATGCTTGATCTGGGACATTGTGGAGGATGCAAAATGGAGGCCATGTTGCCCCCATGGTTGCTGCTGCTGTTGCCAGTTGCAAGAGCAGCAGTACCCAAAACAACACCACCCCCAGTTGGGAGGGAAGAAAATAAAAGAAGTCGTTTTACTGCCACTGCTAATGGTGAGTCTCACACTCAAGCAACTGTTTCCCTGGATAAATGTCATGAAATATACCCCAATGTTTCTGCCCACAAATAAAATGCAAAATTCTGAGAAGCCTTTTGCACACTTGTCAGAGATGTACCTAAGCTCCCTTGCACCACTGGCAAGGAGGTTTATTTGTGCTCCCCCCCCCCCACATCCCTTGTGCCCTTGGCAAGGAGATGTACTGGCACCTCTGAAGCCAGGAGAGACCATGGACAAGAAACTCTAAAGTGTTGCTTTTCATTGCCTTTCTCTTAGGAGGGAGCCCTGGAGGGCTGCTCGATGGCCCATGCCAGTGACCGGATTCCTCCACCGAGCCGCCCAGAAATGCCTGTGTGCCTATCAAAGCCACAGTGAGCAGTGGCAGGGCAGCCAGGGAGTAGGCAGCCAGTGGGGCAGGCTCCTAGCCACTCCAGGCCAGAGGGAAGAGGCTTGATTTTTGTGTCCCCTCCCCCGCTGGGCCTATGCCTTTGGTGGTGGCCAAGTTGGCCAACCCCCAGATCTGCCTCTGCACATGGTGCTATGTCTGTTGATTGTTTTTAAAACGAAAGAAACCTGCAAATCTTGGAGAGGTTGTACCAGAATTTCTGATATATATATTTTTTCAGTAGAGGGCAGTATATTCTGAGTAGTTGTACTAAAACCAGTCTTGCTTTGCCAAGACAAACAGTGTTCCTTTCTCTGAAAAAGCGTACAGTTTTAACATTTGCAGGCACACACGCAAACACACATACACTCTGTATTAATATCTTGTTAAACACCATTTGACAACAATAAGAGTGGGATTAAAATATATTGCAGGGGTTGGTGACATGAACAAACAAGGGATTACCTCAAATCAAAGAGAAGTGGGTGAGTCTTTGTTGTGAAGTTGGATGAGCTCTGTGGCATCTGTCCAGGGTCCTGAGCGTCGATGATGTGTGGACGTTTGTCTGTCTTGTGAAAAATCTCAGTAAAGAAAGATAAATCAGATGGTGTTAGGGTCAATCTAGGTATGACATGGTAGATCTATGAGCTTTATGCTCAGATAAACAGGTTTTGGTGGAGGTAGGATAAAGAAGCTCAATGGGAGAAGGTATAGAACCCATGGCTAAATTTGCCTTTTCACCTAACTGAGTACACTTTCCGTACTGGATCTCAGCAGTGGAGAAGGTGACATTTGGAGGACAGACCTTGTAGGCTACCCTCCTCTCCACGCATGCAACCCCTTTGCTGCTAAAATATAGCTTCTTCCTGATGTTGGGAGCTCTGGGTTTAAACAACAGATTTGCTACCATCGTGTTTCTAGTTTGGTCCTCAGGAAGGACATTGGAGAACCCAACTTCTCTTTATTTTTGCTTTTTGTATTAAAACTTGCCTTATCAGGTCAGCTTACAGTGAAAGATTTAAAACACTATGCCATAATGACTACATAAAGATAAAACAAAAAGAGCAAATCTGTGCAGAGTTGGTCCCTTTCTGATCCTGTTCTCTCTCTTTTCCAATAACACAGCAGCTTGTGGAGGAGCAGAGAAGAGAAAGAGAAAGAACTTGGCAATTTTGGAATGGACAATTGTGGGGCATAGATTTGTTGGTGTTTTGGAAATAAACAGCTGCTGCACCTTACACACCCTAGAATTGGTGAAGCAGTTGGGCTGGGCATTTAAACTGCATCTTAAAATTCAACGTCTGTATAAACACTATTAATCCATAGGTTTGTCCAACAGCAGATTAATAAAAACAGCTTCAGTTCAGCAGCCTCACACCCCAGGATTTTTCAAAAGGTGAAAGGGAATTGACTGGTTTGGCCTTTTTAGAAGGGGAGAAAGCCACCACGAAGAATATCCTGTGCTTTTCACTAGATGACCAGGGCATTCTGAGTGGGGTGTTCCTTGCCAATTGGGGGGAGATAGAAGAGAAGGTGTTCATTCAGACACCTTGATCCTGACAATTCAGAGAAGCCTTTCTGAACCTTGGGTTCCCCGATACTGTTGGACTACAACTCCCATCACCCCTGACCAATGGTCTTGCCAGATAGGGATTATGGGAGTTGTTGTCCAACGACATCTGGGGTCCCAAGGTTGAGAAAGGCTGAATTAGAACCTGAAAGGTTTTAAAAAGCAAAGCAGACCATATTGCTTCTAAGTGAGCCTGCAACCTGACTCACTTAGCCAGTGTAGTATTTGAAGGGCAGATGTAACATGCGTCCACCATTGTGATGTGGGTAACTTGGGTGATGCTGCCATATTCTGGACCAGGTGCAGTTTTCAAACTCTCTTCACAAGCCATACCACGTAGAGGGCACTCCAGTACTCCAATCTTGAGACCGACAAGGCATAGCTCCTATTAGCCGCTTTCTTCTTAGGTGGATGGAAGGCAGCCGTGGTTCTACCCCTAGGAGGAGAGGGTTGAGTTTCCAGCTCCATGCCTTACCTTGACAATATGAGGGCTGTTTCTCATTATAACTAACTGAATTGTGGCAGGGAGTAAAAGAAAGCAGCTGGTCATGGTTTTGTACCTCCTACATAACCACATCTGAGCTGCCCACAATTTTTCACTGCCCTCCTCTGTTCAGAAGACTTCTCTTTTGCTTCAGTTGTCCACAGCATGCATTCCCAAAGCAGTCTCTTGATGGCTGCAGATTCAGTCTTTCCTGATGCTATGAGGAGGATGCTTTATCCAGTGTTGCTGATTTCATTTGGTCTTTGGTCGGTCTGCAGAAGCACGCCTTGGCCATCTTGCCAGACTTTCCATCACGAGGGTGATGTTTAATGGGGAAGAGGGAGCTCTGAGATGTTCATAAAAGGAGGCTGCCAGATAAGTACTTTCTTGGCTTCCACATGCAACTGCTTGCTAAATCAAATTAACGCTGCCCCACAGGCCAGAGTAAGCAGAGAAGGGAGCAGGTTACTAGTTCAATAGGCAAGTTCTGTAAAAGTTGGGCCTGGCAACCATCCAAACAGGGGTAGCGGGTGTAGACAACTTTGCATGAAATAAGTACAGTCGTACCTTGGAAGTCGAATGGAATCCATTCCAGAAGTCCGTTCAACTTCCAAAATGTTTGAAAACCAAATCGTGGCTTCTGATTGGCTGCAGGAAGCTCCTGCAGCCAATCAAAAGCCATGGAAGCCCTGTCAAACATCTGCAATCTGGAACAATCACTTCTGGGTTTGCGGCGTTAGGGAGCCAAAACGTCCGAGTTCCAGGGCCTTCGACAACCAAGGCACGACTGTATTGGAAATGCATGATCTAACTCTTAAAGGTGTGGTTGGGTTGTGTATGTTTTCAAAGGGAAGAAACAAATGCGGTCATTTTCAACCAGTCCTTTGACTTCCATATCTCCATGTCTGGGGTGGGGGACCTTTTACAGCCTAAGGGCCATGTTCCTTCATGGACAGCCTTCTGGGGGCCACAGTGGTGAGTAGAGTGACAGGTATTATTCTTACCTTGTACAAGAAGTGTTAGTGGTTTCTATAAACACCCCCAGCATGCACACTCCATCTCACATCGCCCCCACTGTTCCAGGCAACCCAGAGTCCAAGAGCCCATTCCAGTTGCGCAGAAGCACAGAGTGAGCTACAGATCAGGGCTTCTGAAGGGGGCATGGCCATGGGGTGTGTGGCCTGGTAACAGCCCCAGGGACCATACTGAGAGGCCTGGAAGGCCACGTTCAGGCCCAGGCCTAAGATTCCCCACCCAAGCTCTGAAGTGCCCGGCAACATTACTAAAAGTTTCCGCCTTCTCCAGTGGCAGGCATTCTTTTGAAAAGCTCTAAGGAGCACAAATCACAGCACCTCTCTCTGTGTGTAGCCACATTCCAGATCCTAGAATACCATGCACTCCTCAGCAACTCATGCATCCCATAATACATTAAAGTATCCTGAGTTTGGAGAGCAGTTTTGTTTGATGAAACTGCTGCCAATGAGGAAAGTTGCTGGGAGGCATGGCATGTCCACCTACCTGAGGAACTGAAATACACCTGGCTGGAGATAGGCTCAAAAGTGTGATTGTGCCACAAGGCCAGAAAGGCACCCAACTGTACATCTTTGCCTCTGTGTCTGGGCACACGTGCCTGGAATGCAGTGAGATCTGGTGTGAACAAATGGTCGCCTTCTGTTTTTGAGCTTGGGGGTCATAAGGTGCTTGCTCTCATGTTGGCACAGCGCCACTCAGAGGGCACCACTGTACTAGCGTCTCTCTTTAGGCTTTGCTAGGTCTGTTGCCACCACCGTCTGATAGCAGCACAGAGACTGGCCACAAAAGGAGATCTGAGATGAATGAAGGAGAAGGGCTGGATTCTGGTTTCAGTGCCATGAGTTTAAATTTTCAGAACTCTTCTGAGCCAATGTAAATGATTACAAGGGGATAAGACAACCTGCTGGAGTTGCTCAAAGATAAAACCATTGTTAAATCAGAAAAGAGCAGTTTCTGAAGGCTTTTAGCCATTTCTCATCCTGACTGATTCTCGTAATAACTGCTGCTTCAGATCTTTCAGTTCCAATATATTTATAGCAGTGAAATTCAGTTAGTTTTATTCTAAATGCTTAAAAAGCTGAAAGAAATGCCAAGCATTCTGGAGAAGTCTCAATTGTAAGTCTTTTTCTTTCTTTACATATTTAGCTCTCAGTGGTACTTCCCTGTTCCTCACTTTCTCATATACTTCCAGCCTTCACAGTAATCCTTTCCACTTCTGACTACATAAAATACCACCACTGTCCCTCTGTTCTCTGAAAAAGCTTCACCTATTGAATTTCTGCCTAATCCATAACGTTTATGCACATTTTTCTAGAAAAATGAGCAAGCCACACCACTGCATCATGACAATCTACGTACAATATACCCATATTTAGAAGACTATGTGCAGTGTTAAAACCTATATTTCACAAGTGGCGTCTAGCTAAAAACAGTGTGTTGTGGGGTAAAGTCTGGCTTTCTCACAAAGGCAGGCTTAAGACTTGCAGTGCAAGTGGTGTATCACTCGCCATACAGGGCAGGAGGGGTGGAGAACCTGCCCCCCGGCTTTTTCTCAATTGTGGAGGAAGATTTATATCAGCTCCATACTGGCATCAAGGAGGAGTGGGAAGCCTGAGGCCTCTGAGACAAATAAAGGCTGCACCTGCCTGAATGTGGAATAGAATAGAATAGAATTTATTATTTATACCCCACCCATCTGGCCGGGTTTCCCCAGCCACTCTGGGCGGCTTCCAACAAAGTATTAAAATACAGTGGTCTGTTAAACATTAAAAGCTTCCCTAAAGAGTGCTGCCTTCAGATGTCTTCTAAAAGTCTGGTAGTTGTTGTTCTCTTTGACATCTGGTGGGAGGGCGTTCCACAGGGCGGGTGCCACTACCGAGAAGGCCCTCTGCCTGGTTCCCTGTAACTTGGCTTCTCGCAGTGAGGGAACCGCCAGAAGGCCCTCGGAGCTGGACCTCAGTGTCCAGGTAGAATGATGGTGGTGGAGACGCTCCTTCAGGTATACAGGACCGAGGCCGTTTAGGGCTTTAAAGGTCAGCACCAACACTTTGAATTGTGCTTGGAAACATACTGGGAGCCAATGTAGACCAGTGTTATGTGGTCTCGGTGGCCGCTCCCAGTCACCAGTCTAGCTGCCACATTCTGGATTAGTTGTGGTTTCCGGGTCACCTTCAAAGGTAGCCCCACATAGAGCGCATTGCAATAGTCCAAGTGGGAGATAGAGCATGCACCACTCTGGCAAGACAGTCTGCAGGTAGGGAGGGTCTCAGCCTGCGTACCAGGTGGAGTGGGTAGACAGCTGCCCTGGATACAGGATTGACCTGCGCCTTCATGGACAGCTGTGAGTCCACTAGCTGCATCATGGAGGAATGGTGGGATATAAATGTCAGAAAAGCAATCAAAGTAAAAAAAAAGTTTTATCATTGATAAATGATATGGAAAGGATGACCAACTATATAAAAACCAATCTGGTCTTCATCAAAACACTATTGCACAGGGTCATCCAGTGAAATTAACTGCCTGCAAATTTGGGAGAAGCAAGTGTGAGTACTTTTTCACAAAGTGTGCAATTGGTCTATGAATATAGTTGCTGCAGAATGTTCTAATAATCACCAGCACAAATAGTTTTTGAAAGTGCTACATAAATTTGAATAATTTTATCAGTAGTTTATCAATCGTTTTTCAGTAGTTTTTGACTATAATCTGTGGGGAAAGAACCTCCAGGCATTGCCCTTCTGACTAGTGTATTTTACCTTGGGCAAGTAGTGAGAACAGTCACATAACTGGGTTCTCTAAATTTGTACTTGTATCCAGATAAGGTGTTCCTTCTTATCATTTGCTCTCACAACTTCTTTGTGTGGAAAGGAACATCCTAATACTGTAAAAAAGCATTTTGCCAAACCATTCAGTCTGTGCCAAGAGAACCCAAGATAAATACATTAAATAATTGCTGCCACCATCACCTCATAATAAATGTGGTAAAGGGTGTGGAAAATCAAATGGCTGTTGTGGTAGGTAGATATCAAATTCTGAAGCAGTAACTTTTGCCTTTTCAAATTGCTTAGGGCCAACCCAAGGCACGATGATGCCTCATACAATGAAATATAAATGGCACCTCTTCTTCCGCTAATGAACACCTGTGGTCTTGCCCAGCTCCTCTTCATGTCTACACAACTCATGCAGAAGAACTTTCCAGTGAAAATGTCATGGATCAGATCTGTCTGTCATCAGTCTTGCCACCCTTAATGGCATCCCAAACCGCTACTTGACTTAATGTAAAGACTGCTGTCTTTGAACAGCTTTCTCCAAGGTTATTTAGAAAAAAATGGTTGGGGGTTTACTGGGCAAACATTGCACTACAGTTCTCAATTTTATGCAGCCTCATCAAAAATCCCACTAAAATTGTAAACGCCTTGAACACTATAAACTGATGGCCCCATCCAGCAAGATTTGATTTTAGTGCTTTCTAAAGCAAGGAAGGGACGCAGGTGGCGCTGTGGGTAAAAGCCTCAGCGCCTAGGGCTTGCCGATCGAAAGGTCGGCGGTTTGAATCCCCGCGATGGGGTGAGCTCCCATTGCTCGGTTCCCTTCTCCTGCCAACCGAGCAGTTCGAAAGCACGTCAAAGTGCAAGTAGATAAATAGGTACCTCTCCGACGGGAAGGTAAACGGCGTTTCCATGCGCTGCTCTGGTTCACCAGCAGCTGCTTAGTCATGCTGGCCACATGACCCGGAAGCTGTACGCCAGCTCCCTCGGCCAGTAAAGCGAGATGAGCGCCACAACCCCAGAGTCGGCCACGACTGGACCTAATGGTCAGGGGTCCCTTTACCTTTAAAGCAAGGGATGACAGTGTTTGCCAGCAATTTTCAAACACTTTGATGGGTTTATTCTAGTGGGAAGCCTGAGTATTGCAGGCTAACTTTTTAGCCTAGAATTGTAGTATTGAAACTACTAGGGTAAGCAGATAGGATACATTGATTATATTGAGAGCTGTATGATTTAAGTTATAGATAACAGACACCCAGCAGTTATTTAACCCTGATATCTTACAGCCAGAGACTGCAGTGCAGCAGAACTATCACTTAAAGAAAAAGTGTACAAAATGCCAATGTTTCCTTTCTACTGTTATCTGAATATTTTTATGGCAATGGTGGTAGTTTGTTTAAAATCTGAAGGGTGTCGTGTAAGATGCCACTTAACCAAAACATTCAGTGCACAAATTGTCTCTGGACTGGTGGTAAGGTTATTTGGGATGAAGGCATTTGTTTAAAAATGGCTGTTTTTGTTAACCAAGATGCTTATCCTTTCTCTTCTTGCTGCTTTGTTTTGCCTTAGGCTGCCTCCATCCCAGATCGACCAGCTATGAATACCATTGATTTGCCAACCCTATTTGAACATGTGGAAGGGGAGAATTTCACTGAAACCAACTTGACTTGTGGCAGTGGAGACTGCATCACTGTGGACTCCTTATCATGCCCAGCTATGCTCAACAGAAATGCCCTGCTTTACACCCTCTCCATTTTTTATATCTTTATATTTATGATAGGCTTAGTGGCCAATTTTGTGGTTGTCTGGATGAACTTCCAAGCCAAAACCACTGGCTACGAAACGCATCTCTATATCTTCAACCTTGCCATTGCCGACCTGTGCGTGATCATCACCCTTCCAATCTGGGTGGTCTCCCTTGTCCAGCACAGCCAGTGGCACATGGGAGAGCTCACTTGCAAGATCACTCACCTCGTGTTTTCCATCAATCTGTATGGGAGCATCTTCTTCCTGGCGTGCATGAGCGTGGACCGATATCTCTCAGTGGCCTGCTTCACAACCTCCAGCAGTGTTAAAAAGAAGAGGATCCGCCGTTGCATCTGCATCTTTGTCTGGCTTTTTGCTTTCTTTGTGTCTATCCCCGATACCCACTACCTGAAGACCGTTTCCTCCAACAATGAGACCTACTGCCGCCCTGTCTACCCGGAGGAGAATGCTAAGGAGTGGCTGGCTAGCATGGAACTGAGCTCTGTCATTCTAGGTTTTGTCATTCCTTTCCCCATCATTGCCATTTTCTATTGTCTCCTGGCAAGAGCCATATCTGCCTCTAGTGACCAAGAGAGGAAGAGCAACGGGAAAATAATTTTTTCCTACGTCATTGTGTTTCTGGTTTGCTGGCTGCCGTACCATGTCGTGGTCTTGCTTGACTTGTTGCTCACCTTCCATTTCCTTCCCTTCAGCTGCCAGATGGAGAGCTTCCTCTTTGCGGCTCTTCACGTCACTCAGTGCTTGTCTCTGGTTCACTGCTGCGTCAACCCCATACTCTACAGCTTCATCAACCGAAACTACAAGTATGAGCTCATGAAGGCGTTCATCTTTAAGTACTCTGCCAAAACAGGCCTCACCAAACTAATCGATACTTCCAGGGTATCGGAAATGGAGTACTCTGCTCTGGAACAAAATGCTAAATGATCACAGCTTCACAAGAGACTTTTTCTGTGCTCTGTCTTTAGCTGGACAATAAATTTGACCTAATATAATACAAATACAAACATGACTGTGCTTTTTTTGGAAGAAATCATGTACCACCAAAAGACTGCATTTTAAATGTTTTCTTGTACTTTTTCTGCCATTAGCTAGTCCACACTGTTCAGTTATGCTATTGGGAGTGGGAGGGAAATATATAGTAAACAAAGCTATGTTGTGGTAAAGATGTTCCTTATTTTATTATATCCCAGTTGGGGAGCAGATAGCCCTTTCCCTAGCTACCTTGACTTCACTGTATACATTTCTACAGTGTGTATTTAAAGAAAGCAGACCTCTATTTTATTGCTTTTGCAATTATACTGGAAAATCAAATATATTTAATCATGCATTTGAAGCTTCTTGTCATCAAATATAGAATGCTGCCCTTTTAATGTTAGAATTCAATTCAGTTTACTGTTGTAAGAGTAGTACTTATAACAATTGTTAAATGAAAAATATATGTTCTTCTCTTAAGATGGCCTTGGCAATTTTTTTGTGGCAATATAGTTGTAATTTAGATTTTTTAAAAATATAATGCTCATTATACCATGTGATTATTGTGTAAAGATGTGTTTCAAAACCCTCTCACACTTATTTCATTCAGTGTCCCAGCTCCTTATTTGTAAATTATTTTTTGAAAAAATAAATATATTTGAAAACGAAGCAGGAGTAGCATTTCATTTATTTATTTTACATTATGATTTTTACATCTCTTTCTGCAAAGGAAGACTAATCAGATACTCTTTTTAGAGGGGGACAGTGGCGTCTACCTCCCAATAGCATCTGCACCATGGTAGCAGTAGACAAGGCAGGCTCCCTTCCAAGGGATTGTGAGATTTCCCGTGAGATTCCCAGAGGTTGGAAATAAAAGGGCCTTATCTATCTCTGATGGCCTCCCCCTCCGTGGCTTGCACTATGGTCAGTGCAGGAAACCGAGGAAAAGAGTCCCTTCCTTCCTTCCTTCCTTCCTTCCTTCCTTCCTTCCTTCCTTCCTTCCTTCCTTCCTTCCTTCTGGAGCTGCCTCAAGACTCTTTAAAGTGTTGATCTGTCACTAACAAATATAGGTAGGTAGTCGTGTTGGTCTGCCATAGTCGAAACAAAATAAAAATTTCCTTCCGTAGCACCTTAGAGACCAACTAAGTCATACCACACCAATACTCATACTCAATACTCATAGCAATAACAAACTTAGTTGGTCTCTAAGGTGCTACTGGAAGGAATTTTTAAATTTTGTGTCGACTAACGAATATGTGTGCCACAATTTTTTGTTCTGTTTTTTTTTTTTTTTGCTGCAACAGATTAACATGGCTGCCTCTCTGTAATTTGCAAACTCCAAATTACTTGTCCTTTTTACTTGCTGTTTTTACATCCGCATGTTGATGCTCTAAACATTGTATTTTGAATGCTAATGCTTCGTTTTGTAGTTAAACATGCTGTGGCATTCACTAAGCCGCAGAGTTTATACACTGCAGAAGTCAGAGGTTTCTCTTCACTGAATGATTACAATCAAACCGTACCATAAGGACAACAACCACAACCCCTACAGCAACTACATGAAGTAAATATCACAAATCAAGCAACCAAGAGGTTGACTTTCTCACTTGGTTGGGAGTCTTCCAGTCTTGCTTCCTCTCACACTTCTGGCCACTTCCAGTCTACGAGGCTCAGTCAGGAACCATTCCATTGGAGAAGACCAAGGTACTGCTCCTCATCACTCCTTTGTGGCTGTAGTCATGCTGGTCTGATTTAATGAGATCTGTTTCACAGAGGTATGGTCTGATATAGAACTCATATCAAGGACATCATGGATGGACCATGCTGCTTCTTAAGGAAGTTAGCCTTCAGACATTGGAGGCTCCTCTGAATGCATGCAGGGCGGGTGGGAAAGGAGTCGTCGCCATGTGTCTTTGTTTATCTAGTGCCTTAGCAAGCAATGGAAGTGGCTGGGCACCTCCCCTGTAGCTGTGCCAATGAATAAGGCACAGCAGGGGAGAAGCTGTCTCTCACCCAAAAGAGGGCCATTATTTATTCCATCCTCTCCCAAATCCATATTCCAATTGGCAGTGTTTATCCTTTTAAACTAGCAGGTGTACTTGCAGCCATCACTCGACTGCAATATTTGAATGCCTCAGGAATATTCCTACAAAAACTGAGCAGGGGTTAACATGGGGAACAAATTATTTTACTGGCTGCAAAGATCTCACTCACCAATGTGCTCAATCTTTAACAATAAAACTTGCATGACCAAAGGCACCTAGATAGCTCAGAGATGACTGTATACAGTCCCACTTATTTCGGATGCCCTACTCCAGTGTAACACTGAATCAACCTACAGTATAGTGGTGCCATCTGGTGACTACTGCTCTTTAAAATTCTCCATGGCCAGAGAGTAAAAACAGAAGAGATTTTCTTCGCACTTTTAGGAAACGATCACTAGTAGCAGCTTTAAGCAACTACAGTGAACTAGACTTGTAAATATTAAGAGATCAGGAATCTATACAGTGCAAAGTCTGGGATCTTTGTTGTGTTTCAGGGATCTCTGAAATGTGGCTTTGGGCATATACCCTGCTTTCTCATAGGTGACCACAATATACCTATGTTTTGGTGAATTTCATGCTTACAGTGGATGCTAGCAGTGTGGTTAGACTTACTGGACTTGTTCAGACATAATGCTAAATGTTTAGTGCTATGAGAATGAGTCCTGGTGAGCCTCAAATTCATATGCTCCTCATCTTTGGATTCAGCTGCAAAGAGAAGTTTGGAACATTTTGCTTCCATTTTAGATTAATCCCACTTTGCTATATCATTTCAACTTGACAAACTATGCTTAATTAACTGGTTTGTTGAATTCCAAAACATAGACTTAGTTTTACCACAGTTTAGAGTTCAGAGGTTATGGCTGTAACCCTCTACACAAGCTTCAGTTTAGCTTGTGAAATTCAGCATAGTGGTAAAAAGATTCTTCTGCCAATGCAAGCATTCCTGCTTGACTGATGGAAGAACCTTGACTCTCCTTTCTCCACATGCTATTCTGGGGGTTCTCGCAATCCCTGAGAGCAGATTGGAGGGAGGGGGCATATCTGGGGAGCAGGGAGGGGGAGCCCCATTGCACTAGTGAGAACCCTTGCGCTAGTTCCCACCAGTGGAACAGCTTAGTTGAATCTGGTCCATAATCTATCAACAGGATTGTGGACTTAAATTTTAGCATTAATTTGACTGTTAGATGCACATGCCCTTTAAAGACAAAAAAGTATAAATTAATGTAAGTTGATCTGTGTAGACACATCTGGATATCCAAACATAATTGCATGGGAGCCTAATTAAAATCCGTTTTCTAAGATTTGCACAAAAGTCCAAACAAAATGTTGGTTACTAGAAACTGGTCACCAAGCAACTGGGTTAAAAACGTATGAAAACCAAAGCTGACATTCCTTTTTGTAGAAACCTTTTTATTGCAGCATTCCAAAGCATCATGATTCCTCATACACCAAATGTAGAGATGATACTCCGTTGAAAATTCATCTTCTTTTTTTCATAATGTGCAATGAATGCAGTCCTATTTTACAAATACAGCCTTCTTAGCTTTATCAGCCATAAATTATCTTCAGATGTTGCCACGTGGTTACTAATAAAATTTCCTTGGCGATCATCTAGATAACCTACTGTGAAAGGTTCCAGAGATTTACAGGCGTGTTCCTCTTTTACCCATCAATTCCTGGATGGAATATTGCTGACTTTAGATACCATCTTGTGATGAGTTCACTGGGCATAAAAACCATTTAAATTTTCTCAGAAGTAAGAAATAAATCAGCTGTGAACAATGTGCTAGGCAGAAGACATTGCTAATGTGCATCACACTTTTACTATCACAGTTAGCTGCCATCCATTCTGAATGGGCTCCGTTTAACATTTGGGCCAGGCAGCTCTGTGGGGCTTTAGGAAGAGCCTGAGCTAAGGTGGGGGGGGGCAAGGAGAGATTAGAGCTGAGCCCCAGGTCCCCCCCCCCCCATCTTTAAAACTTGCCAGTGGAGCATATTGAAGGTACAAACTGCACAAGGCCCGTGTCGTTTTAAAATGCTGAAAATCAGCCTCATAATAGTAATTGGAGTAGTAAACCAAAGCAATTTCAGTGACTGGGGTCCCATGGTATGGAGATGAGCAGCCCGGAGGTGTTCATCTCTCCTGAGCAGAATTTCCTCCCTTTCTTCTATTATCCATCTGTTCTTAATCTCTATGGCTTTCACCCTCTCCATTTCAAGCTACATCCTGGACTGCTCTTATACGTTTAAGATCCTTACTTTCGGGCATTTTCATTCAAATTTAATTCTGGAGTTTCCCCAAATGCCTGGTTTCTGTGCACAAATGCTCATCACAGGGTTTGAAGTCATGAGAAAACTGATAACATCAAGGAAGGCAAGAAACTTAAGACGAAAAATATTATGAAGGCTTTTATTCATTAGATTTCTAACTGTGAATTCAGGCTGGGTAACAAAAACCAGATAATATTTTATATCATACAATTAAAATAACACAAAACCTAGATCTGCAACCCAGCTCCTGAAAACCTGTTTAAAGGGTATTGATCTGTCTGTCTGCCTGTTTCTTTCCTTCCTTCCTGGCTCAGTTTCTCAATGCTTTTCACAGGGAAGGAATGCCTGGTACACACAGCAGCATGTGAAAACATCTCCCTGCAGACTTAGCTGTTAATATTTGACAAATGATTAAGGATGTTAAGAACAAACATGAGGAAAGAAAAGCACCCAACCTGCCCAACTAAAGGAGTGAATAGAACCTGAACATATAGGTACCTAGGCTCTAGGTGTGTGATCAAGAACCCTGCAAAACCCGGTTTCCTCGGTTGTGTGTACAGAACCTTTCTGCATACAGCTGTGCATTCTGACTTTCACGGTGGCTGGGGACAGAGAATGCAATCTTGCTTACTTCTTCATGCATTCACTCTGCATGCAGTTGTATGGCGAGGTCCTGGGGTCTCCAGTTCCTCTTAGGTAATAAACACACAGACACAAATATTTTGAGTTAATGGGATAAATAAGGCCACAACTTTATTGGTTACAGATGTGAGCGGTTTGGATTAGGCATTGGGTGAAACCAGACTATAGCCTGACTCCTGCCCACCTGCAGGAAGTCTCTGAAGGGTCAACCACCGGTGGGGGAGCCCTATGATATACAACAATTAAGAGCACCCCCAGGGTTCCCGATGGGGTCGTGCCATGGCCCTAGCCCACGCCTAGGCTTTGGCACAGGAACCATGTCCCCGGATCCAGTGAACAAGACTTACCCAATGCCTAACCACCACTTGAGCCCCAAAGGCTTGCTGCCAACACCCTCACACCTGCAACCAATCCCTAATGCCCTTAACGATATCATTTCCCATATTGGAAAGTTGAACGCCATCATTGCAAAACAAGGCCTCCTGGTCAAAAGTATTGGTGGGGAACTGTGTCACCTGACTATTCAATAGTTGCATCTCCTTGCCACCATACAATTAGCAATTTTCTTGGCCATTTATTGCCGCCGGGTGGGGGCAGTCGTGCCAACAATGCCTCTCCAATAACTGGGACCAGATTAAAGTCTGGGTACAAGGCAGCCAGTTTATCACAGTCCTCTTTGAAGTTCCAGGTTAGGACAATGCCCTTCCCTAGAACCAAGTTGTTCTCTCCATGTTCAACAATCAAAGTGTCTGATGGGCCATGCTAGATAGCTCTGGCCGTCACAATTGGCATAAACTCTTCCCATTTCATGCCACGCCTTGTGATCCAGGAGACTCTGACTTATTCTGGAAGCCCCAGGCTTCCTATACCTATGCTGGTATAGATGGCACGCACATGGGCCCAGTGGGGGATATAGAAGAAAAAGAGTTTGGATTTGATATCCCGCTTTATCACTACCTGAAGGAGTCTCAAAGCGGCAAACATTCTCCTTTCCCTTCCTCCCTCACAACAAACACTCTGTGAGGTAAGTGAGGCTGAGAGACTTCAGAGAAGCGTGACTGGCCCAAGGTCACCAAGCAGCTGCATGTGGAGGAGCGGAGACACGAACCCCGTTCACCAGATTACAAATCCACCGCTCTTAACCACTACACCACACTGGCTCACAGTGTCCCACAATCCATGTAGTGACAGGGTAACCTGAAATTAAAGAGTTGACAAGGTGTGATTAATGAGGGTTCTTGCAGATGTACCTTTTGTACGCATCATATCCACAGCATCCCATATCCTTGATTCTATCTGTTGGAAGATCCCAATGGGTGACCATCGTAGCGGCACAAATCCTAAAGGAATACACCGTGAAATCCTTGGCTGGGAGGCCACAGGCCCAGATAGCCTTTCACATCACACGTGTAAATTGATGTCTCACTAGGCGAGAACGATCTTGGTGAATAAGGAAGGGGCCCACACGAGGAGACCTGAAGTAGAGGTAGCTCCTGGTGTCCTTTTTGGGACACAGGCCCTTGTGCTCTGAAGCTGAGAGCTTTTGTTGGTTTTGGATAGACAGACGTGGACAAGCAGTTGAGTGGGAGATAGAATTATGTCTTCAAGTAACAGCCCCCTGGGGTAGGAGCCAGTCTCACCCTCATACATTTGCTGAAGAAGGCAATAGCAGTAGCTCGGATGGAGAATGTTTTAACCATGCAACCTAGCCTTCAGAGGTGCACAAGGTATTGCACTACTTGATCCTCTGTAGGAGGTTGGCAAGGTCTGACTGAGTTAGATTTTGTGTGGAAAGCAATAAAACTGGACCACGCCTTCTTGTAGTTTTTAAGCATGGATGGTCGAGCTTCCAAGGTTCCCAAAGATGCTCTGAGAATGGCTCTGGTAACCGCTGGGCCTCCAGCACTAACAATTGGAAACTATCCATCTGGAATGGAGATAACGCGTCAGCAATGTTGTTATTAACTCTGGGGTAAATCTGGTGGGAAAACGATGTTAGATTCCAAACACAACAGGACAAAGGAGTGGAATAGATGTGCTACCCTCTCAGAGCACGAAGATTGCCTGAAAAGGACATTGACAACGGCTTGAATATCTTTCCAGAAACAAACTCGCCGGTCCTTGAAGTCCTCAAGGCAGAGGTGGACAGACACAACTACTGTGAAAATCCAAGAAGGTTAAGGCACGTGTGATGGAGGTACCCCCCCCAGCTGACTGGCCCCTGTTGTGCCTGCTGCATCAGATTTCGCCTGGAAATCATTAAACACCCTCATATTATCCTACCAAAGGGAGAGTTCATTATATTAAAATAGGAACCTAAGCCATACCCTCAAGTCCTCTATGACTGGTTTGGAAAGGCGGTGAGTCTTGCTAAACAGGCACAGAGGGGGCGACCACATGGCAAGCAAAGTTCAGATGCCCCACAAGCCATTGAACCTGCCGGAGTAACTTTCCTAAGAGGGAGCAATAGAGAGAGGGTATCCTTAAGGGATGACACTTCTCTGGGGGAAGGCATGAGGACTGAGCCACCGTGTCCAGATCGATGCTCCCTAACTGACTTCTGTCTAGGCAGATCCTTTGAGTTAAGGGGGGACAAAACTGGTATTCTAAAACCTTGGGAAATGATCCATGGGTTCCTCGAGAGTTTGTGAGCTGAACTTCTGGCCTCCCTGAAAGACACCGTGTTCATATGGCAAAAAGCAAAGGAACTCCCTCATGCCTGATGTTTGCTGGAGAGCATTCCGCCAACATAGGCAAGCCACCCATGGAGTTTGATATATGGTGGCCTTGTGATGGAAATCCACATGCTGACCAGGAATCAAGCCCAATATTGTCTATACTCACTGGCAGCTATGTGGCTCAGTGTTACCCACACTGGTCTGCAGTAACCTGCACTGCTTAATCATGCAATAATATCCTAAAAATGGCACAACCAAAATATCATTAAACCAGCAAATAGACACATATGACCACAGGCCAACCTTAGCCTGAGGCTAAGCAGACAAGGGCTAAGCAATTGAAAGCACGAATTATAATTTATTATTATTGTTATTTAAATCCAGTTGTATAATACATAAACAAATTGTTAAACAAACAAATAACCACAACCGAAACCACAAGCAATAGCAGTAGTTTGCTCCCGCCTATGTCCCATGGCAGCAATGCCTCAAGGGGGTCAGGGTGATATTGCTAATACTGGACAGTGGCTAGCCATGTATACAGAATTAGTATTGTCTACACCAATTGGCAGCAACCCAGCAGCCGCTTGTATTAATATTGTCCACACTGACTGGCAGCTATACAACTCAATATTGTCCACCTGTGTCTATCTATATTTTATATTATTTTAATTAATTAAATTTATTTGTTTATTTTTTGGTTAATGTGATAAATCAGTATTGTTTACATTGACCGGCAGCAGTGACCTAGAAACAAAATCAGTGGGAAATACGTCCTGGTAGACCATTTAGTATTGCCTACAGTCACTTCTAAATCTGTTATTGGCAATAACAAGAGGCAAAGCAACTGAAAGCAAGAAGACCAACAATTCAAATGCAATCCCCAATGCAACTAAACAGCTTTTTATTTCTGCATTCTGTTATTTTTTGTTGTTGTTGTTGTTGTTGTTATTGCCCTAACCAATGACAGCCCCATGCTGGCTTGCAGCAATGGTAAATGAAAAGAAATTAAAGCAGGAATTTTAATGTATGCATGCATGCATGTATGTATGTATGGAGCAGGTATGTAATAAAGTACTGTAGTGATTTCCCCAGCACCATGTGCAACCAAAGATACTGGGCCGTAAAGAAGAAAATAAAGCAACCAGGACGAAATAACATAAAATGTATGCTGCCAATTAATGGCACAGCTGCTTAGGCAAAAGCTGCCCCTCCTATTATTTACTAATGTTTGTTATGCTACGTGCCTCACCCAAAATGGCCTCCAGAGAGGCACAAGGGGCAGAGCCACGTGCCTCACCTAAGATGGCCGCCAGACATGGCTGGGAGTCACAGGGAGGTCCCGGGTGCTCTCCCACAACTCCACCCCCCAGGAAAAGGGAGTGGTCTTATCTGAATAGAGCTTGAAATTCTGTTGTTTACCATTGTCCTAGGACTGATTCATATGCATATTGGGCAACATTCCACATTCCATCACTTGAAGAGTTAGTGACCAACTTCCAAAATTGTGAGCTGACTCCATTGAAAGGTGTTGTGTTTTCAGTGACGTCAGCTGATACAACAGGCCTGTTTGCAATCCTGTAGTAGATGTGAAGCCCATTTCACATGTACAAGTCTTTGCCTGGTGTTGTGAGTTATTGACTGATTGCCGTGTGAACACATTCTAGCAAAGAGAGTTTTTAAATATTCAAGTAGGTTAAATCCTGAGCTGAGTGTATAGTTTTCAACAGAAAACAGCCAATCAATGGAGCAACGATGATACAAAGCAGCTGGGAATTTGCCCCCTGACCTGTACATGTTTCCCCCCACTCAGCCGTCTTCTATCCAGTAGTTTGAAGCACAACCTGATGACTGATAAGTTTTCTTTTACTTTCCACACCACAAAAACACATCGATGCTCTCTACTGTACTATTTTCAGAATAAAGAGAAAGAATTAAATTACACTTTAACAGCACAACACTGTTAACACCAAAGGTCAGGAAACCTTTAAGTAAGGTCACCGTATCGATTGCAGCACTGAAAGGATTAACATCAAATACTTGGCCATGAAAGGCTGAAAGGAAGTAAATTCAGCATGATATATTGAAACTGGTTTCTTTCATACATAGCAGAACTACTGACATAACAGGTTTATTGTTCAAACCAAGTTATGTTGCCTTGCCAACTTATATTCTGAGCTATCCAAGCAGATTTAATGTTTGTGCAATAATGACATCTCTCCCTCTCTTTTCCTTTGTTCCTTTCCCTTTCTTAAATTGTTAAAGAAGAGTTCGTGCCTACCTAGGAAATGACCTTAATCAATTTAGTTCCAGAGACAAGGATGAAAACTGCAGTTCTTGGGTTTTTTTGCTTCTTCACAAGAGTAAATCACTATTGTGATGATCAAGGTGTAAGAGCCGCAGCTTGGCAGAAACTTTTGTTGCATTTCCCAGCAATTCCGTATTCTTGTTTTGTGTCACTTGGATTTGATTGGCAGGTATTTTGAATAGCACAATGATCAGCAAATGATACTAGAAATATCCTGGAAAGACGCAACACCAACATGCATATTTTGGGCAGTGACTCTGGCCTGGCCTGGTGTATTTGGGTGTTTCCTAAGTGAAGCATTTGACTGACACGGGCCATTTTGAGGAGCTGCCATTTTACTCGGGCTGCCATACGTCCTGATTTTCCAGGACATGTCCTGGAATTTGCCTCCAAAAATGGTGTCCTGGGTTATTTTTCAGAAATCAGGCAAATGTCCTGGAAAACTGTCAATGGTGGTTATATTGTGCCGAAAATGCATTAAAAAGCTCCAAAACTCAAAAATTATTGTAGCTTTCAATTTTAAAAAGCTCAATAATTTTGGTGGTTTCCTAAAAAAAAAAATTCAAAAATTTTGGGGTCTTCCTTTAAAAAAACTCAGGCGTTTTCACGGTGTGCTGGTTTTTACTTTTTGAAATATGGCAACCCTACATTTTGCAATGCTTAAAATCCTGAAAAGTGGTCTTGGCTTACTACAATGTACAGTAGGTTCCATTTCTTTTGTATAGTCTGTCCAAAAAATCCACCCAGAAACTTGCTATTTTCTAGTTACTTACTAATTGGAAGTTCAGGTGTCTAGTGTCAGTCATGCCTTTCCCAGATCAAACTGGTATTTCAGAAGCCCTGTCTCTTGTTGACCTTGTTTTCTTCTTTGTTCCAATTCTGCTTGGAGAATCTGGATTTTCAAATCCAGGGATTTGAGACTCCTTCTGCTGTGCTACATGTTTCAAGAGCCTTGTGGCAACAGCCTTTTTCAAATGGTCTGTGCAAGGTATCTTTGAATCTGGATAATTAAAGTATGTTACTCAGATTCCAAAAATCTTTATGCAAGCTTTTCTCCAGGTTTTGGTGATTTATTTTGGTAAAATACATGTGTTTTGGTACTTCTCCAAACCTTTGGGTTCCACCACGTCTATTGATACCTTCCTCTTGTATATGGATGGTGCTGATTTATGTAAGGACTGGTACTCAGACACTTGAGTTACACATGATTATATATGATGATGGATCCCTTAGTGCTCAGCCTCATCTTGGGATGGTGAAGATAGAAGAGGAATCTTTTATTGGGAGCTGTGCTGGTCCTGGGGGCTAACCGAGAGGCAAGGTCCGAGTCCAGTCCGAGGTCGATGGTGCTGTATGGAGGCTGTCTGTCAAAGCTGTAGCTGGGTCCAAGGCAGGGAGTCGGGTGAGGTCAGGAACTCTGGCAGAAGAGCAGGACAGGGTGCAGGCAGGAACAGCTACCAACAATGTTGCTCCCGCAACCTGGGACTGGGGCTGACTGGCTTTTATCTGCCCCGAGGCATAGGGCGGCCCCGGTCCACAGGTGACTCGCCTCTCCTGGCCTGAAGGCACTCCTCCTGCGGGAACTTAGTTCCCTCCGCCTCTCTGCTCTGAGCCTCTGCAGCTCAGGAGAGGCTGGAGGGTTACTGGACCCAGAGGCAACCTCCTCTTCCCCTGACGGGGCTGAGAGTGGAGCACCTGCAGGCAATGGGTCCTCCATCACCTCAGGGGCCAGAGCAGACTCAGCTGGTGCCTGCACCTGAGGATCCAGCACAGGTGAGGACCCTTCAGGCTCATGCCCCAGCCCCAGCTCAGCTGGTTCTGGAGGCGGGGACTCCTGTGCAGGCTGGGATCCCTCAGGTTCAGCCTGTGAGTCCGAATCCCAGGCCATCACAGGAGCTTTCTAAAGAGGTGGCACTCACAACACATGACTCCCTTGACTGGTCAGTGGTAACAGTGATAACCTGCAAAACACTAAATGGCATCTTCACAATGTGCCTTGCATGCCCAGGTGCCATGTACCTGCCCCCATGGGCTATAACAGCAAACATAGACACAGACAACACTGTTGAGTTAAAATTAGGCCCCAACTTTACTGATTACAAATGTAAGTGAGTTTTGGCTTGACATTGGGTAGTCACCAACTCCTCCAGCCCATCTGCTGGAGGGATACCAGAGGTCAAGCTTGATCTGGGTTTGACATACACCAAATTGCTGCAATCCCTACAGACTAGCTGCATTAGAATCGTAGAGTTGGAAGGGATGCCAAGGGTCATCTAGTCCAGTGTTTCCCAACCTTTTTTGGGCAAAGGCACACTTGTTTGATGAAAAAAATCTCGAGGCACACCACCATTACAGCCCCGTGACGTCAGCGCGCAGCGTCACGCCAGGAGGGACGCACGAAAGTGTAACTTTCAAATTTTTTCCCTCCCCCTTGCCGGGGAACCTCCAAGCTTTGGGGGTGGGGGGGGGGAGGAGGCAGCAAAGCGAGGGACTGAGGGACTCCTCCAACGACAAGGGTTGGGGAAGAAGAGAAAGGGCTATTCCGCTCCAGTCACGGGAGGGGAATATGTACTGGCCCAACTGGTGTGCGGTCTTCGGAAAGCGGGGTGCGGGAAGGAAGCCTAGGCTCGGGGTCCACCGACCTCGGCGGAGAAAGGCAACAACCGGAGCCGATGATGAGCCGGCGTGTGCGTGCAGCGGCTGGCCTCGAGCTCGGGAAGCTGTGCGTGACGATGTTGACGCGGGGCGCGGGGGGGGCCGGAGAGAGAGAGAAAGAGTTGGCAGCACCAGGCGCTGTTACTTATTGCGCTGCGGACGCTGCCAGCAACTGTGGTGGTTGTGCGGCGGCCGCCGCCGCAGAACGTCCTCGTCAGTCAGCTGAGCTGCCTGGCGGCGTAGGGAGCCGAGGGGCGGGGCTTCCTTTCTGAAGGAGCTGAGGGTGGGGGTCCTCCGGCGCCTTCGGCGAAACGGCACCGGCCCAGAGCGCTTCTAGGAGGCTGCCTTTGTGCGCGACGTAAAGCCCTCTTTCCCTCCCTCCAGCCCTGTGTCACATGTGGAAAAGGGGGCTGGATCCAGTGACGCAACTCGGAAAACTGTTAGGGAAGCCAGAGCAGGAAAGTGAGTGGGAGGCGATGGCGCCGCTTTAACCCACGTTTCCTTTTTGAAAGAGAAACCAGTGTTTCCCAACCTTTTTTGGACTTGCCCGCCTCCCTCCAGGCAACATCTCGCGGCACACCAGGCAACATCTCGTGGCACACTAGTGTGCCGCGGAACACCGGTTGGGAAACACTGATCTAGTCCAACCACCTGCAATGCAAACATCTCAACAAAAGCATCCCTGACAGGTGGTCATCCGACCTCTGCTTAAAAACCTTCAAGGAAGGAGAGTCCACCACCTCCAGAGGGAGACCATTCCACCGATGAACAGCTGTTACCACCAGAAGGTTCCTCCTGATGTTTAGTCAGAATCTCCTTTCTTGTAACTTGAAGGCATCGGTTTGGGTCCTACCCTCTGGAGCAGAAGATAACCTGGAGTTAGTGAGGGGCCTGCCCTCCCAGGCCAGGTGGGAAAAGCCCTGCAAGGCAGGGAGCAGGTCTTCCAGGACTCCCAACCATAATAATTTCTTGGCAAAGGCCATTTCCCACAGTTCCTGTCATCTGGAACTGGCTTTTCCACCACCAGCACCACCACACTGACAGCCCATCCACGGCTTCTAGCAACTTTTTTGGGCAGGGCTGGGAGAATAAATTCAGCAGATGAAGCTTTTCACACCACTGTATCTCCATGACAGAGAAGCATTTGCTGCCAAATTTCTGATTGGATATAAAATGGATTAAGATAGTTGAATTCAGAGAAGTACTGAGAATGATTGCGAAAATGCAGTTTTTAAAAAGGAGAAAGTTTGGGGTTTTCTTTGTGATTAATATTACAGGAAGTGCATTTGTTTAGTGTTTAAAATGGCAAAATCTTAAATTTACAGGAGGATTAAGGAGAAACAGGTTAGCAGATTCAGTAGGTAGGAACTCCACGAAGGAAGTGGGATAATATGCCTTTAAAGTGTAAGCTGCCCTGAGCCTAGAAAGAGCTAGATGTGAATGGGAAATAAGGAAGGAACAGACAAATATTTACACGGTAGCCTCATGCGTCATAAAGTCAAATATTATGCTCTTTCCTGGCAAGTAGTCCCACATGAATTAAATGGGGGAAAAAAAAAATGCACATTCTTAGAAAAAACCAAGAGCAGTAGCATCTGCATTTTCTCCTGGCCCAGACAGGATTGGATGCAGGAGTATGTTCAGCATTCCTTTCTGCGTATAGGGCATAGTTTGAAGGGAATCCAGATGTGAAGGTCAGCTTCCAGATGTGGGTTGTATTTACTGGATCAGGATTCTCAGCATAGGAAGTGTGTCAGCACTTTCTTCCAGTATCTTAGGCCGGTCCACAAGTGGGTGGGGACTGGAACATCATCGCACGCAGGTGATCATTCCACCAGTGCAAGACTCTCCGCTTACCAGAGCGAACCATCTCCCCACACACTGTTCTGGGGGGATATCCTGACCCTCCAGATCTGGATAGTATGGTATGTGTGGGGCACGTGGGTGGAGGAGAGGGAGTGAAAGTCCCATTGCACTGGCTTATGCAATAACTTAGATTAATCTGTTTCTTTTGTATTATTTATTTACAAAAGAACCAACTCACATGCAATTAGATTAGATTTTTGCAAAGATTATGGTCAAAAATATTTTTCAGCAATTTCAAGACCGCAAAGAGGCACCAATAATGCCCAAGATTGCTTTTTATAATCATTATCATTATTATCATTAATCTAATAGAGTAAAGCATCTCTCAAATGAAGGAAAGTCATCATACATAAGAAAAATGCAGAAACTCGATATGAGGTAAACTGCCATGATACCAGTGTCTTCACCATTAAATTGCACAATGAATGAAGAGTATTCTCTTCTGGAACAAAGAAATGGCAACTTGCCTGATTAACCAATTCACAAATGGAGAAAAAGAGGTATAAATCCTAATGTTCCAACCAACTTACTGAAGCAAAAACTTTGGGTTCTTGATGTACTTATTAGTGGAGCTTAAAAGAAACGGTAGTCAGTGATCCCAGAAGTTTGCAGAATTGATGCTTCCAAGTGACTGCCTTTCTAAATCTGTTTGCTGCTTGATAAGAGTCTCATTCACCAGCCTAGAAGCCTAAAATGTTGAGCTACAGGCAGAATCAGCATCCGCTTGCTATCAGCAGGTATGCTCAGAATTCTTAACCCTGATTAAAGGCTGGGAGAGGTGAGAGAGACTCAGAGGCTTCACGTGCTTAGATGAAACAGACACTATACAAATTGCTGTGATTAAATCTGAGCCAAGGCCCAGAGGGGGTCCAGTGATAAGACCTGTTTTGACTATCAGGCCTCCACCTTAAATATCTGAGCAAATAACATTGTACATCTGCATATGCACAGAGTGCATTTCTAGCCCATCTGCCTAGAACATACTTTACTAATTAAAGTCAACTTACCCTTTGATGAGGGACGTGGGTGGCACTGTGGGTTAAACCACAGAGCCTAGGACTTGCTGATCGGTTCGAATCCCCGCGACCGGGTGAGCTCCTGTTGCTCGGTCCCTGCTCCTGCCAACCTAGCAGTTCGAAAGCATGTCAAAGTGCAAGTAGATAAATAGGTACCGCTCCGGCGGGAGGGTAAATGGCATTTCTGTGCGCTGCACTGGTTTGCCAGAAGCGGCTTACTCATGCTGGCCACATGACCCGGAAGGTGTACGCCGGTTCCCTCGGCCAATAAAGCGAGATGAGCGCCGCAACCCCAGAGTTGGTCACGACTGGACCTTACCCTTTGATCAATATGGGGATCCTTTAGCCCTAGGTAGCAGCACTGTTGACCTTGGTCAGGCAACATCATCCTAACTCAAAGAATCAGATCAGTCAAGACAAGCTGATGGCATGTAGTGGTTTGTGGCAGCTAGACAAATCCATCCTTATTGAAATTCTTTTGCCCAAGGAGAAGACACTACAGTATCAGGTAAGTGATATTGATTGCCACATTTGGGAATGCTGGGGGTGGGGGTGTCCTAAAAACTGTATTAATTACAATATGATGCCCCGATGGCAGGTCATATAAATAAAAAGCTGGCTTCTTTATAAGATTTGTCCAACAGCTCCACTATTTCTAAGGCCTGGTGATTCAGCAGAGTTGATGCACTTAGCTAAAAGATAGCAACATTTTTCACACATGGAATGAATGTTGTGCTTAGATGTACAGTCGTACCTCGGAATTTGAATGCCTTGCGACTCAAAGGTTTTGGCTGCTGAACGCCGCAAACCCAGAAGTGAGTGTTCCAGTTTGCAAACATTCTTTGGAACCTGAACATCTGACGCGGCTTCTACAGCTTCTGATTGGCTGCGGGAGCTTCCTGCAGCAAATCAGAAGTTGCACCTTGGTTTCTGAACATTTTGGAAGTCGAACGGACTTCCAAAACAGATTCCATTTGACTTCCGAGGTATGACTGTATTCCTATGCTGCTAGCAAGGGTGAAGCTCTTGGAATGACTGGACTGTTTCTTGGTTAGCCTGCTGCAGGATTGCTAATTGACATAGTACTTTGTGAGTGGATTTGCACATTGCAGACAAGTAAGAGATATGAAGGAGTTACCACTGTGCCCTCTCTTTGTGTGTCTTCTGCATATCTGAAACACATGAACTCCAGCTTCACAGTTACACAGAAAGCATGAAAAAAGCAGCCCGGTGTTTGCGGTCTGGTGCTGCCTCCACTGCCATCCTCTGTCCCATGGTGTGGCTCCGGTGGTCATCAGGAAACACTATAGGCTCTCCCACTGGCCCCAGGATTCAAATTCACCTGCCTACAATCTTTGACCAATCATGGGTGGACTTGGGGGCATTGCCATGGGGGGGGGGGGGCTGAGTCAGACTCCTGGAGTCCTCAATCAAGTCCACTTCCTGAGGAGAAAAAGCCAGGTTGGTCTCAGCCTGATCTCAGCCAGGTTGGCTTCAGATCTCTCTCCCACCCTCCCATAATTCATTATATAGTGTTCTGCTTTGCAACTGTGGTGTTCCTGGATTTACCTTGCTATGGTTCTTATGGTCATCGTATTCAGGGCCAGGGAGAAATTTCTCCCATCAGACAAATTGGGCCCTTCTGAGGGTTTGGCCTTCCTCATAGCAACTTCTGGTGCATATGGCATTGGGTAAGTCCCTAGTCTTTGGCAGAAGGGTAACTGTGAGCCTCTGTCCCACCCTTTTGATGGTGGGTTTTTCTGTTAGAGGGATCCATAAGAGAGGTGCTTCTATCCTTGTGCTCAAGGCCAGAGCGCTCCCTGATGGTTTCCCTCGGGCCTCCACCCACCGCATGATGTCACAGACATGACTTACATTACACTGGCAATATCACAGCTTGACTTATTATTTACTAGATTTTTTAAATGTGGGTTGCAAAACTGGTTCTTACATTAGAACATTTACAGTTTGTGGAGAATATTCTCCAGATAATTTTCTAGCAGAGAATATTCTTGAGAATACAGTGGTACCTTGGGTTAAGTATTTAATTCATTCTGGAGGTCCGTTCTTAACCTGAAACTGTTCTTAACCTGAAGCACCACTTTAGCTAATGGGGCCTCCCGCTGCTGCTGCTGCTGCGCCACCGCTGCACAATTTCTGTTCTCATCCTGAAGCAAAGTTCTTAACCTGAGGTACTATTTCTGGGTTAGCGGAGTCTGTAACCTGAAGCGTATGTAACCCGAGATACCACTGTATTCTCATTCTCGAGAATATTTTCTGGAGAATATTCTCACCTCACATCACTACACAGACGCATGCCAGCACCCTCAAATTTGGGCAGAACCCAGCACAAAAGCCAGAAATTGAGATGGTTGCTGACCTATGAGCCCATGGCCAGTGTCTTGAAACCACAGATAGCATGTAACTCTTGTGAAGATAGCTATACATACTTCCCATCTTCATGTCATTGTTGCTCATCATTCATCCATTTCTGAATATCAAATTAATTTTCTTTGACCGTATTCCACTAATCTGGCACCTTGAAGCTCACTCTGCTGAATCCCATTCTTATTCTCTCAGGGGAAGTTTCAGCAGGGTTTTTTTCTTCAGCCCTAAAACCAGTCCACTAAAACCCAGCCAGTGTGTAGAAATAGATGTCGCTTCATTTGAGACACCAAGAAATGGTGTCAGAAACTTTGATACTTTAATAAACTTTAAGAGATGTAAACAGCTCAATGACAGTAGCAGAAAAATCTTCAGAAACTGAAAACTTAGTTGTACAGGAAACAGTGCAAAGCAGTTTGCGGCCTATTGTAGGATTAAACCTGGTGCAGAAGGGATCTTCATGCAGAAGACACTCTCTACTTGAGACAGAAGGACAAAAACTGGGAGGGGTAGCTAATGCTGCAGAAGACAGAATCAGGATTCAAGATGACATATTAGAGAACTAGGCCCAAACTAACAAAATGAATGTCAATAGGGTTTCACACTTAGGCAGGAAGAAACAGGTTGTGATGGCCTGGGATTCCGATTCGGAGGATGAAACAGAGGAATCCCAGCCTGCACAGGAGTCCCCGCCCCCAGGGCCGGCTGAACTGGGGCAAGGCCTAGAGGCTGAAGAGCTTGCACCTGTGGCAGTGCAGCAGGAGCTGGCCCCAGGTGAAGTCCTCCTGGCCCCAGAGGAGCCTGATGACTCAGTGGCCACAGGTGAGCCTCCTCCAGGGCCCAGTAACCCTTCGGCCTCTCCTGATCTGCAGAGGCTTAGGGCAGAGAGGCGAAGGGAACTAGTTGCCCCCAGGAGGAGTGCTCGCCTTAAGGCCAAGGTAGGCGGGGCTCCTGGGGGTCGGGGCCGCCCCTGACCTTAGAAGAGGATAAAAGCCCACTCATCCCGGCCCCAGGTTGCGGGAGCAACGTCGTTGTTGGCTTCGGACCTTCCTGTGATCCTGATCCTTGCTCGGCCTCCTGTTCCTGACTAACCGGTACTCCTGATCCCTGCTCGGCTTCCTGTTCCTGACTATCCAGTACTCCTGTTTCCTGCTCGGCCTCCTGTTCCCGACCATCCGGTGTTCCTGTTACCTGCTCAGCCTTCTGTTCCAGCGTTCCTGTTCCCCGCCCGTCTCTCTGCATCGGACCTCGCCCCGCTTCGTGTGGACTCTGCTACATTCACGGTACCTTACCCCCGGGGCCAGCACAGTTTGCTCCCGCCACACCCGCACTCCCCCTTCGTAGGGGTGCGTTCGGGAAGAGCCAGAGGCCATGGAGGACCAGGCGGCTGCACTGGTGACTTTGGCCCAGGAGAACCAGGCCTTAACTCACACCGTGCAGCAGCTCAGTGACGCGGTCATGGCACTTCAGCGACGCTTAGAAGCCCTACCGGCTCCTGGGGCCGACGCCCCGACTCCTGGCAAGTACCCAGTGGCTTTGCCTGAGAAATTTGATGGAGCCCCGGCCAGCTTTCCTATGTTCCTGGCCCAGGCCAAGCTATATATTCAGGGGCGAGCTCGGAACTTTCCTGACGACCGCACCAAGGTGCACTTTTTGATTAGTTTGTTAAAGGACCAGGCGGCCAAGTGGGCGTTGCCGCTACTCAGGCAAGACTCCCCCTTGCTGGCAGACTATACGGGGTTTTGCAATCGTTTGGAGGCCGCGTTCGGCAACCCCCAGAAAGGGAGTCAAGCCAACCGGGCGATTCGGCGGTTGAGACAGGGCAAGTCCACGGTGGCCGCATACACCACAGAATTCCGGCTGCTGGCACAGGACTTGACCTGGAACGACTCGGCTCTCCGGGACCAGTATCTCGAGGGGCTTTCAGATGAGATACTGGACCAGCTGGCCACGATGGAACGCCCCACCACGCTAGACACCCTTATCCAATGGAGTCTACAGATTGATGATCGGCTAGAGGACCGGCGTCAGGCTCGGGACCGCCGGCACCTCCAGTTCTTGGCCCCAGTGTCGACCAGCAGCCCCACGGGCCCAGCTAAGTCATTGGAGGAACCTATGCAGCTTGGGGCAGTGCGGCCACGCCTCTCCCCCGCAGAGAAGTCGCGGCGTCGGGAGGGGAATCTTTGTCTCTATTGTGGCGGAAGCGGACACTATGCAAGGTCCTGTCCTGAGAAACACCAGCCGCAGGGAAACCACCAAACCCCAGTAGCTGATGGCCCTGGCTACCGGGGGTCCCAAACAGCACAGAATGGGGCCGCACCAACTGAATTACAACACCTTATGGTTCCGGTACATCTATACCCTCCAGGAGGGCCATGGATTCTTACCCATGCGCTGGTGGATTCGGGCGCAACCCGCTCTTATATGGACGCTGCTTTTGCTGCCCAGCATCGGGTGCCACTGCGGAACAAGCCAGAACCGGTGCAGGTGGAGGCAATCGACGGACGGCCCCTGCGTTCGGGTGCCGTCACTCAGGAGACCCAGCCCCTGGTCCTGTGCCTCCAGCAGCACCGTGAGATGCGAACTCTGGATATTGCCTCCATGCCCCGGTTCCCCCTGGTGCTTGGGATGGACTGGCTGGAGGCTCACAATGTGCGGATTGACTGGGTCAAACGGACTGTACACTTCCCAGACCCCAGTTCTCCGGCTGAGACTGAGATGCTAGCAGCTGCGCCCACTGAGGAGGTTGCTGCAACGCTCCCCGCTGAATACCGGGACTATCACGACGTGTTTGAGGAACGGGGGGCAGACCAGCTACCGCCGCATCGGTCCTTTGACTGTGGCATAGACCTCCAGCCCGGAGCGCCTCTACCGGTGAGTCGCTTATACTCGTTAACCGAGCCAGAGCGCGAGGCTTTACAGGACTTCTTGCGCAAGAACCTCGAGCGTGGGTTCATTAGGCCTTCTACCTCGCCCACTGCTGCGCCAGTGCTCTTTGTTAAAAAGAAATGTGGGGAGCTCCGCCTTTGCCATGATTACCGGGCCCTGAACAAAATCACCATCCCGGACCGGTACCCTTTGCCCCTTATTTCGGAGTTACTGGAGCGGGTGCAAGGGGCGCAGGTGTTCACCAAGCTAGACCTCCGGGGTGCCTACAATTTGATTCGGATCCGCGCCGGGGATGAGTGGAAGACCGCATTTGGGACCCGGTACGGACAGTTCGAATATCTGGTTATGCCCTTTGGTTTGTGCAACGCGCCTGCTGTGTTCCAACGGTACATCAACCACGTGTTCCAGGACTTGCTAGACAAGTATGTGGTGGTGTACTTGGATGACATTCTGGTTTACTCCCGTGACCCGGCGTGCCACGAAGGCCATGTCCGGACCGTGCTGCAGCGCTTGCGCGAGCATCGTCTGTATGCAAAGCTCAGCAAGTGCGAGTTTCATCAGCGGTCAGTGGACTTCCTGGGTCACCGACTCTCACCAGGTGGGGTGCAGATGGATCCTGGGAAGGTGGCAGCGGTTCGAGAATGGGCGGCACCTCGGAACCGCAAGGACCTACAGCGTTTCCTGGGGTTCGCCAACTATTACCGAACCTTCATTGCGGACTATGCTCACCGCACCACCCCGTTGACCCGACTACTGCGCCCCAAGACGCCGTTTTCCTGGGACAAGGAGGCGGAGGAGGCGTTTCAAGGGTTGAAGGCCTGTTTCCAGAGAGCGCCAATCTTGCAGCATCCGGATCCTTCTCGACCCTTTGTGGTAGAGACTGACGCCTCCAGTACGGCTCTCGGTGCCGTCTTGTCTCAGCAGCACGGACCGGAAGCGCCACTTTTACCCTGCGCCTTCTATTCCCGCCAGCTCCTCCCAGCGGAGCGTAACTATACTGTGTGGGAGCGGGAACTACTGGCTATCAAGGTAGCCTTCGAGGTCTGGCGCCACCATCTTGAGGGGGCACGACATCCGGTGGAGGTGAGAACCGACCACCGGAACCTGGAGTACCTCCAGACCACCCGCAAGCTGAACCAAAGACAGATCCGGTGGGCGTTGTTCTTTTCCCGGTTCCAGTTTCGGATCCGCTACATCCCTAGCTCTCAGAATCAGAAGGCGGATGCTCTGTCCCGGAAACCTGAAGACAACGCAGACACGGTACAGCAAGCAGAACCCACCACGATTCTACCTCCGGCTGCATTCCTGGCCACCCAGGAGGCGCAGCCACTGCAGGTTCGGGTGCGGGAACAGCAGCGGGTCGACGCATGGGCCCAGGATCGTCTCCGGGAGCTGGCTGAAGGGTCCAGTCCACAATATCCGGGGCTGGTCCTGCATCAGGGCCTGCTGCTGCACCACGGTCGTCTGTACGTCCCGCCAGGGCCACTACGGCTGGAGGTTCTCCGGATGGCCCATGATGCCCCAGCAGCAGGGCACTTTGGACGGTATCGGACCACCCATTTGGTCAGTCGGGAGTTTTGGTGGCCCCGCCTGAAGGCTGACGTGGCTCGCTACGTTGCTGGTTGTGATGTCTGCCGTCGCGCCAAGGGTCCTACCGGGCGACCCCCCGGCCTACTTCAGCCATTGCCAGTTCCACCGCGCCCTTGGCACACGGTTTCGTTGGACTTTATAGTGGAATTACCCTCGTCTCGTGGCTGTACCTGCCTTCTGGTTTTCTCCGACCATTTCACCAAGATGGTACACTGCGCTCCCTGTCCATCTGTACCCACAGCCAAGGAAACTGCGCAGCTGTACCTTCAGCATGTCTTCCGCCTGCATGGACTACCTGAGCGCGTGGTGTCCGACCGGGGCGTTCAGTTCACATCCCGGTTCTGGCGAACATTACACCAGACCCTCGGGACAGAGGTCTGCCTCTCGTCAGCCTACCACCCACAGACCGATGGCCAGACGGAACGGGCGAACGCGGTGCTAGAGCAGTACCTCCGGTGTTACTGCAGCTACCAGCAGGATGACTGGGTCGACCACCTGGCATTGGCGGAGTTCGCCTATAACAACGCGGTGAATGCGTCCACCCAGCAGACCCCGTTCCAGGCCAGCTATGGTTATCATCCACGGCTGTTTCCAGAGGTGCTGCCGGCATCCGCGGTCCCGGCAGTGACGGAGTGGCTTCAAGAGCTCCAGTCCCAGCAACAGCTTTTGGTGGAGCAACTGCACCAGGCCAAGGAAGCGTACAAAGCCCAGGCCGACCGCCACCGCCAGGTGGGGCCGGAACTTCGCGTCGGTGACCTGGTTTGGCTCTCTACTCGCCATCTCCACCCCTCTCGACCTTCGCGGAAGTTGGACGCCCGCTTCACCGGCCCGTTCCCTATCGTGGACCAAGTCTCTCCTGTGGCATTCCGTCTCCGGTTACCCGCAACCCTGAAGGTTCACCCGGTCTTCCACAGGTCCCTTTTGAGTCCTGTGGCCCCACCCGACGAGTTCCACCCGAACCGTCCCCAACCGCAGCCAGTGTTGGTTCGGGGAGAGCCTGAGTACGAGGTGGAACGCATCCTGGACTCCCGATACCGCAGGGGAAAGCTACAGTATCTCATTGACTGGAAGGGGTACGGACCGGAGGACCGTTCCTGGGAACCAGCGGCCAACGTCCACGCACCTGCCTGCCTCCGAGAGTTCCATGCGACGTACCCTGGCAAGCCGGGTCCGGACCCTCGGTTGAGGGGGGGGCCTGGGAGGGGGGATGGTGTGATGGCCTGGGATTCCGATTCGGAGGATGAAACAGAGGAATCCCAGCCTGCACAGGAGTCCCCGCCCCCAGGGCCGGCTGAACTGGGGCAAGGCCTAGAGGCTGAAGAGCTTGCACCTGTGGCAGTGCAGCAGGAGCTGGCCCCAGGTGAAGTCCTCCTGGCCCCAGAGGAGCCTGATGACTCAGTGGCCACAGGTGAGCCTCCTCCAGGGCCCAGTAACCCTTCGGCCTCTCCTGATCTGCAGAGGCTTAGGGCAGAGAGGCGAAGGGAACTAGTTGCCCCCAGGAGGAGTGCTCGCCTTAAGGCCAAGGTAGGCGGGGCTCCTGGGGGTCGGGGCCGCCCCTGACCTTAGAAGAGGATAAAAGCCCACTCATCCCGGCCCCAGGTTGCGGGAGCAACGTCGTTGTTGGCTTCGGACCTTCCTGTGATCCTGATCCTTGCTCGGCCTCCTGTTCCTGACTAACCGGTACTCCTGATCCCTGCTCGGCTTCCTGTTCCTGACTATCCAGTACTCCTGTTTCCTGCTCGGCCTCCTGTTCCCGACCATCCGGTGTTCCTGTTACCTGCTCAGCCTTCTGTTCCAGCGTTCCTGTTCCCCGCCCGTCTCTCTGCATCGGACCTCGCCCCGCTTCGTGTGGACTCTGCTACATTCACGGTACCTTACCCCCGGGGCCAGCACACAGGTGCACAAATATAAGATTGTTTACTAGTAGTACATGTGAACAGGAACAGTACATGTGAACAGGGGTCTTCATAGACCACAAGCTTAACTTGAGTCAACAGTGTGATGGAGCAGCAATCATCATCATCATCATCATCATCATCTAATGCTAATCTAGGCAGCATCAACAGAAGTATAGTGTCCTGATCAAGGGAAGTAATAGTACAACTCTATTCTGCCTTGATCAGACCACACCTAGAATACTGTGTCTAGTTCTTTTTTTTATATATAAAATATTTATTGCAATTTTTTAAACAGCAAAGAAGATATCAAATACATAACAAACAAAAAAGATTGAAGTAAGATTATAAGAAAAGTAAGAAAACGAAAAGAAAATACAGATAAAATAAAGATATTCTTAAATCATAATTTCATAAACTTTGGACTTCCTCACATCCCCCTTCCCTGCGTTCTCAATCATATAGTTATATGCAGCAATTTGTTACCTTGCTTCCATTCTTATTTTATAAATCTCAAATATTCAATTTCAACTTTAGCATGTATTGGTCATAAGTTGAATTACTTAACTTGAACAAAATATTACTTCGAATTTCATCATTTCTTTAAACATCACATATTATCATATATCTTACAATAAATTTACTGCTGGCGTGTTTCTTTCAATCGTGCATTCTCTTAACATTCATACAATTTGTGGTGTTTTTGTAAATAGTCTTTAAATTTTTTCCAGTCCTCTTCCACCGTCTCTTCTCTCAGGTCTCGAATTCTGCCAGTCATTTCAGCCAATTCCATGTAATCTATCAGTTGCGTTTAGTTCTGGGCGCCACAATTTAAGAAGGATGTTGACAAGCTGGAACACATGCAGAAGAGGGCAACCAAGAAGATCAAGGATCTGGAAATCAAGCCTTATGAGGAACGGTTGAAGGAGCTGGGTATGTTTAGCTTGGAAAAGAGAAGAATGATAGGAGATATGAGAGCCATCTTCAAATATCTGAAGGGCTGCCACATGGAAAATGGAGCAAGCTTGTTTTCTCCTGCTCTGGAGGCCAGGACCTGAATAAATGGATTCAAGTTATAAGAAAGGAGATTTTGACTCAGCATCAGAAAGAACTTCTGACAGCAAGAGCTGTTTGACAGTGAAAGGGACTCCCTTGGAAGGTGGTGGACACTCCTTCCTTGGAGGTTTCTAAGCAGAGGTTGTACGGCCATCTGCCAGGGATGCTTTAGCTGAGATTCATGCATTGCAAGTGGTTGAACTAGATGACCCCTGGGGTCGCTTCCAATTCTAAAATTCTATGATTTTATGAAAATGTATGATGTTGGACAAACCGGTTGACTGCCTTCACAACCTTATCAATATTTGTATATATAGAGAGAGCAAATAAGCTGAGCCATGGCATTTTGACTGATGTCTTAAAACTGAACAGTACATGTGGAGCCATTAAAAAAATCAGCAGTGTCCCAATGGTGCGGCCATTACACCTCAAGATGGATATTCTGGTGGAGAGAAATAAACATTTGGAATTTCCAGTTTTTTATGTTTTCAATGCTTTCTTCTACCTCCCCCCAGCTAAATTTTCAATGCAATAATGTAGTGAGGAGATGGAAGTTGATTTGTCCCAGAACTGTGCCCATTCATACTGGAGGAAATTAGGCATTAGTAGTTATAAATATGAAGAAAGAGGCTGCCAAATATTTTTACTTGATGGTACAAAACAGCCTCATGATTTGTAAGAGACTGGTACAGTTTCTGCAGGAGGGAAACAAAGCCAGCAGAAAACTAGACATAAATGCTTCTTGATGGACACTTTATGGTGTGAAACCACATGGAATTCCACAGCAGCTGAATGACAATGGCTGTGGAATATTTGCTTGCAAATATGCAGACTTCATCTCCTGGGATAAGCCCAGTGCATTTGCAGAGTAGTTATTTAAATTATACTGCCACTCAACCAATATTTATTTATGTCTGCACCTGGAAATTTTGTTAGGGCTAAGACACAAATTACAGATTTAAACTTGCTGTTGAATTTGAAAGCTGCCATTGACAGGTAAACCTCCATAGGAAACTGTAATTGGTCAGAGCTCAGGGATACACCTTGCACTTTCCGACGTGAATGCTGAGAATTCTGAAGGCTGTCCTGAAGACAGGCAGAGAAAGCTGGAGGAGAGCAGAGGCAATGCAAAGGGAAGCAAAGGAACACATGGAAAGCCTCCTGGATGAGGCCAGTGGCCAACCAGTTGCCTGTGGAAAACCTATAAGCAGGACAAAAGCAGAGAGCACTGCCTCCCTGTGGTTTCCAGCAACTGGGAAGCACTCCATGCATTCCTCTCCATGGTTTGTTTTTGTGCTCCTTCCCCCCCCCCCCCAATTTCCTGCCAACCTAGCAGTTTGAAAGCACGTCGAAGTACAAGTAGATAAATAGGTACTGCTCCAGCGGGAAGGTAAGCGGTGTTTCCGTGCGCTGCTCTGGTTTCGCCAGACGCGGCTTAGTCATGCTGGCCACATGACCTGGAAGCTGTACACCGACTCCCTCGGCCAATAAAGCGAGATGAGCACCACAACCCCAGAGTCGGGCACAACTGGACCTAATGGTCAGGGGTCCCTTTACTTTTACCTTTACCCTCCCAATTATCTGCTTACCAAAATTAACCACTAAATCTGTAACTCCCATTCATTCAGAGTTTCCTCTCTCTCTTTTTGCCACAGACGTTGCTCTCGGTATTTCTTGTTAGCTGCCTTTCTAGCTTCCTCTGCCTGTCTCTGGGGAAGCCTCCAGAATTCCTAACAGAGAGAGCATGGCTACATGTGGCTACTTTTCACATGGCTTCATAGACAGGGCCGGCCCACCCATGGGGCAAGGTGAGGCAACTGTTTCGGGCTGCAGAATCCACTGGGCATTAGATCCCAATGTATATCTTTATTCTCCCCTTGTTCCTGATGTAGATCTTCATTCAGCCCCTTTTTCCTGGTGGGGAGTGAGTCCCCTTTTATGGGTCACCTCAGGTGACACACATGTCTGGCCGTGTTCACAGGTAGTGAGGATTCAAGGCTTAGATCCTAGATTCTACTGTGGAAAATTGAGCCGAGGGCCCATGGCAGCTTCTGCTGCTCCTTCTTCCATTGTGCTGAGATCCAGGAGCAAAACCTAATGAAAAAACCAATCGTGTCAAGGGAACCTCACATAATGTTTTGTTGAAAGAGTCACTGCAGGTTTTTTGGGGAGGGGAATCCTTTGGACTTATTTCATTGAGATACTGTCTTCAAAGAAAGAGATTCCACACTTTGACAAATCCTATCAGCTTTCTAACTATGAGAGGCCAGACCTATCATTGCCCTGTGCTATGTTGATTTATGTCTATTCCATTTTGGATTAATTTAATTTAGGTACCACAGGGAATATCTATGCCAAAAATTCAATTGGATATAAGTGAATAGTAAGGGACCATTACATTTCTGAAAGTTTGGCTGTCTTTTGAATTAATTTGGTTAAACTTAAATTACCTGAAGCTATAGTACTGTAGGCCTGTCCAACATGGTTCATATTCAGTTATGTTTTAGCTAGTATTTATTTTCCTATGCAGTGACTAAAACCTCTTTGTATATTTGAAATTTGTCCCCTGGTGAAATCAGGCAGTCATTTCTTCAATTAGAGCAACATAACGAGTTTCTCCCCCCCCCTTTTTTTTAGTTCCTGTGAGACAACAATGCTGTTCTAAGGTTTTTAACTAAAATTAATAGACAGTATTTTAAGTGGCATCCTCTATCCAGAGCCATAGCTGGGTGATTTTGTGCCCCTGGCAGAACCATCCAGATTGCGCCCCCAGCCACAGACAAATTAACTCTTCTTTCCACCTCTCCTCCAACCCTCCACCCATTCAGTTAACCCTCTATTTAAAACCTTTTCTTATGAGGCAATAATCAATATTTTTATTTATGAAAATATTTTAAAGCGGATTTTGCGCCCCTCCCTTGCCTGCGCCCCTGGCCAGGGCCCACTTCACCACCCCCTAGTTATGGCCCTGCCTCCATCCCAGAGTATTATAGCTTGATAATAAATAATAATGGATCACCTTTCTCTCAAAATATTGCTGCTCCTGCTTAGTTTGTGATAGACTCCACAGCACAACAGCCATTTTTAATAGCTGAAATCTTTTAAAAAATCTCACAAATCTAATCTTGGGATAGATCCACCAGTGCAGAATGAATAAAAATATTTTATAAAATGTTTTCTCTCTTGCAAGCTTCAGGATTTGCATGTGTTAAAAAGGGACCCCTGACCATGAGGTCCAGTCGTGACCGACTCTGGGGTTGTGGCGCTCATCTCGCTTTATTGGCCAAGGGAGCCGGCGTACAGCTTCTGGGTCATGTAGCCAGCATGACTAAGCCGCTTCTGGAGAACCAGAGCAGCGCACGGAAACGCCGTTTACCTTCCCGCTGCAGTGGTACCTATTTATCTACTCACATTTTGACGTGCTTTCGAACTGCTAGGTTGGCAGGAACAGGGACTGAGCAACGGGAGCTCACCCTGTTGCGGGGATTCAAACCGCCGACCTTCTGATTGACAAGTCCTAGACTCTGTGGTTTAACCCACAGCGCCACCCGAGTCACTTAGGTACACACAAAAGGAAGCCCAACTAAATGGTAGGTGTAGAACCAACTTCCACTCATGCGGTGGGCTTTCCCTTCTTCTCTTTCCCTGAAGTTCCCAATACGCCCTCAGAAATCTGCTCCAGGGGGCTGGGGGAACATTGGGGGTGCGCTGGGTGCTGAAGGGAGGAGAGGAAGCAGAATTTGCATTTCCAGGTGTAGTGGAACCACTGGTGGTGGGGCCAAGGCAAGATGAAGTTGCAATAACTGCAGGACAACCAACCATGATTTAAACAGGCCACGATTTTATTGATTAAAGACGTTAGAAGGCTTTGGCGCAGACATTGGGGGGGGGGGTGTATCTTGAATCAACTGACCTGTCTGCCGGTTGATTATTTGGCAAGATTACCCAAAGTTAAGGATCGCCCTATGATGTACATCAAATCAGAGCAACTCCCCCCCCCCCACATCACGATTTTCGGGGGTGGCATGACCCATCCACCCTCCCTCATCTGGGGTGTCCAGACAGATGCACCTCCCAGGATCCCTTTAAGGGGATCCCCTGATCCTTTGGAGCGAGACCCCACCCCTTGGCCATTTGGACTAAGGACCCAGCCTTGTCCCCATCAACTTGTGACCATGACTACAAGGCAGGCAAACCCCCCAGACAGGCCCAATTTGTCTGAAGGCAAATTCTTCCCTGGCCCCAAAGCTGGCGAATAAAGGTTTCCATAGCAAGGTCCTCTGTGGGAGCTGCCCGCTTGCCCTCGGGCAGCCCTACCACATAAGGAGCAGGGCGGGCGGGCAGGGAAACCAGTGGCAACTGAGCTGCGGCCTGGGTGCCCTGGGCTTCTATAGCCGGAGAGTCTTCCCCCTGGCCAGTTCCCCAAACCATGCCCCATGGCTTCAACTGTGGGTGAGCCCTAGCAGCCAGTGGGCCCAGCGGAGGAAGAAGGGACGTCTCTCCCCAGCTGCACCACAGCCAGGAGGCCCACCCCGCTTGATGCAGCTGCGCCAGAGCTCCACTTCTACATTGAATGAGTGGAATTCTGTTTTGCTCACAAAACAATAGTGATGAGGGAGAAATAAACTTAGGTCCACATTTTAAAGTGAATTTGCACCGTCCAAAACAATACACAAATTGAAACATAGCTATCTTTTGACATTTGCACTTTTTCAGATTTGACAGTGCATAAGCTCAATATGCCAGCAAGTTTGGAAAACTCAGCAGTGGCCAGAGGATTGGAGAAGATCAGTCTACATCCCAATCCCAAAGAAAGGCAGTGCCAAAGAATGCTCCAACTGCCGCACAATTTCACTCATTTCACATGCTAGCAAGGTTATGCTTAAAATTATACAAGGAAGGCTCAAGCAGTATGTGGACCGAGAACTCCCAGAAGTGCAAGCTGGATTTAGAAGAGGCAGAGGAACCAGAGACCAAATTGCAAACATGCGCTGGATTATGGAGAAAGCTAGAGAGTTCCAGAAAGACATCTACTTCTGCTTCATTGACTATGCAAAAGCCTTTGACTGTGTTGACCACAGCAAACTATGGCAAGTTCTTAAAGAAATGGGAGTGCCTGATCACCTCATCTGTCTGCTGAGAAATCTCTATGTGGGACAAGAAGCTACAGTTAGAACTGGATATGGAACAACTGATTGGTTCCAAATTGGGAAAGGAGTACGGCAAGGCTGTATATTGTCTCCCTGCTTATTTAACTTATATGCAGAATTCATCATGCGAAAGGCTGGGGTGGATGAATCCCAAGCCGGAATTAAGATTGCCAGAAGAAATATCAACAACCTCAGATATGCAGATGACACAACCTTGATGGCAGAAAGTGAAGAGGAATTAAAGAACCTTTTAATGAGGGTGAAAGAGGAGAGCGCAAAATATGGTCTGAAGCTCAACATCAAAAAAACGAAGATCATGGCCACTGGGCCCATCACCTCCTGGCAAATAGAAGGGGAAGAAATGGAGGCAGTGAGAGATTTTACTTTCTTGGGCTCCATGATCAGTGCAGATGGTGACAGCAGTCACGAAATTAAAAGACGCCTGCTCCTTGGGAGAAAGGCGATGGCAAACCTAGACAACATCTTAAAAAGCAGAGACATCACCTTGCCAACAAAGGTCCGTATAGTAAAAGCCATGGTTTTCCCAGTAGTGATGTATGGAAGTGAGAGCTAGAGCATAAAGAAGGCTGATCGCCGAAGAATTGATGCTTTTGAATTATGGTGCTGGAGGAGACTCTTGAGAGTCCCATGGACTGCAAGAAGATCAAACCTCTCCATTCTGAAGGAAATCAGCCCTGAGCACTCACTGGAAGGACAGATTGTGAAGCTGAGGCTCCAATACTTTGGCCACCTCATGAGAAGAGAAGACTCCCTGGAAAAGACCCTGATGTTGGGAAAGATGGAGGGCACAAGGAGAAGGGGACGACAGAGGACGAGATGGTTGGATGGTGTTCTTGAAGCTACCAGCATGAGTTTGATCAAACTGCGGGAGGCAGTGGAGGACAGAAGTGCCTGGCGTGCTCTGGTCCATGGGGTCACGAAGAGTCGGACACGACTAAACGATTAAACAACAAACAACAACAACAACAAGCTCTGTACAAAACTGTGTGAATTAGGAGAAAGCGTGCATGAAAATGCATGTATTCCGGAAAACAAAATTTTAAAAAATGTATTATATTAGAGGCATTGCAAAAATGTTCACATTAGATAAACATCCATACAAAAATGTGTATATTAGGAGAAACTTGCATTTTCATGTTGATGAATTCTCATGGGGATTTTGTCTTCTTCTTTTTAATGCAGTTTGAAGTGGAAATGCGGAAAACAAAACTTCAGACTGGAAAAATAAGGAACTGAGAAAAATGAAAATCGACAGATTTGTCCATCACTATGGAACAGTAGCGCTGGCTGCAAGGCCAAGCAGTGGCGTAGCGTGGGTTGTCAGCACCCGGGGCAAGGCAAGTAATTTGCGCCCCCTAACCCGTGGATTTGCGCCCCCTAACCCTAACCCCCAGATGTTGCGCCCGGTGCGGCCGGCCCCCCCTGCACCCCCCACGCTACGCCACTGAGGCCAAGTGTCTTCTCCAGTTTAAATTAGGGTTTTGCAAATATATCCCACCCTTGTGGGTTGATTCAGAATGTATACAGAACCACAGATTGTGTGCTGAACTTCCACATTTCCTCTTTTGCAGGGCTGTCAGGTATTCGTTATTTTAAAGGATCCTTTACAGAGTGTAACAGATGTTATTTAATTTCCAACATGCCTTACCCTATAAAATTCAACAGAAAAGGCATTGCAGCTTTTACCTTTCAGGAAAATTAATCTGTTTGCCACTTTGACATATGAAGCAAATGTTCTTTGTTTTGGATATGAACAGCCAGAACCTCTGACTTTGCTGGACTGTGATCCATATACGTTACTGTTACCCAGGACTCAGAAGCCTGCCTGTGGATCATTGGTTGACCAACTTGGTGTAGAATTCAAACTTTAAACTCTCCTTGCTTTCTGCAGATTATACAAGTGCATTCTGAAATCTAGCTCTGCATCCAAATGCAATAACGGAGGAAGAGTACAAAATGCTTGATTATTCAGGTTCAGTGCCACAAACAGAATCTACGTGAAATGTTTGTGTAATGGCAGAAAATGAATAGCTGTGGTATGAAATCAGTGGGCCACTGTCATTGGGTGTGTGGCTGCAGTTTCATTTATTTATTTCTCAGCAGATTTAAGTGGGGTAAACTCCTGAACTGATACATTCCCGTGTCATTTCTAGAAATGGGACATGGAACTTCTTCTTCTTTTTTAGGTCCCAATGGATACAGCCACCAGCAGTGGTAGGGAGCAGGAAAGGCAAGAAAAGAGCTGGCGGAATCCCCTTTTGCTGTAGCTGTTCTTTGACTTGCCAGTCAAGTGGAGTGGAAGAAGAAGCCTTGTCCTTTCCCCCCTTCTAAAGCTTCTGGGCACACTGCTAGATTTGAAGAGGTGTTTATAGATGACTTCAATTATCCTCCTCACATAGACTGGGGACACGTATTCTAGCCAAGACAAAGAGGTAAAACTGTGCCCTAGAACAGTTGGTCATGGAATCAACCAGGAAGTATAGCTGTCTTAAGATTTATTTTTCTAAAAAAGAAGTATTTTCATCGTCATTAAAGAATTTAAAGCAGGCTTTGGAGCAGTGGTTTCTCATTCTGTGTGCTTGTCAAACTAGCAAAGTGGCAATGCACTCAGACACCAGCGTGTGCTGAATTTTTCAGCTTTCAGATTCCAAAAATGCAGGGTGCTTATTTTTTTGTAACATGACTTGGGAATACACAAGGTGTTTTGGTTAAACTACCGCAATTTAATTTTGCTTGGTACATAAAACATGTGTAAAATCAAAGCCTACCAAGTGGCGATAGCGACGGCGAAGAAGAATTTCTTCACCGCCTCTATTGCATCTGCAGAAAACAGCAGCAGGAGACTTTTTCAGGTGGTTCACAATTTAGCGGAACCACCTGCAACATCGGGGCCCAGTACGGGCCACATGTTCTCCTGCAATGATTTTGCAAAGTTTTTTGCAGATAAAATCGCTCAGATTCCCAGATTCCACCGTGGGAGCAGGGCTGGGGCGGGAGAGTGCTAGAGCCCTGTCTAGTCAAGTTGAGTGGGATCAATTCCAATCTGTTACCTCTGAGGATGTGGACAGGCTGCTTGGACGAGTGAAACCAACCACCTGTCTCCTGGATCCTTGCCCATCCTGGCTTATAAAAGCTAGCCGGGAAGGACTGGGCGATGGGCTTCGTGGGGTGGTGAATGCTTCCCTCCGTGAGGGAGCCTTCCCAGACCCGCTGAAAGAGGCGGTTATTAAACCGCTTCTTAAAAAACCATCTTTAGATGCGGCTACGATGGCCAACTATCGCCCAGTCTCAAATCTTCCATTCTTGGGCAAGGTGATTGAGCGAGCGGTTGCTGAACAACTCCAGGCACGCCTGGAAGAAGCGGATCATTTGGATCCCTTCCAGTCGGGATTCAGGCCTCATCATGGGACTGAAACTGCCTTGGTCTCACTGGTTGATGATCTCCGGCGGGCTAGGGATAAAGGTGAGAGCTGTTTCCTAGTTCTGCTGAATCTCTCAGCGGTGTTTGATACCATCGACCATAACATCCTTTTGGACCGTCTTGAGGGGCTGGGAGCTGGGGGCACTGTTATACAGTGGTTCCGCTCCTTCCTCCTGGGCCGGGTTCAGAAAGTGGTGGGGGGGGATGAGTGTTCAGACCCCTGGGCTCTCACTTGTGGGGTGCCTCAGAGTTCTGTCCTCTCCCCCATGCTTTTCAACATCTACATGCAGCCGCTGGGAGAGATCATCAGGGGGTTTGGGTTGGGTGTTCATCAATATGCGGATGATACCCAGCTCTACCTCTCTTTTAAATCAGAACCAGTGAAGACAGTGAAGGTCCTGTGTGAGTGTCTGGAGGCGGTTGGAGGATGGATGGCGGCTAACAGATTGAGGTTGAATCCTGACAAGACAGAAGTACTGTTTTTGGGGGACAGGAGGCGGGCAGGTGTGGAGGATTCCCTGGTCCTGAATGGGGTAACTGTGCCCCTGAAGGACCAGGTGTGCAGCCTGTGAGTCATTTTGGACTCACAGCTGTCCATGGAGGCACAGGTCAAATCTGTGTCCAGGGCAGCTGTTTACCAGCTCCATCTGGTACGTAGGCTGAGACCCTATCTGCCTGCGGACTGTCTCACCAGAGTGGTGCATGCTCTGGTTATCTCCCGCTTGGACTACTGCAATGCACTCTACGTGGGGCTACCTTTGAAGGTGACTCGGAAACTACAACTAATCCAGAATGCGGCAGCTAGACTGGTGACTGGGAGCGGCCACCGAGACCACATAACACTGGTCTACATTGGCTCCCAGTATGTTTCCAAGCACAATTCAAAGTGTTGGTGCTGACCTTTAAAGCCCTAAACGGCCTCGGTCCAGTATACCTGAAGGAGCATCTCCACCCCCATTGTTATGCCTGGACGCTGAGGTCCAGCGCCGAGGGCCTTCTGGCGGTTCCCTCATTGCGAGAAGCAAAGCTACAGGGAACCAGGCAGAGGGCCTTCTCGGTAGTGGCGCCCGCCCTGGGGAACAGAAGACATCTTAAGGCAGCCCTGTTCAGGGAAGTTTTTAACGTGTGATATTTTACTGTATTTTTGGTTTCTATGGAAGCCGCCCAGAGTGGCTGGGGAGGCCCAGCCAGATGGGCGGGGTATAAATAATAAATTATTATTATTATTATTAAATAGAAATCATTGCAAATGATTGCCAGGTACTTGAAGTTATACATTATCATCATTATTTAGCATTACCTGACATTTTCAGAAGGGAAAATTAAAATGCTTCGGTTTTCCAAAAGCAGTTTATATGCTTCTTCATCAAACGTAGACATACCAAGCTAAATGTTGTTCAGTCACAAAAACAATAGCAAATTTGAATTCCTCACCTCCAAAAATCACATTTTAAAGACCACTCGCTAAAGAAATGTGCAAAAACCAAGTTTCACTCCTTAAAATTGCATGCCCGGCCACCTGTTCATCTTTATACCTTTCCTGCCTATAGTGTCTCTTAGAATCAAGAGCTGTTTTGATGTAGTTACAGATAGGTAGCCGTGTTGGTCTGCCATAGTCAAAACAAAAAAATTCCTTCCAGTAGCACCTTAAAGACCAACTAAGTTAGTTCTTGGTATGAGCTTTCGTGTGCAAGCACACTTCTTCAGAAGTGTATCAGAAGTGCACACTTCTTCAGAAGTGTATCTGAAGAAGTGTGCTTGCACACGAAAGCTCATACCAAGAACTAACTTAGTTGGTCTTTAAGGTGCTACTGGAAGGATTTTTTTTGTTTTGTTTTGATGTAGTTACTAGACACTTCTGCTACTGAGAACTTAATTAGTGTTCAGTGTTCCTATGTAAATAAATGGAGGAAGGGACAAGAGAACCCCCATAGTATCCGACTGTCGTAACTAGAAATTACCATGAAATTTACCACAGCTTCTTAAGATCTCTCCATTTTTAACCATCATTATTTCAACAAACCCCAAATCATTATTAAGAGTGTAGCAGTCAGTTGCATCACACTCTATTCCCACTCCTACCAGCAGTGCACTGTTAAATCATAACAAACTTTTTCCATATTCTTGTGAAAATACATCTTCCTGTTGCATAAAATATTGTTAAATAGCTCTGGGCACAAGCCAGAAAATGCTTGCCAAGACTGAGTTTATGTGAAAGCAATGGAATGGAACGTATTTGTGACTAAGATTGCAGTGCAACCCTATCACAGGTACCTAGGAGAAAGTTACACTGAACTCAGTAGGACTAACTTTTGGGTAAACAGTATAAAATTGCAGTGCATCTTCTTTCATTGCAACTTATTAGTGACTAATTTTTGGTTTGTGTCTAAAGTGATTGGTATTTAAACAGCCAGTTGTTGTTTTTTATATATCCAAATAAATTATCAGGGACTGGGCAGAGGAGGAATGGGGGAGACCACCTCCCCAGCCTGACCCTTCCAGAGAAGAGGTAGACAGTTCAGAATTACAACAGGGGTTTGAGGGAGGTCACAGGTCAGAGGCAGAGGAGAGGAAGCTGGGAAATAATGGGAGAGGAGGAGGAGGAAGCACCGGGGGGGGTGTGACAGCTGACGGACTCAGTGTCTTTAGAAAGCATTCCAGACCCCCCTCCCAGAACCTGGCGGGCCTTGAAAGTAGGAGAGCAAAGAGCTCAAAGGCAGAGGGCACATTTCACTTCTTCACTTCACCCGTAGTGATGACTCATGAAGAAGTGGGAGAGATTCACTAGGGACAATGTCATTATTCTGAAAGGCTGCATTCCCAAGCCTCTTTCTGTGAATACTGAATAAAAGCAGATGGTAAGGATTTTTCCTTGTCTTGTCTGTTTCTGGCAACCTGCCATGGGGGTTGGCTCCTCTGCCGCCTGACAGAAATCTACTGTTCTGCTCCAGATGAAAAACATATTCTTTATTGCACAACTCTAGTTTCAGCATTGAGTACAGTGAGCCCACAACTCACGCAGGGCTTATGATCCAAAGTGTGCCTAAAGCCAAAATCGTGTATAGTCAAAGCACACTGGATTCAATGGCGGATGGGATTGCCAAAGTCCCTTTTTCAGAAACCCTCCACCCTGATTTACACCCCCTTTTTCCTTTCTTTTTTTGCCACACACATAAAGCTGAATATGCACAAGTTAAATGTGTGTAAGTTGAAGGCTTACTGTATCACATTAATTGCTTGCAGAATTGAAGCATTAGATGACAAAACTCCAGAGCTATTCAGATTTGAAATTGTTTCCCAGTTATGACACCACTTTGAATGTTGCCATATTTGTTAAGCTTTTTGAAGCACTAGCCAGTTCAGGTTAGGAAAGGGCACTATTCTCTCTCTCTCCCCCCCTCCCCACGTACATGCATTGTTGTTGTTTAGTCGTTTAGTCGTGTCCGACTCTTCGTGACCCCCTGGACCAGAGCACGCCAGGCACTCCTGTCTTCCCCTGCCTCCTGCAGTTTAGTCAAACTCATGCTGGTAGCTTCGAGAACACTATCCAACCATCTCATCCTCTGTCATCTCCTTCTCCTTGTGCCCTCCATCTTTCCCAGCATCAGGGTCTTTTCCAGGGAGTCTTCTCTTCTCATGAGAAGGCCAAAGTATTGGAGCCTCAGCTTCAGGATCTGTCCTTCCAGTGAGCACTCAGGGCTGATTTCCTTAAGAATGGAGAGGTTTGATCTTCCTGCAGTCCATGGGACTCTCAAGAGTCTCCTCCAGCACCATAATTCAAAAGCATCCATTCGTCGGCGATCAGCCTTATGCTCCAGCTTTCACTTCCATACATCACTACTGGGAAAACCATAGCTTTTACTATATGTACATGCATACATACACAATGTACTTAAAGGGAGAGGTTCATAGAAGAACCAATTATTAAATCTTGAAGTGCTGAGAATGGATTTCCAAGCAAATGAAAAAGGAATGCTATGGAAACCCCACTTTTATGATTCTTGTTTAGTTTTATAATTGAAAACACATGGCTGGCCATCTGGCTATCCAAGAATCAAAGGATTTGCACTTAACAGTAATTTACTTGCCCTGAGACTTGTATGATCCCTACATGTGTTTTCTCCTCATCTTTAATATGTGTGGTCTTCACATGCAAAATGCAACAACTGAAACACTATCCAGACAGTTTACGGTGGCTGATTACAGAGCAGAACCAAGCGGCAATTTCCTCGTGAGGTATTTGGAAAATTCTCAGTGCCGGGTTTTATTTTCTGTTTGGATTTCTCATCCCCTCAGATAAATATTGGAACCGGCTTTGAGTAAATAATACCTTGGCACTGGTAATACAATTCACTACAGCCATTTAAGACCTGCTATTCTGTGATGACAACACTTCAGAGCAGAAAGTGGTAAATCAGGAAGTAACTTATTGAATCCTGCTCCCCCCCCCCAATATACAGTCATAAAAGAAGTCTTATAGCAATTAAAGGAAACATGAGGTCGTTCTCCCCTCATGTGATTACAATTGCAGGAGGAGAGAGTGGGGCTGCCCCCCACAAACTGGCGCAGGGCAGAAAGATCCGAAGCAGGGAGTCTCAGGAGCCCTGCCGGTTGGAGGGGATTGGCTACAGGGCTGAGAATGCTGCACAACTAGAGCTCTGCAATGCTGTCAGGATCCTACCTGTGCAAGAGGCCGCCCATTTCTGCCTTTCCACGTCAACACGTGGATGAGGGTGACAGGCCAGCGAAGACACAAACGTTGGGTGAGACCACTGAGCCCGGCCCCTTTCCTCCCTCTTGGGGTAACAGTCACGTTTCACTCTTCTGTTGTAAGGACATGGCTTCTCTCATAAATCGGTTAACTGCCATAACCATTTAGGCTGTGTTTGGCTAGATGGGTTAGAAGCTGTGGAAGCCTGTCCTACTGTTCTTTTGTAATACTTTTTGGTAAAGGATCACTGTTTTCTCCAGATAAATGGTGCATTGATAATGCACTTTAAATTGGATGACCGGCATGTAAGCACATTCAGGTAACATTGACCTGGCCATCATTGTACAGGCTTTGTTCTTGAGGATTCTGTACTCCACTTGCCATCCATCAGGAAGACTCAGCCTTCTGGAGTCTGTCTTAGTGGTAGTGCCCACACCACTGAACTGACTGGTCCTTTTTAATTTTATGATAGGTTAAAACATTTTATTTTTTATTTCAACAGTCTCAGACTTCTTGTCTGATCGTTCTGGGTTTGCAGCACATGACACATTGCATTGTATGTGCTCTTTTGTGGATTTCTTTGGGGGAGATTGGCTTTAATTCTTTTTTTGAAGCTGCTTTTTGCCATCATTTTACAACAATAAATTTGGGGAACAAATGGAATAAATAAACACAAGCTTTCAAAAACTGCCACCCCCCTGCTGGGCTACTCATATTTAATGCCCTCTTTTATCCCATGAACATAACATTGCTAACACTTTACAACTTAATAATAGTAATATCATTCTTATGAGTGCAGATGAGGAATACGAGAAGAATTATTCTTAAATGCCCCCAAGGCATGTCTTTGAGAAGGCCATATATTTGTACAAACAAGAGTGAACAAATAAAACTGCTTCACTCAGTTCTTTGGGGAAACATTTGGTTCCTGCAAGTTTCATTTTATTACTGGCACTTCTTATTCTTTCACTTTATCAAAGGACAGAAATGTATTTTTGCTCACCAGGGCCATTGGGAGCGCTCCTTGATACATCCTTTGAGTTATTTACTTACCATCGTGGAGAACTTCATGAAATGCACTAGTTCATTTCCTCAAGGTCCCTCAGGGGATGGATGCTACATGTTCAGTCCGTAATGTAAACAGGTATTTAATTACACATTTTATACAATAAAATCTCTACATCTCAAATTCACAGGTCAAGACACAAGTAGGACATTCAATCCAAAAACTTCACAGTGGAGGAGGGCAGATAGCAGGCTTATACAAACAAAGGCTGCAATCTTGCATGTGTATCTAAGTGCAGGAATCCAGCAAAAAATTACACTCCTATACAGATTTACATAAAAGTAAATCCCTCTGAAATCAGTGAGACGTTTGGAGAGAAGCGTGAGATTATCAGAGCAAGCCCATGCATATTTATTCAGAAGTGCCACAGTGTTGAATGGGACTTACTCCCTAGTAAATTCCTTTGGGATTGCAGCCTAAAGTGATTATTTGAACAAGAAATACATTCAGATGATAACCCATAGAGCTCTTAAGTTGTAGGAGTTGCTCAAAAACAAAATCTGCTGTGAAAATTTAATTTTCAAAACATATGTCACAATTTGTCAATCATTTTACGTTTCAGTGGGGTGGGTGCAGAGAGGACTTCATTACAGGAGGCAAGTTTCAATGCAAGAGGCAGCTCATTTGGGGAACACATTCTGTTATTACTTTTCCTAAATCCTAAGATACTAGATGAGGTCTGAAACTTGGGGTGGTTGGCAACCCTCCCTTCAAGAAGAAGAAGAAGAAGAAGAGGAGGAGGAGTTTGGATTTGATATCCCGCCTTTCACTCCCCTTCAGGAGTCTCAAAGCGGCTTACAGTCTCCTTTCCCTTCCTGCCCCACAACAAACACTCTGTGAGGTGAGTGGGGCTGAGAGACTTCAAAGAAGTGTGACTAGCCCAAGGTCACCCAGCAGCTGCATGTGGAGGAGCGGAGACGCGAACCCGGTTCACCAGATTACGAGTCTACCGATCTTAACCACTACACCACACTGGCTCTCCTACCACACTGGCTGCCTACCACACTGGTGACATTACCTTTTCTAGCAAAACATAAAATATATATTGCTCTGAATTCCACAAATCAGTTATCCTTCATTGTGAAGGACCATGCCCTGGGAGTGTAAGAGTGGCCTCAGAAGGCACTGCTGACCCCCCAGAGTTTTGCTGGCTAGGTGCCTGAGCCCCCTACCCATTTGGGTAAACCACAGCAGGCCTAAGACATTTTGGCACCAGAGGCAAACCACAAAATGGTGTCACCCTCTCCGCAAGGGGAGAAGAGGAGAGTGATGATCTACAACAATAACAAGGGGGAAATAAAAATCTACATCGGGACCCGCTGCCCTGTGGATCCTGCTGCCCGAGGCAGTTGCCTCACTATGCCTCATGGGTGGGCTGGCCCTAGACTGAACAAAAGGAAGGGGCTCCCTGTGGGATGTAAACACAGGAGCAGTCAATGACAACATTCCTAGAGTGTACATGTTAGAACATGGGGAGGGATGTCTGTCCAGCAAGCAGGTAAACTTCCTGGGGACGGACTTCCTCCGCATGTGACCAGAGGTGGGTGTGGCCTCACCTGTGCAGGTAAATGACAAAAGCACAGGGCAGGCAGCCATCTCTCTCTCTCTGCCATTTTCCTTCGATGAGGAAGCATGTAAAGATGCCCTCTTGGCTCTCAGCCAAGAGAGGAGATAAGGTCTACCTTGCTACAAGATAGATTCTGAATGTATGTAACCTTTTAAAGCCTGTCTGCCTTCTGGGATCATGTTGTGAACAGAACGTGAGTAAACTCTTTTATACTTTTATAAAGACTGTGTTGTGTCTTGTATTTTAAGAGGGAACAAAGGGGAAATTACCAGAGTAATTATTATAGAGGTTCTAGCGAACCTGTGCACACGTTACCGTTGCGAACTAAAAGGGGAATGTCTATAAACTCTGCTGATATTTTGGGAACTTGTTAGCACAAGTTGGATAAGGATATAATTAGTCAATATATCCTCTCCTGCACCCCAGAACATTCCCACACTCCCTGACCTACAACATGTGTTTCCAGAGTTTCCAGTGCTGAGGTCTCTTAGATCCAAAGTGTATGTAGGGAGGAGATTCTTGTAACTGGCCCACTGGCTTGAAGTGGGAGCCCAATGGCAGTCTAACCTCCTTACATGAGGAAGGGTGCCTTCTGTTTCTGTTTTTGAGCTGCTTTCCTTGCTTTCTCATTCTCTCCTTTCTGTTGTCTGCTGCACACTCTGTCCCTTATCCGTCCAGGCCTGGTTTCTCCCCTCCCTACTTCTCCATGAGAAGGACCTCAAGATCCTCTTTGGTGGGGGCTTGGGAGGTTATATAGTGGCACTGAGGCACTTCTGGCCAGCCAGTCATAGCCTCCTAGCCATAGGAAGGGCAACAGCTCCTCTGTGATAGTCTTCTTTCTGCCTTTTATGTTTTATTTCTTCTGCTTAAGGTGGCCGTAGCGAACGCAGTTGGCGCTGTGGGTTAAACCACAGAGCCTAGGACTTGCCGATCAGAAAGTTGGTGGTTCGAGTCCCTGCAACGGGGTGAGCTCCTGTTGCTTGGTCCCTGCTCCTGCCAACCTAGCAGTTAGAAAGCACGTCAAAGTGCAAGTAGATAAATAGGTACCGCTCCAGCGGGAAGGTAAACGGCGTTTCCGTGTGCTGCTCTGGTTCGCCAGAAGCGGCTAGTCATGCTGGCCACATGACCCAGAAGCTGTACGTCGGCTCCCTCGGCCAATAAAGCGAGATGAGTGCCACAACCCCAGAGTTGGCCACGACTGGACCTAATGTTCAGGGGTCCCTTTACCTTTAAGGTGGCCGTATGTCCTACTTTATAGAGGACAATCCTCTGTTTGAAGGAGTCTGCTCCAAGTCTGGTTTAAAGATAAAGAACAACTGGAAGGGAGAGCAGAGGCTGCCTATCAACACATAAATCTGCATGCAAATTTTACACACATCTAAGTTTTCCAGAGCAGCAACAAAGTAATTAAATTGATGGGAGGGAAGGATGGGACAAAGGATTTGGCAGCATATGATGGAAAGAGAGGGAGGAAAGGAGAAGGGATTTGATTTCTTCTTTGGCTTGGATTAAAATCTGAGATGAGAAAGAACTTTTGGGATTCTGATACTATAATATTTGTCACAAGCAACAGGAGCCACCAAGATTCATATTTACAGGCTAGGAAATATGAAACTTGAGGACATCATTTAGAAAACTCCTGTTTCTCCCCGTCATCTTCGCCACTTCGAGGTATTCAATCATAAGAGCCTGCCACTCTATGATGACAGGGAAAGTAAGAGGGCTCTCAAACCAGAAAGTATACAAAAAATGGAAAATATTCAAAGATTACCTAAAAACATATTGTTCAAATAACAATCTCCTTGCAGAACTAAACTGATCTTTGTAAAATACAATGTGTAAATGTTAATTTAATAGAGTACATGAAAACAAATCAGGGTAATAGGAGGCTGTGCGTTAAACGTAAATAACAATAAAAGTACAATAAGAAGAACTGGAAGTCTTTCATTTAGAAATTCAATGCATGATTGTATAATAATGCAAATTCTTTTTGTGTGTGTGTTTTCTTTCTTTCTTTTTCTTTTTTTGTCTTAATCTTTTCTTTTTTATCTCAAGGTATGTATATATATTTGTATTTTAATTCAATAAAGATGTTTAAAAAAGAAAAGAAAAACTCCCGTTTCTCAAAATCTGTTTTTGTCCAGCAAAATCTTTAAAAAAATTGTATTATGTTACAAATTTTGTGTTCTTACATTGTAACCCACTCTGTGATTCTTGGATGAAGGGCGATATATACAGTAAATCAAATGAATGAATGAATGAATGAATGAATAACCTAAATTCTGATTTCTACATTTCGGTGTCACACAGAACAGCTCATTCTGTCAGTTTCCGCATTAAAGAAAAGAAAGTCGGATCTACAAATGCTTGCAGACAAGAGCTCAGATCCCTTCTAAGGGTCATAATCTCCAAGGCTGCGTGACATATGAAATTTGGCAGGTGATAGTATCACAAGTACCATATATTTGCTGAGAAAAGCCTCCAGTGGTGAAACACTGCATGCAGGGAAAGAGGCGTTTGCCTGAGCAGGAGGAATGCGTAGGGAGAAGGAATCTGTGGAATGCGAACCTCTGTTGCTGCAACTCGTTTTTCTTGACTTAAGTGAAGAAGTGAAAGGTAGATAAGCAAAGCAGTGTGAAACTAAGGCTGTAATCCAGTGATGCTTACATTATTTTGCTACCCCTCTGGAAATGGTTGCTTCAAAGTAAGCCCCATTGAGCAAAGGGGGCTTCTGAGCAAGGAAGCATGCATGGGAATAGACTCTTCACTGTCTTTTGGGTCGTTCTTGAACTATATATCCTTCTGGACTGGACTGTGAGGTGGAAGAAGAATTACCTGTTGATGACTTCTAAACTGAATTTATACACGTTTCCTCAGAAGAAGGTCCACTTTGGTTTCCTTACTTTCAGGTCAGTGTGCACAGAATTGCAGCTTTAGGGCTGGGCTGGTTTTTAGGGGCCCAGTTTTCTAGCTTTGTGTGCAACACTACATCCATTCAAACATGCTGCTTCTCAGATTGTATACGCCAACTACCGTATTTTTTACTCCATAAGACTCACTTTTTCCCTCCTAAAAAGTAAGGGGAAATGTGTGTGCGTCTTATGGAGCGAATGCAGGCTGCGCAGCTATCCCAGAAGCCAGGACAGCAACAGGGATTGCTGCTTTCACTGCACAGCGATCCCTCTTGCTGTTCTGGCTTCTGCGATTCAGAATATTTTTTTTCTTGTTTTCCTCCTCCAAAAACTAGGTGCGTCTTGTGGTCTGGTGCGTCTTATAGAGTGAAAAAGACGGTATATATTTGAGAAAATGTATTTGACTGTGCCAGCCTTTGCCAGCCTAATGCCCTGCAGATGTTTTGGAGGACAACTTGGCTGGGTCTGGCGGGGTTGTCATCTAAAACACCTGGAAGCACCAGATTGGCCAGGCTGGCTTATTCCTTTTCTCTAACCCATTGATTATTTCCATATGCATATTGGAGGCAAGGGAAAGGACCTCCAGCCCATCTAGCTATCATAAACGTGCATACTTACAGCAGGCTTTCTCCTTTCGCAAAAGTGATATTTACACAGTGTGGGGAAGAACTAGACGTGGCCATCCATTTTCTCTCCCCAAAGGGAGCATTCAGCTGAGCTAGCAGCTCTTTGTCACAAATCATGGCGCCCCTTGGGATGGGAAATAATGCTTTTATTGCATTCAAAACTTGAAGATCAGCTTGTAAACTCTCAGCACCCCCCCCCCAGCATATTCTGGGCATGCCCTAAAGCTGCAATTCTATGCACGTTTACCTGAGAATAAGTGCACAGGGTCAATTTGCACACCTGTTTAACTCCATTATAGACGACTTTCATTTTCATGTCTTTGATTTGCATTTCTATAAGGCTGATTCCAGATGAAAGGCCCTGTCTGCTGCGACAAATCTGCTTTCCTCTATTGTGCTACAGGCATTGTTGTAATACACTCATTTTTATATTATAAGAATGCATTCAACCACTGCCATACCCTCTAACATTCCTTAGATGAAAATAGGAACATTTCTCACTCCCCTACAACTGACCCTCCTCGACCCCCATTTTGCTGTCCCCCTCCCCTCCCCCTGAGCATTTCCTATCAGAAGAAGAGCGAGTGGGACACAGCATCCTGAGAAAACCCCTTAATCCTGATCTTATTTTACAAAACCAAAAAACCCCACACCAATAAATAAATTTGAGAAAGGTCAAGATTAGACACGGACACACATAGCATTCTTTTTTAAAAAAACACGCTCCACTCTGCTGTGCCGTTCTTCCCACCCAGGGTGGCCCTGCCCTCTGCCTGCCCCTCAGAGACCACCGTCTCGTGTCACGTGGGGCCCGGCCCCGGTGGCCACAGCCTCTCCTCATCCTCCTCCTCCCCCTCTCTCCAGTAGTCTCCAGTGGTTGCTACAAGCTGCCCAAGGGAGGAGGCTGGCAGCGGTGGCCCTGGAGAGGCAACGGGATGTTCCCTCACAGCTGAAGCCACCGTCACTTGGGACAAGTGCTTGCTCATCCTCCTCCCCGAGCTTGGTGGCAGTGGCACTGACAAGGGAAATTGGGGCATTCTGGGATCAAATTGGAAACCTGGATGGCTTTCATAATTCCAGGGCTGGGGCTGGAAAATTGGGGCACTTGGAGGGTAAGGCTCTATTTCCCTGTAACATCTAAATCAGGAGAGGCCTGGGCTTGGTGGTGGGCTGGAGGAACTCCAGTAAACTGCCTCTGAATCCTGACAAGATGGAGGCACTGTGCCTAGGTGGTTCCCAAGTCCAGATGGGTCTGTTGCCTTTTGGGATAGGGTGATACGTCCCCTAAAGGAGCAGGTTAACAGTCTGCGGTTACTCCTGGGCCCATCATCTGAGGTGACCTCTGGTGGCCAGAAGGCCTTTGTAACAGCTTTGGCTGGTTATAGAGTTACAGCATTTCTGGGTCAGGATAGGCTGGTCACTATCACCCATGAGCTGGTACAGCTTGCATACCTGTATGAGCCCTTGAGGCTGCCCTAGAAGTGGCAGCTAGTGCAGAATGTGGGAGCTGGACTGCTCAGTGGGGCAGAAGGTCACCATCATATTTTCCTGCTACTGAAAGAATTGCATTGGTTGCCAATCAACGAGCTGCATTTGGTATACACAGCTTGAGACCAGGATACTTAAAATATCATCTCCTTCCCTACATACCCAACTGATGACCACGGTGTTCTGCAGGAGGGAACATCCTGCAGATACTCCTCTATCAGCAGGTCCCTTCTGCAGGAATGGGACTTCCGTGTGTTGGAATCAGGCCTTTAGGACGGAGGAACCTACCCTTGGGAAGTCCCTCCCGTTGCTTACCAGACAGGCACCTTCTTTTCAGTGCGTGCTAAAGATGTTCCTCTTTTAACAAGACTTCTAAAATCTTTATCTCAGTTGGTATCTGTCTTGGAGTGGAATTGATTTTATATATGTGCTGTTGTTGTTTTCAAGTGTTTTTTAGGTGTGTGTGTAATTTTGCTTTTATATATGCAATTGTTTTAGCTGTTTTTATATACTGTAAATAACCGCTGTGTATGTAAACTGCTTCATATCTTCCATTGCTTTGGGAAACAATGCCTGCATGAACAAAAGAATAAATAACTTCAAATTAAAAAATATATCGGCGAGTCATTCAAAATGGCAAGGGAGAAAAATACGATGCCTTATATTGATGTCAATAGATCATCCAATAAGTGCCTGTGATATGACTTCTGATATGGGGAAGGGGAGGTATGTCACACTCACCATTCCTAGGAGCAAGAATTGCTGCTTTTTAGGAACTTTTGTTGAGCACATGGAAGCTGCTTTCTGCTGAGGTCTTTCCCAGCTTTGCTAACTGGAGATGCAAAGTCCTCAGTTTGAACTTGGAGAAAGCATGCGCTTCCACAGTGACCTGGGATCCCTCCCTGGTTTTGTTACACATCAATGATGAATCCCCTACTCTGGAAACACATTCTGGGGCCATGTTACCTGACTGGTTCAGCCACAGATCAACAGTTATTCTGTCTCAAATGCAGTATCTGGTTAAGGCATAAATAACATTTCCTGAACTTTCCTTGCACACTTTTGTCTCTTATGCTTAGTGTCATGACCCAGGTAACTCACATGCAAGAGGGTCTGATATCAATTCACATGTGTATCCCAGGCCAGTGCTTGGAAACAATGCCTGTATTAGAATTAGTTTACCTGCCAACAAAATCTGATTACATGCTGTTCCTGTTTCTTGCCTTCCTTTCATCAAGCTGCTAAATCACAACGATGGAAATAGATTCATCACTGTCCTGGTATTAATTTTCCACATGAGCAACCGCTGCAGTTGTCACAGAGCTGCTACTGATCACCAATTGCAGGGGAGGTGTCCGAGTGACAACCTATCAACACTTCGGCCACCACACAGAAAGATTTGCATGATGCCCACAAGGAGTCAAGGCCACCTATTTAGATGCTTCCAGGTTCGTCTAAATTAAATCCCTTCTTTATAAACAATTTATTTATGCTTCTGGGACTTGATTAAATCTTTCATACTTTGACTTACATCTTTGCCTGAAAGGTTCTATTTATCTTTCCATTTTCTTTTGTAGTTACCTTCCAATTAAAAGAAAAGAAAACCAAACCAACCACTGGGAAATCCAGGCTCTCTTACTCCAATACCACTGTTTATGATTTCCAGTCATCAAACTTCTTCTATTACTGAAGTCTCACCCCCCACCCCCACCCCGTAAAGAGGAAAGCTTTGATATTTGCAGAAAATACGAACTTTACTTTAAAAATGCATGTGTTGAATTTTTCTGTGCGCTGTACAATTGCACATTGAAAAATCAATTCAGTTATTGCAATTTTAGATGTAGAAGGAAGCTGTAACTCTGGCACAGAATATAGAAAAGAGCAAACAGTGTGTCTGTTCTGTTCTATTCTATTCTTCACACATGCACACACACACACACAAACAAACAGAATAATAATAATAAATAATAAAGTTGTGCAAAACTCTAGGAGTCCTCACCCCGCAACACACACAGCTTAATTCCATGCTAGCTTTTTAAAGGGGGACATTTATTTCATTTTTGGACAATGCTTTGGTATGATGCTGGCTCCAAGGGTAAAGAATTCTGTGGGCCAGGGGTGAAGACTGCCACATTATGAATGAATCCATACAACCCTCCCTTGCCTCCACGAATTGTTTCAAAAGACACTCAAAATCCTGTTTGCTGAAAGCCTAGTGGCATCATGACGCCCTGAAAGCAGTTTTCATGCGGATCTGTGACAGTGGCAATAAAAACCACTTTCTAATTGAGGGAAATGTTTATCCACCTATCATATTCTGACTGCTCTGTTCTTGTCCTCAGGTGAGGTAGTGAGGAAGCTGCCCAGGTCTCTGCTTTGAAGATAATCAGAGCACATAAAGGATACAGCAGTCTCTTAGATAAAAGGAGTCAAAGCCATTTTGGTAGCTAGCCTCTTTTTTATTACTACAGCTAGAATAAGGGTTTAAATATTCTCAGTGACAAGACCAAAGAATGAAACTTGGCACAAGCATTTGTTTAGGCGTTTAAAGTAATATTAGAAGGGGCCTTCAGGGCCTCAAAGGCTTAACGCAGATTTTCAATCAAATGTAGTGAGAGAATTACAATAAAGATGGATAATACCAGGATCTTTGCCAATACCACAGTCAGACACAGAAGGAAATTGAAGAATGCTGATAACACGGCTGTGGAATGAGCCTCGAGCTGTTGTGTTCATGGATAAAGGATTGTGGTTGTTGCTCGCTAGAGATTCTTCTGGGACGAGGCTGCCCTGCCTGTCATGTTCAGGCACCGGCAACCGGCGTATACAGGGCTCCAGTAGCTCCAAGATATACACACTCTGTGTTGATGATGAAACGGAGGATAATCAGTGCAGGATTGCAGGCCTCCCCCCCACTGCATGCAACCTCCACACATTGGTTGGCATTTCTGCACAAAGCAAAGAAATGTGCAAAGTCCATGTGCAAAAGTCTTTCTGCAACGATCGGCTGCTGTGTGTGTGTGTTTCTGCAGGGGGCAGATTGCACATTCAGCTCATACATGCCTAAACTTTAGCAGAAGAACCAAGTGGCAAGTGGATGTTATGAGCAAGTCAGTGATCCTATTTCTCTCCCTCCATGACTTTTTTTAATCCTCATAAACATGGAGGAATTGAGTGACAAATTCAAACTTCTGGGAACCCTGGGAGGAAGTGATCGTGTCCTCGTAGGTTTCCTGACACAAGGGCAAGGGAGCACTGAGTGTAGTTGAATGTACGGTCTTTGGATGCTTCAGTTGAGATTCCTGCATTCCTGAAGGGCCTCTTCCAACTATGGTTCTATGATCCTTTGGTATGTCGTCTGTATAGGTCTAAAGCCTGCAAGGATGACAGTTTGCAAAGAGACTTGCTGGTTCATTGAGCATGAACTCACAGCTAACTGTTATTTTTAAAGGTGCATCTTAAAGAAGAATAAATCACTCGATGGGGAATTAAACTTTTTCCAAATCCACTTTTGATGCTGTTAAAATCCGTTGCTTGTCTCCAGTGCCCACTAACTGGAACTGAATCCCTGGTCTTTGCCAATTCAGTATTGCCATTTAATAAATTACCCGTTATAATGTAGCAATTTCCTTTAATTACTGGTTACAGTAATTTCTTAATTAGATATCTGATAGTAGCTTATGATTAATTCAGAATTGGCTATCAGGACTAGCATTCGATTTCTGCAGTGGGGGAAACAAATCAGGAGAGGTGGAGATTAATCACATCTATTAAATTTGAGGTTTGAAAACTGCCACCCGCACATTAGATGCTGTCTTTAAAGCAGAAGAAATACAATTTCCTCCAGGTGAGCACAAAACAGTATCTCTTTAAAACACGAAGACACCTGTCTGGGTCTCCTCTTCTCTGGCTCTGGGGTTGCCTGTCCTGGTCAAAAGCCACAGGCTGTGTGTTTTCATAGGCACCCCGATAGTGCATCTTCTGCAAGGCCTTGCAGCTGGACTGTGTGTCTCTACTGTGCAGGTGTGGTGGTGGGTGTTGGGATACTGCCAGGGAGATATAGTCCATCATGGCCCCCAAGCCGGCTGGAGGACGATCCATCGATCCCTGTAGTCACGCAGCTTCTAGCGACACGAGTTTCCTGGAAATACCTTGCCACATTCCAGGGCTCATGCACACTCTTTATCAGCAGATAAAGCACACAGCAGAAGATGCACAGCAGGAGAGCATATTTACAGACTTTATTCAGCGTTGATCAGAACAAAGAAAAACATGACTGTCTGTGTCAGTCTTCTCCGACCGAGAGAGAGAAATCGAAAGCAACAGCAAAACATAAACATCCTGTGAACAGGACATGCGCAGACTCTGTGACTCACAAAGCCTGCTCCCTTTTAAGGTGGAACGGAAATATCCTAACATCGGGTACCCTGTTGGACTTTAACTGGGGAGGAAGTGCCATGTTAGTACAGGCTTGAAACTGCCAAGCCCAATATGCCAATACGGTGGTGCATCAAGCGATCTCTATCTCTGCCAATGCAGCAATGATGGAATTGCTCACATAATGGCAGAGAAGAGCTCCTGCTCCTCTCGCCATCTGCATGGGCAGCGGTGCCCACACTGTGCCAAGCTCCTTCCAGCCTTGTTCCCTCCCCTCTCAGTAAATAGGAGGCAGGAGAACAAAGCAGCCTCACCTGCTAGGCCTGCTGGCCCCTCCCACTGCCTGCTATGGACAGGGCCATTACGAAAGACGTCCTGGGTGTCCTCACGCCACCCAACCTCAAGGACCCATTTCCTGTTGCTCCTGGCAACGCACACGGAGCTCCGAGGCATCGCCACGCAGCCACCTCCTTGCTTTTCCCTGGGAAAAGGTTTTCCTTTTCTTGTGAAAATAGCAAAAGGATATAGGAAACATGCATTTAAACGTGATAGCTCTCAAATGGTCTTATCTTAATGTGAAGCATTTCCAACACGTTACCTCATCTCAATATGAAGTGCATGTAACTTGCCATACGTAAATGTTGTTTCTCACATTCCTGACATTGCAAGAGAGAGGCTCTCTGCTTCCTCACTCTGCACCCTAAAGCCACTAATATGCAAGTTATTTCTTCTCTTCTTACTCTCCGCAACCACCAATCTCACATCATTATCCTCTCGCTTTACATGAGACACTTGTGCAGCTCACTCCAATTCACCATTACGTGATCTGGCAATGGCCCCAGTGGGGGCAATGGGGACAAGGAGCACTGCAGGGGAGAAGAGGCATGAAGGATCACTTCATGTAGTTGTGCCACCCACTGCCCCCACCCCCAGGGAAGCCTGAAAAGGTAGATTTATCCATCAGAGTCATTATCCGCAGTGCAGATAATCCCACAATGCCTAGATAAAATAATACTTGCCCACACTGGGCAAATATCCCAGAGGCGGTGGAATCTGTGGAAGCTCAACAAGCTCAGTTAATTGCAAGAGACGGAAGAACTTCCAGGCTGCAGCTGATTTGGGAAATGGAAGGGGCCAAATACCCCAGCAAAGGCCACACATTTCTCCCCCAACATAAGGAACTTCAGATGTGCATATCAAATTAAAGATGCTTATCTGTGCTTATCCAAATACATGGACCTTATTTGATAATCTTGATCGTTCTGCATAGCAGAGATATTTTCATTTATATTTCATTTATATTTTTGACTAGCAGGAAGTGCCAGTACCAAAGAAATACTGTATGGACCATGCAATTTGTGAGTTTATTAGGGCACGTACGCAACACACACACACACACAGACCAACCCAGGGCTCTCTCCTGACCCAGGGAACACCTGACCCAGCCCCAAAGGATTGTGGGGGGAGGTAACCTCCCCAAGTCTGACTCCCCCCCCCCCGACAAAGGCTAGTGCCATTGTAGCTCTGCCCTTTCATATACCAAGAAACAAGGGCTTCCCAAATGCTGCCTGCAGAACAGTAATTTGATTATTTAATTTCTATGCTGCTTAATATATTTAAAGTACAGTGGTGCCTCGCAAGACGAAATTAATCCATTCCGTGAGTCTCTTCGTCTAGCGGTTTTTTCGTCTTGCGAAGCAACCCTATTAGCGGCTTAGCGGATTAGCGCTATTAGCGGTTTAGCGGCTATTAAAGGCTTAGCGGATTAGCGGCTAAAAGGCTATTAACGGCTATTAAAGGCTTAGCGGATTAGCGGCTAAAAGGCTATCAGCGGTTTAGCGGCTTAGAAAAATGGGGGGGGGGGAGCGAAAAAAAATCGGAACACTTGCAAGACGTTTTCATCTTGCAAAGCAAGCCCATAGGGAAAATCGTCTTGCGAAGCAGCTCAAAAACAGAAAACCCTTTCGTCTAGTGGGTTTTCCGTCTTGCAAGGCATTCGTCTTGCGGGGCACCACTGTATGGAAAACGGAAGCAACAATGGAGAACTAAAACAAAAACATTACAGAAATGCACAGTAACATATAAAAATGTTACAATAATAAGAGGTAAGAAATAAATAAAGGTAAAGGACCCCTGGAAGGTTACGTCCAGTCAAAGGTGACTATGGGGTTGCAGCACTCATCTCGCTTCAGGCCGAGGGATGAGTGTGTTCGTCTACAGACAGCTTTCTGGGTCCTGTGGCCAGCATGACAAAACTGCTTTTGGTGCAAGGGAACACTGTGACCGATTCCAGAGCGCACAGAAAGTATTGGTAAAAAATATGACAGAATATAAATATGAGCTACAACTAGCAACACAACTGACAATTGAAAAAAGGTTAAATACTTGGGGCTTTGGTTGACAGCTAAGAGTATAAATATCTTTAAGGATAATTATGTAAGAACCTGGAAAGAAATAAAGAAAAATATGGATGTTTGGGGAAGGATGAATTTATCACTATGGGGAAGAATTCAGGTAATGAATGCCAAGAATGCTATTTTTATTTCAAACAATACCATAGCCAGAGGAGCGGGACACATCAAACAATGGCAAAAAGATGTTTCTAGATTTATCTGGCAGGGGGGAAACCCAAGGATTAAGTATAAATTATTAACAGGTGTTAAAGAAAGAGGCTGATTTTCACTGCCGGATTTGAAATTACAGTGCTACCTCAGAAGTCGAACGGAATCAGTTATGGAAGTCTGTTCAACTTCCAAAACATTCAGAAACCAAGGCCAATCGGAAGCCAACTGGAAGCCATGGAGGCCGCATTGGATGTTCAGGTTCCAAAGAACGTTTGCAAACCAGAACACTCACTTCCGGGTTTGCAACATTCAGGAGCCAAAACGTTCGACTTGCAAGGAGTTTGGGATCCAAGGTACGACTGTATATTATGAAGCGTCCTGCCTCTGCTGGCTGCGGGGATGGATAACTTTTTAAAAATACAGATATTCTAGACCTTGAGGGTTACGATAACAAGTTTGGATGTCATGCATATTTTTGGTTTGAGAAGACCAAAGTGCACAAATGGTTTTTAAATCATTTGGTGAGAAAATCAATTTATGGTGTATGGGGAAATATAAAAACCTGTTAGAACAGAAGTCACTATGGTGGCTTTCCCCATCGGAAGCGATATCCTTGAAAAAGATCATGGCCACTGCGCCCATCACCTCCTGGTAAATAGAAGGGGGAGAAATGGAGGCAGTGAGAGATTTTACTTTCTTGGGCTCCATGATCACTGCAGATGGTGACAGGAGTCACGAAATTGAAAGATGCCTGCTTCTTGGGAGAAAAGCAATGAGAAACCTAGACAGCATCTTAAAAAGACCCCGATGTTGGGAAAGATGGAGGGCACAAGGAGAAGGGGACGACAGAGGACGAGATGGTTGGACAGTGTTCGCGAAGCTACCAGCATGAGTTTGACCAAACTGCGGGAGGCAGTGGAAGACAGGAGTGCCTGGCGTGCTCTGGTCCAGGGGGTCACAAAGAGTCGGACACAACTAAACGACTAAACTACAACAAAAAAAGTGAATGGGCAACCTATAAAGAGTTATTATTGGAAGTGGAACAGCAATTAAAGTTGAAAAGATTTGAGGATAGATGACATTTAGTAACAAATTGGTTGAAATATCACCAATTAAATGATGTGTTTAAAATTGATAAGAAAAATAGATTTGGTAAGGAAATTTCAAGGTTTGAAAAAGATTTATTGGAAAATAATGTGAACTTGCTTTCTAAAATGTATAAGTTGTTGCTAGAGTGGCACACTAAGGATGAAGAAGTTAAATCAGTAATGATACAATAGGCACAAGATATTGGGCATAATATTCAATTTTCATCTTGGGAAAGGTTGTGGAAGGAGAACCTAAAATTTACAGCATGCTGTGCGCTGAAGGAGAATTATATGAAAATAACCATAAAAGGGTGGAGGGAATCCTAAATGATTATGATGATGTTTATTGTTTGAATTTCAATTTGCAATGTAAAACTCAATTTAAAAGATTTATTAAAAACACACACACAGAAATTACCCTTCATTATGGGGGGGGGGGGGAGAGGTCCCCCACTTTTACATCATGACCTTCCAGACTCTGCCTCTGGTGTTTCCTGGGCTTTGAGGTCCTTTCCTTGAGCTGTCCACCCATCTCCTGCATCCTGATTCCACAAAGGTGAAGGTAAAAGTTATCTTATGAATAAAAAAGAAAAAGTCCAGTTGAAGAGGATGTTGAAATATAATTTTGTAAAGAAACCAGAAGCCTTCCTTTTAGGAATGACAAGAAATGAAATAAACAGAAAGGATTTTAAACTCTTTCAGTATGCAACTACTGCAGCGAGAATATTAATGGCCCAAAAATGGAAGCAGGAAGAACTACCGACTCTGGAAGAATGGAGAATGAAGTTAATGGACTATGCAGAACTGGACAAACTAACTGGAAAAATAAGATATCAACAGGATCACAAGTTCATTGAGGACTGGGGAAAATTCTCTGAGTATTTGAAAAGTGTATGTGATGAGCAAACAACGCTAGTGGGTTTTAAAGAAGCTTTGTGAAAGAACAAGGAATATTGCAAGAATGCAAATATGTTCGTAAAGGTAATTTAAAAGGCGATACTAATTTTGGGAATGCCTAGATAATAAATTTAAATACGGATGATTGTCAGAGAAGCTGAGGGAAGTCCAAAAGAGAAAAATATGTTAATTGAGAATTGTTAATTGGAGATATTTGTGTAAAACTTAATAAAAAATTATTCAAAAAAAGAAAAGAAAAGGTGATAATAGATGCAAAATTGTACATGATAAACCAATTATCAGCTGGAAAAAAAGTCCTTCTAAAAGGAAAAAAAGGAAAAAGGGAAATGCGGTTCTGTTGAATGGCCTGGGTTATTGGAATGTTAAATGTGCAGTATATATCTGAATGAAAGGGAAAATGGTGGCAGGCAGGAAACATGGATTATTTAATTTTCAGAGTAAAGGCAGGTGTGAGCTATTGACGTGATAAATTCAGGAAAGAGAAAGCAATACTCCAAATCCAGTGGCAATAAGCGAATCTCTAAAAATACAAGGGACTGATCAATTTATTTAAGCTGAGTTAGAGCTTTCTTTTGGAAAGAGAACTGACCAGATGTCTCTTTATTGCCACATACAATGCGCCACTCACAGTGCAACAATCCATCAGGGGCCTTGAACTGGCACTACAAAACCGTCTCTGGCACGTTTTTACAGAAAGACCCATATTCTCACAACTTTTGTGCATCTTTGCACTTGACAAATAGCTGTTTGACTCCGGTTTTGTTCTGATTCACTATTCTGTCAAGCACAGGGCCCCTATTCAAGTGGCCAGCAATGGCGGCCTACAACTTGCTGTTTTCTTTTCTTTTCTTTTCTTTTCTTTTCTTTTCTTTTCTTTTCTTTTCTTTTCTTTTCTTTTCTTTTCTTTTCTTTTCTTTCTTTGTTTCCCCCTTGACAGACACTTGTGTACTTCTTCTATCATGTAGCTGGGCATCTGGAAAAAAAAAAACCGTTTTCAATGATTTTACAACAAAAAAAAATCACACAGCATGTTAAAAAGAGGTCTGAGTGACTCTGGTAGGATGTGAGAAGAAACTGTTCATGTCACGAAGTTCTCAGGCTCTATCCCTCCCCTTTCCTCATATACTTAATGTTGACAGTTAAAACTGGGATTAAATAATCAATATGATTGCGTTTGTTTATGTGTTTAAGTTATACTGAATATTTTAGTACTAAAATTTGGATGCAAATCTTTTCATTGTTTGCATACTTTGATTTTACTTCAGAATTATTGCAAATGAATTTACTTTTCTTGGTTCCTACAAGAATCACACACTAAAAACTGTTTCCCAAACTGACACTTGGTACTGGGTTTTGTGGAGAACTTGTTTCCCCCACTGAAATGCGAAAACCAAATTTTGGTAACCTGAATATTCATTTTACTTTGGATTTTCAGACTCATTCTTTGAAGCCTGAAAATGTTCTTAAAATGAAGATTTTTGAGAATCTCCAAAATAAAATTGACTGAAACTTTTGAAGCAATTAAGTGTTCAGTATTACTGCTTTACCTGATAAAGCAAAAAGTAGTGGCGCTGAAATTATGGCTGGCTGGCTGTCCTATGACATCCTGGGGTTTCCACGGTGATATGCTTAAGTCACTCCTTCCATCAATGAGATTCCTTGATTTTCCATTACCTTATTATATCAGGTCAAGTTTTCGGAATGGTTTTATGTGGAAGCCAAAGGAGTAGTGGTGAACCAAACAGTAGAAAAAACAAAGTTATTATTTTCCAACTCTTTATTTACCCCTTATGCTGCAATTCTTATGTTTGCCTATTACTACTGCTATTGTTATTTCAGCAAAATAATTGTATGAGTGGAATGACTTTTGTTTGCGCAACAGAACTTCCCCTCCTCTCTGCCCCCCTGCACCCTAAATCTTGGGTGCAGGTTCCCTCAACCCTTTGGAGCGGATTTGGGGACAGGGCAGGACCTGTGGGGCAGCGGGTGGGGCAGGGGGAGTCCTGTTGTGGAAGTGGAAGTTGTTCTGTCCGCACAGTTATTTAGCTGAATATTGCCTTTTGTCTTAAATCAATTCTATGTTAATTTCATTGAATAACCCCTAATTCTATTATCACAGTACATAACAAAATAAGAAATTTGATTCACATTTACAACTTTTAATCTACCTGTGATTCAAGCAGACTTTTACTACCAGTAGGCCCAGAACTCCAGTCAAATATACAAAAACCTACCACAAATAATTCCTGCTACTAAAACACCCTAACCTAAAATATATGAAGGCCAGAGAATAATGAGGTTGATAACCCACGGGAGGAGAAACCAGGGCAAGCCCAATATATTTCAGTGCCTGAGGTAAACCACAAAATGGTGGCTCCTTCCTCGCCAGGAAAGAAGGAGGTAATGAAGACCTACATTAGGAACAATGAGGAAATATGTGTAAATCATTTACAAATATAAGCTGCAAGAGAGATAAACCATAGATATTAAGAAGCCTGAAAGCAGGAGGGATGGAGGTCAGTAGGGAGATGAAAAGAGGGGAAAATTGTCAAGGATATAAAGAAACATAGGTGTAGATAAATAATTGAAACGGAAATCGTTTATTTTGTTTTTAATCTTTTGTTTATTTCTTTTTTGTTTGCAATGGTTGACTTGATGTGGGTTTTTCTTATTTGTATGTTTTTTTTGGTTATGTATATGAAACACAATAAAAAGAATATTTTTTTTAAAAAAGGAACAATGAGGAAATAAAGATCTTCACTGGGATTTGATGTCCTGTGGCTCCTGCCACCTGAGGCGGGTGCCTCACCTTGCCTCATGGGTACACTGGCCCTGTGAGACCAAAACTCCCATGTGACCAGGGTTCAAATTCCCTCTCAGCCATGAAACTCACTGGGTGACATTGGGCCAGTCACTGCATCTGAGCCTAACCCAGCTCATATGGCTTTTGTGAGGATGAAATAGAGAGGGGGAGAACCAGTTATGCCACCTTCAGCTCCTTGGAGGAAGGCTGGAATATAAATGTAATCATAATGATGTTATTTGTTGTTGTTTAGTCGTCTTAGTCATGTTCGACTCTCCGTGACCCCATGAATCAGAGCATGCCTTGGGAACTCTCATTTTCTTCTCAAAGCTTCTCCTTTTTTTATGTCCATGGAGTTTTCTTAGCAAAATACTGGAGTGGATTGCCAGTTCCTTCTCCAGATGGATCACATTTAGTCTAAACTCCTGGCTATGACCTGTCCGTCTTGGGTGGCCCTGCATGGCATCATAGCTCATAGCTTCTCTGAGGGTTGCCATATTTCAAAAAGTAAAAACCAGGACACCCCAAAAGTTGTTGAGCTATTTTTTTTTTAACAAAAATGCCCCCCAAATGTGATTTTTCTGGTGCATGATGGTGGTCACAAGGTCTCAAAGAATTCCTATGAGCACTGCCCTTTATTCTCCCACAGTAGATTATGTTCATGAAGTATTGAAACACCTCAAAGCTACTTGGTTAGGGACAGCCCTATAATATTTATTCAGAAGGAATGTCAGCTGAATTCACTGGGACCCATTTCCAAGATATTTGTGCACAGTATTTAAGTTTAAGATATTGAAGTGCCTTCGGAAGGCATGAAATACTGAAGGAAAACATTTCCCGCCCTGGCGCCCTCTCCAGAATTATAGCCTACACCAGCCTTTCTCAATTTTGTGGCCCCCGATGTTGTTAGACTACAACTCCCATCATCTCCACTCCATAAAACACTGTGTCCATCGGGATCAAGCTGCCTGCTGGCCCACCCAGAATTCAGTTGACCCAGCCATTGCCATTGGATATAGTGGGCAGATGTGCCACAAGAGTGGGGAGTAAAAGACTCTCAGCATTTCACACCGTGTGTTGCAATCTGGCCTAGTTTGACCCAGGCAGAAGCAGAACAGGGCTGAATGTGAAAGCAAGTCGCAACTAAAAACCTACCAGCAAAACCCTTCCTAGGCTATTATTAATCTTTTGAGTCATGCCATTCCTTTTTGATGTTTGAAAAATGTGACTTGACCTCTAATGCTCTGTTAAAGCAAGGTGCTTGTTATTAGCTCTCTGAAATATGAATCTCTGCATGGTATTTCTCTTGCAACCCATCCTGCACAGAAGTCAGAGGCTGAAACGTATTTGTGGCAGGTTAATTTTTGCCTCTTAAATCTGGCAATATATTATGATTTATCTTTCCTTCAGTAATTTTTTTCTGTTCTATCACTATTCTGCTATTCATGCATCATCAGTATGGAGATTTTGGTTTCTTCGTATGCACCTATAATCTTTCCAGCCGGTGGTTTATATGCCTTCATCCAAGCATCAAAACCATCTCATAGCTCATTGCAAAAATGTCTAGTATTATGAGAGCCTGGGGCTCTTCTGACAGCTGACAGAAACTACCTGAATGATCATTTTTTAAACTGGATCCATGATTAATCTTTGAGAAATAGGCTAGTTCATATCATCTAAGTGAATTTTGTCTAGTGATCATTATTAATTCCAACAGTAAAAGTGTGCCCTTTTCAGAAAGCTACAGGTTTGAGAAAGAAAACTTAAGACGTTTCCCCCCCTGCTATGAGATTATTTGCATCCCTTTCTGGTTTGGAGGGAGGGATTACTTCAGAGCATCACCCTAACCATGTCTACTGAGAAATAAATCCAGTTTAATTCAATAGGGCATACGCCCAGTAAAATGAAGTTACAATTGCAAACTTAGTCTCCCAAAGAAGTAGTTCCATGAAGGTTTATGAAGCAGTGAGTATGCAAACTGTTCTTGAGCTCCAGTTCTGTATTTGTCTGTATAGTGACAAGGTTAAGTATGCATTAGAATACTGGGGACATCTTCTTGACGAACGTTTAAGTGCACCATTGGGAAGGGCTGCAACATCCCTGCTGGTGACATTCCTGTTCATTATCCCAGTCTTGGGATCAGTGATGCAGTGGAGCAGGAATGCATGGGAAGGGAGCGAGCAGTTTAGGGTCCCCTGCCCCAGACCAGGAGCAATGATGTCATCAGCTGGAGCAACAGGCTACTGAATCAACCCTCCTTGCCTTGGTAAGGGTCCTCCTTGCACTGGGAAAATCCGAATGCAAAAGGGGGCTTTTAAGCTCTCTGCCTTGCTTGGGGAGCAAGGCCCCCTTGAAGCAATGGCTCCAGAAGGCATGGGATGCTCTTGTCAGATCTTGTGGGAACTTGACCTCCTCCAGCCTCGCTGCCCCCCTGCATCTCCAAAGCTTTCATTTCACCTTCCTATGCCCATTTCTGAAGCCGCTTGTCTCTTTTATTCAACAGCCCTTCTTTTCACCCGTTTTCACCTTCACCTCCTGTCCATGCCTCCCCCTTCTTTTGTGTAGCCTCCCTGGCACACAGGCCAAAGCCATGGTCAGATCCCGCACATTGCAATTGCGAAGTGCCCCTTTTCACCTTCCACCAATTTATGAAACCACCATTTCTATTCTGAAACCTCTTCTGTGCTTCCACTTTCGTCTTAACCTCAGTTCCACTTCCTCCTGCTCTTGTTCTTGCAACCCCTCCAAGTTCACCTTCATCCCTTTCCCCCTCCCTCTTCCTCTTTCCTTTTCTCTTCTCTCCCTTCATTTATCCCCCTAAATCCTACCACCTGAAGCAGCTTGCTGCATATTCAGGCATGAATGAATGAATGAATGAATGAATGAATGAATGAATGAATTTATTACGGTCATAGACCAGAAGAAAAGAAAAAAAAAAAAAACATAAAAGGCAGCAATAATTTACAAGGGAATGATGGTGTCAATTAAAAGTTGTAAAATTATACATAAGAACAATACACATATACACCCACACCCACACATATACATACTCATGTATGCACTACAGTATATGTATGGGCTTAAAAAAAGGGGGGGGGCTTATCCAGGGGTCAGATCCTTTACTTTTTTACAGCTAATGCCCTCCGCTTGATCGCGGCCGCAGAAAACTTGGCCACTTTCAGTGTTACTTCTGGGTTTTTATCTCCTAGTAGGATTTTCAGCCGCTGAGATTCAGATCGACCTGGAAATTTCTGAACGATAGGGGAGATAAACAGTAACCTGATATCCCCGTAAAGGTCGCAGTGTAACAGCACATGTGAAGCCGTTTCCACCTCCTTCAGACCACATGGGCAAACTCGTTCAGCATAGGGTGTGCCCTCGTATCTGCCCTTTAGTAAGGCAGATGGCAATACATCAAATCTGGTAAGGGTAAACGCCCGCCTATATTTTGCTATTTGTAGGTCCAGCAAATATGGGGTTAGATTGAACCCTTTTCCATAATCTTGGATAGCTGGATATTTATCTATCTTGCTCATATGGTCCTGAAGCTCTACATCTCCTATTCGCTGGCTCACCATCATTTTAGCCTTTTCAAAGCCTGAGGCTATGAGTTCTTGTGGGGAAAGCCCCAGGCCCCTCAATTTTTCATAAAGCGACAATCTCCATTTAGACTGGAACGGGTCTAGTAGAGTCAATGGAGCCACTCCCACTGGGAAAAATATGAGTTTTAGCCAGAAGTGAATCTTCAGGATCCATATCCTGGCATTAATAGGGAGTTGGCCTACCTCCAGCCTAATGGCAGTGTTAGAGACACAGGTAGGTAACCCTAGTAGGGAACGATAAAATTTAGTTTGTACAGATTCCAGGGACTTGAGTTTTTGACAATTAAATATCTGTGTGCCATACATCAATTGTGGAAGTATTTTTGCAACAAAGACCTGGGAGGCAGCAGGAACATATTGACCTCCTTTTCTGTAAAAGAATCTTATGATAGCTCTGGAAGATCTTTGCGCATTTACAATGGAATTCTTAATCTGATGGCACCAAGATCCCTTCTCATCAAAAATTATTCCAAGATATCTAAAGGATGTTACTTGCTCAATAGGTTGGTTATTAATTTTCCATTTATGTCGGAGTTTTCTCTTGGAGAACACCATAATTTTTGATTTAGTGTAATTTATTATTAGGTGTTCAGCTTCGCAATACTCTGTAAGAGCTCGTAAAAGTTTTCTTAGACCCACACAAGAGAAGGAAATAAGTGCCGCATCATCTGCGTACAAAAGGACCGGGATTGGTGTATTATTTAGATTGGGGGAATGAGTACTTGCTTCCTCCATCTTTCCGACTAAGGAGTTTATATAGAAGTTAAAAAGAATAGGGGCAAGAACACAGCCTTGCTTGACACCATGGGAACTTTGGATTTCCTTTGATAGGTTCCCATAACGGTCGCATCTAACACGGATCCGAGTATTTTCATGAAGTCTACGGATAAGGAGCAAAAGACGTCTATCGATGTTTGTGGCATTTAGTTTTTCCCAAAGTCTATGCCGGGGTATCGAGTCGAAGGCTGATTTGAAATCTATAAAGGCTACATAGAGAGAGCCTCCTTTCTTTGAGGTGTATTTCTCCACTAGATGTTGCAATACCAATCCTTGGTCTAGAGTTGATCTATGTGCCCTGAAACCAGCCTGAGCTTCCTTTAGGATGTGCTCCTGTTCCAGCCAGTCCGCAAACTTTTCACGTAAGTGAGTTGCATAAAGTTTGCTGATGATGCTTAAGAGACTGATTGGTCTGTAATTGGCTGGATCAGATTTACAGCCTTTCTTGAATATGGGAACGATGATTGCCAATCCCCAGTCCTCTGGTATTATTGCTGTTTGATCTATGCTGGTGAAAAGGGTGGCAAGGACTGGGGCCCACCAGTCAATATTGGCTTTGAGAAGTTCAGGAGAGATGTTATCTGCTCCCGGGGCTTTTCTATGTTTGAGTGCCTGAATAAGCCTCCTAATCTCCGCGACCGACACCGGAGGCCACTCATCACCTGCCGCACACTGTATTAGTGGCTGTGTCAAAGGCAGAGCTGAATATGAAGATTGGAAAAATGCCTCCCAAGTCCCTGCAGGTATAGTATACTCCACTTCTGAGGAAGTAGATCGCACTCCATTTGCTACCAGTCTCCAGAAGGTGGCCGAATCTCTCTCTCTGGATGCATCTATTAGGCATTTCCATTCTCTTTTCTGTGCCAGGAGTTTTTTGTTTTTGATCAAAATTTTATAATTTCGTTTATCTTCAAACCAGCCCGTGGGGAGTTGGGGTAAATTGGCAGATCTATAATTCTTGTATTTTTTCAGTAGATTTAGCTTCATATCCTGACATTCTTGATCGAACCAGGGTTTGGAGTTTTTATATACTGAGGATTGCCTACTTGGCCTGTTCCTTTTTTCCTTCAGGGAATCTTGAAGGAGTAAAATTAACTCCTGAAATAAATTTATCTTTAATTCATGGCTTGAGGAAGTTATAAGGTTTTCTCTCTTAGTGAGGAATTCCTTTGAGCATAGCCTACTTGAAATTTCCTTATGCAGTTCATCTGTCCATCTAATGCGCGAATATCTGAGCTCCAAAGCTGTAGGGCTCGAATGCTCGATTTTTTCAGCGCAGGATAAATCCTTTCCCGCAGCTACGAGTGCACTTAATGGCAGATGGTCACTGTCTAAGCGCTCCTCCACTTTGCATTCCAGAACTTTGTTTTGAAGATCATACGACACGATTATATAATCAATTGTGGAGGCGCCATTGTTAGATATAAATGTGAATTCTCCGACCTTCTCCCCCTCTGTACGGCCATTTAGTATAACCAAGTCCAACTTATTGACCAAGTGTAGTAGGCATAAGCCGGCATAATTGCAGCCTTTATCCTTTGAGATTCTAGCTGGTATTGGGTGGGTTTCCTCTAAAATGGGGACTGTTTCGTGGAAATGGGCACACAAAGCCTCATCAGATTGTCCAGTTCTGGCATTTAGGTCGCCTGCCACCACTACAGAGGCATCAGGAAATTGATTTAGTAGTTTGTCAAGATACTGTTCTAACTGAGCCCAAGTATTTCTTATCAATCTTTTCTCTCTTTGTGGGGGTAGGTATACATTAATCAGCAGCCAGCTGTGGGTTCTCCACTGTACTTGCACAGCTGTGGCCAGATGGTCTAGTGGGTCTAGTTTTTTAAATGTGGCCCTTAGCCTTGTTGAGATTAAAGTAACTAACCCACCTTTAACTCGCCCCCCTCTAGTACTTAAAAGACCTGGGAGGGAGAACGCAGAAAAACCATTTAACTCCACTTCACTTGTGCTCCAGGTCTCCTGGAGAAACGCAATGTCATGTCTCTGGATATATTTAGTAAAGGATTGGTCAGAAACCCTCTTTTGCCAACCTGCAATATTCCAAGTTAGCAAGGCAAGGTTGCACGTTGTCTTGCCAAAAATTGATCTTAGTCAATTTGCCTTTGAAAGATTTTTTGGGCCTATCTTTTTATCTGTTGGTTGGATTTCATTCATTTTGGCAATGTCCATAGATGTATTATCGCCCAGGTACTCAATGGAATCAGTTGAAGGGTGCAGCGTGCTAACATTAGTGATCAGTACTCCTTTTTTTGGCGAATCTACCTTGAGGTGTTCTATTTGACTGATACCAAGTTCATCCTCATCCAGGTATCTCATGCTGGTCCAAGAGCGCGTTGTGGTTGTCATAGGGATGGTTTCCTTCTTAGATGGTAGATTGTTGCTGTCCCTTACGCACTGTGTTAGATCTGTTGCTGTCAGGTTTATCTCTGCAGCTGCAGAGGTATTATAAGGGTAGTCTTTCGTGGTTGCCATAGGGATGGTTTCCTTCTTAGATGGTAGATTGTTGCTGTCCCTTACGCACTGTGTTAGATCTGTTGTTAACAGGTTTATCTCCGCAATTGTAGAGGTATTATAAGAGTAATCTTTCATGGGGTCTGTCTTGGCTTTTTCAGAGAGGTTCTCTTTCTTCAATTGATCCGTTGCCGGTTCTTTCTCTCTTACTTTTTCCTGAGCATTCATCTCTGTTAACTTATTTCTAAGGGTCTCCAATCTTCTCAAGATCTCAGATTGGGCAAAGAAGGGCAACAATCCAAACTGATTTATTAATGCCTTTTCTTCTGGACAGAAGTTATCCATCCCCTCATTAGGCAATCTCATCTCCTGTCTTGGTTTCAAGGGCCCTTGCTCAGTATGTTCCAGTTTGTCTTTTGAGTGTCCTCTCTCCTCCTTTGGTTTATAAGTAAATCTTATCTCAGCTGTCGTAAACTCATCAGGGAACAATTTCAAACATGTGCTGTTTTCGAAAAATCTTGTTACCGTTATCCTTTTCTTTGACAGCAGATGTCTTGATCTATATATATATTTAGCCAAGTTTTGATCTTTGAAGGAGGCAATCACTCGCAGAGAATATCCATTGTAGAATATGAAATCTACTGAGGTAATGTCATTTAATTTTATTTTCCCTGGCAGCATATCATCTAAAATATTCACAAAATGCACCGAGCGTTCTTCCTGTGCAAGGAAGCCCTTTGGCTTCGGGTAGTTAAGAAAAGCTAACTTCCTATCTGCCAGCATCAGTTTCCATCCTTTATCCTGGGGCAAGTATTGCCCTGCTACTGGCTCATCTTGAAATCTGCCATAATCAATAGTATGGGGTGAGTCTTCTTTAATATTTATGGATCCTTGGGGTTTCAGCATAGAGCACCCGGGTAGTGATTCCGTTTCCTCACTCGTTTTATTAGGCAGCAATGATGTTTCTTTCAAAGACTTCAGCTGGATCTTTTTTCCTGGATCCACACTGTTGTTCTCTCTGCTGCCATGTATAGCAGGTTTGTTAGAGTTTGTTTTTGATTTTGTTGGAATCAGCTTATATAGTCTTTTCCAGCATACTTTGCATGCACGTCGGTTTGTAACAGATTTCCTTGCAGTTTTTATGTTCTTACTTTTCTTTTTAGTTTCAGCTTTCTTCTTATGGGATCTCTTACTAATGCCTCGCTTCTTTTGATTTACTTCGATAGGAAATTCAGTTTTAGGGACAGATACATACAGCCCTATGTCCTTTCCTTGGTGTAAATGATTTTCCGCTGCTGATCCTTGTGTGCACTTGCTGGTTGCTGGTTGCTTTATATATTCTGGCTCTTGAGGGGTGGTTTGTGGATCAACACCAAGAGGTTCTGAGCCTTTAGCTTGGAGGGGATAATTTTCCACTAATGTCAGGAGCAGCCCATTTGTTATTGTTAAGTATTTTTTCATAGCTGCCAGATCCAGATTTATAGAGAGCAGCCAGTCCTGAGGATAGCAGTCATTGTTTTCCGTCTGGGAGCCCATAGATGAAGTCTGGGGTTTCTGGGAGTTTCGGGTTTCTTCCTGTAACTCTGAAGATAATATCTCAGCCAAGACTATTTCATGGGCCAGGCTCATTGTATTTCTATTTTGGTTGTTATTCTCCGTGTCCTGTATTCCTCTAGAGAAGGTTGAGTGATCTTGAGCAGCAGAGGGAAAAAGAAGAGCCTCATCCTGCTTCAACTCAACCATCTCAGCCATCTTTTGCTCATTTCCATTTCCATTTCCATTCTCGTTGTCCCTTGTGTGTAAAAAGTATTGCGTGATTTTACTCTGTTTCTCATAACACTCCTGGAACAATGGACTTGTCACTATCCCCAGGTCCCTACGTTTCTTTCTAGTAAGTACCATTTGTAAATCTTTGTCCGCCCAGCTATGGGCTAAAGTCCAAAATGAGGCAAGATTTGGGATAGCTGTTTGTAATTTGTAATTTGATAGCTTATAGTTCAGAGCGTAACACGGAGTTGGCAATAAATCAGCTGTCGCCCGTTTTCCTTATTGTCGGTCAGACTTGAGGGACGCGGCATCGCGGGGAGCAAAACCCTCCGGACATCAAGATAACAAGGTAACAAGATAGCAAAGGAGCTCTTTTTTTCTAGAAGCAACAAGCTAAAAAGACTATTAAACTACTTAAAAAACTCTGGAGGAGTTAAAATATATTATAAAGGGAGTTTCAAAGGTTGGCTCGGTGCCGAGCCTGTTTAAAAAGCAGATTTAGAACTTGCCTCAGATAACCTCCAGAACTCTGCAGCTAGTTCGGCGGCCATCTTTTCCCCCCCACAGAAGAAAACACTGAAAGAGGATAGAGGATAGAGGATAGAGGCAATCCTGCTCAAAACTGACTTTAGCATTTGCCCATGATCACCTCATCTTTGGGAAGCCACATGGGTGACTAATGCGCAGAGAGTTCTGGCTTGCGGTTAAAATTCTGTTTACTGGCACACTCTTCTGGTGCATGTCTTGGAGACGATGCCTGTTCTTACTTGGCTGTTAAGCAATGACTCTCACCGAAAAATATGGGAAAGAGGAATGAAGACAGCATGTTGTAATCTCAAATTGCTTTAAAGACAGATGGTTCCCCTAGGCAGCCCTCACCGTGACCTTCTGAAATAACTTGGTTGCAGGATGCATTCTGACTTCAGAGCCTCTTCAAAATGAAAAGGAAGACTCCCAAGAGTGTCACATACAAAGCCCAAAGAGAGTCGCACATTTTCTGTCCAATAAAGGTAATATTTTATTTTAGATTAGATAAGATTTTAATTTCTTTCCCATGTGCCTTTTGTCCTCACAGAAGGAATTGTGTTCAAAGCCGCACACAATATATGAAACAAAACAAAACAAATACAAAAAACTCAAATATCAAGGATCATGATAGCACAGTACTATCATTTCAAGAAATGCCAATATTCCAGTAATATTCCAGACAAAGATTAATTTCAAAACAAATCAACAATTTTCTAGGCCTGTCCAGTTGGAAGGAATTGTATATGTCACAATCCATCCCCCGGAAGGTGCCTCCAACTCCTCCATCCACATTTTGGATGCAAGTGAAATGTTTAGCTGTGGAAGGAGGTGGATGTGAGTGAGAGCTGGGGAAAGCTAGCTAACAAGGAGCCATGAGGAGAGGAAGAGCACACGTTGTTTGCGAAGAGATGAGTTTGTGAGCCAGGACTGAAAAGACAAGACAAGATGCTTCTAGACATGCAGAGAAAGCTGTGGAAAGGCTGCCTTGTGCCCAAGTCACAGGTGTATGGGAGGGGGCTGGGACTTCACTGTTACAGGCAGGGTGGGGGAAGTGAATAAGGGCAACCACCCTGCGCTCTGTGTTTTGGGGTGACCTGTGCCCAGCACTGGCAGCTGTGGCCAGCAGCGCTATCACCCACCCCCTGCCCCGCAAGGATCTCCACCAGCTCCCTAACCAGAGCCGTGCAGAGAGGGAGGAGGCAGAGGACCTGGGCAGTTCTCTCCCTACCACCCCTGGGATGGCTGTGGTTGCAGGTAATGCATCCTCACATGTCAGGCTCTCTTCATTACACATCTCAGGCTACTCCTGATCCCAAATACTTGGCTCTGTTTCATAACTACATATTCTGAATTGTACACCAAAGACTTCTGGCGCCATTCGTATTGTGGACTAACTATGAAAACATCATCGTTTTAGAAAGCTGGATGCTTATAATAGACATTTATTCTGAGCAGGACAGCAGATGTGGTGAGAACATTCAAGGCCCACCTGCAGTCAGAAGTGGAGTAGACCTGAACCAGCTCCACCTGCTCCTCTGCTGCTTGTGAGAACTCGGCTTCTCCATTAGATTGTGGCCCAACACTCTGAATTAATTCACCCATAGAAAGTAATAAGCAGGGGCAACTTCAGAAAAACTACTGTTTTGGACCAACCAGTGACTTCTTTGCCATTTAGCCAAACTATTAGCTAGAACAGATAGAACTTGTAGCTGTCATTGATTAGTCTTGTATAAATGTTTCTACAGATGAAATTCCAGCTTTATTCCATGCTATTTTTAAAAGACTTGCATACTTACTTCTCTGCATGACAGCACATGTGTTTCCAAACGACGTCTTTTAAGAAGCAGATTTTTAAAAAATCACTTTCAGATGGTTTCCTAGCAGATAAAAGAAAGGCTTGAAAGTTCTTGAAGTCCTGCCCAGAGCTAAGTCCTAGAGCTGCAGGAGAGGCGTGTGGCTGATTCTCCTCCTGCTCCCCGAAGCTTTGACTTAAGGAGAAGCTGGCTGAAGAAATAGCAGCGGGAATAACTGGATTGCCTAATTCTGTGTCTTGCCAGGGATGCTGGAGAATTCATATGAAAATGAAAACAGGAGTTGGAATTGGCAATGTTTACTTATTTATCTCATATCTGGAACAACAATCTGCCCAATTAATGTCAATTGGTATTTGCGCCTGTTATTGCTTTTGGTATGCAAAAACACACACACGTAATTGATGACATCTTTCCATTTAAATTGTGTTTCCTTTGCACTGAAATGAATGGTGTGGAAATGATTATGCCATTAATTACATTAAATCTGTAACTTACATGGATAATTATGTAAATTATGTTAAATAGCAAAAAGCATGAAGAATAACCTAGGGTTGTTTTCAGTGTGCTGCTAAGGTGAGTGTTTCATCAGCTTGAGGATTTCTCCTTGTGCAACAAAATATTATAAGCCTCCCAAGCAGATTTGGGGAGGGCAATGGTTTCATGGAGGGTAAGGAAAGGGGTGGGGAAGTTAGTTGAATACGGCTGATTCGAAATCGAACTGTAGGAAAAGGGGGACAATGCTGATTGCAACAAACAGAAATCAGAGTGGAAGCAGCTGTTTTCTTACATGACTAACCTTGCACCACCCCTTCTCTGGTGCTACTCAAATCCATCCAATTTACCTCTTGCTGTCCTCTATGAAACTCTATAACTTAGAGTGCTAATTGCACTCTGTAGAACTCTATAGCATCCAGAGGAGTGCAACCTCCCTGTATTAAAATACGGATCCCCTGAAAACTCTGCAGCTCTGAGACCTTTGCACCTTCGTTTGTGCAAGTCAGTCTTGAAGAAGGTGGCTTGGTCCACCACATTCTTATTCAAATGTGCAAAGTTCCAAGAAGTTCTGATTAAAACTTTGAACTGGCTGTAGTAAATTCACATTTGTTCCTCGCCTCCCTGCCAAAATAAATCCTTTATTTGAGAAAGATTACAGGTGGCTGAGTGCATCACTTAATGCCTTGGTCAGACCACACCTGGAGTCCTATGTCCAGTTCTGGGCACCACAATTTAAGAAGGATGTTGACAAGCTGGAACATCTGCAGAGGAGGGCAACCAGGAGGATCAAGGGTCTGGAGACCAGGCTTTATGAGGAATAGTTGAAAGAGCTGGGTATATTTAGCCTGGAAAAGAGAAAACCGAGAGGAGATATTATAGCCATCTTCTAATATCTTAAGGGCTGTTCCATGGAGGAAGGAACAAGCTTGTTTTCTTCTCTGGAGGGGAGGACTCAAACCCATGGCTTCAAGTTACAAGAAAGGAGATCCTGACTAAACAGCAGGAAGAACTTTCTGTCAGAAAGACCCTTTCAGGAGTGAGGTGGTGGACTCTCCTTCTTTGTTTTTAAGCAGAGGTTGGATGGCCATCTGCTATAGATGTTTCATTTAAGACCCCCAGGATCCTTTCTACAATGCTATTATTCTAATCCTTTGAATACAGGATACAGGGGTGGGGGCCCTTTTTCAGCCGAAGGGCACGTTCCTTTCTAGGCAAACTTCCAGGGGCCACATGCCAATGGTTGGTGGGCCAGAGGCAAAGGTTGGTGGAGCAGCAAATGTAACATTTATATTTGTTTGGCAGGCTAATGTCTACCCACAATCAGATGCACACCTCTCGATCATCCATCCATCAGGGCAAGGAAGAGGCATTATCACAGGTCAAGGGCGCATTGCAGCCAGCTGAACATGCTCATGGGGAGTGCAAAAAGGGGCTAGTGAAGGATATGATCTGGGGAGAGGAATGTGGCTAGGAATTAGATGTGGCCTGGGGGGGGGAATCTCCAGGGCCACTTAGAGGAGACGGGGGGCTGCATTTGGCCCCTAGGAAGGCCTGAGGTTCCCCGTCATTGTTTCAAGAGGTGACTCCAAGGCTTTTAAGTCCAGCTGGCAATTATGAGTGAACTAAAGGAGTGTCCATCCCTGCTTACCTTTGCAGTGGACCTGAATTGGAATTAGGGAATGACTGAGCCTGGGGGCAGCGACTCCTGTACAACTAATAAGCAGGGCAGCTCTCAGCATCTCTCTGTGAGGGACGGCTTGGGGATGGGGGGGGGCGAGTATGTGCCTCATCCATCACAACGATATAATCACTAGCTAGGTATGTTCAAAGACTTAAAGAAGAAACATGTCCTTCCCTCCTTCTCTGTATCTTCTGGGCTTTGGGGAAATCAACCTAAAGCTTCTCTCCCCATCCCCACCCTGCCCAGAGCTGGGCTAGCAGGAGGTGTCTTTGTCAGCAGGGTTTAAAATCCCCCCCAAACAGCCCGGCAGCTGTTCATCAGGAGGTGAAGCCTGGCCGCTGGCAGCCTACAAGGATTCCTTTCAGAGGAATGTTTACGAAAGCTGGGATGCTTCAGGACAGAATGGCTTCCACCCATGATCCTGAAGTCCTCCAAACCTTGGAGCTGGCACCAGGGGTAGGTGCTCAATATATCGAGACCAACAGGAAGAATTTGCCAGTTTGTCACAGACAGAGGTAATGGTTTCTCTCTGGCCTGTAGGGAAGTGTGGCAGAGTGAAGAACGTTTCCATTTGAAACCTCAGACGAATTGGGCAGGAACACCAGGATGGTTCTCACACAAATAATGCCTCCGCATTTGTGTCAAACATTTTTTTAAAGAAATCTCTCACACTTCTTGACGCACGGCTGCTTTCTTTCTCCTCAGCAGGATTGGGCATGTGGCCATAACGGAATGGAAAAGATTGATCTTTGGCCAACTCTGCCTCTCTCTGTAGATCTTCATTAAGACGATCTAGCCGCCTTTTCACCACTTCCATAACAAAGGAATCAGGAGCAGAATGAGTGAGAAAGCAGTATGATTTCATTAAACGTTTTCCTTGTCTTTGAGATTATTGACCCAAGAAGTCTCTAAAATAAATTTTGAAACACCACTTATCTCCATCTATTCTCTGTTGGATAAAATGTTGCATTATAATCACAATTGCTATTTCTTATATCCTGCCATATATATGTGTGTCCCATGAGGAGTCTGGCGGGTGGCTAAGACATGCATAAACCAGGACAGTACAATTGTTACAAACAATATATAATATTATACATCATTTCATAGCAGTTTCCATTTCTGAAAACAAATTACAGAGAATATTTCATTTATGCTCAAAAGAAACCTTTGAGGTGGGTTCCTAAATGTTCCACATTTTCAGATGGGGAACTAAGGCTGAAACTTGCCTGTGACCTCCCAGCATATTCAAAGGTCTCAGGAATTTAGACATGTCTTTTCACAGTTTACCCCTAGGCTAGACATTCAGTTTTTGCCTGACCAAGTGACAAACCTCTTCCTTGACTGTGCCACTTCAGGCTGCAAGTGGGGATACTGCATTTATGAATAGTCCCCCAAGTGGGAACAGTAAGTTATACAAAGAAAAGTGGCATGTTGAATAAAAGATTAGACTAGAAGGCATCATAGAAACATAGAACTGTAGGGCTGGAAGGTATCCCAAGGGTTACCTAGACAGGGAGGAGGGTTATTGTTTTGTTTTGTTCTTGTTGTTAATATGTATTTTGTGTTTTTATCTTGTGAATTGCCCTGAGATCTATGGTAGAATAACAGTATAACAAACAAACAAGCAAACACCCACACACCCACACCCACCCACCCACCCACCCACACACACACACACACTGACTCTCAACTAAAGGATCCATGAAAGATGCCTATCCAACCTCTGCTTAAACACCTCCAATGAAGAGTCCAAGAGAGTCTGTTCCATTATTGACCAACTCCTACTGTCAGAAAGTTCTTCCTGATGTTTAGTTGAAAACTCTTTTCTTGCAACTTGAAGCCGTTGGTTCAAGTCCTGCCCTCTGAAGCCGGACAAAACAAGCTTGCTCCATCCTCCACGTGACAGCCCTTGGGCTATTTGAAGATGGCTATTCTTGGCACTGTGGGTTAAACCACACAGCCTAGGACTTGCCAATCAGAAGGTCGGCGGTTCGAATCCCCGCGACGGGGTGAGCTCCCGTTGCTTGGTCCCTGCTCCTGCCAACCTAGCAGTTCGAAAGCACGTCAAAGTGCAAGTAGATAAATAGGTACCGCTCCGGCGTGAAGGTAAACGGCGTTTCCGTGCGCTGCTCTGGTTCGCCAGAAGTGGCTTAGTTCTGCTGGCCACATGACCCGGAAGCTGTACACCGGCTCCCTCAGCCAATAAAGTGAGATGAGCACCGCAACCCCAGAGTTGGTCACGACTGGACCTAATGATCAGGGGTCCCTTTACTTTTACCTTATTCTATCTCCTCTCAGCATCTTAGTATCTCAGGAACCAACTCTCTCAACCCTTCCTCATAAAGCTTGGTTTCCAGACTCTTGAGCATCTTGGTCACCTTCTTTTGCACACATTCCAGCTTATCAACATCCTTCTTGTTGGTTATATGAGGTTGGATATATCCTAGAAGCAGAACAGAGTGGTACTATTAGTTCCCTTACTATAAAAGGTAGCTGAGTAGTTAGGTGAGTGAGTGGGATAGAACCTGTGTAGTAATGCAGCAGACACTACTAACAGTTCAATTTGCATGGATTTATTAAGACTTGATACACAGAGAGAACCAAAATGAGAGGCTGCCCTTTTAAAAAGGTTTACCACAAAATTTATTGACTAGTGCTTACTTAACAGAAATCCTAAAGTACATAGCAGACCATGCTGGCTTACAGGCTAATCCTGCAGTTCCATCAGTGGATGACAGAATTCCCCTGGGCCATTGCAGATGGAGACAAGCTGTCCCCCAAATCATGCTATGTTTCTGCTGTGTGCCAAAAAGGGGCTTAGAGTTGAGGGAGAGTAGCTGAATTCAATCAACAGGTGAAGTAAACCCGGCTTGGAGCAACACCTGCAACCTGTCACATACCTGTCAGTAACTGTGCCCCTGAAGGGCCAGGTGTGCAGCCTGGGAGTCATTTTGGACTCACAGCTGTCCATGGAGGCACAGGTCAATTCTGTGTCCAGGGCAGCTGTCTACCAGCTCCATCTGGTACGCAGGATGAGACCCGCCCTGCCTGCACACTGTCTCACCAGGGTGGTGCATACCCTGGCTTTCTCCCACTTGGACTACTGCAATTTGCTCTCCGTGGGGCTACCTTTGAAGGTGACTCGGAGACCGCAATTAATCCAGAATGCAGCAACTAGACTGGTGACTGGGAGTGGCCACCGGGACCATATAACAGCGGTCCTGAGAGATCTGCATTGGCTCCCAGTACGTTTCCGAGCACAATTCAAAGTGTTGGTGCTGACCTTTAAAGCCCTAAACGGCCTCAGCCCAGTATACCTGAAGGAGCATCTCCACCCCTCTTGTTCAGCCTGGGCACTGAGATCCACCTCCAAGGGTCTTCTGGCGGTTCCCTCACTGCGAGAAGTGAAGTTACAGGGAACCAGGCAGTGGGCCTTCTTGGTGGCTGCACCTGCCCTGCGGAACACCGTCCCTTCAGATGTCAAGGAGATGAGTAATTATATAACATTAGGAAACATCTGAAGGCAGCCCTGTATAGGGAAGTTTTTGATGTTTTTAGTGTTTTACTGTGGTTTTATAAATCGTTGGCAGTGACTCACAGTGGCTTGGGAAACCTGGTCAGAATAATAATAATAGTAATTATTATTATTTGAACAGACTTGTCCTGTTGAAATGCCTTTATTCTAACAGGAACAGGTCTTACAAATTGCTTGCACAGAATTACTGCACTGAAAGTATGAAAAATGCATGAAAAGCAAACAGATTTATGCATTTGCCCATGTGAGGAAAGCTGAAAATTCAGGATGAATCGTTTCCATTAAAAAGATGGCTTTTGTGACTTGGAAATGCTCTGGATTCATGCGAACCATTTACTGTGGGTATGTGGGTATGCAGAAATGGTTGTTTGTTTGTGCTTTAACACTCTTTCAGAAGGCATCTGCTCATTATTATTTTTGGCTGTGATTACAATTGTGCAGAGCTCAAAAAGAACAACCCTTTTGTTTGCATATAAATTTAAAATGAGGGCTAAATGTACTCTGCAAATACAACTTCTCAACTGAGCCACCTTCAGTAAGAGCTTATATCAATGTAGTTTCATGAAAAGAGTTCTCTTATTAATACAACATTAAACCACCCTGGAAATTGTAGCTCTGTGAAGGGAATAACAACTCTCAGGACCCTTAAAAAACCACTGTTCCCAGTACTCTTGGGGAAAACCATGACTGCTTAAGTGGTATGATTCTGCAGGGATGGCCCAAGAGGGTCAGTTCTAAAAACTATAAATGGAAGAAACCATTTATGGGAGGTTTTAGGCATAGGATGCAGTGTCCACATCAACAATAGAAGCATGAAATGTGCTTCCTTTGTTGTTGATTGATTTAATGTGTCCTGCTGCAGGAGAAAAGGTCCTTGCCCAGAGGCGCTTACCTTCTACAATTCAAAAGAAAGTGAAACAAGGATAGATAAACGGAGGGAAGTGGTAGCACGGGGAAAACAGGGGAAGAAAGTGCAATTATTTCTCTTAAAAACACACTTAGGACTAGTTTCTGTTTGAATGTTTTGTGGCAGTCAGGCAAAGCAGATTGCAGAGACAGTGACAGTTTGTTTCAATACAGTGGAACCTTCTTCTAGAACTTAATCTGTTCCAGGAGTCCGATCGACTCCCGAAACAGTTTGACAACCAAAGCACGGCTTCCAATTGGGTGCAGGAACTTCTTGCACTCAATTGGAAGCTGCAGACGCCACGCCGGGTGTTCGGTTTCCAAAAAACGTTCGCAAACCGGAACACTTCTGGGTTTTCAGCGTTAGGGAGCTGATTTGTTCGTCAACTAAGTCATTCAAGAACCAAGGTTTACTGTATGCCTTTTTTATTATTATTCTCTTTTCACTTATTTCAATCATTAAATATACCTGTTATGCCAGTAAAGAAGCTGTCCTTTGCTAGTAATATTCATTCTCATATCAGCTCGGGGGTTGGATAGTACACATTTCATACAACTTAGAGCTCACACTAATGCCCACAATAATTCATAATTTGATCATTTCCCCGATAATTCCACTCCAAATTCAAATTCAAATTTGCAATATCCAATTGAGATTTTGAATGTGATTTTTTATTTTTAAACTAATCTTCAGTCTGCATCTGTATAAGAGCTTTCTTTTGCATGCAGGTACATTGCAGATTCCACTCTGAAATAAGCACACATATTCAGTCTATTGAAATCTATGTGTGGCAAGTCTACACTTGGGTTGCAGTGAAGGAAAATTATAGAGCTGAACACAGAAGTGCAATACGTTTGTAGCTAGGATTATGCATGGTATGTACAGCAGAAATATAATTTTTTTGCCCACACTTCTTAAGATATACATAGACTACATGTTTTCACATAGGAGTGGAGGCATGGAATTTGGAATCTTTCCACAATATGCAATAATAACTAGGGAATTAGCTGTTACGTGTATTTGCCAGATGCTTTTGTAATTCACATTAATTTCAATCGCACCAGTGTGTATATATGGGATGCATCTGTCCTTGGCACTTCGCTTTTTCCAGGTGGAAACCCCTAACTAATCCAGAGGCATAAGCAAAATGGGAGAGACATTTGATTTAATTAAAAGCAGGATGTTTTATTTGGCATTCTTTAAATATTTGTGCAAGAGTGGTGCCCATTTTTGGAAGTGCTTGGTTTTAGCTTTTATCTTTGCGATCTAAAACAGGTTTCAAATTATATACACTTTGTTTCCCTCTCCATTTACTTCATTCTTTGCTAATTTATTCTTTCTCCTATATATCCTATAACAATTCCACTCCAAACCTCAAAACTCCATTGTGGTTACAGAACTAGTAATAGAAGATGCATGATTACTTTGGAGCAGTTTGACTCGGTTGTATAGGAAACACAATAGCAAAGTTGCCGCGGCACTCAGCTGCATTCCTGGAGACTGTGGGGTCCAATCTTATTTTGTCTGACATTTATTCCACCTCACAGAAAATGTTCTCCAGATCAATTAACATGGAAAGGTTAAAGACAGGGGAACATGAGATTTGTCATATGACACCATGGCAACATAGTAGTTGCTTTAGCCTGAGTAATGGGTGAGAGAATAAGGGACATTTTGGAGATTACTTTCTGATGGTAAAAGCTGAATGACAGCTGAGTGGACTCCCTCAGGAGGTGATGGACTCTCCTTCCATGGAGGTTTCTAAGCAGAAGTTGGATGGTCATCTTTCATGGATGGTTTAGTTGAGATTCCTGCACTGCAGGAGGCTGGACTAGATGACATTGGGTCCCTTCCAACTCCTTAATTCTACGATTCCAGTTTTAAGTCAGGCTCCCTAGCACAGTGGGTACACTTACAGAATGTTTCAGAAACCAGTAATATACCACCCGTCTTCATGTGCAGTTCTTCAGTCCTTTCCTCTGATCAGAAATTGTTAATATTTGATCGATCATAAATATAAGTTGCTTTTAACTGCCTTTATCACCATTAACACTACTGAGCAAGGCATACTTTGCAGACTTCAGTATACCTCCTGCAAAAGTTAGCATTGGCAACTTGTTCTGGTCACAATTCAATATGGTTCTGATTATTATTTCATTTTATTACCCTCCCTCCACCATAAGGTTGTTGTTGTTATTATTAACCAAATATTAAAAACACAGTAAAACATAAATTATTTAAGACTTCCCTATACAGGGCTGCATTCAGAAGTCTTCTAACAATTGTATAGTTATTTATCTCCCTGACATCTGATGGGAGGATGTTCCACAGGGTGGGCACCACCACTGAGAAGGCCCTCTGACTGGATACCTGGGCTGAATGATGGAGGTGGAGATGCTCCTTCAGGTATGCAGGGCAATACAACAAATTAAAAAGCAGCATTAAAATAAGTTACGTTCATAGAATAGGACGGGTCCTTAAGGCCCATTGGCTTGAGTCTTAAGTTGCCCTTCTTTTTTGGTTGTGCCTTTGTTCCAGCAGAGGCTCCCATTGGTGGAAGGCAGAAGACAATATTCAACCATCCCAAATCATTCTCCCTGCACCCTTCCCACTTTAGTGCTAACTATGCTTCAGACCATTACCTGTCCTTCCTGAGCAGATGTTTAGTGGCCCTGAGGGGCTGTAGGAAGAAGGGGGATTGGGGGAAATGACCTTCCCTCACTTCCTTCACTGAGTGCTTGGCGAATCTCAGGAACCAAGCCATGGATTACAGGGGTTTAAATGCTGCTTACTATTTGTTGGACTGTGGATGTTAACAAAGATCTATCAACTTAAACCATCACATGGGCCATTCCTAGACAACACTGGTCTTACCCGCTTTCCTGCTCACTGCGGGTGGCACTGTAGTCTAAACCACTGAGCCTCTTGGGCTTGCCCATCAGAAGGTCAGCAGTATGAATCTCCGCGACGGGGTGAGCTCCCGTTGCTCAGTCCCAGCTCCTGCCAACCTAGCAGTTCAAAAGCACACCAGTGCAAGTAGATAAATGGAGAGAAGATAAACGGCGTTTCTGTGAGCTCTGGCACACGTCCGGGTGTCCTGTTGCGTGAGAAACAGTTTAGTTATGCTGGCCACATGACCCGGAAAGCTGTCTGTGGACAAATGCCGGCTCCCTCAGCCTGAAAGCGAGATGAACGCCGCAACCCAATGGTCACCTTTGACTGGACTTAACCCTCCAGGGGTCCTTTACCTTTACTTTTTACCTTGCTCATTAAGTGAGACCAGAAGCCATCCTATCTCATCCAGCTTTGCCTATCATGAAAAATGTACAAGATCTAATGAGTAGTCCTTTTCTGCATAATATTTTAGATTGTATCATGGCTTATCACATTCATTTGAAAATGCTAGAGTTTCTTGTTGATAGCTCTGGAAATAATCTTATTACATTATTTCCTTTAGGAATCCTTATCTGATTGGTGCAGCATGAAAATTCCAGAGGGGAAACGAAGTGGTTTTGTGGTGTAGGTTTTGACCCTCCTCTCCTGCAAATTCAACAAGATAACTATCACACATGAAATGTGCTCTGAAAGTAAGATATGTTAATCTCTCAACATCTTTGTCATTCCGACCTACAGTTTTAAACCAATAATGGACATAAAACTTCACAAGACATACACTGCTTGAGATTGCCAAACCGGATCATTATAAAGGAATGAACTATTATGCGGCTCCATATTCTCAAGGAGCTGAACTATACATCATTTGGAAACAAATCCTGTGGTTTTCAACAGACCCTGCATTCAAATGAATGTACAGTACCTTTACTTTCCCCCCTCCATGCAGTAAGGGACAATGCCGGGGTATGGTGAGTGAAAAAGACAGGGAGCAGGCAATGGGAACATTCACTTTGAAGGCTAGCCACTCCTGTGGGACTTACTTTCTGGAAAAGTGTATGTTCTTTTGAAAATACCTTCAGCTAGAATAAGGAAAAGTTTTCTGACCTTGGGACAACTCTTGGTTTATTGTAAATCCACTTACTATCTTCCTCTTCATGACAGGATTTTTTTTCTTGCACCTACAGGAATAAATCAGACTACATGCTAAGAGGCATATTTATTGTCTCAGAAAGAGTGCATTCTGTTTGCTTCTCAATAGCAATCTATAACTCTTTAAAGAATGACAAGACGGTTTCATTTTATTACAGTGTGTCATCTTATGTCTTACTAAATAAATACAGGTGCACTCACAGTTGTATTCAGAAGATGCAGCAACAGGCTTAAGCTCAAGGCAGTTTAAGTATATTGTTACCGGTAAGTGCTTCTCAGAAATAGTGAGAAGTCCAAGGGCAGAGCTTCATTTTCAAATATATAGCAGGAGCAGCTGGGACTAAGAACCATCTCTCCTGCTGAGATCCAGTTCCCTTTGTGGTAAGCCATTAATAAGTACTATTAAAGCTGATGATTAGAGCTGAAAAACACGTTCAGAAACACTACATGTACCTTCTGCAGTTCCCACGCTTCTGCCAATCAGACACTTGCTGAAGACTTTGTGGTTTAAGAGAAAGGTAGACTGATTTCAGTCTCTCATCTATCAATGAGAGACAAACCCATCTTATTATTTAATCATATTATTTTTGAAATAATAATTAAAAAGCGTGGCTGTGTGTGTGCACTCTTGCTAAGGAACATTGCCATTCTGAATTAGAGGAAGGTCCAACTAGTTCATTGTTATTTGCAAGAATTCCAGCGAACAGCACGTGTTAGGTGGTCCACCAGAAGGTGGTTAGTGATTCACCAATGGACCATCACCTGCATTTTGCCATCCTCTAGTATAGTAAAAGCCATGGTTTTCCCAGTAGTGATGTATGGAAGTGAGAGCTGGACCATAAAGAAGGCTGATCGCCGAAGAATTGATGCTTTTGAATTATGGTGCTGGAGGAGACTCTTGAGAGTCCCATGGACTGCAAGAAGATCAAACCTCTCCATTCTGAAGGAAATCAGCCCTGAGTGCTCACTGGAAGGACAGATCGTGAAGCTGAGGCTCCAATACTTTGGCCACCTCATGAGAAGAGAAGACTCCCTGGAAAAGACCCTGATGTTGGGAAAGATGGAGGGCACAAGGAGAAGGGGACGACAGAGAATGAGATGGTTGGATGGTGTTCTTGAAGCTACTAGCATGAGCTTGATCAAACTGCGGGAGGCAGTGGAGGACAGAAGTGCCTGGCGGGCTCTGGTCCATGGGGTCACGAAGAGTTGGACACGACTAAACGACTAAACAACAACAAGTTTAGGAAAGAAAGAAAAGGTTGCTGAGGCTGAGCAACAAATGGAGAGTGTATTAAAGGGGTACATTCTGTAGATGTCTAGAGTTTGAGTATAGATCTAAGGTCATTTTGAATCCCAATTCTATATTCTGCAGCATTAGCTACCCCTTCCAGTTTGGTGTCATTTGCAAATTTGATTAGCATCACCTCAATTCCTTCATCCAAGTTGTTTATAAAGACGTTGAATCACAACGGGCCAAGGACGGAACCCTGCAACACACCACTTGTCACTTTCCCCCAGGATGACAAGGAACCATTAGTGAGTCCTCTTGGGGTTCAGTCAATCAATCACCTAACAGTTACCTCATCCAGCCCACATTTTACCAGCATCATTGCAAGAATATCAAAAGTCTTACTGGAATATACTATGTTGCATACAGATTTTGGCCAAAAATGATGAGCAATATAAAATTCCTAAATAAACAAATATAAGGCAGCAGCCAGAGCTGATTTAATCACGCTCCAGAGAGCTTTCTTGTCCAGCTCCCGCTGTAACTTTATTTATCTATTTTATTTATTTAATAAAATTTATACACTGCTTGATAGTAAAAAAAAAAACAACAACCCTCAAAGTGGTTAAAAAACAACAGCCATAAAATCAGGAAAAAAATTACAACAGATTAAAATCACCTCAACTTTCTACGCATCTCGGTAGGCTGGACTGAACAGATGACAGAAAGAATACCGTGAGGGCGCCAGCTTGATCGCAATCAGCAGGGAGTTCCAAGGTGTAGGTGCTGGTGTAGGTATCACTAAAGGCGCAGCTCAGCTGAAAGTGAGGTTTGCAGGTAGCCCCACATGGCACCACTTGCAGAGCACTGCGCCTTTACAAGAGTCACCTGATTCTTGGTGATGTGCCGATGAGCAGCTGCCCATGGGCCTTTGCAAAGGCACAGTTCTCTCCCTGCCCTGTTTGATTTCAAAGGAGAACAGATCACCCAATATCACTCAGGTTGGCCCACAGGAGTCGGGGGAATTAAGGATCCAGTCTGCCAATCAGATTCAGTTTTCCACCCTTCACTTAATGAGACATTTGAGGGAGGGAATTGGTTTTTCCTAGATGCTTCAGTATGACAATAATTTTATCTGAACACTGAGACAAAATGGTTTAAAAAATAAATAAATCAACAGGCAGTTTGTTCCCTGGAAGTCCCCTGCATTGAAGAAAGCAAAACTCTGCATGTTCACACCAAGCAAGATACACTGTGCAAATGATATAGTGCTCTTCAATGGGCAATTGATCTGCAGAGTGCATGTAGTCCATGTCAGAATGCACCACTAAATCTTGGCTCATGGGCTATTTCTTTTCACTGTGAGCTTATGAGCTGAGGAATGATGGTGGGCAATAGGGGTATAAAACCTCTAGGTAGCAATAGATTCCGCGCCAAAAGCTGTATTCTGAAATGCACAATATCCAGCAGAATTTTAGCCTCTGAGACCTAAATGGGAAAAAGTGGAATAAAGCTGTCTTAGAGAAGCAAGTTTTTGCACATCCATTTCCCATGAAAACCTGTTATTTTCTCAGTTTATGAGAAGTTTATGGCATACCAGAAGAAGAAAAGAAACCTCAGTAAATGTAGAAGAGAGGGAGAGTTGTATTGGTATGGAAGAGGTTAAGCTCACTGTAATGCCCCCCAGTGTGTTAATTTTCAAGAATAATTAGAAATAGATTAAAGCTCTGAAGAAAAGGGTGAAATCTTTCAGGACATATTCACATTCCTCAGGCAGCGTATTAAGAGCAGTGCTGACAAGGTATTCTTTTCATGTGGTGTTATAATGCAGCTAAAAATCGTTTGTCATTTTGTGGCATGTGGCTTTATAATTAGTGAATATAACTGGAGGTTGAGCGTTTAGACTGGTTCTGGCCTCCATTTTAATTAAGGCACTTAAAGGCATTTTTATATAACCTCTGCTGCAGGTCATCTGATAAAACTAATCTGGACATAATGCCCCAACCCTTCCTAACCTTCAATTGTTACTTGTATGGTTTAATGCTAGTTTTAAAGAGACATTACCCCATAAATTAGATCTCCAAGTACTAAGGAAGAGCCAGAACTGCTGCAAATTAAAATACTTTAAAGCTCTAATTGGACAGGCCCTTCAGACAGGCTCCCAAAAGACTTTCCTGGCAGCCCTTCATAAAAGATCACATTGTTTTGCAATTCTTCTTTCTAAAGTTGCCCGTAAGCTTAATCCACCCTTCGGCCTTTAGATAAAATCTTACCACATTTGATTTAAGTCATGATATGGGTTATAGAGGGGATGGTGTCTGCTTATGAACAGTCCGTTTGCGGTTAATTAGGAGCCAGCATGGAGCTACAAGGAACCTTCAGGTCAGGTTTCAAACCCCATCCCATGTCAGGCTCTCTCTTTCGCTGATCCTTTGTAAATTAGGACATGCATGCTTCCACATCCTCTGTTTAGGCATAATGCCACAACAGGGTGAAGGAGGCAACCCACTACAGTGGGCTGGATGCAGATTTAGTCAGCAGAACCTCCCATTCAAGTCAATGGAATTTAAAAGTTATGAATAACTTGTCCCATTGATTTCAATGGCACCTAAACTCATCTAATGGGTCCGTCTGGCTGCAACCCAACAGACTAAATTGTTTACCATTTGTCAGATAGCAGCAGCAGAGCTGTACTTTGAAAATTATGAAAATAAGATAGCTTAAAAGTTTAGCAATGGTGTAAATATTTTTCCAGGAAAAATAACCTCGGTTTGTTGTTGTTTTAAGGGATGAGTGACAGCTTCCAGGTCTGCATTCTCACCAGAGAGAAAGGGTTGTAGCAGTCATTGGAGGTTTGTAAACAGAAGTTGGATGGCCATCTGTCAGGGAATCTTTAGCTGTGACGCCTGCACTGTTGAGGGCTGCCACCAACTCTGCAATTCTATACCCACATTCCAGCAATGCAATGCTATGTGCGTATACACAGAATAAAGTCCATTGATTTCAGTGGGGCTTACTCTCAAGTATGTGCATGGCAGGACTGTAGCCTAAGCCGTTTCAGGCCCATTTGGTATCTATGTGCTTAAGTTTGTCTGTGTTGGTTGTGACTGATCTCTTCACCAGCTATAAATTGATCTGAGTCAGCACAACTGGTATCGCCCTATTATGCAGCTTTGCTGCAAATAGTTCTCGCATTCGCACTTGTAAAAAGAGGCTGAAAGTTCAAAGGCAGACCTCTCAGAAATGCTTTTAAAATAATCTAATTTGAAATGGGAGCTGATGCAGTGTGGCTTAAGAGAGTGCGCTCAGCCAAAATGTCCCTTGTTCAATCAAACGTTGCCTCTTCCATGAACCCACTTGGCGGCCTTAGGCCAGCTCCTCTCTCAGCCTCTGCTCCCACAGACTTGCCTGCCTTGCAGAGTGTAAGAAATAAAACATGTTCCTCTCCCTGCAGCAAACTCAACACTCAGAAGTGACAGCGATGCTTCTTTAATCTACGAGCCACTACACACTACACATTGTTTTGCAATTCTTCTTTCTAAAGTTGCCCATAAGCTTAATCCACCCTTCGGCCTTTAGATGAAAAAGAAATCTTACCACATATGATTTAAGTCATGATATGGGTTATAGAGGGGATGATGTCTGCTTATGAACAGTCCGTTTGCGGTTAATTAGGAGCCAGCATGGAGCTACAAGGAACCTTCAGGTCAGGTTTCAAACCCCATCTCATGTCAGGCTCTCTCTTTCGCTGATCCTTTGTAAATTAGGACATGCATGCTTCCACATCCTCTGTTTAGGCATAATGCCACAACAGGGTGAAGGAAGCAACCCACTACAGTGGGTTAGATGCAGATTAATCAGCCGAACCTCCCATTCAACTCAATGGGAGTTAACAACTTCTGTGAGATGGAGTAAAAATCTTTAAATGAAAAGAATTAAATTATATTCATTAAGATTATGAAGAGAAGATGCAATTCTTTCTTCCGTAGAATCAGTGTTAACTTTTGATCATGGTTAAATATTTTAAACATCTTTCTGCTTTGGCTGCAAATTATTGGATCGGGGCCAAATCATTAGTTTAGTTTTGTGGAATGTTACAAGGAAATCACATCAGAGTCACTCCCAGAATATAGGAAAGAAGTTTTACCCTTCTTTCTGTATCCCAGCTGGGACTAAACACAGAGATGTGAGTGGATATAAGTCACTGTGTGCAGATGATGTCATCCCCAAGGCCAACTTATTTGCACAAATTTCATTCAAAGAAGGGAAGGGGCTGATTAGCACCAGGCACCCAGACTTCTGCCTGAAGGGGAGGCAGCTTTGGCATGGCACCACTTTCACTTGAGCGGTATTAGGAGTCAACTGGCAGGGGGGAAATTGCCCTAGCCATTGTGCCGGAATGACTTAAGTTGCCCCATGTAATTTGCCACCATGAAAAAGCAAATAGGAAGCTGTAACGTATAAACCGAGTAATGTTGTGGAAGCAAGTTATCATGTTTTGGGGGTAGTGATAAGTTCTGTTCATTTGCATATGCTCATTTTAATGTACCCAAATTAAAAAAAAAATCTCCTTTCTGCAATATTAAGAAAGAAACACGTTTCTAATGAAGTTGGAAAAGAAACAAGCTTAGGGGGGAGGGATCGTCCAAAATTTAAACCTGTTCCTATAATTTTGAGAGGCCTTTAAAAATAAAATGCATTTGCGGCTTAAACCTCTGTTAAACCTGCTACAATTCTAAAATGAATGTATATTATCTGAAGTAGTCATCCAATGTATTATGTATTTTGTAGGTGATAGCCCATAAGCCTCAAACCAGCAACTTCAAGTTCTTTTGTCTCAGACCTGTACAGGCTGCTACTTTTATCATGGCACAAAACTGAGGTGTTTTTTTCAGCACTCAATGGGGATAGTTGGCACAAGGCCTCCGAGATGACTTCATCAGGCTGCTGTCTGGCTCCCCTGCTGTGGCAAAGGCTCTGCGCCACAGTGCCATCTGGCTCCTTCTCTGGGGGTTTGTGCAACCAGTATCGCAAGCGCTTCAGGAAAATCACACTAAATGAAGCCCCCAGTGGAACTATAAGGCATTTCTCAATCCTCTACAACCCCACCGCCAAGCAGTAAGCACAAAGCCCTCTCACCCTGTTCCCTTTAGACATTTTGATTTCATAACTATTCATAAGCACCAGTTCATTCAGAAGACTTGCTTGAATTTGCGTTCTTCACTCCTTCTCCACGTTTATTTTCCTTTTCACCTGCATCCTATCTGGATTAACACCTGTGGGGGGGGGGTTTCAGCTGGACAACAAACCCTCAAGATATAGCTTTTCTCTTGTTATGTGAGCTGAGATGGTAAATAAGTTCAACAGAAAATAAAAAGCACATGCATTTATAAACCTCCATCCGCTCCACCCCGACTCAAAGCCAGCCTAAACTGGTAAAATGGGTGGTGCTCATACTGGGAGAGAAAGAAGAAGGTTGATGAACCTGGCAAGGAAGGAGAGGGGTGAATGGCCCAAACAAATGCATAGGTGCCTCCCAGGTCCAACTGCAACAGAGTACATATGGCACTCGGTTTCTCTTACTCCATACCTCCCCACGTTGTCCCCCCTTGGTGAGAAGAGCTGGCTAGTCTAGAATGAAGCCTCCTCCAGAAAATAATGACATGCTAGAATAGGAAAAATTGTTGTTGTTGTTGTTTAGTCGTGTCCGACTCTTCGTGACCCCCTGGACCAGAGCACGCCAGGCACTCCTGTCTTCCACTGCCTCCCGCAGTTTGCTCAGACTCATGCTGGTAGCTTCAAGAACACTGTCCAACCATCTCCTCCTCTGTCGTCTCCTTCTCCTTGTGCCTTCCATCTTCCCCAACATCAGGGTCTTTTCCAGGGAGTCTTCTCTTCTCATGAGGTGGCCAAAGTCTTGGAGCCTCAGCTTCAGGATCTGTCCTCCCAGTGAGCACTCAGGGCTGATTTCCTTCAGAAGGAATAGGTTTGATCTTCTTGAAGTCCATGGGACTCTCAAGAGTCTCCTCCAGCAAGATTTAAATGGAGAATTCCTTAAGCTCAATGCAACTCAATTGCACTTGTCTCAGTAATCATAGAATCAAAGAATTGCAGAGTTGGAAGGGACCCTGAGGGTCATCTAGTCCAACTCCCTGCAATGCAGGAATCTCAACTAAAGCATTCATGCCAGATGGCCATCCAACCGCTGCTTAAAAACTTCCAAAGAAGGAGAGGCCACTACTGAATGAGGAAGTCCATTCCACTGTCAAACAGCTCTTACACTCAGAAAGTTCTTCCTGATGTTTGGTTGTAATTTCCTTTCTTGTAACTTGAAGCCATCGGTTTGGGTCCATCTGGGCCCATTGCTCCATATGACAGCCCTTAAGATATTTCAAGATGGCTATTCTATCTCCTCTCAGTGTCTTAGTATCTCAGCAACCACTATAACAATGTACTTACCTGGACTTTCCCCCATCAAATAAGGCGACTGCTAGCGAGAAGCCGTTTTCAGAAGGGGTGCCCCACTTATGGAATGCCCTCCCCAGAGATGTTATCCTGGCACCTATATTTGTGTCATTTTGGTGCTCGTGAAAACCCATCCTGCACCTGCCCTTTACTCTGTTTGAGATATGCTGCTTTTCTGGGCTTTTTGTATTTTCTTTGTACTCTTATTGCTACCAAACTTTAAATTTGGTTTCACTTTGAGAGCTTTGTTACAGGACAGCCTACACATACTTGGCACAAATAGATAAGGCAGGCCAGTATTAAAATCTTTATATTGCAGGGTGTGGGGGGCTTGGCTAAAGTCCCTCGGTGAGGTTATGGCTGAGGTGAACCTTGAACCAGGAGCTTCTTTTAAGCACTAGGCTGCATAGGACTTGTACGGCCCTCCATCATACACTGTGGGGCTCAAATCAGGAGCCATGCAGATCAGACAATGGCTCCTTGCTACCTGTGGCAGCTGAGCTGGAGGCAGGCAATTCTATAACCACCCATAACCTTCCTGGTTGGAAGTTAGGAGATAGAGGAAGACCAGCCTGGTGATAATGGCAAGTTCAAAGACTTGGAGACCTGCTGACTTTCTCAGGCTGGGCATTGTGTCCTCTCACCTGTGTCCCAGAGGTTCCACCTCCTCACACCTTTGGCCACTCAGCCTCGAGTGGCCTGCCTGAGCCTGAGCAATGGACTTCCCATGGCATTGATGGCAAATCGTGCAAACAAACAGCCATTCTCAATGCACCCCGATGGCGCACACGCAGCGAGCTGTGCTTTGTACTGTCAAGACAATAGCCTTAATTCCCTATCAAACCTGAACCTAGATGGATAGTGGCAGTATTGCACTTCTTAACATGATGCAAGTCACTACCGTGACTCCCATGAAATATGATTGTGTTATGACTTGTTATGCCGTGTCAGCTCTCCCTGCGTAATTAATAAGAGATGATCTGATGCGGCACCAGTGGTTTTGGAATTGAAATTAAAAGTTGTCCGCGCACCACAGAACACATCTGCTTCATGGCATTATTCAAATTAACTTCAGGGGATTGACTCCATTTTAGTGTCTGAGTCAGGGACATCAAATATAAAGGAGCACAGGAAACCCTGGAAGGTTCTGTGGATTCTTGTTAGGCAGATCGCTTTAAGTAGCTGCTTTCCCTGCTAAATGACTGACGCAAACAATTTTATTTAATATGTTGTAGCACACCAAGTGTAATTCTATTAACAGGAACTTAATACTCCAATACCCAAATTGGTTTCTGCTCTAACGTGGCCCAGGGTACCAACTTTGTGCTTGTTCAGCACTAGAGAGAAGGCTTGAAGGAGGCGGCCGTGACTTCCGCTGCATTTCTGAACTTTGCCCAGCCTTCTTCCGCAAGCAAAAGTCAAATCCCAAAGGAGACAAAAGTGGGTTCCACATATGTGGGAATGCAGAGTTAAACCATAGCTGGATGCTGGCTGCAGAATTCATAGTAGGAATGACATTGCTACAGGTGAGTTCAGAGCAGTAAGACAGAAAGTGCAGGGTGAATAAAAAAGAAAAACCAGGAAGAATGAGAAAATACCATTACCTACGAGGATTTTTTTCTTTATGATGGGGAAAGCCAAAGAGCAGGAGGTCAGACATCAGTAGAAACATTTTGTCATTTGTAATTGCACCTCCAAGGACCTCAAGGTGCTGTGCAGGGTTCTTCCTCTCCCTGTTGTATCATCACAGGCAGGGGCGAACGGAGGTGTTGTGACACCTGGGGCGGCAAACCACTATGTACGGCGCATGTGCGGCATTGCTACATACAGCAAATGTGCCGTACGGAGTGATGCTGCACATGCACCGTACATAGCAGTTTGCCGGTGCCGCCACTCTAGCGCTGTACGGACAGTGCCAGGATCCTCTGCTCATGGCTGCAGCTGCGAACGGAGGACCCTCCATTCGCAGCTGTAACGACGACAGAGGGATCTCACTGCTGGCGCTCAAGCACCGCTATGTACAGTGCATGTGCAGCGTTGGCTGTACATAGCAGTTTGCAGCCGGCACCGGGATTCTCTGCTTGTGGCTGCATGACATGCGGCTGTGGTGGCGCAATGGCTGCTTGTGCCGCCGCGAGCCCCCGCGGGGTGCTTTCTTGTCACCCCCTCAGACATGGCACCCGGGGGGCACCCCCCTCCCCGTTGCGACACCACTGATCACAGGTTAGGCTGAGAGACTGTGATGGGCCCAGGGAGCCTCATGGCTGAGTGGGGATTTAAGCCCCAGTTTCCCAGGCCCTGGTCCAGCCCTGCAGCCATCACACCACACAGACTCCTTTGGGCCGTAAGAAGAGTTGGGCAATGCAACCACTGACCAAGAGGGCTGGTGGGCTCTCCCTTGCTGGAAGTCTTCAAGCAGAGGCTGGGGAGCTGTGTCTTGAAGGTGGTCTGGCTTTGGGTTTCCTGTGTGTTGAGCAGGGTTTGCACCTAGATGGCTTCCCAGGCCCCCTTCCAGGCTATGTTTCAATTCTCTATTCTGTTCCTTCTGGAGCAGCTGTAAGCGATGGCCCAGCTGGAGGCAACGAGGTCATCCCCACATCTGGAGCCAGGGCAGGCTCAGGCCCCTGACTCCGCCCAGCTGGTGTTTGTTGCAGGGGAACCTGTGCAGACTGTGGCTCTTCAGGATCAGGCCCCAGACTAGGTTCAGCTGCCACCTGAGGCAAAGGATCCAGTGCGGACTGAGACTCCTCTGGCTCCGAGTCCGAGCCCGAGTCCCAGGTCATCACACACTATCTCAGCCGCACCTACGTCACAGGGTTCTTGTGAAGATAAAATGGGGAAGCAGGAGAAAAGTGCACGCCACCTTGAGCTGCTTGGAGGAATGGTGGGATGCAAATATTGCTATTATTACTCTATATAATTCTTCTTCTTAAAAGAACAGAATCATACAAAATGTAACAAGCCTCTGTAGGACCATACTCCAAAAATAATTCTTCTATGGACCAAAAGCTTGGCCAATGTAATATGCCTGTAGCCTTTTCTTAAAGATTTTCCCAGGGGTGGGGTGGGGGTACTGCAGCAAGTGGGAGGGATCATAGAATCATAGAATCATAGAGTTGGAATAGACCACAAGGGCCATCGAGTCCAACCCCCTGCCAAGCAGGAAACACCATCAGAGCACTCCTGACATATGGTTGTCAAGCCTCTGCTTAAAGACCTCCAAAGGAGGAGACTCCACCACACTCCTTGGCAGCAAATTCCACTGTCGAACAGCTCTTACTGTCATGAAGTTCTTCCTAATGTTTAGGTGGAATCTTCTTTCTTGTAGTTTGGATCCATTGCTCCGTGTCCGCTTCTCTGGATCAGTATTTCTTCTTTATCCACTTCTGTTCCAACTGAGGTCTTGCAGCTCTTAGCTGTGGTGAAATTTGGGTCTTCCAGAGAAAATGCCTTGAATGGTCACTTCAGTGACATTGCCCTCATGAAGGTGGTCCAATCAGACATGGCAAATAGATCCATGATCAGGACACCTGGGAGCAGGATTGTAATCCTTTCGCCGCAGCCAAATCAAACCCTGCCCTCCACAGATGCTATTAGTCGGGAAAGGACAGGTCCAACCTAATTTCCCTCCGTTGTGTGTTCATGGGGTGGAACTAGGGGAAAGAGCGGGGGTCAAGGACTGAAGGAATGAACCCAGGGAGGGTTCTATGTGCCAAAGAGTCAGAAAGAGCAAAGAAGTAGCAACAAAGACAAATTGTTTATTTGTTGGCAGTGCTCGTTCTTGTCCTCCAGAAGCAAACAAATCAGAGGGAAAGAAGCCGAGCCACATGGCCCCACAGCTTGAAATTCTCTTCCATGCTGGGGGAAGCAATAGGCTTGCCAAAAGGAAGCGAGCAGCTCCTTGATTTCCCACAGTGAAATCAACCGCAGCAGACCTTTTTCTTGCAGTGGCTTTTTGTGGCAACTTTTCTTTACTTATCCGTCAAAATTCCATTTCAGTTGTCTTGGACTCTGTTCTGTCCAATACGCAAAAAGGTAAAGGTAAAGGTACCCCTGCCCGTATGGGCCAGTCGTGACCGGCTCTAGGGTTGCGCGCTCATCTTGCTCAAGAGGCCGGGAGCCGGCGCCGTCCGAAGACACTTCCGGGTCACGTGGCCAGCGTGACGAAGCTGCACTGGCGAGCCAGCACCAGTGCCGCACATGGAAACGCCGTTTACCTTCCCGCTTGAGCGGTACCTATTTATCTACTTGCACTTAGGGGTGCTTTCGAACTGCTAGGTGGGCAGGAGCTGGGACCGAGCAACGGGAGCTCACCCCATCACGCGGATTCGAACCCCCAACCTTCTGATCGGCAAGTCCTAGGCTCTGTGGTTTAACCCACAGTGCCACCTGTGGTACCACCAAACGCTGCACCAGCTGAAGTTTCTGAAGTGTCTGTAGAGGCAGTCCTATGCATAGCATGTTACAGTCCTCTATCCTAAAGGTTACCAAAGAATAGATGACAGAAGTTAAGCTGTCCCTGTCCAGACAGGGGTACAGCTGGGCCACCAGCTGAAGCTGATAGAAGGCACTCTGTGCCACTGAGGCGACCTGAGCCTCAAGTAACCGCAAGGGATCCAGGAGTACCTGCAAGGTGTGCATGCTCCTTCAGAGGGAGTGGAACCCCATCAAGAGCAGGCCACCTCCCAGCCATCCGGTCTAGAGAACCGCCCTCTAACAGTACCTCAGTCTTATCTGGATTGAGCTTCTGTTTGTTGGCTCTCATGCAGGCCACTACCGAGGCAAGACATTGGTCCAGCACTTCCACTGCCTCACCTGCAGATGTAAAGGAGAAGTAGAGCTGTGTGTCATCAGCATATTGCTGGCAATGTACTCCAAACCTCTGGATAAGGCCACCCAGCGGTTTCATGTAGATGTTAAACAATGTGGGGGATAGGACTGAGCCCTGTGGAACCCCACATTCAGGGTTCCCAGGGCTGAAAAACATTCCCCAAGTAACACTGTCTGGGAACGACCATCCAAGTAAGACTGGAACCACCACAAAGCAGTGCCACTGACCCCTGACATGGACAGCCACTCCAGAAGGATATCATGGCTGATGGTATCCAAAGCGGCTGAGAGGTTTGGGGGTGTCAAAGCAAATTTCGTTGGAGGAAATAGCCAGACCCAAGTTTGGATTAGGGCGTAGTAATGGTTTTGGTGGACCCACTGATATGTCTTGTTATTAGCACATGCAAAAGCTACTTTTTGGGTGCTGCTGTGGTGAGACTCTCCATAAGCAGGCTCAGGTTTGTATATATGTGGAAATGAATCCATATATACTGCAATCTCTGCTGTGCCTAATTAATGAAGAAAGCACAAACCCTGGTTAAATGCCAAGTCCCCTGGAATTCTGTGCATAGAAAAATAGAATTGTAGAATTGTAGAGTTGGAAGGGGGCATGAGGGTCATCAAGTCCAAACCCCTGCAATGCAGGAATGTTTTGCCCAACAGAGGAGACTGGGGTGGAATGGATACAGCGGTGCCTCGCAAGACGAATGCCTCGCAAGACGAAAAACCCGCTAGATGAAAGGGTTTTCTGTTTTTCGATGCGCTTCGCAAGACGAATTTCCCATGGGCTTGCTTCGCAAGACGAAAACGTCTTGCAAGTCTTGCGATTTTTTCCGCTCCCCCCCTTTTCTAAGCCGCTAAGCCGCTAAGAGCCTTTTAGCCGCTAAGCCGCTAAGCCTTTAATAGCCACTAAACCGCTAATAGCGCTCATCTGCTAAGCCGCTAATAGGGTTGCTTCGCAAGACGAAAAAACCGCTAGACGAAGAGACTCGCGGAACGGATTATTTTCGTCTTGCGAGGCACCACTGTATGTGCATTTTGTGCTGATGCTTTGGTGGGAGAACAGGATTACAAAGTAGATGGAAGTATGAATTTTGAAGGGTAGCTGTCTCTGTCTGCAGTTCCTAAAGTCCAAAGTTGGACCAAATAACCTTTTTTTTTGTATGCCCGGACAAAAGTAGTTGTCTACGGAGTGTGTTAAATTGATCACTTTCCAGAATCTCATCCTCCCCAGATGGGATTTCAAAAAGGCTATTGCCAGAACAAAACTCAGAAGAGAAAAGGAATGTTTGAACTGATATTTACCTGTTTAGGAGTAATGGCATTCTGGGTGATGCAAAGGAGGAGAATGGCTCTCTCACCTGTAATCGTAATGTAGAAGAAGGAATTCCACAAAACAGGCGCAGATTTTTCACACCTTGTACATCCAGCAGCACCTGCTAAGATTCCTTCCTCTATATTGTATCTTTAATAAAGTTACAGGGCCCCTGAACTCCTGTCACTCTAATTACACTGTATGTGGAAGAAGAAGAAGAGTTTGGATTTGATATCCCGCCTTTCACTCCCTTTAAGGAGTCTCAAAGCGGCTCACATTCTCCTTTCCCTTCCTCCCCCACAACAAACACTCTGTGAGGTGAGTGGGGCTGAGAGACATCAGAGAAGTGTGACTGGCCCAAGGTCACCCAGCAGCTGAATGCGGAGGAGCGGAGACGCGAACCCGGTTCCCCAGATTACGAGACTACCGCTCTTAACCACTACACCACACTGGCTTCTCATGTGCAAAATTAAACTGAAGCCATCACCGCATAATTTATTCATTATTTAATTAATTCATTAGACATCTGCTTGTGTCGAGGTGGCTTATGGTATAAATATATAAATGGAATTTACGCATGGACTTATGCAGGCAGAAGATGTAAACACAAACTGATCTAACAGCCCATAGAACAACCTGTCCCCTCGAGTGTATACCCCTCTGGGTACGCTTGAGTCTGTTTCTCTCCTCTTGCCAGATCTGAGCATTCATTGCTGCCCATGCTGGAATCATTAGGTGCTCTGGCCTTCTCTCTTTCCCTGCTGGTTTCCTTTTGTGAAACAAACTCTCATCTTTTTGGCCAAGGAATGCCATCTGTTCTGTCTCTACAATCCAGCTGTTTCGCCTCCTTTAATCCCACCCTATTCCCCTGGTGTCTGGGGAAATGCTACTGTATTCCAGTTTGTTTTGATCTTGAAATTAAAACCTCTTTACACCCATGCACCCCGTTCCACAGCTGCTCATTAGCCTTTGGATAAAAGTAAGGATTACTTGGGCCATTTTGAAAGGATGGGGTGGATGGCCCAAGCAGAGGCTCCCCATTGTAATGTTAACACTTGATATCAAGGTGCCTCTCTAATGAGCCACTCTGGGGAACTGTAATTAAACTTAAAAAATCAGGAGTCATTTTCTGATTTAATTATTTCTTTACACTAAATCCAGGCTACAGGTTTGTGGAGATGGGGCAGGAGAAAGTAAATAGTTCCTTTTTAATTTACTTTTTTTAAAATAGAAAGCTGAAGTTTGGTTTAGGGTTTATTATTTCAGCAAGTTAGAGTCTCCAAATTCTCAGGTAAAGGTGTGGGAAGAAAGAATATTTTCATCCACTGACTGCCTCCAATCTCTCTCAGTTCTGAAGTAGTATGTCAGCGTTTGCCCCTTGATTTGCTGTCAGCTTCCTGCTATATTTCTGTGGCCCAAGCAGTGAATGCAATTCACACAGTTTCTGAGGAACATGGCTTTTGAACACCTGTTGTATGTGGAAATTTATGGATACAAAAAAGTTGCTAACACTTTTTGTCCAGAGGGGTGTGTGGGATAGAGAGGCAAGGCTATGGGGTGAAACTCTTTGTTTGTATTGTTTTTGATATATAAAAAAACCAATGACAATAGTTTTGGGAGGGAGGGAAGAGAGTGAATGCAATGGTGCCCTCACTTGCAAGATAACCGAAAATAAATCAAGACATGGAACCGGGGTGCATCTCAAGCAACTCCCATCTTCAGAACCATCTTTGCTGCCTAGACTACACCCTGAAAATCCAGACATAAAAGTTGTTGAGCTTTTTAAAATTTTACCCAAAAGTTTCAATAATAATAATAATAATAATGAAATTGACCAAAAACTACACTTCTGACATGGGCTGACATACGTCCAGATGTTCCAGGACATGCAGCATTTTTTGGCCGGAATGCTGCTTACTAGGGGCGAATACTGGCGATGTCTGGGAAATTCCAGACATGGCAACCCTATTAACTACAGCCCTTAAAAAGTGCAGTACTATGAGTACTAAAAAGGTAAAGGGTAAAGGGACCCCGACCATTAGGTCGAGTCGTGACCGACTCTGGGGTTGCGGCGCTCATCTCGCTTTATTGGCCGAGGGAGCCGGCGTACAGCTTCTGGGTCATGTGGCCAGCAGGACTAAGCCGCTTCTGGCGAACCAGGGCAGCGCACAGAAACGCCGTTTACCTTCCCGTCGGATCTACTTGCACTTTGACGTGCTTTCGAATTGCTAGGTTGGCAGGAGCAGGGACCGAGCAACGGGAGCTCACCCCGTCGTGGGGATTCGAACTGCCAACCTTCTGATCGGTAAGTCCTAGGCTCTGTGGGTTAACCCACAGTGCCACCCGCGCCCCTACTATGAGTACTACTTGGCTGCTAAAAGGGAAGGGATATATTACATGAATGACTCAATATTGCTAAACATTTGTTTATGCAGATATTCATGCACTGAGTATAACATATTGTGCTACATAGATAGCACATGTAGGAGCCAATATTATCAACATTCAGTTAGATGTTTTCAAGGCCTGCACAATATAAGACTGAATGCAGCCCTGACTCAGACAATTGCCTGTGAAGACATTGCAAGTACTTCTGTTTCCGGCTTTTGCAGTGTTTCTTGGACTGAGAGGCATGGGATGGTGTGAGTTTTTCCAACCAAGGGCCCTTCATGGCCACCTGCACCTGAGATTCCTTCAGGGTGTGGTTTCTAGGAGAGAGGAAGCTTTGTGCTTTGTTGTGAGAAGGACTTGAGAGAGAGCAGAAGCAAAGCAAAAAAAGGAAGAGAAGAAAGGAAGAGAAGAAGAGGGCTGCAGAGATACCTGTGTGTTGGGATACTGCCGGGGAGACAAAGTCCATCATCGGCCCACGTCGCCTCCGGACGTCCATCCATCTCCCGTAGACACGCAGTATCAGCAATTAGCGACACGAGCTCCAGAAATAGCTTGCCACATTCCAGAGCTGATGCACGCTCTTATCAGCAGATAATGCCCAGCGAAAGATGCACGCAGGAGAGCATTTTTCATAAGTTTATTCTGTGTTAGTCAGAACATAGAGAAACATGACTGCCTGCTTCATTGTTTCAGGCACCGAGAGAGAAACGAAAGCAATAGAAAACATAAACTTCCTGTGCACAGGAAATACGCAGACTCTGTGACTCACAAAAGCCTGCTCCCTTTTAAGGTGGAACGGAAATATCCTAACACTGTGGTGGTGCAAAAAGATAAAGCAGAGAGAAAAGGAAGGGGCAGTAACAGAGATAGAGTTGTAGAAAGAAGTAGAGGGGGGTGGGGAGAGAAAGCCGTGATGCAGAGACACCAGAGCATGTGGATTGGACCGGAGGGAGAAAAGGAGTGCAAGATAATGGAGAAGTGGCGGCAAGAGTCTTAATAGCACAAGGGTGGAAGAATGAGGAAATCCCGACAAAAGAACTGTGGCAAGAAAACCTGATGGACTATGCGGAATTGGCAAAACTGACACACAAACTACGTGAGAAGGATAACGGTGATTTCAAAGATGAATGGGAACCTTTTATGGGATATTTGAAGAAGCAACAAAATGAACTGGAGTCTTTGGCAGGTTTTGAATAAACATTTACAAACTTTTTATTGTAATATATAGATATTTCAGGATCTTTACAATTTTATAACATGCAGACAGAAAGAGGTGTTGAGAAAACAGAAAGGAGCTGAGGGAAGTTTGGGGGTGAGGTGGGAGGTTGGCTTTTCTGTTTGGGGGGGAATGGAGGGGGAAACAGTGTGGATGATGCACTCTTGTTAAAATTATTGTGTTGAAATTTCTAAGAAAAAAATAATATATATATATATATATAAAAGATAATGGAGAAGCTCAGAGGGAAATCGGAGGTGATGCAGAGAAAAAAGCAAGGAAGCCAGCATGCTCTGCAGTCCAGAGAGATAAAGGAAATTAAACAGAGAATGGGTAAAAAACAAAAAAACCACTGAGCCCTTGGGCTGCCTCATAAAAAGAAATGAAGGCAGGAGCACAACATGCTTGCAAAAGTTCATAGGCGCATCAACTCATTTGCATGTCTATGTTCTGATCTGATCATGATGTGGTGGATACAGTGGTGCCTCGCAAGACGAAAAGAATCCATTCTGTGATTCTCTTCGTCTAGCGGTTTTTTCGTCTTGCGAAGCAAGCCCATTGACGGATTAGCGGATTAGCGCTATTAGCGGCTTTTAGAGGCTTATCGGATCAGCTGATAAGCGGCTTAGCGGCTTAGAAAAAGGGGGGGGAGGAAAAAACACCCGCAGGAACTCGCAAGACCCATAGGAGACTCGTTTTGCGAAGCACCTCCAAAACGGAAAACTCTTGCGTCTAGCGAGTTTTCCATCTTGTGAGGCATTCGTCTTGCGGGGCACCACTGTATTGACTGGGGAGATTTGCTCCAAACTGGGGAGGTCACCAAAGCCTCTCTAGCCGGACCCTCGACTTGAGAATGGGATGGCGGGCCTTCAGATGACAGGACATACTGCCTCGGCCCATCAGGTGCATTCCTGTGACAGATAAATAGGCCTCGTGTGAATGTACTTTTTCTGGTACTTTTTTTTGCTTTTACTGTTTGGATTTTTTGTTCTGTTGCTGCTGGGTTGTGTGATTGATTTACTCTTTTAATGTTGTTTTCTGTTTCAATATTTGTTTGTGAGTTGCCCTGGAGAACCTATAGAGGATAGAAGATGAAAGATCCAAATAATTTTGTATGTAAATCATTTTTTTAAAATCCCGCTTGTCTGTCTGCTCAGATCATTGCCTTTTTCAATAATAATTTTTATTAGTTTTCAATTACAGTAGAGTCCAATAACAGCCTCATTATAACAACACCAATTTATAATACAATTATTAATACCAATCATTCAAATACCAAATTATATAATTACCGTATATAATTTAGATAAAGTGGGCCCCCATCTGCTAGATTTGATGATTTTCTTTATTTCTGTTTTCCAAAATCTTATTAATTTCAATTATATTCCGGTCATAATAATTATTATTCTTACAACAACTGCAATATTAATAACTTCTATTCGACATATTAAATGATTTGTAAAACTACAAGTGAGGAACTCAAACTATATCTTTGTTCTTCCTGTGTGTGGCAATTATTCTATTCATGGTGTTTCTTCCAATTCTTGTAAGATGTTGTGTCTTTCTTTCCCCCGGTTGTTGCTGTTATCCATCATGCCTTGGGTGGAGCAGTTATCCCATTGTTGTTCCAGAAATTTCTCCGTTGCAATGGCCCCCACCTGAGAGGGGCCGGAACTGAGTTCCAGTGAGTTCTGGCTGGAAAAGAAGCCCTGCTCATAGTGATTTGGACTGTACTCCCCTTATATCCATTTTAATTTGCCCCAGTTATAAATACCAACAGGGAGATCTCTTCCATCTGATCGGAACATTTCAGGTAAGCACTGGCAAACTTCAAGGACCAGTTCCAGGAGATCCTGCCCTGCCCTGATATATGAGCCCTGCCTTGTGTTGTTTAGTAAAGTAAAGGTAAAGGTACCCCTGCCCGTGCGGGCCAGTCTTGACAGACTCTAGGGTTGTGCGCTCATCTCACTTAAGAGGCCGGGAGGCGGCACCGTCCGCAGACACTTCCGGGTCACGTGGCCAATGTGACATCGCTGCTCTGGCGAGCCTGCACCAGAGCAACACACGGAACGCCGTTTACCTTCCCGCTATAAAGCGGTACCTATTTATCTACTTGCACTTTAAGGGTGCTTTCGAACTGCTAGGTGGGCAGGAGCTGGGACCAAAAGACGGGAGCTCACCCCGCCGTGGGGATTCGAACCGCCGACCATACGATCGGCAAGTCCTAGGCACTGTGGTTTTACCCACAGCGCCACCCGCGTCCCTTTGTGTTGTTTAGGTAGGTTTTAAAATATTTTTTGTTCAGGATTGCGAGAGGGGTCAATAGGAGTAGTCACTGTTCTTAGTCTCATATTGATGTCTTTGGATGTGATATTTTGGATAAGTTCATTATAAAGAAGTATTCAACATATTTTACTGCTGTTACTATGATTGTGATTATGCTATTTCATACGTTACATGGTTTCAAGTTGTTTTGACTTTTGTAAGGTGTCATGGATACTCTATTTTGTATAATTGCTCCAAATGTAAATAAATAAATAGAGAAAATAATTGTAATAATACTAAATTCTATTACATTCTGGATATATATAAGTAATTACTGGAATATGAAAAAATCCATTTAAATTATCATTATTGATCAGAAGCGAAGCCTCCACCAACAACTTTGGCTCATCAATTTAAACTTTCTTTGTGTGCTAAACATTGCTTGTGTGTGTGTGTGTGTGTGTGTGTGTGTGTGTGTTTGGTATTTAGTAGCCTCTGTGAAACGGATGAGTTGTAACTCGAATAAACAATCCAAACTGGAATTTAAGAAAGGGCATGCCAGAAGTATATCCTGAAAATGGAATGACCCGAAAGTGCTTGATAAAGGCCAGATGTGCTCATTAGGGAAAGGAACCCCCTGAGTTGGAGCACAGTTTTGTCTGTGTGAGCGAAGCTAACAGAAGGCCTATTGTAACCATGTAAGTGGTGCGAAGGCATAGGGTGGAATTTCAATGATCCTGAGGCGAGGGACCACTTACGAGATCTGCAAAACTGGCAGCCCTCTCTCCAAACCTCACTGAAAAGGCCATGCTTAGACAAAATGTTATGTTAAAGCAGATTTGTTTTTAATGCAAACATGGTAACCGTAAACTTATTTTAAAGGTGCTTTCAAGAATCATTTCTTCTCCATCCACACTGGAAGCAAATCTCTACAGCCTGAAATATCCTTTAAAGATACAGTCAGCTAACTGGAGACAGGGGGTAGTTATTATTCCAGTGTTCCTGGGGCCCCAGACACGCTAGCAAGCTGAGATTTATCTACCAGAAAGAGCAGTGGCAGAGCCCTCATGTTGTTCTGCTACCCTTGTGACATTCGGGCCATGCCAATGTTGCTTTATATAAGAAGCCGTTGTTGAAATGGAGCTTAATTCATAAAAAGCGCACTTCCATGGTGAAATGTAGCATATAAGCTCCCAATCAAATAGCAGTTGGCTACTCTTTCCTCTTTTTTACAGTTACAGATAGGTAGCCGTGTTGGTCTGCCATGGTCAAAATAAAAACGTTCCTTCCAGTAGCACCTTAAAGACCAACTAAGTTAGTTCTTGGTATGAGCTTTCGTGTGCATGCACACTTCTTCAGATACACTGAAACAGAAGCTGCCAGATCCTTCTATATAGTGAGAAGGTGGGGAGGGGTATTACTCAGAAGGGTGGTGGGAATGGGTGATTGGCAGATAGCTGAGATGAGCCTGTTGACGACTCTTAACGACTGCAATAGGTCTTGCAGGAAAAGGCAAGGGGTGAGAAGGTGAAAAATGGTTTAGTCATGTATAATGAGATAAGAATCCAATGTCTTTGTTCAGACCAGGTCTCTCCATGGTTTTAAGTTTGGTAATGAGTTGCTAGTTCTGTTGATCACTTGCCCTCAATATTACAGCTGATAACAATTCTGTGGGGGGGGGGGAACATGAAGGGAGAGAAGCTTCCTTGCTTGAGGCCAATTCAGAACTGTAACAAGAGTTTTACACTTTTTCACTTTTTACCCTTTTACCCTTTTTAAAAAGCATTTAATCATTACATATTTTATATGTAATTATGTGCTCTGCCCATGTAACACCAATCTTAAAAGATCTGTGCTGGATCCCAGTGTGTCTCTAGGTGTCCTCTAAAGCCTTGAGTGGCTTGGGACTGGTCTTCTCCCAAGAGTTTAAGACCAGCTTCAGAGGACCTTCTGCAGGTGTCCACAGCAGGTGAAATTAGCATGGTGGCAACTAGAGTTAGCCTTTTCTGCGGACAGCCCTCCTCTAGGAAGGGAAGCCCCAAGCCTTCTGTCATTCAGCCTCAGGGTCTTAGCAATGCCCTTGCTACAGGAGGGCACGGCTGTGAACTGCTGTGCCATATCTAAAATGAGTTAAATCCCAGGGTAAGGAGACCAAAATGGTGGTGGTGGGAAGTTCCTTCACATGGTCCCTATGCTCCAGTCTTTTCCCATTCTGAAATTTGAACCACCCCCCTTTTCTTCCAGTATCAATCTATTTCTCTTTCTGTGGGAGATAGTGATAGAGAGGCTGCCAATAAAGACATGGAATACACATTGGAAACCCACAGTAAAGAGGCTACGAACTCAAGAAGAATTTGATGGGGCATATTGAAGCCTTAGAGGAAATAAATGGCCACATTCCACCAGCCGCTGCTTCCTGCTCGGAGGGACCCCACCTCTGAGCTCCCAGGCTCTGCTCCAAAATCTCTGGAAACCTGGCAACCTGGCTGGTGAGTAGCAGTAGCAGAAGAGGAAGGGACAGGATAGGGGGCTTCAGGACATTATGTAGGGGAAAGCACAGTAAGAACCAGAACCCTCTCCAGTGAGTGCAGGCTCATGCTGCCCTTCGGCTGCATTTAGTTCAAATAGCAGGCACCTGCCCCACTCCTCACATTATGCCTGAAGCATGCTGTGCTGCTTTGCTCTTCCACGAGATCCTCTGTCAATGGCCTCTTGTAATGGTTTAGAAGTGGGCGGGCAATCGCTCCCTGGTACAACATAGAGAATCCCAGATAAATTTTGTGAATGTCCAAGAACTTAACAAGATACAGTGGGAAATGAGAACAGACTCCAGGATTTGACTGTCAGCATTTATCTATGTATTTCCAGAAAGTTAAAATATGTATTTCTCCTTACAGGCATTCACAGAATTCATCTGGGATTATGATCATTCGCATGTGTTGACATTTTGGTCATTTATGTGAAGGTTTCCAGGATGGTTACAGAGAAGCCCCCATGCAACTTCCAGAGTGAGAATTGGTGAGGCCTGAAACATAGCCCTGCCCAAGCTTCATTGTCTTGCTGAAAAGAACTGCTCTCGGGTATCCTCCTGTCTCTACACTGTAGATTATTTGTTTTGTTCCTATAGTGCCATCTGTGTGCCTGATGCTTTAAAAAAGTGCAAGAGACCTATAACCTAACATTTGGCACAGGAGACAACAGAGAAAGGGGGAGGAAATAGGAGGTGCAAGTAACTATGTCAGCTTCAGACTATGTTACTGACATCTCCTGCTCATACCACTTTCAGCATTCCTGAGCCATCCTCCCACCATTGCCAGAGAACCAGAAGGGTGGTGGGAGGGTGGATTAGGGATCACATTGAGTCTTAGGCTCAGAGATCAATGGCCGTACAGACAACCATGGCAAACAGCTGCCCTACCTTGCAACATGCTGAAAGCAGACACACCCAATCACTCATCCATAGGCTACTCTAATGTCTATTTGGACTTTCTTACCTGGGATGACAGTGTCTCATACATTTCCTGCACTGCTGTCTATTATCTTGTCTGTCAAGAAAAGCATTCTCTGTGAAATCTTCTCTCTCTCTCTCTCTCTCTCTCTCTCTCTCTCTCTCTCACACACACACACACACACACACATTATTGAGTGCCACAGGCCAAAGCACCTTTATCAACGCCTTTAAACCATGGCACTGAATCAATTAAGAAATGCCTATCTTTGAAAAACAAAAAACCAGCCTTTCTGTAAGCAGGTAAGACTGCCAGCACATGTATGGGAAAATGTCCTTCTCTGCCAGGAGCAAAATACAGTGGTACCTCGGGTTACAGACACTTACAGATGCTTCAGGTTATAGACTCCGCTAACCCAGAAATAGTACCTCGGGTTAAGAACTTTGCTTCAGGATGAGAACAGAAATCACATGGCAGTGGCGCTGCGGCAGCAGGAGGCCCCATTAGCTAAAGTGGTACCTCAGGTTAAGAACAGTTTCAGGTTAAGAACAGACCTCCAGAACGAATTCAGTTCTTAACCCAAGGTACCACTGTATACCATGTCAGTACTTCATTAATTCAAATATAGTGCAGTTGTGAAGCTGAAACATTTCATAAGAAGCAAGCAAGGCAAAATAATTGCAAAAGTGCTGGATATTATTATTTTCTTATTCTGTTTTGCTAGCCAGTTGTGAGTAGCTTGCTTAACTACTGAAGAAGAGGCCCTACATCCCAGCAATATCTTCCTTTGTAAACAGAGTTGGGCATTTTTTTGCGAAAAGTTTCCTTACTTCATGGCTGTCCTTTTCCTCCTATGGGTTAGAGAAATATCCGATAAACCTACGTTGGCTCTTTTAAGGGCAGAATCATGAATGTGATCTTAACTGATTCTATAACAAATCCTAGCAATGTTCCATGGGAGAAATAAATTGCAAGAAAGGTTTGACTAAAACCTTTGGTACAGATCATTGCTGCTGTGTATTAGTTTCAGGGAAAAAGATTTCTCAAACCAAGTAATAACTGTAGACCCCTGTAATGGTCTATTATGGGGGTTGGGAATCCAAAAGCAACTGTGGTATAATGCTTTTATTAGGACCACCTAAAAAGTTATAAAGAAGTAAGCAAGCTTTTGAGTTCTTCATGAGAATCTCTGTTAAACTAAAAACAAACAAAAAAATTAAAAAGAGGGTGACAAGAGAGAAATAGGCATTGCTGAGAATGATGAAAAGCCCAGTTTGTAATAGTCTTGATATGGATAAGAAGTGGTATTATGCAGCCACAATTAGGTAAGACTATGCATGATACAAAAAGATTTCAAGCTGCACCAAAGGCTAGCAGTACAAAGAAGCATTTTCTTTGAAAATGTAAAAGCTAGAACAAATGGTATAAATTCTAGAGTGGCACTGACAGAAAATTAAAAAATACTTCCAGGAAATCCAAACCATGTAATTGAAATATCAAATACCTTTGAAGATTTCAAGCCATAAAAAAGAGGGAGGAAACCCCTTACTCTTCCTGGAAGTGTGCAATATTCATTGTGACTTTCTGTTCTTCTGCCTACAATTGCTGGCAAATTCCAGCCGCTTTGCAGAGTGCTCTGAATGAGAAGCCACAAGTGGCAGCACAGCAGTAAATTTGGTGTCTGCAAGGTCCCTGCAGAAAGCATGCGATTTAATTTCGAGCAACAGGTGCTCAAAAGTAAACATTGTATAGCACTGAACAACACAGACATTTCAAGCTATTTTTAAAATAATAAATATAGAAATTTGTATGACAACACATATAAAATACATATCAAAATCCTCATTTGCTATGGACTTCCTAGTCTCCTAAACCTATCAATACCTTACAATTGCACCAACCAATAATTAATTATGTATTTTCACAATAACAAATATTTTAACCCTGCTTCAAGATCATTATAACACAGATCTTCAATATTCCTCTATAATACTTAGTGTTTTAGATATGCAATTAATTTAAATAGCTCAATTTGCTCTCACAACATTTTTGTGTAATTTTTGGCACTGAAGAAAAATGCCCCCTTTTCTTCCCCTTTTTTGACACTTCTAATGAAAATAGTCACTGAATTCATTTACTTTCCCTCACTTTCACTTGTCCTCGGTAAAATCATCACACATCCAAATCTGATTGGCCCATGTGGCATTATGATGTACAGTGGTGCCTCGCAAGACGAAATTAATTCGTTCCACAAGTTTTTTCTTCTTGCGAGTTTTTCGTCTTGCGAAGCACGGTTTCCCATAGGAATGCATTGAAAATCAATTAATGCGTTCCTATGGAAACCGCTTGCCAGGCTGGCGGTGCGGAGAAGGGCTTTTCTCCCCACCGCAAGCCTTCAGGACAGGTACAGGAACAGAGGGGAAGGGGTGCAGCATTCTGAATGTTGGCGGTGGGAAGGAAAACCCTCCTCCCACCGCAAGTCTTCAGGACAGCCATCCGAAGGCTGGCGCGGGGAGAAGGGCTTTCTGCCCCACCGCCAGCCTTCGGAGGAGCCTTCCGAAGGCTGGCGCGGGGAGAAGGGCTTTTCTCCCCACTGCCAGCCTTTGGAGGAGCCTTCCGAAGGCTGGCGCGGGGAGAAGGGCTTTCCGCCCCACCGCCAGCCTTCGGAGGAGGTCCGAGGACAGTGGGGAAGACGCGCTGCGCTTCCCTGCTGTCCCAGAGATTTCCCTATGGGCTTTCGTCTTGCGAAGGAAGCCCATAGGGAAATTCGTTTTGCGAAGCGCCTCCAAAACGGAAAACCCTTTCGTCTAGCGGGTTTTCCGTCTTGCGAGGCGTTCGTCTTGCGGGGCACCACTGTAATCCCCTTCACTAAGTGCACTTTGTCTGAGTGTGCAATTAGCCACACAATTATTCCTGGGAAGTGGAGAAAGAAGGAGCAGTCAGGAATGTGCAAAGAAGAGCACTAAACCAACAGCCACCAGAGAAATGGAAAATAGCATTTATCTCGATGGGATAAAAGTGAATATTTGCACAAATTATTTTTTTTGCTGGGGGGGGCAGGGAGTAAGGTTCTACTCCACCAAATGTAGTAATTTCTGCTGAAAAACTGGAGCTGGGGTTTGTTCGCTGGTGTTTCCCATTGTTCTCGCCCTGAGTGTACATTTACCTTAAGGGCATGAAGATGAGTCACCATATATAAATGTAGCCCAAAGGAGACCAGGTTGTCTGGAATATTTAGCTGCTGAGAGGAAAAGCAAACTATAATGTTAAAATAAATATTCATTTTGGGCTTTTCTTGTCATTTTACAACTAGTTATTTTGCATTGAAAGCATTTTGTACCTTTTCTGTTTCAAGTGCTGAGTTTGTGTAAAATTTATGGTTAATACGAGCCTTTCTACCAGAGAAATTAAAACCAAAATATCTCCTTAACTTCAGGACTACATCAGAAACGCAATAAGCACACCAATAAATCAGAGGGGGGAATTCTTTGGTATTCATTGCAGAAACAGCTCCAGGACTGGGTGAAGGGCCTTATTCCATAAAATCATCACAAGGCAGCAACAATAAAAATACTCTGCACTGCAAAATGAGTGTTTTCCATCCTGCATTTATTGTAATATTACCGTGGAGCAATCAGGCTCCCTCTGAATCCATCTGCAGTACATTTGGATGTTCATAAACATATTTTTCACCACCATTACACTCAATATCAATACGGGAAGTTTCAATTTGCAAGCCTAAAATGATTTCTTTATCTGTTCTCAAGCTGTGCCGTCGGAATGAATCCCGGTGATCTATGGCTACAATTACTCAATACTGGATTAAGTGCAGCTACATTATGCAAATGGTTACTGTGATTAGGAAACTGCCTGCAGGCTAATGTGCTGCCAAAGAATGCCACGCCATTTTAGAAGAACTGGTTCGCTCTCTACAAATTCAGATGTGAATCACCTTTTTTGTTTGTAACTAAATGCATATCGCATGAAAATGTAAGAATTACAGACGCTGATAAATTCGTATGTAATATCCCACCCCCTTCCAAAAATGACTACCACAGTTTCACTGCCCTACTGCCTTCCTGGTTCAGAATGATGGTTTAGCTTCTGGATCTGAAGAGGTGGCAGCCTTCTTGGTGGAGGCCCTGAACTGACGCCAGCCATGAAGACGGGCCATGGGGAGCCTTGCTTAAGCAACAGGTTCTGCATGAGTTCTGTGGATTCCTATATCCTTTGTCATTCTTATGGTCCCAACTGCCGTTTTGTCCCAGAACTCCTGGTTCCCAGCTCTTAGTTCCCAGCTCAAGGTTTTGCTTCTAGCATTTAAAGTCCTAAACAACATGGGAACAGCCACCTCGGACAAGTGAAGCAAAGAGAGAGTTGCGCTTTCCCCTGTGTGTGATGAAACCAGCAGCACATGCCTTTATTTCCTGACAGAGGCAGACTTTGCTACTATGGTGCCTCAGCCAGGCCAAAATTTGGTGCCCCCTTCCAGCCCTTGCTCTATGCCAGCCTGGGCAAGTGCTTACAGGGTGGCATGTGGGCACCCTTTCTGCTTGGCACCCAGTGAGGGGAAACTGGTCGTGCTGCCCTAAAATTGCCTCTGTTACTGATGAGAGAAGTCCAACACATGCTGAAATTTGAAATGGCAAGATCTCAGTGAGTTGGCTTTTCCTTTCACTCACTGCTAAAATAAGCTTGGTATTCTCGCTGCCTTAAATGAGAAAATGAGGTTATGCACTCCCATTTATTCCCTAGGACTGGGTGAGTTAGGAGGCCTTGGGCAGATCTGCCTAGTAAACACAGATCCCGGATGCCAAGACTGCAAGTGACTTTTAAACAGGCAGTTTACTGCTCCTTAACACAGCTTCAACAATCCTTTCTATTTTCTTCCAGCATTTAAACAGAGCCTACTCTGCTGAGGATTTTTACCGAGGACCAGAACAGAGTTTCTTCCTCTAGGTGGCCAATGCTCAGAGGTTTTCTCAGATGCTTAATTTTTTATATGATTACAAATTCTGCTGCTGAGGAAAGTTACTTCCTTCTGTCCTGCAAAATTATCTGACAATTTCTATTCCCCCCCCCCCCAAAAAAATTATTGGTTTTCACAATATTATAAACAAACAAACAAACAAGACAAACAATCTGGTGGAACGCTCTGTCACAAGAGACTAGGGCCCTGCGGGACTTGACATCTTTCCGCAGGGCCTGCAAGACAGAGTTGTTCCACCAGGCCTTTGGCCAGGGCACAGCCTGACTTGGCAATCTTTGCGGAGCTCTGGCCCAATGGTTGCCAGTGGCTTGATTTGAATTAATTTTATAATGAATGATTTCCGAGTGTTGTTTGTGCTGTACTTTTGTACTGTTTTATTGTTGTTAGCCGCCCTGAGCCCGGCTTCGGCTGGGGAAGGCAGGATATAAATAAAATTTATTATTATTATTATAAATCATAGCCTTATTGAAAATTACACTTATTAACTTTGTTAAGTGACTTCCTCGCTTCCCCTTGGCTGAATTTCATTGCATGTCCCTTTTAACGGTTTTCCAAATCCCAATTCTTATGAAATTTAACATAAAAACTTAAAACATCCTTAAATCTTCACCTTATGGAATTAAACATATTAATTCATCACTTAACATAAATAAAATCCTAAGCCAATTAAGTATGTGCAAGCTATTTTCAGTTAATTTAACTTAACAAATTTAACTAGATAATCATTAAATTTATTCCACTCTTCCTGATACTCCTCCTCCTTCTGGTCGCGGACTCTTCCGGTTAGGTCTGGCAATTTCTAAGGACCTGGTTGTGAATGTCCAAGTGCATACGTACCAGAAAACAGAGACTTGTTTACAATTTCCTTTCTCCTTTTATATTTTTGGTTTTCATTGTTCTTCTTTATTTCATACCCCATGTGTGGCATATAATGATGGATGGCTGTGAAACTTCCCTAAACAATTTTTTTGTGTGACTCTTATGTTGTATCAGTTGGAGAACACAAGTCCATAGGAAGCAAAATTTTAGTTTAACTTTGCATATGCCCAAGATTAATCTACAAATTTGACCCCTCAATTGGCACCAGAGCTACAGCTAGCATTATACATATGTATTACAAATGAAAATCAGGTTGATTGGTGAACAAACAGCAGATTTATGTTGTATAACTCTTATCAGTATGCATTTACTTGACATTGGTAGCAGTGAACAAAACACAGTGTAGGTTAGGCACTTAAATATAAAAACTCCAAAATTTAGCTGCATTTAGTTCAATTCCCACCAAAAGACTTCATTTTTGAAAATGTAGGTGGTTAATTTCAGGCATCTTGATGTTTAGAGAAAAAGGCTACATACAGTGGTGCCTTGCAAGACGAAATTAATCCGTTCCGCGAGTCTCTTCGTCGAGTGGTTTTTTCGTCTTGAGAAGCAACCCTATTAGCGGCTTAGCGCTATTAGCGGTTTAGCGGCTATTAAAGGCTTAGCGGCTATTAAAGGCTTAGCGGCTTAGCGGCTAAAAGGCTATTAGCGGCTTAGTGGCTTAGAAAAAGGGGGGGAGGGAAAAAATCACAAGACTCGCAAGACTTTTTCGTTTTGCGAAGCAAGCCCATAGGGAAATTCATCTTGTGAAGCACATCGAAAAACGGAAAACCCTTTCGTCTAGCGGGTTTTTCGTCTTGCGAGGCATTCGTCTTGCGGGGCACCACTGTATGTATTTTGCACATGAGCATAAGAATATCCATGCAGCAGCGAAACCGGATACCTTCATCTGCCTCAGCTGCTGCAAAACATGTCTGCCCTCTGGTAGCACAAGGATGGAAGACTGAAGAAATCCCAACTAAAGAATTATGGCAAGAAAAATTGACAGACTATGCAGAACTGGCAAAACTGACACATAAGCTACGGGACAAGGATAACTGTGACTTTAAGGATGAATGGGAACCCTTTACAAAGTATCTGAAGACGCAACAAAGCGAACTGGACTCCTTGGCAGGTTTTGAATAAACATTCACAAACTTTTTATTGATAATAATCAGCTAAATAGTTTGAGGATCTATACAACTTTGTAACATGCAGAAAACAGCAGTCTCAGAGAAACCAAAGACTGGAACTGAGGGAAGGTGGGGGGTGGGGGCGGGTGGGTTTGGGGGGGAGGGAGGGAGGGAGGAAAAATGGGGGGGGGGGCAAGGATGATATGTTTTTGGATAATATGTCTTGTTTTAATTTTGAATATATATGTTTTTAAAACCAAAACATGTCTGCCCTCCATTGGTGTGCAGGCGCTGTGACTCTCCAACGGATTGACCTCACCCCTGAAGGCAAACTCTTACATTGTCTCCCAAGACAGACAGATGCCAACAATTGAGCCTGTGTCAGGTCAGTGGTGTTCCTCCAAAGCAGGCCAAATGAATAATTGGTTTTACTGTTTGTATTATGATGTGGCAAGATTCGATTTGATTTGACACCAGTTGGAATGTGAATAATTGAAAATAAATAAAAATTGCTTTTTAAAAAAAGCATGCCAAAGGTGTTATGTGTGAAAACAAGCCATCTCTGCATCTGTTGTGGTAAACGTCTTCTAGTTTCTATATATTTCTATATTTGGGATCCAACGTCTAGGAATGTACCCATCTTCACTTGCACTTGGAGACTCCCTGCCTAGGGAGACCAAGCAGGCACCTTCACTGGACTCTTTTCGATGCCTGCTAAAAACACTCCTCTCTAGACAAGCCTACATGGGTGCTTAGAAAGTCCAGGTAGTTTAAATCTGATTTAGAATTTTAAGTTTTGTATTTTTTTGAAGCAGGGTTGTAATTTTTTCTTGGTTTTACTGTTTTCTCTTTTGTAAAACGTTTTGAGGCTTTTTACAACCCAGCAGTACAGTGATACCTCGGATTACATACGCTTCAGGTTACATACGCTTCAGGTTACAGACTCTGCTAACCCAGTAATAGTACCTCGGGTTAAGAACTTTGCTTCAGGATGAGAACACATATCGTGCTCCGGCGGCGCAGCGGCAGCAGGAGGCCCCATTAGCTAAAGTGGTGCTTCAGGTTAAGAACAGTTTCAGGTTAAGTACAGACCTCCAGAACGAATTAAGTACTTAACCCGAAGGAGCGTCTCCACCCCCATCGTTCTACCCGGACACTGAGGTCCAGCACCGAGGGCCTTCTGGCAGTTCCCTCACTGCGAGAAGCCAAGTTACAGGGAACCAGGCAGAGGGCCTTCTCGGTAGTGGCGCCTTCCCTGTGGAACACCCTCCCACCAGATGTCAAAGAGAACAACAACTACCAGGCTTTTAGAAGGCAGCCCTGTTTCGGGAAGCTTTTAATGTTTGATGTGTTATAGTATTTTAATATTCTTTTGGAAGCCGCCCAGAGTGGCTGGGGAAGCCTAGCCAGATGGGCGGGGTATAAATAATAAATTATTATTATTATTATTATTATTATTATTATTATTATTATTATTATTATACCACTGTATAAAATTTTTATGAACTAAAGAAATAAACAAAACATATGGGTAATTACTTTTTTTAATTTTTTGTGAAAGGGATTTTGGGGGCATTTCTTGTGAGCAGCGGCTGGGGAGCACAACACCCTTGCCATCCACACCAAGTCCCTGTTCTCAATGTTTACTTTTTTAAAAAATGAGGGGTTTGGGGGGGCTTCTTGTTGGTTTGTTGGGGGAGGGTGTGTGCCTGCATTTTGTGTCTGTGCTTTACTTACAGTATTTGTGTTTTTTCCGGGGGGGGGGGGGGGTAGGAGTGGGCAGGCTCTGAGCAGCTATTCTTCTGCAGAAATGAATATTTTCTAGTGCTGTCAGTGTCTTAGATTTCCAGAGGTGCCGCTTGGTCCCCAAACATTGGACTCGGGTTTCTTCGCTCAGCATATTATTCCCTTTCCTCTGCCCCCTGCTCCCCCCCCAGCCTGATGCTGAGCAATGCCCTCCCTGTGAGCCAAGAACTGCATTCTGTTCTCTGCAGGTTTTCATTTACAAAACACACCGACTCCACCCAAATATAATGGGAAAACGTGTTTTGGATGCCTCATATGCAATTCATTTTGTGTCTCTGTATGTGACAGAGGGAAAAAGAAGAGAAGGAGAGAGAGGGAGGGAGGCTGATTTAGGGATAGGAATTTATAGAATTCAGAGAAACAGAACCAAGTAATTATATTGACTTCTGATGTGTGTTCTTTTGCATTCAGGATAAGATGACATTCTATATAGAACCCGGTTTCTGATGAGAAATGCATCTACCCAAGATTCAAATGGCAGGTGACCCAGAATAAAAAAATTCCTTCCAGTAGCACCTTAAAGACCAACTAAGTTAGTTCTTGGTATGAGCTTTCGTGTGCATGCACACTTCTTCAGATACACTGAAACAGAAGTTGCCAGATCCTTCTATATAGTGAGAAGGTGGGGAGGGGTATTACTCAGAAGGGTGGTGGGAATGGGAGATTGGCAGATAGCTGAGATGAGCCTGTTGACGACTCCTAACGACTGTAATAGGTCTTGCAGGAAAAGGCAAGGGGTGAGAAGGTGAGAAATGGCTTAGTCATGTATAACGAGATAAGAATCCAATGTCTCTGTTGAGATCAGGTCTCTCCATGGTTTTAAGTTTGGTAATGAGTTGCAATTCAGCAGCTTCTCTGCAACTCATTACCAAACTTAAAACCATGGAGAGACCTCATCTCAGCTATCTGCCAATCTCCCATTCCTACCACCCTTCTGAGTAATACCCCTCCCCACCTTCTCACTATATAGAAGGGTCTGGCAACTTCTGTTTCAGTGTATCTGAAGAAGTGTGCATGCACACGAAAGCTCATACCAAGAACTAACTTAGTTGGTCTTTAAGGTGCTACTGGAAGGAATTTTTTTATTTTGACTATGGCAGACCAACATGGCTACCTATTTGTAACAGGTGACCCAGAGTTCTGGTTCTTTCCTGTGTTGTTTAACCCCCCAGCCAGCTGTTTCTGAGCAGCAGAAGAACACCCACCCACACCAAGAAAGGCTGCTTAGCCCTCTCCCAATCTCCTCAATTTAAAGCTGGTTTTTCACACACAGAGGCAAGAGAGAATTGCTGGATCTTTCCCCCCACAGCCTTTCCTTCCACAGGTCGGAAGAGCAGCTTTGGGAGGAGGAAGGATTAACAGGGGAAAGGAAAGACAGAGGAAAGACTCTGCTAGCTTGATAATAACCTCTGTTTTCTTTATTTAAAAAAAATAAAATGACTGCCAGCTCACACAGATCTCAGCTAGTGGAAGGGAGAATATCTAGCCAGCATCTGCAAAATGCTGCCAGTATTTTGTCCCTTTTTGGGTAGATGAAGGTGTTTTCATGCTTCCATCTCCCTCTAGTTAAGTTCCCCTTCATTTATATATTACACTTGCCATCTTGTCTATGCAAGTGCCTTTCTGCCACAATAGAGCTTTTCTTTGCACCATTCCAGAATCTTGTGCAAACTCAAATGTTAGGGTCAGAAGTTTGAACTAAGTAAGTCAATACTTACTTCCTTAGGGCTGCTTAGGTCCTGGTAATCACATTTGCATATTAATCCTCTTTTTATGAGTGCGGAATTTGGACACATGGGGCAGCTTTTGGATCTCATTTCTTTGTTTCATTTGGTCTGTATTATGGGAATTTGAGACTTGTCTTCTGTACTACACTATAGACATAGTGTTTTAGCAGTTGAACCAATGATATATTGCTCATTAATTCATTCCAGGGTGTCCATCTTTCAAATAGCTCAGTTAATCTAATACAGAAAGAAAATCATTCCATTTCCCCAGACTTCTCTCTCTCCCTTAGCAAATTGCTGTTATCCCACTTACCTACTAATAGACTCCTGCTTTATCAGAAAGGGCTAGTCATGAACTCGAAGGAATAGAAAAATGTGAGTGAAATTAATCGAACATCATTTGAGAGATGTAATCAAATTCCAACCCCAATATCTGCAAAGGGTTTGCACTGCTGCCTGGCAGTGACAGATACTTCACCTCTTTCATCACCTTATCAAGCAAGTTGTGAAATGAAATATTTAAGTTGACCTGTTCATTCCCAAATACGCAGGCTGTAATTCCATTTTAAAATATTCCAAAAGGAACCAACACTCTGCTATAGACATTGAGGCTTTTTCTTGTTGCAAGAAATACAAGCAAATCTTTTGCAGATCTGCCTTTCTCTGTGGATTCTGCGTCCCACTGAAATATCACTAATTAATTAGTATATCAAAAGAAGCCAGTGCCTACCAATTGATGATTTCTTGGAAACTGCATGTTCAAGATCACATTTTTCCATATCATGTGGTATGAACAGTTTGGAACAGGCCAGTGCTTTGAATGCATGCATTTTGCAAGGGAAATATTTTTTCATGCCAATTAGATGACAATGTTTAGTTCAGTGGCGTAGCGTGGGGGGTGCAGGGGGGCCCGGCCGCACCGGGCGCAACACCTGGGGGTTAGGGTTAGGGTGCGCAAATCCACGGGTTAGGGGGCGCAAATCCACGGGTTAGGGGGCGCAAATTACTTGCCTTGCCCCGGGTGCTGACAACCCACGCTACGCCACTGGTTTAGTTAATTAATCAAATAGCTTGATTGATTATAACTATATTGGTCAATTAAAAAGTGCAACATGCTCTTAATCCCCCCCCCCCCCGTGTAACTGCATCTCTCTTCTTCCTTCTTTCCTACACAAAAGGAATGCCTCTTTGGCGATGCATGAATATATTATCTAAAAAACAAATAATATCTTTTACTTCAGAATGGTGATTTTAGTTGTGTGCAACTGTATGCAGGTTTATTTAATTATCCTAATCCTAATGCACAGAAATCAAGTGCACGCTTGAAAATCTCATGAATTTAACAGGGGAGTAATTACATGTATTTAAATTTTTTGCCAAATAAGTTCTAATCCACCATTCAAATTTAGAATCCATATTTTAATTTTAAATTACCTTTCACCCCAAAATTCAAATTTTTAAGCACAATCTGATGTAGGTTCACTTGAAATGTACTGAGTTCGGTTGCACTAACTCCCAGGATAGAGTGCATTGGGTTGCACCTTTGCAGTCTGATCCCATAAATGTCCACTTGGAAGATAAATGAGATTTACTCCCAGGTTGGAGGGCAGAGGACGGCTGGGATAGTCTTCTTGCCGTGTTGTTCCTGACTACATTCATTAAGGTAAGAAACCCAAATGAGGGGCCCAGTGCAAATAACCAGTCTAATGAAGGTGCAGGCAGGAAAATGGTGAGTGATCAGGTAAAGATAAAGGTAAAGGGACCACTGACTGTTAGGTCCAGTCTCGGGCGACTCTGGGGTTGCGGTGCTCATCTCGCTTTACTGGCCGAGGGAGCTGATGTTTGTCCACTCCGCAGACAGTTTTTCTGGATCATGTGGCCAGCATGACTAAGCCGCTTCTGGCAAACCAGAGCAGCACACAGAAACGCTGTTTACCTTCCCGCCGGAGTGGTACCTATTTATCTACTTGCACTTTGACGTGCTTTCGAACTGCTAGGTGGGCAGGAACAGGGACCGAGCAATGGGAGATCACCCCGTTGTGGGGGTTCAGACCTTCTGATTGGCAAGCCCTAGGCTCTGTGGTTTAACCCACAGCGCCACCCGTGTCCCATGAGTGATCAGGTAGGGTTGGGGAAAAACAAGGGACAGTGGTATGAGCTCCTGTTACATAATAACTGAGAAAGGGCAGGGCTGAGGAAAAGGAGAAGAATTCAAGGGTTAAGACAGAAATACATTGAAACCCAGACTACCCTCCTTTTGTACCTGAAAGCTAGTTATAAATCTAGTTATAGAGCAGAAATCAGGAGAAAGCGCAGAAAGGCTCTATAATCATAGATATTGTTATTGATTGCTCCAGAGAGCTGCAGTATTTTAAGTATTTCACACACAGAAACCAACCCTGTTTGAAATATCTTTTTCAAAGGTGCCCAGTGAATCCATGTTATATTCCACTAGTATTTGAATTTGTTACTGGTTAAACTGCGAGCTCAAATATTGCCATCCAATTATACCAACAAACGATCCTATGGGGCAGCAGCAGTTGTATCAATCATCGTTAAGAGCCACATTTGAAAGAATGAACAGAGGGAACTCAGCCTCGCCTTCCTGGGGGTTGGGTTGAGCCACTGGGCCATATTTAGATCCCACCCCTGCACTGAAGGGGTTTATCATCTGGAAAGGAAGAAAATTCAGATGTTCTCATGATGCACTAATTCCATCACTAGTAAGATGTGGTGCTGGAACCAGCATAGCAAAACAGAACCTTTGAAATAACAGATCCAGCTGTTTAGAAGCCAAGCTTACCATTCACAATTCAAAAGCCTTGTGGTTTGGTTTCGGTCCATCTGCAATTTAGAATCATGGTTTTCATTTTGGACTACCTCCAGGAAGCTTTCCCCCCTGCAACAATTAAGATCCTAAAATGGAAAATGGATTCAGGCTTATAAACATTTATGTGTGTGCTCCATAAAGTAATTATTTTCCTTTCTGCTGTGTAAAATTTACAACTGAGGAGACCATTAAGTGCCGTGACCTCCTGCCAAACAACAAAGCAAGTTCTATCAGAATAGGGCTGCCTCTCTACCACATTTGGCTCCTACCAGATGGCATGAGAGAGACTAATTTCTGGAGCTCATTTTACTCCAAAACTTGTAAACACACCAAAGCATAACCTTAGAATATGTGCCAGTTGTTTTGGCCCGTTCTCGGCGCCATTTTTTGAAGGTCCCTTTATGCTGCATAAGATTGGGCAACCCACAGAAGGAGCTTTGTCCTACTTCTGCAGCTCATCAGCTCAAACATGGTTGCTGTGTATTTATATTTTGCTTCTTAAGAGCAGGATATGAAATTCAGCCCGAGCTTAAGGCACATTTTCATGTTTTGAGTTTGATCCTGAGTGAATTTGATGTTGGTGCTGTAGGTCCCAAAGCAGTCTTTCCCATTCACACCCCTGGACATTTTGAATTTGGGGGGACCTACATGTTTTTTCTTTGCCCCACCTTCCAGTTTCTTAAGTACCTCCCCTCCAGTCAAGCACTGTCTGCGCAGGCACACAAGATGCACTGTGTGTGCTTGCACTCATTTTAAAAACATATTTTAAAAGGAGGGAGAATTAAGAGGGAATTTGCTTGCACACACATTGCAGAAGAGGCAAACACAAAAGGGGAGAGCAACAAACCATTGCAAAGTAGAGCCAAACACTTTCCCATCTGTGCATAAATCACCTGTTGGTTTTTTTGAAGAGAGAATGTCAGCTGCTTCTGCTGCCTGCCGTGATTGGGAATAGTCAAAAGAGTGGTAAGAGTACACAAAAGAGTGAACTCTTTTCCACCTGTGCACAAAATACACAGCGATTGAAAAGGAAGAAGTAAAAATGGCTTCTGCTTCAAGCTGCTGGAAATTAAGATAGCAGGCACCAGAAGAAGGGGAACCACATTGGAGGCAGCAGGCAGAGAGCAGGGAGGAGCATTCAGTAAGGGAAGGGAGAAATAGACACCACAGCAACATGTCCAATTACTGTGTAGCCGTGCTTGGGAGTTGGATTTTTATTTTTATTTTTGGATTATCTTATTTTGGATTTTGGATTATTTTATTTTGGATTATCTCTGCATTCACTGCAAAAGAAGAAGAAGTAGTGATGGGCGTTAATTGCATAGCTGTCAACTTACAGATTTGAAAATAAGGAACCAGCAGCCTCGAAAATAAGGGGCCAGCAGCCAAAACAAGGGATTTTCCAAGCACAGGTATGTTCAACTTCTGAGCCAAAGGCAGAAAGCACAGCCAGCAGCCAAACGAAGCCTCAAGTGGTGGTTCCCACAGCGCAGCAACCCGGCAAAGGGGATGCAGCAAGGAAAACCACTGTCACCTCTCCGCTGGGAAGTGCTGAGCAAAGGCGAGTCCCCAGGCAACGCGGCCGATTTGATCAGCACAAGGCATGCAAGCTCCACCCCCTGTCGTTCTTAGACTCCTTATTGGGTGAGCAACGCAGCCAAGCAACACAGCTGGAGCCTCCCTCCTCCCTGGCCAGCAGGGAGGGAGGGAGAGGAGCTGCTTCCTTTGAAACCTGGGAAATTTAAGGGACATCATCAATAAGAGACAGCAGTGGGACACGGCACTGGGATAAGGGAGTTTCCTGCCAAATAAGGGACGGTTGACAGCTATGGTTAATTGAGGGCAGTGTTGCATGGAGAGCATCCCAAAAACGAGAGACACCCAGCTACAAATCCACAGGACACACCAGTGTGGAGCAGCCCTGAATCCAGACAGCAGGTGTAAATATACTGAGAGAAAGATAAATATATTTCCATTTAATATTTAAAGAAGAAGACCGGCCTATTAAATGAGGGCCACGACAAGTGAGGTATCTGTGCCACACCTGGCAGCCACAGCAGCAGCAAGGTCCACAGTCCTGGCTCTGGCTAGGGATGAGTGACTTTTTCCCATGTCCCATATAGTTCTCTAGTTTTCTTTGTCCTGTGTTCTGTTCAGCCATTGAGAACTTTGAATGGCACATGTTGGGCATCGGAAAGATGATGGTGCACACACACACACACACGCAGGAAATCTGATGCCGCAGCACTGGATGACATTTGAGGTCTTTCCTATGACTCTGTAATTATACCTGGATCCCACTTTGTGCTGTAATTCAATCAAAGCACACACTGAGACTTATTTTAGGTTCTGTGATTTTAATCACTGTGTTTGGATGCACATTGGTAACCTTGTAAGGGAACGAGACATAACCTGAAAATTGTGCATGGCACAGCAGTCCCAGCTAAGTCCAGAAATCAAAAGTGAAAGAATGACATGCCGCTAATTCATTGTTTGCCCTTTTGGTAACACAATTAAGTGATGTGAGACTCCCAAATCCAGTATCCCTGGAGCCAGGCCTGCGCTGTTGCCTCCTGCTCTGGGCTGCCCTTTCCTTTCCTAGCTCAGCAAGCCAGAAGCAAAGCCACTAGATGGCCTGAAAGCTGCAGATGATGCCAGGACCAATCCTCTAAAGGATGTTGATGCTCCATTCCCTGGTCGTGTGGCACTAATTCCTGCCTTCCTCTTCACCCCTGTTCACAGTGCTGCCTGAAGCAGGTTGTTTCATGCAGTTGCATGGCGCAGAAATACAAGAGTATTCGGTTTGCTTTTATCACTTTTAGCCACAGGCAACTCTCTCTCTCTCTCTCTCTCTCTCTCTCTCTCTCTCTCTCTCTCTCTCCCTCTCCCCCCCTCTCTCCACATAATTAAAACAGAATCAGTACAAGCCACATTTTAAAAAACACATTTGTAGTAGTCTCAATTATTAAGATGCAAAAGAGCTTTGCCTCAGAACAACATTGTGCACTATGCAGTGATATTCTGTGGAACTCCAGCCACCTTGCATGAGTTTCCACTTGTGCAACCCAACCGCCCTCCTCACTTCCCCTTGTACCCTGCATACTCCCCAAATCTCCATGTGGTTGGGGGCACCCCTAGAACAGATTTAGGGGAGGTGCAGGGGGAATTCCATTGCACAAGTAGCCATGCACTGACTGAATGAATTAGCTGGATACCACCCCAGATTTTGTATTATTTTACAAAATAAATGGAAAGTGATGGGAAAGCTTGAGGTATTGAGGTTGTTTTCATGAAACCCTGGGAGATGTTCAATGAAACCCTGGTTGAAAAATGCTGGTTAGATACTGGTTGAAAAACTCCGAGAAAGACAGCCATGGGGTCAAATTGGTTTGCTTCAAACAAACCATAATTTGACAAGACAGCAAACTGCAGTTCATCACACACAGAAGTAAACACTCCTGATCTCTTCCTCACAGCTGTGCCAGAGGAGGCAACAAGCAACTCCAAGGCTTGTTATGTCTCACTACACTTCATATAGTTTAATATAATGCCTGAACATGGCCTACAGTAGGTCTGATTCCCACATAATGCATGGAAAAGTACAGTATAGCAAGGGCAGAATGGTGTTTGCCGCTTTTGTGTTTACTTGCTTTTTGTGTGAAAAACAAAACAAAACAGGTATGTGTTCTTCAGCCACGAAGTGGAGAAATGCTGATTCTGAAAAGAACTCTTAAAAACCCATCACCACACTCATGGCGCCAGAGGAAGAGGGTGGTCTTGTTGATTTTGTTCTTTACAGGACTGCATGACTCCTTCATGCTTGAGTGGCATGGAAATGGACTGCTCTCCTTGACTGTAAAAGTTAAGCTAGAAAAGAAAAGATTGTGAATGTTGATGGGGAGAGAGAAGGAGAGGAGATGGTTCAATTTTTTACCAGGAGCGTCACAGGCACAATCCAGGAGGAACCTTTGTCTCTAAGTGACAAAATATTGTTGTTTCCATGATATGAAAATGTGGTGTTTCTGCCATATAGATATTAGCTTGAGAAAAGATTCGTTGTAAGGAATTGTTCTTGCTGAACAGATTTCCAGAGAAGACATAGCCTGTGTGGGTCACAGGGAAAGGTTTCATATTTCAAGAACCCTCCCTCTTTGTTTAACTATGTTATTATTTCTAGTAGGAAACCACTTTTCATATGAGTCTCCTAATTTGGGAGAAGCCCTCTGATCCTTTGATGGACAGGAGGCTCCCCCATTGTCAAGGAACTTCAGGATGAATGATGGAGTCACAATGTGGTGCTTCTGCCCTGAGACCTTATGGCGATGGGCAGATAAGAGATCTAATAAGCAAACAAACATAAAGAACACACACAGTTTCATTTTCAGAGATTAAGTTCTCTAACAGACATTTGAACAGCATGTTTTCACTCACACCCAACAAAACTCAAAAATAAAAAATTCTAAAATTTTGAAAATCTTCCTTTCAAAGTACACAATTTAAATTAAATTCAGCAGCAATAGACATAACTACCGTCCTGGCCACCAGTAAATTGGATCAAGGGTACCTGCAGTATTCTCCATGGAATAATAAAAACTATATTAGATCCTTGGTAATTCCCCTTGCTAATACAGCTTCTTCAATCCCTATGCCATCCACTTCCATACTTGCAGCAGCATCTCTTCCATGACCTGCTAATCTCTACATCTAATACAAAGAGCACCATCTACTGGAATAGCAGGAAATCATGTATCATTCTTCAGTGAGAATGTTGCCTACATTTTCCATGGCTAGAACGTGGAATGACGGTCTTCCTGTATTTTTAGCACACACACACACACAGGGTACAATTCAGCAATGTTTAAGCTTGCTTTAGTCTCGCTGATTTTGACGGGAGCATTAAGCATGTGCACATCTCTTCTCGCTAAAAGAAATGGATTTAAAATGGCTTATGAGTCACTGGATTGTGGCCATAAATACTCTTTCTAGGTAAGAATGTATGTTTTATGCTAGTTTGTATCATAATGATATCTAGGTGGTTAGACAGAGCTCCAGGGAGGGACTGCCAATTCCTTATTTATCTTCAGTACCTACACTTGGAAGATCTCCATTGCACCTTGGATCTGGGAGGCTCTATGTTCATCTGGTCCAGTTATGCTAGGGAATGTTTGCCCGCAGAATTTTCTATAGCATCTCACTGAGTGTTGGATCAGCAGGACTCAAATACACAAGGAGGAGCTCTAGACTATCATAGAAATAAGGGACTTTGAAATGTTTCGCTACACAGTGAAATAAAGCCAATCGTTCTGCCTCAAATACATGAGCATCCCCTCAATTCCTTCATCCTAGCCATTTACAAAGACACAGAACAACAATGGGTCCAGAACAGAACCCTGCGGCACCCCACTTGTCACTTTTTCCCAGGATGGCAAGGAACTGTCAGTGAGAACTCTTTAGGTTCAGTCAGTCAACCAGTTACAAATCCACCTAACAGTTACCTCGTTCAACACACATTTTATCCACATTCCTTGCAAGAATACCATGGGGGACTTTGTCAAAAGCCTGACTGAAATCAAGATACATTATGTCCACAACATTCCCCTGATCCACCAAGTTTCTAACTTTATCAAAAAGATAGACTTCTCTGTGTTATCCAGTAGCTCCTTTCGTACCCTTAGGTAAAGCTCATCAGGCCCTGGATATTTGAATTCCATTAAAGACTTTTGGTTTTGCCTCACCATCTTTTTTCTTATCTTGAGCTGCAACTCTCTATTACATAATTTATTCTGCTGTCACCGGATTGGGCACTGCTTTCATTTGGGGTGAAGACAGAGGCAAAGTGGTGTTGAGCAGTTCCGCCTTCTCTCTGTCACCCAATAGCATTTCTTTGTCTTCTCTGTGCAAAGGACCTACCACTTGCTTGTTCTTCCTCTTGCTTCAAACATAGCCAAAGAAACACCTATTATTATTTCACACCTCTCTTGCAAGCTCATTTTGAGTTTTAGCCTGCCTGACCCTGCAAGGGGCCAACAGTGGAGTAGGGGTAGGTGTAGAAATGGGAGCTGGTCCAGGGTGCAATTTAAACCCCCGCCACTTCCAAACCTGTTTCAGATCAGCCTGATGTACACTCACAGGATTGGTTTATAAAGGTGAAGGTAAAGGGACCCCTGACCATTAGGTCCAGTCGTGGCTGACTCTGGGATTGTGGCGCTCACCTCGCTTTAATGGTCGAGGGAGCCAGCGTACAGCTTCCGGGTCATGTGGCCAGAATGACTAAGCCACTTCTGGCGAACCAGAGCAGTGCACGGAAACACCGTTTACCTTCCCGCCAGAGCGGTACCTATTTATCTACTTGCACTTTGACATGCTTTCAAACTGCTAGGTTGGCAGGAGCAGGGACCAAACAATGGGAGCTCACCCCGTCACGGGGATTCGAACCGCCGACCTTCTGATCGGCAAGTCCTAGGCTCTGTGGTTTAACCCACAGCACCACCCGCGTCCCATTGTTCCTGCTGCTTCATAATGATAACCTGGTGTTAAACTTGATGGAAGAGAAGCTGTGCCCCTGAGCCCACCCTGGCATAATGTGGCTTGGCTCCTAGGCAGTAAAGGGCAGTGGTGAGCATTCCCTGCGGAGCTCACCCTTGGAACAATTGGGGTCCAAAAGGTTGCAGTACCCTTGCTGTAAAAAGCCGGCAGTTAATCAGTCTGGGCCACTCTTGCCCTCTTGTGTAACCCGATGGCCAGTCAGGGAGTGCCGTGAATCCCTTGCAGGGCCCAGAGACTCTTGCATTCCCCCACCGGAGCCCTTTTTAGAATTGTCTTGGAATCACAGCATCTGCTTGCTTCAGTTGCTGCTTATAGAACTGGAAAAGACAATGATCAGCACGTCTTTCCTTTTTTTACCCCAAACAAAAAAGAAATTCTTCTGAAACTGCCATGCTCGGTACAATTTTGAATCAAACATTCTGCATTAATAAGCAGGCCTTTGGATCCTAAGATGTGGCTTTTGTGTTGGGCTCACCGTGAATTTTAATAAGCCTGACTTTGTGCGGAAAGTGAAAAAGAAACATGCCCAAGCACCACAAAGACAAATTTCATTAGACTCTAATCTCCAATAGGCAGTTTCTTCTTTGACAAATACTCTCCTGCAGATTTCTCGAAATCCTTTCAGTCGAGCAATACTTTTTTTTTGTTCCAGCCAAAATACAACTCATATCAAAAAAGGCAAACCTTGGATCTACACACAGAACGCATTATATTGACATTAAGCCAGGCAATGATTAAAAAGGCAACGCCTTTCATGAAGGTGAGAGATTGTTAACGATGTCTCCCATGCTGAAGCCGACCAGCAAAGCCTTTGATGAAAAGCACACCAAGCGGCAGAGTGTGATTTATTTGTATTCATTTTCTTTCAATGGTGGAAGCATTGGCTTGGCTGGGGGGCAGGGGGGGGATGGAAAATAATAAATGGCCCAGTAGTTATGCTTATTTTGGCAGCAAGTTTAGAACTGATAAGAAGAAATGAGCACAAAGGCAGGGGAGTGGCATAAGTTGGCAGGGACCCTAGGACAGCCCTTCTCAACCCTCGTTCCTCAGAAGTTGTTGGACTACAACTCCCATCATCCCTGACCACTGGCCCTGCGAGCGGGGTGGGGTGTGTTGGGAGCTGTAGTCCAACAGCTTCTGGGGACCCAAGGTTGAGAAAGGCTGCCCACTTCACGGGCATGTGAGAGTCAACCATGGAGCTCTCTATCCCAGGGCCATTGAGTCTCTTTGAGGCCTTTGGCACACGGGTTTCCCCAGTCCTGCTACTTTTTATTTTTTAATTGGGGAAGAGAGGGACCGGGTGTGGGGCCCCTTTCATGCAAATCCTGTGCTGTGCCTCCAAAGTATGGGCTTTTCCCAGGTGGTGGCAGTGGGTGAGTGGTGCTGACTCTCCACTCCACAACCTAACCAAATGTGAAACTTCTGTAATTTCTCTCATCAGGTAAAAGGGTGTGTGTCTACATTCCATTTAAACCACCATTTGTTCCTGTTGGGACACATGGCAGCTTCTGCCCAACTCCTACACACTTTTTGTCAGGAAAAAGCATCAATGCAAGAGCGAGCTGCAGGTGTCTGGAATGCAAAACAGGATGTTGTTGTTTGGGACTGTACCATGGGAATAAAGGGACAGTCTATTCACTGTTCTGAGCACCGGATGTTAGCTCAGAGTGTCATCTGACCTGTACTGGAAGTACAGGGGTGGAGTTTTTCTCTCTACTGTTGGAGTCTGGAGAGTGCAGACGTGTTTCTCTGTACTGCTGGAATGACAGAAATAAAGACATGTAAATAGATTTCTGTCTGTCTCTTTCCCCTCCCTGAGGGAAGCAGGGAGGAGAGGTGTGTCCCTCTCACGCTGAGTGGGATCGCCGATAGTGACCTTGCCTGTATCCTGCCAGGAGACGCAGACGGGGAGGTCAACAAGGATCTCAAGCCGAATGCCTGGAGTGTGGCCAGTTACCTCTGACTGCGGCCTGAGAATCCGACACTTTTGTGGCAACAGGAAGAACTGGGCATGGAGCTATGATGAATGAATGAATGAATGAATGAATGAATGAATGAACGAAATTTGTATACCACCTTCATCTGTAGATCTCAGGGCAATTCACAACATACAATATAAAAACACACACAAAATACACATAAAAATAGGAACAAAAACAAAGCAATTCTACACACACACCCCTCCCGCAACACATTTAAAAGGGCATCAGATGTCAATCAACCCAAGGCCTGGTTGGAAAGAAACGTTTTCGTCAGGGTCTGGGGGAGACATGCACTTCATATGTCCTTTCAAAAATCAGGCTGCAATCTGAAGTTGCTGGATCTCAGTGATTAGGGTTTTATTTATTCCATAAAATTTATATACTGCTTTATTGTAAAGATAAAACAATAAAATTGAGGGGGGAAATCACAACCGTACTTTAAAACATGCGGATTAAAATTACCTCACCCTTAAAAGCATCTGGGTAGGCTTGTCTAAACAATATTTTTTTAGAAGGTGCCAAAAAGAGTACAAGTAAATAATTTGCATACTTTGCAGATTATGTTTACTGGATTTAATGACCTGAAATGCTTCAACACTGTAAATTTTTAAACATATAAGAATAACTTATGAGTGCATTCTTATGCAGTATATTAACATTTATACTTGTCCTGATAGAATAGCACTTATTTAACAAAAAACAGTGCGGTGCGCAGAGTAAACACTGGACTAAAATAGAAAGGGAGATTTCTTGAGGAGTTAGCAGAAAAGGGCAGAGCTAATGGCACATTTCACCTATGTGGTTCTTGCTGTTCTATCTGGTGACAGATTTTAAGAGTATGGCTTTAAGAGTTGCAGTCTTCCATAGGTGTGGCTATGAGGCCATCATTTCCCCAAAGAATGAGTGAGAGTTGGCTGCCTGTGGCTTGGCTTTTAGGCATGAAAGCAAATACCTCATACAGGTCACACCCTCAGGAAGATTTGCAGAGGGAATTCCTGGAGATGCTCAAGCAAAGGCAGATTCTTCATTTTCGGAAGATGAAGGGTCTGGCATTTACTCACACATGTGCTTTGACATCGCTTTACTTTTCCACTTGCTAATTTGTTTGCCTTTTTGGATGCAGCTTTTGGGAAGTAACCTGAGGAAAAGAGAAACTGTGGTTTCCTTTAACAAATGGACACACTCCATTTTATTTTATCCAAAAGCTACAGATGTAAGGGAAATTTGATCCTGTAGAGTTGGAATGATGTTATGAGTCATACAGTCCAAGCCCAAACTCTTACTGCTTTGTCTTAGGAATACTTTTTTTCATCCAAGTTTTCTTTAACAGGTAGGTGGAGGTTGGGAAGAAGGGGGGGGAGAGGAAAGGGGGAAACTGTGTGCTTGAGAGAAACCAGTTTGTTTGAAACATATGCCATTCAAAATTTCAAATACATTTCCTCTCAATAGAATTTTTTCATTTTTTCATTATTTGTGGTGTTCCTTCACACACACTAATGGCCCCAGTGACTTGCATTCCCACCCCATATTAAGATGTGTAATACAACATTTCTGTTCCCATTCTGTTCAAATCCATTAGTAGTACATCTTTTCTGGGGAAATTACTTTTTAAATTTGTATGGCTAAGCATCACCTCTAAAGCCACCTGCAAATTCTGAAATGGCAAATGCACATCTCAACCTTTCCTTTGTTAGACTGGGATCAAAAAAACAACAAGAAAAAAGAAGGATTGCTAAAGGAGCAAAGACAAAAATTGCACAAAACCTTTCATTTTTCATAAAAGTTGCTACTGGCGTATGAACATACAATAAGCACAAACATACATGGCTTCTCCAGCATAAGCCTCCAACATTTTCCTCTTTGGCTGCACAGATTGGGGAAAAATTCCACAGGGCTCCTCCGGGCAAGCTGAAATGTTGTCTTCCATGCCAGTCCCTCTGCTAGGGGCATGGCGGCTGTTAACCATTCCCCTGGCAGTCAACATAGGCATGCAGTTCTACTCAAGCAATGTAGACTTGGCTTCTGCCTGCAATGGGAAAGTTTACAGAGTTTCCCTCAAGTCTTGACATTTTTCCTGCAAGAAATTAAGAATAAAAATCATTGTGTGTTTGGCAGCACCTTTTAAACATTCAAAAACCACTATTTTGCTTAAAACAATTATGATATCTTTTTACATCACATCTTACATTTGTAACCAGCCCTGCTGAATTTAAGACGGCTTCATAGGCACCACAAACCAAGAGATATTCAGCTACTTGTCTGAAGTTGGACATAACTGTTGATGGATGACACTTTAAGTCAGATTTAAGATTACTTCATCTATTATATTTTCCCAGGTTGGTGTAGGGAAAAAAGTCATGTATATCTGATTCATTGTCATGCAGAATTATAAACATATGCAGCTTCAGTAGGGAAGGCAAACATTTTCCCCTAAAATTGATGAAGTGTTATGTGCTTAGTAGCTCTGAATAGTGGGTTCCCTACTTTTGCCATTAATGGAAACCTCTTTATTTCAAAACCATTTCTGGGCACACTAAGATACTTTCAAGAATGTATAACTTGCTGTTAAAATGGAACACTCAGGATGAGACGGTTAAATCTGCTATGATTAAATGGGCACAAGATGTTGGACATAACATTATGTTTGCTGACTGGGAACAGTTGTGGACCACAGGTATAAAATTTATGGCATGCAATGCCATAAGAGAGAATATTATGAAAATGATCTATAGGTGGTACATGACCCCAGTCAAGCTTGCAAAAATCTATCATTTGCCCGAAAATAAATGTTGGAAGTGTAAAGAGACTGAAGGTACATTCTTTCACCTTTGGTGGATGTGCCCAAAGATTAAGGCTTTCTGGGAGATGATCTATAATGAAATGAAAAAGGTATTTAAATATACCTTCCGGAAGAAACCAGAGGCCTTCCTCTTGGGCATAGTCGGCCAATTGGTGCTAAAGAAGGACAGAACTTTTTTTATGTATGTAACAACAGCAGCAAGAATACTCATCGCAAAGTATTGGAAGACACAAGATCTACCCACCCTGGAAGAATGGCAGATGAAGGTGATAGACTATATGGAATTGGCAGAAATGACTGGCAGAATCCAAGACCAGGGAGAAGAGGCGGTGGAAGAAGAATGGAAAAAATTTAAAGACTATCTACAGAAATACTGTAAAATTAATGAATGTTAAAGGGATGTTGGATTGAAAACAAGCGGTGTTGGTTAAAAGATTAATAAGAATATGTAAATATGGATTGATAATGGTGGAAAATATATATTATAGGTTAAGATGTTGAGTAAGGATAAATGATAGAGGGTAAAGATTTGCTGAACTAAATATCTGAACTGGAATACAAAAAGGGAGGTGTGAGGAGGTCAAGAAACTAGTGAATGAAGTATAAGATATGAAAATACTAATCTTTTTTCCGTTTTGTTTTTTGGTGTTTTTTCTTCTTTTTTTCTATTCTGTTAACTGTTCTCTATTGTGTACCTCTATGTGTTTTGTTTTGTATTTTCTCATTTTTGCAGGGTTTTTTGGTTTTTGTATTCTATGTTTAAATTTTGAAGCTTTTGATTGTTTATGAAACTTTAATAAATATTATTTTATAAAAAAACAAAAAAACAAAAAAACAAAACCATTTCTGGGCACAATCCTTAATGGGTCAAACACCCAGTGAAGTACACTGGAATTGCAATCATAGTATTCAGGTTGACTGAGAACTTTCTTATACTGCTGCCTTAAGTGCAATACTTCTACAATATTTACAGCAAACAGCATTTGTTGGCGGGGGGGGGGGGGGATCTAAAATGGTGTACATAAAAAATGGGCTACATTAGAGTGTAATGTGTCAGAAACAAAAAACCCAGAAATGATTGATTTCTTTTTTATATTGAAAAATGCACCAGAAATTGATCTTAGAAATATTCCAGAATGAACTGCCGAGACACAAAACGATCTCCTCTGAAATGAAGTTGAACATGTTGCCAAATGCACCCCTCTATAGAATAGCCTAACCCTCCCCACTCCAACACAGATAACATGAGAAAACATGTGATATTGTTTGTTTGTTTCATAATTTTTTACACTGCTTGATTGTAAAAAAAAATATCAAAGCAGTTTACAAAAAAAAGTTAATGCAAAATGTAAAACACTAAAAGAGATTAAAATAACTGAAAATCTTGTTTGGTGCTTTTCTTCGAATACACTACCAGCTTTTATACCTTTTTTATAATACAGTGGTACCTCTGGATGCGAACTGGATCCGTTCTGGAGCCCCGTTCGCATCCAGAAGCGAACGCAACCCACGTCCACGCGGGCGTGGGTCGCGATTCACCGCTTCCACGCATGCACGTGACGTTATTTTGACCATCTGCGCATGCGCGAGCTGTGAAACCCAGAAGTAACATGCTCCGTTACTTCTGGGTCGCCTCAGCGCGCAACCTGAAAATACTTCACCCCGAGGTATGACTGTAATAATAAAAAAGATCTGGGGAAGGAAGAGAAGAAGCTGCTAAAGTACAAAAGGGTTTGTTGCATTGTGACTTCTGGAGGGAAAGACGAGAAGCTTTATGAACAAATAGCTCATGTGTTGCTCATATTTGTTCCACTGCTGCTTTGGCACCACTTTAAAGACTATGTCCTTAAGTGATCCTAGCCAATCAAAGGCACCACAATTCAAGAAGGACACTGACAAACTGGAACGTGTCCAGAGGAGGGCAACCAAAATGGTCAAAGGCCTGGAAACGATGCCTTATGAGGAACGGCTAATGGAGCTGGGCATGTTTAGCCTGGAGAAGAGGAGGTTAAGGGGTGATATGATAGCCATGTTCAAATATATAAAAGGATGTCACATAGAGGAGGGAGAAAGGTTGTTTTCTGCTGCTCCAGAGAAGCGGACACGGAGCAATGGATCCAAACTACAAGAAAGAAGATTCCACCTAAACATTAGGAAGAACTTCCTGACAGTAAGAGCTGTTTGACAGTGGAATTTGCTGCCAAGGAGTGTGGTGGAGTCTCCTACTTTGGAGGTCTTTAAGCAGAGGCTTGACAACCATATGTCAGGAGTGCTCTGATGGTGTTTCCTGCTTGGCAGGGGGTTGGACTCGATGGCCCTTGTGGTCTCTTCCAACTCTAGGATTCTATGATTCTATGATTCTATGAACGGCAGTTTGAGAAATGCACCTCCTGCCTTGGTTCAGCCCTAAGACCCCGGTCATCCATTCCCATTCAAATGGTTTGTGTGCTCTGTGTCATGCAAGGCAGGGCTTGCCTGGCCCCCATAATATTTGATTTGATTCAAGTTGGCACTCCTGTTGGTCAATATGTTCTGCTATCCAACAGAAATCTGACAAAGATTAAGAGGTGCCTGAGGAAAGGTTTTGTCATTTATCGGGAGATGTTTATAGAGGAATACGACACCCAGCAGACAAGTGAGCAACCTAAGCTACCTTTCAAGCAACCAGTGACGGAGGAACCCTCTCTGGCACCTGGGGTGGGACGCCGAGGGTATGGGCTGTGCATGTGCGGCATACCATACAGAGTGTGCATGTGCGACGACTGTACGGGCTGCCGCACATGCGTACTCCATAAAGGATGCCGCACATGTGGCCGTATGGGCTGCCGCTTGCATGGTGACCATATGGGCTGCCGCACAACTGGCATCCCGTATGGCGTGTGCATGTGCGGCATCCCATACGAACTGCACAAGCGCAGCAGCCCATACGGTCGCCATGGGAGAGGCAGCCCGTACAGACGCCCGTATCGACGGCACACGAGAGCGGCAGCCCGTACGGACGCCGTGCGAGCGGCGCCCAATCTGACTATGCGCACCCTCGACCACTCTACAGCTGGGGGGAGGCAGGTGCCATCTTGTCACCCCCCTCCAGAGTGCCACTCTAGGCAGACCGCCCCACCCGCCCCCCTCTCCGTACTCCCCTGCAAGCAACCACACTTACCTTTCCTCTGCTCTTTCCAAGTACCGTCCGTGATTTAAAGCTCTGTGTCTGAGTGCCCTTTTTATGAACCAGAGCTTTCCCCACAAAAAAAACTGCTCTTCAAAATGCAATCAGAGCAAACAGCAATCTGTGCCTGGAAAGAGCAGGGCAAAAGGTGTGGATAAGCCCTGATAGGGCCATGGCTTTTGGGACCATTTATTCCCAGGAGAACTTCCCTCTTCTTGTGTGGCAGGTGAGAGTATTTGTCAGCTGGGTCCCTGCCACTTTGTGGGCCTGTTCACACTAACCGGAACTCAAAGGGCTTCACTGGATGAAAGAGATTGCATGGGATCCTGCTCCTACAATGCTTAGGGCTTGGAAGGTGAAAAACAGCACGTTAAGTCGCGTCTGGGAATTGTCTCCTAGTCTGTGAAGCTGGAGCTTCAGTGTCATGCAATGCCTACAGTAACTCTGAACAGAGAGGTGATCATTATGGACCCTGTACTGCAGAAAGTGTCTTGCTGGAGGAACTCCCCTCATCCCGGCTCATGGCAGAGGCAAGAGTCAAACTGTGGAGATCCAGACATGTGAATGACCTGTGAAGAGGAGTGTGGCTGCAATGTCTTGTTATTTCAGGGTAACAACTGTGGAAAAAAGCAAGCCTTGACCCTGAATTAATATGGGGACGTTTCTTAAATAGAACGTATCTAACAAATGCATCACATAGCAGACATATTTTGCCAGACACAGTGGTGCTTAAATAACACATTTTCTATGCACATAGAACATTTGTAGCAAAAATACGGGGAATGTTTGTTGAAAACTGAAGACCTAGCATGAGTAATGTGATTGTGGGGCCATAGCATTACACAAAAGAAAACCAAATTGATTGATGCATAAAATGCAGGGACCACCATTTTCTGCACCGTTTAGTTCCAAAAGGAATGATGAGTTCACCTTGAACATATTCTCCTACCCACCCCACCCCACCCTGTTTTAACTTGAAGCATTTAAGCAGCTCCCTGGGTAGGCAGAACTATCCCTTGATATAGAATTACAGAATCAGAGAACAGAATCAGATTCCTAGGGCCATCTAGTCCAACCCGCTGCATTGCAGGAATCTCAACTAGATCATACAGGACAGGTGGCCACCCAACCACTGCTTAAAAACCTCCAGGGAAGGTGTGTCCACCACCTCAAGGGAGTTGATTCCACTGTCGAATGGCTCAACATCAGGGTCGAGTTGGAATCTCCTTTCTTTCAACTGAAATGCGTTGTTACTTAAGAAAAGTCTGTTCATTAGAAGGGGGAAATGCTGGGAGGTCATGAGAGGAAGTTATCTTGCAAACAAACCAGATATTATTAGGCACCAGGGAAAGTGGAAACTTTGTGTATGTACTCGGATGTAATGCAAACTTAAACAAGTGTGAATGAGACAATGCATAAACAGGATGCTGAAGTGGTTTTGCTTCTGCTAGTGTGCTCTTAAATGATAACATGCACCCAAACCATTGTACATTCCTGATCCCTACCATGGTCCCATAATAGCCTGTTTACATATTGTCTACTACAGGCTGTAGGATTTATGTGTGTGCCATTGGTTTCAGTATATTCCCTCCAATATTTCACCATTAAAAATGGGGACACACTTGTAACATCCTTATTCTCATGCCAAGGTCATGTTGTGATCTCACTGCACCCCCTACCCCCCCCTTATCCTTTTCTGAGGCTTCTGCTCTTTCTGTGGTTATATGGCAGCACAAGCCCTTTAAATCCAGCTCTGAATATGCAAGAGAATTGGATCATTAGGTCCAGTCGTGACCGACTCTGGGGTTGCGCGCTCATCTTGCTTTACTGGCCAAGGGAGCCGGCGTACAGCTTCCAGGTCATGTGGCCAGCATGACTAAGCCGCTTCTGGCGAACCAGAGCAGCGCACGGAAACGCCGTTTACCTTTCCGCCAGAGCAGTACCTATTTATCTACTTGTACTTTGACATGCTTTCGAACTGCTAGGTTGGCAGGAGCTGGGACCGAGCAACGGGAGCTCACCCCGTCGCAGGGATTCAAACCGCTGACCTTCTGATCGACAAGCCCTAGGCTCTGTGGTTTCTACCACAGCACCACCCGTGTCCTACTACAAACCAATTAAACTTGCATATACAAATAGTCAGTCAAGAACTCTAGAGAAGAAGTAAACAAAAGGAAACTTCTTCTCACCTCTGGAATAACTTTAAGGAAGAACTTTCTGACATTGAGAGCTGTTCTGACAGTAGAACAGTCTCCCTCAGGAAGTTGTGGACTCTCCTCCCTTGGAGGTTTCTAAGCATAGATTGGATGCCCATCTGTCAGGGATGCTTTAGCTGAGATCCCTGCATTGCAGGGGGTAGATACAATTCTATGATTATGTGAAATGTAAACGTGGATAACTGGTGCAGAATACTCTGGTGTTTGGCAGTAGCCTAACCAGGTACAGTTAGTGTATGGGAAAAATGACGCTGGAGTCCCTTTGAGAAACATCACAGGCTTTTATTGCATATATTTATACATGCAACACTGCAGCGTATCCCCCAGAAAAATATGGGATGATCTGGAACAAAGGTTTTAGAATTCCCTCTTTCTTTCTCCACCACATCCTTGAAGGGGGTTGATGATATTCCTGGGGAGTTGTAAGCTATGGAATCTTCTATGTAATCTAATATTTTTGTACTTTGCAGTAGGAGATGGGATAATTTGCTACTTTTGCTTAGATATACCTTTGTTAGCTGTTTTCTTCTTATCAGTGCTACCGCTGAATTGGTAAGTATTGTATCTGAAGTATTATATATTCCGGGAGTGAAGTCAAACCACCGTGTCAGCAGCACCAAAGTGACACCCCCAGGGCGCAAGCCTGAATAGTGTGTGGGGGAGGTGTACAAAGTTTACTGCATGTAATACATTAAAAGAAAATATAATGAAAATGATGTATAGATGGTATATCACCCCCGTTAAATTGGAAAAAATGTATAAAACTAGTAATAAATGCTGGAAATGTAAAGAAAAAGAGGGAACATTCTATCACATGTGGTGGGAATGTAAAAAGGTGAAATGCTTCTGGGAGATGATATATAATGAGTTGAAGAAAATGTTGAGATATACATTTATAAAGAAGCCAGAAGCATTTCTACTGGGAATGGTGGGAAGTAATATAAATAGAAAAGAATGTAAGCTTTTTTATATGCAGTAACAGCAGCTAGAATATTAATGGCCCAAAAATGGAAGCAAGAAGAGTTGCCAGTGAGAGGCAGTGTGGTGTACTGGTTAAGAGTGGTAGTCGCATAATCTGGGGAACCGGATTCGCTTCCCCGCTCCTCCACATGCAGCTGCTGGGTGACTGGGCTAGTCACACTTCTTTGAAGTCTCTCAGCCTCACTCACCTCGCAGAGTGTTTGTTGTGGGGGAGGAAGGGAAAAGGAGAATATTAGCCACTTTGAGACTCCTTCGGGTGGTGATAAAGCTGGATATCAAATCCAAACTCTTCTTCTTCTTCTTCTTCTTCTTCTTCTTGCCGACGATTGAAGAATGGAGGATGAAGTTAATGGACTATACAAAACTAGACAAACTAACAGGAAGGATCTGAAACCGACGTGACCAGAAATTTACCAACGACTGGAGTAAATTTACGAGTTATATGAAAAGTATTTGTGATGATCAGACGACGTTTGTAGGTTTGCAAGAAGTTCTGTGAGGAGTATTATGGGAAGTATTGTAAAAATGAAGAAGGGGAGAGGATAGGTTATGAAAGGTAAAGACAATACAAAATTAAGTAATGCATAAGAAGGGTTTAAGACGGAAGATCATCAGAGGTGCTGATGGAAGTCCAATAAGATTGTATTTGTAATAATCTGTGTGGTATGTTTTATCATTCGTATGTTAAAATCAATAAAAATGTATTTTTAAAAAAAGAATGGGGGGGAGGTCCTGGGCTGCTGAGATGACAAGCCCCCCCCCCTTGATGGGGTCCAAAGCAGAGCAAGACGTTGGGCAGCAGCTGGGCTGCAGGAATTGCTGGAAGGAGATGTATGAGGCACCATCCAACCACCATAGGGACTCTGACTCTGTTCCAGATTTGTGTAGAGTTTACTCCTTAGCCTCTTCTTCTCCTGAAGATGTCCCACAAGGCAGCAGAGGTTTAGGATCAGAGTTCTCCTTCTCCTCGATGGACTCCCTTCCCAGGCGGACGAGCCTCACCTGCCCCTCACTTCCTTCTACAGAATGTGCAGAAACAGAAAAAAAGCAACCCTACTGTCTACCGCCTTGCAATGATAAGGCAAGCTGAATATGCTGCACCCACCCAGATTCTTAAGTGTCCTGAAAATGAGGCAGGAAAATGGAAGCCTCTTTGAACGGGGGGGGGGGGGAGAAAATGTTTGAGAAACTGCAGAGTTTGGCACAACATTAATCTGCATTCAAACTTTGTGTAATCTTGGTGTCATGAAACCATGTTTCAAACCCGCCCCCCCTTTATACTCTGTAAAGATTCCATTACACTAAGATGGCATAACGTTTGCATCCAGATGTTGATTTAGACAGATGTGTTTTGTTACATGTGTTTCGTTTTCATTCAGGTCTGGTTCTAAGCATATGATGAATCAAAGGACCCTCTTGTTTAAACAGTGTCCTATTAAATAGTGACTGTCCTGTTAAAACATGTTGCTTAAAGGACTCAGAACAGTAACTGATTTATGTATTTGTTATGGACAATCTGTTACAAATTTGTTATTAACATGCAAAGTCCCCCCCCCCATTTGTCTATTTTGCAGGGCTTAAGACCAAGTTCTGCTTGCATATGATATATCTAGACATAACAGCAATTTTTATTTTACTCCTCATCAATTCTTGATCCCCCGGTGAGTTACATTTTTTTAAATCTCCATTTAAAAAACCACTTAACCGGTTAAACAAAAGTAATAAACATATAGTACAACAACAATACTACAGCAAGCCAAATAACCATTTTAGAGTAACACATCAGATTATTCCCCCACTAAGGCCTTGGTAAATAATTTTAATCATTTCCAAAAGATAAAACAATGGTGGGCTCCCGTCAGTTCTCAGAGGAGAGGGAATTCTATGTCTCTACACTATGTGCTCCTTTCCAGCCGCAGGGAAATTTATATGGATAAACATGTTTTTGGAAACCACACGGAAGTTAAAGAGTGATTGCCATCTGTGGAACTTCTGTACACTCCCCCCCCCCCCAAATGTCCCGATGTTCTGGGGACAGTCCCAGAATTACAGAAGCCATCCCAGTTTCTGATTTGATCCTGGAATGTCCCACTTTTCCTTTTTCCTCCCCTCCATGTCTCAGACAACAATTAGAAGCGTTGTGTAGGTGTAGGTACAAAAACAGAGTCCTGCTTATCCTGAAAACAATATTTCTGCATCAAATGAAGGAAATGATGAAGGTGGCCTATGAAGCCCTTCCTATAATTTTGAAGGAAAAGGTCACTAATCCACTTTAAATTCTTTCATTGCAATGCTTCCATAGCCAGCCATTGCTTAGGAAATGTGTGGAGTGTTGATTCCTTTATTGCAAATGGAGCCTTACACTGTCTACTCAGAAGTAAGTCCCACTCTATTCAATAGGATTTTCTCTCTGGTATGTTCCTGATCATCCACACAGTTCCTATCATCGTCATCATCATCATCATCATCATCATCATCATCATCATCATATCCCACCTTTTTCCATGCCAGGGACTCAAGGCAGCTTCCCGCTAAAAACTTATTGCATTCCATTAATCTGTGGGAGGTGTTGTACATGATGATGATGATACTACTACTACTACTACTACTACTACTACTGAGGCATCTAATCATAAGCCTGCATTTTATTAATGTTTGATCAGGGCTTGTATATTAAAGAGAGCTTAAAGATTTTCAAATGTTTCATGCCAGGCAGAAGACCAGCTGCTTAGAGAACCTTGGCAATGTTTTCCTCCTAGACAAGGGGCCCCTTGATTTATAGCAGAAAACAATTCTCAAAGTCGTAAAAAGGGGGAATTACAGGCTGAGAGTGAGGACACTGACCCTACATGTTACAGAAGATAAAAAAGGCAGAGATAAACATAATTAGGAATGAGTAAATAGTAAAATAATACCAATGTGCCTCCCAGTAAAATGAGCCAGATCTTCTTCCTAAGGTTAAAAAGGCCAATGGAGAAGCATCTAGCTGGCAGAAAGAGAGCATTTTTGGGAAGTCTTTTCTAAAGCTGTTTCTTTCTTAAACTGAGAGAGTTAAAGGGCAATAAATGTTGGGAAGAGCTAATGGGAAAAGCAGCTGGCTGAAGGGGGGGTGTAAACTGAAGAGGCTTCTTTTGAAGCTGTTTTTTACTGAGTTCCTTTTTTACTTTACAAAGGCCTTATTCCTTTTAAAAGGCTACCTATGTTATGTATTAAATATATTGGCTTAAATGTAATTATGCAAAGGATTTAAGAAATGCTAGATTCTTATTTCATTTAGTTGTAAGAGTTGTATTTATCCTGAAATTAAGTCAGCCACCAGCCTAGCCCCCCTGCCAGACAGGAGACGCCATCGAGCACTCCTGATATATAGTTGTCAGGCATTTGTTTAGAAACCTTCAAATGAAGGAGATCTTTCAATGTTGATGTGAACTCAAGATCCTTGACATATGTTTAAGATAAAAATTTAAGATTAACCATTTGTTTTAGAAGGCAATAGGGCAAGGAGGGCAAGAGGTGAGCTGGTAATTAAGATTCCTTGTTGAGACACATGTAAGATATATTACTACTTATTTGTCATTTATAGATGTAACAATATATAGCTCTTTGTGTTCCATATAAGGACAGGAGGATATGGGTGTATCTTTTGTGATTGGTTCTAGCAAACAACCAATAGGAATTTCAACCAGGCTGATTGGACAGAGGCAGCCACAGGAGGAGCAAAGGGGGCTGGATTAAGGGAATATAAGTGCTGGCCATAATGGCAGGAGGCCAGGCCAGAGCTTGGTAACCATATACCACTGTGCCTCTCATTTATTTGTCTGACAAATAAATTATTATTTTAATTTCTCTATTGCTGCGTTGAATATTTCATTCCAGCTAAGCGTTAACCACAAGCAGGGTGCTACACTACTACTACTACTACTACTAATAATAATAATTTATTTATACCCTGCCCATCTGGCTGAGTTTCCCCAGCCACTCTGGGCCGCTCCCAATCGAGTGATAAAAACAATACAGCATTAAATATTAAAAACTTCCCTAAACAGGGCTGCCTTTAGATGTCTTTTAAAAATAAGATAGCTGCTTATTTCCTTCACATCTGTTTCCTTCACACATGATCCCTTCCCTGACATATTTTTCTTTACAACAATCCTGCGAAGTAGGTTCAGCAGAGAAGTTGTAATTGGCTCAACAGATGCATATGATATCTATGAGTGTGGCGAGATCAAATGTGGGAGAAGCTTCCTGATGTAGGCTAAGAAGTCCCTATTTTCATCTGAGAAATGTTGGAGGGTCTGTGTACATCTAAAGGTCAACCAAACAGACCAAACCTGGGACTTTCCCATATCCATCTTTCTGGGCTATCTACTCCCAGCTGTCCTGTGGGAGGTATTAAAGGGAGAGAGGGAGCAGGGAAAAGCCATCTCTAGCTGGTCGACACCCTCCCCAGGGCCACCCACCACCCACTGCCCTGTGCGAAGGGGCCTGGTCACTTTTCATATGCTGATTTTGTTCATTTATTTTATTTAATGCAGCTGATTATCTCCTTGGAAGGATTTCTAACCTGATAGATGGGAAATAAGCACTGAACAATGAAGTAAATTACCATGTAGGTATTTGCAGCTCATGTTTAATCTGATGCATTTCCTGAAGTGTATAAAGCCATGTAAGGATGAAAGGGGCGCGGGTGGTGCTGTGGGTAAAACCTCAGTGCCTAGGACTTGCTGATTGTAAGGTCGGCGGTTCGAATCCCCATGGCGGGGTGAGCTCCCATCGTTCGGTCCCAGCTCCTGCCCACCTAGCAGTTCGAAAGCACCCTTAAGTGCAAGTAGATAAATAGGTACCGCATTATAGCGGGAAGGTAAACGGCGTTTCCGTGTGCTGCGCTGGTGCTGGCTCGCCAGAGCAGCTTCGTCACGCTGGCCACGTGACTCAGAAGTGTCTTCGGACGGCGCTGCCTCCCGGCCTCTTAAGTGAGATGAGCGCACAACCCTAGAGTCGGTCACGACTGGCCCGTACGGGCAGGGGTACCTTTACCTTTTTAAGGATGAAAGGAAGGGAGAAGAAATAAGACCCTTAAGGACTGCCATTCACCTGATTTCAAATCACTCTGCTGCTGCCCTTTATGCTCTCACCTTCCATTTCAGACTTGCTCACATAAGCCTCTTGCAGTCCTAGAGTTTGGGCACTGAATAAAGCAGAATAAACTCATTCTGTCCTCCTGAAATTCATGCTTATACCAGATTCCCAAATAAATGCTGAATCTATGTGGGGCAACTATACATATTGGAGGTGGACCTTTTTGTAAGGAAAAAAATCTCTTTACAAATATATACATTTATTCGCATCAAGAATGTTTAAAGATTCTGGACCAACAAGCTGTGTTTAAGACAAGTAGCTGTACTCCATTCTGTACCCAAAATGAATATGTTCTTTGTGCAGCCTTGGTGAAAATGGACACTTTTTCCTACTACACACATTATCACATTTGGTTCCAACTTCCTAAATATGTCTTTGTCTTTTAGTTCCAGTAAATATATCCTGGAATGTCTCACAGTATATCTTTATGGCTTATTTTGTGTGGAATGAGGTCATCTGGGTTATAATAATGTTGAGGGCCATGGCAAGACGTTCATGAGGTTAACAAAGAAACAAGGTAACATGGCTCCATTTTTTTGCCCAGGTCAGCATATAGTTTTGGAAATTTCTCAAGAGAATTTCCCCCCTTGTGAGCTTTTTGGATAATGCATATGTTTGACAGACTTTGTGGATATATTTCTAAAGAATGCAAATACAAAACATCTGGAATATTTTGAATGTCTCGTGCAGCATAACAGCATAAATGCTATTATTATCTTTCTAAGACCTATAAAGTTGGTCAGAAAATATAGGGCTCGGTTCTGGAATATTCTAAATGTTCCATTCTCAATATTCTATTGGACCCTCCTCCAATTTACAATGACATTATGGTTTTAGTCTGCACAATCTAAAGTACTGCTTTTTATTGTGGCATCTCTGTTAGTGCAGAGAACGCAGTATATTGCCAAAACATCCTGTGTAAACAAGGCATTTGCATAGGGCATTTGCTGGATCCGCCATTGCCAGACCTCCATCGTCAGAAGGGTCATAAGTGGGCTGTGTCAGGGACATTCCAGGAAGCTGCTTAGATCCAATCTATTCCAATCCCCTGAGGTAGTCAGGGATATATTTATTCACACTCCTGAGCAGTGATGGGGGAGAAAATGGATTTAGTTCACATCTAAAGCCAAATTGATCAAATCCACATTTTCTGAAACAAAATGAGAACCAAACCCAGAAATCCTTCAAAATATGTGCTTACCCAAAATTAGCTATATGCAATTATCAAACTAATGTTTACAAAAATGCATGCATTAGGAGCAAGTGTGCATAAAAATGAATATATTTTTGAAAATACCATACAACATAGCTGTCAACCTTCCCCTTTTTTTGTGGGAAATTCCCTTATTCCAGGGCCGGTTCCCGCTGCTTCCCGCTGCTATCCCGGATTGTTAGATATCCCGTAGACTGTCCCCGGGACAGGTGAGGCTGCTGATTCCTTATTTTCAAATCTGAAAGTTGACAGCTATGCCATACAAAAATATGTTGCAGTAGGAGAAACTGCTTGCAAAAAAATGTGTATACTAGTCAGGTCAGCATACAAAAACGTGTCAGGAGAAAGTCACACTAAAGTGTTCAAGACTTTTCATGGGGATCTTTTAAAAAACAAAATTTGCAAATGGCTGCAAAAATGTGGATAACTGAATTTAAGATTGGAAAAATGAGAAACTGGGGGAACCAAAAAGGGCAGATCCTTCCGTCCCTGCTCCTGAGTGTCAGTCAATCTCTTGCTCCCATTTCTTTCCCACTGTTTCCAGGGGGAGGGTTAAGGTAAAATATTTTGGGTAAACGAAACTAAGAGCCTATGGATAGACGAAGGCATATAGAACACTCCTCACCTTGCTGGCTCAAGTCTAGGAGGGCATAAGATAAGCAGTTCAACCACCTCACCTTCCCCACTTTAGGATTGCAATCTTAATCTGGTTTTCGCTGTCTGCACCAAAAATATGACATGCTTGGCACATGAATAAGACATTACAAGATCTAGTTCTTACAATGATATGCCCAGCTGACGATGGATCAGAACTGTCCTTTTATCATTTAGAACTGGGAAATGTTGTGACTTTTCCAAGACATGGGACAGAGCTTCCTGCTTGGTTAAAAAGCTGTAGACAAAACACAGTTTTGTCGTTATCTTGCCCATAAAGATAAACAGAGGAAGCCCCTTCCTTGGCTCAGTATTCCAAGTCAAATTGTCTGGTTGCAGAACTAACAAGACAGCGAGGTGTTGATTTATGAAGTGAGAGCCAATTCCCTCTCCAGAAATAGGAAAAATGTTGTGTCCTGAAACATGAAAGATCAGAGGTCTGACATGTTGCCAGCCCTTGCAAATGCTTATCCTCTGGCAGGAAGGTACAACTGTGCGGATGAGAGAGGGGAACAGACTTTGGCTACACCTACAGACCATTCATTTAGAAAAGATCCCGAATCCAGGTTGTATCTGGAATTTCTTGAAAGGTACACAGTGAGTGTAGGAGACAAATACCACTTCCTTGCCTCCTAGTATGCTCACTTGGCTCTGGTCTTTGTGTTGCTGTCCTTGCCTGAAGCACTGCTGTGGAAGTGTGTTAGCAGAGGGGCTGTTGCTTGCAGCTACAAGTTCTCTTCAGCTGCAGCTGGCTGCTGCCACACACTTGGGGCAGGATTAGGGGAGACTCTGCACTCGACAGTACAGCCAGTAGAATGCTAGAGATCCTGGCCATGTCACTAGAGCAAGGAGTGAGACTGCCTTATGCGCTGGCTGACTTGGGCTCCTTGCTTGTACATCTCCTAAAACAGAGGTAGGCAACCTAAGGCCCCGGGGGCCGGATGTGGCCCAATCGCCTTCCCAATCCAGCCTATGGACAGTCCGGGAATCAGCGTTTTTTTACATGAGTAGAATGTGTGCTTTTATTTAAAATGCATCTCTGGGTTATTTGTGGGTGCCTACATTCATATTTTCCCCCCAAACTATAGTCCGGCCCACCACATGGTCTGAGGGACGGTGGACCGACCCACAGCTGAAAAAGGTTGCTGACCCCTGTTCTAAAACTTTGCAGCTTCACAACAGCAGCCCCTGCTTGCAACACTCCCTTGGTTGCTTCAGTATGTCTTCCAGGCCTCCTGATAGGTCTTTCAAGAACTTTGTTGGACCTTACAACTTGAGGCAATCTAGAGCTCTGCCTGCATAATTCTGCTGGGTTTCTCTGAAAGCAGAGCAATGTGGGATTTGTTTTCTAAAAACAACCTTAAACGAACCTTTAAAAAAAATTTAATTTCCACTGCTCAGCCATAACAAAAATAATAACCCAGAGCTCTACAATGCTCTGCAAGCAAATCTTGGTCAGCCTCACTTCTTGTGAAGCCCATGGGCCTACAGAAACCCAGAGACATCTTAAAGGAAAGTGAGGAGACATGTGACAGAGACACAGGGGGATGCAAACCTCTTTTATGGTCCCTAATCTGAAATGGGTAGGATTGTTGACATCATGCTTAAACTCAGGTGGGGGTAGAAGACCCCCCATAATCTTCCTGATTTGCCCCATATTCTGCCTCCACAGAATGCATCAAGTGCACACCCCTGGTATTTGCCAGAGAGTACAGAAAACACAGCGAGTGGCGCTGTGGTGTAAACCACAAAGCTCAAATTTAATAGATGTGATTAATCTCCACCTCTCCTGATTTGTTTTCCCCACTGCAGAAATTGAACGCTAGTCCTGATAACCAATTCTGAATTAATCATAAGCTACTATAAGGTGTCTAATTAAGAAATTACTGTAACCAGTAATTAAAGGAAATTGCTACATATAACTAGTAATTTATTAAATGGCAATACTGAGTTGGCAAAGACCAGGGATTCAGTTCCAGTTAGTGGGCGCTGGAAACAAGCAATGGATTTTAACAGCATCAAAAGTGGTTTTGGAAAAAGTTTAATTCCACATCCTTTACACACATCTCTCTTTAGCCGCACTGCCACCTCTGGTCAAACAATTACAAAATCTGTTCACTAGCGGCAAATTTTAGGAAGAATGTACAGACCACAAGAGGCTTCTGTCACTGAGTCTGGAGGGAGAAAGCCTGTTTTCTGTTTCAAGTCTAAGAATCAGATGGCAAGTGCCTACAGACATCAGCTAGTTCAATCTTCCTAAAGCTCACAGCTCTATAGTCTATTTTCTCAAGCCCCCCCCCTGTCAATATGGGGCTGCCTACCAGCCCTGGCTGGATTTATACTCCCTCTGAAGGATCAGGTGCATAGTATAGGGTACTCCTAGATCCATCACTGTCGCTAGAGGTCAAAGATGGCAGCAATCCTCTTGCATTGGTGGTCCATGTATTGGTAACCTCACTATTAACTACCGTATTTTTCGCTCTATAAGACACACCAGACCACAAGACGCACCTAGTTTTTGGAGGAGGAAAACAAGAAAAAGAATATTCTGAATCTCAGAAGCCAGAACAGCAAAGGGATCGCTGTGCAGCAAAAGCAGCAATCCCTCTTGCTGTTCTGGCTTCTGTGATATCTGCACAGCCTGCATTCGCTCCACAAGACGCACACACATTTCCCCTTACATTTAGGAGGGAAAAAGTGAGTGTTATAGAGCAAAAAATACGGTATTTTGTGCCTGGTTCAGAAGCTGCAGCTGATGCAAAATGCAGCTGCTAAGTTGCTTAGGAGGACACCCAGCTTTACATTCATTACAGTGATACTGGGGGGGTGGGGGGAAATCTGTACTGGCTCCTGAGCAAAGTCCAAAGTTTTGTTGCTGATAATTAAAACCCTAAACAACTTGGGACCGGAATAATGAGCAGACCACCTCCTCTGTCCAGACAAAGCCAGTCTTCAACTTATTCCCTGGATTGCCGTCGGGTGACAAGAAGGAAGTGGGCCTTCTCAGGGCTGGCCCCCAATCTCTCACATGCCCCTCCTCAGGCAGGTTGTGAGGCAGAGAGACTAATGACCTTTAATCATCTCTTCGAAACACATATACGTATTTACCCAAGCTTTCCTGGACTCTTGGTGCTTAATGTTCACTTCTATTGTGTACCCTGCTCAGTTTTATTTGTGATATATATTCTGTTTTATCTTGTTGTTAGGAAATCTTATTAAATGTCATAGTTGTATTTTCATTGCTTTACATAAACTGCAAGTGTGTGTGTGTTTATATATGTATATGTATATATATTTAAAATAAATAAATATACCAGCCAAGGAGCCCTGTCCCCTGTCCTCTGGGCAGTTCGCAGTCTAAAAATCAATAAAATTCAACTGCATTAATAATACCCTCATTGACCTATAACTCACCCCTTTGGTGTCAGCTGAATGAGTCTGTGCTTCATGACTTCACCAATGTCCATCTGATTTTCTTCAGAGCTACCATAAAACACTGTTTTATGTGTTTCATCAAGTGGACAGGTTACTTCCACTCTACCTCTCACTTCTAGTGCAAGCCCTCACCTTTTGCAGGTAACAAATACAAGTCACTCAAGTAGAATTTGCCATTAACTGTACAGTACTGAGAGCTGACATCCTTCTCATAGCTCCTCCATCCATGTTTGGTTGGCACCTGTCTGTCTTGGGAGACAATGGAGGAGTGGGCCTTTGAGGGTGGAGGCTGGAAGGTTGCAGCGCCTGCTGTGGCTATAGAGACCAATGCAGGAGAGACATGTTTTGTTGCAGCCGGGGCAGAGGAAGGCAGCTGATTGTTCTGCAGCAGATGCACAGGGTGTTTCTTCTCTGCACTTCTCCCAGCCATGTAACTTCAACATAAAACAGTCTAATCTTTGCAAGCTAGAGGGAGGAAATGTCTCTTCTAAAGGGATTAAGGCAAGAAAAGGCGGCAATGCAGAAAACAACCAAGAAGAAAAACCTATAGCCAGAGACAAAGAGCAGAGCCACTTCCCAGGTTAACAACTGGTTCTCTCTGATCTTGGGAAACGTCGCCTTGAGCTGAACAAAAAAAGGGCAATGGATTATGTGACTTGAAAGAAGACCCTGTGTCTGCTGTCTAGACAATGCTAAATAATGTCAAATAAGAGGTTCCCATTCATGAATAAATGCAGCTGTATTTCTACTTTCTTCAAACAAGCAAATGAAAAGGTGTGTGGAAGTCTTGAAGCAGATTCTCCTTCACCTTAAATGATCAGCTCTGTTTAACTGTTTGTGACTATCCATTTCAAAACGTCGTATGTTTTCAGGGTGTTACATGTATAGGAGTTAGGTTTGCTTGAAATAGAGATCTGCCCCTGCTAGGAGAAGCAAAGCTCTCGCCAAGGAGGCACTTTCTGTGTTCAGCAGCACAAGGGGACCCTGGAAGGGCCACTGTCTGAGTCTGCTTGCTTTGTGCCTGCAGAACCCAAATGGGAAGACCTGGGGAACATTTTGCCTCCACAGACGCATGTGGCCGGTGCAGGAAATACTGAGGAAATGAACACAGGAGACTGGCATTGGGATGAACTAGGCCACACCTTTATGGACTACAGGTAAGAGTGGGTTTGGCTAAGGCACTGGGCATCTATCCAGCATCAGGCAGCCTGCCTGCTACTTCAAAGGACACGATATACGATATCTTTATTGTCATTGTCCCACACAGAACAATGAAATTGAGAAACTACATAAAACATTCAAACCCCCCTAAAAACTCTGAAACCCCATTTTAAAATACACTATACTATAGAGACCCCTTATGCTGCGTTTAGAACCAGAATTGCATTTGCGTAGAAACTGTTTCTCAGGCACCTAGTCCTGGCCTTTATAACCCTATACCTTCTTCCAGAAGGCAGAAGCTGAAAGAGATCATTTCCAGGGTGCGTACTATCCCGCACTATCTCTGCCGCTTTCTTATGGCACCTGGCAGCATAGATTTGATCTAAGGTGGGAAGAGTGCACCCAATTATTCTCTCTGCAGTCTTTACAACCCTGGACAGCATTGTTTTTCCCCTGGCCGTGCAGCTCCCAAACCACACACACAGACCATAAGTTAATACACTCTCCACAGTGCAATGGTAAAATGCCATCAACAGGTCCTTTGAGAGATTGTTTTTCCAGAGGATTTTCAGAAAATATAACCTCTGCTGTGCTCTCTTCACCAGGTCTTTGCTGTTCTCTCCCCAGGTTAGGTCGTCTCTCAACTCCATTCCCAGAAATTGAAACACCGAGACCTGTTCCATGCACTTCCCTGCAATAATAAGTGGCCTGGATGCCCTCTTAAATATGGCAGGTGCCTCTGTCTCGATTGGCCTTGTGGACAATGGCCACTCCAAATGGAGGGTCTGGCACAGCCAAAAGAGGGTGTTGCCAAGTGGCCCTCCCCTCCCCTGGCCACACAGGAAGATGGCAGCTCCCAAGACCAGCTGCAGCCATTTCATGTGGCAAACACCGCTCCCCCAGAGCCCCAGGTGAGCAGATATTATAATGTTAATTCGCATGCATGCAAATGTCAGGCTGCAATCCTAGAAAGAGTCACTTGGGAATGAGCCTTACTGAAGAAATGGGACTGCCTTCTGAGCAAGTTTGATTTAGGGTTGCACAGTTAAGAGTATACATACTAAGGGGAAAATGGAATGTAAGGGCAGAAATAAAAAAATATTGGGGGGAAGCAATGCAAAGATGTAGACAACTTGAAAACAGAAAAAGAATGTTAAAAAAAACCTGGGGGGGGGGGGGGAGGATGATCAGCAAAAAGAATAGATAAAGAAAAGGAGAAATCTTGCATTCCAGAAAGAATAGATGAAATATAGAACTGCTCCACTTCCCCAATATGAGGGTTTCAAAAGGTTCTATTCAATACGGCAAAGAAAAGGTTCTGTAACTCGAGACATACTTAATAAATATTAAACACTCATTTCTACTTTAATTTTAATAATTATTTCACTGAATGGGTTTTGTCTGATGACAGGATAACAAGAAAGAGCTACAGAAGTAGTGGCACAATGCAAGAAATGCTAGTCTTTAGCGTGCCCTAAAATGTTAGGGTCAAACAGGAACCAAAATTTAATGGCACAGCTAAATCATTAGGGATTCAGAATGAACAGTTATGCAACTGTTAAAAACTAGGCCATTCTTAGTCAAGAATGCATGACCTAACATTCATTTATAGTGGGGAAGATTGCCTGCTCTGCCCTGGGATTTGCTTGCAACAAAATGTAAGATTCTTAGAATTTAAAGGATCCCACGAATATAGACCCTGCTGATTTGCAGACTCTGCGATTAACATTTTCATTCACTTGACATCAGCCTGATTCAAAACAGCCCATGCGCTCATTTCTGTACTTGGTCAAGCCAGACATGGGCGATAAATATTGCTTCTCAGTGAATGAAGGCTGACTCAAAACAGCAGAGGTCAGGTGTTAGTCTACTCCAAAACAGAAACACTGCGCTGTGTCTCTGTTGATGCTTAGCTTGATCTGGTTTGGCATGGTTGGCAGGAGAGAGATTTTGTACTTATTTAAACATAAATTATATAGGTTGCCACAGTACCTTAAACTGAATACCCTGCCCTTGGCGCAAGATCATACTGAGAAACTGCAGAGCAAGCAGGGCAGGGGCTTAACTCTTGCTGGTGTAGAGAATGAGCTACAAATGAGCTACCCCCAAGTCTGGATCTTGCCTCTTCTGTGTGCTTTTGTGATGGAACCGAACCCTCGTCTAATATGTGAGTTACCTGTATACAAATGCATGTATAATAATAATAATAATAATAATAATAATAATAATAATAATAATATATTTATATGCCACCCATCTGACTGGGTTTCCCCAACCACTCTGGGCAGCTTCCAACAAATTAAAATATCAAACACAATAAAGCATCAAACATTAAAAACTTCCCTAGACAGGGCTGACTTCAGGTGACTTCTAAAAGTCAGATAGTTGTTTATCTCCTTGACATCTGATGGGCGGGCGTTCCACAGGGCGGGCGCCACCACTGAGAAGGCCCTCCGCCTGGTTTCCTATAACCTCACTTCTCACAGGGAGGGAGCTGCCACAAGGCCCTCGGAGCTGAATGATGTGAGTGGGGACCCCAGACCCTCCAAGTGTCCCTATTTTCCAGGGATAGTCCTGGATTTACAGAAGTCATCCCACTTTCTGATTTGATCCTAGAGTGTCCCGCTTTTTCTTAGGATGCCTCTATTTTCATTGGGGGAAATGTTAGCAGGTATGGAGTTATGTGACTCCCGAGTCAAGTAGATAAGTAACTATACAACCTTTAGAAGACATCTGAATGCAGCCCTGTAAAGGGAAGGTTTTTTTTTTAATGTTTAATGCTTTATTATGTTTTTATCTGGTTAGTTGTCCAGAGTGGCTGAGGCATCCCATTCAGATGGGTGAGGAATAATAATAATAATAATAATAATAATAATAATAATAATAATAATAAATAGGAGGTCCCTATTTTCATTGGAGAAATGTTGGGAGGTATGAGACATTCCTTCAGGGAGCACAACAGTGCCCTTCTTCTGATTCTTGTTCTTGGTTGGATGCCATATCCAAGAGCCTCAAGCACGTGTGCTGCTTATAATAGATGCAACTTTTGATCCAAGTCAGAATTTCAGGAATGTCCTGGATTAGTCACAGGCTAGCCCATCCCAGGATTAAGAGAGAATCTTAGGAATATTGGATAGTCTAGCGCTGTAGGTTAAACCACAGAGCCTAGGTCTTGCCAATCAGAAGGCTAGCGGTTCGAATCCCCGCGACAGTGTGAGCTCCCGTCGCTTGGTCCCTGCTCCCTGCTCCTGCCAACCTAGCAGTTCGAAAGCACGTCAAAGTGCAAGTAGATAAATATGCACCACTCCAACGGGAAAGTAAACGGTGTTTCCGTGTGCTGCTCTGGTTCGCCAGAAGCGGCTTCGTCATGCTGGCCACATGACCCGGAAGCTGTACTCCCTTGGCCAATAAAGTGAGATGAGCGCTGCAACGCCAGAGTTCAGCCATGACTGGAGCTAATGGTCAGGGGTCCCTTTACCTTTACCTAGCTGTGGAGACAGAAACTGAGCATTACTTTCTGCATCTGTTAAGCCCATTTCTCACCTTTATTCCAATCACTGAGAGCCTCACCCCCCTCTGTCTTCTCCAACATGATGGCAGGAAGCAGAAGAGACAACCCAAGAGCACGAGAACTTAACCTCCTCCCTTTCTCTGCTCCCTTTCCTGGCTGTTTCCACACAGGGGCTCCTAGCATTCGTTTCCCATTGTAAACTAGAAGTATTTCATCAGGCGCATTGCACTTTTTCTATGCATACATCCCTCTCAGTGGTCTCTACTGAGCTAGGTGGGCCAATGGTCTGGTACTGCTGGGATATTGCTGGGGGAGGGTTGGGGGTGTTGTTGCTGTTTCTGATATTATTATTTTGTATAGTTATGTTGGTTCTTATTATGATTTATGTGGAAATTCTTCCATTTTGTTGTGTTCTTTTTGATGTTTTATTTACTGCTTATGACTACTTTTGGTTATGTTTGTTATTACGTATTTTTTCCTTGTAGGCTGCCTTCAGCATGGTTTGAAGTATGGAAAGGTGACATGCAAATAAAATGATATATTTAGGTATGTAGAAGGCAAGTTCTACATAGATAGTAAATTGATTTGCTCATGTATTTCCTACAACATGAGACAGAGCATTTGGTCCCAATTTAAGAAAAACATTTTCATTTAAACTGATGACATTCCTAACTACTTGCATAACTTTACTCTATGAGCTGCAAGATAACTAAGCAAATATGATTCCTATGATGAAGAGCAATTAAAGTTAGAAAGGGGGTTTGTGTGTGTGTGTGTGTGTGTGTGTGTGAGAGAGAGAGAGAGAGAGAGAGAGAGAGAGAGAGAGAGAGAGGAAGGGATATCTGAAACTAGTGTAAGACTTGGAGGTTAAAGATGGGAGAGGTTAGCAAAATATTCTCCGGGCAATGCAGTAAGAAGTGGAAGATTTCTTGAGTGGAAGAATGAATTTTTGGAATGGCTGCGTTACTAAATATTACATGTAACAACCTAAAAAAAAAAGTTCTGGCTTGAACGTAGGCAGGAAAATTAGAGGTAAGGCACGAACTAACCTCTCCCATAACATAACTGTTTCTTTAGCTCAGATTGTGTAGAACAAAGGAGTGGGAACCAAGGCCCCTGGTGTCTTCCCAGTGTAGAAGCACAATTTTCATTGATAAGCCAAAAATGCTAATTCTCTGTCAGACATGTTTCCTCCGATTAGACTGAAGCTTAGCTGAGCATCCTGCAGGGCCAGTCTCACTTCCTGACAAAGAAATGCAATGGTTTGGACATGGTGGTGCTAGTGGTGTTTTGGGGTTAGGAGAAGCAGTCATTTGCGTGTTGAGTCCCACAATGCCACCCCCCAAAAAATTCACACTTCACACATCAATTTTTGTTTAAGGTTTTTGGCATAATTTTGGCCACAACTTTATTCAAAATACAAAAAATGTGAGTGGTTGCTTAGGCATTGGTTATGATTGGTTCATGCCCAGGGACAGAGCTGACTTCCGGATTCTAGCGGAAGCCAGTGTGGGAAACAAGTATTGGGTGAGAAAATGAAGCTGGGTATCAGTCCCTCACTTCTCACCCTCATGTTCCTGTGGGGCTTGCACGGCCCAAGTCCGATGCCAGGGACAAGGACGAAAAGAATGGCAAGCCCCTGGATTCCTTTAACGGAATTCCCTTTCCGCATCATTTGGAGGGATAGGCACTTACCCCTCCAAGCACCAATTTAACCAATGCCTAACCGCCAACCTTACAAGTTGTGACGATTTGCTACGCAGTAGGCAAAAACCAAATGGCACCAGCCAATCAGCCAAATGGCAAAATTCCTACCAGGCCCTCGCTCCAAGGCAGACGACCCCATGACAGGCATAGCAAGGTCAAGAGATCAAGAAAAAACCACCCTATTAAAGGGAGGGAGGGCGGGTGATCCGGTGCAAAACAGCCAAGAGAACGTCCAACGTCTGGCCCCTGTATTTAAAGACTCTGACCCCTCCTCCAAATTGGCAACAATCAAAACTCCCCAGCAACCCAGTTTTAACCACTTAAAGGCTTGGGTTCCTCACCAAATCTGCCCAGTAACGGCAGGGTGGCTTGTTCCCCCAACCGCAACACGTGCTCTCTGTTAGTGAGAGCTTTGTGTGCAAGAACTGCTGGGGAGGGGAGGAAATAGTAATTGAAAAGTTGAATAGTATATAAATCTAACTATATCAAAATCCTTTTATATACGTTCTATACAGCTGACTGTGCTCCCAAATACCCCAGTAATAAGATCATTAAGTTTGCAGATGATACAACGGTGGTTGGTTTAATCATGGCTGGAGAGGGGGAGGCAGCCTATAGAAAGGAAGTTGAGCAGTTGGGGGAGTGGTGCAGGAAAAACAACTTACTCCTTAACTTGAAGAAAACAAAAGAGATTATTGTGGACTTTAGGAAATGTAAACTGAATATTCAGCCACTTATTATTGAGGGGAAGTGCGTGGAACAGGTCTCGGTGTTTCGATTTCTGGGAATGGAGTTGAGAGATGACCTAACCTGGGGAGAAAACAGCAAAGACCTAATGAAGAGAGCACAGCAGAGGTTATATTTTCTGCGAATCCTCCGGAAAAACAATCTCTCAAAGGACCTGTTGATGGCATTTTACCACTGTACTGTGGAGAGTGTATAAACTTATGGTCTCTGTGTGTGGTTTGGGAGCTGCACGGCCAGGGAAAAAATGCTGTTTAGGGTTGTAAAGACTGCAGAGAGAATTTTTTTTTTTATTGGGTGTACTCTTCCCACCTTAGATCAAATCTATACTGTCAGGTGCCATAAGAAAGCTGCAGAGATAGCACAGGATAGTACGCACCCAGGAAATTATCTCTTTCAACTTCTGCCTTCTGGAAAAAGGTATAGGGTTATAAAGACCAGGACTAGCCACCTGAGAAACAGTTTCTACCCAAATGCAATTCTGGTTTTAAACTCAGTATAAGGAGTCTCTATGTTGTTGTTGTTTAGTCGTTTAGTCGTGTCCAACTCTTTGTGACCCCATGGACCAAAGCACGCCAGGCACTTTTGTCTTCCACTACCTCCTGCAGTTTGGTCAGACTCATGTTTGTAGCTTCGAGTACACTGTCCAACCTTCTTGTACTCTGTCGTCCCCTTCTCCTTGTGCCCTCCATCTTTCCCAACATCAGGGACTTTTCCAGGGAGTCTTCTCTTCTCATGAGTATATTGTATTTTAAAATGGGGTTTCAGAGTTTTTAGGGGGTTTTGAATGTCTTATGTAGATTTTTCAATTTCATTGTTCTGTATGGGACAATGACAATAAAGATTTCGTATCCTATAGGGAAACAAGACGGCTTCAGTCTTTGCCCTAATGTGCATGGGGGGTAGGGTGGGGGGTGATCAGAGACGCCTTCAAAGTTCCATGAATTTGTAGTCTTGTTGCTCTTCTTGCATTATCTGTCAAGTGGCATGAAAGGGGCAGATGCCTAAGACTCTCTGGCACCATAATGCCCTCACCTCCACTCCTTGGGGAGCAGCGGCTACAGAACACAGCAGTGGCACTTCAAACAGATTTCTTCCCCTGCAACTCTCGTTCCAGGTTTCCACCCGCAGACTCTCTTCTCCACCTTTTCACCTCACACATGGACGCGCTTTCACCCTCTCCCTTTTCTGTTGTGCTCCTACAACTTCACCACACAAGCTTCTCTGTGGTGTTCTCCACAGCCATCCAACATCTGGACAGCCTGGAGAAGAGGAGGTTAGCCTGGAGAAGAGGAGGTTAAGGGGTGATATGATAGCCATGTTCAAATATATAAAAGGATGTCACATAGAGGAGGGAGAAAGGTTGTTTTCTGCTGCTCCAGAGAAGCGGACACGGAGCAATGGATCCAAACTACAAGAAAGAAGATTCCACCTAAACATTAGGAAGAACTTCCTGACAGTAAGAGCTGTTCGACAGTGGAATTTGCTGCCAAGGAGTGTGGTGGAGTCTCCTACTTTGGAGGTCTTTAAGCAGAGGCTTGACAACCATATGTCAGGAGTGCTCTGATGGTGTTTCCTGCTTGGCAGGGGGTTGGACTCGATGGCCCTTGTGGTCTCTTCCAACTCTATGATTCTATGATCTTTTCCCCATTAGGCAGAGTCCCATAATTGTGGTCCTCACAGCCTTCTTCCTCTGTCATCGTGGACTCTACCAGAGTCATCCTTCTCTTTTCCTTTCTTCAAGGTGGGTGGCAACCGCTGCAGGTGCTTTCTGAGATCTTCACTTAGAGAGCAGCTCAACAAAGGATTGATTTAAATAAGGCTCACACATACGATCTCCGCCTCCAGCTCTTCCCTATCGGTTAGTGCAAGTCCCCTTTGAAACAACAGATTCAAAGCAAGTACCTAATCTGCCTTACCCTAGGCCTAGCTAAGATATTAAATTGTACTTTCCACGTTCCCTGGGCAAGGAAATCCATCTACTTTACTCCTTTTGAATGGTTCTGATTACTGCCTTATTGATTCAGAATTTTTGTTGCTCCCTTCCCCTGGAGGCAACCTTGCAAAATGAGCTAATTAGGGGGGGAAATAAAGCATACTTTAAAAGTTATGCCTTTTAACATAATCCCATCTGTGTTTTCAATTAAAGGTGAGCGGGTCAGACCTTAAGAGAAGATAGCTATGAAAATACAAGAGGCAAATCCAATTCTGAGCAGCTTTCTGAAGCCACAGCCACCTCCGTTCCCCTGCAGTGATTCTACTGCTACAGCTCTGGAGCCAAGGAAATCTGGTCCTGTGTGATTACTGCTACACCTACCATGAAAGTGTCTCACTCGGGACGCGGGTGGCGCTGTGGGTTAAACCACAGAGCCTAGGGCTTGCGGATCAGAAGGTTGGCGGTTCGAATCCCCACGACGGGGTGAGCTCCCGTTGCTCGGTCCCTGCTCCTGCCAACCTAGCAGTTCGAAAGCACGTCAAAGTGCAAGTAGATAAATAGGTACCACTCAGGCGGGAAGGTAAACGGCGTTTCCGTGTGCTGCTCTGGTTTGCCAGAATTAGCTTAGTCATGCTGGCCACATGACCCGGAAGCTGTACGTCGGCTCCCTCGGCCAGTAAAGTGAGATGAGCGCCGCAACCCCAGAGTCGGTCACGACTGGACCTAATGGTCAGGGGTCCCTTTACCTTTACCTTTACCTTTACCGTGAAAGTGTCTCATAGGCCACACAGGGCTGTAGGCTAGGTTGCCAGGTCTGGCCCTTGCCATTCGTTACAGTATTATGATCTTGCAGGTATTCGTTTTGCCAAGTGCCTTTTTGAGAATTTGATTCACTGCTGGTCATTTGCTTTGTATTATTTTATATCTTTGTGATTTCATAGTTTTACAGTGTTTTAATGATGCCTGGGGTGTTCTTTAACCTAAAAAAGAGCTGGCAGTTTATAAATATTCTTATAAATGTATTTTTTAAAAATATCATGGTGCTCCTGCAATGCTTAAAAGTGTAAAGGCACCTCAAGGCATGGACAAGGCAACCACAAATGACAATTATTTTGGATGTTAGAGCTTGTTGTGGCTTCATAGCTCCTAGGAAAAATGGAAAGAAAACTTATTTAAATAACCAAGATTCTGAGAATCCTGAGGCATGGTGGGTTATAAATGACTTTAATATAAAACGACCCAATTGCTCTAAAAGCTATAGAAGAAATGACAGGTGATAATCCTTACGGTTTCCTGGGGGCTATGCAAAATCTCTTCAGGGGACACATGTGTTGCCCAGGGGCTATTTTTCCCTGAAAGCAATAAATGGTGGGAGGAAAAAAGAGCCTAGCTCTGCAGTGGGTCACTTCCTATTAGCTTCATCAAAATGCCCCAACAGAGGCATCAGTGATGCCTGCACAGTATTGCCTTAGGTGATCTTTCAGAAGACAAGATGGTTACTTACATTTCCCATTGATATGGATGTGTTCCTTTATCTTCTAAACATCCAGCAGGTCATCATCCGAAACACTTTCTCCCTGCCCCCCACAACTCACATGCAAGTGACTATGTCAGTAGATGAATTTCTCCCACCCCGACCCCAATATTCACTTCACACATCATGCATCTGATATTGATCTGCAATAAACGAACTAGCACACGGGGCTCTTTGTCTTCTTTACTTATATTTCCAGTTCCTTTGCATTTATTATCAGAACGCTGTGGGTTAAACCACTGAGCCTAGGACTTGCCGATCAGAAGGTTGGCGGTTCGAATCCCCGCAATGGGGTGAGCTCCCGTTGCTCGGTCCCTGCTCCTGCCAACCTAGCAGTTCCAAAGCACCTCAAAGTGCAAGTAGATAAATTGGCGGGAAGGTAAACGGCGTTTCCGTGCGCTGCTCTGGTTCGCCAGAAGTGGCTCAGTCATGCTGGCCACATGACCCGGAAGCTGTATGCCTGCTCCCTCGGCCAATAAAGCGAGATGAGCGCCACAACCCCAGAATCGGTCACGACTGGACCTAATGGTCAGGGGTCCCTTTACCTTTACCTTTTAGACCACCCTACCATTTGCACTTGGCTAAATGTTAAATCTCTGGCTCTAACAACACTGGGAAATTCTCAATACTGAGCGTTCTCAGCTCCACATTGGATGCTGTGGGATATGTTTATAATACTGTAGTAGTAGTAGTAGTAGTAGTAGTAGTAGTAGTAGTAATTATTTATTTATTTATACGCTGCTCATCTGGCTGGGTTTCTCCAGCCACTCTGGGTGGCTCCCAACAGAATATTAAAAATAGAATCATACATTACAAACTTCCCTAAACAGGGCTGCCTTCAGATGTCTTCCTTGCTTATAGCCACTTGCTTTATTTGGATCATAATAATGTTTTTCCTTTCAACTCATCAACCAAGTATTAAAACACACTCTTTCAGAAAACTGCACACCAAGCAAATATGGCTCAATGTTTTTCAGTGCTGTACAAGGAGTAAATGCATTGCACTAGTGACTAGCCAAAGAAATAATCAATGGATTATTTGAAACTAGAGTGACACTGGGTAATTCTGTAACGTTTTTGAGAAATACTCATAAATTAATAGAATCAAATTGCTCTAGAGATGCACGATATGGAAGGGGTTAGGTAGAAGGTGCCCTCCCTGCCCTCTCCACTTTCCAGCAGCGCCCCCCCAGCCCTCCCCCCAAAGGCTTCTCAGAGGGCCAGGGAATGCTGCTCAATGAGGTGGACAAGCCATGGGCCTAAGGAAGAAAATATGGAAAATTGGGCAGAAACACACTCTGTGAGTGGATGAACTGCATGATGAATTCTTCTTTGCTCTGGTATAAAACAGTAACAGACCCTCCAAGTGTCCCGATTTCCCAGGAACAATCCTGGAATTACAGACGCCATCCCAGGACCTCCAAACATACAAACACTGCCAGAAACAGAAGAGAAAAATGCATGTTGTTTAATATCTGCATTTCTGCAAATGGCCACAACTTAGAGGAAGAGAATTCTGTGACTGAGGAAGTTGAGTTTTTTTAGTTTAAAACGGTGTCTTGCTCGTTATCTTATTATAAGCAACCATACCAAGGTCATTCTGTTTCCATTTTATTTCCAGTCCAGAAAGGTTTAGTCTTGTGTCCAGATCACATTTGGTCCACCTAGGCAGCTGTAAAGTGCTATTTGGAATGCAACTATCAAGGTTTGTTTTCATCTGCTCAATATGGACTCCTTCCATACTGTGAAACCTTAGCTCAGCCTGCCAAGAAAAGCAGAAGACCCTCTTTATGAGATGGCCCTTCCTCCCTCCCTCCCTTGCATGCTGCAAAGAATTTCTCAGTGTGTTTCTGCTTTAGGAGATTCCTGTTTGGAAATGTCTCGCAGTGATAGTGATCTGTTCAAAGGACTCGGTCCGCATTAATTGACGTTTCTGCCTTGGCTTGGGTCTGTCATCCCTCACCCTTATCCCAGGCTGCATTCTGGAGCCTGAGTCCATCTCTGCTCTAGTACTTGGAAGATAGGTCTCACTAAGTCCAATGGAACTTACATCTATCCCAAGTACAGTATCCATTATGAGGCTAGACAGGTGGTGTTTTTCAGCTGCTCTAATCAAAATCTCTGTTCAGAGGTTTCTGCTGTGAACTGTCTACTTTGCACATTTAATCTGACTTCAGAGTGGTTTAATTGTCAAAGCTTTCCCCATATAAACCTTTTTTGTGTAATTTTTTAAAATCGGGGATTGTTGGAGCTTTCAGAGGTCTGCAATTCCAGGAGCTCCTAAACTGAACCTGAGAACTGAAGGTTGCAATCGTCTACACTTCCCCAATGGGATTTATGCCCCTGAGTGTCAGGGAACTGCCATCGGAGCTAGAGGCGGAGGGAAGGCTCCAGAGGGATGCCGGAGAGGGTCCCAGTAGGGAGAGAGGCAGCCCATCTGCTGGGGAAGGAAATCAGCGTAACACCAGTGGAGAAGGGGGGCAGATGGGGGAATCGGAGAGGAGGCTCCAAGACTCTTCGCCGGAGACCAGCGGAGAGAGTACAGGTACTCCGCTGCCCACACCCTCCCTGTGCAGAACACTTCCGCGCAGGGAGAGTAGGAGGAGACTTGGCGTCAAACAACTTTTATGCTGGAAAAGGTTCAAGAAACGGCCACTGACGGATTCTGCCAGCGACTGAGACAGTCACGATGCTGGAGGCGGTTCAGTCAGAAAGGGTTTAACCAGGTAACCTCGCCAGCAGTGGCGGCAACTTACGCACGAGCAACCCCTAAATCCATTACACTGAGTAAACATGCATGGTCACCACCGGATTTGAAACTGAAGAAGGGAGAGGGGAACAAAGTTTCTTTTCATAGTATGTGCACATCCATGTCTTTGGAATGAGCCTCTACTGATACCTCTGGGTTTTCTTACCTGTCTACATCTGGGTATTTCTGTAAGTCTGCAGTCTTGGTCCGGAAATGACACGGGACTGCAGGAAGCCCTACCTTTGTATAAGCTGTGTTTTGACCCTGTGCTACATATTCAACAAGTGTTTGTCTCTAGCGTCACTCCAGACTTCATTGCCTAATGTGACTTCATTGCCTAATGTCATCCGCATGCTGTCAAATAGCATCATATCACATGATAACTTTTCATTCTCCAGCATTTTGGATGATCGTGAACGGATGGTTCCAGGGTTACCAGGCATACATACCTGGTGTTTCCTTTTGCAATGATGAAACATAATGGAGACACTGGTGATTTCTAAGATATATGGTTTATTTACACATATAGACAACCTGAATCTAGATGGAGAGAGTGCATTCACATCCCACGGGGTCCTTTTCCTTCCACTGCTGCAGCCTTCAGATTCCAAGAGACCTCAAACTTCATGTCTGACCCTCTCTGCACTATAAAACACGGCCCGCCTCGTGCTCTGCCCCCGCCTCTCCAGCTTGCAAAACAGACTTTTTCCTTGCTTGCTGACCTCATTGTCCACTGCAATGCTGCCCCTCCCTCCTGAAACTCTGGCCTTTTGTCTCTGCTAACTGTCTCTCACCTCAGCAAGGGACTTTACCCATTTCTCTGTTAATGGCTTTCTTAATGAGTTAATGACTTGGCTATAGGAAAGTTCAGGCAGAAAAGCTGCTTTGTATATGTGGGACTCAAGCCATAGAAGACCTTATACCACCTGTGTCTTCTGAACTGAGAGCTAAGTACATTTGCAAACTATTGTGTAAGATGCCTGATGTGGACAATCGAGTGAAGATCACGTATTTGTTGTCCGGATCCAATAAGTTCATGCCAGACAATGTTGCAAGATTCACAGTGGCAGCCCCAAAACTGGGAAGAGCTTTCTTCAAAGACAATATGGTGGATTGTAAAGTCTGATTGGCAATGACAGATAGAAATTTATTTGTGTAGGTCCATCTTTCAAGGTATATATGTATAAAATAGTTATCACTGTATTTTATCAGGGTATCTGCACAGTATACATAGAATACTTTTCTTTCCTTTTTGGTTGAAATGACCAGGATGGCCACAACAACAAATAAACTTTGACTTAGTTAGTTATTAGCTTTGTTCCTTCAATGACCCACACTCAGCTAGCTTTGCCAAGCTGGCTTGTTACTACAAGCTGAATCTGGCCAGGTTTGGCACAATTTAATCAAACCTTGATTAATTCTAACTTTTACTAAATCCAGGAATTAAGGGGAGGACCCAAGAGTTTAGGGAATCCTTATCCCCCCAATTTATAGCAGTATGTTTTAAACAGATTTTATATATGTATATAGTTTTGATTCTATCAATGTTTGATTGTATTTTAATGACTGATTTTTCTATGCTTTTATCTGTTCTTAGTTTTATCTGCAAGTTGCCTTGAGTCCCATCAGGGGAAAACACGGAGTAAAAATAATTAGATAATAATCATAATACTACTAATACTACTGGAGTAGTTTTATAAACCTGCTCTTCCAGAGTTTGTGAAAATCTTGCAGGAGAGGAAACACCCAAGATGTGATGTAGTTATTTTATATTTGACTGTGATTAGGTCATGGCATGAAAGCTGCCAAAACTGCAGGCACGCTCCCCTCTCTTTTCAAACTAAATAGCATGGTTTGTTTCTGTCATGGTGGGTTGGAGAACAATTATAATTCCTATTACCATTTCGTTAACTGACACCATTGTCCCACCAGATGTTCCTAGAGAAACATTCTAAGAACTGGCAAACTCCAAAGGCTGCCATTTTGTAATTCGTTTTTGTTTTGTTAAGTGTAAACATGCTAGATCCTGGTTTGGACCCATGCTGAAAGGTTACAACAATGAGCAGCATCGTGGCGCCCATAACAAAGCATCAAGATGAGGAGTGAGGTAAACAGCTAGCGACTACAAGTACCGTTCATTCATTTAAAGCATCAGCTTAAACTGTAGCAAGGACACTGAATGCTAGGAGCTAAATCCTATAAAAACTTAGAGCTCAGGACCTAAAAGCTAGGGGTAGTAAACCTGTAGAAACCTAGTTTTGAGCCCTACCCAAGTAAAGAAGCCGGGGGGGGGGGCTCACAGTAAACCAGAATCCTAGAAGGAACCCTAACTTTGGAAGGTGCCATTGCACTCATGTTTGTGGACTTTGCATAGCTTCTGGTTGGCTTCTGGGAAAACAGGATGCTATACTAGATGGCATATATCTAGTATATACTAGATATATATACTAGATACATACTAGCTATATCTAGTATATACTAGTAGTAGATAGGTAGCCGTGTTGGTCTGCCATAGTCAAAATAAAAAAATTCCTTCCAGTAGCACCTTAAAGACCAACTAAGTTAGTTCTTGGTATGAGCTTTCGTGTGCATGCACACTTCTTCAGATACACTAGATATACTAGATATACTAGATATACTAGCTCCGGTGGGAAGGTAAACGGCGTTTCCGTGCGCTGCTCTGGTTCGCCAGAAGCGGCTTAGTCATGCTGGCCACATGACCCGGAAGCTGTACGCCGGCTCCCTCGGCCAATAAAGCGAGCTGAGCGCTGCAACCCCAGAGTCGGCCACGACTGGACCTAATGGTCAGCGGTCCCTTTACCTTTACCAGTTCGGTATGTCCAAAAAGGAACTAATTCCAGCTCAGTTCACTCTTTTACAAAACAAAGTAGCTCAATTCAAGTCCATCCAAATGATTAATGGCAAAAAACAGCATTCAGAATATTACAATCTGCTATGCTGGAGTAAAAAAATATATACTTAAGAAGACTAAGAAAACATCAAAGCACAGACACAGCATCTTTATCCCAGTATTCAGCCAAAAATGTTTCAAGAGCTGCTGAGGGAAGAAGGGAAGGTATTTTTATTGTATTGCTTGGCTCTCTGCAATAGGCAACACTATGTACCATAATTGCTGTGCGGCTACAGAACCATTCCTCCTCCCTATTTCTCTTTCTCTTTTTCTCTCTCTCTCACATACAGCCACTGCTACCCCTCACAGAAGAGGTACCTGCCCCTGAAAAGGTTTTTGTGTTTTGCCAGGGAAGGGGGGCAAGCAAATGGCTTATTTTGTTGGTGTTGCAAATCAAAGAAGGGTAAAACATTAGGATAAGAGACCATCTTCTCACTCTTTTTCTCTCCCAAGTTCTCCCTGCCACCACTCAATAGTAAATAATTAGAGGTGATCCCATTTGTTGGTGTTCTCTCTTGGGATTTTCAGGAAGGACACTGTGCCCTACAAGCAAGTTAAGCACAGGGGTGTGTGGGGTCAGGGGTGGGTGCAGTGCTGGCCTGGTCTGTATGTTAGCATGAGGCAAACTGTTTCAAAGAAAAGAACCAACACACCAATCTGGCGGTGATGCGTGGATGCCGAAGCTCTTCAGTGCAGACAGCATTTAAACACCCTGACTTCTAGCAAAGCGCATGGGCCAGAGACATGGAATCAGTGATACAGTGACAGAATATGGACAAACCAAATAAGACTTTAGCCCCTCCCCTTCCCATTCAATTTGTTGCACTTTGTTCCTGAGAAGCTTATTCCACATTTCTGGGGCCACCACAGAAAATGTCCTACTCCTAATAGATGACAGCTTCACCTCCTGAGAGGACACAACCTGAAGCAAGAACTCATTGAGGGTTTTGCTTTGTTTTTACAATCAAGTGGTGTACAGAGTTTATGAAATAAATAAATGGGCAAATCTTAAAGCTCTCAAGGAGAAATACTGCACAGGGCGAGTGGCAGCGTCTGTATCGAGGGATGGGGCTTCTGGGTCAGCAGAGCTAGAGGGTGTTGACTTTCCTCCCTTGATCTGCTCCAGGGCCCTTGGAAGACACAAGATCTACCCACTCTGGAAGAATGGCAGATGAAGGTGATGGACTATATGGAATTGGCAGAAATGACTGGCAAAATCCGAGACCAGGGAGAAGAAATGGTGGAGGAAGATTGGAAGAAATTTAAAGACTATTTGCAGAAATACTGTAAAATTAATGAATGTTAAAATGATGTTGGACTGAAAAGAAGTGGTTTTGGTAATAAGGTTAATAAGAAGAGGTAAATATAGATAGTTATATGGATGAAAATATATAGTTATAATAGGTTAAGTTATAGAGCAAAGATAAATGGAAGAGGGTAAGGATTTGCTGAAAAGACTTGGAAAACGGGAATACAAAAGGGGAGGTGTGAGGAGGTCAAGGAAATAAGCAAATGAGCTTAAAGATGCTGAAAAATGGATTTATTCTTTTTTAAAATATTTTTTCCTTCTTCTTTTTCCTATTTCTTAGTTATCCATTATCCGTTTTTTGTATTTTGTATCATTTTCTTTCTTTTTTTTGGTTAGGTTGCTTTATTGTTAATTGTCTCGTTAGCTTGTGTTTGTTAGTTTTTGTTTGTTTTTTCTCTATGTGTAATTTTTTGCATAATCCCAATAAATATTCTATATAAAAAAAAGATCTGCTCCAGGGCCCAACACAAAGGCAGGGAACCAGGCAGCGTGCCACCTGGCCTCTCACCAAAGCGGGAACCGTACCTGAGTCCCAAAGCAGCCACACTCCTGCATTGCAGGGAGTTGGACTAGGAGACAATTCTAGGAATCTGCAGTTCTACCATACTGGACTGTAGTTTTCTGCAGCACCTCTGAAGGAACACCTGTGTGAAGCATCATTCTGGTAGAGCAGTCATCCATGGATACCTTGTCTGTGGTGACCCTTTCCTGGAAGCTGGTGAACGTCAGCTGGCTCTCCTTGGTGTGGATCAACTGATCTTCTTCCTTCAAATCCTTGCGAGGTGCCATAAAGACCAGTTCCAGAAGACTTCCCAGACTCCCTGTCTTGTTGGCCTCCCTTCTCATATGGTGTGCCTAGAGGCTTTGGCAAATGCTACCTCACAACAGCAAGCTACTGGTACTTAAAAGCTTGCACTGGCTGCCCATAAGTTACTGGAATAAGTTCTTGTATTAATTTGCAAGGACCTTAACGACTTGGCTCCATGATACTTCTCTGTTACTGTTCTTCCATGGTTCAGATGCAGGGCTCTTAGCCACCAGAAACCATGCAGTCAGTACTGTGCGCCCGATTCTGTGAAACTCCCTGCCACCTGAGATTAGACAGGCTCTCTAGTGTTTGACAAAGACCTTTCTATTCCAGCAGGCAATTTAATGAAGACTTCTGTTATTGGGATTAATTTTAATTGAATTTTTCCACTATATGCTTTGTGTGATTTTTAGGTACACCGCTTAGAGATTTTGGTTATTACTGGGTAAGTGGTATATAATGAACATACATACATACATACATACATACATAACAACATTCCCAAAACCTTTAGGTATAAGATGGAGAACAGATGGGTGAGATGCTATACACAATGCAACATATTTTTATTTATTGCTCTAAGGCTCAACCCACTTTTCACTATATCAAGGGGAGGTCTATTGCCAAAGGATATGGTACTGTTTGGAGCTGAAAATATTATGGATTATGTGATTTTTCCTGGACTGAAAAATCTTTACGTGTGGAACAGTAAAAGCTCTTAGGCCATTCATGTTGTTGTTGTTGTTGTTGTTAATTGAATTTACCTGCCTATGCCTGCAGGTCTCAGGGTGGTTCACAGAATAAAATCGGAATACAAAACCACAAAATTCATAATCAAAATAAAAACAGCAACAGACCAGTAACCTCCCCCCCCCATGCATTTTAAAAGGGCACAGGATGTCTATTCATGTTTAAATCCAGGGCTTTTTTCCTCCAGCAGGAACTCACCTGAACTCAGTTCTGGGACCTCTCATGGGGCAGCTTAAGAGAACAAGGGAGGTGTTCATGGTGAATTCCGGCACCTCATGTGCTAGAAAAATAGCAGTGTTTATATCTGTTGATGATACTGGGTTTCTTACTGATGATACTGGGTTTCTTACTGAGTTAATTGCTTTGATTACAACAAGGACAAAGTACAGTGATACCTTGGGTTACAGATGCTTCAGGTTACAGATGCTTCAGGTTACAGACTCCGCTAACCCAGAAATAGTACCTCGTGTTAAGAACTTTGCTTCAGGATGAGAACAGAAATCGCGCGGTGGCAGCAGGAGACCCCATTAGCTAAAGTGGTACTTCAGGTTAAGAACAGTTTCAGGTTAAGAACGGACCTCCAGAACGAACTAAGTTCTTTACCCGAGGTACCACTGTAGCTGTAACTGTAGTCAGAAAACCCTGGGATTTTAGACAAGCTTTGAATCTGCATATGGCAGGCAGCTGTCCTTTAACAGCTGAAAAAATAGCCTGCGGTGTTAATGAGAGAAAATCTACTATGCTCACATTCCAAATTGTTTCCATTCATTTTTCAAAGAGTTTAATTGGTGTTGTATTAGAAGAAAGGCAGAAGGATGACATGGGGGAGAAAAGACACACAGCAAGTAAATTAATCTATTCCAAATAATTGGGGGGCATCCCTCATTTTTTTCCAAGGCACTTCTAGTTTTATTTCTCCCACATTGTCTTTCATTTCCCAGATTTTCTTTGCCATGTGCAATTTTGCCAATACCCATTGGGTCCTCCATTGCATCTGGGGTTAAAAGTGAGTCCTCGGTCTGAAAAGTTTGGAGATACTTAAATTACAAAAGAAGTTTGATCACCATAGCTCCTTTCTAGGGAGATCCCGACTTGGTTACAGATTGAGACCTAATTCATGTCTGTGTATGCTCCTACCTGGTACAGAAACCCAACCCCAAGGGGAATATGGGGCTTTCCTGCCATAAATCCATGTTTAGGCTTAATCTCATATTACTATAAATCATTTGATTGGAATTAGGGTGAAGGGTTACTCTGGGCAGATTTATTGTGGCCATTGGGGATTGTCTTACAATAACAGCTCTGATGCATGATTATAAAATGCTGCCATTTGTATTCCAATCCTAAGTGGGGAATTTGTCATAATGTGTTTCCCAGGTAATGCTAACAATGCTGCTGATATTCATGCATAATAGGCCTGGCATTTTTCCTGGCCTTAGAAGAGAGGCCAGACAATGACAAAAGAGAAATGCAGCTGTTAAATGCTGTGTGGCAGTTCTAAGACAAGGTCACAGAGCGAGTAACCACCTCAATGACACCGCAATAAAGAAACAAGATTTCTGAGTCACAAAGGTCTGGGAAATTAGACATTGCAGAGAGTGCGCATTGAATGTGCCCTTTTTCATTACTTTCAGAATCTCTCTTCTGTTGGAACTATCACTGGAAGTGTAGCGTTATCATTTTCCCAGGCTGGAAATAGATAATAGTTTTTCAGAGAGCTGAAACTAGGGTGAATGAGGCATTGCTTCCCACGGAGCACACACACTCCTTTCTTCCTGCCCTACTGTCGTCTCTGGCCAGCAGTTTTTGCAGGTTTTTGAAGAACAAAATTCCTGTGAACCCAAGTGCCATCACATCACTTTCAAAATTCAGATGCTCCTCATGGCTTGGCTCCAAACAGTGGCATAGCGTGGGGGGTGCAGGGGGGGCCGGCCGCACCAGGCGCAACATCTGGGGGTTAGGGTTAGGGGGCACAAATCCATGGGTTAGGGGGCGCAAATCCATGGGTTAGGGGGTGCAAATTACTTGCCTTGCCCCGGGTGCTGACAACCCACGCTACGCCACTGGCTCCAAATGTCCCACTATGAAGCACTGCTGCTCATTCAGGGCCTCTCTTCCCTCCCTGCTGGAAGCCCCTTGAGACCACAGGAAACTGGCTTGGCAAGCTCAGGGGATCCAGCAAAGAAGGCTTTCCAATGGTAGCAGAGCCCTGGGCCTCTCCACCTGCAGAGGGACACACAGCAAGAGCCTTCACATCCAAGCCACTGAAACTGGAACTAAAAATGCTGTGTTTCAATTTCAGAATTAACATAATCATTTAAAATCCACCTATTTTTATTGCTTAGATGAGGAGTTCTTAACCTACCATCGGGGATCTGTGAACGGTGCACAAAAATAATGGTTTCCCCCCCAATGCAATAAAATAATTTTTACACTACATTTTGTGTATATATGTTTATGTGCATTTTTCAGATTCTCAAAGGCTTCCATATAAAACAAGGGTCCTATTCAAGTTTAGCCAGCCTTCCAAGGGCTGTGTGCAAGCCATGGTTGTGGCACACATAGAGACCATGCAGCGCATACCTGTACATGGCTGTACATACAGGCCACACACACATGCAGACACACAGCACATAGTCTCTCTCACATAAACATTCTGGCACATGCAACACTCAGCTTTTTGTGTTTGGGCTATCGTGGTTCTATGCAAGTTTGTATTTATCATTTATATATGGATGAGTTTATGCAGTTTAAAAACTTCTATTATTAAAAAGTACATCTTGGCTTATAACTCTACAGGATTTTTACAATTTTGAATTGCCTCAGACAGTAGGGTAGGTATCAAATGCTAATATGCACCAGCTGTTACAATTTGGCAATATTTACTGGTTATATGCAGTGCTCCTCTATGTCAGCTGTCATATATTGACTGTCCTGGCCCCCTGGTAGTACACATGCTGTACGGACAGTACATTTGCGGTGCAGCCCCTGGCATTTCCAGGGAAATGAACTGTAAGTAGGGCAGAGAAAGACCTGTGCCTGAGAATCAAGAGTGGCACGGGGGGGGCACCAGTCAAAATGTACAGAAGCAGGAGAAAACAAGCTTGCGCCATTTTCCATGTGGCAGCCATTCAGATATTTAAAGATGGCCATCAAGCGCTCCTCATAAGGCTGTTTTCAGACCCTTGATCATCTTGATCACTGTCCTCTGTGGCGCTCAGAACTGGACACAGTATTCCAGGTGTGGTCTGACGTGGCAGAATAGAGTGGTACTATGACTTCCCTTGATCTCGACACTAAACTTCTGTTGACGCAGCCTAGATTAGCATTAGCCTTTTTTTGCTGCTGTATCACACTGTGGACTCATGTTAAGCCTGTGATCTACTAAGACTCCAAGATCGTTTTCACATATACTACTGGCAATTCAGGTGTCCCCCACCCTATACTTGTGCAGCTGGTTCTTCCTGCCTAAGTGTGGGAGCTTACATTTGTCCCTACTGAAATTCATTTTGTTAGCTTGGGCCCAGCTCTCCAATCTGTTAAGGTCATCTTGAATCTCGATTCTATGTTCTGCGGCATTGGTCTCCCTTCCCTGTTTGGTGTCATCTGCAAATTTGAGGAGGGTCCCCTCAGTTTCTTAATCCAAGATGTTAAACAACAAGGGGCCTAGTACAGAACCCTGTAGCACCCAGCTTGTCACAAGGACCTCACCCGTTTTCCAGGAATCCTCAAAGATTATAGACAAAGGCTCTGAGATTACACCTGCAAGCTCCTTTATAACCCTCGGATGCAGCTCATCAGACCTTGGAGACTTGAAATTTGCTACATGATCTTGCAAAATCTTCAGTTAAAAATAAGTGCACCAACATTTAAAAAGCAATTGCCATAGAACAGGGATGCCTTCCAAGTACACTTCCACTCATGCACTGGGGCTCCCCTTTCCCACCCCTTCTGACTGCTTCATCCTCTTGCATAGCCCTATGGGGGAGTCGTGTGGGAGTGGCCAATGTGTGGGGAATCCTGGAAACCAGAGAAGCTCCCTTCACGCAAGGGTCTCTGTAGAGCCCAGCCATTATCTGCACAGAAGGCGGCTGGGTCTTTCACAGCTCTGAGCTGCTAGCAGATGGAAATATTTGGTTCTGTTTCCATGAGTGCAGCAAAACAGCTACCACAAGATATTAAAAGCAGCTTCTTGGGTTTATTAATTATGGGGAGTTCCACATGACCTCACATTTGGTTCACTGTGAAAACTCCTGGAGGGAAATGGAAAAGGACCTGTTCTGGAATAAAATGCTCCAAATACCTGTGTCAAACTCATGCTGAGGAAATACAGGGGTCTTATATTTTATAAAATGTACTTTTATTTGGAGCCTATTTCCAGATACATTCTTGGGGCACACGGCTTGCGGCCCTTGACACAATTCATTGTATAGTTTACTTTTAAGCAGCCCTTTTAAGCAGCCCGGTAAGCCATAATGGGATAAAATGAAGCTGCTGAGAACTTATCTTATGTCCACTGCTTCATATCCAGTTGACAGAACTGCAAGTTGGTAGGGCTGTTTAAAGGAATTCTGTTTTTCCACTTACAACACCGCTGATTATAATCAGCAAAACTGAGCTGACATCAGAATGAAAACATACTCGGTCAATTGAATATATCAGGTTGCTGCTATTGTTTTGACTAGATGTGACTCAGCCTGAATATGGCGAATAATTAAGATCTAGGAAAAGAAATAATTTAAACTTATTTATTTAAATGTTGCCTCACTTACAAGAGAAGCCATGAAAGGTTAGGGGAGATGGAGCACAAGGGTGGGAAGAATGCCAGCTTCTGTCTATTGGATCTTCACCAGCTGGTTGACAGGATTCTTGCAAACTGCTGTGCGCTAGGTCTACTCCGTTGTGTTCACACTGCAAGGCACTTCTTATTGCAGATGGTAATATTGTGCCGCTTGAAGCAGCAGGATGAATAAAAACTGACTCCTCTTGGAATGAAAATTGTCCATACCCAAAATATGGTTTCAAAGGTTTACTAACAACCTCACAAGCCAAGTGGGGAGGCCTCATGGGCCTAATTTTGATGGGTGTTAAAGGTTTCGCACCTTGTACTTTGTAAATTTAAAACACATCTCAGGACCACAGCAATTCTAGCAAAATGAAACAAACACCCCCCTCCAAAGTAGAACTGCCTTCTGCCCTCTCTTGGTATAATAAATAGTGCCAGATTTTGAGTCCCTGGTCAGGCATGAGGCTTGGTCAGTGACCTGGGGCCAGTCATATATTTTCTCAGCCTAATTTTCTTCTCAAGGATATTTAGAAGAAGAAATGATGGTGGGATGGGGGGGGGGGGACATAGCCACTGCTTTCAGGAAGGGTGGTCCTGTGCTTCTTATATTTAAATAGATAATGTTACCTGTGGGGGAACACCAGTGTTAAATCAGATTCATCAGCTCAAGTTACTGCTGAAAAACTCCCATTTCATTGAGATCCCATGGTTATAAATATTCTCAGATGGTGACCATCAAACATATTCTGGGCGATATGGAACCTACTATCTGCACAGATTTATTTATTTTTAATCCCTTTTCATTGGAAATACTGTTTTCTTGCTCTGGTTGAAAAAATAATGGGGGGCGGGCAGGAATGCCAACAATATGCAGATTTCTCAGAGGTCACTGCTTCTAAGGAATTCTGACCTACTTTTCTGCATACCTAAGATTGTGATCTTATTTGCTTGCTCTCTCTTCCCAAGGTTAAAAAGAGGTATGTCAAGTCTCAAGATCTCCTCATCATTCTTCACTCTCAGATCCTTTCTTCACTCTCAAATCACTCCAACTTTAGAAATGAGAGTGAGTGAAGAAGCTGCTATTTCTTAAGTACAACCTCTCCCTAGGGAAAAATACTTTGCTGGAACTGATATTCGAAGCCACTGAAATTATTTGTTTCTGGATTTGTCTTTTGCTGTGTGCGGTGCTCAGCAGGGAGATTTTTGTGGGGAAGTGATGAGGGCATCAACTGCTTTATCAACTGTGCTCCTCACACTCTTAACTCACTAATTTAAGAAGTGACAGAGAAGCCCGGAAATTATTTAAGAAGCCAGCAACCAGAAATATGAGGTGTTGGATAAACACCTGCGCTGTGCTTTCCTCTACAAGATAGAGAACTTCTAAGGAGATGACAATAACACTGTTTTGGACACACAGAGGTTTCCCAGCAACACAGCTCTGAGTGTTAGTTCCTGCAGAAATCTCCATAGCTGATTTCTTGGTGTAAAATACCAGAACCACACCTGCAGAACTGCCGAGGGACCTGCTCACCAGCCTCACACTGGTACTTATCCCATCTCCACAAGGCCAAAGCCTTGTCTTTCTGAAACTGCAGTAAGAATCTTCTTTTTCCCACTTAGGTAATACATTTTTCAGCATTTAAACAATAGACATCGTATCATGTGTCCTGCACGCCTGGGACTTGGTTAGACCTTTGTGCTCCAAAATTTGTGTTTCATTATGGCATTTCCTCCTGCACACATTTCTTCACTGTTGGATATACTGTAAGCTCCCTCCTCTTGCTGGCCTGCAGCTTTGCAGTCAGCCTGCAAAGCTTCCTTCTGCATTCAAGCAGTCCCCAAAAACCATAGGCTCTTCCTCACTAGCCCCAAGGAGATCCACCCTTTCCTTTCCTTATGTGCTGCTGTCCTTGTCAATTCTGTGGCTAGACCACTACATACCTCCCGGCTGGCTTTCCAATCTGTTGCATTTCTCCCCCCCCCCTCAGTCTATAAAAGGTAAAGGGACCCCTGACTATTAGGTCCAGTCATGGCCGACTCTGGGGTTGCAGCACTCATCTCGCTTTATCGGCCGAGGGAGCCGGCGTACAGCTTCCAGGTCATGTGGCCAGCATGTCTAAGCCGCTTCTGGCGAACCACAGCAGCACATGGAAATGCTGTTTACCTTCCCGCTGGAGTGGTACCTATTTATCTACTTGCACTTTGACGTGCTTTCGAGCTGCTAGGTTGGCAGGAGCAGGGACCGAGCAACGGGAGCTCACCCCGTCGTGGGGATTCAAACCACCGACCTTCTGATTGGCAAGCCCTAGGCTCTGTGGTTTAACCCACAGCACCACCCGCGTCCCACAACTCTGCTAAACCATTTCTTTTGTTGCTTTGGCTAGTGAAGGGCACAGGGCTTGGGGATACTTCTGGATCCATCACTGTGGCTTGATGGTCAAGTGGTTTTGATGGTGCGAAGTGCCTTAAATCAGCTTTTGCCATGGACTGGCTGGATGCAGAGGAGAGTTGGAAGGCACCAGCTGGGGAGCCCTCAAGGGAAGAAGGCTCAGAGCCAGGGGATTGGTGGTGGGATGACAACGAGGGGTCAGAGGGAGCAGACTGGGAGGAGGAGGTGTTGGAAGCTGAAGAGGTAACAGGGTTTAGTGAGCAGGAAGAGGCTGTGGCAGAGGGCAGTCTGGAACCAGAGGAGGCTGCAGAGGAGAGGGGTCAAGAGGCAAAGTGGAGGCATGCTGCTCAAGAAGCCAGGGAATCTCCCCCTTCTACTGTGACCAGCTCTCCTCTCTCAGGTCTCCCAGAGGAATGAAGAGGGTGGAGCAAAGAGAGACAAGATAGTGAGCCTTAGGCTGCTGGGGAAGGAACCAGGGGAGGAGCCTTAGAGAGGGTGGGAAGGCAACTTCAGTCCTCACAACTGAATAGGTCTTGGGGCAAGACCTATTGGAAAGAGTTGATGTGATCACAAGGCCTGCACTGTTTTGGTTTCTTTGAATAAATAGTTAATTTCCCTGACCCTGGTGTTTTTTATTGCTGACTTTGGCTCCTGGCAGTTTTGCCTGGGGGCTGAGCTGCTCTCATGTCTGGACTGGGATAGCCTAACTTCTGTTGTCTACACTCTTGTACCCTCTTGGTTAGATTACTGCAATGCCGTATCCGTGGACAGTTAGGAAACTACAGCAGGTGCAGAATTCCTGGTTTGGGCTGCAGCTTTGGAACCAAATTTCCTGGAAAGAACCTGCACTTAAGATACAAAGAAAAACATTTGGTCAAACTACATACAACATTATTCATGACTTTTTAAAAGCATGTTTGAGCTGGCTACTTTCATTTGAAAGCAAAAGTCACTGCATGAGCCCCAGTCCTGAATGTGCTCCTGATGCAGATCAAGGTCTCACACCAGTTTCTCACCCAAAATTGCCCCCCTTCTGCTGTTGTTTGCCCCCAAAAGTACTGTTTCCTCTCCCCCCCTTGCCCCAACTCAGATCAAGAGTGTATTCTGTCTCTGAATCTTGCACAGTTGCATCTCCTTCAAAATAAAAGTGGCCAGCCTGAGCATGCTTTCAAAACCAAACCAAACAAAAGCCATGAATCATGTAGCGTGCAGTTTGGCCCTTCCATTTTTTGATTTTGATTTTCCTGTGCTTTTAAGAATGTTTTTAAATTTTATGCCGCTGCCTTCTGTTTTCATTCATTCTGTTCTCAGCTGTTTTATAGTTTGAATTATAAAAATTCAATTATTTAATATTTACAAAACCTTACAGAAAAGTGATAGATACATTTTAACAATAGCAACAGCAAAAGAAAACCTCTGGCCTTTCTCTCACCCTTGTTTATATTACCTAGAAATACTTAATAGTAGCAACTGAATGAGCATGTCCGAAATCTCTGTAACAGAATGTGTTCTGTACAGCCAAGTTGTTTTCTCCTTGACACTCAAGGACACAGCATTCTCATGAATGTTTTACATGCCTTCTAGCAAGGCACTAAAAACAATCAATTTTAAGTATGACTAATGCCTTATTTTACCCAGCTTTCAGCAGATAAAGACAATGCCATCAGACAATTAGTAGTCTGGGAAAGTTTGACTTGCCTTGATTTTGCCTGATTTTGTTTGTTTAGAGAGCACTTGAACAAGACCTCCCCTATTTTAATGACTCCCAAATCACTACTGAAACAAATGAAACAAACTCATTCCAGCAAATTAGTTGCAAAACAAATATTGCTCTTTTAATCATCATGAGAATTAATGGGGAAATGCAACTTTCCCTCCCTGAGAGTCATCTGCCAGGGCTCTCTGTATCCTGGCTACTGAAGAAGAGGCAGGTGGAAACAGGCAGGGGTCATTTTCAGCCCTGGTGCCATTTGTGGGGCTCTTTCATTCGGCACCTGCTCCTGAGGCATCCTTACCTTTTTAAGGCCATTGAATGTGGACTCAAACCACTTTGACCACACTTAGACTGTATGCCGGGCATCAGCTCCAGATACAGTCCTACAACTTTGCTTCCAGCAAAGCGCTCTATAAACACCAAATTGAAGCTCTTTTCTTTTGCAAGGTGATAAGAGGCAGCTTTCTATTCAAAGGAAAAGCAACACTTGGACTAGATAGAAGTGCAAACAAAACTGGTGGAATCCAGGTTGCTGCCTCCCAGGTGCTTAACTCTTATCTAGCCTTTTGTAGGCTTCATCTCAAAGTTAGATAGCAAGTCAATGAATTTCTTAATTTCTTAATGTACTTACTTTAACATGCATGCCCCACCCAATATGTCTCATGGAGAAGAAGAAGAGTTTGGATTTGATATCCCGCTTTATCACTACCCAAAGGAGTCTCAAAGCGGCTAACATTCTCCTTTCCCTTCCTCCCCCACAACAAACACTCTGTGAGGTGAGTGGGGCTGAGAGACTTCAAAGAAGTGTGACTGGCCCAAGCAGCTGCAGGTGGAGGAGCGGGGAAGCGAACCCAGTTCACCAGATTATGAGTCACCACTCTTAACCACTACACCACACTGGAGACCTGAAGGTGGCCAGTTTTTTATGACTGGAGCTTCGGAAGCTCCTTCAGAGCCAGTCAGACCATTGGTCTAGCTAGCTCAGTATTGCCTAAGCCTGCCATGAGGAAATTTTCCCATCCCAAGAGCCACATTTCCTTTTGGGCAACTGCCCAAGGGCCACATGTCCTTGGTGAGTGGAGTCAGAGGCAAAAATCTGCAGAGCAACAATTTTAAATTTTACTTCTGTTTTGGTGCTGCAAACGCAGCAAAATCAATATGGGAAGCAGCGGTTTTGAGTTCTAAGCTCAACCTGATTAGGATAAGGTACAAGTGCTACAGGTTGCCTTCATCGGTGGGAGAGGTCATTGTGTGGCCTGTCTCTCCCATATCAGCCTCTGCAGTCATGGGCGTACGAAGGAGGGTGCAGGGGGTGCGGTCTGTCCCATGTGTCACCCTGATGGGGGTGACAAAATGGTGGGTGGCACTCGTCACTGCCGGGGCCTGCAGCATGCACGAGCCACATGTCTCGGTGCCCACAGGCTCTGCGCTGCCCGCCTGCTGCCTTCCCCCCAGCTGTAGGGTGGCTGAGGCTCCTCTGTGTGCCTGCCCCTATGGGCACCATGTGCCCCGTCTTGTCCCTATGGGCACCATGCGTCCCATGACGTGTGGCACCCATAGGGATGGCATGGCATGGGGTGCATGACGTCCATAGGGACGGGGTGCACTGAGGCGCCCATGGGGATGACACGGGATGCTGCGTACCCCATTCCGTCCCTATGGGCACCGCGCGCCCTGCCCCTATGGGCACTGCGCCCCATGCCCTATAGGTGGTTCGCCCCACCCCTGGGCACGCCGCCCCAGGTGCCCGAGAGCTTTCCTCTGCCACTGTCTGCAGCCACAGCAGGCGCTGTAACCTTCTAACTGACTTCACCCTTGAAGGCGCACTCCTCCATTTTCTCTCGAGACAGACGGATTCCAGCTTTTGCACAGAGGGCAAGTTTCTATCCTCTATCCAGGCAAGTGAGAAGCACCATCAGACTTCAAGGGCACATTCCACCCAGGCAAAAACACCTTTTTTTGGTGGGGGATGCCACAGGGCCAGTGTGGGGTGTGGCCTAGGAAGAGTTCCAAGCTCAAGAGAGAGAGAGAGACCTGGGGGGCCTAAGGTTCCCTAACCCTGATTGGCGCTGATTGGCAGTGGCCCTGCAGGGTTTCCAGCAGGAGTTCTTCTCAGCCCTGTCTGGAGATAACAGGACTGAACCTGGAGTCATTTTCCTGCAAAGCAATTGCCACTGAGCTCAGCCTTTTCCTGTCGGTTCCTGCCAAGGGACAGTTGAACACATGCTGAGCACTACACTTTAAACTCAGCCTGCTTTGATTTTTGACACCCTCGTAACCTTTTGAAGTGGTGGCAATCAAGTGACAAAAGCTGATCTGTGTCAAATTCTGCATTTGAGGTTGGCAGTTACACGAGCAGCTTAGTCTATGGCAGCGTGGATGCACAGGCAAATAAAAAATGGGCTGTCGCTGGCTGAAAGGCTCGTGCAATTGACCCCGAGTCCTCCCATTAGTTGAAGAATCTGTTCCTGTACAAAACTATCTGCCAAAAAAAGCTACAGACTTAATTCAGTTGTTTCTCAACTACCATGGCTATCTTGTTCCCTCCTTGAGAGATTAATTGAAAATAAAATGCACTTGCAGATAAGGCTCTCCCATGTAATATAAATCATTAAAGTTGTCATTTAGAAGTGTGTCCACTCCTTGAATTGGAATTGGTGTGGGAGTCTCAAGCTAGCATCAGAATGAAAAGGGGACATGTTCAAAGTGATCAGGAGGAATGTTTCATTAAATTCTTGTACATGTTGAACCTGGTTCAAGAAGAGGGCAATCAGTGGAGCGGTACCAAATACAGGAGAAAATTGAGCATTTGCACGTAGAAGCCAATCTGAAATCAACGAAGATGAGCACAGGAGAGTTTTCAGAGAAGTTGCCCCAGGCTGAAGGGCAGAGGGAAGAAATCTCACTGAAATGGATAGGGAGAAATGGAGGCTTGCAGGGCAGGGCATCAAATCTACTCCTGGAATTAAAGCCAAGGTCAGGGTCTCGTCGTGCCTTGAGGCTTTCCTCACATGGGTGGAGAACTGAGTTAAGGATAGGCAGCCTGGATGCCGGGCACAGCTCTGAAGGAGGTGTGGGGTGCAGGGAATGCAATGACTGGCAAGCTAGTCAAATATTTCACTGCAGACGCCACATGTGAGACTTTTCCTAAACCTTGTTGATGAGCTTTCCCTCTCAATATGCCTGTGAGAATATACAGGCTACAACAAGAATGGTTAAACTGATATATCTCACTCCAAGGAAAGCACATGCATCGGCCCCTCCCATTTTGCAATTACTTTGTAAACCTGTACTTGACGAATTAATGTTGACTTCAGAGATCTGAAGGAGTCCAATGCACAGGTGAAAGTATGTTGGGCACCTCATTCTCAGCCACATGGATTCTGGTGGCGAACGCAAAGCATATGCATGGCACTGCTGGCAGTTGTGTCTCTTTTAGGAGCTGCATGGTGTTGCTTGAATTTACAACGAGACGGGAAACAGAGCTTACTGCATATGCTCTGTGGTCGTCTTTAGCGTGCTTCCACATATTCTCCAAGGAACCCATATATGGCAACCGAGGTCCAATTGAGCAAACTTGAGAATGTGCAGAAGAGGCTTGGTGTTCCCACACCTCATTCCTCAACACACCTGCCAGTTAATTTCAATGGACTGTGGTAGACTTGGGTAAACGGCAGCCTGTCGAAATGCATACGCTGACTTTCTGAGGGAGATGCTTGAAACTGATTTATTGTGGCACTCTCAGAGTCAGGCTTTAAGCTTTAAGAAATTATTTGAAACCTACTTCTAAACACGTGAAATATTAGGCTTAAGCTATAACTAATTAGCAGCAACAAATCACAAGGTGTACAAAGCAGCACTGTTGCTAAGGTATGGAGTCTAAAAAAGGATAGCAAAAGTGGGCTGTGCGGCCCTAATCCTTAAACCACTTGCTCTGGAGTATAAGGAAAATCAGTGAAACTGAAGTGTATGCGTTAAAGACAATCTGCTCTTCCCAGTTATTTTAAACAGTCAGAGTTGAAGTGTCACTCATCATTATCATCTCATTAGGAAAAGGGGTACTTACGAGACTCAACATTTTCTTATTTTTACGGAAGAAATCTGATGGTTAGCAATAGCATATTAAATGCCATAAAATGGAGAGTTCCTGCAGGAAATGAATTGTTATGAGCTTATCTTTCAAAATAGAAAGGTACAGCAAACCTTGTGTCGTCTCTTGCAGTTGTGCGGTCTAAATGTTGTACACTTCAGAAGCTAACATGCTACAATATATTCAAAGCAAAGGTTACATTGGCACAAATACAGAAAGTTCTAAAATTCACATTAGGGTGATTTTGGCACTGGAAGTCATGAGAACTATAGTGGAATTTTAAATCTATAGTGAGATCTTTCATCTTATAATTCTATAGAGTTTTATGGTATGTAAAAGGCACTCTGTGATTCACAATGTAAAAGAACATTCAAAAGAATCTATACATCTGATCATCTTGAACTCTTTATAAAAATGTTTGTGGTAAAGTAATGACTGTAACATATTATTTCCCTGAGTGGTTAGGTTCCACCCCACCCATTTTGCACTGGTAAAGCTCAACAGAACAGAGAATCTCAACCTGTGTTGTTTTAACCCCATTCTAAGAGGCAAAACTCATGCAGGGATATGGCAATTTCATGGTTCAGAAATACAAGTTCTGTGTGGAAAATTGAGTTCAAGCCAGCCGCCGTAAGGTGTTTCCTCTGGAATGCCGATCTCTTCCCCTTTGGAGGAGTCCATATTTCTCCAAAGGGCAGCATATGGAGCACTGCTTGTCAGGGTCATGCTCTACTTATGAGGAGAGGAAGGGGCTTGGGAAAGTTTGACATCCTACCACAGGAAGCGATCAGGAGATAGGAGGCAAAATCTGAAAAATTCATCGCAGGGGTGTGTTTGTTGAAGCAAAAGGCTGGACCTGACTCCTTGCTAGCATTTTTCTCCATGGGATGCACTGGATTGATTAAAGAGTCTTTCTCAATGTTTCTCTTGTTTTATATCCATCTCACTTCCCTTTTAGGAACCACCTTAATCGGCAGTTACTTGACAATGGCCCGGAAATGTCTTTTTAAAAGCTTGGCTTCCTTTTACAACACTATCTGCAAGAACCTTTCCATTTGTCTCATTAGGTTAAGTTCCCACACCCTTGCAAGTGCAGTTCACCCTTATACAGTAACCACAAAGGAACCAGGTCTTTAATTTTTGCTAAAGAGGCCCACAGCAGGTATTGCTGGGTTTTTAAAAAAATACAATTCAGAATTCTTACTAGGAATCTTTACTGTAATCCCTTAAAAAAGATCCCTAAGCTATACATTAGAGACTGGATTCTCTGTCGGACGTAGATTCCCCATCACATGGGAACAAAAAGGGCAATCCTCCAGGTATACCAGACACAAGCCTTTTAAGGCTTTACCTAGGCCAGCTCCCGTTGCTCGGTCCCTGCTCCTGCGAACCTAGGAGTTCAAAACCACGTCAAAGTGCAAGTAGATAAATAGGTACCGCTCTGGCGGGAAGGTAAACGGTGTTTCTGTGCGCTGCTCTGGTTCGCCAGAAGCGGCTTAGTCATGCTGGCCACATGACCCGGAAGCTGTACGCCGGCTCCCTCAGCCAATAAAGTGAGATGAGCGCCGCAACCCCAGAGTCGGCCGCGGCTGGACCTAATGGTCAGGGGTCCCTTTACCTTTACCTTTAGGCCATTTACAGTGTAATGCTTTTGGTGTCAGCAGAAACATACTTGTTTTTCCAGGCTTTTAATAGATCCATCCACAGCAATTCTTAGTTTTATGACACTTTAGGGTCCACAAATGGCCATTATTTAGCTTTTAATCTACTTTCTCCTCATTTGTATTAGACCAGACCCCCATATATAGGGGGGAAAGTCCCTTTTGTCCCTGCTTTCTAATTTGTTGATTCTGTTATGCCAATTTAGTACCCATCAGGCATGGATGAGCACACCTTGGGTGTTTTTGTTTGTTTTTGCTTTTTAAAATGACCCCCACCAATGTGCCCTTACTAACAGGCTGGAAAAGAAATTAAAGCAATTGTAAAGTCCCCTCATACACTTTTTGGATTGTTGCCCAATATATCTGGAGTAGGCAGATGTGGTTTGCTTGTGGAGTTTTCTGGTTTTGTACAAATCTCAGGGATCAAATGAAAATATATATATTCCTCCATCCTGGAGTGCACCAGAAATGTTTACAAGGACAACCAGGAATGAAATAAATGAAATAAAAGCATTTATTGATCTCGAATGTAAGAAAAAAACCTCAAAGCATAAAAAGAGGCGCATCAGAAAATGACAGTTGATCCACTCACTCCTCAAACACCAAAACAAATCATCTGAAAACCTGAGTGGAATGGTTTGGAACACAATTTTCCCCAATTTATCAGATTATCCCCATATCGGGTAAACCTGAATCGACAGTGGGGAAGCGTTGTGGTTGCTGTTGTTTGAGGGTAACATCATGTGGACTATTCAAATTAAACGGGAACACAAATAGCTACACATTCCCAGTAAACTCCAGTGTGGGCAAGCCCTTAATTCATTTCAGTAATGGTTTGCCTGTTCTTACTGATGCTGATATGTATTGCATTTATATGCTTGTAACCCAGCCTGGGATCAAGAATGATAAAATCAATGATACTCTTAATATTTCTTGTAAGCTGCTTAGAGGTTTTATTATAATCAGACAGTATATCAATTTTGCTAAATAAAATAAAATAAATATTTCCTAAACAAATTAACAATAAAACCAATAAATATGCTTTCCCCTTCCGCTGAAGAGCAAGTTCTTGAGGTCTTTAGTTGTGATTTATTTGAATTTTATGATAAAAACATGTTTGAGTCAATGCTTAGAGTGACCATGGCTATTTTAAACCTTCACATTTGGAGAAGGTTTTATCCAGCAGATTCGTTACTCGTTGCAATACAACCTGTTGAATAGGAGGCATGTTCCACAATCTGGGTTGAGAGTTCATTTTTTTGGAATCTAAGAATTCCAAAATAATTTCATATCTCATATTTAAGAGATCTGTTCTGGCAAGACTTCAGTAGCATACAATAGTCACACCTCCTTTGCAAATGGGCCCCTTTTGTTAGGTTTAATACCATTTCCTTTCTTGTAATGTCTCAGTTAAGTCCAAAGATTGCCTGTTTACTTAAGGAAAGTAGCCTTCAGATTGTGACCTCAGCCCATATTTATGTCTAAGTAATAAAGCACAGGAACTGGACCATCCAAACCATGACCTCATGGGTATCCAGAGATGGAAACTTCAGTGAAGTACACAATATACCACACTGAAACTTTGTTCCAAGTACTGTAGCTACTTAATACACTGGCAACCCACTGTACTTCTATGTTGGGGGTGGGATAAATGTTTAGTTGGAGCTGGGGATTAGTTTAATTTTAGTTTTTTGTTTTGTTTTTGTTTAGTTGCTACTGTTTTACTGGTGTGTTATATAATTTATATTTTGTTCTTAAGGGGAGAGGGTTGGGGCTGCCTGGGAGTGGGCCTCAGTCAATAGAATGGCTGGGGCAGGTTCCACAAGGGGGGATGTATTGGGACACCCGATCTCAGTGATCACGTGTAGGAGGAGGACTTACGCTAAGACCAGACCATGTCATTACTGAGGAGGCAGGTTTAGTCATTGTTTGAAGACTATCCCTGCCTCTGGGTATGGTCTTGACTGGAAGGATACTGGAATCACCAAGGGAGACCCACATGACCTGAAGGTGCTGCTGTGCAATGCCAGGTCAATGATTCACAAGACCACTGCCATCCATGACTTGATCATGGATGGAGGACTTGACCTGGCATGTGTGACAGAGACTTGGTTGGATGAAGCAGATGGGCCTGTCCTTGCCACTGCTTGTCCACCAGGTTTCTCTTACACACAGCAACCCAGGTCATGTGGGAAGTCATTAGTTTACACCAGGCGTCCTATTGGGAAGACCCAGTTTTCTGAGTGCATGTTCCGGAACTTGGGCAATAGAGTTCCATCACTGTGAGAAGTTAGGTTACAGGGAACCAGGCAGAAGGCCTTCTCAGTACAGTGGTACCTCGGGTTAAGTACTTAATTCATTCCGGAGGTCTGTTCTTAACCTGAAACTGTTCTTAACCTGAAGCACCACTTTAGCTAATGGGGCCTCCTGCTGCTGCTGCGCCGCCAGAGCACGATTTCTGTTCTCATCCTGAAGCAAAGTTCTTAACCTGAAGCAATATTTCTGGGTTAGCGGAGTCTGTAACCTGAAGTGTATGTAACCTGAAGTGTATGTAACCCGAGGTACCACTGTAGTTGCACCCGCCCTGTGGAACGTCCTCCCATGGGGTGTAATGGAAATAAACAACTATCTGATTTTTAGAAGACATCTAAAGGCAGCCCTGTTTAGGGAAGTTTTTAATGTCTTAAGTTTTATTCTGTTTTTAGTGTTCTGTTGGGAGCTGCCCAGAGTAGCTGTGGAAAGCCAGCCAGATGGGTGGGGTATAAATACTGATATTATTATTATTATTATTATTATTATTATTATTATTATTATTATTATTATTAGACATGAGTGATTTAGCAACATCCAGTTGTTACTGTTTTGCTTCAAACTGCATGCAGAATGCTATTTGCAAAGGGAAAGCTTGAGGTGACAAGAGTTCGTGGCTAGAGATGAGAGGCAGACCGCAAATGGCTACAGCAATCTACATTGGACATGAGATGCCGAGAAGACAGCTGTGGAATGGGTGCCCTACATCTGGGGAAGCTGCACTCCTGTTTTGCTGTGTGTGCTTGCACGTGCTTTAAAAAACAAATTAAGCCGAAATGGGAAAAGGTGGGAGGAGAATGTTTTGTTCACAACATCATCCAGATACTCCATAAACCATGGCTATCCAGCAATAAATGTTCAGGGCAGAAATAGGTGTCATCTTCATTTCCTGCCTCTCACATCTTTGAAATGGAAGTAACAATGCTCATCTACTTCACATGGCTGTTGCAATGGCTGCAAGATAATGTATGCAAAGTGTTCTGAATTCTGTTTAAAAATTAAGGAATAACAGTATTTTGCTGTATAAAAGTAAATAATTTTAATCTGCATGCTGTGTAAACAGCAAGTTATAAGCCATCAATAAGAGTGTTCCGATGCCATGGACATGACAGTTATCCATCTCTCTGTCTCACATATTGGCAACTTATGGACTGCATGCAACCCTTGACAGCTTTCTGTGCAGCCCACAGACCCCCTTGCCCACCCCTCCCCTTGCTGTCCAGTTGCTTGGGGCTGGAAACAGTTGAAGAGCAGATCCTTGGCTGCTTCTATATAGCTGTATGACCAGAAGTTACCTCTTTACTGGACTGAAGACTGACTTTTCTGGGGTGTTATTTTTTTGCTTCTTGCCTGTAATCTCCTTAGGGTGTGTTAAGTGAACAGGTATATTTAACATGCTTGCAGTGCTAAAGGAGATTTAAAGATCTGAAACTGTGCCATGGTGATTTTCCTACTGTACCTTGCCTTATTCTTAAAAATGCATTCCTGTCTGGTACTGATAAGAAACTTCCTGTCTTTCATGTCATTTCCAGATGCTTTGGGAGGTTTCCTTTTATGTGGCACCCAGGGCCTCCCACCCCTTTTCTTGATCCCGCTTTGCAGATAAAGGATAAAGGAAGGTCTGCCATGTGGGCACCCATGGGACAGTCAGTGAACAAGCTGCATGCGCAAGACATTTGCAGACCCAGGACACTGAGCGCAGCCTCCCAGGTCTGTGCATCACCTCTCCAAACGCTTCCTGCAGATGACCACAGGCCCAGGTCTTGCCAGCAGCACCATACCTTTGAAGGACACGGCTTTTCCACAAGCCTTGGCAAGCGACAGTCCTCGGGATTCTTTAGGAGAAGCCATGTGCTTCATGGCTTTATGATGCTTTGCACAGCCCCAGTGAACTGCCTGCTCACAACTTCTTTTCACCTGGGCAAGTCTTGAAGTATGTAAACAGGGCCAACCAAATGGAGGTGGGAGCCTACCCAGTTGATTATTGCTTGTTATTTTGATGTGGAGTTGAGAGACAATGGCTTGTCCAGAGTCATTCAGTCCCCTACATGTCTACCTGTGGACTGCATGCAACCCTTGCCCTACAACCTTCTGTGCTGTTGCTCTTCCATGACAGTGGACCTGGTTCGCTTACTCAGGGGAAAGCTGTCTCTCAGAGTTTCTCTGCCTCTGCAGAACACCAGCCCTCTGATTTGAATTTGACTAGCTGATTTCTCTAGCACCCCTAGAGGAATTTTATTTACAGTTTCAATAACTCAGAAACAGGGGAACCTATTACATTTCTTCAGTTGTTTTTTACGATAAGGGTTTCTGGAAAAAGAAAAAAGTGAGAATAGTTTATTTCCTCAGGATTGGCCAGTTCTTTATTCATATTCAATTGAATTAATTGTCCTCTATCATGTTCAACAAATCCCAAAGCAATCAAATAATGCTTAGCCCACTTCTTAGAGCTCTCCATTTCTGAAAGCCTTGTTTAGCTCTTGTTAAACTGAACAAGGCACACTGGGGAGGAGCTGGAACAGTTCAGCTGGTGTATGTAAAATGAGCTTTGATTTTCGGGAAGGAAGTCATTTGTGTGTTTTGCTTGAGAGCAGGCACAATCAGTACAAACCCAAGATTCTCAGGAGATATGGAAGGGTGTGGGGAATTTTTACCTTGGCTTTCTGTCAATATTCTGCTTACTTGGTGAGTTAAAAGTACATTTCCCATTATTGTACATCGTGTTCAATTTCGGTTTTCCTGTAAAGTTTCCCCCTTTCACACAAGGCTTTTAAGGAGTTCACCTAAGCCTTAGATCAGCACTGGAGGACCAGTGCTATAGGTTATTTCATGGGGGGGGGGGCACATCCAACAACATGCCTAACCATCTCCTATGGGCCAATCTGAGCACAGGTCTTGCTGTGGAGACAACCAAACTCATATTAGAGCACATAACTAGCCTTACTGTACGACAGTGAAAGCAGCAACGAGGGCCTGATTTGCTGCTTCCAATTCATCCTCAAGTGATCTCCCAGCAGAGCTCTTCAAGGCTGCCTGTAGGCTGTTGACACCTGCATTAGTAGGTGGATCCTGGGGGCACCCCAGAGACCCTCAGTGATTTGCTCGCTAGGCACTTTGAGGATCAAGTTGTTCACCTCTGTGGTGAGCCAAACACCACAACAGATGCACCTCTGAGTCAAGTTTCCGATGCTCCACTGAGCCCTGCTTTGTGGGATCAGTTTCACTTTTTGCAGCCTAATGACCCTGGCAAGATGCTTGTGAGAACACGGCACCCACTGGTGTGCCCTCTCGACCCTTTCCCTTCATGGCTGATCAAAGATGGCCAGGAGGTCCAAGGTGTGGTGACTGCACTGGGGTAGGGAGGGGGGGCTACCTTTAAGTAGGTGTCGCGGCAGGCGCTCCTTTAAAAAACCACCACCTTAGACCTGATGGCATTGAACAACTACTGCCCAGTTGCAACAAAACAACCCCTTTTTTGGACAAGGCTTTCCAGAGGATTGTGGCACAGCGGTTGCCGGCATTCTTGGAGGATACTGATTATTTAGACCTATTCCAATCTGGGTTCAGGCCAAGATTTGAGACTGAATCCACCTTGGTTGTCCTGGTGGATGGATAGAGCCTCATCTTTTCAGGAATGGACGGGGAAGTGTGACCATGCTGCTCCTCCTTGATCTCTCATCGGCTCTTGATTCCATGCAGGATGGTATCTTCCTGGACCATCTATGAGTCTCAGGGGCACTATTCCGCAGCAGGTGCTGTCTTCTGTTTCTGAAGGTAGCATCAGATTAATGTTTTTGGCCCCTTGGGTCTTCAGCTAAGGGGTGCTCCAATTCTATTTAACATCTATATGAAACTGTTGTGAGCTGTTGCCACAGGAGTTTTGGAGCCAGGTGTCACCAGCATGCCACACCATCTGAGTCAGGAATGGCTGTGAAGACTCTTGACTGGTGCTGTCCAGATGCAGGGGTCAGGTGGGTAAGACTAATAAGCTGAGTCTGGATCTGCTCTCTGTGGGTGAGAGGTGTGGGGGTCCAGGAACTTGGTACAATGCCTGCCCTGGATGACACACAGCCTGAAGGGGCGCTCCTCGACCCATCTCCGTCACTGGAGGCGCAGGTAACTCGAGGGGTGGCTAGGAATGCCTCTTACCAGCTCTGGTTGCTAAGACAGCTATGTAGGGCTGTTCCTGGATCAGGGCAGCTTGACCAGTTGTCCATGCATTGGTAACCTCAGTGCTGGATTGCTGCCATGGGCTCTATGTGAAGCTGGTACAGAACATGGTGGCCAAGTTGCTTGTGGGGAAAAACTTCTGCTAGCACAGCTTCAGCTGGTGGAACGGGTGATGGAGTCTCATGACCAAAAGTTCCCTTCACCATTTGCACTGGGCTGTTTGGATTCAGACATTTACACACAGTGGGCATACATATTTAACATAGAGTGCAAAATTAAAAGCAGTCTATTTCATAGTGAAACTGCAGGAATGAACACATTGTCTGGCTGCAATGTCTACCAGGCTGTTCTTTTTCTGACATGCCCAAGGGCTCTAGCTAGCTCATCCATCTGAACTTCAGCATAATGAATTGGCTTATAGCAAACAACAAAGCTACCCTGTGAGCTTTTCTGCATTGGTGAGATGGTCACCCTCTTAGAGAAATGTCTTGATAGAGAAGGAGGAAAGAATAAAACAGATCTATGCCAAAGTTACACCGCTATGGACGGAGAGGAAAAGTCAATGTTGGCTCTTGAGTGAGAAATAATGGCAGCCCTAGGTGGGCAGTTGGCAGTGCAGCAGCACCACCACCTGGAGGAAAGAGGAAACGCAGGCCAAGCGAGGCTGAACTACGCTCCAATCCCTCCTGTGGCAAATAAACCTGATTAACTGCTAGGAATTCAAAATGACACAGACCCATGCAGAGCCCATCTACCTGTTCTCACAGTTAAGCGTTTAATGCAGATTAAGCCTCTTCCAAACTGAATATTATTAATAATAATTTTATTATTTATACCAAACCAATCTGGCTGGGTTTCCCCAGCCACTCTGGGCGGCTTCCACTACATATAAAAACGTAATTGCAACTTTCATTGTTAGAAGGGAGTTGTTAACTGCTGCTAAAGAAAGAGTGATCTTAGAAATTATAACTGCTCCATCCATGAGAATTAGCTGTCAGGCAGAACAACCCCCGTCCCACCCATGCACTGTTCTGCGGGTCCTGACACATGCACGCCTGCCAAGTAATAGGGTTCGTTACATGAATCCTGCCCCTTACTGATAATAAGGGGCTTGTGAGTGAGAGCAAGGCTTGCCTGAGAAGGTGGGGCTGTTTTTTTTGGTAATATTTACACATTACCAGAAGAAACATTGAATTCACAAATGTGTGTCTGGCAGAGTGTGTCACACATACAAGACCAGGGCATCTTTCCTATGGTAAATGTACGTGGAAATCTACCTAACTCATGCACCACCAAGGCCACCTGCGCCTCCGGGGACAGTGTAGATTCCAGGAGCACCCGAAAATTGTGAACCTGCTCCTTCCAAGGCAGAACAATCCGATCCAAGACAGGCGATAATTCCCAGGAGCCTCCCAGGAGCCCTTTAGGACAGTGCCCCCCCCATCCACACCTTCAAGTATCCTTCAATTGCCCACAGTTCCAAAAACTGCGGAGAGATCTAGGAGAACGAGCAGCGCTGCACTTCTCTTAACTTTCTCCTGACAAATGTCCTCTTTTTAAAATGATTTTATTGAGTTTTTGATGATTTTATACATATAAAACAAAACCATTTCAAACATTAAAATACAAGGTTGTTTCAAACCTTCGAACCTCCCTCCATGGGTTCCATATTTAGATTTAAGTTTACTGCATGTTTTATCCTTATTCATTTATCATAGAAGCATAATTACCACAAATAATTCCACATTACAAGTGTCATTACATCCCTGCCAAACATTTTAACTGTTTACAGTGGTCTTTTAAATAAATTACAAATTTACTCCAGTCTTTAGAAAATACTTGATTTTCCTGGTTTCGGAGCTTCCCTGTCAGTTTTGCCATCTCTGCGTCCTCCATCAGTTTCACCTGCCATTCTTCTTTGGTTGCTGCTTCTCCTTCCTTCCATCTCTGGGCTAGTAGGATTCTCCCTGCCGTCGTTGCAGACATAAAAAGTCTTTTATCCTCTCTTGGTATCTCTTCACCTATGATACCTAACAAAAAGGCTTCTGGTTTTTGGACAAATGTATTTGTTATGTACTGAGTTGAATAGGATCCAAACTGCAGCAGTCTGATTGGTCCTAGAACAATAGGATCCAAAATGCATCAGTCTGATTGGTCCTAGAACAATGCAGCAGTATGATTGGTTGGCAGGAACCACCCAATCCTGCTCCAGATAGAAGTGAATCCACAACCTGATTGGCTTACAGTAGAATTCCGGAATTAGCCAATCATGTGCAGCCCATTGTGTAAATAATGTATATAAAGCAGATACTGTGAGGGGACTTTCATTCATTCCTCCTCACCAATATGAGCTGAATAAAGAGCATGAAATCACTTTGCGACTCTGAGTATATTTCAGTATTTTTTAACAAAATATTAAAAATACAATAGAGCATCAAACATTGAAAACTTCCCTAAACAGGGCTGCTCAGAGCAGGTGCTCCGCGGGACTTGCTCCAACGGTGGCATCCAGCTCTGTCTGAATCTGACCCATTTTGCCCCTAAAGGCCTCACCAAGTTGCCATAGCAGCCTTCCAAGGAGGGCAGAACAATTCCGTAGGGCGCCTCTTGCCTTTCTGCGTCCCGGGGTGGCCACGGACTACAGCTCCCGTCACCCCCAGGCGAGGAGAGCCGCCAGAGGGGATGATGGGAGTTGTAGGCTGCGAGAGGCTTCTCTGCTTTCCTATCTCTGTGGCGTCTTCCCCTATTATGCGCTGGTGACGTCAATCCTCTGCGCCGGAAGCGGAAGCCGAGGGAGAGGGGCGAGAGCGCCCGCCTGCGCGCCTTGGAGGACCCGTCCCTCCGCCTGGGCTGGAGCCGGCGCCGGGCGCGAAGATGCCAGTGGCGGTGATGGCGGCGGCGGCGAGCGGCGCCCTCGGCTACCGGAAGCTGCTGGAGCAGTGCGAGACGCAGGAGCTGGAGGTGTGTGGGGCGGGGGGGGGGGTGCGCGTTGCCTGAGGCTGCTTCTCCCCCCCCCGCCTCCCTCTCGGCCTTCCAGGCGCCTCCTTGGGGGGCTCCTTGGCGAGGCCTCTCTCCGCGCGGGGGCTGGGGATTCCCAGGCTGAAGTTGCGCAGCCCAGACGCAGGAGAAGCTCCTCTTCGGGGGGCGAAACAGAGACATGAACTGGTTAAAACAGGCACAGATAGGTAGCTGTGTTGGTCTGCCATAGTCAAAATAAAAAAATTCCTTCCAGTAGCACCTTAGAGACCAACTAAGTTAGTTCTTGGTATGAGCTTTCGTGTGCATGCACACTTCTTCAGATACACTGAAACAGAAGTTGCCAGATCCTTCTATATAGTGAGAAGGTGGGGAGGGGTATTACTCAGAAGGGTGGTGGGAATGGGAGATTGGCAGATAGCTGAGATGAGCCTGTTGACGACTCTTAATGACTGCAATAGGTCTTACAGGAAAAGGCAATATATCACTATATAGAAGGATCTGGCAACTTCTGTTTCAGTGTATCTGAAGAAGTGTGCATGCACACAAAAGCTCATACCAAGAACTATCTTAGTTGGTCTTTAAGGTGCTACTGGAAGGATTTTTTTTATTTTGGTTAAAACAGAGGCAGCCTCTGGGATCAAGGGATTCAAACAGCCTTGCAGGGGGGGCGGGGGGGGATGGCAGAAATAGATGCTGTTCTTCCTACGATGTAATCACCCAGTTGCCATTAATTCTGTAAACCGCTTTTATTTTTGTTTTTTAGGCCCCTGGAGGAATAGCGACACCACCCGTTTATGCGCAACTCCTAGCTTTGTACCTTTTGCATAATGACATGTAAGTAAAAATTATTTTCGATCTACCTCTAATACCTGGACTTGAGCAGAAGTGTGTCTTTGAAAGCAGCTTGCTGGGAAGTTTTTGCCTCTGCCCATGAGTCTGAGAATGTTCTGATCAGTTCACATTGAGTTCAGTAACCTGACCTGTTCTTAATGCATAGTTGGCCACATCTATCGGAATGTACTGTATTTTTCGCTCTATAACACGCACCAGACCATAACACGCACATAGTTTTTAGAGGAAAACAAGAAAAAAATATTCTAAACAAAATAGTGGATATATGATTTTTGTGGTTCATGCTGTGGCCACAGACATGTGATCTGACAGTGAGTTTGGAGTAGCCCAATGCAAAAATCCTGAGGATCCATGTGGATCCATGCTTTGTAACCACGGAGGAGGGAAGGAAGGGAAACCATGGATCCTCTGCTCACGACTGCAGCAGATCCCCCCTGCCACCCGCAGGCATTTGCTCCATAACATGCACAGACATTTCCCCTTACTTTCTAGGAGGAAAAAAGTGAGTGTTATGGTTAAAAAAATACGGTAATTGTTTAAGCTTTGCTATATTAATCACTAGTTATAATTTAATTAGGAGGTTTCATGCCTGTCTAGTTCTGTGCTCCCTTTCCCAGCCTTTAATCTATTGGTGATTAATGCCTATATGTAACCTTTGCTTTGTACTTGTGTTAACCAGTCAGCAACAAGTTGCTTTGTGCTTGTGTCAACCAATCAGCAACGAGCGCACCTGTGGCAATGTTGTAATATTCAATAAAAGAGTCTCCTCGGGACTTGCTCGAGAGATGCCTCTCACATGACACTTGCTACCCGTCTGTCGTTATTTCAACCCAACATCTGGTGACCCTGACGTGATTTCAACCCAACAGCAGCTGCTGCTAGAGGTTCACTCTGAGATTTACATATTTAATTCTTCAGGACTTTCATGTATCAGGTGGAGATGGGTAATGCTTGTGAAATTGGAAGAGTTTACAGAACAGGCGCACAAAAGGAGGCTTATTTTGTTTTGCTTTGTTTCTCTCTCATGCACCCTCTCAAAGGAACACATGGCAACAATCATCAGAACTGTTGAAACAATACAATTTAAAATTAAAAAATGCATACTAATTCCAAGTTGGCCACTGTCAGTATCTTTCAGTCCTCAAATGCCTGGGTAAACAGAAAATTTTACTTGACGTTCTTTATTGATACTGTTTTAAACAAGAGTGTGGCACAGCAATAGTGAAACACTTTGAAGTTCTCTTGTTTTCAGTGAGGGAATTGCACATGTTTTAACTTTTACCTTCAGAATCAGTGAGATTTTTTGGAAGGGTGATCATTTTGATCATGGCTATTTTCTCTGAGAGAGTGAAGTTGGTTTTGCTCCATCTCTTTAGTTCTTTGTTGATTTGCCACAGCAAGGAATTGTAGTTGTTGAGGTATAATTTGTTGAGGTTTCTGTTTATTTGTACCCCATGGTATCTGAACTTGGTGCCACTAAGTTTTATCTTGGTGATGTTGGCAAATTCTTTTTGTGTGTGAGGGGGCGTGTTGAAGCACGTAACTTCCAACTTTGCAAAATTTACCTGTAGGCTCGACCTCACACGTGAAAACAAAGTTCACCACAGCCAATCACAAACAAGCAACCACACCCTAGGCCAACCCCAACCTCTCTCACCACCAAAGCTTTGCCACCTGACTCCACCTCTGCTCACCATGCCCCCCTCCACCTGTTTCCCCCCCTTTTTTCCTAATGTAGCACTAATGTCTCAGCAAATGAAACCGATCTGTAGAAAATGTACAGTGAGGGGGAAAAGTACAGTGGTACCTCAGGTTAAGAACTTAATTTGTTCTGGAGGTCCGTTCTTAACCTGAAACTGTTCTTAACCTGAAGCACCACTTTAGCTAATGGGGTCTCCTGCTGCCGCCGCACGATTTCTGTTCTCATCCTGAAGCAAAGTTCTTAACCCGAGGTAATATTTCTGGGTTAGCGGAGTTTGTAACCTGAAGCGTCTGTAATCCGAGGTACCACTGTATTTGATCCCCTGCTAAATTTGCCTGTTTGCCCTCTGACAAAGAAATGACCAGTCCATAATTTTAATGGTAGGTTTATTGCAGCTGTGAGAGACAGGATAACAACAGGAAAAACCCCAGAAACCCAGAAGGCAAAAGTCAGAGACTGATGTGCATTATAATGAGTGAAATAAGTATTTGATCCCCTATCAACCAGCCAGATGTCAGGCTACCTGGTATCTTCACTGTATGTAACAGGCAGAAATTAGAAGCACCTGGTGTAAGGGAGAGGTCTTACCTGTAATCCCAGCTCGTTACAGTACCTGTACAAAAGACACCTGTCGACAGAAGCAATCAGTCCAGCAGATTCCAAAGTAGCCACTATGACCAAGACCAAAGAGCTGTCCAAGGATGTCAGGGACAAGATTGTAGAGCTGCACAAGGCTGGATTGGGCTACAAGACTATTGCCAAGCACCTTGGTGAGAAAGTGAAAACAATTGGTGCAATAATTCGCAAATGGAAGAAACACAAAATAACTGTCAACCTCCCTCGGTCTGGGGCTCCATGCAAGATCTCATCTCGTGGAGTTGCAATGATCATGAGAATGGTGATGAAGCAGCCGAGAACTACATGGGGGGAACTTGTCAATGAACTCAGGGCAGCTGGGACCATAGTCACCATGAAAACAGCTGGTAACACACTACGCCGTGAAGGACTGAGATCTTGCAGAGCCCGCAAGGTCCCCTTGCTCAAGACAGCACATGTACAGGCCTGTCTACAGTTTGCCAATGTACATCTGAATGACCTAGAGGAGAAGTGGGTGAAAGTGTTGTGGTCTGATGAGGCCAAAATCGAGCTCTTTGGCATCAACTCAACTCACCGTGTTTGGAGGAGGAGGAATGCTGCCTACGACCCCAAGAACACCATCCCCACCATCAAACGTGGAGGGGGACACATTATACTTTGGGGGTGTTTTTCTGCTAAGGAGACAGGACACCTTCACCACATCGAAGGGACGATGGACGGGACCATGTATTGTCAAATCTTGGGTGAGTACCTCCTCTCCTCAGCCAGGGCATTGAAAATGGGTTGAGGATGGGTATTCCAGCATGATAATGACCCAAAACACAGAGCCAAGGCAACAAAGGAGTGGCTCAAGAAGAAGCACATTAAGGTCCTGGAGTGGCCTAGCCAGTCTCCAGCCCTTAATCCCACTGAAAATCTGTGGAGGGAGCTGAAGGTTCAAGTAGCTATACATCAGCCTTGAAATCTCACTGACTTGGAGAGGATCTGCAAAGAGGAGTGGGACAAAATACCTCCTGAGATGTGTGCAAACCTGGTGGCCACCTACCAGAAACGTCTGACCTCTGTAATTGCCAACAAGGGTTTTGCCACCAAGTACTAAGTCATCTTTTGCAAAGGGATCAAATACTTATTTCACTCATTATAATGCACATCAATCTCTGACTTTTGTCTTCTGGGTTTCTGGGGTTTTTCCTGTTGTTATTCTGTCTCTCACAGCTACAATAAACCTACCATTAAAATTATGGACTGGTCATTTCTTTGTTAGAGGGCAAACGGGCAAATTTAGCAGGGGATCAAATACTTTCCCACCTCACTGTAAGTTGAAAAATAAATACATTTTACATACTTTTGTAAACCAAGAAATCTTTAATAAAAAATATGTTTTTTTAAAAAAAAAGAATCAGTGGGATTTTAAAATACTGCACTTTTTAAATTGAATTTTGCAGATCCTTAATGGGCAAGATTGTTAAGTCAGATAGCAATATTTGTTTCTACAAAGCTAGCATGATTCACCCGGTACAGCTCACTTTACTAAATATCAGCTCAGGACAAATCAGTATGTGAACCGACTCACCCTTGCTTTTTGACCTTCATAGTTGTCAGTCACAGTCCTTCAGAGGCAACAGAAGCAACACTTGGCTGGATTCCCTTGCCAGTGTCTCAGCTCTAGACCTTGTTACCTTCCTTGCTCACATTCCCCAGCCCTCTAAATGTCTCCTGCTCCTTCCCATTGCACACAGCTGCATCTGTGTACTTTTGCCCACCTTCTGTTTTCTACAGATTCATGTCTCCTCCAGCTGTGCTCTGCCCACTGTCTGCATTTCAGGCCCCTGAATACTTTGAACACTTCTTGAGACACCTTGCTTCTCTCTATCTTCTTTTCTGACCCAGCATACAGCCTTTCCTGATCTGAACCATTTTAGACGTTCTTCAGAGGCTCCTCTTCAATGAACTCTCACTTCAGTTTGCTGCTTCCTTGCTCTTTTCTTTGGGCCTCATTCTCTACCTGTCCATCCTTCAGGTTCATCTGTCTCAGTCTACTCCTTAACCCACCCTCTACCTTCAGCTTCCTTGTCTCTGGGTGTTACCACCCCTTCTCTTCATTTCTTTGCTCTTTCCAGTCTTGGCCAGTCCCTGTGTGAGGTTATAATCCCAGCCAAACAGGCGACTTTCACGTTACACTGGGCTACGCATTGTTTTAACTACCTGAGCAACAGAACATTCTGTGCTACCACAGCTTAGCCTATGCACACATGTGTGGCTTACAGGAAGTATCAAGTGTGCAGAAGATGTGTTCCAAACCTTGTACAGTGGTACCTTGAGTTACAAATACCTCAGGTTACGAACTCCACTAACCTGGAAGAGTTACCTTGAGTTGCGAACTTTGCCCCAGGATGAGAAAGGAAATTGTGTGCCAGCGACGCAGCAAGAGGCCCCATTAGCGAAAGCACGCCTCTAGTTAAGAACAGTTTCAGGTAAAGAACAGACCTCTGGAACTAATTAAGTTTGTAATTAGAGGTACCACTGTACTTCACGTTAGAAGCGAAACTTTATATGCTAAAATGTTTTTTCCTGTACATAGTATAGACTGCATGAGGACTAAACATGCCCATATGTGAACATGCTGCTAGATAAAAAAAGAAAGAAAATTTGTGAAATCTGTGTGTTTCCATTGTTTTGAATTGTTATCTGCAGCTTATATAAAAGTGTTGCATTGTTCGGAATATGTTTCTTGCTTCTCTTTGAATTGTTGCTTCTTTTAATAGTTTTCTAGTAGTAAGCACTTGTTTTTCGTTAATGTCATTTTAAAAAATACTTTAAATTGACACTTTTATGTTATTAGGAACAATGCACGGTATTTGTGGAAAAGAATCCCTCCTGCAATTAAGTCTGTAAGTACTCTTCAATACTTTAAAGGACAGAGGTGTCACGCATAACTTTAGGGTTGTGTTTCCAAAAGTGAAAGCTAAAAAGCAACACCTTTGCTGGTTGCTGAACGAATGTTCTATTGCTGTTGAGGTTGTGTTTTGCTATTGTTTAATAGATACTTGCTGTATTTTATAGATTTGTATTTTATCTCTGTAAGTTTGTACATCTCAGGTGCTCCATGCAGAGTATTTCATGTCGGAGTTCAGACTCATTTCTAGAGTACGTCATGGATTAGGCAGAAGAAGTTTCATTTTTCTTGCAAATATGTTTTACCTCCCAGTCCCTCTTTTTCCATAGCAGCAGCTTACAACTATAGAGCACATGAGGAATTTTGCTTTTGCTTGGTAGGAATTGATGAGATACTAGATTCTAAGCATGCATTTAACACATGAAAATTCAGTGTGGCTGACAGAACTTGGGAGTGATGTTGAATGTTAACATCCTTAGGATGGGCACTCCACAAAGAAATAACAATTGTAGTAGAACCATTTTACTTTAGAGCCAAACTCTTCACAAATTGCATACAAGTGGAATCACTTTAACCGATTGAGTGATCCAGAGAGTCTTGCATGTTGGGCTTTAATTAACTTTGGGAGGATAGTGCCAAGAGAGTTGGTGCAATACGTATTATCCCCCTCCCCCCTGATTTTCTGGAGTGGGGTGTTGAGAGGCCAGATAGAGAGCACTGTGCTTCACTTGATGCTTAATGTGAGAAGTGAGAAGTGAGAGGGCTGGGGAAGGAACTAGAGGAGAATTCCACTGAAGATACACAAAAAGCAGCAGCAGTCAAAATCAAGCACAGAAGTAGGTGCTAGAACAGATGGGAAGAAAAGAGGTTTTAAAATTCTGCTTCCTGCTCAAGTGCTTGGTTGGGCAGAGTTTATGATACAGCAGCAGAGGCAACCTAATTCAGTTGCTAATAGGGGAACATGTTGGTTCCCCTCTCATGGCCACCACAGCTGAGTTCTTGGTCGCTCCAGTTCCCTTAGTTGTGGACTTCTTCCTTTCCATCTTCTTCTGCTGATCAGTGGCTTGTCCCTCTAAATAATTTTTCTTCCTTTCTTTGTAGGCAAACCCTGAACTTGGTGCAATTTGGTCAGTGGGGCAGAGAATCTGGCAAAGAGATTTCCCTGGAATTTATACAACAATTGGTGCACATCAGTGGTCTGAATCTATTCAGCCAATCATGGAAGCGCTTAGAGGTACATCTTTCTAAAACCCTAGTCATTTTCACTTGGTGTGGAAAGTGTGTTCTTTCAAATGGTTGCTCAAAATCAGCACAGAATTTATAATGGCTGTTTCGTCCTGTTCCAATACCGATTCAAAAGCTTTGGCTGTTAGTGTATGCATAATCGCTGTGAAAAAACAGAGTTTGCTTGAACTTTACAGCATTTCCTTAAAGATTTTGCTGGTTTGTTTCTCTTTTAATTTTAGTGCCTGGTGATTTGTCTCCTGTACAAGTTTGATGTAACACATTAGTTGGGGTTGGCTTTTACATGGCCATGTGATAATTTATGATGAAGCAGTTTGACTTATTTTGGAAGTTTCAAAGGGGTGGGACTGATGCTATCTGTGGATGGAAGTCCGCCCATAGGGAGAGAGAGTTGGTTTTTACCAGTCCCTCTGCAACCCACATTGGCCCTGAAAAGCTCTTTCTGAGAACTGGGAGACTCCCCAGAACAGCATGGGAAGTGGCAGAGGGGAAGGAACAATGACAGGCAATTGCCCCTCTCCCTTCTCCAGTGATGACCTATAAACAGAAGGAGACCTATCTGAATATAACAAAGCAAAACTTGAAGTTGTCAAAGGAGTTGTGTTTGTCTATACAGAAGACGCCTGAAGGGTGCAATTCTATGCATGTCTACCTAATTGAAGTTCCACTGATCTCAGGGTATTTTTTTCACAAGTAAAGGTACTCAGGATCACCTGCTGCTCTCCTTGTTGCCAAGTTCTTGGCAGGTTGTTTTGAAGTGAAGAATGAGAAAAGTCCACTGCAGCTCAGGCAACATACATGTTAGGATTCGTTTGTTTTGCTGTGGCCATATTTGGCAAATTCTTACTTGTATTGTATGATGATCCGTAAATTAAGGTAGCACAACTTGTCTGTATTCCCATTGAAGCCTCAGAATGGTATCAAAGTCAAACTCTTGATAGAGGGTTGTACTTGATAAAATCTTACTCATAGTAGTCCCATTGAAATCAGTGGACTTATATTAGTCGTAAGTATGCCATAGGTAGATATAACCCAGAGGGCTGGGCAGTATCTGGTTTTCAGCATCGTAATATATCACAAGCTAGATATCATGATATATCACGATGTCTGAAATAAGGCTGGAGCCATCAAGAGGCATTGGCTGGCTTCACAGTTTTTCCTGCGTTGTGAATTTTGATGGTGCCTTCTCTTGTGATTTTCTGCTGCCTGCAGGAGGCAGGGGAGAGCCGAGCCAGCAGAGTTAACAGGGGCTACAGGAGTTGAGAGAAGGATTGACTGACTTCATGATTTTTCCCACATTGTGATTTTTGCATAGGGCATGCATACTCACATATAAACACAAATAATGATTTGCAATATATTACCAGGTCAAAAATTATGAAATTGATATCATGATATGGACAAACTGGTTTTGGACCCAGAGTCCTTCTAAAATATTGAAAAGTGCAAAATGTTTTGGCTGAAGGCAGGTTTCTTCAGGGGCACTTTGTTTTCTTATCAAGACTACTTATCTCCAAGTTGAGTACTTAGCCAGCATATTTTAAAATGTTGCATCTTCACCCATTTTCCTATGTGCAACAGTTGTTTTCGGGTACAGTGGTGCCTCTGGTTACGAACTTCATTTGTTCCAGAGGTCTGTTCTTAACCTGAAACCATTCTTAACCTGAGGTACCACTTTAGCTAATGGGGCCTCCCGCTGCTGCCATGCCGCTGGCACGCGATTTCTGTTCTCATGCTGAGCTAAAGTTCTTAACCCAAGGTACTACTTCTGGGTTAGCGGAGTCTGTAACCCGAGGTGTTTGTAACCCAAGGTACCACTGTACATTGAAAATGCCTCTGTATAACCACTTTCCCATGGGGCTATGCTTTTGTCATACGCATTAAGCTCTTAAAAACCCCCAATTTATTCATTACATAAACATGCAAAACATTTTTTTTTACATCTGATTTTCAACATTCTTCCCAATTATCTCTCTAATAGATGCAACTAGGCGGCGAGCATTTGGACTGGTCTCTCAAGCATATACCTCAATAAGTGCAGATGACTTTGCAGCCTTTGTTGGGCTTCCTATAGAAGAAGCAGTGAAAGGTACGTGTGTACGTGTGTGTGTGTGTGTGTGTGTAAAAACGCTTTATTAAACCTGGTGTTTCACACCTTGGAGTAACCTTGTACAGTGGTGCCCCACAAGACGAATGCCTCGCAAGACGGAAAACTCGCTAGATGAAAGAGTTTTCCATTTTGGAGGTGCTTCGCAAAACGAATCTCCTATGGGCTTGCTTCGCAAGACGACAATGTCTTGCGAGTTCCTGCTGGTTTTTATTCCTCCCCCCCTTTTTCTAAGCCGCTTATCAGCTGATCCGATCAGCAGATAAGCCGCTAATAGCGCTAATCCGCTAATCCATCAATGGGCTTGCTTCGCAAGACGAAAAACCGCTAGACGAAGAGAATCACGGAACGGATTCTTTTCGTCTTGCGAGGCACCACTGTACTGGTCTACTATAGATATGTTGTGGTTACCAGGTTTTGTTGAATGCCTTCACCTGCAGCCTAGAAAAGTGAAGTAAGGCTATTTGCCCAGTAGTAATAATGGAGCACCCTTAGTCTCATCCTGCATCTTCAGAGGCTGGCTGATTTTGAGGAGCCTTTGAATAAAGGATGCTGGAGTTATGCATTGAAATTGCAGTTCAAGACTTATATCAGATTTCAACATACCTTACTGTTTCTTATGTAGAAGCATTACATAGAATATGCATTCCTTACACATAACAGACATTCTGATGAACAACTTCTAATACAAATGTGAGTTGCATATACCTCAGGGTATGTGAGGGAGGGAGGGTGTGCTTATGTTTTCTTTTAACTAAATTTTTGAATGCATACTTAGAAAGTGTACTTATGAATTCACAGGATGCATAAGAGTTTGAAATTTAATTTTGCAGCATAGGAAGCTACCTTATACAGAGTCAGACCCCTGGTCCACCTCACTCTGCATTGCCTGCACTGGCTGGCAGCAGTCCTCCAAGGTTTCTGTAAGGGAAACTTAACTTTAGTGATACAGAACAAGTGTCACAGTTGTGACAAGTGTCACAGTTGCCTTTATGTCATATGATGAAAGAGCTTCAAAATAAAAGTAAAACTTGTAGGTTTTCAAAGAGTGATGCCCAAGTAAGTCACACTCAGGGTAGACCCATTGAAATTAATGGCCTTTACTGTTTAAAATTACTGTTTAATGGCATCTGACTGCTGAACAGATATTATTCCCATTTTGCTTTTGGCTTTCAAGTGGATTTTTATTTGCTCTCATTATGGCAAAGAAGTATATGTGGGCATAGTAAAGTAAGAATGCTTCTTCCACAGAAGATAAGGATTTTTTGGGGACAGAATTTACCTTGTTGAAGGTTCTGTATGGCATTGATGATTTTGCATCTCGTTTTAATCATTTTAGGTGTTCTTGATCAGGGATGGCAAGCAGATTCATCCACTCGCATGGTTATGCCTAAAAAGCCAGGTAGGGGGAGCTCTTGATCCATTAAGACATTGTGTCTGGGTGGGTGGGTACATTTTTGTTGCTTGCCTTTCCTGTGAATGAATTTAAAAGGATAATTAACATTTGCATGCCAGGACTTAATTCAAAGTTAAAAAACAGCAAGGGGTATTCCTGAAACATCATGTCAGAAATATGACTTGGTGTATTTCTCATGGGCACAGACTGTTTTAATTAAGCAAGCGGGTGTGAAGCTTTTAGGCAAAGGAAAACAGAATGTGCCTTAATTTCTCTCGGCTAGCCTTGGCTTTGGAGACTCAGTTGAATACGTTCGTCAGTTTACTTTAACTCACATGTGTGATGCAAATAAAGTGTAGTGAAAACTTAACAGTAGTTGCCATTTTGAAATTACAACTAACTTGGGTGTCAGTTTGTAATTTGGTTGCTGAATCTAATGCAGAAGCCAGCAAACTTTTTCAGTGGGGGGCCGGTCCACTGTCTCTCAGACCTTGTTGGGGGGGGGACTATATTTTGAAAAAAATATATGAATGAATTCCTATGCCCCACAAGTAACCCAGAGATGCATTTTGAATAAAAGCACACATTCTACTCATGTAAAAACATGCTGATTCCCGGACCATCTGCAGGCAGGCCGTATTTAGAAGGTGATTGGGCCGGATCCGGCCCCCGGGCCTTAGTTTGCCTACCCATGTTCTAATGTTCTGCATTAATGGAATAAAGAACAAACAGGGCATGTTGTGAGGTTTGATCAGTTGCTGAATACTGTGTGTACTCCAAGCCAACTAAAATTTCTCTAAAGTTTATTTGCTCTCTCTTTAACTAGTTCCTAACCTTTATAATACATACTTAACTCAGTTTGGGGTGGGGTTTTTTGGGTGAATAGTTCTTCGGGATACGGGAGTAATCTTACAGAACTGCTCTTTTTAAAGTTTTAACTTCTTTTAACAGCAGCAGGAGTTCCTTGAGGTGAATTCCCTACAGAGCAAAGGAACCTACAACAATTTTATGTGGCAGAGATGGCGCATAGCTGTAGAACAGTTAATAATTACAGTGTTCTTTTCAGCCAGTGTTGGCTCCTGTAGTGATACTTAACATCACACAAAATCTTAAGCCAAGTTTGTAACAAAAATTAATTAACAGCAAATAAGCCAGTCCTCCAACACACAGGCTTGGGTTTACAATCGCTCTCTTACAAATAGAAAAACTGGCTTAGCCAATAGAGATTCCTGCATTACCTCTCATTCCATTCCAGAGCATCTCTCAACCTTCAGGAGGTGAATTTGATGTATTAGAGTATTTTAATATTTTCTTTTGGAAGCCGCCCAGAGTGGCTGGGGAAGCCCAGCCAGATGGGCGGGGTACAAATAATAAATTATTATTATTTTATTTTGGGGGGAAATCTCATTTCCTGTGACTATAACTCCATTTACTAGTTCTCTGGATGCAGCCCACAGAGAATTTTGAGGAGCAGCAGTAATACAATTTTGTAGCCTTCACAATACGCCTAGTGCCCCCCTTCTCCAGGCCAAGAAGGAACGGGCTCCTTGTGGAAGGCAGCAGTGGGACGCCGTGGGGAGAGGGGCCTTCATGTTCCAAGTCCTCACCCCAGACTTCCTGGCCTTCAAGCCTCTGCTGTTAATCCCCCAGGGCCACACAGGCACAGACATACCAGAAATAGGCTGCTAGGCAGAGCTGGTTGTGTCCCACAGGGTGACACCTCGGCTCACCTGGGCTAGGATAGTCCCAGCTCTGTATGGTGATGTATTAAATGACAACAACAGTGCTTTGAAAATAATGTAAAGAGCAGAATTATTGGATATAATATTCAGATATATATTAGTAACATAGCTCTTTGTTCCAAAGCAATGCTAGTTTGTTAATTTCTTTTTAAAATCATTGCCATTTTTAAAAATAAAGTAGTATAGATGAATCACTGTTTTTGTATCTTGAAAGTGGAAAAGAGATGGAGTGAGCGACTGAGAACAGAATAAATGTCCATTTTCAGTAGCTGGCTTTTCGTAGTCCTAGACATCATTTCTGACCAGCACTTAATTAATGTTGTAAATGCCTCAATGATCCAGTGCTTGGGATTTTCCCAAACTGCAGAACACCTTAATTTGATTTTTAGTATCTTCCAGTCATGCTAGGTGTGATACATGCCTTACTTGAGCTCAGGATAAACTCTGCTTCAACTGATAAAATCAGTTACTGAAAAAGAATGCCTTAATGAGAAGTTTGAAAGGATTCACTGAATGCAGTGCTTTTAGGCAAAGCAAGTAAAATCTCTGTAGCAAGTAAGCAACTTAGTAATGGATAGCTCTATAAAAGATTTCACAGTAAAATTAGGTACATCTAGAAACTCATTCTTGGTGCAGTGGTCCTTGAACAGTTTATAAATGCCATTTTGTATCTCTGTTTCAGGTCCCCAAGAACCTTCATTCAACAGATTTCACCCGTTATCAGGTATGTGTTCATTCATGAGTTATGTCTAGAGGGTGGTAGTCTGCCATGGCAAAAACAGCACAGTTAAAAGGTATGGGTTGGATCCAGCATTGTTCCTATCCAGAGTTGGCCCATGGAAATTACTGGGCACAGCTCATTTAGGTCTGTTAATTTTAATGGGTCTACTCAGATTGCATCCAGCTAAATTATACTGAAACAAATTTATTATGGCATATTCTTTCAGATGCAGGAAGTATAATCCTATATTGGCAAGGATGTATGCATATAATTGTAAGACAAGTATAGGAAAGTGAGGCTGGGAAATGAAATCAAAGCAGGGCAATAATCACAGTAGCCAGTTAACAAGGTATTGTTGTCGATAACAGAAAGTTGTGTAATCACCAACACTGCCTTGTTGATGACTGTAGTTTATTTTGCTTTTAGGTAATCATCGCTGTTTGTCCTTAGATTTCAGTTCTCTCTGGCCTCGCTCCCCTCTGCCTGCCTTAGTCATATGTATGTTTGCCTGCTGATGAAGTGGACTGTGGTCCACAAAAACATACGCCATAATAGATGTGTTTGGGCGGCTTTCTCCTTCCTCATCTGGTCAGTGCAAGGTCTGCCACAAGTGCAACAGGACTTTCCCCCCACCCATCCTGTGACCTCCCCAGATCTGCTGCAGATGGTTGGGTGAACTTCTCAAACAGATTTGGGGGGGAAAGAGAGGGAGGGGGACATTTCATTGCAAGAGCAAGAAATCCCTTTCACTGGCAGAACTAATTACTTAGTGCTATGTTGAATACAACTGTTAGTCTTCAAGGCACCACACAAGTTGGTTTTATATCTACGCCATCTAATTTATGTACTAGTATTGTGTCAGAACCTACGTAAAATCATGTAAGACTTGGGCACAAGAATAGAACTTGAGCTTGGGCCTTGATTTCCATGTGGGAGTGAATCCCCCAACAGGGCAAGAAAGAGATCCTTTTCCTCTCTCCAGATTACCCTTTACTTGGTCACACATCCTCTGCCTTCAAGAGGAAACCCATTGCACTTGGCAATTCAAAAGCAGTGCCTCCTAACTGAATATGGATCATTCCTCAGATGTGACTTCTCTGTGCTTTTCAGTGGCAGGGAGCTATTACTCAGTTTCCCTTCCCATTTCTTCTAATTTTCATCCCATTTTGTGCCTTATTTTCAGAACCTGCTTCAGTCCCGCCAATTCCCAATGAACAGCAGTTGGCTCGGTTAACTGACTATGTGGCTTTCCTGGAAAACTGATAACTCCAGTCACTCATCCATTGCATCCTGTGTACTTCTAGACCTTTCAACACTATGTTTGTCCTGTTGAATGTTGCAATATATGCACTATTATGGAATATGCTGGTAAAACATAGTTTTGCATTTCATCTTTGTGTGTATTTTGCTGGAGCAAGGGTTTAATTCACTTGATTCCCCCTGATTATCAACCAGCTGCACAGCAGTATTATATATTCAGTTTTAAACTCTTATGCTTTATTGTGAGGAAGGCAGATTCTCTCCAACGCTGATGTCTTGTAAATGCAGCAGTGGAGAAGAGTGTCATCCATTGCCATGGGTGGAACAGAAACTGAACTCTGAAAGGACATGGAAGGATTGTACCCAGATCAGGGAACAAGGTGTAAGTCTATACCTGAGTGGGTCAGTCTTTGCAGTGTCCTTCCATAGAAAGTGGAGTCTGATACTACACGCTAAAGATTACACTCTTGTTCCTTTATAATGAGATTCTGAAGTTGCTTTTTTCTGTTTTTAATTACCTGAAGTCTCCTTACTCGAGGCAGTTTTTGCCTGCTGTGTGCAATGTGTCCTTTTCTCTTTAAAATGAAACTAAGTGACCATTTTAAAAGCATATTTGAGCAGCCATTAGGTCTTCTGGGGGAAGATGGGGAAATATTGGGGTGTAGTTTTCAGATAGCTTCATCTGGCTTCAGTTAGCTTGATGATAGTCTTATTGGTGTTTAGGTTCTTTCAGACATATGTGGCTTGTATTTAAGCCAGCAATTCTGGAGCATGTTCGCCATCACTGAAAAAAATAGTTCTGTGGTTGATGTAAATGGATGAAATTATGCTGCAACTTTGGATGAACATTTCTGAATTGGAATCCTGATCGTATTGACTGCCACCTTCAGTACTGCCTGGAAGGAAGCAGCTTGCTCTTGCCATGTCCTTGTCTGTAATGCTTCCATTTAAAATGCAGCCCTCCTCTAGAGTAGAGTCTCATTCTTTTTTCTCTTTTCATTTCTTCCCCTCTTCAGGTGTTGGTCACCATCATTTCATAGCTTGTCTCTGTCCTTTTGTTCTCCCAATGCACTATTCCTGTACATTCTGACAGTGTTTTGGATGTTTTTGGGTGCAAGAAGGTCCCAGTATGTATACAGTTACTTTAAGAGGCTCTTTGTGAGTGTAACCATTGATCTCAAACTATTATTTATTGAGCCTTAGCTCTTAAAATTGTTGGAAGTTAATTTTGGTAATATTAAAGTGTGCTTACATCAGACCAGAATCTTACTCTCTAAGGTTTTCTTCTAGCGATGCCTTTAGTATTAACATTATTTCAGCACTTAGATCAACATTATCTAACAGCAGTAGTCCTCCATTCTAGGACGTAGATCTTGTGCAGAATGTAGATTAAATAGTTCCTTCTCAATGGACTTCACAGTAAGAGCCACATCATGTTTTCTCAGATGTACTGTCAAGTAAATTTGTTCAGGAATGCAGTGCAAGTGTTGCGCGATGGAGGAGCAGGGTGGGGAAGGCAGCAGAGAGGGTTTCTAGAGGACTAGAGAATATGCTTTTGAGGAAGAATTTTAGGTGCTGAGAATTGGACAGGGAAAGGGGCTTGAAATCCTATGGAGCGGTGTGGAAAGAGCTTGAAAGGCAGCTGAAAAGACAAAAAATGCGGAGCAAGCCAGTAAGTAGATGAACATGTCAAGTAAAATGGAATAAGATACAAAGGGACTCCCCAATCATTTACTAAACTATTTACTTTTATTGATACAAACATTTGCAGTTTTAGAGATATGCACATGCAGTTGCTGAACAGGAGATAGTGAGGCTTTCTGTGCAGTTGCTTCCCTTGATAACACTGACCATAGAGAGAGAGTTTCACAGATTGTATGACTGAATTTCTCTCAGGAAACCAGCTATTTACACCAGGAGTCTGTGGGCCATGGTTGAATTGCATGTCTGTGATCCGGGGAGTGGCATGGAAGAAGCTGTTCAGATTGTATCACTGAAAGCATGTCCATCTTCCCTCAACTCCTCCCCCACCCTGAAGTCATTCATAGAAGTGCTGAACTCTGAAAATCCAACACGCCCCTCCGGTGTTGGCCTCCTGGGCCCAGGTGGGATGAGCACCACCAACTAGCAGCAAGAACTTGTTGCTTCCTAGGAACTTTTGAAATCTTTGTGCTCCTGGAATAGTCTTCAGTTTTCAAGTTCTTGCCTCTAGCTCATCAGTGCATCACTGAATATACTCTCAGCATTCCCTGCTAAGGCTTGTATTTACACATCAATACCTTTCACTCTTTTTCCTTTGTACAGTGGTACCTTGGGTTAAGAACTTAATTTGTTCCGGAGGTCCGTTCTTAACCTGAAACTGTTCTTAACCTGAAGCACCACTTTAGCTAATGGGGTCTCCCACTGCCGCCGCCATGTTATTTCTGTTCTCATCCTGAATCAAAGTTCTTAACCTGAGGTACTATTTCTCGGTTAGCGGAGTCTGTAACCTGAAGCGTCTGTAACCCAAGGTACCACTGTACTGAACTTGACAGGACTGCGCTATGTATTAAATACCTCTAAAGTGCTTTTGTTTTCTTGCGGGCTTTTCTTTCTCCTCCTCCCACCCTCACTCCTGTTTGTGGAGTTCTGGTCTCATGGACTTCTGGTCAGAATCCAGCCATGTGCATCCCCCCCCCCCTTTCCTCCTGACCCCTCAATTTCCTCTGTGTGCGTCCGCATGATTGTCAGTGGACTGTTGAATGAATTTCAGTAAACGGGGGAGGGGAGAGACTGGTATGAGTGCTTAAAATCAATTCATTGATATGATTCATTGTTAAATCAATGTATATTGATTTAAACTGATTTCAGATGGCTAATGAATTGTTTTAAAATTGGCTTGCAGTGATTGTTTCTTGGATGCATTTTGTTTAGCTGTTTCACCTCTTTTGAGATCCCTCCTGTAATTAATTCCTGCTTCTACCATCACAGATAGCCAGCCTCCTCTCCTTCCCTCTGTTACACCAGCCACCATGGTTGAGTCTTACAGCCTGTATATAGGCGGAGACCATGGGGTGGGGGTGCACCAAAGCTTCAGGTTGCCATTCTGGTGGCATTTACAACTTCAGTGGCAAAGGCTGGGCTGGTGCCCTTCCGCCTCTGGCTCACGCCCACCCCTAGCCATGCCACTGTTCTCACCATGTTAAAATAGGTAAAATAGCCTTGAGTGGTGGCGGCTTTCTTGTCTTGGAGGTCTTCATTATTAGTTTCTCATGAATATTTTTGTAATTGTGTTCAAAATTAGTTTGGGTATGTTGTTGTTGTTGTTGTTTAGTCGTTTAGTCGTGTCCGACTCTTCGTGACCCCATGGACCAGAGCACGCCAGGCACTTCTGTCTTCCACTGCCTCCCGCAGTTTGGTCAAACTCATGCTAGTAGCTTCAAGAACACCATCCAACCATCTCATTCTCTGTCGTCCCCTTCTCCTTGTGCCCTCCATCTTTCCCAACATCAGGGTCTTTTCCAGGGAGTCTTCTCTTCTCATGAGGTGGCCAAAGTATTGGAGCCTCAGCTTCACGATCTGTCCTTCCAGTGAGCACTCAGGGCTGATTTCCTTCAGAAAAGAAAGTTTGGGTATAGATGCTGCCATTAAAGTGGCATTTGTTCACTTGGAAAGTAAGGACTTTGCATTTCTCTGAGGCATCATTTGTAAAAGTTAGAATAGTGATTCACTTTTATTGTAGCTCTTGCGTAACCTGCAACCTAGTATTTTTCATGCTCCGATTAAACCAGAAGGAATGGAAATAATAAGTCAAATCAGATGTTTTATGACAAGTGATATCTGAAATCCCATAATGGCAACAGCACACCATTGTTTCTGACTCTATCCTCTCCGAATGTGAAAGGGTATTAGCACCTCTTTATTTTAGTTGTCCATTGTGGGTGGCTGATGAGGAGCCAAAGTTTCAGAAAGGCATGGGTGGGTCAGTGTCTTATGATAGGAGGGATGTTATGATACTGCTGCCATCAGGGCTTGCAAATGGCAGGAAGATGTCAGCAATATGCTTTATGTTTAGGAAACTCTTGTGGAAAAGTTTTAAAACCTTTACCCATTCTTGCACTCCAGCATACAGAGGAGATGGTTATTAACATTAACAGCATCTGCTTTGAGGCAATTTAAGTGCATGATAACGATGAATCACTGACTTTAATAGGACTGTTGCCTAACTAGCATATGTTAAGGCCACATAAGTCATAAAGCTGCTGTTGCCAAAATGCTCCCCATAAAACAAGAACTATGGAATATATCTTCTTGAGAAAGTTCCTTGTGCTCAAACGTTTCAGCATTTTCAGTGTGTACAATCAAAACACAATTTTGTCTTTTATTTTTATCGACTTCCCACTCTGTTTTCCATGGAGTAGTTTCTCCCCTTCTGTGGCACCCTATCTGCTATCTTTTAAATTGTAACCACAATATTATAATTAATTGCTTCTGTTGCTCATAGCTCCAGTCTTTAGGGGTGTCAAGGGCTCTGCCCCATAAAGCATGTCAGAATGTGAAGTGCATGGGAGGGGGTAGCAAAGTTGTTATGGCTTGTAGAGGAGGGAGGGCACTAATGCTTGAAATGTGATGTGATACTCCTGTTTGGTTGTCCAATACCACCATTCATGATATCTACTAGTTTCCAGCATTCTGTCACCCTGTACTATGGCCTAGAAACAGATATTAATAGGGCTGAGTCTGGGCATCTATACAAAGGACCAAACTTGCAGTTGGAAAGGCATTAAGAGCGGGTGCTAGCTGAACACCCCTCAGGAGAACATTCCATATGTAGTGTACATTCCATATGTAGTGAACATTCCATATTTACTGAAAATACTTTTTGTCCAGTTGCAACCCTGCTAACCTCTGCAGGCCAGAAAAACACCTAGAGAAAGATCTCAACCTTAATAAGCAGGCAGGATACCTTGTTCTGGTGTCCTAAAGCTGTAAAGGATTTTAATAAGCACCAGCATTTAGAATTTTGCTTCAAAATGGATTGGCAGACTGTGAAGAGGCTCAAGAGCTAGTGAGAGGTTTCCTTTAGCAAAGCCCAGTCAACATTCTAACAGCAGAATTTGGGATCAATTAAAGTCAGCAAAAGGGACCCCATGTGGCATGCACTGCAGTAGTCTGATCTGGACGTTACCACTATAGATACAGCCTTACACTAGGTTAGTCTATCACCAGCCCAGCATTGGATGGCAGCAGCTCTTCAGGGCCATATATTAAATCTGGGTTCCTCCATTTGCAAAGCATGTGATCCACCACTCCCCTGCTACTTGTCCTCCCTCAATTCTGGGAGGGATCAATTTACCTCTGTAAAGCATGTGTTTCTCAAAAACAAGTCATGCCAGTCAAATCTAATTTCTTTTTTTGATAGAGTTGCAAGCTTGGTAAATTGGGGGAATGCTATGGACGTAGTGTATCTTGACTTCAGTAAGGCTTTTAACAAAGTCCTCCGTGATCTTTTTGCAGAGAAGCAGCTGAAATGTGGGCTGGATGAGGTAACTGTTAGGTGGATTTGTAGCTGGTTGAATGACCAAACCCAAAGTTGGCTCACTAATGGTTCCTTGTCACCCTGGAAAAAGTGACAAGCGGGGTTCTGCAGGGTTCAGTCCTGGACCTGTTGTTCAACATCTTTATAAACGCCTTGGACAAAGGAATTGAGGGGATGCTCATCAAATTTGCAGAAGATACCAAACTGGCAGGGGTAGCAATACTACAGAAGACAGAATTGGGTTTCAAGATGCCATGAAGTACTGGCCACTAGTATGGATGGTGAACACTGAGAGATTTAGGAGGCACAAACCTGAAAGCGTTCATGTGCAAATGAAGGTGCATAAAGCATACATGTGGAAGGAGTACATGAGTGCCCAAGGGGAGCACAGCCTGTTCGTTGAAAGCTGCCCTTGAGTACAGTGCTTTTAAAATCATTTAGCTTTCAGTCTGGATATATATTCATCTTGGATTCATTCAAAACTGTTTTGCCATCTTTCTCTCAGATTGGGTTTCAGACTCTAAAATGCTTTAAGTATGGCATAAAAGCCACACATACAGCCACTTACAAAGTACCGTAGTGGGTATAAAATTATAATGTCCCGGTCAGTGGCAAGCATGATTTTGCCAGTGCCCTCTCCCATGGTTCTCTGATCAGATACATGTGCAGTAAAAAAAAGTTTCACACTTGGTAAAGGTAAAGGGACCCCCGACCATTAGGTCCAGTCGTGGCCAACTCTGGGGTTGTGGCGCTCATCTCGCTTTATTGGCTGAGGGAGCCAGCGTACAGCGTACAGTCATGTGGGCAGCATGACTAAGCCGCTTCTGGAGAACCAGAGCAGTGCACGGAAACGCCGTTTACCTTCCCACCGGAGCGGTACCTATTTATCTACTTGCACTTGACGTGCTTTCGAACTACTAGGTTGGCAGGAGCAGGGACCGAGCAACCGGAGCTCACCCCGTTGTGGGGATTCGAACCGCCGACCTTCTGATCGTCTAGTCCTAGGCTCTGTGCGCCACCCACATCCCTTCACACTTGGTGGGATGTTACAAAAGGTTGGGCTCCCACCTGGTTACACAGGCACACCATGCTAAGTTCCTACTTTGATAATGCCACCTGCACATTTCCTGGATTGTTGCTTGCCAAGATGCACAGCTGTGTGTCACAGCATCCAACACAAAGGCTGTAACTCAGCTCAGGTATGTTCAAACTTCAGGACACCTGGATTCAATTTATTATATAAGTAATACCATGCAATATTTACCTCGGGTATAAAGCTGCCTGTGAGTTCTAACAGTGTTAGATAACACCTTTCAGTTCTGTGCATCAGCTTGCTTGACAGATCCTATATGGAGGGAGCTTATCAGGAACGCAGCCAGCAGTGGATGGGGAAACTACTGTCTGTGGGAGTCCAGGGCCTCTGGGGGGCTACTGGGTTTTCCACCCCTGCTTAGGCCTTTTCCTGTCCATTGTGGAGATGAGCCTGTGCCTGGGCTGTAGTGCTTCAGACGGGGGCTTCCATGATTGAAGGCCTTCTTTTCCCCACATAGAAAAGAAGACTGAGAATTCTAGCCAAACCTTGACATGCCAATTTTTTGTTTCTGTATACGGGTGAGCCTTCCATCTGAAATAGTAGTCCAACATAACTTTGGCTTCCTCCCTCCGTGACACCTTGGCCTTTGACTGATGGCACTGGAGATTTCTCCTGGGGAGGCCAAAGCTGCAGTCCATTCTGTTCAAACAGCCTAATAGCTGAGAATTGTTGGTTAACAATTCAGCAATGCATCGCTCTCACAGCTTGGAAAGGCAGATTTCCCCAGCTAAGGGAAGAGGCAGGTGTCTGAAGAGATTGTGGGAAGAAAATACTGCTTTCTTTTTGTTCTCATAAAAAGGCCCTTAAAGGTTCCTGCAACAGTATTCTTGATGGATCATTCTCATATGAATTCATAGGAGCATCTGCTCAGAAATATATTTACAGATATGCTGTATTGATATTGTTTGATATTCCCATAGATCTTATAAAATATGCTGCCCCTTGCGCATAGTCCAAGAGGTGGGGGGGCAATTTGTTTGCTAGAAGTGGTCATTTGGCTGGTGGATGATAACTGAAAGCACAATGAAAAACTGGTTGCGAAAATTCACACACATGCATGTCTAAAATTTGCTTTGTGCCCAGGACACGACCTTAAGAAGGGAGTGTATGCAGAGCTAAATGTGAGCAGCAAAGCAGAGGCGTTCATTGGGGAACAGTTTGCTCCAAGAATGTGGGGTCCAGATGTTTGAAGAGTTTATGAGGACGAAAACAGCTTTTGTGCAGCTGCTTCTCTAAAGCTCTGTGAGGGTTTTCTTTAAAAGACTTTGTATAAATGGCAGCAGAAGGTCGCTTGTTCAATGGCCACACAGGTCCATTTTTATTGACTACCACTGGTTTTTCCCATGTTGTAGAACTGGTGCTTACAAGTAATGCATCTGATACTTGATTCCTAAAGAATATTTGAATCTTGGCAGATGATCCTGGGCACTCTCCCATTTCAATTTCCCTTGGTATTACTTGGAAATAAATTTCCACACGAATCCCGTTGGATCTGTTATTTGCTTGGAGATTTATTGTTCTTCCCCTTTACCACTTCCTCTAAAGACTTGAATGTGCAGCAGGATAGCTGAAAGCGAGCACCGCTCTAAAGCGAGTGAAGGTCTGCTGGGATGAAAAGCATTTTTTAAATTATCGTAATCACCAATTAACTGCTAGGCGTTTTTGCTGCTGAGAGAGAACAGTTCAGATTGTGGTTTGGATGACAATGTGGCTCTAGTTTTGTTTTACAAAACAAAATAAATCATGGCTATCTGTCTGGCACACCAAATTCAGTTTTTGCAAAGTTAATGGTGTTAGGGATGTGAATAGATTCTAGGAGAGGATATATTTATTAAATATCCTTCCTTCGCGTTTGTGAGTGAATCCCTTTGCAGATTAAGAGGAAGCTTAGATAGGCTAGTTTTAGGCTTCTAGTTTAAATAATGCAGGGTGCTTTAAGGCAGACTGGATTCTCCTGCTATTTCCCCCTTTTCTCCCCTTTAAAACAATAATCACACACAAAGTAAAAAAACCCCAAAAATGTTTACTCAGAATACTTGCGTTGAAGAGTAGCAGATATAGCAGCTTTGTTCAGGCAGGCTTAAAATGGTAATTCAGTTACATGCTTAAGTGTATTTTAAAATGGTGCCTTAGCACTGGAGCTCAGATACAGCAGAACTTCTTACATTGCTGACTTGATGGAAAGTGGTGAAAAACGGATTGTGTGTCCAGGCAGGTCAGGAGAATATTTATATGGCTTTGACCCGAAAAACTCTGCGGACAAACGCCAGCTCCCTCGGCCTATAGAGTGAGATGAGCGCCCCAACCCCACAGTCGTCTGCGACTGGACTTAACTGTCAGGGGTCCTTTACCTTTACCTCTTTTTTTGCCTCCCCCTGTCAGGGCACGATGGGAGTGTTTACAGGAAAACGCCTTGAGCTTCTGATCAAATTCCTGGAATTGCAGATCACTGAAGTTAAGGACCCAAGAAGTCTTCAGGTTTTCCTGAGGAAAAATACAATGCTGATGTATTCTTATTCATACAACAAAGATAAATGTCCTACTTCGTGGCTTACCATTGGCCTAATGAAGGGTAAAGGTAAAGGTATCCCTGCCCGTACGGGCCAGTCGTGTCCAACTCTAGGGTTGCGCGCCCATCTCGCTCAAGAGGCCGGGAGCCGGCGCTGTCCGGAGACACTTCCAGGTCACGTGGCCAGTGTGACGAAGCTGCTCTGGTGAGCCAGCACCAGCGCAGCACACGGAAACGCCGTTTACCTTCCCGCTGTAAAGCGGTACCTATTTATCTACTTGCACTTAGGGGTGCTTTCGAACTGCTAGGTGGGCAGGAGCTGGGACTGAAAGACGGGAGCTCACCCCGCCGCGGGGATTCGACCATGCGATCGGCGAGTCCTAGGTGCTGAGGTTTTACCCACAGCGCCACCCACGTCCCATTATGAAGGATATGGTATACTTAATCAATGCACATCTAGCTATTTTAAAAAAACAAAAACTTCAAAGGAAGGCTATTTTTTTCACTTTCCCTTAAAAAAGGTGTGGGGAATCTTTGACAGGTCCCTGGTGAGTGTTGTAGTTGAGCGTCCCTTAGTGCCCCTGGGTGATATTTTTGTTTTGTTTGATTTAAGTAAATGTATATACATTAACAAATATTCTGGGATTTTTTTTAATGAAACAATAAAATACTAAGTACATAGATACATAAAACAGTTAAAGCAACGATGGAACAGATAAAAGCAGAGTAAAACAAGCACAGATAAAACTGCGAGTAAAAAGACCTGAGAAAATAAAAATAAGATCTTCACCTGCTTAAACAAAACAAAACCATCAGTGGGAGCCAGGTGAGAAGCATCCCTAGTTACCTGCTTCTGCTGAAGTGAGGCATCCATTAGCATCCCACCCCCCTCACAAGCCAAGATAGGAAACCCATTTATTTTTACCATTACATTTGGCTCCAAGTTAACCATCACTCAAGAAAGAAAGAACCACATATACACATTGAATTTGTTTCGGCGGCCATTGAAAATGAAACCATGTATGGAATACCACTTCTTTACAAAGTAAAAGTGCTTTTACAAAGGAGCAGTTAGACCCCTTCACAAAAATGTTCAAAGCCTTTTCTGAACGCAACATTCAAACTTTTTCTTTTTAAAAGAATTGCATTCCTTTGCCCCATCCCCTTGGACGGGCAGAAATGGTGGCCGGGCAGTGGCGCTGTGCTTGGCCGTAAAGACAGAGAAGCTCGTCATGCACTCTGCTCATGAATGCCTCCCTTGGCACAGCCCCTTGCGGAGGCTGCCTGCCTTTCCCGCCTGCTCCATTGCCTGCTGCAGCAGCGATTTGTCATCCATTGCCTGTTTTCAAATGCATGACATCCAGGAGGACTACAAATGCACCTTTTTGTAACAAAGGCTGTAATTCCAGATTCCGCTTGTAGTAAACAAAAATTGCCCTTTTCCCTTATGGGGTATCCAAGAGCCCATATAGAGTCCTTACGTAGGTTCCCTATTGGTAGGAGAGAATAACAGAGGCCAACCAGAGAATATTGAGAAGCAAAGCAGCTAGTAAGCTTGATCTTTATTGATCTGTTGCCACAGGGTGCTCCCCTCACACGCAGGAAAGGAGGAGGAACCCAGAACAATGGTGTGCAAGGCCTTATATAGACATTTTGAAATTGCCACCCTGTAGATCAAGACCACCCCCAGAAACGTCATACATACATCACAGAAGGGGTGTAACCTAAGACCACCCCCCAGATACATCATACCTACATCACAAAAAAGGCGGTCTAAAACAGAAATTTGAATATTGTTTTTCTCCTGTTGTTTAGCTCCTGTCTGGCAGGTTACTTGATTGGATTGCCTGGGGAGCCTGGCCATTCTTTTGTAGTGATAAATACCGGTACTTAGTTCCTGGGCCAGGTCACAGGCTCACACCCTATTCAAACACAGACATACGCTTAAGACAGAATTTGTGAAGGAAAAGACAATGGGGAGGCTTTTCCACTTTGACCTTGCAGAGAAAACATTTGGTCAGTTTGGACAGTTTGGGAATCAAAATGGTTCCAGATTGGTCTTCCTGTGCTGATCTATGTATGTGCTTGGTTGGTACACTTATGAACATTTAACATATATCTAAGACCTCAAAATTCCTATCACACACTCAAGCATCTATGCAAGAGACATAATTAACCTTGCTTATATCTCACTGACAGAGGACATCACATTTCACTGATAAAAATGTGTGCTTTGGCCAAACCAGGAAGGGCTTGTGAGACTTACACAAGTTGCCAGAGGAGCTTGTGCTAAAAGGGTAATGATTGGGCTCTTTACTCCAAAAGCAAACTAGCAAAGCTCCCAGAGCTCACTGTTAGCAGAGAACAATGTGTCCTGGCCTGAAAGGATCCTGGTTGTTTACACTTGGTAGCCTTTGCCATGTTCTGCTTCCTCTCGAACACACATGCCAGCCAGACTCCTTCTCCGACTCCTCCTCATGACCCTGGAAGCCACTGGATGAAACCCAGTTTGCTTGAAGTGGTTAAACAAACAGTTGTGTTTGATTCATCTGAGGAGAGGCTGGTGGGAAAATGCGTGTGGGATTTGCTGCCAAAGCCATGATGAGTATACTCTTTCCATCTGGGAAGACTGAGTCATCTTGCGGAAGAAAAGTGCTTGCCTTTCTTGGGAATGAAAGAAAACAAGATGAAGAGTCTCCAGCACAGAGATGCAGGTTCTCCCAGGTTCCCTCCAGCAAGTCCTGGTCTGACTTGGGGGAACTCAGCTTCATTGAGGACATCCCATTGGAGACTGTCCGCTGCCATCTTGGATTGGAGGGCTGCATGTTTCCATGGGAGTGCCAGTTGTGTGAAGAAGTAATAGTGCCACTGTATTCTGCTCTGGTCAGACCTCACCTGGAGTACTGTGTCCAGTTCTGGGCACCACAATTCAAGAAGGACACTGACAAACTGGAACGTGTCCAGAAGAGGGCAACCAAAATGGTCAAAGGCCTGGAAACGATGCCTTATGAGGAACGGCTAAGGGAGCTGGGCATGTTTAGCCTGGAGAAGAGGAGGTTAAGGGGTGATATGATAGCCATGTTCAAATATATAAAAGGATGTCACATAGAGGAGGGAGAAAGGTTGTTTTCTGCTGCTCCAGAGAAGCGGACACGGAGCAATGGATCCAAACTACAAGAAAGAAGATTCCACCTAAACATTAGGAAGAACTTCCTGACAGTAAGAGCTGTTTGACAGTGGAATTTGCTGCCCAGGAGTGTGGTGGAGTCTCCTACTTTGGAGGTCTTTAAGCAGAGGCTTGACAACCATATGTCAGGAGTGCTCTGATGGTGTTTCCTGCTTGGCAGGGGGTTGGACTTGATGGCCCTTGTGGTCTCTTCCAACTCTATGATTCTAGGATTCTATGATTCCCACAGGTATCTGGTGGACCACTAGGAGAACAATGCTTTGCAAGAGGTGGGACTCAATGACCCTTTGGGTCACGTTCAACCCTCCAATTCTATGACTAGGTGAGCCTTTGGCCTAATCTAGCTGGGCTCTTCTCCTGATCGCATGTTCAAATTTTGTGTTTGTTAGTTTCTGCAGGGCAGAATGTGTAAACTGGGGTGACCAACTCACAGCTTGGGAGCCTGATCTGCCATTCCCCACCCCTGACAACCCCACCAGTTTTCGCAGTGCCAGCGATAATAAAATATTTTTTTTAAAATAGACACAGCACACCAGTGACATGTGGTTCCCAGAGGGCAGGTCAAGCACAAATACAGCCTTTAGGGGGGGGGGGAGGTTTGCCACCCTCGGCTAAATTGCTCAGCATGGAAATTTCTTCTTTGGTGATCACTTGTAGTCAAGTAAGATAGTCTACCATGAACATGGTCTTAATACCACCTGCAACCCCATATCATTTGGCCCTGGGGTGCCAGTATAAAAGAAGGTAAAGGGGTAATTCCAGTTGCCTTCGCATGAGATTAGGAAACAGAGAAAAAGCATTAATGACTATTGCTTTCTCTTCCTCATTCCACTGGGCATTGTGCAAAGTAGGAAGGCATGTACACCTCTTGTGATGAGAAATGCGTGTCTCTGGCAGAGTATGGCGGGAGGAAGCAAGGGGTCACTCACAGTTTTGCTTGTGTGACAAGCAGAGGCAGTTGTGGCCCAAAGAGCTCTGCCAAAGAGGTCCTAAGGATGTTGCATAATCTAAACCAACACTGAAGGGAAATCTTGCCTAAAGTTTCATTTGAAAATGCCTCTATTTTGAAACTCAAAATCTCATGTCAAAACTTAAAGCGTGAGTGCTGGAATTCTATAAACTAAACCTAATTTCCTTTCACATTCAGTGACCCAGACCTGCCATTTAGGGAGTGCAAAAAGTGCACATCTATCAAACTATCTATATCATCTATCTATCTATCTATCTATCTATCTATCTATCTATCTATCTATCATCTATCTATCTATCTATCATCTATCTATCTATCTATCTATCATCTATCTGTCAGCATCGCCCTAGAGCCAGTGCGCCAACTGGACTCATGTACCTCAACCCCGACTGGGCTGGGCGAGCTGGGTAGCACCGCCAGAGACCTCCTTCCCGCAGGAAACGGTCACAGTGCTGTGGACTCACAGCTTAGAGCTGAGAGCACCGGATTCACTGTCTCAATACTTCAGTCGTTGCGCAGCAGAGTTTTGCAGAGTCTTGCAGAGTATAAACCACTCGGAGAGCAGCTCTGTAAAATACCTTCCTTTTATTCTATAACTACAACTATGGTACAAAACTATATACAGAGCTAATTATTCTGAGCATAAATCAATGCTATACTGAGAGTCTGCAGCTGCTCTTAGCAGCAATCTAATCTCTAGGATCTCTAACACTCTCACTCTCTCCGATACACTGACTGACTGACTCTCTCTCACACACACAGATATGTTGCTGGGCAGAAGAAGTAAATAGGCAGGACACGCCTCCTCTTCTCTGTGGAGAGTCAGCAGAGATCATCAGGAGATGGTCAGGAGATTCTTGGGTATGGGAGGGGTGAAATCTCCTCATCCTCCCCCATTTCATCCGACCATTTCAAGAATCTTTTACATAACTGCAATTTACACACACACTCCAAAAGTTGTTCTCTGCTTACAACCTTGGTTAACACATTTGCAGGTATCTCTCTTCCCAGCATATAACACACTTTTACAATACCATTGAATAAGCAGCTTCTGGAAAAAATCTTCATACACATTTCTCTTTCTCTCAGATGTAAACTGACATTTCTAATTAGGCAGATTTGAACAAACCATTTTCAGAACTGAAATACACGCTTTCCTTCAAATATCAGGTAAGGAAATAAATAAAGTGTTTTGTGCTACTGCTCTCAGCACACTTCATGCTAGGTTTGAAAACCCCACCAGAGTTGCTCGTGACCGCAGTCTTTGCAAACTCTTCAGAAAACCTTTTCGGTGGTACACCCTTGGTTGTTCTCTCGGATCTGCGCAAAACATCCGCAAAACTCTCTGATTCTCTTGTTCTGGTGCTTCTTCCTCTTTAGGAGAATGGGGAGCTAAAGTATATGAAGCTGCTAAGTCTGAGTCAGCGTCAGACTCACCTGAGGCTTTTGGGCTCTGATAATCTGTGCCACCATCTGGAACTACATTGGCATCAGGATTATCACCAACAACACTTGCCTCCCTCTTAACTTTCTTTGCCCCTTTGGCACCATCATCACAAATGGGATGATACTGAAAAACACCAACTTTGTCCCATTGTGGATTGTCATCAATACTCCTGGTCAGCCTTATGGTTTTCGTGTCTGTGATCAGAACACGATAAGACCCTTTCTCATAACCTAGGAAAATGCCACGTTCTCCACGCTTGCTCAGTTTGTCACCTTGCGAGGTGTGCACCCAAACCTCCGAACCAAAGATTTTAAAATGCTTTACACATGGCTTTCTTCCGTGAAGCATCTCATATGGGGTGCAATTTATACTAGACTGGTACCTCCTGTTATACACATGACAGAAAAACGAAAGAGCTTCGGCCCAATAGGGATTGGGTAGCCCCGAATCATGTAACAGTGTTCTGATTCCTTGCTGCAGGGTCTGGTTTACTCTCTCACATAAACCATTCTGCCAGGGTGATCTGGGCGTGGCGGTCCTATGCTCAATGCCCTGTTCAGAAAGAAAACTCTCAAACTCTTCTGAACAAAACTCTCCACCCCTGTCTGTGAAAAGAAAACGTACATTCTCATTATGTACATTTCTGAGCCATTTACAAAACTGGCGAAACTTGATAAAGGCTTCAGACTTTTTCTGCAGCACATAGATCCAAACATATTTTGAATAGGAGTCAATCAGAACCATAAAAAACCTTGAATTGCCTCTAGAGAGCGCTAGAGGCCCCACTAAGTCTGCATGAATGACTTCATATGGTTTCTTGGCCTCTCTCCCAGACTCTGTACCTTTGGGAGCTTGCCTTGCCTTATTCTCAGCACACGAAACACATTTCATGTGGTAGGGACATTCTTTCAACCTCATACCCTGAACCATATCAGGCATTTTTGCCACAGCCTGGAAATTCAGATGAGCATAAATACGGTGATAATAATGAATACATTGGTCATGCAACTTCTCATTCTTATCTACAGACAAATTGCAACACTCTTTCTCAGTTGCTTCTGCAGTGCCTGTACCTGAAACAAAAGGCAATTGGTACAATCCATTTACACATTTTGCATACAGAATGAGCTTGCCATCTCTAAGAATTTCACAGCGAGATTTAGCAAACACCACCTTAAACCCTTGACGATAAAGCTGGGAAACACTCAACAAATTGTCCTGAATATCAGGTGCATACAGGACATTCTTAATAGTTGCATTCAGGCTCTTTAAGAACACAGTTCCCTGAGCCACACTCGTGAGAACTGTCCCATCTGCTTGATGAATTTCTTTCTCTTGCTTCTCAAGCTGAACAAAGAGATTCTTATCTTTGGCCACGTGGTTTGAACAGCCAGAGTCGACCACGAAGAAACTCCGCCCACGTTGACTGGAACAGCGAGAGATCAAGGCCTTTGAAGTAGCAGGTGCTTGGGGATTTCTTCCTCCTCCCCCTCTGCTTCTGAAGTTTCCCTTCTTCTTTGAAGACTTCTTACACTGGAAACTCAAATGGCCTTGTGCTCCACACGAAAAGCACCACTTCAATTTCAAAGCTTTAACAGCAGCAGTTTCACTTTCACTTTCCCCTGCTGAAGACTCAGGCACATTTTCAAGCACATTTTTAACAGCACAGTTTTCCCGGCTTTCTCTAACAGCCTGTCTGCGATCCCACTCATTCAGAAGCACACTAGACACATAATCTTCTGTTAGCCGGTCAGAAGGCATCGTGGAAATCTGGGCAGCCACTCCATCATAAGACTCATCTAGGCTATTGATCATTAGCATTGCAAACACAGCCTCTGAAATAGCCAGGTCTCGCTGAACAAGGTCCTGTCTGAGACGCTTTAATTGAGACAGATGGCTAGGCAAATCACCACCTTTCTCCAACTGCAGCCTGCACAGCTTCTTAAAGAAAATCACACTGGAACCAGCATTCTGCCTCAGATGCATATCTCTCAACTTATGCCAAACAGCTTGTGCAGTCTCTTGACCCTCTAAATTCACCAGCAAGTGGTCTGAAACACTCAAAACAATTGTCCCTCGGGCTTTCATATCTGCAGCATGCCATTCAGCCCAATCATCATCATCCTTATCTGGAGGGTCATCTTCTATCGTGTGAAATAGCTTTTCCCTCTGTAAAAGCGCTTTCATCTTTACTTGCCAAACTCCATAGTTTTCAGGCGTAAGGAGGGGAAAGGACAGAGCCATCTGGCCAGAACGTGCACAGGCCATGTCTGCTATTACTTAGAGCAAGACACTTCCCTCGTGCAACACAGATAAAGCCTTGACTCCTTCAGCCACTCTCTCTCCCACTCAGAGCGCAATTAACAGGCAAACAGGGATGCTATCTTCTTCCTTTGGCAGTCAGCAACATACCTCCGTAAATCAAGCAGCAGCAACAGCGGCAGCTTGAACACTCTGCTCCAAACAGCTCTGCTTCTGGGCACCGCAAATCAGTCCAGCATGCAGCGTCCGTTCCACCGTCCGGCAATCAGCAACAGAAACCTCTGGCGACTGGGATGACTGGGACGCCTGGGATGACTGGAACAACGTCAGGTCAGACGACTGGAACAACGACTGGGCCCATAACCGATGTCAGCATCGCCCTAGAGCCAGTGCGCCAACTGGACTCATGTACCTCAACCCCGACTGGGCTGGGCGAGCTGGGTAGCACCGCCAGAGACCTCCTTCCCGCAGGAAACGGTCACAGTGCTGTGGACTCACAGCTTAGAGCTGAGAGCACCGGATTCACTGTCTCAATACTTCAGTCGTTGCGCAGCAGAGTTTTGCAGAGTCTTGCAGAGTATAAACCACTCGGAGAGCAGCTCTGTAAAATACCTTCCTTTTATTCTATAACTACAACTATGGTACAAAACTATATACAGAGCTAATTATTCTGAGCATAAATCAATGCTATACTGAGAGTCTGCAGCTGCTCTTAGCAGCAATCTAATCTCTAGGATCTCTAACACTCTCACTCTCTCCGATACACTGACTGACTGACTCTCTCTCACACACACAGATATGTTGCTGGGCAGAAGAAGTAAATAGGCAGGACACGCCTCCTCTTCTCTGTGGAGAGTCAGCAGAGATAATCAGGAGATGGTCAGGAGATTCTTGGGTATGGGAGGGGTGAAATCTCCTCACTATCATCTATCTATCTATCTATCTATCTATCTATCTATCATCTATCATCTATCATCTATCATCTATCATCTATCATCTATCATCTATCATCTATATCTATCTATCTATCTATCTATCTATCTATCTATCTATCTATCTATCATCTATCTCTTTTTTATTTTAAATGTACATTTCAAAAGACACACCTGGAATGGGAAATGTGGAAGATCTGAATTCATACTGCATCTTTCAGGCTGGTTTAAACAACACATTGCTTTGCAATTTTGGATAGTTAATAAGACATTCTGTGTCAATAGAGCTCAACATACAAGGCTCTGCCCAAACTACAACTGGATAATTATTTTTTTACTGGCACAAATGTCAATTGCAGGCCCATCAATTGCAGTCAGTGTAGCATTTTTCACACTTCCTTTGATCCTTAGATAATCACAAACCATTGGGGTTTTCTGAATACCTAAATTATTGTGTTGGAATTATGGGGTTGGTTTTGGTACACTAGGAGAAGGTTCAGGGGAGGGAAAAGTAAATGATATCTGAACTGCTGCAGTCCTCTTATAACTTACATTGCAAGCCATCCCTAAGCTGACCCAAAGTGCCATGGACAATTGAGGCAGCAGATAAAATTCAGAGTGGACAGAAAAATCCAAATTCTGCCCCTCCTCTTGCTCACTAAAATGGCAGGGCGTTCTCCTGCGCAGCTTCTACTGAATGAAAGAGACACTGCAAGGCTGCATCACTGAGCCTCATGCAAGGAAGATTGTTCTACACTCCTGAGTTAATAAAAGGAGGGTGGGGTGCCATCTGAACTTCCTGGTACAAGCTTAAAACTGCCCCAAGCTGGCCAGCCCTGCATTTGTCAAGGCCAAACTCTCACATTTCTGTTCCTTTACTTGCAATTCAAAGGTAATAACAGTTATTACCTTGCTCACTCTGGATTATTGTAAAAACCAGATCACACTAACAGCAATACCCCCTTCCTTCCCCATTCAGCCCTTCACCCGACAGCCCGTTCCACTCAGGAGAGGCTTCAGGGCTGCCAGGAGTTGCGGGGGAGCCACATTTTGCTGGCACTTTGGGGGATTCAGGCCCCTGCAAGAAGAAAAATAGTGTGTCAGAGTTGAGGCTAAATTAGACCATTTCTCCCTGAACTCTAGTTTTGATTTTGATGGAGAAGTAGCAATCGATCAGTAGGTGCATTGAGAGGTACTTGATACCTGTCATTATGGTTTCTGCCGAGTCTTATAAAAATCCATTAAACTGTCTTCATTAGACATATTAATTATTTGTTCAGTAATTTGTTCATATAAGGCAGCCTGAGAACCCAGGCACAGGTTCACCAGTCCATGGAAACAAACCCTCAGAAAACAGAACTATGTATTTATTAATTTGCATCCCTGTTGCTGCTAGAGCCATTTCCCAGTGGAGATAATTTGCCTCTTTACTATAAAAACACAGGCACATTTTTGAAAGCAAATTCTTAAGAGAAAGACAAGACAATAGCACTTCCTTGATGTTATTCTGATATGGTAATTTGTTATTGCAAGTCTGTCACTTACGGCTATTTCACCTAGTGAAGAGGAAGGAGAATTGCAATGTTTCCTGCTTGGCAGGGGGTTGGACTCGATGGCCCTTGTGGTCTCTTCCAACTCTATGATTCTATGAGAGCTCTGTCCCAGCTCTGGGTCATGAGAAGCATGTTGTTTTGAACGAGGCAAACTGTGTTTTCAGCCAGCTTCTTCAAGCTGAAGGTGCTGAAATCTTTTGTCCCCAGAGGATAATTTCCAAATTCCATGGCACAGTAGTTACCCAGTTTCCATCTACTGTGCCCAGTTGACTAACTTATTGGCTGTATCTCTCATCAGATTAATTCAGAGTCCCATGATGTTCCATTTGCTCCAAATCTTCCCACTAACTGAAATGAGTAATACAGTAAAGGGACCCCTGCCCATTAGGTCAAGTCGTGACCAACTCTGGGGTTGCGGCACTCATCTCGCTTTATTGGCCGAGGGAGGTGGTGTGCAGATTCCGGGTCATGTGGCCAGATTGACTAAGCCGCTTCCGGAGAACCAGAGCAGCGCATGGAAATGCTGTTTACCTTCCCACTGGAGCGGTACCTATTTATCTTCTTTCACTTTGATGTGCTTTCGAACTGCTAGGTTAGCAGGAGCAGGGACAGAGCAACGCGAGCTCACCCCATCACTGGGATTCAAACCGCTGACCTGATTGGTAAGTCCTAGGCTCAGTGGTTTAACCCACAGCAGCAAAAGAGGCTGAGATTCATACCACCACCGACAGAATTTGTAGGGATCTTAACGCCAGTTGACAGGTGTGCATCCACAATTGATGTTTAGTCTTACAAATGCTCTCCTTGTTTTGTCAGATAAGAGGTCAGGAAAGAACACACACACCACACCCTGCACCCACCAAGTTGGAAGAATGCACAGGGAAGAAACCTATAGTGCACCCAGAGGACCCCCTTTTGCACATTGCCTTGCTAGGTGGGTGGGGCCCCAGGAGTGGCCTCTCATAATGTCCTTCCTTGGTGGAGTACATGATACACCTGCCCCATATCACATTAAGAGATGAATGGGGAGGGGGAGGGGAAGCGTCAGGACCACTGGTTCATAGAATCATAGAGTTGGAAGAGACCACAAGGGCCATCGAGTCCAACCCCCTGCCAAGCAGGAAACACCATCAGAGCACTCCTGACATATGGTTGTCAAGCCTCTGCTTAAAGACCTCCAAAGCAGGAGACTCCACCACACTCCTGGGCAGCAAATTCCACTGTCAAACAGCTCTTACTGTCAGGAAGTTCTTCCTAATGTTTAGGTGGAATCTTCTTTCTTGTAGTTTGGATCCATTGCTCCGTGTCCGCTTCTCTGGAGCAGCAGAAAACAACCTTTCTCCCTCCTCTATGTGACATCCTTTTATATATTTGAACATGGCTATCATATCACCCCTTAACCTCCTCTTCTCCAGGCTAAACATGCCCAGCTCCCTTGGCCATTCCTCATTAGGCATCGTTTCCAGGCCTTTGACCATTTTGGTCGCCCTCCTCTGGACACGTTCCAGTTTGTCAGTGTCCTTCTTGAATTGTGGTGCCCAGAACTGGTTCCACTCCATACGCATTGACATCAAGATATGAAAAGAGCCGAGGTGCCTACAAATTCTACACAGGTAGGTTTTATCCTGAGGATGGCGCCTAAGGACATAAGTTTAGCCAGCATCCACAAGGGGAGTAGTACCCCTTCCCACTGTGGGTGCCCTCAATGGAAGTGTGTAAGGGACTGGCATGGGCAGGGAATTCCCCTCCCTTTGCTGAACAGGGAAAAAAATGTCTAGACTATTCCATCTAGATCAACTGAGGATCCCTCAGCTACTCAGCAGGTAGCTCAGAGGACAGAGCTCTTGATAGCCTCCTGCTCTGCAAGGAAACCCAGGTAGCAAACGGGGCTTGAATTTCAGTTTCTGTTGCATTTGGATGTCAGAGTTTAAGGGCTTTCCCACACTTACCTTTTGCCCCACTCCTTCCAGGCAGATGCCCAGTGCCCACACTTCAGCGTTCCGTATCTGAGTGTGGACTTAGTTTTTCTCTCCCCCCGAAGCTTTCTCTGTGAAAATATTTTCTTCAGAGTTGAGTTGGAACAAATGTCAATTCGGTTCTTTTGCAGGCTGACATTTGCTCCATTTTTTGCGTGGGGAAAGCTCCCAAGCAAAAAAAAGGGGGGGCACTCTGACTGTGCCTGGAAAGACCAGAGGAAAGGTAAGTGTGGATAAGACCAAACTAAGGCCTTTTTCATTTCACTTCTATCCTGCTTGTCATCCAAAGATCTGAAGGTGGTATTGCATGGTTCATCCCTTCCACTTTTACCCTTGCAACAGCCCTGTGTGGTTAGGCTTAGTGGCTGGCCACAGTCACCCAAGGAACAATGGCTGAATTGGGATTTTAACCCACCTCGTCTCTGTTCTAGCATCTTATCTGCCTTGCCACACAGAGATCTGAATCCAGCGCTGCCCAGCTGCCCCCCTATCTGGACAGGGATAGCCTAACTTCTGTTGTCTATGCCAGTGTTTTTCAACCACTGTTCTGCGGCACACTAGTGTGCCGCGAGATGTTGCCTGGTGTGCCGTGGGAAAAACTGAAAAATTCAAAAGATTTTTTTTTTTAAATGTCAATTTTTTGCCCACTAGGCGGGCGCCGGACTGTGTCTACCCTATTTTCCATCCGTTCTGGGTGGGGATCAGATCGGATGGGATCGGATGAGAGCGGACAGGCGGTCCGCTCTCATCCGATTCCCCATAGAGAGCAGCGGGGCTCTGACATCTCCCTCTATGCACACAGTGGTGGTGTGCCTCGTGATTTTTTTCATGAAACAAGTGTGCCTTTGCCCAAAAAAGGTTGAAAAACACTGGTCTATGCTCTGGTGACCTCTAGGTTGGATTCCTGCAACATGTTATATATAGGGCTGCCTCTGAAGATGGTTCGGAAGCTTCAGCTGGTGCAGAATTTGGTGACCAGGTTGCTCACAAAAGCAAGACGGTTTGAGCAGATCACACTGATCCTGCACTGGCTGCCAATTAGCTTCCAGGCTCAATTCTGCGTGGCTCAGGACCACAATACCTCAAGGACCGCCTTTCCCCATAAGAGTTGACCGGGACTCTGTGACCATCCACTGAGGACCTTCCTTGTGTTCCACAAGAGGCCCCTCTTAGTTCGCCACCTCCACATGAGGTCCAGAGGGTGGCAAGAGAAGAAGGGGCCTTTTTTGCTGTGGCTCCCCATTTGTGGAATGCTCTCCCCAGGGAGGCCTGCCTGGCACCTCCATAATACACCTTTAGGCACCTCCATAATACACCTTCTTCTTCAACTAGGCCTTTGGCTGCTAACATTCTACCACCTATTAAATGTGTTTTGGAGGAGAGGGCTTTTGCTTTGTTGCTTCTAGTTTAACTATTTACTTGTGCTTCTATCCTGTATTTTTATGTTGTGAACCACCATGATGAAGAGCAGTACAGTGGTACCTCAGGTTAAGTACTTAATTCGTTCTGGAGGTCCGTACTTAACCTGAAATTGTTCTTAACCTGAAGTACCACTTTAGCTAATGGGGCCTCCTGCTGCCGCCACACCGCCGGAGCACGATTTCTGTTCTTATCCTGAAGCAAAGTTCTTAACCTGAAGCACTATTTCTGGGTTAGCAGAGTCTGTAACCTGAAGTGTATGTAACCTGAAGCGTATGTAACCTGAGGTACCACTGTATATGAATCTAATAAAATTAAAATTAAATAATAACCAAACTTTTAATAAACTGTGATGATTAATTTAGTTTTTAATTTGATACTGAAATTCTGACTGTTAAGCAGTGAAATAATGTTATGGTTATCTAGTCAAGATTTCAAACTATAAAACCCCCGCAAAACAACCTATAGAACCTGGCATTGTGTCTGCACAATCAAATCCTCATTCTAACCTTGATGGAATTTAAAACTCCTGAAAATTGCAGGTTGTTCTGTTCTTGTAATCTCACTAGGTGGCCTTGGCTAAGCCATGGGGAAATCATTCTGAACAAATTTACAGGATTATTAGAAAGATAACAATGTGTAACTGGCTTCAGCATGAGGGAGAAAAGCTAAATAAATAGTCATTTATATGTCCGAACTCAGCCTAAGATGGCAAGTCAAACCAGGAGTCCCCCACTCTCCAAGGTGCCAGAAGAGGGCAGCTGCATCTGCCCCTGCAAGGATGACCAGCCCTGTAATCCTCCTCTCCCTCCAGACCGATGCATGGAAAATCCAGCTACATTAGCTTTGGCTGGAACATCAGGCTATTTTAGGAAACTTTATAAACAGCCAAGAGTGTGTGCCTCTCACAAATCTTAATTTGCTCAGAAAACAACTTTTACATGGCTTAAACTGGCTTTTAACAGAGCGGCAAGTTCTGCCATTAAGAAGCACCAGGAGTTATTCTGCTGTTTAAAAAGCAAGTACCACCAGTGTACTCACATACAGCACATGTCCCTAATTTAAAGAACTTGCAAAAAGACACTCCCGGGAGAGAAGATAAACTTTCTTCCTGGCCTGTTCATCCCAGTATTTTCCACCCTTCTCCTGGAGAGAGTGAGAGTCCAAAACTGAAGTTTTAGGTCCAACTCTGATCTGGCAAGCCTGTCTGGAAGGACACCTGAGGACAGGGCACGGCAGGAAGTCTCTACTGGGCGCTTGCCACCCGTGGAAGTGAGGGGCGTCTTCTTTCAAATCTGAGAAGTTTCGCAAACTATTCCCAAGCTATATGGTGAGAGAAGAGGAGTCTGGAGCCCTCAGTTAAATGTGAGATCATCCGAAACGAAGATGGACATCATGTACAGATTAGTTCTTCAGCTGCATCCAAGTACAGTTGGTGCAGAACATGTGAGTCACGGCCCTGGCAGAAGGAAGCTGAAACAGAAGCTGAAGGCTTGTCGGGTGTCCAAGGCCCTCAAGACTCAGTGGCTGCCATTGGGAGGAGAACGTTGAACAAGGTCACATGCAAGTTGTTGTCGCATCTGGGCACCGTAGGCTGTGGGGGAAGAATGCTGAGCAGGGCCTCCAAGAAATGCAGGACTTTCTAAAATCAAAACCAGATAGCTAAAGATCCTGATTGCTAGAGCTGCCATACGCCTGGATTTTCCCAGACATTACCGGGATTTCCAAAAGGCGGCGCTTTGTCCTGCATCTTAGGCAAGTCAATAGAAAAAGTCAATAACTTTTGGGGTGTCCTGTTTTTTACTTTTTGAAAAATGGCAACCCTATGATTCCAAGCTGAAAATAATAATACTGTTGCACCCACAATTTGTGTTAGAAAGAGCACAGCCGGCAGCTCCTTCCTCTGAAGCAGAGAAAGAATGGCCCACATTTTGATAGGGGGCATTTTAGGCTCTACCTATTTCAATGAAGTAGCAGATGAAACAGGAAACTCTCCAAGGGTGGGAGGGGAACGGTGAGTTTTTTTCCACTTAGCAGGACAGTGAGAACCTCTTCCAGACATAGGAAATGTTGCAGAAGATGCCGTGGAGGGGAGAATGAATACACTTGGGATGCAATCTCCTTTTGCTGTACCTGGAACAGTGGAAGTCTAATTCAAAGTACCACTACATTCAAATTGTTCCTATTTTGTGTGTCTGTCTCATGAGTCCATTTCCTGAAAACTAAGTGAACCCTCCCCTCCTTTTAGATTTATATACCACTCTTCATCAAAAGATCTCAGAGTGGTTCCCAAGATAAAAATATGAAGTGAAAATCCAAAACTGCCACCATTTTCAACCCCCTTAGCACAGATGTTGCAGGCAATGGTGAGAGATGTAATTGGCCATACAGGATGAGCTTACAGTCTCCCACTTTGCAAATGAGTTGTGGTGAGTCTCAGACTCATGAACTGCCACTCCTCTCTTGTGCACCAGAGAAGGAGATCAGAAGCTTTTGCTCCCACTTTTAAGCAAACCACAGTTGGATCCTGATCTGTTTTCACTTACCATGGTTTAAACAAACAACCCTGAGTTGGGTGTGTTTCAAATCGGAGCTGCAAAAGAGAAGAGGCAAAGTGAGGCTTGTTGCAGCTATTACATACAGTCGTAAAACCATGGTTCCCTGTTACATCTGAACCAAACTTCAAAGTAGGCAAAGCAGTCTGAGTGACAGAGATGCTTCTCCATTCCAGCAACCCAGGCCACATGCAATTACACTAACCTCTATCATGGGGATTTCATGGACTCCTGCACCTCTCCAAAGCATGGGTGAAAACTAGGACTCTGTACACACACACACCCCTAATCCACTTTGTGGTCCCAATCTGTGGTCCTCAGATTGGATCAATTTGCCCACCTCAGGGAGTAAAGGTAAAGGGACCCCTCACCATTAAGTCCAGTCGCGGACGACTCTGGGGCTGCAGCTCTCATCTCGCTTTATTGGCCGAGGGAGCCGGCGTACAGCTTCCAGGTCATGTGGCCAGCATGACTAAGCCACTTCTGGCGAACCAGAGCAGTGCATGGAAACGCTGTTTATCTTCCCGCCAGAGTGGTACCTATTTATCTACTTGTACTCTGATGTGCTTTCGAACTGCTAGGTTGGCAGTTGGCCCCCAGATTGGGTCAATTTGCCCACCCCAGGGAGTATATAAAGCTAAAACTGGCTTTTTAAAGTAAAGGAGAATCAGTTATGAACACGTACCTGTAAATCAGGTGATCTGAGCAGAGGCGGGCTGTCAAAATGGAAGGTGCCCCCCCCCAGCCTTGCTTAGCTTAGTTGGCACAGCATGAGACTTGGGTTTGTGCCCTACCTTGGAGATGGGCCTTGTGGTCCCTTCCAACTCTGCAATTCTGTGATTCTACTGGGGCCGCATGGTGTCTTCCAGCAACAACTCACAGAATTCTCGCAATATCCTGCAGGAGTTTTGTGAGATCTCGCCGGAAGCTGCAACCGCAGTGGCGAGGGCTGGTGGGGCAGCTGCCGGGTCCCCACCTTGTGGAATGACACTGCCCAAGGGGGCTGCTTCAATGGACCTCCTGGGATGGCGGACCCTGTGTGCCAGCACATGAGATGCTTCTCTGTTTTACTGCTGTGAACACAGGAACCGCACCAAGTCAGGTCGTTGGCCCCTGAGCTCAGTATTTTCTGACTGGCAGCAGAGGACTTCCCTAGCCCTGCTACCTGAGGTCCTTGTAGGGGGAGATTCCAGCAACTGTTCCTGGCAATGCTGCCCACCTGGCACCTCTCCTGCTGGGCCCAGGATTTCAGAGGAAGCCGCTGGGAAAGAAGCATGTCTCCTCTTGCCCTCACTAGATGTCACTGTTGTTCTCTGCGCAACTGCTCTGGCCATTTTCTCTGGCTGCAAAAGCAGAAGGGAGGAGAGGGAAGCCACTGAAATGCGGCCAGTTAAGAATCAGCTACTTTTATAATCTGCATGATTCAAAAGTTTTCAACAGAATCCTGAAGATCTTTCTTCTGCATCCTTTATTCTCCAGTGCCGCCCCCATCAGAAAACTGCCTCAACAAGCAAATTAAGACAGACACATAATTTGACTGGACTTCATATAAAAGTGCGAGTGATTTTGCAGCATGCCATAAATGGAATGATTTCCAGTGCATTGAGACAAATGACAGGCAGAGCTTTCCCACCCCTTTGCTCTTAAAGGGGGAAAGCGGGGGAACAGGATCCAGACTATATCTTGCACCTTGTACCAGATTAAAGAGACCCAGCAGAAAGACTGTTTTAATTATACTTATTGGAAACAACTGGCACACTGGGAGAATTACCGTAATCTTCTGCCAAGTATGCCATCAAATGACCCCCTGAAAGGGAATATTTGCAAACCACAATGACTAACCTGTTATTATGGGATAGATTAAGAAAAGCAAACAAGAGAGAGGAGAGACACTGGTGAAGACAGGAATTTGAGGATCATTTAGTTTTTGCCAAAGGAAATAAAGAATGCAGCCCTCCAACATCTTACTCAAAGTAGGTAGGTCCCACAGAGGCCTCTCCAGAATAAACAAATTGAAAAGTGGTGATGAAAAAAAGAAAGCGCAGCATCGGAGCAAACTGGGGCTTCCTGACTTCTCAGTGCAATCTGTGGGCAGGAAAATCAAATATGAATTCACTGATTATCATTATTATTATTTGCCATTTTGCTGAATATTATTCAGGGAGGATTCCAACAGCTCAAGAGGAACTTGACTTTAAAAAAAATAGTTTTTCTCTCCTGAGAAATTTTTTTATTTTGCAATCCAAATACAGTCCTCTGCAAAAAAAAAAAGGGGGGGGAGGAGGAAAGGGCAGCCCACAGTACCACTCCTCGCCCCTCCCCCCATACAGTGCTCAGGGTGCCTGTTCTAGCTACTCTGTGGGTGGGTCTGCCTCACAGTGACTGGTGGCGAGTTGCATCTGCAGCAGATGGTGGAATGAATGGGGCAGAAAGAGTTTCACTACGTATTAGGCATGAGAGATTTTTTAATCAATAGTTTAGTGGGGCAGGGGTTGCCCTGCTTGAAAATGACCCACAGAGGGCGATAGACATTGGGCATAATATTGAGTTGGAAGAGTGGATAAAATTATGGAATGAGGGTTTGAGATTTACTGGATGTATGGCTTTGAAAGGGAATGTATTAAAAATGATGTATAAGGTAAAGGGTAAAGGGACCCCTGACCATTAGGTCCAGTCGTGGCCGACTCTGGGGTTGCGGTGCTCATCTTGCTTTATTGGCCGAGGGAGCCGGCGTACAGCTTCCAGGTCATGTGGTCAGCATGACTAAGCCGCTTCTGGCGAACCAGAGCAGCCCACGGAAATGCCGTTTACCTTCCCGCTGGAGCGGTACCTATTTATGTACTTGCACTTTGATGTGCTTTCGAACTGCTAGGTTGGCAGGAGCTGGGACCGAGCAATGGGAGCTCACCCCATCGCGGGGATTCGAACCGCCAACCTTCTGATCGGCAAGTCCCAGGCTCTGTGGTTTAACCCACAGCACCACCCACGTCCCAAAAATGATGTATAGATGGCATTTAACGCCAACAAAATTGGCTAAAATGTATAGAAAGAGAGATAGAAGAAATGTAAAGAAGTAGAGGTGATTATTTTCATATGTGGTGGACCTGTGACAAGGTTAAAAAATTTTGGGAATCAATCTAGAATGAGCTTAAAAAGATATTTAAGTACACCTTTCCCAAAAGACCGGAAGCTTTTTTGCTAGGTCTAATGGGAAGGGAGATTAAAACAAAAGATCAGAATTTGTTTATGTATGCCACAGCCTCCGCAAGAACCCTACTAGCCCCAAAATGGAAAACACAAGATATATCAACCATCCAGGAGTGGCAGGTGAAGATAACAGATTTTGCGGAACTTGCCAAATTGACAGGGAAGATCCGGGACCGAGAGGACCAGAGATTCAAGAACAATTGGAGCAAATTCATTGAGTACTTAAAGGAGAATTGTAAAAACTTAAAGACACTAGCAGGACAGGAATAATACCTTCAGTGTAAAATAGTAGAGATATAAGAATAATATATGCGATAAGAATGTGATAAATATACCAACTGAAGGGAGGGAGGGAAGTCGAGTCAAAGGGAATATATTGTGATGGTGTGGATTGTTGGAAAAAGAATACCTAAAGAAAAGAATAAAAAAATTATTTTTAAAAAAGAAAAGAAAATGACCCACAGAACATGCGAATCATCACCTAGGATCCACAGCGGCAGACATGAATACAGCTGTGCAAATTAAGTCAATCGGGAAGTCAGATGTTATTCTGGCAAGAAGGTAGAAAATTCCTTCTTGGCACCCTAACTTTCTGACTATCTTGTTGCTGTGCGATCATCTTGTCGCTGTGCCAGTTTGTGTGTTAGTGATTCCCCCTGGGCCACGGAAGACCCTTGAAAGTGTGTCACAAGACTGCAGTGCAGATCTGGAAACAGCTCAGTCAAGGAGCTGAAGGTGATGAGTTTTGTGGGAGAACTGCAGGTATTTCCTGAACAAAGATGACAAGTCTTACTGGCAGGATTCCAATTTAAAATGGTTGAGAAGCACTCCCCCCCCCCCCAGGACTTTGTACTAATATGGAGGGTCAGGCATTAAATGAGCAAAGGTGAATACAGAAACCTCAAGCCCAGTAGGAAAGACACATGAAAAATGAGTCTCTGAAGGTACAAACAGCATTACATTGTTTATTGCTGTCTGTTCCATCCACCTTGTGTGCAGCTACACCAATATAATTTGTCGCAGTTTTATTTATTTACAGGGTAATTTCAAGAAGATCGCCGTGGGTGCCTTGTTAACCAAGAATCATACTTCTAAAATGTGCTTTTATCAGTAATGTGACCCACGAATTACACAAACCTCACAAGCAGAGCCCTCTGAACACATCCCATCTCAGAGTTCCCACTCTGAGCCTTTAAGCTCTTAAAAAAATCCCTCCTTCAAAGTGGGGGTGCACCACTGAGGTGTGATTTTCATTTCATCTCTTTTGAAATCACATTGTTGTGTCTTAAATGTTGCTCGAGAACCAAAGCCCAAAGGATTTGCACACGTCTTCCATAATGTTCCGTTTAGCAAGTGATAGATAACACACTGTAAGATTATTTAAAGAGCTCCTAATTTTTAAAGCGCTATGTTTGGCATTCATTTATTTATTTACTGTATTTGCAAAAGTATTTCTATCCAGCTTGCTGGCTTCACAGTGGAGCCTCCCTGACTGCCCTGCCCTTGCCCTTAAATTTATATTGCTTAAAAACTGCAAAGAGAGAACACAAACAAATATTTTTTTTAAAAAAAAAGAACAGCAGTAGGATCCTCATAAAAGAAACAAAACCAAGTAGAGAATAGTATTGAACCAGTAGTGAACAGATAGCTAAAAAACACCTGAGGTAATCATTCAAGCCACAATTTATAAATAACTTAAATTTGCAGCTAAACAACCCAGGTTTTAGCTACTACTTAAAGGTGTCCAGAGGGCAGGGGATATGTGTGTGTAGGTGACAGCCACTTTGCAACCAGTTGTTGTGGGCATCAGTCTGTCTCAAGAGACAATGGAGTGTGCTTTTGGGAGTGAAGCCAAACCCCTGTGTTCGCAGCACCAAAGCGACCTCTCTGGGCCGCGTGTGTGTGGCAGTCCTGGCTGGCTAGATAACAAGACTCCGCTCTCGGGCTCACGGGAAAGCAGAGCACCAGCTTGGCCACACTGGAAGAAGCAGTACAAGGCGCCATCCAGCCATCTTAGGAACTCCACTCCAGATTCATGTCGGATTTACTCCATAGCCTTTTTTTCTCCCACAAGTCAGCAGAGGTTTAAAATCAGAGTTTTCCTTCTCCTAGAGGGCTACTTTCCCAGGTTGATGAGCCCCATCTGCCCCTCACTTCCCTCTACAGCACATGCAGAAACCACCTTTCTGACCACTGGGTCCACTATTGGTCTCATCTGCTCAATGCGCCAGAGCCTCTCTTTGCATGTAGCGGAAGTCCCTAAATCAATAAGGTTTTGAGATGCATCAGCCACCCTCACCTGGTTTAGCCGGCCAGTCAAAGGCATTTCCTGGGGTGTGGCTGCGGTTGCCTGCTGACTGCTTCCAGGAGCCACAGGTGAGAGCCGAGTGCGCCTGAGGGTGGGGGCAAAAGGTGGACAAACTACCCCAGAAGGAGCACGACATGTTCCCCACCAGAGGTACTACTCCTTCCCTAACACCCCACACACCCCAGGATCCGTTCCCATTGGGGTAGGATCACACCTGCACTCCCATTTTGCACCATGAGCCATGGCTGGTGGGTTGACAGAAAACAAACCCTCAGTGCTCTCTGCACATATGATGGAGCCTCCACAGCATGGAAAGATGCTCCCAAGGGTGTTATTAGGATGGTGCATTATGGGGCCTAGAAGCGAACTTCTTTCGCTTCTTACGGTGCTGTTTTGGCAGTTGTTCTGCCCGGACACTGAGGTCCAGTGCTGAGGGTCTTCTGGCAGTTCCCTCGCTACGAGAAGCCAAGTTACAGGGAACCAGGCAGAGGGCCTTCTCGGTAGTGGCACCCGCCCTGTGGAACGCCCTCCCACCAGATGTCAAAGAGAAAATAACTACCAAACTTTTAGAAGACATCTGAAGGCAGCCCTGTTTAGGGAAGCTTTTAATGTTTAATAGGTTATTGTATTTTAGTGTTCTGTTGGAAGCCGCCAACCCAGCCAGATGGGCAGGGTATAAATAATAAATAATAATAATAATAATTATTATTATTATTATTATTATTATTATTATTATTATTATTATTATTATCATCACCACTGCTGCCCCCCTGCCCTCACAGAGATGGGAAGAGCTTAGAATCATATAATTGTAGAGCTGGAAGGGGCCATGAGGGTCATCTAGTCCAACCTCTGAAAAGCAGGAATATTCTGCCCAAAGTGGGGATTGAACCCACAATCCTGAGATTAAGAGTCTCCTGCTCTACCTACTGGGTTATCACAGTCGAGTGTCTTTTGTCGCCCATTTTGAAGTCTGCAGCTTTGTGTCAAAATGGGGCTGCAAAGATGGAGCTATGCAATATGTTTAAAAGTCAAAGTTTATTTTGAATAAATTCTGGCTTTAAATTTTGTGCTGTATAGAATATGCCAAAGCTTCTCAAACTTCAGGAAACAACAACTTAGCCAGAACTGAAACTGTTGGATGTGGACCAGGAGATAGAAGCAAAGGGGAAAGGGAGAGATCAGAAACATCTGGATTCACAGCAGGATCAAAAGTTAAGACTCTGAAGAAACAACTTGATGGATTTTTGAAGCCTGGAAAAAATATGGGTTTAAGCTTTCAATATGATTATTGTTGCTGTTGTTCTTTTTACTATTGTTTTGATTTCTTAGCCACTCTTTACCATAATGTCTGAGGCAGGTTAAGGTAAAGGTAAAGGGACCCCTGACAGTTAAGTCCATTTGCGAATGACTCTGGAGTTGTGGTGCTCCTCTCGCTTTACTGGCCGAGGGGGCCGACGTTTGTCCGCTCCGCAGACAGTTTTTCCGGGTCATGTGGCCAGTATGACTAAGCCACTTCTGGCATAACGGAACACCGACACCAGAGCAGCGCATGGAAATGGCGTTTACCTTCCTGCCAGAGCGGTACCTATTAATCTACTTACACTTTTTGGCGTGCTTTTGAACTGCTAGGTTCGCAGGAGCATGGACCGAGCAACGGGAGCTCACCCTGTTGCGGGGATTCGAACCGCCAACCTTTTGATTGGCAAGCCCTAGGCTCTGTGGTTTAGACCACAGCGCCACCCACGTCCCCTGAGGCAAGTTACAACCATCAAAAACAGAATATTAGAAACAGTTAAAACAAATTATCATTGTTTGGGCCCTAAAATATATATCTCAAATGCAGACCCTCCAAGTGCCCCTATTTTCCAGGGACAGCCCTGGATTTACACAAGCTGTCCCAGTTTTTGGTTTGATCCCGGAATGTCCCGCTTTCCCTTAGGACATCCCTATTTTCATCAGAGAAATGTTGGTGGGTATGGAAGTGCTAAAAGTCAGGGTAAAAAGTGTGGGGACAGTGGGAGGGTGAAATGTAAATGGTATGGAATAATTTGGAGGGAGAATGGCTATAAATGACACCTCCTAGCACAATCTGTTTCCTTTGGGCTGTAGGAATAGCGGCAGACCTGAATGCTATTGGGAAGGAAGCTGAACCTGCAAAGACATTTTATGTTGCAATATCAAGGCAGTTCCAACCAATTCTCGCAACAGAGCTAAGAGGTGGTTAGGCTGATTTACACCAGTTACCTGGTGTTTGCAACAGAACCGTATACAGTAAATCTGAAATTTTATTATTTTCAACTTTTTGTTAAATTTCTACAGTGCCCTTCATCTGAAGATCACAGAGCACTTTACATTATAAACACACAAAAAATACACAAAATAGTAAGAAAATAGTGCAGTATGCAGGCACAAGATGGGAACATAACCTTTCCAGGCCAGCAATTAAGCAAGGCCATTGCTAGGCCATTGAAGTCAAAGTTGGCTTGGACTCTGGCTACCTGGAAGACCACTTTCTTCAACACATGCCCAGCAGACCAGAGAGATCATCTGCAGAGCCCCTCCTCCATCCACTGGGTGCCCCTCCCCTCTGAAACGAGGCAAATGGCAATGGAAAGGGGGGGGGGCTTCTCTATAGTAGAAACTTGCTCTTCTGTTTTCCTTTTTCTAGACTTCGTTTTTAAAAAGTGTAATGAGGGCTGGCTGTTGCATTCCCTCTGCCGACATCTTGATGCAGACAGTTTGAGAGGCCAGGGCCTAGGAACATTTCAGCAAGAGCTGTGCTAGGGGTCTTTCAACCAGCAGTCAGCTGGTGAAGCTCCATAAACTCCCTACTGTTCATCTGCCAGAAGGGTGAAAAGAGAGGCTACAGATTCTTGGCTCAGCTGTCGCTGCAACACACGAGAGACGCTACCTGCCTACTTATGTTAAGTTAGCAGTTAGGAAAAGTTCAGAAGACAGTTCTGAATTTTCTGGCTGCAACACCATGTTATGTCTATTTTGTTAATAAATCAAATTGATTGGCTGAAGTGCAGCTGCTGTAGTCTGATCCAAGAGAGTTCTGAACAACTCACTGCATCTCACCCTAAATCCTTGCCTTGGGCCTTTCAGACCACCTATGATTCCATCCTAATATTCTACGCAGCTGGCTACCCTACTATGGGAAACAAAGGTGAGGGCATTTAGATGCCCATCTAAGCTGGTCTTCCTTGTGGCCCCATGGGGCACAGAGAGGGGTAAGGACTCTCCTGGGTACCTTAGTACACCTCACTCACAGGTTCAAGGGCTGAAACTGGACTCTGGTTCAAATCGAATGTAAGAGTTTGGCTGCTCTCCAATGGTCGCAGCTGTTACTAGAACAAACATAGAGATGGTTCTTGACATAATAACAAAAGCTAATCTGTATGCAATAGATATAGAAATTCTTGAAAACTATTGCAGCTAACTAATGATGTAGTTTGCAATATTTCCAATATGCCTTATTAGCAGTGGACAATATTGGTCATGGCCAGTTGAAACATAGAAGTGGAATGTGATGCAATCAGACACAGCAATAAGGACAGAGGTGCATGGACTTTGTACCATTATTACCTCCATAGCAGTGGTCAGAGTTGTCGCAGCGGCATGGTGAGCAATTCTGGTCAAGGAAATGCAAATCCCATACTTGGAATAAAGTAGCTAAGTTAAATAATTGCTTTTGCATACTTGCCTTGCATAATTAGTTCATTTTCCAGTATTCACAACATGTAGATCAGCTATCATCTTCCTGAGTATAAATCTGTTTAACAGGCAAAGGGTTGATCCAGTCTGAGTATATCTGTACAGAAGTGCCACAGTGACTGCATTCACACGGCAGGTTATTTCGTTTCCCCAACTTATAGTTGAGTTTTCACATGATGTCAAAGCCACTTCTGGAAATTTAGTGAAATCCAGTGGAGGTTTAGCACTGATTTCCTTGTTCTTTGGCAATCACTCATAGCCAAGTAAGATTGTCTTCCTTGAACACGGTTTTAACAGTGAGTCCGTAAGTGACTGTGGAGGCCAATTCTGGATCCACACATCCTTCTACAGGGGGGACATAGGTTTCTGGGAGAGAGTTGATGACGATGTGGATTTACCAAGCATCCCTTCCTCTTAGAGCATTTCTCCCTTGCATCCTGAGTTCGAGTGTCTTCAGTTATGTACTGAAGTTCTCACCCTGGGCCAGCAGGGGGATACTGTAGATAGTTATGCAAATAAGGGATCGAAAGTGACGTTCAGTGATTGGATAGTTTTAGAAAATTGTTACAGTTACATTGTACTGGAGCTCTAGATAAGCAGGCTGACTGAACCCTTCAGTTCAGTTCTGTCCTGGCCTGTGAATAAACAAGAGCTGTTTGAAGAATCGCTGTGTCGTCTGATATGTTCACCCACAACTTCACACATGACATCTTTGGTAAAAGCTGTTCTCCAATTGGAGCGCTCGCAGGCCAGTGTTTACCAGTTGTCGGTATTTATACTACCTTTTTTTTTTTAGATCATGTACTCTGAGTTCACAAGGACATAGTTTCAGTTAAAGGGTAGATATTGCGGCAGGCAGCTGAAAGTAGTTGAATTTTGGTCTCATTGAACTCAACAAAATGTGCTAAGAGCCACTTCTTTCAATATTTATTTTGACTAACCTAGTTAAAAACTTTCATTAAAAATAAAATAAAATCCAAGTGTGATGTGACCCTTTCAGGCTTTTAGCTTGTTTGAAATGGCCTTCTATGACAAGCAGCAGCTAAAACTACAAAGGCAGAGATGGGAAGATGGAACTCCCAGATTCCTTCCCCTTTCCTTTCCTTTTTACAGTAGTAAAGGGAACATGTGTTTGCACTCAGAACCTACTATTAAAGAACCAGTTAAGCAGACACAAGCATTTGAAAAAAAATCTACATTTCAAATGAAAAAGTAGTTTTTCATATTTCTTTATAAATCTGTGTCTCCAGATTTTATCCCCCCCCCCCTTTGTTAGACAAAATTGGCAAGAGAAGCCCAGGGGGAGGGGAGGCACAGGGAGATAGACAGCAGCTTCACGTCAGAGGTCAGACGCTGGCTTCGTACCAAAGTGACCTGAGTGAAAACTGAGATGTCTGCCGTGACACTGTCTTTTATACAAGTACTTAGTGGCTCTGTTACTCACCCGTTTCCTTCACAGAGCAAGAAGTCCCAAGAGGGGTCCGTTCTTCTTCCCATGGATCTCTGCTTTTCCACAGAATAGAATAATAGATGTTGTAGAGAGACCCTTGAGGAACATCTAGTCCAACCCCCTGCAAGGCAGCTGCCCGATATGGGGATCGAACCTGCAACCTTGGCGTTATCAGCACCACATCCTAACCAACTGAGCTATCTGTAGCTCTAGGAGGAGAATAGGGGCTCCAAGCAAGCACCCCGAACAAACTACAGCTCCCAGAATTCTTTTGAGGAAGCCATGAGTGTTTAAATTGCTGTGATACTGCTTTAAATGTGTAGTGCAGATGGAGCCATGTTCTCGTTTCCAAAAGGGAGAACGGAAGCCAAGAGTGGATCTGTGACACAGGAATGCTTGTGGCTTTGCCTCACAAGATTCTGTGAGGATGAATGATGGGGAAAGTCATGAGGCACTTTGCAAAATTAACATGCTGTAGACAAAATAAAAAAAAATTTCTTCCAGTAGCACCTTAAAGACCAACTAAGTTAGTTCTTGGTATGAGCTTTCGTGTGCATGCACACTTCTTCAGATACACTGAAACAGAAGTTGCCAGATCCTTCTATATAGTGAGAAGGTGGGGAGGGGTATTACTCAGAAGGGTGGTGGGAATGGGAGATTGGCAGATAGCTGAGATGAGCCACCACCCTTCTGAGTAATACCCCTCCCCACCTTCTCACTATATAGAAGGATCTGGCAACTTCTGCTTCAGTGTATCTGAAGAAGTGTGCATGCACACGAAAGCTCATACCAAGAACTAACTTAGTTGGTCTTTAAGGTGCTACTGGAAGAAAAAAAAATTATTTTGACTATGGCAGACCAACACGGCTACCTATCTGTATGCTGTAGACAAAACAGGGAGCTGAACTGTACAAGAAATAAAGCAAATAAAGCACAAGGAGACAGCTACCATGCCCCCTCCCAAAGCCAGAAGAGAACATGAACCACTGAAGTCTATGCTGACCCCAAACGAAAAACAACAGCAACACGAATCAGGTTACCACTTCCAAAACAGGGTTGAACTGAAAGTGGAGGTAGCCAACTAAGTTTTACTCAGAGTAGACCCATTTACATTAATGGCCCTACTTGAATCCTCTCCATTAATTTCAGTGGGCTTACTTTGAGTAAAATTTTGATCAATTCCGTCCATGCTGGGGTAGTACACTCCCTGAGGTTGTGCCTTGAACTGGGACTGAGTCTGAATGTACGAAGGAGCTCCTAACAATCTTGCGATACATGAGGCTAAAACAGGATGTGACAAAGGGCAGATGAGGAGCTTTTAAAGTGTTTTTGAATAGTGTGAAATACTTGGACAGTCCCACCGGCACCCACTTAAATGAGTTATGAGCACACAAATCTAATATATGTGGAGAGATTTACACATTTTGGATTTCCTCAGACCTTCGTACTCTTTTCCTTCTTCAAGAGCTGTGATGGGAAACGGCAGACAAAATGGATACCTGCTTACTTTACACCATTATAGCAAACAGGAAAGGACAGCCCTTCTTCCATGCTAGGAAATTCCTGTAATTATTCAAGTTGTTGCAGAAAGCCACCTATTTAGCATATACATAGCTGTCTTACCAACAGTGGCTTCTGACACAAACTACTTTTGTTACAGGTTGTTCTGTGGGGCCATATACTCAATGCAGCCGTCATGCACTGAGTGCATGTAAACAAATGGAATATTTCACTAGCTTTCCTTATTATAGTGCTAGCACTCCATTATGGAATGGAGGCCTTTTCATCAATATACCAGCATGTTGTGCTAAATTTAATTCACACCAGTGGGTGTGGTTTGACACAACAAACATTACTGCCCAACCTCACTACTCTATGCAGATGCATGCTTCTGAACTTTGTGCAGCCCCAGATTTCATCACTTTACTCCTGGGATCTTTGGGGTTAATGGAGTTGCAAACAGATTTTTTTGTTTAGAAACAATTAACATATCAATGAATGTTGAACTTTTACTATATTCTGCTAGATTTTCAGAATTGGCTTTTACATCACGCAAAAGCTTAAATATAATGTGGAAGTTAGCAGGGGAAATGGAATAAGCTGCTGTGTGAATGCAGCCACTGCCCAGGTTCGAAGGTAGATCACGTCCCAAAGCCTAGAAATAGTTATTCTCTGCATTTCTAGAGGCTGCTGGGTTCTCTAAATGTATCCACGAGATTCCCTTGCCCTGCATGTGTCCACTCAACTCCTTTGATCAGTGGAATTGGCACCCTTAATTTTGTTGATTACATTTATCATGGGTCACCCCTGGCCAGGGGGCGGCCAGTTGGCATCCTTAAATGAGATAGCTACTGTATTTTCCCGTCCCCCATGTATAAGATGCCCCATTTTGGGGGACTCCTATTTAAGAAAATGGGGGAAGATGGCCCAGAGTTGTTGAGCTTTTTGGGGGGAGGGTTGCCAAAAATCACTCACCTGACTGACGAACGCTGCCAATCGCATGCGTCAATAAACCCACAAAGCGTCGGCCTGATCGCCACCAGCAGCCGCCAAGCGCACGCACAATTGCTGCTGCCGCCACCAATCCACAGCTGTCCTGGCCGCAGCCACCAATCACCCACCCAATCACCGCTGACAACCTCCTGCTCGAGGCTGCAACCAATCGCCCGTCCCCCCTCTGCATTATCTGTGTATAAGACGAGCCCCAATTTTGAACATTATTTTAGAGTAAAAAACCCTCGTCTTATAAACGGAAAAGTACGGTAATTTGCTCCATGCCATTTGCTAATAAGCAATTCATCTTGTGAGGTGAGTAACATTTACATGTTTCAGTTCCGGTGTGTCAGTCAGGCCACTTTCTAGACCTGGCTTGGCCTGAACCAGAACTAGACAGAATAATTTCTGTCATCGTTGAAGCCAAATGGGAATGAAATAAACAGAAATGCAATGGTCTGACTCTCTGATAAATATCTATGTCTGTGACTCTGTTGTGTGAGCGCTGGTCCCCCTGGACCCCTGGGTGACTGCTAATAGAACTGGGCACATGCTTTTGCACAGGTGTTGCAAATTTTGTTGGTTTTTATGAGCAGGGCAAGAACATCTGGCTTTCCAGCTCCTCTGGCTCTGAAGTCACTAATTGCTTCCAGTTGCCAGGAAATAAAAGAATATTTCTGCCACGAATGAGCTTTTGTGGGAGTAGGATAAAAAAGAAAGAGGGAGGGCGAGAGAGACTTACAAAGCAGAAGAGGGTGTAATATTTTATGAAACTTTACAGCTAAGTGTCTTCCAGAGGTTTTTCATTATGAGATGGTTTAGCAGATGTCTGAGCACTTGGGGATGTAATTTGAATTTACATGACAACAGGGAAAGCAACCCAAGCCCCTGTATTATTCTTGGTTTGTACTTCACGTTGGGTTTCCGATCCACTTTTATGTCCGTGCAGATGAAATAAATTCCTCCTGTCAGCAGGTGCTCACCTGGAAACAATGGGAAAGCCACAAGTTTAACTTTTCCATTCAGCTCCATCTTAAATCGGACTCTATGGATGGGTTTCAGACTCCAAGGAATGGCCTGTTAAACTGTGATTACCAGTTCAGACCACACAGGGGTTGGCAATGTAACCATCTGGTGTTTCTGTGCACCCCTGAATTGGGCTGTATCACAGCCCATTTGGGCTTGAGGCACCTCTCACATCTGGATTGTGTTATTCTATTTGCATCTGCAGCTAAGCTGTTTAATCGATACGCTGCTTCTGCTGGCAGTTTATGTGTTGGCTCCTTGTTTGGCGCGACTGGTCTTCAGGGCCCTTGGGGGTGAATAGATTCACCAATGATTGTCTACTGTCTGCTATTCTAGAAAGACAGGATGTTTCAGGTAGAGTGGTGTGCTGTTTCCTTCTCAAGCTGATTGTATCATCATCATCATTTTACTCAGAAGTCAGTTTCATTCGGCTTCTTTGCATAAAACATGTGCGTGTGAGAAAAAGATGAGGCAGGAGGTGGGTCCTGTGGGGGGGGGACCAATGGGGAGTGTGTGTATGAGAGAGACACACAATGAGAGAGATAAAAAATTGGCTCTGTCGCATCCCTGATTTGTCTGATTAAGGCTGTTTTTGGTCAAATTTGTGCATACATAGGAAGAAGAAAACCTTGATTTTAAATTAGAGTTTAGAGACTGAATACACTTCTCCCAAATGCTATAGAGGGGATGCGGGTGGCGCTGTGGGTTAAACCACAAAGCCTAGGGTTTGCCAGTCAGAAGGTTGGCGGTTTGAATCCCCGCGATGGGGTGAGCTCCTGTTGCTCAGTCCCTGCTCCTGCCAACCTAGCAGTTTGAAAGCATGTCAAAGTGCAAGTAGATAAATAGGTACCACGGGAAGGTAAACGGCATTTCCATGTGCTGCTCTGGTTTGCCAGAAGCGGCTTAATCATGCTGGCCACATGACTCAGAAGCTGTATGCCAGCTCCCTCGGCCAATAAAGCGAGATGAGCACTGCAACCCCAGAGTCGGTCACGACTGGACCTAATGGTCAGGGGTCCCTTTACCTTTTTAAATGCTATAGAAGGCCATGGAAAGATTCTCATGAGCTTTTCTGGCCTTTGGCTCAAGCTCTTAGGCTCATGGTGTACAGTCCCTTTAAGGAATGGGCGGTTTGTGGCCCTCCAGATGTTGCTGAACTACAACTCCCATAATCTCTGGTCATTGTTCATGCCGGCTGAGCATGAGGGGAGCTGGAATCCAACAACTTTTGGAGGTTCACAGGTTCCCTAACCCAGAACTAGAAAATATCTATCTTAAGAGGCTTGCAACGGGCTTAGTAGTAGCAGAATTCGTATCCTCTTCCTCCTCCAAATTTATATCCTGCCCTTCCACCAAAAGAAGCCCAGAGTGGCAAACAGTGATTAAAACATCTAAAGACAATTCCAGTACAGCAGTAGACTGGCAAATATCTCTACTTGTATATAGCTCTGTTTAATCAACCTGCTGCATTACTTTTGTGGGACCAGAAGTAAACAAATTGTCAGGGAACTGACATCAGAGCAGAGGGGAGAGGCGAGGCTCCCAGATTCTGCAGGAGAGGGAACAAGTAAGGGAAGAGAGAGAGCGTCATCTGGGGAAGGAAGTCCAGGTGACACCAGGAAGAAGGGAGAGACAGAGAGCATCTCGGAGGTGAGGCTCCAAGACTCTTCCAGTGAAGTTAGTGAGGAGGGTGGAGGACCACCACTCGGCACGCCCACTCTGCGCAGAAGGCTTCCGCGCAGAGAGGCGAGGCGAAGGTTGTCCGTTAAGGAATTCTTATGCTGGAGGAAATTTAGGAGACGCCCACTCACGGATTCTGCTAGCGGCTGAGCAGCAGCGCCAAGGGCTGCTCAGTCAGCGAAAGACAAAACCACCCCTAAGCAGTTTGGAACAGCTGGAGGTTTACACACAAGCAACCCCAATTCCCGTGACACAAATGGTCTAGGTCTGGCAGCACAGCCTCCAAAGCAGCTTATTTTCTAATGTACTTATGTACATTAATGTACTTATGTACATCTAATGTAGCTTATTTTCTAATTTCTAATTATTTTCTAATTCCAGGGGCTGCTGGAATCCAAGCACAAATGCTTCCATACAAAGCACACTTTTCCATGAAAGATACCTAGGCCCAGCTGAAATAATTCAGCTGCAATTGTTAATGCAGAATTGCATGCAACTGGGATAAGGATGATTATAGTAGACTAGGGTGTTTTCATAAGCTGTAACTTCAAAGCAGTACAAGAGAAACTACTAATGAAGGATGAATCAACCCTAGGCAGGGTTACTTAAGGTGGCCACTTATACTTCACCAGAAAACAAGAAATGTATCACAAAGGACAAAAGAGGACACAGAATTCCATACACTAACTTAAAAGCATGGGTGCAAATTTGGAAATTAGTACCATAATTTAAATAGAAATACAACTGGCAGTATCCAACAAAGTAGTTTTGCTGCACACTGCCCAAAACATCTCACCCTAGCAGTGAAAAGTGTGACCAGGTGACCTCTATGTTTGCGCAGCCTGTGTTTTGAAGTCTGACGTTTCCTCACACAAGACCCCCCACAAGATAGCCTGTGGTAAATTCTGGAAATACATTCAACTGGCATATCATGTGGTGGGTCTGCTCTATTTACCTGGGGGCAGTTAAGGGGGTGAGTCCGCTACAAGTCTATCAGCCATTCACATCACAGGTAGAGCAGCACAGGAAGCCCATAAGCTATGTTTCCCTGTCCCTTAGCTCTGTGAAGGAACGTCTTTTCCTTGGCATTCTCATGTTGATTTTTAAAATATTTAAAAATGCTGTTGCAGAATACAAGAACAGAGAACACATGTGAACACTTTTGTAAATGTGTGCAATGCACTTAGGAATCTCTTTTATTTTATTTAACTTTCTATTTTTCATAGTTGTGTGTCTGGTGAGGTGGGGGTGGCAGCTGCAAACATGTTGGACAAACTGGAGAAGATTTGTACAAACGTTCTTGTTTCCTGTGTTGGGTTTTCTACAAGTCTTTGCACATGAAGTTCAATCTATGAGCTGATTCTGCAGATCTGTGAAATTTTCTATGAGTTCTAATCCTTCCTTTTGGATTCCAACAACAGCAACAAAAGCTGAAATGGAAAAAAAAGGCTTGCTTTAAGCACTCCAGAAGAATGACGTATTTATGCGCACACAAAATCTGTCATCCCAATTACACACAGTGGGTTGAAACAACTAAATAATTTTAAAAGAATGTGTATTCAACAAGTCAACTGAGTATTCGGTACTTCACCCTCAAGTAATTTATTTTCTATTTACTGGCAGGAGTCTGAATGACAGAACTGAAAGGAAATAAATTTGGGAAAGTCAGAGGTAACAAATTACGTTTAACCATGTTTATTAAATTATGTTTCTTGGATTAGCAGTGATATGCTTGGTTCCAAATTCACAGACATAAAAGCTGAATCCAGAAAACATTTGCTGTTCAATCAAGTCAACTGGCGTACTGACCCTATTGCCACACTAGAATCAAGCCCAATATTTAAGCCCTGAGGCAAAGGCATGCCTGGCTCCATCACAGAACGATAGAAGTGGAATTGGAAGGGACCCGGGTCATCTAGTCCAAACCCCTGCAATGCAGGGATCTCAACTAGATCATACAGGACAAGTGGCCATCCAACCTCTGCTTAAAAACCTCCAAGGAAGGAGAGTCCACCACCTTCCAATATCAAATGGCTCTTGCTCAGAAAGTTCTTCCTGAGGTTTAGTCAGAATCTCCTTTCTTATAACTTGAAGGCATCGGTTTGGGTCCTACCCTCTGGAGCAGGAGAAAACAAGCTTGCTCCATTCTCTGTGTGACACCACACTCATGAGTAGTATTAAGAGCATGAACAACAACCGCCACAAAGCCTTACACACTCACACCCATACTATTGGAACTCAAGGACAGCCAGTGACATGGACTGGCAGTAGGTTAAAGGCAGACCAGAGGGAAAGACCTCAAACTAGTTCGTCAAGAAAATCCCCAAAGTCGGTTCCATGGGTGACTCTGGGTCCTCTCTCTGCGGTAGCTTATCTTAAAGTTTTAAGTGTTTATACGCTTATCGCATTTATAAATTTATTGTTGTACATTGTTTTAAATGTTTGTTTTCCTTCTGGGATTGTACCCCCAAGTGTGTTTTATAAGCTGGTCTCCGACCGTAATAAATTATCTATCTATCAAAGGAAAGACTTCTGCACACAACATATGCTTAAATGTGTAGAGCTTGCCACCACAAAAGAAGAAGTCCTAGAGAGTTAGGTGTATCAACAGCTATTCCTTCTGTTGGTTCAGTGGAGTCTCCATGCATAGAGGCGGTATACCTCTGAGTTTCAGGTGCTGAGATGGTAACTTTTGATGTCCATCTCCTGCTTTGAGCTTTCTGGGGAAATATATGCCTGACCGTAATTTGAGAAAGAATGTGGATTCGATGATATGGCATTAGTGACATAGCTGAAAGGACTGTGAAAATAATTGGTTTATAAGAACAAAGGTGAAATCTGAACAATATTATGTCAAGCTTAAATATTTGATAATAAAGGGAAGAATCGGAGACATAATAGTTGAAATGTTTAATTTAAAATAAGTTTTGAGAGAAGGTGAAGCATTGCTGAATAAGATTTTGAAATGGGAACACAGAGAAGGGAGATGCGAGGAGGTCGATGAAACAAGTTAAAGAAAGATAAAGTTATGGAACACTGGATGTGTGTTTTAATGTTATTGTGTGTTTTTATGTTGTAGTGTTTTTTATGTTTTTTCTTTAATGTATTGTAATTTGTTTTGTTGTCTTCCTTTTTTCTTTTTTCTGTAATTTTTAAACCTCTAATAAATATCTTTTTTTAAAAAAAAAAAGAATGTGGATTCGATGGGCCTCTAATGGGCCTCAGCACTCAGATCAGAAATGGCAGAACTTTTGTGGTGTTGCCTGTTTACATTCTATGTTCCCTGAGGAAAAGTCCTTTGCTAATTGTGCCTGTGCTTCCTGATGTTAACAGGTCAGCATTCCCTCTGCGGTCTTTCATAGCAGCTGTCTAAACTGCATGACTACATCTCTTAGCTGTGTTTTTACAGTGCTTTCTAGGGCCAGACAGTAAAAGCAGCTGCAGTAAACAGTCAGCTGTAGTTTTCTTTCTTAATCAGCTGCACCAGGATTACCATAAACCCACAGACCCCCCGTTTAAAAAGTTCCAGCGTCCTTCTCGCCATGTTCCCAGCCATCAATGTGGCGGAGCTGAGGGAACCCTCCGGTGCCGAGAGCTACAAGCCTAACACGAGCAATACAGGATGTTCCTCTCTTCTTTCCTTTGTAAGGATCAGCTTGTTCTCTTCCAGCCAGCCAAGAAAAGAAAGGGAGGTGATAGCATTCTTCTGCTGTTCTATAACAAAAATAGTTGAGGTTCTGTCTTGCTGCGGCTGCTGGCACTGCGCTACCCTCTGGGGCCAGATTAGCAGCAGTACAGTAGCCTTTGCAGCAATGCACTTCATCACTGCAATTGTCCAAAGCGTAATTCGCTCATTGCAACAAACCTCACATCAAATAATCCGAGAACATTATAAAATCACTTCAAATTAACTATAGCCAGCTTAGCATTAACACTCGCTGTAAATCTGTCTCCCGCTTACTATTGGGGTTTCTGTCAATGCCAGCTCCATCTGGTAACTGAACAAATATACTTGGAAGTTCTCAAAGGGTCCTCTTTTAAATTTACAGTTTAAAATGAATGAGAACATAACCTCCTGGGGGAGGCAGGAGGAAAGTGGGGAGTGCAAGTCCAGGCTCTCTGGACTCTTTGACTTAAGGGTCTCCCGGCACAATTTGTTTGGGGTCTGGTTTAGTACTTTCAAGGTGCCAAAGCACTGGGGGAACCCTTAACAGACATTCCCATAAAGACAGGTGGATCAGTCCGTGCCATGTGCATTTGCGGTCGTGTAACTCCACCCAGAGAAATGTATAATCTAGTCCTCTTCAGGTGTTCCCAGTTCACCCAAACACCCCTTCAGACCTTCTCTCACAGCATGGAAAGGTCTGAAGTGCAGCTGGCACCTGTGCAGGGGGCTTGGGGTGGGACTTGCATCCACAGCCCTGCTCCTTCCCCACTTTTAGCCCATATCCTTCCAGGTGAACTCCTGAAGAGGGCTACACAAACTAGTCAGAGGCATATGATCCTACAACACATGTAAAGTAAAGGTAAAGGGACCCCTGACCGTTAGGTCCAGTCAGGGACGACTCTGGGGTTGCGGCACTCATCTCGCTTTACTGGCCAAGGGAGCCGGCATACAGCTTCCGGGTCTTGTGGCCAGCGTGACTAAGCCGCTTCTGGCGAACCAGAGCAGCGCACGGAAACGCCGTTTACCTTCCTGCTGAGAGGTACTTATTTATCTACTTGCACTTTGACGTGCTTTCAAACTGCTAGGTTGGCAGGAGCAGGGACCGAGCAACGGGAGCTCACCCTGTCGCAGGGATTTGAACTACCAACCTTCTGATCGGCAAGCCCTAGGCTCTGTGTACCACCCGCATCCCTACAACACATGTAAGGCTGGGTTTATTCAATTTATGAATCGCTTCCCACAACCCAAAATATAAAATAATAAAATACAGTAATAAAAATGCACAAAATAGTAAAAGCATCCAATAGCAGGTGCTGCCCAAGTGCCCAGAAAAATGAAAGTCGCCTTTCCTAGTGGAAAACAATGGCAGAATTAGCACCTAGAAGGCTTCCTTAGGGAGAGCATCCCTTAGACAAGGTACTGCAACAGAAAGTGCTGCCTCTGGGCCTTCCTCAGAAGACCTCAGGAATGATCTCAGGATCACACTTCAAAATGACCTTGACAGATTAGAGAACTGGGCAAAAACAAACAAGATGAATTTTAACAGGGAGAAATATAAAGTATTGCGCTTGGGCAAAAAAAATGAGAGGCACAAATACAAGATGGGTGACACCTGGCTTGAGAGCAGTACATGTGAAAAGGATCTAGGAGTCTTGGTTGACCACAAACTTGACATGAGCCAACAGTGTGACGCGGCAGCTAAAAAAGCCAATGCAGTTCTGGGCTGCATCAATAGGAGTATAGCATCTAGATCAAGGGAAGTAATAGTGCCACTGTATTCTGCTCTGGTCAGACCTCACCTGGAGTAGTGTGTCCAGTTCTGGGCACCACAGTTCAAGAAGGACACTGACAAACTGGAACGTGTCCAGAGGAGGGCAACCAAAATGGTCAAAGGCCTGGAAACGATGCCTTATGAGGAACGGCTAAGGGAGCTGGGCATGTTTAGCCTGGAGAAGAGGAGGTTAAGGGGTGATATGATAGCCATGTTCAAATATGTAAAAGGATGTCACATAGAGGAGGGAGAAAGGTTGTTTTCTGCTGCTCCAGAGAAGCGGACACGGAGCAATGGATCCAAACTACAAGAAAGAAGATTCCACCTAAACATTAGGAAGAACTTCCTGACAGTAAGAGCTGTTCGACAGTGGAATTTGCTGCCAAGGAGTGTGTTGGAGTCTCCTACTTTGGAGGTCTTTAAGCAGAGGCTTGACAACCATATGTCAGGAGTGCTCTGATGGTGTTTCCTGCTTGGCAGGGGGTTGGACTCGATGGCCCTTGTGGTCTCTTCCAACTCTATGATTCTATGATTCTAATTTACAAGTGCAAAAGTGATGTTCCAACTGGGAGTTTGGAACTATTACAACAGAAACAAGCAATACTTTTATTTTATTTATTACATTTGATACTCCGCTCCTCCTCCTCAGTCTCAATGCGGCAGTAAACCTCTGGCATTGCCAGTTCACCCACAGATCAAACTCTCCTGCCCAATATCCATCCATGTATAAAACTAGCATGCAATTGGAGAAAACATTCAGCCCCAATCTTCTTGACAAACCAGTTATCTGTATTTCAATATGCATTTTTAAAAAGAAAGGGAGAAGTATTGAGCTGCATGATCTGAAGAGATGAAGGTTTACCACCTCCTGAAAACTAGGCCACGGTTACCCAGTACCTCATTGCGCCCAAGTGTAAGCAATTCTGCAGGTTGCATTTTCCACATGACAATTGTTTTGCTTTGTTATTAGGATTGTTAAATTACTATAGCAGATCCGCCTGATGCAGAAAGCCTGCAACTCTGGAACCTTTTTCCAGCAGGGCCCTTTCAGATCACAATGCTTCTGGCCTTTAGGAACGAGCTCATAACCCACCTGTTCTCTCTGGCTTTTTCTTGAAAGGCTGGTGGTGGCAGCAATTTGTTGTGCTTTTGCTGTTGTTGGCTCTGTTTATCTTTTAATTCTGGGCTGGAGGTTTGCTTGGTTTTGTTACTTGCTGATTAGGATCCTTAAGAATGGATAGGTTTGATCTTCTTGCAGTCCATGGGACACTCAAGGGTCTCCTCCAGCACCTTAATTCAAAAGCATCAATTCTTTGGCAATCATCTTTCTTTATGGTCCAGCTCTCACTTCCACACATCACTACTGGGAAAACCATAGCTTTAACTATACGGGCTATTCTTGGCAAGGTGATGTCTCTGCTTTTTAAGATGCTGTCTAGGTTTGTCATTGCTTTTCTTCCAAGAAGCAGGTGTCTTTTAATTTCATGACTGCTGTCACCATCTGCAGTGATCATGGAGCCCAAGAAAGTAAAATCTCTCACTGCCTCCATTTCCTCACCCTGAGTGCTCACTGGAAGGACAGATCCTGAAGCTAAGGCTCCAATACTTTAGCCACCTCATGAGAAGAGAAGACTCCCTGGAAAAGACCCTGATGTTGGGAAAGATGGGGGGCACAAGGAGAAGGGGACAACAGAGGACGAGATGGTTGGACAGTGTTCTCGAAGCTACTAGCATGAGTTTGACCAAACTGCAGGAGGCAGTGGAAGACAGGAGTGCCTGGCGTGCTCTAGTCCATGGGGTCACGAAGAGTCGGACATGACTAAATGACTAAACAACAACAAAAATTAGGATCCTGCTCCTTTTTAGCTAATAGCAGTCACAGGGAGTTTGCTGTGAAGACTAGGCAGGTGATGATCTGAGGGGGGGTGTTAATCATTTCCTACCATGCTTTCCCCTGATCTAAATCCCACCACCTCTTGTAGGGATTTTAGCTTCCCTGGGAGGCAGCAAGGAATAGCAGCAGTATGTGGCAAGTTGCTGAGTGTTTTGTGAAGCTGGTGAGAGTGGAATGGCCAAGTTATAAGATACTTTAGCTTCAGCTGGGGAGCCTTTATTGCCTGGTGCAAAGTATCATAGCAACCCCATTAGGAAAATGAGGTCTTTCACTTCCATCAAATTCATTTTTGGTTTGAAGCCATTGTATTTTCTTAGCAGTTGCTAAACCTTTTTTATAAGGAAACCAAAACCTCCACCCTTAAGGATCTAGACTGGCTTTCTCTGACTAACTTGCCCATTTCCCTGTCATTTCACCTTTTTCTCCTCGGCCTGTTCCCTGGCTTGCAGTAGGCTTCTGTGGAAAGGCAGAATATGATGTTTGTTTTGCAATGGTGGCCATGACAGTTGGCCTCCTTGGAAAACCATATTTCAGTTGGCAGTGTCAAGGCTGAGTGAACCATATGCCAGTCACATGGAGGTCTGGCTTGCTTCAGCCTGAATGCTTCCACTGTATTCATCATCAATTCCATTCAATCTGACTGGTTTAATCTCATTTAGAACGTTGGGCCTGGAATAAACTCTTCCCAAATTGGCAGCACACACTTGAGTTTCTAGTTTGTATGTTGCTTACCACATTGCCCTGTGACCAAAAGAGAAATGTATTCAAGCAGTGTGAGGCAGATGTACAATAAGCACAACCAAATTATATTATCTGAAATTCAAGTGTCTTAATTGACTTCTTATGCACTTTCCCCTCTTCAATTAACTGTTTATGCATCAGGGCATAAAAACATAATAGCTATTTGGACTTGCACACACACCCATCTGCAAGAATGTAGCTTGTGCAAATATAGCAGCCAGTGGTTTAATGGTTTAGAAAAGTAAAAAACTAATGCTGCAATCTAGTACATACTTAATTGGCAGTGAGGGTCCAACTGCATATAATGTTAATCACGTGGTTTGTTCTTAAGTGCACATTTATTAAGTGTGAATCCAAGAACCACGTGAAAGAACAAAACTCCTTGCCTCCAGTTCATCAGGTGATCTCAGAAACCAATAGAAGTGGTTCATAGAATTGTAAGGGCTCTTACAAGGTCATATTGTTCAATCCCTGCAATGCAGGAATCTCAACAAATGACCATCCAACCTTGGCTTAAAAACCTCCAAGGAAGGAGAGTCGACCACCTTCCAATGTCAAATGGCTCTTACTGTCAGAACGTTCTTCCTGAGGTTTAGTTGGAATCTCCTTTCTTGTAACGTGAAGCCATTGGTTCATGTCCTACCCTCCAGAGCAGGAGAAAACAAGCTTGCTCCATCTTCCATGAGACAACCCTTGAGATATTGGAAGATGGATATCATATCTCCTCCCAGTCTCCTCTTTTCTAGGCTAAACATATTCAAGTCCCTCAACCGTTCTTCATAAGGCTTGATTTCCAGACCCTTGATCATCTTGGTTGCCCTTCTGTCTCAACGACATCAACACTGGCTTGGTCATGTCCACAAAATGGAAGAGGCAGAATCCCCAAAGACATGATCTACAAGGAGCTGGCTTCATGCACCAGGTCCACTGGTAGACCAACTCTGTGCTATAAAGATGTCTGCAAGTGTGACATGAAGGCTGGCAACATTAGCCCCGCCATGTGGGAATCCCTTGTAGACAACCACAGCACCTGGAGACAGGTTGTGTATCCGCAACAGTGACCAAAGGAGGAATGACGGCTGGGGGGGGGGCACAGAGAACATCATGCAGCAATGAAACTGGATACCTTCCTCTGCCCCAGCTGCAACAAAACATGTCTCTTGCATATCGCTCTCTGCAACCACAGCAGGCACCGTAACTCTCCAACGCTTTGACTCCACCCTCAATGGTGCAATCTTCCATTGTCTTTTGAGACAACGCAGGACCTTTTCGAAGCACACTATTTCTGTCGCGGGAGACTTAGAGCACATGCCAACCAGGAAACTGCACAAGAGCCTTATAGTCTCTCTTAAACAAAGATAGAGCAGCAACCCAAATTTCCTGGTACCACCCAGATTCAACCAAGCCTAGTGCCCACTTAGTGGCTAAACTCTTTAATGACAATATCCACAGAATTACCTACTACTTCCCTCTAGTTAATAAATAAATGCTGTGGTTGTTGAAAGCGAGTACATGATTTCTTTGGTACTGGCAGTCCTCCTCCTTCTGACCAGTGTCTTTATTGTATATTTTGGCAGAAAGGAAAACCACGCTTGGCCAGCGTAGCTGAAATATGTATCAATGTGAGCCAGGATTAAATGCATCTGTTTGCAGATGAGATGCCCTATTTTCTTAGATTAGCATCTTGCAGCCTATTCTAAAAGCAAGCAGGAGTGCCCTCAATGTAATGTTTGATTCAGCTTAAAACCTGATTTCATTTTACTATTTTTATGATCTTTAACCAAATATCTCAATCAAAGTGGCTTGTTCATATGTGATGAATATTTTATAAACAAGGAGGGAGAGTGAAACATGGTCATATGTGTGATGCACACATTGCATTTTCTTTTGAAGAAATAAACTCTTACATCCCACAGCTTTGGGAGTGGAGGAACCACGTGGACTAGAGCAACCCCACTAGGTGGGTCTGAGTCTGACCAGCAGGTGGGAACCCTTCAAATGCCACCTGGAAAGGCAGGCAGGAAATAAGCAGAAAGAAAGAAATGGCTGCAGGTTTCCGTTGAGTCCCTCTGATGCAACCAGGTGTGGTGGCACCTGAGGGAGGCTGATCTGGGAGAGGAAAAGCCCCATGGCAGCTGGTTCTGGCTGTGCCAGCCAGCTCTCCCCCTGAAGCAGCCAAGTGGCATGGCTGCTGTCCAGACAACACAGAGGCTGAAAATTAGGATCTGTTGGTATTGCCTTTCATTAGCCCTCAGTAAAACATTGGTATAAATAAGTAGAAAGCAGTGCCCTGCTGTTAACCATATACCTACACCAATTCAATCCCATCCCAGATGCAGAGGTTGACTTTGAGTAACTCCAAGCACAAAAAAGCTTTATGGGGGGAAAACCCTAAGGAGTGAAGGGTGGGGACCAGGCCCCACAGTCATTGCCTGGCATGTTAATGGGCTGGAGTGGGACTTACAGTGGGGTGGAAGAAATTGAATGGAATGCCTGGAGAAGCAGGGATGTGTGTAAAGAGCAGGCAGAACCATCTCATGGTCTGGATAGGTCACTTCCTGGTTCATACTGAGAAGCTCTTTTTAATTACCTCCTGGGTTGGAAGTGAGAGCTGCCCAGAGACATCGATGGAGAAATTAATTTCATACCACAGAGTTCCCCAACCACAAGGAGGTTTGTAAGTGTGTACTAAGCAAGCAAAGGTGGGGAGTGGAGGGGGTGCCCCCAGCAATGTTGGGGCGAATTCCCATGCCCCCATCCCCTACCCACTTGAGCACAGCCTTGTTCTTTGCTTCTGGGTCATTCTGTGTCAAATAGGACCATGGATAATACTTCTGATTTTCAGGATTGGACACTTCCTGGTTCAACCCAAGCAGATGTTTTTGAATGCCACAAGGGAGAGTCGTCCATGGAGCAACTCAACAATTTGAGGCAGTTAGGATGGGGTACAGATGTGTCCATCACACCCATTCCTTCCTTCCACTTGCAAAACACACACTTCAAAGTAGAGCCAATAAGGAATGATGTAGGAATGGGGAATGAATTCAACCCAGTTCTTATTTAAAGGCAAATCTCTATCCAATTCTCACTTTCTGAAACAATAGGAGAACTGAAACATAAGCCATATCTTGAAATTCACACTTATCGGAATTTTGTAATGCTGCTCGGCAACTAACCGGTGTTTACAAAAATGCATATATTAGGGGAAAGTGTGCATAATAATTAACGTATTGGTGAAAATAACATTAAAAATGCACTATATGGGGTGAATTGTTTGCAAAATGTGTACAAATATGTGGTTTATTAGGATAAATTTATTAGGAGAAATAAATCTTCACAGGAATTTTAACAAATAAATAAACCACTTTTTCTACAGAAATGTGGAGAACTGAATTTAAGCTTGGAAAAATGAGTAACCATGAGAACTGACACTGGCCTTTCCACGCCTAGACTGATGGGTTGCGGTCAGATGGCACTTTATCCTGGCTTCCCATTGTTTTCTTACCTGTTAATTTTCACACATCTTTCATGCAATGTAAAAGCTACTTAATAGAAATTAAGTGGAATCTAGTGGAAGTTTAGCACTTATTTTGGGGGTGGATCCCTGTTAACTTTGAAAACCACAGGAGTTTTGCATTGTAATTCCTCCCGTGTTTTTTTGTGATCATGCCAACATTGCACACATGGCAAAATTTGGGGCATTATCCCAACACACAGCTCTTTCCCACTGTTTAAAATTTAGTGTGGCATGGAGGTATATCAATGGAAAAGCCACCAGGTGTGTAACACAACAATGCAGTATAAAAGGAAATGTTAGAAATGCAATATAAGGCATTGAGGAGACCACTGTCAGCAGATGGGAAACTTTGGCAGGATTTTGATTTCACTTGCAGTGTAACAAATACCATGGACAATATTTGATTGACATATGGAAGAATATGCAGTTGTAAATGTTTAAAATGGGAACACATGGAGGGTCCTCTCAAGATTTGGAGGAATCTCTGCATATTGGATTCTTCTAATTTTGTATTTGTAAAACCAAATAAAAATGATTTGGGGGAATTAAGAGCAGATATAATTTAAAAGAAAGAAAAGAAAAGAAAAGAAAAGAAAAGAAAGAAAGAAAGAAAGAAAGAAAGAAAGAAAGAAAGAAAGAAAGAAAGGCAGTATAAAGTACTAGCATTATAACCAGCAAACGTAATGCAGTCAGTATGCAATAAATATGCAATAAATACAGACCCTCCAAATGTTCCTATTTTTCAGGGACATCCCTGCTTTAGAGAAGCTGTCCCTCTTTTCCTTAGGATGTCCCTATTTTCATTAGAGAAATGTTGGAGGGTATGCAACTATGGCCTGACTGTTGCAGGGCCAGAGAGAAGGCCTTGAGGTGACTGTAATGGAGTAGCAGGAACTTTGCACTCCAAATGGCAACACTTTGTTGCAGGGCCTCACTTGTTAATGCTATTACAGCTATTATCATTTCAATTAACATTAATAGTAGAGAGAGCCAGCATGGTGTAGCGGTTATGAATGGTGGACTCATAATGGTGAACTGGGTTTGCTTCCCCGCCCCTCCTCAGTTGTTCCATATCCAGTTCTAACTGTAGCTTCTTGTCCCACATAGAGATTTCTCAGGAGACAGATGAGGTGATCAGGCACTCCCATTTCTTTAAGAACTTGCCATAGTTTGCTGTGGTCGACACAGTCAAAGCCGGCTTTTGCGTAGTCAATGAAGCAGAAGTAGATGTTTTTCTGGAACTCTCTAGCTTTCTCCATAATCCAGCGCATGTTTGCAATTTGGTCTCTGGTTCCTCTGCCCCTTCAAAATCCAGCTTGCACTTCTGGGAGTTCTCGGTCCACATACTGCTTAAGCCTGCCTTGTAGAATTTTAAGCATAACCTTGCTAGCATGTGAAATGAGCACAATTGTGCAGTAGTTGGAGCATTCTTTGGTACTGCCCTTCTTTGGGATTGGGATGTAGACTGATCTTCTCCAATCCTCTGGATTAAGTTGTTTTTTTTTTGTTGTTTGTTTTTAAAGAACATTTTCTATAACCCTATACATTATAACCCTATATTCGAATTACACTTATTTCATCTGATTCCACCAAGCACTTCACGAAAGCAGTGATTATCGAGTTGGATAAGTAAGATGGCCTCCATCATTGGTGACTGAAATGTGAAGAGTGTGAGAGGCATTCCATGCATGAAGAGTTGGCTAGCATGGGCTAATCAGCCTTTCTGGCAAGATCATGACCGTTTTGCAGAACCGTTTTTCTGCTCTCCGTGAATACGAATTCTACAAACGACCTCTCCCTTCTTAAACACTTTGATAAAGTAGAAGAGATAAAGTACTACGCAAGTTGACTGTAACGCACGCAGAGCTGCAGTTCACAAACATATTCATCTTGTGGAGCTGGTTTGAAGCTATTCTGCTCACATTGGCACTGTTATGTACTGAAGTTCTCACCCTGGGCCAGCAGGGGGATACTGTGGATAGTTATGCAAATGAAGGATCGAAAGTGACGTTCAGTGATTGGCTAGTTACAGAATATGGTTACTGTTGCATTCTAGTGGAGCTCTATATAAGCAGGCTGACTGAGCTCCTCAGTTCAGTTCTGTTCCAGCTTACAAATAAAGAGCTGCTTTGGAAGAATCGCTGTGTTGTCTGATATGTTCGCCCACAACATAACAGGCACAAATGTGTGTACAGTGGTGCCTCGCAAGACGAAAAGAATCCGTTCTGTGATTCTCTTCGTCTAGCGGTTTTTTTGTCTTGCAAAGCAAGCCCATTGAAGGATTAGCGGATTAGTGCTATTAGCCCTATTAGCGGCTTTTAGCTGCTTTTAGCGGCTTATCTGCTGATCGGATCAGCAGATAAGCGGCTTAGCGGCTTAGAAAAAGGGGGGGAGGGGAAAAAACCAGCAGGAACTCGCAAGACATTGTTGCCTTGCGAAGCAAGCCCATAGGAGATTCATTTTGCGAAGCACCTCCAAAACGGAAAACTCTTTCGTCTTGCGAGTTTTCCGTCTTGCGAGGCATTCGTCTTGCGAGGCACCACTGTAATGGGATCATATTCTCCCATCTAAGTGGCTTGAGGAATAGATTGCTCCTTATGAGCTTTTCCAGGATGACGCACCTCTCTTGATGATCAAATCCAAGGGTGCTCTAAGACAAAATATTAAACAGTTCTCTGGAGTCAAATTCCCAGACAACAAGCCCATATATTTTGAAAGACCTCTTGTCAGCTCTTCTGTCTAGTCATTTTTACTAGGATATGGTCCTGGTCATCTGGCATCGTCTAACGGAGCATGTTCCAGGCAGGGATCCATGGAGCCTTTCCAAAACAATGGGCTGCCTCTCTGACACAACTTGTGTGCGCAAAGGTCCCTCTTAGCTCATGTCTAGGGCAGGGGTTCTCAAATACTATCACATGAACCTCGCTAAGCAAAGAAAGGAAGTCTGAGCCTTTTCAATTCAATCTAACTTAAAACAAATGGAGGCAGCTCATCAGCCATATGCTGGCTCCAGGAAATTGGAGGCTTCCAGGCTGTCTTAACCTGGAAGAAGCAGGCTGTACAAAATAATAAAAATGTTCGCATGTGATCTGGGGCATTGGCTCTTCTGTGCACAGGGAGAACAGCCATGTTTTTAGAGCAGTGGGCCCTTAGGAGATGTCTGACCTTGCTATATCTTGCTGTGCTCCAGAGCCAGACTTTGCTGGCCTCTTTCTTCTGGAACAGAGGGCAAGTACATGAAAAAGATGATTTCATGGCAAAGGAAACCCTGAACTGGCTGCAAGAAAGACAGCAGACAGGTGGGGGCTTTCAGAGGTCAGACCGAGGTTGGTGGGACAGAGCCCCATTTGTCCTAATGAACCTGCCTCCATTGTAATTATTCCACACTAGTTAGAACTCAGCTGCTTCCATGTCCTGCACTTTATAAAGGAGCCAGACCAGCCTTTCCCAACCTTGCCACCATCCCTAGCTAGCAGGACCAGTGGTCAGGTATGGTGGGAGTTGTAGTCCAACAGCATCTGGGGAACCAAAGTTGATAAAGGCTGATCTAGACAAATTGGAACAGGTTCAAAGGAGGGTGATGAAGATGCTCAGTAGTATAGAAAGCCCTAGGAGGAAAATAGGGATGCGGGTGGCGCTGTGGGTAAAACCTCAGTACCTAGGACTTACGATCGCATGGCCGACTGTTCAAATCCCCGCAGTGGGGTGAGCTCCCGTCGTTCGGTCCCAGCTCCTGCTCACCTAGCAGTTCGAAAGCACTCTTAAGTGCAAGTAGATAAATAGGTACCACTTTACAGCAGGAAGGTAAACGGCGTTTCCGTGTGCGGCGCTGGTGCCAGTTCGCCAGAGCAGCTTCGTCACACTGGCCATGTGACCCGGAAGTGAGATGAGTGACACAACCCTAGAGTCGGACACAACTGGCCTGTACGGGCAGGGGTACCTTTACCTTTACCTTTAGGAGGAAAATATGGAGGAACTTGACAAAAGGAGGGACACGATAGCATTCTTGAAATAATATCAGGGCTGTCACAAAGAAGAGGGCCAAGGTATGCTCTCTGCTGCCCTAGGGGCAAAACTAATAGGCTTAAGGTACAGGAGGGTAGAATTTGGCATTATGTGAACCTTCTTGGTGATATAATAATAATAATAATAATAATAATAATAATAATAATAATAATACATTGGGGAGTTGTGATGTGATATTTTTATTTTCTGTTATTGTAAAAATTAATTAAAAATAGTATTAAAAAAAGAGAGACCGAGGCACTCTTAGTGGGGGGTGGGGTTCCCTAGACCAGATGGCTGGGTGGTCGCCTGGTCTTGATGGGGTTATACTTCCTTTGAAGCAGCAGGTTCGTAGCCTGGGGGTCTTCCTGGATCCTTTGCTTCGCTTGAGGCTCAGGTGGCCTCAGTGGCACAGAGTGCCTTCCATCAGCTTCAGCTGGTGGCTCAGCTATGCGCCTATCTGGACAGGAATAGCCTTACTACTGTTGTCTATGCTCTGGTAACTTCAAGGTTAGATTACTGCAATGTGATATACGTAGGGCTGCCTCTGAAGACTGTGCAGAAACTTCAGCTGGTGCAGAATTCAGTGGCCAGGTTGCTCACAAGACAGTTGGAGCGTATTACACCGATCTTGGTCCAACTGTACTGGCTACCAATTAGTTTCCAGGCCCAATTCAAAGTGCTGGTTTTGACCTACAAAGCCTTAAATGGCTCAGGACTGCAATACCTCAAGGACCACCTCTTTCCATATGAACCTACCCGGACCCTAAGATCATCCTCTGAGGCCCTTCTTTGTGTGTCTCCTTGAGAGGTCAGGAGGGTGGCAACATGAGAAAAGGTCTTCTCTGCAGTGGCTCCCAGGGAATGCTCTTCCCAAGGAAGTCTGCCTGGCGCCTTCACTATACGCCTTTAGGCTCTAGGCAAAAACGTTTGATCTTATTGCCATCCAACACCTTTTTAGAATGTGGCTCTTTTGGGGGGGGGATGGGCCTGACGCCTCAGTTACCGCTTGCGCCAACTTGCCCGCTCTCTCTTACATATATTGCCCCCACCTCACTTAAAACAAATGCTAACTATCCCAGAGTATCCTGTGGGGGACCTTGGTGTGGGGGGTAACCAATAAGCTGGAGTCTCAAGAGGATGTTTTAAAAATAACAATAAAGATTTATTTTAAAACAAGGTATTATCATACAAGTGGAGAAACTTAGGTTACATCAGAATTAATAAGCTAGTTTGCTGAACTCGTTTCACAGAGGTTTTGGCTTTTTAGTTTGGTTCCTTTCTGAGGTGGCACTTCAGGTACCTTCAGGTACCCACCCCTTTAACAAATCCACCTCCGGAGGTAACTTTCAGTGATAGTCTTAAGGGCTCACAACCCCCCTTCCTTAACTGGGTTTTGGGAGTCTCTTAATCCTCAGAGGAGTCTCTCCCCTCCAGACTAGTTAGAGACCTAAGTAAAGGGACCCCTGACCATTAGGTCCAGTCGCGGACGACTCTGGGGTTGTGGCACTCATCTCGCTTTATTGGCCGAGGGAGCTGGCATTTGTCTGCAGACAGCTTCCGGGTCATGTGGCCAGCATGACTAAGCCGCTTCTGGTGAACCAGAGCAGCGCACGGAAATGCCGTTTACCTTCCCGCTGGAGAGGTACCTATTATTTATCTACTTGCACTTTGACATGCTTTTGAACTGCTAGGTTGGCAGGAGCAGGGATCGAGCAATGGGAGCTCACCCCGTCGCGGGGATTCGAACCGCCGACCTTCAGATCGGCAAGTCCTAGGCTCAGTGGTTTAACTCACAGCGCTACCCGCATGCCTGAGACCTAAGTAGACTGATCCTTTTTCAGCTATTTCTCCTGTCTCACCCTCCGTCTTGCAGCAAGATCCGGTCCTATTACACTTGCAGGACACTACACTCAGTCCTATGTACACTTGGCGTGGATGTTTTATCCTGAACCAACTTTCCCTCCTCAGCACTCTGAATATTTCAACCTGTCTCCTAACCTAAATCCCAACCTTTCCAACCTCAATTTCAACCCCCCCCCCAACCACAACTCAAAACTAATCTAACTAACTCTCTCCCTCCAAAGCCTCTCCTTTTAAACTCTCTCTCCTGGAACCTCAGCCAATCAGAGGCTGCCGTTCTTTAACCATTTGCTGGCAGGAGATAAAAGAAATAATTGTGGAACCAACTTATTGGTGTTGGATCTTATTGACATCCAACACCCTTTTAGAATGTGGCTTTTTTGGGGGGGGTAATTGGGTTACTGCTTTCAACTTGATTTTAAATGATGTGGTCTTGTTTGTGAACTGCCCTGAGACCTCGTGGGCATAGGGCAGGGTATAAATTGAATTAACAACAACAACAACAACAACATGTTTTGTGGACTTTGTAGTTCCTGCTACAACCTTTTTAAAGCAGATACATACTGACACAGCAAGCATACTTGGATTTATGTTTCCCACATTGCATCTTAATGGAAGAAGGAAGGAAGAAAAAAAACTGAATATGTGAATTTTAGTAATATCAGAAATACTAGGCACACAGACTCTGCAGGCCTCAAAACATTAAAACCCATAAGAAGAGGCTGTTGGATCAGGCCCATGGCCATGTCTTCTCACAGTGGCCAGCCAAATGTCCCTGGGAAGCCTTGATGAAACCCTCTCCCCACCTGTGTTTTCCAGCAACTGATGTTCAGAGGCACACCGGCACGCATATATATATATATATATGAAAGGTCCCCCCCCCAATACTGTATTTTGCATCGAAGGTGTGGGATGTAAACACAGGAGCAGTCAATGACAACATTCCTAGAGTGTACATGTTAGAACATGGGGAGGGATGTCAGTCCAGCAAGCAGGTAAACTTCCTGGGGACGGACTTCCTCCGCATGTGACCAGAGGTGGGTGTGGCCTCACCTGTGCAGGTAATGACAAAGGCACAGGGCAGGCAGCCACTCTCTCTCTCTGCCATCTTCCTTCGATGAGGAAACATCTAAGGATGCTCTCTTGGCTCCCAGCCAAGAGAGGAGATAAGGACTATCTTGCTACAAGATAGATTCTGAATGTATGTAACCTTTTTAAGCTGTCTGCCTTCTGGGATCATATTGTGAACAGAACGTGAGTAAACTCTTTTATACTTTTATAAAGACTGTGCCGTGTCTTGTATTTTAAGAGGAAACAAAAGGGGAAATTACCAGAGTAATCTCCTGCACCCCAGAACATTCCCACAGAAGGAAGTCTTCTTTTCAATTCAAGTCGTAACATCTTTGTAGCTGTTTCAATTTGGCAGTTTATGATCTTGTCCCATCTATTCCAGCACGCGTCTGTATATTAGTCTTAATTTCACTCTAATGCCACACACAGAAGCGCCTCTGCTTCGTTAATGGCTGCGTAGGAGGGATACTGAGAGGCGAAGCGCTTTTGCACTCAGCATCTCCCTGCCTCTCAAATTCCATGCCAGAGGAAGAGCCAGGTACTGAGAGTTCAGAGCATTACATCTCAAGTAGGACTTGTTCCCCACAGCAGCGCAGCACTGGACCCCAAGGCATCCTGCACGCCATTTCCGTGCCTCTGTCCCAGCCTGCCAATGTGGTTCTTCCTTGCATGGCCTCTGCCTGGACTTCTGGCTCCACCCGTCTCCTTCCCAAACACCTTTGCCAAAAAAACCGAAGCCCCTTCCCCTGTTTCCTTACATCAGGGATGTCCAACAGGTCGATCCCTGGGAGGTTCCAGTCGATCGCTGTCGATCGCGGGCTCATTTTTCGTTGCTTGTGCCTAAGATCACCCGGCCCCGGCCCCTCTCCCCTGCCTGGATTTTCTCCTGATCTCTGTAACAAAAGATGGATTTTTTGCTGTGAGGCAAACTGCTTCCACAGCGCTCTTTTGGTGAGCAGCTAATCCACTTTCCCCTTAAAAGTCCCCCCCCCACCTGAACCCCTAAAAAGGGATCACTGTCAGATTTTAATTCTGAAAGTAGATTGCAGTCCCTTGGGAGTTGGCCACCCCTGCCCTCCATGATGAAAACTGAAATCCTAAACCTTTATCTGCCCGTTGTGACCACAGAAACCCTCACCCTAATCTCACCCAAGAACAACTAACAGCATGTTTGCTGAAGCAAAGGTTTAAGACTATTTAGCCCCTTCTGTTCATTTAGCAGTGAGATGAACCTGGCTGTCTGGCATCCGTCTGTCTCAGGAGACAATGGCCGAGTGCAGTGAGATGAACAGGGTAGCCTTTACTTGCCAAGCATCCCATGAAGAAGAGAGCGCTGGAGACTTACGACACCTTTGCTTATCTACAAATCTCCCAGTCAGGCAGATATCATGAAGATGCTGAATTAAGCAAACCATTGCAACATCAAAATCAAAAATATTGTTTAACATTATTTCATTCCCCCCCAGCACTCTTCTCCCCCTCCTGGCAATCCCACTTTCAGCCTTCACTGTGCAAAGTCAAGTGTATTTTGTCAATGTTCAGAACAAGAATTTCCTGCTGCAATGAGCTGCATAGTTATATCATTGTCTCCTTTTAATGACAAGGCCTGACTTAAACAGAACGCCCCACAATTTTAATCATCATCATAATCAGGTATGCTGGAATATTTGGATGAATTACTTTAAACAAAGAAAGCTTTTAATATTTTTATTTTATTTTATTTTATTAAGATGATAAGGACACATTGGAAGAAATTTAAAGACTATTTACAGAAATATTGTAAAATTAATGAATGTTAGAATGATGTTAGAATGAAATTAAGTGGTTCTAGCAGCAATGTCATAAAGGTGTATGAAAAAATGGCTGGTTAATAGGTGAGAATCTAAAGCTATAAAATATTAGGTTAAAGGACTAAGACAAAAACAAAGAGGGAAAGGAATTGCTGAATTAACCAATTGAACTGGAATACAAAAAAGGGAAGTGAGAGGAGGTCAGGGAAGCAAGGAAATGAAATGTAAGATACGGAAGGATTAATTTGTTTTTAAGTGTTTTTTCTAACTTTTTTTCTATATTTTGTATGTTTTTTTCTTTCTATATTTCCCCTTGTCTCTTTTATTTTTAACTATGTAATTTTTTGTTTCCGAAATTTTAATAAATATCATTTTTTTTTTAAAAAAAAAAGGACACTTCACCTACTTTGGTGCCTATCTATTGAATCATAGTGAATCATATTGAATCATAGAAGTTGGGATCTCTTATACACTGCATATTGATTTTATTTTTTAAAAAAATCAGAACTACTGCATTTGCAATGATTACATTATTTAAAGCTTTTAATAATGGTAGATACGCCATGAAAGGGATTGCTTAATTCATGACACATGTTTTGCTGACTTTCCTCTCGTCCAAATATAATGGTGAAGAGTGAGCCTGGCCCCAAATCCCAAAAGCCCAAATTAATGGCTGCTGAAGTAATCCGATAGTGTTCTTTTAAACGAAGTCCAAATTGCAATCTAGAAATTGTGTCTCTTTCACATCCCATGAATGAGGGAAGCTAGCTGGGTTAATTAGGTCCTGGAGAAGCTGAAATGTTTACGCAGAAGGATGTAAGTCCAAACAGGCTGCTATGTCTTAATTTCTCACTGGGTTGCCTGGCATTGTTCCTGCTCTTTGGTTATTTTAAATTCAAAGTCCTCTCTGAGTTTCCAAATACATTCAGAATATCTATCTATCTATCTATCTATCTATCTATCTATCTATCTATCTATCATCTATCTGTCTGTCTGTCTGTCTGTCTGTCTGTCTGTCTGTCTATCTAGCCATTGGTCTGCAGCCTTGATGGTGCTCAGGGAAACAAACAAAATATCCAACAAATTAAAAAAGTACCGCATTTTTTGCTCTATAAGACTCACTTTCCCCCTCCTAAGAAGTAAGGGGAAATGTGTGTGCATCTTATGGAGCGAATGCAGGCTGCGCAGCTATCCCAGAAGCCAGAACAGCAAGAGGGATCGCTGCTTTCGCTGCGCAGCGATCCCTCTTGTTGTTCTGGCTTCTGAGATTCAGAATATTTTTTTTTCTTGTTTTCCTCCTCCAAAAACTAGGTGCGTCTTATGGTCTGGTGCGTCTTATAGAGTGAAAAATACGGTAAATCCTACAAAACGAGAAAAAAGCAGCAAGAAAACAGAACAACAAACCAGCAAACAGAAATACTACCCGGAAGAACAAATAAATCAATGCCTTCTCCTAGCCATGGAATCTCTACCCGGATGGCTGAGTTCCTGTCGGCTTTGCTCTCATTCTGTTGCACACACCCATTCTGCTTCCTCTTCCCTCCAGTCCTGCCTTTCCCTCTCCTTTTAGATCCCATTTCCCCTCCTGTCTCCTTATTCCCAGCCAGGGTTTAATATCTCCCACTTTGCACTGGGCAATGCCTCCAGTCACTTCCCTGTAGTGCTCCAGAAACTTCAGCCAGTTCCTGGCTGGGGCTCCCAGACAGCTAGCACCCGCTCATGACATCACTCACAGGCGACAGAGTCTGTGGCCAGCCTGGGGTGGCGCATTCAGGACCGGGGGCTGCTGTGCTCTAAGCCTTTGCAGCATCTGACAATGAGGAAAATCTGACAAGCTACATCTGGACTGTACTTGGTAACAGCACCTTGTTTTTCAAAGAGAGCTGCCTCACTGTTATAAAATAGCTTCCTCTTTGGTTTTTTTTAAGGAGCACTAGCCAAGGGAATCTGACTGGACTCTTGAAGCCTATGGCTTGAAGTCAGCCTCTCAGGTTCCCCCAGCTGCAACAATGGATTCATATGACAATCTGTTTGCACTAGAGGTTTCCAAGGCTGCTGGACGCAACATGTCTTGCATTGCTTTTGTATAGCTGAGACCATGGAAATGGGTGTGCCTTAGCCTCATTGGCTGGAAAGTTTAGATTATTGCAGAAGCTTTCCAATGAAAGGAAACCGAGACCATCAAGGAACACTGTGTAGAAGATGATTGGCAAACGATTAGTCATGTCAGAAAACAGTGTCTGTTGAATTAGTTTATTTACTTTTTAAACTGCAGCCAGTTCACATGACCTTCATAGCAGTCTGAGCTGCTTGGATTTTGCTGCTTTAGAATATTAGTCTAATAATGAGCAGGGAGACATCAAAGCAGCGAACTCTTGCTTCCTGTCAGTTCTGTGGATGGATGATGGTGTTATATCCTTGCCAAAAGGATACGTTCATACGTGACCCAGTACTGCTTTGCTCTGATGACCTGGCAAAGAGTGCTCAATCATGCAATCCCAATTGCCATTTAAGGTTCAAGACATCTTAAACTGTATCCAGAAGATAGTTTTCAGGAGCCTTGCAGGTGGACTTGGAGGTTGCCATTGTTTGTGGTACATATGTGTCATTTTGTCTGTCCTACTGCTGCCTCTGGTTGAACCAATTTGGCTGGTTTGCAGTTCAATCAGTTTTGCTATTTAGCATTAATACAGGCAGCACTTGATCATGCTCAAAGCAATTCACCATGCAAGTAAACCACATGGCAATCCCACAGGGTTGGACAAAGCCATTGTTCCCATTGTTGCTGATAGGGGGCAGGAAGCAACAGCCACCTCCTCAAGGCTTGGGCAAGAGCAAAGCAATGGGTGTCCTAGTTTACAGCTCAGCCATTCAATCACTGCATTACCATAATGTAAGTCTAGCATTATATCCAGTAAATAAATAGTACTTTCAACATCTTGATTTAAGTGCAACCAGAACTCCTGCAGCCAGCCAGTGTCCGTGTTGTCGATGATGATGATTGGCACACACCCTCAGTGCCCATCTAAAGGTGTGGGCGCTAGGCCAACTTGGAATGTCTTTGTGCCATTCCTTTGGCCTCATGTAGGAAACCATCTCTGGTCACCAGGCTCAAGGGCTTTCTCTGTTGTGCAGTTCCAGGGTGAAGATTCTCAGTGTTCTACCTGGCCTTCTCATTTCCTTGTGGGCATGGAGAAGGGAAGAGGCAAGGGCAGCATTAGCATTCTCTTGGAGAGAGAAAGCCGTCCCTCAGTCTCTTGGCCTTTAACCAGGAAGAACCCAGCGTTCTTTCCCTCCTGACACACACTACCACTTCTGCAGGAGTGTAGATTTGCTCCCTCCTCCTGTTCAATAGGAATGACTGAGTAAAATGAATTTTGACTGGCTGCTCCACACTATCTCATTCTAGAGAACGGGTAAGGTAAAGGTAAAGGGACCCCTGACCATTAGGTCCAGTCGTGGCCGACTCTGGGGTTGTGGCACTCATCTCGCTTTATTGGCCGAGGGAGCCGGTGTACAGCTTCCGGGTCATGTGGCCAGCAGGACTAAGCCGCTTCTGGCGAACCAGAGCAGCACACGGAAATGCCGTTTATCTTCCCACCAGAGTGGTATCTATTTATCTACTTGCACTTTGACGTGCTTTTGAACTGCTAGGTTGGCAGGAGCTGGGATCGAACAACAGGAGCTCACCCCATCACAGGGATTCAAACCGCCGACCTTCTGATTGGCAAGCCCTAGGCTCTGTGGTTTAACCCACAGCGCCACCTGCGTCTGCTAGAGAATGGGTAGTAGGTTTCATTCAGGTAGATGGGACTGCAATAAACATCAGGAAAGGATTCCTAACTCAAAATGCACTTCAGTAGTAGAGCAAGCAGCCTAGAGAGGCCATGGGCAACATTTTCATGAGAAGTCTCCTCGAGTATCAGTCAGGGATGGTTTTCTTTGGTGCTGGTGGCAGCTCACAGCTCAAGTGGCTCACAAGAAGATTTTGGGCTAGAGTCCTATATACACGCTTTGGAGTAAGTTCATTGAACTAATTAAGGTTTACTTCTAAGTAATTATACATAGAATTGGGCTGTTACTCAAGCCTCTCCAAGCCTCATGGAGGCAGGTCAATTAGGGGCATTGCCCCACCAACCTGTCTTAATTCCAGTTTGACAAATCATTGGGCGGTATATGACAATTCATAGAATCATAGAATGGTAGAGTTGGAAGGGACTGAACTTGGGCTGAACTTAAAATGTTATCCTTAAGCTTCCACTCAGCTGGGTGACAAAAATATTGCCCCCACTGAGCTACCCCTATCTTTAAAAAGCCCCCTAACCTGGTTGTTCCTGCTTTAGATATAAAGTACCCCACAGTCAGGCTTGGTCAAGATCCTTGGGATGTGACTTCTCGTTCAAAACTTACACTTTAAAGATTGCTCAAGAGGCTGCAGCTAAGCAGACATGAATAAAAATCTATCCCAGCATGCAGCAGAAACCACAACCGCTGCTGACTAAATGCTGCAGCCTGGATTCTGTGAGGTGGCCTTTTTCTGGTTAATCCAAAATCCAGGACAAAAATCTGGAGAGTTTCCCGGGACATTACAACTGGGAAATAGCAGCAGTCTCATGAGAAAGACTTGGTGTCACAAGATTTCCAGAATGGTGTCCAGCTTGAGGAAGTTTGGCTATACTTCAGATTTTTGAATGCTTTTTCCAAACCCAAAATCTCCTCACCTTTAGGGGGCAGATTCTCCCTTCGTGGACATTGTATCTGTAAGCGCAGCTGGTTGTGCAATGAGTGTCACTGCTAAAGTCCATCTGCGAAAAACTTTTTTGCAATCTTTGGACCAGAAATCTCAAGAATTTCCAGACACGTACTTGGCCAGAAGTGGAAGGAGGAAGAAAGGGAAAAGCTTAGTAGACAGGATTTGTTTGCTAGAAAATCACTGCTTTCAGTCTGTGTCCAATGGAAGCAATATGGTTTCAATCTCAATCTTGAAAGTGGATCAGACTACAATAGAAGCACACATTCCATTTTCTCCTCCATGCCACTTGCTCAGTCTAGGTTGGTCAGAACTAAAGTGACTTAAAGGCCAGAGAAAACAAATGGCTCATTTAAACTGAAGTATTAGCCCCATCCACAAAGTACTTGCAGAATGTGAATGATATAAATGCTTGATCTATTGCTGTTAAGTGATTGGCTATTCTACAGTATCTTCACCTGCAGAGTATTCACATGTTGGAAGGGTGAAGGGACATAGCTAAGGCTGACAGGACAGCTTACTCTATGGTCTTAACCCCTTCATGCATATTAAGCATGTTGACCTTCTATATCCCACACATCTGACAGAAGGCTGCATCTCCATCGGTGTCACTAATGCTGCTTTTGGAAGTATGGCTGTTCCTGCCATGTGAAGTATTACAGCCTGAAAACTGGGATACTATAGTGACAAGGAAAGAGAAAGAGAGAAAGAAAGAGAGAAAGAGAGATAGAAAGAAGAGTGAGAAACTGGAGGAAACAGGAATGGATTTTTTTATATATATATAAAAAGGTTTAGAATTGATATTATCAATTTAGAACTGATATTATGAGCTTTCTGAACTAAGCCCTGGCACAAATGTATCCCTGTGTGTGGGCAAAGAATGAAGAATTGGCCAGTTGGATGAGGACAAATCTCTGTAAGGACAGAAAACACTTCTGTGAGGATCTACTGGAAAGTAGAAAACCGGGAAAAGTTTTTTGTGGAGACAGACCAGATTATTTGCTTCCAAATGATACATCCAAAAAAAGGGGAGATTGGGTATCAGGCCTATGTAGAAGTTATAACATGTTCCCCATAACCTTAATTCTGAGATGAGGGAAGGTATGAATAAGCTGCACCTGTTTAGTTGTGAGGAAAATGCGCTTTAAACATGCTCACTTTCCCTCACACCACAAATTCCAGGAACTGGCCCTGGTATTAAAAACAGACTTTAGCGTTGACTCCTGATGAGCTGTAGCACAAGTGAAACAGGGCAGCATTTTCTCTGTGTTGTGGTTTTATTTTCTGCGTCAAATAAATGAATATGTTCATTCAAAGAAGGTAAGACACCCTGGAAGCAAGCTGATGACCAGAGAGAAATCAGGCTGGAAGAAAACTACCCCACGGGCCAGGGAGCGAAGGCGCTGTCTTGGTATCAGAGGAGTGATGTGGGTGGGTGAGCAATGGATAATTTGGAGCTAGGGAAGCCAGGGAGGTGGACAGGAGTCAGTGGGGATGAAATATAGATAATTCTGACTGGAATATCAGCCAACAGTTTAGCTGCAAGTAGAAATCAAATATTGTCTATTTAGGAAAAGAAAATAAGAAGGAATAAACATGACATTCTTGTTCTTAGTTTATTTAGACATGCATACCGGGGAATGTACATATATATATATATCATTGAGGAAGATAATTATTTGAAAGGAAGCAAGGGGCAGAACCCACAAAACAGTGTTGATTGGCAACCACCACTTATTTCAGGAAAGATTTGTTTGCTCTCTATCAGTGCTGCTTGAGATATTTTGCCCAATGTTCTCATTCTGTGAAGGATAATAGACTTTCATACATTTTCAGCATTCCAAGTGGAATATATTTTGAGACTGGATTCTGGTTAGTAGGTGATATACAACTCATTTGTCAACAGTTACAGATAGGTAGCCGTGTTGGTCTGCCATAGTCAAAATAAAAAAATTCTTCCAGTCGCAGTACTACTGGAAATAATTTTTCATTTGTCAACATAAGCTTAAAATAATGGCTTCTCAGACAATTGTACTACTAAGCCAGCTTTCTCTTGCCCCCTCGCCAGCTACTCCAAAATTGAATCTGACATTATTATTATTTTTTACAACGTTTCTTTTCATATTTCAGAAGCATTTAGCCTGTTCTTGCCAATTAGTTCATGTGGAATATGATATACAAAATCTATTTCCCAGGACTTGTTGGCACATTCCATAATGTCGTTGAAAGACCTGGTGACGGTACAGCTTCCTCCACCACTTGGGCAAATAATTGGGGCACTTGATGCCTTTGTGAATGTTAGCTGCTTTCCTGACTCACCATTTGAAAAGAGGGTGGGGGCACTGGAAAGGATTCCTTTAAAATACAGTTGCCCTTCACCTTACAGAAGGTTACGCTTACTTCACCATTTGCATTTAAAAACCTGGCTGTCTGCTTCTTGGTTCTATAATGGGCAAGATCTCCATCTGGCATCCTAGCTTTCGTACAGTTTTGCCAATTTACACTTGGATTTTGATATGTAGGAAAATGGTCTGATTCATGGGAAATTGTGGAAGGTGGCACCTTGAAACGAAGAGGGCAATAGGGAACCTAGACATTTGTAATTTAACCATTATTTTAAGGAAATAAATGATTCAGACTGTGGTATGCAGGAAACTCATACTGCCTTCAAACTATTTTCCAGAATTTCAAGTAAAAACCTGCCTTTCTACAAGCCATCCTTATGTTCCTATACAAATAATTTAGGAACTTTCACCACGTGAACTAAGCTAAGTTTCGCTGCCTGTGTTTTCTTATTGCTGTATGGAAATGCACATGAATCTGACCTTTGAAAAGTTTGTAAGTAAACCATTTTTAACTTACCAAATCTGCGGTCTTTTTCTATGCTAGGGGAAGTAGGAAACTTTGGAAGGAACCTGGAAGGGCATGTTTTAAAGGTCTAACATCCTATATTTCCACACTGCATATTTTGTTATTTTAAATCTCTGCTGGGGCTGACTTACAAAAATGTACTTGCCCCAAACCAGGATCTTGGCATCTAGGGGATTCTCCTTTTATACCTATATTTTTTCTTGCCAACCAATAGAATCATAGTCACACAGTAAACATTGCTTCGTTGCTTTTGTACATACAGAGCATTTTCTTGCATGTATGTAACTAATGGCTGCTCACTGCCTTCCTGGGGGGTGACGTTTCTGGTCCCTTGTACTCCAACCTCGATCCCCGCCACCTGGCCATACTCACTTCCTGGCAGTTGCGGAGAAGTCCATGTTGCCTGGGGAGGTAGGGGTGGATTCCTGCTAAAAATGCCCATTCAAGCGGCCCAATCAGTGGCTGTGCCAATAGGGTGGACCCTTGCTGGCTGGCCAGGCATTGGCTCTGGCCCTGCCTGTCCTGTCCGGGCAGCAACACTTAAAAGGGCCGTCCACGTGGCGGAACTCTTCAGCTTGATGCAAAACACTTTCTTGCATGTATATAACTAACTGCTGCCCACGGTATTGGCCATCCTTGCAACTGGTAAGGATGTTTTCAACCAAGGGAGCCATTTTCATTTTTCCAAAGAAACAGCAAAAAAAAAGCTGTCCACTAATGGTGTCACAGCTCTGATTCTCCAGTCAGCTAAAGTGATTTCTTCTCTCCTAAAAGAAACAGGAGCATTCAAACGGCAAATTTCAATATGAGTGAAACATTTCCAAATTCCTCTTTGTAATTTCTTGCCAGCCCTAATGCCTCCACAATTCTGTTTGGCATCAGTTCCCACCACTCTGTCCCTCCTCTGTCCCATCTCCCAGATTTCTCCCCGTAGGAGCCCCTTTCAATTTCTCCTAAGTTTTACTGAGTTTTCATGAACTGCTAACTTCCATTTTAGCATTCCACCACCCTGCTGTGTACTGTCAGGCATGGAGAGTCCTCCCCTCCCTTTGGTTCACAGACAATAATTAATGAGCAGTTTATCTTTTATAGTTCTTTTTATTCAATCATCTGGTTGCAAGCAAAAATCCACATCTCTCCACAAGGAGAGCAGTTGGCTACTCTAAATCCTCCCGCTTCCGTCCCCAGCAACATCCTGGGTGCCAGTGGGGAGTTCCTCCTCCTCCTCCTCTCTGGATTCTTTGTTCTCTAATATGGATGGATCTCCTAGTTCTTGGGGAGGGAGGGTCCCTCACAGTCTCTCATGTCGTCTCTGCTGGCTGTTCCCTTCCTTCTGCTTCTCTTTCCGTTATCTCGTAGCTAGGCAACTCCTGTCTAATCTGCTCAGTGTTTGTGTCTCCCTCTGCTTCTGAAACCACTGGAAACGGGGGGGGGGATCTCCCCCCTCCTCTTCAAGGAGGAGCTGATCTGCCTGAGAAAGCATTTCCCAATCCTCTTATTCAGACCATTCCCTGACATCTACTCAGGAGTTCCTAGATGTTTGGATCTTATTTGACTGCCTTATTACCTTCCAGTTCTCTAACACCTCTACTCTTGGGTCCCTTATGATGAAATGTGATCCATGTTTACTGTGAAGTTTGTTCCATGGCAGGAAAGTGTGCTTAGGAACTAAGGGAACTGAGGGCTGCACAAGGCATGGATCAGACTGCCCTGTAAACGCGCCCTTGCAACATGGACTAATACTGCTCACATCTTGCTTTAAATTGTTTGTTTATTAGAATATCCTATAGCTGGAGCATCATCTCCAAGTATACTGCCTGAATGTGAGCTCTCATGTGAAGAAATGGGGTTGCCATAATGCTTGTTTAAGTTTTCTTTTTCACCCCCTTGAAACATAGATCAGTATCTGGACCGCTGAAAAGGCTACACTTGCTAAGGAACACTTTTCAAGAAGGAGCAGGGTGGGTGAGGCCGATATCATGTGCATCGCTAGTTCACTAAGAGAAACTACCTAATGGAACAAGCACTGCAATAAAGGCCTCTGAACTTTAAAATTTGGATGGCAGCACTTGATTAAGCCTGATGGCGCCTGCAAGTGTCTGTTGGGATCTGTGTATGGTATTTCAGCAGCAGGCAAAGGAGCTATAAAGAGAAATGAGTGCACATCTGGGATGTCCATCATGCACAGGGCGTCACAGGCCAGCCGGGCAAGCAAAGAGCCTGAGCTGCAGGAGGTGAAGAGCAACGTTTGGCCTTGCAAAGGACTTGGAAGTCAACAAATAGTTCCTGGAGTCGTTTATTGTTTATTTTAGATGCTATATTTCTCTGGAACATATATTCTCAGTTTTACTTTGGCAGTGCTTGATAACGCCTTCACATCTAGCCTACAATCTCATGACAACTTTACCCTTTATGCCTCTTGTTTTTAACTCTTTCTCTTTGCCTCTTTGGTCGGTTATCTTCTGCTGCTCATCTTCCGTTTGCTTGGATTTGAAGAGCAAAAGGTCTTGCCACTAGCAGGCACTGTCCATGTGAAATGACTGAAGGAGAGGCTCTCAGAGCCCAACCAGACAGGACAGAGCCGCGTGTGTTGCTGTTCTTGTGCCTGCAGCATTCACACACAAAGTGTGTGAATCTACTCCAGCTAAGAAAGTAAGCTGGCTTCCCTCTTTTTACCCCACTTAGCAAAGAATCAGGCAACAACTTGTAAAGCTGGTTTTAAAATTGTGTCTACTTACTCAATAGTCTTGTGCTGGTTCATGGCAAAGGTAGCAGTAAAAACGATGCAGGTAAAACACTTATATTTACAAGATAAGTTGCTTCAGGCATGAGCCTGGAGTTGGAGCAAGCAGAGGCATGTGTCTGTTTCCTTTGTTGGCCGAAGAAGAGAGAGGGAGGAAGAAACAGGAAGTTACACCTGCTCCTTCCCTCCTAGGGGAAATGCCATCACACAGAGCCTTGTCTACCAATTGCATTTTCTATGGTTTCAGTGTCTGCCTATCAGCAATACAGCTCTGTGGTCATTTGTCCCTAAACTTACAGATTAGCAAGAATTTGCATTTGTTGAGTTTGACTGCAATTTCCCACAGTGTAGTATTCTGTTCAAGACCACAACCTCCAGAGTGTTCTCAGCCCCTTGTACACCAGTTGACAAAGCGTAGAGCCTGGAGTCTTGGTTTCTGCTCTTGGACCTAAAAGCCCTGAGTCCTCATTGGGGAAGGATTGAAGATAAGCTCTCCCTCCTCCCTCCTTCCTCCAAATGTGCTACCTGTTCCACAGTCGTCTTCTGAGATTCCTTTCTGTCCCCCTCTCAGAATTCTTTCCCTGACACTTATTTCTGTTCACATGCACAAACATGCCCTTCAGTACACCTGAGCTTGATTCCAAAGAGCTGGGAGTGGCTCAGCATCTCCTCCAGCTTCATCACACAGGGCATACAAGGAGTGTAGATCCTTCCCCCAAATTTCCAGGAAATGTGCCAGGCTTGCATAAAACTGTCTTGAGAGAGAGAATGGCAGCAGGTATACTGAGGAAGGGGGCTCAGCTCCCATCACCCACACATCCCTCTTCATATAAAAATTAAACACCCCCTGACACAGCTTGCTGGACCCCCGTTAGTCTTCTGCCACGGCTGCAAGGCCAGTGGCCCATTGATTGCATTGCAGGGCCCATTGTGGGATCTGCAACTGTGTCCTTCCCTTTCCCATTTCTCCATTCGACTTAATGGGACAGAAAGCACTCAACCAATTTCCTACCAATACCTGGGACTGCCTGACTCTCCACCTGCCTCTTTAAATGGGGATGTTATGCTGCTGAGGCTGTCACCTTCTAAGACCCTTACGTTCCCCACATACTTTCTGCTGGTAATAAATTATTTTGATAATGGGGTTATGTTATTTGGTGCTTCTTATGATGTAAAACAGTTTTGAGATGGAGATATTATGGGTAACAAGGCATTGTTGGTGTTGTTTCAGTATTGTTTTGTCATGATTTGTTGTGACTGCACTTGCACACCACTTTTGGGTAGATGTTAAAGTGTCTGAGGCAATTATTCTCTTTGGTGATTAAACTAGGCCTCATCTTCATGAGCTGCTATCTTCCATACAGGTTGGCTGGCTTTCTTAGGTCACATCCATACCAAACATTTAAAGCACACTTGTGCCGCTTTAGCTGTCGTGGCTTCCCCCAAAGAATATTGGGAACTGTAATTTGTTAAGTGTGGGGGAACTGTAGCACCCTCTTAGAAAGTCAAAGGGAGAAAAATGGCATCTGGCCTGAGGGCAAGAGTCTACCACCTTCATTCTGGCCCCTTGCCCAGAGATTATACTCTTTCCCTATGTGACTCTGATAAGGAGGTCAGCGCCTCAAATCTTTAAGTCTCCTGAGGCAACTGAGGGCTTCTGCTGCTTGATCAAGATGCTCTGATCTGCCCCAGCTTGTCCTATGTGACTGTGCCACCAGCAAGGATCACACCAGGGATGGGGGCCACGTGGTGAGTCACAGTAATCCCCACTTACTTAATAGGCCCCATCTTGCTCCAGCAAAAGTGGCCTCTTGGGCCACATGTGGGTCAAATGTTGTGTAAAACTACCGTCTCACTTCCTTGCTTTGTGTAACATCCTCTACAGCAACAGCTGTGTGTACTAGAGATGTCTAAGATGTGAATGACCTTGAAATTTATGGGCTGATCATATGTGGTATGCATTGTAAAGATGTATATATACAACACAAATTTATTGCAGGAATCCTGTAATCCCAGAATACCGAAAGAAGCCATGCTGAATGTGCAAAAAAAAAGCACATCTGTTCTTGCTGTCTAGCTGGCTTCCCCCTCTCCCATGCCCCCTCTCTTTATGCTTTCAGTTGATGCAATCTCTCACTGTCATGTAAAATTTACAAATATTTTAGTTAATTGATTAATGTCTCAAGCCAGAAGGGCAAAGAATACTGGAGAAAGTCAATATGTTTGTGTGGTTCAATGCAACTTTAAAAGACCAGTGACAAACATTTACCATTAGCACAAATTTCCATATTATTTTATTTGGTTTAAAAAATGCAAATCTTATCTACCATAATTACAAAGGGCCAGACCCAGCTGAAGCTATACTACAGCTCAATCCTATGCATGCAAATAAACCACACTGTTGTTTATTATTAGAACAATTTATTTATACATCATCCGTGGGCTGTCAGAGGCAGGTCCCTGTTTCTCTGCAGAGGGACAGAGAACAAAGGAGAAGAGGAGTTACAAGTACAGGAAGGAGGGTGGGCAGCAAGGTTTATCTTGCCTGGGCCAGATCGGTCTTGGGGAGATCCCTCCGTGGGCCAGATCACGTGTGTGCCTGCAATTTTTGGCGTCTGCACTTGCACGCCTGTGATTTTTGGTGTCTGCATCTGCGCAGACACAATTTTCGGCACTGCGGAAGCGAGTCCCCGCACTGCGCTGTGCCGGTTTAGTGCAGGCAGCTCGGTTCGGGGGCAGCTCGTGGGCCAGTCAAACGACCTCCGCGGGCTGCTTCCGGCCCATGGGCCTTAGGTTGCTGATCCCTGCACTATGGCAGCTTCTGGTTATTTCCTTGATAATGCAAATTCAGAGAAGAAAGCAAAGGCTATGCCAGAACAAAACAAAACCCCAAGTGTGGGGCTTTCAGTGAGAGTGTGGTGGCACCTTGCATATATTCTGGAGGAAGTTGCATGCAGAGGAAGCAGCCAGGGAGAAAAGCCATTTCACAGGGCAAGAAACTTTCAGGTGAACTGGGGTGGTAGAGATGGAAGGATGGAGGTCACAAGCTGGAAAATGATGAGAAAAGGGGGCTGAGGGCAAGGCAAGGAATGTGTGCTGGATATGCTGGGGAAGGGCAGCCAGTGAAGGACTGTCACAGAAGGTGAACCAACTCCTTAGCATGTCTCACTGAAAGCAGTGAAATGGATCAGCCACAAAACTAGGACTTGCACATGAATAACCTTTGCTAGTTTTTAGGGTCTGAATCTTCTCAACTACGGTGGATCAGCCAAGAGAAGGCAATATATGATGCTTTCATTAGCCTCCAACAGAACTGAACATCTGCAATATTCATCATTGTGTTGGAAGACTAGGCTAGGAGTTTACCACTTTCACCTAGTCTTCCAGCACAATGATGAATTCATGTTGGAACTCCTCCTCATTCTTCTCCTGCGAGGCAAACTTCCTCTGATGCATGTTAATTCTTCTCAGAAGCACTAGGAGCTCCTTTATGCAACTGTGTTCCTCAGTGTTGGACAGTCATCCAGATCCATTTGAGCTAGCCCCAACTTGTTCCTTGCTTTCTGATCTTTTTGTACCAAAGATGTAAGGGGGAAATGCACCCAGAATTCATAACAGCTACACAGAGCAAGATGCAGAGGTTGGGGGAGGGAGGGACATATTTAGGTTCTGATGCAATTGCCACATTCAGGAGAGATGGATTTATGCTTATTTGCAGACACATTGCTTCAACACTGGAGATACAGAATGACATCTAGAAATGTAAGCTAAAACTACATGTTTTGTAGGCTAGACATGAGATGATGTCATGGTTACATTACACTGAATGTTCGGTGTAGTGCTCTGGGAATAATCCAGCCAAATGGATTCAACATTACAGAATTATTGTTGTTGTTGCTGTTGTTGTTATATTTATACCCCACCTTTCCCCCTGATGGGACTCAAGACCGCTTACAGATAAAAACAAGAACCACTATAACCAGAAAAATCAATCATAAACATACAGTGGTACCTCTGGTTACATACTTAATTCATTCCGGAGGTCCGTTCTTAACCTGAAGCACCACTTTAGCTAACGGGGCCTCCCGCTGCTGCTGCATGATTTCTGTTCTCATCCTGAAGCAAAGTTCTTAACCCGAGGGTGTATGTAACCTGAAGTGTATGTAACCCGAGGTACCACTGTACATTTAAATCTGTTTAAACATACCAATAATTACAATGAAACCAGCACAACACCAGCCCTTTCATTAAAAGCATTCAGTTCCCCAAAGCCTGTTGGAACAAGAATGCCTTCATCTGCTAGCAGAAGGACAGCAAGGAGGGAGCCAGTCTAGCTTCCCAAGAGAGAAAGTTCCGAGGTCTGGGAGCAGCCACCACCGAGAAGGCCCTCTTCCAAGTCCCCACCAAGCGTGTCTGAGAGGGTGGGGAGACCCAAAAAAGGGCCTCCCACGAATATCTCAAAGCCCAGGAAGGGGCTCTATGAGGGAATAGAGTCTTTTAGATGGACCAAAGTCTTGTAGGGTTTTCTAGGTCATCACCAGCACCATAACCATACAAATGGGTGAATATTTTGGAGAAATTACTTCTGCATTTAGGACATTAACCAATGCAGACTCAGGAGTCCTTAAATCAAATAATTTAACAAAGAACCTAGCTCTGTTGGACTGTGCCCTAACCATGGAAGCCTCATTACACTTACTAGGGAGTTCATAAGATTGAACTTGAAGGGACTTTAGCTTGGTGTTAGACCTCAGTAAGAGGCGTTGGACTGAAATATTAGGAGTAGAGCACATTCACATAGTCTTCTATTCAGTTGTATCCTATCCAATTATAGGTGGTGAAATGTGCAAGCTTTCATGCAAGCTGCCCTGGGGTTAAAGAATGAGGGTCACATCCAAATGCCCATCCCATTGGAAATAATGGACAGCATATTTAGTAATAACTTGGGCCATTGCTCCTTCTTACATTAATTTGAGAAATATTGTTAGTTCTGCTTCATTATATTCATTTAGCCCCCTCCCCAATCCTTTTAATGCTTCTATGCTTTATTTTGAATTTATTTTACTTACTTATTATAAGCCGGACAGAGAACTTTATGTTATGTGGTGGTATACAACTGTCATGTAGGGACGCGGGTGGTGCTGTGGGTAAAACCTCAGCGCCTAGGACTTGCCGATCGCATGGTCGGCGGTTCGAATCCCCGCGGCGGGGTGAGCTCCCGTCGTTCGGTCCCAGCTCCTGCCCACCTAGCAGTTCGAAAGCACCCTTAAGTGCAAGTACAGTGGTGCCTCGCAAGACAAAAATAATCCGTTCCGCGAGTCTCTTCGTCTAGCGGTTTTTTCGTCTTGCGAAGCAACCCTATTAGCAGCTTAGCGGATTAGCGCTATTAGCGGTTTAGCGGCTTAGCGGCTAAAAGGCTATTAGCGGCTTAGCGGCTTAGAAAAAGGGGGGGAGCGAAAAAAATCGCAAGACTCGCAAGACGTTTTCGTCTTGCGAAGCAAGCCCATAGGGAAATTCGTCTTGCGAAGCGCATCGAAAAACAGAAAACCCTTTCGTCTAGCGGGTTTTTCGTCTTGCGAGGCATTCGTCTTGCGGGGCACCACTGTAGATAAATAGGTACCGCTTTATAGCGGGAAGGTAAACGGCGTTTCCGTCTGCTGCTCTGATGCCGGTTCGCCGGAGCAGCTTTGTCACGCTGGCCACGTGACCTGGAAGTGTCTGCGGACAGCGCTGGCTCCCGGCCTCTAGAGTGAGATGAGCGCACAACCCTAGAGTCTGTCAAGACTGGCCCGTACGGGCAGGGGTACCTTTTTTACAACTGTCATAAACAAATTGGCCATCAAGTACACATTCTGTTAAGCTTTCCAATGCACATCCAATTTACACTTGCATTTCCTGAAAAGGAGAATTGCCAAGATATTCCTTGGCTTTGGAGAGACCTGACAACTTGACAATAGGAAGCAGGCCAACAAACAAAGGAGGCCAACAAAATAGGAGCTTGTATGGAACAGAGAAAGCCAAAATGGGAGTAAGAGTTGCTGAGGAAGGCAGTATGAGCAGGGAAGGACCAGGCTGAGAACCTCGTTTTCCACTATCCAGATTCGTTGATTTAGTGTGAAGGTCCCCAGCTGGAAGTCCTCTTTGGGTGGTGCTAGCATCACCAATGCATGAAGTGGGTTTAAGCAAATTTGTATTGGGGGAACAGGGTTCAGGACTGAGCAGGAGTGCAAGGAGCCTTCTCCTTGCTAAAAGCAGTTTTGGGGTTCTCTCAACGGCTAGTTTCTGTGCAAGTTTCCCCCCACCCCTCTTTGCTTTCATGTATGCTGCCTTTCCTTGCTCTTTGCTTTCATGTATGCTGCCTTTCCTTGCCATCAGAAAGAAGTCAGCTGTCTTAGAGAGCCAGCCTTTTTCAGGATTCATATGGACACAAAATGGCGACTTGGTCATGGTTTAGATATCCGTAATCTACTGGGCTCATCTTCAGTGGCTGTCTCTTCATTTCAGAGAGGTTGCTATGGCACCAGCTTTAAAAGCAAACTGTATAGCCTTGGCTCAAGAAAAGGTTCCTGGCTGGTTTCTTGCCTTTTCCTTCGAACAGAATTTGGAAGAGATTTGCATTTCCATTAGCTTCAGCTGCTGTTTTCTCTTGTTTTCTCCTGCTCTGCTCCTTTTGTTTCCGCAGATATTGAGATAAAGGTTAGACATCTGTTTTGGATCTGCCCACGCTGTTTAACTCAAGCAGAGTAACTCGCTGTCCTTTTCTCATAAATCACCGTGCATCTGGAACACAGTCATAGCTAATTGTGGGGATCGTTCACCCCATACAACCAATTTCAGAAAGATTGATTTCATTTCTCTCCAGTTGTGTTTTGGTTCTTCATGGAAGGAACGGTGATTGGGAATGGTCTGACAAACAGCAAGGGGGAACACCCATATTAAGATATTAATGATAAAAGTTCAATTATGCCTCATGAACAAGACATTCTGCCCAAAATCTGCAAGCCACACACTCTTTCCTGTTCCTCACACATTTTATACAGTCGTACCTCGGCTCCTTAGGAGTTGAACGTTCTGGCTCCTACACAATTGGAAACCGGAAGTGAGTGCTCCGGTTGTTGAATGTTTTTTGGGAAGTCCAGCGTGGCTTCCACTATTGTTTCTGGTGCAATCGGAAAACCAATCAGAAGTTTAAAAGTGATAAAAAGAAAGGATTTAGTTATAGAATATCAAGATTTCAAAGAGAAATTGTAGAAGATAATACAAAATTACTGTTGAAAATGTATATTTTGTTGTTGGAATGTGAAACCAAGGAAGAAGAGGTTAAGTGTGTAATGATAAAATGGGCAAGCTTCTTTTTAGGATGTGGGACATTATATACAAATGACAGATTGGGAAAGGCTCTGGAAAATGGATCTGAAATTTACTGCATGTTTCCCACTTAAAGAGAATAATATGAAAACGATGTACCAATGGTAAAACTTGCCAAAATTTATAGAACAAGTTCTAATAAGTGTTGGAAATGCAGAGAAAAAGAGGGTATGTTCTATCATATGTGGTGGGAATGTAAGGCTATTAAAAGCTTCTGGGAAATGATCTATAATGAATTAAAGAAAATGTTTAAAATAACTTTTGTAAAAGAAAGCCAGAAGTTTTCTTATTAGGACTGATAGGAACCGAACTCCCCAGAAGAAACAGAAGAAAATATTTATGTATGCTACAACAGCCTCCCCAACACTGTTAGCCCAAAGATGGAAGGAAGAAAAGACTCTGACGAAAGAAGAATGGCAAATCAAGCTAATGGACTACGCAGAGATGGCAAAATTAACGGCAAAGCTCAGAAACTATGACAACGAGAAGTTTAAAAAAGAGTGGGAAATGTTTATGGTATATGTGCAAAAATACTGTAAACAAGTTGATACATTGGCAGGGTTTTAAGTAAACACTTGCAACCAGCAGAAAATTAGATAGAATTTAGGGGAAATAATAAGTATAAGTATGAATATGAATACGAATATGCAGCAGAACTTTGTATGTATAAGGAACCAGAAGAGGGTATGGAGGGAAGTCTAGAAATTCAAAGAATCTCAAAGAGAAGGTTCTTGAACTTGTATCCATACATATCTAGATTTGGTAGAATTGTAAGTTAATTTTTGTTTTTAATTGTGGAAATTTAATTGTCAAAATGAATAATTTTTTTTTTACAAGAATGGAAATCCAAGAAAATCCGTGTCTCAGGAAACAAAGATAAAGCGCCCCTTTGGGGGTGAAATCAAACCCTTGCTGCTGGGGCTGTAGAGACTGATAAGGGAGAGATGTGTCCAGCCCATTTCTCCCCTCAGGGGGCTGGACTTAGGGGATAGCTGAGGAATTTGACAGACATGAACTGCACCTCCTGGATTAATACACAAATCAGAACATAGTTATCCTCCAGTTTTGCAAAACTGAGCTGCCCAACTACTGGCACCCGTCCTGCAGTTGTCAGTTGAGTAAAACTATCAAAATTCATTTTAAAACATGCGCTTCAAGCAGGAAATGTTTAGAAATACATATTTTGTGGGAAATATGACCACCTGTGTGGATTACAAAGACAAACGCATCTCTGATTAATGTGGGAAGCAGGAGCCAACAGAGTGATGAACGAACAAAGGCACAGGTGGCATGGCAAGGAGCAGGCGCAGACTGATCTGCACATCCCTTGCTTGAAGGGCAAAGAAGCCGGCCAGTGCTTTGCCCCGGGGCTGCCGGCGTATCTGGAAACCTCAATGCCTGACGTTGCCAAGGGAGAGGCAGTAAACGAGGCACCCTGTGCTGAGCCAAAAGGGATTCCAGGAAGAAGCCAATGGCCAGGATGTGAAGAGATTCCCTGATTCAAAGTGAAAGGAAGGATGTTTGAAAGACCAACCATGCAAGGGGTGGGGTGATGGCCACTCATGCGCCCTTCTAGATGGGATGTAGGTAAAGGTAAAGGTACCCCTGCCCGTCCGGGCCAGTCTTGCCAGACTCTAGGGTTGTGCGCTCATCTCACTCTATAGGCCGGGAGCCAGCGCTGTCTGCAGACACTTCCGGGTCACATGGCCAGCGTGACAAGCTGCATCTGGCGAACCAGCGCAGCACACGGAATGCCGTTTACCTTCCCGCTGGTAAGCGGTCCCTATTTATCTACTTGCACCCAGGGGTTCTTTCGAACTGCTAGGTGGGCAGGCGCTGGGACCGAACGACGGGAGCGCACCCCGCTGCGGGGATTCGAACCGCCGACCATGCGATCGGCAAGTCCTAGGCGCTGAGGTTTTACCCACACCGCCACCCGCGTCCCTAGATGGGATGTAGGCTGTGACTAAACTGCCTCCTAAGCCAGTGGGACTCGGGTGGCGCTGTGGGTTAAACCACAGAGCCTAGGACTTGCTGATCAGAAGGTCGGCGGTTTGAATCCCCACGACGGGGTGAGCTCCTGTTGTTTGGTCCCTGCTCCTGCCAACCTAGCAGTTCGAAAGCACAGCAAAGAGCAAGTAGATAAATAGGTACCGCTCTGGCGGGAAGGTAAATGTTGTTTCCGTGCGCTGCTGTGTTTCACCAGAAGTGGCTTAGCCATGCTGGCCACATGTACGCCGGCTCCCTCGGCCAGTAAAGCAAGATGAGCGCCGCAACCCCAGAGTCAGCCACGACTGGACCTAATGGTCAGGGGTCCCTTTACCTGTAAGCCAGTGGGTAACCAAGTATCCGGACCCTTCATGTTCAGTAGTTGGCTATTCCTGCTGCTGTCAGCTCCTCCTGCTGATTCACATTACCTGAGCGCATGGCTTCTGTTCTTGGATGACAGGTTCTCATGCTGTTCTGGAATATATTTAATGGGAGGAGACGACTTGGGAGAGTTAATATGATGCGGTTACTCCTCATGCCAGTCCTAGCCCCTTGCAGAGCTGATGGGCTCCTACTGGGAATAACCACAGCATGTGGTTTCAATAGAACCATTCCAATAGAATGGAAAATTGTCACACAGGATGGTATTCAACTAAGTGTTGCTCAGGGTGGGAGCTGAAGGTCTGAAACAGGACTCCTTCCCTACTTGCAAGAGCTTCCCAGGCATTTTTGAACCCTGGAAAACCAGTTTTAAAAACAAGAATACCTGCAGGGACCACCCCACTTCATAAAATTTCCCACTTCATAAATTTTTCCTCCTCAAGTGACAATGGGAGGCAGAGCTAAGCGCTGCCTTCCCCACTGACCATGTCACCTCAAACAGTAAATGTCTGCAGTGTTTAAAGTTAACACTGCAAATATGGTCTTGAAGAGTAAACCTAAAAAGAGTTTACAGTGTAAACTGGCTAGCTGTGAGCAGGGCCAGCCCAAGACATTTTGGCCCCTGAGATGAACCACAAAATGTCCCTCCTGGCCAGAGAAGAAGGGGTGAATGAAGATCACAACATTGTAGTGTCATTCCGGGCTCCTTTCTAGCACATAGGATGAATAGATGGAGTCATATTTGGCACTGTTAGAAATTGTTGTCCGTTGTCTTGTGCTTTGCAAGATGGCTGTTGGGGGAATAATGTTTCCAAATCATGCAATGCGGGGGGGGGGGGGGCAGCTGCCTGCTATGCTGACACAGGAGGAGGCACCCAGCTTGCAAAATATGGTGCTCTGCTTCTTGTATGTTGAGGTTTGTCTAAAATAGATCCAATATCACTAACAAAGAGCAGGATTCAGGTCCTGAGCTCTCCAGAGAGGAAGTTTCTTCAAACTAGGTGTTTCCATTCAGAACTGCTGGAGGCACAATAAGACAGGAGACTGGAGATCCCTGAGACTAGAGTGACTGCTTGTCCTTTAAAGAAAATGCTAGCAAACGGCAGTCAAAGCTGGGCTACTTCTGCCTGCAGAGGGGCTCTGGCAAACTGCAGTGAGTTATTTTTGGTCCTCTGTCTCCAGCCACGCTGGCAGAAGCTCTTCCAACTGAATGACAATTGTTTCCATGTATGCACTGGAACGCAGCTGTTGAACGTTCTCCAGCAACGTCACCTGCTTCCTTAAAAGGCCCAAGAAAACTGAGCTGCAAATCCTGATACCTTGCAGGGCAGCAGAACGAAACTGGAGGCTTAGCAGCCGCTTATCACAGGGGAAATGTTCCCACTTTCAGCAAATGGGAAGCTATCAAAGCATTGCACTCAACTAAGAGAAGGCAAAGAAAACCCCGTCTGAAATGGGACCATGTCACAGAGGAGGAAGAGACTGCGTAAAGCCCCAAACCAGCCCCTGGCAGTATATGCTCATTTTCCAAAAGTGTGTGTGTGTGTAACCTTTGGGAAACCTTCGGCCCACCAGAAGTTGCTGGTCTGCAATTCTAATCAGCCCCCACAAAGGAGGCCAGTGTGTTGGGAGTTGTAGTTCAGCAACATCTGGGGGGGGGGGGCGACAGCAGATCATTCCCCACCTCCCACCCCTTGTGCTGGTAGAGTTCCTACCCAAGCCCTGGCAACCGCAGGTTGGAGGGCCAGCTTGGAGGGATTCTGGTCTGTTTCCTGAGCTGCCCTTGTTATCTGGGGGCTTCCAAGAAACGAGTATGAACCGGGCTGCCTGCTGACCAGAGAACATGGTTTGGCTCCATCTTTATTGACCTTTAGGCCAATGACCTGGATTTTTGCATCTGTATAAAATTTTTGGCTGGTTGCTGGAATCTGTGTAAACCTGGATTAGTTTCTGCTGCCAATGACAACAGGAGTCTTTCACTTAGTGTGTAAGCTTGACCTGTGTGGCCCATGCGCAAGTTACAGGGAACCAGGCAGAGGGCCTTCTCGGTAGTGGCACCCGCCCTGTGGAACGCCCTCCCACCAGATGTCAAAGAGAACAACTACCAGGCTTTTAGAAGACATCTGAAGGCAGCCCTGTTTCGGGAAGCTTTTAATGTTTGATGTATTATAGTATTTTAATATTCTGTTGGAAGCTGCCCAGAGTGGCTGGGGAAGCCCAGCCAGATGGGCGGGGTATAAATAATAAATTATTATTGTTATTGTTATTATTAAGGAGCCAGGATGCAGCACTCAGGCCTAGCAGACCATTGCACAGGGGCTGCTGTTGTGGGTGAGCTCCCTCCATCGTTCCTGGCTTGGCTGTTCAACTGGCGGATTGGGGGAATGTGGTGGTCAAACAACAAGCCAACTGGCCTATGGTAGTTGTGGGGAAATGGACCGTTACACCCACTTTCCTACACAGCAGTCTCACACTGCACGAGAGCATAGCCATATCTGCAAGCAGCAATGTGAGAAAGTGTGCGCTGTTAATTCTGCTTCCACTGGAGTCACATCAGGTTTGGCCCAGGCATGTCCCACAATCTGCCTCCAGCCCCAAGCGATACCAACATTTCTGAAGCCACATGCCGATTTTCCAAGGTGCAGAAAAGAGAGGATGAGAGGAGTAGCGGACTCCCACGTGTAACCCTGAGCTAAACCCTGGCTTAGCTTATGGTGGCATGGCAGCAACAGGACCAGGAGATGAAGCACAGTAGCTGCAATTTCTCTGGGGACCCTCGTATGTCTGAGCACTGCTTGTGAGCTGAATAGGTTTTCAGACCCACACATCCCCTGAGTCAGTGGTCCTCAAAGGGTGTGGCATGCTACACTGACATGGCAGGAGATGATGGCAAGTGCGGCAGGAAGGTTCAAGGGCAATCAAAGAAACATTTGCACATTTCAGTGTAGAATAGTATGGCATAGTATAGTATCAAAATAATATTTTTATTTGCAGAATATGGATCTTTTCAAAATTAAGCGCTGCTGGGAGTTGTTTTGTTTTCCACTGTATTTCTTATTTATTAAAAAAATGGTGTGGCACAAATAAATTTTTATTCAAAAAGTATTCCGTTTGAGAACTGCTGCCCTGTCATCTTCTAACGGAGGTTGGCAAATTGCTTCCACTTTGAGCTGTAGCGCCAGAAAGGAGAGACGTGCTGATTCTCCTTTTGGCAGTAAAGCCCATTGGTTGTGTTGTCGCAGTTCCAGATGCTGCTCTAAGTATAACTTGTCCCCCCCTTAAGTCCACTGGTGGGCAGACCAGTGATATGCCACTGGACTGACATCTGACAATTGATTATTATTTTTTTTAAGAAAGCACAATGAAAAGGGCATTTAACAAACAAATCAGTACTTTACTCTCTGCTGACAATAATCTCAGAGCTGATTCCAAATAGATATCCAGTGAATTAGTCTGGCTTCCAAGTCCAGAGAGCCTTCTCCTTTGCAATGCCAGAAGGGAACTGCCAACACTGCCCAACATTTCTGAGCAGGGGCCCAATGTCAATAAAATGGCAGGAGGAGAAAGGAAGGAAGGAAGGAAGGAAGGAAGGAAGGAAGGAAGGAAGGAAGGAAGGAAGGAAGGAAGGAAGGAAGGAGAGTTCTGCCCAGCAGGATGAGACAAGCTCACAGCCTAAAACGTTGAGGTAAGGAATGCTAACTAATGGTGCATGTTGCTGTTAGCTTAGAGCTAAATGTAGGAAGCTTGTCATTTGTGTTATGTATTAATATTTTTTAAATAAAAAAATGATTTGTGTGTGTGTCAGTCACCATACAGAATACTGGAAGGTAAGTCTCAGTTTCCTTCTTTACTGAGCAACTGGGTGGAGTGTGGCTGCACGTTTTTCTTTCCCCCCAAGTAGCAAGATGAGAGACTTAGGGCATTGTTGTCATCAGCAGGAAAGCTGAACATTTGGGAAAGGGTCCTTGTACCTTGGGAGGAGCAGGCCCACACAGCTCCCCTGAAGCAACAGGTTTGAGGGGGACACTTGGCAGAATGGCCATTGGTGGCTCCTTCCAATCGCCATGAACCTTGGGGGGCTGACTCGCTGGCAAGCAGGGTGGCGGCGCACGGAAGCAACACTCCAACGCATGGCCTGTGGCTTGGCGTGGATGCCATTTCTATTTCCCACAATGCTATGGCAGGGGTGCTCCAGGGCAGTGTAGGAAATGAACATTTTGGTGGCGCCAAGCCACACTGGGGTTAATCCAGGCCATTTTGTTTCTCTGATGCTGGTTTAAATCAGACCTGAGTGATGTTTTCCGATTCAGTGTTACACTGCGTCACACGGGGAAGACTGAAGCCAAGGGAGAAACCTCGTGCTCTTCTAGACATGTCCAAGTAAGGACAAAGTCAGTCTCTGTGCAGGATACACAGAGATATTCTCCCCTTCAACAGTTAAATTCCTTTGTTATCCTATATTTTATGTGCTTGAAAGGTCTCTTGCTAATGTGGTTTTTGCAACATGTGAAACGCTTTGGATGAGCATAATCCCACTGCTCTTGTCCAAGAGCTTTTATGAAAAACAGATACAAAAGCTGCATGAGTTACAAGCCTTTGTAACATCCCTCGGGGTGGAGAGTCTGTTCACAACAAAGACTCCTATTGCATCTTAAAGACTACAGTGGTACCTCGGGTTACAGACGCTTCAGGTTACAGACTCCGCTAACCCAGAAATAGTTAAGAACTTTGCTTCAGGATGAGAACAGAAATCGTGCTCCGGCGGCACGGCAGCATCAGGAGGCCCCATTAGCTAAAGTGGTGCTTCAGGTTAAGAACAGTTTCAGGTTAAGAACGGACCTACAGAACGAATTAAGTTCTTAACCCGAGGTACCACTGCATTCTAATTTAATTTTAGATCCATGAAGTCCACTTTCTCTGATGCATTAGAATGGGTTAGATTTGTGTGGGAACCACAAGTGGCAAGAGTGTTGCTGCACTCAAGTGAGTCCTGCTTGTGGGCTTCTCATGGGCATCTGGTTGGCCATGGTGAGATCAGAATGCTGGACTTGTGATAGGTATTTTATGGTCTTAGATATATGGTAATGTTCATAAGTGTACCAACCAAGCACGTACATAGATCAGCACAGATAGGTAGCCGTGTTGGTCTGCCATAGTCAAAATAAAAAAATTCCTTCCAGTAGCACCTTAAAGACCAACTAAGTTAGTTCTTGGTATGAGCTTTTGTGTGCATGCACACTTCTTCAGATACACTGAAACAGAAGTTGCCAGACCCTTCTATATAGTTCCAGTTACAGATAGGTAGCCGTGTTGGTCTGCCATAGTCAAAATAAAAAAATTCCTTCCAGTAGCACCTTAAAGACCAACTAAGTTAGTTCTTGGTATGAGCTTTCGTGTGCATGCACACTTCTTCAGATACACTGTATCTGAAGTATCTGAAGAAGTGTATCTGAAGAAGTGTGCATGCACACGAAAGCTCATACCAAGAACTAACTTAGTTGGTCTTTAAGGTGCTACTGGAAGGAATTTTTTTATTCCTTCTATATAGTGAGAAGGTGGGGAGGGGTATTACTCAGAAGGGTGGTGGGAATGGGAGATTGGCAGATAGCTGAGATGAGCCTGTTGACGACTCTTAACGACTGTAATAGGTCTTACAGGAAAAAGCAAGGGGTGAGAAGGTGAGAAATGGCTTAGTCATGTATAATGGGATAAGAATCCAATGTCTTTGTTCAAACCAGATCAGCACAGGAAGACTGACCTGGAACCGTTTTGATTCCTAAACTGAGCAAATGTTTTCTCTGCAAGGTCAAAGTGGGAAACCTCCCATCCTCTCTTTCCTCACAAATCCTGTCTTAAGGGCACATTTAAGATATGAATAGGGTGTGAGCCTGTGACCTGGCCCAGGAACTAAGTATTCATCACTACAAAAGACTAGCCAGGCTCCCCAGGCAATCCAATCAAGTAACCTGCCAGACAGGAGATAAACGACGACAGGAGAAAAACAACATTAAAATTTGTTTTAAGACTGCCTTTTCTGTGATGAAGGTATGATGTATCTGAGGGGTGGTCTTAGGTTACACCCCTTCTGTGATGTATGTATGATGTTTCTGGGGGTGGTCTTGATCTACAGGGTGGCAATTTCAAAAGTCTTTATAAGGTCTTGCACGCCATTGTTCTGGGTTCCTCCTCCTTTCCTGCGTGTGAGGGGAGCACCCTGTTGCAACAGATCAAAAAAGATCAGGCTTACTAGCTGCTTTGCTTCTCAATATTCTCTGCTTGGCCTCTGTTATTCTCTCCTACCAATAGGGAACCTGTGTAAGGACTCTATATGGGCTCTTGGATACCCCATAAGGGCAATTTTTGTTTACAACAGACTAAAGAAGAGCCAAAGGCTCTACTTAAGTTTCTTTCCTTTGCATGGTGTATGAAGTATGTGAATAAATATATCAGCTGGGTCATTGTGCTGCTGTCATGTGCCTGTGGGGAGGAAGAGTGGGTTGAGGCGAGACATGCTTCCTCTCCTCTTCTGCTTCCTGTACATTTGTCTCCCTCTCTGCGCTTGCCAAAGTCCTGCTGCATGGTCCAGCCTCACACCGTCCCTGTTCCCAGCCTCCCTGACCCTTTTCCTGGCATTGACATCAAACGTGTGTGGGGGGAAAGAAGCCCCACTTCCTCTCCCTCCCCTGAGGGGTGGGCGAGAAATGCATGAAGGGAAAGGAGATGCACATATTGAGCAGAAGTGGAGAGGAGAAAGACACAAGACAAGCAGAAATCACCGGTGGAGCAATATTCGCAAGGCCACTTCATATGATTTTAGGGTGGGAATTAAAGATGGGGCAAAGTATTTAATACTGTTCTAAAGATACATTTCTTTTCACATTTATTTGCCCAGTTCCGCTGGCCCAAGGCAAGCCACAACACATTTTTCTTACTTTGCTGTGTATGGAAAACATCCCTGCCATTTAAAGCATCACCAGTATATCTCCTGAAAAGTGGAGTTGATGTAGGATTCAAGTGAGTACAGCTCTTGAAAACTGTAGGAATCTTCTTTTCCAACACCAGGAGGGGATGCAGGGTTGATGCAGAGCAACTTTTCCGATCAAGTGCAATCCAGATGTTGCTGCACTCAGAAACCCTTCATCCACGACCCACGTCCAGGAGTGATGGAAGGCCATAGAGCTGGACGGGATCATCTCATCTCCTGCAATGCAGGAATATGCAGCTGTCCCATACAGGGCTCGAACCTGCAACTTCAGTGTTGTAAGGAGGGGTGTGTGAATCTGAATTTATGATATGGTTTATCTCTGTAGATCATGGCTGAAGTATAAGATTGACATAACTCTTAATATGACACGAGACCCTCCACGATTAGCTTTGGTGACTATGGGACCAGCCAGATCCCAGCCCCCTGCTGAAAGGCATTTGGGCATAACCTGAGTTCACCCACGTCTGACCTAAAAGATTAACCCATGCAAATTTCGTTGTCTAGAACAGAATGCTCAACCTCTGAATGGGATCCACCCATACAATGGTAAAAGACAAGCAAAGACAGAGATGGCTGGTTCAGGTCATTGCTCACTATCACAAGTCGTTCACCTTAAACAAACAGGAACAGGATGACCAAAGATGGGCAAGGTGAGAATTAGACAGGAAATTCCAGAAGTAACTATAGAAATTTTGAGAATCACTCATTTCTCGGTCCTCTCCCCTATCCACTGGCAGCCTTGGCAAAGTGTATAAAAAAATTAGATGCAAAGGTTCCTTAGCCCTCAAGGCTCCAACAGCACAGCGCTTAACCCACTTAGCTCCCTAGGACTGCATGCCTGCGTCACTTTAAGGACAGGCATACTCCCCCCCCTCCCCATTTCTGGTTGATGCTCCTTCTGTAAGGTAAAGGTAAAGGGACCCCTGATCATTAGGTCCAGTCGTGGCCGACTCTGGGGTTGCAGCGCTCATCTCGCTTTATTGGCCGAGGGAGCCGGCGTACAGCTTCCGGGTCATGTGGCCAGCATGACTAAGCCACTTCTGGCGAACCAGAGCAGCGCACGGAAACGCCGTTTACCTTCCCGCCAGAGTGGTACCTATTTATCTACTTGCACTTTGTGCTTTCGAACTGCTAGGTTGGCAGGAGCTGGGACTGAGCAACGGGAGCTCACCCCATCGCGGGGATTCGAACCGCGGACCTTCTGATTGGCAAGCCCAAGAGGCTCAGTGGTTTAACCCACAGCACCACCCACGTCCCAAAACCTGCTTCTGTAGGCTTTTAGAATAGTTGGGGGATCTTTTGTTCTTTAATCAAAGTGTGCATGTATTGTAATTTCCCGCGGAGGTTCAGGATCAGAGCTTTCCTTCTCCTAGATGGGCTACCTTCCCAGGTGGACGAGCCCCATCTGCCCTTCATCTTTGTAGTATGTTGCTTTTATTGAATAATAAGAGAAAACACAAAACACTATCAAACTCAAAAATTCTCAAAACCACAATTAAACTTTATTTAAAAGTTCTTTTGTATAGATTTCCTAAAAACAAAATCATAATAAAAATAAAATTCCCACCCCCTGCCAAAAAATACTTTTTTTCAATAGAACACGCAACATTAGAGGATTGCCAAAAAAAACAACAACATTCTACACCATGTTTTAAAAATTCTTTAACTCAGTCGTTGGTCCCAGCAGTGCATCTGTACTAAGAAATTCGCATTTTTTTCTTTGATCACATATGCATAAAAAAGAATTAGTATAATCCAGCAAGAGTAAAACAGAATGAAGAGTTGGACTGCTTGTGTTTCAGAACTGGCTACTCCTTCTGCATAAGGCTTTCAATCTAAAGTTATGCTCAGTTATGGAAACGAAAGAAGCAAGTACATAACAGCTGCAGTGATTTTCTTCCCACATTATTTTCTAGTCTTTACCTTGCCTAAAACAGGCAGGATACTGGGATCCAAAGGAAACTGTAATTTGTTCAAACAACTAAGATCTGTGGTGGGTAAATATTACATAATGTTGAAATTATAGAGTATATCCCAGACATATTTAGCATTCAGTCCATGAACAGTTTAGCACCATATTGATAAAGTTGTGTAGCAAAACACTTTTTTGAAGCTTTGCTTCGAACGTAAAGCAGAAATAACACAGTGCAAGGTAGTCTATACCCTTAGCTTTTATGGGGTATATTGGCAATGGCTGACTCCTGGTTCTCTTAGAGGTATGTGTTGATGTTTCGCCGTGATTTAAGTCCCTATTGTTGTTACAACACCAGGATTGACAGGAGCTGAAAAAGCAAGAATAGCTTATTATGATTTCACATCACAAAAATACAAGGTTTCAATGGGAAAATGAGAGCAGATAACAAAAAGTAAACTTCAGCATCCTGGTGGACCACCTACTACTCTCTGGTTGTGGGGACCTTGGAAAGCGATCATTAAAAAATGGAGCAGGCAAGAGTGAAGCCAGCCTAACCCTTGTAGAATGTGAACAAGGGATGGCAGAGAAATATGCCAAACTCAAATTCTAAAGGAGACTCACCTAATTTGACCCAGGCAGATCATGACTGGGACCACTTTATTAGTCCGCTTCAGAATCCGCAGTCGAGCAGATTCATTTATGAAGGTGGGCTGCCTGTTCTTCTAAAAATGTTTATTTTCTTTTTTAAAAATCAACTTTTCCAAGTAAACATGGGGGCAGTTATGCTTTCCCCATACAATTCTCTCTGATAGCAATAGAATGTTCTCCAGTCCTGTTGTTCTGATGGCTATTGCACTCCTAGCGTGTTGCTATCGGAGGTCCAGGCTGTGGGAGGCTGCGGGACCTACTCTAAACTGCCCCCAAAGTGCTGCTTCTTTTTTTAAGGTGTGAGTTTCCAGGCAGATTTTAATAGATACTTCATTTTAAAATCTGCCTGGATACAGGACAGGGCGGATTTAGTGCCATCTCCACTTGGTACTGGATCCGTCCATTCCTAGGTTAGCCCAATTAGGACATACAGTGCTTTCTGCAAGAAAGCAGAAGCCAGCAAATAATGATTTCACCTTCCTTCCTTTACCATATTTGAATGATGCTCTACTGCTTTTTCCTTTATAGCTTTTCCTAGGGCTACGTCATCAGTTTTTAAAATAAATCATGAAAACAAAGTTATACTCAGTAGGCACATTTACATCTGCACAGTTGTTCTTGTTTTGGTTTGGCACAGCAGGCAAACAATCCTAACTAGAAATAGTTGTGCTACTGTTTTTAATATGTCAATGCAACTTCAATGGGATCTGTCGATGAAAGTCAACATGGCAGCACCAGCCTACGGTGAGAATTTGACCCAATTGTTTAGGTGCTCTTCTAGCGTCAACAGTTTCATGGAAGATCCCCATTCGTTGCTTACTCTCTTCAAATAAAGGCAAGCGGCAAAAGTAGAGGTCATCCCTTACCTGAAATGCAGACTTTTTCACAGTCTTTCTGTGTGTCAAATCTGTTTTCATTTCCACCGCAGCCACCATACCAGAATCTAGCACAACTTTTGGTTTTTAGATCAAAATACCACTTGAGGATAAAGTTCCTGCAGGTCCCTTCCTCTTTTTGCAATTGACAGATATCTGTGGCTGGAAATCAGTAGACAAATAAATAATCAATGTATTGGCCAGTGCATGCTTCTTGTGAGTATCTTCTACTTTGCGTGTTCACAGATACTCAGCAGAACAAGAAGACGAAGCACTCCCTCTGCTGATGTGCATGCTGAAGGGACAGGGACAAACATGGGACATGGGAAGTTTTATCCATCTCCAATATGTATGGCATGCAAGACGAAGTGACAACAGAAGACCATGTCGGCAACAAAGAGATGACCAAGAACGCCTATCTGCCACAGCAACAAGGAATGCAGAAGTAATGGGATGCCTGGAACACAACTGATTTAGGAAGAGGGGATCATGTCTTCCAATACTGCACCACTGACCTAGCTTTAAATGATGATACAATATATTGAGAACCTCTTGTTAGAAGGGAGCAAGGGAAGAAAGGATCTAAACTATTCCAAAGTCCTGCTTTTCGGGCAGTCTTACAAAGTAAGTGTGCACACACTGAACTTCCAGGTGAATGAGGTTTATTTATTATTTATCTGATAACATTTGAAGAAGAAGAGGAGGAGGAGGAGGAGTTTGGATTTGATATCCCGCTTTATCACTACCCGAAGGAGTCTCAAAGCGGCTAACCATCTCCTTTCCCTTCCTCCCCCACAACAAACACTCTGTGAGGTGAGTGGGGCTGAGAGACTTCACAGAAGTGTGACTGGCCCAAGGTCACCCAGCAGCTGCATGTGGAGGAGCGGAGATGCGAACCCGGTTCCCCAGATTACGAATCTACCGCTTTTAGCCACTACACCACACTGGCTCTTAATACCATCTGATTGTTAAATAAGGGGGGAAAACCTCAAAGTGGTTTCCATATGTTGGGAATATAAAGTGTTAGTCTGCTGGGTGACCCATAGAATAAAACACCACATTTATCTCAGCACCACATTAATGCCACCCTTATAACATGTACTGATGCCCCATTTTTACTGCCTCCCATCTTCCAGATGTTGTGGGAGGGTTGTAATGTGTGGGGCATCTGCAAGCACGGAGGCATTTGCACCTGATTATACCAGCAGCCACAACAGTGAAAGAGAATTCAGTGTTGCTAGCTCTTGTCTCTTGAACAGAATGAAAAATCTATGCAAACCTGACTCCTTCAGTTATCATTCAGATAATGAGGTGTTAGCACATAAGCACAACACATTCAGTGTATGATTTTGGAAATGTCTGCCACAAATAGAAGCACACAGGATTTTATTGCCCAAGTCCAGAAATCTATGATAGCGAGAGCCCTCATGTATCATTCCAGAGCCCCTGGAGTCTATTTTTTTCTGGACTTTTGGCTCACTGACGTCCTCTTCAGGCTCTTGGGGGGGGGGTGTCTCCTCATGAGCCACAAGGTCTTTCCAGCTCTCTCCCACCATTTCAGGTGAGAATTATTTCTTTCTTTTCTGGCATATACAGGGTTGTGCGCAAATCGATTGCACGTAAATAGGAAGATGCCTGCATTACTTTCAGGTCTTGCAATGGGAGCATGGTCTCCATGTCAGTAACTTATCACAGGATAAAGAGAAGGCTAGATTGACCCTTCTCTGTGATGCAATAGATTTTTTGATACAGGGTTGATTTCAAACAAGACCTCTTCCCCATAAAATGCTAGAGGGGACATGTCCTACATGACATTGCTTTCATCTCAATTATGCACATTTAAATAAGCTCCAAAGCCCAATGTAAACTGGATCCCAGGTGAGCAAGAATAATTGAATGGTGCAAATATCTCCTTTCAACTATACCATCTGACCTGTACCTGCACAGTGAGAGAGCACTCCAGGGACCCAAAGGCCAGCCTTGCTTTTCTCACACGGCATGCATGGTGGTGGAGGGTCTGGTTTAAATGAGACACTGGCCATGGCTCAATGCCACATGTGTCACGTTTCAGTAGGGTGTATTAATTAATATGATGCATCTCTGATTTACCCTGAACGCTGTAAAGGAAGGGAAGAAAATAGTCCCTAGAGAGATATCCAGCTCAAAGGTCAACACAGCCAGAACTGCCACGGACCAACTCTATGGATCACACTCCTGCGGTGATTCCAACGGCCCTCAAGTCAGCTCCCTGAGGGAAGAAGCTTGTGGCAAGAAGAGATCCGCCTGCTTGGCCGGGACAGGGACAGCTGCCCTGCTCCCAGGTTTGATCCGCGGGGAGGGCTTGCCAGGAGCCCATCTTCTCTGAGGAAGTCAGAATCTGCATAGGTAGACCTGTGGGTTGTAGGTCACTCCAAGTAAAGCCAATGAATTTAATGGATCTAAATTCGTCCAATGCCCATTTATTCCAAAGGAGCTACACTGGATACGACCCTGTGTAACAGTGTTCTAATAACTGGTGCCTGGTGTTGCTTTCCCCTCCTAATCCACCCATTTCCCCTTGTGCTTCATGTATTTTGCACTGTCTGCTTAAGGGCATGGACTGCCTTCCTGCAGATGTTGGTAAGCCAGATGCAGAGAGAGCCCTTTGGAGGAGGAGAAGATCATATGCTTTGAATGAATGAATGACATCTTCTGAGAATTCTGCCTTGGGATCTACAAGGAACCAGGAATGGCGTGCATTTGCTTCTCATCCATCCATCTCTCTCTCTCTCTCTCTCTCTCTCTCTCTCTCTCTCTCTCACACACACACACACACACACACACACACAGCTATCCAGTAAAGTGATGGAAGGATGGAGTGAAATCAGATATTCTAAATGAAGCAATTTTTCCACAGATTGGAAACATACTTTTAGGCAACAGATTCACCATGTGTTTATATACTTTAAAACAGTTGCATCATGTTAATAAATGCTTTCCAGAGCTCGAACTGACATTTAGAAAGTATGCTGCTGATATGAAAATAGACAAAATGTACTTTTAATCCATTCCTGTGCAATTAATGCATGAAATGTGTGCAGTCCAGCAGTGGGTGTGGTGTTTGTGTTGACCAAAGTGACAAGCATCTGCCAATTGTGGGCTTATTCTCCCTGGGATGAAATATTGACCTGAGTACCAAGTCCATGGGCGACAACATACTGCAGCTTGTGTGGAATTTTGGCATGTGTCTCTTCTAAAATGTAGGAAGCAACTGCTAGAAAAAGAGCAGGCCATTGCTACTGAATCTAATCTGGTCCAACTATGCTCATCAAATTCAGAGAAGTCCAGTATAAAAGAAGTCAAATTCACCTGCCATCCCATCATGTTCATATTGCATCCTTCCCCTCCCCATTTCATGAGCTTCTTGAGATGCTTTTGACGCTTGATAAAGTATTAGTTTTCTCGAGGAACTTAGGAAGCTGTCAGAGCATCTATTATCCGATGGTGATCCTTGTTGCATAACCTGGAACAGCCACTCAGTTGCAATCCATCCCTATTTTGCATCTTTAAAATTCTGGATTGCTCAGTGATGAAAAAACTAGTTTCATTCTCTTTACTTTGTTCTTTATAGTGAACGAATAACTGACTTAGCCAAGTATTAAATGCAGAAGAACCTACTGCTCTTAATGAAGCAAAATTTCACTGGCACCATGGGAGTTTTACTTGGGAATCCTTGGGATTCCATTGGGACCCACTTCCATGGGAGATGCTAGAACACTTCTCTCCATAGACAAACTAAAGAATCTGCATCTATTGATCCCATACCTTCCTGCTTCGGGGGGAAATTTTGCCTTGCATTGTTTTCTATTTTCTCATGTAAGTCATGGTTTCTGAACTCTGGTCCGTTCTGAGGGATGATCTCTGACCACACAAAGGTGCCTCAGACCCGTGAACCCTCCTATCTTGACTTGCCGGGCCTCTCCAGGCTTCCTCACACAGCTCTTTCCCAGCCCTGCTGCCTGAGTGCCGGGTGGACAGGGATTGAACTTGCATGCAGAGCAGGGGCTCTGACCCGGAGGCAATTTTTCCCTTTGTCTTTTTGTTTTATTTCTTCCCCATTTCCTTTCAGTACATATAAAAAAGGTAAAGGACCCCTGACAGTTAAGTCCAGTCAAGGGACGACTCTGGGGTTGCGGCGCTCATCTTGCTTTATGGGCCGACAGAGCCGGCGTTTGTCCACAGACAGTTTTTCTGGGTCATGTAGCCAGCATGACTAAGCTGCTTCTGGTGAAACCAGAGCAGCGCACGGAAACACCGTTTACCTTCCCGCTGGAGTGGTACCTATTTATCTACTTGCACTTTGTGCTTTCACACTGCTAGGTTGGCAGGAGCAGGGACCGAGCAACGAGAGCTCACCCCGTCGCGGGGATTCAAACCACCGGCCTTCTGATCAGCAAGCCCAAGAGGCTCAGTGGTTTAGACCACAGCGCCACTCGCGTTCAGTACATATACTTCCCTCAATCCAGTTAACTTCTGGTTTCTTTTTCTCATACCTGCTCTTGCTACCTTTTTTGCTCTGCTTTCCAATTTCCTTCTGGGTAATTTCCTCCGTAACTTCTTCTTGTGCACTTTCTGTCCTGTAAATGTCGAGACCAGTTATTTTACTATGGGTTGGGGAGCCTAGGAGTGAGGCTGAAAATGGAGTGCAATTCAGCTGAGCACTGAGTGGAGTCGGTGTGCAGGGAACAAACTCTGCTTGCACAACAGGACTCCCCCCCACCTTCCTCCTGCCCCACTGAATTCAACCCACTGCTTAATTGTTTTGTTTGTTTGAAAAGGAATTGTGTTGAGTCTGTGCCTCATTTTTCCTCAGTGCAATTGAAATAACTCATGCAGCCTATACAAATAGAAATCTTTACTGAAAGGGCATTATGTATCTCAAGCAAGGAGCTGGGAAAAGACTAATTCTTCATTTTAAGTATATTATTTTTCTGTTGCTGGTTAAATCAGCATTCTTCATCCTATTCAACTGTCTGGACAAATTGGGATACAACAATTTATATTTTATGCCTATCAGGTTTAAAGTAACAGGGAGGGATGGGGACGTTCCATTGTTTCGCCAGTTCCACTCAATATCATTGCGCATCTCCATTCACCACACCCATTGCCCAAGCAGAGGCTGGCCTGAATCTTGGGGGGAAGAATTGTGCTATTTAATTTCCCACTCTCTGAATTGATATCCTTGAATTTTTATTTTTCAGAAAAAGGACTCAATGGAGTCTTTACAAAAGGTTCTTGGTGTGTTCAGCCCTTCAGCTGGATGGAAAACCTTGGTTTATGCTTCTCGGTGTGTTTCACAGAGTTTAACAAATGAATCCTTTACATTCTCCACCTCTCTCTCTCTCTCATCTATCTATCTATCTATCTATCTATCTATCTATCTATCTAATCTACCTACACAAGAATGGTTCCAGGTGTGGCCACTTAACTTGCAGTGTGGCGTTGTGTACATTTCAGTTATTTTGAAATTAATGTTCTCACTATTAATCAATGCCCTTATTGCCACACTTAAAAAGTTTTTTTGGCACCAAGTAATGACTTGTTTGCATTTCCAACACTTAGGCTGCAATCTCATGAGAGAGGGTCCAATAAGCCCACAGACTATGCATGAGATAGTCTAAAATTCTTGCCCTGATTCCATCCCCATCTGTCAGTTCCGAATGAAGGGATTTTTTTAAAAAAGTCATGAAATGGACAAAGGAGCACCTGAGTGTTCCTGTACTGTCACATCTGCCCTACCTCCTTTGGACTGCAGCCTTAGTGAATTACAGCGTACCTTGGTACTCAAACAACTTGGAACCCCAACACTGCAAACCCGGAAGTATTCCAGTTTGCAAACTTTTTTCAGAAGCCGAACGTGCTCCGTTTCGAGTGTTACACTTGAGTGCCACATTTCCGTTTTGAGTGTTACGCTTAGGTCTGTCTGTTTTTGCTATTTATTTTGCATTTTTGTGGCTTTTTTGTTTTTGTGACTGTGTGGAACCCAGTTCAGCTACTGATTGATTGTGACTGCAGTACATTGCTTATCGCTTTCATTTTACAGATCAATGGTCTCATTAGATAGTAGAACTCATGTTAAAATGCTGTTTTAGGGGTTGTTTTTAAAAGTCTGGAACGGATTAATCCATTTTGCATTACTTTCTATGGGAAAGCACGCCTTGGTTCTGGAACGCTGTGGTTTTGGAATGGAATTCCGGAACGGATTAAGTTTGAGAACCAAGGTACCACTGTAATTTGCTGCTGATACATTAGACTCCTCTGCTGTTTTAGATGCTCCTACCATTTAAAATAGTTTTTATGGTTTAGTATTTTGTTTTGTATAACTTTATGTATTTTTTACTCCACCCTGGGATCCACTGATATGAAGGGTGGGCTACAAATAGTATTAATAAATAAGAAACCAAAATTAAAGTTGGCTCAGAACCAGTGTTTTTTTATCCAAAGCATTCAACAGGGCTTGAAGTCAAGAGCCAAAAAGTAAAATTAGCAGATCATCCTCATCTTGTAAGATGATCCAAACTGTTGAAATCTAGATCTCCGCAACATAGATGCTGCTGCTCTCATTTCAGAAGGAACTCTTAACTAAAGCTGGGGACACCTATGGCGTAAAAACCAAGGGAATACCTATTGAGATTGTTCAGTAAACTCAGAAACCAAGCTCTGCATTTTTAGAGGCTATGGGCAAGGGAAGATGGACTCAAGAGGTTTCAGCAACAGACCCTGCTCCTTTCCATGCTGTCTCTGTCTTGGTGGCTTTGGAAGACCTTTCTTCTGCCCCTTGCTACCGCTGCTGCTGCTATGCTTGCTCAATAGTCTCTTTATTTCACTTGCAATCCATCACAAAATTTATTTCAGAAAATTCCAGGATTTCTATTATGAGATGCGAGGAAGGGCTTATGCACACTTAGATTTCTTTCACTTTTTCCAAGCATGGGCCACAATTTAAAGCTCCATGTCCCAGCGCCCTTTCCCCTCCTCTGGAGCTTTAGTTGTGAAAACCTGTTCTTTAAAGCTCAACTGGAGCAAACATCAATGAAAACCTGAACTGACATTTGTTCTAATTCAGCTTTAAAGAGCAGCTTTTGTGGAGGGTGGAGGGAGTGCCACACACTCAGAAACCAAGCATTAAAGTATGAACCTCTGCCTGGAAAGAGCAGGGCAACAGCTAAGTGTGGCCAAGCCCTAACTGAGGACCCCTCTGCCTTCCCAACGGAAGTGGAAGGGGTGCAATGGATGTCCCTGGCCTGAGTTCGGAATCTGAAGCTGATGGTCGAGGGGGGCAGATTCAGCACTCCTTGGGATGGGAGAGAGAAAGCCTCACTCTCTGGCTGGCACTGAGTCATGCCAGTAGCACATGCAGGGCCAGGCAGAGAGTGATGGGGGAAGACTCCTTTTAACCAGTCCTCTTCTTGAGGAATAAAAAGGGTGGTAACCCGATGGTGCAGCTCAATTCAGCACTGTCTCACCACCACTGCAGCCTGCCCAAGAGGATATGCCATCCCAAGATATTACTACACTTTTGAAATACTTAAACAGGAAGGAAGCATTAAGCACTATATCTGCTGAGAATTGGCCAAGGAGCCATGGGTAAAAATGACAAGATAGATGTTGGTTAACTGATGAATGTAAAAGAAGCACAGGAATGAAACAGAGTCAGGCTATAAATCTTTACACACTTAGCTGGGAGAAATCTTACTTTTCTGTCTGCATGCATAGGATTGGCTGGACAGAGGGCTGTAAAAGCCTTTTCGTTGGAGATTTCTGAGAAATCACAGAGAGGCATCTCTTATGGGATACTCTAGGGATGTGCATGTTGCCTTTGTGCGTGGAACAATAGTCTACACCCAGCAAAAGATGATGCGGCGCTTTGGGGTTTTCTTTGAGTCTGGTGTTCCCAATCTGAAGCCTGCCTGACTCCCATTCATGCCATAGCCTCCAGGGTTTCTCACTGTGGTCTAAGCAGTGCTTTGTCGGGAAGGGGCCTCCTATCTCAATGGAGACCACTGGAGCAGAAGGCCATGATGAAAAGGACGAGGACACGTTGTTTGTACAAAAGTAGACACACACAAGTGACTATGTTAGTAATACTGAGAACAATACAGCATGAGTGGTGACGTTTACATGCTCACCAGAGAAAGGGACATATTCTTATTTTAAATTCTGGTTCTTGTGTCTCCTGCAGGGTGTGTGTGTCTCACCTTCCAGGTCAGCACCACCTCCTGGTGGGGGCTGGGGTCAATTTCTGACTCTACCAAGGGGAGGGGCTCCCTGACTCCCCAAACCTGAACTGGAAAAGAAGATGTCCCTTGACTCCTATAACATGACTCAACACGGAAATAAAAATATTTATCTAAGGGCAAAGCACAAAAATGCATGTGGATAAACACGAAAGAGGCGGACAAGGACAAGAGTGAGACTCAAACCAAAATGCTCTCAAGGTAAGAGGTCAATCAAGTAGCCTTCCCTCTGGACACACTTGGAAAATGAAAATTTACAGTAAGAAAATTTGTCTCTCTCATACCCAGTGGCATCTCCTTGGGTGGACCTTACAGAAACACCCATGCGTTGCAAAATTAGGGCAAGCGGCAGAACGGCTTAGGCAAGTATTAAGATCTTCAAGAGAGAGACTACTCTGCCTTTCAGGGGCTGCAGACAGGATTACAAGCTCCTCCTTAGGGAGGCCAGTCCAGCTCCATTTCTGATGGTCCTTCTGCCAACAGGCCAAGGCTTCACCCAGCAAGGTTCCAGCTGAATGATTTGTTGGCTCTCTGCTCTGTTATATTTTGCCCATTTTTAGTTTTCAGGGAGCTGCTAGTTTTTATTTCTGATCTTTTTCTTTCCTTAAAAAAAATAATAATACTCTGTTTCATTGTGTTTTGTGGTCTTAATGCTGTTAGTTGCAAAGGGCATCAGGTATGGGAAGGTGGGCACAAATCACAATACTAGAGCATGTTTTTGAAAAGCATGGCTGAAAAGGCCACTCAGTTTGACGTCTCTTTGCTTCCTCTCCCCCCCCCCCCTTGGAGGGTGCAGACTGGCAAGTGTCTGACCAAGATGACTTGGAAGCGCCTTCCCGGTTCTTGAAGCCCCTTGGTTGTGGGCCAACTCTCCCAACCTGGTGCCCTCCAGATGTTGTTGGAATCCCTGCAGACCCAGCTGGCACAGCCAATAGTCAAGGTGATGGTTGTCCAACAACATCTGGATGGTCTAGGCCCTGAGATCCAAAGAGGCTGGATGTGACAGAGTCGTCGTCTTCTTCTCCCTTTCGTTTTAGTTTTTATCCTTCATCTCTCTGAAAACTGCTTAGAGCTCCCCTTCCAAAAACAGATCCTGAAGCTGAAGGAGGAGAAGTTGACCAACCATGACTAGATTCCTAGGTCCACAATCCAGGTGCAAAGCCAAAGGTTCTGATATGCTAGATGTACTAGATAAAATCTCACCACACCCACAGGATGGGTGGCTAGCAGAGATAGGGGAAGGGGCTTCCCCCATTCCATCCTGTTAGAGAAGCCCCTCTCCTGGTGGAGTCAAAGCTGGCGCTGCCCACCAGACGATGAGGCGGCTCCGTCCCAGTTAATGAGACTGCCCTCTGGATGCAGGAGACAGAAGAGAGTGCAATATATTTACACCAACATTGCTTTTCTAGGTCTGATAGGAGGCATGCAGACGGAGATGGAGAAGTATGGGACAGCAAGGCAGGAAAGCAGGAAAGAGGCGCATGGGTTACATTGGGCAAAGCATCCAAAAGATGCATCCAGTATAATGACACATAACTAAACGCATAATCCTCTCCATTCCTGATTTTACCTGATAAGGGACTTTTCTCAAGGACAGGCAGCTGCATGACTCTTTCATCTGCTGTAGAGAAAAAGTGTGTGGAATTTGCTTTTAAACTTTTATCCCCTTCCGCTCTGAAACGTTGCTTGACAATGTTTAAAAGTGCAAAATGGGTTAACCCTCTGTGGGTACTTACATGGCTTCAAGCATCTGCTAATGCAGTCAGCTTCTGTCTCAAATCTATTGGCGTTACCGCCACACCCACCATACCAAACCTGGGTGCAGATCTTGTTTTTGAAGTCAAAGAACCACTTAACCTGATACTCCTTGCACTGCGTGCCCATGTCAAGGTCCAGCAAGCAAGGATCTGTCAAATTTGAATTTCAAAATGTGCAAATGTTAAATGATTCTGAAAAGGTTAAAAGCTGCAAAAAAGCACAGGAAGCAAGAAAGGGGGGGGGGAGCCATTTTCAACAGCACAAATGAAAGGGAGCTTGATCTGAACTACTATCCATCTCCTAATGTCTTCCTTCACAGAAACAACCTGGGAAATAATAATGTTGTGCCCATTCCTAGTAAAATCACAAACATGCCAAGCAGCCAGTGCATGCAGCTCAATGTTTTATTCTGCTTTGATTTTACTTTCTGGCATGGATTTGCTGTAAAAGCTGATAGGCTCGTACATGCCTCCGCAAGTCTTTAGCCACATCCAGTGCAGTGTAGTAGTCAGAGGCATCAAAAAAGCATAGTGGAGAAATGCAAGAATGGTGCAATGGTCAAATGTTACAACCCAAGTGACGTTCATGGGTGGTTCCCCAAATCACAAAGACAACGCTGTTCCAAGTTGGCTACCCATAAGCACCTGTATCCGAGGTGCAGACCATGGCTACAGTAAATATGGTTTTTCCCATCGGCTAAGGGGTACACACAACTGAGAAACTTGGCTTCCCATTCAGCCTCTAGCCTGCTTCCCACCCAGCTGATATATACGTCCTCAGTCCAGGCGCAGTGAGGTGAGTTGGCTATCTGGAGGCAAAATCCTCACCTTGAGGGAGCTGGCATGCTTGAAGCTTGGAAGTCTAAGACAAGGAAGTGGGTTCTTAAGCAGCTTTCAGAGCCAGCTTTGCCTGTCAGCTAGTGGACACAGCACCACAGCACAACTGACCAGTTGAGGATAGATTCACACATTAGGAAGGAACTTATTTCCTGCTATAACCATGCTTTCTTTTGAGACAGAATCAAACCCTGAAGTATATTCCAACCTCCATGACTACCTTCTCCCCAAAAGGCATCTTAGCATGGGGCATCTAATGCTGCCAGGCTCTCCTTAGCACATGACAACATGGGAAGCGAAGAGCAGGGAGCAGAAGGAGGCTTTGAGCCAGGCTGGGGCCGCTTGGACAAGGGCATTCATGAGCATGGGGAGAAAGGGTAAAGTTGGGGACTTCAGTAGGGGCCAATATATTATAGGCCACCCATTTGGGCTTGAGGTTTTTCATTCCATGAACCTCATTGCCTTTACCGTGAGTCATGGCTTTCCTTCCCTCTCCTTAAGCTCTCCTGTGTTAAACTTGAGACTGCAAGCTCCTTGGAGTGGAAATCTGCTATTTTGTTTGTTGCCAACCACTATACCACTCAGAGTGGCTGGGGCAACCCAGTCAGATGGGTGGGACACATTATTATTATTATTATTATTATTATTATTATTATTATTATTATTATTAAAATTGTGGCTTGCTCGCATTATTACTGCTGTTTATGCTCATTCGTGGGCCATCTCTTTTAACTCTGAACACCCATGTTGCTCTCATCTGTAAGCTCAGACAATATTCTGCCGTATCTATACTGGTGACCAGTATAGGAGCCTCTTAATACAACAGTAAAATACCACTATTTTAATATGTTAAAAACAATTGCACTACCCCTGCAATGGGCACAAGGACTCAACGTATAGACCATCCACCTTAAGATACCTTGCAGTAGGTATCCAAGCTCATGAGCATTTTTGCACGTGACAATAATGACAGCACTCTTGCACTATTGGTAACTGTAGGTGGAAGGAAGGCAGGAAGAAGCACTCTGCTATTCAATCAAATTTACACCCCGGCTAAGGAGGAAAAGAGAGCTTCACGTGTGAAAGCAGCCTCTGAAGACAGAAGTGTCTTGACTTGATAATTCCTGATATTCTTCTGCATTATCCTTCCTATGCTTGCAACTTTGTGAGGTGTTACTGTGGCTCATAGACCTGTGTTAGGTCTCCTGTGGCTCTCTTACAAAAACAAAAAGTTAATAAAAAGTTAAAACATCTAGACAAGGACAAGTGCCTTCCAAGAATCTGGCTCAGTGCTCTGCTAAGTGTGTCATACAAGATGGAAATTGGTGACAAAAAAGGACCAAGTGCAGTTATACACATAAACTGAAGGTGAACATGACATAGAGTGATGCAAGTGAAGGGGGAAAAAGACAGAAGAGATGAATCGAGGACCACACCCTGGAGCGCACGACTTCAACCACAGAACAAGCAACATACAACCTCCGCATCACCACAGAACATCCAGGAAACAGGCTTTCAGCAAGGTAACTTATTTGGGCCCAGCTCTCTCAAAAACAATTAAGAATTCCAGAGGTGCCTTTTTTGTTTTGTTCAGGTGTATGGAACAGCATATTCAACACAGGCCAGCTTGTTTGAAGACAGTTATATGCAGCACTCAATGTGCATGAGAAGAAAAGCTACTGAATTTCTTTTTACAGGTATTCTTCATAGCAGCTTGTAGTCTTCAAAAAATTTAACACCAAGTACCGTGTTTTGCGCCCCATAGGACGCTCCGGCCCATAGGACGCACCTAGTTTTTTGGGGGGGAAATAAAGAAAAAAAATTTTATTTCCCCCCCCAGGTGCGGGGCTGGAAGAACCAGGTCGGGGAACAGTGGGAAGGCACGCTCTGCCTCCCCGCTGTCCCCCGAGCTTGTGGGGCTGGCGATGGGGAGAAGTGCGCAGTCAAGGCACGGCAGGCAGCTCTGTGCCGCCATCCCGAGCGGGGCGGGACTTAGCGCCCCGCTTGGGATGGCGGCGCACATCTGCCTGCAGTCCCTGCACGGCAGGCAGCTCTGCGCTGCCATCCCGAGCGGGGCGGGACTTAGCGCCCCGCTCCCGATGGCCGTGCAGAGCTGTGCTGAGCCGGGGACTGCAGGCAGCTCTGCGCAACCCTCAGAGCAGGTCTCCTGAGGGTTGCGCAGAGCTTCCTGAAGCCTGGAGAGCTAGAGGGGTCAGTGCGCACTGACCCCTCTCGCTCTCCAGGCTTCAGCGAAAGCCTGCATTCACCCCATAGGACGCACCAGATTTCCCCTTCATTTTTGGAGGGGGAAAAGTGCGTCCTATAGGGCGAAAAATACGGTACTCAGTTCTGAATCCAAGAAAACTGACCAAGGAAATTAGGAACTTGGATAAGACAGCTGAGGCAAGAACTGCTTAATGTGCAACAGACAAAATAATGTAAATTGGACTGCCTAATCCAGTGTTTCCCAAACTTAGGTCTCTAGCTGTTTTTGGACTACAACTCCCATCATCCCTAGCTAGCAAGACCAATGGTCAGCGATGATGGGAATTGTAATCCAAAAGCAGCTGGAGACTCAATTTTGGGAAACCCTGGCCCAAGCTATGAACTATATGGCTTTGAATTTGGAACAATTATGTGGCACAAGTGATGTCTATTGTTACAAGTGGCCAATGCATAATGAGCATTGGGCTAGTGTCGACATGATAATCTCTACCATCACATTTAGAAAAACAAGCAGATTTGCCATCAATTATTTCTATCTTGCTTTTCGAGAAATGAATATGAGTAGGCAAATGAGATTAGCATATATGCCTAACATAGAACGGGCAGCAAAAGTTCTAACAGATGTTTCAGTCCAATAATTATGTGAGAATTGCATTATATTATAATTATTAAAACAGAAATATCAACAGACTATTGGCATTCACACACACAACAATTACACATTATAAAAAAATGTTATTCATCCACATAATTGTTAATCACTGAGTACAAGCTATGTTAATTGTTCATTAATGGTTTATAAATGATAATAAACCATTAATGCATTGAGACAAGGCAAACAGACAAGCACAAAGACTTACAATGTGACACAAACTTTCATAACTGAATACTTTCCAGTGAGCCACAGGAAAATAAATATTTTCAATATCCCTTGGTGATTCTTTATTGTTGGCCCCATGATGGCCATGACATGGGAAGCTTAGCCACTGCCTGCTCAAGGAAGAGAAGCCATGTCAATCTGTGTCCCCCCCCAACTCCATGAGGCTTGCTTATTACTCAGTTAATTAGATGGTCAGAGTTTTGAGGGAAGCGTCTTTCAAGGCATGTAGATAATGTGGGGTATTCAGCCTCAGACAATCAACGTGCTAAGCTCCAAACAATGCATGAAGAGGTTAAGAACATAGAGTAATCTGTCCTGCCCCTCTGTTCTCCCATTCCATCATGCCAACCCTCCCAAGGAAGGAGGTCTAAGCTGGATGCTCCAGGCTTAGACTGTGTGGCTTAAGCAAGCCATCTTTGTGTTGCTATACAAATAATTTAGAAACATTTACCATTTTGGAACCTAAGTTAGACTGCTGGTTTTTTCTTGCTGCTGTATGCAAAAGCACATGAATCTGACCTTTTTAACTTCCCAAACATTTGGTCCCTTTCTATGCTAAGGGGAAGTGGGCAACTTTGGATGTAACTTAGAAGAGGGTATGTTAGAGATCTAACAGTCTATATTTCCACTCTTGGCTTTGCTGTGTGTTTTGCCGTTTTAAATGTCAGCTGGACTGTCTCACCAAAGAGTACTTGCCCCAAACCTAGATCTAGGCATCTAGAGAATTTTTTTTTTAAAAAATTTACCTAGTATTTTCCCTTTTATCCAAATTAGCCAGCAGATAAAGGTAAAGGGACCCCTGACCATTAGGTCCAGTCGTGACTGACTCTGGGGTTGCAGTGCTCATCTCGCTCTATAGGCCGAGGGAGCCGGCGTTTGTCCGCAGACAGCTTCCGGATCATGTGGCCAGCATGACTAAGTTGCTTTTGGCGAACCAGAGCAGCGCATGGAAACACCGTTTACCTTCCTGCAGGAGCGGTACCTATTTATCTACTTGCACTATGACGTGCTTTCAAACTGCTAGGTTGGCAGGAGCAGGGACTGAGCAACGGGAGCTCACCCCGTCACAGGGATTCGAACCGCCGACCTTCTGATCAGCAAGTCCTAGGCTCTGTGGTTTAACCCACAGCGCCACCCGCGTCCCTATCAGCCAGCAGATAGCTGATAACATAAAAAATACACCTTTGTTCAATACCTGTGAAAGAATAAAACCCATGATTTTGTGTGGCCTGGGATCTGGGGATCCATTCTCTGATACAGAGTGTGCTGCCCTTCTAAGGATGCAAGCCTAAACATGTCTACTCAGAAGTAGGTGCCACTGAATTCAGTGGGCCATACTTCTGAACTGACAAGACTGGGATTGCACTATTACGCATTAAGTTGTGCAATGCTGAAGGAGGGTCTAATGGGACACAGGTCTCCTCAGAAGAATTTCAGCACAGTGCTGGGATGAAATGAACTGTGCGCATTGAAACTGCTGGCATTTCTTCCTGGGTGATTTTTCTAGGGATGCAGACAGTGCGTTTCAGTCACTAGTATGACAGAAATTATGGATATTCAAATTGCAGGTGTTTTCCTCTCAAGTGACTACTCCCATCAGCAGGCTCCCCTTTTCTTTGCGTTTTCAGTGCAATGTTCAAAGCGGCAGAGCCACATTCATTTGAAGGCCATGCGTCTCGCAAGTAAATAAATGCACATGTCATTGCTTTCCATATTACACTGAATCAGTCAAGCACCCTGCTGGCTTTTCTTTGAACATCTGAAACACCTGCTGAATTGTACTGCTTTTCTGCAAAGCTCACTCCCCCCCTCCTCTTTACAAAATTAATACGTTCTACATTCTTGGCTTGGTTGGTGGAGCATCACTGAGCCTCAATTATAATGACACTACTTGTTGGCTCTTCCTAGCATATGATTATGAATGCCGGGTGCTCCATATGTTAATGGACTCCCTTTAATTTAAAAATTTGCCTCTTATTTGGGAACATCAAGGTGCTATGAAACATTATGTGCATCTTTTATGTGCAATCTCTTTACAGAAATTATTTGTCCTTATTTCAGAAAACATGCCACCTAAGTGTCCCTTACTTTAAAAGAAAAATCTGTCAGGGAGCCCAGCTGAAAATGGGACACCACTTTGATACCTCAGGAGCCCTGGACTTACCTGTTTCCGGTCCTTCCAAAGGGGCAGTGTTCACCATCAGATTGGCTACAGCTGCTGCAGGTAGCTTGGGCAATGGCATACTCTCTGCAAAGGGAAAGCAAATAAATTATGGAGCGTGAGGGGTACCTCATAGTAACCTCCTAAGCAACACCTTGTGTACATTTCCATTTATATCAAAGTCACCCACAGAAATCTCTAGCTGGGAACTAGAGGTGTCATTTTTTAACAGAGGAAGAAGAGATTTCTTTTTACAAACCACTGAATTAAGCTTGGTAAATAACAGTTGGGACATCATTCAACATGAAGCACAAGATTTTGAAATGAGTATTGGTTTCCACTGGGGACATTAGTAACAGATGTTTGATTAACTGAGTATATAGATGAATTTCTCCAGCTGCTAAACCCCTCCCCCCCCCAGTTAATATTTTCCAATCTAGTTCTCTTCAGGAGACAATTCTTACCCTGAAGTGCTAGAAATAATCAGATCCAGTTCACTTGCTTTTGGAAAACTCAAGCCTTTACAAGGAAAAAATTCACAGCCATTCATCAACATTTTCAGCTTCTAGAATGCCAATTTTTGTGCATTGTCTGAGCATGAGTCAACATTATTAATGCAATGTTAATTTCCTCCCTGTTCTTAATATTTCTAACATCTGAAAGCGAGTGAATTCAATCCCAAGAAACAAGGCAAACTTACTTGTGCTAAATGTTCCTCTATAGGTTGCTTTAGCCTGTGCATTGTGGTAGCCAGTCACAAAGACATTGTATTTCTGCCCACTCCGGAGGCCTCCAATGACCCGTTCAGTGCCAGTTAAATTGAGCTTCAGGACTAGAGAGTGGTCATGTGCGGAGGTGATTGTGATGTCGTAGACAAAGACATGTTGAGGTTCAGGGTTCACCCAGTGCAGTTTAGCGCTGTTTTCTGTGATATCAGTTATTTGGACTTCACCTGTGTGCTTAACCACTGTCAAAAACAAAACTGTCATAAGGCTTCAAAGAAGAAAGCAAGCAGACTGCATTCTTAAAAGAATTAGTTTCTGAGAATGATTTAAAACAGAGAAAGAGATCATCCATAAAAACCCAAGAGACCTCAAATAAGTGCACCCCAAATATAACATTCCCTTTGTATGGCTGATTTAATTTCAAAACAGCTCCAATGGCCACTTAAGAGCTGGATGGTCAATTATTTTCAATTGTCGATTTCCAATGCTCAAAGACAACTACCAATACTCATGTAGTGAAACTGGCACCATTCTAACACATCAAGGGAGGTTTCAGCAGACTTGGGCAAGGTTGCAGAAGCCCAAAAATCTAGTTAGAAACCCCTAAGAGGGGCAGCCCTTTAAAAACAGGCCAGTGAAAATTGATCTAGTATCCAGATCAAGGGAAGCAAGAGTCCCATTCTCTTCTGCCTCAGTCAGACCACACCTGGAATGCTGTGTCTAGTTCTGGGCACCACAATTTAAGAAGGATGTTGACAAGCTGGAATGTGTGCAGAGGAGGGCGACCAAGAGGACCAGGGGTCTGGAAACCAGGTTTTATGAGGAGCACTTGAAGGAGCTGGGAATGTTTAGCCTGGAAAAGAGGAGACTGGGAGGAGATAGGATAGCCATCTTCAAATATCTCAAGGGCTGTCACATGGAGGAGGGAGCAAGCTTGTTTTCTCCTGCTCTGGAGGGTAAAACTCGAACCCATGGCTTCAAGTTACAAGAAGGGAGATTCCGGCTAAATATCAGGTAGAACTTTCTGACAGTAAGAGCTGTTCGGCAGTGGAACAGACTCTCATGAGAGGGTGGGACTCAAAACAATGGCTTCAAGTTGCAAGAAAGGCAATTCCGACTAAACATTTGGAAAAACTTTGACAATAAGAGCTGTTCAGCAGTGGAACACAGAGCTTTCCAAACTGTGTGTCACGGCATGTTAGTGTGTCAGCTGCGGTGTGTAGGTGTGTCACATGATCTCTCCCCATGCTCCTCCCAGGGCTGGAAAGGGATAAATTTAACCTCCGGTTTGCTAGTCAAATTGAATTAATGTGTCGTGGAATGATGCATGCCTAAAAAGTGTGTCGCCAACATGAAAAGTGTGGAAAGCTGTGTTTAACATATGTAGTGTGCCAACTGGGGATATTCAAAGTGTTGGTGTTGACCTTTAAAGCCCTAAACGGCCTCTGACCAGTATACCTGAAGGAGCGTCTCCACCTCCATCATTCAGCCCGGACGCTGAGGTCCAGCGCCTAGGGCCTTCTGGCAGTTCCCTCACTGCAAGAAGCAAAGCTACAGGGAACCAGCCAGAGGGCCTTCTCAGTAGTGGCACCCGCCCTGTGGAACGCCCTCCCATCAGATGTCAAAGAGATAAACAACCACCTGACATTCAGAAGACATCTGAAGGCAGCCCTGTTCAGGGAAGTTTTTAATGTGTGACATCTTAGTGTATTTTTGGTCTTTGTTGGAAGCCACCCAGGGTGGTTGGGGAAACCCAGCCAGATGGGCGGGGTACAAATAATAAATTATTATTATTATTATTACTTCTGTAAGTGGGTATTTGGGGCTTTTCTGACTATTTAGGCCCAGTTCTCATAAAGAACAGCTGTGGGCCCAACCTGTTTCTGAGCTCTATCACATTAACCACCTCAAGAAAACCAGCATGTCAAAGAGAGGGCTTGGCTAGAACACTTCTCCCTGATATTCTGGTTTTGTATGGGCAGGGAATTATGCAGGAGAATTCTAGTCAACACTGACGCAGCCTAGAAGAGGCTATCATACTAGCTCACCTGCTGTTTGTACACCTTAGGTTCTAGTTTTGCACCAATGTTGTAGATATTAATTTCACTTGCCTGCCTGCCTGCTTGCTTAGGAAGTCTGCAGAATGTGAAACGTCCCACTGATAAAGACTTGTGGTGGGACTGGTGAGATCCCTGTTGAAGACGGTAGCTTTGAAATGATTCCTCTCTATCTTCACTTGTTAGTGAAATTTATTCTAATGAACTTGTTTGAATGATCCACTGTAATATGAAGATCTTACTGCTCCATGCTTTTTTTAAAAAAAATGAAAGTCTACTGTACAGTGGGGTTTTTGGATTTTATTTTATTAGTCTTCAGGCTGAAAAACAACCCGTATAGAACAAGAGTTCTCCTGATTTGTTATGGTCCATGGAAACAAGTTAATAAAAGTCAGATGACACATGCATGTTTAAATTACTAGAAAGAAGGATTTGGTAGAGGAACACATATTAATGCAACAGCATTAATCTGAGTATGGGACTGATCTTTTAATCAATCTCCACAAAGTATTTATTTATTTAACATACACGCACTCATTAAAATCTACACAAAATATTTAAATCTATCCACATTGTGTATATGGATGGAAGGTGAAGTTATTTATCTTCCTCTACCAAGATTATTCTTTCTAACAATTTAACATATACGTGCCACTTGACTTTCATTAATCTGTTTTTGTGGACCATAATGATTTGGGAGCTCTCCTGCTAACAGCATATGGTATGAATTTTTTACAATATGCATTGCAACACACGGAGACAATGTGTTTTTGAAGCGGTATTGGCTTATTTGGTCCAAATGACAATGTTCCCAGTCAGATGATTGAAATGGGCTGACTTGGCTGTGAGATTAACCAAAGAAGTGTAATACAGTGGAAAACGATGGGCATAAAATCAACCCAGCATACAGCTAAGAAATTCAATGTCCTTGACTGCATCATGGATGTCACTCAGCTTAATGAATAAATAGATTTATTTACACAAACATCACATGGAATTTCGTCAGAAGAACTCCATCAGGGCAAAATGTTCTGATCATTTAATTTTTGTCCATCTTTTAGTGCAGACCAATCTTCTGGGAGCGCAGAATTTCAACGAAAGCTCAGATTTGGGTTGGAGTATATGGGATAAGGCTTCAGTTAAAACTAAACTAACCTAGCAGCCAACATAAAAAAATTCCTTCCAGTAGCACCTTAAAGACCAACTAAGTTAGTTCTTGGTATGAGCTTTCGTGTGCATGCACACTTCTTCAGATACACCATTCTTCAGATACCTGTATCTGAAGAAGTGTGCATGCACACGAAAGCTCATACCAAGAACTAACTTAGTTGGTCTTTAAGGTGCTACTGGAAGGAATTTTTTTATTTTGACTATGGCAGACCAACACGGCTACCTATCTGTACAAAACCCCAGCGGCTCGCATTCACCAAACTTCTTCCATTTGTGCAAGAACTACCACTTGCATAACAAAACTTCCCCTCCCTCTCCCCTCTCCATGGCCCTCCATTCTGCTCTTGAGGGTTGGGGGAACTCCTAGAATTCCAGGCAGAGGAGAGCAAGGTAAAGTTCTGCTGCCCAAGCAGAAGTCCTTGTGCAAACAAGACAGTAGTGTTAGATACAACTCAATGGTTTCTGTTTTGTCTCTTTATTGAACAGTTGCATTGCTTGACTGTAATTGTGACCGGAGGAGCTGCAGAGAGAAAGGTGCCTAACTTTCCCACAGCAACTGTTTTTCTGTTCCCAACTGCTGTTTTTGGACTACAACTCCCATCATCCCTAGCTAGCAAGACCAGGGATGATGGGAAACCCTGCTCTAGACAACGAATACAGTGGTGCCCCGCAAGACGAAATTAATTCGTTCCGCAAGTTTTGTCGTCTAGCGAATTTTTCGTCTTGCGAATCACGAAATCCCATAGGAATGCATTGAAAATCAATTAATGCGTTCCTATGGTCAAAAAAAGTCCAAACAAAGCCAAATTTGGTACAACAACAGTTTATTAACTGCTCTTTAAAGTCACACATACTGTAAAGAGCAGTTCAAAAATTGAAGGGAAAATAAATTAACTTTATAAACAAAACATGTCTTTGTTTTTAGACAAAGGAAACAAAGTCGCGAGACGTTTTCGTCTTGCGAAACAAGCCCATAGGGAAATTCGTCTTGCGAGGCAAATCGAAAACGGAAAAACCTTTCGTCTAGCGAGTTTTTTGTCTTGCGAGGCATTCGTCTTGCGAGGTACCACTGTATGCCCCACTTGCCTTTGCGGCTCCTTCACTCAAGACTGCAGCCTCCTGCAGCTCCCTTTCCTTTCCTTTTTTCAAAAAGCCAAACACATTTGTGCATTTGTGTACAATGTGTAGTTTGTCCTTTACCAAAGAAAAGCGGTGGTCCTCAACTGCCGCCAAAATGCAACATGTAAGGATCAAATATCCTAAGGATAAAACATGCTAAAGACATTTGGTAAACAGGAGATACTGTACATACCTTCCAGTTTTTCTTTTGTTGTAGTAGTAGGTGTAGAGGTAACATTATTTGGAATGTTTCTAATTGAAAAAGCAAAAATTAGTTATGGATATGTGTATATTTCCCCCCATGAGCAAAGTGCTTTACAGTTCTTATAAAGTTTCCTGATCCATTTAATCTTAAATTTAATGATGTTTCCATGATCCAGTGTACTTCCCAGAAGAACAGACTAACTAGATTGCTACATGGAATTTCTCAGTTTGAGGCACCTTCCAATATCAAATTTTAGAATCTGGAGCACATTTCCCCATGCAGGAGACTGGGAAGAATAACTGTAAAAATGATCCCTTGTTCATTATCTTTTCTACACCCAGTGTCAAGATAAGTCTAATTCGCTGCCTTCAGTAGATCTCATTGTTAGCTTTGCAGACTGGCAAGCAGGGCTTATCTCTTCCAAACAAGCCAGCAAAAATCCCCCAAACGAGAGGTACTGGAGCTAAAACCTTGGAAAGTGAAACATACAAAACGTTCCTTTTCTCACTGTGTGCCTCACACTCTTATACAGGAAAGATAATTAATTCATCTTAAAAGTGTATTTGTCAGAAACAGAAAACATGCATACTGCTGGCAAAAAAACATGTACCGTATTTTTCACTCTATAAGACCCACCAGACCACAAGTTTTTGGAGGAGGAGGAAAACAAGAAAAAAAAAAATTCTGAATCTCAGAAGTCAAAACAGCAAGAGGGATCACTGCACAGTGAAAGCAGCAATCCCTCTTGCTGTTCTGGCTTCTGGGATAGCTGCGCAGCCTGCATTCGCTCCATAAGACGCACACACATTCCCCCTTACTTTTTAGGAGGGAAAAAGTGAGTCTTATAGAACACAAAATACGGTACCTCATCTGATTTTGGGAATAAGCTGCGACTGTTCAGTCACCTGTCTTTTCCTTCTATTCAGAATGCTAAAAACTCATTAAACTTACACTTCTTTCTGGCCAAATTTTTTGACTGGCTGATCACCTTGAAACCAATCACATTGTTTCCTGATGTCTGGAGACAGGTAAAAGGCATTTTCACCTAAAAATACAAGCAGAATTTCAACAAAGCCATTCTCCCTGGCCAAACATACTATTTCAATTTAAACCATAATAAAAGTAGTCTAGTAAGTATGATAGGGGCCATATCTAAGCCTTTTAATACTTAGCATTTATTTATATACATGGAAAAATAGTAATTTGCATAATCTCTTCTTCCTTTCTTCCCAATGAAAAATGGTTTCAGTCTTGCAAGTAATAAAACACAGCTCTCCATTCTGCTGCTTCTAATTACGATATAAGCAAAATATGTGGAGACTGTAATTCTGCCAGCAACTAAAGGAAGTTTTTCTTTAGCTATAATGGGGGAGACTATGCTGTAGACTTAAATATCTTATCGGTTGACCTAAAAAGGGGGAAGAAACAAGAGATTTAACCAAACTAGGGTTCAAAGAGTTTTAAGTCTGCAACAGAAAGCTGGAAATTGTTGACAACTGAAAGGAGGACTGTAAAGCTGTGATCCTAAATACACACAAGATGAGTCTCCACAAAAAGTGTTTATGACTCCAACTTTACCAGTAATTACTAGAGTCTAGAACAGAAATTGAGGAATTCCTTAAGAGAAATTCATATGTCTCTTGGATTTTAGAATCACAGTATCCAGTTTTTTGTGGGAAAACTTTATATATGATCTTTTATGCATTTGGTTCAGCAGACCCATTTGTTTGGGGTCTTAAAATCAGTAGTCCCTGTGCAGTCTGGATTATATGGCAGCCAAGCCTGAATAGTACCACTGTTTCTCAGCAGCATGAGAAAAACTTCACATAATATTCATGCAAGGTATGAGTTTTCTGGTAAGGCTATATGCCAATGGCATGTTTTGAAATCTGTCTTAAAACACTCTTCTTTAGGACTGCAGACCTGAACGCTAAGCTAGAGAGAGCTTGGTATAGAGTAGGTCCCTTGGGGCCAGCACTGCCCCACCCCAAACTGTGTGCTTGATGCGCTGTTGCTGCTCTGCCATGCGTGCCGCAACTCAGAGGGGACCTTGCATTGCTGCTGACCCCATACCTCCTCAGGGCCTTGCATCTAACTCTCTTCCAGCCCCTTTGGAGAGCAAATGTGCACTTGGTGAAAGAGCAGTGGCTAGGAAGCTGCAGGAACGGCAGTTGATGGGGCACAGCTGAGTTGGCACTTTTGTGGGAGAGCAGCAGCGACTCTGAGGAGAGGGTTTACTAGAGCCGTGTGGGAGCTGCTTCATAGCCTAGTTATGACCTATAAAGCCCTATAACAGTTGGTGTCTAGGCTTTCTGAAGGACTGTCTCCCACAATACGAGCCTGCCTGGCTTTCGAGATTTTCGGGGGCAGCCTCACTCTTGGCCCCACCATGGCACAAGAGGGCCTTCTTGGTGGCTGCTCCCAGACTCTGGAACTAACTGGTTGCGACTGGGTCTTTGAATGGTGGGCGTTGCATATTTTCTTGTCCTTCAATGTTTTTAAATGGTTTCAGCTTGTTTTGGTTCAGTGTCACTTTTAAGAAGGCAACCTTTAAAAATATTTATACCTGATTTTGTGTGTGTGTGTGTGTGTATGTACGCATGCTGTATCTGTTTTTAATGCATGTCATGGGCTGTCTTAGATCCTGCACTGAGGGAAAGGTGTGACATTAACTAAACAAGTACATCACCACCACCACCATCATCTTCTTGTTCCACAAATGAAGTATACTGCCCCGTGTCTGAAGTACTTGGCATCAGAGCATCAGTGCCCCTTTCACCTGGCTCATATGTCCATTGGGGGGCAATGCACACTTCACCCCCACCTCCCCTTGCACATTTCATGGTCAGCATCAAATTTCCACTGCTGTGCCACTGCATATACTTACTGCTAATAAAAGACGGCAAGATGTTCCCAAAGCGCAGCAAAGCTTCTTCATGGAGCTCAGAGGGCTTATCGACATATTTGAAGAAGACGTCGTTGGGCTCACTTGCCAAACTGTAGATGCTCTTGATGTCCACTTTCCTGCCAATGCCCAAAATGACAAAGAAGTATCCCTTGCATTTAGCTTCTACAATAACTCTCTGAAGGTGTTCGAGTTCTTTGCTTTTAATCTCTCCAGTCATCATCAAGACTATGACTTTGAGATCTCTTGGATTTGGCGCACTCTCAAAGATGTGCTTTGTCGTATATTCAATTGCACTCGCCACAGCCCGTGTGCCATACAGCTGTGACATTTGGTTGCTAATGAAATCCATCAGCTTGTCTTTGGATCCATAATCTGTCAGGGACAACTCCACCTGGACAGGAGATGCACTTGAGTTTGATTCAAACTCATAGGGAGCATGTTGGATGACGGCCACCCTGGCATGGTGCCGGGATACCTTGGGGTCAGAGCTTGTTTCCAGCTGGCTTACTACATATGAAATGTAGTTCTTCATCTCTCTGAATTGCAGATGGGTGGTGCTTTCAGAGCTGTCTAGAATGAATGCTATATCAATGTCAACATCTGTAGGAGCAGCCCGCCTGTCTCTGTTAAAAGCTCTTGTGGGACCACAGCTAGAATCAGGATCACATACATCTAAAGGAATAAACATATCACAGTTAACTCAAATATCTGAAATCAACATCCTTCAGCATCACAGTAACAAGAGGGTGTAGGAACTTGAATTGGCATATTGCATCAGAATCACAGCTTCTGGTAGCTCCCAAATGATTTTGAGAATTTCAAAGAAAGCAAATGGTTTTAAAATTCCCTCAAAATGAGTGTACAGTTTGGGCAAAAGATGAACATGTGACAGGTCCGTTGATTCTCTCCCCAGCAAAATGCTGCAATTACTACCAGTTAATTGGACAGCTGTCCATGAAGTCATGGCATTGCTGTACTGGCTAAATGAAGCCAGTTTTTAGACTTCAGTTTATAACTGCAGGACCCCTGCAGGGGCTAAGCATCACAGGGCAGAATGAAGGCACTTCAACAGCACTGCTGCGAGCAGAAAGATGGCAGGACCACCAAAGGTTCTTCTGCATGGGACGTAGGTGGAGCTGTGGTCTAAACCACTGAGCCTCTTGGGCTTGCCAATTATAAGGCTGGCAGTTCAAATTCTTGCAATGGGGTGAATTCCTGTTGCTCTGTCCCAGCTCCTGCCAACCTAGCAGTTCGAAAGCACACCAGTGCAAGTAGATAAATAGGTACCACTGTGGCAGGAAGGTAAACGACGTTTCCGTGCGCTCTGGCATCCGTCACAGTGTTCTGTTGCGCCAGAAGTGGTTTAGTCATGCTGGCCACATAACCCAGAAAGCTGTCTGTGGAGAAACAGTGGCTCCCTCGGCCTGAAAGCAAGATGGGCGCCGCAACCCCATAGTCACCTTTGACTGGACTTAACCGTCCAGGGGTCCTTTACCTTTTATCAGTCATGGCATATATACTGTGATTGCCTCCAGAGGTTTGGGCAAGATAGGGCTTTTTACCTTTATCTGTATGGCACCAATTTAATGGCCCATAAACCTGAAAACAACTTAGCACGTTTCCACAATAAGGGGCTTTGCAAACAAAAAGTGCTCTTTCAGTTAGATATAATATTCAGAATAAAATCACTATAAAATTAGTGCATTGTGCAACAAACAATGTGTGATATGGACATTTCCAGTTGAAACACACTTTCATGTTAGGGGTGGGCAGAATGAGATCTACTGAAAGATCTCAATTCGCAGTAGATCCAGAAGGGTTTCTGATTCCCACTTTGTTTAACAACAGCAACACAAAAAAGCTCCGCTGCCCCGCTTCCCTAAATTGTGTTGCTGGAAAAGAACACTTTGAGGGGTGCGGTAAAGCAGGTGTGGATTTGGGGTCTTTTGCCGACTATGAATTCTTGGCTGACCATATTCTCAGGAGCACCCTTTACTTTAATTAATAGCCTGTTTCTGCCTGGCTGAGCTACGGTTCTGTACCTGGCTTCAACTGGTAGACCTCCAGGAAAACAACAACTTCCAAGCAGATCCCGTGGACCCTTCTCATAAGCATATAATGTATATTTGCACCTCACTAAGACAAACAGGTGTGGCACCTCACAAGGAATGGGTTTTAGGGGTCCAGCAGCTGCTCAAATGTACAATGGATGGTTCTGCATTGGCACGGAGCCCTGACCCTGGCCTACAATGTAGAGGTACCTACACTTCAGTAGCAAATTTGAAGGTGTCAGGTTCTTGAATGGCTCTGCATTGTGGCAGACAAGGGACAAAGGTTTAAAGCCTTTCCTGACAAGAGGCCTTGCCTAGCTTGCAGAAGATCATATTGTCTGTACAGTGCAGCTAAAGCAAATTCCTAGTAATGGCTTCAAACTTTACTGTCCTTGAAAAGTACATTATATAGGAAAGAAACCCGAGAACCTTACCTAGACAAACGTGGCACGTTATTACTCTCCTAATAATTTGGTTCAGTTGATCCCTGTTGCCAGAAAATACGATGGCTTGTCCACCAGTATTGTTGATCTGGTTTAGACAAAAAAGAAAACAGGCATCAAACATTGATTGGTGTAGACAGCCCATGAATAGCTGAGGCCAAACAGAAGACTCGGCTGACTTCTGAAAACTTTGAGCACCTTATGCTTTTTAGACCTGCCTTCAGACTACACAGGAGATGGTGGCTGAGAGCTAGAAATCAGACAGTCAGTTTCATTATCCTTTTTTACAGTGCATAAAAATGAAAACCGTTTCTTTTTCATATTTATAAATGCTTTAATACATATGTCACTTCTTTTTTAAAAAACTGCAAGGCTTTAAAAGAGGGCAATATGCCTGATGGCCACAGTCCAGGGAGAATGGCTGTGGCTTAATCCCACAAAATAATAATAATAATAATAATAATAATAATAATAATAATAATAATAATAATAATTTATTATTTATACCCCGCCCATCTGGCTGGGCCTCCCCAGCCACTCTGGGCGGCTTCCATAAAAACCAAAAATACAGTAAAATATCACACGTTAAAAACTTCCCTGAACAGGGCTGCCTTAAGATGTCTTCTGAATGTCAGGTAGTTGTTTATCGCTTTGACATCTGCTGGAAGGGCGTTCCACAGGGCGGGCGCCACTACCGAGAAGGCCCTCTGCCTGGTTCCCTGTAGCTTTGCTTCTCGCAATGAGGGAACCGCCAGAAGGCCCTCGGTGCTGGACCTCAGCGTCCGGGCAGTATGATGGGGGTGGAGACGCTCCTTCAGGTATACTGGACCGAGGCCGTTTAGGGCTTTAAAGGTCAGCACCAACACTTTGAATTGTGCTCGGAAACGTACTGGGAGCCAATGTAGGTCTTTCAAGACCGGTGTTATATGGTCTTGGCGGCCGCCCCCAGTCACCAGTCTGGCTGCCACATTCTGGATTAGTTGTAGTTTCCGAGTCACCTTCCAAGGTAGCCCCACGTAGAGTGCATTGCAGTAGTCCAAGCGGGAGATAACCAGAGCATGCACCACTCTGGCGAGGCAGTCTGCAGGCAGATAGGGTCTCAGCCTACGTACCAGATGGAGCTGGTAGACAGCTACCCTGGACACAGATTTGACCTGTGCCTCCATGGACAGCTGTGAGTCCAAAATGACTCCCAGGCTGCGCACCTGGTCCTTCAGGGGCACAGTTACCCCATTCAAGACCAGGGAGTCCTCCACACCTGCCCGCCTCCTGTCCCCCAAAAACAGTACTTCTGTCTTGTCAGGATTCAACCTCAATACCCCTGGAGGAGAAGAAAAGTTGAAGGGATGCAAACCTGCAGTGCATTTATGAGGGCTCTGTCCTCTCTGGAGGTAAGGAACACAGGCACAACTCCCGCATCATATAATTTCATGACAGCATCATTAAGCTGAGGAGATGCTCTTGTTGGCCCATTGCTGAAGAAAACAGCCACCTTCCGCATGAGGAAGCCACTGCGGGCACGTTTGAAGGTATTCCTGGCCACAAAAGACATGGCCGTTTCTAAGCTTCGCTGTTTTGATGTCTGTGGCATTTGGAGCTCTTGAATCTGTTTGATGAGATTTCCTTTCCTCCGGGAGTCAGCAAAACGGATCTCAGTGGTGACTTCACTGTTATAGGTAACTAACGCAACCCGGGCACCCCTGGGACAGTTGCTTTCAGCAATTGTGAGGTTGTTGACAATTGTCAACACTGCTTGCTTCGTTCTGTTGAAAATGTCTGCACTTCCCCCAGTGGCGGTGTCTATAGCAAATGCCAGTTCTGTGGGGTAAACTGGACATTCCCTGGGACCTGCAGGTAGTGGATACATGAAACAAGAAAGGAATATGTTCAAACACATTTGCTTCCAAAATAGCAAGGGACATATTCTGCAACTACAAACCAGTCCGTTCCTTTGAAGCCACAGCTTGCATCCATTTCTGGTGCCAGAAACTGAGGAATCTAATCTGGACTTACCATAACAGCAGGCTGTGAATAACAGAAAGAAAGAAAAAGAAAGAAAGAAAGTCAATGACTTCATCGTCTCCTCCAAAGCAAACTAAGCATTAGAGGGAAAAGAAATGGACTTACGGCATTTATCTTTGATGTTGCGTACAAGTGTGCATTGCTTTAAAGGAAAAGGAAGGGCAAACGGTGAAAAAAATGAAGAAATACAAGAAGTTTGGTACCAGCACGAAAAATTACGGAATGAGAAGATGACTTACGTCTCTTGCTTCTCCTCTGTCACCCTTGAGTCCCTGAAAGAAAGGATTTTAAAATGCAACTGTAATTGCAAGACTTGGGTTTCAGAGTGCTTGTCTGATAGGAGCTTGACAGATTTCAGTCAACTGAGGAGGGTAAAGGGAGGAGGGTAAAGGGGGTGTGGGGCGGGGGAGTCAGAAGAGTCTTGCCAGGGAATGGAATAGGAAGGAAGCAAATTACAATTCATTGTCATCAGATCCTATTTGTTGACATTGTACTTTGCAGAATCCTGCATCACTTTTATATTTGAAAATTAATAAAAAATATAAAAAGTGTGTGTGTGTGTTTTGTGTTCATTCTTCCAGATAACTGTGTGCCTTGAATTCAAGCCAAAGTTTCATCGGGAGATCTTCTTAGTGAAAAATCTGAGTACCACTATTTTGAGGGCTTTATCCATGATTCTACTGATTGGGTTACACTAGTGTTTCCCAACCTTGGGCCTCCAGCTGTAAACACATCAAGCCTCCATCAAGTCCTTGGCACATTCTATGCTGTCCCCAAATCCTGCAGGCATAAGGTTGGCACTGCAAGGAGTGGCGTAATTCTTCCACTCTTTTTGTAAAACAGCTGCCTCTTGTTTCAGAGGCTGTTCTGACCAGGAGGCCCAAAATGTCACAGGAGGATTACCTTGGGGAAAATTAAGCCTAGATCCTGACAGGAGCGGGAAGAAACCAGGGAAATTAAGGGGGAAATAATTCCGGAGCTCTCTTCATTACTCAAGATGGTGGAGGGTGGAAAACAGGGCTTCCATCTCTGAGGCGCCAAACCCTTTTGGCCTCTCCCCCCCCCCATATTTTCAGGGAGGAGGTTGGTTCAAAGGAAAATGTTCAAGGAGGAAGAGGCAAGCAGGCAAACAGAGGGGAAGGAGCAGGAAAGTAGCTCCCGGAGGAGGAGGAGCCACTGCGTTTGGCTCCACCCACACCCTGATGCCGTGTAGGTCACGGCATGCACCCCATGATGGCCCCCTTCTCCTGCGGACATTGGCGCCTCTGGTGGAGAAGGAAATTTGCTGCCCAGGAATGTGGTGGAGTCTCCTTCTTTGGAGGTCTTTAAGCAGAGGCTTGATAACCATATGTCAGGAGTGCTCTGATGGTGTTTCCTGCTTGGCAGGGGGTTGGACTCGATGGCCCTTGGGGTCTCTTCCAACTCTATGATTCTATGATTCTATGAAATAATTTATGGCCTTTGGTCTCACCCAGCAGGGCTCTTCTTATATTCCAATGAACTGAGAGGGGGTTCTTTGCTGCTGTTCACCGCTTTTTTCATTATTATCAAGCAGGAGTTGAATAGTTTATATAATAATCGCTTATCAAAATGGCACAAGTATGGCTAGCATGAGGGTGGGTGACTCAAGCCCAGAGATATCACAAGCAAAGCCTGAAATGAACACGAGTTGGAGTTCAAACTGGAGTTCAAACTTTAACGGTCCAAGTTTTGAAACTGATAACTTAAAATTGACAGTTTGGGTGTTTAATTTTCAGATTATTTTGCATCTTCCAGTCTCATTTCAGATTAGAAAAGCATTGATTAACATCTTCAGCTATTGTTTTTACTAAAAAATGTATAAATTAATATTCAGTTGTACGGGTCATAGGAGTGATGTTCACATCAGCTGGCAAGAGCCAGTTCCCTCACTGTATTATCATTTCTTCTTGGAACTTTCTTTAAACTTTGCACATATGTTTTTATGTTGTGATTTTATCCTGTGAACCAGCCTGAGACTTTCAGGTATAGGGCAGTATACAAATTTAATAAATAGTAAAATAAATAATAAAAATAAGACTTTCAAGCAATACAAGCAAGCTAGAAATGTTCAGATCAACAACAATTTCTTCTTTATAATTCCTTAATCTCTCACACACAATTCCACAGTTTTTCCTGTTTTTAGCAGTTCTTAATTTTATCTGTAAGCTGCCTTGAGTCCCGCCAGGGGAAAAGGCGGGGTATAAAAAGAAAGAAATACAAGAAATAAAGGTTTATTCAAGATAACTCGGGATCATTCTATTAGATTAACAGAGATGAAGTATGGTATGTGAGTTTAACAGTAAGCTCAGTATAGAAAGAAATGGAAAAGTATTCTAGACCAGTGTTTCCCAACCTTTTTTGGGCAAAGGCACACTTGTTTCATGAAAAAAATCTCGAGGCACACCACCATTACAGCCCCGTGACGTCAGCGCGCAGCGTCACGCCGGGAGGGACGCACGAAAGTGTAAGTTTCAATTTTTTCCCCTCCCCCTTGCCTTCCTTCTGTGCCAACTGCCCAAAAGCCAAGAATCGCGGGACCGCCGGCGGAGGGGGGGAGGGCGAGCGGAGGCAGCGGCGAGCCCCGTTCCTCCCCATCCGCCCCATTCCGTGCAAGGAGCGCGAACAGGTGTGAGAAGGGGGTCAAACCTGCGGGTCGGCGCCGGGGAACCTCCAAGCTTTGGGGGTGGGGGGGGGAGGAGGCAGCAAAGCGAGGCAGGAAGGAGAGCGCGGCTTGGCTGGGTGAGCTTTGGCAGGGGCAGGGAATGAGAGCCGCAAGGCGGGCGCTGCGGACGGAGCCGCTGCCCGCCGAGCTCGCAGGCAGCCAGGCAGGCAGACGGCGAGAGCCCCGCGCTGGGCGGCCTCTCCTCGCCGTCGCCGCCCCGCCTCTCGCCGCCCGACTCACCCGCCTCCCTCCAGGCAACATCTCGCGGCACACCAGGCAACATCTCGCGGCACACTAGTGTGCCGCGGAACAGTGGTTGAAAAACACTGTTCTAGACTCTTCAGCAAAATCAACATGTCAGACCAGTAATGTGTGTATTGCAAACTTACCTCTGGCCCAGGATATCCATTCTCTCCTTTTTGGCCTCGTACGCCAGGTGCCCCTGCACTTCCCTAAACAGGAAAAAGCAAACAAGAGTAAATGTGCTTGATCCAAATCCCACACATCTGCCCTTTTAAGTTAATCGCATCTGCTGTGGGTTGTTTACCTGGAGAGGCTCGAATTAATGCAAACAGAGCCAGCATGATTCTACCTGGCCCACCTGCAGACCCTTCCCTCTCCATTATTTCTGCCCTGCCCTGGTCCGTGGGGCTGCCCTGACCTCCCATCACTTGCTGAGAGAGAGGGCGGAGGCCGTGAGGGTTCTGAAATTCCTCACCCCGCCCGCCTGGACGTCCAACAGAAATCCGCTCTCCAACAAGTTACCCAAACATTTGAGAGCATTTAATTTCATTTGGAAGTTTATACTAGTTAACTGTTGTAGGGGCTCTTTTACTACCTGATGATTTGGACTTACTTATGCTGAAATGATCTGTATTTTAAGCAAGTGTTGTAAGCTGCCTTGAGGACAAGTTGGCAAAAAAAGCATATAAATGGTTTAAGTAACATTTTTGTTCATGTACACTATGCAGACTCCTGTGTGTTGGATCCATAAATAGTGTGTGAAAAACAAACAGCCAGTAGTACTTGCAAATGTTTCTGCAGTGCGGTAACAGCTTCGAATACAGCTTGCACAAGTTTTTGCACAAGTATGTGAACACTTATTTAGATTTATGCTCTAACATAAGCTGTAAAACAGCACTACTATGAACAGAAAGCACCTTCCATAAGCATGTCACATTTGAGTCTAACTTTATGATGTGTTTATGCTTGGCTGCAGTTGGCCCACTCAGAGTTTATTACAGATCTCTTCTCTAGTAAACTGGAAGTGGCAGCTGATCTTTGCCTTGGAACTAATCATTTTGATGGTCTGAGACTGATTTTGTGCTGGCACCTACAGCACTTTTATGAATATATGAGTACTGGGACTTCTTTTTTTACCCAAAAAAGGCACTGAATACAACTATGCAAGTAGTTGCAACAGGATGAAACTGGGAATAAAGAAAATGATTTGTAGAAGAACATGAACCAAGCAGGCTCTCAGTTCAATCTTCCACTATCAAACACATGAAGCTACATTACCCTGAGACCTCTGCTTCCTTTGGGGCCAGGATCTCCAACGCCACCATTATCTCCAGGCGCACCCTGTTTAAAATAGAGCAAAGCATTATCTCTCTGGCACATGTCACTCATGAGCTACTGCATTTTAGCATAAGGAACATCATTAAAATTTGTGTAAGTACCCTTATTCCTGGATATCCTGGGAAACCAGGTTCTCCCTGTGGAAATAAGAAACAGATTGTGGGTTCAATGAAGCAAAGGCAGCGACCTTCCCTTGTCTGTTCCCAGAAATAAAAGGGCTCAGATGTTCCCAGCTGTGCCAAACCAGACCTGAGGAGGCATCCAACAGGCATGCCATGCCATTCAGAGAAACAAACCACTTCCATCAATTCTGTTTTGAAATTGTGTTCCCAACCCCCTGTAAGGGCAAATTAACATGGGGGGGGGGTTCATGCAACATAAGCCTGATGTTGCCTGGATGCTCCTCACCCCCATGAATGCCTGAGACGCTGTAAATGGGAAGTAATTGGCTGGTGTGGAATTGTCCCAAGGAACCCCTTCCCACTGCCATGTGCTGCTTACAATGACTCTAGGGTTTCTTTTCCAAGTAATAATAGTTTCATTGGAGTCTAGTTCTGTATATGCATACTTCAGATAACTTCGGACATTGTGCTCTGGTTTGAACTTGTTAGTCTTTGCTTTTATCATCCATTTTATTTCTCGGTCATCCTGTTTATAAAATCATTTTTGCTAATTAAGCACAACTGCTGTGAAGACTAACATTATCAAGAAATTTTTTTATTATGATTCATACAATACCGCCAGGGTGTATTCTTGTAGAGTACTCGCAGTGTACTTGAAACATTGCAGAGTTTCACAGGTGAAAACAGGCAGATCCCTCCCCAAAGATTTGTGTGTGACCGCCTAGACAGCATCTTAAAAAGCAGAGACATCACCTTGCCAACAAAGGTCCGTATAGTTCAAGCTATGGTTTTGCCAGTAGTGATGTATGGAAGTGAGAGCTGGACCATAAAGAAGGCTGATCGCCGAAGAATGGATGCTTTTGAATTATGGTGTTGGAGGAGACTCTTGAGAGTCCCATGGACTGCGAGAAGATCAAACGTATCCATTCTGAAGGAAATCAGCCCTGAGTGCTCACTGGAAGGACAGATTGTGAAACTGAGGCTCCAGTACTTTGGCCACCTCATGAGAAGAGAAGACTCCCTGGAAAAGACCCTGATGCTGGGAAAGATGGAGGGCACAAGGAGAAGGGGATGACAGAGGACGAGATGGTTGGACAGTGTTCTCGAAGCTACCAGCATGAGTTTGACCAAACTGCGGGAGGCGGTGGAAGACAGGAGTGCCTGGCGTACTCTGGTCCATGGGGTCACAAAGAGTCGGACACGACTAAACGAGAACAACACCATTAGGGAAAGGAAAGGGATGAAGAGGGTTAGCCAAAGGCCACACAGTCAAGAAAGGTTCTGGAGAAAGAGAGAGGTGGTGTCATGCCTGCCCTGAGGGCGGGAGATAGGGAGGGCCGTGCAACATGCAGGAAGAGGACAAGGGCAGGGTTGCCTTACAAGGCAAGAGACCCTGGGAGGGGCAAGAGGCCTTGCGCTCCTTGATGCACATTTTGCTTTCACCAAACTCAACTGCAAAGCTTGCATTAAGACGTGCCTTGTGGATTAGGGACCCTTCATGTATCTATCGGATAAAGGCAAGCCCTGGGACTGTACATACCTTTCTGCCTTTAGCTCCTGCCCTGCCAACTCCATCTCGTCCATCATCTCCCTACAAGACATAAAGGCAGCATGAATGCGCAACACATCCTGGAGCTTAGAGCCGTCTTCAGCCACTGTACGTGATCCTCAAAATTGGACGTATCAGAAGGCCAAGGTTAATGTGTTCAAAGAGGGCTCTTTGAAAGAGAGGATCGGGAGAGTTGAAACGGAGGCTCTGTGAAGTGGATTGTGAGCTGCCAGTGCTGGCCTCGCTGGAGGCCCTTCAGGCTCTCAGAAGCGAGCTTGTGGGGGTTGGTTGTTCGTTTCTCAATGGGGAAATGCTGTTCAGCAATGCTTCCAGCCTCCACGGAGCCACACTTACCGTCTCTCCTCGGGGCCCAGTGGGACCATTGGGACCCTTTGGACCAGGATTGCCAGGTTCGCCCTGTGTTAAAAATAATAAATTTAACTTAGGATGCAAGCTAGTATAACACAATACTTAAGGGACTCAGATATGAATCCCTGGTTGAAATCACTTCCGCAATAGGCTCATGAGGTGACTTTAGGAAATCTGCCTCCTCTGCTTAAGCGCTCCCGCCTGAAATATGGGGGTAACAATACTAATCTCACATGCAGGAGGGTTGTAAACATTACAACAAGATAATGTAAATGAAGGGCTCTCAACATTTGAAGGAGCATCTACACCCTCCTCGTTCAGCCCGGACACTGAGGTCCAGCTCCGAGGGCCTTCTGGAGGGTCCCTCACTGTGAGAAGCGAAGTTACAGGGAACCAGGCAGAGGGCCTTCTCAGTAGTGGCACCCACCCTGTGGAACGCCATCCCATCAGATGTCAAGGAAATAAACAACTATCTGACTTTTAGAAGACATCTGAAGGCAGCTCTGTTTAGGGAAGTTTTCAGTGCTTGATGTTTTATTCTGTTTAATATTCTGTTGGGAGCTGCCCAGAGTGGCTGAGGAAACCCAGCCAGATGGGCGGGGTATAAATACTGAAATAGCAACTACTACTACTACTGCTACTACTACTACTACTACTACTACTTGTGTTTCGTGCCATCTAAATGCAAAGCTTTATTATTATTTCTCTCTTTCTCTTCCTACGTCTGGGCACAGCAACCCCAAAGAGAGAAGGGAAGGAAGCCTCGAGATGGAGGAACCACCAAATTCAAATTCTTGCAGGTCTTACACTGGAGGGTAGAAGGGGGGCAACATTTCTCTTTCCTTTCTGTAACCCTAAATCCCCCCCCCGAAGTATGTGAGCTTCAGGGCCAGGGGACTGTATCTCCATTCTGGGGGGAGGAGGGCCCTGACAGTTTCCCCTCCTAACGCAGGTGCTATATCAGCAACAGAGGAGGAACAACTGGAGAGTTTTCCACAGCTGCAGCAAGGAGGCATCTGTGGGCAGACCTTATACTCAGCCAGCAGAGATGAGAATCTCTGGGGATTTCCTTTCCAGAGACCCTAAGATTGTGCCCTTAATATTTGCTGCACTATATTAAATTGGCTTAAAATGGCACCTATCTTCATAGCCCACCCAACCACATTAAGGAGAGGCTTTATTGCAGGTTCTGTAAGCTCCCCCCACCCCGTCTATGTTGATAGTTAAACTTGAGACAAATAAAAAATCCCTTCTGGACACATTAGCATTCAAAGCATTTGACACATTTTCAGTAGGAATTGCAGCATTTGCACTCTGCATATGCGCAGAATCTCATTTTTAATTTTGAGCTACAAAAGAGCTTTGAGAGAAATAATCATGCTTCTTCAGTGCTGCTTCCAAGCACAAAGCAACTTCACATTTCAAACTAGGCATTCACACATTCTGGCAACGTCACTAGAGCTGGCCTCTTATATTTAAGGCTTTCAAAGTGATATCGTTAAAATGCATGCAGTCACAGAAGAATGGGGCTGACTCCCCTTCATAACAGGAACCCTAGAAAATCATTCACATCTTAACACCAACATTAGTGCCCCCCATCTCCAGCTGTTCTCTGTAATTTTGCCACTTACCTTTTTCCCAAGAGGACCTAGCCGGCCACGCTCCCCAGCAGCTCCCGGTGGGCCTCCACCGCCCTATGGAGACCAAGGTCTGGAGATTGGCAACAGAGCAATAGCGCAAACATAACAACAGGAACAGCATGAACAGAAATTCTTATGGAAGCTCAAGGGGCAGGATTTAATCTATGTTCAGATATACGTGGGCAGCATTTGGAATCAAGATGGTAGACTGAACCTTTCAAAACTGCACTACAGTGGTGCCTTGCAAGACGAAAAGAATCCGTTCTGTGATTCTCTTCGTCTAGCGGTTTTTTCGTCTTGCGAAGCAAGCCCATTGAAGGATTAGCGGATTAGCGCTATTAGCGGCTTTTAGCGGCTTATCTGCTGATCGGATCAGCTGATAAGCGGCTTAGTGGCTTAGAAAAGGGGGGGGAGGGGAAAAAACCAGCAGGAACTCGCAATACATTGTCGTCTTGCGAAGCAAGCCCATAGGAAATTCGTTTTGCGAAGCACCTCCAAAACGGAAAACTCTTTCGTCTAGCGAGTTTTCCGTCTTGCGAGGCATTCGTCTTGCGGGGCACCACTGTATTTCTAACCACTGACTTTAAAACTCAACTGATTTTTTTGGTTTCTTAGAATTCCTGAGCATTGTTGGACATAAGGCAGCCATGAGAACCGGATTCTGTACTAATTTAATCCCCAGATGAATTCAGGCAAATAAGTGCCGTTCCTTTAAAACCTAAATTTCAAACTTTTAAAATGCTGCACTCATATTTGGTAATTTTGTCAACTTTATTTTCAATTCCAGTTTTCGGCAACACTGGAAGAATTTGTGGAAGGAACTGCTACAATGAATTTCTGCGAATGCTACTCAATAACATCACAGCAGCTTCATTATTATTACAGTATCTATTTATTTATTTATACTCCGCCTTTTTCCCTGACAGGGAAAATTCTGCTGGACGGATTTTTGAATGGAACTTTTCAGACTAACAGAAACAAGGAGCATTTAAGAAGTTACAATTTGTGAAGGATCTTGACAAGCTGGAATGTGTGCAGAGGAGGGCAACCAAGATGATGAAAGGTCTTGAACCCAAACCTTATGAGGAACGGAAAGAAGCACTTGGGTATGTTTAGCCTGGAAAAGAGGAGACTGAGAGGAGATAGGAAAGCCATCTTCAAATCTCTGAAAGGCTTTCACATGGAAGGTGGAGAAAGCTTGTTTCTCCTGCTCTGGAAGGTAGGACTCAAACCAATGGCTTCAAGTTACAAGAAAGGAGATACCAGCTAAACATCAGGAAAAACTTTCTGACACTAAGAACTGTTGGCAGTGGAATGGGTGACCTTGGAGGCTTTTAAGCAGAGGTTGGATGGCCACCTGTCATGAATGCTTGAGCTGAGATTCCCGCATTGCAGGGGGCTGGACTAGATGACCCTGAAGGGTTCCTCCCAAATCTACCAATTCTACGATTCTAAGAAGAATAAAAGAATTTTACCCTTGGACCAGGCAGGCCTTGCTCTCCTCGAAGACCTGGAGTTCCAATGGTGCCAGGCGCTCCCTGTACATAAGCAAAAGCAAATAGCTGAGGTAAAAAACATTCAACACAAAAAATGGAATTTTGCTGAAACACAAAGGAGCAGTAACTTAAGGCCTGGGTTCATCTTTTGAGGTCATGGCACTATTTCTTCCCTGATATAAATCTCAGGAAATGACAAAAACTTACTTTCCCATGTCATGACACCACAAAATAATATATAGAAGCTCCGTGCAGACATTTCTTCAGTAAATATATAATGGTCTGCACCAGGGCTGTAGCTAAGGAGTGGTGAGAAAGGCTAAGGGGGGGGGGATTGGCTAAAAAATATAAAAATAAATTAAATAATGGATTTTCTGTGAAAGAATTCGTTACAAGGTGAAGTGCGTGAGGAATTGAATAGGTGGAGGAGGGTTGGAGGAGAGGTGGAAAGAAAAGCTAATTTGTCTGTGGCTGGGGGGTGCAATCTGGATGGTTCTGCAAGATCACCCAGCTACGGCTCTGGTCTGCACTGGACCTGAATTAAACCGGTATCCCATGCAGTAGGCTAAATATACAACATTAACTATTTAGTGATCCAATGATGGTCTCTGTGCAATTCCACTGTTGGTACGTTTTCAATTCACATCCCCAGAAATTATGTAGAAAGATAAAGTTCACAGCATCCTCTGTTGGTACTTTGCAGGGGGGAGAGAGAATCACCAGTTACTTACTATTGTTATGAATGGACAGATTTACCTTACCAGGCATATATGTGAGCTGTGACATTTCCTGGCCTTTGGGCTCCCACTGTTTACTGCCTCACCTGGGAAAATGCTTCAGCTGCAGCCCACAAAGGCTCAAGCCACATTAGTCTTCAAGGTGCCACAAGTCTCCTTTCTGTTCTCTGTTGTGCAACAGACTAGCAGGGCTCTGCCCTGGAACGTCACCAGAAATGCCAGAAATAAGTCGCAGACTTTCCTCACCTGTGGTCCTCTTGGACCCGGTTCTCCCACAGATCCTGGTGTACCTGCTGGGCCTCTGTTTCCCTAAAATATAAGAGTAATTGAGTAGCCAGTGTAATGAAACTAGTGGGCTGTAGAGTAAGGACAGACAAAAAGAAATAAGAACTTCTTCACAACATGTGGAATTGACTACCCCTAGGTGAGGTACTGAACAGGGTGTGAAGACTTTTCTGCTTTCCTCTGCCTTTGCTACTCAAACCACGCATACATGGCCTACCCTGTGAATTCTGCTTCCTTTTTAATGAGAGTCTGTATGCCTAAAGTAGATTAGGCAAATCCATGGAGTTTCTACGTTCAAACAGCAGGACTGGGCATCTCTTGCCTCCATGTTGCCTCTTCTCAGAAATATCTGCACCGACCACTGCTGGGAACAGGGTTCTGGGCTAGAGTCTAGCATTTAAAAGATGAACTGTAACTTTCCTAAATGTTGTCCAGTATCTACATGGAAAGCTTCACTTTCCTCAAAGGTTTATTTCCATGAACCAGACTGGGTGGCTGTGGACCAGTCATGACTGCTTAGCTTCATTTGAGCCAACTTGTAGGGTTGCTGCAAGGATAAAATTGGGGGTGGGGGTGGCGACAACAGACATGTGTGCATGGGGTGTGGCAGGTATAGCCAGGGACACCCTAATGTTTCAGAAAACCAGGAATCGTGATGAGGAGGAGAGCATATAGTGCAGCAACCTAGCTCCCTCAACTGCCACAATTCTCAGGGAAGCCGTGGGGAGGGTGAGAGACAAAGGCAGAATGGGGAATGAGGAATGCAGAGAGAGATGGAGGCAGAATAAAAAGGCTGGAATGGCTTCTGTCTCAGGAAGCATCCCTGGGGTGATGGGCTCCTGTGGTAGCAGTAAGGGAGGTGGGAGGGAGTCTTCTCTAGGCCAGGAAGATGAAGAAAATTTGATCTGTTTTGGTCAATTTGGGTCAGCTCATTATCTGGTTAAAGATAAAGATCATGAAAATTGACCATATATTTCTGCACGTCTGGTTAATACTACCGTATAAATTTGGTATTTTGTGTATCATTTTTAAGTTGTGTAAGTAAAGTTTAGTTGTCAATTTTAAAAAGTAAGTTTAGTTAAGCTTCAGTTTCTTTTGTTTTGTTGGATGAATAAAAATAATGTTCTTTAAGACTGAGTATGAATACGCATTCAATAAATGTTCATCTTTAAAGAAAGAAAAATTCCACGGGTGCACACCTGAACGAAATGTGCTGTGCATGCCTTTGGACAGCATCAAAATAAAAAAATTCCTTCCAGTAGCACCTTAAAGACCAACTAAGTTAGTTCTTGGTATGAGCTTTCGTGTGCATGCACACTTCTTCAGATACCTTTAAATAAGATACACGAAAAATCTTCAGATACACGAAAGCTCATACCAAGAACTAACTTAGTTGGTCTTTAAGGTGCTACTGGAAGGAATTTTTTTATTTTGACTATGGCAGACCAACACGGCTACCTATCTGTAATTTGGTCAGAATGTAAACCTCACTGAATTTCAGGTCTTATTACTAATAGGTTCACACACACAAAAAAAAAAATCAGACATGAGCCACCAGTGAAGCATATTCATGTCTGCAAATGTCATAACAATTGCCTTGTATAAATGAGCAGTGTACATGATTAGCTAAAAAATAAATAAATCCATAAATGGTTCAGCTGCTTCTAGGGCAAATGTTTCTAAAACAAATTATCCTAAATGCAAAGTTACCTCACAAATTTATATTTAATATCAGAATTGCAGGAATTCTCATTTGCATTCTTCAAATCTGATATAACTTCTCCTGTCCTGCAACCCATATTCCCAGTCATGGATCTTAAAAAAGGAAAGAAAGAATGGTGTAGAAGTATTGTATTTTGCATGTGGATTGTTAGCACTTACTTTGATCCCTGGAGGTCCTCTTCTGCCCTGTTCTCCCTGCAAATCGATAAAAAGCACAGCCACAAACAGTAATGTGAATCTATCTCTAGCAACAACCTCTGTTCTACTTTTGTCACTGCCTCTGCTTTGCAGTCTTCTTTCATGGTTCCCTGATAGGAAACAGGCCACTTATTCTGAACTTCCTTTGTGGGAAGGCATGTGGAAGATCACAGCAGGGCTAAGTAGCTGTTTTAGCTAAACAAGCCTTATCCGACACCGCCTCTGGTTCAGCTTCTGGCCGTCCTTTCCTCAATGTTTCTTCCCCAGTGATGCCCACGACATGGTTTCCCCCCAGACAGGACCCACATTCTCACTGACTGTCCTCACCCACATCCCTTAGGAATACCCTGCTTCATAACACCAGGCAATATGTCTCCCACCCAATGAAGCTGGCGTTCTTGTGGTAAAACCATTCCCTGTAACAGGCAGGGCCAAGCCTCCTTCATCACGGTAATGTGGCCACCCGCCAAGCCTCAGATCTGGGGCCCTTTGAGACTGAAAGTGTTATATCCAGATCTTTGGATGATGGTGTGTCAGTTTGCCATGTGTTCCTCCCAATATGTCCTCGCTCCAAAGCTGGCATGACAATTCGCTGAATTGTCTCAGGCAGCAACCAGCTGAAGGCGACTGAATGCAGGGAATCCATCCCTGATGATACTGCCATGGGAGCAGGAGAGCACGCAGGTGAGAGCAGGCAAATGGCTCACGCAACCAGGAGAGGCCAGGCATCCCTGAAGAAATACGGTGCTGCTTTCTTCATGGATAACATCGCAAACAGAAGGAACTTTGCTGTTTGTGACACCTGGCTGTTTCCCCTAGTTCCTCTCATTGGTTTTGTAAGGAACCAAATACTATAATCCCAACACATTGATTTCTAATAGTAGCATGAGCTTGGCTGGAAGGTGCACAATTCAGATGCTACTGAAGCTAAGCAAGTGTGGAGCCAGTCATAGGAGACCACCTGGTAACCCCACTGAATGTCAGCTTGAACTTCCTGATGGAAGAAAGGTGGGCTCTAAATGCACCTACATAAATAAATAAGAAAGAACCCACACTGGGGTGCTGCACCAACCTTCACCCCCTTCAAATTGTTTTCAAGAAGCAAATCTTGATGAAGGACAGTATGAAAAATATTACAAATAACAGCTCAGTTCTCTGTCCTGATGCATTGTTGATGGAGTGTAGCAAAGCTGTTTCCTTCCATTACACGCTAGGAACCATTAGCCAGAAGCAAACTAAACAGTAGGGGAAATGAACAGTACTCACATTTCTTCCAGGTCCTCCTGGGGTACCTGCTGGTCCATCTCTTCCAGCTTCTCCCTGGGACAGACAAAGCACACATTCTGTTTATTGCTTTATAGGCAAAGAGTAATCAATATAGCAACATTTTGTTTGAATTATCAGTTTTTATTGCAGTGACAATCCAATGAAATAAGCTTTACCGTTTGTCCAAGTTCACCCTTTTGGCCTTTAGCTCCTGGCTGAGTGACATCAGGTCCTGGTGTGCCCTGGAAGCAGCAGCAGCGAAAAGTGAAGAAGTCATTAGTGAGGTAGCATTTGCTTTAGTAACTTCCTGAGAGGCCATGATTTGTGTTTTGAAGCAGGTGCTGCAAAATTAACATGCCTTGAGATCTCAGATTGTTATGCTATATATATTTCCCCTGCCTCAGCCCAGTGGAAGGGGTTCAACTAGCAAAGGTTGATGCCTCGATTGCTTTGAGGGTTGGGCTCTAGGAGCCCAAATTTCAGTCATCTCAGAAGAGGTAGCTGCATCTGTATGTTATGCTGCAGTATGGTGCATCCAGTACCCTAGAAGTTCCCGTTCCAGAGAGCCACCACTTGGTCAGCAGAGAAACCTAAATAAATTGAGGCAGCTTGTGGCGCACTCCCAGGAACCATGTACACATTAGGGGCTGCTTGTATACAGCATGCCAGGGATGGGGAAGGACCAAAATTGTGTGCGTGTTTTAGTGATGCACACCACTGGATATCAAGAGCCTTCTGCTTCACAGAGAAACTGCTGCATGACAGTTGCCACAGTCTAAAGTCTGAAATAAAAACCCCTGAAAAATGTTCAGCATATTTACCGAATCTCCTCGCAATCCACGGTCGCCACGCTCTCCTCTTTCTCCTTTGACTCCTTTGGCACCCTGCAAAGGTATATCCACATCACAACACAGCTGAAATTCACCCAACACAGCTATGGCTTTCTGTAGTCAGGGTGTCGTTTGCAGCTTTAAGTATGTTGTCTGGTGATTGCTGATTTCCCACAAAGAAAATACTAATGAAGTGGAAAATGGACTGCATTCTTGCATCTATGTCAGGGCCTCTTTAATACCAAACAAGAGGACCCTGCCTTAGGCCGCGCGTGTCTTTTCTGATGTAGAATCAGATGTGTTGGACCCGCGGAGGTCTTGAGGTTGCAAGCATTTTGCTTTGGTTGTTTGGGTGCCGGCAACAGCTCTGGGTTCACATTTGCCCTAGTGTGTTTTGAGTACTTTAATAGATAATATAAAACTTACCCGTCTACCGGGGCCTCCCCTGTCCCCAGGAGATCCTGGGTGGCCTCTGTCTCCCTGGCAAAAGCAATCACATTATTCACATCTATTAATGAAAGCTTGTTACATAAAACAAATATTTTCCAAACCAGAAAAGTTTCCTTTAAATGACCAAATGTTGCCCAGGCAACTTACTTCTTCGCCATCTATTCCATCGAGACCAGCCTCACCCAATTCACCCTGCAGACGGGAACAAAGCAGTTATTACAGGGCAAACCACCAAATTTACACAAAGGTGAAAATGCATTGTTTTTGGGAGACAATGCATGGTACACATTTTTTCCTTCTGATATTTCTAAATGGTTACATACCTTCTCCCCTTGAAATCCACGACCTCCCTAGAGAGATACGAGAAAAGGAAGGTTATTCGTGTAAGCAAAACTTTGTTCCTCAGAAACCCAAATTAGAGAAATAAATCAAATGATAATCAAGGGGCCACCACAGTTCGAAGCAGCAGATCATCTGAGTTCTATCAGCCTTTCCACTGACTTGTGTAAGAGTTGGCCTGCTCTAAAAACTGCTTGATGCAAGAATGTTGTGGCTCAAGGTGCCCCCAACTTAAAAAAATAAAACGAAATTTAAAGGCTTAAATCTGATGCACATTTACCCCAGAGTGAGTTCTACTGAGGTCTCAGTAGACTTTGATAGGAATGTGTTGGAGGGGCTGGGCATGAATTGTGCAGAAAGCCACAAAGCCCAGTGGATATTGCAGCATCAAGAAGAACTTGATATTTTCTACCCTTTCTGTAAGTTCTTAAGCACACAATGAAGATTGCAGTCCCTCTAATGAGCATGGGACCAGAGCGCACAAACTAGAATAATCAGAAGAGCTGCAAGAGTTGCTGTAGCTTGAAAGGATAAAACTGCTCAAATAAATGCCTTTCTCAGCTGTTGGACTGCTAAAGGTAAAGGACCCCTAGATGGTTAAGTCCAGTCAAAGGTGACTATGGGGTTGCAGCGCCCATCTTGCTTTCAGGCTGAGGGAGCCACCATTTGTCCACAGACAGCTTTCAGGACTAAAACAGCAGGACTAAACTGCTTCTGGTGCAATGGGACACCATGATGGAAACCAAAGCGCACAGAAATGCTGTTTACCTTCCTGCTGCAGCGGTACCTATTTATCTACTTGCACTGGTGTACTTTCGAACTGCTAGATTGGCAGAAGCTGGGATAGAGCAACGGGAGCTCACCCCACCATGCAGATTCGAACCATCAATCTTCTGATCAGCAAGCCCAAGAGGCTCAGTGGTTTAGACCACTGTAACTCCCATCATCCCTAACCAGCAGGACCAGTGGTCAGGGGTGCTGGAAATTGTAGTTCCTAAACAGCTGGAGGGCCGAGTTTGGGAAACTCTGCTCTAGAGAATAAGACAGACATTCTAGACCACAAATGTGGACCTTCAGGTCCGTGCCAGGGACAGAGGTCAAATGTGACTCTCCGGGCCTCTTTCTCCAGCTGCCAGAACTCTCTGGAGAGCACCAGCCCTCCCCTAGGCCACAGCTTCTCAGGGACTCTGCTCTGCCCCTTCCTCAGGTGCTTCTCCCTGGCTGAATGGTGTCCTTGTACTGTGACAGACCCTCTCACTTGCCTGAACAGAGAACAGAGGTGGGTGAGAGTGGTTTTGTATGTGAAGAAACCTCTTCCCTTTGCACAGGGTGGAATGCAGTCTATTGTGCAAAGCTTGCCTGTAGCTTACTTGGGTCTGAGTTGATGTCATTTTGGGTTCCCTCCATTCTGCTAAACCTGTTTTGCAACGGAAAAGGTTTTACTGCGGAAAGGTTGTATCCCCTGCTCTGCCTTCTGCTGCCTCTGGCCCCATCCACCCTGACATGTGGCCTGCAGAGGGCTGACCATTGGGCTGAAAGGGGGACCACCCCTGCCAGTCTGGGTTTAGGTGAGGGCACAACCAATTCCTGGTTTATGGAGCGGAGTTTCACAGCATAATCCTCTATGTGCCTGCCCCAAGGTAAATCCCACTTGGCTCAACGGGGTTACTCTCAGGTAAGTGGGTATATGAGTGAAGCCTCCCAGGATAATCCTACAGATATCTGTTCAGAAGAAGTTCAACTGAATTCAGTGGGGCTTCCTCCCCAGGAAAGTGGGATGAGACTTGCAGCATCCATCACTGTCATTCATTTTCTGAGCTTAAGGGAAAGAAGACGAAGCAATGTGCTGAAAATACCCAATATTTATCACATGATAAATATGAGTGTTCACGGATCTGCTGCAAAATACCAATACTTGATCTTCAGCTGGAGTGAACAGAGCTGAAACCTATGGACAGATGTTCATCTGCTTTATTCTGTACTATTTGTGGTTGTTGCTTTTAATACCTTAGTTCCTCTTTCACCAGGACAACCTTGGAATCCTTGAGTTCCGTTTATACCTGGAGGCCCACGGTCACCCTGTGAGAAGAAAGGAATAATTCAACAATTTGCACTTATGTCCATTTAGTCATAGATGGGACTGGGTATTATCTTACCTAGAAAGCTGATTATTTAAGCACTTCTGCAATTAACACCTGGTGGATCTCTAGTGACACCTCTCATTAAAAACTGACATAGAAATTCCATCATACTTTAATAAAAATATAAATGGGATTTGCCGCCCCCCCACCCCCCATTTTAAACGGCAGATGAGAAAAACCAGTCATCTGGCCTGTGCTGATCAGCCCACAGTACTAACTACCCTTGCTTAGTTCTTTGTAACTTACTTCTGCAACCACTTTCTTCAAGCCACAAGACAATAAGATGAGGGGAAGGGCAGACACCCTTAAGGTTAAAGTCGCTTTTGTCACTTTCCCCCTTCATTTTCTTTTTCATTCTATAATTTCATTTTTTATTTGCATACCACCTTTTTACATAGCTGGGCACAAGGCAGTTTACAAGCCACAGAAACAACAAAATATAGAACAAAGATCACACATCCTATAACAATCTGATCCAGCGCAAGGAAGTCGTAATGAAGCAGATTACTATAAAAATAAACAACTCAAATCAACTACCGTATTTTTCGCCCCATAGGACACACTTTTCCCCCTCCAAAAATGAAGGGGAAATGTGTGTGCGTCCTATGGGGCGAATGCAGGCTTTCCCGGGCTTCCTGCAGCTCTGCGCCACCATCCGGATCCCGGCGCGAAGCCGCGTGGGGCTCCGCAGGGTAGCGAGGAGCTGCCTGCGCTCCAGGGCTTCCTGCAGCTCTGCGCCACCCTCCGGATCCTGGCGCGAAGCCACGCAGGGCTCTGGAGGGTAGCGCAGAGCTGCCTGCGCTCCAGGGCTTCCTGCAGCTCTGCACCACCCTCCGGATCCTGGCGCGAAGCCACGCGGGGCTCTGGAGGGTAGCGCAGAGCTGCCTGCGCTCCAGGGCTTCCTGCAGCTCCGCGCCACCATCCGGAGCCCGGCACGAAGCCGCGCGGGGCTCCGCAGGGTAGCGCAGAGCTGCCTGCGCTCCAGGGCTTCCTGCAGCTCTGCGCCACCCTCCGGAGCCCGACACGAAGCCATGCGGGGCTCTGGAGGGTCGTGCAGAGCTGCCTGCATTCCGAAGCCTGGTGCGCGCTGAAGAGCGCGCCCGGGCTTTGCGCAGCTCTCCGCAAGCCTGGGGAGACCGGCGCGGCTCCCTAGGCTTGCAGATAGCAGGCTGTTCTGGGGGCTGGGGTCGGGGGAAGCTCGGGCTTCCCCCGCGCCTGCCCTGTGCCTGGGGGGGTGGGATAAATTTTTTTTCTTTATTTCCCCCCCCAAAAAAAAAAAATTAGGTGCGTCCTATGGGGCGGTGCGTTCTAAGGGGCGAAAAATATGGTAAATAATTGATTTGAAATATGTTACAATTAAAAAACTTCAAAATCAGCAAATAACAATCAAACACAAAATCACTCTCAACCATTACAGTAAATCATTACTAGACTACAATCAGTTAAAACAGCAGCAAAGGCACAACATACACAAAATTTCTCAGTTGATATATATATATACATATATATATATATATATATATATATATATATATATATATATATATAGTCCAGTAGCACCTTAGAGACTAACTAATTTCTCAGGGCACATGAAAGAGTTTCTATTTCAAAAAGTTTACTCACTGGTCCGCCTTCATCTCCAGGATAACCTCTGTAGCCATTTTCCCCTGAAGATCCCTTTAAAACACACAAAGACAAAACACACATGGTTTGTATTTCCATCTCTATACAGTACATACACTTGGGCTCTCTCTTCTAATATCCTGTATTCCTCCCCTTAATCTCAATTCAAAATCTTTCTGGGTTTCTACAAATAGAAGGTTTCTATTTTACTATTTATAGAAGTAAATAATTCTGTATGTATATCAAATTTTACAATCTTTCATGAATAGCAAGGGTATCTTCTTTTTAGGGCATTAGAGGCTTGAAGTCAGATAACAACAGAAGCAGATGGTATTTAGCTTACCTCTACCACCTGAAGTTCTATTCCTGTTTCTCTAATGTGAACAGTGTTAAATTATTCATTATTCTTTGCATTGCAACTCAATGAGATGTTCAGAATTTGACCAACAATAGCAGAAGTCTTTGCCTATTCACATTCAACGTGTCAATACATCAGCAAGCACTGCCAAGCTCAGAAATGTGACCCTGGGACTACGAACACAGTCCCCAGCATGGTAAAATTCTGAGCCAAAAATAGAAACTTTACTTTTTATCAACCTAGGTAACAATGCTGAAATGAAATTTCACATCAGTTGAAATGAAATTTCAATTCAGAATCTGGCAAATTTTAATGGACAGCACTGAACCGATTATCTGGAAGCACGATTCTTTCCAAACAAGGCTACATGAGTACAATATACAGAATTTGCCATAATTCAGTTCTGGCCCCTCTCATTGCCATTCTAAGAGAACAAGGGAGGCGTTCAGGATGAGTCCCGGCACCTCTTTCTCTAGAAAAATAGCATTGGCAATACATAGATCATTGTGAAAGAAAAGCTGTAAGCCAAAGAGCTACTTTTGATGTGCCAGGGGTCTGGGCAATTTTTCTAGTGCAATTTTGGCCTCTTCCCCTTTGAACCGAAGAACCACCTTGCCTCCATCAATGCCATATCACTGATAGCGCCCAGTTTCAGAACCATGCTGCTATTAGTCATGGGGCTGATATCCCCAGATCTAAATCCCCTTGGAAGTGTGGAACTAGTTATGTAGTACTTTGCATCCTGGTCAAAAACCAGAAAATTGGTTGCTGAATTTCCAGTGGCTGAAATCCCAACGAGGCTGAAACATCTCACCTTTGGTCCAATAGACCCTGGCAGTCCTCTGTCTCCCCTCTGTCCTGAACATTTGCATGGGACACCACAGCATGCCTTTTCTGCAATGTTGTCCTGTAAGGAAAGCAAGTATTGCCATTAGTAAATTAGAACACAGATCAACTCATTTTTTAAAAAAACACATGAGCTACAAGTAAATTCCTTCTCCTCAGTGGCCATGTTTGCAGTAGATTAGGGTGTGTTGCTAGAGAATGAAAGGAGTTGAGGCACAGGCCCATGACACAAATGTACATATAATTTGCATATGCTAATATGTACCCAATTGCCCTACAAACCAAAGTCCTTTAAAAAAAAAAAGCCAAAAGAGGCTCCTTACAATATCTCACAATGAAGGCAAGTCCAATAACATGAAAGAGGGCAATTGATGTATGAATTGTCTAAATTTCTTTTGGAGAGTTTAGAAACTAATGTTTAAAAAAAACTGGCAACTAAATTTAAAATAGCTGAAAAAAGCAGGAAAGGTGCTAAAAGCAGCAATGAGGACAATACTTGGCTGACCTGGACCTACAGCTTGGAGGATAGGTGTGCATCTCTGAAAATATTTTCTAGAAAGCAACTGTGCTGAAATAGGCCGAAGGATGTCAAGGAACAATGTAATAGTAAACAAACCTTGAATTCATAATATTTGGGGAAATCATTTAAAGCACATGCCTTTCCCCCAAAGAATTCTGGGAACACCAAACACAAAGCGCTATTCACAAACTGTAGTTCCATGATTCACTGGGGGAGCCAAGTGGTTTAAACGCAGGTGTGGTTGGGACCACAATTCTGAAAATGACATCTTGGTACGGTAACTAAGTATTAGAGTCCAATGGGCAATTACATAGGAGAACTAGTTTGACATAGCAGCTAAGAGACACAGAAAGCTGCTAGATGAAATGTCACCTCATAGAGTTAGGCACAAAAAGAGTGCATTTCTGCAAAGAAGAAACCACAGGTGTGTAACAGGTGTTCAAACCTAAGTCCATAAAAGTATACATCTAAAGCTACCCAGGCAAATTACAGATCTTAGTTATTTACTAGTTGCTCTGCCAGTTCAAAGTCTATATCCTGCAGATTCACTCGGAGAGGTCGATTGTAAGTGAAACCACGCCCAAATTCCAGCTTCATCACTTCGTCGAAATTTGCTGCTCGCTCCAAGCCAACAAAAATGAGAGCCTTGACACCTGGAGAATTGTAAGAAAAAGCCATCAGTCATAAGCGATTGTTCACCAACTCTAAACAGCTTGTTCTGTATAGCTCTGCAAAGTGCCACCCTTGTTCTCTGGGTAGACATCATCAATATGCTTTCATTGGATCCAAACACTCTGCTCTCAGTGCTTATTCTGCCTAGAACCAAGTTGCACCAAATTACTGGTGCCATCTCAGGCATTTCAGAAATCCACACTATCAGATTTTGGAAAAAATTTCCCTGCCCTTATTATTGTTCTTGCTATTCAGACACTGATTGGTCTCTGTTGAACCAGCCAGGCCCAGAAGTTAAGGAGCCCTTTAAAAATTAGAAAGAGGCAACTACAATCTACTCCTCCCACAGCTCAACATTTTGTGAACCATTTCTTTTTTTCTAAAAAATCCCAGTAATGGAGGATGGTGAGAGCCCCTTCCTCGAAGCTGCCACACACATCTTCCTTGAATTAAAAAGACGGTACAGCAACACAGCTTCCCAATTGGCTCCTTGGCTCATTCATTCTCTAGGAATATGGCATTCCTTTGGCTGCACTAGACTGGAAATAATGCAAATGTAGCACTGAGGCTCTTTCTCCCTTTTTTTGCAATTGTCTGGGACAGCCCTTGCTATGTCAAATGGCATCACAAGCTAGTAATTAACTCTTTCTGGTGTCGCAGTGGTTAAAGAATGGCAAAAGAAAACAAATCAGGGTAGTTTTAAAATGTCAGTCTTCCATCTTCATTCAAAATGGTGTCCAGTTGTATCTGAATGCAGACAAAATTCTGCTCTTCCCTCTCAGGAACCATTGTGCAAAATTTGCTTATGAGATATAAAATTTGGCTAAAATCGGCGCAGAAATGGTTAGTCCACCATCTTGATTGAAAATGGCTTCCATTTGCATTCAAACACAGACAAAAACCATCTCACTCATGCAAAATTTGCTTACAAGGCAAAGAGACATGCAACTTTCCAAAATATATTGTTGATAATATATTCCAAAATATAATATATTCCAAAATATATTGTTGATAATACCTTCTCTCTTCAGATCGTCAGATGCAGCTGCTAGCTGCCCTCTAGCACCATCAATGCCATCAGTTAAGTGTATTACAACCTGAGGAAGGAAATAAGTTATTATACATCAGTTGTGAAACACATTTATATGAAAAAACACCACTCTAATGTAATTTATTTTATTATTAGATTTATAAACCGTCCTTCATCATAAGATCTCAGGGCAGTTCACATAATAAAATGTCTGCCATGAGAAATGTAACAACCATTCGGCTTTCAGATGAATCCTCCTTATGGCTGGGTGCTGATGCCATAGCTGCTATTCTCTGCATTACAAGAATTCTGCACAGCTAAAATGGAACCCGATCTCGGGGAAGGGAGGCACTTCTGTGCACGTCCCTCTGCCATGGGCAACCTTGGGCCATGTAATTCTCCCCAAGGTGCCCTGGTCAGTTTTCAGAATGACATTCAGGAAATGGCCTGTGGTTCATGAGCTATCCAAGGATTTCTTCTGGATATGCCCTGTGGCACAAGGGTATTCAAGGCCAACCGTCCTCCACACTCTTTGCCTTGGATGAAAGCAGGATGATGTAGAAGTTGGGAGCAGCAAGGAGACTGATAGCTCCTCCAGTCACGGAAGAGGGACACGGGTGGCGATGTGGTTTAAACCACTTAGCCTCTTGGGCTTGCCAGTTGGAAGGCCGATGGTTCAAATCCGCACAATGGAATGAGCTCCCATTGCTCTGTCCCAGTTTCTGCCAACCTAGCAGTTTAAAAGCACACCAGTGCAAGTAGATAAATAGGTACCACTGTGGCGGGAAATTAAATGGCATTTCCATGCACTCTGGTTTCCGCCACAGTGTCCCATTGCGCTAGAAGCAGTTTAGTCATGCTAGTCATGACCCAAAAAGCTGAATGCCTACAAACACCAGCTCCCTCGGCCTAAAGCAAGATGAGCACCACACCCCATAGCAGCCTTGGACTGGACTTAACCTTCTAGGGGTCTTTACCTTTTACCAGTCATGGCATATGTACTGTGACTGTCTCCAGAGGTTTGGGCAAGATAGGGCAAGGTTTGAAACGAATAAGTCTGCTTAGGGCAGAAGAGCGGCTTAGAGGGCAATGCAAGTTAGCTATCTCCACCAAAATTACATCTATAACTCCATACAGGCAAACAAAACTTATTAAGTGCTAGTTCAAGACATTTTGCAGTATGAACTGAAGCCCAAACCCTACCATTCTTCCCAACACACTTTAAATTCAGACGCCAATTCATAGATCATATCTAATTCATATAAATCAGTCAAGATCAATGCTATAAAGGAATACATTTGGGTTTTTTTTTAATCTTCACATTTAAGCATTTATTTGGCAAATCAGATTTTATCTAAATTTCCCAGCTAGTAGTGGATAGTGCTGTGGTAATAAAGCAAATAAGATTTTACAAATTCTTTCAAAGAGCAACTTGTTGCTTTGTGCCTGTAAAACAATATTTGGCTGCAGCAAGAGATTAGGATCATAATCCACTAATCTAGATTTAAAATAATGGGGGGCGGGACTTAATTTGCTTGCAGCTGTTAAATAATATTTTTGCAAGAGTTTAATGAAACAGTTGGGAGAATATTTTGCCAGAGCATGTCAAGCAGTTCCAGTATTATGGCTACTCACCCTCCCAGGCTATGTGCTGGTTGTAAAACTGAAAAGCAGCACAGATCCAGAGTCCATCCCCTCCCCTCCAAAAAGAGAGAGAATGAAGTCCAAACTTACCTTCACGGTTCCAGCAGGAGATGCTCTGAATTTGTTCTGGTAAGATTTGAGGGTCTCTGCAGTTAGGACATATGGGCCACCATTGTGCAAAGCTTGGAACTTCTCAAACAACTCCGGCTGGTACTCAGAAAAGTCAAATGCTTCCACAACTCCAGAGCGAGTCTGCGCCAGGAGCGCCACCCGAACCCGAGGTGCCTGGCTGGCAGTGCAGCTAATTTTCTGCATCTGAGTAATCGTGTTCAGAATGTGATTGACCTTTGACTCCAGCACCTTCTGTGAAGCAAATATGCTTTGCCCTGGTCCAACATCTGATACGTCAAATCCGAGTATAACATCCAGATCGCAATCTTGAGTAGACAAAAGCACAATGGCATGTTACACCGCGTAGGGGAACATACATCCTACACAAATGTGTATAGGATTCTTCCATACAGAAAAAGGGATTTATGTAGCAAGTACTCATAACCCGGGACCCGGGTGGCGCTGTGGGTAAAAGCCTCAGCGCCTAGGACTTGCCGATCGAAAGGTCGGCGGTTCAAAACCCCGTGGCAGGGTGCGCTCCCATCGTTCGGTGCCAGCGCCTGCCAACCTACCAGTTCGAAAGCACCTCCGGGTGCAAGTAGATAAATAGGGACCGCTTACTAGCGGGAAGGTAAACGGCGTTCCGTGTGCTGCGCTGGCTCACCAGATGCAGCTTGTCACGCTGGCCACGTGACCCAGAAGTGTCTGCGGACAGCGCTGGCTCCCGGCCTCTAGAGTGAGATGAGTGTACAACCCGAGAGTCTGTCAAGACTGGCCTGTACGGGCAGGGGTACCTTTACCTTTACTCATAACCCAATGTCCTAGACATGGTGCTTTCTTTCTGTTATTCATGGGTAAATTGATAACAACAATATCTATAATTATTAAACTACAGTGCAGATAAGCTTTCAGTAAAGATGTTCCTTACTTAAGCTTTTGACTCTGCTTCTCCCTTTCCCCCAAACTTGCACCACAGCTAAACTTCCACCCCTAACATATTGGATACCCCCTGGGATAGGTGCCACACTTGGTTTGATTAGCTTTACTTTTTAAATTTCTGCCCCACAATGGTCCAGTAATGCGCTTCCAGTACTTACAGATGAAAAGAGGGCCATAAACCCTGATAGCCAAAGGGGCCTCCATGTTGAAGAAGGAGGAGGAAGAGGAAGAGGAGGGGGTGGCTTCCAGCACAATATACAAAAACACAACAGAGCATCACACATTTAAAGCTTCCTGATACAGGACTGCCTTCAGATGTCTTCTAAAAGTCAGAGAGTTGTTTATCTCCTTGACATCTGACGGGAGGGCATTCCACAGGGTGGGCGCCACTACCAAGAAGGCCCTCTGCCTGGTTCCCTGTAACTTCGCTTCTCGCAGTGAGGGGACCACCGTGGCTGTGAGAGCTATAAGCAGAACTTCATCTGCTCATCTTAATGCAGCTGAGGGAGCATTTCAAATCTTAGCTTTGCCTCATGCATGGTTTGAATTTTATCTCTCCCATTAACTCACTGGGTAGCTTTAGGCAACCTTCTCCCTGTGTCTCTCTTTCATTCCCCACCCTGCCTTTGGGGTTGTAATAATCATGTAAGGTTGCAACAGGGCGGTAAGGCATAAGAAGCACTATACAAAATCCAAGCTTTACTATTTTCATTCAGGACCAGCCAGATCCCTAACTCTCCTCAAGCTTCAAGGTCTTTCAAGAAACTGGAATTTGGGGCCTTGAGCCATTCACTGGCCTGACTCAGACTATATCCCACCTAAGAGACCACTAGTGGTGCATTCCCACATGCCTTCAGCAGCGACATGCTTTTTAAATTGGTAAGTGTTGAAAATAAAGTAGGTTCTATCGTAAATAAAGTAGGTTCTAGCGGGTGGCGCTGTGGGTTAAACCACAGAGCCTAGGACTTGCTGATCGGAAGGTCGGCGGTTCGAATCCCCGTGACGGGGTGAGCTCCCGTTGCTCAGTCCCTGCTCCTGCCCATGTAGCAGTTCGAAAGCACCTCAAAGTGCAAGTAGAAGGTAAGGTAAACTGCATTTCCATGCGCTGCTCTGGTTCGCCAGAAGCAGCTTAGTCATGCTGGCCACATGACCCAGAAGCTGTACGCCGGCTCCCTCGGCCAATAAAGTGAGATGAGCGCCGCAACGCCAGAGTCGGTCACGACTGGACCTAATGATCAAGGGTCCCTTTAGCTTTAGCTTTTATCATAGAGTGTAAGGAAGTCAACCATTCTATGGAAGAAGCTACTGTACTTTAAAAAATGCAGTATCAAAGGAGAGAAAGAAGCAAAAGCACAGTTGTATACAACAATTACACCAATGCAGAGCGTCAAGATGGAAAGTGGACAAGAAAAACCAATGGAAACAACCCAAGTGTATTTAAAATGACAGCCATTACCTTTTGAGACTTCCCCCACTGGTCTGCACAGCTGCTCTTTCATGGTATCACTCAAGGTAACCAGCACAGCCTCATTCAGCTCCGAGAGTTCCTGGGCCGTTGCTGCCCGGAAAGCTGTGGTGCCGTCACTGGAGAGTTTGGTAACTTCCCCAAGGTCAATGTTTTTCACTCCAACTGCAAACACCTTGACACCTGACCGTGCCAGTGCTAAGGAAGCTGCCTGCGCATCGTCTTCCGCCTTGCCTCCTGTTATAATAAATGCAATCTGAGGGACCTTCTGATCTGCCCTGCTGCCAGCCTCCTTCACGAAGTGTTTGGCTTGGACATGCTTGATGGCTGCTCCAGTATCAGCAACTCTGCCTCCTTTGTATGTTACTTTCTCAACAGCAGTTAAGATATCGTCTTTTTTGGAGAAATCCTTCAGGAAGAATTCATCACTCACATCCGAGTTGTACTGCACTAAGGCAACATTAATGGAATCGCCTTCTTCATAAATAGCGTCAATGATGCCATATATAAAGTTAATCACTTCTTGGAAATTGTCTTTCCCAAAGTTGATGGAGCCATCCAGCAAAAAGACAACGTCTGCTTGTTTTTTGCCATCTGAAATATGTAAATGGGTGGGGGGAAGTGTGAAACAGGCTGAAGACCCCCTGCCCCAAACAGCAAGGCAAGAGAGCTGTGTCATCTGCATAAGGGTCACCAGCAGAATCCATAAAATATAGATAAATGCATTATGGATACCTTTCCACGTTTACTTTGTAAAGAACAGAAGGTGTCTAGAATTGATGGCTGTGAAGACAAACTTGAAAATAAGCAGGTGCTTAAATCTTACTTAAAATTTTAGAGGGATTGAATTGAACAATAACAATTGAAGACACATTATTTCCTCTCACTAGACTACTATTGTTGCCCAAAGTTCCATGAATGGCAACTCATCCTTTGCCAGTGCTTATGGGAGGAAGAAATGAAGTTGGGTAGCAAATACCCACGTAGGATAAGCTAAAACCAAATTCAGTATATATACTGATCATAGCTGTCAACGTTTCCCTTTTTTTCAGGGAAATTCCCTTATTCCGAATAGGATTCCTCGCAAGAAAAGGGAAAAGTTGACAGCTATGATACAGATGCATCTAACAACCATAACATCCCACCCCTACACCCCATTTTCAATGTTGGGGGTTTTAAGGTAGGCTCCTGTGCCCCCATGTGATAATTTTGTAGTTGATTTTATTTTGTATCCTATTATTAAAATGTGATGTCAAGATAATGAAGAATATGTTTTTTAAAGTTTTTTAGATTCTAAAAGAATAAAATTATCACATGGAGAGCAAAAAAGAAAGAAAGAGCTGGTTCATGTGATTACCTTCTGCTTGAAGGGTGAAAGTTTGGTATCTCTATCAAGCAAAATGGGAAAGGGCTTTGTGGGGTGAACATTTGCTCTCACCCCCATTAGTAGTATCATGGAGTATCAAAAGGGTGGTGTAGGATTATTGGTGTTATCAGCAAAGACTGAAACACTGGAATGGCCTTTAGTTTGTATACCTCATTTAACATATGAATCAATCCATTATCATTACACTCTGAAAGGCTCCTCTTCTGGAAACTATCAAATTTATTCTTATGGCGTACACCAAAGTAGCAGTGCTCCCCTCATCACACAGTGCGTGGATTTCTGCCAGTCACGTTCAAATTTATATGGGGTCAGTCCAAGGCCAGGCCAGCTTTTAAATCATGGGAGTGGACTTGAGTGAAGGCTCCCAGGGGTCAGTCTCAGGCCCCACCCCCTCAGTGGCCCCGCCCCCAGGCCTGCCCACGACTGAATCAAACAGGAAATCAAATTCCAGTGAGCGGTGAGAGAGGGGAATACATCTCCCTTCAGTCACTGAAGTCAAGACATGCTGTGGAGACTTTGAGCCACAAACACCACAGAAGGCGTGAGGGGACATTTCCTCCGCTAAAGAACAAGCCTACTTGGTCTCTTTTGTGTGTGTGAAATGAGAGCACAAAGGTCTCATTTCCTCTAAAATTGCAGTATTTCCCCATTACTACATTCAAAAATATTCGTTTTGAAATGAAAGACTAACCAGGGAAAACGTCGGGCGGCGAGAGTGTCGGTTCTTGAGGTGCCTCAAAAGATGCATAAAACCTTCTTGCTACTGATGGGAGCTCAGTAAACTCTCTCACGAAAAACACAGTTCGGGGATCATTGGTAATTATTCGCAGTTCTTCATTGTCTGCATTCCCTGATCCTACACCCAGGCTTTTAATCCCAGATGTCTGCATCTTGGCAGCAGGTCTGCTGACATCATCCTCCGATCTCCCCCCAAGCAAAAGAACTAAATGCTGGGGGACTCCATCTTCTCTTCTACTGCCTGCAGATTTAACAAAGTAGTTCTTCATAACAAACTCCAAGGCTTTCCCAACATTCAGGGGAGCACCTCCTCTGTACCGCAAGCGCCGAAGGCCGTCTATGACTGCACCTCTTGTTTTGTGTTCTTTTAAGTTGAACTCGGGGAATACTTCATTGCTGAATTGGAGAACACCAACTCTTGTTTTGCTTGGTGCAATTTCCAACATCTGGACAATCTGGATAATAAAATCTCGAATGTGAGCAGCATCGTCCCGCTTGACATTGTCAGAGGTGTCGATGACAAAGACAATGTCTTTTGCTTCACTGTCAATATCTGCAGGAAGGAAAAATGCAGCAAAGAGGAGTGTCACTAGCTTTCTTCTTACACTAATGCCAGGCTCAATTCCTGGCATTTCCAGTTAAAAGCAGCTTGGGGAGAAGTGGCTGAGAACATAGATAGCCACTGCCAGTCAGAACAGACAATATTGGGGAAGGTGGACCGATGTTGGAACTCTGTAAAAGGCAGTGTTACAAACACCGGGTAAACCAGTTTAGCTTTTTCTAAGCTGTAGGTGCTTTTTTCTATGTGCAGCATTTTCAAAAAGGTGTTTATGCAAATCTGTACAAAATAGGCTTCTGAAGCTTGACTCCAGTTTTTAAACACATTTCTAATGTCAGTATCCTAACACCTAGTCTTAACCACAACTACTTGCAGGCAACATTAATGTCAGTGGATTTCATTTCCAGGAAAGCTAGCAGCAGGATTCCATTTCTGCTACTGCAATACTGCAAATTATTTCACATTCCTCTTGTAGTAAAGCTAGCATTGCATGCTGACATAGTTGTGTGCAAGCATTAAGGGGTGAGACAACAGTAACCTCTCCTTCTGGGTATTAATATTCATTCTATACCAAAAGAATATCTTTCCTTATTGAAGTATGTATATCCAAAAGCAGAAATTTATCTCTGAACCCATGATACAGAGGCACCATTTTAAGAGGTTTATGTCCTCTTTCAGGTCTTCCCACAGGCATCCGGTTGGCCACTGTGAGAACAGAATGCTAAGACTAGATATGCCTTTGGCTTGATCCAGCAAGGCTCTTCGTATACCCTTATATCCACCAAATGACATTTGAATATTGTGTTCTAGAACAAGATCACTTGTTGGAGCTGGCTCAAGTCATTTTGCCATGTGAAGAGGAACAGCAAATCCCTCCCTCAACAAGTGAAACTGCATAGTACCCAAGTTATGTTGGCATCTGAGATAGAACATCAGAACATATGAACAGCCTGCTGGATCAAGCCAATGGCCAGGCCTGACTTGGGGGGTGGAAGCGGCAGGCTCCGGTGCACAAATGCACCACCTGACAGCAGCACACACACACACACCCTGCCCCCCAGCATGTGACAGAAGACACTACGACCCTGATTCAACTTATGCTTTTGTGAGCTAACACTCAATGGGCACCATCAGGCACCACCATACATATAAAACAATTCTCTTATGCATGAGAATTACAGGTGCTTTAACTGATCATAAGGAGATTGTTTATTCTCCTTTAAAAAAAAACGCTACCTGAAAATGCTGCAGATCTGGCTAGCAAAGAAAGCTAGCTATTGCCCTCACCCACCCAAATACAGATTAAGAACCTTACATAGTGATGTCAGGAATGAGGGGAAGCAAAGGATCTTCTATCCTACTTTTAGCATCGTTCTGTGAACTCCTAAGAGGAACAGAAGCTAATGTGACCCCGTGCTAGTCATTGTAACAAGAGCCCCAGAACATTCTGCAAACTCTTCAAACTCCTAAGTCTTCAGACTGGTGCAATTCTGCAGCAGTTGTTGTGACATGTAGCCTGGTAAGAAGTTGCCCTATAAGATGGAAGAGGTGGGTTATCTAATGGGAGATGAGAAAATGATTTCCACAAACAAAAACAGACAGCAATCTTACCTATAGGGGGATAACTTGTCTCACCAATAAGGCTTTGTATCTGCTGTGAAGTTAGTGTTGTAACAGGGGCCAGCAATTTCTGTTCCAGACTTGGAAGATCCTGATAGGTTGATATCTGGAACACATACTGAGGGCTAAGAGCTATTTTGACCAATTCCTCATAATCCATGTTCAATCCAATAGGAAATGGTGCCACACCAACACTCTTGACTTGGACTACAGGATCCTCTAAATCATCATCGGGTGGTCGGGAAAAGAGAATTATTAAAAACTGAGGTGCACCCTCTTCTATGCGACTTCCCGAGGGCTTCGTAAATATGTTCTTTGACACATATTCTAGGGCAGATCCAAGGTTCACTTGCCTCCCTCCTTTGGGTCTGAGTCTTCTCACTGCAGCTTGTACCTCATCCTTGGTGGAATGTGCATTCAGCAGAAATTCAACCCTGGGGTCATTGCTGAACTGAATCACAGAGACCCGAGTAGAAGCAGAGCCCACGTTCATATTGTTTACAAGTCTCTCAATAAACTCAACAACTGAAGGAAATTCAGTAGCTGCAAACTGGGAGCCGTCAATAAGGAACACAACATCTCTCCTCTCATCCACTACAGAAAAAAGGAAGACTTTAGAAGACACTAGTACAAATAAATTATACAAGCAACACATTTGAAAGGCACAAATAGTAGTAATTTTAGATTACAGTCGACTTCCCAAGCGTGGCTTCTGATTGGCTGCAGAAAGCTCCTGCAGCCAATCGGAAGCCCCGTTGGACATTTGGCTTCCAAAAGAACATTCAAAAACCGGTTTTCAACGTTCCAGTTTTCAATCATCCGGGAGCGGGAACGTTTGACTCCCAAGGCATTCGGGAGCCGAGGTACAACTTTATCAGCAATATGGCACTGAAGCCAAATGTACACTCAGTAAAAGCTACACAAAGTGAGCTTGGCAAAGTTGATCAGTGTTTCTCCTGACAATTTTAGCTCACAATCTTAGTGATGGAAAACTATTGTTCTCTTATAATGGCAATGGCGCTTACCTGAGAGAGGCTGGAACTAAGTTCCAGTGAGTTCTGGATGAAGAAAAGCCCTGGGTATGCTAGTGGGAGACAGCACAGAAAGTCCTACTTGCACCATGGGATTTCCCTCTTCATTTCCTCCCCCCCATGCCCTCCCCCCAATTGGCCTGGGGAAGGAGAGCAGAGAACTTTTTGACTGACAAACAGAAATGCCAATGCTGACACAACAATCAAATTAGTGTGACATTGAATTCCTCTGTTAGAAACTATAGTATGAAGCTTGCAAATCATGCCTTATGTTAATTATAGCCTGGCATGATGTCTAAATAGGCAATCCATCATCACTACTCTGAAACTGAGAAACAGGAGGGCTGAGCTAATGTGAAATGAAAACAGAAAAAGCAGCATTAAGCCCTGGTTTGTCTGTTGCCCATCTGGAAGCATTTGGGGTTACGACTAGTGCAAACCATAGTTTGCCAGGGTGTGAAGTGGGCACAACATGCAGTAGGATGGTCATTTTGCTTCTCTCCTACTGCACAAACCTTCATGGAGCCCACCAGACCTGCCGCTTTTATCTGCATCAGCCCGAGGCTGTGGCACGATAAATCTGGGTCACAGAAGATAATGTAGCCAGCAACACAATCAGAAAGCATAACCCAAGAGTAACCCCTGGAACCTTATAAATGCACACAAACATACACACAGGAAGTTCCCTGCCTTCTGCAGGTGAGACATTATCCATTGGTAGTGTAACCATCCATTCTGGGTGCAGATAGCAGTACCCAGACTTATGGCTGCCATTTGTGTGCAGTAATTCTGGTATCTCCCCCACCATACGGTTCTTGTGTAAAATGTTTTTGCGAGATTTTGTGCTCTTTAAGCAGCCACCAGAGAAGCCAAAACAAGCCCTGGCAAATGTGACCAGTGCCGCTGCAATAGCCCTATGCCCATTTTGAACCAGATGCTGAAGAACGGGGCTCAACACGCCCCGCTGCCTCCACCAACCTGGGCTGCTTCATGACCTCAATGTGTTTGTGTGTAGTAGGAGCATAATTATAGCACAGGTTCAATAGTTAAGAAGTTTCTTTTCACCTGGGCTAGGAAGCGCTGTGGCCAAAGAGGTTATTTTTGGCCCGGTCAACTCAGCCACCGTTTGTGAAAGCGTTGATTTTAAGGAGCCCAGCTGAGCGACACCTGGGACAAGGTACACAAACTGAGGAACGAAAGAAATTGTCTGCATCTCAGTGGCATCTGCATTTCCAATCCCAATGCCAAACGGCACCGCACCCCTCGTCTTGAGATCCAAGGCAGGCCTTGTGACATCATCGCTTGACTTTTCCGCAGTCAGCAGGAACAATATCTGTGGGACCCCTTCAGACAACCTGCTTCCCGCCTGGCTGGTGAATACATTGCTCCTCAGGTAGTTCAGGGCAGCCCCTGTGTAAGGAGCAGGGCCGCGCATGGCAGACAATCTCTGGATGGCCCTGATCACTTCGGCCTTGTCTTGGTAGCGATTCAGAAGAAACTCCGGCTGCACACGGCTGCTGTACTGGGCCACGGCCACCTGAACTTTGTCGGGACCAATGTCCAAAGAGTCGACCAAACCTTGCACAAAGGACTTCACCTCTGGGAAAATGCTTCGCATGCCATCCGAACCGTCTATCAGAAACACAACATCCTTCTTCAGAGATCCCTCAGCTGTTGAAGAAATGTGGGGGTTATGAGGGAAAAAAAGGGAATACAATCAAGTGTCACATAAAGAAAAGGGTAAGCTCTCATTTGCCTATTAAATTCTGCATGCTTTTGCTCCCAGGGTGAAAAGGAAACTGAGGGGGAGAAATGAGGGAAGGCGCCATCACAGGGAATGGAGAGAAGTAAAACCTCAAATAGGTACAGGAATTGGTTAAAAAGATTACCAGCTTAAGTAGATTTACTGGTGAGAGCCAGTGAAAGTCAGAGTGACTGTTCAAGCAGTTTTCCTGAAGAAGCAGGTGGTGTGATTGAGCCCAAAGAAGATATTCTTAATTTGAAATGCTTCGGGGGAGCCTTCAGAAACCAAGAGACTCCTGTGCACTGTGAAGTTTCATTTTCTCTCTGTTTCCGGCTCCCGTCGTCATCTCAGTAGCAAATACTTGAAAGTTCTCTCTCCTACACTCAAGGGCTCATCTACACATATCTTTGCTACAGGCTTTCGAGACACAGCTCTGGGCTTTCCAGGTCTGTGTCCAAATGGGGTTTTTGTTTTTGTTTTGTCCTGGCACTTTCCATAAGAAAGCCCATGTTTTAACCGCTGACTCAGAATGAATGACCATCTGTGGAAAACCCAGTTGCTGTTTGCTATGTTTCAGCTGTAAAATGCAGGTTTCCCAGATCAAAGTGCAAGAAAAGAAAAGAAAAAACAATGCTCACGGACCTGGAGAGCCCAGACCTGTCCCTAGATATACGGCACAAAAGGACGTGTGGATGGGCCCCTACTTAAATTACCCCTCGTTTACACTGGCTTTACCTTCCCACACATCAGGCTGAAAATGGCCATGCTATACAGCACCGCAAGCAAATAAGCAGCTATAGGATGGAGAAGCAGCATTTGATAATGAGAGAAAAGAGCTTTTTCCAGGGCAAGTGCTTTACCTATAGCAAGCAGTCATGAAAAAGCAAGAGACTACTATGCTGACAGGTAAAATATAACAGTTGCCTTGTGTTCTTTCTGATATAATCTGATATAATCTATCATACAGATTGGTGCTGGGCTCATGACAGAGCTTGGATTTCCAAACTGGGGAGTCTGTTCAAACTTCCCCCAACTCAAAGCCTATTAGTATCACTACTGCACTTCATTATATATGGGAAGCACCTTATAGCTGCACACTCAATGACGTTTGTATCTGGGAAAAGACGTGAATGAGGTCTCCCTCATGCAAAGAGGAAGCACAACACTCCCTGCACTTTACATGCATCAAGAATTATCTATTTGAGACTTTTTCAAAGTAAACAGACTCTCCTAAATGCTTTGAGCAAATTGCAGCTAGCCAGCAATTTCTTATTTACAGCTTCTTGTGTAACACATTGGACTGTGCATGCTTCAAAGAAAAAGACGAAAACTGCAGAAATGAATACCTGATGGCTGAGACGGAATGTCTTTCAGCAGACTGCCTATTTGAAATTGTAGGTCTCCAATTCTGGAAAGGGAGTCAGCAACTAGCACAAATTGAGGGTCGAAAGCTATCCTTTCTAATTCGGTACGATCTGCAGTCCTGGATTTGATAGCAAAGGGAATAATTCCAATTTGTTTCAGAGCATCGGCAGGGTCATTCACACTATCGCTTGACCTCCCAGCAGCAAGGAGCATAAGTAGTTGTGGCACTCCTTCCTCAATCCTGCTTCCAGCACTCTTCACAAATACTTCCTTCGTGGCGTAATCTAACGCAGCACCAATGTTGAGCAACCTCCCTGTTTTTAACTTCATTCTTTTCACTTTCTGTAGGATGTCTTGCTTGTTTGGGATGTCTTCAAAGTTGAACTCAAGTTGCACGTTATCACTAAACTGTGCCACAGCTACACGTATGGCATCAGGACCCACATCCAGGTCAGAAATAATCCGGTGCAAAAAGTCCCGAACAGCAACAAACTGACCCATAAGGTTGGCTGAGCCATCAATCAAGAACAAGATATCAAACTTGTTCTCTGGAGCTAAGAGAAATGAAAATGTTTAATACACAAAAAGATATTGCAGATTTATTTTGCAAACTAGGAGATAAGAAATCAGAGTGATCTTGATTATGTAAGAGGAAGAATTCAGGCTTTGGGCCTTTCTATAGCACCTTTCCTTAAAAATCCCAAATTGTGGAATCACTGGAAACCATTCTAGAACTTCCAGGAGAGTGTTATTGGTACTTTTAATGTATTATGCATCCTGAGAACTATATTATTGAGATGTGCAATCAGTGAACCTAAAAACGAGGAAGTGGAAGTGGAAATGATTCCAGCTTCTTTGAAACGCCTAAAGCAGACTTTAGTACTTGCAGCTTTCTGTCATCAACACAGCGAGAGCGTCACATCGTAGAGACATGAGGCTTCTGTCTTTAAGGCTCTGAAGAGGAGGGATGGTACAGAAGTGTGCCTTCTCCTATCATAGCCAGTGCTTTTTTTCTGGCAAGGTGTTCTTGAACCAAGTACTGTTGCCTAGGCTGCCACTGCTGCCTGCTAGCCAGAGTGCTTCCTTTGCCCCAGGCTGGGGCTTACTTCTTACAAAGTTGGGGAGGGAAGGAAGGAGCATGTTCAGGTAGCTGCCTACTTTGTCCTATTGTAGCTGGAGGGCCCATGGGGAGGATATCCCCACAGGCTCAGGCGGCCACAGCCCACCATGCAGTGGCAGGCACCTCCTACATCTCATACAGTGTCTTGCTTTTCTTAAGGGGCTGGATAAGAGGAAGAAGGAGCAGCAGCAAGGGTATCGGCTCAGGCTCAGGCAGTGGCTGCCGGCCTGCTAACCAGCGAAGTGAAGATTGTGGCACTTTCTGATTGTACAAGCTGCTTGAAATGAAATGGACTGCCCTGGAAGGTGGTAGTCTCCCCTTTGCTAGGCATTTTTGAAACAGAGGGCAGGAGGGACACCCAGCAGTGGATCTCCTACATCGGCAGCGCATAGGACAAAAGGCCTCTGGAGAGCTTTACTACTCTAGTACTCTGCCTGGGAGACAGCAAGTCACTTTCTGTGTGTTTATCGGGCTTCTATTTTATTGTGTGCACAGACAGTTACCATATTTTTCGCCCCATAGGACGCACCAAGTTTTTTTGGGGGGAAATAAAGAAAAAAAATTTAATTCTCCCCCCCCCCGGCACTTGTGGGGCCGGCAGCAGGGAGAAGCGCTCTTCTCCCCGCCGCCCGCCTTGAGACCAGGTCCGGGGACAGCAGGAAGGCACGCTGCGCCTCCCAGCTGTCCCCGGAGCTTGCGGGGCTGGCGGCGGGGAGAAGCACGCATCTCCCCGCCGTCAGCCTCCAAACCACATCGGGAGACAGCGGCATGGCGGTGTTCCGCCTCCCCGCTGTCCCCCGACCTTGTGGGGCTGGCGCTGGGGCTCTCCTGAAGCCTGGAGAGCGAGAGGGGTCGGTGCACACCGACCCCTCTCGCTCTCCAGGCTTCAGCGAAAGCCTGCATTCGCCCCATAGGACGCACACACATTTCCCCTTCATTTTTGGAGGGGAAAAAGTGCGTCCTACAGGGCGAAAAATATGGTAATCTTCCCCACCCCTTCGGAACAAAGAAAGTGGGGGGAATGAGGGCGGAGAGCACAGAAGCTGTACCCTCAGACACTGTTATAAATGTTATGCACTTCTTTTCACATGTATCATAGAGCGAGGAGGAGCGAGATAGTTTGTTTTAAAAAATAAAAGTAAAGTAAAGCTATAGAAAGAAAAAAATGAGCACTCCTCATGTATCTATTTTGTCAACTGTAGCTTCTTGAGATATGTTCAAATAGTAAAATAAATGCACGTGCAATCATTATGCAAAACACTGCACTTGGGTTCGCACCAGCCAACCGCATTTCTATTTATACCCTGTGCATAGAATGTGTGAAGCAGCCCTAAGGGCTTCTTCAGAAAATTAAAACATGGAAGGAACATGTTAGGGATGCTGCGGCAGTCACACGTGGCAGCCTTCATCCGTGATGCTCGTTATGTGTATGGAAACAGGTTCCCTACATGAATTTCACAATGTGTGCAATGCCTCTAAGACACAGCTGTGGCAAAATGTTTCATGCCATTTGAAACATACCTGCAAGATAAAACAAAATCATTCTTAAATCCATTTTGAATGAAGAAAGGAACAAATTACCTGCTGATTCTTCAACATAATATGTTGTTATTTGACCAATCATTTCCTGTGGCACGTTTGCCAGAGAACTGAATTCATCCTTAAGAAATACCATTTGTGGATTGTATGCAATCCGCTGAAGTTCTGTCAAATCAGCATCTTTCACACCAACGCAGAAGGTCAGAACTCCTGCACGAGCTAAAGATTGGGCGGCCTGTTCGAATGAATCAACAGATCGCCCTGCCGCAAGGTAGACTAGAACCTGAGGAACGCTTTCATCTATCCTGCTCCCACCGGCTTCGGTGAAATGATTTTCACGGACAAAGTCTAGTGCAGCACCAGTATTCAGTATTGATCCTCCAAGGAGTCTCAATTGCCTTAGATGACCGAGTACCTCTGCCTTGGTTAGAAAAGTGTTTAAAAAGAATTCTGTTTTCGGATTCTCACTAAATTGCACTAGGCCGATTCGTATATCATCAATTCCAACATCAAGGGAGCCAACTAGGCTCACAACAAAGTCACGGACCAATGGGAAGTTGGCATTTCCAACGTTGGCCGATCCATCCAAAAGAAAGATGATATCCCTTTTATTTAACAGAACTGCAGTAGAGCACAGAAAATAATGTAAGAAATCACAGAAAAACATACCAGAATTTGTCATGTGTGCATACAACATTTGCTGTACACACATGTTCACCTCGTGAGAGAGAAGAGAAACAGGACAGCCATGAAGAGATGGAAGGAAGAAACAAGTGAAGTGTCATGATGCCCCCCCCCCTCCACATGGGTCAAAACACACCCAACTACATTTTAGGTTTTCTGTCTACAGGTGACGCAAGCAGGGACTCTTTCATGTTTAAAATTGCCAGTGAACTTCAGTGTAAATGGATTTTTAAACTGGATCTGAAAGCTCAGAACAATTTTAAGTATCCAATTGATATTATCGGGCATCAAAAATGGACTGGAAAGTTCCAAAAGAGCCTGATCCTCAGCACTCACTTGACAATGTCTTTGCACCAAGGCCAGATCCTAGAGGCTTTTATACTTGTCATAAATGTGTCAGCACATGTTCACAGGCCCACAGATGTTTCTGTTGAAGCACCAGGGCACCTGCTAAATCCCCTCCTGGGATGGATTGGGTCCTTTCTGTTCCCTCCCCAAATGAGTCTATGGAGCACCTGAAAAAGCAGGAATGGATTGATCCATATCTAGAAGGAATTCAATTCCCCCACATGACTAGAGCAGGGACACTCTCGCGAGACCCCACCCCTTGCGTCCTGTGTCCAGCCCTGACAATGTCCATGTCTGACTGCGCTGGTCCACTTCAGCCCTGCTTTCTGCAGCCGTGTCTTCATCTAACTCACACCTGACATCAGATATAACACCAGGTATGCCTGGTTTAGGGCAGTGGTTCCTAATTGGTAGCCCACAGACCCCAGGGGGTCCACGTAACCCACCCAGGGGATCCATGGCACCATTCACATAACAAAAACTACTGCAATGAGAGAATGAGTATGTGCACCCTCTACTTCTGCAGTTGCCTTATTGCCTATCTAGCATCTTTTATTTATATATGGAGGTGCTTTTAGCTTATGCTGGTCTATGACCATAGTAAAGATTTGGAAAACTACCAAAGCGATATCAATATTTTCCAAAGTAGTGAGTCCATGGCTTGGCTTTTGAAAAACAAGGGGTCTACAGAATTTAGCTTATTGGGAACCACTGGTTTAGGGGGAACAGCCTTGTGGGCCAAATTTGGAAGCTTAGCAGTCCAAATTTGGCCCTCAGGTCAGAGGTTCTCCACCCCACACAGCTATTAAATGTGTAAATATGGCAATAGTTTGAAAGCCTAATTGTAAGATTAGAAAGGGATAATTGCAATTTATGCCCATATGCTAATACCTGCAGGGAATGAAACAGGGGGTGGGGAAGGAGAGGAAAGACAGAGGGAGGGAGGGAGGGAGGGAGGGAGGGAGAGAGAGAGAGAGAGAGAGAGAGAGAGAGAATATATATATATACATATTGAAGTATAAGAACATTTAGAACATTTTTAATTTATATTTTAAAATAAAAATGCCACTGTTTATATGCATCATGCAAGACTGTATTAGTAAGAGACATACATTTTGAAAAAGCTTGTTAAGTGACAGATATTCCCGTGATATTCATCTTAATTTAGGATAATGCTTTAAAATTTAGCAAATCTAGAATAACTGAGCTCCGTATTAGGGAAAAAATCAGGATTATTATAAAAGCTCCTTAGAAAACTAACACTATTGTTCTGCATTAGTTTTGCCATCTTCATCACTGCTCAGGATTCTTAAAAGTGTTCACTGCAAAAGATTTATATCCCATAAGTGCAGTCTTTCATTGTCCTGGGTGCATTTAGCAGTCTACCAGCTCCCTAGAGATGCAAGTGACAGAAGAGATAGACAGAAGGCCTATTTCAAGATTTGGTTGCAGCAAACGAGGCCTGCCAAACAGACTCCTGCCCTGGAGAAATCTAAAGCGACGAATAAACCCATCGTAAATTATCATTAGCGTTGCTGAGGATGAATAACCGGGGTGGGGAGGCTGTTTTTAAAAACAGTATTATTTACAAAGGTCAAATGCATTTTAGAACTTAACAAGAACAGTGTTTACCTTTTCCACTGGGTGTTACTTCAATCCATCCGGACAGTGTCTTCAGGGGTGACAAAATATCATTGAGAGTATTTACCAGGACTGGTGTGCGGAACTCGGAAGGACTGAATACTAGGGATGGTTCGTAGGCAATTTGTTCTAGTTCAGCACGATCTGCTTTTCGGGACCCAACAGCCAGGATGAATATGCGATTCCTTTTCACTTCCTGTGCTGGTTCGGCAACATCATCTTGGGACTTTCCACCAGTAATAAGGACCAGCATTGATGGTATGCCTTCATTGATCCTGCTTCCAGCAGCGCTGGTGAAGAAGTTGTCTTTCACATACCTCAGTGCAGAGCCGGTGTTGAGTACAGCACCACCCATTGGCCTTATTTTCCTGACACTTGCAAGGACATCTTTTCTGTTCTGGAAGGTATTGAAATAGAACTCGGGTCTTACAGTTTCTGCATATTGTGCCACTGCAACTTGAACAAGGTCCGGTCCAACTTCCAGTTTCTGGATGATTTTGGCCACAAAATCACGAATTGCATTAAAAGGAGCAGTTCCCAAGGCTGCTGTGCCATCTATCAGGAAGACTATGTCCCTCCTATTGACTTCAACAACTGCAAGCAACAATATACAAACATATAATCAGCAGCATTACTTACTTAACTCGTTCAATCAATTCCTTATCACTACATACCTTCTAGGGGCTATATCTTACAAAAGGTGTCTTTCTTTTTTGTCGTCCCCCCTCCCACCCCCACATTTGTTTATGCTGAGCTATACTGAACTGTATTGTAATTCGAATGTACTAAATCCAAATGATCATTTTTACACAAGGTTTTAATAGTGCTGCAGAAGATCCCTCTGCAATAGTCACACAGTCAGTTCACGGCTCTGCACTGTGAAATAAGGATGGTAAGAAGAGCTCTGTTGTGTCAGATCAATGGGGGTCACTAGGCCTGCACCCTGTTCCCAGCAGAGGCCAATCTGATGCTTTTAGGAAGCTTGCAGGTAAGACATGAAGGCAATAAGCCTCTGGAACAGGTCTCCTCCCTTTTTGCTATGGAGCTGCCTTTCCTTTCCACAAACCTATCTTCTCCCAACGAAGTACCAACCGTGTTGCCTTTGCCAACCATCTGAAGATATCAGACTCACTGCCCAGCCCTGCTCTTCTCAGGATGGACCACCACTTCCATTTATATACCTCCAGCCTCGACACATCGGCCCAGTAAACTGCCCCACCCCCAAGCTCCCTTCCGGGCCCTCCCCCATCTTCTTCTTTACCAGCCCTGATCCCACCCCCCAGCACCAGGGAGATGAGGACATGAGGCCATTGGCACCACATTTGCTTCATAGCCAGAACTTCCATGTGCTCATCTGAACCACTTCTTTTTTTAAAAAAATATATTTATTAACTTTTCAAAGGTTATACAAAAAAGACAAAATACAAAAATACAAAAATTAAAAACACATATAATTTTATTCACTTATTTTCTTTTAACTTATTTCTCGGACCTCCTCATACCTCCCCTTTTTGTATTCCAATTCAAATTATTCATTCAGCAAATCCTCACCCTTAATTTTCACTTAATTTTACACCTTTCTTTCTTCTCCCCCCCCCCAATTATCTTAATCATTACAGCTGATAACCACTTAGATTCTATCCAACATCAATCTAACATTCACTAATTTTGTAATATTTCCCAAGATAGTCCTTGAATTTCTTCATCTGAACCACTTCTTCCCTCCTGGATTTGCTAACGCGGCTCAACTGGGCAATTGGATTCTGTAATAGGAAAGTGACTAGAAGGGCCAGAATCCAGTCCAGGAAACTTTTTTAAAAAAGGTTATTTCTTCGATCTTTCAGTGTCCATGCTTCTTATTTTTTAAATGGAATTAATCTGTCTCCTAAAACTAATGTGGTAAAGACTTTACTACTCCTACAAAGCAAAATGAACTCAGCACTCAATAGGGAGAAAGCTAGTATAGGGGTAAACTACGGGTGGGCGTGTGTGGTTCAGTACCATACAATGTACAACAAGACATAATGAATCAAAGTCTAATTAAGTCAGTAGTAATTCTGGAGCTGTGACCAGCAGGGCAGGGTTGCTTGAATTCAGCCTTGAAATTCACCATAATTCACTTTAGACCAGTTGCGGGGTCGAAATGTTTGGGGAAGAAAAAAAAGTGTACCATGTAAGACCAGAGAGTTCTGTTCCTAGACAAAGATAGGTCACAACCCCTCTTCTCTGTGACGGAGGAAGTGAAGGTTCTTCTCTTCCTTTCTCTCACTTCATTTCTCGCTATATAACTGACGAGGATGGACATGACTAAACTTGCTCCAAGTTCAGACTACGTGTTTGAAACTATATGCCGTATTTTGCACAGAAGAGTAATCTACTTGTGTTCTCCTTGCTGCTGCATGGAATAATGCATGAACTAGACCTTTGGATTTGGTAAGCAAAACATCTAAAACTTACTTAAGAGTGCATGGTCCATTCATTGCGGGGGTGGGGGAAGAGCTTTAAAGCAGACTAAATGTCTGAGGATTACAGCTTTGATGAGGAATGGTGGGAACCTTCCCCTCTTTCTGCTCCTGACCAGGATCCTGAAGCTGCCCAGGAACAGTGGAGCAGCATAGATTTAGAGAACTGGTTTGCAGAGGGACATAGTTCGGAAAACAATAGGTGGGCAGAGCTGAGTGGGGAACAACTAGGAGAGGCAGAAGAGGAAGAGAGAGAGATAACGGACTCCCCTTCACTAGAAAGTGTTCAGCCTTTATCTCCAAGGGCAAGGAGAGCTGATAAGGTTGCTATGCAGAAGACTCAGTGGTTGTGAGATCAGGTTGCAAGAAGGAGGAAGTGATGAAGATGACTCAGGGGGAAGTCAGAGGGAAGCTTAATTGGGAGCACCTTTATTCCGAGAATGGCTGCGTTGTTCTTTTGCTCTGATCATTAAACACTCTTAAACAGGTAAGGGACTCTAATTTCTGTGTTCTGCTGATGCAGAGCCGGGGGGGGGGGTGCGTTTCTCCGAAGCCTGACACTAAATGGGATATGCAAAAGGGTTTAACAACCTATATCTCATGCTATACCACTGCTTTATTCCTTTTTTAATGCTGCTGGGGGCTCTCTCCCACTGGAGAGATGTAAAGCCCCATGTTTTGAATCTAAGCGCTCAGCTGATTCTTTTATTAATTACCCACATATGGGTCAGCTCTATTTCCCCTCCATAGTTTTATTATCACAAAGGCTTTCAATCCGAATTCCTGGAAAGTGACTGGTAACTAGCAGAAAACGCTCCATACTGTCCACAAGGAGCTCAAAATACAATTTTAGCAAGTTATGTGACACTATGCCTAATGTAATATTAATTAGAGCAGGGAAGAAGTTCTCACTGTGATATGATCAAGGTTGTAATATCAAGTGACAATTCAGGATTTAAAGTTTGCTCAGGGTCTTCACTAACAACCTTGTGTAAATACCATTAAAAGGTAAAGGACGCCTGACAGTTAAGCCCAGTTTTGAACGACTCTGGGGTTGCGCTTTACTGGCTGAGGGAGCCGACGTTTGACCGCAGACAGTTTTTTCTGGGTCATGTGGCCAGCATAACTAAGCCACTTCTGGTGCAACGGAACACCAAAACCAGAGCAGCACATGGAAACGCCATTTACCTTCCCGCCAGAATGGTACTTGTTCATCTACTTGCACTTTGACATGCTTTCGAACTGCTAGGTTGGCAGGAGCTGGGACCGATTAAATACCATTGCAGGGCACCTAATGGCAACTTGCATTGTGAATCTACAGCAAACACATTATACCTGTGAATTTCAGGTGATTAGTCCTATGACTAGTGTTCACTGCAGACACAGAGAAAGACTGCAATATAAGCCTATGTTCCACATAGAAGAGCTTGCAGGATTATAACTAGTGTGCTTAGAGGACCAAAGTAGTGGAAAATCAGTTGCGCCTTTACACTGATTTAGTAATACTAGTTTTCTGTGAGGTAGAAAATTCAGTTTTCAGGCATTCTTGCAAAGGAACAATTTCCTTGACACAAAAAAATAGAAAAACACATTCCTGCAAAATTTTAAGAAGTTGCCTTATACTGAGGTACAGCCAGTATCTATACAGCAATGGTTTCAAACAGTCATCCTTCCTAGGCTTACTTTGTTGTTTAATCTGGGATCTTCTGCATGGAAAGAATATGCTCTACACTGATCATGTTAGAATCCCATGTTCCATGTATGTGCAGGAAAGTTCTGCCATGTGAATCCTCATCTGAAGCCTGAAGTGGGCCATCTTAAGGTTTACCATCTTTGTGAGAAAGAGACCATAATCTTTCTATCAGTTTACTTTTCAGTTTAAAAGCCTAGGAAGGATCTATGCATGTTCCCTAAATGTGTGAAAACAAACTGTGTGGTATACAAAGAAATCTGGAGTCTGAAGGCGGCTATCTCAGCATGATGGTCTACCCAAGTTCCTCCCTGCCACTCATCCTGGAACTCTGGGCTGAAGTCCAATCAACATGTAGACAACACTGAACTCCACCTGTTGTTTCCATTGTCCAATCTCAGGCAGGCAGAGGAAGTTTAAACTTAATTCAGACAAGACAGAAGGGATGTTGCTAGAGTACGGTACTAGCAGTCTAGATCAGGTGAGTGGCCCCTTCTAGATGGGGTTTCACTCCCCTTGTAAAATCAACCTCACAGCTTTGGGCTGGGGGGGTCTACTGGATCCATATCTTTCTCTGGATGCCCAGAGTTTGTTACGGGAGATCTTTTTCTTTCCTTTTTTAAAAATCAGCTTCAGCTCGTTTAACACCTGCAGACTTTCCACACCTGATGGAACTATGCATTTAACTTCCACCGCATAATACTAGCTTCCTCTGCTTTGTCCTAATGGTTTATATAATTTCACTAAAAGACACAATCATATTCTATACGGAAGCAGAATAGATTAATTATTCTTTGGGGGTAAATTTGTAATTCCAGGTTGTATCTGAAATCATCTCTACGTTGCAAAGGCATTGTAAATTATACTAAACTATACTTTAAAAAACTTATTCTAGAAAGTTCTGATAAATTGATCCTTGAATTAGAATAATCTAGTCCATCAATATACAAAACCAGCATTTTTTTCAACTGAAATCTCATCTCAAATACGCTTGACCACTTTGATTTGCAGAACTGACACTTTTCTAAGTGCCACATAATGTTTGTTCCCACTTTTAAGGAATCTAGAGATGGGAAAGCCTGGAAAAAAACTGGAAAAATTGGGGGGGGGGCAGGTTTTTTAAAAAAAAAAAATTCCAAAGCTGTTTTTTTGGGGGGGGGAGAATGGGCAAGGAAGTGTGTGGAATATTCAAACAATATCAAATTGGGTTTTGATTTTTTTACAATTTTTCTGGGGGGAAACGGCTTTGGAAAACCCCCAGAAAAAACTGGTTTTTTCCCCCAATTTTTCCATTTTTTCCCCAGACCTTCCCATCTCCAGAATTAACAGACTAAAAATACACATTGCAAACAAAAACCACAGATTAAAATATCTGTACACCTTATATAAATTCAATAAATAAAAATAAATAAAATATGTCTGAATCGTGGAGTTGGAAGGGACCCTGAGAATCATGCAGTCTAAGCCCCAGCAGGGCAGGAATTATCAGCACCAGGCTTTAACCAGCTGAGCTATCCAGCTTTGAGTAGGCTTGCTTTAACAAAATTGCTTTTGGCAGGTGCTGAAAGAAGTGCAGTGAAAGGGTCTGCCTGGCACTTCTTGGCGGGGGGTGTAGGAGCAGCAACACTTGCGCCACCCTGTTGTCAAGAGCACTTTGTGGTTGTGAGATGGGAAGGAATGCCGGGGCAGAGACACAAACAACAAAACTGCCTGTCCCCAGCAGATGTAATTGGGCACTTGGGACAACTGATAGCTCCTGGGTTGGAGGAAAGTGAGGTTATGTGTATTTTAGGAAAAACACCTGAAGATTCATTTTTCATGAGGAAGGAATACTTCGTATGACGAGGTCTGGGGACATCTAAACTGTTGTCCAAAGACCTACTATGCAACAAAGTATTCATTATTCTATTAATTATTGTACTGTGTATGGTATAGAGTGGATGGCTTGGCATAGCCCACCCTTTGCCTTTGAGTCATGTGCAGAGATCATACCCAACTCTACCTCTCTTTTAAATCAGAACCAGTGAAGGCAGTGAAGGTCTTGTGTGAGCGATGGCGACTAACAGATTGAGGTTGAATCCTGACAAGACAGAAGTACTGTTTTGGAGGGATGGGGTGTGTGTGTGGGGAGGACTCCCTGGTCCTGAATGGGGCAACTGTGCCCCTGAAGGAGCAGGTGCACAGCCTGGGAGTCATTTTGGACTCACAGTTGGACTCACAGGTCAATTCTGTGTCCAGGTCAGCTGTCTACCAGCTCCATCTCGTACGCAGACTGAGACCCTACCTGCCCAGGGACTGTCTTGCTAGAGTGGTGCATGCCCTGGTTATCTCCCGCTTGGACTACTACCATGCGCTCTACGAGGGGCTACCTCTGAAGGTGACCCAGAAACTACAATCAATCTAGAATGTGGCAGCTAGACTGGTGACTGAGAGTGGCCACCGAGACCATATAACACCAGTCCTGAGAGACCTACATTGGCTCCCAGTATGTTTCCGAGCACAATTCAAAGTGTTGGTGCTGACCTTTAAAGCCCTAAATGGCCTCAGCCCAGTATACCTGAAGGAGCGTCTCCACCCCCATCGTTATGCCCGGACACTGAGGTCCAGCTCCGAGGGCCTTCTGGCGGTTCCCTCACTGCAAGAAGTGAAGCAGCAGGGAACCAGGAAGAGGCCTTCTTGGCAGTGGCACCCTCCCATCAAATGCCAAGGAGATAAAGAACTACACAACTTTTAGAAGATATCTGAAGGCAGCCTTGTATTGGGAGGTTTTTAATGTTTGATGTTTTATTGTGTTTTTATATGTGCTGGAAGCAGCCCAGAATGGCTGGGGAAACCCAGGCAGATGGATGGGGTATAAATTTAAAAATATTATTATTATTATTAGGGACCCCAGTATGAATAGCTCCTCTGCATCAACCAGGGCATGTATGAAACTGCAAAAGTATGAACACCTTGGTCTCACAGCTGGCAGTGCTGGCATGTAGGTGCCAATAGGCTACAAGTTAAATTACTATATAAATAAAGTAGAATCTCCATGGGAGGACTGTACACATGGTTGTATACATCAAATTCAGATAGGCAGCAGCTTGACAAAATGTTGCTACAGTCACAGAAATGACAGCTGTGTGTACAACCCACAGGTGGGGGTGCTGTGCCAGCAACTGATTTCAGAAGTGCTCCTACAGATGCCTGGCAGTAACACACCATGCTCCTGAAATGCTTGTGGGTGGGTTGTTTGCCCTTGTGAACCATTTTAAAGTCAGCTAGCTATTAAGCATTACTATTAATGTATTAATACTAGCATCTGACTATATTAGTATTAAGGTAAAGCACTAACAGCACCACCCACCATGCAGAATTTCTAATTCTTACAAATAGAGTAAACTTCAATTGAATATCCCTTTAGCAATCAATAACATTAAAAAGTAAGGCCTGAGGTTGCCATTAAAACTGCACAGTGTTGGTTATTTCCATCACGCACCCAAGTTTTTCCATGGAAGGGGCACCATAAGGATTCTGTTCTCCAGTGCCAAAGATCTTGTAGGTCAGCAGTGGGGCTCAGAGATCTTGCCTCTTTCCCATCCCACAGCCACACTTGACCACAGCGGCAATTGTTCTATCTGCACTTGTGCATTTTATATACAGTGGTACCTTGGGTTACAAACGCTTTGGGTTTCAAACACTTCGTTTTACAAACTCCGCTAACCCGGAAGTAGTACCTTGGGTTGAGAACTTTGCCCCAGGATGAGAACGGAAATTGTGCGCTGGCGGCATGGCAGCAGCGGGAGGCCCCATTAGCGAAAGCGTGCCTCAGGTTAAGAACGGTTTTGGGTTAAGAATGAGGTAAGTTCGTAACCCGAGGTACCACTGTATGTAGATATATATTTTCAAAGTCCTATATGAATTTGCTACAGGAGCCTGTGTAAAGCCATGATTCACTCTGACTCCTCAGGCACTCTGACTCCAAGAGGGCTGTTTATAAGCTCCCGTAAATGAGTATAAATAACTGAATGCAATACAATGGTTCATTAAAATAAAAAAATACATACCTTCTGTAAGCATGGTTGGGCCATCTAACAAAATGAGCCTCTGGGCCACTCCAACAATGTTTGGCAGTAAGAGATCTTGAAGTTCGCCAAGGTTATTTGTGTCCAGGGCAGTATACACGAAGCTTCCGTCAGTAGCAATTTGCTGAAGCTCTACATTGTCAGCATTCTCGACCCCAATGCTAAATGAAAATATACTCGCTTTCTTTATGGCCAAAATCCCCTCTCTAAGGTCATCGCTAGACTCACTGCCGCTTATCAGCACTAAGATCTGGGGGACACCCTCCTCTATCCTGCTGCCTCCGGACCGGGTGAAGTGGTTTTGCACCACATGCTCAAGAGCTTCCCCAATATTCGCTTCCTCGCCACCCGGCAGGCTAAGGGCCTTCACTGCATTTAAAATGTCAGCTTTTTGGGTGTAGCTGTTCAAGAAGAATGCAGTTCTGGGTTGATCACTATACGTCACTACCCCAATGCGTATGTGCTCAGCTCCAACTGAGAGTTTTTCAATAAAATTTGCAAGGAAATCACGAATGGCTGCGATAGCGCCAGCGCCGATGTTGTTTGATCCGTCAATAAGGAAAATAATGTCAGCAGATTCTTGTGCTTAAAAAAAAGAGAGAGAGAAATGCAACAGGTGAAAGCATTAAACAAAGTGATTCCATGCAAGTTGTTCTGACATGTTTCTTCGGAAACCAGCAAGAAACACGAATATGGAGGAACAAAACACAAGGTGGCCAAGATCAAATTGCCTGCTAGTTCTGCATTCTGATTGAATATGAATGACCAGATCATATCTATTAATTGCTAAAAACATTGTACCTGAAAGAATTCTCACATAGGTCTACTTGAGGGTTGGGGAGTGACAATATTTTCATTGTATAGTTTATTACGTTTTGCATTTGTGGGCAGATGACTCCCACCTCTTTGTGCACACTGATACATGAGGCTGTGCTATACAACATCACCTTCATGCGTAAGGCATGCGGCCTTTATAGTTGCTATCTTCTGTGACCTGGCCCATGCACAACACCTTCTCAGGCTGCGCTTTCAGGCGCATTTGGCCAACAAATAACCAGGGAGATGAGAGAGCAAGGAAGTCCCCCTTTGTAGGCAGAAACCCTTGCAATAAGAGGGAAAACTTTACAGGCTACAAACCTGAAAGTACAAGTAAAATGGTTAAAATGTTAATCTAATGATAGATTATAAAACAACTTTAGAGCTTCTTAGGGAAATCCTGGAAAGAAGGGAATTGTGTATATCAAAAATATATGTTCAAATGCGTTTAACAATTCCAATCAAGAATTGACCAGGATATAAGGCAATGTTTTCAAAGGTCAAATAAGTATCACAGTATATTGACCATATATTTGTTCTTAATATTTAAGGTATGTCTACATGTTTACTAATGATATAAACACTAAAATTATTTATTTATTTATATCCCACCTTTTTTTCTCTAAGGAGTAGAAAGAAAACCTATATAAATATGCTTGTAGACATGATTTATAGGAATATTGTTTAAAATTGCATTTCTAATGAAGACATTTCTGCTTTTATTCTTGACGTACCATATGACTACTGGATATTCAATCAAGTAATGCAGAATCATGTTAAAACAAGGTGATGAAGTCAGTCATAACACAATTATCCAACCTTATATATGAGAATTCTTCCTGAATGATCAGCTGTTTTTGGATATAAGAAATGTAAAATTACGTGGAACATCTCAATGGGAGGTCAGCTGGCACTGATGCACTTATCGCAGATTAATTACCATAGTCATTAGTCAGGTGAAGTCACCCATGGCTTGCTATAATCTGAACTGTCCTAAACTAATCTGAGTGTTTGGGAATCTGACCAAAATCACTGTGTCTTAACAAATGACCCTTAACACGTCAGTCTCCATACGTGGAGTTTTCTTGTAAAACTGTTGATCTGGAACAGTGCCTGCTCTGGTTCTTTTATCCACAAGCAGCTGAATGTGGATCATGTTTAGCTTCACACAATAGACAAGTGTCCTCCGCTCACAGCAAAATTTAGTGCCCCACTATAAAATGGCCAAAACTGGGGCTGAACAGACAATACAAGAATACTACAGTATTTCATGAATATTTAAATTCATCAAGATGATTAGAGGAAAAGCCACCAAACTCTGGCATTACATTATCTTTAAAGTATATTTAGATCAAATTTGGCCAGTGTTTGCTCTTTTATAGTGACTATCTCACAGTTTATGCTACCAGTGGAGAGAACGATGGACTTGGACCACTGAGAGTTGGCTCAGGTCACGATAGCTGATCCTCAACAACCTCACTTGTAACTTGATCTTCCTTAACTCTAGCCCTCAGCCCCCTGAGGAAGGGACAGGATACATCTGTGATGAATAAATATACTGAACATTCTGGAATGCTTCAAGTTTTCTGTTTTGCCATTTTAACTATCACACTCTTTGTCAGCCACAAAAACCTTGTGTGCTGGTATTTACTACATGACCTGAAGGTCCCATAAACTGAAATACTGCTGATCTCAAAGAAATAGGGAGGAAGTATACATAACAGCTGGATAATTTGTCACAACTGAAATACCATTATACTGAAGTACACAATGAAGGATTAGGCTGGTGGTGGAGGGCAAATTAAAGCATGCTTTGTTACACAACTAAGCAAAGGATTGTTGGCTTAGAAAGGAAGCAGTGACTTAGTCATTAACCATGATGCGGTAAAATATGTATCAGGACAATGACAAAAGTGAACTCTGAACTGGTTAAGTAATTCATTTCCAGCATGACCAAAACCTGTCCTTTAATACAACTTTGGGAACATATCATCATGACATTTAATATGTGGAGGCTGTAAAAAGCACCTGTTGGGTTTAACATTCTATCTCAGGTAAAAAAGTATTTGTAATTGATTAAATATCATGTTATGCCTTGATATATATAAGCTTATTAAGCCAATTATATGACCATTTCTAGAAAAAGAACATTACTTTTGGATGCCGGCAACTATAGTAATATTTTTGAATGATACACCCTGTACTGTATATAGTTATACACATTCTGTGAATAACTGGAATAACCCTTGTGCACAGTTACCTTTAAGCACTGTTCAACTCATATACCATTTGCAATATATATTTCACAAGCCAGCTCTCCACGCTGGGCTCTGCCAGACCATGAACTCATATATACCACGGCATAAAGATGAACCAAGAATCTCGTGGTGATGTGAGGGCTAAATCAGAGCTTCTGCTCAGATAAGAGGATCCCACCATATTGGTTCCAATACAGATTAAACTCTGGCAGAAGGCTCTCAAAGAGACCCAGAGATGAATGTGTACTTTCCTAAACCGTTAGAGGTAAAGGGAAGATCCTACAATATGCGTTTCACATCTCTCTGCCTCCTGCATGCTCAAGTTCTCTAAAGGACGTTATGAAGATGTCTTGCCTTGAATTGACCTTTTTTGCATGGCGATTCTTTACAGCAAGATCTGGGAATCTATTTCAATTGCTTTAAAGGCAGTGATGGAAGTCCTTCCTGGCAACAAAGGTTACCATAGGTTTCCGATATGCTTTTTAAAATTTTACTTAAAAACATTAAAAATTCATTCTGATATCTAAATGGCCAGCTCATCAGTGACCTCAATGAATCTGAATTTTGCCCCATAAGATTTGCAGAAAAATGAGAGAAACATCTGTTTGCCTGTGTATCATGCAGCAATGCAATGGCGGATGATGGAGCACATAATGGAGTTAATCAGACAGGACAAGATGAGTGTTATAACCTGCATATTGCTGTCAACCTGCAACATTCAAAACATCCATTTCTCCTTTCATGCATCCCAGGGTATAAAAACAAAGGTCTGAGAAGTCCACAATGCGAGAGAATCGCTCTATCAGATTAAACTCAATAGCTTTTCACATTCAGGATTCCCTTTAAAAAATCCTTTTGCTCCCATTTCCTTCCATTTAATGAGGAACAGGAAGATATGAAGTAAGAGGAAATCTTCCACTTTGCCTGACTTCCATTTCTCTCTCTTTCATCGTAGGCGTTTCCTTGATTAGACTTGCCAGGTGTGCTTTTCTCCCACCCCTTCTATACGGCCCCTCTCCTACCTCTAGTAGTGAGCAGTAGGGAAGGGGTCCTACAAAAGGGATGGGGAGCGGGCAGAGGTAGATGGCAGCTGCCACAGCACCTGGAAAGATTAACAGGTAAAGGGGAATCTCCAGGTGGCCATCAAGGAAACTGGGCTTGACCAGCGACATGCTCCCACTGCCATGGCCAAGGCCCACTTCCTGTGTAAACTATTGCAAATACGAAAACCACAAGGGAGCTCTTTGCCCCGCATTTCAAGCCTGTATATTACCTGAGAACAGGAAGGAGGCCACCTGATCTTGGGAAAGTCCTTGGGCACATAGACACTTTTTTCACATAAAGTGTAGCTCTAGGAAGGCACATCAGTGGAGCATAGCTGTCAACTTTTCCCTTTTCTTGTGGGCAATCCTATTCGGAATAAGGAAATTTCCCTTAAAAAAAGGGAAATGTCGACAGCTATGGAGTGGAGGAGGGGAGCTTAAGTTTCGCAAGCAACATTCATTTAGTTCTAGTTCTGTATCTGCAGTAAATGTAAGCTAAGGTGTGCTGATAGAGTCTTGCCAGATCTTCATTCACTGCGATTCAGGTGTTCTTGAGCACACCATTATCTCAGCTGCAGCAGCCTCCCTCACAAAATGTGGTTACGATAACAATCTTCTATGTCACATCTAAATGTACTTTATTAATGACCACAGGATAAGGAAACACTTTGGACTTCATTTGTATGTGATTCTGCTTTAGAGCCTGTAGCAAAAAATATGCCAAATTGAGCAGCCTTTGTTTTTAACCCCTCAGATGTGCAACTTAGGGCCTTTCCAGACAATTCTGGCTTTTGTTACTCAGCAGCTGAAAAGGAGAGGGACCAGGCATCTTGCGCTAACACAGCCCCCCAGTGTGCAGAGAATTTTTCCAGCACTCCCTTGAGTTACTTATCACTTGCTGTAGTGAGATAAGCAACATTCCACCCATCTACATGACACTCTGTAAAATTTTAAAATACTTTATATATCTCATAATTGTATACATTTATTATAGGTTAGGCACTCCCTGACCATAGCACTCAAGCACGGAATCCTTCGCGCAGGGCGCATGCAGGGAGATCTGCAGCAAAACTTCACTATTTTGTTATTTCTTCCTCCCATCTTTTCAATTTGATTCCTGCGGTTACTGTTGCCGGGAAAGGCCCTTGGTCCACACATCCAAATGTCTAAGATGATGGGAAGAGCACCAATTGCAACACCTCCCTTGAGTACAAGTATTGCAATATCACAGCAGAACAGCGTTACCTGTGATGTCTTTAATCACTCCTTTTGCTCCAGCCATTTCTGGAGTCATAGATGAGCGAATACTTGCAACTAAGTCTCCCACAATGCCGTGGAGAGCAGTAAAGTTGGCTAGGTTGAACAAGTGCATATCAAGGGGTTCGCTTGCTATTTCCTTTAATTCCCCTTCCACTGCGTCCTGCACTCCAATGGCAAACATGTTTACATCAGCAGATTTAAGAACAGATGACGGGAGAGCCACATCATCTTGGGATCGTCCATCCGTTAACACTATAATAACCTGGGGGGCGCCATCGCTCACCCTGCTTCCAGCAGCTTTAGAAAGATGGTTCCGAATTAGAAACTCTAATCCTTCTCCGGTCTTGGTTCCTCCCCCCATATAAGGCATGTGTGAAATATGGGAGAGGACATCTTGTACAGTATGGTATGTGTTTAACTGGAATTCTGTGTGTGGGTTTCCGCTGAACTGGACCAGACCAAACCGAAAATCGTTTCCACCCACATCTAATTGTTTTACAACATCATACAGAAACTCCCGAACAAGTTGGAAATGCTCCTTTCCAATGCTCCAAGAAGAATCCACTAGAAATATTATATCAGCAGCAGCACCGATTTTCACATCTTTAAAAAAAACACATGGATTTATGATTTTCTAGAGGCCACAGGCCAGGAGAGGGAAGTCTTGTTCTATAGTCATATACCCCGCTTGGCATAATTGGCAGGAGCACAGACCTTATGAACCCATAAACCCAATAAATTGGGGCAGGAGGAAGGGGGGGAAAGCTCATTCCAACAGATCAGTTTGCTCTTGTTGAATATATGGTACGCTGAATATATAATTTTATTCTTCGTAAACTTATGGCTGTTTCTTGCTACAGAAACTTCTTCCAAAGGAATATTCCCTAGATATGGGATTCCCTTACCTAAGCAGGACGAGCAAACACCCTGATGCGTTCATGTGTCATCCTTTCCCAATGACTTTAAGTCATACTCAAAACCTGTTGATCCAGTGGTAGCAGCTCCTGAATAGGTCACTGAAGAATACAGGGGCAGTTTGACTGTTGATTCTGTTGGCTGCATTTGTGGGAATTGAAGTTATCCCACTTGCAAGGTTAACAGCCTTATTGTAACATTGGCTGAATCTGCAAATAACTAGAGCTATAGAAAAGTCCACCCCACATGCTACGTTAGCACAATGCTGAAAATTATCACACTGCACTAGTAATGGGTAGGTTTTTTTGTACTGATTTAAAATGTCAGTCCATGAAATTATTTACATGCTTCTTACAGAAAAAAAATGAAACATCTGAACCATTTTTCTGAGTTTATCTGAAGACTTAGGAAGTGCCTTGCGAACCTGCTACCAGTTTTTAAAAAAACCAAAGACCCAAAGACCTCCTTCTTCCCTTTACATGCCTATGAAGAGACAGTGGGAAGAGGAGCTGTGTTTCGCTCCCATACTGCCTCTGCTTCCGTCACCAGGTTGCTTAGGCTGCAAGAATCCTTGGGAGAACTACCTCTACCACAATCACCTGGGAATTCTGCCTTAGCATTTGACTAATCAGTAGGGCAGAGGGAGGAAATGAGGGGGAAAGCGACTGCCAACCACCACCTGACAAGTAAGCAATGACAAGCAAGTAATGGCAGAAAACAAATCACTGGAGCGGGGTGGGGGTCACAACACTGGCTTCCTGGCAGCGGGGTTCCTGCTGCTTGCCAAGGGAGGAAGAAGGACAGTGGCTGGGAGGTCAGCGCAGGGTGGGTCCACCACTGGAGTCCATTTGCCAGTGCACCCAACCTGTGCCAACCTCTGCACTTTCCCTCCCACCTCCTCCAAGTAAGCAGCAGTGACCCTGCTGCCAGAAAGCTAGCATTGTGCCTCTCCACCCCCTGCCCACCCAGGGAAAGCCACTTCTGCATAATGGGAAGCAGGGATAGTGCCTGGTGGACTGGGGTCTGGCACAGAGGGCTTTGGCGGACAACAAAGGCTGGCAGCGTCAGGGAAATGTGGAAATTATTTTCCAACTGGAATTTTGATCCAAGGCAGGAAAGAATTCTGGGGTTTTAAAAGCTCACTGGAATTGCATGCCAATAATTGGTAGGGGAAAAAGAATGGTATAAAGACTTACTACAATCACCCCTGTGCAATAGCCCTCGGATATTCTGCAATACTACTTAGCACATTAGAACATTAGTCTCAGACTAATTTTTGATCACTTTTGAAAGGGAGTGGGAATAGTTTCCTCTTTTGTATTGTAATAATGAGAATGAGGGTGGAAGGTGGAAGACTTCCATGGCCAACAGTATCCATATTTTTCCTGTGCTACGTATGTATACCAAGAGCGACACTGGCCGTGTTTGGATGTAACTTTAAACCATAGTTTAACACAGTGAACCTTGGCAAGCCTCAAGATGACATGCTCCTCCTTCCCCTTCCATTTCAGATTAACCACAGTCAGTGAAAACAAAAGAAGTTCATAAACTATGGTTTGAAGTTGGCTTGTTTCTACCAACCATAGTTAAAATGAACTACAGTTTGTCATGGCAAGTGGTGAATAAACTAAAACAGAGACAAAATTTTCTGAGCTCTGCGTGGCTGTGCTGGAGGAAGAGAGAGCTCACAAGCCTAAGGCTTGTTTTGAAAATTAAGCTTGGTATATCCAAATCAGCCTACTATTTCTACCAGTAAGCAAAGGTAAGGAAAAAAGAGGTTATACAGGGGCAATTACTTAATTCACAGAGATCTGTCTCCAGGCTCTGTCATGGGATCGCTGCAATGAATGTGTTTATGGAAACGCAACAGAGTTTCAGGGATATGAAGCTGCAGTTGGTACAACTGATTTGAACAAATATTTGTTAGGGCCCAAAATACATGTCCTCACTCTCTGCCAAATTCAAGACATCAAAAAGCAAGTTACCTAAAGATAATGGCAACTTACCAGCTCCTTGCTGCTGGGCATCAGCATTATGGTAGCCTGAGAGTAAAAGACAAAAGATGGTTGCTAAAGGCAAATGCCGGTGTTTCCTCATTTTCTTTTTTTAGGTGGGTTGGCTAGTTTCTCAAAGCACCAGTTCTTAGATCTGAAAAGAAACAGAGATGCTGTCAGGAAAATTCCTACGGAACTTCAAATGGGAAATCTACATAACTCACTCATTCCACGAACCAAGCACACATACCATAATGATTTTGCGTTTGCTATCAAGAACTGTTTTCAATCATGCAACAAAAATGAAAACTAGGCCATCAGTATTTACTTCTGGGCCACTCAGCCTACGATTGTTACTGGCACAAATAGATTCTGTCTTCTAGGATGAGAAAGTCATCGGCTGAGCCGCCTTCCTGCCCAGAGGTTCTTGGGAGGGAGCTACGGCACCTCAGAGCTCTGTTACCTCTCCAGCTTATAAAGTAAGATGCAAGGAAACCTCCCATGCCCTCCCTTCTCCCAGGTTCCTCTTCCTCCGAGCCTTGTGCTGATAAGAGGTGACATGGCTGAGCTCCAAAGACTGTAGCCCACTGATCATCATCCAGATTCATCCAGGCTATGCTGGCACAAGGTGTGTAATGCCAAGGTCTGAAAAAGGGTTGCGCTCCTCCAACAGGATTCTGTGCCTGAAGTTATCCCTGCCCCATGAAGATGGAGAAGCCTCATTCCAATTAGCCAAAAGTGTTTCAGCGTCTCAACTTCTCTGCCAGTTTAACTCAGCACATGCAACACAACATGAAAGACAAGGAAGTCTGAGCTCCTTAACGACAAGCAACATGTTTCTGTAACAAAAATAAACAACTGTCAAAAACAAACCAGTTGGAAATGAAAGAGTTCCAGATCACTTAAAATTTTGAAACTCTGCACTATCTTGTCAGTGACAGCTGCTGAAGAGTGGAATGGACTCCCTCAAAAGTTGGTGGAGGTTTTGGGGCAGAGGTTGGATAGTCATCTGTCAGGAAACTTTTAGTTCTGGCTCCTGTTTTGCAGAGGTTGGACTAGGGTGCCCCTGGGGTTCCTTCCAATTCTTTGGTCTGAGAAGTTAAATCACACAGTCCAACGCATGCACAGCTAAGGTTAACGACTACAGATTGCATCAATAACTTCTTGCAGAATGTATCTGGTTTGATGGAAATGAGGAAGAAACCTCCAGAATCATAAGGCCTCAAAATCATTAGAACAGCTATATAGGAAGAAATCGGTCAGGCACTCTGCATGTGCCCACTATATAGCCAATAAAAAATAGGTTGCCATCCAGAAAACAAAGTAGGTTAGCATAGATCCAGAATGGCTCCTTGGCGTGTGAGCGACCAACTTGAACCCAGATGCATCTCTTCCCCTCTTGGAACTACAGGGCCAGCACAACCTCTCCTTTGTGATCATTTCCCTTATGTGGTGCCACCACTCACTACAGTTGGAGTCCAGCTTAGCGATGTTCTTCCATCCGGAGTCCCCAGATCAGTGTTTCCTCAAACTTGGGTCCCCAGTTATTGTTGGACTACAACTCCCAACATCCCTAGCTAGCAGGACCAGTGGTCAGGGATTATGGGAGTTGTGGCCCAACAACTGCTGGAGGGCCGAGTTTGGGAGACCCAAGTTTGAGAAACCCTTCCCCAGATGTTGCTGGATTACCACCCCCACAAATGCAGATCATGTCCATGGGGCAACATCCAACGTCAAGCTGCCCTCTTTGTGCCATGCCATCACCCAGCTGCCTACAATTCTGAATGTGCCTGGAGTCCTACTTGTAACTGGAAAACTTGTATTACATACACAGACAGAATCTCTTCAGACAACTGAAAGAGCAGAGGGGCAGGAATCCCAGAATGCACCCCATCCCCCCAATTCTGTCCTCACATGTTCTTTGGCATGCCTGAACAGGCCTGCAGAGTGAGGGAAAAGTGGTGTAGAAGGGAGCTTCAGCACAATCACTTGACATATACTGTACACCTTTCTTGGCTTTCTACTTGCTTTCATAAGCACATAGACTGAGGGTTAAAGAATTTGGGTTGCAATCCAGGATACATTTACCTGTGAGTAAATCTCATTGGGCCAATTGGGGTAGGTACAATGGGCTGTCAGGTTGTTATTATTATTATTATTATTATTATTATTATTATTATTATTATTATTACTACTACTACTACTACTACTACTGCTACTACATAGGATTCTATCCAAGGTTAGACCTACTCAAAGCAGGCCATCAACATTAATGGACATGACTAGGTTCATTGATTTCAATGGGTTTATTATGAGCAAAACTTAGTTGGATGCAACCCAAAGTCTGGAACAGGAACTGAGGTAGTTCGACTGCATAGGGAAACAGAAGTAACATATTCAGGGATAAAAACTCAAGGAGGAAAAGAAAATGAAATGCTTGAAGACGTTTGTGTCCTCCAGATTGGTAAAAGGCTTCCTTTTGCCGCCCGTTTCCTCTTTCAAGCAGAGTAGGAATTATCCCTGATCTTCTTGTGTTCAGAGGCGAATCTGCTTGGCCCGCAGGCTCTCTTTTCTGTAGGCATTCTTCCTCTTCCCTCCATAAACGCTTGAAAGTATTCGCAGGCCAAGCACTTCATCTGTTGGCTCTTTAATTATACAAATATGGCAATGGACGCAGTTTTCTCCTTTGAAGGAGAATGCATATGCAGCTGTAACTCATGTAATGCCGTTCGTTCCCTCCGAAGAACAAAGTTTTGAGGGGGGTGGGGGTGTTCTTCCTTGTGATCCAAGAACACAGCTGAAGAATATATTACACAAACATGCGCTGATGCACTGCCAATAAACTCAGATGTGAAAAGTGATGGATGTGGCGTTTCACAGGGAGGGAATGCTGCCATTCAGGTCACAGTCCATATGGTGGGGGCTACTCCAAAGCAAAAGGCCATAAGGACAGGAATTGCTGGGCAAGAGCCAGCCCAGGCCTCCTCCCAGTTGCTCTCCACTGTGCATACATCACTGCAGCTGCACACTCTGCAAGCTGTGGGTGGGAAGGTTCGGCTGGAGCAGGAGTCATGGCGAGATCCGAAGAGAAGGGAGATCCAGACGGGACCCAGACCAGCTCTTCTCTCACATTTCAGCCCAGTTTAGTTTTGCTGCTCATTGTCTGGGTCTAGGTACTGTATGCACTTAAAAAGTACATTCTTTTCCTCAAAGAATTGGCACTGTAGTTCATCCCCCACAGAGTTATAATTCCAGCAACTCTTAGCAAACTACAGTGCCCACAATTCTTTGAGGGAGGAAATGTCATGAGCCCCTTGGAGGTGACATGGAGGCGCTGGTCAGATCTCTAGGAGGAATGCGAAGACCTCAGAGATGGGGGAGGCAGAAATGGCACCCCAATAAGTCTCTGATCCTGGTGTTGTAAACAAAATCTGCCCGTACAGAGTCCTTAAGTGGGTTCCCTATCGGTAGGAGAAAATAACAGAGGCCAACCAGAGAATATTGAGAAGCAAAGCAGCCAGTAAGCTTGATCTTTATTAAACTGTTGCGACAGAGTCCTCACTCATCACATGCAGGAGGGAGGAGCAACCCAGAACAATGGCGTACAAGCCCTTATACAGACTCTTTGAAATTGCTATCCTGTAAGCTTAAGGCCACCCCCAATACATCATTCATACATCACTGACAGCAGGAAACCTGTTGATGGGTTTACCTGGAGACCCTGGTTATTCTTTTGTGATGATAAATACTTAATTCCTGAGTCCAGGTCACAGGCTCACCCTAAAAGGTACCGGTAAAGGGACCCCTGACCATTAGGTCCAGTCGTGACCGACTCTGGGGTTGCAGCACTCATCTCGCTTTACTGGCTGAGGGAGCCGGCGTACAACTTCCGGGTCATGTGGCCAGCATGACTAAGCCGCTTCTGATGAACCAGAGCAGCACACGGAAACGCCATTTACCTTCCCGCCAGAGCGGTACCTATTTATCTACTTGCACTTTGACATGCTTTCAAACTGCTAGGTTGGCAAGGAGCAGGGACCGATTCAAATCACTGACCTTCTGATCGGCAAGTCCTAGGCTCTGTGGTTTAACCCATGTCCCTATTCATATCCAAATGTACCCTTAAGGCAGGATTTGTGAACATAGACAATGGGGAGGTTTTCCCATTTCCTTCCTCCTTGCAGATAGACATTTGAGGTCAATTTGGGAGAGTCAAAATGGTTTCAGGACTATTTCCCTGTACTATTTCAGACACATGGCTTACATGCTTATGCATGTGTTTGCCTTGTAAATTTATGAACATTTAATTTATATATTTGAGACCTTAAATTCTTATAACACTGGGGAGGGATCCAGGGACCTGGTGGGGGGTGTGGCAATCAGGATTCAGGGGCGGGACCAAGCAGGTTGTCAGAGGGATGTCCCACTCTTCGACATCAGGCCTTCCTAGCCTGACACCTCCACCTGGGAAGCCACTTCTGGAGCACCTTCTCCTTTCAGGGAGGCGTTGATCCCTTCTAGAAGGCAACTGAGAGTGAATCTGATGCTGAGCCAGCCTTGACTCTGACTCTGTCTCCATGGACACGGAAACGGCATCACCAGCAAAAACAAAGGCCACAGAGCCCACCCGCCCAAAGGAGCGTTGCTTTGCTTGCCCATTCTTGGGACTCCGGCTGCTTGCCACGCACATGGTTGTGCCCACCCACTCTTTAAAAGGATAGTGCGGAGGGGGGCATTGTTTGTTGGGTCAGTTGCTTCATAATGTGTCTGAACCTCCTACGTACCTGCTGAGCCCGGCAACCTCTATTTTGCCTTAAGGGCTGATATGATTTGAGCACAAAAGCCTTGGGCAGAATTTGAGCTGGGAATTGGAGTTATTAGTTCCGCGGACAGGGACAGGGCAGAAAGTGTGATTTGTGGTGACTTTAAAGGGGTTGGCTGCATATACACTTAGGAGTATTCATGTTCTTATCTTCCAGAATCATCTTCCAAAGCAACTAATCTATTCCCAGCTTAAGAACGGAAAGCGAAATGCTAGTGAACAACAAAAGAGGTTTAAGACACTCTCAAGGCAAACCTAAAAAATGCAGTATAAGCACGGATAATTGGGACACACTGGCCTGCAAGTGCTCCGCTTGCAGAATAGCCTCTACCAAGGGTGTCATGGACTTTCAAGAGCACAAACTCAGGATGAAAGGGAGAAACAAGCTAAGAGGAAGGTGTATTTGGCAAAACCTCACTGTGATCAACTCCTGCCTGGAAACCTATGCCCCACTGTGGAAGGATGTGCAGATCCAGAATTGGCCTCCACAGTCACTTGCAGACACACCGTTAAGACCACATTCATGGAAGACAATCTTACTCGGCTATGAGTCATCACCGAAGAAGAAGAAGAAGAAGAAGAAGAAGAAGAAGAAGAAGAAGAAGAAGAAGAGTGTTCATTGTACTTGTCACTTTATATTATTAACTAAGTGGCTTCTGAACACCTCAGGTTTGCTGCCATCTCATAGAACCATAGAATTGCAGAGTTGGAAGGGACCTTAAGGGTAATCTCATCCAACCTCCTGCAATGCAGGAATCTCAGCTATGACAGATGGCCATCCAACTTATCCTATACGTGAGCAATCCAGTCTCTATAACAATCCCATCTAGATGAATGTAACAGTTAAACTAGTAGGGATGGAACAGTTTGGCTATTATTTTATGGCCTTGACCTCTTTTGTAATTTCTCTAACAACAGTTCAGATGCTGGTTCAGATAATCCACCTACTCCAGCATCTTCCTTCCTACTTGTAAAGTGAACCAGCTGCTTCACAAGTAGGAGAAAGGGAAACAGATTGGTCCTGCTGTTGCTTCAAAGCAGCCCAAATGCGTCAGCCTTTCTTCTTAGGGAAAGTTCTCCAACCACGCAATTATTTCGGTTTCCCTTTTCTGCAACTTTTACAACACCTTTTTGGAATGGGATGATCAGAATTTCACACAATATTCTAAACGTGGTTGACACCATATTGTATGGTGTAAAACAATGTTTGAAAGTTTTAGTTCAGTCCCCTTCCTAATGACCCCTAGCATGATCCACTGATCTATCCTCCAAGAGCAAATGTCATGCTAGCTTGGACACTTGGGTTAGTTAAGTGACAGAGGTGACAGTTTACTGCGGAAGGGAAAATGCCACTCAATGCAATCCATTGCCTTTTTGAGCCATGTCTGTTTCTCCCAGAGTAGTTCCTCCAAGTTAATAAAGTATTAAGAATCCTGCTGGATCATACCAAAAGATCTTTGAATTCAGAGACCGATCTCCAATGTAGCAAGCCACATGCCTCCATTACGCCTGTAAGAAGGACATGAAAGTGGTCACACTCCCCTGTGGCTTATCCCCCATATCTGATATTCTTCTTCTTCTTTCTTTTTTGGCAATCACTCGCAGCCAAGTAAGATTGTCTTCCATTAACACGGTTTTAACAATGAGTCCGTAAGTGACTGTGGAGGCCAATTCTGGATCCACACATCCTTCCACAGTGGGGACACTGGTTTCCAGGTGGGAGTTGATCATGGTGTGGATTTGCCAAGCATGCCTTCCTCTTAGCACGTTTCTCCCTTGCATCCTGAGTTCAAGTGTCTTCAAAGCCCACGACATCTTTGGTAAAGGCTGTTCTCCAATTGGAGTGTTTTCCAAGTGTTTTCCAATTGTTGGTGTTTATAAGCGTTTATAATAGTAGCCTGTTGGTTTTGGTGAGTTTTATTCAAAGGGTTGAGAGCCGCTCATTAATGCTGATATGGACTTCTGACAGGAGCTTCACAAGATCGTTTTTTATAGCAAAGCCTACCCCATGTATTTGATGTTCTTGTTGAGATAGACATTTCCAGAAGAATGTGTAGCCTCCTTTTTCTTCCTTCAGTTGACCCTCGCCTGCTCTTCGAGTCTCCTGAAGCACTGCAATATCAATGTTAAAACGTCACAACTCTCTTGCAATGATGGCAGTTCTGCGTTCAGGACCCTCGTTATCTGTGTTATCCGACAAAGGCCGTATATTCCATGTTCCAAAGTTCAACTGTCTTTTAAAACTGCTAGGTGGTGACCCCACTGGGCGCGGTTATCTAGTCAGTGGAAAAGGGAGGCAGACTATGTTTAGGGCGTCTTTTCTAGCCCCTCCCCCTTTTCGGGGTGAGCAGAGTGGATCCTAAAAAGGGCTGCTAAGTCTTGGATACAGCTGTCAAGCTGCTCAACTGCTTTGTTCCTTGAGTCAGAGTGACTGAATCTGTATCCACTGCCCATGTGCCGTTTCATGGCTAGGGGCTTCCAGATTTCACGATCCTGCCCCCGTTACCATTTGCTGATCACCATGGGACTTCTTTGGGTTTGGGTTTGGGATGGGTTTTTGGAAGACGCCTGTGCGTGAATTTGTTTTATGTGTGTAGATCAGTGCACGCTGACCAACGCAGTCTTCGCAGTAAGGCTCTGTTCCAACGGCATGAGTAGTCACGACGACCGGTAGATTTTTATCTGCTGCAGCCTTCATCTTCCTTCACAGCCATTGTAACATACCTCTTGTTATCATCTGCCTGCTCTGCCATTGAGGACTTCTTGGATCATTCTTTGTCTAGCTCCTTGCCTTTGACCTTACCGCCTTGGGTGACCCTGCTGGGAATATGAGATTCCCAATGGCTTCACTCACAAGGGTTATAGGAACGTGCAAGCCCACTCACCACGACAAGGTGATGATCCAGCAAGTGAGATCTGATATTCATGGGTATACTGACTAGAGCAAGAGATCATCATAAAGCAAGAACAAGAGATCATACTTTCGAAATTGCTCATTGTTTCTTTGTCCCAGGACACCTTACTGCAACCTTTGACCTTTTTACACCAGGCACAAACTCATCAGGCTTTCAAAAAGCCAGAGGCATACCTAGGGTCCCTTGCGCCCTTGGCAAGGGGCTATTTCAGTCCACGCCCCCCTGCCTTTAAAAATCACTTTACCACACTAGCAACATTAGAGATTACTACATTTTGTGCGGCCCAAGTACTTTGCAGCATCCAGAGGGAGGGTGAGGAGAGGGGAAGGGCGGGGGGAAATGCCCACCTTTGTGCCATGGTTCAAGGAGGATAGGAAATTTCTTCCACATTTGATCTTGCTGCAACAGCAGTGGCACATCACCAGACGCCTATACATCATACACTCCACAGTCTGACAGGTGGTTTTTGCACACACCCACACCCACACACACCCTGGGCCTGCACCCCCCTTGGGGGCCGATTTCACCAACCTGACATGTGGAACCTGCGATGCAGACAGTGGTTAGCTAAGGACAAAGAACACTGTGGTTGGGTTAGGTCAAGGTAGGTCTAGCAATAGCCGGTCAGATGGTATCAGGAAAACTACAGGACATGGCATGAAGCAGTCCCTTTCCACTGTAGGCTTCCAGCTGCTGGTATTCAAAAGTACACTTCACCTGAAAATATGGAGGTTGTACCATTTAACTTTGATTCCTCATAGTCACCACTAGCCTTATCCTACAGAAATTTGTCTCATCCCATTTAAGACCCTTCTTAGACAGCGTTCATCACCACATTCTGTGGCAGGAAATTCCACTAAGGGGGCATTCTCAGTGGTGGCATCCTGACTTTGGAATGCTCTCATTTTCCAGAGGTGACTAGCACCGATACCAAGGGAGTTTCAACACCATGTGAGAACATGGTTATTTGCCCAAGCATTTGTCCCTCCCTTGGCTGACGCATACTGATTGGTTTTATATTAAATGGGATATTGTTTTATTGTATTTTAATGTTGTTCTTCACTATGGGATGGTAAGAAAGACTGAATTACAAAATATTTTATTTTTGTTCTTTTGATAAATGGTCAGCATCGTATGGGTAATTCTTGGATCTGACTAGAGAAGGAAACAGGAGATACGTTACAACACAAGCTTCTGGGCAAAAATGTTCTGCCATATGAGGAGGAGGAGGAGGAGGAGGAGGAGGAGGAGGAGGAGGAGGAGGAGGAGGAGGAGAAGGATGCTAGAGAGGGGGAGCCCAGCCTGTTTTGTCCCCTGAGGCGATATGGGAATGTGCCACTCCCTGGGCACATTTTCTGGATTGAATTAAAAAACAACAGGCATGAAAGCTCACGCCCAACCCAAGCTCAGTTCCCAGGTCAGACCTGATCTGGGGGCAGAGTGGAGGAGAGTCGGTGGTCAAGAACTGCCACCTCTTTCCTCAGCTGGGTTGTGCCACGCACAGATATGCCACACTGGAGAGAGGTTGCGGCGCATGAGGAAGCTGCCACTTCCTTGTGCCTGGCCCAGCAGCTCTGGCGGAGAGAGAAGAATGGGTGGCAATTCTGCCGCCACTCTCCTGGAATGTGGCATGAGAATGCACTGCCTGCATCACTTTGCGAGGTCAGCCGCAGTGGGCCGGACTTCCATGTGCTCTGCCACTGGTGGCATATGAGACGCTGCCTCTTGCACTTCTGCTGCCTGATGTGGGTGCTGCACTCCTGCTGCTGCTTCTGGAGCCATAACTTAACACCAAGGGATCCAGACTGGGGGACAAGTTGTGGGTGAACATATCAGATGATACAGCGATTCTTCAAACAGCTCTTGTTTATTCACAGGCCAGAAAAGAACTGAACTGAAGGGTTCAGCCAGCCTGCTTATATAGAGCTCCACTAGAACGCAACAGTAACCACTTTCTGTAACTATCCAATCACTGAACGTCACTTTCAATCCCTTATTTGCATATGTGGACCTGAGTGAAAAGTATCCCCCTGCTGGCCCAGGGTGAGAACTTCAGTACATAACACCTTGCTTCCCCGAAACCTTGAAACACGTGGAAACTTAAAAGCCTGAAGCCTCTTAAAGGCAAGGAGATTTTCTAGGCAAGTGCCACACATTTGTTCACAAAATTACTTGGGGCCTTTACTTAACGATGGCAATAGCTTTCCTTCCCATTCATCACGAAGAGTAGTTTATTCAGTGCTATGAGTAGGTTTCTGGAGGAGTTTCTGGTCTGAGAAGGGATATTAATCTCAGGCTATAATGCAAATGTTTACTCACCCACGGCACACATTAGAAACTGTTCCTGATGCTACAGTGTTTATGCAACTAGTATTTAACATGCTCAAACACGAAAGCTTGATTCTGAGTGGGGACTCAGAATTTAGAAGATGGGTAGGCAAACTAAGGCCCAGAGGCCGGATTCGGCCCAATCACCTTCTATAAATCCGGCCCACAGGTGGTCCGGGAATCAGGGTTTTTACATGAGTAGAATGTGTCCTTTTATTTAAAATGCATCTCTGGGTTATTTGTGGGGCATAGGAATTCGTTCATTTTTCTTCTTAAAAATATAATCTGGCTCCCCACATGATCTGAGGGACAGTGGACCGGCCCCCTGCTGGAAAAGTTTGCTGACCCCTGATTTAGAAGAAGAATAATGTGGGTGGAAATTCTGCAGTTAAAACTATGAAGCAAAACCTTCCATGAGATTGCTGCCGGGCTGATTTATTCCCCCCCTGCCTCATAGATCTTTTTTAGGTCTGTGGCCTAGTTATCTCTGAGATGGTTACCATGCACCAGGGCTGTGAACATATCAGTTGACGCTGGGAGTGTGGGTGGTGCTCCTGCATACATTTCATTTATTTTTATTTGAAGGCGAGCCTGTTAGGATGTTTCCGTTCCACCTTAAAAGGGAGCAGGCTTTTGTAAGTAACAGAGTCTGCGCATGTCCTAGTCACAGGATGTTTATGTCTGCTGTTGTTTCCTTTCGTTTTTGCTCAGTCGGCTCAGACACGCTGACAGAATGGACGTGTTTTCTTTTGTTCTGTTAAACGCTAAATAAAGTCTGTAAATTATGCTCTTCTGCTCTTCTGTGATGCAAGCTTTCGGCTGCGTTTCTGCTGATAAAGAGGGTGCACCAGCCTAGGAATGATGCCAGGAATTTCCAAAGGCTTTGTGTCGCTAACTGTTGGATCTGCGTGAGTACGGGAGGCCGATGGACGTCCAGAACTCCGGCTTGGGGGCTCATGATGGACACTATCTCCCTGGCAGTTTCCCAACAACAAGGTTTCGGGCCCAGATTCACGGCACCTACAGGAGAGTAAAGCTGCAACAGACTGCGTTTGGGAGGTATGAAGGGGGGAAAAGCGAAAGGGACGGACGCTTTTTCTGTTATACCTCGGCAAAGAGCCTTTGATCTACGGCAAGGCTTAATTGGCCTGGGAGCCGAGCCAAAAAGGCTTCGTGATTAATGGCTGCCAAGATAAGGAGTCTTTCAACTTAAAATAGACTCGCGGCTAAAGTAAAAGCTGGAATGGAGCTTTTCCAAGCTGATGGAACTGCTCCGTGTCTTAAGTTACATGGGCAGAATTATGAACCCTGGGCAAAATGGTGTGAGAGTTTACTGCGTCAGTTTGGGGTGTGGCATGTCGTTTTTGAAGCCCCCCCAGTTCCTCTGACAGAGAGATGGAAAGGCCAGAATTCGAAAGCGATTGACATAATAGTCCTATCCGTATCTCTTGAGGAAATTAAGACGCTGGCTGGCAACACCACTGCACGTGCAATGTGGTCTGCTTTAAAAAAAGCTCACAAGCCAATAATCCCAGCCCAGAGTTTGACTGCATCGGAGGTCCTAGCTGTTTCCCAGAATGCGAATGAGTGCAGGGATGCTGAGGGCACCGGTTGCAAGCTGCAGGGGGAGCTGACCGTCACGTCGTCCCAGGCAGCATTCCAGCCTCCAGGGGGAGCCAAGGAGTCGGCAGCTGAGAGCTCTGGTTCTCATGGGAACCAAGGCCATCGCCTTTGCAGAGGCCGGAAAGGCAAAGGTAAACAGAGCCACAGGCAGACACCTGCAGATGGCCAGGAGCAGAGGGAGGGTGAAGAGCCCGCGCAAGGGAAAAACAAAGCGTTGTTTACTGGCACAGCTTCACCAAAGGCTAAAGGCACGTCTGCAGATGGCCAGAAGCAGGGGGGCGAGCTGCAAAAGCCCACGTCAGTGGAAAGCAAGGTTTTGCTTGCTGGCACAGCTTCACCAAAGGCTAAAGGCAAGTCTGCTGGCCAGGAGCAGCAGGGGGGCAAGCTGCAAAAGCCCAAACCGCTGGAAAACAAGGGTTTGCTTGCTGTAAAGACTGCTCCAACAGCCAAAGGCGACTTTGTTGTGGATTCAGGCTGCACGCGCCACATCTCCAAGGACAGGCATCTCTTTATCTCCTTCAAGCCTCAGGAAGGTGAGATCCACCTGGCTGATGGAAGGACGTTGCAAATTGCTGGAGAAGGGACTGTGAGACTTGCAAGTTTGCACACAACCATCAGCGGTGTACTGTATGTTCCAGGAGCTGCGAGCAACTTGTTGAGCGTCCCACAGCTTACTGGGCGTGGTTTTCAGATTTCCTTCAAGAGGAGCGTCTGTGTCATCAGTAAAGGCAAAGAGGACTATTTGCATGCAAAGTTTATGGATGGTTTGTTCCATATAACTTATGATGACACTGCTATTGTTTCTAATGCTGATTCTTGTTGTGTTGCACAAACTAACAAAGTTCTTCATGCAGGTTGCATTCATGATGCGCATCGAAGGTTTTGTCACCTCTCTTGGAAGGCACTGGCCAAGATGCCAGAGGTGGTTGAAGGTTTGAACATCAAACCCTGTAAATTTCACATGAAATGTGTATCTTGTGCAGAGAACAAGGTGAAGGTTGCTCCAAAAGGCAAGGAGTCTAGCAGGCAGGCTTCCAAGCCCTACCAGCTAGTGCATGCGGACCTGGTTGGTCCACTTGCGCCCTCTATAGGAGGAGCAAGGTACTTCATGATTCTGATTGATTCTTTTTCCAGGTACATTCATGTGTATTTGCTCGAACAGAAATCGCAAGCGTTTCCAAAGTTTAAGGAATTCTGTGCTTGGTTGGAAAATGTGCACGGTAAACGTATTTCTTGTTTTTTTACTGATCGGGGCGGGGAGTTCACTTCTCAGCAGTTTGAAGCTTTCCTGACTGAGAAGGGAATCCAGCATGACATGTCAACGCCCAGATCGCCATGGATGAATGGGCTTGCGGAGAGAGCAAATCAAACATTGCTGCAAGGAATCAAGACCTTGTTGCATGATGCCAATCTCCCTGATCAGTTTTGGGGGGAGGCTCTGGGGAATTTTGTTTATTCTTTTAATCGCAGATTGTCATCACCCATTGGTTGTACCCCCTATGAGAAGATGTTTGGTAAGAAACCCAACACCAAACACATGAGAATTTTTGGTTCAGACATGTGGGTACGCACACAACAAACCAACAAGCTTGGGAAGCGTGGGGCACATGGTTTGTTTATGGGGTACGAAAAAGGTGCATACAGGGTATGGATGACTGACTCTAAATCCATTAAGTTCACAAGGAGTGTTGAGTACAATCCTAAGTGGGGGGAAAATGTGGGAATTTTCCAGAGTTACCCAGAGGAGGATGAAGGTGATGTCAAGCAAGCAGCTAAAGATGAGAAAGCTGCTGCTGATGAGGATGAGGATGATGCTGATGAGGATGAGGATGAGGATGATCAGAGTTCGGATTCCAGTTCAGTGGGCGGCGCTGCTGCTGATGTCAGTGAAAGTGATGACACAGCAGACTACCAGAGCGCAAAAGCCTCAGTCAGACCATCTGATGCGTCTGACAATGAACTGGAAGAACCACTGTTCACCATTGGTCACTTTTCTCCTAAGAAAGAGGAGATGAGTCCAGAAGACTTGCGTCTAGTACGCAGATCTGAAAGGGCGACCAAGGGCAGACCTCCAAAGAGGTATGCTGATGAGTTTGCTAAGACAGCAACTGCTGTTCTTAGTAGAACAGTATGGGAGCCTTCAAGCTTCAAAGAGGTTCAGGAGTTGACCTCTAAAGATGCTGAGCCTTGGCTTAATGCCATGAAGGCTGAAGTTGATTCCTTGAACAGGAACCAAACTTGGGAATTGGTACCGGTAGTCCCAGGAATGAGACTGGTTGGCAGCAAATGGGTCTTCAAGGCCAAGACAGACCAGAATGGCAAGGTAGTCAGACACAAAGCCAGATTGGTTGCCAGAGGTTTTTCACAGGTACCAGGACAGGATTACCACGAGACCTACTCCCCCACAGTCAAATATGAGAGCATTCGGCTGATGCTCAAGGTCGCTGCGGAGGAGAAACTGCATGTTTCCCACCACGACATTAATACAGCTTTTTTGTACGGGATTTTGAATGAACAGCTGTTCATGCTTCCACCTGATGGGATGGAGATACAGAAGGGTATGGTCTGTAAACTGCGGAAATCCTTATATGGTCTCAAACAGAGTGCCAGGTGTTGGAACACAAAACTCACTGAGACATTGCTTTCTCTAGGTTTTCACCAGGGCAAAGCTGATCCATGTGTGTTTGTCAAGGAGGAGGGGCAAAACAAACTGTATTGTTTATGTTTTGTTGATGATCTTCTGATGTTTTGGAAGAATCAGGCTTTTTACCAAAGCACCCTAGCTCAACTGAAGGAGCACTTTGACATGAAGGATCTTGGTGAGGTATCCAACTATCTTTCTCTGCAGGTGGAGAAGGACCAAGCAGGTAATTTTCTGGTACACCAAACACAGAGGTTACAGAGGTGGTTCTAGATTACGGTTGCCATATTTCAAAAAGTGAAAATCCAGACAGCTTTTTTATAGTTTTGCCTAAATTTGTTGAGCTATTTCTGAGGAAAATCAGCAGAAATGACAATGCTGCCATGGGCTGCCATAGGGCCGGATTTTCCCAGACATTTCTCCGATTTCCGCCTGCTTGCAGCTGCAGTATTCCGGATATGTCCGGGAAATTACGGATCTAGATAGGCTGATATAATCAAGGGGCGGGGAGCCAAAATTTAAATTTTTCAAATCCATACAGTAGTTTGTGTGCAAGATTCATTAGTCTTCCAATTTAGACGGTTAAATCATTGGCCAGCAATCTCCTCAGCCTGAAGCAACTGATTTCCTGGATGTTTGTCCACTGAGATCTGGATCATCTACAGTTGTTCATTAATACTGATTAAATTATGCACAAGGCCATCAAGGGATCAGACCCCTCAGTCCACATAACAGCTTCTTGAATGCATCAAGATGACAGATGTTTCTCAGATAGTAGTAGATCAGTTTCAGTTAAAAAAGAAGTGTGCATCGGTTTCCCTGACAAAATTATGTAGCCTGGTGTGTGTGTTTCTTTTTTGCATAAAACACTTACTTTGAATTGAGGCACAGACTTCTTGGCAAGTGCCTAAGGATACTCATGCACAGAAGAGTAAGGCAAAATAAATAATTTGCTGATATCCCAGGGTATTACACCTATACTTTCCTATAGCTTTTACAGCGCCATACACAGCATGATTGCGATTGGATATGGAATTACTGCGGACCTCAAATTTCACACTTTTTCTTTAAAACTGTGAGTTTCTAGGCACCACACTCTTTTAGATTACAGTGGAACACAAACCAGAAAAAGATCCATTAAAAACCTATGTCAACCTGTCCAAACATGATTCATTTAGGGTTGTGCAGACACCACCCTAATCCAGATTTCCACAGGTCTGCTGCAAGAGGAAACATGCAGGAACAAAATCCACCATCAGTAACTGCCTGATCACCGAGAACAGCTGTGCGAGGGTCCAAGCTTGGGACCTGTCCAATATCAGGTCACTGTGGTGAATGGGACCTAGTGAAGTACCACCGATCAATCATGGGCTACCCACAGGACGGATACACATAATGAAATCCCACTGTCCCCTCTGGTGCAAAATATGGTAACGGGCTTGATGCAGGAAGTCTTGCCTGCTCAACTTCCTTGGCCTAGCAATCCAGTTTGATAGCTGTGTCTCATAACCCAGGGAGAAAGGGGAATAAAATGTTGCAACATTCAAATTGCTCTTTGCACATATAGCACACTTCATGCTGATTTTTTCTTTGCTCCAAAGAGATCACATGCGGCCCTACTCTTTGGATTTCTACCACAACTCAACTTCAGGCTCAGGTCATTATTCATTTATATGTCCCCTCTTGCAGTCTTTGCGCAGAGCCCAGATCAGCCACTGGGGACATTCGTAGTAGATCTCCAGAGAGGGTGAGACTGAGGAAAGAGGTTTTATCCAAGTGGTCTCCACAGGCCTGCATCAAGGCGCATTTAGCGAGAACCCTCTGTTGTGAAAAACCAAAGCCCAGAGAACAAGGCTTTGTCTGTTCAACAATAATAAGAAAAATAACTCATTTCTGCAGCCTCACACGTTCCTTTCCCATCTCAAGACACAAAGGCCAACACTTCCTGGCTCTCATATGGCTTCTTGCAGTGCATTTCTCAGGGCTTCTGTGCCCATGCCAGGCGAAAGTGCAAATAAACCAGAGGAGGGAGGAAGAAGGTCAAAGAAATAAAAGTGGCACTGTCATAAAGAAGACTTTTATTTATTTGTTTGTAAATGGTATTTATAACTAGGCTTTGCCTGTTTTCTGCTTCTGATGCCTTCAACGTAAGCTAGTAAGGGGCGGGGGGGATTATTTATGGAAAAAAGCAAGGAACTCCCTAAAAACTCAACAAGTCTTTGTATACAGCCACATATTTTACCAACCACCCTCCCTCCACCCATGCCACTCAGCATCTTAATGTGGAATACAGAACATTAGGATCTGGAAAAAATGATGGCACTCCAACGCTGGGCTTCTGAATCAGAAGGGAAAAAACCAGGTAACAGAGCTCGTTCAGTCCAGGAGAAAGTTTGTTGGAATTGGCAGATGCAGAACTAGATTCCTGCACAATCACGGGGTCAGTTGCCCCCTTGTATAGGGAAAAGAACATTGATCTGTGGCCCAGTCACACTTCTGCAAAATCCCCCTTGAAAAGCATGGCAGTTACACCTACTGCAGTTGTGGGCTTTGCCCTAGGAAAGCCTGTGAACGAGGTCAGACCCCTTCAGAAAAGTCATTTCCTTGAGAGCACAACTCTATAATGTATTCCTTTGCCCCTTTCTGCGGATCTTAGTGCTAAGTCAACTCAGATACTGCTTTCAGTGACGTACTAATTAAAGGATTTGATGTTCATTATTAAAATTTATTTCAGTGATCTCCATAAGCTTTGTGGCAACTCCTGTCTACAAAGATTGTGACAGTTCTCTTAGAATCAAAGAGTTGGAGAAGGCCTAGTCGCAACCTCCTGCTTTGACACACAGGAAAGCCTTCAGGTCTCTGCTGGAAGATGCCAGGGGAGGAAAAGACCACAGGGCCTCCCAGGAATTGGTTCATTTCTCCAATCTACTTTCTTACAACTTAAACCCCTTTAATCTATTCCTACCCTCTGAGGCAGCAGAGGACAAGTCTTTGGCCTCTTCTGTGTTACAGCCCTTCGGGACTCAGATATATAAGCTAGGCGCTAACTGACTCCTTAATGGCCACAGTTGCCATTTGGGGACCAGACAGCTTGAAAGTCATATTTTTCAAGACAACTTTCTGGTTCCTAAAATTCATTCTGATTGTGCAGATACCAGTACCAAATAAAATGGAACGATTACTTCCTGTGACTTGGAAATGATTCTTCTATGAATGGAACCAAAAAGCACATAAACCGTTTTTTTGCAGGCACATCACACTGCTGCTATGTTCAGTTAGCAAGATCATATCCACATGTATTGATGTTACCAGGGAAAGTACATCCCTATCCTATATCTGTGAGGTGTCTCTGCCTAAATGCAGACGTTTGCATTTGCCCTTGATTAACTTCATGCTGTAAATCTGCACCCTGGTTTTCATCCTATCCATATTCATTTGTTTTATTTCTGCCACCCAAGGTGTTGGCTGTCCCTCCCGGGCCTTTTATAAGTTTGACAAGTTTGCCCTTCATCAAAGTCATTGATAAATAAGTTGCAGAGAGGGGTTGCCAACCTTTTCGGACCTGTGGGCACATTTTGAATTTTGAGAAAGTGGTGTGGCCACCAGTCACAAAATGGCTCCCAAGGAGGAGGAAGGGCATTGCACCACAGAACACAGAGTCACCGCTGCGTCCACACACACACACACACCATGCCACCTCAGGCAGTCTTAGAATTACCATGGGAAGTCAACTATGCCCAGCTGTCCTGACTGTGGAGATCACACCATATTGATTTCTTACATAAACACAGCCCAGCACCAGGAAAAATGTATAAGGGACCATGCCCCACTCCTTCCCTTACACATAGTAGGTGCGCGCATGCTGACCACAGGCACACGTGCATCTCTCACTTGTTCGCTCACTCACTCACTCCTGTATGTGCACTTCATTCACATGGACACTTTTCTCTCTCTCTCTCCCTCTAGCCCTCTCTCTTACAGACCACATATTCACACGCAATCTTTCCTCACAGACCACACATACATGAGCAGCCCTCCCTCCCACGCATGCAGGCGGCAGCCACACATCTCCCCTTTTTCAGGCATGGGCATCCACAGGATGGCAAAGAGATGTTCATGTAAACACTGGAGCATGCTAACTGGCAAGTTTTGCCTCATAACTCAGATTCTAAAGATGCTAGCAACTTTCAGGAAGGAAGGAAGGAAGGAAGGAAGGAAGGAAGGAAGGAAGGAAGGGAAGGTAGGTTATGGGTGGGGTATAAATAATAAATTATTATTATTATTATTATTATTATTATTATTATTATTATTATTATTATTATTATTTATTCATCCTGGGAGCAACAGAGAAAGACTTTGCAGGTGCCATGGTACCAACAAGCTGTGGGTCCATATGAGAGTCCTATAATCTAGCCCACATTTAGTTGGTTCAATAACCAAAATATCATGGGGGAATATATTACCCTTTCAAAACAAACTTGCAACAAATTTCAGAGCAGGAACTAGTTATGCAAAGGATATTATTAATTTGTTGTGTGGAAAAACAGAAGGGTTCCAGAACCAGACCTGATTTCATGCACAGGTTTTGCCAGTAATAAATCCAACAAAAAAGCAGTATATCTGCTTCCCTTCAAACCCCAAAGCTTTAGAAATATATGGGACTCTATGGATCCAGAATGGATTGTAAGCAGCAACCAGGCCTTTGGGAACAAATATGTATGCCAACCAGCCTAGGTTTAATTGGTCCGCCACAACAAGAAAAGCCTGCCCTCCGTTTTTTGTTCACTGTTCTGTATATTCCCCCCACTTTCTACTTGTGGCACCTTTGAGTCTGCGTACTGCTGACCCCCCCCCCCCATCTAACCCCTGCCCACCAAGAGGCATGCCCAGCCCCACCTACTTATGCAAAAGAGTGCTCTGTTATCTTTTGCATGGTATATCAGGGCATCTTCGGGCTCTAGGAGTTTGGGGAAGAAGAAAGTATTGATCCTCACCCACAACACTGGAGGCGCCTCAAGGGCAGAGTGTGCAAGCATGCTTTGGTACTGCTTGGGGGGCCCAGTGTGGTGATGGGGGCACCACTGTAATTGTTCACCCTTTCTCCTAAGAATGAATGGCAGTTGTGCGTTGATATGTGTTAACCTCTAGGACACCATTGGAATGGGGATTAAACAGACTCCTGCTAATCCCACAGAAATCAGCAGGAGCCACTGAGAACTGACTCATAGCCCCCCTCTGGGTTCTGTTGGTTGCCCACACGGCAGCAGGCTCCCCAACCTGCAGGCTCTGACATGGCTGGATTACAACGCCCATCTTCCCTGACCTCTGGCCATGTTGGGAGTTAAGAGTCAAAAGCAGGCTTCCTCAACCTTGGCCCTCCAGATGTTTTTGCCTACAACTCCCATGATCCCTAGCTGGCAGAGCCAGTGGTCAGGGATGATGGAAATTGTAGTCTCAAAACATCTGGAGGGCCAAGGTTGAGGAAGCCTGGTCAAAAGCATTCTGCAGCGCCTTCAAAGAGTATGGCAGAGGCTCCGCCCATATGCACACTGGAAGAATCTGTTGTTGTCCCCCACACCATGGGATGCAGTGTGAGTGTGAAAGAAAGGAGCCTATATGCATACACTTGTAGGTGTGCAGGTCCCTTTCATTAAGCATGTAGACATCAAATCAGTGTACACTGGTACCTCTGGTTGCAAACAGGATCCGTTCCAAAGGCCCGTTTGCAACATGAAAAGAGTGCAACACGCCACGGCATCCCTGCACCTGCGCGGGTTGAGATTCGCTGCTTCTGCGCATGTGCATGACATCATCTTGCGCTTCTGCGCATGTGCGAACGGCAAAACCCAGAAGTAACCCTTTCTGGTACTTCCGGGTCGCTGCGGGGCGTAACCTGAAGGAACGTAACATGAGGTATGACTGCATGTGATGAGATGAATGGAGTGAATGAATTGAGGGTGAAAAAGTAACTAGCCCCAAAATGTTATAAGGGCAGAAGGGAATATCGAGAACAGGTAGGCAGGTAAAAGTTTTCCTCTGATGTGTTCTTCATTGTTCTTAAGCTACAGAGAAATCATTCCAAGAAAGTCTACTAAAGCAAAGCAAATAATAGGTGTGGCTGCTGTCACTTGTGGGATGAGGTGGAAAGGACATTGTTCGGGCCTCCACAAACCCACCCACCAACTCAACAGGATCAAGTGCCCCAGGTCCACTGGTGAAGAGCCTCTTCAGCCCCCATGAGAGGTTCCCACTCCCCTCTCCATAGCTGGGGGCCCCAGGGGGCCCCCACACCCCCAAGTCCTCTGGCACATGCAGAGGATTCAGGAGATGGAAAGCTCAGGCGGGAACACAAATTCAAGCCAAGCCAAAATCTCTGAATTGCCAATTTACATATGTCAGCTTATTTAATTTTGAACAAATTTTAAACCATAGACAGCCTGGTATTTCGACACTAAGGAGCCCACACTTGAAGAAATAAAAATCTGACCAGAAAGCAAGCAAACAAAATGAAAAATAATGATATTCAGAGTAGTTTTAAAGTAACTCAGAAACAAAAATGGTTGTTAAAACTTGGCCAGTAATCAATCCCAGCAGTAAGATTTTTAGAAATTTCCATATGTGGGATAAGGACATCAGACCAAAAAATTGCAGCCCACAAACAAATAAGGTATGAATCAGCAAAGCCTGTGGGAAGGCGGGGAGAGGAAGGATTCCCTGGATCCTGGGCAAGGATGGCCAAGAGTTAGAGTAGTGCCTCTGGGGGAATCGCAGGGGTCCCCGCAGCTAAGCGTATCGTGTAAGGGGCCTATGAATCACTGCAGGGGAAGGAACCACAAAGAAACTGACAGAGCTTCTCTCCCAAAGCCAGTTAAACCACTGGAATGAATGGGATCTGAGCCATTCCTGCCTTAGTCATTGAGCATTGAGCCGAAGGTACAGGCAGAAAGCAGGGTTTGGCCAGGGATATCTTTCTCACCTGGGGTGAGGAAGTGAGTGCTACTCAGAGAAAACGGCATAGGCTTCTCAGAGATCCGTCATAACAGAAACCTCCCAGAGGAGGAGCCCAGGTTTAGTTTTCATGCCCTTGGCAGTTAGTTACACAGTTATTGGTGACCTCCTTTCCACATGTTTCTGCAACGCTTTTGCAACATTTGTATATTAGCCTACAGTCAAACCTTGGTTGTCAAACGTAATCCGTTCCAGAAGACCGTTCGGCTTCCAAAATGTTCGACAAGCAAGGCGTGGCTTCCGATTGGTTGCAAAAGCTTCCTGCACTCAGCTTCTGAAAAACGTTTGAAAACCGGAGCATTTACTTCCAGGTTTTCGGGAGCCGAAACATTCCAAAACGGAGCCATCCGGGAACCAAAGTTTGACTGCTCTTCTTTTTTGGAACACACTGAGCTACTAAATATATATATATGGGTCATATTCCATGCTTCCTTCATAGCAGCCTCTATAAAACCAGTCACAGTTACATAAAGTAAACTGCTATCCATTCATATAAGAGAAATAAAGGCTATTTTCTGCAGCTACTTTGGGCTGCGTTTGTTCTTTATTTTCAACTGAAAAAAGCTGCAAATATGGCAGAACTGGATGCTCACAGTGGTGATGTTGCATTCATCACACGGGGGGGGGGGGGCAGTAGCTTTTAAGTGACAGGTCAGTCAGTCTACAGGGCCATGATAGTGTTGGCTTTGAATTATCTACAATTCATGGAAGCAGTGGGGTGGCGGGGGTGGAGTGCAACATGAGCTCCCCACAAGCAGAGTTCTTTGTGATTCCCTAGCTTCCTAATTAGGACAGTACTCTGTAGTAGATAGGTAGCCGTGTTGGTCTGCCATAGTCAAAATAAAAAAAATTCCTTCCAGTAGCACCTTAAAGACCAACTAAGTTAGTTCTTGGTATGAGCTTTCGTGTGCATGCACACTGAAGAAGTGTATCTGAAGAAGTGTGCATGCACACGAAAGCTCATACCAAGAACTAACTTAGTTGGTCTTTAAGGTGCTACTGGAAGGAATTTTTTTTATTAGGACAGTACTCTGTCACTTTTAAACTTCAGCAATACCCGAAGACACATTTTCCTCCTGCGGTATCATTATTTTCTCTGCTATAAATGTGAGATTGGCAACTGGGATCCCAGGGGTGACATCACTATTATGTAAATATCGAAAGCAAAAATAAGCAAGCCAACTAATTTGTTGAAAGTTCCATTTTGCACGCTGTATGCTGTGCTCATTTACTTTGCAACCAAGGAATAGTTCCAAGAGAGGCACCAGGAATAAACGAACATCGCTCGTGGTGCATTTGGAGCTACGATCACACTCAGCATTTATAGAGCGCTTCCAATGTCCAAAGTGCTTCTCATACAACCGTCATGTTAAGGCAGTGCCATATTTAGTCTTCCCATAATATATACTTCTGTTTGTGGAGCGGAGACTGACAGAGAGAAATGAAAGCTTTCATAAGGTCACCTTGTGAGTTTGTGACTGAAGTGTGACTACAACATGTGGGATAAATTTGCGTATCAAGAAATTGCTAACATTTTAAAGCAAGAGATCCGGATTCTGTACCTCAGCTCACTTGTTCCATTTGAACACAAGAGCAACGTTTTAGGGTGGGAGTCATGTAATGAGCCCTGGGAGCGGAAGCCTTGCACAAGAGCTTCCGCTTGTAGGATGGGGCGTTCCCTCCTCTCCCTCCACCCGCATGTCCTCCAAACCTCCAGAAAAGTGCACAGGGAGAAGGGGGGTTGTTCCATCTTACAAGCTGTAGCGCTTGCACAGACAGAACATTAGTAACAGCATGAGGTGGAATGTCGCCCTTAGTTTTCTTATTTGCCAAGGCCTTGTATTTGGCACCAAATCTGGCAGAGTTCTGACATGCTGAAGTTTGCACCACCATTAAATTTTGATATCTTCGTTTTGAAAAGGGTTGCAAAATACACATTAAGCTGGAAATCCTGCATTCATACACTTACAGATTTACTGTGCAATCTCCAGCCTCACTGTTTAAAGAGGAATCTACCCTCATGCATGTATAAGATTGCAACCTTAAAGGGGAATAATTTTGTAAAGTGGGCACAGCCTTGAATTTCACATTTTCAATTCATTTTAGTTCCATTGCAAACATCCCCAGAGAAGTACTTAGCTTAATTACGATTTCCAGCTTGAAGGAACCTTTAAGAGGAACAAAAGGTCAGCAGATTATTATCCCACTAACATGACTAGGTGTTGATGGGTAGATTTCTTCTTAATACTTGCAGAGCTACATGGTCCCAGAGCTCAGTTTGTAAGGAAAGAAGAGGAGTTGTATGTAGTCTTTGCACAGTTAACAGAGAAGACCTGTGATCATAGCTGGAAAGGACCCCAAGGGTCATCTAGCTCCTTCTTTTTAGCAGCCAAAGGGTGTGTCCCTGTCCCACGATGAGACTTCCAAGTCCATTATGGAATATGAGGATTATGCTGAACCCATGTCCATGTGAGATCAGTGCCATGGAGGGATGGTTCATTAGGGCTGAAGGCTGAGATTAAGGCAATTCCCCTTAAGTGCCAATCCTTTAGAGATCCCTCCTGCGCCCCAGAACACTTCACAGGGACCCAAACAGTTCCCTGGTGCATTTTACTGTACTTAACTCTACTTTTCCCTGTTACAGATATCTGAAGAAGTGTGCATGCACACGAAAGCTCATACCAAGAACTAACTTAGTTGGTCTTTAAGGTGCTACTGGAAGGAACTTTTTTATTTCTACTTTCCCCTCTTCTTGTTGCTTCAGGCAGCCAGACAAAACACCATTTCTGCTCTGTATACACTGTTTGTGCCTTCTCTGGCATCGCACCGTCAAGGGTGAAGGGATGCCCAGGCTCTGCCCTCTTTGGGCATCCAGGACTCCTTTGCATCCATGGGGAGGCCAGCCCTAATAAATGCTTCCTAAAGGGCTCCGTCCTTCTGCCCACAAACCTTGGCCGCATCCTTGCTCTGTAAGATAGACCTTTTGGGTACTAAACCTGGCAAAGCCGCCTCTTAGGGAATCCTCTCCTGACTCAGGCAGAACCCGGCAGCTGCATCAAACAGCAGCCACTTGTCTGTCCGTGTATTTGGATTTGAATCGGCTTTTCCTGAGCAAATACCAACATTCCTCCCCCCCCCAGCACATTCTCTCCTTCTGCAATCCAAATAAAGTTAGCCCAGTGGGGTAGCGTGGGGGGTGCAGGGGGGGCCGGCCGCACCGGGCGCAACATCTGGGGGTTAGGGTTAAGGGGCGCAAATCCACGGGTTAGGGGGCGCAAATTACTTGCCTTGCCCCGGGTGCTGACAACCCACGCTACGCCACTGAGTTAGCTTGATTCGAGAGCCAGTGTGGAGCAGCGGTTCGAGGGCCAGACCCGGGTCGAATCTTCCAGGTTCGAATCCTCCACTTGGCTGGGAAGTTTGCTGTGGATGACCCCGGGCCTCTCAGCCTAAGCTACCTCACAGGGTTGTTGGGCATTCAATGGGGCGGGGGTGAGATTCATGGAGCTCCGTGGAATAAAAGCTGGGATATAAGTACCATCAATAAGAAAATAAGTAAGCAAACCGGAGCTCCGTGGAATAAAAGCTGGGATATAAGTACCATCAAGAAGAAAATAAGTAAGCAAACCAACTAACTCACCAACCAACCTACGCAGGTCTTGCACCTAGACAAAGCAGGCAGCAAACGCAGGGAAAGTCAGACTTGACAACGGAAAGCAAAATCACCCGCGAGACGCAACTTCCCCGAGCAAATCTGATGCTCAAAGTGGGAGATGCGTCGGAAGGGAGAAGGCGCCCGACCCGGAGGGCTGACTGGGCAGCCCGCTTCTCCTGCAGACCCCGGAGCTGCCTCGCTCGCCTCCCGCGCTGGCCCCTCCGCCCGACCCACCCGAGCCGGCGCTCCGGCTCCTTCGAAAGCCCCGCGCAGCCCGACCAGGGCGCTTACCCCGAGGAAGCTGGACGCGGGACTGGCAGGAGCGGAGCGGCCGCGTTGCGCGCCGGACTCAGCTCTCCCTCTGGCCGCCTCTTCCCTGCGCCGCGCGACTCTCTCGCGCTCTCTCTCGTCTCGGCGGCGCAGCGCGAGGGCGGCGCTCGGAAAATCCTGCCGCGCGGGCGGCTCTCGGCGGCGGAGGGGCTGGCGGGGGGGACGGGGGGCGGGAGACGGCGCCGCCTCCAGCGATGCCAAAGGGGCGAGCAGCGGGCGGGCGGGGGGCCGGCCCAGATCCCGGCTGCCCAGAAGCGCCTCCGTCCGCGCCGCCCCGCGCACCCGGCGCCAAGCAGCGCCCAGAATCCGCGGGAAACGCCGCTCCCCCCCCCCCCGCACGTGTTTCTCCTGTCAAACTTTGGTTTCGGCGCCAACTTCCTTCTGAATTCGAGACTCGGGGAAAGGAGAACGTGAGAATGCGCCTGAGGGAGAAGAAGCCCTGAACTCGAAGTTACCTTGGTTTTCTGTCAACGTGATATTACCCAGAACGTTGCTGGCGAGATCTCTCGGCCTGCGCGCCCGCAGCCATCAGTGCGCGGTGCAAAGCAGACGGAGAGCAAGGCAGCTCCGGAAAGAGGGCCGTCCTGGGGGGGGGGGGCTGGGCTGCAGGAAACGGGCCCTGCTGCTGCTTCGGAGTGACCTCGGTTCGAGAGCCCCCCGTCATTCAGTCAGCCCGCAACCGGCCCGCATTTCACTTGCGCGCGTTCGGCTTCACATGCGCGCCTATAATAATAGTAGTAATAATTTATTATTTATTTATTTATTATTTATTATTTATTATTATTATATTTCCATAGAAACCAAAAATACAGTAAAATATCACACGTTAAAAACTTCCCTGAAGATGTCTTCTGAATGTCAGGTAGTTGTTTATCGCTTTGACATCTGATGGGAGGGCGTTCCACAGGGCGGGCGCCACTAGCGAGAAGGCCCTCTGCCTGGTTCCCTGTAACTTGGCTTCTCACAGTGAGGGAACCACCAGAAGGCCCTCGGCGCTGGACCTCAGTGTCCGGGTAGAACAATGGGGGTGGAGACGCTCGTTCAGGTATACTGGACCGAGGCCGTTTAGGGCTTTAAAGGTCAGCACCAACACTTTGAATTGTGCTTGGAAACGTACTGGGAGCCAATGTAGGTCTTTCAGCACTGGTGTTATATGGTCTCAGCAGCCACTCCCAGTCACCGGTCTAGCTGCCACATTCTGGATTAGTTGTAGTTTCTGGGTCACCTTCAAAGGTAGCCCCACATAGAATGCATTGCAGTAGTCCAAGCGGGAGATAACCAGAGCATGCACCACTCTGGCGAGACAGTCCGCAGGCAAATAGGCAGATAGCCTAAAAGTTTATACAATGAAAGGGTCGGGCGTCGGGGAGAAATGACCTGGGCAATCCCACCCCCCTCTGAGCCCTATGGGTTTTGAATAAACACGGTTTTGGCTTTTGGCGCGATCCCCAGGCCTACCGTAATAGACAAAATTAACATTGGAGGTGTCTTAATACACACGTCCTTTTGCAACAAAGTTCTGCAACTTTCACTTAGCTTGAGTTATTAAAGTGGCAAAAAGGGTGTTGCTGCTGCTGTCCTGCTTTTGCTGTCCTGAGATTAATATATTGCAGAATATGAATGTATGCACGTCTTAATTTGTCCCAGATATTATAGGTGGCCAATGAGTTTTAAATAGTGTTCCCCCGCCCCCAGGTATTTAACTTTGAAGCAGCTGAATCATAAAACTTTTAAATGGACTCAAATTAATTGAACTATTGTTTAAAAAGGAAACCTTATTTTCAGAAATGAAACCTTTGTGCACTCCGTTCCCATGGAGAGGCTGTCCTTGAGATATTGGGGTCCTGGTCTGCATAAGGCGAAAACCAGCAGTTTGAAGTGGGCCCAGAAACTGATGGGGAGCCAGTGCAGCCAGGCCAGCATTGGTGGGATGTGCTTAGACCATTCTGTCAGCCACCTGGACACCACCTGGACAAGTCAGCCAGCTGGACACCACATTCTGCTCCAGCTTCAGTTTCCACACCACCTTCAAAGACAGCCACATGTATAACATTTTGCAGTAATGTAACTTAGGGGCTACCAGAGAAAAGACGACAGATGTTAGGCTATCCCTGTCGAGATAGAGGTGTAGCTGGGTCACCAGCCATAGCTGATAGCAGTGGCGTAGCGTGGGTTGTCAGTACCCGGGGCAAGGCAAGTAATTTGTGCCCCCTAACCCATGGATTTGCGCCCCCAAATCCTAACCCCCAGATGTTGCGCCCAGTGCGGCTAGCCCCCCTGCACCCCCCACGCTACGCCACTGGCTGATAGAAGGCACTCTGTGCCACCGAGGTCTCTCAAACTTCAGTTCAGGGCTGAAAAGTAAGCAAATCACAAGTAAACAGAGATTGAAAGGTGCAATTGCCTAATTCCTAGCTTCCAGTCAGCCACAAAAGTGCATAGATGTTTTTACTCTGCTAAACAGGGCTTCACAGCCTGACTACACCCATATTTTCACACACACACACGGCACAGGTTTACAGTCAATCCCAAACCTATCTCCATCAGTGTGGGAGGACCATTTTGTGGTTTGCCTCAGATACCAAATTGTTGTGGGCCAGCCCTGCTTCAAGTGACAGCGCTGGATCCAGAAGCTGTGTACCTGCTCCTTCAAAGGGAGTGTAATCCAGAGCAGGCCCCCTCCCATCCATCTGGTCTAGAGAAGCAGTGCCTCAGCCTTATCTGGATAGGCTCTCACCTAATGCAATACAGAAGGACCCAATCCCAGGTCATAGGTCTGGTTGGGATCCATGGTCATTGTGCAATCCAACACCTAATATTACATGGTAGAATTAGTACACAGAACAAATGATCAATTCAGCTCCTTTCGAAGACCTCTGTAAAGAAGCAGGTCAGCTAGCAACAGAAAGTATGCAGGGCAGAGGGCAGAAGGGCTTCTCCCGGGGGGTGGGCAGCCTGGAACAGGAGTGGGGAACCTTTGACCCTCTAGATATAGCTGAGCTGCAACTTCCATCAGCCCCAGTAAGATGGCCAGTGGCCAGAGAGGATGAGAGATGCAGTTCAGCAGCATCTGAGGGGCTGAAAGCTCCCACAACTGCTCTAGAGTGTAGGCATTGCAACTAGCAGGGTCCCATTACACATGCCTTCAGCTGGGGGGCATAATGCAAGACTTGGAGTGGGTTTGGGTTTTTTAAAGAAAGATTTTATTAAGACTTTTCATGATACATTGCAATAAAAGAACAAACTAATCTAAACAAAAACAAAGAATCGAGGAGAAAGGGGGGGGGGGGGAATATAAAATTCTCCTTCACAGGGAGATCTTAGTTTGTCTCACACAGAGAAAGGTGGGCCCTCCCAGCTCTCACCTGGGAGCTTTCATCTCTGAGCCTCCCATCCTGAGCAATCTTCCCTTCCCTGCCTCTCACACAGGGTCCTTCATCAACTAACCATCACCTACATCTGCATGTTCAGCACTCCTTCAACCAGGGTTGGGAGGAAATGGTGGTGGCTGCCCTCTAGAGTCTCTTGGCCTCTGCACCCACCCAGCGTGATTCAGAGTGAGCCCAGTTCTCTGTATGGTGGTCTCAGCTTCCCACTTCAACTGATGGGTAAGGTTATTTTGAGTCCCCCCCACACCCTTGTTCCCAACATAGATCTTCATTCACTCTTCCTTCCCTGGTGGGGGGAGCCATTTTGTGGTTTACCTCAGGTCCCAAAATGTCTTGGGTCAACCCTGCAGGGGCTAGAACACTTCCTGTCACCAATAGGTCCAGAAGGATCAAGAGGAATGCATCCCATTTCCTGCTCCTCTGATGCAACCCATGGGCCACCTGCAGCCCCCAACTTCCTTCTGTACAACCCCCATACTTCAGTGTCAACCATACTGCTATGCCAAACAGAGGAGCTAGCAGGACTGTACAACTCAGTCACAAAGGATGGCACCTCAAGCATCATTCCTATATCATTCACATGCGCTCTGTGGTTGAGTCACAGAAGGGGACCATGTGACCCAGCCCTAGAGTGTGGTTCCTAGAATGGTGTAGCTGGCTGTCTTCTTGCGGGCTCTTCTGAGTTTCCTCTTGGCTCTTCTCTTTCTCTATCCAGCAGAACAAATGAAGCTGGTTGGAGGTGGCCAAGAAACCACCACAGCAAGAAACAAGGCCAAGCTGTAAGTGTGGGATGTGAAACACAAGAGCAGTCAAGTACAACATTCCTAGAGTGAACATGTTTACACATGGGGAGGAATGTTTGTCCAGCCAGCAGGTAAACTTCCTGTTTCCTTCTGGGCTAGGACAGACATCCTCTGTATGTGATTAGAGGTGGGCATGGCCTCACCTGTGCAGGTAACAACAAAAGCACAGGGCAGAGCAGCCATCTCCCTCTTTGACTACATGCATCAAAGAAGCAACATCTGCTTAGCCAAAGATGCTGTCTTGGCCTCCAGCCAAGAGAGGACAAAAAAACTGTCTTCTTATGGAATAGTTTCCAAGTGTATGTTACTTTTCTAAGCTAAGTCTGCCTTCTGGGATCCTACTGTGAACAGAATGATATGTGAGTAAACCTTTTTTTTTACTTTTATAGAAGACTGTGTTGTGTCTTATCTTTTATGAGGGTATAACGGGAAAATACCAGAACAGTTATTATAGATGCTTTAGCGAGCCTGATCAAACGCATCCATTGCAAGTTTAAAAAGAGGAATGTTACTCTGCTAAATTGTGGAACTTGTTAACACAAGTTGGAAAAGGATATAATCGGACAATGTATCCTCTCCTGTATCCCTGAACATTCCCACAGAAAGGAATCCCAATACAGTGGTACCTTGGGTTACAAATACTTCAGGTTACAAACAATTTGGGTAACAAACTCTGCTAACCTGGAAGTAGTACCTCGGGTTGTGAACTTTGCCCCAGGATGAGAACGGAAATTGCACAGCGGCAGCAGCAGGAGGCCCCATTAGCAAGGTACCACTGTAATCATAGAATCATAGATTCATAGAGTTGGAAGAGACCACAAGGGCCATCAAGTCCAACCCCCTGCCAAGCAGGAAACACCATCAGAGCACTCCTGACATATGGTTGTCAAGCCTCTGCTTAAAGACCTCCAAAGTAGGAGACTCCACCACACTCCTTGGCAGCAAATTCCACTGTCGAACAGCTCTTACTGTCAGGAAGTTCTTCCTAATGTTTAGGTGGAATCTTCTTTCTTGTAGTTTGGATCCATTGCTCCGTGTCCGCTTCTCTGGAGCAGCAGAAAACAACCTTTCTCCCTCCTATATGTGACATCCTTTTATATATTTGAACATGGCTATCATATCACTCCTTAACCTCCTCTTCTCCAGGCTAAACATGCCCAGCTCCCTTAGCCGTTCCTCATAAGGCATCGTTTCCAGGCCTTTGACCATTTTGGTTGCCCTCCTCTGGACACGTTCCAGTTTGTCCGTGTCCTTCTTGAACTGTGGTGCCCAGAACTGGACACAGTACTCCAGGTGAGGTCTGACCAGAGCAGAATACAGTGGCACTATTACTTCCCTTGATCTAGATGCTATACTCCTATTGATGCAGCATCTAGATCAAGGGAAGTAATAGTGCCACTGTATTCTGCTAGTTGGAACAATGACCCCTCTCAAATAAGCGTGAATAAACTCAGTTGCCAAGATAGATAACCTGGACCTGGGAAGGGTTGAAAACACACACACACACACACACACACACACACACACACACACACGGTTGATGCATTCTTCCAAGAATCCTGTTCATGTTGTCAGGCTGGACAAACTCAAGGGTAACCACAGAAACCTCATAAAAAGCTGTTATCAGCTCCTGAACAATTACTGTAACATGCTGTACATGGGGCTGCCTTTGAAAAGTGTTCATAAATGTCAACTGGCTCAAAGAGCTGCAGCCAGATGGTTGACCAGCGCTTGCCACGGCTCCCTTGTTACAACATCTCCACAGGCTACTGGTCTTTTTCCGGGCATAATTCAAAGTGCTGGTTATGATCTATAAAGCCTATGTTGCTTAGATCCAAGCTATCTGAAAGACTCTATTCCCTCATAGAGCCCCTTCCTGGGCTTTGAGATCTTTGTGGGAGGCCCTTCTTTGGGTTCCCCTCCCCTCTCAGACATGCTTGGTGGGAACTTGGGAGAGGGCCTTCTCAGTGGTGGCCTGCTCCCAGACATCGGAACTTTCTCTCTTGGGAAGCTAGACTGGCTCCCTCCTTGCTGTCCTTCTGCTAGCAGATGAAGACTTTGTTGTTCCAACAGGTTTTGGGGAACTGGTGGCTTTTAATGAAAGGACTGGAGTGGTGCTGTTTGTATTGTAATAATCTGCATGTTTTTAATACAGTTTAGATACATAGATGATTTTAATTCAATCAGTGTTCAGCTGTATTTTAATTATTGTTTCACTGCTATGTTTTTAGCCATTCTTATTGTGTCTGTAAGCCACCTTGAGTCCCAGCCAGGGAAAAATATATATAATAACAGCAGCATTCAGAAAGGAAAGATATATTACTGATGGGGGATTTCAACTTCCCAGATATCTGTTGGAACGCAAACTCTGCCAAGAATGTAAGGTCCAACAAATACCTCCATTGCTTCTCTGACAATTTCATTTCCCAGAAGGTAGAAGAACCAACCAGGGGATCATCTATCTTGGACCTGGTCCTCACCAACAGGGAGGAGACAGAGGAAATATGATAACCATCTTCAAATATCTCAAGGGCTGTCATATGGAAGAGGGAGCAAGCTTGTTGGCTACTGCTCTGGAGGGCAGGACTCAAACCAACAGCTTCAAAGACTTACAAGAAAGGAGATTCTGACTAAACATCAGGAAGAAATTTCTGGCAGTAAGAGCTGTTTGACAGTGGAACGGTCTCTGCCAGAAGGTGGCAGACTCTCCTTCCTTGGAGATTTTGAAGCAGAAGTTGGGTGGCCATCTGTCCTGGGTGCTTTAGCTGAGATTCCTGCATTGCAGGGGGTTGGGCTAGATGACCCTAGAACTCTATGATTCTATGAACGTGGATGTCAGGGGTTCAGGAGCAGAGGCAAGGGCAAGGGAGGAAACAGAGAGCGAGGGGGAGGAGGCAGAAGAAAAGATGAGTGATGACGACGACCCGAGATCTCCGAGTCTTTCCAGTGAATCAGAAGATTCACAGAAAGGAGCACCAGTGGCCAGGGCAAGGGGGGAGCCTAGGGGGACACCCCAGGAAGAAAGGGCCAGAGGGGGCTCAGAAGGGAGCAGTGGGAAATCGGGACCAGCGTCACCAACAGAGAGCAGGGGAGAGGAAGGGCGCCAGGTATCAAGCGGTGGAAGCTCACAACAGGAGGGAGCGCACGAGTCAGGAGTGGCCACACCTCCATCGGGGAGCGAAGAAACGGTCAGACGGAAAGTGGCAGGTTGGGCGCGCGCGCCAAGTTCAAATGCACAGGAAGGTGGCGCAGTAAGCAGCCCGGAAAGGGAGCCAGGTCCTAAAGCCCGGCGCAAGGAGACAGGAGGGTCCGGGGGGTCAGCGTCAGAAGAGTCCAGGAAGGAAGAGACCCCGGGGGGCAGAGGGACCCAGAGAAGAACAGTCAGGCGGAAAAGGTGGAGTAAGGCTAGGGTATTAAGTTGGTGTACAGGGGGCGGAGACTCAGACGAAGCTTCGCCGGTCTAGCTATAAGACGTAGGGCTGCACGCAGCAGCTTGGAAATGGAAACTGTAACTCAATAAAGACTTTTATAAAGTGAGCGCTGGCTAGCGTGATCCTCTGTGAGCTAGGATCTGAGAGCAGCTCTGACAGTAGAACAACAACAATACTAGACTGCAGTCCAGGTCAGAACAGATACAATCCATCCATCCATTCATTCATTCCACTGCCCTTCATCACAAAACTCACATTGTGGGCTTTTGGGGTCTCCAGCATCACCCTCTGGACACTTAGCTGTAAAAGGCCCCTTGCCACTCAATTTGGCTCCACTCACCAGCTGTAGGCAGAAGCAACAGCAGCAGAAAAGCAAAATTTCATTGTCAGTAATGCTGCCATTAGTTAAAGCCATGGTTTTCCCAGTAGTGATGTATGGAAGTGAGACCATAAAGAAAGCTGATTGCCGAAGAATTGATGCTTTTGAATTATGGTGCTGGAGGAGACTCTTGAGAGTCCCATGGACTGCAAGAAGATCAAACCTCTCCATTCTGAAGGAAATCAGCCCTGAGTGCTCACTGAAAGGACAGATCCTGAAGCTGAGGCTCCAATACTTTGGCCCCCTCATGAGAAGAGAAGACTCCCTGGAAAAGACCCTGATGTTGGGAAAGATGGAGGGCACAAGGAGAAGGGGACGACAGAGGACGAGATGGTTGGACAGTGTTCTCGAAGCTATGAACATGAGTTTGACCAAACTGCGGGAGGCAGTGGAAGACAGGAGTGCCTGGCGTGCTCTGGTCCATGGGGTCACGAAGAGGCGGACACGACTAAAAGACTAAACAACAACAACAACAATGCCGCCATTTGAGAGCTGGAAAGAGCAGCCAGCATCACAATGCAATGCCAGCCACTGAGGGCCACCAACAAATGTTCCCTAGACCTCCAGTTGTCTCCTTCACCATTGTCCAAAAAGAAATGCCAGTAGAAATGTGTATAAACTTCTGGCTTTCTGCAAGAGACATAGCTCTGGGTTTTGCATAAAAATTGTATTGAATTTCTGTTTGTCCCATTTACTCATGATTGATAAACTATAGGTCAAAACATTTGGCTCTTCCTTTGTAATTGTATATGCGGAACCCTACACGCCACATTCTTCTTTTGGCCAAATGATAATTAAAGGGAGCAAACCCACAAGATGACCAAAATAATTACATTTCTTTAGATCAAGGCCATAATTAAAGCATCGCAGTTGGGGGTCAGGGGAACACTGGAAGCTGCCAGGCCAAACTGCACACAAGTTAATAGGGAGAAACTGAATGAAAGGTTTTGGGTACAGTTGTGCTATAACTTCACCACTTGCTTTCTGCTGAAGCAACCACAGGAGAGACAGAACTGCACTGCAGGGTATAACAATTTGGTAAACCCAGTAGGTATTGGTGGTTATAAGTCCTATTCAGGAACCCAATATTAAAGGGGTGACATGGCCCAGGAATTGTTGGTTAGCCTCATTATGAAGCAGAGAAGCCACATTCATAACAGAAGAAGCAGCTTTAGGAGTTTGGAGGGTAGCAAACTAGCTATACTGTTACATTTCCACGTGTGTCAATGCAGTATAGACATTGCAGCCTTTCGACCCTCATGGCTTAACCTTCATGACCACCCAATATTTTTTTTCCTTGCCCCCCTCAAAAAAAAAGGAGTCGTGAAATGATAAGGCTTCCCTAGATTTCTCTACATGGCTACAGGAAGCCTGTGGAACCTGGTGACAAGAGGGAAACTAACGCCTGGTGCTTGCCATAGAAAACACAGATTGCCTCTTCCAGAAGGCCATGCCTGGTGGACTTTTCTTTGCCAACCAAGTTTGCGCAGCAGCTGGGACAATGGAATAAAAACTTGCCCACAATATCTTTGCTTAGCTTTATTTTAAGTATTAATCAAACAGCTGCAAAACACCCTTCCTCACCACTACACACTCCCCCAGTCATTAACCAAATTCTTTAACACTACACTAGTCAATTAGTAAGTCAGAGAGTACAAAATAAGAGAGTAAGATAGCAAGATATGATACAAAGCATTTGGTCAACTTAAATACAGTATTCAAAATAATCAGTCATCCTATCACATCGCTGTGCTCAGTGCAGCAGGTAAACTCCCCTTGCTAGTTAGGCAAATTGCTAATATACCACAGGGTAGGTGGGTTCCCTGGGGAGGGGCTCCAAAAAGCACAATATACAAAAAAGCACAATAGAGTCCACATATAGAGTCCAAAAAGCACATTGGACCACATCACTTCCGATAATATTCCCAATGACCTGTGTGTTCTTAGGAGGATACACTTCTTCACATGGAATTCACTTCCACAGGGCGTGATGTTGACCACCAACTTAGATGCCTTTGTTGTTGTTTAGTCATTTAGTCGTGTCCGACTCTTCGTGACTCCCTGGACCAGAGCGCGCCAGGCACTCCTGTCTTCCACTGCCTCCCGCAGTTTGGTCAAACTCATGCTGGTAGCTTTGAGAACACTGTCCAACCATCTCGTCCTCTGTCGTCCCCTTCTCCTTGTGCCCTCCATCTTTCCCAACATCAGGGTCTTTTCCAGGGAGTCCTCTCTTCTCATGAGGTGGCCAAAGTATTGGATGCCTTTAGAACAAGATGAGTCAACGTCCTGGAGCATAAGCTACTAGTCATGACGGCCATATTCTGCTACCTCCATGATCATAGGCCGCATGCCTCAGAATACCAGCCACTGGGGAACAGCCGCTGGAGGAGGCCACTGCACCCAGTCCCAGTGGGCTTCTCATGGAGGTCATCGAGCTGGCCACTGTGAGGAAAAGGAGACCGGACTGAGCAGGCCTTTGCCCTGATCCGCCAGTGCTCTGTTCTCTCCTACCAGCTTCAGATGGATGCTTAACTAGAAAGGGGACAAGATGGAACCCTGTGATTCCCAACTGGATAAATGCCTGTTTTGTTTTTTAAGAAAAAATAAAGTAATACTAATCAGAAAGTAATCAGAATGGAGTCTTTCTGAACATGTGCAGAGTACACCACTGAATAATGAGAAGAACTTCTCAGTCAGAGGTCTGGGCGTTTGCATGCTTTTCTTAGGAGAAGGACAGGATATAAACAAACAAACAATAGTTTTGGGTTTTGGCACCTCTAAGTATTCATTATAACTTGGAATGCTCTTTATTCAGAGAAATCCACATGCGATTTGAAGGCATTCTAGCTATGTATTTCTGACGGTTTCAGAGATAAGAGCTGCAATATCACACATGGAAAATGATTTTGAACAGAGTATTTTGTTAAAAGGGAGTCTGTATAGATTTAGCTGCTTCTAATGAACTCCAGAAGATTTCCAGAGATGACATCAGTAGAATTGAATTGGACTGTCTCTAAATGGTTCTGCAAAACCCTTGCTATCTGGGTTACAAATATAACTACAAATACCATTAAGAATGTAACATTTTTTATTATTTCTTTAAATATTAATCTGTATGTTGCAGTCTATTTTTCACAGAGACAGTAAAACCACCATATAGCCTCTGAGTGTTGTGTGAGGATCTCACTTTATGTAAGCATTTTGTCCAGTTGGGAAATAATTCCCTGTGCCAAAAGCAGAGAAGGCTACTTACTACGTGTTCAGAATTTCCCATAGCATTACATCATCATTGGAGGAACCGTACTGTTCCACTCTGATTTTTATTTATTTAGCATTATATTACCATTATTTATATCCCACCTTTCAGGAAAGACACAAATCCTTCCAAGGCAGTTGATAAGCAACATTAAAATAGGGGGAACTTACAGTTTATTCTGTATTAAGAAATAAGAACTGTAGACAATTCCCTGTAGGACAGTTTGCACTCATATCAGCATCCCCCTGTGATGGGCAGCTGAGGAAGAGAGATGTAGAGCCAACCCTCAAGCTCACAGTGGCCCTTGGGGAAGCTCACCTGGCCTGGCTGGGGTGATGCGCAAAGGGGAATGTGCATCTCGGAACAGAGCACAGAATCCTTGGCGACACATCAGGATTCCTCAGTAGGCGAATCCGAGAGGAAAGGTTGCCCCATCTAAAAAGTTTGAAAACCACTGGAAGCTCTTTGGCAGACATATTGGAATCTCTAATATGGTGCCTGGTTCGGGCATTAAGAACTAGTTTTAACACTTCTGGTTTGCAGAACATAACCAGAATTTAGCGCTCTTCAAGCATTATTCATGTAAAGGGGCAACACAAATGGGAGACATGCTTGTGCCTTTGCCCCTTTGCTTGTGATGGCTTCATGTGTGCAGCATGCTTTTTGTACTCGCATTGGCTCTCTGCTGTCCACAGTACAACAGTGCCAGCCTGGAAAATCCTCCGACTGTTGCTTACCTATGAGCAGCCCTGTGAAAAGTTCAAGCAGTTTAGAAAACCCATGATGTGGCCCTTGCCTTGTGAAACAGGGAGTATCTACAACAGGGTCAGAAAACTTTTTCAGCAGGGGGCCAGTCCACTGTCCCTCAGACCTGGTGGGGGGGCCAGACTATATTTTTTGGGGGGATGAACGAATTCCTATGCCCCACAAATAACCCAGAGGTGCATTTTAAATAAAAGGACATATTCTACTCATGTAAAAACACACTGATTCCTGGATTGTCCGTGGGCCAGATTTAGAAGGCAATTGGGCCGGATCCGGCCCCCGGGCCTTAGTTTGCCTACCCATGATCTATAGGATCTCTGAGCCTAACCCAAATTCTCTTCAAATTTCCATTTCTTTTCTTCTTTCCATTTTCCATTTCTTTTCTTCGTGTGCTTTAGAAAATGTAAGTTTGCTGCCTCCATCCATCAAAATAGCTTTGATCTGAACCCTCTAAATCAGCCTGGAAAAACAGCTCATGTGCAAAGTTCAGTTCTATGACCTTATTCCCTTTTAGCCTCTGTCTTCAGCTGCGTGTGGCTTTATTATCACAGCTGTTGCTCATGCTGAACAAGAGGACCTGCAATCGCCAGGGTCTGTATGTGAGAATAGATAAGGCCAAGCGGAGAATTTTGGGTGGGGGCAGGAGTGACACTCTCTCCATCACAATCATCTTTGTTTCTTTAAGGGAAAACAAATATGATAGTTCCAAGCCACCTGGAGTTGTTCCATTAACGTCGTTATCCCTGTGCAGATGCTTCATCCAGGCATAGATTAACACGTGGAGGCTGAGGTGGGCATAGAATCATGGCTGCTGGCACCAACCTTAATAGAAGGGGCTTAGGTAAATGCATTCAAATGTGCATCTTATTGCACGGTCTATAATTTGCACCAAAAAAGGAAGAAGAGAGAAATCATGCCTGCCTATGCACAAAGACCCTTCCACAAGAAGAAGAATTTGATATCCCACTTTATCACTACCTGAAGGAGTCTCAAAGCAGCTAACATTCTCCTTTCCCTTCCTTCCCCACAACAAACACTCTGTGAGGTGAGTGGGGCTGAGAGACTTCACAGAAGTGTGACTGGCCCAAGGTCACCCAGCAGCTGCAGGTGGAGGAGCGGAGACGCGAACGCGGTTCACCGCTCTTAACCACTACACCACACTGGCACAAGCAGAACTTTCAACATGCAGTCCAAGCTGATGCCATCCAATCTCCCCCTACTCCCCCATCCCATCTGTGTATGTATCTGTACACATCTGCCAATTTTGGTTCCTCTTGGCTTCTCGTTTTTTCATTCTTAAGTTCACTTCCCAACAGAGAATCGTAGAACTGTAGAGTTGGGGGGGGGACCACGAGGGTCATCTAGTCCAACCCCCTCCAATACAGGAATCTTTTGGCCCATGAGCCTGAGATTAATTATCTCTTGCTTTACCCACTGGGCTTTTTTTTAAAAAAGGTCCTCATGAAAATTCATCAGCATTTTAGTGCAGATTTATCCTAATTTACATGTTTTATATACAATATCCCTATTATAATGTATTATAATGCTATATTCAGTAATAATAATAATAATAATAATAATAATAATAATAATAATAATAATAATATATTTATACCCCGCCCATCTGGCTGGGTTTCCCCAGCCAATGTGGGCGGCTTCCAACAAAGTATTAAAATACAGTAGTCTGTTAAACATTAAAAGCTTCCCGAAACAGGGCTGCCTTCAGATGTTGTCTAAATGTCAAGTAGTTGTTCCCCTCTTTGACATCTGGTGGGAGGGCGTTCCACAGGGCGGGTGCCACTACCGAGAAGGCCCTCTGCCTGGTTCCCTATAACTTGGCTTCTCGCAGCCAGGGAACCGCCAGAAGGCCCTCGGCGCTGGACCTCAGTGTCCAGGCAGAACAATGGCGGTGGAGACGCTCCTTCACTGGCGGTTTTTAAGCAGAGGTTGGGTGGTCACCTGTCAGGGATGCTATAGTGGAGATTCCTGCATTGCAAGCGGTTGAACTAAATGACCCCTCGGGGTTCCTTGCAACTCGATGATTCTATTATCCTAATATACATATATTTATGTACACTTTACCATAGTATAAATATTTCTGTACAAATTAAATGGTTGGAGAATTGCATTCCAGAATCTGGAGAAGTGTGAATTTTGAAAGATGGCCTTTGTTGTTTTATAAAATGTGACTCTTGTAGTTTCACATTCAAATGTAAACTGAATCAAATCTCACCCACTCCCAATCTGCAAGCAGATTCAACAGGGTCTAAAGTGGAATCCAAGGTCAATGTGGAGATTCCTGCTTAGGCAAAGCATCAGAGGAATTTTGTGGGAACTAGAAAGCAGCATCTCGATAAAACTAGTGACATTTTGTGCCTATGTATATATGAAGAACAGAGAGAGAGAGATGAGGGAATGTTCCACCTATCCTTACGTGATGTTTGTAAATTGAACTAGCACTGGACAAATTTGGGAATCCAGGGGTGGTGGACCTCTCCATGCTTGAGACCAGAGCTGCCGCAGAATGCCGCTTGAAGTTGAATGTCAAACTCAATGTTTTCATTCATTTTTACAACAACATTTTTACACTACTTCACTACAATATTCTCTAAGTGGTTTGCAAAGATACAGTATAAAAATCAGAATCAGTTAACACTAAAATCAAACCAATTAAGATGCCTTCTGGGATTCTTATTTTTATTTATTTTTATTTTATTATTATTATTATTATTATTATTATTATTATTATTATTATTATTATTCATCAAATGAGTTAACCAGCACTGTATCATATTTACTTAATTATGAGAAATTTTACTTTCAGCTTCATTTTTATATATAAAAAAAGTTAAGTGCTTTGGCATTTTCCTTTATGTTTCATGTATGTAATAACATGCATTATACACACACCAGTACTCTTTTGTTTGTTTCTTGTACAAGGTTCAAACACAACCATCTTCTGCCTAACTTAAAATGGTTCACTTCAGCTCACCCCCAACCATAAACTGATTTCAACAATTTTGTTACAAAGGTTGCACACCACCTGCAATCTCCGCCGAGAGGTTGCAAGATTCCAGGGGGTTCCGGGCTCTCACCCAGGGTCGTGTCTCCATTGGGAATCAAGCTGCGGCGGAAACTGTTGTGTCTTTAAGAAATATGGTTTATAAGCATATATTTTCACCTGGGTCCACAGCATCCTCCATGCCTTGGTCCCTGCCTGCCAAGGTGGTTCTGCCTTTCAGTTCTTCCTGCTTCCTCCTTCTCCTTCCCAGAAAACCCCTTGCCAAGCAACTCCTCCCAACCTGTCTGCTTGCCCCCTCTCCAGACCACTGTTGTTGTTTTTTAAAGGACATATTTTTCCAGTGTGACAGCATGTCTCCTGTAACCTCCCCCTGACTGGCAGAGAATCTCTTGCCCTGCTTACGATTTTCATTGATGTGTTAATGACACCAGCAAGGTGGTGTGTGTGTGTGTGTGTGTGTGTGTGTGTGTGTGTGTGTGTGTCTGCCGTGTTGTCTGGGCAGCCCAGGACTTCCATACACACTGCCCAGGCTTGCACCCTGGAGAGGTCATTTTGGTGCTGCTAATGTAGCAAAGCTCAACATAAAAAAACCCACTAAGATCATGGCCACTCTTGAGAGTCCCATGGACTGCAAGAAGATCAAACCTATCCATTCTGAAGGAAATCAGCCCTCACTGGAAGGACAGATCCTGAAGCTGAGGCTCCAATGCTTTGGCCACCTCATGAGAAGAGAAGACTCCCTGGAAAAGACCCTGATGCTGAGAAAGATGGAGGGCACAAGGAGAAGGGGACGACAGAGGACGAGATGGGTGGACAGTGTTCTCGAAGCTACCAGCATGAGTTTGACCAAACTGCGGGAGGCAGTGGAAGACAGGAGTGCCTGGTGTGCTCTGGTCCATGGGGTCACGAAGAGTCGGACACAACTAAATGACTAAACAACAACAACCAATGCAGCAAAAACAATGCGGGAGGCAGCAGTTACGAGTTATAAGCTCAACCTGTGTAAGGCATGAGAGTTATGGGTTGCCTTCATCAGTGGGAGAGATGATCGTGTCTCACTAGTCAGTTACTGCCTGTTTTAAGCTGTGCAGCCACCACTGCCCCCTGTTTCAGTGGGTACTTGGAGCTCAGAGTATCACTTGACAAGCAGACCAGGCAACAAAGAAGATAATTAACCCCCCTCCCCCAGCAGGCTGGCCTAACAAACTGAAACGCCAGGCCCATGCGTCCTGGCTTGTCCACGAACCTGCCACAAGTCAATGACTTTCATGAGCTGAAAACACTCAACATTGCCATTTCACAGGAGACCAGACTCGCTTTGAATGGCAGCCTACAACAGAAGAACTACACCTTCTTCTGGCAAGGAGGGCATCCAAAAAAACCATGTATTCATGGTGTAGTCTTTGCAGTGAGGAACTTCCTTCTGCCTGTGATAGAACTGCTAACCAGAGGGTTGCTTTCTCTCTTTCTCTCAACCACCTCCAGTCCGGTTAGCATCTTGAGTGTCTACATTCCCACTGACATACAGGTGAAGGAGCAGTTCTAGGAGGAACTAGACCAGGCTGTCAGGGTGGTCTCAGACTGCGATCACCTTTTCCTGCTGGGAGATTTCAGTGCCAGAGTTGGGGATGACTATCACACATAGGACAGCTGCATAGGCCACTTTGGCATTGGCAGCATGAACGAGAATGGACAAAGGCTACCCTAGCTGTCCTGTATCACAACCTCTGCATCACAGACATGTTCTTCTCTACCAAAGCAAAACACTGAGTCTCCTGAAAACATCCAAGGTCAGGCCGCTGGCACCAGCTGGACTTGATTGTCACCAGGCGCTACCACAGAGCTACCACAGTGCCACTCTCTGGTGGTGAGCAAGATCCATCTGCAGCCAAAGAGGGCCTATAGTGCGAAGCAGAAAGTGTGGCCTCGAATCAACGCTGCCAGAACAGGCTTCCCTGAACTTTGTGAACACTCCTTTGATTCTGCTGAACAAACACTACTGAACTGCCCTGAGAGTAGACTCATTGAAGCCAGTGAGTAAGAATGAATTAAACCTGTTGATTTCAATTGGTCTCCTCTGATTACGTCTATGGCCACCAAGCAGAACCAGTCTTAGGCTGAGGGTTCTTAAAATAAGTTGCTGGGTTTTTTGTGTTTTTTGTGTATTTCTGCAAACCACAGGGTTTCACCAAGGAAATGGGTGCCTGCCTCTTGTTTCTCAGCCTCCTCACTATACCCCTGTCAGCACTCACTAACTGAGCTCTCTATTAGAAGTAGTGATATTGCTTAAAAATAACCACAAATACAATTTTCCTCTTTTTATTTGGTATTGCATAGGTGTTATTTTTATGCTGCATGTGGTGGGATTTCAGATGTGATCACCACAAAATTTATATTGTATTATTGTAATAAACTTTGGGTTTTGATTTTTAGCGCCAAGTTCTTTAAGATATGTTAGTCATTCAATGTTAATGTAATAATAATTGGGTTTTGCTGTTTGAAGTATTGACACCTAGCTTGCTTTTGCACATGACAGTTCATCCCCAGTTATGGATGGGGTGGTAGTGGTGTTTGGGTTTTTTGTGGGGGTTTTTTTGGTCCTACCACATATACATACCCCTGGGTTTTTAAGGTTTTTAGCTAGAATGGGAGGGTCTTGCTGAGCACTAGGTGAATAAGCACATACCTTATAACTTGGGCAGGGGAAAATAGTGCTGAAGAATCCTGGGCCTTTCACCAGGAAACAGCACAACCCAATTAACTGTGAGCTCAGTTTAATGTCTGGTGACGAAGGAACATCGGAGCAAATGAGATGGCCTGGCACATTCAGCTGGCCTCCCGCACAGGAATGTGACCATTGCCCACAATGAACATCCAGATTTTTTGGAACATTCTAGGTGGAGTCAGCCAGGCTCCAGTTAACCACTTTATATGAAGGGTGTTGGTTTGTTTTTTGAGGTGTACTCCGACATGCAAGATCGACCTGTTCTGAGAGAGGAAGAGGTGGGGCAGCCTTACATAGTTACTGTTACTGTTTTCCAACCTTTCCAACAGACTATGGCGAAGGCAGTGGAAAAAGGACTTCAGCTTTCCTTATAAAACACGGAGAAATCAAATTTTGTGAGGCCTGCTAGTGTGCTGTCAAACATTTAATTCATTATGCAGCAAAGGAAACACTTGAAGGTGTGGCCCCCACCCACCCGAATTATAACACTGTGCATTTGTGTCCTTGTCGTCATTACATGCATTTGAAGAACTACCCACCCATATCCCAAATGGCAAGGATGACTCTCTGAAGAATTCAGGCAACACTCCCAGGGACTATAAATAACTGGCTGGGCCCATTCTGGCTACTGCTCTTTTCCTACTGGAATGGTGTGTCACCGGTGAATAATCTGGAGGGGGTCACCCCAGAACAGAAAAGTTTTAAGCAAAGGACATTTCCCCCACCATAAACAGATTGGGAAATTTTATTCTGCCCTCCCTTGCTATGCTGGCAGGACATGGTGACCACAGATTCCTTCACATGAGCTGCTGCTGTTGTTGGGGTTCAGCATGTCCATCTCTTTGGCTTCAAGCTAAACTCTACTGGAGAAGACAAAATAAATGCCCCCCCCCATGTTGTTCACTCTTATGACTCTTTTCCTTACATATCCAAACCTTGTCCATGGTTCTGCCCTATCCATGCCTCAGTCCTCATTAGATGCCCCCTGGTGACCTCCTCTCCTCAAACCCCTTAACTTTCTGAAGGTGTCCAGTTTTTTATCCTTCTCCCATATGCATGGAGCTCCTGCCTTGCTGACACAGCCACACTGCTGCCTTTCTTCCTTGTTTCACAGCCTTTGGCTTTTCCTCTTAGTCTTCATTCCAAACTGCAGCCAACAATCAAAGAAGGACTGTCCTGCAGGGGCTGGGCTGTGGGGAGCAATCTGGAGTGAGCCAGAAGCAGGGAGCCATGGGGACCTGCCAGTACCCAAAGACCAAGGCTGAACCAGAGGACAAAGCCCAAGGCAGAGTCAAGGTGCAATCCATCAATCAGCACCAAAGGATAGCCAAGGCTGCAGAGACACGCCTAAAGTCAGGGAGATCTTTTTGCTTAAGCAAGGCTCCATTGGAAGAGGAGGCAATTTCTCCCTTCCCTCTCTCTCTTGTACATTTTAGATGTAAGAACCTCAGGGGTTCTGCTTGAATGTACCGTACTGAATTCATGACACAGATGGGGAGCCAGTCAATAGATTTGAGGGGAGAGATTTGCATGGCCCAATGGTCAAAACAAATTATAGGCCCAACAGCCAATTATGGCACCAAAGAGAGGTCAAGAGGTGTTTTTTTCATGTGGTGGAGGTGTAGGAAGCCTAAAGCATGTTCACAAATGGTAATAACAGTTATTAAGGAAGGTTCCAGGTTTAAGTGCCGTATTTTTCCATGTATAAGATGCTCCCCTATTTTGGGGGACTCCAATTTGAGAAAATGGGGGGAGATGGCCCAGAGCTGTTGAGCTTTTGGAGGGGTTGGCGAAAATCACTCACCAGACTGACAAATCGCCAATCGCACACATCACAAAAGCCACAAAGCGTCTGCCTGATAGTTGCAAGCAGCAGGCAAGCGCAAGCACAATTGATGCAGCGGAAGCCAATCCACAGCAGCCACCATTCACCCACCCAATCACCGCTGACAACCACCTGCTCACAGCTGCAACCAATCAATCGCCCATCCCCCCCTCTGCACTATCTGTGTATAAGACAAGCCCCGATTTCTAACATTATTTTATAGTTAAATAAACCTCTTCTACTACTACTATGTTTTCTAAACAAGCCATAAGTGTATGACTTGCTTAGCTTTTAAATACAAAGTTTCCGGGTTCTTTTGTTAGTGGGTTTTAATGATGCTTTCACACCATGTGTGTCTTTCCCTTGCGTTGTTCCACAAAAAATTGTTTTAAGGCAATCACACTCATGGGTGTGGCAGGATGGGGATGTATCTGAGTTGTAAAATTAATTAATTAATTAATTAATTAATTAATAATAGTTCCCCATCTTCTCTGCCCCCTCTTGGCTGCATCCATCCTCCCATCATCCTTTCAGCCCAAGCAGTTTTCTCTGCGAGAAGCCAAGCTAGGAAACTAGTGGTGGGAAATGGGGAGCCCCATGAAGAAACAATGGGGAGAAAGGCAGACGAAGCCCCCCCCCCCCCCGGCAAGGCAAATATCAGGAAGCTTCAAACACAGTTACTGTATATACTATAGCAAGGATATCATTTGCCAAATCTTGGAAGCAGAGCCAGGTTCCAAGAAAGTAATAATTAATTAGAAAGATATGGAAACAGAGGGGAAATTTGAAATTAGCAGGGATGATACAATCATATAAAATTACAAGGGGGGAAATGAATAAATGGAATCCAACATCATATACAGTAGGCATATGATTTTTGGATTCCATTTATCCACTTCCTTCCTTGTCATTCACACATTCACACAGACACACATGTGTAACAGATTTAAGGTCAGATGGCTTGCTACTATAAAGGTAATTAATTCCTGCATAGTCATACATTTTTATAAGCTAGCATTTAAATATTCAAATATTTGATACTGAGATGCTGGAGATAAATTTGTGTGTCTGTGTTCATGCATATATACACACACACACACACACACACACACACACACACCAGAGCATGCCAGGCACTCCTGTCTTCCACTGCCTCCCGCAGTTTGGTCAAACTCATGTTGGTAGCTTTGAGAACACTGTACAACCATCTCGTCCTCTGTCATCCCCTTCTCCTTGTGCCCTCAACATTTCCCAACATCAGAGTCTTTTCCAGGGAGTCTTCTCTTCTCATGAGATGACCAGAGTATTGGAGCCTCAGCTTCAGGATCTGTCCTTCCAGTGAGCACTCAGGGCTGATTTCCCTCAGAATGGATAGGTTTGATCTTCTTGCAGTCCATGGGAGAGCCAGTGTGGTGTAGTGGTTAAGAGCGGTAGTCTTGTAATCTGGGGAACCGGGTTCGCGTCTCCGCTCCCCCACATGGAGCTTCTGGGTGACCTTGGGCCAGTCACACTTCTTTGAAGTCTCTCAGCCCCACTCACCTCACAGAGTGTTTGTTGTGGGAGAGGAAGGGAAAGGAGAATGTTAGCCGCTTTGAGACTCCTGAAGGGGAGTGAAAGGCGGGATATCAAATCTAAACTCTTCTTCTTCTTCTTCTTCTTCTTCTTCTTCTTCTTCTTCTTCTTCTTCTTCTTCTTCTTCTTCTTCTCCTCCTCCTCCTCCTCCTCCTCCTCCTCCTCCCCCTCCTCCTCAAGAGTCTCCTCCAGCACCATAATTCAAAAGCATCCATTCTTCGGCAATCAGCCTTCTTTATGGTCCAGCTCTCACTTCCATACATCACTACTGGGAAAACCATAGCTTTAAGTATACGGACTGCCTTGCCATGGCAAAGGGGCTTGAATAACTCAGAGAAGCTATGAGCAATGCCATGCAGGGCCACCCAAGGCTGACAGGTCATAGTGGAGAGTTTTGACTAAACGTGATCCACCTGGAGCAGGAACCGGCAAGCCACTCCGGTATCCCTGCCAAGAAAACTCCATGGACAAAAACAACAGTATATATATATATATGCGCAAGGGAAATAAATATTTAATATACAGGTGACAACCCTTTCACATGGGGATTCCTTTTCCTGCCCCTGTGTGTGTCGAAGAGTGCCTCCCCTTGTTCTGCCCCACTCTGTCTGCCCCTCTTCTGCCTACTTCTGGGGCCAAAAGGACCACGCGTTGGTGGACACACATCAATTGATCACGCCCAAAATGGTTGCTGCCTGTATATATTTCATCAAATCTTTAATATACAACAGTGATATTAAAGGTTTTGTATTAAAGTATCATAGAAATATGCCGTAGGTTTATATAGTAAGAGGTGTTGCACCATACACTATCCTTACTAATGCTGATATTGGCCTTAGAGTTTGTATGGCATGTGTAATGCCTATATTTGTGACCCCAAATATTAATTTTCTAAAGGATGCTTTTGTTAAAAAGATGCATGGACAGATTTGGAGAGAAGACTAAGGTGTGAAATAGGAAGTGCAGAAGGAAGGAACTTGCCATACTCAAGTAGTAGATAGGTAGCCGTGTTGGTCTGCCATAGTCAAAATAAAAAAATTCCTTCCAGTAGCACCTTAAAGACCAACTAAGTTAGTTCTTGGTATGAGAAGTGTGCATGCACACGAAAGCTCATACCAAGAACTAACTTAGTTGGTCTTTAAGGTGCTACTGGTAGGAATTTTTTTATTTTGCCATACTCAAGTCCAGCATGGAGCAGCATTTTGGCTGCAGGGAGAGAGAGGACAATGGGTTGGGTTTTGCTGTGTTGCTCTGTACTGAGAAAAGCAACATGGCAAGCGACTGAATGTGGGGAGCAAGGAGGAAGAAGTATCCAAGGGGGACTGATCATACGGTTGGTGGGCATGGGGTGTCATCCAGAGGAGGAAGAGGAAAGTCACACCCAGCTGCCCAGGAGCCCAGAGCCTGCTGGAGTCATGGCCTTCCCAGTGCCAGCGCCCACAGAATCTCTTTTTTTTTCTTTTCTTTTTTTTTAATAGTTTTTTATTGCTTTTTTCCAGGGTAAAAATACATCATCAATAACACAACAAAAGCGGTTTTACAGAAAAGGAAAGAAATTATAGAAAGAAAAAAGAAGTTCACTTTTTCACATCAATTTTCATAATCAACCAGACTTCCCCACGTCCTCCATCCCCTGCTTTCTTTATAATGAAAATAAACAGCAAATTAATACCTTATTTCAAATGTTTTTGTGTTTTCATTTAGTTATAGTCCACAGTTTATGCATTTCTAAATCTTAACTTAATTTCCATCATTTACCAATTTCAATACTGAAGCATGTTTTTCCAAAGCACTTAGCAAATTCTCAACATTCATGTAACTTATAATGTTTTTGTAAATAGTCCTTAAATTTTTTCCAGTCCTCTTCCACTGCATCTTCTCCCAGATCTCGGATTCTGCCTGTCATTTCAGCTAGTTCCATGTAGTCGATCAGCTGTGAATGCCATTCTTCCAGCGTGGGTAGCTCCTGTGCCTTCCAGTATTTGGCTATAAGAATTCTTGCTGCTGTGGTTGCATATAAAAAGAAAGTTCTATCTTTTTTTAACACTCTCTGGCCCACAATGCCCAGGAGGAAGGCCTCTGGTTTCTTGTGAAAGGTGTATTTAAACACCTTTTTCAACTCATTATAAATCATTTCCCAAAAAGCCTTCACCCTCGGGCATGTCCACCAGAGGTGAAAAAAAGTTCCTTCAGCCTCCTTACATTTCCAACATTTATTGTCAGACAAATGATATATCTTTGCAAGTTTGACTGGGGTCATGTACCACCTGTATACCATTTTCATAATGTTTTCCTTTAAGGCAGTACATGCCGTGAATTTCATACCGGTGGTCCACAACCTTTCCCAGTCTTCAGACATAATGTTGTGCCCAATGTCTTGTGCCCATTTTATCATAGCTGATTTGACTATCTCATCTTGAGTATTCCACTTAAGCAGCAAGTTATACATTCTTGAAAGCACTTTCGTCTTAGGTTCAAGTAATTCTGTCTCCAGTTTTGATTTTTCCACCTGGAAACCAATTTTTTTGTCTTTTTTAAAAGTCTCTAAGATTTGGGCATAATGGAACCAGTCTCGCACCTTTCCTTTCAGTTTTTCAAAGCTCTGCAACCTCCAAGTATCACCATCTCTTTCAATTATCTCACAATATTTCAACCAGCCACTCTCCATATTACGTAATTTTATAGCCTTAGCCTCCACCGGTGATAACCACCTCGGGGTCTTACTTTCAAGTAAGTCCTTGTATTTAGTCCAGACAATAAATAGAGCTTTCCTGACAATATGGTTTTTAAACAATTTATGAGACTTTGCCTTGTCGTACCAAAGATATGCGTGCCACCCAAAAGCGTTACTATGCCCTTCCAGATCTAGGACATCAGTGTTTTCTAACAGAAACCAATCTTTCATCCAGCAGAGAGATGCGGCTTCATAATACAATCTTAGGTCCGGCAGGGCAAACCCCCCTCTTTCCTTTGCATCTGTTAAAATCTTAAATTTTATTCGGGGCTTTTTGCCCTGCCAGACAAATTTCGTGATATCTCTCTGCCACTTTCCAAAACATTCCACTCTGTCCACGATCTGAAGGGTTTGAAACAAAAACAACATTCTTGGCAATACATTCATCTTTACTGCTGCAATTCTTCCCGACAAGGAGAGTTTCAATCTTGACCAAATTTCTAAATCCTTTTTGATTTCCGACCAGCATTTTTCATAATTATCCTTAAATAGATTCAAATTTCTCCCGGTCAAATTAACCCCCAGGTATTTCACTTTTGTAACCACATTTAGTTCTGTTTCCTTCTGGAACCCATCTATTTCTGAAGATGTCAAGTTTTTTGCCAAAACAATAGTTTTTTGTTTGTTCAACCTGAATCCCGCCACCCGACCAAACTCAGAAATTAATTCTAGAGCTCTTTTTGTACTGGTTTCTGGCTCCTGTAATGTCAAAACCAAATCATGTGCAAAGGCCTTAAGTTTATATTGCTTTTCTCCGACCTGTATTCCTTCCACCAGCTGATCCCTCCTAATCAAGTTCAGCAACACCTCCAGGACAGAAATAAATAGCAAGGGTGATAGGGGGCACCCCTGTCGTGTCCCTTTTTCAATTTTAAACTCCTCTGTCACCACACTGTTTACTATCAATTTGGCCTTTTGTTCTGAATAGATTGCTTCAATACCATTTTGAAACGCCCTTCAATCTCTATAGATTCAGGTACACCCTATATTTTTAAATTCTAAAATATTTTAACTGAAACTCAGTTTAGAGCAGAGAGTGAGTGATTCACAATTTTTGAACATTTGTGGTGGAAATCCTGGTGTTATGGTTACTTTATTTCAAACAGAACCAGTTGCCATGGCCTATTGTATGACAGACTTTATATATGTCAGTTATCCCAATGACATTGCAGAGATTACTCATGAATAAATATGTTTTCCAGGAACTGGGCTTTGTCCTTGGCAAGCCTTTGCCACATGCCCAATGTATAGGCCAAAGACTACCAGGCTGATTCCTCACTTTGGCTGTTGTGATCTCAAACGTCCAGAGGGCCGGAGAAACCGTGTTTCCATTCCTTTCTCTTCTGTTGCTGCCCTAAGGCTTGGTTCCCACCTTAACAAGGCCCCTCTATCATTTATTTTCTTAACATCTCACTTTATATTTCCATTTGCCCCAATTTTGAATTAATTTTTCAAATGTAACATTATGATGTTCAGATTTATTTTAAGATTATTTGAGTTCGTTTCTCTCTCCCCCCCTCCCCAGCTTTTCTTGAACCCATTTGTAGCTTTTATCTAAAATGTTGGAATGAGAGCTCCAGTGGTCTGAAGACATGGTTGCCGCTAGGTAATTAAATGCCAATTAAGTGCCTATGACAATCCCTAAAGGATCTGGTCTTCTGGTGCCTATGACAATTAAGTGCCTATGACAATCCCTAAAGGATCTGGTCTTCTGGTGTTTTTATCTGCTTTCTGAGTGATGCAAACATTTTACAAAGATGTGGGCTAAGCAAATACATATCTTTAAAGACCAATCCTTTTTGCGTGGACAGGCGGACTCCCCAGATCCTGCACGGTCCCCCCGTCATGTGGAATAACGACTCAAGACAACGTGCTATGGGATTAAATTGGCCACAACTTTATTAAATTTCAAATGTGGGTAGACCTTGGCTCAGGCATTGGGCGTTCTCCCTCCCCGGTCCCCAGCTGGGGACCTAGGGAGCTTCAGGGTTATCCAGTGTGTGTGTGTGGGGGGGATGGGCCGGCTCTGGAGAACATATGTTCAAGCAGAGATGGACGCCCCCATAACGCCGCCGCCGCAGGAGAGAGCAATGACGACCTTTCGGTGTACGGCCAAAGCCTCCCTTCAGAAAACCCCTTTAACGGGGAACCCTGGTATCGCCGCCGCAAGAGGAAGATGGACAAAAGGATTCCGCCCAAGGCCTGATACCGCCAAAGTTGTGACGTTTTGCTACGGGAAAGGCAAAACCTGCCAATGCAGGGAAATTCCTTGCCGGCCCTTTAACAGCGACCTTAATGTAGCAGCGCCCGCATACCTGTGAAGAAAAGTTAACCTGCAAAACCTGTGAAGAAAAGTTAACCTGCAAAATAAGACATTAACTGAGGGTGGGTAGGGTGGGAGAAGCTCTGGAGCCAAGTGAGGATTCCTAGGTAAGATCCTCCCTCTATTGTGTGGGCAGGTAATCCCTCCCCTACCTGGCCTGGTCTCCTTGGCAAGACTTCCCCCAGGTAGGATTGGACAACTGACTGAGGTAGGCGGAGACCTCCAGGTATCCCACCTGAGGGAAGGCAAAGCCAAGCCTATGCTGTTGGAGCCGCTCCAGATCTAGGGGCTGCACGCGTCCACGCAAAGGGCGCCCCCCATTTTAAGCAGGGAGCGGTCATTATTCAGCACCCAACCTCATCCCCTATGCTGTGCAATGGGGAAAAAGATGTTTTTTCTTATGATAAATCTTTGAAATTGAGCAGACCTTGACACTCAACTGAACCTGCTGGTGCAAAGATGCAGAAAAACCTTAAGAATAAGCAAAACAAAATGCTTGAAACACCCTGAGAATAAGCACCAACAGTAAGTGATCTAACTGTTTAGCAACTATGCACAGGTCCTATGGACAATGGGGTGTCCACAAGCTACAATCCCCATTTAACATATTAAAAAATACTTATCTTAATACAAATACTGGGGGGGGGGGCACTTCTTCCATCCCTCCATTGTGAGAACGGTCTAGTCCTACTCTCTGCTTCCTGATCGTTAACCAGTTGCTGATCTAGAAGAGGACCTAATTACTTATCCCATGACTGCTAAGTTTGCTCAGGAGTGAAGTACACAATGCCTACTAGACCATCCTAAGCCACATGGTTGCCGACACCCTTAAAGAACTGAAAAAAAGTTATTCGAGTATGACTAGAAATGAAAAATGTATTTCCATTAGCTTTCTGCAGGGTGAATAAACTCATGGGTGGTGTGGGGTTTGCACCCACTACTGTGCTGTTCTGGTCTGGGGAAGGAGCCCATGGAACAAGGTGCGCCTGTTGTGGTCCGTGTGGTGTTGGATCTGTGATGTAGGCTGGGAGGCACTCAGCCCCAAGAGGAGACCCCAGTGAGGGCCCCAGTTCTGGGTAGTGGGGGATCTGCCTGCCAGCTTTGTGATTTAGTGCCCCTCTGGTCACCTGCAGCAGACTCTGAGTCAGAAACCAAATATGGCTCCTTCGACAGTGACCCTGCAGCTTGTGACCAGCCCCTGCGAGGCTCTGGAGTCATTTGAACTGTCCTTCCCTGACCTGCCAGGCCTCGATTGGCTCTTCTACACAGTGATACATATATATGATCTGTATGAACGTAGGCTTTGTTCCCAGGCTCTCTACTGTACATTTTTGAAGCTACAGATAATGTAAAGGCAAATGACCCCTGGGTATACATAATCTGGATATACAGATAATGCACGCAGAGGCTATATATTGTATATGCCAGGGGTCTGCAACCTTTAAGACAAAAAGAGCCACTTGGACCCGTTTCCGAAGAAAAAAAAAATGGGAGCCGCAAAACTCGTCATTATAAAAATAACTTTTTTGTCACTTTTTTATCATTTCTTTGTTTGACCCCTCAGAATTACTCCTCCTCATAGAAATAAACGTTAAATTAACAAGTTACCTTTTTGTTTGTGTGTGTTCTTCACTCCCCTTCAAACAGTGACCAGCGTACATGCCCCCTTTCAATGCAGTGACCAGCTTACATGCCCCTTACAATGTGGCGGGCAGGTGGGCGGGAAGGTGACGTCAGGACGGTGTGTGACTAACGCACGCACCGCCCCCATGTGACGTCACAGCCAGTATAGTGCCCGCCACAGTGGGGAGTGTCAGGGCGCACAATGCGCCTCCTCCCCTCGCTAGTATAAGCCCCGGAGCCGCGGCAAAGGTGTAAAAGAGCCACATGCGGCTCCGGAGCCGCGGGTTGCAGACCCCTGGTATATGCAGAAGCCTGTTCTTGAAACCTCTCCCCCTGCATTCACCCTCCATACTTATTGCACACGGCAGGAGTCTGCTCCCAAAGGAGGAGCTGAAGGCAGTGCTGGCATATCAGAGAAGTTGCTTTGAAGTAATATTTCCTATAGGAAACAGAGGCCTTTCCATTATCTTTGCTCTCTATGAAATGCTCAAGTTAGTGCCAGTAGAGCAACATCAAAGATGGGAACGTCCCTCCTGGTGTCCTGCTGTTTTTTAAGCAGAAAGGAAAGAGAGTTCTCTGGCTTGCTTGCAAATATCAGCCCTGGAAATTACCGTATTTTTTGCACCATAACACTCACTTTTTTCCTCCTAGAAAGTAAGGGGAAATGTCTGTGCGTGTTATGGAGCGAATGCCTACGGGTGGCGGGGGGGGGGGATCTGGTGCAGTCGTGAGCAGAGGATCCATGGTTCCCCTTCCTTCCCTCCTCCGTGGTTACAAAGCATGGATCCACATGGATCCTCAGGATTTTTGCATTGGGCTACTCCAAACTCACTGTCAGATCACATGTCTGTGGCCACAGCATGAACCACAAAAATCATATATCCACTATTTCGTTTAGAATATTTTTTTTTCTTGTTTTCCTCCTCTAAAAACTACGTGCGTGTTATGGTCTGGTGCGTGTTATAGAGCGAAAAATACGGTATAGCCCAAAGAACCTTTACTGAGACTCTTGGCCTTGCGCATCTCCTCCTCATTCTGTACCACCTGACTGAGATCTCTTTCCCCTCTTTCCTACTTTTTCTCATAGGATACGATCCTGAACACAGTTTCCTAGCTGCTCCCTAGTGTGCAGCATCCGAAATGTCCTTCTAACTATGCTCCAGATGGTTTGATTTATGCAACAATCTAAAAGTTGTTTTTCAGAATATTAAGGAATTTGAGCTAGCCCGCAGTGTGCTGGATTAGTCATATTGAGAGTCTCATGAGGTTTATGACAGAATCTTTCCAGACTAAATGGTTTGTGAGTTTCAACCACCAAACCAAGGGACTGTACTGTTTGCATTGTGTAGCTTAAATTAGTGGAAATGTTAATTTGTAGATAATTGTATAGCATCACGTCGGGAAGCTTGAGGATTTTGTTCAGCCATAATTTAAAGTTAGCTGATCTGATTCACACTTCCCAGAATAATAGGAAGATTGCAAGCACATTCTCCCAGTATTTTGGTATGGGTCTTAGTGCATAAAAGATGCCAAAATACATATAACAAGCATACAAAAACAATGCAAAATGTTGCGTGTGTGTGTTTTTAAAAAAGCCCTGCCGAATGATGTAGAAACAGGACAGAATTGGGCATAGTGTGCCTGACTGACACGACAGAGAAACTGATTGATCCCTATATCCCTAGATTCCCTCCATTGCAGATAATGAAAACAGCTTTGCAAGAGAAGTTGAACAGGCCAGATATACACCTAGGCTGAAAGAATGCTGGTTTATTCCAAGTTCAGCTTTATAAAACAACTTCATCATATCTGAAATTTGTGTCTGAAAGATGTAGGACACAAATAAGAGCGAAGGAGAGCCTATGAATCCACTGAAATCTTGGCACTTCTCAGGCCAAGCTGCTATTTCTGTGTTAAGGGAAATGTAGTCTAGAAGGCACAAATTAATGTAGAGCTTGAAATAAATTATTCCAAAGTTTCCTCTGTGAAATGTGTTTTTAAAAGATTGCATCATTCACTATATGAGCTTGGTTCTCATATTGTGGGAGAAGTATATTTTTATACTTTTAAGAGATATAAGTGTATATCTACATTAAAAACTTCTATCCGTTTAATACAGAGCCCACAGAATCCCTGGAATTGCTGTTTGATAAGGAATGGTGGGAATTCCTTGTCAGACTCAACAGTTCCCATTATTCCCAGAGGAGAAGGAAGGATTTTTAAAGCAGCTGGAGTCTGTGGTTAAAGTGTTAGAACAGAACTCTGGAAACTTATCCCAACCCTTAGGCAAGCCACCCATACTTAAAAAGTATCCCAGCAAAGGCTGACTAAGGTTTTTTATGGCAAAAGGTGGGGGCACAATCTCCCTTTACAAATCCTTCCACTACTAAATTGTTAATAATTTTCTTCCCACGATGCTTAACCTAAGTCTGCAGTCATGTAATTAAATTATATTGTAACTTGTTCTATCCCCAAAAGATTCAGTGAATAATTGTTCTTGTTTAAGGAACTGGGGACGGCCAACACACACACACAAACCGCATTGGTTCAAATCCCTGCCTAGCTGTGGAAGATCGCTGGGTGTCCTTGAGCCAGTCACTATTGGGACTGGTTGCAGACAATGTGGACAATGTGGCAGCCTCCCATTCCATGTACGGAAGCCAAGGGGCAGGGGTGGCCTGTCCCATTTTGCCACCTGAGGTGAGGTGGGAAGGTGCTGACACCCCCACACCAGCCGAAGCTGGCAGGACACCAAAGAAGGGGTTGGTGGTCACTCAGATGTGTCAAATAAGATTGGGCAGAAGAAAAAGAGACACAAGGCACTGTGTCTGCTCAACTTTCTCCGCTGCTGGAGCACAACTTGGCTGCTTTGGGGACCTCACTGGACTGTGACTTTAGGGCTGACCCCAGGTGTTCCAACCCTGGATCTTCTGCAGAGGGCAGAGCCTGACTCTGCAGATTGACTTTGGACCTTGCTCATTGTATTGGACCTGGACCAATATTTGACCCTTTGGACGGTCTGCCTCCTCTCTAGTGCTGCTCTTGGGGCTGTGAGCACCATCAGGATTTACCTCTGGGTATGCCGGGGTTTGTGGGACACGGGTGACGCTGTGATGCAAATTTGCGTTATGTTAAGCTGTATTATGTATGAGACACGGGTGGTGCTGTGGGTTAAACCACAGAGCCTAGGACTTGCCAATCAGAAGGTCAGCGGTTCGAATCCCCACGATGGGGTGAGCTCCCGTTGCTCGGTCCCTGCTCCTGCCCACCTAGCAGTTTGAAAGCACGTCAAAGTGCGAGTAGATAAATAGGTACCGCTCTGGCGGGAAGGTAAATGGCATTTCCGTGCGCTGCTCTGGTTCGCCAGAAGCGGCTTAGTCATACTGGCCACATGACCCGGAAGCTGTACGCCAGCTCCCTCAGCCAGTAAAGCGAGATGAGTGCCTCAACCCCAGGGTTGGTCAAGACTGGAACTTATGGTCAGGGGTCCCTTTACCTTTACCTATCCCGGGGTTCAGGACACTTACCAGGGTTGTGTGGTTATGGCTTCCAGCAAGATCTCTTGAGATCTCACAGAGTTCTCATGACATCTTGGCAGAAGCCCCTGCCTCACGGGATTCTGCCACCCAAGGTGGCTGCTTCAGCCAGGTGGACCAGCAGCTGAATCTGACTTCAGCCACGAGGTTGGGACAGGGTGCTCCACTACACCTGAGCAAAGCAGACCAGCTTAGAAGGGGAGGTCAGGCTGTTCAGCAGAGACAACAGTGATCTCCAACCAAGGAGAAGTGTGTGGGTCAGAAGGAAAGGTGAGAGGCACAACAGCTTCAGTCTCACCTCCAGCATCTGCTGCCTGAGGTGCCACCTCACTCTGCCTATTGCTAAGGCCAGCCACGGTCAATGGGCCAGATTCAATGGATTGGCTGCACTAGCTGGAGCCAGCACAATGAGTCCCACTAGTGCAATGGTGCTTCCTCCCCACAGTGCCCCCCATCAGCTCAGGTATGTGTGTTGAGAGAACCCCCAAAACAGTAGGGGGTGGCGAGGGCACCTGGTGGAGCAACCTCCTTAGCTCTACCTGGAATTCCACCAAGTGTCTCTAAGCACCACCTGCCTTACAGTGTGTGTGGGGGGGGGACACCAAACCCTGAATTCCTTAGAAGGAGGGTGGGATGAAAGAAATGCAACAAAGAACTGTGTTGCAATTGCAGTTCAGAGTAATGCTCTCCTCCAACAAGCCATTTCTCTCATCCTCCAAAGACAGAACTTCTGCCAAAACATGTAAAATAGATGTCCCCTGACCTTTTGCTGAAAACTCCCCATTGTGTGTTAAGCAATATTAATAATTATTTATGCAGCTTATTTCAGATGACCCATATACATTATTTCGGTAATAATATTTGCATCACCTATGTTAATTATTTCCTGTCAGAGCAGCAATTTAGCTCCATAATTACGGCAGCATCTGGAACTGGCTTCTCCTTTGGGGCAGCTCACTAGACTGCATAGTACCACATCCATGCCAGCCCCTCTGCCCCCCAGGAAATGGCAACATGTAGAACTTTCTTTATGTATGCAACAACAGCAGCAAGAATACTTATTGCAAAGTATTGGAAGACACAAGATTTACCCACCCTGGAAGAATGGCAGATGAAGGTGATTGACTACATGGAATTGGCAGAAATGACTGGCAGAATCCGAGACCAGGGAGAAGAGTCGGTGAAAGAAGACTGGAAGAAATTTAAAGACTATTTACAGAAACATTGTAAAATTAATGAATGTTAGAAGGATGTTGGATAGAATCTAAGCGGTTTCCAGCTGTAATGCTTTAAGAGATATGAAAAAAAAAGGTTTCATAAATGGGTAAAAGTTTAATGGTAAGGATTTGCTGAACTAACAAATCGAACTGGAATACAAAGAAGGGAGGTATGAGGAGGTCTGAGGAAATAAGTGTGTGGAAGTTATGTTATTGAAAATTAATGTGTGTTTTTAACTGTTTTTTATTTTGTATGTCTATTTTTCTTTTTTTCTGTTATATCTTAAAAACTTTCAATAAATATCCTTCGGGGGGAAAAAAGGAAATGGCAACATGGACGGAACCATGTGAAAGCTGCTTTCAGTCATTGCTATCAATGTGTGATGTTTGGCCACAGTCATGTTTCTTGAACATTCATTTTGAATATTCTGCATGATGGCGCTGTACAAGTAAATAGGTGAAGAATTAAATTCATGATCTGAACTGCACCTAAACTAGTGTAACGACTGCAATTGACACACATGCTCAGCTTCATTCTTTGCTCCACAATTCTTTCCTTGAATCTTTATTCTCGGTCTCTGGCAGGGAGAGCTTAGGACCTGGAAAGACTGGATCAGAAGATTATGCTTTCTCTTTCTAGAACTTGGGATGAAAGCAAAACTGCCATAACAACTATCCACCCGGCCTCTCACGCTGCAGTGACTCAACGTAATATTTTCCACATATGATTGGGTTTGGTTTCTGTTGCTTCCTTTCCCATATATTGAAACCAATTTATGCGGTCCATATTTCCTTCTAAGAAATTCAGTGCCTTTGAAGATTTCCTTCCCCAGGCAGCAACAAATTTATTCCTTAAACCATCTGACTGAGTGGTCTTAAATTAGAAAACCAAAACCAGCACCATTCTCTGTTTGCATGTGTTTTCCTTTATGTGCTCCCCCATGGCATCTGTAACTTACAGTTAGATTCATTTGTCTTCTTGCTGCCTTCTTTTTAGCAAGCAAATGTGTTTCATTCTGGGGACAAGAATGTCACCCCCCCACACACACACACAATCTCCCTCATGCATCAGCAATGGCTGTTCCTCAAGCTTTAGCACTGGAGAGGGTTTCATGACATGGTTGCTCATGAGCTGAGCTGCTGTGATGGAGCCAGAGGAGAAGTGCCCTCCATGGGCAGCTGGCATGCGGACTTGAGAGTACACCATGGCCAACATGGGTTTCCTTAGGAGGAGGGCATGTGGCTGGCAGATGCAGATGTGGATACAGATGTGCTCCTGCTGCAACCCCTTCTGCCATTAATGCTCAGCCAGTGTGCACAAGGGTGGTTGGGCCACTGCCATTCTGAACAGAACAGGAAAACCCAGAGTTGTCCCAATGGGTTTCCTTGACTAAAAAGATCCCAAGCCTTCACCATAACCTATGAAAAATAAAAATTATAAAGCGCTGCACTCCCATTAAAAGGCAAGCCAGTTCCCATCTGCAGGGTCACAGAAGGAGAAGCAGGGAGCCTGCACACCTGGCGCTCGAGTCGGCTTGTCCATGTCATGCTGCGCTGCGGCTTAGCAGATTGCCTGAGCAAAGTCCCCATGTCAGGTGTGGCTGAGCTTTACTGCTGCTGTGTTTTAGTTTACTTCTGTGCCGCTAGTTACGACTTTCGGTGTTACAAAATTTAAATTTAAAATAGTTTCATATTGTATTTGGACTTGGATTGTGTTTTGCAAATGTTGTGAGCTGCTTTTGGGTGCATGGTTCTCAAAATGTGGGTGATGAATTATTTAAATAAATAAATCCACGCTAAATCATGTTTTTTGAGGTGCTGGCTTTGGTTGCACCCACTTTTTTGCCCAAATCTGCTGAATGATCCCGGAGTTTCATATGCTGGTTTTGTCCTCATATCATTCAATTGTCACCCCTCAAAAGCTCACAGGGCGTTACAGTGAATTCCCCTCTGGGTCCCTGCATAATTCTGAGAATATGCAGACAGAATGAGAAAATGACATATTTTCCCGGTCCAAACTTGCTGTTTTTATTTTTTATTTTGTTTGTTTGTTTGTTTGTTTGTTTGTTTGTTTATACAACCAGAAAAACACACACAAAAAGAACACAAATACCAAATTACACACAAATTACAAAAATAACCATAGGCACATAATTTTCTTGGCAAACAATAAAACATCTATTGGTCTTAACACTAAAGACCCAACCTACCGTCTATTCCATATTTCAAATTCATATTACGTATTGCCAATACACTTTTTTTTCCATAATTAAACTTATTCTCAATAAATCTAATTTATTCTATCTACCTAGCAACTATCACTGAAGTTCCTCGAATGCTGCAACAGAATTTAAACTACTATATTTATTTTTCAGATATTCTTTGAAAACCTCCCATTTAGAAACAAATTCCTGTTTGGATTTATTCTTTATTTTTTCTGATAAACCATCTAATTCAGCATATTCTGTCAGCTTTTGGATCCAATCTTGTATAGAGGGGATTTCATTACTCTTCCATTTTGCTGCGATCAAAACTCTTGCTGCCGCCGTCGCATATAAAAAGATACCCTTCCTCTTTTGTGGAATATCCAAATCTGTTATTCCCAGGAGGTAGGCCTCTGGTTTTTTATTGTAAGAGATCTTTAGCATTTTTTGCAGTTCTTTGCATTTTTTGCAAACTTGCTGCTGTTTTTATTTGTGAAATGTAACTCTTTATTAAAGGCTAGTCTTGACTGCATTCGAAGACCACACTTAGAATTGTGGGTTTTGTTGTTAATAACCTGGATACATCTTGTTGTCTTTTTATTTCTAGAAAATTAAATAATCAGAAACAGAGAACTTTTTTTCTGGATGTGAGCTAAGATGTTGCATTAGAGCAGCAAAATTGTTGTTCCTGTTTGTTCCATCTGAACGTGCAATAATGTAAATGGCAGAGTACATCCTGTTCAGTGCTTCTCTTACAGCTGTGCATCCTCTACACTACAGCTATATACTCTTAATTCCTTAGCTGATCTATATAGTTTATTAACATACCATTAACCAATGTCCCTTTTAGCTCTGCAGAAATAAAAATGTCAACAGAAAACATCTGGACAGCCATCTCAGCCAAATTGCATTCCCTAGATAAAATATATGCACCGAGTGAAATATGTGAATGTATACTGTAGATTGATGAAGTCTCAGAAGAGCTGTGATTACATTTGGTGAGAGAATATTGCAAAATGTTTGCTACAATGGGGAGCCTGGGGACGGGGGGAGGGAGCCACGCAGCCCATGGCTAGAACATGCTCCTCCTTGTTTTTCCACCACGTTGGCTTGGCATGGTCCTCTTTCTCCACAGGGTGATGCTGTCACTCTACCTTTCCATCCCGTCCACTTCAAGGATGATAATTCAAATGTCCCGGAGAAATGTCTTTTCAGTCATGTCCAAAAACTGTTCTGGACATAAATTTTGTTCATTTCCCCTAGTTTCACAATTTGAGCTGGAATTGGGATTTGTTCTTATCCTTCAGTGGCATTCTAAATTCCTCTGCCCAGAAGATGCCATTGAAACATGGCCCTGTAGCCTCCAGAGTTACTGTTACAGGGAGGAAGAAAGGGAAATCTCTTGAAGAGTTGCTTGGCCTGAAGGCTGCCAGAGGAAGTGGGCCTTTGTTAAAGTTGCCTTTGTTAAAGTGGGAAGAAGTTCAGTGGGTCAGTCGGTGCCGTGGTCTCTGTCTTGCCAGAAACCAAGGAGGGTGGAAGTGAGAGAGGTGCCAGTTGAATTATCTCCTTTTGAGCTTCCCTCCTTCCACCAGGGCCTGAGCCAACGGGACAACTTGTCTCCAAGGGACTAACACACTGAATAAAATATAAATCTGGGGAGGGGGGCACCATTTGCTCACCTGCTTTGAGGTTAATCTATGGGGGCAGCATCCTGACTGCAAAAAGAAGAGAGTGCTGCTATTATTCATTTTCTATGCATTTGTTACATGTTTATCCTGTCTGCCCTCTCCAAAGAGTGGAGGGAGGCACACATGTTTCTTCCACCCACTTTGGTGTACTTGCAGGCCACATCTGAATCGAGAGTAATAATGGGTGGAGTTTGGCATCCTGTTAAGATGATTGCTCTGTCAATGCAAGCAGAAATGCTTGCCAGCAGGGCTTTTTCCAGCCGAAACACACCAGATCTCTGTTCTGGCCCCTCTCAGGTGGGCGCCATTGTCATTCTGAGAGAACGGGGGAGCTGTTTGTGGTGAGCTCCGGTACCTCTTTCCCTAGAAAAGTAGCACTGCTTGCCAAACAGAGCCATCTGCCCTGTCCTCCCCCTTGTGCTGTTCTGGGGCTTCTCTCGACTCCCCAAGGTGGATTTGGGGGAGGAGGCAGGGGAAGTCCCATTGCGCTAGTGGGACTTGTTGCTCTATCTGATGCCGGTGCAGCTATTCAGGTCCATCTGGCCCTGTATGTTTGCTACATGGTCACTTCCCTTCAGGCCGTTTTGCTTTCTGGTCACTTTTGGAACAGCAGAAACAGGCCCCTCTGGTGGGTGGTGACACTCCAGCCTTTGCCCATCAATGGAATGGTCAACCCCGACCACCCAAAGGGCACCAAAGAAAGCCAGTGAGAAGGCTACCTGGAATGAGGTGGATGACCAACTCTGGACCATGTTTTGTTGGCAATAGGAAACAGCAAGGAGCGTGTAATGGATCAGCATGTCATTCGTCCCACCTCCAATGGCTTTCCAACTTGAGTTGCAAAGGTCAGAGAAACCCTGGGACTTGCTGGAAAATGCATTGCCATAGTGTTGGGGGCTAACCTTTGCACCTTCAGGAACATGAGGTACTCAATATCATGACTGTCTTTCAGGCTTTTGCTGAATGCCCCAAACCCATTTTACCTGCCAACAGAAAGTTGCCCAGAGGGTGGGTCACCTGAAAGCTGCCTACCTTGTTGCTCTATCTCCTGCCGGTGCAGCTATTCAGTTCCATCTGGCCCTGTATGAGCCAGTGTGGTGTAGTGGTTAAGAGCGGTAGTCTTGTAATCTGGGGAACCGGGTTCGCGTCTCCGCTCCTCCACATGCAGCTGCTGGGTGACCTTGGGCCAGTCACACTTCTTTGAAGTCTCTCAGCCCCACTCACCTCACAGAGTGTTTGTTGTGGGGGAGGAAGGGAAAGGAGATTGTTAGCCGCTTTGAGACTCCTGAAGGGGAGTGAAAGGCGGGATATCAAATCCAAACTCTTCTTCTTCTTCTTGCTCCTTCTAGGAAAGTGCTCAACATCTCAAAGGCAGCACAAGAGTCAACACAGCTCATTGGCATGGACTTGTAAAGACCCACAAACTAAAGTCCTGCGGATGCACTGGCAACAGTCGAAAGGCAGACTGGATGTCGTATTTTGCTGTGAGGGCACCTGGGCTGCAGCCTCTGCACCGCTTTGCCAAAAGAAGCACAGCACACACCTGAGTTCCTGAGGGATTGCATCATGAACTGAGGAACTCTTGGGATAGTTGGCCAGGCATGGAGAACAATCCATAGGGAAATGGATTGGCTCCTCCACCCGGACACACTCCTCAGCTATTTTATCAGCTGCTGTAGGAAGGAGAGCTTTCTGAATCAGGGCATCTATTCTGTGCATGTCCCAAGATAGCAAGCAAGCAAGAAATACCTCCAAAACCACTTCAAGCATGAATCTACCATGCCCATCCTTTGCCATTTCCCTGGTTCATTGTATCTCCATTCTATTTCCCCCTGCACATTGTCCTCACTCCTGCTTTCTCAGAAATTGCCCATGGCTGCTGTCAGGGTGGCTGCCATGGATGAAAGCAACATCCATTAATTTAAATCCAAATTTAAACACAAATATTACGTCAGAACAGCAAGTCAAGATGGGCTTCCTGCATCCAAATCAGAAATATTTCTCAGCACATATTTCTGCCTGATCAATGGCAGTTAAAGAAGTCAAAGAGGATTATTTCAGACAATGACCATTAATGAGCCTGCTCAACTCTTAAAAAACCAAAAACTGATTGTGTCAGTACATCCCTAATTAGAGTAATTAAGCTGGAGACAAATAATAGTTCTTTTGAGAGTCAAAGGAAGTGTGAAAGAGGTATTAATTCCTAGAGTGTGTGCACATTCCTCTTGTCCCACTGTCAAAGAGGTATTGCAGTTTTACAGTAATAAAAAGAATAAATAAAAAAATTCCTTCCTGTAGCACCTTAAAGACCAACTAAGTTAGTTCTTGGTATAAGCTTTCGTGTGCATGCACACTTCTTCAGATACACTGGAATAAAAAATAATAAAAAGAGTAAGCAAATCACAATTTAGCACAATTGAGTATGTGAAAATATAACCTCCTTTCATTCTAGTGGTTATAAGCTTTGAAAGTTACAAGCCTTGATACTTTAAGAAGTTTTCTTTCAGATGCAGATGTTCTCAGCAAAAACAAAACAGAATTTGAAAGTTTGTAGGATTCCTTCCACTACATTCATCTGGTTAAAGGCTTCATGCTGTTTCTCTGTTGGCACCCTGATCCGAGACCATATACGTCAGCACCAGCTGAAAGGGGGATTTTGTCTGAAACATCCCTCCTGAGAAGGCCCTGCCTGCCTCTTGTGACTTTTCTGTTTCCAGATCACAGATGGATAAAGTGCCCTACGACGCAGCAGCACAGCTAAAATGCTATCATGATCAAAATCAGATTTGTGTTGCTGGCAGCTGATAAGGAACACATTTTGCATGCATTTTTTATCTGATTTACCAACAGTGAGTTTATGTTTGTGTGTAGCTTTGTTCACCTCAGACTGAAGCATCAAAGAATATTCTTTCCCACTACAGGAAAGGGAGGGGGAATTAATGTCATTAAAACATGACCCATTTGGAACTCAATAAAATATCCACGATAATAAAGGAACCAAAGACACTCCCAATATACAGTTCTACATTTTCCCTGTTTCTGACAAGTCCCTTGCAACTTTAGTTGAACTATATATGAAAGGATATTATGCAGAGACAATCTGTTTCAATTGTCCAGTGCACGTATATTCCATATCGCTTGGAAATATGAAAATTACTCAGAGTTCATTAATACTCCCACCCCCAGTTCCAAGACACCAGATCCCAGGTTGGAATGCCAGTGCAGACTGTGAGTATCCCACTTCCATAGTCTTTGGAGTTCTGGGCAGGAAGCTGACATGGAGACAGTAGGCCTTATTGCACTCTTGAACAAGAACAGCCAGGCAATAGATGATAGGAACTTAAACATGCTCAGTCTCCCAAAATCACCCTCCCTGAAGTGCTTCCCCCACCTCCCTTTATGATCCTATGGCTGCTTTCTGGCTCACTCCTGTATTTGTTGCAACATCTCTTGAAATAATTAAGCTTGAAGAATGATTTAAAAAACCACACACAACACCATGTGCAATAGCACATATTCTCTCACACTTAAAATCAATATATAACAATTTGGACTGCAAGAACCCTAGAGAAAACTGCATCACTCATAGTCCCTTGTGCCCCAGAGCAAAATTAGACAACAAAATTGGGCAACAGAGAGGAGGGAGGGAGACTGGATAACTCTTTCCCCCACACGCCTCTGAACCTGCTATTTCAGAGAGCCAGTTTCAATGTAAGGAGAGGAGAGGAGAGGAGGTGTTTTGAGAGACTGGGGAGCTGACAAGGGCAACAATTTTCTGAGACCTAAATTTGTGTTCTGAGTTTTCCCAATTCCCTCGTAAATGCAGGAAATATTTGATCCAATCCAAGTAGAACAGAGAGCCTGCTCCCCAGTGGCGTAGCGTGGGGGGTGCAGGGGGGGGCGGCCGCACCGGGCGCAACATCTGGGGGTTAAGGTTAGGGGGTGCAAATCCACGGGTTAGGGGGCGCAAATTACTTGCCTTGCCCCGGGTGCTGACAACCCACGCTACGCCACTGCTGCTCCCTTTCAAATTATACCACCTTTAGTTTCACGACAAAAGAAAGATGGGCTATGGTAAATAAACAGCATTTGCAAAGACAAATATCTGCAAAAGTGGCATTGCAAAGATAATGTAGTAAAAAGTATCAACGACAAAGGGGCACGGGAAGCTTCCTTTCCATTCAGACCAGTCCGTCCAGCTTAACATTCTCCAGGACGTCATAGAATCTCAGAATTGCAGAGTTGGAAAGAACACCAAGGGTCATCCAGAGAACCTCCTGACAGAGAACCACCCAACATCTGCTTTGAAACCTCCAAGGAGGGAGCAGCAGATATTTCCCAGTCCTATCTGGAGACGCTGGGGTTGAACTGGGAAACAGACACTCTGTCACTGAGCAACAGCCCGGAGGCTGCTGCTGGAATGCCAGAAGATTCGGGACTGAGAAAAGAAAGTCCTTTTCCATGCAGTACTTAGTTAAACTATGGCACTCACTGCCACACAATGCAGGGGCGGCTTTATATAGCTTTAAAGGAGGATGGCCCGAATTCGTGGAGGAGAGAGGGCTATGGAAGCCTACCAGCCATGATGGCTAGTGCCAAATACCAGTTGCTGGAAACCGCAGGAGGGGAGGGGACTCATGTGCTTGGATCCTGCATGCTGGTTTCCTGCAAGCATCTATTGCCTTATGAGGAACGGCTAAGGGAGCTGGGCATGTTTAGCCTGGAGCTGGGCATGTTTAGCCTGGAGAAGAGGAGGTTAAGGGGTGATATGATAGCCATGTTCAAATATATAAAAGGATGTCACACAGAGGAGGGAGAAAGGTTGTTTTCTGCTGCTCCAGACAAGCGTACACGGAGCAATGGATCCAAACTACAAGAAAGAAGATTCCACCTAAACATTAGGAAGAACTTCCTGACAGTAAGAGCTGTTTGACAGTGGAATTTGCTGCCAAGGAGTGTGATGGAGTCTCCTTCTTTGGAGGTCTTTAAGCAGAGGCTTGACAACCATATGTCAGGAGTGCTCTGATGGTGTTTCCTGCTTGGCAGGGGGTTGGACTCGATGGCCCTTGTGTTCTCTTCCAATTCTATGATTCTATGATTCTATGATTCTATGATTCTATGATCTAGTCGGCCACTCTGAGAACAGGAGGTTGGACTAGTTGGGCCTCATCCAACAGGCTCTTCTTTCTGGGATGTGAAACACATAGCAGTCAAGTACAACATTCCTAGAGTGGACATGAAGAAGGATGTTTGCACCAGCCAGTAGAAAACTTCCTGTTTCCTCCTGGGCTGGGACAAACGTCCTCTACACATGACTAGAGATGGGTGTGACCTTACCTGTCCAGGTGACAAAAGGACCTGGGACAAAGCCCTCTCTCTCTCTCTCTCTGACTCCATTCCTTGAAGAAGCAACATCTCTTTAGCTAGAGATGCCCTGTTGGCTTCCAGCACAAAGGGACTATCTCCTTATGGGATAGATTCCACGTGTATATACTTTTGTAACCTAAGTCTGCCTTCAGGGATCCATCTGTGAACTGAATGAATATGAGTAAACTACTTTTATACTTTTTACACAAGATTGTAGTGTGTCTATTCTTTCTAAGAAGGATATAAGGGAATTACCAGGAATCTTATATTGAAAGGCTAAAACTAGCCTGCAACAAGCTAGCCGCTGTGCAGTTTAAAAAGGGGGATGTTAAAACTCTGTTAAGTTATAGAACTTGCTAACACAAGTTAGGAAGGATATTATTAAACAATATATCCTCTCCTGTCTCCCTGAACATTCCCACATTCTTATGTTCTTATGACTCTTACCCCACAGACATTTTGAAAAAGGGGGGGGGAAGCTTGATATCGTGGACACAAATTATTGTGTTTTCAGTGCTTGAAACTGAGGTGATTTTTCTTTCTGCTTTTAGGTCTCAGTATATCACTCATGAGCTAATTCAAAAAACACACGGAAGACTTTAGAAATGTAGCAATCCTGGGCATAAGTCTAAAGTTTTTAGAATGTGAGTTTTCTTCCAGGGACTGTAAACAAGTTTCAGTCAACCAAAACTAAGGCATGGAACACATAAGTGTTAAATGTTCCTTTTTTAAGCAACAGAGGGTGTTCCCTTTTCCTTTGGCTCTGATTATATGATTTGACCCTTCCCCCTCTTCATCTCGGATAGGCTACTAAAAAGAGAAATGTAAGACCTCTTTGAAAAATAGTTCAGCCTGGGCTGATCGCTCTTTCTCCTAACTTGGGCGAAGGCTCCGTTACGGCTCCTTCAGCAGCATCAGGAGGGAATTAACTTTCCATGCAGACAGAGTTCTGAAGTCGGGTGCCCAGTTGAATTTTGAACTTAGGGAGCCACCCTGGTTCCACATTTGGACATCCATGAAAGCAGACTCTCAGATAGGCAACTTGCAACTCTATTAGCTGTGTAGGCGCAAACTCCAGGAAACCTGTACATAACACACAGTGAAGCATTTACCCAAGGCATTCTAGTTAAGAAAATGTTCTTTAAAAAACAACAACAACCCAGTTTTTGGGTAGTGGTAAATGCCTGGTTCCCTCCTTCTGAAAATTTAATTAACAGCTGATCATGTAATGGGCACAATGCGGGACCTATGCATCTGGCGGGTGAGTCAGATGGTTCCCTGAGCTGAGAGGGGTTTCTGGGCTCTGCCCGCCCCAAGTGAGCCATTGGCTCCTGCCAACCTGGAGGGACTAGAGGCTTCTTAGAAAAGTCAAGCTGGGACTGTCGCCAGATAGCAATCGGCTCTGATGTTTCTGGCTTTTGTGCTGTGATTTCTGGCTCTTTGACCGCCACTGCCTTTGACTCAGGTCTAACATCTGTGGCCTCAGGGTCTCGCCCTCTTGCCTCTGGGGCGACTGTAGTTCTGTTTCTGATGCTGCGGAAACCATGAACAAGTAGTTGAGGTACAAAACAGCACACCCAAAAAAACCAGACATAAATCTCCTTACTACGGATTTATACTGGTGGTGCAACCTAAAGGCAGGCTCAAATGTGATTTAAAAAAAGAAGAAGTTGAATATATTTTATGCCGATGAGGAGGAAGACAACCATGTTGTTTTACATTATTATTCCTTTTTTAAAAACCCACAACACCTTGTCGTTCCTCCAAAGAGCTCAGAGTGGATTAGATGCTTCTTTACTCCACTTCCTCACCTGCTCTAGCCCATTTTATCCTCACAAGACTCCATGGGCTACAATTAAACTGAGAGGCAGCTGCTTGTTTGACTGGAGAGCTGAAAAACTCATCCAGTTCTAGTCATAGCTGTCAACCGTCCCCTATTTGGTGGGAAACTCCCTTATCCCAGCGCCGTCTCCTGCTGCTGTCCCTTATTGATGTCCCTTAAATTTCCCGGGTTTCAAAGGAAGCAGCTCCTCTCCCTCCCAACCTGCCAGCCAGGGAGGAGGGAGGCTCCAACTGTGTTGCTTGGCTGCGTTGCTCACCCAATAAGGAGTCTAAGAATGACTGGGGGGTGGAGCTTGCATGCCTTGTGCCGATCAAATCAGCCGCGTTGCCTGGGGACTCGCCTTTGCTCAGCACATCCCAGTGGAGAGGTGATGGTGGTTTCCCTTGCTGCATCCCCTTTGCTGGGTTGCTGCGCTGTGGGAGCCACCTCTTGAGGCTTCACTTGGCTGCTGGCTGGGCTTTCTGCCTTTGGCTTGGAGGGGCTCAGAAGTTGAACATACCTGTGCCCAGAAAATCCCTTATTTTGGTTGCTGATCCCTTATTTTCGAGGCTGCTGGTCCCTTATTTTCAAATCTGTAAGTTGACAGCTATGGTTCTAGTCCAGCCCTCTAACCCTGACAAGCTGAGGAAATTTCTCTGCCCCCCCCCCCAACAGCCTCATCATCCATCCCTTGGTACTCACCTCCTCACCTGCCTGCCTCCCCCTGCCCCTGCCCCTGCCCCGACTGCTTCCTCTGTGCCTGGCCCTCTCCCCTTAAATAAGTTGGAGTTCTTGTTGTTAAATATACCAAGAAAAAAGCAACACATGTAATTATTATTAATATTGATTATTTACCATTATTATCCCTGAGAAACGAAGAAAGTAACAGGATATATTTATCCAAAAGTCTTCAAACTTACACGACCCTTTAAAAATTAGGTAAGGAACCAAATGGTATATAATACTGTTTTATAATTTATGATTGTTTTATAATTTATAATAATTTAGAATCTAAATGTATTTTCATGTAACATTTGATACTTCCAGCTGATGAAGGTGAATACATCGAAACAGGGCCCTGTCCTGGTTTCTAATCCATAACTGACTTCTGACTTCTGTTCTGTGATTGAAACTGAGTCTCCATCTGCAAACTGATAAATAAACAACATTATTGTTGAGTGAAAAAGAGAAAATATTTGCAACAAATTGTTGTGTTATACATATCTTTATGAGTTTGAGTTTGTAATAATCTCTGTTAGAGTTTGTAATCTCTATTTGAGTTTGTAATTCTTGTCAGAATACATATTTTTGTTACTACTGACTATTGACTTGTGAGTAGGGACCACTCCCACTGAAATTTACATTGGCCTGAGTTCTTGATGTGCCTTTTTCTTGGCCCTCTCCCCTTCCACTGCTCAACGCTGCCGTGTCTTCTCCTCTAAGGCCACCCGCAGCTGGAGGAGGAAAGCAGAGGCCAGCTGTGGAAGAGGGGGAAGGGAGGCGAGCGCTGCAGAGAGGAGGCTGGATCTGCTGCCTGAGGCAACTGCCTCACCTTGCCTCGTGGGTGGGCCGGCTCTGCCTCTAACCGCTGCACTGCACTGCCTTCATACTAAAAGTGGAGTCTCCAAGCAGGTATGAAAGGCGACCCTGCTGTCCACATTGAAATAAGGTGACTGAATGGTGGAAGGACAGGAATAAATCTCCCCCAAAGTTTTCGTCAGTCCTTGCCCCTGCCCAACAATTTTGTGCTACTTTTATATATTTTATGGTAATATTTGTACTACTGTGGTTTTCCCATTAGTGATGTATGGAAGTGAGAGTTGGACCATAAAGAAGGCTGATCACTGAAGAATGGATGCTTTTGCATTATGGTGCTGGAAGAGACTCTTGAGAGTCCCATGGACTGCAAGAAGATCAAACGTATCCATTCTTAAGGAAATCAGCCCTGAGTGCTCACTGGAAGGACAGATCCTGAAGCTGAGGCTCCAATACTTTGGCCACCTCATGAGAAGAGAAGACTCCCTGGAAAAGACCCTGATGTTGGGAAAGATTGAGGGCACAAGTGTAGCACCCTGCTTGTGGTTAACGCTTAGCTGGAATGAAATATTCAACGCAGCAATAGAGAAATTAAAATAATTATTTATTTGTCAGACAAATAAATGAGAGGCACAGTGGTATATGGTTACCAAGCTCTGGCCTGGCTTCCTGCCATTATGGCCAGCCCTTATATTCCCTTAATCCAGCCCCCTTTGCTCCTCCTGTGGCTGCCTCTGTCCAATCAGCCTGGTTGGATTTCCTATTGGCTGATTGCTAGAACCAATCACAAAAAGATACACCCATATCCTTCTGTCCTTATATGGAACACAAAGAGCTATATATTGTTACATCTATAAATGACAAATAAGTAGTAATATATCTTACATGTGTCTCAACAAGGAATCTTAATTACCAGCTCACCTCTTGCCCTCCTTGCCCTATTGCCTTCTAAAACAAATGGTTAATCTTAAATTTTTATCTTAAACATATGTCAAGGATCTTGAGTTTCACATCAACATTGAAAGATCTCCTTCATTTGAAGGTTTCCAAACAAATGTCTGACAGCCATATATCAGGACCGCCCGGATGGCGTCTTCCTGTCTGGCAGGAGGGCTAGGCTGGTGGCTGACTTAATTCCAGGATAAATACAACTCTTTACAACTATATGAAATAAGAATCTAGCATTTGTTAAATCCTTTGCATAATTACATTTAAGCCAATATATTTAATACACAACACAAGTAGCCTCTTAAAAGGAATAAGGCCTTTGTAAAAAAGGAACTCAGTTTAAAACAGTTTCAGAAGAAACCTCTTCAGTTTGCATCCCCCCCTTCTCCAGCTGCTTCAGCCAGCTGCTTTTCCCATTATCTCTTCCCAACATTTATTGCCCTTAAACTCTCTCAGTTTAAGAAAGAAACAGCTTTAAAAGACTTCCCAAAATTTCTGCCAGCTAAATGCTTCTCCATTTGGTCTTGGCCTTTTTAACCTTGGAAAGAAGATCTGGCTCATTTTACTGGGAGGCACATTGGCATTATTTTACTATTTACCAACTATTAATTATGTTTATCTCTGCCTTTTTTATCTTCTATAACATGTAGGGTCAGTGTCCTTACTCAGTCTGTAATTTCAGCTTTTACGACTTTGAGAATTGTTTTCTGCTATCAATCAAGGGGCCCCTTGTCTAGGAAGAAAACACTGTCAGTGTTTTCTTAAGCAGCTAGCCTTCTTGCCTGGCATGAAACTTTTAAAAATCTAAGCCCTCTTTAATATACAAGCCCTGATCAAACATTAATAAAATGCAGGCTTATGCCTGATGCCTCATTCCCCCCTTTCAAGCTCAAGGACCTTCGTCCCAAGTGTCCTTGATAGCTTGACCTTCATCATATTCCTGAGGTAAAGCTCTGTATAGGGCCATGATATGAGGTAGAGTTTCATTTGAAACCATCTTGCTAATTGTACTTCTAAAACATGAAATGATACATGGCATCATACATAAAACCATTACCACTACTGTCAAGAAAAACAAGCAAGACAATAATATCCCTTTGAGTCCTGTGACATTAGGTAACCAATTGGTGAGCCATCCCATATCCCATCCTTCCCATGTTTGTACTGGGACATGTGCTATATTCTCCATCTATATTCTCCCAAAACCCTGCTGTTCCCAGGAATCCTCTGAGTTGTTTCCTTGTGGTAGGTTCCTTGATAAGGCAAATAGCTTCTTTCCTCTCTGGCCTCAATGCTCGTTGTTGGTGTGAGATGTCAAAGCCCAAATATTTGACCTTTTCTAAACATAACTGTGCCTTTTTCTGGGAAACTCGGTAGCCAGCTTCCCAGAGCAAGTGGAGCAGTTCCTCTGTACCTTCTTTACAGGTCTCAAAATCCTTTGCTGCTAGTATAAGGTCATCTACATATTGCAGAACCACCTTTTCTCCAGGTATTGAGGGGTAACTTGTTAGATCCTTCGCCAAGGCAGTGCCAAATAAAGTTGGGGAATTTTTGAATCCCTGGGGCAATCTTGTCCAGGTTAGCTGGCCTTTTGTTCCTGTCAAAGGGTCTTCCCACTGGAAGGCAAATATAGGTTGGCTCTGTGGTGCCAGCCGGCAACAGAAGAATGCATCTAGGTAATCCAAACCTCGGGATCAATTCAGTGAGGAGTCTCTTAGTTACCTCTCATGCCTTTTCAGTTCGGGTGGGAAAAGCTTCAACCCATCCGGTAAGAGTATCTACAAACACAAGGAGATACTTGAATCCCTTAGAAGGGACCAGCTCTGTGAAGTCCACAATTAGGCTTTCCATGGGGACATATCCCACATGTTGGATTCCAGGAGGTTGTACCGGTCCCTGCCTGGGATTGTTTTTAGCACAAAGAACACATTTCTGTGAAATGCAAGTTGCTAATTGTGATAGATTAATAATATACAACTTCCGACTGAGACTCTCTCTGGTTGCAGTACCGCCAAGGTGAGTAGATTCATGATAATTTCTTACAATTGTGCCTGCTAGATGATGAGGTACATAAATCCTATTGTCTGGCAGGATCATCCAACCGTCCTTCACAACTGCTCCTTCCTGTTCAGCCCACTTCCTCTCTTCTGGGGTATAGTGAGGTTTAACTTCTTCTGGAACTACCTCTGGTATGAGGGCTGCTATAAATCCTCCCACAGGCTTTTGGGCTGCCTCTCGGGCTGCTTTGTCAGCAGCATGATTTCCTCTGGTTATTGGATCCCTTCCTCGTCCATGACCTTTGCAGTGCATTACAGCAATCTGTTCTGGAGCCCATACTGCTTCTAACAGGATTTCTACTTCAGGTCCATATTTCAAGGCCTTCCCGTGGGCTCCTATTAGACCTCTTTCTTTCCATAGAGCTCCATGTGCATGCAGGGTTAAGAAGGCATATTTAGAATCAGTATAGATGTTTGCCTTACATCCGGCTGCCAATTGCAGAGCTCTAGTTAAACCTATAAGTTCAGCTTTTTGTGCTGAGGTGCCAGCAGGCAAAGCTTCAGCTTCCACAACTTCCTCATTGGTGACCACAGCATATCCTGCTCGTCTGGCACCTTCATGCAGGTAACTGCTACCATCAGTATAATATACAACATCTGGATTTTTCAATGGTTCATCTTTCAGATCGGGTCTACTGGAATAAACTTCATCCATTATTCGGAGACAATCATGTGATTCTTCATCATCTACCTCTGGTAGGGGCAGCAAAGTCGCTGGATTGAGCATATTCACTACTCGTAGATGAATCCTGGGATTTTCACACAATAGGCCTTGGTACCTAGCCATCCTTGGGTTCGTTAGCCAATAACTACCCTTATATTCCATGAGTGTCAGAACAGCATGAGGTACATTCACATACATTGTCTGGCCAAAGGTAAATTTATCAGCTTCTTTGACAAGGCTTGCAGTGGCCGCTACTGCCCTTAGGCATGGAGGCCATCCTTTTGCTACTGAGTCCAATTGTTTTGACAAATAAGCTACTGGACGGTTCCAACTTCCTAATCTCTGGGTCAGGACTGCCGCTGCAATCCCATTCTGTTCATGTACATACAGCTGAAAGGGTTTTTCCGAATTAGGCAGTCCAAGGGCTGGGGCCTCCATAAGTCGTTGTTTGATAACTAAAAAGGCTTGTTGCTGCTCAGGTCCCCATACGAATGGGTCCTTTTCTGCACCTCGAGTGCTTTCATGTAAGGGTTTGGCCAGACTGCTGAAATCAGGTATCCATAGTCTACAAAACCCTGCTGTTCCCAGGAATCCTCTGAGTTGTTTCCTTGTGGTAGGTTCCTTGATAAGGCAAATAGCTTCTTTCCTCTCTGGCCTCAATGCTCGTTGTTGGTGTGAGATGTCAAAGCCCAAATATTTGACCTTTTCTAAACATAACTGTGCCTTTTTCTGGGAAACTCGGTAGCCAGCTTCCCAGAGCAAGTGGAGCAGTTCCTCTGTACCTTCTTTACAGGTCTCAAAATCCTTTGCTGCTAGTATAAGGTCATCTACATATTGCAGAACCACCTTTTCTCCAGGTATTGAGGGGTAACTTGTTAGATCCTTCGCCAAGGCAGTGCCAAATAAAGTTGGGGAATTTTTGAATCCCTGGGGCAATCTTGTCCAGGTTAGCTGGCCTTTTGTTCCTGTCAAAGGGTCTTCCCACTGGAAGGCAAATATAGGTTGGCTCTGTGGTGCCAGCCGGCAACAGAAGAATGCATCTTTCAAGTCCAATACAGTAAAAAATGTTGCTTCTGGTGGGATCAAACTCAGCAGGGTGTATGGGTTTGGTACATTTGGGTGCAAGGTCTCGATAGCCTGGTTTACGAGCCTCAAGTCCTGCACTGGCCTGTATTCATCTGTCCCAGGTTTTCGAACAGGCAAAAGGGGTGTGTTCCATTCTGATTGGCAGGGCTTAAGCAGACCATATTTTAATAGGCGGTCCAAATGTTTCTGGATGCCCTCTGCTGCTCGCCGGGGTAAAGGATATTGCTTTACAGATACAGGGGTAGCCATAGGTTTTAAGGTTACTACAATTGGAGCTATATTCTTGGCCATTCCTGGTGGGCTATTTTCGGCCCATACTCCTGGTGGCACCTGTAGAGTTCGGAGGAGCTTGTTTAACTCTGTATCCAATGTGGGTTGGACTTGCAGGGCTGACATTAGGCGCCATGATTGTTCCTTAGGTACTGAGAGGGAAATTATTCCTGCTGCCTTTGATGGCAGTTTCATTTCTGGACCTCGAGGAGTGAAGGTGATTTGGGCCTGCAATTTGGACAGCATATCTCTACCTAAGAGAGGTATTGGACACTCAGGTATATACAAAAACTGATGGGTTAAACGATGTCCCCCAATCTGGCATTCCAAAGGTTGGAGGAAAGACCTCTTAGCTGACTGACCAGTGGCACTTTTAATGACTACACTTTTGGATGCCTTTTTCTGCAATAGTTCTGGGAGTACTGAGTATTCAGCCCCAGTATCAATCATAAAGTCTATTAAATGGCTCCCTAATTGAATCGTGACCGTGGGCTCCTGGAAGCCTAACTTTATGGAGTCCGGTCTTTCCTAGTCTTGGGTAAAATCCTCCTCTGCCAGTCCAATGACATTGTCCCTACTCCGTCCTTGTCCAGGTCTCTGATATCTTCCATCTCGGATCATTCCCCGTCCCCGTCCCTGGTTTCTTGGGCCGGAGCCTGGGCCTGGGCCTGGGCCTGGGCGTACTTCTTCCAACCTCAGGGGTTCAGGACATTCCCGCTTCCAATGACCCTCCTTCTTGCAATTCGCACATTGATTCCTTCCCAGTGGTGGATTCCTTCCCCGCCCTCTTCCTCCATTTAAGGGGCGGTAGTCTTGCTTCACTGCTGTGGCTAGCATTACCATCTTTTCCTTCTGCCACTTCTTCTTCTCTTGTTTCTCAGCCTCATCCCTATTCCGATAAACTCGGCGTGCAATGGCCATAATTTGGCTCATCAGCATCCCTTCCCATCCTTCTGATTTCTGAATTTTCTTACGAATGTCAGAAGCGCACTGGGCCACAAATGTAGCAGTAATCATTCTGCTGTTTTCAGGGGCTTCAGGGTAAAAGGAGTCCATATACGATAGGCTTCTTGCAGCCTCTCTAAAAAGTCTCCTGGACTCTCATTTGGTTTCTGTTCTACTTCTGAGACTTTAGACATATTAGTGGGCTTCTGGCATGCCCTGCGGATACCTTGCACAAGCGTCTGGCGATAGGTGGTAAGTCTGGCCAGGTGAATTACATTGTTTGGATCCCAATTAGGATCTTCCAAGGGAAAGTTGTCTTGGAGATGACGGTCAATATTAAAAATATTTCCCACTCTGGCCTGCTCACGCAAATATATCTGTGCCTTTTCAATTATGTCTCTCCTTTCCTCAGTGGTGAACAGAGTATTCAGGAGCTGGCGGCAATCTGTCCAAGTAGGACTATGAGTATTTATTATTGAAGTCACCAAGTCCATCATAGCCTGAGGTTTTTCTGCGAAAGATGGGGTGTGTGTTTTCCAATTCATCAGATCCGTAGTTGTGAATGGAATGTACTGGAGGGTCGAAGTTCGAGGTGGCCGTGGTCCGAGTTGCCCGTTAACCAGCACAGGCTCCTCAAGTGCATCAAATACTCTTCTGAGAGGGGCTACTACGTGATCTTTCTCTTCGCTTTGCTCTAGGGGCCTCAAATCATAGGGGATGGTATTTGTCCCAAGGCGTTCTTTTAGCAGCCTTATACGCCTGGCTGTATTGCTTGCTGACCGATTAAGGTCTCCCTGTAACTTCTGTAATAATTCTCTAGGATTTGGATGTACAGGAGTTTGGGGTAGGCAATCAGTTGTTTCACTAAAAGAGACTGTAGATGGAGTTCTACTGGGACTCACAGATGGAATAACCACTTCTGCTTGGGCTTTATTATAGGACTCCAATGCCTCCTGAAGATATTTTTCATAATCTATCAAGGAATCAAGTTCTGTGACTCCAGCCCCATTATTCATTCCACTTTCTTGCCTTGGAGTTACAACTGGTGGAGTGTTTGGATTAGGCTCCCTTCGATGTGGAGCATAGGGTGGAGGTGGAAGCAGCTCTTCCTCTGGTCCCTCAAAAATGGGTTTGAGTTTATTTGGCAAGATTCCTTTCCTAGCTTCGGCTTTTACAGCCAATAATTTGCATCGTTGGACTTTGCATTCCCTTATCCATGGAGGATTTTTATTTAATGTGCTCAGCCAGGAATCTATATATGAAAATTGTTCTGGGCACCCTCCAGTTTCTTTGGCGATGTTAGACCAAAGTTTGCTTACTAAATTTATATCAAAGGTTCCTTGAGATGGCCATTCAGTATTTTGCTTCGGCCACTCTAATTCACATAACGTTCTCAGGCGCTCTGGCGTCATTTTGACTCCATACGCCCCTGAGAAGGCTTTCTTAAAATTATTTAACATACATTCAAGAGGTGTATTTTCCCCTTTTGAACCCCCAACTCCCATTGTATGGCCCTGTGAAGTATCCACTCAGTCACTCACACACACGCTTCGTGGGTTTCCTTGCCTGGTGAAGTCGCCTTACCAGGAACCGAAGTACTGCCCACTCCACACTCAGGTCAGCTACAGATTGCTCTGTACTTTCTCACACATACAATGCGCTAGATACTTCACCACACACTACCTCCCATTCTTCCCTTTTCCCCCACCAGATCACCATCTGATGTATCCAACCACCTAGCGTACTCAGTTCCCACTTACTGAGACGCAGAAGTTTGATCAAGACTTCTCTTCCTCCCAATTAATTGGAGGGCCAAAAATCCCTTTGTGCACTTACCCTTGGTTGGTTCCGTTTCCCCCCGGTCCGTCGCCGCCAGTGAGCAGGGTATCAGACAGACGAGACTTCTGCGTTCCCCCTGGAAAAATTTACCAGTGCGCGCTTGGGTAAGCAGTTTAGAGATCCTCTCTCTTGTACCCTGCCCAATAGGGCGAAGGGGCTGCGTTCCAGCAGACCACTTATCCGAGTCACGGCACCATAAAATGTAGCACCCTGCTTGTGGTTAACGCTTAGCTGGAATGAAATATTCAACGCAGCAATAGAGAAATTAAAATAATTATTTATTTGTCAGACAAATAAATGAGAGGCACAGTGGTATATGGTTACCAAGCTCTGGCCTGGCTTCCTGCCATTATGGCCAGCCCTTATATTCCCTTAATCCAGCCCCCTTTGCTCCTCCTGTGGCTGCCTCTGTCCAATCAGCCTGGTTGGATTTCCTATTGGCTGATTGCTAGAACCAATCACAAAAAGATACACCCATATCCTTCTGTCCTTATATGGAACACAAAGAGCTATATATTGTTACATCTATAAATGACAAATAAGTAGTAATATATCTTACATGTGTCTCAACAAGGAATCTTAATTACCAGCTCACCTCTTGCCCTCCTTGCCCTATTGCCTTCTAAAACAAATGGTTAATCTTAAATTTTTATCTTAAACATATGTCAAGGATCTTGAGTTTCACATCAACATTGAAAGATCTCCTTCATTTGAAGGTTTCCAAACAAATGTCTGACAGCCATATATCAGGACCGCCCGGATGGCGTCTTCCTGTCTGGCAGGAGGGCTAGGCTGGTGGCTGACTTAATTCCAGGATAAATACAACTCTTTACAACTATATGAAATAAGAATCTAGCATTTGTTAAATCCTTTGCATAATTACATTTAAGCCAATATATTTAATACACAACACAAGTAGCCTCTTAAAAGGAATAAGGCCTTTGTAAAAAAGGAACTCAGTTTAAAACAGTTTCAGAAGAAACCTCTTCAGTTTGCATCCCCCCCTTCTCCAGCTGCTTCAGCCAGCTGCTTTTCCCATTATCTCTTCCCAACATTTATTGCCCTTAAACTCTCTCAGTTTAAGAAAGAAACAGCTTTAAAAGACTTCCCAAAATTTCTGCCAGCTAAATGCTTCTCCATTTGGTCTTGGCCTTTTTAACCTTGGAAAGAAGATCTGGCTCATTTTACTGGGAGGCACATTGGCATTATTTTACTATTTACCAACTATTAATTATGTTTATCTCTGCCTTTTTTATCTTCTATAACATGTAGGGTCAGTGTCCTTACTCAGTCTGTAATTTCAGCTTTTACGACTTTGAGAATTGTTTTCTGCTATCAATCAAGGGGCCCCTTGTCTAGGAAGAAAACACTGTCAGTGTTTTCTTAAGCAGCTAGCCTTCTTGCCTGGCATGAAACTTTTAAAAATCTAAGCCCTCTTTAATATACAAGCCCTGATCAAACATTAATAAAATGCAGGCTTATGCCTGATGCCTCACAAGGAGAAGGGGGCGACAGAGGACGAGAATGCCTGGCGTGCTCTGGTCCAGGGGGTCACGAAGAGTCGGACATGACTAAACAACTAAACAACAAATACACACACACACAGACACACAAAAATTATCTCCAACATCTCAGTATCAAATATTTGAATATTTAAATGCTTGCTTATTAGAATGTATGACTATGCAGGAATTAATTTCTGTAGATCTTGCTTCTGTGGATCTGGAGCAGTTGGAGAGGATGCTTGATGCAGTGGCATGCATTTAAGCAAACTTAATTATAGTAGATTTGAACATGCTCAACTGCATCCTGGATTAGAACCAAAGCATTAATTTAAAAAAATTACAAAGACATGTTACTGCCCTCCAAAATCAATAGTAATTTTTATTTTCCATAGGGATTATAAATACAATGACCCAAATTTTATTTTTGAATGTGTGTTTAACTTGAATTTTCTTGTAACTATACTGTTTCCTCTTTATTTTCTCTTTATTTCATTAATACATTATTGAATTGTGGTTTTTTAATTAAATAATTAAAGAAAATAATAATAGCGAGCTCAGCATAGTTTATCACTTTAACCTGCCAATCATTTATATTAGGTATAACCCCCGTTTTCCAATTTTGTGCTAACATGATTCTTGCGGCTGTTGTGGCATATAGGAATAAAGTCTTATCTTCTTTTTTAATTTCTTTACCCGTCATTCCTAGCAGGAAAGCTTCGAGCTTTTTGGGAAATGTATATTTAATTTTTTTTTTAAGTTCGTTAAGACTAAGAGATCAAGACGAACAGAAATTTCATGATAATTGGAATAAATATTTGATGTATATTGGAACTAAATTTCAGATGACACTGGCGGGGTTGAATTAACTCTAACAGCAAGCGATTTCTAGGTAAAAGAGACAAAATACGTGACCGTAAAATTTATCTGATACTTACCAAAGGAGTGGAGGGAAGTTCAAGGCTCGGCAGAGCCTAAAACAATTTTGTATTATACTTATGATTTGTAAAAACATTGTACAATACTTATGATTTGTGGAGTGGATATAATATGTGCAAGTTAGGTAATGGATTTTGTATATGTTTATACGTGTATATATATGTAAAACTAATAAAAAATTATCATAAAAAGAAAGATAATAATAATAATAATAACAACAACAACAACAACAACAATAATAATAATAATAATAGAAGCCTGTGCTCTGGATTCCACACCCACAGGTTCTACTGGAAGTGGCAGCTCTCCAAAGCGTCATGAATGGTTGGATGTGAGATGACCATGCAACTTCCATCCGCAGGCGATCCGTTTTCTGAATCTGTGGGTTAAAAGAGAGCATACTTTGTGTGTCTGTCAGGGAGAGGAGGAGTTGCGTCTTGAGCTCTTTCAAAAGCGAAGTTTCCCATTGTTGAACTTTTATTAAATGAACGCCCCAAGGTCTGAGCAGCTGTCTTAGGAACATAGCCTAGATAAGTCCCCTCCAAAAGACCCAGAGGCTGGAGACAGATGTTTCCCATTGTTCCCCACTGCTGGGACTCTAACATAACTCCCTCCTTGATCACACTGTTTATGAGAAAGCCATGTACACTATAGTTTTTTCTTGCTTTAGTGGAGGGTTACACAACAAGTAATAAATGAAATTCCCCTTTCTGGCACCCCATCTTGCTGCTCTGGGATTGGCGAGCTACATCTGGGTTGGGAAGAGTAACAGAATTCTCCTTTCAAGGCAGCAGCTGGGCCCATTTTGGTTGAGAAGATTTAAGTAGGAACAGCAATGCTTAAGGAGGAAAGATCTCGACCCTTTAGCTGAATATTGCTAATGCGTGTTTGCAGCTGAAAAAATAGAGGTTTAGATTTGTTTCCCTCGATGCAGATTCTCCCTTTCAAGTATATGCAATTTGCACAAGATGATTAATTATCGCTAGATGCTCCCCAGTTCCCCAAGCGGTTCCATGGGCAAGGATTCCATTTCACTTGGATGTGAAATCACTAGAAACTTGTATCTTAGTAATATTTGTTCTGTTTACAAATATACAAGCACAGCATAGCAGAAGGAAGCAGATATTTCTGCAGTGGGTAGCAAATCCTTTAAACTTGCATCAGGTTCCCAGAGATCAAATGCTACAGCCCACCGCTCTGCAAACAGGCTGACCTAAGCTTAGTCAGCTCCCTCTTGAAACACCCAGCTTGCTTTCTCTTCTCTGTCTATCTCTACAGTGGTACCTCGGGTTACAGACGCTTCAGGTTACAGACTCCGCGAATCCAAAAATAGTACCTCAGGTTAAGAACTTTGCTTCAGGATGAGAACAGAAATCGTGTGGCGGCAGCGGGAGGCCCCATTAGCTAAATTGGTACCTCAGGTTAAGAACAGTTCCAGGTTAAGAACGGACCTCCAGACTGAATTAAGTTCATAACCTGAGGTACCACTGTACGTGTAAACTGGAAGTTGCTTCTTTGCCATTCTGCTAACTTGGAGAATGACACTTTCTGAAGGCTGGGTTCAAGGCCATCCAGAAAACCTGTTCTGCACTTGTTAAAGGCAGACTGTGTTCCTTTCATTACAGTTCCTCACCGCTCAAGACATCCCAACTCACACAAAAAAACATTGTCAAGGTTAGCTCAAAGCAGAGAAAGGTGCCATGCCAAGGTGTATGAGGGCCCCTGATCAGGGGTGTAGGATGGGGGGGGGGGGCGGTCTGCCCCTGGTGTCATCCATGAGGAGGGTGACAAAAAGGCACACCGCAGGACCCCGCGCACGGTGGATCGCCCTGCCACCACCCCTCCACACACACACCCCGGGTGTATGGCATGGCTACCACTCTGGGCACCCATGCAGCTAACTCCGCCACTGTCCCTGACCCCCAGGTCTTTTGCTGTGGATTCTGGCCTGTTCTTTAAAAACAACAACTTTGCTTGTAGGCCAGCTGGTAACACAGCAAAGTCCTGTGTTGGCAAAACCCTGGCCGCCCATCCCACTTATTTCCCAGAGGCATTGATACATATGAATTGTTTCTGCAGATTTTATGCAAATTTGTGCCATGGTCCTGTGCCTCAAGTCCTGTAAGAACCTAGCAGCACCTCTGGAGCAGTGATACGGCAAATATTGAAGTGTTCGGAACAAAAGATACATGATAATCCAAGAGGTTGAGTCCCTCTTGAAGAACTTCTCTATTTGACCCGGGCCTTGCCAGAGTTTGAGACTTTTACAACTGGATGTTTAAACAACTACTCTCCTGTAGATTAGCTGTGGAAATAGTTAAACTTTTCCTTAATGCATTTAGAAAAACACACCCACAGCTGCATAGCCTCAATTCAGGGGATAGCTGGGGAAGAAAGCCATAATAATTTATGATGTTAGTTTACAGGGCAGTATGAAAATTAATCCAAGTATGTTGAAACTGATGGGTCTTTTCTGGGCTTAAGATAAGGCCTCCAGAAGAGCTGGGTACTTAGAGTTCTGCTATAATTTATAGTGAGGAAGTCTGATTGTGTAGGAAGAAATTTGAATTGTCTGCATTTTAACGATGAAATGATTGCTCCACCCTCACCCCCACCCCTTGCTACTATGGAGTACAGATTCATACATTAGCCTTGACTGTGTGCACATGCAAGCAGCTCAGTCTGCACATGTGTAGTTGTGTAGCACAGTTCTGTGAGTCTATGAGTTGGCAAGTACACCAGTCAGCTGCCTGGCAGGAAAAGGAGACAGAGGGAGCTCCTTCCAGCTCCTTGCTCACCTTCCTGAGCACCTAATTCCCACAATCACTGAATATCTGAGGCATCTCTTCATGTGTAGTTCCAGCTGCTGGACTGGGCTTTAGAATCACTGGTGCATTCTCTATTTGCAAGTGTGTTTCTTCATCTAACAATGGTTATAAATGTGGATTCATATAGAAATGTGTCCAGTTCTGGGTGCCCCAGTTTAAGGAGGATATTGTGAAGCTGGAACATGTGCAGAGGAGGAGAGTTGTAGAGTTGAAAGGGACCCTAAGCATTATCTAATCCAGCCCCTTGTACTACGGGAATCTCAACTGAAGCATCCATGACAGATGGCCATCCAACCTCTGCTTCAAAATCTCCAAGGAACCTCTTGTGACAGTCTATTCCACTGCCAAACAGCTCTTATTGTCAGAAAGTTCTTCCTGATGTTTAGTTGGAATCTCGCTTCTTGTAACTTGAAGCCCTAGGTTCAAGTCCTATCAAAAACAAGCTTGTTTCCTCTTCCATGTGACAGCCCTTGAGATATTTGAAGATGGTTCTCATATCTGCCCTCAGTCTCCTCTTCACCAGGCTAAACATACCCAGCTCCTTCAACTAGGCTTGGTTTCCAGTCCCTTGATCCTCTTGGTTGCCCTCCTCTGCACGTTCCAGCTTGTCAACATCCTTCTTAAATTGTGGTGCCCAGAATTCTAGGTGTGGTCCGGCCAAGGCAGAATAAAGTGGTACTATTGGACATTAGACTTCTGTTGATGCCACTGAGAATAGCATTAGGTTTTTGTTGTTGTTTTTTGCTGCTGCATCACGCTGTTGACTCATGTGAAGCCTGCAGTCTACTAAGACTCCGAGACCCTTTTCACGTGTACTGCTGGTAATCCAGGTGTCCCCCATCTTATATTTGTGCAGCTGGTTCTTTTAGGATATTGTGATTTAATCACACAGTACAGTGATTTACAACAGCCTCCCACTCTGCCAAGATTAAACTCTGCGGAATAAAAGTAGAGTGTATTTTGGAGGCAAAGCAGTCGGGTATCAGTCCTATTGCAGGGATGGGTAACCTATAGCCCTTCAGTTAATGTTGGACTCCAACTTTGATCAGCCCTAGCCAGCATGGAGTGATAGGAACATCTGGAGGACCATAATTTCCCCACCCCTCTCCTATTGAGAGCAACAGAATTCAAGCACACGGTTTCATTTTGATGACATTTATGTGGACAGATTTGTACGTGGAAGTTTGCATTGGGACAGGATTTCTTTCCATTTCCCTTCCCCAATATCAGGAACTCTTGAGAGAAAAGCCTTTTGCTGGGTTGGCTAAGAAAATAACTGAAGCCACTTATGCTTTACAAGTATATAGATGTAGAATACTGGATGGGAAGCCACCATAAGGGCCGTCCCACCCATGAGGCAAGGTGAGGCAACTACCTCGGGTGGCAAGATCCATAGTGGCAGCAGATCTGGCCTCCAAGAAACGCATTGTATGCTGCTGCCGCCACAGTAGCTGTGACAGCTGTGGTGCACTCCTTGGAAGCTGGATCTGTCATTGTCTTGGTGGAACCCCAAAATGCTGCTTCTGTAGAAGTTCTGTTGCTTCTCTCTTGGTGAATAGGAGGTGCTGCTGGTCCCCCACCCCACCCACCTTGCTCCCAGTGTAGATCTTCACTCACACCATTCAGTGGTTCCTCTTGGGTGCCAAAGTGCCTTGAGCCCTGTGTATCTCATGGCTACATAGGAGGTTTCTGCTCCACCAAATCTTTTCCAGAGCTGGTTTGTGTTTTCCCTCCTAGGAAAATCCCTTCTATTCATATATCCACGTGGGCCTCAGAGCCCACACAGATGATGAAACCATCCCGAGGAAGCAGGACAGAAGCAGAGGCAGAGTTATCCTCAGGGATCTTGGTCATTCCATAGAATCATAGTATTGTGGAGGTGGAAGGGAGCCCAGGGCTCACTTGTATTGCTCTGCCAAGTGATGGGAATAGGTTTATCACCCAGCAACAGCCGATGTGTTGTGAAATGTTTATGTGGTTTGTCTGAGAGCTCTTCTGCACATCACTGTGCAATTTGGGCTACAGGTGGGTGTATGTTCCCCCCCCCCCAATGCTCTCCTGTGGAAGAAGCTCATCAGGAAACCCTTTTACCTGGCGTGGGTGCAGGAAGGGGTTTTGCTTCCTTTGTCCGAAAGCCTTTCTTAAAAAGCCAGCCTCCCCCTGGACTCTGAAAGTGAACAATGCGCAAGAGCTCAGGCTTCTCACTCCACCACCTCCTACTCCCTGCACAACTTGTCAAGCAGCTCGCAGAGTCCTGCTTCCGAGCCACACACACCTTTGCCTGGTGCTCTGCAGAATGTCAGAGACCGTCTATTTACTCTCTTTAAAAAAATCAAAACAGTTCCAGTAGAATTTGGTTTAAGAAGAATAATCAGCAAGAGGAAAGATTTAAGAAGCTGCTGCATAGAAACATAAACTATAAAAAGTGAATCAAAGAGGGGAAGGCGACCACATTCTGAAATAAAAGAGAGAGAATTGGACCTGCTGAGAATCATATCTGGCAAATTAGCAATGCGGTGAACAAGAGGAGTGACAGTTTGTTTCCTCATCTGAGTCTGATCTCTGGTCACAAGCCACCAAGCCAGTTCCAGCAAGATCGGGGGAGGGACGCACATGGCAGCCCACATGCCGCTTGTTTGGTGTTCCAGAGAGGAGCAAGATAAATGGAAACTCGTTGCAGGGCAGATCAATAATCAGCTGCCCGGACATTTGGAAAGACAAATTGGATTCTCCTTAGGTGGCCTTGCTGAGAGCATTTGCACTGATGCACCCAATACATGTCCAGCCGTGGATAATTATCAATGAAATGCATGTTATTCAGATTGTCCCTGAACTTTATGCAAGCCTCCCTCTCCTCCCCCATTCACATCTGTCCCGTCCCCCCAGTGGCGAAGCTACCTGCTCTGGCACCGGGCGCGGCATACATCCAGGGGCATCCTAGGGGGCGTGGTGAGTGCTGAGCATCCCGGGGGGGCGGGGGGCCATGATGTCATTCCCCCCAGATGGTACCCGGGGCAGGCCGCCCCCCACCTTTGTCCGCCAGTGCCCACACAGAGAGAACAGGCCAGCAACTTGTGAGAATTTGATTATGGCTGAGATGCTGCAGGGAGGGAGTCAAACCTTTCACAGAGGGGGGAGATGGCTATTCTGTTGGTGGAAGTTAATTCATAATGGGGAAAATGCCAAAGGGAAAGGGAGCCATGATGAAATTTGAGGGGGGGGAGGCTGCACTTCCTTTAAAGGAAAAGCAGAAACATCTAGTGATCTGAAAACAGATCTCACATATGTCACTTAATTTGGCCTTTTCATGGGCCTCTTTGTTGAGCAAAATCAGTTGAATCTGACTCCACTTATGGATGATGGTCTGCCCTGAAGAACAATGAATGGCTTTGTTCAGAGCACATAAAGCGAGCACACAAAATGAGAAGGGGTTTTTTTGGAGGAGGCCTTGTTTTGTACTTAACTGATGTGTACAACATAGTTTAGAATTTACATGTGATTTTAAAATTGCTGTAGAATCATGGAATTGTGTCATTAGAAGGGGCCGTGAGGGCCACCTAGTCTAACCCCCTGCAGTGCAGGGATCTTTTGCCCAATGTGGGGCTCTGAGATGAAGAGTCTCCCTCTCTACTGACTGAGCTCTCCTAGCCTCTTCCACTTCTTGCATGGACCACACAAGCAAAAGGTGCTTTCTGTGTCATCCATGAGGGTGCCTTTGCGTTGGGGGGGGGGGATACTCCAGAGTGAATGCAGATGAATGCTAGACACAGGAATACAAAAGAATACAGATGCAATTAAAATATTGTTGTCCCACGCTAGAACAGATTGAAAAGGAGCCAGTTTGTACATATCCTGATAACATTGCAGTGATTAATAGAATGCAGCATGGATTTGTCAATAATAAATTTTGCTAGATTAGTCTCATGTAAGAAGGCTGTGGCATTAAAAAGGTAAAGGTAAAGGTACCCCTGCCTGTACGGGCCAGTCTTGACAGACTCTAGGGTTGTGCGCTCATCTCACTCTATAGGCCGGGAGCCAGCGCTGTCCGGAGACACTTCCGGGTCACGTGGCCAGCATGACAAGCTGCATCTGGCGAACCAGCGCAGCACACGGAACACCGTTTACCTTCCCGCTGGTAAGCGGTCCCTATTTATCTACTTGCACCCGGGGGTGCTTTTGAACTGCTAGGTTGGCAGGTGCTGGGACCGAACGACCGGAGCGCACCCCGCCATGGGGATTCGAACCGCCAACCATGCGATCGGCAAGTCCTAGGCGCTGAGGTTTTACCCATAGCGCCACCTGCAAAACATTTGATAACGATCCCTAATATTTTGGTTAGCAAACTGATTGAATGCGGTCTAGACAATAATATTATCCAGGGGATTTACAGACTGTAATTTCAGACTGTAATCTTTGAATATTCTTGGAGAATGTTTAACGTTCACACAGACTGGAGGTGGGCAAATGTTGTCCCCAACTTCAGAAAAAGGGGGAAAGAAGATCCAGATAACTAGGGATGGCTCAGTTGGTACAGCATGAGACTCTTAACCTCAAGGTCGTGGATTCAATCCCCACTTTGGGCAAAATATTCCTGCTTTGCAGGGGTTGGACTAGATAATCTCATGGTTCCTTCCAAATCTACAATTCTACTCACTTGACCCACTGATACCAGGAAAGGTCTTAGAGCAGATAATTCAACAAGTCAGTCTGTGAGCACTTAGAAAAGGATGCTCTGAGTACTAAAACCCAGCATGCCTTTCTCAAAATCCATGCTGGGGTTCCTGCTGCACTTGGAAGGGGGGGTGGACTGATGGCTGCCAAGAGCCCTTTCAACTCTACCATATCTCTTTTAAACCAAACCAACAAACAGATCCAGGTGGTTAAATGTCCCTTTGCCATGGGAGAACACATCACCAGTGGGCTATTTTATAACTTTGCATATTTTATTAACCACATGTGAACAATAGTGCAATCCCTTTACATAAAAAATCAGGCTGACAGCATTTTTAATTGATTATACCTCCAAGTCAGTCCAGTTGCCTGGCATTGAAAAGGTTGCCGAAATAATTGCTTGGGGAGTCACCCACAAGGGCTAGTCTCCAGCGCAGAGTTTTCTATTGACACAAAGCGCAACTCAGCACAAAGGAATTCAAAGTATGAATTCAGTTTTCACATTGTGTTTGAACAGGGAGATCAGGTTTAGCTGATAAGGAGTGAAGAAAATAACACAGCGGTTAAGAGCATTATGCAGCCCATGAATGTGCATGAGTGAGCTCTGTGCATAGGGGTGTTTGGGAAAGGCCCACTGCCTGCGCTGCTCACACACATATCTGAAGAACAGGGCAGCAGGCATTTCCCACTTTTGTCTCAGAAGATGGGAAAACCCTGCTGAGTTTTGGATGGAGCATCTTGCTTCCAACCGTGGGCAGCAGCGGGATGATTCGAGAAACCCGCAGGCAGGCGAGTGAGGCAACAGAGTCTCCGTCTTTCTCTGAAGACACAACTTTTCTCCTCTGGATCTCAGTGCGAGTTGCTTTTCATTCGCCTCAGGCTGGATAGCTTACCGTTTTGTACATATGGTTTAATGGCTGCGTTGTTAACTCACTGTGATTTCAGGAAAGGCGGCATTAAAATCTTTCAGATGGTTAAATACGAGGGACAGGCTACTGCCTCTGCAAAATGAAGGTTCGTCCTAGCAGCCATCCTAGCCTTGCGCAACCCGATCTCGCAGTGGATTTGCTTAACCCGCTAACCTGCTTTTTATTGATGCAATTTAAAAAACTTTGCTTCCCACTCAGATTTAAACACCGAGTGACTGGGCCATTTATTCCCGCGCCCTGACCAAGTGCCCCACATGTGCCCCACAGGTAGCCCAAGCAATCTTCCCCGTAGTTCTTTAAAAAGCTGCCAGCGGCTGCAGCTCTCCCTTCGCCTTTCTTCTTCTTCTTCTGCTGCTGCTCCTCTTCTCCTTATCGCTTTAGCTGCTGCTGCTGCTGCTGCCCAGGAAGTTGACTGGGAGGCCAGCGCTCGTGGGGCCATGTGATCGCTGCGCACCGATTAGGTGGTTGGATCTGGTGAGCCCTGGGCGAGGGGAGAGGAGGATGGGAACCCAGCACTGGAAGCATGTGACAGCCACATAGTTTTGCACCACCTTCTAGGGCAGGATTTCCACCGAGAAAGAGACCAGAGAGAGGGCTGAGCAGCACCCAGGAAGCAGCAGCAGAAGCAGCAGCAGCAACAGCAGCGAGCATTGCAAGGTAACCGCAGCTGCGCAAAGGGCGATCCCCAGGGGGAGAAGCGCAATTGCAACCTGCTGCTTGCCTGGGCAGGCTCCAGGGGGCTTGTTTGCCAGGGGCAAAGGCAGTGAGCGGCAGCCGAGCGAGGACCTGGCGGGTGTTTGCAGGGCTGGCACCTGCCGGCCTGGCTGCCAGGTCGGGGGCAGAGGAAGGACCGGGAGCGAGGGGCAGGAGGAGAAGGGCTGAGCTGGAAAGGACGGGGGCATCTCCGCGCGCCTCTCTGCCCGCGCTCCGCGCACCAGGGATACGCGAACTGGCAGCAATAGTTCTGCCACAGTGAAACCAACCTAGAGGAGGGATGGGAGAGTCTGTTGCTGTCCTGTGACACTGAATGCTCTCTGGCGCGCAAAGAGCTTGTGACTTCCTGCTCATGGGGACGCCTCTTCGCCAGAGGCGCCCCGAGGCCGGTTGAAGGTTAATTTGGGAAGCAAGAAGCGCCATGGCTGCACATGGCTGCAGATGACTCCACATGCGCCCTTTCTGGCAAGGCTGCCGACTGGGGTAAAAAGAGCGACTTCCTTGACTTCTTCTTTCCTTCCGGAGATTTAAATGTGGGTTCATTTTTACTGTTGACACATTTCTGGAAAGACACATTTCTAATTTCTTACTGATTTGTTAAATGTAAACTATCGAAATAAAGCCAATGCAAATCTATAAAAGGGTTCCCCTCCATGGAAACTCCCCTTTCAATAACACTTTATTGAAATAGTTATGAAAGTGCTTGAAATAGTTTTGTCCAACAGCGGATCTATCTCGTTTTTGATCAGGAGTCAGGTTTCAGCTCCATGGAAGTTGCAGCAGTATTTGGACAACTCCTTCTGTTTATGGAAAGCTATAGGAGGCCAGTCTGACAAATAGACCCAAAGCCCCAGAAGTTGTTAATGGCAAACAACTCGAATATGCAGATCACTCTCAACTCCAGTCGAGGGGCTGCAGATTGTTTTCCAGACCTGCAGATCAGATGATGCCCAGAACTCAGTGTCTGGAAACTGGTATGTGGCAGGCTGACTGGAGTTGGGGCTGATTTGCATATTTGTTACTTGTTCTCAATAAATCTAGTCATTTGTCATTAATAATAATAATAATATTTACCTTTTTACCTTTAATCACCACCACCATCATCATCTGTGGCCTTTTGTTAAATTGATTATCTTTAGCATTTATTTTAGATTTCAAATTATATTAACTAGAAGGCCAAGCTTAAGACACGGCGAAAGTTTATGCAGAATTTACCACCTGCAATTACAATCATATTCAGTGGTAACTGAGGGTACTCTGAAATTGTGTAAAGAACTGTAATATGCCATGGCTAGAATGGTGGGACTGGGTGTCAGAAATCCGGGATCATAGAACTACTTTCCTAGAAAGTTCATTGATATGAATTGGGGAGCTTGACCTGATGTACCTATCAGGTTGTTGAGGCGCTAAAGCACTGCTTTGAACTCCTCAGAAGTGTGGCATTACAGTGGTACCTCGGGTTACAGACGCTTCAGTTACATACGCTTCAGGTTACAGACTCCGCTAACCCAGAAATAGTACCTTGGGTTAAGAACTTTGCTTCAGGATAAGAACAGAAATCGTGCGGCAGCAGCAGGAGGCCCCATTAGCTAAAGTGGTACCTCAGGTTAAGAACAGTTTCAGGTTAAGAACAGTTACAGATAGGTAGCCGTGTTGGTCTGCCATAGTCAAAATAAAAAAATTCCTTCCAGTAGCACCTTAAAGACCAACTAAGTTAGTTCTTGGTATGAGCTTTCGTGTGTATCTGAAGAAGTGTGCATCTGAAGAAGTGTGCATGCACACGAAAGCTCATACCAAGAACTAACTTAGTTGGTCTTTAAGGTGCTACTGGAAGGAATTTTTTAAGGTTAAGAACAGACCTCCAGAACAAATTAAGTTCTTAACCCGGGGTACCAGTGTAAATGAAAATTGCATCTCACGTCTGTGGGGATTGTAGTTTGCTAGGATTCCACAACCCCATTAGAAAAAGTGTCCTTCGCTGTCTGTTGCTGATGCTCAAAAATACCCAACAAGTCCAAACTACTGTTGTTTATCTCCTCCTTGTCATCCCCCCACCCTTTTGGGTGTGACTTCAGGATAGCAGCAAAAAGTGGGAGGTGGGTTGCAATTTCTCACAACTTCTGTGTGCCTAATGCACCATGTTATTTCTCCCCTCTGCAGGGGGGTTAGACAAGGAGCCAGCATAACCAATGTCACTGTGCAGGTGGACGGAGTCATATTTGACAGAAGCACGTCTGGCCTCTTTCAAAATAACTCCGCAGACCCACCCTCTAGTAGCCGGTCTACAGTCAGCACCCATATCTTTAGGAAGAGGCTTTTGGGCTGTAGTTATGGTTTAGCCCGGGGGTAGGTGAGTGTGGAGCTAGTCTGTTACCTTCCAGAGGTTGTTTGGCTCCCAACTCCCATCATTCCTGGCCTGCACAGCATGCTGGGAGTTGGACTCCCAACAATTTCTGGACTCTGTCTTTGGTTTTCCCATGTCCGATCCTAGCAACATTCAAGTATTCTGGAATTTCAACAGAATTTCCCACTAAGTCTTACTTTTGTTCTTTAAGGAGGCATGGCATAAAGGATGAGGTCCCCTTTGGATGATCACTGTTCTGTTGGAGGGCTTTGGTCTCACACCAGCATGTTTAGGTTTGCCCAGTTAGCGTGGATTTAAAGCACTGTTGGGCAGCAAACTAACTTTTTAAAAATCATTATTTTTATTATAAGGAAAGTGATGTTCTAGACAGTGAGGGATAATGGAAAAGTGGTATAATCTCCACACAAGCAATAAACAGATTGCCTGGAGAAGGCCTAAGAGACAGAGCGACAAATCAGAAGGTTCCTGTTCAGATATCAGCTTTGCCACCTTTTCTAAGCCCCAGGGCCTATAACATGGGGGTGATACAGACCAGCCTTACAGGATAGGTGTAAGAATGAAGTACTTTGAATGCTCTAAAGCACTGTATAAAAGTGAAGTAGTATTATTCGCTATCTTCCATTCTTAAGCAAGTAACAAAATGATTGACTTGACCAGGTTTCCAAATATTAACTTGTGGAGCTTATACAGTAGTGGTAGGGAGAAATTGCGACTCCCTGCTTTCCTTCTGGTGACCTCCAACTTTTATCATTATTTTGCTTCCAATACCTTGAGCTGCTGAGAGTGGCATGATTATTAATTTGAATCACAGGAGAGAGAGAGAGCTTAGATTGATGGGTCGCATTGGCAGCAGTGATCTGGAGTCTCCAGTCTCCTCTAGGTTGACCTTGTTCCACCTTTGCAGTTCTGTTGCAGGGCGGAGGCCTTTCTGGCAGGGTCAGGTGACTTGGGTGTGCTGGGAATGCCTTGCACAGCTGCCCTTCCACCTGTAGGCCGCTTGAGTGTCCCCACTCTGACCCTCGCTGGGCTCGTTCCTCTGTGTTAATAGTGGGACGGGGGACTTAAAGTAGAACCATCTTCTCCCATCAGCGCAACACCCAGAAGGAGAAAAGACACATTTTCTGAAGCCACTTTTGAGACCCTTCTCTCTCCACCTCCCTTCCCTTTTAAAGTTCATCACTTTATATCATGTTTCAGGATCCATTTGTCCCTTGCAGTTTCTTTTGACTAGGATAATTGTTCTTTAGAATTGTGTTAAGTCAGTAAGCAACAAGGCATAAATATTAGGCCAAGTCCGCAGAATGTAGGAAGCAATACTTTCTCTTATGTGTGAGATCACCAAGGGTGGGGTGGGGCGGTTAACCATGGGGTGTTCACTCTATTTTGCCTTTGTCAGACTCCGCCTGGAGTCCTGTGTCCAGCTCTGGGCACCACAATTGAAGGAGGATATTGACAAGCTGGAAAGTTTTCAGAGAAAGGAGGCAATACCAGGAGAACCCATCCTGGATTATTTAAACTGAAAGGCTAAAACTAGTCTATCTAAGCTTCTCTTTAAGTTGCAAAGGGATGACACTCTGCTCACGTGAGGAAGGAAGGATAATAGCTAATAAATATACCCTCTCCTAGCATCTAATTCACATCCCAACATAGGTTATGGGCCAAGATTAGATTATTTTTGAAGTATTTTGGTGAATGCAGCTGAATTCTCTTAAGAAAGAAGAGAGGTCTGAAGCAGAACTCTTTCTTTTTTGTTTCTTGGTGAGCATATGGTGACTCCATTGTCTCCACTGTGAAGAGAGATTAGTCCCCACTTCCCTCACAGAGCAGTACAGTACCTAGGTAGTGAAGATGTTTGGTCTTAAATTTTCCTTTGGAGACTTTGTTCTGGTTTTGGATTTAGCACATTTTCCGCCAACTTTTGAGTTTTGGACATTTCCTCCGTTTTTGAGATGGCCAGTGAGGTTTACTTCAGTGATGCAAGCCTCAAGACACCCAGATTACCATCCTTACTCAATGGGGAAAGTATCTGTTGTTAATAGCAAAGAAATACTAGGTGGCATTAAAAGTAAAAGGCCTAAAGGCAACAACAAAGAATCTAGAGCTCCAATCAATGTATGAGAACGGCAGAATAAGCAAGCAAGAGCCACAACTTTAAGCAGCATTTCAGATGCCCAGGTTGTGCATATTAAGGAGACTGATACTGCAGCCCAGATACTTGAGGCCCTGGAACTTTCATATGGATTTGCAAGCAAAAGTTTCCATAGAAAATGGATGCAAGATTTGCTAAGGCTCAGGTTGAATTCTAAGGCAGATTGTCCCAAATATGTGACTGAGATTTTAACACTTCTTGAGAAACTAGAACTGTCAGAGTACCCAATGCAAGAAGAGCAAAATATCTGCGATTTCCTAGGGTCACTAGAACCCAAATTTGGGACTTTTGCAACTCTAATGGATGGGAAAGAGGACTTGACTTGACTTTCGAAAGATTAATTGCCTGTTTAAGAGAGGAATGTGTACAAAGGAGAGAAGAGTCTCCAGTCAGGAGTGCAAAAGCCAATGATTCTAGTTATGTGTCTAAGTGTCAAATGAAGGGCAAAGCCATATCTATGAAAGGTGTGCTTTAATTGTAATAAAGAAGTACACATAGCAAAAGCAGGGCAAGCAAGGTTCTGGAAACCAAGCCTTATGAGGAACGGTTGAGGGAGTTTGGTTTGTTTAGCCTGGGAAGGAGGAGACAGAGAGGAGGTATAAGAGCCACTTTTAAAGTGTCTCAAGGGCCATGTAAGTCCTAACCGGATTAATTATTATGCTTGCTGAAGCAGGAGGCTCATATTTAACCCCTTTAACTCCTAATGCTCAAAACCTGGAGGTAATGTTAGTTTGTGGGTGGGGAAAACAATCATCCAAAAGTGGATGTAGATAATTTTATACATGTAATTTCAGATGCACATTTATGTTTGTTCAATTGAATTGAATTGAATTGAATCAAAATCTTTTGACATTTCCATTTGTGGCGCTTGTTTCACAGCACACTGAAATTATCGGCCATAAGCAGATGGATGAAGGAATGGAGCACTGAAGGCTCCTCAGCCTTTAGATCCATCTCTTTCACCTGTGGCCACATGAGAACAGACTGATAGGTATCTACCATATATGTGGTGCTTTCCAGAACAGACACTGCATCTGTCTGCTATACTAAAAAAACAAAAACAACAACCCCAAGTCTTAAAATCCATCATATTCAGCAAGACTTACTTCTGAGTAGACCTACATAGATTTGAGCATTCTAACTAGAGTTGAAGCCGTGGTGAAAATTGAGGCAGAACATTCTCGAGAGCCAGTGTGGTGTAGTGGTTAAGAGCGGTAGTCTCGTAATCTGGGAAACCGGGTTCGTGTCTCCGCTCCTCCACATGCAGCTGCTGGGTGACCTTGGGCCAGTCACATTTCTCTGAAGTCTCTCAGCCCCACTCACCTCACAGAGTGTTTGTTGTGGGGGAGGAAGGGAAAGGAGACTGTTGGCCGCTTTGAGACTCCTGAAGGGGAGTGAAAGGCGGGATATCAAATCCAAACTCTTCCTCTTCTTCTTCTTTATTCTGGACGAGTTAATCCAGAACGCTCTCCGCTCTGACTCTGCCAGCTGGCAGCAGCACCCTGAGGGAATGAGTCTCTCCCTTGACTCGAGGGGAATGGACAGCCAGAAGCAACGTCAGCCCAACAGACACGTGTGTTCGCCTCATATTCATACGATGCCTCCAGAGAAGTGCCAGGCTGCTCCTGCTCCTGCCTGGAAGCTTCTTAGCTTCTCCCTATCATTGTTGATACAGAAGAGCACCCCAAAGATCAGGGGCCCCCAGAGCACCATCTGTTGTGTCACAAGAAGCTGCAGGAGCTTTTCTGGAGACAAGCCGTTGAACACAGACAAACATTGCCAATATCTGTGACTGTATGGCTAAGCGCTTGGCAAGGCTCTTCCCGCATCACAAAGCACAGAAATGTCAATGGGAAGCAAAACAGAGGAGGCAAATCATGCTATTTTGATATGAATTCACATTGCAAGCATTCTTCACACATAGGTGGCATGCATGAGGGAAGGTTCGCAGATCAGCAGTAGAGCACCTGCCTTGCATGCAGAAGGTCCCAGGTTCAATCCCCGGCAGCGGAGAGCCACTGCCAGTCAGTGTAGACAGTACTAAGCTAGGTAGAACAAAGGTCTGACTCAGTTCTATGTTCCTATAGGTGGTGTAGTGGCATTGTAATATCTATGGCAGAGATCTGTAATGTTATCCTTAAGAAGACTTCCCTTGGACTCAGAGGGGTTAAACCCAGTGGCAAATATCCCCTTTCTGGGCAAGGTGCTTGAGAAGGTGGTGGCGCCCCAGCTTCAGGCATGTCTGAGGAAAACTGATTATTTGGATCCACTCTGTTCCAGTCTGGTTTCAGGCCTAGTTACACCACTGAAATTGCCTTGGTCACCCTGACTGAGGACATTTGACAGGAGAACGTTAAGGGGAGTGCAGCCCTGCTCGTTCTCCTAGAATATCTCTGCAGCTTTTGAAACTGTTGGCCACTGAAGGATACTTCAGTGGTGCCTCAGGAAGGTGTGGATGGGGGGGCACTGTCCTAAAGGGCTCCTGGGAGGCTCCTGGGAATTATCCTGGGGTGTCCCACAGGGCTCCATCTTGGCCCCCATGCTATGTAACATCCAAAGGAAGCCTCTGGGAACTGTTATTAGGAGATTTGGAGTGATGTGTTGTTAAAATGCTGGTGACAACCAGCTTCATCTCTCTGTTCAGACTGAACCAGGAGAGGCAACTGAGGTTTTAGACCAGTGCTCAGAGGTGGTGAGGGGCTGGATGTGGGCCAGTAAACTGAGGCTGAATCCTGGAGAGACAGAGGTATCCCAGCTCCTTATGTCTGTGAGGTGTGGAGGCGGCCTATCCTGGATAGGTTAGCACTCTCCTGGAAGGAGGTTCAGGTAGCCTTGATGGCTTGGAGTGCCTTCTTTGGGCTCTAGCTGGTTTGCTAGTTATAGCCCCTTTTCAACAGAGATTACTTGGCCACTGTACTCCCTGCTCTGGTAACTCCCAGATGAGATTACAGTATTAGAAGGTGCTCTACGTGGTGTTGCTCTTGAAGATGACTTGGAAACTTTGGTTCATCCAAAATGCATTAAGCAGACCAAACTGGGGTGGGATAAGGAGAGAGGGAAAGTTCACTATGGGTAGCGTTCTTGGATATTTATACAGTAAACTGAATATAAGGTGACTGAGCAGCCACCACCTCTCTTACAGGGTGACTTAACAGGGTGTATGTTGCACAGCCTCTCTTTAAGCAGAAAGCACAGGCCTTCCCTTTGCTTAACAACCATCATAACAGTAGTCATTTTGCTAGGTTAACATAAATATAATCTGATCTTGATTGCATTACTTCTGCAAATAAGTTGTGTGCTGGCTTGTTCACTGGAAAAAAAATGGCAGAAAATCAGCTGACAGTCATGCTGAATTCATTTTCCCTCTCACAAAAGGGAACAGTCTTATACTTACTTGGGTGTTGGCTGAGTGATCCAGTTGTGCGGCTCTGTAAGATCCCACTAATGGACTCTAAATCTTATAACCAGGTCATCTTGTCTTTGTAAAAATATACAGTGTCCATGTTTAAATACTTCAGATGCCCAGTGTTGTGTGATAAATGCATCGTCTAAGTATGACTTGCACAAATAACATTCACTGGCAAGTAAAGCAATAGACCACTTACCAGTATCAACTGGGAGCAGGGATTGCAGCCCAGTGGTCTGGGAGGCTTTTGGCCTCCTGCATCACCAATGGATGACGTCAGCTCCTCCAACAGCCGCTAGGGTGCTTGTGTCCCCCCACAAATTTTGAGTTTAAACTGCTCATCAGGGCAAAGCAAGCAGGCAGTTTCACAAGGGTGGGTCTGACTGCTACGTCAGTCAGGTCTACCAACTGACCATAAACACAGGCTGTGCTGGTACTCTGTGGATCATCTAGTCCAACCCTCTACACTACAGGAATTTCAACCAAAGCATCCATAGCAGATGGCCACCTTCTGCATCAAAACCTCCAGTGAAGAAGAATCCACCACCTCCCAGTCTTTTCCACTGTCAAACAGCCCTTACTGTGAGATGTTTAGTCAGAATCTGCTTTCTTGTAACTTGAAACCATTGGTTAAGGTCCTTCTTTCCAGAGCAGGAGAAAACAAGCTTGCTCCACCTTCCATGTGACAGCCCTTCAGGTATTTGAAGATGGCTATCATACCTCCTCTCCATCTCCTCTTTTCCAGCTCCTTCAAGCTCCTTCAAGCTTTCCTCATAATGCTTGGTTTCCAGACCCTTAATCATCTTGATTGCCCTCCTTTGCGCATGTTACAACTTGTCAACAGCCTTCTTAAATTGGGGGTGCCTAGAATTGGACACACTCTTCCAGGTGTGCTCTGACCAAGGCAGACTAGATCAGTACTATGACTTCCCTTGATCAGGACACTCAATTTCTGTTGATGCAGCCTAGAATAGCATTCACCCCCCCTTTTTTTTTGCTGCTGCTGCTGCATCATCAAACTGTTGACTCATGTCAAGGTTGTGATCCAACAAGACTCCTAGATTCTTTCCACATGTTCTGCTAGTAAGCCAGATGTCCCCCATCTTATTTTTTTTTTTTTTTTGAAGCTGGTTCTTCCTGCCTTAAGTGCAGAACCTTACATTTGTCCCTATTGAATTTCATTTTGTAAGCTTGGAGCCAGGTATCCAGTCAGCTAAGGCCACCTTGATCCTGATTCTGTCTTCTGCGGCATTAGCTGCCCCTCCCAGTTTGGTGCCATCTGCAAATTGGAGATGAGCATCCCCTCAATTCCTTCACCCAAGACATTTATAAAGATGCTGAACAATGGTCCCAAGACAGAACCCTGTGGTAGTATCCTGTGGCACCCCACTTGTCACTTTTTTCCAGGACAATGAGGAACAATTAATGAGTACTCTTTGGGTGTGGTCAGTTAACCAGCTGCAAATCCACCTAACAGTTACCTCATTCAACCCACATTTTACCAACTTCCTCGTAAGAATACCATGGGGGACTTAGTCAAAAGCCTGACTGAAATCAAGATACACTAGGTCCACAGCATTCCCCTGATCCACCAAGCTTGTGACTCCATAAAAAAAGAAGACATGAGATTTGTCTCACATGACTTGTTTTTGAGAAACCCATGCTGGGTCTCACCGCATTCTTTTCTAAGTGCTCACAGACAGACTGTTAAATTATCTGTCCTGGGCCTTTCCTGGTATTGATGTCAAGCTGACTGGTCAGTAGTTGGCTGGGTCTTTCTTTCCTCCGATGGAGACAACATTTGCCTGCCTCCAGTCTGCAGGGACGTGTCACCTGTTCTCCAAGATTTTTCAAAGGTAATAGGCTCTGAAATTACCAAATTTTTCCATCTATAAGACACCCCCATGTATAAGACGCTTCCTATTTGGGGGGACTCAGATTTAAGACAGTGCGGGGAGATGGCCCAGAGTATAAAACACCCCCAAATTTTTGACATTATTTTTTAGGGAAAAACCTAGTCTTATACACAGAAAATACGGTACATCTGCAAGTTCCAGTAGTACCCTTGGATGCAGCTCATCAGGCCCTGGTGATTTGAATTCATTTAAAGTAGCTAGGTGTTCCCTTACTACCTCTTTTCCAGTCTTAGGCTGCAGCTCCCTCCTTACAGCATTTATTCTGTTATCACCAGGTTGGGCATCACTTTCCTTTTGGGTGAAGACAGAAGCAAAGTAGGTGTTGAGCAATTCCGCCTTCGGTCTGTCAACCAGTAGCATTTCTCCATCTTCTCCACACAGAGTACCTACCATCTACTTGTTCTTCCTCTTGCTTGGAACATGGTGGAAGAAACCTTTATTACAGTGGTACCTCGGGTTACATACGCTTCAGGTTACATACGCTTCAGGTTACAGACTCTGCTAACCCAGAAATAGTACCTCAGGTTAAGAACTTTGCTCCAGGATGAGAACAGAAATCACGTGGTGGTGGCGCAGCGGCAGTGGGAGGCCCCATTAGCTAAATTGGTGCTTCAGGTTAAGAACAGTTTCAGGTTAAGAACAAACCTCCAGAACAAATTAAGTTCTTAACCCGAGGTACCACTGTATTATTATTATTAACCTCTTGTGCAAGCCTGAGCTCATTCTGGGCTTTAGCCAGCCTGACTTTCCTGCTGCAACTGTTGGTCTATACTCCTCCTTTGTGATTTTCCCCTTCTTCCACTTTTTATAACTCTGCTGACTTGGAAGCCCCTTATGCAGCCACACCGGTTTCTCTACATTTTTCTTTCTTGTTGGAATTGTTTGCATTTGACTTGGGTCACTTTATCTGCTTCCCCAGTTTAAATGGGCCTTTTCTCTGGTTTGTTATGTAGATGCAGTTATAAATTTAATTCAGACTCATAATGAAGCAATCTTCTATTTCCGTAAACTGAAATGACCTGACATGTATGGTCAGATAAAGGCCCTGTTGTTTATTTTGCCCTTGGAAATGATAGCAGCTCATAAGGAGTGCCTCTGCCTGAATCCATGCTAAGCAAAGTTGGCCTGCGTGTGTGAGATCAGCAGACTTTCTTGGCAGACCTTTCTGTCTCTTCACTGGCATCCTCCACAAGTTCAGTTTACCGGATAACTTCCTGGAGAAGAAGCAGCTGAACTAGTTTTTTTCCTTCTGGAAATAAATCTACCCAATGTTAAGTCTGTCCTGTGTATCATTGCCAGTTCCTTCAACTCTGTGGCTCTGTAGAAAGCCCTTCACACTACAGTGTCATTAGCCTTATCCAGTGTGCGTTGCTTGTTTGACAACTGTGCAAAGGTAGGGGATTGCTGGCTGCCTGACGTGCATTTCAGGGCGACGGGAATACATTTCTCCTTTCATTTCTCATGATGGCTGCAAACTGTCTTTTGACAAAATCCACCATGAACTTCTTGCAGAGAAGCTGGTAAAATGTGGGTTGGATGAGGTAACTGTTAGGTGGCTTTGTAGCTGGTTGACTGACCAAACCCAAAGAGTACTCATTAATGGTTCCTCGTCCTCCTGGGGAAAAGTGACAAGTAGGGTGCCGCAGGGCTCTGTCCTGGGCCTGTTGTTGTTCAAAGTCTTTATCAAATGTTTTGGATGAAGGAATTGAGGGGATGCTCATATCCAATTTGCAGATGACACCAAACTGGGAGGGGTAGCTAATGCTGCAGAAGACAGAATCAGAATTCAGGCCTTGGTGGACCACATCCTTAACATGAGTCAACTGTGTGATGCAGCAGCAAAAAAAAGTGAATGTTATTTTAGGCTGCATCAAGAGAAGTCTAGTGTCCAGATCAAGGGAAGTCATAGTCCCACTCTATTCTGTCTTGATCCGACCACACCTGGAGTCCTGTGTCCAGTTCTGGGCGCCACAATTTAAGAAGGTGGTGCTGGTAGCCTCATTTAATTTATTTGCGTGTTTAGACCCAGAGACCTCCCCCTTAAATAAAGACACATTTGACTCAAATTTTAGTTTTGGTTTTTGGCAGAATTTAGGCCACAACTTTATTGATTACAGAAAAGTGAGTGGTTGCATAGGCTCTGGTTTGATTAGCTCCCTACACCCTTGCAGGTAGCGCTGACCCAGAGCTCTATCATAGGTAAACTAAGAGTGAACACCTGGGTAGGCGGAAAGCCTGGAAACAGACTCTGTTCACTCCCCTGGACTCAGGCACAGGCACAACTGCCTTTTGGGGGTTGACCAAACCAAGTTGAGTCCCTGGATTCCTTTAACAGAATACCCTTCACATAGGGATGGCAAGACCATTCTCCCATCCCTATCACCTGAACCAGTGCCTATCTGCAACCTTACAAGTTGTGACGAATTGCTACGCGGCAGGCGAAAACCAAATGGCAACAGCAAATCAGTCAAGTGGGGAAAATTCCTGCCATGCCCCTGTCCCAACGACAGACAACACACGACGGCATAGCAAGGTCAATCGCAAAAATGCCCCTAAAATTAGGGAGAGGTGGGCAGGTGTTCCGATGCACGAGCCGAAAGAGGAAGCTCTGGGACACGTGCAAGGGATTATATAGGTCCCTCAATCCGTTTAGACTGCACCCCCATTAAACCCAGCAATGAGGGACCTACCAATCGGGTGTTGTGCCTATCCAATAGACCCACTACCAGGAGGTTAGTCTCCAGGTCTCACCACAACACGTGCCCTCTTTTAGGGAGGACACGATTTATTTTAATTAAACAAATATTATTGGAGAATGAGTTCTAATCTGTTTGACACAGTTTGACACAGACTTTTGTCCTTGATTTTTAGGTGCTCTGTTTTCTAAAGATGGGAAGGCGGAAACTGGATCTTTCCAAACTGACAGATGAAGAGGCTGAGCATGTTTGGGAAGTTGTTCAGCGGGACTTCGATCTGCGGAAAAAAGAGGAAGAGCGTTTAGAGTAAGTGGCTAAAACATGAGAATAGGAACTTTGATGATTCTTCAAAAGAGAGGCCTTTAGTATTTGTCATTTTCAAGCTGTTTTCCAGCTAGCTTGAATCACTAATGCTAGGCACATGGCGAGGGGGCTACAAAAATGGCTGTGGGATAATATAGATAACGTCATCACAGAATTTGTTAATATTTGTAAGGATACAGTTTAATTTAAATTTAAAACTTCTTAAATTTAAATAGGAAAATTCTTTTGCCGCTTACTAGCTGTTGCATGCTAAATCTTGTGGAACAGAAAAAGCAGACTTAAATGCATGAGATTCAGGAAAAGACAGGCATTTAGTGAATGGCTGGAAAAATATGTACTGTACTTTTGTATTTTGCTTGGTCCATAGATTTATCTTTTAGACTTCTCTATGAGTTGGTTGGTTGGAAAATGCAGCTTATACAAAAACACTCTTTCCATCTTCTCAAAAGTCTCAGTTATGTGCTTCTGACAGTACATGTTACAATTTTTACGCATCTCTGGCTCTCTCAGTTTCAATGTCAGCCTTGACCACATGCGGCTGTGATGTCACTTTGGCACAGCAAGGTCAGAGCTACCCTCACAGCTCCCAGAATGCCAATTTAAATTTTTAAAAAGAAATATCTGTGTTTCCAGCCCTTGTTGTTTTGGAGATCTATTTAAGAGCCAGGCAGCGAGTGCTTGATAAAGCATCAGGAACAAGTTTAGGAAGAGTCCTTTCTGCGTGGCAGTGAATCATGTCCCATTTCTCATATATCCATGGTGCTGTTAAATTATGATCATCAATTGCTTTTTTAATCATTCCCCGGAAGAGCACAGGATGCTCACAGTACGTGGCGCTTTCCCTTTCTCTTCAGAACAACCCTGTGAGGTCGGTTAGGCTGAGAGACACCTACCATATTTTTCGCTCTATAAGACGCACCAGACCACAAGACGCACCTAGTTTTTGGAGGAGGAAAACAAGAAAAAGAATATTCTGAATCTCACAAGCCAGAATAGCAAGAGGGATCACTGCACAGTGAAAGCAGCAATCCCTCTTGCTGTTCTGGCTTCTGGGATAGCTGCGTAGCCTGCATTCGCTCCATAAGACGCACATACATTCCCCCTTACTTTTTAGGAGGGAAAAAGTGAGTCTTATAGAGCAAAAAATACAGTAACTGCTAGTAGTTTTTCCTCAAGTGTTCAAGACTGCCCTGGGATGGATGGAAGGAACATTTCCATGGTATTGTTTTGCAGTATAATTTGAAGTACAGAAATGTATAGTATTTTTCTAGGCACAGAAGAATTGTGAATGCATAGATATAAAATGGAACCTTTAAGGAGTATATCCACAGCACTGCAGAAACGGTATTCTGGCAGTGGGGAGAACAGCTTAGCTCTGCATAAAATTCTCAAACAGCAACTTTTGAATGCTAGAAGGAAATGAAGAGTTAGAATAGTTATTTTTCTTTCTTTCTTAATCCTTACAACAGGAGTCAGGGCAGAAGGGGGAGCTGCAGGAGAATTGGAGCGGCTTCGTCAGGGTTTTTAGTCCTCTTTAGAATAATTTAGTTTGATGGTGTTTTTACCAGAGAGGACCAGCTGCCATACTGCAAAATTAAAAATAAATCAGTTATACAGTTGGGAGTGCCTGTACCCTGCCTTGAAGAACAGAGGTGAGGATGTGAAAGAGAAGCATGCAGTTGCCATGTTTCTTGGGAAGAGAAGGAAAAATTAATTCACTCCTCTTAAAGGAATTATTTACTTTGAGGGAAGAGGCAGGAAGTGAGTCATCAGATGGATGGCTTCTTTAATGTGTGCACTGACATTCATGGTTTTACAGTATCCATAACGAGAAAAAGAAAAAGAAAAACTTTCCTATGTCCATGTACTATGAGTGGTCCAGGAGGAAATGCATTTTTAGACCATTATAACCCTTCTGGGCTTTTGTCAATCTGCTATAACCCTTTCCCTGAGGAGAATTCATTATATTCATTCCAGATTCATTCTCTCAACCTAGATTTCCCAGGGAAGCAGTACAAATTATATTCAAAAAGCAAGAGATCTGTTCCTGCAATCTGGAGAGTTTTTGATCCCAATAAAATTACACGACCTCCTTTACTTCAACTGTCTTTGTAAATCTTACATCCAGTGTTTAGGGCAATCCTCCTTTCCCCCCTTGCTGCCTCCATTGCATCTTCTTCGTACTCCCAAGACGAGATCTTTTGAGTGGTTTGAAGCTAATTATACACTAGCCCTAAGGGGGGGAGGGGGGAGCCACTCAGTGACCTGCTGTGATTAAAAATAAATCAGTTATACAGTTTGGAGTGTCTGGACCTTGCCTGGAAGAACTCTTTGTATGAGTTTCAGTTGGTGTTGCTCAAGGATGTGGAAAAGGTGCTTGGCCAAGATTGTGTGGCTGCTTGTGTGCTTCATGGCTTATGCTACCCAGCAAGGAGGTGACGGGGGTGGGGCAAGGAAATGACTATTGCCTTGTTACAAGAGGGGGTGGTTGCAGGCCACCTAACAGGCCACTGGGCGTGGCCGTTCCTGAAAAGAACTTTCCATGGATCTTGAAGATCCAGATCATGACAGACCACTTGCAAATGTTCCCTCTTGGGTGAGCTTCTTATGCAGGCAATCTGCAGCCAGGCCCAGGCGCTCCAGGATGAGTGATTTTCTGGGTCCAGTTCAATGTGGGTTGAGGCCCAGTTTAGGCACTGCAATTGTCTTGGTTGGCCTGTATGATTATGCTTGTCAGGATAGAGACGAGGAGAGTGTAACACTGTTGATGCTTGATCTCTCAATAGCTTTGGATACCCTAAATCATGGTATCCACCTGGAGTGACTGTCTAAGTTGGGGTGGTCAATACAGATGACATGCAACCCTTTTTCTATGGGAGTAGTGATACATTGGTGTCTGGCTGCTCTAAAAGACAGGATAAAGGCCAAGAAACTAAAATTGAATCCAGACGTCATGGCAGAGACACTGTTAGCAGGTGACTGCTGTTCCCAGATAAGTAGTGTTTACCCAGTCCTGGATGGGGTTGCTCTCTGCTTACAGCTCATGTTAATAGTTTGTAGGTACTCTTGGACCCCTTGTTGTCAGGTGGCCTCCATGGTTTGGGATGCCTTCTAGCAGGTTCTGTAGATTTTTTAGCGCCCTATCGCTGCTTTTGGGGGTTGATCATTTCAGTGGTGATCAGGCTTACGCTTGTAGTGAGGTTCCAAATACTGTGTAATCACTTTCAGGGTTTTAGTGGCTAATTGTTTTGCACCTTGCAGGAAGCCATAGGGACATACAAGTGAGCAAAGGCTCAGCATGAAAGAGCACCATGTTGGTGCATGTTGCTAAACTCACACCAACCCGACTCCCCTCTTCGCTGACAGGATCGGAAAGAAACCTCACAGCACCAGCTTGGCATTGCATGCGGACGAGTGTTTGTGGTTTGATTGTCTCCAAACAAGCCATGAGAGGAGGTAAAGGTTTGTTATTGGCTTCCTCCTGTGGTTTGTCTGGAGAGAAACAAATGTGATGCGTGTTCCCCTGTAGTGCTACAACGGGGTGGAAATGAAGTCATACTTTGTAACTATAGTTTACTGTGATGTATGACTTGTCTCTTGTCTCTTTCGCCTTCCACTGTTGTTTGTATCTGATCCCTATAGCAGCCTCTACTTTGCTATGCTACTCACGGTCCCGATGCTTTGGAACTTAGCCTACCAATTGTGTTCTAATTTGCTGGTGCTAACTTTATGGTCCAGCTAAGCTCTGGTGCTAAGAGTTTTCTGACCCTAATTCTGCAAAGACTCAGGGACATTTCACGCATTCATTCTCAGTTTAATATTCTCCAGCCAGAGAAAGGTTCTATGGGGATTGAAATGTGTATTATCACTGCATGGGGATTTCTGCTATTGCCACAGAACCCAAAAATGGCTGCAGAGTGGCTGAGCCTATGGTTGCCTGTGGATAGTTAGGAGGTTAAAATTGTTGCATGAACCACTTAGCTCACAAGGGTTCTCCTGCATGTGAGCAGCCAATGGCTCCTGCAATTGCACGGGGATAAGTTTGCATGAGCCATCACTTGTGCAGATACACCACTGCTCTTCTTGTAGTTTGGGGAACTGGGAAAACTGCTGCAAAGCTTTACAGCCTCCCTGTGATTAGAAGGCTACGCCTGGTTGCATGGATGGGAATCTGTGAATTGGCTTGCCTCTAAGTATGTCTAGTAAAAGTTGTTCCTTAACAAGTTCAAGAACTGAGAGCAAAGATATTCAGATTGCAAATCTGACTCCAGGAGCAGACTTGGAACACATGGTTGGGATAAAACATTTATAGCAGGTCCATGAATGCTTTTAAAGCACTTGTATTAATGAAGTGCTGATAAGATAGCTGATATTCTGCCTTGCAAAAACAAAGATGAATTTATTTACCGTGGTTGTTTGGCATTGTTGCTCAGTTTCCAGAGTCCTAATGACGTTGAGGTACGTATACATTTTTGAGGCAGCAAACCAGTTCCAAACCTTCATGTAAAAATATGATATGAAGGGAGCAGCTGTGCCTGATTTTTCATGGGTCTACCACATGTTAGGTTTAAAGAGGTAGGAGTGATTTTTTTTACATCACCAGGGATGTGAAGGTGAGGAGAGCTGAACCCGGCTGCTAGCTCCCCATGCTTTGCCCAAGTACTTACTCTTCACCCCCAGCTCAGTTCACTTCTGGTATAGGAAGAAAAGTACCTGAAACGATGGAGAACAGAGTATGGATGGGAGTGAGGTGGGGGCCCAGATCTTCTCACCTGCTCTCATTTTGGTGTACAAAGTAGAGTCCCATCTCAGCTTCATGCTTGAATGAGAAGTGTCTGCTCTCATCCCACTCAGCTTGGCTTTCGGGACTGCGTAACGTGCACAAGGCATTTTCCGATGACAAAAATGATGGATTCATTTAAAACCACTAGGTTAAATTTACTTGGAGTTTATGAATAAGCAGATATGAGCAGTGGTAGCTTTTCCACCCACTGACTCTTGTAGGAGAAAATGTTCCCTTCATTGCCTCAACACCCAGCTGTCTGCCCCCAACACCTTGCTGTTCTGCGTAGGTCCAAATGAATTTGGCCAAAGAAATGAATGAATGAATAGTACACTTTTGGAAGGAAATCTGTTACATTTTTGGAGAATCCAAGTTTATAAATACACAACACATAAGCATCACTTCTTGTATCCCTGACGACAAAAGGCCTGCTTCATTGAAAGGCTGGATAGGAATTTCCAAGACGGGGAGCTTGTCACATCCTTGCCGTCCCTCTTTGATGTGTTGAGTAGTACCAACAGGGCTGCCCCTTAAGCACTAAAGCAAGTGCCACTCCCATCTTCATCACATCTTCTGCTTAACTGAGAGTGGGTGTGGGGTAGGGAATCATGTGTGGGACTAGGAACAGAGTGAGCAAGGCTCAAGTCCCCACTTAGCCCTTTTGCTGGCGGGGTGTTTTTGGACCAGGCACCATCTCCCAGCACAGGGTTGGGGCACAGGGTTGTGGCGGGGATTAAATGAGGAAGAGAACTATGGATCCCACCTGGAGCTCCTTGGAAGAAAAGGGGCCGGATTTAAGTGCAATAAACACATAAATCCATGAAGACATAAATAAATGGAGGGGGAGGACTGTGCACACCACTCTCAGCTAAGGGGAAGGGCAGAATAAAAACAAAGTTTCCCATTCAATGCAATGGGTTGTAAAAGTGGTTCTGTTTGGCTTCGCAGTGGTGTGGGTCAGTATCCGCTAGCCTCATGTTCTCCAGATGCTTGGGACTGTCACTCCCATCGGCTCCAGCCAGCACATCTGAAGGGCACCACATTGGCAAAGGCAGATTTTTGTGTTGAGAAGGTTCTTTGCATACTTTGCTCTGTCTGCTCTTCATGGCTGGCTTTCCCCCGCTTCTCAAATGCTTAGCAGACATTTTGCTATTATGACAAGAGAGAAAACTGCTGTCCCGTTAGCACTCCTCTGCCCTGTCTTATGCCACCTGCTGTTGCCACACAACTTGGCCTGCCTTTGGGTACTCTGGTGGTGCCCTCAAGCCCTCCATCCCTTTTGGCCTGGGCATCCTTGGGCCCTGCCTCACTTGCTTTTGCCAGCTGAAGAGGCGAGGAGGGTGGCACCCTGGGTTTGAGTCACAGCTCTTGCACATCTCCCCTGTCCTGTCCTGGATTCTTCTCATCTAGGCAAATGGCCAGTGCTGGCATAGGCTCAATGGCTGGGCTAATCTCATGGACCAAACCAGAACCCCAAACTGTCAGGTCTTCTTAATGCGTCACTTAAGCATTCATGTATACAGAAAAGTTGGCTTTCTGCAAGTCCTAGCTAAGATCAGTATCTTTTTGTCTGTTTCTTTGGAGGTTTCTGTAGCTGGTCACACTCCCAGACACAGCCTTAAATAGGAATAGAAAACATTTCAAAAAGGTGTGTGTCGGTTAATGTACCACAAGAGCATTGCTAATTACTCTCTAGGTGAAAAATTTCCAGCCCTGCCTACATGCCTCCAGGGGCCCATCCTACTAACCAAACATGGCACTTCTTACTTGTAGCCCCAAAGGCAAACAGAGGGCCGTGTCTATTTCTAGTAAGCAAACAGAAACCTATCGCACAGCCTGGCAGATCCTGTCCTGCTATAATCCAGCACAAAGGCATTCACTTTGGTTCGAACCTCACCAGAAGGGGTTTTTAGACACCGCACAAGGGTGTTCTGCTCGGTGTAGAGTTTCTAGAGTGGTTTTGCTTTCACATTGGCTGCATGTGGATGCCATGATAAACAAATCATAGTTTAGTGTGTCAGGTACCGGCCTGCGCAAGTCTTGGGCTTGTTGCTGTCTCCATCCCATCTCCTCTTCTAGCACGGCTGCGAGAAGAAGTTCAAAAGCTTTAGTTTCCATTTTAAATTAACTGCAGTTTTAGCTAAGATTAACAACGGGATTCAGAGCTTAACTATGGCTTGTTGAAACAAGCCAGCGTCACAACCCATAGTTTGCAGTAGGGTTGTTCTGTTCCACTCTCAACCTTTCTGATAGTAAGAGCTGTTTGACAGTGAAAGTGTCTCCCTCAGGAAGTGGTGGACTCTCCTTCCTTGGAGGTTTTAAAGCAGAGATTGGACAGCCATCTGTCATGGATGCTTGAGCTGAGATCCCTGCATTGCAGGGGGCTGGACTAGATGACCCTCAGGGTCCCTTCCAACTCTACAGTTCTATGAAACAAACCGTAGTTGAGATTTACCACATGTTATGCTGACATAGCAAGCCATAGATCCCAGTTTGGCTTGCAAGGCTGTCTTCTCCAAACCCCAAACTATGCCCACGACCTACACCTGGTATCATATGTGGTGTCAGGTGAGATCCAGTTTCCCATCCCTGCCATAATGAGAAGTGAAAGTGAAAGCTTCCAAACATTGCTACACTAGCAGAGGGGAAGGGAGCGAGAAGGTTCGTCAACCAGAGGCTCCAAAAAGCTCCTTCTCAGAATTGGGGGAACTCTGGCCTTGCAGGTGAATCCAGCCTCCCTCCAGGACTCTCTGCCCAGCCCTTGGGACCCCCCCCCCCACCTAGAGCCTGCTCCTCCCACTCAAGTGCTTTTGTTTATCCTTAAGGGGACCTCGGACTGTGACCATTCCTCTTGTTTGCCCTGGTGTGCAAGTGTCTGTAAACCCCGACTTTTGCATGGTTGGAATGAATCAAACCATGCAAAGGTAAGAGCGCATCCATTGCTCAGCTACTTTTTGGCTCTGGCCACATCCACTTTTGACTGGCATGTGGCCCCCAGAAGGTCACCCACAAGAGAATGTGGCCCTTGGGTGGAGCAAGGTCCCCCACCCCTGTGATTGTACCCTGGTTTATCATGATGCCCCAGTGCAGCCACTTTCTCACAGGTTGGAGCATTTCTGTTTTCAGCTAAGAAAGAAAAAAATCTGTTGAAGTACCGTGCAAGAGACGGACATCCATAGGATTGTCACTAACAGCTTTGGTTTCTAAAGAATTATGGAAAGTGAAAGGGTGTCAAAACTGCAAGACAACTTCTTTATACATTAGTACCTTGGGTTAAGAACTTAATTCATTCCGGAGCTCCATTCTTAACCTGAAACTGTTCTTAACCTGAAGCACCACTTTAGCTAATGGGGCATCCCGCTGCCACCGCGCAGCCAGGGCACGATTTCTGTTCTCATCCTGAAGCAAAGTTCTTAACCTGAGGTACTATTTCTGGGTTAGCGGAGTCTGTAACATGAAGCGTCTGTAACCTGAAGCGTCTGTAACTCGAGGTACCACTGTAGATTATCTTCTTGTTGTGAGCAGCTTTAAGGTACCATCTTAATGGTCCCTTGGAGGATGTCCCAGGAGCCACTGGAATGAGAGGTCTGCCCTTGGATTCCTTCTCCAAGGGATGGTGGAAATGCCCCCCAAGAGCTGTGGGGGTGGGGCAGAAAGGGTGGGGGTTTGTTTGGATCCCTCTTTAATATCAGGATAATAATACTGGTCACCTTTGCAGGGCTACAATTACAGCAAGGAAATATATGAGACGTACTTTGAGTACTGTACTCTGAATCATACAATTATTATTGCTATTATTGCAGCCAAAGCAGTCATGCAGGACAGATTCCCAAGCCTTCTTCAGAGGACATATGCCTGCTTGTACTTTGAGTGCTTTGATAATATACTGTAGACAGTGATGGTGTTGTACTATATTTATTTAATGAAAATCCATAACGTTTTTCTGAGTCATGAAGCTGAACGATGGGTGTGGGTTTCAACAGAGTTCCATAATGGTTTGCCACTAATCTGGACTCTCTGTTCCTAAACAATCATCACTGGAGCCAATATATGAAATCAGGCAGAGGCAGATTGGGAGGTTTTCTTCATGAGTTTTACCACCCAGATTCAGAACTTCCCAGAACTCGTTTCCTGCTTGGCAGGGGGGTGGACTCGATGGCCCTTGTGGTCTATTCCAACTCTATGATTCTATGTAGTGCTCTCTTAAAGTCCAAGCCATCGGCTCACCACTCACCCTGAACCAGTGAGATAGATACATTCAGTGGCCAGAGGGAAATACTAGGTTGTCCCAGCCTTGATGTTTGTTACTGGTGAGAATTGGAGGATTGTAGAAGGTAAGAGCCAGGAGATTTCCAGTTCAGATCCCACCCCTGACACAAATTCACTAGTCCTTTACCCATCGACTTGCTGAGGGTTTGGTTGTTAAGAATTACTCAAACAGTATGTGAAATGTTCTGAACCCCTGAAATGTGCTAAGTATTAACTGAATAAAAACATTTGTTGGAGCCTGAACAAACCATTTTCTCCTGTTGAGTTCTGAACCAACTTTTAGGGCAGAATCATCCAACTTCTCTTCTGAGCCTTCTGGCTAGATCTTGAAGCCTTTGTTTTTTGCTCAACGTTTACTTCCTGTATTCAGGTGCTAAATACTCCTATTATCATTTTTTCAAAGGGAACTGAAAGGCAAGATTGAAAAAGAAAGCACAAAGCGTGAGCTGCTGTCCGGTCAATCCCACCTCAATGAAACCCATTGCATTCACTGCCTGCAGCCCTTCAAGTTCCTGGTGAACAACAAACGCAAATGCTTAGACTGCCACTTACACACCTGCAAAAATTGTAGCAGCTACAATAAAAAGGAGGAAGGTTGGGTGTGTGATCCTTGCCGTTTATCCAGGTAAGTAGGACAGATTCTTGCTGTTGCTGCAGTTTGTATAGTAGTGGGCCAAAGTAGATGTGAGATTGGGTTCTGTCTGGTACTAGAATTTCTCACAGGTTTCAGTGTTTATCCACCTAGCCCTACAAAGAACACCCGAAATGATTTTATTTTCATTTTTTATTCCTTTGCGTGAACCTTCTTCAAGTTCCACTTAATACTCCAGTATATCCAGAACAGGATTGAACTTGACATGAGCCAACAGTGTGACGTGGCAGCTAAAAAAGACAATGCAATTCTGGGCTGCATCAATAGGAGTATAGCATCTAGATCAAGGGAAGTAATAGTGCCACTGTATTCTGCTCTGGTCAGACCTCACCTGGAGTACTGTGTCCAGTTCTGGGCACCACAATTCAAGAAGGATACTGACAAACTGGAACGTGTCCAGAGGAGGGCAACCAAAATGGTCAAAGGCCTGGAAACGATGCCTTATGAGGAACGGCTAAGGGAGCTGGGCATGTTTAGCCTGGAGAAGAGGAGGTTAAGGGGTGATATGATAGCCATGTTCAAATATATAAAAGGATGTCACATAGAGGAGGGAGAAAGGTTGTTTTCTGCTGCTCCAGAGAAGCGGACACGGAGCAATGGATCCAAACTACAAGAAAGAAGATTCCACCTAAACATTAGGAAGAACTTCCTGACAGTAAGAGCTGTTTGACAGTGGAATTTGCTGCCAAGGAGTGTGGTGGAGTCTCCTACTTTGGAGGTCTTTAAGCAGAGGCTTGACAACCATATGTCAGGAGTGCTCTGATGGTGTTTCCTGCCTGGCAGGGGGTTGGACTGGATGGCCCTTGTGGTCTCTTCCAACTCTAGGATTCTATGATTCTAGGATTCTATGGTGATGGAGGGTTGGGCAGGTGAGTGGTTGCAATAGGGAGGTGCTGCGTTGCCGTTTGACTTTTCTGTTTCCAAAAACGGGCGAAATGAAATGGTCATTGTTTCATTTTTATCCCATCCTTTACCTAGACAGCTCAGGGTAGCTGCGCACACCTGGCTTCTTCCCCTAGTCCTGCGGGATAAGTTAGGCCTAGAGACAGGGATTGCTCCAAGGTTAAAGTCCAGCACGTAAGATGCTCTCTTAGCAATTCATTTCACTTCTGCTTTTTCTCAATCCCCATCATCAATTCCCTCAAGCTTCAGGCACTCATCTGCCAGCAATGTGACTTGAGGATGCTTTCTTTAGTTTTCATAACAGGCCTTTATATTCGGGTATTTTCCCCCATTACAGTGGTGTGAAGGGAAGCACAGAAGAACACCTGCTGATCCCACCCAGTCCCTCACATCACCCTATAGCATGAACCCCTATAGTAGGGAGCCTTTGGTGCTTGTAAGACCAGCGTGCCGTGTTGCACAAGGAGGCTGCCCAAGTGAAAAAGTTCATGGAAGGAGGTGGAGCACTTGCAGCCAACTAGTGCTGTAGAAGAATCTGTTGTTGCCGAGCACCAAACTTTTCTGTCTCTCATTCCACAAACCTGGTTGCTGAATTCCCTCAGAATGTTTTATCCCCAGGCTTGTGTTACCTATGCAGGACACTACTTGTGCCTAGAATAAGGAGCTGGGCTGCATCCATGGCTGGGCCGGCCATGTTCCCCAACAGCCACTCATTGAGCACAGACAACTGAAGAGGAGCCCCTGGACATGAACAGCTGCTCCTGCCAGGGAGCAGTCAATATGGGGATGGAGAGGCCAGGGCTAATCTGGCTCCATGGCATGGTCTGACTCCTTTCCTGTGTGAGGGCCTGCGCACAGGCAATTGCTCCCTAATCCTAATGGAAATGTTACCCTTTTGTGTGATTTGTCTTTGTGTGGTGAAGTCAAAACGGCACTAAAGTCAACAGGTGTGTTTTAATTGATTGAAGGTTTGGGATCGTACCTGTGTACATAATCCTGTTTTTTCTCTCCTACTGGACAGGATTGTGAAGACTGGATCTGTGGAATGGTATTATGAGCATGTGAAATCTCGTTTTAAGCGGTTTGGAAGTGCTAAGGTGATGCGGTCGCTCTACGGAAGGATGACGCATGGACAGAAAATGAATCCTACCTTGCTTGGTATGGGCTGGGGTCTGGGGGGGGGTGTCCTCTCAGTATCTTTCTATACAGCACTCTGAAAGGTTCCACAGAGTAGTAAAGGTAAAGGTCCAGTCACAAATGACTCTGGGGTTGCGGTGCTCATCTTGCTTTATTGGCCGAGGGAGCTGGCGTACAGCTTCCGGGTCATGTGGCCAGCAGGACTAAGCCGCTTCTGGCGAACCAGAGCAGCGCACGGAAACACCATTTACCTTCCCGCCGGAGCGGTACCTTGCACTTTGATGTGCTTTCGAACTGATAGGTTGGCAGGAGGAGGGACCAAGCAATGGGAGCTCACCCCATCGCGGAGATTCGAACCACCAAACCTTCTGATCGGCAAGCCCAAGAGGCTCTGTGGTTTAGACTGGGTACCAAATTAACTGTCACCACAAATCACAATAATTACATCTGAGTAGCCACAGTCTGTTCCCACACATTTGGAGTGAGTGACGTGGCTCCAAAGTTAGAGAGTGTGGTTTCTCAGCTGGCTTGAATCCCAGCACCTTTGCTTTTAGAAATTAATCACCACTGGTGAGCGGTTTGGAAAAAGTGAATTGCAATGAGCTGTTTGCCCTTTCACTTAATGCTAAAATTAGGGGCACACACTTGGAAGTTAACTGCAGTTGATTTAAAGTTTATCCAGCAACATTTTTTGAAGGCAGAACCATTGGTTACAGTTCCTGGTAGCAACCAATCTAGTGTTTAGGGGTGCTGTTAACATTAACTATTGAGAGATCAATGGCAAATCTTCCTGGAGCATCTGAAGGTGGTCTCTGTTGAAGAAAGTCAAATGAGGCTCTTTAGGAGCTATGCAGGTATCAGGTTCCCCACAGGGAACAAGATGCGTAAGACTGGCTGAGCTGCCATCTGTGAAAACACAAAAATTGGTGATTGCCCAGATCTGTTTTAATTTTGCAGGCCAAGTAAAACAAAATGTCCAAATAAGACATTATAGAAACAGAAAGGCTGGAGATGAACAAAATAATGGTAGTAACAACAACTACTTCTACTTTTACTACTATTTCAAGCAATTGTTGTCAGGTTGTGTATACACTCATCTCTCTGCAGTTTTCAAGTGAACAGTCTTTGCATGTTTGGATTTTGATATCCCGCCTTTCACTCCCTTTAAGGAGTCTCAAAGCGGCTAACATTCTCCTTTCCCTTCCTCCCCCACAACAAACACTCTGTGAGGTGAGTGGGGCTGAGAGACTTCAGAGAAGTGTGACTAGCCCAAGGTCGCCCAGCAGCTGCATGTGGAGGAGCGGAGACGCGAACCCGGTTCCCCAGATTACGAGACTACCGCTCTTAACCACTACACCTCACTGGCTCACCATGTTTTTGTAGTGCTTCTAAAAGTCACAATGGGTGGGAACAATTGGACCAAAGAAATGAATGTGTACCATCACCTGCCAGCGAGTGTAGTATAAAATGACCTCCCATGAAGCTGCTGTTCACCATTTTTTGGGAAACGTAAATGGCACAGCAACCATTACATGCATGTTTTTCCTCACAGAGCAAATGGCAATTTAGGGACTGAATTACTTGGGGGAATGGACTGGACAAAGGGTTGAGATCCACCAATTCCCATTGCTGTGATGCAGATCCAGATTGCCCCAACCCTGGATGAAACTGCAATTTGCCAAAATTTAAAGAAATGGGAGGTCAGACCACAGATATTTGCCACCTTGCCTCATTTGGCCCTCAGCTGTGAGGGAGATACTTCAGAACACACTTATTGTTGGCATCCGTCTGTCTCGGGAGACAATGGAAGAAATGCAGACTAAAGAGGCCTCTCTGGGCTCATCCACACTTTTGCTTGTCCCTTCCTTTCTAGGCACAGGTCTGAGTGGTTTTTTGGTTTGTCCTACTACTTTCCCCAGGAAAAGCTCACTGTTGAATCAGAACATCAATCTGCAAAAAAACCAATTGACTTTGGTTCTGATTTAGCGGTGGGACAAGCAGAAGTGTGGACAAGCTTTCTTTGCCTGACTGTCCCCCAGGCCTGCCTTCTTAAGAAATAGCCAGTGAGCCAGTGTTGCATCTTTAAGGCTGGACATTTCATCCTTAAGTCTTGTGCAAGAAAAGTGAAACCTGACCCCGATACGTTATTCTGCTCATGTGGAAGTTTGTGCAGCCTCTTGCTTAAGCAGAATCGCTATAGGTCCTACCTTTTTAGCCTTGTGGAAGACTGCTAATGGTTATTTTCCTTCTGCTTAGAATTCTTTGAACCAAGTCCAATAGATCTGCTCTGCAGCTGGAACATAATGACTTGCTGCTGGCTTTGCTGGGACACATTGACCTCCAGGGTTCATTCCAGTGAAGCATTCTCTAATATGGCCAAAGCTTTCTAACGGCTGAAACATTTGCTTCCGGCTATGAAGCCTTGTTTTGTCTATTTGTCTCTCTATCTTCCTTTTCTATCTGTCAAATACTGAGGCAGTTGGCTAGCCCATTGGGAGCCACTGTTTAATGAAGACCTCACAGTTTGTGTTGCCAGATGCATCACTGGAAGTTTATTGTCTATGTACTTACGAAGACTCCTTGCTTATCCAAGAACTCTAAAGCAAATTAGAATAAAATATGGACTATATAATGAACAGCATTATTGAAAGTAATATAAAAAACAATAATTCTGGAAACCTACAAACTTAACAATAATGATATGTTTAGGAGAATCTCAGATTCTTTCTCTCATGCTTGTTAATTCCCCCACCCTCTTTAGACCTGCAAGAGTTTAATGTCTGAAACTGAAGGCACTCTTAACTTTGGAGCACATCTTAACCACTGGGACTTAACTTTGGAATTCATGCACATTATCAGGCCCGAAAGTGTGTGCATGTGTGTGCATAATGCATTTTGTTTCTATTGCTCATACTTGCTGAATTGTACCTGGCCAATAGATGGCAGTCTTGGGCAGTCTTGCAGGTTTGTTGTGTGAAGGCAAGCTGCCATTTACAACACACTCCATGAGAAGTGACATTTGGAAACCTCTGGCTCAGTGAGTTCATTAAGGAAGAAGGTGTTTCTATGGGTCTTCCTTGTTTTCAGCATGGGATCTTTGGGGAAATTTGTATCCCTGTTCACTTTTAAAATGACAGCACATTAGTTTTATACAAAATCATGTCAAGGATGGGGACGTTTACATTAGATCCTCCTTCATTTGACTGATGATATCTGGGGTTTGGGATCTTAATAAGCAGAGATCAAGATGGTTAACAGAGCACCCTCTGATTCTGGCATGCTGACAAAGTGACAGCTGAATCCTCCGCAAAGCAAACCAGGGAAATCCACGCTGCTCTGTTGCCCCTTGGTTATGGGTCTGTTGCAAAAGTTGGTTATAACTTATCAGGTGCATTATATTGTACTCATACAAATGGCTTCATGCAGGGCTGAAATTACCACCCTCAGTTCTCCATGCTTGTTTTGGCATGGGCTGCATTTCTAGCCTGATGCTGATGTCCTGGTGCCATAGCATCAACCCAGGACCAGGGGAACCCTATGCCCTTGCAGGATGGGCAGATGCCTTTCTCATGTTCCACATTTTGGCACTCTGGTGACCCCAGTTATTATTCCACCACATCTTTGTACGTGTTTGCTAGCAGACCGGGTTATAGGAAAAGCCTACAGAGATATAAATATATATATATCCTGTATACATATTAAATGTGTCAGAGGATGTTGATTTAAGTGGAAATCAGGCACAAGTTTCCTAACAGGAATTGCCGACCTAAACCTGAATTATCCCTACAAAAGCTTGCTTGTCTCAAAGCCAATACAGCATTTTCTCAGGAACTAACTTGCATGTGACCACAAGCTTGTTGGTTTTCAGTCTAAACTGGGTCTCCAGGCTGATAATAAATGCTATTTTTAATTGTCTTTACCAATTGTACATACATGCTCAAAGGGATAATTATTCAGTCCTACATCAGACTTACTGCAAAATATGTTTTAAAAGTATTTATGTTGCATTTTCCTCTTATTCTAGGTCTTCATGACAGAGTTTACAGCTTGCCAGACATCAACAGTAAGTGGCTTAAAACAAACAAACAAACCTATACACCCTGCCCCACCAAGAGATATCAGGATTGAACCTGGAACCTACTGCATGCAAACAGATGCTCTACCACAGAGCTATGGTCTGTCAAGGACAGAGGAAGGGGACTAAACTGGCTTTGGCATCCCCATAACATGGGAACAGCAAACATTCAGGCCACAATCTGAGCCACTTACCGTATTTTTCACTCCATAAGACGCACCTAGTTTTTAGAAGAGGAAAACAAGAAAAAAATATTCTGAACGAAACAGTGGATGTATGATTTTTGTGGTTCATGCTGTGGCCACAGACATGTGATCTGATGGTGAATTCGGGGTGACCCAATGCAAAAATCCTGAGGATCCATGTGGATCCGTGCTTTGTAACCATATTTTTGCACCATTGCAGCCCCAGGAAACAGTGGGTGCGTGATATTTTTTGGTGCAGGCTGTAGCCATGGACATGCTATGTGATCTGATGGTGAATTTGGGGTGACCCAATGTAAAAATCCTGAGGATCCATGGGCTTTTACCTCCCCCCTCCCAGGCAGCCTCCGCTAGCATCCCTTATCTCTCTTCCGTTCCCACCGATCAGCTGTTTCCTTTCAACACTCCCTTCCCTCTTGTTTGCCTTAGTATCTTCTCCTTAGCTGGAGCAGTTTTTTGCTCCTCCTTTTCTTCTAATTTCTCTCCTTATTGCTTTAGTCTTCCTGTTTTCCCCCTTTGCAAGTTTGCTGTCTTTACCTTCCCCCTCCCAGGCAGCCTCCTTTATCTCTAGCCTGCCTTATCTCTCTCCCCGATCGGCAAACGATCAGCAGCTTTGTTTCAACCCCCACTTCCCTCTTTCTTTCTTTTTTTAAAAAGCACATGATCTGCTTTTCGCCCCTGGGCAATTTGGCTCCAGGGACCATGCATTCGCTCCATAAGATGCACAGACATTTCCCTTTACTTTTTAGGAAGAAAAAAGTGCGTCTTATGGAGCGAGAAATACGGTACTTGAAAGTGAGCTCCATTGAACTTACATCTGAGTGAAATGCCTAGGATTGAAACAAATGCTGTGCATTAAAAAAATCTATAATAGCAATGATCAGAAATGAGGATGAGGTGGTCTTATGCTGAGTCAGACCACTGGTGCCTCCTTCAATATGCAACCCTTTCCCCAAATCTCAGAAGCTTTTCCTCGTCTTTGGAGGAGAGCCATAGCTCAGTTGTAAGCGCATCTGCTTTGCATGCAGACAATCCCAGGTTCAGGGCCAAGCAGCTCCTGGACTGGCAGAGAGGCCTTCTCAAATGTTGAGCTTCTGCCATGGCTGGACCAATGGCCTGACTCTGTATAAGGCAATTTCCTTTATTCCTGTGTCTTTCCTGCTAATACCCTTTCTAGTGGAGATGGCTGACACATTCTGAATGTAAAGCATGCATTATCCTGCTAAGCTCCAGCCACTTCCTGAGTGCACCTCACATGCCTGATTTGACTGACCCATCTCTTTGCTGCCCAGGTGACTGCCACTTCTACAGCGGGAATGAGGACAGTGAGGAGGGAGAGGCAGAAGATGCTATCGATGGTGGAGAAGCAGAGTGCTATGCGAGGGTAAGGGTACCCGGGAATGGACTTTCTTCCATGTTAGCACTGAGAACTCATTTGTATATCATGCTGGGCCTTCTTGAATGAAGATATTACTCCTTTTTCTCTGGGAAAAGGTGATCTTTCTGCTTTTGATTTCTGATATAAATCTCATTTCCTGTGGAGTCATTTATTGGAGGCCTCGTGCCTCAAGCTGGCTTCTGGGTGATGTTCTCTCATTTCTGTGCTCACAGTCTCTAGGAAGAATCTAAATGATACCTCTGCATCCACAGAAAATGTAAAAAAAGGAAACCCACCATTTTGCCCTTCTATAACCATTTGTATGGAGTGTGCAAAAGCTCTTGAAGTATATTAATGACTGACCGACTGTTAGCCAATAAAAGTTGAATTATCTTGAGTTATGGACCTAGGCATGAGCCCACTAGGATAGCCTCACCCATATAAATGATTTATTTTAGCAATAATTGTTATTTAGGTTAGGAAAAAATTCTCACTGAAATGTTAAATCCTCACATTCAGATCTTTAACTTCAGCTTTGGCATTTCAGTATATGTATAAGGAAATCAACATTTGAATAAATTCCAAATTCAGAGTGCAGAATCCTGGATCTGAATGTTTTTGTTTGGACTTATTTCTGCCCTTTTGGGGGAAGTAAATTGTTTTCAAAGGAGTGTTTGCATGTTTTCTATATAAATCTATATGGAATAGCCCTCAGCTGCCCCTGTTCCTTATTGACCTGAAAAACATCCCAAAGGAGAGACATCAGGGCTGGACTTGAACTCTGGCATAGAACTAGGGAACTGCGAAGAAAATCCCCTGCAGAGCACTGCGTGGAAAGTAGCAATATGGTTACTAACCTTTCCAAGAGACCTGTGAAAATATTTCACTATCAACTGTATTTACAATGGAATCTGGTTTCTTAAACTCTCTGTGCTTTCTAAGATGCGCAAGACCAAGCGCCTGCTGTCTGTCCATCCCTTTGATTTTGAAATGGACTCGGAATATTCTTCTCAATCTCGCCGGCAGTCTGAGCAACTCTCTCCTGGGAATGAAGGTCTTCAGGTATTACGGTGGTGTTCATGCCTTCCTGCTCGCTTACATCATCCTTGGCACCTCAGAATTGCTCCCCTCCCTCATTCTTCTCATTTTCTTGACCTTTGCTAGCCCAGCTTGTCGTATAAGCATTTTCGCCTGCCCTGTGAAATGTATTAGTGAAAGCTACAAGTTGGAAATAGGCTAGAAAGTGAGAGAGCAGATTCAGATGTCAGGAGGCTTTTGTTTGTTGTCACTTTCTGACTGTAGCATCAAGCAGTGAGTTGCAAATGTGACTCAGCCTTCAGTGATGGAGCACCACAGATTATCACTTCCCTCACACAAACATATATATGAGTTTAATTTTTTCCCATGGGGAATTATTTGAAACACAATGACAGTAAAACATCAGGTATCACATAGAAAGCTTCATACAGTCCTATTCCTGCTTTTGGTAAGTGTTTAGGATCTCCTTATGTTAACTCAAGCACAACACTTCATTGTAGACTGTTCACGCATTTAACAGCCACCCAACTTTGAGTGGGATGCGGGTGACGCTGTGGGTTAAACCACAGAGCCTAGGACTTGCTGATCAGAAGGTCAGCGGTTCAAATCCCCGCAACGGGGTGAGCTCCCATTGCTCCTGCCAACCTAGCAGTTTGAAAGCACGTCAAAGTGCAAGTAGATAAATAGGTACCACTCCGGTGGGACGGTAAACAGCATTTCTGTGCGCTGCTCTGGTTCGCCAGAAGCGGCTTAGTCATGCTGGCCATATGACTGTACGCCGGCTCCCTTGGCCAATAAAGCGAGATGAGCACCGCAACCCCAGAGTTGTCCATGACTTGACCTAATGGTCAGGGGTCCCTTTACCTTTACCTTTAACTTTGAGACATGAAGTGGGAATTACTATTTTTCCTCTTGGCAGCTACCAGACTGACTGTGGCTGCACATTGGAAACCTCCTCCTCCTCCTGTGCAAGCCCTCTCAGAGTTTCCCACTCACCATCGTGATTTGGGGGGCAGTGCATGCAAAAAAAGATCATTTCGATCAGGTGTGGTATCAATTCACCACATATATAACCAACACTGAGGAAGTGCCCCTCCTCCAGACACTTACCTGTCAATGAGAGATCAAACTGCCTCCTTGTTGACGCTGATGGGCACTGTTCTTCTTAGAGCTTTGCAGGATTTCCTGGTGCCAAGGAAGACCCCTCCCAGAGGGAATCGATGATTGCCGAAGCCGACGTGGCGGCCACGTTCCACCACCTCCTGCAGGAGCAGGGGCAGCACCTGCCGGCCCCCGAACAGGAGTTCAGCACCGAAGTTCGGCTGACCGTCAACTCACAGCCTAAAAGCCTCGAGAGAACTCCCAAGGCTGGTAGGTTCTCCTGTGGCCAAACACCTGAGAAAATGCCTTCTCAGCACTGTTTCTTTTAAGAAGAGCTAAAATATTAAATGTACAGCCTTTTGTAGATTTCTGTCTTTTAGTGTGAATCTAATTTACATGCAAAAATCACGTATCTCAGAGGATACAGAGGATGACCAGGAATCTCATCCCTAGGAAATGGTTGCAGAACAACATGGATCTTTCTTGCCGAATCCTTCCTGCCAAAGTGTAACAAATACCACACTAAGACGTTATTAAAAATGAGCCCTCTTGCAATGGACTCTGTGAACTTCTTTTGAATTTTCAGATCATTGCTGTAGTTATGATTTATTCTCATTTACATAAAGACCAGGAAGAACATAGTTCTCCAAGAATCAAACATGATTTCTGTAATGATGCTTAGCAACAGCAAACCCTCAGTGCCACCCTGCCAAAATAGTGGAAAAAACAAAATAACCCCCACCCAGCCAATATTATATATAATCAATATATTAAAATAAAAAGGAAAGACGTTTCACTAAAGCCTCTTTCTGAAGACACTTCAGATATTACTTGAAATTATCAGAGTGAGAGAAACAAATTTGTATTATTTGTGTGTTTACACTGGGGAGGGGGGTCTTCGTTTTCTGATTTTTTAAAAAATAAAAATTTAAAATCTTTTTAAAATTGCATTTTGAAATGGTTATACTGTTACTGTGAACCATTCCTCCGCTGTGCTATCAGCCACTGAGCTTGCCGAAGAAGAGGGAGGTGTCAGGGCTGCAAGGCCTGGGATAAGTTGGTGTCCCCCAGGATAAAGGACAAACCACACATCCCAGGCCAAAACTGCCCCTGTGCTGTCCATACTTCAGACTGTGGGGAACTGCATGATGAAATATCCCCTTCATGAAAAGAAATTCCTAAACTGATAGGACAAGAGCAGCTTCCTTTCGGTTAGAGTGCATCATGTTTCCTATGCACAGGAGCTGTTTAATTCACATCATTCCTCCTAATAGCAAAAGTGGCTGGTTAAGGGTCTGTCAGTCTGCAAGTGAAATGGGACCTCCCAAAAATAAGGGTGTGGTACCCAAACACTTGGGGGAGCACTTCTCCCTAAATTAAAATGTTAATAATAAATTTAAAATAATGTAAGAAGAAGAAGAAGCAAACTACCAAGTCCATCCTAAGAAGGATCTATGAGCCACTGTGGTGTAGTGGTTAAGAGCGGTAGTCTCGTAATCTGGGGAACCGGGTTCGCGTCTTCGCTCCTCCACATGCAGCTGCTGGGTGACCTTGGGCTAGTCACACTTCTCTGAAGTCTCTCAGCCCCACTCACCTCACAGAGTGTTTGTTGTGGGGGAGGAAGAGAAAGGAGAATGTTAGCCACTTTGAGACTCCTTTGGGTAGTGATAAAGCGGGATATCAAATCCAAACTCTCCTCCTCCTTCTCCTTCTTCGAGTTTCCTGGCATGTATGTAATGTTGAATAGTATTTTGTTTTGCAGAGGGGAGAGGAAGCAATGACAGATGGAGTGATACTTGGAGTATAAATTGTAGGGGAATTGGTAGGCCCCTGATAGTTTATACACTAAGTACAGTGGTACCTCTGGTTGTGAACGGGATCCGTTCCGGAGGCCCATTCGCAACCTGAGCGGAACGCAACACGCAGCAGCACGGGCCGTGATTCGCCGCTTCTGCGCATGCGCGTGATGTCATTTTGAGCATCTGCGCATGGGTGAGCGGCGAAACCCAGAAGTAACGTGTTCCATTACTTCCGGGTCGCTGCAGGACGCAACCTGAAAAAATTTAACCTGAAGCAAACGTAGCAAGAGGTATGACTGTATCCTAGAGGGGGGTTAGGATTGTGGGGATGGTAGCTGTGAGGTGAAAGAACTCCAGTTCCTGCATTTCCCTTTCCCACTCTCTGGAACTCCCCCCCCCCCGGCTGAAATGCTAGCAAACCAGCTCCAAGCCTGACCGCAAACCCAGTTGGAAGAGACCCCAAGTCCTCCCCGCCCCTCCTGAAAGCCCCCTTTCCCTCTCTCTCATGGTTCAAGGCTGGCTAGAACTTTGAGGCTGCCACACCAGCAATTGTTGCAGGTCTATAAACTGTACACCCCCTCCCTCATGTGGCAGTGCATGCAATTCAGTCTTCCAGTCATAAATGGTACAGACAAGACAAGTTGGCCCACACAATAAGCTCTTGATCTGGAGTGCATAGAAGGGCAATTGGAATGAATTCATCACACAGACACTCCAAAAGCATAAGCCCAAGCCATCGCCAACAGCCTACAGTTCTGGCAGATGGAAGACCTTCTTTCTTGGCACTTGGGGATGGCACGTTGATTTACGCCTTTTGGCAAGGTGCAGATGCCATGCAGCAGGACGCAGACATTGCCCATCAGAGGTTTGCATTTTAAGTGAACTTATTGTAAAATTGTCTATGGAAATGGATCCCAGTCCAGTTACTCTCAGAAGGTTTTGTTGTGCCACAGGGTTCAGTGCTTTACAGTTACTATAAATATCTGGAAAATGTGATTATTGGAAACTAAATTATCCCTAATGTGGTTTCTCTTAACAAGGTAACGAAACGGAAAAGTGCATGGAGCAGAGATTAGACACCTGCAGCCTCTCAAATGCTGCTCAGTGTGTTCCTCATTTGTTGGTTAGGTAATGCTGCTCAGAGTTCAAAGGCCGGCAACAAACCAGGGCTGAGCTACTGTGGAAAATACGGGGACAAAACTCCAGAACTGGTGACAAGAGCCTTCTCCTTGTAGTTGCAGAGGATCTAAGCAAACTTGAGAAGGGTCCCCTAGAGTGTGATGTGTTTGGAGAGTTTTGCATAGGCCACTGAGGGCAGCGGGAATTTCTGTGAGCCTGGTCTCCTGCCTCCTAGCATGGGGCGTTGGGGAGCAATAAATGGAGAGGAGTCATTGCCCAGTGGATGGACTGTGTGCTTTGCAGCATAGCAGGGTTTATCTAAGCACTGTTTCCCCTATAAACATTACCCTCTCTCCCAATCCCCAAAGTGGCATTTTGCTCCACGAGAGAAAACTTTGGAGTACATGTAACTTTCTCTTAATAGGACAAATTGCCAAAGAAAGTGGGAAAGCACAGGGACAGGGTTTTTAAGCCTCCCCTCACTCTTGCAAACTTTTAAAGAAATAGATAATCTGATCACATATCTCTTTCATCTAGTTTGCCCCTGAAATAATGGCCACACTTTTCACATATTTTGATTTTTCTGGGTTGAAAACTGGCAAGCAACAAACACCTGGCTATAGAAATATTCTATTCCTTGCAATTAATTTGCTTCCAGCTTTTGATTTGTTTAGGGAAGTTTTTAATGTTTGATGTTTTATTGTGCTTTTAATTCTGTTGGGAGCTGCCCAGAGAGGCTGGGAAAACCCAGCCAGATGGGCGGGGTATAAAGAAATTATTATTATTATTATTATTATTATTATTATTATTATTATTATTATTAATTATTATTATTATTATTATTATTATTTCCCCTGTTTTTGTAAACATATCTGAGGCCAAAGTGAATAAATTGAAACTTCTTCCAGAAAGTTTCAGAAATTAGTAATCTCGCTCAGATTGCCCTGAAACACAAGATTTGAGTTTTGAGTCTATTGCTCTGAATCCCAGCCTTGTTCTGTTCCCAAAGGCCGTCCCTGGGATGAGCAGCACCCATCCCAGTACTCAGCTGATCTGGACACTTCTGAGGAAGACATGGAGGGAGCGCAGAAGACTCTTGTCTATCAGCCTCACCACACAAAACGCAGGAGCCGAGCCTCATCCCAGGAGAATATAAATCCATCTGGAAATCAGGTAAATAAAGAATTGGACACCTTCCTTTGAAGCGTCTGCCACTGAAGCAATCCCTTGGAATTACTGCTGCCAAGTGGAATTTGCTGCCAAGGAGTGTGGTGGAGTCTCCTTCTTTGGAGGTCTTTAAGCAGAGGCTTGACAACCATATGTCAGGAGTGCTCTGATGGTGTTTCCTGCTTGGCAGGGGGTTGGACTCGATGGCCCTTGTGGTCTCTTCCAACTCTATGATTCTATGATTCTATGAAGTAAGGCAAGAGCTGGGGTTTAGGGGTGACTCTTGGCTCAGAGTAAGAATCTGTGTCCAGGAGCAAACTAGAGACTCAGGTTGACTGACGCAGGAAGAACACAAGATTGCAAGAGTCAAATGCCTGCCCAACAAAATGTTTTTATATTTTTCCTGTTCAAGGTTTCAGAGAAAGCATGCTGCAAAACAAGGAAACTTACTTCCCTTCCTCTTTGATGAGTCTAAAAAGGTTTTCACAGAGCATCTTATCCGTGTTCAAACATTCATAAATGGACATGAAGTTATAGGCTGTAGAGCTATCCCATTCACCCACTGTTAATCTTGTTGCATTTTATGTTCATTAATTGGTTGGATATTGGTTCCAAGGCATATGTTTTAAATGCATAGGATTCAATGGATTTCTTTTGGAGCACAAAACAGAACAACCTCTGTTGATGAGTTGTAAACTGCTTGAAATCTTACCTGCAGGATCAATGCTGCTTTATCCATCTCTGAAAAGTTGCAAGCAGAAATGTAGTACCACTTTTAATGAAACTGCAGGAGGTTACCCACCTTGGTTCTGATTGTCACCCAAACTGGAGATGAGAAGTACAATTTAGAGAAAGCATTTATGATCTAACTGATCTCTTTCTAGAGTTGTTCTAAGTTTCTGCAACAAGACCAAGAATCTTATGGACTTTTTTTCTTCCTGTAGACCATACTGATCTGAAGCTTCCCAGTTCTTCCACCCCATTGTATTAGTTCTCTTTCTCCTTATTTTTATTGGCTTTTTAAAGCTTTTCTATCTCATTCCAGAACAACTGGAAGGAGAAATAGTTTAAGAAAAATACATTGATTAAAAAACAACAACAACCAAAACTATGGCTATACAATTTGGGCGAAATAGGTTTTTACCCCATCTATCCGAAAATAGCTTGGTAAGATTAAAAAGGAATTACTTTCACTGGTTTTCCAGACCAGTAGATTCATTGGTCTTTTGTAAAAATAAAAATAAAAAATTACAAGCCTCCTACCTGTTCCCCTTTAAGTTTTGAGTAACAGGGATTTTGACAGGTGAGTGGCCCTTCCCATTTATCAAATTTGGCCCACGAAGCAGTTCATGGTAAGGATCTGGCCTATTGGATGGATGGGGTGAACTGCAGAACCCCAATTCATTTACACTCCTGCAACTGAGAGCGTTGAAAGTGCCTACCCAGGTCCTTTAATTATTTCTCTGCAAGTGACATGAGAAGCCAGATTCTCTCCTCCAAGAACATTTCCCCTTGAATCCAACTGTTTATAGCTGAAGTTTTTGGAGGCCGTAAATTGTTAATTATTTTTCCAGTTTTGTTGTTGTTGTTTAGTCGTTTAGTTATGTCCGACTCTTCGTGACCCCATGGACCAGAGCACGCCAGGCACTCCTGTCTTCCACTGCCTCCCGCAGTTTGGTCAAACTCATATTAGTAGCTTCGAGAACACTATCCAACCATCTCGTCCTCTGCCGTCCCCTTCTCCTTCTGCCCTCCATCTTTCCCAACATCAGGGTCTTTTCCAGGGAGTCTTCTCTTCTCATGAGGTGGCCAAAGTATTGGAGCCTCAGCTTCAGGATCTGTCCTTCCAGTGAGCACTCAGGGCTGATTTCCTTCAGAATGGATAGGTTTGATCTTCTTGCAGTCCATGGGACTCTCAAGAGTCTCCTCCAGCACCATAATTCAAAAGCATCAATTCTTCAGCGATCAGTCTTCTTTATGGTCCAGCTCTCACTTCCATACATCACTACTGGTTTTTCAAGTTTACAACCAAGCAATTCAATTCATTCAGACATTCAAATCTCAATAAAGTTTTACTTAAGACTCAGTTCTGTTTCACACTGTGAAACCTGAGACCAGTTCCAGCATAGCGTCTTATTCATTTGTTTGATTGCATATTAAATGTGTACATCTTAATGCTTATCCACAATTGCTTCCAAGTTCTGAACTGGAATCTGGAGTTCAGAAAAGCCATGAAGACACCTGAGGCTTTAAGCCCAGTGTGAACTGAATTCTGGGGCCAAGGACGAGGGAAAGTACCTCACATCTCCAACAGTTAACATTATATCAGTGGGAGTTGTCTTTACTATGGTGGGATTAATCCACTGCCAATATGCCATGGTCCCAATCCTGATTCCCTTTGCTATTTAGAGCTGGTGGGTTACCTTTTTTGGCCTGAGTGCCACATTCATCATTGGACAGCCCTCTGGTGGTTCAGGGGCGACATTTGGTGTGGTCACCTTATTGCAGATATTAATATTGCACAGCTTGAAGCAACTGGGTGCATAAAAACCTGACTCCTTTTGGAACAAAACATTGTCCAGACCCACAAATATTGTTCAAAGCTTTACTAACCAGAACTTCTTCAAAACAGGTACAAAAAACATGGAAGATACATCTACATAATACCATAAGACATATGCCCTTCCAAGGCATAGGTTCATCTTCTTAGAAATAAAATAACTTATAACCAGAGCTGACAAACATAGCTCTCTCTCACACACATAGGTTCCATTAGCCTGAGCTCCTGTTACACTTCCTTCTCCCAAGGAGCTTGGAAACAAAGAAAAACTCTTCCAAGATGGCGAATTTGCAATTGAATGCCTTCATCAAAGTTAAACCTCAGTTCATTATCAACTAGTTAGAGCTCAGAGATGCAGCCACTATTAGCAAGATACATTCAGACATTCTCAATTTCAGAGTCAATTAAATCATTATACTTACACCTACTCACAACTCTCTCCGCCCCCCCCCCCCGCCCAGCCCTCCACCTTCAGCTGCTCTGGCAGCAATCCCCTCTCCCTACTCAACTGATGAGGGAGATGTTCCCCATCTGGCCTCTGGGCTTTCTCTGCCCGCCATACTGACACGTCTACTTTATTTTTTTCATTTTTGCCACCTCCAGCAAAATCAGTGAGGTCCTTGGCTGGGCCAGACCCTTGGCTCAGGTTTAGCCACCTCAGATTTAGAGTGTATTGGGATGGGGAGATTCACAGAAGTTGGGGCTGTGTTTTGCCCTGTTCAGCTATATTTTCATCTGTGAAGCAGAGATATTATGGCCCACTTTTGCTTCTACGTTCCTCGAATTGAAGCAGCAACATGTTGTACCAGAACTAGTTCTCATAGTCTACCACTGAATGCTAAGTAACTAATACTGAGGAACAGGCCCTTCCATCTTTGTTACATTTCTTACTGAGAAACACACTGCATTTTATCTTTCCTCTAACAATTCGGCTCTTCTTTTCTTTTGGTGTCATTGATTTTTACAGACATTCCCACCTTTTGAAAGCCATCAATTTCACAACCTTTTATGGTTTTCTGTTGGCTGCCAATGGCTTCCCCCACACCAGGCATCTTGAAACTGATCTCAACAGGGCTCTTGGCTCAGGGACAAATCTTGGAGTGGGGCATCTAAACATCAAGAACTCTCTTCAGTGCTTCCTCCAAGTGTCCAAATCCCAGCAGAGCTCGGTCACAGTGACTTGTCACTTGCTAGTCTGACTGATGCAACTGAGTTGTTATTTTTCTCTGTAAAATGAGATTTATTATCTCTTTACCCAAGACCCTTGAGCTACTTGGGGAAACACATGTTGATTCTGCAAAAAGTTAATTAAAGTCAGATACAGTAAGCATTTAGTGTTTGTAACAAAGAAAATGAGCAGATTAAAGCTACTTCTATTCCTTAACTCTTTGATCTTCTCTTGTCTGAATTTGTTTTATCAAAGTAGCTACTATATGGTGGTCCTCTATAATCAGTAATCTCATTTACTGAAAAGCTCATTTTGTACTTTTGTATATCTCAATTAGAATGTTTCGCTATTGTCAGGGAACTGACATCGGAGCAGAGGGGAGAGGCTGTGCTTCCCGATTCTGCAGAAGAAGGAACGAGTAAGGGTAGAGAGAGAACGGCATCTGGGGAAGAATGTCCAGGTGACACCAGGAAGAAGGAAGAGGGAGAAAGCATCTCGGAGGATAGGCTCCGAGACTCTGGCACTGAAGGCAGTGAGGAGAGTGGAGGGGCACCACTGGGCACGCCCACTCTGCGCAGAAGGGTTACGCGCAGAGAGGCAAGGCGAAGGTTGTCCGTCAAGGAGCTTTTATGCTGGAGGAAATTTAGGAGACGCCCACTCACAGATTCGTCGAGCGACTGAGCAGCAGCAGCACCCAGGCTGCTCAGTCAGGGAAAGACACAACCAACCCCTAAGCAGTTTGGAACAGCTAGAGGTTTACACACAAGCAACCCCAATTCCCGTGACAGCTATGAAAAGAGCAAATAGTCTTTCACAACGGACATTCCCCATATACCAGGATTCATGTCTGTACCTTCTCGCAACTTCACTTTCCAGCAATGACAACTCGAAACATTTTTCAATCCAGAGCAGATGCTAGCCAGCTTCTTGTCTGCTTTAGATTAGACTCCCACAGTTGACCTGGATTTGAATTCTGGAAAGGGTTCTTGTATTCTCTTGAATACTCGCCACCAGCACCACCTCAAATACAAATTCTGGCCATGACCCAGAAAAGCGGGCAGTTATTTCTTCCTGTTCAAGCCACACACACCATGCCATGTGGAAAACTCCTTTTGGAAAGGATGAAACATTTGAAAGGGACTTGTGCCCTGAGCCAGGCTTGCCCCAGTGCTTGGATGTGCCTAAAAAGAGGTATTTGGGTCTGAATTACTGGCATTATAACCAAAGCTGTTATTAGTTTGGGTTTCACAACAGAAACACACACAATTCTTCAAGGAACTACAGCAGGAATTCACAATGAACAAATGCAAGGCACATAAACAAATTTCATTTTCACAGAATCATAGAATTGGAATGCAGGAATAAGCAGCGGTCCCATGCAGGGATCGAACCTGCAACCTTGGTGTTATCAGCACCACCCTCTAACCAACTGAGCTATCCAGGCTGAACTTAACTTGGTGTTATTTTTGTCCTATATATTGTTAGCCTTTAGACAGGACACATCTTAAGAGGAATGTTTTTGGCATTAGCATTGCCCTGAGATATTAAGATTCTTAGCATTGAGATTGTTTTAGCAGAGAGGATATGGCATCGTTTATACAGATATAGCACATGTGTCAGAAGTGCCGTGCTTTAGTTCCAAATGTTTGTAGTCTGCTTTCGTCATGAACTCGTTAAGCCTCACAATTGGGATTTATTAGGAAAGAGCCAAGCTTTCTTTAGCTGCAGAGATTCAAATACCGAGGTCTAATGAATTGTGCTGAGCTAAGGGGGTAATCCAATTATCCTAGCTACCTAAATGGCTTAGAATTGGCCATGATAGAACAGATAAGGTGAGTGTAACCCTATTATTCCTGCCATGTTCACAGTCGGGGGCAAATTCTGCGCTCTGGAGAGTTGTGCAGTCCTTTTGACCTATGGGAGGATTTAAGTGGAAGCAGAGCACAAGAGCGGGGCTAAGCATGGTTTCAATTAGAGCCAACTCCAGAATAGAATTTCATTCCTACAGGAAATTCCACCGTGTTTAAAATTTTGTTTCTGCTCCAAGGGAAAAATAGAATATCAGACTCAAAGTTCTGAAGTGTTTCAGTGTAGACAACAAAAATTCATCTGATTTTCTGTCATTGCTCACAGGGGGTGTACATTTTGTTTTGTTGCCTGGCAAAATTTTGATGTACTTTAAAATTTAAACAATAGGAGAAACAGCCTTACTTTAGATTGCCTCAACAAATATTTGCCAAACTTACATTTTAACTAACCAACCTTCTCGGGTAATGCTTAAACAACCCTCAGGTAGGTCCTTAAAAATAGGAAATTTTAAATAAATTTGTTAGGGTGGTTACAGCCACCTCCACATGACACTGAATCCCCTGCAGCCTCTTCCTCCCAGTCTACTCTGGGGGGGCCCCTCCAACCCAGCAGATTTCATGGGAAACTGGGGTGCAGGTGGAGGGACAGTCCCCCAAAATGGCCTCCCCCCTTCCACCTGGGCTCTCTGTCCCTGGAGGCTTTTAAGCAGAGCTTGGCTGGCCACCTGTCCTGGATGCTTTAGCTGAGATTCTTGCATTGGCAGGGGTTCAACTACAGGACCCTCAGGGTCCCTTCCAACTCAAAGATTCTAGGATTCTGTGAAGGGACACCCACCAGATACCAACCTTAGCCTTTGCAACAGAAGACCTTTTGCTATATTTGCTGCGACAGACTCACATGGCAGACTCTGGAATTTGACAGTTTTATCCCGCTTATTACGCAGCTCCCTGGCATAGCCCTTGAAGTGGTTTGCAACAACTTGCAAACAATAAACTGCAATGCAATCTAATAATGCAAACAGCCATTACCTGAATCACAACACATTCGTGCAAAAAACATTTAGCAGCCACATCCATCCTTTGAAGGAGTAGCTGGTAATGAAAGCTAAGCAGTGATGATGCCAGCTATCTCTTGTGTAATCACAGCAAACCACAAGAGGCACCTCTCCTCTGGATCTCAATGCACAGGGAAGCAGGTTTAGGTATCTGTTAGTCATTAAGATGCTAGGAGATGCTTACAGGGGTGCCAACTTGATTAAAATGGGGGGGCAGGTAAGCCCCGCTCCACATAATTGATCACAAGACATGGTGCATGTCCCTCTCAACTATTTTACTGGGGGGCAAAGGGACCTTGGCCCCTAGAAGTTGGCTTCTGCACTTCAGAACTGCATGAGGAGCTTCCGACAAAATGTTGCCGCATGGAGTTCTCAGGTGCTTCGGTCCAGCTGACCAGTCATTTGTTTTTCAGATATACTCAGTGTCATTTCTGCTCTCCCTGGTTCCTTACCCCCCCCCCACCCCCCACCCCCCACCCCCCAGCAGTCAAACAGCATTCTGTCCTCAGTTATTTGATGGGTCCCCCCCCCCAAGCTTTCTTTCTGAAAATTTTTAAACTTACGCAAACCTTGGGTTTTCCCCAAACTACCTATACCTGCCACTTGTTTGTGGGTGCGGCCCTTTCGGCTACCTAAGAATGGGCTCTTGGAGCAGGAGTCCACTAGCGTAATGTGTCAGGAAATGACCTATCCAGACAACGCATCATTTGTCTCATCTCTCCTTCGCATCCCTGTGCGTCTCTTCCTCTGTCCTTTCCCAGGATACGCCATTCCTTTTCCTCTCCCAACTGGTTTCCCATTTTCCTTCCTCTCAGCAATTCAGCATTCAGGGAGATGGAGCTGGGTGTGCCAACACCCCTCACAAACCCGCAACGCTCCCTCTTGCACCACGTGAACCTCAGGGGATGCGGCCTCGGTGCGCATGAGGAGGGCTGTGTGAATGACCCTTATATGAACCGGAAAAAGGACCGTGTATTTGGAGGAAAGCTGGGATAGGAATGAAGGATGGGAAGCACTTCTCATAAGCTCATTTGCTTTAATTGAAAACTGAAAAAGAGCTTTTAAAAATTAGTGGCTAAACTTAGGTGAATAGAATATTCTGACACAAGCTGAACTACAGAGGAGTTTCAGCCCCATGACTGTCATTTCCCACAGCAGATGGAGGAGGAACCGGCCCACCCCAAAAGATCCCCACCAGCATGGACCACCCATTCCCTCTGCCTCCCCTCATCTCCTCTCCCAACCCACAAGGGGAGATGTTTCTGGTCTTCATTCAGCTCTGGAAAGGGCTTAGAGAAATTAGAGCCAGCAAATCCTAAACTGGAACCATGGCAGAGAGAACTCATATTTCTGATGCCCTTTAATCTGCCACAAAGTCACTTGTGCTAGACTTTACAAAGTATTTGTTTCTCTGGTTTTCCATCTGAGAGATTGCCAGCTTCACCTGGTTAATTTGTCAAAAGATTTGATCAATGTTGTGCTTGCTTCTAGCTGGACTCAGTTGCTGAAAACTCACTTCATGAAACATTGCCAGGCTGCATATTAAGATCCATTAGAAAATATTTTCAATTAAGGATATGGATTACAGCATTACTTTGACCCTAGCCAATTTTACAATCATCTTTCCCAGTGTGCTTTAATCTGCTATGCAGACCCATATGGTAAAAATTATCCATGAGGGAATTAATAAAAAATGAGGCAATTAATCACAAAAGCATAAGAAGCATAAGAGGCCCTACTGTAAAAGCACTCAGGGGGTCTATTGTCCTATTGTTGTTGTTAAAATTTATATACCGCCCTACAACCCACAACATTATTTTAGTTATAAATAAAAAGAATCAAGAAATACATAGGCAGCAGTAAATGTGCCCTTCAAGCATTTTTAACCAATGCAAATGAATCACTTCACAAAGTGTGGGCAAAGAGGGGAAACGGCCTCTGCCCAGTATACCTGAAGGAGCATCTCCACCCCCATCATTCTGTCCAGACACTGAGGTCCAGCGCCGAGGGCCTTCTGGCGGCTCCCTCATGGCAAGAAGTGAGGTTACAGGGAACCAGGCAGAGGGCCTTCTTGGTGGTGGCTCCCGCCCTGTGGAACGCCCTCCCACCAGATGTCAAAGAGAAAAACAACTAGCAGACTTTTAGAAGGCATCTGAAGGCAGCCCTGTTTAGGGAAGCTTTTAATGTTTAATAGACTATTGTATTTTAATATTCTGTTGAAAGCCGCCCAGAGTGGCTGGGGAAACCCAGCCAGATGGGCGGGGTATAAATAATAAATTATTATTATTATTATTATTACTACTACTACTACTACTACTACTACGCCGGATGCCGAAGAGAGCAGTGAGGCACCTGGGCAAACAGATTTGGTGGAGGAAGGCTCACAGTTGGGCTGCAACCACAATAAGCCACCCCTTCCTCATTTCATTTTAAAAAAGCAAAGCAACAGAAACAGAATGAAAGAGAAGGAGAATTATGTTTCCTCACAAGTTAGACAAGGCATTGGCACATAAGTATGAATTATCAATTACATTGATGACACCAATAATAATAATAATAATAAGCACCTGTAGTAGGTATGAGTTACTCGTGCGTAAACTGGTGCCTCTCTAGGCTAATTTGCCTTGTTAAACCTTTCTGACTGCGCAGCCCCTTCTCATAGTGGCTGCCTCAGTCGCTGGCAGAATCCGTCAGTGGGCGTTTCTTGAACCTCTTCCAACATACAAGTTGTTTGACGCCCAGTCTCCGCCTTCTCTCACTGCGCGGGAGTCTTCTGCGCAGGGAAGGCGTGGGTAGCGGAGGACCTGGGCTCTCCTCACTGATGTCCAGTGAAGAGTCCTGGAGCCCTCTCTCCAATTCCCCCACCAGCCCCCCTCTATCCCTGGTGTTGCGCTGAATTGCTTCCCCCTCTACTGGGCTGTTTCTCCCCCTGCTGCTGGGTCCTTCGCCAGCATCATCAGAGAGCCTCCCCTTCGCCTCTCGCTCGGATGTCAGTTCCCTGACAGCACCCTTCATACAAGTATCCCAGAGCGGCTTACAATATAAAAACACAGAAAGAAATAACGTGGTGTTATTTGCCGTATGCTTGAGCCCCAGGCCAACAGAGGACATTGCCCTCACAGGGGGCAGTTCCCTCTTTTGTCTCCTGTCCCCCCATCTGGAGAAGGAGAGACCTGCATTCAAACTTCATATAAAACTCAAAGTTTGGAAGTTCTTGGGAAAGACAGTTAAACTTGCACAATCTGGACATTCCTCCCTTCCTACTTAACAAATAAAAAACTTTATTGTTCACCTTCCAATGGAACAAGTCCAAGTCCTTGTTATTCCTTCATTCTCCCCTTAAGCCCCCCTTTTAGGTATTATGCATGAAAGTCTGTAGTAATGAAAGATGCAGTTCTTCCACAGCTGGACTTGCGCTACGTAAGCATTGTTTTCATGGTGATCCTGGGAAGAATATGTTAGCACAAAATGGTCGTAATCTGATATAGCAAACTGCAATGTATATTTTCACCAAAAATGCTACTACTCTCCTGCTCTTAAAGCCACCGTCCCAGAATTTTGTTGTTAAATAAAATACTAATGTCCTGATCCACCACATTGCTCCTCTGTAGCAGGGGTGTTAGGGAAAGGAAAGGGGGGTGGGGAGGACTTTGAGAAATGAACTAAAACATATGGAAGCCACAAACCATAGAACAGTTTTCTCCTTTACCACATGTGCCTTGATTGGGGTAACAGATTTGTAGTTTTTGGGAACTTGAGTGTCGAACCCTTGTGTGAAAAGCCTGAAAAAGACTACCTATAAATAATCTGGCGTTGTCGAGTCCAGTAATTTCCACTGCACATTTACGGTGTGAAGAAATTTATATTACTCACTTCATTTATCTTCGCAAAAACCTTTTTCCCATTTAGCTCCCAAAAGGGTAGCAAGTTAAAGTATACAAGTTTATAACTGATCTGGAACTTAAATCACGGCCTCCCAGTCTCGGTACATGGTGTATCAGTTCACACGGACAGTCTGCAAGTGCAAAAAAACAGGAAAAAACAACTAACATTTATCATCTTAAAAAACAAACTCATTTGGGTTTTTCTGGTGATATTACAAGGCTTGTCTTGCTGTTTTTTAACAGATTAAAATTAGCTGTGCTGCTGTTTTTGCTTTTGTTTTATTGCAGTGGCTGGGACTGCAGATCTCCTGATTTCTCCATCTAGGGGCAAAGGTGGCGGAAGCTATTCTGCACTTTCTCTTTAGCTGCTAAGAAAACTGTGGTGGTGGGCTCTATCCTATGCTGTCGTCTTTCCTTTCCCTTAGATTCTTGACCTGAACAAACGCATGTCAGCTGTCGAGCGCATGCTGAACCGTCTTGAGGAGAAGATCCTAGTTCACCCAGATGAGGTAAACTCAGGAAAGAGGACTCCCCCCCCAGAGGTTGTCCATCCTATTATATCATAAAGGGAGTGTTTTGGATATTGTGGCCATCAGAGAAGACTAGCATTCACTTCCTTTTGGGAAAGAATGGGTGAATAGTTCATCTCCTTCTTCCTCCACTTGTCTGGTCCTCACACACCTCAATGTGGTCCATGTCAACCATCCATTGGCAAAATGGAAAAATAAGAAGATCAGAAAACCCATAAAACATTAGTTTCCCATCCTGAGAAAGCACCTTGTTGGAAGCTGATCACCTCGTTCAGAATTCATCATGGAGTACTCTCCTTTCCAAGAACCTGCCCTGACACAACAAATACCAGCACTGACCTAATAATGCATTCTGCTGAAAACACTAACTATGTGAATATTGTTGCAAACAGTGCTATTTTTCTAGAAAAAGAGGTGCTGGAACTCACCGTGAACACCTCCCTTATTCTTTTAGAATGGCAAAGGGCCTGGAACTCAGTTCCAGTGAGTTGTGGCTAGGAAAAAAGCCCTGGGTGTAACAGATTTCCTCACCCACTTAGGCCTGCTGCGTATGGTACACAGACAGGTTGGTTGCTGCCAAACACTAATCTCATGCGCTGGGTGCTCCAAACCTTTAGAACAGGTGAGCAATTAAAGGCATGCATTGGCCATGTCATGTGGAGTGAGAACTGCCTTGGAGATGTTGTGCGTGACAGAGCCAGCACCCAAGAAGGCTGCAGCTGCTGCAAGTTTAACTTTTCTCTGTGCTTTTAATAGGTGTTTGACACTGCTTTTTGTTAGTGATTTTTTTCAACAGCAGCTATGCTGCCCATTTAATGCATAAGTGGAAGACAACTCCTATTTTATGTCTCCACGTTGAAACTACTTAATGGGGAGGTGACATGGTGTGGTGGTTCTTCATTTCCACACCACCGAGTTAAATGTTCAGTGATGGCAAAAAACTGGACTTTCTTTCTTTCTTTCTTTCTTTCTTTCTTTCTTTCTTTCTTTCTTTCTTTTCTGCAAAAGGGAAATGTGTGAGCCCAATGAGCACGCTCAGACTGGCTGTCATTGCATTCACGTAACAAGAGAGCTCACTCTGTGGTGGCTATGCCACATAGTCATGTATTTATGAAGGCCAGAAAAAGACCTTGGTCTCTGCAGATTATAATTTATCAACAAAGGAAAACTTTCTCCCAACGTGGCTCAGGTTGCAAAACTTTCCATAGATAGGAGCTTGTAAATATGGGGGGGGGGGAGAATGCTGTTTGAAATGATGAGTGTGGCTTAGTCCTTGTTTCCAGGCTTTAGAGCTCATCATTTTCACCTTGTGATGCTTACTAAAGAGGCTGCCACTGACTCCGTGGCAGGGTGGGTGAGAACAAAGAAATGTAAGTTCAGAACTTGCCATGGGAAATCAGGTGGGTTGCCATGGGAAATCAGGCATGGGGCTTGGACAGGGGCGAAAGCTCTCCAAGGCAGACTGGCTGGGGGAGGGATGCATGGAGGTGGACAGGTGGACAAGCGAGCAAGCGCCAGCCTGACACCTAGGGGCCCCCTCAGCTGGGCAGCCAAGCTGCTCACTTGCCTGCCTAGATAGCCTCAGCAGGGAAAGCAATAGAACCCCCAGGTTCAGGAACAGTCTACCTCTGAACACTAGGCAGGGCACCATGTTCTTGTTCTGCTCAAGTGGGAAAATCTCTTGGGTTGGTCCTGAGGCACATTAAAGCATGAACTGGATGGCTGAAGTAAACTGAGTATTGCTGGTCTGTCTGTCTGTCTGTCTGTCTGTCTGTCTGTCTGTCTGTTGCTAGCCTCCAGCTCCGGAGTCCCCTACTGATCCTAGCATAGAAGAGAAGGAACTGAGGAAGAAACTAGAAGAGCTGGCAAGAAACATCAGTGACAAAGCTGTTTCTTCTGACGAAGAAGAGGAGGAGAAGGAGGGCAGAATGAAGCAGGAAGGGTCCATACCAGAAATAAGCTCGTCTAGCGATGACCCGCCTACTGATGCCAAGAAGGTATGGTCTTCCTTGTATTTGGCTTTCTTTTCCTTCTGCTTGTTATATTTTATGGAAAGTAGTCTTCATGCATCTAAGCTAACCTGCCTTCTGGTATGATCAGCCTAACTCATCTAACTAGTTGCTATAATGCAAGTCTTGGGGTGGATTCGAACCGCCTCATTGTGCATCTTGCAGGTGATGATTGCAATCTCCGCTGAAATTGTCCATATGATTGAATGGAGATGATGATTCTGCAAGGGGGGTGGTGGATGATATTCATAATCACCATGTGGGCAATAAGGTTTTGCAAATCCACCCTTAAGTCCTACTAACAAATAACACTTAGGGTCACACCAGATGTGGCACTGGGAGATTTATGAACATATCTCATAGTGTTTGGATAGCAGTCATGGGGGTCTATGGCCCTGGGGTATTTGCATTTAATCTTTCCCTCCACTGAATTTCCCCAGTTTTTGTCCCATTGGGGCAAGCCAGGCAGGTACCATGTGGGGCAGAGGCAGCAGCTTTGAGGGAGGGCCCTAGTTTCATGATTAGAACAGAATGAAGGAAGAGGGTTTGTTTAATTTTATTTATGTATTCATTGAATTTATATCCCACCCTTCCTCCTTGGGGTACTCCTCTGATCACTGGATCCTGTACAATGCCCTCTGTAGGAAAAAGACAGATCTAGGGTATGACCCACAGTATGTTTTGGGTGTGTGATGCATTGAGACAACTCCATGGTTGTCCTGGTGGCCATGAAGTCTTGAGTTGGCCCAGACGAGGCATCAGCATGGATGTCCCTCAGAACAAATGCCCTGGGGTTCTCCAACACTGCACTGAAGACTGCCTCTGCCAGCTCAGCCTGGTGGGTGGACAGAACACCAAGATCCCTGTTCTGTCTCTGCTTCCCAACATCCAAATACAAACCCTCATGTCAAGCTCCCAGATGGACTGGTCTCCTGGTGACAATGGTGGGGTTTTTATGGATCACTGCCATGCTCCCCCCTTGCTCCTCCAAAATTGACTGGTGCTGCACTGAATATCCAGGTGGGCAAAGCTGGGTAAGGTCACCCACCCACCCTGAGCTCACCCAGCTAGGTCTCTGTCATGCACACCAGATCAGCCACTTCATCCACGATCAGATCTGTTCTATTGCAGACTGAGCTGGCATTAAGTAACAGTACCACCAGATGGGAGAGCAGACCAACATGGCTACTCCAGTCTCTGTTGGGGGCTGAGCAGGGGCAGCAAGTGTCAAGTGGCTCCACTCTTCTATGGCAATATTGCCTACCCCCCATTCTATACCTCACCGTCCCGAAGACCCTAATAACAGCAGTCCCCTGAACTCCCTCTGACCCAGGCAGATGGTGCTGTTACTGGTTCCCCTCTCTCCCCCAGGACCCCTGCTCAGTCCTGCAACAAGAGAGCTCAAAAATGCATTACCATCCACCAAGCATCCGGCAGATGTATCCATGAATGGGTTCCATGCTCCAGGGGTGTCCATTTTCACTGCCTCAGTTCCATGAGATCTTGCCATTAGCTGCCACCAATCCTCTGGTGGCCGTGGCAGGGGCTGGTGGGGCACCATGGGATTCGGCCACCTGAGGCGGCTGCTTCAGTCTGCTCTCGCCAGGTCACTATCCCTCAAACTTCCTTTCTCACCCAAGAGGCTGGCTTAAGTGCAAAGAAACCATGCTGGTGGTTCCTGGCACTCCGGAATCACATCCATTGTCCTGTGTTGCAGCCCCACTTGGATCCAGGGCCTCCCCAGAACTGCTACTCCACTTTGAAATACCAAGTGGAATCTCTGATCGCTGGCCTCTTGATACCGCATCTAGTTGCACCCTAAAAGCTGGAATCCTAACAATACTTACTGTGAGCGAAGCCCCATTTGAAACCTGCAGGACTGACTTTTGAAGAGTGACTGGCTGTTTAGTATGTTTACAAAATGGTTCATGCAGAGCCTCACTCCATGCATGTTACATATATCGTGTTTCAAGCAAACCGTTAAACTTAATGTCAGCCTGTTATTTTCAGGCATTTGCATGTCGGAGCTCAAGGGTTCTCCAACTTCCCATGACTACATATGAGTAAAACAACTAAGAATCTAATCTTAAACACATCTAATAAATCTATCAAACTCTGTAGGACTTCCTTCTGAGTAAATGTACTCTATAAATTTTCAGCTTTGCCAGATCCATTAGCCTAGGCAGGAATGTTATTCTTCTTAAACTGAAAAGCCTTTGCCAAACAAATGGTTTTTGCCATTGCTAAAACACTGCTCTAAGCCATTACTATCTCCATGCAGTGATTAATGAGGCATTTCCGTCTCTGATTCCAAGAGTCTATGGACCCGTATTGATAGTTTTGGCCAATATGTGTCTGGTTGTAACACATGAAGGACAAGGAAAGATTCAAGTGTAATTTTAAAATGGAGGAGTGCGTGTCTGGCATCTTTGTGAGCACTTTTCCTTTTGAGGGGCTACATTAACACAAAATGCAAAAAGTTGCATTCCTTTGGGTTCCTAATGGCTTCTTTGTCAATCCTGCCCTGTTTGATTGTTTCCGAGTCTCATTCTGCCCCTCTGAATGAACAGTCATAGCACTGATCTTGAGCCAGACTCCCTATATCACTCTGTGAAAGGCGACTTTCATCTTCATCTAAGAGCAGGAGCTTTTCTCTCATGAGATCTTTCATGTTGTTCATCAGCAGCTTGTGGGGTTGGGCTAAAAGATCTTCAAAAATGTAGATACTCGGAAGAGAAAATGGTGAGATGCTAATGAGAGGGGTGATTAGTAGATATTTTAGATAGGGTAGTGCCTCCTACAAACACACAAACATCCAATTCAGAAATTGCTCAGATGAACAGAAGTAATTTTTCTTCGTATCTGAACTTAAATTAAAATTAGTGTTTTGAACATCTGAAATATCCCTCATTATCCCCCCTCCCAGGCACACATTGCTGCATTTCAAAGACACCTGGAGCAGGAGTTGAGCTGACCTGGGCATCCAGTTCCAAAGTCTCTGCCCAGGTCTAGCATTGCCAACAAGCCCAGATCAAATCTGGCCAGAAAAAAGACTCTGGGGAATGGAAATCTGATCCAGATGAATCCCCAGGAGCCATAATTCCAAACCTGCCAGCAGATTCCAATATATTCTGTCATTTGACAGTGACTCTATTCAATATTAATTCAACATAAAAAATCGCAAGGTACAACCAACCTCGAATTTGCACATCTTTAGTTGGAATCATAGAATCCCCTCCAGAAGATGGCGGACGTAGTTCCTAGAGTGCCCCTTCTTAAACATGCCAAGGTGGGTGCAGCATTCATGCTCTGCTTCCTTGGTAGTGTTCAGGATGATGCTGAAGTCTGTACCAGGCAGTTTCGTCTTGCTAGAGGGCCCAGCAGCATCATATTGAGATCTCTGAAGATTCTTGCAGAGAGCTGAGCAGGGTAGCATACAAAATAAATTCTGAAAAATCATCAGCTTGGAAGGCTTTCTTAATTTATTTATACTTCTACTAGTTTACTTACATTGCATGTTTTGTTTCTGTTGCACTTTCACAAATGAAAGTGAAAAGACAACATTTTTGCAATAGTGAATGACAAATGCAAGCAGTGACTTTGCTGGCAGCAATTAACCTGCTCTTTACAATTTCTCAGCCATTGTAATATCAGGTACAGATTTCACTGAGTTTCACATGTATATAGCCATTGTTATACATGACCATTCGTCTCCTACAGAGACCCTGCACACTGCAGTAACAAGCTGGACTTCAAGATCTGGATCAGTGTTTCATTGCATTCATTCCAGACTTCATTACCATCAAAGGCATCTTTTTTTGAATGTGCAGCAGCCACAATCCTGAAATGCGCATGCCATGTGAAGCATTGTCATTCAAAGCTGGGTTTCACTGAGATGGCTCTAAAGACGGATCACTCTAGTCTTTTTATATTCATCCAGACTTACGAAGTGGAAATATTGCAAAGCTGCTTAGGAAACGTTAGTCAAGCAAAGTACATAAAAACAGTTGTACAAATAAGAAATGTGCTCATGAATCACTGTTGACAAACTACAAATGAATACATGCAAACTTCATAGGCAAACGCCACATCGATACACTGTTGAACGCATCAGATCTAAAAAATAAGATTATTTTTTAAATCTGCAAACCAGCAGAAAAACGAAGATAGCATATTTTGGCAAACCCACCGTAATCTATTTGGGGGTTCTCTTGCTTTCCACCTTCATCATTTTTTAATGGACACCAATTAAAAGTCCTAATATTCAGTGTTGCCTACACTAATTTTAATTGCTTTCTGTGCATACATTAGTTGTTCAGCAATTGTATATCAAATTAGCACTTATCATGTAGCGCAGACATGCCTGCTGAGATGCTCTTTCTCTTTTTGCCCTTGGTCCCAACCCTGAGGTTGACCTCAGAAATGGGGGCAGGTCCATGTAGTTTGTGCCCACTAATTGCCATGTACAAGCATCAGCAGGGTTGTTCCTTGGGAAATCTCATCTCCCAACTTGGCCTTTTTTCAACCATCCCATTTAGAGATGATGCAGACCTAGGATTGCCATATTTCAGAAAGTGAAAATCCGGACACCAAACTCATTGAGCTTTTTTTTGAATATCTCAATGAAGAAGACGTTTTTGAGCTATTTTAAAGAAAACTCACCTAAATCTACACTTCCTGGACATATCAGCTATTTCTGCCTGGACACTGCCAAATCCTGGCTATGTCCAGGAAGTTCTGGATGTATGGCAGCCCTGTGCAGACCTAAATTAGGGAGGCTTTGGGCCAATGTAATCATGCACAATTGAGGTTGCACATCCTTTGTACAGGGCCATGTGATAATGCACATACAATCCTGACAACATTTACATCCCCATCATCCAAACCACATGAAGAGATGTGTCTAAATTAAAACATTAGCATCTACTCAATTCAGCCAGCAAATTGCTCATTTGTGGACAGAATCCTTCTCAGAATCCTTCTCAGAGTCTGAACACCAGCCAGCTGAATGAAGAGCACTTGTGAATAGAGCAGCCACGAACTGTGTTAGGGATCCCAGCAATATCCGAGAGCAGAAGCTGCATGTACAGTCCTTGTAGTACCGTAAATGGCACAGGTTTCTAAGACACCTGTGGAGCAACAGGTATCTCAAACAGAAAACAGAGGCAAAAGGAATCAACCCCTGATTCAAGTTTCATCTTCATATCACATCTCCCTAAACCTGAAACTGAGGTTATAAACTTCTGTTTCCCTTTGTGCCAGGCAATTAAGAGTGCCTCTGAGATGGGATTTTCCATTTCATTTATAAAAGTGAACACTCCTCTTCAAATACTTATGAGCAGGGTTGAGGCAAGCAAACTCCTGCTTACCTGGATCCCCCAGGGCCCCGTCACTTATCTGGGCAGCGAGTGGGTACTCCCACTGGGCTCATTTTCCCCGCTGGGCTTGGGACTAGGACTGCCAGTCCCAGAATCCTCTGCACAGAGTCAAGTTTTCTGTTAATGGATACTTGGACTGGTAACCCCAACCCCATTCCTGTCAGGAAATGATGCTCTGCCTGGGGAGCAACTCCCTGTTCCCTGACCCAAGGTAAGTTTTGGGAGTAACATTATTGACAGTCTGCCTCCCAAGGGTGAAGATAATAAGAGCCTGGCCGGTCCGGCATTCCGTTTCCCACAGTGGCCTCCATGCTAAAGGATGGGGGAAATGTAGACGAAGGGTTTGCTTTCAGAGCCCCATCATTACCACTGCACACAGGGTGCCTGCAGGCCTTCACCCCCATCACTCAGCCCTGAACCCTCTGCAGCCCCACTGCAAGGAGGGCAAATGCCAACACCTGCCGTGCTAGGCAATGTACGGGTGCATCTGCACGGCCAGCCCAGCTTTCTCTTTGGCAACCCCCCTCTCTGTGAGAGAGTCACCCCTTCATAATGGTTGCAGTCTTCTCTTGGGAGCACTCCAGGACAAGCAGAAAGCTTATGGATACATTTGGACTATGTTCTGTGTGTGGCTGAACTGTGTGATGTGTCAATTTCAAAAGTACACAATTAAGGAGACATGTCCAATGTACGGTATCTATATTGTTTTGCTACCCTGACAGTGAAAATTGCATTATGCACAATGACAAGGATCCCTGGGCAGTAGTAACGCGTCATCCAGCTTCATCCTTAAGCACTGCCATATATGATGCATCTGACTGTACTTGATGAGCTCTGTGATATAGTCATTTTGCTGAACTGATACGCTTGGTGGCTGCATTGTTTATAATCTGCCGGATTAAAAAGTGGCAACTCTACTTTCTGGTGTTCCTCTTGGTGTCTGCCCAAGTTGGTGAGGTTGGGGAGGAAAGGGGCTTGAAAGGAAAGGGACTGATAAAATAGGCTTCACTTGGGGAGGCACTGTCCGCCATGAGCCATGCGGCTGGGCAAGAGCCCCGCTCCCTGGGCATGTCTGCCCCTCCAGGTGCCTTCCCTGCCGGAAGAGCTGTCTCTCAGTGGCAGAGCAAAAGCTTTGCAGGCAGAAGGTCCCGGGTTCCATCTTCGGTATCTCCAAGTCAGGCAAAATCACGTTTTACTGCCTGATGCAAAACGGAAATGTGTTGCCCCTCGCCCCATCATTCCCATGCCCCGTTGCTGAAGTCAGCAAGGACAGAGGTATTCTGGCACAAGGCTTTCTGACATCGGGACAAGTGGGTGGGGTGCTGCCTCCTTCACTTCCACTGCCTGCTCCAGCTCAGCTAAGACTGGGAAGAGCCCTGCTGCAGCTGGTCGGTGCAGTCAGTGTTGAGGTGGATAGAGCAATGGGCTGACACAGGGCAGGTCCCTGTGTTCCTTTCTTCTGAGAGAGCAGCACCCCGTGACAGCTCTGCCATCCACCTTTGGGGAATAGTAGGGGCAGCCCATTCTATTTCGCCACCTGAGGTGACATGAGAAGGTGCCACTATTGCTGCTTCATTTCCTGGGGTCACACAGCCGGCAGTGGCTGTTCCCCGAAGCTGCCACCATGCAATGCTGGTAGCAGCAGGAGCGGGGGGGGGGGGACACGTGTGGAGTGGCTCCCCCAAGGGATTCCACCGCCCAAGGTGGCTGCTTCCATCTGCCTCATGGGCCAGCCGGCCCTGGAAACATGAGCCTTATTAGATAGGCAGAGTCTCATGGCCTAATGACCTGTGGAACTCAAGATGGCTACAGAAACATTGTTTAATGAAAGAGACCACTTTTTACCTGGGGGTGGGGTGGGGACAGCACAGTGGAGACCTCCAATGAGTAAGTAATCCTTCACAATGCTGCTTGAAATTCAGAAGTGACATTCTGAACATGAATATGATGGTGGCTTCAGTACTGAATTCAAGGCAGCAGAGATGACTACCTTGCCCTGGGCTTCCTAAATCTGAAATCATCTTAATTTGAATATTTTTTGACTGGGGGTGGGGTGCTCATATTCCTCAGTTCTAAAATCAGTTCAGCATGAAGCTTGCAATGCAATCACTGAAATGTTCATTTAATATGCAGATGGTGATGATGGCGCATGTAGAAAGTCAAGATTTGAACGCTGTGGCGACATGCTGAATATGTATTTCAAATGTGTGAATTCACATGGTATAAATCCTGTTTCCCCACCCCTCTGCAGTCCTCCATCTCCATAATGATCTGGTTTCCTCTCAGCCCACCTGGCATTGTCTTGAGCAGAAAAGAGAAGTTGCCCCTCATAAAAATTCTTCCCATTGGGCACAGATGCTCCCCAGCATGAAGAGGTTCTCGTGTCTCTAATGGGAGCTCTTCACTTGCATACTGAGGTGCTGCCTTTGTCGCAGCTGCCTTGAGTGAAGCATTATCCCAATCAAAGCATTACGTGGACAGTTCCTCTTGCAGCTAAGAGCCCTGCGGAGACAATGAGGACCCTTTAATTAAAGATCGACATACTGTACGTTCCCTCTCCTTGCCTGTCTGCTCTTGCCTCTCATTCCCCCATTCACACTGCACAGCACAGGGGTTAAAATGCCTCTCTTTGGCTGAGCATAGAGGTTGCAGAGGTCACTGGCTAAGGCTTTGTGTGGCATCACAGCCCAAGCGCTTAAGAGCCATTAACGCCCAAGAAAGAGCCCTGCATGATTCATTGGAGGGATAAAGGCATTAGGAAGAGGGCTCTGTTCTTGGATCTTGAGAAAGAGGTAGGAGGAGTTGCCTCTAACCTATCAAGGACTTGAAAGAAACCTGTGAGTCGGATGTGTGTCTTAGGCGGATAAATGAAATAAGGCTGTTTAGTCTGTGCACAAATAATGGACAACAGTTTTGTCTTTCACCTTATAAATATGTAAATGGGGATTATAAACTAGGAAAGGATCACATGAAGGTGCCAGGAGTTATAGCCATACCAGTTTGCTGGCTACTAATATCTGCTGAAACTGGTGGCAATATGAAACTGGTGGGGAATTCTTATCCATAGAGTAATGCAAGCAGAAAAGGTGGCTGTCTAGTGTAGTGCCATATTTTGCACCCCAAATTTCAATCTCACCTCAGCCAGGAATTTTCTGTGTGACGAGCACCAGACCTACTATTGAGCAGAGTGAAGGGGCCTCTTGTGTGGCAGATACTGAGGGGAGAGGAGCGTTCAGAGTTCCCCCAGCCATTCTTCCTGCCGGGCCCCCCTCTATGCTAGCCTCCAGGTGCAGTGGAAGATGCCTGGCCCATCACCAGTCCCGGAATAAGATTCAGCTCCCAGCCTGGTCAACTTCTGTGGCCCTGCATAGGCGAGTGAGGCAGCTGCTGTTAATCAGAAGGCTGATGTTCTGAGTCCATGCAGAACATTGCAGGGAGTTGGACTGGATGACCCTACAATTCTATGGTTCTCTAAGTGATTTACAGAAATGTAATCAGGATGATGCTGATGAGTGCAAAATGTAAAGTTGCACATGCTCACAAGCCATGCCACCTGGGCTGCCCTGGGTCCTCTAGGAGCAAAATGGCTTGGGCTGACCCTTTGGCTTCCCTAAGAGACTCTACATGCAGAAGAGTGCTGGAAACAACTTCTGATGGGTTGCTTCAGTGTCCTTGCGAAGGGAGAGCCCTGCTAAATCCACCCGAAACCACACAGAGCCTGTCAGTCACAAAGATATGCCACCTCACTCTCCCCGACCTTCACCCTGCACGGTGACATTTTCCTTCCATAGGGGGCTTGCAATGAATGTCTAAGTTGGCCTGGCGGGGAGATAAAAAGAGCTTTCAAAGCTCATCGTGTTCTGGAGCTTCAGAGGTAGCCTGAAGGGTCACGTCAGATAAGGCTGCTTTCATAGAATCATTGAATCTTAGAGTTGGAAGAGATCTCAGCCAAAGCATCCCTGACCATCTAACCTCTGCTTAAAAGCCTCTAAGGAAGGAGGGTCCACAAGCTCCCACTGTCTGCTGTTGAACGGCTCTTCCTGCATTACTTTGATGAAGGTCCAAATACTTCCAAAGCAGCCTGCTTTGGGCTCGGAGGCTGGGCTTCTTCTGAAGCCTCTGGTGCCTGTAGCATTTGTGTTCGTTCACACATAGGAAAGCTGAGTATAAGTAGAGGCAAGTGAAGCCACTTGCTCAGCAGGCAGCAGGTCCCCAGGGAACTCCTTGTGCAGCCCAGCTCCCCACACTCTCCCTTCTGCACTTTCCAGCAGCTCCATCAAGAAACTCAGCAATCTTTCACTTTCTTTTTGTCTCTGCCCTTTCAAAGTCCCAGGCTGCTGTTTTTCACATACACAACCTGCAGAGTCATCTGCTCAGACCCCACTCCTGCAAATGAATTTCCCAGTCAGAGATCTTCTAGGATCGCTAATAAACACTAAGAAGTTTTGCCAGCTCCCTGACTGCTCACTCACCATGATCAAGCCAGCCAAGTCTTGCAAAAAGCAAACGGCTACATTTAGGGCTGTAGTGCACATTATGTGAAAATGGGTGCTTGGCTACTGGATTTTTTTTTCTTTCAAAACAACAGCTTTGGGGAGATGGGTTTGACACACACACACCATGGTCACACCAAAAATCACCAGTCTTGTAGCTACAATTTAACCAATGTCGTCTTCCTTGTCAAAGCTTAAGGGCAGGGGGTCATTGGGACCAAGCTGCAGAGAACAGTATTAAATGCCTCCCTCCCAGCTGTTGTGTTAAAAAGAAAACACACATACAATCCTCCCCACCACAAACACACAAATCCTACTGAGTTAAAAGCAACCAGGCCAAAGTGTTGCTGCTGCTTTGGCGATCCCTCACAGCCGAGTAAGATTGTCTTCCATGAACACGGTCTTAACAGTGAGTCCGTAAGTGACTGTGGAGGCCAGTTCTGGATCCACGTGTCCTTCCACAAGGGGGACATAGGTTTCCGTGTGGGAGTTGATCACGGTGAGGGTTTGCCAAGTGTGCCTTCCTCTCTTTCGTCTTGAGTTTGAGCATCTTCAAAGTCCATGACTGTTCTCCAATTGGAGCGCTCGCAGGCCAGTGTTTCCCAGTTTAATTGTGTTTTATGACCGCTAGGTGGATACCCCGCTGGGTGTGGTAATCCAGTCATGGAAAAAGGGAGGCGGACTATGTTTAGGGCACCTTTTCGGGGTGAGCAGAGTGGATCCTAAAAAGGGCTGCTCAGTCATGGATACAGCTGCCAAACTGCTCAACTACCTTGCTCCTTGAGTCAGAGCGACTGAATCTGTATCCACCACCCATGTGCTGGTTCATGGCTATGGGCTTCCAGATTTCACAGTCCTGCCCCCATTACCATTTGCCTATTACCATGGGACTTTTTTGGGTTTGGGATTGGGATGGGTTTTTAGAAGACGCCTGTGCGTTAATTTGTTTTGTGTGTGTAGATCAGTGCACACTGACCAACGCACAGTCTTTGCAGTAAGGCTCTATTCCGATGGCCTGAGTAAATCACAACAACCAGTAGTTTCTTATCTGCTGCAGCCTTCTTCCGCCTTCATAGCCATTGTAACATACTGCTTGTTATCATCTGCCTGCTCTGCCATTGAGGACTTCTTGGATCATTCTTTGTCTAGCTCCTCCCTTACTGACCTTACTGCCTTGGGTGACCCTGCTGGGAGTATGAGATTCCCGATGGCTTCACTCACAAGGGTTATAGGAACGTGCAAGCCCACTCACCACGACAAGGTGATGATCCAGCGAGTGAGAGGCCAAAGTGCACCTGTTTGCTGGCCCATAAGGTATTGGAAACCATGTACAGTCATACCTTGGCTCCCGCACGCCACAAACCTGGAAGTGGGTGTTCCAGTTTGCGAACGTTTTTCAGAATCCGAACGTTCAACATGGCTTCTGATAGAGTGCAGGAAACTCCTGCAGCCAATTGGAAGCCATGTCTTGGTTTTTGAACCATTTTGGGAGTCAAATGGACTCCTGAAACAGATTAAATTCAAGAACCAAGGTACGACTATATATGAAACTATCTTCCATGGGATCTTTGTGAGAAGCAGAAACAAAGGATCTTCATGTCATTAGCAGGGCTCACTGGTCAGGCACAGCTAATCCAGGGATTTGGTGGGTTGTAAAGTACACCTTTGACTGTGCCATTCATTCATTTTTATTATGATCAATAGACCAGAACCAGCAATAAATTTGAGCTGCAAGCAGTAAGGATATTGACTTGAAACTGAGGGGGAAAGAAAGAAATACAACTTAAATCTTAAGCAGTAAGTAGATAGCAACAAATAAATCCCATGGAATAAATAAATAGATACGGTAGATAAAAAGCTATAAGGACATGTAAATAGAATATTATGGGGTGTAATAAAATACAGCATTTAAAATAGTTGGCATGAAGGCACACACACACACACACACACACACACCCAGTCACACTGCCATCTCGCTAAGAAGAAAACCTTCAAACTATCCACTGTTTTATCACCCTCTCTGCCAAGGCTAAAGACTTTGCAGCTACCAAAAAGAGAAAAAAACCTTATATAGTAAATTGTTGGTCTTCCAGGTAAGGGACCCATCAGGTGTCTGAAATGCCAGAGCAGAAGTTGCAAAGCAAACAGGGGCCTATGTGGCACAGTTGCCACCTTCTGTGGCTGCCCCGGCACCGGCTGCCCCTCTGCTTGGAGGCTCAGTGTCACTGCCATGGCCCAGAGCCACTGATAAACCTCCCTATTATTCAGTTCCCTTCTCCAGTTCTCTGAGCTAGTGACCGTGTCTTGTAACCATGAATTTCATGGATTGACACTGCCTTACGTGAAATGACTCTTTATTTTGTCTCGCCGGAATTTGCTCCTAATCAAATTAATTAGACGATCCTAACGCTGTGGGTTAAACCACAGAGCCTAGGACTTGCTGATCAGAAGGTTGGCGGTTTGAATCCCCGTGACAGGGTGAGCTCCGGTTGCTTAGTCCCTGCTCCTGCCAACCTAGCAGTTCGAAAGCACGTCAAAGTGCAAGTAGATAACTAGGTACCACTCCGGCGGGAAGATAAACGGCGTTTCCGTGCGCTGCTCTGGTTCACCAGAAGCAGCTTAGTCATGCTGGCCACATGACCCAGAAGCTGTGCGCTCGCTCCCTCAGCCAATAAAGTGAGATGAGCACCACAACCCCAGAGTCGTTTGCGACTGGACTTAACGGTCAGGGGTCCCTTTACCTTTACCTTTTTAAGTTCCAGTATGAGAGGAAGAAAATAATTTGTCCGTCCACTTTTTCCACATTCTGCCTACTTTGATAAACCTCTATCCTCTCCCTCCCCATGTCATCTTCTTTTTCTAACCCCAAAGCCCCAAATTCTTAAGCCTTTTGTCACAAGGAAGATACGTTGACCCCTTGATCATTTGGGCTTCTCTGTTTCCAGCTCCGTTATAGCCTTGCCTAGATAGGGCTTACGGGAGTGTAGACATTAGTCCAAATGTGGGAGATAATATTTTAAAAATCTGTATTTGGAAGGTGACTTAATATTGTTGGCTCCAGGTGTTTGTTTCTGCGGGGAAAGCATCTGGGCTAGAGAAGAGGCCAAGAGACCGAGGCCATGGTGCCTATCACAGCACAACCACCGACTCGGAGCTCTCTGAACTTGAAGACAAAGTGGCCTTTGCAGTGGCGCAAGTGCAGCACACAGAGAGCGAGGTAATCCTTGGCTTTGGGAAGTCAAAAACAAAAGCAGAAAATTAATCATTATTATTTGTAAATATAGATCACCCTCCTTCCTGAAGGAGCTCAGAGTTGCGTACAACATTAAAAAAAACTGATAAAACATCCGCAATTCAGTGAGAAGTTACAATATATGAAGCAATAGACCCCAAAATGTTGGCAGTCAGCCTACTTTTGTTGTAGTGGGTCTCCAAGCGGTGATATGTTCCTAGCCCAAATCAGACTTAACTAGTCCCTTTGACACTTGAAACCCCCTTACGGGATGATTCATGAGGATACAGGGGTGGTGGAAAAGTAATAATTGGTTCTAATAAAAATGTAGTCTCTTCCTGTCATGTCTTACCACTGCCAGCACATGTTACTGATGTGAAATCAGAGTGAAACCCATAAAACGCATTGATTGAAGCATACTTTTGAGAATGTCTGGTGTTTTATGTCCTGCTTACCTGGACCATAATTACCTTCATTGGGAAATGACATGGGCTCTTTGCTCTCAAGGTATCCGATATAGAATCTCGAATAGCTGCTCTCAGTGCTGCTGGCCTGACTGTTAAACCAGTGGAAAAGTCTAAGAAGAAATCAAGCACCCAGGTGAGTAAACTAGAGTTTTGCAAAGAATGGGAATACTTATTCATGAACTCTGGAAGGAGACCTTTTGGTAAATGTAGCTCAGTTTAAAACAGGTTGGAGGCCATTAGTATTGCAGTAATAAATAAAATTCAGCTGCAATAATGGAATGGTACACTAGCATTTCCCCACGGCTAAATGTGGAAGTGGTCAGGGACTGAGCTTTCCATAATTGGGTTTCAGTGAAGAAGACACTTTGCCTGTGGACAACACTTCGTTGCTTTCTAGGGTTGTGATTCTAAGCATACTTCCTGGCAGTAGGTCCGATTGCACTTGGTGGGGTTTCAGAGTAGGCACGTTCAGTATTATGCTTCACACCTGAGTACTTAATCATTTCATTTATATGGCTCTTTATAGGGCAACATAAGCAAAAAATGGATCCCTGCCCTGAGAAGTTCACACTTCAGCTTTCGAGAGGTTTGGGAAGGAAGGCAAGAGCAGAGTAGGAGAAGCATATGCCATTACGTGGACTTAGGCTTTGTTTCCGTTGGGGATAAGGACCAAGGAGTTAAGTCAAGGATATCTTAGTTAAGATGCATTTTGCATTGGTGCTTGAAGGCAGAAAGGCAACGTCTGAGAGATGTTCTGGGAGGAAGCTATAGGCATAAGAGGCAGCAAAAGAGAATGGGTGGAGAAAGCAGGTTTGTGGACAAAAGTAAAAGCAATTGCTATGAAGTAAACATTAACAAATATTAACAACAATACTAATAATACTAATACGTACTACTGTTTGGTGGTTACAGCTCTTATCCACAGTACTGTGAATATTATGTAGGAATCAGGATTTGCCTAAGTTTAATCACCGAAGGACGTAGTCCAGCCTCCTGTTCTCACAGTGACCAGCCAGATATCCATGGGAAGCTTGCAAGACGGACACCAGCCCCTCTCCCTGCTTGCAAGCCCTGAATTCAAGTGCAGGCTGCCTCTGACACTGGAGACAGAGCAGAGCCACCATGGCCAGTAGCCCCTTGGTTACAAGAGTAGCCCCAGACTCTCCTTGCAAGTGCCACACACCAGGGCATACTCTTGGAACAGTCTCACTCACTCCTGCGACATTATATTGTTGTTGTATGGTCGTCTAGTCATGTCTGAGTCTTGATGACTCCATGGACCATAGCACGCCAGGCACTCCTGTCTTCCACTGCCTCCCGCAGTTTGGTCAAACTCATGTTGCTAGCTTCAAGAACACTGTCCCACCATCTCGTCCTCTGTCGTCCCCTTCTCCTTGTGCCCTCCATCTTTCCCAACATCAGGGTCTTTTCCAGGGAGTCTTCTCTTCTCATGAGGTGGCCAAAGTATTGGAGCCTCAGCTTCAGGATCTGTCCTTCCAGTGAGCACTCAGGGCTGATTTCCTTCAGAATGGAGAGATTTGATCTTCTTGCAGTCCATGGGACTCTCAAGAGTCTCCTCCAGCACCATAATTCAAAAGCAACATTATATAGATGTCTCATTTTAGTTTGGCTTTGCACATAGCAGGTTCAGGTGCACAAGCCAGAAGCCAGGTACTCTCTGAACACCAGCCAGGGGGTGGGGCTGAGGGAGTAGAAAAGGGAGGGGTGAGCCATCTTGACGTAACCTGCCAGTTTCTAGTTGAGGTGTGCTTGCTGGTCTGTTTTCTGCTCTACAGCAAAGCAGAGCAATATGTTTCATTTCTTCCATCCCCAAGGTGTTTATCCTTCAGCCTCCCAGGAGCTCTTATAGTTCTCTAGAAGGTCAGAGTCCAGAGACTCCTGTCGCAGCATCAGCCGGTGACTTCAAAGTGAGTGCACGTGCCTTGCGGAGAGGCAAGCAAGACCAGAATCCGTTAGCAATTTTCTGGCCAAGAGATAAAACTGTGTTAGGGGCCCCCATGGGGATTAAACAATGCAAACTGAATAAAGCTGAAAAAGAGACAAAACGGGATTATGCTCGGAACGGAACATTGGCATGTGGCTTTGAACCTCTCTCTGTTTGTGTTTTTGTAGGGTGGTTCAAGGGCTTCCCTGGCTCTCTTAAAAACAACAGCAACAATGTCTAGCTGCTTGCTGTTGGTCACTGAAATCCTTTGACTATGTAGTCCTGGAACCAGCCATGCCTTTCAGCCTGCCACCCATTCCTGGGTTTGTGTGTGGCGAAAAAGATGGCTGCCCCCAGTAGAGTGTCCCTTACAATGGCCTTGTAAGGAGGGAAAGGTGGCTGTGACCCAAGCAGCCAGAATTTTTTTTAAAGTAAAAAGGAGCCAGGACAGTCCTCAGATCATAAGCGCTTTCAAATTTTTGAATTTTTTAAAAAAGGGTGTAGATTTAATTTTTTAAATATTTTTTAGAATTTATTTTTTTAAAAAACACATCTTGCCTAAAATATCACAATGGATGTTTGCTGGAATGGATATGCAAGGGGCTATATTAAGAGCATCCCATCCGTCCCCAACATCCTTTACATAAATATTAAACAGGATAAAAATACGGAACCAAGATAATAGTATAACTACACAATATGTAGGACTGCCGAATGCCTTAAAAGGGGGCAGGACTGGACCCTTTCTCCTTGGAGTGCCTTATATATAAGGGTGGGTGTGCTTATGCATGGGGCGGGGGTATTTGTGTATACCCCCCCCATGAAAGAAGAGCTGGACATTCCTACCACTCCAACTGTACCCCAGGAACCTCAAAGCAGAAACCGGCCCTTTCCTTAACTATGGAATGTGAGTCCCAAGGTCTTAGCAGTACTTCTGTTGGTCTCTTGACACCCAACATTATAAAACTACAAACAGAACTAGGCTGAACGTAGTTGGGACCCACCATCCCATAGAGGTGAGGGGGTGGGGAGGGGAGAAGAATAGGTTGCTTAACATTACTAACGTCTCTAACTGTGCTTACACACCATAATATAAATGTTAGGTGGGATGGGCAAGGCAGTCCATCAGGTGTGAATGAAGTTTCAGAAAAGCTGTGCTTAAGCTGAGGTAGAAGAGCCGCGACGAATGCTGATCCACACCTTGGCTTGTTTGCACTCTAATTAAGTTTGTACTCCTTATAGGTAATGTCTATGCCGCATGTGTTGAGGAGAAAATTCAACACTTCACTTGAAACTGCAAGTAAGACTTGTGCTTATTTATGTACGAAGTAGAGGGAAATGCTTGGTGGTTTGGAGAGGGAGAGTTTTTGCAGTAAGCCTGGAAATCCGCTGCTTAGGAACGGCTGTCCAAAGTATAGCTAGAGTTCAGTTATTGTCTGTTGGGGGTCTCTGAAGTTGTGGACCCTGATCTGTCCGCATACAAAGAAATGTTTGGAGCACCTAAGAAAACCACAAAACCTCTCTCTGAAAGTTAGTCTTTTTACAGGATTGTCTGATAATATAAAACACAAGACAGCTTTAAAAGTATTATAACTTTCAAAAATTAATCAATTTCCTTGAGAAATTTTGAATTGCTCACAATGAACTAAGGAAAAAAAAGAAAAACATAAAATTGACAGATTTACAAAATCCTTGGCCTGACTTCAAACATTCTACCTTTCAGATTTCATTCTAAAATGGGCTTATACTGACTTGTAGCCAAGTAAAATTTAAAGTCTTGAGTAGGCTAGGAATGAAACGTTGATACGTCTATCCATGCCATGAGCCATTTCTTCTCCAGGTTTTCTGTGACTCCCCCCCCCATTTTTTTTGGCAACAGTGACTTCTTAAAAATTCTAACCAAGTTCAGACCACTGTGTTCAGCTGCCCCCCTGCCCCCCTGGCTGCCCCATGTTTTTTCCATAATGGTAAAATGCTGCAAATTTTCCAAAAGTAATTTCCTGTGGCAGTTGCTGGGTAAGTTGCCTCTTGCTTCCTTATTCTCAGCTCATCTCAGTCACAGCACTGAATTGGGCAGAGATGTTTTGTCTGTGGTTTTCATAGGCCAGTGTGTTGAACACTTGAAACACACTGTACATGTGTTTAGTATTATTAAATGCTAATGATAAACCCCTTTTGTAGAAAGGCTGGTGGGGAATGGGAAAAAGCAGTCATGCTCCCACAGAGTCCCAAATCCTTACCATTAAACTTGAATGGTGAAGGAGTATATTTCTTGATTTGGGCTGTGCAATGTCGTCTGTGTTGTTCTGGAAGGAGTCACCCAGTCTCACCCTTAAAGGGCAGAAAGATAAACTGGCTGACTTTTCACTCTGCTTATGCAGATAGAGTGAAAATACAATTAAAGGAAAGTCAAAGGAGAGTAGCCTAATCACTCACAGTTTTCAGACTGGAAGGGGAGAGGAGCCATATCTTCCTGCCACTCTCTCTCGGGGGTCGATGATGTACCAAGTAGCTGAGGGAAATATGCAGACAGGAGAAATTGGAAACAGACAGTAGTAAACTGGAAGATTATTTTGGAAGAGATTCAAATGTCTGACTTCATGCATTTGTCTTTAATGGTGCTACAGTCCCATCCCAGAGGGAGTCCTGATGGGATTTTAAAAGCAACAGAACACCCCAATGTGAACACTATTTATTACCTTTGCATGACATGAATCTGCAAACACAATATGATGGTGTTGCTGCTTTACCCCCTATTTCGGGGAGGCCTATTGGAAAAAATGCGTAAGCTTCTAAGGAACCACACTGAATCGCAGACAGAAAAGTGTGTGTGTGTGTGTGTGTGTGTGTGTGTGTGTGTGTGTGTGTGTGTTGCAGGACTCTGCTTTCCCCTTTGGCCCATCCCACCCCCCTGATTTTGTCTTGCTGGCAATACTTTTCTGATTAGAAATCAGACTTCATGACTTTGTGCAAAGGTTTCTGGCAGAATAGTTCCATCCGAAGGCTGATCTCCAGCATAGTTAAAATTGACTCCTCCTCCAGCAACAGGACCTCCTCTTTCTCCTCCTCTTTCAACCTTCCAGGTTGTGCAAATCTGCTCCAGAGGAAGGGGAAATCCCACAGCATGAGGGGAAGTTTGTTCCACTCCTAGACAGATCCAGTTAAGTGTCACCCAAAGCATTTATTTGCTGCCACAGCAAGAATAAATGTAGAAATCCAAGTAGCTAAATAATGAGCACTTGCACCAGCCCTCTGGAACCACGTTTCAAGTTGCTGATTTAAACAGCTGCAGCAAAATCTTTCCCCCTCCATTTGCAGAATAGTTCAACTGTTTCAATACTTCAGACCCAATGACTTCAAACTACTTCATGTTCAGGTGTTTACTTCTTAATATACATGCAGAATCCATGGAAGCGAGGTCCCAATCATTGTCCGTGCAAATATGCTGGCACAAGTTCTATATCTGGGCACCATTGATGCCCAAGGTGAGGCATATGTGCCCAAGGTCAAGAAGTGTTGTCAGAATATATCCCCAGACCACTTGAGTTCTTCTATGGCAGAGTTGCTTTTGTTCATGACTGCATGGTAGATCCCTGTGGACGTGTGCCACCAGAAGGGGTGACCTCACAGCTAGTTTTTGGCCAGCTAGGCTTTTGCAACTTGCTAAAAACCAAGTACAGTGGTACCTCGGGGTAAGAACTTAATTCATTCTGGAGGTCCGCTCTGTACTTGAAACTGTTCTTAATCTGAGGTAACACTTCAGCTAATGGGGCCTGCTGCTGCCGCCGCTCCCGCTGCCCCTGAAGTGTCTGTAACCTGAAGCGTCTGTAACCTGTGGTACCACTGTATAACTCTTTCAGAACAAGGGGAAACTTTTTTGTGTGTCAAAGCTCATTTTAAAATGACTGGGTGTTTCTTGTTTTGGTCATCGTTACAGTACTCTTTTATGCTATGAATTGTACCGTATGTGATTTTTTTTTTAGTGGTGGATAATTGGCTGTATTAAGGAGTTTCATGGTTTAACATGTTGATGTGGGTTTCAATTGTACTTTTGTGGTTTTATGTTGTAAGTCACTTGGAATACTTCTGCAGATAGACAGACGAGCAGGTAGAGTCCCCCAACATCTGCAACAAGAGTGCAGTTTGTCAGTTCTTGTACTGGTCTACCAACATAGTCCCATTTTCCATTGTGAGCAGTTTGGAGTGTCCTCCTCAAGGAATGCCTGGACTTGGCTGCAGGTGGTTCCATTTCACCAGAAAACTGCCTGATCATCACACAACATATGTTCTCTCACCTTTGTAGTTCCATGAAGGTTCAGGAGTTTGCAACTAGAGCTCAGAAGTGGGGTTGTGTTCTTGCAAGCATAGTCTTTGCCTGAATGATTCTTATGGTAATAACATAATGTCATAGGCCCAGTCTGGGCTAGCAAGCAAAAATGTTAGGCCACTCACTCTGAGTCATCCATAGTACACTGAAATATTGTCCTGCTGTTTTATTTACATGTGCCAGATTCACCCTACAGCAGAAATAGGCATACTTTTTTTAAAAAAAGATGGGGCTTTGCAAATTTGGCCAGTGCAGTTTTTGAAGTCCTATCTTTGCCCATGTGTAGCGCAGACTAGTGGATTTATTACTGGGCAGTGTCTTGAAAAGTGTGGGTTCAGTGTAGTTAACTAGAGTGTTGGGCTTAAAACAAGTCGATCTGGGATTAAATCCCCACTTAGCCATGAAGGGACGCGGGTGGCGCTGTGGGTAAACCACAGAGCCTAGGACTTGCCAATCAGAAGGTTGGCGGTTCGAATCCCCGCGACGGGGTGAGCTCCCGTTGCTCGGTCTCTGCTCCTGCCAACCTTGCAGTTCGAAAGCACAAAGTGCAAGTAGATAAATAGGTACCGCTCCTGCGGGAAGGTAAATGGCGTTTCCATGCGCTGCTCTGGTTCTCCAGAAGCGGCTTAGTCCTGCTGGCCACATGACCTGGAAGCTGTACGCCAGCTCCCTTGGCCAATAAAGCGAGATGAGCGCTGCAACCCCAGAGTCGGCCACGACTGGACTTAATGGTCAGGGGTCCCTTTACCTTTACCTTTAGCCATGAAGCCACCAATAGATGACAGACCTTCTCTCAGCCAGACCTCCCTCAAAGTGGGGGATGGGTAAGTCTCAGCATCATTGTCCATGAAAGGGGAATGAAGTCTTTTCTCACTGGACTAGTCTGAGGTTTGAAGTGTTGCTATGTCCTCTGAATCTTAGAAACAGCCACTTATAAACGGGTTCAGCTGTTTCCTTCATTAGGTTTCACAGACAATTAGATTTGATCCATAGTCATTTACACCCGGTCATAAGAGAATGTAAAATGTTAACCACATTGAGTGGTACTTTGGCCTGGTATAAATAACTTCATGCGGTATAAATTGCTATATAAATGTGTCCTGAAATGCTGCCAGCAAGATACATTTTGTGCCCATGTCGTGTCATTCCCCACACCCTGAAATGCCAGCCAGCTCCAAGCTACAGAAACCAAGTCATCTGTGTCCCTCTCTAGCTGGTGCCTGAACTCACTGTGCTCAAAAAAATACTAAGAGCTGATGCATTGAGCTACGAATTGGGGAGTCCTTGCTTCACATCTTACCTCTGCCATGAACCAAGGTGGCCTCAGGAAAGAGACCTTCCTCTCACTCAGCTCCCCCCCCCCCCATTCTCACATCACAGAACTGTTCCAAAGATGACAGCAAGATAATGCTTATGAAGCGCTTGGCAGCACTGTGCACAGGCTCCATGTTAAAATATTTGTATGTATCAGCAATGGTGGGCTACAAAAAGAATTCCAGTGTTGATAAGAGCAAGCTTCTGAAAACGAGTAGGAAGTCACAGACTAGTTCAGCTTAGTGTCCTGTGACTAGGGATGGGGAAATCTACCCATCTCGCTTTCCTCCTGTTTTTCGTTTTTCCAGGCTTAAGTTCAGTTCTCCTCATTTCCACACCAGTTTGCAGTTTATTTATTTTTAAGACCTCGTGAAAATTCATCAGTATTTTAATTTTCAGATTTCTCCTTCTATTACATATTTTTGTGTGCCACTTTACCTAGCATACACACTTTTTGCAAAGCAATTTCCCTAATATTTTGCATGTTATTTTCTAAAATATGCATGATTACACACCACCATGTCCCAGTAGGTACCTTTTTTTTCACATTACTTGGCTGGAGAACTGCAAGATTCAGAGAAGGGCAAACTTCAGAAGATGGCTGTGCTTCCGTTCCATTCCATTCCATTCACTTGGTTTTGGGGAAAGTGCAAATTTGGTACTTTCCCTTTTAAATGTGGACTGAATCGGACTTCTCCCTCCCCCCCCCCAACTCCCTGTGACTGAATAGACTATGAATCACTCAGTCAGCAAATCTTCTGAATGATGGAGATGTGGAGAAAGCCATCTGACCTGTATGGATAAATGGGCTCCCAGATAGGCCTCCTGTTTTCACACACCTCAAAGGCTTCCTCTCCAAGCAGATAGTTCTAGAAAAGCTCTCTAAAGCAAAACAGTCAGTCACAATGTCCTAACAAACGCCTCTGCCTTCCATTTTTCAAGACAATGCTGAATCATTTGCCCGGAACTCCAATTACAGAGGATCTTTGACACAGCGAAATCCAAATGGAAGAAGCAGGAAAGCAGATCACATCTTTGCGGCAAGTATTCAGAATCCAGCTCATTGCCCTTCTGTAAGCTGAAAGGTAGTAGACTAGCCAGGGACAGCAGAGAGGAGTTAGTGCAGGCCACCCCAAATCGAGATGCAGAAGGAAAACGGAGTTTTGTTTCTTGATCAGAGGTTATAAGTATGTAGGCAATTCAAAATGGGAGAGGTACAATCTTTCATGAGTCCAACTCCTGTTAATACGAGAACATGCATATCCTTGAATTATGCAAAACTCCTTATCAGACATAAAACCTCAGCGCCTAGGACTTGCCGATGGCATGGTCGGCGGTTCGAATCCCCGTGGCAGGGTGAGCTTCCGTCTTTCGGTCCCAGCTCCTGCCCACCTAGCAGTTCGAAAGCACCCCTAAGTGCAAGTAGATAAATAGGTACCGCTTTATAGCGGGAAGCTAAACGGCGTTTCCGTGTGCTGCGCTGGTGCTGGCTCGCCAGAGCAGCTTCGTCACGCTGGCCACGTGACCCGGAAGTGTCTCCGGACAGCGCTGGCCCCCGGCCTCTTAAGTGAGATGGGCGCACAACCCTAGAGTCGGACACGACTGGCCCGTACGGGCAGGGGAACCTTTACCTTTTTCCTTATCAGACATTAGACAGAATGAAAAGCAGCTGATTAGAAATTTCACAAAATGAAAGTACCATGCCTTTTGGTGACAGCCATATTGCCCAAACATTTTGTCCTCGACATCTGTGCATTTTTGGGTTCTGCTTTAACCCTTTAACTGCCTTAGTATGGTTCCTTACTTTGCCCTGGGGTGATTCCAAGACAAGAAAGATAGCATTGTGGATATCTTTTTTGCTATAACTTTATTAGTGGTAGAACCCTGTTCGGTGAAAAGAGTACACTACAGGCGACTCTCCATTTAGGTGGGGTTACATTCAAATCCCTGTGCACATCAGTGAAATTGCATAAAATGGGGAATCGCCTGTATCAGCTCAGCAGTCGCACAGGGAGGAAGTTTCCCCTCATGTCAGCTGTGCAAGCCCCTCTGTCCCTCTGGACTCACGTGAGCCAAAGGGACAGCAGGGCCTGCACAGCTAACCAGAACAGCTTACCACCCTGTTTCGTCCCTGCTCACTGAGTATCTCTGAAACGACCACCTTCACACCCTGCAAACAGTGAAATGGGGAATGTGGGTGAGCAATTTTGGCCCATCCTCATGGATACCAGAAGGGTTCTCATCAATGTTTTGATCCTTTACAGAAGCCTGTGATGACCCATCGCTCTTGAACAGAATGAAGTCTTCTAAGACCTCAACTCAAGATTTCATCCCTTCATTCTATTTTCTTTCTTTTCTTCTTTCCATCTGTTCACCTGCAGTGCTAGATCTACACATTTTCCTTCAGGGGTCAAAAGCCTGCACTGCTCCCACCCTTTGCCTGAGTCAGGAAACAGGAAAGAAGCAGATTGGAAAAGAATTCTCTGGGCAACATCCCTTTGAAATTTGGTTCCTACATTCATACTTAAGAGCCCAACTTAGTAAAAGGAATTTCTGTTCTAGGATTGACTTAATTACCTGCCCACATCTACTGAACAGGACATGTAGCTAAAATGTTTTTTCTTCATGCACTGCTAAAGTATGCGTCCATATTCTGATCATTTGGGCTGGTGAATTAAAGTCATGTCATGCAGGTTTCAGTGCTCAGCACTTCACAGTGCCCTGCAGTAATCAGGAGGGTTTTTTCAAGGGTCTGGAATATGGAACCAGAAGGCAGAATGCTGGGCTTGCAACCTTAGCTGCCTTTCAGTATCAGATGATACAGAACCCCCAGAACAGCACGCAGAGGAGAGGGGGAACATTCTGTCTGGCAAGCCAAAGTGCTTGCTCTGATGGAACGTTTGATCACCTTAGTGCAACGTGGGATTCTTCCCCAAGTGTCCTGTGGTTCCTTGAAGACTAACAAATTTACTGTGGCATCATAAATGAACTAGAGCCCATTTTGGAGCCCCATGGCAACGCAGGGCACAAGGAGAGCCTTGCTAGACCAGACCATTTCCCACAGTGGCCAACTAGATGCTCATGGAAAGTCCACCAAAGAGAGCAGGAGCAGCACAGTCCTCTGACGCTCTTCCTCCCCAGTGACTTACACCACAAATACATAGGTTTTTGTCAGCCTTCAAGGTTCACAGAACTCTCTGTTGGTTTTGGCATGCCAACGTCTTGCTGCTCTGCCTCGTTCTGGAATATATTAGGGCTCTGGTGCTTAGCCAGGAGTGCAGGCCGTGGTTGCACAGGCATTAATCAGAGAGGCTTTCTGCTCAAATTTCTCCATGCAAGGCATCTGCCTCTTCAGAGTTGCAGAAATGGTCTGTGCATTTTAAAAAAGTTATGGGGTGGGGGAGAGAGAGATGAGAAACTAAAATGGCAGGAAGTAAAATGGCAGAAACAGTGGAGCAACCATGGCAGAGTGGAAGGTCAGGACTTTTCAAGGTCTGGTCCCTGGTACCTCGTAGACAATACTGGGCAGACCAGAGGCAGAGATGCTTGTATGATCATGCCATTCCTTCCATGTTATAGTAGCATGTGTCTTTGCAGAGCTTTAGGTGGATGAAGAGCAGGCTTATGAGTAACAGAGCTTAAATGAGATATGAAAAGAATCCCCTATTCCATAGGCTCTAGCAGAGGAATGCAAAATTCTTTCTCCTGTTTCTGATAAGGACATTAAGTAGAGGCTCAAGGAAGCACATCTGAATTGCTGTTGAAGGCCAAACATTACAATAGGCAGATACGCTCACAGTTGCAGACCTGACTTCTTCCCTCTGCAAGTTGTCATGATAAATAAGTGATAGGATAGTTAGCTTTCAAGCCTGATTTCAACTTACTTCTGCGTTGTATAGAATTGTACTGTCTTCTTCAGGTATCCTTTGAATCCTCCTCAGGATGAATCAAATGTTATGACAAACTTGCAAATTTATCCCCAAAGAAATTGGTACCGTGAGCCAAATGACACAATTACATTTCGCCCTCACGTAGTCCATCTGGAGTTTCTGTTAAAGGGCATCAAATTCCACATTCGATTCATTTCCATTTTTATTTCTTTTCTTTTACTAAAATCCAAACCCTTTTTTTTTTTTACACAACCATACAGTGTCATCCTGAATGTCCAGGATTCATATGGCACCACTCCTATATGACTGGCACTCAGACACATGGAGATACAGGAATGCAATTTTTACCACACTGAGGGGTATACAAAGGACCCTTAAAATGTGTGCTCCTGCCTCCTTTGCTTGTAAAGCTTTGCCCTACGAACAAAGCACAGAAAGTGCCAAAGGCTCCTGCTAAGACAGCTCACTGCATCGCTGGCAGGAACCCTCTTATGCTAGGAAGCATTTCCCCCTTGCAGCAGCACCCTGAAACGTGTCTCATTTGCCATCAGCCTTTTAAGTGTCCCACATCCCCTCCAGTGATGTCCATTAGTTTCATGATGCAATCAAAGGCAGAAGTGCGTGCTGCCTTCAGTTCCACGGTTCTTTATCCCAGGGCTATTTTTATCAGATAACGTAGCTGTTGCGCAAAGGACCAGTGGAAGGCGGGGGCAGCAATGACCACCCCCAACCAAAGGCTCCTCACAGCTGCTTTACCCATTTAAAGAGAAGCCCTCGGGACAGAAGATGTAAAGAACATCGCCTCATGTCTCCTTTTGGCCTAAGATAAAACATAGTCATTCTGCTCATCTAAGCCATTGGCCTCTGTCCATGTATCTATCATATGTATATGCTAAATCATACAATAAACACTGGCATTGTGTTCCTATTAAGAAATGTTTCCTGCAGTATCTTTTTTTCCTTCCTGATTTCTGGAGGGAGATGGGGAGGGGAGGGCACTTCATGCCTACCAGCTCACACTTACGCCTTAACCAGCTAGTGCTAATAATGTCTTATTAGTGTGTGTGTGTGTGTGTGTGTGTGTGTATTGTAATGAGTATGAGTTACTCGTGCGTAAACTGCCGCCTTTCTAGGCTTAATTGCCTTGGTTAAACCGTTCTGACTGCACAGCCCATCTCAGCGTGGCTGCCTCAGTCGCTAGCAGAATCTGTCTGTGGGCGTTTCTTAAACCTTTTCCAGCATAGAAGCTGTCTGACTCCCAGTCGCCTCCTCCTCTCACAGCGCGGGAGTCTTCTGCGCAGGGAGGGCGTGGGTAGTGGAGGACCTGTGCTCTCCTCACTGATGTCCAGAGAAGAATCCCGGAGCTCTCCCTCCACTTCCCCCATTTGCCCCCCTTTATCCCTGGTGTTGCACTGATTTCCTTCCTCCTCTACCGAGCTGCTTCTCCCCCTGGTCCTGGGTCCTTCGCCTGCAGAATCTGGGAGCCTCCCCTTCGCCTCTCGCTCTGATGTCAGTTCCCTGACATATATATATATATGAAACAAAGTTTTGACGCCAAAGTGGAAAATGAAGAAATCAGGTAGTGAGAAATATAGCACACCATCCCTTTATATTTCCATCTTGCTTACCACACGGGAGGAAATTATTTCAGGTAGCAGACCGAATACTGTCCAAATCTGATTTGTGAGATTGTGAACCACAGAAGGTTTGTTGTCAAACACAGGTCTTTTAAGCAAGGTAATATACTTTATGTTCTTGAATGGAAAGGCTTGATAGTTTATCATTGCACAAAACAAAAGAGGCATTTTGTCATAGGTTTTCAGGCCAGCCTACAATGCTATGTAATTCCTAGCATTTCAAAATGGGATGGTGTAAACCTAATAGTGGAAGAGGCTAGGGACTTCCTGAAAAACCAAGGCTGCAAGGGCTGTGCCTTTAAAAGAGTTGCTGCTTCATTACAATCTTTGCTTGTGTTTGGATGATCTGACATTCCAAGGATGTCTCAGAGAAGATTGGTGCAGTGGGATAAAATTGAGATTCGGCCTTATCTCCTGGAAGTGAATCATATCCAGTCATTTCAGGACTTGTCTAAGTTTCTGCACAAAAGTTTTATTTGCTGGAATGCCACTAGAAAATCCTCCCAAGAATCCTTTTTATCTTCTTTTTTTAAAAAAGCACTGGGCATTGCCATTAAGATGGTGTGCATGTGCCGTATCTTGTGATCCATTATGTGGGAAAGGGCTTACCTGCACCCCCCCAATATATTATTCAAGTTGACACCCCTTTTTTATAAATATTTATTAAAGTTTTCACAATATTACATAATGAAAAAGAAAAAAGAAAAAATAGGAAATAAAAAACAGTTAAAAATAATTCCATCTTTACATCACTTATCTTTCATTTACTTGTTTCCCGGACCTCCTCATACCTCCCTTTTTTGTATTCCAGTTCAATTTATTTAGTTCAGCAATTTCTTTCCCTCCTTATTATCCTGATCTTTAATCTTAATATATTATAACATTAATTTTTTACCTATTAAAAATCCAATTTTTCCATATTCTTTTAAACCATTACAGCTAGAAACCACTTAACTTCAATCCAACATCATTCCAACATTCCTTAATTTTGCAATATTTCTGTAAATAGTCTTTAAATTTCCTCCAATCTTCTTCCACCGACTCTTCTCCCTGGTCTCGGATTCTGCCAGTCATTTCCGCCAAGATGACACCCCTGGAGTCATTGACAGCTAGAGCTGGCAATCTTAAGTTCAGTTCTCCGCATTTCCACAGCAATTCATGATTTTTCCTCTTTTTAAAAAAAAGACCTTGAGAAAATTCACCAGGATTTCTGTACAAATTTATCCTCCAGCACATTGCTTTGTATTTTTCTTATGCAATTTCCCCTATTGTGCACATTTTGTAAAGCAGTTTCCTCACACAAGCATATTTTTGTATATTGCCTCCACTGATATATGCATTTTTACAGTGGTGGACTCTGGGCTCCCGGAATTCAATGGCGCCGCCGTGTGCAATGGTAGAATTCAGCTTCCCTGCCTCTTGGGCTCCATTCTACAGCATTGTAGGGGCTCCCTCTGCAAAGTGGCTGGTTACACTACCCTAAAACTGCACTACCCTAAAACTGCCTCTGATTTTTGTGCACAGCATATACATTTTTACCCTCATAACTTGGCTAGAGAATTCTACTGCAAAATCTGGAGAAGGGTAACTGTTTTTTGGTTTACTTCCTCACCCCCCCCCCCAAAGCTGGCAGGTTCACTTTTAAGTGCAAACTGAATCCAATTTCTCCTCCACCCCTATAGACAGCTCTTGTGGCTGCTTTGCCTGACCCCCAATACCATTGCTTTCCACGCCAACTCAGTCTTGCTCCTAGCTGCTCTGGTTAGGGATAAATAAAAGTACCTTTAGTGCCTTTCAAACCAATTTTTGGAAAATCAGGTGCTGCTTTTGGATAAAATAGTATATTTTGAAATGCCTTGGTTAGTTAATTCTGGTATGTTGACACATACATTGCCTGTCCAATCCTTGACACATTAGCCTTTTATCTAAAAGTCCCATGTGGGAAACTCGCTATTTGCTTGAAGTCCAGAAGAAGGCCTTCATTACTGGGCAGGGAATATTATGTTTCCTAGTTGCAGCTGCAACCCGCTAGAGAGAGAATAGCTTGATGTACTGTTTGCTCAAGACAACAACCTAAGCATTAGCATATGGTTATGGTAAACATCCCTGCAATTCTCTGTGCCCAAAGAGGCCCCCACTGCAACACAGCTAATACAAAACACAAACACCACAAATCCTAAAAACCTAACTTTCATGTCTTATGTAGTACTAAAAACTAAACATGGCAGACCTTGGCAATCAAAATCTAAAGTATCCTGAAACCACAAAACACAACTTTGCAAATAGTGGAGAGTTTGTCCAAATAAATCCCAATCATGCAACTATAACAAAAATGCCACTGAAGTATAATTTATGGCTCTGAAGCAAGCTCCCAGACATCCCTGTGCAAAACTTGGATTTGGAGACCCCCTCAGGTCTCTCAGTTTTCACTGAGACAATTCTGGTACCAGAGATCAGGCCATCCCAGCTCTCCTCCTGTCCTAGGTATCATAGCAGCCGCAGGTTTATATTACAGACTAGTGTTCCTTAACCATTTAAACTACGTGTTGTTCTCATCATCTGTCAGCCATCAGAATAAAAGATGCAATATAAATACACTTTTCACTCTTACAGCACAAAAACGTACAGCCTGAGGTGGAGAATTATCCACTCCCAAGAATGTTTTCCCCTCTGGGCCAGAATTAAACAGGGATAGGGTAAATTTGTGCTTCCACTCCAGTAAGTTTTTGCAGAACCAGGAATAAATCCATTGTGTGGCACCAAAACTCTGGAAACCCATGATTCCATAGTGAACACACACACACACACACACACACACACACCCTGTAGGTGCACAAGCAACTGCCAGGCCAGAGACGAATGGCTGCTTGCATCTTTATATAAGAGGCAAAGACAGGCAGGATGCAAGCAGTGTGTGGTTTGCTGTGCTGTGCACCCCATGGCTGAAGATCAGCCCAGAAGAAGAATGGAGAAAAGATGGCCTTCCCCTCTTCTGATCTCTTTCAGTGCATGCATTGAAATGTAATGGATCATGCTCATGGTTTCCATTGTATTTACAGTGACATGGGAAGCGAACCCTACCATGCAGAGAGGAGCCCAGAAACGCCACGATAGATTTTGTTGTATAATTCCTCTCCCCTCTTGATAGGAATCCTCACAGTTCAATGTAGGGAGTTCTGCAGGCCACAGTCATGTATTCCGAGTTCCTGAGAATGAGGGTCTCTGGCTATACCTCCCATATCCCATCTGCCAATACACTCCTATTGCCTGTTTCTCAGTGGAGTACAAAACAATTTTAAACCATTTTAGATGTGGGTGTTTTTAATCACTGTTGAAATGTTTTGCTTTATGGTTAATTTCTTTACTTTTGCTGCTTTGCTGTTTGCCATCCTTGGCTCCTTTGGAATGAAGGCTGAGATAGAAATTTCATCATCACCATCATCAACATCAAGACAAACTGGAACAAAATAATTACACATTTGATTCCTGCCTTGCAAGGCGTTGGACTGAATAATCCTTGCGGTCCCTTCCAGCTCTACAAGTCTATGATTCCATGAAAACAAACAAGATGTACAAATGTATTCATGCAATTTTGCCCAACTTATTCTAGTTAATCAATGCAAACTAAGTGGTCACACAATATATGGAAGATGACATAGTACACAAAGGCAATTCATTGGCAATGGTCTCCATGTGGACAGAAGGAAGGAACGGGGGGGAGCTTTGAACATTTGCAGTCAGTGGCGTAGCGTGGGGGTGCAGGGGGGGGCGGCCGCACCGGGCGCAACATCTGGGGGTTAGGGTTAGGGGGCACAAATCCACGGGTTAGGGGGCGCAAATTACTTGCCTTGCCCCGGGTGCTGACAACCCACGCTACGCCACTGCAGTATAATCTTGGAGTACTGGTTTTTAGGCTGCAGCCATATAAAATGTAATGTAGTGCAGTGCACATACACATTCTCACCTGGGAGAAAGTCTGCTTGAACGTGGTGGGATTTACACCAGAGTAGGCATGCTTAGGATTGCCTTGTTAATAACCAAATATGCATTTTGGGTTATTAGAGTACTATACAAAAGCTGAATTCTCAGGTGCAATATAATATGAAGAAGGACCCATCTTTTGCAGCCCATAACATAAGTTGTTATGGGATGATGGGAGGATTATGCTGAGATGCCTTGTTCCCGTCTTGATGATGTCACAGGCAGTCATACATAGACAAAGGGACAGCATAAAAAGGAATAGAGCGACCACCGGCTCTCACCGCGTCACTCACTGAAAAGAGAGCAGAGCAGAGCCACTCTCCGTCACTCTAGGAAAAAAGTAAGTATTCCTCTTCAGTTCTGCTTTTCATTGCCTGTTTCAGAAAAAAGTCGGGATGAGTGAGACTAAATAGAAGGCATGCTTTGTGTGGCACCTGTAGCCTCATCAAATAAATTTGGGGAGCGGTCTGAGTAAAATGGCTTTCCATCCCATGCCCACCGTGAGCATTTTCTAACTTTGCTGCTTTGTTGTGTGTATGTGGGCTTGTAATTTCATTTTAAAGTGATAATGGCTTGCTAGGGTAATAAAAACCAAAGGGGTTTCTAGCTAGATCTTCTAACAACTTACTTTTATTTTCTGAAACCAAAGCTCAGGGATCCCCTTTTTGAGATAAACTAGTGCTGCTCCCAGTAAAACAAAAGAAACAGTAGATGATGCTGTTCAATAATTTAGGATTTTTAAGATTTTCAAGAATAAAATTGTCACTGCAATTATTTTAGGTATATAGCCTAAGATATTGACATAAATGACAATCCCCTGGGAGGCAATTATTATGCCAGCTTTCCAGTTGGGAAACTGAGGCTGGGAAGCAACAAGTGACCCAAAGCCCGTGTGTGAGTTCCATGTCTAAGCTGTGGTTTGATTCAACCTTATTTCCATTTAGGCTTGCTGGTTTTCAGAACGAACAGTTTGCAATGTATTTTGCAGCCAATAAATACAACAACATGGTTGCTTTTGGCGAGAAGCCTTTAAAGGTCAGGCTATTATGTGAGGATGAACAGGAAATGTGCCAAAATGCATCAGGACTTGGGGAGAGATGCCCCTAGTTCAGCAGGTGTGGTCAGCACATAGGAAAGAAGTTTCCAGACCCAGGAGAGGTCCCCTGCGCAACAAGTGTGATGCTTAGAACTGGTAGAAAGCGTTGTGCTTTCTGTTGGGTCAAGGCTGCACACAGATCAGTTGTCACAGACCCAACTCACTGTGCTTCCCTGCAACTGAAATCTGCACAGTGGCTCACAATTCCAATCAAATGTTAGCTGAAATGTCTTACCAGTTTAATTTGCATGATAAATGCTGGGCATTTTTTTAAAATTTGGCTACAGTTATCCTGACTACAGTCCTGCAAAACAAATGCATATACATGTGTATATGTGGGAGAACAGCTTCACACCCCCAGCCGGAAGTGCCTTTGAACTTTCTGCCTCAGCTTTTTGCACAGCTGAACAGGCAAGCAAACTTTAAACTGAAACATTGAGATGCTGGAGCCATTGCAGTAGAAGTTTCAGAAGCATCTCCAGCTCTGCACAGAGTTCTCCCCTGGCACTTTCATGCCATGCTGTGGGACAGCAGCTCTAGCTATGAGCCAGGGCACGTCTGTTTTCTTTCTCTCACCAACAAAGGATTCAGGGAGAGACATAGCAAGAAAAATTGCAGACACCCTGAGAGTTAAAACAATTCTGCTTCCTTTTCGAAACACATATTTACCTTAAGTTCTTTTACTTAAAGACTGCAAGAGAATGATGGCAGTTGTTCTTCCATAGGTGAAAAACAACTTTTATTAGCTAACAGGCTAATGTAGAGTGAAGGTTAAAATGTCCACATTTTGAAATACTAAATAGGAAATATTGAAAGTAAACAAGGGGCACCCCGATCCAAATATGGGCGTGTGCACACTGCAGCTGCCCCTCTCCTTTGCCTGCGTCACAACTATGATGTTACATGTGTACATGAGGACTTCGTTCACACAGGAGACCTTTCATGGTTACGCCTCCCGAATCTTCCTCAAAGTTACCTGTCGGCACCAGAAGGTGATGCTTGGTGGGATTTGCTTGTGCTGTATGTTGTTGTCTTCTCCCCTCAACTACTACTTCCCCACCCTCCAGATGTTCTGGAAAGCTGAGGTCCTTTGCGGAGGCATTTGTCTCCATGTTTTGTGTGTGTGTGTGTGTGTGTGTGTGTGTGTGTGTGTGTGTAACTCTCTTCTTCTGCTGAGGCTTCCCACCTAACAACTTGAGAGCTTCTGATCCTTATAGGACCAAGTAAATCATTTACTTATTTTCATTTTATCGTACTTACTCTCCAAAGAGCTCCAGGCAGAGCCAGGGACTGGCTCAAGATAAAGCTTTGCCTGAGAGGGATTTGAACGTAGGATAGGGCTTCCCACTTTAAACATGTGATGGGCTGGGATGTGTAGAGTCGATTTCAGCTTCTGCTGGAGAATTGACAGACTTCTGGGTGATGCCTTTTTTAAAAGAGAGAGCGAGCCCATATTCTTCCTGGATGTCTCGATCAGGTATTGTCTCAATCAGATATGTATGGATAGATAAGGATATTCATTTTCATTCACATTCTCACTCCCCAACCTCAGACAGAGAGGATTTAGGCATAAAAAGCACCAAATCATGGAAAAAGTAGAAAATTTCTTTTAAAAAAATACTCTGTATGAGCAGTGTGCAACTGCATTGTCAGAGACCCAGACTGCATGAGGAATGCTACTCAGATTCAAGCTCAGGGATGGTGAGGGACTGAGGACAACCTGCTCATGAAGACTTGAGGACGGGACTTGCATGTGCTCACTTTAAGCCTTTGCATGTTCAGGCAAATACCTGAATACAGCTGAATACCTTTCCCTTCCCTTCCCTTCCCTTCCCTTCCCTTCCCTTCCCTTCCCTTCCCTTCCCTTTTCACATCCCCCACTAATAGTTCTTGAAATGAAAGTTGCAAACCTGTTGTGCATGTTGTAGAGTTTTGTGTTACTGCTGTCCCTCATCCTGAAGCGCACTTTTGAAGGGCACTTCCCTTGCCTGAAACTGATAGACCTTTCCCTTGTGACTGCAGTTGGGGCCTGAGCTTCACCAGGTTCCCCTTACAAGTCACAGAACCTTTGAAGAAGGAAAAGGAAACAGACATGAGGCTCTTCATCATCTGCCTCTTGTGCTTGCTGATGGACTGCCTGCTGCTGCCTGACGCCGAATGCCGAATCCTTGAGCGATCCATGGAAGTCAGAAGTAAGTTCTTGGGGACTGTACGGGGTAGAAGACAAAACTTTTAAAAGCAGCTGTGCTGAAGAGACCCTTTCTGAGGAAGCTGTTTATCACTGTAGCACTGGGAAATGGCCAGTGTCCCCTGCAGTGAGTTAAGGGACATGACAACCACTGATAACTGGATGAGCAGCTAGACCCGAGTGATGGGTGTGCAGCACAATCATCAAACTAGATGAAGTGGAATGTGAACTTTCATAAAGGAGTTCAGCTCAGGATAGGGTTTGCTGATCTGTAACATGCACTTGTGATGAGTCTTGAGGGACTTTGGGAGACAAGAGGAGGGAGCGCCTACAGAAGGTGGAGGGAACCTTTGGACCTCCAACTAGAGGTGGAACATTTTTGGAAGTTTTGAAGCCAGGGAAGAAAAACATTCCCCCTTCCTGTGTCCTGTCCCCCCCCCCCCCGGAAAAGTGGAAATTATTGGTTGGTTTTTCTGATAGCATTCCATATGCATAGAAAGTCACTTTGCTACATGGTGTCCTTCTTTGTGTGCTTCTCTTTCACTCCATTATTCCTGCCACTGCCACTCCTAGCACACAACCCGCAGGCGTATTAGGCAGGTGTAAAATTAGACAGATAGAAAAAATGCCATCAGCTCAACAAGGGTAGTCTTGCAAAAAAGCTTTGCTAGTGCTGAAAAGCTCACATTGCCTCCCCACAAACAAGTGTGCCAGTGCTTTAGAATATGGCAGAGCAATGCCAGGTATTCCGGTGCAGGAGTGGGAAGGACTTATCTTTTTCCTAGCCTCTCAATACCACCTGGGCTTTGCCTTCCAGATCCAGACATTGATCCTTCCTGGTACACGGGGCGAGGGATCCGACCTGTGGGACGGTTTGGCAGAAGGAGAGCAGCTGGAGAGAATGCCCAGAAAAGTGACCACCGGCCCCAGCAAGCCTGTTTCCCCATAGGAGACAGCGATGAGCAGCTGCAAGATGAATGATGCCTCGGAAGTGAACGATCTCCCATCCCGACAAGAAAGAACATCGCAATCTCTCCAGAGGCCAAATAAAAAATGTTGGACTTTTTGCCCTGTCTCTTTTATGTCTCATGCCAGAGGAGTAGAGTTCAAGAGCAGGGTTTGGCTGAAGAATTTCCTTAGACTATATCTCTCTACGCCCTCACATTGTATTCCTTTTACTGTCAAATTCATTTTCAGATTTCTTGCACCAGTAAAGGCTGTCCCTTTTGTGAACGACTTTAATGTGTTGCAGAACAACTATCCTTAAACTCCACTCCAAAGCACCCATTTGTTGATGATACAAGTTTTTGTTTCATTTATTTGCTTTTATAGTACCAGAGGTGTACATTCTTGGGACTTAAAAACTGTAAGAGAACAGTTCCCTGCTCCAGTGTGGTGTAGTGGTTAAGAGCGGTAGTCTCGTAATCTGGGGAACCGGGTTCGTGTCTCCGCTCCTCCACATGCAGCTGCTGGGTGACCTTGGGCCAGTCACACTTCTTTGAAGTCTCTCAGCCCCACTCACCTCACAGAGTGTTTGTTGTGGGGGAGGAAGGGAAAGGAGAATGTTAGCCGCTTTGAGACTCCTTAAAGGGAGTGAAAGGCGGGATATCAAATCCAAACTCTTCTTCTTCTTCTTCTTCCCAGGCTCTTATAGCCCAAACTTTAATACAACAGAGTTAACAGAGTAAGGGATGGGGAAGGAGAGTCAGTTGTAAATAAGGAATTAATATGAATTTCTTTTAAATACATACAGACTTTGACCAGTTAAGACCCAGTCAATATCAACACCATCCTGACCTTAACAGGACACCAAATCTAATATATTCCAAACTGAGCATTGAACCGGGCATCATTAGAAACAGTTTCCACAAAGCTCAAATTTGCTCATAGAAAGAAGGTCTGTGTATGGATGTTCAATGCGTAACTGCCCCAGGTGAGGGGAGTGACAAAATGGTTGGTGGCACTCACCACAGGGCCTACAGCACGCCCGAACCACGTGTCTCAGGCTCCTGCAGGCTCCACAATGTCCGCTCACTGCCTCCCCCCAGCTGTAGGGCAGCTGAGGCCCCGGCCCATGCGGCACATCCCGTCCCTATGGGCACTGCGTGCCCCATCCCTATGGGTGTGGCTTGTCCCGCCCCTGGGTGCACCGCTCCAGGTGCCCAAGAGGCTTCCTCCACTGCTGCAAGGCTCCCCACTTTCAAATTTCATGGAGTCTTCAACACTACCTCTAAAATCAGAAAGGTAGACTGTCGAGCATTGGGGTGGGTGGTCCCCTAGCAGAATCCTCTCCTAACTCAAGAACCCAACACTACAGGCAAACACTCAAGTTTAGTGGACTGTTGGACAGGGACCCCGATCATGGAGGTTTAATCTTGACCAATCATGGCAGCACCCATTCTTCCCACCCATCAAGTTGATGCTGCACTGAGAAAGCCTATCAACAAAGCTGAGAGAAGATAATCCCACCCCCAAAGCCACATCTCTGTCATGCAAGTCCAACTGACATCCTCATCTGGGATTAAGTGGCAGAAGGCAATGGTTTTACTTTTCACCAACACTGAAGAGAATTATTCACAAACATGACAAATTAGAATAATACAGTCATACTCGGGTTGAAGTAGCTTCAGGTTAAGCATTTTCGGGTTGCGCTCTGCAGCAACCCGGAAGTAACGGAGCACATTACTTCTGGGTTTCACCGCTCATGCATGTGCAGATGCTCAAAATGATGTCACGTGCAGACACATGTTATGTTCTACTCAGGATGAGAACGGGGCTCCGGAAGGGATCCCGTTCGCATCTAGAGGTACCACTGTAGAACCATAGAATTGTAGAATTTGAAGGGACTCCAAGGGTGACAGGTGGCCATCCAACCTTTGCTTAAAAGCCTCCAAGAAAGGAGAGCCCACCACCTCTTATGAAAGTCTGTTCGACTGCTGAGCAGCTCTTACTGTCATAATGTTCTTCCTGATGTTTAGTCAGACTCTCCTTTCTTATAATGAAGCCACTGGTTCAGGTCCAGAGAAGGAGAAAAAAAGCTTGATCCATCTTCCATGTGGCAGCCCTTTAGATATTGGAAAATAACTATCTTATCTCTTGCGTGCCCAGGCATCCCCCATAAATAATGAGACCTGTTGTATTTGGGTGAAATCAGGCCACACCTTTACTGACTACAGATGTAAGAGGTTTGGCACTGGCACTGGGTAGAACCCCACCCCTTCTAGCCCATCTGCTGGTAGGACCTGGGGAGTGCTGTGACCTAGCCCCCCCCTGGGCATCTGGACAGAAGCATCTGCCCTGGATCCCTTTAACCGGATATGCCATTTTCTGTAGGGGAAGGCAGAGTCAACAACCTCTCCTCCAACCAAGAGTATGCCTATCCAATGCCTAAACCACCACTCAAGCAAATGCTCACTGCCAAACCACTCACATCTGAAGCCAAGATCTTAAGCCTCCCACCCGTAAGTCATTTCACACTCCAGACATGTGCACCCATCCTGCTGGAATAAGGCCTCTCAGTTGAAAGCGATACCAGGGCACCGAATCACCCAGCTGCCCAGCAGCAGCACCTTGTGTTTTATGGCTCAATTCTCTTTCTTTCTTCCTTCCTTCCTTCCTTCCTTCCTTCCTTCCTTCCTTCCTTCCTTCCTTGCCTTGTTCATGCCTGCCAGCTCATCGTGTTGCCCCTCTGATCACGCCAACACCAACTCTCCAGTAGCTTAGATCCAAGCAGTAACCCTTTGAGATGTAATCAAGTTTAGAGTGATATGCATCGGGGCAAACCATCCTAATTTGACATATATGCTCAAGGGATGTGAACTGGCAGTGGCTGACCAGGAATGTGACTCTGGCCCACTTCACTTGTGCCACCGTGGGAAGCAGGTGGCTAGACGGGATAGACCGCTACTTTGGTCTGATCTGGCAGGGATCTTCTCATATTCTTATGAAATGACACAATGCTATTTTTTACTCTTCTGTTTATTCTCTTTATTACATTTGGATACCAAAGAAAAACTATACTATTGAAAGCTTTTACAAATAATTTGGAAGTGTGTGTTGCTTTTATGATGTTAGCTGCTCAGAGCCCGGCCTCGGCCAGGGAGGGCGGGATATAAATAAAATTTTATTACAGTGGTACCTCAGGTTACAGACACTTCAGGTTGCAGACTCCGCTAACCCAGAAATAGTACCTCGGGTTAAGAACTTTGCTTCAGGATGAGAACAGAAATTAACTAAAGTGGTACCTCAGGTTAAGAACAGTTTCAGGTTAAGAACGGACCTCCAGAACAAATTAAGTTCTTAACACGAGGTACCACTGTATTATTATTATTAAAACTTTTTAATGTCTTCTCACAGTGAAAAGGAATGAGGTAGGCACATAAAGCAGAGCAAACCCTCCGGCTTGAAGGAGGAGGAGGCTTCCATTTTTTACTGCAGCAGCAACCCCAGCCACACGGAACAACTAATCTCAGATTGCTTGGCAGCATTTTGTTTGGGGAAAACTTGTTTCTCGCAGATCAACACGTGATTTCTTCCATTGTGTTGATTGAAATGTCTTCTCTCTCTGTTGTTCTTGTTTTAACAATTCATGAGCTTTAGGAGGAAGGGAGAAATGGTTATTTTTCTGTGAAATATAAGATTTACAGCCTTAATTAAAAGTGCAAGTTTTTACTTATCTGCTTACATGGAATAACAATTGTCTATGTGCAGCTGTTTCCTCCACCACATCACCAGTTGGTGAGCCTGAACCTGTTTCTGGGTTTCAGAAAGAGTAATGTGACGTCTCTGACCCTTGAAGGTCAAACAGTGGCCTTCAGATGCCCCCTGCCCTTTAAAGGCTGGAAGAGGCAGCTAGAATGGTCATGGAGTTGATGGCCAAATAATAGATCATTGGCCCAGTTTGCAAGACACAGTGAACCATAGTTAAGAACAAAACTTGGCTTCCATAGGTGGCCTTTTGGGAGAGAAACAAACCCGGGGGATGGCATGAGAGGCCAGACTATTGCATTTCCCAACAAGGCGGCAGCAGCAGCAGGACCTGAGAGGATGGGAGTGACTGCAGTTTCAGCCCTGCGCATCAGCGTGCTGCTCAACCACCTAAAACGAACTGGGTGATTGTTTTGCAAACGCGGCTATTATTCTGGAGCAATGATGTTAAATGGTGTGGACATAGAAAGTGGCTTTTCTCATCTATGCAAGAGTCATTTTACAGCCTCCAGCTCCACCTGCTACAATTGTTTCTTACCACTCTTGTATGTTGAAGAGAAAGCAGGTGATTTGCTTTGATGGCTGAAGCAGACATAAGATAAAATGAGAACGTGGAACAGTTTCTACAGTTGTGCTCTCAGATCACCTTCAGAAGCAATCTGTCTTGCATGCAAGCAAACGGAGCACGGGCTCAAGGCCTTTAGTCTTTCCCTCATCTAGCGGGCAGCAGCAACAGGAACCAAGGATGGAAGAGTCAAGGCTGAACGCCATTCTCAACTACACAACTTTCAGAAGACATCTGAAGGCAGCCCAGTATCAGGAAGTTTTTTTTATGTCTGACATTTTATTACGTTGACACCCTGCACTCAGTTCTCACCTGTGGCTCCTAGAAGCTGTCAGCAGGCAACAGTGACCACACCCCAGGAAATGGCTCCAACAGGACAGCTAAACCAGGTGAGGGCAGCCAATAGGTCTCAAACCCTTATTGAGTTAGGGACTTGTCTATCCCCTGCATGCGAAGACAGGCTCTGGTGGATTGAGAGGACGAGACCAAGAGAGGGTCTAATGGTCAAGAGGGTAGTTTCTGCACAATCTGTAGAGGGAAGTGAGGGGTAGATGGGACCTGTCAACCTGGGAAGGTAGCCCATCTAGGAGAAGGAAAACTCCAACCTTAGACCTCTGCTGCCTTGTGGGATATCTTCAGGAGAAGAAAAGGCTAAAGAGGAAACCCTACACAAATCCAGATTGGAGTCACTAAGATGGTTGGATGGTGCCTTGTACTCCTCCTTCTGGCAACTCCTGCAGCCAAGTTGCTCCCGAACATCTTGCTCTGCTTTCCTTTGGACCCCATCAGCGAGGCCAAGATGGGGGTCTTGTCATCTGGGCAGCCCAGGACCTCTAGGCACACGGCCCAAACTTGTGCCCCAGGAGGTCACTTCAGTGCTGCTAACACAGCAGTTTTGACAACACCCCCCAGGATGCATTCCATTGTCTCTTGAGACGTATGGATGCCAACAACGAAACAAGATTAGTACATGAAAATGAAATACCGTATTTTGCACCCCATAGGACGCTCCGGCCCATAGGATGCACCTAGTTTTTTTGGGGGGAAATAAAGGGAAAAAAATTATTTCCCCCCCAGGTGCGGGGCTGGAAGAACCAGGTCGGGGAACAGCGGGAAGGCGCGCTCTGCCTCCCCGCTGTCCCCAGAGCTTGTGGGGCTGGTGATGGGGAGAAGTGCGCTGATCCCGGGACTGCAGGCAGCTCTGCGCAACCCTCGGAGCCGGTCTCCCAAGGGTTGCACAGAGCTTCCTGAAGCCTGGAGAGCGAGAGGGGTCGGTGCGCACCGACCCCTCTCGCTCTCCAGGCTTCAGCGAAAGCCTGCATTCGCCCCATAGGACGCACACACATTTCCCCTTCATTTTTGGAGGGGGGAAAGTGCGTCCTATAGTGTGAAAAATACGGTAGATTTTACATTGAGTATTCAATCTTGAGAGAAGCATAAGAGCATAAATCAGAAGGCAGGCAAAATTTTGAGAGACAAGAGAGCACCTTTTGTTAAATGTTAACTGTGTAGATTAACTTACCCAGAGACACGAAGAGTTCTGTCACTTGGTAATTAGATTTTGCAGATGTTTCCATGTACTGCAGGTTCTTTGTTTGTGCAAAATCCTTTGCCTCCTGGAGAAACAACGTATCTATGATTTCAAGGAAGTAGACTCTCTCTCTGTGTGTGTGTGTGTGTGTGTGTGTGTGTGTGTGTGTACAGATATATAGATTCATACATAATCCTATAACACACCCTCTATGCAACTCAAGGTGGGTTTCATTTATTTATTTATTTATTTATTTATTTATTTATTTATTTATTTATTTATTTATTTATTTATTTATTTGCCTTCTTGAGTTAAGTGAGAGTGGTGGTTTATGTGTTTATTATTAAAAAGCACAAATTTGACCTGGAGAGCCAAATGAATCCCACCAACCATCTATGATTCCTGCACTGCAGCAGGTTGGATGAGATGACCCTCGTGACCCTTCCAACTTTGCAATTCTACGATTCTGTGATGGGCTGCCACATGCATGAGATTGAGTGTTTCGGAAGAGGAATGTGAATACAGTCGTACCTCGGGTTACATATGCTTCAGGTTACATACGCTTCAGGTTACAGACTCCGCTAACCCAGAAATATTACCTCAGGTTAAGAACTTTGCTTCAGGATGAGAACAGAAATCGTGCAGTGGCAGCACAGCGGCAGCAGGAGGCCTCATTAGCTAAAGTGGTGCTTCAGGTTAAGAACAGTTTCAGGTTAAGAATGGACCTCCAGAATGAATTAAGTTCTTAGCCCGAGGTACCACTGTATATGTATGAGAGGGAGATGGGGAGAAGGCCTACATTTGTAAAAGTCATTGGCCTAAATAACAAGAATAACATCTACCTGTAATGTGACCTCCCGTTCAGCAGAAAGGTCCAGTTTATTGCCAACCAAAGCTATAATTATTTCATCAGGAAGGAATTCCTTCTCCAGTTCTGCCAGCCACACTTTTGCTTTCTCCAAACTTTCCTGAAAAGACAACTTATATGTAAATAACAGATATACAAGCAATAATGGAGCTATAATTTCTTAAGAGAAATTAGGTTCTGTATTAGTGTGCGAAATGTGTCATGTGCAACCAAACAACATTAAAAAATGTGCTTAATAATGAAGGATGGGGTTATACTCCCTCTGAAGGAGCAGCTATGTAGCTTGGGGGTCCTCCTGGATCCTTTGCTGTCGCTTGAGGCTCAGGTGGCCTCGGTGGCACTGAGTGCCTTCCATCAGCTTCAGCTGGTGGTCCAGCTATGCCCCTATCTGGACAGGGATAGCCTAACTACTATTGTCTATGCACTGGTAACCTCAAGGTTAGATTACTGCATCATGTGGAGGGCTGCCCTTGAAGACTGTTCAGAAACTCCAGCAAGTGCAGAATTCAACGGCCAAGTTGCTCACCAGGGCAAGAAGGTTTGGCTCAACTGCACTGGCTGCCAGTTAGCTTCTGGGCCCAATTCAAAGTGCTGGGTTTGACCTATAAAGCCTTAAGCAGCTCACAGCTGCAATTCCTCAAGGGCAGTCTCTCCCCATATAAACTGACCTGGACTTTGCAATCATCATCTGGGGCCTTTCGTCGTGTGCCTCCCCCATAAGAGGTCCAGAAGATGGCAACACAGGAATGGGCCTTCTTTGCAGTGGCTCCCCATTTGTGGAATGCTCTCCCCAGGCTATGATTCTATGAACAGTTCCATACTGCTAGCAGCCTCTTCCATACATCTCCACAAGTTAACGGGCTACTTGAGACAAATTATTGGTAATGAAAGCTGTTCCTTTAGAGAGGGCTCCTGGAACAGAACTGAAGGGCAAAGACCACCAGAGGTCACAGCCTTACTTTGCATAAAAATTCACAATTCTCCACAATGTCATCATATTCAGCAAGTTTGGCATCTTTCATTTTAAGATGTTTTCTTTGTCAGTAACACTTTCGTGTCTGATTCCTACGTTATTGTGTGTGACAACATCAGCCTGGTTAACTTTTCTAGATTTTGATTTACTCTTTTGATATTGTGATTGTTCCAACATGCTCCCAAATTGTCCTGGTTTAAGCCACTTTTTAAAAGGTTTTCCAGGACTTGAAGGTACAAAAATGCACCAGAGTAACCTTTTCATACAAATATAGAAAAATATGACAACTTCTCCTTGGAAAATAAAGCACCATTTGGAAATTATGCCAAATTACACATTCGGAAATGGTGAAATGGGAAAAGGGAAGGGAAGGCCTATGCAGAGCATTCCTGCCTTACCTTCCTCGTTATATCATAAACCAGAACAGCAGCATTCGCAGCTCTGTAATAGAGATGGCAGACACTATGGTACTTCTCTTGGCCTGCAGTGTCCCAGATCTCAAGCTTAATTGTGGTGTTATCCAAACTTAGAACCTGCGTGAAGAAGGAACCTAAAAGCAGAAGAGAAATGAATCGCTTTCCAGTAGAAGCTGCAGACACAATGGGGATTAGATTTTAGTTAACTAGATGGCCTTACTGGCCGTAAACCAAACCATGGCTTTGCACAAATGCACAAGTGTGAGGGCTCTAAGAAAGGAGAACACAGCTCCTGTGTTCCTCCCCGGGTCCTCCCGTTGCTGAACTGCCATGAGCAAAGTCTTGCTTGGCTTGAGATGTTGTCTGAGCCCAGACTCTTGGCTTGTTTTGCTCCAGACAAACTGTGCAGAGTAAACCTAAGAACAACCCTCAGTTACTAGACAAGTTATTGTTACAGATAGGTAGCCGTGTTGGTCTGCCATAGTCAAAATAAAAAAATTCCTTCCAGTAGCACCTTAAAGACCAACTAAGTTAGTTCTTGGTATGAGCTTTCGTGTGCATGCACACTTCTTCAGATACACTGAAACAGAAGTTGCCAGATCCTTCTATATAGTGAGAAGGTGGGGAGGGGTATTACTCAGCTATCTGCCAATCTCCCATTCCCACCACCCTTCTGAGTAATACCCCTCCCCACCTTCTCATTATATAGAAGGATCTGGCAACTTCTGTTTCAGTGTATCTGAAGAAGTGTGCATGCACACGAAAGCTCATACCAAGAACTAACTTAGTTGGTCTTTAAGGTGCTACTGGAAGGATTTTTTTTTATTTAGACAAGTTATTGTTTGGCTGGAGTGAGACAAGCTGCAAGCCCAGGGTTGAATGACATGCTAAGCCAAAACATGGCTTAATGGTGGCAGCACAGCAGGAGGGAGGAGGGCAGCAAGGGCCAGGACCCTGCCCACTGGCACGAGTGCCCTAGACCAAGGCTTGGCTCAGGGCAGCTTGCTAACCAAGCCTCTTGGAACATTTGGTCAGGCTATATAGATATGAATTTTTATGAGTCAACCGCTTAGCCAATTAATAAATAAAGCTATAAATAAAGTCATAACGCTATCAGTGTGAGAGAGAGTGCAGGGATTGCCTCTTTCAGGATGAGAACTGCTTCAGCCATGTGTACATCAATGGAAAACAATGCTCAGGTCTATTGGATTTTTTCTCATATCCAAATAAATGTGATCAACTGATTTGCACTTCTATCAACTTCCAGACTCACAAAGCAGCTTCAGTAATGTTCTATATTCATCTTTTTCTACTCAAAAGTCAAAATATGGAACTTTGATGTGCAAGTTCAGACATGTAAGGTTCTGCACCTGCCCAGGCATTGCTTTCTTTTAAAATAACAAGGTGTGCCATGCTTCTTGGGGAGCCTTCCTGGTGCCGGCCAGATGCAGAAGACCCTGTCCACTGGCCAATCGCCAGGGATGATGGGAATTGCATGTAGTCCATCTGGAAGGCAACAGGTTGGGGAAGCCATCCCTGTTAAAAATGAAGTGGTAATAGACTATGCATCCATTCAGATTACAGGTGACTTTAATTGTACAACAGGCCACCTGTCGCCTGCATTCCCAAGGTGCACAAGAGTGCAGAAATCAATTGTTTTATCACTATATCAAGCCATCATATAGCTGAGAACCAAAGTCACTCTAATGTTGCCCTTCTCAATGAATGAGTCTGTTCAATGCTTCTGGCACTGCTGTTTCCCATTCCTGCACGTAAGCCACTTTCCCAAGTCTCCTTCCTCAACAGCCCTACCTAGTTTGTTGCTTCCTTGCACATAGAATGCCAGAGTTGTGAAGTTGGAAGTGACCATGAGTATCATCTAGTTCAACCTCCTGCAATGCTTCCCTCAGCCTCTGTCTATTGCTTCTTTAACCCTGGACTATTTTGAAAGCATGGGAACTCTGCCACAATCACTTCCACGTCCACTTCATTTCCTAGCAATTGGCTGATAAATACTGGGAAGGGCAACTCTGGGCCGCTCTCAATGTCCTCATGACGCTTTGCAGGGAGGGGGCCCACGTGGTCCCACTTTCAAAATAGCTTGTGTATGTGACATTAACATATGAGAGTGCTGGAGGTGAAATAGTTAAACAGGTTACCCAATCAGAACCCAGGGGGTGGAGTCAGAGGGACTATAAAACCAGCTCTGGGAGGGGCGAAGGGGAGAGTTCGTTAGGAGTTGGGTGGCTGGTTGGAGTGGGAGTGAATTGGGATAGGGTCTGTGGGTAGGTTGAGTTAGTGTAGCCAAATAAGCCAACTCAGGAACAGTTAGGAGCTAGGAAGACAAATAAATATCTGAGAGGTGGTTTAGTGAGTGAGAGCAGGTAGCAGAAGTTATAGGTCTGGATAGGCACCCCATGATTGTAATTGGCCGATACCATTTATGAAACCACACGCTTCTTAAACTGCAATAAATAAACAGAAGTTTATGTTCCAATTTAACCCTGACTGGACTCAGTATTGTACCAGGTAGGGCCTGGGTGCTGGCAGCGAGAAATAAAGTGGTGGCACAGGGATCAATAGACGGTGAAACGTCCAGGGACCCCGTGTGATCGCCACAGCATCTACAAATACACAGACACACCAAGAGGTTCTTCCGTGTCTTCTGGCCTCGTTCTTCACCTCCTCATCCGCTGCACTTCAGCAGCTGGGGTGTGGGGTGGATAGATGCCAATTAGCCATGTCCCCCCATCACATGATGATGTTCAAGTTGTGCACTGCGTTGCTTTTATCACTGGGTGTCACTCTGTCACTACAGTTGCAAGGAAAGAGATAGTGCTCCATCCCTCTAGGGTGTTCTGTGCATGGTTGCCATGGAGACAATATTTCATAATAAAAATAGCTGAGGCTGTGCCAAAGCAGTTCCTCAGCCAAATGTTCATGACTTGCATCCTTGGCCTTATTCTGAGTAATGTCGGTTGATGCAAAAGGCAGGGCCCCTTCAGCCAGCGTTAGGGTCCTACTCAGCACCATTCACTTACAGCCCACCGTAGGCAGAGAATCCCGGAAGTCCTTCTTCACATAACGATAGGCTAGGCTTGACTTTCCTACAGCTGTGCTTCCCAGAAGAACCACTTTGAAAATGTAAGAATCTTTTAGGGAGGGGACGTAAAGGTAGGGTGTGGCCTCCTTGTTCTGCACCCTTCTCTGAGCCATGTCCTGGAGAGAAAAAGGGAAAGGAAAGGGAATGATTTGACAGCAATAGAGGCTCTGGAACTGAGAGAAAGAGGAGACGAAGCCTCACAACTAGGCTGCAGTAAATGGAAGACTTTGCTGTTGGATAATGACATTTCTCAACCTTTGCACCAAGTACAGTGGTACCCCGGGTTAAGAACTTAATTCGTTCTGGAGGTCTGTTCTTAACCTCAAACTGTTCTTAACCTGAGGTACCACTTTAGCTAATGGGGCCTCCCGCTGCCGCAGTGCGATTTCTGTTCTCATCCTGAAGCAAAGTTCTTAACCCGAGGAACTATTTCTGGGTTATCGGAGTCTGTAACCTGAAGCATCTGTAACCTGAAGCGTCTGTAACCTGAGGTACCGCTGTAGTTCCTTTCAGGTGTATTTTTTGCCTCTGAAGAATGCATTATCAAAATGCATGGAGTTTTTTATATTCCACAATTAAGTTTTCCACATGTGGGCACACATCACACCTCTTTGTTCTGAGTGTTGGCATGCAACCAAGGAAATGGGGGCAACTGGCAGACCCCCAGCTGGCTTCAGCCCACCGGACGGTGTGCCGGGCAATCTCGAGTCCTTGGTCCAGCATCTGCAACCTGAGCTTCAGAACCTAGGGCACGCTACTCTGCAGAGTAAACGCTACGCAACAGAAGTGGCTACTCTGCAGAGTAAATGCTACGCAACAGAAGTGGCTGTGTGAGCATATTTACAAGCAGTTTATTCAGCATACATCAGGACAAAAGGGAACATGTCTGATCTCCTTCATGTCCAAAGCAAGACAGCAAAAGCAAAAGCTATACACAAACGGAAATTCCCAGCAAGCTGTGCTGGAGTGTAAACAGACATGTGACACAACAATCCACACGTCTGTTCTTAAGGTGGAATGGAATATCCCAACACTGAGAGGCACTATGAGGATGGAGTAAAGAAAAGGCCTATTCATGCAACCGATGACATTAAGTATCTCCTGATCAAATAACATAATGATCCAAAGTATGGTGTTACTTTTAAAATGCCATGTAAACTATGATTTCCTTACATACATTTTTATCTTACTTTTTGATCAATATGATTTTCTTCCTGGAGTTCATGCACAGCTTCCTTGCCTCTCATACCTACTTGGCTGAATAAAGTACACACACACACACACACACACACACACACACCAGTTATGTTCCGGCTTGGTTTGGGGACTCTTTCATTGAGTGTCTATTTACTTGCCTGTTCAAAGCACTTAGATAGTGACAGCTGCTAAAGTAAGTGTTAAAGTAAGAGACCCTATCTGCCTGCGGACTGCCTCGCCAGAGTGGTGCATGCTCTGGTTATCTCCTGCTTGGACTACTGCAATGCACTCTACGTGGGGCTGCCTTTGAAGGTGACTCGGAAACTACAGCTAATCCAGAATGCGGCAGCTAGACTGGTGACTGGGGGCGGCCGCTGAGACCATATAACACCGGTCTTGAAAGACCTACATTGGCTCCCAGTATGTTTCCGAGCAGAATTCAAAGTGTTGGTGCTGACCTTTAAAACCCTAAACGGCCTCGGTCCAGTATACCTGAAGGAGCGTCTCCACCCCCATCATTCTGCCCGGACACTGAGGTCCAGCGCCGAGGGCCTTCTGGCGGTTCCCTCATTGTGAGAAGCAAAGCTACAGGGAACCAGGCAGAGGGCCTTCTCGGTAGTGGCGCACGCCTTGTGGAACGCCCTTCCAGCAGATGTCAAAGCGATAAACAACTACCTGACATCCAGAAGACATCTTAAGGCAGCCCTGTTCAGGGAAGTTTTTAACGTGTGATATTTTACTGTATTTTTGGTTTTTATGGAAGCCGCCCAGAGTGGCTGGGGAGGCCCAGCCAGATGGGCGGGGTATAAATAATAAATTATTATTATTATTATTATTATTATTATTATTATTATTATTATTATCATCATCATCATCATCATCATCATCATCAAGTTGAGGGGGTGCTAGTGTCCTTGTACCTCCACTGCCAACGGTCTATGACCTCAGGTGAGCCCAGAGCATCAGTGCCACTATCTCAACCGCTTGCCTTGCTGTCCTTGTGGAAGAAAATACCTCTGACCTGGACAGAGAGAAGCATCTCTTGCGGAAGCTGAGAGACTTGAGTGGGGACCCAGGGACTAGAGAATGGGTTGGGGAGGGCGAATGTCCACAGATCACGGGGCAAGAATAGAAGAAGCAAAAAACTGACATGGCTCTGAAAAGCTGCTAAATCTCAGGGGCTGCAATGGAGAGGCAGATGGTGGCAGCTGCTACTGAAGGGAATCATGTTTTTTTGGGATATCACACTTATTCCCAAATGCTGCAGATAACAGCACAGGTTCTTCTTTTCACTTGTGCCCGGACACTGCTCAGTGCCCCCCCCCCCCCGCTTTTGTGAGTGGCTGAGTGAAGGTGACAATAAGGGTCTCTTTCTTCAGCTTCAACAAGTTCACCTGAAGGATCACTTTTCTCACATATGCCCACTCACTGCTTCAGACTGCAGAAATAGTCTCTTTTCAAGAGCCACATAATGTTAATTCCACACCTGAAAGTAATCAAACCTTCAGCATGAAGCCGTTTACCTTCCTGCCACAGCAGTACCTATTTATCTACTCGCGCTGGTGTGCTTTCGAACTGCTTGGTTGGCAGGAGCTGGGACAGAGCAACGGGAGCTCACCCCATCGCGGGGATTCAAATCACCGACTTTCCAATCAGCAAGCCCAAGAGGCTCAGTAGATGAGACCACAGCGCTACCTGCGTCCCTTTTTAATGCACCTGAACTTGGCCACCTCCACTCCACTTCAGCAGTTGGACACATGCCTTTACAGGATAATGCAGAAGAAATAACAGGTCAATTTTATCATACAAAGTACTTTTTTTTTTTTTTTTTAGGAATTGTTCAATCTTCATTCCGAATGTTTCAGAGGGTCACCTCTCCTGGAGCTTAAGCTAGCCTCCAAGTTTCTAACACAGCACATACTTAATAGGATGTAATCTTGCTGAAATTTGAGTCTGAGGAGTAGCAGGTCCAGCACCAGCACTTGGCACCCCAGGGATCCAGGAGGGCCCACCCCCACCCCCCACGGTGCCTCCAAGCTGCTATTTTAATTTCCTCAATGCTCAGAGTGGCACTATGCTGTGGGAAATTAAAATAGCAGTTCCCTGATATGACTGGTGTGCTGTTGTCACTGCCAAGTGACTGAGGGGGCCCATCAATATAAGGAGGGGGTCCCTCAGAGAATGAACAACTTCCATCCTGCTAGGATGTGCACATCATAGTGAGCTCATCTCCGAGACCAGGGAGAAGAGTCGGTGAAAGAAGACTGGAAGAAATTTAAAGACTATTTAAAGAAATATTGTAAAATTAATGAATGTTAGAAGGATGTTGGATAGAAACTAAGTGGTTTCCAGCTGTAATGCTTTAGGAGACATGAAAAAAAAAGATTTACAAATGGGTAAAAGTTTAATGGTAAGGATTTGCTGAACTAACAAACTGAATTGGAATACAGGGAGGGGAGGTGTGAGGAGGTCTGAGGAAATAAGTGTACGGAAGTTATGTGATTGAAAACTAATGTGTGTTTTTAATTGTTTTTCATTTTGTATGTTTATTTTTCATCTTTTGCTATATTTTAAAAACTTTCAATAAATATCTTTTACAAACATCATAGTGAGCTCATCATTCTCTTTCCATCGAAATGAAGCAACCGTTCCTTCTCTTCCTGCCCACATATTCAAACATTTCTTAGAAACATTCTGCAAATATAATTCCTGGGAACTTTGCGTAGTCCACACAACTCAGCAGTGGACCTCAGCAGAGGTTGAGCCAAAAAAGTTGAGGCTATTGCTGCAGGTCTGAGGTGAAGAGACTGGTAGTGAAATAGAGGTCTTGGGGCTCAGGAAATCCACCCGTTCAGAAGGTAAGGAGAGCCTTGCTGGATGTGCCAGCGTGAGTCCTCTTTCTCCTGCTTCTGCTCATCCAGCTCCCAAGAGGAAGGACCACCAAGTCTACTTTTCTGCTGGGTCTTCCACTTCCAGCAATCCCCTCAGCTACAAACTAAGAAGAGAGGAGCTAGCCTGAAAGCAAGATGGAGGGGAAGGCCTGGAGAACATGACCCAAGAAGCAGCTGCAGTCTGGGACACCTCAGTGGCATCCCAGCACTGGAGGAGGAGAGCAAAGCAAGGGAATGTATAACTTGTTGCTGAAATGGAATACGCAAGATGAAACAGTGAAATCAGCTATGATTAAGTGGGCACAGGACATTGGTCATAATATTATGCTTGCTGACTGGGAATGGTTGTGGACCACCGGTTTGAAATTTACGGCATGTAATGCCTTAAAGGAAAACATTATGAAAATGGTTTATAGGTGGTACATGACCCCAGTCAAGCTTGCAAAAATTTATCATTTGCCCGATAACAAGTGTTGGAAATGTAAAGAAACTGAAGGTACTTTTTATCACCTTTGGTGGACGTGCCCGAAGATTAAGGCTTTCTGGGAAATGATATATAATGAAATGAAAAAGGTGCTTAAATGTACCTTCCCTAAGAAACCAGAGGCTTTTCTCCTGGGCATTGTCGGCCAATTGGTGTCAAAGAAAGACAGAATTTTTTTTATGTACGCTACCACAGCAGCAAGAGTACTTATCGCAAAGCATTGGAAGACCCAAGATCTACCCACTTTGGAAGAATGGCAGATGAAGGTGATAGACTATATGGGATTGGCTGAAATGACTGGCAGAATCCGTGATCAGGGGAAAGAGACGGCGGAAGAAGATTGGAAGAAATTTAAAGTTTATCTTAAGAAACATTGTAAAATTAAGGAATGCTAAAATGTTGAGGTTTTGGGAAAAAAAGGGGGATTACAGCTGTAAAAGATTAAGTAAAAGAAAAGAATAAGGGAAAATTTGATAAGACCAAGGGGTAGGATTTGCTGAAACAAATTTGGAAATTGGGATGCAGAAAGGGGAGGTATGGGGAAGTCGGTGAAGCAAGGTTTAAGAAAAAAGGATTTGAAATTATACATGTTTGTTTATGTGTTTGTTTGTTTGTATGGCATAATGTTTGTGTTTATAAAAATTGTGAAAAACCAATAAAAATTTTATAAAAAAAAAAGAAATAGAGTTCCTGAGGCTGAGGAAATCCACCCGGTCAGAAGGTAAGGAGAGCCTTGCTGGATGTGCCAGCGTGAGTCCTCTTTCTCCTGCTTCTGCTCATCCAGCTCCCAAGAGGAAGGACCACCAAGTCTACTTTTCTGCTGGGTCTTCCCCTTTCAGCAATCCCCTCAGCTACAACTGAGAAGAGAGGAGCTAGCCTGAAAGCAAGGTGGAGGGGAAGGCCTGGAGAACATGACCCAAGAAACAGCTGCAGTCTGGGACACCTCAATGGCATCCCAGCACTGGAGGAGAGAGCACCAGAAGCAAAGCAAGAGAGTAAGGAAAGGTAGCTCTGGGCCCATTGCAAGGAGGCGGCTGGGGAAGCCTGGGAGGAGCACAACCTGTTGCACTGCCAGGATTGCAGTCCTGCACAAGCCACACAACTTGCCAACGTGCAACAATGACAGGGGAGTGAGAGGCATTATTTATCCCAGGCTAACCCTGGGCCAATCCCCAAAGTGGTAAAACTGTCCTATTTAGTAACAATACTGCTTAGCATTTATTACATGTTTGAAGCATATATCTTGTTACAAGCTTTAAAAAGAACCGTGGTCGCATTGCCTCCCATATTGCAAACAGGAAGTTGGGTTAACTGAGTTCAGGTCAGCGGGGAGATTTAAGTGAGAACTTCCTGAACTGTAGCTGAGAGGGCTGTCCAGTGAGATCCTTGCACAACAGACCCTCTCCGCCCCCCCCAAAAAAGTTTTGTGATAAAGTGACAGGAAAATGCACAATAAAGTGCAAGATACTTCCTTGATGCCATGTCCTCTAACCTGCCCACAACAAATGCAAATGAATGCTCAGTACACAGCCAACATCATCTAATCTCCCTGCAAACAAATCTCAGTGAACAGGTTACCAGGAAGGGCCCTCAGTCTTTAGCTGTTTGATCCTATGGCTTTTTATTTGCCCAAAAGGAAATGTTATTGAATTCAGTGGAACGGCAGTCCTTAGGAGTGCTACCCCAGATACTAATAGCCTAGTTGAGATTTGTAGTTTGGAACAGCTTTGGTTGTGGAAATGCTGTCCTAATGCCTGACACAAATTATCCACACTGAAAGCAAAATAGTTCCTCTCGCAAATTCACCGTGCAAGTCCGTATGGAGCCTGATTATCCCTTGTATATTCCTGCTAGTTTTCTAAATGATACGAGACCCATTTTATGTGAGGACTAATCTAACCAGTTTCTCTTTTAGCTGAACATTCACCCACCTCTCATCCAGGCTGTCCATATCAAAGCAAACCAACCTTTCTGGTAGCTGCATGTCACAAGTTATATATTAGCAAGTCCCGTTCCTCTCATGGGTCACTGAGTAACCGTTTTGCTGAGTTTCTTCTACTAAGCATCTGGGTGCTTCTCTCTGAAGATCTTACCTTTCCAAATGTTCCTGCCGTGTTCTCTCCTTTTCAAGATTTCTGCTCATTTACTTGGGGGTGCTGAGGTGGGAGAATGGGCAGCCCCGGCAGTGGCACAACAAAAGCAAGACTTCTCCAGTCAGGGAAGGGCTCTTGCAACTTTCCCAGCCGCCTGCTGCTTTTATCAGCAAGCTGACCCAGAGTTTAAGGTCCACTGATTTCCCTCTTGGACAGTCACCTTCAGAATTGCGCTGTAAAGAATGCAGAGCCATAAAACCTGATGATCCAGGTGAGTTGCAGTTGGCAGGGGGTGTTTCTCACAGGGTGGAGCCCTGCGCAACTCAGTGAAGCTCAAGGCAAAACCTCTGCCTGATACCTGTTCCCAGCCATTTCCCACAACTGATTTATAGACCACCTCCTGTTTAGGTTTTCCTTTAAAAAAAAAAACTGCAAACACTAGAAATCCAGGGGATAAACCAGAACTACTTATTTATTTGTTAATTTATTTTAAAAACAAAGAGAGTACCCTCATCATATTATCATATCACAACGTGGTGTTATGGGTCTTTGCACTGACGTTGTAAGGGAGTTGATCCCAGACCCTGAATAAGCACACAAAAAGGCTTCCATGTGTTTTTGATTAAGCCTAACTTTGTGTACCATTCAAGACCAGAGCGCCTTTTATCTAGCTCCTCGCTGTCTGATCTTACCTGGGCTACAGCCAGCCATTCACCCCACGGCCTCCTCCTCCTCGCCCTTCCCTGCAAGGAATGAGTCATTCTTGCCGTCTGCTGAAAGCGTTATGTTAGGAGCCACTTTCTGCAGCAGTGTCAGTCCACTGAGTGACAAAGAGTCTTGCGGCATCTTCAGAAATAACAAATGTGATGGTGCAAGTTGTGATAGGGCCACTGTAAGACTGCACGAGACCCTTCATTGATTAGGAACCAAGTTTTGCCGAAACTTTTACCCACCTAGTTTGTTCTAAAAGTCTTCAAGAAAACTTTTGATAATGCACATCAGATAGAAAAAAAAATGCAAGAAACAACATTCCGACTAAACATTAGGAAGAGCTTTCTGACGATAACAGTGGAACAAACTACCTTGGAAAGCAGCAAACCTTCTTCATTGGGTGTTTTTTATATAAAAAAAGGTTGGCTGTCCATCTGTCATGGATGTTTCAGCTGTGATCCCTGCATTGCAGGGGTGGGACTAGATGACCCTTGGGGGTCCCTTCCAACTCCCCAGTTCTATGTCTCAGTGAAAGACAGTGAACATCCAATGGTCAACAGTCTCATGTATTGCACTCTCATTCTGCATTAGCCGCTTGTTGCATGAAGAACAGGAAGGAAAATGTAGCAAGCATTTCTACAATCCTAGGAACCAACTCCTAGAGCCTCTCCCCGATAAAATATTTGAGGGGGCCACTCCCCCCAAGTTGATGGGCATTGTCATTCAACTGAGGTGTGTGCATCAATTATGTGGGGCAGGCCTTACCTGCCCCCCCCCCGATATTTTAGTCAAGTTGGCCCCCCTGTCTACAATGGTCATTTCCAATCAAATACAAGCTCGAAAGCTAGCTTGAAAAAGCTGCTATCTTTTAAAAACAGCGACAGAAAATGCCAAATAGCAAAAGCTCTGGCAGATTGTTTTCGGATTGCAAAGAAAAGCCCCAGGTCCATCTCCTCAGCCCAGCCACACTTGGCTTATCACTAATCTTGTTTCTTTCTCACTGAATGTGTGGTTTTCCCAGCCTCCTTCTCCAGAATCTTTTCTGTTGTGAGCATGCAATTTGCAGCCTTGGGTAAAAAAAGCACCTGAAGTTAGAGGCAAGGATTCTCCGGATCTTGTTTTGTGTAGTTTCACTGTGGCTTTCTTTTGTGGTGTCTTATGATCCTGTCCTTTTGTGCCATTCCTCTGTTTATCAGAAGCCATATGTCTCATCCCACGGCTGAGTGTTGGGAGAGGGCGATTTGTCTATGGAATGAAATCTGTGGTGTGCATTTTAATTTCTTCCCTCTGTGCTGAATACTAATTCCCATGATGTCACACAAATGACATTGAGCGGTGCTAGGAGGCAGCCCGGCCTGTCTGTGCCAAGCTGCAGTTGCCTTTCCCAGCTACACCACAGCTGCACTCCCTCCTCCCCTGAAGGAATGACCTATATTTGGTGCTTTGAATTTTTGTCCTCTTCTGGGGCCAACTGCAGCCTGAGCAGAAGGAAGAATCGCAGAAAAGTGGCATTTCCTTCTCCTTTCAACGGAGAGCTTGGAGAAATGACACAATGCACACAATCCTGGCATGCTGTGATGTTGCAACATGTGCCCCACTGTTACCCATTTCAAAATGACCAATGCCATGAGGGGAAGATCTACAGAAGCTGCTTCTCGTGTTTGTTTTTAATGCTACAGCAGATCTTGCATGGGGTGTCTACCATTCGTCCGCTGGGTACTTTCTTTTGTGCCGACAGTGTGAAGCATGATGAATTTCAGAAATGGCCATGCTCAGATTATAAATTAGCTGGAAGCCAATTCAAGTCACATGGCAACTGTGCTCCCAGCAGTCAGGTTCTGGTTCCCTCATTGCGAGAAGTGAGGCTACAGGGAACCAGGCAGAGGGCCTTCTCGGTAGTGGCGCCCGCCCTGTGGAACGCCCTCCCATCAGATGTCAAAGAGATAAATAATTACCTGACATTCAGAAGACATCTTAAGGCAGCCCTGTTCAGGGAAGTTTTTAATATGTAACGCTGTACTGTTTTTAAAACTGACTGGGAGCCGCCCAGAGTGGCTGGGGAAACTCAGCCAGATGGACGGGGTATAAATAATAAATTATTATTATTATTATTATTATTATTATTATTATTATTATTATTATTATTATTCTCACCTCTTGACCACCCAGTTGGTTTTTACTGCAAGCCTGGTAAACTGAGCTCTGGATTTCAAGGGCTTTATCAAGGCTGTAGTATCAAGGACCCCACGGGCGAATCCTGACCCACTAGGCCCTAGAAAGTCCTAGCCTCCGTGGTTGCTCTGCCATCTAACAAGTGCTCTCTTGGATGGTGACATTGACTCAGTGCCTCCGGCCTTTCCCTGGTGGGTTCTTTGGATCTCGGGCCCAGCCTGGCTTTGACTGAAAATCTGCTTCTGGCTCATTTCGACTGATAACCCTCTCCCCTGGGTCCTGCACCTGGAATATGGAGCTAGTTATGCTGGAGGTTAATTTTTTTACAATGTAGTGCAGATCTGGGGAACTGTTGGCCTTCCAGATGTTGTTAGACTCAACAATGCCACCAGCCCCAGCCAGCAACATCTGGAGGGCAAAAGGTTCACTGAGCCCTGGCACAGTGAGTGACGCACTCCCAGACACAAGAGTTCACCAGTAAACAAAAGAAGAACTGGCTAAAGAGCAGGCCCAGATGTTTCTAAAGGCTGTCAGCACATTGTTCTCAAAGTTCAAAAAAATGTTCAGACCTGACAAACTGCAAGGGGGAGTGGAAAGGATTTGCTGTGACAATTATTAATCAAGATACAGTGGTACCTCGCAAGACGAATGCCTCGTAAGACAAAAAACTCGCTAGACGAAAGGTTTTTCTGTTTTCGATTTGCCTCGCAAGACGAATTTCCCTATGGGCTTGTTTCGCAAGACGAAAACGTCTCGCGACTTTGTTTCCTTTGTCTAAAAACAAAGACATGTTTTGTTTATAAAGTTAATTTATTTTCCCTTCAATTTTTGAACTGCTCTTTACAGTATGTGTGACTTTAAAGAGCAGTTAATAAACTGTTGTTGTACCAAATTTGGCTTTGTTTGGACTTTTTTTGACCATAGGAACGCATTAATTGATTTTCAATGCATTCCTATGGGATTTCGTGATTCGCAAGACGAAAAATTCGCTAGACGACAAAACTTGCGGAACGAATTAATTTCGTCTTGCGGGGCACCACTGTACAAGAGATGGGAGGAGGAGGAGGAGGTCATGGAAAGAAGGTAATGAAAGTGGAGAATTTGAAAATGATGGTTTTATCTTTTCTTTTTCTTTTTCTGTTTTCTGTTTTTGTCTTTTTTCTTCGTAATTTAAAAAAAAATCTTTTTTTCAATAAATATCATTTAAAAAAAAACAAGCTGCAAGGGGGAGATTCTCTCTCTCTCTCTCTCTCTCTCTCTCTCTCTCTCTCTCTCTCTCTCTCAATAAATGATCTCCTGTATCTTTAACAGGCACAGAAAATCAGTAGGTGCAGCCTTGCCCATCAGTGGGTTGTCAGAGGCACAGCTTTCTAGGCATGGGCTCCATGCGAAATTCCAGTCCCTGTCCAAGCACTGTTTTCTCTTTTTTTGCCTCGCTGCTTTCCCCAGGAAAACCTGCTCTTTGATGCTGAAATGGGGCACGTGGCAACCCAGGTTTTCAGCAATGAAGAAAGGGTTTTTGCAGGAAAGCACCAGGGCAAAAACCAAACCAAGCAAAAGCCCACCCGCACTCAGACATGGAGCTGTAAAGCCTGAACCTGTGAAAGGAAAAGCATGAAAGGAAACCTGGATGAGTCCTCAGAGTGATTTTTGGAAGATGTAGCCCTACATATAAGTGGAGCTTAGACCAGCCAGTTAGATAACAAACTTGTTCATTTATATATCTGGGTGTTTTTCCAGTGAATCTGTTTCATGGAAATGGCATATTATTTATTTTATTTCATAAAAACATATACATCGCTTGATTCTAAAACCTCATAGCAGTTTACAAAGCTAAAGCTGTAAAATCAAGAAAAAATCACAACCCAAACCTAATTTAAAGCATACCAAAGTTACAATACTCAAACAGATTAAAGTTATTTCAACTTTCTAAGCATCTGGGTAAAGGTAAAGGCATAGGCGCCGACTCCATGGGGCCTGAGGGGGCCCGAGCCCCCTCAAAAATTCGTTTGGGGGGGCTCTGCCCCCCCAATAATCTCGGGCGCCCCTCCAGCAGAGCGCCGCCGCCGCCCCTCCCCCAGCCCAAAATGCACAGGGTCGGGCTGCATGCCTCCTGCCCTCCCTCCCGAGCCAAAGCTCCACCCAATTTCCTTCGGAGCTGATTAATAGGCGCAGCACGCTCTCCCCTATTTGCTCACGAGGAGGCGGCGCCACTTTATCTGCATATTCATGAGCTTATTTATTATTCATGAGGTTTCGCGGGCTCCCCCAATGTTTTTTATAAGTCGGCGCCCCTGGGTAAAGGTAAAGGTAAAGGGACCCCTGACTGTTAGGTCCAGTCGTGAATGACTCTGGGGTTGCGGCACTCATCTCACTTTATTGGCCGAGGGAGCCGGCGTACAGCTTCCGGGTCATGTGGCCAGCAGGACTCAGCCGCTTCTGGCGAACCAGAGCAGCGAACAGAAACGCCATTTACCTATTTACCTACTTGCACTTTGACGTGCTTTCGAACTGCTAGGTTGGCAGGAGCAGGGACCGAGCAATGGGAGCTCACCCCGTTGCGGGGATTCGAACCGCCAACCTTCTGATTGGCAAGCCCTAGGCTCTGTCGTTTAGACCACAGCACCACCCACATCCCCAAGCATCTGGGTAGACTTCTCTAAACAGGAGTGTTTGGGGCAGACACCAGAAACAGTACTGTGTAGCTGCCTGCTTGATCTCAATAGGCAGGGAGTTCCAAGGGGCAGATGCTGCCACACTAAATGCCATTTCCCCCATTAAACTTACTGAACCCCAAAGCTATTATTTGCCTCACCAAAGAAATCTTACAGATTCAGAATTTCATCATTAGGTAAATCGCAACCTGGGGTGAATTCAACAAGGAAAATGAGAATGAGTTAAACACTCCTTCCCCTGCTTCATAGTCCTGATTCAAATCACGTTTCTACTACAGTTTTTTTCTTAAAAACAACAACAACTGAGACCCCTCTGCTGGGTCTTCTGGGTCACATCTAGTTTGGTCCTCGGGATGATTGTGAACCAGCAATCTTCTTAATTTCCATGTGGAACGATCTAGAGGGAGAACTGAGGCAGGAATAATCATCAGCATAAAAAATAATTAATTTAACAAACATACTATTAGATACCCAAAGTTGTCAGCTTGGAAGTCTTTTAACTTGAGCTCATTTTGCCAAGTGGACAGTGTCTCCGTTTATTAGGTTCCCTGCCAGGGGGGATGTCAGATCTGCTCATGTGGGCACGGAGCTTTTCTCAGCTCATTTCTGCAGAGACTGTGATGACTTCAGCTCTCTCATTTCCTATTATGTCTTCTTTGCTTTTCAGAATGAGAGCACCCTTTCTTTGTGCCTTCCCGTAGGTATGTCTACATAAAAGGGGTATTTTGTTTTTGTTTTTCGCTTGCTGTGTATAGAGATTTACTTAGTTCTCCAAGAATGCTTTTTTTTAAAAAAAAAACAAAAACAACAAATAATATGCATTCATGACATGAGCGCATAGCAGTTGAATTGGTTTTTCTTGCCTCAGCTGTGCCTAGGAGGGGATGTGACATTATTGAAGTCTGGTCTTTGAGGCTGATGTGTTCTGATGGCTTGTTCACTGGGACATTAAAATCATTGCCTCTGTCTGTGTGAAATACACAGCAAGGAGAGGGATGGGAACACAGGTCAGAAAAGGATTGTTTGCCCTCCTTTTGTGGTATAGGAAGTCACACAGAGAGCTCGGCGTGCCGCCTCTTCCAATGTCACCCCTTCTAGTGAGCTAAAAGACTATGGCAAAATTGGACTATTTGTATTTGGGGATTCAGTGACAAGGATCCAAAGAGTTCCTTTAGGAACACCCAAGGGCTGGTGCAAGCCCAGTGGGGTTTGGAGTCCTTTTCCTTCAACACCAGCCCGCCCTTGCTTTCACTGGCCACAAGGCACAACAGTGGGGCTTAAGAAACAAAAGTTCAAAGCCTCATTGCACATAGGATTTCAATTGCTGGCCAGTATCTTCTTGATGCATAAATAGTGTTTCACAGCCAAGCTGCGACTAAAGAATACAGAATTAGAGCAGAGACCACAACACAGACACACTGTCAAGCATCAAAATTGGTTGCAGGAATGATAAATACGTTTGTATTGTTCATAACTTGATGTGCAAAACTGAAAGCTGAACAACCTCACTGTACTAGACCCCGGCATAGGTAAATGTAAAGGGACCCCTGACCGTTAGGTCCAGTTGTGACCAACTCTGGGGTTGCGGCACTCATCTCGCTTTACTGGCCAAGGGAGCCGGCATACAGCTTCTGGGTCATGTGGCCAGCATGACTAAGCCGCTTCTGGTGAACCAGAGCAGCGCATGGAAACACCATTTACCTTCCCGCCAGAGTGGTACCTATTTATCTACTTGCACTTTGATGTGCTTTCAAACTGCTAGGTTGGCAGGAGCTGGGACCGAGCAACGGGAGCACACACTGTCACGGGGATTTGAACCACTGAGCTTATGATCAGCAAGCCCACAGCACCACTCACTGTCCTGAACCCCGGCATACCCAGAGGTAAATCGTGATGGTGCTCATAGCCCCAAGAGCAACACTAGAGAGGAGGCAGACCGTCCAAAGGGTTAAATATTGGTCCAGGTCCAATACAATGAGCAAGGTCCAAAGTCAATCTGCAGAGTCAGGGTCTGCCCTCTGCAGAAGATCCAGGATTGGAACACCTGGGGTCAGCCCCAAAGTCACAGTCCAGTGAGGTCCCCAAAGCAGCCAAGTTGTGCTCCAGCAGCAGAGAAAGTTGAGCAGACACAGTGCCTCTGCCTTGTTTCTCTTTTTCTTCTGCCCAATCTTATTTGATGTATCTGAGTTTGTGCCAGCCGTGCAGCTATGACCCTCACCTGCCCTGAGCCTCATCCAGCTAAGTGACCACAAACCTCATCCCAGAGCTAATGAGCCCTGTGATCTCCACCTGATTCCCTAATAATAATAATAAATTTTATTTATACCCCGCCCTCCCTGGCCAGAGCCAGGCTCAGGGCGGCTAAAATCACAGTAAAAACATAATAGGGGGGAAAGCGGGGGACCCCAATTTAAAATACAGGTTAAAATGCAATTTAAAATGCAGCCTCATTTTAAATTAGCTGATAAATCAAGACCATAAGAGGAGGGAAACATAAGACCAAGTCCAATCCACAGGCCAGGCAGAACAGCTCTGTCTTGCAGGCCCTGCAGAAAGATGTCAAGTCCCACAGGGCCCTGGTCTCTTGTGACAGAGCGTTCCACCACGTTGGGGCCAGTGCTGAAAAGGCCCTGGCCCTAGTTGAAACCAATCTAACCTCCTTGAGGCTTGGGACCTCCAAAGTCCTCCGCTGTGGACCTCAAGGTCCTCCGCTGGGCTGGGTTTCCTTGCCTGCCTCAGTCTCCTGGATGCACTTATTGCTGTTCCCAGCTCCTCAGAAATTGCTGTGTCCCTGGAGATGGGGGCACCTCTGGTTCTAGTGATGTGTCCCCTTCCCAGGCTCCCCTGGCCCCTGCAGCAGCCTCTCATGTCCCGTGAGTACCTCTTAAGTCCCCAACCTCCCCTTCCCTCTCTTCAGCTTATCCTGATATGTACCAATCACAGCTACACCCCTCACCAGCATCCTTCTCCCTTTCCTTGGTGTCCTGCCGGCTCAGGACACTCAATTTCACTGTTGATCTATTGTTTTTGAAGCGGAACTTGGATCCCAAAGCTGGCAGAATCAAATTCAGAGGGAATTTCCAAGTATCTGGAATCACTTATGCAGCTAATTCCCATTAGCTATACACAAAGGTTCTGTTCACGTAAGACATACATTGTGTGCCACAGATATAGACTGTCTCAGTTTGGGTACCAACTGTATAATGCGGAGTGGACAGTACTGTCAAAGATGCATACAGAGAGATTTGTGTTAACAATCAAATTACAAAACTAGTACAGAATAACATGCTGTTACTATTGGTTCCTCCAGAGCAGAAGGTCCATATCACAATGAAAGATGGCTATCTTTTTTTTACTCTTTGTACATAACATGCCAGTCCCAAGACAACCGTCGTAAAAAGGGTTTTCCAGTAATTAGACTCAGCCAATGGCTCCATCAAATTCTGCCTTGGCAGGAGTGCCAAGGTTTGAAATGCTCATCCACTGTGTTTTGTTAGCTGGCAGCCTCACTCCTCCTTTCTTTCAGAATTCTGAAAATAATTCTGTAGCATCTTATGCTATGGCAATCAGCACTTCTCCTAAATTTCCCAGTTTATCTCTATAAGAAGATAAGATAATCTTAATCCTTGACATTTTCTCTCTTTGCCTCGTGAAGTGCAGAGTATCTTCATTTTGCCAGGGACTGAAGCTGAGTTAGCTCAAGGCAACCTATTATCCAAATAATTGACAACCACATATATGGAGCCAGATCCACAATGCTCTCCTGCTTGAACCACAGTATCTCCGACCTAGTTAATTTCTCCAAAAGATGAGGTTTTTATGCAGCAAAGTATCAGTGACAAATGTCTTCCCGTCTTTCATTGAAGAAGGGGGCTGGAGGGGTTAGAGGGCCATTAAGTCCGGCCCTTGCCCCAAAGTAGCTTCTTCCATACATCAGTCTCCTAAAGCTCTAATTCAAGTATCCAGGCAGGCCAGGAGGAGCAGCCAAATAAGTGTGCCATACCAGGAAAGACAAGGAAATGTCCCATATGCAAGATACAGTCAGTGGAGAATTCACAGAATACAGGCAAATGCTGCACTTTTAGATTCAGTGAGATAAATAAATAGATATGGCTGTGGTTCCTGCAGGGTTTTATTTTGTACAACCAACAAAATCAGAGAGATCTTGTATCTGAGTGTAGATTTAAAGTAGTTCAAGAGGGCAGGGATCACAACTTGCTCCCAGAGATTTAATGTATATAAAGTGACAGACTGTTCATAAAGCCTACTTTCTGATTTTGGCAGGAGGCCGCGTTGCATTATCTACATGAGAGAGATAAACAATGAGCTGTGTTAGTTTAATATCTCCAGTATGAAAGAGATCAATGGACTCAGTGAAGTCCAACCTGAATGAAATCAAATTTGCTAATAAATTCTAGTTCAGCAATTTTAGAGTTCTTTTTCTTCTTCCTCAAAGTTAGGAGCAAAGTGGCCAGGGACATGGAAAGTTTCTCTTACAGCAAAGCTTTTCTGAATGCTGTTTTTTTTTAATATTAGATTTTCTGTTCATATATTTTCTGTCCATACATATTTCTGACAAAATAATAATAGCAGCAGTGTAGAGATGTAGAAAGAGTATCACAAGATTTGCCCCCAAATGGTCTGATCTCATCTTTTCTTTTATTGCCTAGCAAGACCAGATTGTTTAGTTTGGCCAATAACTCACATATAGTAACGCTTTGTTCCTTTCATCCATGAAACTAGGCAAACTGCAAAAAGACACAGTGATGTTTTCAGCCCACCATGCACGGCACACCTGACTTTCTTTCAGATTGTATTTTAGATGAATTCCACTGTGCGATGGATGTGTAATGAATGAAAAAGAAAAATGAATATATATATCAACTGACTTCTGATTCTCCCACCTTGGTATTATCGTTTGAAGCAGGTCTGCAACAATCTACCAGTGCAGGGTTTCACATAGTAGCAAATATCTGAAAAGATGACCCAAACAAAATGTTCTAAATTTAAAGGTTCTATAGCCTTCCACGGCGTGGAATATTCTTGTATTAACCCTTTTGCATCCGGTTCTAGCATAATCAGATACAGCATTATTTCTCAGCAATTATAATATTGCAGACCCACTTGCAGTGACGCCCCACTCCTACCCCAGGGAACAGAGGCCTAGACAATGATAGGTGGGACACACTGCGCAAGACAGTGCTCTGGGATTTAAAACTGGCCACACCTTTTATTGACTGCAGTTGTAGGCAAGCTTTGTCTCAGGCACTGGGTTCAGCCTGGGATTAGGAGGCCTCCTCAAGACGCAGTTCCATGTAGTCCCCTGAGGCTACAGAAGAAGAAGAAGAAGAGTTTGGATTTGATATCCCGCCTTTCACTCCCCTTCAGGAGTCTCAAAGCGGCTAACATTCTCCTTTCCCTTCCTCCCCCACAAGAAACACTCTGTGAGGTGAGTGGGGCTGAGAGACTTCAAAGAAGTGTGACTAGCCCAAGGTCACTCAGCAGCTACATGTGGAGGAGCGGAGACGCGAACCCGGTTCCCCAGATTACGAGACTACCGCTCTTAACCACTACACCACACTGGCTCTCCCATCTGCCCCCTCCCCTGCTTGGCTTCTGGACAGAGACTCCCCACGAGAGCCCTCTAACAGGGTACCCTGCAATCGCACCTGCTCAGGATAGGGGCAATGCACCAGTTTACAGTGGTGCCCCGCAAGACGAACGCCTCGCAAGACGGAAAACCCGCTAGATGAAAGGGTTTTCCATTTTTGAGCTGCTTCGCAAGACGAATTTCCCTATGGGATTGCTTCGCAAGACGAAAACGTCTTGCGAGTGTTCCGATTTTTTTTTGCTTTCTCCCCCTTTTTCTAAGCTGCTAAGCCGCTAAGCCTTTAATAGCCGCTAATCCGCTAAACTGCTAAACCGCTAATAGGGTTGCTTCGCAAGACGAAAAAACCGCTAGACGAAGAGACTCGCGGAACGGATTAATTTCGTCTTGCGAGGCACCACTGTACTCCGAGCCAATATTAGACTAAGGATTCCACCCAATGGAATCTCTTATCTGCCCAAACTTGTTGCCAGTGGCAGATGAAGGGGGGTGCGGTGGGGCGAGCTGCCTCGGGTGTCATCCCTGGAGGGGTGACATTCGGAGCACTGCCCCCCCCCCCCGTGACTCCCAAGCTAACCCCGAGCTGTCAGGGGAAGTGGGGAGCTGCGCCACTTTGCCGGCGGCACCCCCCCCTTCCCCCTTCATTTTGGCAGCTTGGGGGAGGCTTGGGAGTCGTGGGCGGGCGGTGCGCCATCGGCAGCTCGCTCCGCCTTCGTGAGCGGCTTGCTCCGCCCTGGACAGCGCGGGCATCTGCTCCACCGCTGACTGTTGCTTATGAGGAAGACAAACCTCCAAATGGGGCCAATCTGTTTGCAGGTATATTCATTCCTGGCTCTGAATACAGCAACCATTAATGAACCATCACAATGATCTGTTATGCAGTGCAGGGGAGAAAAGGTTAGCATGCAAAATAACCACAGCATGAAGAGAATCGTTCTTCTGCTGACTGCAATCCCAAATTCAGGTGCGCCCGGCCTATATAGCTGGGCCCTCTGGTCACTGATTGGCTGATTCAAAACTTTTTTTTTAATAAATATTTATTAAAGTTTTCACAATATTACATAATGGAAAAGAAAAAAGAAAAAACAGTTAAAAACAATTCCATCTTTTTGTCACTTATCTTTCATTTGCTTATTTCCCGGACCTCCTCATACCTCCCTTTTTTGTATTCCAGTTCAATTTATTAGTTCAGCAATTCCTTTCCCTCCTTATTTTATCCTGATCTTTAATCTTAATATATTATAACATTAAATTTTTACCTGTTAAAAATCCAATTTTTCCATATTCTTTTATACCATTACAGCTAGAAACCACTTAAGTTCAATCCAACATCATTCTAACATTCATTAATTTTGCAAAATTTCTGTAAATAGTCTTAAAATTTCTTCCAATCTTCTTCCACCGACTCTTCTCCCTGGTCTCGGATTCTGCCAGTCATTTCAGCCAATTCCATGTAATCCATCACCTTCATCTGCCATTCTTCCAGGGTGGGTAGTTCTTGTGTCTTCCAATACTTTGCAATAAGTATTCTTGCTGCTGTTGTGGCATACATAAAAAAAGACGATTGGCTGATTCAAAACTTGGGGATGGTGGCCATCCTGCTCTCCTTTGTGGCCGACCGGGGGAATTCCCCAGCCGCTGGCTGCACAATGGAGAATACTTTTGGAGAGACCTCTGTGGAGTTGAGGGCCTGATGTGACGAGCTACAACTGCTGTCCACCTGGAGACTGGGTAAGCGGCCATTACAGTGCTCCCCAGTTGCTCAAGGTATTTCTAGATGTGGTGCATGACGCATAATTGGGGCTTTTTTTCAGCCAGAACTTGCTGGAACTCAGTTCCTGCACCTCTTAGGTGGGTGCCATTGCCATTCTAAGAGAACAAGGGAGGTGTCTAGGGTGAGGCATTTTTTTAAGTGAGCTCAATAACGCCCCCTAATGGAAATAGTGGAGTGCTTGTGCTTTGAACCCTGGTTAATTGTCCAGAGAGGAGGGGGATATAAGCAATCCATTGATAACCAGTTAATGTCTTAATTTGACCCTTCTGCTTAATATGAACTTGAAGGTGAGCCAATAGTTAATTGTATTGATTTAGGAATTAGATTTGTTTCTGTGGTATTGTGGCCTAGGGAAACAGAGATCCCGGACATTTGTTCTCATTCTCCCCATTGTTTGCTGCTTCCTCTTCACGCCCTTCTGAAATAATTAGTCAGAAAACAATATCCCTCCCAATGTGGAACACGCGTCAACCTTGCTGGGGGCAAAGAGGAAATTCATGTGGAGGAGGACATCTCTGACGTTTTCTGTGGCTAGTGAGATTCATCCTGCCTCAGCCTGCGTGGCAATAAAATGTCATGAACCAGATGCCATATGATGTTTTGAATATGCATTCCAAAAGGCAAGCCTATTGCTATTGATTACATATACAGGACGCTGCATGCTTTTCATTCAGAAGGCCCCGATAAACTGAAAGCATTCCAGCATCACAGTATGAACCCTTCCTGACGTCCAAGAAGTCCTGCATTTTATTCTCATGGTTGTAAAATTGCAAGCCGCAACCCAGCTCCAGGAACACGGCATTTCACCGCCTTGTAGGTATTGTACGCGGTGGGAGGAGAAGACGGCCTTTTGCCTACTTGATTTTTAAAAGATCCTCAGTGTTTTACTGCAGGAGAGGAAGGGAGTGCAAGATCACATCCTCCCAAGAAGAAGAAAACGATGGGTTTTTGCCGCAGGAGGGAGGACTCGTATTGCTGGTGCTTGGCACTTCGCTATGATTTTGCAGGTCTATCTGAACACTTTTGCAGGACAGCAAGGGAGCACCCAGTGGCCAGGAGAGTAATCAAATGAAATAATAATAATAATTTTTTTAAAAAAATGCTGAAAGGCCACAAAATGACAGACATGGATTGGAGACGTATCTCTCACCCCCAGTTCTGTCTTTAAACTTAAAATCATGGAATCATAGACTCAAAGAGCTGGGAGGGGCCCCAAGGGTCATCTAGGCCAACCCCTGAAATGCAGGGATCTCAACTAAAACATCCAAGAGAGATGGCTATCCGACCTCTGTTTAAAAGCTCCAAAGTCTAATATCTTCTATGGGAGTTTGTTCCACTGTTAAACAGCTCTTACTGACAGAAAGTTTTTCCTCTTGTTTAGTTGGAATTTCCTTTCTTGTTACAGTGGTACCCTGGGTTACATACGCTTCAGGTTACAGACTTCGCTAACCCAGAAATAGTGCTTCAGGTTAAGAACTTTGCTTCAGGATGAGAACAGAAATTGTGCTCCGGCGGCACGGCAGCAGCAAGAGCTAAAGTGGTGCTTCAGGTTAAGAGCAGTTTCAGGTTAAAAACGGACCTCCGGAATGAATTAAGTACTTAACCCGAGGTACCACTGTACTTGAAGCCATTGGTTCAGGTCCTTTCTGCTGCTCCAGAGAAGCGGACACGGAGCAATGGATCCAAACTACAAGAAAGAAGATTCCACCTAAACATTAGGAAGAACTTCCTGACAGTAAGAGCTGTTTGACAGTTGAATTTGCTGCCAAGGAGTGTGGTGGAGTCTCCTCATTTGGAGGTCTTTAAGCAGAGGCTTGACAACCATATGTCAGGAGTGCTCTGATGGTGTTTCCTGCTTGGCAGGGGGTTGGACTCGATGGCCCTTGTGGTCTATTCCAACTCTATGATTCTATGATTCTATGATTCTACCCTCCAGAGCAGGAGGAAACAAGCTGGCTCCACCTTCCATGGAGTAGCCCTTGAGATATCTGAAGGTGGCTCTCATATCTCCTCTGAGTCTCCTCTTTTCCAGGCTAAACATACCCAGCTCCTTCAACCATTCCTAATCAAGCTTGGTTTCCAGACCCTTGATCATCTTGGTAGCCCTCCTCTGCACATGTTCCAGCTTGTCAACATCCTTCTTAAATTGTGGTGCCCAGAACTGGGCACAGGACTCCAGGTGCGGTCTGACCAAGGCAGAATAGAGTGGTACTATTACTTACCTTGATCTGGACACATACTTCTGTTGATGCAGCTGAGAATAGCATTAGCCTTTTTTGCTGCTGCATCACACTGTTGACTTGTGCTAAGCTTGTTGTCCCCTAGATCCTTTTCACGTGTACTACTGGTAAGCCAGGTGTCCCCCATCTTATGTTTGTACAGCTGCAGTACTTTACACTTGTCCCTATTGGAGTTTATTTTGTTAGCTTGTGCCCGGTTCTCCAATCTGTTAAGGTAATTTTGAATCCCAATTCTGTCTTCTGCAGCATGAGCTACCCCTACCAGTTTGGTGTCATCTGAAAATTTGATGAGCATCCCCTCAATTGCTTCATTTATAAAGATGTTGAACAACAATGGGCCCAGGACAAAACCCTGCAGCACCCCACTTATCACTTTTTCCCAGTTACAGATAGGTAGCCGTGTTGGTCTGCCATAGTCAAAATAAAAAAATTCCTTCCAGTAGCACCTTAAAGACCAACTAAGTTAGTTCTTGGTATGAGCTTTCGTGTGCATGCACACTTCTTCAGATACACTGTATCTGAAGAAGTGATACACTGTATCTGAGAAGTGTGCATGCACACGAAAGCTCATACCAAGAACTAACTTAGTTGGTCTTTAAGGTGCTACTGGAAGGAATTTTTTTATTTTCACTTTTTCCCAGTATGATGAGAAACCATTAATGAATACACTTTGGGTTCAGTCAGTCAAATCCGCCTAACAGTTACCGTATTTTTTGCTCTATAAGACTCACTTTTTCCCTCCTAAAAAGTAAGGGGAAATGTGTGTGCGTCTTATGGAGCGAATGCAGGCTGCACAGCTATCCCAGAAGCCAGAACAGCAAGAGAGATTGCTGCTTTCACTGCGCAGCAATCCGTCTTGCTGTTCTGGCTTCTGAGATTCAGAATATTTTTTTTTCTTGTTTTCCTCCTCCAAAAACTAGGTGCGTCTTGTGGTCTGGTGCGTCTTATAGAGCGAAAAATACGGTACCTCATCCAACCCCCATTTCACCAGCTTCCTCACAAGAATATCATGGGGGACTTTGTCAAAATCTTACTGAAATCAAGATACACTATGTTCACACCATTCCCCTGATCCACCAAGCTTGTAACTCCATCAAAAAAAGAAATGAGATTTGTCTGGCATCACTTATTTTTGAGAAACCCATGCTGGGTCTTAGTAATCACAGCATCATTTTATAAGTGCTCACAGGTAGACTGTTACATGCACCCCACCTTTCTTTCTTCTTGAAACTGTCTGCATTGGGGCCTTCAACATTTCACCTTTAAGGACCTTACTTTTTTTTTTTTTTACAGCGTTTGAGTTCCACCAGATAACAGGGAAGTTGAAGTCTGCTGTGGGTACTATATCTCTCTTTTTTGAATGTTTGGTAATCTGCTCTAGGAAGGCATCATCCAAGTCTTCAGTCTGGCTTGGAGGTCTATAGCAGACACTCACAGTAAGGTCACTGTTGTTTCTCTCTCCAACAGCTTTTACCCATATACTGCTTTCAATGCTCCAGGTCATGGATTCTTCACAAGTGTACATATCCTTTACATATAATACTCCTCCTGATCTCTTCCTGTTTGGTTTATTCCTTTTGAGCAAGTTATACCCCTCAATTCCTACATTCCAGTCATGATTCTTATCCCACCAGATTTCAGTAATGCCTACCAGGTCATATTTGCCACCCTGTATTAAAAGCTCCAATTTGTCTTTCTTGTTTCCCATGCTCAGTGCATTTGTGTAGAGACAACTGAAACCATTAATCTGCTCCTTGTAGTTACTAGTGTCAATAAGCATATGAATGGGATAAAGTCCTTCACCAAAGATTCCTGAGTAAGATTACGAGATAAAACGAATTGCATGCCCAGGCAGAGATTCGCCCCCACACCCGACCCCAGGCGAAACCCGGGTGGAATAATGACTTGTGACAATGTGTTACGGGATTAAAATTGGCCACAACTTTATTAAACTTTCAGATGTAGGAAAACCTTGGCTTAGGCATTGGGTGTTTAACCTCCCAGTCCCCAGCTGGGGATCTGGGACACATCAGGGTTAACTACTCTGTCTGGGCATTGGGCTGGCTCTGGAAGACGTATGTCTGAGCAGAGAGCCCACCCCCACCCCATTTCACCGCAACACAGGGGAGTATACTGACAACCTTTTAGTGTATGGCCAGTGACTCCCCTCAACATAGCCCCTTTAACGGGCAACCCTGGGATCGCCACTACGGGGGGGGGGCGTGTGTCACCGCTTCACGCCCCCCCCCCCATTTAGGGAAGATAGACCAAAGGATTCCGCCCAAGGCTTGAAACTGCCAAAGTTGTGACGTTTTGCTACAGGGAAGGCGAAACCTGCCAATGCAGGGAAATTCCTTCCTGGTCCCATCGTAAGACCATAGCAGCGCCCGCATACCTGTAAAGAAGAAGTTAACCTGCAATAAAAGGCCTAAAGGAAAGGATGGTAGGGCAGGCGAAGCTCTGGAGCCGACTGAGAACTCCCATGTAGGCTCCACCCCCTTTTAAGACCCTACCCTTTTTAAGACCCCCTTTTAAGACCCGCTCCCCTGGCTACGCCTCCCCAGTCACAATTGGTTCTTTGAACTGAGGTTTGACGGGAAGCTCAAGGTTCGCAACTTGGGGACGCCGTCCAGGAGTGCTCGGCCGGGAGTCACGTAGCATCGGGGGTGCTGCTCGCGAAGGGCGCCCTCCATTTGATGTGGAGAGTGGTCATTGTATTCTTATCGATCAATAAACAGGAATCAGAGAGTAGAAGTAATTGGGCAGTTCTCACAATGGAGTGCTGGAAGTAGACCCCCAAAGGATCAGTATTGAGACCTGTACTTTTAAACTTGCTTATGAATGATCTGCAGTTAACAGTGGGTATGGGGGGGGGGCAATTGTACATCCCATGGGCATGTGGTCCACATAGGCGCCGACTCCATGGGGCTTGAGGGGGCCCCTCCCCTAGCCCAAAATGCACAGGGTCGGGCTGCATGCCTCCTGCCCTCCCTCCCGAGCAAAAGCTCCACCTTCGGAGCTGATTAATAGGAGCAGCACGCTCTCCCCTATTCGCTTACGAGGAGGCGGCGCCACTTTATTTGCATATTCATGAGCTTATTTATTATTCATGAGCTTTCCCGGGCCCCCCCAATATTTTTTATAAGTCCGCGTCCCTGGTGGTCCACCACTGTGTGAACAGGATGCTGGACCAGCTAGGCCTTTGGTCTGATTTGGCGGGACACTTAGGTTTATATGTACTCTAACCAGAGAGAGCTCCATTCACATGCAAAAATTTATTGTGGGAAAGCTTTCTCAGAGACAGTTGTGGTCCGTTTTTGAAATGTATCAACAGGGTCTGTTCAGTAATTCAGAGCCTAATGCCACTATGTGCTTTCCAGTGGTTTTCTAATGAACTGTGTCCTGAAGTAAATATTTTAATGACCCTCCAACATTACCCTATTCTCTTCCTGAATTTCACAGTGGTTTTAATTTAAAGAGCACTTGTTTTGATCCTCTAATCCGGCTGGTCTGCTATTGAGGGAGGAGAGTACAATGATTTTGCCATCTTATATAATTATTTAGTTGATTACTTGGAGCTTGGTTTAGCCAAATGCCTTTCAATGAAGGACAACACAGATTCTGAGCTGACAAGTACTGCAGTTTATCCTTTCAGGCTCCTGACTGTGTACAATTGATAACCCCGCATTGTTTCCAAGCAAAGAGTGGCAATGGAAAATCTCTATTGATTGCACAGTTGTTGTTTCTCTAGCATATGTGTTCTCACATCAGCAATTACTTTTAATATTTCATAGTATACTCAGTAGCAAGCCTGTTAACAAAATTACCGCTTAATCATTTAGAAAGAAACATAATTCAGTTTTCATATTGAAATTCAGGAATGTCACATTGAATACAATGACCTCTTTTCAAGTAATCTGCCAGACTGAGAAGAGCTTTGCCTCTCTTATTAACCTCTGTCCTGTTATCATATTTTGATTTTCTTTTTCACCACGGGAGTTTGGGCACCTTTTCCTATTGGAAAAGGAAAAGTATGTTGTACTGCATGTTTCCCTATTTGCCCTTGCAGCCAGGACATTAAGGGTCAAACTCTGATTTTTAGAAAATATTTGTTATGGCTCCTAGTTGAACAAATAAAATCATCACTGCACTACTTAACCATTATCGATAGAACTAGTGGGAAGAGCATTGTGGCTGAGCATAGGCAGGGAGAACAGACCTGCAGAAAGGGGGATGTAGAAAGGGGGATGTATGGGACACAGTGAGAAGTGAACAGTCTCAGTTCAAGGATTTCTGCTTGTACAGGTGAACAATCTCTCTCTCTCCTTGCCCTGAGACCCCTGGAATTTCTTCTAGGAGGTCCCTTAACCCTCTCGAGCAGATCTGGAGATGGCACAAATCCTCGCAGTGATGGGTTGTGTTAGCTGGTTACCATCCTAGGTTTCAAGCCTGAACAAGATAAAAACCCGTTCTTGTTTCCAACCTTGCAAAATGTTTTGATGTATCCTTTTGTTGCCTCAATAAGGAATGGCATTTATCTAACAATTCCATTCTTTACTACTCTGCCACAAAAACAAAAGGATGCAACATACTGTGTGTACACACACACACACACACACACACACACACACACGTACACACACACACATACAGTATATATACAGTATGGTTGGGACCAAGACGCTTGTGCTTGAAGAAAATCAGGGCAGGAACAGACCATTATTACATAATTATAGTATTGGATTCTGCCATTTTGTTACATTTGCTCTAAAAAATTGAGTTGATTGCTGTTTCCACATTGGCGCGCATCTGAATCAGTTCTGGGAGTTCCTGGAATGCCACACCATCAATGGCCCTGATTAGGGGAGTGCCACAATGTACTTTGGTGTTCCTGGACATTCCTTGAGTTTCTGGCTCATGCTTTGCATCACTCGAATAGACTTATTTTCATGAAATGAGAAAAAGAAACTGAGAAACCTTCTGTCCACCTGTAACATGTATCAGAATCATTCGGTTTGGGATCCTGTTTGCACTTGGCTGATTCTACATTGCAGAAATGGCTTGGATGCCACATTGAAACAATACTCCACCCATTCTGGTTATGTCTGAACTCAGGAGAACGTGTGAGGCCCAGCGCTTAGCATAGTCACAGATCACATGTTTCCAGGATGGCCCCAAAGTACGTTCCTGCCACTTGGATCTCTCAGGTTCAACTCGTCGATATTATTGCAGTCGAGTGGCATCACCAAGGAGAGGCAATCTTGCTCATCTTGAAACCGAAGAATTAGCTGCAATGGCCAATGGCCCTGATCCCTCACTTGAGTGGGCTGGCTGCTCTTTGCTATCCAGCCTCAAAGTGGGTTAAATAGCTGTATGCAAAGCTGCTGCCTCTGCTCATGAAGCGTAATGAGTCCAGGAATCAATTCAGATGAAAAGGTAGCTGACATTGACAAGCAAACAAACAAAAAATGGTCACTGTGAACAGGACAGATATGTACATTGGCACAAAGTACCCGTATTTTTCTCCCTATAAGACGCACCAGACCACAAGATGCACCTAGTTTTTGGAGGAGGAAAACAAGAAAAAAAACAATCTCAGAAGCCAGAACAGCAAGAGGGATCACTGTGCAGTGAAAGCAGCAATCCCTCTTGCTGTTCTGGCTTCTGGGATAGCTGCACAGCCTGCATTCGCTCCATAAGACGCACACACATTTCCCCTTACTTTTTAGGAGGGAAAAAGTGAGTCTTCTAGAGCAAAAAATACGGTAAATAAAGGAATCCTTTTTTTGAAGTGGGGACGACAGCGACCTACATCGCATCGGTTTTCTTGGTGAAAAGCAGATTGTCATCTAACATGCTACACTTGCAATCAGAAACACAGTGAAGTGGGGGCACATTACTATTTATATTATAGAATAGTAATAGTAGAATTATATCATACCTTCTGAATTAAGAATTTCCAACACATTGAAACAATACAAAAACTGGCCAGTAACAGGACTCTCAGAGCAGGATACAATTTTAAAAGAAACACAATAAAATCATTAAAAATGCAGCAGAACCCACAAAAATCTAGCAAAGCTGTACAGTGCCAAGATAAGTAACAATAATAACTGTTTTTCTGGTTCAGAAAATACATGAAGCTTACCTATCAACAGTGTGACCAGAAATAATATACTCAGTTCATTGGTTTCAATGCCTTGAAATCCTTTGGGAAGCATCCAAAAAGAAACTTCTAGAAATAGTAACTTAGAAATTATACTTAGAATGGTGTCAATTTTCAATCTGCATATATCATCTTTACATTAGCAAGATAGATTTGCCGGAGTGGAAACAGTTAAATAACTAGGTCACTACACTAAGCTATATTGAGTGGTACACAACACCACTAGACAAGCCATGCGATTTAACGAGAACTACACTGATGTTGCACAATTGGGATGAATGTCCATATATTCATCAAAATTGTTTGTTCTCTATCTGTTACTTAAAATTAAACAAAAACAGGACTCCAAATGGTGAAGGAGTAATATTTGGCTAATTGCTGGATCCATCTCCCCAGTCACAGGGAACTCCTGTCTGTGAAGCCTCGTGGCCTGAGGGCAATGGATTGGATCAGTGGCTTCTTTTTATTTGAAAAAAATTGTCATCAGAATTACGCAAACATCACTGTTGGTTGCATCCCATTTCAAGGAAACCAAAGGATTTGGGAGAAAATAGGTCACATGCACTTCATCCCATGTCACATGATTTCCATCCAGAGGCCAATGAGGGTTTAGACCTCTATGCATTTGAACAAGATAACACTGTAATTTTACCCATTCGCATTTTTCATCTTTTCTCAACGTGGAAAGAGTGACCATCTGTTTGAAACCCACAGCAAACTAAATCATTTCCAAAGCTGCTTTTTTAGAGGTAAGGAGATTTAAAATATTGTTTTGGTGGTGTGCAACAGCCGTTCCAAAGACCCTCCAACCCATCTCCTACCCCAGTGTGTGTTAGTGAGACGCATAAAGACAATGATAGATAGCAAGTGAGGCGAAGGAGCCCTAAAGTATATCAGATCTGTATTCAAGGGGTTGCGATCCTCTGCACGCAGACCTGGGAGGAAGCCCCACTGAACACAGGGGGACTTAATTCTGAGTAAATCTGCATAGGATTCCTTTGCATGTGACGTCTCAGGAATGGTCTTGACAGGGAATCTAAAAGGAGCAGAATGGATGGAATGTTTTCTGTTTGAAAGAAAACCAAGGGAAAACCAATGGATTGGGGTGTCTTTTAAGAGAATCTCCAGACATTGTTTTTACTCAAATGTGTTTGTTTACTACTATAGGCAGAATTGCATCAAATACCTTGATATAATAGTGATCATCCAATAATACAGTATGATGATTAAACTTAAATATGACAGAACCTACTTTCTCAGTGTGTCATTATGCTCTAGAATGCTCTAGAATACTCACAATTTTGGTAAAAATAAGACGTAGCAAAGAAAACAATACATCTTACAGTTTAGATGGAATCCTACATTTCTTTTAATATTTTATCTAATATACATGTAACATTATATGAGCTAATCTCCTATTCCTTCTCTTAAAGTTAAAATTTTTGGAGGGGGGAATATAAATTAATATCAGTTTTAGTTTAGTCCATAAGAGCAGTGTAATGTAAAATAAAACTGCATTAGGGTTTTGATTCCAATTTGATATCTAACATTTCTTTTAATATATCATAAAGCTACATTAAATAAAATATAAATGTGAAATGTGAGTTATACAGATCCCAATGTTAAATAACTTCACAGATATGATATTAAATTTCACAGATCCATTGCATGTAATATTTCCATTCTGGAATTAATTAATGTGCTATCCTAAAATGAATCGTATACCGCAAAACAGAAAGCATTTCAATATTCATAAATAATAATACTATCAGAAGAATGTCACACAAATAATATCGATCTTCATTGTCATACAGGTAAAAAATGTAGTAGAATTTCCATGACAATTCTAATACGAACCTATGGTTTTAGATTACAGTGAAATAAATATTTGAAGTACAGCTCCCCAAATTTCACATCAAATGGTAAACGGTACAGGAAATCTAAAAACATGCAGTGCAATTCTAAGCACGTTTACTCAGAAGTAAGTCTCGCTGAGCTCACGGGTGCTTTCTCCTTAATAAGTGAGCTTCATATTACTGCCTTAAGATGTTTACAAGCATAAAAATTTAAAGAATTTTATTCTGAATTGTAAATTGTGCTGAACATTGCCCATTTTTGAAAAATTAAGAGATGGTATACTTATGCTGCAGTCCAGTCCCCCACCCCAATGAAACCAGAAACATACACTGTAATCCTGAGCGTATTAACTCAGAAGTGTGTCCTATTGAGCTCAATGGCACTTATTCCTAATAAGTGTGCTTAGGATTTAAAACCCAAGAACAAAATGAATATTTGGCAAGTCTTTTAATTAGAAAAAGCTGTGTGTGTGTGCCCAAAAGTGTGTAAGCACTACTGCAGAGGTGAAACCGCATGTTTTCTGAATTACTGGGATGGAAAATGGCTTCCTTATTATTTCTTAACGGAAACCCAGATATGAAAATTTGTTGTCTAAATAGAATAAAATGTGAAATGTGCATCACTTTGTAGGATGGAATGTGTTTTTCTGCTTCCCTTTTCATTTTCCACCGTGTAGGCAATGACTTTATGCATTCACAAGAGGGAGGATTTCCTAGAGTTAGAGAACACCTATGAATTATATTCACATTATAAAACTGCCAAAAAGGAGAAATCCATGATTTTTGCATTTTCTCACTACAGAGTGTAATTATGTTGATGAGGCTTCACTGATTGTTCAGAAAAATCAATGTTACAACATCAAGAATCAGTCAGTGCAGCCTTGAATAGAGTTAGTGCTAATTATTTCTGTAAAACAAGTTTTGATCATTTGCTTTTGTCAGGTATTATAAACACGGTGTTCTGTCCAAGCCGAGGAAAAGAAATAAGGAATGTAAGCATATTGTGTATATATATATGTGTGCATGAATACTTGGACACAAATAACAGTCCATTTATATTTAGATCATTTAAAAATACTGTTAAGTATACATGAGACTAATTTGACAAACAAGACACATAAGTGTCATTTCTGGTTTCTGAAGAGGGCATATGGAGGATGATATCCAGAAATATAGAGAAGCCCACTCTTGAATATGCAAGGTTAAAAGAAACAAAAAAAAACCCAGTTACTGCATTTATTTTCATTTTGTACTTCTGCAATGATAGCAGTTCTGTGCGCATGGGACACATGATGTCTCCCCCACCTCTCTGTGACACACCAGTTCTCTTTCAGCAAGGGAAGTTGTGACTTTGCATGTGTCATGCATTTCTAGGGCGTAGAATGACTTAAGTGTATGTAAAAATAATCACGGTTTGTAGAGAACTAGTAAGTTGCTCAGAAATATAGGTAAGAATCCTGAAAGGAATAATGCAGTGGCCTAAAAGTGGATCTCCTCACAAGTGGCAATTTCAGGAGGAAATTGCCCCTCTGCACTGAGCACAGTCGACTCCGTCTGCTGAGCAGTCCAAACACAGCACGAATGCCACTGCCTTGCTCCAGTCTCTGCAACAGCCTTGCAAGACAAACGAGATCATTCAGTGTGGATTTTACCTTTTTAGCAAAAATCTGCGTTACCCAGGAACAAAGACCACAATCCCACACAGAATTAAACTCACTTACATCAATAGGCATTAAAGAGACTTAACTGTGCTTTGGATTGCTCCCATATAATAAGATTCTTTTTTTAAAAAACAAAACAAAACCCTTATCTTGATTTTAATTCAGGCTGAGATTTAGGTGAAGTGAAAACAGATCTGGACTGACAGTTTTAGAGCTTGCTGTCAAGGTCAGAATGGAGTGTGCTCAGTTTATGAGGCTTCAGATACGGAAGAGGAGAGAAAGATTTCTGAGATCCATAATCTCTACTGGCAAACATTAGCAATAAGATCATTTCATGAACAAACCCAACATGAATTATTTATATATCTTTTAAGTTCAACATAGTTTCCTTAAACAGCAATTCTTATCTTGTGCATCACTCCTGGATGTCTGAGTTCAATGAAGATTTCTCCCAAGTAAAGGGCTATAGTATTGCAGCCCCTCTCACTTGGATTTTGTTATTTAGTATCTTCCAGCCTTTACGATCCCTTTTGTGATAATCTTTTGCTCGGGGTGAAATCCTAACCCCAGCCGGTCCCCACTGCGGCTTAATGGAGCACTGCGTCCATAGCCCCACGACACAAACCAGTTGGGGCAGAAAGCTGGGAGGGTGGCAGTGACCGCACTGGGCTGCCTTAGCCCCTCCCTCAAAAGGCCCCTCCGTTTCAGGAACTTCTGCTGGCTGCTACCAGTGAGGATCCAGCTGGTGGCGCTTCTCTTTGCTCACTTGTGGAAGCTGGTAGGGTCAGGGGGAGGCCTCAACCCAAGCCAATCACTCCAGGCCAACACCAAGAGTGTTTGGATGGTGCACCTAGTTATCAGCATTACCTCAATGCATTCCATGTCCCTATTCAGTCTTGAAGCTCACTGGAGTCCTCTGGGTGGGCCTAACCCTAGAATCTGAATGGTGGACCATCTACATACTGATGATACTGAACTCATCCTTTCTTGATGAGTTCAACTGCTCCCCAAGCAGTTTGCTCTGGATGTTTAAAAGTGTGTGTGTGTGTTTCAGTTTGTCTTTGGTTTTTGAGTTTTTCTGCTCGGCTTTTAATCTTTTCACTTAATCTGCTGCTGTTTCAAATTGTATATGGATCCAGCCAGTGTTCCAGCCATCGCTCCTTCTTTGTTCTATCACCTTCAACTCTACAGAAAACAAAGGGGTTGATTGACTCTTCCTCATGTCAGCCATGCCAGTCATCTATCAATTCCTCCAGTCAACCAAATTTCAATCCCTATCCTGACAACTATACTCCTCAGACAGGGCACTGCTGAGAGTACTGCATGCCTCAGAGGTGTGTTTAACATGTAGTAGAAACCAGGTTTTTATTGTTCCAGCTCCAGTCCTCTGGAATAGGTTACCAGCTGAAATTAGACTCGTGCCTAGACATGTTTCGGCATTCTTAAAGGACTAGAACTCAGGAAAACCCAAGGATGCCGGACTTCTATTTTCCCATTCTGGCTCATCCAGTTCCTACCACTGTGCCTTTCTCACCCCACCATTGACGACCCTGGAGTCCAGGTTCCACCTCCAGTTAACGGATTTCAGGTAGCAGGTGCTGGGCATTTTGGAGAGCTGCTGCCAGCCAAATTAGACACCACTGGGCTATGTGGACAAATAATCTGACTTCATACGTCCGAGCGTGATGTCCCCCACTACTAGCACTTAAATAATCTGTTTATATTATTAGAATGAAAAGCTAAAGTGTGGTCACACTACTTCAATACCGTATTTGACGCGCCTAGTTTTTGGAAGAGGAAAACAAGAAAAAAAATATTCTGACTCGCAGAAGCCAGAACAGCAAGAGGGATCGCTGCGCAGTGAAAGCAGCAATCCCTCTTGCTGTTCTCAGTGGCGTAGCGTGGGTTGTCAGCACCCGGGGCAAGGCAAGTAATTTGCGCCCCCTAACCCGTGGATTTGCACCCCCTAACCCTAACCCCCAGATGTTGCGCCCAGTGCGGCCGGCCCCCCCTGCACCCCCCACGCTACGCCACTGGCTGTTCTGGCTTCTGGGATAGCTGCGCAGCCTGCATTCACTCCATAAGACACACACACATTTCCCCTTACTTTTTAGGAGGGAAAAAGTGAGGCTTATGGAGCAAAAAATACGGTAAGCTCTTTTAAGTGTCTCAACAGCGCTTTCCAAAGGATAAGTCTTTTCTGACTGGATAAGGTTTATTTACATTTAAATGATATGCAAGGGGGGGGGCGTAACCAGAGATTGCATTAGATCTAGACACACCCGTCTACTGATGAAAGGTTTCTTCTGTTTGTGGAAGGAGCTCAGATCCAGCTCGCACGCAAGGGAGAGGGGAAGGCACTAGAGGAGGAAAGAGGGATCTGTGAAAATCATGCCCACCCCCTTCCACCTGTGGAGGTGTTTCATGACCTGCTAATTTAAACATCTTTTAAACTGCTGACATAAAAAAGATAAATAGACTTTCATTTTATTATCCATGCCAAAAGCTCACTCTAACTTTGCACAAATATCCAGGTCACTGGGGGGGGGGGATATTCTGTATATTCACCACCCCCTTTTGTATAAATAAATGCTTTGCATTCTGAAATGCAATCTTTATTACATTTACATAGAACTTGCATTCAAATACTGTACATTTTTAAAAGATTAAAAACAAACAAGGCATGAAATGGGGCCATTAAGATTGCTTTCCTCTTGGACTGAGAGGATTTGAGGGACACGGCTAGATCAAGAGATTGAAAACGAAGGCCGATTATTTGGAAGATATTGCCTGTGGGATTAAAACAAGAGCGATGAATGGATTCAGGCTGAGTGAACAGAGGGAGAATCCCAGATGTGGAGGTCATTGGCTCTTCTATGCCGTTAATACGAAAGCAGTGGCATCGTGTCACATAGAAGGAGAATGACTTTAGGTACCGTTTCAGCAGATGAAGACCTAGGAGGTGATAAGCAGCACAGAATGGTTATTCACACAGCACTTATAAATGGCAGAGAAGGTCCATGATATATATTTAACTCTTATGTCTTAAGATATACAGCGGTACCCCGGGTTAAGAACTTAATTCATTCTGGAGGTCTGCTCTTAACCTGAAACTGTTCTTAACCTGAAGCACCACTTTAGCTAATGGGGCCTGCTGCTGCTGCTGCGCCACCGCTGCACGATTTCTGTTCTCATCCAGAAGCAAAGTTCTTAACCTGAGGTAATATTTCTGGGTTAGCGGAGTCTGTAACCTGAAGCATATGTAACCCGAGGTACCACTGTACATGGATAATTGCAGAACATTTAACAATTCCGCAGGAGACACCTTGTACTGTACAGCATGGGAAACCTGAGTCTCTTGAGCTTGTATGTGACTTCCTACACCCATGCAAACACCTTCCCTTCCTTCTTCCTGCTCTTTCAAGGAAGAACATAAAGGATGAGCACAGCTAGCAAACTAAGCAACTATGAGACCAGCAGTGCAGCAGGTCTTATTGAGTGGGGAGAGCCTCATGGAGAGAACAATGTCTGTCCGTATCAATGGTTCTAAAAACAGATGTAACTTTAGATTCTCATTCAAATCTGGGCAGATAATGATGACTTAGGTTGGGAATTATTATCAGCATGGACTAGCCTACTTTCAGGCATGCAGTTATATGTTTGGGCTTGGATCTGAAACTCCCTTCTGTGTGCAGAAGGTACCTTACTTTCAGAGGAGGGCTTGTTTTGTGTCTTGCATTGCTTGAGAAAAGTAAAATAAAAAAAAAGACAATTTCCTATTTGTTCAACACTTCCTACAAGCAGCTGGATTTCTCTGTAACACTGAAGAGTACTGCACCAACTCTTCTGCTAGAGTTGAGGAAGGGTTTGCAGAACACCATCACTTGTGGTGGGGTTTTCCTTGTGATCATTCATCCCCTGAGGTGCAATATGTGAAAACCGCAAGCAGGAAGAGCACCAAGTTGTCTGCAATACAGAGACAGGAAGGTATGTTTTGGTTCTAAATTTAGGATTGAATATCCTGGCTTTTGCTCATTGCTTTTGCCTTCTGCTGTCTACTTATTCACTCCCTCATCTGGGTTTCTGTATATGGCACCCAGCACAATAGGCTCATGGTTTCAACTGAGACAGAAATGGTAGGAATAGTAATGGCAAAAACTTCTGTTGTAACAATTCTGTTTACAAGGTTTCTGTTGCAAAAACCCAGAAAAATACAATAACTTAAAGAACATATGATTTACTGCATACTTTATTCATATTTTATCATTCACACACAGTTTCCAGTGGGAGGAGGGCCAAACTGGACAGTAACAATACTTGTGAGATGCAGGAACAATGAAGCTAAACTAAAAAACAGAAATGGAGGTGATGATTGAAAGTAGAAACTCAGCGGCAGGGAAAGACAGCTCAAATCATATTAGCTTTAAGGTAGCCACTTACAAATACATCACCAAAAAAGAAGACTTACATTTGCCTAAAATGTGCACCTGCTGATTCATATGTACAGTGGTACCTCTGGTTATGAACTTAATTCGTTCCGGAGGTCCGTTCTTAACCTGAAACTGTTCTTAACCTGAGGTACCATTTTATCTAATGGGGCCTCCCACTGCCACCACGCCACTGCCATGTGATTTCTGTTCTCATCCTGGGACAAAGTTCTTAACCTGAGGTACTACTTCCGGGTTCGCGGAGTCTGTAAGCCAAAGTGTTTGTAACCCGAAGTACCACTGTATAGTATAAATCTGGATATAATTGTTATAATTTGATCAGAAATGCAGTGAATATCATCTTAGTGGGGAAGATTGTGACAACTGACCATTTGACTTGTGCGCCTGCCCATGTGCTGTGTTGATGGGCTGATTCCAGGCCCCGATTCAGGCAGTCCATCGACAGGAGGGTGCCTCTCCAATAAAGGACTGTGCTCTGAGTCTCTTGCAGACCTTTGCCTTCAATGGACAGCTATTCTCTGTAAAGTAGGACACATGGAAACTGACTGCATTCAATCACTCTTTCCTAACTCAAAAGCATACCCCCCCCCACCTGCTTTCTCACTTGTGCAGAAAGATACATCTTCTGTCCGGGGGGGGGGGGGGCTGGGAGCAGTATCTTGAAGACAATTTTGAGACAAAAGTGGAGAAAAAGGTTAAACAACCTCTCACACTGAATCCGCCAACCAATATTTTTAAGTCAAGAAACTTAAAGGATAACGTATAGTTTTGACTGCAGATTCTGTTCACAGCAAATTTTAGATTAGACAAAGCCATTGAAAACAATGGGGTCAAGAAGTGTCCCCAAGTCTGTTGAGCTGTGAATGTTGTCTGTCTTCCCTTGTTCAGGTGAAAGAGGACCTGGCTGCTGTCATCTTCCTATACCGGCACAATAGGAGGTCTGTGGTTTTCTTAGCCTCTGGACCCTACAAGTTGTTGAGGGTTGCTAGGAAGTATTTTGGAGTCTTTGTTCTTTTCTATGAGCTCCCCATTTGTATATACAGTACCAACATTGCCATGGAAAACTTTGTTACATTGCAGTTTGGTATCTCACTTCAGGACAAAGCATCAAATTGAATGACTGGTTGGAGCAGTCTGCTACTGTTTCAATTGATGAGGGAAATATGTAGCCTGCCTTATATTGACCCCATTCTGGTGTGTGTGTGTGTGTGTGTGTGTGTGTCTGTCTGTCTGTCTGTCTGTCTGTCTGTCTGTCTTTGTAGCTACACCTGAAGAGTCTTGCCATGCTGTGAAGCTGTTAAAAACACCAGCACAATAGTTGGCAAAGCTAAAATATTGTTGTACATGAATGTGTTGTGTGAGTAAAAATGCAAATTTATGCTTGAATTGCATAGAGTTAATTTAGCTTCCTAGTGCATGGACGGTGAGTAGACACAGTTCAATGGAGGTTTCCTTTTCCACTGGACCTGACAATAATTGGTCAGATTAAAAGGCTGGGATTTTAGCTTCAGTGAGAAAGAGGAAAAGCACTAAACAGGCAGGGGCACCTGTGGTGGGAGAGTTTTCTGGTAGGCATGCTGCAGCCACGGCACATGGGGTTGTTTGGTTACGTATAAAGTAAATATAAAGTACAGTGGTACCTCGGGTTATATACGCTTCAGGTTACAGACTCCGCTAACCCAGAAATAGTGCTTCAGATTAAGAACTTTGCTTCAGGATAAGAACAGAAATCGTGCTCCAGCGGTGCGGCAGCAGCAGGAGGCCCCATTAGCTAAAGTGGTGCTTCAGGTTAAGAACAGTTTCAGGTTAAGTACGGACCTCCGGAACGAATTAAGTACTTAACCCGAGGTACCACTGTATAAAGTATAGCCTGCCTTTATGACGTTCTAGACACTAAGACAGTTACAAAAATGGTGAAAGAACTGTAGCAAAACTCTAACATATTCAACATTAAGCACTACCATTCTCTCTCTAAATTAGGCTGCTTAAAATTAGTATAAACTTTAAAACTTAATGTTGCAAACCATCTCTATGCATAAAAACACTATATAGAACACTTGACACAAAATATTGAATAGAATAATGCAAAATGTTATAATGCAAAATGTTGCTGGCTGGTGAGCGTGGGGTTTGTGAACACAGTTGGTGGTTCTTCTGCATCTGTGGTTGCAGCAACACATGGTCAAGAGTTGCTCTTTAAGGTATGCAAAAAGAGGCATGGTCCAAAGTCAAAGCAAAATGAGAGGCACCTGTCTAACAGTGCTGAAAAACATTTTTTTGCATGCCCAAAGTCAAATACATATTCATGCTAATCTTTCTCAAGAATGATAGATTTGTGTAAATATTTTCTTTAATTAAAAAGACACTTTCATAAAATATCACCGTGATTACAAAAGGAAGAAAAATGCAATCCAGGGTAGTCCCAGTCTAGTTTTTGTGGTGCAATTTGCTGCACTTCCATTATTAAGGCTAGCAGGTTAGTCATGCTGAAGACATGGTCCTGTCGCTTGTTTGTTGCTTTAAATGAAAAAGCAGAGCTGTCAATAATTTAATAGGAAACTAAACCAGTTTATGCCATGGCAAGTTCTTGCTGGGGATTACATTCATCAGGTTCCTCCCCTTCTGCTTTAAAGAGCTTGCAGACATGGGCGCACCCACACAGGAGAAATATAAAGATGGGTACTTAGCTTCTAAGGAACCAAAAACAAAACAAATTGTTTCTGCTAAATATTCACAAAATAGTGGGAAATCTGGGGACAATGTGCTACCTTTCATGAATGATGTAAATAGAAGAATTTAGATGTTTTTTTCTATATTCTTGTTCAACCACTTTCTCCCCAGCTCTGCATACTGCAAGAGATGACCCATAAGTTTTAGGAAACCATATTTCCTCAGTGCCACAAAGGAAACCCTGCACTTAATGAAAAATATTTGCTTCCTTCATAATTACTTGCAATGAAATAGCCATCTCAAAAGACCTGTAGTAAGCTCCCCACCCCACCCCTTGTATTTTCCACCCCTTCTCTTCTCTTAGATCTACAACCTTGCCTGCGTTAGTGAGAAAAAGCTATTGCAGGGGTATCTGTTGGAAGGATTAATGGGGAGATGGGGTGGGCTTGTTTGATGCCCTATCCTCCTACTTCCATCAGAATTTGCTCATGAGCATGTGCAGTACATGCTCATACTTTGTTTTTTGCCCATATTCCCTATCCAATTTCTATTCAAAAGGTAGACAAGGGGTGATATGATAGCCATGTTCAAATATATAAAAGGATGTCACATAGAGGAGGGAGAAAGGTTGTTTTCTGCTGCTCCAGAGAAGCGGACATGGAGCAATGGATCCAAACTACAAGAAAGAAGATTCCACCTAAACATTAGGAAGAACTTCCTGACAGTAAGAGCTGTTCGACAGTGGAATTTGCTGCCAAGGAGTGTGGTGGAGTCTCCTACTTTGGAGGTCTTTAAGCAGAGGCTTGACAACCATATGTCAGGAGTGCTCTGATGGTGTTTCCTGCTTGGCAGGGGGTTGGACTCGATGGCCCTTGCGGTCTCTTCCAACTCTATGATTCTATGATTCTATGGTTCTATGATTCTATGAAATCAAAATTCTGTAAATCTGAGGATCAGATTCTGATATATGTCATTTAGTACCTACGTAATACAAAGAAGGAAAGGCAAAGGTTGTGTTTATTAAGGCAAATCCGCAGTGGTGCAGAATGCTTAGAAACTTGGCTTTCCCTCTCCCTTTGTAGTCAGTGCTCTGAGCATGGCTCTTCTGCCAAATCAGCAGCAGGAATTGTCTCAGGTCATGCATGTGATTGGACTCGTCCAAAGAGAAAGGAAGGGAACTGTAAACCTGCAGCTGTGGGAGCCGAGAGGATTTTTCTGAGCCTGGTACGGTTTGTGGGGGAGCGAAGGGGTTAAGAAGTATGCATGGCAAACATAGTGATGTTACTGCAGAGAATCTTTGTTCTCTCCCTGGGAGCCACCTTGCCCTAGAATGCTGGAAATGCACAGCATGGCTATAGCAAGTCACTTTGTACATGCTTTGGATCTGGTGTGCCTGTGGACACAGTGGCGTAGCGTGGGGGTGCGGGGGGTGCGGTGGCACCGGGCGCAACATCTGGGGGTTAGGGTTAGGGGGCGCAAATCCACGGGTTAGGGGGCGCAAATCCATGGGTTAGGGGGCGCAAATTACTTGCCTTGCCCCGGGTGCTGACAACCCAAGCTATGCCACTGTGTGGACACATGAGTGGGATTGGAGGGCAGGGGGACACACACTTGCTCTCACAGAAAGCGTACAATTCTGACATTTCTCCTCTAGGGATGAGGGAGTTTGATGGCCTGGACATTGGAAATCGTTGTGCTGGTATTAAAATAGGGCAGGCTGCAGAAAAATGATGGTTATGGGCCACCTGAAAACATTACTGTTAAGGAAAATATGGTAAAGGAAAATGATGCCACACTGACTGTGTGGGACTGTGAGTGGCCCAAGGTCACCCGGTGAGTTTCATGGCTGAGGGGGGATTTGAACCCTGGTCTCTTACGTCCTAGTTTACCAGTCTACCACACTGGCCACCACAAGGTGAACTCGGGGCAGGCTTCTACCATAATAAATGGATTAGTCTTTAAGTTGCACAAGACTCTCTTGTTTTTTCTGCAACAGACTAATGTGGCTACCCCTCTCAGAATTGTTATCAAGGAAATGTAGCACTAAAAATCTCAGATTTGATATTTTATTGTCTTTGAAAGAGAATCTGAAGGTTCAACTTCACCAAAAGCAACATGTATTTAGGTTAACCCATTTCAAAAGCATGGAAAGAGCTCAGTAATGGGGAAAACTGCCCTCGGCTCTACATGAAGTAGCTGTTTAATGGAGATTTTAAAGCTCAGGCTGAAGAAGCGTTTGCCATTGATGCTTCTCCTACCAGCAGGTTGAACTATATTGCTGAGAGGGGGCCGTGCAGGCTTGAAATTCCACTAAATAAGCTTATTAATGCCCACAAGTTATTCCAAATTGCAGTGCTGAAGCTATCCTAAGAGTTATTCCTGTATGCATATTGTTATTGCGGGGGGCAGCAATTAGTCGGGTTTAGCTTCCTTTGGAAGGAGCTCAAAGAAGGCTTATGGCATCTGTAGCATTTCAGTTTATTTACAAATATACAAACACAGCTTAAACTCTGCAACCCAAGATAGGTGAAAAGGTAGTACGGCAACACCTGGCTACTTTAAATAAATTCAAATCTCCAGGGGCTGGTGAGCCGCATCCAAGGGTACAAAAGAAGCTTGCGGATGTAATCTCAGAACCTTTGCCCATGATCTTTGAGAATTCTTGGAGAACAAGTGAGGTCCCTGCCGACTGGAGGCGAGCAAATGTTGTCCCCATCTTCAAGGGGGGGGGGGGAGACCTAGGTAATTTACCGACCGGTGAGCTTGACATTGATACTAGGGAATGTACTAGAATAGATAACTCAACGGTCAGTCTGTGAGCATTTAGAAAAGGTTGCTGTGATTACTAATCAAACAAGCAAACAAACAAACAAGTCATGCCAGATATCCATCTCTCTCTCTCTCTCTCTCTCTCTCTCTCTCTCTCTCTCTCTCTCTCTTGGATGGAGTTACAAGCTTGGTGGATCAGGGGAATGCTGTGGACATAGTGTATCTTGATTTCAGTAAGGTGTTTTTTTTTACAAAGTCCCCCATTATATTCATACAAGGAAGCTGGTAAAATGTGGGTTGAATAGGCAACTGTTAGGTGGATTTGCAGCTGGTTGACTGAACAAACCCAAAGAATGCTCATTAATGGTTCCTTGCCATCATGGAAAAAAGTGGCAAGTATTCATCTATCCGTACCCCATTATTTCTTGTGAGAACCAGGAAGTAGTGGGAGACATTTTGGTCAGTTACTAGGCAACCACCCATATGGCTTTCCTGCTGTTCCTCCTTTCATGGTTATGGGCCTGAAGACTTGCTGGAATGAAGTAGGCTGTAAAATTAAAACTGTGGTGACAACCACAACCCACTTAGTAACTGTCCAGGGGCCTATTTACCATGGAGGGTGGGGAGGAGCCAGCTGGGGGACCCATTTGACCCAGTGCTTAGCTCATATTCTCCAACATGTCCCAGAGGGAAACCGGAATGCACATCTTTCAGGGTCACAATCTCATGTTAGAGCATGGCCCCCCAAAACGGGATGTCCCAATTAAATTGGGGCAGTTGAGGGGTATTTATTATAGGTGTAGCTTATGCATTCTCTAAGCTAGCTGTTAACTCTGCAGTTAGCTCCTTCTGTGGTCCTAAATTGCCTCTTTAAAAGCCCCAGGCCGAAGTGGATCCTCATATGAAAATGCCCCTTTCCTGAAATGTTACATTTTCCAATACTGCTCTGTTAGAGAAATTAGGTTCCCCATCCAGGCTACAGAAACTTGACCATGTGACATTTTCTGTTTCAGCCCTGTTTTTCTGGCACTCACTTCCAATTGCTTCTCTTTGTATCAGGTACTGAAGGTCAATGTTGAACCCATGGTAGTGTCTTGGGCCACTATATTCTACTCCCAGCAAGGGATTATCATTAACCCCAGTTTGTAAACAGATAGGGCCTAAGTGAGCGCAAGCGTAAATCAGTGTGAAGGGAAGTGACCACGTAAAATAGGTTCCTGGAGAATGGTATGAATTTTAAACAGGACATTTGAACAAACCATTCAAGGCTAATTCACATGTTGCAGTCCTGATGTGGGAAGCCCTGACATGCTTCTTCTGGCCAGTGACCCCACATGGTGACTGCAACAGCTGAGAGAAAGGCGTGGAATAAATGGCCTTGCACTCTGCAATCCTAGTGGAGGCTGGTGCTGCTATGAAGAAAGCTCTCGATGGTTCTCTCTAGGCATTCAGCCTGGACACATAACAGCAAAAATGTGTCAGAGAATAGGGGTGTGCCAGGTTGCCAGGCGGACTTACAAGCTACCTCCATGATAAACACAAAGCCTGGGCTGGAGTGGGCAAGTCCAGTACATTCAGAAACATAGGGAGGCAATGAAGCGCATGTTTTTGCCTCACCCCCTATGACTTTGTCCCTTGCAAGTCAAGACTGAACTCCAGAAGAGGGCTAATGCAACCAGGGTGTCCGTGGTGAGAGGCTCACATAAATTATGGCACCATAACATAAAGTGTTTTCCACAGCCTCTTGTCTGGAGCATTACCCCCACAGTTTTCCAAGATAGATGCCTTTTAAATTTGTGCTACATCGTTTCGGTGACTAAACCTGAATATAGAGAGTGTTGGTGTTTATGCTACATGCATCAAAATGTGGCCTGTTCCAAGTTCCTACTGTAGATTTTCTCTACCTTCCACTCCCCTCGAGGCAAAAAATTATTGTGAAGTCTTCCTGCAGGATTGCAAAGTCCTAATAAGCTCTGTCAGTTTCTGCTAGTCTGGGCCACACACTGGATGATGCGGGTACTGAACTGTTAAATGCAATAAATCAAAGCCGTATTCTCTGTTCCCAAACTCTTCCTTTGATGGGCATATTCAATGGGGCAGCTGAGGCTTCAGCCAAATCCATTTGCCAGTACAGTACAGTAACTGGAACACATCTTATTGAGAAAGCATCAGGATCCACAATTGCACCATGCAGACAGTAAAATCCATGTCCCAAAAACGACAAGGATCTTCTCTAGGTCAGAAGCCATGGTCATAAAATGAATGTACCTCACAGTGTGGTTGTTCACAATTTATGTTTCTTTGACCTTTGACATTCCAGTGCAACTAGTCACACTTAACTATTCACAACAAGGGCTATTATTTATTATAGCACAAAACACTGTTGGGTTCATTTTTATAACTCATTTAGATCTTCAGGTGTTGAAAAAGATGAATGCTTATAACTGTCAGAATAGAACTGGACATCTTGATCAACACTGAGGGACACACCAGTCACAACATCAGTTTATTGCCCCCATTAGGAATGCTATCAATTTAGCACCCAATTCAAAACAAAGCACTTTTCAACCTAGAGTGGCAATTCCAGACTAAATTGCTGGTGCGGAAGCAACCCCTTTTGTGTTTTAGCTCCTGCTGGGATAATGTATCATACTAAGAAGACATCTTAGGAATTTATATGCTGCCCTCTCAGGATAGCTTACAGCAATAATAAAAACAAATTGAAAATAATGGAGGAAAACAGGTCAATAAAACAAAAACAGCATAAAAACAAATGACACTAATTAGGCAGGAGCAGACTGAAAGGTGTGGAAAAATTAAAAAATGAAAGTCTTCACCTGGCATTGAAGACATGAAGGTAGGTACCAGGTGACCATCTCAGAGGAGGAGTGCAACCACGAAGAAGTTATTTTCATCCGTTGCCCCCTCCCACCCCTGGAGGCACCTGAATAAGGGCCTCCAAAGATATTAAGGTCTGGGTGAACCTTAATGCAAACATGTGAAGTCAGTCTTCTTCTTCTTCTTCTTCTTCTTCTTCTTCTTCTTCTTCTTCCTCTTCCTCTTCCTCTTCCTCTTCCTCTTCCTCTTCTCAACAACCACATTGCATGTTAAGGAATAGTGAAGGAAATTTGATGGATCTCTCCACTGTTCTACATACATTATCACATATTTCGGCAGCATAATTTAGTTAAATATAGTAATCCACATGTGTCTGAAAATGTATTTTCAGAGATTACTGAACCATAAAAATCTCCCTCTTCCCCATTGCCATCTCTGACTTGACCATGATATGCAACATTAAATGATAATCCTGAGTTGTTTGCTCCATATACCATCTTAGCTGCTAAAATATAATGCTTATAATCACAGGATTAGGACCTAATAGGAGGATCGGGCGACAGGCAGTGCCGCAGAGAGCATGCAAGAGGGTACTTTTAAAATGTTCTCCAATCAAGAGATGGCTGAGAAAGGTCATGGAAATCAATGTTTTCAGCTCATCAGAATTTTAGTTTGCAATCACTAACTGATGGAGGCTTTAGGGTAACGCCACAAGCTTAATGGTTTAGGGAACATGCATAGTTATAAATAAAAAAATCAGATCTCATCTTTCTCCCTGAAGCAAACATTGACACAAAAATGCAGCTTAATATTGAATTAGCAACTGGTCAGAACTGCTGTTTCTTGCTGACCATGTTAAGCTGAATTTGTGGGTTTACATCAAATGGCCATTATGTGTTAGATATCTCATGGGAATCATGAGCAAAAGCAAACCTCAAGTGTGCAGAATTATCCCCCAGATGACCTTGTGCTGTGGTTGTATTCTGGCATGGCTGATCCATTTATAGCGTTGGTTTTTATTCTTAATCTTAGAAAGAAGTACTGTTATCACTGAAATATAAATGCAAATATTATGAAACATATAAAGCACAGGACTAAAATATCACATATTCCCCATGCAATAGCAATTGGACAGACTACCATCTTCCAAAAGAACAAGAAAGGTATGCCCTTCCTGGGTGTTTCATGGCCAGGTGCTACACCTGAGGCTAATGAATGGTATTAATGCTACTACATTTTCAATGACATAAGGACGGTTTGTGCATTTTGAATGGGTTCTTAATGTAACACGGAGATTTTATTCAGCTGAGAAGCAACTAGTAAATTTCTTTAACTCAATAAACAACTCTTCCAGTGACAATCCACACGCTTCTTCCTTTTGGAAGGGGGAACCTGCTATTGGTCATGGAGCATGCTGAGCATCTTCTCTTGTGAGCATCTTCTCTTGTGTGCCAGCTATGGGAGTTTCCCATTGGGCAATAATCACAGAGGGTCCCATGACTGCTGCTGTGGGTCAAGGCTGTGAAGGAGGGCCTCATGCATTTCCAGCAGTGTGGGAGCTGCTTCAGCATATGGAACCAGGAGGGCAGCATTGATCTTTCTCATTGATAAATTCTGAGAGCCCTGTCCACACAGTCACATCCATTGTGTGCACAGCCCTGCAGTGTAGAATCACACCGTGAGGCAGCACTCCCTGCATATGAATCAAACCCTTGCTGGTTCTTCAAGAACTATAACGCAGGTACAGACTATAATTAGAAAGGTCTTACAAAGCTTCTGAAAGCTACCCTGGCCTTGTTTAGACTTAACACTAAACTATGGTTAATGTTAGTAAACCATAGCTGAGGTATCTGACAAACAATCACTTGATTCTTGGATTATTATGTTGTAGAAGACTTAAAGGCATCAGCAAGAACTGCTAAGACCGCACACTTTTAATCTTCATGTGCCTGGAAAGGGCTTCTGTTCCCTCTGGATCTGTGGACATTGATGGTAAAATGGGTACCAGGAGTGGTGATTCTGATTAGGGAGTTAATGGCATGGGACGTGTGGCAAACCATCATGGGAAAAGAAGTGTTTGGCATAAGGGATTTGATCTCTTTCTATTGTCTCTCCAAACAACAACAACTGAGGAGTCAAGGGCATCCACAAAATAGGCAGTTAAATGCAGAAATAACTGACATACTGTCAGGCCTACTCAGTCAGGTAGGGATGTCCCAGTTCCCTTCTCAGTTACTGACAGCTTTTTTGTGACCCATTTCCAGGCTCATTGAAGACAGATGAGTAGGTTTCTGTTGTTTGCCTTCAGCAATTCTGGCCTTTGCAGTGTTGCTGACATGTTGGTTTTGCTACCAAATGTAGTGGATTTTCAAAAGTGCATTCAGTGGGGTAAATTTCTGCCCTGTGGTCAGTTGGAGACGCTGTGTGTCTTCTTTTTTGTTCCCCTAGCAGAGGTCAGTGATCTTTGTTTATTATTTTCAGTGACATTACTGAATTGAGTTGGAAGCTGGGGAAACGATGTTTGTCAAGAGACTACAAGACTTGTCTTATTCTGGCCAATAAAAGCCTAAGGAGGATTTGAATCAGTCAGAAGAGTTCATGGCCAAGTGGACGGTGGCATGGTCTCTCAGGCGCCCAGGCCACCATTTGCTCCCGCTAGATGTCTGTGGTCTTCAGAGAAGATCAGACCAAGAAGAGGGGGCTGTGGCCTTCAAGTTCCGCAGGTAGGCTTCCTACCTTTGTTGGCCACTGTGAGAACAAGGTGGTGGAGAACTAGACGGGCTTTTGCTCTCATCCAACAAGGCTCTTCTTAGATTCTTGCTTTTATTACTAAGGTGAGGACAATAGCTGGTTTGGGTTCCAACCACCAGCCAAGGTAAAAATAACAAATACTTTTGTAGCACCTTAAAGACTCACACACCTCCTCCACCTCCTCCTCCTCCTCCTCCTCCTCCTCCTCTTCTTCTTCTTCCTCCACCCTTCATCCAAAGAACTAATAACTCCCCGCCCTCACCACCCAAGCATATGTATTGGGAAAAAATCTGAATGCCTGGTTGAAGAGAATCATTTGTGTTTCTTACAGTGTAAGCTTTTGCAGGCTACTACTTATGTCATCAGATATGTGGTTATCTTGAGTTGCAGGCATATATAGAGATGGGTGAGGATTGCGAACAGAGAAGCCAGAAGGAAATTAAAAGAAATTCATTCCTATTCTGACCATGGTGATTATATATTTAACAGTGGCCATTCATCAAAAGTGGCGTTGATAAGATGGGCCCCTTGGCCTCCATAAGCTACCCATACCCGTAGAATTTCTGACTGGACCTTTAACATTTCCCCTTCCTCCATGCCTTTCTACCATTTTACTCACCCTCTGCAATTCCTTGAGCTATGACATTCATTCCTCTCTCTCCAGCTCTCCCTGGGCAACACAGGCCCCAACTGCGCATGTGTGACAGCTTACCCAGTGCTTTTTTCTGGGGCTACGCAGGGCTATGCACACCCCTAAACATTTTGTGAATCTTTGTACTTTTGTTCATTTACTGTATTTACTTTTCCCAATTTGAACTATAAAATGGTGGTTTCCTTGAGTCAAAATGAGAAGACCCCTAAACATTTTTTTAAGAAAAAAAAGCACTGGGTAAGACGTTCAATTACCTATGAACGTCACAAGCTAACACTGGCCGGGAAATGCCTTTTATTAAGAATCGCAAATAGGTAAAGGCCAGTGCTTGGAATGAACTGGTTTGGTTGAACAAAGTTCACTAAGTGGCACAAAAAACACCACGAACAACACCTGAAAGTAGTTGCCACACAGGCTTTTCAGGAGGTGACACGTCCGAGTGACAAGGCCTCACCTGGGCCCCAAAAAATGTGTAGGTTTTACAGATGAAGCATGGAAGCCAGGAGGCTCAAGGTCTCCAGACAAATTGAAATACAGTCCAGTATTTTGATATTACTAAGTTTGTGTCCATGACCTTATTCCAGACAGTGCCATAAATTAGTAAAGTTTCTTGCTATAGGGAACAACCATGAAGGTTTAGAGCAGCCATTTTGTGAAGAGCCTGCATTCACCTCTAATGCGGCATAAAAATAAATTTAAACAGAACTTTAAAATGGATAATAATTTTGTCACAGAGGTCAGATCCTAGTTACCACTGTTTTAATGGTGGCAGCGTTGGAAGGGAGAATTCAAAAGCAGCAGAAGACATCTGGGGCTTATTCATGGAAAAAGTGAACTCCCTTTTGGCATCTGTATCTGATTATTATTATTATTATTTTTTACTCTTTATTTTTCACTTAACCAATTACCCACTTGGCAGGCATAAGATACGTTATCTATGACTTTCACCTTCTAGATGGTGTGTGATTTATTATTAATCATTACTATTTCTTCTTTTTTCATTTAGTTCCTTATTTTAAATTTAATTTTTACCTGATCAGATAATTGTAGACATTGCCTTCTCAAAATGAAATCAAATTCAATTAGCCAAAAAGTCATTGCATTAATGTCCATTCAAGCTCCAGAATGCTGGGAAACTGCAGCTGTTAAATCATACTATTTGGGCAATAGGGATATGGTCTGATACCCTATGTTGAGATTAGCTCTTGTTTCTCCACTACCGTGTTGGTGGATGGCTGTCAGTGGCAGAATAACGTGACCTGAAGAACCCATTGAATTTTGAATTGGCATATGAGTTTTCCACTGAAATCACCTACTTAAGATGGGGAAATGGGATAGCAAGACAGAATTCTTCCAGCAGGTGATGTATGTGTCAGTGTAGTGCTACCGCTTTAGAGCAATGATATTTGGTTGCTGAACCAGATCCTAAGCTGGCAGGAAATTCCCATTGGAGTGAATGGGACGTACAGCCAGATTCTAAAATATTTATCTGTATGTAAGAGGCAAGCACAGGGGACGTGGGTGGCGCTGTGGGTTAAACCGTGATAATTGACACCTGAAGCACATATTGCCTGGAATCATGCAATCATCTCCCTTAATCATCTGTCTTAAACCAAACCCTCTTGTAGCTGTCATTTGGTGCACTGGTCATTTGTGATCTCTCTTACCATGAAGTGAGTTGAGTTATTACCTTGCTTCAGTAATTTGTTGGCAACCTGAAGACGCACAGGCTATAATATGTCCAGAGGTTACAGATGACCTGATCCCCATGAAGTCTGAACTGTCATGAGCTAACTTTTTAATAAAGATATATGGATTTATTTTAAATAAATAAATAAAAAAATAATAAACCACAGAGCCTAGGACTTGCCGATCCGAAGGTCGGCGGTTCGAATCCCCGCAACAGGGTGAGCTCCCATTGCTCGGTCCCTGCTCCTGCCAACCTAGCAGTTCGAAAGCATGTCAAAGTGCAAGTAGATAAATAGGTACCGTTTCAGCGGGAAGGTAAATGGCTTTTCTGTGCGCTGCTCTGGTTCGCCAGAAGCGGCTTAGTCATGCTGGCCACATGACCCGGAAGCTGTAAGCCGGCTCCCTCGGCCAATAAAGCGAGATGAGCGCCGCAACCCCAGAGTCGGCCACGACTGGACCTAATGGTCAGGGGTCCCTCTACCTTTAAGAGGCAAGCACAGGTGAGCAAACTGCATATGGTCTTCCCCTACGTGGTACATTTACTGGCTTGCACATAACAGAACTTTCAAAGTCCCTAAATGGAATCATAGAAAGCTATGTCATGACTTCTTTTAAAACAAGCAGAAGACAAAAGAATCAACGAAGAAGAAGAGCTTTAGAAAGCTGGCTTAGAGCAGAAAATAAAAGCTATTATTGTGACGCTTTTGAACAGCATGTTTGTAAAACATGTTTTTTGGCTTTTGTCTACATCTCTGTCTGCAGGGAATTGTCAATATGTTGAAGAGCACATGAATTCAAAGTAAAAAAAAGCCTTTTCTATATAGTGACCCATGTTTTCATTCAGCTCCTGAATTCAGAGACAAAATGCATACCTTTCACCAGTATGATTAAGAAAAGGCTAATGGAGCTTTCCTACACACTGAAGCATGAAGCATGTATAATTTAATAACGCTGATAAATCTTAAAGCCAGGAGCATTTGGCGAACACATGACCCACTTTTTCAATCTATTGGAAACATTTACATAACAGCCTGATTCTCAGGCTTTTCGTTTTCTAGATAGAGGAAGAAGAGACAGAAGCACAATTGAACACCTTAAACTCGGCATGCCTCAAATAAATTTTGCCATTAAAGACTTAATAGAGCATTCTTGCAAGCCTTTCCTCTTTCTCCGTGCACCAGGATCACTCACTGGGGGCAAAATGGACCCACTGAAAAACAGGAATAACTACTGGTAGATCTCTGGATTGCAAACTCTTGCCCAGTCGAGGTATGGAGAATCCGTACAGCATATACCACACATGGAGAAACAAAATGGTTTGCAAATAATAAACTTGTCCCCTGTCCTCATTACAATTCCTTGGGGATTAGAGCGACACAGTCCTTCTGCCCTTGACTAACTTAGCAATTTGACAATCATCACACTATATTAAAATACTCGTGGCTTCCAAACAGCACAGGCCTCTAATCTCCAGTGTTGCTATAAAAAAATTCATTCCAGTAGCACCTTAAAGACCAACTAAGTTAGTTCTTGGTATGAGCTTTCATGTGCATGCACACTTCTTCAGATACACTGAAACAGAAGTTGCCAGTTCCTTCTATATAGTGAGAAGGTGGGGAGGGGTATTACTCAGAAGGGTGGTGGGAATGGGAGATTGGCAGATAGCTGAGATGAGCCTGTTGACGACTCTTAACAACTGTAATAGGTCTTACAGGAAAAAGCAAGGGGTGAGAAGGTGAGAAATGGCTTAGTCATGTATAATGAGATAAGAATCCAATGTCTCTGTTCAGACCAGGTCTCTCCATGGTTTTAAGTTTGGTAATGAGTTGCAATTCAGCAGCTTCTCTTTCCAGTCTATTTCTGAAATTCCTTTGTAGTAAAACAGCTACTTTGAGATCTTGTATAGAATGTCCTGGGAGATTGAAGTGTTCTCCTACTGGTTTCTCTGTTTTGTGATTCTTGATGTCAGATTTATGTCCGTTTATTCTTTGGCGTAAGGTTTGGCCTGTTTGTCCAATATAGAGAGCTGAAGGACACTGTTGGCATTTGATGGCATACACAATATTAGACGATGAGCAATTAAATAGTCCCGAGATGGTATGTGTGATGTTGTTGGGGCCAGTAATGGTGTTGTCCGGGTGTATGTGGCAGCAAAGTTGGCATCTGGGTTTATTGCAGGCTCTGGTGCCAGTGTCTGTGTTAAGTCTGGTTGTAGTATTATTGTGGGTTAGGAGTTGTTTAAGATTGGGTGGCTGTCTGTAGGCAATGAACGGTCTTCCTCCCAGAGCTTGAGAAAGAGAACTGTCATTGTCCAGGAGAGGTTGTAGGTCTCTGATGATGCATTGTACTGTTTTAACTTGGGAGCTGTATGTGATGACTAGAGGTGTTCTGTTATTTTCTTTTTTGGGTCTGTCTTGCAGCAAGTTCTCTCTGGGTATCAGTCTGGCTCTGTTGATCTGTTGTCTAACTTCATCTGCAGGGTATTTTAGTTCTGAAAAGGTTTGCTGTAGATCCAGTGTTGCTGTTATGTCCACCTACAAGGGTGGTCTGATGCTGTTGTTACCAGATTAGATTCACTTCCCCTTTTTGCAGTTCATAAGGAGGTGTCTAACAGCACAGTCCATCTAGCTGCAGCTGGTAGCTGTTTTCCAAGGGTTGGGAAAGGGGGGGGGGACCCTAGTCCTGCTGTATAGTCCTTTTAACTGGTGATGCAAGCTATTGAATCTTGGACTTAGATGCAAAGCACATGCTCTACCACTGAGCTGTGATGGGCTTATTGGGTATGTGCTTGAGACTGTGCATTTACATATAGTGCCCAGTGATAGCATTGCACACTGAATTTCTACTGCTGTGGGCAACACATGTACCACCATCACAAATGTCAAAATGTCAAACAAGTAAGCATGAAGGTCAGATCCAATGTCTAGTGTTGGTATTATTGAGCACCTGCTGAGGCCAGTACCCAAACTGAGAAGAAGGAGTCTCAAAGCAGCTAACATTCTCCTTTCCCTTCCTCCCCCACAACAAACACAGAGTGAGTGAGGCTGAGAGACTTCAGAGAAGTGTGACTAGCCCAAGGTCACCCAGCAGCTGCATGTGGAGGAGCAGAGACGCGAACCCGGTTCACCAGATTACGAGTCTACTGCTCTTAACCACTACACCACACTGGCTCTCCCCCGGTGCTTCTCCTCTTCCTCCTTGATGTCTCCATCTGTTTTGCTGCCCTCTATAGCCTGTGGGCAGTGATAAGGGCAAGGGAGCTTCAGCCTTCACTCACTTGGATCTCCCTTAGGCAGTGATGGAGACTGGGGGAGGGGCATGTGGCCGTGGCAAGGAGAAGGGGGACCACGGAGGATGCCATGTTGTTGAAGGGCTCTGCAAAATCCAGAGACAGCACTTGGGTTATTTAACATGGTTCCACTTGATGTGAGAGGGGAAATAAAGTTCCACTTCAACACTCCTCAGAATCGTACAGTTGGGCAAACTACTTAGAGATTGTCACACAAGCAAGCAGTACTGTATATAATATTTTTTTAAAAAAGCATAAAAACTTGTCATTATTGAATGGCTTGCAGAAGATAAGTAAGGCCAACACCTAGCTAGGAAACTTCATGGCATCTAGTTTTGATGGGAATATGGGGAAATAGTTTAGCATTTTGGTAAAAGACTAGTCAAAGTAAATTGGAATCACTGTAATATAAATTTACAATCTGTGAGATGTTAAAGGGAACAAGATGTATTGTGGCTATTTAAGTGCTAATGTTTCTTTATGCTGTGTTAAAGCAGAATTCTCCAGGATACCCATCTTAGTAAAATCATACGTATCCCAAATTATTCACAACTTGAGAGAGAAGAAGGAGGCAAATGGAAGATACAAAATATAGAGACACATCAAAGGAAAATTTGTTCTTTAGAATAACTAACAGCAGGGGCATAGAGTAGGGGGGCAGGGGGCCATGGACCGAGGTGCACAATTTTTGAGGGGGTACGACCCAGGGGCCGCCATGCAGACACCCCCAGCATGGCATGGCCTGATGCTCCTCCATGGCCACCAAGGGCTGCATCGACCAGCCAGACTCCCCCTGCTTTATTCCAGCGGGCATGGGGTTACTCCAGCGGTGGCAGCGAGGGCAGGACTTGTGCCCACCCACCAGCCCTGGGCACTGGTAACGGATGCTATGCCACCGACTAGGCCTGGAACACTCAGAGAAAGTTCTTCGCATAGATCACTATCAGTTTTCCAGGTTGTCAAAAGACTGAAAACATCTTAAATCTTACTTGTTCTCTTTACAGGTGGTTTTCTCCTGTGAAGTCACTTTCTCCTTGGGTCTCCTAATATCAGACTGTTTCCCATACCACCATAGAAGATGGAATCTAAAGTTTCTGAAGGTGGCCTGAATGTGACTCTCACCATCCGACTGCTGATGCATGGAAAGGTGAGCAGGGACCGTGTGCTTCCTTAAAACAACGTCCAGGAGCCAGTGATGATTTACTTGTCTAGATGCAAATGCTAAGATTGTGTGTCCATGTCACATATATTAGTTTAGTTCTCTGACAAATATGCGATTCATAACACAACAAACCTGGGAAACTGTTTAATTGGGGAAGTTATTGTTGTCCACCACTATCGGCTGAAGATCATGATCGCTGGCTTTTTTGAGATAGAGGCTCCCAACCAAAATCTCCCAGAGTTCAGACTTTATAGCGTTCTTGAAATAGTGCCCCAACCCTTCTATATCATCCAGTTCCCCATGGCCAAGGTCCTTCTGTAATGCCTGCTGGCAAGCAAGGTTTCTTTCTAATGCTAATTGAAAAGCTTCAGCGGATTAGTGGTGAAAAGTCTCTGATTTTGTCCTTCAACATCCTCACTGAAGGGTCCCAAAGCCACTTTCTCTGCTCAGGTGGTGATGGTGAGGCTTTACTTACTGATTCCCTTTCAGTTTGTTTTCTTTCAGTAGCAGCATTTCCCCAACAAGAGCCAAAAAGAAAAAGATATCCAGGGGGAACAGTATTTAAAAGTGCCCCCCTCCCCGTCCACCATTGGAAGAAGATGCTGGCCTTGAGGCAATTGTGTGTGTGTGGGGGGGTTAATCTGGATTTTCTATATAGTTCAGATATCAGCCTAGAAGACAAAATATGCACTGTACAAATGTTATGAAATTTAATAATGAACTGTGGTCAAGGCATCATTAAAGGTATTAAATATACATGTAATGAAATATCAAAGAGTGGGGTCAGACCCAAAAATGATTTTTAAAAAGCTTTTGGGGGAAATCAATCATGTTTCTGTTCTATTCACAGAGCTTGTAGGAGCACTCAATGCATGTTGTTTGCCTGATAGTCTTGTCTATTTCTTGAGTTTCAGTTATCCAGTTACTATAATTTTTATAAATTCCAAATAAAGGTTTATTTGGCTGGTACTCTAGTCTAGCAATGTTCTTATTATTTACAAAAGAAAGCATATGGGCAATTTTACCAGAGGCTGAATATGCCAGTGGTTCCCAACCTTTTTTTGGCCATGCCCCACCTAAGCATCTCAAAAATCCTGATCTCCACCACCACCACTGGGGCCATATAATTCTTAATTTTCAAAAAGTGAACTATTCACATGGAGAAAGCCTAAAAGGCCATTAACTGTTAACAACTCATTCTCAAATTGCCACCCCCTTAAAAATCAAATTGCCCCCCTGTGGGGGGGGGTGCACCACGTTGGGAACCACAAATCTATGTTAAGCTTCCAGCCTGAATCAATGGGCTGAAATGTTCAACCTGAAGCTTTTGAAGCCCTAAAGAGCTCTTTGCATATCCCACCATCCACTTCTGTGTGCTCCTCACCTGAGTGCAACTGAGCCATTTTGTATTTGGTGGACAGTCAGTACAAACAGCCCTGTTCAGAGTACCTGTTTCCCCGCAGAGCATGTGAGGGATTGCCTCAGATACTGTAATGGCAGTACTGTACTTACATTGGGCTTCAAAACAAACAAAAACTTAATAGAGAGATCTGTTTTTCCCTCTTCTGCAAACCAACCCTGCAATTTTATGATCTTATGATTGTCCTCCACTAGAAATGGTCACAGGCTGGATGCACATCCTGTGCTAGGAAAAAAGAAAGTAACACAAAAACACTTTTTGCTTAATATTGTGCTTAATATCGCTTTTTAATATTGCACTTAATATTGTTTTTTTAAAAGCCCTGAAGTACACATTAAGCAACTGATTTTTAAAAGATGGTGGAAATTATTTTAAAAACTACTTCTGGGGCGGCGCCATCGGCAATGGCGGACTCCCTCTGAACTGGAGGGACTAGCTCCGCGGGAAACGGGTCTTCTCCACTACGGCGAAGCGGGGAACCTTTTAAAAATCACAGGTGGATGAAGCCTGTGACCATGGGACTCGGCGGGCACCTTTAGCGCCCCCCCCAACTCGCTAAGGAACCCACTAACGGGCTCCGAAGTGCAGAGGGGGAAGTGGTGCGGTGCTTTGAGTCAACTGCTATTTCCGCGGAGCGGAGCCGCATAGCCGTTGCCGGAGAGCGCTGCCTTTTTCCTGGGACAATTTGGACTCTAAAATAAGCACCCGTGAGTACTTAGATTTTGAACAACTGGACATTAAATGGGGACTTGTGAGCAGAAAGGAATTGGATCTTAAAAATCTATTTTAATTTGGTACGGAATGGGAAGGTCTAAACAGGAAGTCAGCCTTCCGTTCTTTTGTAGACAGAATAAAGCAAAGACAACGTAAACTAGAGCTCAGAAAATCGCCTTTAAAGAATTGGATTTCATCATTTAAAATTGTGGAAACCCCCCTTCGACAGCAGGAGAAGAAGGGGGATCTTTTTCGGATTGTTTAAAGTGAGTTTAAAGTAAAGCAACTTTCCTCCGTCCTGATCCTGGAGCGGGGTGTCAGGACTGACGTTTGAAGTTCATTGACCAGAGACAAGCGTTTTTGACAGATAGCTAAAAGAAGAGAAACATAGTGATTCCACTGCTTCCCTTCCCACTTTAAAGGAATAAATATTGGCAAAGTATCTCAAAAAGGGAAACTTTGTTGCAAGAACAAATAGAAGTTTTCCCCCTAGAGGGATACTGTGAAACTGTAACCAACTCCAGGGAGCCGGCAGCTGTTACAGATTACAATTGTGGGAATAGGCATTTGACCTTGCAGGACAATGTATTCAGAAACTTTGTTGTGTGCTTTCTATAAAACAAATGCCCTACTGGAACAGTTACATGAGAAGGTGAATTTGATGGCGACTTCGACTAGAAATTTTGAACAGGCAGTGGGAAATTTTGAACAGACAGTGGGAAAATATGTGGAGCCCACCCAGGAATTAAATCAGGAGTGTGTCCTGACAGAACAGGCCCAACAGGAATATGAGTTTTCGGATTTGACAAATGAACTTGGAAAAAGCCAGATTTGGAAAGAAAAAGTTTGGTTTGGCTTGGAAATGGAGGGCTGGATTGACCCCCCTATGCTGGGATGTTTGGACTTTTCAAATCTGGCAATGGGCCGTGAGATGTTTGGGATTGTGGGGGCTCTTAATTTTGGAGGGTCTTTGAAACATGCTTTTAAATACCATATGGAATTCAGTGTTGAATATGGAAAAGGAGCTGATCTGTCGAGAAGGGTTAAAAATATTGCCAAGCTGGAGTTACCACGAGCAGGAGACAAGGGAAAATACAGTTACAAATATGAAGAAGAGCTTTGGAAGGGACATGGAAGAGACTCGAGGGCCTCGGATATAAGGTTGCCAGGTTAATGGGCTAGATCGATGGGATAATAAGGACTGACAAAACCCGGAACCAGGAGGAAGGGACGTTGGATGAAGAGTGGATCTGTTTGTATTTCTTTTTTTTACCATTAGAACTGTTTTATAAAATTGATGAATGTCAGAAAAATGTTGGAATGAAATTACTCGGCTTTAGTAAAGATGTTTAAAGAATTATGAAAGAATATTATGGTTATGAGAAGTTGGTAAGGATAAGAGTTAAGTCTTAAGCTTTAAGGTTTATTTTCCTATAGAAAGACAAGATTAAAACAGTTTAGGGTAATGTAATGACAGAATATTATGAAATATGGAAAGGATTTGCTGGGATAATTAATAACTAGGATACAAAGAAAGGGAGGAGGAGGAGGTCAAAGAAAGAAGGTAATGACAGTTGAGGATTGGAGAATAATGAATTTGTTTTTAAATGTTCTTAATTGTTTGTGGTGTATTTTTGTATTTTTTTCTGTATCTTTTTCTTATTTTTGAATTTGTATTCGTATGGTTGGAAGGGGTTTGTTTTTTTCTTTTTCTACTTTGTTAACTATTTTTATTTTCTATTTTCTTCTGCTTTTATTTTATTTTGTAACACTTTGAAAATCTCAATAAATATCTTATTAAAAAAAAAGAAATTATTTTAAAAACTGCCATTCAGGTGAATTAGACATTTTCTTTCCGCATCCACAGATCTAAGCCACTCCAACTGGAAAGAATATAGCAGCATAATGAATACAATATCCCAAATAGGGTGCAAAGTCTATTGCGTTCTTCAGAAGAAGAGCAGTGACTGGGTTGCACCAAGAGCTCTCTGTTGGGAAGATAACCTCTGTGGCCCATATCATTTAATTAATTTCAGTCTCAGCCAAGTATGTTTATTAATGAACGTTCTTGAATTCTTACTTTGTTGCAATTTTTCTTTTAAAACAGGAAGTTGGAAGCATCATTGGGAAGGTAATTTCTTCAAACTATGCATCTTAATGCTTCAATATTGCCTGTGTTTACAAACTGCACATGTGGGAGGGAAATGCCCCTTTCCCAGCTGATTTTTTAGTACAAACAAGCTGTAGTGTGTGGTTTGGTGGAATGAGATGTGTTTACTCACTTTAGATTTCTAGGTTTGCCTCCAGAATTTACTACCAGTAAATTCTTTAATAGGACCGCAAATAATAATCTCCATTTATGTGAAAGAGGCCAGATGGCACGCTATACCCTGCCATTTGTACAGTTCACCTACAATCAGATTCTTCTGTTAATTTAATAATTTGCTAGAAGGTCAATCAGGTAATTTCAAAATGGCTGATGCAGACAAGTTTGTTACCTATAAAGTAGCTTTAGATGTCCTAGCAGTGAGAAAGCTGCAGGCTTCTTTTTTGATCCCCAACAGTATTGACTGCCAAGGGGATTAAAAAACATGATTTACTGTTTCAAGTTTTGACAACTTGTATATGTTTAGCTTACTTTTCAGTTGTTTGTTTTTATGAGTTACATTGCAATGGCCATTGACTGCAAATAATAAAAATCTGACTGGCTGACTAAAATGGGACAAGCGATTCGGCTGCCCTGAACTTTCTTAAGATGCACCTTCTATATTATTATTATTTATTGAATGTATATACCTCCCTATACCCAGGGGTTTCAACCATCTACCTCAACCACAGCCTAGATATCCTTAGGTGCAAGGCAGATAGGGTGTGCCTTATGTAAATGGGAAAATCACGTCTTTCATTTTATGATTATTAAACATAAACATTTATTTCAAAAATCAAAACAACCGCCTATTCTTCCCCCGAAAATGGTGCTATAGTGTTGTCACTCTCATTTGTTAAAGGATGCTTCCACACTAGCCAGATATTCTCTTTTAGCCAGAGCTTGATCTACAGTACCAAATAGAAAAGATTAAAAAAGGGGCAAAAGAAAAGACAGAAACAATTATTAGTAGTATTCTATATTTATTTATGCCCTTCCCTTTTCTCTGATGGGACTCAAGGCAACTTACAGCTAAAAACAAGAACCACTAAAAACATAGGAAAAACCAATAATTAAAATACGATTAAACATTAATAGAATTAAAATCATATACATATAGAAAATCTGTTTAAAACATACCAATAATTACAAAAAAAACCCAGCTCAGGACCAGTCCTTTCATTAAAAGCCTGTTGGAACAAGAAAGTCTTAGCCTGCTGGCGGAGATCTCTGAATGAGGAGGGGCCATATAAAAAATTAATAAAAATACATACATAAAATAAAATAATTCCCCATCTGGAAGCCCCCATGCACAAATGCCAGTTGTTGCTACAACCACATCTGGAATATATTTAGAAGATATTTCAAAATGGGCTTCAAACATCGCAGGAGGTGGGGCTGTATTCTCTCCTCCATGTGCCATAGTGGTAACTTCTGAAGGTGTGCATGTACCAAGATGCGGGACGGAGTGAGCACCTCAAGGGGAAGGTGTGATTACAAGAGCTATTGGAGAGGTGGAGAGACAGACCCAGCTTAAAAGAAGCTGTGATTACTTTCTACAAATCTATCTGGGTCCTTAATAGAGTGGGGTCAGGCAAGAGCTGTCAAGTGCCTTAGACCAAAAACAGCTGAGCTGTCCATTAATAAATGTAGCGGCATATTGGGCAAAGGATTTGTCTTTAACAGAGCCGAATTCTAAAATTTTCCTCAGTCTACAGGGCAAACAGGTTCACTAGATTTTCGAGATAGGATGGTTATGTGCATCAACAGTGTGTTTTCCCAGTGTTGTTCCCTGGATACAGGGGGAGGCATTCACCGTTCCACCAGGGCAAGCATTTTGGCTTGCCAGATGGAAGGCTCTCCCTCTCCTTCTTCCCCCGCAGGCTGTTCCAGGAGTTCTCCCAGCCTCCTGAGCCAATTTTGAATGGAGGGGAAATCCTGTTACACAAGCAGCCGTCCTTGTGCAGGGCTTCCGCCGATAGGACTCGTTAGTTAAATCCCTCCAATAATAAGGCAGACATGCTAAAATCCTTTATGGCATGTCTGTTAAATTTGTCTCAAAAGTGTTGATATGATTATAGCAGTTATTTTGCATCTTTTTCAGAAAGGAGAAACAGTGAAAAAGATGCGCGAGGAGGTAAGTGTCCAGTCCTTCCTGGTGATGTTGCAGCTTAATATGTAAACTAGTATGATGATTTCAGAATGGAAGATCACAGGTGAAAAGGGCCGCGTGTTTTTGTGTGGTTGAGGGGGTTAAGTTTCTTTTCATTAGTAATGTGCTGGAACATTCTGGAACAGAATGTAGGAACATTCTGCGTAACTCTCACAGATGACAGCTGAAGGAGGGATCATGCTTTCCTGTGACATATGCCCAGTGCAGACAACTGTAACCCAGAGATACACAACAATCTTGTAGGGCAGAGCTTTCCAAACTTTTCATTTTGATGACACACTTTTTAGACATGCATCTTTTCATGACATGGCAATTCAGTTTTACACCTACACACAGCAGCTGACACACTAACATATCACAACACACAGTTTGGAAAGCTCTGCTATAGGGCATGTATTGCTTGTAAGATGTTCTGTTTGAGGGGTTTTTCCACACATGGTTTTACAGATATTTTTCTTATATCCAAGGTAAGATATGAGTAGACATTACATGAGTAAATATAACTAAGCAGATTATCTGAAGAAATATAACTAAGCAAGTATCTGAAGAAGTGTGCATGCACACGAAAGCTTATACCCAGAACAAACTTAGTTGGTCTCTAGGGTGCTACTGGACAGTTTTTTAATTTTTTAATTTATTTAAGCAGATTAGCTTTGACATCATGTGTACTTCACATGTGTTGATTTTATAAATATGTGGTGCAAATAATATATCATATGTAATTACTATATGTATGACAAAGTGTGGTCCTTCCATTCTAGAGTGGTGCACGAATCAATATTTCTGAGGGAAATTGTCCAGAGAGAATTGTCACCATAACAGGCCCCACTGATGCCATCTTCAAGGCTTTCGCCATGATTGCTTACAAATTTGAGGAGGTAAGCAAATTATTTCATAATTTTACAAGAAGTTAATAGATAGGCATCTTATTGATGAAATGTCTTCACAAAACTGCCCATCAGCCCAGGAGCGAATGCAGACCTTCTAGCTGGAAAAGAAGCCCCACTCTCACCTGACAGGACAGAGGCAGCCGCCTTGGGTGGTAGAATCCAAGGGACACCAACGCAGGTGCCGCTGACAACTGCGGTGAAAGCTTCCAGGTTTCAGGGAGGTCTTGTGAAAGCCCTGTGAAATCTCATGCAACCTTGCAAGATTTCACAGGGCTCTTTCAAGATCCTGCCAGAACCCAGAAGCTGCCACTATGTGACCCCCTGGTAAGCAAGGCTTGGTGGGGGGTGGCAAGTGGCAAGTGGCAGGCACACAGGGCAGCAGGGGGACACACAGGGGGCACAGGGAACATGTGGAACCTACTTACAGGCATCCCTGGCATGGTATGTTGTGCTTCTCAATCCAGTTTGCAAACAGTATGGACTGATTTCTTTAGGAGGCTGGCTATACAAAATATAGTTGAGTTGAATGGAGGTTACATTTTGTTTAGTTCTCTAATCTTCTAGCTCTATGATATTGTGCTAAATGTATAGCAGTTACAATCTACCATAACAATAAACTTATTCTTAAATCAGGAGATTCAAGCAATTATCTCGTAAGCTTTTGAGAGATTCACTTCTTCCTTGTGTGCAGGCATGCTTTCTTGCCTTCTCAACTTAGCAGGAATAGAACAATTCTGTTTATTCACTCACAGGCTCATCATAATGTCCGCCTCATTTTAAATAAGGTAGCATTGTCATCTGCATCATAAGGCATTTTCTTTCTTTCTGTTCAAAGGATATAATCAACTCAATGAGCAATAGTACAGCTACCAGTAAGCCACCCGTAACATTAAGGTTGGTTGTGCCAGCAAGCCAGTGTGGGTCGCTGATTGGAAAAGGAGGCTCCAAGATTAAGGAAATCAGGGAGGTAAGCAGAGACAGGCTTTGTAGGGTGCCTGGTGGAAAGTCTGGTTATGCAGATTCTCCCATTTAATTCAGCTTTGGGGATTTGTTGTTGTTGTTTTTGCATGGGGGGATGGGAAGGTAAAAATACTCCCTGATCTTCAGGATTAGGACAATCTTTTAAAAAGAAAAGGGGGGGAAATAGTGGGGTGGGACTTACCATAAGAGATTTGAGGCAGCAAATTTGTTTTCCGCTTTTTCTTTTTTTAAACAACAACATTTCCATTGGGCCATTTTTAATATCAGAGATCTAATATTGTTCCTTATTTTTTTATCTTGCCTGTGCAGGCAGAAAACAATGAGGGGATAATTAGCAAAGCAAATGGGGAATTGGATTTCACTTCTTGATCCACACATGAATTCCCTGCCAAATTTTAGGTGCTTGCACAAGACTAACAAGCTGCCTGTCTATATTTACTTGTTTTCTCTTCTTCTCTCCCTACCTTCCTGCTCTTCTCCAGTCTACAGGTGCTCAGGTTCAAGTGGCGGGGGACATGCTGCCCAACTCTACAGAAAGGGCAGTGACCATTTCAGGGACCCCCGATGCTATTATCCAATGTGTCAAACAGATCTGTGTGGTGATGCTGGAGGTACAGTCTGTAACAATGGGGGTAAAGTATACAGAAAAAAACCAACAACTGAAAACTTGGACAATGTACCTTTCTTGTAATTCAGTTACTCTTTGGTATTGTTATGGCTTCCTGCTTGCTAAAGCATTCAACTAATTATGGTTTCAAGGCATCTGCAGATTACACAAATGATTTCAAAAAGACTTGAAGCAAAATAGTCAGCCTCCTATAAAGACATTGGCCATAAAGCAAAGTAGCCAGTCTAGTTTCTTGCCTGTTTGTTAGATACAAAGTGGAGCGTATCATGAGGAATGTATAAAAGATGGAATGGAACACTCCAATGGTACTTTAATTAAATAATAATAATTCTCCAGAAAACCAAAACTAACAGAGGAGCAAGCAGAGAAATAGTAGATTAATAAGGTCATCACTGCTATTCTTCTAATTCAGGGTGGTCCAACTTCTCATACCAAGTGGGTCGCAAGAGTACTTTGACATGGAACCTGCAGGCTGCACACTCCCATATCGTGGGGGGCGCAGAAGAGAGTGAGCCCAAAATGTGACGCACCCCCAGCCCTTATTCTGCCTTCCGAAAGGTGGATAAATGAGGCATCAGGCTTTGGGAAGGAGGCACAAGGCTCTGGCAGAGTCCTAGAGCCCTCCTACAATCTTCCCAAAGCTGGGAAAGCACTAGCTAGGATTTGCGATGGAGCTGGACAGGCCTACAGGAATTCTAGGCGTGTATGGAACACAGGTATACCACCTAAAACTCCTCAAAATCACAATGGTCGTCTGTCATATTCTAGTACAACCTACCACCTTTACCTTACACCCTAACACAAAAAAGTTAGTTCAAACAGTGGAATAGGGTTGTGAAATGCAGAATAGGCATAGATTACATTGCAGTAGTCCTCAAATTTTGAGGTAGTGAAGGCATGCTAAGTTCCCATCTTATATTAGACAGAGTGCAGCTCTTCCAGGTGGACCTGCCATGGATGTGAAAGAGCTGTGAAAATGAATCAACATTCAAAATAAAAGCTTTAGGAAATTTAATTTCTAAGAACAGGTGTAGAAGCCAAACCTGTGAACCAGAATTCCCTGATTCAAATCTTACCTCAGTTTTAAATTTACCGGATGGGTTTAAAAGTGATGATTTTGTAGGTTTGTTGGAAGGATTCCTAAGACGAGGTATGTGAGATACTTTGAACACTCTAAAGCAATGTATAAATTCTAAATATTATTTATGGTAGAACCATTTTTTCTGTTAAGTGATTATTTAGCTTCTCTGTTGTCTGGAAATTGGGCACGGTAGATTCATACCTGGCATCGTAGATCCACGTGCAGATCATGGTCTGATCTTTATGTGTTTGGTTGCTCTCTAACATTCTTTTTACTAACATTTCAGGAAATCTGGTCTAATGTTCTCTCTCCCTCTCCTTGTCCCTTTTCCTAGTCCCCACCGAAAGGTGCCACCATTCCCTATCGCCCAAAGCCCGCCTCCACCCCTGTCATTTTTGCAGGTGGTCAGGTAAGAGCCGACCCGCTTGCGGCCTCCACTGCCAACCTCAGCCTTTTACTGCAGCACCAGCCGCTGCCCGTTAGTGCTCTCAGGTTTTCTCGTCTTTTCACTTGCATGATGTCATCCCACTCATGTTGCACCAAAGCACTTGGACTCAAAGCTCTTTATTGAACACAGGGTGTAGCTGCTTCGTCCTCCAGATAAGAGGCATGAAAGCCATTTAGCACAGCTAAAGCTAATAGAGAGTGGCTTCTGGTTCAAACAATACTCTCTACTGATCTCCTCCTTAAGCACAACATTGGAAAAGAGAATGAAGCTTCCTCTCCCGCTCTGTAGCCACTCTTGAGTGGGATCTTTGAATAGGGTGTATGTGTCCATTAACATGGATGGAACAGCAGAAATGATAGCTCATTAGCAGTGGGGTAGTTGGACAGTTCCTGAATCTCTAAGCCACCCTATAACAAAAGTTATAAGGTAAAATCATGGGCATCACATTTGATTTTGTTCATTAACGCCACATCCCAATGTGAGTGCCTAGTGGCTTGAGACAAGCATGTTAGGTGCACAGGAAGGTATGTTTTGCTGACATGAACAGGAGAACAAACCCTGGAGGACAAGATCCTCAATAAGGACGCATTTTAATGTGCTTTGCGGGGTGTGCTTGCAAGCGCTTTGACCTGCATAGTTGTTCATTTTGTCCTGCAATTTTTGAGCTTATTTTAAGAATTTCAGTGCTCACAAAATCACAAAGATTACACAGAAGCGCATTAAAGAGTTCAAAAAGCAGATTTAAAAATAAGAGAAATGAGATCAAACATAAAGCATATCTCAACAGAACTCTAAATGTTTCTGTGCTAAATAGTATTGAATAGCCATGTTTGAGCAATAAATGCAAATTTGATAAGCTTCAAAAGACATTCCAAGTGCACAGGGGTCTGTTTGAAATTTTTGTCTCTTGATTATTTAACTAATTTCAGTACAATTACTCAGTTTTCTCCAGGGCCATTTTACATTAGCATCTAATTGAAATATTTTTTCTCATTGTGACAGAGTCCAAAAATGGTACTCACAATGAAAAAGCAATGCAGTAGATTAAAATAAACTAATCATGTGTTTGAGTCTCCAAATCTTGACATTAAACTCAGGCTGTAAATTAACGGAACCAAATAACACATTACACTGAACTTCCTTCTGCAAAAAGCTTTCACAAGGGAGACTGATTTGAGAGATTCAGCTCACAGAAAATGTTTTTCCTTGCACGTTGAGAGGTGGGATTTAAGCTGGGTGGTTAGCAAAGGATGAAGGCACTTTCCTGTGCCATGAACCCAGTCCAAATCACACCACCACCTCTGGGCTACTTTTTGAAGAAGAAAATTATGTGGGAAATTCCAGATACAGAATTCCAACATACCATGCAGATTGGCTCTATAAAAGAACCAGTTCATTTTTGTATCATACTTGATATTTTAGCAGACACAATAAAAATCATAAGCGCATGCTTATTTAATGGATAAGAGTCCACCAAAATCATAACCAGTGCTATTGATTGTAAGAAAAGTATGGAACCACATGATGCAAACACATAAATTCACAGCAAGATTAGAAATAATTAAATTTTTTATAAGCATATTCTTGCAAGTTGCCAAGTAGTAAAACTGGAAAATTCATGTTGTTCCTCCCATTTGAGTTAATGAACAGCATTTGCATACTCATACCTCACCAACTAAATAAATCTCTGCAGATTTTATCTACCTAGATATTGTGCCTGACCACAAATGTTACTTCTGTTCTGGGCATTTGTGCTGATTTTTTGGGAGGATAAAAATGCCATAATGGCCCCTAACACTTGTTTATCACTCTTTACCCAGTATTTGATCCATGATGCCTTTTCTCTAAAATAGCAACCTGATGAAAGAGCTTTGGGTCCAGCTTATGATTCTCAAAAGGGAGAGTAAGACAGAAGGAACACTGCCAAATCATACTAAGAAATAAAGTGTTTGGGATCCTCATCTGTTGATCTGTTATGAAGGCTAGGGAGGCCCAAGCAATAGCAGCCTGCTTCTTTGTCAGGGCTACCAAGACAGTTAACAATACAATTCAGTACAAAATAGAATAAAAAACAATGCACCAAAGTATAGGATGGAACCAAATGGGTGTTGGCATCCACCCAGCAAAGAAAAAGGAGGTGATTTTTAATTGCAGTCCCATCTCCTAATTCTCCTAATACTTCTGCAGGAATCCAATGGGGTGTGTGTGTGTTGCAGGGTGCTATGAGGGGACTAGAAATTGCTTCCCTTCTCGCCTGTTCCACTGACAGATGCCCACAGACACTCATAGCTCACATCACAATTCAACATCTGGCAAAACAAAAGCATGGCAAAAACAAAATCAAATTCAGCTGTCAGTGAATAGAGTGTTTGGCACACGAGAACAGTAGCTCCTAACATAGAAAGGTAGGTGCCTTGAGCAACTCTTTCCCCATGTCTTCTGAGGAAATACCTTATTGCTAAATTCTCAGACCTCGCAAATTACTTTTTTGGTGTCATCCAAATTGAACAGCAACCCATTTTAGAAGGCATTCTATGTTTCCTTATACACGCAAAAATGGCATATGCATTTGGGTGCGTATAGGGGATTGATTGTTTTAGTATATCATACTTTGATCTGAACTGCAGAACAACCAACATTGGAGCTACGGTGGTAAAACTGGCCTCTCCTTTCAGTCAAGCTTCCAGGAGACTTGATTTCCAAGTCAGGCTTAGGCAAACTTTGCCAGTATCACTAACAAATATTTGGGAATGTGTACATTTAAGGGTGTATTAAAATGAGGGGAAACGTTTAAATTAAAAGGGGGGGAAACCAGTTGATTTGGAAATCAATATCCGGCAGCGTTTCCAACCCAAGTCTCAAGCACTGCTCAGTTCTTTTCAGCCTCCATTTCTGACTCTAATTTGAGGATTTCCTCTTTCTCAAACTTTTACTTCTTAAACCCAGTTCCTTTTTTTCAAAGAGCTAGATATCTATTTTCCTTTGCTGTTATTACTCTCCCTTTGCAAGTGGTTGTCCATTTTTATCCCATTTATATTGGAATTGTCTTTAAATCACTTTAACTTATAAGAAATGCCTTCCTGAACAATAAGCTTCTTTGGCAGAAAGGCATCTTTAGCTGTAGTTATTTATACAGTGTGTTGTTCATTTCCATTATATTCAAGAAACAGAAAAGGGTTTATTTTAGGGCAACTGCAAAACTTTATTTAGAAATTCTTGATATAAAACAAGGCAGACTCTTAAGGTTGTATCCAGTGAAATTACAGTATTCTGTTAGCTCAGGCACTTCTGCCTGTGGATCAGGACTTCCTTTCCCTGTGTGCCCTCATACCTCTAAAGCAGATTTGGGGGAACACATGGGGAGTGAGGGACGCCAACATTAGCCCTAGTGCTAATAGGATGGTTTTGTTGGAGACAGCCCTCAGATTAAGAGATTAATATACACTTCTGAACCAAGAGCCTGGCTCACTCATAAAAATCACAGAGATGCATTTGTGTTGTCTCTAGTTTAGGATCATGTAAAATACATGTGTGTAGAAAATGGGCTAATATTGCATATTTATAAACCAACTACGTGGAAGAGGAATTGTTCTTCTCCAGGATGTGAGACTGGGATTTTGCATCATCTGTGCACAGGCTAAGGAACTGTATAGCATTACCGACTCCTTAGCAGCTGACATGTCCCATTCTAGGCTATGGTCTTATGGAATTCTAGTGGAGTAGCTGTGACAAATTAATGTGAATTTTAGACTGGGTGCTTTGCTTTGATGTGGCACATTTTGGTGTGTTCTCCTAGTAGCAGTCATGTTTGAGCAAGCTTCAGAAGGTGAATATTTGAGATCTAAGATCATGGCTTTTCAGAGGAGCCACTGGAAAATGTTGGACATGGGGATATTTAGCCCAGCCATAAACTCATGGGGGGGGGGGGGTGTTGCTCCTGTCTCTAACAACTAACAAGGGCAAAGTGCTTTTATATGACTTGAAGTGGGCCATTAATACAACAAGGGGGTTGCAGTCCAGCTTCAAAATTTCCATTCATGCAGTAAACACAGTGTGTAACAGAAATGCGCAAGAAATATTAGAGCTGTTGTTGTAAACTACTTGCAAACTACGTGGCCAAGCTACGTTGTCCACAAGAATGTATGGCAGCCTGCAAGGAATGAAGTAACACTAATATTGCCAAACTAGGGGATTGTGCAACTGAAAGGCCACACTACAAAGCTTGGGGGCTTCTCCAGCTTGGGGGGTCAGAAGTTCTGTTTGACAGGACTAGGCACAGGTCACTGCTCAGAACTCGTGCTCCTCTTGATCCATTCTGAAGTGATCTTAGCAATGCAATTTTTTTTATTTTGGATAGGAATGAATGTGGGGGAGGATGATTGAGGTCACAGCCATTAGTTCTGCCCCAGTACTTCTTGCATTTGCACAGAAGTCTCTACATGTACACCTGAATGTGTGTACGCTTTCTACATGTGAACCCTGGGGAAAAATAAGGGCATGGACTACCTGCAAAAGACACTCTGAAGAACCTATGGGTATAGAGTGGTTAATAATAATAATAATAATAATAATAATAATAATAATAGTCATTTCTACCCAGAATAAATACTTGAACAGGATGTCAATTCACAGAAGCAGTTCCTCTGATGATCTGCTGTGTCTTATCATTGGTGTCTTGAGGCAGTAATATTGGATAGACCTCTAAGAATGAAGAGATGAAATATGCACTGAATCTGTGCGATATAATTGTCACACCAAACAGCAGCTTACTGGGGGTAGAGTGGATATGGGGGTAGAGTAGATTAGAGACAAAAGAGAGAGAGATAGTAAAGATGTCACCAAGTGATTTTTCTTATTATGCAATGATCACTGGAACATGTTGAGATGCCACAGACAAATGAGAAGACTGAAACTCACCATGTGCTGGCCCAATTCACATTTCCTCAGTTGAGACATTCTGTAGTAGCTCTCAATCTTCTTGCACATCTGTGTTGTTTCAGAGCATTCAAAACTGACAGAAGTGGACTCACGTGTAGTGGCCTTTGTGTATCAGCATATGTGTGTCAAACTCTGAATTAATTGTTCAGTCTCCCTAACCACAGCTTAATCTTTGTCCGTATGTGGCCTGCTCCCTGGTACACATTTGGTCTGAGTAAACCAGTTCCATATATATTATACCATGCAGAATGCCAGTTCTGCAGTTATAAAGAAGGCTGAATTTGACATTCCATATTGAACACTAGTGGAAGTTTTACGTTTTGTGACATTATTTGATAATGAAGGCACAAGAGCCCTTACAGTGGGCAACTGGCTCTCAGTTTTATTAAATGTTTCATTAGGTACATACATTTTGTCACTGTATATGACAGTGTATTTGATATGAATGTCTAAATCTGTCTAGAAGAACAGATGAGCTTAAGATACTTGGTGTATTACCATGGGGATGAGAGAAAATTATAAAACCAATTAGTTCCCTTCAACTGTGGTGTAAGTAGTCATTAGACACTACTGACAAATTCTTACACTGTGTGTTGTTTCTCTCTTGCAGGCCTATACAATTCAGGGACAATACGCTATTCCACACCCAGATGTGAGTTTTACCTTCATTGTTTGTATAAGAAGTTTGCTTTCTTATGTCATCTGCATGCTACTGCCAAATGCAACAAATATTAATATTAGAAATTAATATTAATACAACTTTTCTCAAAGTAAATGGCCGTGTGTAGTATTGGTATTAGCCTTTAACCTATTAGCACTCAACTATACTTCTGCTGAGGACTTGGCCTGTTGTGAAATTATTGAAATTATTCTGTGCTATCCCTTTGCTACATTGTGCGTGTGTAAGTGTGTGTACAACACACAAACACACACACACAAATATGCATTTTGTGCCTCAAATATTGGCCATTCAAAACCTTTCCCTCTGCTTCTCCTTCCTCATAAATTGCCCGCAAACAGATGCACCATTCTAAGTTATACATTTGCTTATTTGGTAATATAGAGAATATACCCAGAATTGTTAAACATTGTGTGCTTCTCTCAGACTTCACTTCCTGAGTGATTCTACAATCTGTCATTGTAGATATCCTCAGTTATAATGGAAAAGATGTCTGAATACCTGATGATGCTGAAACCCTTCCTCCCAAACCTAGGGGAAAGAAATAATGTTTAAAGCTGGTCATTGTTATTCATGTTCTGGCACCCTGTCCATGGAGCAAAGTGAACAGATGTACTTATATACTTAGCAAAGGTTTGATTTGTTTCTTATGCATCATCATCTCTGAAAAGAAATATAAGCCACACCTAGACATAATCTTCTAATGTTATTTGGAAATGTTTCTTTGGTGAGGTTAGAGATTGGCGGAGAGAACGGATCTGTATTGGGTCGGCACCATTCCAGTCTACAGGAGGGAGCTCAGTTTTACTTCTTCTTCTTCTTAAACAACTCTTGTGTTTAGCATAACATGAAGAAGCATTCCAGCTTGGCCTTCTTCTGGAAATGAGAAGGCATCTTTTCGTATGGAGATATGTGGGCCTTCACCTGTTATAACCAGGTGGTATAACCAGGTCTGAGCCAAAACATCTAAATAGACAATATAATATTCTGAGATTTTTTAAAAAAATTCCTTTTGGGGGGCTTACTGCCAATGATGGAGAATTTCAGGCAGAGGGGAGACTAAACAGTGGAAAACCTCTCCCACTTCTCCACCCACATATAAGGTGGGGAAATTTGCTTGCAACAGTCAATCCAACCCAATATTAGTATTATGAATATTGTTGAAAGTAGCCATGACCTCCACCCCTTCCAGTCTCACACCTTTAGCTCATTGCACACTTCATCTATCAATAGGAACAAACTATAGAGTTTCATTCAACAAATGAAACTGTTGAATGGTGCAAAATGGTGAAATGTCTATCACAGCCTTACAGCCCAGAAACAGCATGAACTTTTTGCTCAGTTTTGGGGGCAACCCGGACTCATGCCTAGAGAGAACTCGGCCTCAAGTTTTGCGTTGGTCTGAGGATATGGGTTTGCAGTGGCAGCAGCAGCAGAAGAAGGAGGAAGTTATTTTGGACAGTTTTCTTTTTGCATCCAGCTGGGTTGTATGGCTCACAGTGGCACAGTGCTGTGTCTTCTGTCAGGTAAGGCAAGTGACAGGAAAAATTTGGAAAGGAACTGAAGATAATAATAAGGAACCTACCACTGTGCCCAGTGTATAGCAGGGGCATGAATATTGTGAACAGGAATCTTCACCTCACCAAAAACATCTCTAATCAAAAATGGTACAGAAAACACCAAAAATTAGAAACACTTTTCAGATGATGAAAAGTTAACTCTTTAGGTTAGAAAGTAGGAGGCTCGTACCCTACAGATCCTATGTGGCTACAGTTGGGTCTATTGACTTGTTGTGAAGAAGACCTTGTTGAGAGGACCTGGAGTGTCCGTTAGACAAGGCAGCGGGGATAATCGTGGTGGGAATAGCCATGAAACAAGGCTGGCACTGCTGTTTGCTTTCATCTCAAGCCATCCTCTCATCCTCAGACAGGAATGTACAAGTCCTCTTCCTGCTACAACATAAAGTATTCCAGTTAAGCTACTAACCAAAGGGGAACTTCATAATAATAGATTTACACAGCAACCAGAAAGCCAGGATTACACTGCTTGCTTCATTAATTCAAGTGGTTGAAATAGCAGGGCATCATGTGAAGGGGAAAATTCTGCTACATTTTTAAAAAAAGACTTCCTTAGTGGTCCTGTAATATATATGCATCAGAAGGCAGCTCATAACCTCTAAAAGTCAGAAATGGCAAGCGCATAGGGATGATGGCAAGGGATGTCACAGGCATTAGCCAAAAGGTACTTGTGACATTTGTAGAATTTTTTAAAAAATGACCAGAGCTTTGGAAAGTATCACATTTTCCTAGAAACAAAATATTGTCGTTTGAAAGCTGGAAAAGTCAGATATCTCTACAAGACAAACATTACTCCCAGGGAAAACATCTCTATCCTACGCAACTGACAAATGACAACTTGTGCACTCAATGCACAAAACAAAATTAGCAATTTAGGTTGCCGTAGGCTTGCAGTGCAGAGAAAATTAGACTCACTTAATTCCCATTTCAGGAGGGCTTAATATAGAGCTTGTCTTTCTGCAGATTGCTTCTCTGGCAGTCCTTTTTCTGAATACTGTACTTGTGCATATATTTATATGTCTGTATTTGACTAGAAAAGGACAATGTTCTCATGCTGCACCAGGACAGTTTCAACGAACTATTGAGGAAAATCCCAATGCTTTTTCCTGCTATGTACCATATTTTTTGCTCTATGAGACTCACTTTTTCCCTCCTAAAAAGTAAGGGGAAATGTGTCTGCGTCTTATGGAGTGAATGCAGACTGTGCAGCTATCCCAGAAGCCAGAACAGCAAGAGGGATTGCTGCTTTCGCTGCGCAGCGATCCCTCTTGCTGTTCTGGCTTCTGAGATTCAGAATTATTATTTTTTTCTTGTTTTCCTCCTCCAAAAACTAGGTGCGTCTTGTGGTCTGGTGCATCTTATAGAGCGAAAAATACGGTAATTCTTTGTTCTGCTGAACTTGTAGGCCAGGCCAGCCATAAATATAGATTCTCCCTGCACATTGCTGTGACCCTAAGTGAACTCGAGAATCACACCCAGAGCCTTGCCATTTTCATTTATTCTTGCTGGAATGTTTAGATTCTTGAGCAGTTTCTATTAATCTGTCTATGGTGTAGTTAAATAAATACCAATGCATTGTGGGGGGGGGGACTTATAAATTTATGTTAGAAAACACATTTGCCAAAAGGTTCTATGAATTATTACCTTTTTCTGTTTTGTGAGCATTGCATACATTGATTTCCTAATCTTCCATTGACAGTGTTCAACTTAACCATTTTTTTTTCCAGTTAAGGTTTACTTTATAGCCCCAAGGTTCCAAAATAGCCTAGTGTGTTATATCAGTTGTTTGATTTATCACAAAAGCATCAATATTATGAGATGGCGCACTGAGATTTTATACACCAACCCTTCTTTCAAAATTGTTTTGCATTCGAATTAAAGGAGTTTAGCTGATTAGTTATCTGGTGCTTTAAAAAATCTGTCTTATAACTGTTCTTCTTGCAGAAAGAGCCTCCCCACCTGCAATTTTGGCAGGGGGTCCACCTCCCCCATCAGACCTTATGCTATAGCTGCTCCATTCCTCTCAACTCTTGATGGACCATTTTCAAGGGGCTGTTAAGGGAAGTCCAGTTTCCACCATATTTAATTCTGGATTGAACCCATTATGTTAAAAAGCATTTTGGATTTACTAATGAATAGAATGACCCTAATTTCTTTCAAAATTATTTCCACTGCACTGAATAAAAGCCACATCTGGTGAAGTGGCTAGAAAATGTAGAAGAATGTGCCACCCAGTGGGTTGAGCAGGATGAAGAAATTGCACTGATCAGGAAATGCTGTGTCTCTCCTGGGAGACAGAAAGAGGACTTTCAAAGGAAACTCTCTCTATAGCTTTGAAATCTCTATAATTTCCTTTTTTATATATTCACACAGACCTTTTTATTAAATCTACTTCTCTTACTACCAGAATTAGTGTGGCTGCATGTGGTGTAGGATAAGCCTAAATGAAGAAAGGTAGTAGAAATGGACAAGAAATCAAACTGTTATGAGCAGAAGCCATGCAAACTGGACAAGGATGGTACACAGGGGAAATGGTTCATTGCCTCTTTTCAGTACAACTGTGTGGGAATCATGCTGCCTCTGACCTTAGGAACATAGATAATTTGCTCTGAAAGATGCATTTCTTAAGGGTAAATTTCAATGCATGCCAGACTTTTGAGGGTGATATTTGCTTTGAGTTTCATTTGAAAAGTCTTATTAGTTACTTTAGGTTCTGATTTCTATCTGTGAGCTTCTTTAAAAGTGGAGATAATTTGCATGCCATTTTCTTCTGGTGTTTTGCTTGCCAACTCTGACAATGGATTGAAAGCTCTATTTTTCAAACTCCCCTTTACCTTCCTACCTGTCTTCTTGAATAGCCTCCCAGGTGTTCTGCCTTCAGTGCTTCACCCTGACTATTACCAAACCAATGTCAGACTTCCCTGCATCCCTTTCCCTCCAATATGCTGCAGGAGCAAGAGTTTTCCAATTATTTTTGCCCAGAATTGAAAGTATAAGCTTCCCATGCCTTGCATTTCAGGGGGCTGGCTTGACTGGCTTAGTAGATTTGTTGTTCCTATGCCATCTAAAGAGGGGGAGGGCAATGGGGTGCCCTTAAGATGTTGCTGGACTTCAGTTCCTGTCATCCCTGAGCATTGACCATGTTGGCTGATGGGAGTTGGGAGCCCAACAACACCTGGAGTTCACCACATTGCCGACCCCTGAGGAATCGTATTACTCCCCAAGCCTGCACAGCAAAATTTTGAGAGTGGACATGCTTTGCCATTATTTTCCTTCTTGGGTAATAGCAGAGATGCCGCGCAAAATGTATTCCAGATGCACTCCTCTTTATGAGCTCTTTGTTAAGGGGCTCTTAGAAGTCTCTGAGCACAACAAGGGATGAACGGGGTCTGAAATACATACCTATTTTGGCCAAACCCACACACATTGGACTTTTCACCTGGCCTACATACGTCCTAAACCCGCACTACTGCTTTGGTCCCTAGAACGTTTCCTGCCATGGGCACCAAATACCATCTCCAGGAGCAGTTAGCTCCTCTGCTAAGGTGCCCAACTTGCCGCTGAAAGTGCTTTATGTGTGCACTCTTGGTGGTCCAGATGTTTCCCAGTTTTGTTCCAGAAGATGCAAGGCAGAATTTTATTTAGTTGTTTTAGCTACAGGGATAAAAACACCAAAACTAGGCTGCTGTATTTCAGACCCTGATCAAGCACAACTGCCACAGATTTGGGCATTACCGTATTTACCCAGGCCAAGTCCTTCTGTTAAAGCTGTGTTTGCCATGTTTCCACATGGCTTCCTGGTGTTTTTTTTCCTTTTAATTATAATTTTGTTCTTAGTTTTTGGTGTGACTTGTATTCTATAACAATAACCTTCTTAGTTCTAATGTCCCTCCTACCCCTCAGCAGTTGACCAAGCTCCACCAGTTGGCTATGCAGCAAACCCCCTTTACTCCCCTTGGACAGACCACCCCCGCTTTCCCTGGTACGTACCCAAATACCCTTTACAGATTTCCTTCTCTTCTTACCTATGCAGTTTCTCTTTCTTTCTAAGTTCAATTTGTTTAATGGTTTTTTTAAAAAAAAAATAGGATCTGTAACCAAAGTTGCAAGTATCAGTTTGAGATATGTTAAAGCACTAGAATAATCATCCAGTTTTTCTTCATTGTGGGTATGAGTTCAATCCACTCATGGGCATTTTTATCTACTTTGCTCTTTACCTTGCTGAGAAATAGACAGGTTATGCGTCTGCAAGTCACCTGCTCATTTTGTCTGCTGCAAGACATCCATGTGGCCAACAACACTTTGTTTATGGGGGCATCGAAAGTGTCAGTTGAGAGGATGCAAATTCCTTTTAGTTCTCTGTCATGGTTTTGGTCACTGTTTGGTCACTGTTTCATCATGTATTCAAAGACATGAATTCATTCTTAATTAATGTTTAGCAGGTGAAGCTCATGCTTTCATGAGAAATACTGAGAGGGAGCCGCTACTCTAGTAGATAAGCCCTTTATTCGAAGCATGGCGAAGACTTTAAGGGCTTCTGACAGAAACTTAGTAGGTGCTATTGTGCCTCACAAATGTTAGTAAATTATTAAGTAAAGTGAAATCATTTCAACGGAACACTCAATTAGTAGATACTACATTCCATGTGTTACATGTATCTATTTAATATATCTTCATTTCATTTGGGCGATCACAAAATGCGTGTTCTGCCATTTTGTTCATCATATTTTGAGCTTCCTAGATGAAGTGACATTGCTTATCTCCTTGAAGGCAAAAAACATTAAATCTGTTTCTTCTTTGCTCTTCAGGAGAAAAGCTGCCCTTACATTCCTCCGAAGAAGCTCAAAATCTGATGGGCCAATCATCAGGTAAAACAAAGGCTATAGGCAAATACACAGGGTACTATCTGCATTTATAAGTATTTTTTCAATTGGATTCTACCACTTTTGTAGCCACTTACAAATTGACTGCTCAAGTTATGCTGATGAGATAGTTTGACTCTCAGTGGGCATTAATATGTTAGTATAACACAATATGAACTGCTTAAGCTATAATGGTATACAGTGAATCCTATATTTTTTTTTTTAGAAAAACACTGGGATAAAATGAAATTGCAGAACTGAAATGTCTCCTCTTTTACAGAATAATTGCTCTGTATAAGAACAGGATTTTGGCTCCTCCTGCTTTTTGTTTTCAGTCAACCTGCGAAACTACTCTCCTCTAAGCCTCTCCAACGTCCTATCAGTGGGTTTTTATAAGCACTGGCAGGATCCAAAACTGATGCAACTAGTTCTGTGCACCTTAGTGAGCTTTGGGTTTTTGTACATTGAACAGCAACCCTCCACTTGACACACTGCTTTCAAACCTGATATAATAATAATAAGAAAAAGAATTTATTATTTATACCTCGCCCATCTGGCTGGGTTTCCCCAGCCGCTCTGGGCGGCTTCCAACAAAATATTAAAATACAATAATTAATCAAATGTTAAAAGCTTCCCTAAAGAGGGCTGTCTTCAGATGTCTTCTAAAAGTCCGATAGTTGTTTATTTATTTGACATCTGATGGGAGGGTGTTCCACAAGGCGGGCGCCACTACCGAGAAGGCCCTCTGCCTGGTTCCCTGTAACTTCGCTTCTTACAATGAGGGAACTGCCAGAAGGCCCTCGGCGCTGGACCTCAGTGTCCTGGCAGAACAATGGGAGTGGAGACACTCTTTCAGGTATACTGGGCTGAGGCCATTTAGGGCTTTAAAGGTTAGCATCAACACTTTGAATTGTGCTAGGAAACATACTGGGAGCCAATGTAGGTCTTTCAAGACTGGTGTTATGTGGTCTTGGCAGCCACTCCGAGACGCTGGTCTAGCTGCCGCATTCTGGATTAGTTGTAGGTTTTGGGTCACCTTCAAAGGTAGCCCCACATAGAGTGCATTGTAGTAGTCCAAGCGGTAGATAATCAGAGCATGCGCCACTCTGGCAAGACAGTCCCTGGGCAGGTAGGGTCTCAGTCTGCGTACGAGATGGAGCTGGTAGACAGTTGCCCTGGACACAGAATTGACCTGCTCCTCCATGGACAGCTGTGAGTCCAAAATGCCTCTCAGGCTGTGCACCTGGTCCTTCAGAGGCACAGTTACCCCATTCAGGACCAGGGAGTCCTCCACACCTGCCCGCCACCTGTCCCCCCAAAACAGTACTTCTGTCTTGTCAGGATTCAACCTCAATCTGTTTGCTGCCATTCATCCTTCAACTGCCTCCAGACACTCACACAGGACCTTCACCACCTTCACTGGATCTGATTTGAAAGAGAGGTAGAGCTTGGTATCATCTGCATATTGATGGACACCCAGCCAAAACTCCCTGATGATCTCTCCTAGCGGCTTCATGTAGATGTTAAAAAGCATGGGGGAGAGGATGGAACCCTGAGGCACCCCACTAGTGAGAGTGCAGGGGTCTGAACACTCATCCTCCAACACCACTTTCTGGACGCAGCCTGGGAGAAAGGAGTGGAACCACTGTATGACAGTGCCCCGGCTCCTAGCCCCTCTAGATGGTCCAGAAGGATGTTGTGGTTGATGGTGTCAAAGGCGGCTGAGAGATCCAGCAGAACTAGGAAACAGCTCTCACCTTTGTCCCTAGCCCGCCGGAGATCATCGACCAGTGCAACCAAGGCAGTTTCAGTCCCATGGCTGAATCCTGACTGGAAGGGACCCAAATGGTCTGCATCCTGCAGGCGCGCCTGGAGTTGTTCAGCAACCACCCACTCAATCACCTTGCCCAAGAATGGAAGATTTGAGACTGGGCGATAGTTGGCCATATTGGCCGGGTCTAAAGTTTGTTTTTTTAAGAAGCAGTTTAATTACTGCCTCTTTCAGTGGGTCTGGGAAGGCTCCCTCACAGAGAGAAGCATTCAGCACCCCGCGGAGCTCATCGCCCAGCCCTTCCCAGCTCGCTTTTATGAGCCAGGATGGGCAAGGATCAAGGAGACAGGTGGTTGGTTTCACTCGTCCAAGCAGTCTGTCCACATCCTCAGAGGTAACAGATTGGAATTGACTAGACAGGACTCTAGCACTGTCCCGCCCCAGCCCTGCTCCCATGGTGGCATCTACCTCCTTCTGAATCTGAGCGACTATATCTGCAAAAAAAACTTTGCAAAATCATTGCAGCAGATCTTGGGGCCTTTACCGGTCTCCTGCTGCTGTTTTCTGCAGATGCAATAGAGGCGGTGAAGAAGGTCTTCTTTGTCGTCACTATTGCCACTTGGTAGGCTTGACATTGAGCTCTAACCTGTGTCCGGTCAGATTCAGAATGAGTTTTCCGCCACTGGTGCTCTAGCCATCTCAGTGATTGCTTCATCACCCTCAGCTCCGAGGAAAACCACGAGGCTGTCCGGGCTCCATGCAATCAGAGAGGGAGCTTCAGAGCCAGACAGTCAATACCCCTGGTTAGCTCCACCAGAGACACCAGGGAATCAGCTGAAAGGCCATCAACATGGGATAAAACATCCCCTACCACTCTCTGGAAACCATTTGGATCCATTAAGTGGCGGGGACGGACCATCCAAATTGGTCCCACCTCCCTGCAGAGGGGAAGGGTTGCAGAGAAGTCCAGTTGCACCAGGAAGTGATCTGACCATGGCACTTCTTTTGTTTTGCTTTTACTTAGTGTCAGATCACCCACATCCATAGAGGTGAACACCAGGTCTAAGGCATGTCCGTGACTATGAGTTGTGCCAAACTTATTCAGGGACAGCCCCATGGAAGCGATGCTTTCCACGAAGTCCTGAGCGGCCCTTGTAAGGTTGTGTCAGCATAGATGTTAAAATCCCCTAGGACAACCAAACTAGGAGGTCTCCAGGAGAACATCTGCCACGACCTGAAGCAGCTCAGGCAGGGAATCCTTGGTGCAGCGGGGAGGTCGGTACACCAAAAGGAATCCTGTACTGCCGTATTGCCCAACTTCCAGAACATGCACTCAGAAAACTGGGTCTTCCCAATAGGACACCTGGTGTAAACTAATGACTTCCTAAAAATCACTGCAACCCCACCACCCTACCACCATCATATGACCTGGGTAGCTTAAAATCCCCCCACCAAGCATCTATTTGTTGTGAAAAGTCACAAGAGCCATATGAATACTTTCACGTTTTGCATCACAACTTGTGTTGGAGAGGGATTCTGATAAAGAATAGCATTACAGGAGAATATGGTTAAAGTCCCCTCCTGAGCACCAGGTTTCCAATATGAATTTGGATTTAGTTTACTTTTTAAAATGGTGTCTCAGCTCCAGAGGTAGCCAAATGCTGCTGCTTACCTGTGGTTTTTTCATCTGGGTCCTGAACCTAGTTTTGGGACTCTTAGTAAACAATCTGTGCTATAAGCCGGTCACGGGGAGTGTGCCTGGATGTTGTTCTGTGAGATGTAGACATGAGGAGGCCTGGAATGCCTTGAGACCATGGGGCTTGGGAGGAAGAGTTTGACTTTCTTCCCCTACCATGATCCCAGGTAAAAGCACCTCTCCAAAGTTGTTCCTTGCATTTCAAGAGGAGCTCTCATTGGTGCTAACAGAAGCTTCCCTTGAAAGGCAGAGAGCAGCTTCAGAGGTGGGGAGTGGGCCTGTCAGGGACAGAGGTTCCTCCTTCCTCTCAGTCCTATGCCTCTTCAGGTTTCCCCATGTCTGCTGTTCACTTATTTAAAATGTAGGTGCTAATTGCATTCAGGCAATAAATGTCACATCTGGTTAGAATGGCAAATATTCACATGTAATTTTCCTTGCTTATTTTCAAAAACAGCAAAATAAAATTTAAGAATTGCGTAATTATCTGTGAGCATTACATAGACCAGATCTAAGATTTGCCCCTGATCTAACACTGCATGAACACAGGCTTCAGTGCTGGGAAGGCATAGATCTTTCAAGGAAGCTGGACTTCTGCTGATCAGCTCTGCTGGGAGGGAGGGAGGAGTCTGAGTTCAGTTCTCCACCAGGTTGCTTGTTGGGTGTTAGCAAATGGGCAAATAAGAAGTTGTTTCATTACAAGATCATGGAGAGGCAAATTGCCATATTAGAACTGGAAGCATAAGGGATCACAGAAGTGAGTGATGAATTAGAGAATAAGCACGCTAACTTCATTTTCTTTAAATGTTGAAATTATAAGTCTTGCTTTTATTTCGCATTATATTGCTTGTAATTTGCAGCAGATCTGCTTCCAGGCACAGTCAAAGGGAGCAGCCTAAAAGGAAAGTTGTAGTTGAGCGTGCAGCCTTGAATCTTTGTACAGTCCAGGGAATCTTTCCTTTCAATCTTATAATTATTATTATAATTATTATTATAAATAATACCCCACCCATCTGGCTGGGTTTCCCCAGCCACTTATCTGAGGCCATTGTGGATAGAACATTAACTAATGCAAAACCTGGGCTGAAATAAATTGGATGAAAACCTCCAGACAGCCTCTTTTGCTGCAACATTTTATAAATCACACAGAGTGATACAGATACAGACCTCTTATTACTGCCTCTTCTTTGCAACCAGCCCCAAAAGAAACAAGGAAAGCTTCCCTGTCAGTGGGTGGGTCTCTAAATTTACACTTATTCTTTCAAATGAGTATCTGGAGCAAAAAAGGGATATCTGGCCTTCCAGATGTTGTGAAACTCCCTTATCTCTGACCATTGTCCCTGTGAACTCAGGCCAATGGGAGTTGGAGTCCGGCAACATCTGGTGGGCCAACTACAGGTTCAGAATAATTATGTGAGAACTGTTAAGTTCCATGGAAAATCATATTTTTGCAGGCAAATATCCATCTTCTTTTGGGAGAAATTAATTATACATTCCTTGCTTTTTCAACATGGTGTTGAAATTGCATAAAGTATATTTGGCACTGGAAATGTGCTGTATAAAGAGTGAATCATTATGACTGAGGTGGTCAGGAACATGTTTTCATTCTTCAAGTCATTGAGTTGGATACTAAGAACTTGGAGTGAAAGGAAAACATTGGCTAGCATTGTTCTGCAAATACTTGCTCAAAAGACCAAGAATTCACAACAGGCTTTATAGCGCTTCTCACACATTCACTTGTGCTACAGATCGTGCAAGGGGAACAACACGTCTGGATTTAGTTTCACTTTTCTTGCTGTAGTGTGAGGTGGAAAACAGCTGTTCTGTGACAGGTAGGTAGCCGTGTTGGTCTGCCATAGTCGAAGCAAAATACAAAAATTCCTTCCAGTAGCACCTTAGAGACCAACTAAGTTTGTTATTGGTATGAGCTTTCATGTATCTGAAGAAGTGTGCATGCACATGAAAGCTCATACCAAAAACAAACTTAGTTGGTCTCTAAGGTGCTACTGGAAGGAATTATTTTAAGCTGTTCTGTGAGTGAGAGGCAGTTTTGCATATGGGGCAATTTGAGATGGAGCAAGTTACTTTGTGAAAGTTTTCACAGTTCTTTGACTTTTCTAAAAAAGAATACTGTGGTTTCAAATTGGGCACAACCTATTCAATATATATAGCATTACATATAAGGGTAAGTAGACTGTTTTTTGAGATGACAGCGTATAAATTAAAGGAGCAGATCAGTATATATTTTAGTCATTGATTTCAAAGCAGAAATCTCTTGTCTTGCGACCTATTCCTACAAGAAATAAATTCAACAATAAAGACTAATAGATGTGGCAAAATACCGTAGCTACAGTGGGAAAGAGCTTGACCACAATCTCAGGGTCTGATGATAAGCTACGACAAACTTTAGCTTTGGACCGGGGTGGGGAGCAAAGCTGGACAGTCAACACATTTGCACAGTCTGGGTAAGCCAAAATTTCACTGACTGTGTTGCCTGAACTGCGCCAATTAATGAACACTCCCTGATTCAGTGAGTGGTCATGTTGTCAGCTCAAAAATTATTTCCTGTTTGTACTGCTTAAACCTGATTAATGCCATCATCAGGCTAAAGCGTTCATCTACCGTGGAATTGATCATGATGGACCTTCTGAATACCATTTGCTGGAAACCACAGGAGGGCAGAGGACTCTTGTTCTGGAACCCTGCTTCCTGGTTCTCCATAATGGACATCTGGTTGGCCACTGTGAGAACAGAATGCTGGACTAGATGGGTCATTGGCCTGATCCAGCAGGCTCTTCTTACATTCTTACTTGCTCGTAGCTGCCAATATGACAGGAAAGTTTGCTTCCCCCCTCCCCAGTTTATACCTTTGACCTTCACACCACTTACCTCTGGAGTACATTTGCAGTAGAACTCTATCCTTATATTGGGTTTGGTGTCAAGATATGTTCCATACTTGTCAGGGGCATCAGCATAATGGAAAGTGAGTAGCAATGTAGGAACCAATTTGCTTATGTTTGGCAACCAAAACAGCCTGGCTGGAGAGACTGAATACGATGCGCTTCACAAAATGGACTTCTGTGGCAGACATTGCATCGTGGCCTGGACATGTTCTCCCCAACACTAACCCCAAGGTACCACAAGGTCCTGGCTGTGTTTTTGCTCTGTTGATTAACAGCAACTTTTTGAGCCAACTGTTTTATCTTTGATCCCGAAACGGAAGCAAGGTGAGGTGAGGATACGGTACCTATGGAGTTTGTAATGGTTTGTATTAGAACCAAATGGGCAGGATAAGAGAGAATTGATTCTAGGAGCTCTAGGTTAGTAGTATTAGTGCTTTCCTTGCTACTTTGCCAAAACATGTTCCTTCCTTACCCTCTGGCCCTGGTGTAGTCTGAGAAATTCACAAGGTCTGCTATTTTGGTGGAATACCAGACGCTGTGCAGTGCTATGTCTTCAAGCTATAACCATTTTCCCTTGCATATGCTCAGGTTTGGATGCCAGTCCCCCGGCCAGTACTCATGAACTCACCATTCCCAATGATGTGAGTATCGCATCTCAATGCTCTCCGTACCATTTTTAAAACATGTTTCTCTACAAATGACATCTAGGACATTTAGCAAAGCCCATGCATTAATTCCAGGCATATCATTTCAAAGTCTTTTAACAAAGTACAGTTACTAAACTGAAAGGGGTGGAATAAAGAATTGGGGAGGGGGATGGCCTTGGCAAACTTTCTTCACTAGTCTAGTCCTTAGGAAATGGACCTGACATCTCTGGAGAATGACACCATTTTCTGACCCTTTCTAGTCCTAGAGCATTAGAGGTTTGCCAGCTGCAGGCAGGAGCTGCCTCAGTAATTTCACAAGTTGCCTTATGGGATGAAAAGGGAGTTGTTTTCCTTGCCCATTCTGATCCTGACCTCTGCGCCGAGTGGTAATCAAAGCAGTGCAATTGGAGCTGAGCTGGGAAATGGTGGGACTTACTTTGTGCATAGCTGTCAACTTTTCCCTTTTCTTACGAGTAATCCTATTCAGATAATAAGGGAATTTCCCTTAAAAAGGGGGAAACGTTGACAGCTATGACTTTGTGGTGGGAGAGAAGTGGGAAGTGGGAGGGGTCGTGGCTCCATTTCTTATTATCTGGTACTGTATTCTAACAGGAAAGGTTGTGCTTCGTTGACTACTTGTTCATGCAAATATCCCATTTGTTTCTAGATAAAAAGCAAGTAATTCCTCCCCTATTTTTAAAAACCAGTTTGACAGTTTATGAGAAACAGAACAGAACACATATAGTACTCCTTTTCAAATAGCCCCTGCAGAAATTCTACATTTGATGTTGTTTAGAAAGGTTTTCATGCTAGCTATTTATTTATTGTGAATAAATACACAGAAATGTAAATTGACCTCTCTTCCAGTCCACTCCAGCTGTGCTCATTTCACACATTATGAGTATGGATTAGAACAGGAGTTCCCAAATGTTTTGGACCTAGGAAGCAGCACATTTGAAAATCTAAAAAACTGCTGTGAGCACCACAAAACACAAATTTCACAGAAGAAAAAAGAGCTTTAATAGCCCCCTATCCCAAGCAGACAAAATACCTCCACCTTAAAAAAAATCAATAAAACACAGAGGAGGGAAGTACATTCCCCATAACAAGCTATCTATCTGTCTGGAGGGACTAAGGGCCTTGGTGGACACCAAGGGTGGTTTCTGGGGTACAGTGGCCCTGCCATATGCACCGCATTGGAGACCCCAGGTCTGGAAACAGTTGAGAGCTAAGCAAGTCAAAAACCATGGTGGAGTGTGTTTTAGAAAAAGACAGTGAAAAGGGTCTGACTGAAGTCTCTGAACATGCATTTCCAGCTCCATGAAATTGTGGTTTTGTATCTATTGACTTGGAGAAAAGGTGCAATATAAATTTTATAATAAGCAAGGTAGAATGTAGCTCTATCTTATTTGCAATTGTGAGCTTCCTGTCAATTTATCCTGGCTCATTAGAGGACCCTGCAAAGTTCCTATTGTAAACAGGCATAGGTCCTTCAGAGTCTTCCCTTCTCTATACTTTTCTTATGAAATTTCCAGAGCCCAAATGTACTGTTAGTGTTCGTTGAATTGAAAGACATAATTGTTTCTGGTATGCTTTTAATTTGTGGGGGCAATTTGCTTAGCAACAAACATTAATTCTCCCCCATTGAGCATGCAAATTTTGGCATGAACATACTCTTAAAAATTAATCTCAGTTATATTTAATTTGTTTGAATTCATCTTCCATGAATATGAGCAACCAAAACTCTCCCAGGTTTGTTCATTCATTCCCCAGGGCAAGCCATGACAGTCCTCCCCTACAGAGACAGCATGACTTTGCCACGTCATGCCAACCCCAAATCCACCATTAAAACCTCCTGTATAGATGGTTTGCACTGTTTATCCATTATGCAAATGAAAGCAAACTGAGCTCTGGTTACAGTTAATGTATGTGCAGGGACACTGTCTATCACAATTACATCAACACTCTTCTGTTCCACATTCAATAAAACCTTAACAAAAATATTTAAGCAGGTTTCTAAAAATGCATACCTGCATCTGAAGGTGAACCAATAATGTGGCTGAGGAGGAAAAGGTGATGGAGTATTCTGACTTGAGTGTTTCAGTTTAGTTTAGTTTGGTTTATGCCATTGATTTTTGAGCTTGGCATGCAACCTGAAATTTAGAGGCCGCCATCGTATATTTGAATGAGACAAAGACTTTTCGCTTTTTGAACAGCAAATCATTATTAATTCTGGTGTCTTAAAGTGGTGTTATCCTCAACAGCAAGGGATTGAATGTTCTCTCTAGGACTAGGAACTTCTTCTGAATCTGTAATCCAGTCTGGCTCCCTGGCCCATTATAAATGATCTGCCTGCGATCCTGCAGAACAATTCTTCAGGAAATCTACCATTTAAAAGACCTATTTTTCTTTCTACTAACTTAAATTATATAGACAGCAGTATAATGTGAGCTGTTTCCAGAATGGCTTGTGTTATGTATTTTGATTACAGCTCCTATTATAATATATTCTCCAACACTTCACAGATGAAAACCAGGGTGCTTATGAGTGTTACCCCTTTCGCACATTGAGTATGCTGTGACTTCATGTTCTGGACAGATATGGGCATGAATATGCATTATTTTCAATATGCAAGCCATGTTCACTCAATAAGATTCCATAGAAATGCATCCATAGAGTTATGGAAGCAATTTATTTTTGGAGTATGAAAGGGACAATGTTCTCTTCGCCATTTGCTTCTGAGGTCCTATCATTGTGGATTCTGTTAGATTTCTCCCCATTACCTTGTTACTTCCTGGTTGATAGGGCACCAGCTTGCACATCTTTCTATATTCTTACATGGTTCATAGAACCATAGAATAGTAGAGTTGGAGAGGGGCCTGTGGACCAAGCTTCCACTTGAATCAGAAAATCCAGATGTGGTGTATTCCCAACAGATGACTGTCAAACCTCTGTGTGAAGACCTCTAGCACACACACATATACACATGCCAGCAATTGGTTCCATTGTCAAGTGGTCCTTACCAATAAGACGTTACTCCTAAGGTTGCACAGAAGCCTAATCTTCTGTGATAGAAGCCCATTAGATCTAGCTTTGCCCTCCTAGGCAGAAGAAACCAAGTCAACACCCTCCTCTGTGTGACAGCCCCTTTGGGTATTTGAAGTGTGCTTTCATGTCCCTTCTCAGTTCCTTCCACCTTATCCATATCCCTGCATCTTCATTGCCATCTTTGGAACCAATTTTTCTACATCCTTGTTGTCATGCTCTGCAGTTCTGATGATGTCTGACAAGTGCAGAACCAAGTGGAACCAATATTTTATAGCTGTCAACTTTTCCCTTTTCTTGCGAGGAATCCTATTTGGAATAAGGGAATTTCCCTTCAAAAAAGGGAAAAGTTGACCGCTATGTTATTTTTCATAATGCAGCCTAAACTTGCATCAGCTGTTTTTACACCCATATTCAGTTGCTGTTTGTAAAAACATTGATGGATTTATTTGTGTATTATTTAGATTTATGTCCCACCCCTTCAGAGACATTGCCAGGTTTGGTTAAATTCTTACTCTCTGGCTCCAGTTTCTTAGGATGCTCTGTGATGAGTTTGATAGATAGTTGGTCCTGCCTTTGAGCTAGATCACTACAAAAAGCTTTTTTAAAAAATTACATTGCACTTGTAATAGAAGAAAATCAAAATCTGGTACTACTGGGGAAAGCACTAAGAGGCTCTTGCAGACAACACTTTGCACACATAGAAGCGACACTGGAAGTTGTCATGATATAGACAGCTGCTTCATTCCTCCAGAAACAGGGTGTATCTTGGAGTCCAGCAGACCTTTATGTCTCAAGGCAACTGAAAATGTGGGCCCTCCAGCTCCACAGTATTCGATGGCAGAGGGTGAGAGATGAAAGAGATTCAGCTTCAAAACATTCAACTCTGCTTGAATCATGTGGAATGTGGTATATTGCACTGTGTATAGGGATAAACAAAGCTGTCATGTTGAGTTGTGTGTCGAGGTCCCCAAGCCACCCCCCAAATAACTCACAATGCACACTTAATTTTTGTTTAAGGTTTTTGGCATAATTTTGGCCACAACTTTATTTAAATACAAAACCGTGAGTGGTTGTTTAGGCATTGGTTAAGACTATCTGTCCCCCCGCCTGGGGACAGAACTGACTTCCGGGCACCACCGAAAGACAGTGCGGGGGGAAGCAAGTCGGGGAGAAATGGAACTGAGTCACAGACCCTCACTTTTCATCCGCATGCTCCCCGAAGGCTTGCTGGCCCTAGTCCCATTCCAGGGATTGAAAAGATGGCAAGCCCCAGGATTCCTTTAACGGAATTCCCTTTCCGCAGCAACCATGGAGGGGCAGGCCCAGCCTATCCTAACCCCTCCTCCACCAATTTATAACCAATGCCTAACCGCAACCTTACAAGTTGTGACGATTTGCTACGCAGTAGGCAAAAACCAAATAGCCCAGCCAATCAGCCAGATGGACAAAATTCCTACCAGGCCCCTGCCCCAACGGCAGACGACCCCATGACAGGCATAGCAAGGTCAATGCAACAACCCCTTACTCAAGGGCGGGTGGGCGGGTGATCCGTTGCACGCAGCAAAGAGAAAGCTCCAGGCTGCGTGCAGAGTATTTAAACATTTTACCCCTCCCACCAAAATTGCATAATAATAATAATAATAATAATAATAATAATAATAATAATAATTTATTATTTGTACCCCGCCCATCTGGCTGGGTTTCCCCAGCCACTCTGGGCGGCTTCCAACAAAGAGGAAAAATACACTAAAATGTCACATATTAAAAACTTCCCTGAACAGGGCTGCCTTCAGATGTCTTCTGAATGTCAGGTAGTTGTTTATCGCTTTGACATTTGATGGGAGGGCATTCCACAGGGTGGGCGCCACTACCGAGAAGGCCCTCTGCCTGGTTCCCTGTAACTTGGCCTCTCGCAGTGAGGGAACCGCCAGAAGGCCCTCGGAGCTGGACCTCAGTGTCCAGGCAGAACGATGGGGGTGGAGACGCTCCTTCAGATATACTGGACCGAGGCCGTTTAGGGCTTTAAAGGTCAACACCAACACTTTGAATTGTGCTCAGAAACATACTGGGAGCCAATGTAGGTCTTTCAAGACCGGTGTTATATGGTCTCGGCGGCCGCTCCCAGTCACCAGTCTAGCTGCCGCATTCTGGATTAGTTGTAGTTTCCGGGTCACCTTCAAAGGTAGCCCCACGTAGAGCGCATTGCAATAGTCCAAGCGGGAGATAACCAGAGCATGCACCACTCTGGCGAGACAGTCTGCAGGCAGTCTCAGCCTACGTACCAGATGGAGCTGGTAGACAGCTGCCCTGGATACAGATTTGACCTGTGCCTCCATGGACAGCTGTGAGTCCAAAATGACTCCCAGGCTGCGCACCTGGTCCTTCAGGGGCACAGTTGCCCCATTCAGGACCAGGGAATCCTCCACACCTGCCCGCCTCCTGTCCCCCAAAAACAGTACTTCTGTCTTGTCAGGATTCAACCTCAATCTGTTTGAGCTAATGTTTGAGCTAAGGAGGACGGGAGAAGCCGCCATAACTTTTACCCCAGCAACCCAGTGAACCAATCACTGCCCCAGGACATCTTTAGAGACCCTGCCTGGTAACAGAGGGGTGGCTCAGCAGACCCCACCGCAACACGTGCTCTCCATGAAGGAGAACACGCTTTGTCTAAGTTTCTCATGTTCCCAGTCTTAAATTCAGTTCTTCACATTTCTACAAAAATTTGCAATTTTATATAAAAAATATCCTTATGAAAATTCATCAGCCTTTTTTGTGCAAACTTCTCCTGCTTGTATGTAGGTTTTCAGTAACAAACACATTTTTCAAGCAGTTTCCCCTAATAAATGCATTTTTGTGCACATTTTCCCTTAAAATATTCATTTTTTATATATTGCTTAGGTGGAGGATGGAAATGCAAAATTCAGAGAAGGACAAGCTCCAAAGGAAAGCTGTGTTTTGGTTCACATATTGTTTCAGAAATTGCAATATAACTAAACTAAAATGTTCTGATTGAGCAAGATTGAGCAAGATTGAGTATTTCCTCAATCCCTAGCTCTGTATGACTGTTTCAGTTCCATGGACATTCAAGGCAGCTACTTAATTAGATTTACTTTATCATATATTGTTCGTTTTTGTTTGCTGGGATGATTTCTTACCTGCTCCTTCACCGCGGTCCCAGGGCAGGTCACAGCAATGCAAAAATTGTCTGTTTTTACCGGAGGGGTGGTCCTCCTAGGAATTTTCCTCACGGGTTTCCCAAAGAACAGCTAAAAATGAGCAGCAGCAGCATTTAACATACCTACTTAGGTGGAAATTTAGCAGTAAGTAAAAAAAAAAAAATGGGACTCGGGTGGCACTGAGGATTAAACCACAGAGCCTAGGACTTGCCAGTCAGAAGGTCAGCGGTTCGAATCCCTGCAATAGGGCGAGTTCCCATTGCTCGGTCCCTGCTCCTGCCAACCTAGCAGTTCGAAAGCACGTCAAAGTGCAAGTAGATAAATAGGTACTGCTCCAGCGGGAAGGTAAATGGCATTTCCGTGCGCTGCTCTGGTTCGCCAGAAGCGGCTTAGTCATGCTGGCCACATGACCCGGAAGCTGTATGCCGGCTCCCTCGGCCAGTAAAGCGAGATGAGCGCCGCAACCCCAGAGACGGCCACGACTGGACCTAATGGTCAGGGGTCCCTTTACCTTTAAATTCAAAAATACTGTGGACAGGAAACATCGAGATAGATTTTGGAGGCCTAACATTGAAAGTGACAAAGGTGCTCACAGAAACAGCGACCCAGGTGTAGCTCAGTGCCACATTGTGGACACAGCTGTAGTGAATCTTTCTTAACACCTGGTGGCTAAAATTCCTGAGTTTATAACTGAAATAACATTTCAATTAACACTCATGTGTTTGAAGACTACTTTTATTTTGATGGTGGTTCTTTTTGCTCAGAAGCGTCTTTCGCTTGAGCTTGTTTGACCATTCTTAAGACTTTGCCTTGGGGGTTTGGTTTCCAGCTGCCTCTTCTCTGCTTCTCTTTTTCACACTTGGAATGTTTAAGTCATGGCTGTGCTTAGAAAGTTTGCATGCTCACTTTACTTAACTGACAGCTACTGGTATTACTGAAGATTCGCTCTTGTTAGTGGCTTTGATTGGAGGAGCTAATGAGTGAGTGGGCACGAAAAATCAGTTACCTTCTCATCCCTGCTTATGCCCCCCCCCAGCTCTGATACCATGGAAGTGGGGCACCAGGGCGTGTGTTGACCTGGCCGATCACAGAGCTTTCTGTGCCCCTCCCTTTCCCCTGGTGCTCATCTCAGAGCACAAGCCCTTGCTCCATTCTGAGTACACCTGGGAGGAGAGAAAAGGCAGAAGGGCTGAGGCTTAGGAAGAACACCACACCTGCAGCTCTTGAAGAGAAAGGTGAGGGGACAGAGAGCCCTTTTGGTCCTTGATCAAGGCCCTGACACCAACACCATCTTATAGTATAGGGAGAAGGAGACATGGAGTTTACTGGGTCCACCACATCTCTCTTTTCACGCCATCTGCCACCACAACATGCAGGGAGCTGGAGGGGTTGGGACTGGGGCGAGGATGCAGACCTCTAAAGTTTCCTCAGCCATTTCGTTAGCCATGATTTGTGGCAAGACAAAGTGCCATGCAGGTCATAGACAGGCCTGGTGGTGACTGTTTATAACCTGAATAGTTTGAAAGAGATTGCCAAGGCACAAGCACAGTTCGGCAGGAGAGTGATATAGCAGAGCTCTTTTGACCATTACATTTCCAGAGTATTCAAAACAGAAACATGTGCCCTGACATATCTCACAAGCCCTACGATACTACTCCCAATCTTTAACACCAGTGGACCAAATTAAGAAATGCCCCTGTGCCTTTTTTTCTAGCTAATAGGCTGCATAATCGGACGCCAAGGGACCAAAATCAATGAAATTAGACAGATGTCTGGAGCACAGATCAAAATCGCCAATGCCACAGAAGGTTCATCAGAACGCCAAATTACCATCACAGGAACCCCAGCTAACATCAGCCTTGCTCAGTACCTCATCAATGCCAGGTGAGAGCTGCTTACTAAGGTTTCCTAAGTACCTCCCTCACCCCACTTTCATAACCCAAGATATAAATAAAGTGGCCATTTGGACCACAATACAAACGTCTCTAATGCCAACATGTACTCTTTGCTCTTCATGGCAGCAAGAAGTGAGATCATCCATCAATCTAGTTTTGGGGAATTCAGTGAACAATTATGTTGACAGTTCCCCTTATTCTATTAATCTGGTAATGATAGCTGTAAACGATTAAAAAAAATCCAACTATTTTCTCAGTACAGATATCTCTTTTCATAACTTACAAATTAGTTTGGCTATGTCAGAATCTCTCTTAACTCAGCCAGTGTGGTGTATTGGTTAAGAGCGGTAGACTCGGAATCTGGGGAACCGGGTTCGCGTCTCCGCTCCTCCACATGCAGCTGCTGGGTGACCTTGGGCCAGTCACACTTCTTTGAAGTCTCTCAGCCCCACTCACCTCACAGAGTGTTTGTTGTGGGGGAGGAAGGGAAAAGGAGGTTGTTAGCCGCTTTGAGACTCCTTAGGGTAAGTGATAAAGAGGGGTATCAAATCCAAACTCCTCCTCCTCCTCATTCAAAGGGTGTAATTCAATGTCACAATTCTTCCGTCTGGAAAAGCATTTCCGCTTGCCAGAAGGAAAAACCCCACCTTTCCTCCCCCTGCATGCTGTTCTGGGGTTTCCTAACTCCCAAGCCAATTTGGGGGGTGCAGGGGGAAGCCCCATTGCACAAGTGAAAGTCCTTTCACAGGGCTTATGCTGAAAGGGTTCGTCAGGTGAATCCCACCCAAAGAGATGCATAATTTATTTTGCAATATTATCGCTTGTTTTGATCCTAGAAAATGAATTGCATTGGCATTTCCTGTATATATTTTTATCTTATCAGGCACTTTTCTGAATAAGGGCAAATAAGGAGAATGATAATAGGTTGGTCATTCCATCTTAATCAGACTTTTAAAAATTATCCTATCTGCTATTTGAAATAATAGGATGTGTTTTAATAGCGGCCAAACTGGTATGGATGAAACAGGAAATGTGTGGGTGGCACAGCTGCACAGGAGGGATCATCGAGTTGGAAGGGACACTGATGTTCATCTCTTCCAACTCCCTGCAAGGCAGGAATCTCAACCAGATCACACATTCCTCCTCTGCTTAAAAGCTTCCAGTGAAGTTGAGTCCACCATCTTATGAGGGAGTCTATTCCAATGTTGAACAGCTGTTTCCGTCAGAAAGTTATTCCTGAAGTTTACTCAGAATCTCCTTTTTTGTAATTTGAAGCTCTGGGTTGTACCTTCTGGAGCAAGAGAAAAGAAGTTGGCGCCTTCTTCCATGTGACAGCCTTTGAGATTTTTGAAGATGGCTATCCTATCTCCTCTCAGTCTCTTTTCCAGGCTAATGACCGCTCCCCGCTTAAAACGGGGGGCACCCTTTGCGTGGACGCGCGCAGCCCTAGATCTGGAGCAGCCCCATCAGCATAGGCTTGGCTTTGCCTTCCCTCAGGTGGGATACCTGGAGGTCCCCGCCTACCTCAGTCAGTTGTCCAATCCCACCTGGGGGAAGCGTTGCCAAGGAGACCAGGCCAGGTAGGGGGAGGGATTACCTGCCCACACAATAGAGGGAGGATCTTACCTGGGAATCATCACTTGGCTCCAGAGCTTCTCCCACCCTACCCACCCTCAGTTAATGTCTTATTTGCAGGTTAACTTTTCTTCACAGGTTTTGCAGGTTAACTTTTCTTCACAGGTATGCGGGCGCTGCTACGTTAAGGTCGCTGTTAAAGGGCCGGAAAGGAATTTCCCTGCATTGGCAGGTTTCGCCTTTCCCGTAGCAAAGCGTCACAACTTTGGCGGTATCAGGCCTTGGGTGGAATCCTTTAGTCCATCTTCCTCTTGCGGCGGCGATACCAGGGTTCCCCGTTAAAGGGGTTTCTGAAGGGAGGCTTTGACCGTACGCCGAAAGGTCGTCATTGCTCTCCCCTGCGGCGGCGGCGTAACGGGGGCGGCTATCTCTGCTTGAACATATGTTCTCCAGAGCCGGCCCATCCCCCACACACACACACACTGGATAACCCTGATGCTCCCTAGGTCCCCGGCTGGGGACTGGGGAGGGAGAACGGCCAATGCCTGAGCCAAGGTCTACCCACATTTGAAATTTAATAAAGTTGTGGCCAATTTAATCCCATAGCACATTGTCTTGAGTTGTTATTCCACATGACAGGGGGGACCGCTCGGGATCTGGGGACTCCGCCTGTCCACACAAACATACCCAGCTCCTTCAAGTGCTCCTTGTAAGGCTTAGTTTCCAGACCCTTGATCATCTTGGTTGCCCTCCCCTGCTCTCGCTCCAGCTTGTCAACATCCTTCTTAAATTGTGGTGCCCAGAATTGGACACAGTATTCCAGGCGTGGTCTGATGTGGCAGAATAGAGTGATACTATTACTTCCCTTGATTGGGACAGTAGACTTCTGTTGATGCAGCCGAGAATAGCATTAGCTCTTTTTGCTTCTGCATCACACTGTCGACTCATGTTAGATCCTTTTCACATGTTCTGCTAGTAAGCCAGGTGTCTTATATTTGTGCATCTGGTTCTTCCTGCCTAAGTTCAGAACCTTATATTTGTCCCTATTGAAATTCACTTTCTTAGTTTGGACTTATTTCTCCAATCTGTTAAGGTCATCTTGCATCCCAATTCTGTCTTCTGCGGCATTGGCCTCCCCTCCCAGGGTTGATGTCATCTGAAAATTTGCTGAGAATCCCCTCAATTCCTCCATCCATGTCATTTATAAAGATGTCATACATGCCTACCTGCTCACTATCCTACCAGGCAAATGGAAACCAATTTCACCACAAGAAACATATGTACTCTTGTAAGCAATCAAATGTCTCTTGGGTCAGGGTTGCTGACCAACTCAGGAGCAGGGGGCAAGGGTGGAGTATTCTGGGAAAGCGCCTGGCTGGCTGACTGGAGCGCTGAAGGTGAGCCCTCCATACAGCAACGCTTCATTTGTTATAACTTCCTTCTTTCTGTCTTCTTTTAAATATACTAACTGTAATTGTGTTTAAATTAGATCAGATGCTATTTTTTAAGAGAAAAGGATGAGTGTAACAAAATCCATGGTATTGCAGGCAACGTGAATGTAAATTAGCTTGTCAGAATCATTAGCAAGCTCTTTTCCATGTTTGAATTTATGTGAACAGGGGACCTAAGGAGTATAGCATGAAGTCCTCAATGTCTATGTTTGTCATAAACTTTAAGCGATTCCCCACTTTTCCTCCCATTTATTTTTTACAATTATTTATTCTAGGCTGACGTCTGAGGTCACTGGAATGGGCGCACTCTAATTTCTGCCAATCACACATCATTCTGCATCACATGACCCTCTCTAGCCAATGACGCTTCTTCACCCAGCTTCTACAATGCGTATACTTACGGCTTCACACACACCCCTCTTCTCCTTGGAAACTTTTCTTTAATAACAAATATATGTATATAAATATATATATATCTATATATATATGTATGTATGTATGTGTGCACATACTAATAAGTTGCTTTATAAGTTGCATTTTGTGATTTTGATTTTGTTCTTGAATTTTAAATTTATGCTCCAGGCCAGTCTGTGTTTCAGCTGTACAGTGCTAACTATTTTATATAGGTTTTGCCTGGGATTTCCCTTGGTAAGACTTTGGAAGAAGATTGGTCTCGCTAGTCTTTATTTAGCTCAGTTTAGCTAAGATGGTTTTTTTAATTTTACTCTTTTTTGCAGCACCTGTAGTAGGACTGAGATCTGGCCTAATCTAGAGCAGTGGTTGCTTTGAAATAGCTGTTTCTTTTAATTATTCAATTGTTCCTTCCATCTTTGAACCCTGATTGTCCTTGGCTCATCCTTAAAATGTTTGGATCTCTGTCCTAAGAATGTGGCATGACTTTCTCCCATTTCATGTTGGAAGTGGAACAGGCAGGAGCCCAGGAGGATCAACCGGGTTCTCATGGGTTCCTGCAAGGACTGGGCTGCTTCCAGTGAGGCACAGCCAAAGCAAAGCAAGCCATTTTCGTTACCAAGCAGAGAACAAGGTGAGGAAAATATTCCTTTAAATATAGAATTATTTCATAGAAATGGAGACAAATAAAAAATTTAACGCGGCAGGAACTGCTGAAAATATCCTTAAGAGAATCACCCACAGACTTTTGGACTTAGCTCAGGAAGCTCCAGCCTCTGGGAGCCTGCTGTGTTTGCCATTGTTTGTATTTAATAAAAGTCTGTGCAGCTCTGCTAGTAACAAGCTCTGCCTTTGGTCTTTGTGTGCTCCTTCTTGGTTTTCCTTGACAGGCTCTTTGTCTCACCTGCCTCCTTCCTCTTCCATGCTTCTGTTTGATCAGATTGGATCCAATAAGCATATATTTAGTGATGGTTGATTTTTTTTGTTTTGATCCTCCCTTTTAAGCTCTGCTGGAAACTCTGAGACACGGGTGGGGCTGTGGGTTAAACCACAGAGCCTAGGACTTGCCAATCAGAAGGTCAGCGGTTCAAATCCCCGTGACGGGGTGAGCTCCCGTTGCTCAGTCCCTGCTCCTGCCAACCTAGCAGTTCAAAAGCACGTCAAAGTGCATGTAGATAAATAGGTACCTCTCCAGCGGGAAGGTAAACTGCACTTCCGTGTGCTGCTCTGGTTCGCCAGAAGCGGCTTAGTCATGCTGGCCACATGACCCGGAAGCTGACGCCGGCTCCCTCGGCCAATAAAGCGAGATGACCGTTGCAACCCCAGAGTCGGTCATGACTGGACCTAACGGTCAGGGGTCCCTTTACCTTTACCTTTAGAAACTCTGAGCATCTTGAAAGGCAAACCTCTGGGAACAAACCATTCTGAAAAACAGGAAGGCAATACATGAATGATGAGAATTTACCAGGTCCTCTGATGGTGATGACTCTACTGCCACCCCCTGAAGGCTGGGGGAGGGGAGGAAAAGGGAGATGGGGAGGGGGCAGAGGAGAAAGAGGAGGGGAGCTTCAAGTGTAGTTCCCAGGAAGTGGCATGCTCCTTGCGTGCCTCTGGATCTGCCACCCCTCCCAGCTTTTCTGAGCCCACTGCCTCAGTGCTTCATGGGCCCTGGAATTTACTAGAACAGGATATAGCACAACCAGTTCACACTCCTTTCTCAGCACCTGGGAAATGTGGGGTGAAATCAGCATATGCTAACTTCTGTTCTCATTGGCCAGTACTGAGAGAATTCGGTGGAGCCCCCAGCCCTGGATTCCTCATCCACAGCAGGGTGTACTTCTGCCAGCCCATAATCTCCTGAATTGTTCTCCTCCCATAATCCCAGTTGGATGCCTATAAGAAACCAAGTGGGAGGTTGGTGGCATTTTTAAAAAGAGCAGCAAACAGTTATCTCTGAAAATGCCAAAAACACCCCCCAAAGCCATGGTGTTTTCACATTCATAAAACTCTACAGATTGTAGTAAATTGCCAAATACCAGTTGATTACAAGTGCAATAAATGGTAGAGAGCAATTCAAACATCTCTTGTTACACAACAATGAGTAGTGATTCCTCACAAAGGGACAGCACAGCACATGCCTCGTTTATATTTTACGTTTGAATGTAACGTTTTCGTTTATAGTAATTAAATGTGGTAAGGAATTTTCACTTGCAAAGAAAGCTGTCCAAATGTTGGAAAGTTAAGGTCAATCTACTCTTTTTCTAATAAACACTATAAAACCCTTTTATGACAAATAGTTATGGCGGTCTGTAGAGACAGATGGTTTTTCCAGTGGTCTTTAACAACCTTATGGAGACAATGTCAAGTAGCAGAAGTCCACAATCGGCGTGTTGGATCTATTAGGACTTGTACAACATTATGGTTTTGGCAAATTTGAGAAAGCTAAAATCCTTTGCGCTAGACCTTAAGTCTATGATTCTACGCAGTTTTTACAACATGATGCCTGAAAAGGACATTTCCCAACAATAACTGAACAAAGCAAACTGCGTGCTAAAAGACCACATCAAAGACACTGAAGAATGAAGAGTGAGTTTACTTCTACAATTTATTATGGGAATAAAATGAGGTAAAGAATCTAAGACAAGGAGACAGCATATCATGGGAGTGGAGGGTGGGAACCATGCATGGTACTAAGACTTGCTATTGGATTCAACTTGGGTAGAAATCCTGTGTCAGCAGAACAGACAGACAGACAGACAAGAATACCTTTAGCAGCAAGCATGATATGAGCAGAGAAAGGCAGCCCATTATACATTGTTACACTTATAATTGCATTTTTGTCTAGAGGGAAAAGGCTGTGAAGCAATGCTAGGAAGCAGTGTTATAACATTAACAGGCAATGGCCAGCTAAAACAACCAGTACTTTGGGTCTCAGAACTGCATGTGAAGTTAAGTGTGTAGACAGTAATTATTGCTCATCTGTCTGGCATCAGAAAACAGCCAGTTAATCTGATGTTCTGCTACTTCTGTAAATATATGCTAAAATGTTACCCATGGGCTGCCAAATTGTTGGAAAACCAGGAGATACGTGCTGTAGAGTTTCTGATCTAGATTAAGTCCCCTTTGACATGTGTTACATTGTGCACAGGGAACCAGAAGGGATAATAGCCAGTGGCGTAGCGTGGGTTGTCAGCACCCGGGGCAAGGCAAGTAATTTGCGCCCCCTAACCCGTGGATTTGCGCCCCCTAACTCGTGGATTTGCACCCCCTAACCCTAACCCCCAGATGTTGCGCCCGGTGCGGCCGGGGCCCCCCTGCACCCCCCACGCTACGCCACTGATAATAGCCCATAAAGCAGAACTTGAATGCAGACAGAATGACACCGATTCTTTAATACCAGTAATTCTAGATGAATACCCTATGGAGAGTGGTTGTCTGCTATCCAGCTAGATTTATTTTGGAATCACTGTTGCAACGTAATGCATATTAACTGACTGGGGTGGGGTGGGGAACGTGATAAATACCTGGGAGGCTCTCTGCACATTGATTTATGCTACATCTTTCTCAATGCCAAAATACGGTCTGCTGTTTGTGAGGGATGAGCATGGAATTTAACATGGAGCTATAAAAAAAGTAAACAGTATTTTGTGTAATGGATAATACGAAGCACACAGGCAGCATTTACTTCCCATAATTGCCAGGGGAACTAAAACAGAGTGAAGTTCATTTGGGGCAGAACTTTGAATGATTTCTAGCTCCTCTTCATGTTCATTCCCTCCCACACTCCCCCAGCAGGTGGACTGGACTCTTGCATTAATAAAAAAAAAGTAAGTCAATTGGACATCTATAATGAAAGTTAGAAAGCAAAACAGGGCAGCAACATTTTTAGGCATATTATGCAGACATGGAGGAACTGCTGTTTCTGTGGATGCTTTGTGACTTAATCACTGCTGCTAAGCAATCAGAAAGAAAGCAAGGCAGGCATTTCCTGTATCTTTGCTGCTGAAGAGACTCGCTCTTTTCCGAGAGGAGCAGCTTGCAGTGAGAAATATAGGAACAGGAACAAAGAGAGGGGTGCTTTGTGCCTTTAACCACTATGTGGCAAGCAGAAATTAAGCAGGGTAAGCCTTTTCTAGTAAGGAAACACATTAGGAAGAAAGCTTCACCTGTTGACACTTGCGGACTATTTACTTTTGGATCATATCCATCAGCATAGCAGCTTAAATTATCATGCTGAATGCTGAAAGAAATCACAGAGGATAGGGGTTTTTTATGAACAAAGAGTTCGTTTGGATGAAATTGAACCAGAGTGAGTTCCTTTTTTAAAAATAAACTTTCCAAGCACTGGTTATTTCCATATAAATTATTAAAGTTTATTTCAGACCAGAATTTAAGCTAAGAGCAACTGCCCACATGCTAGAACTCTGGAACAATTACAGAAGACAAATCCCCACTTGTTTTCATCCCTGGCAGAAACCTGCCTGAATAAAAACATATTTCATTGTCTCTGGAAAGCACACGGACCTGAACTGCAGCAGACTTTCTCTTTTGGAGGAGCACCCAGCAAGGATATCTCACTATGTGCCCTAACCGTTTGTAAAGTGTTGGACTTGGATGTTTCTACACCTGAACCAAACATAACATTGTTATCTCTGTCACTTCTGATTGTTTAAACGATGCATAAAGATTATGATGAGAAGGGAGTAAATACACTCATGATTAAAACTCAAGAGCCTATGGTGATTACCAAGCCAGAAGAGGCTAGAATTATGGGTAGCTTGGTTTTTATGTAAGACTTGAATATTAAAGTCTGATGTGAGTAGGTGTCTGATCTGTGCAAAGTTTATTGTAAATTTGTGTAAGCGTTTTAAGCAAGCATTCTGGCCACCTCCTACACCCCCCTATGTGGACTGCTGTGTGTCCTTTCTAGAGCTAACAGTTCTGGGTAAATAACGTAGGAAGCTCAGCACTGGCCTGGAAACATTAGTTCTGTTATTGGAATGCTCTGAAAATTAAAAGCAAGTGTCTGCTTCAGCATCTGCAAGTGGCAGGGTTCCTATGGCTTGTAAGTTTGCCAGAGGCCTGAAAGCCAGAGCAACTCTCTGTCCCCAGAATGATGCTCTTGCCAAATGTGCAGTTGCTTATACTGGACCCCTGAAGGTACCAATGCTGAGAATTCATACAAAGACAAATGTGCCCTATGAATACTTAGGACCATTCTCAACGACTGCTTGATTTATTTTCTAACTAGCATTTCCATCAAGCTGGAAATCCAGCCAGTCCACTAAGGTTTTGGTACATTTCCTAGGTTTAATTATGCAGAAATTAAAATATGCAAAACCCCAACCACCAAAAGAAAAAGTTGCCCTAATCTGAGACTCTATTTGAGGCATGATGGAAACCAGTGAAAACTTTGGGACTAATTCTCACTGAGGTTGTAAAATTTGTGCTTGATCTGTACCGCATTAGACTGTACAGTGAACAGTGCATTCAATGCTTCTCCATGCAGAAACTTTCCTCTCATATATAAAACTAGCATGCGATGCTAGGCCAGAACACATTCCCCTTAATACTTAGAATTTTTGTGCAGGGAAGATTTTTGCGCATATAATAACCTGAAAACACAAAACCAGTCATGATTCCACCACACCAACAGCTCGGGACAGCGAAACATAGGCACAGGTTTACTATCTTGGGGCAAACAAGGACTTTGGGCTGGTATTGTAACCAGAGATGCATGAATCTGTCAATTTTTGTTCTCTCCATTTCTCATTTTTCCACTCTTAAATTCAGTTCTCTCCATTTCTGCAGCAATTTTCAAATTTTAGTTTAATCCTCTTGAAATTTCTCCTTACACATATCACAGAATCACAGAATTGCAGGGCTGGAGTGGTCATGTCGTCCAACCCCTTGCAATTCAGGAATCTTTTGCCAAACGTGGGGCTTGAACCCATACCCCAGAGATTAAGAGTCTCATGCTCTACTGACAGAACTAACCCAGCAGTTTTCTGCCTGGACCAGGCTACACTGTACCCATAATTTATTTTTAGATGGAGTCTAATTCTGAATATAGGCAACTAAGTTGACAAACAGGGAATGTCCTTAATACAAAGCACAACAAATTGGCTTCTCCACCCTCACCACAAGCCAGAATATTAGCCTAGAGGCCTTTACCTCTTTCAAGATGCTCAGTTTCCAGCTTATGTTTCAGGAGGGTGGAGTTTCTCTTAGAATTTACTTAGTAGTTGAACATTTTGGCTTTTGTTTACTTCTGACCAGATGTGGCAGAGGATTCCAGAGCAAAGCTGAGAGGCAGAACTTGTCCTCAGAAATTGGCCCACGGCCGTCCTCTCCACCGGCGCTCTGAAAGTAGGACTGTATGTACTTCATGGTCAGAGCCAAGTTTAATCCAAAATCTACATGGAAAACTCCCCTTAAAATGTTCTCACATCTGTTGCTCTTAGTACTGGCACTCAGAGTGTAATGGGATTACCCTGTATCTTGTGTGGTTCACTTTCTTCAGGAAGGATAGTTATATGCTTGGATGAGTGTGTCACACTCTAAGGCCTGCTGAGCCACAACATGTGATGATATTGCAGCATCACTGCTGTGAAAACCTCAAGCTGGTTTGGGGGGTCCCTTTTTGAGAGTGGTTATCATTTTGTGCCCAAATCGGTGTAGCTCATTTGGAGAGGACTGAGGACCATGGAGATACACAAATGCATCTCCACCATTTCAAGCTGCCTAAAGATTTGTATACTAATGGAGAGGACAGCAACTCCAGACAAGGCATTGCAAAAATGAAACAAGAGGAAAGAAAATAACTCCATATTGCCTGGACCACAGCCTTAGTCCTTGTTGCCGCCCCTCCAGCTGCTTTTTGCAAAAACTTTGCAGAAAATAATTGTAGCCGTTAATCTCAGCGGCTGAAATGTGTGATTGACCTCTGGTGTTTACAGAGTTTGGGCCTTTTCACTCGATACTTCCTGCCACTTGTCTACTTCCTGGATGCTACAAGTAACAGCTAGGGTAGAGCGCAGCCCACGCTTTGTAGTCACTTAAGGACAGAGGCATAAGAAAGAGGGAGAATGTATTGGCCACATGCTAATGACCACATGCTATTACAAAGAGCAGAGGCGGATCTGTGGAAGCGCAACTGGCACTGCGCACGGAGCCTCATGGACACCACAGGGGGCGCCGCAACTATGCTGTAGAATGGAAAGTGAGAGGCAGGGGGTGCCACATTTTAAAGTTGCACAGGGTGCTGCTGAAATTTGAGAGCCCAAAGTCTGCAGTAGGAAGAGCAGGCAATGTGCTTTTTCGTATCCATATTTGAGCCCCTTCTCCATCTCCCAGCTACAACCTGAATCACACATACATATTGCATTCCATGCATAGCAGTGTGTATTGATGGTGGGCTTCTATGATTTACAATAAAACTGCAATGTGTAAAAGGTTTTTGAATAAAGAGCTTTTGCAAACTCCTACAGTTACCATGACTGGTGGTGATCAGACACAGATAAAGGAATAGAAAATTAATAGTGGTTAGGAAAGAAAAGTTCAGCTACTTTGTCAATGATGGTCTCTCCTCTTATTTTCTGATTTAATACAAGCCTTTAATGGGTACCCAACCACAGACCATGATGTCTCTCAGGTTCCAATTAAAATACTGTGATTATTTGATGTGGTCTCTAGGTTTTGGCTGCTGCACTTGCTGACTCCGCTGTGGTATGAGATAGAAAAATATTGCTCGTTACCCCTGATGGCCTAACTGTGAGCCAGCAGCAAATCACAACAAGCAAGTTGCAGTTTATTCTTTATTAGCAAAAACAGGATCTGCACAGGAATGTCAGGCCTAATGAGCACAGCAACTGGAGACTGTGCCTGCGTGTTGCTTATCTCCTCTGCCCTTTTTGTGATTCTTCTGGTTCTGGGAGACAAGGGTGGAGAGGAGCTTGTCACAGCAGCAGAGGAGACATGCGTGACTCTTCGCCAGCCTGACTCATCTCTGCCTCTTGGCCTCCCTCCTTCCACTCTCCTGCTTCAGCTTCTGCCTTTGATTCTGGACTTCTCTCTGCCGTAGACTCTCCCATCTCACTAGACCCTGTTACCTCTTCCATTTCTGATACCCCCCTCTCCCAGTCTTCATTCTCCTACTTCCCCTCTTCATTGTCCCGCCACCAATGTTTGGGCTCTGAACCTTCTTGCCTTGAGGGTTCCCCAGCTGGTTTCCGCCACCATTCCTCTGTGTCCAGAAGCGGCTTAGTCATGCTGGCCACATGATCTGGAAAAACTGTCTGCAGACAATCGCCGGCTCCCTCGGCCAGTAAAGCAAGATGAGCATGCAACCCCAGAGTCGTCTGCGACTGGACCTAACAGTCAGGGATACCTTTACCTTTCAGAGTTCTGGCACTGATTATTTCTAATGGTAAATTCTATCATTTCCATTTTATTGCATGTATTATTCCAGTCACACGCTTTCAGTCTTGGGTGACAGACTAAGAGAAAGTGGCATGAACATAGTTTGCACCAGGGGGAGCCCTGGGACTCAGGCTAGATCAGACTTCATTGTGCAACTAACTCCTTGGTTGGTTCCCTCGGCACCCATAAATTCTCCAAGCTTCTGCCATCCAAGCCCTGGTGTATTTCATTAGCTTTCTCTGTAAATATTCCTTAAGGAGCAAGCTAAGCAAGACAGGAGCAGTCATGGACTTGTCCAGCAGTCCAGCAGTCATGGGTATTATTCAGACAGCACCTGCTATTTGTTTAATGCAAAATAATTCATGTGCGCAATGCCCCTTGTTGCCTTGGCCCTCATCTGGCTGCCCTCTGATGTGTCCAGGGCATGTGTCTCCCGTTTGCCTCAGGCTCAGTGCCAAATTTCAGCTTTTCTCTTCATTTGGCCCTGACACCTGGACTGAGCAAATGTTTGCAGCCTCTTCCAGTCCTGTAGATGCACACAAGTCCAGATCAGTTATGAGGTTATTTTGCAAAAAGCACCACCACCTAAGGCATCAATGTCATTTGAAAGTGAACACCTGGGAAAAGATGTCACTGCAGCCGGGGGGGGGGGCGGGGATGGAGGGTGAAACCAACCACTAGTCTGTCCAATTGAGCTAAGTTTCACTATTATTATCACTGTCAAACACATCTAAATAAAGCAAGCAAGCAAGCAAGCAATCCAGTCAGTTGTTGGAGTGGGGAGATTGAAGCTTTCTGTCTCCCCCCAGCTGCAAGAGTCGTGAAAATCATTTCTCTGCACTGGCAATTAACCTTAGGTGAAAAGCTCTCATTGGTGTCTGGTATATCATTTCTTTTTAAACCCACAAACTGTTTGCTAATCGCATCATTAGCGTAACATGTTACATTAATAGGCACTACAAAAATTAGATCCTGCGTTTAGCAAGACTCCAGTCGCTTTTCACAGCAGGATCCGCACTGAGCACATTCCCATTGCTGTTAGCATGAATTAAGGCAAGGAAAAGCTCTTCTCTGCACACCCACTTTCCGAGGCAGCTTTGCACAAAGGAATGTGGCCGTGCTAAACATTTTATCTGCAGGATAAGGGAAAGGGAAACTTGTTAATCAGTTTTGCTGTTTTGTTATGAAGTCAGAAATGTGGGCGGGGGGGAGAACTGCTCGGTCCTTTGCTTTCTCCTCCCCGCTCTTTCTTCTCATTAGAACTCTTTTAGGTTTGGAGCTACATCCTCTGCTGCAAAAATTCCTTCTGCAAACGACACTTATTTTCTGGGAAATCAAGCCAAACTTTCCCACAAATGCAGACAGCTATTAAAGATATATTATTACCAGATGTTTGGGGGTTTGTCCCATATAACCAGGAGCCAACAGGAGTTAATTGGGAAAATATTAACCCTTCCAAAACCAATAGTGCACTAAAACACTCTATAGAGCTTGAACCGCTAGTTCCACAGATCACGTGCTGTAACTGTTTGGTCATCTTCATAGTGGGTTCAAAATAAACCAAAGTCCTGCCCACTTGGCCAGGTGAGATTGGGTGGGGGCTGCAGGGGACTAGAAACAATAGAAGTGTGAAATGTTTGGGAAGAGAATGAGGAAGGCCACTCTGAACTCCTTGAAGGAGGGCAAGATTCACATAAAATAAACATTTATTTTAAATTAGCAAGCAAACAAACAAACAAACAAACAAACAAACAAATGCTTTCTGTGGTCAGAAATTAGAATTAACTCAAACCCAAGATACAGATAGGTAGCCGTGTTGGTCTGCCATAGTCAAAATAAAAAAATTCCTTCCAGTAGCACCTTAAAGACCAACTAAGTTAGTTCTTGGTATGACCTTTCGTGTGCATGCACACTTCTTCAGATACACTGAAACAGAAGTTGCCAGATCCTTCTATATAGTGAGAAGGTGGGGAGGGGTATTACTCAGAAGGGTGGTGGGAATGGGAGATTGGCAACTTCTGTTTCAGTGTATCTGAAGAAGTGTGCATGCACACGAAAGCTCATACCAAGAACTAACTTAGTTGGTCTTTAAGGTGCTACTGGAAGGAATTTTTTTATTCAAACCCAAGATGATCGCTTACACCAGGGGTAACCAACCCTTTTGGACAAATGGGCACAGTTTGAATTTTGTGAGAATCACAAAATGGCTGCCATAGAGGGAGGATGCCATAATGCAAAATGGCTTCTGTGGGTTGATTTAAATTGATAGCTAGCTGGGTACAGAACTGCTGAAACTGAAAAACAAAACAAAGCTAAGGGAAGGAGTTGAATGCCTGCCCACAATAAAAAGTTGTTGGATTTAGCTCTTGAAGAGGGCAGGGGGCTGCTTTTTCAGGATAACCTAAGTAATTATAGGGTGGTTGTGTTCATGAAAAATCCAACCACCCTCAGGGAAAGCCTTGTGTGAAGAGACCTCTGGTCAGGGATGGCCAGTCCATGAGGCAGACTAAGGCAGCTGCCTCGGGCGGCAGAATCCAAGTGGTGCTTCCAGAGAAGGGAGGAGAAGTGGCTGCAGCTCCCGGGTTCTGGCGAGATCTCACAAGAGTCCCCGAGCCTGGAAGGCGCAGGCGCAAGGCTTTGCCAGGGGAGTACATGGCGCACTGTCCATGCACACAGCAGCACCTTCCCATTTTTCCTCACACAATGAAGCAGAAGCCCACCCCTGCACCTTGGAGGACTCTTGTTGTGCACTCGCCCTGCCTTTGTCCCGGAAGAAGAAATTGTTCCTGTTCTTGAAGCAAGTTGTCGTTCTTTGAATGAAGGTTGTCACTGTTATGTACTGAAGTTCTCACCTTGGGCCAGCAGGGGGATACTGTAGATAGTTTTCACTCAGGTCCACATATGCAAATAAGGCATCAAAAGTGATGTTCAGTGATTGGATAGTTTTAGAAAATTGTTACAGTTGCGTTGTAGTGAAGTTCTATATAAGCAGGCTGGCTGAACCCTTCAGTTCAGTTCTGTTCTCGCCTGTGAATAAACAAGAGCTGTTTGAAGAAGTGCTGTGTCGTCTGATATGTTCACCCACAACTTAACAGTCATCATCTGCTTGGTCTCGAATCAAAAGTACTGTATATTTTTCCAAATCAAATTCCTAGTGTGGGTGGGTGGGTGGGAAGCCCATGTTGTGGTGCACCCATGAAACCCATCTTGGCTACAGGGCTGAAGTGAGTGTGACTCCAACACATTCCCCCTTTCCCAGACCTTGACTCATTCCCTCTTTTCCTTATGAGAGCAAGACGGTAAACAATTACATGTGGCAACTGTGAGGACCAGGCCGTTTCTTCCCCTTGTGGTTGCATCCTCTCTCCATCCCTCACGGCTCACACTGTGTGACGTGCAAGAGTTGCAGTTGTCAAGCAACTCCAAGCTCCCCAGCCCAGAGGCTTCGCCATGTTCCTTGCTCCCACTGTGGGGAGCAGCTGCCCTCTCAGCACTTTTCCGGAGAGAATCAACAAATGGCACTGTCAACATGTGTAGTTAATACCCAAATACTTCCTGACCTCTCCCTGGCAGAAGTAATGAAAATACTGCTTTTTCACCCATCTCACTGTCTGCCTGATCAGCACTGCTGATAAACAGGATGTTTCTTAAACAGGAGGGCCGCTTGTCAGGATCGCAACCAGGAGCACAGAAAGACCTCTTCAGAAAAAGCTTAGGATCATACCTGTCAGTGTTTCCCTTTGTTTACAGCCATGAAATTTATTGAGTGCCTCTAGGTCAGTTACTATTTGTCAGCCTGACCTGACATATATATATATATATATATGTGTGTGTGTGTGTGTGTGTGTGTGTGTGTTTTCAAATGCAAAACAAAATTATACACTCCATACATCTTAATTACATCTTATTTCTCTTTTTTGACTTCCCTCAATTTGTCTGCCAGTCCTTCATATTTTAACTTTTAACACATTTCTATGTTATTCTTTATAATGTTACTGTAACCTTCATCTCATTTTTAATTCTTATTATAATATTCTCCCATCCCAGCACTTCATTAAAACTTACAAACGTAATCTGATTATCACTTAATTTTTGCAAATATTCAATAATTTTTTTCCAATCTTCTGTAAATCTTTGATCTCGTCGATTTCGGATCCTTCCTGTCATTCTATCCAGTTCTGCATAGTCCATCATTTTAGTTCTCCATTCTTCTATCGTAGGTAGTTCCTCCTGTTTCCATTTCTGGGCCATCAGTATTCTTGCCACTGTCACTGCATATAGAAATAACTTCTTTTCTTTCTTGTTTATCTCATTACCTGTAATGCCTAATAAAAATGCTTCTGGTTTCTTAACAAATGTATATTTCAACATTTTCTTCAATTCATTATATAATATTTCTTAAAAGCTTTTTACTTTCTTACATTCCCACCACATATGATAAAATGTACCTTCTTTTTCTTTACATTTCCAACATTTGTTACTAGTCTTATACATTTGTTACTAGTCTTTTTTTAAAGGGAAATCCCCTTATTCCGAATAGGATTCCTCGCAAGAAAAGGGTACACTTGACAGCTATGCTTAGGACTCTGTGGAGAACTCTTGATGGGGATGGGTGTTTTCACATTAACTTGCTCAGGCATTCCCAGGTCCTTCATACCAGTTTCAAGTACTCGCCCTACAGTAACGGATCTTAATATTTTACTGATATGTTTACATTGATACGTTTTGTGACTGCTACTTTTTATGGCTGATTATAAACCTCCTTAATACCCTGGACTGAAAGGTGGTATATAAAGTTTTAGAAATATGGTAGAATGCAGTTCTATTTTTCAACCTAAATTACTGGGGTTATGTTTGGATTTTTTTTTTTCCTTAATGAGAATGAGAACCCAAAGATGCTTTATTTGGAAGTTAACCCAAAGGTTTTAAAGGTGTCATATGTTGTCACGTGTGTGTGTGAGAGAGAGAGAGAGAGGGGGGAGAGAGAGAGAGAGAGAGAGAGAGAGAGAGAGAGAGAGAGAGAGATTAACACTGCAGTCCTTTCTAGGCACATCAGATCTAAGATGTGAGAGCTGGACCATAAAGAAGTCTGATCGCTGAAGAATTGATGCTTTTGAATTATGGTGCTGGAGGAGACTCTTGAGAGTCCCATGGACTGCAAGAAGATCAAATCTATCCATTCTTAAGGAAATCAACCCTGAGTGCTCACTGGAAGGACAGATCCTGAAGCTGAGGCTCCAATACTTTGGCCACCTCATGAGAAGAGAAGACTCCCTGGAAAAGACCCTGATGTTGGGAAAGATGGAGGGCACAAGGAGAAGGAGACGACACAGGACGAGATGGTTGGATAGTGTTCTCGAAGCTACCAGCATGAGTTTGACCAAACTGCAGGAGGCAGTGGAAGACAGAAGTGCCTGGCATGCTCTGGTCCATGGGGGTCACAAAGAGTTGGACATGACTAAACGACTAAACAACAACAAAAAGATGCATTGAGTTAACTGAAACTTACTACCCAATAAGCATGCTGATGGATCTCCAAAGGGAAGCAGAGGGTTCATCTCTGTTGGTGCCAGCCTCCTTAAAAACGTCTCTTTAAAAAAAGAAATGCTGCAGCCACCATCTTAATTTTCCCAGAATGCCTCTGGACCCCAGCAGTGGATCACGAGACAAACTTAGGGAATTCAGTGGTGTCAGCATCATGAGCCCCACAGCGCTATCAGAATCAGGCTCCGGTTGGCAGGCTCTGACCCAGGAGGAGGAAGAAATGTTGGGGTGGGGAGCTGGATGGTGAGAGCCTGAGAAGGAGGGCTCTTCCCCTTCCACTCCAACTTCCATAGCTTGGGAAGAGGGAGCAGTAAGCCATGTGTCATGCCCCCCTACTGCCCCACCTGCATGAAACAGACAAGAAGGGAGCCAGAACCAGAGGTGGCAATGGCTGAACAGGCGCCAGATAGGAGGGTGCAGTCTGCTCACACTTTAGGGGTGCTACCTTTGCAAATGAGAAGAGGACCCCTCTGAAGGAGCACACATTTGCAATTCCGACATCCCTGTAAGGCGTGCGAGTCTAGTGAGTGAGTGCACCCTGCCTCATCTTTGAAAACTTGGTGGGCAGGAGGTGGAGACTTATTGGGGCATCTCCATTGCTCTCACCCAGCTCTGAACTTCTTGTTCTGCTCTTGAACTCCTGAGCCTTGTATCTGCTGCTGAGCCTTTTAAGTATTTCTTACTTAAAAGTTAAGAGCTTCTGCTTGTGTGTGGTTTTTTGGGGGGGGGGCAGGACAGTAAGCTGCATCTGCCTCACCCACTTCTTCTCTTTGGGTCCTTGGGCTGCACATCACCACTCTGCCCTGGCTGCAGCCCTGAAATCCATCCTGCCACCCCCTTGTGAAGCTCACAGGGCTTAGTCATGCCTGGGAGGGTGGGCTGTTTCCTGCATCTTTCCTCAACGGTGGCGCTTGAGTATGGAATGTATCTTTCCATTTGACTTCTGGTCTTTCATTCCAGCGTGCAATACTTTCCTCCCCACAAGGGTGGGCTACACCATCATTTAAGCTTCCTTTCCTCTTGACTTGTTACTCCCTTTTCACATGCAGCCCCAGCCCCCCAGAAGTCAGTTCTGTTTCATCAGTCTCATGTATTTTGCAACATGAAGCTATGTTTCTTTAATTATTACCATCGGTGCATAAGTGAAAATGCCACTACATGAACACCCTTGCTTTACAGAACATATTTCTTTAATGCTGTTAATGTTGGTTTTAAGTTCTGGATGGGGGAAGTGCTTTTCTCAGGAAACAGTGATTCTGTGGAAAAGATGCACAGTTCCAGCCCTTAAAAGGTAGCTGCTTTCGGTGATTCCGTTTTTCTGATGCACAGAATTTTTTTTGAGAAACAAGGGACCCCTTGAGAGCTTGCCTGCTCTTACGAAACCAGCTGCAGATCCACACTCGGCGGCCAAGGGGGAGCTGTTGCTCTTTCCTCCAGAAAAGTCTTCCTTTCCGAGCAGCTGGGATCTAGCCCAGCTGCAAGGCTGCCAGGAAAGCATGTGTCCTTGATTCCTTCCAGATGTGAAACAACTCCCATATATAGTCAAAGATGAACGGCAAAAGCCATACCATTATCATTAGGCTTTAGCAGACAGTTGACTCCTTTCCAGTTTGTACTGTTCAAAGCAGCCATGAAGACGTTTTAAAATGACCAAAGTTTCCTTAACTCCACAACTTCTTTTTCCCCAGTAATAAAGACGCAACTGTTTTGCGCAAGAAACTTTTTGCTAAAGCTTCACTAAGAAAAGAGGAAAAACACAATACCCTTTTGGGGATGGTCTGTTGGTGTGTTGTAATGAAAATCTAAAGTCTAGTTCATATTTAAGAAACCAGCTGGAATTTTGGGGGGTGGGGCAAGGATCCTGTTAATGCAGATTCCCTCTTCCCATTCCTGAACTAGAGCGGAAATCAATGCCAGCCCTACCATTAGGCAGAATGAGGAGGCTACTTCAGGCATGAGGGAGGAATACAGGCGTCACCAGAGCAGAAATAAAACCCAACTGCCGGTCTGATCAGTTTTTATCTATGGAAAGGGAGTTGCTATCTTGCTATTTGCCTCAGCCCTGGTTGAAATACAGGCAACCCCCCATTTACGTGGGAGTTACATTCCCAGGCACCAGGCATGTTAGTGAAATTGTGTATAATTGAAACCCATTGAAAAAACCTGCAAAAAGCCCTGCCCCACCCCCATTCTGCCCTTTTAGTGACGTTTCAGTGACATCTTTATGATGTTTCCAGGTTGGGTGTGATGCATGTATACACAGTCATGCACATTTTGAATGCACATAAAGGGGGGCTGCCTGTATATAGAAAAAGGAACTGCCAAACTGGAGCCAATCCTGCAGTGGCTATGCTGGGACCTATTGTCCCTCCCCTCAGCACAAGGCAGGTGCATCCAGTTGCAGAGCAGGATATTTGAAAGAACACATATGCTGATGCAAGTCCTCTTCATGAGTTGCTTGAATGAATGAAGAGAGTCAGCCCAGTGGTGGGGGCAGCAGGGCCACACATTCTGCCCTGCCCCACTCCAAAGTTGTGTGGCTCCTCACACTGTTGCTGCCTTTATTATGATGTCTACAAGCGGAGGCTCCCCAGGTAATGTTGAGTCCCAGGCCATCACTCCACATTGGAAACAGGGGGGAAGGGGACTCTAAACAAGTCCTTTAAATTTAAGTCCTTAAATTTAAATTTGTTTACAGTAAATGCACAGGTCCGCTCACTGTGCTCACCTACTTCATGTGGTAAACCGTGCAGAGGGCTATGTTCTTACTGCATCTCCATCACTGCCTGGGTACCGATCTGAGTGGGTCAACACTAACAGTTCAGACCCCTGCCCCATTTACTTTGATTAACTCACTCCTTTTCATTTCTAAGTGGGGATCATTACTGTCAACCATTTATCAGTGAAAACTGAAATCCCCAAGAGTTGACCATTTAGAAGTCTTTCTTGTTGTGCTCCTGGGTTAATAAACTTTTATCTTCTCAGCTTTTACTGTTATGTACTGAAGTTCTCACCCTGGGCCAGCAGGGGGGTACTGTAGATAGTTTTCACTCAGGTCCACATATGCAAATAAGGGATTGAAAGTGACGTTCGGTGATTGGATAGTTACAGAAAGTTGTTACAGTTGCGTGGTACTGGAGCTCTATATAAGCAGGCTGGCTGAACCCTTCAGTTCAGTTCTGGCCTGTGAATAAACAGGAGCTGTTTGAAGAATCGCTGTGTCGTCTGATATGTTCACCCACAACTTAACATTTACCATTCAGTAGATTCGGCTGAAAGGTCTCTCTTGGCAAAACCCCACACTGGTGCTAGAAGGGTGGAGTTGGGACAAGCAAATAAGTGGTGCAATGAGGCAAAGCAGAAGGGCTTTGCTGGGAACGGCTGTTAAAAGAACTGGACCAGAAGCATGAATATGAAGTTCGCTTATAGGAAAACTACCACATTTTAAAACCAAAGGGGGGGCATTTTTTCCACCATTTGCGATGAGCATATTCAGTTGTACTAACCATGCAGATATTACTTTATTAGTTGCAGATACAAAGTTACACAAAGGCCTTGATTTACACAATTTGTTATAAATACCTTCATTTTATTTGCAATAGCATAACAGTTGAGAGGAAGACTAAAAATGAGTCAGGGGACATTTTGGGGAAGAGAGGGAAAACAAGACTGCAATGCATGCTTGGGAAAGCCTTCCAAGTATTCAGGCTTAGTGCAATGAAGGAAAGAGCAACAGGGTGGAATGCAACAGAGATGGTGGGGACCTTCATGAGGCAAGATGTTCCACAAAGCATCACCAACACCTCCTTTATGTCACAGCTGATGCAGAGTTCTGGAGAACTCAGAAGCTGGACAGATTTTTTGATAATTCTGTTGGTCCTAATAACGATAGATTTTAGAACATAAATGCAGTTTACCAAATGTATCTAGAGCAAAATTACAAAGCGACCAACTTTGTAGGCTTCAACTCTATTATATCTTAAGAGGCTTCAACTCTATTATATTAGATACCCATTTGATACAACTCTGCTCATTTTTCATCTTTACTTGTTAGCCATCTAAACATCCCCTTTATATCCTGAATATTTCATTGGACACTAGAGTCAGCCGTTATACAAAAACATGAATTAATGTGTGTTTCTGCATTGTGAGCCATTAATCAGTTGCAAGCATATGAGGACAGGCAGCAATAATTTTGTAATGGAGCTAAATTACGTTTTAGTATGAGGAGCCCAGCCATATTTGAAGAAGGCAGTGGCAAAACTGAACTCAGAGAAGGGAGACTTCAAAATGGGCTGGTGTGTTTCATGACTCACTAGCTAGTGCTGCAGTTCAGCCGAATCTGACACTACTGTTATGTTCCCTCCCTCCTGGAAGGAGAGCTCCAGCTCCTGCAAATCCAAGCCGCCGCCTCTTCTTAATTCCCTTCCTTTCTCCTTCCACTCTCTGGAAACTCAGGGACAGAGCAGAAACTTAATAATAATTGCAAACTAGGTGATAATTGTCACCCTCTGAGTCCTGGGCTCCCTCTCTTTTTTCCTTAAATTTGTCCTCAAGTCTCAGTAAATGATAACTACAATCCTTGCAAGATGAAGTTCGCTTACTTTTTCCCAGCCTTCCTACTTCAGGGCTGCTTTCTTTTCAGAACAGTTCTTGCTCAAGCAACAGCAGTCTCCAATGGTGCAGCAACATTTCAAGGTAAGAAGATATTTTCACAGCGTGTTGCTTTCTCCTCGCTTATGCTTACTGCCTTCTCACTACGTTGAAATGAAACAACTGAGTACCAGTCCATGATCTGATGAAGCATCTGCCGTGTTATTTCAGATCAGAATTTGGGCGTTAACTTTTATGCTAACTTTTAAGTTTGTCTGACATACAAATATGAAAATCAGTAACAGGACAGCAGTATATGCCCCACATTGGCAAGTAAGGGGTAGCAGTCATACATATGTTTTTTGTCAGAGATTCTTTTCTGTACTGAGTTGCAGTACAAGCCAAGCCTGTATGTCCCAATAATACGGTGACTAATAAGCCATTATGGAAGTCACCAGATTTTGCTAACTCTTTCAAAAATTACAAACTTGTATTCCTTCTTTGTTTTGAAGAACTCGTTAAGGGATATCTGAGGATTATAGCCCCACTTTTTGATGAAGAGAGAGCTTTAAGTAGTGTCTCTACTGTAGTGAGCATTGAGCTTTGGAGATAAATACTCATGTTAAAAATGAAATGAAAATGTATACCAAAAAAAATGGCCAAAAGAAGAAGAAAAAAGCTGCAGAAGAAAAAAGAAAAGAAGGGTGCTTTATATGTACTTTTGACATAGCATATATTCTTAGTGTAATCCTCTTTTTATATTAGGAATAGAAAGTAGTGGTTCATTTTACTGTCTCAGGCTGTGTTCATTTTTCTTCAGTTTCCCTCTAAAAGCAATGCTCTTGAGCAGAGTCTTTCAACTAAATATCAGCTGTGTTTATGTGTGTGTGTGTGTGTGTGTGTATACGTGTGTGCAGAATCACACCTGTTGGTCCTGTCTCTGACATCTGTGTATTTGAGTGACGTGGGCACAGAGGCTTATATGTGTGTCCTCTAATAAGGGAGTTGGCTTTGGATGTGCAACTTATGCTCTCCATTGGCAGGCAACCCCCCACAGGCCCTCTGTGAAGATATCCTGAGAGCAGGAAGGTCAGGCATGGCAAGGGGAAGGGATCGAGATGCAATCCTGACTCCTTTCTCCACAAAGATAATCCAGCTGCCCAAGGCTAGTGACAGTTTCTGGCATCTGCAACATATGGATATTGTAGATGATATTCCAAAACCATAAATAATAATATTTTAGAGGGTTCTAAACCTTATGACTGAAGCTACCCAGAAGGACCTTCTTTTCTTTTTCTTAGCACACAGATTTCCAGGCCAGAGACTGCTGTTGAGGCTCATTCAGGGGTGTCAACTTGAATAAAATACTGGGGGGGGGGAGGTAAGCCCAGTCCCACATAATCGATCACAAGACGTGACACATACACACCATTTGAATACACACAACTTGGGGGGCAGCCCCCTCAAATATTTTATTGGGGTGAGAAGGGAACTCTGCTCCTAGGAGTTGGCTGCTATGGGCTCATTGGAGTTTCAGAAGTGAGTTGCCATGTTGGGGGTGGGGGAGTGGCAGGGTGATATTAGAGAAGAACAAGGTCCAATTCCTGTTTGGGTGTGAGGGCCTCTGCACTGTGGCCCACATGCCTTGTTTTATTTATATATATTGATTCATTTAAATTAGTTTAATAATAATACTGAGCATTTACATAGCACTATTGAAAGAGTTTCATGTCCCTTATATTGTGATAAGGTCCTTGGAAGGCCATTCCTTTCTTTTAACGCCATATTTAAAGGGTGGGGATGTATGAGGCTATGCGAGAGCTTTGTGCCTCCAGCCACCACCCAAGCTCCAAGCAGATCAACAAAAGACAACACGAGGGCTAATAATGTATTGGCAATATTTATGAAACGCTATCAGTTGTTTCTTAATTCATAAACAAATTCATAAACAAAAGCCACATAATACGTGCAAGAAGTCACAGACTAATAGAAGTCAAATGAATATTCCATCAACAGGAATGCTTAGAATGGTGTGTGACCACAAAGAAACACTGAAGTTGAGGCAGAAAGCCTTTCCACAGTTCATATCTATATCACAGTTTGGTGGAGAATGAACTGGAGCCGGGTGGTGCAGCAAACAGAACAGTTCTTCCAGGATAATGAACTGTTTCAACGATATTTCTTCATCAGCAAGTTAATAGTCCCCAAAGAGCTCTCACTCAAAAGTATAGTAGGCTGATCCAAGCAGAGGGAGGACCTCCTCTTCTGCAGCTTAGGCTACAGTCCCAGTGGCTAAGGCCACTGCATTCAGTGTGGCTTACTTCCAAGTAAACAGGCAGAGGACAGCACTCTTACACAGCAGTCCTAAGAGGCGATAGGGAGATATACAGCCTCTTGGCTGCCAGGATGGAACGTGGGGGCATTTACACCCTCCTTTTCTGCCCCAGATCCACAGGGGAGCCCAGACCAGGCCCTTCTTCAGGATCTGGGGGATCTATTGTTCTATTGTGGGCATCTTCTGCCACATGGTCTGGGCACAATAATCGTGCATCAGCAGTGGATTTATTCTGCTTTATCTTGTTCCTGTGATGCCGCCTAATACCACCACATTCTTGCTGTCGAGAGGGGCACCGAAAGAAGGGCATAAGTCAACCTGAACATTTGTGGCACAAAGCGATGGGATTTCAGCAGGAAGTTCCTAAATGTGCACTGACTAGAAAGGAAGCCGTGTGACTGCCCCATCAGTATGGAAAGAAGGGTCTTGTATGACACCCCCTGCAGAGCATCATGATCACAAATTATCATGGATGCACAATAAAAAGGTTGTCTGGATGGGCTCTATGTCACATAGGTACTACACTGCAATGCCGTCCCCCCACCAAAAAAGACCCTCTCAGGTGTACTTCATCATGAAGTATTGCAGACTTTCTGGAGAATCTTGTATTATAAAGAGTGTTCTTTTTAAACTTCCTCTTTCTGATTTTGCACAGATTGTCCTGTGGATCTGTTTTTCGTCTTGGATACCTCTGAGAGTGTTGCCTTAAGAGAAAAGCCTTTTGGGGCCTTGGTGGATCAAGTTAAAGCATTCACCAACCGATTCCTTGATAAGTTAACTGACAGGTAAATGTTGCATGAACTGCCCTGGCAATCCTACAACAAACATCTGATACGGTCTTTTGTCTTGTTCTGAACATTCAAGGCACATTTTTACACAGTAAGAATAATAATGTCATTTGAAAAGCATGCATTTTATGTGGGTTTTATACTTCCTAATCATTGTTCAAAATTCCTGCTGCATTTCATATGGAGAAGAATGTTCTGCAGTCTCCTGCTCTAAACTGCAGGTGGTAGTGGTATTCCAAAATTCCTGGTCTTGTTTTATGTTTGGGCACACCAATGTCAGGGGAAGAAATTCTGCTTTCATATTTAATTAGAGCTGAACTTGTTTTCCTTACCTCTTGCCTTTGTGCACCCTGATGAAACACAAGTTGATGTTTTTCTATTGTGGTGATAAATTGCGTTTCCAGGTGGAGTGAAACCACTGGTGGTGGGGCCAAGGCAGGGTAAAGTTGCAATAACTGCAGGACAACCAACCGTGATTTAAACAGGCCACGATTTTATTGATTAAAGACGTTAGAAGGCTTTGGCGCAGACATTGGGGGGTGTATCCTGAATCAACTGACCTGTCTGCCGGTTGATTATTTGGCAAGATTACCCAATGTTAAGGATCGCCCTATGATGTACATCAAATCAGGGCAACTCCCCCCCACATCACGATTTTCGGGGGTGGCATGACCCATCCACCCTCCCTCATCTGGGGTGTCCAGACAGATGCACCTCCCTGGATCCCTTTAAGGGGATCCCCTGATCCTTTCGAGCAAGACCCCACCCCTTGGCCATTTAGACTAAGGACCCAGCCTTGTCCCCATCAACTTGTGACACTGACTACGAGGCAGGCAAAACCCCCAGACAGGCCCAATTTGTCTGAAGGCAAATTCTTCCCTGGCCCTAAAGCTGGCGAATAAAGGTTTCCATAGCAAGGTCCTCTGTGGGAGCTGCCTGCTTGCCCTCGGGCAGCCCTACCACATAAGGAGCAGGGCGGGCGGGCAGGGAAACCAGCGGCAACTGAGCTGCGGCCTGGGTGCCCTGGGCTTCTATAGCCGGAGAGTCTTCCCCCTGGCCAGTTCCCCAAACCATGCCCCATGGCTTCAACTGTGGGTGGGCCCTAGCAGCCAGGGGGCCCAGCGGAGGAAGAAGGGACGTCTCTCCCCAGCTGCACCACAGCCAGGAGGCCGACCCCGCTTGATGCAGCTGTGCCAGAGCTCAACTTCTGCTCCACTTCTGGAGAAAGCTAAACATCTGTGTCGGGCTGCTATCAACGGCATGGGAGAAGGAACAAAGATTACTAAGATAGCAAGATAACCGAGACAAATGTGGTAGAAATATCAGGTCAGGTTTTTTTATTTAAAAAAATCTAGCTTTTGCTGTTTATCTGAATCAGTGCTGATTTCTTATGAGAGCAGATAGGCAAAACACGCTTTCTCCCCTCATGTGCTCCACCCTACAGCAGTATCCTTGAGGTGTCAGGGGTGTTATTGGGTTGTTGTTTTTATTTTGATTATGTATTTTGTGGTTTTATATTTTGATTTTATTCTGTGAACCACCCTGAGATGTCCGGATATAGGGCGGCATATAAATTCAATTCAAATAACAACAACAACCCCACACCTGCAAGCAGCAGCCTTATGCAGTGGCGTAGCATGGGGGGTGCAAGGGGGGCCGGCCACACCGGGTGCAACATCTGGGGGGGGGCGCGCTCGCCGCCTCCGGAGTCGCCGAAGAGCCTCGGGCGCAGGCTGTAGCAGAGCCCCATGTCTCGCGGAACCGACGAGCTGTGCGCGCGTCTGGGCTGAAGGCATCCGCAGGCAGCGGCTCTCAGCGCTTGCCGTGGTCCCCACGCGTCAGGGCCACGGAGGACGCGCCACGCAGCCCCTCCTCACAGCCCCGCCGCTGCTGCAGCTGCTGGGCCATGTTGCATTTTCCTCGCCTCTCTGCCCCCCTCCTCCTCCGGGCAAGCGGCGTTGTTTGGGCGGCAGCGCCAGCGGCAACTCACCTCAGATCACCTGACGCGGCAGGTTAGGGGTTAGGGGGCGCAAATTACTTGCCTTGCCCCGGGTGCTGACAACCCACGCTACGCCGCTGGCCTTATGTGCCTCATGGCAAGAGACAGAATCATGCAGCCTCTCATTTCTGGTATGTGAGTCAACAACAGGAAGGAAGGAAGGAAGGAAGGAAGGAAGGAAGGAAGGAAGGAAGGAAGGAAGGAAGGAGAGCAACAGCAGACACCATTCATCCATCCTTCTCCCAGGGCATCCTGGCACACAGGGGCAGCCCATCCAGTTTTGCCATCTGAGCTGAAATGGGAAGGTGCTGTTCCCCTGCAAGATCTTGGAGTGGATCTGCAAGCCACTTCCACTCCTCCTTGCTTCTCTGGTGGCAGTAGGGGGCTGCCTCAGTCCACCTCATGGGTGGGCCGGGCCAGCTGGTACAGGATGCTGTGGGGAGCTTTCACAGATGTACATTGTGACGTATGTCTATTTGTACATTATAAACAGACAGAAATAAAAAATATGCAAGGGGCACCAGAGCTAAGGAAGTGGTTCTCTTTCTTTATAGATACTATCGGTGTGACCGGAATCTTGTGTGGAATGCGGGAGCCTTGCATTACAGTGATGAAGTGCAGCTGATCAAGGAGCTCAGCCGGATGCCTGCAGGGAGAGCAGACCTGAAGAACAGGGTCTCCTCCGTGGTTTCTATTGGCAAAGGCACCTACACAGACTGTGCCATCAAGAGAGGGATTGAAGAGCTGCTCGTCGGGTAAGTGGGAACGCTAATTTTCTCATTCCGTCAACGGAGGAAGGGAAAAGTGGGAGGAAGACGGGGTACCTGGGCAGCTTTTCTAGCCCTTTCCAGTGGACTGTAGTATTGGTGGCCTGGCAGCTGGTCCCTGATGCCACAGCAGCCCGTTCATATACACCTATCAATTTCAGTAGGCAAAGACATTGAATCCTGTGATAAATTGTTTGGATTTTGGTGCAGAATTTGAAACCAAATTTGTTGTCGTGTGGAGGAACCCTTGGAAACAGGAGGTTTGTTTTAGATGTGTGCTTTTGTTGGCCTGTACTAGTTTGCTCTTCAGACTTTCTGCTCTTTCTTATTGATGCGATTTCCCACACACTTGACATGCACCAGTGTTGCACACACAGGCACAAATGTACACGCTATCATGCACGTTTGACCAGGGCTACGCCCAAGAGCAACTACCCAGCTTGAATGCATGTGAACAGCACCAAGACAACCTAGCCCGAAAAGGGTCCCCTCTGGATTAAGGCTCTGAGATAGTCCCCTAACATGTCCTTCCCCATCCCCCAAAGGTACGTGATTTGGTGAGCCAAACCAGCTGCTCTGTGCCTCTCCCTGTCCCTGCCCAAATCCAAGCAGCAGAACTTTGCAGAGCCTTGACAGGGGACGTTTTCTTTTTAGGGTGGGGTACTGCCAAGCATTGGGAAATGCTGCAAATAGTATCCTTTTCCACCAGGGGCTCTTGGGCTGGTGGACTGGGATGAGCATGCACTGCCTTGGCTCGCTGAGGCTTTGCTGTCTCCATCCCCTTTCCCATAGTTGTTTGGGTTGGGGAAGGAGGAGGTGGGGCAGTGGCAGGTGTTTTGCCCTTTACACCAAGAGCTCACAGTAACCTGACCCTTTGCAGGAGGGTGTGTGTGAGAGAGAGCAGACACACAGCGGCAAGGCTCTTTCCCATCAAATCAGTATCCTCCATCCCAACAAAATGCTAGTTTAATAAGAAGCACTCAGGTAAATTTATTGCACCATGGGGAAGCAGCTGTCACACAAGTGTGTGTGTGTGTGTGTGTGTACACACAGGGCTGGTCAGAGGGCGGCAAGGGACATTTGGCTTGGTCCTCAAGTTCAAAGGGGGGCTCATTAATTCGTTGGCATTTGATAAGTTCCACAAGTTGTTTTTATGCACATTGGACCAACATGTGACAGCTTGGAACTGCAAAGTTAAGCTGCTCTAAGAGATGCGGTTTGGTAGCATACATTTTGGGGGTTAAGTGATATAGCTTTGATTGTACAGTGGTGCCTCGCAAGATGAAAATACAGTGGTGCCTCGCAAGACGAAATTAATTCGTTCCGCAAGTTTTTTCTTCTTGCGAGTATTTCGTCTTGCGAAGCACGGTTTCCCATAGGAATGCATTGAAAATCAATTAATGCGTTCCTAGGGAAACCGCCTTCAGAGCAGGTCCGGGGACAGTCTGTCCCCCGACCTCTTCTGAAGGCTGGGGGGGGGGGACAAGGGCTTTTCTTCCCACTGCCAGCCTTCAGAAGGCTGTTCTGAAGGCTGGCGGTGGGAAGAAAAGCCCTTCTTCCCACCTCCCGCCCCGCAAGCTCCGGGGACAGGAGGGCTTTGCTGCCGACCGCCAGCATTTTAAAAGCCCCTGCTGTCCCGGGGCGATTTTAAAATGCTGGCGGGTGGGAGCGAAGCCTCCGCTGTCCCGGGGAGATTTTAAAATGCTGGGGGTTGGCAGCGAACGCTTCGCTCCCGCCCGCCAGCATTTTAAGATCGCCCGGGACAGCAGAGAAGTCTCCCCGGGACACGGGGAGATTTTAAAATGCTGGGGGTCGGCAGCGAATGCTTCGCTCCCGCCCGCCAGCATTTTAAGATCGCCCGGGACAGCAGAGAAGTCTCCCCGGGACACGGGGAGATTTTAAAATGCTGGGGGTCGGCAGCGAACGCTTCGCTCCCGACCCCCAGCATTTTAAAATCTCCCCGGGACAGCAGAGACTTCTCTGCTGTCCCGGGGAGATTTTAAAATGCTAGGGGTCGGCAGCGAACGCTTCGCTCCCGCCCGCCAGCATTTTAAGATCGCCCGGGGCAGCGGAGAAGTCTCCGCTGTCCCGGGAAGGCAGGGGGGGGGAGCAAAGGACCTCTTCTGAAGGCCGGCTGTGGGCGAAAGTCTTTGCTCCCGACCGCCAGCAATTTAAAACAGGTCCCCAGAGATTTCCCTATGGGCTTTCGTCTTGCGAAGCAAGCCCATAGGGAAATTCGTCTTGCGAAGCGCCTCCAAAACAGAAAACCCTTTCGTCTTGCGGGTTTTCCGTCTTGCGAGGCATTCGTTTTGCGGGGTACCACTGTAATCCGTTCCGCGAGTCTCTTCATCTTGCGGTTTTTTTCGTCTTGCGAAGCACGGCTAGTAGCGGCTTAGTGGCTTAGCGGCTATTAACGGCTTAGCGGCTTTAAGAAAAAGGAAACAAACTCGCAAGAACTCACAATACGTTTTGTCTTGCGAAGCAAGCCCATAGGGAAATTCGTCTTGCGGAACGACTCAAAAAACGGAAAACTCTTTCGTCTTGCGCGTTTTTCGTCTTGCGAGGCATTCGTCTTGCGAGGTACCACTGTATTAAAGAGTTTAAAATGTTTATGACTTGGTTCAAGGCGTCTCTTCCTATACATTGGCTGTGGCATGAACCCCTCCACTCTTCTTTACTAAGGACTCTGTGGCGGGGGGGGTGACGCACTCTGTGAATCAAAGTGCTGGCTTGGAGTCGGAGTCAGATTTATCTGCCCCTTGCTCTCTTCTCTTCTCTTCTCTTCCTTTTTGAGGATGTTGGGGGGGGGGGGTCCAGCATATTTTGTTGCCCAGAAGGCCTTTTGAAGAGGAGGGGACCAGCAACGCAGGCCAATTTTCCCTCTCCCTTCCCCTCATTGCCTCAAAGGGGAGGGGGATAAGTGAGGCCCCCGCCAAGGCTTCGAGACCTGTATTTGCTTTGGATTGCTTTAGGGGACCCTCACCTATGACCTCGAATCCAAAGCCATGCTGGGAGGGGGGACCAAATTTCAATCCTCGCAATGATTTGCATTGACAAACCAAAATGGCCACGACTTTCTGCCTCCGCTCCCCATAAAGATGCATAAAGGCGCAACAGGAATTGTTCCAAAATTGTCGCTCCTGTTTTTGTTGGTCTCATCTGCTCAGTCTGCCAGAGCCTCTTTCGCAGGCAGGGGATGGACAAGTCCCTAACGCACTGAGGGTTTGAGGCCCATCGGCTGCCCTCACCTGGTTTAGCTGGTCAGGGGAAGCTGTTGTTGGGGGACGGCCACTGTCCCAGACGGACAGCTTTTAGGAGCCACAGGTGAGAACTGAGTGCATGATGGGGACCAAAGGTGGGTCAACTACCCCAGAAAGAGCAGGACACATCCCCCACCATAGATATTATCCCACCACTAAGACCCCATATAATTTAAGGTGCTCTCACCCACTGGAGAGTCTAGCCCTCCCTCTGTCACCTGGGGTGGTTGGAGCATGTCAGGCAAACCTGGAGACTTCAGGTTAGTCCTGGGGGTCTGGCAACCCTCTTGAAAGTGCATTCCTAACCTTGTCTACTCAGAATTAAGTTCTGGGTAGAGTTTACTCCTAGGTACTTGGGGTAAGGAACACAGCCTAACTAGGCAGGAATCTGAGGCATTTCCACTGTGCAGTTCTCTCCATTCAGTCTGTGCGTTTAGTTCTCAGGCTTTCTGCCATGAGGATCATGTGTCTTTCTTTGTCTGACGTGGAAGCAGGGAAAGAAGCAGCTTTTGGTTGCTGAATGGGAGGACTTGTATTGAGTTCACTCATCATTTTCCATTTTCATTATGAGTAGGGGTTTCAAATGTTGAAAGTGGCCTGGCCCTCTCTGGACTCTGAGAGGACCTGTGTGTGTCTATGTGTGGGGAGATTTTTTTCCCCTCTAACAAAAAAAAACAGTCAGTTTGATACCAGAACAAAATGTATTCCTTATTTACGTTGAAGAGTTTATTTAAGTCATAGAATTTGCACTTTCTGATCACAATATTCGTAGTTAGATTTATTATTGCTTGTTTATTTCCTTCATTATTTACATTTACCCCTCATTCTGTAGGGTGGTTGAATGCACATAACAAAACCATAAGCTATTTAATTTAAACATCATTACAAATTGCATCAAATCAATAAAAACAGTTCAGCCACATTTTCAAAAATAGTGAGACTCATTTACAGACCTCCCCCAAATGCCTGTGTGAGCAAATGTGCTTTGGGTATGTTTAGCCTGGAAAAGAGGAGACTGAGAGGAGATAAGAGATCCATCTTCAAATATCTCAAGGGCTGTCACATGGAAGAAGGAGCAAGCTTGTTTTCTCCTGCCCCAGAGGGTAGGACCTGAACCAATGGTTTAAAATGACAAGAAATGAGATTCTGAATAAATATATGGAAAAACTGTTTGACAGTGGAACAGTCTCCACAGGGAGGTTGTGGACTCTCCTTCTTTGGAGGTTGAGAATGAGGGTGGATCTACACACCGGGGGGGGGGTGCTATAAATAAGTCAGAAATTAAATTGTTTTAACAAAATTGAAAAAAAGAGCTACGGAAAAGCACTTAGAATTTTTCTTTGCTCTCTGGTGCCATCTGGTGTTGCATGTTTATAACACATTCAAAATGCTTTTTTTTTATTAATGTAGCTGAGTCCTGAGTTCAGGTTCCTGCCTTGCAGGGGGTTGGACTGCATGACCCTTGGGGTCCCTTCCAACTCTACAATTTCTGATTCTATGATAATGTGTTTTGTTACGTTTCTAGCATATTGCTGGTTGAGTAGGTTCATCAGCAAATACAAACCTATATATCTTTGTGTAATTAGACATTGCAATTGGTACAGCAGGTGGCTATGCCAGTGCAAGGGTTTAGGACTGATGCTTTGGAGTTCTCATATTATAGAGACAGTATGGCGGCACTAGTGGGTTTGATTTCTTCCCCCTGCAGAGGATCTCATAAGACTGAAAATAAATACCTGATTGTGGTGACAGATGGACACCCCTTGGAAGGCTACAAAGAGCCCTGTGGCGGATTGGAAGATGCTGCGGCTGAAGCGAAACATCTGGGGATCAAAGTGTTCTCCATTGCCATATCTCCAGACCATCTGGTATGCAATGCACACACACACGGATGCTATTAGAGCAATTGCTGCCCATAAATAGAGAGAATCAAAGCAGAAACAGGATATTACTTAGCAGATCTGGTTGATCCTTTGGCTCACAACATCCCTACCATGACCTGGAAGATAGGTGAAAGGCCTCTCTCTAAACTTTGGATTTTAATAATCTCTGAGGCATTGCAAGATATCCATGGAAATACAGTATTTCCAGAAATTATTCTGTTCTGCCTCTGATGCCAGGGCTAAGAAGAGGAAGAAAGTTAAGTCCACAATGCCACACCCATTTCCTCTCTCCACCAATTTCTATGTGTGAAAAGGCTTTTATTAGAGGTCATTTTTGCCTGCTCTAGAAATCACGATGTAACGCAGGCGAGGAAAAAGTGACAGCTACGTAAAGTTTACCCCACAGGTTTTGTGAGTCAAAACCAGCAACTACTACTAAGAAGCTATGGACAAGTATCAAGCCTTGAACAACCACTTTGTGCATTGGCAGTGATCAGCCAATCTCTTCGGGTTAGGAAACCATGTCCATGTCTCAGCATGTCCAGATCTGGAAGAAGAGTGAGTCAAAACCTTCCTGATAGATAGTCCTAGAAAATGCTCTTCGTCTCAACTATGATTTGAAGTTTGTTTCAGCTCACCTCAAGGTTGAAATCTGGCTCCGTGAAGGAACATACCGTATTTTTTGCCCCATAGGGCGCACCGCCCCATAGGACGCACCTAGTTTTTTTGGGGGGGAAATAAAGAAAAAAATTATTTCCCCCCCAGGCGCGGGGCTGGCGCGGGGGAAGCCCAAGCTTCCCCCAATCGCAGCCCCGAGAACAGCCTGCTATCTGCAAGCCTAGGGACGCCAGCAGTAAGTCGTGCCGGTCTCCCCAGGCTTCGGAATGCAGGCAGCTCTGCGCAGCCATCGGGAGGCAGGCGCGACTTTGCGCCCTGCTCCCGATGGCTGCACAAGAGCGGCACTCGCCCCGGGACTGCAGGCAGCTCTGCGCAACCCTCGGGAGGCGAGCGCGAAGTGGCGCCGGTCTCCCAAGGGTTGCGGATAGCTTCCTGAAGCCTGGAGAGCAAGAGGGGTTGGTGCGCACTGACCCCTCTCACTCTCCAGGCTTCAGCGAAAGCCTGCATTCGCCCCATAGGACGCACACATATTTCCCCTTCATTTTTGGAGGGGAAAAAGTGCGTCCTATAGGGCGAAAAATACGGTGATTTTCTCAAAGAGCTCCACATCACCCCTATCAGATCACAGCACCTGCCAAACATTACCGTCAGAATTTTGTTTACAATCAGCTTCAGTGGACATGCTCAAGCGCCCCCTCCCATTAATAAATTCCTCCAGTTTCCCTGTAAATTGTTTTGCCAAAAAGTAAAGAATCAGTTTCAACAAACTTTGCCCACATCCAAGAGAAAATAATTCAGTTAAAATGTGTTATATTAAATGTGCATTTTGTCCGCAGTATTCCTGCAGTTTATGTCATGAAAGCAAGACTCTTGACTATAGATAGGGCTGGCAGATGGTGCCTAAACAGCCTTCATCCAGCATTTCTGGCTCTTGGGTCCTTCCAATGGTGCCTGCCCAGCCAGCTCCCCTGTATGGTTTGTAGGTAGCTTATAACAGGCCTTCTCTTAGAGAACGACTTTTAGAGATTGTGATTGCATTGTAAGCTTCATGTGACTACATTTATCTCCTAGCTTTCTGTAGCAAGTTTCTTCATTGCAGTGTCATCTGATGACCAGAATTACGGTACATCAGTTCAGCAGCCCCAAGGAACTTAGATTTGGGTAGCAGTCCTTCCAAATCCCCCGGTTTCTCATTTCTGCCCATGTGCTTCTTTTGTCCTAGGAATCTCGGCTCGGTGTGATTGCCACAGACCATTCCTATCGTGAGAATTTCACAGCAACTGGACGTCCAGCACGTGATATTGACAACACAATTGACAAAATCACTGCTAGAATTGTGGGTATCTGTCTTCCCTCTCTGTTTGTTCCGAGTCAAATACATTGAACCATCTTGTGCCTCATATGACTTCTTTGTCGTTTGTTTATTTCAGACGGAGACAGTGGAGCAAGAGGTAAGCTGTTTTTCCACCAAGGAATAATTTCTGACTTTTACAATTCCCCTGTATGTTTCCATCATTTATTCTCCAGTAGAACTTCGGCTTGCAGGGCAAATGTGAACCTGAGACCCAGGATTCTCTTTTTCTGTTGCCTGTGTGTCAGAAAAAGGAAATTATTTTTCTCACAGAATCATGAGTCAGAGTTTGGCTTAGCATTTCATGCCAAGCAGAAACACTTTACTGGGCCTGCACATTAGCTTCTTAAAAGCTAATTATATGGTGGCTGAAACAACCTAAAGCTTTGTCTTCTCTCTACTTCCCTGCATTTTGGGGCAATCGTGGAGAGTGATAACATGAGATTCCTGTGTAGGTGGAAGTTATAGATGACCATCTGCTCACAAAGTTTCTGGTCATCCCTTTCCACCCTAAAGTACCCACCTACTGGAGCATAATGGAGAAGAACCCTTGGTCCAAGCTGCTTGTCAGTATGGAAGTGTTTTGAGGAGAAAAGCCTAAAGGACGGATTGCATTATTCAAGGAGCAAAATAGACTCATGTGCAGTTGTCACATGCAAATGCATTGCATGCTTTGCAGGGAAAAGTCCCATGCAAATAATAATAATAATAATTTATTATTTGTACCCCGCCCATCTGGCTGGGTTTCCCCAGCCACTCTGGGCGGCTTCCATAGAAACCAAAAAATACTAAAATATCATACATTAAAAACTTCCCTGAACAGGGCTGCCTTAAGATGTCTTCTGAATGTCAGGTAGTTGTTTATCGTTTTGACATCTGATGGGAGGGCGTTCCACAGGGCGGGCGCCACTACCAAAAAGGCCCTCTGCCTGGTTCCCTGTAGCTTTGCTTCTCACAATGAGGGAACCGCCAGAAGGCCCTCGGCGCTGGACCTCAGCGTCCGGGCAGAACGATGGGGGTGGAGACGCTCCTTCAGGTATACTGGGCCAAGGCCATTTAGGGCTTTAAAGGTCAACACCAGCACTTTGAATTGTGCTCGGAAACGTACTGGGAGCCAATGTAGGTCTTTCAAGACCGGTGTTATGTGGTCTCGGCGGCCGCCCCCAGTCACCAATCTAGCTGCCGCATTCTGGATTAGTTGTAGTTTCTGAGTCACCTTCAAAGGTAGCCCCACGTAGAGCGCATTGCAGTAGTCCAAGCGGGAGATAACTAGAGCATGCACCACTGTGGCGAGACAGTCCGCGGGCAGATAGGGTCTCAGCCTGCGTACCAGATGGAGCTGGTAGACAGCTGCCCTGGATACAGAATTGACCTGTGCCTCCATGGACAGCTGTGAGTCCAAAATGACTCCCAGGCTGCACACCTGGTCCTTCAGGGGCACAGTTGCCCCATTCAGGACCAGGGAGTCCTCCACACCAACCCGCTCCCTGTCCCCCAAAAACAGTACTTCTGTCTTGTCAGGATTCAACCTCAATCCATTAGCCGCCATCCATCCTCCAACCGCCTCCAGGCACTTTTTATTCCATTTAAAGGAATAAAGGAATAGGCCTTTTTATTCCATTTAAAGTGACATTTGTTTCAGATTTGCCAACATTTTGGTGTATAGTCACTTTGCTGGGTTTTTTAGTGTAGTCTTTTGCTTCAGTTTACCAATCTTGGTCCTCAGTAGATTAGTTTGCCATCTATCACATGGAAGCCTATGGCACATCTCTAACTCCCCCTAGAGCTGACCAAAGCAAACCTTGGGGGATATGTTAAACTGTAGTTCATTGCATAAACATGAATAAATGGTTTTTCTGCTAGATTAGTAGAGAAAGAGTGTGTGTTCTGTGAAATTGGTTTCCCAGTGAGTTCTTTGCTCTTCCTCTAATGGTATACTTTCTCTTTCTTGGCAGTGCTGCTCATATGAATGCCAGGTGAGTGTCTATCTAGTAATATAAATCATATTTAATGTCAAAATGGTCCCATTTCTCTGCTCAAATCACTAACTCTTCACTGTTCTTTTTGCAGCCTGCTCGTGGCCCCCCGGGACCATTAGGGGATCCAGGATATGAGGTTGGTATTTTACTCAATTTGCCACACCTATAAGGCTGAATGTGGAAAATCTAACAAGTTTTGAGGAATACACTGCCACTGGTGGGACAAGGAGACTGACAGTAGCAAAAACATGTGACATTTGCAAGGTATTCCACCCTTCCAGTTTTTCAGCCAGTGACACAACCGTCTTTGTCTACTGCTGGTCAATGCCAGGTGAGTAAGTGGGAAAATAGAAGCCAGCCAGGATTTAACCCTGAATGAGCTTAAAGGTGCTGCTGGATCTAGCACCAAACTGGGATGTACAGGCGGCACTGATAGCTGGTGTGCACTTTAAAAGCTTAGATTTGCCAGCTGCAACTTTTCCTGGAAAGAAATTGCTTAGCCACAGTGATTCTGGCCTTATTCACATCTGGATTAGTCCACCAAAATGAGCTCCTTGAAAAGTAATTAGAAACACCACTTAGTTCCAAATGCATCTGCCTGGTGCAAGCTGTGTGCAGAACGCGGTCCCAATTTTGCAGTAGCTTAACTGTCTTCTGGTTTGCTTCCAGGCAATATTTAAAGGGATGACTTGAATCGCCAGAGCTCTAAGTGGGACCGACCCAGAATACTTTAAGAAATAAGAGCTGTCTTCTCCCATAAGAACTTACCAATGTGATGAGATCTTTCTTAGGGGTCCTATTTCATATGCTTCCCTTGTCCAAAGTACAAGGGGTGGCAGGTGTACATGTGAGCTTGCAGAAGAACCAAAGAGCACAGCATAAATTTCAAAGGGTGTTTTTTAAAATTTGTTTTTACTGAAGATTTTTTTGTGATACAAAGCAAGCAAATAAGTAAGGAAATGTACATATAACATATCCACTTTCAAGTCATAGTCTTTTTCACAGCTCGTTTACATTCTGTATGAAACACTATTGTCCCAGACATTGGTGGGGAAAGATGAGGAGGAGACATACCTCCACATGTGGTGGGGATGCCCCAAAGTTCAATCTTTTGGGATATCAGTACTGCTGGAAATCTCCACAGGGTGTATCTTTTTTAAAAACTATATTATTATGATAACCTTTTTAGTTTAAATTGTAGTGTGGGGACTTTTACATTAAAAGCAGGTTGCAAATACTTTAATTAATAAATGCTATGACGCGGGTGGCACTGTGGATTAAACCACAGAGCCTAGGACTTGCTGATCAGAAGGTCAGCGGTTCAAATCCCCACAACGGGGTGAGCTCCCGTTGCTCAGTCCCTGCTCCTGCCCACCTAGCAGTTCGAAAGCATGTCAAAGTGCAAGTAGATAAATAGGTACCACTCCGACGGGAAGGTAAACGGTGTTTCCATGTGCTGCTCTGGTTCGCCAGAAGCGGCTTAGTCATGCTGGCCACATGACCTGGAAGCTGTACGCCGGCTCCCTCGGCCAATAAAGCGAGATGAGCGCCGCAACCCCAGAGTCGGCCACGACTGGACCTAATGGTCAGGGGTCCCTTTACCTTGACCTATGTCGTGGTGATGTCTGTCATTTGTCTAATGTTGTTGTTAAATGTAATTTTGACGTCCTTCTGTGTTGCAAAGGGCCAACTACTTAAAGCTGCCGTTTGAAAATGTCTGCAGTGTGGCAGATTTTTTTAAAAAACCAAACAGATTTACAAGAACAACGTGGTGGTGCCTTCACCAATTAAATGGGCTCTTGGAAGGAAACTCATCTCATTCACAAGTCTGAGGATATTCTTGGTCCCCCATACACACTCCCCACCCCCCACCCCATGCATTTGTATAGAATTGTAGAGTTGGAAGGTATCCCAAGGGTCTCCTAGTCCACATAGCTGTCAACTTTTCCCTTTTCTTGCGAGGAATCCTATTCAAAATAAGGGAATTTCCCTTTTAAAAAAGGGAAACGTTGACAGCTATGCCTAGTCCAACCTCCTGCAATGCAGGCATCCTAGTCTATGGAACTGAATGTAAAATCAAAATTGTGTCTCCTGTTTACTTCTGTTTTGTTTCAGGGAGAAAGGGGGAAACCTGGCCTTCCTGGTGAAAAAGGAGATGCTGGAGAACCTGTAAGTCGCCGTTATTTGACTGCGAAATAATCAAGTAAAATAAAACTTTGTTTAGGGAAACCTATTGAGAAACCTTCTCTGGGTGCTGTAAAAGCTGATTCATGCTATTTACCCTTTATGCAGATGACCACCATAATTTATTTTTTAAATTTTTAAATCTGAAGATCACAGGGCAATTCACAACATAAAAATACAAAATAAGAACACAAATTATGAAGCAAGATTATGAAGGGAAGATTTATTTATAAAAATCAAAGGCCCTCTTCTGTAGCAATGCCCTTGCATACCCTTCTGAAGGTCACTGAATGGAGCCCAGGCAGATAACAATGCAAGTACCAAAGACACTTCAAGCGAGAGACTGTACACAAGTGTTTATATGCTAATGTTAGAAGCCTCTGAGCCAAGAAGGGTGACGTGAAGTGCACTGATATATTGCATAAATGAAACCTGGTGGAATGGAGAGAACCAGTGGGACATAGCTATCTCAGTATATAAACTCTACAGGAAGGGCAGAGAAGGATGTACCAGAGATGGTGTCGCTCTGTACATCAAAGGGAACACCAAGCCCAGCAAGCTAGATATCCCAAGAGGGGAAGACTGCTCCACAGAATCATTGTGGGTGGTGATACTGATGGTCCGTGAGTGAAGCGATTTCCCCTGACCCTGGGGGGGAGTTTACAAAGCTAATTACCCTCTGTCATCTTTCTTTATTCCTTTGCCAATGATCTCCGGTTGCCGCGGGAGCTACTCCATTAAGGCAATCGGATCCGGAAGCCTCAGCCCAGAACCTCACCTTGAGTGGGGCCCAGCATGAGACAGCCAGACTTGAGAGCCATTGGTGGATCTTCCCCTCTGCTGCTCCCTGGCCTTCATGAGGGTTTCTCTGCCCGTTAAGTAAGATTAGCAAGAGGCCTCAACCAGGCTTAGGCTACACTGAGTCACCCCACCCCTATGTTTCCAACCCTTTAACTTACATCTCTTTTTTGCCAGGTGTTGGCCAAGAAGCCAACAGTAACATATTCTACCCTCAGATTTATTTATTTGTTGCCTGCCTTTGGGGACCCACCTCTTTCAAAGTACAAACAAGGCAGGGTTATTGGGTCCTCTTTGGGATACAATTTGCTAACAGGGTGGAATATATATATATCCTTGTTCCCTCCTCTTTAAAAAACCAAACCAAACCTGGGTACTTTTAGTTTGGGAGGTGGCGAGTTTCTCCCACATCTCCAAAGGGATGGTTACTCATATTGTTTGTTTTTAGTTTGGAAGATCAGGAAACAGCACTTCATTCATTTAAATTTTTTCCTTTGGTTTCATTTTCATGCACTCATTAGGTAGGGGTTTTTTCCTTGGGTTTTCATTCTGATTTTAGTGGGGAGATTGAATGCCTTCCCCGGCTGTCCAGAAAACTAATTGAATTTCCATCAGCCAGTTAACCAGTTAGAGGTTTCAGAGCTGCAGACCCACAAGAGCTTCCCCTTCTCATCCACGAAGGGAGAAGCAAGCCAGGCAAAGCTGACTGCTGGTTTTATAAGCCAGACTGCTGTTGGCATTTTTATTCACTCAGCTGTTTGGACTGTATGTAATGAGTGTTGCTTTTCTTTTAGTTTCCTTTGTAGCTAGTCACCTTGTGGATCGAAAGTGGGGTACAAATAGTTTTATGTATTTAAACAGTAAATTAAATACACTGGGAGTCATCAAGTGAAGACAGGATTCTAAAGGCAGTTTGAATGCCTCCTTTCTATATCCCTGGGCCTTCATTTTCTGAGCAAAGAATGTGTGTTGCAACTTACTTTCACCACAGTTAGGGCTCGTTTACATCCCGCTTCTTCCGTGCCTAGAGATCACGGGGTTGGGTGCCTTTCCACTTGTCCCATGCTTTCTAGGGATGAATCCAAGTGGTTTTGCCTTTGCACCGCTAGTTTCCCTGGGAAAACCTGTTCTAGTGCTGAACTGGAGCAAATGTCAATCTGCAAAAACCCAACTGATGTTTGCTTCAAATTCAGCAGCAAAGGTTGGGTTTTCCCAGGCAAAAATGGTGGGATGAACCCTTAGAATGGCTGCTTGTCTTCACCCACAATGACATACGGAGTACATTAAAAGTTATAGAATGTCATTAATGTGCAATCTTTCATGTCCTGTCCATTATAATAAAATTGCTTTTGCCTAAAAATCTTCAGATACTAGTGCATATGACAGCAGGTGTCTGATTACTTTGTGCAAAGTGGTTTGTGACTTTTCTTATTATTACTTTATTCTAGGGGAAGCAAGGTGACCCAGGACCCATTGGTTACCAAGGCATGAAGGTATACTGTTGGTTAACGGATTGCTTGATTTGACTTTCTATAGTTAAATTTTGTCTCATTTCTTCATTTTGTAATGTGTTTTTCCGCTTGTCCTGTTTAGGGAGAAAAAGGTACCCGAGGTGACAAGGTGAGTGTGCCATTGATTAACAGTGCAACCCTACAGAAGGCAAAGAGTCTGCTCAATAATAATATAAAAAATCCAAAATGGTCCAGCAAGTCCATTCACCCTCATGGTGCCACGATGTTGCTGGTGTCAAGGACCCGGAGAAGAATCCCATGATTGGCCTCCTGTCCTGATGGGCGGAGCCAGTGAAAACCCGCGCTGCCTATCAGGAGCCAGATCCTAGCCTGCACCCAAGATTGATGAATGGAGGTGCAGGCTCGGATGCAGGCTGGCCAGGGGGCGGAGCTGATGGAGCAGAAGGGCTTCCCTCCCGTCTGTGCCCTGGCCATTTAAACAACCCTTACCTGGAACTCTTACCTGTTCAGCTTTTACTAGGACCAAAATATCACAAAATAGTTAGCACAGTATACAGCACAGTATAAAGCCCTGGCCGTGGGCATCCGATTATAAGTAGCAGTTTGGAGTTGAATACAAAGGGGTTTGTTTTGCTGTTTGTCAGTGCCAAAACAGTTAAATTATGCTTTTGTTGGTTATAGATATGTCAGTGGTGATGGATGGGAACTGAAATATTTTGTAAGTTTCCACTTACCCACCTTTTTTTTAATGAGAGAACAATCTCTCCACAGTTAGCAAGGTGATTCCTAGACTGTGGTCTGAGGACACATGATAAAGGTGCCTTGCTGGATTTAAGCAGGTTTGGATCTGATCAATGCCAGGATGAAAAGCCACCTGGGAACACCATGTTTGCTACCTTGAGTCCCTTGATGAGATACAAATGAAAATAATAATAAATATATTATTATTTTCAGTGAGGCACATTTCAGTAGCTGGTACCACAAACTAAATCTTCTTCTCATCCACAGGGTTCAAGAGGTGCAAAAGGAGCCAAGGTATGTATTGGGGGTTGTGGTTTTTTTTGGGGGGGGGAATGGATGCTACTTGGAAAGTTATGCTGGAGACAACAAGCATTGTTTTTACATTTTTGACATTTTTTTTCTCCTTTCAGGGGGAGAAAGGCAGGCGTGGCATCGATGGTTTAGATGGCAAGAAGGTATGGTTCATATTTTCATGCACAGGGCGCAATCTCTATGTTTTTCCTAACAAAGAAACGTATGTAAGTCAGAGCAAATGTGCATGAAAAATATTTGCAACAGAGCCTGAAAAGGCTCATTCCAAGAAAATCACCACTAAATGTGTAATGGTAAGAAGAACAGAGATGCAGAAGGAATAGCCAATGTGATGAGCATCCAAGCGCTCAGAGGGGAAATCACCAAATGCTTAAGCTGGAATGAGCAATTCAGATCTTTTTAGACTGCATTAAAGCTGTGTACACATTACCAACATAAAACATGGCTGGGTTCTTATTTTTCCGGGTTCAGGCAGAAGCTGGTTTGTGGGGAAATGCATCAAAACACAGGATGGATTCAGGGTAGATATGGAGTCAGGTTAATGTCGTGGGCACAACACTTTCCAGACCAGGAGTGGGAGTCCACTGTTTGCAGAGCAGGTGGGGCTGCCTAAGTCTGAAGAACTGTTTGCCATGTATCAAAGCCAGTTGCTTCCCTTATTATTATTTTTAAAAAGCTCACTGATTTAGTTTCTTTGGGTAATTTCACTTTCTGTGAATGCTATATAGTAGCCTATTGCATGCTGCTGATCACAGGAAGAAGCAACAACAATGACAGGTTATCAATCTGGACAACTTTTCTTTCCTTACAGGGTGAACAAGGATTTCATGGGTTACCAGGATGCAAAGGATCCCCAGGATTTGATGTACGTAGGTTCAACATGCTAGATCACCCTAGGCTTGTAGCAGCAGAGATCTGAGTCTGCAATAGTGGATGCAGCTTTTTATTATAGAGGGACATGTTTTATGTGTTTTTATCTTACGCTGGTCTACTGCAGCTGAGAGGATGAGTATGTGCACCCTCTACTTCTGCACTTGCCTTATTGCCTATCTAGCATCTTTTATTTGTGTATGCAGGTGCTTTTACCTTATGCTAGTCTATGACCATAATAAATATTTGGATTGGATATAGGTGCATTCCTAGAGTCAGTGTGAGCAGCAGAATCTCACTAGTGGAGGAGAAACTGCAACATGGGAAAGTTTGAAATGCAGTGCTGGGAGATTGAAGGAGGCTGTGTACCTGAGGATCCCAGGGGAAAATCAGCCCCTACCCTTGATGAGGATCATGGCAATATGTTAACATATGTGATTTATCTTTGTTTCCCACATAACACTGATTGCAACTTGGTTTCAAACAGGGCTTACAAGGACCTCCTGGGCCAAAAGGGGATCTAGGTCCTTATGGACCCAAAGGAAGAAAGGTGAATAATAATCTGTTTTCTTTGTTATGGCTTGGAGCAGTATAGCTATCTGTTTAGGTCAGGGAACTGTTCTATGCTGAAAGTCAGGTGGAAATTGAACATGAACATTTCACCACACTTGCAGAACAACGCTTGGGGAAGAGGCCTAGTGAGTTGCACTGTTCCTGGCTGTTGCTTTGCTAGGGCGACTTTGATTGCCTGAAATGATCATGCACCCTTTGTCTGCCTTTTTGGGTTTTTTTTGCAAAAGAAGTGTGATCAACATCATGGTGTTGAAAAACAATCTTATTGCAGCAAAATTTATGCTGTATTGAGGCTTCAAGTTTTCCTAGCAACACCTTTTCAAGAATGCACTGAGACTTGCAGTGAAGCCAAAAAGGAAAATGTTGGTTATCATGAGTTCCTGCACCTTGGAACTCCCTGTCTGGTGAGATCAGGCAGGTGCCTTCCCTGTGCTCTTTTCAGCACCTGCTTAAAACATTCCTGTTTAGACAAGCCTACCCAGCTGCTTAAAAAGTTGAGGTAATTTTGATCTGTTTTAATATTTTAACTTGTGTATATTTTAAAGTAGGGTTGTATTTTCTCTTGATTTTACTCTTTTATCTTTTGCAAACTGCATTGAGGGGTTTTTTTTACAACTAAGCGGTGTGTACCGTATTTTTCGCCCCATAGGACGCTCCGTCCCATAGGACGCACCTAGTTTTTTTGGGGGGGAAATAAAGGAAAAAAATTTTCCCTTTATTCCCCCCCCCAAAAGCAGGTCGGGGAAACAGAACCAGGTCGAGGAACAGTGGGATGGCGACGCTGCGCCTCCCTGCTGTCCCCCGAGCTTGTGGGGCTGGCCGATGTCTGCCTGGCGCGGGGGGCGCTCTGCATCAGGGCGCCCCCCCCTGCGGGGCGGCAGGCTGCTATCCGCAGCGTGGGGAGCCTTGCCGGGAACTCCTGCAAGGCTCCCCACGCTGCGGGTGTCTGCCTGGCGCAGGGGGCGCTCTGCTTCAGGGTGCCCCGCCCGCCGGGCAGCAGGCTGCTATCCGCAGCGTGGGGAGCCTTGCCGGGAACTCCTGCAAGGCTCCCCACGCTGCGGATGTCTGCCTGACGCGGGGGGCGCTCTGCTTGGAGGGGAAAAAGTGCGTCATATAGGGCGAAAAATACGGTAAATTTTGAGAAATAAAAATATATAAATATATAAATAAAGCCGTGAAGATGACTTGAGACAGTCACACCTAGTCCCCAAATCTTCACACTTCCCCCTCACAGGATATTTCCCATACTTTAGTGAAGATTAATAGATTCTAGAACGTGTGTTTCTTTGGAGCGTTTGTGACAAAGAGGGATAAAAAAATTGGTAGTAAGATAACCTCCCACTCTACATGGTTGACATTCTGTGTCATCCAAATACCCAAATAATCGCCTACCACAAACTTTGGTCTGGTTGGTTAATGCCAAGGAAGTGGCTCAGAGTAGCTTATATAGTGTTGCATGGAAGGGAACTGTAACACACATGCTTCAATTACTGTCCCATTTTGGAAGGACATTTAACACTGTATCTCTCAAATAAAATGAACTGCTGGAGGACCAATATACTCATTCTGCAAAAATGGGTGTTCTTCTGTCCACTTTTGTGATAACCACTATACCACACTGACTCTCTAAGGTGGCAGGTCTTGAGGTCCTGTATACACACTGGTCACCATCGTACATAAGGGATTAGAGCCAAGTTATCAAGAATGATCAACCAGGGGGGGCTTGCATACACTTCCCTTTCCTCTGCTGTTTCCAGGCCACACTTTAAAGCTCTGTGTCCAAGTCCCAACCCCACAACCTGAGCTTTCCCTGCTCTTTAAAGCTTAACCAGAGCAAATCACACTTTGTGGGAAATGTGAATTTGTGTTTTCTCTGATGGAACACTGAAGAGTGTGTTTTTGTGGGGAAAGTTTTGGGGCAAAACAGAAATGCTCAGACATGGGGCTTTTAAGCAGAGACTTATGCCTGAAAGAGTGGGGCAAAAGGTAAATGTGGATAAGCCCAGAATCTAGATTTCCCAGCATACTTGTGAACAGGACTAGGAAGAAATTCTCCCATCACCAGCTGATTACTGAACATTGGTTCCTTCCAGTTTGGGGCCTACTGTTGTTCCTCTGAAAGTTCTTGAGCTCTTGATCAAGGCTGGTGCCTGCACTCTGGGGCAGATCAAAATTATGCACATGCTTACAGATTATAATTTTAAAAACTGGACGATTGAATTTAAAATAGTGAGTCATATTTAGTTTCACAATTCTGTTTTGTGTCTGGGTTTATTTCCTTCAAGGGAGAGCCTGGGCTTAGTGGAAGACCAGGCAGGACAGGAAACTCTGGAAGTCCTGGAGATAAGGTAAGGTTGAAGACATGGCCTGTAGACGATCACTCAGTTCTTTTCCATGCTGCAATGATGTCCTCAATGTCTCTGTTACCTACACACTCTCTTTGCAAGGAGTCAGTTAAGATGAAAAGGAGCTTGGGGTTCACCATGCTTGGTTTCCCCCACAAGTTCATGAAAGAACAGCCATCTGGCAGTGAAACAACAATCCCTTTGCAGTTGAGAAGATCTGTCTTTCTACCCAGCTCTGATCTGTGTTCTAAATGTCTACGGAGTTAGCGCTGGGGTCAGCGTAGTCAGGTACCTGCTAAAACCCATAGCTCAGCTCAAGTATATTTCTGCCTGGGGCCCATTGGCTTCTGCTGTTCCCTGTTGCTGCCCAAAGGTGACGATGGGCCAGAGAGCAAGCAGGGGTAATGAGAAAGGGGAGAAGAGGCAGTTGCCTCGCTCTTCTCCCTCCCTCTGAGATATTATGAAGATTGGGCCCTAAAATGGTGGGCTGCACGAGCAGCGAAGGTGGGAGGGAGAGCAGCCTTGACATCTGCCACCTGCCCACTCAGTTACTTGCAGAGGCCCAGAGAGAAAGGGGCAAGGGCCATCTTGCCTGAAAACCTTTAATTTGGCTTAAGTCGCCTTACTGGCCAAAGTGGGGGCCCAGAGAGAGAGGATGAATTGTTCTCTCTAGAGGAGGCTATGCTTTTATCTTCATATCTCCCGGTATGCCCCACGGAGAGCCTCAAGGTCCATAAATAGCAACACCCTAGTGGTTCTGGGCCCTAAGGAAGTTAGATTAGCTTCAACCAAAGCCAGGGCCTTTTCAACACTGGCCCCGGCCTGGTGGAACGCTCTGCCTCATGAGACCAGGGCCCTGTAGGATCTGATTTCTTTCCACAGGGCCTGTAAGACAGAGTTGTTCCACCTGGCCTTTGGCTTGGAGCCAATTTGATTCGCTCTTCCTCTTTCTTTCTTTTTTCTTTTCCTTTCTGCTCCTGCGATGAGGTTTCAATATTTTAATGTTGTATTTTAATTTTGTTTTTAAGTTGTATTCATTCAATTTGTTTTTATTATTGCTTGTTAGCCGCCCTGAGCCCGGCCTTGGCTGGGGAGGGCGGGGTATAAATATTATTATTATTATTATTATTATTATTATTATTATTATTATTATTATTACAAAATTCAGTAACAGCCATTTTCCTTCAAGCTTTGGCTTCCAACCTGCTTTCATTTTTCATATAATTCATCCATATGAAGAAACACCTGAAAGAACAAGACTGTGGAAGATTAGCAACTAAATAAAAGATACCCTCCCAGTGCACCACTTTTTCAAATTTTGTCTGTGTA